>NW_026991718.1:129622755-134422755 GCF_029215605.1 Mirounga angustirostris
GAGGTACTTTATGTAAAATCAAACAGCTAGTAAGTGATAGAATCAGGAGTCATCCTGAGCATCTGACCTCTGCTTTTAACTTCACTTTATGAAACTGGGTCGTAGCTGAACTATTTAGCATTACACAACATTAAAGTTAGAGAAGATGTCTAGATGTTCTGCCATTTGACATCCTTTCCAGAGGAGAAATGGCGACCTAGAGAAACAGAAGTGAAGGACCTGAGGTCTTAGGCTGCTGTCCTTGGTCAGTAGACTCTCAGGCTTCCTTGACAGGAAATTCTTTGGGGATTCTCTGCAAGTCTTGCATGTTGCACATCCGACATCACATGGTGATGAGAAGCTGAATAAATTCACACTTGGATTGTCCTCGATCTGTCCCATGTAAGGCTCTGGAGAGGTATGTGGTATTAAAATTTCTGGAGTGACTGACAGTTTGAAGTCTAGAAAAGACCAAAACTTTGTAGGTGTGTTCTCTCCCTCCAATACTAGTCGTCTGATTTCTTTCTGGTGATTTTCTGGCTAGATTTTCCTTCCCTAGCTGTTATGCTCAGCAATCTCACTTTTTCTTTTCTGCTTTGAGAACTCTGTGAAATGTAAGCCCGTTGGATCAAGGGCATTTTCCCTGTCTTTCCTTTTACCTGTCTTTTCCTGTGTTTTCAAGAAATATTCTCAAGAGAGGAAACTTGGCTGGGGCAGTGTCAGGTTTAACACAGGACAGGCTGAGGTGGAATGTGTTTACTAGTTACATGATTCTTCTTTTCTTTACACACACACACATGCATGTGCACTCTACTAAATGCTTCAATCAGTTCAGGCCACTTCATTCACTTGAAAGTTTAATGTTTGGAATTTTGTTTCAAAAAAAAGTTTTACAGTTTTATTCAACATTATAAAACATGCACCAGTCGATCTGTTCCAAGACCAACCCACAAAATTCTACTTAACACTTATTGCAAAAAAATGTGTGCATCCATGCTGAAAGATAACTCTATTACTATGGCAATAATAGTCATTAAAAAGCAAAAAAAAAAAAAAAAAAAAAGTTTTCCCCCAACCTTAAGTATTTACACCTAAAAAGAGATAGAAAAAGAAATACAAATTATTGTAGCCATTTTGAAAGACGTCTCCGTATACTTTCGAAGAATTTGCAACAGGCATACAAGCTTATCTTTATGCCCATAGGTGCCAGGCGTGGAAGTAGATGACCGACATAGGCTAAGCACTAGGCAACAGGGAGCAGTGGGGACTGTGAGTATTGCAAGCCCCAGCCCCTTCTAATATGGGCAGTGGACACTCAGCTCCAGCCCATTGTCATCATGTAGGTCACCATCTGGGTTGCCAGATCTTCCAGTTTGTCAAGGGATTCAGAAATCTAGATTTCTTTTTTTTTAAATACTTTATTTATTTAAATTTAATTAGCCAAGGTATAGTACATCATTAATTTTTGATGTAATGTTCAATGATTCATTAGTTGAGGGGCGCCTGGGTGGCTCAGTCGTTAAGCATCTGCCTTCAGCTCAGGTCATGATCCCAGGGTCCTGGGATCGAGCCCCACATCGGGCTCCCTGCTCGGCGGGAAGCCTGCTTCTCCCTCTCCCGCTCCCCTTGCTTGTGTTCCCTCTCTCAGTCTCTCTCTCTGTCAAATAAATGAATAAAATCTTTTTAAAAAAATGATTCATTAGTTGAGTATATCACCCAGTGCTCATCATATCATGTGCCCTCTTTAATGCCCATCACCCAGTTACCCCATCCACCCACCCACCTCCCTTTCTGCAGAAATCTACATTTCAATGTTCAATTTACCAGTTAAATAAAACACACACACACACACACACACACACGTGGTGCCTGGATTCAGGCTGGGGACTATCATTTTGTGACCTCGAGTTAGAGATATGTGCAGTCCTTCATTCTTCATTCTTCTCATTTTCTTCTGGATCTATAAAGAACATTATTCTAGTACAAAGCAGTCATCACACTGGGTGGCAGAGTAGGGCTGCTATGTCTCATTTTGTATTGGCTCAACATGGGCCAAAAAGAAAAACGGGATTTTTCTGAGTTAAATGGTAAAAGAAGAAGAAAGAATGAGCACCTATATAACTCATTTATGCAGAGTTTAAACGTTGTTCATCCATTCATTCAGTAAATACTTGAGCACCACCTATGTGCCAGGTACTGGAAATCCATTAGTGAGCAAAGCTGATGGTGCCCTCACAGTGCTCGCAAGCATGCAATTATTTAATAATTCTTTAACTGCCTTTACAGTTGGTGCTGAAAAGTAAAGGGTGCTGTGAGAGTATCTAACAGCCCCGGTACGGCAGTTGAAAAAGGCTTCTCTGAGGAGGGGACATTTAACCTGACACTTGAAGGCTGAGGAGCAGTTGACCAGAGTGAAGACCTGGTGGGGGCAAGGAACTTCTAGCCTGGAGAACTTCACATGCAGAGGCCCTGGGGTAGGAGAGAGCAGGGTACTTGTATGGACTGCGGTAAGGTTCACATGATTAGATCACATAAGAAAAGGACAGAATGGTAGGGGTGGGGGTTGGGAAATCCTGTTGGGCCTCAAGGACATAGAAGTGTTTGGTCTTCATTAAAGATTACATGCAGTATAGTAACACTGAGTGATGCAGAGTTTTTTGTTTTGTTTTGTTTTTAAAGGAGTGTGGCCTGAGTGTAAGCTTCCAGAGTAAAAGGCAGGAAGTCATAGGAAATACGTGATGGATAAAATAAATTTCTTGATGACAACATTGGCATAGAATAGTTACCATCCTGAAGAATGTGCTGGAAGATAGAGGAGGATGATAGGGTCATCTAGGAGAAAGGAAGGAAGTGTGTGTGTTTATATGCAAAATGGTATGTGCAGATATCCAGTTAAGTATTTGCAGCGTGATTGTGAGCATGACATGGTTAATGATTAAAATCCAAATTAGGTTTGGAGAGGAAAATTAAAATAATTAAAAAATAATAATACAGCACAGCAAACTCACTGGCTGTGTTTTTATCTTACTTAGACTCACAAAACTAATTTATATCGTTATTAATTACGTGTAAGAGTGTCTACTTTATCAAGCCTATTTTGTAAAGACAAAAGCACTTTGTATCTCACACCAAGGAACCAATTCCACTGAATTGCATGGAGGTTAATACTGATATTCAAGGCTAAAAAGATTAACTTAAGTCAATAAATAGCTAGCCTTGAATATAGAACTGAGAATGAAAGCAGAGTTTACAGTTTGGAGCTTGACTTTCTCAGTGATGTGAAAAGAACCGTGCATTTAGCCTTTATGAAGAAGGGGGGGTGGTTTGCTGGATAGAGAGAGATGAGAGAAGAGGGAGTAAAGGCATCTCAGGAATATAGTTAATTGGGTAATTGGGGAGTGGGTGTCACTTGAACTTAAGCCTGTGGTTAATTCATGGCTTATTCTTCAGGAATGACATGGACAGGGCATTTATTGAAATAATGAATTGCTCACTTGTCCTGGGCAAATAGATAATTCTCCTGGTTGAATAAAATTGTGGCAGGAAGCATGTGATAAGCTTATAATGGCTTAAGAGTCTGGGTGAGCGTTGTTCCCCGAGAGTCAGAAGGGACAACTTTGGGGGACGAGGTATTTTCAGCAGAGGGGGAAAGTTTCTAAAATGATCCTAATGAACTAGTCATTCTATAAAGGTAATTGACACTTGCTACTTAAAGCATTTTTAAAACCAATGTCAAAAAAAAGCCTAGTGGCTCAATTTTAACTCAAAGAAGGGGCTGAAATTTGAAGGAATTTGAAGAGCTTTAGAGAAGAAGTAGTCAATTAGGGCCAAATTAGGGAATCCATTATTTGTGCTTTAAAAACAAGGAGAGAGTAAAATAGATGCATAAACTTTCAATGATATTTTTAACTCTAAAGTTTAGGAGACTCTAAGGAGAGAGACTTTTGTAGCCAAAAATCTTCCTTCCAAATTCAGACTTCTGGGATAGCTCGTGGAAGGCAAACTTCTGTGTTTTTTCAATGGCAAACGTCAGGCCCTTGGAGCAATCACCAAAAACACCAGATTATTTCTATCCATGTAGGAATTCTTCTGCACAAAAGTCTGAAAAAAATACCTGAATCAGGAGCTCTTAGGACTTTTTTGTTTTATTTTTGTTTTTGCTGCCATGGCCCTGTGGCGTCTTAGGCCTTTGGGATGATGTGAATTATATCATCATCACCTTCACCATCACTGTTGGTTCTTTAAGGGTGTACAAAAGGCTCTCACTCAAGAGTCTACCCTCCCACTTCCCATTCTGGCCTCAGACTGTGAAGCAGATGTTGGCCATCTCCCTCCTCATCAACAGAAGAGGTCATTCAGCACGATTACCATAGGCCAGACACTGCAGTCCTTGGGGTGGAGCCGGGGAATGAGATTCTTCATCTCCCATCAGAATGGGAAAAGTCTGGTTTTTTGAACCTTTCCCCACTTTGATTGGATCATCAGAACCTCACCCCCACCACCTACCATACCTAAGCCACACACTTCTGAAGGAAGCAAAGCAAAGAAAAATCTGTCTGCGCACAGCATGGTTAACTGAGGACTGAAAATGTGACTTTACTGACCAGTGGTTAGAACCAGCTGGAAGCAAGTTCCCCTGGTCAACCAGGATCCGTGTGTGCCCAACCTCCAACCTTTAAAAGGGAGGTCAGTGGTCGTCTTTTGTTTGGCCAACGGGCTTGGAAACAAAACAAAATAAAATGCTGACATGCTGAGTTATGACAAACTGAGACACATGTCACAAGGGGGGACTGACAGCTCCTAATGCTACAGTGATTATAAAAACAAAGCAAATTAACCACCAATATGGTTATGTATGTGGAATCAACTTTATTGCATTGTGAATTGAAGACCTCGAACATACTTTTAGGAGCGTCAAACATGAGAAGCTAAAGATTTTCCCCAAATTATCACTGATTGATATCCTTCCAATTTTATTAGTCTTATATTCCAACCAACTTAAAGCTGAAACTAGAATTATTTTTCCCTCTAGAAAACTTGTAGGTTGTAGAGTTGGACATTTTCCCTATTACATATTCTCTGTAAGATTTACTTAGCCATAATAAAAGTCACGTTTATAACTTAATCAAAGCTGGCCATTTAAACAGAAATTCTTACAAGCAATAATACCAATAAAAATGAAAAGCGAATATCATAGTTGATAAGTTCTGTTCTAACAGCCTTTTATTAGTGTGTCTTATATATTTCAGGAAAATACATTGATTCTGCTCAGCCTGAATTTTGCCATGTGAAATCCTCTGCTGTTTTCAGTCACTGAGCTAAGCAGAGCCGTCAAGATTGGGTGTACAAACTGCTCACTATGTGTGGCTGCCACGTATCAGATGTTGTCATTTATCCCAGCACCCTCTTTGATTCTGACTTCAAGTATTGCAGCTTTAGCTGAGAATCTCACCACTAATACCAATGACAAATTATGGAATCCTTTTATTTCCAAAGAAGCAATGGCCAGATAAATAAACCCAAACCTTTAAATAAATCAGGAACACTAGTCACTCATCCAATCCAACACGATTATACACAAAATTAGGACCTTATTTTATGCGCCAGAAGCCCAATAGTCCAGAACTACCAGAATAATACAGTTTCATACCAGGGAAAGTGTATTAAAAAAATTCTGAAAATGAATTTTATAATGTCAAATAGTACAAGGAGTATGTGGAAAATATAGGAGCTTAGTAGGATCTCAAGAAATGTTTGTTTCTTGATGGATTAGATAAACAGATGGCAGAATGGCCACATACCGTATAAAGGGGGAAATTACAATTGATCTGTAAGCTCCCCATTGCCAGTGTTAAGAGCTGTTTTCTTTAAACTGGGAAAACCAAAATGACCCACGGCTGCCTCCTGAAGCATCTTTTGGCCAAAAGAGTGGATGGTTCATTCTCTTTGAGTTCATTCTCCATCTGCTTTCCCAGTAGGGTTATGATTTGCATGCCTGGCAATGTTCGGCACCTTTTACAAAACAAAGTTATGAAGAAGGTACAATTCTCATCACGTCGAAGATAAGAACACCAAAGTTTAGAGAGGTTGAGAGATCAGGTGTCGCAGCTGGTAAGTGGTGTGGCTGGGATTCAGCCCGGAAGGTCTAGTTCTCAAGCCAATGTTTTTGACCACTGCACTATGGTCCACGACTGTTCAGAGAGATGCTCTGTATGTATTTCTATTTTAATGTAAAATATTTTGAGATGAACAGCCCTACAATGAATCAGTGCTCCCCAGGATCAACAAGTGGAGTTGCATCCTAATTACTTGGGGGGTCACTTGGAGATTCAGTAAGCACCTCTTGGTCAAATTGTCTGATCTTATCACCTTCCATCACTTTCCATTCTTGTTTCTCTCCTTCTCTTCCTCTCTTTCTCCAGTTGGGTAGTTGGTCACCTGTCTTCCACCCCTTTCTCACAGGTGTCTTCTAACTCCTCACTTCTCAGAACGTGCTTGAGAGGCCAGCAGCATTGGCATCCCCTGGCTCTGTAAGAGATTCGGACTCTCAGGCCATTCCAGACCTAGAGAATCAGAGTCTCCATTTTATTTTATTTATTTATTTATTTTAAGATTTTATTTATTTTTTAGAGAGCGAGCGAGAGAGAAACAGCATGAGAGGGGAGAGGGTCAGAGAGAGAAGCAGGCTCCCTGCTGAGCCGGGAGCCCGATGCGGGACTCGATCCCAGGACCCTGGGATCATGACCTGAGCCGAAGGCAGACGCTTAACCATCTGAGCCACCCAGGCGCCCCCAGAGTCTCCATTTTAACAAGATCCCCGTGCGATTCAAACACACATTAAAGTTTGAGGAGCATGGGGCTGGTGCCTGTCTCCCAGACCTGCCCCCCCCCCCGCCCCCCCCGCCCCCGGCAGCTGAGATAACTTAGAACATTCCCTTGATTTGGGACGGTTCACTTCCCCACTTCACTTTAGGGCTCCCTTGTTTTCTTAAGGGAGCCCATTTTATGGCCCTAAACATGCACATGCAGGCACACACGTTTTGGGGAGGGTGGGCTTCTCCATGTGCTCATGTCTCCATCCTGTATGGGCCCCTCACACCTGCCCATTCCAGCCAAGACTGCTCTTCTCTGCAGTGGAGGGTCCCGCTCTTTGGGACATCAGAAGACAGCAAAATGTTTAGGAAATTAACTCCAGGATGCTCTCTTTTTTAATTGCCAAGTAAAAACATTAAAATAAAATAAGAAAGCAAGCCAGAATTAACTGCCACTACCCCTTTGTAATCTTAGAATAAAGGAGAGGATTTTTAATTGAATACTTGCTAAAAATTTCACAATATGGTTTTTGTTTGTCTCATTTCACCTTGGCCTGATTGAAGTGGGGGGGACTTATCTAGTAACCTCATGGACTAGTATTTATGGATCACTTCATATTTTGTAACCATTGTACTAAAAGTGTTGGGAGGTGTTGGGGGGGGGTTCCAGACCCATCTTTCTCTCCTTTGGATCACTTATTCCCAGAAACGTTTTATTATCCAGATTGAGACAAGAGAAGTGAAGACTTTCTAGTGATTAGTTCCCAACAGGTTCTATTCATTAATGAAAGTTGGCTATTTCCGGTATGAAAATGTCACGCTCAGCTTTGCCCTTAATAGTTTTTGAGCATACAGACGAAGAGGAGATACATAGAGAATAGGTACTAACGTATGTAAAATGAACAAGGCTGGAAGTTCAGCTGTTTTCTGTATGAACAGGAAGCAGTTGTCAATTACATCAACTTAACAAATATTTGTAGTGTTCACCATGACCTCCAGACTAGATGAGAATCCGCGTCGCCCACGTCTTAATATTGCCCCCCTCACTTAGCTCGGAGGACCACATCTGTTTTGTTCACCATGAGATCCCCTTGCACCTAACACAAAATTGATGAGGAATAAATGTGATAACTCCTAATATGTGCTAGGCACAGAGTAAGCATAAAAAATAATTACATTTATTTAATTATCAATGATAGCTTCCTACTGCCTATGTGATTAAAAAAAAAAAGTCCTTTGCTTTGCATTCAAGCTTACGTATTCATTCATTCAAGCAATATTTATGTCACACCTCTTATGTGCCAGGTAGTGTCGATTTCACTTGGGAAACAAAAGACAAGTTCCCTGCCCTGCCCTGCCTCATGGGGATTCGAGAGGATGAAGGAGTAATGCATGTGTATTAGTCTCTCAGGTGCTGTAACAAAGTATCGCAGACCTGGGGTAGGGCTTGAACATCAGATGTGTGTTTCTCCTGGTTCTGGAGGCTGGAAGTCTGAGTCAGGTGCCAGTGTGGTTGGGTTCTAGTGAGGACCCTTATCCTGGTTTCCTCACACAGTGGAGATAGACAGAGATGGAGACAGAGAGACAGAGACAGAGAGAAAGGGGGGTGGGGAGAAAGCCAGCTCCCTCATGTCTTTTCCCAAAAGGACACTAATCCCATTCATGAGGGCTCCACCCTTATGACCGAATCACCTCCCAGAGGCCCCACCTGGTAGTACCATCACAGTGGGGGTGAGGATTTCAACATATAATTTGGGAAGGGGGACACACCCTGACTGGGGACATACCCTGCAAATGGAGCATACACAAATATTCATTTATCTGCCACCCATTTATCAAGTATCAACTCTGAACGAAGAGCTCTGCTGGAATCTGGGGACACAGGAGTGACCTGAGGCACCCAGATTCCTGCCACTCATGGGTTTTCTAGGCCGTGCTTGCTCTCTGTCCTATCTCAAGTTCCATTTTCCTTCCCACCTCCTCTTTCCATTCTAGAAAATGTGTTCACAGCATGTTGTATCTATTTCTCTATTAAGGTTTATGACCTTTTTTTTTTTTTTTTTGGCTTACAAGTTAGTGTCTTCCAATAGACTGGGAGCCCCTCAAGGTCAGGGACAGGGACTTAATTGTTTCTGTATCTTACCAAATTCTCCCCTCCCCCGGCCCTCGAGCCCCACTCCCCAGAACGCCGCCTTGCACAGAATGAGCCCTCTGTTAATATGTGTGGAATGAATGGATACATTTTGTAATGTCACTCCTGTGTTTAAAACTCCCAGTGGCTTCCCACGCTGTACTTAAAGCCCAGTTCTTTACCCTGGCCTCTCGCCTGCCCACCTCCCCACCTCTCCAGCATTGGATAACACCATCCCCTCCCTCACCCCTGCACAGTGGCCTCTCTGTCTTTCCTTCTGTTTCTGAAAACAGCTGAGTGGTCTTGTCCTCCCAGAATTCACACTTGCTCTCTGATGTGCTTCCCTTTCCCCTCGCCTGGCTTCTCTTCATCGTTCTCACTGACGCCTCCTTCGAGAAGCCCTCTCTGACCACTTCCTTGAACTGGCCTCTTCCTAGCCATCCTCTTTCCACCTTTTCAGGTTGAATTTCTTTCATAGCACTTATCATTGTGTGACATCATCTTATACATAGAACAGTGGATCCTAAGCAAGTACAGTGTTGCCTTCCCAGGGGACATGTGGCAATGGCTGGAGACATTTTTGGTAGACACAGCTGGAAAGAGGGTGTTCCTGGCTTCTAACGGGTAGAGGCTGGGATGCTGCTAAGCATTGTGCAGTGCACAGGACAGCCCCCCCACCTAGCAAAGCATTATCTGGTCCACAGTGTCAGTATGGTCAAGACTGAGAACTTCTGGACTAGACCATGTGCTCTGAGAGCAGGGGCATCTTCTGTCTTGTTCTCCCCTGTACTCTCACAATCTCAAATAGCACCTGGCGGAGAATACGCCTTTAACACGTGCTTGTGGCATGGATAAATAAAGTGCTCTATTAGAGATATAGGGGGGAAGTGTGACATGGGGACCTCTACCTCATTATTTTTGAATAAATGGAACCTGAATTCAATGCCGTGCCATTAGAGATTCTCTAGTGAAATGATGTTGCTAACTCGTGAGTGATCATGCTGCTGGGACAGGGTGGGAGGCTGAGAACTGGGGAGCAGGGGGGCTGCTTCTCTCACCTCTATCCCTGAAGATGCTGTGAGCTGCACATTCCCCGCCCCCCGCTCCAGTTCAAGGGACTTCAAGTAAGGATAGCACCCATCTGTGTCACAACAGGAGCATTTTTCAAAGGTTTTTCCAGGAAGGGAAGAATAAAAAATAATAATAATAAAAAGCCTGATTTAATGATAAATAATCATGCTCTGCCTCTGACATTAAAGGGCATCATTGTCTCAGCTCAGTGATGTAAATCATCATAATGGACGAATCCTTTACAAAGTAACATGGAATTTAAAAATGGAAAATATGAGGACCTCGCAGGATGACTGTGAAAATCATCCGTTTATTATCTAGGTGTGCTTAATAGTCTGCTGCCTGATGAAGAATCATTTGCTAACCCCGAGGAATGGCTCGTTTTCCAATTCAATCACTCAGGCTAGCACTGCCTAGGACTGCACTTCCCTCCCCCTCCTACTTCCTCCCCCTCATGACTTCTTTTGTCACTGTCTAGAGAGAGTCCTATCACAGCCATAACTTCCATGAAAACATCCACTAAGCAGTTTCAGAAGAACAAGGTAGGTTCACCATGAGCCAATGCAGTTAGCAACAAATCAGTCTTTAATTGGTGAGAATGACTCATTTGAAAGGGATTATTAGCCGAATGTTAATTGATTAGTGGAACCAAAGCAATTAAAGTGAACAGAGCCTTAGCCTTTCCCCACCCATCCTTCGTAGCGGGCATCCTTCCACCATGTGACTTGCCCACATTCAAGGTATGAGCATTCCAAGTCCACGGAGAAATAGTTTTCTTCTTACAGTTTCCAAAATTTTGTAAGAGGCTTTGAAATCCAGAAATGCAAATTGCATGGGTGAAAAAAAGACAACCTCCTACTTTATATGCTTGTATCAGACTGGATCGACAAGGTTTTGCAGCTGTAACAAACAACCCCCAAATCTTAGTGACTCCGCATATCAAACATTTGCTTTTTGCTCTTGTTCTGTGGCCAGCATGAGTTGAGGGTAGCGGGTTGCATGGGTTGCATGCCCGTGAAACTAACCCTGCTGGTAAACAGCCCCCAAAACAGGATGACTTACAACAAGAACTTGGTTTTCACTCACACTGAATATCAAACATGAGGTGGGGGCACGGGGTTCTTCTGCTCATTGTTATCACTAAATTCTGTGGAAGTGGGGAAGTTGTTTCCTACCTTGAACTTGGAGAGAGAGGAGAACTGAAATGGCTGTGAGCGACCCTGCTTCTTACCCCAATGCCAAATGCTTCTATAATTAAAGAGTGCTAGTCACCCTCCTCACTCCATAACTGATGGCATGACGGAGGTCTGATTATGTGCCCGGATCCATGCTGATCATGTCATGTGCATTATTTCATTGGGTTTTCATAACAACTCTGAAAAACAGAGAGCATTATAGATCCCTGTTCCTGAAATGAAGCACAGAGTCATTAGGTAAATTGCCCAGTGTCAGATCTAGTAAAGTTGCTGAGCTGGGTTTGAATTTAAGTTTGTTTGACTGGGCAGCCCACACTTAAGAAGTACAGGCTACTAGTCATACTTAAATAATAACCCCTGTCTTGTCATTCAGGGTCTCCCGACATGGAGCAGATGTAATGCTGGTAGTTCCCAATTTCCAACATGATTTTATAACACATGGACCAACATTTTTTTTTTATTTAATGGTTATATATATATGGGGCACCTGGGTGGCTCAGTGGGTTAAGAATCCAAGCGACTCTTGATCTCAGCTCGGGTCTTGATTTTAGGGTTGTGAGTTCAAGTTCCATGTTGAGCTCTATGCTGGGCGTGGAGCCTACTTAAAAAAAAAGTTATATATTTATTTTAATGTGTATTTGAATAAGATATACCATGGCCAAATCATAATCTAATAGATGTTATTGCTTAAGTTGATGCTTAACTAAATTTTTAAGTTTAAAATTTGTCAACTTTTAAATAGAATATAAATATAATAAGACTACTACACAGATGCAAAAAAAAAAATGTGAAAGTGGTATATTAACAGAGGTTTGAAAATACTGATTTTTTCCATGCAATGATTCAGTTAAGCAGCCTGATATTTGCTAAGACTGTCTATGGGCTGGGGAATACTCAAACATCACCTGCCTTCTAATCATCCCCCCTCCCATGCCTAAGAACTTCCTCCTCTGTGCTTCTTGAATAGTTGAGGACAGATCATATTGTCTAGAAGTTGTCTTCCCCATTAGACCAAGAACCTCTCATGGAATTCTAGTAATCTATTCATCTTCTAGTTCCTGGCCTAGGTGGACATTTTTAAAGAAAATCATGGGCCTTACTTTTGAGGAGTCTGCAGTCTAGTGCAACATAGTACCAGTAGGATTCTACTACATGTAACAAATAAAATGTCCAATTCAAACTGGCTTATAGAGGGATTTAAAAGCTCATTTAACTGAGAAACCCAGAGGTAATTCATACTTTAGGGAAGGTTAGACCTAGCAGATAGACAATATGACCAGGAACACAACTTCTTTCTCTCCCAAAGCCACCTTCCTGTGTGGCCACAAGACGGCAGCTAGAAGACCCTGGAGTTATATACTTCCTCATTTACATCCAAAGTAAAGAGAAAGTGTTTTCTTTCCCTGTCTTTCCCAGTAATTGTATGTCATCACTATGTTAGAACATATGACACCATATGCCAAATTCCCAAAGCAATCTCAGTATTCAGAGGCTTGAAATGGGCTGTTGGGCTTGACCCAGACCACCTGATCTACTGCTAGACCTGGAAGGGAGGTCTGGGTTCCCGAATCCTGTGGATCTCTATTGGAAACAAGGGGACAATAGGAAGGGGAGGGGAGGGAGGGTGTTGGAAGGCAGCCAGCAAATAGTTACTCCAGGCAGATAACGAGAAACATAAACCTGACTCCACTGAACTTGAAGCATTTTGTAACTATTATTTAACACCCCTGCGTCACCTTGAAGTGACTACTTTGTCTTTGTCCAACCAAAGGCAGGCTACCATTGCCTTTAAATCAGGTAACCTACAAGTCCAGGATTGAACTATAACGCATCCTTCCTTATGCTGCATTCCCTTCTGCAGGATTTGGGTTGGCATTGTATCCCCCCGGCCCCCTTTCCTGGTTTCGTTTTGTGTACCATGAAGATCATGAAAAAGCTTAATTCAGGACACAACTCTTATGTTCTCAACTCTATAGCAAATCCTGTTTTGTTTCATCCTGTTAAAAACGTCTTCCCCAATTTATCTTTCAATTTATTTTTTTTCTGGGTGTTCTTCCAATTTAAAAATATGTTGAGATTATTTTTAGATCCTAGTCATTAGTGCTAGGAGACTGTTTTCAAACAGATTTATTCTTTTTTCTCATTTGTTCAGTATTTGATTCCTTATTTAAAGTGCTTTTCTCCTCTCAGGTTTTCTTTCGACAAATCTAAACCTTGGGAGGAAATAGGGGAAAGGATCAATTCTCCATACTTTTGGAATTGCAGGAAAAATGTATCCTACTATTTTCTGACGACTTGGCACATAGGTTAAGAGGTCACAAACTGGGGCGCCTGGGTGGCTCAGTCGGTTGTCTGACTCTTGATTTCGGCTCAGGTCATGATCTCAGGGTCCTGGGACTGAGCCCCCCCCCATTAGGCTCTGTGCTCACCAGGGAGTCTGCTTGAGATTCTCTCTCTCTCCCTCTCCTTCTGCCCCTCCACCCCATAAATGAATAAATCTTTAAAAAAAAAAAAAGTCACAAACTATGAAGGCCCACTGTTCAAAAAAGATCCAAGATTTAGTTTGTTTAAAATCAATGTTTTTAACATGTGTTTAAAATAAATGTGTTGCCAATTTTTTTTTTTTTTTTAATGAAAGGCCTCATTTAAAACTCAGGGTATTTCACATCCAAATCCAGATTTGATTTGAGAACACCAAGGCCACTGTCCCAAATGGCAGCAACTGGCTAGAGCTTCCATCATTGGAGTTCACAGCCCCCAACGTGGCTACTCATTCAAGACTCAGAGTCCCCAGCGTTCTGGGCCCCATGAGCAAGGAGAGGGACAGGTTCTTACTGAGGAAGGACAGTGGTACCAGTGAGTCGTCAGAACACAGTCTTGCCATTGGAAGTCTGGAGGCGGTGTCTGTGACATTGGCCTGCCTGTAGCCCGCTCCTATCACGCAACTATTAGGACTCTGCCTGGATGGGAATCCACGTTCCACCATTTGGTAATTAAGTCACCATGGGCAAGTTGCTTGTTTTCTCTAAGCCTCCATCCTTGTTTGTAAACTAAGGACCATGTTTGAATCTATCCGTAGGACTGTATGAAGATTAAAGGAATCTGTGAGTTAACAGAGCATGTAGCATAGTGCTTACCCAGTAGGGAAAGTCCCGTGAAGGTTGCCTTATACTCTCTTCACCATCATCCTCACTATCATCCTTAACTCTCTCCACCATCCTATTATTATTAATACTGCTATTTCTGGCCCATTTTAATTGTCCATACTAGTAGTTTCCTTTCCCGAATCTCCTTTTTCCGTAGCCTCATTTCATTTTACTTAGCCCATTTCACATCGCACAAAGCCACAGAGAGCCCAAGGGCTGGGTCCCAGCTCACACTACAAGCCAGAATCTGGAGTTCATGGGACACCATCTTGATTTCTGTTACTTGTAAAAAGGCCAGAAGCCACTAGCCTCTGAGGTTATTGTCTGCCCCATAATGAAATCCTTACTCTTAAAATCTCGGCCACGTTCTCATGGAGCAAGCACCTCCTCAGGTCACTGGTTAGCGCCCCCATTCGCCTCCCACAGGAAGTGCTTGCTGAACTGCGTTGCCGGTCTAAGTGGGGAGCATGCCTGCCAGGAAGATGGAGGAACTGAAATCCAAAGACCAGGGAATAGCCTGTTTTACACTATGATATTGTGTTTCTGGATGAAGAATCTTACAAAAATAAAAGAAGCTGCTGTGTCTCTGTTTCAACCTCAAGAGAAATCTGCACAGTGTCGTACTTAGGATCACAGGCTCCAGAAACACAGACCTGAGCTCGGACCCCAGGTACACTACTGACTGGCTGTGTGGTCTCAGGCACGTCCCTTTGACCCCTCTACACCTCAATGTCCTCATCTGTACATAGGGGATGATATCAAATCCTCCCTTGTGGGATCAGCTTGAACAGCACAGGGCATGGGCAGAGCAAGGGCTGTTAAATCATGTGCTATTCTTGTGACTAATGTAAATGCTGGAATCAGTTATCTCTGTTTAACACCCGTGTCTCTCTCCCTGCCCTGCCTGCCCTGCCCTGCCCTTCTCTTCCCTTTCTTCCTCTGATGCTGTGGAATAGCACTGGGATTGAGCAAGGCGTGGGGGTGGCGGTGGGTGGCAGGGAGAAAGATTTGAAGACAATCTATCGAAACTGTTTGCATTTTTCTGGGGAAAGGGGTAAACGTATCTCAGCAGCATCGCCTTCCCCTGGAAGGTAGTGTCAGATTCCTACTCCCGGGCCCCACTCCAGACCTCCTGAATCAGAAACTCTGGAGGGAGCTGTCTGTGCTTTCACAAGCCCTCCGGGTGATTCCGATGCAGGCTAGTTTGTGAGCCGCCAGTGTTAGTGAAAGTTGTGACCCTGCTGATGTTGGATCTGGTTCGGTTTTGCCTTCTTTCTTCCTCCCTCCTCCCGCCCTTCCTCGACAATTCCAGGTGATCCTAGTTAGCACTAAATTTCTTCCTCTCGTAATGGGGAGAAAAAGCATCTCTTCCAATAATTCCTCCTTGTGATGAATATGTGTCTCCACTTTCCATTTTTTAAAATCCCACGAAGGTGTGCAGTGTGGCTGGCCTTTAGCAATTTCAGCAAGAACTCATCAGAAGTCCAAGTGACATCGTGTTGGGGGAAGAGGTGTGCCCTAATTTCCTCTGGCAGGTAAATCTGACTGTCTCTGGGACTAAACTGAGTGCTCAGTGGGGAAGAGAGGAGGCTTCCTTTGTATGGGAGGTAACAGTTATGTATCCAAAGACTTGGTTGATTTCAGGCAAATAAATATTAGAAACAAAGTCTCATTGAAGTTACTTGAAGGAGTTTTGGGACCTGAGTATACTTCCAACTATCTCTCTTCCTTCTTCTAAAAAGAATGTGAGATGACAATCAATAAAGATAGAAATAAGTGGCTCCTGGCTGGCTCAGTCAGTGGAGCATGGGACTCTCGATCTCGGGATTGTGTGTTCAAGTCCCACGTTGCGTGTAGAGATTACTAAAAAATACAATCTTAAAAAAAAAAAGATAGAAATAAAATAGTATCATGAAAGTAAGGGAGGGGGAGGGAGGAATAAGAGGCTCATAATGAAGGGACAGATCAGTTGTACCGGAAAGCCTAAGCTAAGAAGAGCTACCACAACGGAGTGCAAAGTGAAACTCAGAGGTTCCTGGCTGCAGAAGCAAGAAGAGAAACATGATGAGTCAGAGCCTCATTCTCTAATGAGAAAGCAGACACATTCATCAGGACAGACAAACTATTTCCTAGCACTAGACTCAAAGACAAATTTATTGTGGGGGACCTCACATAAGGTACATGAGTATGTATATTTAACACAGATCTCCAGTGTTAGCCATGGGATTTATCTGCCTTTTAGGGAAGTAAATTTCAGAGCTGAGCAGGTTGACAGTGTCTCTTCAAATTTACAGTGTGAATGTGCAGTAAAGTAGCTGCTTCCCCTACCACGTTTTACTGGACCGTCTATCAATATTTGATCAAATTGGGCCAAAGTTTCAAACTGCCCTTAAATTATGCCCAGAGAAAGTGCTTGTACATGCAGAATGCCTGCATGGGCTTCAAAATTGAGTCCTTGTGAGCTGGAAGCATCTTTTAAAAAATATATCTACACCATTTTCTCCAGTCTCAGTCCTTCCTTAGGATGCTTATCATGTAAATCTGCCTGCAAAATCCATAGTGGCTCATAAAAATGCCAGGCACGTTGGCTCATTTCATATACAGGCACCCAGGTTTTTGATGCAAAATTGTGTACTTAATTGTACACACATCGAACGAGAATAATGTTCCCGGAATATAAGTGTCTGAGTAAAGGAAGAGTAGCTTTGAGTGAGCCTGAAGGTCCATTGAGATGATAAAATGTCACCTTTGCTCTGCCTACATCTTCAGTATTTGAATGGAGTAATTATATGAATAGGTCCGTGGTTTTATGACCATGGAGATGCATTATTTGTTCTTGCTTGCCTTTTTATCTAAACTGGGTTTCTAGGACTCTGATGGAAAATGCACCTCTGTACTCCTCTCAGTGTTTCCCAATCCCCCTCACTCCCTTCAAACGTGAATTCTTACGTCCTGGGAATGTTTTCCCCTCCATCCTAAAACACTATGCTCCATATTCTTCAGATCCCAGGAAGGAAGTCCTGCTGTAATTATAAAACAGTAATGTCAATGGATGTATTGCTATGGTTTGTTGGTGTGATAGTTTGTCTTCATATACAAGAACCTTTAAATGTCCAATGTGAGACACTCGGGGTTTATGCTCATGACCTTTCAGAGGAGGTTTCTACCCCTGCGGTCACATATATAAACCATAGAGCCCTAACCCAGTGGGAAATGACAGATATTGCAAGAGGAGGCAGAATTCTATCCAAGTATCCTTCCTCTGAGTTAAGTATTAAGGTCTCAATATACACTTCAGGGTTCAGTGATATTTCTCCCTTTGTTATCTCAAATATTAATCAAATGATTTTTGGAAATTACATTTTTTGCCTCTACCCAGTGGTACATTTAGAAAACTAGATGTTTTAAGTGTTGGAAGATGTGACAGTGGTGTTAATATAAAGCTACCCTAGTTCTGTACTGTACCCTTGAGTTACAGTACCGTAGTTTAAGTCTTGTTGGTTTTTTTTTTTAAATAGTTATCAAGTTGTCATGGTTCAAATGTCATTTTTGTTCCTTATAGTTAAAAACAGCAACAACAGTGGAAGGAGTTGAAATGAATATCTATCTAGTAGTAGAACCCAACCTGTGGGAAAAAGGAATATCAAGGAAATTTCTTCTCCCCGGGGTTTGCAAGTATTTTGGAAATTCTCTGCTGTTTATGGACAGGCAAATTGTCCACTAAAAAAATAGCACATTGGTGAGCAATCTGTGAGCATTCAGTGTGGGGAATGTGACTGGACTGTTTTCCTGTGTGCCCTCTGTTTGCACCATTAGTGTTAAATGTCTGTCAGGCTTTCCATTGTAGTCACCGGTTTTCTGGGATTTATTACTCAGCTTTAAAAACTGGCTCCAGGCTACAAATTGCCATAAAGGGGAGGCCATTTGTTTTTTGGGTTTTGTTTTTTCCTTTTTCTTTTCTTTCTTTTTTCTTTTTTTCTTTTTTTCTGAAGTAGTGTGGGCAAGAAGGACAGAGAATTCATTCCATTCTCTTATTTGTTTATTTATTTTGAGTGAAAGAAAATATGGCTGTAGTTATAACCAGAGTGTACGGTTTGATATTTTACCAAAATAAATACATCCATGAACAATTATCTTATCTTAAAACTGTTGGATGGTGCTGAGAGGCAATTGCTGTGAGTCAGGCCAAACTTTGTGTTTTTAGGAGGAGCCAAATCATATGCTCTTTTTTTAATCTGGTTTTTCCTGATGTGTGTTTTGAGGGAAATTTCCTTCCTTGGATAAACCTTTATTTTGCCCCTCAGAACCAGGCATATGTGAGAACAGGACACATAAAAATAATTAGTCCCTGACCTCAAAGAGCTCGTGATCTAGGTGGGAAAATGACGTTGAGCCAATGGTCTCCTAACATTTTGTGCTTGCCTTGCCTTGTAGGTAAATGTTAAACAGGCAACCCTAGAATTTGCATATTATGCATTTATTATATGCATATGCCCCTGCACAAGTAAAAAATGTGCTTTATTAAATATGTTCAAAATGGACATTTTAAAAGAATGAGATATAAATAATGTATATTTATATTCTATATTAGTACATATAATATATTACATAAGTATGCATAAATACATAATAATTATACATATGTGTACATATATCACATATATAATTTTATTCTACTTAGCGTATTTTTTAGAACTCTGGCTTTTATCTTAAAAATTTTTATAGTGAGCAAACTGATTGAATATGGTTCATAATTTTTGAAGATCTTGGTTTAACACTTCATGATTCATTGATTCAAATGTCTGGTTGTAAGTTTTATTTTTTTATTTTTTTATTTTTAAAGATTTTATTTATTTAAGAGAGAGAGAATGAGAGAGAGAGAGCACATGAGAGGGGGGAGGGTCAGAGGGAGAAGCAGGCTCCCCGCCGAGCAGGGAGCCCGATGCAGGACTCGATCCAGGGACTCCAGGATCATGACCTGAGCCGAAGGCAGTCGCTCAACCAACTGAGCCACCCAGGCGCCCTATTTTTTTTTTAACTTGGATTAAATGACTGTCCTAGCTGAGATACCCACACAAGAATGCATGAATCCAAATGGATACCATTTTGCTTAGGTAATAAAATATGTATATCCACTCACATAGGAACACCTGAGCTGCCTTGCCTGCTGATAGGCTGAAATTTAAGGAAGGAGCAAAGGGTCCCATCAACCTTCCACCTCGATGAACTTCCTCTCCCCACTCACGTTATGTTCACTCACCTGATAGATGATGTGTTCTAGAATGAGTCAGGGCTCCAGTGTCAACACATGTCTTATTTTAAGGTAAAAATTACTGTTTTTTACACACCAAAAAAGTGCAAGTTCAAGTTCACATATGTTCTTTCTGTATCAAAATAGATCCTCTTTCTTACCCCTGAGCTACCTGCAAAGTGCCCCAAAGGAAGACTGATTATACCCTAGACCCCCTTCCACATGTGGGAGGCTGTGATGCGGTAGCTTCTTTTTTTTTTTTTTTTTTTTAATTTTTTATTCTTATGTTAATCCCCATACATTACATCATTAGTTTTAGATGAAGTGTTCCATGATTCATTGTTTGTGTGGTAGCTTCTTGCTTCTAGGTGTCCCATGTGCCCTGCACATGCTCTTGGTCAATTTTTTCTAAGCAAGAAATTACTTCCGGCCCCACGTCAGTGAAACCAAAGCTCTCCCTCACAGCACACACGCAGAGTTGCTTGGATTCATGGCAGAGTGCGTGAGTACAACCATCACTGGGGCCAGTCTGAGATCAGGTTCGCAAGAAGGCAAATAGGTTTTCATTATGCCTGCATTTCCCATTGCTTTCCTGTACATTGTCCTCTCTGTGACACTGCCTCACACCCCAACAACTGTAGCCCTAAGATTCCTGCACAAGGAAGGCTCTCTGAGCATCCTCTCATATGCCTTTAAAAAATGATAATAATAAAAAGACAAGTCAGTGAAACTTCCATTGTTCTTATGTCAGAAAAAAATGAGCCATGTTTGTTGTGGCATACTTAGAAAATTCAGGAAAGCAAGAAAATAAAAATTAACTATCATATCTACATATAATACATTGGTAACAGTGTGTTGTTTTGCCTTTTTGCCTTCCTCTATGTTTTTATGCTTTTTTAATGAAAATATTACTATAATTAAATTTTATTATTGTGTAAAATCCTTCCCTATTATATGTCCTCAAGGTTTTCTCTTTTCTCTTTTTTTTTTTTTTAGAGAGAGAGAGCACACGAGCAGGGACGGGGAGACAGAGGGAGAGAATCTTAAGTAGTCTCCACACTCAATGCGGAGCCCCACGCAGGGCTTGATCTCATGACCCTGAGATCATGACCTGAGCTGAAATCAAAAGTGGGACACCCAACTGATTGAGCCACCCTGGCACCCCATGATTTTTTCAAATTTTAAATGGTACTCTGGAACCTCATTTAGAATAACAAAACCACCTTCATTGAACAGATACACTCGAATCATTAAATCAATCTCCTATTGTTGGATATTTAGGTTGTTTCCAACTATTTCGTTACCACAACCATGTTCTAATGAAAAAAAAAAAAGTAGCTAAGTATTTGAACACATCTACGATTATTTTCCTAGGATAACTTCTAAAAAGTAGAATTATTGGGTCAAAGGATGTGTTTGTGGGTTGAGATGTACTTTCCATGATTACTTTAAATTATATGCTTGGGGGCACCCGGGTGGCTCATTCAGTTAAGCGTCTTGACTCTTGATTCGGCTCAGGTCATAATCTCAGGGTCTTGGGATCAAGACTCTGCACTCAGGAGGGAGTCTGCTTCTCTCCTCTTCCCTCTCCCACTGCCCCTGCCTGCACACATGCATGCACACTCTTTCTCTCTCTCTAAAATAAGTAAATCTTTAAAAAATAAAAAATAAAGTATATGCATGAATGCGTAGGTATCCATAGGTATACACACATATTTCTATATCCCCACATATATTCATATATATATAAAGAAATAGCTTCATCCAATACATATAGTTCCACCATATATGCCTCTACAGTGTGTATACCTTTGATACCTTATGTAGTCTTAGTAGTTGAGAAAAAAAAAATGTTTCTTAGGGATAGTGATGGCTACACCATCATCACCACTAAACTGAAGCCTGAGTAACGGGTCATGGGAGGAAGGAGGGAAGGTGAAGAGGACAGCATTTTCCAGGTAAAGGTTTGGAAGGGGTGAGAATATGTTGGGTTCAAGGTACCCGCAAATAGTTTGCAGGGACTGGAATGCAGGTAGAGAGAGCTATATGGACTTTATACTCTGCAAGCAGCACAATGGGGGCATTAAAGATTTCATTCAAGTAGAGGAGTGAGTGGTTAGATTTCTTTTAAAAAAATCACAGTGGGGTCACTGGTAGAACCTTGACCCAAGATGACAGCTCAGGGGAAAGAGCAGGGATGCTGCTGACGTGCAGGTGAGAGGGCAGTGGGTTGAGGTGGAGGGTATGGCAAGAGGATGGGGACCCAGGAACAATTGTCAAAGCCGCTAAGACACAGACAACAGAGTGCAGGCCATCTGCGGGCTCCTCTCTGCTTTGGACTCAATTTAGGGCTTTTGTGGGAAACATTGATAGTAGATAACAGATGTGGGGCACTTGCTCACACATATGGGGTATTACTGTGAGGACTGAGAGGATCATTTTCATGAAAGCAAAGCTCACTGAATTTCCTGCCGCATCTTCCTTCACCTGGACAGCTCAAGTGAGAATAATGTGGGTTTATCCTTAGAATGAACTTCTATGGAAAACACATCCCACCTGTGGCCGTCTTTAAACCATCTGCTTGTTTCAATTAAGAGATAGCAATGTGGGCAACAGATTGCTATGGTGGGAACCCTGTTAGCAGTGTTTGATGACTCACTGAGCCACACGTTGAGGGTGTATTTCCTTGACCTGGAAATTATGACTTCTAGATAGGAGGTGGAAGATGACCTTGTTTTCTCTGCTCTGTTCGACTTTATGGTTAGTAGCTTTAATTCTGTGTCACATTGTTTGGCTGAGATGGTGCACTAAGATTGTGCCCCCCCCAACCCCCGTAGATGTTGGGACAGTTCTCTCAGCAGTCACCACGGTGGCCATTCCAACTGTGAGAAGTGCCAGATGCAAGAGTATCTTTTTCAAACATTTTCCTGTTCTGGGAAGGTCTTTGTGGGGAGTGAAATGGGTTCCTCCAGCCTGTACCTTGGAGATTACATCATCTTTAGGGCTGGGATCATTCATTGCGATATGTCAAGAGCCCAGACAAGGGACACAAACGGACAAGCAGGTAGGTGTAACCATGAGATGGTAGGACTGTGATGAACTGAATGGTCCTTGCTTTTCTTCCAGAGGCAGCTGAGAATGTGAGCCCAGGGTTGCTGGATCTCCTGATTTTTTAGTTCATTCAAAAATGTTTTTCATTTGGCCTATTGCAAAGACTCTGTATGAAACTCGTGTGAATTATCAAGCATGCTAACAGAGGGAACCCCTAAGAGCTCACCACTCAATCTAATAGAATATTACCGATACTGTTGAAGTTCCCTGTGCGACCCTCCCCTGTCAAAGTCACCCTGCCACCTGCAGCAGGCACTTGCCTGAACTGGGCATTTGTAATCCCCTTGCTTTTCTTTCTAGTCCCACCACATGTGTTTCTCTCCCCCAACGAGATACTCTTGGGCTCGCTGCGTAGGTACAATGAGGCAAGTACCAAAGTATTCACAGCAACATTACTTGTATTAGCAAAAAACTAGAAACAACCAAGTATCTATTAAAAGGAGAATATAAAAATAAATCATGTCCTAGTCATGCAGTGGAATACCACACATGCATAGCAATGAACAAACCAGAGCTATAGGAATCATATAGATGGATCTTAGAAAGAAGTGTTTTGCACAGAGTAAGTTGTAGACATGTATTACAGTATGAGTGTATTTCCGTATGCATTTCAAAGTGAGGGAAGCTTTTCTTTTTCTTAAGGAATTCTGGAACCTAGGAGTTACAGCGATATATACTAATTTTTTTTTAAATGTTGGAAAGTAATTTATTGTATTAAAAAAACAACTACTGTGGATGCCAGGTAAAATGTGTGTTGAGATGAAATCTTTCCTGGGAGCTATTTGCTTCTGACCTCTGCTCTGAGGCCTTAGATCAACTCTTGTTTTGTCATCCTTATAGGGTAAGAGGTTAGAACTGTCTTGCTTTGGTATGTTTTCAGACTTTGGGGTCTGCAGGGGGTTAAAGTAAAGGACAGAATATAATAATAAGGATGAGAGTAACTGTGAGAGCCAGGACATTCTAAGTGAGGGCTCTGCCTCTGTAAGCCAACAAATCAAGACCAAACACATTGGGATTCAGGAAGTAGTTAGCAGTAGGTCACACAGGTAAGCTGCAAATCAGGTGGGCGACTCCCAGCAGTATCAAGGTGGGGATTTGGCCCAGTACCTGTGCTCCCGGAGAGAGCTGAGTTGCCATAATGTTAGTAATTAACATTTACAAAATACTTAGGATGCATCAGTTACCTATAACATTAAGTCTCGTGACCCCTCCATAAGACAGGTAGGATTGTCAATACTGGTTCTGTCTTACCAGTGAGGACATGGAAGCACAGGGAGAGAGAGCATGTGGTTTCCCAAAGCTGCACCACCAGTAAGTGGCATAGTGGAGACTGGGATGCAGGCTGCCCCCCTCGAAGTGTTTGCTCTTAACACTATGCTAAACCACCTCTTCTTATCTCCTCTGAATGCTTGGGTTTTCGTGAGGATGCATACAAAGTAAATTTACAGATGACACTATTCTTAAGGTTCTCAGTTTCACTCGAAGTAGAGCACTGACTTAAAAAATAATCAACCTGAATCTTGCCTAAAAGGAAACTTACAGTTTCATCTTTCAAAGAGAAAATTCTAGCTCAGTTGGCCAAGAAGCTGAGATCAAGCATGGTAGTGGTTACCAAGAATTAACAGAAGGTTTTCTGGGCTCCTGGTCAGTGTTTTGTTCTGGTGGCCCTTTACACTTAGCTCTGTCTAGTCTAATGTGATACAGACAGAGATATTTTTAAATGAGCTGCAGTCTGTGAAAAGTTTCTCTCTGGAGTCAATGGACACTGCTTTTCTAAAATAAAAATTTCTTTGTTTCTTTTGGCTGTAAAAGGAATACACAGATATTGTGAAGTAGAAGAAGGAAATTAAACATTACCCACAGGCATCACCACTGTTAATATTTGAACTAGGCCTTTTCAAAAGCTTTTTTCCATACAGACACATGTAATATAGACAATACAGTTGCACAGAGGATGGGTTAATACAGTAGAGTTTTATGATCTAGTTTTTGCTTGATATTTATAGTGAGTATCTTTTCCCATCAATAAAAAAAGGCACACACAAGAGATTTTAATGATTATAAATATTCCATTGTATCGATGCACCATATTTGCTTAAGCTACTTACTTACCCACTTGCTGGGCATGTAGCTTTTTTAAAACGTGTTCCTGGGGACGTCTGGGTGGCTCAGTAGGTTAAACGTCTGCCTTCGGCTCAGGTCATGATCCCAGGGTCCTGGGATCAAGTCCCGCATCGGGCTCCTTGCTCAGAGGGGAGCCTGCTTCTCTCTCTCTTCCTCTGCCTGCTGCTCCCCCTGATTGTGCTCTCTCTCTCTCTCTCTCTCTCTCTCTCCCTCTCGCTCTCTGACAAATAATTAAAATCTTTGAAACGTGTTCCTGTTCTAAACAACACTGCCATGAACATCCTTGTGTTCAGATCCTGGCACACTTATCTATTTATCACGTGAGATAGAATCCTAGAAGTGGAATTCCTAGGGACTATGCCTGTTTTAAGACTTTTAATTCTTAGTACCAAATTACCCTGAAAGGAAAAATGTGGTGACTAGCACGTAAAGGGCTGGCCTCCTACGATTGAACACTCACTAGCTTTAAAAGAGCTAGTGCAGCCTGACACGTCGGGGCCCTGTAGGTCCCCTCTGATGTAAATCAAAACATTTGAGTTAACAACATTCAGCCTTGTCAGTCACCCACAAATTATAGGAGGCCTCCTCTGTCTTTGTCAATAACAAAAAAAGGAAAAAATTACCCCAAAATGGCATAAAAAATAGGAACCAGACAGGAGTCACTGAGAGAAGACAAGTGAGACAACAGTGGAAGAATTTCAGATCCGGAGTGGAGTGCATCAGGTGCACTGGATTGTTTGGGTTTAGAGAGAGAGGCGAGTGGCACGTCCCTCTTGCCTGCCTGCGAGGCCCAGCAGGGGCACTCATAGTACCCGAAGAGAACTAGCAAGCGTGTAGAGGGTTCAGATGGTCAGCTACAGAAGGGGGAACCATGACCTTCGTCAGTGGCTAGAAGGTAATTTACTCAAATCTTTCCCTGACACTGTTGATTTTTCTCTGCAAAAAAATTTCTCCTTTCCAGCTTCTGCAATTCTGTAGCACCACTTGGGAGCATGGACAAGAGAACGTGTTTTGCAAAAGAGGCAAAGATTTTCAGGGGTATGTGGGTCATCTTTGTTTTTGAGAACAATCTTGGTTGTAAAAAGGCAAATAATCCTCATGCCATGTGATTAGTAAAACACACACACACACACATATGCACATTCAAAATGTGTGACTTTAACCTTTATAGGTCTCTCAAAAAAAAAAAATATATATATATATAGTGACAGGTCTGATCCCTAGGAGCTGGTACTTCTAGAAACTAGCGTGGGTTCCTTTGCTCTGCTCTGATCTATCCACTCTGTACATCTTTCAACAAATTCCTTCAAGGGGAAACAAAGCATCCTTAGCAGGCTAAAGTCCAACAAATGTCAGATTCTGAACAACATTACTTTGTGTCTCTATTTAACATTAGAGTGGATGGCTTTTTGACAGGTTGATAGCTGACGAGTTCTATAGTCAGTCACGCAGGACAATTATGTTTGAACTAATTTGATGAATCAACTTGATGTTCTCCCATAGTCCCTGTGGCCTTCATGAACGGATGTGCTCAATTTTCTGCTGGAGGTCAAAAATAAGCTTTGAAATTTGGCTAAACCCGTGGCATCCTCGGGACCCGTCTGGTAGAATAATCTTTGGACATAAACTCCTGATGGATGTCGAAAATGGGAAGCACCACTTGGTAAGATCATTAGGACCTTCAGGCCCTCTGTAGGTTCTGAGATCGGGTTCCAGAGGCTAGCCAGCGCCTTGTGAGCACTTGAATAATTTTGTGGTGAGGGAAGCAGAGAGTTCATTCTTGAAGCATTTGGGGGTCAGACCCTGGGGGAAAGTTATTTCTCATTGTTGGATTCAGTTTGATAGGGATGTGTGAGAACTGGTGAAGAGGCGTAGAGATTTCCTGAGTTTCTTTTCCCCACGTCCTGAGTAGTTCTGTCCAGCTCCCTGCTTCCCAGAGGCCCGCTAGCCGAGTAGGTCGGTGCCTGGGCCCGGGAAGAAGCCTGCCTCAGCTCTGTCTCATGATTGTGCAATAGTGAGCCAGTCACTTAACTCCTCAGTGACTTGGCTTGCTCGGGGCAGGGGCAGAGGCAGATAATAATCCTTCATATTTCATGGGGTTGTCCTAGGCTTAAATATAACAATACATGCAAAGGGCCATAAACAACGCCTGATTTATGGTGAACTTTCAGATATTGAAAACTACGGCCTGTAGATTAGTAAACTGGTAACTTCCCATGCCCAGAAAGGTAGAGGACTTGATTAATCCAAATAAATTAAGTGAATGCTATCATTTGCATTTATAGCTGGTATTATTTCTTCCAAAACCGTTAGCAGAAAAGGATATTTTGCCATCTAGGAGTAAAACTGCATTGCCAAACTGATTCACCCACCCCCCTTTTTTTAAGATTTTATTTATTTGAGAGAGAGAGAGCACAAGCGGGGGGAGTGGAAGGCAGAGGGAGAGGGAGAAGCAGGCTCCTAGCTGAGCAGGGAGCCCGATGTGGAGCTCGATCCCAGGACCCCGGGATCATGACCTGAGCCGAAGGCAGATGCTTAACCACTGAGTCCCCCAGGCGCCCCACTGCTTCCCATTTTTAGAGCTGTGACTTGCTACAGTGTAGGTCAGGTGGCTTATGGCATCATCCACTGGGTTTGCAGCAGACTTCGGTTATTCATTCCATGCACATTTACTAGAGTGTCTCCTCTGCAGGCAAGTGTCAGTGTGTGTGGCAAGAGGACAGTCTGGACACAGACAAGCACGACCACTTGCTGCCTATGTGAGCAAGTCGCTTAACCCCTGTGAGACTCAGTGTGGTCATTGTTAAACTGAGAGGAGTATAACCTGCCTTCTAATGCCATCTGTGAGAGTTAAATGGTCCAGTCTGTACAAAGGGCCTAGGTCAGTGCCCAGCACAGGGAAGGTGCTCCACAAATACTATTTTTATTCCAGGAATTTTTTTTTTTAGCTTCCCTCTGCAGTGATCAAAACCTACTTACTGAATAATGAAAGGGCGAATGTGATCATCCTGTGGACAGGGCTATCTGGAGAGCCTAACCCAGGACGTGGAACACATTACATTCTCAACAAATCCTTCTTGAATGAGCCAATGCATAAATGATTTGCTTGAGCTCAAATTACAGTAATAACATGCTGAAGCAGCTCATGGAAGACAGTGGGTCAAGATGGTTACAAAGATGGCATTTGAAGTGAGATAGAACTAAATTCAAATCCAGGCTTGCCAATACTAGCTAAGTGTCCTTGTACAGCTTGCTTAATCTCTCTGAAGCTCGGTTTCCTCATTTGCAAGTTGAGTGAAGAAGAGCTGTGTTATAGGGTTATTGGCTTATATGTGGTTGATAGATACTGGTTTTTATTATAATTATTGCTAAACAAAGTGTTTGCCCTATAGAGACACTGAAAATTTGTTTATTGGGCATCTTGTTCATCTCAGGCTCTACACTAGGCCCTAGTCACTAGAGAGAAAGGGGGACAAGATAGGCAAGGCCCCCGACCTGATGGTGCCGATATACTAGTGAGTGAGACAGATGGTACAGCAGAGAAACATGATCATTTTAGGCAGGGTGGAGCTCCTGGGAAGATAGTAGAGGAGAAGGATATGGTTGGGAGTGGGCAGGTTGTTTTGAAGAGGTGGTCAGGAAAGGCTTCTTGGAGGAGGGACTTGTGAGCAGAGTCTCCAATGAGAAGAGGGAGCCAAGCATGTCAAGATTTGAGAGCGGAGACTTCTAGGCTGAGGCAACAGCAAGTGTAAAGGCCCTGAGGTGGGAATGTTTGCTGCAGAGTTCTCGGTGCTTTGTGAACAAGAAAGAGTATGGCCAATGACGAAGTCCAATGTGGGCTGCCACTATAGAACTTCATAGGCCAGGGTAAAATATTTGGAAAAATATTATGTCAAGTGTGGTGACTAAGCCATTGGTGGATTTTTCACAAAAGGGTGACATAGTCTGATTTCCTTTGCAAGACCGTTACTATGGCAGGTGTGATGAGTATAGGAAGGCAGAAGGTGTTGCGTGCAGACAGGTGAAGAAGCTCCTGTCCAGGGAGAGATGCTAATCGTTGGGACAAAGGAGTGAAGGAAGTGGACATCGTTTGAAGATAGAACCACAGGATAGAGGGGTGAGGCAGAGAGAGCAACACACCAGGCTTCTGTGAGCCCACCACCAGTAGCCTTGAGCATACTAGTTGGCATTCTTACTCTCCAGCTGCTTCCCTGCTGTCCCCTGCGGTGTGCCACCGGGGCGCCCTGTTCTCCATAGCGGCAAGCCTTCTCTTCCCTGGTGAGACTGAGCTGGGATGTCAGGGGCCTTCGACCTGACTCCTGGGAGGTTCGAAATCAGCAGTAGTTCCAACAGAGGAGGGAATGAGGCAACCCCAGCAGAGACAGCTCTCGGGAGTTGCTGTTTTGCTTTGTTTTTTGGTTTTTGTTTTAATTCACTATTTATACGGGCCCCACTTAGTGGCATAAAAGGTTCTAAGGAAACTTGCTCTAAAAATACAAGGGATGATAAAATGCAAACCAGTGAACATAAGATACAAGACAGGAACCAAGAAATATAGTGCGTATTTCTCATGGCGTATTAATTGAAATGTTATTTCCCTCTAGGAATATAATATGATAACAAGATCCATCGATTTATTTATTCAACATGTATTTGCCATTCATGGTGCTCTGTGTTGGGATATGGGACAAGCCAGGAAGACAGTGGCCCCTAGTCTCATGGAGCTTACAGTCTAATGGGGAAAACGGGTATCAGAGAAACCCAATAGAATAAAAACAGAACCTATTGGTTTCATAACAAAAAACGGGCTGTTTGTATATTGGCAAAGTGTGGCAGACCGATACATGAGGATCTTTTTTATTTTTATGTTTTAGTATCATTTTTCAGCCACAAAGATTAGACTGTGCATCATATCATTAACATCAGATATTCAGATATTCCTGAACTTAAGGCTGATTCGTAAGTATATATTTTTATATACTTACTAAAAATACCAGTGATTAATATACACAAATACCTACTATCCACTTACACATAAAACGTGTTTATTGGTCATTTGGAAAGACATCTCACCAACAGCCCTTCAGTGTCATCTCTCCAAGTACAAGTTTCCTTCAAGCCCAATAGGAATTCCATTGCTAGACCAGAGGAAAAGGTTGAGGCTCCGGTTCTGCACAGAGCCACAAAGTCGTAAACATTTATGGAGCTACATCTCCTTAATTTGACTCATGTATATCCAAGACTTCACATGAGGTTTGGGGGTTGTTTCTTCTTCGCTGAAGTGATTCTGTTCTCTTACCTTGCCTTTTTTCTCAATATAATGAACATTAATTGAGCATCTGCTTTGCACAAGATACTGTGATCAGAATAAGCAAGTCATGTTCTATGAATCTGTCAGAGATGTTTTAAAGTTATTTAAAAATAACTTTTATTCTTCACATTATAAAAGTGATATGTATCTGGAAATCTACATTTCACATGTACTTTTATTTTTTTAAAGACTTTATTTATTTATTTGAGAGAGAGAGAGAGAGAGAGCACAAGACGGGGGACAGAGGGAGAAGGAGAAGCAGATTACCTGCTGAGCAGGGAGCCTGATGTGGGGCTCGATCCCAGGACCCTGGGATCATGACCTGAGCCACCCAGGTGCCCCTCACATGTACTTTTAATAATATGTATGTATATGTACATGTGGGGTGAGTGTAATGTATATTCTCTATTTCTAACATATGCGTATATATTAAGATTTAAAATAAGTAAAAATTCACTTTAATTTATATATTATGTATACTCTGTATAATAGAGAGCTATTGATTTTATTGTATTATATGTTATATATTATATTAATATATGTGTTTATAATATGTACATTATATAACTCTATAATACATATTAAGTAACAATATATATTATGTATACAAATATATAACAATACATATATATGTTATACATTATACATTATTATATCACATAAACCTTATATTACAATGTATGGTAGATAGACATCTTTTTAAGGGGATCATACTGCTTATATTTGTTTTCTTTTTGCTTTTTTACTTGAAGTTTTATAAGTATCATTTTAGCCATTAAATTATGTTTACCATTATAACAGCTGCTGACTATTCCACTGTTGAATATAGAGTGCTATAATGTATTTAACATAGCATGAGTGTACTACCATTCTCCTAGTGTTGGATATTAGAATTATACCTGTTTGTCCCCTGGTCATTCCTGTGGTGAGGGACATCCAGTTAGCTGAATAAGGATTACTTCCTACTGAGGACTTCCCAGATGTGGTCGCTCAGGCTGAGGCTTCCCTGATTATTCCCATTGCCACTTTTTTCTTAAAGATTTTATTTATTTATTTTATGAGAGAGAGAGAGAGAGCATGCGCAGGGGGAGGAGCAGAGGGAGAGGAAGAAGCAGACTCCCCGAAGGGCAGGGAGCCCGACGTGAGGCTCGATCCCAGGACCCCAGGATCATGACCTGAGCTGAAGGCAGACACTTAACCCTCTGAGCCACCCAGGCGCCCCTGCCATTGCCACTTTTTTTTTTTTAAGATTTTATTTATTATTTGACAGAGAGAGAATGAGAGAGAGAGAGCACATGAGAGGGGGGAGGGTTGGGAGGGTCAGAGGGAGAAGCAGACTCCCCGCCGAGCAGGGAGCCCGATGCGGGACTCGATCCCGAGACTCCGGGGTCATGACCTGAGCCAAAGGCAGTCGCTCAACCGACTGAGCCACCCAGGCGCCCGCCATTGCCACTTCTGAGGTCAGTGGGCAATGTGCTGTTAAGCTGGGTCCACGAACGCTCAGTAAGTAGATGCGGAAACGGGTCCATGTTTCCTTTCACTAAGTCAGATCCATCTGCACCGAAAGCATTCTTTTGTAAGAAGGAAAAATCAAGTCACATTGGTGCTGAGGCGGCAAGACTAGTGAGTGGGGCAGAGTTCTGCCACCTTTCTTCCGTGGCTTGCAAGGTGCTCACATGGACCGAAGACTCCGAATAAAAATAAATTTCTTTGAAATTAAATAGCCCTTCGACCAGAGAAACTTTTTCAGATATTCACATCCTCTCCCAAGCAAAGCATTAATCATCACGTGTTTTTACATTCTCTCTTTCCTTCAAGGCTTAGGGCTGTTGGGCAGACCCGGGGCTGTGTTCCTAAGGTCTTCGAGGGCATGGATTTTGACCCACCTCATGGCAGGTGGTTACACGGCTGATTTGTCCAGTGGCGCATTCTCTGAGTACGGCTTTTTGCTTTAATGAAATGAAAATTCTCCTCTCGCCTCTGTGTGCACAGATAGACTTGGCATAGGTGTGCCTGGTGCTGGGGCAGTCAGTTGCCAACAGGACTTGCCTCTGTGCTTCCGGGCCCCCCTCCTCCCCACCTGGCTTCCTAAGATGCAGCAGGTGGCCACGTGCCGAGCAGGGCCGCGTGTCAAGGCAGAATGCCCAGCACTGCGCGATTGGGTCTCCACACACACACCCTACTCTATCTCACTTTGCCACTAATACTGATCTTTGCTCTGCTGATGACTCCCCCACTCGCATGCTTGCGGCTCGGGCAGCATGTTGTGTATAAGGCAGAATCATGTCTGGGGAGAGAGTGACAGTCTGCCCTGCACTGAAAAGGAACTGGTGAGAATTCTGAAGTTGTACTGAAACCTACTTGATCCTTAAAGTTCATTTCGAGTCATGGCCACCAATAAGCCTTTGGGTTTGAGAAGCAGAAACCGAATATGCCAGCCAAGTTTGACCTTCTATCAAGTTTGGGTTTCTTTCTAGGGGAGGAGTGTAGAGTTGCTAATGGTTATGAAGCACCTACCATGTACCTAGCACTGTGCTAGGCATTTTCTTTGCTTTTTCTTGCTGAGTCCTCTCCCTGCCGTGGTATTTATCATCTCCATTTCACGAGAGATGGAGCTGAGTCTGAAAGTAGGGACACAATGGCTTAGAAGAAAATCTAAAGCCCTTGCCTGTTCTTCAGGGGTTCCCCCATGCCTACTTCTTGGACTTTGGTTCCTCTCATGGCTTTTAGCTTTCTAAAGAAATTAGGTATTCAGTCCTTTTCTGCCTCAGGACCTTTGTACTTGCTGTTTGTTCCACCTGGAACCCTTCTTCTTCCTGGTCTACAGCTGGTGGAATGCGCTTTTCCTACCATTTCAGCAACTTCACCTCTACCTTGGAACTTACCTTGACCACCTGAGTAAAAATACTCTGTCACCCTTTATCACCCTAGAGTTTTCCATATTCTGAAATTAGCCTACCCCTCCTGACTTTCATTCATCTACAGGAACATTTCTCAACAAAAGTAGTGACCCTATCTCTCTCAATTCTGTTTTGTTAACACTTGACACAAAGTGTTAGGGGCTCAGCAAATATGTGTTGCACAACTAAATAAATGCAACAGGTATTTACAAAGCACCTGCTAGGTATAATTTGGCACTGTTCTAGGCACGGGTGATACAGCAGTGAACACAAAACAATTAGAGACCCCATTCTAAGAGGGAAAGACAGATGTTAACAACAGAATTAATAAATAAAATCTTAGAGAGTGATGCACCTATGGTAGGTAATGGTGTTGGGGTAAGATGAGCTGCTCTCAGATAAGGCCTATCTGACAAACTGACATTTCCAGAGAGACCTGGATAAAGTAAAGGAAGAAGTCATGCAGATGTCTGGGGAGAAAATCATGCAGATGTCTGGGGAGAAAGCATTCCAAAAAGAAGGAACAGCCAGTGCAAAGGTCCTGCAAAGGGGCAGAAGCATATTGGTAAGTCTGAAACAGCACCGAGAAAGCACAGCTTTTGCCGAAGGGGGAGGATAGAGGCAGAGGGGAAGGAAGGGGGTGGTTCATGCAAACACATCTGTGTCTTGCTAAAAATTTCAGCCTTTACTATGAATGTAGTGGGATGTTATTAGAGGGTTTTGAGCTAAGGGGAGACCTGAATAAATGAATAAAATCACACAGCTTGAAAGCAATCAACCTAGAATAGAAACTGGGCTCTCTGAGTCCACAACCTGCGCCCCCTCTCCCCCCCGCCAATGATGAAGCTGTATCTATCCCTACCCACACACTCTTCCCTGTGCATTTTAGCATCTAGGCAAGGCCCACCCCTCTTTTTTTTTTTTTTTTTTTTTAAGATTTTAGGTATTTATTAGAGAGAGAGAGCACGAGCAGCGGGGGAAGGACAGAGGGAAAGGGAGAAGCAGACTCCCCACTGAGCAGGGAGCCCAACACGGGGCTCCATCCCAGCACCCTGAGATCATGACCTGAGCCAAAGGGAGATGCTTAACCAACTGAGCCACCCAGGCGCCTCCACCTGAAGCCTGGTTTTGGTAGCTGAGCCCTAAGCTGGTGGCAGGGTTTGCTTTGTTGTTTTTTTTTTTTTTCCCTGTTCGTGTAGAACACTGGGGTCCACCCTTGCAGCCAGTGAACCCCTACCCCGGCAACTGGGACCGACTTCTGGCTGATCACAGAGTGGGGTGCACGTTGCATCAGCAACATAGCCTCATGGAACAGCAACTGCGGCGTCTGCTCCCTCTCTGAGTTTGACGCCCTGTAGCCTGGCACGGTGCCAGGTGTGAGTAAATTGGGCCCAGGGTTCCTGTTGTTGTTTTCTATTCACACAGCAGCTGCTTTCATTACCGAGCCATGAACCTGATCTCTCAGGATTGTCAGTCAGCTCTCTCCTCACCGATACCAAGGAGAAAGGAGACAGGCTAGCCTCTGCAGTGAACAGAGCTCCCTCCCAAGGCCCCACCCAGCACCTCTCGCACTTCCCACCAGCCAGCACACCAAGCATTTTGCAGAGCGTATCAGTGAGGACTCAAGCTTCGAGGGTTTGGAAAGCCATTTGGTTTAAATCAAAAAGATTAATTTGGGGTCCATATCTCTCAAAGGGCAGGGAAGCCTCGGCTTTGGCCAAGTGGGACGTAAGGGACTCCAATGGTATTACCAGAATTAGGTCTGATTCTTTCCCTCTCTGCCTTCTGCTGGAGGCCTCTCATCTCGGGATGCAGCAAGATGCCAAAGTTTAACACTTCAAAACCCCAGAATTACTTTTTCACATTTCTAGTCAACATCTTAGAATTGGGTCTCCCTGGCTCGGATTGGTTCACATACCCAGACCTAAAACAATCACTTTGTCCAGGGCAGCGCAAAGCCCGGATTGGCCACTGGGTCACGGGTTCCACCCTGCACCAGCCTAGGAGTTAGGCCACCTAACTCTTATGAACCAACAGCAGGAAAGGGATAGTTTCTCAAGGAAGATTTGGGTCCGATCACCAGATGCTGGGTAGGTAGATGTCTGCTCTCACTCATCCTCTCAGTTAATTTTCAGAGAACCCTGTGGCATAGTGATGATCCCATTCTGCAGAGGAAGAAGGTGAGGCCCAGAGGGGTTAAGTCAACCAAAAATATACAGCCATTCATTGACAGAGCCGGGATCTGAATATGAATTTGTCTTTCTCCATAATGCATGCTCAAGGGTCTCCTACACTTGAGAGAGGAGAAGTATTAAAATAGGGTCAAGATGATCCTTGAAACCCACAACCCTAGAGCAGCTCCCTGGCATTTGCTCGTTTTTTTTTTTTAATTTCAATTTCTTTTTTTTTTTTTTAATTTTTTTTTTTAAGATTTTATTTATTTGCGAGAGAGAGAATGAGAGACAGAGAGAATGAGAGGGGGGAGGGTCAGAGGGAGAAGCAGACTCCCCGCCGAGCAGGGAGCCTGACGCGGGACTCGATCCCAGGACTCCAGGATCATGACCTGAGCCGAAGGCAGTCGCTTAACCAACTGAGCCACCCAGGAGCCCTAATTTCAATTTCTTTGATGTACTTTAGGTGAAGTTGGAAACCAGTTTTCCAGGTTATCTGATTACAATAGTGACTCACTCCTAGCAAGTACAGAGAGGAATGTTCTGAAATTATCCTGGAAGGAAATATGCCTCTCCTGGATGGCGGCATATTACCCACGTGTCAGGAAAATCCATATGCCCACAACATGTCTTATATAAATGTGTGGAGGCGTGTTTTAAAAGCATATATATTCATATCCTCCGTGTGTATGTATATAAATCTAGATATTTATCCCTCTGCTAGATTCATAAGCAACCAGTGGTTCACACATTAATTACAGTCTCTTTGGTGAGGAGAAATATTTTCCCTTCTATCATGTTCATTTTATGATCATCTGTAGTTCATCTTTGTAGCAGTCACTAAATCATCTGGCAACACAGTGTTCTGTAATTGTTAGATTGTGCACACATTTTGGCTTTACTTTTGTGAACCTCCTACTCCCTTGCTTTTATTATTTTTTAAAAAGATTTTTATTTATTTATTTGACAGAGGGAGACACAGCGAGAGAGGGAGTACAAGCAGGGGGAGTGGGAGAGGGAGAGGCAGGCTTCCCACTGAACAGGTAGCCCGATGTGGGGCTCCATCCCAGGACCCTGGGATCATGATCTGAGCCGAAGGCAGACGCTCAACGACTGAGCCACCCAGGAGCCCCCCCTTGCTTTTATTATTAACAACAATAATTAAGTTCAGGGTGCTAGGCATATATATGATCTCAACAAATTCGAGCCAACCATACTTGGAAGGAGGTACTACTATTATCGTTATTGTCACAAAGGAGGAAAGCAAAGCTCCAACGATCTGCCTGGTGAACCATGCAGAGTCTGTCATGGAAAGGGGACTCAGACTTAAGTTTCTTCTACTTTCAAGCAGAGTTTCTCAACCTCAGAACTATTGACATTTAGCCAAGCTATTCATACCATACTATTATGGAAGTCAAGAAGGGAAAAACAAGCCAAGCCAAAACAAAAACAAAAACAGGAACAAAAAAACCAACACTGTTGGTTTTTGGAACACCAAGTTTCCAAGGCTACCAAGGAGGCCATATAGCTATTAGGTGTTTGGTGGAAAATGTGCAGAAATCTATCCATATTTTAGGTACATATGTTTGGATCCAACAATTCCTGTAGAAATGCTGGTAAAAAAATGTGCAAGGGTGTAAGGGTGAAAATATTCAATACAGTGTTGTTTATAGTAGGGAAGTTGGGAATACTTAAAGGTCCATCAGTAAGAAATCAGTGAAATGAATTACAGTACATGAATCCACTGGGCTACAGGTCAGGATTTCTTTAAAAGTATGCAGAAGCTCTAAATGTAGACACAGGGAAAGGTAAAGATTTATTTTCAATGAGAAGTGAATTGCAAAGGATTGCATAATCCCAATTTGGGAGGAAGAAACTCAGCCTGTGTGTCTACATGGAGGTGGAGTCAGGTGAGGGTATGTAAATTGGGTTATACCTAAGAAATTGCTGGAAAGATATAAACCAAACTGGTAATAGTGATTACCTTTGGGACATTTTTATTCTAGGATGAGGCATGTCCAATTATACTTTATAGTACATACTTTATACTGTGGCTCTCAACAAGGGACAATTGTGCCCTTCGGGATACATTTGGCAATGTCTGGACACATTTGGGGGGGGTGTGTTGGGGGGAGTTGTACTGGCATTTACCAGTGATACTGTTAATATTCTCGGTGCACAGGACGTACACATCCACACAAAGGATTATCCTGCCCAAAAGGTCGCTAGTGCCAAGATTGAGAAGCCCCCTTTATACCCTAGTTTAGTGTTTAAGTTTGTTACAGTAAGCATCCATTAATCTTAAACTTTAAAAAACATTTGCAAAACAAAGTCTCCATTCTGATACCCGAATAACAACATTGTTGCTGGTGCCTTCAAAAATCAAATAAAAGAAACAATTTTAACATCAATAGTTTTGCCATATGAACATAATATACTTTTTCTTCCATTAGCAGAACAAATTTTCTCTATTTAAATGTAGCATTTCTGTATATTTGTCTTTCAAAAGAGTTTACAGTCATCCTTAAGCAAAGCAATCCAATAATATTTATCCCATTTCACAGATTAAAATCTAAGAATTGGGGAAGACTCACTGTTTATACAGCCAGCTAGAACCTTGATAAATAATTTTAATAGTTTCTGGAATATTAAATTGCCTGATCTCAAACGTATGTGTTTTGCTTGAAACTGAGGGTAAAAAAATCACTATGATTATTTCTACTTCTTTAATTGTGAAACAAAGCAAGTTTCCTAAGGAATCCTTCCTTCTCTATGAACAGAGTATGTGCCCCCTCATTTCTTCCTCCAAACAGAAATACTTTTTTTTTTTTTTTCCCTCGCAGGGCATTATCATTTCAATTTGGAGATAAAACATCTCTCCTCTCACTTTCTGCTCTGTAGTGTAACCTTGGTGGGTTGTCTTTTGACACATTAAATTTCAGAGTGCAGAGAAGATCCCAAGTGTAACTGAGGAGGTGACAGCTTTGAGTGAGGTTTCTAATAAGGAGGACAGGTGTACTATAAAATCTTCCATGCTCCTCGTGAAGGCAGTAACTCGCACTTAGCGAGACACTGGCTATGACTAACAGCATGCCGGTGGCTCCAGGACAGGATGTTGTTGCTGACCCAAGGACCAAGCCCTTGTCGTGGGCTCCGTCTTAAGAAACCTCCTCCCGTCTCTGAAGTATAAGACACAGAGTTCTCAGGCACCTGGGTGGCTCAGTCGGTTAAGCATCTGCCTTTGGCTTAGATCGTGATCCTGGGGTCCTGGGATTGAGTCCTGCATCGGGCTCCCTGCTCATCCGGGAGCCTGCTTCTCTTTCTGCCCCCCGCCCCACTCGTGCTCTCTCGCGCGCGCAAAAATAAATAAAAATACATTTAAAAAAAAGACACAGAGTTCTTGGAGCAATTTTTAGAGATGCACACTGCCCTACTGATATGTGTTTGTTTGACTTGAACTACTTTGGGGGGGATGCCTGGGTGGCTCAGTCGAGATTCTCTCTCTCCTCCCTCTACCACACCCCCCACTCAGGCACATGCACGCTCTCTCTCTCTCTCTCTCTGAAATAAATAAATAAATCTTTAAAAAAACCCCAAAACTTTACTTTTTGGAAATTAATTCCCTATTTGTCAGGATAGGATAGGTTATGCTGCGGTAAGGTCCACTCCCCAAATTTTAATGACTTAAAACGACAAGTATTTATTTCTCTCTTGTGATACATGTGTGTTGTGGGTCTGCTGGGGGCTCAGCTCTGCTCTCACCCAGGACTCCACTGGCTACAATGGACATCACCTGCCCTGATGACAGAGAACAAGAGAGCACGTTGAATCACACCCTGACTCTCAAAGTGACATGCACCACTTCTGATCACATCTCTCATGGCCTTACCTAACTTCAGAGAGGTGGAGGAGTGTGAACATCAAAAGGACAAGAGACACGGGAAACTTGTGAACGGTTCTAATGACTTCCACAGTCACCAAGGTGTAAAAAGCGTGTACTATTCTGAGTTTCTGGATTCTTTTGCAAGATGCAGGACGTTGCAACACTGAGCCCGCACGACTGTATGGCCATCATTGGGAGGAAGGAGAGGCACCGGTTAGCAAGGACTCTATTTAGATGGGACTTTTGTTTGCCAGCTGGCAGACCCTGTCTGCCCTGTTCCACTCATCCGAGGGGTCAGCTCGGTCCTTGGAGGAAGTTGAGTTGGTGCAGTCTAGTGGTGACAGTTTGGCTATGGAGTTAGACAGCCTGGCTTTGATTCTGGGAGAAACCCTTTTATGGCTGAGTAACCACAGCTGACTGATTTGACTCTCTGTGTCTCAGGTCCAATGGGTGCAGGTAGCCCTGGGAAATGGGAGCAGTACATAGGGATATGGGAATAATAGTAATAAAGTAGTAACTTCAGAGGCTGTGACGAGGAATAAATGAGAAAACCTATGCAAGGCACTTAATTTAGTGCCTAGGACAGAAATAATGCAACTGCTGTACCACCATCATCATCATCATGATCATCATCATGTTTCCAAAGTGCAGCCTTCCCTTTACCTTTCACTTACGGGAAAATGGGGTTGCCAGGTAAATGCTGTTGGTGGATGAATATTGACCAGCTCCCCTCCTTTCTCTGTATCTGTTTCCTGTCTCCTAATCCAAAGGGTCGGGCCAGGAGCTTTCTGAGGTCCCTTCCAGTACTGACATTCTGTGATTCCAAGACACAAGGAGGGCCCCCAGATCCCTTCTTGAGCTTTCAAAGCATTCCCGATGTATGCTTTAGCGTGGATCTGGAGAGTGTATCTGTCAAAGGGGCTGCAGGCAGGGGAGAGACATGAAGCCAAGCTATGAGGCAAGCATGGGAACAGACTGAACCACAAGCTCTGGCCTTGAACCCATCCAGGGAACACTGATGTGAGCCAACTGTGCATTATCTGCTGATGAACCTTCCCAGGAAGTGATGCTCTGGAACCCTCTACAGGCCTTGTGATCTCCGCCACCAACATCAGTCACCATCTGGACTGGTCTTTTCTTTCACGGCACCTGGTAGAGAGCAAAGGCCCCCTAGCCCAGGCCGAATGTGACAGTTTTATTTTTGTTCTGCAGGCTGCCCTGCCTTTGAACGATGTAGTGTGATGATAGAGATATTATCACCCCGAGCTAAAATATTCACCAATAACGAGACAATGAAAGCAGTTACTACAAGTTTGTGTGGTGAATGCAGAGGAAGCAGACTCTTAATTATCCAATAAATATTCTCCTTAGATTCATTTAGATTTCTGCAAATGAGTTTGTGCTTGATTCAAAACACCTGGAGGCTCAGCTTGAGCCATAGAGAAGATCCTGGCGAGGAGCTCATGCTCTGGAATCAGACAGTCTCTGCCCCTGAGCTCTGACCCTAAGCAAGCTCCATGTCCTCACAGAACCTCCGTGCCTTCATCTGCAAAGGGGAGGTGGTAACACTGACCTTACCGAGTTGGGAAAATTGACTAATAGAACGTACACTGTGTATCTCATGAAGGGTCTGGCCCATCAGCCCTCAACACATGTCAAGAACGAGGTAGCCTAACTGGGACTCTCCCATAAATCATCTCCGCAGAGGGGCGCCTGGGTGGCTCAGTCGGTGAAGCGTCAGCCTTCGGCTCAGGTCATGATCTCAGGGTCCTGGGATCGAGCCCCATGTCGGGCTCCCTGCTCAGCAGAGAGTCTGCTTCTCCCTCTCCTTCTGCATCTCCCCTACCTCATGCTTTCTCATGCTCTCTCAAATAAATAAATAAAATCTTTTAAGAAAGCATCTCTGCAGAGTCACCGAGGGTGGACAATCTCAAGACTAAGCACATACGGTAGGATGCCACATGCCCTGTAGAGAAGGACATGAGAAGACACAAGTCCTGTGTTGCAAGTGCTTCTTATGTTTTCAGGAGGAATTTTAAAATTCTGAAGTTATATGTGAGATCTCCTGATTTTTCAGTGTTGCCCAATGTATTAAGCTGGATACCTATTTGACTCCAGTAAAAATAGACTTCCCCCAATGCCTCATACCCCCCCAGAGTAACAGCACGCTGAGTCAGATAGAATTTTGTTTGTCTCAGGTAAAAGGGCAGGTAGGTGGCTGAGAGCTAGCAAGGCGCTCCTTGATGTCAGGCGCCCAGTGACCTTCTATCTGTTGCCCTGCCACCTTAATATGAAGCTTCCTTCTTGCGGTCCAAGATGACTGCTCTGGTACCTGCCATCATGTGCCTATTCCAGGCATCCAGAAAGGGAGAAGTGGAGGGCATGTGCCCCTTCCTTTAAATATCTAAACTGGAAATCACACATACTACTTTTACTCACTTCTCTTCGGCTAGTGCATTGTCTCGCGGCCACGTCTACCTGACAGAAAGGCTGAGAAGCACAGTCTTTATTCTGGGGGGCCAAATGACCAAGAATCAGGAGATCTTAAACGAAAAGAAAATAGGAACAAAGCCACAAGTATTTTGGATTTTTTTTTAAAGATTTTATTTATTTATTTGACAGAGACAGCGAGAGCAGGAACACAAGCAGGGGGAGTGGGAGAGGGAGAAGCAGGCTTCCCGCTGAGCAGGGAGCCCGATGTGGGGCTCGATCCCAGGACTCTGGGATCATGACCTGAGCTGAAGGCAGCCGCTTAACGAGTGAGCCACCCAGGCGCCCGTATTTTGGATTTTTTTAAACACTAGGACCACCAAGCAAGCCACACCTCTGGAGCATTTGGGAACATGGAAAGAACCCTTCTCCCCTGGGGATGTGATAGGAATGTGTCATAATGAAATGTCTTTTCTATTAAAATGATCGTCGGGACCAACATCAAAATAGGCTCCATGTATTGAGTGCCTACTGTGGGCCAGATGCAGTGTTAGGTGCTAAACATGTGCATGGCTTTCCCCTGACCCTCCAAACACCCCTGCGGGGTGGGCATCATCATCACCATTAACCAGCCGTGGGAATGAGGGCAGAAGAGAAGTGATGTGACCGCGTGCGCGTGGTTTGTAAGTGGCTGAGCGGGGATCTCGGGTCAGACCCATCAGACACCAGCCTTGCTCTGTGCTGGGCACAGTCTCCCACTTCCTTACCTTCCCCCCACCTTACAGCGCTGCCTGTTGTGTCCCCCCCCCAACCCCCCCACCACCGGTGCCGAGGAGGGGCCCTGTCACAGCAGCATCACCACCCGGAGCCCAGGTTAGAGAAGGTCAAAGACGGCGGCCCCGGACCCCCACATCCTGACTTTGGGCCCTTTCGACCATTCTTTGATCTCTGTTTTCACAAGTTCCAGATTCCTTCACCTACTGCTATTTTATAAAGAAGAGAGAGAGAAGAGCAAAAGAAAAAAGAAAAAAAAGACTCTTAGCCGAACTGCTTTTCTTCAAAATCACGAATAATTGTTTTCGTGGTGTGTCTGGGAAGGCGTTCGCCTCTCATCTTCTGCCCAGGACTTGGCAGTCTCCTTCTTGTTGCCCCTGCTCGCCTTCCTCAGCACACCCGTTCCGGGCCATCCATCATCACAGCCGTTATTCTGCTTCTGATCAAGGGGGGACTGGGAAAACCGCCTCTCCCTCAACACCTACCGGCGGCTCTTTGATTTGCCATCCGTGGGCAGAGGGAAGGTTCCAGAGAATGACCTCAGAGCCTCTCCACACGGAGCCCCACGCAACACCTCAGCAGCACGCAGTCTGGGGAGAGAAGGACCAGGTCGGGCTCTTTGTAAACAGTCGGCACACGGTTTCCAGTTCATTGATTTCCCTTACCGAAGAAAAGCCTTGCTTTCTTCCCCTTTCTGGAACGTACTCTGCGAGGAGGGGTTTCCCAGAGCTGCTCACCGCACCCCTCCGACCACCTGCTGGAAACTTCCCTTCCGCATTACCAGGTGGCTAAATAAAAACAAACTCGGCACCTTTTTCATCACAATAAAGTAGGTCAGAGATTCACTCGGCTGGCCAGTAAACTAGGGCAGCATTTCTCTCATCCTCCATACTCTCAACAATTGGGGCCACGTCGTTCTCCGTGGTGGGGGCTGCCCTGCGCTCTGCAGGATGTGCGGCAGGGTCCCTGGCTTCTCCCCTCTAGATGCCAGCAGCAGCCCCTCCCTAGTTGTGACAACCAGAAGGGTCTCCAGACATTGTCACCTGTCCCCCCGGGCTGGGGGCGCAAAATCAGTCCAGGTGGGGAACTGGAGTGCCTTCGGGACATTCGTGCAGGTGCAGAGAGCGGGTAGGACTGTGGTTACTTCCTGGCCCGGTGCCTCTCCAGCTGAGTGACCTGGAAAGTGTCATCATGTCATGGAGACTTCACTGCCATGCCTGTGAAATGGACAGAATAATTAGGTCGACCCCAAGAAGTTATTGGGAGTGTTTGGAAAATACTTAGCACTGTCCCAGACCCCCGGCGAATGGGAAACCAGAGCTGGCTTTTGTGAATGTCAGCCTTTGGTGTCAAGCTAACGAAGCAACTGGGAGGATGGGGGACATTTGGGGCCTGGCCCTCTTAGGCCTCCATCCTGACTCAGATTTCGTGCTCTGTTAGCAAACTCTTGCTAGTGCCCCTCATGCAATGTGCTCTCTTTGGGCCCCCATATTCTTGCTCAGGCAGTTCCTCCAGCCTTCTCTTCATGGTTCTCTTCTCTTCATGGTTAACCCCCACCTACTCAACCTTCAGCTCAGGGGTCACCTCCCCCAGGAAGCCCTTCATGATTGCTTCCTCCCTCCCACCCCCTGCCCCAGTCTGGGGCACATCCCATTCTTAGTGACTGAGGAAGTCCCAGTTTATCTCTCATTGCACTCCTCAGTCATTTGATTTTGATTTTGATTTATTTTTAGAGTCTTGCTCAGTCATTTAAATATTTGGTTATCTTCACCAGAAGTGCCCTTCATAAAGGCAGAGATTGCATCTTAGGCATCCTTGAGTCTCTGGGGTCCAGCTTAGGACTACACGTCAACATTGCTCAAACGTCTCTCAAAGTGGACAAAGGAAGGAGAGATGGAGGAGAGAGAGAAGAAAGGAAGAAGAAAGGCTTGAGTGAGGGACACACAGAGAACAGTACCTTGCAGAAAAAGAAATATTTGGATCAATTAGTAGCTGCTATTTTTTTTTTATAGTTTCTTGTTCTAAGTGCAGTTGTTACCTTACTGTCACTTTTACCAACCAGTGAGCAGCCCTGAGTCTGCAAAGAGAGAAACCTTTCTTTTTCCAGGGTGAGCCCTTGGCAAATAAAGTGTCTGATACACTACAGTCATTTGATAAAAGACTGATAGGGCGCTTGGGTGGCTCAGTTGGTTAAGCGACTGCCTTTGGCTCAGGTCATGATCCTGGAGTCCCGGGATCGAGTCCCGCATCGGGCTCCCTGCTCGGCAGGGGGTCTGCTTCTCCCTCTGCCCTCTTCCTTCTCGTGCTCTCTGTCTCTCATTCTCTCTCTCTCAAATAAATAAATAAAATCTTTAAAAAAAAAAAAAGATAAAAGACTGATAGTTTGTCCCTGTTTTCCAAGCTTTCTCTTGATGGTGTCCATTCACTCAACAAGTATTTACTGAGTTCCTGATTCGGGGGTGAAACAACAAGGTCCTTGCCCTCATGGGGCCCACATTCTAGGTGGGGAGACATCCATGAGTAAATGTCTCACGTCACAGAGACATGTAACATGAAGGATGAAAGAGCAGGGGATAGAGAGGGTTGGCTGAGTAGGTTGCTATTTAAAATGGGTTATCGGGCGCCTGGGTGGTTCAGTTGGTTGAGCGACTGCCTTTGGCTCAGGTCACGATCCTGGAGTCCCGGAATCGAGTCCCGCATCGGGCTCCCTGCTTGGCAGGGAGTCTGCTTCTCCCTCTGACCCTCCTCCCTCTCATGCTCTCTGTCTCTCATTCTCTCTGTCTCAAATAAATAAATAAAATCTTAAAAAAATAAAATAAAATAAAATGGGTTATCAAGGAGGGGTCTTGGATAAAGTAACATTTGAAAAGAGAGCTGAAGGAAGTGAGTATTAGGATCTTCAGAGGTGATCCAGTACACATCCCTTTACGTTTTTAAAGATTTATTTGTTTATTTGAGAGAGAGTGGGGGGAGGGGCAAAGGGAGAGGGAAAGAGAGAATCCTCAAGCAGATTCCCCACTGAGCGTGGAGCCCGATGTGTGCTCCATCCCAGGACCCTGAGATCATGACCTGAGCCCAAATCAGGAGTTGGCCGCTTCACCGACTAAGCCACCCACGTGCCCCACTACATTACACATCCCTTTAAATGGTAGCTCTTGATGGGCTGCACGCCAGCTTCAGAGCATTTGCAGGAAAGAGTTAACTACTTGGGAACTGCCTATCCTTAACATAAGCATATACCACAATATTTCCAGAATCCCTGCGCCTTGGCATGTTTGTGGAAGTCACCTAAAATAAAATGAAGTCTGTAGATATCGGAGAAGCAGATAAACAATATTTACCATCTTCCTCTACTGCAGACTCCAGATCCTTTAATAGAGCCACACTGTGAATCTCCATGTGGGAACCAGAGAATCCCGTTCTCTAACTTGTTTTGAACTCAGAAGGCTTTATACAAGAAACGTATTATAGGACTTGTGTTTTGAAGAATGTACTTTGGTAAAAATGGTTTTGGACTGGGTGCCACATTTAAAGAAATATTCTTTCCATATTTACATATTACTATGTCTGGGAAAAACAAAACAAAACAAAAAAGCCTCATTACCATTAGCAATCACTCGCTATGCTTCCATCGCCCCAGCCCTAGGCAACTACTAACCTACTTTCTGCACATATAGATTTGCCTCTTTTGGACCTTTCGTATAAATGGAATCGTATAATTTATAGTCTTTTGTTTCTGGCTTCATTCACTTAACATAATGTTTGCAAGGTTCATCCATGCTGTGGCATGTGTCAGGACTTTATTCCTTTTTACCGCCAAATAGTATCCCATTCTATGGATGTGACACATTTTGTTTATTCATCTGTTTGTCCATTAGTCAGTGGACAATTGGTTGGTATTCACCATGCCCATTACTGGTTTCTTGCCTTGTGACTCTGCAAATATTTAGCCTGTCACATTTAGAATTTCCCTTTTCTCTACCAGGGGCAAGCCAGGCCCTCCATAAAAATGTAGTTCAGAGAATCTGTCTCGGTGGTTGACGGCAGATTCACCCCTGGTCTTGTTCCCTCCAAATTAAAAAAAAAAAAAAAGAAAAGAAAACTTCTTCCATTACGCTTAAAAGCAATATGTATATGCATATATGTGTATACACACACAAACACACATACACGTATTCTTTTTTCTTCTCTATTTCTAATAGAATAGATTTGTGCTCTTTAGGGAAATCAAAAGGAGGGGTAACAACCGATTATAGTATGAGAAAGGAAATTTTAAAAGACTCTTTGGCAATAGCACATACATAAAACATTTCTGAACTATCTGCTAATGCAGGAATTATCCTTCGATGCAAGGATCTATGCCAAAGTAAAAGTCTGCTCAGGCTTTTATGAATTTCCGTGTTAGTGACAAGTCTCTGACTCCAGGGTCAGCGGAAGCCACTGCATTTGCCCTGTGTGGCTGCTGTCCAGGACTCATAAGCTGTTTGAAGATGAAGATACTCTAATTCACAACTGAGCCCTCGCTGAACTCAGAGTGCTTTGTGCAGCATACTTCTTGGCCATGTATCCACATTTTGATGTTATCGAATGCCAGGTTAAAAGGTCCTTAGGGGTTTGGGACAACACATCCCCTTGCACTGGACATTGAAAAGAGACCGAGGTCGGATCCGGAGTGACCCGAGGGAAGACTTGTCACGAGGTGCCCAGCATCTGTTTGAAAGCTCCGCCGGGTTGGCGGGGAGCACCTATCTCATTATTTGAGCAACCTGACAAACTTCCCCCTTCTCACTCATATTTCACATATATGCAGTTGCTGTCCAACTTTGTTACAAAGAAAGTAGAGAAACTTGTCATTTGTTTGATCATCGGCATGGTGTAAGAATTTGCCTGTCACTTGTTTAGGATAATGGCTGAATTCTTCAGTTTTCAATTGATGCTTGGCAGTTTGGATGTGTTAGATTGCTCACAAGCAACTGAAAGAAATCCACACATTCTATCCATTGTCAAGCTCATTTAGCAGATTATTCTAAGACTAAAGGGAAGGAAGGGAGCTCGGGCTATGAGTCTTTTAAGAAAACATTACAGAGTGTGAACAAAAGCAAATCTACAGAACTTTAAAATGTCAGGGAACTTAGAAATCCTTCGGTTTGAAGGGTTTGAAAACTCATACGCCCACGGAGTCCAGACAGGTAGTAAAAAAAAAAAAAAAAAATCAAAAAGGAAAACCAGCCGAGAGAGATAGATGGGCTCTTGCAACGGCCCTAGGTGGGGCTTTGACCTTTACTTACTGATTGTGTATTTTCATGAAATTTGCAAAAGTAGGATATTTAACTTTAATTGGTTAATAGGGCTGTAGTTTTTCTCTCTGACATCCTCCTCCATCATACTTTCCTTTATGTTGGGTGCTAGATGGCCCTGGATGCATCTCAGGAGTTTTGTGCTCATGGGCTATGGCCATTTTTTATTTGTACTTTCTCCTGCAGTATTGGAGATTCTGCAAACATGGTATATTCATAATTCTGTATTGTTTCTCTTAAAGAAGAGCTTTTATTTTTTTTTAAGATTTATTTACTTATTTATTTTAGAGAGTGAGAGAGAGGGCAGGAGCACATGAGTTGGGGGGAGGGGCAGAGGGAGAGAGGCTCAAGCAGACTCCTTGCTGAGCATGGAGCCCCACGTGGGGCTCCATTCCACGACCCATGAGATCATGACCTGAGCCGAAACCAAGAGTCCATCACTTAACCGCTTAACTGACTGAGCTAACAGGCACCCCAGGAAGAGCTTTTAAAAAGGGTTTAAAGGCAAAGAGGGGGGCAAGGGGAGGGGTAACTAGGTGATGGACATTAAGGAGGACATGTGATGTGATGAGCACTGGGTATTATATAAGACTGATGAATCACTGAACTCTACCTCTGAAACTATAATACACTGTATGTTAATTAATTGAATTTAAATTTTTTTAAAAAAAGGAAAATAAAAGGGTTTAAAAGTTCCATGCATCACCAAAGCAGCAAGCCAGATAGGCACTAGGGCAAGGTGGACAGTTCATACCAGTCTAGAGGAAGAGGTTTTGCTGAGCTCCAGACAATTGCCAGGTGGGGATTCTGGGGCCCAGTGTGGCCAGTTCCCTCAAGTGAAGCCAGACATTCAGATTTTTCACGTCAAACCTGATTTCCAGATGTTGACAACTAACCAAACAAAGCTAATCAGAAGGCCAAATTTGATCTGTGGGCCCAGTGTCCAGCCCTTGTTACTTATGATGGAAAAGCTAAATGAACAGGTGGGCCATCGATCTGCACCATTGTCTTCCAGAGCTTATACAATGAAATTATCCACTTAGGTTTTTAAAATTTTTTAAATCATTTAGCTAGTATTCATCGAGTGCTAATGTGCATTGTACATAAGTCTGAGTTTCTTCTAAGTTCAGCTCTTGATTAATGGTGTCCAAAGTAGCCCAATCCAGGTGTAGAGTTAGAACACAGGGCTCAAGGTGAAATTACATCTCACCGTGCCAGGACACCAAAGACAATCCACTGAAATTTGCAATAATTCAAACAAGGTGTTCCAAATCCTTATCAAAAGAAAAGAAAGCTTCAAAATATGATGTGGGGTTTTCTATTTCTGGGCACATTTTTGTAGTCCAGATGTTGGAGTTTCCTTTGCATGAACTTTGGATGATTTAAAGTACTTAGAGGTCTTAAAACTGTCCCTCCTTTTACTCCTCCACACCTTGAATGTTTGCATCCATTTTCTCCACTGCCTCCAATGCTTTCTCTCTACATATTTGCATACCTGGACTCTTCTCATCGTTGAGATCTCAACTAACATGTTACCTCCTTAGAAAACCTTTCCAGAACATCTTAGTTCTTTAACCAACCCCCAGCTCTCTACCCCAGGGGACAATAAATGACAACCTGTGGGCCAAATCTAGCCTGCTGCTTGTTTTATAAATAAAGTTTTATTGGCACACAGCCATACTCATTTGTTTACATGTTGTCTATGGCTGCCTTTCCATTATACCTGGAGACTTGAATAGTTGCAACAGAGACTGTTTGGCCTGGAAATCCCAAAATCTGGCCCTTTATAGAAAATGTTTGCCAACCCCTGAGACTTGCCCATGGCCCTGTCTTATCTCCTTCACATTATGATTAATATCTGAAATTATTTATTTTTGTGTTGCTTGTTTGTTTTTGACTTGTACTATTAGAATATAAGTTTCCTAGGGGTTATTTTTCCTTGTACCTAGAACATAGTAAGTACACAATATATTTTGGTTGAGTAAATTTAATAAATTCTATACTTTAGCCTTTCTATTAATGCAGAGAAGGCTCGCTTTTCAGTACAACTAGGGGGGAAACATGTAAATTTTTTTGGTTTTGGTTGAGTAAACTGGACAAACCAAATACACCAAGATGAGTCCTAAGTATTATATTCTGTAATGCTGTCTCTTGTACTTAATGAGGAAAAGCCAAGATGTGAAACCAATAGAAACCATCATGGCGTCATGATTGTATGTGTACTTCATCCTATGCCAGTGCCACTAACAAGAGCTAACTCTTCTTTGCCAAGTAAAGAAAGGCTATGCACTCAACTTATTTTTAAGCTATCAAACATTGTGGATTAACCCTATTTAACCAAATGAATGAGTTTCTTTTTCTAGAGTCTCCAACTTACATAAAGAAAGATGTCTTTGTTTTTTTCTGCTTAATTATGTCACCTTGTCCCATTCCACCTATGCAAACCCCAGCATGTACCCAGCCATTGGTTACCATCCCATGTCCTTGTCACCCCATGCATTTTACTTGCTTGAAATAAATGTCCACAGTCCACTTAATCCCATGTCTCCCTTCACCTTGACATACTTCAGAACTACTTTCGTCCATTCCTCTCTCTCATGGGCCTGACCTTCACTGCTTAGGATCTCTTGCATGCAAGGATTTATTTAATGGCTCCTTGTCTATTAGTCTTTTCTGTCCTCTTTCTCGAAAGCAGGACCATCTCATACCCATCTTTATATTTCTTTTTGTTACCCAATTTGTGTTTGACCTGAACTGAGTCTTGAGTAAGCACCAGGTCCTTGGCATTGTGCTGGCAGTTACGTAAGACAAAAATTAAACTTACAAATTCCCAAGAGTTCTACAACCTTACTTTGGAAGGCCCCACACCATATAGAAATAAGCCTGGTAAAATGTACTTGCTTGCCATGTTAAGTATGATTTTTTTTTAGAGAATACAATAGCAATTCATTTGCTTTTGGAATTATCATTGATTGCAACTTTAAGTTTTATTTTTCTGTTTCAACCAATGCATGTTTGGTTAGATCTCCAAGGATTTGAAAGCCCTGGAATTTTTCAGAGGCCCTTGGGAAGCTGACACACTCAATGCACTCTGCCTCAAATTCCTAATGTATAAAACAGCCCTGGACTCTCTCAGATACAATGGTCAACACAAGAGGTGTGGTTCTTATTCAAAGGGACTCTAGAGTCCAGCAGGTGTGTGAGGCAGGTAAGCAAGTAGGAGACTAGGAGAAGACCCATTTGGGGGGCAGGGCAGGGGTAAAGCAAGACTTGAGGGGAACAGAGAGAAATGGGAGTGGGGAAAGGGCACCAGGAAAGACCTCCCTAAAGGAGGCAATGTCTTAGATGAGTCTTGAAGGATGAGAACTTACAGCCAATTTCCCCCCAGCTAGGCTTGATAAACCTACTTACCCCCCAAACTAATTCACCTGAAGTCGTGACAGGCTATATAATTTGTGGGGTCCCTTCCAGAATTTCAAGAAGGCAACGGCAGAGCATTAAGCCAACTGTGGGGTCTTTCCAAGCACGGGGCCTCATCTGATGACACAGGTCACATGCACTAGAAGCTGGCTGTGACAGTTGTCCTAAAAATGGGCCCGGTGTCATTCAAAAGACAGTTGGAGAGAGAAGCACATTTACCACCTAGCACATTGTATGTGCTCAACAATGGCTTATTAAAGGAAGATGAGTTTCTTTAGTTTATTTTTCTTTCCACAGAAGTAGACCTGACCAGGTGACAAAAGTCTAAAGCGAGCATTTACTTTGGCAGTTTCCCTTTCTAGAAGCTCTGTACAGATGCAAAGATTCATATCTGGCCTGGAGAAACATGACCAGTAAGGCTGCCTTTTGTCTTTGAGATGACTTGGGTGTTATTACATTTAACCAGTTTATTTGGAAAAAATACATATATATGACCTTTTGGAAGCGATCTTTCTCCACGTCATATCCTGACAGTTGATGAGGATAAACTGACGCTAAACAAAAGTGATTTTTATTAAGGCTCGTTGAGTGCATTTTCAGAAGCTGCCACACAATGAAATGTATACATTTTTTCCCTGTCTATAAATCTGAGTAGTCTTGAATTGCCAAGTCAGGTAAAGTGAGTCCGTGGGTAGCTCTTAAATGCATTAAACCCCTGGAAATATTAGATCCTTCTACAACAGATGAGGTTTGGTGGTGCAGCTCATTAGCATTTGAACAAATTTGTGAGACTTTTAAGGCATGTTGTTGGATTGAGCTAAGTAGACTAATGCAGTGAATTCCAGACCCTAATGGCTCCATTTATCAAGGGAGCAGGTTTTAACATAATGCATAAACCTTTCTCACATGGCCATTTTACTATGCATTTAATTCTATTGCAACATGGTGCTTCAGGCAGAGGAAATGAAGAACTTAAACAAGGTTAGCATTCCGAGAAAAGACTGGGAAAAAATCAATACCTCCCTCCTTCCCCAAATAAAAGATGATTTACAAAAATGGAAATCTATATTGATGACAGGGTCTTACAGATGACAAAATGTGCCCGTGATGTTTTCTGACTGGGACACAAGCTGTCATTTCCACTGCATGCATATCCAGTTTCAGGGAGAATGTTATAAAAATATTGTAGTGGGATTAATTAAAGGTTATTAATTGACGAAATGCCCTCCTGGAGCTTTGAGATTTATTGTGAGGCCAGTGAAGACTTCTGGAGCTTGTCTCCATCCCCAGTTTCACATTCTCGTTGACTTCAACATGCTATCCCTCTTCCTGCTCACGCACACTTAAGAAGAGGTAAAGTAACTGTCTCTCCTCCCACTCGAGAAGATTTGCCAAAGCTCAACACTGAAGCTGCATCCTTTTGGAATACCCAGTCGTTCAAGGCTTTTGTTTTGACTACTAGCCATTTAACAGTACCCCAACTTCATGATGTCCGCAGACGTAGCATTACGCCTTTGTCTACCGGGGAGATAACCAAGAGCTCATGGCATGGAGCATGTTGGCCATCTGCTGAGCTAGGACTTTGCCTTGTGCAGGGTGACATTTAGATGTAGGAGTATGTAATTTTACTAGTGAGCTGCTCAGAGCTACAGCACAGCATGAATTTCCAGTTTCTCTGTTGACAGCATCCTCTCTGCTGGCCATTGCTGTGATAAAACAATGCACTCGAAACAGGTGACCAACTTTATAAATGCCTTTTGGTTCTCTATTTATACAGCTATTAAGAACTTAAAGAAGTCACTTAAATTTTTCAGATACACCTCACTGCATTTTATGAGGGAAAATATATGCTTTGGTGGCTTCATAAATTTAGGGGGTTTTGAAGGCTGCAGAATATATCTCTTACAAATGTCAAAGGGTCTATGGTATATAACTTTGATTTTTCGAGAGATGTTACCCTGCTACTTAGATTGGAAATGCTTTGCTACTAATATGTAAAACAGCCCCACAGTTGCTCATTCTATCCAAACCGTCGTCGAAAGTTATTTCTTTAAAGAGTTGAGTCCTGGGGTGGCTGGGTGGCTCAGTCGGTTAAGCGTCTGCTTTTGGCTCAGGTCATGATCCCAGCGTCCTGGGATCGAGCCCTGCTTTGGGCTTCCTGCTCAGCTGGAAGCCTGCTTCTCCCTCTCACACTCACCCTGCTTGTGCTCTCTCTCTCTCTCTCTGTCAAATAAATAAATAAAATCTTAAAAAAAAAAAAAAAGTTGAGTCCTCCCAATTTCCCTGTTTCTTTCCTGAAGATGCCTTTCTACATGGTGCTTGGCAGGACCTGGGTATTAGCAGCAAGAGTTATGTTAAGTCAAATAACTGAAAGTAGACTGAATTTCCATCACTCAAAAATGTAAAGTTGGAGCTTAAGCCCAGAGCTTGGCAATCAGTCTTCTACGTTTGGGAAACCCCAAATTATCCTCTATGCAGTAAAAAACAGATTAGCTAAATAATATCCAAAAGAGAAGGACAGAAATGTTTCAAGATAGTATTTCATAAAACTGAGTAAGAAATATTGAAATACCTTTCCTATACACAAAAGTGTCCTTTATAAGTAATAACACTCCCATCAAGACCCCAAACACATGGAAATCAATGGAAACTTTTTCTCCATGTCTGAGCTGCACTTAGGATTCAGAGTGATCTCTCTTCCTCTGAGGTCTTTCCTGGTCTTCCTGGTCAAGGTTGGGTATTGTTTGACAAGGTCATCCCATGTCTCCACCCATGGTTGTTTGCATACACAGGTGGCTTCTTTTCTTATCTGTCTCCTCAACTCAACTGTCTGTCCCTTACTGGCCCACACAAGAACTTTCCTTTCCTTTCTTCATGTAAAGCACAAAATTAATACTGCAGAAATGTGAAAAACATGTGTGAATGAGTTAATAAGTAAGTGACTAACTGCAATCGTGAACCTTTTTTTTTTGGATCTTCAGACGATGAAAACCAGAAGTGGAAAGGAGAGCGTTAACATTGGGGAACTTAAATCTTCACTTCTTTTCAAGCATGTGGAGGAGGTCTCACTCTCCTTTCAGAGGGGTCGGCACTAAGCAGACAGCACCCACATCAAAGAGAGGGAGCCCATAACGTGGGCTCCAGATACATGCACTGAACTGAGCCAATCTCTACCTGAACTCCTGCCTGAGAGGTTTGCAAAGGATACCCTGAATCATTCTAGCAGAGGCGCCTAGATGTGAGGGAAAAGTTAACGGAATTAAGAATGCAGCATTACACATCTAGTCTGACTTCCTTAATCCTCCAAATGGTGAGTCCAGGCAGCAGATCATGGAATATTTGGAAGAGCTGTTGAGAAGGTTAGCTTTGTTGACCACTTTTGTTAATGTGTTGCCGATCTTAGACCTTCTTCTACTGATAGGTTGTACTCGTTTTTGCTGTGCTCCTTTTGTGGACTCAGTGTAAAACAGCATCTTGGAAGGTTCTAGAAGGACTCTAGGGTTCTCAGTGAGATGTTCTCCAAATGGCTTGATTTGCTGGATCTGGCAACAGAAAGAGATGCTTTTGTTTGTTTGTTTTTGTATGAGTTAAACTTAAATTCCATTTTGAAATCCACAAATGTGTTTTACTTACTCACCCGAAACTTTGACGAGATGGTTCCCTTGAAACAGAGGTTAACAGTCTTTAAGTTCAATGCCCAACTTTTTTTTATAGTACATCATTTTTCTATCCCTCTTTAAATATATAAGTATTTTTTAAAAAATATATTACTTTGAGCTGAAATTAAAAACACATAAGCAGAAATTAGCAAAGCTGTTTTTGGGGTTTTTTTTCTAATGTAGACCATATATTTTCTAAGAGACCTCTAAGGAGAGATGAGTTTTTGAACTGTGCCAGGAAGCAGCTGTGGTTCAAGGGAGAGAGCAGGAATGTGGACTCTTCCAAGCTGTTTTTAATTCTCAACTAAGCCACATTGTCAGTTAACCTCTCTGATTTTGTCAGCTCATCTGTAAAATGGAAATTAATAGTGTCTTCCCCACAGGGCCATCATCAGGATAAAATAATCTACAGAAAATTGCTTGGCAAATCATCAAGTGCCATATAAACATAGGAGATAATCACTAAAAATGGTAGTATATAAGGTCCTTGAGCACAAAACAGTAAGCTAGAGAAAATCCCAGGATAACACAAACTCAGAAAGGAAATAATAAAAGTGCATATATCCATCCTAATAATTATTTTGTGGCAATATTAGTTCAAAATACTGGGATTTATAACATACACACATTTAAGTTAAATGTTTACAGCTCTATGCACTTGACAAAACATTTTAAATACCGTAAAATACTCTAGAACTCTGTTCTGCGTATATCTTACATATGCACATTACTGTAGATAGTATACATTTTTAACAAATGCCATTCCACAGAGCTATACAGCTGACCCTTGAGCAACATGGGTCTGAATTGTGCGGGTTCACTTAATGGATTTTTTCCTATAAATACAGGACAGTACTGTAGATGCATTTTCTCTTCCTCATTATTTTCATAATAACATTTTCTTTTCTTTAGCTTACTTTCCTTTAAGAATACAGTATATAATACATATAACATACAAAATATGTGTTAATCAACTGTGTTATTGATAAGGCTTCTGGTCAACAGTAGGCTATTAGTAGCTAAGTTTTTGGTGAGTCAAAAATTATCGGCTGATTTAGACTGTGCAGGGAGTCGGTGTCCCTCACCACATTATTCAAGGTTCAACTGTATTCATGAAACCGAGTATAACATAATTTATGAACAATTTAAAGATTTCAGGGGTAGGTTTTTAAACTACACACATATTACTACTTCTCAGACTCAACCCTTACAGAAGATGGGACTTCACAATGTAGTTCCAATTACTAAAGCAGGGGTGCTGGATGTTAATGTGTTATTTCAAGGCATACTTCCCATCTTTTCTTAAACTCCTGCCAGCAATTCTAGGTTAATGGAAATTGGCGGGGGGGAGGGCGGGGGGGGGGCAGGTGTATGTATGTGTGTGTGCATGCTCATGCATGTGTGTATGCAAAAAATCAAAACTGATTTATCCAGGAACTCAATCTGAGCACAAAATCACAGGCATGAATATGCAGGAAAATTTGAATGTGTGTTTGTCAGCAACTGAATATTTGGCAAGGGGGGAAATTAACATAGATTGCACTTAGAGCTCAAGGAAGGGAGAATAAACACAAATTTACAGGTGAGTGTTAGCAAACAGCATATATATTCAATAGTAGTCTGAAATAGACCCATATGAACTCGGTAGGAAATTGACATTCTGTTTGTGCGGTTGCATATTACAACCGGAAGCCTCAAGTTATGTTTCTCAATAGGGATACAGCAAATTACTATATCCACATGGCAGGCACTTGGCTCTTAAAAGCTGGCAAGATTGAGGGTTATTTGAGGCATTTAAAATAAAAATTTCAGATGGGATTGAATCAGTGTTATTTTTGGTCAATCAGCAAGATAGTCAACAAGTATTTATGACCCAGCCGTTTATCTATTTACGCTTTAACTCTATGCTGGACTGGATTAGAATGGGGGGGAAACTGACATATTAGAAGAAGGGATGGGTGATCTCCAGCCCTGGCTGGGAAGGCCAAACAGTAAATAAGGGCTTTGGAGTCAGACACACAGGGCACCGAGTCTTAACACCCTGTATTCTCTGAAGTAGCTTTTATGTAAGGGTTAGGTTCTGAAGTCCGACCATCAGGGCAGAGTCACAAAGAGTCAAAATTATCTTTGAGGGTGCCTGGGTGGCTCAGTTGGTTAAGCGACTGCCTTTGGCTCAGGTCATGATCCTGGAGTCCCGGGATCGAGTCCCGCAACAGGCTCCCTGCTCAGCAGGGAGTCGGCTTCTCCCTCTGGCCCTCCTCCCTCTCATGCTCTCTCTCTATCATTCTTTCTCTCTCTCTCTCAATAAATAAATAAAAATCTTTAAAAATATATATATCCTTGAAATTCCCCCTAAATCTTCCTTAAACCTTTTATTTTTATTTTTATTTTTTCCTATTACTGACTTTAAAAATGTTTGAGCCCCTCTGCCATCAGGAGATCAAAATTCATTATCAGTCAAGGCACACGTACAAACACACATACACGGAATTGTGTACAGCCTTCTCTCCTCCTTTTTATGCCCTACTAAAGTTTGAGCACTTCTGTGGCAGAGGAAGAACGAAAAAAACCAGTCTGTATGCAGATGTCTGGACTTTTGAATCATCCTGCCTTTAAGAGATGATCCAGTCCCCTGTGTGAAGGGCGGATGGTGGGGCTTCTGGAGTGTTCCTGCTTGCCTGCAGGGTTTACTCTCTTTGGTTGTAATAATAAGCCTCTCCAACCTTAATACATGCTAATGGATTTATCTGATGTTTTGAGGATTAAATGAAGCAGTGGATGGCATCTTCCTTGAGGGTGAAGCTCAAGAATCATTATGTAAGTTGCATGTGCTGTATGACAGGACCTCATTCATGGGATCCTTGTCAGTGCCCTGAACCACCACCCTCCCCACCCTGCTGTGCCTCAGTTGTCTTATCTGCACTTCGGTGATAAGAATGAGACCTTCTTAAGGGAGTTGCTGACACATCATGATAATGCAGGAAGAGCTGCTGGAAGACAGGTAACAAGAAATCAAAAAGTATTGACTCTGATTGTTAGGATTGTGAGGTTTTGTTGTGATGGTTACTGTTATGATGATGATTATTTTATGCTCCGTGACTTGGGACATGTTACTAAACCTTTCTGAGTTTGGTCATCTCATCTTTCAAAAGGGAGCATGATGTCTTTTCCTCTGACTTTGAAGAGCCACAGAAGGGACAAAAAAAAAAAAAAAAAGATAAGGAGTTTAAAAAGCATTAACTAGTACAAGTAGAAGGCAAAAAAAAAAAAACAGGATAAGAAATGCCATATTCAAATCCCAAGGAATCTCAATTTCAGAGATGTTGCAAAACAATGTATTCTTAAGAACAAGATGTGTGGCTGAATAGAGATACTGTCTGGGCCCCAGAGACATCAGAGATGGTTGAGCATGGCCCATTCCCACCCCAGGAAAGCAGCTTAAAGTACAGGCAATTTTGGAAGGGGGCATGGATGTCTTGCAGTTGCATGCATGGGCACGTATATTATTCCCAACAAATGCTATCATGAGGAGGAGCCCTATGCAGTAGACATAAACATAGAAGTCTCAAGCCCATTCACAAAAAACTTATCTTTATCTACTACTGAATTAAATTCTTATTATACACACTTATGCCATCGGATGACATCCATTTAATCAGAGTCAAATTGGGGGATCTGGGCCAACTCAGCCCTCTGGGATTGTGTCCCATCTCCAAGGGGCTTATAGATGTCCAAAACTTTGAAGCTCATATGTGGCCCTCCATTATGACTTTGTGTCCACACTGACTTCTACAGGGATGTGCAGTTTCCCTTCTGATCTCTGATTAAAGGCCAGAATGGAACCACTAGTACTTTTCTAGTGATGTTTCAGCCCCCCTTGCTTAGTTACAGCGTTCTAGTCTTCTGCCCCCGCAACATGGTGTGTGGGCTGGGGGAGGTGGAGTTTCTCCAGCAGGCATTGGAAAAAAAGACTGTTCTGCTCTTGAATCCCCAAGCTCATTGGAAATATTAATTTGCATGCTGCTTCTCACTCTGCCCCACCCCACCCACCCAGTGGCCAAGGGTTCAGCTCCGCAAATAGCAGCTGGGAGGCAGAGCACTGTCTTTCTTACGCTCCAGCCTCTAGCTGTATAGGATTTCTCCTCCCATCTCTCTTCCCATCAGGGCCCAGGGATCCTTATCTTTCAGATAAAGGGAAGTGGGGAATAGAGGTGAAATGAACCTCTGGCCCATCACATTTTGTTCTCCTGAAGCTTTTTTTTTTTTTTTTAAATGCTAGGCTATTTGCTTTTGAAATCCCCAAACCAAGACTTGGGTTCCTTGATTTCTGCTTTATAGTCCATGATACCTCCTCTGGGACAAGGACTGCCTGTTCCAGAATGGAGCTGAGGGGACAGCAAAAGAGGTCCCACGAGGGCTGCTCCTATCTCAAAGATGGTATCCAGCAATAATGTTTAAAAACATTACTCACCACTGAAACTTCCTGAAGGAGTGTTCCACTATTATTTTGCCACAATCTAAACTTGTGGATGAGGATCTGTGAATTGCTTTGGTCCATTTATGACAACGTCGATTGCTTGCCTCATGGGGATATGGGGCTGATGAGTCCAGATTCGACTGTCTCTTGAATCGTGGACTATTCCCAATTGAACCAACTGATTTTTTTTTTTTTTCAATCCCATCCTATTCCACTACCAGTCTTAGAGGAGGTGAGAAGTAATTCTTTATGCTTTGTCATTCTTCAGCAGGCTTTTCATTATGTAAAAACCAATTATAATTCAGAGAAAAACAACTCAATGTGTGAAATGGTAAAATAATTCTAACATCACTCGAGGGCTTCAGTTGGGGTCTGCAGATTACATCTTTGTGTAGAATATAAATACACGTGCCCGAGTCTGAGGAGTGCCGCTGAAAAGTACACTCTTTTCAGCCCTCCACATTATCCTTCCTGCCAAGAGTACACATGGGGCAAACATCCATGCCAGCTCCCCACTCCCTGACCCCCAGTAACTCCCCAGGGCTGCTTTCAGAACCTTCCAGTACGCATCCCTGGGCCATCTCTGACCCCCCTCCAATTCTGTCACATTCGTTTGCAGCTGAGTGGATCTTTTGAAAATGTGACATATCAGCTCCTCCTTTAAAACTCCTTCCTGGACTTAAAATTCTTCAGTGGCAAAAAAAAGAAAAAAGAAAGAAAGAGAGAGAGAAAGAAAGTCAGTCTTCATTGGCTTCCTGGTGCTGTTAAGTTTCCCAGGGCTGCTGGAACCAAGTACCGTGAATGGGGTGGCTTCCAACAGCCAAGTGCACTGTCTCGTAGTTCTAGAGGCCAGAAGTCCAAAATCAAGGTGTCGGCAGAGCCACGTTCCCTCACTCAAGTCTCTCAGAGAGGATTGTTCCTTGCCTCTTCCGAGGCCCCGGTTGGGGCCGACAGCCCTTGGCTGGCACCTTGGACATGTCACGTCAGTCTCTGCTTCCTCTGTCACCTGGCATCCTCCCTCATGTGAGTGTTGTCACACGGCATCTTCTCTCTTTGTGTCTGTGTCCAAATTTCCTTCGTGTTATAAGGACACTAGTCCTATCGGATGAGCGCCCACCCTAATGAACTTCATCTTGACTTCGTTACATCTGCAAAGACTCTATTTCCAAATAAGGTCACATTCATGGGCACCAGGGTGAGGACTCCAGTATCTTTGGGGGGAAGACACAGTTCAACCCCCAACACTGGTAAAATCAGGTAAAATCCAGCATATTACCATCGCCTACAAGGCCCTACAAAGCCTGACTCCTGTCTATCTTTCCAGTCCTAATTTCTGTCATTGCCCCCTCATTCTTTTGTACCCCAGACTCATGAGCCTTCCGTCGGTTTCTTGAATTGTCATGCCTCTTCCAACTTTAGGACTTTATCTTTTTTTTTTTTTGACAAGGAATTCATTTTTCCTGAATTGCCTCCCTCTCCTTATTCACTACCACACTTGGGACCTTTGTTCTTGGGGTGAGCACTAACTTTTGCCACAGAACTGTCTTGAACATCCAGACCAAGCCTAATTCCTCTGTCTTCTCCCAGAGTCCCCACCTTCCAGGGCTCTTACCACAGTTGGCAATTTGTCTGATTATTTAAATCGTATCAATCTCATTTGCATGAAGTGGACGCAAAAAAACCTCTGGCACTTAATAAATAATTATTGAATGAATAAATATGAAATTTCATGAACACAAAATTAGATTATACTACGGTTGGTAAGTCCTGTAAGACACCCACATGGCATTTTATACTTGGAAAATTTGTCATTTTTTTTTTTTGTCATTTGTCATTTTTATTTTTGGATTTTAGTACCCAGCAACTTAATTTTGACTTTGCAAAGGAGTCTAGGGAAGATTTCCTGTTCTTGTTCCCAGAAAGAGCTGAGAGGCCACGCCTATGCCAAATGGCTTTAGAAGATGAATAACTAAGAGCCCTCAAAAAAAAAAAAAAAAAAAGTAAAAGAACAAAAAGGAAAGGAAGGGAAGCGAAAAGCAAAGCAAGTGTGTGTGGTGTCAGATTTACTGCTCAGGGAAGCATCAGGAGCCATTTTATTTCACTTTGTTATTATTTAACTACTGCACAAAAGCAAAGAGCCCATAATCCTCTGCGGAATAATGCATTAATCCTCATTAGTCGTCATCAATTGGGTATGCTTTCTCTGCGCCACGTGAAACATGAGGAGGTCCCTTCCCAAGAAGGATAAATGCATTATCTCATAGTTCACCTACTCTGGAATACCTAATGGGGTGCTCTGGGAGTATATGTTGTTTATCATCACTTGGAAGGGGCAAGACGGTCCCTATTGAAGGCTGCTAGACCATGAGTGATTTATGGTGCTTTTTACCCCTCAACTGTTGGAGGAGGCAGCCACATGGGTAGAATTCCATCTGTCCCATATGCAGCCCCTTTAATTAATGATTTATCTGATTATCTTCCTTCCTGAAGGGAAAAAAAAAAAAAGGTTTTACTTCTATCTGTAAAACTACCGTCCGCCAGACAGGATCATTATCTAAATCCCAGTGACAAACAAGTTGATGGGGAACATTCTGGGGAAGAGAAACCTAAGGGGAAACAGGTTAGCAAAATCCCTTGCTTCCTGAAGGAAACATTAGTAGGTGTTTCCTAATCCTGCCTAGCAAAAGGTCAATACTTTGACACACACACACACACACACGCGCACATGCACATCTGCTCAAGTGGCCACATAACAAGAGAGGAAATGTAAAGAGACTCCACTAGATGAGGGAAGCCATTAATCCAGTGGGCTTGGCAGTTAGATGCTTGAAAAACAATGACTTCTTATTAACATGCAATTGTCACCATGTTAATAATGAAATATTGATCTGTTCCTGCTTAATGAAAATAAACTTATTCTAATTTACCCCTGGAAAGAAGACCACTTCGGGTCTCATTCCAACATCTTTGCATTGTCCATCTGTGTATTTTTCTTAGCTGTATGTATTTATTTATTTATTTACTACATAGAGCTGAGAACCAGGGAGGGTGAAGGGAACAGTAATATAAGGTCAATGAAATTTATTTTTCTTTTCTTTCCTCATTGAAATTCAACCATCTGATTTAGCAAGAAAAACCTTCATGGAGACCTTGGAACATAATGGGCATTGGTGATTTTATGATTACGTGATTACAATCTTCTTCAATAAAAACCCTGTTATATTAGAAATGCAAAACCTTAGAAAAATCACTCGCACTCCTAATCTATAGCTCAACTGATAGCTGTTTACAGCCATGTACACATGGCAATAAGGACTGGATTCTGTTTGCAAGATTTATTCATCTGAGTTGTGGAGAACAATTTTACACAGAGAAACTCTTGTCTAATAGCCTGTCTTAATTAGCTGCCGATTTTGTGAATTATTTCGGTTTTATAGTCAGAGTTTTCCTACTCATTTATTTACCTGTGATTTTGAAATTATCTGTGAAGCAATCTCTTTTGGATAATATGGAAACGAGCCCGCTATTAGGTAGATCATTTTGATTTATAATTTAAAGTATAAATACTTTAAGGTCAGGCCTCTGTGAAAAAAATAATTCACAAGTCGATATGTTGTTCCTTTGCACTCGTGCATTTATTACCCAAAGGCTTATACCAAGGTGTGTTTGTGTGCGTGTGTTTACCACCGTGTTGGCTTTTACTGCTTCTGTTAGGTGTTGTTGCAGGGAGGTTCACATAAACATTTATATAGGTTTTAGAAAACAGTTGTTAGTGAGGAAGAACCTTTTTCTGTTTACACAAATTCAGAACAAAGAAACATTGCTACAGCTTCCGGTAATTGACATGTGGGCGTGTTTTTCAAGTCACTGACTGGAAGAAGTGAGTGTCTGAGATTTATTTTTGACAGGACTTAAATTACTGGTAGCCTGACACATTTTTGAACAATTACTAGACACTGAGGTGTTTAAAGTAATGGGTACTGTTTGTTTGAGGGATGGGAAAGTTGCAAAACGGTTAGAACAAAACAATTTTCCATTTGATTAGTAAGATGCTAACACTTACGTTTATATTACTAAATAGCAATACCTAGTTGATTCCTCAAATGATAGTTTGGTTGTTTTTTCAGAATAAAAGTCATACTTAAAGAGAAAATCCCTCCACTTGATGAATTGGTGAATCATGGGAATTCGAGAGAGGGACAGGCCTCTCTACTCACTGTCTGTTTTCTTCCTTCCTCTGGTGCTTTCAGCTCAGTCCCCAAAGTACACAGAGCAGAGAGCTTTGTCCTGCTTTGTTTCAAATGTCTCCAAAACTAGGGCTTAATGTTCATTAATTAGTGACTATCTTTCAGGGGCTCCTAGACATTGTTTAACCAGCCATCTGAACTCCAACTGGAAAATTAACATTCCCAATTCGTGAACCGCTCAATGTCCCCAAAAGATAAAGCAACTACAGCTGCCATAATTGGCGATGCATTGATGTTTCAAGTTATCCAAAAAGTGAAAGCAGTCCTATTTCCTCCCCCTTCTTTCCTGTTAGCACATCTGATGAAAATAAAGCACTGCAAGGTTTCCAGTCCTCTTTTGTACTGACTGTGGCTTAAAAAGAAGGGCAGGCTTTGAGGTAGGAGTCTGTCTTGAGAACTTGCCTGTTCTTGTAATTATTGAAGGTGCAAGGCGGGGAAAACCTAGAGCTGACTTTTGTGATGTGACATTTGCACGTGGGTTTTATCACTTCTCCAAGATCTTTTCCCTCTCCCCTGGGTCCAGAGATATCCATGAAGTCATGTCCTCTGATGACTCCTAGAGAATTATTCGGTAATGAGTGTATCTGTCTTTTAAAAAAAAACAACAGGGGCGCCTGGGTGGCTCAGTCGGTTAAGCGGCTGCCTTCAGCTCAGGTCATGATCCTGGGGTCCTGGGATCGAGCCCCACGTCCGGCTCCCTGCTCAGAGGAGAGCCTGCTTCTCCCTCTCTGCCTACCACTCTGCCTACTTGTGCTCTCTCTCTCTCTGTCAAATAAATAAAATCTAAAAAATAAAATAAAAAACAACAACAACAAAACACAACAATTCCTTTTGCCTTTTTTACTGGAGACACCAAGAACTTTGCATTGTCAGAATCTAGAGCATTTTTTCTTAACCTGGGATGACTACCCTTCTCCCCTCCAACCACCTCAGGGGACATTTGGCAATCTATAGGGGCATTTTGGGTTGTTAGGTGAATTGTTACTGGTGTCTAGTGGGTAGAGGCCGAAGATGCTGCTGCACATCCCATAATACCCAGGTCAGCCCCCATGACAGAGTGATCCAATCCCAAATGTCCACGGTGCAGAGGTTGACCCTAGTAGAGAGTAATGAGGTAATGCTGGTTCTTGAATGTTCTAGGCAGCCATGTTTATAGTTGCTGGGTTTTCCCCGCCGACCAACACATCCAATTGAAAATGATCAGGAAATGCTAAGTTGAGTTGGGGCAGAGGTAGTTCAGGAAATCACTTTGCTTCTATTAGATCGAGGACTTTGTTTTTTAAAGTTACATAGCCCATGTTTCCAGCTTCTTTAGAAGAACATGGTTTGCAAATATAGGTGCAGAAAGTATCTTCAGTGTAGACCACAAAATAATAGTGATGTAGCAATATTACTTACCACTTGGGGGGAGAGGCAGGGGTTGGATGCTACTATGGTCCAGTCTTAAAAATAAGTACTTTATCAATATTATTTTATTAATGTGCACAAGAGCTCTGTAAGAGAGGTCATATTAGGAGTGAGTGACCTGAGTTCTAGTCTAGATTTTTTTTTCTAGTCTCTTTATTCCTCATTGTAACATGAGAGAGTAAATGTAAATGATGTCTTATTCCCTACCCCCTATTTCTAAGAACCCATAATATACATCCAACCTCCATAGATTTTAATTGATATGATGAAAAATAATTGCTTTGGCTTTCTCAACCAGATGTTTTGACATCATCCCTGGAAGACTTTCTAAAATTCCTCTAGGAAATCAACTTGAGGAATCTGGAAAGTACAGGAATTGAGTATGTGAGACTGGGCCTTTTCCTCTTGTTCACTGGGGGTCAGACAGGTAAATTCACTAGAAGGGGAGATACCATTAGCCTTGGGGAAAAAGGGGGATATAGTTCTTCCATCCATTCATCTCCCCATCCATCCATCCCCATCCATCCACCTATCCATCCATTTTTCTGTCTGTCCAAACATCCATCCATCCATCCATCCATCCATCCACTTTTCCATCCTTCCATCCATTTGTCCATCCATCTATGCATCCAGTCACCCATCCATTTGTCCATCCATCCATCCTCCTATCTATCTACCTGTCCATCCATCCAGCTATCTGCTTCCATCCACTCATATGGATAGAGACACACCTAAAATACAATTCAACAAAGGTTAGAGTTATTTCTAGATGCTGGGATTCTGGATGATTGTTAAACTTTGTTCTTTATAATTTTTTCTATTACTCAAACACATTTTTAGCATGAGCCATTTTAAACAATGAAATTATTATTTTTTAAAAAGAAGAGGATGATATGGGATGAACTAATAGATGCTTTTCAGCAGTCCCTGAAATCTGTTTTGATAGCTGAAAAGAGTGCTTCCCATCTTCTATTAACTCTGTTCTGCCAAGTTGAAAAAAAAAATTAGTCTATTTTCAGTGTGGGTCTAGGCTGATTGATGTAAATTTTCATTCTGAAATATGTATGTTTAATTATAGTTTCCCACTGACCTCAGTGTTTGTTACTTTTACTATACATTAGTTCAAAGTTGAGGCCATTTATCATAGGAACTAGTTACAGAATTTCTTTGGGCCATGCTTGTGATAGAGACGATGTGATGTCCAATGAAATGTGAAATGCTTTTCCAAATTTTAAGAAATCTGCAGTCTGGCAGCAGAGACAAGAAATGGAGGGGTGGTCTCTGCCTTACCAGTTTGGGCTTGTAAGTGACGTGTATATAACTTCTTCCCTTCCCTTCTTAATGGCCTTGGTATACTCTTATGCATCTTTTAAACCTCTGGTCAAATGCCACCTCCTCAGTAGAGCCCTCCTTGACTATTCCTTGTGAAGTTAAATGTTTCCTCCTTTGAGAAGTTAAATGTTTCCTTCTTTTCAGTGTCTCTCACTGTACTCAGATATAAAACTCACCACATTGCTGAAATTATGTCCTTACATATCTGTCTTTCCTACTGGACTCTGGGTTCCCTAAGGCAGGGGACAGAATCTATTGGTCTGTGTGTCCCCAAGACTTTTCTTTTTTTTTTTTTCTGAAAGATTTTATTTATTTATTTGAGATAGAGAGAATGAGAGAGACAGAGAGCACATGAGAGGGGGGAGGGTCAGAGGGAGAAGCAGGCTCCCTGCCGAGCAGGGAGCCCGATGCGGGACTCGATCCCGGGACTCCAGGATCATGACCTGAGCCGAAGGCAGTCGCTTAACCGACTGAGCCACCCAGGCGCCCTCCCCAAGATTTTTCAAAGTGCCTCAATTACTCACTAGGAAATGAGCTGGCCAGAATACAAGTCAGAATGAGATGGGTATCGTATGGAGTGTAAAAATCAGACCAATGTGTCAAAGATAAAGGCAAGAATGGGTTTTGTAAAGTTTCTGTTTGTTGGGAATTTCCAATATACGCAGACTAAACAGCCAGACAAGACTTGCAAAATAATGAACAAATAAAAGACAATAGTGATTGCTGTGTCTGAGTTTCAGGGACTTCTAATAAAGGAATATTCAGACTTGTAAAAGGTTTCATGGAAAACATAGATATTAGTAATTTTTGTAAATGAAAAATTAGGGCACATCTACTTCGTGCCAGAGAGGGTGCTGAGGGTCCATGCACACGTGCTACCCCTTCCTCATCAGAGGGCGGTTTCTGTACTCCCATTTCACAGATGAAGCATTCGAGGCTCAGGGAAGCAGGTGACCGGCCTGAAGTCCCACAGCTCGTGGGCCAGAGTCCTGATTTCTCCCAAGGTACTTGGCCTTGAAGGTCAGTGTTCCTCCCACTGTACCCCAGCTGTGTCATGTTCTCTACATCTCTGGCATTTCCTCCATGTGGAAAGCTCTGAAAAGAGTCCAATCACATTTTGAAATTTCATGACAAAAAATTGAATGTCGTCCAAAGCGTAGTTTTAGGATTTAAACATTTCTGTCAATCCTGGCTGTCATCACCAGGAGATTTTTATCCCAACAATAGATCACTGTGATGTGCTGGGCCTGAAGGGCCGTGGGCTGTTATAATGAGTGAGATTGGAATCTATTGAGCAATGCAAATAAATAAAAAAGAGACAGGTAGTCTCAAACTTTTTCATTATTGCTTTCTTTCCTGTCAAGCTCATGGATTCCTCCAAGCAAAACATCTCCCTTTTTCCTATTTTAATAATCTGTGCAATGGGAATGAGAGGGCCCAGCTTTTTCATTCAGCTGATATTTCCATCACTGCAATGATTAGTGTAATTTTCGAGCGCATATGTGACCAGAATAGAAGTAGTAAATTAAGGACACAAAGGAGATCTACAGTCAGGTTATGAAAGTGTTGCAGGCCAAGCTAACAAAGGAATTTGGATGACAAGTCAGGGATATGAGTTTCTGACACAGAGTAACTGTGGAAGACAGGGAGAGGGGCCATAGCAAGGGCAAAGGCCCTAGGTGAGAATGAGTTTGGACAGTGTGTTCTAGAAACGGAAGGCAGACCGAATGTGATTGATGAGAACTAAACAAGTCAGAGCATGATAGAGATGAGACCGGAGATGGAGGCGGGACTGGGTGACCAGCCATCCCTGATGATCCGGGGACACTGAGAGCGCTCTCGGGATGAAGGGTTTTCCGTCTTCACATTGGGAGAGTCCTGGGCAAACCTGAACAAGCTGGTTTCCATAGGCAGGAGCCAGATTATAACAGGCTAGGTAGGACATGGGAAGGAGTTTGGGCAGTAGAGAGTGTGGATGTGTTTTAAGCGGGCAAACCCTCAAGGCCATTCTGCATGGAGACCGAGACCCTGGTTCTGTGTTCTTTGACAATCACCAAATCCCTCTTGACCTCAGCTTCCTTATTCGTAGCAAGAGGTGGTTATACCAGATAACGCTCTAGATTCCTTTCAATTCTGAGACCCGATGACTCAGACCTTTCTGAGTTTTTATTTCAATTCCACTTTGTTCTGTAGATGGGAGAGAGCCATCAGGGAGTCCTGAGCAAAGGAATAACATGGGAATTTTGTTACGGAAGATTATCTGACAGTAATGTACAAAATTCATTGCAGCAAAGAGAGATCCAAAGAAGACTGTTGAGTTATTACAACAGTCCAGCCAAGAGATGATGAAAGCCTGGACTGGAGCAAGAACAGAAAAGGTGGTAGGGGCAGGAGGGAAGGAAAAATGGTGGTGGGGGCAGGAGAGAAGGATGGAGTGATATGAACCTGAAAGATTGCAAGGCTAGGTGGCTAAATGCATTCGGCTAATAATAGAGTGGCCCAAGTTGGATCTCAACAATTCACCCTTTTATTTGACCTATTGAATGCATGTGCATGTGCCAGGCCCTGGGGATATGGAGATGAACAAGGCCTTGACTTCATGGAGCTCACAGTCCAGCAGAGAAAAACAACACCAGACTGCACATCTGAGTTGTACTTGGTGTCGTAAGACTGGGAAAGAATGAGCCAGATGCTGAGCTAGTGTTGGATGGGGAAAATCAAGGATGGCTTCCTGAGATAACTGTTATTAAAGCTCACAACTAAAAATTAGCAATGAATTAGGTTGGTGGTGGGAGTGGAGGAGACCAGGAGGAAGCAGGCCATGGAGAGGAACATTTTAGATACAGAGATAGCACTGGCCAAGGACATGAGGCAGGAAAAGGTTGGCGCATTGGATGGACTTAGAGAAGTCCGTGTGGTTGGGGATCCTGAAAGGTTGGAAGGGGTCACATTATGAAAGAGACTTGCAGACACAGAACCCATTTGGGACTTAATTCTGAGAGCAATGGGAACTTATTAAAGAAGGGATTATAAACAGAACCCTAGGTGCCATTTCTGAGTTTTGATTGTTTGTATCAGGGAGAATACTGGCACTCCTGAGAGATTGGGGATTCAGGGGTGAGCAGAGAGGTCCATTCTGGTGGAAAGGCCAACGAGAGGACAGGAATAGTGTAATCAAGGGGAAGTAGTCCCTAGGGAAGGAGAGATGTGGGACCATGAGCTTGGCAGAAAGATCAGTGATGAAGATAATGCCATGGGTTCCTCTATAAGCTTGAAGTCAGGAGAACGAGCCAGTCCTCTGAGAACAAAGAATTAGACAAGAAAGATTGACAAGGCCAGAGCCCTGGGACCTATTCCCATTTGAGGACCAACTCGGGATGATCCAGAGATGGAAAAGCCAGTCAGAAGGGAGGAAGACTCAGGAGGGTTAGGCACATGGAAGCCAAGAATGAGTCACTAAGAAGGGGCAGTGGCCGCATTAAATGCTGCACAAAGGTCAAAGAAAAACAAAGCCTGACAAAAGGCCAGTAAGCGTGGCAATTAATAGATCATTCGTTATCTCTGAAAAGGCAGTTAGTGACTAATGCTTGGATTACATCACCTTGGACAAAATTAATAACAAATTTCCTGATACTCACTTGCAAAGATGCAATGGAAATTGGCTGTTCACTCTCCCTGTCTTTTCTGAAATTTCTCAAATTTGCACACACTCTAATCTCCTCTGAGTACTGCAGCAGAAAATTGAAATGTGCCCTGTGTGCAATGTGGGTAAGTGTCTGTTACCCAATCCCAGACCTCTTAGGTGTTTGGAATGTCAACTTATTCAATGCAAAGGCACAGAGTTTTTACATGGCTGTTTCAGAGAGGAACCGTCAGAAGAGAGGAAGAGGGAAGGAAGAAGGGCTTAGATCAATGACTAATCCAACTTTTCACTACAAAATCTGCGTGCTCATGCTTACAAAGAGACATTTCTATGAACCTAAGATCTAAACCCACAAAGATCTAAAACCATGTGAGGAAAGAGTTTTACTGTTAGGGAGATTACTCCAAATAGAGAGTATAATGTGGATTTTAGCATTTCATTTCAGTTACATCTATTCCTTTGAATGAATACTGAGGAATTTTTGAAAGTTAAAATTTCAAGTAACACTTGTTCATGGCAAGACATTTTCCAAGTCCGAGCAATTATATAATATGCTGACACATAATAGGTATTCATTCAATATTTCTTGAATGAACGAATGAAAAGAAATGAAATGGTACAAAGTAAAAGTGGATCAGAGGAAATCTATCATATTCAGGATTTTGTAGCCATGTTAATATTACATTTGGCCTCTGAGCATTGAGAAGTTATAAGTTTTTAATAAGGGGATAATATAAACAAATTATCTTTGGAAAATATTGCTCTGGCTACATTATATTAGATATATGGGAGTGGGATGTGGCCGAATGCAAAGACACCAGTAAGCTATATCAGTAGGAAGCTGGGGGAGAAAGGATAGATTAGGCTCCTGGCAATGGAGATACAGAGAAGTGAGTGGATTGAGATACATGTTGTGGGTAAAATCAACAGAACTTGGGTATTTGTCTAACCTAAAGGGAGATTGCGATTGATAGAAGGGGACTCTTAAGTGTGAGATACTTTTGAAATGTTCAAGAGATATGGAGAGGGTGCCTGGGTGGCTCAGTTGGTTAAGCGACTGCCTTCAGCTCAGGTCATGATCCTGGAGTCCCTGGATCAAGTCCCGCATTGGGCTCCCTGCTCGGCAGGGAGTCTGCTTCTCCCTCTCCCACTCCCCCTGCTTGTGTTCCCTCTCTCACTTTGTCTTTCTCTGTCAAATAAATAAATAAAATCTTTAAAAAAAAAAAATAGAGATATGGAGAACACCACTGAGTGCTCATCTAGACCTTGGCTTGGTACTTGTACGTACCAACTTGAAAGTCCCAGCAAATAGGAGTAATGAATGCCACTGTAGCAGGGGGGTATATCTAGAGAAAGATTATAAAAGGAAACAAATAAACAACACCACCAAGCCCAAAAGAAGGCCAATATTTCAAGTTGTAAAGGAGAAAGGATCCACAAAAAGACACAGAATGAGCTCTTAGGGAGATTGGAAGAAAATCAAGATAGGGTGATTTTCAAGACAGGAGGCTAGTAGAAGAGAATGTTTCAAGAGGGAAGAGGTCAGTAAAGGTACAAGCTGAAAAAGTGCCCACTGGACCTGACCACATGGAACTTGTGGGTGAACCTAGCACAGGCATTCGCCATAGACTGTTGGGAGGAAAAGCCAGATTGTGTGGGTTGATTAATAAATGGGAGGTGAGAGATAGAGACAGCAGAGTGAACATCTCGCGTGGTTTCCAGATGAAAGTGAGTCAAGTAGAAGTCATCCGAGTGCTACAGTGACAGAACAGTCCTGTGGACTGGGGACACCAAAAGGAAAAACCAGGGAGGCAAAGTCTCCAAAGCCTTCAGATGCCAAGTTTGGTCTGTGCCAGGTCCTGCTGCAAACAGCTGGATGTGTGCCAATATGCCTAACCCATGTGAATACCAACAGGCCCATACTGGTAATAAAGTGATAATAATTATATAAATAAAAATGACCACTTGTGGAGCGTTTACTCTGTGCCCCGTACCATGCTGACCCCCTCTACCCTGTATCTCTTTGAATTCTCACAACAGCACCAAGAGATAGTTTTTTTATTAACCCCATTTTACAGAAGAGACAACTGAAGACCCCTGATGTCAAATCAAGTGTCTAAGAACACACAGCTATGTGTGGCCAGGATTCTGATTTGTCTGATTCCAATGCCCAAGTCAACCATTAGGTTATATGGTCTCCTCTAGTTATCGCTGCTCTAAGGGAACTCACTGCCTAGTTAACTGGAAATCCAACTGCATTTCCAAACTCGTGCAATTTACCTACTTTGATAAGAAGCATTAAGACTTGAAAATAATTGCATAGAATGATTTGAATCTAAAATGAGTTAATATATCCAGAGCTCATATAGTGCAGACATAAAGTTTTATCTATTATCACTTACTAAAGGGCTCTGGTGGGGGAGGGGGGTGCCTGGTTGGCTCAGTGGGAAGAGCATGCAACTCTTGATCTCAGGGTCATGAGCTCAAGCCTCACATTGGGGGTAGAGATCACTTACAAAAGAGAAAAAAATGAAAGGCTCTGGGGAGAAATGGGTTTCCCCTTTTCCAGGGCTAATCAAACACTGTGAATACTAACACCACCTCCCCCCACCCCACCACCACCACCACCACCAAAGGGCAGCCAAATTCTTCTTACAGAGAAGTTTTCAACTTCTACTTAAGGAAAAGGATGGTGTTTCCTGGCTTTGTTCTTAAACTCATTACAGGAAATGATATTGTTGTAGGCGAGGACAAAGGTACAATGTAAAAACATTTAACAAAGGCATAGAGTCATCTATTAACATTGTAGGGGAGCCCTTCAGAGTCATATCCTTTTTGCTGATCTAGAGCAGTAAAAAGATTGGCAATCTCTCTAAATCCAACCCCTGTGAGTTTGGGATTGAATTTGACCCCAGTTTAATTAAGGTAGCAGTGGAAATCAGGGGACGTTGACACTTCTTGAGTACCTACTGTGTTTTTACCAACAGTAGTTCATTTAATCCTTCTAATAGAGTCCCTGCTATTATAATGCTTCTTTTGAAAATAGGAATTTGTTCCAACATGATTGATACATTGTGAGCATAATGTGAATTTTGGGTTTGCATGTGTTTGATTTTACCTGTGAGAAAAACTAGGTGAACACAGAAAATGGCACCCAGCTGAACCGAGCTATGTAGAGACACAAAAAAGGCGAAAACACACATATCTCAAACACCTACCAGCTACCTCAGTTTACCAGGTGTGCTATGAGCCACGCCCATCCATATCCTGTGTTTCAACTCCACTGGATTTCAGATAACCTTCCTCCCACCATGTCACAGTAATATACAATAACCTTTCCGACATCTACTTCCATATATCTTTTCCAAGACAAAGTGCCATATTTATCATAGTATTTATATAACTTTTTAACCATTTAACATGCATAAAGCCACCATTTTTATTAGGCTCCTGTCTTTTTTAATTTGTTGCTGACATAGACATGATGCTCCTGAGTCCATTTCTTCCCCATAAGCTCTGTGGTTTTTATTGTGCAATTTGGAATATCATGGTAGTTTTTAGAAACACAGATCTGTCTTACGGCAGAGCTGACTTTAAATGAGAATTCGACAACTATTATTGCTCTTGTTCCTTATTACACGAAGAAGAAAATAAGCTCAGAAAAGACGGTCACTTACCCAAGGTGACCCATCACTGACGCCATGTTTGTCTAATTCCATCACCCACCCTCCCACCACTTCTAACACCTCTGCCTCATTTCTAAGCACGTGGAACTGGACAATTGTGATGAACCAACTTCGACGTTAAGAAAATAAAACTTTTCCAGAAAGACCCTAATTCAAGATGATCCACGCGAGTGTCTGAATCATCTATTTATTTTTAAAATCAAGTAGGTAATCTCCTTTGTACATGCTAAATATGTCCCATTCTGCTCACACTTTAATAAATTTTTCTCATTTGCAAGAGTTGCTGAATAGAGCAAGTGAATTGTTTTACCCAGTAGGTGGTGGAGCAATAATGAAGAAGCCTTGTGATTAAGTAGAGTTGGAGCCTCTTATCTTTCTCACTGAGTGGGAGGCACCACTAGTAGTAAAAGTAATTACCTGTGCAGAACACACTCATTGCATCAGGTACCTACTATAAGCCACTAAGATAGTCATCTCAGTTTTAGAGCTTCTCAAGAGGTCTTCATTTGATGTTAATTTTGCATTTTTAGCCGAAGTACATTATTTTTGGAAAACATTGTGTTAGCCTGACTAATTTTTTAAACCTCTTGAAGGACTTCTTGTGCCCTGGTTGTTTGCTCATGGATGGCCTTTCTCCAAAATGGCAGTTCCAAAGAGTCCACGGAACAAAGTTGGAAATGATAAGCTCTCTAAATGTTAAAGAATCTATTTGGTGAGAGTTGATTTATTTATTTATTTATTTATTTTTATTCTTATGTTAATCCCCATACATTACATCATTAGTTTTAGATGAAGTGTTCCATGATTCATTGTTAGTGCATAACACCCAGTGCTCCATGCAGAATGTGCCCTCCTCAATACCCACCACCAGGCTAACCCATCCTCCCACCCCCCTCCCCTCTAGAACCCTCAGTTTGTTCTTCAGAGTCCATCGTCTCTCATGGTTCGTCTCCCCCTCCGATTTCCCCCCCTTCATTCTTCCCCTCCTATCTTTTTTTTTCTTTTTCTTAACATACATTGCATTATTTGTTTCAGAGGTACAGATCTGAGATTCAACAGTCTTGCACAATTCACAGCGCTTACCAGAGCACACACCCTCCCCAGTGTCTATCACCCAGTCATCCCATCCCTCCCACCCCACCCCCCACTCCAACAACACTCAGTTTGTTTCCTGCGATTAAGAATTCCTCATATCAGTGAGATCATATGATACATGTCTTTTGGTGAGATTTGATTTTACATGGGATTGAAACACCCATGCTTTCATCTATAAAATCACAAAGTCCATTATGGGAAACTGCCGGGTACCTACAGCAGGAATTCCTATGAAAATGTCCATGCCAAATCTTGTTAAATGTTGTATCAGATAGTTTCACTAAATTTCAGATTCTTCTTTGATAGTAATATTAGAAACAGGGGGGCTTGATCAGATTGAGGCCAGGCCAGACACCTGACACTTAGTGCTGGTAATTCAGCAAAACCCAGCAAAGGGGTGTTCGGAGGCCAGAGCACTCTTCCTGCTCTTCCAACTGGCCGGCAAAATGACCACGGTTAGTGCTTTCACCTTGGAGCTGTAAAATGAGCAGATCAAACAGGTTTCCCAGCTAAGTCCAAATTTATGTGAAATTAGCTGAATTCTTTACTGTGTTTGCGTTTACAGGGAGGAGTCTAAGCAATGGCCGGGTCACTAATTGAATGCTATGCCTTTGTGTCTGTCAGCCTGCCTCTCCAAATGTGTATCATCTAATTTTTACTTGAGTCGTGCCAAAATATTACCTTCCCTAGGCATGTAAAAAGACTTATTACTTGTACGCCTGGCACATTATTTAGGCTTCTAAGTAGTCTCCAAAAAATCATGTTGAAGCCTCATATTTGTATTGGTTTGGCCCATAGGGCGAAGACTGGTGGTCCCTTGGCCAACATATCCACTTTCCTTGTATTGCTGCCCATGTCACAAAGCCAAAAGATGATTATCAGATTGTGATAACATAACCTGATGAAAAGAACAAACAGGTTCCCGAGTCAGAAGACCAGGTTCAAGTCCTGGTCTTAGCATTTTTACCAGCTGTGAGGCATTGGGCAAATTACTTACCAGATTGGAGCATCAGTTTCCTCTATGTAAACTGGACACAGTGGTGGTACTTGCTTGATAGGATTGCGTGAAGACTCAAATCAAATGAAACCTTGTGGAATTTTGTTTCTTTTTTTTTTATTCCTGGGAGGAGTCTTAAGAACCTCCAGGTTGCAGTGGTTAGCTTCTCAAATGAGGAACAGTGTTGCTTTGATGTCTTTTTTTTTCCTTACCTTTCTACTTGAAATTTTTAAACTATAAGCATTTATTGTCTTTTTTATCTACTTCTGTTTTTTAACACCTTTTGATTTATCTCAGGTGAAATCCTAAGCTCTCTTTATTATTATTTTGTTCCTTAGACTTTTCTGATTTAAAAAAGCAATAAAATATTATTAAAAATTAAATAAGATAATATAGGTTAAGATGTTTTTCATAATGCCTCTCACAGAATAAACATTAATCAAATTGATCACAAGTGATAATATCACCTCCGTAACTATGAACATCTTATAATTTGGGAAGAGCAAAGAATGGTGGGATACATAGCAATTACTCTAAAGATGTTCATTTCAGCAATTCTGGTTAATTTCAGGTCCTGGAATTATGAACAAGGGTTTATATATTGGTTAAATTGCTTTATGACGAATTACAGAGAACTCTTAGAATTACTTTTGTGCTAGAATTATGTCATATTAAGAGTGTTTAAAGCAATTTAGACATTCAAGTGGACTTTGTGTTTTTTCCTCTTCTTTTCCACTGAGATTTTCACTATTTTGCATTAGCTACATTGAGATGCAACCTAAGAATATGTCATTAGTGAAAAACTGAACCGTACTGTTGTCCATACAGAGAACAAATAACAAATTTGTCAATGAGACATGTACCTGTTTGGTTGATGAGGTACATGCTGCTGATAGGTGAGCATTTTTGAGTAAGAAAAGAGAGGCGGCCTGAATAGGTGATCCCAAAATATGTCCATTGTACTGGTCCTCTGTTGTTGGAGGAATTTCCTTCAGGCACAATGTATTATAGGGCAAATAATGAACTGCCCTAGATGGCCCAGCCCATCACGTAGGAGCATGAAGCAGCTCCAACCATCCAAACAACTATTCATAGGCAGCCCTTGCTTTGCATGGTACTATATTAACTGAGGCTTGTGGGTACTGGTATTGTCTCTTCACTTTGCTTAGGTCCATGGTCACTGAGATGCCATACAAAGCGAAGGCTGCCTCTATTTAGTACTTGCTTTATGACCATACTTCTTCTAGGACTTGGGGATATAACAATAAACAATCAAATATTTCTGCCTAGGAATATTTACCTCAATTACAGTAGAAAGAAAATAAAGAGAAATAGATATACAGTGTGTTAGGTGGCAAATGTGAAGGAGAAAACAAAGGAGATGGTAGAGGAAGAGTCGGGGGTCAGGGTGGAAGGTCAGTGTGAGATTGGATGCCCAAGGACGGCTCCACTGAGAAAGGGACCTATGAGTAGACACAAAAGGAAGGAAGCCATATGGGTATCTGGAGGAAGAGGATTCATAAAATCAACTCCTCAGATGGGCTAAGCCTCATGTTTCTGAGATATTTCTTTGCAGGAATGGAGAGAGAAGCTGCGCTTGGTGGGAAAGGGAAACTCTTTTGTCCAGGATCAGCAGCTCTTCCAATCAAACGAAAGGCCACTCTAAGAGATATTTCCAAAAGAATCTTCCACTCCCAAGGCCAAACTTTTACCTATCCTATTTGAGTGTCTAGTTTTCCAAACATAGATAGTTACTTACAAAGTTGGTTACCACACACTTGTCCCTTAGTAAACTCTACAGCCATTGTGATTTGTACACTTTGGATCCTTACCCCAAAATACTGTTGCTTAGTTCTGATACCTGGCTCTCTAGAACTCATGAGGCAAGCCCTCCATCTCCAGCTATTGACACACTTTTTAAAGATTGTAGATGGAAGCTTTAATTACATCATGGCTACCCCTCCCTTTTTGCCAAGTGTACAGCCTAATTCATAATGTGCTTCTGACTTGTGTCTCTTATAAAGGAAGGTTCCGGAACTGGGGCTTGCAGGGACTTACAGCTCTCAATAAAGCTTTTCGAGGGGACTTTCTCTTTTTGTTCTCTTATGTGTATTTTAGTGGCTTCTTCTGGCTTCTTTTTTAAGAGAAAAACTAATAGGTCTATTGAATCAGCAATTGACAGGGACCTAAGTGACTGTAATACATTGTCATATTGGCTGCATACCCAATACTTCTCTGCTGGTAGGTTTACCTAAGGACAGGTAAATCCCTTTGGCATTTGGCTTGGCCAAAGATTTTGTACCTGCCATTTTGATAATAGGCCACTTCAGTAGTTTTTGGACTAAGGCTCCAGGAAGAAGAACAAAATACTTCTCTCCCCCAGGCCTTCTCCCCAGCTGTTCTGTCTGACATTACCTTTCAGGATTTACTTAGTCTTCATCCCTTCTTGGAAGCACTCCATGACCCTATCTTGTCCAGCGGAATGGGGCTTCCTCCTCTTTTGTCTCACAATATCCCAGGCGTAGTTCTGCCCTAGTCCTCATCCCCTATTGCTACAATCCCTCTCCTTTCTCATCTGTTTCCTACTGGACAGTGAGCATCTTGCGGGCGGGTCCTGGGGCTCCTTTCACTTAAAGTGTTTATTAGGAACTGGAATGAGGATACCAACTTTAACCCTTCTTTCCACTGATATTAACTCTCCACAGGTTTTAAATGTCACATTGTAGGTGCCTTTGTTCCGCTAAATTGACAACTTTACCCCCAAAGTGCAAACGAATAACTAGGTAAATTTTTTTCTTAAAGATTTCTATCTAAATGGAGATTTTATGGCTTTCAGAAACCTTTAAAACCTCCCCTCTCCCCCCTGTGAATTCCACTATGGAGTGAGGTATGGCATTTTTTCAATGTCTGATTTATGCCCAGCAGCAACTTAGCTTCCATAATTAATTGAAGACCCCATCTGAGGAAGAGAGTGTTCTGGAATTTCCGAGGCCTGTGGATTCCATCCAGAATACCACACAGGAACTCCGAGACTCCTCCACTGCCCCTCACCTAGATCAGAGTTTCCAGCCCTGTTTGTGAAATGTTGCTGTTCGGCTTCCAGGTTTATTGGGACGCCGAGTTCCAAAGATAGCAATGAGGTGGTTCTGCACCCCCCGCATGACGAGGGAGGGGAGCGCTGGGACTGCACATCTAGCCACGGCCCCTTGACGCCAGCAAGAGCAGCGCGGAGCCTTCCGAGGCTCACCTCAATCTCCTCTTTCTTGCCCCTGGCTCTCTGCAATCCACTCTTCTCCCCCACGATACCTTTTTAAATCTCCCCATTACGTTCAACAGCATGTCAGAGGAGAGTTGGGGCTTACAAGATCATGTCCAATGGGCCAAAGTGTCTAAAATAAATGTTAGCTCATAAAACATACGTGGCACATCTGTGGGACCCAAGCAAAGCCCACACAGAGGCAAAAAAAAAAAAAAAAAAAAAAAATTAAGTGAGCTTGTTTAACCTGGCAGTGAGAGGTATAGAGATGGATTTTTTTGTTGTTAACAGAGTTCTTTCAACTTCTAGGCAGAACAGAATATACATTTTGCTCCATGATGAAAAGTGATGAATCTGGATTTTTCCAGGGCCTGGAAAGCCAGTGTTCATAAATCCATTCATTTATTCAACAAGCCTTTATGGAACATCTGTTACATGCCAGGCACTGTGCTTGGTACTGGGGGTAAATTTTTTTTTTACATTTTAAATATAAGCTTTATTTTAAATTTAAAGAACATTGAAAGGACACATTTTTTTTACAAATTGTGTCAAACACTTCAAACATAATTTGGGAACGTTAGACGTTAATTGTTGATTCAAAACTACAACATTCATAGAGCGCATCCCGGTGTTGGCCAATGTGAAATTTGCTTAAAACTAGTATTTTGTACAAGCTTAACCATTAATCCTTCCTAAAATTCTATGATTATGATTCAACTTTATAAGCTTAAGCAAATCTTCTATGTAATGCCCCAGAAAACTTTTTCAAATACAAAACATTTACGCCAGCAAGGAAATAATAAAAATGTATATAAATTATACTGAAGGGCTCAGTGAAAAGGCTGTCTATATACAGATGCATTTCACCTGAGAAAACACACACACACACACACACACAGAAACCATTGAACAGAGGCACCATTACGTTCTCTTAGTTACATTACGTGGCAAATTGCAGATTTGTAAATGTCATTCTATTACGTATGAACTGAAAAAATATATATATTAAAAAAGAAAAATGTCCTTGAAGACATGGGGGAGTGGAACGTGCCTGTGTTAAGTGACTAGGAAAGCTTTGCCCTTGAGGGACCCACAACCCAGTTGGGAAAACTGACATTAACCATGTAAGCAAATAAATATGATTTTCAGGCAGTGATGACAGCTATAAAGATAACATGCCAGATCATGGGATGGAGGGCCATCTGAGAAGTCTCTGATGAGGTGATATTCTAGATGAGTCCCAAAGAGTGAGAATGAGCTGTCCAGATGAAGACAAGGAAAGAACCTTCTGGTTAGTGGAAACAGGAAGGGCACAGGCCCAGCTGAGAGGGTCCTGGGGGTACAGAGAAGGCTGCTTTGTCTGGGGTTAGTGCCTGGGGTAGATGGAGGCCGGGAAGAGGCAGCAAGGATAGGTTTGCAGGCATTCAAAGGCCGTGACACAGATTTAAAAGTTCCTTCCCGTTGAAGGATTTTAAGCACGGTCATGAACCTTGGCCTGGGTTGGCATAGAGAGCCTCTCTGGACGACTGAGGTACCCCACTTCTCTACCTGACATCGTGACTAGAAGCTTCGTCCTCCAGGGACACCAAGCCCGCAAACACAGGTGCACTTTGGGTGGCTTCCTCAGCATCTTAAGATAACTTGCGGCAATAATTTTTTGCCTTGGATTTGCAGAATAAACAAAGGCTTTGTCGCGCCTCTAGTTTGAGGTAATAGGTTACTAATGCTGTGTTTGCACACTCCTCAACCACCACACGGTGCAGGCCCCTTCTGTAGCTGAACTCCACTTTTTGTTTGCTGGTTTGTTTTAAACATGTCATGTTTCCGTGTAACAAAACACATGTACATGCTTGATACCATTTAATATCTAATTCAAATAAGTTGCTTAACCATGTCAAATAAAATGTTCACACGTATGAATTTTTATAGTCCCTTAGGGTGTTTTGGAAGATATGTGAGTCCCCGATAGTACACAGTGGCATTTTAACTTCTTAACCGTTCCGTCGTAATATATGCAATATGTAATATTAATATAAAATGAGGGCCAAATCAAACCAGCAGTTTGGCAGCTCTGATCACTCGATTGTGGTCACTGTCACTTCTGATATAAAATTTACTGTTCAAATACATTTATTAAAGAAGTGAGTTTATTTTAGAGAAAAGTAACAGTATGGGGGGTACTCCGATCATGGTAACACTGGCCAGTGCAGATATGCTGAGGTCTGCAGGACACGGTCCTCAGGAAGGAATCCTGTGGTCACCAGGCATTTCTCTCAATTTGTACGCCCTCCCCGTCTTTCATCTGATGTGGAATGCCTGGCAGCCTGAGAGCAAAGCCGTAGATTCCAGTTGCTTTGCTCCGTGGTGGTTTAAATCATGTTTTAAATTTGCCTGCTACTTAAATCACCCATTTATATTCTGACTTTTTTCTTATTAAATTTTGCAATATGATTATAGTTGAGGTGCAAAGCAATCACATTCATTGGAAGACCCATCCATGCCCTTAAGTTGGATTTTTGAAAAAACCGAAAATATCCAGGAGGAAATGAGACACTATTGATATAAACACAGTATTTCCACCTAATGTGGATGAAGCACTTTGCTATAGTGTAACTCAGACGTTCAGAGACTGAAAAACACCGTGTGTCTGGGGGTTCATCAAGGGAGGGCCTCTTGACGTCAATTCTAATTCTATGCAGAGACCTTAGGAGCACTGGAAGCCAACCTAGTTACCATTCCATAGTGTCACATCCATTTTGTTGACATGTAAACTGAGTCAAGCGTCACCTGAAGCTTTCACCAGAATTCAAAGGCAGAATTTACTCTCTACCACAGCCCCCATTACCAGAAGGCATTTCTTCGGTCAACTTGAGTCTTGTGTCTGTTGTTGATCCTGATCTGTTTGACAAAGAAAGTGTGTGGGTTGCTAGTTTATTTTTCCCTCAAGACAGCCTGACAAACAAGGTATTACCTCGGGGATAAACGTTAGCCATGGGAAAAAGGAAATTCTATTCCCTTATATGATGCTATCACATGCTATGTCATTAGATCCTTCTGAAACCCTTCTTGGAAACATTTCTCTCCCACTCGTAACTTGTATATTGCTGTATTTTTTTTAAATATTTTTAAGCCCCAGGTAAGGATAAAATACAATACTGCATGAGAACAGAGTGGGAAAAGAATCTGAGAGGTACTGGTCAAAATGACATCCTAGGGCAGTGAAACTGATAACAAAGTATCTTACTTATACTGTGTTCATTTTGGACATTCTACTGGCAAGAAAACACTCCACATCTGAATAGGGCTTGACCAAGGCTTGGCAAACTTTTGTTGTAGAAGAGCCAGATATGATATATTTTCGGCTTCATATTTTTGCCATATCTGTGTCCCACTTATATTATATTTAAATTTTTTAAAACCCTTTTCCTTTTTAACTTAGTTTCCTATGAAGCCAGGGATTGACAAACTCTAGCCCTCCAACCAAATTTGGCCCTCTACTTGTTCTTATAAATACATTTTATTGGGACATGGCCACACCCATTTGTTACTGTATCATCTATGGATGCTTTCACACAACAATGGCAGAGTTGGGTAGTTTAGCAGAGACTGACTAACCTACGAGTCTCAAAATATTTATTATCTCATCCTTTACAGGAAACATCTCCTGACCCCAGTGCTAAGTAATAAAAGTCACTAAATCCCATGTTTCATATGTTAGTTTTTTTATTTCCATTCTCATTAAAAACTATCTCATAACTGTTAGTGATTTTTACAATATTTGCTCAAGGACCCCCTAAAAACATCTCGCTTGCCACCTCTGGAACGCCAGCCACACATGGGGGGATCTTTGTCGTGATAGTCCTTGACAACACCCGCTAGACTCTGCATCCAGATGAAAGTCTAACATATGGGTACCAGGCTCGGTGCAGGTTAGAATGTTTTCTCCCTTTAGGGACTCCCAGAGAGTCAATTCATGGGTCTTTCTTCCCACAGAGCTATGCCTCCACCTGGCATCCTCTTGCTAACTTTTCACTCGAGTCAGCCGAGAGTCTGACATGAACATCTGCATCATGGATGTCATTATAACAGGTGTCAAAAATACTACTGCTCTCCCAGAACACCTAGACTCTTGACAAGATAGATGAGACCTATAGCTCTCTGTACCTGACTTCCAGAAGCTTTTTCTTGTGATGAATAGCCGGTGGCTGTTCTGTTACATATCCCTTTGTCAGGAAAATTCTGCCTTCCAGAATTTTCCCCAGGTTTGCATATTGCATTATGCAATCTCTTGTAGAGAATGCAAAGGAATTTGCAGATATCTTCTTATTTTTGTTTTTCAATGAAAATCATTTGTGTTACTGCCGCCAAGGGAAGGATATCAGTTGGGCTTCTTCCAGTGGTGGAGGCAGGAAATGCAGCCCCAAAATGGCTGAAACAATTAGGCAATTTACTGGTTCAGGTAAATCAAAAGTTCAGGATAAGCTGGCTTCAGATATTGCTATTTTAAGACCTCAAATCGTATCACAGAGGCTTGGTTTCTCTTTATATATTTTTCTGGTCCACTTCTACTGCGTTGGCTCCATACTGAGGTAGTCTCTTCCCTCACGGTGACCAGATGGCCTCCAGCAGACCCAGCTTCATGTCCTTTCAGGAGTAAGTCCAGACTCAAGGAGCTGGCCTCTCTCTCAGCAGTCCCAGTCACTGTCTCATGATATCTGACTGTGCTGGTATTGAGCTCAACCAACCACTTTGGCCAGAGAAATGAGATGCTCTGATAGGGCAAGTCTAGAACATGCCATCCCTGGAGCTGAGGGAGAGTTAGCCGGCTCCCCCAAAATTGCCTGGGCTCTGAGTGAGAAGCCCGAAACAAGAGCAGAAGCTAGTATCAGAATTCGAGTGGATGGATAAGAGGCAAAGCAACAACAAATTTCCTCCACGTAATAGCTGGCTTGCTCTCCAAGGTCTGAGTTTGAACCTTGCTCCTACCACAGGGTTTCTCAACCTCGGCATTCTTGACATTTGGGGCCAGATAATTCATTGTCTTGGGGTTCATCCCGTGCATTGTAAAATCTTCAGCAACATCCCTGGCCTCTACTCACTGGACACCTGTAGCATCTCCCTTCCCCCACGCCAAGTTGTGACCACCAAAAATGTCCCCTGAGAGCCCAGATCACCCAGATCACAGTGGTTAAGAACCACTGTGTATGCATTACAACATGAGAGTGGTGAGCGGAGGGGTCTTATCTCATCATCCCCCAGAAAAAGATATGAAGGGGAGAAAGGGCTGTTTCCAGGGCTGTGGTCAACAACTTTTCAGCAAAGATTTCAAGTCTTCATTCCCTGACGAGCCTGGAGAAGGTCTTTAGGACCAGAGGGGCTCAGCCACACTTATCCGCAGGAACAAAACCAGGCTGTGCTGTCTAGTGCTTAAGAGTCCTGGGATCAGGGAGCACTGGGTTTGAATCCCTGTTTTGCCATATCCTTGGTCTGTGACCTTGGGTGAGTTACTTGGCAGCTCAGATTCTGGATTTTTCTCTACCCTGGAAAATAAGGGTAATTTGGGAGTTCATGTGAGATTTAGATGACCACATATGACAACTAATTGGCCTGAGATGATCCCTCAACAGATAGGAGCTCGAACTGCTGGTGTCATGTGATCAGGAGCATCATTATCATCAGAACCAGGTTTTTCCCACAGTTACACGGACACTGGGGCCATGAGATTCTCTGTTGTGGAGGACTGTCCTGTGCACTGTGGGTATGGAGTCGTATTCTCAGCCTCAACACACTAGATGCTAGCTAACCCCACCTTAGTCAATCAAAAACGTTTCCAGACATTGCCAAATCGCCCCGAGTCGAGAACCATTGATTTAAATCCACTCAGATGACCCTCTGGGGACAATAATGATTCTCTTGCTATATTTTATTCCCAAGGCTGGTCCCATTATTTTCCCAAAGAAAAGAAAGGGGTACTACTGCCCAGCCTGTCAAGGCAAAAGTTTGAGGTGCCTGAACCAAGGCCCGATATGATACCCACCTGACTGTGAATAGCAACTCCGATTTCCTGAGCAGGCAGAGAGCAGGAGGATGCCCCCATCTCCTTTGGCCTTTATCTCTCAACCTAGAAAGGCTGCCCCAAGACTCCCAGATCACACTTGTTCTATTTCCAGATTCAGTCTGGCCCAAGGGATCCATGTAGTGTGTCCAGTTAGTTGCTTAAAATGTGTCCTCATGTCTGGCTACCAGATGGAAAATCATTGCTCTAAAGCTTGGCCTGAATGTTGTAATGAAAATGCTTGTTAGATTTTAATGAAAAACACAGGCCAGACCATGAATAGTGTAGCTCTTTAGATGCACACGTGTAGCTGTGCAGAAATAGGATAGTGCTGATGATGTGAGTGTATACAGTAATAATCCTTCGTTTTCCCGTGTTTGCCTGATGCTGATGTTCCTTGGAATCAGTCAGAAGCTAAGTCAGATTTACTTTTTTATTTTTTAAAGACTTTTATTTATTTGAGAGAGAGACAGAAAGAGAGAGCACAAGCAGGGCAAGGGGCAGAGGGAGAGGGAGAAACAGACTCCCCACCGAGCGGGGAGCCCGACACGGGGCTCAATTCTAGGAGCCCGGGATCATGACCTGAACCGAAGGCAGATGCTTAACTGACTGAGCCACTCAGGCGCCCCTTAGCTAAGTCATATTTAGATACTGGTATGCTCGGCTTCCAGTGTCCCCCATTCAGAATCAGGGGAGCATCGTGGTTAAGAGGGTAGAATTTAAAGTCAGACAGATCTAAATAGCTACTTACAAGCTATGTGTGCCTGGCACATAGCTGGTGCTTAATAAATATTGGTTGACTGTTGACCATTGCTCAGGCTTAGCTCATTCATCTGCAAAATACAGGAAAACCTACATCTTAGACAGTAAATTAGATAATCTGTATAAAACATTTAGTACATAAGAAACACTAAAAAAAATATAGTTACCATATGTAACAAATTTATGAGATTCCACCCTGTCTCGGTTCTTTCAACTAATATTTATTTAATGCTTGCTTTGTGCACTGTGCTAGCATTAGTAATTCGACAACTAAAGAAGACTGAGGCGAGCGGTGGCATACCCGTTTGTAAGTTAGTAAAACTGTAAATGTGTAGCATGTAGAAAAGAAAGTTCTTTTTATCCCATTTGAATCCTAACTTGTGACGAATCTCCACAAAACTGAATTGTCTCCAATTATTTAACCTCCTCAAAAATTAGGGAGAAATTCCAGGGAGAATTTCCTTCTCAGTTCCTGCCACATTGCCACATCATTCAATAATATTTTTTAATTTCCAAAAAGAATTGAGGTTTCTAAGCAAGGCACTGACAAGTAAGTTTAAGAGAATTTATTGCAGGCTTCTTCCTGATCTATCCCAAGAGGCTCTTGATTTATTTCGTTTATCCTATAGCATAAGAACATGGGTTAGATATATGAGGAATGACGTTTTGAGGCCAGGGTTGTGGTTTTTCTGTGTCCTTGGATGGCTAAAATTCCCTCTCTGGGCATATTTACTTACTGTTATGTCTTAGCATGATTTAACTCCCATTGAGTCTTTGCCTTTGTGCTTGGACCACCTCCAAAGCCATCTCGTGGTCATACAAATAATTCTAGGCTTGGGGGTAAATGGATGGCAACCCCTTTCCCAATGAGTCTGAAAAGCAATGAAATGAAGCTTTTTGACTGAACCCCAGCTGGGGGAGGGGGCGCTCAGAGACAGCACGCGAGGCTTTGCGACGGGGGGCAAGGTGTGCCTGATGCAGTTGTTTCACTCCAAAGACAAGTTTTCACGGGGGCTGGTAGTCAATGTCCCTACTCCCGATTTAGTAATAAAAATCATGATCATTGTTATTATCATCCTCAACATTAATGGAGAGCCTTCACTTTTGCAATTCTCTCATCTTAGAATAGTCTTGAACCTACTTCCTATTCTAACAGCTCTGTGCTCCCCAAGTTCCAGTTGAGACTTGACCTCCGGCAGGAAGCTTTCCCTAATTTTTCACATCTAAAATAAAAATTGTCCCTCTCCTGGTCACTTGCTATCACACTTCCTGTTTTATTTTCTTCGTAGTGGTTATTTTGACCTAGAAGTATCATGAGTAGTTTTTTGCTTATTTACTGTCATCTCCCACAACTAGTCTGGAAAGGTCATGATAGCTGGATCCATGCGCAAGAACAGGGAAGGAGACATAGAAGGAATTCCCTCAGTACGTGCTCAGTGAATGAACACTCGGTGCCTGGCTCTAGGCTAAGGAGCTGCTGAGTGCTGGCTTTTGGAAATTCAGCAGTTAAAATCCAGCCCACAACTGCCGTTGGAAAGTATACGTTATTAACCCTGGAGACTCAGTGAAACTAGGTAAATTGCTCGAGATCCCACAGATAGGAAAAGATAGAGCCCTGATTTACCCTCTGATCCCAGGGCCAGGCCTCTTAACCCCTCTGCAGACTGCCTCAAACCTCCTCTCCCTCCATTTCTAAAGAAGGAAGCTCTTCTGCATTCCTGTTTTCTAGGTAACTGCCTGGGTCCTGACCCACCTGTCTGGTTTTGCAAAATAGTCTAAATCCCTTGTTGGCTGTGGCTTCCTTTCCCCATTAGTATTCAGGGCTCACCTTGCAGTAAATGGTTAAAAAAAAAAAAAAAGTACATGTCATTAAACGCTTCAGTAATGGAGTCACTTTAATATTGGGAAATTCTACCACAGGATAATGCTTTTTGGCACGATCCTGTTTTAGCAGGAAGCCTGCAGTGGAGAAGGTATGCAAAGAGAGAGCAATGGGGCATCTGTTTGCCTTCAGTTTCAGTGACAGCTGGGATCCGTGGCTTGTTTGTGTCAACGTTCCCAGGGATGGTAACTAAGATTTCACAAAGGGTCAAAGCCATCAAACCTTCTTTGCCTGCTCTGGACCCCACCCCCAACCCTCGTCTCCTGTTTCCTTGTCCCTCCTAAATTAAATCACATTCCACTGCCTTTTATTGTATAACCTCTGGACAAAATACTCTTCCACATACACCTTGCTTAAGGCAAAGTAATTGGAATAGATAATGCTGCTGGCCAAGAGCCACCAACTAATTGCTCTATACCCAGCTCCCCAGTGCTGGAGGCACACCGAGCATTGACAAATCCATGGCTGGTTTCCCAATTTTGTGAGGTTTCTGAAACAATTGGTGCAATATTAATTGAAGGGGTGGGGGGAGCAGGGGCAGGACTGGGAAGAAATGAATTCCCTATAGCCATTGGCACATTTACTTGGTCTCTTTAATCGCCCATTATTTTGATCATGGATATCTGGTTTTTTAATTTCCTGTAATCCAGCAAGGAATGTTGTTCTCTTCCTTAAGGACATCTGTGGTCTCTGCTTTTTCATGTTCCAAAAATCCTAACAGAGATGTTTTGTCAATGACTGGATATTTCATTAGAAATCCAAAGATTCCCATTAACTTGAATTATTGTCATAGCTCTGATCAACTTTTAAGGTTAATAATTCATGATATTTAATAACCTGTTCAGATCATCACCAAAATTATTGATTTAATAATATTTGGCCATTAATAATGAAAAAGGAGGGGGGATGATTTTTCTTATCACTTACATCAATTTATTCCTTATTGCCTTGCAAATCTTCGGGAGAGCCAATAATCTTACAGGCTTTTAATATCCCATCACTCTTCTTGGTAGACCAGGAAGATGTTCTGCATTTTAAAATATCTGTATTTTGATGTTCAAAGAATACCCAATTAAGGTGTCTCTCATTTAATCCAACCCTCTATCAATTCTTGATTTTAAAACTTTCTGAGAATTTGTAGAAACCATAACTTGCCCCATCTGAGAGATTCAATAGCAAGGTACTATTGACTTTCTTCCTCTTTTTTATACTCTTCTGTTGAATCATATTGTAGTCACCTCTTGAGTTGCTTTTGCTAATACACTTTGTAATTCAATACAAGAATTGAGCTGAAAAATTCATCATCAATTTGTTTTGGCAATGTGGAGTTTCAAATAGTTTTCCCACTGAGTTTCCTGTAGAGGTCACATCCACGGTGAGGTTCAAGCATCTCATTTTATGTGAAAAAAAGATGTTAAAGTCAAATGTATGAACCAGCTATGTGATTATTGATTACTATTTTGAAATGATTACATTTTATTTTCAGTTTTAAAATAACCTCTTTGAGAACCTCGTTAGAAAGTTGCCCTCATTGTTGGAATATCCCCATGAAGGCCTATGTTTGCAGTAATAAATAACTAAAGTTTTTTGGCTGGTTTCCAAGATGAACCTACTTTATCCTAATTTCTACTGAATACCTAATGGTGTTAAAGCAAATTTCCAGAAACTAATTTTCTAGGCAATGAGAAATTTCCCGTTAAAAATTGCATTTTGGGGCACCTGGGTGGCTCAGTCAGTTAAATGTCTGCCCTCAGCTCAGGTCATGATTTCAGGGTGCTCAGATTGAGCCCTGTATCAGGCTCCCCACTCAGTCTTCCTGTACCTTGCCCCTACCCCTACTTGTGCTCTCTCTCTCTCTCAAAAAAGTAAATAAAATCTTTCGGAAAAAAATTTAAAAATATGATTGCATTTTGATGGTAACTGATTTCCTCTATTTGGTAGATAATATACAGTATGTGTGCAGCTTTAGCTCAAGAAACACTGTCAGAATCCCCTACCTGAAACTCTATCTGCACATACCAAAACATCTGCACGAGAGGCAGCCCAAGGCAGAGGTGGAAATGTCATGGTGTCTACTTTGTGATGCCAAAGCATCTGTATATTTTGAAACATTCAAACAACTAACTCTTTCACTTTTTGTCATATAGACCCAGCTTCAGTTAGAAAAGAAAAAGAAAGAAGAAAGGAAGTAATGAAAAAAGAAAAAAAAAATCCCTGTAATAAAACCATGTATGGTGCACCTGGGTGGCTCAATCGGTTGAGCATCCAACTCTTGATCTAAGCTCAGGTCTTGATCTCAGGGTTGTGAGTTTAAGCCCTGAGTTGAGCCCAGTGGGGCTTAAAAACAAATAAACAAAAACAGAAACAAAAAATATGCACGGTGAAGGGTACAATTTATAGATGGTAGAAACAACCCGTATAAAACTTGGAGGATGTCCACAACTTCTGCAACTGAAACATGTTTTGGGGTCTATACTAGTGATTCTAATTCCTGGCATAACACAAATTCTTCATAAGTAACATCCTAATCAATCTGTAAAAAAAAGTAAGTATGCTGAAATGAAGAACACCTCTTGGGTTTTGAGTTGAGTAGCTCATGTATTTTAGGATAGAGCACTGTTTTTCAAATTTTGGAAGACCCATTAGACAATCAATTTTGTGGATTATGACTAGCATTAAAAAAAAAGAATAGAATGGTGTATGTCTGAGTACCTTACAGGTACCAGGGGAAGTAATAGTTTGTTTCTTTATACATACAAACTTGTACTGGCTCATCATAAATGATGATGTGTGTTTAACGGTGGGTCAAGTACAAAAGAAGTTCAGAAGCCCTGGTATAGAAGGTCCAACTTCCCACATGTAAGAGTAGAAAGTAACCCAACAACAAGCTTTTATGCAAGATTTCTACCTCCTGAGTATATTAAAAAACATAATTCTTTTTTTATGTTATGTTAATCACCATACATTACATCATTAGTTTTTGATGTAGTGTTCCATGATTCATTATTTGCAAAAACAGTTTTTTTATTGGTTTGATTTGCCTGTGTCTGAGCAAAACAGGGTGTCTTTGGGTTCTACCTCTTTCTTTCTCAAATGCTCAGCAGACAGCACAGTCACCAGGAGGTTCTCAGAAAAAAAAAAAAAAAAACTTGCAATGGTATGCTTAAAGAAGAGTTCATGGATGACTCTTTCACAAAATTAAAATATGCCAAACTCCTGCTATATATCCGTGCATTGACTGCTTTTACTGTGGAAAGACATAATGCCATACAGAAGCCAAGAAGAAATTATTGTGGGGAAAAGATGTTGCCCAGTTTCTCAGAAAAGCAGAGATTCAGCCTGATTTTGAAGCAGGGATGGGAGTAGAGAATAACTGAAATCACCAGCACACCTAATAACTTAGTTAAAAATCATCTCACTTCTTCATTCTGTTGCCCATAATTTCAGGCTCTTAGACAGATTGACCTGGCCTCCAGGGAGCATGTGATGAAGACTTGCCCCCTACCTCTTCACAGTCAGACTGAATATTTGCTGTTTATATGAAGCTAGCAACTCTCAGTAACATGGCCTTTTGAGTTCAGATTTTGATGTTCCATGATGAATCCAGCTCTTTACACCTAGATTTTAATATTCATTGTTAACTTGAGGAGCTGACACAGATGGGACAAAATTTCATTATGAACCTCTTTGAACTTATACCAGTTATAGGAGTGGAGAAATAGATTTCACCCAAGAACATTTTTAATGTGATGTCAGAGCCCAGTTGATCTGATGGACTTTTAATGACTTCACTGATAATAAGGGAGATCATGACTTAGACCTGCTTCAGCCAGTGTGGAAAGGTTGATGGTAATTTGCATGGTCTGATGAGATCTGAAGTGGAAGGAAATGGACTTCTGAGTTCAAAGAGATTGCACCCTACAGGGGTGCCATGATCTGTGGGCCATTGGGTATGTTGACCATTGGGCACACTTGCTATTAATTCTGCATGTCTCAAGTCATCTGGACGCATCTGCAAAAGTTAGAACCCATCAGGAAAGCAGTCGAACCAGGGGGCTGGACTCACACTCATATACTAGAAGACCCAGAAGAACACTGAATAAAACAGAGATGAGGATGAGAGTTTCCCCACTGTTACGGTCTACTTAGGCTGCTAAGAGCACTACATTTGATCCACAGAAAGTACTTTTCACTTGCCTTTTAAGCAAATAGAAGGTTTAGCAGGACATTATCACCTGGAGTGCCCAGTAATGGGTAATTGAGTCGGGAAAGGGGCTGTACATTTCTGATTAGTATTTACCGAAGTCTTTGTGTGTTTTTTTTCTCAAATATTAACCACACAGCAGATTGAGTTGAACAAAAAGGACACTGTGGATTGAAATATGGTATTGTGCCCATCAAATTCTGCCTCCTCTCTGCTTGGCTTATGATGAATACCATTCTTTAATAGCAGGCTGGTGTTCGTGAAGAACTTATTACAGAGGCTAAGAGGAAGCCAAGAATGAAGGAATGCCCGACTGGCAGCAATCAATCACCTCCTTTTTAAAGATGAACTGATCCTTCTTTTTTAAAGTAACAGTTCATACGAAGGTCTCAAACATAAATATGCAAAGCATCAGAGCAATTACAGTTGCCTAGTCCTGTTAGCTTTTCTGGGCCTGTTTAGGGAGAAGAGGCATCCCACCCTTCCCAGCACAGGTTTCTTTGAGGAATAAGAAGCCCTGGCTCTTCTCCAGGGAAGGGTTTCTGTTAAACAAAGGTTGATTATTGGCACCAGCAGAATAATAATATCCTAATGCCAAAGGACAAAGTCACATTTGGTTAAAGATTTCTGCATTGTGAGATGCAAAATTCAAAGTAGAGTCACTCTAGGAAGATCTAGTAGAAGATCTTCAGGCTGTACTTCATTAACTAGCTTTGAACTTTCTCCACCTTGACACTATTGACATTGGGGGCTGGATCATTCTTGGCCAGGGGAGGGGGTGTCCTGTGCACTGGGGGATGTTTACCAGCAGCATCCCTGGCCTCCACCCACTAGAGGCTGGTAGCACCCACCTCCCCACATTTTCACAACCAAACATGTCTCCAGATAGTGCCAAATGCCCCCCAAGGTGCAAAATCTCCTCCTGTTGGGAACCATGGCTTTAAAGATACCATAGTACCTATAGGAAAAGTCCATCTCCCCAGAATTCCAAAGGTTTGATCAAGTCTCCTCTAACCACCCACTTACCATCAACTGACACTAATCCCACCTTCTCCCCCCAGACTTTCCAACAGGTCACAGGAGCTGTTGTCTCCCTGTGGTTTGCCCATTGTTTCTGCCTTGTCTGCCCTGTTCACCACAGTGTCCCCAGTGCCTGCAGTAAGCCTCACTCTAGACCCTGGAGTGGCTTCCATCTGCCCAGATCACTCTCAGACCCTCAAGGCCCAGTCCCAGTGAGCTCATCTCCAGAAGCCTTCAGTGTATTGTCCTGGTGAACATAAACGTGGGAGCGCTGTTGGGTTCAGTTCCTCCACCTGTTAGAGGGCAAGTGACTTTGATCTCTTTGTGCCTCAGTTTCCTTATCTATAAAATCGATATAGCAGTGGGTTATAGCCATAGATACATGGATATATCCATAGGGTAGCTGTGAAGATTCATGAGAAAAACACCTGCATGTAATACTTATTACATGCATTTATTACAGTATCACCCATGTCAGCTGGTATGAATATCTCATAGTCTGAAGGTTTCTTCCTTCTGCAGACTTGGTTTGCACCTCTGCCTCAGTTTCCCTTGTAGCCTACTTTCCTTGACCATATTTTCTGAACCCAAACTGGGATCGGTCATGTGACAGATCTAGAGGAATGGGCCAGAGTTCTGAAATGCAAGGGCAAATAGTTGTCATTATTGTGTGTGTGTGTACATGTGTGTTTACACGTGTGTGTGCGCATGGGCACACTCCCATGTGTGGGCCACACATATCCTCCCAAAATATCCCGGATGGGGGACCACATTCTCTTCTCTGGTGTGTTAGGGAGCCCCGCCTCGTATTTATTGATTTGAATTCTTTGAACTTCAGAAGAGGCCATTCTCTTTCAGAAACTCCTCTCTCCTTCTGACCCCGAGTCCCTCATGTCCTTCAGTTAAGGAAAGCGTGGCTTTTGTAAATGTTAATTTCTCCAAGCCAGGCCCTTCATCTCTGGTCAGGACAATTCAGGATAAAATTTCTTATTCTTCAGGACGTGTGGGAAGAGTGCTTTTAGAAAGATAGTTTAAGGTCCAACCGAGGAGTTTGATTTAAATGCTGATTTCTAGACCTGGGCTCAGACTTAATCAGAAATTCTGACAGTGAGGCCTGAAAATCTGATTTTTTTTTTTTTTTTTTGAGAGAGAGAGAGAGAGAGAGAGAGAGAAAGCCTGTGTGGGGTGGGCCAGAGGGAGGGAGAGAGAGAGAGAATCTCAAGCAGACTCCATGCCCAGCACAGAGCCTAACATGGGGCTCGATCTCACGACCCTGAGATCATGACCTGAGCTGAAATCAAGAGTTGGCCGCTTAACCAACTAAGCCACCCGGACGCCCCCAAAATCTGAATTTTTAAAAGCATCCTAACTCATATTTATGCTCGATCATTTGAAGAGCCAGAACATTAGGAAAAAACAGGGGCACCTGATTGGCTTAGTCTTTAAGCATCTGCCTTCAGCTCAGGTCATGATCCCAGGGTCCTGGGATGGAGCCCCGCATCGGGCTCCCTGCTCAGCAGGAAGCCTGCTTCTCCCTCTCCCACTCCCCCTGTTTGTGTTCCTTCTCTTGCTGGCTCTCTATCTCTGTCAAATAAATAAATAAAATCTTTAAAAAAGAAAGAAAGAAAAAACCAGCAAAAAGCAGAGGCTTTCTGGGATTACACAGTCTTTGAGCCTGGGCTCGGGACTGCTGCAGTGTTTAGGAGGGGGGACAGAGAGAGTTGTTTTCCTCCAAGCTTCCTGCCAGGCTCTGGACAATGTAAATGATGCACAGGGAGGGATTTTCTTGTTTAAAGGAAAGGGTTGTATTCTTATTCTACATTCCACCACTCTTAAAAACACCCTGAGGGGGAGGACGAGGTGTTTGCAATCTGGAGGAGGGCGAGTGTTGTCCGCAAAGAAAAGGGCAGCACAGACAGTGACAAGTTCTGAGAATTAATCTCAGAGCATCAAGACTTCAGAACATCCCTTTTGGGAAGGCTTTGTTACCAGGTGCACCAGAAAGGGTTCCATATGGTTCCAACAGTCTGGTGGAGTTGGATGCATATTTGAGTAGAACCCAAAGATATGAAATAATCCATCCTTGGTTTATTTCTAGATGATTAATCCCGCCTCGATATCCAAGACCTGTCTTATGATTAATTTAAGCTCTCCCACAACCAAAAATCTGTGTCACATCCTCAAGAGTAACAGAGCCCCACGTCCAATGTGATTTATTTAAGAAACAAAAGCAAAGAGGCTGTTAAATCTCTTCCTTCAACTGTCCTGCTTGCCAATAATTTCATACCATTGATTTCTTTCTCCTTCTTTCCTGTAGTTTCTGAACAAAATACAACTCTCCCTTTTGACACCCATCCCCAACGGACTCTTGGCATTTATTTGGAATTCTGCACTACCTCTTTCTAACTGGAGGGGCTTCAGATGGGCCTCTAAATTCTCACCCTCTCTTTCCCGGACTTCTCCCCTCTCCTTTCCAACATTCTTAAGTCTCTCTTCTTAATAAATAAGTAGATAAATAATTAAAATATTGAAATGCACTTCCATACCTCATCTTAAAATGGGTGTAAATATAATACTACCTCTCAGGGTTTCTGGAGGAGTGAAGGAGAGAGAGTTAAAGCTCGTAGGAGATCGTTGGCCCCAGGGACGTGCTCAACTCCTATCAACTCGGAATTTCCTGGGGAATCTGTCTGTCTCAATTACACATGGTCTGTCTGTCTTTCCGTACTTTCTTCTGTGCACACACACTTCCTTCCCGAGCACCCTTGCCCTCTTCTGTCCTTCATTACCAATCTCGCTGAAGGAGCTTTCGATCCCCCCCACCCCCCGCGGTACATCACCTCCTACGTATCGGACGTGACTTTCAGCTGGCCTTTGGCCCTGCCCCGCTGGCCGCTGATGATTCTGTAACTGCATCACCTGTCCAGAGACCCCCCCCATTCTGCACGAAGTCCACCTGATTGCCCTGCAGTATTTACCTAACCTTTCGATTCTTCCTTTCCTTTATTTTCAGATTTGTAATGGCATTTTATTGGTGTCTCCCCTTTCAAAAGACTTGCTCTCTGGTTGTTGGTGCAACTATTTTTGCTGTCGCCCTCCTAATGACGATAGAAGCAGAAAGTCAGGGCCGGAGAAAATTCTCCACCTACCTTGTGACGCCCAGCGTCCTCTGTGACTATGCTTCCCCTCTGCTCTTCCTCACGTGACCCCATACACATCCTGGCCCCCTGGGTCTCTGTCTGTCCTGGGTTCCCATTTCGTCTCAACTCACTGCACCCAGCGATCTCACAGGACAGCCTGCAAGCAGGACGTGGCCCACAGAAACGTTCTGTCATAGCCTCACTATATTAAAAAAAACCATAGTTTTCACATTTCGGTTTTTTCACCTACTATCCCTCTTTGTGGCTTCTTTTGGAAAATTGGGGCATCCCGCCATGTCGGACCTATGTTTCCATGTGACCACAGCCAGCTAGAGTGGAGAGTGTTACTCCCTTGACCGGGGCGCCCCCAAGTTCATCATGACTCACAAGCACCTTCACTCTGCTACCTTCCAGGCCCTTCCAGGCAGTTCCGGCTGTCACTCCTGTCGTATGATCCCTAGATAAGCTGTGACCCCATGATACAAGGACAGTCAGATTTATATTTCTCATTCCGGGCTGGCCCTCACAACCACAGCCGAAATTTCCACACAGGTTCCACTAAGTCCCCGACTTGCTCTGGTCAGAGCTTGCTGTTCTCACTCGTGGCAGCTCTGCCGTTCTCTACACCTTGTAGCATGACCTTCAGAACTTAATGATCCTTCTGAGAGAGTGTTTGAATCCAGAATCCTAAAAGAAAAACAAAACAACAACAACAAAAAACCACATTAGGCATGCATCAATACTTGGTGGCATGCTAGTTGAGAATCATCAGTCTATAAGAAGGATCTAGTTACACAGTAAAAAAAAAAAAAAAAAAATATATATATATATATATATATATATATACATATATAAACTGATGTTGTAAGCAGGGAAGGCAGGTCGATATCTGTTAGGACGGTTGGGGCAGGAGATCGAGAGTACTGGAATCATGCGAGCAAGGTATGGAAATCGAGGCCATAGTGAATCCAAAAGACGCTGCAGAGGAAAGTTTGGGGACATATAAACTAAAATAAAAATTTAAAAGGCAGATGCAAAACCTAAAATAAAGCTACAGAAAGAGCTTGAGGTTTGCTGATGCCACTGATACATACGTGGAGGCAGAGACTCGTGGTGGGGGGATGTTGATGGTTCTGAAGATGATGCGGAGTCCCATTTTTGGCGTACTGAGTCAGATGCCAGCAGACCGCTAAATAGATTTGGTGCAGTTGGAGGGAAGACATGGCCTGGAGAGTGGAAGGTGGATGGGAACTGCAGTTTTAGAAGCTGCCCACATACGTGTGGTTTTCCAAAAGCTCTCTCTGAGAGGGAGAAGAAAGAGAAATTGGAATAGAGGAAAGCAGAAGGAAAAAGAGAACCCGCAGGAGGGAAAGAGTCAAGAGAGAAGTAGGAGATCAAGCAGAGAAGAAATCAAGATGATAGTTTGATATAGAAGGGACTTTCCTAGCAGGATCCACCGAGCAAGGGAGAATATATCTATGTAATCTATCTACCTGAGACTCCTGGACTTGGCTAGGAGAAGGTCATTCAGTCGTTCAATAAGTAGACGCTAAGCATCTATTATTTTCCAGAATGTGTGCTGGGAAGAACCATTCAACATGGAGATTATAACAATCAGTAGGGCCTAGGTTTTACTACCACACTAACTCCCAAATCTCTGTGGCTTAACATCACAAAGGCTTACTTCATACTCATGCCAGGGGCTCTGATCCCTGTCCTTCTCATTCGGGCACCAGACTGACAAAGCAGCCACCCTTTGAAACATGGCGATTGCCGTGACAGAGAGAAAGAAAATGTGCATCAGCAATTAAAGCTTCTCCTGGAACGTGAAAGCAAGTGGGGCGGCTGCATCTAACTTCGAGGGGCAGCCAAGTATACTCCTAGCATGGGCTAGCAGGGAAGCAAACTAGAACATTCGTGCGTAGCTCCTGTGAGTTCCCCAGAGATGGTTTTAAGGAAGAATAGGTGAAATTCACAGCTGTAAATATTTACCATCCATTTCCCTACATCAAGACTTACAACCCAATGGGCCGGGCCCAGGGCAAGATGAAAATGCAGGTCCCAGGCTGGAGGTAGGGAAGTCAGTCACCTCAAGCCCACTACCTTAACTCATGGTGGACAGATGACCCTCAAAAGATTGTAATCTCTGCACCCAGTTAACTTGTTACCTGGGTCAGGGGCAGGCAAGGGGCCGCCCCCAATCACAGCTTGGTGCTGCCGACTCAGAGAAGAATGGTACCACCTGGCCCCACCCCGAGTGCTACATGGCATGAATCTGACCCTGACCCTCCCCCGACCCATACCCAGGCTCCCACAGGGAGCTGAGAGCAGTGGCAGAAGGTGGGCCTTCTCCCAACCCACCCCCCCCCCGCCCCACATGACCCAGCCACCACCCCAGGCTGTGAGTGGCAGCAGTAACAGGACCAAAGTGGGGAGGAGGAAGCCAGATGAGATCTGGTCACCAGAGGGCAGGCAGTGAGCAGCTGAGACCCCTTCCCAGGGAGCTGGGAGGGGTAGAACCACTTCTGAGCTGAGACTCCAGGCCCCCAGCAGCTGCCCCATGCCCCACTAGACTTCCCTTACAAAACACGAATTCAAAGATGAAATTATTAAAAATGTCTCCCAAGACAGAGACGACAGAGCCCCTTTGCAGAGTGGGGTCCTGTGCAGTTACACTGCCCCCACACCCAGGGTAATGCCTTCTGTCCCATCATTTGCCTGTTCTTCTTCCCAGTTGCCCTTGAAATCACATTCAGATTAGGAGTCATCCTAACAGGAAACTCATTTGGGTGTAACATAAATCCCCACCTACCGAGGCTACCTGAATGGGCTTGACAATAACCTACTCTTTTTTAAGTCTTCTTCCAAGATATCGGGCTCTTCGTAACCCCCCTGTTTGGGTCTGGGAACTGGGAAAGGCAAGGGGTAGAATGCACGAGTCAACTTTGCAAGGCCCATAGTGTGCAAGTTTGCAATTTATGCAAAGTCTGAGAACGTCAGCCGGTGCCCGGTGTTTACAGGGAGATTGCATATTCGATAAGCCCTCAGCTTCCCCCCTTGCTGGTGAGGTAGCCTGCAGAAGTCAGGTGTCAGGGAAAATAGAAATAGGTGGTCTTAATGTTCTCTCTGGTATTATATCTGTCTGTAGAGAATATAGCTTACAACAGATTAGCGGATTCAACCTATACCGAGACCGTGGTATGAGTGAATGCTGTTGACATTATCAGTGATTCCTGGAGGAGAATTTTCTTCCTTTTCTTCCTTTTCTTTCTTTCCAGAATTTATTTGTTCCCCTGTATACTTGGCTATCCTTTATCCCGTTGCTGTTTATCTCCCTGAAATAGCTTTGCGTATCTAACCATATTAAATCCACTTACTTATTGTTAGTTTATCTCTGTTTGGTGTATCAAATGTTTATTTATAAGCCACTCATGTATCTAAAATTTACCTGATTGTTGTCTGTCTGTTTGCTGGCATGTATCCGACTGGGCTGTGCATATACTTGCTACCCTCAGATAATAGAAGTCTTTTGGTAAGTAGAACTATTTAGAAGTCCTAAAGAAAGGTTTAGATTACCTAAGAGGCAAAGAAAACATTCCTCTGTGCCCAGAAAGTGCCCTAATACCTAGAAAAATGTGTTCCACGTTGACGTCAGGTGTGTTTGGGAACAATGACAAGATCTGGCAGTCTTAGGAGTAGGTTAATCCCCCCTCTTAAAAGCTTTCAATATCCTGAAGCCCCACTTATCACAAATTGATTAGTGTTAATGTGTGTAAGCCTCCCAATGGGTCTGCATTCCATGACCAGTCCAGGAGAGGACAGATTATCTGGTTCTCAGTCAACGTCAGCTGTTCGACACCTGATACAATGCCCAGTAGACAGCAAGAGGTTCATAAACATTACTTGAGTGGAGGATGAATGCTAGGCCTCATCTGAACCGGGACGCTTAATTTCCTCATCTCTTATCAATTTATGTCTGGGATTATTCCAATGTACCTGTCTGTGGTCTGTGGATGCCCAAAGCATCCCGGGAAGGGACACTCTTAGACGAGGAGGACTCGGAAGCCGAGCTTTGAGCCAGATGCACCTGTGTGTGCACCTGGCCGCGAACATTATTAGCTGGGATATGTCATGTGACCTCTAAACTCCAGGCCTTCATCTATGAAGTGGAAATAGACACCTCACGGGTGTGTCATGAAGATAAAGTGAGGTGCTCGAGGCAAACTCTCGAGTAGACAGTAGGCACTCCATAAATACCGCCTGCCGCTGTTCCTACTGCCACCTGGTCAAAGTGTATTTGTCAGCCTCCTATGTCAGCGTGTTGGAAGATTTGGGTGCAAAATGGATATCTCGGTGATCACTTGCTGGTGTGTTGACTCTGTAAACTCTTTTCACTGTTCCGTAGGGCGTCTTCCCCAAATGGCCGCCTGTGCCTGGGGAGAGGCGGTCTCTGGGCTTGACACAAACCCACTCGCACCCAAAGTCCCCCGGCGTGGAGGTAGTAGGGAAGAGATGTGATTATTTGGGCCTTCTGCTTAAATTATTTCGTGCCTGGGGTATGTATTTATTTGCCTGCAGCGAGTTCAGAAGTGTGAACAGTGCTCATGTTCACTCAGTAAGAGTTACCGATGTTTTCAAATTGGACCCAGCAATTTCTGAGTCTGAATCTGAGAGGCAGGAAGTCGCCTGGGTTGGGTTCCAGACATTAAGATGTCTTTCTTGCATGCGGGAAGCATTAGTGCTCAGTGGTTTGGCCCAGGATGAGGCGTCCTTGCAGGGGCCAAATCTTATGCATTTCTGAGCCCCCCTTGCCATGTTAGGCTTCCTTATTCATTGACTGATTTATTCGTTTGACAAGTCCATTTGGAAGCTCAGCTCTTTGTCAACCATTGGGCTACATGTGGGGATACAAGCGAGGTTTTTGCCCTTGTGGATCTTACCTTCTAGAAGAGATAGAGACCATAAATATATGCCCTAATTTTAGGTACTGCTTGGTGCCATGGCAGAAAAAAATAATGCAAGGCAAAGAAATAGAAAACAAAGGCGGGGGGGGGGGCACACAAGTGTTTTCATTAGGTCATCAAAGCAGAATGAAGTGAGGGAATGAGTCACGTGAGGGGAGGCAGCGTGTTCCAGGCAAGACAGCTGTAAGTGCAAAGGCTGCTGGGAGGTCTGGGGGGGTATGGGGGTGGGGCGTGAGTGAGGGGACAGTAACAGGAGGTGAGTCAGGTGGGAGACAGGGGCCTGATCATGCAGGAACTTTGCGATCAAGACAAAGAATTGTAGGATCATGGAGAATGAAAGAACAAGGAAGGAATGATGAATGTCTATGGGAGTGGCTGGGGGCTCAGCCCATGCAGGGGCCACCCAGCATGTTGCTGCTGTGACCCTCAGAGGAGCCTGAGCTGCTGCGAGGCAGGCATCGTGGGACTAGCTAGCTATGCAGCCATTCTGGGCCTCAATGTTCCCATCCATAAAATGGGGAAGTGATATCTATCCTTAATGGTTCTCATCTGAATTAGATGCATCTGGATACATCAAGGAATGGTTGCTATTTAGAGATGACATTACATCATATCGTATTATTATTTTTTTTTAAAGATTTTATTTATTTATTTGACAGAGACAGAGACAGCGAGAGCAGGAACACAAGCAGGGGGAGTGGGAGAGGGAGAAGCAGGCTTCCTGCTGAGCCGGGAGCCCGATGCGGGACTCGATCCCAGGACCCTGGGATCATGACCTGAGCCGAAGGCAGTCGCTTAACCAACTGAGCCACCCAGGCGCCCCCATCATATCGTATTATTATTTTCAGGGTTTTTTTATTCCAAAATGATAAAAGACAAATGAATATGTAGGGAAGGATGGGAGCCGCCCTAGTATCTGGCCGTGTGCTCACCTTGTGTTTATTGTATTGGCAAGCTGTTCTTGCCAAGTAAAACCTTGCCTCGTATAACCTGGAGGTTCCTTTCTTCCATGTAAGCGTCTTTAAAATAAAAATGCCGGTGGCTTCCCACAGCCCACCTCTTTGGAATGCCCCAGACTCTTCCTCACTCCCCGTCATTCATCATCTCTCAGCTCCCGCAGTGCCCCAGCCCCCCACCCGTATCCCCGTGCCGCGGCCGGTGCCCATGCTGCTTGCCCAGCTGGCCACAAGGCCTCATTACACAATTTTAGGAGCAACTGACCAGGTCGAACACAGCGTGACTAGCGTCCCCAGCAGGTGCAGTACCAGAGATCCTGCACGCCTCTCTCCATCACTTGGAGCCCAGCCCCTAACTTCTCCCGGTAGACTTTTACTCCTACCTAAGACCACAGCTCCAATCTCCTGTCTCAGGGAACCTCCCCTGGCCTCCAGAATGGGCCCAGCCCCTCACAATAGGCTCTCCTTGCCCATAAATCTTTGCAACACTTATTACAGTTGCAATCTTACTTTTCTTCATGTGATTATGGAACTGAAGCCAGTGTGCTCTGCTAGAGTGGAAACTCCATTGGCCTGGAAGCCACGGCCATTTGTTTCTTTGCAGTTTCCTTACCATCATCATTTCTGTACAAGTAAGGTTTCTGGCTAGGAGCCACTGTGCCATAAATGTTTGTTGAATGAATCACCAACCTTCCAGGAAGCATCTGTGTCTTTTATAGATCCCTTAACGGGTAGTTTTGTTACTCCAAAGCCTAGCAGGAAAAAGGCAAAAGGATCAAAGCAAGACTGCCCCATGAGAAGAAAACCAGATCTTTTCCAAGAAAGCCAAGCTTGTGTGTGTTCACCAGTCTAGAAGGTAGAGGTGTTATTCGTCTCAGGTTCCCGTTCCCAAGAAAGAATGAGTAGCCGACGTCTCTGGTTGAGGCTGGAAAGCCAGGGAAGTTGGGCTGTGACTTGAGACCAGACTCTTATCTGGAGAGCTTCCAACACCACAGTCAAGGCCACTGGTCACATCCTTAGATTGGGGTTTTAGCATATTGTTTTAAGTGCCTTCCCCAAGATCGCCAGTGAGGATGCAGCTGTATATATTTGCCAAGTGTCTAATTCACGTGCACTACTATAAAAAGAATACTACAGAGTGGGGTGCTTACACAACAGAAATTTCTGGAGCCTGGAATCCTGAGATCGGTGCCAGTGTGGTTGGGTTCTAGTGAGAGTTCTCTTTTTGGTTTCCTCACATGGCAGAGAGAGACTGAGCGGGGAGGAGGGAGAAAGCTCTCCTGTGTCTCTTCCTACATGGGCACTAATCCCATCAGGGGGCTCCGCCCTTACAACCTAATAACCTCCCAAAGGCCCTACCCCTACAGCCATCCCATTGAGGGTTAGGGTTTCCACATATGAATTTTGAAGGGACAGTCCTTAATACCTAGGGAGCCCCTTACTGAGATTTGTAGCCGGTGTCATCCATGCCTGCAAGAGGCATCATGAGACATCTCTTCCCTATCAAGAAAGACTTGGAGTTACACAAAGTAACCTGGGGCATTTGTTCACTTAAATAATTATCAAGCAACCACAATGTGCCAGGCCCTGTTCTAGGCACTGGGGATTGAGAAGTGAAAAAGATAGACCAAAGTGCCAGTCCTCAGGGAGCTTACTCGCTAGAGGTAGAGACAGGTGAGTCTATAAGGTGATCAGCTAGTGCTAAGGGCTGCCGAGCATATAATACACGGTCATGTGTTCAAGAATAATGCAAGGAGAAGGAAACAATTTTAGATTGAGTGGTGACCCAAGTGATCCACGGGAGCCAGCCATGCAAATACTTAGGGAGAACAGGGTTCCCAAAAGGGGGAACTAGGTCCTGGAACCTAGTTAATGGCATTGAGCACTCATTTGGGTGTACAAACGGATATACCCACTTTAAAAATCCATAACAATGACAAAAGGCAAATACACTTGGATTCTAAGTTGTTCTTTGTTCTCGCCTTTCAGCCAAGTAGCAAACAAAATCAACGTAGTTCTCCCTGCTTAATCTCTTTCCAAGATTTCCCACAATCCACCCGTCTCTCTATTCCTAAATAGCTGAAATGGCAGCCAGATAATAGAAGTATGTATTTTTGTGAAGTCATGTCACACTCACGTTACAGCGAGGCCACATGGAGGAGTGACAGAATTATCACTCCCCCTTTATCACTCAGGAGAATTGTAAAATTGTGTAGATGTGGGTTTTGCTGTTGACCACAATGGTTTGATAGGCACTCTCAGAGAATTTACAGTGCCTTCATGGGGTAAAATAAATATCCAGATAAAAAAGCCAAATGCCTTTGAAGTCTTCGGTTACACTGGTAAATGGTTCTTATAAAGCAGCATATTGACAGTTTGAAGGTTAATAAAGAAAGACATTTGGGGAAGATTTTGTAAGAAACAAATGGATTTCAATTTTAAATGGGTGGGATGGGGGAAGAAGAGTTAAAATATGACAAAAGAAAATTGTAGTGCCTTATGTCAGGTTCACTAGAAGCAGAGCCTGAGGCAAGGATTTGGGTACAGGTGATTTATTGAGTGATCACAGTAAAACCTGTAAGGGAGTGAGGGGTGCAAGACAGTGGTCCCAGCTAAAGTCTAACTTTGGTTGGAAGCACAGACAGAGGGCTCTGGAACTTAACACCCAGTGGGTTTCTCCTCTTTTGAGACAAGGAAGATGGACTTTTGTATCCCAGTGTCAGTCAGACATTGGTTGTGGGGGGCAGGGAGGTGTGTTCACCTTCCAGGTAAGGTGGCACCTGCCAGCTGCTGAGGACAGTTCTCCCGGCGGGGGGTGGGGGTGGGGGGCAGCTGTGGGTAGCCAGCCGCCACCCCTCACAACAGCTGTGGGTGGCTGCACCAGTAGGAGATCTTCATGGGGAACTCATACGGTCTCCTGCACCTAGACTCTCCTTCAAAAAGGTCTCTCTTTCCACAAAATATAAACATCCATCCATTCATTGAATTATTAACTCATTTATTCAATAAATTTTCTTGAGCACCTACTGTGTTTCCAAAATTAGTGTTACAACAGTGAACAAAATGGATCTGTTTATTGCCAGGTATCACCAAACTTAAGCAAATGAGAGAAACACCACTGAAGAAACCATGGCAAGAATGATGATAAGTTCTATGGTGAAAGAGGTCAAGTTCTGTGGGAGCTCTTATTAGGACCCCTAAATCTAGGGGAGGCAGTCTAGAAGTTTTGCCCATCACAGTAGCCATGAGCTATATATTTATCTATATATATAGTTATCGAGCACTTGAAATGTGGCGAATCCCGTGTGAGACACTCTGGAAGTATAAAATATACCTAGAATTTCAAAAACTTAGTATGGGAAGAAAGAATGTGAATGATCTCGTTAATAATTTGTTATAATGATTACATGCTAAAATGACAAGATTTTGCCTCTGTTGGGTTAAATAAAATATATTACCAAAATTAATGATACTCATTACTATTTACTTGTTTATTGTGGCTTCTAGAAAATTTTAAATTACATATGCGGCTTTCTTTATATTTCCATTGAATGGCACAGGTCACAGGGCTTCTTTCTTTCATACCTTCAGCATCGCAGATAAGCTTGCTGAACAATCCACTAACGATCCACAATCCAGTTAATATGGATGTTCACAGAGTATCTCCTCATGATAATGAAGATATGGGCCCGTTGCTACAAATTTAATATTGAGCACTTCCAATCACTTGAGACCACTATGTTCGGTTTGGTTTGGTTTGGTTTCATTTCGTTTTGTTTCGTTTCGTTTGAATAAGCCCCTTTAATGGCATGGACTTCTCCTCCTCTTTCTGTCTCCCTGTGGTATCCAAAGGCTCACAAAAACACAGTTTCCTTCCATCCCACACCCCTTTTAGATAATTGGAGTTTGACTGAATAGTGTTTTCCATCTACCACAGATACAATTCTTGTTTTATCAGTCCTTTTTTCTCTTCTCTATGTGGCATGATTATGAATATCAATCTATAGATTCAAAAGTGAAGAGGCAAAGAAATATAAATGGTTTGAAGTGAGTCTCTTTTCAAGTAATTTTTCCCCTACCCTAGTAAGATGTCACTCCACGAGAGATTTCACAGTACAGCAACACTAGAAAGTATGATAATCGTTCAAAACATAATTGAAAGATTTCAAAAGTTGAACTGGAAGCATTTTTGTCAGAGTTTATTGCAAGTATTTTGTATCTTAAAAAAAAAGTTTATGAAAGTTCTGTGACAAGAAGATAAATTATGGAACCATAAGAACAGGGAAATAAATGGATCCTGGAGACTGACAAACAGGGCAAATGACGAGAACGTATAATTTTAGAACACAAAAAAAGGTAACTAAATTTGAAAAATTGCATTAGTGTATCATTTTCTGTATATAAGCCATTAGAGGGGAAAAGTGGAAATTACACCCTATAACAAAGTAAAAATGTTTTCAGTGTTTAAAGGTAATTTTGTAATACTGCTACTATTACTTAAACTCTTACCTCTTATAAAAATCCAAAGACAGGACCCCTGGTGATATTACCTGTGTCTTAGGCAAAGAGCAACAATTTGAATTCCATTCAAATACATTTGTATTTTGCCAAGTGCTATCAAGCTCTGAGCTGCATAATTTGCTATATAAGTGAAATAGATACTTTTCCTCTGCACATTTATCACTCTCCTGTGGGCTTCATTACTGACAATCAAATCATAGAAGATGTACAAAATTGTCATGATGCACTTATTTTCTCATGATATTCGATACAAATAGTACTTCTTTACAAATGGCTTTTTCCCCCCCATTTGCCATAACATTTTTGCGGGCTTCTCAGAATCTTACTAAAGTTCCAGTGATAGACTTTTTTCCCCAGCAAATATGTAGGACTCCTTGGAAAACAAATGTTTCTATTTAGGGAAAAATTAAAAATACTTCACATAAACAAAAGCAGTAGTGTTTACCAGTAGTCTTTTAACTGTTACTCCCTAGATGTGTGTATGTATGTGTACCATGTAAAAGTGTTTATGAAAACAATAGATTCTAGCTCAAGTTATCTCCCTTTTGAAATCACACACATCCTGTCCCTAAATCATTTTAAGGATTAAATAGAGAGGCACACATCAAATGCCTAAAACCTGGTCAGGAAAATTAAATAAGGTAGTGGGCAAGAAATACATAGCCCCCTCTGTCTAGCTTTTCTTTTTCCACTTTTAAAAACATTATGGACACAGAGAAATTTTCATCCAAAAGATGCAAGAACAGGCTGTTGGCCCTACACCTTTAACTGGCAAAGCTATAGGGAGTGGTGGGGACTGTGGTGGACTGAAGAACACATTCTGCCTCTAGGGGGAGCAAATGCTACCAGCGCCAGTTTCATGCTCCATGAGTGATGTAATGTAGTCCTTTATTTCTTTTCGAAAAAAGCCAGAAATCTGTATTTCTCTGTGTGTGTGTGTTTGTGTTTAGAAAGATATTTCTTGATTTTTAAAAGTTGATAGCATATTTTAAGTGTATAAACACTGAGCAAGCCAAAGAAAATACATTTCCTTGCCAGAGACAGTCTGAAGACTGCCAGGGTGGGACTTCTTTCCGTGGAATGGTCTTCCCCACGGGTCTGGGGCAACTAGGGTCATCATGTAAGGGTCATGGAGTCTGTCCCAAATCTACCTCTCTACTCTCCCTCCTCGCACATGATCTATTGGAGATGAGGTCATCTATTGATAGATATTATGTAAAATGTCATCTACATTAGCTGTAAAAACTCCTCCACTTTTCTTACCAATATAGGTGGTACTTGGACCTTAAAAGTAGTTATGGCTCCTGTCAATAAAAATCATGACATCATTGTCACCTAGTGAGTCTGAGTCTCAGGGCAACAAACTAAAGATATCTAAGGGAATATCACTTTCATTTTCTGGATTTCAAGTTTATTCCCATTTTCAGCAAAGGAGACACAACTTTTTAGCTCTGATCTGTTATGGGATCCCCTCCCTCTACGTCACTGGGCTCTGGCTGCTTAGACGCATCAGAGCCATTTAGTCCCTGAGCTGTTGGCTTCCATTAGCTGAGCACTCTTCCCTCCTCCCTCTTTTCTCCTCCTCCCAGCCAAGTGAAACCCCTTGTTTATCTGGCGGGGGGGGGGGTGTTGGGAAGGTAGGGCAGAGGAAGACTCACCCTCAACTCAGTTCTGGCCAAATTCTTTTTCTTAACATTTTGTTACAAATCCTCTAAGTTTCTCAAGGGGTTTTTAGGCTTTTGGAGATAAAAGCCAAGGAGAGATAGAAGATATTTCTGCTTCTTGCTCAGCCACATCCCTTCCCCAAGGCAAGGAACACAACTGATGACTATATACAGGGTTAGAAACAAAACCTAGGTTATGATCTCACACAACTATCCCAGGGCAGTAACAGTTCCAGCATCTCTAACCACTTCTGCTTGTCAGATACCAACTCTGTGTTCTGGGCTGACTAGGTATCATCTTATTTATTTTTCAAGACAACCCTGTGAAGTAAATATGATCTGTATCAGTCATCCGTCTACAGGACAGTGCTGCATAACAAATACCCCTGAGCCTGGGTGACATAAAACAATAAAAAGTGATTTCGTCCACCAGTCTGAGGGGTCCAGCCAATCTGGGCAGGGCTGGGCTGATCTCAGGTGGCCTTGCCCATAAATGTGTGGTCAGCTTCCAGGTTGGCCTAGGGGCTCTGCTAATCTTGGCTGGGCTCATTCATATGGTTGGGAATTGACTAGCTGTGGGCTGATAGAGAACAGCCTCGGCTATGATGGGTGGGACAACCTGGCCCCATCCCAGGCATCTCTCATCATCCAGCAAGATAGCCTATGCATTTTCTTCTTGTAGCAATTGCAGAGGTGAAAAGTGAGCAAGCCAGGTCATATAAATATTTTTCAATTTTCTGTTTTGCATTCTATTTGCTAATGTCCCAATAGACGACACGAGTCACGTGCCAAGCTAGGAGTCAGAAAGGGGACACAAAACAGTTAGCTGGCAAAGGACATAGAAAGATGGGGGGCTGAAGTATTCAGGCCCATAATACAAACAAGATCCCATTTTCTGAATGACAAAACTGAGCCTAGGAGAAATGAGCCAGGCAGTAAAGAGGCTAGGCTTCAAACCCATGAGTGTCTGACTCCAAAGCTGAGCTTCTAACCACATTGCTCTGCTGCCTTAATTTTTAAAAGGAGCTTATAAAAAGGATTCTCCATGTTAAGGCAGCATCTTCCAGGCCAAATGGAGTGTTGAGTAATTGCCTGCTGAATATGGTTGATAGAGAAAGCAAACTTCAAGCCAAAACACTTTAATTTCCCCTAAACATATGTAATCATCTTAATTTCCTTTTTGCCTCTGTTGACAGAGCTTTGGGGAAACAACTCCTTTTTAGCATCAGCCAGTGTTTCCCTGGGAAGCAGCATGCAAGAAATGGGGTTGGCATTCTTTCCTTCTAAAAAAAATCCATTTTATATAATTTTACTATCTTCCCTGGGCTGGCCCCTTCCTCCCACCAGGGACCTCTTTTGCTTGACGTTGTTCTTCACCCCCACAGGTTCAAACCCTCGTGTTCATTTACAATCAGGCTCTCGTGTCTTGGGTGATTTGTGACCCAGGTTTAGTTCCCATCACTTGAATCCATTTGGGGGCTGAATTTCATACATAATAAAAGAGCTGGTTGAGCAGTGCTGATGTCTCTGGAAGGACCAGCTCATTGATCAGTAATTGGTTTGTTTCAGAGGGCAGTGTTGTCCTAATCCGAGAGGCAGATTACATTTTCAAACAACGAAATGCAAACCCAGCATCCTCCAGCAAATCCAGTTTCTTCTGTGGGTTGACATGACCAGAAATTGCCAGCTTGACTTTATGGACCGTTAAATTTTTTAGAAGATGACATGAGGTCTGATAACAGATTCAAGTGAAAATAATAATAATAATAACAGCAACCCAAATTTCTGGAAACTTTATTGTATGCCAGGAACTGTGCTAAACTCTTTGCATGCATTTCATGTTCCCAACCATCCTGAGTTTGGGAGACCACTATACACTCATTTTACAGCTCATGATACTGAGGGTTTAGGTGAATTTCTTTCCCAAGCCACATTGCCAGCAAGTAAGTGACAGGCAGAGTTGGGAGTTGGCTTAGCCCATGATGGTTAAGAGCAGGATCAGTAAACTTCGTCTGTAAAGAGCCAGACAGTAAATATTTTAAGCCTTTGCAGGCTATTTGGCCTCTGCAGCAACTCCTCAGCTCTGCCGTTGCAACATAAAAGCGGCCACAGACGGTGCATCTACAAATGGGTGTGCTATGTGCCAATAAAACTTTATTTACAAAAACAGGCAGTATGCAGGATTCGGCATTTGTCTGGCATCACTTCCAATCTGTATTGCTTGGGGCAACCTGCTCAACTTCTCTGTAATCTCAGTTTTCTCATCTAAAAGATGAGGAGGAGGATAGTCATACCGAGTTTAGAGGGTTATTTTGAGGAGTAACTGGATGTTGCATATAAAACACTTGTTTCTGTTATTGCTGATGTGGGAGAGGGATTTGGGGAAGGGGAGAGCAATTCCTTCTGGGCTTAAACCTCACGTCCTGACCTACCAGCTGAGTGATCTTAGCGTGTTACTTAACATCTCCGGGTCTCAGACCCCTTCTTCATAAGGTGGAGGATACTAGAGCACAAATCTGACAGGATAGTTAGAAAGATTAAATGAATTAAATGCGTGCAAAGGGTTTAGAACAGTGCCTGGCACACGGTGAGCACTTTAACGGTGCCTGCTTTATTATTATTGTTTTTATTGCAAAATCAAGATTTGAGCCCAAGTGTGCCTGGCTTCTAACCACAAGCTCTTTGCCACCACACGTTCCTGCAGTACCTCCTCGCTGTGTTATGCTACCGGGCCCCTTACCAGAATACCGTTTTTAAAAGCATAAAATAAAAATATAAAAAGTGACAGACAAAAAATTATATAGAAATTCAGTTATCAAAATAGTTTTTTAAAAAACAGTTTTTGATGTAGTTATATACGTACTTCTGGGTTACCACACGAAATAATATGCTCTGTCAGGAGGTCTAATGACTACTCTAATGTTGAAATCATGATAAACGTCCAGGATATTTCAGTATCTCTGCAATAACTGTAGTGTGATATGATATTGGTGATTTGTACTGTTGCTGAAGTCATGGGTCCCGTGATTTGATACCTGCATTTCTAATTGAAGAAATGCTACATTTCACGTAAATGTTGGTGAAAATAATTTTTATTTATTTATTTATTTATTTTTATTCTTATGTTAATCCCCATACATTACATCATTAGTTTTAGATGAAGTGTTCCATGATTCATTGTTTGTGCAGAACACCCAGTGCTCCATGCAGAACGTGCCCTCCTCAATACCCATCACCAGGCTAACCCATCCTCCCACCCCCCTCCTCTCTAGAACCCTCAGTTTGTTTTTCAGAGTCCATCGTCTCTCATGGTTCGTCTACCCCTCCGATTTCCCCCCATTCATTCTTCCCCTCCTGCTACATTCTTCTTCTTCTTCTTCTTTTTTTTTTTCATAACATATATTGCATTATTTGTTTCAGAGGTACAGATCTGAGATTCAACAGTCTTGCACAATTCACAGTGCTTACCAGAGCACATACCCTCCCCAGTGTCTATCACCCAGTCACCCCATCCCTCCCACCCCACCCCCCACTCCAGCAACCCTCAGTTTGTTTCCTGCAATTAAGAATTCCTCATATCAGTGAGATCATATGATACATGTCTTTCTCTGTTTGACTTATTTTGCTCAACATAATACCCTCCAGTTCCATCCACATCGTTGCAAATGGCAAGATCTCATTCCTTTTGATGGCTGCATAATATTCCATTGTATGTATATACCACATCTTCTTTATCCATTCATCTGTCGATGGACATCTTGGCTCTTTCCACAGTTTGGCTATTGTGGACATTGCTGCTATAAACATCGGGGTGCACATACCCTTTCGGATCCCTACTTTTGTATCTTTGGGGTAAATACCCAGTAGTGCAATTGCTGGATCATATGGTAGCTCTATTTGGTGAAAATAATTTTTAAAAAAATTCACATTCACGAAATGCCTGAACTCATAGATCACTTGGGGTCCGCAGGCCCCCAGGGCAAGAACCCCTGTGCCTCCTGCCATTAAAGGAGCCATTTTAAAGAAATAATAAATCTAATGAACACTAGTTCTTACGGAGGTGAATGGTCCCTGCAGCTTGGTCTTACAGCACACACACACAGCCATTGGATTTGGTAGAACGGGTGTCCACAAAGAGAGCAATGTTTCCCATGCCTGTGCAGTCATGGAGCATTCATTCACTGGTGTGTGAGCGAGACATCGGAAACTGTGTTGCCCCCTAATTTGATGCCCTGTGTGGAAAAAGATTGTCATTAAGACTGAGCCAGTGAGAGGTAATGGAAACATGATATCACTGACCTCATCCAAAAAAAATAGCTATTGTCACAGGACAGAGATGCTGAATATTTGTAGGTTTGGGGAGAAATATATTTGTTAGTGAAATGGAGCTTACTGTGGGGTGAGTAAAGGTGAATTATTTGTCAGACGACTGGAGGAGGTTTATGCAATATAGTATTATTGAGCGGGGCTATTAACAGAGTGAATTGCTATTGTGACATGCCATTAAATTGTTTTTAGTGTCCACAGAGGTATCATTCAGGAGCTGGCAGGGTTAGTAACAGAGTTGTATTTTTGGTGGACAGCAGCAGATCTCGAAACAAAATAGTGTATTTTATAGAAAAGTAAAATATGGCCAAAGCCGAAGTCCACAGACAATAGAGTCTGGGGTAGTCATTTGCAGCTACTTGACAAGAACCCCAAGAATTGAACAAGGCTCTCTGAGTCCCTGCTGTATATGTAGTTGAAGCTGAAATCTGAGTGATGCATCAGGAAGGAACAGTGAAAAAGTGAGATGAAGAGAGAAATCTGAACCCTAGGCTCTTTCAAGGATGTTCTGTCTTGTTCATGAATGTATCCCCAGTGTTTAGCAAAGAGTTTGGCTCAATAATTACTTGCTGAAAAAGAAGGATGGGGGAGATCGTGAGAGGGAGAGGCAGGAAGAGAGAGAGAGAGAATATTAATTAGCCATGTGAACACTGGTGGTATGGAAGCATGTATGTATGTGCACGAACACCTATTGATATATTTTTTATTTTTCAACATATATTTATTGCATGCCTACTAAGTGTCAGCCTCTGTACTATGTATTAAAAATGTATGTTTAATGAGACAGAAGAGATCCTAGCTCTCAGATGACTGGCATTCAAGTGAGGGATTCAGAGAATAAACATGAAATCAAATAAGCTTATTTCAAGATAGCGCTAAATGTTAAGAAACAAAAACAAAAACAAAACACCCAGAAACTAAAAAAGCTGTCATGAGGTAGAGGGTAACTAGAAAGAAGGGGCTCCTTTAGGTATGAGGGTGACGTTGGAGCTGAGAAGATCAGGAGACTGACATTTCATTGAGGGCTTCCTACGTGCGGGGCGTGCACTAAGTTCTTTGCATCCATTATTTCATTTAATCCTCACATCTACACTGTGAAGGAGAGAGTATTTATAACAATTTCACAAATGACAAGGCTCAAAAAGGCAAGTTGACTTGTCTACAGTCACAGAGCTGGTAAGAGACAGAAGCAAGGTTGAAATACCCTGCCTTGCCTGATCCCACGCCTCAGAGATGAACCAGGTGCCATGTTGCCTCAAGGTGAAGGGAAGCTCCCAGTTCATGATTATGCAAATTAAGGAAGAAGACTTTTCCAGTAAGGTCTCTGTTTTTTTATTTGCAAATGACTTTTATTTTTATGCCCTATTCTGGTTATTTTCTACCTGGTCACCTGGCTTCATTCCTGAGACTTGTTGTCAGTAACCCAGATGGTGGATTTCATCTTGAGTCTGATTCATAGATGACTCTGAAGAAAATGTACGTCTTTCCCATATGGAAAAAAAAAAAAAAAACAACAACTGAGTCATCTTCCTAATTTAGATAGGGTAGGGGAAAAAGGATAAAGATCTTAAGGAAAACAAGCTCTCCTCTTGAAGAAATTGTCTCAACCCCACTTAGGACACATTTTCTCATAGCTAAGATCTTTTGGGCTAAGCTGTATGGACAGTTAGAAAAACAGTATAATTTTAGCATCAACGAGCCACACTCTACCTCACTCCTGCCTTGGAGTATTGGTTTTCTTGTTCAGTACTCACTGTATGCACCAGGGAGTTCACATTTGTTATTATTATTTCTTTATTTTTGTTTACATTTTAACCCGGTCGATTGTTACAAAATGTTGGCATATGTACGTTAATATATCTTAAATGCAATTTAAAATACCAAGTATCGTTATTATTAGGATTACTATTATTATTTTGGCTATCCAATTAGTGATGTATTTTTTATGTCCATATCTAATATTGGGGAGTCCAGGAGAAATGAGCAGGAACACTTTCATATACTACATGACGAAGTTCAAATTAGTCACACTCTCTGGAGAACATTTTGGCAATTTATCACATGCCTCTGAGGTGAACATGGCCCATGACAAAATAATTCCGTTTCTGGGAACTTAGTAGAAGTTATATCCACATTAAGATATATGTAAATTATTTCCAGTGAAGTATTTATAAGACAGGGAAAAATTAGAAACAACTGCCATGTCCAATAGTAAGGCATTGATTATTTTTTTAAATGATAACTATACAAAAGTTTACCATCCACCATTAAAAATCCACGCTCATAAAGATAGAAGCCCCTAATACATTGATTAGGGTGAACAAAAGGCACATTAGTAAACAGATATATATTATGACCCTCTAAAATACTATGATATTTATTTATGGCTACAGTATATTTATAGATAGATGTAACTATAGATAGATATATTAAAGGTGACATTATATTATTATGTAATATTGTTATATTATTATGATACAGTTTATCATTAAGTGGGATTTTTCTTTATATTTTTCTGCAACTTCCACATTCTCTACATGGAACATGATTTGTTATTATAGTCAGGAAAAAACACACATGCACATACACAGCGAATGAAGATCAATGTTGAAGATTCAAGTTTTGCCTTTAGTCTACCCAGCACATTTTTGGTTTGCCCTCTCACATCAGCTCTCTGTTGGGTACCCATCCCCCCGTCTCCCAGCTCTGGTTCCCAGCATCCTTCCACTGGCCTTTTGCTTTTTAGCAGACATCCCTGACCTGACGTGTCAGGTTCTCCTCCACAGGTCGTGTTACCAACTCCAAGCCAATAGTTTCCGGAAAGCCCAGGGCTGACTTTGTACCTATTTCCTTCTTGGAAGAAAAGCTAACAAAAGGTGTTCTTAGAGACTCATAGTCGTGTTCCTTGTTAATTCCCATTGGGGGAAAGGGGAGCAGGAGCGAAAAAGAAAAAAGGAAAAAGAAAATTTTAGCTCTGTATGGTTGATCGGCACTCAGTATGTTTCCTTATTCATGATGGCTATTAGTTTCTTAATACTGGAGGCTGGGAATTTAAGTCCACATAAAGGATCCAGAAGATGTTATGTGCATTGTATATAAACTATATCTGAGCAAAGCGGAAAGAAAAACGGAGAAGAAAAAGAAAAAACAATGAGGCAGAGTAGAAGCAGAGCCAAAGGTTACTTTTTTGTTGTTTTCTTTTGTAAGTCACAGGGTTGACTGATTGCAGAGGAATTGATATGTTGAAGGGCAGTGTGGTTAGTAGAAAAGATCTCAAGTTCTGGACATGGATCAGATTAATCTGATTCGAACCCAGGCCTTGCCTTCATTGGCTTTGTTACTTTGGACAGAGACAGTGCGATTTACCAATTAAACAGCAGCCAGAACTTAGAGCTTTAATCCCAGCTCTGCAATTTCTAGCTGTGTGATTTCCCGAAAGTCACTTACTCTCTCTGAGCCTTCACTGCTGTGCATGCAACATGGGGGAGGGGCTCTTTTCTTCTGCAGGATCAGTGATGTCATTAACGAAGCCCCTGACCTGTAGGAGGTGCTTACTAAGCAGTGTCTGATGTTATCACTTTCGATGATAATGATTTCATTCTATTTATATATCTCGCAAAGAAGGAGAAAAACAAGGAGATGAAGAAGAGGAGAAGAAAAACCAGATTTGAGTTGTTCATAGGGGTCACATCAAACTGAGACCTCCTGAATGTTTGGGGTTCTTATGTCTTTTGCTTTTTGTGAAATACAAGAAAGTCGCCAGGACATCTGTGAAGGCATGTGTGTGCTCCTCTCCATATTAGATTACATGTTTTAGGACAATAAATCAGTGAAAGAAAAGTAATAAATAATGCATGCCAAAAATGTGATCATGTTTATTAAGAAGCAACAGCCTTGTCATCTTCATTTTCTTCTTCAGTGACTCTCCCCTCTGAGGGTTTGCTCTTCAGGGACTCCCTGCAATTTAGCTGGAGGCCATTCTCTAATTCTTGTTTGCAAAAATACCTGCTTTGCAAAAATAAGTTAAAAGCTGAGCATCCAGGTCCTCTGATGAGTGGCTCATCAAATCCATCCCATCGTTAGAGATGGCTTCCCGGGGGCTCCACATCTGCATATTTTGTGCTTTCCCACACTCTCCTGCCGCTCTGGCTTTTCCGGGGTGAGTTTTTAAGAAGTCTCTTTCGGCTCTCGGATTTTGGAAAAGAAAACAAAAACCAAAAATCAACTTTCCTTTTCCTAGTCCTGGGCAGCTGCTGCAACAATATGTCGACATTAGTGCATTGTGACATCCAAGGACTTTAATTGGGGCTGCATTATAATCTGTTACTCATCACCGTTTGCACTTGAATGACCCTGAAAAAGACAAAAAGGAACCACACTGGCAACCAGTCTTCCAAGGACCCTAGCAGAAAACTCTGTGCTGTAAAAGCAGAGCTGTGTATGTTTCATAAGCGAGAGAAACAGAAAGGGGGCAAGCGAGGCTGAGACTGGGAGCGACGGGGAGAGAAAGGAGAGGGAAGAAGGAGGCAAGAGAGAGGGAGGCAGAGGGTAAAGAAAGGCTCGCCCGTGCTAGCGGGGAGCAGCCTGGCTGGGTGGGAAGGCACCCTTGATGAGCTCCTGGCTGAGCTCTTCTCTCTGAGAATGGGATGACAAATCGGCCCTGGGGAGCCCTGGTTCTGCATCCCTCTGATGGGATGTGGGTGGTACAACCTTCCCTCGAATGTCAGCATCTCAGGTTCTGAGAGAGGGTTCCAGACTTTGAGAGTGGCACTAGTTTGGGATTTGAGGCAAGGATGGGTTTGCACGTGCCCGAAATACCTTGAATCCACCCTCCCATTCCAGAAGGCTTCTGTCATTCTTTTCACCCGGGTTAATTTTTGCTATCCTCAAGGAAAGGAATTCTCCTCCCCAAACTCTAATCTTAGAAAACCAGAGTTCCCCCGTCTCTCCATTTCTCTCTGTTCTTCCTATTTCTGTTTACTATTCCCATTCCCCTCTGTGCTCACTTTCTCCCTGTTCCCCACCACACCTGTCTCCTCTTGCTTGGGTGGTGACACTTCATCATCGTGCGCCCAGCCCAGAGTGATTTAAGCAGGTTCACTAAATAGCAAATTACTTATGGACAGAACCCCGTGCTTAATTAGCTTGTCCTGACATAAACTTATTTATTGGGATTTTCTGTTCACTCCAGTTTACCTGTGAATCCATGTTGATTTTATTTTTTGACTCATTGTTTCCCTCATCCCCTGCCCTCCACGCTTCCTCCCTTGTTCCTTTCCCCCACCTCATCTTCTCCCTGTCATCATGTGTGCACCTATTCATTGCCCCCTCTCCTTTCTCTCCCTGCCCCTGCTAGCATTTGACTGCATTGCAAAAGCACTAATTTACGGTTTTTACATTGTGCATTATATTGCTTTCCTGGCCTTCCACGTCCCTTCCAGGTGTGAGTCCAGCTCCAGAACCCCTCCATAAGTGCCTACCCCTTGAGCCCTTAGATTCCGCGTCGCTCATCTTCTTCCAACTTGGTTTCACTACATTCTGTTTTGACCTCTGTCATTGTTGACTTAGACATGACCCCCATTTGTTCTCAACTTGGTCCCTTTAGCCAGAAGCTCTGATCTGCTATTTCCTTGCCTTTGATGTGTCTCCATTTCCTGTAATTAATCTCATTTTCCCTATAGCTCAGCAGCTACATGGACAGCCATAAGGATAATGTACCCCGTTTGCGCTAGCTGCCGTACCTCCCCAACCTGTGTCTGGTCCTCACCGTCTGCCACGTCAGTAGACATGGTCTTGCCCCAGGGGTAGGAGGAAGACATGCTTTGCAGAAAATGTAACACTGACTTCTGTTGGAGGAAAATCAGACTGCCGAAGAGCCAGGTAACGCAAGTGGGCAGCTCGTTATATTCTGAACACAGAGCTTTGATGGGTAGCTCTATTTTAAAAAATGCATATTTTTACATGTTTCTTTATATTGAGCTCTATGTATATTCAGTGTCCCGAGAAAAAAACAATGAAAATCGAACTGAACATCTAGCCATTCCAATAAATCCTATCCCATCGCCAAATATGGTACTGGGAAAATTTTCCTAACTTTGTAGACTCTGGTTTCAAAGCCAATAATACGCTGTGTTCTTTCTTTTCTTTTTTTCTTTTCTTAATACTCCGTGTTCTTGATTTATCCTTATCAACATTCCTGACACTGACTATGGGGCGTATTCAGGACCAAAAGGTCTGTTTAGCCTAATCTTTTTACTGCTAGAACAAGTAGATTTGAACAGTCTGTCCTCTTAGGATCTTTTATAAGAATGTTGTCCTTGCATTCTTTGATAGATTTGTTTCCATTTTTCTTAAAAAAAAATAGGCCACATGTTTCATGGGCAAGTCCTTGATCCTATCTGGAAGCACAGACATCCATGAAAATACTTTGAAAATTTAAAGGCATTCTGCTCATATGAAAGGTCCTTCATTGCCTCCTATGAGCTTCAGTTTCTTTGCCTATAAGGTGCAGGGGACTCCACCAGGCCGTGCTACTGTGTAAACACTGTGAGATACCATATAAAGAAATGCTCTCTAAATGTCAGAACACCTAGCAATGAAGACATTGTGTTGCTATCCTCAGGTCTATGTGGAAAATGGACCAAATTATTTTATTTCCTCTGCAACTGTCCACAAGGTAGTGTTTGGGTGGATTAGCCAATTAATGTTAGCAAACCATGTTGAGATCTAAATTGAAAGGTTTTGTACCAAAGAGAACTTTTTTTTTTCCCTGACACTGCAGAATCTCCGGTATTCGTTTCTACCAGGAGCATTACATGCCTCAATAAAGATTATCTGGCGATTTGACCCTTTTTCTTCTCCCCGCTTACAAACTGAAATAAGGAGAGCTGGGCATTTCAAAATGGGAGAATGGATGTATCTCAGAGTTGTTAGCTCATCTGTCTGTTGCTTCTCAAATTACTCCCAAAGTTGCATCCTCTCCTGATTACTCCCAAACTTGCTTTCCCTACCAAAGGGAACAGCATGACCACGCTTCCAGCCTGTAGCCACACAGCCATATATGTGTATTTACACATGTGCCTATGTGCATCATTTTACATAAATACGACCATATTATAGTTGCTCCTTTCATATTGTAAATGGTCATCTTTTCCTTCTTTTTATGCCTGACTCTCCCATTCTGCCCCACCCCCATGCTCACTGCCCCCTCCCTACTCCACCCCTGTCCCATAATCCAAATCAACAACTTGGTTGGAACCTCTTCACACTTTACTCCATACTCACATAAATTATACATAATATTTACACTTTTTTTCTTTCTCAGGTTCAAGCACACACACTCATACACACACAGAGTAGTGGCACTGTTTTTGGGGGGTTTCGGGTTTTGTTTGTCTCTGTGTGTAAAATGGAATGCATCTTCCAAGAATGAAGACTTTTATTTGTGTATGAACGCTTTATATTTTACTTTTTGGATTATCAAATGGTGAAATTGAATTTTTCTGGTGGTGTACAATTCTACAAATTTTAATTCCTACATAGATTTGTATTATGCCCACAACAATCAGTATAGGGACGGTTCCCTCGCTCTAGGAAACTTCCTCCTCCTTCCCTCTGTAATTACACTCTCCCTCAACCCCTCTTCCCTGTCACCCCCTGATCTGTTCCCCTTCACTATAGTTCTGGGTTTTTTGATAATGTATATAGATAGAATTCTACAGTAATTAACCTTTAGTGACTGGCTTCTTTCGTGTAGCATAATGCCTTTGTGACCCATGATACTTTTCTTTTCTTTTTTTTTTTCTTAATTTAATTTAAATTCCAGTAGTTAACATACAGTGTTATATTAGTCAGGTGCAAAATATAGTAATTCAACAATTCCCTGATACTTTTCGAAAGTATCTGTCAATTGTCCCTTTTTAATGCTGAGCAGTGTTCCATTGTACAGATGTGAATGGTGATCCATTCTCCCACGAGGGAAGACTTGGTAATTGTGCTTGTTTTATGATTAAGTATGCTTGTTTTATGATTCCATTTCTAGTACTTCAGGTTTAGGAAGAGTTTGTATTAGTGCATGAATTTACCAAATTAAAATATTGAGAAAATCAAGGGATTAGAGAATCAGTCATGAGGGGAATTTAGAATTTGAGCTTAAATGGCAGGTGAACTACCAGGACTAATAAAAACAACTCCTTCCGCAGACTTTATTGGTGCTTACTCCATGCCAGGCAGGGAGATGGGCACTGACGTCCAGTATTTCATCAACTCTCCTAGGACATTCTGCAGTTGGCACTCTTACCCTGTCTTACAGGAAAGGAACCTGAAGCTCCTCTTCAGGTGGTTCTACGATGGTGTCCAAAGTCATTGTCTACCTAACCTCTGTCCCTGACATTGAAACTTTTTATCAGCTTGTGCTTCTCTTGGCTTTAGTTAGAGTTTCAAGCCTCTTTCCACTTAGTAGTTTAGATAAACTTGATATTATAGTTTCCTTTCATTCCTTTAAGTGATGCAAATTGCTTTACCCAAAGAAAGGCATCACATTACACCATTACATGAAAAAATCTACTGAGAAAGAAAGAAGAAGAAAAAGATGTTTGGATTTTTCCCCCCCTCATTTTTCTTTCTGACTGATGTAAATGACTGCTAGGATTCCTCCCGCCCCCTTTTCTCTTGTTAAGTGAAGATATTCAGGTCTTATATACAGAAGCAAAGCGAAGGGAAGAGATGATCAGTTATCTGATGAAATTGATGAATATAGTTGAGATTATTCATGGGGGTAGAGGTGGTGGGGGGGGACACTTCTCCTCTCATCTGTCTGCTCCACACCACCACCACGTGTGTGGGGATGGCATTTGGGGTTCTGCAAACTTAAATTACATGAAGTGAACCAATTATCTACTTCAGTTTCCCACTGTAGTTATGTTCTGATGGTTATTTATTTGCCTTTATCATTGACGATGACAGTTCCATAGCTAAAAATTGAAGAATTCGTTTTACAAAGTACAGGGAAATCTGCTAGCAGAAAGTTTGCTTCCTTTAGCCATGTAGCATCTACAGCTGGGCAGACAGATGGATACATAGCCGTGTTTCTTTCTTTCTTTCTTTTTATCCTAAACACTGTATATCGAGTAAATAGTTTTCTCCAGGAAAAATCTTGCTGGCTCTGTCACCAAGAATTCAGCTCCTGAAGCTTACATAACTGTGTTTCATGCATTGGATAGCTCAGGATTCTAGCTTCTTGCGAATGACTTTGTAAATGGCTGTAAGGAACTGCCCCTCCATTAAGGAGCTATGTCTGGCCCATCACAACTGCCATCATCCCTCTCTCCCCCATCCGATCTGCCACTAAATCCTGTTTGGTTTACTTTTGAAATGGCTCTCAAATGGCTCCCTCTCTACCCCCACCTCCACTGCTTCATCCAGACCTTCATCAACTTTCTGATGCATTAATATCATCATCTCTTAACTGGTCGCTGTGCATCCAGTCCGTGTAAACCATTCTCAATGGCAACAAAAGTATCTTTGTAAAGCAAGGCTCTGATCTGATCCTGTATTTCTTAGAATGCTATGGATCCCACAGTTCCAAACAGTGTTTCCAGAAATACAGTGTATGATTTGGGAGAAATAGACAAATGAATACATTTTATTTGGAGAGTTATTTGTTTAATTTTAGAGTTATATCTTATTGATGGTGATCTTAATTTTCCATCCATGCACTCACAAACTCCTTTTAAAATAAGCTTAATAAAGTGTGCTTTTTTAAGTGGACTGCTTAAAAAATAAATCCCCAAATCAGTGGCTAATTTGGCAAAAACTGTGAAGATGGTCTGCAGAGGACTGAACCTTGGAAAACACCAGCAGGGACACAAAGTCCAAATCTTTAGCCCATCATTAAAGATCTTTCACAATTGGCTCCCCCAGAATAGCAAAAAGCCGCCTTCATGCCTGCCCTCCTTCCTCCCCAAGTTCAACAAGAACTTCCTTTCCACTTTTAGTCACATCAGACATTTTGCCGTTTTCCAAACATATTAAGGCTCTCATATTTGTGCATTTACCCCACCCCCAAATACCATCCCCTTTGTCTGGATTATATTTTTCTACCTGGTGGACTTCTACATATCCTTCAAAACCCGGTTCACATGTGCCAATCTCTTCTCTAAGTTCCTCAGGGAGAATTCACCAGGCCTCTGCACTCCTACTCTCTGCTGTATGGCTTTCAACACTCAATATCTTGGCTATTTGAATAGGTATCTACTTCCACTCCCAGAACTAATGAACCCCACAGAGCTGTACCTCAATCTCTCTGGTTCCACTGGCCATTGATAGGCAGTGGAAGGGCTTAGCTGTTTGCTAAGAATCAAGCCAGATTCTTTCTTCAATGGGAGGACGTGTGTAGAAAAGTGAGGTCTCACACACAACTCATCCGCCAAAAGAAAGTAATCATCATGCACCATCCTCCCTGCTAAATGGGTCTCAGAAAGTTGTTCTGACAGTGTTTCTCAAGTTACTTAGCCGCAACTATCTTCTTTAAATTGCTCTGAAACATTTATCCTTACCAAAAGGTGATACAGCAACACAGATGTCTTCTCGTAACACTTATAAGACTTATTATAATTGCTTGCTCTCTACCTTCCTCCCAGACTCCTGACTTCCTTAGAGCAGGGATGGGGTATATTTTGTTCAATGCAGTACCTATGCCCAAGGACAGGGCCTGGCACAGGGTAGGTACTTGGGTGTTTCTTAAACAAATGGCATCTGAATCTTCCATCTATTTGGCCGACAGACTCTCAGTTCTTCCTTGCAGGTCAGAGACTGTGCAAGGTGGCACGAGAAAACTAGGTTGCCTACTTCCAGGGGAGCCTCCTTCAAAGTAAGTGCCTGTCTTGGGCCATTTTCCCACTCTGTTTGCTCAGCCCTACAGTGGCACCATTTGCCAGCCTGGAGTATTCTTTCATTCCTTGAAATCCCACGGTCTATGCAACACAAGTCAATCAAATCTGCGCACCTGGCCAGGGTTTTGCTTTTAACTGTGCAGACAAGTGCATGGTGGTCAAGAGTGCAGTCAGATAAAGGGATGAGCAGAGTGGCTGGCATGGCGAGGCCTCAAAAGTGCTATTATAATTTATGATAATTCTGGGGCGCCTGGGTGGCTCAGTTGTTAAGTGTCTGCCTTCGGCTCAGGTCATGATCCCAGGGTCCTGGGATCGAGCCCCGCATCGGGCTCCCTGCTCGGCCAGGAGCCTGCTTCTCCCTCTCCCACTCCGCCTGCTTGTGTTCCCTCTCTAGCTGTCTCTCTCTCTCTCTGTCAAATAAATAAAATAAAATCTTTAAAATAAAAAAATTTATGATAATTCGTCACTATTTTTACATTCCTAATGATAATAAATGTCATGTGCAAAATGGTCCTCTTTTTGGTCCTCTTTTTCTGGTTCCTTTGATAATTTTATGTCTAGTCCTTAAGCCATTTGATTATTTTTTGGGAATCCCACTAAACCTTACCTACTGGCCTTGGTTCCCTCCGAAGATTCCTGCATGTTTCTCAGCATGTAATCATTTTAGGACCCTTGCTTCAAAAGTTATCTACTCTCAGGGTGCCTGGGTGGCTCAGTCAGTTAAGCGTCTGACTCTTGATCTCAGCTCAGGTCTTGATCTCAGGGTTGTGAGTTCAAGCCCCATGTTGGGCTCCACGCTGGATGTGGGACTGACTTGAAAAAAAATGATCTATTCTCATCCTCTTCATTTTCGCTCAAGCATGTACTTTTTTTGTCTGGCCACTTTTTGACCTAGCTGGAACTCAGGGTTTCTAGTTCATTAATTCATTAATTCATTCAGTAAATATCCACTGAATACTGACTCTATGCCAGATACTGTTCTAGGCTCTGGGGACACAGTGTTGAACAAGACAACAATTCTTGCCCTCATAAAGAGTTCATTCAAGGGGCGCCTGGGTGGCTCATTTGGTTGAACATTGGACTCCAGATTTCAGCTCAGGTCATGATCTCAGGGTTATGAAATCAAGCCCCGTGTCAGGCTCCACATGCAGTGGGGAGTCTGCCTCCATCCCTCTCCCTCTGCCCCTCCCCCGGCTTATGAACACTCTCACACAAATACATAAATAAATCTTTGGAAAAAAAAAAAGTTCACTCAAGTGAGGAAACAAAGAGAATAAAGGAACAATACATAAATATATATATCAACAGGGCGCCTGGGTGGCTCAGTTGGTTAAGCGACTGCCTTCGGCTCAGGTCATGATCCTGGAGTCCCGGGATTGAGTCCTGCATCGGGCTCCCTGCTTAGCAGGGGGTCTGCTTTTCCCTCTGCCTTCTTCCCTCTCGTGCTCTCTGTCTCTCATTCTCTCTCTCTCAAATAAATAAATAAAATCTTTAAAATATATATATATATATCAACATAATATGATGATATATTACAATGTGTTAATATAATAATAAGTTATGCATGGGTATTATGAGAAGAGCCAAAAGATAAATAGTGGCTTTGGCCTGACTCACAGAGTCAGTGGCTTCCTGGTTTAATTCCTTGTACTGGCCACCCCTGCTATATTCCCTGGGTCAGCCAGGCACCCGACCAGACCTGTCTTACCTCAGGACCCAAAGTAGCTTCTCACTCACCTTTGCATGTTTCCAATCTAATCAATTCCCCTTACCTTCCACTGTTGATAGCTCTAATCTGTGCATCACTAGGGGTGCAGAGAGGGCCTTGGGGGTAAAGCATACCGGGAAGACTCATCTCAAGGAAGGGGGTGAGTTGGGGGAGGGCGCTGGACACCTGACCCTTCAGGGCCTTTCCCAAACTCCCTCTTTTGCCACACGTGTCAGGGATAAATCCTTGTCTGTCTGCATATTAAAGGTATGTTTCAGCCAAAGAGAAGTTTCCAGAGGTTTCCCCTTGCACTATGGAAACATTATTTAACACAGCATCCTACATAAAGTAGATGGTATGGAAATATTTGTTGAATGTGTGTGTTTGGGACCATTTGAAGTTAACCATCATGGGGGTCTGGGGGCTGAATTCCATCGGGGGTGCTAGTGAGTGAGCCACATGGGTACCTCCACTGTCCCGGTAGTGGACAGAGGAGACCTGCAGCTCCCGAGCAGACAGCAGAATGAGCTGCAAGGAGCCACTCTGGGCCAGCATCCAGGCTCCCTGGAGTCCTCTGATTCTGCCCAGCCCTTTTCAGACTGGCGAATGTTGGGAGCCCAAGGCATCATTAGTATCCTTCCATCACTTCCTCATTAGTTCTTAGATAGTGTTTTAATGACAGCTTGAGAGGCTCCGCATCCTGGCCTCCTTCTATTTATGATCCCCACCGTGTTAATGTGCACTTAATGAGAAATTCTTGTCTTGCTTGTAAATCCTGTAGCCGGCATTCAATTTATTGACAGATGTTTGCTTGGATCTCTTTAAAATTACTTCATAAATCTTCCAGGATAAAAGGCCTCAAGTTTGGTTATTAAGACAGGACCTTGTTGACAGTTTCATATTTAACTGTTTAGGACTCAACTGTCAGGGCTGCAATGGGGCGTACGGCGGAGGGGCACGGGGCCCGAGCTGGATCCAGTTGCCGGGTCTTCTGCACCTGCCGGGGCCCTCGGCGGTGAAGGGTGTCTACCGTCCCTTATAATCCATTCAGTTAACTTCTCGGTGACCTCGCCGTGCTTCGCACTTACTCATGCAGCGTATCAGCGTGTCAGCGTGATGAAGTGCCTGGGCTGCTAGGAGCGAGGGGCTGAGTAAGCCACAGCGCCTCAGTCACCAGGGGAGGGTGTGGAGGGGAGCCCGGCACTGAGGTGGCACTTCCCACGACAGCCAGTGGGCACCCGCGGCAAACCTGGGCGTTTCAACTTCACCTTTGGGCAACAAGCAGTGCACGTGGCGGGAAGGGGGGCTGCTTGGAAGTGTTCAGACCACACTCGTCTTTTGTGCCCTTTTCAATGCCATCTCTGAATCGAGATTTTTTTTTTTTTTCCTATTGCCAGTGGCAGAAAACTCACCTCTAAACGACTTAAGGAAAAAGAAAAAAAGCGTGGAAATAGAGTTAATAGACTCATGTGATTTAACTGTACAGGTGTGGTTGGCCTCGGGGCTGGCTTGGTCCACCGGATAAAATAACTCAGTTTTACACTCATTCTAGAGTTTGCCTTGCTCTACATTAGCTTTACCCTCAGGATTCCTGCCGTGGCCCCAGAAGCTCCCTACGGCTTCTGGCTTCAGACCCCTGGGAGAAAACACCACCACCTGCTTCTCTTCCAAATACCCAGGGGAAAAAGGCTTATTGAGTCTCATTGGTCCTGACCGGTCACATGGCCGCTCTTTAGCCAATCACTGTGGTCAGAGGTAGGCTCTGTTCTGATTGGCTAGGACTGCGTCACGTGACGAGCTGCGCCTAGAGCGCCGGAAGAAAGCCGAAGGGGGAGGGTGTTTCAGGCTTAAAGTGGCGTCTCATTACCTGTAGAGCGAGGAATAGAGCCAGGCTGCGTTAAAACCAATTTTCAAATGCCCAGATCAAGTTCAAAACAACATCCTGCCTTGTCCGACTCTTTCATTTCGCTCTGAAGGGTTGTTACACGTTGGCAGCCTCTGTGCTAAACCGGAGTTGTGACCTACCCTGTTGGGGAATGCCTTCCAAAGATTAAAAATCGAGCACACCCGAGAGAGCCGGCTCATTGAGAAGTTCTCTAAACCCATACACAAGCCAATAACAGTAATAGGATGAAAAAGAGAGTTGCCCCACTTAGTGCCTCCACAAATCAGCGGTTGCCGTGTAAGATGATAATGAGCATTTGGGCCCAAAACAGCGTGTTTTTTGCTTCCTTGCTGGTGTTCTTGTCACATCGCATTGCTTGAGTTGTGTCATATCGCATTGGGTAACGTCGCCTCCATCCCGCGTTGACGTGACCCACTGCTTTGCAACACTTAAGACAAGTGTTTGGGGGCTTTTCTCCCCCAGTCCAGTTTTTTGCACAAATGCTGTTTACCAGATGAGGCATATGTGAATACTATTAGAATTGAAAACACGTCCACCATTGGAGCCAGAATTTATTAAGGGGCCTATGGGAAGGAAGGCACACGAAACATTTTACTCATAGACCCTGACAGGCCTCAACAAGGGGTCGGCTCTTTAGCCCAGAATCTTCCACATTTGCCGAAATCTGATAGTCACAGTTTCGTATGTGGAAGCTTGGGAAAAATTGAGGGCAAGCTTTATGGCTGATAGCTGGACAGTGTAAGCTTGGCCTTGGTTTTCTGTGAGACCTACTGCCCAAGCCCCTGAGAAACAGATTCTTCACAGAAATAACTGTAATAATCTTGACTCACATTTGCCTTGTAATGATAATAGCTGATCCTATATAATGTTTTCTACCAGTTACTGTTGCAATCACTTTATATATTTTAATTCCTTCAATCCTACAATGGCCCTGAATATTGTTATTGTTTCCTTTCACACCAGTGAGGAGACTGAGGCACAGAGACATTAAGTAACTTACCTAATGGCCCACAATTCGCGGAGCTGAGATTTGAACTCACACAGTCTGGCTCTTGAGCTGTGCTCCACATACGATGCTGTGTTGCCCATACGGAGGGTTATATGGAGAAACACATTGACTCGGGATTTGTGGTACTAAGTGGTAACAGACGTAGAAAAGATGAGTTCAATATTATATATATAACATATATTACATATGATCATATATATTATATAAATATTATATATCACATACTGTGTGTGGGTAAACTTCCTCCTCAAAGAATTGAGTCAAGATATATTAATACAAGTCATAATGCTTTTAAAAAGAAGATGGGAGAAGAAACAATAGCAAAATTAAATTTTGTTAGAGCAATAAAATGAAATTGGGAGAGATGTAATTTTACAGTAATGTTTGTGACGAAAATTCAGGCCTGGGCATCCTGATAGGCAAGGACCAAAGGGGATGAGTGAAGAGCTATGACATTTGCAGCATCCCAAGGTTCAAGCAGGCTCATGCCCGAGTCTCAAAACGAGAGTGAGAGGCATTTCTGCCATGGTCCTCAGACCAGAATGTGGTGGAAGCAGAGAGTTGTGAGGAGCTTCACCTTCTTTTAAAGGACAAAAGTCAGGGGCGGAAGAGCCCAAAAGGAAACCCTGGTATTGATGCAAAAATAACAGAGCCATTCTATATTCTTGAGCAAGGTGTTTAATGCCTATGCATCTATTTTCTTATCTGTATAAATATGCTTTTTTTGTGTTCCCCCAGAATGAGACCTGGAAACAAATGCTTTCTTTGGTTGGTGATCCCAGGAGGATACCGCGAGGGGAGTGGAGGAGGAACACAGGGAAGAGAAGGATATGAATAGAGTGAGTGATTGAATGATCTAGCAAGTGACCACTGTGGACAACTGGAGTTTGATGCTACTGGGGCGAGTGTAGAACATGCACCTCAGAGTTGTCCCATATGAGGGGTAAAGGTGCTGGGGTAGTTTTCCACCAAAGCTCCATTGGCTGTGGCTTGAGGGCTTCTTCGTGGGGCATTCCTATCCAGCATTTCTACCTGGCCCTGTGTGTGAGCCAGACATGCTCCCATGGCTGGCCTGTGGCCCTCAGCCAGAGAAGCAGTGGGCGTGCTGGGTAGCGAGAAGTCCTTGCCTAGGAGATGTGGACCGTGGTCCACCAACATCTAGTGTAGGGGAGAGTGGCACCTGCCTTCGAGGGCTGCCGTAATGACTGAATGAGGTAATGCATACAAATCACTTGGAGTCGTGTCTAGTTTAAACAAAAACTTAAAAGTTGGGGAATAGTACACTGGCTCATGAAACTCAAAAGGCCAGGAGAAGATCTTGAAGCTTCAAAAGAAGTGGACGTGGGTGCTCACATGTATTGGGTGAGGCAAAGCGTGGGGAGCAGGGGAGAAGAGCCTGTGCACAGGGGTCCAGAGTTGAGCACTGCCAGATGGCGAAGACCGTGTCATCTCTGTGGTCCCTTTCACATCTAGCATGCTAAGCAGATCTATTCTCAGATACTGAAAATGAACTCAACTAATCAGTCAATGCAGTGGAGGGGGGGAAATGAGTCAACGCAGTTTGGCATCATGTAGCAAAATCCGCCAGTTGTGTGATGGACAGTTTCATTTCTCTACGGGCTGTTTTGGCATTGTGTAGACACAGCCTAAATTGGTGCCCGCACCTCCCACTAATCATGCTCTGGGAGGGAGAACGTGGAGTTATTGAGATCCCCAAGCAGCACTTTGGCACACACACTATCTAACGATATCAAGAGATGAAGGAGGCCTTTGAAATGAGCTTTCGAGAGTGAGTAATGACCTTCAGGATGTGGTGCAGGGATTGTCTTTGGAAACTGGTCTATCTTGATGGATGATTGAAAAGCTGCTGTCTTTGGTATAGTTTTTGCGGTTTTATATTTGGGGATGTGTAATAAATAAATGTGTAATTGCCCTCGACATGATGCAAGACCAGGAGGTGAGGATGAGACAGGAAAGTCCTATAACAGCATAAAATTTGATTAGGATCCCCATTGATAGGCAAGGCAGTGTTGTGTGAACAAAGAATGGTCTGTCTTAAGTTGACCAAGATAGAATCCAATACAATGAAGAACAAATTCCACCAGCTGGTTTCTCGGGAGCCCGGGAGGGGGGCCATACAGGATAAGTCCTCTCATTTTTGACATCCTAATGAAAGTAGTTTCGGTACCCCTCTCAATACCGTAATGACAGCCTAAATTGTTTATCTTGTAATTCGGCAGATTAAACAGTATTTATAAGGCGTTTGCGGTGCTCTTTCTAATTGATGAAAGTGGCTATCTCTCTTCTTAATTTATTGAGATCTTTTCTTCCATTTTTGTGCTAATGTTGGTTTTTGTGCCCAATGTATTAATTACATGGGGTTTTTTTTTTTAATTTTGATTCTTTGTGATCACAGTTCAGCTAAATGTGTGTGCGTGTGTGTGTGTTTGTGTTGTCTTCCATTGTGATTCCCATTACTGGCTTACACATGGGTAAATCTGTCTGTGTCTCCCAAATTACCTTTGATCTCTGTTGGCAACAATGGGTGGATGAGAGCCTTCAATACTATATATGGTGTCTAGAAACTGGGCTCAGCTTTCTTTTCATTCCATGTTTTATTGGATAGATCAAAGGATGTTTTTAATATCACTGTATAAGTTCTATTAGAATTTAGAAGATTTGCATGTTAACAATTTTGTGTTTATCATCTACAAAGAAGGCATAAGACACAAGAGTTTAATTTTAGCTCTACCTTCTTCAATCTAATTTAGAACCTTAAATGATCACAAAGGTTTAATAATGTTTAATAAATGATAACTAATTAATTATCAAAATTTTAATAACATCATTTCATAAAATCATTGGAAAAAGGAAGAGGTTTTTGACTGTCGGTTGCCATCTCACTAGTTTTAATGTGATTTATCTGAAACTAAGATTTCTTTTTTTTTGTTTTTAACCTGCCTCTCACTATTTAGTTCAGTCATACTGATGCACAAGATTACACAAAATAAATGGTGGTTCCGTGACTTACAAGATTTTGTTTTTGTTAGGCCGCTTACATTGAGGCACTTGCACAAACCTGATCAGTGCCAATGTCTCTTTGAGCAAGTCCCTAAATTCCTATAGCTTGTATTTTCTATGTCGTATTATCTAGCGTTTAATTATCTACCCCAATTTCAATTGTTCCCCACAAATCCCATGAGTGTTATTTTTCTTTGGAGCCTGGATTTCAAACTTCTAGAACAGTGGTTCTCATCTGGGGGGGGGCGCAATTTTGTTTCCCAGGGGACATTTGGCATTGTCTGGGGACATTTTTTATTGTCACGACTACGCGATGGGGGTGGGTGTGCTTATGGTATTTAGTGGGTAGGGGCCAGGGATGCCACTAAGCATCCTGCAGGGCTCAGGGCAACACCCACAACGGAAATTCTGGGACCCAAATGTCAGTGGTACCGAGGTTGAGAGATTCCGCCTGCGTAGAAAGAATCTAGCCATCTGTTTCTGAGTGTCCTGGTTTGGATCTAGTACAGACCTGATGCCCAGTGGGTGCTCAGATTCAATTTGATGATGAGGTCATTGTTTGCCTTTTAAATCAAGTTGATCAAGTGACCCCAAGTAGATCGAAGTGCAGAGGTTTTTCAATTGAGTACAATATATGGAAATCGTCGGTGGGGGGAGGGAGAAGGAAGTGTGATACAAAATAGGAAAAAAAAAATAAGCATGAAGAAAAAGAAGCCACCTCCCCGCTCTTTCCTGTGATTGCCATCAACATAAAAAGGCAAGGTTGTTCATCTTCAGGGGGCAATCTTTGTGTGGAAGGAATCCCTTGGGGGGCATTGGGAATTTTATTGCTTTTCGTTGGGGACAGTGCAAAATGGGATAATTTAGGCTTGACAAACAAATCTTGACTCACTTTTTTCCGAGGCTCCAGCAGGAAAATAGAATTCTCACAGAGCAGGGATCAACCTTTTCCTCCATAAATCACAAAGAGTAGGTGAAAATTTGGCTAATATCCAGGGCACCACAAAGAAATAAACAGTGCCAAAGCAATCTGTGGTTCATTGTATGCCAGTTTCTCCATGGATACATATCTCTTCTCCTTGTTTTGATCTCAGACTTTTTTTTCCCCCTAAGCTAAAACTTTCTCAGTCTCTTTCAGACTGTCTCTTCGGGGAGGCCTTTGGAGCAGGACCCCGACAATGTCCTGGTCAGCTCTTTTAGGTTTTTTTTTTTTTTTTTAAAGTTGATTTCCTGTTCTGGTGAGCCATCCATCACTGACGTCCCCCGTCTGTGCTGCTTGTCTGTGACAGAATGAGAGGTGTCATTTATCACTGGGGCTTGCGGAAGCTGTGGGAAGAGGGATTGAAATTTTTTCTGGAAGGCCTCAGTGTCTACTGGCTGCCAGATCATTAAAAATGGGGGCTTTCCAAAGAAAGCTGTGTGTGATGTGATTGCACTTACTGTCAGGGATAGGCTGAAAGAAAGGGGAACATCAAAAGGGAGCAAGAGAAAGAGGCAGAGGAAAGAGAGAAGTTTCTGCCAGGGGCATTGAAAGTTCTTGAGCTGCGGATGCACGGATTTGCTGTGGTTCGGTTTCAGTTTGTGCATGCTAAGTAAGTCCTTTAGAGATTTCCACAGTGCTCGTGGTGCCAGTGAGGAAACCGAAACAGGAAGGCTCTTTAATAGCACTTCTTCACATCCCATATTATGTAGGGCGCAGAGACAGACTTTGTACTGTACGGGGCATGACTTGTAGCACAATTGTTGAAAAGCTGAGGCAGGAAAACCTATCTGCACAAAAGCAGAGGATCCCAATAAATCACGAGGCAAACTGAGCCCCCCCTTCTCCAAAGAGACATTTACAGCATCCTGTTTGCTTAAGCACACTCAGAGAATGTCCAAGAATATCCTCTTCTGGCTCCTCTCCTTTGGGCATGAAGTCCGCCACCCAACAGATCTCCAGGGATCAGGGAAGAGACTCTGCTTGTCATTTCTTTGCAGTGGGAGGTGTTCCTCCTTCTCCCTGCCCTATCAAAGCAACAGAAATAAGTCGAAGCTCATGTTGTGCTGCCCAATTGCCAGGCACTGGGCTAAGGGCTTACTTACGTGCTTTAATCTTCATGGTGATCCTATGAGAAGGGTGCTTCTATTTGGGGAGGTGCCCCAGAAGCACAGAGAGGAGAAGTGACGTGCCCAAGGTTGCTTATTTCTTGGCAAAGCTGGGATTCTATTCTAATCTGGGTTCTTTGGTTCTGGAGTCTGTGCTCTGAGCCTCTGCTTGCAAGGGTGAAGGAGGCACATAGTGGGGAAGGCTTTAAGAATCCTTGTTAACTTAGGAAGTTAGCAACTTAATGATGACCCGAAGCAAGAGTGGGCAAACCACGCCAGTAGGTCAAATTCAACCCATAACCTGTTTTGTGCAGCCAGTGAACTAAGAATGAAGTTCTGCGTAAACGCAGTTTAAATGGTCAAATTTTGTTGACCAAAATTTTGTTTTCTTGCTTGTTAAATAAGCACCTGCGCAACATCCTCCATGTTGCCTCCTGTCCCAAAGACCCTAACATATTTCCTGGCTGGCCCTATACAGGAGAAGTTTGCTGACCTCTGACGTAGGTAGAGTCATTTACAGGGAGAAAAAAAAAAAAAGAAGACGAAGAAGAAGAAAGAGGGAAGTGAGGGAGGGAGGAAAAAGATGAGAAGATTAGAAAAGGAGACAAAAGAAAAGAAAAGAATGTCTTCTGCAAGCAAATAAGAAAACTAAGATTCCCAGCAGTGGTGTTCAAGGCCCCCCGGCCACACTAGGTTTGGACCGGCTTATGTATCCTCATGTGCAAAGGCCATCCTTTCAAAATAAGTTTCCCTTGACTGCTTTTTCACAAAGCCTGCTGCTTGGAGAGACAAATTAGCTATTAGGTAATCTAGTTAATTGACAAGTGACTTAACTAATTACCCTAACATGCTTATTAAATGTTACCTTTCCCATTCTCAACACATTGTTAGAGCATCAATTTATGTAAGCCCTTATCATATCACTCTCTGCTGACAGCACATTCCCTATTAAAACAGAGGGAGCATGGGGTGTGCTTTTTCTATCATTATTTCTCTCCCTCTGTGGTTAGAGTCAAAAGAGAGAATTAGGAGCCCATCCCTACTCAGCCACGATGTCCAATTATACTGACACATGGTCACTCGAATGGATCAAGAATGGACAAAATAAAGAAGTAATATGTGTTATCAAGTCTCACCTAATGGGTAGAACAAAAGCTGAAGGGAAACTCAATTTGACTCTTGACTGTAGCCTTTCATCGCGGGGAAGGCTGGTGTCTTTATTCATACACATCCAGAAGTCTGCACCTCCTTTGGAGCAGATGCATTTTGAAATTCATAGTTTTCCGGATTTTAGAAAGAGAACATGATACGTGTACTATATGTTAGATAGCATTCTCGGTGAGGTTGGGAATAGCATCTATACTTAAAAATATAAATAATTCTGCAGTGAAGCATGAATATTACTAAGTGAGATTTTTTTTTAAGTTTTAAAATGTCTTAAAGCAGTTCAGGTCTGATTTTTCTGCTAAGTGAATTATGAAAAAAAAAAACACTTTGGTTTTCAGAGGTTCTAGGATTTTTGATTTGTAGATAAGAGATTGTGGACTGGCACAAATATTTTAATAATCTTATGGCTCCTCTAATAACTATAGACTTCTAGTTATTTTATAAGCTTAATAGTCAACATAGTTACATATATGGAAACAGTTGGTGATTATCCTGCAGGGTAGTGTGAGGTGAAGCATGAGATATACATGGATATATAGCTATTTATGTAGAGATAAATCATATATCACAATGTAGATCCTGATCTATCCTATATATTATGATGTACATAATGATATATATGAACACCTCTTGTAAAATACAATTCAATACCAGAAGGTTGGAACTAAACACAAAGACTTTTTTTGTATAAAATGGACCTAGAAGACAGGGCGGCTACAAGAGATGTGAAACTTCACTTGGTCTGATGTTGGCAAACTCCAGTTTCTGCTGCTGTCACAAAGGTAGCATGTTCCAAGATCCTGAGATGTTCCTTTCTTCACACAACATGTATAAAATTGGCATACATTCTCCGGTTTTGGTGCGCCATGATTTGACTGGCAACATTTTTTTTCCCACTTTCTTGACAGTAATAACCATAGCATCAAAAACATCTTAAAGTCAACTTACTACCGTAACAAGGTAAGCTGGGGGGGGCCCATGGTGACCTGGGGAGGGAGCTCACGCTCCATCAGTAGGAGACTTATTGGCCCTAATCCTAACCATGACCCTAACTAGAACCAGAACCATAATGCAATGATTGTTTCTCCACCAGTTGTTACCGCACAGAAACACAGACCCAGGGTGGCCAATCCTCTGATCTCTTGAGAGAAACTAGAAATCCAGATATACAGTCTCACAATAGTGAGGGGGTGGCAATTAAACTATCACTTATTAACCTTCTGCAGGCCAGACAAGACAGGTCTCCAGACTAGATCTGTCCCATGGCCTACCCGACACCTAGGAAGTTTCATCAGTTGATTGGCTAAGATCACCCTGCTGATATATGATACAGTTACTTGTCTGAATCCAATATATCAGACTCCTATGGTTTCCGTTTTTGTTTCGTTATTTGGAATGGGAGTGAAATGATTTTAAAAAGCGCAAAACCTGAAACTCAGGAAGCTCACAATATAGAGGGCGATATGCAAGTAAACAGATGTTTGCAACATAGTGTCATAGTATACATATGATGTTTATGATACGGTGTCATGCTCCTCTGGCCCTGTGGACCCAGAGAAGAATGGCCAAACCCAGTCCTGGATAGGCAGGGAAAAGGCTGCTCAGACAAGGCACACCAGTGCTGAGAGGAGAACGGGTGTAGGGGTGATGCAGGGAGCAGTAGACAAGGATGTTCCAGGTAGAGCAAACAGCATGTGCAAGAAAGTGAGAAAATGACTCTTTGTACCTTAGGCAGAAAGGACTCCAATGGAGAGTTTTCCAGTCACTCGCAGAACAGTGGGAAGGCTGGAGAACCAAAGCTGCAAACGGGCCGATGCCAAGACACCCTGAGTCCAGAAAAGCAAGAACTGTAGGCCAGTCCATCTAGGTGCCACCACTGGACTAACAGTCCAAACATGTCTTCGTGTTCTTGGCTTCCCTGCTCAAGATGCAGGTACCATGAAGGAGAGCATCCAGTGGGCTCACCTGGAACAGTTAGCTATTGCTGCATAAATCTCTTCCCAGAAAGAACTTAGCAGCTTAAAACATGGACCTCTTATTTAGCTCGTGATCCTGCAGGCAGGCAATTTAGGCTAGGCTCACTGAGGCCCAACTGCTCCTGTAAGGCTTTAGATGGGATGACTTGGTACCGCTCCACAGGGTCTCTCTCACTGTCTAGCAGGCTAGCCCGGACTTGTCCCATGATGGTGGCAGGGTTCAGAGGGCAAAAACCCAAAAGGCCTTTTGCGGGCTAGTCTCAGAACTACACTATAGTCAATTCTGTTGGACAAAATAAGCCAAAAGGCCAGCCCAGACTCAAGCAACGGAGATGTAAATGCCGTCTCTTGACAGAAGGTTCTTCCAAGTCACATGGCAAAAGATGTGTATACAGATGGGGTCAATTCACCATCAATCAAACCATACCAGTTTGAGTCCCAGGCATGTCCCCGAGCTGGAGAAGGGTAGGGAACTCGAATAAGAGTCTTATGAGACTATATTTAATGGGGGAATAAATAGTTCCCCAAAAGGAAATTTCAGTTCTGTGAGGAGAAAAAGTAAAATTTTTTTTGAGAGAATTGCTCCTCTGAGCGATTTGGTTCTTTTCTCATGAGCAAAATCTCTCTTTTAGTAGTAAAATAAAGATAACAATTTATAAAATCAGGCTTTGCAGCTTCCCTTGCTCTCCCCGGGATATTAGGAAGAGCCACCTGCCATGTACAACCACTGTTGATGCCATCTTGTCCCCATAGATCCAGAGTGTGGTCCAGGGATCCTTGATTCAAATATCAATTTCTGAAATATCTGACTTATCAATATTAGTTAATCAGTAGTTATTTTTCTAGACCACTCCCGTCTTCATTGACCACTCCTTTCTTTGAAACTCTGAATACACTGAAATCCAGAGGCAATTATGACAGCTGGGGTTGAGTCTGGTACAGTCACTTGCTTCAGGTAGGAGATCACTTAACATCTATAAACCTCGATTTTCTCATCTGCAAAATGGGTATAGGGACATAACTACCTCAAAACATGAGCAATGAACGAGACAGCATATACAGAGAACACAGCATCTAACCTGGCAAATAACAAGCACTCAACAACTATGCTTTGCTTTGATTATCGTTGCTATCATTGTTGGCCTCATTTGACTCCTCTACACCCACATTTTGGCATCTCAGCCTTACATTCTATATAAAAAATGCCTGCCACATAGATAGAAGTTGGAAAAAATTTTAGTTAATGTGTGTTAGACTTTTATTTCTCCTAAGACAGGTGTTTGAAACTGTATTGATTTTTTTAAGGTTTGTCAGTGACTAAATAAAGGTTAATCTCTTTTTCTGGCAAATATTTACTGAGTGCTCACATGAGGACAGCTTGGTGAGTTCACCTGTGGTTCTGATTTGGAACTGAGCCCTTACCATCCCACTCAAAGTGATCCATTCGGATAACTAGTGATGTGAAATATTATCATGTCAGTTGGTAACCAGGGGGAAAAACCCCTGACATACTCCACTGGGTAATGGAGGGAGAAGGATGGTGAGAAAGTGGGAGTGGTTGTTAAGAACCAACAAGGGACATTACAGGGACCTGAGACTAGTGACAGAAGGGAGGCTTCACTGAAGGCGAAGAGGAAGAAAGTTTCCAGAACCTGGCGAGGGTGTGGCCATAAGGATAGGGCCTCTTCCTCGGAGCTACCCTCCTTGGTATAGCTACACGGGATTCATGGCCAACTGGCCAAAAAGAGCCAGGGAAACATACCCGCTGCCATCTTCTCCTCCCACTTGCCCATTCCCTTTGGAAAAATCCAAGGGGAAGCCAGGGAACAGAGGGTCAAGAGGACACAGGATCCCTGATCTCAGGTCAGCCTCCTCGGGCACGGGCCTGGGAGGGAGGGTCAGCACAGATGTGCAGGGCAAGCAAAAGATACCCAGGACAAATAATTAAATATTGAGGAAAACTTGTTCATACTCTCTTCCCATCGTGGAAAGCTATCACTCTAAAAAGGAACTGGGCCCAAGGAAAACCACAAAGGGCATTAAAACCCCAGTTCCTGGGGTGCCTGGGTGGCTTCGTCATTAAGCATCTGCCTTTGGCTTGGGTCGTGATGCTAGAATCCTGGGATCCAGCCCCACATCGGGCTCCCTGCTCAGCAGGAAGCCTGCTTCTCCCTCTCCCACTCCCCCTGCTTGTGTTCCCTCTCTTGCTGTGTCTCTCTCTCTGTGTCATATAAATAAATAAAATCTTTAAAAAGTAAAAAAATAAAAATAAAACCCCAGTTCCCTGGGAATTTTGCACAGTTCCCTTCATGAAAAATGAGTTAGCAGGTAGGAAGTGGATGTCCGGTTAGATGCTATGTTGACCCCCAGAAGACAATTAAGACCTAATCCTTTGGTTAATGAGAAAACAGTAGATTGCAGGTTGTCTGGGTCCCAAACAATAGCCCCCAAAGTGATACTGACCCCAGATGTGTTTCTAGTGTTTTTTAGAACTTCCATTAGTGAGTTGACTTTTAATTAAATATTAGAAGCCTTTCTCTATGGCTCTAAATGCCTGGATTCTCTTCAAGTTAGGAAATCTGGCGCCATGAGTCCCATTTTCTCGTGGAAACGCGTGTCCACAACCGGAGGCGTGAGTGTCCTACTTGCTACACCTCACCATCGGCAGATCCACGTGTCCTTTGTCTTTGGCATTGTTCTTGTACTCTAAATTTTATGTAGTGTTCCCGTCTACCCATGGCCCCCTTGATGGCAAACCAACAAAAACTAGTACAAAAGGGTCATGTGTTTTAAGCAAAACTGATGAAAACATAGGTCTCCGTGGAAGCCAAGAATCTTCCTACACTTACGTACGCAATATGATCGCTAGTGTCTGCATGGAAAGACTGTACCCTGGCAGGTCTCCAGTTTCTCCTACTGGCTTGGCTCATGCAGGCACCTGGATTTGCAGTTCCCACCTTCAGGCCGGACGCCTTCCCATTTGAACCACGCTTTCCAGAAACAAAGCACTTTTATGTACATATTTCTTTAAAAATATCAACTCAGTTGAGGGTGGAGCAGTCTTGTTCAACAGAGCCTTAGTGAAATGAATCTACAGAGACTTCTAGAAAACTGCAAGAAAGGAATTCTTTTCAAACCCACTGGAGACACCGATAAAAGGTAGAATCCTTAAACACAATCAGAATGTTTTATACCCACACAGATCTAAGCTCTGAAGATATTTTTTTTTTGCTCCTAAAATTACTGAATTTTGAGCGTAAATTGGGAAATTAGCTTCTTAGGTCAAAAAATTAGCTTCGTGGGATCCTGGCTGTACTGAAAATTGAGTAAACCTCATAGCAATCTGTGGCATAGGCAGAGCCGGGCTTACTGCCCTCCTTTAATTGATGCAGAAGCTCAGACAAGTTCCGTGGGTTTCCCCAAGGTTACCCAGCAAGCAAACGTCAAGACGAAAACCCAGGTCTCACTGCAAGTGCAAAATCTCGCAATTCCGAGGGATGCCCGAGGCTGGTGTAGCCCGGGAAGGAAGGAATTGCTGGTTTGTCCTACATTTGGGGAGGAAAGAGCAAATGCAGTGGTTTCACATTGTGCTGAATGAATACTTATTTCCTGATTTTTTTTTTTTTTTGACCTATTGCATTTCCCCAGTAGGTTATGTTTTAAAGTTGGCCAGAAATTAGGAGAGAACATTCCCAGAGGTAGGGCGAAAATCAGAGCTGTTGAAGTGATCTGAGTGTCCTCTACTCCCAGGGACAAATGCCATCTTCCAACTTCTCTCTGCCTAGAGAAGCAGAGCACCCCAAACTTTTGTGAGGCAGAGAAATATTAGATGTTTCATGTGCACGGTACTGATTACCTGCAACTTTTCCTCGAGTCCCAGGCAAGTTTCATTTCTGCAGGAGTTACAACTGCAGGGCATGTTTTTAGCCTGCACCCTTTTAACCCCCTCCCCAAATCTGCCTTTACTCAATTTTCAGTACAGCTAGGATCCCACCCTTTTTTACCTAAGAAGCTAATTTCCCAATTTACGCTCAAAATTCAGTAATTCTAGGAGCAAAAAAAAAAAAAATATATATTTTTAGAGCTTAGATCTTTGTGGGTATAAAACATTCTGATTGTGTTTAAGGATTCTACCTTTTATCGGTGTCTCCAGTGGGTTTGAAAAGAATTCCTTCCTTGCAGTTTTCTAGAAGTCTCTGTAGATTCATTTCACTAAGGCTCTGTTGAGCAAGACTGCTCCACCTTCTATAGGAAGCACTGGTTATATGTTGATTGGCTTCTACCGAGTGAAACTAGTATTATATGTAATAATACATGCCAACATATTTATTCTGTCTTTGATAATGAGTCTGATTTGCTTCTGCTTTTAGAGAGAGGGAGAGATGAATGGATGATTCCTGGGTGTTCCACATTCGTTTATGTATTCAACACACACATTCTGAACCTCTAGTACATGTCTGCAGGCTTTGGGCTTGTAGCCAGGAGGAATAAAAAGGTTCCTGCCCTCAAGGACCTTATATTCTGATGGGAAATGTGGGGGAGGAAGGCCAGGCCAGAATTAAGTGAATACTGTAGCAGATACTAAGATGCAAAGAGAAACTGAGGAACTCCAGTAGGGGTTATGGAATGCTGCTTTTGAATGGGGTGGTCAGGGAAGTGATGTTGTAACAAGGCCTGAATGGAGTGATGGATGTTTGAGGGATATCTGAGGTCCCATACAGAGGAGAGAGCAAGAGCCAAGGCCCTGTGGCTGCTGTGAACTTTGGGTATCTCAGGCACAGAGCAGGCCAGGGTGTCTAGAGCAGAGTCAGGGAGGGGAGAGTAGATGAGGTCATGAGAGGTCAGGATGTGCCGAGTCTGTGGGCCTTTGGATTTCATTCTAGGGCAATGGATGGTGCTAGAAGGAAGGGGCAGGAGAGTAACACTGTCTGGCTAATGTGTGAGTAGATTGACCATGGTGATGAAGGCCGGGAGGGCAGCGGCAGGTGGGCTGGGTCTATTGCCACCATCCAGGTGACACATGGCAGTGGCTTGGTCTGATTGTGGCAGAGGCTGTGAGAGATGGTTGGGTTGTGGGTGAATTTTGGAAGTTTGTGCCCACAGATAAGAGAACAGGACACTAAAGGAGGACATCGGTAACCACATGTCCTTTAAACATTCTGGATGTTTCCAGAAAGTGGTTACTATGTTCACTCTATCAACACCCATTTCTCAAGAATCTTCTATGTTCCAGTCAGTGTTTCAGGCCATGGAAATCTCCAGGTATGGCCACACATTTGCCCTCAAGGAGCTCCTGGCACTGAAGGGACAAGCCACCCCCCTCCACTGGCCATGCCACCTATGAAGGCCACCCCTGCTGCCCTCCTGGGTTGCTGCAAATAGCTTCTTACATGGTCTCCCTGGGCTCCCCCAACCCACCCTCCACACAAGAACCAGAACAATCTTTTTTTAAACCTCAAAACAGTCTATATGTTGACTCCCTCTTTTTTCCTTCAATACATTTATTTTTTTAAAGAATCTCAACAGAGGAATCACAAAGAGAAAATTAGTATGACTGACTATAGGTGGAAAGGAAACATAAAAACAAGTATGGTTAATCTTCACCAAGGTTACCGGGTTCCAGCTTACCTAGTTGTCAGCCTCCTGTCTTCACAACCATGTTTCGCTGAGTGGTTGTCCCCATTTTATACCTCTGTACACTGAGGCCCAGAAAGCTGAATTAATGTGCCAGAGGTCCGGGAGCAAGCCAGGGCCTTGTATATAGCACACGACTCTCCTGGGTTATGTGCCAGGCTGAGCCCGTATTTTGAACTTGTTTTTTTCCCCATCCTCAATAACAGGAACCAGCAAAGTGTAGCCCAGGGACCACGTCCAGTCTGATGCCTCTTTTTGTAAATAAAGTTTTATTGGCCCCTAGGCACCCTCATTTGTTAACACATTATCTGTGGCAGCTTCTGTGTCGCAACAGAGGAATTGAATAGTTGCCTTAGAGACCATATGGTCCTCAAAGCCTTAAATATTTATTACCTGGCCCTTTACAGAAAAAGTTGGCCAACCTTTGTTCTAGAGAGAAAAAAAGAAAGTAAATCAAAGTGAATCAGTTAGAGTTCATGGAACACACATAGCATCTACCCTTCCTATGACAGCAACAAAATGTCAAAGACAAATAAATGCTTCAGAAGGAATGATTTGAAAAATAGGAATTAAAAAAAACTTAAGTGGCTGAAGTCAAGAAGTTGCCTATTCAAAATAGGAACAGCTATGATGGCTTTACGCTTACAGTCAGTAAAGAAAACACATTCTTTCATTCATTTTTTTTAATTTAACAAATATTTGTTGAATGTCTGCACTATATGAAGCCCATCCTTGTGATAGCAATAGCAGATTCCATGCTCAGCAAAATCTGACACAATTCCTGCTGAACAGAGCTTAAGCCCTAGGGATAGAGACCGCTTTTAATTAAATAATGATAAAATTAAATCTGTGGAAAGAGCTGGAAAGTTGAGGACATACTGTTCATAGGAATACTTCATGGGGGTTTGACTAGTGAGGGAAGTCAAAGGAGGTTTTCCTGAGGATGAGATGTGTAAGGTAAGAACTGAAAGGTCAGCAGGTAAAGAAGAGAAGGAAAGCCAGCATATACAAAGGCCCAGTGGTAGGAGGGAAGATGGTGGCACTAGGATATTCAAAGCAAGTTGCTTGTGGGTGTGCAGACCAGTCAGCAGGATGAGCATGGGTCTGACCATCCTGGGCCCAGAAGTTCAAGGGAGTGCGGCCTCCTTAGGAGATGATCTTTTATCTTCGGGTGTTCAGGAGTCAAGAACAAATCCCTTATGGTTCTGCTGGGTCTAATCATTAGTCATGCAAAATATCCCTTCTCTGTATCCTATAATCATCTCTGTTTTCAAATTTAGGCACTCACAATATTGCTGGAACCACACAAAGCATGCATAAGTATAATGTTTAAGGCAGACATTTTCAGTTTACCCTTTCTAGACTAACCATCCTACAAACTACTTCTCTGGAAATGCTTTCATCACACTCACCGCAGTCCTGTCTTCTTTAAATGCACCTCTTCATCCATTTATTCCCCACTCCTAGTCCACTTTTTGTGAGGTGCCAACAAGCCGAAGCACAAATTCCCGCTAATCTAAAAGCAGATCAGCAACAGGCTCTAACAACTACAACAAAAAAAGCCATGGAAACATTAACAAATACCATCAGGCTAGTGTGGCCAAAGTGGGGAAAGAAAGGACAAAATCTATTTTTCAAGAAGATTGTTCTCCGAATTCATTCAGCTTCTCTGATTGCTAACAACAGAAACTAACTCTGGTTATTTTCAGTAAAAAGAGGTCATGGAAGGCTTGCTAATGAGGTGGTATTTGTCTCAAGAACTCAATATTGAGAAAGAACCAGCCTGACAAATGTCTGAGGAAAGGGTGTTCTGGGCAGAGGCACAGTAAGTGCAAAGGTCCCGAGGGCGGAGCAAGAAGGCATACCACAGGGATGGAGAGAAGACCTGTGGGCTGGAATACAGGCCATGCGAGGAAGAACAGCTGGCGACTGATCAAATAGGGCTTTGTTGGAGGTTTTTTGTTTTCCGTTTTTAAGATTTTATTCATTTATTTGAGAAAAAGAGAGAGAGAGGATGAGCGGGGGGCGGGGCAGAAGGAGAAGCAGACTCCCTGCTGAGCAGGCAGGCTGATGCGGGGCTCCATCCTGACACCCTGGGATCATGACCTGAGCCAAAGGCAGATGCTTAACAGACTGAGCCACCCAGGCGCCCCAGTGAAGGAGTTTTGATTCCATTCTCTGTAAGAGGAGGCCGCTATAGAATTGGAAGCTGTTGAGTGATATTTTTTGTTACAGTAAAGAAAGATCACATTTTAATAAGCAATTATTATATCTCAGGCACTCTACGCCCACCTTGGGTCATGTCCTTTCTCTTCACCACAAATCAATGAATAGGAACAATTATGATCCTTTTTCAGATGAGTACACTGAAGCTTAAAAGCAACACGGCTTGTCTGGAGCAACATGGAGCCTGCCTGGCCGAGCCTGGCCTCACTCCACAAATGCTCATTGTGGTTGCTGTTACTCGTTGCCCTTATTTTTTTTTTTTTTTTAACACTTTCAAGTGTGTTTTGTCGACTGCATTGTTATTTTCTGTTCAATTTTATAAATAAAAAAGATTTTGCCTTGAAGTCATAGGTGGAAAAAAATAATAATGAACTTGTAGTTTTTTCTGAAGGACCGCATGGACACCCAGCTCAGAAAAATGTGGCTGGAGGGGCAGGGGGAGGACTGACTGCAGCAATGTTTTGGGTTCAGCCATCCCATTTGTGAGAATCCGGAATGTTCTTTGGACAAAGGATCAAAGACGAGCTTATTCCTCTCTGTGTTGAGACGTGGCCCATTCGCCTCCTCTTTTTATCTTTGCTGGTAACTCTGCTTCAGTTCCTCTGATGGTAAAGAGATGAGATCAGCCACTGGGGGATCGGTCGATGGAATCAGGTTTCAGTCATCAAAAAGTTACGTCAAGTGCTAAGCATGAGTTACCCTCCGTTGCCTGTGTCAGCCTGGGACTCGACTGCAGAGCCGTCAATCCTGGCTCCCTCACGCTTGCAGACGTTAAAATATAGGGTGCTCTGGGAATTTGGCAGGAGGCTGGAGGGAGGGGAGGAGCTGAGCTCCGGGAAGGCAGGGGTGTGGAGAAGGAGATTTAGATTCTAATGATCTTAGCCAGCACATTCTAACTACTAACTGCAGGGACATCAGCTGATTACTTTCTCTTAAAAAAAAAAAAAAAAGGAATATAAGAAAGTTGATCTCAGACTTGGAAGTAGATTTAAAATGACCTTCATCAGTTACAAATATCATGCTTATGGCCAGGGTTTCTTTTTTCAATTAAATAACATTTATTGAGTGTTTCCATCATAGTAAGAGTAAAAAAAAAAAGCTCATTATTGGAAAATAGGGAAAATAATAGAGAAAAATAGAATGACTCCATGGCCCTACTCTTTAGGGAGCACTGTAGAGAAGATCCCATTCTGTCTTCTGGCTGGCTGCCTCTCTCGCTCTTTTAAATCTTGAAGCAAATCTCTTTTATTGTTTTAAATGGTGTGGCTCTATTGAATAGATGAGTTCTGTGATAAAGCCTCCAGAGTGACCGCAGTGATCCCCACCTCTCAGGATCCCTGCCCCTGTGGGATTGCCTCCCCCGGTGAGTCAATGGACTTTCTGGTTCACCTGTAGTAACAGAACATGGCAAGTGTGCTGGGACATCACTTCCAAGATCAGGCTGTAGAAAGACTGTGGCTTCCACCTTTGATGCTCACCCATGTCCCCCAACCTTCTGATCCCTCCCTTTGAATCTTCACACTGGAGGAAAGCCAGTTGCCAGGTCGTGATCCATCCTGCAGAGAAGCCTAGGGGATGTGGTGAGGAATTGAAGGTGGCGCCCTGATAACCCACCAATAATCATGTACCAAAAACCACATAGGTGAACTTAGAGGTGGATGCTTCAGCCCCAGTTCTGAGAGGGCGGCAGGCCCTGAGCAATGGCTTTGAGAGACCCTGAGCCAGAGGCACTCAGCTGAGCCACTTCCAGGCTCCTGAACCCCAGGAACCAAGATAGTGAAGGTTCATTGTCTGTCATTAGCTGCTGAGTCTTGGAGTAACTGGTTACACAGCAATAGATAACCAATAAAATCGAATAACATTTTGTATTCTGCTGATTTCCCCATTTGATTTTGTCTTAGGTATCTTACCAAGTCGGTACATTCGATTTGTAATAATCATGTTGATGCACGTCAAATATAGGCACCATTGTTTATTTAATCACTCCTCTATTTGAGAACATTTACGTTGTTCCAAATTTTTCTGCCAGTATAAGCACCACTGTGGTGAACATCTTTTTATGTGGAGCTTCTTCTGTGTTTTTAGCAATGATCTTAAAATAGATTTGGATTGGCTTTAGGGTTAAGAATCAGCTTCAATTACTGGATCAAAGGGAGAGAATATTTATTTTTCTCTCAATTCCCATTACACAACTTCTCAGTGAGGATAAATCAGTACATTACCATCAGAAATATTTGAAAAATCTCCATTTCATCTCTTTTATTTGATTATTGGTAATGTGATAGGCAAAGTATGTCATTGTTTTACAGATGTTAAAAGGAAGAGATCATTTCCACAGTCAACCTCTCTTCCTAAGGAAACAACTTATGGAAGGATTGAAATACTAAGATAAGCAATTAAATGTTCCCCTGAAGCAGTGCTGTCCAAGAGAATTTTCTGTGATGTCAGAAGTATTCTTCATCTGCACGGTCCACTGCAGTAGCCACTAGCCATCTGTGGCTACTCAGCACTTGAAGCGTGGCTAGCGTTACCAACAAGCTGAAAGTTCTATTTTATTTAAATTTAAATAGCCTCATGGGGTTAGTGACTCCTCTCTTGGATGGCACAGTCTGAAAGGTCAAATGAGAGACTACTGAAAGGTCAAATGAAAGACTACCCTTCAATTAGAAGGAAGAAGTTGAATTTTGAGACACTAAAGTTTTTACCTATTCAGTAACGTCCCTGCTTCCCTCCTCATAGCCTTAAATATAATTTCTTATGGGGCTGACCTTTAAATCATAGTAACATTGTCTCTAAATGGCCTTCAGCAAAATAAGCATATGTTGCCTGCATAGGAGGACATGGCTCAGGGGACCTAGCATCCTTGATGTTTGGGATGTGAGGGTCCTTGATTGATGGTTATGTAATCACTCCTTCTTTAATTCTGGCTTCTCTTACCTAACATTCCTTCCTAGTGGTCTCTGAAACAGATGTGTTGCAGAGGCTGGGATGGATGGATGGATGGATGGATGGATGGATGGATGGATGGATACAAGTTATAATAATAACACTCACAGTGTGCCTAGTAAGTGTCAGAATTTGAGCCTAAGGCTTTACCTGTAATATTTCATTCATTATTCGATCCTCATAATATCCCAAAGGGGAAGGTGCCATTCATTTTTCCTGCTTGACAGATGAGGAGACTGAGGAAATGGTTAGCAAAGGGCACAGCCTGTCATGAGCCACATCTGTCTGCCTTTAAGCCTTGTCTGTCTCCGTGATCCTCCATCACACCATGAAGCTGTGAAATGTTAACACCATGCGTTATTTATACCTTGTCACATTGTGGTGGTGGTGGTTGAAATTTTTCTCCCTCAGGTAGCTACAGATGCTAGGGGGGAAAATGCTAGAAATTGACAGGTACCTCAGTTCTCTCCAAAAGTCGCTCTTTCACTTTTCATTGCTGACCAACTTCTGATGTGTCAGTGGTATACTAATGTGGTTAATTGTTTGCCTGGGGCAGAAAAATAAAGCTTCTGGCATGCAATTAAAACCTCGTCTTGCCCAATTGGGCAACTAATGGGATCAGCAAGAATGGAGGCTGCCTAGTTAAGGCGCAGTTTGTATATCTCAGATCCATTTCATGGGGCAGGTGACATAGTGGCGGAGTGGAGTCGCCTGATGGTTCAACTGGAAACTTAACTAGGTAGCCCCCAGGTCACCCTTGACTGCCCATGTGTGTTCACTTGAAGGCTCACACACCCTTGCAGAGGCACACAGACACTGGGTCACCCTCTGATTGGCCTGCACAGCTTCCCCATTGTTCTGCACTCTCACCCGGAAATGGAAATGCATTGTAAACATTCTAGTTTCAGACGGTGGCATGTGTTTAGTGGTCAGTTCCCAAATCCAAGGACTTGTTCTGTCTGCAATGAATAGTCAGAAATTAATACAAGGTGAGGGCTTGTCCTGAAGGGGGTGTAATAAAATCCAGAAACCTTAGACCTTTGGGGACATTACCAGGAGCTTAGAGTCCATGGCAGTGGTCACGGGTCTTAGTTTTGTTATTAAAAGAGGTGTTGGTGGGACAGTTTTCTGTTAAAGAAGTTAGGTTTAGGTTTAGTTTAGTTTATTCAAGAAATGTTTGTTGAAAAGCAACTGTGTGCGAAACACTCTAAGTGTGGTTTTTGCATCTGTTGAATAAGATGAATTCCCTGCCTACATGCAACTTACATCAGGAGTGGGATAAAAACAACAGACAAGTAAATAGATGTGTGAATAAGATAATTTCAGATGACGATAAGTATTATAAAGAAAATAAAGCCAGAAATGCAATAGTTGAATGGCTAAGAATGGGGGTAGGGAACATCAGGGACAATGGCCAGGAAAAGATGACATTTCGTCTGAGGCCAGAATGCTGAGAAGGAATCAGTGATACAGAAACTGTGGAGGAAGACAGAAGAGCATTCAAACAGAGGGAACAGCAAGTGCAAAGGTCCTGGGGTGAGAATGAGTTGGTTTTGTTCTTTCCGGAATAGAAAGATGGTGGCTGAAGCACAGTGAGTATAGAATGAGGTGGGAAGATGTCAGATGAGATGAGTGGAGGTTAGAAGAGGCCACATCACCTATGACTCTGCTCTCTGTGGAGAAGGGTTTTTATTACATGTCAGTAAATACTTGAGTGCCCACACACTTACTGTGTCCGGGCACTGCACTGAGCACTTTTTATATATAGTTTCTGTTCTGATCTCCAAACAAACCATATGAAGTGCACATTGTTTTCTCCATGTAGGTGAGGAATGGCCCTCAGACATGGTTAATACCCTGCCTAAAACCACACAAATAGGAAGTGGGGAAATCAGACTCCAAACATGTTTGGCCCCAAAGCTGCTCATTCTCAGTCACCAGGCAGTACTGCTCATTAGACTTTGCAGTCAGATTCTGTGTCATGGCAGAGCACATTAGGGAGTCATGTTTTTTGTGTGTGTGTATATGTGGGTAATAAGGGGATTCTTGGTGTTTCTTAAATCGTATCAATTGAATGGCGTTTCAATTCATAATCCCCTAAATACTGCGATCCAGGGGCACCTGGGTGGTGCAGTCGGTTAAGCGTCCGACTCTTGATTTTGACTCAGATTGCGATCTCAGGGTCATGAGATTGAGCCCCACGTGGGGCTCTGCACTCAGCACGGAGTCTGCTTTAGATTCTCTCTCCTTCTCCCTCTGCCCCTCCCGCTCATGCTCTTGCTCTCTCTCTCTCTCTCTCAAATAACGAATAAATAAATCTTTTTTTAAAAAATTGTTCTCTGTGGAGAGAGGAGCAAGAGAGGCAAGAAGGTGGCAGAGAGGTGGACTTGGCAACATTCTATCAATGCGCCCTCTGACTTGAGATTGTCACACCTCCCAAAAGGACAAAGAGGTGGGTGTAAAGTTATGACATTACGAGTGTGACTTTTGCCAGGTCTGGTGACAGCAACACCAACTTTTGAACGAAGAAGACAAAGTTGAACGTGTAAATGACTGGGTCCTTCGAGCTGTTTCTTTCTACCCAGGTGACAAAAAGTCCCAGGAACATTTCTGTTTGTCTTCTGATGAACTGACTGCCCCAGTCTGGCAGAGAATGGCAGAAGAGTCTGCTGAGCAGAAACGGACAGTCTGATTTGTTTAACTATGGCTCTTGTTTGGTACCAGTTTGCCACTGGGTTTTTTGGACATAATGGGTCTGTGATTGTGTCCAGAAGGCAGATCAAGTGTACTTGGGTACACTTGAGGGCTGTCCTGTGCCTTGCAGGGATATTTAGCCTCTACCCCCTGGATGCAGTAGCACCCTATCCCCCCAAGTCTTGACAGCCAAAAATGTTTCCAAATATGGCCAAACATCCCCTGGGGGCAACACCTGCCCTCCTACAATTTCAGAAACACTGGCTAATTCAAATAGTCTGGTTTACTGCAAATGGAATCTATTCTGGATTTAATTCCAAAAGACTAAAAATACACTCAAATATACCAATGCTGAAACTAAAAATAGCATCTATGGCTATTTGAAGACTTTGCCTTAGAGAAATATGGTGACATTGGAAAAATGGATTGAATTTGAATGAAATCCGTGCCATACTCTGAAAGATGTTTTTGTTTTCCTGTCTCCCTATATTAGTTAGGATAATTAATGCTAGCTACTCTAACAAACAATCCCCAAATCACAGGGCTCAACACAGTACAAATTTATTTTTTATGCATATAATGTCTGATGCTGGTCTCCTCCAGCTGAAGTATAGCAATACCATCTGGAACATCTGGATTTTTGGCTTCCAAAACCACTGCAGAAGGTGTGGATCAGTCTCGGCAGTGATGTCTATCACTTCTGCCCAATCTGGTCAGGAGCCAGACTACATGGCCCCAACTGAACTACATAGGAAACTGGGAAATGTAGTTTTTCTGTAGGAAGAGGAAAAGGAAACAGGGTATGGCAAACATAGCATCCTCTCTGCCACAATCCCAGGTATCAGATTTTTAGTTTATTGAATAGTGATCAAAATCCTATTTATTTGTTGTTTCTAGTGGTCTGAATGCACAGTCTTCCTTAAATATGCCTCGAATTAGTATTGCAAAGACTCCCGCCTCCCCATTCATCCATTCTGATTTTAAAGATCTATGAATGGGCTTTAAGAATCTGTAATTTTACTTGCCCCAGGTAAGTATGGTGGATAGGCATCTTGGACTCACTGGTCTCAAACCTCAGTGGTCTTCTACCTTCATTTCTGCTGCCCTCCATTAGGGTAACAACTTGCAAGTTGGTTGTCATATTCCTGGGTGTTCTTAAAGACAAACACTATTGTTATGTGAGCTGATTTCAGGTCTTCCTTCATTTTCTGGTAAACTTGACAAGCTCTAAGGCACCAGCTCCCAGCTTCTCGACATCCCTGCCCCCCCATCGTCAAGCCGCCACATTTCCTTGACCAATGCATCACATCACAGGAATTTCTTCGGAAATACAAACCTGTCAGTTTTAATCCTTTGCCTAAACTCACCGATGGTTTCCTATTGCCCTGAGGTCAAGTCCAGATGTTTTGCCATCTACCTAAAACATCTTTTTCTGGGTTCCTCTTCAACTACATCCTCAAGGCGAGCATGGTCCCCAGCACATAGTAGGCCTTTCAAAAAACCTGTTGAGTGAATGAGTTTGTAGGAAACAGTGAGCTAGGCGTGCCTGCAAATATAAACATATCAAAGGAATTGCCTCCCTTTTAAACATTATCAGTTTATCTCAGTTCTTCAGTGTCAAGAACTCTCGTCTTAAGAATAGTTTCTGTTTTTGAAGCGGGGGAAATCGGAGGGGTAGACGAACCATGAGAGACGATGGACTCTGAAAAACAAACTGAGGGTTCTAGAGGGGAGGGGGGTGGGAGGATGGGTTAGCCTGGTGATGGGTATTAAAGAGGGCACGTTCTGCATGGAGCACTGGGTGTTATGCACAAACAATGAATCATGGAACACTTCATCTAAAACTAATGGTGTAATGTATGGGGATTAACATAAGAATAAAAAATAAATTTAAAAAAAGAACAGTTTCTGTTTTCATGGAAATTTGCAAATTAATAAATTCCGCACATGTACACATCCACATACATGCTTATATATATTGTATATTATATTTACATAAAGGTCCTTGTACATAGTGTTATATATCTATTGTACAACACATGTACATATTTAAATGTATTTAGTGAATGTACGTATGTGTGAGTGTGTATATTTACATATATATGCCATTTTTTTTTAACCTTCACGCCACCACTAATGTAAAACAGATGTGAAAACTGAGACTTTGGAGAGGAAAATTGACTTGAGCAGAGTCACACAGCTGGCTGTTGCAGAGCTGGGTTTTGAACGGAGATCTCTCGGGCCCCAAAATTGAGATCTTTGTCTTTCTATCACACTGCCTTCTAGAATTGTGCCGCTTCTAATTTCATGCTAACATTTATACTGTAAACACAATCGCTGTTTCTCATAAATAAGCAGATGAAATCGGCGTCTAGGCTAAAAGCAGAAAACTACAGTCCCATATCTACTGGAATGGGATTCTGAAGGATTTGTGACCATCTCCTCTTTGGATACAGTTTTGTATTTTCTAAGCAGGGATTGCCCTAAGCACCCCCTGATGCCAACAGCCTCCCTTCCCCCAAGCTGAGACTACCAGACATTACCAAATGTACCGCCAACGGAAAACACTGATAAATATGGTGTTGAAAAGGTTTCTGATCGAATAATGGTGAGATTCATGCTAATGAAATAGAAGACCTTTCGGTAATTAAAAAGCATTGGTTTGGCTTCCTTGAGGTGGATGATGTTGGAGGTCAGAGTCTCCGGATAGGGTTGGGGGGGTGGGGGCCCATGTCTTGGCTCTGCTCTCACCAAGCCAAACATACATCTCTCTGGCTTTCCTTTCTCTAGTCTCAAATCCCTACACCTTTCATGATGATTCTCTCAAAAAGAGGAGAAGATCATAAAAAAAAAAGTTAAAAAACCACGTAGTTTCAGAATTACATGGCCTTACGGTCTGTCCAGCTAATAGAATCATGCGCCGCAGCTTATTTAGACATCGAGTTTCATCTCTTACTTAAATGCATCTATGTATTTTAATGGAACATTCAGCTTTGCTTTTATTAATGCAAAAACATTAAGGCACCAGCCCTCGATCCGAAAGCCTTAAAGGGCTGTTTCCAACAGAACCTGTCATAAAATGTGCTCTCAAGCGTGTCCCCTTTAAGAGACTCCAGAATTAAATGTTCCCGTATGTGAATTTTATTTTGTACAGCACATTTGCTTTATGGCTACAATTAAGTTAGATGTGCCGATAACAATGTCTGTTTTCCATTTTAAATCGCACATTTCAGACAGTGTGCATTGTTTTATTATCTAATCCACATGCTTTTAATTGCAATTATGGTCCCTTATGAGTCCCCTGGGAGGGCATGATTGCAATTAAAAATGTAATTTAAATGTTAATTAATTACATTCATTTTCTAAACTGGGAAAATTTCATTTATTATTTTCATGTGTTGTGCACTTATCCTAAATGCATTACCTTCTAAATGTTTTTTTTCCTAAATTAAGTGTTATGTTTATAAAACAGGGTGTTTAATATCCTTTAAAATTTTTGTGAGGGTGTTTGTACAAATTACTACTTTAAATTAATTGATTCAAAGCTATATGCATGAGCTATATATTCTATATATAATAAAAATAATTTTGTTGATTTTTCTCAGGCTAAAATATGGCATTAAATATATGTTTTCCTCTTTTATTTCCTGATAGACTTTGATATGGAGAGGAAAGCCTGTGCTTTTTTTTTATTACTATCATTATTATTTTTTTTAAACAAAGGGAGAAAGGTACTGTTACTACAAATGATACAGATCATTAATATGAAAAGGGTTTTCCCTCCAGATGAAAATTGCAATCTAAGGAAGAAATTTATAGTTAGATTAATAAGTCATTCTGTCTCATGTGAATAAATAAGAGAGAGAAAAAAGGACCACAAAGATATGAAGCCTTAAAAATCATTGTAACTTTCCAGGAAAAAAAAAAAAAAAACCAAAAAAACTGTTGTTTGCGTATCTCAGTTTATCTATCAATTTTCTGTCTTACTTTACCTAGAATAAGAGGGTCATTTCAGAAATGAAGAATTATAAAACAATACCTCTCTATTTTAAACTCTGAACCATATCAATTTGGTTAGTTTAAGTGAATTAAAGTGTTAGTCCCAAGAGGACAAGAATTTAAGTGTTTCTCTCAGCTCAGTTCCAGGTATATGCTACCTGCCATCGATGAATATAAGCCTTTTGAGGATTTTTTTTTCTTTTGGTTTCTTCTCCAATTTGCCAATCCTTTCTTTAGCTCTTTTATTTTAAACATGCTGTGTCTGAAATCTGGCTGTTTTTCTTCCAGGCTTAAATTATTCAAAAGGTATGTTAGGAAAATTCTAGTCTACCAACAGTTTTTTTCTAGTACCCACTAAACTATGGTGCAGGTGCTCTGTGGGTAGGTGAGGAAGAAGGAAGAAAGAAAAAAGAACAAATTTAGGTTCTAGTATGGTCGGCAAGTATCTGTGGGGGTCTTCATTCTGGAGTCTAGGCTTGAATAAGTTGCAAAATTTACTTTGTGCCTCCGCTGGGCCATATTATGTTGTTAAATCCTTACAGCAATCCTGTGAGTTAAGTATTACCATTGGCTCTATTTAACAGAGGGCGAGACTGAGGCACAGAACATTGTGGTTAACTTGCTAAGATTTCACAGTGAGCAAGCAGCAGAGTCAGGATCTGTATTCTGGAAAGCTGACTCTGGGCTTTATATTCCATTTTATACTCTTAATCAGAGTGTGAAAAACACTGCCACCCACTTGGGTGGCTCAGTCGGTTAAGCATCTGCCTTCTGCTCAGGTTATGATCCCAGGGTGCTGGGATCAAGCCCCGTGTTTGCCTCCATGCTCAGCGGGGAGCCTACTTCTCCCTCCTCCTCTGCGCCTCCCATCTCTCTCTCTCAAATAAATAAATGAAAAATCTTAAAAAAAAAAAAAAAAGAAAGAAAAAGAAACGGTGCCAGACCCATGGGAGTTACAAGGATGGACCCCACACAGCACGCAGAGAGGGGTGGTGAGGACCAGCTCTGCAGTCAAATTCCACAGGCTTGTTCGTATCCCCTTAGTACTTGTGTGACCTCAGATGAATCACCCTGCCCTAAAAACCTCACCTTCCTCTTCTGTACAGTGGGGTGGTAATACCATCTGTCTCATACAGTGTTGGGAAGATCCAATGACCTAGTGTATCAATGAGTCAGTGCATCTCGAGCAGTGAGCACAACACCTCCTGTGTGGAAATATAGACTGCAGCCTGGACAGCTATTAAATATGGCTTCTGCCTTCAAGAAGTTTCAGGTTGAAAACAGGAGTCAATGACTGAGGATAAAAATGAATGGCTTTACCAAAATTAAATAAGGTAAAGCAAAGCAAAATAAAATAACTTCAGCATCCATCAGTAGAGGATTGACCAAAGAAATTATGGTATAGCCACGTGATGGACACTAGGTATATTTTAAAACAATAATAAAACAGATCCATATGTTCTGATATGGATCAAGCTTTAAGCTTATTAAGCAAAAAAAAAAAAAGGAACATGCTGAATATTTGTGTAATGGAGAAGGAGATGGATAGGTAGGTGGATGAGTAGGTAGAGATCATCTTTGTAAATACGTGAACATGTTCTGGAAAGATACACAAGAGACTATTAACAGTGATTGAGGATTGGAATTGTAAGAAGCTGGTTGTGTGGAAGGTACAGACAGGATTTCTTTTTCTTTTTGCTTTATTCCTTCCTATGTGATGTGCTTTTTCTCCCCCAAAGTCCATGTTGCATTTTTAATCTTAAGTAAAACTTCAAATTGCACACACGCACACTCATGCACATGCACACACATGCATACACATAGGAGAACAGTGTCCCGAGCACAAGGCAAATTCAGGAGAGGAGAGGGAGAGACATCTCTGGATGCTGGAGCCAGAAGTGGCTTTACCCATGTGTTTTAATTGCTTTAATGGCTTTAGAACAAGGGAAACAGATGTCCACAGGGCCGGAGCAAAAGCAAAGCATTAGGGCTGAGATAAAGTCGCTGCCACATGCCGACGAGGCAGAGTGAAGGGGAAAGCTGCCAGTGGAGAATAAAGGGGGAGGTCAGCCCCTTTCTAATATTTAAATCTATGAGGAATAAAATTAAGTCAAAAAGAAAGAAAAAGTAAGAGATTCCTTGCCTAGAGCTTCAAATCTAAGCTGCAAACTTCACAGACCCCACTAGCATCGGGGAACTGGGGACTCCAACATTAGTCTCGCCATTTTCAAACACAACCCTCCCAAGGTCACATCAGAAAAGGGGTGCTGGTGGCCTGGGCTCATTTTCAAGTTCTGCCTCTGGTAGGTGAATGTCTGTATGTCTTCTTCCCCTGTACCCGTGGAGGATGCTTGCCTCAATGCAGTGTCAGGAAGCGCTGAGTTAGCCTGGCACTCAAAGATTTGCTCTCACCACGCATGTGTCTTTGACAGGACAGGACATTCTCAGGTTTCTTCTCCTTCGGAAAAACTGAAACGGGACTTGGTGTGGTGGAAAGGCCAAGGAGGGAATTCTTGGAGCAATAGTGAGAAAAATGCAGAGAAATACAGCAGCTGTTGCATGGATTCCAAACAAAAATGGCACAATGATAGGAAGGCGGGAAGCCAGACAGAAGAAAATGGACCAACAGTGGGAGAAAGATGAACAGGAAACTGCAAAACATCAAATGTCTAAAGGTCTGCATGGAAAACATTCCTTTGTGTCTTGTTTTTCTTTATTTTACAAATGGCTTTTCACCCACAAGCGTCCCATTGCCGATCTTCAAAATGAAATGTAATAATAGCTCCTTGTGGATGATTCTTAGCCAGGGAATAGCCACCCAGGCTTTTGCTTCTTCTGCCTGGGCCCTTGGTGGCTTTGGTGTGACGTCAACAGGCAGGAGGAACTGAGGGCCAGGAGGAAGATGTCACCTATACCCCCCGTATTACTCTCGTTCTTTGACGAAGCATGGTCCCACTCCCAGAGCACGCACACCCTCATGATCTTGTCTGGTTCTCACCAGACCCTGCGCGAGGGAAAGCAGGGGAGCCTTCTCATCCCTGTTTGACACACGAGCAACAGAGGCAGGGAGCGGGGTGGGGTGGAGAGTGGCTGTCCTCGCCATGCAGTAAATCAGGAATTAGTACCAGAATGAGAGATTCATTCAGCTCATCCAGATTCCTTACATTCACACCTACGGTTCCAGATCTGTGGCCTTGGTTAGAGGGTGTCGCTCAAACTGATTTTCCCCACCTTGAATACATTCATTCAGCTAATTTTTGTTGAGCATGTATTTTGTGCCGGCTGTTTGTCCGAGCGAGGTGAATGCTGTAGTGAACAAGGCAGCGCCCTATCCTCATGGAGATAATTTTCTAGCACCTTAAGATGATCACGAGTGCTGTTAACGATATACGCATGCGTGCGCCCACATACACGCACATACTTTGATCCAATATTTGGCCTTCATGAGACAGAGTGAAATCTTCCCCTCACTCTTTCGTTCTTTCACCCACAAGGTATTTGGCCACAGGGGGGTTATCTGCTACCATTGGTTGTGACTCCTTAATGGTAGCTCATCTTCTCAACTTCCAGACTTTTCTCTGTCCATCTCTTTTCTCATTTTTCTCCCAATCTCTTACCGTCTTTCTTTTGCATCTCCGTCCCATTTTTAGCTTCTTCCTAAAAGACCTCAAAGAACACCTCTTAGACTAACGCCCATAAAAGTCATCGGACCCCTGTAGCCAGCAGGTGTCAGAAAGACAAATCTAGAAACCTCTTGGGAGGAGGTGGTTTCTGGGCTCCATTCACCTCAGTCCCCAGTGCAGGGAGCCAGCTAGCAGGTTCCTCAAAGCCCTTCTGGTTGGGCGTCGCTGGAGAGCATTATTATGATAAAAAGCCAAGTCAGCCACTCCCCCTTCCCTGAAAGGTCCCTTCCTACCCAAGGACCTTTCATACTTAGGGTGTTCATTGCTGTCATTGGAAACCACTATTGGTAAAAAAAAACTCCCGAAGTATTTCCCAGAGCTTAAGTTAAGGTAGCGGAAGAGTCACAATTTAATTAATTAACATTGTTATCTTGAAATTGCATTTTTATGTAGGAGTGTATTACTTTTTGCATTTTCATAGCCTACATGCCTTACAATGAGGAGAAGGATATGGAGGCAGTTATAGGCATAACTCTGGTCCCCTAGCATGGTTTTGCGTTTGGATGTAGGTTACGAGGAGTTGGTGTAAACTATTGGTTATGGGTTGAGTCAAGCGTGTCTCGAATGTTAATGTACCCAGGAAGCACCTGGGGAGCTCACTAAAATGCAGATTCTAAGTCAGCAATCTAGTGCATGTCCAAGGAGCTTTCACTGGGGCAGATGCTTCTGGTTCTCGGACCACAGTTTGAGAAGCAGGAGTTCAAACTTGACATTTCATTCCTGTCCCTCGGGGTTTTCTCCGTAAGACAATTTTAAAATTTCATTTAAAGAGGAAATATTAAAAATTATATTTTATGATGCATCGATGCAAAGACAACTATATTAACAGCCTATATTTAAACACATTCTTCTCTCTCGAAGCTCGTTTTCTTTCCCTTCTGATTTTAAGAGAAATGAAAATATTTCATGGGCCTCTGAGTATGGGGGTTCCCAGGCACTGTCCCTGCGGTGCCCAGGGTAGAAGTCAGCCCCCGTCCCTTACTAATTATGTGCTGAAACTCTCTGAGCCTCTATTTCTTCATCTGTAAAATGGGGATCATGGGACCTGCCCTACTGTTGTGTGTCTTTGCGGAGTGCCTGGGGCATAGTCAACACTCGGAAAATGTTCGCTTTTGTTACTAAAAGTTGCCTGACTCCTGATAACTGTTATTGTCTCACGACCTATTGAAAGTCAGATTTTACATAGATTACCGCTAGTCTCTTAAAGCTCTGCTTGATATGTCCTACTGGTTACATGACCTGGATAATTTCCATAAATTAACCTCTTTTACCTTCCATTTCTGTGCTACCCCGCTGTTCCCCTTCTAGAAGGACCCCATCATCTCTTGGATGCGGCAGACAGCAGTGTCGTGCTAACTTCGGCCGTGACACTCAGTCCCTCCCAAGAATGTTCAGGCATTCATTTGCAGCTCCCTCTCGAAACTCATCATTTCGATAGAAAGGCTATATGGCCCCTGATGGATCTTGAATTAGCTGTCGATTTCTCTGCCTGTCACTCAGGGATGCGGAAGGAACCATAGGGCTAATCGTATAAGGCTTTGCCATCGCTGTTTCCACGTTCTTTTGTTCCTTTTAGCTCCTGATGCCTGTTGTTTTTAGCGTCCTCAATTCTGACACCTCCATCCAGTGTATGGCATGCGAGGATTTAGCAAAAGCTTTGTTTGGGGGTGGGGGAGGGGGGAGAGGTGGGGAAGAATCCTAGCTTGTTAAAAGTACACACACATTGCAATTGCAGCCCAATTTCACATGAAAATTAAAATAAGGTGGTTTCAGAATGAAGGGAATGCAATCATATTTTATGAGGTTTGATAAAATCTCCCAGTCCCATTAAGAAGATAGTCATCACTAGGTCATCAGCATCACTTTATAAGAAGATAGAGCAAGATGGCACTTATTTTCCTTTGTAATATTTTGATACATCCAAATAATCATGGTATCCAGGTGCCAAATAAAAGATGCAGAATTTGCTATAAACTTGGATTTTCAAAGTACACCCCCTTTTTTTTTATTGCCTCCCACGGAATTCCTATGACACGTACTCTTTGAACTAATAATTTCAGATCTTAAGTTTTCTTAGGCACTCTGCATAGCTATTCAAAGCATTCATTCATTAAAAGCACGAGCTGAGCTTTTCGTATGATTTTTAGAAAAGGGGAGACAAGTCAAAACTCTGCCAGTCGGTAGGACTGTTTTCTGTTGGGCATCTTCATCACAATCTTAAATCTTTCTCTTTGATGTATTTTCTGATCACAGTGCCTTTATTGATGGAAACACTGATGCTTTTTATTACAAGAGTATCTCTTTCCTCAAAAAGGATTTCCATTTGAGCATCTTTTCCTCATTTGTTCTTCCAAGTAATTCTTCCAAATTTACTCACACCCCTTCCAGTCCCTGTCTCCACTGCCAACCTCAATTACACCACACAAACTAGGCAGAGGAATCCTCAAAGCTCTAGATGGGAAATGTGGAAAATATTTGGAAATGTTCACCAAGCTTTACTTGTAGTCATCACTACTCAATCACATGTGCTGGATCAGACATTTTCGCCTAACAGAAAGTACGCACGCAGTTTTGCAGATTTGTCTGCTGGGATGCCAAAGAATCCAGGCAAGTCAGAGGTGAGACATCAGGAGGACACACAGTCTGGATGGTTGACAAGGTTTCTGACTGCCCTAGAAACTCAGGTACCCCCCGAGCGGGCTTTCTGTGCCACACCACCTGACAATGAACGTCCAGACATTCACCTATTCTCTCTCCCCTGGTCTTCATGTGACCCATCACCATTGTCCAGACTCCCTTTCCTGTTAAACACAGCTTCTTAACAGCATCGCCTCCCGGGTCCTTCCAGAGCCCTCTGCACCTCCACACGGCTACCTTATAAATTCTAAGTTCAAACCAAATCACACTGGGGGCCAGAGAAGATAAATGCCAGTTTTTTTCATCGTCAAGGTAACGATAACAGATTCACTAGAATTTACATAGCACCAAAGTCGATTTACATGCTTATTTACTCTGTTGTTCTCTTTAAAAAAAAATGGAGTTACCCTAGCAACTGTAATATCACATGATGTTCAGACCAACCGTAATAGAAACACCTTCTGAAAAGAAAATACACATTTCGCCAGATGCATAAACTGTCATTTATAGAATTTTGATCCATTTTAGAAATGATTGGGTGAGGTTCATGCGGCATTAGGTACTTTTCCCATTAATTACTTGGCTGGCTTTGGAGACGCTATAATGAAAAGTAGACACGAAGGAAGAGGAAGGCATTGGACCCTCCACAGAGCCTGTTGATAGATCTGCGTGCTGTATCTCGTTAGCACATCAGCAGAAAGAGCGCATTACCAAATTCCATCTTTTGTTACCCTTTTGCATATGCGTAGAATTTAGTACACCGCTCAAACTTTGTTCTGATTTTAAGAATGACGGCATGTGCGGTGGAGGGACGGTTTGCTTTGTCTAAAGTGCAAGACTCCAAGGGGGCTACCCCAAAGTGGAGGAAACCAAGAAATGGCCAAGGCTTGGTTGCTGTCAGCCAAGCTGGGGTTCTTTCAAGTTCTACAAATTAATTTGCTTAAGCCCTGAGTGAAACAGAGCCTTTCTCGGGGATAGCACCAGGGTGGCTCTTACTGATCTCTGTTCAGTCTCGCCTGGCCAGTGTGCCTAGAGCCACAAAGGAGAACTCCATCGTTTGTGCGACTGTCGGCTGTTTCTCCAACAAGACAGCAGGAGTCACAGGGTAGGGGTGTTGCTCTTTGTACCCGAGTACCCCGGCTCGGAGATCGGCGCCCGGGACGCGGTCACTGCTTTGCACACCCTGAATCTAAATGAAAGAGGGTCTGAGTGCATTCCAACAGGTCGAGGGAAATTAACAGAAGCTCGGTGTCTCTCTTGAAAACAAATAGCATTTGAACGAAAGAGAGGTCTGGAGGGGGACTGGGGTTGTAGAAGTAGAAGAGGCCTTTGACAAATCCGGAACCCGAGGAGTGCAGAGTAGAGGTCGTTGCTTATCTTTAGAAATGGACAGCTGTCCGGTTATAGCCAGTGTTGCTGACCACATGCGCCAAATTTAACAAAATATGGCTAAAGAAAACAAAATGAAATGAATCAAGTAGGTGAAGAAGTGAGGATGTTAGGAAACGATGCATGTGTGAGTTCAGACTGCCTGATCTGACACCTACTACGGGACACACAATGTGTCCGACCTTCCCTCCTTCTCCCCTCCCTCCCTCCCCCTCTTCAATATCTAGTAAGCCTCCATCGTGACTCCAGAATGGTTTTAGGAGCTTCAGTTGTTCATGTAACAAATATGGGATAAGGACTCGGACCCACACGGATGATGCCGCCGTGAGAAGCTGGGCCCTGCTTGCCCTCATGGAGTTCCCAGTCTAAACAGACACAGTTGCAGATTGTTCACTAAATACTTTACACGATTAAATTAATTAAACTGACTAGTTGATGTAACACTTGCTAAGGATTAATGCAAAGGCACACCTTTTACCAGACTTCCTCTCACTTTTGGAAATCTGAGCCCCGCCTCCCCCCCACTCCCACCCCCGTTTTCCCTCTGATACCGTGCCCAGGGTAAAAAGCAACCAAATCCGTATGAAGTACCAGGAGAGTTTTCTGTCAGCCTTTGTTCCCGGATGGTTTGAATAGGAAAGTCTCTGTCTGTCTCCCTCTCCGAAGATGGAGGGAGCCTATGTGTATTTGATGTGCTCATATCCCCAAATTTGGCCATAAACCATTATTTAGTGGCATTTAGTGAAGTTACCCCATGCCTTTTTTTCTGATTACCTAGCTGAGATGGAACTTTACCTCCTCCCACCAAGTCAGGAGTGGACTACTCCCCCCGCTCCTTGAACTTGGCATAGAGAACAAGAAGCACATAGCAATGAGTTTCAAACTCATTTTTCAATGTTCCTCAGAGAACAGTGTGTCCTGGGTTCCTGGCGGCTGAGGAAGATGACCCTTCCCCTGGCTGGGAGACAAAAGATCAACTAAATCAGGGCACATTCCTGACCCATCCATTTCCACCATGTGTGATAATGTGGAAAAGTCAAAAGGGTGAATTGTGAGACAGGTTCTCGTGATGTGCGTTTCCCTAGTGAGCATTTCAAGTCCCCCGGGGCACAAGGGTGTCTTTGAAGATTGATAGGAAAAGCAGATGGGTGTGCACCCCGAGAACTTTCCTGGACGTGGCAACCCTCTGCACCCTTGAGTGGCCATCCCCACCACCTGCAATATTTACAGTACCCCATGTGCAGAACAGTCAGAAACCACCCAAGCAGATGCCTCAGACACAACCTGGCATGCACACACACACACACACACAGACTGAGTGTCTTCACGTGTTTCTCACAGAAAAATGATCGCATACAAACCATCAGCAATTCCTCGGCCACGTAGAATAAGACACTGACCAGATCAGGGCCTGAGCCACCCGGGACCCGATTTCCTGAAGTTAAAGCCCCGACACAGCCATGCACACACCCAAGCTCTCCTCACGGGGGACGGAGTCTGCAGAGCGGCCCTTCTCTCCTATACTCATTTCCCTCAAGCGGCTGACACATCCATGCCTTCCTTCCCGAGGCCAGTGGAGCGTTAGCCTGAGAAAGATAAAGGAAGTCTTCATGCCCGTCCAGCTGCTCGGAGAGCCCTCGATGCCCCTCGATGCTACTGCAACTTTACAACCCAGCACCATCAAATAAATCACCTTTCCACTCGCCCCCCCTTCGGTTCACCAAGATCTGTTGTCCCCTTAGATGGCCCAAAATTTACTGAGCACCTACCGTGTGCCTGCCCTGTACTGTCTCTGAGAACAAAGCCAGAGCTAGTCTGCATTCCCGAGATGAAGGCATTGGACTTCTTCGGATTTTAAGGTATCTTCATATTAATGTTTTTCAGAGGTCAGTGCCTGATTTCCTGAACACTTTATTCCTTTAAAAAAATTTCTTGAACATAATAAAAAAATGAAATGGAAAGCTCCCCTCCCCAAAAAATAAAATAAAAATGACAGAAGCAAAACATGTGACTTGTAAAACATTAGAAAATATAGACAAAACTAAGAAAAGGAATTGTCTTATTCTCTCGGAGTCAGAAATTACCACTATTGTGTGTGTACTTCCAGAACGTTCTTTCTGTATGTATATTTAAATAAAATGAAATGATAATAGAGACGCTACCTTACCTACTGTTTCCAGTCAACAGTGTCTATTTTTCTGTTTCAATAATTTTTATCTTTTTAATACCCAGACCATATTTTGCCAGCTACATAAAAATGTTGTTCGCCGCTGAATTGATCAAAGTACTGCCCAATCTAGGACCACAAGCTGTACCTGATGGTTTTGTCTCATAAATCTTTTTTTAAAATCCAGCATGATCTCTTTTTTTATGACCCAGAATTGTAGAACAGATAGAACGAGCCGTCCTGAAGAACGTCTTCCTTCCGAATTTGTCCGGGAGTTTCTCATTAGCTTGCTCCTCCATCCCCTGTAAAAGTGATACATAAAACCCGCACAGGTTCAAAAGGGACTTGTTGTTACCAGAACACATCAGAGGTGTAGACCCTATTGCAACACATCTGAGAGCACATTATCTGTTTGCCCCAAAATCAGTGAGGCCAAAAACAGCACCTGAGCTAAGATGATGGCAGTTTGATTGCTCCATTTTACAGGTGCCCTTACCCCCTTGCAGCTAGAAAGTAATCTTTATGGCTTTACTTTTATATTAAATGCATGTCCGGTTCCCCATCAACCATCTACTTCATGATTTTAACACTAATTAGTAATCCTTTGCCTGATTCAGTAGTTTAATTAAGGGTTTTTAAACGATGTATTTCTACATCTATCATCTGAGTACAATCATTTTATTGACTCTTAACATGCATTCCCTTATTATGGTTCTCATGACTCCGAGTGGAGAATGGTCCAAGTTGAACATTACCACGAATGGTGTCATCTTTAGGACCTGGCAGTTGGATGGGTTTCCCACCAACATAAGGAAGACTTCACTCAGCTGTGTTGTCCACTGTCTTCATGTCCCCTCTTCCCCACAGTGACCATCATTTGTTTGACTTCTTCTTATCACAGGCTCTTATTAACTTTATTCGGATTTTCCTTTGATTTGAGCTTGCGGTATGCCAATGCCAGTTTGTACTATCTAGCTAGCACTGATTGTGTATATCTCTTTCTAACTCCTTTGGCGGTTTCTTGAAATTGGTCTCAGCAGTAGTACTTCCACCATGGAAGTTGGCAAGTGCTACAGTTTAGGCTTTTTTTTTTTTTTTTTTTTTTTTTGAGAGCTATGCATTTAACATCTACCAGCCCACCGCTGCCTTAAGCCATTGATTTTTCAGACCTGGCTTAAAACCAGAATTGCCTGAAAATATTTCCCCTAATACAGACTTCAAAACCCCACTGCAAACATACTGAATCAGAAACTCCAAGCTGGAAGCTCTGCAAATCTGTGTCTTTGATAAAACCCTGCAGGAAACTGAGGATTCGAGGACCACCCATCAAGGGGTCAGCTCTAGGAAGAAAACTCAGTGAATGTACTGACGAGCATTTCACTTTTTCCGAGGGGTCCTGGGTTACCATTCTTAGCCCCTGTATTGTTTGGGGGCAGGGTGTCAAGCAAAGGTTCGTCAAAGATGGTTTCTTTGCACCTGCCTTTGCTCTGAGCCCTTTTACTCATTTCCACGTCATTCTGTGTCTGGCATGCACCTGAACACAACCACAGGGGGAGCATTAACCATCTTCCCTCTCCAGTCACTTGGGGGTTGGGTCACTTCTTCGCAATCTAAACAGGAAAGCCTGCCGCCCCTCCTGGGGACAGGGTGTGGGCAGGGACACTAGGGTTTTAAAAGGACATTTTAGGGCCAGACCCAGAGAACTCCCTAGGGCATAATCACCCTAATGACACTTTTGCCATTTGCTATGGAGAGCCTGGTGGTTCCTGGGGCCCCTGCCCTTCTGTGTGTGTAGCCAAAATGAGTTTTAGGCTGCAGGGGCAGCTACCTAATCGATTTCCTTGGCCTGAGCCTCTTAGAATCCAATATAACATAGATACAGGACAGCGATAATGATTTGACACCCACCACACGTCTGGGGGCTACACAGCGCCTGTGGGGGAAAAAAAATGTCATGCCCAAATGAGGATTGTTGGCCTGTCTTTCCAACACGACACAAAAAAAAACACATTGCAGTATTATGAGAATTCCTATTCCCTCTGTCGATATTTTCGAGATGGTTCTTACTTCTGAGCAGGTATTGATTGTGTATAGGTTGGGCCCCCCAGTGCCATTTGTCATTTCTGATATAATATCGTGTTACCGTTTAAAGCCGTAATGGGAGAGGTGTCTGTGCTTAAAGCAAAGCGGTGTCTCGAGCTTTGACAAATGGCTAGATGGTCTTTGTTTCTGCAGCAGTGAGCAGTTGGCTGGCTATTTGCTTTACCTTTTATCCAAGAATAACTGTGTGATGGGTTCTGGAAGCGAGCAGTATCATATTGTCAGATGTGGTTCATGGCGAGCCGGGTGGTCCTCGCAGAACAGCTGTGGGATTTTAGCACCCGACAGGATGCTCGCGGAGGGCCTGTGGAAATCTGAAACAGCTCAAGCTCCACATGGCTGCCTTTGGTTGAAAAGTTCTCAGTGCTGTTTTTTTTAAGGTGAGAGGACAGGAAATGCTGATGGAAAGAGAAAAAAAAAGTGCTTTAGACAAAAATTGTGTTCCAAAGGAGCCTTTCTGAGAAGGAGCAATGTGGGGGGAAGGGGTGCGGCTCTGGACGAGGATGAAGGGTGGCCCTCTTGACCCGACGCCTGCCTCTCAGCTCCAGCCACCCTCAGACGGGTGACCCACCTCTCAGGGACGGGACCCGTCATACATCACCAGAGTCCTTGCTAGTCTGGCAGCAAGTACTTCTGGAAGGTTCTCTGTTTCTGTACCTGAAGCTATTCGTGGGCAGCAGTCGGGGCACTTAATCCATCAGAACAGGCAGTTTGTCAGAACACACAGTGATGCTTTTGTGCCCACGGTTCCCTTCTCAAAATTCATGAAAACCAAAATGCTCCCACAATTTTAATGTGATTTGCATGGTGGCGATGGCTGTCATTTCTCTCTGCCTTCTCCGAGGGGGAGGGAAGGGCCAGTCATGTATCACTGCAGAAATGGCACGACGGGCACTGTCCCCAGCTCTGAATCTGAGAGGACGTGCAGAGAAGGGCCTGGCAGGAAATCTTGGCCTTTCCGTGGCGGACGACCGCGCCATCCTCGGTTTTCAGAAAAGTTCACCAAGTGTTCAGCAACGGGTGTAGGATGGACACTCCACCAGAGGTACAACGCAATGCTCAGAAACCTTGTTTTCCAGAGGTGGTCCTGAGCTTTGATTTCTCCAGGGCAGCGTTTTGTATGATGAGTCCAGACTTTCTCAACAGTATCATTTTTAATTCATGAAATGCACTTTCTAGGCAAGAGAGAGGGCTTGTAGAATAAACGATGGGTGTGAGACAGAAAATATAAGTTCACAGGCCTCATTAGGATTTGGTGCCAATCAACAGAAGAAATGGGCCCAAATACGTATATAATTAGATACATGTTTCTAGATCCATCTCACACACACACACACACACACACACACACACACACAACGTACAAACACATATTCATAAACATTCGTACTCATGAATGCTGTATATATCTGAACTGGTTACCTAAACTGAGGAGCACCATGTCCTGTAAATGCATTAAGATTTTAAAATTACAAGCCTACTGTATGCCAAGCATTTTGGTACATTATTACATTTTATCTTCGTAATATCTTTATAAGGAAATAGTATCAGTTCCCATTTTTCAGATGACAAAGATGAGGTTGGAAAGAGCTGATATTCTTTGCTCGAAGGCATACAGCTTAGAAGCAGCAGATTCTCAGCTCATGCCATTTTTAATAGGTCACACAAGGATTTGCATGCCATTTATTGTACATGTTGGCAATTATGACGAGGTGTGCAAATATAAAGAAAAGAGTATCCGCCCAGATATTCTAAAATGAAGGGCTTGCCAAATTCCAGGGGGAAAAAAATAGTCCCATCTTTTTTTTTTTTTTTTAATGAGATTCCCAGACCAAAGAGATTTGAACCTTAGGATTTCTGTTAAATTAAACCAGCAAACACAAAAGGCTACAAGAGTCAAATAGATAACATGAGTCATATGGAGGTGAGCGATAGGGAGAGGTGTGGACCCCAGTCGACTCCAGGGCACCTGTCCTAACTGAAAGAGAGAGCGTGATGCTTAGTTCCCACTGACTGTGGCCATGCAGGACTCTAGGCTTGGTATTACCAGATCACCTTCTTTGTTTGTTCTCAGAGAAAGTCCTATGTACAGACTTTTGACGTTTTTCCTTATCTTTATGACTTGTAAATGTTGGCAATTAATTCACCTCACATTTGTGAGCAGTGTATGACCTCGGGGACACCCATTTCCAACCTCTGCAGTAAGACTTTGCTCCTCCTGGTGACTCACTGACTTCTATTCACTCATCCTGCTGGTCCTGTTTCCATTCTGGGGTTTGAAGTTTGTATTCCTCCCCGTGAGTTAGTGAAATAAAATAAGCACGAGAAGTTCTTCCTTGATAAGGACAGGTTCATGCCGCGGCGGGGAGGGCATCACCCGTCCTCCGTGACTTGGGACAACCTCACTGGTCCAGATTTGATTGGATTATCTTTGTTTCCTTCACGTTCTAAAGCTCTAGGGCTGTTTTGTATTTTAAAGACATGGGTATGATAAGAACTGTATCATGTGTCGCCTTCTCAGCAAATGTCCCCTGGGGCCAACCTCTCAGCACCCTATAAGACACTAAGTGACCCAGCCTCAGTCGGTCATGGTCACGTCCCCTCCTGCCACCTCTCTTGGATGCATTTCTCTTTAGCAACTTCAGATTTCTTTCTCTTCTTCAAAGAGCCCTACCAAGCTTGTTTCCTGCTGTGGGTCCTGGCACTGTCATGTCTCCTGCCAGTCCAATTTCCCCTGGAACGACCTTCCATCCAATTTTGTTTCAACCCACTCCTTCTCGCCCTTTAGGCCTTAGCTCAGATGTCACCTCCTCCCTGACCGCTGAACTAAAACAGTATGACCCACACCCCAGCCAGTCACTACCCTGCACTTCACCCCATTTTGTTTTCTGCATGTCAGTTATCAATGTCCTGGGATTTCTTATGTATTTCTCCATTGACCTATGTATAGAGCCTGCGGGTACAGTAATTTCAAAAAGGGTAGATTTTCAAGCCAAACAACCAAGTTCAAATCCCAGCTGTGCTTTCTTCCTGGGCAGTTCACTTCATCTCTCCATACCTCAGTTTCCTCATCTATAAAATGGGAAAATTAGGGATAGGAATAATAATAGCACCTCATACAGGTGTTACGGGAATGAAATGTGATTGGTAAAGTGCTCAGAACAAGTCTATAAAGTGTTTGGCATGATGCCTGGCACGCAGCAACCACTCCGGTAGGATCGGTAGATGTCCTCACCATCATTATCATCCTCATCACCATCATCTCCTGCATCTAGTGAGTTCCAGTGAGAATAGATACTAGCTTTCTTTCTAAGCTTTGCATCCTCTGTGTGCAACACAGAGTAACCGCTCAGGAAATATTTATAGAATACACAAATGGTAGAAAGGAAACTTTGAAGAGGGAGTACAATGGGATACATTTATCACTGCATGATTAATTTCTTAAATATCCGTGTGTCTTTGTGTATCCCTATCTGTATGTATCTTTCTGCCTATGTCTCTCTCTTTCCCTCTCTCTCATTAAATTAAAATAAGGATGAGGACAAAGTGCCAGGCGAAGCTGATAAAACAGTTCAGGAGGTTGCCTAGCCCCTTGTTCTCTCACGAGTTGATATCTGAATAACAGTGCCCCCCTTGAACCACGCAGCCCCCCACTAATGACTTACACCAACAGGCTTCGTACCCGGGGAAGTGGCGGCGGCGACAGTAGGACCCTGCCCGTCCTCCTAATGATGCGAGGTGATGTTGCCTCTCACTCTTGGGCAGAAATGAAAGCCCCCAGTCGGTGTGCAGAAGGGCCGCTTTCAACAAAGAAATCCTGCCATTCCAAACTGTCGAGACCTTTAAAAATAAAAGATGTGCTGTATTTCCAGCACTATTCAGTATTCATGAGGCTTCGCGGCTTGTTGTAAGGCAAGATGAAAACAATACTCAGTAGATTTTCATAAGTGACATGTAACTGTAAGATTGATAGATGATGCAGTCTTAATGTATGTGAAGTTCAAAATCAACATAAAAGCTGCAAGGTACCTGAACGCTGGATTCCGAACCCTCATTTCTTCCAGGAATGAGTCCCAGCATCCCCCTAACTCTGCTAATCTGTGAAACAAAAGGTGGACAGCACCCTAAGTAGGAGTGAATTTCTACTGAACCTCCAAGGACCAAACGTTCAAATATTGTCATTTATGTCACCAGTCCTTGAGGACATTTTTCCCCTTCAAATTAATACGATGAATCATGAACGGTTAAATATCACCATTTACTTCTGCTAATCAATGCCAAGGAAGATAGCTAATCCTCCTGGGAACATTCAGGGAACACAGAAGGTGAGCTGTGTTGCTTTTTCTCCTCTAAAAAGCCCTTGCTTTATACTTGCTGGCTCCTGTGGGTTTGCTATGTATTATAAACACACACACATAATTATAAGTGATATAGAAGATGTTACTTACTGTATTATGTATGTCGTGTATATTATATATTCAGTTCACCGGTTCTGTATATTACCTCCAACTATGTAATATACAGTGAATACAAGGCTTTAGGAAGTTTCACGGTCAGGCTCAATTAAGCGGAATCTGTTTCTATCCTCCGGTGAATGTCCAGGAATGGGACGTTATAGAGTTAAACTACACATCTTCGGGCGCCTGGGTGGCTCAGTTGGTTAAGCAACTGCCTTCGGCTCAGGTCATGATCCTGGAGTCCCGGGATCGAGTCCGCATTGGGCTCCCTGCTCGGCGAGGAGCCTGCTTCTCCCTCTGACCCTCCCCCATCTCATGTACTCTCTCTCATTCTCGCTCTCTCAAATGAATAAATAAATCTTTAAAAAATAAATAAATAAAAATAAAAAATAAATAAACTACACATCTTCTTTTTTGAACCCTTCTTTCTTTTGTCTTATCACTTGTTGCCTAACATTGATTGAATGTTAGAACCTGTCAAGTTCTGAACGGGAGGTACTGTAAGGGAGTCTGACAGAGACACAAAGAAATGACTCGTACTGCAGAGAAATAGGCCTGCATGCCACGGGGCACACATGTACACACAATTGTCTCTATATGGAGGAGCCCTCCCTTCCTCCTTTCCTTCTCATTTTAGGGGAGGGGGCTTGGGTTGCCGTTTTTATTGTGCTTCGGGCCCAATCTAGTTAACTCAAAATGGATACAGTTAAAAAAATGAAATAATAGTATCACAATAAAGAGCCATAATTTTGTGAGGTCTTTCTATGGCCCAGGAAATGCTTAACGGACCGTACATGCAAAACAACCCCGCAAGTAGAGCATATGAGTTGCCTAGTTTTACAAATGGGGAGATGGAGCCTCAGAGGGGTTAATCCACTTGTACAAAGTCACACAGCTAATACGTGGTAAGAGGTTGCTTTTCACTGTTGATGCCGGAAAGACATCAGCAAGATGCAAGTGTCAGAGCAATGTTATGGACCATTTGGGGATCAGTGTTGTTCTAAGCCTTGTCTGGTTAGAAAACGTTGTATCAGACAAGAAGGCTTCCAAAGGACAGGGACCTCTGCCTGTCTGTTTTATATTGTCAGCTCCAAACATAGGGCCTGGAACAGAGAGGAAGCTTGGTAAATATAGAATGAGAAAGAAAGGGAGAAGCAGGTAAGGAGGCAGATCCCTGGTGGATGTTTGGGAGCTGAAGAAATAAACAACGTTTTTCCAACTTTAAGGTAAGCACAAAAACAAGGACATGCTGCTGACCAGATTTAAATAAAAAAAAAATGAGACAGCTGGTCTATGAGAAGGAACGCAGTGAGCAGGGCAGAGAGGAGAAGATGATAGTGCACGGGATGAAGTGATTTATCCCCAGGCACCCAGCTCATCATGGGCAAATAGCTCGGCTATGAAGACAGCCTGGGTCCTTCTCCCACAACTTCAGCACACCCCTCTTGATTTTCAGTGTTGGGTGATTTTTCCAATCTTTCCATCATTTTGCCTGGGTCCTGCTGAGAAGAAAGATCTTTCTCAGAGCTGGAATAAGGACGCATCGGGTTGATATTGGATGTAAGCCATCAATGCTAAGGTGTCATCCAGTTCGAAGTAGGAATCTTCTAGAATCTTTGCCTGCAAACGGAGATGCTGAGCTAGCTGGCAGACAGGATGGTGAGGACATGCAGAGTTCTTTTATGCACTCCGCTCATTCACGGAATTGTGCAGAGGCCTCAAACCAGGTATTGACCTGTATGCATTGTCTGTACAGAATCATGAAGAATACTCTTACTTGGGACAAAGGGTTTTAAAGATAGGTTTAAAAAAGTACCGCATCTGATTCCCTGTGGGTCAGAAAAGGATCTCAGATCAACTCCCAGAGATTTGTCTTGCCCCCCTTTCCTGGGCTCACCACTCCTCCAGACACATCCCCATTCTGGCTGTGCAGAGATGGCAGTATGTGTCCTCAGTGCCCTCACCTCACGCGGAGGCCTCCATCATCCGTGCTTTGTGCCTTTTCCCCACCATTCAGCACACCCCCATCTACAACACGCATATTTACTCTCTCCTCTGTTTGTTGGTTGTTTCCCTCTAAAAGAGGACTGGGGCCAGATCCGTCTCGTGCATCACCATCTTCCCCAATCCAACCAACGGTGTACCTGAAACACAGCTGATGTCAAATAAATGTTTTTAATGGCACGAACTGATAGAAGCACCCACCCTTTCTTTTCTGATGCTCATGGCATAGGAATGGTCCAGCGCCGGAAGGTGCGCATTCGGTATTTGTGGAGGATTGAGGAAGCACGTCCCACATTGCTTCCAGCACCCACGGCAGGAAGGTGGGTCTCTCCCTGAACTAGGAGGAAACCCACCTTGAGTTGTAAAAGGGTGAACCTGAGGAAGGGGCCATCCGTGTCTCTTGCATCCCGGGAAAAAGACAACAGATGCGCTGGCAGGCATCTCTCTCTCCTCCTCCCCTCAGTGCTCTGACTTCAGAACACAAGTTATATTGCTTGACCTGTTTGTGTCTTCTGGCCACCTCTGATGATTCATTTATCTGAGCTGGGTGTTTCCTGATGAAAAACACAGTCCGTTGGATCATATTCAGTTAATTCCCTCTTGATATTTGCCATTTCCAATGATGGCCTTCCGTGAGTACAATGGCAGGGCTCTTGACCAGGTGCCTTAAACTCTTTTGTTTGGTGTTTTTGGTGTTTTTGTTTGGCTTCCTTGGGAGCCTGGAGCTGTTCACGTTGGAGGTCTTCTGCCAGTGGTACTGACCTTCTGGAAAGAGGCTCAAACCCTGATTTGTAATCTCAAAGAACAGCCTCCCAAGAGGTAGGATCTCTCCACCGAGGTGAATACCTCGAGTTGGCTTTTTTTTTAATTAAGGCTCCGCATTGTAACTAGTCAATGTACATTATTGGGAGAGTGAATGTCAATGCCACTGCTTTTTCTTTCTCTCCTTTATCTTTGTCAGTGATTCAAAGACATGATTTATGGTTAGTCTCCGACTTTCAGCATCATCCATCAAGTCCTGGTTTCACTACAGGGCTCCGCGTTGTAAATCATGCCGAAGGGTTGTCACTCATTCCCCTTAACCCTTTAGGGATGTGTTTCAGGGTCGCTCTCCAAGAAGGAAACTTTCTAAAATGGCAGCTGAGGGGGCCTGCCTGGGCGATTGATGGGGGCGCACCGAGCCAGGGGTGTTAATAATTGCATGGCCTACCGCAGTAATCATTAAGTCCCGGGTAGAGCCTGGGCCCTGCTCCACCCACCCCAGGCAGGATGAGAAGCTCACCCGGGGGGCCACTCAAGCACCACACAGACTCCTGAACCGGCTCTACTCTGTTTTGAAATGTCCTTTATGGATGTGAAGTGCTGAGTTTCCCTTCAGAATCAATCATGGCTAGTTCTGATTGTGACCTTGCAAAGATTATAGCACGAGTGCAAAGACCCATTAGCAGCTGCTATTTCGGGCTTTGTAAATTACCAGCCCTCTCCTCCTCCTGCTCTGTTTTTTTCCAAGTCTCTGTCCCTTTTTCACGCTCGGGAAGGTGGGCAGTGATGACAAGGGGTGAGGTGGAAGACTGGAAATCGTAGGCAGAGGAGCAGGAATTTTGTAGGACTTTTCTCCTGCCGTCTGGTTCCCAGCAATGGCCAAACTCAGTCTTCGAGCCTCAAGCCTTTGAGACCTGGAACACTTGAAAGAGGCAAAAAGCCGGATAATTGCATGGAGTAAACGTGTCGGGGGCGGGGGATCTCCTAGAGGAAGTCTGCAGCTAGTAATCGAGGGTCATTAATGAAAAATACATGTTTGGGATCTACTCATTCAGAGTCCACAGCCCACTGATAGCAATTTTATCCCTGAGTTATGCATAGCTCTGTTTTACCTGGGTAAGATGATGAAAACAAATATATCGGCAGAAGATATATAGGTAAATAAAGTGAGAGGCTGTAAAACATGAATGTTTGTTATCCAAACAGTGCTACCCTCCTCCCTTTTAATACGAACCCTTCCTACATGGTGTTAGAGGGGATCAGGGCTTGGAAGTTTCCAAACGCAGAGCGCAAAATGTGCCCAGTGTCTCCATTTTTGCAAAAACTTGGGTTCATTTAACCCAAAGGGTTAATGCACCTGAGTTTACTAGGACAGTGACCCTAAAGAGCCCCTTCTTTACCTGCTTTGCTCACTTTCCAGCATACAAAATGGCTGGTCTTATTATTTTATCTTTCTTGGAAAGAGCACAAGGATCTTTTCAAACTTTAAATGACCCAGAAGCTATTAATCCTCCTAACAGCCTTGGAAGGCAGGTAAACTGTTGGTGAACTAGTATCTCACTGGGAAACCCTTCTCCTTCTGCCCAACCCCTGCTCAGAAATCAGATTTATATGGTATACACAGTGTCTGCAGACCTAACTACAGGTGACTTAGAAACGGGAAGGCTGCAGATTAATGTGCCCATTCAGAATGATGTATTCTATTTTTTTTGTGCTCAGAGTAGTGCTGATGGCCTGCTAGTAAGGCATAACAAGGAGGCCGATCTCGTCTCCTACCTGCAGCCTATTCCAGAAAGGACTTCCGTCGGGTGTGTTGTGAAGTCTGCGACCGCTATTTCAATTCTGTCAATAAGACGGCTTCTGTTTATGTTACGTGGATTTTGTTGTGCCTCTGATCTAAAGCATTTCCATAGGAAGAGTTGGTCAATCCATGGGATTATAGATACCTTAGAGTCTTCTCCTTTCTTCATACTGCCTGTCCCTGGAATAAGTAGAAATTTCTGTAGATCTTACTCAGACCCAGAGGCCGTGATCCCAGAGGCATTGAGAATCTGCTGCTAAAACGTGCTTTCAACAAATTAGAATACGCCCCCTAGTGAAGCTCCGAATTAGCAGGCCACCTCGGATATAAAGCTAGGAGGCCCAGTTACAGTCAACCCACCTCGACCTCTCACTTGAAGGAAGCCGGCAATATATGCAAGACTCTAGGAAGAAAGAAAAAGAAAATGTTGTTAAATTAAAATAGTCCAGCTACCTCTGTCTGAACGTAGCCCATTGGCATGATGCCTGGCTTCAGGATGTCTGAAGCGTTCAGAATGGTGAATCACCCACCTTTTAAGAGGCAGAGAGAAAAGGAGTCCTGTTCACCCAACATGTGGGTCAGCCTTTGCTGGTCAAATTCCAGGCAGTTCTAATGTATTCAACAGTGTGGCGCAAATCTCTGCAGACCTCTATCTGGTGATACATAGTTGCCAGAGCTGCAATGGGGAGGGGGAGGCAAATTTAAAGAAATTGTCCACATTCAGACACCCCAACCCACTGGCTGCGAGCCAGGCATAGATGGTTCGGCTCCTGCCCCGCCCCCCAACAATGTCCAGTTTCCCCAGGGACCTTCTTTCTGCACAGAAAATTCTGAGCTCTGCGTGTCCAAACACAACAGTTACATCCCTTCCTACTACCTTCTCTCTCTGTATCAGTCCCATTTTTCCTGCCCCCAACCCCATCCCTGTTTCCGTTTCTGTTTTGTGAAATAGCAGTGTGACTTTGTCTTTGACATTAAACAGTTGTAGATACTTTTAGCAGAGTTTGTTTACTCCATCTGTATTTCCAATCAGCGCGGAAGGTTTACCAAAGCGGTTCATTACTGATTTATTTATGATGTATTTAGATAGCAAATATGGAACTGTCAGCAGTTGCTGGCTAAACAGTGTTGACAGACATTAATAACATATGGTATAGCAATGGAATTATGATCTTTAATTTTTTTTTTTTAATTTTGATTCTCAACATGCAATTTGGGGCTTTGCGTTTTCTTAGGTAGTTGGTGCAACAGGAGGCGACTTTTAAAGAAACTGTGTTTTCCTTTTATTTGTAACCTTTGGGGTTTCCTGGTGGTGACATTAACATCTTCTGTGTCTGTTTAGCTGTTCAATTTAATGGAAGACAAATCCTCCCAAAGGTTTAATTTACTCTTGCAAACTGAAATCACTATATTCACACCGTGGGAAATGGCCCTAATTTTCCCAACCTTCAGTCGCCATCAAGCATATAATTTATTTCTCCCCCTCCAATACATTCCTCATTAGAAAACAAAGTTTTTGATATTTAAATGTTACCAAGTTCAAATGGAGGAACCTAGTCTCCCGTTTCTGCAAAATGCTCTTCCAGGCATGGCTGCCTCTACCTGTCAGCCACCCATTTATACCGGGCCAGAACAGACAAACACCTGAATTTCTGACCTTTAATTGGCGGTTCCTTTGAGCTTGTATGGTTTTCTCCAGCAGCAACGGTGGGGGAGGTTGTTTGCGTAGGCTCAAAGGAAAAGCAGCTGATATACTGGGGTTGCGATAGAATTCAGCCCATCTGCTTTGAAATGGGTAAGCACATTTTAGCTGGCCAGGGTCCAACAGGCAACAGAGTTTCTCTTCCGCCAAGAATTTTTCCATTGTTCTGCAAAAATGATCCCATTTTCCAGAATTCAATTCGTTCTATCTCTTGAAAACGATACGCAGAAGACATTACTGTTCACGCAACATAAACCTAGAAGTTCTCTAGAGCAGTGGATGTCAGTGATGGAGCTTCGCATTGAGAATCTGGCGAAAGCTAACACCTTCTTCTCAGACAACAGATACAGAAGTATTACCTGTGATTTCAAGGTCCTGGCAGCCGGGAAGCTTATCTGCCCAGATAGGGAGCCCAGTTAAAAAAACAGGTGATCATTCAGTTCATTACATGATTTCCATGTGTGAAGACGGAGTGCTTGTCCTTATTTTCTCATGTAAGGATGGGAAACAAGATGGACTGTAGGATTTGTGGATTGAGTACCTCTTGTGCTCGTGTGCTAGATGCCCTTCTAGTGCTTACCTCACGTTATCACACTGGATCCTCAGAACTCTCTAAGAAATAGGTATGAGTATTACTACCATTTTGCAGGTAGGGAAATTGAGGCTGAGAGGTGTAAGTGATATGTCCTGTGTCACATCGCTAAGCAAAGGAGCCGTTCGTTAGTCAAATCCAGATAGTCTGATTTCCCAGCCAAGTCAAATGGGGGATTTGGGTGAAAGCAAAAGCTATAAAGAAGCTTGTATGTCTTTACCTCTCTTGATTTTACTATTTTAGAACTGTAAATCATATCGGAAGTTTTCCTGTCCAATTCCCTCATTTGACCTTTGAGATAACTAAGCCCAGAGAAGCCCTAAGACTTTCCCCAGGTTAAATGGCTAGGGACTGAGCTGGGGCTGGCTTATTCTAACCCTGGGTCCAGCTTTGGTGGTCAGTGCCATATCATTTCCTTACTGGTCTCAAAGCCTGAACTTAATTCTATTGGTGGCCCGTTTTGAAATCTATCCTATATGTTGGACATATCAATGATAATAGAAGAAAAGAATCATAAGAGCCATCTCTGTCTTGATCCTAATGTCTCCACTGCTAGAACTCACAAGAAATAATAAGCTGCCATGGTCAGATCGCTGTTAAAATCCCACCTCCACTCATGAATAAATAAATAAAAATCTTTAAAAAAAAAAAAAAAGGGCGCCTGGGTGGCTCAGATGGTTGAGCGTCTGCCTTCGGCTCAGGTCATGATCCCAGGGTCCTGGGATCGAGTCCCGCATCGGGCTCCCTGCTCTGCGGGGAGCCTGCTTCTCCCTCTGCCTCTCTCTCTCTCTCTGTCTCTCATGAATAAATAAATAAAAATCTTAAAAAAAAAAAAAAATCCCACCTCCAACACCCACCAGCTATGTGATTTTAGACACACTCCAGCACCCGTCCGAGTCTTGTGGTTCTCCCGTGCAAATGGCTTCAATGAAAGATTCTATTCAAAGCCACCATTACAGAGCCTAGCACAAAGCTATGATTCGTTAAATGTTGGTTTTCAGAATTATACTTATTTTCAGTGTACATAGAACCAAAATCAAGATGCACAAATATTGTCTCTTCAGTTAAACACCTGCAAAGCTACATACCGCCATCTTCAAAGCCAGTTACTGTGACTCTCCCTTCATCTCATCTTTCATGCATCAGATTTCTGACTTCTGGACCAAGATTTACGCAGCTCATGTTATTAGGTTAGGTCCCCTAGATAATCTTCCTATTTTAAAGTTACATGATTTGGCTCTTAATTACATCTGAAAGTCCCCTCCCAGCAGTACCTAGATTAGAGTTTGGTAGTACATCTGGGAGAAGGTGCATGTAGTGTCCACCAGGGGCCAAGAGTCTTTGGGGCATCTTAGAACTCTCCTCACCATGGCCTCAGTTTCCTAATCCACCAAATGGGGATGTACAATAACATCTATGGTGCAGATGTTTATGAGGATTAAATGTATATAAATCACTTGCCACAGTGCCTGACACAGCATTCACGTGCAGTGAATCGTAGCTATTGGTCCCCGGAAGGGAAAGTAAGGCTTGGACATGGAATAATTAACCAGACGAAGCAGGTTTGGAACTCCACCCTGGGAAAAATCATTCAATCCGCAGGAACATTTCATTGAGCAGCAAGACAATTTGCTAGGGATTGAGTGACAACTGGTAGAAGCTGCAATTAAAGGAAAAGAGCTGCTTCCTGCAGGAAGATAAAAGGGGACTTATTCAGAGGACACATGGTCTCTTTGAGAATCAACCTACAGTCTTGCCTCTTCCCTGCAGCAGCTGTGATATTTGAGCAGTGGCCTGAGAGCGAGAGCCATGTGGCCAACCTGGAGGTATGTGGCTGTATGAACAGCAGGTGCAGAGGCCCTGAGGTGCAAGTTCATTAGAATTGCCAAGAAACACCACAGGGAATAATGTGACAAAGTGCAGAAAACAAAGAGGAGAGGGGAGGAAATTGAGTCAAATTTGTGAGCCAGTTGGAAATCTGAACTTTGAATCATTGATGACAGTAAGGGGTTATTATAATTATTATTAATTATTATTGCTTGGATGTAAGAACAATTGTTTCAGGTAAGGAGGGTTCTTTTCTTTCAGAGATACATGCTAAAATATTTATGGATGAAACGACGTGAAGTCTGGGATTTCCTTCAACATAATACCGGTTGGGGACAGTATTAGAGGCCTGGATGAAACAAGACTACCCATGAACTGATAAACATTAAAACCGGCCGATGGTCCACGGAGGCATATTATTCAGTTGGGTCTCTTTCTGGGTATGTTTGAAATTCTCCACTTAAAAAGAAATTTGAGAAGAAAAGAAACTGAGTCAAAAGAAATGTCAAGAGTCAGATTGTAGAGGGCCGTGGAGCCTGTTTAAATGACTTTTTTTCTAAGAACAGCAGAAAAACCATCGGCCGGTTCTGAGCGGAGGAGTAACTTGACCTGATGTGTGTTCTTCAAGGCTCACAACTGCTGTGTCAGCATGGAGGGTAGAGAGCTCTATTCGTTTCTATTGCTGCTGTGACAAATTACTGCAGATTTAGTGGTTTTAAAAATGACATAAGCATATCATGTTACAGTCCTGAGGGCCAGAAGCCCAAAATCAGTCTCACTGGGCTAAAATCAAGGTGTTGGCAGGGCTGCATTCCTTCTGGAGGCGCTGAGAGAAAAATCTGTTTCCTTGCCATTTTCCACCTTCTAGAGGCTGCCACAATCCTTGGCACATGGCCCCTTCCTCCGCTTCAAGTCAGCAATGGCGTCACTCCAACCCCTGCCTCCATCTCTGTCTCTGACTCTGGCCCTCCCGCCTCCCTCTTACTCGGCCCCTTTGAGGCCTACCCATTGTGCCACCCAGACAATCCAAGATAATCTCCCCATCTCAAAATCCTTCATTTAATCACATCAGCAAAATCCCATCTGCCACGTAAGGTCATAAGGTCACTGATCATAGGTTCTGGGGATTAGGGTGTGGACATCTTTAAGGGGCCGTTATTCTGCCTTTTACGGCAGGGGGGGATGGAGCAGAGCATCCAGGCAGCAGGCTCCTGCAGGCAGCCATATGGAAAAGGGCTGTGTGGTTTCTTCGCAACCTCAGCACTCTTGACGTCTTGGACCAGATACTTTTTTTGTTTTTGTAGAGGGCTATGCTCTGCATTGTAAAATGTGGTCGGGGCACCTCGGTAGCTCAGTTGGTTGGGCATCCGATTCTTGATTTTGGCTCAGGTCATGATCTCATGGGCCGTGGAATCCAGCCCCGCATCGGGCTTCCCTGTTCAGTGGGGAGTCTGCTTGAGACTCTCCCTCCCTCTCCCTCTGCCCCTCCCCCCTCTAAAACTTAAATAAAAAATTAACTTAAATTAAATTAAATGTTTAGTGGCATCCCTGGCCTTGACCCACTAGATGCCAGGAGCACCTCTTCCCCCACTAAGTTGTGACAATTAAGAATGTCTCCAGACATTGCCAAATGTCCCTAAGCTGGGAACCTGTGGACTAGGAAATAATGGCAGAGATGGTGAGAAGTGACCGGATCCTGGCTATATTCCGGTGGCAGACAGGCTTTGCTAGCCTCCCTCACCTCCCATTGCTAAGCACTGCCAGTAACAAGAGAAATTTCCTTTGGGGATGCGTTACTCATGTGGACAGTGCAGAGGCAGAAAAATGGCGGCGGACAACTGCTGTCCTGTGCCTATTCACTCTTCTCCCTGACTAGTTGCTTTGCTGCTCAAGGACAAAGGCAGTGGCTGTTAATCCTTTTACCCACCACCTACCCCAGCGACTGCAGCTTCGTAAGACCTCAGTGAATGCTTACTGGCTTTGATTTCCTAATTATAGTCTCCCTACACCTTTGCTTCACCGTTGGGGGAGAGGAACTTAATATCCCGGGCATCGCTTTCTGCTCTACATGGAATTTAAGACTCCGAGTTAGCTAAGGGCTTTGGAATCCGTGCACAAGATGAATAACACAAACGAAACACAAAGACTGCGCTGGTTGGTGTATGGTTCTCTGCAGTGCATATAGATACTCATTACTCATAATTTGATCTGCTTCCTTAATCAGCCCTAACGTTTACTGAGCACTTACTATACATCGGGCACTATGCTTGCTGCCTGAAGAAATCGGAATGAACATTAAACCTATTTTGTAAAAGAGGATCATAAGACTGAGGGTGGTTAAGCCACCCAGCCAAATTCCCAGAGCACAGACAGATGATATATTTCAGAACTGTCTGAATTCTGAATCTTTGCTCTTATGTTCTATACCATATTGCCTCAATTCTAGGTGGCCCAGGGTGCTTTGATGCAATGGAAGTAAGTCAACTTTAGCGTTAGGTCTTAGCAAGACTTAACTGTTTTCTTGATGGCTTTAGGCTTTGAGTTTTGATGTGTGAGATAGCTTCTAATACGTCCAACCTTGGGGAAGGAGGGGCAGGAGGTGCTTTTTCATTTCAGGGGAGGAATCAGCCACTCCCTCTGTTCACTCTGCCTTTTTCCCTTAGCAGCAATGGCCATGTACAAAGTCATTACAAATGAATCACACATAGGCAGATCAAGGGACACAATATGAGCTGTTTGGTCTCTTCCATCCTTTTCGATATGAATCATTGTCATGTTCTGAGCTGTAGCTGTCCTTATATAACTCTAGCTGTTCCATTGGATGAATCCATGGGCACAACTCGCCTTTAAGTGAACTGAGGACAAATGAAGTTCGTAGGTGCAGGGTAGGGACCTGGGTCTGAGCAGAACCAAATCTGAGTTTCTACTTTTGGAGTTCATTGGTTTTGGCACAGGGGTCTCAAACTCACACGGTAACAGGGGCCAAGCAGGTGTGGCTTATTAGCCACGTGGGCTGCATGTGAAGGGCTCTGAACTGAAGTGGGCTGGATGCAGGTCGATATTCCAGCACCTTCCCACCCCCAAGAGGGCAACTGTGACTCAGCTCCAGAGAAGGGTACCAGGTGGAATGTAGCCCTGTTGCCACATCCAGGCTTTGCCAAGAGGAACCAGAAAATTGAATTTTTATCTGAAATCTCCTGATTTTTAGATCTTGGTAATTCATTTATCTTAACTGCATGCCCTAAACTTAACCCACCTAGAAGCTGAATCCAGTTGATTAATTCTGCTTTGAGGATTTAATCTGAGTCTCCAGGCCTGCACTGTCCAATATGGTAGCCACATGAGGTTACTGAGGGCTTGAAATTGAGAGGTGCCCAAACCATAAAACACACGTTGGATTTCAAAGGCGTACTTCAGAAAAACAGAATGTAAAATATCTCATTAGTTTTTTTCTATATTTATTACAGGCTGCTATGATAACATTTGGGATATATTAGGTTAAATAAAATATATTATCAAAATTAATTTTACCCATTTCTTTTTCACTTTTTAACGTGGCCACCAGAAATGTGAAATTACATATGGAATTCACGTTCTGCATCCACTGGACAGCGCTGTTTGAGGCCTTTCGTCCCTCTCTGTAACAGACATAATAATAATCACAGCTACCAGTTACTGGGCATTTACCACATACCACTGTGTGAAGCCCTTTCTGAGCTTTCTTTTATGTAATCCTCAAAATAATCCTTTGAGCTTATTTGTATTATCACTATTTTATAGATGAGAAAATTGAGGCTAGCTAGAAGGTTAAGTAACTCGCTGAGAGTCACATAGCACATGACAGATTCAATTCTGGATTTGCCTACAGGTCTTTCAGATAGTAAAACCCAAGCCATTAACCACCATGCTAACTAAATTAAACTCACGCGTGCACTCACGCACACACACACATGCACAGAATTTGGACAAATCTGAAGAGTACTGGTCGCTGGCTTCAGACATGTGCTTGAGCTTAAAATAGCACAGAGTGAGCCCAAGAAATTATTATTTCTTTCCAACTTGAAACTTGTGGGCAATGCTTCATGTAAATTCGGGAGGGAGGAAGTATTTCCATACAGGTGTATTTCGCTTTGTGCAGAATATACCTGTTCTTTCTGCGTTGATTGTAGACCGAGTATCTGTGATTTGAAGTGCATTTGAAATGCACAAGAGGAGTTCCAAATGTTAAGAAACCTATCCTGAGTCCTTTTAACGTTGACACAAGAGGACCTCCACCTTTATCCTTACGTAAACATGTGGCCACACTGTCACGTGTGACACGCTGTGAATGGCCATCCATTCTGCTCTGTCCCAGTGCCTTCATCTGCTTCCAAAAATATTCAGTACCAGTTGTAGGGTGGATCCGTGTGAGCTTTGGGTTCAGAGAGTCCTGGGTGCATATCCTGATGGCATAACTTAGGAGCTGTGACCCTGGTCAAGGCATTTAAAGTCCCAGAGGCTTAGTTTCCTGATGTGAAAAATAAAGACGGCAAGAGCCAGCACATATGATTGTTGTGGGGGTAAGAGAGATCAGGGCTAAAAGCACTCAGCACAGACACTGGCACAGAGCAGGTCCGCAAATACAGTACTTCTTGTTATTAAATGATGATCATGATCATCATCGTCATCACGATGAGGACACTTTCCTTCTCAGCCTTTGCCTTTGTTCCCCTGACCCTAATACTCAGGACTAAGCTTTATCAAAGAGTTAAGACAAACCGAGAGGGGAAAATATTTCATCTACGAGCCCCCAAGGTCATGGGTATTCGGATGAAACACTTATCTCTTCAAGGCTTTGCAGCTGGGTCTTTTGTCTCCCAGCTTTTGTGAACGGCTTGTGTGAATGTGCAAACATTTGAAGAGCATCACGCGCTCCTCGGGGAGTGGCGATTGCAAGAAGGATCGTCCATTTTTCTACCTTTCACCCTGTCAGTGCACGGAGACCTTGGGATTTTTATAATCCAAATTGATACTCTGTAGGAAATCTCCTCCATTCCAGCTCCCTGCATGGGAAAGATTCGTTTTCTTGTGGGCACTTCTCCAGCCCAGGGTGGATAACAGTGACAGGAAGGTGAATTCCTAACCTTGCCTTCACAAGGTTCGGGGCTTGCTAATTTGAATCTCTCCCATTTTGCTCCCATCCACCTGGCGCTGTTTGATTTATCTGCTCTTGTTTGTGGATTCACTGATCACTTTCTTATTACTCTTCTACCTCCATCCATTTCAGTTTGTGGCGCCTTTCGGGTGATTTCTTACGCCACCCCTTCCCACCTGCTCCAACCTGACAAATTATCGACTCAAACTATGGCTCCTGACCTGGCATGGTCTCTTCCCAGGGATATAAATGATGCAGTTCAGAGGGATAATGATGCCCTAATAAACAGAGTTGTTCCTCTTTCAGCCTGCCCTGTTTGAAATTCAAGCACTCCACCAGGGCTCACTAGCTAAGGCAGTGAGGAAGAAGAGAGAGAAATTGGAAGACAGTGGGAATGGCTGGGAAATCCATGCACACCAATAGTGAGATCAGAGCATACACAGACAGCGGTCCTTTTTGGGGTCCAATGTCTTATTTTGCTGTCATTAAAAAGTGGGAGGGAGTGCCAGGTCCCTTCTCAAACCAGGTAGGTTTTGAAATCCTGAAGTTTGGTGGCAAGAAGCTGAAGATGAGGTCCCAGAAGCCTGTGGTCAGTAGAAGTGAGATGTCCACGGCTGCTCACCTTCCCCATCATGGTGCTCACTTGGGTGGCCAGTTTTGACTCCCGCATTTGCCCACTGATACATATTTGGCTGTCAGCACCCTAAACCCCAATTTTATGACTTAAACTCTAGAAACCTTTCCAGATCCCAGATTCTAGGCCATAGCCCTTCTAATCGGTGTTTGGTACTCTTTACTTGGAGGATCACGTCAAAAAAGCCAATGAAACAACATGGATGTAAACAGCACTGACCTTTGCAAGATACGCTTTGGTGTGAATTCTACCTCCAATTTCCCCTTTAGCTAAGAGTGCATGGCATTAGCCCTAAGACCAATTCCTTTGGAAATTGTAAAGGCTTAGTTTAATCAAAACAACAACAACAAGATGGAGACCACCCTAATATGAAAGTTGAAGTCACCCTAATGCCTTTTCTCTTCACGGACCCACCAGGGGTGCTAATGAACCAGTGGGGGGTTCACTCCATCTGGCTGCCATCTTTTGCTTGGACTTTCTCTGCCTTTGGAAGGTACAGGAGTGGAGGAAATGGGAACTCACAGACTCGCCTCCTCTGTGCCAGTCACCCATGTTTCTCATTTAATCCTCGGGTCAGTTCTTTGAAGCAGGAATGATTCACGTGGATTTGCAAATGAGGAAGTGGAGACTTGGGGAAATGAAGAATTCAAGTATTGGAACTTGGATCAAACCCTCTGAGAACATGTTGTCCCACCACATGTTGCTTGATAATGACACCCAACATTTATCGTGTGCTTATCGGGTGCTAGGCAATCTGTGTGCTGAGCCATGCCTACCAAAGTGATAGAGTTGTGGTCATTTTCAATCAACCCCTATAGGGTTGGTATTGCTGTTATCCCCGTTTTATAGACAAGGAGATGAGCTCAGACGAGTTATCCAAGTCCCCAAAGGTCACACAGCTAGAGGGCGGCAAATTCTAGAGCCTCCTTCCCCACCCCCTTAACCATGATCTGTACTACCTCAGTTGTTTGGTTAATTCCATATCGCAGCAAGCACAGTGGCTGCCATGGAAGGGCTCTCTAGCATCTCAGGGACCCCTTTGCTGCTTTGTAGCTGATCCAGGAGAGCCTCCAGATTTCTAACTATGCACTGCCTTCCCTTTCCCCAAGAGCATCACCCCCATGAGGACATATCTGTCACTTGTTCAACCTACCCATTCTGGCTTGGCATGAAATCCACTTTGGTGAAAAAGACATGTAAAGAACAACAATGACATGGTGATGATGTTACTTAAGTACATCTAACATGCACACGGGATTGAAGCCTCAGTTCCACCCTCAGGGGAACCTGAGTGCAGGGCAGAAGCGTTCATGGGCTGGCCCACAGCCTCACAGCTCTGTCTGGGGCTATGAATTCTTGGAACCCATTTAAACGTTTACCATTAGAGATGTAGTTCAAGAACTTGAGAGACATCAGTGCTATCTAGACACAAAAGATACTGATGGGGGTGCCTGGATGGCTCAGTTGGTTAAGCGACTGCCTTCGGCTCAGGTCATGATCCTGGAGTCCCGGGATCAAGTCCCGCATCGGGCTCCCTGCTCGGCGGGGAGTCTGCTTCTCCCTCTGACCCTCCCCTGTCTCTATCTCATTCTCTCTCTCAAATAAATAAATAAAATCTTTAAAAAAAAAAAAAGATACTGATGGGTAGCAGTATGTTGTGAGGGTTTAAAAAAGCTACATGAAAAACCCTCCATCAGTATTTCTACAACAGTAGTAGTTTTTGTAGCTGGTATTTTTTAAACTGTTTTCTCTGCATGCCAGCCTCTTCTAAACACATTACTTGATCTGAGTCATGCAGTCCTCACAACAATGGAGTGTGGGGGGGATTACTATTATGTCCCATTTACATATAAGGAAACCGGCCCTGAAACTTTAGGGAACTTGCCTGAGGTCACTAAACAGTTATCTAAGATCTCCATTTAAAATCAAACCTCTGATGAAAGATAAAAGCTCTTTTTTTTTTTTTTTAATGAAACAAAGCAAAGCAAAACAGGAACTCCATAGATGCCCCCACCCAGAGCCCCTGGCTCCATTAGGCAAAGTAGGCCTGGGGCCCCCAAAACTCTTAGACGCCTGTAAAAATGTTTGGATTTCTTTTAAAATCAAAGGGAAAAGAATGAGCTTTTAAGGTGGAAGAAAATGGGTTTTTTTCCTCACATCAGCCAAAAATGGAAATTTTAGCCCCCCCCCACAAAAAATGATTAAATTTTGCTCAAAGGAGAAAAAATTTAAATGTTGAAGCATTTAAAGTAATATTCAGAATAATTTTTAGTATCAATATTATTATGGTGGGAAGGGTCCCCTAAGGCAGACACACTTAGGGTCCCAGAAAGGTCTTACAACCTCCCTGGCAGCACCCAGCACTGCCCATCTAAGTTTAAATCACATCAGTGTTGTACGAGCTAGCAAGTTCAAAGTCATTCTTGACTCTCATAGTGGTCCAGAAGGGCCTGTTTGCAGGAGGACTGGATGTCCACACAACACTGCCCCTGTCTACTTAAGTGCTGTCCCCTAGAACCCTCTGTATGACCGGGCACATGGAATATAGAAATGAAAGAGAAATGAATTTGTAATAATTTGAAGTGTTATGTAAGCAGGGACAAAGTACTGGCAGACACTTGAACTTCATTTTTAGGGGGAAAAAATGTTTGGAGAAACCTAATTCTGGTCCCTTGGTTGCCTTAATGATAATAATGGTTTAGGGGTAAGGATCCTGTAATGAAGAGCTATGGCAAAGGATAGCAAAGATCCTTGCGGGAAAAATTCTTTCTTATAATTCTTCCCCAGAACACAGGGTAATTTTCAGATGAAGGTGTGATGGGCATTCGTCCTTGAATTTTTAACTCCAAGTGGAAATGCAAATGAACGAGACACATGTCGGAGGGATAGAATTTATATAATAGGACTGTTTCCGTGTCAAAGGACAGAAAAACCAACTCAAATTGGCATCAACAGAAATGTGTTGGGGTCTTCTAACCAAATAGTGTGGTAATAGAATTGGCTTCAGGTATGGCTGGATTCAGGAGGCAAATAGCTCTCCTACAACTATTATTTTTCAGAATTGGGTCAAAAACCCCTCTCTGGACCACTCACAGTGGCCAGGAGGATGGAGCACTCCGAAGAGCTGGCTTGAGGCACGCACTCAGCAGGTAGATCAGGGTGGGTTAGCTTCCCCTGAATCACGCTGACTGACAGTTGGGGTGGGGTGGGTTCTACTCCAAAGGAAAATCCAAACCAAGGTGTTGTCAATCAGAAAAAGAGCAGTGGGCACTGGAAATAATTTTATTTATTTTTTTTATTTTTAAAAAGATTATTTAATTATTTATTTATTTGAGAGAGAGAGAGAGAAACAGCATGAGAGGGGATAGGGTCAGAGGGAGAAGCAGGCTCCCCGCTGAGCCGGGAGCCCGATGTGGGACTCGATCCCAGGACTCTGGGATCATGACCTGAGCTGAAGGCGGTCACTTAACCAACTGAGCCACCCAGGCGCCCACTGGAAATAATTTTAAAAGATGCCCTAGTGTAAGATGTAATTGATAGTATGGAGGATAACATTTCCGTGTCCATTTAGTTATAGAGCTTTGCATTCTATTGCAAATAGCCCAAAAAAAAGCAAAACCAAAAACTTTCAAATAAATTTTCTTTTCATTGTTGTTGTTTTTAAACCATCATGCTTTTGCCTTTTTTTTCCTTCCAAATTTTTATCTAAATTCAAGTTAGTTAGCATTCAAATAAATTTTCAAATGGCTAGAAGTTCAGCTATCAGAGAATCCTGGCTGAAAGTTTGTTACCGTTGCTTTGCTCATGACTTGAAAATTCATGCAAAATTGTACCTCTTGGCTTTCTCCAAAGCCAAGACAATTGAGGGTCTGGGTGAGTCCTTGAAGAAGGCTGGTCCCTGAATTCCTTCTCTTGCTGTACGTGGACACACGATTACAACTAGAGTAAATCCGGGCCCCCCAGCACTTGTCCATGCCTGAACTCAGCTGACAGCATGGCTGAGTCACAGGTGTTTAAATTTTAATTAATCAGTCAGTAAGAAAAGCTGAGCTCCAAACCCTGAGTTAAACCTGGCACTAGGTTTCATACACACCTGGATAAATTTGATGGAAAAATATTTCCTGTAGAAATGGCCTTCATTTCTTTTGATAACACCTTTATTGGGGATACCATTAAAATTTTCATCAACAAACTAATTGAACTTTTTTGCAATTTCATGCCAATGAACACTGATAAACCAACCTGAGGGGTTGTACTTCACACTTAAGATTTGGAAAGAACCTGAAGAAAAGAATTAAAGGGAAACTGCTCTGTTATCCGGACCTGTAAAGGGCAATACCCAAGAGTAAGTCCAGCCTGGCTTCATAATAGCCTATGGCTCCCTTGTTTGGAAAGAGAATCTAACTCAACAAATATTCCCGAATGCCTAGTAAAGGCAGGACGCATGCTAAGTTGGACCTTCTGTTAGGTGCTTTGGGGAGTTGTGTGCACAGATGAGCCACGGATCTTGGTCTCATGCTGCTTCATATCTAGTATGAAGACCCAAAATTTTGCATGATTTTTACTTTACTTGCAAAGTAAAATATGGTAAGCAGCCCAAAACAAATGAAATTAGCCAAATTGATGTAATTAAGTACTTATTTAGATACTTATGACTATGTAATGGGCTTGGCTCAAAGTACTGAGGAAATAGCAATGAGCAAAACTCTCAGGATCACTGCTCTCGTGGAGGTTACGTTCTAGTGGGGACACAGACAGTGCACAATTGAACAAATAAATTATAAGCTATATCAGATTACTAAATGCTGCGCAAGAAAAACAAGCGAAGCAAGGAGAAAGTTGGGGATAAAGGGGTGTGTACTTGCATAAAGAATATTCAAGGGAGGGGTGCCTGGGTGGCTCAGTTGGTTAAGCATCAAACTCTCAATTTCAGCTCAGGTCACAATCTTTAGGGTCAGGAGATCTGGAGCCCTGCATCAGGCTCTGCACTCAGTGGGAAGTCTGCCTGGGATTCTCTCTCTCCCTCTGCCCTGCCCCCACCCTCTGCTTCCACGCACGCTCACTTGCTCACTCGAGCTTTCTTGCTCTCTCTTTCAAAAAAAAAATTCAGGGGAGGTCTCTAAGAAGCCAGCATTTGAATAGAGAAAGGAATGAATCCAGGGAGAATATGTAAAGGGCTTTGCACCACTGCCCTGGTGCTTAGTAAACACTCAATAAACGCTACTGTGATTATTATCACTGTTATAATAAGGAGCCCTGAATCTGAGAGGGGAGTGTAATTGCAATTAGCCTGATTTAAGAAAGCTTTGTGGAGGCGATGGCATTTGAATGAGAAAAGCATGGTTAAAAGCCCAAACCAACTAAGACAAAGAGATGGCTACAAGCAGACCCCTTGGCGTGTATCCTCCCGCAGAAATGCTGTTTGTATTTGTGTTTTGGTTTAGCTTATCTCATCAGAACTGGAACTGGGGCTACCGTGAACAAAATGATAAAATCTAGCAGCAGCAAGCCCACATCCCCACTTGGCCAATATTTGTCTGGGCTGCCTCACCTGAACCATCCCCCTCATCCCATGACTTCAGTACCAGTTTTCAATATTTCAGCATATTGTGCTAGTTGACAGACCCAAACTGCAGCATTTTTGATGGTTATGTGCCATATTCAGAAGGCTCTCACCACCCCCTGCCCTGGCTAAACCATTCCAGGGTATCTTGTTGCTGTTTTCATTCTCCTTTCCTGGTTTACAAGAGAGCTTGAGCAGCTTTTATTAGACGCTTGCTTCCCAGAGTGATTTGCCTCCAGTCTACAACCAGATTTCCATGATGGAAGCTTCCTAGATGTGTTTTCCTCAGGAGGGGAGGAGTGGGGAAGGGACTGTATTAGAAATACAAGAAAGTAGAAAGTGGTGTCATAGGAATGGGAAAGTAGGGGTTACAGGGGGTCCTAGACCTAATGCCCAGTCTTGGCCCTGGGGCTGACACATCCCTTTATAAGGGGGTTGGAGTCCCTGCCGTCCCCTCATCCTCCCCCAGGATAAGATGCCTGCCTCTGAGGTGGGACTCTTCATCTCCCACGATTCTTTATTTTACCCAAGGCCTGCTTCTCCAGTCAAGTTCCTGGAGAATTAAACCTAAAAATCAGAAGAGCATTAGCTCTGGTCTCTGGCCTTCTTGTCCCCAGAACAGCATCTGAGACCAATGAGACCAAGGCTCTGGCCCTGCAGACACGAGTCCTGTTGTCTCCCTCCGCCCTCCTTACCAGCCCAGCTCTTGCTGGCTCCTCAACTTTTCAGTTCCTGATGGGGGAGTAAGACAAAGGTCGGGAGTGGCTACAACCAGGGGTACAGATGGGCTGGGGGGGAGCGGCAGGGGGTCCCTGGCAAGGAGGGGAGGGTGCAGAAGTAGAAGGAAAGGTAGGCCAGGGCCAGATTACAGAGGCCATGCATGCCTAGCCAGAAAATGTCATTTTACGGCAGATGCCATCAGGACGATAAACGGTTCTCAGGAACAGGTGTGCTCAACCAACTCTTACTGGCCACCAACATTTTTCTGGTGTCAGCATCATCCCAGACAAATCCTGTTAAAAGCAACTCACACTGTGCTAATTCCTCCTCTCTGGTGTTTACACTTCTCAAAGGTGTGTGGAGTTCCAGCTTGTCACTCCCGGGTTTGTCACCCGCCGAGGACAGCTCAGACGCGTGGGGCTGCTTTAATCTTTCCCTATAAATCAATCCCTTCTCCCCTTCATCATCTAACTTGCTCTTCTCTGAACTTGCTCCAATTTGTCTACATCTTGCCGGGACCGGGTTGTCTAAAAGTGAACGCGCCGTTCAGATGCCATGAGTTCTCCTCACAGACTCTCTCCACCGCCCGGAGGATTCTGCGCAGGGCTCTGGCAGCGAGCAGAGCCAAAAGATGGCCCGTCTCCAGTTTCCAAAGGGGCCGTTTCTTTCTGTTCCAGAGCAGCCCGTTTGTTATTTTTAGTGTCTGATTGTCAGGCTGCAGCCTTAGCAACTTCTAAGTGGTCACATTACGTATTCCAGAAAGTCACATTTGCTGGCGATGTGCGCCTGTATCGATAGATGAGTCATTGCTCACTGTCATGTCCACTCTGTAGAGTCGTGTCCTCCCCTCCCAAGTTGGGAAAGGCGGAACGCGCCAGAGCTCCTACCTGCCCTGCTGCCTTACCTGTCTGCTCCCCGCCGGTTGGGTCCACCTGCAACCTTTTGTACCAGCGCCCTCTGCTGGCTGGACGTCCCCCAGACTAGCAGCTCTGGGAGCCGGATGGCCCCCGGCTCCAGGCAAATGGGATACTATCATTCCCATTTTAAAGACCAGATAACTGAGCCCCAGAAAAGTGAGTATGTGGCTCACAGTCAGTAGGGGTTTACAGATGGAAGAGAATAACAATAATTAGAATAACAACCCAAATGGACATTTTGCCTAGCGCTTTATTTTCCGACGACACATCTGAGTAGCGGACAGGTAATAATGGCAGTGAGCAGAAAGCTGGCTGTAATTTAGGGAGTGGGTGGGAAGCGTGGCCGACCCCTCCTGCTCAGTCTAGAGACGAGAGCAGTGGTCTAGCTCTGCCAGGCAACAAGGCAGGGCCAGTAATGTCCGAACTCGGTGCTCAGAAGACAGACCACATGGACACCTAAAGGTGAAATTTTCCCATTTCAAAAGGATGTGTCGGCCAAACAAAACATGTTTGAAAGCTGCACCCGGCCCACCGGCCCCAGGCTTGTAAACCCCCAGATTCCGTGGAGCTGCCCTAGTCACTGGGTTTCACGAAAGTCCTGGGATAAGGCTGCTCTTTTATCCTCACAACAACTGGGGCCGAGGGAAGGTGTGCAAATCGAATTCATGTTGGAAAAAAAAAAACTCAGACTGGCGCTCCAGATCACAGGTGGCTCTCTCCACCCAGCAACACAGACTTGTATTTTACTTTGGGAGAAACTTCTCCTTTTTAAAAATAGGAAAGTCGAGACTCCAAGGAGGGATGGGCTGATGGCAGATTGTACAAGGTCAGCTGCTATAAGTCTGGTTCTTTCAAGGCGCGGTGTTGTCTTTCATTCTGCACTAAGTTTGTTTTCTAAAGACTACATCTATAGGCTGGGAGCCTCTGACCTGTGATTTAGAACATTTGCTTTGAGTAGCTTTCAAGTAACAGAGCTGTGTGTGGGCTCACCCATCCACATGGTCTCAGATGGCACCTATTATGATTCAAATGGAGAGATGTGTAGCATTGAGCTGCATTAAGCAAGATCACACTTCAGAGCAATTGGCACAGGGGCCGCTGAATTTGGGCTGCAGACAGACTTTGTTTGGCCCGCACAAAATACTCGACAAGAACAACAGCGGCAGTAATAATAACAACAATAAAGTAAAGGGTAGTGCCAACATTTAATGATCAGGAGATTCTCCATAAAAATCCAAATTGCCATATTGCTTTTGCAAAATCTAAAACTCTGTCTGACTGGTTCTTTGTTTGTGCACGGCAACGTGGGCTGGGGCTGGGTTGTAGCCATCCCCTTCCCGTGGGGCCAGCACTTAGCAGGTCTACCCAGTGCCCACCTATTTCTGTTGTCTCCCCGAGGCCATGTATCAGAAACTATTTATCATTGTGTTTTTGTCATTCTTTTCGTAAAGAAAATGTAATGTCTCCTGTGGTGGTGTCTCTTAAATGTGAGAAAACAGGCTGAGAGCTTTCAAGAAAAATGGGAGCAGACATCTTTCTCTATGGGGGTGAAGAATAATTCTACCATATTTATTAAATCATGTAGTGTTGCTTTTCTGGTCCCTGTTCAGCATCTGTTTGCCACCCCACTCTGGACACCATCTAATAGAGTCTAATGTAGAATTAGTCCAGGAATAGGGTCTACCCCATACAGCCTTAATCAGTCCCTGAATCAGGATCAGCTGATTCAAAACAAGGCTGGCCAAAATGCGAGCTACAGCCCGCAGAGCCCCCAGCTCCATGGTGGGCGCCATTGTCAACAGGGCAACTTAATCATGGTGAAAAAGGCTCTTACCATGTTCTTCCTTCTAAGGCCCTTTCACGGTATTTCCACGGGACGCCAATTCCTCTTTTCTCCATTGGCCCAAGACTTCAGGTAAACCCAAAGTCTATTTGAAATGCAGTGAGTTTCCCCATAAGATGGGTGTCTTCATCCATTCTTTTCTCTATGTCCCTCCCTCAGGCTTTTTAAACATGAGAACAGTCTTGAGCAGTTTAGCCAGCAATGAGAAATAAAATTTGTGAAGCTTGACATCCCCCAAAGGAAAGCAAGTGTTGTTTTTGCTGTTTTCTCCTGCAGTTGAGAAGGGCTGACAATGAAATGTGTATTCCCATTTCTGCATCATTTTGTATTAGATTTGTAACTGAACCACAGTAAGCAATATTACTCCCCACTGTATTGATCAGGTCATAGTTATTCATCCTTGAATTGGCAAAGTTTAGGTGATGTTATGGGCTGACCAATTGTGTCTATTGCCTTTATTTGGAGAGACTAGAATCCTAGATGCTGAGTCCTTAAGGAAACCTATAAATTATCTGGTCCTTGGCTTATAAACTCAAAGACTTATCAGCACAGACAACTTATGTGGGTGAAGCAAGACTAGTAATGAACCCATAGTGATCAAAGAATACCTCCACTCAGCCCCACCAGGTATATACGTAGAAGAATGAGTGTTCCATGTCACCAGATCTTCAAATTGTTTTTAAAAGGCCCCAAATCTGATTTTCCAGGGTGAAATCTTCTGATTTCACAAGGTCAATAACTAATTTGTTTTTTTGTTTTTAAATACTCTAGACCAAACTAAATATCTATGTGTGCCAGATTTGGCCCAAAGGTACCATTTAGATACCTCTAGGGGCACCTGGGTGGCTCAGTCGGTTAAGCGTCTGCCTTCAGCTCAGGTCGTGATCCCACGGTGTTGGGATTGAGTCCTGCATTGGACTCCCTGCTCAGTGGGGAGTCCCTTTCCCTCTGCCCTTCCCCCTGTTCATGCTCTCTCTCTCAAATAAATAAATAAATAAAATCTTAAAAAAAAAAAAAGATACCTCTGATCTGGTTCTAGCTCTTCATTTTTGAAAATGGAAGCTGGGGCTCTATTAAGTGACACTCAAAAGATAGGGAAAGAGAGCTGGCATTCACACTCACTCCAGCTAGAGAGCTAAGGTGACGCTTGACTATGAGATACAGCAAGAAAACTGTTACTCTCTCAAATGAAGAGCAGTGAGGTCTCTCAGCTTTTGCCTTACCATGACAAGTATTCTCAATGGAAACTCCTCCTTACCCCACAGTCAGAATAATCTATCTCAGCTAATCTTCCATGAAGGAACAGATTTTAAGCTCTTTCTGTTTTCCTTAGGAGGAAAGTCTTTTCCGATAGGGATACTTAGAGAAAGTAACTACGAGGAGTCAGTAAATACTTTTTAGAATGAACAAAATGGGGAATGAGTTAAGGACACACACATCCACACTTGTATATACACACCCACACATACTTGAAAACGGTGTTTTAGAGGTTGAGCGCCACCTTTGGAAGAATTCATTCCACATCTATTAAAAGCTCTCGGTTGGTGAAAACTTCCTCTATGGGGTTATTGTTTCAGAGCCAGAAGGGTTTTTTTTTTCCTCCTATGTCAGGAGTTGGCAAATTATATAGCTCATGGATCAACCTGTTTTCATGAATAGACTGGAACGCAGACATGCCCATTCATTTGCATATCACCCATGGCTGCTTTGGTACTGTAACAGAAGAGTTGAGTATTTTCAACAGAAATGGTATGACCCACAAAGTCTAAAATGTTTACAACACTCGTGCTTTACAGAAAAAGTTTGCTGACCCCTGACAGATATTATGGATCAGTCATGCACCCTGATGCACTGTAAGGTGCAATTGTGTGTGAAGGCCTAGGAATAGGATATTGGGTACCAGGAATTGGAAACTCAAGTGACTAGAGAGGGAAATTAAATACAGTTTTACCGTGTTAGACTGGGATGACGTTTGTGCATTTCAAGGGGACTGCCTCTGCTGGGTGCTGGGATTTGTCCTCTAGCAGGAATGCATGCCCACAATTGCCAAATCCTCTGACTTTTCAGGAACATCCATAAATCTGGATTTTCATGTGAAATTTTCCATTGTTTAAGTGTTGGCAAAAAATATTTTTAAAAAAGAAAACACCGTGTTACCCTGTAAGTAACTACAGGGGGCAACCTATTAGTGATATCTATTGTGGTCAGGAGGGGATAATCTTATCTTTCTTGTTCCTGACCAGGATCCAGAAAAATGGATTGATGGCGAACTTAGATTTTGTGACAGAGTAGTAATAAGAAGGAATCTGATGGCCAAGGGCTCATTGCCAGATCTGTTTTAAATGTCAGCACCTCCTTTGTTTGCCTTCAAACAACACCAAACACCTAAATCACCGTAGTAAACACAGATAGAAAGAGACAGAAAGGTTAAAAGTATACTCATAATCTCCTGCTTTTTTCCCCTCCTAAACGTGTTTGAGAGCAATATTGTTTCGTAAAAACAATATGACCCCATTTCTAAAGCAATATTCATGCTAAGCTAGTCAGCTGTTAAATATACCCAGCAGTTTGCATTATGATGAAGCTAAGCCAGAATTTCAATTATTTTCTGGACACATTTAAAATTATAATACTTTACTGGGTTAGTGTTATAGTTCATCCAAATTACTCACAAACTATCATATCAATCTCTTGCAACTGCTAACGCCTTACAGATCCGTGAAGTCAGGCGAAATAAGAGACTGGCCAGGGTAACGACCTTCATGGCGATGTTGTGTTTTAAGGGGTACATGTCTCTAAGAGTGTGGATGGCTAATGGTCAAAAGCTAGCTTTTGCTGCCCATGATATTTAGGCTAAAAGAATTAAGAAGGAGCTACAGACCACACTTTTTCCTAATTCCAGGAACATATCTGGCTTTGTGCAAGTATTTCCAGCAGTCCACTCAACCCCACCTCCCCACAAATTCTACCTCTTTTGCCAAATGACTTTTTAGAAGTCAGTCCCCAGGCACCCAACGTTGTCATTGTTATTTTTTTCCTTCTCCATGACATTGCTGCCAGCAAACCCTGAAAACTCAATATCCTGGCATCTCCCCGGACACTCGGCTTTCAATGATGCACCTTGTTCCAGACCAGTGGTGCAAACTAAATTCATCAAGAGCAGGTCCTGTTAATCAGCAAGGGTTTATGACTATTACCACCAGCAGTTGCTTTGAATGTGCCTTTTCCTAAAGAAGGCATGCCGCTCTGAGTCCTTCATAATCAACAGGACCTTTTCACGCCCTTCTCGAAGTCCATGAGACCCCATGCTAGATGCGTCTGAGTTCATTTATGACTGTGTACCCAAAGCCTCTGTCACTTGAGCCTGTGTTTGGAGGGACACAGTGTCACTTAAAAGCAGGAACCCTGGGAGTAGGGTCCCTTGGGCTCACTCTGAATGCTATCTGGTGATGCAATGAGATTTGCCAAATGGCTGGAATCAGCAAAGGTACCTAGAGGGCTATTATCAGACTTAGCCACATGCAAACTTCTAGAACAAGGTGAGATCCCAACAAAGAGATCCATTAGAAGGCTGTTTAAAAAGATTTCTCCCTGTTTCAGGTCATCATTGCATTGACAAAATGAAACACAGGGAAAGAAGAAACGTAGTTACTTCTCTTTAATGTTTTACACATTATATCTAGAAGAGTTGCACTGTCCATCAGAGAAACCACTAGCCACTGGGGGCTATGTAAATGTAAATTTGAATCAATTAAAGTGAAATAAGATGAAAAATTCCTTTCTTTCTTCGAACAAGCTGCATTCTAAGTGCTCAGTAGCTGCATGAGGCTGGTGACTACCATATTGGACAGTTCAAACAGCTAACATTTCTATCATTGCAGAAAGTTCTATGAGGCAGCCTTGATCTAGAGATTTTTTGTAGTCAAAAATGTTTTTATGGTTTCATTATCTATCTATTTGTCTAGCAGGTGTTATTACAGCTTGTGGCAGGGTTTCCTAAGGTTTGGCATGTGGCACTCAAGATCATTTTAACATGAATAAGCTTTTTTTTTTAATTTCTAAAAGTTCTATAGTTATTTCAGGGTAAATTTAAAAAACATATATGACAAGAATTACGCTTAGTGGAAAAGGCCAACCTCAAAAGCTTACATACTCAGAAGCTCACCTACTCCATTGGTATAACATTCTTATAATGACAAAATTACAGAGATGAGAAATAGGTTAGGAATTACCAGGGAGCAGGAGTAGGGGAGGGGGCTGTGGTTATGAAATAGTATCATGGGGGGGAGGGTCTGCATCCTCATGATGGAACTCTTCCATATTTCAATGGCAGTAGTAGTCACCCAAATCTACACACATGATCGAATTGCACACTCACGAGTGTAGGTAAAATTGGTGAAATCTGAACAGGTTGGTGGGTTCTATGAATGTTAGTTTCCTGGCTGTGATACTGCACTCGAGTTACACATAATGTTATCACCAGGGGCCTGGGGACCTCTCTGTATTATTTCTTACAACTGCATGTGAATCTACAAGTATGTCCAAAAAATGTTTAAAATTATATATGACTAGCACATCAAATGAAATGGTTTGAGTATCATTTCCTAGGATGAAGCTTAAAGGAGCAAATGCTATGACAATCCATTATTCAAAGAGAAAAGTAGTGAAGAATAGTAAAGAGGATGTGGAAATGAAAATGAATCCTGAGGGTGGTACATGAGAGGCTGAAGTTTGGGAAACTCTGACATTGTAAGAAAACAGGCTCTGGAATGAAACAAAACTGGGATCAAATCCCATAGACGAGCTGTGTGACCTTGGGCAAGTTACTTAATGTCCCTGAACCTTAGTTTCCATAACTACAAGATGGGAATAATAGCGATGCTGTTTTCATGATGTTGTTTTGAAGCTACAGGATGAGAATATAGGTAAAACGCTAGTGCCTTCCCCAGCTTGCACTATGAACTTAATAAATGGCTGTTATCATTGGGTATGTGCACCTTATTCCATAAAATTTAGACATGATTAATTATTCATGTGATTGCTTAAATCAGGGTTGGCAAACGTCTTCTGTAAAGGGCCAGGCAGTAAATATCTTTGGCTTTGCAGGCCATATGGTTTCTGTTGCAACTGCTTACTTCTGCTATTGCAGCACAAAAGGAACCATAATTAAAGACTAGGTGTGGCTATGTTCCAATATAATTTTAATTACCAAAGCAACTGGCAGGTTGGGCTTGGCCTGTGGACCATACATGGCCAATCCCTGGTTTGAGTCATCTTCTTCTAGTCACCTTGGAGGGAGGGAGAGGTTATTGAAGGCAGACCCACCCATCTTTGCTCCTTTTTTTCCCATCCACCCTCTCCCATACTTAAGGACCATCCCATTACTATGCCAACCAGAGGTCAAGTCAAAATACGCCTGCTGTGGGTCTTACCGTGTGTACTCCCCTGGATGGGAGCCCATCATGGGTCCCCTGGGTCTTGTACATAGTAGGCTCTCAAAAAATACTAAGTGGTTTATTGACCCATTAATGGAGAGAGGCAAGTCTTGAAAAAGGTTAACAGAGATTGGAAGGCCAGTCCTCCCCGGTGCCTTCACCCTAAGAGCAGAGGGGAATGCTCATATGCATGTAGCCCTCACTTCAACTTGACACTGAAGGGAGTACAAGCATTTTTATTCGATATTATGCCATCTAATTGTTCAAATCGTCACAACACCACTATGGCAACTATTTGTGGCTTTGATTTATAGCTAAGGAAACGGAAACCCAGTGAAACCAAGTAGTTTTGCTAAAATTGTACAGCTTACTCACTGGGAAAACTGAGACTTCAACCTAATTTTCCCAATTTCAGACTCAAGTCTCTTACCCTGATGTCACAATTGCTCTAAAGAAATTTCTAAATGGCGGAAAAGTGGCCTGGTCGCTACCCCAGTAAGGCCCCTGTGTGAACCCTAAACTATCAAAGAGGAAGAGGGGACAGGTTTAAATACCCTCCACTGTGTGTTATTTGACACACATAAGTGAAAAATCCCACTACGGCATATTTATGGTAGAATCCCATCTGTACCACAGTATATGTAATACTATAAATTGTAATACATGATAAGGAATATATACGATCCAAACAATATGCATATATATGAGAAAGTATACACATGCACGTACACATATCATCCTAAAAAGGATGCAGACCAGGAGTTTGAACTGGATAGCTCACGGGTGAGATTTATCGTCAGAGTTAATTAAGGTGGTTGACCTGCAAAGTGTTGATGAATTTGCATGCGTGGCCTTCACACAAGAGTCCGTGCTCTCTGATTGTTTGCCATTCCTGTGAGTCCCAAGTGGCCTTCCAGTCCTACCCACCTAAGGGTCAAACACTCCCCGACTTTTTCCTTAAACTGGGCATGACTTTCTAGTGGAGACGTGGGTAGGGAAAGGGCAAGTGTGATCCACCTCTCTCGCTCCTAGACAGCCAGGCATGGTCCGAGAAGCCTGCACCTTCTGGCCAGTTCTGTCGTGGACCCAGCAGGGGTTTCGAAAATGCAATTTGCTTTCATATGCAGAATTTTTTACTCTAGAAAAGGACTTTAGGGGAGAAAATGCTGATCTCACACTGGTTTATTGAATAGCATTTTGCAAGCTCCTGGTCTACTTCTGACTCTCCAGCCTCTCCCTACTCCCGCCTCCCTTCTCCCTGTGCCCCATGAAGTTCCAACTCTTTTTCCCCCTTCTCCCCTGCATGGTGCCCTCCCACAGCTTCTCTCCACAGCAGATGGCCTATCTCCCTACTTTACCATGGGCCCTGAGACTTTCCAGATTGTCTCTCCAGCTCAATTTCTCTGGCTCTTCCTGCAGCCGTTTCTTTAACTTGTTGGCTCAGAATTAGAAATAAATTTCTTCTGGCCAGGTGAGATCCCCACTGGCTTCTTCATACTCACCCCTCCGCCTCCCTCCTTCTTCATTTTCACCTGACCAGCCACAGTTCCGTGTCCCTCTGCACATAGGCTTACACGTTCTCCCTCTAAAAGCAAAAATAGGGGCGCCTGGGTGGCTCAGTCGGTTAAGCGTCTGCCTTCGGCTCAGGTCATGATCCCAGGGTCCTGGGATCAAGCCCCACATCGGGCTCCCTGCTCCGTGGGAAGCCTGCTTCTTCCTCTCCTTCTGCCTGTCGCTCTGCCTACTTGTGCTCTCTCTCTCTCTTTTAGAATCTTTAAAAAAATAAAAATAAATAAAAGCAAACAAATGAAACAAATGACTGCCCCCCATGTGAGCCTTCCCTCTGGACCATCACCCCTGCTCTAGCTACCTGGTGGCTTTTCTCTTATCTGCAATCCCCAAACTCCTACAAAGTGAGGTGTGCTCTCCTCCCTCCTGCCTCAGAGTCATCCTTTACTTCTTCCTTGCAAATGGGAAGGGAGCGGTGTTTGCACGCTCCACGACGGACACACACACACACACACACGTGCGTGCATACACATGCATGTGCTCCTAGCTTAGCTGCAAATAAGCCCAGTGGCCGTGGGAGCTTTGGTGATGGGCTTGGGATTTGGGTCTCAGCCTGGCCACAGCCATATTCTCACAATGACCTTGAGCCATGTCCCCTTATCTGTAAAAAGGGTATGATAAAATATTTCCCTCCAGAGTTGCTGTAAAAGTAAAAGGAGAGATTGTATACAAAGCACCTCTCACATGCTATGTAGTTAGTATTAACAGTTACTATTGTTACCAAATGTGTGTATGTATGTATGTGTGTGTATATGTGTGTATGTATGTATAATTTAAAATATTATATATAAAATATCATCTTTCAATTAGAATAGTCTGTGCTCAGCAACCATGTGAAATCCTCTCTGCCTTTTCCAAAGGACTTAGCATTGTAAGTTTCGTGTAGAAGCTCTTTGATACACACGTGTGAAACCAGTGAACGGTTGAGAAGTTAGGACACCATATTAACAAGGCTATTATTATTTTAATAAAGCTCGGGTGTGCAAATGGCTTAGAATAGGTTTTCTCAGTCTCGACAGGACTGCCCCTTCGGGCCAAAGAATTCCTTATTGTGGGCCGTGTTGCACACTGTGGGATGTTCTCCAGCATCCCTGGGCTCTACCTACTGGATGCTGGTAACATCGCCACCATCCCCACCCATCTAGTGGGAGACAAAAATGCCTCCAGATACTGCAGCTGGTCCCCTGGGAGGCAAAATCGCCCTGTTGAGAACCACTGATGGAGAGGTGTCTGAAAACTCCTCCTCCTGTGAAATGTGAATAAATAGCAGGGTCTTTGCTGAGGGACTCGAAGTTCTAAGGGGAAGGAAACCCAGAGGAAAGCCAGGTGACGTTTCTTGTGGTCACGGAAGTATCGGTTTCGAAAATGCAATTTGCTTTCATATGCAGAATTTTTTACTCTAGAAGAGGACTTTAGGGGAGAAAATGCTGATCTCACACTGGTTTATTGAATAGCATTTTGCAAGCTCCTGGTCTACCTCTGTAAATTTTCCAAAAGAGAAAGCCAGCCGTTCAGCGTCCTGAGTCCCACCAGATAATAATGTATGCATTGGGTCCGGGTAACCCACACATTCAGAGGAAATACCTCCACATTATTCTTTAACATCAAAACAAACAAGGGTCAGTGGGTCTCCCTTGCAGCCTCTGCCTATTTATAATTATATTTTATATAAACATATTTTGTGACTGGGGAAAGACTTCACGGCACACAATGGCAAGTGTTCTTCAGAACTGTCTTTAATTATTCATTTGGCTGTGCTATAGTTTATGTTTCTTTTCATAAATGTTAATCTTTATTATTGCCTTACTGAGGGGGTAGGGAGGGGAACACACAGTAATACCTGTTATTAAATGACCCATCAGAGTGACATGGATAAATGTTGGGAGCAATTTAATTGTTTCCTATCTGCAGTTTTATACAGTTTCTATCAAACTGAAGGGTAATTTTTTTTAGTAGCTGCTTATTTTAAATGTACAAAACCCTTGTGTGTAATTCTATTAGCTGCCCTACAGCATTGCAATCTACAGTTTCCCTGAGGCTGTTGTGAAATATTGATGAAATCCTTGCTTTTGTGGCTTCCTCTGATACACTAAACATTTGTCTGATGTTAGTTGAACTTGAATGGATCTGTTCAGAGCTATATCAGTACTGACTTCAAAGGGAGTGAGGCTGTTACAGTATTTTCCCCCATTTTTCTTTCTTTCCTTCTTCCATTTTTTTCCCTTTTTCTTTTTTTTTTTTTTTAACAAACTGAAGTTTCAAAGCTTTACTATGGTCTACTTTATAAAACAAAGTTCATATCAAATCGTTCCAAGTATCTAGCAGACGGCGGATCTTTATAATTCTAAATGGTGGGTTTTTTTTTTTCTTTTGATTCTGATCAGTTGCTTATATCACTTCAGATATTTTGATAGGAAGGTGAACACTCCCTCCATGACACACACACACACGTATGCACACACACACACACTCACAGAGAGAGAAGGGGAGGATACGAAACAATACACCAGATTTTGTGAAGTTTAACTCAGAATTCTGTGCCTCTGGGATTTGCCACTTAGGACCTCCCTCCCAACATAAGTGAAAGGGCATCATGAATGAGAAAAAAAAAAAATCACCTGTAATTGACTTTTCTAGCTAAAGCTGTTTGCACTGAAGCTCACAAAATTCAGGACTAGAGTTCATGTTTATCCCTGTGTTTTCTGGTCAGGTTGTGAATTATAACTACCGAGGTTTATTATTTTTTTGAAAGGACATAATGGTCTTTTAGGATCTATATGCAGTGAAATTGTCTCTCGCGCTGGGTTTCTCAACCTCGGCACTATGGACATTTTGGGCCTGGGATTTCTTTGCTCTGGGGGACTGTCCTGGGCATGGTAAGTTGTTTAGCAGGATCTCTGGCCTCTACCAGATGCCAGTAGCAACCCCTCCCCAGTTGTGACAACCAGAATGTCTCCAGACATTGCCATCCATCCCCTGGGGGGAACGAAATTGCCCCCCACGCCTCCTGATTAAGGATCAGTGCTCTAAAGATGTGGGAGTTTGCATCCACTAGAATAGAAAGTGTACCGATCACTCCATTTCAACAAACAATATGGCAATGGGGAGTTCTCCAGATAGGGAGCTCACAGAATCCGTCTTCAGATTGGTTTTCCAAAAGTTTTGACTCAAACTCAGGAGTCCAGCACTCTCTGCACCTTTGCTTTTAGAGGTCCCTTCTAGAAACAGAAAGCAGAGCATCAGCTTACCGTCTTGAAGATGAAAACCTTCAGAAACTGACTGGAGGGCTCGGCCCTGCGCTGGGTGGCATTGGTTTGTGATGCATCATTTGTCTACAAAAGCTCAGTAGATCACCCCCAAAGGGACTTCAGTCACTATTTCCTTCAGGGGCCCCACACAGCTGACCCAGTCAGCCACCCTAGCCCCGGCTCACTTGCCACAACTTTGCCAGCAGAAACTCCAGTGACACCACCTTGCCACTGGCTTCATGCTTAAAAGTAGCAAAAATAGCAGCATGATTTCGTGTCCACACCTGACCCTTTGTTGTAACTCGTTCAAAGACAGGTGATTGATCATACACCTAACTAAAAACTATGAGGTTATATTTAATTAGTTTAATGTCCACCTTGTCTGCGAAGTTCTAATCTCCGTGAGGTTAGAACACGTATTGCTTCTTCGCTGCTGTCTCTGGTCCTCGGCCCAGGGGCACAGAGTAGGTGCTCAGCGTTTCCAATTAAATGACTCATTATTTAATTAGAGGCCTAGAAGTATCTTCAACCCCACCACCTTTCCTCCTGGGCAACAGCATCCCTTCCTCACCTTTCAACCTGGCAATCTGGAAGAAAAGGGGAAAGTGGGACCAACAGAATAGAGCCATATAGACCCCAGCCCCTCTCATTGTGTCCCCCCACCTGTCCCAGTGTCGGCCCTCAAAGAGTCAACAGCGTTCCGTCTCGTTCACTTTTTTCATACTTTTATTTATTGCTGCTATCTCACCATATGGTCCTAAAAGTGGACGCAAGCAAACCCCCACATAGATACAAGCACTGTAATAGACATAAATTAACAGTATATAAAATTCAGAATTGTGGTTGGATCACTTCCCCTGAAGTAGATTACACAATTCAATTTGAAGGATAACGGCTTTATTTCTCCTCTTCCCTCTGCCCTGCCCTCTCCCCTGACCCAGATGTCCATCCCCATCAGCAAAGCAACTGCCACGCAGTCGCTGTGTCTCTACGCAGCACAGACCTAAGTAGACTCCACGGCCACAGCTGGAAGGGAACACCTGTTTCCTTTGCGGGGTGGCACAGAGTACATGAATGTTGTGCTTTCGTGCACAGGGGATCCGATAGAACAGAAATGCGGCGCCCCGTCCTCTGCGGACAGGTGGAAGAGAGGGGGACATCGACATTGGCCAAAAAAAGAAAGTCAATAAAAGAAAAAAAGTAGTTTGAAGTTCCTACAAACAGTCGTAGAGATTAAAATTAAATTAGCCATGGAGACTCAAAAGTAAAAAGAGCTTTTAAAAGTCCTTAACTCCAGGTCTCCTTCAAGCATGAGAAGCTGGACATTCTGTCGACTTTGCCTTCTTAGGAGAAGAAGAGTATTTGTCAAAGCACCAGCAACTTTGTCTCCATTGTCAGTGTATCTAGACTTGAAGAAGCTTATTTTCTGCAAGTGCCTTCAGCCCCAGTCATGTCTGCCGTCTATTTATGTTTGGCTAAAACAAACGGAATAAACAGTTGAGAGGATATCATTCATATCGTGACGGGAGGGAGAATATAGGGCATACTTGACATCCTGCATATACAAATCATTGAATGTCTTTCTAACTAGCTACACTTGTAAATCAAGCCATGCACCCCTTCGGAAAGAATCTGCAGTAAAGCAATTTGACTTCAACTGGCAGTGGATGAATTGGTTTATTGGAGAGCTGTTCTTTTTAGGTTATCTACAAAGTCAACACTGCTGTGTTAAGGGGGTCGCCCCCAAGAGATGGCCCTGGAAGCCACTAAGCCCTAAAGGGTATTTAAGTACTGAGGTGGATACCCAGTGAAGTCTCTAGAAGGGTTAGAAGCAAAGCAGAAGGCAGGATACATGGTAGAAGGGGTCATCAATGGGATTATCACGATATTAGCAATGGTCTTGGTCTTTGTCCTGAGTCGTTCAACACATATGTATCGAGCACCTACTATGTGCCTAGCAGAAGTCCACTTTCCTGGCCTTGAGGAAATTTCCCAACGCATAAGGGAAAGGATACTCAGCAGACTGTGGTCAGCAACCTTATGGGAAAATGTAGAGAAACCCACACTATTTGTGGCTCACCTCTCAGCCAAGGTGCAGAAAGATTTACAATTTGAAAGGTCTATTAAATTTTCCTAAGATTTTAAATTATGTGTGGTAAATCACTGAGAATTGATCCTAGAGGCCAAACAAACAAACAAATAATGATGGAGCCCCAGCCGATATGGAGCAATGTCCCCGACTTTCTTCCCACAAAACGAACACGGCTTTGGATCTGTCACTCTGTTGTTCTCCCCTGGACCCTCACCTCCGGTAATTCATACATTTGGGGGATTTTGTTGTTCAGCCATCTAACATGTCTGGAGCCTACCGTCTTTCAGGCTTTGGGAGAACAAGGGCACCCAGACCGGGTTCCACGCAGCCATTCCATCAGGCAGAAAAGACAGAAGAGTGACTACAGTGAGGACCCCGTTTCCAGCTGGGGCTGTGTTTACCTAACCAAAAAACTCCACTATTGAACATTTCTGCAAAAAACTTAGATGTGTCGCAGGGGAATCCACATTGCTGAGTAAAAATATTGGTGTTCTTCGAAATACTGATTGATTGGAGACTCCATAGAATTATAATCATCATGGCCTGGGTATGTACTCAGCACTTCCTGGGTGCCCAGCACTGTGCAGAGTGCTTTTCCCTTCTTGCTCCATTCCACAATTACAGTATTTCATCTAAGAGCCCGTTTGGTACACTGCGTTGCTAACATTTTGCCCCACTAGGAAAGAAAAATGGTTACAACTAAACTGTGACACACTGCTCTCCTTCTGTCACTAGGCATTTCCTTTTTGTACTTACTGAAAGACTCTTTAAGACTTATTTTTAAGTGATCTTTCTGATGTAACACTCTTATGTCTATATAAAAAGGAAAAGATAAGCAAAATGAATTGGTTAAGGCACTCCTGAAATAGCTTGCAACTCCCCCCTGGCAGCCACTTTAAGATACCACTGATTGTAAGATGCACCCTAATTTCTGAGATGTTAAAATATAAAAAGAAAGGTCTTGGAATCAATGAAATGCTATCTGTGAGGCGTATGCTATGCTCCAGGCTCTCGGGAAAAAATGCCGAAGCTAGAACAATGCACCAGACACCAAGTCCCAGCCCTCCAGAGTCTCAGTGACAAGGTTCAGAATTTAACAATTACACATATCATTGTTTGAGTGCAGTTTCGATGGCAGCCACCAGAGAAGAATCCCGCGAGACAGGCAGGGGGCCAGGAAAGTTCCTCCAAGGATCTTGATGCTAAGACTGGAAAGTTGATTAGGAGGCAGGAAACAAATGACAGAAAGAGAACTGTGTCATTTCTTCATTAAAGCCTCCCAACAGCCACAGAGGGCTTGTGCTGTAATCATGCCCATTGTACAGATGAGGAAGCTGAGACTTGCAACGCTTATGTGACTTGCCCGAGAACACACAGCTAGTAAGTGGTAGAGCTGGGATCTCCCCCACCTCAAACAACACACTGACCTACTTGTTCCCATGGGCAGACTCAGTTCTTGCTGCCTTACAGACAGATTGAGGAGAACTTCCAATCAGAGAAAGACTCTCCAGTGTAAATCCAGACATTACCAAATCATTATTGAGGCTGACAAAGAAAGAAGAGCGTCCATCCCGGAATCCCTGTGTCCTGAAACCAGGGATCACAGCGTCACAGGACCAGAGATACGGAAGGGTGCGATAAAAGAATATGCTTTGGGATTTTCTTCCAAGCAACTAAGAAGTTTTTAAATGCCCGGCTTAAATAACTTTAGGAAATATATTCACTAACCCTGGTTGTGTGTCACTTGCAGTCCAGAGCCTGTGAGGCTATAAACCCATTAAGCATGCACCCCCGAAGTATTTTTCTGATTAAGAGACATCTTTAACTTTACGGAAGGCATTTCTGTGTTTCTGCTCCTGAATTTACTCCTGCATATAGAGCCAGACTGAATTTTAAAAATGCTAACATACTGGGAAGGCTGCGAGGCAAGACCAGTTTCCCAGGGGCCACTGTTTCTCAGAGAATAGGAAGTCAGTGCAAACCCATCATAATCCGGAAAGGTCCTGGTGAGTGCTAACGTTTGTTCACTTGATAGAGTTAAAAACGCACAAGGTTCTGTAAATATCCATTCGGTGAATATTTTTTGAGCACCTACTATGTGCCATGTACTGCAGTAGGTGCTTACACGGCAGCATCCAACCACCCCGACAAAGGTCCCTGCTCTTACAGAGCTACAGCCCAACAAAGAAAGTTCACGGTGAACGATCGACATAATAAAGTCCATTCTGCGCTGAGTTCGAATGTGGCACACGCTATGGAAAAAGAGACAGTAAAGCAGGACAAAAGAATCAATCGGCCATCCTGAGAGAGTCGGGAGACCAGTTGCAATTTTAAACAGGGCGATCAGAGGGAGCGTCATTAGGAAATTACGTGTCAGCCAAGATTTAAAGAAGGTGGAGGAAAAGCAACGGAGGGAACAGCCAATGGCAAAGCCGAAGATGGGAGTGTTCCTGGTTTGCTTGAGAACTGGCAGCAAGGAGACCAGTGTGACTGGAGCAGAAAACCGAGGGAGAGGGGAAGGGCGGAGGGGGGTAGAGTGCAAGGGGAGAGCTGACATGCACATAGATCTAAGGCCAAGGTGAGAGCTTCTGCTTTCTCCGTGAGTGAGACGGATTTACCCTGGGGGTGGGGGAGTTGGCGTGGGGGAGGTTTGAACACAGAAATGACATAATCTAATGTATCTTTCATCCTGATTGCTAAGAATTTCCAGAATTGAGTGTAGGTGGCAGGGATGGAATCAACTCCTCCAGGAGTCAAGGTAGCACGAGAGGAGAGGAGATGGTGACCGCTCTTCACTTTCAGTCCCATGGGCAGGTGGAGCATGGGCCTTGGGGCTGTGTGCTTGGTTTCTGTCCTGCTCCTTCCAGACTCTACTGGAGAACCAGCTGTACCTCTTCTGTTAGCCTCAAGTTCCTCACCTCTATAATGGAAGGAAAAATGCCTACCTCATGGAATTATTTCCAAAATAAAGAGCATTGCCAATCCTTCGCACTCTATCAGGTATACAGTAGGCACTCAAAGAAGTAAAGGGGAAGCTCTTCCTTCGTGTCTTCCCAAGAACAAGAGATGTCATAAGATGCTAATTCTGTGCCCTAGAAGATATTTAGATTTACCATCTTTATTTTAAGTTGGTTAGCTTGAGTAATTAATTCAACGTTAAGGTTTTATTGGTAAGGCACCCAGGATGTTATCTACTGAGTTAGTTGAACATGAAAGGTCTTTAAGGATGAAAGATAAAATAACGTCTGTTCTTTTGCAACTCATATTTCTGTAAAGTGGATTAGCTCATTCCTGATTGGCAAATCGGTCAATGACATGAATATAATGAGGACTTCACATCAATTCACCTGTGATTTTTATTTCCAACACAATATTGTTCAGCACCGCTAAGTAACATCAACCAAACATAAAGTTGAATGCAGGAAGCCACAGAAGTTACAGTCAGTTCATAGACAGCCCATCAATTCCTGCTCAGATGGTCAGCCTTGAAAGTCAAATTGTCACCTCTCCCTCACCTTTCTCATTTGACCTACCCAGAACCCCACAATTTCACCACCCCCCAAGGGTCATCTCTTCCCAACTGCCTTCCCTTCTGTAGTTACAAGGCGAAGTCCTTTATTTTCTATCACATTCCTTTATTTTTCATGAATTTAACAAGTGTTTTTAACTGGACCAGGATTTTTATTATGTTTGCTCTTACTCTGTTCTGTTCTGGATCCCTGCTTGCTTAGTTTTGGAGTGGTCTGCCCTAACCTGATCCCCCCCTCCCAACTCCAAACACTATACTATTAATGCAAGCTTCTGCAAAATGCAACATCTGCCGAGGAATGCATACAGCATGCATGATAGAAACACACACACCCGCATCATACGCACCAGATCAAAGCAGGGCACAGCTGAGGACTGAATACACAGCCACGAGCGCGCATTGGCTCTGGAGCCTCATAAGCTCACTGCAAAGCCCAAGTCCCCCAGTCTGTGGGTGTGTGACCTTAGTTAAGTTGTTCCACTCCTCAAAGCTTAAATTCCTCCATCTTTAGAAATGAAACTAATAATATCACTCCCACCATGGGAGTGTTGGGAAGCTAAAGTAAGACAACTGTAAAGCACTTCATAAGTGGAGGCTATTAGACTCTTGTACTGATAGAAGCTGTTTTTAAGCAAACAGAGCTCTAATGAAACAGTATGGAGTAAGTCGTCTTCACAGCAAAATGAGGTCAGACGGAGGTCCCCAAATCCATGCCTCTAGTTGATTTCAGCAGAACTGGTTTTGTGCACTTGGATACCATCCTAACTCTGAATCACACACAGCTGAGTGATGGGAGAACCCTCCAAACCAAAGTGAGAAGAACCTTGCTCTCTGGCCTTGCCTCCCTACATCTGGACAACTGGCCCAAACCCAGTTTATTTGTGCAAGATCATTTCGAACACATTATATGCTTCTCTGTGTGTGTGTTTGGGTTCCTTTCCCCTACATATGAAAAATATAGCAGAGGAAAGATAATGCTCCCACGGCTGGAAAAGATGAGATCATTTGTAAGTGGCTTGTTAAAGCACACATCATTTTCCTGATCAGCGGTAGCGAGACTGCATCTTTAGGAGCTGATGCGATTTATCATGTTATTATATATTTAGGGGCTTTTTGAAAATGCTGTTATTTACTCAACCGACTGTGTATATAGACTATTTAAAGCAGATTTTTGACCCAGTAGACTGTACCAGCCCCATCTATCGTCTCAATGAGCATGTGGGGACTCTTAAATATGCAGATTATTGACACAGTAGACTATGAGTGCTGGAAACATACTCTAGATGGGTACATTCAAGTCATTGGGGGATGATATGTTTCTAAAAAGCATTTTCAAGGCAGACCCATACATACAGCCAGGCTCTATGGAAAAATGTACATCCGGATGGAGGGGAGTCTGGCTTTGGAGGGAAATTTTGATTTCCAGAAATAAGGTGTTCTTACTAGCATTGTGTTATGGTCTGCCCATTTGTCTATGAACAATTAAACCACCCTCTACTGAATGCCAAACAATGGCACCAAGACCTTGAGCTCGTTTTATTCTGACATGCAAAGAAGTCACTTTGTTAGAGTTAGAACAAATTCATTCTTTTACTCAAAGTATGTATTGAGCTCCATCTGTTAGCCAGTGGTGTCTTCGTTGTGAGCAACAAATATTACCTCTGGCTAACTTGAGTCAAAACAAGCAATGTGTTAGAAGGAGCATGGAACAGATCACTGGAAGAGAAGAAGCCAGTGTGGCCCTGAAGGTCAAGGAGACAGAATCAAAGGATGACCTCTTCCTGATGCTCTTGTCAAGATGGATCCACTCCAACCATTTTCCATGCTTGAGTCATGTGGTCCAAATTTGAATTCTAGGGGCACCTGGGTGGCTCAGTCTGTTGAATGTCCAACTCTTGATTTCAGCTCAGGTTGTGATCTCAGGCTTATGTGAGTGAGCCCCACATTGGGCTCCACCTTCAGTGAGGAGTCTGCTTCTCTCCCTCTCTCTCTGCTCCTCCACCTGCTCCTGCCCTCTCTCTAAAATAAATCAATAAATGGATTCTTAAAAAAAAGAAATTGAATTCTATGGAGCAACAGTCTGATTGGCCAAGCTACAATAGGGTGCCCATACTAAAAAAAATAAATAAAATAAAATAAAAAGGAAAGAAAAGAAAAGAGAAAATTCTTATGTTTTTGTTCTACCTCCCTGCTCTTTAAACAAAATACCAAACATTTAAACACATACACAATCTGGATTGTTCTTATTGGAAAATAGTCCAGGTGCACTGGAGTCTCATTAAATTAATCTCCCAAGGACAAAAATCTATGTCCTGCTGTCTCCTTCCCAATGTGCCTAGAAGGGAGCAGATTTCTTTTTTTAAGATTTTATTTATTTATTTATTTGAGAGAGATAGCACAAGCGGGGGGAGAGCAGAGGGAGAGGGAGAAGCAGACTGCCCGCTGAGCAGGGAGCCTGATCGGGGCTCAATCCCAGGACCTGGGGATCATGACCTGAGCCAAGGGCAGATGTGTAACCGACTGAGCCCCCCAGGCACCCCAGGAAGGGAGCAGATTTATACAGCCCAGCTCTGACAGTTTTATAACTACATCAGTCCCAAAGTTGATCTTATGCCTTAAAAATAAAGTCAGTTACATGACCTATTTTAACAAGGGAGATGTTTTCAGTTTAAAGGGGGAGATGATTTCAGTTATCAACTCACCCAAATTGCAAAAGCAGAGAGACAATGGATGGGGACAGAACACCCCCACCAAAGTGGCCCACAGTGGAGGGTAGAGGGTATTCTGGCAAAAGTAGACAATTGTCACCTCAAGAACTGTGACTCGCACTGGGGACGCAGGAATGCATTCATGGGGCTCATGTTCAAATCAGAGAGAAAGATTTCCAATTCAGAGTCTCTCAGTCTTGACAGTACTGACATTTGGGCCAGATCATTCTTTGCTGTGGGGGCTGTTCTATGCATTATAGGATGCTTAGCAGTATCTCTGGCCTCTACCCACTAGATGCCAGCATCGTACCCACTCCACCTCCCCACATGTTGCCAAACGTACCTAGTGGGCAAAATCACACCCAGCTGAGTCATCAAGAATGTGTTAGGTATCACCAGGAAGAGTGGTGGGAACCCACATGTGTCTCTAATTCAGTGTGCACTTGGGGGCTGGGACCCTCCTTGGGTAACCATCATCCCTGCTATTCTATTTAAGCAATATTCTAAAGTACTATGTACAAGATCATGTGTAAAGTTGTAGAAGACAAAATAGGCAAAGAAAGAGAAGAACATTTATGGAGCCCTTATTGTGTGCCCAAAACTCCCAGTGCTGGGTACATGAAGATAAACACCAATAACCTCCTTGCTTTTAAAGAGTTTACCGTCTGGGAAGTAAGATCAAGAATCACAATTTGAGGGGTGCCTGGGTGGCTCAGCCATTAAGCGTCTGCCTTCGGCTCGGGTCATGAACCCAGGGTCCTGGGATCGAGCCCCGCATCGGGCTTCCTGCTCGGCAGGAAGCCTGCTTCTCCCTCTCCCACTCCCCCTGCTTGTGTTCTCTATCTCGCTGTGTCTCTCTCTGTCAAATAAATAAATAAAAATCTTTAAAAAAAAAAAAAAAGAATCACAATTTGATTTGTCCAATAGGGCATATAGGTAAAGTCCTATGGATCTACAGAGAAAGGGAGATTGTACTCTGGGAGCTTGGAAAAAGATCTCAGGGCAGAGATGGCATGTAAGGTGGGTTCAGAATTCAGAATAGTCAATGTGTAACTAGTAATGGGTTAGGTGCTTGATTAGGAACATGAATCCCAACTTTTACAGCATTGACCTTCTTATCATCATGGATAATTAATGGACCAAATAGTAAAAGGGGATTACCTTATACTTTGTCAAACCAAAAAAAGAAAAAAGAAAAAAGAAAGAAAAGGTCATAATTGTTGTTGAGGGCAAAAGAATATACATACCAACAAATAAAACAATGTTAGTACATAGCAAGGCTAATGTACATGTACTGATAAAAAATGTATCTCACTTATAAAGTAATAACTACCAGAAAACTATGAAATGTGCACAGATTAATAGCTTTATCATGAAGCTCTCAGTTGCAAGCAAAACCCCCCAAACTATCTTAAGCAGTAAAGAGGATTATTTGCTCATGAAATTTCAAAGTACAAAGACAACAAGGCTTCTGGTGGTGTCTGATCAAAGTTCTAGCTCCAATCTATTGTAATTTTCTTGGCTCTATGCTCTGGTGTGTTAGCTTAGTCCTTAGGCTAACTTCCCTCAAGGTATCGAAATTGTTACTAGCAGTTTATACATGTTACATATTCATGTATAAGAATGGGAAGAAGGAAAGGGAGAGACCATTACTTTCTTAACCATCAAATCAGACTGAGAGTGTTGATTCCCTGTTGGCTTAGGTTAGGCTGAAATCACCTAAATGAGCCAATGTGATTAGGTTAGACAGATTAGACAATGTGATTAGGGCGCCAATCCCGCCCATACTTAATAGATTGGGGAGCAACCACATTGTTTATTATAATGTATCTGGGAACACTGATGATTTTTCAGCATTGCCCAAGAATTAACAAAGTTCATTTTTAAACATCTAGAAGTAACAAAAAATTGACATGATCTGGAAAGGCCACCAAGGTCCTCTTTGAAACTCTAAGGTGTAGCTGCTAATTTGCCTTTTATCTCTCAAGATTCATTCGAAGGTGTTAGACACTGGAAATAAGATGCTTTTCCAATGATCCAACCCATGCTTAACCATCCTCCTCCAATTCAGAAAGTTCTGGTTCTTTTTCTTGTAATTTCTCCAGGAAGAGAAAAATTACCTTTGACACCCAAAAGCAAACTAACCAATCAGCTGAACACTGTCTTTTTTGTTGTTGTTAAGGGGGGAAAAATACATATATTATTATTATTTAGGAGAATTCCACTTTCATGAGTGGTTCAGGAGCTGGCTGACCAATATCAGAAGATTTACAAAGTAGAGGAAAATACATAAAACAGAGAAAAAGGCCAGAACGAATACCAAAGACAAGATAGTGTCTGTATTATGAGCCGTCTATCCGTGCTCATCATTGGAGGATATTAGATCACCAGATAGTGACTTCTCCCACTGTCCTCTCCTGAGACAGTGGCTAATTTGCTACTATTTAGCGGGTGCTGACATAGTAACCTCAAGACTTTTCCTATTTACCTATCTCCTTTATAGGCAGAGAGCGAGAAAAGGTGACAAGTCTTGAAAAGGCCATCTTAAACCAACCCTCACCTAAAATCGAAGAGTCAGAAAACCTGAGAGAATTTTCCATTAGATTATTCAAACCGTCAATTCAAAAAGATCATAAACCTCTATATCTCCCAGAATTTGGGTCATTTCCAAGAACTGCTTCATCCAACTGTCCAGTGGGGATTTGGCCCCAGATCAGACTTGCTGTTTTATATAAGTTGCCTCATTTAAAAGCTAACCTAGTTAATTAAGAACTGAAATAGGTCAGGATTTATTTGACAAAGTTACCGGAGTTATTTAGAAATGCTAATCCCTTTCATCATTAACTTTTTTGTTTGTTTGTTTCTTGTAGTATAAAAATACTCAATCTGATAAGGGGATTTAAATGAATCCAGAAGGAATTGATTGAAAATAATGCTAAGAACATGATGGATATTTTTTTTTTCAGCCAACACTTGAAAGAATAAATACTAAAATCCTGAGAAATCCAGCCCCATAGCATTGCTCTTTGTGGCTAGGTCTTTCTTCTTGTAATAATGAAAAGGGGCATATATGGAGTGCTTACTATTACCAGGCATTCAGAGTTCTTTCCAATTATCTCAAATCTCGGAGTCATCTTTGAGGCAGGTACTATTATTACCTCCAATTTATAGATGAAGAGAGTGAGACCCACAGAGCTGGTTAGTTTGCTCAAAATGACAATGTGAGATGAGGCAGAGGTGGGATTTGAACTTGGGCAGCCTTGCTGTAGACATTGTGCTCTTCGCTTCCGTATCGTAATAACCGTGAAGGGGATGCCCACACTTTGCTTTCTGATTTTCCCTAATGGCACTGAGCGTTCTCCTCCAGGCACCCCCTTGCTCCACTGACAACTAGACACAGGACGAGTATCCTCTTTCCTTATCACCAATTACCGAAACTGCAGCTGACCTTGACTTTGCAGCATTTTTTTTTAACTATTGACATTTGGGGCTAAATACTTCTTTGTTGTGGGGGACTGTCGTGTGCCTTGCAGGGTGTTTAACAGCATCCCCTGGCCTCTGTATTCACTACTGGTCAGTAGAACCTCTTCTCCAGTTGTAACAACCAAAGATGTCTTCAGACTTTGCCAAATGTCCCTTTGGGGGCAAACTTGCTCCAGGTTAAGAACCCCTCAGTTAGAGTCTGTTGATGAGCCAGCTGGCTCTTGGGGTCCCACGTTCTTCTACAGAAACCAGCTCCCAGGAAATGATCTGATAAACTCATTCACCCTAAAGTGCCAAGGTGAAATAAGAGTCTTTGAATTTTTACAGGGGATGAGTTCTTGGTGTGCCTCATGCCAAATCAACAAGAGTTTATTTGTAGGGTTTGAGGCAGGAAGTAGAGTATGAAAGGTTTCAGAGTTGAGGAGGAAAGGGTCTTTTCAGTGCTCTTGAATCCACACCCCCATCTGTCCCTGACTTCCTCTGCCTCCCAGGAGGAACAGCCCACCCTCTGTGGAACCTCAACCATCCAAAGAGATATCCTGTTAAAAAATCTTTTTGTTGTTCTCTATGGCTTGAAAGTGGGTTGGAACCAATGAGTAAAATCTAAGTTTGTGAAAGCTAGAGAAAACTGTCCTTTCCTGATGCAGTCGCTCACTCATTCATTTCTCAATCCAGCCATTCATTCATTTCTTCCTATATTCAACAAATGTTTGAACAAGTTGGGCCCAGGATAGCAATAGAAAACAGTGGTGAACAAGATAGACTCCACCTGCCCTTGGGGGACTTACGGTCCCATTGGAAAGCCAAAGAACCCAGTAAATAGGAGAATAAAATAGTTGCAAATTGAGATAAAAACTGTACAAGAAAAAGTGGCAGGCTGTAACTTTAGCAATTGGGGATTTGGGGGGAATGAGCGGTGGTTACAGTGATCAGGGATGACCCCTCTGAAGACAGGCTTTTGAGCTGACACTAAAAGACTGAGAAAGAATTAGACATAACAAAAGAAGGAGATCTTCCATGTACGAGGAGCAGAATTTCAAAGGTCTTAGAGGAGCAAAGAATTTGGTGAGTTCAGAAATAGGTGGGGAAAATTTTGGCTCTAGACGTCAGCAAGGGGACACTGATGAGAGGGGATGTGAAATGGAAAGAGGACAGGTCAGAGCCTGCATGCAGCCTGCATTAGGGAGCATGAACCTGAGGGCCAAGGGAAGCCATTGAGAGGGTTTACGCAAAGGAAGTTGGGTCTCCATTTAGCAGGTCCCCATCACTGTCACACAGATTGATGGACTGTAGGAGAGCAAGACTGGCCACCAATTGAGGAGGACACCATATCTACCAGAGAACAACTAATGGCAGCCTGAACCAAGGCAGTGATGTGGACGTGGATGACAGCACGCAGAGTTTAGATTTATTTTGGAAATAGAATTGACATGTCTGGCTGACAAATTAGATACAGGGAGTGAGGGGAAAAGACAAATCCAGCATAGATCGTAGAGCTCGACAGATCCAGATTCAAGTCCCAATTCAGCTGTGTGACTCTGGAAATGTAATTAACATTCTCAGCAATTCAATGTCATCATCTGTGAAGACAGAATTGGAAAGACATATAGTGTTGTGGGGATCAAATAATGTAACATATAAAAAATTAGCCTACTAGCTCTTATGTGTACATTTGCTCTCAACAGATGTTAGCTATCAGTATTTCTTCTTTAACAGAATAAGCTCCTTCAAAGCTGGAAGTTCTCTATTACTGATGACGTTCAAGTCTATGTTGAGCGGTTACTTGACTTGTGAATAAAATGATGAAAGCACATCATGAAAGCTTGAGCTAAAAGCTTTCCCCGATCCTTAGATGCGACCCAATTGTATCATGGTGGAAACCTGGCTCGACTCCTAGGGGGAAGGGTGGCAAAGAATGGCAGTACTCATAGCCAGGCTGGTCATAACGATCATGTTGGTGGGGAATCCAACACAAAGAAGAGTGGGAAGGTCCAATGTTTAAACCATTAACTGTAGAAATGAAGAACACCAGGACAAGGAAATCCTTCCCTGGCTAAAGCCAGATTGGCCATAAGATACGGAAGGTCTTTCTACCTCAGATTTCTGTGATTCTAGAGACAGCAAAGACTCACCAGGAAAGCAAAGGCCAGATCGCTTTCTGTCAGTGCCAATTTAGCTTCTCTGAGGGAAGAGTGAGCTTTTCTTTCTCTCTCTCTTTCTTTCTCTCCCTCTCTCTTTCTTAATGGGAAGTGGTCACAGCCATGAACTTAGCAAAAGAAGCAAGTTAAAATTTCTCCATTCTTGGCTAATGCAGTTAGACGTCTTTGAGAAAAAGCAATGAGAAGTGGTCATTATCCATTATCTGCATGAAATATTTCAGAGAAAGATGCAGCATTTGCCAAAAAAAAAAGAGAGAGAGAGAGAGAGAGAAAGAAAGAAAAGAAAAGAAAGAAAGGGAAAAAAAGAAAAAAACATTTGACTTCAGGCCAGGCAAGAAGGGAACAAAATCACCTTCTCACTCCGTGGGTTGGCTGCACTGATGTTATTTCAAGTAAAATGGGAATATATGTCTGAAAAAATACAGATGGTGCCTCAGCTTCATATACTTTCTGAAGGTCATTCTGGACAATGATTCACTGTCCCTTTTCTTGGGGAAAAAAAAAACCCTCCAAACTTTCCAGTCTTGGAAATAACTATATACATGAGTGTGTTTCTATCTCCCTATGTGAGGAAAATGCATAGAAAATCATGATGCACATTTTGCTGAAAATGGTTGTTACCATTTGAAAAGTCAAAGCCTAAAAATCTTAATTTCCTAGGAAAGCCTCAGTCCTATTGCGTAGTTTCTTTGTCCCTATTTCGTTTCATTTTGTTTTATCCCCTGCTCCTGATTTATGGCTCTCTTGGCGTGAAGATAATATAAGGATAATAGCTTCTAAACTGGAACCACCAGAAAGCTGATGAACTAGCCCCCTTCTAACCCTCCTCCATGAATATTTTCTCTTTCTGCTTTTAAAAATTGTCACCAGGACATTTCCCAGTAAGACTATACACTGGACTGATATTGTAGGTAGCTAAATGCAGAGGGTTTTTCTAGACCTTCTGCTTTGAGCATTAGTCATTTCTCTCAGTGCAAAGCCCAAGGCCTCCAACATAGACCTTTCCCCTCGGAGGGTGGGTTGCTTTATTTCTCGAGGACTGCAGCCATGATCATTATGGGTAATGACGTAATAACTTGTGGAAGCTCCCAGCACACATACCACTGGCTCCTTGTAAGAATGATTTAATGTTAAGTAACAAACCCCAAGCTAGAGGAAGCTCTTTTCTTATGCATGACACATACAAAGCTGGTTCACATCTAATGCAAATATCATCCAAAAGCTGTTGGCTTGGAATAGGATTTAGGGATAAAAAGATGCCAAAGTCAACTGATGTCAGCCGTCTGTAGGTTCAGGTGGGAGGTCAGGATATGCGGTGTTTATAAAATGCCTAGGACGCCAGGGAAGTTGGGAGGATGTCTTACAGCCTTGGTGGTTTACATATTTCATCGTATTTGATACTCTTCTCTTTCCTATGAAGTAGACACTATAATTATTCCCATTTTATAGATGAGGAAGCTGAGCCTCCGACAGTTTTAGCAACTTGCCCAAGATCACATGAAGCAGGAAGTGGCAGATCTGAACAGAGACCTGCCTGATGCCATGGCCCATGGGCCATCCTCTTTCTTCATTAACTGGTCAGTCCTTGAATCAGTGACTTTTGTTTTCCTCTTGCTCCGTGCTTTCCAGTGTAAACTGGGAGCAGTGGTCGAAGCCCCAGGTATTTCATCTTTTGGCCCTTGGAGAGGCAAGGGGCTGGCCCTCTCAAAGAAGCCTTGTCTTCTCACAAAGCCAGTACCCACATATGCATATGAACACAGAGAGAAGCAGATTGCTAAATATCTTGCTACTAATGAACAGTTTTACTGTTCATGGCAGGGCTTCTCTTTGTTTGTTTGCATGGTGAAGGAATCCCCGAGGGATCTTGTGAACTGCTTCCTCCTCCGTAGGCCTGGGCTGGGGTCGAGAGTCTGCATTTCTAACCCCGTTCCCAGGTGATGCTGCTGCCACGCCAAGGACCAACCTTTACGCAGCGAGGGTTTACCATCCACTTTCTGTGTCCCGACAGAGCCCTGTGAGGTGGGCAGGCTTGGGACTGTCACCCCTATTCCACTTGATAAGGGATCAAGGTCAAAGAGCTGGTATGTAAAAGCACCAGCAGAGCATGCCCGATCTTCACACTCTTTGCTTCCCCTGGCTCCCTGGGTTCAGAGGGTGCAAACGGATGGGTCCCAGACATATTTGGTTTCATCTGCAAGGTTTGGCCAAACAACTTCTGGCAGCCCGAAGACCCCCCATGGCGAGTCCTGCACCCTTTCCCTGTGATGTAAATTTTCCACTGCACAAAGCTCCTCTGCGTCTCTCTATCTAGACGAGTGCCAGCACCACTCACCTTTGCAACTGAGGATTCTTTTTCTTCCATCTGGTCTACTTTGCCCACTTAAGTTACCTGGCCACCTCCAGCAATGCCTGACCTTTCCACGACCTCGTTCTCCCCAACCGCATGGCGTCTGACTTCTCTGCATAACTCATCCCTCTACTTCTCCTCGGCCTTTGGAGAACGGCCGTGACGGGCGTTCCAGTGAAATTTGACGAAATTTCTCGCATGTGGTAGCTGCAGAATAAATATTTCTTGATTAAATGAATAAACAGATGAACCACAAGGGGATGACAGAGTATCCACTTCCCCTGATGTAAACTCGCTTTGTCCTTTTTTTGCTGATGACCAAGATGTGGAGGAAGACACAGAGCGTGATTAGAAAACAGCTTTATGGTGCGAAGGGCTCTGAAGGGGGCCCAGCAAAGTGCCCACAACAAGAAGACGTTAACTAAATGGATGGTTTTTGCTTCACACAGACCCCACCTGCTAGGCATCTCATTGTGCAAGGAAAATGTTCCCATTAACAGAATGGTCTACAGGAAATAAAAGAGATGTGTTGTTCTTGATGACCTTCAGAAAGCTCGCGGTCCATCTCTAGAGAGCACTTACAGGCTGGGAGGAAGTCCGCACCCCTACCCCTCACCGCTGCACCCAGCCCCTCTCCAACATTCTTTAAATAGGGATTTCTCTTTGTTCGGTTCCGACCTTCGGATAGAGGGAACAAGCCCTTCTCTCTGGACCCACGTGTACACGTTGCCTTTAGGTGAACGAGTCGTGTGTAGTGCGACAGGGATAAAAATCCATATGCTGTGAATTTTACTTTTCCTGTTGAAAATTGTCCCGTTTAGAAAGGCGCATGAGCTTCGACGATTTCCCCAGTCTGAAGGGAGATGGAGCCTGGGTTCAGGGGTACCCAGATTCTCAGAAAGTGGAGCCTATGCTCCTGAGTGGTGTCCGGGCCCCCGTGGCCCTCTAGCCCACCACCTGCTGAAGCACAGAGCTACAGATCCCCCCAGCACGTCACTGCACAGGGCCCTCACTCCGGGCCTGGCCACCATGGGAAGTGGCTCAGTCTCCTTGAACTAAATCCTCTTATCTCCTTACTCAGCCTGCCAACAAGAGTGCCAATTAGTGCCAATAATAATATACATATTCACGGATTTCGAGACCACAGTCACCAAAACGCTAGAGACTCGTGACAGGGAGGCCTTCCTCTGTGTCATCATGTAGCATACCTACTGGGTACACGGTGAGAAATTCTCGCAGTCCCTTCATTGACGTCTGCCCTGCACACTGTGGAATCTTCGTGTGATTTTAAACCGTCATTTAGTGGGGTAGATTGGTGAAAATGATCCTGTAACCATTGGATGTGTTTTTAAATGAGGTCTTGGTTGAGTTCTGGTTTAGTTTTTGAAAATCAGCCTTCTTGAATTTTATATTCTTCTAGGGTAATAGCTGTCCCCACCTCTACTACCACTTTAAAAACTGCCAGTGTTTTTACGGTAAACACTCTATGGTGGATTTTTAAGGCAATGGCAAAAATGTACACCTAGCAAAAAATCTGTTATCTAACATCATGCAACCCATGAGTTATTTTGCACAATTTCATTTAAGTCATTCTGAAGAGACATTCTTGGAATAATTGAGATGGTAATTAAAAAAAAAAAAAAAAGTTTCTCTTTCGTTTTTTTTAACCTTTGATAAAAGAGGAAATTTCTAAAATTTAAGGGTTTATTTCTGAATTTTAGCCATACACTAATAGGGTAAAAAGCTCACAGCATGTAAAATATATTCCTCCAGTGACATTTGTTTATAAAATCAAGAATTCAGGTGAAGACCACCCTAATATTTGTGGGGTCTATATCGTGGAACAGCTAATGTACTATATTCTTGACAAAATTAGTCCATACTTTCAACGTTCCCACGTGTGAGTCTTTTGAATCAAAGTCTGCTCACATTAGGAGTGCATTTTCTAATGCTTTGCAGTCTTGATGCTTATTTTCAGTCTTCCCACTTAAAAGTTTAAATTCACAGCTCAGGGATTTCTGGCAACAAGAACGTTGGTGGCTGTGTTGGTCTGAAAAGATGATTTATGGGGATGTTCTGGTTTTATCATTGAGAGGAGCCGGTTAAGATGGTTGTAATTCACACCTGATCTATATCGAAGGGGAGGGGAGGGAGCGTTGCCCATCACAGGTGCCACTTGAACCATCCGGGGACGTGGGGGCGGGGTTTGCAACTGGAATAATCCCTTTGCATTGTATGATCTATTCACTCATCCGTTCAGGTAATTTGTGGGCACCATTCTGTGCCAGGGTGCAGTCTGAGCGCTGGGAGAAGCAAGGTCTCCGTCTTCATGGGGGCCAAACATTTCATCTTTGCATTTACTGGGAGGAGACAATCAATGGGAAAACAAGATGATTTCAGAGTAGGGTAGGTGCTACGGGGATCTCAATAAGTAGGTGGATGTGATCTGGAGTTAGGCAGAGAAGGGGAGACTGGTCGGGACAGGCTTCTCCAAAAGGGGCCCTGTAAGCATAGACCTGAAGAATGAAAAGGAATCACCATGTGAAGGTCCAAAGGAAGAACTTCCCGAGCAGAGAGGTCTGCAGCTGCAAAGAACCACATCAGGGAAGGGATTGGCAGGTTCAGGAAGGAGCGAGTAGGCTGTCATGCCTCAGGCATGGAGAGCAGGGTGAGGGTATGGGGTAATCGAGCAGGGAGGTAGAGGCCCAGTCCTGCAAGCTCTATAGACCATGCTAAGGGTTTGGATTTCATTTTTAGTGCAGCATAAAGACACTGTAGGAGTTAAAACAGAACAATGTTACCACCCAATACCTTAATCTTTTTGAGAATAATTCTTTGAGGAAGAATATTCTCACCGTTCTCTGAAAAACAGCTGGAGGAAATAGAAGCAGGAAGCCCCCTTCCTCATCCTAGTGAACAATAATGGCAGCACAGTCAGCTCAGTGGCCATGGGGTGCAAGGGAAATGATCCCTTGAGTCAATCACTTCGACAGAGCACTGAGAGGGTGTGCTTAGGAATTAGCTGTCCCGGGGATGCGCAAGCTTCGTGTGACCAGAATCCGGCAGCAGCAAGGGACGAGATTAGAAATTTAGCTTGGAAAGGGAGATGCTTGCTACCGTGGAGTTTGATCTTGAACCTGAGATCCACAAGGAGGTTCTCCAGAGAATAGTTCTTTTTATTGTGCCTTGGCATAATTGTGATCATTTTCTTTTGTTAAATAAGTATTCATAAGAATAAACTTGCCACTCATCCACTTTACCAAGATTTACACTTGATGCAATCTTATTAAACAAATCATCGATAGAGAGAGAGACAGACAGATACTCATTACACAACCAGATCACCCATATTCTGGCTGTCTTTCCTCTGTGTCAGCTGCCGGTGACAAACAAAATCACTTAAGTCAAGCGAACGTTTTAAATGTATAATATTAAAATGTGTTTTAAGGGGCGCCTGGGTGGCTCAGTCGTTAAGCGTCTGCCTTCGGCTCAGGTCATGATCCCAGGGTCCTGGGATCGAGCCCCGCATCGGGCTCCCTGCTCCGCGGGAAGCCTGCTTCTCCCTCTCCCCCTCCCCCTGCTTGTGTTCCTGCTCTCGCTATCTCTCTCTCTGTCAAATAAATAAATAAAATCTTAAAAAAAAAAATTAAATAAATAAATAAATAATAAATAAATAAATAAAATGTGTTTTAAAAAACTCCTTGGAACCCTCAGCCATCGTTAAAATACACTCACTTTGACGGATGCTTTGGCACTTTTTTTATGAAGCTTTTCAATGCGTTACCTTATCGGGTGCATGAGATTTAGTCTGTTCTGCAAAAGAAAACAGACAAAAAGGGTCTCTCAGCACGAGTTACTCTTCTGTAAAGGTTATAGTAAACATGTCAATGCCTAATTAAGCAGAAAATTTTATCTGTATTGTGGGGGAGGCGTTTGCTGTCTCTGACTTTTCTTCTGGGGAATCCATTTAGAAGGACAAAGTAGATTGTGAAGCTGAGCTGGTCCGGAAAGCTCAGCTTACAAATGTCAGCAGGGAAAAAAAACAAAAAACAAAAACACTTCCTTTCTCCTTGTTTGAAAATGACTCTATTGGCTGGACAGATTATGGGGGAAGGGTGCGCATGCACGCATACACCCATGTACGTACATACACACAGGCATACATATTTTACACACACGCACATACAAACACACACCCAATAACGTGAATTGCTTCCGACCAAATGTCAGGCCCTGTGCTAGGCACCACAAAAACTGAGATGCGTAAAACCTGACCACACTCTTAGCCCACTGTGGTGATGGAAAGACCTCTTTTTCCCTGCTAGATTTTTTTCACTGGCTCTGCATGCGTTGCTATGATGCTGGGATCATATTGCTCAGGGATGTGGTAACTGTTATGTCTCGGTTGGCCTGGAACAGCCTTGGCTAATGAGTGTTGTCCCAGTTTTTGAGCAATAAAGCCCTTTGAATTCTCAAAAGTGACCCTGTTTGATTGATAAAATTTGCCTGACTCTTTGGAGTATTTTACTTGGCTCTGTAACAACTCATTTATTAATTTTATAACACGCTTTCTCCTTGAGCTTAATGATATGACTAACATACCAAATACTAATTTGCAAACATACAAATTAGTCCTGGAAAAAGCAAATGCAATGAGGATGAGGGGGGTGGTCTAATTTAGTCATCCAGTTATTTTAAACAGGTTTTTCTTGCAAGAAGTGACCACTGATTAATGGTTGGTCAACTAGATTGAGTAGCTTTTGTTTCTTCAAATCAATTTATGGAACTGGAGACCAGCAACACCAGTTTAATGAAAAAATCCACTTGTCAGCTTGCTAGGAAAGCAAAAACACACCACCAGTAACAATACAGTAATGAGCACAACCACCAAGCTCGTGGCTAAACTATTTTTACATTTTGTCTTGTTTTATGGTATCATGACTTTAAAAAAAAAAATTATTTATTTGAGAGAGAGAGAGAGCGTGTGCACAGGGGGGAGGGGCAGAGGGAGAAGGAGAAAGAGAACCTCAGGCAGATTCCCCACTGAGCACAGAGCCTGACTCAGGGCTCGATCTCACCACCCTGAGATCATGACCTGAGCCGAAATCAAGAGTCAGATGCTTAACCAACTGAGCCCCCCAGCACCCTGTATCATGCCTTTGAAATCATGGGCTCTTGTCTCCAGCATTCCCATAATTCTCCCCTCCAAAGTGATTATCTATTTAGTGATATTTCAATGAACCTTTGACTTTTGGGTCACCGCGAAGTTTTCTTATTGGTGAGGCTGGTCGTAGAAAGTGGAGTGGGGTGGTGAGGACCACGGATTCTCCCGTCAAACAGACCGGAGACATGTCATGATTCCGGGACACCAGCTCTGTGGCCTTGGGCAAATTCCTTAACCTTAGAGCCGCAGTTTTGTCATAGTTCCTACTTCATGCAGATAATCAAACAAAATGAAAGAAGGCATTTGTGGTGGTCAACAGAGCTCCTAGGAGGTAGTAACTGCTCAATGACTATTTATTGAGCCTTTGGAATTCCTGCCTGGAGCTGCCTTATTCCCAAAAAAACCCCTTCTCTTCTAACTCCCACTGCCTGCCTCCCAGGACACACCTCCATGCCTGATCTCTCTTTTCCAAGCTTTCTCACTGGTGAATGGAAATACAGCCCCACCCTAGGGATTCTCCCAAGGGCCCACCTGTGCTAAGAGGGGAGAGAGAGGCTCACAAGGAAAAAAGACATTGCACTGAGATCATGCAAGCCTTGCAAATCTAAGACTGAATCTCCCTTGCTTTGGTACTTCTTTAGTTATATTTTATCCATGTGGCTCTGAAAAGGCCAGGTGAAGGAAATGAACACATGGGCATAAATAGTCACTTTCCCCATCTCTGTTGATGGATATTTGCCCATTAATTCCCTATGCACCCGCTCTCTCATGCCTTCATTTTCCCTATGCAATTACTGGTCCTAAATCCTCTCAGAGAAGGGAAGGCATGCATCCCCAATAGCATTTTGCATCTACAAATCAAACGTATAATTGGCATCTCATGACGGGTACCCACAAATCACAAAGCATTTGAAATTACAGGCAAGATCGAGAGGGCATTTGCAGCCTTGTCTGAAAAGGTCTTCATAAACCTGTTTGAGAATAATAGGATATTCCCCAAATCTCCAATTCCGACACCATTTTCTATTATTTTAAAATCATTATGTTTGCCGAACTTACATAATTTTTCAGCTATCAATGGAAGATTTTATTCAATACTCCATAATCTTTCTTCCTGCTGTGCAACTCTCTACAAATAAAAATGTTATAACAAAAAGACACTGGCTACCAAAAATATAATGGCCGTGCACCTAGATTATCTGTGAGCACTCAAAAATGGTTTCGTAAGATAATCGTATGCCAGTATATCCCAGAGTCTTGGGAAACCTTACCACAGAGATGCCAAGGGTCAAGTCTAGTTTTCTTATGAGCCAACGTCCTTCTCTGGAGAGATGTGTCTTTGAAGGATTTGAATCGCCATCCAGCTTTCTTGAAAGTCCTACCTGTCAATTTAGCGACTATCCCACCGTCGGAGCATTGGAGTGATACTCCTTAAACGTGAAAATTATTAACTTGGGATCCTAGGCATTTATAAAGATTTGTGACTCCTGTCAATTTAAAAAAAAAAAGGGGGGGGGCATGAGACAGCACAAAAGACATCATTTGGCTTTTTCCTGTGTCCATTGCTTGCAGTTCATGAAAGTGTAGATTCAGTTGCTATTTCACTCCACATCGGAAGCCCTTAGTCTAAGTGGGGAACTTGGGACGGCAGATGTCACCTGTCATCTTATTTCATCTCTTCTTCTTCCCTCGCAGGCTACGCCCAGGAGGAACAGCTGAAGGAACAGGAGGACATAAAAGAAGAAGAGGAGGAAGAGGAGGACAGTGGTTCGGTAGCTCAGCTTCAGGGCAGCAATGACCCAGGGACAGACGAGGAGCTAGAAACGGGCCCAGAGCAAAAGGGTTGCTTCAGCTACCAGAACTCTCCCGGAAGCCACTTGTCCAATCAGGACGCAGAGAACGAGTCTCTGCTGAGCGATGCCAGTGACCAGGTGTCAGATGCCAAGAGCGTCTGCGGTCGGGATGCCCCGGACCAGAAAGCCAACGTGCACCCCAAGCTGCCCAGCGAAAGCCACAACTGCATGGATAAAATGACCGCCGTCTACGCCAACATCCTGTCGGATTCCTACTGGTCGGGCCTGGGCCTCGGCTTCAAGCTGTCCAGCAGCGAGCGGCGGAACTGTGATGCCCACAATGGCAGCAGCAAGGCTGATTTCGACTGGCACCAAGACGCGCTGTCCAAAAGCCTCCAGCAGAACTTGCCTTCCCGATCCGTGGGGAAGCCCAGCCTGTTCAGCTCGGTGCAGCTGTATCGGCAGAGCGCCAAGATGTGCGGCTCCGTGTTCACCGGGGCCAGTAGGTTCCGCTGCCGACAATGCAGCGCCGCCTACGACACCCTGGTCGAGCTGACCGTGCACATGAATGAAACGGGCCACTACCAGGATGACAACCGCAAGAAGGACAAGCTGCGCCCCGCCAGCTACTCGAAGCCCCGGAAGAGGGCTTTCCAGGATATGGACAAGGAGGACGCCCAGAAGGTTCTCAAGTGCATGTTCTGCGGCGACTCCTTCGATTCCCTCCAAGATCTGAGCGTCCACATGATAAAAACAAAACATTACCAAAAAGTGCCTTTGAAGGAGCCAGTCCCAACCATTTCCTCGAAAATGGTCACTCCGGCCAAGAAACGCGTCTTCGACGTCAACCGACCGTGCTCCCCCGATTCGACCACGGGCTCGCTGGCAGATCCGTTCTCTTCCCAGAAGCCCGCCGGCCTGCCTCTGTCGTCCAACAACCGGTACGGCTACCAGAACGGCGCCAGCTACACCTGGCAGTTCGAGGCCTGCAAGTCCCAGATCCTCAAGTGCATGGAGTGCGGGAGCTCACACGACACCCTCCAGCAGCTCACCACCCACATGATGGTCACGGGCCACTTCCTCAAGGTCACCAGCTCGGCCTCCAAGAAGGGGAAGCAGCTGGTGCTGGACCCACTGGCCGTGGAGAAGATGCAGTCGCTGTCGGACGCCCCGAGCAGTGACTCGCTGGCTCCCAAGCCGTCTGGGACCTCGGCTTCTGACGGCGCGGCCTCTACCACCGAGCTGAAGAAAGAGGGCAAGAAGGAAAAACCAGAGGAGAGCAACAAGGATGAGAAAGTCATGAAGCGGGAGGAGTACGAGGACCCTCTGCAAAAGCCTTTAGACCCCACCATAAAATACCAGTATCTAAGGGAGGAGGATTTGGAGGACAGCTCCAAGGGCGGAGGGGACATTTTGAAGTCACTGGAAAATACCGTCACCACAGCCATCAACAAGGCCCAGAACGGGGCTCCCAGCTGGAGCGCGTACCCCAGCATCCACGCAGCCTACCAGCTGTCGGAGGGCACCAAGCCTGCTTTGCCCATGGGATCCCAAGTCCTGCAGATTCGACCTAACCTCACCAACAAGCTGAGGCCAATTGCACCCAAGTGGAAAGTGATGCCGCTGGTCCCGGTGCCCGCCAACCTGGCCCCATACACCCAAGTGAAGAAGGAGCCTGACGACAAAGAGGAAGCCGCCAAGGAGTGCGGGCAAGAAAGCCCCCGGGGGGAGGCATCGCCTTTCAGCCACAGTGAGGGGGACGCTTTCTCCAAAAGCGAAACCCCTTCCGAATCCCAGAAGGCCGAGTCTTGCCTCCTGAAGGAGGAGGCCAGGCTGGCGGAGGAGGGCGGCGAGCCCGAGAAACGCGCGCCCCTGGAGCCCGCGCCCTCTCTCAGCAACGGGTGCCCCCTCCCCACGCGGGCGCCGGCCCTGCCCAGCATCAACCCGCTCAGCGCCCTGCAGTCCGTCCTCAACAATCACCTGGGCAAGGCCACGGAGCCCCTGCGCTCCCCTTCCTGCTCCAGCCCGAGCTCAAGCACAATTTCGAGGTTCCACAAGTCCAGTCTCAGCGTCATGGACAAGCCGGGCTTGAGTCCCGCCCCCACGCGGCCGGCCTCCGTGTCCAGGCGCTACCTGTTCGAGAGCAACGATCAGCCCATCGACCTGACCAAGTCCAAGAGCAAGAAAGCCGAGTCCTCGCAAGCACAGTCCTGCACGTCCCCGCCTCAGAAGCACGCTCTGTCTGACATTGCCGACATGGTCAAGGTCCTCCCCAAAGCCACCACCCCGAAGCCCGCCGTTTCCTCACGGGGCCCCCCCATGAAGCTGGAAATGGACGTCAGGCGCTTCGAGGATGTCTCCAGCGAGGTCTCAACTTTGCATAAAAGGAAAGGTAGGCAGTCCAACTGGAACCCTCAGCACCTCCTGATCTTGCAGGCGCAGTTCGCCTCGAGCCTCTTCCAGACGTCCGAGGGCAAGTACCTGCTGTCCGACCTGGGCCCTCAAGAGCGAATGCAGATCTCCAAGTTCACGGGGCTCTCGATGACCACCATCAGCCACTGGCTGGCAAACGTCAAGTACCAACTTAGGAAGACGGGCGGGACAAAGTTTCTGAAAAACATGGACAAAGGACACCCTATCTTTTATTGCAGTGACTGTGCCTCCCAGTTTAGAACCCCTTCTACTTACATCAGTCACTTAGAGTCACACCTAGGTTTCCAAATGAAGGACATGACCCGCATGGCCGTGGAACAGCAAAGCAAGGCGGAACAAGAGGTCTCCCGGGTGTCGTCGGCTCAGAGGTCTCCGGAAACAGTAGCTGGTGAAGAGGACACAGACTCTAAATTCAAGTGTAATTTGTGCTTTCGGACATTTGTGAGCAAACATGCAGTAAAACTCCACCTAAGCAAAACGCACAGCAAGTCGCCCGAACACCATTCACAGTTTGTAACAGACGTGGATGAAGAATAGCTCTGCAGGTATGGGTTTGCTCCCAGGTGATGGGACAGTAGCCTTGTGAGGAGCTTCCTGATGGGAGATGGGTCCATTTAGAGGCAGCTCATGTCTCTCGGTACCAAGAGGACAGTAGCCTGCTGGAATAGGACTTATTTGTATGAGAGACTAGAACATGATAAGTCCTAACCGTCTCAGTGTCTCCCGGTTAGAGTTGGTGGATAGAATGAAATGGGTTCAGAGAGATGGAGTTCACAGGTTACCACTTCGTGATATGTGACCCCCTTACTGACCCAGGGCCCAACTCTGAAGGTCCAGCCAAGGCTACGCCTCGTTTTAATTAATATGTACGGACTTCCGTCACTGCCCCGGCTCACCCCTCACCTTCGCATAGCGATGCTAATGACTTAGAAAGTGAGTGAAGGGTGAGCAGCAGAACGGACAGAGTAGAGTTCCTGGGGGCAGCCGCTATGCAGAGATTTCTTAATCAGCTTGTGAACTTTATTGTTATTACTTGTAACTAATGCTTTTTGCAGCTTCCTTTCGGGGCAATTGCTACCTTCCCCTTCCGTTCCTCTCTTTCTTGCCTCCAGTAGGTTTGCTAGGAGAGAGCATCTGCCCTGTAGTCAGATGGCAGGAAAATATTCTCTGCAGAACACTGAGGTGAAAAGAGAGGAAGCTTATTTTCTTCTCTCGTCCTCTGGTTTGCTTTAGGATAGGCTAATATCAGCATCCACCTTTAACCAAGATAGATGCGCTGCATGCCCTTGAGAGTTTACTTTACCTAAAGAAACAGATGACTTTCTGAACACCCATCGCCGATGGGCATGGGGTCGGTCCCACAGCTTCAAGATCATTTGCATCATGTATCAGAGAAGTTCTGTGCCTTGTATAGTCACCGGTGCCCAGACTCTCTATGTCACCTCCAGGAAAGAGGACAGAGACCAGGGTCAAATACCTTGGCAGGCTTTCCACACCCACCGCTTTCAAATGTTTCCCAGGCTGGGTCTTCACACAATCCTTTCATCTCCTTTTTTTTTTTTTTTTTTTTTTTTTTGTATTTTGTCTGCTTCCTTCTCTCTCCTCCTCAGCATGATACCCCCTACATGCTAGGGACCCCTACACATATTCGAGTTGTCCTCCACCTCGGGCCCCACACTCAATGGGGACCTGACCTGACTTAAAGCTTCAGCACGGGCAAGTCCAGTTAATGCCATGCTAGGTGACCGATTCGGTCTTTTGGTTACTTCACAGTAAGAGTTATCAACAGTCAGTAATAACATATAAGCCCTCACCACCCCGTACTGTCAGAGCATTTGTTCCTAAATAGGAGACTTTCAGATCAAGGTCTGAGCAATAGCTGAGCTCCAGGCGGAGGAAGGGTACTTATCGGGTGTGGCTTTGGGCTCGCCTCGCGGTCAGGTGGGGAGATTTGCCAAATGTGAGGATGGTCAAGATGAAATAAAGGGTGAAAATCTGGGACTGTCCCCTTACTGAGAAGATCTAAGAGCTTCCAATGAAGGGGGAATCCCATCCTATAACTCTAATGGTTCCGTGGGCCCAAATGAACACTGTTGTTTTGTTTGCATGTTTTTATCATGATAATTAAAATGTGTTACTAGCAGATTCATCTCTTGCTTTCCAAGCATGATTTGTTCAGCTCACACCATTGAAAGAAAAGCCAAAACTCATCTATTGAATCTATAAATGAGCTTGGGGCTTGGCAACATTCTATTTATTTGCTATATAACATTTTATATCTTATGTAACTTGCTATTATACTTTTCTGGTCCTTGAAAAAAAAAAAAAAAAAAAAGGTGGATATATACAGAATACCCAGAGAGAAGAGAGATGTTTCCAATCCCATAGTGGTAGGTCCAAACCATGGTGAAGAGGACAAATAGGTAATGTTTATTTGTGCTACAATAAAGACCAATTTTCCACCTGTTAGGTTTGTAATCATTCTTTGAAAAAAAATTAATATCACTGCCAAAACATTGCAATACATAAATAGAAAGATGGGAGAAAAAGAAAGCCTTAGTCAAAAGTCTGAAACGTACATGTCTGTTCTAAGGAAGTAAAAGTAAACTGATCATTTTGGAAAACCTACACAAAAGGCACTTAACAAATCTGTTAAATACATAGATAGGATAGCTTCTTTCTCATCCCTCTGCATGTGTACAAAATAAATATTTCTGATTTGGACCTCTGAAGCACCACATCACAGAGTTGTCATTATATGAAACCAAAGCTCCGTTCTTAGATAAACACTGTGAGGCTGTGCCCTTGAAATAGGATTACGGAAAACAAGTTTGAGTATTTAAGACTCATTCAAAACCATAGGAGTATACGTGTGTTGTGTGTACACAAAAAAAATGGTGCATGTGCATGGTGTGTTTGTGTTAATACTAAGGATATTACAATGTGCCTGACTAGCTCCCACATTTGCACAGAAGTGGCTTTCTGATCCTCTGGCCACGTAGGGAAGAATTCCTTTACCCTCGAGGTCCTCCCTTAGAACAACATCCGTGCAGTACCTTGCCCACTGCTTAGAATTATGCAGCTCTGTTTTTTAAATGATCACAAAATGAGATCTCTGTTATCCGGAACTCTAATTTTAGTCGGTATGCATGATAGCACAAATTGTACAAAATGACATGATGTTTTAGAAAGCATGGTCAAGATTTTATGGAAAATTCGGGAGCTGTGCTGTATCTATGTTCTTTGTGAGACGCAAATTTTGGCCTGAATTTCCTTTCCTTTCTTAGGTAGGTCTTAAATCCTACAAAATGATCTGCCAAATATTAAAGGCAACTTTTCATTAAAAATTAATTAGATAATATTAAATGTGCATCCCTATTTTAGGACAGAAGTAATCTAAAACAATTTCAATAAGTATCTGCATATACCTTTAAAAACCACATGCTCTTGAATAATAGAAGTTAAACAAAGAGCAAATCAATGAGTCTAAAATGCACAAGGACTTGAAATTATAGTCATTATCGTGTAATACAGTGCACAAGTTTTATAGCACACCTAGCCTTGAAATTGGGGGCAAGAATGAATTCTAGTCCAAGAAGCTGCCACCTTTGTTGTGGGTGATTTGACAAAAACACATGTTCAGGGTGAACAGCATGTAAACTTGCCAAATAAAATACAGGGTGCCCAGTTAAATCTGGATTTCAGATACACAACAAGTAAGTTTTTAGAATAAGCATGTCCCAAACATTGCAGGGGCCATATTTTTACTAAAAAAAGGTACTCGTTGTTCATCTGCGATTCAAATTTTACTGGGCATTCTGTAATTTTATTCGATAAATCTGGCAACCCTAACAACATGGATTATATGGCATTCTGGTAAAAGCAAAATGGGCTGGATTAATTAATGTCTATAAGAAGCGTCACCCTTTCATTCATCCATTAAATAAATATTCCTCCCTTCCTCCCTCCTTCCTTTTTCCCCTCCCTGCATTTCTTTCATCTTACAACAAACTTCGGTTTTGCTTTTACTATGCACCAGCCTCTACTCAGCAATGGCTATGTGATGGTGAGCCAGCGGACATGCTGATTATAATAGCCCTGCGGCAAGCGCTTTACAAACATTATTCCACTTTATTCTCACAAACAGCCCTATAAGGTAGGGGTTGAATCAACCATGTAACAGGGGAGGAAAAGGAGGCAGAGAGATTCTGCATGAATTCCTACAATCTAATAACCTCGCTCATTCATTATCACCTATCCAGAAGGCAATCACACCGCGCTGATCCCGGGGAATAAACCAGTGACCAGAACAAGAGTCTGCCTTTCAGGCTCGCGGTAGACACGCAGATGGGCGGCTCTGGGGTAAACGTTGAATGGAGCACACAGGAGGGGCATCTGCCTGATCCCCGAGGGGGATGCTGAGGAGGGGAATGATGGTTTCGGGGGCCTGTGATGTTAGAGCTTCCTCAGGCCGCCCAGGCTCTCAGGCTTGGGTGCAAATCCTAACTCATCCACTCTCCCTAAGATATGGCCCACTTCTGTGTCTATAAAATGGGGACACGGTTCTCCCCTCATAGAAAATTTGTGAGAATTAAATAAGCCTGTGCAACTCTTTTTTCAGAAAGCCTGGCAACTAGTAGGTTCAAAGGAAAAGTTAGTCCTCCACAATCCCCACGGGCTTCTACCAACGTTCTTCAGCCTCACCTCAAGTGTGTAGAACCTGTGGGTTTTCCCCAGGTTCTTCCCAAGCTGGAAACCTCAGCTTGATATTTGATCATAATGATAGAAAATGACAGCAAAACTCCCACTTATTGGCTTCTTCCACGAGCCAGGCAGGGTGATTCATGCCATTCTGATCTTGCAACGAGCTCTGAGGGCCTCGTGATTTGTCCACGAGCATACAGCCTGTGCAGAGATGGACTCGAGCTCAGGACCGCTCCGCACTCATCACCTTCTTCTGCCTCTTGGCTTCTCCACCACCTTGCCTGATGGTTTCTAGGTGCTACCTATGGCCACGTGGACATCTAACAGCCCAGAAAAGGGGGATAACTGTGGCACATGAGTTGTAGATAGGCAAGAGCTCCCCTGAGCTTCTCAGAGGCTACAGCTGCAAACTGAATATTGAAACTTGGGGGCCTGGGACTGGCCCGCAGGGTGAAGCAAAGCATCCTTGCTCTCCTGACTGTGATGTCCTTATCCAGTCAGGCAATTAGACATTTACCATATAGCAGCTAACCAAGGAATGACCCGAATTCCAGCGAAAATATATATGTACCAGATTTTTATTTTTTTGATCCTCATCCTGACTCTCATTTGGGGGAAACAAAATGAGAATTCAGGAACAGGGTCAGCTATGAGACTCGCGTATTTCCAACACAGCGAGAAACAAATGTGTCATCTGTTTTAATGTTTCCATTTTATGCAAGCGATCTGGCTTACCTCCCTTGCACATCGCCGGTCCCCCTCTCTGTTGCACTGTCCCCCTCATTGGGAACCTTCGAAATCTCAATCCTGACGTGTATAATTTGGTGCTTTAATATAGAGTAACATTATTTTTCATTTACTCCAATCTGCCATCAGTATCATCTTTTCATTTAACCAGATGCAATTCTTTTTTCTTTCACTAAATTGAAAATCCATGAGCGACAGGGAGTGCAATGTTTTAATTAGCTCATATTTTTTATATGGATTTATGTCTTTAAAATACATTTGTGTAATTCTTCAGCTAAATTAAAAACGTCTTTCCGCGAAAGTGAGGAGGGGAAAATAAAGAGCTGAATTGTGTCATTAGCTTAGGTAGATACAGATGGAGAGCAGGACCTTGCGGGGGGGTGGGGGGGGAGGACACAGGCAGTTGCTGGAGCTTCTGCCTGGCCGATTCTGAATTCGCCCCTTCATTTAAAGATATCTTTCTCTATAAAGATTTCACGGAAATGGCTTGAGGAGGGATTTTTTTTTTTAAGGCCCCTAGTAAGTAAACAAGCAGCTACCTTCAACGAACTAATTTGAAACCGAACCAGCTGCCAAACAAAACAGGCGGAAAAAAAAAAAAAAGAAGTCATAATGATAAACAGTTTCCCCTGCATTTCTCTCTTTGTCTTTTTTTTTTTTAACTATCAAGTTTAAAGCTTTCCACGGTGCTTTTTTTCTACTTTATAGGAGACAAGTGACATTCTGTGGTAAATGGGAGGAAAAGCCATGCAGAACTGAAATCTCTCTAATGCACTGACACTAACTTGCCCTCTATTGTTAGAACGGAGCAGGCACTCATGATTGTTCATCAAACGGCTCCTAATGCAGTTAAAGCATTCAGCTATAATTTCTCCTTGCATTTATAATTACTGTCATAGACTGCACACCTCGGTGAGCAGATTAAAGCTATAAACTATTTAGCCACGGCTCTAAGACGAGGAACTTGATTTGTCTGGCAGGGATTATTTGTTAGAGAGCTTGACACTTAACATAAAAATGACTCAACTTGATGAAGAACAATGCAGTTTTAGCAATGCGGGGATTTTAAATCAGTCTTGACGCCACGCCCTGCAAGAATCGCAGGGCAGTTTGTTAAATGATATGTGGGCCACGGAGATCACGTTAGGGGTACCGAAATAGAAGAGGATGTGGTGTGAAGCTGCTGACTTTCCCGACTCTTACCCTGAAAGAACAGGAGTTCGTGGAAAATCAGTGCGTGTCATGTTCTCCCATTAAATCCAGTGTAAATGTTACATGAGGCTCACTGGGTGGGAGAAAGGGGCTGCCAGGAGCTCAAGGCGCATGTCCCCTTTGGGGGCTTTGGAGAACTTTGTGCTACTGTTGAAAACACATGCCCCCGCCCCCCAAAGCCCAGAAAGCCAGGGCTCCTTGGAAAGTGCTGGTGGTTGTTTTTTTATGGAATGGTCTTTATTTCTTTGGACTTTTTATTTGTTTTTGCTATTGTTTTTGTTTTTACTTGCAGGAGGCATATCCTATATTTAGGCGTGGAGGGCATTCCTTTGGGGGTCATCTGCTAGGGATGCTGTGAAAACATACAAAAAAGAAAAAAATCCATGCTCAGGTTGACAAGCAAGACTGGCAGAGACCGGATGGCGGTAAATGCAGGTCCTTTCTTCCTCTTCCGGTTTGTGGGGCGGATTAGCTAAAATAGTGTACCGGCAGACCTCAGCCTGGATCTGGCCCACAAAGCGGGTGCTCACTGAACTTCACCCTCCTCTTGATTCCCCACCTTGATCACCTGCCTCAAAAAAAAAAAAAAATCCCCTTCTGTTTGCTGAAGGTTTAGATTAAGATGTGGGGTGGATTGTGCCATTTTATTTGAAGAAATCAGGAGAGGCTAGGAGAACAGATTTAATTAAATCAGCTCTGGGCGTTTGGGGGACGGCAGGAGGCATGGAAGTATCTGGGAGGGTGTTTGAGTGCCCCTGAGAAAGGATGGAATATAGCATTCACCTGCATTTCTTTCCCTCTGGTTTCTGCTTTTTCTCTCTGCCCCCAGCTACCTTGAAAAATTCCACTTGATACAGTCCAAAGTCACCAGTGGCTGTACCATGCTTAGGAAGGTCTGCTTTGGAGTCTCAGTGCAGATAATGATGTGGATGATGTTGATTAGTTGCAGTAAGAAAACAGTGCTTGGCAGCGTCCATTACCACTTCTGTCCTTGCCGTGATCGATACCAACAGAGAATTAACATTTATTGCGCATTTATGGTATTCCAGCGCTTGTACTAGGGTCTTCTACATGTATTACCTCACTCAGCCTTACCCCAAAAATCTCCAGAGAAAGAATGATAATGACACCCAGCTTACGGGTGAGGAAACCAGCGCTCAGGCAAGTGAGGTGATCCCCAAGATCACACAGCTCGTACGTGGTAGAGCTGGACGTCAAGGGTGGGCAAATGAATGATTTACCTCAAGCCAGAATTTCTGCCAAAACTTCTCCCAGCGCCTTTCTGGTATCCCCAGGGTTAAATTCTATCGGGGCACTGCACCAAAGTGTGAGGTGGGAACTCATCCCCAAGTTACAAGCAGGGGAGAGAAGTGGAGGGGTCAAAAAAAAAAAGTTTCAATATCCTGAAAGCCCAAATCTTTGACATAGACAACTTTCTCCCTCTCAGGCCCTCCAGCAAATCAGCACTTTCACCATGCCTGGCTTTATCTGGTATTTTCTTCATCTATGGAGAAAAAAATGATGTTTCAGGTTATGTTATTTCCAATGCTACATTACTCGATTTCACAGTCAAATAATTCTATTTTTGTTCACCAGAGGATTTTGTCATGTTTAATTGTTTATGACTCCCTCGTCCCCCCCCCCCCATTTGCTGTAGCGTCCACTCCCCCCGGTGCCGCCTTCCTGTGGATTCTCTGGTGTATGGTAACCATGGAGATGGGTCCCTATTGGATAGTGTTTGCTCTGGCTTAGAAGTCAGAGGACCAATCAGGACCTCATCATTCCAGAAATGTAAGAACGGAAAGTGAGAGGATGCTGGAGTGGAAGGAAGGCCTGTCACAAAGGAGACAGGACTTCCTGATGCCTCAAAATCCCACGAGGGGAGCATCACGCAGCTAAACTCAGGGGGAGGTACGTGGGCTCTGGAGCCACTGAGGCCTGGGCCCTGGGGCCGCATCTCCACTTCCCAGCTGAGAGACCAAGGACAGGTCACGTCACTTCTCTGACCCTCGGCTGCCTCTTCTGTCAAGTGGCCGCAGGAAGGCTGGCTTCACATAGTGTTATAAGGACAAAATTAAAGAAAACCTGCCAAGCGTCTTCCTGGTACACTAGCAGGCGCATAGAAATGATCCATTGAAGAGAGCTACTCTTATAATTGTTAAAATACGGCAGCCCTAGAATGAAGGGTGGGTTGACGTGTCTGAGGATTTTAATGCTAATATCAACAGCCACAGTTATAATGTGCTGCAACCAAGTCACATTTTGTGTCTCGGGAACGCCCGTTGGGGAAAGACAGATGTGAGAGCGTGCATCACACAGTAGACATTCCGCGTTGGGAACGGTGGCCCATGCAAGGAGCGCAGGGGTGCCTGACCCAGAGATGGACTCTGCCCTCAGAACGCTGCCAGTCCATCACGGAAAGAGGACAGGACACCACCCAGGCTTACACTGAACTCAGCGCTCTCGCAGGGAGAGTACCGAGCGAGCGGGAGCTGAGAGGGCCCGAGGACGTCTGACCCAATCAGCAGAGAGCTAGGCTGCATCCAGAAGGAGAAAAGGCACTAGCAGGTGGGAAAGGGGGAGGGCACCAGGGCAAAAGGAATGGCAAGAGGAAAGCCTCATAAGTAAGGTCGAGTGGGGGGTTCGTTCCAGAAAATGCCCGTTGTTCAGTGTGACTGGAGCTGTGTTTGGAGGAGAAGTTGGCATAGAAGGAATGCTGATCAAGCAAAGAAGCTGGTGGATATACCTGGTGGCTCCTACTCGAGCGTATATACTTATCTTTTGAGCCTCATGGAGACAGATGTTCAATATAGGTTTGCTTTACTGAAATAGTCAAACATCACTTCCATGAAGTTGACTCTGTAGGGCTTGGAAGTAGTGGAGCACTAGACTCTTCCTTGGAGGTGAACATGGCGTCCACCTCTAAGGTCCAGGAGGCCAGGGCCTGCATCTGATTAGCTCCCCATGCTCAGACTCTATAAATATTGGAAGGAAGGGAGGGAGCGAGGGAGGAAGGGAGAGACAGTACCTAGGAAGTGATCATAACTTCCTGTGACATTGCCCATGTGTCACTCATCAGTCAGGCAGACCGAATAGATAAAGCAGGTGGAACCCTTACTGATAAAAGTAAGCCACGATCTTTATGCTTCTCCAGAATACAGAGCACAGCATGTAACAGAACCCCCAAAGGAAGGAATCTTCAGGCTCTGTGCAGCCCAGCAAAGTGCGAGAAAGTGAGAAGCATTCCCAGCCCACGGTCAAATGATTTGCCCAGAGGACTAACATTGCCATGAGGGCTAAGAAATGCCTTTTTTTGAGGTATGCTCGCCCATGGGAGCAGGGTCCGTAGATGCCTTCAGGTGAAAGAGTCAAGCCGTTCTGCATTCTCTGCACCAGCAGGACCAGAGACCTTCATTCAGTTGTCCTTTAATTCATGCTCTTAGAGAAGCTGCCCTGAGCCAGGCTCTGTCCTAAGTGCTGGGCTACACCCCCAAAAGAAAGGAAGCCAGGTCTCACATTCTAATCAGAGGACACACACTGATAATAATACTAACAGCTCACATTTGGGGGCACAAAAATAAAAGTAACAATTTCTGAGAACGTGGGGCTGCCAAGGGAATACAGTGTAGTGTGAGCGACGATGACAGGCCACCTACTTAAATGGGGGGAGGGGTCAGGGAAGGAAAACGAGGAGGTTGAAAAGGAGCCGGTCATGTGACAAATTGAGGGTAGAACATCCCAGGCGGGAAAACAGGAGAAGGGTTGGTGCATCTGATTCAGGGAAAGGCCAGTGTCAAGGACTGGGATCGGAGGGGTAGGGGTGAGGTTGGGGTGAGGTGAGGATATGAGGCAAGTCAGGGCTTTGTAGAACATCCCAAGAACTTTAGACTTTCTCCCCCCCACAACCCAAAGCCCAATGAGAAGCCACTGAAGGGGTTTACGAGGGCAAGGGCATGATCTACTTTATCCTTCAGAAGACCACCATGGTTATGGAGTGTAGAGTGGATGAATGTGGTCAAGGGCAAAAGTAGGAGACCAGTGAGGAGGTGAAGGGGAAGACAGGGGTGATCTGGAGGCAGTGAAGGCAGGGAGCACGGAGAGGAACAAGTGGCCTCAGGGGGGTTCCAGGCCACTCACAACCATGGTTGCCTAGAAAGGAGAAGGACTATCAAGCAGAGAAGTCATGCGGAGCATTAGGACAAATTTGGCTTCATACTGTGGGGCCACCTGGGGTGGGCTTCTAGATACAACTGCTCTTCCTGAATCTCCCCTGGAATGCCCCCAACTCCTAAGTGAGCCGTTACTGCCTGTTTCCCAAGGAGAATCCATTTCTTGATAAAAGTAAGCCACGATCTTTACGCTTCTCCAGAAATTATGAAGTATAAAACAAGAGGTCCCTGCTGTGCATGCCTTCCTATTTTTCAATCCTAATTTAATTCCTCTCTTCATTCTGCAATTCAGCCCCCCGCCCCTCTCTGAGCATCAACCCTAGGTGGTCCCAACTCCAACGGAAGATTTACTGGCAAGATGAAATGAAAGAACACATTGTTTTTTCAAAGATGATTTAATGACCTTTTTGGCATCCCCATGACTGCTGAAATCTTCTGTAATTATTCAGTTTGGCAGCAGAGAGTTCTGTTGATCAGAGGAGGCTGATGTGGATGTCAAATGTCAATAAATTTGCAATCCATAATTGCAACCAGTTGATGCTGGAGCTGACTAGGAAATGGCTTGATCACAAGGCCATGAGTGGTTGAACCAATACAAGCACCAAAGGATCTCGTGCGTCACACGTGCAAAATCACTACATTATCTTTCCCTCTTGCACCAGCTCACTTTCTCTGTCCCTGCCTTGTTTTCCCCCTGTGTCTGTCACTGTCACCATCCCCTTCTCTGGAGATGGGCATGCTGCATGTCCGACCGTCCAAAGTCCTCTGGGTCCATCTCCACCCAGAGCCAGTGATGCTGTAAATACAGGGACGGGTTCTTCCAGAGAATCACCACTGGCTCTTTTTGGTCGTGCTATTCAGGTCTGTTTGGCCCTTGCTGGAGATCAAGCATTGATTTTTTTTCTGCTTTGCTTGCTTTCCGACAGCGTGGTTTATATCGGAAAGGTCTATGTCAAGAATTAGAGAATGTTTGTAACAATGGGGAAAAAGACCCTAATATAAATATACCATTTGTGGGCTTGCACTTTGACAAGTGCAAGTGAACTGGAAGATGTTAGAAAAGCTCTAAAGTCATGGAAACATGGAACAGAGGCATTTGCTTTAATGACTCATCTAATTCCTTGAGCTCACCTTATCAAGTTGTAACCTCTGAATCTCTAAGTTCCTAGTTCAAAAATGCAGAGTCTCCTCTGTCCTCGTGTTAATTTTTAAATTATATATCATTGTAGAGAGGCCCTTGTGGTGAATATGATGAGCCATTTTCGCATCTGAAATGGGGAATTATAACCGAACATTAGCGATTGCTTATAAATCACTGCGAGCAAAGTGGCATCTGTAACCACACGGTTTTAGCTGGGGAGAAATGCAGTGCATGAGAAAGGGAACTCGGAAAGCAGAAGGTGGTTTTCAAGAGAGGAGTTCGCAAGCTGATGATCACAAATTACTCGGTGCACTGAGCAATCCCTGGGACCCCAGTGGACCTGATTTGTGTTTTGTCTGAAGCTGGGATTCTCTTCTGTGGCTACCTTTTCTTTCTCTTGGAGCCAATTTTTTTTTTTTTAAGTGGAACGTTTCTTGGAGGTTGAGAAGTCTTCCTAAGGCTCCCTAGAAATAATCAAAAAGGCAGCAGGACGTGTGAATTTCAGATAGCATTTCTGCCAGACAGCTGGAATGCGAGCCAGGCATGGGTTTGGGAATACGAGTGCTATGTCCACCCTCATTGGAGAGCTCTGGAGAGTTTGTGGCTTTGAATCCACGTTCCACTGTTCCCTAGCAGTAAGAGCAAATGCTTAGTCTCGCTAAGATGCGGTTTCTTCTTTTTTAATTAAAATAATGTATTATTTGTTTCAGGGGTACAGGTCTGTGATTCATCAGTCTTAACACAATTCACAGTGCTCACCATAGCACATACCCTCCCCAATGTCCATCATCCAGCTACCCCATCCCTCCTACCCCCCTCCACTCCAGCAACCCTCAGTTTGTTTCCTGAGATTAAGAGTCTCTAAGATGCAGTTTCTTTATCTATAAAATGGGTGTAACTGTCCTGCCTCAGGGCTCGATAGACAGGATTGCAGGAGACAATCCAGATAAATACTCTAAGCCAATGATTTTCACAAACTTGAGAATCATCTGGAGGGTTTGTTAAAACCCAGATGGCTGAACGCATTCCCCAGAGCGTCAGATTCAGTCAATCTCGGGTGGGGCCAGATAATTTGAATTTCTAACAAATTCCCAGATGATAACAGGATGCTGGTCCAGGGACCGTGTTTTGAGACCCACTGCTTTAAGCACAGTACCTGGCATGTGTGAGTGCTCTAAAGAAAGGTTTGCTTTTATTAGCTTTAATTCAGTCATTGAGCCTGTCTGACACTGTCCTGTGTGAAGAAGCAGCATGAACCATAAGGAAGGTCCTAGTTTAATGTACAAAATCAAGTCAGACCAAGAAGGTGAGACATCTAGATTGTCCCTTAGAGGGGTAGAGAGCAGAAGCTGACGAGAAGCAACCAGAGGAGAGAACCAAATTCCAGGAAAGCAGGAGGTGGTCCAGGATTCTATAGGACTCTGCTGAGATCACTTAATAAAGAGATACACAATATCAATTCAGTTGTTTCTACTGTATCAGGAGGAGTTTCCCATCTCAAGAGCCTTGACTGGCGGTCAAGGGAATAGGTCCTCCTCTTGACTTAGTTTAATATCTTCCTTAACTCTGAAAAGATGAGACGCCAAATTATTTTGGAAGCAATAGTTAAAACTGATCAGCATGCTAACTCTAAATTGTGTTTATCACAATCTGTTATTTATAATTGACTGCAAACCAAATCAAGCTTAATTTAGTAAACCAGGGAATTTGTCAGTTCATCTAAGGATGGAGTTGGTTTCATGCACAGATGAATCTTGGGTTCAAAAACATACGTCTTTGGAACTTGGTCATTCCTGGTCGTTCAGCTTGGATTTCCCCTGTTTTGTCTTCATTTTCAGAAGAACCGCTAGATCACCTGGATTAGCATCAGGGTTATATCCCACAGCTTAGGGGTTTCAATAGAGTGTCTGTTTCCCAAGAGTACCACCAGTGGAGATGGAGTTGAGTTGGCCTGTGGGGTCACAATACTCAAAGCAAGACCTAAGGCTGGGAGGACGGGATGCTGCCTCTTCAGCCTGGCTCAGATGCACACTCCTGGAAGCATTGGGTGGGCTCAGCACATTACAACTTGGGCTGAGATTGGTATGTCCCGAGGGGGTGTGATATCAGTGGCGATTGGGGGTAGGGGCAGGGATGACCCTAAATCCAACTCATCTTGGTCAAACTTGACCTAGGCCATCCGTTCACTCTCCAGACACCTATTAATTTTTCTGATTCTGCATGACAGAGAGTGGTCCCATTAGTCCCCTGGTGCCCCAGCTTAGGATTGGTGGACCCTCCTCTTTCCCTCACCTTTCCCACCACCGTCCATTCCATCATCAATTTTTTTACTGGACCTCCATAATATTTCTACCGCTTCACCTGCTCCACCTCTGTCTCTACAGCAGGTCAGTCCACTGAAACACACCCTATCTCTTGCCAGGACTCTCCGTAACCACCCTGCGCCAGTGTGCCCAGCCCACGACTGCCAGATTAAAAGTCCTAATTCAAAGCTCATAGCATAATGAGAAGAGCTACCATTTAATGAGTGTTTTTTTCTGCCTGAGGGACTTCAAGTATCATCTTTCTGATCTTTTGATTAACCATTCTCATTATTTAAATCTCAACTTAAACGTCATCTTCTTCAAGGACGCTTCCCTGAAAATCTATCTAAATCAGGAATCATCAAATGTTTCTTGAAGGGCCCAAGAGTAAATATTTTCTGGGTCAGAGCCACACAATCCCTGTCACAACGACTCAATCTGTCATTGCAGCATGAAAGCAGCACTGGGTGATGTGTGAATGAATGGGTGTGGCTATGTTCTAATAAAACTTTATTGATAGACACACTGACATTCAAATTTCATATAGTTTTCATGTGTCATAAAAAAGCATTTTTATTCAAGATTTATTTTTGAGAGAGAGAGAGAGCATGAACAGGGGGAAGGGCAGAGGGAGAGGGAGAGAGATCATCTCAAGCAGACTCCCTGCTGAGTGGGGAGCCCCCACTCAGGGTTCAGTCCCATGACCTTAAGATCATGACCATTCCCAAAATCAAGAGTCAGACACTCAACTGACTGAGCCACTCCCCCCCCCCCCCCCCCCCCGCCAAAAGCCTTCTTCTTTTGACTCTTTCAAGCATTTAAAAATGTGAACACGATTCTAGTTTGTGGGCCCTACAGAAACTGGTGATGTGTTAGATTTGGCCCAAAGGCCATAGTTTGCCAAGCCCCGATCTGAAGCCATCCAGCCCTCTCAAATGTCTCTTTTCCATCACCCTGTTTTATTTCCTTTATTAGATTTACAACTATCTCATAGTATATTATTTACTTGTGCATTTCCTTATGTCTCAGCACTGTGCTAGGCTCCATGGACATAGCAGTGAACAGATTGACATTTTCCTCCCTTGAAGATCTTATAGAAGGAGAAAGACAAGAAACAAGAAAGCAACTTCATAAACAAGAGCATTTCAGATCCCATGAAGGAAACAAACAAAGTACTTAGGGCCTGGGTAACAACAGTGTTAGTTTACTTTGGGTGCTCCCAGAGTACCTCTTTGAGGGGTGACATCTGAAACATGAAGGACTGAGGGAGCCAGTCCTGAAATGAGTGAAAAGAGGATTTGAGACAGGGACAGCAAGTGCAAAGGTCCTGAGGCAAGTAAGAGCTGGGTGCACTGAGGGAAACTGAAAGCAGGTCAGTGTTGCTGGAACTCTGTGAGCTCAGAGAGAAAGAAGTTTGACTATTTAGCACAGTCTTGAGTGTGCAGACCATGGTGATGAGTTTAGATTATTCTAAGTTCACTGGGGGTGTTTAAATAAGGGAACGGCATGATGCAATTAAAGATGATTCTGGCTTCCGTGTGCAGAATGAATCACGGATGTATGTGCGTGTGAATGTGCTTACCAGGAAGCTCCTTGAACATCTCAGATGGGCCCTACCCATATTAAGCCCCCACGAAAAACTTTGTGAAATTAATGCATTAATTAAAACCATTAACACAGCATAACTTCTTCTTGGCCCCTTGACAGCAAGGCTTTTTATAGCCAGGTTCCCAAAGCAGGTCAATTTATATCATAAAATTCAAAAATTATAGCTTATAACATAAAGTGACCTCCCGTTACATAATGTAGCAAAACAAGCAAATTAATACCAGACACAATAAATGTCTAGGCACTAATGCAGCTTGAGTATGAAATATGTTCCCATTGCTTCGGGAGTACGGATTCAAAATGCGGATCAGAATACCCAGCACCATCATAATACAGCACCTGACTTCTAGCCCCAGCCAGTATGAATGCAGCCTTCTGAAGGGTTTTACACTCTTTCTCAACATTCAGTCAACAGATATTTTTGAGTCTGTACTACATACAGGCACAAGGATCCAGAGATGAGCAAGACAGAGAAGGTCTCTACCCCTCGCGGAGCCCACGTGCTAGTTGGTAACATCGGAGGGAACCACGGCCAATAAACAAAGGCAGTCATTTCAGTGCCACGAGTGCTAAGAATACAGGGCAAAGGGATAGAGAAGCTGAAGACTACTTTAGGTGGGTGGGCGGGGGAGGCCCTTCTGAGCAAGGGACATTTTTGCTGAGACCTAAAAAGTGAGAAGCAATTGGTCATCTACCGAGTCAAGGAAGGAGAACACCGGGCAGAAGGAACAGCACATGCCAGGTTCCTGAGGTGGGAAAGAGCTTCATGTGCTCAAATCATTATCTAGCACAGCACTCAGCTCACATGTTTTATCTCGGGACCAGAGAGAAATACTTGAGGCTTTGTGGGACATATAGTATATATCGCAACTACTTGACTCTGACATTCCACCACAAAGCGACCACAGATAACACATAAATGAGTAGATGCAACTGAGCGCCAATAAAATTTTACTTACAGAAAGAGGTGGAGGGCCAGATTTGGCCCCGGGAGCTGCAGTTTGCCAGACTCTGGTCTAATAAGATGGTATCTCAGGTGCACGTTCCAGAAGCAGACCCTGGTATGAAGATTCTGGCAAGTCATTTCTTAGGAGTATGCTCCCAGAGGAAACCAACAAGAGGAGGGCAGAAAGCCAGGCAGGGGTGTGATTTCAGGAAGAGCCCCAGGCTCACCCTGGTCCCCCGGAGAGCTCAAGGATGTCCACTGTGCCTCTGAGTTTGGCCCCTCTGGAGGCAGGGGTTGGGCTCTGGTCCTCTGACCTCAGTCCGTCATTGGTGAAGAGCCATCCCAGACGGGGCACCAGCTTCAAGGCACTTCAGGCACCCGGCAGGTGCAGTCTGGGCATCCCCGGTAGCCATGGGCCACCCACGGAAGAGAGTTGCCCCTGTGCCTGTTAGAAGGGAAAACACGCAGAAGGCAGGAGCGAGGCACAATGATATAGTATAAGGGACTCAAAGGCATCACTACAGTGCTCTCTTCAGATGGGCTTCCCTGTGTCCATGTTCTCGCCCCATCTGAGAGTGGGGATGCGTCCCTGCAAAGCTCCCTCGTTACAGCAGGCAAATGACGTGACTCGCCTGCCACAACACAGAAGTGCCACCTTCTTACATGAAGAGCAGTGAACACAGTGGCCGGTCAACCATTTTGCATTTATTCCTTCTGGTCTCCCGCCTGAAAGAGGCAGCTAGAAAGTGCATGGGGCTTGGTGCCAAAACTGAGCTCCAGTCCAAACTCAGGCACTTGTAAGTTGTGTCCCCCTCAGCAGGTTACCGACCCCTCTGAGGTCCAGTCGGTAAATATGAAGTGAGCGTTCTCTCTCTTAGAGCCCCTGTTCTGCCCTCCAGACTCAGCTTATAGTCAAACCTCAGTTTCCTTATCTCTAAAATGGGAATAATAATATCCCACTACAAGTCATCTGTGGTGAAGGTTAAATGACAAAAAGATAAGGAGGCTCCTAGCACGATGCACATAGTAGGTGCTCAGCCAATGCCAGTTGCCTCTCCTTCATTGGAAAGCTGTTTATCTGTGTCTCTGATGGCTCTCGAAAGCCTACTCTGTGTATCCTTGTGCTCTTTGGGTTACTCACTGAGCTTAGCCACAGACTTCTGGAGGCCTTTTGCCCTGTGCCCTGGACAAATCTTTCCCAGGACTCACCTGGGCCTTTGCTAGTAGTCACAGTGATCTCTCTCACTTGTTCAATCAACACATATTTATTGAGCACTTATTACGTGCCAAGCACCACTGAAGCCCCAAAGACACAGACTTCAGTAACAATGAGTTAACGTCGAATGAGCACGCTAACAGTGCTCTCTGATTTCATCCTCCCCTAATACCCAGAGGTAGGTTCCATGATGGGTCCCCATCTTGTAGGGGGGGAAAACTGAGTGTTACGAAGGTTATCATACAGTTAGGACGCAGCAGAACCAAAACTTGAATGTATTTTTGATAGACTCTAGCACTGCCAGAACATTTAGCACTGTCCTGATGCCCAAAGAAAATAAAGGCTAAGGCTTGCTTAGTGCGTACAGGGTCCAAGGCCTTTTAGACCCTTTATACGCCATCTCATTCTATCCTTTCCTGCAGCATGCCAGATGTGTCCCTGGGATCACCCCATTTTGCCAACAAGGTATTCAAAGTCCACAAAATTTAAGTCATTTCACCATCACCACACAGCCTTGACTTCGTGGAGCTGGGGTTGACACCCCAGATTTGTTTGATTCTAGGGCCTGGGGAGCAGCCTTTTACATTTTTTTTAGATTACCCCCTCCAAAAAAAAAAGCAGAAATAAAATCATAAGAATGAACATATACTGTGAGCTCACTTTGTGCCAAATGCTGGGCTTAGCACTTCTCTTCTTTAGCTTCTTTAAGCTCGGACCCCTGTGGAGTAGGTGCTATCCTTGTGCCCATTTTACAGGTGAAGAAATGGAAAGGTAGCAAGGTGCACTCCCTGGCATAGGCCACGCAAGTGTTATGTGATAGGAGCAAAATGCGATCGCAGGTGGGCGCACCTCCCCAAGATCGCCATGATTCACCCTGCTCCCACTTCAAAAAGTTTCCTGAGCAGCTGCTCGTGGCCTGGTTCTTGGGGGACGAATAGCAGCCAGCACTCCCCTGCTCCTTATGAAGCAATGGGTGTGAGTGTAGCGTTGTGATGGGTTTGGAGTGAACAGAGGGGGCAGAGGGAAACCCAACATGCGTGTGGCCATCGCAGGGGCTCCGGGTCGAGTTCCTGGCCCAGCTGCCCAGGGCAGGGCTCCCTCCTTCTCCTTCCACTCCTTCCTTCATTCACAAGAGCTCGGCCACTTCCAACATGAGGCAAGTAGCTGGGGCGTGTTGAGAATGGAGTGTGTCTGTTCCGAGTTCCTTCTTGGATGTTGGACTGCCACCTCCATCTTAGTCATGCATGCCCATCTTTTTCAATCTAATGAACTCCAACCATCAGTGCAACTTAAGTTCGGCTGTCTGTTCGTGCATAGTTAATATTAAAAATGTACTAACAGTGTGGCTGAGAAATCAAATTATGCACATAAATATGCTGGCATAGCAGAGGCGGCGGCAGAAGCTGAAGTTAGCAAGTTAGCAACTAATGCCAGTTCACATTTGCAAATCTCCCGTCAATCTGTCATTAAACATGTTATCAAATGATGATAAGTGTATGCTTCTTGCTTGCGTTGGTGAAGCCGATTCCCGATGTTGATGCGCATTAATGGGATAATACGCATTAACATAGTTGTGCTTGGATGAACACAAAACATTTTTTATCTGTCTCAGTTTGTTTCCCCCTGTGGCCCCCAAGTAAGTGTTTTGTGTTATCAAATTGCCAAAAAAAAAAAAAAAGGGAAAACATATTACTTTTAATTAGGAAACCTTGTTGGTGGTGGGGTTTTTTTCTTTCTAGCCCCCACCCCTCTATAATGCCTGTGTGTTGGCAATAAAAGAGATGGACAGAGGAAGACAGCGAGAGAGAGAGAGAGAGAGGAGCTCCACTGTCTTCTTTCAGTAAAACGATTAATGTCAGAAACTCAGAAGCTGGCAATTATGCTCTGTCTTAATGCACTGGCCTTTCATCTGGGGCCCTCGCTCTTGACAGGTCTGATCGTTTCAGTTCAGTGATATGAAAGGCAGCAGAGGAAATGATCGTAGACATCCCGGGTCCATCACGAGGGCCAGCACTGAAATGCCGCCCTGGCTTTCTAGCCTGACGTCGCTCAGTAGAGTCATAGGCGAGGGAGACAGATGGTGGCCCCGGGCACTGCCCAGACTTAAAGATGTCACAGTGCTGAGCGGGGAAGACGAAACTACAACTGTTTTCCAAACTTGGGAACTGAGAAACTGTGCCAGCCCCCACAATGTGAGAAACAGTCTATTAAAAAGCCAAGCGATGTCCTTTTCCTCTGATGACTAGGCACCCACTCAATCACAGGGATAAACACAAATGTAGACATTGATTTCATGTAGCAATATTGAGTTCGAAGTCTGTTATCCTGATGATTCGAGATATAACTGGATTCACTTCTGATCAGACTGAAAACTGAGAAATTCTTGAATGAACACTTAGACCTTCATGGCCCAAACAGTGGGCCAGTTCAATATTTGAGAAGGGTTCTTATGCCCAACTTTCTTTGTGAAGTGATTATCGGAACATCAGGATTCTATCCTTTCACAAGAGATCTGCTAGCACCCCTTTGAGAGTTGATTCTTTCATTCATTCATCCATTCATTCATTCAACACAGACACGTTGGACACCTACTATGTGCAGAGAACACCGTTGACCCAGGGAGCCATACGGATGTGATCCCTGCCCTCATGAAGCATATGGTATTTGGGGGAAACATATAAATTTTTTTAAATCATTACACAATAATTAATTGATTTCCATGATGAGAAGTGTAAGCAGAGGAGTATGGATTGCGATGCGTCGAACAGTTACTTCTCCAGCTCAGCAGAAAGCGTTCTTTGCCATTAATAATGCCAGAAGGTTATTGTGTTTGGCCTTCCTGGATTCTTGTTTACATGTGTTTTAAAATTAACATTGGCTTCTTGCCATTTGGTTTGTTCCTAAGTGGGGTGAGCAGCCTATTAATGATTGGAATTATTGTTGCTGTTATGAATGTGCTAATTAAAAGAAAATTCTGTCATGCAACTTGGTGAGGCAAGCACGAACCTTTCTAGTTGGAGACGTCAAGACTGTGAATGTGGAGAGCAGAGTGTGAAATCGTAAAAAAAAGATGGAGTTCAGGATAAGGGAAAGAGTTCTCAAGATTCTCACCAACCTCTGTTGTAGATGACTTTGCAGGGCATTTCCCTACTCAGGACATGGAGAAAACCCACTTGTTTTTTGAGTGGGGATGTCACTTATTAATTTTCTTTGTCATAGGCTGGAAAGAGCCAACTCCTCTCAGACCTGATCCTTGGGGACATTTTGTCTTCCCCAAGTTCATTCAGATATGTAATACATCTGAACTAAAAAGACTCTAGACTGGACACTGAGGATGCCAGTGTGACCATATACCACCCCTCCCTTGAGGGAAGCATGACATGGGGGACAAGGAGAATGCACAATTTCATTGCCTGGGCATGAGTGCCATGATGGGGACCATACAGGTGCTCATGAGAGGGGCACTTAACCACATCAGTAGTAAGAAAATTATTTTCTTTACATCATTGATAAGCATTTATTTAGCATATTCAATATACTGAACTTCATCAGAGACTAACATGGATATAATAATCAGAAGAGCTGATATATATTGAGAAATTATTTGGCACTTGACCTCCTCCAGTACAGACCCTGCATTCATCAGAACACCAGCCGGGGTCTGGCTCATGATGGATAGGCATTCCTGTGTGTGCTGACTTACTTCCCAAGAATTGTAATTCAGATGTTGGAGATGAAGGGGGAATAGGGAGGCAAGTGCAATGTACGGAGCATGTGTGTCTTCAGACCTGCCATGGATTCAGAAAAATGAAACTGAGCCCAGTACCCCTCACAGAGTAAGCAGCTGTTGCTTATCTGTTGACTATCCTAGAAGAGAAGATGTTACTTAATTGTCTACAAGGTTAGTAAACTTGCATTGAAACTGGCAGGGGGTTTGGGAAATATTAAAGAGTCACTCTGCCAGGGTGATGGTATTTTGGATTCCTTACTCTTCTAAAATTATTTCTACATGCTCATGTCACTTCGACAACAATTAAAATTCACAGTAGCTGATAGTAGAAGTCATTTTTTAATCAATATTTTTCTTATTTTACCTAAATTACTCAACCTGAATGAACCCTTAAAACTTTTCATGACTTTCCGCCATCTTTTTTCCTCCAAGGGTACTCCAAAATGAAAAATTTTATATTCTAACAAGGAATCTTTCAGATCTTCTCCCTTCATTTGTTAGAGCAGTCTGCAATCTTTCATCTTCAAGCTCCCTTTTGTGTGGTCATCATAAAACTCCCTCCAGCCATTCCCAGGAGACCGGCCATAGGAAGCCATCATAAACATAATGTAAACATGATATAAAAAGCTGGCTTTAGGTTTGTAGATTTCTCCCAGTGTCAAAAGCAAGTTACTGGTGAATATGTTTTAGACTTACACTGATGTTAAGATTTCTGTTAATAGAAACCTGTTTTTTCACAGCCATATTTTTTCCCAAAATCTTGGATAATGAATAGTCTTGGCGTCTTATCAACAGTGATCAAAAGGATCACTCATTTATCCATTTGACATATTGATTAGGTGCCTACTGTTGCCAGACACTGTAGCAGGTTCTGGAAATTCAACATCGAACAAAACAGAGACACATCTCTGCTTTCAGGAAGGTGACACTCTAGTGGGGGAAGACAGATCATAAAAAATATATGATAAGTATCGCAAAAAAAGAGGGAGGGAGGTGAGTTTAGATAGGATGTTTAGGGAGAGCTTGGCTGAGGAGGGTACATCTGAATTGAGACCTGAATATATTGGAAGAGGAAGCCATGTGGAAATGTGGGGAGTTGGAACAAGTCAGGGCTGATAATCATAGCGACTAGAGAAGTCATAAGAGCAAGAATTCCATGATCAGAGAATCATTGAAAATTGAAATGATCGAAAATGTTGCAGTAAGAAAGACCATTAATTACAATCAGGGACCCAAAAGGTGATGAAATCTAAGAATTTTCTACATTGCTATTCTTAGACTATATCTTCTGATTGTGTGTTCTAGAAATTATGTGAGGAGTTACAGATGACCTGAGAGTGATTATTTTTTAATCTTGAGGATTAGTTGCCACAGTGTAAAAATGAGAGAAATTTACTTAAAAAACCAGATTTTCAGCTTCTCTTGAAAAATTGGAAAAACTGGAGCACTGGCTTGTTCAGTCAGTTAAGTGTCTAACTTGTGATTTCGGCTCAGGTCATGATCTCAGGGTCGTGAGATCAAGCCCTGCATCCTGTTCCACGCTCAGCAGGGAGTCTGCTTGAGGATTCTCTCTCTCCCTCTGCCTTTCCCCCCCAAAAGAATAAGTAAATAAATCTTAAAAAAAAAAAAAAGAAAAATTGGAAAAATTGTCAAAGGTGGTCCCACATTTCCACATGGAATTAGTTGTAACGAAAGAACATCATTCCTTTCAGACAGGATACACACTCTTCATTTTACCCCAGTCCCCACAACTTCCCACTACCTTGCACCAACCCACAGCATTCATTTATATTTTTTTGCGTAGCTTCTATAAGCTTTTAAGATTGTGACTACAATTTTACAGGTTTACCTTAACACTTAACTGCTCATTTGGGTGGATATGTGATTATTCAAACGTTACCTTACATCTATCACTGAGCTTAGAAGTCCTCTGAACCAAGAGCTAAACTATTTGTTTATTTAACAATCATTCATGTTGACTGTGAAATGTAATGTCCTAGAAAATAGATGGTCAGAATTAAAAGACGCAGACCCTCTTCTCATGGAGCTCATTGCTTATTGGGGAATAAAAATATAATTATAATAATGTACTCCATAATTTTTATAGCTATTCTTTTTAAAAATTTTAATCCCAATACAGTTAACATACAGTGTTACATTAGTTGCAGATGTACAATATAGTGACTCAGCAATTCTATATATTCCTCAGTGCTCATTATGAGAAGTGTGCTCTTTATCCCCATCACCTATTTCACCCATCCCCCACCGCCCTGCCCTCTGGCCACCACCAATCTGTTCTCTACAGTTAAGAGTCTGTTTTTCAGTTTGCCTCTTTTTTCCTTTTTTCATTTGTTTTGTTTCTTAAATTCCACATATGAGCAAAATCATATGGTATTTGTCGTTCTCTGACTGACTTATTTCGCTTACCCTCTAGACCCATCCATGTCATTGCAAATGGAAAGAGTTCATTCCTTTTCATGGCTGAGTAATATTCCATGGTATACATATAGCACCTCTTCTTTATCTTTGATGGACTCTTTGGCTGTTTCCATAATCTGGCTATTGTAAATAACGTTGCAATAGACATAGGGGTGCGTGTGTTTTCTAAAATTAGTGTTTTTATATTCTTTGAATAAATACTTAGTAGTGTGATTACTGGATCATACAGTAATTCTATTTAATTTTTTGAGGAACCACCGTACTGTTTTCCACAGTGACTACACCAGTTAGCACTCCCACGAACAGTGCATGAGGGTTCCTTTTTCTTAACATCCTCATCAACACTTGTTGTTTCTCGTGTTTTTTATTTTAGCCATGTCCAAAGCAATCTACAGATTTAATGCAATCCCTATCAAAATGCCAACAGCATTTTTCACAGAATCAAAATCGACAATCCCAAAATGTATTCGGAACCACAAAAGACCCTGAATAGCCAAAGCAATCTTGAAAAAGAAAAACAAAGCTGGAGGCATCACAATTTCAGGCTTCAAGTTATGCTAGAAATCTACAGTCATCAAAATAGTATGGTAGAGGCACAAAAATATACTCCATAATTTGAAAGTGCTTTTCACATATTCATAGCACTCTGAGATCTGTTACCTCATTGGGTCTCCGCAGCAATCTGGGAGGGAGGAAACAACATTATTGGTTTTATCGTTGGTAGATGCAGAAAGATAGGTACAGAGAAGTGGATATGTGTGTCCAAGATGACCCGCACCAGTGTCAAAGCCAAGATTAGAGCTGTAATTGATGTCCATTCTCAAAAGGTTCTGGGTTGCTAATCGGAATCTGCAAAGTGCGATTTTTCGTCAGGGGCCAACAAACCCAGCCCACACTTGTTTTTGTAAATAAGTTTTACGGAACACAGCCATGCTATTTGTTTACAAATTATCTATGGTGGCTTTCCTGTTCTAACAACAAAATTGAGTGAATGTGAAAGAGACGGTATGGCCCACAAAACCTAAAACATTTACTACCTGTCCCTTAACAGAAAAAGATTGTCAATCCTTGCCCTACGTGGTAAATGCTTGGTAGGGGTAGGGGTGAGGAGATGGGGGAAGGCTACATTGCCATGCCCCCCTCCCAAGAACTTGAAAATTGAAGGGATGGTCACCAATCCATGGTGGGGGAAGTTGACCACCCCTAAACATACCAGTCAGAAATGCTAAGAGCAAAATTAGGGGTTCAGTTGGGATACTCAGTTGTACATCATGAATCTACACCAGCTAACAGTTAAAAAAAATGCATTAAATGTTATGACATGGCTCATGAAATCACTGCATGGTCCAGAGAATCAGATGTGAAGGCCATGCAGCCAGGACCCATGTCCAGATTACAGCCAAGCCTGAGCCAGCCATGCCTGCACCAGCAACGCACATAGACGCCTATCCCACGCTGCCTGCACAGGACACTTGACCTTGAACCACCTGCCTCTGAAGCACAGGTAGTTTCTACACAGTCAGAATAGAGGCTGCCCTGAACCAGCTTCCTCACAATATACCTTCTGACTCAGAGCCTTCCACTGCTGCATCGGATGAGTGGCCGCTGGGTCCTGTGCCTACATATTAGTTGCAAGAGAAACTGGGAGGCAAGGTCTTGATTTCTGTCTTGAAGAATACCTTCCTTCCAATCAAATTATTGAGGTGTTGACACTGTGGCACAGACTATGTTCTTAATGTTTGAAGAGGAAAATATACATCACAGAAATAGGGTTAGAATAACATTTTTTAAGAAAAAAAAAAAGAACAGATTTGGAATTTTCATCAGGGTGCAACCAAACTCATCTTGGGAAAGGATATCTTTGACCATTGGACATTGAGTGTCTGGCCTGTGATGGAAAACATCTCGTTTATCACCATCTTAATAGTAATAAGTACTAATTACTGAGGCTTTGGGTGCATTCGGCTAGGAGGTGAGCATGATTATTGTCCACATATTACAGATGATCATGCTGAAACTTGGTGGGCTGGTAGGTCTACACTTGCAGATGATAGAAGAGATTTCAGTCTGGAGCGGTGTGTACCTTAAACCTTCGCCCTGGCAAGAAGGAAATTTGTGTCCATTACTTTGGAGCATTTCTGCATCCAGTAGCAAAGCAACCAGGATGGCCTCTCTGGCCTCTCACGAGCTCTTGCTGACAGCCATCTGAGCTTCATCCCCTGGCCAATCAATAAACATAAGCCACTCTCTGGCTAGAATTTGCTTTCCCACACTGCATGTGAACTCATAGTAGCTGCACTACTCAGGACAGGAGCTGATGACTTATTGAGAGTGTACGTTATGTCAGGTTCCGTAGCATGAGCTTACTTACACTCCTCAAAAACCCTCCTGTCATTTTCATATTGGGACTGAGTTGTAGAGAGCTGACATGATTTGGCCAAGGTCACACAGCTACTAAATGGCAGAGCTGGAATCAAAGCCCCATGCCTCTAGGGGTGTGATCATCCTCCTATGTGTCCCCTCGTGGAATTAGGGACACCTTTGGTTCAGGCCTCGTTCTTAGCATTTGGGGCATCCACAGTCAGCGAGACTTTAATTAGGTAAGTAGGTAGGTAGGTAGTTTTAATGATATAAGAATCACCCCCCAAAACAAGAGCAAGGACTTGAAATTCTCATCCATCTCCACAAAGCTCGTGTTCTTTAGTGCTAACTAGATGAGCATTTTTCATCTCTGTGGCATTTCTCTACTTTTTCCATATAAATTAATACATAGGAATTCCAGAATAAACTTGGGACTCCTGCCCCTTGCCGGAAACAGGAGGCTGATCAGTCTTGGAGGCTGTTCACCATGAATGGGCACTGTTGAGAGGTATGAAGGGAACAGTCTGGAACCAGACTGCCTGGTTCTGGATCCTACTCTGCCAGTTACCAGGTATGTGCTCAACGGTATGCTGGCAAATGGTTTAATGACTGACTTCCCAAGGAAAACAAGCCTTGATCCATAGTGTTTAATTTCTGTGGTGTAAGTGGTCTCACTGTGGGAAGAGACATGCACAGTCGGCTCCCATGAGCTCCGTGAGCTGGAACAAGTTGGGTCTAAGCATGCTGGCCAGTCTCTTAGTCTCTCTAAGGCAAAAGGCGAGGATCTACCTCCAGGTTTCTCAAAAGGATTAATGAATAATGTGGGGAAGCTGTTAGCACTGCCTCGCACTGTGGTAGACTTTCACTCAAGGGCATTATTTTTTTTTTTTTTTTTTTTTTTTTTTTTTTTAAAGATTTTATTTATTTATTTGACAGAGAAAGACACAGCGAGAGAGGGAACACAAGCAGGGGGAGTGGGAGAGGGAGAAGCAGACTCCCTGCCGAGCAGGGAGCCCGATGCGGGACTCGATCCAGGGACTCCAGGATCATGACCTGAGCCGAAGGCAGTCGCTTAACCAACTGAGCCACCCAGGCGCCCTCAAGGGCATTATTACTAGCTGGGATTCTGTTGGATCCGTAGATCCCCAAAGCTTTCTGCCTCAATTTTATTATCTTCAAAATAGTAAGAGAATACTTTCCCTGCCTCTTTTCAGAGTATTGTAAAGATCAAGTGAAATAATCTACATCAACTGCTTTGGAAGTTTACAAGCTTATAAAAAAAAAAAGTAATTTTATTAAAATCAAATCAAAACCCAGAGAATGAACTTTTGCTAGGTAAAAATTGTACAACTGAGTCATAATTTTTAGTTATTTTTCTCACTCTTGTTTTTCTTGAGCTTTCAGGCTCTCCTCAGGTCCTGGTGCTAATTCTCATTTAGAAGCTGTTGAATTGAGAGAGGTCTGGAGATTCACCAGTTCGGTGAAACATTCAATCCATCAAGAGGTTCTGAGAGTCTTTGGGGTTTAAATCCTTTTCATCTTTTAGCCCTCAATCCTCTAATCCTTGTTGTGGGGAATCTTCAATTATCCCTGTTTTTAGTCTTTATTTCTCAACGTTCCCTTTGAAAAGCAGGATATCCTTCATGTCTTAAAAGATGAAGGCAGTAGCAGGCCTTCAACAATACCACATTGGTTGCATAAAGAAGCCTGTCATCTCTGTTCCTTGAGGCTCCAATGGGGCCTTCTCTTAGAATTTGCTAGACTCTTCGCTCAGCCCTCTCTGTGATCTTGAAGAATGCAGTATTTAGACTAGGATCTTGGCATTTTCCACTCAGCACACTTCTGCTTAGTCACTGGGCTTGGGTTTTGTCTCCGTTCCTCCATTTGCAAATAGAAATGCTTGATTAATGCTTTGCCAACCCAAATTCATAGACTAACACTACTGGTCACAGATCGTTTCCATTCACAGGCATAGCCAGACCTCTGGATTGTAGGGCAGGACAGCAGTTATGAGCATGTGTTCAGCAATTCAAAATCCTGCAGTTCCAATCTTGACCCTACAACCTGCTGGATGTGAATTCTGGGTAAACCACTTAAACTTTCTGCATCTCAGTTTTTCCTATAAGAATGTGAAGAAGAAGAAGAAGACCTTCAACAAGGTGTAGTCCAGAAAGTTCAATGAGTTAATACATATATAAAGGGTTTAGAATATGTCCTAGCTAACACTAAAGAAAAAAGAGGGGAGCCTGGGTGGCTCAGTCGGTTAAGTGTCCGACACTTGGTGTTGGCTCAGGTCATGATCTCAGGGTTCCTGAGATCTAACCCTGCGTCGGGCTCCACACTCAACTTGGAGTCTGCTTTTCCTTCTCTCTCTGCTCCTTTCCCCCCTGCTCATCTGCTTTCTCTCTCTCTTTCTCTTTCTCTCTCTCTCAAATAAATAAATAAGTAAATAAAAATTTTTTTTTAAAAAAAAGAGAGCTTTAGCTATTATCACCATAAAGCAATGCTTCCCTAATTTCACTCAAGTGAAATTCATACTTCTTGCCATATCTGCATACCCTTTGGGCTCTTATTTACTTATTTAAATACTTTTATTAAAGAGGAAATTTAGGGGTGCCTGGGTGGCTCAGCCGTTAATCGTCTACCTTCAGCTCTGGTCATGATCCCAGGGTCCTGGGATTGAGCCCCACATCTGGCTCCCTGCTCAGCGGGGAGCCTGCTTCTCCCTCTCCCACTCCCCCTGCTTGTGTTCCCTTTCTCGCTGTGTCTCTCTCTGTCAAATAAATAAGTAAAATCTTTAAAAAAAATAAAAAATAAAGAGGAAATTTAATTAATCATTAACCTAGGTTGAAAACCAGTATCACTTGCCAAAAAAAAAAAGGCGCTAATGGCAAAAAAATAGATAGATAGACAGACAGACAGAAAGACAACTAAACAATGTTTTTACATCTGACCAGACCCTGATGCCTGCCTAAGTCTTGAAGCTAAGCTCTGCTCTGCCTTTGTTGTGGTAAAGGTTAGAAAGTGTTAGTGAGGGGTTAAATCCTTGAACTTGACCCTTGAACTGAGACTTTCTTCATGGGAAGGAGTTAGAAGAAAATCTAAAACAGAACTGCCTTTCACTCTATAGTTCTGGTTTTTACTGCTCAGTTGATGTCCCTCCTAAAGCTTCTCACACATACCCAATGATGTGCACCCCATGGTTTGGTTAAGATGGGGCTGTGGGATCCATTACCACCCAGGTCCATGATGATGGCAACAAACTCCAAGTATTTTGATGAATATTATTCTTGAGGACTTTCTCCTCTCAAGCCAGTTCTCGTTATCCAGATGTCCCCTCTCGAATTAAAAAAAAAAAAAAAAATGGTTTGCTTTCTTCCTCAGTTCTTCAGATCGAGGTCTGGGTTCACATCTTCTCTGAAGTCCAGAGATTGATGTCTCATTGGGGAATTTGGAATTTGCTCTAGGCTTCCCCATGCTGAGCAGCCCACCTCCTGACTCAAAAGAAAAGATCAGACATCAGTGTGTGTTACAGGGATGGTGTGATCATGTAGTTTAGTTGCCCTAAAGTTTTACGATTAAAAGACTACAAACTATCTTATAGCATGGTCACCCAACATGCAATATGCCCGCAGTTTCCAGTATTTAAGAATTAAGCTCCTTCAAATTAAGCACTGCATGGTGATCTCCCACATCAATTGGTAAGGCACGTCCATGGTGGGGAAGGAGCTGTGTAAACAGTGGGGCCAGCTGGACTAGCACTTCCAGGGATAGCTCATCTCCAGTCCTTCCCTCCCACATTCTCTGTTTCTGAAAACACAGGCTCTGAACTATCTTTGCCCTTTATCATAACTCAAGTTTGTTCTGTTCCTCCTTGGTCTGAGGTTAAAGCCATCTTCCTAGAAACTCCTTTATAATCCTGGCCCAAGGTTAAGGTTAAAGTGATACAAACACAGAAATACAACTCTTATCTTCCCCTGTTCAAGGCAATTGCAAGTTTTGCGTAGTCACCCAAGTTTCTCATGCAAGCTTGGAATTTTCCCCCCCCAAGCAAACTAAATGAGATGACACAAGTTTGAGAATTTCTGCAGGGCCAAGGACCCCACTGCAAAATGGACTTCAGAGTCTGCTCATTATAGAGATGAGAAAAATAAAGCACAAAGAGGAAATTATTTGCTCAAAGCAAATCCAGGGTCTTGATTCCCAATCAGACAACTCCAAGACAGAAAAAGGCACATGATATTAGCATCCCCCTCACAACACCCTGTGACCCTTAATCATTTAGTGACACTGTCAGCTTATATCACCTTATCTCAAGAGTTAGCATGTTTGGGCGCCTGGGTGGCTCAGTCGTTAAGCATCTGCCTTTGGCTCAGGTCATGATCCCAGGGTCCTGGGATCGAGCCCCACATCAGGCTCCCTGCTCCACAGGAAGCCTGCTTCTCCCTCTCCCACTCCCCCTGCTTGTGTTCCCTCTCTCACTGTGTCTCATTGTCAAATAAATAAATAAAATCTTTAAAAAAAACAAAAAAAGAGTTACCATGTTCTTATAATCTCCTCCCAGTACAACGGGATTCAGTATACTTCAGGAAATAGCAAGAGGAATGATGTCAGGAAGTAAATTCACTATGAATGATAAAACCTCATATTCAGAAATTTTAGGGCAAAATAATTCAATGAAAAAAGCCATAGAGGGCGCCTGGGTGGCTCAGTTGGTTAAGCGACTGCCTTCGGCTCAGGTCATGATCCTGGAGTCCCTGGATCGAGTCCCGCGTCGGGCTCCCTGCTCGGCAGGGAGTCTGCTTCTCCTTCTGACCCTCCTCCCTCTCATGCTCTCTGTCTCTCATTCTCTCTCTCAAATAAATAAATAAAATCTTTAAGAAAAAAAAAAAGAAAAAAGCCATAGAGTCTTGATACAATTTCTGATCTATTGACTACAGTATTACTTGGGCAAGTCATTGCCAAAAACTAGCAGTTTCACTATCTGAGTTTGAATCTAGGTCCTATTACTTAATAACTGTATCACCTTGAGCAAGACATAACTTATCCAAGCCCCTGTTTACTCGTCTATCAAATGGAGACCGAAACAGGATCTACTTCCTAAGGCTATTGTGTGAAGTAAATGTTACCATCAGATCTGTGCCTGACACACTGAAAACACTAAATAAATATTGTCTGTAATTATCATGTGACCTATTTAAATATCCATCAACCCTGGATCATCTACTGTAGAATTTAATGGCCTCCTCTGTATATGAGAGGACTGGCAATGAAATTATACGAAATGTTAAACCTAATTCTTGTTCTCTTCTTTCTAGACAAGCAAGTAGGAGAAATCCTATAGCCATAAAGGGACCCCTTACATGAATGGGGCTCCAGTTCTATTTCTCCAGCCTCTGGCCACCATGGTCCCATCATGGGTGATCTTCCTCCTTAGAGTGTCTTTCACCCGCAAATCTGTAACACCCTTTTTTCTTCCAATTAGAAGAGCATTTATACATTCATATAGACAAGGGTTTTTTTCAGAACCCACCACATGTCAGGTACTCTGCTGTGCACGAAGACATTAGTGGTAAACAAAAGAAGCTCTCGTGTTCTCACATTCTAGAGGAAAGAGGCAGAAAAATCAACAAGTCAACAAACACACACACAAGATCATTTCTAGATGATCTAGAGCAGTGCCATGGCGAGATGGAGAGTAGTAAGTGGCATGCGTTAGGGTGTGAGTTGAGTGCATGGGCTATCTTGGTAGGGTCATCAGGGGAGCATCTGAAGAGGTGAGCCTTTTGCTGAGACATAAGTCAGTAGAAAGTACTGGCTTCAGAGATCTGGGGAAGGAATGTGCCAGGCACAGGCACCAAGCAAGTCTCTGTTACAAGAAAGAGCTTGGCTTGTTTGAGAAACAGAAAATAGAGCAAGAGTTGGGGTGAGGAGGGTGAGGCTGGGAGCTGGGCAGGTGCCTGAGGGCAGAGTCATGCAGGCTGCTCAGAGGGAGGCAACAGCAAGTCATCCGAGAGATGCGAGCCTGGGGGGCACAGCTTCTGACTAACCCTCGGAAAGCATACGTCCAGAGGTAACTGAGCGAGGGCAAGAATGGTATAACGCAGCTCAGAATCCAGGCTCTCTTCTCTCAAAGTCAAATAAATAAATTGCATGTTTTTGTCCTTAAAATGGATTGCTTACAAATTATTTGTAACACCCCTGGTAACTATCCAACGCTTACTTTTGTCTCATTCTTAAGCGGTATATGATGTGCCTCTGTCAAGATGAGAACCTGTATATCCCAAAAGGGTTTGTGGGAGTCACTTTTTGGCTTATAAACAGACTCTAAGAGGCTTCCAATGCCTGTGAACTGCCCAATCCCACCAGTCAGTGCTGAAGTCATCCCAGAGTGGGCAGGGAAACTTGGAGCCTGGGCATCATCTTTTCCTGGGCGAGCCCCCAACTGAAAAGATGATGGACAGCTAACTACACCCCATCTGCTTCATTAAAGAGATCCGCCATACCCTATTTTATGACAGAACTGGGGTGTTTGAACACAATTTGAAATAGTCACACTAACAAGGTCAAGTAAAATTGAGGGAGCTAATCAGATAATTCACATCCCTCCTCCCAAGATTTTACATCAAATAACTTAAACTGCTATTTCCCTTAAATTATAATTTCCACATAATGCATTAAGCCCTCCATAATTATGATACATAGGTCCCACATAAAAATATATTCCGCATAGATATCATAGATCTGATTGCCTTTTAAAAAAACATTTTATTATAGAATAGGTTAATAGGTTTCTTCTTTATTTTGCTCCTTTAAAAATGTGTGCTATTTTTATTTTTTGTCTCATGCAGGACTACTCTATTCCTTTTGTCATTTTTGTTGCTGACATTGTCTTTTTAGCATGTTTTTAATTCCAAGTTGAACCGATTATTCTCCACCCCACCCCTGCGCAGTTTTGCCTCTTGATTTTCCCAGTTGTTATACAATATGAGTCAGCCCAGTTTAGCTCTATGTATGGAGCCCCAGTGGAGAAGCCGCCCTTGGCCTTTGACAGAACTCAGCAAGCAAGCTCTCAACAACGAAGTTTGAATTTTGGCCGTGCGTCCTTCTTTGCTGGTAAGCATCGAAGAATTTAATTAGGTGGCTACAATTGGAGAGTTCTTACTCGGACAATTCATTTTGCCCCATAATCTCCAGATGCCAGGGCTTCTCAACGATCTACAGAGCTCACAGAGGACGACTCATTGCCCGATGCGATTGCTTAGTTTTATCCTCGAAAACTTAAAAACTTTAAGAAGTACAATAAAATAGAATTTAAAAAATGAAACACAGGCATGTTTTCCTCTCCGGGGTGTATCTTCTTTACTTCCTCCGTGCTGTTCGTCTAATTCCCTGCCAGGGGAGTTCAGCTGTAACCCAGCCATCACGCAAAAATGTGCCAAAGACACTTGCGAATCAAGTGTGCATTTCTCCCAACAACAAAGCCAGCAATTTTCAGATTTTCGTTAAGTACAGCCCCCAGCGTACTTCCCACAGACTTTCACATTTTGGAAGATTCTGTAGCATTGTTTCATGATGATCTTTAGGAGAGAGAGCGTGGAAAAAAAAAAAGGCATAGCGAATGTCAAACCTCAGGATGTATTCAAGGGGCCTTCAAGTCAGTACCAATTCAGGATCCGAAAAATCACTAAAGCACTTACATCCCAATGTATGCCTTTTAAGGTCAGAAATATAAAATCATTCAGGACATCTTGTTCTGTTCGAGGTCCTTTTCATTTTCCCAACCTAATGGCAGTTGCTCAAACTTCTTGAGAAAGGCAACTTTTGATGCTCACTTGCAAGAGATTTTCTTGACAAAAGATTTGAAGTGTTCGTGTTTTCTTTCTTTTCTTCTTCTCTCTCTCTTTTTAATCTGAAACAATATTTTTGATCTCTCCTATATAAGATACAATGAGTTATTCATCCCCACACCCTTTTTCTTTTAAAATGAGTGGCGTCTGCCTGTGTCCGTATGATTTTGGCGAGTGAGTGAATATAATTAGCCTCAGATCAGCTCAACACATCAGTCAACGTCATTAACTGGGCAAACATTCTAATTTCAAGTTCGCTTCTGAGAGTCTAACTGTTGAAACCATATAGCTTCGGCCAGATCTCTTTGGGGATTTGCAGAGAAGGCAAGAAAGAGACAAAGGGTCAAGATTGGTCATTTGTCCTCATTTCATCCCAGGGGAAGGTGTAGTGGATTTGTTTTTGTGGATGACACAACCCTAAGGGTAGGAGGACTGTAGACAGTGATTTCCAAGAGAGAAAAAGAAAGAAATATTAGAAACAATATCACATAGCAGATAGAATATGCACCTCAAAATCACCGAGGCTGAGCTCAAATTCTTTCTGAAGGGCTGTGTGACCTTCAGCAGGCCACTTAACCTCTCTGAGTCTTATTTTCCTCAACTGTAAAATGAAGATTACAAAATACCTACCCTACCAGTTTACCAGGAATATGAAACATTCGGCAACGATCAGGGGCCTGGCTGGTCCAGTTGGTGGAGCATGTGACTCTTGATCTCAGAATTATGAGTTTGAGCCCCATGTTGGGTGGAGAGATCGCTTTAAAAAAAAAAAAATCTTAAAAAAAAAATCAGTAACGATATTCTCAGGATGCAGTCGTAAATTCTCAATAAATGTTAGTCTCTGTCCATCCTCCAAGTGAAACAAAGGTTTGAATATTTATACTCGTGGAAAACACTTCAACCAGGTGCCACAGAAACAAGACAATAAGGAGATCCCATGCCACCTCAGCAATAACAGATGAGGGTTTGCAAAAAACGACATTCTGTTCAGAGGGTGCTCTTTCCCTTTACACCGTTCCTTAGTTGCTTGGCAACTTTCCTCCAGTCATCCTGAAAAGTACAGGGCCCCTTTCAACTCCCCACATCCGGATTTTTTTTTTTAAGAAGGAGACTTCTATTAGGAGAAAATTCACCTTTGTGGCAGTGCCATTTGAGGGAAGAAAAATATACGTTTTAAAAAGCACCGCAGCCAAAACGAATACATCTCTCATTGAGTACTCGGCGATGAGACGATCATAATATTTAAATCAGTTTTGAGAACTTTTCCTTCAAAAGGAAAAGGGGGGAAATCCACTCGCTGACTACCCAGGGAGGCCAGGGGGGAGCTCAGTTACCATAGAGATTTCATGCTGGCAAATGGTGTTGGGGAGCAGATTGGTGTCTGTTAATTTTTTTTTTTTAATTTGTAATTTATGTGTGTTGGCTCATTCTCTGAGCCAGTCCAGATTTTCCTGTTTACCTGCCATTCCATGTGATGCAAGTGAGGGATGACAGTTCCACGATTGAGCCCCGCCTTCAATTTGTAAACATTATTGAGGGTCAGGAGGACAGCGGAAAGCACATGGAGAGGCCCCCCGCACTTGGTTTTTGCCTGATGATGGCAAAGCCTTGGGGAGATGATGCAGGGATTGCCGGAAGGAAAGAAGAAACTTGCAAAATTCTCGATAATAATCTAGATAGTTCCAAGACCCATTCTGGTCTTTAAAAAATCTGGTTTCTAGAACCTCTTTAATGACTAATTATGATTCTTTGGTGAATGCAGAAAATAAATAAATAAATAAGAGGGCAGTCTGTCTGTCTTACCCTATCACCCTGCAGCAAACACAGTCCTTGAAAATAAATTGTATTTGTTGCCTACACAGCTAAGTAATCATCTTTCCCCCAGGGCTTGGGTGCCGGGTGGGATGTTCCTGGTGTTTTTTTGAGCCTTGTTCACTTCCCTAGGATTAGGCCACTGGAAAACGTCAGCCCTCCCGGCGATTACGTCTACGTCGAGACAGTGCCGTATTAGCAAGAAGAGAGTAAGGAGATTAATCCTTTTTAGACACCAGCCTTTAGTCTCAGTGAGCCATGGACTAGGAAAGGCAAACCTTCGAGATGGGCTTCAGTTGGATGTCAACTAATAAATACTCATTTCCATAAAATTTAAATGAACCCAGTAAAATCTACCTCTTGCTGTGCAGGAACCCCATCTCATTACTCAAAATAGCAGCAATGTAATTATTGGAAACCACACCCTCCACACCGAGGTAGTGAAGTCATAGCAAATTGGCACATACCCGGGCCCCGCCGTGGAAAGAAGTAGCTGGAATGCTGCGGGTTCCTTCCGCTGTGGGCCATACCCTCCTTCCAACTACATGTACCTGATAAAATGATAATTGTCAAATGCAGGGCTGCATTTTGATTAGCCGAAAGACACAGCAAAGATTTCTTCTTCTTTCAGCCCACAGAGGCAACTGCCCAAGTACTTAAATACATAAACACTGCATGTGCAGCTGAAGAAAATGCCGAACTTTAGACGCCCACAGAGATGGACTGATTTACCACCCCGGCTGAGTTTTGCATCCTCTTTGCATTTTAAATGACCTTTAAGCAATGACGAGGTCTGTCTTGTTAAGACTTAATTACTTAATTAGAGAAGCCGTTTTTCAGTAGACAAATATTTCCCTAAAAAACCCATCTTTTAATTTTAAAAAGACGGCATTTGATTTTAGACAAAATGGGAAGCTGTTTTATATTTTCATCTTTAACAGCAAAACTGGAAAATGGTTTCAACAAACACTGAGGCCAAGTGCATTTTTCCATAAACCCTGAGTTGCATCTCCGGCGGCTATTCCCTAACGCAGTGGATCGATTGACATTTTTCTCAGTCAGTTGAGAAATGCTCAAACTTCCACACTGTCTGGAAATCCAGGGCCCTCGTAACATTTCTGTGAGTTTCCCAGAAACTTTATTTTTCTTTGTCACTTCTGGCTACAATGGGGAGGCAATGTGGTGCCATAATAAAAGAGCTAGATGCTGGAATCAGACTGTCTAGAATTAACTACTGAGAGACCTTGGACAAGATAAGTAACCTCCGTGGTGCCTCAGCTTACCCCACCTGCGAAATGGGGGAATTAGGTCCTACTATATCGGGTCGTGGTGAGGATTGAGTAAGTTAAGTTTTTGAGCCCTTCGAACAAGGTTGGCCGTGTAGTAAGTGCTCAATACATGTCTGCCATTGTTAATTTTGTTACTACTGCATTGCTTTTCACTTCTCTTTATACTGACTACCTTGTCACTTCCCTGGTGTTGACCTAAGACCTAAGACCTTTCTCCTTAATTATTGACCACCCCTTACCTCTACATATTATAAATCAAACAACACAGCCTTGCAATTCTTTAAATCAGGGGTGGAGGTGATGAGAACAAACAATGTAATATTTAGTTTGAGAGTTCCCTATAAGTAGAATGCATATAATCATGCCATATCATCATCCTACCTGTGGCACGTATAATATTAGAGAATAACTGAAAAGTCCCTCTAGCCCCCCATGTTGCTGTTTCTGCCCCAAACCACCTCACTGCCCCATGGAAAAGCAAAACAAAACAAAGCAGAACGTCTCTCTTAATGCTGCAGAAAAGTCAGCCTTCAACCAACTTTACACAGCAAAGATGCGAATGAACTTTTTCAAGGCTGATAACACCTCCTGGACCGTATTTGTTTCTGCCCCCCTTGGTTTCGGTAAGAAAGAAAAAGGGAGTGAATGGAACTGTGTGAATTAAGCTCTGCTCTCCCCAGAAGGCCACAGTCTGCTCCCATTTTAAATAGCCAAGATTTGTTTCTTGCCTTCTTTCCTGGTGCAACAGTCATTCGGCTTGCTGGGTAGAGGAGCGCCTGCCCTGGAGCATGCCGACCTATCCCAGCCAGAAAAGATCGACCAGCCACGTGAGAAATACTCCTTCCCAAACTTCAGGCAACCACAAGTTTCACTTCGTCCCCTGCTCCCATACTCTCGGCTCTGGCTCTAGGTGGGCCCCAAGGGGATGCCTCAAAGATCTCACCTCGAACATGGCTTGATCTCAGGATCTGGCTCCTCACTGGGCATCGCATATGTACCCTCTAGAAATGTGTTGGGCTGCAAATCACAGAGGATCCCGTCCTCACGGGTCCTAAACAACAGATGCTGTTGTTTCTCACCTAACGAGGCAGCTACTCCAGAGGTGCTGAGGCTGTACCATGTCAGGGTCCCTGGGGTTCTCCTGGCCTTACCCTCGTGCTTTGTACCACAATCAATATATTGCTCTGTGAACATCACAACCGTGTGCAAGGCAAGAAGACTGGGAAGGACACCACCCAGCTCATCTGCTCTTCTTGCCAGAAGAGCAAACCTTTCCTCGGACCACACCTCCTCCCTTGGAAGAATTCTGTTAACATCTTATTTGCCAGAAATGGGTACTCAACCACATGTAGATGAAAGTAAGGGGGAGACGGTGAGTAATTTTGCTCTCGGAGCCCCTGCAGGGAGGAAGCAACCAGCAATCCAAGAGGACCAGCCGCACCAGAGAAAGACCCAAGATTTATAGATTTGAAGTGGCCGATTTCTTGCTATTGACTCTCTCTCTGCCTATCAGCTACACGATGCCAAGAGTCTGCAAGAAACCTCGGGGAGGAAAAAAAAAAAAATCAGTTAAATATTTAGATGATTTGCCGGCACAGAGAACTTGCCGTTGGCAGCGAAGATTTATTAAGCAGGCTACAAAACAAGATGTCATTAAACAGTTTGAAAGCATGCCCTCGTAATTAAGAAGGGAGAAGCTTTCTAATTTGGGTAATGAAATCTGTGGCTCAGATAAACGTTCATTTTATTAATATTTATTGTGCGCCTACTGTGTGCCAGGTACTATGGGCTCACTCCATTCACTAGGACAAAAAAGTCTCCCTAATGCCAAACATACTGGTGGTAATTGCTGTCATTTTTTGGATACTGTTGCTATGCCAAGCACCTCGCTAAACATTTTACATAACAAAGGTTTGTCCTCACACAACCCCAGGAAGTAGTAATTAAAGCGGTCAAATTATATGGAGTGAGCAACAGACTGGGTTTCTCTGGGATGATGAGGTTTCCCAGGACACAGGACTCTCAGGGCTAACCCAGAGAAGCTCCGGTGGCGTCCCCTGAGACATGAGCACAGCCGCACCAAAGGTTACCTAGCCAAGACACGTGGCATTCTGGAATCCAGTCCAGTGCTGCCTGCTGCCTGCTGCCGTGCCCCTGCCCCTCCCAGGCTGCAGCCTGAGTGCTAACCCTCTTCTTGAACCCACCGCTCTTACCACCTTCCCTTCCCTGCCTCTTCTTCCTTCTGCTTCTCCTTCCAGTCCCGGACACACGAGAGCTGACCAGCTCCCATTTTTGAGCAATAGAGCTACCAAGCAGAGCCCCCACCCACAGTGGACGCACCTGGGTGGTCTTCTAGGGGCCAACCCCACTGAGCCATAGCAGCTCTATGCCAGCCCCGCACAGCAAAGGGCTGTGGACTCCCCTCAAGCCCCTTTTGCAGGCCATTAGGACTTAATCACCTACAGACTGTTCCTCAGCCCTGGCTGTACATTAGTGTCCCCTGGGGAGCTTTCACAACCTCCTGAAGCCAGGACCATTGGAAGCGGAATCTCTAAGAGCAAGCCTGGATGGAGGAATGTTGCACTTTCTTAAAAAATTGAGTTTATCTTATCTACAGGAGAGTGCATAAATAGTAAGCGGAAAGTTCAGTGGATTTTCCGTATGTTCACACCCATGTAATCACCCAATGTTCACCACAGATCAACATACCAACCATTTCCAGCTCCGAGACCTTCTCGGGTATATAGCTCTAGTTTTCAAACCTGCACAGATGATTCTAATGTGCCATCCGGTCTGAGTGCTGCAGGTTTAAGACCCAGACCCTCGGTGGCCAGAGACGATCCATGTTCCCAGAGCTCTCAGAGACTACCTGTTCCCTCTCTCGGTGGACGGGGACGGAGGAAGGGAAAAGAAAAGAATTCTTAATTGTGCATCTTAAATATAGTGCATGCTGCTAAGTTATGTGTTTGCACGGATGCCTCTCCCACAACATGGTGGGTGCCCGGGAGGCAGAAGCCACGTTTGGCCAAGAGCCTAGCACAGTGCCTGACCCCTCGTAAATATTTATCAGATGAAAAACAGAGAATAAATAGACACATATAGCGGGGAGTCATGTTTGATCTCCATTTAGAAGGCTCCTTGAGATTCTCTGGGAAGACAGACAGACACAGCATTCATGCCTCTTTTCAGTTTTTGCCTTTTTTTTCTTTTGACGTGAGAAGGGCGAGTTCGGGAAAATGTTGCTTTCGGGTCTCGTTCTCTCGGAGAGTTCATGCTCCGCCTGTACATAGGTGACACCAGTGACTTGCAGTGTAATTCTGGGGTGTTGAAAGCTGATGTCAACTGCTAAATGGGGAAAAGCAGGGCTTCTCAGTGGCGACAAGTGTATGTGTGTGTGTGTGTGTAAATGTGCAGCCAGAAAATAAGCCGAGTTCTCCGGGAAATTGATGTTGTACTAGCAAAAGGCCAACGACACTTAGGAATGATCCATGTCGAATGCACGTCTAGCTGCCCTGGCTCACCCGGGGAGATTTATTTATTTATTCTTTTAATGTATAGAACTTACAACTTTGAAAAATATGTATTTTGCCTGGAGGGCAGTTAAAAAGACTTTATTGTGTCAGCATCCCCAGATCATTTATATATTTTTCTGCCCACATATTTTATTCATAATGTCTGTTTTATTCTCCCTTATTTTGTCAAGCTGGTGTTCGACATTACTCCTTTTCTCTTAGAAAACAACCCATTAACAGAGCAAGGCCATGTGGCCGCGGGTAAACTCAAGAGTGCTGTTGGGCAAGGTTAAAAATCAGGGCCATCTTTAAGCAGCTGGGAGACTTAAGGGTTTGGGCTGGAGATGTATGATTATAAGGTTCCTGAAGCCTTGCATTAGGAGATGGTGGTAGGAGAGAGTGTGGTCTCAACAATGAGAATTCAGGGCAAAAGACTGGCAGCCATGACAGTTCTTTGTGTGAAGGGAAGACTAAGGCTTGCTCACCAATGGGTGAGACAGAGCAGAACATTCAGAACATCCCACAGAATGGCTAATGGAGCAAAATACAAATGACTTGTTTTTCATAAATTCTCCAGGCAGCTCTGGAGTCATGGGAAATGACCGCTCTGAGCTGAGGGCTCAAAACTTGGTATATATTCAAAAAATGATCGTCCTGTGGCTGTTAGGCTACTTCAAGAAGTGTTTCAAGTGTGCTATGGGTTCTGGACTCCAGATGTGAGAATCTGAGGATATGAATTCTTCCGCCGGCCCTCTCACCCCACTCCCATCCCAGAACAAGGCATGCAAAACTCTTTATTGAAAACAAATAATAGAAAGCATTTAGCAAATAGGAAAGAGAAGAAGGGAAGGAAAAGGAAAGAAAGAGAAGGAAAGAGAAAGGGGAAAGAAAAAGGGAAGGTGGAAGGAAAGAAGGAAGGAGGGAGGAAGGAAAAAGAAGGAAGGACGGAGGGAAGAGGGAGGAAGGAGGGAGGAAGGAGGAAGGAGAAAGGAAAGAGGGAGGTAGGAGGGAAGGAGAAAAGAAATCATTGCACATTAGAAAAATGTTAGGGAGACAGCTTTCAGTTCATGAGAAGGTGGATTACAAATAAGAAGAAAACATTTTGTTCTCCAGGGCAACTAGCTTGATGTGTCTTTCTGGCATATTTCACACACCTGTCTCACATCGGCGGCTACCAGGAGAGTGACATCGCCATATTATTATTGCTTGCTCCTCAACGGAGCTTTGAAAAGCAGGGTCAGCCACGTCCCTGTGTTGGATCTCAGGGCACCAAACTTCCTGTCATCCCAAGTCATTTGAGAATCGAAAGAATAGGAACTCTCTTCCATTTGGGTTCTTCTTTCCATCTAGAGGAGAGTTTTGATCATTGTAAGGGAGGTTGTGGACCTTCCTTTAGTGTGTTCTGTGAAGCACTAGTTCCAAAACTCAGGGGACAAAAGTGGGAGAGTTCAAGATCAAATAAGTTTGGAAAATGCTATTGGCTCCATCTCATTATTGGACATTCCCAACAGACATAAGCAAATTAATAGCTCTGAGAGGTCCTGAATTGAAGAAACCTGTTAAGAAATGTTGTTTAACTCAGCAACCCCCAACTGAATTTGACCACAGGATTATTTTTTCCATCTAGAATCTTTTAAAACAAGTGTTCAAAAGAACATATTTTGAAACAAGCCAAAGGCTCAGGAGACAGAAGGCCCGCATAAAGCCTAAATTACCCTTGCAAGTCAGCTAGCCCAACTTTTCCTTTTATAGATAGGGAAACAGAGTTACAGAGGTACAGAATGATATGGTCTGTGGAAAGGTCAGAATTAGAACAATATAACCTAGGACAAATGCACTCACCTCTGTGGGCCTCAGTTTCCTTGTCACTATTGGACTTGATCAGAGGTTCCCCACATGAAGGCCTTGAATAGTCTCAGATGTGTCACCAAATTCTGAGTAACATGTATATTTGTTGGTTGAGGATAATACATGTGTATTATCTTATAGTTTCTATGCAACAGGAGTCCAGGCACAGGCTAGCTGAGTCACAAGATTATGATCTAGGTGTTGGCCAGGGCTGCGGTCTCATTAGAGGCTCAACTGAGGAAGGGGCCACTTCCATGCTCCCTTGGGCTGTTGGCAGGATTCATTTCCCAGCAGCTCTAGGACTTAGGGCTTTCCTTTCAAGCTGGCTGTTGACTGGTGGACACACCCAGCTCCTAGAAGACACCCACAGTTCCTTGTCCTGTGGGATTCCCCAAACTGACCGTTTACTTCAGCAAAGCTAGCGAGGGAGAGAGTCTCTGGCAAGATGGAAGCCACAATGCAATGTATCATGGAAGTGACATCCCATCACCTTTGCCATCTTCTATTGATGAAAAGCAAGTCACAGATCCTGCCAACTCTCACAGGAAGGGAAGTACACCAGGGTGTGGTCACCAGGAGGTGGGGATCATGGGGACCAGTCTAAGAGTCTGTCTGTCACAATATGCAAATTTTATTTTTGCTGCACATGCATATACCACTACAGAGATACCTGCTCTGGTGGAACACTATGTGGAGATGATCATTTGGAATATTGAAAAGCAAGATATACCTTGTGATGAGCTGAAAGTGAGACTCACAGCACAGTGCAGAATTGTACCTCACGAGTGCAGACTGCCAAGTGCAGCTTGTAAGAGGAGAAATTGCCCACAATCAAATTTACCATTAACGATCCCTTAAGCCATCGATAAAGTCCAGTGTACTTGTTTTTGTATATGACTGTATTGTGTGTAACCTTGAACTGTAGTCCTTATGCAACTTGAAGTTTAAAAATTATTGAGCCAGGTTGGGCGCCTGGGTGGCTCAGTTGGTTAAGCGACTGCCTTCAACTCAGGTCATGATCCTGGAGTCCTGGGATCGAGTCCTGCATCAGGCTCCCTGCTCAGCAGGGAGTCTGCTTCTCCCTCTGACTCTCCCCCTATCCTGCTCTCTGTCTCTCATTCTCTCTCAAATAAATAAATAAAATCTTTTTAAAAAATAAAAAATAAATAAATAAATAAAAATTATTGAGCCAGGTTAAAGAAAAGTCTGTACTCAGAATCTGGGCATTCAAACCATCCCGACTTCATACAAATTGCTAACTGTGCAGAGAAAATGGATGAAGAATAGTTAAGTAGTCCTCTGGCCTCCAAAGATTATTCCATTCTGCTTTAGAAGTAAGCTTCAGAAACTTTATAATGTCCTAATAGATTTGCTTTGTTGGTGAGGGTTAAATGAGATAATATACATGAAATAAATATTGACTAGGCAGGGCACATAGTAGGCCGTTGATGAATGTTTGCAGACTTTGGATGTCTGCCTGGGCTGATCAGAACGCCAGATACACACACACACACACACACAGTCTTTTGATGAGTTGTAGAGAGCCTGGCCATAGGTGTGTCCTGCTTGTCCAAGTTGGCATGTCGTCTGGTTGGTCCCCAACAACTCCCATCTTCATGGGCATTGAGCTCATCTTCATGGAGCAAAGGGGCCAAAGTCAATGTTTTTGGTTTTTTAGTTTTTTGGGTTTTTGTGGTGTCTTTTTGTTTTTTGGATTTTTTTTTTTTTTTTTTTTATCCTTCCTGCCCTAAGAAGAATTAGGGTTCTAAGTCTAAGTCTAATTAGGGTTCTAGGTTCTAAGAGGTCAAAATTCAAATCCACGGAAGCCAGGTCCATATGTAAAGGAAAAGAGCAGGCACAAGTCAAGAGAGAGGAAAATGAAGCAGGATGAAATAGCAATCCCTCAATCTCTGTAAAGGAATTCAGATTTGGATACTTCTACCAGCACCGCACAGATGTAACCTAGCAGGTCTGCAGCTGGATTTTGCCAGTGAGCCTATTGTTTCACATTTTTAAGGGCCTGCAGGTGGCAAAATCTGTTTATATTTTCCCTCAAACACCAAGTTTTTAAAAAGGAAACTATTGTTGTCCTGCATGGAAACAAGATAGTAGATCTTATGTTATTCTGACCACATTGAATCCTTTCAGATTTTGGGTAATAGGACGTTCACTCTAGAACTTGTAGCCGCAAACCTCCAGGCAGGGTTAGGAGGAGGTTAGGTTTTATTTCCGTTACTTTTCCATGAAGGAGTGTGTCTCAGTAACTCTGACTCTTATTATCCCATCTGGTTATAAGTGAAATACAGATTTGGAATATCATTTTTATCTGCACATATTTAAAACGTAATGTCCAAATATTATGCTGTTTGAAAAGAGACACCTGTCCAAAAAATTCCCAGGAAGGTTTTAGAGAGTGCACTTAAGCTCAGATTTAGACACAAGTAAAGCTCATTTTTCATTTAGTAGAAGCCTTCAGCCTCGCCAAGACTTGGAATACTTGCCGAATGCTTTTCAAATGCAGCAATGCCTCATTTGTCTGACGTGGACTCTTCCATGTAAGTGAGTTTTCCATGTAACTGAAGCTTATCCCTTTGCACATCAAATCATATATTTATTTTAACCATTCTGCATAGGAATATTTGTGAGAGTGCATTACACACTTTCCTACCTCCTTAAGTAGAAGACGAGAAACATAATCTACTCTTTGCTTTCTGACTCAGAGTCATAGTAGTGGATCTCAAGTATTGGGGTGCTCTGAGCTCAAAGGAATGCCTCTGGGTCCCTACAGCATCAATGGGAACTGGGGTTTATCATGCTTTTGAGATTGTGCCTACCAGTTTTCCATCTCAAGCTGTGGGTTTCTCATCACACCTAAAAGTCCTTTTGTTCCTTAACCATTTAAATGTGTCTCTTCTATGGAATAGGAAGGGAAAGTGAAGAGTATCTTCCTTGGAGGACCAGAAATTCAGGATTATTTTCTGGGTTTTAGTGCATTCTTTTACATTGTCACCCTGAACAAGTTACTCAACTTCTTTCGGCCTCTGTTCCACTATCAAAAAGTGAGAGGATCAAGCAAAAATTGTCTCCAAAAGCCACAAAACCTATTCCAGTTTGCATAATTTTATATCGTTTTTGACTCTGCTATGAGATAAATAAACATGATAACATTGTGCATAAACATAGAGACTATAGGTCCTGAGTGAGGACTTCCACATCCCTGCGGGAAGCAGTGTGAACTGTATATTACCTTATTTATCCGTTCTCAGTTGTATTCCCTGTGGTTGAAACTGTCAGAGAAGGGAGCCCTCAGTAATTGGAATATGTCATTTGAGTTATCTCTTGCCATGTAACAAATCAACTGAAAATTTGGCAGCTCAAAGCAAAAATGGTTTACTATTTCTCAAGATTCCGTGGTTCAGGATTTCAGGCAAGGTTCTGCTAGGCACTTAAACTCAATGGGTTTTAAACTGGGGGGAGCTCCCTCGACTGCACTGAGCAACTGGACTGGACTCAGAGTTCAAGTCCTCGCTCACACGGCCAATGCCCTGATTCCCTTCCACCTGGTTTCTCTCCAATCATCTGGTCTCATCATTCATAAGGCAGTCCTAGCTTTTTTACAGCATGGTGACTAACCTTTACAGGAGAAAGCAAAAGTTGCTAAGCCCTTTAAAGGTAGCCCCAGAATTAACACAACACCACTTCTGGTCAAACAAGTCCCAATTCAAGGAGATTCAAGGGAAGTAGACTCTACCTCTTGATGGGTAAAATTCATGCATGTATAAGAAGGGGAAGAATTAATAGCAACCATGTCTGGAAACTCTCTACTACACACTTGAATACATCTTCACACTATGTATTAGAAGCCTAAAGGTTTTCCTTCAATGTCAAAAGTATTAATTAGTTTCAATGTACCTAATCATTTCCTTTAGCAGTATAGGTTTGGTAAACAGTAATTTGCCTGTGGGAAAGGAATGAAAAGCAAATCCACACTTTTAATTGCATACTTCTCTTGGATTGGATTCCAAATCTATACTTTTCTCTCAGATACATACAGCAAAGTTTCTGATTTTTGATTCAGGATCTGATGAATCAAAGTCAAATCTTGTGAAAGGAAGCATTACCTCCTCTGGAACTTTCTGTATAGCTGCCCTTGTTTTTGTGGTTATCAAAATTCTGTGAAGGTGTTCACCTGACAAATCAAATTGCCCAACTGCAATATCCTATTTGCTTTTTATCAAAGGGAAAATATGTTCCTTTCTGCTCTTGGGTTTTGTGGATTCCTTTTGTCTGTCCTGATGTTCATTCGTTCATTTGTTTATACAGATTTGTTCAGCATATTCTATGTGCCAGGCTAATACAGGCAACAAATAAGGCAAGCATTGCCCTGCTCCCATGGAGTGGACATTCTAGCATGGAAAATGGATAATAAAGAAATAATTAGTCGATTACAACTGCAGCATATGCTGCAAAGGAAAAGTATAAAGGGCAGGTGTTACATCATAAGGACCTAACTTAGTAGGAGAAGTTGGCAGAGGCCTCCCAGAGGAAGTGATATTTAAGCTGAACTCTGGAGATGGATGGGTATCTGCTAGGTGAAAGAACCATGGAAGAAGGAGTTGACGAGGGGGGCCTTCAGGCAGAAAGAACAGCACGTACAAAAGCCCTTTGGAAGAGAATGGGATGTGGTGGGTTCAAGGAAATGAGAGGGGTCCAATGTGGCTGGAATGACAAGAACCATGGCGAAGACATGGGTGTGATATTGAAACTACAGTAGCGACTTAGGGGTTGTAAACCTTGGGCATAATAGTCAAACACTTTGAGCCTTAGAATGAGGAAGATAAAGGAAAATGGCCACTCTTCTTTCCAACCACCCCCACCCACAAAGAGGCATCTATATGAATTCCACTCTCCATCTAGCTAATCCTCAGTTGAGGGTTTAAGTGTATCAGTAACATCTTCTAAGCACCTGGTACCATGTTATAGTAGTAACATGAATAACAATAGGTATACAATAAAGATGAAGCGATTGAGAGGGAAAGACAGAGCCTTGCAGTACCCCTCAGCCTCTGTCGTTGGGAGAGGGGGCAGGAGGATGGAAAGCTGCCCTGAGATTCAGTCACAGCTATGATGAAATCATTTGGAAGACATAGTCAGTCAGGTTAGATTAAGATCTTTAGCAGATCCTAATGCCTAAAAATGTTTCTATGCCCTTCCTTCCACCCAAATGCATTTCAAAATCATATTTTTTTTTAAAAAACAACAAGACAAAGACATATGCTAAAAATAAATTCTATCTAGATGTTTTGATAATGTAATTTTGGCTAGGCTCATCAAAGCTGAACTGTACTCATTTTGTTATTTTTTTTACTTATGTATACCTTTCGCTGTCCTCACTTTGCCCATCACCTTAGCACATGTTTGCCCTACCATCTGAATAATTTTATCAGTGACTCCAGTATAGGGTATGACAGAAGAAGTAGGTTCTTTCTATTAGGGGTTGGGATAGGGTAGGAGAACAGGAGAGGAGGCACCAATTAAGCCTCATCTTAAAAAGTGACATATTAGTTAAGAAACAGATTTTGGTTGCTATTTTTTTAAGTCCCTAATATAACAGAGGTCTAAATAAGAGAGTCTACTTCTGTCTTAACCTTAACTGTACAACCAATATGTTGGATTTATACTGTATTGGTCCCTAGCTCCTTAGATATTATTGCTCTGCCACCCTCAACACATGGCTTTCATTCCATGATCTAACATGGCTGCTCAGCTCCTCCCATTATATCTGCATCTAGTCTGCAGGAAAGAGGGATAGAAATAAAGGGAAAGCATGCTCAGTCCCTCTAAGGGTGCCACCCACTTTTGCTCACATCCCATTGGCCAGAGCTAGTCACATGGTTCTACCTAGCTACAAGGAAGGCTGGGTAATGTAGTCTTTCGCCAGGTAGCCGTGTTCCTGGCTAAAACTCAATGGCTCCTATTACTAAAGGAAAAGGGAAGAATGGATACCGGAGAACAAGAAGCAGCTGCCACCACAGATGGCATGTGGGCATGGGTAGGATGGGCATCCAAACATGAAAATCATCCATGAGGTTTTACAATGCCCGTTTTATAGAAGAGAAACATAGAAACACAGAGAGGTTAATATAGAATAGCCTCCAAGGCAGGGGGTGGAAGTGGTCCCTCCCTGGGGACAGGCCATAAAGAAGGGCATTGTCTATGTAAGAATAACAAAACCCATGAAAAGCTCTTCTGCTTCTCATTACCACCATGCACTGGTGACCCTAAAATGTCCATGATCAAACACTCCTCCCTGCTGCGCCAGATCATTCCTGCTGCCCCCCAGGCCCCATGCCATTGAGGAGTCAGAAAGTGCTGGAAGAGAAGTTTAAGATACTTGAGGCTGAAAAAACAATGGGGAAGAAGAAGGGCAGTGGGGCAGACATCCCTAACACACACACACATGTGCACACATGCACACACATGTACATGCACACCCTTCTTTTAGTTCTGGCCGACTCCTTTACCACTGATGAACAACCCTGTCCTTGAACCCAGTATGTTCTGGTATTTAAAGTTCTGTATAGTATAGATCTTTGTTCAAATCTTGACTCTGCCACTTCCTAGATCTGTGACTTTGAACAAGCTAATGAGCTTACAGTCTCTCTAAACCAATTCTCAAACTTGAATCCATGTGAGTCGGAATCACTTGGTGGCTTGTTAAAACACAGACTCGGGGTCCCCACCTCCAGGGTCTCTGATTCAATAGGTCTGGGATGGTGCAGGAGAATGAGAATTTCTAACAAGTTCCCAAATGATGTTGATGCTCTTGGTCCCGAGACCGCTGGTATAAGAGGAGGGAAATGTGTTTTACCTTTCGTTTTAGTGTCATGGGAGGTCATGGGAGTTTTAACTGTTTTCGAAAACAAAAAAATACATAACAATAACACATTATATTATTGGATAATTTACAATTTCCTCTTCGCTTTCGCAAAGGCTGAGCATTATTAATAATAATAGCTAAAAGTCTTCATCACCCTCATAGATTTTAAGCTCAATGAGACAAAGAACCATCATAAATACACCACCTGTCCTGTAATGATTGCTCAATAAATATTTGTTGGGCACATGATCTTATTGAGTTTTTACTATGTCCCATACATTATGCTGTCAACTTTATGGGCATTAATTCTATTGATCCTCAAAATAACCATGAAGTAGAGGCTACCATTAGTTCCACTTTTTAGATGGGGAAATTGAGGCTCGCAGAGGTTAAGCATCTTGCTAAGAACCATTTATCAAAAGATGGCCAAGCCAGGACTTGAATCCAGTTCTGCTTGACCCCAAAGTCAGGTACTAATCATAATTCTCAATTGTTGGGGTCAGCAAGCTACGCCCTGCAGGCCCAATCCTGCTTGCCACCTTTTCTTATAGGACCCACGAGTTAAGAATAATTTTACATTTTTAAATGGTTGAAAAAAACTTAAAAAATCCAAACAAAAGAATAACATTTCACGACACATAGAAACTGAAATTCAAATTTCCATATCCCTCAATAAAGTTTTATTGGAATCCAGCCACACCCATTTGTTTACAGATTATCTATGGCTGCTTTTGTGCTATAATTATAGATATAAGTAGTTGCAAAAGAGCCCATATGACTCCCAAAGCCCAGACTATTTACTCTCTTCCCTTAACAGAGAAAGTTTGCTGATCTCTGCTCTTTGGCTTCATACTATCCTTTTCATAACGGTAGATTCAAGGAGAAATTGCTCCAGGTGAAAGTCATCACAATTAATCGTTTCTTTTATCTTTTTAAACAACGCCCTATTTCAATGAGCTGCCTGCAATCCCACCATTAAAGCTCCAGTATTTTCGGCTTAATGCTAGCTTCAAGGAGTGCCTTTCAAGAGGCGAATCCCCGAGAGTGGTAGCTCATTATTTGGTTAATAACAGTGAGAGAAAGCACTGTGGTTTTTAGCAAAAGGCAATGGTCCAAGGAAAAGGCCACCAGTATTCCCAAAATGCTGCCATGTCTAGTTTTCCAGTCCAGTTTCCCAGAGTAAAACAAACCCCCCTAGCCCGGGCCGTGGTTTCTACAGGTTCCAGCCAGTCTGAATTCCCAGGTCTTGGGCAAAGATATGTTGGAGTCTTAGCCTGTTTGCCGGATCCCAGAGAATCAAAGATAAGCATTAGAATGGTCAAGTTCACGCAGAGAATTGTTGATTGTGTTTTATCCTTTTAAATATGTGTAAGTCATAGAAAGCTCTGCAGTCAAAAATATTGACTGCATTGATCTCTGCCAACCACAGACGCAGCCCATGCGGGCTCCAGTGGAAAGGCTGTGAACTACTTAAAATAAAGATTTATCCAAGAGAAGATGCAGCGCCTTGCTTCCTTCCCCTCCCCCACCCCGAAAGCAAGCTCGGACTGAAAATGCACAAATGCCAGTCAGCAGAAGGAAAAAGTACTTTTACAGTCCCCTCTGACATCAGCATGCAGGCCTGGAGTCCAGCGCCGCGTCTCAGGGCAGCGAGAATACAAATTTCTGCAGCACGCAGAGATTTTACAAGGAGTGTGTCAGAGTGAATCATATTACAAGGCCTGATGAGCAGTGTTGGTTTTCTTACAGAGAGCAGCACCTTCATCATTCGAGGGGGGGGAAAAAAAAGACATTGCCGGTCAAAAGCCCTCTGTTTGCACACCCTGCAGCCCTGTTCCAAAGCAAAATATTTATGCATCACTCCCTTATTTGGTTAATCAACTTTGTGTTTCTGCAAGATCAGCCAACTACTCTGGGACAGCCCCTCTGCTGAACGTTGAGGACGTGTCTCTGCCCTCGGGACGTCTGTGGGAAGAGAGACATCAATCTCCAGCCTTCTTGGTGGCAGAGGTATCCATCTCGTTAGTCTAAGAGCATGGGGCCTGGCACGTAGTAGGGGCTCAGCCAGGGTTTGTCAAACGAGTGACTCGAGGAATAATGCTAGGAGCAGAAAAATGAGGTGAAATCATAGAAGAATCCCTAATTCAGCCCGGCTCCAGAGAAGAGCTGAGATTCACCCTGGGCCTTGAAAGATGCATAGGAGTTGGGGAGGTGGAGAAAGATGGAATGATTCTTCTAGCAAAAAGGAACAGAAGATGGGTCTTTCTCCCCAAGGCCTTTCTAGAAATCGGCACTGAATAAATCAATAGAGCTCAGCCTCTCCATAAATGCACACAAACCTAGAATCAGCGTGTGAACACCTTCAAGGTTATTCAGAATGTACCAAAGCTTCCTTCTGCTGCCTTTTGTGGTGTTGCTCAGGGCCCAGGAATGAGGACAGTTGTTTGTCCTGTGTGATGCTCTGAAGAGGACCCAATGAGGGGCAGCCCTGGGTCTTCCAGGATGGGATGAGAGAGCCTAGCACCCACATGGCACAGGACCTGCCAGGCAAAAGGAGGGTAGACAGGGCTGGCATCCTGGGCAGGGATGCCGTGTGGCTTCCCCGGGAGAAGAAGGAAGAGCTTCAGGGCTCAATTCTGTCCCAGCCAGGCTGGGCACCAGGCTTGGTAAAGGGAAGTAAGCAGGAGGTGCGGGAGTAGCTTGGCACAGCTGGTGAGAACATGGGCTTGGGACATCATCCACTCACTCACTCAATTCATTCACCTAATAGTTACTGAGTACCGGATACAGTTGTGAAAGGCCAAATAAAGTGCTGCTCTTGTAGAAGTTATATTCTAATAGAAAAAGACAATAAATAAATAAATAAATATTAGTGTTTATTGAGTGCTTACTATGTGCTGGGCATTGTTTTAGGTACTTAATATACACATTAACTACAACATTTAAAACTCACAAGAAACCTGCAAGATAAATGACAATTACACTTCCATTTTATGGATGGGGAAACTGAGTCACGGAGAGTTTCAACAAGAGTTAGAATGGGGATCCGTAGCACAAGCACCTGGCTCCACAGTCTGTTTTTGACGGCCACGTTGTGCTGTCACAGGGTAGAGAGCGGTTGGGGTTGGGACCGGGGACAGCTGTGAGTGCTAGTGTGATCCAGGAAGGCCCTCTGAGCAGTGACATTGGGTGTTCCGGGGGTCGGGGGAGGAACACAAGGGGCCGAGGCCCCGCAAGAGACAGGTGAGCGGCTGGAGTTCCATGAGCAAGGCAGCGCCTGGAAGGGAACAAACTAGAGAGGTAGACTGGCCACATCTCACGTGGCCTCCGCCACTTTCATACTTGGGAATCATGCACTTAAGCTCTTGGACTTCTCTGCACCTATTTCTGCATCTGAAACACAAGACAAAACTTTTAAAAGAGAATGGATGCAATGGGCTCACCCAAAGCCTGGAGCAGAACAAGCACTAATAAATGTGGCAGTTTTCCCTGCTAATAAGACCCGTGCTTGTCCCAATCCAGAGACATACAGATAATTATGATACAGTAGGGCCTGGATGCAAAATGTTTCTCATTCCCCAGAAACATTGACATACTGGATGCAGCTTACTTTTTGCATTTGCTTTCCTTTCTTCGAGAGAAAGCTCAGCCACCCGTTTCGGGCCATCAGCCTGACCTTTCATGGGACCGCTCCTGAGTGTCCCTCCCTTCAGCTCATCCCGGGCCCACAGAGCAACCTGGCTCCCACCAGCACCAGCCAGCCTCCCCGCCCTCCACCGCCCATAGCTGGGGAGTTTTTTGGGGAAAGTGCTGCCCTTGCAGAATTTATGTTCCGGGAGGGAAAGATGCTTTCCCTTTGGCAGTAGCTATGGGTCCCTCATGCTCTTACTGTCGCGGTATACAGCGGCATCACTTACAACCAGGACAGTTGTCCTGTCGTGTGGACTAATCCACAGAAGATGCAAGGAGAGACAGCAAACCAGTCCCTGGCTTTCAGGTGCAAGAGGAGCATCTTTTACATATACCACCCAGAGAACCAGCCAGATGTGGGGAGGCTCACAGGTGGGGAGAAGGGGAGAGAGCGGCATTGGTGCCCTGGACAGGAGTACTGGGGGCTCCCCTGGCAGTGGAGGTTGGATGCCCATCATCATCCTCATACCTAACCCTTATAAACTTCTTACAACGTGTCAGGCTTTGTTCTGAGTGCTTTTTACTTGTTACCTCACTCAGTCACCATACCAGCCTCTGAAACGGAGGAACAGAGAGGCTGAGTAACTTGCCCACCGTCACACAGCTGGGAGCTGGATCTGAACCCAGGCAGTCCAGAGCCTCAGTGCCTGCCTGGGACCACAGGGCTTCCCACCATCAGGATTTCTTTGCCTCTCGGCACCATTTTCCTGCCACAATTTACATCAGGTTTCTTCTTGGCATCGACTCACTGTTTTTACCTAAATCAAATGAGCACTTTGTAAAGCCTCCACCATACACAAAATATCAGTTTTGTATGTCATAAATAGAGACTCACTATAACAATGAAAACGTAATAGCAACAAAACTACAGCATCAATATCCTTGCTAGACATGTTGCTGATCGAAGGCTCTGAGACCAAATCTTGCTCCGTCTTTGCAGAAAGGGGAGGTTACAAGGGTTAGGGAGGTGTTTGTATTCATCACACAAAACTCACCTTTGACTTTGACAGAAAAAGGAAAAGAAATGTCCTACTTGAGTATCACATAAATATACCTCTTCCCCAGTATTTCATCCCATTTCAGGAAAGACTGAAGTTCGAGGTGTTCAGGGACCCATGCGTCAAGAGACCTGTTTATAACAAGCTATGTGTCTTTGGGCAGGTTAATGCCCCCTCTGGCCCCTGTACCTACTCGGAGTGAATGATGAAGATGTTTCAGATGCAGGTCCTCAAGAAGCAGTTGTTAGATTGATTCTGGTTCAGAATAGTTCTTTTCTAGAAAAATCAGAAATAGAAGTCCCAATATAAGTGAAATTTCCACAAAATTAAGTTTATTTAATGGGCTCTGTTTTATCTGAAATTCATCCAACAATGTGCATTCAATAGTATCTGTGGAGAAATAAAATCTTTAAAAAATAAAATTAAAAAAAATAATAATATCTGTGGAGTAACCACCATATACCATCACTCTGTGGACAACAGGTTTTCAGTAGAAAGATTTGCTCTTTCTTACTTTGGGAAAATTTAAATGTCTTCTCTTTTTAGTACACGATGGTCATAGTAACTCCTTTCTTGTTTTGTGTGTCCATGCACAGCAAATTAAAAATCTGGTCCCTTACATAGTTCTCTTCTTTTTTTTTTTTTTCCTGGAAATTTCACTGGTCTGTCCATTATATCCCCAAATCTGGGAGCTCCTATATTAGTGGTTCCCTCTGAGCTCAAGACTGCTGGCATCCATTTGTGAGATTCTTTGCAGAAATGCCTGCAAATGTCAATGCCAAAGGAGCCAGCAGGTGACAAACTGAGAGAGAGGGTTGTCTAGGGACAGACCAAGCTGGCCTGCCCATGCCTCAGCTAGCGGGATTGGTGCTCCTCACTTCCGGGAGTTGTTGCCTTGGGAGAATGTGGACCAGGGATGCTTGATCTTATGGGCATGGGGGAAAAGAGGCAGCACGATTTTCATGTGTGGTCCTGGGAACTGGATCTGGTAGAGGAGCCATAAGTTGTGACTTGTGCTCACAGTTTCCAAAGCTTGCCCTCTCGTAGTGCAGGTAGGTAAGAGGTAAGAGGGTTAGACAAGAGGGCTGCCATAAGCCCTTTTTTGTCATTAACCAGCCCACCTTAGGCCAAATGCAGGTGATGAAAGGATGGAGCAGGATGTCATGCAAAGAGCTTGGACTTTAGGTCTGTGGAGCCTGAGCCCTCACTGTTCTTAGCTGAGTAACCTTGGGCAAAGATAACCTCTCTGGGACTGTTTGCTTATCTATAAATCAGAGATTTTTTTATCCTACCTCGCCAATTTTATGGGAGATCAGAAAGTAGACAACAGTGGTTTTATTTTATAAGCAAAATCCTTGAACCCAACTCTTCGGGTCTCCCCCTCTAGCTGCACCTCTAGGGGGGCACTGGCTGGCCTTTGCTGTCCTCCTACCCACCCTCGAGCCTGTGAAAGGCATCAAGTTTCCCTTCCTCCTTATCTTCCAAGGCCCGGCTCTTCTCAGGCCCAGAATCCAGTATAAGGCAATTTTCTTGGCAACAAGGCTGACAGCCGCTAGCCTAAGAAATCAGGAGCCGCCCATAGAAATGCAACCTCACCCTGCCCGTCTCACTGAAGCCTGGATGTTTGGTGACCATGGCAACAACTATCTTAGGGGTTGTAAGAGTAGAGGCCCGGCCCTCCGCAGATTTGCCTAGAGAGCAGGTAACCACCTCCCCAGGCTGCCCAGGACAAAGGAGGTTTCCAAGATGCCAGACTCCCAGTTTAAAACCAGGAAAGTTCTGGACGAACCAGGACACGTCGGTCACCTTGCTGCCAAGGCTTGAACCGGAGAGACCTTGGGTGGGAGAAAGGTTCTCTTTAGCTCTGCAATGTCAGACTGGGACTCCATGTGTGTTCTTGGCACCTTACGGCACGTCTTGGGTTGGGACACTCTCCTGAGCTGCGGAATCTCTCTCAGTATAGGGTTCCAGGTGACTTTTACAAAAGGGCCTTCCTTGGTTCACAAAGTGACATTGATGTGCCATCTTAGCCTGAGTCCCTATATTCCACCAGATGAGAGCTATAGAAAGGACCCTGGAAATATTTGTTTCACGAGTAAATAAAGAACCGAGTGAATGGCATGGTTAAAGGCTAAAGGCTTGACTGGAGATAGTTAAATGGGGGCACGACAATTGCAGAGGAAGGATTCCTTCCTTTCTGTTAAAGCCGCCCGTGTTTATCTCCTGAAGGTGCATTATCGCAACCTCTTGATCAGATCCTTTAAAACCCGCTGACCTGGGTACGTCCTGGGTGGCAGGTGTGAAGGGCTGGGGGTGTAGTCTGGGCTCTGACTCTCAGCCTGGACCTAACCTCTTGACCTTGACCTCCGTTCACTCATCCGTACCCGTGAATGCCCGTGAGGCTCTTCCCAATTCCTTCCTCTAGCCTTCTATGACCGTCCCTAACCGCACTCACACCACGCCTCCACGTGAAACTCTTGCCTGTCAACTCAGACCTTCTTGAGAGATGCTCACACACACACAAACAGGTTCCAGCAGTGGGAGCTGCGTTCCGGCGTGTGGGGATGTGAGTTCAAGGGAGCTTCTCGTGCCTCCTGACCACATCAGAGGACAGGCAGCACCTGCCCTCCCCGTTTCACGTCCTGCTCGCTGGCCCAGCACCAGTCCAGGGTTCGCAGCTCTGGGTCGGGGGAGGGAGAGAGTCAGACTCCTTTTCACCATCTGAGTCTGCAATCAGGTGTCACATCCTCTGTGAAGCCTTTGCTGACCTTCCAGAGGAGAGCTAGCAGTTTGTCCCTTGTTGGTCCCTCCGTTGTAGAGTTGATTTCACTGCATCGAAGGCATTTTATTTACCAGTCTGCTCCATTGAGAGCACCTGGGAGTCAGGACTGGGAACCCAGGGCTCAGCCCTGTGTCAGGCGGTCAGTTTGGTGCTTGACTGCGCGGTTGGTTGGTTGAATTCATGAGCCCACAAATGGCCAAATTAGTCAATGGAGTGGCAGAGTCACTCCATTGGCTCCAACCACAGCAAAATGCATGAATCTGACAGTTTCTGAGGCCTAATTATTGGGAGAGAGACTTGCCAAGGGGCATGGACTCATTGAGAAGCAGTGTTGGTCTTGGTTAAACCACGTGATGAACACAAGGACTGCGAAGTGAAGATCTGTGTTTTTCCACCTGAAGCATTTTATGTTTTTGTGTTTTGTTTGGGGGTTTTTAACACTTACGCCCATTATCATTTCCCCGAGCTGAGATCTCCAGCAGTTCATTCATTGTCTCCGAGCACGTTCTGTGACCTGGCCTACTTACATCCCTGAGGTGAAAGTTTGTTATAACTTGAGAGTTTTAATGGCTTTCCCTGAATCGAGATCTAAGGGGAAAAGTCATTAGTAAAGAGAAAGGCGAGGACGCAGGGCTGGGTTGGGGGCCCTGAAGGGGAAGCTGTTCGTACTCTGCCCAGGGAGAACCACTGGCCCTTGTGTGGGGCCACCACTGCCCTCTAGTGGAAGAAAGCTCAGGCCCACTCAAGGGGGCCACTGCCGCCAGGGAGAACCACCTGTATGCCTCCAGGGAGGTCTGCCTTCTGGAAGCTTGCCCAAAGGGCCACCCAACATCTAATTCAGGCAGATGAGCTGCACGGGAGGGGTGAGGGGACTGTTCTCTTTGTTGTTTTCAACTGTGTGACTTTTCTGGCATCCGTGGAAATAGGAGAGAACAATGAAGGATTTGCCAGTCCTAGAAATGGCAGCCGTGTTGTCTTGGATGAAGCGCCCTGTATGTGTCTCACGCACACCTCCTCGTTCTCAGCTTGCTTCTTTGAGAATGAGCAAGGAAGGAAGGACAGTGTTTAACATGAAGGAATGCATGGCTAATGGTGAAATTTCAGATAGCACTGGGAGAGTAACTGTGTATACGATTCCATCCATTCAAGCCAGCCAATGTAAAGCAATTGCCTTCTTTGTGTTGGGGACTAAGGAAAGAAAGACCGGGGCACCTGGGTGGCTCAGTCGGTTATGTGTCCAACTCTGCAGCTCAGGTAGTAACCTCAGGATCGTGAGATTGAGCCCCATGTCGGGCTCTGCACTCAGCGCCGAGTCTGCTTGAGTTGCCCTCTCCCTCTCCCTTGGTCCTCCCCACCCTTTCTCTAAAATAAGTAAATAAATCGTAAAAAAGAAGAAAGAAAGAAAGAAAGAAAGAAAGAAAGAAAGAAAGAAAGAAAGAAAGAAAGAAAGAAAGAAAGAAAGAAAGAAAGAAAGAAAGAAAAAGACAGGGACATCTATCCTAGATGAGCTCAGAGTTCCGTGGAATAAACACACCTATAAACATAATACAGTTTGTCGGCAATTAGGATCTCAGCATTTGTGGATTTATTTGTAATTTCAACCATTGATTCCTCAGCAACCCACATGATAGAGATGTGGTAATGTATCTTTTTGCTATGGCATAAATTTGATCTGTGTTGCAATGCTAATGAGAAAGAGCAAGTCAATAACCCAGTAGATGCCCCTGGCCAACCACCCAGCATCCACTCTCGATGAGACTTTGCCCTCCTTCACTCATCATCGTGTGTGCCGTAACGCTTAGTGGTATTATAACTCCGTTCCATCGTGGAGAAGTGCCATCAAGTTTGCGGAGCAGGCATGACTGGTAAGGGTTGAAATATTTTGTTGTATAAAAGTATTTACAGAAAACGTGTGACTCACAAAGAAAATAAGAATTGGGAGAATCCCATGAGCCTATATCGTCACAAGGCTGTGTTCACAAATTTGGGAATCTGGGAAGATCTTACGCCATGTGCCTTGCAAACTGGCAAGAAGCAACAGGTCTACAATGATTATGATCAGATTTTCCAGATAAAACTTAGCTCCTGTGGCGTATGAGTTCATGTCCTGGAAAATATTTGAAACCAAGAAGGTCATGGAAGCCTGAAGCCACACACACGTCCGTGCAGCAGGCGGATGCAGAGGGCATGGATGACAGTGAGCCCTTGCTCTCAGATCACACCTGGTCCACAGCCCCTGAGAGCTGAGACCATTCTGCCATTTGCTTCGTCTGTTGGGTAGAAGTTATCAAAGCAGAACACAGAGGTAACACCTTACTCCTTGAGTCAAAGGAGGGCCCCAGCATCTGGGCACTAGCTGTTCTCAGGTTCCTGAGCAATTACTGATGCATAGCCATTAACTCTATTACCCATTAGAAACAAATGCCTTGTTGCAAAACCTACAGCTCCGATGAGGTCAGGAAGATCCTGTCAGTGCTGTGTCAGGGGTTGTCCGCAAGAGATGCAGTATTAGCTCTGTGATTGCCTGTTGATTCATTCTTTGATAGAATAGACATTGACTGAGTGCCTGTATGGGCCAAGGACTGTCCAAAGGCAGTGAACAATGACAGAAAGCTCCTGCTCACAGCAGGACTAGCTTATAACTGAGGGCAGAGAGAGAAAACAAACGAGACTAAACAAGTTTGAAGGCACCCACCAGGCTGAGGCGCTCGTGACCCAGATGACGGCGTGACTGGTGTACGCAGGATGATCAAGGCAGTCCTGACCAACGTGAAACCTGAGCGTGAGGAGTGGGCAGCCACGTAAAGAACTGCAGAGGCCAAGCCTCTGGGGAAGAGTGATCTGCGCATGTGAGGGACAGAAAGGCCTTGTGAACTTGAGAACAAGCTGGAGGAAGGGAATTCAAAGGGCCAGGAAGGGACCAGATGGTTCAGGGACCTGAAGTCGATGGCAAAAGGATACAAAGGGAAGCCATTGGAGGGTTTTACAGAAGAGGGATGGGGTGTGTGCTGGTGACATAGTCAGGGAAGGCAGACAAGTCAGTGAGGCTCCCCCGGAGTCCAAACCTGCTCTTGCATCGTGACCAGTAAGAGAAACTGTATGTTCATCTAGCTAAACCTCCAGGGCACGCATAAACCTAGCTGCACGCTCTCTCTGTGCTACAGCTTATAAAAAATCCTCATGAACAGCTACTCCAACTCTGTTTGTAAGTAGTTTGGATCTTAGCTTTATAGACTTACATTTGCAATTAGACGACTTATTTCTTAGCAGCTCCCATGCTCCTTTTTTGCTCTGTTGACAAGAGAGAATGCAGTCCATGGGAATAGGTCAAACAGGATGAACTTTCCCTGCCACCTCTGCCCTAGCTGATAAATGATTTATTATTGACAAGCCATTTACAATCGATAGTCTCCATGCAGAATCTGTGGTGAGGCATTTCTTTTCTACTTTAGTGAGGAATTAGCATCTTTCTATTTTGATCATAAGAAGATCGAATGCTGTATTGTCCCTTTTCTCACATTGATTTTTTTTTGCTTTTTTTTTTTTTTTTTTTGCATTGGTTGCCAGGAAGCTCATATCCAGATTGGATGGTTAATCACAGGAACTATTTTAATTCTTATCACTAAGGTATTTGTCTTCTCCTCCTTTAATTAGCTTTATTATTTATTTCCATTTTATGTCATTTAAATCTTTTTGTGGCTAGAGGTGGAATATCAATAAAGCAAATTACATACTTCAAAGACATAGCCCCATAGTTGGCTCGATATGTACCTCAGAAATTTTATATCCACCGGTGGCAGGGTATGAATAGTTAGTTGAATTAGCAATTAAATACATTATTATTGATAATTTTCATAAAATATTAAGCTTCAGGACTTTGGCCAAGAATCATTCCTACTAGAAAATCAGGTTCTACCATAAATTCAAGGTCTGAATATTGCCATCAGAAAGGTTTTAAGCTTAATATAAAACAGGAATGTTTCTCCTCGCTGGAATGCATTTGCCAAAGAACTTCAACTTCTGTCTCCTTTCCTGTTGAACTTTAAAAACCGGAGAGACAACTGTCTGTTGAGACTGTTTTGTCTAGAGCTGGGCTTAAGGCAGCAATCCAGCATGACAAATTTCAATTCTTGGTCCCCAGCTCAAAATTTCAGGAAGCACCTCGATTGTACCCTGTTAATTGCAAAATTCACTTACAGTAAAAGTACAAGAATAAAAAAACCTGTCTTCTCCTTGGCTTCTTACAAAGCAGGACATATGGGTGCCGTGGCTGCACGCAGACCCACAGCCCATGTGTCTGTGATCTAACCCTGAAAGTCATTTACAACCAAGTTTAACCCCAGGAAGCCCTGCTTCCTCTCTCCCTCTGGTCACCCATATCGACTTCAGTGTCATGGCTCTGGCATTTGCTGGCACAGCTGAGCATAACCACACTGGAGTTATTACCGGATAATCCCATATGTGGGATTTAGTCGTAAACAGGGGTTCTGCATCTGGACTATCTGGATCAGGGTTGCAGGGAGAAAAGAGACAAGAGTGCCAAACCCATAAGATATTCTAGGTAGTTCTCCATATCTTTTCTAAAAACAAACCAAGAAATCACCAAAACCAGGAGGAACCTTATTTTTTTAATAATATAAATAACAAATATCCACTAAAGGGAAATGAAAGCATTCAGGTAGACCATGAAGGAGGTGGGGGGAGAGGAAGAAAATGTCAATGTATAACACCAACATTTTGGTAGACATCAATGTTTAGCACACAGAGTCTAGGTCAGGGGTTGACAAATGGAGACCTCGGCCAAATTCAGCCCACTTCCAGTGTTTTTTTCATAAAGTTTTATTGGAAACTACCCTGCTCATTTATTTACATATTATCTGTGGCTAATTATATGATTCAGTGGCAGAGCAGAACAAAGACTATGTGCCCCCAAAGCCTAAAATATTTATTATTTATTATCTGATTCTCTACAGCATAAGTTTGCCAGCCCCAATCTGCACTTTTTGTCTCTACACATTTATACTTATATATAGTCTCATACACAATTTTTTTTAACTTTTTAGTTTGAAATAATTATAAACCCACAGGAAGTTACAAAGAACATTTGTAAAGAGACGTTCTGTGCCCCTTTTGCCCAGCTTCCCTCTATGTTAACATCTTGCTTGATGATAGGATAGTTTCAAAACCAAAGTGGATTCAGATTTTACCAGTTTCCATGCAATCCTTTGTGGTGATACATGCACTTTTTAAATATAAAAGTGACATGAAATATGATGCCTTTAAAGCTAAGAGTGACTCCATATGACAGTAAAGAGAAAGAAACATGAATGTCGTTAGTGTATCCTGAGAAATCCCCAGGAGTCCAATCTGATCTATTAGCCAGGAGAAAATCAGAACCAGTAGGCACTCTCAGATCACGTTGACCAAAAGTTCTGGTGGGGCTTACGTTTTATTTGCACCTAAACTTGTAATCCTTTCTACTTTCTCCCTCCTGCACCCCTATCATCTTGACACTTAAAAAAAAAAAATGTGCCTGAAATATGACTGGGGAATCAAAGATGACAGCACATTGATAAGGTCCAGAAAAGTCTCAGCTCCTCTGAAGCCAGCGATTAAAGAGAAAAGTGACATTTGGTTTATTCAAATATGTTTATCTGACATCTGTCTGGGATTCGTCTGAAGTATGTAGGGCTCCTTCCCAATCCCTTCCCACCGTGTGCCTGGCCTCAATATAAAACACTTTGCAAGGGATGGAGTTCTCAAGCTCAACAGCTAAGAAGAAAAGATGCCAGGGTTTCTGGCAAATTGTGTCAGAGAGGGAGAAACACCTCGGCCGGCTTGTTATGAATTGTTACTGCATTAAAACACATTTCTCTTTGGCTAGAATTGCCAAGTGTCCACGCAGATTCGGGATGCACTAATATTTGTGTTGAGTGAGGCTGGGTTAATGGGCGTAGGTTACATAGGTCTTTAGGAAATGTATAAATATAGTAGGTAGGGGAAGGTAATAAAGTTGTTTAAAAAAAACTATTGGAGAAGCTGGAATTATAAGGCAGTGTGATTAAGAAAATTTAAAAGAGCAGCTTGAATGGAAGATAGCAACCTACCAGCCAGAAGCCAATGAAGATGTATACCGTGTAGACGAGGAGGGGTGCTCAGACACTGTTCTTTTTTTTTTTTTTTTTAAGTCAATTTAAGTAACATATACTGTATTATTAGTTTCGGGGGTAGGATTTAGTGATTCATCGGTTGCATATAACACCCAGTGCTCATTACATCACGTGCCCTCCTTCATGCCCTGTTCTAAACACAGAGCTTCCGCAACAGGCAAAGTCTCAATCAGCTCTGTCCCTCAACACAGGATGCTTCTTCAGTGTGCCACGGTCCCTACTCAGCCCTTCATGTTCCCTCTGTGGACACTGTACATGTTTGTTTTTGCTCCCTGCCCTAGACCCCTGGATGAAGGAGGAAGGCATTTCAGCGACGGGGATCCCAGAAACTTCTTCTGTTACCAAAATTGCCTCCTGTCATTGTTTGTTTGCTTGTTAGCATGGGAAAATCCTCTTAACCTTCCTCTTGGAAGTGTAGGAGAGGGAAACAGGAAAATCTGTACTGAGGTTTCCAGGAAGGATGTTGGAAAAAAAAAAAAGAAGAAGAAGAAGGAGGAGGAGGAGGAGGAGGAGGAGGAGGAGGGGGAGGGGGAGGGGGAGGAGGAGGAGGAGAAGGAGAAGGAGAAGGAGAAGGAGAAGGAGAAGGAGAAGGAGAAGGAGAAGAAGGAGAAGGAGAAGGAGAAGGAGAAGAAGAAGAAGAAGAAGAAGAAGAAGAAGAAGAAAAGAAAAGAAAAGAAAGAAAGAACCGGGCACCCTGGCTCCCTTTTTCCAATCTGGCTCCCCTTCCCCAGAGGCAACACTCTGTACCTGCTGTTACTTCTCACAAGCGTGAGAAAGGAAAATCACGTCCCAGCCTCATCTGCCAGGCGACAGAAGTTTCTGCTGCAAACTGCTGTTCCAACGGGCAGCTCTTATTAAACACCGCTATCACATTAAGCCCAGACAGTGACCTGTTCTGTCGCCTGAAAGAATCCGCAATTAACGTGGGGAGTCTAATCAGGATATTAATGGGTTTGGTTTTTAATTCCTATAATATTTTCATCAGTTTAAAAAAAAAAACTCATTTCAACCTGCATTTAGCTAGAAAAGTGGATTTGGTGGGGTGAGAAGGAACAGGATTTAAGAAAGCTTTTACTTCTCATCAGGCAAAATGCAAGTATATGGAGGATTCTGTTTGTTTGCAAAGAAACCTTCATTAAGGAATCAGAGGTTGAGCCTGTGACCACTTTGTGACCTGGCAGCTGGCTGCAGGAAAAAAGATGAGGTGTTGGGAGCAGAGAGGTTTGCATGCATAGCTGCTAAATGCTGATTTTCCCAGTTCCCTTCCAGGGCTCATTATTTCATAGCTTCAAGCCCAGGGAGATCAAGTGCACGCATGTTGGTCACTCCAAAATACACAATAGCTTAAATCAAGTCAACACTTGGTTTGCATTTACCATAGTTTACTAAATCAAGGATACCACTCATTGTAATGTCATCATTTACGAACCTCCAAGGGCAGAAGAAAAGTACAAAAACAACCCTGACAATTAGTTGTAAGATATTATTGATTGGAAGATGCATTCTGATTTCAGATACATTAAGATGCCTGGAGGTAGGCTGTCCAAGATGGTAGGTAAGTGCAGTGAAGCAATCACCAACCCTCGTTCCTTTTAAAACTTTCCGCTCTGTCAGGCTTAACATCAGTGCCTTGTCTGCATGTTTGTCACTCACATGGCAGCAAGATAGCGGATGCATCTTCATACCTCATGTTCCCTCTGCAACAAGATAGAAGAAGAGTATATCAGTCAGAATTCTGCTAGAGAAACAAAACCAGTGGAGATATATATATCCATGACAGTGGAATTATTTATTTACTTGCTGGCTTACTTTAAGGAATTGGCTTATGCAATTGTGAGTCTGGCTGGCCAAGTCTGAAATTTGTAGGGCAAGCCAGCAGGCTGGAAACCCTCAGATAGGAGCTAAAGCAGCTCTTAAGGTCTTCAACTGATTGGATGAGGCCCACCCACATTATCATGGATAATCTCCTTTACTAAAAAATCGACTGATTATGGAATTCCATCACATCTACAAAATACACCCACAGCAACACCTTGACGAATGTTTGAAAAACTAGGTACCAGAGCCTAGCCAAGTTGACATATAAAACTAATCATCACAAAGAAGGAGTGGATGACAGCAAATCTCCCAGCAAGGTTTTGCCTTTTTAATCAAGGAAGGACTCCATGCGCCATACATCTCACTGGTGCATGATCATCCCCCGCTGCAAAGGAGGCAGGAGGTGAAGATTCCTTTTTTCAGCCTCTATCGGGGGGCATATATAAGGAAATCGACTGTGAGTGGATTTGGATGAGCCAACCCACAGGATGTCGCACAACCTATTTATAGGACATCTAATGAGTAGAAGAGGCCAAACAACCACGTGCCGCCCAGATTCGATTCTTGTTCATCATTTACCAAAGATAAATAACATTGACTCCTAACACCAACTACTCATTCTTTTTCCACACGTGGCTGCTGAAACAGCTGTTCGATTTAGAGGAGCACCATAAAATGCCTTTTAAAATATTTAAGCCAAAAAGTAAATCCACTTAAAGAAAAATATTAACTAAGTAATAGGACGAGTGGTATGCTGGAGCAAATACGGGGAGGTCGCACGTGACTCCGGCGGTAGAATACCACCCCTCCAGGCTCGATTTGGCGAAATCACAAGTCCACAGCCCCACTGCTCATGGAGCTTCAGGTGTGATCCTGGGAACGGTGGTAAACGTCGTTCTCTGAGCCTCTACATCCTCACCTGGAAAGCAGGGACACTGTCTATGTGCATCGCGGCAGGGCCGTGAAAGCAAATGGGATCCCGAGAAGCTCTTCACGCAGTGCCTAGCCTGCAGTGGGCCTTCCTCAACCAGGGAAACATTCTTACTGCGCTCATCATTTCCCCAGCGGAGTTCTCCCCCCATCAGATTGAAGGATTTTATTATAAAAAAGGCGATGAGCCTAGGTTGGAGGAAGTCTCTTAACCCCTCCAAGCCTTAATGTCCTTCATCTAGAACACGGGAGGGGCTGGACCAGAGCAGAGAAACATCTGGGAGACCCCTTTGCCACCACAGGGAGGCCCTCCTAGGAGACCTCCTTGGATCCAAACCCCAAGAAGGAACAGTAAAAGCAATTACCACCTCCTTTTCCAAAAGGAGTGACGTGGGCCCTTTATAGTTAAATAATTTATCCGGGTCACTCTGCAGTGATTGGCCATATGGTGGATTTGAAATCCCCGGGGGTGATTTTGCCCCCCAGGGAAGAGCTGGCAATGGCTGGAGGCATTTTTGGTGGTCATGATGGAGGGGGGGCCACTGCCAGCCAGTGGACAGAGGCGGGGGCTGCTGTCTAAGATCGTACAGTGAACAGAAGAGCGCCTCCAATGAAGAGCCACCCAGCTCCACGAATCAGCCGCGCTGAGGGTGAGAGCGCCCCCCACCCCCCGGTCCTGTGCAGGCCTTGACTTGCAGGAGGGCCACATGAGGTCAGCGCTGCGTCAGAGCCTGCAACCTGTGCACAGGGGCCAGGCCAGCCCTGCCAGTCATCAGAGCCACCGAAGAAGCTGTTGTAGCAAAGTGGGAACATGCTGGCTAGCGCATGGGCTTACAGGCGTGGATTCCAGATTCTTCCCCTCCGAATCACTGGCAAGAAGAACAGAAGACAGAAATAAGAAGTAAGCTCCGCTTAGTCACCAAAAGAGTCAAGCTATACCAGCAACAGGTAAAAATCTCACTACCAGTCCACAAGCTCAAGTGTGGAAGAAATGCAACTTTCTCGAATGTTCTCCACCTGAACTCAAGGCCAATTTCAAGTCTATATTCCAAGGGGCGGAAACTTATTCCCAGTCAGTTCAGGACTCCTCCCCCTTCCCAAGGGACGCAACTGATACAGGTGGTGGGCACAATGAGCAGGCCGGGGAAGGTGGGTCCTTCAGAGAGCTGGCATGTGGTGACCTCAAGCTCTCACAGGTCTTCTGGTCCTCTAAGCCCAGGGCCATCCCTTGGCTATTCCTGAGCCACCATGAACTCTGTGAGGCCTCATCGTGTTCATTCCCCCTCAGACTTGTGAGGTGGCTGTGACAGTCTCCCCCTGGGGCACACGGGCACTCTGTCAGGTGGCCACGACCAGCTACACCACTGCGTGGCCTAGTGCAAAATGAAAATGTGGGTCCCCGGGTTCAGAAAGCATTAGGAATTTCCAGCTGGCAACAGCAGAGCGTTCAACCAAACACAGAGAGCCCAGGTCAAATGCCCATGACCCCGGGCCCTGAGGGACCCCACCCTTCCCCAGGCCACCTGCATGGACACCCACCCCCCTCAGCCATTCTGCTGCCTTTCTTCCCCAGGGCACTGGAGCCCAGGGTATCTTGAGGGACTCACAGCTTTCCTAGCTGCTGCTGGGGAAGGGGTCCAGGTTGTCACTACTCTGGAGTCCCCTTGAAACTCTTAGGCTTTCCCTCAGGGACACCTGGCAGCATTTGACTGCTTAGTTTACCCCCATTTCTCCTCTGCCTGCCCCCCTTCTGCAAGACTCGAATTCCTTTCCTTATATTTTTGGTGTGATCACGAGTAAGTGATGGCTAGTTGAGGGAAGAGCAGCCAATGTAGGAATGCTAGGAAAAATCAAGGTGATTGTTCAAAAGCGTTATCCCACCACATGCAATGGGACACACATCATCATCCTCCCCAAAGACGCCTGCACAGGTGTTTATGAAGATGAAAAAACACAGCAGGAAAAGTATGAGAGAAATTGTGTTGGTGGGCTCCTGGGAAGGATCCCCATGTAGCCTGTAGGTCCTCACTTAGATTCCATCTCTTCCAGGAAGTCCTCTCTGATTTCTCCCAGGCTGTGGTAACTACTCCTTCTCAAGCCCACATGGTACAACGGTTGTGACTCTTACCCTCTGATCTCTCTCCTCTGTCCTGCAGACCTATGGGAGGTGGCTTGGGGTAACTGGAAAACCACAGCACTTAGGAGACGGACAGGTGTGGGACAGGTCTTGACTCTGTGTCAGCTTGGGCAAGCTGTCTGACTCCTCTGAACCTTCATTTCCTGATCAGAGAAAATTGAGGGTAACTATACCTACACTGCAGGCTTGTTTGTTGCTGTACTTGCTGGTGTTTTAATTCTTCTCGAATGTTCTCCACCTGAACTCAAGGTTTATTATAGTTGTACAAGTTGTAGGTCTGCTGTGAGACTGCAGGCCCTCAGGCCAAGTGCTTATGCATCTGTGTATCCTCAGCCCCTTCCTCCCCAGGGCAGAGCACAGTCTCTGACACATAGTAGATGCTCAGTAATATTTGTCGGGTCAGTGAGTGAATTCCCTACCCTGGTTTGCTCTTCTTTAAAGAGGTAGTAGATATGAAGTCAGAGCTTCTCAACTCGCCTTCACTCACCTCCAGTCACCCACCTTCCAGAGCGCTGGCTGAGCTAACACCAGGGAGCAGACGTTGTGAGTAACGCTGACTGGGCTCCTGTGCTATGCTGGGCTCTGTGCTTAGGGAAGGGTGACCAGCTGTCCCAGTCTGCCTGAACCCAAGGGGCCTCCTGGGACTCTCAGCCCCAGAGCTAGGATCATCCCTGGTGAATGGGGACAAGTTGGTCACTTGGCTGAGGCTTTCATCTATTATCTCTTATTCATTTTAAATATACTTTACTTTCTGGGGCGCCTAGGTGACTCAGTCTGTTAAGCGTCCAACTCTTGGTTTCGGCTCAGGTCATGATCTCAGGGTCGTGAGGTCGAGCCCTGCATTGGACTCCCTGCTCAGCACAGAGTCTGCTTGAGGATTCTCTCTCTCTGCCCCTTCCCCACCCCATGCTCTCTCTCTAAAATAAATCAATAAAACTTTAAATATATATATATATGTATATATACACTTTACTTTTTAGAATAGTTTTAGATTTACAGAAAAAATACAGAGAAACTAATATAGTGAGTTCCCATATGTCCTACATCCAGTTCCTCTTCTTCTTAACATCTTAAGTAAGTATGATACCTTTGTTACAATTAATGAACCAATATTGATACATTATTATTAACTAAAATCCATACTTAATTCACATTTCCTTATTTTTCCCTATTGTCCTCCTGCCCTATTGTCCTCCTTTATTTTTCCCTATTGTCCTCCTGCCCCCTTATTCACACTTCCTTTATTTTTCTCCCTGTCCTCCTGCCCACCCAGGACAACACATCACATTTAATTCATCATGTGTCCTTTGGTCCTCTTGGCTATGACAGCTTCTCAGACTTTTTCTCTATTTAATGACCTTGACAGTTTCAAGGAGTACCAGCCAGGTATTCTGTAGTATCTTTTTTTCATGCTCACACAAATCATAAGCGATAGATACTATGGTTCCATTGTACGGTGGAGCTGCTGAAGCTAAGGCCCAATGTGATGGCCAGTAAAGGATGAGAATGAATGAGAATTTGAGTTTCCACTGGGGGGGGGGGCCAGAGATTCCTTAACAACACCAACAACAATGACAAGTAATATCTTTAGTGCTTGCTGTGTCCCAATGACCCCGCTACAAAGCCCATAAATATTATAGCATTTAATCCTCCCGATCATCTATGTCATGGAGACTAAAATTATGCCCATTTTACAGACAAGGAAACTGAGACCCAAAGAAGTTAAATCCCTGGCCCAAATCACACAACTGACAAATGGTAGAGTGAGGATCTCTCTTCCCCACCCAGGCCTCTGGATGTCCTTTATGCCCTGTACTTGTAGGAAATACTTTCTCCCTTTTGGGGATTGCACAGTTTTGAGAAACATATTCTCTCCCCCTGTGGAAAGTCTATATTGGGGTTTTTTACAGGGATGACTGTAACATCCATCACCTGAGGATCTTGTTAGAAGCACAGATTCTGATTCCATAGGTCTGGGGTGAGGCCTGAGGGCCCCATATGTATAACAAGATGGAAGGCGAATCCATCCTTGGAAGAAGCCAGACTGAGGACCACCTCCTCCCACTTTACAGCTTACTTTTCTTTCTGGAACAAATAAGGTGATTGCCATGTGACCACCCAAGGTAGTAGCCAGAGTTCCCTCAGGTCACCTCTGGAGCTCCGACTGCCAGCAGATACAAAGAAATCTCAGAGCTGAGAAATCCCAGTCGCAATCATTCTGGACGACCAATTGGCAACTCCAACCTCTCCGGCGGGGGTTTGTAAAAAATGTAATTAGCCCAGGTGAGGCTCATTAGAGCCAGCCTGGAATTCTGCCAGCCCTACCACGAGCTTTATGCCAACCCCTTGATTTTAATATCAATGGCAGTGCTGACAAGGAAGCTAGAAGGCACAGGAGGCTGGGAAGAAGCTTTGTACCCAGGTGGGCGGGCCCTCTCCCTCCTCCCCTTACACTCGCTCTTGCCACAAGGTAAGGCAGTTGGCTTCATCAAATCAGAGCCAGCTCATGAGTAATTTCCACTGTCCTCCCCTTTCTAACAGGCTGGGCCCCAGGTGATCCTAAAAATTAAATGAAGCTCAGAAAACCAGACGGCTTGGGGAGCTGGGCATCAATAGCCCATCCCCGGCTCCAGCAAGACTGTGTCCTTCCCTTGTCGGTTTCCTTGGAATTCCTCTGGGCCTTTGGCACTTGGCAAAGTTTAACTCCAGAACCCCACAGCTCTGGAGTATTTCTGCCAGAGGGTCCCAATCCCCCGCGTGTTTCCTTGTTCTCATGCAAAGTTTAAAATGGGCAATGGTAGCCAATGCTGTCTTTTCTCCCTGTAAATTGAGATATTTATGCTGATGCAGTGTTTTCAGAATAGGACTCAGGGCTGGCTCCTGAGCTTCTGGATGCTACACAGATACCAGCTCACGACGCTTATCCTCATCATCTTCCTACTCATGTGCTAGACACCGGCCTTTGCATTTTGCCTGTATTCTCCCAATGAATGCATGCCATGAAGAAGGTTATTCTCACATTACCTAGAGGAAAAAAACAGCCTCACCCAACGCCATCCTACCACTTAGTAGATCATCCTGTCTGTTTGGCCGTTATAGTTGAGAGTAAGGTTATTTTCACTGTGCAAATCCCCCAAAGAATTTGGATTTAAAAGTCATTGCCTTATAAGTTTGGTCAGAACCCAGGAGCTGATCACTGATTTTGTTATAGAGAGTGAGAGAAGGAGAAAGAGAGCAAAGAAAAGGAGGGACGGGGCAGGGTGGAAGAGAGGGGAAAAAAGAAAATCAGGTAAATCCACAGGATAATGTCCTTGGTATATGAGTGAGAAAAAATGAAGCAGTGATGTGTGTCATACACTGTATTTAACACTAAGCATTAGAGAAAATGAATTCCAACCGGCTATGTTAGAAATGGGTATATATTGATGCTCTTGTATTAATTTAATATGACAAAAAGCAACCCTATTGAGAAAGGCTAGAAATAAAGTTCGTAACTTTCCCTTTCTCTCCTCCCTATAAAAAATAGAACTGAGGTCACGGTAAAATTCCATAACCCGAGCATTCATTTTTCTAAAGATATATTTAATGAATACATTCTATGTATCAAGAAAGAGAGATTTAAAATATAGACAGACAGAGAAAAGAACTCACCACCTAGTGGGCAGATAGAAATTCCACTAGCGATTGCTGTGTCCGGTAAGAAGTAGGACAGTTTGAGTGTGTGTGTTACTGTTATTGTCGTGAAGCGACAGAAACAGATCCTGGTGAATCCAAGCCAGCTCAGGGTCCCAGGAGAACAAAAAGGGCATCTAATGGCGATCTGAGGCCAGGAGTCAGGAACAACATTGGAAGAAGCCATGTTCCACTGGAGACTTGAGGAAGTAGCAGAGGATCAGTGCATCCGAGGGTGGATGAACATTTTTGTGGGTGTTAAGGTGTTGGGAGCAGGGCGGGCAGGTGGAAGGTGAGGGTGCCCAGCGAGGGGCAGCATGGGTGAGGGGTGAGAGAACATTCCACAAGGAGGTGATTGGAAACCCCCGCAGATGGGCATTGCCTCCAGACACCTGGAAAAGGGGGCTGAGTGGGCATACATCAGGGCAATAACCCCCACAGAGGACGGGTCCTGTCACTCCCCCGTTGGAGGAAAACTTAAGAAGGGTCGAAGAAATCACAGAAGGAGTCGGCACAGATGAAAACTCCCACCACTGTAAGCATCTAACAAGTATTTTATGAAGCTGCCTTGCGAGGAACGACTTCACTCCAGGAGAATGCCTCCTGGTTACCATGACTCAGAAAGTGATCTGCAAAATAATTCACCAAATTAGAGTTTGCCGGGTGTAAGTTTGTAAATCTGATCCCCCTGCCCGCCCCCCATTACGTTGATTATATCTTTCATCCCCAAGAATGAAGCCAGGAGCCTCCCCCCCGCCCCTCCTCCCCTCCCTCTGAAATCCTCACCCCTCATTTCTCAGCATCCTGCCACCCCTAAGGCAGTGGCGTGATCCCCGTGAAGCTTCCAGGGAGTTCATTAAAAGCCGCCACCCTCTCCATTACCCACCGGGCACTCCCAGCAGCCCCTGGGGCCATGGTGGTGGCAAAGCAAGGCAGTCACTCAGGAGGGACCGGCCCCCTCGGACAGGGACCCCCGCACAAATGAGAGGAGCCTGCAAACAGTTAATGGTTTAATCCTTTACAGAAAAAGTCAAGGCAGACTTGTGATTCTTGATGTTAATGAAGGTGTCACACATTGTCTAGAGAAAGTTGTGCCTGGCAATCTTCCCTTTTTCGGATGCCTACCCCAGTGACATTTCATCTCACATCCACCTTAATGAAATGCATAATTAACATATTCTAATTGTGCTGAGCGCTGCGATGATTTTGACAGAACTCACTTTCCATGTCTAATTTGATGCTAATTTAATCTGTTCCTCTCCCGCTGACATGACCTTTCTTGATTGAGTTTCACTGAGGAAATTTTTTGATGGATTGATTTATCAGCATTGCAGAGACAACAAAGGCTCAGGGTGCACGACAGAAAATAGGAAGGGAACGGCCCTGGAAGCCAGCGAGTTCTGAACTTGCTGGCTGGAATGTCCTCTTTCCAGAGACGGCTTGTCTGATCTACTGATGGAATTTGAGAAATGTGACATCTGTGTGTGGGTTTGATCTCTCCGATAAAGACAGTAAATATCTTATTGTGCTTGTGAAGCTTTGCATGGAAAACGCCTCTAGGGCTAGTGGAAGGAAGCTTAGGATCCTCCTGGTGACAAAGAGCCAAGCCGGCCAGGCTCGTCCACGGGCTGATGGCCACTTCCTGCCTGGGTTCTTGAGTGGAATTTGGTCACTTGGCTTCCGCCAGGAGGCACAGGGAGGCAGGAGAGGGCCCATCTTTGGTTAAAACGAAGGAACATTGCAACTGTCCAGGTCACCGCGTGGGGATTTCAGACTTTTGGGAGAGGTACACCTTGATCTTGCGGGAGCGTTTGTGGACTTTTCCCCCGGTGCACCTGCCCTTCAATACACAGTATCTAAAGGCAATCAATATAACTACCTCTTTGTCCAACTCCAGATCTATGGGGAAGTATGTGCTTAGGATACAAGCAGACAGTCCACCGGCTTGTGGGAAAACAGGTGAATCACAGAGGGGAGCCCGTGAGCAAATTGCCAAGACAGAATCCTCAAAACTGTAAAAAAAAAACTCCTTGGTTTGGGGTTTTTTTTCGTGTAGACTCTACCTCCTCTTCCCAAATGTTTCTTCTCTTCGAAGAGGGTGTACGTAAGGTGTCCATAGTAAACAGATGTTTTCTTCAGAGTAGTCCCTGAGGAGGATGAAACATTTATTCCAACATGGTTGCCGTGACTGCAAAGATTTTTGCAAAATTTCTCCAGGAGCTGCCTGATGAGCCCCACAAGGATAGCAAGATAACGAGATTATAATCATTATAATTACACTTCATCATAGATCAAAAGCAGTTTAACTCAGCAAAATGACCTGGCCAACTTCACTATCCTTTATTCTAAGCGACTTCTGGCTTTGCACAAAGATTCAATCGCTCTGCCAAGCCCGGCTGGACAGTGCGTCTAGATGTACTCTCAAGGCAGCAGGTACAGCTCCTTCATTATGAGCACCCCCTCCCCCACCGCCCCGCCACGAACTGGGAAACTGGACGGTTTTCTCATGGGCAAAATGGCATAATTATAGTCCTACCCTAAAGAGTTCTTTTGAGGACTAAATTAGTTAATAATGTATCTGCCAGGCAGAAAGAACAGTGCCTGACACGTAGAATGGCTCATCTTTTAGGTACGAGCCACTCTTCTTATGGGAGACCTGCCTAAGCCTTCCTTATATTAGCAGTGACTTTCCCAGCTGAAGTCTGGAAGCAGCTAGACTTGCTCTTCTCTGCGATTATTATTATTAAGTAACCAGACACACAGTTCTGAGGCAACTTCAATGATGTGTCCATTTCTACTGCTGTTGTAGCAAATTACCACAAACTGAGTGGCTTAAAACAATACAGAGGGATCATCTTACCGTTCTGGAGGCCTGAAAGTCCCAATCCGTCTCTCTGGGATAAAATCAAGGCGTCAGCAAGGCTGCTTCCTTCTGGAGGCTCCAGGGGAGAATCTGTTCCCTTGTCTTTTCAGCTTCTGGGGGCTGCCCTACATTTCCTGGCTCACAGCCCCGTCCTCGAATTACTCTAACCTCCGCTGTCCTCATCTCTCCTCTTAAGGGCTCTGGCCCTCTTGGCCCCCCGTCTTTTAAGAACCCTTGTGATTTCACTGGACCCACCTGGATAATCCAAACTACTCTTTCTAATCTCAGGATCCTTGATTTACTCGCATCTGCAGAGTCCCTTTTACCACGTACAGGAAGATCTTCACGGGTTCTGGGGATTAGGACGCGGGCATTTTAGGGGCCATTATTCAGCCTACCATAATTGGTTTCACTTTAAGCACGAAGTGGGTCTCAGCAGAGGAAATCAATGCCCTCCCACCTCTCAGTGCAACTCCACTGTACCATTTTGAGGGAAGAAAACAGATTTGGAGGAAGCAACCGAAATCCAAGACGGACAGGACCTCCAGGATGGTGCGGTCCCTTGAAATGCTCTGCCTCTGTTGGCTTTGCGAGGATGCTGGGATGTTTGGCCGTCAATGTCAGGCTTGAAACTATCCAAGGATTCGAACCCCAAGTGCCTGTCACTTTGAAGCGTATCAATCTGGCTGCAAGTTTGGATCGTGACAGTACATCCTATTGATACGTTTAACCCAGAGTATCCCCCAGCGCCCTTGGTCAAAACCTTTCTTACGTAGCCTCCAACAAGTCAGGAATTTTTATTTCATTCCATTCTCTGCTGTTTGGGCAGTGCCTAAGACAGTGCCTGGCCCATTATCGGCAACAAGTAAAGACACTTATCGTCTAAATGAGGGAGTGATTGATATTGAGGGCTTTTATAGTGCTTGGCAACTATAACTGTTTTTCACAAAGATGAAACACGTTGTCTATTCTGCCAGTATTCCACCTGGAAAATCCTGGATTTCTCTGAATAGTATCATACTCCGTGGTCACCTTGAAGCTTCAGGTTTTTCCCACATGAAACCAGAAGAGAGACTGGGAAACCACTGTTGCTTAGAGCAATGTCTGCTCATCAAATCTTTTTCATTAGAATAGTTCACTTCAATAAGATCCTGGGCATTTTTGATAAGCCAGCATCCAGGGAACAAAGCTGTTATAAAATGACTTACTTAGAGGTTTCAGCCATAATTTTTGGCCTCAGAATATTGCTGGGTGTTTTTTTTTCTGTCAGTCTAAAATGAAAATGTAACATTTCAATTGCAATCCATTAGAAAGAAGCAAAGAAGGGGCTATTTGCATTTGATCCACAAATTGGACCAGAATAATCTTTGTCAACTTCTGATCTGCCAATACTCAGTTTTTTGAAAAAATTAAACTAAATACTCATTAATTCACTGTTTTCCCTTATTGAGTGAAAAGATTTTTTTTCCTGTCAACTGTGTTTTTATCCAGAATCAGTTAGAAAATATTTTGCATTATTAAAAATTGGGAGGTGGAAAGTGACATTTCCTTTGAACTCCAAACAAATTGCAAACTTCAAAAAATGTGTGACGAAACAACATAGCATTACAACCCAAAGAGTCTACGATAGAGAAATAAAATGAAGGAAATGATTTTTTTTTGCAAATAAGATCCTAGTGATACTTAACGCCAGTGTTTTAGTTTTAGTGTTTATAAGTATTAATTGATTCTCTGTCAAAAGAAGTATAATTTTAGATCACATAAAAATTAATTCAATTATCATCAATCCAACAATTTGAAAGACTATATGTGGTAGGTAAAATTCTAAAGATGGTCTCCCACGATCCCCATCTCACGTTTGTTCAATCAAACACTAATCTAGGTACTGCAGTTAAGGGATTTTGCAGATGTAATTAGTATCTCAACTTAGTTGACCTTAAGACTATAGCGATTATCTGTCTCGGATGGGCCTGATCCAATCAGGTGGCCCTTTTAAAAGCAAAGCATTTTCTCTAGATGGAAGCAAAAGGAGACATCAGAGAGATGCATCCCTACTGGCCTCAGGGAAGGAAACAGGAAGAAAATTGGGGTCAGACAGATTTGAGTTCAAGTTCTCTGCTGTTGGTCTTAAGACTTTAGGAAACTTTCCTAATCATCTTATGCCTTAATTTCCTAATTTATACTACTAGCAATCTCATAAATCTATCATGAGGCATTAAGAGAGATAATATATATAAAATATATTATGACACATACTAGGTGCACAACAAAGGTAATGATTTTTTTTTTTTTTAAATGTTTCCTTGTAAGGGTATCATTCACTGACTCTTTTGCAATCTGGGTTCTGATTCTAAAACAATATGAGCCCACCCACATGAAACAACACAGAAAAGCATAATCTAAGTATGAAGCTTTGTATTATGTTGGGAGTGTGGGCAGGGCCAGCTCTTCACCCCTCTCTACATTTCCTTTTGGCTCCTCACCTAAGCTCAATATTTTCCCCCTGGATTTACTGTGTAGCTGACTGACCCTGTGTGTTTCCAGAATCCAAACCTTTATCACCATGCCTTTCTCAGCAAAAACTAGCCAGCCTGGGTCCTGTTCTTCCAGGACCCCACAAAGTAAGTGGAAATAGTCTTACAAATTAATTTGTATCAACACCAAGTTGATAATGACCAATGATCACTTAGCTTCCCACATGCATTCCATTAGAGATTCTTGATGCCTTCACTCGAAGAAATAAGGTAGGGATTTCAGGCATCAGCTTCAAAGCTAATAGAACAATAATTGGGGGGACTACAAATCCTTTTGGTGTTACTGGAAACTGTCCCATGTGGGCAACAGTCTATACCATGTCCAATAAATAGCATCTTTTCCTGTTGCCACCTCCTCCACTCATACGGTTGCCTAATTTCTCTACTTGACACCATAAAGATTTCCACAAGTTCCTTCTTCTCAATAACTCATTTGTATTACTTAGAAAAAAATCAAAGTAATATATATTTCTTTAGGAAGAAATAGAAACAAAGAAAATCAAAATAGAAAAAACTAGAAATCATCTATCATCTCTCCATCCATAGAAGATGATGATGTGGGAACGTCAGTAACAGAGGGTGGGTGGGTGAATCAGGGTAGAAGAGAGCCTCAAAGATTTGCCCTAAAGCTGTGTTGCATAGGAAGCATCCTGTGGTACCTGGGAGTATAAGTAAGTTGCTGATGGAGATTAAGATAAGGATGAGGCCCCGTCGTCTCCCAACTATGCATGAATTTTATGGTATGAAATATTTATGGTATGTAAGTCATATCTCAATAAAGTTGTTGATGAAACAAAAAGAAGAAAAGGTGGACACAAAGAAGAGAGGCCTTTCTGAGGAGGTGACATTGAAGCTGACATGGGGGTGTATGCAAAGAGAAAGATTGGCTAGAGTAGGGGAGAACATTGCAAGCAGGGAGAATCTGTACAAAGACCCTGAGATGAAAGAGGACTTGGTGTGTGTAATGAACTTGTGGAAGGCAAGGATGGCTTGAGTATGTTGAGCAAAAGCAGAAGTTTTGAGAGAGGAGACTGGGGAGGCAGGCAGCAATAAGCTTATGCAAGATGCTCAAGCCTGATATGGAGGGTGTTCCATGTGCTATGGGCCATTGAGAGATTTGAACCAAGGGAGTGACATGCTGTGATTTATAGTTGGCAACATTTTTCTTCAAAAAGAGTAATAACAACCAGTACTGTGTCCTTACTGTTCTAGAAATTTTACATTACTAATTTATCTATCCTTCACAATAACCCTGAGGTCGGTATCCAAAGTAACTTTCTCAAGAAATCTCAAGGAGAGCTGTACGTCCCACACCAGAGCCTGAAATCTTAACCAGTACCCTACACTTGAAAGTATGGATGGACATACATCCTGTGCAGTTTCACATGGCCCCCTGCTTGGAAGGATCCCACACTTGGTTTAGTGCTCTGCCATCACCATCCTGAAATGCTTAATGAGGGCACCTGGGTGGCTCAGTCGTTGGGTGTCTGCCTTCGGCTCAGGTCGTGATCCCAGGGTCCTGGGATCGAGCCCCCACATTAGGCTATCTGCTCAGCAGGGAGCCTGCTTCTCCCTCTGCCCTTCCCCCCACTCATGCTCTCTCTCTCTCTCTCTCTGACAAATAAATAAATAAAATCTTAAAAAAAAAAACTCATCAATCTTAAAAAAAAAAAGAAAGAAATGCTTAATGATTTTTTAACAAAAGGGCTCTGGTTTTCAGTTTGCATGGGACCCCACAAATTATGTAGCCAGCATTTCTACACTCTAGAATTTTTACTATAGAAGGAGTCATTAACCCACTGAAGGTCATGGATGGGCTGGCCAGGGAGGAAGGCCAGACCCTTAAAGTTAAACATGAAATTTCCCATGCATGTCCATTTTGGGAGAGAGAACTCCCAGCTTCCATCAGATACTAAAAGGGATCCATGAATCCAAAAGGAATACAACTTACCGATTTTCCAGTGACCTCTCTTTCTGATTATGGGAAAGAGTTAGATGATGGAGTGAACTTTGTTCTTATTTAGCTTCCTGTTATCTTGTATTTATCAATAGTCTTAGCATAGCAACACTCTTTCCAGAAAACAGAAATAATAATAATTATTATTATTAGATAGTATTACTATTATTATTATTAATGAATGAAAATAAGTGGAAAAGGAAAATCATAAGCTGAAGATTTTCTTTGGTGTGTTTTTCTTCCTGAAGGGCACCTAAAATTCTGTCTTTATCTCTACCAACAGAGTTTTTTAAATCCTCCCCTCAAGAAAATAAAAGCAAAAGCAGTACTTCTGCATTTATACTAATGAATTCAGTTTAACGTTTTTCACCAGGTTGTCTGAATTCAATTTCTCTTTGTTCCAGAGACCAGCTTGGATTATATGCGTACTTTTCAAGAATCATTATTACGTCAGAAAATATTCTGTACCCAGAATATATTCATAATAATAAATATGAATATGTGTATTCCATAATAAATAATGTTAATTGCTAGTTTTAATATTCTAATTAATTTATTCAATAATTAGTTATTACTATCATCTTAGAGCCTGGGCTTATTTATAACTAGAAGAAAAATAGATTTCAAAGGTAGGTCCTCAATCCCATTTAAAATAACCCCCAATTAATTTCCAAACTGCTGAAGGCAAATGATAAAATTTTTATCTCCTGGTGCAAAATTTCCTGGAAGTTGTTTGTGCTCAGAAAACAATTATATACCCATGAAAAGAGAATTATCCACTTTAAGAATAATAAGAGTGAAAATAGGCCTCTGGATTTATAGTGTGAAATGGTTTCTTGTTCTTCCCTGTCGAGGCGCTGATGTCTCTGCATGCCTAGACGTACAAAGCATGAGGTCCCCCGCTCTCTGAGCTATCAGACACGTGCTCTCTGCATCTCCTGGGGCTCTCCCAGGGCGACCCCACGTGGGGACCTCCCGACTCTGTTTATTCTTTGAGTGAGCAATTGCATACAAATGGAAGATATTAGGACATAGGCCTCCAGCACAGAATACAGAGACAAGAGAGAAGATATTTCTCTGAAAACAAAATATTAATTCTACTCTAAACCCAGGATGGATTTTCCAAAGTTGAAAACCGTTCCTAGAAAGAATCCGAGGGAGTTGGTTTGGTTTCATTTTCACATTTACCAACACAAACTCACGTCTCTTCCAAGGGCAGGAATGTACCCAAGGCACACAGACTATATCTTGAGACAAAAGAAATTAAGTTTGCCACTTAATATCCTTTTAATTTATCGGACAGTTTTCTTCTCTTTATGAAAGAAAGATAAGAAAGAGAGAGAAAGGAAGGAAGGAAGGAAGGGAGGAAGGAAGGAAGGAAGGAAGGAAGGAAAGAAGGAAAAAAGGAAGGAAGGAAAGAAGGAAAGAAGGGAGGGAGGAAGGAAGGAAAAGAAAGAAAGAGAGAGAGAAAGAGAAGGCAAACCCAGCATGGACTGTTTCCATGCAGCCACTGAACCCAAGTAAACTGGAAGAAAACCCTAGCAACTGAAACCCAGTAGGAAAAAGTTCTATTCTTTTTTTTTTTTTCATTCCCAATCCTTTCATGGGAAAATGCACCAATTTGTGCAAAAAATAAAATGGTAAATTAGACTTTCTTGGAGAAATAAACTATAGAAACCATTCATCCATTATTTTTAATGGTCCTTTACCACATGATGAAGCAAAAATAAAACTTCTCTCAGCTGGCAGATAATCCAAGCAAGAAAATCCTCCTTCCTTTCCTTATGAGATGACTGCTTTGAATGTTGTGTTTTATTTTAAAAGCCAAAAACCAAGTATCTATTGTGAACATATGTCTAGCTAAGAGCTACACTAACTCATCTTTCCACCATGACATGCTTTTTTTCTGGCTAAAAATGCTCCCTCTCTAATATTTTCCCCTGGTTGCTCTCTTAGCCAATATCCAGAGGTACTATTTATGGAGGGCTGATGGTACCAGGTGTTTTGTATGTATTCTTTCATTTGATCCTCCCAAATATTTCAGGAAGTAGGAGTTACAATCCTGCTTGGTAGATAAAGAAGCTCAGCTTCAGAGACCTTCATTCATACAGAGGTACCCCACAGTGACTGGAGTCAGGCAAATGGGGTTCACACCTGGCTCTTTCTCACTGTGTGATTAGTCAAGTTATTTAACCTCTCTGTGCCTCATTTTCCTATCTGTAGAATGGGGAAAATAATACAGGACCACGATTCTTTGGCCATAATTTGGAAGCCAAAATCTCTGAAAATTAAAGTGCTTTCATAAAGCAGCATCCAGCAACAGTGGCTTCACACCAACACTAATTTGGCAAAAAAAAAAAAAAAAAAAAGACAGAATGGTGCCGGCATGAGATTATCATAATCTTTCTTTGCCCTGCGAGGTGAAGGTCTGAGGAGGGGAAGCCAACAAACACAGCAGTTCTGAGCCATGTGCCTGATATATTTGAGAGATAGAAAGAAAAGCCCTGGGGATGGAACTGAAAGAAGGTGGGGGAGGCACCAGGGATAAAGACAGAAAGGGAGACAGAAGCCACATCACATGATAACGGTGCCATGCTAATAATGGTAAGTGGTCAGTCCAAGGTCCCACTTCAGGTGGGAGGCAAAGCCAGGACTCAAGCCTGGGTCAGCTCTATCAGTTCATTGGCAAGTCTCTCAACATACATCATGGGAGAAAACTTATCTTTAAGACATCGTTATAAGAGTCTCAGGCTCTGAGACTAAGGAAAAGATTCATAAATATGGCGGCCAGTTGGGTTCTTGGGTGGCTTAGTTGGTTAAGTGTCTGCCTTCGGCTCAGGTCATAATCCCAGGGTGCTGGGATTCATAAATATAATATAAATATATATAATATGTTGTCAACCCCATATAATAATAACAAAATTATTTAGTCTAAGACTGTACCTTATTTTATCCCTAATCTTGTACACTGCTTATAACACATATCACCTTCTTTTATGTCCTAAGATTTAATTTACATAGGTTAGAATTGGTGGAATATAGTTATCTGGTCAGCCTACTGTGTGTTTTCTGCCCCGAATTTTCTACTTTTGTCAACCAAAGTCCAGAAACATTTCTTGAGCTTTTACTCCGCATCAAGCACATTGCTGGCTCCTAGAGTCCTAGAAATAGAAAGCTATTGTCCTGAATTCACCAAGTTGTAGTAAGTACAATCTGTTTTCTTTCTAGCATGCCAAAGAAGTGATATTTCATTTATCCCAAAAAGTTGTGATTTTTTTTGTCCTGATTTTAATAATAATACCAACATTTTGCCAACTCTTACAATGTGCTAGGCACTGTGTTCAGCTTTGATGTAGATGACCTTACTTAATCCCTACAAAGTCCAATATTTAGCATTATCCCCATTTTTCAGATGGGGAAAACTGAGATGCTAGAGATTAAGTATCTTATTCAAGACCCAGTGCTTGTAAACAATGGACCTGGGGTATCAAACCTCAGCAAGTCTGACTCCAAAGCCAGCCCTCCTACTGTTGTATGATGATAAAATTTATATTAAAAACTTGTATGTCCAGACCAGTGTCTGTAGTCAATCTCCCTTTCACTTTAGCTAATATAGTCTTTTGCACATGGAGGCTCCCTCAAGCCTCTTCTTTGTCTTACCCTAGAGGACTAGTTCAGGCTTTGCTTTTGAACCAATGAAGCATAGAGAATCCACATGCACTGGATTCCCCATATTGGCACTGCACCCCCCAACCCCACCCACCCCCCAGGATTTGCTCAGCATGGCTGTACTCACTGGCCCTTCCCACACTGTCACTGCTGAAGGGTTAGTAAATAGAGAACACACCCCAAAGCCTGTCAGATTCTTCTGCACTGGTACACACACCCCGATGATGAGCAAACTCCTCTATCGTTTGCCCAGGATCTTTGAATTTAGATGCTGGGTCAAAAAAGAGTGACACTTTTGCAAGATGCTGTTCTTAGAGAGAAATGATATTTTTTAGCATCTTCCCAAGGCCTGCAACATAATAGGCAGGTATTGCCCTGGTGATAAATGATAGTTCCTCTAGAAAAAAAAAAAAAAAGAAATTACAACACTGTGGATCATAAGCTGAGGCTTCTCCAGCATTCCTCCCTGCTTTCACAGTGAGTGTGAATCTGGCCACAAAAGTCAGAGACACCTGCAAAACTAACTCTCTTTCCTTTAACTCAGCTTAGTTTTTATTTCAAATCTCCGTCCATTAGGATTAATGGATTAATAGGAAATTATGTCTCAGTCATTCTGGGAGGTTCCCATCCACTCCTTCAGTAGTTCATAAATGGGAATGATACTGCCCCTAGCAAGCTTTCCAGAAAATTCTTCTGGAGAGTTGGTTGTCACCAAGATTGGGAGGTGACACTGGTATTTAGTGGTCAGAATCTAGAGATGACAAATGTTCTTCAGAGCACGAGACAGTCCCACACTGTGAAGAATTGTCCAGGACCTCAACTTTTGAATGTCCACTGGACATCCATATGGCTAAAGCACCAGCATATACTCTCTGAGCTGGACCCTAAGTCCATCGGACATATGCACTCAAAGTATCCTTACACAGTTTTAACACACACTGAATTTTATAAGAATGTGAATGCCATATAAATTGAGGGAGGGCTGTACTTTGTTCTGATCATACCAAGACTTGTTCTGCCCATCAGCAAATCATGTTGTAAAGTCAATACCATGAGTGGCATTCAAGTCTTTGATACAACACACAGGTCTCGACCTGTATTTGTGGCTGTTGAGTTCAGTGTTTTGGTGTATAAGGCCAAGCATCTGAACGCTTTCTCATGTGTTTAGGCTAACACCTAAAGAAGGCGTTCAGATGCTTGGCCTTATACAGTATTTAAATGTGGCTCCAGTATTTAAATGTGGACATACATATTTTATTATAAATATTTCCCTCATATTTGTCCTTTAAAAAATTATGATTGCAGGTAAAGAATTTTAGGTTTGTAGAGGGAATGTTTAGTACACTCTGTCAGTGTCCCACCCAATCCCAGAGCACTCATACTCACACATAGAAAGATGTCCTCTGCCATCACCTGCCATCCTCGGTCCCAGGGCATTTCCCTTGACCTTGAAGTGGCCCTTGACCAATGGCACATGGCAAGATGGTGGGTAATGCACCCGTCAGGTGAGATAACTCTGAGGCGTGTTCTGCATGTCTCCCAGAGGCCCCCAGTTGGGTGAGCCACAGCTGCCATAGTGTAACTTGCTCCATCACGCATCCTGAACTGGCTTCTCGTCCTTCCCTGTTTCGTGACACCATTCCCCTAACAGCGCTTCTGGAATCACCTCCTATATATACTACTTCATCTCATGCCTTTGTCTCAGAATAAATTTCTGGAGAACCCAACCAAAGATAGGCTGTTCCAAAGTGCTTCTTTGGAAAGGGGACAATGAGTGTGATAACACTGGGAGCCCCTGTTCCCAGCTGTGTTGAAGTTTGGAGTAGCATGCAACGCCAAGGAGTGTATCAGTGGGACCCTGACTCTCCCTCTGCTTGTGGCTCTTCCATGACGGAGACTCTCCCCTAGTTCTGGGCCAATCCTGAGGCATAGATACTTCTCCAGGGTTAAAGAATCCAGCCCCATAACCCAGCCTCTGGCATCTAGAGGTTGCAGTGTCTGTCCCATAGAAATAGAGCAGGTAACACGAATGAGCAAAACTGTCCAGGTGCAAGAGAAGTCATGCAGATAGAAACATCTTCTGTTTCCCACTGTTCATAGAAACGTGGGTTCAGAGAACATCTATGCTTCCAGTGAGTGAATATTTATTGAGCATCTATAATATGCCAGGCACTGGGCATACGGCAGTGAACAAAGCAGACAAAATCATTTCCCTTGTCACACTGGGAGAGGCTGCCTGGAAACAAATATGTAACATATGGACTATGTGAAATGATAATCATCCTATAAGAAAAAATAATGCAGGGAAGAAAAGGAGGGCTAGAGGTGAAGGTCAGTGAAGACCTTGCTCAAGGGTGATAAATGGCAGCAGACACTCAGCTGTAACAGGGTTTGGCTCCTTGCAGAAGGCATGGTGGGCACAATGGAGAGGGTCCCCCCCACCGCCCCCCGCAGAAGGTGCTTGCACTCAGCGGTAGCGAACGTTGCTATGTCAGATGCCAAAGCCCAGAGCTGCCAGATCTGACTTTTCCAGGGAAACCTAGAGCTTTTTCATCTCCCTAGGGGGCTGCCAGCAAGCAGCACTGAGTTCTTGGCATCTTTAGGGTGTTCAGACTTTCCTTTCTTCAGAGTATGTTTCAACCAAAAGCCAGGCAGTTAGACTGGGGGCCTTTTACATCCACCCCGTTCTCCCACAGCCATTGCTCCTGGCCTGAAGGATCGAAAGGGGGAATGGGCTGCAGAGGGGAAATCGAATCCTAAGTGAGGATTATCCGTACCCACTCGCTTTCTCTTCTTCTCAACATACCCAGAGCGCTGGAGGCATCTCCTTGCAAAGTCAGTAATTAGGAAGGATGTGAGTTTTTTTCCTCTTCCAGCACTTTGGAATGGCATGTTGCTGGAGATCCCAATGGGAAAGCCCCAAAGAGGAAAGCTATGTTGGCTCCCAGGAGCTCCCGCCTTGGCAGAGCGGGGCCGACATTTAGAGGATGGGACTGCCAACTCTAGCGGAACTTCCAGCGGGAGTTTTACGACCCACTTTCATCCAAGCCGCTATTTGGGCAGAGGCCTGATTACTTCTAATGACTCCTCTTTGCCAGCAATGGCCAGGTCCTCCGTCATCCTGCCGTGGGCTGGAACGGCTCAGGTTTTCGGAAAGAGATCCTCCTTGTAAAGCATGGAGGTGCTAACGGCCGCTCTCTGGGACGCTGGCCCCGCGTGCCAAGAGGCAGAACGGCCAAGAGCAACAATGCAAGTGTGCAGAAACCATCCTTGAAACAGGCGGGATAATTAGTTTGCCCATTACTGAAGATGCCCTAACTCTTCGCTAGTCAAGAGAATCTTTGTCCTTGAGGGTTTATGTATTTCTCTGGCTCCTGAAGAAGCCAAGGCCTGGGAATCAAGGGAGCTTTTGTCCCGAAGAGTGATGGCTGAGCAAAAACGATTGGCCTGTTTTCTGGTTCTAAAATGTTCCCCTAAGTGCTCAGTTGGCTCTTGACCATAGGTTCCCGGCACATGGCGGGCCCACATGCAGGGCTGTTGTTGATGGCTCTCCCAGGTTGGGGGGCTCTCCCAGGTTGGGGGTTCTCTAGCTGGTTCACACTCCTAAAACACACACACCAGGTCTCTACACTACCAGTTCCCTGGCTCTCCGCTCCACCCCCTCTTGGGGGGTCACGGTGTCTGGGGCTTTGCAAATGGGGATTTCTACCTAGAGTGAGTCAAGAGGGAACTGAGCTACGTCTTAGGGCACATGTATGTGCTGTTTCGGACAGGGGGTGACCAGCTCAATGCTGGATTCAGACAAAGGGAAGGCGTGATGGCCCACAGGTGACAAGCAATGGTCCATGGTGTGAATACGCGGGGTCTCCACCACCACATGGCTTCTGGGGTTTTGGCCAATGTGCTCCACGGCTGTCCTTAGTCAAAGCCACCTGCCTAACATCCCCCACGTACGGACTGGCCTCTCTTCTAGAAAAGCCCCTCCAGCTCAGATGTCTGGGAACTCCCCCTTAAGGAACTCACTTCCTTCTTCATCAACTCAAATCCTTTTTTTTTTTTAACCGAAACAGAGTTCCCTGTGGTCTCCACCACACACACACACACAGACACACGCACACAAAAGCCTTTCTTTCTCTTTGTTCTTTCATTCTTTCCCAATTCCAGATCTTGATTCTTTAGGCCCAAAGCCAGAATCAGCCACAACTCAGTTCCCCAATGGCAAAAGAGGGGGCTCAGCACTTACACATGACGTAGCACCGAGACGGAAGAAGGAATAGCAGTACCACGTCTCCGCATTAGAAGAATCTGCACACCTGTGCCCCACCTCGCCCGGAGGAGAGTTTCTCAGCCCACTGTCCCAGGGTGTGGGTGTGGTGTCAGTCACAAGGGGTGACAGGTTGGTGTGCCCAACAGAGGCAGGGTCTCTCGGACTCCTTTATGAGAGCCGGGAGTCTGGCCAGCCAGGCACACGCTGCCCACAGCTTCACGGGGAGTCTTTCTGTAGAGCTGAGATAGTTGCTATCTTTCTGTCCGTGTGTCTGCCTATCTGCCATGAAAATAGGTAGTGGGAAGGATCTTTAGCCTATTTAAAAACTCAATCCTTGAAAATATTTTTTTGCCTTTTTTTGCATTTAAACACATAGGTTGATTCCAAACGTGGTAATAAATATTTCGGTGCTGAAGTCCAACTGCCTGGGATCTCATGCTAGTTCCACCTCATGCCACCTTTTGTGGAAAGTGATTCAGCCTCTGCCAGTCCGTTTTCTCCTCCCAAGTGCAGGTGGCAACAGGCTTTCCTTCTTAGATGGTTGTGGGGGTTAAATGAGAGAAGCTACGTCAAGGGCACCACAAGGAAGAAGGACCCATTTCATACAAGGTGTGGCTATTGGGGTTATTACTAGGGGGAGGCAGATAGACCATACTGTGGTGCCTACTTTTCCCCTTGGGTCTATAGCTTATGTTATTGCACATTCCTGAAAAGGAGCAGAACCACATGTCCTTTCAAATCATAATAACCATGGATATCCATATCCACTCCTTAGGCTGCACTGGGCAATTTGCATGTATAGTCTCATTCAATCTTGGCAACAATCCCATGAGGTGCTGCTACCATCAGCCCAGCTACACAGATGAAGGGAGGGCCTGGGCTGCACATCTTGATCAGGATGTAGAGCTCTAAGTGTAGACACCAGGATCCAACCTGGATCTGACTCCATAGTCCTTCACTAGTACTCCATAGTGCCTCGCTTTCCAAATACCAAACAATTCAGAATTCTGCAGGAACTTTCTTCTACTTAGTCCAAATTGCACTGGCTTTATGTATGCTTACTTTACGTGACGATCCTAAGATGGTCAGCCTTGCTTCAAGTAAAGTTGCAGAACAATATTTTGCTTCCTCCCCCTCCTCCTCCCCTTCTTTCCTTTCTTCTTTTTCTCCTTCTCCTCCTTCTCCTCCTCCTCCTCCTTCTTCTTCTTCTTCATCTTTGTCTTTTTCTTCTTCCTCTTCTTGACTAACAAATGACTAGAAGTGAAAACTAAAGACAAATTTATTTTTATAATTTCATGATCTTCAGCTATTAGAGACCAGTGAGCACTGATACAGTAATTTCCACACACTTGTTTATACGTGGCATGACTTCGGTTTCACAATCTGGACTCATGCACTTGATTTCCCCCCTGCCCTGGAATGATGGGACTTTACAATCGCTTGTCAGAGGCCCCAAGAGGATTGCCATCCAGTGAAATGTCTGGTTATGATTTTTTTTAACGTGTGTGTTTTTAGTTGGAGGTGGGGATTCTTGTAGAGGAGGCTGAGTTGTCAGAAGCTCCAAGATCTTTACACACAATGATGACTGCTAAAGCAAACCAAAATACCGACGGGGGTTTGGACCCCATGATACTTTTCATCACCATGGTGCTATCTAAGAGTCAATCCACAAACTGATAACAATATGGGATAACATTTCCTCCTCTCATGAGCAAAATGAGAGGGCATAAAAATGATGTTGGGGTTTTTCAATAATTGAAATTTACCCCATATAGTGTGCTGTACTTTATCATTTGATCCAATTCAATAAAATTTGCTAGGTATCTTCTATGTGCCAGGCACTATTCCCAGCACTGAGGAACATGGAATTTTTGCTCTTTGTTCTTTTTATAACATGGAGAAATAATCGATTAATTCGGACTATGCAGGCAGTGACAAGTGCCACAGAAAAGCACGTGTAGGAGCATCAAAATGAGTGAGGAGACTCCGGGTTGATAAGGTGACATTTTAGTAGCCATTTGAGTCAACTGAGGAAGCAAGCTGCGGAGATATCTGGGAAAAAATGCAGGAAATGCAAAGTTCCTGGGGCAGGAATGGCCTCGTGTGTTCAAAGAGGGGCAAGGAGGCCAGTGCACAGGGCAGGTGAGCGTGGGGGGGAGCGAAGGAAGGAGGCGAGGTTGGAGAGAACATCATGAAAGCCTGTCTGAGCCAACGCAATTTTTATTTTTACTCTGAGCTTGTGTGTTTCCTGCTTCATTGGTGATAGAATCACCTTTTTTTAATGAAAAGATGGTAATGGCAGTGTTCTTTTTTTTTTTTTTTTAACATTCTTGGCAAAATAAAGTGTTGGAAACTCTTTGTCAATTCCTTGAAATTTGTTGAAGTTGGTCTGTGAGATCTAGGAGTCTGGGATGTCTGTGCTCGGAAACATCTTGTGGCATTCTGTAGGTGGCACAGGCATGGTGCGGTAGGAAGTGTGGGCACCTCGGCCCTCCTCTGTCGCAGACACACAGGGTGACGCCACTCAGGGAAGTTCTATTTCTGGGTTTCACTCTTCGAGCCTCTAAAATGAGGAGAGCGGTTTAAAGGAAGCCTGAGCCCATGAAGGCACACAGGACAAAGAGAGCACGTAAGTAGGATAGAATCAAGCTGACCTGGCCTAGCGGAGGGACAGGACTCCTGTGGCTTCCTTATAAAGGGGCAGCTCCACTCAGCACCATGGTTACCACCCAGGAAAGATGTCACCTCCTTGGATTTAAAAAAAAAAAACAGAAATCATGGCTTTTATGTGCAATCTCCCTGTTTGTAAACATTAGCAGCAATTTCAATGAAAACAACAATAACACTGTGTAGCCCACAGAATACATGGGTGAGCTGGGTTCAGCTACAAGATGGTAGATTCGTTCCCTAGGGCTGCCATAATGAATTACCACAAACTGGGTGGCTTAAAACAGCAGAAACTAATTCTCTCCCAAATTTTGGGGGCCCGAAGTTTGAAATCAAGGGGTTGACAGGTTCATGCTCCCTCTGAAGGCTCTAGGGGAGGATGCTTCTTTGCCTTTTCCAGCTTCCAGCATTCCTTGGCGTTCCTTGGTTTACAGCTACTTCACTCCAACCTCTGCCTCTTCTTTGCCTACCCTTCTTCTCCATATGTCTGTGTCTTCTCCTCTTCTCATAAAGACCTGTCATAGGATTTAGGGCCCATCCTAATCTAGTGTGACTTCATCTGAAATTGATGACATCAATTTCAGTAGGGACACCAAGACCCTATTTCCAAATAAGATCACATTCACAGGTGCCACCAGTTAGGACTCGATCATATCTTTTAGGGGATTGGATTCAACCCACTACAGCTGGATGGCCTCTATTACAAATTCTTTTTTTTTTTTTAAGATTTTATTTATTTATTTGTCAGAGAGAGGGAGAGCACAAGCAGTGGGAGCGGCAGGCAGAGCAGGCAGAGCAGGCAGAGGGAGAAACAGGCTCCCCACTGAGCAAGGAGCCTGATGTGGGACTCCATCCCAGGACCCTGGGATCATGACCTGAGCCAAAGGCAGACGCTTAACCGACTGAGCCACCCAGGCATCCCTCTATTACGAATTCTTTAGGATGAAGATTCTGCCCTAGAAATCTGGGAGCCATGAAATGATTAAAACCTGCTCAGTAAAGTTTAGGACGTCCATCTCACTAGAAAGCAAATGATAAATGGAAGAGAGTTGGTACAGGTTTCCAAATAGTTTGTCCTGGCCCTCAGACCTGGGTCAAGTCAGGCACACTCTTTCTTCAGAACAGCATTGGACCATTTCCTGGGGTTGCCATACAAAGTACCACGCAGGGGGTGGTATAAGACAACAGAATTTATTCTCTCCCAGTCCTGGAGGCTAGAAGTCTGAGATCAAGGTGTCAGCAGGAACAAAGCAACCTAGCTCTAGGGAAGGATACTTCCTTGCCTCTCCCTAACTTTCTGGTGCCTTCTGACAATCCTCGGTGTTCCTGGGCTTATAGCTAGATCACTCAATTCTATTTTATGTGTCTCTATGTCCTCTCCTCTTCTTATAAGGTCACCAGCCACTGGCTTGCTACTTCTTGGCTCTCAGTTTGGTGGAAATGAGGAAACCAGTAAGAGAACAATGTGGTCAACCCAAAGAGAGATGATGATGATGTAAAGCAGGGATGAAGTCATGAGAAATAGTGGGATTTAAGACATAATCAGCACCCATCCTAATCTCATGGTCATGAATTTAGGGGAAGTCTATTCAACCCAATACAGATTCTGTTACCAGTAAGACCCCTCCCATCTGCCTGACTCTGTGATGAACTTTTCCTTGAGAATCATTGCTGATCTTTCCAACCAGCTACTTCCTTACGAAGCACACAACCACTTCCCAACACCCACACCAATTTCAAGTCCAGCGCCAACTTGAAAACGTCATTAGTGGTAAACTATTTCGGTGGGAAGGAAGGCTTTATTTCCTCTGAAATTTTTTAACTTGATACCTCCTCACTTCTAGACTTGAATGAAGCTCCAGTGGACCCCTCTGAAAAACCACCTCCAAGAACTGTGATATCGCGCATTCAGGGCAGGAAAACCAAATTCTGTTTTCAGTTTCTTTGTCCCAGTGAATAGAGAACTTTAAGAAAAGTGCTCCATGCCTTTTCCAGTCATATTCCTTTATGGTCTTTTCTAACTACAATTCTTTACGAGTTTCTTTTCCGTCACATTTCTGATGATTCTTTTTACTGCTTTGCATGACAAAATACAGCAAACCCTAAAATATGGATGTCTTGTTCTTGTGAGAAAATGGAAAAGTTCATAAGAAAAGAAAATGACATAAGATGAGGGAGTCCATTCTTAGCAATGGTATTCAAGAGTAAGGAGATTAGATAATGATGCAATTAGAGCCCATTTCTATGGTTTTCTATAATTTTGAACATTTGCTGACTTTTGTGACTGGCTTGGTATTTATTCTTATATCATATCAATTTAAAATCACCCCGGATGCTATGTCCAAGAGGGATGACAAATTATGAAGAAAATATGTTCAGTGGAATTTTAAAAGAAGCTCTTTGGTTTTGACCTGAGATGTTATTATGAGGCCAGCCAATCATTTTGGTCTTTTTTATTCCATCATTTGTGTTCCAAGTGTTTTAAATATTTAAATTACATTTCTTCTTACTTCCCTAATGAGAGTGTATTTGCATCCAGTACATAATAACTGACTAAAAATGACTCTTCTTTTTGTGTTTTCAGTCCAGTGGAAATGGGGAAACCAGTTAGGTGGTCAACTCAAAGAGATGATGCTGAGTGAAAGTAGGGTGGAAGTCATGAGAACTGGGGGGGATTCAGGATATATTTTAAGTTTGAGCCAACAGGATTTGTTGCTGGCTGGGCCGATGGTGTAATCTTACAGAAAGCAATAGATCAAGGAAATCTCTAGGATTCTCTACGTGAGGTTTCTATAAAGTCAGAGCGACCAGGCTATTGGAACTAGGATCTGGATGGGGTTCAGGTGGAACCTGGGCAGGATTCTTCCTGGGTCACAGGTTACCTTGATAGTTACAATTCCAAGTTGGCTTCCTATTAAAAGGAACAGATCACTTGAATTATATCACTGGTTCCCAAAGTGTGATAGATGCACTGCCTATACTTGTAGGATTATTTTAAGTTGAAAAAACCCTACTTTGTAACATAGCTTCATCTCAAGTCATAATTCATGAAATGATGGCTTTGATGGGCATATTTTTAAATTATAATTTTCAAGCATTGATTTCACTGAGAATTATGTATACATGTGTGCACATGCATGCACTTCTGCACACGCACACACACACACACCAGCCCGTCAAACACATAATCACATGGATCATGACTTAAGGGTGAGACTCACTTAAAAAAATAAACTAGTCCATTTTTTTAAGTATTAGGAGAATCATAATTAGATTCTAGAACATGGCAAAAATTATGAAGGTGGCCCACATACCAGTGCAGTTTGAAAACACAGAATTATGTCAAGTTTTATCTGCATGCCTGGAAGTGACAAGAGAATAAAACTCAAATTCAGTTAGTGGGAAGTTCTTCCGATCCACACGCTATATACTTCCACAAATCAAGGCGACAAACTAGCATAAAGAAAGGAGATAAAATGACAGAATCTGAGGGGTGATATGAGTGGTACTTATTCCCCAAATGAAATAATGACTTACTAAAGGAAAGTTGAGTGAGGAAAAACATTGATAATTGTCCAATAAATCTTTCCATGACCTCCCATTAGTCATCATAGCATTTCTGTCTCTTTTTAACCTACTAAGGAAGGGAAGTAAGATGTAGCACATGGGCAAGCAATGACTAGAGCCACATAATGGAGCAGAAAATCCACTGGTTTCCCCATCTCGGGAGACCTGCAGGTTTTCCCTTCCAATGGCATTAAGATCATCAGATCGGATATGAGCCCGTATAGATCACCGTTCGCCCATGTTGGAACTTTTAGGAAAGCTCTTGGGCTTCCCAGAAATCGTGTTTTCTGCCCCGGCCATGGGACCAGGATCAACTCATCTCCTTATAAGCAGCAGGATTTGAAAAGTTTGGAACATTTACACCTTCTCCCTCAATCTGAGACAAAAGCTGTGATTCTGGGTACCATATAGCTTTACCAGCTTGCCCTCATGTGTTTATTTATTCTTCTATTTACCATGTGCCACCTATGACAAATATTGACAGGATAACAGCAACAGAGCAAACACAGTCCTCATAGGCTTGAATCCCACCATCTAGCAGGGGAGAAGATGTTCGTCCAATTAATACGTAAATGATGCGCAATTGGGTTTGGTGTCCTTAAGAAGCTCAAAGTGTTGTAAAAGTCTAGATTAATAAGAGTCTACATCACCTGCATCACCTAGTCTTGAAAAATAGAGAAAGATAACAACAGGGGCTACAGTGACCTGAAGGCTTTACTGGGTTGAATATCCGAGAGAGATTTCTCCACTCACATCTGGCAACTGAGCTGGGATGATTGGAGTAGCTGGGTGGTTGCTGGGTATCTCTCTCTCTCTCTCTCTCCCTCCCTCTCTCTCTACACAGCCTCCCCATATGGCAGTTTAGCTTGCTCACAACATGGAAGTGTGTCGGGGTGGTCTGACTTCCCACACAGCAGTGACTTTTCCAGAGCCAGGATTCTAAGAGACCCCCAGAAGTTGCAAAGTTTCTTATGACTGAACTTGGAAGTCACTTCTGTCACATTCTATTGGTCAAAGTGAGTCACAGGCCTAGGACAGATTCAAAAAGATTGGAAGTAGTCTCCTTCCAATGGAAGGGATAGCAGAGAACTTGTGACTATCTTCATTCTTCCAGAGATGCTCTGAGTCAGTATGCCTCACAGAATCATGGTGGACTCTCTTGGTGATAGGATATGCTTGGCCTCATGGAAACTGATGAGGAGGCATCGCAACTCTAGCTCAAAAGTGTACATTTGATCAAGGCTTCCGTGAGTCAAGGCCTTCTCAGAGGTTAACATTTTATAGTCCCTTTCAAGAACATTACTCTTACTCTCTTCACATCAGCAAAACATCCCATGTGATGAGATAGAGAAGGAGCAAATCTGTGAAGGGAACCTTCCCCTCAGTTCAAAGGTATGTATTTGCCTTGAGTGCCTCATAATTAATTAGTAAGTACCTCGTAAGTAATTTTATTTTCTTCCTGTGAACTCTTAGCGTACTGGGAAGTCCTACATCCTCCTGTGACTCTCTAAAAGTAAATCAGAGCTCTCTCAGTAACTTGGGAGCAAGACCATTCCTTGGCTCTTCCTTGCTTGTCCAGAATCCATCGATTATCAGAGGCCAGCAAACTTGTTCTGTAAAGGTCTAGATAGATACATGTTTTAGGCTCTGCAGGCTTTACAGGCTCTGTCCCAATTACTCAGCTCTGTCGTTACAGCCAAAGACAATACATAAATGAGTGGAGTGTTTGCATTCCAATAAAACTTTATTTGTAAAAACAAGCTCCTGGCCATGGGCCATTGCCCACTCCTGGATTACATGACTGCCTCAATTATAAATATTCTCCGTGCCTACTGGAGGAACTCTGAGGACAAAAATATCCTAAAATGAGAGAAACTCTAGCTTCCACTATGTGATTCTGTTTAAAAGATAAAAATAATGGGACCTGGCTGGCTCAGTGGGTTAAGCATCCAACTCTTGATTTCAGCTCAGGTCATGATCTCAGGGTCATTAGATCGAGCCCTGCATCGGGTTCTATGCTCAGAGGGGAGTCTGCTTGAGATTCTCTCTCTCCCTCTGCCCCTTCCCCCACTCTTGCACACGTGCTCTCTCTCTAAAATAAATAAATAAATCTTAAAAAACAAAAAAAAAACAATAGGACCTAATGCAAAGAACAAAAATAAAATAGTAGCCAAGGAAAATTTCACTCAGAATCTCTCACACCCCGAGCTGGAGGCCAGGAAGAGTCTCTTCAAATTCATATGGAATTTGCACCTTTAAGTCCCAACAGACTTTTCCCTGTTTCAGTATAGATTGAACATTCATAACTGAGTTAAACCCCCGGAGAGTCCTTCTTTCCAGATCGGGGTTCAATTAGCACATTTGAAAAGTAAATCAGTATTTTCCAAAATGTAAAAGGTACACCCCTGTAATAAGTGAGAAGACTTAAGGTAGTATGATTCATGAATACTTTTTATTTGAACTGTCCATTTGTTGATTATAAAATTTATTTTAATATATATTTCAAAAAGAGAGCTGCCACATGGAACCTATTACTTCACAGAGGCTGCTAAGGATAAACTCAGAAGGTATTTACATTTTTAAAAAGTGAGCTGGTTAAATAAAAGTACTAAAGAGAAATAATATTAGAGATGACCAAGAATGGGGGTGGGGGGGGGGATTGTGAACAGAGAAAACAAATGATTCTGAAACAGTGTTTCCCCTCCCACCCTGGCTATCCCAACACTGGACTGACCCCTCGGTGAAGACAGCCACCGTGTGATTTTCTGTTTATTTGTTTTGTTTTTTTTAGTCTCTCACCTGGCACGGTGCTTGCTACATAAAAGGCCCTCAGTAAACATAGAACAAGTGAGTAAATTAATTAAGTTGTCATTCAAATTATTAGGTTAATTTTGAGTCGTGGAAAGTAATCTGACACGAACTCAAGGATATAGTATTTCAGATGCTCCTGAGCACAGTCAGAAGTTCGCAGAGCGGAAGAGATGAGCTTGTTTAAAATCAGTCAATTAGAGGTGGACAGTCCCTTGGGATGTCTTTGCCAAGAGAAGCCCAATGGTGCCATAAATCAGGATGTCTAATTGAAGCAGTTTTAGGAATTAAATAGCAATTAAATCAAATGGGAAAGTTTCTAAGGGACACCTTTGACACTATGGGGGAAAAGTCAAAACAACCCCAAGAGTCTATGGGAAAAAAAAAAATGGCTTTCTTCCAAGGAGCTTGCTGGTTAATAATTATCAGAGGCATCTGTGATTAAAATCTTCTTCCTTCCAGAGGCTTTATGATCTTGCCACAGACCTTGCCACAGATCTTGCCTCATGCAAGATCACAAGCCAAAGCAGAAAAATCACTGAGGTGCCATAAAGGGAGCAGAGCACTAAAAAGGGACTTGGAGAGGGACGGTGTCACCCAGAGTTTTGGCCTGCAGAAACTAGTTTTGAGAAACCAGTTCCCAGAATAGAAAGCATAATCTGTGTCTGTTTACCCAGTTAAAGTAATTCGGGTCATTTCAACATCAATGTCACTGACTTCAAGGGAAGCCCAATTTGAAGGCTGATAAAGTGTGTGTGTGTGTGTGTGTGTGTGTGTTATGAAAGGTTTATTGAAAACTATGGTCCATTTGTCCAGTGTTTCCAAAAATGTGGGTCTCATCCTATATCTTACCATCTGCAAAAGAGGCAATTTTAGCTAATATTGATGGGGGGGGAGCTTAATAATTGTAACTAAACAATTAAATGCATCCATGATATTATGAATTGTTGCTTAGAATGAGGTGCAGTTTCTTTAAAAAATGTGTTGATTTTTCTGCAAAGTCTATTTGGGAAATGATAGAACATGGGGATAGCACTCAGACATGGTAAATTCATAAAGGCTGTTTCCCAAATGACCAAGAGTTGTGAGCACTGTTGTACAGCAGAGCTGGGGTCACTTCCAACACACAATGCAAAAGAGGGAGTCCGCATCCTTCGTGTAATAGAACCTAATGAAGACAGAAATAGTAATGGGGGGAGGGGCAAGTACAGACCGAGGATGCAAAATTCACTTTCCAAGCTTAGATTATCCAGGTGGTTTATCTAATCGATCAGTTTGATTATGAGATTGATGAAAACTAACCTTCTTTGCCAACATTTAAGTGAACAAGTAGGCAGAGTCTTATATTTCAGGGGGATTATTTATGTGATGGTTCAAGAGAATGACAGTTGCGTACATCTCTACTTTTTAATAATAATGACTGTTATTATTTTATTATATAATTATTATATAACTAGAACTGAGAACTCAGGTTATCATTCAAGCCCACCCTATGTGGAATCTTGAATCTTGAGTTAGTGGCTCTAATCCAGGATCCAGGGTTCAATAGCTATGTGATTCTGTATGACTCACGTGTCCACAAAGTCTTGGTTGTATTGCCTATAACATGAAGAGAATGGCTCCCACTCGGAATAATGATTAAATCAGGGAATGTTGGCAATTGTTATAAAATACCAAGCATGAAGTAGGTCCGCAGTGCATGCTGATGTCTCCTGGTTTTTCTTCAGAGAGAATTCGTCCATGGTAGACCCTTGATTATCTGAATGATAGATTACAAATCTTTAAGGATACCAATACCACACAACAACCTCTCCATCAATCTTGGATTTCCCGGCTTAGAACTATCATTTCCTAGACCTTCCAACACTCTTTTTATCCCCAGTGCTCACTTAGCCATCTGCTTCCATTGGGTAGCCATTCTCACAAAGGAACAATGTTTTGGTAACTTAAGAGTGACATGGGCCAGCCAGCAATTTCTTCTCAGCTGATTCCTTCTTGGGAATAAGGGAAATGTTGACTTTTCTTGGGGACAAGGGAGATGTTGCTTGTTTCCAAAACCTGCCCTGAGGCCATGAAAATCAAGGCAGGGCTGGGTCCCACCATGGTGGAGGATGGAGCTCTGAGGGCATTCCCAGTGCTGCAGGGGGTGAGTTTCCTTTTGACCTTCAAGTTTACCTAAGCAAATTTTTTCATTCCCCACCTAGACTTAACCCCAACTCCAGAAGCCTTCCTCAGAGATCTGCCCCAGCGTCTTTGTCTCCTCTTTCCCGAGACTCCTTCCCCTCACCAAATCCTGAAATTTCTTACCACCTCTGGTGCCAGGGGGAGGGATGAATGCAGGTAAAGCCTGGCTTGTTAAGCGTTTTATCAATTCTATTGCTTATGCCAGATCCTTGGGCTCCTTTGTGACTATCCCCCATCTGAATGGAGGATAGTCAAAGAAAAAGAAATCAACAAATCATCCCCATGTTTTCCCACCACATGAGCCAATGCCCCACGGGGTGCTGAGGTGTGGGTGGGAGCAGGGGGCCACTGGGGCACAGAACAGCTGTAAGGGGAAGTCAGATGAGACAAGAAATAAAAGGTTCAGGATAATGATATTCAAATTGCTCCTCTTGAGCCCCGGTGGCCTTTCTCAGGCACCCCGTGGGTCCCTAGAGCCTGCAATTTCCTGTCTGGCTTCTATCACTCAAAGCCTGCAGAGATTGGGACCATACAGTTGCACAAGATGAATAGTAATGACACATTTGACCACCAAACCCGAGACTCTGGAGACAAGAGAGACAACCTGCCATGAAGGGAAGGACAAGTCCTACAGCTTGCATTCAAGACAGGACTTCTCCCTCTCCTAATTCTATGACCTTGGGCAAGTCACTGCTCCTCTCTTGGCCTCAGTTTCTTTATCTGTAAAATGGGATACTAGCCCCTACTTTACAGAGCTTTTGAGAGATTATCTATGAAAACGTCTTGTATACCAAGAAGCCCCTATATCGTTTTCATTTGTAGTCTGCAAGCAGCTTCAATACAGTCCCTAATCCTGGGGTGTACCCCAAGAATCTTAAGGGGTGGATAAATCTATGACTTTTATTTTACAACTGTTTGACCGTTACAAAAAACATGCACTATTTCCATTTCCTCCTAAAATACCCCGTTTATTTTAGCTTACTAGTTATTTCGATTCTGGAAGTTTACCATGATAAATGATCAGCTGTTCCCTTAATGTAATTTCAGGAGGTACCAAAAAGCTTAGCTTCCTAAAGAAGCCAGAGCTGACTTTTGCAATCTGGAGTGTTCCCAGAACACTCTTCAGGATGACATGGAAATTCCACCTGAGAATCTGCATTTCACCCTCTTGCTATTTTGGGAAACCTAAACCAGTCAGAATGGTGCCCCTGGGAAGGCCCCCATGACCTTTGGCCAAGGGGAGGTGTGAGAGCCAACCGGATTCCCCGAGGAGCTATGAGATGGAGGGATTTCTTCCAGAAATACAGGGAAATTTATGTGGGCAGCACACAGTTGGGAGCTGTGAGCTGGTCTTGCTTAGAGACAAATAGCAGGAAGGAACAGAAGGGGGAGGAAGGAAGACATTCATTACGGCAGGCGGGAGATTTGACTGGGGCTGGAAACCCCAGAAAGAAGGCAGGCAAAAGTGCTGTCCCCAAAACTGCTTCATAAATAAAGCCCTTCACTTCTAGCCATGCACAGACATATTTATTTAAATCAAATTAAGATTAGGATACAGCGTTTTTTACTATTTTATTATTTGGCATTGTACATTCCATTATCGTCTTGTTTTCTGGCCTCACTTTTGTGACATTCCAGGAATTCTGCCCTAGCAGCATCTGTAAAGTTATGTGCTGGATTTGCCGACTGTGGTCCTGACAACCAGTCCCCACCTTACCACTTCCCAGCTGTGTGACTTCAGCAAGGAGCTTGACCTCTCTGGACGTGTGTTCAACTTTATAAAATGACGGCCATGGCTGTTTGACCCAGTTCTAAGTGCAAATAAATACTCCTTGACTGGAAAAGATAAAGCGGTGATGGGCCATGGGGTACCTGCATTTCTTAGTGTTCTCAAATCAGCTTTTTTAGGCATAAACAGAGGACACATCTAAAACTGCAGTTCAATGACACTATATTTTCTCATATAAAGGAATCAAGGAGTCAATCTAGATCTAGTTGCACAGGAAAAGTATCCCATGGATAGTAAGAATAAAATGGAAACAAAAAGCAGAAAGGTGATAAACCCTCCCTGAAAGGGATCTTTATCACTTCGGAACGTCATATTACTGCCTTGTGATAGTTCAGCTTCTCAGAAATAAAGAATAGAGGAAAACTCAGAAGCAAGTATCTCACACACACCAGTGAAGGAGATATCTTCACCCCCACAAGAAGAAAAAGGCCAGCGGATGATAGTGATATACTGCTAAGGACCATTCCTGTCCTCCTCAGTGTGGAAAAGCAGATTACAGCCATAAACAGTGAAGGACGAGCTCAGGGCTCAGCGGAGGGGAGATGGGGACACCATTCTCCGTTCGTGGAGCATGACAAGGCTTTCTGACAATTTGTCCCGAGTATTTTTTTTACTCACCTGCCACCACGGAGATGTTTTTAAGGTCACTGGTGGACCTTGAGTTTTAATCCAGAGTCCCCAGATGGAGTTCTACTCAGTTAGGCAGTAACTGGTCTGCAGGGAGCTCTGCTCATTCATTCCGATCAGTTTGATTTACCTGCTCCTCGGGCACCGGGCGTGGTGCAAGGGGTGATAGCCAGGAGGAGCAAAGCCCAGTGCCTGTTGGAGGTAGGAAGGAGCTTGGAACTTTGGAGGTTCCAAAAAGAAGGCTCTGGAGGCGAGAATCTAGTGAGCAGAGCCGGAGAGGGGGCTGGACCAGCAGGGACGGACCAGGGGGCCCGCTCACCCCGGACACCATCGTGACACCCCCATCCCACCCCATCCCCAGTGAGGACTCGGGTACACAGTCGGCCTCGCCTTCACCTTCCCACACCAGCTCACCCCCTGCCCCCCACCAGCCCCTACACGCCAGCCTGCGTCCACAGTCACGCAATTCGATGGAGCCCACCGCCGGGGTCTTAGGGTGGCCTGAGCATCCCAACTGCAGTGACAAGGCTCTGTATATAACAAGTCTTGCTCGAGTATTTTCAGGCCCACTGTTTAGAAACACACAGAGGGGGGGAAGAAAGAGAATAAATATGGAAATCAAATGTAAAAACTCCTGGCTCTTGCAGCTAGCTTCCTGGGGGAGTTTTCCTCTGTGTTCTTTCCACTTCTTCCACTCAGCAGAATGACTGCTAGTCATTAAGGAAATCTGTGAGGAGCTCACGGTACAGGAATTGTACACCAAGGCTCCCATCCTCATTTGCATATCCGCTGTTTTGATTGGCAGCTGTACATGAAATGCCGTATCAGTTGAAAGTATGTTGTGAGCCAACACTAATGATCTGACGGCTCCAGGGAAGCCTGCCATATTGTAATTTGGCTATCAGGCATGAAAGAAATAATTCTAAGTGCCAGGAATGCAAGACTGAATAAATGTTTCGCTGCTGCAGGGTTGCCAAGGGTGACACTTCTGATTTAGTATAAACGAATGCCCCGTTGCCTTTGGGGTACCGGGAGTTTGCATTGTATCCGAGCCGTGTGTATAAAACATTAGTCTAAGAAAATGGCTTCAGTGTAAGATGGGAAACAGAGGCCTGCTCCCAGAAGGCTGCGGAATGTTTACAACTAATCACTGGATGAAAGGATTTTGCTACCTTCTATAATGACAGGCAAACAGGATTTGCTTTTCCTGAGATGGAGAATAATGGTTATGTTAACTCTGCCTCGCCTCGCCTTTTTTTTTTTTTAATGAAATGCTCTTTTGTAAAGAAAATCACATCTGTTTCCTTTTATATATGAAAGGGATATAAATTCTTTTCTTCCTCCCTCTGCGTGAATAGCCTGTTGGTGTACCTCAGAATTAAATAACCCTTTACGATGTCATCCGGATTTCAGAGGTCTGGGAAGATGGCTGTCACTTCCTTCTCCTTGGCTTCGGACTTCACACACTTGCCCAGAGCTTTAGAAGTGGGGAGGGATCACTTTCGCTTGAATTTTCACTAAGGTCCCAGTGCAAATTGCAACCATATCTGGCTTCACGGGATCTCACTTTCTGTTACAAGCACCCCATGCATCCACCACACGAAACGCAGACAACAGTTGTCTGAAGAACAGTGCCTGTCATCCTGGAAAAAGTGACCCGGGGAGGGAGCTGGCTCCTGCCTGAGGTCTCACTCGGCCCTCCGGGTCCTGGCTTGAGGAGCACGTTAAGATGGGTTTTCTTTTCCCTTGATTCTGTGTGGAGATATTCTTCAGAGAGGGCTTCTACTTTTGGACTTCCTTCCTTGGACACCATTCAAGGACAGATTCGGGTACCCGTTTAGACAGGACAGGGCAGCAATCATGGAAAATGCCAGGGTAGGCAAAAGCCAGCGGGGGTAAATCAGGTCAGGGTTGGGGGATGTCCAGACCTCCCGTATTCGCAGTTCTCCATTTGCAAAGAAACCAAGCTGACTCTCGGGCTCCACTTTTGAATTGAAAACTTCATCACTGCTCCTCGCCTTCATGCTGGTAGATTTGGCAAAAGCAGTGGTGAAAAGCTAAGGATACGATAAAAGATCATGAAGATTATGGTCAGATTTACTGAGAAAACTCTCTTCATACCAATCCGTTGAGCAGTTCTGTTGTATTTTTGAAACATTTTAAAGCTCACTAACACCACACCAAATGTCTGTTGAGCACCTCCTATGGGTGGAAAAGTATGTTATATGCTTGTAACAGAATACACAGATCCCATAAGATACAGCATTTACAATGTTTCTATTCCATAAGGGAAGGGCTTTTGAGTTGGGAATAAGAGATGCTGAAGATGTCATTAATTCAAACTCACATTTTTTTATGCTTTCATTTGACATGGAAATTACTGAACATTGGCTCCGTGGCTGGATTTCGGGATACAAAAATAAATGAGTCGGGGCCCCTGTCCTCAAGTAACTCATAGAAACACACACACAAACACACAAACAAATAATAAACAAGCCCTCTGTGATGGCCCAGGCATTCAGTGGGTCCTGAGGCCAACGGTCAAGAGCCGGATGGTTGTGGTCACAAGAGAAAATGCCAGTTGAGAAATACAGGAAGCCTGTGGCCAAGCTCTTGTCTGTCACTTTTAAAGAACACTGTAGATTTCCTTTTAAATTCAGAAAGCCTCTCCCTGCACCTACTCAACGCTGGCTACTCTACTTGGTACTTTGACATACGTTATCTGATTTAATTCTTCCAATGGCAAATTATTCACCGATATTAAGATGAAAGAGGTTCAATATTAAAACGAAATGACGTGAACACTGCAGGCCAGCAAGAACAGACTAGAATGCTTGACCTTTTCCCCATTTGTTATCAGACATTTTCTAAAGGTGTAAATGTTTGAAGGCTCAGACATCTGCATAGAATTCCCTCAGATTCGTTCCTTTAGCGTAACTCAAAACTTCTTAAACATGAGCAGGCATAAAGATGACTAAAATGGAGAGTTGACTCTATAAAACCATTCATACTGTATTGAAGGGGGATTTAAGGGATTTTCCAAGGGTGATTTTGTTCTGTGCAGTTGTTGCTTTAAGCACTGACTTAGAGCCCAAATCTTACATGATAGTGTCTCTACTACCTGTCCAGAGGGCCGTGAAAACCCAGAGGAAATTGTATCTCCCTCCGCATTAGGCCCAGAGGAGAGGTAGTCATGGAAGGTTTCATGGAGGAGGTGACTTTCCGTAACAGAGAAATGAGGAGAGAAAATTCCAGGCAGAGTGGCCAGGACAAACAAACGCCAGGAGGTGACAGAACACGCATGCTCTGGGTTCAAAGGCTGGAAGGAAAAGAAGTGATAGAGATGAAGCTAGGAAGGGAGGCAGATGGCCATACTCTACAAGTTGGACATTATTAGGTTGCCTACCCTCTTGTTTCAAGATCTCTAGACCTGTGCTTTTCAAACGGGGGTGAGTTGGGAAGAGATCAGGAATGCTACTAATATCCAATGCTACACAGGACGGGCGGCCCCCGGGACAAAGAATTATCTGGCCTGAAATGTCCTAGACCTGAGGTTGAAAAAGCCTGCCCCAGACCCATCTGCTCCTAGAACATTGCTGCTTTGTGTTCATGTTGTTCTGCTGTCTCGGAGGTAAATGAAAAGCTGGTTTAAACTTTGTGTCCTAGAATAAGGATGTCTCAGGACAAATATCTGTTTGGAATTCCTGTTTCCTTCTGAGCTAGGCCGGGGTGGGGGGTGGGAGGCAGGGGAGAGAGTGACTTTAGAGAGAAATATTAACCTTGCAAATGTGCACATTTTCAATTCACATCCTAGTGACAGGCTACAACTTGTAATCAGTATAAAATGATTTTCCGGGAGAGTAAATGCTTATTTTCACTGTCTTGATGTTGGCACTGGATTACTTGGTATTAATCCCAGGGTGACACAGTCACATTTGGAAGCCGTGAGATTTATTTGGATGTCTTGTGGGGCCAGGGGCAGCCTTCATTTTACATCCTTGATCTTGGAGAATTTAAATAATAGAGCTGCTTTCCTATATGCACCAGTGGTGTGAAAAGGAAGTCATCTACCCAGGACAATTCCAAGAGCCACACGGCCAGGAGAAGGGAGGACAGGATGTCACCATATTTGTTGTCAACTCCATGCTTAGCAGCCACAACAATTACAACAGGAAACAAAAGGCACTCATTAAACACCAACTGTATGCCTCTCCCCTAGCATAAGACAGCGAGAAATCTGAGAGCTTGTACTCACAGGTTCCAGCATACATCATAACAGCCTCTTCTCCGACCGATGCCCACACCATGAGGCTATGCTTGGTGTAATTGCTCTGACCAAACATCTGCTGTTGCTATCTCTCATTACTATCTCCCATAGCTTTCATCTAGAGCAGAGGCCAGCAAACTTTTTCCATAAAGGGATACGTGGTAAATACTTTCAGTTTGCCAGCCATAGGCTTTCTTTTGCAATCACTCAGCTCTGCCATAGTACAGAAGCAGCTACAGACCATATGCAAACAAATGAACATATTTGTTTCCAGTGACTACCCTGTGTTTTAATAAAACTTTATTTACAAATAAGGCAGCAGAGCTAGATTTACCCTGGAGGCTATAATTCACCAACCCCTGACTGAGAGTAGCTAGTACCATATTTTAAAGACATTGCCTTCTGAATATTTAAGCAATACTATTAAGAATCATAAAACTATTCTTATGTTTTGACTCAATAATTTCACATCTCAGAATCTAGTCCTAAGAATATCTCTGGCTCTTCACATGCAAGTTTTTGTACAAAGATGTTCACTATGGCAATACTTATAATAATGAAAATTTGGTAATTTTATTGGCCAAAAACAGGGCGTAAGAGAAACCTTATTCCATCATGGAACAATGGGATATTGGGCAGACTTTAAAGCGATCATTCTGAAGTGTTTTAATGATATATATAATGGGATGTTAAATCAAGAAAAAGTAAGATAGAAGTTGTGCATACAGTTTGATCCCAATTAAGCTTACATCTGCATATTCACAGAAAATGACTCAAAGGAAATATACTCAATTTTTAAGGATGGTTTATCTCTGAAAGGTGAGATTATGGGGTGATTTTTCTTAAAATTAATCGCAGCATGGAGTTATTTAAAAAGGGCAAATGTGGGGCACCTGGGTGGCTCAGTCGTTAAGCGTCTGCCTTCGGCTCGGGTCATGATCCCAGAGTCCTGGGATCGAGCCCCACATCGGGCTCCCTGCTCAGCGGGAAGGCTGCCTCTCCCTCTCCCACTCCCCCTGCTTGTGTTCCCTCTCTCGCTGTGCCTCTCTCTGTCAAATAAATAAAATCTTTAAAATAAAATAAAATAAAAATAAATAAAAATATTAAAAAATAAAAAGGACAAATGCTGGCATCCAACTTATTTAGCTTTGCTATTTCACTGGCTGGGCAGGTCACCTTTGCAAGGTTACTTAAGCACTCGGAGCCTCAGTTTACTTCTTTGTAAAATGTGTATAGCATCTCACTTGCCAGATCATTGTGAAGATTAACTAATGCGATATATGTAAAGTGCCCAGCAGAGCGCTTGTGACATAGTAAGTACCCAACAAATGGTGGCTGATAATATCATCATTGTTCGTTCTAAGCAGTTTTCCACCTTAATTGTAGTGATGGTTACATGAATCTGCAATGGATCCAATTACACAGAGCTACACACACACATATTATCCAAACAAGGTCTATAGCCTAGTTAACAGTATAATACCAGTGTCAGTATCCTGGCTTTGATACGGTACCATACCTGTATTAGATCAATGTCACCCCTGGGAGACTCTGGGGGAAGCGTACCTGAAGCTCTACTGCTTTTGCAACTTACTGTGAGGCTATAAATATTCTATATCCAAAATCCTTTTTTAAAAAAAATACATTAAATCTTTTAAAAGATTCCAGCTGCTTCCATAATTTACATCTCACCCATCCAAGTGAAATAGGAAACTGTAACGAGGGGTTGTTTAGTTTCATTTGCAGAAGGTAACACTGAGATGCTGAGTGACTGTTCTTCTCCAGGTGAATCAGAAAGACAGCAGGAAAAAAAAACAAAATCAAGTCACTGAATATCCCGGACTCTTCCCAGTAGCTGGTCCTGCCCCAGAAGTTGTCCTGTGTTTTACCGGGTTAATGTTCCTTAACAAGGAATGTACCCCATCCTTTAGGTAAATGTGTGTAGAAGGTATTCTCTGGGTAAGGGTCTCAGAACAGAACCTAGAATTCCATGAACAGGTATTCCCAGGTGATGTTGGGTAGAAGAAGAGGCAGGGAGCAAGCAACCCTCTCAAAGAAAATGGTAATTGTTCAAGTATTTTCACGTTGGTATTAGTTTTATTATTTTTCCATGCACTATTAAAATGGAAAATAGGTTTTATATAAATTAAGAAAACAGGCTTGGAGTTAGTAAAGTTACAGCTGTGCTTGCCAAAAACTCGATGCATGAATTCAACAAATGTCTGTTGACTGTCTACCATGGGCAAGAACTGTCCTTGATGCTGGAGACGTGCTAGTGAGCTAGACTGATCCAGCTTCTGCTCTTGAAAAATGTAGTTTCGGTCAAAAAGCAATCGATTGTTGGGGTGCCTGACTGGTTCAGTCAGTAGAGCATGTCAGTCTTGATCTCAGGGTTGTAAATTTGAGCCCCACGTTGGGTATAGAGATTACTTAAAAATAAAATCTTAAAAAAAAAAAAAAAAGCAATTGATTATAGCCTGAGCTTTCCCCCTTGCTTGCCACGTGCCTTAAAAAGCTACCTGGACTTTGATCTCCTCCTCTATAAAATAAGTTTTTGGTTTTGTACAGTAATGACAAACACACACGATCCCTAACTCTTACCTCTTGTTTTTGAGGCAAACATCACTAATCAATCTTGGCATTCTTTCCCACTGAGTTTCAAGAAAGACACAGACTTTGCATCGCTCAGAACAAATTGTCTCTGTTGGCATTGCAGGTGGGTAAATCTCTGCTGTGGAAGGCTGCACTGTGCATGATAGGATGTCTCAAATCACCTGTGGCCTACACCTTCTCAATGCCAATAGCACACCCTGCCCCCTCCCTGATGGACAGCCAAAAATGTCTCCAGGCATTGCCAAATGTCCCCTAGTGGGAGGGGAGTGTAACTCCAACTGAAGACGACCGCTCTGAGTGGATGCTACCAGCAAGGAGAGTCTACAGCAAACAGATTATTTTTCATCTCAGGACCAGCTCATTTCCTGCCATCGTTTCTGACCGTTATATTCCATGACTCCATCAGTCTAGGAAGAGTGAACCATACTACTTGCTTACTTGCTTGCTTTTATAATCTAGGGGAAGCAAAATTTTTTGATGTGAAACGGAGGCACAAAGAGATTAAATAGCTTGCCCAGGGTGCATAGCTGTTGGAGGAACAGCTGAAATGCAAACACACAGCCTCTGAGCCCGTTGTGCCCTGTCTGCTGTCTGCTCTGGGTCTCTCCAAGTGACTAGCCCGAGCATGCCAATCAGACAGACCATCCACAAGGCTACTGGGAGCCTGGACTCACTGGGAAGCATCTGTCTCCAAAACATGGACAAATAAGCGTTTTTGTTTTGTTTTCGCTTTTTGTTTTGTTTTGTTTTGTTTTTTGCTGAAGAAACCAGTGTGGAGCAAGATCTCATGGGTAACAGGAATAGAACTGACACCCAAAGGCCTGCATTCAGGAAGCTTCCTGGAGTGTGTGCATGTTGGAGGAATAAAGAGATACATACGTAAATTCCAGTACAAACCTCAGCTCATTAAGGTCAGGCCAGTTCTGACATGTGTGTTATACTCAAGAGAAGCGCCCATCCATCATAAAAGATATTCGTAGAAAAATATAAATCTTTACTGCACCCTCTCCCAAAATGCCAAAAGGGTGGGGCACCTGTTCATTAAAAATTGTTTTTCAATTCTTTTCACCCATCCACTTCCCCCAAAGCTCTATTCCTCCTGAAATACCAGCTGTCCCTAAGAGCTCTCTCCAAAATCGCTCCCAAGTCCCCTCCAAACCAGCCACCCCCAGCCCTGTTGCTGCTTGCCCCTTCCCACCCACCTCCCGTTGTCTTTCCACATGTGACTTACCTGCTCTGGGATTGTAAATGAATTAAGACAGCACTGGCTTCACCAATGGTATAGGAGGGTCCCCCTTTCTCCGCATCCCCGCCAACATCTGTTGTTTCCTGACTTGTTAATTTTAGCCATTCTGACTGGTGTGAGGTGGGATCTCATTGTGGTTTTGATTTGTATTTCCTTGATGCCAAGTGATGTTGAGCATTTTTTTATGTGTCTGTTGGCCATTTGGATGTCTTCTTCGGGGAAATGTCTGTTCATGTCTTCTGCCCATTTCTTGACTGGATTGTTTGTTTTTTTGGGTGTTGAGTTTGATGAGTTCTTTATAGATTTTGGATTCTAGACCTTTATCTGATACAGCATTTGCAAAAATCTCCCATTCTGTAGGTTGCCTTTTGATTTTGTCATCTGTTTCCTTTACTACTATGTGGAATTTAAGAAACAAAACAGAGGATCATGGGGAAGGGAGGGAAAAATAAAATAAGACAAAATCAGAAAGGGAGACAAACCATAAGAGACTCTTAACTTTAGGGAACAAACTGAGGGTTGCTGGAGGGGAGATGGGTGGGGGCATGCGGTAACTGGGTGATGGGCATTAAGGAGGATGTGTGATATGATGAGCACTGGATGTTATATGCAACTGATGAATCACTAAACTCTACTTCTGAAACTAATAATACACTATATGTTAATTAATTGAATTTAAATAAAATTAAATTAGATTTTTTTTTTTTTTTAAAGACACCCTGGCTCATTTGAACACTCTTCTCCCTCATTTCCTAATAGAAAGAGCAAGGCCTAAGAGCCATGCCAGTAGAGAAAGTTCTCTCTAGCATACAGGGAAGGCAGAGAAGCTTCAAATACCACCATGGGGAGGGAGAGCTCAGCCACACGAGATAGATGGAGAAATGCTACCAAGAATATGGACAGGGTGCCTGGGTGGCTCAGTTGGTTAAGTGACTGCCTTCGGCTCAGGTCATGATCCTGGAGTCCCGGGATCGAGTCTTGCATCGGGCTCCCTGCTCAGCAGGGAGTCTCCTTCTCCCTCTGACCCTCCCCCTTCTCATGCTCTCTCTCTATCTCATTCTCTCTCTCAAATAAATAAATAAAATCTTTAAAAAAAAAAAGGAATATGGACAGATAACATTCAACCAGATTAATTCAATAATATCTGCAAAGGCACTTCAAGAAAGTGTAAAGCAAAATATAAAAATATTGTTTTGAAGAAGCAGTTTCTGGAATAAAGAAAATGTGGCTTTTAGATGAACTTTAAAGAATTGATAGGATCTGGACCTATGGAATTAACAGTAATGAGTGAGCAAAGGGAGAGCGGGTCCAGATGGCAGCACCAGCAGAAAAGATTCTGTACAGGAAAGGGTTGGGTGTGTTCAAAGAGCCCAGATCGGTCTCCCAAGTCAAGCTCCTTAAGCTTATTTCCTGTCTGGGGCACTCTGTGACACATCTCCAAATGGAAAAATCATTCCCAGTTGAGCTAGCCAAATATCTTGAATAAATAATGCAGAAATTATGAAGACATTTTCCAGAGGACCTCAGCATTTCCTGTCTTGACAATGAGGCTGGATTTGACATCAGCTAACTCAAAAAGTTAAAAATAAAAGCTGTGGCCAATTCAAACTTCCCTTCCAACTGTTTTTCAATAATCTGAGATTGGGCTGTGAGACAGTACTTGTAACCAATTTCTTCAAACCATCTCAACATGATTCATAAATTCACGACCACGGCCAAGTGGATGTGCCATTGGTTAATATCTGTCCTGGGCTGAAGGGACAGGAAGGAACACTGAAATGAATTATGACTCCATTGGTTGGGCCATGAGATGTTAAAGAGTCGAGGGGGCTTTAAGAAAGGAAATGTTCCAATAACGTGCCAGATGACTTAGGGTTAATCAGGGAAACAGAAGTTGAGAGGTACAAAGAATTTTAAAGGGAATAATACAAAAATATTAGCTCACCTGTATTCAATGCTTCCTGTGTGCCCAGTCTGTTCTACCTGGTCTCTTCCTGCCAATGACCCTAAAAGAGGCAGGTATGTATCCCCATCGTATAGATGAACAAACTGAAGTGGAGAAATTAAGCAATTTGCCCCAATTCACACCATCAGGAAACAAAAGAGTCAGCATGGGTCTTCCTAAGGAACGTCCAGAGACTGTGAGAAAGGGAGAACACTGAGAAAACCCTGCCCCCAACCCTAAAAATTACAGAATCCATAGTGCAACCACATCATTATTTCCAGGAAGACTAGTTGTCCATGACCAAAAGTAGGCAAAACAAGGGTCTCTTGCTCCCAGGTATCACTCGTCCTCTTGGGCATCAGTTTTATCATCTGTACAATGGGCATCAAAAATCTCCCAAATGATAGTGTGTCTAGGAAAGCTCATCAGAAAATAATAGCATGCTAAAAAATATTTTATAATTAGGAGTATCTGAAGTCAGACAATTTGGTTTGAATCAGCACTACCAATTATTATAAGTTTTATCCATGGGCAATTTAGATCCTCCCCTAATTATCAGTTTTTTCCCTGATAAAATGAGAATAATAATCACACCTATCTTGCGAGGCTCTGGTGAAGATTAAATAATATTATGCATGCAAGGATAATATCCTTTGCACTATCCTTTGCACATAGTAAGTGCTCAATAAATTTTAAATAATAATAAAGAAATCATAGCTACAACATGTGCTATGCTGTGCTTAATTACAACAAGATTGCAGCACCTATTTCGATGAACCAGAGCCGTATAGCTTGAGTAAGGAATAAAATAAATATGCAAACGACAGAACTTTAACCCAATAACGTGACCACTCCCTAAGTTGAGCATATTACTGGAAATCGCTAATGGAGCGCTGCCCATTATTCATGATACAAGCAGTAAGGAATCATGCATAATGGAACAGAGTCCCTGCTAACAGCAGATTCACGCACAATAATTTAAACTTGTTTGTATGGAAATAAAGGACGAATCTTTGAAGTGAGCCTTAATGAGATTCTGCTTGATCTTCAGTGTATCCTGGGAGAAAGAGTTCAATTTTTCCTCCAGCATCCGGCTCTTGTTGGTGGCGTGTAGGAAAGAAAGGGCCAGCTTAAATTATGAATGGCCCTTCTTGTCTTTGTGATAGCAGGTGAGGAGTGGGGGTGCTCATCCCGGGGCACAGGGGAGATGGAGAGAGACGAGCACAGTTCTCCTCCAAGGTGGCTTCTGAATCAGAAACTTACAGGAGGGTTTGGTGGACTGGAGCCTCACAGAAAGCATGCATCATGGAAAGCTACAGTTATAGACCCTCCGAGACCAAAAGAAGCTGGTGGGTCCTAGTAGGAGATGCTGGTGTATTAGCAGGGCCCTGCACCTTGTCACATTCTGCTGATGCACAAAAGGGCTTCGGCTCCATCCCAGACCTGGCAAATACTGGACACTGCCAAATGCCTGCTGAGCAGGCAGCTCCCAACGTCCGAAGGCGTCTGGGGTCTGGTCAACTTGACCTGACAGTCAGAAGATCCCAGGAAGTGAGTTTGTGCTTTGGTTGGCAGCCGAAAAGTGTGGGGCTGCTGAGTTTCTTAAATCACTGATTTTGAAAAAGCCCAATTCAAGCCGTGGGAGCCATCTACTTCTCTGGGTGGTCGTGGCCAAGAAGACTCCATATGGTCCTGAGCACAGGCCGGCCACACAGTGCAGAGCGCTCACTGTATGCAGATGCCATTTATTTTCCTTTCCCCTTTATCATCGATTTAGGGTTTCTTCTTGTCTGCGGCCTTTCAGGCTCAATTAATTATAACTAAGCCTCTGAGACCAAGTGTTCGTTGAACTCCTTCTGCTGTCTCAACACGGAGACAGCGGAACCTGCAGTCACCTCGGATGGCGCGTGTTGAAACTTCTCTGTGCCAAGCCCCTCGCTCAGGATGCCCCTTAAGTGACTGCATTTAATACATTAAATTTAACTGCATTTACTCAGTGCAGCCCTATGAGGGAAAATAGGCTTTTTAGCCCCGTTTCACAGATGAAAAAACAGAGGTGCATAAGGTGAAGTTACTCACCCCAAGTCACAAAGCCAGTAGGCAGTGGATCTGGCACTTCGAAGCAGACACATGTTTGATTCCTGGGTCCACCTTCTTAATCACGGTCAATACAGCCTCTCCCTCGACGGCTTCCCTAACCTTCACTAAACTCTCGGCTAGGCTCAGTGAAGGGAGGAAGTCCACACACACTAAGGAGTTTATCCCAATCCCTCCCCAATTTACAGATGTATTATAAAACTTCAGTGCCAGGGAACTCCAGCACAGAGCAGAAGGCTCACCTGACCTCAACATCCACCTCACACAGACTTAAAAAATTCAGTTCCCAGCCTATTTTGTCTTGATTTTCTAAAAAAAAAAAAACAAAACCTCTCATTTTTAAACCAACATATACTGAGCACTTGTCATGTATCAGACACTATGCTAAGAAAGTTTCATGCATTCAATCATTTAATTCTTCAAACTCTTATTCCCATTTTGCCAACAAGGCAGCTACTGAGTCCCCTATAAATTAAGTAACCAGCCCAAGGACGCGCAGCTGGGGAATGAGGCACCAGGACCCGTTCCTGCATCGTTCATGTGATATGTGCATGTCTACCTCTGGGTGCCTGAGGCTGTTCTTAGCTTGGGATATGGCAATGAACAAGACAGAACAGGCGCCTGCCCCCACGGAGCCTACATTCTAGAGGCAATAGACAGGCTCTGAATAAATACACATCTGAGACAGTCTAGAGATCATTTCCATGAAAAAAATCGAAGCAGAAGAAGGAACTAGAGAGTAAAAGATGTGGGAGGGGGTGCTGGTTTAGAGCAAAGAAGGATGCTGGAGAGGGTGATATTGGAACTGAGACCTGAACAAAGTAAGAGAAGTGGGAAAAACACATTCGGGGGGAGGGGAGATCATATGCAAAGGCCCTGGGGTAGGAATGAGTTGGGGATATTAGGGAAACATCTAGAAGACCCTTCTGCCCCCACTGAGTGAGTGGAAAGACTGAATCATGCACGAGCATGTCAGACTCAAGTTAGAATCCAATTCTTGTTCTCCTACGCACTACCCTGTCTTTTGTGTCCAAGTCTGCCAACTATCAACTCCAGTCCTAACATCGGCTTTATCTAAGGGTCCTCCCCTCTGCCAGTTCTCTGAGTCTCTCTTTCATAAGGTTTAGATAATTACCAAATAGAGATGCTCTGGAACCCATTCTTTTTTTAAATAATTTGAATTAAAGTAGGATAAATGTCCACCAAGAAGTGAGGAACAGAGAGGGACTCTCTGAGAAGCACCGTGCATGGTACATTCCTGGGTGTGTATGTGGTGAGAATATCATATTGGAGGAGTATCAGTGTGGCTACTCCAACAGAATTGCTTCCATCGCTGAGGGCTATGGGATGAGATGACACACTGGGATTTTCAATACCAAAGCATATCAATAACAACCACACTAGCCTCAGAGCCAAGCATGAGTCTTGTGTATTTCCAGCTGAAGGTCTGAGGCTCTGAGGTTCCATGTGGCATCCCACCCTCCGATAGCAGTAACCTTGGTCTACTTTGGCTATTTCCTTCTGCTGAACAGATGCATTCTTTACACGTTTAATTACTAACCATAGCCGTGAGCCCCCAAAATTACATTAAATAAAATAAACAAGGCACAGGATGAGTATTTGAGGAAATGGCAGTCTTTTTCATAATCAAAATCTTTATGCATTTCATCTCCTCATTATGCTAAGATGCTGACAGAATCAGATTTTTAGAACATGACCTGGTCTTTGAGCTCAGAAAAAAAACACATTTCATGTAGTCCAGACCTCGTGTCTACTCAATTACAAGTTCAAGCTAACCACCCCAACATCTTAGGGATGGCCTTTTTTATCTTCCTTTCTTTAAAGAGCAGGATTGGAATTTCATCATATTGAATATAAACGGGAAAAAGTACATTGCAGAATAAAACTCAAAATGCTTTTATGGAATTTTCATTGTAAGACTGCCTGTAATAGAGTTGACCTCATATTCACCTAAGATTTCTCTGGCTCCGAGTTCAGATTTCATGCCAATTAACATGTTAATGACATATATCATTTAAAGAGCTCATCATAACTTTTATCACATCATGTTACATCTATTTCCTTGTAATTAAATCAGAATTACAGGGTGTAATTACTTTTCTTTTCCTGAATACCCATTCCATTTCAGACATTTAAATTCAAGTGCAAGTACTAAAAGACACTCGAAAGTAACAACCTAATAAAAATATTATCAATTAATGAAAGTGTTGGGTTTCTCCTACTATCCAGTTTCCTTTTTGACAAATTCCTTTTTCCTGTTATACTTTGAATAACACGTAATGATTGGTAGTATCCAATCAAATGCTTCTTAAGTTCTTTAAATCCTCAGGGCCCTACTTTCCATGAATATGCAATGTTCTCACACGTAGATAAAATTACATACAATTATTAACGGAAGGGGATCAGATGAGGTTTATTAATGAAATACCTATAATTACCCCCAAGTCCAGAACCTCCCTTTATGTGTTAACGCAACCATGGTCTGGAGTCTGCAATCACTCCAGCTGCAAAACAGCTATTGATTTTGACATTTGGGGAAGGCAGGGCTGATGGTAGGACCAAAAAAGGGATCCACCTTTGTTTAAAAAACTTAACTATAGGGGAATGCCTGGGTGGCTCTGTTGTGGCATCAGACTCTTGGTTTCAGCTCAGGTCATGACCTTGGGGTTGTGGGATGGAGCCCTGCACTCAGCACAGAATTTGCTTGAGATTCTCTCCCTCTCCCTCCCTCTGCTCTCTCTAAAATAAATAAATAAAAATATTTTTAAAAATAATAATAATAAAATAAAAGACTTAAGTAGGACAATTCTGTAAAGACTATGGAGCCAGAGGTTATTTTCTGACCGCTGTCTGGACTTCCAGACCTTCCCAAACACTGGCTTTAAGACTTAAAGCTACAGCACACTTAATTTTTGAACCTCCTTGTAACTTCAAGGTACTAGTTAAGAAAATGCCGGTCATTTCCAGGCATGTGATCTTCTATGATGACCTGTAAGAATTATGTGGCTGGAACTACAAGGGACCAATATATATGATTCGTGGAACTAGGCACTAGAAGATGGGCAGGAAGGCGACTCCTTTGTTGTCAGGAAATTCTGTGTACATAGATCAATCCGCTCATTCATTCAGCAAATACTTATTGAACACCTACAGTATGCTAGGTACTATTCTAGGCCTTGGTGATAAATAAGATGATCAAGGTCATGGCTGTCAAGGTGCCAATATCCATCCCATCCTGGGAAAGGAGGAGAGACTATAAAGTATAAACAACAGAATAAATAAGAGAATTACAGCTGGTGATGAAGAGCCAAAAGGAAAAGATAACGGAGCTAGGTGATGGGATAAAAAGTGATGGGCTGTGGTGGGTTATTCCAGACCAGATGGTCAACGGAGGCATCTCTGAGGTGCCTGATCTTTGAGCTGGGTCTGAGTGGACATGAAGGAGGTAGCCAAGGGAAGCTCAGAGAACAGAAGCACCAAGTATCAAGGTCCTAATGGGAAGTGAGTGTGATGTTTTGGAAAAACGAAGAGGAGGTGGGTGTTGCTAGAACAGAGTGAGCAAGAATATATGATGGCAGTAGAAAGATGGACCCACTTAGGAAGCTCTGTGGGCCATGAAAAGTGGTATAGATTTTTTTTTCTAAGAGTGACAAGAAGCAATGAAGGGTGGGCGCCTGGGTGGCTCAGTTGGTTGAGCAACTGCCTTCGGCTCAGGTCATGATCCTGGAGTCCCTGGATCAAGTCCCGCATCGGGCTCCCTGCTCGGCGGGGAGTCTGCTTCTCCCTCTAACCCTCCCCCTCTCATGCTTTCTGTCTCCCATTCTCTCTCAGGTAAATAAATAAAAAATCTTTAAAAAAAAAAAAAAAAGAAGCAATGAAGGATTTTAAGCCAGGAAGTGACATAATTCAAGTTACATATAGAAAAGGATAGTCTGTGGTGTGGAGCCTGGATTTGGAGGGGACAGGAGTAGAAGCAAGCAGACATTTAGGAGACTATTGGTGCCTTTAGGTGGCTTGAGTTAAAGAGGTGCTGGCGTATAAGTAGAACGCACAGTTTGGCAGGTGGGCGAGCAGGTGCTACCCCGCGGTCTCGTGGCAGCTCGTAGGAACCCCTGCATCCTCTGGAGCATTCGTGGAACAAATGTATCCTACTTACTATATGCCAGGCATTGTTCTAAGGCATGGGGTTGCAGAAGTGAACAAAACAGACAATATCGCTTGCTCTCACGGACCTGAAATAAAGGAGAAAAGCAACCAGTGCAAAACCAAATAATTATATAGTATGTCAAGTGATCATAGGCATCTTGAAGAAAACTAAAGCCGGGCATGAGGGTGGGGAGGCTGGAGAATGAGGGAGGGGTGGGCTACTTTAGATGACAAGCCCAGTGATGGCCACATGCCCATGGAGGGAGGGCGTGACCGCGGCTGGGACCTGGGTGAAGTGGCCTGAAGAATGTCAGCTCTTCCCGCGTCTTCCTCGTCCCACCACGTCGCCCCCTTTTTCTCACTTGATGCCAGCCCCGAGCAGAACTTGGATCCACTTCAGTTTTCCTCAAGAGAATCCTCTCCCACCTAAGTGCCAACAAATGACAGAGACACGGGCCAATTTTCACAGGGGAAACACAGAAGTGGGGTGACATCACTCTGCTGCCAGGCAACACCCGATAAAGCCTCTCACTATTTCTCTAAACAATCCCAGAGAGTCCTTTCTCCTCGTCTGCCTGTGGCCCAAGCTCAGCTTTCTTCTTGATCCCTTCTGGGCCCATCGATGTCCCGTTCTGCTTCCCTCCACTAAGCAGGTGATTCCAGTCACCCCTGGCTCCTCCCACAAACACCCCGACATGTTCAGTGAAACAAAGACCTCTGCTGAAAAGGTGCCGAGTGACCATTTGGCCCTCAGGAGGCTTCATCTCCCTGCTCCCATCCCACAGGGCTCGAGAAAGCATCCCCCCCACCCCCAGACACTCCAAGCGTTCTCCGGGAGGACGACTGCTGAACCCAATTGTCCCCCTGCAATCGGGTTGTGGATTGGCACACACCTCCAAGCTCCCTTCTCGTTAAGCCCAGGCCATAGAATCTTCTGGAAAATGAGCAGGAACAGCAACCACCTTTGCACAGCTCCTTCCTGTCCATGGTCTTCTATGTTTTCTCTCTCGCCTCACATCAAGCCAGGCCCAGAGGAGGAAGTAGCTGAATTCCTGCCATGCCTTTAAGGATTTTGGTTTAAGTCAGAGTTTGGCAAACTGTGGAAAAGCCAGTGGAAATGTTGTGCTGGAAAACAACCCCACCCATCTGGTTGCAGATCATCCGTGGCCGCTTTCATGCTGTGGCGTGGAGCTGAATCATGACACAGCCCGAAAGAGGCCGTGTTCGAGACGGATGAGCGCAACCATGTTCCAGAACATCTTTACTTCTGGATGCTGAGATAACACAAACATTATTATTCTTTTGGAGCTTTTTTTTTTTTCCCCACCATTTATAAATGTGAAAGCCATTCTCCCTTGCAGGCCTTACAAAAGTAGGTTGCAGGATGAATATGCCTGCAGGCCCTAGTTTGTCACCCTGATTGAAGGGGTCGCTGGCAAACATCAGGTTCTCTGGCTTCCTGAGTCAATCTCAGCGTGGCAAGGTCTTGGCGTCCTCCTGGGGAGAACACAGAGCCGGTGTCCAGTTATGCCCAGGCCCTCCCTGTGCCTCCAGATCACCAGGGCCCAGAATGCTGGTCCTCCCCCAGAAATGTGGTTCCTTTCAGTTGGCCAAGTCTGGAGTCTGAGCTCTCTAAGGGGACAGCCTGCTCGTTCACCCCGATGTCTCCAGCACTCAGCACGGAGTCCAGCGCCGAGCAGGGACGCAAACCACATTAGCAGAGCGAAGAAACCAAGGACCGACCGTCCAAAAGGCAGAGCAACACTTGCGCAGTTCTCAACCCATTCTCTAATCATGTGGATGCGTATGATAAGATAAAACCATTACTTACTAGCAAAATGAATAATTAACCATTTCTCGAAACCTAGTGCGATGGACAACAAGGAAGACTGGGAGCCTCGAGTACCTGTGAGTGACACCTCTAAATGACTTCTTGAAATCCAGAGCCCGCAGCCCCCACTCTGCAATATTTCCATTGATTTCCAAATGAGTGGAGGCCATTTCCTGACAGTTTAGGGGAAAAAGGCCAAACCGTGAGCCTCCTCTTCTGGCTCCAGCATTTTACAATTAAGAGCTGGCCTTGTTTAAAGCTCAACCTGTCATTATCATGAATATTGAGATAGGACGCTTTGATCCAAATGGAATCTGACTGCCCATACAACCCAAAGTTAAGCCGCTTCCAAACGCATCTTTCACTCTGTGCTTCATCCAGGCCGCTGATGTCTGTTTCAGCGGAGCGTTGGGCTGTTCTCGGGATGGCGCAACGGAGAGCTGATGTTGCGTAAACTTTTCTGCTGTTGTTTCTTCTCCAAATGACAGCTTCGCCCTGCACCCTAAGCCTGCCTGCTCATCTCACAGAGACGGTCCCTGATTCCCTCTCTTCCGATTAGCCTGGGCAATGATTGGGATAATTTAGGACTTGCACGGCTTGATCATCTGTACAGCTACAAAAATAAAACATTTTAATATGAGCAGTCACTGCATGTTTACTGTATCATATTGCTGAGAGCTGAACGAATGCCAAACGTTATCACACGAGGGGGGGTGTGAACTCTAGAATGATGACACAAATAAGGAAATTACAAAAGGCCCGACAAATGGCATTTGTGTTAAGTCAATAATGCTCTGTTTGGTTTTTTTTAATTCTAATCTCTCTTTGAAAAAAATTATCTTTCTAAACAGTTGGCGATTCCTATTCTTGTTCGTCTTCCTGAACATAATTAAAAACATGTTGTGGCGTCTACTTAAGACATCAACTTTCCCAAGGCTGTCTTGTCCACTGCATTTTAAACAAAGACACTTGTTTTGGCATTGTGCCCTTAATTAATCATTTGAGGCTTTATTGCTGTACCAAAAAAAAAAAAAAAACTGTCTTTGTTCAATGATTCATCACAAGCCCAGTTTCTGCAGAACTTAATCAAATACAGAACCAACTTTCTAATCAGCTTAAATATTTTTTAAAAATTAATGGACGTCTTGTTCTCAGTATGTTATTTGATAAAAGGAATATTGATATATGACAGCCTGCTGCTTAGGAATTCTCAGGAATTCTTTCGTGGAGAGGGGATGGACGCTTTGCTTTCAGAGTTGAGATTGCAAGCCCTTTATCTACTAGGCAAACAGAACCTTTGATGGCTCAGTGAATGTCACGCAGCACTGGGGACTTGCTAAGGTGGAGGCAGGGCCTTGAGTTGCCCATTAGAACAGAGCCTGAAGAATTCACATCTTCGTTTGCGGATTCTACGATTCCTTCCAGCAAACGGTACATCACAGGATGAAGATGACTCCAAGAAGTACAAAGCCTCCCTTGCTGACCCCGCTCACTCCAGGCAGGCCACCAACTCTTCCCACTTTCGGTCTGCCCGGAAATCACTAGCATGCCTCTTCCCCACGCTCCCCTGCTCCAGACACATCCTGGAGCAGACTCCACTGAGAAGCCTCTGATGCAAGAGAAAGCCGAACAAACTGAGCCATCTCTACATGACGCCAACTCAGATCTAGGATCTTGAGCAAGGCTTCAACAGGATAATGAAATTGCTGGACGAGAAGGTACTCATTGCAATCACCGGAATCAACTTACACAATGCATCGCTCTCTGAGCCTAGTGTCTGGGACACCCTGAGAAGAAGTTGTGAGCATTCTGAACTGTTAACCCTTTATAGTAGCACTATCATCTTTGCAATATTTGTGAAAATTTACAATGTGTGCTGTTGATCATTGGTATAGTTTTGAAAGCATGTTAATATGAGCATAACTCAATGTTTCCTGGCTTCCAGTGCTCTGAGTCAAATAGTATTGTCACTGTCATTTACGGAACACTTTCATCCTGCCAGGGACAGTGTTTAGCACTCTGGGGGCACTTTCTCCTACAAGATAAGAAATACTGCCCCCATTTTACAAATGAGTAAGTGGACGTGTCATCTGATCTGAAGTTCCTCCATGGCCAGGACCTTGGCCTCGGCACCCCCTTGACCCTCCAAGTCTGATGCCGAGTCCCAGCAGGGCTCTAAACTCAAGTCAGCCCAGACTCGACACCAACTGATGTAAGCAGAGGAAGTCCCGAGCACCTCCCTAAAACCTACAGGCAGCTTCAGGAGCCTTGGTCCCAAGAGAACCCTGCATCTCAACCGTCAGGTGGCGATCGGGATCAGTGGGTAATAGCAGGGCTTTAGAATCTGAGGGGCCTAGCCTCTGATCCCTGCTCCTGCATGGGCCACTGGGAGACTTACATAACTTCTCCTTACCTTAAATGTGACTAATCATAGCACTTACCTCACTTACCTCATAGAGGGATTAACTGAACCAATTTGAACAAGAGTGTTTAACAAAGAGCCCACACCTAATAAGCACGAAGAAATGTTAAAACATGTAACCCTTTGTTGAATAGGCATATCGCCCGAAGAGGGATCAAAGCATCATTTTACTTCTTTCTCCACTTAAAAATACTCAGAGGGAGTAAACGTCCCCCCCACCCTTGGATAAAACCAGAGACTTTTCTACTCATTCCTGGGGAAGACAGGCCCATGGTCACTTGAAGACTCAACTCAGGGATATGATTCTGGAGTGAGCACATCCTTTCTCTCCTTTTGCAAGTCCTTGCTGGGGCTGGGGTCCTAGCTGGGTGGCTCCCAGTCTGTGCCCCAAGCCAACTTATAGCTGACCCTTTTTTTTTAAAGATTTTATTTATTTATTTGACAGAGAGAGACACAGCGAGAGAGGGAACACAAGCAGGGGGAGTGGGAGAGGGAGAAGCAGGCTTCCCGCCGAGCAGGGAGCCCGAAGCGGGGCTCGATCCCAGGACCCTGGGATCATGACCTGAGCCGAAGGCAGATGCTCAACGACAGAGCCACCCAAGCGCCCCTATAGCTGACCCTTTTATGTATTTTTTACTGGAGTAAAATATATGTAACCCAAAATTTCCCAGTTTAACCAGTTTCAAGTGTCTAGTTCTGCGGCATCTAGTGCATTGACCTTGTCCTACAACCATTACCTCCATCTAGCTCTGGGAAGAAGCTAACTCTTTCTCTCTGGGTGTCTTGGTCCATTCAGGTGGCCATAATAGAACAGCATAGACTGGGTGCATTATAAATAACAAAAATTGACTTCTCACAATTCGGGAGGCTGGAAGCCCGAGATCAGGTGCCAACATGGTTGGGTTCTACAGAGAGTTCAATTCTGCTCATGGACGGCAGTCTTCTTGCTGTGTCCTTACCTGGTGGAGAGGGCAGGGAGCTCTCTGGAGTCTCTTTTATAAGGACACTAGTCCCAATCAAAAGGGCTCCCAAAGGCCCACCTCTTAACACCATCACATCGGGGGTTAGGATTTCAACAGAAGAATTGGGGGGGGGGGGTCACAAACATTCAGTCCACAGCTCCTGGGTTTTCCTGGGTCCTTTGGACGGTTCCCTCTCCTCCGGTTCCTCTCTCTTGCAGTTCCCTGATCCAGGCAGCTGTCTCCCTCCCCCAGGTATAAAACTGCGACTCTCCACTCTGCTCCCAAGTGTCAGGGCTCCCTGGCCGAGGGACAACCCCACCGAACATGCCTCAGCACCCCTGCTCGCTCCTGCATAGCCCTCCAACAAACACTCCCCAGCCCTCCCTGGATGGATTCTCAGAGGTCAGGTTGGTCCAAGCAAGCAGCTTCTTCCTGCAACACAATGTGAGCAGTTAGAAACCCTCTGCTCTGGGCGGGCTTTAGACCTCTGCCCCCTCTGTGTCAGCTCCCCGGGTGGGGGCCAGGTACCAGGGCTCTCTGTCTCCCAAGGTCGGCCAGGACATCCTCCTGGCCACCCCCCACCTCTGCCCCAGCTAGGCTTGGGTTTTTATTAGTTGGGGTTCACCCAGAAGCCACCACTGGGACAAGAGTTCCTGATCCCGGGAAACACCAGTAGGACCGTGAGGAGGTGAGACAGGTAAGGGAAGGCAGCCGACACAGGGCACCTTATCCTGAAAGTTGTCACGTGGGCCATGGGCACTTAGTCCCGCAGAGAATTCTGGGAGCCAGTGGCCCAGAGGCCAGAGTTACTTCACCCATGGAGGAGGGAGCTGGGATATTTGCAAAGCAACACTTGCTAGTTGGGGGCCATGGGGTGTGTAGTTAGGTGGCAATTGGCCACTCATTCCCCCGCGGCAAGGGTGCAGCACCAGCCCCTGGAAATCCTGCAGTGCACACAGGTGGGAAGCGTGAAGGGATGGGACAGCGCATCAATACCACCACTCCTCCCCCCACCTCAGAGCAGGATAACAACACTTTCTCCAAGTAAACTGCCCCCCCTTCTCCTCAGGCACTCACTCCTTTTGAGCGCTTATAGACCCTCCTGCAGAAAAGCCCCAGGGAAGAATCCACATCCAGATGGCCTTGGTTCAACCCAGCCCCACTCCCCCTGAGCATGAAGATTTATCCCTGTTCTCCGTGACGCAGGGTTCTCAAATGCAAAATTAAGGATAGTACACAGAGTATGTGAAACGCTTCCCCACACCTTCTCTCCCGTGTGTTTAGATCCCCTGCTGGACTGTCTTCACACACTCTGCTTTTCCCTCTTCCCACTTGAGAAAGAGTAATTAAGTAGTCTTCTGTGGGACTGTCTTTTTAATGAGGCTCCTCTCCTTAGTGGGGAGCCCTGAAGGCTGGAACTGGGCACCACATTGGTTTCATTCTCCACTTAACTCCTCAGCACAAGGCCTGGCATATAGTATGTGCTCAGTAAATATTAATCAAACGCACATAGCCATACATACATGCATTCATGCGTGCATGCATAAATGCTATATGCCAAGAATCTAGAGCAGGGACTCTGAAGTCATACGCCTCTAGGAGCCAGACAGAAATGAATTCAGAGCCAGCATGGGAGACAACAGGGAGTGGTGGGGAGTGTGGCGAACTACAGAGCACTTGCTCAGTCCAAAAGAGGTAACAGCTAGTCCCTTCCATGCAGAAATTTAGACCCAGAATTGCCAGTTGCCAGATCTCCCTTTTTTTTTTTCCTTAAGAAACTGTTATGTGAAATTTTCTGATTTTTAACTTGTTGGCAACCACTCCGGATTTTTCAAATCCCCTGTGCAGTTCAACAAAACATAACAAAACAATAACAACAACAACAACAAAAAACATATTCTCAGGCCAAAGTTCTCCAGTCAACAGTTTGAGGCCTCTGGTATCAAGCAACACTTGAGATGGAGGATGTCTTTTTCTTGCCTGTCTTCTACGGCGTGTCTGTTGATGCAAAGCCAGAGCCGGGGATGTTAATTGCACCAGTCGGGTGGGCCATCTAGAGGCAGGTGGAGGAATGAGATGAACTCAGCTGGTCTTCCAAATGCCATAGGTTCTGTTCATCCCAAATGAGCCGCGGGTTCTCTGAGCACAGATACGGCAGAGCCCCGCTGCCAACAGCCTTCCTAGCTCCACATCATCCCCTCCTTCCCCATCTGCTTATGCCATCAGCTAATCAGTGTGACTCAATGGTCATAAGAGGTTCCGGTGTCTTGACAGAACTAAGAACCTTATGAGTAATTATGTGTGTGCTGGTAGAGTTAATAGGCAGCTAGCAAATGTGCCTTCCTGGGGACAATACAGGAGAGAGGCGTATGGGACGAGCTTGTTCGGCCAGAGGATGATGAAATCGAGACACTTAAAAGTCACCCAAGATGAATTCAGGTGGTTTCTGTTCTAGAAGGGGAAACACACTTGTGGTTAAGACAGAAGTCCACGCCACTTACCCCATGTATTAATAAAGGAAGTAACACCTTCAGAGAAGGGACCATGCCCTGGTGATGGGAGCATAAATGGTTTTACCTCTTTGTAGAGCAATGTGACAGTTTTTGACGGCTACAGAATTTTAAGCATTTGTTCCCTTCAACCTGCAAGTTCATGGCTGGAGATATACCTTTTACACGGAAATGAGCATGTGCATAAAGATATGTTTGTAGGAATATTGCCTGCACGTACAGGGCAGCAGTTAAAGCCATAGACTCTGACGTCAGACCACTAGGCTTGAATCTTAGCTCTCCCACTTGCAAGTTGTGCGACCTTGGGCAAGTCACTTCACTTCCCTATGCCTCAGTTCCCTCATCTGAGAAGTGGGTCTACCTATTTCATGTGGCACATAGGAAATTAAATTAATTAATATAGGCCACATACTACTTAAAAATGGGGCATTTTCCACCCTTTGGAATTGCAGAAGCATTTTTAGTCTTTCATACCAGGAGATTCAATATAGCCTTTAAAAAGAATGAAGGAGGGGCGCCTGGGTGGCTCAGTTGGTTAAGCATCCGACTTTTGATTTCAGCTCAGGTCATGATCTCAGGGTCCTGAGACAGCTCGTGTTATCTCTCTCTCTCTCTCTCTCTCAAATAAATAAATAAATAAAATCTTTAAAAAATAATTAAAAAATTAAAAAATAAAAAGAATCAAGTAAATCCCCATGTGTTGATGTAGAATGATCATAAGATTTAGTCTTTAATGGAAATATCTAGGTCTATAGTATTCATCTTTGTATTAAAAATATATAAATTACACTCAACAAAGTTGTTTCTAAAAAATAATTCTCTTTGTGTGTGTGTATAGACACTTTTGTTTATTTATGTAGAAATAGTTCAGGAAAGATCAGAAATGAGCCCTGGGGTTGGAGGTCTATCTTTTGTGGTGTTTGAACTTCTTTACCGAGTTCTTGTGCTATTTTTTTTTCCAGGAAAAATCTCGTTTAAAAGAGAGAGTCAGACTAAGCTCAGTGGCTAATAGCAGTAGACAAAACCAGGGCCCATGAACTTGATTTTGCAAGTAGATCTTTTTGATTTATCTTGCTGATAAAGCTGCTGTTCTCGGTTAAGTCACCTAGGCGCCCAAGCCGGGGAAGACCTGCGCTTAGCCCTGATTCTGCCACCTCCCAGCTGGCTGACCCGGGACGACAAATGTCACCTCTCTGAGCCTCGGGTTTTTTCAGATGAGCATGAGCAGCTTCTTAAGGGTTTTTAGAGAACTGATGGAGATAATGTTTGTAAAATGCTGAGGACAGGGCCTGTCATATATAAATAGAGGTTATTATTATATATGGTGGCTGATTTCCAACTACAAGCTTTACAAAGGTGGCAGCGAATCAAGATGTTCACTATTGTCATTTATGCAAATTAAGAAGACAACACCTAGAGAAGAAAATCTCTTTCCTGTCTCTCTTCTTCCTTTGTCTTTAACATACCCCATTACCAAAAGCCCTTAAGGCTTCTGTTGATAACTTACACAATAAACACATTAAAAATCAGCGAAATGCCAGGTTGGCGATCGTCTAAGATTCATTTTTTTAGTCCAATGCACAGCTTGGGAAATGCCTGGGGGAGAGAAAATGAAAATATGCAACGATAAAATGATCAATACAGGTGATTCTGAGAAGCAGGCACTGCTGCTCACACTGGTGGGCCCTCACCCGTGGCCCCCGGCCCTGCGGCCTGCTCCCACATGTTCTTCTTCTCCCTTTGCTCTCCACCCTTGCCCCCGCCCCATGCACCCCTACCCACACAGTCCTCCTGAAGAACGCACTCTTATTATCCTAGTAACATACCTATCTATACTCACCTATACAATCCCCCTAAAATCCCTATCATAACTTAACCCCATAACATCAATAATAAACAAAAAGAAAGTGCTTAATAGTAAAACAATATGATACGTATGCATTATATGTGCATGTGTGTGCCTCTTATGTGTGTGTGTGTGTGTGTACGTGTGCTTTAGGAGACATAAGGGAAAGTCTGGATTAAGAGAAGAAAGACAATATTTAATTGACAATTGTTTGCACCTTTTTGGTTGTGTGTGTGTCTGTGTGCGCACGTGTGTGTGTGTGTACCTCATTGTGAATCCAGCAGCTACCAGGAGGGCAAGGGAGCCAGGGAAGGGTTTAAACAGGGGGCCCACACAGATTTGCAATGCAGGAGGGCGCCCCTGGTGCCCACGGAAGGGTAGGTGAGCAGGAGTGAGAGCGGGAGGCTGCCTGAGTACATCATTGTGAATGACAACAAGGATCAGAGGGAGAGGAGGGGGTGTTGAAGACTCTCAGGGGCTCCACCCCAGTGGCGCTTTGGACATTTGTTGGAGGTCTCAGTGGTCATCAGGATGATGGTGGTGGTAAATAGAGCAATAGGGATCCAAATATAGAACATGCTTCATTGACAATCCCAGAGGCCCTGGACATAAAAATATCCAGAAAACCTGCTCTCTGGCCTCATTTCTTCGTACTGTAGGCAGCTCTCGTTCACTTGGAGATTTCCTCTGGACGGTGAGCTCCTTGGGAGCTGGGTCTTTGCTCTTTTTACCTCTCTGGCTTCAACCTTTAGAAACCTTGGTTTCATCATCCTCCCCATGATTGGCATCCTGGTCTGGGGCCAGATCCCGCCCGTTTGCCACTTTGTGTAGGTGAAGCTCCCTGCAATCCTGGTCTGGGGCCAGATCCCGCCTGTTTGCCATTTTGTGTAGGTGAAGCTCCCTGGGACACAGCTACACCCGCTCATTGCTGTGCTGCCTTGGCCCTACAACGGTGTAGTACTTGCTACAGAGACCCCAGGGCCTGAGGGATTCCAAAATATTTACCACCTGGCCCTTTAAGAAAAAGTTTGCCAGGGGCGCCTGGGTGGCTCAGTTGGTTGGGCGACTGCCTTCGGCTCAGGTCATGATCCTGGAGTCCCGGGACCAAGTCCCACATCGGGCTCCCTGCTCAGCAGGGAGTTTGCTTCTCCCTCTGACCCTCCTCCCTCTCATGCTCTCTGTCTCTCATTCTCTCTCTCGCAAATAAATAAAATCTTAAAAAAAAAAAAAAAAAAAAAGTTTGCCAGCCCCTGATCTAGCATCATGCAGTGAATAGAGCCCATGACCCATAAATATCTGTGAGTCACACAATCAGCGTATAAATGTGAATAACAGTAATAATAAGACTTCCTTTTGTCATGCAGAGAAATAATCTACTAATTCAGTTTTGGCTCTCACACCCCCTGAACTGTATCCCCAGCTGTGAATTTTTTTTGTAACCGAGTCACACTGATTCTCTCAGTTGAGCCAGTCCTTTGGAGACTCCCTGAGCAGAGCTGGGTTCAGGGGGGGCCCTGAAAACAGCAAAGGGAATCACCTGGAGCAGATGTTCTCTCCACCTTAGCGGGGCGGGCATGCTGAGCAGGGGCCGTCCTATGCTGGAGGGTGCTGAGCTGCAGCCCTGGCCTCCACCCACTAGATGGCAGCAGCACTTCCCCTACGCCTCTGCGGGGCCATTACAAGTGTCCCCAGGAGGCAAGAAGGCTCTAGAGAGAGAGATTGCACATAAGAACAGAGTCCTGGGGACATTACACGTATAAATATACCTGAGGATTTTCCCCACATTAAAAAAAAAAAAAAAATTTACTTACCAGGAGTTTTGCACAGCTTCCCTCCAAAATGCATTCTAACACCCCAACTCAGCCCAGCAGGAAATACCTGACGACTAACCTAAGTCCCTTATGCTGCCCCTTTTTTCTTACTCTGTCATTACTGGAAAATAAAAAACAGAACTGGTGCATGCATTCTCCCTAATAACCCTCCTTCTGTGATAGTCTCGCTGCAGAGAAAGCTGGGACATACATAATGCAATCAACCACTCAGCCTGCAAATGCTCCCGAGTCCCTACCACCCCTGCCCGGCACTGCTTCAGAAGTCGGGAATAACACAGGCAGCAAGACGAACCAGTTTTCCGATCTCATGCAGCCACATTTCAGTGACAGGCACAAATAAGCAAGGGAATAAACAAGATAATATCAGTTACTGATGAGTGTTTGATGCCCTAGAAGTGAGTTATATGTCAATTTTACTCAGTAAGGCTGCGGGCGGGGGAGAAGCGTGAGGGGGTGGCCCCCTAGCTAGGATGGTAAGGAAGGGTCTCTCTAGGGAGAGGAGACTTAAACAGAGGCTGGAATAACACTGAGGAGCAGCACCGCAGAGACAGAAGTGGGTGGAAATGCCTGGTTTCGGTGTGTCACCATTTCGGAGTCCGTGTTCTGAAGTGGGTGTGCGGGAGCCTCTCTCTTGATACTCCCCACTGTCCCCTTTCTTCTGATGTCAGGGAAAGGCCCCGGATCTGGATTGCATTACAGAATGCAATAGAATGCATCACAGAGTCCACGGGCCTGGATTCTCTGAGCAGCTTCACGAAACAGCCCTCTTGATTAGACTGATGCTGCCTGAGGATCCCATATGGATTTCTAAATGACTAAAGTCAATGCCAAAAGCAAGGGGCTCTGGGTTCTCAAGGAGATTAACCCGAACCTGAAATCTTCTCCTCCCCATCCCTCCCAACCCAGCCCAGTCCTCAAAGGCACCAACAGAAAGACAGCACAGGGAAGGGAGTGAACGAGGTTAGGACGGCTAAGAGGAACTTCAAGTGGGTGAGGTCCCTGACTCCTCTAGGCTGGAATAAAAATGTCCAGGGCTGTCCTCCTCTCTCCCCCAGGCCTCTGCAGTCAGTTCCCTTCTTTCTCCCAAAGGATGAGCCATCTTGTGCAGGAAACTTAATGCCACAGGGGAGAAACTTGAGAAAAAGCCAGACTTGTTGAAAAGTTGTAGCTAATTTGGGAGCCAAAAGGGAAAAAATCAATTATCTCAGGGATTTAGTCAGCTCTTATGGACCAGGCTGTTTTGGTCTACTTATGACCCGCATCTGCAGACACACGGTAGGTGAGAGAGTGAGGCTCTGGAATCCTGTAGACATGATCATAAATCTGGGCTGCCCTTACTAACTGCCACACCCCAAGGAAGCCACTTAAACTCTTTGGACCTTCGTTTCTTCCTCTGCAAAATGGAAGCTCTACTTTGCAGGGTTGCCATGGGGATGAGCAATAAGGTATGTGCTAAGGGTCATCATCATCCTCCCCGTGATGCATGGGCTTCCACTGTGCATGAGACACTGTGATCATTCTTTACTTAATCCCCACAGCAGCCCTCACTGGAGGGTCCAAAATCACACACCCTGCTTAGCCTGATGGCCAATGTCATCATGCAGTGATCATCCATTCACCTCTCTCCTCTGGGTCTCTGTCCATATATAAAGCAAAGATTTGTAAATTTACTCGTTCATGTATTCAACTTGCTTTGACTTTTTAAGTACCCACCTGGGCCAGGCACTGCTATGTAGTAGAATGCATAAGATGGACATAGACCCTGGTGGGGCTCACACTCTGGAGGGGGAAGGGGGCCAGAAAGTAAAACATATAACATGTTTAGGGACACACAGAAACAATTACCTGTCTGTGCTGGTGGGGAGGGAGGGGAGGGAGGTGAGTGCAGGAAGACACTTCGTTTACAATAGGGGTCGGAGAAGTCCTTGCTGAGAGGGCGGGCAAGGTGAGAGAGTGAGCTGTGCAGATAGTTGGGAAGGAAACTTCCAGGCCGAGGAAAAAAAGCAATGACCTCAAGAGCCCCAAGGCAAGTCAGCTGTTAGAGAAAAGTTCTGCAGATTGCATCCTTGGAACACCAGTCCCACCAGATGCTCACTGGAAAAAAACTTACGGGGTCCAATAAGTTTTGCAAATACTGCATGCTGCAGATGCCATTTTTGGAGTTTGCATTACCCATTAGCATAAAAAAAGAAGAAAAAGAAAAAGAAAACACCAGGCCAAGTCCTGCAATGGAGTCTTGTTCAATGCAGGTTCACCCCAACGTACTTGACTACAGTCATCCCTTCACATAACACCTGCCAGCATCCCACAGAGCTATGTTTCCATGGAAACCAGTTTGGGAAACTGCAGTTTAAATGAAGGGCCCTTTCTCTACAGTGGTGCACAATGTTTTGATTTTCTGGCCCTCATGGGATCATTGCACAAAGACTCGTTGAGTTCCTCCTTACTAAGTGTAAGTTAGGTCTAGTTGGAGACGGGGCAGGGACGAGACCCGCTATCTCCACTGCAAAAGTCACACCCACAGAGTAGGCGACATGGGCCAAGGAAGGTCAAAGTGTGTGGATGCTATCGTCTTCCTCGGAACTCAGTGACCCAAATTTACCAGTGGACAGTTTGGGGGAAAAGAATGGAACAGACTTATTGCAAATCCTGGCTCTGCTCTCTTGTGATATATCAGCCCTGTATGGAGAGAGCACAAAGATGATTCTTACCAGATCTGTGTGGTTTTACAGGTAAGGAGTGGTGGTTACTAAGGGATGAGACAAAAGGAAAAATGCTCAGCAATCTGTACCATCTAAATATCACCTCAAAAAGAAGGGAACCTTCTGAATACTCTTCAGAACTGCCCCCTGCAGGGGCGCCTGGGTGGCTCAGTCATTAAGCGCCTGCCTCCAGCTCAGGTCATGATCCCAGGGTCCTGGGATCGAGTCCCACATAGGGCTCCCTGCCCTGCGGAGAGCCTGAATCTCCCTCTACTCCCATCTCAGTGCTCACTCCTTCTCTCTCTCTCTCTCTCTCTCAAATAAATAAATAAAATCTAAAAAAAAGAAAGAAAGAACTGCCCCCTGCAGATCCAGTTTCAAACATACACACACATACAACAACCCAGCCTCAAGCAGCCTCGGAGTTGGAATGAATTGACTTCCACTGTGATAGACACACTGGCCAGTTAGATCCCTCCTTAACCACTTGCATAGGATTAATTTGCAAAGGCTTTCCTAGTGATGATCTAGAGTCCAACGGATAGGAAGCAATGCTGGGAGGAGGGGAGAACAAAACCGTATTGTTTCACTTGTAGAATATATTTATTGTAATCACTCCTGAATGCGCTTGTATTTGTTTCAGAAATTGTCTCCTTCCATTTGCCGTCAGGACCTGGGGAGCAGCATAACACGGTGTTAGGAGCATAGATATAAATAATGACATGTACAGTTAGTAGTGGTGATCAGAGCTCCTGCTTTGGGCCAGACCCTTAGTAAGGGCATTGTCTACTGAACGCTTCAGTGCAGTCTTAGCTCTATTTTACAGATGAGAAAACAAAGTCCCGGAAAGGTGCAGTGATTTACCCAAGGTCACCCAGAAAAGCACACGGCCAGATGAGAAACCCAACACCATGTGTTGTCTCCTTATGGAAAGTATGTATTTGGATCTTGGCGTGCTTGGACGTCAGCCCCACCCAGCACTTTCAAGCTGTGAGGCTTTGCGCAAATTCGATAATTTTTCTGAGTCCCAGCTTCCTTGCCTATGAAAATGAAGATCGCCTTCTCTATACCCTGGGCAAGAGGAGCCCCTTAGCCCAGAGGAGGGTCGCAATAAATTCTGCATTCTTGGAGTGCCTGGGTGACTCTGTCCGTTAAGCACCTGCCTTCAGCTCAGGTCATGATCCCAGGGTCCTGGGATCCAGCCCCACATCGGGCTCTGTGCTCAGCGGGGAGTCTGTTTCTCCGTCTCCCTCTTGCTCTTCCTGCTTGTTCTCTCTCTGTGTCAAATAAATAAATAAAATCTTTAAAAATTAAATAAATAAGTAAATAAATAAATTCTGCATGCTTGAAGTGGGAGCAGGTAGGGGAGGGGCAGGCCGCCTGGGAGGCCTGTAGATGGGAGGTGGGGAAATTGAAAACAAAACAAAAGAACATCTGCATTCATTCCTTCCTTCAGTGTTTTCTTTAGTTGAAGAACATTTGCTTTGTTTGAGAAAATCCCCCAATATCGATGGGCTCTGGAGATGCCCTGACAACCCGCGTACATGACCTCATTCTCTACATTAAATCCGCACAACAATATGGAAAGGGGCATCGGTTCACCCTTCCCTTGACCAGTCACCCAAAACAACCAAGCCAGCGAGTAACCAGTTCAGACTCTAAACCAGTGGTTCTCAACCTCAACTCCTTGGCCCAGCAAAGGACATTTACGATTGTCTGGAGACGTCTTTGTTTGTCACAGCCAGTGGTACCATTGGCATCTAGTGGGTAGAGGTCAAGGTTGCTACTACTATATGCTCTACGGTGCACAGGACAGTCCGCCATCCCACGACAAATAACTATCCGATCCAAATGTCAATAGCACCAAGGTTGAGAAACTTTGTTTTAAGTCTAGGTTTCTCTAGCTCCAAGGTTGATAACCTTGCTCTATTTTGCTTTTAACTGAGGGTTTCTAAAAGTACTGATAGTTGGGGCCAAATGATTCTGTTGTGGAAGGTGTCCTGTAGGGTATATATAGGGTGTTTGGCAGTGTCCCTGGCTTCTGTCCATTACCTACTAGGAGCTCTGCACCTTCTGAGAGTCGCGACAACCAAAAATGTCTCTGGACATTCCTTCCTGTGCGAAAGGGCAAGTCACCCCCAATTGAGAGCCATTGCCCCAACCCAAGGAGAATCAGTTTAGCTATGAAATGAGAGTAACAAAACTGCCCTGGAAAATATTAAGAGAACATTGTGAGTAACTATTATTTAAATATGGAAAAAAAGCAGATGAACGTGTGTGTAGATATATTGAGTACCTGGGCACGTCTGGCAGAAAGAAATATTATCTCTTGTGATCTCCTGCCGTGGTATCGTTGAGGCAACAAATTGACCAACCTCTTTATTTCCCAGCGTATGTGTTATCACTTCCACCACACTGGGTCTCCGGGACCATGCACCAGAATAGAAATACAGAGTTGTGTTCCCTTTTTTGTTATTGTCAATGTTCTATTTTTAGAGTACCATTATTATTCCAAAATGAATTAGATCTTAATTTGAAGCAATGTTACCGGGGCAAGGAGCAGCCAGCAGGACCTGAGGCTCCGTGATTGACCCCACAAGGAGAGACACTGCCTGTCCCCAACCCTGAGGCCACAGAAGGGGTGGCCAAAAGCCAGAGAAGGTCCAAGGTCTAGTACACATGGGCAAGGTGCTCATTTCACTGCAAGGAAGCTCGTCCTTCCCCAGTAAACTGAACGTTGACATCTGAAAAAACATGAAAAACATGAGGCATCTTCACTGGTGTTCATTTGTTTAAAATGTCCATTACATGGGGAACATTATTCAGCCAAGAGAAAGGAAAAACTACTGCCCTTTGTGACTACAAGGATGGACCTGCTAAGTGAAATAAGCCAGAGAATGAGAAATACTGCATCATCTCATTTATATGTGGAAACTTTTTTTTAAAAGTTGAACTCACAGAAACAGAGTAGAATAGTGGTTTCCAGGGGCTGAAGGATGAGGAAAATGGGAAGATGCTGGTCAAAGGGTAGAAGCCTGCAGGGGCACCTGGGTGGCTCAATCAGTTGACGTCTGACTCTTGATTTCTACTCAGGTCATGATCTCAGGGTCCCACTGAGTGTGGAAGTTTGCTTGAGTTTCTCTCTCTCTCCCTCTGCCCCTCCCTTGCTCACTCACTCTGTCTTCCTCTCTCTCAAATAAATAAATCAATTTTTTTAAAAAAAGATACAAGCCTTCAGTTATAAGATGAGTCCGTTCTGGGGATCTAATGTCTAGTACAGTGACCATAATTAGCAATATTGTGTTGTATACTTAAAATTTGCTAAAAGAATTGATCTTAAGCATTCTCATACACACAAAAAAGGTAACTATGCGAGATGATGGATGTGTTAATTAACCAAACTGTGGGGGTGAGTGTTCCCCAAGGTATACATATATCAAATCATCACATTGTATGCTTGAAATATATACAGTTCTTTGTCAATTATACCTCGATCAAGTTATTGGGAAAAAAGAATTTCTAGGGCAGGGGAAATTGAGGTACAGCCAAGAACTAGCAAATTTTCCATGATGATATAAAGCAGGGGTCAGCAAAATTTTTCTGTAAAGGACCAGACGGTAAATACATTGGATTTTGTGGATCAGACAACCCCTATTGCACCCTGCTCAGCTCTGCTGGTGCAGCATGAACACAGCCATGGAAGATCCATCCTTGAATAGGCGTGGTCAGGTTCCCATAAAACTTCATTCGTGGATGTGGAAATGTGAATTTCATGTAATTTTTGTATCAGGAAATCTTTTTTTTTTTTACAACCTTTTAAAAATGCAAAAACTATTCTTTGCTCCTGGGCCATCCAAGAACAGGCAGTGGGCTGGATTTGTCCCATCCACCTCTCACACAAAACATACAAAAGGACCCCCAAAAGCCATACATTCCCATTTTTCTGTCCTTAAGATGAGGGAGACCACCCAGGACCTTTGGAACTTGGGGTGATTAGAACTACAGGAATTAATCTTTCCAATACCTGAACTTCTGAAACGTTCTATTTTTATAGGACTAGATAACCATTGTAGGACAATGGTTACTCCAAGGAGTAACGTAGTGCTGGCTTTTTTCTTTGCCTGTTTTGATTCCATGAAATCGGTGTTTACGGTACAAAGTCATCAATAATTGGATTTCTTTAGGACCTTCTGGTTAAAAAAAATAAAATAGAGACAAGAAAAAAAAAAAAAACAAGTCAGGTTCTAAGCTTGGTAACACACAAAACTCTCTCAGGTCTTGTGTAAAAGGATAGATGAAAAAGATCTCTCCAATTTCTGATTTCTCTCCCTAAGCACAGTCAAGCCTCCATGCTGAGGGGAGAGATGCTTGGCTCAGAACTTCTTGATGATTATAAATTCTTCATCAACCCTGGATTAAGTTTTTAAAAGGGATTCTTCTTCTTCTTCTTCTCCTTCTTCTTCTTCTTCTTCTTCTTCTTCTTCTTCTTCTTCTTCTTCTTCTTCTTCTTCTTCGTTACTGTGATCATAATTTTCAGATTTTCGACTACTTACAAAACTTTTTTTTTCCCCCCTCTCACAGCGAAGGTCAGTCACTTTTAAGATATAAGAGAATTTGAGAACAGATTAATGACAAAGACAAATGATGATTTTTATTTTAGCGGAAGTTTCGGTGCGTTTTCTGCCCAGCCTCGTACTGATAATAAAGTACACTTGACATATAACTGCGTAAGTTCTTTGCTTTAAAGTTCAACAATGGATCAAAAGAATGAACTCTCTCTTTAAAAAGAAATGTCCTGGAAGGAAAAATAAAAGGAAGGTTGGGGGGACCTCATCCATCCCTTTTGTCCTGTTCTCTTCTCTTTGTGGCCCAGAGACAGAGCATTGAGTGACTTCTTCAGAAAAAAGATCAGTGAAATTGTCAGTTGATTACTTCTCCTTGATTAGCATTTATAAGAGCCCTGTGATACAGTATTTGCATTCCTATTTAGCCGTGATTTTTGTGGGGCACCAATGATTAAACTTGTCACGGGGCTTGATTGACGGGGTCAGATCTTCACTTTCTACTCTTTTGAAATTAAAAACAAATGTGTCAGCTCCCTTCATGGGCCGGAGCGCCGTGAAGCTCGCCTGCCTTGTCATTGCAGATAGGTCAGGAATGTTTTAATTTTAGGGATGGATTCTGCTTGTCAAGTAGAGTGTGATGGCGTGTGGTTCTGGAGATGAGATGTGAAGGGTGTAAAACAAAGAAGGGGAAGAACAAAGACAAAGACACTCACATTATTAGACAGATTTAATTAGTCTGAATGGATATTATGCTAGATGAAGCAGTGAGCTGTGAAATTAACCCTTGATTACAGATTGGCGGATCATACTCATAAAGAGAATCGAACCTTTGTGGAGAGACGTGAGGTGTGATTTCAGTTTTCTCTACCCTTCTGGGTTGCGTGCCAGAACTCCACCCCCACCACCCACCCTTCTGTACTGAAACACAAGAATCTGTACGAGAAAGCATGCAAGTTCACCTTTAGCTCATGCCAGCAGGTATGCCCAGAGAAGGGGTTCCATCCAGCTGTCCCCTCTGCAGGCTTAGAGAAAGCCACAAGCCGACAGTGGGTGCGAGTGAAGCTAAGGGGCTAACAATGATTCAGATTTCCCCTGCCAAGATAGAGACTACAAATCGCTAAGTCCAAAGGAGAGCTGTTTATTTAGAGCATCAGCACTGAAGAGCTCTATGAACTGCAGGGGAGGGCACCTCCTAGGAACATCTTTGATACAGTCTTCCCAACATGTCTCTACCTCTCTACGGTCTTCCCCAGCAAATCCCAGCTTCATTGTGACTCCCAGGAATTCCGGGCAAATTAAAAGAGAGATGCGAGGCCGAGATGCCTGACCCAACATTGGTGTCCAGTTGAGCAAAACTCACCTATGCTAAGGACTTCAACAAGGAAGGGATGGTTGTGAGGGACAATGCACAGAAGAAGGTATGTGGGTCCAAGATCATGTGACCCTCCAGAAATCCATTCATTATCCAAATTATCAAAAGGGTATGAACTCTGCTGAGAAAGGCCTTGTGTAAGCTGCACCAACTGATATCTCAGCCTTTAAGCGACTTGGTCTAGTTCATTCCCGAAGCACCAGTTCCAGGAATGGGAGGGCTCATGGGGCATTATACAGAGAAGGAGTGTCTGTCAGGCTGCCCGGAGTCATGTGGAAAGTCAGCAAATCAGGAACTGAGGAAATGGAGTTCTAGAACTTGCTTTGTGGGCCTTCCCCAAACCCAGCCTTCTTGTTGGCTAACAGGGAGGACAAGTCCTTCTCTAACAACCTCTCATGATTGTGCTAAGGATGAAGTCTGAACCGTGTCCCTAAAGTGCCAGAAAGGCACCATGTGTTATTATTATAGCTTCGTGTAGAAAACATGATGCCATGTTTTCTACACCATGTCTCTGGCTCCAGCCTTTTTCACTACAAGCTCTCCCCTTGATGTGTAAGTGGCTCCATGCCAGGAAACTCCTGGTTGAGGAATGCCCTGGACAGGCGGTACACAAATGTGGTCTTGGGACTCTGAATCAATTACTATCAATTGAAAATAATTTATTCCCAATCGTTGTTGAAGGCTGAGGGTGGTCAAGGAACTCACTGGCATGACCCTAGAATTTTTGGAATGTTAGAGACAGAAGGGAAATGGTAGCTATTACCCTGGCTCTGCTCATGGGAATTTGGCACACACGAGTAGCATTCCTCATAGGTCAGGATAGGGAAAATATAAAGAATCACTGCTCTACCAGGAAATGTGAGGGGGCCTTAATTAGCATGTGCTCTGGATGACCCAACTGTAGGGGTCACATTGCTCCAGGTAGACGGCTGTATCTCAAGGTCCTTTGGTTTATGGTCTCTGAAAATTCAGGCTATTTCTACATGTCAACCCAGCGACGTTTATAACTGCTTGGAAATGAGAATTGTTTTCTTCCCAAAGATGATGTTCTGTTTCTGAAGAAATGTCTTTCTTCGCCTTGAGTAATAAGAGAAATAACCTACTGTCTCCAATTTGACTTCACTGAGTTTTAGAGGAGGAAGGGATTTTAAGAAATCAGCTTATGAGGGGATTCCCAACTTTTGGTAACCTTGCTCTTGAACAGAGACAGAGTGATTTAGATAATACTTGGATAAGCTCTTTTTTTTTTTTTTTGGATCATTATATATTTTTTAAAAGCATATTCATCTGTGTGTATGTGTGTGTGCACATGCATGTATGTGTGTGTTTCAGGGTTTCTCAACTTCAGCACCATGGACTTTGTGGGCTGAGTCATTCTTGGTTGTGGGGGCTGTCCTATGCCTTGTAGGATATTTAGCAGTATCTCTGGCTTCTACCTACTAGCTGTCACTACCATCACTACTAAAATGTCTCCAGACATTTCTAAATGTTCTCTGGGAGTCAAGAACACCCGCAGTTGAGAAGCACTGATAGATATCTATCATCGCATGGATGTTATTACTTAGGATATGGCTAAAGAAAAGAAAAGAAAAGTGACTCAAATTAAAGAAACATATTAGGTTAACAAACAGTAGAGCGAATACAAGTGCTTGTGATTGAGAGAATACAGCTTAAAACAAATAGAATACAGCCAGAAATCAGGAGGGTTGTGCCTGACAGCAAGAAGTTTAGGGAAGACTGGTTTAGCCTTAAATCCATGTTTGACAGATGGCGGTAACTGACATCCAGAACATGAGATGGATTTGACAACAACCACTCAGCTGTTTGTCCTTGTGTTAATCTCACCAAGATAAGGCAAGAAAAGCACTTCACACAGTGCCCGGCACAGAGCAATAATAATGATCCCCAACATATATTGAGCACCTGCTATGTGACGGGTAGGGTTTTAAGCTCTTCGCATCTAGTAGCGCATTTGATATTTACAAGAACCTGTGAACCCCTCAGAAAAAGATAGGAAATATGTGAGATAAGTCTATGGTGGAAGGAGGAAGATGATAAGCCATTTGGTGGAGCTGTGGATAGAGCGTGGGATTTGTCATTTACACTGATGCCACAGTTTAACATTTTCCCCTAATGCCTACTGTGTGCCAAGCAGTATGCCCCATCTGACCCACAATAAATATTTAATTCACATCAGCTATTATTATTAGCTGTTCTGCCCATGGGTTTGTGTGCTGGTGCTGCATTATTAGAGGAAGTCGACGGCTGCTCTTTCTGCATAGTATTCATGCCAAACTGGAGAATCTGTTTTCTCAGTTGGGCTTCCAGGGCTCCCTTTCCTGTCAAAAAAAAAAAAAAAAAAGGCAGGGAGCTTAAAATTTAGGAATGCTTTAGGCTGCAAATAAGAGACTACGTACAGCAACTTAAATAAATCACGATTTTCTTCTCACCATCACGACATCCAGGAGGAGACCGCTGTGGCATTAGGCCAATGGGTTAGTGATGTTAGAAGGTGTCTCTTGTGAGTCTCTCGATCGTTGCCTCCCTGTGGCACCACTAGACACGGTGGCCCCCTTCAAGGTAGGAGAAGGAGTGAGATAACTGTGTACTGACCACCTTTGTCCCCTCTTCTCAGGGGGCAAGTCTTTCCCAGAAACCCAGCAGAATTCCACTTCAACTTCCACAGTCAGACTGTGTAATTTTGTCATCCCTAGCTGCAAGATCGAGTGGCATGAGTATTTGGTTGGACACATTGCCACAGAAAACAAAGCCAGGATTTTATCAGCAGGGAAGAAGGGGGGATGGATATTGAGTAGGCGACAGTCGTATCTGTCCCAAGGACCATCCCCATGGCAGGCATGCACCATCACCCCTCTTCTCCTGCCTCCCCCAGTCCCTCTTTCCCAGCAGCCAGCTCAGGTTGGAGACCAGGTTTCCATTCCAAAGGAGCATTCATTAATCACCAAATGCGGACTAAGTAAATAATGTTGGCCAAAAACATTCCAGGTGCAAGGGGCTGTATAAACAGTATGAGATGCTGTCCTCATCACCATTATCACCACCACAACAAGCATGACTATCCGAGCACCGACCACGACCACTAGGTATTTCAGATACATGATCACATATAATTGTCACAAGGACCCCAAGGTGTTATCATCATTCACATTTTACAGAAGAGGAAATTAAGTTTGCAAAAGGCAACATGGCTTATTGCAACTCACTCAGAGAAGTAGCAGATCCAGGCTTGAACCCAAGCTGGCGGAACCCCACAGCCACTGTCTCCACCCTCAAGATGTTAACAATACAACAAAGATCGCCATATCAAGATCAACCATCATGAGAAGTAGCTTACCAGCCCTGCAAGACAAAATTATAGCAAGTGTCAAGCTATGCGGTCCTGGAAATAGGGTTCGGAAGACTACCAAGGAAGATGGGTTTAAAGAAGGCCAGATGTAGTCAAGCAAGACACTTGAACTGCCCCTGAAGAGAGATTTGACTCAATTTCCCCATGGTTATTAAGGTCGGTGCCAGCTCCCGGCTCCAGCAAACACAGACACGACCGGAACTGGGGAAGTCTGGACAGCCACAAAGCAAACAGAAGCCATTATGCTCCAGGCAGATGCAGTTGGAGTTTCTGGGCATTTCTGAGGTTTCTCAGGGTCCACTCACAATCCTGTGACTGTCCACGTGACACCCAGGGCTCCCATTTGCTCGCAGCGCTTTGGCCAGGCTGCGAGCCGGCAGATGGGGAAACCCAGGTACCAGAGGGTATACCTCTGCTTCTTGGGCATGTTTGGTTCAAACCGGTCTGCCTAAAGCTGACCCCAAATTCCCCCAAGTGAAAAAGCAGAATGTGTGCTCTCTTTTCACATAGTATTTCTAAAATGCCTATGAGTATAAAAGAAACAAAACCAAAAAAAGTCCGGGATATACGATATCCCCAAACCACCAAAAAGACAGGAAACTTTCTGAATCAGGAATCTAGCCCTTTTTCTTAACGGATTTCCCGTTTGGTTTGGAAACCCGACCGGCTATTTAAAAACTTAGATAAGAAACTATTTTAATTGAGTGCAAATCAGCTTGATCAACAATTTCTGAGTCTGACAGAGTCCCAGGCACCGTTCATGATTCTAGAGCGAGATGCCGGGAAACGCAGACAAGTCAGACCAAGGAAGGAGCTAAAGCAAAGGAAGCAATAAAGAGCTCACTAAGACCAGGACAAGGGGTCGATGTGGAGCATCGATGCGATGGCCCTCTTCTTACCCGTTTCTTCTTTTCCAGCATGATGAGCATATAGGGCAGAAAGAACATTAAACAAAAGTTTAAAACTGATCCATACTAAAAACCAAAATAAAGAAAGGCGTTCACAGTATGGTGGCAAAGAGCGTTGATTTGAGAATCAAATCAAATTCCTAAGTTCTAGACCCAGTTCCCCTGCTTGCTGATTGTGTGACTTCGGGTGAGTCACTTTACTTCTCTGAGACTCAGTTTCCCTGTCTGTAATACTCTCTACCTCCCAAGGCCACTGTTAAAATTGTATTGAGATAATGCAAGAAAAGTACTCAGCACAATACCTGGCATGTAATAAGTTCTCCATTAATTTTTGTTTGCAATAATAACAGTGATGGTGATGTATTATTTTCATCATTAAGCTTATTGTAGTGACTGGAATATAGTATGCCCTCGATTATGGTCTGCTATAGTTGGTTTTGTTGCTGCTGCTGTTGAATTATGTAACACCGTGTCTGGCAAAACATAACCACTCAACCATCGTGCCTGCCATTTTGTAGAGCCCAGATGAGCGAGCATGAAAATGTCACTGTGGGACAATCTCTGGGAGACGGATCCTACAGAATCCCCATTCATGGTAAATGGTGATCAGTAATGTGCCTTCTTTACTTTCACCTCCAGAAAACCACCTAGTTATGCCAGTCCTGCCCAAAGTCATCATGAAGGCAAAATTCACAAAACCAAAGCCAGAATCTCTGAGATGGCCCTGGGCAGGGCCCACTCTACCCAATGGTCTATCTATGTGTCTACACCTGACACCGTGCATAACAAACACCGTGCATAACAAAGATGCCAAGAGTCTGGCCCCAGGGTTTATTTTAACTGGGATTTCCCTCCTTCTCATGTGTTCTTGGCCCACAAACTCTGTAGGATCCTGCTACAAGGCCCAGTCTTCCCTTGGAATCCCATCTTCTTGCTCCCTGTCTCCTTGCCTCCTCCCATGTAAAGCCTTCCATTACTTCCAAGCCCAGCTGACCCACCACCTCCTCTAGAAAGCCCCCTGTTATCCTTTGTTTTCCCAAACTAGAAAAGATCCTCTCCTCCTCTGGGCACCTACAGGTTCTGGTGTGACATGTATCAATCCATATCTTGGTTTATAATCATGCATGTGTAAGTCAGGACTATATAGATTACATAGGAGAGAAAATCCACTGAAACCAGCTTAAGCACAGAGCACTTTACTGGCTCCTGTGAAGGTCAAGGAGGTCACCAGCTGCAAGCAAAGCGGGATCTCGTGCTTAGATGGTGCCATTGGAAATCTGGCCTACTCCACCCCTCACATCTTGCTTCCTCTGCAGTGGCGTAACTCCCAGGCATGTTCTCCGCAATGCGGTGGCTCAGAAACCACCCCAGGGAGAGGAAGCCCGAGGCTGAGACTCTCCAAAGAAAGGAGTTTCAGCAAAAACCTTTCATTGGGCTGACTTGGGTCACATGCCTATCCCTGGACCAATCACTGTGGCCAGGAGAACAGAGCACAGGGATTGGCCGGACTGGAATGTATCTCAGAAGTGGGATGAGCATCTGGCTTGAGAACCACGGGGTCGTGGTTACGCAAAGGCAAGTCAGCATCACTACCCAGAGGGGACAACAGTTACCTGTGGCAGGTATAGAATCCCTGATGATTCATCTTTTGGTACCTCACAAAGCCTTCCATGCTGTTCCTCATCAAATGAATACTGAGTAAAACTAGCAAATGAATGAATGAAAAACACAGGAAGCTAAAGACCATACCGACTGGCTTTTGCATGTTCCTTCTGACACGCTTGTACTAGCCACAGAGATCACGCATCCGTTGCAGGATTTCTCCAACTAAGTCTTTTAAGGAAAATCTCAGTAAACCAGACATCACAGAGTTTTCCGTCTAGAGGCAGAAATTATGCAGGCGATACTAATGTTTAATAATCCAAACTGCCTTGCTCACTATAAAATTTAAAAAAAAATGTTGTTTTTAACCTAATAAGAAAGAATTCACTTTGACCTAGTCCTTGACCTGTCTGTTTGAATCTTCTTTCCAGCCATTTCTGGTCATGAAAAATGGGCAGGATTTCTGGCATCCTTTATGCTTCTGTTATTAAAAGCAGGATCAGTTAATAAGTAATTATGATGCTTAGTTTCTAGGGAACAAGGAGATAAGGGCAGAACACTTGAGTCTCACAAATTACATGCTATGGTATAGATTTTCACCCAGAGTGGAGAACAGCCTAGCGCTCTTTTTCTTTCCTGTGGCATGAATTGTTCTAATTATATGTGCAAGATCCTCTATCCCCAAAGATATGAGTTGGAAGCACTGTGTCTGTTCTTTTAATTCCAAGAAGCATTTGCAGTTACGTGTTCCCACCCCCCTTGTTTTCAAACTGAATTGTTTCGGTGGTAGCTTGGTGTGTCAGCTTGTAAGTCTATAAAACAGTTTTATACCAGCTGGAGATTCAACATGCTACATGAATACATAACAGTGCCTAACCAAGAAGGTTTGTAATTCAGTAATTAGCTGTAATTAATGAACACAAAGTGAAGACTCATTTACAGTTTAAATTATCACATTAGCTCCTGTCACCCTCTATGTACACAAAACAGCAGGAATTCAATTATTTTTATTCTTCAAAGCTAATTTAAAATTTAAGGGATGCCATTACATGAAATAATAGGTAGGAAATGTAATCGAAATCACTGGGAACAGTTGGCCGTCCTCAGAATAAAAAAAAAAAAATGTGATTGCTGACGATTTGGAAATGTTTTTTCATCTGTGAACAGATGAAGGATTGAAATCTCTGCTCTTTTCAGTATATTTAATTTAAAAGAGAAAGCAAGTTCGGTGGTTGCTGAATCTTTGTGCAGGGAGAATCATTGTGCATAATTGTAAAAGCAGTTGATAACCGATAATGCTGTTGATAGTAACGAGACAGCCCGGGAGGCTCACATTCCATTATCCTTAATGGGGGCTGAGTCTCCTGCAACCGCGCGGGGTTCCTGGAATTGTCACCCATTTTTGATGCATAACTTCAGCTAGGGAGACCCTACGTCATTGTCACATTGCTGTCGTCCTCAATTCTTTGTACGTATAGATGATAAATATTTTTTAATTCATCCATCGAACATTGAGCCGGCAGCTCCTCTGTCTCAGGCAGTGTTCTCAGTGCCAAGACCACAGCAGTGGGCAAGACAGTCCACATTCCTGATCTTGTGGAGCCAGCATTCCACTGGGAAGAGACAGGCAGTGGCCAGGGGTTCTCCAGCTTGGCTATTAATAGAATCATGGGGGAAGCTTTGAAAATATATGTATGGCAATGTCTGGGTCCCAGTCCCAACTAATGGAAATAAATTCTCTGGGAGTCAGGCCTGGGCATCAGTATTTTTAACAGCTCACTGGGTGATTCTAATGTGCAGCCAGAATTGAGGATAAAGCAGCTAATAAATTAGCAATCACTGGGGATGAGTGTGATGACGGAAATGAAGCAAAGGAGTGTAGAAGGTGACAGGTGGCCGCTCTAGAGTGAGTGTTCAGGGAAAACTCTGGGCGGTGAATGGTAAAAAATAAGCCAGCTCTGAAAAGATCTGGGAGGATGTTGTTTTAACCCAGGTGTCAGCATAACTTCCCGCCACCCCAGTCCTCCTCCTCTCCTTCCACCTTTCCCCTTCTCCCTTCTTCCCCGTCCTTTTTCTTCTTTCCTTCTATCTTTCTTTCTCTCTTTCTTGGCACCTTTAACTCTTCAAAATGTAAACACCTTTTTTAGCACAAGGGCTATACAAAAACAAGCTACAAGCCGAATTTGGCCCGCTCAAACCATGTTCTAGAAGAAAAGGTCACGCAAGTGCAAAGGCCCTGAGGCAGATAGGAATGTAATGTGTTAGAGGAGCAAAAAGAAGGCCTGAGTAGGTGGGGCTTAGTCGGAAAGGAGGAAGGGAAGATGAGGCTAGAGACATGGGCAGGAGTCTAGATTTTATTTTTATATACAATGGAAAGTCATTAGAATATTTTAGGCAGGGAATGAACGAGTGTGTGTGTGTGTGTGTGTGTGTGTGTGTGTGTGTGTGTGAAGGCGACAGTTATGTTCCCATACACACCACAGTGAATCTCCCCGCAGCGGCCACTAATGTCCCTCTGTGGCAGTTTCAGGAAGGAAAAAACAACCCCATGTGGAGAGAATGCTGTGTCTGTTCCTTTCGACTTCTTCGTGAATGCACTTTCTCCCTCCTCTTCCCACGTTCATTTTTCTTTCTCCTTTAAATAGGCCACTCGAAGCTGCACTGACTAATTTTTCATAGGTGACCGACTGCTGAGTGGGGGTTTAGGTAGACAGAGGGAAGGCGCTGATAAGCCGGCGCGCAGATTCTATTAGGGAAATGCAGTGGTAATTAATGAATCCTGCCAGTAATTGGGAAGGTGTGAGTCCCCGTAATATCGTAATGATAGTCATCCGTCTGCGCACCCCCGTCACTCTGAGCCATCCCTCACGGCTCTCTGATCTCAGACTCTTAGCCATGCAAATCTCCTGACAGGACGCTGTGTCTCTGTCTCCCTAATTGGGCAGTATAGGGTTGTTTATGGATATTGTCGGCATTTAGGCCTTGGTTGGAGGTTGTTCAAAAATCGTTAGCAAAGTTGCCTTAACAGCGTTGTCAAATATGTATTCCCCTGTTTCGATATCTGTTTTTAAGCCGGCAGAGGTTGGCGGTGAAATTAAGCTGTGCATTGTGTGGACCGGAGCTCCGTGTGTGATGGTTATTAAACCGTTTTGGAAGTAAAACCCAATTTACAGTAATTTCTCATCCCTCTTCAGATAAAACTTCAGTTCGTGTGCAGGAATGGGAGGGCTTTTTAATAGCAAGTCCTGGGTTCTAGAGAGAACAGTGAGTAGGCGAATGCCATCCTGAGACATGACCATTTGCAAACATTACCATTTACATCGAGATGGGTTCCTAAACATCCATCACTGTTTAATTCCAAATGGGCACCTTTACTGGAAGCATTTGCCACATTTTCTTGCCAATATTTTTTTCCTGCACGGAAGTGGCCACCCTTTTGTGTACCCCAACCAAATGGGAATGATGAATTATTCAAAGTGCCATGAATTTTTTTTAAAGCCATTATATATCTGGTAAGTGAGCTTAATGTGTCTGTCATGATGTTTAAGAGGGATCTTTTAAATATTTAGAAAACATGGGAAGTATCATTTTAATATATAATCAACACACTTTAAAAATATTCAAATATGAAATAGTACAGTTCAGACAGCGTCTTTATCAATCCCAAAGAGTAGAGCAATTTAAAAAACTCTGGTCTTCGTTTTCTTCTCCACGGAGGAACACAGATTTGCAAGTCTTCATAATGGAAGTGGATTTATTTTTATTTTTATTTTTTTTAAGATTTTATTTATTTATTCATGAGAGACAGAGGCAGAGGGAGAAGCAGGCTCCCCGCGGAGCAGGGAGCCCGATGCGGGACTCGATCCCAGGACTCTGGGATCAGGACCTGAGCCGAAGGCAGACGCTTAACTGACTGAGCCACCCAGGCGTCCCTGGAAGTGGATTTAGAACTGGATTATTCCTCTCACTAGTGCTGTGTGGCCTTGATTAAATTACCTAGCCTCCCTGAGCTTCTGGTTTTTCATCTGTCTCCCCAGTGCTTGGACACTGGGCATCGTTCTAGGGCTGAAAACAAGTTAACGGATAGGAACGGACATAATACATGGAGAGGGCTTTGCAATCCAATCTAGTAGCTCTGCCAAGAGGCTGGCAGAACTTGGACAAATCACTTAACCCCTTCTAAGCCACAGTTGTCACATCTGTAAAATGGGCCACATAATACAGAGTTGGTAAGGTAGGTCTGAGGAGCGGAGATGAGTTGAAAGTACCCATGTTGGGTGGTGGCTCATGCCCGCTGAAACTCGTGGAGATCATGAAGGGACGCTCAGGGAACGTGATGGAGGGAACGGAGGAGCCATGAGGCACCATCACATTTAAGAGATTGTTACCACTGTTTTGCCTGCCTCTGCAGTCTGCAAACTTGACCTTCACGTTGGCTTACATAGCCATTCAGGAAAGTGTTAAAGCAGCAACATCAGCAGTGTGAGGACCCAGGGAAGGACTGGAGTGAGGAAAAGCATCCCCGGAAACCTTTACTCTGGAGTTTAAATAAGGTAACCAACCACCCCAGTTTGCCTGGGACCGAGGGCTTCCCCAGTACTACATAACCCCAGGCAAACTAGCAGGTCACCCTAAGTTTAAACTCCTCTTCCAGCTTCAAGCCCGAGGCTCTGACAGGTCATGGTTTACTAAAGCCCCAGGTGCCCAGAAAACCTTTTCTATTTCTAACTCTGAAGTAGTTATGTTTCTCTGTAGAACAATCTGGAATGTTCCAGACACTCTCAAGAAACGGAAATGGCTGCTAGGCAATGTTCTCCCTCCACAGCGGGCTCTACCTCATCTCCTCCAGAAAGTTCTATGGGTACCAGTGACAGAACTACTTACGGGTGGCTGTCCCTCTTACCAACTGCAGCTCCGTTTAGCATGTGGCATGTCCAGAGCAAGCAGGAAAGGGCCAGGATGAGTCCCTTGGTGTCAGCATTGCAATGTTCCACTGGGAATCACCAAGAAGCAGTTGAGAGAGGTTGGCATGACTGGGAGGGCCCTCTAGGGAAGTCAGTTTGGCAGGAGTTAATCAGGGAGCCCTGTCAGCATTTCAGGGACTGGCTTGTGGTTTCCCGTCCATCCACAATTAACACTGGCAGCCACCTTCCCTGCCCAGACCCACTGAAACTGCCCTCTACGGACATCCCAACCGAGGAAGCATCTAGACAATGTCTAAGGGTCCACCTCCCCCCATCACCTTTGGTGCTCCTATTGCAAACCTCCCAGGGTGGTCTGGTTCCACAGCCAGGACTCTCTCACAAAAGTCTTTATTCATCACAATAGCCAACCAGCTGGATCATCTTTCAGTTAAAGGTTTTATTTTGCAACTTGGCCCCCCCAGCCCTACTGCTGGCTCTTTTCCTTTTTTTAATCACTGTCCCTTGCTCCCTTGGATCTGAACGAAGAGCTGCACCGAATGTGTCTGCCAGGAGGCCTCTGTTGTGAGCACCGAGGCCGCCAAGGTTCAATAAGCCAGCTTCAAACTGAAATAACACACATGCCAGGCCCTCCAGCCTTGAATACGAATGTGCTGGCATTTCACATCATAAAAAAGAAAGGGGGAGAAAAGGAAAGGGGCAAGTTAAAGTGTAAGGAACTTCTCTGAATGTAGCAGCTACCAACTCTGGATGCAAACTGCTGTGGAGAATAATTGTCAAAAGCTTGCATAAACATATAAATAAGATAAATTTATTTTCATTATTCATATTTGGTGCTCTTTCCTTCCACTTATTTATGCTTTAAACAACACTTACAGTAAATATAACGATAAAAAAGTGCCTACAGTGGCCAGGAAGATGATCAAGAAGCCCTGATATACAGCAATTCATGTTTCTTCTTGACAATCACTAACGAATCTTAACTGGAGCCATGTTACGTTCCCATGTGAGTGATAAGCAATGATTTATTATGAAGTGTCATGAAATCGGAATGCCATACAGTGAGACATGAGCTAGTGGAAAATGTTTTCCCTGTTTCCCAACCTCATTACTCAAAGATGCAGTGTCCTTTTACCAAGCCTAATTTAACTGACTTTTTTTGAGTACTCTACTCATTGGCGATGGAAATTGGCCAAGGAGAGGATGTCCAGCAAAGTCCGATGTCTCATGCCACAGCTCCAGTGTAGGGCTGGAGCCAGGGCTGGCTGGCGACCTGGGAACTGTGCAAATTGGCCAACCTCCAAAAATATGACCCCAAGAATCATCTCGACCCTCTGCTAGAGCAGCAAGGATACAAATGCACTCAGGAAATGAAGCCCACAACAAGAGAAGAAACGCAAAGAGCAACTTTGATGATTTTGGACCTTGTATTATCCCCATGTCATGCCGTCCTCCTTGGAACACCTGCCTTGATCAATTAAGACTGACCCAATGGTGCAAGGGAGCCAAGCCGAGCCTAGAGAAAGAGCACAGCCTTTAGAGCCTGACTGAATGTGAGTTCAGTCCCAGCTCTTCCACGTACCCCCGTAACTGGTGTGGTGGATGGCACACATGACCCCCAGTCTTTACCCTTCCCTATCCACGCCCTTCCCCATGTGACTTTGTAGTGCCCCCTCACCCTGAATCAAGGCTCAGCTGCATGACTTGCTTTCGCCAATCGGATGTTAGCAGATCCAATGCCAGCAATGGGCTGACAAGCATCTGTGATGATTGCACTCGCCTACTTGGTACCTAGGCCAGTGCTTTGAGAACAGCCCAGACTAGCCTCCCGGAGGATGAGAGAGACATGGAGCAGAACCAGGTCACTCTGGCTGTCCCAGCCTTAGTACAAGAAGGGAGCCCAAGGTCAGGTCTTCCACTCTTTCTCTATTTCCTCCCCCTTCTTTCTCTAGGCCCCTTTTTTCTTGGATATGTTGAATCTTGAAAGGAGGGGGAAGGGGAGGGGGGACAACTTCTTGTATTAATGAAGTGTCCTCTCTGGTCAGCCAGTGCCTCCTGTGGGGCAGGCATCTAGGGCCTGACTCTCTGGTGGGGTCCACGGAAGTCCCAGACCCTGATGTGGGAGATGTGCTCCATTCAGGATGACTTCTAGTTTCCTGAAACATTTCATCTGCCCTCTCATGGTTCACTCTTCATGCTCTTGCCACCAAGGGCCTCTCTCCTGTCTAGGACGGGGTACCAGCCAGCAGCAAGAGAGCTTTTGACTTACTGACCACTAGCACATCTTTTTTTCTTACCAAAACAATGAGAGTGTAAGCAAGCTGCTTGTCCCTCTTTTGCTCTGCCCTCTATCCCCAATGTCTTTTGCTCCTTCTCAATAGTCATGAGTATAGACCAGAGAGTTTGCTGTATAAGTATTGTCCAGCAAGAAATTAGGTGATAATCTTCCCTCCTCGCTGGAACCCACTCCTTCAAGTGCTTCTTGTAGAGTTCCTCACCTGGCTTGTGTGGCTCCCTCGACAGCTTTTCAATGAATTCCTCTAGTCTTTTCCTAGGTGGGTTAGTGGCAGGTAGGAAAAATGGTAATCGATGGCCTGTTCTACCATTTAATAAATCCCGTGAAAATAAGTTTCTCCACTCCCCCTTTACGTTTTTTTACTTTTTATTTTGAAATAATTTTCAACTTAAAACTTGCAAAAATAGTAGAGAGAAGCTTCGCCCAGCTTCCTGTCATGTGAACATCTTACCTAACCATGATGCAATTATCAAAACCAGGAAATGAACCTTGGCTCAATAATATTCACTGAACTATAGACCTTACTTGAATATCACCCTAATTTCCTCTTGCAGCTCTGAAATTTTGCTGATTTAGGCTCTCACATTGGATTTAGTGGTTGTGTCTCCTTCTCCTCCCATCTGTGAAAATCCCTCAATCTTTCTTTGTTTTTTCTGACTTTAACACTGACTGCAGCTGGTCAGGTAGTTTGTAGAATGTGTCCCAATTTGGGTTTGTCTGATATCGTGTCATGATTAGATGGAAGTTATACGTTTGGGCAAGAATACCATAGGAACGATGTGCCCTTCTTGGTGCATCTTATCAGAGATTCCACAATGTTGATATGTTATTACTGGTGATGTTAATTTCACCACTTGGTTAAGGTGGTATGTGGCAGCTTCCTTTAAAATATGAAGTGGGCAGCTCCTATAACCCTTAACTTTGTGGCATTAACCAAAGTATCCTAAAACAAAGAAATTCTATTCAATTTCCTATTACCCTACCTGTGTGATTTTGCACATACAACTTAACATTTCTCTGGACCACACTTTCCTCACCTGGAAAAGGAAAATAATAATAGTCACCTTGCAAGATTGCTGGAAAGATTAGTGATCATATAAGCAAAATATTTGACAGATGGCCCAGTAGACCCTCAAAAGAGGATCCCTCTAAAAATTTTTTGAGCAATTTGCACACCCTTACAAAACACAGTGCATATAACCATCACCTATTTACAGAGAAGATGACTGGAACCAGCTTTATCACATTATTCTCCTTTGTCGATTTCTGATGACTCATCACTTCCCCAAAGACTTTGCTGTGGTCCTCCCCAGATCACCCCAGACCTCCTTTTTGATGTCAGTAACCACTCCTAACTGCTGGGCCATACTGGAAGGCAGGATTGCATGGCAGTTAGACATATGGTCCCCAGAATCAGAATCCCTATTTCACATCCTAGCTGGGATCCTTTGGGCAAGTTGCTAAGAATCTCTCTGCCCCACGGTCTTCTCCACTCACAGGGTTGTTGTGAGGGTTAAATAAAAAGTAATAGCTCTCAGCAAGGTGCATAACACATAGTCTGCTGCAATAATTATATAATTATCTGTAACTACCATTTACTCATTCAGCAAATATTCACGAGGCACCCACCATATGTCAGGCACTGTTGAAGCCTCTGGCTATAGCCACTGAAGAAGGTAAGCAATGTCCCTGGCCTCACTGAGTTTATGTTACAATGACCAAAAAAAAAAAAAAAAAAATACATAGACAAAAAAAACCTTACATAGACCAAAAAAAGAAGGAAATAAATAGTGTCATATCACATCTTTTAAGCAATGTGTTGGGTAAATGAACTTACCAACACTTCCCCAAACAGGCCTATCTGGCCTTTCCCTCAATGTAGAGTATTGCCTGCCCCACCTTCCCCTGTTAAAATTCTCTCCTCTTCTTCAAGGCCTATCTCAGCTTCCCTCTATTTCCTTTTTTGTTTCCTGATTCTTTAATTATATGTGATTACTATCACATGGGACCCACCTTGTCCCCCCACTCCTTGCATTAAGAGTGTCCCAGTGTCGGCTCTGTAATGCTATTATTTACGTGCACATTAATTACACCCCTTATAAGCCTCTGGAGCAGCCTAAACTTGCCTTTGGCAACACTGATCTGTTTTTTGTTACACGGTTTGTGTTCTACCTTTTTCACCAGACTATAAATTTGTTCCCTGTGGGCAGAGACCACATCTGCCTAATATACTTGCCGAGCCCCTCTTACTGAAATCAGGGCCTGACATGAGTAAGTGTTCAAATGTTTGCTGATGGAACAAATACATCAACAAATGGCCATATCTTAGCCCTCTTGCTAAATTGTGGCTACGCCTTACTCATTTAACATTTGTTGAAATGAACTGAGACGTAGCAATACCGGACATATTTGCTCCACTAATTATTTCGCTTGTGCTTTTGACCTCCCCATTTCACCATCTTTGAAATACATCTCTGTCCCGCTCCTTGGAGAGTTTTCGCTACATTGCAAAGTTACGTGAAGGTAAAGAAGAAAGAATACACGTAAGGCATTTTGGTTGCCTTGACAATGAAATGTTTCAAAAATCACAGGGACTGCTTTTTGCTGCCGATGTGTAGTCTCTGATTTTTCTTGAACTTATACAAAACCCGTCTGTCCTTATCCTATTATCGTTGATGATTTAATAAGGGCTTATTACGAATTTTACTGGAAAGGAAACTCTGAAGACCACATTTTTCTCTCTAGTACTCATGGAGGCTGTCAGGAAAAGAAAACAAAAAGTGCCAAATTGTGGCTTTGAGAGTTTATCCTCTCCCTACAATGTCCTTCTCTTCTCTCCCCTTAACACCGCTCTCCAGTCTCAGAAGCCAAAAAAAAAAAGACAATAAATCTCACTTCCCCAGTCTGAAGTGCACATTTTGGGAAACAGATTGGAAAATCTTTCTGGAAAAAGTTGACTGAAATTTGAAACCAATACATCATATTGTTTATGTCATTCGTGAAAAACATTATAAAGCTATTCTAGATACAGGACTGTCTCCAATTTTTACTGCACACACAGAGTGTGAAGGTTGTGATGATTCCTCTTTAGTGACAGAATATAATCCTAATTCCTGGTTCATAACCATCTAGATCTAAAAGTCAACCAACTAAAACACTCAAATGTGCTATGGGGAATAAAGCCTTCATGTTTTTATAAGCCATACATCCCAAATTTGTTTTGGAAATAGATTTATTAGATATTCGAAATGCGGGGCCAAAAGATAATTATTTTGTTGAAAATGTTTGTGCTAACCTCAATGACTTAGAATGCTTAGGGATATCTTACCTCTGCACCCCAACCACAATGGCTTTCTTGCAGTTCCTTGAACAAGTCAAATTCCTTCCTGCCTAAGGGCCAACGATCTTGGGTCTTTTCTAAGAATTCTTTTTCTTCAATCCTTTATCTGGCTGGTTTAATCTCAACTAATTCTTCAGATCCTGGCATAAAAAACCCTCCTCATAGAAGCCTATTGTGACATCTTCTCTCTTCCCCATGATATACCCAAGCACACATGCAGACTACATTAGAACCCCCTGATATTCTCCCCCATGAATCCTCATGTTTTTCAGCATAATGTTTGCATCCATTGTAATGCTTTTATTACTTGTGTTTGTTTGCCCCCAAAATATTTTCCTCCCTAGACCATAACAGTAGGATCATTTCATTCTTGATCATCACTTAGTACAGTAAGCACACCGTAGAGACACAATAATTAATTGAGTGAATTCATTATTGGATTGAGTTAATGAATGGTTTGCTAGTAGGGTCTGGAAAAACCTAGCTGAGGAGAGCCTAAGAAGCAGGTCAAACCTGAAGATCGATAGACTTTTGGTTGCTCAAGAGAGCGTAGTCTGAAAATAAAGACCCAAATTATAGGCAAGCCATGACCAAGAGTGCCTCGTCCAGTGTGAAGAACAAAAGGAAGTCAATGACTAAAAGCCTTGGATAAGTAATGAAGAGGATAGGAGCGGCTTTGGATGCAGTTCATGCAATGGGTCAAGGTAAATGGTTTAGAACTTAAACTGTGAAAAGCTTGAGGGACTTTGAGACCCTGCTTTCTATGACCCAGAGGCCAGACCTACAGCTGAAAGAGACAGTGAGCCCTCCACCACCCTGTATTAGCTATATGAACTTGAGCCAATTATTTCATCTCTTTGAGCCTCAATAGCTTCACCATGAAATGGGGATACTAACACCTACTTCTACAATAGGATAGTGTATGTATAAAAGAACATTATATATGGAAAGTTTCATGTCAGAGTTCTTTCAGATTCTTCTACTCAGTTCTTCTAAGAAGCTTCTACTCAAAAATGAGCTCTGCCTCTCTTTGGGTTTTTCTCAAGATACATGTTGTAGTTGTATTGCTGTTAGCTGTGTCTGCCTTATGAATCCTCTGTAGACTAGAAGCTTATTGAAGGGAAGAGACTTGTCTTACTAGCCACAATTCTGCCCGGTAGATTCCTGGAAGCACACAGGATGGGTCAGGAGACAGAAATGCTAGCCACCCAGGGGTCCCATGCTTGAATGAGGACCACAGGGTTATCAATCAGCTCCAAGGCTGTATGTGACCCTTCCGTAAGTATCCATTCCTTGGAAACTATCTGACATCACGTAGGAAACACTTGATAAATATTGAATGAATGGGTGAATGAATGAATGAATGAACTTGCCTTTGGTTATGCATAGCAATAAAAAAAAAAGAAATTTAACTTTGTCTTCTAGACTTTGAATGTCCTTGCCAGCAACTATATCTCTTCCAGGGAGGGCAGATGGCGGCCTGTACAATGAACAATTTAATCTTTAGAAAATGGAACAACTTTGCCAACAAACTCCATTTTTCTCCACGAACACATTGTCAATAACATGTGCTCTCAAATATGTGGTGAAATTGATGACTGGGCCCTGATTTATGGAAACAACAACAAATTAAATGATTACCTTTCTCTTTCCTAGCTTGGGGTCCTTCTGACCAGCCATGAATTTTTTTTCCTGCTTCTAATAATAGAGGAGGTCTAATTAAAATTCCTGGCTGCCTGACTGTGTATGTGGAGTAGAAGAAAGAAAGGAGAGTGTCCAGAGTATCTTAATTTAAAACCATGGGGGGAAAATCCACTTGTGTGATAATGAAGATTAACTTAAGGAGCCACTGGTGCTCCCTCTGCACATAAAAGCACATATTGAGGGAATCTTTCATACAAACACTGTTGTGGCCATTTATTTAGCTCCTTGTAGGAAATTTCCTTGGTTTTGGATGAACTTGAGGCTTTGGGTTTGGCTAAAAATAGATCAGGGTCAGGGAGTGGTATTCTGAGAAATCAAATTCCCCAGATAGTTAAGCCATATTGGCTATTTGGGACTATTCCTGAGCCATTATTCCTGAATCACTCCTGGTTCAGAAAAAGTCCCCATCCTAGGACTCCTCATTCTAGCATAGTGGTTCTAAACTTGTATTTGGACCAAGAACTTTCTTGAGAATCTGATGAGAGCTACAGATCCTCTCTCCAGACAAAATAAATAACAAGTGTGTGTTTACAAATGCATACACACACATACACAGAAAAGTAAAATTTTGCTTACAATGTCATCTCTTGTCTTTGCCATAAACTTGAATAACTTGAATAACAATTGCTACTCAAAATTCCAGGCATCACCAACCTTCCCATAATGCTCATCTAAGGTTAAGAATCACTTCACTTAAGGAGCCCTTGGTTTCCTTGGGCTATGAAAATTTTTCATTGTTTCAGGCTCTGAACTTCTTTGGCCCTCTGGGGAAGCCCATGCAGCCCTTCTCAAAACTAATGCTTTTAAAGGCACAAAATTAAATACTTAGGATTTTTAAATTTTTTTAAAAAATCATGGAAGTACAATTACCAAATACTAAAGAAGCCAATGTATCACAGAGTAATAAACGAATTTATGTACATCAAATAGCATGACCAGCACTAAGGCTAATGACCACTGTGATTTCAAAATAATGATAATTTAATATCTGCAAGGTATTTTCAACAACTGTAATGTGGCATAAAAATATCTATGATGTTTTGGTGAAAATAAGGGTGATGCGGCTACTACTATTGTGATTTGGTGCCTACATTCATAAATGAAGGAATTCAGTTAGAGGTGTGTGAAATGAGAGACATAATCTTCTTTCCCATGCAAGTTCATGGATCCCTGAATTCTATGCATGGGTGTCAGGTGGAACAGCGTGAAAATGACTTCATGCATGTTTCACCATCTTATTTTTTCCCACTGTTGCTTGCTGAAACACTGCCTAACTAGCAGAGCACTGACGTGAATATGGCAGACATTTAATTGGCTTAACTCTGAAGCTATCAATCAAACACCTACCGTGCCCATGGTTGCAGAGGCCACTAAGAGCTGAAGAAAGGGCTGTTGAAAACCTGTTTCACTAGAACATAAACTGCAAGAAGGCAAGGACCAAACCATCATGTTCCAAGTTGAACATCCAGCACCTAGCCCAGTGCCAGGCACAGGAAAATCTCTCAGCACATATTAATGCAATTAAGGAGTACATACCAGCAATCAGCAAAGAGTAAGGTAGACCTTCTCAGAGTGTTTAATGCAAGGAGCCAGCATTTCATGAATGTCTCTGTCTAGAGACCTTTGAGGAATAGGGACCCACTGTTAAGTAGAAGGGAGTCATGTCCACAGGTATTCAAAAAGAGCTATTTCCAAAAAGAACAAATGATGGGAAACTTTTTCTGTACAGGCTAGATAGTAAATATTCTAGACTCTGCGGACTAATACAATCTGTCCACAACTGCTCAGCTCTGCCCTTGTAGCATGAAGGCAGCCATAAATAATATGTAAATAAATGTGTGTGTCTGTGTGCCAATAAAACTTTATCAATGGACTTTGAAATTGGAATTTCATATAATTTTGGCATGTCATGAAATATTATCCTTGTTTTGATGTATTTCAGTCCTTTAAAAATGTAAAAATCATTCTTAGCTCGTAGAACATATGAAGACAGGCCACAGATGGGACTTGACCCAAGGGCTACAGAGTGGGGGATGCAGCTCTGGTTTTACTCTTGGTTGTTAGTGGGTTTTTGTTCGTGGTTTTGCGAGTCTGGGCTCAGCATCCACCTGTGCTGTCTTTGTTACATCCCTTCCGATGGCCACAGCCCTCTCTCACCTTTGGGGATTTACATCTGCAGATGCTCCCCCCTGGGTATATACTCCTCCAGCACACTCCCCACCATGGGTGGCCCTTTCTCATCTTTCAGGTCTTCACTCAAATACCACTTTCTAGAGAGGCTTCTCTGGTCCTTTCTCAGAGTGGACATGCTGCCATTCACACCAAAAGGCACTTGCTTTTCCAGCACCCTGCCTCATCGTCTCCACATCCCTGGCCTTACCTCCTAAGGGCTTGTACCTCGTCTTCTCTCCCTCCACAGTTCAAATCCCCCAAAGACAGAGGTCCTGTCTGGTGTGTTCCCTGCTGCATTCCTTGTATCAAGATAGGATCCGGTGTCTGGCACTGAACAAATGTTGTCCCAAGATTTGTGGAAAGAATATTATCAAGTGTTCACCGGTAAGGCAAGGCAAGAGCCGAAAATGCACAGCCAAAGTTTTGCTACTTCACCTGGTCCAGTGGGCATCAGGCCTTATCATCGTCATAATATAAATTAGTAGTAATAATTTAGGGGAGCAGTTGAATGTGGATAAAATGAAGTTGCTTTGATTGAAATGAGGGTAGGAAGTCCCAAAAAGACTCTTTCAGGCACACACACTCCTGGATGCCCCTTCTGGAAATTTCTACATTCTACATCTCTTCTGCAAAGCTCTTTGAGAGTCCCTGTGCTGGCCTAAAACTAATATCTGAGACAACTCTTCCCTAGTTATTCCAAGGTTACTAGGAAGCTCTTCAGGTGTAAGCTGAAAAGATTATGGAGCCAACAGTTTCTAAGAAACTCCTTCTGAACCAACCAGAGGATTTCCTTCCCCAAAATCATATGTAACCCGACTCAAAAATTAAATTCTAAGAGAGAGCTGTGGTGCCACGTTGGCCATCAAATTGCTTTCTGATTTTGTGGAAATGTGCTAGGCCTCAATTTACTTTCTTTCGTAAATGGCCTTAGTAATACCTGCCCTTCTCACCTCACACCACAGGCAGGAAAGGGGAAGAAGAGAACAAATTTGAATACACTTTCCAGGATGTGAAAGAATGGGCTGCCTTCAGGCCGGAGTAACCAGCTACAGGCTTTGGACACTTATTCTTCCTTCTCTGGCTCTATTAGTCAGCTCAGGCTCCCATAGCAAGGTACCATAGATTTGCAGGGGGTGGTGGGAGGGCTCAAACAGCAGAAATTTATTTCCTCACATTTCTGGAGGCTGGACGTCCAAGATCAAGGTGTCGGCAGGGCTGGTTTTCTCTTTGGCCTCTCTCCTTGGCTTGCAGATGGCCGCCTCCTTGCTGTCTCTTCACAGGGTCTTTCCTCTGTGCCCACGAATCCTTAGTGTCTCTTGTGTGTCCTAATCTCCTCTTCTTAGAAGGACATCAGTCAGATTGGATTAGGGCCCACTCTAACGGCTTCATCTTACCTCCATACAATCTTTCCATTAACTTTCCTGACGCAAAAGGTGAGAGGTCCACCCGACTGTTTCGTCAATAGCTATGCTTCAAAGGACTGAAAGCTTCCTAATAAATTTTATAAGTGAGACATTTAAAATCCATATTATTGCTTCTCAACAGCTGATTTGCGGGTGGAGGAGATCGTTGAATTCCTTTGAGGAAGAGCACCTAGTTCAGTATTTTTTCAGGGCACAAACAGGATCACAGGGCAGAGTCTGAGGAGGCCTCTAGGAGACAGTGTGGTTAGCCATGATGGCATGGGTGGGGACAGGGGAGGGGTAAGTAGAGGAAGGTTCAAACCTAGAATCCACCTCTTACTAACCATGGTGACCATGACTTCATGAGCCAGTTGACCCTTTGTGGAACGGTACTGCTGATAATCCACCTTGGTTTGGTTTGGAGGGGTAGAGGGAGGCTCTCTATCCCCCACCAGCCTCACACAGCCCCTGGCACCGGGTGAATCCTCATTTTCTGATAACAGCCTTTGTTGTTATTACTGAAGGGCAAGCAAACCCTAGGGTCTTGAAGGTCTCCTGTGAATTCTCTGTTTGCATGGAAATTTAGTTGCTCACTCTTTTATTTGAGAAGTAACTAGACCCTTTTGTCTCGGATCTGTAAGTGTGAGCCTCTGTCTTTATAAACAGTCGTGCATTGTGGGGTGATTTTTCTTTTTTTTGTGGGTGCTGTGAAGGAATTTAATCTACGTAAAAATGCAGATTTTGGAGTGGGGAGGGGAAAGAGAGAGTGGGGAAGAGCAAGAGAAAGAGAGAGAGAAACAAGGAATGTTGTAGTTGAATTGTACAAGTCATGTATTCTACTGAGTCTCCACAAGAAGAGCAGTTGATTAAATGGCAGTAATCAATCAATCAATCAATCAATCATACATTAGAGCAGTAGTTCTCAATCTTGGCAGCACATCAGAATCCCCTGGGGAGCTTTTAAAAACCCCAATGCCCAAGCCATGCCCTGGACCAATTAAGGCAGAATCTCTGAGAGTGAGCCTAGATATGAGTGTTTTAAAGCTGTCAGGTGACACCCATGTGGAAGGAGGCCAGCGTGCAGAATGTGTTCAGAGGCACAAGGCACAGATCATTCTGTGCCATTTATTAGCTCTGAACATGGGCAAGCTGCTTAACACCTTTAAGCCTGTTTCCTCATTCATCTTGAGGATTAGACATATTTGGTTAAACACGTGGGCTCCAGGTCAAGAACATGTTTGGCTCATAAATAACAGGTATTTCTCGTTACTGTTATCATTGTCCAATGGATGTAAAGTCTGGGCCTCCAGGTCTCCATTTGCAAAATGGTGAGTGCAGGGAGGATCTCTGAGGTCATTCACTTCCATTTTCATGATTCTACAAAGGTAGAGCAATGGGCGAAGTAGGAAGAAAAACTCATGTTTCTTCACTGAATGACACCCGGGGCCCAGCACCGAGCCGGCACTTTGGAGACCTGTTGAACAAAACGGTCAGCATCCCTGCCCTCCTTAAGGCTAGTAGAAGAGCCATGCATTAAATCAATACTCACACAAACATTATTAATGGCCAATTGGAACTAGGAGAGAAAAAAAAAATCTGGATTTTTTTCTGGGATAAGGAGAGGTCTAGATTCTGGGATAAGCAAAGGTCTTTCTGAGGACATGATACTTAAGCCAGTGGATGAGTGATGGAGCATGGAGCAGGAATCATCCAGGAAGGGTCATGGGGAGGGAGGGCATTCTAGATAAGGCATACAGCAGAGGCAAAGCCTCTGAGGCAGGGAGGAGCTTGACACTTCTGAGATTTTGTTTAAAACATAAGTGAATGAATAAAAAAAAAAATCTTTTTTTTTTTTTTAGAGCATCTCAAGGGATTCAGGCATTCCAAAACATACTTCGGAAAACATTGGTAGAGTCAGATGAGGCTGGGTAAGAGATCCAGACAAATCTTGATTTCACTCCAGTTTCACTAGGAAACAGCTGTGTGGGCGGAGCAGACAATTTAACCTCCTGATCCCCTGGTTCTTCGTTTGTAATGAGGAAATAACTCATATTTTCCAAATCTTCTGTGAGGATTGGTAATAGGTGGTAGCAATCGAATGGGTAAAGGGTACTAGTTATCATGGTACTTTGGTGACAGAAAGACCAGCATTCACATTATGTTCCACCATCCTGCAGGCACCTGATCTTGGTCCCATCACTCAAAGCTCTGGCTCTCAGTTTCCTGACTCCTGAGAAGGGGTTCATAAGACCTACATCTGGAGATTATGGAGGTTATCATAAGAATTAAAAAACAGCAGTCAAGCTTCAGGCAAAGAGTAGATACCCAATTAATGAAACTATCACTAAAGAGAAAGGAAACTCTTCTTGGAAAGTGGGAGGGTTTACCTGAATTATCTAAACAGGGATTCCAACCCACTAACCCCCTTTTCCAATGTAGGCAACACCACAAACAGTGTTGCCCTGGGCTTAGACACGTAATCACAGTTGTTAAAAAAAAAAAAAAATCTTCCCTGTTTATTTGTCATGTCTGGGGGGCATGCCGTTCTTCCTGAATGCCAACAACTCACATTTAGGCAGCAGTAAAGTCCCCTTGCTGTGTCCATGCCGTGAATCTCGTTTGGTTGTAAGTTAGTTGTAATAAATCACATTTGGCTCTGCACTCCACTTAAAGAAGATAGGTTCCATTGTGAATCATGTCATTGGTGGTTTGGACTTTAAGCTGTCTGGGTTGTTTATGGTGGTGTTTGCCAGCATCTAGCCCTCTTTCAAACAATTTAAGTGCCCTTTTGGAGTATATGAATGTGGCTCAATAAAAATGGGTACAGGGAAATTGCTTTCTTTCTCTCTTCTATGGCCACATACCCAAATCAACCATCGATGACGATTGTCAAATGTGAAATACATAATTGCCAAACATGAAATTATAATTAACATTGAAATCTCCAAGGACATTTTCCCTTTCTGTTGTCAGGATGCTGTCCTGATCTTCGCCATCCGTTTCATTCATTTCTTGAAAGGATTACAACCGCTCAACAGTTTTTCATCCTTATTTTTCATTATATAGCTTTACTGAGCAATGTGCCTTTAAAAGATTCTAGTGAGTTCCTTTGACAGCAATAAATATTGGCTAGAGAACAAGCTTTGAAGCAGACAGACCAAAGTCCAAATGCCAGCTCTACTACTTGCTACCTATCTGAACTTGGTTAAGAAATTTAACCAACTTCAGCCTCTATTTTGTCATCAATAAATAGGGACAATGAGATCTACTATCAGGTATTATTGTGAAGTGCAGAGCTTGTAATGAGCACTTAATAAAATGGTAGGTATTATGACTGCTTTCTACTTTCTTCTTCTTAATAAACACATCAAATGTTTTGAAATGCTATTTTATCCTTTTTTTTTTATAAAAGGGGAAAACTTTTCTGAGCTCCACATCTGAATTGACAACTGATTTCTTTTCAACATTTAATGCATGAACTAAAGAGCCTCTCTTCTACTTAGTTCTTCAAGTTTCCAGAAGGAAAGAATAATTCACTTTCCAAGACCTAATGATTACTTATTTCTAACACATAAGCAGAATTTTATGTATGTATTTTCTTAATTTATTCCATATCTTATTCCACAGCACTTTTAAGGTGCTTTATTGTATGCAAGGAAATAAAATCATAAAAGAAAAGAAAATCACTTTTTAAAATCTACATATTTATTATGTACCCAACACCATGTGTGGAAGGTTCTATTATTAGCCTGACTTTGCAGATGTGGAATTTAGGTTCAGAAAGGGTAAGTCATTTCCCCAAACATCACACAACCAGTAAATGACAGAGCCAAGCTATTAACAAATGTGCCAAAAGAAAATGAAGAGTGAATATGAAAAGAAGTTAATGGGTATAGACTGGAGTCCCAAGAGGCTACACAGTCGCTAAAGTTGGGCCACCAAATGCACTCTGAGCTTCCTAGTAGTGAAAGCAAAAATGGAAACCTGATCCACTCCAAGATTCACCTTTACCATAAAGAAAATGTAGACTGGGATTTAAGAATAAGCAAAACCTTTCCTGATACTGAATGTCTGGCAGAAATCCATGCATAACTTTTATAATGGAGTGCAATCAAGATAGTAGGAAGTTCCCAGGGTAAAACCAAACATTTAAAACTGAAACCATTCCTTTCTGCAAAAAATATGTTTAACTTAACACTGGGCTCCATCTCTTCTGACAATTATCCAATCCAAGCTTTGTCAAAGCATCATACTGAGGAGAGATTCGTGTTAAAACGCTAGCTGGCAGGAGGGAGAAAGCCCCTGTCTGCCTTATCATTTTTATTTAGATTGATATACCTTTGGTTATAATTAGGGATAACTATACAGCAGTTAAGATTCCATAATCCCATTATTAGTTGTCAAGAGATTTTCAGAGGGCAAACCCCCATGCCTTTATGTTCATTTCTGTTTCTTAACTACTTGGGTAGTCTGAATTTGAAGAGTGTGCTTTAAGGAAAAGATTTTCTTCTGCCATTGAAATCTTTAAGCTGACACACAAGGAAGGACACAAATGACACCTAGTGACAGCATCTGCACCACTCTCAGGAGGCCCTGCGTCTTCTTGCCTGACATTTTTGTTGTTGTTCTCCAACATGTCACCCTGTGTCTGCCAGTTCCATTCCATAGCCATTTCACGCATGGTGGTGAAGAGATTTTAAACCATTTCAAGGGTTGCCCATTAAGTAGACCAAAATGGAATTAAAAAAAAAAAATTATTTCCAATTCACCCACTCTGTTAGACACTCAAAGTTGGTGGTAGAGGGTGGAGGTCAGCTGAGAAAGTGTTTGCTCTGGCACTGATAAAAAAAAAAGAAAGAAAGAAAAGAAAAGAAAAGAAAAAAAACACACAGAAAAATTAGTCTTTAGCTTTAAAGCTGTGGGCAGTTGGCTGTCTGGTTTGTGTCATGGAGCATACATCATACATTTGAGACACATGGTTGATTTATCACAAGTTGTGCTTTAAAAGAGGAAGTTCAAAAGTTGAGATTTTCCAGTGTGTCGATTATGACCTGCATGTCATCTGTATTTAGATGTTCCAAGGAGAAGACTATCAAGATCAACAATAGTTTTGTGTCCTGTTCTTCAAGGGCCTAGTCAAGCGGCCCTCTGACAACGAATCTGTGGTCTCACTGGTACAGATCCAACATCAGGCACAATTCTTTTGGTGGTTAAGAGTAAAGGATCTAAAATCCAGAAAAGATACAGTCCGATTGAATATTGGAATATCCATTTCCATTCACTGTTATGTGACCTGGGATAAGTCACTTTGGTCACCTAAACGTCAGCTTCTTCCTCTGTATTACTGGACACGCCCCCTGGAGTGTTGAGATGATTCATGGAAATAATGCATAAGCAGGCGGGCCTAAAATTAATAGTTGTTACCCAGATGTGACTGTTCTATTTTAATTTTTTTATTGACTCAACCTCTCTGCAATTTACGATAAGAAAGCTAAAGTCCCTCTCTCCACTCAGAAGCCCAGCCACTTTGTTCTGTCTGGCTTCTTTGGTGGCCTCCCTTTCCAAGAGCAATTTGTCTCAGTGTCTACTTCCAATGGTGGGAAAACTACATGGAAGAAAGAAATCAAGAAAAGGCAAAAGCACATCAGATAATATTTGAAAATATCATCCACCTACTTACATGGTGCTGTGTCTGGCATATGAAAGGCATTCAATACATTTAAGCAATTACTTTATTCGCTCTAAAAATTGAAATTGGTCCACCCAAGTTTAAGGGTTTCTGCACACAGAGATTTCTCTTAGGAAAAATTAGGCGACGCACTAATGATGAAATTCAGCAATGTAGGTGAGCCAATTTGGATTTTCAAATTGTAAAATCAATTTGAAAAAATATTAACTGCAGGTTTCTCCCAGGATTACACAGTTAGGAATCACATGTCTCCACAGCCACTTTGCTTTCTTAACAGTCTTTTTTTTTTAATAATACATTTTATATATTTGCAGCATTTATATTTCACTTTCTTTTTTTCATTTTTAACCAGTTTTTAGAAGCCCAGAAATAGGAGTCAGATGTCCTGATTTCATCACTAATCACTATGGGAGCAAATTATTTAAACTCCCATGGCCTCAATCTTTTTATCTTTGGGGCTACTAATATTTATCCAATATATTTCAGAAAAGCATACACACACACACACACACACACATATATATACATTGTATAAAAGAGTGTGTGTGTGTATAATATATATACATATATGTATATGTATATATGTATACACTTGAAAAGTTTCCACTGAGCACTTGAAAAGATGTAAATTGTTTCAAAATGGCAAAATAAATTATTCTTTAAAGTTGAAAGTATCATGTAGATGGTAAAGCTTGTTCATGTCCATTTATGTTTTCTTGGACTAATTGTCCTAATCTCTTTTTTCTTTACATATTCTACATTGTCTCTTTCATAGAATTAGAGAAGTAGGATTCCAAGCAAATCTATTGTTTGCTTTTGTATTATCTTAGTATAAAATTCTTTAAAATTCTCTTTTCATGTTGTCTTTAGGGCTTCATTCACTCAGCAAATATGTATCACGCACATACTATGTGTCAGACATTGGCTTGTCTACCTGGGATACTGTTATGATCAAAAAGTGCACAGTTGGGGTGCCTGGCTGTCTTGGTCCATTGGGCCTCTGACTCTTTGTTTTGGCTCAGGTCATGATCTCAGGGTCCTGGGATCGAGTCCCGCATCGGGCTCCCTGCTCAGTGGGGAGTCTGCTTCTCCCTCTGACCCTCCCCTCTCTCATGCTCTCTGTCTCATTCTCTCTTTCAAATAAATAAAATCTAAAAAAAAAAAAAAAATTACAGCTGTGAATATGCTTATAAACTGCTATAAGTCCCATAAGAACAACATATAAGGTGCAAGATTATATCAAAAGAACTTAGTCAATGTAATTGTATGGTGATTAACATAACAATAAAAATTAAAAAAAAAAAAAACAGAACTTAGTCAAGCCCCAAGGGCAAGAGAAGACTTCTCTGAGGAAGTGACATTTCAGTTAAGACTTTAAGAATGAGAAGGCACTTGCTAAACAAATAGGAGGAAGAACATTGTAGACAGAGGGAACAGCACCTGCAAAGCCCCAGCCATGTTTCAGATGCTGTCAGAAGGCCAGTGTTCTTGGGACAGATTAGCAAAGGGCCGAGAGCCCCAAGTAAGGTCAGATAAGTGGCAAGGCCAGATCAGGCAGAATGTCTTAGAAAAACAGGATTTTTCCTAAGTGCGGCAGAGGTCACTGAAGGACTCTAAGCTGGGAGGAAATAGGGAGTGACTGCTTCAATCTAATTAAAGTTTTCATAAGCTCACTTTGTTTGCCGTATGGAAAATGATGGGCAGGATGCCAAGCAGAGTAAAGCAGCCCAGGGAGAGAGAGGGTACCATCATCTGGGGATGACACACAGGCTTGAACTGGGGTGCTGGGGAAGGGCATGGAAGTAGATTCTGGCGAGAAATCTCATGATGAGGTGTCAAGGATGACCCAACATTCTGGCTGGAACACTTGAGCGGCTTGAGGTTCCATTTCCTGTGAACAGAAACATCGGAGGAGAAATGGGCTGGGGGCAGGGGAATTCAAGCTCCCTGCTTTTGAAAAAGTTGCCTCTGACGGACTTATGAGATATTCACATAGAAATGTCAAGAAGGCAGTTGGATGTGCCGATCTGGAAGACACAGTCATCAGCGCACCAATGATCGTTAACATCACAAACTGGATGCAGCTGCCTACCCGGGGCCCGTGCAGGGCAGGGGTCCTCACCCTTCGCAGACCCAGTGTGGACATTTCCCGACAGTTTATGATTTCCCCTGTATGATCCAGAAATGAATTCATAGATCACATGACCAACCTACACACATAATTTCCAAAAGAAATCATCTGATGCGGTGAGTGTACAATGAGAAACAAAAGGAAAATGTTTGGGCACAAAAGTTCACTCGAACAGGACTTCTGAAACATGAATAGCATCACCCGGCATCCTGTGAAATGCAGATTTTGAGTCAACAGGACTGGGGACAGGGGTTCTGCATTTCTAACACGCTTGGGGATGATGCCAATGTTGCCGTCCCATGGGCCACACTCAGGCACGAGGTCCTTGAAGAATGGTGAGGGCGTCTGTTGTGTGTTCCTATATGTAGACTCACCGTGATCATGTCAATGACACATGCAGGTCAGTTTCGGGGCTGTTGAATGGGCATCCCAAATACCATGAGTGGGCATCCCAACTACCATGAGTGGCAACACCAGAGGTGACTTGTTTTTTTTTAAATGGCCAATAACTCCCCTTAAAATTCCAAAGAAAACAAACTAGTTTATCTTTGTTTGCAAGGTAGCTTTACTTCTGGACAATGCAGTGTATATGAAACTGTGTACCAAAGACTTTGTGTTTATATGTAAAATGGAATTAGGGTCTAGGCTGAAATAATTACAAAAATGTTTTCCACTATGTCAGCGCTGCAGAACCGCTGTGATAGATCATTTTGCTCCCTGATCCAGGAATATTTGGCAATGTCTGGGGATATTTTTGGCTGTCACAACTCAAGGGTAAGGGGGCTGCTACTGGAATCTAGTGCATAGAGGCCAGCGATGCTGCTAAAAATCTTACAATGCCCAGGACAGTCTCCCACAACAAAGAATTATCCAGCCCAAAATATCAATAGTGCCAAGGTTGAGAAACCCCAACCTACAGAGACATTTTCAAAAATGGTGCAGGGTGAGGGACGACACCACCTTGTGAGAAGCTGTCCCACACGTTGCAAGGTGCCTACGATGCCCAGAGCCTAACCATTCAACACTGGTGGCAGGCCCATCCTTGCAGCAACTACAGGGCTCCCCCCAGGGACGGTAGCACAGCTCTGAGAAGAACAGGACAAAGTAGAGAAAGAGGAAGGGCCTGGAGAGGAAGGGCCAGAGGGCTTAAAAATTCTAGCATGGCCAGGGGCACCTGGGTGGCTCAGTTGGTTAAGCGTCTGACTCTTGATTTCAGTTCAGGTCATGATCTTGGGCTCCTGAGATCAGCCCTGCGTGGGGCTCTGTGCTGGGCGTGGAGCCTGCTTAAGATTCTCTCCCTCCCTCTCCTTCTGCCCCTCCCCCTGCTTGCTCGCTCCCTCTCTAAAAAAAAAAAAAATTCTAGCACGGCCAAATTAAAGTAGATATAATTCTACACATCTGTTGGTGGCTATGTAATTAATACAAAAATAATTGCATCTCTTCGCCTGGCTCTCCCTCACAAACTCTCCTTAATGAACACTGCCAATGACTTTTTAGATATGCAATTAAAATTTTTATTTATTTCTGTTTTATTTTTATAGTAGTAGCTTAACATACTAGGAAAAAAAAAAAAAACCCATGCCACAGCAGAACTTGGCCTCAACAACCAGTGGAGACAACCAAGAGTGGTTTACACACTGCATTCTGAGCAGTGAGAAATAAAACCACTACTTCTCATTCCCTTCATTTTCTAGGTTTAATTTTCTGCCAGGGTCTCATCTTTAGACCTACAGAAAAATAAGGTGCTGCTTCTTCTTCTTCTAAGGTAAGAAATAGTAAGAAAAGGTATATCATCCCAAAGTGGCCCAAGATTCAGTTATCCTCTTTACACATTCTCTTTTAGTACAGGAGCACTGACTTTCTGGAAGAATACACCACTTCCATCCATCATGGTGGAATATGAGATCTGTCAGATAGAAATAGCATCATAGCCAAGTTTTTTTAATTAATTTTATTTTATTATGTTATGTTAGTCACCATACATTACATCATTAGTTTTTGATGTAGTGTTCCACGATTCATTGTTTGCATATAAAACCCAGTGCTCCATGCAATATGTGCCCTCCTTAATACACCTCACCAGGCTAACTCATCCCCCCACCCCCTTACCCTCTAAAACCCTTAGTTTGTTTCTCAGAGTCCATAGTCTCTCATGGTTCATCTCCCCCTCCAATTCCCCCCCGCTTCATTTTTCCCTTCCTACTATCTTCTTTTTTTTTTTTAACAAATAATGTATTATTTGTTTCATAGGTATAAGTCTGTGATTCATCAGTCTTACACAATTCACAGCACTCACCATAGCACATACCCTCCCCAATGTCCATCACCCAGCGACCCCATCCTTCCCACCCCCCACCACTCCAGCAACCCTCTGTTTCCTGAGATTAAGAGTCTCTTATGGTTTGTCTCCCTCTCTGGTTTCATCTTGTTTCATTTTTTCCTCCCTTCCCCTATGATCCTCTGTCTTGTTTCTCCAATTCCTCGTATCAGTGAGATCATATGATACCTGTCTTTCTCTGATCGACTTTTTTCGCTTAGCATAATACTCTCTAGTTCCATCCACATTGTTGCAAATGGCAAGATTTCATTTTTTGATGGCTGCATAATATTCCATTGTAGATATATACCACATCTTCTTTATCCATTCATCTGTCGATGGACATCTTGGCTCTTTCCATAGTTTGGCTATTGTGGCTATTGCTGCTATGAACATTGGGGTGCACGTGCCCCTTCGGATCACTACATTTGTGTCTTTGGGGTAAATACCCAGTAGTGCAATTGCTGGGTGATAGGGTAGCTCTATTTTCAACTTTTTGAGGAACATCCATATTGTTTTCCAGAGTAGAAATAGCATCCTAGCCAAGTTTTAATAGAAAACACTTGTATCTAGAATTTAACTCAGTAACTAACTGTACAGATACTCTTGGAGAAATGCCTCTGAATTATTAATAATGTTAGTGTTCAATGCTTTACAACATTATCAAGCCATCGGAGACCATATAAGGAGCAGTGGTTTAAGAGCCCAAGCAACCTTGAACCTGAGTATCCTTTCTCCCACTTATCAGCCAGGTGACTGCAGGCCAAACGGCTTCACCTCCCTAAATGTCCATTTCCTGGGCTGGAAAGCGTAGATGCTATTCCCTCCTGCACCACAGTATCGTGAGCTTGATGCGAGGTGAGGCACGGACTTGGTGTGGGTAGCATAGAGCAAACTCGGGAAATGTCAAGTTATCACTACAACAGGCTTCTTTCACACTGAGGCCCCAGAAAGCCACAGAACCTGAGCTAAGAATTACAGAAAGTCAATAATGAGGTCAGGACTGAGATCCTAGGAGCTGAGCAACTTCTTTGTTTTTGCACAAGAGTCTGTCATGAAGATATTTTCCAGAAGAACAACACTCAGATATATTCGTGTTTTGTGGGAAAGAAAGGGGTCATCAAACAAATCCAGGAAGCACTGGGTTAAATAAAGACACATTGTGTTGGGTTGGGTTGGGTTTTGGTGGCAGGACTTCTCGGAGCCTTTAATACGCTGATGTGTATTGTGAATTTCCAAGAAGGGGGCTATAATATAATACAATTATTTTTTCATTCTCCTTGCTCCTCTCCCCAGAGCAAACTTCGCCCTAAGAAACATCCAGCCAGAGGAGTCTGGGTGTTGAACAAATCTGGAGTAGGTTCAAGGAAGAGACAAATGAAACAAAGTTCTCTAAAACTGACATCACATTAATATCATGGTCAGGGAGGAGAGGAGGGCCTCACGCAGAGTGTGTGTCAACACCGCACCCAGGACTTCATCCTGCCTCACGGTGTAGGGCACTTTCACCCTTGAAGAAAATCAGCCACTCTCTTCCTTTCTCCCTCTCTCCCTCCTCCTACCTTCCCCTAATACCGTTACTATTTCTGCCGTCTAATCTCTTTCTCTTTTTTTTTTTTTTAAAGATTTTATTTATTTATTTGAGACAGAGAGAATGAGAGACAGAGAGCATGAGAGGGAGGAGGGTCAGAGGGAGAAGCAGACTCCCTGCCGAGCAGGGAGCCTGATGCGGGACTCGATCCAGGGACTCCAGGATCATGACCTGAGCCGAAGATAGTCGCTCAACCAACTGAGCTACCCAGGTGCCCTTGTAATCTCTTTCTCTTTCTTCGACACATCTCTCTCCTCCAACCACATGACCATTCTCCTTCAAGTTCCTGGACCTGCTGGGGGTTCCAACCAAGTCAGAAGAAAGACTACTTTGTCTCTGAAATACAAACCTAATGTCAAAGGGAAATGACTCCTTCCACTGATGGTGACCATCTGTAATCGAAATGGGGGGTGGGTGGGTGGGATGGGGTGCCTGAAGTGAGCATGGAAGCTTCCAAATGGGAAGACCTAAATTTAAAGCCATCCTCTGCTGAGCAGGGAGCTGGACGTGGGGCTCGATCCCAGGACCCCAGGATATTGACCTGAGCTGAAGGCAGCCGCTTAACCGACTGAGCCACCCAGGCGCCCCTCGAGACTCTTTTTTTTTAAATGAGATTGTTTCAAGTGTTAGTGGTAATATGTGTAAAGGATCTGGCATTTGGTACATATATAACAACTGGCTCTGGTATCAGAGTCCTACAATTTCTTACCAAGAAATCATTTATAATGTCTGTTGTGGTTATTTTGTGCATGATTTCTTTACACACATCAAGTGTCAACAATTTTCAACGTGTCTTTATTCTTCTACTAGTAACTTGGAAGTTTTCCTCTTCCAAAAGACTAATTATATATAAGTCCAAAGTATTTTTTTCTCACTAAAATGGGCAATACCACTAAATAATTAGATATAAAAAAGGAATGCCACCCAGATTAGGCTAATGGAAACTGTATGCATTCTTACAGTAATCCAGATAGCACATATCTGAAAAAAAAAATTCTCCCAATTAATCTCCCATAACAAAGCATACTTTTAAGTAGCACTTCCCCAACCACAAAAATGTTCCTATATTTTGACTCAGGAATTCCACATTTGGCAATTTAAGCCTATGAATATATCCCAACGAACTGAAGGCTTTAAACACAAAGATGTTTATCACAGTGTTACCTATTATTGAATAAAATTGGAAGCAAATTTAAATTCCAACATCATGAGAATGTTCTAGTAAATTCTGATAGTGTAGGTGATAGAACTCGTGTAGCTATTTACAATGGGGTTTTCACGTGCGGGGAAAACACCAGAGAGGAACGTCACAGAGTGGGTACTTATGAGTATGTACGCCTCTCACAAATGCATGGGAAAAGAAAACTAGAAGGAAATACAGCAGAATGTGAATAGGAGCTTCCTCTGGATGGTGGGGCCTTAAGTTAATTTTTTTTTTCTTTTTCAAAATGCTTTATAATGGGAAAGTCGCATATTATAGTTTTTATTTTTCACTGTGGAAAAACACCCAAAACATAAAATTTATCATCTGAATCATTTTCCAGGGTACAGCTCAGTGGCATTCAGTACATTCCCGTTGTTCTATAACCATCACTACTATCCATCTCCGGAACTTTTTTGTCTTGCAAAATTGAAACTCTATACCCATTAAAGAACAAGTCCCCATTCCCCAGCCCCTGGCAATTACCATTTCTGCTTTGTGTTTCTATAAGTTTGACTACTCTAGGTACCTCATGTAAGTGAAGTCATATAGTATTTTATGACTTGCTTATTTTCTCTTAACATAATGTCCCCAAGATTCATCCATGTTGTAGAATATATGAGAATTTCCTTTCCTTTTAAGACTGAATAATATCCCGGGCGCCTGGGTGGCATAATCGTTAAGCGTCTGCCTTCGGCTCAGGTCATGATCCCAGGGTCCTGGGATCGAGTCCCACATCGGGCTCTCTCTGCTCAGCGGGAAGCCTGCTTCTCCCTCTCCCACTGCCCCCTGCTTGCGTTCCCTCTCTTGCTGTCTCTCTCTCTCTCAAAAAAAAATAAATAAAAATCTTAAAAAAAAAAAAAGACTGAATAATATCCCATTGTATCTCTACATATACCACATTTTGTTTACCCACCCATCTGTCAATGGACATCGAGACTGCTTCTTCCTTTTGCCTATTGTGAATAATGCTGTTATGAACCTGAGTGTATAAATATCTCTTCCATACATTATATTTTAAAGGTTCTTTTGTCCCTAAACTGGCGTTTCCTTTCTAGGTCCCATCACGTGGTTATATCATACCCTAGACTAGATTTAACTATGACTCCATGCAGACCATTAATACGAATGAAATAGTGCAAGTGGGCAATTTGGCTACCTAGGGAAAATAACCACCCAAGCTATTCCTCCGAAAATAATGCATCTTTTTCTGTTGTTCTGATTCCCATTACAGGACAAATGCCTTAGCTTCAACTTTCCAGCCTGGATCTCCCTCACACTGAGTCCTTCTTCATTGTACCACCTGCTTCTGACATTGAACTCCTTCTGACACCCTGCTCTGAGAAGACTGCCAAAAAAAAAAAGAAAGAAAGAAAAGGAAAAAAAAAAGAAAAAAAGAAAAAAGAAAAAAAAAATTGCCCCAGCCATCTCTCTTCGTTCTTACTAACAATTTGGTAATGAAGTATTGATTTCCACTTCTCTGCTTATGGACGGTATTAGATTTTCATTGATAAACTGCAACGAGGCGGTCTCGTCTCCATGGTCCCCTTCTCGCTGTCATGAGAAAACAAAGTGCCACTGAAGAAAAATAATGACTGAGAACATTGATGTACTTATTTCGTCAGTCTGTAACACTTGACAGGAAAGGGGGGGCGGAGTACGAGTCTTCATAGTTTAATGTCCAAGTGAGCTGTGCTAGATGCAGACCCTTGGAAGCTTACTTTTCATGGTAATGTCCATTTCCTATTTATAACCCCTCTGGGAACGTTTGTCTGAAGGAAATGTTTCTGTTCAGAGCAACAATTACGGTTGCACCTGGATTGCCCAGTCCTGCCCCTGCACCAGGGAGCCATTAATCACCGCAAAGTGGAAGAATTATTAAGTTAGACCAGAGTTTGAGCCAAGAAAACCTCCGAACAATGTTCATCTTCTGTGAAAGTTGTTCACATAGTTAGGCTTAACCATGTTGCTGCCAAAGACTTTTTCCCAAGCAGTGGTGGGCATCTTTTTAATCATTGTCTTCGTTGGTTACAAAAAAAAAAAAAAATGGGTTTAAGTACGCATACGAGACCTGCAAATTGGCAGAACTGGGGAAATTGGTGAGATGCGAGATCTGAAGGAAAGCAAGAAGATGAGATCACTGCGGGGTGGAAAGTTCAGCAGCTGTCTTGCCCGGTGATCTCCTTCTGCAGAACCTGTTGTTTATGGACTGGGAAACGCAGCTTAGCTTGAGAAGTAACAGAAAGCATGAAATAGGGTGTCCATTTTAAATGTGTTCCCGCAACTTTTTTCATTAAAACTTTGAGGGCCCAATTTTAATTTGTGGAATATTCCCGTTAATAATGAGATCTAATTAAGACATCCATTAAAAGCCCGTTAAAGTTAATTTAACGTAAAAATTCCAATAGAACTGTATTAGATTTTCTCCATTAAATTAACGTTATGGATTTTTAACGGATGTCTTAATTATACATTATTATTAACGGGAATACTGTATTACACAGATTAAAATCAGGTCCTAAGCCAACTTGGAAAAGCTAAGAGCATGTTTTAATATTAAAAGTCTTGCATACCTAGTACACAGTTTGGAAATTCAGGGGTAGAGCTGTTTACTCTAGTTGAGCATTTTCTATACAACTGAAAGCAATCTATAAATAGATAAATCTATCATTGCATTTAAACAATGAATTTCCTTATTCCCAAAGGACAAATAAAGTGTGGATTGTGTTATAAACTGCTACTCAGCTATAGGTGAAATAGTTAAACTCTTCTAGGTACAACACTAGGAACTTAGATGATTCTGAAACAAACAAACAAAAAACAATTTTGTTGTCATTGCTTTAATTACCAAGGTTATCACACACACACAAAAATCTCAACACCAACAAAACGAAGCCAAATATCCTCTTCACCATTTCTCGTGGAAGCATGCCTGTTGAAATTGCTTTGGAAATTTTGACATGATCCCTAAATTCAACATTGGGATTAAAAAAAAAAAAAAAAAAAAAACTTCTTATTTACCTCCTAGGGAAAGTGTTGCCCTTATGCCACATATAATAGCAAATTGCTTTTTTTATGGCATGCATAACCTAGATGGGAAAAAATATGGCGCTTCGGGGAAGGAGGGAAAAAGTAAATGAAGTTCCAGGAATGTCATTCTGAAGTAATGAGGCATGGACAGAAAATATACCCCTCACATCATCGGATTGAGATGGCAGTCGAAATAGCTTCATTGAAGTGTCAGCACTCATCCATCAATCAATCACCCACAAGGAAAAATAGCAACAGTACAACGGGGCGGCTTTTATGGGATTTACTCATGGGCATAGGGAATAGCAGCTCAAATGTAGTTCTGACATGAAAAGCAAGGTGCTGATATTATTTTTTATGATGGGAGGATCATAAAGTGAATTGAGAACAGCGAGGTCTGTCTTTGCTTAACCTATTCAACCAGAAATGAATGGAGCTCAACTGGAAAGGAACAGTCTTCGCATGGGTTAAGATTGAAGGGTGGACTCTACTGAGCACCGTCCTTCGACAACGAAATTCTATTTAAGGAAAATCAGTGCATTAGCATTGGGCTTCCTGAAGCTGTTAAAAATTGCCCGCTCCAACCCGGGGTTATTAGATAAAGTTATGTAATTCAGACGCTGTCACTACCCTTCAAAAGCAGATTCTTGAGCTCTTGCTCCAACTGGGGGGAGACAATACAATTCTCAACTCCATGGAAATTGTTTCCCTTCTAAGAAAAAAAAAATAAATCATCTGCTTCAACATTTAATCTATATGGTTTTGTTAGCACAATTTCTATGGAGGGGTGGGGTGGGAGGCGAGAGACAAAAATATTGATAAATTTGGTAAGATTCGTGAACTGTCACTTGGTAACTGTAAATGTCACTGCTGAGGGACAGCTGCTAATGTTCTCCTTAGGAAACAAGATCTGGGCTCATGCTGTGAGGTAAACACGGCTCTCAGTACATTTCTAGAGACCAGGCCTGTCTTTTCATTGGGCAAGCCCTGCGAGGCTTCTAGAAACTTCTTTCTGGAGGGAAAAACTAACATGAGCTCAGGAGAATATTTGTATCTGCTTTCAGACCACTCTCTTGCTCTCTCTGAATAAATGGAGTGCTGATATATTGGAACTTGAGAAATGGAAAGGAACATGACGTGCAAATATCATGCAAATCACACTTGAGTATCTCCATTCCACCACCAAACCTTGGTATAGGTGGGGGTGAGAAATTGCCTTTCCTTCCCCATCCCTCCTTCTAGCTAAGACCACCAACCGGCTGCAAACTGAAATGTCCACTGAAAAAAATTGTATATAAATATTTAAGTTTTATGTCTTTGGCCCCATTTCATAGTTCAGCAAATTCACTAAATATAGAGCATGTTACAAAGCACTGGGAGACACAAGAGAGAATGGGAAATATAATTCATTCAGCAAATTCATTCCACAAAGATTAGAAAGCACCTGCTGTGTGCAGGATATTGTTCAAGGTGGTATGGGATACAACAGGGAACAAAGCACCCAACAGCCTCGCCCTTCTCTGCGGAGAGCAGCTCCTTAAGGTAGCTGATACCAGACAGCTGGCCTGGGGGGAGGAGCTCACAGAGGGGCCACCTCCCCTGTGTTACTTGTGTTTTTATTCCTGCTTTTCAAAATAATAATATTTCAGAATAGGGATTTCTCCTTCTGAAAAGCATACAGAAGAGAAAATAGCTTAAAAATAGGTCAAGGCCTAAATGTAGACTCTAATCACAGAATATATTGGATAGCCCACACAGTCCCCACAGAATTTCTTTAAGGTCACAAATAGATTTCTTAAAACTCACCCCCAAAACGTGCCAGCTCAGTTGTTTGAGTCTTGCATAATTAATGTCACGGGCAAAATCCGCTGAATTTAGTCGAAATGCAGAAAACAAGTTCATGAAATGGCATATTTGGGAAGCATTTCTGAGACTCGGGTGAAGCAGCGAGGAAGTGTGTATATACGAATTCACGGCGACTTTCCAGGGTCCATGGACAGTGAGACAGTAAGAATCTCTGGTTTTTCTGAAACTTTTCACAGTAAATCCAAAGATTACAAGGCCTTAAAAGGTGCATGCTTTTCCATTTGTCACTTCACAGGTTACTTGACTGCGTTCAAATCTTTTTTTTATCCCCCCATAGGCTTTCATTTTTTAATCTTGTTAAATGTTTTCGTTAAAAAAAAAAAAACACATTAAAAATGTCGTTTTCACATTATCCTCTACTCTCCACAAGAATAGAAGTGTGTCGATATGCAGACCCACATATGTGTGTGTATAGTTCTAAAGAGCAATAAAAGTAGTCTCTGTTTTGAACAAGCATTAGGCAAGAAAAAAAATCACAACTGAACTTTCAGTTTATTTTTTTCCCCTGTGAGATGTTAAAATGCTAATTTCATTTTCTCCCTTCCTATATGTGGCACTTTCTCAAAATATCCATGAAATACTTTTAGACAAAGATTGAGCAGGAGAACGAGATACAAATTTCCATCCCTCCAGACAGAGAGACAGGTTTCCATTGTAGGGAAGCATTAAACATTTTGAAACTTGTGAATCATCTTTAGAATTTCTACAGGGGAATTTTACCTCTTCATCCAAAGCAAAAGCCACTTATCTCTTTTGGTTTCCTGTGACAGATTCAGAGGCATACGCAGATACACAATTTCCAGGCTCTAGTTAATCTTCTTCCAATAGTTATGAACAATGGGCTAACGGGCGTGGGTGTTTCTCCAAAAATTATTCATGTGCAAGGCAGCCCAAAGCTTCAGGGAAAACTAGAAATGTTTTATGGATTAGAATAGGACTGTTCTAAAATGCTGGTACCAGGTGGAATGCTATTTCTGCAACAGGACTCTGTCCATTTCCTTTGGAAAAATAGATTCCAAGTAAAATGGCTCTTCCAAGTAATGGCCCCCTGATCTGACACCTTTCAGCACACAAAGACTTTACCGATAGCCATATGATTATCATTAAGGCCTTTTAACAAACAATCTGTTTGCAAAAGACAGATTAAATCCTCACAGCCCTTTCTACAATGTTTATTTGCTTAAAACCGCTTTTGGAAGTACAAATAATAACTCTTTTGTGAAAACCCCCAGGAGAAGTTGAAAAACTCCCACAAATGCGTTACTTAGAAAAAGAAAAAAACTACCACTCCCTTCAATCCTTCCAGAAAATGAATTTCAGCGTGCTCACTGAATTACCTTGAACCTGAAACCTGCGTTTGGGTATCAGTCCCCAGGCAAAGGCTTATATTTACAGAACTTGCACAATCATACGATTATATCTCAAATGTGAAGACTCTGTACAGTAATATTTTCACTTTCTAAATGACCCATACAACATTCAGGAACTACAAATGTGTACGTATATTTTTTAAATACACAAAGTTCAACTGGTCTGCGGAGAAGAAGCAAAAACCGTTCCCGTCCTGTACTGAGATAAATACTACAGAAACAGTCCAGTTCTGCAATACAGTATTTTGGCTTATAACACAGCAGATGTTAGAATGTGCAATGCAAGTCAAAATAAATAAATAAATAAAAGCTGACATACGAAACAATTCTCATTTGGCTCAGGGTTCTTAAATGTCACAATATCTCGGGATACAATATACTTTTTGGTCTCTACTACACTTATATCCTCCTAATCTCCCCTGACTTGGATTCCTAACAGCCAGGCACAGTCGGCATGAATCACAAACTTCCAAACCCCTTTAAAATCAAGAAGATAGTTGATCATACAGTCTTTTTAATGGTCAACCGGTTCTTACTCTGCAGAGCCCTCGTAGCTTTTTAGGAAATTTGGTATCAACCATGTTTATGTTACACATTTGCCCCCGTCTGTTGATTCTAGATTTTTTTTTTTTCTTTTAGAAAAGGCAGTGGGGAAAGTAGGGCGGAGTGGGAGAATTACATTCATGCTTGCTCTGAAGGAAAGTGTTTATTTGCCAACGAAGAAAGGCAAACACGTTTTTGTATTAGGAAAGCAGACTAGTCGTTTTCAAAGAAAAATGACTGCAACCATACCATAGAATGTTTCTGTGCAAATACACTAATTTTCTATCACCTGCATGCTGTATATAATACATTTGCCTGTATACTAGGAGGAAAAGCCAGGCTGTTTTCCCTGTGTACAATGCAGCTTGGATGACTGGGAACGTAAGCCTTCCGTACATTTTTATACTGTACATATTTGTATATACTAAATATCGCCATGTATGAACACAGATTTTGTTATATTTGCTTGTTTCTGTTTCCTACCAAACTGGCCCACAATGGGGATTCTTTTGTACAGAAAAAAATATGCTTGTGATTTTTTTTCCTGGTCATTCTCTTTCAATAGCTTCTGAAAGAATTAGCTCTGAGTTTACAAAGAAATTATAAGAACCGAGTTTGTCTGTCTGCATGAGTCCCATCCAGTTGCTGGATCTAGGGAGGAACCAACGTCCTAATTCAGAGTTTTCCTTTAAAGGCATGCTTCACCCCTTGGGAAGACTGCAAACTCATCCATGTAGAATTATCCTCTTTGTATTTTATCTAATAGTGCCTGAAGATTTTTTTAATGTCTTCTTAGAGGAAGAATTCATAATTGTTGAAATTTGAAACATTAGCTTAATTTTGTTTTTATGACCTCGCAGTTCTCCTCCTTATTTATTCGGTTGCTGTTGTAATGGGGCCCCAGGCCATTCCTGACATCGGCGTGCTCTTCTTCTGCATTAAGGATGTTTTTAAAATTACAGAGATTATTGAGCCAACAGGCTGTTTTAATCAAAACCATGTTTCACTTGTTTTTGATGATTATAAATTGTCCTTGCAATGAAAAAAAAAAAAGTTTTCTGCTAGGAAAATTATACCACCCTGTGGCCAAACAGATTCATCACAGATAGGCAGGCATCTGTGCCCACTTCTCTGGGATCTGGAAAATTCTTCCCTTGGCTGGCCACGCTTTCTTTTACTCCTCATCATCCTGAATGCTAATGCTCAATGCAGTCACTATTTGCAAATTTCCAGAGGCGTGGCCGAGTTGTCACTGCCCAAAGACAACCAACCCAGCTAGAAATGACGTCTTTCCAGCTTGAAAAAAAAATGCAGGGATTTTCAGAAAAGGTGCTCCTGCCTTTGTCCGTTGGTACCACCATCCTGTCATCTCTCCTAACTATAAACAATCTGGTCTTGATACCCCATATAACTTAAATCAGGTCAAGGGAAACGTTCAGATCAGCCCCTCGCTGAATAAAAGTGACTTCTTTTGGGTGCACGTAAGATATATGCCTCTGTCGGATGCTGCACCTCTGGAATTATCTCGATAAGGAGAGAGTTTAATACAATTTTACCACTAGAAATAAATTCTCTGATGGTGGAGATGAAGAAAACCCTTAAATTACATCACAGAAGCCATTATTTTTTACATCTAAAGAGTTGGGTTGTTGTTTTTTTTTTTAAGAAAATCATTCTAGGGGCGCCTGCGTGGCTCAGTTGGTTAAGCGACTGCCTTCGGCTCAGGTCATGATCCTGGAGTCCCTGGATCGAGTCCCGCATCGGGCTCCCTGCTCGGCGGGGAGTCTGCTTCTCCCTCTGACCCTCCCCCATCTCATGTGCTCTCTCTCTCTCTCTCTGTCATTCTCTCTCTCAAATAAATAAATAAATAATCTTAAAAAAAAAAAAAGAAAATCATTCTACTTTGCGAACTGTAATTAAAGCCCTAAATAATAGCTACTGCTTCTTTTAGCTATTGTGAAAAACTAATAACACACTCGCCAAGGTTATATGGAGCCCCTCATTTTCATCGAAAAGGTTTCTATAAGTGTGTTATTTACATTTTTAAACACGATAACTCTTTTCCTTTGTGACAAAAAAAAAAGTCTTTTTTTTTCCCCCCCACTCAGCAGTGGAAAATAGACTGTTTCCCATCTGAAACCTTATCGTAATTTGCATCAGGAAACCCAACTGCCGACATTAAGGACTTGGGTGTGTTCAATTATGATTTTGCCGGAGGCTGTCCCGCATTCTAATGCTGCAGATCTTGAACCACCTTTCTGAAACCCAGCCCATTCAGTAGACATGCCGCTCAACACCATTAGCTTTGCAAATGGCTTCGTTTCAGTCAACGCCGACTCCGCTTTGGCCAACTGAATGAAAATTAAAGGAGAGAAGAAGAAGAAAAAAACACACAGATGCACTTAAAACATGAAAAGAATTATTTATATGATAAAAATATATTTAGATTTTCAAAGCACAAGACTGAATAGAAGTGCTCTTTTTATGCTTTGTGAAGATGTTACTGTTAAATGTCTTTCTACATCAGGCTTAATAAATCTGTAATGACATTTGATGGATTGATTTCTGCCTATGTGTGTTTTTTAAGGATGGCAAGAGAGGAGAGAGGCAAGGGGGAGGGGAAGGAGGGAGTGGAGAAAGAGCACTGAGCCCCAGGGAGGCCAAGCAAGGAAATTATTGGCCGGCCTCTCTCTTGCTTGGACCTACTGACCCGCTTCCAACATCTACCCTCATCTCCAACAGATTTGTTTTTTGTTTTTTGTGGGGTTTTTTGGTTTTTTTGTTTTGTTTTTTTTTTACAAATGCCAGCACCCTTGCTTGGTTTCTGGACTGCCTTTGCAGGCTCTCAAATCTGGTCAGCTTGTGCCTGAGTAATTTATGATGTAATCTCAACAGAGGCAGTGGGTGCTGTCTCACAAATTCAAGGATGAAGGCAGAGGGCAGACATGATTGAGACGGCCCGGCCTTCTCCACCTCAGAGCGATAGCCCTGCTTAACACCCAGTTTCCCTATGTACTTCCTCCATTTCCTTTAATGTCCCCAGAGAATTGGAACATGTTTCACACACAAGCTGCCCAAGCAGATGCTGATGCTCCACCAGAAAAGATTTGCTGTCTGTGCACAGCCAGCTCACATCTTCCATGTCATGTGGCTACATGAGACTCTTGCTCCTTAAATTATGATGGCTATCACATCACCTGTTAGCGCCACTTCATTGCCGTGGCCCCACGTCTACGCCATAAAATATGAGAGCCGGGAGAGAGAAGGCAGGACAGGTGAGGAAAGGGGGAAGCAGTGAAGGCAGAGTGTTGGGATAAGCAGTTTGGACCAAACCAAAGAGTTCTCGGTCTTCATTCACTTAGTGACTATTTATCAAGCACCTATCATATGCTCCAGCTGAGGGCCACATGGATACGTCGGCATGATGATGGTCACGAGAGCACAGTCTAGAGTCAAATTGTGTTAAGAATCTAGGCTCTGTTACGTGTTATCTCTGTGATCTAAGGCAAGGTCAAAGGAAGAACAGAACATTATGACAGGATGAGTGTGGGACTCCAGGGGCCCAGAAGTGGCCCCCAACCAAGCTGAGAATTCATGGAGGATTTCTGAAGAAGTGATATTGAAGAGAAAGATAATTTCTCAAGGAGCATTAGAAGAACCAAAAGTACACAAAAACACATCTCTGAACTTCTCCCTTTCTCCATCCAATCCTGTTGTTTCTAACTTCAAAATACAACCAAAGTCTGTTCACTTTATAGCCGTCCTAGATTTCTGTGGTGGCCTTCTAACTACTCCTTAAGCCCTCCAGCCCCAAATATACTCTCTACCCTGCAGCTGGAGTTATCTTTTAATAAAGTAAATCAGACCATGCCATTCTGCTCCTCAAGACCAAAGGTAGGCACATTTTCTTTGAACGATCAGATAGTAGATAGGTTTGGCTTTGTGGGCCATCTGGTCTCTGGCCCAACAACACAACTCTGTCGTTGTAGTGGAAAGCAGCCATAGACAATAGTAATCAAATGGGCATGGATGTGTTCCAATAAAACTTTATTTACAAAAACAGGCAACAGGCTCGATTTGGCCCATGGGTCATAGTATCCTGACCCCGCTCAAAATCCTCCAACACCCAGGATTTCCTATAGAAACTGGCCTTAAGATGAAATGTGAGGACAAACAGTTTACATGGGAAATGAATCTAAGAAACACCAAGAGGGGCATGGGGAAGGGAAACTGGAGAGGGAAGGATGTCAATGAGATAAAGGGGTTTTAAGAACAATGACCAGCATGAGCAATGAACCCAATCCCATTGGGAATTCTGAGAGATAGGGCAGAACATTCTTCAGTTATTCTGCCTACTGAGTAGGAAGCTGGGGTATTTATATACCACCTTTACTCAGTTATTAGCAGAAGGCTTCTGGGAGGGGGGTGGGTGGCCAACTCCCCAGCACTTCCAATCTGCCCAAAGATTGGAAGAAGTAGGCTGCAGTGGCCAGAGAACACCTCAAGGCATAGAGTCACATGGATGAGGTTGGACATAGATATGAATGGCACGCAGGGACAAACTGATGCACGGGGACACGGCAGGCTCTTGCCACAGCCCATCTCACTTAGAATAAAATCCAAACTCCTCCCCAGACCCACCGGTCTGTCTCCTACCTGTTTCCCTGACTTCATCTTCTCCTTGCACACCCAGGTCCAGCGACACTGCCCTCCAACAGTGTCTAAAAAACACCATGCTGTTTACTTTGGCAGGAATGCGCCATCTTGCTGGGCTTCACATGCCCAGTATCTCAGTTTTGATACTATATCCTCTGAAACCCTGAGCCCCATGTAGAGCATCTTGTTTGTACCCCAGAGCCCTGATCAGGAACTACTTTTGTGTTCATTTGCACATTTGCATAATGTCAGTTTCCCCCACAGGCCACATGTGAGGGCAGAAATGAAGCATGTGTCTTGTTCACATATTCCCAGTCTGAGGTGTAGTGCCTGGCACACAGTGGGTGTCCCAAAAATATTTGGTAAGTAAATGAATGCTGTTTTCCAGGAGACCTGGGAACCCTCCCAGTAACTCTCTCTTAAATGCTCCTTACCTCACCCCTGTCCATTCACTGCCGGAACCTTCCACGAACCACCTCTTTCATTCTGCCCCAGTGCAGTGAAGCATTTCTTAAGGATTTCATGGCATTGAAGACCATAATCTACTGGATCTTGGCACATACTATTGAACAATCCTACCTTGCTGGACAGCCAGGGACCTCGTCGAGCTCCATCTGAGTTATTGGGTGTGGTCTCCGTGAGGAACTAGGAGAGGATGAAGTCAGGAGGTAAGCCGGAGCCAAGAGCCTACGTGAGTGTTTCCTCTAAAGCCAATGGACTCAAGGCAGAACCTCACAAGTCCAAGTGCAGAAGCCCGACACAGGCAAGGACTGAGGAGGGCAAGACACAGCTCCCAAGGTAAAAGGGCTCAGGCTGGATGAACCAAGGTCCTTCGACAGTCCCAAATGTACCCAATTTGTCATGCATATTCCACATTGCACATCTGAATGCATAGTCAACAAACTGAGCATTTAAAAACACCACAGTTCCAGGGCACCTGGCTGGCTCAGTCAGTAGAACATGTGACTCTTGATCTTGGGATTGTGAGTTCAAACCCCATGTTGGGTGTAGAGATAACTTAAAAATAAAATCCTAAAAAAAAAAAATTAAATAATAAAATTAAAAAAATAAAAACACTACAGTCCCATTCATTTTACTAAGTGCATGTATTGCCTTTTCAAAATTAAAGAATAAATAAAGATGACAGATTAGCAAAAAAAAAAAAAAAAACTGATGAAGAACATACTTATTAGGTATGAAAATATACCATAAAGCCAGAATAATTTTATTTATTTTTTTAAAGATTTTATTTATTTATTTATTTGACAGAGAGAGAGAGTACAGGCAGGGGGAGCAGCAGGGAGAGAGAGAAGCAGGCTCCCCCTGAGCAGAGAGCCTGATGTGGGGCTCGATCCCAGGACCCTGGGATCATGACCTGAGCCAAAGGCAGACATATGACCAACTCAGCCACCCTGGTGCCCCAAGCCAGAATAATTTTAAAATGCTGACTGGCACAAGGGTGAACAAACAATTCAATGAAAAACAAAATAATGCCCAGGAATATGTTAAATGTTTAAATAAGAATTCAACATATTATAAAAGCAGAATTTGTAATTTATAAGGAAAAAAGTACATGAATAACCAATAAAATGGTGCACGATTGGTGAACTTTTCAGAAAAACAAGCAAGTTAAACATCCATCTCACATTACATATTAAATTATATTTCAGGTGAATCAAAGAATTAAGTCTAGAAATGAAATCACAAAACTAGAAGAAAATACAATTCAATACTTATCTGATATCAGGCAGGGAAGTTATTTCCAGGTACAAATGCTAAGGAAGAAATTATAGAAACTAAAATTCCAGGAGTAAGAAAAAAACCCACCATAAATACAATGAAAAGTCACAAATTAGGGGCAAATTATTTGTATTAATATATGGTTAATGGTCACTGGCATAATTAATGATATAAAGAGTGTTTACATGTCTCTAAGCAAATAAATAAATATCCAAATAGAAAAATTTTGGCAAAATTCATGAACCAACAGCATTCAAATAAAGAAATATAAATTCTCAATGAACACTTCAGACAATACCAAGTTGTAACACTAATAACTAAAGAGACATATATTAAAACAAGGAGAAATCATTTGCACTTACTCAGTTGACAAATATAAAACATAATGTCTCCATTACTGGAAAGAGCTCAAGGCAGAGACAGCCACACACATTGCTGCTGGGAGCAAAATGGATAGGAATTTTCCAGAAAATGATTAAGCAATATTTGTCAATTTCTCTAAAATGTGCATGTCCTTTGATTAATTACTCTTCTAGGGAATTTTCCTCTGAAAATAAGTGAAGATGTGCACTGAGATTTATTTAATAAGAATGCCCAATCATAACACTGGTTATAATTGTGAAAAACTGGAAAGAACCTAAGTGTTCCAAAATAGGAGATGGAATTAAATGAATTATGGTACATCTCTGTGGTAGAAAAAGACATAATCACGAAAATTTGTGTGCTTAAAAAACAGCCACAGGCTGGTTCAGTATGTAAGCTTAGAGGTCACCCCTCTGTCCCACCGACAAGTGAAAGATGAACGACTGAAAAATCAGCAACTCTGCTTAGATCCATAAAAGAGGAGAGGACACAGGGCAAACCTCTACCCCCAAGTTGGAGGGACAGACACAAATACAGGGAATAGAGACCTAACAGAGAGGAGACTCAGGTCAGAGACCACCGTGGGAACCAGGGTCAGGATAGGAAAACTGAACTGGAATGGACAAGTTTCTGGAGGCTCAGTGCAGACAAGTCTAAGAGTTAAAAACTCGAGGGGCACCCCGCCATGGAGGGGCCCTCACAATATTGTGAGATTTACCTCCAGGAGCTCAACCAGATTTCCACAGTAAATATCAGAGAAAAATCTTGGACTTTCTGCAGAGCAAGGGGAGAGAAGAACCATTTAAATATACACCAGAGCACTCTGTTCTTCTTAACAAGGCCTTCCCTCAGGAGAAACTAGTTAGCCAGAGCCTAATCTGCTGGGGTGTTCTCAGAACCTAACGGACCTGATCAAGAGAAACACCCACCCCCAGCCTTCCCAAGCCTTCCTATCCCACCTAAGGGGGTGGGGGAAGACTGAGAAATTCTTATGAAGTTCCCAGCCCAGAGGCACAGGCTCACCAAAACACTGAGACCTAACAGTGGGACTATAGAATAGTCCCCCCTCCCCACACCTCACCACCACATTACTATCACCCTATTTACAGCCATTCCTTTTACCAAGCACCCCATGTGCGGCCATTAAGGAAAAATTATAAGGCATCTCAAAAGGCAAAAACACAATTTGAAGGGACAGAGTGAGCTTCAGAACCAGATATAGCAGGGATGTCGAAATTATCAGACTGAGAATTTAAAACAACTATGATTAATATGCTAAGGGCTCTAATGGATAAAGTGGACAGCATGCAAGAACACATGAGCGATGTAAGCAGAGAGATGGAAATCCTAAGAAAGAACACCCGCCAAAAATGCTAGAGATTAAAAAAAAAAAAAAAAGCAAAATACTGTAACACAGATGAAGAGTGTCTTTGTTGGGCTCATTAGTAGACTGGACATGGCTGAGGACAGAATCTCTGAGCTGGAGAATAGATCAATAGAATCCTCAAAAAACTGAAAAGCAAAGAAACAAGGGCTGAAAAAAAGAAAAACAAAACAGAGTATCTCAGGACTGTGAAATAACTACAAAAGGCCTAACATACACGTGATGGGAACACAAGAAGAAGAAAGAGAGAAAGGAACAGAGGAAATATTTGAAACCATAATGACTGAGAATTTTCTCAGATTAATGTCAGACACCAAATTACAGATCCAGGAAGTCTAAGAAAAAGGATAAATGCCAAAAACAAAACAAAACAAAAATAAACAAAAACTAGGCATATTATCTTCAAACTACAAAAAAATCAAAGATAAAGAAAAAATTAAGGAAGCTGGAGGAAAAAAAACACTTCACCTCAAAGTGAACAAAGAATTCCTTCTAACTTCCCTTCAAAAACTATGCAAGCAAGAACAGTGAAATATTTACAGCGTTGAGAGGAAAAATACACCAACCTAGAATTCGTTACAACGATAAATTATCATTCAGAGTGGAAGAGAAATAAAGGTTTCCTCAGACAAACAAAAACTGAGGGAATTTATTGCCCATGGACCTGCCTTGCAAGAAATGTTAAGAGAAGTTCTTTAGAGAGAAGGAAAATAAAATAGGTCAGAAACTCAGATCCACAAAAAGAAAGGAAGAACATCAGAGAAAGACTAAGTGAAAGTAAAATTAAAACTTTTATCTTTCTTATTCTTTTTTTTAAGATTTTATTTATTTATTTATTTGACAGAGAGAGAGCGCACAAGCAGGGAGAGGGGCATAAGGTGAGGGAGAAGCAGGCTCCCCACTGAGCAGAGAGCCCAATGTGGGGCTCGATCCCAGGACCCTGAGATCATGACCTGAGCCGAAGACAGATGCTTAATTGACTGAGCCACCCAGGCGCCCCTTACCTTTCTTATTCTTAATGATTTAGCAGATAAGCTTATCCAAAATAATAATATTCAAAATGTATTTGATTATGTATGCTTATGTACATATCACACATACACACATATATATATGACAGTATATAAGAGAAATGAATGACAGCAATGATCAAGGAATGGGAGGGAAGAATCATGGCTATCTCATTATTATAAGACACACCACTCATGAAGTGAGTGTTACTTGAAAGTAGACTTGGATTATTTGCAAATGTATATTGCAAACTCTCGGGCAATTATTTTAAAAGGTAAAGAATAATAACTGATATACTAAGAAAGTTGAGAAAATGGAATCATATAAAATACTCAAAACCACAAAAGACAGAAAAAGAGTAAAAGACAAAAATTGGAGTAAAGAACGGGGCAGCAAATAGAAAACAGTAACAAATATGGTGAATATTAATCCAAAATTATCAACACTTTGCATGTCAATAATACACCAATTAAAAGACATTGTCAGTGTGAATCCAAAAACATGACCCAACTCTATGTTGTCTGTAAGAAACCCACCTTAAATATAAAGACATCTATAGATTAAAAAGAAGTGGATGAAAAAAATATACCCTGCTAACATTAATCAAAACAAACCAAGAGTGGTTATGTTAATTTCAGACAGATCAGACTTCAAAGTAAAGAAAGTTATAAGGAATAAAGAAGGGCATTAATGATAAAAGTGTTGATTCTCCAAGAAGACAACGATTCTTAACATGTATGCACCAAACAACAGAGCATCAAATTTCATGAGATAAAACTGATAGAAATGCAAGGAGAAATAGATGAATAGATGAATCCGCTATTAGAGCTGGAAACTTCAACACCTCTCTGTCTCAGAAATGGACAGATCAAGCAGACAGAAAATTAGTAAGAATACAGTCAAACTCAACAACACCATCAATCAACTGAATACAGCTGACCTCTATAGACTACTCATCCAACAACAGAATAACCTATATTTTTTTTTCAAACTCACATGGAACATTAGCCAAGATAGATCATATTTTGGGACATAAAACATATCTTATCAAATTTAAAAGAAAAAAATCATGCAATGCATGCTCTAGAACTTAAATAGAATTAAAAGAGAAATTGCTAACAGAAAGATCACCAAAAAGTCCCAAAATATGTGCAGATTAAACAACACACTTCTAAATAACACATGGGTAAAAAACAAATCTCAAGAGAAATTTTAAAACATTTTGAACTAAATGAAAATGAAAACACAACTCATCAAAATTTATGAGATGCAGTGAAAGCAGTGCTTAGAGGGAAATTTATAGCATTGAATGAATGTATTAGAAAAGAAGAAAGATCTAAAATCAATAATCTAAGTCAACAATTAACTAGAAAAAGAGTAATTAAATCTGAAGTAAGCAGAAGAAAAGAAATAATAAGAATTAAAGCAGAAATGAGTGGAATTAAAAACAGAAAATCAATGAAACCAAAGGCTGAAAAGATCAATAAATTTGATAGGCCTCTAGCTTACCAAGAAAAAAAAGAGACACAAATTACTCATGTCAGAAATAAAAGAGAAAACATCATTACAGATCCCATGGACATAAAAAGGATAATAAAGGAATACAATTAACAACTGTATGTCCACAAATTTGATACTTAGATGAAATGGACCAATTCTTTGAAAGACACAGTCTGCCAAAATTCATACAAGAAAAAACAGATTATCTAAATATACCTCTATCTACTAAAGAAATTGAATTAATAATTAATAACCTTCCAAAACAGAAAGTACAGGGCCCAGATAGATTGAGTGGTGAATACGTAAGGAATTTAAGGAAAAAAATTATACCAATTCTCTATAATCTCTTTCAAAGAATAGAAGCAGAGGAAATACTTCCTAACTCATTCTATGAGGCCAGCATTACCCTAACACAGAAACCAGACAAAGGTATTTCAACAAAAGAAAAGTATAGATCAATATCTCTCATAAATATATATGCAAAAATCCTCAACAAAATATTAGTAAATCAAATCCAAAAATATGTAAAATGGATTATAAACCATGACCAAGTGGGATTTATGCTAGGTATGGGAGGCTGGTTCAACATTTGAAAATTAATTAATGCCAATAAGCTAAAAAAGAAAAATCACATGTTCATACCACCAGATGCAGAGAAAGATTTTGACAAAATCTAACACCTATTCATGATAAATACTCTCAGTAAACTAGGAATAGAAGGGAATGTTCCCAACTTGATAAAGACTATCTACAAAAAAACTTACAACTGACATCATACTTAATGGTGACAAAGCTGAAGTTTCCCACTCAGATCAGGTACAAGGCAAGGATGTCCCTTCTCAAAACTCCTTTGCAACACCGCTCTGAAAGTCCCTGTAAGGCAAGAAATGGAAATAAAAGGTTTATAGATTGTGAAGGAAGACATAAAACTGTAATTGTTTTACAGATGACATGATTGTTTATGTAGAAAATCTGAAAGAATAAAAAAAAAAAAGGCTCCTGGACTAATAAGTGATTATAGCCAGGTTGAAGGATCCAAGGTTAATAAAGAAAAGTTAATGAACTTCCTGTATACCAGCAACAAACAGGTGGAATTTGAAATTAAAACACCATACCATTTACATTAACACCCCCCAAAAATGAAATACTTAGGTATAAATCTAACAAAATATGTACAAGATCTACTTAAAGAAAATGCTAAAATTCTCGTTAATGACATCGAAGAAAAACTTAAAAAATAGCGAGATGATCCATGTTCATGAATAGGAAGACTCAATATTTTAAGATGTCAGTTCTTCCCAACTTGAATCAATGCAATGCCAATCAAAATCCCACCAAGTTATTTTGTAGATATTGACAAACTGATTCTAAAGTTTCTATTGAGAGCAAAGGCCCAGAACAGGCAATACAATACTGAAGGAGAACAAAATTGGAGAATTGATGCTATACAATTTTAGGACTTACTATAAAGCTACAGTAGTCCAGACAGTGTGGCATTGGTGAAAGAACAGATAAATTCTTTCAATTGAACAGAATAAAGAGCCCAGAAATATACCCCCATAAACATAGTGGACTGACCTTTAACAATGAAGCAGAGCCAATACAATGAACAAAGACAGTTCTTCAACAGATGACATTGGAACAACTAAAAACCCACATGCAAAAAAGTGAATCTAGACAGACCTTACACTCTTCCTGAAAATTAGCTCAAGATGGATTGTATATCTAAATGTAAAATGCAAAATTATAAAATTACCAGAAGATAACATAGGGGAAAATCTAGATGACCTTGGGTATGGTGGTGACTTTTTAGAGACAACACCAAAGACATGACCCGTGAAAGAAATAACTGATAAGCTGGCCTTCACTACAATTGAAAACTGCTCTACAAAAGACAATATCAAGAGAATTAGAAGACAAGTCACCGTCTGCAAGAAAATATTTGCAAAAGACACATCTGATAAAGGACTTTTGCCAAAATATACAAAGAACTCTTCAAACTCAGCAATAAGAAAACAACTCCATAAAAAAAAAAAAATGGGCCAAAGACCTTAACATACACTTCACTAAAGAAAATATACAGATGGCAAGTAAGCATATGAAAAGATGGTGACATCATCTGTCATCATTGCAAATTAAAACAATCAGATACCACTACACACCTATTAGAATAACCGGGATCTGGAACACTGACAACACCAATGCTGGCAAGGATATAGAGCAACAGAAACTCTCCTACGTTGGTGGTGGGAATGCAAAACAGTAGAGCCATTTTAGAAGACAGTCTGGCAGTTTCTTACAAAACTAAACATACTCTATACCATATGATCCAGGAATCATGCTTCTTGGTATTTACCCAAAGGAGTTGAAAACTTTCGTCCGCACAAAAACGTCTACGTGGATGTTTATAAATGTCTACGTGATTGCCAAAACTTGGAAGCAACCGAGATGTCCTTCAGTGGGTGCATGGAAACTGGGGTTCCTCCAGACAATGGAATATTATTCAGCACTAGAAAGAAACAGGCGATCTAGCCATGAAAAGGCATGGAGAAATCTTGAATGTGAAAGAAGCTCATCTGAAAAGGCTATAGGCACTCTTCAAGTCAGTGACATGGTTAGAACTCCATTTTGTCTCTTGGAACCCCCAAAACCAAAAATATTTGCTATCTGGCCTTTTACCAAAAACATTTGCTGGCCCCTGTTACACTATCACTAGATCGTGGCCTCCTGATGGCAAATTCGCCATTTATCCCCAATTTCTAAGACAGCCTGTCGTGACTTACACATCACAGGTGCTCGAGATGATACTTGTTGAGAGAATCCATAAATGCATGAATGAGTCCTCAATAACACCTTCATGTGTACTATGTACTGGTGCTTCCCTAGCGAGTAAGACGTGAAGCTGAGAAGTGTCCCAGTCCTCACAACGACCCTAGGAGGTACCCACTCATACCCCACTTTACAGATGAGAAGACCCAAGTTGCCCCAGATCACAGACATGGTGGACCTAGAATTCAGATCTAAGTTTGGGATGTGGGAAAGCCACACTCTTGTAAGCTCCTAGCACAAGGCTTGGTAAATGGCAAGCCCTTTAAAAATAATGGTTTATTCACCATAAAGTAGTCACTGAGCCTAAGATCTGTGGTATGAGCAGAAAGTGTCCCAGGACTTCCAAGAGCCGGCGGTGAGGTCTGGAGAGCTGCGGGTCGGGTAATAGAGGAGAGACTTCTCCACCAGAGCAAATGTGACAGGCGAAGATCTTTGAAATACGAGCCGGTGTCTTTTTCCCCCTAAGTTATCCAGTCCCCCTTTGGTCTGCTTCTCAGGCTCCAGAACTAAGCTCCTCCTGCCCCGAGGGAAATGGAAAGAATTTGGGAAAACACAAGATGTTCTAAGATGGAAGAGCAAGTTTCCCGCACCCCCAGCTACGCCTGCCTGCCCCCATCCCTTGATTGATTGCCTTCAATGGGATCATTCCATTGGCCTCAGCTGGGCTAGGACCCTGCCTGGGCTGGCTCCTGCCATTCCGGGACACTCGTCTCCTCTAGCACATTCTACGTTCCAGCCAAACTGGAGTCCTCTCTCCATTTCAGGACCCTCCAGGCTCTATCTGCCCTCAGCATCTTTGCACGTGCGGTCACCCTACCTTATCCTCTACCTTCAGTCTAGGAAAAGCCTTGCTCTCTGGTCACACCTGGATTACCTTCTTGTATTTACAGTGACTTGTGCTGCCTGCTCATCAACCACCCACACCGGAGGGGAGGGCTCCAGTGGGCAGTCTTTCCCCTGCTGCATCCCCAGGACCATGGCCGATGGCCACGGCACGGTGGGCGCTCCATGAAAGTGTGTTGGGCACCAATAACAAAAGCCCTGGGATGGTCTCCTTCCATGTGTTCTTGGATTTACTCTTCACTGCATTATAGAGAGGAGAAGTGTGTCGTGCCCAGGGTAGAGATGAAGACACAGGGACCCCGAAGGGTTGAGTGACACCTTCGAGATCACATGGTGGTATGAAGTGAACCAGAGACCCCAGCCTGATCTCAAATCCTGAACTACTGTATTATATCACATGGTCATCTCAGCGTGCTTCTGTGTCTCTGCCCTCCTCTGCACCTTTGCTCCCCCAGTCATACCCAATATGCAGGTATCAGTGGCGAGAGAATATGATATGACATAATATGATATATGATATGACATAATAATATATAGTACATATATAATATAATATTATAATATATAATCCTATATTGTCTTGAACATATCATCACTATGATACACATTAATACTTAACTATCATTGAGCACTTACTCTGCATCAGGTAGTTGACAGAAATTACCTTTCTTAATCTTTACAACTGCCCTAAAATAAGCATTCTCAACAGGGTGATACCACTCCCAAGTGGGCACAAATTGATTCTCGGGGAGTGAAAAATCTTAGCTATTACAATGATTTGTGGTCCTCCAAAGCACCACAGCATATAAATAGATACACTGTACATCTGCGGCATTAAAATTTCATGGGGAGGGAGACAATTTGGGGGGGGAAGTCTAAAAAATTTCTTCAAGGGAGCAGTTTTTTTAGAAAATGCTTGAGTAACACTGCCCTAAAACGTAAATGTTCTCATTCACCCCATAGCGCAGGCTCAGAGAGGTGAGTTCACTTGCCCAGAGTCACACAGCTAGTCATTTATAGAGCAAAATGCAAAGCCAAGTCCGTGTAATGCCAAAAGCTACGCCCGCAGATGACTTCTGAAAGCCGTCCCCAGCCATTAGGTCGGAGTTAGCAGTAGGAAGGTTCTATGAAGTGCAGTCCTCAAAGTGGTGGCCAAAAGCAGCACCCGGGAGCTTGTCAGCTCAGGCCCTGTCCCAGACCTGCGGCCTGAGCATCTGCCTCATGCCCAGAGGACAGTCTGCACACTCATCTGTTAAGGGCGCTGGGATTCCCATGGTCACAGGTAAATGACCTTCATCTACCTTGAACAGCAAAGAGGCAAAGACACCTCCAATTGTCCCAGAGCTTAGGTCCCCGGGGCCCAACGCGAAACACCCTTGTCCGACTAAGTATACTTAAGGGTGTTCAGTGACTCGCTGTATTCCTGAAAAAGAAAGAAAAATGAAGTTCTCTTACAGGTTTTCAGGGTAGATAATGTCAAATATTTACAGAGCAAACATCATTCTAGAGGCATTTCATTCTCTTCCTGCTGATTAGGGTACTGTCAATCACGCCCCGACGAGAGGGCCTGTCAGCTCTTCTCAGCAGAAGCCACCTGTCATCGCGGCTGAACTGTGTACTCCTGCAATGCTGGGGACGTAGGCAGAGAGCTCTGAAGGCAGGTCCGGGGAAGGCAGGGCTCCGGGGCTGCATAGGACACACCTTGGTGGAACGGGCAGCTTGAGGCTCGACAGTGAAGTTGCAGACAACCGAAGGTGGGAGAGAAGCCTTCAGTGCGGAGAAGACTAGCGCTCCCTCATAAACCAAGGTTCAAAAACCCAAGGGCACCTGGGTGGCTCAGTTGGTTAAGCTACTGCCTTCGGCTCAGGTCATGATCCTGGAGTCCCTGGATCGAGTCCCACATCGGGCTCCCTGCTCGGCAGGGAGTCTGCTTCTCCCTCTGACCCTAACCCCTCTCATGTGCTCTCTCTCATTCTCTCTCTCTCAAATAAATAAATAAAATCTTAAAAAAAAAAAAAAAAAAAAAAAAAAAACCCAAGCATGCGTCAGAACCACCTGCAGGGATGCCTGGGTGGCTCAGTTGGTTAAGCGTCTGCCTTCGGCTCCGGTTATGATCCCAGCATCCTGGGATCAAGCCCTTCGTCGGGCTCCTTGCTCAGCAGGGAGTCCGCTTCCCCCTCTCCCTCTCCCTCTGCCTCTGCCCTGTTCGTGTTCTCTCTCACTCAAATTAATATATAAAAGCCCTTCCACGTAAACCATACATAGTTTAAATATCTGAGTTACCATTCCAAGGTCCTCTATGCTATGGAGTAAAAGACTTGCTTTATGGAAATGGGATTATGGGAATGTGATAACCTAAAGAAGGATGCAATTTTTGTTTTTTGCTCTGAAATTCCATCCTTTTCCTCTTTCTCTGAGTTGCATTGACTAAAAGAGTTATTCTCCTGGGGCGCCTGGGTGGCTCAGTCGTTAAGCGTCTGCCTTCAGCTCAGGTCATGATCCCAGGGTCCTGGGATCGAGCCCCGCATCGGACTCCCTGCTCAGCGGGAAGCCTGCTTCTCCTTCTCCCACTCCCCCTTCTTGTGTTCCCTCTCTCACTGTCTCTCTCTCTGTCAAATAAATAAATAAAATCTTTAAAAAAAAAAAAGTTATTCTCCTGTGTACTTTTAAAAGAAAATATTAAACATCAACTGTCTCAAATGAAAAAAAATAAATAAACAAAATCTTTTTAAAAATAAATAAATAAAAGAACCACCTGCAAGGCTTGACAAAACACAGGTGGCTGGCCCTACCCTGGGATTCAGCCGTTTCCAGGTGGGCCTGAGAATGTGCATGACTTCCCAACTCCCAGTGACACCCCTGTTCAGGACCACACTTTGAGAATCAGGTCTGAACTTTTGCTTCCCCAGGTGTGGGCCTCGGATTAGCAGCTTTGGCATCACCCAGAAACTTGTTCAAAATGCAGAGTCTTGGAACCTACCCCAGCTACTAAACAGAATCCACATTTCAGCAAGATCCATAGGGGTAACAATACACATTCACTTTTGGGAGGCACTAGTCTATACCTAATTACATACCAGAATCATCTGGAACAGCCATTAAATGCAGATTCCTGGGGCCAGCTCTGGGTTTAAAAAATCAGAATACTTGAGGTCTAGGAGCAAGGAAATAGTATTTTTAAGAAATTACCCAGGGGGCATCTGAGTGGCACAGCTGGTTGAGTGTCCGACTCTTGGTTTCAGCTCCGGTGATCTCAGGATCGTGAGATCGAGCCCCAAGTCAGGCCCTGTGCTCAGCATGGAGTCTGCTTGGGATTCTCTTTCTCCCCCTCCCTCTGCCCCTCCGACTCATGTGCTCTCTCACTCTCTCTCTCAAATAAATAAATAAATCTTAAAAAAAAAAAAAAAGAAAGAAAGAAAGTACCCAGGAGAAAGGTCACAAAGTCAGCACGATTGGTCTAAACGTACTCTCTAAACTATTGGGGTGATGGAACACACACCAATCACCCCAATAGGTATTCATTTAGCTATGTAGAAACAATATACACATACTATTATACTAATTTATTGTGTATCTTACAAAACACCCCAACACACTTAAAGCATATATATATGCACACTTATATATAATATCAGTATGTTTCTACTCACTGCCATGGAGCTATTGCTCACCCCTCATTGGAGACCATTGGGAGCAACATTAGAGTTTTTTGGGAGACTCTGCCAATCACTTTGCTTAAACCCTCTCATTTATCTTCACAATAACCTGCACAGTTGAGATCATTCTCCCATTTTACAGATGAGAAAACTGAGGTTCAGGGAGGGAAGAAAACTGCCCACAGTCACAAGGCTTGCAGGTTGCTGAGTCAGTGTGGGAGCCTACGTCTGGCTGGGTTGGTGGAGCATTAAACACGATGCTCACAGCCCAGATTTCCACATAGGGCGGTTCTATGCAAGGGACCTCCCAAGACGAAGGTCCAAATGCAGATTCCAATCAGTCTGGGCTCTGAGGGGCTCCCTTTAGCACCTACTAAATACTCGGTCCTCTGACAACTTTTAGGGACCCAAAGATAACTGAGGCTTGATCTCTGCCCTTGAGGATTTCATCTACATATAAATAGATCATTTCAATGTCATCACTTATGACATTTTATGAACCAGGACTGAGATATACAGAGTATGCTGAGCAGAGAGGAGAGGCAATCTCAAGCTTTGTGTGTGGCTCTCTACTTTCTCTCTCATTCTTGCCACCTCCTTCTCTCACTCTGACTCCATTTCTCCTCTAACCACCTTCCAGTCTGTCATGACAAAGCAGCCAGGGTGATCCTTTCAAAACAGAGGATCAGATCTCATCACCCCTACTCAAAACCCTCCAGTGGCTCCATCTCATTCAAAGTAAAATCCCAAGACCTCAACACAGGCTACTTGAGCCCACCCTCAGTGTCTGCATCACCCCCACACACACCCCTTACCTCTGTTCTCTAACCCTCAAGCCTCTTTGCCCCTCCTTTCTCACACACAAGTCATCCCACCACAGGGCCTTTGCACTGGCTGTTCCTTCTGCCCAGAGCACTCTTTCCCCAGGGTGTGGCTTGTTCCCACATTTCATTTATGTCTCTGCTTAACTGCTACCTTGTCAGTGATGCCTACCCCCTCTATCCTCTTAACCCACCTGAAATTTTTCTTCACAGGACACCTGATACGTAATATAGTTATTTATTTACATCAGTGGTTTATAACTGGGCAATTTTGACCCCCAGGAGACATTGTGAGATGTTTTTATGGTCAGGAATGGGGGAGTGTTCCTACTGGTATCTGATGCATAGAGGCCAGGGATGCTGCTAAACATCCTACAGTAGAGAGGACAGCCCCACAGCAGGGAATGATCCAGCCTTGAATGTCAATAGTGCGGAGGTTAAGAATCATCGTTTACATGTTGATTGTCTACATGTGGTTGGGGACAGTGCTTGCCACATAGTGGATGCTCAGGAAGAATTTGTTGTATGGATGGGTAGCTGGATGGGCAGATGGATGGATGGATGGATGGATGGATGGATGGGTGGATGGATGGACGGATGGGTAGATGGATGGATGGGTAGGTCAGTGGGGCAAATGAATGGATGAATGGATGGATGGATGGATGGATGGATGGATGGATGGATGGATGGATGAATGGATGGATAGTTAGATGGATGGATGGGTAGGTGAGTGGGTGGAAGGATGGATGGTTGGATAGATGGACAAATGAACAGTGGCTCAGTCTGAGAGCTCAGAAAAGTTATTACTCACCTCTCACCTCGTCACCTCCAGCTTCTATCCATCCTTCAGATCTCAGCTTTTATGAGCCTTCTTTGATTCACTCCCATACACACACATACACACACACACACAGAGTAAGTTTCTCTTGGATGCACCTCTGATGCACCATTTATTGAATAAATGAAGATAATTTAGGGAAGAGAGCTTTGAAATATGGCAATAAATATATCTGTTCAACAAACAAATTTGTGGATTATTTATTGAAATATTAATTTGTCTTGTTCAGCCTGAGATATAGAAATAGTAGAAGATATTTCCATTGCCCATACCCTCTGAAAGCAGCCTGCCCTCAATGTCTCTTTTCCCCAGGGAAGAATGAATAGGCTCTTGTTTCCAAATACAAGACGCTAGAAGGATCTTGATTGTCCAAAGAGAGGACCTTCAAGGGTTGGAGGTGGAAAGCGAGGCATCAGTGGCCCAATGCTAGGAACCAAGGGCTGGTAGGCAGATGGAGGATTGCATCAATCCATTATTTCCCGCCCAACACTCCCAGAGGGGGCTGACCTAGTCGAGGTGCCAATATGGAAACTCACACTCTTCTATAGCTGGCTGAAAGGTGTCATGGCTCGACCACTTTAGCAAAGAAACCCTGTGTTCGAACTTGGAATGGGTGAGCCACCTGGCTTTGAAGGAGTAAAAATACTTTGGACAGCAAGTATCTCAGTTTTGATCACAAGCAGTCAAGACCAGAGGCCCATTCCCATGGTTTTCTAGAGCCTTGAAGCTTTGCTTAGATCTAGGGAGGGGAAAAAATTCCCTCCAAATAGAACAGAGTAGAAACATCCCAAACTGTAGCACAAACAACACCTAACAGAAATATCATGCAAGCCACAAAGGTGTAAGGTTAAATTTCCTAGTAGCAACATTTCATAAATAAACGGGTGAAATTAAATTTAATAATATATTTCATGTAACCCAATGTATCTAAAATACTATTTCAACATGGAATCAGTACACAGAATGTCTTAATAAATATTTTACATTCTCTTTTTCTCATTGTAAGTCTACAAAAATCAGTGTGTATTGTACATTCACAGCACATCTCAGTTTGGACCAGTCACATTTCAAATTGTCAGTAGCCACCTATAGCTGGGGACTACGATACCAAACAGCTCAATTCTATTGGATGGGAACTTATAATAGACCTTGGGGTCTTTGTTTTTTTATGGTGTTAGCACCCATTTTCCACTGACTCTAATAATGGTGCCCAAATTTGGCAGGGGGGAGATTAACTCTCCAAATTAGTGACCTATTGCTGGTTGTTAGGTGAATTGTATCCCCCTCAAAAAAGATATGTTGAAGATGTCCATCAACAGATGAATGGATAAAGAAGATGTGGTATATATATACAATGGACTACTATGCAGCCATCAAAAGGAATGAGATCTTGCCATTTGCAACGACGTGGATGGAACTGGAGGGTATTATGCTGAGTGAAATAAGTCGAACAGAGAAAGACATGTATCATATGACCTCACTGATATGAGGAACTCTTAATCTCAGGAAACAAACTGAGGGTTGCTGGAGTGGGGGGTGGGGTGGGAGGGATGGGGTGACTGGGTGATACACACTGGGGAGGGTATGTGCTCTGGTAAGCGCTGTGAATTGTGCAAGACTGTTGAATCTCAGATCTGTACCTCTGAAACAAATAATGCAATATATGTTAAGAAAAAAAAAAAGAAGAAGATAGCAGGAAGGGAAGAATGAAGGGGGTGAAATCAGAGGATGAGACGAACCATGAGAGACGATGGACTCTGAAAAACAAACTGAGGGTTCTAGAGGGGAGGGGGGTGGGAGGATGGGTTAGCCTGGTGATGGGTATGAAAGAGGTCACGTTCTGCATGGAGCACTGGGTGTTATGCACAAACAATGAATCATGGAACACTACATCTAAAACTAATGATGTAATGTATGGTGATTAACATAACAATAAAAAAATTTAAAAAAAAAAATATGTTGAAGTCCTAACCCCCAGTACTTGCAAATGCAGACTTACTTAGAAATAGGGTCTTTGCAGATGTAATCAATTTAAGATGAGATGGGGCCTTAATCCAATCTGACTTGTACCCTTATAAAGAAAGGGCAATTTGGACACAGACATGGATGCACAAAGGAAAGATGATGTGAAGAGACACAGGGGGATGGCCCGTCTATGAGCTAAGGAATGCCTGAGGCGGCCAGAAGCTAGGAGACAGGCCAGGACCAGATCTTTCCCGAGAGCCTTCAGAGGGAGCGTGGACATGCTGACATCTTGATTTTGGACTTCTGGCCTCTGGCACTGGGAGAAAATTACTTCCTGATGCCTGAAACCACCTAGTCTGTTGTATGTCACTATGGCCGTCCTAGGAAACTAATATCCCACATAACAAATTGTCCCCAAATTTAGTAACTTAAAACAACAAACATGTCTGATCTCACAGTTTCAGTGGGGCAGGAATCCAGGCCCAGCTTAGCTGGGTCCTCTGGCTCAGGGTCTGTCATAGATTGCCACCAAGATGTCAGCCAGAGCCATGGTCTCATCTCAAAGTTCAGATGGGGCAGGATCCTCTTCCAGATCAAACCAGTGGTGGGGGCAGGATTAGTTCCTCATGGGCTGTGGCACTGAGGGCCTTGGCTCTGCGTTGACTATTGGCTGGAGGCCTCTGTCAATTCATTGTCACGTGGGATTGTCATTAGGTGGCTCACACATGACAGTTGCTTCACCACAGCAAGCAAACGAGGAAACAAGAGATTGCAACGAGACAGAAGCCAGGCTTCTGTAACAAATACGAAAGTGATACCCTCTTACTTTTGCCTCATTCTGTTCCTTAGAAGCAAGCCATTAGGTCCAGCCACACTCAAGGGGAGGCAATCACACAACGACCTGAACACTGGGACGTGGGGGTCAGTGGGGCCCTCTCAGAGGCTGCCGACCACACCCTTCCAGACTGTGCCAAGGGACAAGCAGGGGTGTGGGCCTCTCACACTCTTTCTCATCCAGGCAAGACTCAGTTCACTCCTATTCCCTGAGATCCCAGAGCTTGACCTGTTTCCTGTCCTCCCCCAGCCCAGTTCTTCAGCTGGTAGCTTGTCAGCTACCCTCTATATTTCAAAATTGAAGAGTCGATTTTGTTCCTTGCTTTCCATCAAACTCTGATAAAGGGTAGGACAAATTTGCCTAGTTAGAAAAGTAATAAATTATAAAGCTTGATTCCAAGTATTATAAAACAAATGCCCACCTGCCCAAAAAGATGGATGGAGGGATGGATGGATGGATGGATGGATGAAAATTTCTGTGTGACATGCCCACCAGTCCTAATCTCTTTCATCTGCCCAAGAACTTTTGATATCAAGGTCATGATAACATCAAGCTTTTTATTTTAGCAATATTTCTTGGTTTTTCTTTACTTAAAACAGAGTAGCAAAAACAGTGGATGTGTATTTGTGAGAGCGTGTGTGTGTGTGTGTGTGTGTGTCCTCGTTCACATTTATTGGCTTTCTTAGGCATTCTGAAATTAACTGGGCCTGCTAAGGGACATTAGTAAATATTTGCTCATAAAGTACCTTCAGAGAACAATTTTCTGAGTTAACCACACCCGATAAAATCCCCTTGCATCACTGAAAGTCTTGTCTGGCTGTCAGGCAAGGAGATCATTTTATTGAAAAGACTCATGATGTAGTGAATAAAAGCTTAGGAAATAAACTCTAATCCCCAAAGGAACAGTCGATACAACTCTACTCACACAAAAATATTCAATTTATGGCGTATATTGAATCCTATGTCTATAATTTACTGCCCTAACTACAAAAGAGTTCTTTTAATACATACCAATTTCAATATATTTTACTATTTTCCTTGCCTCTGTTAAAGCAGAAGTAACAAATTTTGCTGAAAGATTAGGAGACAAATGCAATAAAGATTCCTAGGGACACATCTTACAATCCTCCAGTCTTCATCAGACTCTCACTGGGTACCTAAGATTGTGTTTGGGCATTCTTATTTGTAACTGGCTTCCCAGGTAATTCTCCAAGGACAATAGCTCTTAGGAAACAGCAAGGTGCTTGTTCAGTAAATATTTATAGGGTACCTACTATGTGCAGGAATCATTCTGGGTTCTGGGGACCCAACAGACAACAAATCCCTCTCTTTAAGTAGACATCATTCTAGAAGGGAGAGAGAAAATAAATAAGTAAAATACACACTATGGAGAATGCTCGATAGAAAAATCTTCACTAAGAAGGTGATAGTTGGGCAAAGATCTGAACGGTGTAGCTCATAGATCTGGAAAAAGAATAACCATAGGCATTTGGAGCAGAGGAAATGACCATCTGTCTCATATTTTTAAAGGATCCTTCTGGCTACTGTATTCAGAATTGATGCGGAGTTCCAGGGAAAGGGGGATATTAGGTAGATGGCAATTGCAGCCAACCTGGTGAGAGGTAATGGGGGTGGACCAGGGCAGTAACTGAGGATGTGGGAAGACGTGATTGGGTTTTTTATACATTTTAAAGTTCGAACAATGAGATTGCTTTTACATTTGACTTGGGTTGTGAAATTAAGACAGGTTTTAAGGATGTCTTCAAGGTTTTACCATGAGGGACAAGAATCATGACACTGTCATTTTCTGAATAGAAAAGACAGAGGGAAAGTTACATTTGCAGAATGAAGATTAAGAGTTCAGCTCTTGACATGTCATGTTTGAGATGCTGTATTAATCTGTTGCCATATAATCAATTTCCCCAAAACTGTATATCTTAAAACAGCAAATATTTATTATCTTGCAGTTTCTTTGAGTCAGGAACTTGGGAGCACCATAGCTGGATGGTTCTGGCTCAGGGTCTCTCGTGAGGTGGCAGTCAAGATATCAACTGGGGCTGCGGTCTTATGTGAAGGCTTGCCTGGGGCTGGAGGCCCACTTTCCGAGATGGCGCCCTCATACTGTTGTTGGCCAGAGGCCTCGGTTCCTCCCCACATAGATCTCCCCATAGTACTCTTTGAGTGTCCTCCCATCATGGCAGCTGACTTTCCCCACAGTGAGAGATCCAAAAGAGTAAGGCAGAAGTCACAATGCCTTTTATGACCTAGCCTTGGAAATCACACACTGTTGTTCCCATAATATTCTATTAGAAGCAAATCATTAATTCAATCCACACTCAAGGAGAGGGAAATTAAGCTTTGGTCCTTGGAGGATGTTGTGTCAAAGAATCTGTGAACCTTTTTTTATATTTTTTTTTTAAAGATTTTATTTATTTATTTGAGACAGAGAGAATGAGAGAGAGAGAGCACATGAGAGGGGGGAGGGTCAGAGGGAGAAGCAGACTCCCTGCCGAGCAGAGAGCCCGATGTGGGACTCGATCCCGGGACTCCAGGATCATGACCTGAGCCGAAGGCAGTCGCTTAACCAACTGAGCCACCCAGGAGCCCTGTGAACCTTTTTTTTAAACGCTTACCCATGCCTATAAGACATTCAAGTGAAGTTATTACATATCAGTTGAATATACAAATCTGGAGCTCAGTGGAGAGTCTGGAAGGGAGAGAGAGCCTGGGAGCTGATGCTATATGGTTACTACCAGTATGATGATATTCTTATACCATAGTGGGTATGAGCACAAGCTTTAGTGTTAAATGTGAGTTCAAACTCCAAAGCATGCACTCACTAACTCTTTTGATCTTCATTAACACAGACAAGCCTCCTGACATCCCACTATTTTTTCTTTATAAAATGGGGATAAAAATAACTACTTAGTCTTGTCCCCAGAGAGCTTTGGTCCCCCCAAAAGCCTGAAAGCAAGGTAGATTGGTTTCCCAATGAAAATACACACTGTGGTACCAGGATAAAGAAGAAGGAAACTAGACAAACAAAACCAACAACGGCCCCTACAGACATTTTAGGAAGAACAGTGCCAACCGATCCCAATAAAATATGTTCACAAGTTGGTATGTAAAACCCTTCTCTGTTTGTCCTAAGAAATAGTCGATAAGGTCCTTGATACCTATGAAATGACTGGTCTGAGTGGATTTCTATAGTTTAAAATGAAGGCGAGACAGTTTCAGGGAGGCAGGAAGGAGAAAGAGACAGCACACTCAGAAACCAGAACCCAAGAGAAAGTATGCCCTAAATTCCCTAAATCCCCACCGGAATTAGAGGAAATCTTTGGGAAGGATTTGGAACAGTAGAGGCTTCAGGAATGAGGACTTCAAGGCATTTTTACCTAGATATCGAGGGGCAGGAAGTTCCTAGCTGTAATCCAAGTTGCAGTTATAATATTGATCATACTTTTTATTATTTTTTATCATACTTTTTAAACTACATCCACCACCACGCCCAATACAGCTTAGGAAAATTCACCTGAATTATGAACTCCCTGCCAAACTTCCAAACGACAGTACTTGGATGTGGTAAGGCATGACATGGAAAAGACAATCAGAGTGATCATCGACTCCACGGAAAAAAGAAGCTAGTAGAATGGGAGACGGACAAAACCCAGTCTTTTTTTTTTTGTTTAAAGATTTTATTTATTTATTTTGACAGAGAGAGAGAGACAGCGAGAGAGGGAACACAAGCAGGGGGGAATGGAAGAGGGAGAAGCAGGCTTCTCACCAAGCAGGGAGCCCGATGCAGGGCTCGATCCCAGGACCCCGGGATCATGACCTGAGCCGAAGGCAGACGCTTAACGACTGAGCCACCCAGGCGCCCCGACAAACCCCAGTCTTTTTTTTTTTTTTTTAAAGATTTTATTTATTTATTTGACAGAGAGACACAGTGAGAGAGGGAACACAAGCAGGGGGAGTGGGAGAGAGAGAAGCAGGCTTCCCGCTGAGCAGGAAGCCCGCCGACAAACCCCAGTCTTAAAGAAGCTTAAGATCATTAAATTTGTAGACAGAGAGTTATTCTGAAGGAAGATTGTTCATTTTTTATAATGATTTTATGAATGAGCATTTTTTTAAAAGATTTTATTTATTTATTTATTTATTTGAGAGAGAGAGAGCGTGCATGTGCATGTTCGGGGGAGGAGCAGAGGGAGAGGGACAAGCAGACTAGGAGCTGAGCATGGAGCCCAATGTGGGGCTCGATCCCATGACCCTGAAATCATGAACTGAACTGAAATCAAGAGTCAGTTGTGGGCACCTGGGTGGCTCAGTTGGTTAAAGGACTGCCTTTGGCTCAGGTCATGATCCTGGAGTCCCGAGATCGAGTCCTGCATTGTGCTCCCTGCTCAGCAGGGAGTCTGCTTCTTCCTCTGACCCTTCCCCCTCTCATGTGGCTCTCTCTTCATTCTCTCTCAAATAAATAATATTAAAAAAAAAAAAAAGAGTCAGGCACTCAACCAACTGAGCCACCCAGGCTCCCCACGTCTGAGCATTTTTAATGAAATGTTTCGGATTTACAAAAAGGTATTAGTGAGTAACAAAGCCAACACCTGTGTTCCTACTGCCCAGTTTTTTTAAAAAAGGAGAAACTATTTAGTTAACAAACCTTGAAGAGCAATTTCAGTCTTTTAACCATGGGTGTGCATGGCTGTGATAAACACAAAAAAATGAAAGCAAGGGATTAAAAAATAAAACTAATTGCAGAGCAGTTAGTTAAAAAATAAAACTAACTAACAGAGCAATAGAAGGAATTTTAACAATAAAATTGTAGTAGCAATATCTTCTGTGCTCGTAACGGACTATGGCCTTGAGCAGCTGTTTTTCTTTAATGAGTAAATAAATGCATCCACAATGTTCTTACAGTAGACCCCTGTGAGCCCTCCCCTCTCTAATCATATTTTGCTCCTTCTTTCCTAAGATAACCACTATCCTGAATTTGATGTTGTTCACTCCTATGCATATCTTTGTTTTTTATATTTTTATCCCTATATGATATCCAGTGTTGTTTTACATGTTTTTTCAACTTCATACCAACAGTATCACTCTGCACTTATCTCTCTGCAACTTGCTTTTCACTCAACATTAATTTTTGAGCTGTGTCCCTGCTGCTGAGCTGTGTCCCTGCTGCGAAGCCTGGCCTCAGCTTCCTGTGTTCTACCAGCACAACAAGACTGATTTATTCAGTCCTCCCAATGTCGGACCTTTTGTTTCTTACACTGTTTGGCAACACAGACAGTCTTGCAGTTGACTCCTTGTCCACGTGTGGTATCCGCCTGAGAGGAAAATTGCAGTCATGGGGTGTGCCACTGAAAATCCCCTTTACCCCCACCCTTAACAAGTCTCGCTAAAAAAATTAAAATTTTTGCCTGGGTTTTGTTTCATCCGTGGAACAAAAATCTCACCAAATTTTTGAGCAGAGAAGCCTAATCCCCACAGTCTCCCTATCCTCTCCTTAGTCAGTAATACTATCCCTTTCCTGGCTCCATTGACACGCGGCTCTTTCTAGAAAATGCTGGCATCTGTATCTCTCCTCAGTCTTCCTCGCTCTTGATTTCTCTGTAGTGTTTGACCCTGTTGACCCAGGGTCCAGTAGGGATAAAAACTCCGCAATTGAAGACACTTTTTCTTACTCATGGGCAGCCAACAGTCTAACCAGCATTGTCCAAAAGAAATAATGTAAGCCACATATGTACGTTCAAATTTCTAGTAGCCACGTTGAAAGAAACAAGAAACAGGTTTTAATTATATATATATATTTTTATATATTTTTTTATTCAATATATCCAAAATATAATTTCAACCTATAATATAAACATTATAAAATATAGTCTATAGGGTCTTTTTTTAAATAAATCTTCCAAATCCAGTGTGTATTTTGCACTTACAGTACATCTCAGTTTGGATTAGCCACGTTTCAGATGCTTAATAGCCTTACGTGGCTAGTGATTGTCACAGGGACACATAGCCACCCAGACTTTACTTCTCGAAGTGTGGTTTTGAAACAACAGCATCAACATTGCCTAGAAACTTATCGGAAATCCAGAATCTCAGGCCTTCTCCTGGAGCTGCTGAATCCAAATCTGCATTTTAAGGAGGTCCCAGGTGATCTGTATGCATATTCGAGTCTAAAAAGGGGGTCTGGTAATCCTTGGAGACCTAAAGATGCATGACCCCCCCCCCATGGCATTCTTGTGCACTCTCATTCATTCACCAAAAGTTTGTTGACCCCCCGACTCTGCCGAGCACCAGGCTGGGTCGTGAGGATAAATTGGAGAAGGGGCCATAGATGGCTCATGCCCTCAAGGAGATTACTATCTGTTGAAGGTTATACACAAAACCACCTAAACTGGTGCAAGCCAAAATGCAAATTATTGGGTTATGGTTAAGAACATGGGGTCTGGAATCACACGGCTCTTCTTGGGCAAGTTTCTGCATCTCTCTGCTCCCTCAGCAGCAAGAGAACCGTTGTGTTGGGCACTGGGCACATGGGTTATCTAAGCAGCACCCATGCTCCTTTCTTCCCCAGGAGCAACTTTGTTTCAGTGTTCAATTCTCTCCTTCATGGCCGAGGGGACTAATCCCAGCTGTTCAGTGCATGCAGTTTCCCTGGCCATGGTTCCCACTATGTCACATGCTTATCCCCACACCAGAGGACCAGAGGGATAGAAGGTTCCAGCTGCCAAGCCCAGAGTTCCAGGGCCATTCCCAGATTCAGGGGTAGAGTGAATTCCACCCAAAGCCCATGGAGGTAGACTGGGGGAAGCATTCAGAAGGAAATAATTGAGAGATTATTCCCGAAAAGAGAAATGATAGCCCGACAATCAAAACACACCTTCTAATGCACAACTCTTCCTTCTTGGCAAGGAACAGAAAGACCCCGCAGAGGAACTAGATTTTCCTAAGAACCTACCATGTGCCAGGCCTTGGTAAAGTGTGGTATGGTAAAGCTTTACCATATACATGATCACCAGCTGTCCCCATGTCATGCAAGGTGAACAATTTTATCTTCACATCACAGAAAACTGAGGTAGGAGACAAGTGAAGTGATCCCCTTGGAGTCACATCTGTAGGAAGGACACCACCTGAGAGACAGTGCCACCAAGCCTGTGACCACTGCTGAGCGGGAGGCAATTTCCTTATCTCCCCTCCCCCACCCCACTATCCTGGGCTCTACATGGAGGAGAAACCCCGAAGGGATGGGGCCAGGCCAGACACTGGGGCAGCCTCTGTTTTCATGGTTCATTCGCTTGCAGAATGAACAACAACAGGTGCCCAGTTTCACTGAAAGGTAGAGCCTTCAGCAGGTGTCTCTTTAGGGAACCCACCTTCTGCACTCTTCCACATCACCATCTAATCACCCATACTTGCTACATCAACTTCGATCCAGAAAATTCTATAAACTGTGGGGAGGAGCATGAGTCATGGACCTAACTGACAGATTCAGTGCCCAGCTCCACCAGATTACCAGAGGTGGGATCTCAGGACAGTTACTTGACCGCTCACAGCCTCAGTCTCCCCATCTACCAAATGGGTGAAATTATTGGTCCTTCCTCATAGGGCTGGGAGGATAAAATGGGGTTATTTGCCACTTGACAGATTCAGTGAGGTTAGTTTTTATAGCTGTGATTCTTTTAAGATTATCCTACTGACGGGTAAGATTAAACCTTAGATATCTGAGCCTCCACAGGAAGAGCCTGAAGGACGGAGGAGCAACTTTGACTGTCAAGACTGACATATTCGGCATCTGTCCCTCTACAACTGCTACACTGGAAACACTCTGGAGATAATAATACAAATTGTTGCCAATAATTGGGAACTTAGTATAGTCCAGACATTGCTAAGAGTAGCTTCCATGCAATCTGAGGGAAACGCCATTATAACTTTAAAGGGTGCCATTACGGTGCCCATTTAAAGAGAAGGCAACTGAGGGCACCTGGGTGGCTCAGTCGGTTGAGCATCTGCCTTCAGCTCAGGTCATGATCCCAGAGTCCTGGGATCGAGTCCCGCATCAGGCTCCTTGCTCAGCGGAGAGTCTGCTTCTCTCTCTCACTCTCCCTCTGTGCTCTCTCGCTCTCTCTCTCTCAAATGAATAAATTAAGTCTTAAAAAAAAGTGAAAATACACAAAATTTAAAAAACATATGTGGATAATGAGACTATTTACATTTTCAAAAACTTTCTACATCTATGTAATGCATGGGAAAACATCACAAAAGTTTCACGCCAAACTGGTCGGAGGGATTCTCTCTGAGGAGGGGAATGGATGGAATTCTCTCCTCAGAGAGAATGGATGGAGGAGGGCAGGGGATTAAAGTGCCGCCTGCCTTTCTGCATTATTTGAGTAGCTTCTATGACCCTGTTCATCTTTTCTTGGCAAAATTCTGTAAGCCATGAGATGAGATGCGACTCAGTAAAAAGGAACACCACCATGCAGGGGTGATTCGTAATCTTCCTGACAGCCCATCTCCCTGGGAAAAAAAATGCACATTGGTCACATCTGTACAAAACTACATTCAGGGCATTCCCAGATTCACTGAAAACTGTCCTTGAGACCCAGGGACCCCTGGTTTAAAACACTTGCAAGGGAGGGGCGCCTGGGTGGCTCAGTCGGTTGAGCGTCTAACTCTCAGTTTTGGCTCAGGTCATGATCTCATGGGCTGTGGAATCTAGCCCCGTGTCCAGCTCCTCGTTCAGCAGGGAGTCTGCTTGAGATTCTCTTCCTCTGTCCCACTCATCGCTTGGTCTCTCGCTCTCAAAATCAATCAATCAATCAATCAATCAATCTTAAAAAAATAAATAAAACCCTTGCAAGGGAGAGAGGGAGAGTAGTAGATTAACAGTGCCAAAAATTCTTTGCTCGTCCTCCCACGGAGAGGTAGGATCTGATTCCACTCCCCTTGAATCCCAGTGGCCTTAGTGATTTGCTTGACCAGTAAAATACAGTGGAAGGGGTGTCCTGGGACTTCCTGGGCTAGTCATAAGACGCCCTGCTTGCAGCTCTACCCCAGCCCCTTGGGACCCTCCTCCGGGGGAATCCAGCCTCCTCCACGCAAGGACTCTGACTCCCTGATGTCACCCTACTGTGGAGGTCACATTTGGTAGATGGTCCCAGCTGAGCCCAGCCATGCAGCCATCCTGGCCCAGGAACCAGACCTCGAGTGAAGCCACATTGTACCTTCTAGACCAGCCCACCCACCAGCCTTCAACAGATCTCAGTGACACCATGAGGAGCAGGAAAACCGCCCAGGTGAGCTCTGCCTAAACTCCTGACCCACAAAATCAAGAGATATAATCTGCTGGTTGTGGTTTTAGGCCACTAAGTATTGGGGTAGTTTGTTACTTAGCAATAATTGGAACAAGAAGGTGATGCATTCCTGTGATCTGGGGTGAAAGTGGGGATCCCACCTATCCAGAAATACCAGAAGAGGTTCTCTCTTCAGACCTGATACATTCAGTGTGTCCTAACCTTCCACTGAAAAAACTTCCTTCCTCCCTCCGTCCCTCCTCCCTCCCGCCCTCTCTTCCTTTCTTCCTTCCTTCCTCTCTTCCTTCCGTCCTTCCCTCCCTCCCTCCCCCCTTCCCTCCCTCCTTCCTTCCTTTTTTCCTTCCTTCCTTTCCCAACCATTACTTGAGCACCTACTAAATAAGTACAGATCATGATCCAGATTCTGGGAAAACACAGATCGGTTAGCTATGATGCCTATTCTCCAGGGATTCCCAGTATGAGATGGATAGACATGTAAATAAAAAATTATATTGTGAAATTCTAGATATAGCAACCATGATTGTTTTATGATGATAATAATAAAATCCTTTGCATTAATTGGCTCTATATGGATGAGCTCTTTGCATCCCCCGAGATGGGTCTCACTGTTATTTCCATTCGTTGAAGGAAGAAACTGAAGCACACAGACATTGAGAGATGCATCCCAAATCATGTGACTAAGAAGCAAGAGAGTCCGAAGTTGAACCGAAGCTGTCTGGTTCCAAAGCCACAGGAGATGTTAGGGGGGAGACCAGATTGTAGGGACCACTCAGGTCCAGATCAAGATGTGTTGCACGAGGACTGAAATAGTAGAGATGGTAAGAAGCGACCAGGTTCAAGATGGATGAGAAAAGTCAACTGGACAGGGCTGGCTGACAGTTGCATTTGGGGTAAGAGAGGATAGAGGTCAAATATGGAGCGAGAGCTGGTGGGAAAATCAAGGGTTCGGCTTGGGTTGTGTGGTTATGTTCATCTGGAACGTGGGAAATACCTGGCTACATTCTGGTGGCCTGTGGGGACGGAGCCCACTTGTTCAAAGGGTGAGATTTCACTCTTTACAAATATCCTGCTCAAATTCATGGAGACAGAAAGTAAAACAGTGGTTTCCAGGGGTGGGGGGAGGGGCTGCGGGGAGTTGGTTTAATGACTGCGAAGTTTCAGTTTGGGAAAATAGACGTTCTAGAGAGGGAGGGTGGTGAGGGTGGCAGAACAGTGCGAATGGACTTCATGTCCTGGAATTTAAATGGCTTAAAGGGTCAATTTTACATTGTGTATATTTAATCACAATGAAAACAAAATAACCTGGAGTTTTGGATTCTCTTGAAAAGTTGGAGGGACACTTGGGTGGCTCAGTCGGTTAAGCTGTCCAACTCCTGATTCCAGCTCAGGTCATGATCTCAGGTTCATGATCTCAGGGTCGTGAGATCGAGCCCACATTGGGTTCCGCACTCAGCTCAGAGTCTGCTCGAGTTTCTCTCTCCCTCTGCCCCTCCCCCTGCTCGCTCTCTCTCTCTCTCAAAATAAATAAATAAATATTTTTTAAAAGAAAAAAGAAAAGTTGGAAGATCTGGCAAGTCCTCCAGACCCCACTTCCCAGTTTGGCTTCTCAGCTCCCCAGCAGGCCTTGTCCAGCTTTGCAGAGAACATTCCTCTTTCTGATGATTCCCTTTGCCCCCTCCAGGGCCCAGGTAGGGTTGGCACCAGGAGTCAGGGCCCGCCAGCCAAGAAGGACAGCCGGGCTGGCGCGTCGCCCTGCTAGTCCCGCACTAATGATGATGATTGGTGTTGCCCAGTGATTAGCCAGCTGTGCAGCCAGCATTAAACAGTCATTTATCAAAGCCCGAAACTCCTTCTTCGATGGAAAAGCACGGCCCTCACCCTGCACTCGGGCAGGCGGAGGCCACTCTTGTCGCCCTCTTCAGCGTGGAGGCCAGGGTTCTGGCCTGCTCGGCCCCCGCCGCGTGCAGGGAAGGGCGAGCGCGAGGCCACGGTCACGGCCAGGGGACAAGTCCGCACAGCGCAGGCATGAACAAATTACCACAAAGTGCCTTAAAACAGCACCCCACCCCTCCCAGCTCTGGAGGCTGCAAGTCGGAAAGGCAGGTGGCCGCAGGGCCGAGCTCCCTCCTGGGGCTTCAGGGGAGGACTCTGGATGCCTCTCCCAGCTCCCGCCGCTCGGCGCCCCTTGGCTCGTGGCCTTGTCCCTCCGAGCTTTGCTTCCATGTGCACACGGCCCTGTGTCTGGTGTGGTCCTCTCTCCTTCCCACTGGCCTCGGGGCCCACCGTGCTCCCGGATGACCTCATCTTGGGGTCCTTACCTGAATCACATCTGCAAAGACTCTTATTCCAAAAAAGTTCGCAAGAGGGCGCCTGGGTGGCTCAGTGGTTAAGCGTCTGCCTTTGGCTCAGGTCATAATCCCCGGGTGCAAGGATCGAGTCCCACGTCCGGCTCCCCACTCAGCGGGAGGCCTGCTTCTCCCTTCCCTGCTCCCCCGGCTTGTGTTCCTTCTCTGACTTTATCTCTCTCTGTCAAATAAATAAAATCTTAAAAAAAAAAAAAAGATTGCATGCTGGGATTCCAGATAGACAAAACTTCTGGGGGTATACAAATCAACCCATACCTCCTGTAACCTCAGACCTTGATCCTGCAGGCCACTGGTCCCCTGGAATACGTCCCCTCAGCCCTCCCAGGTCTCCAGCTCCTCTTGGGGCTTGTGCAGTCTGGGGCCTGAGGTATGGGGTACGGGGTAAGGGGGGAGCATCTGGTCCTCAAGCCCTCAGTCAACCCAGAAAATGGCCCTTGTCGGTACAGGGCCCCCAGAGTCACCATGCCAGAGGGGGCCATGCTTCCTGGACCGCCATGGGGCACCAGCCCCCTGGTCAGGGGCTGCCTCGGAGGGCAGGTGGCTTAGGTTCAAGTCCCACTTATGCACTTCCTAGCTGTGCCACTTTGGGTACTTGCATAACCTCTCTGCACATAGTTTCCTCACCTAAAAAATAGGAAAAATAGTAGTACCTACCTCATAGAATGTTCTTAAGCATTGAGTGCACTGCTGTATGCCTGGCCCAGAGCAGGTGCCCTGTGTGTATCTATCTATCTATCTATCTATCTATCTATCTATCTATCTATCATCATCATCATCATCATCCGGCATCATCCGGCTACATAGATCAGAGCACATCAGCTGGAAGCTTGCTAAGGTGTTTCATTTATCCCACATGTCTCTTTTAAATTTTGAACCAATATTTTTTAAAGATTTTCTTTATTTATTTACCAGAGAGAGAGGGAACACAAGCAGGGGGAGTGGGAGAGGGAGAAGCAGGCTCCCCAAAGAGCAGGGAGCCCGATGCGGGGCTCGATCCCAGGACCCCAGGATCTTGACCTGAGCTGAAGGCAGACGCTTAACCGACTGAGCCCCCGGGTGCCCCCTGAACCAATATTTTTTTTTTAATTTTTTTTGTTTTTATTTATTCATGAAAGTCAGAGAGAGAGAGAGGCAGAGGCAGAGGGAGAGAAGCAGGCTCCCCGCCTAGCAGGGAGCCCGATGCGGGACTCGATCCCAGGACCCTGGGATCATGACCTGAGCCAAAGGCAGACGCTTAACCATCTGAGCCACCCAGGCGCCCCATGAACCAATATTTTTATAAAGGAGAGTTCACATAAAAATCCAGATTTCTGGCTTTTCCAAAAAAAAAAAAAAAACTGAAAATTTGACAACATTGGACTTGGACTCCCACCTGGCACCCACTGCCCAGAGCTAAGTAGCCACTGCTCCCTTGAAATGGGTGGAGGCCCCCAGGCCGCCTCCCCAGCACACAGGCGCACATTTCCACTCACACTCCTGAGCCCCGCTGTGGCCCACAAAACTGTGAAGTCTGGGGAAGCCCACATACCTGTGCTCAGCAGAACATCAAAAGGCACATAAAATAAAATCCATAAGATCACAAGCAAAATCATTTATTTTTAAATAAAGTCTCTGAAACTTTTACAAAAACCAATTTGAGATATTATAACACAGGTTCTTCTTGATGAATGCATTAAGTAACAAGACCCAGAGCAGAGCTGAATCACTACCCCTAATTCCAACGTAAGGATGAGTGAATAATATTTCCAGATAGCCACAACCACTGTAATGTGTAAGAGGAAAATATCTGACACCTACTGGTGGCAGAATTATGGGTGATGCCCCTACTACGCTGTTTGTCGCCAACTTTCATAATCAAGAAATTGCTCTATTAGAAGTAAACTTAGCGAAGGGCGCCTTCGGCTCAGGTCATGATCCCAGGGTCCTGGGATCGAGCCCCTCATCGGGCTCCCTGCTTGGTGGGAAGCCTGCTTCTCCCTCTCCCACTCGCCCTGCTTGTGTTCCCTCTCTCGCTGGTGTCTCTCTCTGTCAAATAAATAAATAAAATCTTTAAAAAAAAAAAAAAAGTAGACTTGGCGAAAGTAAATGTTTGTAACTTTTTCCTATGCAAGTTCTCAGACTTGCTACATTCTATCCCTGCAATGCCCAGACCGAGAAGCCCCACAGGAGATTGAGGAAATGATGGTTTGTGTGATGAACGGCTGAGGTCCAGCGAGCAATACATAGAGGGGAGCTGCCCTGCGTTTAAAACGTGTCTGCAAATTTGTGATGCTCCATCCCCTCATTGAGTGGCAGAAGCTGACAGCAAATGGCAAGAAGGGAAAAGAGGAAATATGAGCTGAGAAAAGCAATGCACCTTCCCCAAAACTCCCAGACGGGGGTACACAGCTGACCCCCGCACAAGGCGGAAATTGGGGCGCTGACCCCCCACACAGTCGAAAATCCACATATAACTTTTCAACCTCCCAAACCTTAACTACAAACAGCCTACTGGTGGCTGGAAGCCTCCCTGATAACATAAACAGTCAATTAAAAAATAATTTGTATGTTATATGTGTTCTATACCGTATTCTTGCAATAGAGCAAGCTAGAGAAAAGAAAACGTTATCAAGAAAATTGTAAGGGAGAGAAAATACTTTTACAGTGCTGTACTGTATTTATTGAGAAATATCTACATGTAAGTGGACCTGTGCAGTTCAATCATGTTGTTCAAGGACCAACTGCCATTAATTCAGAGAGGAGGAATACCTGCTCAAAACCTAGAAGGGCCACCTGGAAAAGCACGAGTCGATCTCTAATGCTTTTCCACCTTAACGAATAACAAAATAACTTACAAAATAAGAATGTGCTTTTATTGGGGCGCCTGGGTGGCTCAGTCTGCCTTTGGCTCAAGTCATGATTCCAGGGTCCTGGGATCGAGCCCCATATCGGGCTCCCTGCTCGGCGGGAAGCCTGCTTCTCCCTCTCCCTCTCCCACTCCCCCTGCTTGTGTTCCCTCTCTCGCTGTGTCCCTCTCTGCCAAATAAATAAATAAAAATCTTTAAAAAAAAAAATAGAAGAATGTGAGCAGCTTTTTAAATAGAAACTGTAAAAGCGATCTTTCAACTGGATCTCAGCCAAGCCAGTCATGGGGCACTATCTAAAAACAATTGGTACTTCGCCCACAGCATAATCAATAAAACAAGTATGGTTATTTCTACCCGGCCTCTGTTAAATCAAACTGTGTGTTCATTGTGCACATGTTCTGAGAAGTTTCTAAATGTTCTAGCCTTTGACCCATTAAGCCCACTTCTGAAAAATCTAACCATAAGGAAATCTGAAATGTGAAAAAAACCAAATGCAGAAGGATGTCCAATGCAGTATTTTCTAGAAACAATGAACTCTTGGGAACTTAAGGTAAGTGCTGCGGTCTCTATGTTTGTATGCTCCCCAAATCCTGTGCCCAGTGTGATGGTGGTAGGAGGTGGGGCTTTTGGGGGGTGATTAGGTCAGGAGGGTGAAGCCTTTCTGAATAGGACCTAAAAGAGACTCCACAGACTCCCCCACCTTCTACCATGTGAGGACGCAGCAAGAAATCTTTCGCCCAGAAGAGGGAAGACCATCCTACCATGCTGACCCTGCCTGGTCTCAGACTCCCAGTCTCCAGAACTGTGAAAAATAGGTTTCCTTTGTTCATCAGCCACCCTGTGTGTGGTGCTCTGTTACCCGGACTAAGACAACTCAGTACAGGACAGTAGGGGCCAAATATATGTTTCATTCATCAATGGACGATGTTACAACCTTCACAAAGTATGGCTACAGAGAATATTAGTAACTGGGGAAAATGCTTTATCATATCCCGTTAAGTGAGCCAAGGAGGATGCAAATTCGGTTATAGAGTTCAACCTTCAAATCCTCCCCCCATCTTTTTAATAACAAAAAGAACCATGTTCACACCTTAGCTGCCTTGAAACTGAAAGTGATTTCCTTCGTTGATGGCCAGGTGGGGTGGTGGCTGTTTTTAAATTATCAGGAAACCCACAGCTTTTCTTTCTAAAGCAACCTGGATCAAACAGAGAGCAAAAGCCATGTTGCCTGATGGTTAGGTAGGGGGCTCTGCTGTTGCCATGGTCTGCATTCAGATCTCAGGGCTAAAGCCTCCCCAGCTGTCTGCAGGCCCCACAAACTCTTGGAGGGCTGGTTTACAAATGGGAAGGATACAGAGTTCCTATCTCAAAGGGGAGCTCCACAAATTAAATGAGACAGTGGGGGTGGGGGGAACAGGGCCCATTGCATTCGCTCAAGAAAGGTGAACTCTTCCCAGTCCAGTGGAAATGCACAATGCCTTTAGGGAAATTCGGGTGAGTTCCTTGTCCTTTGCTATCTTGATTTCCTTAAGAAATTTCTCTCCAACCAAAAGAATTAACACGTTTAGAATAATGCCTCCCAAGGTGGATCTTTGTTCGAGTCTTAATGAAGTTTTTAGTGATTTGTTTTTCATGAGGCTTTTTTTTTTTTTTGGTGTGTGTGTGGGGGGGTCAATTTAAAGGACTGTCCTCCTTTAGGTCTTCAGTTATATTTTTCCAACAAAATGACAGAAATAGTAAATGCCAACTGTATTTTTTTAATACCCTTCACTGGCAAGATCAAAACCTGATATCCATCCCATGACGACACCAGTTTTTTCAATGTTATTGGTTAATGAATTCCAAAAATCTGAGGACCTCTGCCCCCACCAAAACTAAAGGTCGCCCTGGACACTTGCTTTTATCTGCTTTTGAAGTAAGTGTGTCATGCAATTGCCTGCCCTCTCAGGAAAGAAGGCTGAGAACGTTCTTCGGCGGCTAAGTGGTGCCCTCTCCTTGGGGTCATCATCTGTCTGTGACAACGGAATCCCTCGGGGAGTGAACCCCAGCTCACATCTGGGCTGGGGTGCAACTGTCCAGCAGACAGGAGACCCGTCCCGCCCCTTAAACAGGTGAGAATCCTTGCTGTGGTTTTCTGAGCTGATGTCTGATCTGTTTTATATTTGTTTACCCAGAGTTCTACAGTTGCTGATTAATTTCCTAAAGTTGGCCTAGAAACATTGCAGCCAGCTTCCCTGTTGGGGAGCCCGGCCTGTTTCCAAGGCACAATTGCTACCCTTAGCTAAGACTGCCCCCGTGTGGCCAGAAGCTGCATTACCATGGCTTGGGGGAAAACCTTTCCTGACCTGGACCCCCAGTTTAAGAAGGTCGCTCTAATGGGCTTTTTAAATAAAACTAAAGCGGGGCCTCTACCTAAGTGTGGGTTCTTGAGTGTTCCAGAGTCTTCCAGACAGAGAACGTAACCCAATTAAACAGAGACTAGGAGGATGTGGGTGTGAATCCAGACTTTACTTCTGAGAGGACACACCCTCAGGCCTCAGTTTCCTAATCAATAAAATGGAACAGTGGGCCCCACATCTAATTTGTGAGATTGAGATAGACAGATGAAAAACAAAATACGGCCTGTGTTCCTTGGCATGAATAAGAGCTCCCTCATCATTCATTATAAAGCAGTTCTCATTAAGACTCAATTATATGCCTAGAACAGATGTTACATATATAAGTTTTTCAAATGTCGTCATTAATAAGGTACAAATTCATTGACTGGCACGAAAGAGGTTTTGGTGGTTTTTGTCATTAAGGGTTGGCAATACACTTACTTAGTTTGTCAGTCACTGTTCCAAGCATTAGCGACTCAAAACTAAGAAAGTGCAATTAATATAATTTAGATTAAAAATCTGGGGGAAAGTATCGCACCAAAAATGCGTTTTCAGATTCTATTTTTTATTTTATAATTCATGGAGCCCAACATGGGGCTTGAACTCACGACCCTGAGATCAAGACGTGAGCTGAGATCAAGAGTCAGACGTGTAACTGATGGAGCTACCCAGGCGCCCCTGGTTTTCATATCTAAAAAGAAAAGAAAAATGAATGTGTGGGATATGGTGGTCCGTAAGACCAAAAATTCCACACCCAAAGGAACTGAAAACAGGTATTCGAACAAAGACGTGTACATCATGGTCATAGCAGTTACAGGAACCAAAAGACGGAAACAACCAAAATGTCTATCTATGAAGGATAAACAAAGGGTCCAGCCATGGAAAGGAATGAAGTGTTGATAGACAGCAGGACAGGGGCAGACCTTGAAGACATTACGGTAAATAAAAGAAGCCAGACACAAAAGTCCACATGTTGTATGATTCTGTTTTTATGAGATATCCAAAATCGGTAAATCGGTAGAAGGAAAAAGCAGACTCATGGTTGCCAGGCGTTTCGGGGAGGGGGAGAATGGGGAGTGACAGCCGAAGGGGTATGGGCATCTTTTTGGGGTGATGGAAATGCTTTGAGACTCGTTAGAGGTGGTGGTAGCACGACAATGCGAATATACTAAAGTCTACCGAATTGTACATTTTAAAATGGTTAATTTTAAGTTTTGCAAATTTCACCTCCATATAATAAATAGATGATAGACAGATATTTTTCAAAACAGTTCTCCGTGTGTGTGATGGAGGGGTTGGTTCTCGCACCAGCTCAGCAATGTGCCAACGTTAAAACCTCCCAAAGTCTGTTTCTTCATCTGACAAATAGGAGAATATACAGTTTCTTTGTCGTGGGTCAGTCCCGAAGATTCACCACATGGTGCCAGGCTCACAGCCAGGTCTTAATAAGTTTTAGCAAAAATTTTTATTCTTTTTTAGTTATTGTTTCTGTTATTCGTTTTGTTATTTGGAATCACTGGTGCCAAAAGGAGAAACAAGAAACACAAAACAAGGGGTCACGGGCGCCTGGGTGGCTCAGTTGGTTAAGCAACTGCCTTCGGCTCAGGTCATGATCCTGGAGTCCCGGGATCGAGTCCCGCGTCGGGCTCCCTGCTCAGTGGGGGGTCTGCTTCTCCCTCTGCCCTCTTCCCTCTCGTGCTCTCTGTCTCTCATTCTCTCTCAAATAAATAAATAAAATCTTTAAAAAAAAAAAAAAAACAAGGGGTCGCCTGGGTGGCTCCGTCGGTTAAGCGTCCGACTCTTGATCTCGGCTCAGGTCTTGATCTCAGGGTCGTGAGTTCAAGCTCTGCACTGGGCTCCATGCTGGGCATGGGGCCTACTTAAAAGAATTTTAAAAATAAAAATAAAAAATAAAAAAAAAACACAACACAAGGATATGGAGTTAGAGTCACGTTCGAATCTTGGCTCTGCTGCCCACACGCTGGATCACGTTGGCAAAGGTGCAGAGACTCTGGGAGTCTCAGTTTCCCGTTCCTTAAAGACAGGGCCACGCCTGACCCTCCTTATGAAATCCGCAACACTTTGGTCGGATCAATGCCTGGAACCATAGTTTCCCTCTGTGTCTCATGGCTTATGACAATCAAATAGATTTAACATCATAAAAATGCACATGTAACCTTGATCACTTGAAAAGGGGGGTGTCTGCCTGTGGGTGTCATTAGATGTGATGGGGGGCCCTTCACCTCTGTCGTCTACATCCCCAAATCCCATAACCCCAGGCTAAGCAGGAGAAAACAGCAGACAAGTCCGGATTGGTGGACGTTCCACACAACACTGACCAGTACTTCTTAACACTGTCAAAGTCTAGGGGCACCTGGGTGGCTCAGTCGGTTAAGTGTCTGCCTTGGGCTCAGGTCACGATCCAAGGTTCCTGGGATGGAGCCGCATGTCAGGCTCCTTGCAGAGCTTCTCCCTCCCCTGCCCCCCTCCCCCAACTCATGAGCGCTCATTCTCTCTCATTCACTCTCTCTCTCAAATAAATAAATAAAACCTTAAAAAAAAAAACAAAAAACAGGGATTATTTCAACAGCTTTAACAACAAAGCACAATTTTGTGACTGATTATGAAATGTAATTGTCTGAATATTAACTAACTAAAGCTTGAGACGCTATCTGGGAAACTGCTGGAAGAACCCTAAAAATGGAATAACGTTGGTGCAATTGAAATCTATGCAAACTAAAACATTTCCGTCTGAAGCATTACTGTTTTCAACCAAAATCCCAGCGTTCTCTGCCTGATAGACCTGCTTGGGCAGGCTCTCCGTGGTCTGTCACATTCTACTGAATGGTATCTTCAACTTTTTTGTATTATGCAAAGTTTAGTTCTCTTTTGCCAATTTCACCAATAGCATGTCAGCCTTGTTTTTCCAGCAATGGACATTTTTTAATTAAAGTGTAATTTACATAATTTTATTTCTTGCATTTTTTTTCCTCCAGCTCCTACTACGCACTGGGCTCAGAGTTATTGAATGAACTGAGCAAACTCCCTCCTTGCCCTCCAGGAGCTCCTGGTCTGCTGGGGGCTGTGAAGGAGCAAACGGATGATTTGAAGGTCAGAGCCATGCAGGGGCGTGTGGGTGCTCCAGGCAGCGGGTAGCTCAGAAGGGGCCACCAGCCGGACCCGGCAATGAAAGGGGGTGTTGCAGAAGAAGGTGGGCGTCTTGGGGGAGGTCTTGGAGGCAGAAGAGGACACTGGCAGAGCCTCAGAGGTCAGAGAGGCCCCAGGAAGAGGCGAGACTGGGTTGGTGAGCAGCGTTGGCCACGCAGCCCTCCCTCCCCACATTCTAAGGATGCTGCATTTCACCCTGGAGGAGGGACATACTGGGTGAGAGGTGTTGGGCCTGGTGCGGCAAGGTTTCTGTGGAAGGATAACAGCCTTCCTGGTTCATCCTGCTTGGTTGGTGCCCAGCCCTCCCTTAGGAACAGAAGGTGCCATGCCAGGTCTGTGAGCTTTTGGGACCCGTGAGAATGTTTTCATTTTAATTTCTTTCTTTTTTAAATTTTTATTTAAATTCAATTAATTAACATATAGTGTATTATTAGTTTCAGGGGTAGAGTTCAGTGATTCATCAGTCTTACACCCAGTGCTCATTCCATCACGTGCCCTCCTTACTGCCTATCACCCAGTTACCCCTTCCCCCCACCCCCCTCCCCTCCAGCAACCCTCAGTTTGTTTTCTAGAGTTAAGAGTCAGAGAGGGAGACAAACCATTTTAATTTCTATTAAAATCAGAAAAGAAAGATGAATATAATAACAATAAATATATGATCATGAATCCAGCCTGGATTCTATTCATCTCTATACCAATGCAGGGGTAAAATATTTCTCCTTCCTTCCTACCTCCTTCCCTCTCTTCTTTTCCTACACATGTCTGTATGCCTCCTTCACAGAGGAAGGGGCCCACAAAAATCACAATGTGCCCTGAGCCTCCTCACCTCCAACCGAGCCTAGCTCCACCTTCCTTCCGACATCTTCTGAATGTCAGGCCAGGTACGGGGACCTGGAGATACCAGGATAAGCAAAGCGTGCTCAGCACCCACACAGCTCAGTCTTGTGGGCAAGCATGCCCAAGAAAACACGCGAATGCTAAGATCTGGAACTTGTACAGAACAAGAGAACAGCAACGAGCGTGGTCTACCAGTGGGGGGTTCAATAAGCAGCATGTACATCGTACAACGCTCCAGTACCTAGCATCAGCCTAGGTGAGTGTGGACAACATTATGATGGCTCCAGAACCCAAATCGAATTTCCCACGTCTTGAAACAGGAGAAGTAGCAATGACGGAAACTGAGAAGCGAAAGTAGAGATGTGGCAAGATGCGGACCATTACCATCCTCGGACAACGTGCGGAGGTGGAAAGTACTGAGTCACCACCACTTAGAGTCACGAGGTCGCAGGATGGTTGTTGCCAACTGCAGGGAGCTCCCACCCGCCAAAGGGCTTTGGGGGAACCTCTTCCTCACATAACGGGCAGATCCTCCACCTCGGGGGTGGGGCGGGGGCAGGACTGCCAGGCCCCATCTGGCGACGGAAGGACAGTCCTAACCACAAAGAGTTGTCCTGCCCCCAAATGCCGATAGTGCCTCCTCTGGGAAGCACTGCAATCGGCGAACTAAAAATCCCGCCACAAGGGCGCCTGGGTGGCTCAGATGGTTAAGCGTCTGCCTTCGGCTCAGGTCATGATCCCAGGGTCCTGGGATCGAGTCCCACATCGGGCTCCCTGCTCCTTGGGAGCCTGCTTCTCCCTCTGCTTCTCTCTCTCTCTCTCTGTCTCTAATGAATAAATAAATAAAATCTTTTAAAAAAATAATAAATAAATAAATAAATAATTCCATTGTTAAAAAATTTTAAAAATTAAAAAAAAAAAAATCCCGCCACAAGGGAGTGGAGCGGATTCCAGAGACAAGAGCGGCAATATCCTGGTGGAACCATCTAGAAGCTCGGCCAGATGGAGACCTGTTGCCTCTGCGAGCAGGACCAGGGCAGAGAGGGGCGTGTGCAAGACTCTCGTTCTCCTTTATAAATCCTATCTGGTTGTTTTAACCACTTGCATACATGATTTCATTCCTTTTTATTGAAGGGGCAATTTCAACAGCATGGAAAGAACTCTGTCATAAAAGAACACAATCCCTATTCAGTTAAGGGATCATCTACAATCTTCCATTTGAATTTTTTGAAATGCTTTCTTTTGCCAAATGGGCTTTGATTTCCAAGGTATCCAGCTTGGGACTACAGAGCGGTTGCATGTTCTTCAGGGAGAGAAAACCCCAAACCCTGACATCCTCTGAAAGACATCTCTGAAGATGGGCTCGCGCTGGCTGACGTAAGCCTCCTGGGGAATTTCTAATTTCGTGGGGTTCACACTCTTGCACGTTTGGTGCCCACAGTGGAGCTCCATCTGCCGTGCATCTAATTCACAATTTTGGATTTGCATGATTCAAACCTGCATAAAATAGGACCTCGCGGCTCCAGCAGTGTCCCGTCAGGCTGATGCTACTTGTGAAAATCCTTGAGCTTCTTCACGTTTGTATTTGCACATGAAAGGAGGCCATGGAGCTGGCTGTGATCTATGATTATTTGTTTTATATTCAGGATCAACAAAAAGCAATAAAAGGAGTCATTAAAGGATTCCATTTTCCAACTCGCTGCACTTGCCTGCTCACCTTCAAAATCTAATCGATAATAATGAGAGAGACTTAATACAAGTTCAACCAAAAGTTCAAGTCTTGCCGTTGATTTTTGACGTCGCCTTTCCGCCTCTGGTCGATAAAACTGTGGATCTTGTTCTGCAGTGTTGCGGCCCCCGTTGTCATTCCGCTGGCCACAAGATGACATGAACCTCCCCAGCCAGTAACCAGCACCTCGTCGGCCTCTTCAAATCCTTCCCTGGCAGAAAACTCTCTGCTCAGGTGGTTACCACCTGCCGATGATCCCTGAAGTGGGCCTTGCTGCCTTCAGCCTCCCAAAGGGCGAGTTCAGAGGGAACAGCAAGTGCAAACCTTGCCAGCTCCTTATGCAAGTCTCAGATTAGATGGCACTTCTGCCAGGAAGTCCTCCAGACCCTCCCCACAGGGGTCAGATGCACCAACAGAGGGGGTCTTCCAGAAATGGAAATCAAGTTCAATGTGGTATGTTGAGCAGCTTGTCAAGTGTCTCTGCTGCATGAATGTTCAACCCCATTTGGAGATAACATCAGTGATTTAATCACCGTGTCCCATCATGGTCAGACACTGGGCTAGTTGCTGGGGATACAGCCGTGACTAAGCCCAATCACGTTAATCCTCTGCTCAAACCCGCTCCCATGGAGTGGCTCCCATCATGCTCAGAGCAAGAACCAAAATCCTTCCAACAGGCCAACAAGACCCCACCCCCTTTCCTGTCCTCAGCCACCAGGCCAGCCAGCCACCTGCACCTTCTCACTGTCCTTGAGTAATACAGGGCCTTTGCACACGCTGTCTCCTTTGCCTACAATGTTTCTCTCCAAATCACCACATGGCTCACACTCTCTTGTCCTTCAAGTCTTTGTCCAAATCTCATCTCCTGGGTGAGGACTTTTTTTAAGTTGCACCCCCACCCCCAATCCAAGTCCTGACCCCTCCTTACCAGTTAATTTTCTACTAGTTCTTATAAGCTCTGACATATAATATGCTTATTTAATACTCCATGAGGCCAAGGAGTTTTGTCTTTTCAGATGATAGGCCCTCAATAAATAAATGATGAGTGCATGAAGGAGCCTGACCTGCCCTCATGGACCTCACAGTCCTGCACCAGAGAGTCAGCCTATGGCCAGCTTCCCAAATGGCTATCTCGATGTCTAATAGTGTAGCAATCATCATACAACCTGGAGGAGGTGTGGGCTACCCTGGATGCACCTAAGCATCTGCAGGCAGCCACATCAGGGTCTGAATCCCTGCCCTGCTCAATCCTACCTGTGTCCAGTGGCCCAGTGCCTAGCTGTCCAAGCCTCAGCTTGCTTGTTTGGAGAATGACGTTAGATGGTGCTGGCCATAAAAGGTACCTTGTGAGTCGAAGCCTTCATATTGTCCTGGTTTTTATATGCTGGCATTCCCAAATGCTTTACTGTGCTATTTTTTCATTTTTTTAATTGAACTATAACATACATCTAAAGGTGCCCAAGTCACACATATAGACCTCAATGAATTTTCACAAAATAAACCAGCACACAAATGAAGAAAAGAAGTATTTGCAGCATCCCAGAAACCCCCGTGTACCTGTTTGCTGTCCCCCCACCAGCACCACACCACCCACCATCCTGACTTCTAACAACACAGGTTAGTTTTGCTGGGTTTTGTCCTTTACATAAGTGGAATCGTACAGAATATTCTCTCTTGTGCCTGGTATCTTTCGCTCAGAATTAAGTTTGTGAGGTTTATCCATGGTACTCTGTGACATCGTAGATCATTTGTTTTCATTACTGTATAGTATTCGACTGTAAGAATACACCACGATTGGGAGCCTGGGTGGCTCAGTTGGTTAAGCAACTGCCTTCGGCTCAGGTCATGATCCTGGAGTCCCGGGATCGAGTCCCGCATCGGGCTCCCTGCTCGGCAGGGAGTCTGCTTCTCCCTCTGATCCTCCCCCTCTCATGCTCTCTGTCTCCCATTCTCTCTCTCAGATAAATAAATAAAATCTTAAAAAAAATTTTTTTTTAAATTAAAAAAAAAAAAGAATACACCACGATTTACTCATGCACTCTATTCTTGGTAGGCATTTGCACCTGCGCTACTTTGAAATATCAAATCATCGGTATTACTGCTCATGCAATACCATCATCTCTGTACTTTTAAAAAATCTGAAATCAGAATTATTTACATTACGAGGCACAGCCGAGGGGATATTTGTTGTATTGAACTTGTATCTGAACGGAAATTCAAGAAGTCTTGTTATCACTGTGATCTGTGGCTTTACTTTCCCTTTGGGGGTGACTGGCAAGTTTGAGAATTTTTCCACCTTAGTTTTCTGAGGTCCCTGAGCCCTACGAAGCCTGATCCACTTCCGGAAGTGCTTGGTGGTGTCACCTTAGAATGGGGGGCAGAGAGACAAGAAGTGGGGAGATGGGTAGGGAAGGAGAGGGAGCAGTAGAGAAAGAGGAAGAGACAGGAAGATCACAGGCTCAAGCTGCCCTACCTCTCCCCAGGACTAGATTTCCTTCTCTTTTAGGACTTCACCTTGTCGGGATAATTGATTTGAACCTGTACCTACCTGCCTTATATTCTCCCTGCAAGGCAGAAGCCAGAGACACCTCCGTCCTGCCCAGGCTTTCCCTGAGAAGCCAGCATCTGAGGACACAGTGGAGAAGACAGTGAAAACCAGAGTTTCTTTCTTAAAAAAAAAAAAAAAAAATTAAACTGAGTTTTGAGCATTCCTGGAAATGAATACCCAAATAAGAGTGTTTTGCTTCAGTGTTACAATCACTAAGTGCAAGGACTAAACTGAGTAATGAACATAAAGGCTAGCTCATGGAATGTTGAACCATAAAAATTTTAGATATTTCAATAAAACCACGTTAATAGGGTCTCCTATTTCCTGCAGGATTTATTTTCTTTTTTTGTTTGTTTTGTTTTTCCTTTTTTTTCCCCTGCAGGATTTAAAATAACACAAACACTCTGTCTTTGAAAAAATTGTCCCAAATAGTTGAAATTCGTCAAAGCCGGTGGGACCAAGTAAATGAAGTTTGTTTACCACAGCGCCACCTGGTGGTGCAGTTTATTGAACACGTTCACGTGTGAAATAAAATGTCTGGGGTCCCTCCCTCAGTTAGTTCTATGGGAAAAATAGCCTTGAATCAAATTGTTCCATTGTTGACTCTCTTTTTTTTTTTTTTTTTTTTTTTTTTAAGATTTTATTTATTTACTTGACAGAGAGAGACACAGCGAGAGAGGGAACACAAGCAGGGGGAGTGGGAGAGGGAGAAGCAGGCTCCCCGCAGAGCAGGGAGCCCGATGCGGGACTCGATCCCAGGACCCTGGGATCATGACCTGAGCCGAAGGCAGTCGCCTAACCAACTGAGCCACCCAGGCGCCCCATTGTTGACTCTCTTTAAGGATGCACTTCTCACATGCAATGTGGCAGAAGGATATTGTGCTCACCACCTTCACCCTAATTGGAGACCAGTTTGGTTCCAAATATAATCAAATCCAAGTTACTACTTCATCTAGTCACAGAATTATCTCCCTTTTATAAAACTCATGTATGAACTAGCCAGCTGCTTATCTACATGTGAAAAGCACAGACATAGCTCAACCTCTTTATCAGCCATGGGCAACTTAATTTGGTTGGGCCTCAGTTTCCTTATCTGTCAAATGGGGAGGATAAATCGCCACCTTAGATAATGCGCGTAAAATCTCTTAGCGCTGCCTCGGGCACATAGTACATGCTCCATACTTATATGTTAAATCGAGGGAGGAGCGGAGGAGCAATTTTCAAAAAGGCTATAGAATAATCCCATATCTGGTAACCATAATAAGTGACAGCATGGGCATAGAGAAAAATCAGAAGACATAGATTCTGAATTATTAAAGGTGTTCCTCTTTAGAGAAGGGAGTTTCACTTTCTTTACTATAGATTTACCTGAAGCTTGCTTTTTTATAAGAACGTATTATGCTTATAATTTTAAAATTAAGATTTTTTTGTATTGTGGTAAAATATGCTTAACGTAAAATTTGCCATTTTAACCATTTTTAAGTGTACAATTCAGTGGCGTTAAGTACCGTCACACTGTTATTCAGCCATCACCACCATCCACCTCCAGAACTTTTTATCTTCCCAAACTGAAATTCTGTCCCCGTGAAACCCTCCACCTCCTCCCCTGCCCCGCCCCTCACCCCAGGCAACAGCCATTCTGCTTTTGGTCTCTGTGGATTGGACTCTTCTGGGAACCTCACATATATGGAATCATATACTATCCGTCCTTTTGTGCAAAATTTGGGTTTTTAATGGAGGAAAATAGAGGTCCTAGAGCACCGTCTCCGTCCCGTGTAAAGCCCTCGATCACTGCACTGTACCAGAAGCTCTAACAGAACAGTCCAGGGACCTCTGAGGTCCCAAGCCCTCTCAGGGGGTCCACAGGGTCAAAAAGACCTAATATACTATGAAGTTACCTGCTTTCCACAGGCCATACGATGTGTAATGTCACACAAGACCCAACGAACGGCAGAGATGACCGTCCCACTCTCTTTCATGAAATAAGACACTAAAGACAGTTACAAAAAGGTGAAACATTGCCAGTCTTCTCATAAAATTTCTTTCACTTTGGGAATTTTGTTATTTACGATGAAAAAAATATGTTTTTCATATTAACATGTCACGGGTTTATTATTTTTCCTCTTGAATTATTAAGTGTTTTCATTGCTTTAAACTCTACTATGGTAATTATCAATAAGCATGAGCCACAGAAGCAAAAACTTTTGAGGACCCCGAATAGTTTCTAAGAGTGTAAAACGATTCTGAAGCCAAAAGTTTTAAGAACGACCACATCATGTTAACCTTTCCTCTGATGAATGGTGCTTGTGTTGGTGTGGACCACGGGCAGTTTTTCTCTATGTACGTGACCTGTCAGTGTGTAAACGTCTCAAATGTGAATAACACTTGTCTCCAGGCTTCCAATCTCCTATAATCCGATTATCTACTCTGCCCATCCTCACCACTCTACCCACACACACCCAGAAAACCATTCAAAGACTCCAGACCAAAACTCTCTTGATCCTCATTACCTTTTTTTTTTAAAGATTTTATTTATTTATTTGAGAGAGAGAATGAGATAGAGCATGAGAAGGGGGAGGGTCAGAGGGAGAAGCAGACTCCCCGCCGAGCAGGCGGCCCAATGCGGGACTCGATGCCGGGACTTCAGGATCATGACCTGAGCCGAAGGCAGTCACTTAACCAACTGAGCCACCCAGGCGCCCGATCCTCATTACCTTTTATTCTTCTGAAATACCTGCCCACCCATGCAGCAGCCTGTGAAACTCCTTTCACTTGGTATAAGGATATATAAGGGATAATAAACTAACAAGAGTTGAGTATTAGCTTATTGCCACGAGTTGATGGAAACGCTTACGTGCAGTGTGACTCAGTAGATAATCTCATAGGTAGGAGGTTATTGAGATAATTCTAGGAGACCATCTCTCTGTCATTAAAGAATTGCTGGGCTGGAATAAATCATGTATATTCATCCATCCGTCCATCCATCCTACCAACAGATATTGAAGGAGAGCCAAACTCTGGGCTATGCCCACGGGAAACATTGATAAAATAAACTTCTTCCCCCGGGGAGCCCACCTTCAAGTGGGCAAGACCAGCAAGCAAGTACACACCATAATGGCAGGTGGTACTGAGTTTTATGAGGAAAAATAATACCAGATACAGATGTGGGGAGGCTGGAAAGGCTTCAGGGCAGGTGACGTAAGAGCATTTAGGTGAAGTCAGGGCGGGGGACAGACTACCTGGGATAAGAGTGTAATCAGGCCATGGGGCGCCTGGGTGGCTCAGTCGTTAAGCGTCTGCCTTCGGCTCAGGTCATGATCCCAGGGTCCTGGGATTGAGCCCCACATCGGGCTCCCTGCTTGGCGGGAAGCCTGCTTCTCCCTCTCCCGCTCCCCCTGCTTGTGTTCCCTCTCTCGCTGTGTCTCTGTCAAATAAATCAATAAAATCTTTAAAAAAAGTGTAACCAGGCCTTGAAACAACAAGAGTACCACTGCAGAAAAAGGTGCCCAGAAGTTTCTAGAAGGAAAACCAAGGCCTCTGTGGCTGGCACAAAAAATGAGGCAACAAGGATCCGCGAGGCCAGGGATCAGGCCTTGCAAGCAAGCCACGGCAAGGATTTGGGGTTTTATTCTATGCACAGGTTTTGGTGGCCTGCAACACAGCCGGGCTCCAGGGCAGGGCTGGGGGCAGTCCTGACGTGGGACAAACGCCCACCGAGCTCTGAACCCTAGGGCCCTGACTTGCCAAGGATCCATCAGTTCCTAAAGTCCCTACCCGGGGCTGCTGGGGGGTTAAAAGGAAAATTCCCCGGAGGGGATGAGGGTGGCACAGTCCGTTGACAAACCAAGAGGATGCCTGTCAGGCACTTAATTCAAGAACATTTTCATTATCATTGTAATGAGATTACAGTTGCCAATTTGAAGCTATTTTATAGGTCACTTAGAATTCCAAATCAAAAATCTAGGGAAGTTTAAGGTAATTTCTCACTCTGGAGTAAGAAAAATTTCGTGGGGTGCCTGTTAGGCACGCCGGGTCTCAGCCCTCCTCCAGACCCAACGGACAGAATCGGGAGGAGGGGGAAGGCGGTCCGGGCTTGGCAATGCGGTTCTGAGGGTTACCGTCTACAGCAGCCATGGAAATTCAGGCGTTTGATGTGTGAACAAAAGTGATGATGAAATCTCACTGGGTAAGGGTAAAGGGCAATAAAAAAAAAAAAAAGGTCATTTTTTTTTTTCTTCTTTGATACAACTTTTTACAAACTCAAATCTACAAACAAGGAATTTCAGGCTCCCTAACCCATGCTGTTTTCGTTGAGTGGAATTTACTCGGTAGAGCGTCTCCAGTAGAGACTTCTAGATACCCACTCCCCCGCCCCACCCCCCAAAGTTTCTGATTCAGCAGCTTTAAGGTGAACCTGATGGTTTGCATTTCTAGCAATTTCCCAATGATGATGATTTTGCTAGTCCAGGACAAGTTGAAAACCAGTTATAAACAAGAGGAACTATTAAAAAATCTGAAGTCTCCACTTAGAATGTTGGTAATATTGGCATCATGACTTAATTGCTACCTGCAGTAGGATAAAGCAAGTTATGTTGATAGCAGGAACCCAAGTTTTCAGAGAATCAAATATAAAATCAAAGAAATAAAAACCTTATTTTAAATTTGAGTTAGAAACAGCAATACAGGGGTGCCTGGCTGGCTCAGTCAGTAGAGTATGTGACTCTTGATCTCGGGGTTGAGTTTGAGCCCCACGTTCGAGTTAAAAAATATATATATATATAAAATTCATTGACTTTTTTTTTTTAAGATTTTATTTATTTGACAGTGAGAGAGGGAACACAAGCAGGGGGAGTGGGAGAGGGAGAAGCAGGCTTCCAGCGGAGCAGGGAGCCCGATGCGGGGCTCGATCCCAGGACCCTGGGATCATGACCTGAGCCGAAGGCAGACGCCCAACGACTGAGCCACCCAGGTGCTCCTGAGGTATTTTTTTTTTTCTTAAAAAAGTGTATCCTTGTTCTCTAGGTTAAGAAGCCCCGGGGGTTGAAGCAAACCAGGAGTGATGAGCATCCTTATCCCCAAGTTACCACTTATAATTACCATTTCCGGTAAAAGGAACCCAGGATCCTCGGAGAACTCTCCAGGTCTTGGTCAGGAAATGGATGAGTTCAGAACATCTTAGGCAAAAAGCTAAGAAGCCTTCAGACTGTTGCCCAAAACACACTGAGCCAACTTGAAGGAGCCCATTGGCCAAAGACAGGAGACTCTAAGCATCAAAACGATGCCTGCAATTGCTTAAAACTCATCAAATGTATAGAGTTCCCAACAAAAAAACTCTCAAGTGTATTCACCAGCCATGTCTAGGACCAGACAGGATACTGGGCACCAGACTTTATTCTCAAAGCTGGGTAATCAAGGGGGAGAATCAAGTTTTATCTATCCTTTCTTGTTCAAGCTGTATTCAGTGCAATCAAATAATCACCAGTGAGGTCTTCTGCCCAATATTAAATGCAGAGGAAATGACAGAACTTTAAATCACCTTTTGCAATATTCTTAATGCTCATCAATGGCCGCTAAAACCCAAAGGAGAGAGGCTGACGGAGAACTTTATTACAGCTGGACAGTCTGACATCTGAACCCACTGATCCAACTTGAGTACAGGTTCAAAAACCAAGTATTGTAGGTGTCCAGAGATGATGCAGTTGGGAGCACAGAGGCCCCTCCTCCCCAAAACTGAGCTCAAATCTACTTCAAAACTTCACCCGTTCATAGGACAGAGACTGGAGAAAACGGGTGAGATGAAACCTCAAATGTGCAATAAACCCAAAGAATGTGCAAACTTCTACAGGACCAATTTCCCAGCCTCTTCAATAAATAAAATGTGTGTATGGAGAGGGACGTAGATTAAAATCGACTTAAAAAAATGATCTTCTAGGGGTGCCTGGGTGGCCCAGTCCATAAGTGTCTGACTTTTGGTTTCAGCTCAGGTCCTGATATCAGGGTCGTGGGATTGAGCCCCACGTGAGGCTCCCCACTTAGTGTGGAGCCTGCTTAAAATTCTCTCTCCCTCTGCCCCTGCCCCCACCGCTCTCTCTCTCTCTCTCTCTAAAAGTAAATAAATCTTAAAAAACAAAGAACAACAACAACAAAAAAAACAATCTTCTAAACCAATGAAGTGAATCTTGTTTGGGCCCTGGTCACAACTTACCAACTATGAGAAGCCACTTTTAAAAAGACAAGGCAATGTGGTCATGGAGGCTGGTTATGAGGAATCACTGTCCATTTAGCTCCACGTAATCATGAAAGCCCTTACACATCTGAGATTTGCTTTAAAGTACTCAGGGGAGAAGAGGGAGGAGGGGCAAAATACTGCGGGCGAGCATCGAGGATTCAGAACAACTGACCTCTCTTCTACCCTGTAGGCTTAAAATTGTACTTATAAAAAGTTAAATAAAACAAAAACAGAAACCAGGGACACAATAAAGACCAAAACGCAAGACTGCAAAACACCAAATCTATATTTACATCCACATATAATAACATAACTTTAAGCTGAAATATATCATAAATAAAACAAGTAATGTCTACTGTTTGACAAGTATCAACAATTAAAATAAATCAAACTGGAATGAAATAAATACATAAACAAAAATCCAACGGATTGTACCTCTATTATATGTACTGTTGTCTCAAAGGAAAAAAAAAAAAAAAAAACATACAAAACCAGTAGTATCCCAATAGTTAATACTGATGGACCAAAAACAACAAACGAACAAACAAAATTTTTGGAGTACAAGGGCTGTGAAAAAAAAGGACATTTTTATGCATTCAGAAATTCAGAAATGTGGTGAAGAAAGGAGAAATCTGAAAGCCCCCCAAATTTCAGCATGACATGAATTGACTTGTTTTCAAATAGATTTGGTGATTTTTTTTTTTTTTTAAATACAGGTTTAAATTTCAGCCCTCTATTATCTTGTATCCCCTTTTAAGATTTACATTTATAGTCACAGCAAGCTTTTCTGCAACACTCATTGGATTAGGCAAAGATCAAGTCAATCATCTTGCAAAAATGTGTTAATCTTCAAAAATAGGCTATAAAAGTGCAAAACTATGAAAACAAAAAATCTAGATTATGTACATATGGCTCAGCTTGTGAACAGGAAACAAGGTCAATAGTGTACACTTTCCTGATACAAAGCACTTCATTGCAATACCAGCAGACGGATCTCTAATCAGCTCTCCCTTTAACACGGGAGTTAAGACTTCTGTCAAGTACGTTTCATGTTGCATAATGAAAACAAAACAAAAAATCAGGATTCTTTTAGGACTTTACTCCTGCTCTAACGCAGAAGGGCAGGGCAGGACAACTTAACAGTGCAAATTTATTTTTGAAACAGTTTTCTTAATAAAATATTTTGTGGTTGCTAAACCAATGTACTGCTGAAGAAACTCGGCCACGGAGAGCGTATCAAGGGAACCAAAGTTTAAAACACCTAGTAAGCCAGATGGTGGCGATCCTCTCTTTAAAACCCAACCTGCATATGCACGGAGAAAAACGTTGCTGCTCAAACAACCAAAAATGGGAAGATAACGGAGGTCGAGAAAAGATCCCATCTTCCCCATAACCAGAAGGCTCAGCCTGCAGTTCCTTACTCAGAATCAACGTGTCTATAATTAACTCGGAGTATGTCCACAATTAACCCAAATGCCAGGCACACCAAGACTTCCAGATACAAACCTAAAATTTACCCAAAAACGTTCATGTCCTTTTTAAAATTCCTTCCAATATGTGTCATTCACATGTATAATTTAGCATTTCTGTTTTTTTACCTACTAATTTCAGTGAATTTTCCAACAAAAATGATTAATTTGATAGAAAGTAAATGCAAGGGACCGCACCTACGATCTGGTATGTTTACTGGACATGTGGCTGGCTCCACAGAGGACAGGCTTTCTGTAAACACACACACTTAAAAACCCCACAATCCACAGCACTGTTTCCGGGAAGGGATCACGGATCTGGACACTCCCTCGGTTGACAAAATGAAATTTGCAATAAAAGGGCACCGAATTCAGAATGGCTGACCTCAGTATATGCAGCACATAGTCATAGAGGGTCAATACTTCCGTTAACAATTTTGTTAAGATAATAGACTGAGGAGGATTTAACATAATACAAAATCATTGAGAATTTTTTTTAAAAAAAACATACATTTTAAACGAAAGAGCACAAATAGCAGGAAACCGCTCAAAGTGATGAGCTACATTAGAGAAAAAGAGTAACGCACAGTATCCAAACAAGCAGGGTTAGAACTTACAATTATGTACAGAGTTACCTGAGGTGCAAGCATCATAGACTTTCTCCCCACCCCACCCTCCCCAACCCAGATGGTTTCTTTCCAGCAGCGCTCAAGTAGGCGAAAGACTCTTCGTATTTGGTCGATTCTAAAAAAAATATAATTCAGGGACAAGATAGAGATTTCCAGTCTCCATTTGTGTATAACCCAACTGTTGCAACTATAGTTTTTATTGCTATTTGGTACAAAAGTTAACAGAACAACGTCACAAAACCGTAGTGTTCCTGGTGTGTTACATGCACGGCACGGTCACAGCTTATATTTCACGGGCTTCCACCGTCTGCTTTCTCAAAGGATGGACGAACTCGATTCACGGACAGTACACACAGCCATCAAGACCTACGGAAACAAAGGTTCGAGGAGCCATGAAGATAAAACTGAAAACAGCTCAGAAAATCTGTAAGAGAAAAGTGCAACCAACAGAACTAAGGGGATCTAGAACTGTAGTGAGTTCCACTTAGCTCAGATGTTGCAACGAAGGGGCGCCTGGCTGGCTCAGCGGGTGGAGCCCACGTGTAGAGGTTACTTAAAAATAAAATATTTACTTAAAAACAACACTGGACTCTAACAACTCAGAGACACCGCACTATACACTGAACAGTGATTTAGTGAAGATGATTTTACTGAGATTCCGAATTCCTACCAGTTCCACGGAGTCTGCCAAAGGCAACTGTCACTGACGAGAAACTGAAAGTTTCTAACACTATTTGCTCAGCCAACATTTAACAAGTCGGATCAGGGATATTCCCAGCAGTGGGCTACGCAACGGAACACAGGAGTCTCCTCTCAAGCGCAGCTCACAGTGAAGTTGGCCACACAGGTAAGGGGGGCGGGAGGGTGATGGGCATGAATCACACCTGCACAGGGAGCACAAGGGGGAAGTCCCCAGTTCCCGGCAGACATTCTACAGAATTGATGTGTGAGCTGGTCCTGGAGTCTCAGGGAGAGGCGATCTGGCACAGAAGATGCAGGACGGATGTTCCGGGCAGAGGGAAGTGCAAGCAGAGAAGCTCAGAGGTCAGAGAGAGGCCAGGCCTGGCCAACGGGGCGGTGCGCATTTGCTGTCACTGACGGACTGTGCCATCGAGTACGGGAAATCGGTGACAAAGGATCCGTTCCTTGTAATCCATACATTATTCATTTTTGTTTTAATGGAGAGTGGACTTAACCCCATTCCTGTGACAACGGCACTTTACTCTCATTCTACTTTCACTATCTGAGGGGAAAGAGGAGCGCAGACCCGCAGACCCGCATGAGGCTGATGGGTCCCACGCGTGTCCCCCTGAAAACAGGAGGGAGAAACCCCGCCCTGGACCGGGAGTCTAGATGGCGGTCACGTGACAGGACAAGGGCTTCTGCGAGAGAGAACGCAAATCTGTCCACAAGCCCCAATCTTTTCATTCAATGTACTGGTAAACGAGGCCTAGAGTAACTCTTACGTAACTCTGGCCAAACTTGGAATTAACTAAATTACTATGCGCACAACTATGATGATACGCAGTTTCTGGGTATCTACAGTTATATACATCTGCCATGGGAACCACCAAGACCAAACACAACTACTTGCTCCTGGCCCACTCCCCTCCCCAGGTAAGGATGCACAGAGGCTTTGAACAAGCTCTTATAAACAGGAGGGCTGGGGGGAGGAGGGCACAGACTTTGGTTCCTGCAGACCTAGGACAGAACCAGAGTTAAGCACTGGGCAAGTTACACACTCCAAGTCTTGGTACCCTCATCTGTAAAGCACGCCCAGGGCCTCCTAACCCAGGGGTCAGCAAACATTTTCTATAAAGGGCCAGAGTGTAAATATTTTCAGCTTTGCAGGCCCTGCACTCCCTGTCACAACCACCCAGCTCTGCTAATGTGGCACAGAAGAAGCCATCAACAATACAGAAAGGAATGGACATGGCTGTGTGCCAGGAAAACTTTATAGACAAGAACAGGTGGAGGGCAGTTTGCTAATCCCTGGCCTGATGCCCCCTGCTGTGGGAAGGATTAAGTGAGGTCATGATTATAAAACACTTCAAGGCAGAGCACAAAATAAATGCTTAGTAAATTCCAATTGCTATTACTATTATACTATTATCATCATCACTGATATCCACAGACCCTGAGAACTCAGTTTTAAAACACTTTAAAATTAAGGGCACCTGAGCGGTACAGCCCGTTAAGCATCCCGACTCTTGGTTTCAGATCAGGCTGTGAACTCAGAGTCTTGAGATGGAGCCCTGCGTCGGGGCTCCGCTGAGATTCTCTCTCCCTCTCCCTCTGCACAACCGCCCCCCCCCCCCCCGCCCCGCTGTGCTCTCGTGCTCTAATAAATCTTGTAAATAAATAAAGTAATTTTACTTTAATATTCTACAGGATAAGTTAGATGGTTTATTTTCAATTAAGCAAAATCAATACACCGTATATGCTCACCTTTCTTAGACAAAATAGGAAATCAAGTTTTTTTGTCATTTGGTCGATAATGTGCATTTCCAATAAAATTCTCATAGTTTCTCTTTTGTAGCATGCTGCTGGACAAGTGTTGGTACGACACTGGCCTTTTTCCTGTTTGGAAAAAAATGTGAAAAGGTGTTTAGAATTAAGTTCAACAATTGGGAAGGTGTATGTGGGTTGTCAGAGGTCAATTTTCACACCATTCCTGACTGGTAATGGGATCAGAATACACCAGCTGCATGCACGTTGCAGTTATAACTGAAACGTTTTTAAGTGCCCTGAGGATATTTGTCAGTACAAAATTTCAAGTCATTAAAGCTAAAATAGATCTAAGTACTCTTAGTAAGAACTAAAAAGTCAAGATCCAGGGTTTAGGCAGAGGAAAAAAACAAAAAGCCCCAAAAATGGTAGCATAAAATATTTTAAACTTATATGCATCAGAAACCAAAACTGTGGGGAAGGAGAAAAAAAATACTGATTCAAAAAAAGGATTTTATGGGGGGTGCCTGGCTGGCTCAGTTGGTGGAGTGTGCAACTCTCAATCTCGGGGCTGCGAGTCTGAGCACCACGTTGGGTGCAGAGATTACTTAAAAATAAAATCTTTAAAAAATAAAAATTAAAAAAATAGAAAAGGATTGTGCTTGCTATACAGAGCCCGGACTCTTCAAGTTAAGGCAAAGTTTTGACTCCTGTCCATTTTAAGAGCTTATAGGGAGAAAGATCAAAAGTCTGCAAAAATTAATATTTCATCACAATTTTCATGAAATTCACTGGAGTGTGTGAAAAAAAATTGTTTTCTTAATTTGCTATCCATACCAGATGAAACGGCATCCAGCTATCCTGGGTAAGAGTACTGTCACCACACAGAACCCTTAATTTCTTGAAGTTAACACAAACTGAGAGGTTTCAAACGGCTTTCTCTTCGGACCTGCACAAACCAGCAGGACTTCTATCCGACAAAGCAAGTGGCTTAATCGAGTCTGCCAAGTGGGACAGGTCTCCAGGACACTCTGACCTACCTCTCTACACGCACAGGTGGGCCCCACACACCTCTAAGGGAACGCGGGCAGGAGGAAGCAGGGTTTTGAAAACACTTCCACGGGGAGAACTCCGAAGTAAAGCTACGACTTTAACAATCCGTCCATTTGGGGGAAAGGGCGTCCCTTTTAAAATGCACTTAACGTTTAACGAGGCTAAAAACTGGGCCGGTGGGTCCGGAAGCCTAGCATCGACTTGGCTTGTTCAAAAGACTCTTGTTCACTGGGGTTCCTACACTTGCTGTTCCCGCTGGGTGGGGGCCCGTGCTCGGGGGGGCGTGTGTGGGGAGGTGTGCACTGCGAGGCGCCACCTGCCCGCGGGGACACCGCCAGCCGCGCACACGGCCACGGGGCGGCTCCGAGGGACTTGAGCGCGGGGAGCGGGGACCCCAGGCCGGACGTGCGCGGGCCGCGCGCAGCGAGCGAGGCACGGCGCTCGGGGCGGCGGAGGGCCGGCCCGCAGGCCCCGCAGGGCCCGCCGCCCCCCGCCCCCGCTCTGTGCCCCCCTCCCGGGCCTCACCGTCGGCGGCGGGCCCGCAGGCGAAGAGCGGCGCGGGCGCGGCGCGGGGCTTGGGCGGCAGCGCGGCGGGCGGCGGGCACACGCACTCGGCGGGCAGCAGCGACTGCAGGCCGCGCACCACGTGGTACTGGGGCAGCTCCAAGGCCCGGCGGAAGGCGGGCGCCGGCGGCTCGGCGTCGGGGCGCGGCCGCTTGGGCAGCGGCTCTCCGGGCTCGGCGGGGCGGCCGCTCGGGGGGTCGCGGCCCCGCGGCGCCCAGGGGCGCTCGGCACAGCCGTTGGCGGCGCCGGGCGGGGCGGGGGCGGGGGCGGGGGCGGCGGGCAGCCGGGGCTTGGCCTCGGGCCTCCGGCCGCGCTCCGGGTTGGCGGGGTTGGCGGGCTCGGCCGGCGGCGGCCGGGCGGCCCCCTGCGCGCCCCCGAGCTGCGGCGGCGGCGGCGGCTGGTGCTGGTGCGGCGCCCGCGGCGCCTTCAGGTTGCTGGGCGCTAAAGTGCTGGGGTCGAGCCCCGGGGGCGGCGGGGGCCTGGCGGGCGCGGCGGGGCCCGGCTTCCCGCGCTCGGCGGGCGCGGCCTTGGCGGGCGGCGCGGGCGCGGGCGCGGGCCTGGCGCGGGGCCGGGGGAAGTGCGCCAGCGGGGGCACGTCCTTCCCCAGCAGCGCGGGCGGGCAGCCGGTGCGCCGGCCGCGCAGCGCCGACTTGCTTCTGCAGTTTTTGTGGATGTCGGGGTTGTACTTATGCTCCAGTCTCTGGTGCATCATCAGAACCTCCGGATAAAAGGTCTTGAAGGTACAAAACGGGCAGGTGATCCCTGGGATTGAACTCTTGCTCAGAGAAATGGCGGGGCAGCCGTGAAGCGCCCCGACGGACAGGTTCAGCGGTTTCTCCTGACAGTCCCCGCCGGCCCTGCGCTTGCCGGCGGCCGCCGGGCCCACCTGCTCCTCCCGGGGGCCGCCGTCAGCCCCGGGGGCCGCGCTGCCGTCCGCGCGCGCAGGGACCCCCGCCTCCGGCCTACGCGCGGGCTCGGGGGGCTGAGGGTCACCCGGCGCTGGCGCTCTCCTCGGGAACACGTCCAAACCCGCGGGGGCGGGAGCTCTGCCCATTTTGTCAGTACCGGCATCAGCTGCACTTTTATCGAAATCCTGAGTATCTCTGTGTCCTGCTGACTGGACAGTGCTGCCCAGAACATTCTGAAAGGTAGAGGCCATCCCCTTAAGTGGCTTTGAAGGTGGGCTGCCTTTAACATCTTTGGCACCGTCAAAACATCTTTTCAGATTTTTGGTTTGCGCACCGTCGGCGGCTAGTAGTGCATCTTCGGTCTCCTGGTTTTTCCCATCGGTCTTGACTTCGGCGGCAATATCGATCTGCTTGTCCTTGTGATGCCTCTCCAGATGATAGCGAAGAGATGTCTTCTGGGCCGCGGCGTAGTCGCAGAATTCACATTTGTATGGTTTTTCACCTAAAACGAGAAATGTCACTGTGTCACCCACGTTCATGAAGAACATCAAAATAGATCTCTGGAAGCTAAAATTATCTGCCAGGACAGAATACAGGGTCTTTCCTTTTCCCTTCTCTCTCTACGAATCTGCATATCCAGGATTTTTCTCAAGTTGCTCACTTTATCACCCTTACTATACTATTGGAAAATGTGAATACATGTCTTTAATTAAAAAAAAATAGCACATTTTAAACTTATCTAACCTTCACAATAGCCCTATGGAACAGAAGAGTATCATTATCCTGCTTTTACAGCTAGGAACACGGGGGCACAGAAAGGCATAATGACTTGCCCAAGGCTGCACGCACAGCTAGTGAGCGGAAGAGAGGCAGTTCAAGTCCACCCAGCCTCCTGAACCATTATTATGTCACAGCTGCTTCTACAGTCTAAAGAAAATACTAAATATATTCTTGTTGCCTTCTAAATCATAACAGTTAATACAAAAAAAGCTGTGGCGTGAAAAAACATTAAAGAGGTTTTAGTAAGATGAAAGAGTAGTCAGAAACTAAACAAGAAACAAACTTCGAAACACGAACAGTTCAAGTTACAAGGACATTAACAGACCTAAAATGACAGCTACCATCAACACACTACACACTTACTCTTCAACTATTGCAAGGGCCTAACAGAATATTTGAACAACAATATAAAAGAAGTCAGGACACAAAGCTCCATCGTAATTCTTTGAGCTAATAAGAATTTTAAAAATCTAGGAAGTTCCTTACCTGTATGCGTTCTGAGATGAATATTGAGGTAATAATTTGAACGGAAAAACTTCCCACAATAACTACATTCTCTTGAGGACGTAAGATGCTTTATTTTTCCTCCATCATCATTTTTATCTTAAAGCAGAATCAAAAAATATTTCTGTAAGAAGACAGCTCAGGTACACGAGTTAAGACAAGCTAAGTATTCTTGATGGAGACGGTGTTTCGTTTTTTTTTTTTTGGAAAGCATAAAATAATTTTTATATTAAGTGTTGGGGTATACCAGAAAGGACAGGAACACACCAAATGCTATTTGAGACTGTCTGAAGTTTTGGAAGCTTTTTATAACATGCGTGTCTGTTTCTTGGTTTTGTTTTTGTTTTCTGAGTACAGCAGAATTTGGTGTCCTGGATTCAGTTCTTCCTTTGCCTCAATCACAGGAAAGATCATTTAAGATACTGACATGCATGGGCAACTTTCTGTTCTCCCAACATGTCTGCAACAAGCAGGATCTGGCAGACTGAAGCTGGACCTACAGACACTGGCTGGAATAACCAGCTTCTTCAGAATAACTGATTTAGAAAACGGAGCCACTAGAAATTGCCAGCTTCCCCAACCACCAGGGAAAAGAAGTCTATCTTAAGATTGGGCCAGCTACCACTAGAGGGTAGCAAGCACAACTTAATCTTTAAAGAAAATAAAAGGTTTCAGCATTGGGTCAAACGCCTAAGAAAGTTTGTCAAAATTCAGCACATTCTGGAAAGCAAACTGTATCATTCACAAGCACTCACGTGGCCAAAAATATAGCTGAGATCAATCAAAATCTGTCCCCAAATGACAATGGGCTAAACCATATACTTCAATCTCTGCAACGACCAGGACAGTGTATCTGGCTGCAACACAGTAAAGGCCCACTGCTGCCACTAATTAAAGGATGATTATACCTAAACACCTAAACACAAAGACAAGTACACTGCTACAGTTAAGATACCCGCCCCCCCATGCCAAAAAAAAAAAAAAAAATTAACACCCATAAAAATGAGTGCTAAAGTTCTAGATAAACCTCCTCTTACCCAAATACTGTACTCCGTGCACTGCAGTGAGGACAAGGAGGTGGGGTCACCTCTTAAAACTGAGCATAACTAAACTGGCTCTTTTGCCTTGAAAACCGATAACTCCAACTAAAAAGGCCTCTTTTCCCTGCTCCTTCCCAATTTTGTATTTTAGATTATATAGATCTAGTTTACAGATTTTAAAAAGCAGCTTATGAGCCAACTGTGGGCAGCCTCCAGGACAACCAGGACAGGACTGCATGATCCCCTGGCCCCTCAATTCCCCTGGGGAAAAGGTATGCACCGCTGAGCACCTCTCAACAGTAGAACAGCAGAGACCACCACTGACCGTGAAGACTTAAAAACACAATCACATGAAAAACCACTATTAAACATACTATAAAGTTGAACAAACACAAAAAATATTTACTTTGCCTTCTGATCTTAAAAGTCAATCTCAAGAAAGCCAGGTTGATAGTAAATAACAGGAAGATAAATCTAGACCACCACATAATATAAACTTAGGAAAATCAATTCTCTAAATACAGAAGGCCCAGCTTTGTCTTACAATCACACCCAATGAGCTGAGTTTGAACCTTACTGCAATTTCCTACTCCCAAGTATGTGTCAGGATTTATGGTATGTTGCATCATATCCAAAAAGTTATGAAATGGGTCTGTTTTAACACAAAGGACGTGAAATGTCCACATGTACCTGGTTCCTGCTCCTTTGGCATCACCTCTGATTTTATAGTTTCTGAAAGGACTGCCAACTTTTTATCAAAAGGCTGTTGAAATTATCCTTGGGAGGTGGAAGACAAGGGTGGACGAACCAATTTTGCAAACAGAGAAATCAGGGCAAAGAAAGGTTAAGCAACACATAATCAGCCACAGAATAATGCAGTGGCAGAACCAGACTAAAGGCAAGTCCTGGCGCTCCCAGTTACCATCAGGCATTCTATCCACCTGACGACCAAGATTTCCACCAGGTTCTTTTGCCCACACCACCTACTGGCAGAATGCGACCGGCCATCTCATTTCTTTCATGGCAAGGGGGCAGCAAGGGGACCCAACCATCTCCCCATTACTACATGCCCCTGAACCGGACTGACACTACTAGGAACCACTGTGAAGACAGGTCTCTGTGTTCAAGGCCTTTTTTATGTCATGAAGACACCATAATGGTGTTTTCTAGATTTCTGAAGACTGTAGTATCCTAGATGCTAGGTTTCCTGTGTCCCCTGAAACTCAAAACATCCTAAATCCTCAGTATGAACACTACTGTTCTCAATCCATCTTGTGATGGCAAAAAGAACCTGACACTGGTTTGGAGCATGAAGCATCCAGTGTATCATCCGGTCAAATTCATCTTGGTCTCACACACGAGTTCTCACAAGCCAGCCACATACCATCAAGTTACAGTCAAAGAAGGTAGCAGACCTTCTTTTGTGAATGATAACGTCCCTCTAAGACTAATTCAAGTTCCCACCATTCAGCTGGTTCTTTTAACTGTTGAATTTCAAGCAGCAGAATCCTTTACTCAAACAAAACATCATTAAACAGACAGAAGCAGCTCTGGTTTAAGTATAAATGGGCAAGACCTGAACCACAGGTGGGATCCTCTGCCTTGGATAATGTCCATTGGGCTTCCAGAAATAAGAGGTTCCCTGAACCTTGAGCGGTGACTCCCGTTTCCTCTAAAAAGCCATTAGGTTCAAGAAAAATCTGAGCATTTGGGATTCCGTTAAATCATCTTTGGTGTGTTCACATTCCCTTTATTTTACACACAAATGGTCTTGGTCCCTGAGCTAACTGTTAATGAATACTAGCCCACCAGACATAGAGGACTGGGTGGGTACCAGGTAGCACCAGTTTCTCTAAAGATACCCTTGCTCTGGCCGATAATCATTCCCAGTACCTTTTGTGACTAGACCACCAGCTGGAGGAAGTGCATGAGAGCTCGGTCTCAGAGGACAGGGAAGTCGGCTGCACGTAAGGACAACCTGTTTTTAGAGAGCAGCTCAGGTATGCCAGAAGCCCTGAAGCGAAGCCCAGCGTCTCTCAACCCTGACACCACTGACACTGGGCCACATAATCACCGGCTGCGGGGCCGCCCTGCGCACGGCAAGTGGGATGTTCAGCAGCATCCCTGGCCTCCCCCCGCTGGGTGCCAGCCGCACACCAACACGGCTGTGACGCCCCAAAATATCTCTAGACACTACCAGATTCCACGGGGGGGCAAAACCGCCCCAGGTCAGAACCACCGCCTCAGACTGATGCGCAAGTGAAGATGATGTGTGTCCTCCGTGAGCAAAAGATACAGCAACAGAATTTTCAGAACTGGAAGAAGCCCTTGGGCAGAACCAAGGCCCTGAGAGGTGAAGTGACTTACGACAGGTTGGCGCCCCAAGAGCCTGGCCTCCGCCCCAGCTCTCCAACCCTCATTTCTGGGACGGGGACGGAGGCAGGACAGCGCCCATGGAGGAGAGGCTTACCCAGCTGGAGCCCTTCCGCAAGTCCGTCCTCAGATCCATCCTCAGAACCAGCTTCGCGATCTACGGCTCCGTTCTCATCCAGGGTGGCGGTGAGGTCTGGAGAACACGTCCTAGGCTGCCTTCCATCAACTGACATGGTCGGCGACTCGGCATCGGCCCTCCGGTCCTTCTTGTGCACTCGCGAGTGCAGGACCAGCTGGTGGTAGGTGCGGAAGGCTTTGCCGCATTCCGAGCAATGCGTCGGCTTCTCTTTGTTGCTGGACAACTTTGGGTCCGCTTCCACGGAAGGCACTTCACCACTGGAGGGTCTGGGCTTCTCTTTATCTTGTGCGAGGCCTGCGCAACTGCTTTTACTTGTCTTGGACTTTCCAGAACCTTCGGAATGGCTCTTACTCGCGTTCCAGATTTCGACAAGCTCCTCTTTTTCTGAACACGAATCATCATTGTCGGTACTTCCTTCTTGGCCCGGCTGTTCCTTCACTTCTCGGCACACGGCGACTTTTCCTTTGGTAGCCAGCTGCCAAGCCTGGTAGGTGGTGAATGGGTCGAGCTGAGGTATCCATTTTGTGGGCTTCTTGCCGGTTTCGGGGTGAGAGGTGGGTCTCAAGTTTAAAAACTGCAGGAACTCGTCCCCCGGAGATGGCATCCCCCCCTGCTGAGAGTCTGTTTGTGTACTACTGGAGCCGGAAGCAGATTCTTTGGTGTGCATCTTCCTGTGATCGATGAGACTTTCCTTATTAGGAAAGAGGAAGCCACAAACCATGCAGATTTTGTAAGGAGAGGAGATGCTCTCAGCTGCGTGCTCCTGTACCACCTCGTTGATTGTTGCCGGGCTCTCCGAGCCTTGCTGCAGTTTGCTCTTGGCCCCGGATTTGCCAGTGTGCGTCCGCATGTGATTTTTAAGAAACCAGGGCTCCTTGAATCTTCTTCCGCACACGTTACACCCATAGGTGAAAGAGTCCTTATGTTTCTTCATGTGGATCTCGACGTCGAAAGCCACTCTGAATGTCTGCCCACATACTTCACAGCTAAATTCTTCATTTTCCTTGCAATTCTTGTCCTTTGGAGGCTCTGTTCTCACTTGACTTTTATCAAGAGGACTAAGATACTCCGCTTCAACGCGCAAAACTGCTGGCTCACAGAGGATAGGCCGATGTTGCATTAGGACATGTTTATTAAGGTCTTCTGAATGTGTGAAGGTCTGATTGCAAAACATGCAGTCCAAGGGCATATATCCTTCTATTTGGATGATGTTTTTCTCTTGCGTTGCTCTGAAAGGAACAGCGGTGGTCCCTTTTATTGACATGGCATCATCTAGCTCCATCTGGGTGCCAAGGGGATTGCCAATAACTTCTGGTCCATCCATATACACCAACAGGGATTGAGTTGGCATGTTTCCTGGCACTTTAGGATTGTATATAAAATAAGAATCCGGTGGAGGAATTTCTGGAATTGGGATAAGGCCACTTGTAAGACTTGTCACTCACACCCCCAGGAGCCCTGCACTTAAAACTAGAACAAATATTTGTTATAAAAGTTCAAAAGAAAGTATATATTCCTGGAGCTTCTTATCTTCCGAAGTTGTAGGAAGCTCGGTGACAGAGCTTCTCACTGGTTCTTTCCACAAACAAGGCAGACAGACTCCCCAACGCTTTGATTCAAATATGAGTCAGCACAAAGCATTAATTCTCTTTGTCTCCATTGAGTGAGTGATTCAATTGAGCAAGAAGTCAATCCCAGCAACCTGGAGACAAGGGATTTCCAAAACCTAGAGGGGGGGAAAACAAAACAAAACAAAACATAGAAATGGTTAGCTGCAGCCAGGGAAAAAAGAAGCCTGGTGTGGACGACTCACAGCTGGTCTGCCCGTAGCCTAGGTCATCTGCTCCTCCCTTAACTAACACAGGGCATCCTGTTCAACATGCTCGTTAATTAAATCATTAGCATTTTATCCAATCAGTACACTTATCAAATCGCTAGATTTTCATCCAGTTAAGAAACGTAACACGCGGTCCTTTAATGATTTAAATCTAAAATGTAAAGATTCAGGGCAGAAACTGTTCAATTCAGCGGAATGCATTTTAAACGCCAACACTACAATGCACATGTGTATCCTTATCAACAGCCTCTACAAATCTAGAGACTATACCAACTGTGAAAAATGACAATTACAGCACTTTAAGTAAAAATTTAAAAGCCAGAACTTCAAACTGTCTTATATACAGTTGAGAAACACAAATGCCTAAATGCACCCTTGAAGCTTTACACACGCATTGGCCAACAACCTACACACACAAAAAACAGGAACCTTTCATAAAATCCACATTCAAAAACTACAGAACACTTCAGAATGATGCTCATCTTGGCCAAGAGAAACCTTCATCATTTTGGCTCACAGGATAGTCTAACCCTCACTCAACCCACTGCCCAAATCCCAGTTCGCTTGTAACAACTTTCTGCTTCAACAAGCCTCAGGGTTGGGCTTCCTTTTCCACACAATAAACAAGGAAATACATATATACAGAGCTACTTTGTGAATATACACTTTAAAATCCTCCACACAACCAGTTCAACATGGCTCAGTCTTCAATCAGAAAATGGGTCCTCCCACTTTTTTAACCCACCTTTCACATCATGCATTGGCCAGGTGAAAAATGGACTATTACTTTATTTAGCTCTGCAGGCTCAGATTTGGAAGCTAATTTTCATTCTTGAAGGGGAATTAAGCTCCAAAAACCCAATAGCCCCCACCTTTCTGGCAAGCACAGAATTGGTTTTCAATAGTCTCAACTACTTTAACTGAGGTCTGTTCATTCTCCCCAACAAGACAAAAAGACTTGCAAACTACTCCCACCACCTTCAGCTTTACTTTCTTCTCTCCACTTCCTCAAAGAGCAAGGGCCTCTAGGCTCCGAGAAGACAAGGAAGCATTTCTTCCCCTTCTTTACACTCATAATAAAAGAAAATTCTCATGCCCCTTGCTATCTTTAGTTTTGAATAAACCAGATCTTTAACATCAAGCTTTTCTAATAAGACTGCAGATCAAAGATTAGGGTAAAGAAAGAACGTACTAACGTGCTTTATCTAAATTTCTAAGTCTTTTGTTGTAATCACAATGGAGGATAAAACACTGGGGCTGGCTACCAGCTTGGTGGGAAATAACAGAACACCCCAGAGACCTGAGTTCTAGTTCTGGCTAAGTCACAACCTTCAAGCTGTCACCACCACATACCCCATCTTCATCTACTTGGTGTAGATGGTTAAATGACAGGATCATCCTCAAGAGTTCCAAATTTCTGTGGTTCTGGGGGGTAGGTCTACATTTATGGATAGACTTATTCAAAAGAATTTTTAATGCTATCTTAAATCAAGATATAAATGATATTTGAAAACACCACGAAGTTGACCAGCACATTTTCACCGGCTGACAGCTATATGAAAAACAGAAACAGCTCATTGAGTTCTCCACCGTGTACACAGATAAATTTCAATTTGAATAAAGGCTGTCCTCTGTTTGAGGCCCTTTCTATTTTTTGGTTGCAAAACAGCTTTTTAAAAAATGAAAGAGTGGCATTAGGGAGCAGTAAAGTTTTTTTTTTTTTAATGCCCTAATTTGCCAAAATCAAAGTTAGTCCTCCATGTCAGATATCAACATTATCTTTTTCTTTTTTTAAAGAAATTTTACTACTCTATGATATTTTAAATTTGGGGGAACTCCAGTTTTCTACAGATAATCTTTCCCAAAAAGACACCAATCGTAAACTCAGTCTCTGATTTAGAAACATGATGTGGGTACATCCCTGTTGTTTATTTCCCACCCAGGGTAATGGCATATAACTGGAAATGCCTGACTTCAAGAAACAGTTCAGTTTCAATTTTTATCTCTGAAATGTTCAAATATATGGGTTAAGGGGAAGTCATCATCAGCTTCTAACACAAGACCTGAAGGATTAGTAAAGGAGGTACAGTGCAAAAAAAAAAAAAAAAATCATAGCAAGAAGAGCTTCAGTTTTGCGCTTCAGTTTTGGTGAAGGATGGAGGCCTGGAGACTAGGAGGAGGTCCTGGGCCAGCGAGTCTCCTTGTATGGTGAGATGGGGAAGAAGACCCTCCCAGGCAAAACTGAAGCACTTCTCCCTCAAGGGAAGCTTCTGGCACAGGTCCTGATAGTCATTAACTGTGCCCAGCTGTCCTGAGCACTAGACTACGTTGGGTCATAGCCATCCTTACTACTCACTCAAGAGAGGAAGACCCTGGGCCACTCCTTTGAAGTAAGATCCTAGGAGGAGAGACCCTTGTCCGCTGCTATCCCCTCCCACGTAGAAGGGGTCTCTGGCACAGGGGCAGGCCCTCAATTAACACCTAGTGGCTGAATGAACAAGCACTCCGTCATCAGCGCAGGTACAGAGTCAATACTGAACATCTCTGGTCACAGTCACCAACCATAACTCATCTGATATTAACTCGAAGGTTCATCAGACCTTCTGCACGGCTCCCTACGGCTGCCATCTACTATACCATTCTCTACAGTTTCAAGGGTGTAATAAAAAATAACGAATCAGGGGCGCCTGGGTGGCTCAGTTGGTTAAGCGACTGCCTTCGGCTCAGGTCATGATCCTGGAGTCCCAGGATGGAGTCCCACATCAGGCTCCCTGCTCAGCAGGGAGTCTGCTTCTCCCTCTGACCCTCCCCCGTCTCATGCTCTCTCTATCTCATTCTCTCTCTCAAATAAATAAATAAAATCTTTAAAAAAAATAAAATAATGAATCATATTTAATCACTCCATGAAGTTGACCAGCACAAGCAAAACTGTATCATTTGGATTTAAAACTACTCCCCTTACAGACCCACCAGAACAGAAATGCAGGACAAGCTGGGGAAATCTCTGACAGCAAATGCCTTCAACTCTTGACTTAGAAACTGAATGCAGACTGAACACTTCCTTAACCTATAAACCAATTATCTACATCACTTAAAACCAATCTGCTAACAAAATCTAAAATCTTTTAGAGTGACTGCAATAACAAAGACTTTAATACTAACAAAACTTACCAAAAAAAAAAAAAAATAGACATTCTAATCTAATTAGTGTTAATAGCAACCACTGCAGGCGCGGGGCGCGAGCACCCACACAGCCTTCCCTGAACCTTCAGCATCTCCGCAAGACACTGCTAGCAGAGGAAGTTGTCTGTCTTCACGAAGACCTGGAGGAGGAAGGAGGGGGGAGATCATAATCCAACCCCTACAATCTAAATGCTTTTAGTCTGCCGAAAAGTGAGCCTTCGGAACACCCTACTGAAAGGCAGGTGGCAAAAATGGTTTTCAGTATTTAAAAAAAATGCTCCTAAACCTTTACTCAAGGCACCTGAGGCAATATCCAGTGTAACCTCATATTCTGAAAGAATACTAGGGCTGACTTGATATCGTGATCACTTAAATGGACGCTTTAAAAAAAAGAAAATTTACAACAAGATGATCTTTGAAAAGAAAGTAGGAACTATATTGCTATCACTGCCTGAAAGAGAAGTCTTAACGTTCTTTAGGCCACGTCTCCTGTTGTTGTTGTTGTTACTTTAAAGAAGATACTTGTTTGTGAGTAAGGCTTCTGCCACTACCTGTAAATTCTGAAATTAGCAAATATTACACATTATACAATCCTTAATGAAAACCACAATAATTTGTGTTTAAGTACAACAAATTAGAAGTAAATGCCACCTTGCTGATAACTGCTGTCACTTGGGAACAGTTCTTTACGTCCAAATGTACTCACGCTGTTAACCTTTGAGACAGCACAGACTCTACTTCAGCTGGACAGGTTAGCTCACATGTTTTGATACGGAGTATTTATTACCCTATCATGGAGTAAAAGGAATTCAAAGTCCTCAAAAACTGTCAAAAACACATAAAAATTCCACTTATAACCAAGTCATTTGCTGTATTCCTACAAATCTACTTTTTCCCTCCGAATCACTTAAGTGTCCAAATCAATGATCATTAAAATATTTAACCCACACAAACTGCTGGTCTCTAGCCAATTCATTTGTACCCTTTAAACAGCAAAATTATCTCCAAGATCTGGTCAGGAAACTTACAGTTTTTCTATAAATGTTCCTTCTGTAGGTCACACATACCGGTTTGGGTTTTTTGTTGTTTTTTTTTTTGTCTTAATCCAACAAGTGAAGAGAACTGCACATAGAAAGCCACAGTGCAATCCAAACCTGTAACTTTAAATCCTTCAACCCTATTTCAAGGAAATCACCAAGGTCACACCCATGAGCTAAATGGTCAACCCAACTTTCCTAATATAGCTGCGGAAAGATGTTGAAAAGTGAAAGAAAAAGATTAAAATATTCAGAAGTTTACATTCAACGTCACAATCTAAACTATCCAAAAGCAAATGACTGTTGAAAGGCAAAGCTTGGGGAGAGATCCTAGAGCACAGTCTCGTTTTCTGGAAACTTAGAGCTCAGTCCTAAATACGATTAGAGACCAAAGTACTGTTAAAAAAAAAAAAAAAAAAAAAGAGTAATCATATTAGTATATTTGAGTGTCATGATTAAAAACTCTGCCTGATTCCTGCCAAATCAGTTAAGGTCAGTTAAAGGACCTTAATGTGAACCTGAAGCACCACATACTAGTTTTAGTTTCGGTATTATCAATATTAACAGATACTGTGGTCTGTAAACTGGCTTTTAAAAATTCCATCCTGACCGGAAAAAGAGAACTCTAAGGGAAATGAATAAAAAAAGAATTTTCATTAAGCAAGCGTAAGCCTGGCTATCTGTGAGGTTACTGCTACTTACCCAGTACTACCTTTAATACTCTAAAAAGATTTCAGACAGGACTAACTGCACCAAAAAGAGGGATTCCAACCAACTAAAACAGCAAACTCTTCTATCTTTACCTGTATTCTTTTGCTCTCCACAAGGAAAACACCCTGTGTGTGCGTGCGCGTGCACACACGCACACAGGTAACTGTGGATATAGATAAATACCTATAACCTATAACCATCCTACTACACCACTATCCTACACACCCACAACTCTTTTTCCACACGGCCCAGTGGTGAGTGTTCTTAATTATACCCCATTTAACTAACCAGATTAAATATAAACATGGGCACTGCCTTTTAAGGCATGAGCTCTTTCTTTAGCAACATTTAAATATTCCCCTCCCTATCTCTGTTGAGTAAATATTCAAGTTGTATGTCTGGCTCTCTTAAGTCACCTGTTTGCTTTCAAAATTAAGGGGAAAAACTCTCCTTTCAATTCATCCATATAACCACTGTTGAGGAGACTTATGTACTCAACTGAAAACAAAGCTTATCCGCAGATTTTAAAAACCCCAAAAACACTTCTTCTGGTCTAACTGACCTGTTTTGAGGTTATCCTGATTTGACACAGGTAGGAAAAATAAAAACATGTAGTTCTCCTAATGCTGATACAAGAACAAAAGAGATCTAGACTCTCAATCTCCAGTCCACAGAACTGCATTTTAAATCCAAGAGGTTTCCTGACACGCTAGAAACTAATGAACAACAAAACACAAAACCCTAACGAAGCCATTACAAAACTGGCATCTGACTCCAGGGTCGTAGCTCCTCCGTACGAAGTGAAGGAATGTGGAGGTCAAAAACAACACAGGTAAAGCTTAAAGAACAAAAGCTGAGGAATTTAAACTAATTCCCTCAATTTAACTTACCCAGCTGTCTTTTCAGGTTTAGTAATTTTATTTCTCAACTTTATCATAAAATTACCAAACTGGCCCCTAATTTCCAGTAACTCTGTTATGTAGTTACCCTGGGCAGGAAGTAATGGGGACGTTAAGAACAGTCAGTCAACAAATGTTCAAATGTAAAGTCGTTAATGAGCATTCCAATGTTAAGCATAAAAGGGCAGTTTGTGGTGGCAGCCGGCCCACTATTTATTTGGAAGAATTGAGCTTGCTCATCATGAACAGCAGATTTTGGGAAAGGATGGTCCCTGTACCACTTCCTCAAAATCAGATTTCTATCTGCCCTCGTGGTCTCAATTCAAAATCCTGTGCCCCGCAGGCCACTATAAATTTGCCTAACTCCATTCTTGGTTGGAGAAAAATAATCCCGGTCACCTTTTTCCTAAAAGCCAACACTTGAGAGTTTTTCCACCGCCCCCCAAGAGAAGGCCGTTCGGCTATAATGATCAAGCTTCCCTCTCCCGAATTTCAGAAATTTCCTGCTGTCTTTGTGTGTAATTCCTTCTTTCTTCCACGTGCATTTAAACTGGTTAGCACCCCTCCCCCCCCAATCTGGAGATGGGATGTACAAATCGAGACTCCCCCACAGCCTCAAGTTTAGTTTACATGCTGTAACTAAACCTTTCACTATTTAGAGCATTTAATGTGACTGGGATTTCTTTGATTTCTGCTCAGTAGCTGTTCTGTAAACACCTTCCAGGTTTTTATTTCTAACACCTCAGTAACTTGAAAAACAGTTCTGTATATTCCAAATGTAGCGGTTTCAATTAAAATCTCATTACACTGATTTTATTCTAGTGGAATACTCCTCAGCTTATACAACAGTCTCAGATTTCTCGTTCCTACTGTACAATTCTGAAGCTTGAAAATATATAGCCATTGTTCAGAACTTTGGCTTCAACTTTCCAATTCATTTACTAAACATACTGCTACGGGGTTAAACTCAAATAGGAAATTAGCAATGAACCATTTAAAATAAGTCATCCCCAGCAACCTCAAAAACCCTAACATACAGGACATACTTGGCATACGTTGAGATGGAACATTCTCAACTGAACTTGTCTCTGAGCAAATGGAAACAAAGCTTCACGTGAAACATAAAAAAGGTCCAATTTACAGTCCTCAAAGAGTCAGATAAAAGTATCTTTTTTTTTCAAGTAGTAGATAGTAGACAGTGAAGAGTCATTAAAACTACCCCAAAGTTCTTAGCCACCAATATCATATTTATCACAACTGTGAGAAAAGCATGTAATTTTATAAAGTGGGAAAACAGCACAGCTTTTGGGACCCCTGAGGCTCTAATCAAGCGTCTCAGAATTAAGAGTGCTCCAGGGTTGAGAAAAGGCAGCCCTGCTGTGGCAAAAACAGGCCATTTCATCATAAATGTTGTTAAAAGAGAGAAAAGTGATTATCTGAAATGAGGAGAGAGGGACTCCTTCGTTGCCAGGCCATTATATTCCTTAATGATTTCATCAGTTTGTAAGTGACTTGATGATTAAGTCTTATTTTCTGATTTCCTCTTTAAAGGTCCACTGGAAGGGAACCAGGGGCTGCTATTCCTCCCAGAAGTTCCTCTGCCAAAAATGGAGGCTTACAAAGAGAATGCAAATCTACCTCCACCTTAAAAGTAAAGGCAAAGTCAAACCCTACTCTCCTCCCTCCTCTTCCCCTGTACTACCTGGTGGGGGGGGGGGGGGGGGAGGAATCAAGCTGTTATCTAAATGGATTCTTCAGGGTGAAGGGGAAATATTTTCTACAAATTTTATCGAAGTGGTGTTATTAGTTCCTTTTTTTCATTAGAAGTGAAAGGGAATAATATGAACCCAAGACAACTGCTAAACTTCGATCTTACAAGTTATTAAAAACAGCAAAGGTCAAACTGCAAAGTGTTAGAAGGTGCTGTGAAGATAAAAGGACTGAATGAAGGTGGACACTGAAGAAAAGTCTGTGTCCTTCACCTGGAAAAGTCACAATCCTCCCCCACTTCCTCCTCCAGCATGTAAACCAAGGTGGAGTCTAAAGCAGCAGCCTTCCTCTTCACACCAAATAATTAAAATTCCAAACAATCAGATTATTAACCCTATTCCAATAAGCCAAATAAATTGTAAATTTGTGTTGTAGCTACTGACAACAGGATTTTTAAATAAGTCACTCTGCCTCTTTGAATTTAATACTTATATAACTGATGAAAAAAAAAATGGCAGCAATTTGGGGTGGGAGGGGTTTGACTTCACTAAAACACCAGGATTAAAAACACACATACTACTAGAGTCTTTGGGATACTGAACAAAAACAGTATCTAAAATAAACATGACTTCTCAGAAAAAGTCATCCACCATTAAGGACACACCTTAAAAGTTCTTAGCACACATTAACTAAGCAAGCACAAACTAGTGGTTTGACTGCTGTATTTTTCAGACAAAAAGCAATTAGATTATTACTGTGCACTTGTCACTGGAGACACTGAAGGCTTTTTAGAAACTCTAGATCATTCATTCTCAAAGTATTATAGAATTTAGCATTTTAAGTCTTATTTGATATCTATAAAGGCATCCATCCGTGGGGGAGGGGAGAGTACAGTAAAAGAACATTTTTTAAATGTACTTCTTTAACACATACAAAAGAGAAGGTGCAAGGCCTCCCAAGACCCCTACCTAGTCGCCAGGCCTGGCCGGCAGCTGTCGTTACCCTGCCTTTTCTTTTGTTGAGCTTAATCTCATGTCAACTCATTCAACCAACTCAAAAGCGATGAAGACATAATTGAATCAACCTGAACTAAATCAGGCCTAGGCTTCTTAAAACATACAGCTTAATGGTTCCAAACGATCTAGAAAGCTAGGAAACCAGCCAGTATGTAGCATGTAGTGGTCAATACTACACGACCCCAAACTGGCCAAAGGACCACTGCAACAGCCCTGCGTTTAATACACGTTTAGGAATGTTCATGCCAATGCTTCAAGCCCTATAGGCTGATTCAGAAAGATAAACTGAGGCTCAAGGAATTTCAAAGAGGAATACACCAGAGCCTTAAACTCTAAAGTGACTATTCTTTTCTTGGGGGAAAAAAAAGAGAGAGAAAAAAAAGTTTCTACTCCTCCAAGTGTAAGCAGGCTACCGGGGTCCCAGAAGTGGCCACTGGTGGCTCTTTCCTGTTCCTGTAACTAAACCTTTAGGAAAAGTCCCCGCCTGCCCACCCCACCCCACCCCACCCCACCCCCATCCCACCCGCCCAAGAATGCGGCTTCCCGTCCTCGGTGGCCCCTCCCTGAATCCCAAAAACTGTGGGTTCCAATCCAGGACCTGAACGTCTGTCCCGATCCTGGGCGCAGGTACCGGCCTGCGCACCCCACAGGCCAGGTCTTGCCCCCACCGGGGCAGAACCGCCCAGGCCGCCCCAAATCCGGCCCCCAGGGGCCCCCAGCAGCGCCCTCCTCTCCCCTCCCCATCCCGTGCCGCTCGCATTTTGGGGCCAAAGCAAGAGAGAAGAGGGCTCTCCATCTGAAACTGCGCGGTTTCGCCACTCAGCGCCTCCTGGCAGAAACTTCCCTTTTAAAAAAAAGAAAGAAAGAAAGAAAGAAACACTTATAGGCGAACACTTCGATCCTTCCTGCCCTTTAAGTTACTAGTTCTGCTTCCAGCTGGCTTTGGGAGTCCAACTAGAAGTGAGAGTTATGAAGATATTCTTTAAGCGTTTAAGGGCTATTTAAAAAGTTTCAAAAAATCTTTAAAATTAAAGGGGAAAAAAAAACCACCTTATCACACACATCCAGGAAACGCAGCCCGTGCACCGCCTGCTCAGGGATGGGCAGGAGACCGGGACTCCCGGGGACGCATTTGGGGGCGCCGGGGAGCTTGCTGGGGTGCGCGTCGGGGTCCGCGGCGACGCCAAGCCCCTCCCTCGGCCCCTGTAGACGCGCCCTCCGCCCGGCCCGTGTGGACGGTCCCGGCCATTGTTTGCGGGGGACGCCTGTTAGGACGCATTGTTTTGGCCGTTCCCAAGTTGCCCCGGCCCCTCCCGGGCCATCGCGGGGGACCCCGCGCCGGCCCCCTCCCCTCCGCCCGCCCGCCCCCCACGGCCCAGCCGGCAAACCCGGAGAGCCGCCCGGCGGAGCCACCCAACTTTTCCGGAACAGCCCCCCACCCACCCACGCACGCACGCAGCCCCCGGCTCCCTCCGGCCGGCCCCTCGGTCCCGGCCGGAGAAGGGGGACTCCCCCGCCCGCAAGCCATCCTGACCATCCCCAAGAGTGCGTGTGACGGTAAAACACTGTACACACCGGGGGCTCGCCCGGCACCTCCTCGCTGCTGGAATCGCTCCGAAGCCGGGTGGGGAGGGGGCGCCCTAGAGGAGCGGAACAGGAGGAGCGGGGGCCGGGCGGGGCGGGGGTCGTCCGGGGAGGGGGGCGAGCTAACGAGCACGGGAGACTCGAGGGCGGCTCGGGGGGACTCCAGAGGGCGAGGCGAGGCGCCCCTGGGCCCGGCGCGGGCGGGGGGGCGCGCCCCCTTTACCTGCGGCTCCGGCTCCTCGGCCATTTCCTCGCTCGGCGGCGGCCGGGACTGAACTGACACCACACGAGCGAGCCGAGGTTTGAATGAGGAGGGAGCAGGCGAGGAGGGGAGGGGGCGGGGAAGGCAGGAGGGAGGGGAGGCGACGGGGAGTTTCTCTCGGCCTTTTGTGCGGACACCTCCCGGCTTCCGCGCCCGCACCGGCCCCCCAAAAGAGACGGGGGCCACTGGGCGCGGGGCGAAGCCATCTCCCAGGGCGCCTCGGGACCCCGCGCCTTGAAGACCCTCCCCCAAAGGGAGCGCCCCCCGCCCCCACCCCACCCCCGCCCGGGGGATTTGGGGGCCGGGCTCACCTCGGGCGCGGGGCTAAGGTGAGCGGGGCGGGGGTGCGCACGGGGGGCAAAGGCGCGGGCGCCCCCTACTCGTCCGCGCGGGGACAGTGCAGGCGCGGGGGGTCCCTAGAGCCGCCGGGGCGCGGCGCGTCCGGCGCAGGGGGACTGTTGGGTCAGAAAGTGCTCAGGGAGCAGCTGTTGCGCCCTCCCTCGGCCCCGCCGCTCTGAGACGCCCCGCCTCCTGCCTTCACCGGCCGCGCGGCCCCGCCCCAGGCCCCGCCCCCAGGCCACGTGGTCCGCGCAGGCGCGCCCCTGCCCCGCCCACCGCCGCGGACTCCGCCTCCGGGACGCGAGCGAGCGGACGAGCGCGCGCCCTCCCGTTCTCGCCTGCGATTCCCGCGCACGCGCGCGCCTTTCACCGCGCCCCCCCCCGCCTCCCGCCATCCGGCTAAACGTAGCCCGCGCGCGCTCCGGCGGTTCCAGTGACAGGTACGCGAGGAGGGGGCCACGGGGGCAGCGCGCAGGCGCAGATGCACGCCTCGGCCTCGCCGCCTCCCCTTCCCTTGCAAGGTGTGCCCAGGCGAGGGAGGGGCCGGTAGCCGAACTCCCGGGTCGTCACGAATGACCCGCAAAAAAGCTGCTACACCCGTTTGAGTAGGTTAGAAGGCGGCAGTGCAGTTTTTCTCAGATTTTCGTCAAGTGTGAGCAAGGTCGAGGAGATGACATGATTAAAATGGCTTAATTAGCATCTTCATAAAGCTATCCTGTAATTGTTGTTTTTCTAAAAGGGCCCGATTGCGCCGCTATTATAACTTGAGATTTCTGAACTTGGCCTAGGTTCCAAGAATCCACTTGGCTTTGATAGAAATCCACGTGGATAAAACCAGGCTGAAACTGGGGGGGAGGGGGGAACCAAACTAGCCTTGCCCCCGCTCCCCTTGCCACAACCAACGTATTTAGAGCCTTTCCTATTCTTGCTTGTTCACAAAAAGAAAGGAGGGGGTTGATCCTGAAGGCCTGTGTTCCCTCATTTTAGGTACGCCCCAGGAGGAACCATAGTAGCAACAATCACAGCCACTAAGTTTTCTGCCCCAAAATGCAAACGCATGCAAATGTAAACAGAGCTACGCAACTCACCACAAACCAAACAGCCAAGCGGGTTTTTTTATGGAATATGGGTGTATCCAAAATGGAAAAACTTAAAACCTATCAAAAAAGGCGCTTAAAGTATATGTTTAATAAAAGGGGTGGGGGCTATATAAAAATGCTCTGCTGGTGAGCAGTGCAGTTAATAGAAAATGGAATTTGAGAGCTTCTTAGCAGAGGGGAAGAATTTGCCAAGTGTGATGTTTTGCTGTCATTTTATATAAAACTACTAACCCCACATATGGTCTGGTTAGTCTTTTTTAAAAAGGAAGTGAACCAATTACTTACAATTAATTAGCAGTGCCAGAAGTAAATTCTTTGGCCAGAACTCTTTTTTTTTTTTTTTTTTTTTTACTCAAATACACTGATGTTGATCATTTCTATTTCTAGTATTAGGGTTCCTTTTCTCAGGGAAGATAATATCTTTCTTTAAAATATTTTTTAAACCCTTATAAATAGTCACATCCGAAAACGCAATCCAAAGACACTCTTCATAAACAAGAAACTTGATTTAACTTATCAAAACAAATGACTCGGAGCATTGCTACAAAACAAGCTATGTGCCAGTGGAACCAGGCTGAGTCGCAACATTAAGTGTAGCCTCGCTCTACATGTTAATGGATAACCTTTGAACTCTGAAACCTTGAATGCTGTAAACACAATAGCACTGATAGTTAAAAATTCTAGTGTCAAAATTGGGCAAAAAGAAAAGTCCAAACTTTTCAGTGGGGATAGGGAAACAATCAAATGTTTTGACAAATAATCGTTTCACTAAGAACAGTGAGGCTTCTGGCTCTCAGACCTTGTTGCTACTGAATTATTTTCTGAGCAAAAACGGTTGTGCTTTTCTCTATGCTCTTACAAAGCTACCACTTTGTTAGCATAATAGCATCCTATGGTTTGTTAGTTACTGTTTCTCTCTCCTCCCCCCTCCCAAGAAAAACCTTATTATGTTGTACCTTTTAAAATTGAAAGATAATTGTATTAACTGATCTATCTGCTTGGAGTTTTATATGTGATCCTTATGTTTGAGCAAAGAATTACAAAGAACCTTATTCCTGGAGACGTGCCAATAAAACTGGGAAATCGTTGCAGAAAATTCTGCCAGTGACTGAGTGCTGGGTTGCAAACACATACTGTGTTTTTAAATGGATATACAGTGATCTTAATTTGCTGTTAAGGGCATCCCTGAGACCCACACTCTCCCCTTAGAATGTGAAGACTCATACTTAAGATCTGGGAAGCATGCACAGTTAAAACAATTAAAAATGCAAACTCCAAAAGTAAAGGAGAACACTAGGAACGTGTAGTTCTGTAGGAAAAGCTCAGAACTCCTTATTATTCTATGAAATGAAAATTGAAAACAAAGCATTATAGTCCACATATACTTAGCTCCACCCCCGAGTAATCCTGTTTTGCCATCACCAGCTAGACTATCTCTAAAGGAGTCAGGTGCTGCAGAGACGCTGGCAACAAACAAAGAAGAGAACCCGAAATGTCCCTTCAAATGGAAGCTGATGCTGTGCACATGTTACTCGGAGAAAGGGCGGAAAAAGCCCCACTTCACCTCTCCTTAATGCGACAAACACATCAGCTACACCTCGTTTTTCACAATTATCCAAACAGATCGGCCCTCCTTAAGATACATTTCCCAGTGTACACTTAGAAAAATCGCACCATTATCTCTGATTTAATTCTCGTGATATGAGACCTCTTCGTTCGCTAACTTCTGGTTTTCTCTCCAGATGCTGCCTGCCGCAGCCTTCTCCGATCTAATAACAAAACAAAAAACCCTTCTAATTTGCTACATTTAGCATTTATTGGCATCATCTTTGGAGACTTAGCCTTAATTAGAAGAACAATACGATATGATCTTCCCATTTCACAAGTATTTATTTAACTGTGGAACTATTACAGAAAAACAATTTGGAAACTGCACGTTAATCCCTGGAGCTGAAATGGAGCCAACATAGATACTCGACTTAAAAGAATTCAGTGTTCCGTAACATAATAAAATAAAATTTAAAAAAAAACAAAAAGAATTCCGTGTTCAGAACAGGAAAACCCGAAAAACTGCAGTGAGGAGTCAGCAGGAAAAGAAAATGAGAAAGTTAGGCAAACCTGCCAGCCCTTGTAAACTATGAAGGACATTTGAGAAGGAAACCGGGACAGCCCTTTTAACACGACTGAATGCACTAAATTAAGTAGGGATCACCGACAACTCCAGGGAACGCTACACTCCTCTCTTTTCTATTAAGTTTCTTGATCCCACTCGAGTCATCTTGAAATTTTAAGCCCTCTGTAAAACATCATCATGCTATATGATAAAAATAAATTGCAGAAGTCACCTTTCCGAAGCGGAGGCCAGGTCTGGAGCCTTGAGACTCTCCCTTGGAGTTTGCCAGTCCACCTGGCTCAGAACAGTACTGTAAACAGATGAGATTGCTGGTTTTTACAAGCAAACTGAAAAGGGAGGGGCCAAGTATAAGGCTCAATTTAAATCGAGGTGTAGGTACAATCACAACTTGATTAATCAACCCTGATAATGTGCAAAGAGCGTAGTTTATTTTTAACTGTCTATGTCCCATGGGCAAGTTTGACGGGCATCCTCCCCCCCCCCCCCCCCCCCCCACCATCTTGGAGGACAACTTTTGTCTTCCGCCAATATTCTGGCTGGTTTTCCAAGGTTGACTTCACTCACGTTGCAAATGTAAACTTTCTTTAAAAACCACATGTGTCACATAACTTTCAGAGCACCTCTGGAAAGCTTTTTGCACTCATCTGATACTCCAGATGGGGAGCTTTGGGAGAAGGGAGGTAGGGGAAGGAGAAGGTAACTAACGTTCATTGAAATCTGACTCCCATTCTCATCTCAATAAATGGATCCATCTACCATCCACCCACTTACTCAAGCCAAAACCCAGAAGTCAAACTATATTTCATCTTCACCTCCCCCACCTGCACCTTTAATCCACCAAGGCCTATAATTTCTAGCTTAATATATCTCAACTTTGTCCACTTACCTCTATCTCTAACACAGCACCATGACCTCTCACTCTCTCCTCCAAATATATGGAGTGTGTAAGCTTTCTTCCAGCTTCTTCCTTTCTAGGTTTGCCTTAACACATGCTCCACCCAAAAGTCCAGGAGATCTTTTTACAGAGTAAATCAGATCCTGTCACCGCCCAGCTTAATGGCTTCCTATGGCCCCAGGGGAAAAAAAGAAGAAACTCCAGAGCTTGCCTCCCCAGTTTTGTAGATCTGGCCCCTGCCTAACTCTGCAGCCTCAAGTTTTGGCAAGCCCTTCCCTGGGATTCTAAGCTTCAGCCATTAGGCCTTCCCTCTGACCTCGAGCCTTCAGACCTGTGGCTCCCCCTTCCCATTCTTTCAAATGTCAGCTTCTGTTCCTCCTGAAATTGGTTTAAACTCTGTGCCTCCGAGGGGAGAGAGGGTGGATTCCCTCTGAAAATGTGTGGTAATGTCTTCTTTCCAATTGTCCTGGCTCAAGGACTATAGTTCCACGTTCTGAAAGCTGCATCAGCCTCAGAATATTATTTAATCTCTCTGGGTTTCAGTTTTCTCATCCACAAAATGGGGTGATGATGATGAAGAGGAGGAGGAGGAAGACCTCAAAAGTTCTCATCACAAGGAAAAAAAGTTATAACTATACAGGGTGATGGATGTCAACTAAACTTCCCATAATCATTTTGCAATATAGACATATATCAGATCATTATGTTGTATGTTCAACACTTAGTGTCATATGTCAACTATATCTCAATAAAACTGGAAAAAGGAGTATCTATCATTATTATTTACGGGAATAATATCTTTTCTGTAAGACTCTGGAGAATTCAATGAGACACACTGTAGAGCTGTAAACCCAGAGTTTTGCAGGCGGGGCGGTGGGGGGGGGGGGGCGGCGGTGAGGCCTGGCACTGTCCGAAGCATAAGAGACAAGCTTGCATAAGCAAAACAAACAAAGTCTTTGCCCCGTTAGGGGAAGACAGACAATACACAGATAGTGTATCTGCAACATAAGGGTCCCTGGAGAGGGGAAGAGGAATGCGGTTGTAGATCAGGTCTCCCTGAGGAGCAGAGACACCCACGATGTTAGGTGACAAAGCATACTAACACAGCAGGGCGCGGGGGGGGGGGGGGGGTGCAGGAGAAGGGGAGAGGCTCAGAGCAGGAGAAAGGCTGGCTTGGGGAAAGAACTATAAGGAGGCCAGTGTGCCTTGGCTCCAGCGAGTGGAGACAGGGGAGTCAGGAAATAAGGCAGGGCCCCATAAAGACAGTGGCAAGGGCTGGTGTTGGCTCCGGTTGTGACAACATGTCGAATGGCCCGTTCCATGTCCCCATGTTATTCACCGCATCTGCCGCGCTTCACAGGGCTGACCCCTTCCTCATTCTTGAGACACTGTTTCCCTTGCTTTGGACCCCGCGTTCTACTGATTTCCACCTCCCCACCCGCATCCTCACTGGACGCTCCTTCTCAGTCCCCTCCGTGGGTCTTTCTCCTCTCCCTGACCTCCAGAATTTGAAGTACCCAAGGCCCAGTGATGACACCTTGTCTTCTCTTTCCCGGTCATTCCCTAGATGAGTTCATCCAGTCCAGCGGCTCAAAATGCCATCTAGATGTTTAGGGCTCCTAAACATCTATCTTCCACCCAGACCTCTCCCCTCAGCTCTTAAAACGCATTTCCAACTGCCTGCACCATCTCCTCTTAGATGGCCGCCCACGGCCGTGATCAGAAGATGTGCTCACAACAAAGGCATATAGAAGTGAACAGTGAGGGGCGCCTGGGTGGCTCAGTCGTTAAGCGTCTGCCTTCGGCTCAGGTCATGATCCCAGGGTCCTGGGATCGAGCCCCGCATCGGGCTCCCTGCTCCACGGGAAGCCTGCTTCTCCCTCTCGCACTCCCCCTGCTTGTGTTCCCTCTCTCGCTGTGTCTCTCTCTGTCAAATAAATAAAAATCTTTAAAAAAAAAAAAAAAAAAAAAAGAAGTGAACAGTGAAACACTGAGCTCGGCCACAGAGAGGTCCGACGGGAAGGGAACTGAGATTTGGGTTTTGAGGCCAGTCACTGGGCTCTTGACTCAGTTTCCTCATCTGTAAAATAGGGATTATAACCTCTGCTTGGTCTGCCTCATTAGATGGTCGGGTTGCCCATGTCAAACCACAGGCGAGCCCGGTGTTGTTCAACAGCAAAGGGTGGTTTTTATGATGACCCTTCCCATGCATATGGAGTAGCAACTCCACAAAGGGCTCTACTTTTATGTAGGACTGTCTTGGAATCTACCTGGTAACTTAGCCTCAGCTCCCCCGACAACATTTACACGGGTCCTGAAACCCGAGGTTCAGGCTCTCTGGGAAGAGCACACAGAGTCTATGTCCTCACTTCCCTCCTTTTCCTTCCATGTCTCCCTCCTGAATGAGAGAAATGGTCCAGTGAGTTGTCTGTGTAGCTGGTTAAAAATGTCATTTTCTTTTATTTTTTTGGTCTGAATCAGACTGTTCATTCCATGAAGAGCAGGGACTTGTCCAAACCCACACCCAGCAATGCCTCCCGCATTTCTCTGCCTGGGGAAGGGTCACGTGGACCAGATAGTTCAGAAAGATCCCATGCCCAACGCAGGACCAGCATGCCGAGAGGCTAGCTGATAAGCGCTAACATTTATTGAGTTCTCAATGTGTGCCTTTTCACTTTATAGCTCACTTAATCCCCCTAATGACCCCATGAGGTAGGGTTTATATCTTTCCATTTGTTGGAGGAAGAACCTGAGCAGGGACGGATTAAGTAGCTCTCCCAAGGCCCCCAGGCAGCAGGCAGCAGGCAAAAGCCTCCTTCACCACGCAGACCTGGCCCGCCTCACCCCCACACCTCACCGGTGCATCCCCAGGACCTTGAGCCATGCCTGGCATATAGTAGATGCTCATTAAAGAGTGGATGAGAAATGAGTAAATAGAGACTGTGTGCCAGGGACTTTACACCCATTATCTCATGATAGCCTCCTAGTAACACAATGGCTATTTTTAGTCTTGCTTTAAATGCAGAGAGGCCAGCTATGCATCCAACCAATGGCAGGTGCCCGCATTGTTTGCCACAGGCCTGGGACCCAACTGGAAGGAAAGGGGGACTCTTAAGTTTATAGAGCTACCATTCCAGCAGAAATGCAGACAATCCCATCTCTGTCACATCGATCTTCTCAAAACTCACACTGATCTTTTCAAAAGTCAAATCTGATTACATCAGGATCCTGCCTACAACTCCCCATGTCTCTTAGAATAAAAACAAAAATCCCTGATAATGTGGCAGGCAGGATTTGGGGGAGCGGGGGGCGGTGCAACGACTTTGGATTTTTTTATCCCACGGAACACTGGGATGCCACTGGAATGGAAATGAAATGCAAGTGAAATGGACCCACTGAGCTTCTAGTAAGTGTTTCTTCCTCGAGGGATTATCTCCTGCAAGATCGCATCCTGGTTAAACAAAGGAGACATGGCAAATGGGAGGCCACTGCGGTCCTCTACTTCCTGTCCCGTGTGGAGGGCAAGATCAGAGAGTCAGAGTTGTCACTGATAAGCCCGCCTGGCACGGGATTAGCCGTAACCATACCCGTCTTCACCCCTTATTACTGCCTTTTCTTTAAAAAGAGGCAACCGAGGCTCAGGATGGTTAAGTAGCCCGCCCGAGGTCACACAGCTAACAGTCTTGTTTCCCCACCTTCCAGACTACACTGAGGCCCGTGGGCCATTTGAAGCCTATGTCAAAGCCCAGCTCTGTCACCAATCTAAATTTCCTCACTTCTAAAAAGCTACACTGATGCACATTTCTCGACATCCTATTTCCTGAATGTCTACCAGTCAGCCCTGTGTGTCTCTGGGGCAGGGTTGAAACATCCTCGCCCGGCATTCTCCTCCTCCCACCCCCCCACCCCCAGTCTGGAACAACAATATTTCACTTGGTTGCCCTGGGGCAGGTCCCTCCCACCTCAGTCACTCCCTGGCATTCTTGGTGTACCTGCTTGCTTGTCCTCCATGGTCCCCAGTGGACTCCAAATCTCCTTTGAAGGTAGGGAAGAGAGGTCCTGCAAATTTATGTCCCAACAGCAATTAGCAAAGAGTGCTTTTTTGCCCAGAGCTGGGATGTAATAAACATTTGTGAAATGAATATGTCCTAGACTGGGTCTCCACTTTCCATGCTTTTCTTTACACAGCCCCTCTGAGCTAATCAGCTAGTCAATCTTACAGATCCTATCACCCAGTAGCTCTCAAAAGCACCCTCTCCTTTCGATTCCTACCATCCATCCCGTTTCTCGTTTCCTTCTGACCTGTGTAATGATCTCATAACTGGGCCCCAGTACCTGTCTTCTTCTTAGCCTAAAAGACTTTTTCCTAAACCCAACAAATAATCCTCCTAATACTACTTCCTGTACAAAAATCTCCCATTGACTAAAATAAATCATAGCTCCCTCTCTGGGGATGCAAAACTCCCCCTTGGCCCCAGCCAAACTTTCAGCCAGATTCATTCCATAAATATTTATTGACCACTCCTTTGTCTCAGGCACTGGCTAGGTAGTAATTAAAGAGTGAGGTACAAAACACATTGGATTCCTGCCCTCGTGGAGTTTACATTTTCACAGGAGAAACAGACATTAAACAAATTAAAACCTAAGAAAAAATAGATAAGCATATAATTATAGTAACCACCCTTAAGAAATAATCACTCAGGGGCTCAAAGAAGCATACACAAGGATATTCATTGTAGCATTGTTTATAAGAGTGAAAAATAAGCCACAACCTACATGTTCATCAAGAGGAAAATGGCCACATAAACTATGATATCGAAATGTCAGAATGCAGACAGCAGTTGGAAAGAATGAAGTAATATCATGTGCTCACATAGCCAGATCACCAAGACATTGTGGAGTAAATAAATAAAGCCACAAAAGGTGTGCCATTCTTGTTTAAACACACATACACGATAATACACTTTCTAAAAGAAATATATGTACATGGACATAATATAAATGTATGTGTATATATGTATATGTAATACACACACACACACATGTTTAAACTACACACAGACCATAAGGCTGTTCATTCCACAATATATATAAATATTGAATGATTATATTGTACACCTGAAGCTAAAATGTTATAGGTCAATTGTATCTCAATAAATAAATAAGAAATATGTATGCAAATACATGAATAAAAGCTGGTTAATTCTCAAATGTGGGCAAGGATCCAGGACCCTTTATTGGTAGCTAAATATTTTAATCTTTTAACCTGTAAAACATAAGCATATTTGACCTGTATAACTAAAAATAGGCTGCCTATTAACATAGAATTCCAAACTATATTAAAAACCCTGAGAAATTTTTTTTTTAAAATGGGGAATAAAATACTTAGTATTTTCATATACTGCTTTTTAATGAACTATTCTCTATTTACCCATCTCCTTGCTCTGTGCCCAATGCCTGTCTCACCTTCATTTTGAACCTCTCCAAACCCACATGCCACATATGTCCAAAAATCAATCCATAGCCATCCTACCCATCCCCCATGGTCCACCCAAATGCCCACCATGCTCTTTGTTCAGTCACTCTCTTTGTTCAGCGCCTCCTTTGTGACATTTACTGGCTTATGCCTAGCCTTGGCTGTGTGTGCTTGTCTGAATGGCCAGCAGGCTCCTCAAAGAAAGGTAAGGCCAGGTTCCTCCATGTCAGGGCACAGTGGCTCGCACCCAAGAAAGTATCCCAATATTTAGCTGTTCTATTGAATTGAGTAAATATGCTCCCTGCGTTCCTCCATTCAATCATTCATTTACTCTCTCACTCAACAAATATTTATTAAGCACCTACTGTATACCAGGCACTGTTCTAGGTGCTCCGGAATACCACAGGAAAGCAAACCATCAAAATGCCTATCCTTGTGGAGTTAACCCTTAATATTGTAGTGTTTTAAATGATAAGTGCTATGGGGCGCCTGGCTGGCTGGCTCCGTAGGTGGAGCATGTGACTCTTGATCTCAGGGTTGAAGGTTCGAGCCCCACATTGGGTGTAGAGATTACTTAAAAATAAAAAAATAAAATATATATATATTTTTTTAATTAAACGTTGGGGCACCTGGGTGGCTCAGATGGTTAAGCATCTACCTTCAGCTCGGGTCATGATCTCAGGGTCCTGAGATCGAGCCCCGCTTTGGGATCCCTACTCAGCAGGGAGTCTGCTTCTCTCTCTCCCTCTGCCTCTCCCCCTGCTTGTGCTCTTTCTGTCTCTGTCTCTCTCTCTCAAATGAATAAATAAAATCTTTAAAAACAAAATTAAACGTTAAGTGCTATGGAGAAAAAATGGGGGGTGGGGCAAAGGGGCCAGGGATTAGAGGGAGTCGCCGGGGGTGATGTTCAACAGGCTAGGCCGGGAGAATCCCAGGTGGAGACATCCAGGTAAAGATCTGAAGGGGTGACAGTGAGAGCCATGTGGAGTTCTAGGGAGAGAGCATTCCCGGCTGAGGGACTGGCACATAAAGACCTGAAGCCATGTGCCCCGTGGTTCAAGGAACAGCAAGGAAGCCAGCGCAATGCTGTGGCTGGCATGGAGTAATAAGAGGACACAAGTCAGAAAATTAGGATGGAGGAGGTACACACCATTTCGGGCATTGTAAAGACTGGATATTACTCTGAATGAACCTGAGAGCTGGTGAATAGTATGAGCAGAGGAATAATGACCTGACCGAGGTATTAAGAGTCTTGATAACAAACTGATAAATTGATAAAACCAAGAGTCCGCCTAAAATAATAACCCAGATAGTCTCCCTTGCTGAAATCACTCAGATATTTGTGTCCATATTTTCAGCACAACAACATGACAACCACAATGAGACTAGTACCAGTAAGAAGGTAGGAAAAAGAGTAACAAAAAGGGGAAAAGAAAACAATTTATTGAGCCCGTTACGTGCCAGAGTCTTAACTCCACACCTGACTTATCGAATCATGGTGTTATCTCGTTGTCCTGATAACCTGTACATTTAAATTCATCCGGCAGACGAGGACACACCATAGCCGTCAGAGGTTAACTCACTTTCTGACTTACTAACTTCTTTAACTTACTTGAGATTCTACAACAAGAACGAAGTGGAATTCTAGCCGGAACGAATTCCAAAGCCCATGCTGACTCATGCCATTCTTTTTTTGTACTAAGTGGTTGACTCTGGCCTCAGGAGAACAGAAAATAATAATAGTGATCATCGATTAAGTACTTATGACGGGCCGAGTACATTGTTTGCACTCTTTCTGGATACCAGGCAGAGTCGGTACCCCACCCCCCACCCCTGTCGCCCAGATTAAAAGCTGCATCTCCCAGTGGTTAACAAGAGTCGTGAGTAAAGGGCTAAGCTCTTGAGACTGGTTTCCAGGTTCAAACCAAGACCCTGGGCTATCCAGCTATTGCCTTTGCCACCTACTGGAGCTCTCTTGCCCCCACACCCCTTGTACAGAGGGAGGTAAGTATACTCACTGAACAGGTGTATTTAGAGGAATAAAGCAGTCCTCACTAGTAAAATGCTTTGGGGAGAATTTGGCACATAGTAAGCATTCAATCAGGACACGCTAGTCTCATAAAGACCACTGCCCACGGCCACAGAAGCTCACCAGCACTCAGAATCAGGTCTGTTCTCAACCACTGCAGGGCCCTGCCAGGGTACGTATTCTGGGTTGGAGAAGAGAGCGAGAATGTTTATATAAAGTGAGAGAGCCCGTTAGAGCTGGACCCGGGTCTGTCCACTCCAGAACCCGAGCAGCTCTCGATCATCAGCAAGAGCACCCAATGTGGACAAAGCAAGAGGAACTCTTTGAAGAAAGATACCTCGATCGGAGCGATCCTCACGGAAGCTGGGAGATACCTGCCTTTCGGGGTTCCTTGAGCATCTTCTCCAAACTGGAGGTCAAGCAAGCCCAGAGAGGCGCCTGAAGGAGAGAGTCAGAGGTGAGTGGCTACAGGGAAGGATGTTGGGGGGGGGGTGAGCTCCTGTCTTCCTGACTCTAGGTGTACCCTCTCCAGCCACACCCTCCCACAAGATGCTGGGATTTGGGGAAAATGCTGGAGAGGAGATTTAAGGTCACACTCCTGAGAGGTGTAGAGTGACCAAGAAATCCTGAGTCTATACTGAAGATCAGACGCTGCTCTGGTGCTCAGTGGTACAGTGGATCCAAAACCAGCTACCTCACCACGTTACTTTCAGCTGATGGGCTGCCACTCAGCAGCTCCCAAAAAGAACGCGCACGTTTTCTCAGAAACCGGACCTGAATCGAACACGGTCTTTAGAGCCTGCGTGGACCCAAACCCCAGCTCCATGGCTCAGCTGCTGGGAACCCTCAGCCTCCTGACTTGAGCTGCCTGCCTCACCTGTACAATGGGAATAACAGTGCCACCCACCGCATCGGGCACTTTGGAGGGTCACATGAGCTAATCACAACCAAACCTCAAATCGGTGCCTGGCACACGGCGATCACTCAGTAAACACCAGCCAAAATGACCTGAGTCATTATTCTCCCCCAGTGCCCCCTTGTTCTAAAACAGCCCTTCAGCTTAACTAATCCCTTTGGCTTCTTTGACAACTTAAAAAAAAAAAAAAAAGTGGTTAGCACATTTTGTTGACATATTTTTACAAATACCAAGCTTGCATGTCCTCTTAAAAATATTTTAAGAGATCATATTTTGTTCCCATTCACTTTGAGGAACTACTTCAGCGTCTCCGAGTGGGATGAAAACAGTGAGAAGCAAACGAGGATAATAAAACCTTTTTCCTGAACTTTTTCAAAAAAAAAAAAGAGAGCGAGACTTAAAGATTCAGATTCTGGGCTTTTAAGGACCATCTTGCTAAGTATTTTCTTATCAAGTTTCCTTCTCGTTTTATGCCCCCCCCCCATAAACACGACAGTAATGAGATAGTTTTTCTTTCTCCCTGCCTCAAAAAAAAAAAAAAAAAAAACCTGTCACATATACACATACATGTCTCCAAACCAATACAATTGAATTTTCTACAAGGATTTGCAACTGACATGCTCTATTCTCTCAAGAAACTAAGAATGCTATGAACAGAAATGAACCCTTTCTGAAGCCGTTTTATTGGAAGTCAACAAATAAGAACAACGTGTCCCCAAGGAAACAAAGTAGAATTTGGACCAAGCTAAAATGGCTCTGCCCCTAATCCCCGGGTCCCCAGGGCTGCAGGGCTGCCCTGACAGGAAGCGCCTGCCACCAGAAGTTTCTGCTAGTTTTCAACAGTATTTCTGCATCATCAACTCAGCCGTATAGAAACGAATAAGATACTCAGCTTATAAAAAAAAAAAAAAAAAAAAAAAAAAATGAAGGAGATAAAGAAGAAGAAGAAGGTAAAGTAAACGAAGAGCATGCTGACCTGATCATTTCTACCTTCCTGGTGGGCAGACAGAGACCAGAAGAAAAGCAGGCGCCCCTCCCCCGCCAGCACCGGGCTTCCCGTCTGGGTGGAAACTATCTCATTACCACATTTTCAACAAGTAGACTGGTTTCCTCGTTTAATCAAAGTTAGTCTGTGGTTGTTTGGCAGTCTGCGCATGCCATGTTTTTACAGCTATAGAAAATGTGTATTTATTTATTTTGTGATCCGCTGTAACCATATGACAAACACAAGCCAGCCTTAGCCAGTGATTTATAAGAGCTCGGAAAAGCGCTGCCTTTAAGCATTTTAATAGAGGCTCTCTCATCCTTTGTAAGTGGAAGTGTAAATTGGTACAGTCCTTTTGTAAACAACTCAGTGAGACAAGTCAAGGGCCTTACAAATGTTCATACATTTGGGTGCCGCAGGAATGCTCCTGGAATCGGTCCTAAGGAAATAGACCTAGTAAAGGAAAAGGTATTGTGAACAAAGATATTCAGGGCACGGGATTTACTATAAAGGGGAAGAAAAACACACACATACTCTCTCCATGTATATGGGGAAATGCACAAATAAAGAAATGGTTAATCTTCCAAGAGATCTCCTGCTCTTGCACACATGGCCCGTTTCGAAATTTTAAAGTTTTGAAAATATGCCTTTGGGAAATAGTTATGATAGCAAATGGAAAAATCAAGATACAAAATCACATGTTTAATAAACTAGAAATCCTTTTATTAGTAAGCAAAAAGGGAAAATAGAGGTATATGTAAAATTTTTAAATTGCTTTTCTTATCAAGGGACATTTTAGTATGGACTGGGTATTACGTGATACCAGGAACTTACTGTTAATTCCCTAGCTGTGATAAAGGCACTGTGGGGCATTTGACAAAAATGGATATATTTTTAGAGATAGATCCTGAAACATAGAGGAGGAGAATGACATGTTAGAATTCATAATACTTAAGCAAATTTTAAAAACGGGAGAATTGAAGCAATGTTAACTAGAAATTGCAAAACTGCGTGTTGGGTATGGGGGGTGTCATTTTACATTGCAAAGTGTTTATTAAAAATTTTTAAATTAAAAAAATTTAAATGGTTGTTTTTTGATAATGGGATATGTATGACCTTTTTTCTACCTCCCGTTTTTCTTGGATTATTTTCTATAATATGCTTGAATTACCCTTGAAATAAAACAAATGAACATTTATTTTACCAACAAGACATTAAAAATAAGAAGAGTTGACAGTCCACAGAGATGTTTTTATTGCTGTGTAATAGTAGTGAATCCCCAGAACGCTGTGATAAGCCTGTGAACCTTAACGTGAGCTCATAAATGGTCCAAATCCTCTCCCTGGGATAGCACCCTGCCATCTGAGACTATGCTGTAAATACGATCGGCTGATAAAAAGCCCAAGCTGCCACAGACCATTTTCAAGATTAGGAACCATTTAAACACACACACACACACACACACACACACACCTCAACCACCTCTTGCCTCTTAAATGTTAAGTGGCAAGATACTCTGCTTTTACTTCCAAAGTTTCATGCAATAATCATGTAAGCAGCAAGCAGCACAGAGTTCCACATACCTCCAAGCTGACTCAGAAGGAAGGGTTCCACATGCCTTAATTAGCAGCATCAGAAAAGCAGCTCTTCCTGCAGTGGAGTTTCCCATTTCATCCAGCTACTCATTGGCTCCACACCCCCCCACAGGTTCTCACAGAGGAATTCCATAAAGTCTGGAAACAGAGACAATGTTATTTATTTAATATGTACTTTAACAATTTCCTTTGTTCTGTTTCGTTCTATTTTATTCTATCATACTCTATTCTATTGTATTCTAGTTTTTGCAGATTGAAGATGTCCATGGTAACATGCATATTCTTCTTTGCCTCCAGACTTCACGGACACCCTGTGTATGCAGAGATCACAGTTGGAAGCAGAATAAATGAACACTTCACCAACTTGAAAATACAATTCGCTTGGTTATTAATAGTCAAAAGTTTCAAAGTACTGGGCCAGAAGTTTCTTTTTTAGTACCAATGACTTAAATTAAGTTTCTGATTTGTATTAAAGTTCTCTGGCAGAACTCATACAGGATGCAAGAGCATGAGGAAGATTTCCAAACAAGATTACACGGTTTTCCAATGTGATATATTTGATCATCTTTGAAAAGGCAGGGGCAACACTATGGCAATCTTAATTGAAATGTCAAATTCCTGGGGAACATTCTCCTTGTAAACATTGGTTTTAACTGTTGTAACTATTATTTACTTTGAACTTCAGAGGTTTTGAAGAAATGTAAAATAATCCTAAGCAGGTGAATGACAGATTTGACAGATACTTAAAAAAATACTATTTGGAAAACATGGTTTTTGTCCCTTTGAGCGATCCTAAAAATCTGTTCGATGCGGCATCATTCCATTTTTTTCCTTTCAGTCTTCTCTTCCTTAAGCTATGTCTTTTCAAAGAAGGCTTCTCTTCTTTGACCACCAGGTTGAGAGATTTATATTTGCTTTTTAATTAAGGACCTTAACTGTAAGTAAGGGAATAGATAAGAAAAGCCCATAGTCTTACACCCCAAGAGAAAGCATGTGTTTGCCTCAATGGCAAACCTGCCTTCTCAGGGGTCTAAGAGGGAGCAAAGAAGTCCCACTTAGGAATTCTATTTCTTCTGAAGACATCTTTTGGCATTTGGGAACACCTGATGTTGTTTAGTGGGGTAGACCAACCATTGACGGGTTCTTTTAAGAACAAAATCCTTTCCTTCTGGCCCCAGAGAGTAATGACTTTTTTTTAACACTTACATGATAATTATGATGAAAAATATATTTTAAAATTAGTGTCCTTTAACAAATATGTCAAGTCGAATCCAGAGCCAAGGGCGCTGGCTTAAATTAAATTGACTTATAGCCTTTTGGTGTTCTTGGGTCATGTAAAAAGCTCGGTTTGACCTCATCCCTGACTCAGTTTCTCTACTCCCTCCTTATATCACAAGACACTATGAGGGACATAAAAACTGCTCCATGACGATTATATTGTCTTTGGAGACCTGAAGATGTCATATATATTTTTTCTTGAAAATAAAGTTTATAGGGGCGACTGGGTAGCCAGTCAGTTGAGCATCCTACTCTTGATTTTGGGTCTGTGTCATAATATCGGGTCGTGGGATCATGACCTCTCCCTCCCCCTGTTTGCTTGCTCACTCTCTCTCTCTCTTTACAATAAATTAATAAAATCTTTTTAAGAAATTAAAAAGAAAAGAAAGTTTATAGGGGCACCTGGCTGACTCGATCAAAGGAGAAATTGACTCTTGATCTTGGAGTTGTGAGTTCGAACCCCATATTGGGTGGACATTACTTAAAAATAAAATCTTAAAAAAAAAAAAGTTTATAAAAACAGAACATTGTAAAACATGATCATGAATCCAAGAAGCTGAGTCTTCTTTCACTTCCAAAGAAATCAAGATTGAAATAAAATTGTTTTTATAAATATTTGGAGGATAGTATTCGTATCTAAGTCAGAATTTTGCTTGTGAAAAAAAAAAAGATATCTGAACTCACTCGAAAACATATTTTCTCCTTCCATTTCTGTACATTAGAAAACCATTTCCAGGGGCGCCTGGGTGGCTCAGTCGGTTAAGCCGCTGCCTTCGGCTCAGGTCATGATCCCAGCATCCTGGGATCGAGCCCCATGTCTGGCTCCCTCCTCAGGGGAGAGCCTGCTTCTCCCTCTCTCTCTGCCTGCTGCTCTGCCTACTTGTGCTCTCTCTCTGTCTGTCAAATAAATAAAATCTTTAAAAAAAAAAAAAGAAAGAAAACCATTTCCACCCTCCTCTTTACTTTTCCAAGTTATTAAAGATTTTATGTCTTTCTTACTTTCCAAGTATGCAGCAAAACACTGTAAATATATCAAAGAAATGCTGGAATTTTAACTGGTAATAATTCAAAGCTTCTACTTTGAATACAGACACCCACCACTCACAGGATATCCCACCGTATTCTGTTTACAGAGAACCCAGGTGAATGTGCCACCGGGAGTTGGTCGATGGACTGAAATAATCTTAGGAAACTGTGCGATGGTTTGGGTACAGTCACTGCCTACCTCATCATCTAGCTGGTGCCACCGTCTGTTAGATCGTGACCTTCAAGGCCTCCTGGACTTGTTGATATTTCTTGGCCTATCAGTAGATCATTAGTTGGAGTATTTCCTTAGTCATAGAGACTGGCCGTTTGTTGGGACGTTCTCAGTAGGAACTACAGTTGAAGATAACAGAATGGTTATTTAAACATGAATGTGAAAAACAAAACAACAACACCTCTTTCTTCTTGGGGGCTGAAGGTTGTTTTGTTATTTTCTGATTCTTAAACTTTTAGTTCTTTTTAAGAGCAGAGATCTGATTTTTTTTTTAATCTCTCCTATGACATTTGAACGTTTAAGTCTTTTGAAAATATTTACATTTTCCAACCAACTAGCAACACTTACTATCTTCTATAGTTCCAAAGATTAGGAAAATAAGAGAAAGCTAGAGAGTTGGCAAGCAAGTGTGTAATAATCTGGCAAGGAAATTCTTGAGCAAGAATATAAGGGTTTGAGTTTATTGGAACATTTGAAAGCAATTAAAATGGGTTTTTTTTCCCCCTCAGACTTATTTTTGTCCTTTTTACTTTAAGCACACAGAAGCATACAACTGAAAAATAACATTACAAGTATAAATGAATCATTAAGTTGATCCAGCCAGGAAGCTACTGCCAGGGGTCTTTATAGAATAATAGGTAGAATGTCTATCATCTATGCTCAGGTTTATCGGAGGGGTCAGGAGCAGCCCTTTAAGAAAAAACTGATCAGGGGGCACCTGGGTGGCTCAGAAGGTTAAGCATCTGCCTTTGGTTCAGGTCATGATCTCCAGGTCCTGGGATTGAGTCCCACATTGGGCTCCTGGCTGCCTCAGCGGGGAGTCTGCTTCTCCCTCTCCCTCTGCCTCTCCCCCTGCTTGTGCACGCTCTCTCTCTCAAATGAATAAAATAAAAATCTTAAAAAAAGAAAAGAAAAACTGATCAGTTCCTCAATATTCAAATTTATATTTATTGACCTGATACAGAATGTCCTGCATGGTGTTAAAAATACCATCTTCCAAACTGTGGGGATAGATATGAAAATGAGATCTATGATTAAACTATATATAAATGTGTGTTGAACACATGTAATTAGAATATAGTAGAAGCCACAGTAGATGAATCAGAATTATTCAGGATAACTCCACAATGAGCTAAAAGAATATCATTAGGTCTAGTTACCTGCCTTATTTTATAATACAAGTGCACTCAAACTTTACAATATCGCTTAGGAAAGATTACAGGGTACACTCTAGTATGTTGTGGACAAGTCTTTAAAAATACTTCTTTATTTTTATGATTACAAGTCTTACTCTTCACTGTAGAAATTTTTTTTTTTTTTTTAGAGAGAGAAAATCTTAAGCGTTTCTGCGCTGAGCGTGGAACCTAACTCGGGGCTTGATCTCATGACCCTAAGATCATGACCTGAGCCCAAATCAAGAGTTAGAAGCCCAACCAACTAAGCCACCCATGTTCTTTGTAGAAAATTCTAAAAACTGCAGAAAACACCCCTAAAGTTAACACATAACACTTAACAGTCATGGTTCCTATGTTGATGTGTTTCCCTGCAGTTTTTTAAAAATGGCCCAGTACTTGGTAGTATCCTGCTTTTCTTCATTTGATCATTCATAGTAATGATTTTTCTGAGGTATTAAAAATAATGTCAGATTCTTAAATCATGTCTTGTTTTCTTTCTCTTTTAACATCTACAAAATAAGAATGCTGTACCCCCATCCTGCTCACCTACTCACAACCCCTCCCCCCCCCAAACACACACACACAACTCCTGGTCAGGCAGGATGGTGCAGAATATCTCTGAAAAGTGAAACAGAGAAAAAAAAAAGTTTCACTGACAGTTGAATTCAAACCCTAACAGGTAAAGACTTTCATACCAGGAAACTCTCTTACTCCCTCTGTATCTTAAGATATTTCAGAGCCTATTAACCAGGAATAAAGACCATAGAAAGGATATTCACACTGTAAAGGAAAACCAAATTGAGAGGGCACTTATCTCCTTTAAAAAAAATCTTAGCTCTGAGTCGAGTCATGGTGACTTTGAGGGAGGGCCCTGGGAGGTTGGATAACTACAGTGGGAGGGAGACTGGTGTTTCTCTCTGTATCCTTTCTGCTTCCTGAATTTAATACCAGAAGAGGGTACTCCCTTCTTTAAAAAACACACATGTAGATGTTATAAGTCCAGGAGCACATATGTCCGAATTGCAGTCTTCAGGGACCAAGCTCGTTACATAAGACACATTCCCCCTCTGCCTCCCAGGACCTGAGGTTCCTGACCTCCTCCGCCTCCTCTCGTTTTCCACTCCAGAATCCAACTTCACTCAAAATAGGACACCTTCTCCATTTTGCCCCTGAGTAAGTAAATTGTCAGAGAGGCCTTGACAGCGCCCCTCCAAGTTGATTATCGAACCATATAAAATGGAGACATCTAAAGCTATTTCTGAGATGAATCTTCACAGCATTTGTACCTGGTCTATTTGCAGCCTGACATGCCCGCCCCCGAAGACGGTGGATGGGCCACTGGAAGTGGACCCGATGTCCCTATTTGCTGCAACCCAGAGTGAGAGGCGATGCGCGGGTGAGCACCTGCACGAGGTCTTCTTCAGGGCACCTGCCTCCTGATGTACTTCCTCCACTCCTCCCCCCCTCCACCTCATGGGATTAATGTAGACATTTTCTGAGGTATTTATTTAAACCCATTCTCCTCCTGAGTCAGTATGGACTTTGCTCATCCTATTTCCTTGAAATATTTCCACCTTACAGGGGTGAGCAATGGTTTCCTCCAGAGCACACCATGGATGCTGATACTATGTGTTTACAGAGATGTTAAAAAAAAAAAAAAAAAAAGTACAACTGGAGCTTCCCTTCCCAAATGACGACAGGTGCTTCTGGCTTGTAGTAAACGTTGCAAGATTTGTAATTTGATATATAGCTAGAGAATCCACTGTGGGGCGTCTCTCTTTTTTTGTCTTTCTCTCTTCTAATCGGACGGTCCGTCTGGCTTGGAGAACTAGCCAGGGACCCAGGTAGCGACGAGCCCAACAACCTAAGCAGGGCAGACTCCAGAAACCTGAGTCGTAACAAAATCAGTCCTGACCTAACACAGCCGACATGAGCGACAAAAAGTCTGATTGTGCAATTTTCTCAGTAAGATGACCTGAGGCTAGTCCCGTGTTTGCTTTCTGTATTCTAGAAAACGTTTTTGGTTTGGGATTCTTCCACACTAAGCACTTTTTTGCTCCTTAACATGGCTTGGAGTGTTGTGCCTTATTATGAAGTTGTATTTTGAGAGCCTTGTGGTGAAAGTCGGGATTTTTCTCTTCCTCCTCTTTGTCCCCCCTCCTGCCTTAAAAACAAGATAAGCCTGTATGCAAATAGAGTCCACAGTGACCACAGTCCTATTCTCAGCTTTATTTATCATATCACAGAGCCTTCCTTCACCCATTATGCTCTATTTGCATACCTTTAACATTAGAAACATTTATTCCAGTAATGAGTCATTTGAGACATCTTCTGGGTTTATAGCTTGGATTCAACAGCATGAATGCCGGAAGAATGGATATCTTCTGTATTAAAACCTCAGGATTGTTTACGTGTGGAGAGAGACAGAAAGGAAGAGAGGTTTTGTTTTGTTTTGTTTTTGTTTTGCTCCTTCGTTTGCTTAATTCAAAGATTGAAATGTGCTCGAATGAATTAAAGATAATTTTAGAAATATATTTAGTTACATTCTTCTTACATTCAGAACTACTCTGTAGGAATGAGAATCTCATTCTATGAAGAGAGAAATGGCAGACTGCTCCTCCCGAGCTGACTCTAACTAGTCTCTCCAAAAAGAGGAATAGCTTTATACTTTAAATATTCCCTCCCCACCCCAGCTCTCCTGAGACATAATTGACACACAACATTGTGTAAGTGGAAGGTGTACAACCTGTTGATTTGATACATTATATTTTGAAATACTTCTCAAATGGAAAAAAAAAAAAAAGGAAAGACAGAGAGAGACAACCCCAATGCTTTTCTCAGAAAGAACAGGAAGCCTGAAGGAGGAAGTATGTGACAGTTTATTTTTCAACGAGCCCACATTATCAAGTGAATGAAATCCCTCTGGAAGCTATAAAAATGAAAATTGGAACGTAGCTCTGTTCAGGTAGTACAAAAAGCTTCTCAATATTTAGAACCTTTTTTTTTCCCCCAAAGCTAAGTTATTAATGAAAGCCAATTATTGCACTTTTCCAAAAGGAAACACTGAGTCATTCATGAAATGATCTAAGATTTCGAAACTTGCTTACACCATTTTTTTTTTTTCTCCTCCTTTCCTACCTGTGCCAAAAGCAGGCTCAGAAAAGCCAGCCAGTAACCGTGGCCTGAATCCAGGGAGCCTGCCAAATGAGCTGAAGAAGGGAGTAATTTAACAAAGACTCCTGATGCCTCAAAGGGTGACTGCCTCACCAGAAGGGCAGGCTTCTGAGAAAGTGCCTGCCCAAGTCCAGAGCAGCGGAGGGGCCTCTGTCCCTGGGGGTGGGGGGTGGGGGGTGGGGGGGGGCTGTGATTAACCAGTTCTGGCCCAGCAATTTGCCCATACCCCTGGCCCGCCTCCAAGTTTCATGTGCAACAACAAGTGGGCGTGGGCCCACAGATAGGCAGGCCCATGTTCCAAGGAGGCATTACATATTTATGGCCCGAGACCTACAGAATGGGGCCAGAGCTGGGATCCAGAGGAGAATGCGTTCGGCGAGGAAATACCACCGTCTTGATCCGTTTATCAAGTGTGTTTATGTTGAGGCCATTAAATTGTGTCCAGAGACAGTCAACACACGCGGGGGCGTGTGCAGGAATAAACTGTGAGTGAGGTGGTTCTAACCCCAGGACAGCGTCATCCCCTCTCTTTCTGGTTGTGGAAGAGGGTTTCCGGGTCCTCGTTTTTAAAAACATGACTGTTAGATAAGAGCCCTTTAACTAAGAGTTAAACCACCAAACTTTCTGAACAGGCACTGTGGAAACAGCCTATTTCATCTTTACAAACAACTATAAGGCCTTGTAGATAAATAATGTAGACAAGGAAACATGTTTTGGTCCAAACAATACAGGAAAAGCTTGGAATTGTGTCTCTTTAACACAACACATTGTGTTTGCCCTGTACTGTTAAAAAGGATTTTACGATACATTATTTTCAGATGGCTCTGCAAGGAGGAGAGGGAAGCACACTTGCCCATTGTACAGATTAGGAAACCGTGGCTCAGAGAGACCGTGACCTTTTTAAGGTCACAGACTTATGGCAGAGCCCAAACTTCAGTCTAGGACTCCTGGGGGAGTACTGGTCCTTCCCCTACACGGCCTGTCCCTTATACCCAGGGTCTGAATGTTCTCCTCTGTATCCAGACTCTATGCTCTCCTAGACCTGTTGATTTTACATTCAGCCTATACTTTTCAATTCTTAGGATGCCCAAGGGATATTCAATTCTTGTTTCTACTCCCTACCTTGAAGATTCTGGTCCTTTTTCCCAATGGGGGATGCACCTATTTGAAAAGGAAGTGGTCTAGATTCTGGTATCAGTGTCGAATGACTTCCTCTTTTTCTCCTTGTGTTTATTGTGGTATCAATTTTATCCCAACATCTAAAAAAAAATCCAGATTCCGCACCACACACGAGGGACTTTTCAAAAAACTCTTTCTCATCCACTAAGATGTTACTAATAGTCACCAGTGATTTTAAAATTTCCTCTGTGTGTGTTTCTTTTTCACGTTTTGTGTTTTTTTTAATTCCCCCACAGTGATTTTCTTTCTCTGGTCATTTCGGAGGAAAAAAATATTTTTAAAAACTATCACCACTTTTAACATAACTCACATGGTGTAATTCATACAATGGGTGGTTATTACTAACACCCGGAGAAAAAACATTGCAGAGTTTCATGGCAAAACATCAGACACTTGATAGGCCTCACTTATTTCAAATATGCCCGGTAAGCATGGGTTAAAAATTGATGATTCCTGGGCAATCTTTTCAAGTGATTTTTGTAAAACACCTTGGAGACCTTGAACATTCTATTACAGTTTTACAATCACGGAGAGAAGGACGGGAAGGTGGTGTTCACCAGGAATATTGCTTTATTACTCAGCTAAAAGTCCCTTGGGCTCTCAAAGCCCCTCCTCCCGGGCGCTGTGGGCTGGGAGGTAGGGAGGCTGGGAGGCTGGGAGGCTGGGAGAAGTCAGCATTTTCTCTCCCTTCCTGCTAACGATTCCATTTTCGAAACACGTGAAAGAAAACTCTGTTCTTTCAGTAAATGACTTCCCCCACAGTGGGCAGAGACCACCTCCCTCTTACTTGTGAGCCGTAGCCTTTGGGTGAGAGGGAGTTGTCCCCAACTCACTTTGCAATGATGGCAAGCCTTCTTTTTTTTTTAAAGATTTTATTTATTTATTTGAGAGAGAGAGAATGAGAGACAGAGAGCACGAGAGGGGAGGGTCAGAGGGAGAAGCAGACCCCCCGCCGAGCAGGGAGCCCGATGCAGGACTCGATCCCGGGACTCCAGGATCATGACCTGAGCCGAAGGCAGTCGCTCAACCAACTGAGCCACCCAGGCGCCCGGCAAGCCTTCTTTACATGCTGTTCACCGCGTCTCGGGCACTGTTGTGTGCTTTTTCTATGGATTAGTTCAGTGAATCCTTCCTCCAGCTGTACAGGGCAGATGCTGTTTTACAGAGGAAGAAACCGAGGCACAGAAATGTTGACCAACCTACCCAAGATCACACAGCTAAGCGCCGCGCTCCAATCCATTACTCTTTGCTGCCTCCAGGGATTACTGCAGCCTGCAAACCTTCAATGAAGTGAGTTAGCTCGCTGACCTCTGTCCCAGAGGCCAAATTTTTTTCTACTTTCACCAAAGTGTGGGTGAAAATCAGGGTGTCTCACTTCAGAGACTTGTATTGAATGGTGAGCCAGAACCCACTGAGGACGAGAAGGCATGTGACCTTGATCTAGGACAAAGCTTTATGTCTACCCACTAATATTTCCTTTAAATCTCTGAGCCAAGTCGGTTGTTGCAACACAACCACCTAGTGCTTCCCCAGTTAGGTAAACATGGCTTATGTCTAAGAGTAAGTCCTTGATGGCTTAGCTCTGGACAGGCAGATTGATTTCAATCCATTTTAAATACTTGTAAAACTTAAATCGGAAAATGTTAAAACTTGGCGGATTTTATTCACTAGCTGAAGGACTCATAGTTACTATCTTAAAAAACAACAATCAATAAGCAAACTAGAAACCAAAAAAAAGGGGGGGGGACTGCACAACCAGGCTAACAAACAACAAATAAGATCTAGCCATAATGCTTAAGAGAATATATATTTTGCTTAATTATATTTTCTAGTTACTCAGATGTCCACAAATAAAAGTTCTGTTTCATCTTTTATATATTATAATTATGTATTTTAAAATATATTTATATGTATACATGAATCTCTTGCACATTTTGAAATATACAAGAAATATTATTTATTTGTTTGTTTGTTTGTTTATTTGATTTTTAAGATTTTATTTTTAAGTAATCTCTCCACCCAACGTGGGCCTTGAACCCACAATCCCGAGATCAAGAGTAATATGCTCCACCGACTGAGCCAGCCAGGTGCCCCAGAAATACTCTTTAATCTTTAAATGTGTAATGTGGTAAATATGTCATCTTTTATAAAGCAGGTTTGGATGTCAATAAACTAAACCACAAGTAGAAAAAAATATATCATTTTTCTTGGATAATTCACAATTTTTCGGGGTCCTCATTCTGTAATGAATAACCATCCACGATGAAATAAAAAGAATATTAAGTCAAATTGTACCTACATGGACATCATGACTGTCCCTGGAAACTTCTTTTCTTGGGCCAAATTCCTAATATCAGTCCTGTTCTCATGATCTATCTCTTCCTCCTTCTAAAGAGAAAGTGAGAAAAGGACTCAATTTTAAAGACACACACACATTTTTATTTATTTGAGAGAGAGAGCTAGAGAGCATGAGCAGAGGGAGGGGCAGAGGGAGCCGGAGAAGCAGACTCCCCACTGAGCAGGCAGCCCGTTGGGGGCTCGATGCCAGGACCCTGGGATCATGACCTGAACTGAAGGCAGACGCTGAACCCACTGAGCCACCCAGGCACCGCCTCCCTGCAATTTTTAAATGCAGCAGACACTCTATGCATATTGCAGTGCAGTTTTAATAAGAGAAAGAAAAGCTATCTCTGGAACCCAAGTGAAGTACGCAGAACTTATATGGGTCATTAGAACTTGTCTTTATTATCAAGTTGCTAAACACTAAGGGACACATGCAGATGCTATGACAAGTATAATTTAATTAAGCTTTCCATTCTGTTTGATGAAAAGACCTGAAGGCTCTCATCTTAAATTCAGTGTAAATCCCACAAGAAAAAGTGGAAATGATTTCACTGAATGAAAGAGTTCAGTGAACTTTTTAATTCGTATTGAGCGAAATGGATTTATGCCCATAAGCCAAACACCATGAATGCACAATGCCGTGCCAGTCCCTTCACAGAGAAGTAGGATGCTTTTGCTTCACCCAGACCTTAACTAAAGAAAAATACAGTAAGCAAATGCCGCCAAACAAATCATCTATGTCAAATCCATGGATTTCTTACATCTTTGACATTACAGATCTGGAATTCAAATAAATCTAAAAATATGTATGAGCCTATTAATTCTGTAATCCGAGTAAAATCATGATAGTGTGCACTGTATGAAAATCTTACACCCACAGGCAGCCATTCAACAACATATTTCTGTTGTAGACCTACTCTACCGGGCAATATTTTAGGGGGCAGGGCTACACTGACTCCTTTAAGACTCACAGGTCCTTGAAAATATGTTTTCCTACAGCCATGACAAGCCTGGCACCTTCCTTTTTTTTCCCTCAGTCATTGAAAATTTATTTATTTATTTATTTTAAATATTTTATTTATTTATTTAACAGAGAGAGACACAGCGAGAGAGGGAACACAAGCAGGGGGAGTGGGAGAGGGAGAAGCAGGCTTCCTGCTAATCAGGGAGCCCGATGCGGGACTCAATCCCAGGACCCTGGGATCATGACCTGAGCCGAAGGCAGACACCCAACGACTGAGCCACCCAGGTACCCCAGTCCTTCTGTTTTTTGTTTAAAGATTTTATTTATTTATTTGACACAGAGAGAGAGAGAACTAGAGAGGGAACACAAGCAGAGGGAGTGGGAGACGGAGAAGCAGGCATCCTGTGGAGCAAGGAGCCCGATGCGGGGCTCGAGCCCAGGACCCTGGGATCATGACCTGAGCCGAAGGCAGATGCTTAATGACTGAGCCACTCAGGCGCCCCAGTCATTGAAAATTTATTGAGCACCTACTATGTGCCAGTTTTTGTGTTGGCGCGGAAATGCAGAACTGCACACACAAAAAGAGTCCCAGCCAGAGGCCAAGTCTTAGCCAGGTAAACAGACATTAAACAGCTAATTCTAATGGAACTGGACCATTTGTAATCATTAGAATTACTAACAGCTTGATTAAAAATGCAGATTGGCCAGGCCTTCCCTGGGAGACTAGAGGTCAATGACGCTCTGAGTGTGACCCCAAGGGAGTTAGAGTCAGGTGCTTGCAGCCTCACCATGCAGGAAGTTTTTTTTTTTTTTTTTAAAGATTTTATTTATTTATTTGAGAGAGAGAGAATGAGAGAGAGCAAGCACATGAGAGGGGGGAGGGTCAGAGGGAGAAGCAGACTCCCTGCCGAGCAGGGAGCCCGATGCGGGATGCGATCCTGGGACTCCAGGATCATGACCTGAGCCGAAGGCAGTCGCTTAACCGACTGAGCCACCCAGGCGCCCCATGCAGGAAGTTTTTAACCACGGTTGGAATAAGTGCTCAGTAGAAAAATGACGCAGCGCTGTGAGGACCAGCTTCTCCTTGAGGAATAAGGGTTGGTACTTGGGCCCCAAGATACTTTTCAGGGCCCTCAAGAATGTTTTTTATCTTAATTTCTCCCAAAGCTAGAAGAAAAATTAATGTAACAATAATGAATCTAGAATAATAGTTCAGCTGGGATTATATCCATCTTTATGCCAATGCAATGGCCAAACATAATTTTTAATATCCTTTTTCGGAGAAAGGGACTCACAAAGGCTAAAATACTTAGGGTCCCAGCTCTCTCTCCTTCTGAAACCTTCCTGATCCATACCATCTGTCTGTCCTCTCTTCACAGTTTATAAGCTGTGTGACCTTGGACAAGTTACTTAACCTCTCCGTGCTTCTGTTTACACACCTGTAAATAACTTTCAGTCTCGCTGTGAGGACTAAATTAGTTTATATGTGTAAAGAACTTAGAACACTGTCTGGCACATAATAGGTACTCAATACATACTAGCTAGTTTTATTATTTAATCACATCTTAATTATCTTATATTTTAGATATCTTTCAGTGCAATTGAAAAATCCTTTATGTGTTGATTCTACAACTTTTATCTTGCCTCTCTCAAAGCAATTAGCATGATACGACCTACAGAGTAAATATTCAATACATATTAGGGAATTGATAAAAATAAAATTTAGCACCCATATAATTAGGATTAGAATCAGTTGTGAATAATAGAAAAACATCATGTAAGAGTTTATTTCTCCTTCATGAAACATAGATTTGGGTCTGTCTAGGGCTGTGTGGCACTCCATCATGTCAGCAACTGGGCTCTTTCTATTTTACTGCTTAGCCTGTCTTTCATGTGGCTTTGGCCTCATGATCCAACCCTGCTGCTCAAGCTCCAGCCATCAGACCACATTCCAGTAAACAGAAAGAATGTGGGAAGGTCAGAAAAGGAAACATCCTCCTTAAAGACAATTCCCAGAAGCCATCTATACCACTCCCCCTTACAGATCATTAGTTAGAATACAGTCATATAGCAACCCCTCGAAGACCAAAGGAAGCTCAGGAAACACTCTTTTATCTGAGTGGCCACATGCCAACTAAAAGTTGGGATTTTATTGCTGATAGAGAAGGGGAGACAGACATTGGGGCAACTAGTGGCCTCTGTCCTGGCAGTTTGAGTTTGGTATGTGAATACCACAGAGAATGGGAATGATCTCAGCCCTCTTAAAGGAAGCTGGTAATATGAGGCCTAACTAACTTTTGTAGAGAAACTGTTTTATCTTCCTCTTAAAACTCTATTAATACTTTTAGAGTTGATACCTTTCCATTTAGAAATGTCAGTGTTCACTTATGATGGCACTCCCTACAGAAGAAAAAGAAAGACATAAAGCCAGATGATTACAAAATTTTTCTTATATATGGACAATTTCAAGCAAAATAGAGAGAAGGGTGGAATGAACCTCTATCTACTCATTATACAGCTTCAACAACTATCAACTCCTGAACCTCTTCTGTTATCTACACCCTACTTCTTCTTCTATGTTGTTTTGATGCAAATCCTAGGTACTGTATAATTTCATCTATTGATATTTTAGGATCAGTAAAAGATAAGGACCTTTTAAAAATGTATCTTTATTTTGGGGCACCTGGGTGGCTCAGTCATTAAGCGTCTGCCTTCAGCTCAGGTCATGATCCCAGGGTCTTGGGATCGAGCCCCACATAGGGCTCCTTGCTCAGCGGGAAGCCTGCTTCTCCTTCTCCCACTCCCCCTGCTTGTGTTCCCTCTCTCTCTGTGTCTCTCTCTGTCAAATAAATAAATAAATAATCTTTAAAAAAAATAAATAAATAAAAATAAAATGTGTCTTTATTTTATTTATTTTTTGAGAGAGAGAGAATACACATGTGCGCGTGCACATGAGAGTGGACGGGGAGGGGAGGGGCAGAAGGAGGGAGAGAGAGAGAGACGCCCCGCTGAGCACGAGCCCTTCCTGGGGCTCGATCTCACGACACTGAGATCATGACCTGAGCCAAAATCAAGAGTTGGACACATAACTGACTGGGCCACCCTGGTGCCCCAAGCTAAGGACTTTTTTAAAAAGCATCATCACAATATCATTATCACACCTTACAAAATTAGCAAAAAGTTTTTAATATTATCAAAGATTTTGCCAGTGTTTAAAGTTCCCTCGTCTCAGAAATGAATAAATTACATAAAATAAATTGCCCGCATCTGTCTCATGGAGTTTTTTGTTTTGTTGTGTTTTGCTTAATTTATTTGTTTGAGAAACGAAACAAGGTCTTTACGGTGCGGTTGGGATGACGTGTGTCTAAGCCCCTTTTAATCTAGCTGCACAGTTCGGCATAGTAACCACTGGCCACATGTGGCTATTTAAATCAATGAATTTTTAATACAGCAAAAAAATTCAGTCAGCCACACAAGCCACATTTCAAGCATTCAGTGGCCTCATATGCTGTGGAATAGCACCTTCCACACTGGACAATGCAGATACAGAATATTTCCATCATTGCAGAAAGTGCTATTTAGACAGCACCACCCTGGAGGATGCGCGACCCCTTTTTCCTTGCAGTTTATTTGTGGAGGAAACTGAGGGTGTTTGTCCTGCCGAGATCCACACATCTGAAACTCTGCTGATGGCAACCCTCCCATGTTAGTTATTCTCTATTAACCAGCAGTTAATAGAGTTAGAGTTGTTTCTCTGTTCTCTGTATTCTCTATTAACCAGCAGTTCGACCTGCTGCCTTGATCCAACTCAGGGTCGATTCCTTGGGGCGGTTTAAGATGACAAGCAACCCAATGCTGGTAGTGTGTTAAAAAGCACATGGAGGGGGAAAAAAAAGCACACAGAGAGATCAAAATCTGGAAGGATGTACATCAGAACATTATCAGTAGTTATTCTGGGGAACTAGAATGACTTTGTTTTTTTTGCCTTATTTTTGCTAATCTGTATTTCATTATTTATTCCACAGTGAGCATGCCTTTCTAGTGAAAAGTAAGCAATAGCTATTTATTGTACACAATGTGCCAAGCGCTGTGCTGAGCGATTCACTTACATGAGCTCATGGGATCCTTGTGACAATTCTATGAAGTAATTACTATCTCCATTTTGCAGTAAACACTCAGGAAGATTAAGTAACTTGTCCAAGGTCATATAGTCAGTATTTGGTGGAGTCTGGATGTAATCTCGTAGCTGCCTGACTCTCAAGGGATTCTGACTTTGGTAAGTGCGGTGTGGAGCCTGGGAGACTTCATTTCTGGAAAATTCTGTCAGGTTATTCTGAGGCAGGACCCAGGTCTGGGAACCGAAGAGCAGGGATGCACTGCATCATCATCCACAAACATGCTGTCTCCCCATGCTAACCCCTGCTCTCAGCTGAAAAGTATTCTACATCTGGCACGTACGGAGCTTAAAGCCTGACGCTTGCACAGAGCCTGTGCTCAGCAAATGGACCTTCCTCTCTCTTTCCCTGCTCTTTGGAGATAGCCCTTGAGAGTGGATACCACCAGATATCGTCTGCACTCTTTTCTCATGCAACAGCTTGTGTTGAGCTTCCCCTATATGCCAGGTAGATTAGGGACATCAGGACACATTAGTGCACCAAAACAGACGAAAGTTCCTGCCCTCATGGAGCTTACAGTTGGAACTTTGGGAGAAGAGATAAAAACGAAGATAGTAAGTTAAACATGGAGAAAGGGGAGCCTGGGTGGCTGTCAGTTAAGTGACAGACTCTTGATCTCAGTTCAGGTCTCAATCTCAGGGTCTTGAGTTCAAGTCCCATGTTGGGCTCCATACTTAAAGAAAAAGACAAAGAATAAATATAGAGAAAGCCAGATCATGAGACCCTATTCGGAAAGGATATGAAAAATGGGGTGTGTGTGTATGTGTACCTATAATTTGGGGGCGGACGGCCAGGGAAGTACTCTGTAAAGCAGGGGTCGACACACAAGGGACCGAGGGCAGCCAAATCCAGCCCACTGCCTAAGAATAGTTTTTCCATTTTCAACTTGTTGGAATAAAAAAATTTTTAAAAGAACAACATTGGGGTGCCTGGGTGGCTCAGTCGTTAAGCGTCTGCCTTCGGCTCAGGTCAAGATCCCAGGGTCCTGGGATCGAGCCCCGCATCGGGCTCCCTGCTCAGCAGAAGCCTGCTTCTCCCTCTCCCGCTCCCCTTGCTTGTGTTCCCTCTCTCGCTGTGTCTCTCTGTCAAATAAATAAATAAAATCTTTTAAAAAAATTTAAAAAATAAAAGAACAACATTTTGCAGCGCATGAAAATTACAGGAAATTCCATTTCAGTGTCTATAAATAAAGTTTTATTAGAGCACAGCCCTGCTTGCTGTTTATTGTTTATTAGTTGCTTTTGCATGACGATGGCAGGGTTAAGTATTGCCAAAGACCTCATGTGGTCCACGATGCCTAAAATGTTTACTCTGAACATCCAAGCAGATGTCACAGCACATTCAAAGGCCTGAGATTGGACCATGCCTGGTGTATTCTTGGCAAGACGAGGAACTCATGGTGTTTGGAGCAGAGTGGATGAGGTCAGAGAGCACATGGGGGACCAGATCATGTGCAGTCCATCATAAGGACTTGGGATCCTAGCCTGAGCAAGATGGGGTCCATGGCAGTTGTGTGGTGAGGGGTGATGTGGTCTGGCTTATTTTCACAGATTTCCCTACTTTAAGAGCAGACTGTAAGAGGGTGCGGGAGAATGGAAACAATGAAACCAGCTGTGAGGGCACCCTAATAATCTATGTAAGAGATGGTGAGGGGTTGAACTAGGAAAGTGATAGAATTGCTGGGATTTATCTAGGGGAATTCCTTTTTTTTTTTTTCCTTTTTTTAAGATTTTTATTTTTTTAAGTGATCTCTACATTCAACTTGGGGCTCGAATTCATAACTCCAAGATAGAAAGTTGCATGTGCCACCGACTGAGCCAGCCAGGCGCCCCTATCTAATGGAATTCTTGATAAATTTTGAAAGTAGCGTTGACAACGTTTGCTCTGGGTTAGGAACAGTATCTGAGTGAAAGCAGTGGTGAAGGGTGACTCCAAGGTTCTTGGCCTGAGCCAACATAAAACTGGAGTTTTCTTTAGCAGAGCTGGGAAGATTGTGGAAGAAATTGGTTGGGCGGGGGAAGAGGAGGTGTTCAGTTTGGGTTATACTCATCTGAGATAGTTTTAGACGTCCAAAAGGTGAGTAAAGACAGAAAAGAGATATAGCTCATTGGATGCTCGCCTTTCCTCCAACAGATCCAGCTCACCCAGTCCTAGGCCCTGTGTCTGCTCCCCCCTCTGCCGGGAACACTCCATCTGTAGACTCTTGCGGGGTTTGCTGGCCTACTTCATTCACAGCTCCATTCAAATATCAGCTCTGCAGGAACCTTTCCTGACTCACCTAACCAAATAGCCCCCCACCCAACTTACAACCATGCTTTATTCGCCTTCTGCCTGTAAATTCCTATCTTTAGTATTTTCTTCTGTGAGACCATAAGCTCCATAACGGCAGAAACTGTCTTATTCTCAAGCAGAGCCTGACACAGGGTAGAGACTCAAATATTTGTGGCATAATTTAATAAAGGAATAGATGAGGTATGGTAATTTTCTACTTTTTACATCCTGCATTCTCTACCCCCAAATTGTCTAACCCCTCTACCACCTACACACTCAGTTAAGAAGTCTGGTCACAGTTGTAGGCTTAGGAGTTCAACACTAGACACGCGTGCAATAACGAAGGGGATTGTGAGCAAGACATCACATCTTCAAGAGATGGCAAGAAAAAATTCTGTGTCTGGGCAGCATAATAAGATGATCAGGGGGGCACCTGGCTGGCTCAGTCGGTAGAACATGGGACACTTGATCTCAGGGTCGTAAGTTCGAGCCCCATGTTGGGTGTAGAGATTACTAAAAATAAATAAACTTAAAAAAAAAGATAATCAGGATGTGCAACTATAGAACCAGGTGAGGGGCCAGTGCTCCTTAGACACACCCCTTCCAGTTTCTAGCTTGTTTGCTCTGTCATTTTGGGGAAAGGGGCTCCCTCTTGGGTGTTTGGCAAAGCAAGTTTTGGTATTTTCCTGCCTGGGCAAAAATACAGCAGGAGAGATCTTCCAAGGATGTGTGAGTTGCAGCCATACAAAGTGGCTTTCTGTGGGTCTCTCTGCCAAAAAGGAGAATCAGCTGTCATCTACTCCTAAAATAAAAGTCTCTTGGAGAAGGTAAAAAGGGGGAGGGGGAACAGCAGTTATGTTGAAAGTACAGAATTTAGCCTTTTCTCTACCATCACGGTGAGTGCAGTTGACTCTTCCCCTCCAGGTCTTCTCACAAGACTTTCAGGATCAAGCAATTCCTGGGCAGGAAACAAAAGCAGAACCGTCCCATTCCCCAGTGGATTTGGATGAAAACTGGTAATAAAATCAGGCACAACTCCAAGAGGAGGCATTGGAGAAGATCCAAGCCGGGTCTATAAGGGATCGCGCAAGAGACGGCACACATGTTGATGCTGCGTGAAGGTCACATGCTCCTATCCCATCACTGCGTAAACATCACTGCTGCCTGAACCGTAGACACGTTTTATCAGGGAGATGATGTATCTCTGCTGCTATGCTTCTGCACGAGTAGGCTGGTTCAGTAATAAATATGTGAGACCTTCTGTTTGAAAGGAAAAAAAAAAAAGGACAATTTAGAATAGCTGCTTGCTGGAACAAAAAGGGGGAATTTTAAGGGCATTCAAACTGTTCTGTATGATACTGTTAATGATTGGATACGTATCCTTACACATTTTTGAAAATCCATAGAACTTTACGACATAAAGGATGGACCTTCATGTCATCTGTGGACGTCAGTTAACAATCAGGCATCGGTATTGGTTCATCAGTTTTATCAAATGTACCACACTAATGCAAGGGGTAAATAATAGGAAATTGTACGGGGCAGGGGTGGAATGTGTATGGCAACCTTCTGTATACTTACAACCACTCTAAAAAAGTAAAGTCTATTAATGAAAACAAATAAAAGTTTAAAGGGCACACTTTTTAATGAGAGCAAAACTTGTAAAAATACCCCTTGGTTTCAGTATCACACAAATGGGAAATAGAATGCCAGCCACCATTCATTAATTCGGAATTGATCCACTCTTCCTGAGTTTGAACTGTGTGTAGCTTTGCTTTTGTTGTTGTTGTTCTCAGTATTTTGTCATCCAAAGAAAGCCCGCAGAGGGCTATGACTCTTAAAAAACAGTATCAAAATGTTTCAACAACTGACAAACCTCAGACTTCCTGTATTTCTGTAACTTGCAGTTTTCCCTCCCCTCTTTTAATTTGTTAATGATCTCTCAGCCACAGGCTCCCTCTGTCACATATCCCTAACTAGATCAGTAGATCAAAGGTGAGGCTTTGCTAAGTAATCAGTGTAATTTCAACCATGTAGCCAGCTATTAAAAACAGACCTATAGGGTTTTTCAAGGACAACCAAGGTATTGATTTGGCATTAAAAAGAAAAAACAACAACAACAAAAAACTCCTGTAAGTGCAAGCAGTAATATACCAGGGCCAGTGTTTCCACACTGTCCCTGTTCCTTATTCACTCGGTCCCTGGGGAAATCCTGAAAGGCTCAGAAAAGGCAAATACACCCAGACCCCCCCACTATCTCAGCCCAGTTCCTGCCTTCAGAAAGGAATTTCACTCTCACAAACTAGACAAGGGAAGAGAAACCGCCTCATTTCTCTGACAAGCATTTTTCTTACTTTTTTTTAAGAGATTTTGTTTTCCCCTGCATTAATTTTCCTTCCCGGTTATTACACCTTTATGTGGAATTTTTTTAAAGAACACATTTCTTATGTAATCTGTTTTGCATTGCTGGAATGAGGAACCTTTTTTGCTCATATTGTTAAAATCTAGACAAGGCATCCGTGTGATAGATCACCCTGAGCCTTGGAAGGAAATGATTCACCACAATACTGTAACCGAAAGCGTTCTAACACCAGGGAAGAAGGTAGGTCATTAACCGTGTCACCTACACAAAGCAGCTATGGGGGCACCAGAGTCTTAGCTTAGCCTTTGCTCTCAGAGGTACCCTGAGCATGGCTTAGCCTGCTCCCATCAGCTCTGCCCCTCTTCTCTGGTTTCTCTGTCCAAATACAAACAACTGATGCTGGGAACTCAACTCCATTTTTAATTTTTTTAAAAGAAACCTACCACTTTGTGATTTTTAATTGTCCTCATCCATTCATCTGCTTCTAAAGGTCCTTCTCAGGCTATTCTTTTCTAACTGTTGTACTTAAATTTGTTAGATGAATAAATGAATGAAACCAAAATATGTCCAGAGTAAATCCAGAGTAGTAAAAGTAAAATAGATCTTTTAAAAAATTAAAAATGGAATACATTTTTATTTAAACAAACAAAAAAATGCACTAAGGCAACTTGTGGGAGAGGTGAACACTGAACACACCTATTCCTGATAAAAAATAAAAGATGTCAAACAATAAAATCAAAATAAGGGGGAAGCTGAAAAATGAAAAATGTGTATTTTATTTCTCTGTCACTGTGTTGGTGAAGGCAGATCACAGACACGCCCAGAGGTTCATCATTCTTTATGAAAAGTGATGTGAACTATTTCTCATTTTCCCTTATTTAGTCACATTTCAAAATTGAAAACTGATCACTATTGATGGAAAATTATCTGAATATTTTACACATTGAGATTCAAGCTGTTACTTTTATTCTTATTCCACATGGAAGTGACCATGTGTTTGATTTGATCCATGTGTTTTGAGCAAACATGCTAAAACTAGGTAGGGCTGTAATGTGACTTCCATGGGTCCCTTCCTTTATATAAAAAAAAGAAAATAGAATATATTTTATAACTGCATCAGTATAAAATGAATCAATGTGTTCATATCAAATATTAAAACATTTTCTTCAACCCAAAAGGTCATGTTTTTCTTCTGATTTTATTTATTTATTTTTTTAAAGATTTTATTTATTTGAGAGTTTTCTTCTGATTTTAAAAGATACTAGAACTGGGGCACCTGGCTGGGTTCAGTCGGTAGAGCATGTGACTTTTGATCTCGGGGTTGTGAGTTTGAGCACCATGTTGGGTGTAGAGCTTACTTAAACAAAAATAAAAAATAAAAGACACTTATGTTGTTTTTGGGGCCCGCTGTGTCTAATGGAGAAATCTGCCCTGGAGGACGGTCATTGTAAAGAAACATAGATTAATAATCATAAAGCCAACGACAGAAGACAGATATTTTTTAATATTTAAGAAGAGCCTGTCAGTGAATTATCACAATTATGAAAAATATTTGTATTCATTTAAAAAAAGAAAGGAAAGGGGCGCCTGGGTGGCTCAGATCGTTAAGCGTCTGCCTTCGGCTCAGGTCATGATCCCAGGGTCCTGGGGTCGAGTCCCACATCGGGCTCCTGACTCAGCGGGGAGTCTGCTTCTTCCTCTCCCTCTGCCTCTCCCACTGCTCATGCTCTCTCTCTCTCTCTGTATCTCTGTGTCTCAAATGAATAAATAAAATCTTTAAAAAAAAAAAAGAAAGAAAGGAAAATCCTTCTGCAAAATAAAAACCAACTGAGTGTTCATCCTGGGGGAATAGAAATAAATTGTGGTACCTCAATGGAACATTTTTCCATCACTAAGAAAATCAGTTTTCAATAGATAACCATTTTTTTAATGTTTTTGAAATTAAAAAAAAATTTTTTTTCAGTGGATTTTCTCTCTGGAGTTAGTGAAGGTTTGTGGAAATAAACACTCATTCATTTAGTAGATAAACCAGCATTGACTTTTTGGAACATTTTGGAAGGCATATTGGTGATATCTATTGAAATGAAAACTTCACTTCACAAATTCCACTTCTAGGCATTTATTCTATAAATCCATTTCCACAAGTGTGCAAATATATAAAGTCATATATGTGACTAACTAGAACAGCAGAGAATCGAAAAGGAAATTAGTATCCATCATTAGGGGGAAAAAAAAAGAGTCACATCATTAGGGGACTGGTTATATAAATGATGGTCTATTTTCACTATGGAATACTGTATAGTCATTAAGAGGAGTAACATAGGTATGTCCTACATGGCTCATTGGCCAGGGTTCTAGAACCTGCTTATTCCTAAGTTAGTTGTTCTCAGTCAGGTGCATTTTTGCTCTCCAGGGGACATTTGGCAATGTCTGGAGACATTTTGGTTTGGTTGGTTGTCACCATTGGGGTGGAGGGGAGGTGTTGATACTGACATCTAGAGGGTAGAGGCCAGGGACACTGTGAGATACCCGACAAGCCCAGGACAGCCCCGCAACGGAATGATCCAGCCCCAAATGTCCAAAGTACTGAGGCTGAGAGATGTTCTAAACTGATCAGTGGCGAGGATAATGGAACATCCAGATTTGTGTGTTAGATTAATCAAATCTTACCTTCTGGGACAAGGGTGGGTCCTGCCTTCACATTAGGTAAAATGCCTGAAAAGAGTCAGGGTTTGTGAACAAGAAAGAATAGAATAGAATACTTGCTGTGTTGTGTAAGCAGCCAACAGTGGGTGCCACAAACACAAAATAGAGAACAATATAAAACAAAGAACATTTTCATATGTATGTAAAATCCTGGAAGGGTTTGCACCCAAATGGTTCAAGTCCTTAGCTGGGGAGAAGTAGAGTTGTGAGTGATGTTTTTTTCTGTTTTTGCACTGCTTCATATTTTAAACATTTTCTGTAATGATCATGTCTTCCTTTTATTATCAGAAAAAAACCATAAAAATATGTCAGTTAAATTTAGGTATAAATCTGGCAACAACATAGTTTTTGAGTTTCGTTTTTTTTTTTCTATGATGCTGCTATTTTCTAAAGTTGATGGATGAAATTTAAAAACGAGTGAATGGCTCTGTGAAACCTGAATACATCTGACAAAATCTTGATTTCCCAGATTACAGCTGAAACTGAGTTAAGCTGATACAAATATTTAGTTACTTAATTTTTTTGCTTTGGGTGATCTTAGTTTCCATACATAGCCTTGAATGGAAAGAGGAGGCAAACGGGAGTCAGAAAGTCTGGCTTCTAGAACAGTTTGTTAGGCATGCGAACCTGAGAAAGTCGTTCATCTGTCACAATAACAACAGCACCCAAAGGAAACGGAATTGCTATCTCGATGAGATATCTACACCCCCATGCTCATTGCAGCATTATTCTCGAAAGATAAGACATGCAAACAACCTAAGTGACCATCAAGGGATAAATGAGTAAAGAGAAAGTATATAATATATAATGGAAATATTACATTGGAATATATATATTTCTATTATATATTATAATGGGATATTCTGGGATCTTCATGCTCTGAAATATTATTCAGTCATAAAGAAGAAGGAAATCCTGCCATTTGCAACTGCATGGGGGAAACTGGAAGACATTATGCTAAGCGAAATAAGCCAGACAGAAAGAGACAAATACTATATGGTATCACTTAGATGGAGAACTTTTTTTTTTAAGTTGAACTTATAGAAACAGAGAGTAGAAAGGTGGTTACCAGGGGCCGGGGGTGTGGTCTTTGAGGATGGGAGCAGAATGAGGAGAGGCAGGTCAAAGGGTCCAAACTTTCAATTAGAAGATGAGTAAGTTCTGAGGAGCTGGTGTCCAGCATGGTGACTGCAGTTAATAATACCATTTTATTGAATACACTTGAAATTTGCTACGAGAGTAGATCTTAAGGGTTCTTACGCACACTTAAAAGGTAACTGTGAGGCGATGAGTGTTTCAACTTGATGATGATAAGCACTTGACAGTGGATACAACAGCAAAGCATCACTTTGTACACTTTGAATATATCATCATTTTATTAGTCAATTATACCTCAATTAAGCCGGAGGAAAAGAATCATAGTAGGGGCGCCTGGGTGGCTCAGATGGTTAAGCGTCTGCCTTCGGCTCAGGTCATGATCTCAGGGTCCTGGGATCGAGTCCCGCATCGGGCTCCCTGCTCCTTGGGAGCCTGCTTCTCCCTCTGCCTCTCTCTCTCTCTCATGAATAAATAAATAAAATCTTTAAAAAAAAAAAAAGAATCATAGTAAAGACCTACATAGAACCTACTGTGAGCTGGGCACTGTTCTATGTACTTTACAGCCATTTGCTCACGGAGTCTTCACAGCTGCTTTGTGAGTTGGATGCTGCTGTTGTCCCCGTTTCATGCAGGTGGACTCAGAGCCCTAGTGCTTTTCCCAGGGGCCCAGCGCTGAGTGGTGAGTTTGAGACCTGAACCCAGGCGTTCTGGGCCCAGAGTTCATGCTCTTGGTCACCATGCCTCAGGTGCCCTACAATGGCCTCCTAACTTGTCCCCTACCCACAATCTTGGTCCCCACCAATCTGCCCCATGCCTTTTTGCCACAAGAGTCATTTTTCTAAATGACTTGCAGGCCTTGGGACCCCATGGCCCTGCAAGGCGGGTCCCCCCAGCCCTTGAAGTTCCAGCACTGGTGGCTGAATTCAGCTTGCAGACAGGTGTAGTTTGTCCTCACAGTGATTTCGTGTGTGTGTGTGTGTGTGTGTGTGGTTTCATTTTTTATAAATTACCTTTTAACATCTAAAATCCTAGAGAGGGGCCCCTGGGTGGCTCAGTTGGTTAAGCATCTACCTCCGGCTCAGGTCATGATCCTGGAGTCCCATGATCGAGCCCTATGCCAGGCTCCCTGCTCAGCAGAGAGTCTGCTTCTCCCTCTCCCTCTGCCCCTTGCTGCTTCTCTTTCACTCAAATAAATAAATAAAATCTTAAAAAAAAAATAGGGGTGCCTGGGTGGCTCAGTCATTGGGTGTCTGCCTTCGGCTCAGGTCATGATCCCAGGGTCCTGGGATCGAGCCCTGCATCAGGCTCCCTGCTCAGCAGGAAGCCTGCTTCTCCCTCTCTCTCTCCCCCTGCTTGTGTTCCTTCTCTTGCTGTGTCTCTCTCTGTCAAACAAATAAATAAAATCTTTAAAAATAAATAAATCAAATCAAATCAAATCCTGAAGAATGAGGAGATAGCCACACAAATCCCCCCAAAAAGACATTCTACAGGACGACTGGCGTGGTGCATTTAACAAGGCACAGAGGAAGGAAGAAGGGACTAAACTTGATTGGAAAAGACAGGCATGACATAATAACCCAGTTCCGGGCCTGGGCCTGGACTACATCTTGGTTTGGGTAAACCAGCTGCAAAAGACATTTTTTGGGTCAGTGGGGAAATTTGAACATGGAGCGATACCAAATAAAAAATGTATTGAAATCAGAAGGTGGAGACGATTAAGTCAATAAATCAGGGATGATCTCCTTGTGGTCAAAAATACATGGATGTTTATGTATGCATACAGAGAAAGATCTGGAAGCATAAGAGGTTGGAGTCTCGTGCTTCTATGTTTACATTATCGTTTAGCTCTATTTTCTAACTTTCTACAAAATGCTTGTGTACTATACTTGGGAAAAAAAATGTTTTGTGTTATTTTTAAGATTTTATTTATTTATTTGCCAGGGAGAGACACAGCGAGAGAGGGAACACAAGCAGAGGGAGTGGGAGAAGGAGAAGCAGGCTTCCCGCTGAGCAGGAAGCCCGATGCGGGGCTCGATCCCAGCACCCTGGGATCATGACCTGAGCCGAAGGCAGACACTAAATGACTAAGCCACCCAGGCACCCCGAAAAAAAGGTTATTTTTATTAAAAATAAAATAACCTGGAAACTTTATAACATCCAGATTTGGGGTTTATCTTGAAAAATTACCAGACATTCCTAGATTCCCTTTGGACTCAGTCAGGGAGCGAAGAACGAGGTGCCCCTTTGGATGGAGCATGGACTCCTGATAGTTCAGAACCACCCTATCTGGCCTGCTTGTTCTGCTCTCTTCATTCTTTCATTCATTCATTCGTTCATTCATTCATTCATTCATTCAACAGATATTTTTCTGAGGGCTTCCCCTCTTCCTGTCACTGTGCAAGACACAGCAAATAGAAGTAAGTCTCTGCCTTCGCATTAACTTCGGTTCTCACAAAGGCAAGCAAATAACAATCAAATGATTACTTTCCACATGCCTCAGGTGGGAATACCACTCAGCAGAAATATAAAGCCTGGTGAGGGGGTGGTTTTGTCTAAGCAGGCAGATGGATAAACAAGACCAAAGTTTGGCCTGCTTGGGGGGGACGTGCGTGACTCTTAGCAGGTAGATGAGGTGTAAAGCCAGGGGGATGGCTGGGGTCACAGAAGCAGGGGATGTGGTGTCTGTTTGGATCCAAGAGAGCTCAAAAGTGCTAAGGAACTAGACAGTGCTCTTGGCCTATGTCTTGACCCAAATGCCAGACAAGGAGGGGGAAACAAATGTGAAACAAGTGGAGACCAAGAATCCAGTGCTAGTGAGGTGATGAGGTTCTTGGCCCTGAACTCCAGGCTGGCCAGGCTCACCCCCCAGAGACAGGCAGCCCGAGACCTCTGGGGGAAGTCAGCTCAAGGGCAGGACATGGACGTGAAGCTTGTCGGTCCAAAACTTTGACAACACATGCTCTTTGCTGGATCCCCAGAGAGCAAGTGAGCAGAGGGGACTGAGCTAATCCAACCCAGGCCGCAGCTCAAGCTCTCACAGGTAGTAAATGAAGGCGTCAGGATCCGAACCCACCGCTCGGACTCCAGAGTCTGCACCACTGATGCGAGAGCTGGCGGGTAAGGCGCGTTCCCATAACAGGGAAAATGGGCATTCAGGTGCCAGTTTCCGGCAGTCACTGGCTTCGAACCTACCTTCCCTCCAGCTTGTTTCTCCCTCTAAAATGGGATGATGCTGATAGCAGGGTGCTGGCCTCAAGGGTAGGTTGTGACCGCTGAATGACTGAGCACATCTAAAGCGGGTCTCCGCAATCTCCCGCCGGAGACAAACGGTGCAGGTGCCTGTTTTTATAAATAAAGTTTTAGTGGAACACACTTGTGCCCATTCGTTTATGGATTACCTACGGCTGCTTTCTCATGGCTTGCTGTTGGTGGTTGAGACAGACTCTATGGCTCTCAAAGACTAAAACATGGGGGCGCCTGGGTGGCTCAGTGGGTTAAGCATCAGCCTTCCGCTGGGGTCATGATCCCCGGGTCCTGGGATGGAGCCCAACGTCAGACCCCCTCCTGGGCCGGGAGCCTGCTTCTCTCTCTCCCTCCACTGCTCTTCCTGCTTGTGCTTGCTCTCTCTCAAGTAAATAAAATCTTAAAAAAAAAAAAAAAAAAGACTAAAACACATGTCATCTCACCTTTAAGAATAGGTTTGCTGGGGCGCCTGGGTGGCTCAGATGGTTAAGGATCAGACTCTTGATTTTGGCCCAGGTCATGATCTCAGGGTCCTGGAATTGAGCCCCACCTTGGTCTCTGGCCCCAGGCTCAGTAGGGAATCTGCTTGAGGATTTCTCTCCCTCACCCTCTCCCTCTGCCCTTCCCCTGCTCACAGTTGCTTGTGCTCATTCTCCGCCCCCCCCCATAAATGAATAAATCTTAAAAAAATAATAATAATAAATAAATAAAAAAGAATAAGTTTGCTGACTCTTGAGCTACAATCTTTTGCACCTGGGAGGTACCTGATACTTATATTTAATGTAAAGTCAAGAGCAGACATCACGTCCTGTTTATCATTCTTTCCTTGGGTCCAGCAAAGGCCTTACATAAATTAGGTGCATTGCAAAAAATAAAGTGAGCAGGATGCCTGGGTGGCTCAGTTGGTTAAGCGTCTGCCTTCCACTCAGGTCATGATCCCAGCGTCCTCCCAGCATCCTGGGATGGAGTCCCAAGTCAGGCTCCCTGCTCATCAGGGAATTGCTTCGCCCTCTCCCTCTGCCACTCCCCCTGCTCCTGGCTCTCTCTCTCTCTCACTCACTCTCTCTCTCTCTCAAATAAATAAATTTTAAAATCTTTAAAAAAATAAAAAATAAAAAAAATAAAGTTAGCATTATTAGTGATAATAAAATGTAATAGTATGACACAGCATTCAGAGGAAATTATTTAACAGTAAAACTTCAGCACATTTCTAACTTAAACTGACCGCAATTTTTCGCAAGTAATCCGTATAAACATTGGGATGTCGCTCAGCTGGCTCACACTTACATGGAGGAGGGTTGGTTGATGTAGGAGACCAATTTTGCCATCTTTTATTATTTTTCAAGCTATAATGCTCATAAGATGAAATGTAAATATATTCTGCTAGCTTTGAATAGTGTGTTTTAATGGCTTACACCCCTACTAAAGTTAGCTTTTAGAGCAGACACAAAATAGAATAGGATACTGGACCTGGTTGATGCAGCGATGACAGGGTGGAGACAGAGTAGAACAGAGGTCAGAAGAAGAATGGGAACAGGCGTCACTATCTCACCATCCCAGCTGCAAATCAGGAGGACACAGTCCCCACCACTACCCATAACTACCCAGTATGGGCCCATCTAAGTACACTCGTGGGCATTTTTTTTTAAAGATACTTAATTATTTATTTGAGAGAGAGAAAGAGCAAGAGAAAGAGCACAAACAGGGGGAGGGGCAGAGGGAGAAGCAGATTCCCCGCTGAGCGGGGAGCCCGTTGTGGGACTCGATCCCAGGACTCCGAGATCGTGACCTGAGCCGAAGGTGGACGCTTAACCGACTGAGCCACCTGGGCACCGGGGTATTTTGTTTTTAAGGGAGGAATGTTAAGTTCCGAGCAGAACTTAACCAGAGGTAACACTTCAGGATTCCCTGGAGAATTATCAGCTTTGTGGCTTCTCCACAAATCCATTTGGGATGGCAGGCTACACATCAGTTGTAGGGGTCTTTCCCTTACCAGTCAGTGAGTGTTTCCCTTACCAGTCAGTGGGTCTTTCCACTCATTTTTACTATTGATATAAGACAAAAAGAAACAAAGAAAACCAAGACTCTTAGTCCAAAGTACTTTATTTATTTATTTATTTATTTATTTATTTTTAAATATTTTATTTATTTATTTGACAGAGAGAGGCACAGCAAGAGAACACAAGCAGGGGGAGTGGGAGAGGGAGAAGCGGGCTTCCCGCTGAGCAGGGAGCCCGATGCGGGGCTCGATCCCAGGACCCTGGGATCATGACCTGAGCCGAAGGCAGATGCTTAACAACTGAGCCACCCAGGTGCCCCCCAAACAAAATACTTTAAAAGCTAAACATAAAGAAGCTTGGGAACTAGCTAGTTTTGCATTAGCCACTTTTTCTTCAATTAGTGCAAGAAACTGTTTAACAGTGTTCATTCAACCAAGATGGCCTTGCTTTATTTATTTTTTTAGTTTTTTATGCAAAGATTTGTAATCCATGAAGATAGAAACCGGCTCACAGCTTTATTGCCAACATCTAAAACAACATCTGACAGGTAGCAGGTATTCAGGGCTATCTGATAAAATTTGGGAGTATGAACTGGTTTCATTCGAACCCATGGTGATACAGTGGTGAGCAAGAGATATGTTTTCCCTGCCCTCCTCAGGCTTATTTACTAGGGAGAAGCTGACAATGATCAAGACAGCAAACTAGTTCTTTTTGCTAATTGTAATACATGTTAGGAAAGCAACAAGGTGTTCCATTCTAGGTCCAGGGTCTAACGCCAGACTATTCCCATCAATGTTATTAGTCCCATGGAAGTCCTTAGGAAGTACTTAAGCAATAAGTCAAAATACTTCAGAACACCAAAGGGGCTAGTTACTGTATTTCGTCAAACCTAAAACATCACCTTGTAAGATGCGCCATTATTTTGTGAACTATTAAGGAAGAAAGAAATGCTTCCAGTTATAATTGCAAGATGCACACTAATTTCAGTTATGTTAAAAATGTAAAAACTAAAGTGAACTTTAGAATTGATCAACTATGGCACCGGGCGCCCCAATTCTAGCAAATTGAATGAAGCAAAAATGTGTGCCTTAAAGATGATCAATTTCCAAAAGATTGAGTGTTTAAGTAAATATATTTTTTTGAAATTTTGGCCAGTTCATATAATCAAAATTCTAGGATCCCTGAGCATCTAGACCAGTCTTGTTGAATAATGACTGTTGAACGAAAAATGAATGAATGGAAGACGAAAGAATTAGAGCTACAATTAAAAAGAGTCTCTGCTCAGCAACAGCAGTAGAAATTCTATAAAACAACAACAAATGCCCTAAGAGAGCTAGATGGAAAATTATAATGATACAAAAATAAGGGAGACTTGCAAAGACATTTTCTTAATTAAAATAGCAATGTCGACATAATAATACTGCCATGGTTAACCTGGAGTGTTATTCTTACTTCTTTTAACTTGGAGTGTTTTTAGAGCTCTACATCATTTTGACACAATGACTCTATGTTAAAATCCACTTATACACTGAGCACCTGTCCTGTCTCTATCCTGGGTATGTATATTGGTCATCAGCACTTTTAGGAGGTGGGTCCTAATAAATACTGAATAAATCTGAATAAATAAATGAATGAATTCTGTACATATGGGAGCCTGAACCTATTCTCAGACCAAACATGATATAGTCCACAAATTTAATCAGTCCAATTTTCAACTGTAGGAAAATATTTGGATTACTCCCACAGAGAGAATATTCATAGTCAGCAAGCATCCTTTCAAAGAGATTGGGCTTATTGTACTATACTAAGGGTTTTTTGTTTTTTGGGTTTTTTTTAATATTAAGGTTTTTGACATTTAATTTAAAACTGTCTATTTTGAAAACTAGTATTTCCAGACATTTTATGAGAAAGGAGTCACACACATTTCTGTAACTAATAAACTGTTTTCCAGCTTAGAGTTAAGTTTTTTACAGTCACTTTGGTTAGATCCATGAGCTAGTTTTTCCCAAGATTTACTAGTTTTTTGTGTGTTTTTTGGGAAGATTTTCATCTGAATTGCCTTGGAATATTATCACCATTCCACATTGTTGTTTTGTTTAAATACATGCCTTTGCATTTATAACATTTTGTAAATACTATTACTGTACCTTTCTAGTTATGTTCTTTTGAAGGAAGCAGGGGAAATAATTATCCCTCCTATGTTGAATTAAAAGTACACAGGCTTCTCTTTCCCCTTTTAAAAAACTGTATTTTGGCAGCTGAAAACAGGTGCTTGTTTGGTTCATTCACAATATGAGAAAGATCAATGTGCATTTGAAACTCCTCTTTCTTCAGAGCAGAAAATCGTAAGCGTTGAGCAAAACAGAAAACAGAGCCCTTTTCTAAATTTAGCAGTGTCATATGACCCCACTCGTCTTTGTACTCAGAGCATTAAGGTATTAGCCACATTGCTTCATGGATGCAGCATATAATTACTCTAGGAAAAGGGGAGCATGACCAACCAGCACAGATATAAGTGTTGGGCTTCTGTCTGTCCTTTTTGATCTAAGGAAATAGACTTTTTAGAACGCTGTTGGGACGTCCCGCATGACAGCTTGTCATTTGGGTAAACTTTCCCACTGCACACAGAAAACAGTTCTTCCATCTCTTTGGTTTTATTTTTATACCTCTTTTCAGAGCAACCGATGTTTAAACACTTTTCACATAGATTTTTTTTTCCGTTTGTTTCTTTAACTGTGAGATCTCAAACGAGGCAAATTCACTTTTGTCGTCATGATCACTCATGCCAACAGTATATAGTTCTCAATAGATCCCCTGTAATGAATCTCTGAATGTGGTGTTTTGTTTTACTTTTAAAGGATTGTTTATAGGGTAATTTGGACGTGGATCCTTAAAGCTTTTTTTTTTTTTTTTAAGAACATTTCAGGTTTACTGCACTTCTGGAACTTTCTTTTTTTTATTTCAAGTTTTCATTTAAATTCTAGTTAGTTAACACGGGAACTTTCAATTAAAGATGAAGTTGGGAATGAGAATCTCAAGAGCTATCACTGTCTTTAGACGTGTTTATCTACAAACTAAAATTCTTAAAATGCCATTTCTGTTTTGCAGAAGGTAGACCTTTCTAACCAAGGGAAGGTTTGCAAAGCCATGGTTAGGAAGAAAACTTGCTTTTGCAGCCCTGGGAGGTGGGGGGAACTGATACATATTAAAATTGAGAAAAGGCCTACCCCATCTTGGAGAAAAAGGAGTGGCTCTCACAAGGTATGAGCGTTTATAAGGGGGAAATTTTTTGCCCTCTGGGCCCATGGGAGGGAAGGAGTAGGAGGAAGTAACTAGGATTGTCCCACACTTGAAGGAAGCAGAGGCCTCAGCTAGTTGCTAAAAATTCAATAAAAAAAAAAAAAAAGAAAAAAGGTAGCTCAGGCATATACGAAGCTGTGGACCAGAATTGAGAATTTGGTTTTAAGATTCTAGTGTTTCTACTTGGAAACTTATCACCCTGTTTCCTTAACCAGCCTTTAAATATGTCTGATGATGATGCCCACTGATTAGTTTTGGATGTCCCTTATAAAACCCATTTTTTTTTCATAAACCTTTTACTACATAGTGATTTTTTTTTAACACTCAGAATGTCTTGAGATATTATCATATAGTTTGAGGTTTTTTTTTTTTTTTTTAAGATTTTATTTATTTATTTGACAGAGAGAGAGAGACAGCTAGAGAGGGAACACAAGCAGGGGGAGAGGGAGAGGGAGAAGCAGGCTTCCTGCGGAGCAGGGAGCCCGATGCGGGGCTCGATCCCAGGACCCTGGGATCATGACCTGAGCCGAAGGCAGACGCTTAACGACTGAGCCACCCAGACGCCCCGTAGTTTAAGTTATTTTTTGAAACTATTCTTGACAAATAAGAGACTCCAAATTTTTTAAAATATCTTTTTTTTTTTTTTTTAGTGATCTCTATGCCCAAGGTGGGGCTTGGACTCACCACCCCAAGATCAAGAGTCACTGGCCCTACCGACTGAGCCAGCCAGGAGCCCCTAAATACCCCTCTTTTCAAAACAACCCTCCTGAAGTTAGATTAAAAGTTGAGTTGGTCTCTGTGACCTTTACTTGTCTTAAAAAAAGAAATTAAAATTAAACTGCTGTTTTGGAATGTCCCTTGCAAAACGATAAATCATAACTTTATCAACTTCCCCAGAGGCCTTCAGAACGAAAGAAAAAAAAAAAGTTCAGCTCAGCTCAGTTGCTCTGTAAATTCATCCTAAGAGGTAGCATTCCTCGCTGCGTATTCTGTTTACAGGGCAGCAAACACACTTTCCTTTTTGACGCAGGCTGAGGCTCCTCAATGCAAGGGAAGTTTGGGCAGTCAGCAAGCAAGCTCGGCCCAGGGACTGCTCAGCTGCAGGTTTAACTTCCTCAGGTTCAGAACTGAAGGCTGCTACAGGGGGCCTGGAGTGACCGAGAGCTCAGAGTCTCAAAATTAAGGAAGTAGTCAATTCATTTCCAAAGTGGTCTTCCCAAACGACTCCTGCTTCTAAATGTGGAAGCTTCCTTTGTTTCTCAGTGTATGTGCATACACCATTTTCCCAGTCTGTGACAGACTGCTCTCTCTCTCTCTCTCTTGCTGTCTCTTAATAATCCAGAGTACTTGAGAGCCCATTAATACTCAAGAGGGTTTTGTACTTTATAAAATGTCTAGCATGTCAAGAAGGGAAAGAGTTCCTCCAATAACATTATCTATGGACATTTTTTGCCTCTTTTTAAAAAAAACCTCCCTGAATCCTACTCCTGACTACATGTCTGATTAATCTCTGGGCTCACAGTTAACTCAGGAACCACACTCCACTGGCAGTGAACTATCTTTAGGAGATGAATTCACTGAAATTCACTGTTTTGCTACTCGGATTGGCCCCCACTGCAGCATTTTTTCTCGGAAGCTAAGCAGGGTCGGGCCTGGTTAGTACTTGGATGGGAGAACATTTTCTCTTCTAATAAGATCTAGATCTTTCCATCTTTGCACTACAGGAATGAGATGGGTTTTTAAAAGACTCACTATTTCCCCCTATTTCTCTAATCGTTTTCATTTTATCTCAAAAATGGAGAATTAAAAATCTCCAGAAATATCTGGCTTCCCTTTTCTTCTTATATAGTAAGTAGGTCTGAAAACCCATGTGGAGTAATAGGAAGTGGATACATTAGAAATACATTTTAACAATTCTATCATATGCAAATCATTTCACCTTGGTTCCTTAGAACTTTTCATTGAAGTGTGTCATATTTTCATGTATATATAATGTATATTTATATATGTTTATACAAATATACATACTTAGGCTCGATGGAGTTATTGAGAAAGCTGACCTGAAATCAAAATACTAAAACCACAGCACTTGAGAACTGGAAATCATACAATTTTGTTTATCCCAGCTCTTTAGTTATACAAAGGGAAATTAAGGCTCAGGAAAGCTATTGCCCTTGCCTTAGGGTCTTTGGATTCTGGTCCTGAATTTGCCGTATCATTTCGCACAGATCGCCTACGGTCTTTTGTTTCCTCATCTGTAAAATGGGTGCACTGGGAGACATGCTCTTAAGCTATCTAATGTGTATGATTCTGCAAGCATAGGATTTGGATCACACAGAAGAGGTCATCCAGGACTCCCCGTGACTAGTCAGTCTACCTTGTCACCAGTGGGTCAGCTTATTTTGGCCCTGGACAGGTTTTAGCCCCCCTTCACTAAAAGGTTGGGTTCTGGCAGCTGGAGTTTCCTGCCTACTTGGGTTTGTATATTTTCGCCAGCCTTTGACTCGGAAAAATCCAATTCAAGTCGATTCCTTTAGCGCAAGTGGCAGTAGATACTAGAATATCCAGAATTGTTAGAATCTTGTTTCCTGCTTCCCCCAGCCTCCCTGTCTCTGTCTTGCGTGGCTCTCAGCTTTGCCAGAACGGGCCCGTTGTACTTTTGGGAATTCCCTCAACTACTCATCATTTCAGGCTGAACATGAATGATTTATCCAGCCAGAGTTAATAAAATTGACTGTGGTCTCTGAAGAAGGGATAGTTTGTCAAAGCTCTATCTTCAAACTAGTTGAATATATTTTTCATGAATTGTGATTAATGCCAGGTACTTTCAGATGGCTTTTACTAATTAATAAATCAATCACCTTGACTCATCTTGGCAGCCTAAACTTTAAAAGTTCACTACCGCCTTGTTCAAAACCAGGATCCCATCCGTACCTAGTTTAGTGGCTTAATGTAATTCTTAAGAAAGCAAGCAGATTGAGCAATACTTTAATTCAGAAACAAGTTGCTCAATGTGTGTCCACTGAAAATAACAAGCCTGAGAAGGGGAAACTAACCATAAAACACAGGCAGTAGCTAATGTATTCCTGCTTCTTGACTGATTTCACATTTATAACAAAGCTCACATTATTATAAAGGATTTGGAAAGGTCAGCTGGAAGCATCTTTCTACCCATAGAAGGATTTCTGAAGGAGCTGAAAGCACCAAATTAACTCAAAACAACAAAATAAAGAGAAAACTTTATCTGAGTTATTGTAACATGTCTGGCTCACAAACTCCACAGAACTCATGAAATAAATGCAAGTGAACTATTATTTATTTTTTTTCCTGCTCACAGAAAAGTTTATTTAAAAAGGCACTGGAGTTATGGTTTCAAGAAAGGAAAATGGTTCATGTTTTTCTTATCACATCAAAGGGGACGTACACGCCCTTTAACAGAAAGCAATTAGGGGCTGTTCAAAGAAAGCTTCCCTGCAGCGAGTAGCAGTTGGTTCTGAACCAGGTAATACACACACCTAGAACCTTCCAGGACCAAAAGAGAGAGACAGATGCGGGGGGGGGGGGGGGGAGGAAGAGAGAGAGGGAGAGAAAAGAAATAGTTAATTCAATCACCCCATAAATTAAACCTCAAATGACATTCTCAGGATCTTTTCTGTTTTCTGTTACTAGGTTATTGAAAAAACTTCTCACGGAGGAACAGGTATTCAATGAATGTCTTTATACAAAAGAAAAATGCCTGGATCCCAGCCTTAGAGGGGTTCACAACCACACAGAAGGCTTGGAGGACTATAATCCTGCCCTTCCAGGATATTCACTGAAGTAGACCCCAGTGATCCTGGGCCCAGGACCCCATAAACTTCTTCTGCCCTGTGTCTCTGGATGCGGCTAGGACGCCTGGAGTGAGAGAGCACAAAGAGCCTCGCGAGGTGGGAGAGTGAAGAGGGACAGGGAGGAGATGAGTTTAGAAGGATCCAGAGCCTCAAGAACATTTCTCCACACCTCCCCTGAAAAACTGTGGCACGGAGAATTCTTCTCCTTTGGAATGCAAATGTAGCATTCACAGCCATCCCGTCTTCTGAGTGGATTAACATTTAGACGGTCATTTTTCGTTTGGGGGAGGAGAAAAGGAAAAGAAAGAGGAAAAGGAATTTTCTTTTAATTAAGAGGAGGAAGAGCTAGAGTAATCAAAATCATAACGGACATGATGACTTGTAAGGATCGTTTCTAAAGTGCCAGGTCTGGGCTAAGTAAGGGCTTTTTATTCTTATTCCCTAAACTTACGGTTAGGAAAACCTCCCCTAGCTGACACTCCCTCAGTTTCCTAAAATCCTTTAGTCATCTTTCCCGAGGGCATTGGATGTTTTTCCTACCTTAAACACCCACTGTTGCTAAGGGCCATCTATGTAAGACAGGTAACAGCATCCAGGGTGAAATTGCAAGGTTCCCAGTTAAAAAGCGGTTAGGGAGAAATCGCTGGATTCCTCTATGATATAATGTACGGGCTTTCACACCCTCAACAGTCATAGCCTTCCTTAACCGGGATCCCCATTCAGCCACTCACAGCTGTGTGACCTTGGGCAACCCTCCACACCTCAGTTTCACCATCTATAAAATGGGTGTAATGATGGTATCAAGCCCTAAACGTCATCGTGAGAACCAGATACACGAATCCGTATAATAAATAAAGGCTGGCCATTGTTTTTGTGCTCGTTTTCAGGTTATCTGTTAAGAAACTTTCCATAGTGCTAATGTCGTGACCTTCTTCAGCCTGGAACTGGATTAATTAATATGTGTCTAGAAATATATTAAAAATCAGTGATTCTTGAGAAAACTTTATCTCACCAATATCATGACTTAGCCACTACAGGAACTTCTAAAAGCTTGATGTTATTTTTATATACGAAATTCTAAACACTTGGACCCATCTCGTCTCCTCAGGATAAAGTCATTCCACGAGAAAAGTAACAGTGTTTCTCCCCCGCACCCCACAATCTCCTACGGTGAGCATTTAACATACACTACATCAAACAAGCAGGTAAGGAAAAATAATAGTTTCAGGTGTAAACAGAGCGGCTGACTGGGCTAATTTTGGTAGTTCGTTTTTTTCCCCCTAGACAAAGTAGATTTTCAAGCCAAGTGGTACATAATAGTGTCTACAAATGTAAAGATTCTGCTCTCTACATTTAATTACATATGTGCCTATTCTTGATGTTGTTTGTGTGTTCCCTCTGTTTTTCTTACCCATTCCAGCCAAAGATCTGACTTAATTTTATTGGACTTTGTGAAGAACCAGGAATTGATACTGGGTGGTGGTTGTTGTTGTTTTGGGTTGTTTTTGATTTATGTCAAAATTTTCTGCTTTTCACTTTGCTAAATCCCTTCTTCTATTTATATTGGTAGATAATATCCACATTTATATCGCGGGAAGGTATACTGAGAATCCCACTTGGGGTGGAGCGGACACCAGGAAGATAAAACTTAAGAAAAATACACTTAGATGATTTCACCCCTAACAGAAATGAGGGGTTTTTTTTGGGGGGGGGGAGGACAGAAGATTGTTTGGCTTTAAGATTTTGCTTTTTTTACAAGAATGTATTCAGGTATAGCGTGAGGAATGAAAACTACAAAGAACACCCTCCAAGAGTTCCTAAGCATCTAAGGTGGGGTGGGCTCACCTGCAGGGTCCGGAGGGCAGGAAGCAGGGAGGGGGCTGAGCAGGAGGGCGGAGAGGGCGGTGGGCGGGACCAGGGCGACTCGGTTGCTTTCTCGGGTCGCCTGGTTCTCTGCCGTTTTGTCTCTCCCACCCACGAATTTCACCCAAGTGTGCAAGGACCTGCATACACCTCGCAACACGCTGCAGGGGCCACGATGACGGTGTAAAGGTTGGGGTGCACAGCCGGGCTGGAGGGAGGAAGGAGAGATAGAGAGGGAGGGAGGGAGGCAGAAGGGGGGGAGGGAGAGAGCGAGAGAGATCACGTGATTTTCTGGAACGCAGACTAGCTTCTTTATTTTGATTCTCTAGCAAACTCACTATCTCCAAAATGCGTTGAGTGCATGGAAAGAGTAAAGTCACGTTCCACTGGAAAGGGTCACTTCTTCAGTTCACACGAACTTATTCTTTGATCCTCCCTCATTGCTCTGAAGATTTGCTTCTCTTTCAAATCAAATAATTTGTTTCTCATTCTGAGAAAAGCTTTCTAGATGTGATTTCCCTTTTGAAAGAGCGACTTTGAAGTCTTCCTCGGGCACATCCTTTCTTAAAGGGATATGGAAAGAGGAGAAAGGCCTGCGGGGAGCTTGCTTTAAAAAAGTCACTTTCCGGATACCCTGTCTTTCCATTAAAGACTCTTGAGCTGAAACCTGCCGGCTGGCAAGGAGACTATTTCAAATGCAGCTCCCGGGGCTGGAACACCCCTGCTCCCCACGGGGAGCACCCAAACTCTTTGGACCCAGGAGCCCAGGGAAGGTAAAGGTGGGCAGAGCCGAAAGGAAGCTGTGTTTTCATTTTTGAGTAAAGCCACTTCCGTGGGAGGACTCTTGGCTCTGCATTAGCAAGGATTGCCAAATGCTCTTAGTTCTTGTCTCCCAGGACTTCAGGGCAGGGACAGCTGAAATCCGGGCTTGTCCGTTTCCTGGGATGGTTAGATTTCAGGCTCCGGGGCTGTGGAGGATTTATTACCTTGGTCCAGGGTTGGAACCGCTCGGTGGACCGGGCCAGGCCGAGCACCTGCCCCACCGTGGCCCAACACGCTGGCAACAAATTCAAGCCTCTCAAGTGCGGAATGAGCTGTATGCACACGAAGTGACCTTTAATTGTGTCTTAGAAACTCATGTCAGATCAACATGTGGTTTCACTTATTCAGCAGAGGTGATTACATTTCAAGCTGTTTTGTGTTAGTTTTCAGCATTTAAATAAAGCATTTTCTCTGTCATATATTTGATGTGGCTCAAAGAAGCTCGCTTCTTTTTTTTTTTTTTCCCTCTCATAGATTTTATTGTTTGATTAGTTCTTTTTGTCAAGTGAGATCAAAGATGGCTTTCCTTTCTTTAGGAGAGATCTTTTCTTAAAACAAATCAATGAAATGGATTCCATGGCAAAGAGGAATTTTATTTAAAAGATTTTGAAAAGGGAAAAGATTTCAATGGGAGTGAAGAAAAGATGGTTTTATGTCTGCATTATATTTATCTGTCAGAGAGTTCAATGAAAGTAAATACTAGGAGCGCCTGGCGGGCTCAGTCAGTAGAGCATGCGACTCTTGAACTTGGGGTCGTGAGTTTGAGCCCCACATTGGGTGTAGAGATTAGCTAAAAAAATTTTTTTCTTTTTTTTAAAGAGAAAAACTAAATACTGTGGCATGCTGAACTTTGGGTTTACTATAGGAAGGCTTTTGCAATCTTAGCTGGTAGAACTATTATGGAAAATATCCACTTCACATTTTGTGATCTGGGAATATTAGGGAGCTGCCCATCTCCACTTCTGGCTTTGCTATGGAGCGGATGCTGGCCTGCTGGTCTTTGCTCATGCTGTTCTAGACAGCTGGAATGTCCTTTCCATGCCTCTGCTGGACACTCCTTCCTAGACCTCAAGAGGAAACCCGGCAGTTTCCAGAAAGCATCTGTGTTGTAGCTACCTCTATCAAGGACCGACCATGTTATCTTGAAATTATGTATTTACTTGTGGACCTGTAGGCAGGAAATGTGCTCTTAACTTGTGGACCTGGAGGCAGGAAATGTGTTCTTCACCTTAAAAAAAAAAAAAAAGATTTTATTTATTTATTTATGGGGGGAGGAGCAGAGGGGAGAGGGACAAGCAGACCCTGCACTGAGGGCGGAGCCCAATGCAGGACTCGATCCCATGACCCTGAGATCATGACCTGAGCCAAAGCCAAGAGTCAGACACTCAACTGACTGAGCCACCCAGGCGCCCCATGTTCTTCACCTTTGTTCCTCTCTCTTCCTGTGCTTGTTGGAACTAAACGCATATCTGTCAATCCGAACGGAACAAAGACAGAATTGTGGTCAGCATTCACTTCGCTATAAAAAAAAAAAAGATGATTAGGATCATATCGGGAGTATTTGGCAGTCACACAGTAAATAACATGTGTCAAATATCACAAATAGAATACACAGATGCTCCTAGACAGCACTTACTATGATCCTCAAATGGTAAGTATTTTTCTCATTTACTGTATTAATCCGTCTTTTTAGCTTAAAATGTCTGCTCCCTGAGGGCAGGAGTTTTTGTCTCGTTTTCTTCACTGCTCTATCCCCAGCATTTGGAACAACACCTGAGACATTGCAGTAGATCCAAAATGATTTGTTGAATGAAGGAAGCAATCTAGACACCATCTTGCCCACTTCCAGTCATGATGATGGTGGGGGGGATTGAGATAGTCATCCAAATAATTCAAACCAGAGATTGCTAAATAGGTCTTGGGGATGTGGTGACTATAGTTAATAACACTGTATTGCATATTTGAAAGTTGGTGAGAGTAGATCTTCAAGAAGTTTGCATCACAAGAAAGAAAAATTTGTAACGGTGTGTGGTGACGGATGTGAACTAGACTTAATTGTGATCATTTCACAATATATACAAATATCGGATCATTATACTGTATATCTGAAATGAATATCATGTAATAGGCCAATTATATCTCCATTCTTTTTAAAAAAGTTTACTTTCTTTTGAATTAGCTTTCAAGGGGCCTCAGTTATGTGGGTGGTTCTTACAAGTCTCCAGTTGCACTGAATGGGAGTTTGGCTTCAGGCTCCCAACTAGTGCATCACATGGTTGATGCCTCTTCAAGGCTCAGAACAATACATTCTTTGTTTATTCAAAAAATCAGGGGCGCCTGGCTGGCTTAGTCAGTTGAGTATGTGACTCTTGATCTCGGTGTTGTGGGTTCGAGCCCCACGTTGAGTGGAGAGATTACTTAACAATAAAAAATCTTAAACAAAACAAAACAAAACAAAAAACCCCAGGTAATTGCCTGAAAAAAAAAAAAGTTATCAGGAAAATGAATTATTTGGTATCCTAAAGCATCACCAAGACAACATTTTAAAATTCTTCTTTTGCTCTCAAAGTGTAGATGCTTAATAGAATTTTCTAGACTTGACCTCAACCAAGAAAAGTAAAAAAGTCAGAATCTTCAGTGTATAGAACTCCACATGCTCCATGACGCCAAGAACCAGGTAGGTTGTGGTCTCTGTTGAGCATCCCACACTCCCTGGCAGAGGGCCTGGCCCACAGTAGGCCAGCAAGAACTATATTGATGGGGGTGCCTGGCTGGCTCAGTTGCTGGAGCCTGAGACTCTTGCTCTTGGGGGGTTGTGAGTTTGAGCCCCACATTGGACGTAAAGATTACTTAAAAATAAAATCTTAAAGGGGCACCTGGGTGGCTCAGTCGGTTAAGAGTCTGCCTTCGGCTCAGGTCTGGGATCAAGCCCTGCATGGGCTCTCTGCTTAGTGGGGAGTCTGCTTCTCCCTCTCTGTGTTCTCTCTCTTTCTCAAATAAATAAATAAAATCTTAAAAACAACAACATCAGAAACAACTGTGTTGATGAGTGAATGAAGGAATAGTCTATCTCAGCAACTGTTGTATAGGTTGAACTTTAGGCATCATTTGAGATCGTGAACCGCTGTGGAAGAAATTTCCCCTGCCTTTACAAAGTAGTGGTTGAATGGCTAACCATTTAATTTGAACATCTAGGTGGCCACTTGTATGCCCAATTAAAAGTTTCCAACCATGGTTTTGCTTGTGTACATATTGCCCCTGTAATTAACCATGTGTGTAAAATACATTGGGTTTTCTGTAATAGAAGAAACAACAAGGAAATACATATACCTATGGGAGAGAGGTGAGCATTAAAAAAAAAAAAAAAAAAAATCCCAGGAGTGAGAAACAACAGGAAAAGAAAAACTTTTTTTTTAAACAACGGAAAAAATTAATGCAAAAATTAGTGCACTTAGATAATGTTTTGTGTTTTGTGTTTTGTTTTTTCCTTAGAGCACAAAGCCTCTGAGAGAGAATCTAGGCCTTGGCAAAAAAAAACACACCAAAAAACAACAAAAAAAAACACATTAAGGCCCATAGGCCAATGCAAGATCTGGCCATCTAAATATCTTTACTCAGTATTTTGGTTAGTTTTTTCAGCATAATGAAGTATACCAAGATGTGGTAACTTAAAGCAACCAACTGTTTAGAAACATTATTTTAATTTTTAAAAATTAAAAAAAAAAATTTTTTTTAAAGCAGTTTTGGGTTCAGAGCAAAATTGAAAGGAAGGTCGAGAGATATTCTGTGTATCCCCTGCTTGCACAGTGCACATGCTCCCCCCAACCTATACACAGCCTTTCCCCAACCATTTATTCTTTAGATCATATTCTTCTAGATTAAGCCAGACAGGCTGATCACTGTTGGATTCTCTCGTGTATCTGTGAGCAGCTGCTGGATGATGAAGCATGGTCTCCTTTGTGTGACTGCTGGCTGTCCAGCTCGATAGTCTAGCAGTCCTCAGCTGAGATGGCTTGTCTCTATTCCATATGGTCCCTCCAGTACAGTAGCCCAAAGTTCCTCACCTGATGATCTCAAAGTCCCAAAGGGCAATGAGAGTACAATGTACGAAGTGCCTTGAGGCCTGGGCTCAGGGCCTGTGCCTATCACCAGCGCTTGAAGATAATGCTAACAAAGTATTGCCATTGGGGAAAACTGGTTTAGGCAAAACTAAATAATATAATCAGTAAATCAACTGAATCTGGCAGACATCAACCACTGAATGTAAACACGGGAGAGAGGTTAGCATCACGAGATCTAGCTAAGCACGATTAGCATGCAATAGTTGGGCCAGACTTACACTAAAACATGATTAGTTGTTTATCTGTAAGTCAAATTTAGATGAAAGCCTAAGGTCTTATTATTTTCATATAGGAAGCAAATAGAAATGGAAGTTTTAGTATGTTCCTTTGCCACCCAAGGGCTCACCTGGCACTGACTACCCTCTCCACTTTGGAGACACTACACTCAGAGCTTTTAGGGTAAAAGGATCACTTCTCACTGGGTTTTGTATCCCCAGGGCTAATTGTGAGCTTCTAATAGACCACAGGACCCTGAGTAAATGTTTAAATCTTCTGTTTCTCAGTTTCCTCATCTGTGAAATAAAGCTAATAATAGTACCCACCTCACAAAACCATGTGAGGATCATATGTAGAGTACATGCAAGATGCTTAGAGTGTCAGACATGTGGTAGGCCCTCGTTACATGTTATTTATTTATTATATTATTATTATTGATCTCATTGTTATTGGCAATCATGGTTGGTCAAATTCTACTACAAAAACGCTGTTATAACTAAACAATTTTTTTTTTAAAGATTTTATTTATGAGAGAGAGAGTGAGAAAGAGCATGAGAAGGAGAAGCAGACTCCCCGCTGAGCGGGGAGCCCGATGCGGGACTCGATCCCGGGACTCTGGGACCATGACCTGAGCCAAAGGCAGTTGCTTAACCAACTGAGCCACCCAGGTGCCCCTAAACAGTTTTTTATATTTTATTTTTAATTTTTTCCCCATTTTTTAACATTTAAATTCACTTAATTAACATATAATGTATTATTGGTTTCAGTGGTAGAGGTCAGCAATTCATCAGTCTTATATAACACCCAGTGCTTATCACATCACATGCCCTCCTTAATGTCCATCCCCCAATTACCCCATCCCTCCACCCCTCTCCCTCCATCAACCCTCACTTTGTTTCCTATGATTAAGAGTCTTTTATGGTTTGTCTCCCTCTCTGATTTTGTCTTGTTTTATTTTTTCCTCTCTTCCCCTATGATCCTCTATTTTACTAAACAGTTTTAAAAAAGGAATCTTAAAATTATTTTCAAACTCCACACACACACATTTTTTTTAATATCTAATGCTACCAAAAGTACACAGAATTGGTATTCTCAAGACAGCAGGACTTGGGGCGCCTGGGTGGCTCAGACGGTTAAGCGTCTGCCTTCAGCTCAGGTCATGATCCCAGGGTCCTGGGATCGAGCCCCGCATCGGGCTCCCTGCTCCACGGGAAGCCTGCTTCTCCCTCTCCCACTCCCCCTGCTTGTGTTCCCTCTTTCACTGTGTCTCTCTCTGTCAAAAAATAAATAAAATCTTTAAATAAAATAAAATAAAAAGACAGCAGGACTTTACTTCCACTTCAATTTAGCACTGCAGTGGAGATCCTGGGGGTGCCTGGCTAGCTCATACGGTAGAGGATGTGACTCTTGATTGTGAGTTCGAGCCCCATGTTGGGTGTGGAGTTTACTTAAAAATAAAATATTAAGGGACACCTGGGTGGCTCAATCGTTAAGCATCTGCCTTTGGCTCAGGTCATGATCCTGGGGTCCTGGGATCGAGCCCCGCATCTGGCTCCCTGCTCAGTGGGAAGCCTACTTCTCCCTCTGCTTGTGTTCCCTCTCTCGCTCTCTCTCTGACAAATAAATAAAATCTTAAATAAAATAAAATCTTAAAAAGATAAAATAAAGTGGAGATCCTGGAGCATTTTCGTCTATATACAATTCTGCATACACACCCTAGTCTTGGGAAAGTATATTAGATGTTTTAAATTTGTATAAAGGGATATGTCCCAGCTCCCTGGAGGTGTTGGGATTGGCATATGACAATAATAATAGCAATAACATCATACTGATACCTGAGTGGAGGTCACTGACTGTGTGACCTCATGCCTGTCACTTAGGCCCCTGGAGCCTTGGTTTTCACATCCTACCTTCCTCTAAGACTTACGAGCTACATGAACACTGTGTGAGCAAGCACATTATTTTAAATTCCAATATGCTACTCACACATTATTAATTATGCCTAGGAAGCACTTGCTTCTTTGAGGTTGGATAGTATAAATCCATTTTCAGACTCCAAAAGGATACATTAAAATTATTTTCACGTTTATGGTTGAAAATCAAACACCTTACTTAATTTTAAATACCAAGCTCTTTTAATTCAATGTTGTGAGGACAGTCACTGTGTTTGAGTGAGGATCATGGTACCTTGCCTTTGTGAGCTGAACATAGTATTCGTGATGTGGGACACAATACCTGGGTTCTAATATTTAGGGGCACCTCGCGGGCTCAGTCCATGGAGCATGCGACTCTTGATCTTGGGTTGTGCGTTCAAGCCCCACGTGGGGCATAGAGAGCACTTTAAAAAAACATACAGTTCTTGAACAAAGGATAAAATGAAATTCCTGTCCATGTTTACGGGGCTTATTTCACTATTGCAGGTCATTATAAACCTGGCTCCATTCAGAGCTGGTTCTTCAGTGTCCTTCATCTGTGGGACTGAAGTCCAATCTAGCCCAGAGAACCACTCCCTTAAATAAAGCATTTAGCACAACATAAGCATAATAATAGCTAGCCAGTGAGCTTTTGCTTTTGCCAGGCTCAGGGCTTTGTCCCTTAAAAGTTTTTCTGGTTAAGAGTTTGAACTCTTGGATCAGCTGATCTGGGTTTTAATGTTTCACTCACTGTCTACTCCTGTGTGAATTTGTGTGACTTGGTTTAATTGTTCTGGACCTCCATTCTCTCATCTGTAACCTGAGGGAGCCAATAGGGCCCATCTCACTGAGTTACTGTAATTATAAGAATGATCGTGTTTGTGTAATATTTATTGGTACTTTTTTAAAAAATTTTATTTATTTATTTGACAGAGAGAGACACAGCGAGAGAAGGAAGACAAGCAGGGGGAGTGGGAGAGGGAGAAGCAGGCCTCCCGCGGAGCAGGGAGCCCGATGCGGGGCTCGATCCCAGGACCCTGGGATCATGACCTGAGCTGAAGGCAGACACCCAACGACTGAGCCACCCAGGCGCCCCTATATATTGGTGATTATTAAATGTCAGGCACGTTCTCATCCCTCACATCGCCCTCAGGATCCATCGAGGTAGGTAAATGATGTCATAAAAATATATCCCACCCAACGCAATAAAGCTATTTCACTTTGAATGACGTATGTGTGTGTGTGTATATATATATATATATACTTTTACAAACATTTTCATTTTTTCTGGATTGTCACTTATGCAGAAATATTTGTACAACCCTGGTCTAGGGTATAGTGGGATGAAGAAATAAAATAGCCACAGATCAGTAGGAAATAGTAGTAGAATATAAAAAGTAAGGATTTTTTTTTTTTAAAGCAAGGATGACTCACATATTATTATCCTTTGGAAGAACTTAGTTGTTCTTTTTTTTTTTTTTAAGATTTTATTTATTTATTTGACAGAGAGAGACACAGCGAGAGAGGGAACACAAGCAGGGGGAGGGGGAGAGGGAGAAGCAGGCCTCCAGAGGAGGAGGGAGCCCGATGCCGGGCTCGATCCCAGGACCCTGGGATCATGACCGGAGCCGAAGGCAGACGCTTAACAACTGAGCCACCCAGGCGCCACCAGAACTTAGTTGTTCTTTGGGGAGGGACTAGTTCCATGGTCAATAAATTCAGGAAACACAGTCTCCTCCCTCTGAAAATCCACAGCACATGTCCTATGCCAATTTGACCCCAAAAATCGTTGTTGTCGTGTCTTCTATCCTTACTACCATTGTGGAACAGCATCTGGAAATCTCTAGCATACTGCTATGTGTGCAGGAACTCAAGCAAACATGGAGTATGTGCATCTGAACCCGAAGGTACCTTCCTGCGAGCTGGGGGGTTACATTCCAGGAGGCAAGGGCAGGCGAATGACCATCTCATTAATTTTTCAACTGATTCTTGTGGTTGGGTGCAGAGTAGCTTTAAAGGCTGAATCACAACGGCAGAAGACCTGGGATTAGCAGCTAGTGACAGGGAAAAAAAAAGGTGCTGTTTACAGGATGACAGAAGCCCCAAATGCTCTCTGTCCTTGTAGCGCGTCCCCACGCAGGGTCTCGCTGTGTTGCACCACGCGGAGGTGCAGAGGTGAACCTCTGCGGTACGGTGTGGTGCCTGTTTGTATTGTAGGTGTGAACTGTTCTAACCTCAGGAAATCGCAACCAGGGTGATCACTCAATTTGGGGTCAACACTCACTGTTATTTAATTGAGAAAGTTGTTTATTCAGCTTTCATATTTATACTTCTTTGCTTTTTCTCATTCCCACTCTGCACTAAATTGTCTCTCTGCTTAAGGCATGCCTAATTCTTCGGAAAAGAGATTTTTATTGTTTAAACCACCTGTGTGCAGCCTTTTTTTTTTTTTTTTTTAAGATTTTATTTACTTATTTGTCAGAGAGAGCATGCACAAGCAGGGGAAGCCGTGGGCAGAGGGAGAGGGTGAAGCAGGCTCCCTGCTCAGCAGGGAGCCTGCATCCAGGACTGGATCCTGTGACCCTGGGATCATAACCTCAGCTGAAGGCAGACGCTTAACGGACGGAGCCACCCAGGCGTACCTTGTACCTGTGTGCAGCTTTAAAGAAAATACACAGAGAGTAAAAATCATGAAGATTCTCCCACACGGGAAAGGGCCCTCTCAACATCTTATGAATGTCATGCTTGACTTTTCTTGCACACACAGTAATTTTACATGAATTCTGTGCTGTATGTCCTAGACATTTTTTTTTTACAATATAAATATAGACATTATTTTTGTTAATGGCCCAAAATATTCCGCTGTGTGGATTTGTCGTAGTTCATGTAACCCTCTGTCTGCTTTTGAGGGACCTTCTGGTTGTCTGCAACTTGTCATTATTCCAAATTGGGCCTTGTTCAAACACCCTTGTGTAAGTAGCTTTTCACACTTGAGAGATGTTTCTTAAGGTAAATCTCTAGAGGTAGTATATCTGTATGGAAGCATATCTGTATCTTATATTTGCCTCCATATTGCCAAATTGCCTTCCAGAAAGGTTACACCAAATGACCCCCATTCCAAATGTGCAAGAAATTGCTTCTTTTGATACCTGCAATTTTTAAACCATTTATAAGACCCCTCAAGATCTCCACTTTAATGTGTGACTATCCCAAGGGGAAAAGACTAGTTCTGTTGTAAAGTGGATCACTTCCAGGGGGAAAAAAAAGGCCTACAATACAGAAACCAGTTAATTTTCCATTTTGTCCACCTAATGCCAAAAGATAAGCGTGAACGTCCCTTTCAGGGAGTTACTAGTGTTTCAAGCGGCACAGAGATCAAATCTGAGCTCCGTACTGTAACACAAACACAAATGAGATAAAGTTGCCTCTTTTCCAAGATTTCCAAGGCTTGGGAAATCCTAAATGAGTGTCTTTAAATAGATATGAATCTATTAAGTCAAAGATTAAATTATTTCACGGACAACGGAGCAACTTGCTAATGCAAGAGTGCATACCATCTTCCAAGCCTGCCTTATATAACCTTTCTGGAATTATTGATTGGGTATGTCCAAAAGAACAGGTTTCTGAGGCTGGGTTTCCCTTTAGACAAGAGTACCTTATACAATGCCTCGTTCCTGGCATCTAGTAAATATTCAGTAAAGCCTAGTTGAGTGGATACACGGCATATGGCAAAGTTAGGAAAGAAAGTATCCACCCTATCAGTCAGAATCTATCTAATCAGCCAGAGTTATTCAGGAGCTATTAGTAGATAACCGAAGGGTGTAAGTATATGCTCTGAACAATCCTTCCTGGATTCTCATGTTTTCCAGAAGTAGCGACAGCAAACCTGTGGCCAAGGTTTTATTGTTTTTGTGTGTGTGTGTTTTTTTTTTTTTTTTTGCTCAGGTGGTATTTAAACATTTTGAAATAGTTGCCAACATTTCTCAAGTAAACTTTGCAAAAGAATCTGGATTTCTGGCTTTTCTCAACAAAATGTGAGCTCTGGCCACACCAAGTCTGAACATGCAGCCCCATGGCAATAGAGGGCCAGGGGTGAGGACGTAGGCTTCTCCTCCAGACTGCCAAAGTCCCCACCCTGCTGCCTGGCTCACCTCTCTCTACCTGGCTGGTCTCTCAATGCAGCTTGATTTTGCCACACCTTTTTTTTTTTTTCTTTAAGTTTGGAATGTGTTCCCTGGAGACCTCCTTATCTTAGATTATTACCCCAATTCAAAGAAATTTACTTGCTTTCTCTCTCCCTGATTTTTAAAAGACCGTGCTACTTCTGAGCTTTCCTCGATAGCTTGCATCTTGTTCTTTGTCTTCACCAGACGAGCAGGGAGGGACAACTCTCTAGAGAGACTGTCTCTCAGCAAACTCTCTACTGTATGTTGGTGATAATCAAAAACATTGGAATACTTTCTCCCGGGCACGTGGAGTGGGGGAGGGGAGATTCCGAGAAGCCAAAAGACACAAGATTATGGAGGGTTATTGCTCAATCTTCATGCTCTCGGCCAATCTTGGTTGTCAGATTAACCCCAGCAAGACATTTACTTGAAATACTGATTTTTTTGGAGGGGGGGGAGGGAGGTGGGAATCTTGATTCTACTCTGCTTTAAGAGAAAAAAAAAACAAAACTGTTGACTATTATATAGACATCAAAATACAGAGAAACATTCTTAATATTTTGCTATCAGAAAAGCAGACATTTTAGACATCGCAGATCACATACAAGATAAACACATCTGCCCATCCCCCACCTCCCCTAATAACGTAAGAATAAATGCCAAACTTCTATTACCAATTTGTAGATCTAAATCGACTTTATTTTTTCCTTCAACAGTAGGTGTTTGGTGTCAATGTACATTTTTTCTGCCAAAAGGCTTCCTGTCCCCAAACTATTAATTTTGTTTTTATGAATAATACAGTATGCCCCAGTTATTATTTAGTTTGATTGTATGCTAGCCTCATGCTCTGCATTTTAATTTAAGTGTAACTGCTCAGGAAAAATGCAAATCTCTTCTATTCAAATTCAAAAGAAAATAAATGGATTTTTTATGGCCTAAAGGATCTATTCATTACCAAATCATTTATCTTTTCAGAAGGAACAGTTTATATATCCAATATGCTCTAGTGCTGTCTTTATTTTCTTCATTTTTTCTCCTTTGATAAATATGCTTGCTCTTTCAAATCTCTCTTGAATCTCTGCTGATAGGGGCAGCTTATAGCCGACTGAACAAGAATATAATTAATAGCATCAAGCAGAAAGCAAAGGTTGCATAAGAAAGCTGGAACATATCGGATTTGTAAAAAATAATAAACAAATCTAAAACTTGGATTGCAATGTTAAAAAAAAACAACAGAAAGAAAGATACACGCCTGGCCTTATCAAAGTAAAATGACATAAGGGGAGGGAAAAGACAGAAGTACGCGTCTCTTTCACAGACTTGCTTTTTGTGAGTCGTGTTGCTGACAGCCTTAGGAACACGCATCATGCACTCTGATTTTGCTTCTAACATTACCTATTAGAAGTTTGGCATTTCTGGTGCCAGCCTTTTTTTTTTATTATTGAACACCGGTTTATGTTTATATCTTGATTAGAGAAACCAGTTTAGAGAGCATTGCTTCTGGGGGGGCGGGGGTCGGAATACACAGACAGCTGTGATACACAAAACAATTTCCGCTAAATCCCTTTCATCATAACAGCTCCAAAGGGCTCGACCGGCTTCCTCCTGAAATTAGGAAAGCCCTTAAGTGAGGAATAGTAATGGCAGGTGTGAGTTTATGGCCTTTTTCTTTTCTGAGACATTTGTCTTTCTTTGACATACCGGACTTTAAAAATCATATGATTGCCTTAAAGTTACGCAGAACGTTGACTTTCCCCATTCATGTTTTATGCATTCAATCGGATTTCAGGGCGAACTGAATGGATTTCTTTGTTCTGACTAGATTGAGTCCAGATAGATAATCTAGTTTAGTTATGGCTACATTGTTCAAATAATGCTAATTACAGTGCTTACAATACAATGGCAGATTTCAATGTTCATTTGGAAGAAGGGAAGAATCATCTGCCGAACTCAAAAATGTGTCGTCCTCTAACTTGCTCCCTGAAGGCCAATTTAAAGACTGGTTTTCGAAGAACAGTTTACCTTGAACTTCTTAAACACCAGCGGGGCTTCCACACACGACAGCCTGTGTAAGGGATTGGTGGTAATCCTGGCGGGGGGCCGGGGGGAGGCGGACTCCAAGAGTCTTTTTTTTTTTTTAAAAGATTTTATTTATTTATTTGACAGAGACAGAGATAGCGAGAGCAGGAACACAAGCAGTGGGAGAGGTAGAGGGAGAAGCAGGCTTCCCACCCTGAGCAGGGAGCCCGATGTGGGACTTGATCCCAGGACCCTGGGATCATGACCTGAGCCGAAGGCAGACGCTTAACGACTGAGCCACCCAGGCGCCCTCCAAGAGTCTTTTTGGCTGAAGGCTTCCCAAAATAAAATTCGGGCTTCAAAGAGGTGAAAGAAGGATCTTTGAGGGAAGGACAGGTGGAGCTGGTGCTCGAAGGCCAGAGACAGAGCCATCCAGAGAATATCTGGTAACTAACTCCTCCAGAGACAAAAATAAAAGTGCTTCTAGTAAGTGCTGTGAGTTTTTTTATAAGGAGAAATTATGGGATTAGGATGGGAGGGGAAATGAGGGGACATAGAAGGAAATGTTTCCCTAGGCTACTTCACTTCTTTCTGGAGGCTAGCTTGGCTCTTAGCGCCATTTGCCCTCCATTTTGTGATTTATTTGGGAAATTCCTGAGGTGGGAGCCAAGTGATAGATGAAGCTCTTGGCACCAGAAACGAAAACAAATAACGCACTGGAATAGATTTAGCAGGTGATAATGCAGAATACAGAAAAATAGAGGGGGGATTGATTTAATCATAATCATAATCATAAAGGATTTAATCATACAAAGAAATAAGTATTGCCATGCTGATTCTAAAGCACTAAAATACTGAATGCAAGGCACAGATTAGTTAGGGAATGTGTGTGGAATTTTTCTACATAAATCACCTATCACTCAGGGTCTGGGAGACTGGATGAGGTGAATAGACAAAAACAGCTCCTCTTGAGGAAGGAAAGAAAAGGCGAGGCTCACCATGCCAAGGACCGCTTTCTTTTAATGTGTCAAAAACAGAGAATAGATTATGCTTTAAAAAAAAAAAGAAAATCAGGTGTAACCTATGAATAGGATCCTGGATCAGATTTTAAAATATTTCCTAGGAGCACCTGGGTGGCTCAGTCGGTTAGGCTCAGGTCATGATCCCAGGGTCCTGGGATCAGAGTCCTGCGTCGGGCTCCCTGCTCAGCGGGGAGCCTGCTTCTCCCTCTCGCTCTGCTGCTCCCCCTGCTTGTGCTTTGTCTCTCACTTTCTCTCTCTCTGTCAAGTAAATAAACAAAATCTTAAAAAAAATGTTTCCTGTAAGGGACATGAACTGAACAATAGGCAACATTTGAACAAGACTTTCAAATTAAATAAGGGTACTGTATCAATGCTGATTTCATGATTTTGATGATTATCCCGTGATTATATAAGAGAATGTTATTTTTAAACAAACAAACAAAAAATACACTAAAGAAGGGACCAAAAAAATGGGAATGTGGGAAGAGAGCTAACTTTTGCTTGTCACCACATTTCCAGGAATTGTCCGTGACTTGGAGATCCTGTGATTTCACACCAGATGATAATTTTGGAAGAGAAAGTGAACTCTTACCCACTCTACTGGTTAAGACCTTGGGCAAATTAATTAAGCACTTGCTTTGCATCTCCATTCCCTTGGCTCTAAGACTGGTTTAATAGTAACTCATCCCAGGGCGCCTGGGTGGCTCAGTTGGTTAAGCGACTGCCTTCAGCTCAGGTCATGATCCTGGAGTCCCTGGATCGAGTCCCTGGATCGAGTCCCTGGATCGAGTCCCGCATCGGGCTCCCTGCTCGGCAGGGAGTCTGCTTCTCCCTCTGACCCTCCCCCCTCTCATGTGCTCTCTCTCATTCTCTCTCTCTCAAATAAATAAATAAAATCTTTAAAAAAAAAATAGTAACTCATCCCATCTACCGCTGACCTTTGAACAACTGTGTGTGGATGCTGACGCCCCCCCCCACAGCCAAAAGTCCAGGAATACCTTTTTTTTTTTTTCTTAAGTAAGCTCCACGCTGCCCAACATGGGGCTCGAACTCACAACCCTGAGATCAAGGGTCGTGTGCAGGTCTACCGATTGAGCCAGCCAGGCTCCCCATGAATAACTTTTGACTTCCACACAACTTAACTACTAACAGGCGACTGTTGACCAGAAGCCTAACTGGTTTTGTATGTTAGGTGGATTATATGCTGTATTTTTACAGTAAAGTAAGCTAGAGAAAAAATGTTATTAAGAAAATCATAAGGAAGAGAAAATACATTTATAGTACTGGACTGTATTTATATATCTATAAAAAAAATCCGTGTATAAGTGGACCCGCACAGTTCAAACCTGTGTTATTGGAGGGTCAGCTGTGGTTGTTGCAAGGATTCAAGGAGAAATGCACACAAAGCATTCCCTGGCACCTGGCTCAAGGCAGGTATCAGAAGTTGTCTGGTAGATGGTCACGATTATGCTTAACATTATTTCTAGAGCTTCCATTTTGATGAGTTGGCTTTTGTGTGTTTGGGAATAACTTAAAATAGCACGGCTTGCCTGCAAATCCATGTACCTGGAAAATGTTCGTATGCTTTAGAAAATACAGTGTTTGGAAGTCGGACTTAATTCTTACCAAGATAAGCACCTTTGTGGGCGCCTGGGTGGCTCAGTTGGTTAAGCGACTGCCTTCAGCTCAGGTCATGATCCTGGAGTCCAGGGATCGAGTCCCGCATCAGGCTCCCTGCTCAGCAAGGAGCCTGCTTCTCCCTCTGACCCTCCCCCCTCTCATGTGCTCTCTCATTCTGTCTCAAATAAGTAAATAAAATCTTTAAAAAAAAAAAAAAAGATAAGCACCTTTGTAATTACATGGAGGTTATGCTCTTTCCTGGTGGAAAAAGATTTTATGAAAAGCATAAGTAGGTCGCCTGGGTGGCTCAGTCGGTTAAGCGTCTGCCTTCGGCTCAGGTCATGATCCCAGGGTCCTGGGATCGAGTCCCGCATCAGGCTCCCTGCTCAGCGGGGAGCCTGCTTCTCCCTCTGCCTCTCTCTCTCTCTGTCTCTTATGAATAAATAAATAAAATATTTAAAAAAAAAAAAGAAAGAAAAGCATAAGTAACTTGGGCTTGGAGGAATAGAGCTGTACGGGTAATAGTGAGCAGCTATTGGCTTGTGTGTGGACGAGGAAGAGGGAGGGGGCGCCTGGCTGGCTTAGGCGGTAGAGCCTGTGACTCTTGGAGTTGTGAGTTCAAGCCCCACCTTGGGTGCAGAGCTTACTTACAAAAAAAGGGGTGGGGGGAGGAAGATGTCCGTGAACAGACACTTAATAGTAATGCAGTAAGAGCATTGGGTGTATTGGAGTCCAGCTTCCAGACCCTTCTACAGTAATGTTTCTTGAGGGGCGAGCCCTGCAGGTTCTGTAAGTTTCACAGCTTCGGCCAATTTTTCACAATCTAGATTCTGGGGGTGCTGCGAAGGGCAAAAGAGCATTCCAAATATAATTTTAGCCTTTACTTTTTGCCCTCTTTTTTTGGGACCAGAAGGGTGCTAGCTGCTAGAGGAGAAAACTAGGAAGGCTCTACGACCACCAGCACGAAGTAGGACGGGGACAGGTCTCCACAACCCCCTGCCCAGAAGTGTCAACGTTTTTGGCCGTTGGTCATAAGCAGCGGACACGTTTCCTGAACATCTACTTATCTACTTGCTAACGCACTTCGGTGTCGTTTGAGGACAGGAGTATCACCATGTCCCTTTCTGCACCGTGCACATCTCTGCGGGAGCCGTCAGCTATACTTGAAGCAATTGGAGTATCAGATGATACGGGAAGGCAAGCTCTGAGAGGGACAGATAAGGCCTCGGAGGGGCTGTTCAGCAAGCACAGGGCTGATTGCAAAAGACTGAAAAGGTCAAAAGTGTCAGGAGAACTAACCAGTGATATTATCACAGTGTCGCTGTTAGGCGCGTGAACTTTAGATCCACCTGCCCTACGAAAGAGTCGCGATGACCATCGTTTACAAGCCGCGAGACCTCGAGCCAGCTAGTTAGCGTTGGGAAGCCTTAGTTTTCTGATCTGTAAAATGGGGTGATGATGGCCTCTGCCTAAGAGGTGACAGAAGGATTAAATGAGAAAATGAATGGACAACACCCTCGAGAAAGGACCGCCACTATTTCTGTTATTATGGGTTATTTAACAGTTTTGGAGAATGCATTGGGTAGAGAAGGCAGGATGTCACCATTGCTGGTAGAATTTAAGGCTGCCAATGGTGACCCAGGAGGCCTTATTGCACTTGCAGACCTGTGTTTGCTTCGCTGAGTTTTTAAATGTTTTTGGAGCGAGGCGGGTTCACACACACATTCAGACATTCCCTAGAAAAATAGGAAAAGCAGGCAACTTTGGGTTCACATTCCCCCACATGGCAAGGATAGCTAACTTTGATCAGCATGAACTTTGCTAGGATCCATTATCCTTCAGGATCTTCCCCTATTCTTTTGGCATTTGGGTTTCAGACTCTTGAATTAACTTCTTTCTGTAATACTTGCATTGAAGGTGATTGATGTTAACACAGATGGAACTGTATGATTCAGCCACAAAAAGAATGAAATCTTGCCACTGGCAATGATGTGGTTGGAGCTAGAGAATATCATGCTAAGCGAAATAAGTCAGAGAAAGACAAATACCGTATGATTTCACTCATATGTGGAATTTAGGAAACAAAACAAATAAGCAAAGGCGGGGTGGGGGAAGAGAAGCAAACTAAGAAACAGACCTTTGACAACAGAGAACACACTGACGGTCATCAGACGGGAGGTGGGTGGGGGATGGGGAAACAGGTGATGGGGATGAAGGAGGGCACTTGTCATGAGCACAGGGGGATGCATGGAAGTGTTGAAGCATTATGCTGTACACCTGAAACTAATATAACACTGTAGGTTAACTGGAGTTTTTCAAACTCCAGTTATGTATCAGAATCCCCTGGAGGGCTCATTAAAGTGCAGGTCATGGACCAGCCCCAGAGTTTCAGATTCAGTAAGTCTGGGGTGGGGCTGAGATTTTGCATCTCTCTCAGGTTCTGGGGCTCGGGGGTGATGCGGATAGTGCCGCCTGGGATCCACACGTGGAGATCCACAGACCTCTAAAATGTGTACCTTTACTTCGCTTTCTTCGCAACAACAGTATTTGCTTGCTTTAAAATAAATACATACACTGCGGGGAGGTATACAGTAGAAAGTGACCATCTAGTTTTTCTACTAGGTAATTACAGTCAGAAGTTAATTTCTACTCTTTAAGAAGAATTAAGGAAAGAAGTTAATTTTTTTTTTTTAAAGATTTTATTTATTTATTTGACAGAGAGAGACACAGCCAGAGAAGGAACACAAGCAGGGGGAGTGGGAGAGGGAGAAGTAGGCTTCCCGCGGAGCAGGGAGCCCGATGTGGGACTCGATCCCAGGACCCTGGGATCAGGACCTGAGCCAAAGGCAGACGCTTAATGACTGAGCCACCCAGGCGCCCCAGAAGTTAATTTTTTAAAAGTTTCTGTTTGTTTCTTTATAAACCAATGTGATAAAGGCCATACTATACAATTTAAGAGCTGTGAAGTTTTCTTTTTCTTTCTTTTTTTAAATTTAATTTAATTTATTTATTTGTCAGAGAATGAGACAGAGAGGGAACACAAGCAGGGGGAGTGGGAGAGGGAGAAGCAGACTCTCCACTGAGCAGGGAGCCCGAGGTGGGACTCGATCCCAGGACCCTGGGATCAGGACCGGAGCCGAAGGCAGATGCTTCACGACTGAGCCACCCAGGCGCCCCTTTATTTTTCTTTACTAGACTGGCTTGAAGTTATAACAAGTGAAGCAGAAGCAACATGTGAAGGCCGGAGGAAAGGCAAAATGAATACTGGCATAGATTGAGGCTCACGGCGTACCTGCCGCTATGCTCAGCGATGATCGCAGTTTAATTGCCACAGCAGCTCAGTGTGCGAGGCTTAGCAAGGCAAATGACTCATGCAAGGTCACACCTCTAGTGACAGTGGAGTTGGGATTTGAACAGAGCCAACTTCGTAATCGAGTGACACGTTCCCCTACCCACTACCCATTCCTCTGCCTACCTTTTCTAGCTGCTACTGACTGATTGTTCATTAGATGCCGGACACCGTGCTGAGCATTGGGGAGCACAAAGATCTCAGGGATGTAAACCCCTGTGGAGTCCCAGCTCCTCGTTCTTGTGGTCATGGATTTTCCCCATGGACTGTTTCCCCAGGGAAAGGGACACATACACACACACACACACACACACAACATTTGGGGCACAATTTCAGGGGTTTCACAGACATCCCCCAATTTATTATGAGTCTCCTTGCCTCCCAAGCGAAGGACCCTTGATCTTGTAAAATCATGCCCAAGTTTTGCCCCTGTGGGCTCCCAGAGTGACGTGACTCGTGCATGAAACTTAGCTGAGGCATAGTTTAGTGTCTTATAAACTATTTGAATGAACATTTCAGCTCAGCATTCTATCTCTAGTATATGGAGTTATTAGACACAGGTGTCCTGGGCAGGTGCATGGACTCTCGCCCTCAGAAGGGCCCCGCATTTGATGCTCTGCTGTTGCCGTCTTTTGAGATTCTTAATAATTTCTGAACAAGGGGCTTCACATTTTCATTTCACACCGGTCCCTGTAAATGATGCAGCTGGTCCTTATTAGACATGGTGGCACCCACGAGAGGCCCTCCCAGAGGCCCAAACACTTGAAAATAAATAATTACTGGGCAGATACTAGTTCATTTCACTGTCACAGTGACCCAAGTGCGATAGGTTCTAGTTTTACCCCTACTTTATAGGTAAGGGAAGCATTTTGCAAATGCACTCAGTCCTTGAAATGGCTAGCGTTTAGCGATGAGTGAGCCTCATTAATGAGTAATGAGTCTAGAATTGTGCCTATTTGTATAAATTCCCCATCTATTTTAAACACAAAAAAGTTGAATCTCTGGGGACCTGGCCCAGCTGTACAGATATTTTCTTTCTGAAAACACCGAGCGGTTGATTCGCATGTTCTAGTGCTAATTCAGGAGGTATTTTGATCTTCATTCAGCTACCAATCGTGTCAGAATCCAGCTCCCAGTAATAATGGATGTGATTCGAATCCCCCAAATTGAGCTCGACTGTCTGCAGGGAGTTCTCCAGCCTACTGAAGATGGTGGTGGTGTGCCTGGCGGGGGCAGGGAGGAGGGGGATGGTCTGTGGTGTTTCACAGCTGGAAGCAGGTGGACTGTGGGTGAGGACATTCCGTGCTGTGCTCAGGAGTGCTTCTTATTCATGGCAAGTTCTGTGAGGAAGCTGGCCCATCAGGCCACAAGTTAGAAATTCAGATTTCACCTCCAAAGCTATTCAACCCAAGCCAGTTCACTGCCCGTGTATCTGTGCGTTGCCGAATTGTGAGGATTTAAAAAACAAAATGGATTGCTAACTCAAAAGAGAACTGAAAGTTTTCTATTTTTGTACTTAAAAAAAAAAAAGAATCTGATGCCGTTAAATGCTAAAATACTACATTTTCTAATTAGTCTTCTCTAATAAAATACTTCTCACCTTTCTCTGTACCAAATGGCATACTGTTCCCATAACTATTTGACTAAGAAATAAAGAAGTTTTGTTAAACTATAGTATTGTATTATTAGAATTAAAATTAAACTTGTCATTCCATGCTATATGGCTTATGGCGCTTTTGACCGTTCTCATTTTACCAGTTTGTGAGGTTTTTTTCCTTTCCGTGGGAAAACCCTGTGGCTTGCCCTCACTTCTTTCTTTCCTCCCTCTTTCCCTTCCTCTCTCTTTCTCTCTTTTAAAATAAATCCAACTAGCTTCTCATTTTTGTGTGTTATGAGTTTACTTCATAATTTTGGGCATGAGCTGGCTTTCTCTCATGAGTAACTCATTAATAATAATAATAAGCTGCATTTAAAAATATATCTCTTAGGGGCGCCTGGCTGGCTCAGGCCGGTAGAGCATGTGACTCTTGATCTCAGGGGTCGTGAGTTTAAGCTTCATGTTGGGCACAGAGCTTACTTAAAAAAATGTATATATTATAATTGAGCTTGATTGCATTAAATATAACTTGCAGACTGGAAATTGAAATAAATTCCCAAGTGTGTTTTTAAACACCCAAGTACTAGGTTTTGTGAGTAGCACTGTGAACACCGAGCCAATGAAAACTCAGGTTGAAAAATAATTCCTTCATTCTTAACATTTATTGAGGTCCTGTGCTAAGAACTTTCCTATTAAAAAACATTTTTTTTAAAAATTAAACTCTATGCCCAACATGGGGCTTACGATCCAGAGTTCAAGAGTTGAATGCCATAGAGACTGAGCCAGCCAGGCAGCCCCTGTGCTAAGAACTTTAAATGGATTATTTTTTTAATCCTCACAACCATCCAAGGAGATGTTATTATCATCCTTGTATTATCCCTGAGAAAAACCCAGAGAGGTTATATACCTTGTCCAAGGTCACACAGCTATTAAATTGTGGTGTTGGATATTAAAGCAGATCAATCCAACCGGTGGATACCTTATTAAGCTCATGTGCTCTGCTTGATGATTAAAATTCTTTTTAAAAGTTGACAAATTTAATAATCAGAAAATCAACTTAATATTTAATTTTTATTTTTTAAAAGACTTTTTAAAGCAGTTTAGAGCAGTTTTAGGTTCGCAGCAAAATCGAGTGGAAGGTTCAGAGATCTCCCATATACCTCTGGATTGTGCACAATCTTGCCCACCATCGATATCTCACACCAGATTGGAACATTTGTTACAACTGACAAACCTACGTGGACACATCATTGTCGCCTGATTTCCATAGTTTACATTGGGGCTCACTCTTGGTGCTGTCCATGCTATGGGTTTGGACAGATGTGTAATGACATGCATCCACCATTATAGTATCATGCAGGGTATTTTCACTGCCCTCCAATCCTCTACCTCCTCTCGCTCCATACCACATCTGTTTTTTTTTTTCTTTGATTTTTTTTAAAGTCCTAGATTTCTGGCTTCTAAAATATTATACTTGTTGAAATTGAAAAAAGAAATGAACTTTCAAGAAGAACTTGGAAGATGAAATTCAGAATGAAGAGATAAGGAAGAAAAGAGTATAGGAGGAAAGTCATGGAGGTGAGTTTGTGTAGGAGTCTTTAATTAATGGCAGGTAGTTTCTGAAATTAAGGAGTAGTTTATAAACAGGTTACAAAAGGTCTTCAATAAAAACAAGGTTTGGGAAGCAGGAACCCATTGAAGGTTTTTAAACACCAATGTAGCATGATTCAATTGGTATTTTAGGGAGAATCACTTAGGGATTTACTGTTGACTGTTTACATATTTACTATGTGCCAGCCACATAGTAAAATAATTTGGGAAAATAATGATGAGTCAAAACAGACCAATGTCTTTGATAGGCAGCCTCTAAGATGGCTCCAGTGACCCCCAAGTCCCGGTATTTACACCCTTGGGTGTGGGCTAAACACAGTGACTCAGCTTTAATAAATAGAATAGGACAAAGGTGAAGGGATGTCATTCCAAAGGTTAGGTTGCCCAAAGACTGTGACTTCCATCTTGCTTGCTCTCTGTTGCTCTTTCTCATGTGCATGCTTGCTCTGAGGGAATCCAGCTGCCATATTGTGAGCTGCTCTATGGAGAGGCCCACCTGGCAGGAACTGAGCAAGGTCTTCAGCCAACAGCCAGAGAACTGTGTCCCTCAGTCCAATAGCCTATGAGGAATCAATCCTGTGAACAACCGTATGAATGGTCTGGAAATGGGTCCTTCCCCAGTTGAACCTTCCCATGCAGCTGCATCCCTATCCAACACTTTGCACCTTGAACTAGATGCATCCACTTAAGCCACATCTGGATTCCTGACTCACTGCAATACCAACTGCAATAATAACCATTTTTGAAGCTACTATGTTTGGGGATAATTGTTATTCAGCAATGGATAACTAATACAGTCATTGTCTTCATGGAACTTATAGCCTAGTGGGGGCAAAAGATGTCCATTCAATATGAGAGCAATTGGTGTGGGCTTGCAGCTGTGCCAGGTGCGGTGGGAGAGAGATACATGGACTTACAAGGCTACACCATGGAGCAGCCTGATGGTGTCTGAGTGGCCAGTGATGGCTCTGCTGGGAAATGATGGTGAAGCTGGGATTGGAAGAGTATATCACATCCACTTGGCACTCTGGAATGGGAAGAACAGTTCTGACAGCAGAACTAAGCACATGCAAATGTCTCATGAAAGGAGGAAGCCTGAAGGATGCGGAGGGCTGAAAAGATACTTGAGGCTATAGTCCAGACGCAGCTGGAGGAGGCGGCTGGGGCTAGACCCCATAGCTTCTCATAGGTCAAGTTGAGGAGTCTAGTCTTTATTCTCAGCCCAAGGAGAAGGGTTCTAGCAGGGAAGCAGCATGCTCAGATGTTCAATTTTATTTTATTTTATTTTTTTTAAGATTTTATTTATTTATTAGAGAGAGAGAGAGCACAAGTAGGCAGAGTGGCAGGCAGAGGGAGAGGGAGAAGCAGGCTCTCTGCTGAGCAGGGAGCCGGACGTGGGGCTCGATCCCAGGACCCTGGGATCATGACCGGAGCTGAAGGCAGCTGCTTAACCGACTGAGCCACCCAGGCGCCCCTCAGATGTTCAATTTTAAAAGTTCACTCAGGCAGTAGAGAGAGTGGATTGTACAAGGACCAGGGTGGATCAGGAGACCAGTTTGGAGGCTCCTGCAATTGTCCAGTCTAAGAAACTAGATTGGATGTGTGCCATTGGGGAGATGAAGATGGATGGACAGTCTTGAGACATTTCTAGGAGGCGAAATTGGTAGGACTTGATGGTTTGAACAAGGAAGGGTGAGGAGGAAGAAGTTGTCAAGACTAACTCATAATGTTTTTAACACAGGAGAGGCAGGAAGAAAGGAAGATATTCAATTATCTATGTAAGAGGTCATGAAGATGCCAAGGCATTGACAGTAGAATTGGCAGAAAGATCCCCAGGGCATTGTAGAAAAAAAAAAATCAATAAGCTTTAGTAGCTGATTGGCTGTAGGGTGAAGGCCTTTTGGGAAAAGAAAGACTCTAGAAGGACATCAGCCCCAAGTGTTTTTGCTACCTCTTTCTTGAATATGCAGAGTGTGATTATGAATACATATTACATGAAATACCCTCAAATCTGTCCATTAATACAGAAGGGAGCAGGTCTGTGAATGGTTAGGGGAAGCAGCACAAGAAGAGAATAATAAAGCTTTTCAGCATCAACAAAGTATGATTATTAAAGCCAAAGGGAAAAAAAACAACAACACTGTTTTACTGGATCCATTAGACACGCTTTGGGACTTACTGCATCCATAGAAACTGACCTGGATGCACTGAATGGTAGAAAACCACGTTCCTACTTGAACAGGGTTGTGCTGATTCTTAGTATAGAACTCTTAGTCCCAACGTATTTGAATGATTTTGATTTGGGGGGACTCATTTGCAGCAATTGCAAACTAGATACAGTTCCATGTATAGAGGATCAAAGGATATACATATATATGTATATATACACACCCACAAATGCATTTAGTATATGATATACCAATATTTAATATACATATCATTACTATAATATATAATATTATATATAAAGGGCAGATATAGGTAATATTTTAAATAAATATGTTAATTTATAATTTAGTTTATTATTTAAAATGTATTTAAAATAAATAAAAATTTATTCAATTTTAATTTATGTATTGATGTATTTATAAATGAAGGGTGTAATATGTAATATATGTAACATGTTTTATATATATATATATATATCTCCTCCCTTAATTTATAGTATTCAAATCTTTAGTAATCATTCAACCCATTTGATGTCTGCAAGCAGGTGAGTGACATACACTGTCACACTCACATTGTAGGACATTGGGGCCTGGTGAATAATGTCATTCACCCATAAAAGCATTCGATCTGGTCAAGATTAAGAACTTACATTCATGCACAGATAAATTTGGGCATAGAGGCCTTCTGCATTTCAACTCACCCCTCTACGTTATTGTTCAAGCTGATTAGGCTTGTAGATAGTTGGGCGACTTTAACAACAAATAAAGGCCCTTCACTCTATTTTTGAGAGGAGAAAGACAACACAGAAAAGGATGGCCACTGCAATCGTCTCCTGAGTGATCTCTCTGCTTCACTCTTGCTCCCACAATCCGTTCTCCACAGGGCAGTCAGTGTGGCTTTCAGAAAGTTAAGTCACATTCTGTCACTCTGTCATCAAACCTTCTACAGTTGCTTCCCATCTGACTTGAAACGAAATCCTTACAACAGCCTTGGAACCTAGGTGAACAGGACCCCTGACTGCCTCTCTCTTTCCATCTCTTGCCTCACTCATCCCTTGCTCATGATCAAACCACACCAGTTTTATTTCTAAACCTGGACCATGTCAAACCTGGCCCTGCCACAGGGCCTTTGCAATTGCTGTTCCCTCTGGCAGGAACACACTTTCCCTGGAGTTTCTGGTGGCCGGCTTCTTCTCATTCAAGACTAGATCCAAATGGAACCTCAGTTGAAGGCTCTCCCCTCCTCCTCTGGCCCTGTGTTCCATGATGCTGGATTACCATAGGAGCACTTTTATCATTTTCTGAAATTATCTTATGTATTATATATCTTAATTATTAATTATATTATGTATGTATTCACTGGTTTTTGGCTGTCTCTCTCAGTTGGGTGCCACCTCCATGAGGTGTCCTTTTCAGTGTTCTTCGTTTGAACATTGTTGTATCTCCAGATTCTTATGACACTTGACACTTCATAGGTCTCAAAAAAATTTTTTTTGAAATGGAGTCATTGAATGGATTGGCCTAAGCCACTCCAAATGCTTCAAGGCTAGTTTTGGGTGTGTCATGGTGAGCATTCTCCTAGGTAAAGCTTTGAACATACTCAAATTCATTGCCATACAATCCCCGCCATACAAACAGAACCCCATGGTGACCGCCAACCTGGCCCATGAGTGAATGGGCTTGGCAAGGCAGCACTTAGTTACACATTCTAGTGAGGTATCGTATTGGTCATCCAACTCCTCCCAGGGCATAAGTTGGCTATTTTAAGAATAGTTTTATTGAGATATAATTCATGTCCCGTACAACTCATCTATTTAAAATACATATACAGTTTAATGACTTTAAGTATATTCACAGAACTGTGCAACCATCACCGCTGTCTAGTTCCAGAACATTTCCATCATCCCCAAAAGAAACCTCTTAACTCATTAGCACTCACTTCCCATTTTTCCCAATCTTACCTCCTTCTAATCCTAGGGAATCCCTAAACTACTTTCTGTCTCTATGGATTTGCCTATTTTGCACATTTCATATAGACAAAATTATACAATATGTGATCCTTTGTGACTGGCTTCTTTTTCTTAGCATAATGTTTTCAAGGTCCATCCATTTCGTAGCATGTATCCATACTCGATCCTATCTTATTGCCAAATACTCTGTTTTGTTTGTCCATTCATTCATCTGCTGATGGATGTGAGGCTTATTTCCACTTTTGACTCTTCTGACTTTATGCTTTCAATCATCTTGGGTATACCCCCAGGAATGGAATTGCCGGGTCATATGGTAAACTCTGTGTTTATCCTTTTGAGGAACTGCCAGACCATTTTCCAAAGTGACTGCATTGTTTTCTAATGGGTGCCTGAGCTCTGGAGGGCCGGCCCGCTTGGCCAGCAACAGCCCTTCCAAGAGCCAGACACCAGGCCAATGCAGAATGCTGGCGAGGGCCTGTAAAGGAAGTGGCGATCCCCGCCAGACAAAAACCTGATTGTGGTAATGTGAATGGAGATTTGATGATATAACAAAGTGTTTCCCTGTTTGTGGTCTGGGAGAGGACTTCAGTGGTACAGGGACAAGGCATTAATCACACAGAGTCCCAAAGTGAGAACATAATACCCTTTTCATTGTCTGGTCCCTCCTTATGATTACACAAAGAAGAAAGTCTCAGTGTGACGCTAATATGTCTTTAACACCTCTCTAACACTTGCAAATCTCCCTTTGGAAATGAGTGCAGGTCGCTGGCTCATCAGAGCCTTCAGCAGGCAATGCTATGTGGCTAGAATTTAGCCTAGATGTACCTAAGCCATATATATATATAAGGCTATTTATTATATATATAACTGCATTTCTTTTTAAAACTTGTTTTAAAACGGGGGCTGGCTCAGTCAGTTAAGCGTGGGACTCTTGGTCTCCGCTCAGGTCTCGATCTCAGGGTGGTGAGATCGAGCACAGTGTTGGGCTCCGCGCTGGGTGTGGAGCCTACTTAAAAATAAATAAATAAATAAATAAATAAATAAACAAATAAATAAATAAATAGATAAAATAGTTTTCATTGTTTTAATCATATATATATAACTATATATATATAGTTATCTTCTATTTGTGGAATACGATATTGATGTTCCATTGATAGCAGAGATACAGAGTTTCTTTTTAAAAATTTATTTAAAGTGGAAAAGTATTTTTAAAAATAAGCAATGGAAATAATTTTAGGTGGTCCATAGGGGATTTAAAAACAGTAAAGACTCAGGGCACCTGGGTAGTTTAGTCTGTTAAACATTTGCCTTTGGCTCAGGTCATGATCCCAGGGTCCTGGGATGGGGCTCCCTGCTGAGCAGGGAGCCTGCTTCTCCCTCTCCCTCTGCTGCTTGCTCTCTCTCTCCAATAAATAAATAAAATCTAAAAAAAAAAAAAAAAAAGTAAAGGCTCTTAGCAGAATAATAGCCAAGTGTTCTTTTAAAACCTCTTTACTCTATGACAATCACAGTTGTAAGATTTTTTTTTTACACCAATCAACTTCGCTCAATACTGAGGAAACAGGGCACAGAGAGGTTAAGCAACTTGTTCAGGGTCACACAGCTAGGAAGTGGCAGGGCTGTGATATGTACTCAGGAAGTCAGTTCTACCCCTCCCGTCATGAAGGTGGCATATGAATGACTGAAGTTTGGAAAGCCCAAGATTAGTGATGCACTTCGGAATGCCACCAGCTCACAGTGACTCTTGAACTGCCTTCTCCACGCCTCCTTCCATGGAGTGGGTCCCAGCCATGCGCTTGGACTGCAGGACCATGCTCTTCTAGCTAATGTCCACGAAACAGTGACAAGACTTGCTCCAGGCAGGGCAAGTCCAGCTCTCCCCTGAGAGTTTGGGGTTAGCATGGCAAGGGATGTGGTCTCCACAGTGGCACTGAAATATGTCAGCCAGGGAGCCTTGGACTCCTATATTTTCTGCAGACTTTAGTCAGTCTAGAAAGAGAAGAACGAAAACATGCAGAGAGGCAGAGTGGAGAGGTAGGATCTCCCCGGATGCCACGTCAGTCTGCACCCAAACCCTTGCTCTGGACTGATCACCTGTTTTCTGTGATAAATGTCCCTTTTAACTTAAGCTAGGTTTTTTTTGTTTTTTTTTTTTTAAATGAAAGCAATTTTCTTTTCTTTCTTTCTTTCTTTCTTTCTTTCTTTCTTTCTTTCTTTCTTTCTTTCTTTCTTTCTTTCTTTCTTTCTTTCTTTCTTTCTTTCTTTCTTTCTTTCTTTCTTTATTTTTAAGTAGGCTCCACACCCAGCGCGGAGCCCAACTCGGGGCTTGAACTCACCACCCTGAGATCGAGACCTGAGCGGGACTAGGAGTCCCACACTTAACCGACTGAGCCAGCCCCCGTTTTAAAACAAGTTTTAAAAAGAAAGGCAGGGGCGCCTGGGTGGCTCAGTTGGCTAAGCCTCTGCCTTGGGCTCGGGTCATGATCCCGACTCCCAGGATCCAGCCCTGCATCAGGCTTCCTACCCAGTGGGGAGTCTTGCTTCTCCCTCTGACCATCCCCTCTCTCGTGCTCTCTCACACTCACTCTCTTTCTCTCAAATGAATAAATAAAATCTATTTTTTTAATTTTTATTTTTAAAAGATTTTATTTATTTGACAGAGAATGAGAGAGCACATGTAGGGGGAGGAGCAGAGGGAGAGGGAGAAGCAGGCTCCCCACCGAGCAGGGAGCCGGATTTGGGGCTCAATCCCAGGACCCCGGGATCATGACCCCAGCTGAAGGCAGACACGGAACCGACTGAGCCACCCAGATGCCGCAAATAAAATCTTTAGAAAAATAAAAAAAGAAATAAAAAGAAATGCAAAGTATGTGGGAGCAAAAGGGGGAGGGGAAACTCAAGATCTGCAGGAAGAGCTTTCAGGACTGGGATGAGTATCCTCAAGGGTAGATTATTCATTCTTTCCTTGATTCATCCCAGCTAGAATATACCGAGCATCACGGTGTGCCCAGAACGCTTCCTGGCCTTAGCAACACAGGGGTGAATGTGATAGTAAGGCCTCCATTCACAGGCAGCTTGTCTCCGGGGTGGTGAAAGACACTCTTGAAGATCATGTACGCACATGCTTGGGCATAGGGAGCCCCCTTAGATGTTTCAGCAAGAAAGTGATTTGATTAGGTCTCCAATTCAGAAGAGTGATTCTGGCAGAGAAGTTTGTAGGAAATGGGGGGTGGGGCGGGGAGAAGACACCAGGGGTAGGAAGACTGGGAGATTTGAACCCATGATCCAATGGTACATCTCATCATGGGCAGCGGAATGCTTATTATATGCCGGGCGTGTACCAAAAATTTTACTTCTACCATCTCAGTTGAGCCTCACAGCACCTCTGTGAGGCAGATACAATGACTACCCGTATTTCAGAGGAATTCTCCAACTAAAGAAAAAGTCAAAAGGGAAATTACAGTCCAATGGGGACTGAAAAATGGGAACAGAGCGCTCTATACGCAAACCTGTGGGATGAGGACAAAGCAGCATGCCGAGGGAAAGGCACAGTTTTAAGATGCATATACCAGGAAAAAAATTTAAAGAAATTGGTAATAAACATTTTAACTCAAGAAACTTGGAAAGAATAACAAAATAATTTCAAAAAGAATAAAAGACAAGAATGGATAAAGTCAAATGTAAAAATTGATAAAATAGAAACCAAAAATAGTGGGGTGGGTGGGGGCAGAGAGGGTGGGATTTGATCATTTCACAGATGAGAAGTTGAAGCTCAAAAAAAGGTTAAATATGGAGAGCCTGGGTGGCTCAGTTGGTTAAGCATCTGGCTCTTGATTTCAGCTGGGGTCATGATCTCAGGGTCCTGGAATGGAGCCCCGAGTAGGGTTCCCCACTTAGTGGGGAGTCTGCTTGTCTCCCTCTGCCCCTTCCCCTGCTTGCGCATGCTGTCTGTCTCTATCTCTAAAATAAATAATAATAATAATAAAAAGTTAAATAATGTGTCCAAACCTGACAGTTAGCAAGGGGCAGAAGAATTGACACTTGGATCTGGACCTCTCTAGATTCCAGAGCCTGATTTTCTTCCCTTTCCTTTCCTTTTCTTTCTTAAGATTTTTATTTTTTAAATAACCTCTACACCCAACGTGGGGCTTGAACCCACAATCCCAAGATCAAGAATCACATGCCTCACTGACTGAGCCAACCAGGCGCCCCCAGAGCCTGATTTCTTAACTACAGAGGGTTTGACCTATAAGAGCTCTCAGATGCTGACCATTCTTCTTTGTCTGACAGAAAATGCCCACTATTTGGCCCTTGGTGGCCCCTTCTGCCAGCCCTGCTATGTGACGTGAGTGCTGAGGTGGGGATCCTGGAGTGGGAAATTCACTCTGTTCAGCCAGCCTCACCTGGGGAAGTACCCAGATGACGAACTGAAGGACCACTGATGTTTCTGTACATAAAGGAGCAACTCTGGACAGTCAGTCGCATCCTGAACTCAGAGGGTGACCATCTGGTTCTGATGGGTCCAGGACTTCCCCAGTTTTAGCACAAAAATTTCCATGTACTGGAAAACCCCTCAGTCCTGAGCAAGCTGGGATGGTTGGTCACCTTAGCAGATTGCCCCCAGTGCTTGGGAATTCCAGAACATTCTGATGGTAGAGTCCCGAGAGTCTGGGCCAGTGGTCTTCAAGGATAGACTAAGCACGAACATCTGTGTACCCAAAGCACCTACTGCAAATGAGCATGCCTGCCCCGCCGCCCTGTACTGGCTAATGGAGGGTTTACTGGGATGTGGCCCAGAGAAGACTCTGCATTTCCCCAGGGAGTTTTTATACACACTTAAGTTTGGAGGATCAAGCTTCTTTTTTTTTTTTTTTTAAGATTATTTATTTATTTATTTGACAGAGAGAGAGCACAAGTAGGCTGAGTGGCAGGCAGAGGGAGAGGGAGAAGCAGGCTCCCCGCAAGGAGCCCGATGTGGGACTCGATCCCAGGACCCTGGGATCATGACCCGAGCTGAAGGCAGTTGCTTAACCAACTGAGCCACCCAGGCGCCCCGAGGATCTAGCTTCTTAAATTGTAGAATTCCAGGCCCATGATGAAGACTGATAGCAGCCACTGTGGTCAGGGTTGTGGGGGAGAAGGAGGGCACAGCAAGAAACTGGGCTTCAGATGTGAACAGGCACCTGACTTCCCATTTGTTCAGGTGCAATAAAATGAGCACCCCATGCCTCAGTTTTCTTATGTATAAAATGGGGATAATTAAAGGATATAGTACATGCCCACCCCCCCCCCCCCAGTCGCCCGGGAACTGCATGATAGATTTCACTTCCTCTTTTTCGACTGTGATCGAGAATCAGTATAAGAAATGGGCAGAGGAAGCATTTCTGCACATGTAGACACAGCTTTTCAGAATATGTTTCCATTATGACCCCAATTTAAAAAATCTCCTATGAAGTATCTTTCAGAACTTAGCATCTGAAAAATAAAGTCTTTCCCTGCCCTCCCACCCTCTTCCCCACCCCCGAATTTGTTCTGTTTTCTTCCAGATTTCTCCTCTTTATGGCTTGGCTCTTAGAAATTTCAAATGCTGAAAATGTAATCATTTAAAAGCAACCCTTGGGTGAGTGGGTGGGGGTGGTGCCTGGGTGGCTCAGTCAGTTAAGTGTCTGCCTTTGGCTCAGGTCATGATCTCAGGGTCCTGGGATCAAGCCCCGCTTCGGGCTCTCTACTCAGTGGGAAGCCTGCTTCTCCCTCTGCCTCTGCCATTTCCTAACCCCCACCCCCCACTTGTGCTCTCTGGCTCTCTCTATGATATAAATAAATAAAATCTTTTAAAATAACAAACAGCAGCCCTTGGAGTGCCTGGCTGCCTCAGTTGGTAGATCTTGTGACTCTTGATCTTGGGGTCATAAGTTCAAGCCTCACTCTGGGTATAGAGCTTACTTAAAAAAGAAAAATTTTCTTTCTTTCTTTTTTTTTTTTTTTAAAGAAAATCTTAAAAAAAAAAGCAATTCTAAGTCGTCTGTCCTCCTTCTAAGGGGCTCAATATCTATTGAATTGTTCTTATTGCATGCATATTATTGATTTTTTAAAGCTCTTTATTTGGAAGTCATTATAGTATCATGGGAAGTTGCAAAGATAGTGGAGTGAGCTCCTATGGATGCTTCCTCCAGTTTCCCTTTGGTGACGTCTTCCTTATCTAGAGGACAATATGGTAACCAGGCAACTGACAGAGGTTCCATATGTGCCTGTGGAGTTCTGTGCCTACTCTGTTACGTGTGTGAGCACCACCATGGTCAAGGTTGGGCACTGTTCCATCACCACGAAGATCTCATACTTTCCTACCCTCCTGCTTTCAGTTAGACCCACTCGTCACCATGCTAACCCCAGCACCACTGACCTCTTCTCTGTCTTTATTATCTTGTCATTTCCATATAAATGGAAGCATACAGTGTGACCTTGTGAAGTTGGCTTTTTTTTACTCAAGAGAATGTTCTTGAGATTGACCCAAGTCATTGTGTCTACCAAGAGTTCATTCCTTTTCAGGGCTGAGTAATTTTCCACGTATTATTATGCGTAATATATCACATTATAAATATCCTACTGTATTAGTAATAGTGTATTTTGTAAGTCACCACAAAACCATTCTGAGCTAAAAGCGAAGCTACAAGTAGGATATTTTACCAAAAATCTACTCTTCACTGTGTGTCAGGCAGTGTTCCTGGACTGACTCATTGGATTCTCCAAACAGCTCTGGGAGCTGTTGGCTATTGCTTATCTCCCTTTGATAGAGAAGGAAAATGAGGCCCAGAGAGGTTAAGACACTTGTTTGAGGTCACAAAGTCAGGCAGTCTGGGCCAGAGCCCAGGCTCTCGACCATGACCCCTACCTGCCTGCACCGCTGTGCACCTGCCATCTCATCCACGTGTCTCCTGGGCACACCCAGTGGGACCTGCTTCCCTGGGAAATCATTGGTGCCATGGCTTGCCAAGCAGATGTGATTCAACACATTCAATCCAAGTTGTAGGGGTCAAATTCCGTGGGCTTGCTTTCTTTTCTTTCTTTCTTTCTTTCTTTCTTTCTTTCTTTCTTTCTTTCTTTCTTTCTTTCTTTTTTTTTTTTTTAGTTAGTAATCTCTATACCCATGACCCCGAGATCAAGAGTCACATGCTCTTCCAACTGAGCCCTCTAGGCACCACCGTGGGCTTGCTTTCTTGACTATAGAGCATGTCTGTGGATAGAATACCAGACAGTAAATAGTAAGATTTTAGTTGAAATTTGAGATTCACAGAACCAAAGGTGAGTGGAAGGAACATGAAATATGTCAATCTTACGGGTATCACCTGTGTTTTTACATAGAATTATAGAAGATTCAATTTTTTTTCCCTGAGGTTTTTTTTTTTAAGATTTTTATTTATTTATTTAACAGAGATAGACAGCGTAAGTAGGCAGAGCGGCAGACAGAGGGAGAGGGAGAAGCAGGCTCTCCGCCAAGCAGGGAGCCCGATGCGGGGCTCGATCCCAGGACCCTGGGATCATGACCTGAGTGGAAGGCAGATGCTTAATGACTGAGCCACCCAGGCGCCCCACATTTAATTTTTTATAGTGTCTTTTAAAAAAAAATGTTTTTTTTTAAAGACTTTTTTTTTTTTTAAGATTTTATTTATTTATTTATTGGAGAGAGAGACAGATATCATGAGCAGGAGGGGAGAGTTAGAGGGAGAAGCAGACTCCCCGCTGAGCAGGGAACCTAATGCTGGACTCGATCCCAGGACCCTGGGATCATGACCTGAGCCGAAAGCAGATGCTTCTTCTTTTTTTCTTTTTTAAAGATTTTGTTTATTTACTTGACAGAGAGAAACACAGCAAGAGAGGGAACACAAGCAGGGGGAGTGGGAGAGGGAGAAGCAGGCTTCCCGCTGAGCAGGGAACCCAATGCAGGGCTTGATCCCAGGGCCCTGGGACCGTGACCCAAGCGGAAGGCAGACGCTTAACGACTGAGCCACCCAGGGGCCCAAAAATGTTTCGTTTTGTTTTTTTTTTTTAAAGATTTTATTTATTTATTTGACAGAGACACAGCGAGAGAGGGAACACAAGCAGGGGGAGTGGGAGAGGGAGAAGCAGACTCCCCACTGAGCAGGGAGCCCGACATGGGGCTCGATCCCAGGACCCTGGGATCATGACCTGAGCCGAAGGCAGACACTTAACGACTGAGCCACCTAGGTGCTCTAAAAATGTTTTTTATTATGGTAAAATATACATGACATGAAGTTAGCCACTTTAACCATTTTTTTAAAAAAGATTTTATTTATTTATTTGACAGAGAGAGAGGAGTACGTGAGATAGAGAGCACAGGGGGAGGCGCAAAGGGAGAGGGAGAAGCAGGCTCCCCGATGAGCAGGGAGCCCAACGAGGGGCTCGATCACAGGACTCTGGAATCATGACCTGAGCCGAAGACAGATGCTTACAGACTGAGCCACCCAGGCACCCCACTTTAACCATTTTTGAATGTACAATTCAGTTACATTAATTGCATTAACAACGCTGTGCAACCATCACCCCTATTTCCAGAATTTTTCATTACCCCAAACAGAAACCGTCCCTTTTAAGCAATAATTCCCCATTCCTGCAACTACTTTCTGTTTCTATGAATTTGGCTCTTCTAGATATTTCCTGTAAGTGAAATCATACCACATTTGTCCTTTTGTGTCTGGTTTCTTTTACTTAGCTTCATGTTCATCCATGTTGTAGTGCGTGTGAGAACCTCATTCCTTTTTGAGGCTGACTAGTATTCCATTGTATGCACACACCACATTTTGTTTGTACATTCCTCTGTGGATGGAAACTTAGGCTGTTTTTACCTCCTCCTTCCTCTTCTTCCTCCCTCCTCCTCTCTCCTCTTCCTTCTTCTTTTAAAGTAAGCTTCATGCCTAGCACGTAGCCCAACGCAGGGCTTGAACTCACGACCCTGAGATCAAGACCTAAGCTGAGATCAAGATTCGGACGCTTAACCAACAGAGCGACCCGGATGCCCCTTTACCCTCTGATATTGTGAATAGTGCTATAATGCACAAGGGTGTACGAGTTTCTGTTTGAGTGCTTGTTTTCAATTCTTTTGGGTTCCAGCTAGGAATAGAATTGCTGGTCATATGGTAATTCTATGTTTAACTTTTTGAGGAACCCCCTGATTAAATTTTTGAACAGAATGTTTCCCAAAAGGAGGAGAAGAAGTAGACAAAGGGAAAAAAAAAAAAAAAAAAAAACCCACACCTAAACCTCAGAGCCCGGCTCAGAAGAGGTGTTTTGCACTGATTATGTTTTTCCCCTTCCTATCAAGCATTCCATCTCTAATTCTGCTCGTTCACATTCAGAAAGAGAGACTTAGAAAAATATAGCTTGGGGTTTTCTTTTAAGGCAAGCCTTTTCTTCAGAAGTCCTGATAAAATAAAACTTCTCTAGAACTTGAAACTGTATTTGAAAACCATGCTTGATCCTCAAGCCAAAATAAGCCTCTTTTTCTGAGCATACGTTGGCTTTACTGTTTGAGGATACACATGAGTGACTGCACACAATTACACGCTAGACCAGTATGAGGCAAACTGTATTAATGCATTTCTTTTTCTCAAAGGTGTGTTCCCTTGAATTTTCAAACTTCCTGGCCAGATCACAATGAGTAAGTCAATTTTCCTCATGAGACCTCGCTTTATAAGTAGGCAAGGTGCTAATTATCTTAAATCTGCAACATTTGATTTCACTGCCTATGTGACTTTTCTAAGATTGAAACTCAGTCACCAAGGTATAATCAATTGACGATAAAATTCTTTAGGAAAGTCAAAATATTTCAGGAATCTTAAATATTCTATGTGCAGATAGGGTGAAATATGCTCTCAATCCATGGGACCAGAGCATGTGGCAAACACAACTCCCCAAAGAAGGAAAAAAAAAAAATCCACCCTGCCTCTACACTGGGCACACTTTGCCGTAAGTATGTTCTTAGATCGAAAGCTCCCCTAGACGAGTTCTGAGAAGCAATTTGTTATTTTTCTCTAAACCTTTCGGTCATGGCCAGACTTTCCTACTAGTTGAATCAGTCTGCTGCAAGAATGTGCTTGCGTGATATTTAATCCCTTACTGGGAGCCCAGAGAGGGTTTCTTGCCAGAACTAGAAATTGCCTCTTTTACAAATTCCCTTTCCTAAGCAAGCTCTGATAATTTACATGTGGGGCTGCTAACACCCTATCAGTGTATTTTTAAACAAGAGAAAAGGGCTCCACCTTGTATCATAAATTACAGTAACATCATTTCTAACTACAGAGGTGCAGTCCCGTGAGCAGAAACAAGTCTATTTCAGCGTCTCAGGGATAGCAGAAACTTTCTAATACAATTGCAGAGCTATCCGACCAGCGGCAGGCTGGTAGAAGGGCTCTGGGGGTGGGGGTGAGGGAGCCTCGTTTGCCTCGTTTCCGTGGTGGAAATGCACCCACCATGCTTGATGTCTGACTTCTACCTGATGTTCCTAGAAGCGGAGTCGGGAAGACATGTATCGATCAGAGTCAGTACAAGGGGCTCTGAGAACCACCATACCATGCCCTCCAACTCTCCTTTGACTCAAGACATAAGGACCTAAATCTCCGGAAGCAGGAACATCCCATTCTTCTTTCCTGGACAAAGTTAAAACAGGTTTTGCTACACCAGTATTCTGTCTCCATACAAAATCCCAGAGGCTCTGCTAATCCTTTCCGAGTAACAGAATTTACTCAAATTGTTCCAAAGTTAATATTAAACCTCAACCACTGTTCTGATCCAGAGGATAAGCATTCTGAGAAATCAAATATTTTTTTGTATTAAAAAAAAAAGCGTCTCTCATTAATGCCTCCCTTTTGTGGAGCTAATGCCATTTAAAAATAATTGTCACATGTACTTTAGGCTTTAGAGTTATTTTAACAAAATGTTCTGTCATGTTGATGTCATTCTAATGACATGTTATTGGTATTTTGGTTCTCAAAATGTGGATGTTTCCCAGGAAACTGACCAGTGGGAAGGAAGGTGGGTGGAAATTGAAAGTATGTCAGAAACGGCAAGCTAAGGTTCTGGTTAACTCTCCTAGCTTAGGTTCTGGGGTGGCTAAATTTTCTAGGGAGGAAAAGCTTTCTGGTTTCTTTTGACAAAAAGGAAAGAAAAAGTCCCTTCTCTGGGCTCCTCTGAGCTTCCTTTGCACCGGGTGCAAATCTTTGTGTGAGATTTCTCTAGTGTTTTCCACGCAGATTTGGTGCTACTGATCTCTCTCTTTATTCTGTTAGATGAGGCTCTGCATCCAAGAGCTGGCTTCTTTGTCTCCTTAACCCTCGCCAGCGCCCAGAAAACCACCTGGATTTGTTCGTGGAATGAGTGACATGAATGACTTTTCAAACTCAAAGATGCCATTGGGCTTTCAAGATTCAGATGGGCTCATCTTTCTCATGAATCCATCCTGCACAACTGAGCCCCCTTTAAGCCCACTACCATTATGGCTTTACTTAGCGATGGATTCAATTGCAGGTTGCACAGGGTGAAGGTTTTAGCAAGCACAGGGCCTGTGGTGTGGGTTAAGGTGGGAAGCTAGTGAGTGGGCAGAGAGCAAGGAGTGTGGGGTTGAATCACAGCCTCGTCACTCACCACCGAGAAAGGCACTTGACGGGCCTGAGCATTGGTTTGCTCATCTGTAAACTGGGATCATATTTAATGTGAAGGATGTTGTAAACATTAGATGAGATAATGTATGCAAAAGGCTTCGCGGCTGACTGGTCCAAAGTAAGCTTCACTCACTAAATGTTGTTCCTGTCTCTGCCTTCCTTCTTCCTCCCTCCTCCTCCTCTTCCTATTTTTTTTTTCCAGCTAATTTTAAAACTTGTGGCAAAATATCCATAACCTAAAGCTTCCCATTTTAGCCATATTAAGTGTATTGTTCGGTGACACTAAATACATTCCCGTTGTTGTGCAACCATCAGCATCGGCTGTCTCTGAAGCTTTGTCATCGTCCCCAATGGAAACTGTCTCCATTAAACTCGAACTCCTCGCTCTCCCCAACCCCCGATGCCCCTCCCCCAGCCCTTGGCAATCACCATTCTGTTCTCTGGCTCTATGAATTTGTTCTGGGTACCTCATCTAAGTGGGATCATATGCGATTTGTCCTTTTGTGTCTGGCTTATTTCCCTCAATATAATGTCTTCAAAGTCCATCCATACTGTAGCCTGTGTCTGAATATCATTCCTTTTGAAGGCTGCATGGTATTCCGTTGTGTGTATCCACCCCATTTTGTTTATACACTCATCTGTTGATGGATGCCTGGGCTGTTCCCACCCTTTGGTCGTTGTGAATAGTGCTGCTATGAACATGGGTGTGGACACATCTGTTCGAGCCACCTCCCCCTTCAAAAGTGGGCTCTAGGGCGCCTGGGTGGCTCAGTTGGTTAAGCGACTGCCTTTGGCTCAGGTCATGATCCTGGAGTCCCGGGATCGAGTCCCACATCGGGCTCCCTGCTCAGCAGGGGGTCTGCTTCTCCCTCTGCCCTCTTCCCTCTCGTGCTCTCTGTCTCTCATTCGCTCTCTCTCAAATAAATAAATAAAATCTTTAAAAAAAAAAAGCGGGCTCTATTCTCACCCCAAATATTGTTGGTATAGGTTCTGGAACAACCTCACACCTCCTCCTTCCTCCTAGAGGTCTTCCTCGGCCCCCCCTTTCTTTCTTTCTTTCTTTCTTTCTTTCTTTCTTTCTTTCTTTCTTTCTTTCTTTCTTTCTTTCTTTCTTCTTTCTTTTCTTTCTTTCTTCCTTTTTTTTTTTAAAGATTTTATTTATTTACTTGACAGAGAGAGACACAGCGAGAGAGGGAACACAAGCAGGGGGAGTGGGAGAGGGAGAAGCAGGCCTCCAGAGGAGCAGGGAGCCCGATGCGGGGCTCGATCCCAGGATGCTGGGATCATGACCTGAGCCGAAAGCAGATGCTTAATGACTAAGCCACCCAGGGCCCTCCCCCGCTTTCTAAAAGAGCCCCCCTCCCCCACCGTCACTCTCCAGCCTTCCCCTTGCCTTTCTATTTCTCGTACCTTAGATCTCGATCTGCTTATTAACTGTCTCCAGGGACTATTATGTAAATTTTAGGACAGCAGGGATGGGTCTTGGCTATATTCCAGCTCTTAGAAGAGTGTCTGGCATACAGTAGGTGCTCAATAAAAACATGTTGAATGACTAAGGGACAACTGGCTGCCTTATTTCTCCTATCTACCACTCACTGCACCTGGACCACAGCTGGGGCCCCGACCTAGTTGAAGAAACATACCTGTAAGGCAGGTAGAAAAGTCGGCAGCCCTGCCCCCGAGGTGTCTGGACAAACACCAGCGTAGGTACATCTGTAGCCAGAGGCCTGAGCCGAGCTTTTGAGTTGTTGGACATTTTGAACAGTCCAGGTGGAGAATCACTGACTCTTCACCTTGCCCTTCCTAGGACTTGGTCTGACACATGGCCTTGATGCCCAAGGGCCGGAGCAAGCTCTGACTCACACCTGCTAACGAAGGTGAGTCAGGCTTCCGTGAGGCTAGCTCATGGCACGTGACAGTCTCATTTCAAAACAAACCCACCTCCTCTGCTTGCTTCAAATTGTTTTATGCAAAAACATTGCCTCGTGGTGTCCCCTGGCTCAGCCGACTGCTGTTTCCTTCCAGATGGGTCAGTTTGGGGAACTTTTCCTTCTCCCTCTTTCTCTCTTTTCTTTCCTGTTCTTGTGGTTTCTCAAAGATCCCCACTTGCTTATGTACAGACCAGCTGCAGGGGCAGAGGGACAACCCTGCTTCCTTCAGCATTTAGGCAAAGCAGAAAGCCCCAGGGAGCAGGCTGGAAATGGGAAGTGCCCCCCTCCGCACCCCTCCAGGCCTTACACTCAGCCACCTGCTTTGTCTGAGGTCGAAGGGGACTAATGAATGCCCTTTGCCAACTCACAAACCTATTATTTGGTTTCCTACTATTTTGTGTATGTTAGAAATAAGCCATCCACCAGCTTCCCAACTAGCTGTGTAAACTTGGACAAGTTCCTGATCTCCTCTGGGCCTTAAGTGTCTTCATTTCTAGAATCAAGCAGTTGGATAGACAACAAACCACAACAAGAAGGAATATCATGAGCGTGGGCATGACACTGATGAGCTGGAATTCTACAGAACTCATTCTGGAAAGGGTCTTTGCAGGAAATCGATGGAGTCCCAGCTTTGCTCTGACGTTCTCAGCTTGGATGTCTCCAGAGCTCCCAGACCCATCTGTGGAAATCCTGGAAACCAGGGTCTTAGCGGTGGGAAATTAGAAGGCAGTTTATCTCAGAGCAGGAGTTCTCTGTGGGGATTTTGTCCTCGGGGGCATGTGGAGATGTCTGGAGGTAGTTTGGTTGTCCCAACTCAAGGGAGGGCTGCTAGTGGGTAGAGGCCAGGAATGGTGCTAACCCTCCCGCAGTGCACAAAGCAGCTCCGCAACCAAGGACTATCCAGCCTCGAATGTCAGTAGTGCTGAGGCTGAGAAATGGTGCCTGCTGGTGGGTCTGGTCCGGGCCGTCTGTAAAAGCTCCTTTACTCTGGCAAGCGCTCTCCTTCGTTTCAATTTAGGGACCAGATCCCAGGCCAGGACTTCTGCAACGACTCTTCTCCCAACTGAGATTCCCCTTCCACCCAGGTGCCTGTTGATTAAACCACATGGATCCATGGGATTCAGCTGTGATTTCTTGATTTCATTCATTCACTCAACAAACATTTCCTGAGCACCCCCTCTGCACCTGACCCTGCGGTAGGAGAACATGAGAGGGGGCGATGCCCTCGGCTCCCCTACCTTCACCAAATGATGATTTGAAGGACAACAGAGGAGTCCCCCCAGCCGGCTCAGGGGCGTGGGTAAGCAGGGACCAGAGTGCCACACCACCACCCATACTCCTTCCGAACCACATCCCTGCAGGTTGCGCCGGGGCTCCCAGGCCAGGCTCAGTGTGTGAGTGACCGAGCTGTGGAAAGCCCAGGGTTAGCGATGCGTTCTGGAAGCCACCAGCTCCATCAGCTGCCTGGCTTGAATGGAGACCCTGCTCTTCCAGCTGCTGTTGACTGGACTAGGGGCTGGCAGAAAATATGGGCTCTGCGGGAAACTTTGCAGGGGAGCAGGGGCAGGAGGTTTATGTGGCAAACCCTTGTACTCTTGAATACACCTTAGACCTAGTTGGCTCAAACTCTTCCACCTCTGCTTCTTTCTCCTCACTCTCCTTCCCTCGTCCCATGTCGCCAAGTTCACCCTTGACTTTCCCTTCCTTCCTCCCCCGTCCCCCTCCCAAGCCCCCCAGCTCTCCAGATTAAGAACCTATTTGTTTCCTGTCCCGTAATATATCGACTGCTGTATTTGCTTAGAGCTACCACATCTGCTGCTTCTCATTCATCCACACAGAGCTTCATCTCATCTAATCCTCGAGCCCTTGCTAGACGAGGGAGGGTCTATACATGGAAGCTTTGCAGGAAACACAGCTTCTTCTCTCAAGGAGCAAAACAAAAGTCATGAACACTGACCCAAAGACATTTCGTTTGGCCTTCATCAGCAAAGTCAGCTTCATGCGTGCACGCACTGGGCAGGCCCCATGCTTAGTTGAAGGCTCGTTCTGCTGTCAATATCTTAAATTTCTTAATAATTTCAAACCAGGGGCCCTGCACTCTCAGTCTACATCGGGTCCTACAAATTATGAAGCTGTTCACAAGTTGGCAGGCAGAGTTAATTCTTCTTCTTGACAGCTATTGAACTGCATTTAAAAATTGGGAGATTTCTCATAAGAAAATATCTAGCTCCTTTGAAGAGATCCTCAGGGTGGACAATGCTGAGCTGGTTTTTCAGCACAGCAAAAAATTACCTGGAACTGAACATCACCTTCCTCTTTGTACTTCCGGCAGGCTTCACTTCTCTCCTGCGCTGTCTGCATTGTGGGCTCTGGAGTCTGTGTCCCCAGATCTACTCTTTGCAATGCTCACATGAGTCACTTTACAGGATAGAGCAGTGTGCAAAATGGCCCATGCACAGAGCTCTAGCTTTTCCTTAGAACCAGAACTGCCTCCTGTGTGGTCCATAGACAGGGCTGGTCTGCTGAATTTGATAGATTAGCTTTATGTCTCTGGAATCCAAGAAAACATTGGACTTGTACTTTGTATGTCTCTGCTTTTTTGTTCCTTTTTCTAGTATTCAGTGCCTGTAACTGATTGGAAAATAAAAAGAAACTGGGTCCTGCAGCTTAGCTAGACCCGATGGATCTTTCCCTGCATCACGCTCCTCTCTGACTTTCTGCCTAGGCCGCCTTCTTCACTTCTAACCACAGGTAAACAGAGGTTTATATCCAATAAACAAAAAAGCAAACAAACAGAATCAAACAAACAAAATGAAACCTTTTGTAGATGGAGCCCCTGCTAGATTCCATGTCCTCAAGTGAGTTTCAAAGCTTGAGTTGGGTTGTGTTATTCCCACTTAATGGGGAAACTGAGCCTGAGAGAGATAAAGTAACTTGCCTTATTTACAAATTATGCTCTTGTGAGTAGACAACGAAGTGGGAGCCAGAAGCCCCTGTTTCAACACAAGTTCTCATAAAATGTGAGTTGGATGTAACATGTTCCCTCTCCTGGCCTTGGTTTTCACACATATGACAGGGTTCTGGGGGGTTGAAGGAAGCAGTAGAATACACAGGTTGAAGTAAAAGAATCTGGATCCGGCCTGCTTCAGGTTAAACTCAGTGTTGCCACTAAGCGATTGTGACTTTGGGTAAGCCACTTAGCTTCTGGAATCCTCAGTACTTTTAAAAAAAATTTTAAGTATATATTTTAGAAGATTCTATTTACTCATTTTATTATTATTTTTTTAAGATTTTATTTATTTATTTGACACAGAAAGAGAGAGAGAGAGAGAGAGCAGGGGAGGAGAAGGAGAGGGAGAGGAAGATTATCTCCAGCAGCTTCTGCACTGAGGCCAGAGCTGGATGCGGAGCTCGATCCCAGGACCCCGAAACCATGACCTGAGCTGAAACCAAGAGTCGGTTGCTCAACTGACTGAGCCACCCCGGCGCCCCATGGAATTCTCAGTACTTTCATCCATAAAATGGGGTTAACGTAATCTCTGGCCACATGGGGCTGTCGGGGTGTTCCAATAATGCTTCGCATGGTGCTCTGCAAATAGAAGGCACTCAATAAAATTTAGCTGCTGTCATCAGAAATCCTGCTTGGCACATCACCCAGGCAGGCGCTCTGCCAGAAGATGTGCGGCTTTCTGGTTTCTCTCGTGCCCAGACTCATTTGGAACATCGCGGCCAAGTCCAGACCCAGGCAGGTCCTTCCCCCGACCCTTCCTATTGGCTGAGAGTGGAGCCAATTATAAAACAGACTGTCACTGATTGGAGGAGGCGAAGGAGCCACGAAGACCAGCGCCGTGTGCTCTCTGGATAGGATCCTGGGACAGAAGGAGGACATTGGGAGAAAAGCTGGTGAAATCAGAACAAAGTCTCTAGTTTAGTGACAAGTATTGCATCGCATCAGTGTCAAATTTCTTCATCTTCATGAGTGAACTGTGGTTCTGTAACATGTTAATAACAGGGGAAGTCGGGTAAAGGTGACACAGAAACTGTATAATCTGTTCAGCTCTTTTGTAAATCTCAAATTATTTCTATATAAAAATATGGGGGGCGGAGGGAGAAAACAGTAAGTTTAGACTGTTTCCCACCTTCCACCAAGATACATTAATATTATAGTCATACATTTTATTTTGGGGGGTATTATTTAACTTTTAAGTATCTTATTTATTTTTTAAAAAAAATCATTACTTGTCATAGTACCAAGTTCATCAGATAGAAAAGGTTTTTGAATCTCCTTCCATCCCTTGCCTCAAGTGACCCAATTTCCTTCCTTGGAGAAAAGTTATCTTACAGGTTTCTCATGTATCTTCCCAGAGTTACTCTATGAATAAGCAAGCAGTCTCTGTGATGTGCGCTGTGCACGTTTGGTTTGTTTTTATTTCACAGTGTGTTTTGGAGATTGCTTCAGATCCGTGAAGAACTTCCTCATTCTTTTTTTATTGCTACATAGTATTCCAGTTAATTAATTTATGCAGTTGGTCTCCCCTGGATGAGCACTTACATAATTTTCTGCTCCTTTGCTCTTACAAACAGGGCTGCAATAAATAGCCCCCTACACTATTTCACGTGTGTGGGAGGCCATCTGAAGAATAAATTCCTAGAGGCTGTGCATGTATTTCGGAGAACAGGAAAAGCAAAGCTCCCCCCAATTTTTCCAATTCAGGACCCCAGAGGTGAGAAAACATATTCCCGAGCGCCAGCATTTTGTTTTGGAAGTGCCACGTTCAAGGAAAGGCTTATTTCTCCAGCACAACAGAGGCAAGAGGGCACACTTCAAATAGCTAATCTGCCGATAATAACCTCCCGAAAGCAGAGAGACAGACAATAGTACCAATAGTTGACACACTTGAGAAATGACTTCAAGATAATGGGGGCTGGTAGCCATCTGCCTGGTTCTTTCTTTCAAGAGGCAACACGTTTATTCCACCCAGGCACCAGGAGACCCCACGTTGGTATCGGCAATGATGAGCGCACTCTGTGGTCATTCTAGGGGTCCTTCTAGGAGTTTGTGTGTTTCCCTTACAGCCCTCTGAGCTGGCCTGGAAGAAAGATGCTTCCTGACCCTTTTCCTCTGCCTGCCAATGGAAAAAGAGGGCTTGTCCTGTTTGTTAGTTTAAGAAAACAAAAAAGGGTCTTAAAAATCTTTTCCGTGGCTTGTGAAATCGAATTTTTCATTTCACTTGGAAAGAAAGACTTTATTTCATGAGTTTTTTGTATCAGTCCCAGCTGGGGGCAATTGTCTCTGCTGTTCACAAGTCTATTCTACAAAACCCAGAGTAGGGACTCTGCCGCCAAAAGATATATTGATAATTAAGAAGGATAATACGATTATAATACCTACAGTGTTTGGAGAATTTATTGCTTTACATGTATCATCACCTTTAATTCTCCGACAACCTTGTGAGATAAAACTGTTATTATGTACCTGTTCTAGAAAGAAAACTGGGGTCTGCAGAGGTTAAATTATGTCGGAGTTTCTGCAGCCAGGAAATAGCAAAGAATCTGGATCTCTGTCCAAAACAAATGCTCTGGAACATAGTATAGCTGTGATTTTCAACCAGGGGTGATTTTGCCTCCCAGGGGACATTTGACAATGTCTGGTGACATTTTTGGTTGTCACAACAGAGTGGGGAGTGCTGTTAGCATCTAGCGAGGAGAGGCCAAGGATGTTGCTAAATCTCCTACAGTGTACAGGACAGCTATCTAGAGCAAAGGATTTTCCAGCCCCAGATGTCAAAAATGCCGCATTTGAGAAATCTTGTGATATATGGACAGGTAGTCCCATCCAAGGCATTTCAGACTGATGTTTATATCCTCCATGTATTCAAATTAAATGCAGTGTGATCAGGATTATAAGAATTTGAATTATACACACTTATTTTATTTTTTTGAAAATTAAAAAAATACGTGTATTTAAAATAATGTTATATAAGATATTAAAAGTGTCTGACCTCAAAATTTGATGTATTGTGATTTTCCTCTCAAATTTGTCAAGAAACACAATTTTGGAGCTAGCAAGTTGAGTGGGCTATAAAGTATTTATGGTATAGCCCCATGACAATGCTGGTAAGCTGGCAAAGAGAAACATTTTGAATTATGCGATTTATTCAGTTGCAAATCCCTGGCAAAAAATACACCTGCCCTGTATGGATAACTGAATGGAAGAACGGCAGGCAGATTTTCATGTGCTTATAGGCACATAAATATTTTTGATTTATCTCAATCTATATAGATTTGCTATAAACTATCCTTTAACCAATACCCTAGGCTTGTGCATAATTCTTCACAAATTATTCCTCAGATAATTTGCACTTATCAAACTTGTAATTATCTCAACAAATACGAAGTTGTCTTTGAATGAGACTATTTCCATAGCATACAAAGCTGGATAATTTTAGATTGTTCCTGTGTGTGAGTCTCCCGGAACGTCTTTGGGCATCTGGAGGCGAAAAGTATGTTTATTCTTTAGTGAAAATGATTGCCATTGTCGTGAGAGATGCTGGAAGACAGGATGGAATGGCTCAGACCTTGCAGCAGATGTCATTGGAAATGCCTCTTCAATTTCAGATGTTCCTTGAATGCTCTTTGTTAATGGGAGCTCCAGCAGGGATGGCGAGGAGACCCTGCCATCATGACGGAGGACCACTTAGTGGCCCACCTCTCCTATTCGCGCCTATTCTCATTTCAGCCAATGAGTCACAGCAAGGTATAATGCGTTTCTCCAAAGATAGAAAGGGAGAGGGTAAAACAGGGGTCGGCAAACTTTTTCTGGAAAGGGCCAGATATTAACTATTTTAGGCCTTGAGGGGCCAGATGGCCTCTGTTGGAATTACTAAACCCTGCCTTTGTGGTGTGAAATCAGCCATAAACAATAGATACACGAATGAGCGTGGTTGTTTTCCAATAAAGCTTTATTTACAAAGGCAGGGAGCGGGCCTCGTTTATCACACCCTGAAGTAAGGCATAAATCTATAAAGATATAGATATGAATAGCTATAAACAGATACTTGGATTGTAGCAGAGAATGTTAATTTCTTCTTTATCCTCCATTTCCCCTTCTTCCTTAAGGACAGAGCCTCCATACTGTAGGGGCCAGCAATGCCCCCAATGATGTGTCTCTATATCCTCATCACTCTTGCCAATAAAGGTGATTCTTGAAGTGAAAACAGAACATAGATGAGATGTCTGGGAATGCTCTGTCAAGAGGCCTCATCTAGCTGGTAGGTGATATTTTGCCTTCCATTTTTCTCTTTTTTCCTGCTTGGAACATGGGAATGATTGCTGGAACTCAAGTGGCCATTTTGTGGCTAAGAGGGCAAGTCCAAGAACATGTCAGAAACCTCATCTTTTCTTTCTTTTTTTTTTTTTAACTTTATTTAACTAATCTCTACACCCATTGTGGGGCTTAAACTTACGGCCCTGAGATCAAGAGCCACATGCTCTACCTACTGAGCCAGCCGGGTGCCCCAGAAACCTGATCCTTTTACATCCTTGAACCAATGAACCAAAGCCAGCAGTAACTGACCTCTGGACTTCTTCTTTTAGAGAGGAAACAACCCTTATAAGCTTAAGCCACCAGTTAAGTGGGTCTCTGTTTGTTGCATAACCAAACTTCTGATACATGTTGATAAGGATAACAGACACATAGGGGCACCTGGGTAGCTCCATTGGTTGAGCATCTGACTCTTGTTTTAGCTCAGGTCATGATCTCAGGGTGGTGAGATCCAGCCCCGCGTCTGGCTCCTTGCTCAGTGAGGAGTCTGCTTGAAATTCTCTCCTCTCTCTCCCTCTACCCCTTCCCCTGCTCGATCTCTCTCTCTAACATAAATACATCTTTTTTTTTTTTTTTTAGATTTTATTTATTTATTTGACAGAGAGAGACAGCAAGAGAGGGAAGACAAGCAGGGGGAATGGGAGAGAGAGAAGCAGGCTTCCCGCTGAGCAGGGAGCCTGATGCTCAGTGGGGAGCCTGCTTCTCCCTCTCCCACTCCCCCTGCTTGTGCTCTTTCTCTCTTGCTCTCTCTCTCTGTCAAATAAATAAAATCTTAAAAAAAATTAAAAAATCTTAAAAAAAATGATAACAGACATATAGTTCAGCTTGTAAATATTAGAAGTAAACAGTAAGTTAAGGCTGTTAACTATGAAGAAGCAGAGTTTTTTAAAAATTTTTTTATTTTTTGATGTGCTCTAAGAGATGGACATTTTTAAGACATTTTCCTTTACCAATAACAGAGTAGAATTCTTAAAAACCCCTCTTATGTATTTGTCACACATACACAAAGGAAAAAGAAAAATCACTATATGAGGTGATGAATATGTTAATTAACTTGATTGTGATAATCACCTCACCACATATACATTTATGAAACCATCAAGTTGTACACCTTAAATACATACAATTTTTGTCTATACCTCAGTAAAGCTGAAAAAAATCCTCACTGTGTTTCACCAAATACTCTAGCTTTTTTTTTAGTACTACCACTATTTTTATTTTTATTTTTTTAATTAACATATAATGTATTATTTATTTCAGAGGTACAGGCCTGTGATTCATCAGTCTTACACAGTTCACAGCGCTCACCACTACACATATCGTCCCCAATGTCCATCACTCACCCACCCCATCCCCCCACAGCCCTCCCCTCCAGCAACCCTCAGTTTGTTTCCTGAGATTAAGAGTCTCTTATGGTTTGTCTCCCTCTCTGGTTTCAGCTTGTTTCATTTTTTCCTCTCTTCTCCTATAATCCTCTGCCTTGTTTCTTAATTTCCACATATCAGTGAGATCATATGATAATTGTCTTTCTCTGATTGAATTATTTCGCTTAGCATAATACCAGAGAGGCAGGGTTTATGACTGAAGACTCTGAGTCTATCAGAGCTGGTGGCCAGTCCTGACTCCAGTATTGACCTTGGATAATTACTCTCTCTATGCCTCAGTTTCCTTTTCTGCAACATAGGAATAATATTACATAGCATACGGTATTATTGAAAGACCATAGACAAATGCATACATACGCATATATCAAGTGACTGGCACATAGTACGAGTCCCCAAAATAGTAGTCTAATATCATTGTTACTGTTACTATTAATTTGTTGGTCTGGTGAATGACCATTTACTTCTTTCAAAGAAGGATGTAGTTGGGACCAGTTAGTGATGACATTTCTTCTCCACCACTGACTTTTCGATTCGGGCCTCCCCTCCATTTCTAGAACAATACATGGAAATCCACCCACAATCTCCGGGTTTTTAGTAGTTATTGTATGTCTGACAGAGTGCTAGGTTCTGGGAGTTCCAAGATGAATAAGACGGTTCCTGTCTTCAGTGAGCAACAGCAACCTGCAAAACAATTAAACATTAAAAAAAAAAAAGTGTTGGGTGGATGCTAGAAATGCCAATGGGGCACGGTGGGGAGACACAAGGGGTTTGGTTCCACCCTGTTGGCTGGAAAGTCTCTAACAATATAGAGGAACTGGGATCTAAAATGAGTAACAGAGAGGGTGGTTTTTAATATTATCTGTTATTCATAGCCAAAAATAATAAGAGGAAGAATTTGCAAATCAGTGGTATATTAAATATCGTTCATTTTCCCTGTTCGGTCTACTCTTCAACCTTGTCCTTCCTGCTCTATGGCATCCCTTTCTGGACGATACTGACAGACTCCCCTGCTCTGGTTTCCACTGGGGTCTGGCCAGAGGAAGGCCCCTGTAGGAGACTGGGAGGACAGCGAGGTGAGGAGTTTTATTTCCCTAGCTCCCTGCCTGCCCCGGGTTGTCTGCTTCCTCCACGGAAGGTCACAGCTCTGATTCGGTGGCTTTTCCCACGACTACTTTCTTCACGTCCTGGCAACCACACCCTACTTTGTGTCTCCTAGCCTGGGGGACAGCTACAGTCCCCTCAAGATTTTGCTAGCCTCCAGGTGTTCTCCATTTCTCATTTCTTTCTCTGAACCGTGTTCACGTCTTTGAAGTCCTCCCTTAGACACCTGCCCTATTTCAGCAGGGTATCTGTTTTTTGCTGCGATCCTGACCCGCCAACTCAGTTGCCAACAAGGGCAAGATCTGAGTGAAGCGGGACCAAGTCCAGGGCAAGAGAGAGGCGTGGGGCCTGTGGCGCTCAGGAGAGCGCCTAGAGTAGCAGGTGCTTCTCGGCTCTGTTAGTTCGTGCCACTTAAAAAGATGATCCTAGGGTTGCCAGACCTTCCGATCAGTGGGTGGAAGCTAAAAATACACTTTTTAAAGAAATATTTTATTTATTTATTTGACAGCGAGAGAGGGAACACAAGCGGGGGAGTGGGAGAGGGAGAAGCAGGCTTCCCGCTGAGCAGGGAGCCTGATGCTGGGCTCGATCCCAGGACCCTGGGATCATGACCTGAGCCAAAGGCAGACGCTTAACTGACTGAGCCACTCAGGCGCCCCTAAAAATACACCTTTTAAAAGAAGAAATTTCCCCCATTTATAAAAACACTCTGGGCCAAAGACATCTGAAAATGACCTGTGGCTGCCGCCACCGTAAGCAGGGCAGCCCCGACGGTCAGGGGCGTGGGTCACACTGCGAGCATATGAATGATCACTGCCTTGTGCAGACTTGGCCTGTAGTATTTCCTTTCATGTGTTCAACAGTGCCAGCTTAAGGGAGGTTCTGCTCTTCTCCTTACAGAGATGAGGACACTCTCTAGACTTTCAGAGAAGTTAAATGAGTCCACGAAGGCCACACCCAGCTAAGAAGCCACAGGGAGATTCTGGAGCCTGAGTGCCTCATCTGAGACTCACCCATGTTTTTCTTCTTCTTCTTCTTCTTCTTCTTCTTCTTCTTCTTCTTCTTCTTCTTCTTCTTCTTCTTCTTCTTCTTCTTCTTCTTCTTCTTTTTATTTATTTATTTATTTTTTAAATTTTAAGTAATCTGTAGGCCCAATGTGTGGCTTAAACTCATGACCCCGAGATCAAGCCAGGCACTTCCCTCCCATCTGCTCCTTGATTATCTGGGTCACCTTGGCTGAGGCACTGGACCTCAGCCTTTCTTATCTCTTTATATCTGTGTCTGAATCAACGATTTTTTTTTAAAGATTTTATTTATTTATTTGAGAGAGAGAGAATGAGAGACAGAGAGCACGAGAGGGAAGAGGGCAGAGGGAGAAGCAGACCCCCTGCCGAGCAGGGAGCCTGATGCGGGACTCGATCCCAGGACTCCAGGATCATGACCTGAGCCGAAGGCAGCCGCTTAACCAACTGAGCCACCCAGGCGCCCCAACGATTTTTTTTTTTAAGATTTATTTATTATTTATTTGAGGGGGGGAGAGAGAGTGCATTCGAATGGGGGGAGAGGCAGAGGGAGAGAATCTCAAACGGGGCTCAATGTCATGACCCTGAGATTACAACCTGAGCTGAAGTCAAGAGTTGGCCTCTTAACCGACTGAGCCACCAGGGCACCCCAAAGCTACCCAGTTTTTTTGTGCTTTGCTATAGCATCTGTAGGAAACTAATGGAAAAGCTATTGTAGAATTTTGGTCTTTGTCCCAAGAGCGACTGGGGGGCATGGCAAGAATTTAAGCAAGACGGTGAAGGCGCTGGTCATGTCTCTCTGGCCACACTGGGAAGGACGGGGGGAAAGGAGGCAAGAGTGCATGCAGGGAGACTAGTTAGGTGACTGAAGGCCACTTGTTAAGAGGTGGCAGTGAGATTATTAGGCAGCTGAGAGGGATAGGAGGCTACAGAGAGACTAGTTGGGACCTTGATGTGGTTTCCCGGGGGACAGATGACAGTAGCTTGACGTAGGGGGTGAGGGTTAAAGATAAAGCCACACAAATGGATTTTGAATCACTTACGGTGAGTGAGAGAGGCATGCCGACAGTGGCTTTGAGGCTTCTGGCTTGGTCACCTGGGTGGGTGGTAATGCCTGTCACTGAGCAGGCGAAACCCGAGGAAGACTGGACCCTTCTCAACCTAGGACCTGAGCAGTCAACAGACTGAGGTTCAATGTAGTCAAACAAACACACACTCAGCAAAGCCCTTATTATTGATATCAATAAGATTGAAATAAGTACATTCTGTAATGTTTTTGCCTTCTACAAAATACTATTTCTGGAGGGGGTCTAATACAAATCAGCACAGAGAAACTGACTTTTTCTTATGAATGACTGCTTGGTAATCCATTGAATGGGTGTAGCTTAATTTATTAAACCAATCTCCTATTGATGCATTTGTTTCCAGGTTTTTAATGATTGGATTGCAGGTTTTTCATATTTTTCTTAAACTTGACCCACTAAAAGAATTATGTGCATTTTTACATTGGGATCCACTATACATACACACAACACACACACACTTATTTACATACCAAAATGTTTGACCAAACAGTGTTTACCCTTCCTGTGTATTACACACCCTATCCTATCCTATCCTATCCTACCCCATCCTATCCAAAAAGTGATAGTTGGGATTCACTAAATTGCTCTCACCAGCTACTGATAGGTCACAACCTGCAGTTTGAAAAACACTTTCAGTGCCTATTTATAAATAAATACATAATTTATTTATTAACACTTAATAATACTTCATTAATACTTTATTTATTAAGTAAATACTTCTACCCTGTATTGTTTGAATATTTTATGAATAACAACTTATTAAATCCTTACAAAGTCCCAATGGGATAGGAGTATTTATTCTGCCCATTTTCCAGGTATGAAAACTGAGGCATGGAGAGGTTAAACAAGTGCCCAGGGCTACAAGCTTGTATGTCGGGGAACTTCAAACCTACGCCATCTTAACTGCAGTTTCTGCTCTTAACCATCAGCCCACATAGTCTTAGGAATTGATGTGAGACCAACCAACTATTTAGAAATGTACAGTTCTAAAGAGCCTCATTCAGGGTAGATTCCTCTGCAAGATGTTTAAACAGGACATGACAAGTGGACACTGCTATTCAATACTTTGATGACTATAGAAGCCAAACAAAGCCTCCCCAAATCGACCAGTCCCCTCCAGAAACTCAGCCTTAGAAACCCACGCACACACACAAACACATCCCAAACCCCCAAGCCCTCAAACCCTAAATGTAATACCGTTACAGAGGTACTTCTTATTCAGAAGTGGTCGGGAGCTTCACCGTTATTTATTGATTTCCCCCCAAAGTTATCAAGTTCTAAAGCCTAATTATTGGTGTAATAGCCGAGATGTTTGGAGAATTGTAAGCCCCTTTAGCTAATGCATGGCATATGTCGGAGGGATTCAGCTAATTCACATATCTGTCTGCACTATTAATAGAGAAGGTTACATGCCAATTATCCAGGCTTCAATCAGCCTGTTTGGATACAATAGAAGCAGTGTTCACACACTTGATGTGCCACATTCCTTCTAGACATCAGAAGCAGCTGGTCCAGATAAAAACCACTGGGGTTTCGATATTTAGGAATCACGTCCACAGAAGAGCTGGAATTGAGACTTGATTGCTACATCTTGACTGAAGGTATCTTTAACCTGGATTCTTTTGAAAAATGCCTAGTGGGTTTGCAGTTCACTGGTCTTTAAACGTTTCCTGCTCAGACTTGTTGGGTGGGTGGGTGGAGGTGCTGAGGAAGAGGAGAGAGACAAAGGCATGGATAGCTGAAATGAGGAAGGAGAGAATAATAGGAACGGTGAATAGATTCCAGCAAAATAAGGAACCCGCACATATTCTTGTGCCCAGTTTCAGAATCAAACAGGCTAAGAGATCTTCCCCCCTAGGATTTCGACCTTGTGCGCTGAAAAAAACACATATATGTGTGCGTGTGCGTGTGCGTGTGTGTGTGTGTGTATGTATGTACATTTCACCTCTATTTTTCTTCCCCTTTTTCATTTTTTTCCTCTGCTTCAGAAACTGGATTGGAAGTGCGGCAATCTCATCAGAAAATGCTGCTTCCGCTGGTATTTTTAACCAGGAACAGAAGCAGAAGTGTCTGGAATCGCCTGAGAAAGCCCCAGCTCTCCCAAGAGCTGTTCTCGAATTTTGCTGGCACAGAGCACTGGATCAGTGATCAGGGAGTTAAAATGGCAGATGTTGGGGGTTTTAAGTGGGGCGGGAAGGCAGATACCCGAGACTCTCCAGCCATTTTCCCTACCCTTCCCCTTACCTCCACATCTCAGATCACAGGATGAAATCAGAGCTGCTACCCCCTTGCCTCAGGTCACACAGCCCAGCACTGGCACAAACGTAAACAAACAATCCCAAACCGCCAGTCCCAGGTCTGCCTCCCAGGCTGTATGGTTACCCTCCCTGACGTGACCCAAATACAGCAGAAGACCACCATACCTTAAAAAGAAAAAAAAAAAAATCACCAACAGCTAATAGACAACAGGCAGATACGACATGCCAGCCTTGTTTTGCGTGCAGTTTCAGCTCAGTGTGTATTTTTTCCCACCCTCCCAGATGAAAATACAGTAATTAACTCCATGCAGAAGGGGGAGAGGGGAGGAAGCTCTTTTTTTTTTTTTTTCTTTCTTTCCCTAGACTTGAAAAGAAATTCTGGCAGATAATTTGGCTGAACATGAAAAGAGAGAGGCTGCTTACAGCCGCCCAAATAAAGTGCTAGGTTGGTGAGGCTCCGTGGGCTGAGTTGGTTATTTCACGGCATGAAAAGCAGACATTTATCTGTTCCCATGGAGATGCGTTTTCTACTAGTCAGTCAGACACTGAGGAGGTCAGACAATAGCCGGTGGATCCTTTTTGAGTCTTGAGAGACAGTCAAGTGTCCCTTTAACATTCCACCTAAATGTAAAGGAGTCTAAATGATGTCTCAGATACACCTGCCAACACAGCCATTGTCATTTCAAGGGATCTGAAATAAGAAGAAACTCCATCAGTCAATGAGGAAGACAGGGCGTGACAGATTGCCCTCCCCCTTCCAATTTCAAATCAGAGATCGTTTGGTCACCATCCTCACTGCCAAAAATTTGGCTTCCAAACGTAACCACTCCCTCCTGAATAAAATAATTCCTGAGGTCATAAATGAAATGCTGAGAATTTCAAAATGACTGTTAGAGCAGGGGCACGTCCAACAGAACTTCACAGAAGCAAGAAAAAGCTGCCTCAGAGACAAAACTCCCCTGAAATGCTGGAAGTTGGATACACTGTAAACTTCGCTCCTGGCATTCTCTTGCCCAGAAAGTGCCCTTGCAGAAATGATTGGGGCTACTATTTGACTTTAGGTGTTTGTTATCAATCCCCAGAAAACAGATCATGCTCACTTGCAAAATATGTTTATCTCAGGAGGTAAACTGCAGTATAAGTGCCTGAAAACTGGGACTCACATAAAGACTTCCTCAACAATCTTCTTTCAAGTGCGTCTCTCCCGACATCATTTTTGCGCACGCCTAAGGCAGAAGAAAATGTAACAGGGGTCTTCCTAGAGCTAATTGAGGAGGGAGAGGGTATTTCCAGGGGATCACATTGGAGGCTGCCTATCTAATATGACTTAAACAGAAGCCTGTTCTCAGGACGGCAGCATCACTGAAAACAGTGCGCAGCCAAAGTCAGGATTTTGTCATCAAGGAACTTCATTCTTGTTAATGGGATCACTCAAGTGCAGCTCAACTGCGCAAGGCAGGTAAGTAAATACAAGTATGAGTCCTGCTTATACGGAGCCAGGCCTTTTGCTCGCCTTTGCATTTCCATGTCCTCGAAGGCAGAGACTCCTGCTTCTCCCGGCGGGCTGGCTGGAACAAAGACACCAACCGGGACACCTCGGAAAGCAATTTTGAGCAGTCCCGGCAAATAGCATTTAGGGGAAGGAGAAAAACCTCCGGTGTATCTAATAATGTATAATATCCTATTGATTAAGGAGGCAAAAGGCAGAAATTTATGTTGAGCATTCTTGGGAGTTTCATTTCCCCGAAAAGACACGGCCCACGTTTCTCATGCATGTGGGTCAATATTTGATCATTTCCTTCTCTTATTTTCCCATTTTAGTTTTTTTTTAAGTAAGCTGTATGCCCAGTGTGGGACTTGAACTCATGACCCCGAGATCAAGAGTCGCATGCTCCACTGACTGAGACAGCCAGGTGCCCCTCATTTTAGTTGTTAAAATTTTAAAATAGAAGCAATACATAATCTCTCTAAAAGGCTCAAACAATATAAAATCCTGGTAAAAGAGTCAAATGTTCCTCTTTCCCTTTATTCACCTCCACTAGCTCATGAGTTTACTAGAGGTAGCTAATAAGTACTTTTAATAGTATGACACATATCCTTCCAGACACATTCCATTAATAGGCAAGTATATATATGTATAGATAGAGATAGAGATAGAGTGTGTGTTTGTATGTATACATCAACTCTTTGTTTTAAATATACCACTGGAATCATATTTATAGACACTTGTACAACTTTTTCTTTCACTTAAAATATCGATCACGGGCAATTTTCTATACTGACATGCAGTTTTAAAAAAATTAGCTACAAATTTTGGGGAAAATGTAATACATACTTCTTGTTGGGGGAGATTCAAAGCAGAGGGTAAGTCTTCCCCTCCCCCACAGACAATCAGTAGTAGCAGTTTTCACTTTATCATTCCAGAAAGAGTCTATGCATAGATCAGCATACATGTATATCAAATACACCTTTCTTTGTCTTTACCTTGCATTTTTCACTTAGATCTTTTGGAGAGCATTTCATGTTAGAAATAATGGGCTTTTTAAATGGTAGCATAGGATTTCTTCGAATGGTGTTCCTTGATGTGTTGTATTTGTCCCCCCCACACCCCCCATGGACTTGGGGTGGATTTCAGTCTTTGCTTCTCCAAACAGGGCTGTAATAAATACTCCAGTCCAATGCATACCCTGTGATTCTTTGCTCAAACACACTCACCGCTCTCTGAAAGCAACAGCTTTACTCCACACCTGTCCTTAAATTGCCTTAATCCGAAGGAGAATTGATTGAATTAAGTTTTTTTTTAAAATGAGGGTTTAAAACAGAATTAATAACCCATTAAAAATCTATTATGAACATGTGCCCTTTCCTGTAGTTTTTAATCTTCCCTCCAGCTTGAGAGTGAGAGGCTTATGAGAAAGAAAGAAAGGAAAAAAAAAAGTCATATTTCCCTTTCACACCTCCCCCCCTCCAACCCCACCCAGGAGCCTGCCTTGCCAAGATCATTGCGTTAGCGTCCCATGCCCGTGTTACAAATGCCTGCTATATATTGTGTAATTCTGACCCATCTACTCTTTTCATCGTGGGTTCGGAGAAGGATCGCAGCTCACTTTTATAATTTAGGTGCAGCTTCCTGTTCTTTTTTGTGTGCAAGAGTGAAGCCTTGGGGATTCAGAACAAAGTGTGTCCTTGGAAAGAAGTGGGTGGGATTTTGTGAGCGCAGTAGGTTGGGGAGGGAACTCCCCTCCCGGGGGAGGAGTCTGATTTCATTATACAGTTGGAAACCTGGTGAAATCATGTATACAACTGAATCTTTTTGCTCAGCTGGTGAGGTCTTTTTGTTCTTTGTCTTGCAGTGTGTACAGCAAATTTCTGTTGGGCCTGGGAAGAAGGAAATTTGAGTTAAAGAGGAAGGCAGCTCCTTACGCCTTGTAACAAGCAAGCTAATTGAAAAATTTAATTCAGGAAGAGATGCAACAAGGCCAAAATGAAAGAGGAACCAGGCCTGCCAATGTTCAGAGCAGGAAAACCGAAGAAGTTACCATCCCCAAGTTAAAAATTATGTGGGGCGAGGGAAATATAGCGCCTGCTGTATTTGTCATTGAAATTCACAATCTTGTTTGCTATTTATCTGGAGGCTTGGGGAGCTCTCCTGCTGGTTAGAAAAAAGGAGGCGAAGTCCAGGAAGAAATGCTAGTAATAAGAAAGGGAGGGATTAGAAGCCCCAGAGAGAAAGGGAGGTGTAAATGATATGTGGGCATTTGACAATCAGCACAAAGAAATGAGAGACAAAGCCAGATGCCTGATGCCAGAAATTCTAAAAACTTAAGTGGTAACTCAGGTGAAGGAAAAATGTCCCAAGGAAGAAAGGAAAACAAAATCCCAGAAGATCTTTTTCCTCTGTGATGATGTTGTCTAATGGAGTAAATAAACGTTGGTTTCGCCATGGTGCTCACCTGACCAAGGCTGTGTGCAAGGGAACCAGCTTCACGATATGCCCTCAGAGGCAAGTCCCAGGACAGCTTGAGCCTTAGGACAAGATGGGGTAAAGTCGGGGAGGAGAGTCTTCCACCAAAAAGGAGATGAGCTTGGGGCAAAAGGAGGATGTAGTAGGGGCAGAATTATCTTTCTCCCCATGAGCCCAATCTATTTGGGTCACCTACATCCTTCTGCTCCTCTTTTTTCTCCCAGGACTCTGCCTTGAACAGACTTGCTTAGGAAAGAGGGAAAAGGCATTTTTAGCCAAAAGCTAAAGAGGACAAAGTTGAACTCGCCGGACAACGGACACCTCTTCCTGAGGCTCCCTGGCGCAGTTGAGTGTGACCCTTCCTAATTGCACGATTTGGGCAGATTGCTTTTTTTACTGTAAGATGAGAATAATACTACTAATAAGAGGTAACATTTACAGAATTCTTACATGGAATAATTTACACACTGATCCATTTTATCCTCGGAGCCAAATGAGGTAGCAGTTATTATGTCCATTTTGCAAATGAATGGAGAATGGGCCAAATCTCCTACTAGGAAATGGTAGAGGTAGAATATAATTCTAGATCCAGGTTTGGCAATTACAGTCTAATGGCCGAATCTGGTTCAATACCTGTTTTCGTAAATAAAGTTTTACTGGAACACAACCATGCTCATTTGGTTATATGACTGCTCTTGAGGGACAGTGGCAGAAACACTATGCCCTGCAAAGCCTAAAACATTTACTATCCATTCCTTTACACTAAAAATGTGCAGATCCTTGCTTAGATTTTACCCAAGCCAATGCTCTTAACCCCATGCTTCCTTCTCCCAAAGTGCCTTTTTATTTTTTATTTTTTAAAAAGATTTTATTTATTTATTTGAGAGAGAGAGAGCACAGAGGGAGAGGGAGAAGCAGACTCCCCACTGAGCAGGGAGCCCGATGCAGAGCTTGATCCCAGGACCCTGAGATCACAGCCTGAGCCGAAGGCAGACGCTTAACCTACTGAGCCACCCAGGTGACCCTTTTAATTTATTTTTTTAATGTGATGCTGAACAGGAAAAAGAATCTAAAATATCGGGAGCAGTAATGGTTATTGGAAAACTGAATCTGTTAAGGGCCCCAGAATATTAAAAACAAATAAACTTTTCTTTCTTTATCCCTTTTTTTGGTCCCCAAATTTGAAAGTGCCTGTATTCTAAATTTAAAACGGACCAAAAAGCCTTCATTGCCTCACCAGCTTTAACAAAACTGCATGTAAATAAACACTTACCTAAAGACCTAAATTTCTAGGGTAATTTCCAAAATAATGAAGAAATGGAATACAGCGTTTCAGGAGACATACCTTTTTTCCCCCCTGTATATGTTATTTCCCAAACTGCAAGTCGAATACGTTGTTAGGTAAGAGGCTACCAGATTTGATAGTAATATCCATACTCTTGGCATGTGGAGCTTTGGTCATAAATGTAGAAATTCTGTAACCAAAGGAGAATGGACACTAAGAGCACTTGCGGTTATTTTCTCTTCTTCCCTACTAACAAAAGTTGGCGATCTTGGAAATTGATTCATGTTGCCATGTGAGCGAAGATTTTGGTGTGGTTACAGTGGCTTAGGTTTTCAACAGTTTCTAGGACTGATTAGTGTAGCTAGAAATCCAGGCTTTAAAAAAAGTTAGCAAACGACATTAACGATAAATTAATGATAGTGTCTTCTCTGTCACATGCCAGGCACTGTGGACTGAAGAGTTCTGACTACAAGACCAAGATAATTCTACAAGGAAGGCATCATTATTTTATTTTCTCCATGAGAACAATGAGGTCCTGGGGCATCAGGTGTCCCAGCTGATACACGATGGAATGACATCAAGGTCCTGACCCCAAATTCCACACTCTTGCCCCTCTAAGAGGGGGTCTGGTCACTGATTGTTCATCCTGTGTTCAATTAATTCTTTTTTTTTTTTTTTTAAGATTTTATTTATTTATTTGAGAGAGAGAGAGCACAAGCAGGGGGAGCGGCAGAGGGAGAGAGAGAAGCAGAATCCCCACTGAGCAGGAAACCCAATGACCTGGGGCTGGATCCCAGGACCCCGAGGTCATGACCTGAACAGAAGGCAGATGCTTAACCGACTGAGCCACCCAGGCACCCCTCAACTAATTCTTACCTACTTTGGGGGCTCCCAGGTGTCAGGCCCTGCGCTCCCGTCTGAGGATTCAGCAGTGAACAAATCAATATCTAAGTCCAATCCAGGATATTTTCAGATGATGAGGAGCGCTAGGAAGGAAATGAAACAGGACAGCTGGGATGGAAGATGTCCAAGTTGGGTGTAGCAATATGAATGATGGGTAAATGCCATAAGGTGAAGATCTAGACTCAGGAAGAAAGTTCCAGGTAGAGAAATGTCAGAGGCATGTTCCTTGAGATGGGAAACAATGCAGTATATTGGGACGTTACTTTGATTCTTTCCGGCTCTCACCAGCTCCGCTGTTACTACAACCTGTCCAAGCTGGAAGGTCTTAGGTGCTCTCAAGGTACAGGTTAGCCAAGAGCTTACCCTCAGTTCTAAGTCTAACACCCTTATCTCCTTCCCCTCACCGGACAGGAAAGGTGCTCCTCCTTTATTTATGACCGCAAATAATAATAGTTACCAATTACTGAGTACTTGGCATATGGCGCTGACTGTTATCTCCTTTCACTGGCAAAACCACCAATGAAATATTGTAGAACGGTCTTAAAACAGGAGGAATTTATGAGAATTGATTTCCAGAATTTACACATTTACACTTACATTTACTTATTCCTAAGACTGCCTGGGAATGCTCCTGCATGCCCAAGTTCACACTCACCCTCTTCCCACCTTACAGAGAAGTCTGCGCTCCACCAGCTGCATGAAGGGGATAGAGGGCATAACAAAGTAACAAACCAAGAGATTAAAGAAAATTCCCTTTAATGATTAATCAAGGCGCCTAAATACGGGCATCCTATATTACCTTATCTTACATGCGCTTCTTTCTAAGGAGCATTCAGAACAACCACAGAGGTATAATAATACTGTTGATTCTTAGAGATGTAACTGGAATGTTTTCTAGAACCATCAAATATTTCAGCAGACACTGAGGATAAAAACACCTGAATACCTCAGGATAAACATGTTCTGTGGTTTTCTTTCATATTTAGTGTATGCTACTCAATACATTATTTAAAAGTTATTTTATTAAATCGTATAATGAGTTAGGGATTCCAATTACAGTCACCCACCACATTTTTTTTTTTTTTACAAAATGTTTACTATTTTCCTACTAAATAAAAATGCATTCCTTTGAATTGTAATAAAAATTAAAGATGTCCACTTAAAAACACGCAAAAGGGGTGCCCGGCTGGCTGTCAGTAAGGCACGTAACTCTCAATCTCAGAGTCGTGAGTTTGAGCCCCACGTTGGGTGTAGAGTTTACTTAAAAAAAAGTATGCAAGACACAATGTATTTTTTCCCTCAAAATTATGTAAGAAAAAAAATGAGATCATTAGTTTAGCAGATCCTGGCTGTTGTCTACCTAAGAGTAATCGGTAATTATTTTCTTTGCAGATAAAACTCAATTTACGTGTACACACATATGTATATATTTAATTTTAATTTTTTTGACTGCTATGTGCTTCAGGGAAAGTTGGAACCTCAACAGTCCCAAGGGATGGTGTTTTGATTGGTCATTATGAGTGGTTCTCCACCCTGACCGTAAGGTCAGATTATCTTCAGAGCTTTTAAAAGTTGTCAGTGCCTGGACCTCACCCCCAGCTGTTGTGGTTAAAGGAGTCTAAGCAGTTAAGATAATTTTATTTCTTTTTAAAAAATGTTTTTTATTGTTATGTTAATCACCATACATCACATCATTAGTTTTAGATGTAGTGTTCCATGATTCATTGTTTGTGCATAACACCCAGTGCTCCATGCAGAACGTGCCCTCTTTAATGCCCATCACCAAGATAATTTTATTTCTGTTGCTAATAGCAGGTTAAGGAACTGGCATGTAACATAATGCTAACCAGTGAGAGGTGAAGTAAGCAGGCTGAGGGCATGTTTCTGGGAAAGTTATCCTTGCTCTTGAAAAGGTAAACAAGGGAAGGAATGTTCAATTTTTAGATTTTCTTTAGATGAATATATGCCATCTGGCACTGTGGTAGCCATTTTGTGGCTTGAGAGGCAAACTGGAAGTTCAAAGTCATCCATTGAGGTGGGCAGAACAAGAGGATACAAAGAACTTGGGACTACAGCAGCTGAATTAACCATCCCTGAAGTTGCCCTGTCCAGGAGGACATTTATGATATCTTTAGATGGATTCTGTTTCCTGGAGGTCTAAGCATTTTCCGCTTTACAAAATAAGGAAGCTGGAACACACAGGTTAAGCTGTTTACAGTTACAGGGCTGGAAAGTGGCAAAGCCAGGCCTTCAATTCGTCTGACTCTAGCTCCTGCACTTTAAATGACTATAGTATGGGACAGGGGGTGGCAAACTGTGGCTTGTGGGCCAAATCCCACCCACAGCCTCTTTTTGTAAGTAACGCTTTCCTGGAACACAGCCAGACCCGGTTAGTTCATGCATTGTCTATGGATGCTTCCACACTATTATAGCAGAGTTGAGTAGTAGTGAGAGACATTATATGGTGTGCAAAGCCTAAAATATTTACTGTCTGGCTCTTTATGGAAAAAGTTCGCGGACCCCTGCTGGCTAAGCTAATCACGGTAATCCTATCTTTATCTGTGACTGGCTAGGGGTGACTATATAAACCAGTTTGGGCCAGTGAGATATAAGCAGAATTCTGCTGGAGGAGGGTGGTACCTCTGAGAAAGGCGTTTCCCCCCCCAACCCTGATCAAAAGAGGTGTGCAGGAAGGCAGTCACTTCCCTTCCTGCTGCCTCTGAATCAGAATAAGATGATTGGAGCTGAGGTGGCCATCCTGAAAGCACAAAGGGAAGGAGTGTAAGTACATGGAAGGTGGCAGAGAAGAAACAGGGAAACAGGCTAAATCTTTGGTGACACTGTTAGTCCTCCTATGCAGTGCTCTAACTCCTTACCTCCAGATTTCGTGTTTGTTAGACCATAGTTTGTCTCTTTTTGCAGGCTGTTCCATTACTAGCAGCTGCACAGATCCCCCATGATACAAACCTTATGTCTGAAATTACTGTCCTTATTTTACGTTTAAGAAACCCAAAGTTCAGGGAGGTAAAAGGATTTGCCTAAGGTGTGTGTATCAAACTAAGTTTGCCTACCTCCAATGACATCCCCTCTTCCATCACCCTTGATCGTAACATACAAACTTTTGGCATTTGGGGCTCGGTTTATCCATGTTAAAGTTCTGTGACCAAAGGAGAATGAACCCTCAGCGCAAATGGTTTATTTCTTCTTCTCCCCTACCAACAGAACCTGCATTTAGTTTGGGCAGCAATGCACCCAGCTCTAACGGATGAAGGATAGTCGGTCTAAGCCAGTCACGGCTTTCCTCCTTTGTGGGAAGTTTAACCTCCGAAATAATTTGATTCCAGGCTGGGTCTGGGTGGTGTGTGTGAGAGTCTGCATTTCTAACGAGCTCTCAGGTGATGCTGATGCTTCTATTCCATAGAACATGCTTGGACTAGCATTATTCTAGACCGGAGGTTGAAAAATATTTCCTATAAAGGGCCAGATAACAAATATTTTAGGTTTTGTGGGCCATGCAGTTTCTGTGGCAACTACTCAATTTGCTATTTCAGTGGCTTGAAAGAAGCCACAGAAAACACATAGATAAATGGGTGGGGCCATGTTCTAATAAAACTTTATTTACAAAACCAGGTGGTGAGCCAGAATTAATCTACGGGCCATAGTTTGCTGATGCCTGGTTTAGACTAATCATGGTTCATCTCCTGGTCCTGGGCCCATCTTCTCTGGATATACTGCTGACTAAAAGCTGAGCCAATAGGGATTCTCATAGGAAGGCAGACATGGGTGGGTTATCAGGTACCAGGTAAACTATTGTGATCTAAGCCAATTCGACATGGAACCATTCTTAGGTTATTTCTGGCAGACATGGGCATTCCCCCACAGCCTAGCTATAAGCTATTATAAACGTAGTCTGTCTAAATTTTGCTACTCTTATAGCCAAACATTCATTAGCAAGGCAGGCACAAAACAGCTTACACAACCTATTCTGGAAGCTTGATATTCTTTCAGGGGCTCTGGTCACACCCTGAATGAAAGGTTCACTCACGGCAGGCATTAATATTTCCAAAAGCAGGATTCTGCGCTGCCTGGCTGGCATGATTCGGTCAGAAATCCTCCCAACGAGTGGCTGCACACAGGACCAGTCAGGGAAGAAGTGGGGAAGGGGGTAGGTATAGGACGGATTGTTGTATCCTATAGTGCATTCTAGTCAACTCACATGTCTTGAATACCTTTAATTTTACCAATGCGAACCCATTTCTGATGTCGTTGTGCTAATTATCATCAGTCACTGGTTTCACCAGTAAAAACCCTATCTCTGAATTGCAAGAAGCGTTTGTCATAGCTGTTGCTGGAGTGTGGTCCTTTCTGCCGTGGTGTTTGCTAGCTATCCCCAAACAACGCATTCTCCATCCCGTTAGCTAACCGCACTCCTGCTGAGTTTCCACTAACTGAACTTCGAGGACGGCTTCTCACACTGATTATATTGAAGTATTTTCAAGTATAGACTCTGTAATGAGAGGTAACCACCTGTGTCTGCTACAGGGTTTATTGCAGGAAGCGAGATGATATATTTAAAATCTTTTTGTTTTGTGAGCTGTCAGCCCTATGGCTTCCTGTGCTTTGGGAAATTTCTGACTGTACAAGGCAGACGCACAGATACAGAAAATGGAGCACAGATGGAGTAGAAAACGTATCCTAGGCCCTGCTCTCAGCGAACCTGGGTTCAATCCTAGTCTGTCGTCGTGAGCTCTCAGTATATTATCTGCTGGGATCCTCATTCTTTTTTTTTTTTATTCTTATGTTAATCCCCATACATTACATCATTAGTTCTAGATGAAGTGTTCCATGATTCATTGTTTGTGCATAACACCCAGTGCTCCATGCAGAATGTGCCCTCCTCAATACCCACCACCAGGCTAACCCATCCTCCCACCCCCCTCCCCTCTAGAACCCTCAGTTTGTTTTTCAGAGTCCATCGTCTTTCATGGTTCATCCACCCCTCCAATTTCCCCTGCTTCATTCTTCCCCTCCCGCTACCTTCTTCTTCTTTTTTTTTTCTTAACATATATTGCATTATTTGTTTCAGAGGTACAGATCTGAGATTCAACAGTCTTGCACAATTCACAGTGCTCACCAGAGCACATACCCTCCCCAGTGTCTATCACCCAGCCACCCCATCCCTCCCACCCCAACCCCCACTCCAGCAACCTTCAGTTTGTTTCCTGCAATTAAGAATTCCTCATATCAGTGAGATCATATGATACATGTCTTTCTCTGTTTGACTTATTTCACTCAACATAATACCCTCCAGTTCCATCCACGTCGTGGCAAATGGCAAGATCTCATTCCTTTTGATGGCTGCATAATGTTCCATTGTATATATATACCACATCTTCTTTATCCATTCATCTGTCGATGGACATCTTGGCTCTTTCCACAGTTTGGCTATTGTGGGCATTGCTGCTATAAACATCGGGGTGCACGTACCCCTTCGTGGGATCCTCATTCTGATTTTCAGACAAGATCCAGGGCTGAAGTACTTTTCCTAAAAGACAGAGGCAGCCCCCCATAGTGCCGCCCACACTAATGTCATATTCCGGGAGTTTGGGTGAATCTTTTATCTTAGGCTTCTCTAGGAAGTTAAGAACACCCGTCAGAGGTTCAAATCTTACATTTAGATGAGAACGTTGGAAAACTATCTAACCATGGTCTTTGGCCAGTGTAGACTGACTTAAATCGAAAGCTGGTTATCAGACATCTTGCTCGTCTGTGTCCAGCAGAGAAAGTTCTGAGATGATGTGTCCTTACCAGGTGTGGCGTGTTTAACCTTTTTAATAATTCATCCACCACCTGAACCTACTTCCTAAACCTGGGGATTTTTGGAAAAAACTTTGGATTTTTGGTAAAAAGCGGAGCCCGCCTTTCACCACCGAAGTGGAAAATGTAGAAAATTGATTTCCAGTGCCCCTTGCAGCGAGGGTGTGGACCCTGGTTGGACTAGCCGTCAGAGGAAGCTGTCCCAGACTTTGGCTTGGAACCTACTGATGCACAGAGGGATGGGCTAAGTGGGGTCCACTCTAGTGACTTGGGCTGTCAGTATGCTGTGATCATTGGTGGCTTTGACTGTGGTTCTAATAGCAGAACCAAACATCCACAACCAGTGTTGGTGGTGGGTCTGGTGTAGACAGCAGGGTTCACACCGGGGGCTGGCAAACCTTTTCTGTCAAGGGCCAGATAGATATTTTAGGCTTTGCCAGGCAAAGAGGCAATATCAAGCCAATTATGCAGATACTTATACAACCATTTAAAAAGGTAAAGCCATTCATTGTTCGTGGGCCCTTAGACCAGCAGGTGACAGCAGGGTTCGGCCCATGGCGGTAGTTTGCTGGTCCCTGGTCTAGAGCCCTGAGGTGGCTCAGTGCTGTTTCTCACAATGTGACTCTGGATGTCATTCCCGGCTGCCCCAGAGAAAGGGATTTGGCAGATGTAATCAAGAGATGAGGTGATACTGGATTGGGGGGGCGTGTTCTACCTCAGTGACTGGTATCCTTATAGGAAGAAGGAAATTCAAGCACAAAGAAGCAAGGGGGAAATCCCAAGTAAAGACAGAGACAGAGCCAAGTGATGGAGCCACAAGCCAAGGACCACCAAGCCACCAGGAGCTGGGAGAAAGGTGGGGCACCGTCTCTCCCTCAGAACCTGCAGGAGGAACCGACTTTGCACTAAGCCGGCCCGAGAGGCAAATGCTCTTTGTTGTTTCACCCCCATTCTTTCACACGTTAAGGTGTGTTTTCCAGGGCCTGTACGATACGTGAAATTCAACGACCCCGAAAGCCGCCTTGTAGGAAGCTGAGTGCTACAGGCATTTGTAAAAACGTAAAACCAAAGCCAATCTACTCACTAAATTGGGGGTGGGGGAGGGATAGTTATTTTTCATAAAAATGTTATTGATGTTAATATCTAAGAGGTTTGTTATTTTTAAACGGATTAAAAAATTAACATTTCAAAATTTTCTCAGACTTGATTTTGAGTAGGTAAATATAGATAGGTCTACCTTTGATAAATAAAAGCTCTTTGGGGTCATCAGTAATTTCTAAAAAAAAATTTTTTAACTGCTTTTTTTTAAAGTAGGCTCCATGCCCAGTGTGGGGCTGGAAGTCACGACCCCGAGATTAAGAGTTGCACGCTCCACCAACTGAGCCAGCCAGGCGCTTCTCATCAGTAATTTTGAAGGGTGTTCAGGGGCCCTGAGCCCAAAACGTTTGAAAACTGTTGGCTTTGGGCAATGTCATGCCTCCTTTCCTGGAGATTTCACTGGAGGGATTTCTCAGAAAGCAAGAAAAAAAAAATTGCCGTTAAGGGTGCAGGCTTGGGGTTCTGAAGGTTGAGTCTAAAACTTTACTCCAGAACGTGCAAAATTGGTGATATGAGATCAGTGACTTGAACCCCTGTAGCCTCAATTTCCCTATCTGTGAAATGGGGATCATGAGACCCACCTTTTAGGGGAGTTATGAAGGTTAATGTAGTCCTCACTGACTGGGAACAGTGGAAAGCCCTGTCCTGTGGAAGAAAGGGGTGGACCAGACCAGCACCTCTCAGACTTTAAGGTGCACACGGATCACCTGCAGATCTTGCTAAATGCACATTCTATTTCCTTTTAATATCTATCATGATCAGATTGGACATTTGTTTGATTATTCGATGAGTTGATTGTCTTCTGCACTCAAATGCAAGCACCATGAAGAGCTGGAGTCATGTCTGTCTTCATCAGGGGCTCATAAACTACAGCGGGTGGGCCGAATTCGGCCTCTTGTCCCTTTTCGTAAATAAAGTTTTATTGGAACACAGACATGTTCATTCTTTCACGTATTGTCCATGGCTGCTTCTGCTCTATGGCAGCGGAGTTGCGTTGTGCTAGAGATCGGAGAGTCCACAAGATGAAGATATTGACCCTTTTCAGAAAACACGTGCTGGCCTTGTGGTTATCACTCAGCTGCCCGTGTGTAGAGTCTGGCCATAGTGGGCGCTCAGCAGATACTTACTGAGCATTTCTCAAGTATGTTTTATAGGTATTGTCCCATTTAATCCTCCTTACTGCTCCCTAAGGTCGATGCTGTTTGGGGTCCACACACCTAGACATTCCAAAAGCTATCCTTTTAAAAAATAAATTGGGCAGCAAAATGATCTGACCTGACTCACGTGGCTACAAAATATGACTTGAATGATGTGAGGCTATTGATTGTCTACCTTTCTCTCACTAATTCAACTGCCGTATGTGTCTCTGCAGACACATGGATGAAGCCGATTATGGGGGGCTGTCCCGGGGCCCCGCGGGAGATCCCGTGTAATACAGCGTACGCACCAGATCACGTTTTCAAAACCTGAAAATTCTGAATTCCAAACCCTATTCGGCTCTAAGGATCTGGGTAAGAGATTTGGACTTGTGTTTTTCCTTATTTTACAGCTGCGGAATACGGAGCCTAAGTCGCAGGGCTAGGGCATGGCAGAGCTTGGCTTTGAATCCAGGAATCTGATCCCTGGGGTGCCTCTGTAACCATGAGTCTATCTTAAAAGAGGGGGCTGGTGCTTGTTGACTGGATGAATGAAGGAGTAAATGAAGCTGAGCGGGCCCAGTTCCAACCCCTGGGCTGGTTTACCTGCTGCAGGGGGAAATCCCTGTCTCTCCCGGGCAGAACATCTTTCCAGGCCAAGTGCTACTGCTATAAACGTGCATGCAAAACCTGTGTGCACACACGCACACACACACACACAACTCAGAAAGGAGCTATAGGCTATTATATTTCCTGGGGCCTTATGGCCGCCTGTTGTTTTCAGCAATCTCATCTTTATGAATCAGGTGACAAAACCCACTAGTAACCAGGCAGGGGAAAGAAAACAGATGCTTTTCCAGGCAGGCGGGGTTGAGCTGAGCAGTTTGTCATTGTGGTTAAACCTCTGCCTCCATCAGGGCACAGCACCTTGTAAAAATTATTACTGTTTTCTCTCTCTGGCTCAGGGGGCTGCTCTAATCCTGAGAACTCGAAGCCGCGGCGAACAAGAAAAGTATAATTTGTCTGTTGGGTACTCAGACTGGAATAGGGCGACAAGGTATGGTAATGCTGTTTCCAAAGCGTGAAAGCATTATTTCCTCTGGGCAGGAGAGGAAGTGAGCCTCCTCTCGCAGGCTTGAAATCTTCCTTGAGAAGATGTGAAGCTGCGTGTAGAAGGCCGTGGAAAATTAATGTGGTTCTACATGAGCAAGAGTGTCTTCAGAAAAAGGCTCGGAGGCGTGAGATGGGCTACGCAGGTTCACAAAGGCTGATGTTGATTAAAACACAGTTGTAGACAGGTGAATACTATATGGTTTCCTTAAAAACAAAAGGCATGTATCTATGTGTGTGTGTAAAATATAGACATTTGTATTCTTGTAAAAATATAGAAAAAGGATAGGAAGAATACACTCACCATTAACACAGGAAGTAGAGGAGAAATAGGCGGGGGCGGGGGAAGGTACGCGTCAGAGAGAGAGAGCTGGGCAACTTTCTATTTTCAGTCATAGATACGGCAGCATTCTGCCTTTGCTTGTGTAATCTAAAAAAAAAAAAAAAATCAAATAAAATTAACTTGCAAAAGCAAACAAACAAAAGCCCCCTCAAGGAATCAGCTTTATAATAAACAGAAAGCCCTTTAACTTCTAAGAACGAGGAGGCCCCAGGCACAAAGGACTTCCTGGTTTGGGGCATTCCTTAGTTAAATCATGTTTGGAAGCTTGACAGAATTTTACCTAGTCCCCAAACGGTAGATTACTTAAAACGGTTATTGAAACGTCCCTGTTGAACAAAAGGGAAACGTACGGTTCCCTCTCTCTCATACTCTGCTTAAAGTTATTAAACTGCTTCTTCATTTTTTGAGAAATAGGAAGCATCCCAAATGACGGGTGGTTCTTTAAATTTATCTTTCAAAATACACATCCTACTAGCTTAAGGTAGCAAATTAAACCTTCGAATATTAAAGAGAAAATCACATCTCTTTCTTCGGAGACAAAGACAGGGATGCGGTGGATCCGGGAGGGTCCTTTAGATTAGGCACAAAATTAGATGGTCTTTTGTTTTTTTTTAAAAATATTTTATTTATTTATTTGAGCGAGAGAGACAGAGTTAGTGACAGAGAGCACAAGCAGGGAGGAGAGGGAGAAGCAGGTTCCCCGCCGCCGAGCAGGGAGCCCGATGCAGGACTCGATCCCAGGACCCCGAGATCATGACCCGAGCCAAAGGCAGACGCTCAACTGATGAGCCACCCAGGCGCCCCCAGCCTTTTGTTAATCTACTGTAAAACAACCTGGTTGCTTTCTTACTTTCAGATTAGCTTTTAGTAGACGTTTCACAGGCTTGTTACTTTTGTTGAATTTATTCCCTATCAGTCTGTTAAATAGGAAATGGGAGGTGTGTCCAGAGCCTGGGGATGGAGAGGATGGTGAACTGGAGAAATACCTCCACCTCTATTTGCACAAACACCAGGAATTCAACAAAACGTGGCTGCTAGCGAGCCACGGGCTCAGCAGCTTTCCTGGCGACGAGTCTGAGAGCAGGAGAGCAGCGTGCTTAATTACTGGACCTTTCATCGTAGGCGCCCAAAGAGTAAACGACCAGCACGGGTGGATCTTGATTAGGATTTGTGGAGCCGCCACATTATTTTCTCAAGGCTCGGATTTCTAACTTTATCAGAGACATCACTGGTCGGCAGAAATTTGTCAGTCTCCCTGAGGCAGTCAGATTTACAGAACAGTCCTAGAAAAGTTTCTTTTCACCCCCACGCCCCTTTTGGAATCTGTGTCTATTAAAGGAGAGTCTTGCAAGAAATTTTGTCTTTATTCATGAGATAAAGAATAGGTCCTTTGAGATGATCCCAATGCTAGATTTTGTTGCAGTCCTTTTCCAAGCATTATTATCATATTATTTTTCATTTGATCCTCAGAGCAAGCTGGAGGTGGACAGAGGAAGCAACCTTCATGTTACAGAGGAGGGAAGAGAAGCATACAGGTTAACTCACGCATGGAAACAATTAGCCAGGGAGCAGTTGGGATTCCCAATCTCTTTTACCCAACGCTTTCAGTGAAGACAGGCATAGTTTTTATCAGCTTTTAATGTAGGTGGAGTCCAAGGCATCTCCAGGTTCCTCTTATGCTAAAGGTTGTGGAAAAATCCCGAGAGCACAATAAAATCCAAAGAAGAGGTTTACTTAAGCATGATTCACCCTAAAATACCTACTTCAGACTTTGGGGAAGGGACTCATTTTACCTCTGTCATCAGGGACACACCAAGGAGCGTTTGCAAGCCCCGCCAGCAACCTGTCTATTTATACTTTGTTTATTACCGCAGGTGACTGTACAGCTGTTGATCTTTGAGGACCACACGCGATTGCTGTGAGTGGGTGGGACGTGATTCTGCAAGACAGAGTTAATAATCCTAGACAATCGCAGGCTCTCTTTTACTCAAGGGGTGTGCCCCTTCATTTACAGAAAGGAAGACTGAATCACAGAATGGAAAACAACCATGACACAGCCGGTCTCTCTCGGAGCAGAGCAGGAAACAAAAGAATGGGATTTCCCAGCTTCGCATTTAGACTGCATTGTCTGAAAGGTAGACTTTGATCCCAAACTTGGGTCCTTTTGCATTACAACAGTAACTCAAAAGGCAGGATCTAAATGTCTCCATGGATGGCCTGCACGGGTTTTTGCTTAAGAGAAAACAGGTAAAAGTGACCTGGTTCCAATGTGAAAAGTGCAAGTCAGAAATTTAGGGGGGGGGGGGGCAAGTGATAGGTTTCAAGCATGTACAAAAGTAATGTAAAATTAACAACGGTGATACAATTTATAATGAAGAATGATCATGGCTCACGGATAGCTATGTGTCAGGCACTGTTTTAGGTGCTTTGCAAGGAGTAACCCATTCAATGCTCACATCGACCCGATAAGGAAGATGCTGTTATTGTCCCCACTTTATAGTTGAGAAAAATGAAGTTTTTCTTCACCTGTGTAGTCTTGCCTGCCTTCTTAGATGATGCAATATGTTTCTTCAGCCACTCACTGAGTAGAAAGGTTAGTTCCAGACTGGTACAAGGAGGCTGGTAATGAAGAGAAACCTCAGTCCTCATCTTTGCTTGGAGATGTTTAGCATCTATGAAGTCCATTTTAGTTGGTGGGACCCAAACTAGTCCATCTGGTACCTTTGTGCTATTTAGAAAAAAGTCCTCCCTCAGGGCAGGTGCTGCATCTTTGAGTTGATGGCTGCATGGGCAATCTTTAGGGGCCCCACATGGCACGTGGAGGAAGGGCTAGGTTTCAGCTGAAATTCACCTCTCTGTGCTAGGTGTCCTGGTGTAGGGCCAACCTTTATGCTCGTGGTGCCATGTCCTGCACACACGAGTTTTGAGACTACGAACAGCATCCTTGGTGTCTTTAAGTCTCTGTTTCATCATTTAAAAATCAGGATGATGCTGGGGCTCCTGGGTGGCTCAGTCGGTTCAGCATCTGCCTTCGGCTCAGGTCATGATCTCAGGGTCCTGGGATGGAGCCCCAAGTCGGGCTCCCTGCTCAGTGAGGAGCCTCCTTCTCCCTCTCCCTCTCCCCCTGCTTGTGCTCTCTCTCTCTCTGTCAAATAAATTTAAAAAAAAATTAAAAATTTAATTAAAAAATAAATTAAAAAAAAATCTTGTTCTCAATAAACTGTCTTCCTTGGATTGCTGTCCTGAATACACCCTATTGAAATAGAGTCCATGACACTAAATTTAGCAATTGCCTTCAGAATGCCTTTCAGTGAGCTTGAATGGACTCACAGATTTTATGTGTGATGTTGAACATGTGAGTGTGGGGGATCAGATGGCCCATATGTGCATCCCAGAGCTGCCCCTTAAAAGCTGCATGGCTTTGGACACATTCCTTTTTTTTTTTTTTTTTTAAAGATTTTATTTATTTGACAGAGAGAGACACAGCGAGAGAGGGAACACAAGCAGGGGGAGTGGGAGAGGGAGAAGCAGGCTTCCCGCTGAGCGGGGATCCTGATGAGGGGCTCGATCCCTGGACCCCCGGAACCAGACCTGAGCCGAAGGCAGATGCTCAATGACTGAGCCACCCAGGCACCCCGCAACTTTAATTATTATATTGTCAGTCATTTGGGGGGGATGGGATTTGGAAGCACATTTGGACACTCTTAGACCAAAATGGATTAAAAATGCTTTTCTTCATTAACAGATATTCAATTATAATTATACATAAATTCATACACGTGAACACTTGATATGTATGTTTTTATGTTAGTTTAGTCTTTTTCTCTCCCTTTGTTCCTCGAGTCCTCCAGCCTCACATATCAGCACTATCCCACTCCTAGTTAACACAGGTTAATAATCATATTTGTATGTTTTTTTTTTAAAGATTTTATTTATTCATTTGAGACACAGAGATACAGAGAGAGAGAGAGAGCATGAGCAGGGAGAGAGACAGAGGGAGAGGGAGAAGCAGGCTCCTTGCTGAGTCAGGAGCCTGATGCTGGGCTCGATCCCAGGACCCTGGGATCATGACCCGAGCCGAAGGCAGACGCTTAACGACTGAGCCGCCCAGGTGCCCCTTTGGACACATTCCTTAGCCATGCTCTGCATGAGCTTCCTCTTCAGTGAAATGGGGATAATCACAGTCCTTTCATAGACTTGTGAACTGTAAATGAGAAAATTCCATATAAAATGTGTCATATCATCCATGGCAAATACTAAGTGCTCATAAAATGTTAGCTGGCAGGGCGCCAGGCTGGCTCAGTTGGAAGAGTATGTGACTCTTGATTTGGGGGCCGTGAGTTCGAGCCCCACGTTGAGTGTAGAGATTGCTAAAAAAAAAAAAAAAAAAAAAAATTAAAATGTTAGCCGGCTTAACTGATGGTGATAGAATGTAGAACTAAGGCAGCATAGGCATTTTCTGATTTCTCTTAAATTCTCTTAAGTTGAACCTCAGAGGAAACCCTCTCAATAAATCCATGCTAAATGATTCACCTGTGTAGTCTTGCCTGCCTTCTTAGATGATGCAATATGTTTCTTCAGCCACTCACTGAGTAGAAAGGTTAGTTCCAGACTTGCGTGTGAGTTTCTGTCACTAGGAAGAAGATCAAGGGCAGAGGGTCAGTTGGCATCTTTAATTGCTTAATTGCCAGGATCAGGGTTCCTGGAGGTTCAAAAGTCCTGGATGAACATTTTTTGTTTCTCTTAGCATTTTGGCTCTGGCTTTCCTTTTCTCTGGATGCGTCAAAAGCCAAGGTCTAGTTTGAACTTGGAAGGTTGTTGAAAGCCAGCAAAGGGCTTTCTCTGTCTCTCTGCTTGTTTGGTAAGTTAAATGCATGAACGCTGCCGCTCCACTATATGCTTTTGTACGTTGAGAGGGAGATATCCCCCTGAGCTGTGAGCAGACTGGATTAGATTATGATCTTTCCCCATAAGAACACCCAGGCTCCTCTATGTAGCAGATACCCCTGGTTATCTAACAGCAAGCTGCCTTGGCTGCGTGTAGCGAGACCTATCAAATGGTGGGTCAACCACTAGGATTGTTTTTCCCTTCACATAATAAAAAGTCCTCGATTCCATGAAGTCGCCAAGGACTTAAACTCCTTCTGTCTTCCTGGTCTACCATCCTTTGCACACGGTTGTCATCTTCATGATCCCATGATGGCTGCTCCATTAGAATGGGGACATAGTCCACCTGAAAAGATGAGCATGCTAGCAGAATCTATGCTTTTTGATCAAGGAAAAAAAAATCTGCAAGGAGTTAGGGATATTGAGTTTTGTTCTGTTTTTAGTTGGGCTTAATGGCATCTTAAATAATTCTAGGCTTCTATTAATAAGAAAGAAGAGAAAGGATATTTGTTGAACAACTAGCAGTGTCTACCAATTGCTACCTGACTACTTCCTTCTCTCTAACAGGTATCTATCCTCTTCAGAGTGGCCATATGTTTCAGAGACTATTCATATCAGCTCCAGGAGGTGGGCTCTAATTAGCTTAAACTATTTAGAATAATCCATTTCCTCTTACCAATGATTAATTTATGTCTTGATATGGGACATCATGTTGGGCAATGAGATTTGAGGGAAAGGGTGCCAAGGAATTTGGGGAAAAGGTTCTTTCTTCCTAAAGAGAGACTCAAGAAACTGAAGAGCTCTTTTTCTGCAACTGGATGTAGTTGTGTGAACATGTGATGGCTGGAGCCATGCAATGATATTGCAAACACGAAGGGAGCTAGCATGGTAGGACAAGGCCAATATGCTGGGGTTTGCATAACTGAAAGACGGTAAAAGCCCATGTCATTCAAGAGGCCACCGAACTGCTGAATTAGCTGAAGCAACTTTTCTTTCAGACTTTTTTTTTTTTTAAATGTGAGATGATAACATGCCTTATTATTTAGCTATTTTGAGTTGGATTTTCTGCTACTTGCACCCAACGGGATTCTAACAGATACTTTTGTATGATGAGATCAGTAGAACGGGTCAGTATTGTTTTGTGTGACTATACCTTTAAACAATAGAAATAACCATCTCTGACTTCATCTCCTCCTGCTCCCTCCTAATTCGCTGGTGTTTTGCTCCCAGCCCAGGAGCACTGTTGCCCCAGGCACTACCCTTGTAGTCCTGCCTCTGCCGCCAGGGCTTTCCTCCCCAAGAGCCATTTAAATAGGTGTAGCCACCACTTGATTCTGTCTCTACTCAAATATCATCTCATCAAAAGGCTTCTCTGACTCCCCTATCTAAAGTACAGCTGACTCTTCTTCCCAACCCCACCACTTCCTCCCTCTGCTTTTCTTTCTTCCTTCCTTTCTTTCTTTCTTTCTTTCAGATTTTTATTTATTAGAGAGAGAGAGCAAGCACAAGTGGAGGGAGGGGCAGAGGCAGAGGGAGAAGCAGACCCCCCGCTGAGCAGGGAGCCCAATGTGGGGCTCGATCCCAGGACCCTGAGATCATGACCTGAGCCGAAGGCAGATACTTCACCGACTGAGCCACCCAGACGCTCCTTTACTTCTTTATTTTTAAATTATTATTATTATTATTTTTAAGAATCTCTACACCCAATGTGGGGCTTGAACCCACAACTCTGAGATCAAGAGTTGCATGCTCCACTGACTAAGCCAGCCAGACGCCCCTCTTTACTTCTTGACCATCTCATTCTGTAGCGTGTAAGGCTCATGAGAACAAGAGCGTTTTTGTTCTTGTTGACCACTAGATCTCATATATTGTCTGGTACACAGTCTTGGCACACATGCTCTCTCTCTCTATGTATATAATGAATATATATGTATTGTGAGCAAGTGCAGAAGTTGGTTCAAGCGCACCTGACTTTGAACTCTGGTTCTGCCACTTGCTAGCTGTGTGGCCCTGGTCAAGGCTTCTGCTGAACCTCCACTTCTGCATCAATCAAGAATTTTTTCCAAAATCTATCTCGGGGCACCTGGGTGGCTCAGTCAGAGAAGCAGGTGACTCTTGATCTCCTGGTTGTGAGTTCGAGCCCCACGTTGGGCATAGTGATTACTTAAAAATAAAATCTTAAAAAAAACCCTCCTATCTCATCCACTTGTTAGAGATGGGCTGCTAATGAACGTGAAGCATCGAGGGTGTTGTGCAGAGCCAGCACCTAAGGGTGAGGGGGAGTGTGACTGGGCCCTAGGTAAAGGCAGTTGCCCTGCACCCAGGAGCCGCTGGCCTTGCTTTTCCCAAAGTGACTGGAATCGAGACTTGAAATATTTCATCAGGCAAAATGTGGGAGATTGTGGAAAATGTAAAACTAAACAAATGTCTTAAAACTGCTGTCTGGCCAGGTCAGTGGTAAGAAAATGAGAACATTCTGCATAAACAGATGTTATTAAAGATGGTGTGTGCCCGAGCGTGGGGTCACGGGCCATCTGCCACCGCAAATCCCCCTGCATTCCTCTGAAGAAGCCGTTATTTCTCCTCCCTCCCAAGGTTGACCAGTAGTATAAATACTGCTAACAGCAACAGGGGGAAAGGATTATCCCACTTAGCTATTTTTAGCTTCCCCTTGAAGTCTTACACTTCACATTTTAAGTTTGTTTTCAAAGTTCCCTTCCAACCCAAATAAACCGAGGTTCAGAAAGGATGCAGGTTACTACTTTCTGATTCTCCAGGGAGCGGGCAGGGAAGCCAGCTTCCCGTGGAATGTTCAGTGAGCGCGTTGGCCGCAGTCAGCTTCTCGAGGGTGGGAGACCTCTCCTGACAGAGGCGCTTGGCTTTCTCCCATCTCTCAAGATAACCCTCTAAATCATAATCTTCTAGGACTTTCTATTCAGATTCTGGAAACCCTTTCTGTTTGGATTATCCCATCCCCTGCTGGGAGTATCACTGCTGTACTTGGTCAAAGAAAACACGCCATCTTGATTCATTCATTCAGCAAATAGTTATAGGGAGCCCTACTGCATGCCAGGTACTGTGGCCCAGAGTCCCTGCTCTCATGACACTTCTTTTCTGGTAGGAAAGCTAATAAAACTCTTCAGAAGCAAAAAAAAAAAAAAAAAAAAAAAATCTATAAATCAATACAGAACCGAATAGAATACTGTTATAGTTACTATAATGACAATTAATAAGATAATTGTATTTATTAATACATGACAACCTCAATGTAATACTTATTACATGGCGGACGGTATCCTAAACTCCTTATATCAACTCACGTCGTGCTTCCCTATTTTACAAACGGGGAAACTAAAAAAAATCAAAAGGTTAATAAGTATCTTTTCAAAGTCCTAGAGGCAGTTAAATGGCCAGTGGGATTTGAAGGTCAGCCATATGGATTTTAGAGTGCACCCCACGAGGAAGGTTAGCTGCGTGAAGGTGAGGAGTGTGACTGGTGGGTGCGTACGGGGCCGGCGCAGACCTAAGGGATAAGAAGGGGTCAGCAGTCTGACGAGGGCCCTGTAGGGGCAGAGAAGGAGCGGCGGGTGCACATGCTGCTGGAGGCAGGAAGGAAGGCGTGGAGCAGAGACGAGGCCCAAGTGACCAGGGGCTGTGGTCAGGGCAAACCGTCTTGGGGGGGAAGCCATCTTGGGGGCGGAGGCCGTTTTGGGGGGGAAGCCAGGGCGCCCAGGTAGGCAAGGGGCTTTGATTCAAATACTACTCAAGAAAGAAATTGCTCGATGAATCATCTTGCTCAGGTTTTGTGATGGCTTCTAGTGGCTGGCATTTGTCACAGAGCTCAAGGAGACGCAGAAAACCTGTTTGACATCATCCCCTGTGGCTGAAAACCTTTTCAGCATCTTCGAATCTTTCCTTTCTAAGTATCTGAGCATCATTGAGTCTCTCTGGAGTGACTGGTGGTCTGACCTGGGAGTTTAGCTCCAATGAACTTGTAACAATTTGAGCCACACTTACACTAACCTCAAGACTTCCCTGAAGCGGTATTTCCTTGGTTGTGGTTTAAAAACAAATTCTGAATATTAGGTTATTTTCCTATGATTTACCTGATTTCTAAAAACGGGGCACATGGGCCAAAAATAGGAAGAAAAGAAGGCAGGCTTCATGCCATCGGTTTCCAGTGAATCAAGATTTTACTGTCATCTGTGATTGCCTCCATTTATGGGCTTATGGCTTTGGCAGGTAGATGATAGGCTTGCATTAAGGAAAAATAAATAGCCTGGCCAATGATCAAATATTTTGTGACAAAAAAATTATGCACTGGCATTACTTGGAATTGATGTAACTGGTTCATAGTCTGAGTAGAACAGTCGGAATATACTGGCGGTGCTGACAGCCCATTTTGATTGCTCTTCAGAGGGTAATACTTGAGGATTTTCACCGAACATTCTTGAGAGGAAAATGAACAGTTCAGGCAGCCTGAGTGAGAATCCCCAAATTTCTGATTCCTTTATACGTGACCTTGGGAAAGTTACTTAACCTCTCTGAGCCTCAATTTCCTCACCTGCAAAATGGATGTAAAAATGGCACCTATTTTGCAGGGTTGTCCTGAGGATAATTGATACATCAACTCCTAACTGATTAAACCGATGTGAAGAAATGGTTTCCTGGTTGGCTCAGGTGGCAGAGCACGTGATCTTGATCTTGGGGTGGTGAGTTCAAACCCCACGTTGGGCATAGAGCTTACTTAAAAAAAACAAAAACTGATGTAAAGAAGTTAGTTCAGAACCTGGTGTAAGGTCTCAATAAACATTTCTGTGTGTTTCTTTTTCCATCACGCCGTTTCCAGCCCTTAGTCTGTGGCTCTCGCCTGCTGTTCTGTAGCACATCTCGGCATGGCCTCGGGAGGGAGGAGAGTGGTTACATCAAGGTCCACACAGTGCAGCAGCAGGAGAAGCTCTTGCAGAGAATCGGCCCCTTACAAAAGGGGCTTTGCCCTATGGCAGGGTTTCTAGGGACAGTCTGGGACCAATGATCCTTTGTTGTGGGGTGTCCTGTGTGCTGTAGATGTTTAGCAGCATCCCTCGTCCCTACCTACTAGATGCTGGTGGCACCTCCTGCCCCTACAATTATGACAACCAATAATGTCACTGGGCTTTGTCAAACGTCCCCTGGGGGACAAACTACATGGTATATTTTAGCTTTATTGTTTGAAAAGTCATTAAATTATATACCCTTATTGTTGGGGAGAGAGAGAGGGATGAAAAGGGAAAAAGGCAGGAAGGCAGGAAGGCAGGAAGCAAGGAAGGAAGAAATTATACACAGAAGGACGGAGCAAAACCAAAACAAATTAGAACAAAACACTCCTATCTATCACTACAAAATTTTATTAGATATCCTTAGAAACTAGTTTTCCTCTCTGAATTTATAGATCAAAGTATCTTTGGACCCAACCTTAGCACAGATACAAAGAGCAGAAATGATGGGCTTGAATCTCAGTGCCACCCCTAATGAGCTGGGTGACAGAAGCCCAGCTGCTTCACACCCCCAAGCCTCAGTTTCTTCATCAGTAAATGGGAATTATCATAGTACCTAACTCAGCACAGTGTTCGAAACATTCATTTATTGTGGGCTCTTAATATTTGCAAAAATATGTCTAGCACATGCCATGTGCCCAACACAGTGCTAAGTGCTTTCCACAGATTAAGTCAAGTACTGATCAAATAACAATAGGAAATAACTATTGTTTTGTTCCCATTTTATAGGTAACAGACCTGGACCCTGAAGCATAGAGAGCAACTTGGATGGGGTGCGGTCACCAGCAAGGAGGTGCAAAAGCAGGCAGAGAGCAGGGCGGCTAGGGGGCTTGGCTCTTCTGCTATCCTGCTCAGAATTCTAAAATCTTCCCTCCAGAGCAGACGAAAGCCCATTTCTCTCCATCTTCAGGATCCTCTTGACTTGGAATAATCCAGGAGTCTTCGGGTACTTCCTCCATTGCCAAAGTCAGTTGTTTGCTCTTGCCAACTGCTGAAAATAGGCCATTCAGGAAATCCAAAGGAATATCCCCAATTGAAAGACGCGGCAAGAGTTTGGAGATGCCTGTGCTCTGTGATTTGCTGCTGTGTCTTTAATAACCTAGTCCCGGGGTGACATCATGGCGCTGCTGTGTATTCTGTGGGTCACACAGAGCAGTCCCGGGAAGACAGGGATGTGAAGACCAGGAGGTTGGGGTCCCTCTCAGAGGCTGGCTGCCACACTAATATACATTGTAGAAAACTTTTTTAAAGCTTTTAATTCCAATTAGTTAACATACAATGTTACAGAAAACTTTTGTTTTAATTGAAGGATAATTGATACACAATAGTGTGTTAGTTTCAGGTGTATAATACAGTGATTTAATACATATATTATGAAATGATTACTCCAGTTAAGTCCAGTTACCATCTGTCACCATACAACTTGTTACAATCTTATGGACTATATTCCTTATGCTGTGCATTATATCCCCCCATGTCTTCTTTATTTGATACCTGGAAGATTGTACCTCTTCATCCCCTTCACTTACTTTGTCCATCGCCCCACCCCCCTCCCCTCTGGCAACCATCAGTTTGTTCTCTGTATCTATGAGTCTGCTTCTGTTTTGTTTTGTTTGTTCATTTGTTTTGCCTTTTTAGATTACACATAGAAGTGAAATCATATGGCCCTTGTCTTTTTCTGACTTATTTCGCTTAGCATAATACTCTCTAGGTCCATCCATGTTGGCACAAATGGCAAGATCTCATTCTTTTTTAAGGCTGAGTAATATTCCAGTGTGTGTGTGTGTGTGTGTGTGTGTCTATACACAACATCTTCTTTATCCATTCATTTATTGATGGACACTTGGGTGGCTTCCATATCTTGACTACAGTAATAATACAATGATTGTAGGGATGCATATGCCTTTTCAAATCAGTGTTTTCATTGTAGAAAGCTTTATTTTTTTTTTTTAAGGATTTTATTTATTCATTTGTCAGAGAGAGAGACAGAGAGAGCCACAAGCAGGGGGAGCAGCAGGGAGAGGGAGAGAGAGAAGCAGGCTCCCCGCCGAACAGGGAGCCCAGTGTGGGACTCCATCCTAGGACCCTGGGATCATGACCTGAACTGGAGGTAGACGCTTAACTGACTGAGCCACCCAGGTGTCCCCAAAACCTTTTTTTTTTTTTTAAGATTTTTAAAATTTATCCGTTTGAGAGAGAGAGAGCAGGAGCGGGTGGCGGTGGGAGGGGCAGAGGGAGAGGGAGAGGGCCAAGCAGACCCCCTGTGAGCTGGGAGCCCAACTTGGGGTTTGATCCCAGGACCCTGAGATCATGACCCAAGCTGAAATCGGATGCTTAACTGACTGAGCCACTCAGGTGCCCCTCATTGTAGAAAACTTTTAAAAGAATACGGACATTGACTAGAAAGTCCTTTTTTATGAAAGATTTAGCCTCACATTGTAGGTGATTAATTCACTTGGAAAGATGCTCCTAGGAAATATTATAAACTCCTTTCATGTAAAAGATAAGAAACACGACATATTAGGTCAGCCTCTCTTTGAATTTAGATCTTAAAAAGCAAATTAGCTAGAAACCTCGAGTTTGGTGAACAGTTATCAGATATGTGGTTCTAGAGTTTAATATATGTAATATAAGAACATGGTAAATTAATAAGTATTAGTATACCCAAATCCTTTAAAAGTACATGTTTGGGGGCACCTGGGTGGCTTAGTCGGTTAAGCATCTGCCTTTGGCTCAGGTCATGATCCCAGGGTCCTGGAATAGAGCCCCAGAGCAGGCTCTCTGCTCAGTGGGAGTCTGCTTCACCCTCTTCCTCTGCCACCACTCCCAACCCTACTCACGCTCTCTCTCAAATAAATAAAGTCTTTTAAAAACAAAGTACATGTTTGGTCAACCTTTGAGATTCTTTTAGTATGTCCAGAGTTAGAGATTAGCTGTGTGCCCCTGCTGATAGGAAGACATAAATTTTTTATTATTACACTTAATTTTTTATAAAGTAGTATTAGCTACAAGGCCCTATGTGATCTGGCTCCTGTGTGGTGGGGTGACATAATCTCATCCACCACTATCTAGCTATAGTAGGAGACTTTCTGATGCTCAAACACAGGCCTTTTCCTACCTCAGGACCTTTGCACTTACTGTCCCTCTGCCTGGAAAGCTAGTCCTGCCGTCAACCCATCAGTGGCCAGGCCTCCTTGAATTTCTGTACATTCATAGAGAGGCCTTCTTCTAGCCCCTTCTTGTTCATTATCTGCTTTTGTTCTCCATAGCACTCACCACACCTTGACTTATCTTCATCTTTAAATTGTGTATTGTCCATTTGCCCTGAAAAACATAAGCTCCGTGTCAAACATGTTTCTCTCTCCATCGTATCCCAGCACAATATCTTGCATACAATAGGTGCTAAATAAATATTCCCTGAACTTGTTTCCATCTCTGCGAATTTACAAATAGGTGACCAACATTTGGTCGCAATCACCTTTGATTGATAGGCAGCTGGATTTTGCTTATTTCCGGTTGCCAAGGGTTGCCTTTCTTTGGGATGACAACGCCTAAGCATTTGTTGTCTTGTGCACCATGAGTGTGAAGCTGAAATGTCAGGTGACACAAGAGAAAGAATCAGTCAAGGCAGCTCCTTAAACATAGAAACATATTAAACATTCAGGGCATCAGTAGCTGGCTCATAGAGAATTCCATCCTTAACACATGACAAGTTGGGGTTTACAGTCAAAGTCCACTTAGCAAATGTTTATTCTACGACGTGTTTTTCTTTTGTTTCCTGTAAGTATAGCTTCATGCCCTGCCAGGATTTGAGGTCATAGAAACACGAGGAGGCTATTAACATATCAATGGAGGGATCTCTTTGGAATCTAGAATTTGGAATAATATTTGCATCTCAAGCTCAGAAGCCGCCCAGGCAAGCCTGCTTATTGATTGCCTTTAATTTCCCCTTAAAACAGTGTCTGTTTCTGAATAAAAGATTAATACAGGAAGGCTCAGTTTGTCGCGTGATTTATACTCAAATGCTGCCTCCTCTCCTTTCAGAAGCCCGTTGCATACACGTCCCCACCCCTGAGACGTTTGCATTCAGTTCCTCAAGAAAAATAGCTGCTGGTCACCAAAGCCTGCAGCTTAATTGAATTTGTCTTTGTCCACTTAATCTTCATGCTTACAAAAAGTGGGGTGGGTGGGATTTATCCAGAAAAACCATACCTGAAAAATACAGCCGATCGCTAGGAGACCCAGCAGAAGAAAGAGATATAAAATGCACTTTAAATAAAAAATGAAACTCAGGGATGTCATTTAGAATGTCTGTGCTGCACTTCTCTTTGCTTCTGGCATTTCCAGATACTCCAGTATCGCCCCAGTATAAACATGGCGACCTAAGAAGTAAACCACTGGGCTAGCTTAGAGCAGTTCTATCATTTTTGTCTTGGCTGCAATTTCTATTTCCTTTTGGGGAAGAAAAAAAGATGAAAGTGGAGATTTCTGTTTTGCGTGAAGTTCAGAAACCTCTTTCTATAAATGAATGGATGTTAATAATAATAAACATCGCTGATAGCAACCGTTTATCAAATAACTTTTTTTTAACCATTGTACTAAACGCTCTCTACTCTTTTTTTTTTTTTTTTTTAAGATTTTATTTATTTGACACAGAGAGAGAGTGAGAGCAGGAACACAAGCAGGCGGAGTGGGAGAGGGAGAAGCAGGCCTCCCGCAGAGCAGGAAGCCCACCGTGGGGCTTGATCCCAGGACCCTGGGATCATGACCTGGGCCGAAGGCAGAAGCTTAACGACTGAGCCACCCAGGTGTCCCTCTACTCTTTATCTCATTTAATATTGTCTCCAACACTGTGAGGAAGTCCTATTAATATTCCCATGCAGACAAGGCTTGGAGAAGTGCAGGAAGCTGCCCAAGTCTGTAAAATGGCAGAGCCAGATTTTGGAGCTGGGTGCATTTGATTCAAAAATCTAAGACTGCAATCCCACCGGGAGAAGTGCATGCAGACAGGTGTGCCTCCCCGCCCATTTATTTCTTCAGCATGGCGGATGGACGAAGGATGAGCTTTCCCTGTAGGCAACCAGTCAGGATGAGGGGTCTTCAGCTTTGAATCCTAGGTCTGTCTCCTGCTGACTTAGACTTAACCACTAGGCAACACCATGTCCCATGGCCAAGAAGGACTCCTGGAGGCAGTTTCTTCTAATGTGTTGACTTTGGTCATGCTACATGGTCACTTTCAATGGAGGTGACGTATGATGCCACAGAGATGCATGGAGCAGAGAGGAAAGGTGGGTCAATGAAAATCAAAATATGACAGTGACTTGGAACAGAATGCCCTCTGACCCCAGCTGACAAGAATTACAACCCAGGGACTGATAAAAAGAATGATACTCCCCAGATGTCACTCACTGAGAAGTTCACAGTTTTGTTCTTTTCTTAGATAAACCTAATGATGCCCAAGGTTGGAGCTGCATGTATGAGAGGTGGCCCTTGTTTCTTAAGTTCCCCTCTTTGATGGGGTCATGTAGAATAGTTTGTGATCTAGTGATCACGGTTGAGCTAGAATCAAGGCTCTGGTAGAAAGAATGAGATCAAGTTTGGGAAGGTAAAAAGTGACTGCCTGCTTTCTAGTTTGGGATCACGATTTCTAATTCCCTAAGTTCGTGCCTCCCCATACTTCCCATTCGCCTTTCCAATGATTGCTTCATTGACTCAAACCAAAAAAACAAACAAACAAAAAAATCCAAAAAGTGAAACAAGAGACATTGGTGGAGCATTGATATGTGTACCCTCTGTTACAGGTACTGGGCCTAAGACAGTAAGCGAGACAAAGTTGTTACAGATCATTAACACTGAACAAATAATTCAACAAATAATAATTTAACTACCATTTTGATACTTGCTATCAAAAGAAATTAATTGGGGATGCAATGAGACTTTGTTCGCGGCTGCATCTAAACTTCTATCGAATGTCTTATCCACCTGTGATTCCTTTTCTATTCGCTTCCCTGCAGTGTGTTGGCTAAATTTCAGTTCAACCACAGGTTGTGGAGGCCGTCCTGTGCATGATCCCTGGCCTCCACCCACCAACTGGTTGGCTAACCCAGTTCAACCACAGAATTTCAAATCCTGTATCATCACTCAATGGATGTGTGATCTTGGAAAAGTAACTGAACCCATCTGAGCCTTAGGTCCCTTAGCAGAAGGAAAATAACAGAAATACAGTGTTATCATTATAACCAGATGAGATGATTGAAGTAAAGCACTTAGCTTTGCAGGCACACCGCAGGTCTTCAATTAAGCCTAGTTGCTATTATTAGTCTCTGAATGCGATAAGCATGTTGTTGTGTCCCCCATGCTGAAAGGTACTGGATTGCTTGCTCAAGATGTGACGCGAGGAGGGTGATTTGGAGAGTGACTTACAAGGGTCAGAAGCCTGGATGCTGCTCAAAAGCTGTGTGTCCTTGGGCAAGTCAGGTGGCCTCTCTGGGCTCCATTTCCTTCATCGATAAGGGAAAGTCATAAATCTACTCACGAATTAGAGTTAATGCACATAAAACATTTAGTCGGTAAATGGCAACTGCTATTATAATTATTACTGATTATTACTGTTAGGCGCTGTACAAAACATAATAATGCCTAACTATGCCTTTTAATCCCACAGTTTTGGTGGTGTTTATGCATCAGTTTACAAAATGAGATTCTGAAAGTCTCTCTCCGTAAAGTGAATTGTCTTTCTCCCCAGCGTTTCTCATGAGAGCTCTTATTTGGTGAGTAAATTTACAAGAGGGGTGATAGATAAGGGATTTTGGCCTTAGAACACTTCTTTAATCTCTACAGTTGCCATGGAATTTGTGTCATTTTTGCTTGGGTGATCAGATTACGTTTCATAAACAATATCCTCTATGTTTAGAAATCTTTAAACGGCCACTTGTAAGCGGCTTGACGTGGACTACAGTTAATGCCTTGTTTGACTTGGATCTTCCTTTGTCCGTGGGGCTGACTGTCAACTGTTTATGCCAGCGTCAGATGCCTAAGTAGAGACCCATGTTTTCCAGAATATTCTTATTTGAAATACTTCCTCCATTTTCAGCACATCAACTGTCCCCTGTAACTTTACAGAAATGGGCATTATTGCTGCTTTTTTTTTTAGATTTCTTATTTTTCCCGGTGTTCACCCTCAGTGTCCTTCACCCCAAAATTTCCAAGTCAAAATTTCCAGCTCATCCCGACCCTTTGCCACCCTGGGGCAACCGGGGTGAGCTGGGTAACTTAAATTGCATCCATCAGTTTAGTTTTCACTACGTTTTAATTTTCAAATCGAAGGATTAAAACTCCTTTTGTTTATTGGAGCTCCTGTTTATAGGCTGCTCCCATATGTGACTCACTTGACCTGTGCTAGCCAATTAATTCTCCTATCCTCCACTCCACAGTGTTCTAGCGGGTTCTACCTCCAAAACCATATCCCAGACCCTTCCACTAGGGTCCCCACTCTGCTCCCCAGCCCCCCTGTCCTCTCTCATCTTGATGCCCATCCAGCTGCTTCTTGCTGGCTCTCCTTCATCCACTGCTCACAGGGCAGCCCTGACGCCTTTTAAACACCATGCCAGCATGGTGTTTAAAACCTTTCCATGGATCCCCATTGTATTTCAGACAAAAATAAAAATTTCTCTGCAGGAGGTCTGGCCCTTGCTCCTCCCGACACATCGACTCCAGCCACCTGTGTTCACTCTTCGAGCCGCGCTATCCTTCTTTCTCCTTCTCGAACAAGCCAACCTTGTCCTGGCCTCAGGGCCTTTGCCCCTGCTTTTCTTTGAGGCTCCAGAGCCCTTCGTCCAGACACCAGATTGCCTGGCTCCTTTGTAACTGGCAGCATTCAGTAAAACTGTTTTGTCGTCAGAGAGCCTTCCCCGACGCCCCCTGACCCAGTGCAAACAGCTGACTGGGTCACTCTGTCCCGGGGCACTGAACAACATCTGGCATTGTCTTTTACTTGTTTATTCTAACTGTGTTCTCTCTTCCTCCTTCTAGAACAAGGCAGAGCAGGAGCTCCCAGCCTCGGCACTACTGATATTTGGGGCTGGGCAACTTTGTGCTGTGGAGGCCGTCCTGTGCATGATCCCCAGCCTCCACCCACCAGATGCCACCTGTCCTCCCTGACTTGTGACATGGCCAAATGTCTCCTGGGGGGCAAAACTGGTCCCTATTTTTTTTTTTTTAAAGATTTTTTATTTATTTATTTGACAGAGACACAGCGAGAGAGGGAACACAAGCAGGGGGAGTGGGAGAGGGAGAAGCAGGCTTCCCGCGGAGCAGGGAGCCCGATGCGGGGCTCGATCCCAGGACCCCGGGATCATGACCTGAGCTGAAGGCAGACGCTTAACGACTGAGCCACCCAGGCGCCCCAAAAACTGGTCCCTATTGAGAAGCGCTGGTCTAGAACCTAAAGTCCAACCGTGGCTAAAACAATGCCTGGCACATACGCGAGGAGTTAACCGTTTACTAGTTGTAGGAATGAAGGAGCAACCCTGTGTGGACGGTGCTCCCCAGGCCCTGGAACTGACGCGACCTGCTGGGCAACACAGCCAGCAGGTGCTGGAGCTGGACGCCACCCAAGGCCGTCTGAGGTCTAAGTTCAATCTCTTCACTTGGGGCCACATGAATATGCAGCCAGTACAATTATAATGCTTTCTAGGGCTTTCCTCATCGGACACGTGTATGTGCTGCAGTAAACGGCCTCAGTCCGCACCACATTCTGTGCAGGACACACCAGTCTAAGCACATTATTTAGCTAATTTCATCTAAGATTTACCGAGTGTGGAGAAATAAAAATAGTAATTTTACATCTAGTAACTACACCCTCTTAGAATTGTTATTGTTGTAAAAACCCCTTGTTAGCGCTTTAAAAAATTCAAGCTTTTGAATAGCTAACACATTCACATGGTTTGAAAAGAAAACAGTATACAAGGAGTATAGTCAGAAGTCCTATTCCTCTTTCCATCGGGGGTCACTACGTCCACTGATCCCTTTCGATGAGTTTCCTGGGTGTCCTTCAGCGTTGTCTTGTTTTTTTTTTTTTAAGATTTTATTTTATTTTATTTTATTTTATTTTATTTTATTATTTTTTACAGATTTTATTTATTTGAGAGAGAGAGAAAGTGCACAAGTGGGGGGAGGGGCAGGGGGAAAGGGAGAAGCACCCCACCACCCCAAGCAAGGAGCCAGACATGGGGCTCTATCCCAGGACCCCAAGATCATGACCTGAGCCAAAGGCAGATGCTTAACCAACTGAGCCACCCAGGTGCCCTGATTTTATTTTATTTTTTAAAGTAATCTCTCCACCCAAAGCGGGGCTCAAACTCACAACCCTGAGATCAAGAGTGGCCAGCTCCACCAACGAAGCCAGCCAGGCGCCTCCAGAGTTGTCCTCTGGACGTGAAGTACACAAACATGTCCCCGTTCACTCTTTCTGTCATTTTCTCAAGACAAACTCTGGCATACCGTCTATCTTCTTGGGCATCTTGCTTCTTTCACTTAACTTATCCTGGGTATCTTTCTGCATTAGTGCAAACAGAACTTCTTCCTTCTTTTTTATAGCTGCGAAATATCCCACTTAGGATCCCACTCAAATTTATTTAACCAGTTCTCTGTTGCTGGGTATTTGGGTTGTTTCTTTCTTGTCTGTTATAAACAGCGCTGACATGAAAAGCCTGTGTCCATTATCTTCCTGAACCTATCTGAGAGAGAGAAATCCTCATTTCATAAAAAAGTGCTGGGGTCAAAAGGACAATGCTCTTGACAGATATTCTGATGGCTTCTTTGAGTAGAAGAGTCCAACTGTCCAGGCCTGACATCAGTGGGGTGGAGGGAGATGAAAATTCGATGAGGATGTGTTAGAACAATCGAGGGGAAAGCAGGTGGAATTTCGAGGTGGGCAGAAGTCTCATGAACCTGGAGAGCAAGATAGGTCCAAGATGGGAGGGAGAGGTGCATGGGTGGTGGTGGGACGCAGGGTCATGAGGACCACAGATACCTAATGAGCAAACTCCAGTGGCAGAGATGGGTGGGTGGGGGGACTTCAGGAACCACCTCCATTTCCTCTAGATACTTGGTGAATTTGGGCTTCATTCAACTGTCTTGAGAGGGGGATATCTAGAGTCTCTGCAAGGTTGGAGAAATTGAGAGCACCTGGTGGTATGCATGACCTTAACAAGTTAGGTTCTATTTGTATTCCCATTTTATAGATGAGAAAGGTCAAGTCCAGAAAAGTTGGGTGGACCCCATGGTTGCATATCTACCAAACAGTGGAGCTGAGATGGGCACTGAGAGCTGTCTGGTGTTACCTCTTGTTTTTTCAAGCACTCTGCCGCGGCATATCTGTTAAAGGTTGTTGGGCAACAAATAAACGCATCTTTTGTGAGCATTAAAAAAAGTACAAATAAACCCAGTACAAGATACCCAAGCTTCTGTTACTGTTGCACATGTCTTCCTCTGTCATTAGAACCAGTTAATTTTCACGGTTTATATTTTCTGTTTTTAAAGGTTAAGGGGTCCCACCAAAGAGTTTGCCTGAAAACTGTTTACACCGAGAAACAGAAGGTTAAGTTGGCCACCGGCTTGTGTGATAGTGTTTCCTGCCGAGTGCCCAGTGAATTTTGCAAGGGCTTGCATGTCCTGCTAGCAAGAGGATGTATCTGTGGACACGATAGCCCTCTCCAGGTCAGCATTCAATGCCTGCTTTGTTCTTCTCAACTTGTTTGAGTTCCTCTTAGGGCTCTGGTCCTGATTCCTTCCACCTGCTCTTCAAAATTGCAGGTGACTTTTTCCCTGGTTGCCCAGGTGGTTACATTCCTTCATCCTGCCACAGGACATCCATCATGCTTGAATCCATCTTCTTCACTCTGCTTCTTGGGTCATTTCCTTGCATGTACTTGCATGTTAATTTCCAGTGGAACACACACACACTCTCTCTTTCTCTCTTTTTAATGCAAGTGACTCAGGACTCGGGCTCAGTATAGCACTTAGGTGTGCAGGATGGAATGCTAAAATGCTCTGGCCAGAGGGGAAGAGCATGGCCACCAAGAAGCTGAGATCGTATGCTAGGCTCAGAGCATGAGAGGTAGGGGTGTGTGTGTGTGTTGGGTTGCTAGGAATTTATTTGGGCCTTTGTGGGAAAAGGTGTGCCTCACAAGGAATTACTGCTGTTCAGGGCAACATTACACAAATTAGTGAATCTTGATGTATTATGAAAGGTGTCAGTCTTGCTGGCTCTGTCCATGATCTACACTAGGCAGTAACTTCAGGTTCTTCAGTGAGATAAGCTAACCTACCAAGTCAGAAGGCATAATGGTTGAGAATGGGCTAGTAAGCTATGATCCATGGGCTGAATCCCATTTATGTCCAGTGTTGTAACTTAAAAGTCATATTTGAGCTGCATATTGGAGCAGGATTTTGCCATGCGGATTGTGAAGGAAGAGCCTTCTAGGATGGTTGGCAAACTACAGTCTGAGGGCCAAACAGGCGTATTGCTGGTTTTTGTAAATGAAGTTTTACTTGAATGCAGCCATGTCCGTTTGTTAATGGATTGTCTACAGTTACTTTTGCTCTGTACAGACAAGAGACTATATGGTCCCCAAAGCCTGAAATATTTACTGTCTGGCCCTTTACAGAAAAAAAATTGTCCTGCCAACCCCTGGTTTGGGATTAAGCGCTTAGGCTATGAATCAACAGCTTGCATTCAAATCTCAGCTCTAGTACTTTGTTTCTGGGTAACCTTGGATACATACCTATAAAATGGGAATATGAATATTTCTGGGTTGCTGTGAGATGTAAGTTCAATAATTCTTATGATTCATCTTAATTAGGGACTTCCAGAGTTTCTCCCATATTCTTCTTCTTCTTTTTTTTTAAGATTTTATTTATTTATTTGATAGAGAGAGACACAGTGAGAGACGGAACACAAGCAGGGGGAGTGGGAGAGGGAGAAGCAGGCTTCCCACGGAGCAGTGAGCCTGATGTGGGGCTCGATCCCAGGGCCCTGGGATCATGACCTGAGCCGAAGGCAGACGCTTAACAACTGAGCCACCCAGGTGCCCCATCTCCCATATTCTTGATGCCCTAGATTATTATTATTATTATTTTTTAAAGATTTTATTTATTTATTTGAGAGAGAGAATGAGATAGAGAGAGCATGAGAGGGGGGAGGGTCAGAGGGAGAAGCAGGCTCCCTGCTGAGCAGGGAGCCCGATGCGGGACTCGATCCCGGGACTCCAGGATCATGAAATGAGCCGAAGGCAGTCACTTAACCAACTGAGCTACCCAGGTGCCCCGCCCTAGATTATTTTTAATCATGCTGGATCTTTTCTGTTGTTATAAAAATTAAACATCAAAAATATTTGAGGAATTTGGGCAACCACCCTTCCTGTTCCAGGAATAAAAGATCCTGAAATATTTGCAGCATTTTTTTTCAGTATATTTGGTGTGGATTAATGGAGTTGTGGCAGCTTAGGAAGTGTCCCCCAGTGCATCTTTGGTCTATTTGGGATGTCATTTTGGTTAGAGACTAAAAAATTCAGGTATACAGGTAAACTTTCTAGGAGACAAAAAATTGGGATGAAGATCAAGATCAAGATTCACAATGGTCTCCATAGAGTCAAATAAAGGATTAGAGGAAATAAGAGAATATTTACCAGGGATTGATGTGGATTCTGGCATTAATTATTTAAGTCTGGGAATGGGGAGGCTTGGCCAGACAGCAGTTCCTGGGAAGTAGATCTAGGGCTTCTAGCTGGCCACAAGTTCAATTCGAGCCAGATGTATACAGCTGCCGAAGAAACAATCAGCCTGCATGAACAGTCGGTATATGCCTCGTGGGTTCAAGGAAGGTAAAGCAAGAGAACGGTTTAAATGAGTTAGACAGTCCACATTTGGAGAAGGAAGGTTAGTTATGGAGACAAATCACACATTTGAATGGAGATGTTGCCAAAGTTGTGTAGGCTGAGGGGGGCCGTGGGGAGTAGTCAGGTTGTTGAGTCATCTGGGAACCGTCATAATGAGGAATGACTGAAGGTTCTAGGGATGGTTCCCAGGAAAGGAGATGACCACAAGGGAAGAGAGAGCTTTTCAAAAGCTCTGAAGCTGCCTTACTATCTCTATTTTTTTTTTTTTGGCAAACCTTAGGGAAATCAATGTGAGGTACTCGTTTTTGAGGGTATCAGCTCTCCTCACAGCTTCCCCACCCCTCCCCCTTACACCCCAAGTCCGCAGTTGCAAGTGAGGAGAGTCCCCGGAAGCCATATTTGTTCTTCGCAACCCGGCCTTCCTGTTGACAGCTGACTGGACAAGGGATGGATGGCTCCTGGAGGCCAGAATAATCAGATTGTCTCTCTGGGGAGTATGAGATTTGCCTTGAGCACAGCCAGTCAATGTCTCATAGAACTGGATCTGTAATGTGTAAATCTGGGGCACGTGAGCAGCCATTTGCCACCATGACAATGGAGTAGCTGAGAAAATCAGCCTACAGAGAGAAAAGGATGAGGCAGAGATGCCCAGAAGCAGAGGTCTTGCCTGGCTGGCAGGATTTTTTTCAGCTTCCCATTTCTTGGTTTTGGTTCTTCCTAAATCTAACTGCCTTCCTGGACATGGGCTTCATGGGTTATCTTTACATCGTTGTTATAATTCCCCTTGTTTGCTTATGCTGTGTCAATTGGGTTTCTGCATTTCTAACTAAAAGTGTCTTACCTCTTTCAGAGTGCCGATAACAGTAGCTCAGTATATGGGAGACATAATGGTAGATCCTGTCCAGCCCCCGAAAGAGTAGCCTTGGGAAGGGAAAAATATTTCTATTTCTGGGATCATTCAAATAGAAGCTGAACGACCAGGTAAGGGGGAGGCACTCGGGTTGGATTGGGTTGGACTTGGGGTTCAGAAAGACTTGAATTGACTGTGGGCTCTGCCACTTTCTAGCTGTGGGACGTGAGGCAATGTTCTTCACCTTTACCGAGCCTCCTTCTGTAGGATGGGGAGAATAGACATACCTTAGGAAACTGCTGCGGGGATGTGTGAGTTTCCTATTGCTGCTGTAAGAAACTGCCACAAAATTAGTGGCTTAAAACAGAACAAATTTATTCTTTTATGGTTCTGGAGGTCAGAAACCCAAAATGGGTCTTCCTGGGTTAAGGCCAAGCTGTTGGCGGGGCTGTGTCCCTCTGGAGGCTCTAAAGGAAAACCCACTTCCTTGGCTTTTCCTGCGTCTAGAGGCCACGTGTATTCCTTGACTTGTGACCCCTTTCTCTGCCTGCAGAGCGCTGCACTTCAACCCCTCTTCCATCTCACACCTCCTCTGACACTGACCTCCTGCCTCCCTCTTTCTCTTACAAGGACCCTGTGATTACATTGGACCCACCTGGATCATCAAAGATAATCTCTCCCTTTAAAAATCCTTAACTCAATCACTTTTGCTGTATAAGGTACCACATTCCCAGGTTCCAGGGATTAGGATGTGGACATCTTTAGGGAGCCATTATTCTGCTTCCCACACCTAATGGCACAAAGAGCTAACCTTTACTGAAAGCTGTCTTTGCCTTAGGCCTGGGGCTACATGCTTTTAGGCAGATTATTTTATTTAAGTAGGGCCACAGCTCTGAAAGAGACTCAGAAAGGTAAAATGATTTGCCCTAGGCCACCCAGCTAGGAAGCAGCAATGCAAAGAACCAAGACTCATCATTTCACTCCAGAGCCCTCTCTCTTAACCACCAGTGAGAAATGGCAAACCCACAGGTCTTACTTCAGGCAAGTAAGGAGTCTGTGGTAAACCAGAGAGGACTCAGGCCGTCTTATAGGGGCAGTGGCTCCATAGTCCCAACCCATAGGCGCCAGTTTCCCAATAGATGCCATACATTTGGATTATTCATGTGAAATGTCCCCATTTTGAAATACCGGAAACCAATTCAAATATTAAAAAAAAAAAAAAACTTTATGCAGCCACATAATAGAGGCTGATGGGTTCATCTCGCCTTACACTACCAATTTAAACTATCTTCGATACTCTACTCTTTTTTTTTTTAATATATTTGAAGATACGTGGCTCATCATAGTGACTAACAGTTATTTAGCATTTATTATATGCCTGGCATGATGCTACCTGCTTTACTGTCTTATCTTATTCACTAGTATGTTCTTAGTTAAGAATTTAACTCCCTAGTTGGGAAACTATTTTTATTTTTTATAGGATTTTTCTTGGCCAGTGTAAGACTCCTATGAAGGGTCTTAAAGGGTAAAGGCTCAGTTGATCTTGGTTTCCAAACCTGGCTCCAGCATTAAAATAACTGTGTGATGGTGGGCAAGTGAGTGCACCTCTCCAAGGCAACCTCTTCATCTGTAAAGTTTGTTGATAGTTTTCTGGTAGGGTTTCTGTGACGACATGATTGTAGGTAGGAGCACTTTCCACAGCACCATACAAATATTACTTACAATTCATAGATAATTCATCCAAAGAACATAATCATCAGGTAAACCCAGAGACTGTGGCCTCTCTTGTAAATAAAAGCTTGAGATTAGATGCAAATTTTCAGCTGGGATGAGTCACACGTCGGGTCTCGGGGCTGTAGGGGAACCCACACTGCACCCTTTCACCTGCCCCGGGGCAAAGATGGACACTTGCTTGCTGGGGGCAGCAGAGGCTCTGCCTCAGAGTCACAGGCATTACCTTCTTCAGTTTCTAATTCATTGTCAAGACCTGCTTTCTACACTGGAGACAAATCCAAAGTGGCAGCAAAGGCTGGGTCCCAGGGCATCTGGGTGCCAGTTGTAGGTTGGTCCCTAGTCAGATGGGCTTAGGACTCCTTCCTTTTTGAGACTCCATTTCCCACCTGGCAAATGGGGCACATTGGATGAGCGCACGTAATCGATGATCTATTCTGTTGGTTCGAAAAATGGGCTAAGAAGACACAAGGGAATTCCTCACCAATGTATCTTACGACTTTTTGTATTTTCTTCAGTGTTTTCTGTTTTGGAGACTAGAATGGTGGTTATCAGGGGCTGGAGGGGGTTGCAGGACAGGAGAGATGTTCTCTGAGGATACAAACTTGCAGCTACTAGAGAAATGAATTCTGGAGGTCTAACTGCATAGCACAGTGATTATAGACAACAACACTGTTATAAACATCAAACTTCCTAGGAGACTAGGTCTTCATTATTCCCACCACAAAGAAGAAATGGTAATTATGGGAGGTGATAGAGGTGTTAGCAAACGCTATGATGGAATCATGCATGCAATATATACATTTATCAAGTCAAAATGTTGCACGCCATAAAGTTATACAAGATTCTATGTCAAATATAGTTCCATTTTTAAAAAGGTTTCTTTTTTTTTTAAGATTTTATTTATTTATTTGAGAGAGAGAGAGAGAATGAGCAGCGGGAGGGGCAGAGGGACAAGCAGACTTCCCCCTGAGCAGGGAGACCGACACCACACAGGGTTCGATCTCAGGATCCTAAGATCATGAGCCGAAGTCAGATGCTTAACTGACTGAGCCACCCTGGTGCCCCAAAAGCACTTTCTGATGTGAAGGTGTCTGGATGCCAGAAAAAAATGTAAATGAAACTTTTATAATATTTGTGTTTTAGGAATTAAAAGTTTAAGTGTAAGAGTTAAAACAGGTGCAAATGAAGTTTTCCTTCCTCTCTTGGTCACGGTTTCCTTGTTCCCATCTTCAGAGAACACCACAGTTACAGGTTCCTAGTCTGTTCTTCCAGAGATGTTCTATGCCAATGGTTCTCAACCGGGGGACGATTACTCTGGGGGATATTTGACGACATGTGGAGACGTTTCCGGTTCTCACAACTGAGGGAGGGGTGCCACTGGCCTCTCGTGGGAGGTCTTACAATGGCACAGGACAGCCCCTCCGCCCCCGCCCCCGGCCATAGCAAAGAATTGTCTGGCCCCAAATGCCAATAGTGCTGAGATTTAGAAATCTTGCTGTATGCATATATTAGCAAATACAAATGACATGCACACACAAACACCTGCATACATACCCCCTTTCTACGTACAAACTGTAGGTATACCATACACTTCATCTTGTCTTTTTCACTTTACCCAGGATATTGTTCTGTTCCTGTACATATAGATCTTTTCAAGCTACAGAATATCCTGCTGGATAGATGGATCATTTACTTCCTCAGTCCCCTATTGAGAGACATTTAGATTGTTTCCAGCTTCTGCAAAAAAACAATATTGCTATAGTAATGTATAGAATTACTGAATCATTTTCTTATACACTTGGAGCTGATCTAAAACTGTATGTTAATTATACTTCAATAAAAAAATTGTGGTGATTTTTCTTTTTTTAAAAGATTTTATTTATTTATTTGAGAGAGAGAGAGAGAAGGAGCAGGGGCAGGGGAAGGGGCAGAGGGAGAGAGAGAAGCAGTCTCCCAACTGAGCAGGGAGCCTGGTGCGGGGCTCGATCCCAGGACCCTGAGATCACGACCTGAGCCGAAGGCAGAGCTTAATTGATTGAGCCACCCAGGCACCCCTGTGATTATTCTTGTTCACAAATGCCCATATACTAATGTATTTTCCTGATAATTCCTCTAAGTGACATAACGAGGTCAAATAGCATGTGGCTTTAAAATGCTGCTAGGTGTTACTAGAGGTCCTCCAAAGACACTAATTTACATTCCCACCTACAAGGAGAGACGGCAGCTTGCTGACACCTTTACCAACAGAACACGGTCCTTCTGCCTGCAGCTGACCTAACTACAAGTAATTACATACATTTCAAAAAAATCTTTTATTTTTAAGTGATCTCTACACCCAACATGGGGCTCGAACTCACAACCCAGAGATCAAGAGTCACATGCTTTACCAACGGAGCCAGCCGGGCGCCTCGGTAATTACATACTTTAAACTGATTGTAATTTCCAACCATTCATTTTTCAACAAATATTTGTTCTTTGTGTCAGGCTCTGGGGCGGGGTCAGGAGGGGGAGAATACATTGCGGGGTCACCCCTCAGAGGTACTCTCAGTGCACGAGAGACAACCAAGACACAGTGTGTACTACAGGGCAATCAATTCTGTGAATTAGGCTGGCACAAAAAGGCACTTCATCCAGCTTTTTGTTTCCCTGTGGGCCGTGGGTGTGTCCAAGCTCCTAATTTGTCAAAAAAAAAGATGCCTGGAAAATAGATTTTTATGTGACAGCTCCTCTTTTCGAAATGCTGGCAATAAATTCAAATAATATAAAACCATTGTGAGGGTCGAAGAAGTCAGATCTGAAGGATGGGTCCTGCCTGGGCACTGACAGTCCTCACCTCTCACGTTCAATGTTGTTGCTGCTTCTCGAGGAAACGAACGGACGCCAAGCCTCCCGCCGCAGACAACCCGGCTGTGGGATATCCCACAAGCAGCCTTATTTTTTTAAGAAGAAGTCTTCAGAGGCGGAATTGCTCAGTAAAATAAAATGAAAGGTTTCAAGGCATTTTATACATACTGCCAAGCTGGTTCCCAGAAAATGATGCTAATTTACATTTCTACCCTCAGTAACAAGAGTGTTTTCCTCTGTACCCTTGCCAGCACTGGGCATTAACAATGAGGACTTTCTTCTGCCAGTTTTACAGTTAAAAATATTCTCATTGTTATATTACTTTATTATTTATGATATTCTCTGCTAAAATTAAAATACTGACGTTTCCAAGGGTTGGCGAATATGTTGAACTGAAACACTCATACACCATCAGTAGGAACACAAAATGGAAAATAGTTTGTCAGTTTCTTATAATGTTAAACATACACCCAATCTATGATCCAGGCATTCCACGCTTAGATGTTTGCCCTAGAGAAGAGAAAGTATACATCTATACGGAGGCTTGTGAATAAATGTTTATAGTGACTTTAGTTGCAATAACCCCAAACTGAAAATGACCCACATGCCCATCAACAGATGAATGGATAAGCAAACTATGGTATAACCACACAACGGCATACTACCTGGCAAGAAAAAGGAATGACCTATCGGTACGTGTGATAATAAGGATGAATCTCAAAATCGTTACGCTGAAAGGTGCCAGACAAAAAAAGAGTGTATATTGTTTGATTCCACCTATATAAAATTCTAGAAAGTATGCATTAATCTGTAGTGACAGAAAGCAGATTTGGTTGCCTGATGATGGGGGCGGGGTAGGAGGGGAAGGGAAGGATTATAAAGAAACTTTTGGGAATGAAAGATACACTCATTAAATTAATTGGGGGTGATGGTTTCACAGGTATATACATAGGACAGAATATAGCAAGTTATATCTTTTAAATACGCACAGTTCATTGTATGTCAAGTACATAGCAATAAAGCTATTTTAAGAAATCCCACCAAATATTACAACAGGGCTGTCTGGCTCGCTCAGTCGGTAGATTATGCAACTCTCGATCTCAGGGTTGTGAGTTCAAGCCCCATATTGGGCACAGAGCTTACTTAAAAAAATATTATGACATTCTAGGGGTGCCTGGGTGGCTCAGTCGTTAAACGTCTGCCTTCGACTCAGTCATGATCCCAGGGTCCTGGGATCAAGCCCCGCATCGGGCTCCCTGCTCAGCGGGAAGCCAGCTTCTCCCTCTCCCGCTCCCCCTGCTTGTGTTCCTGCTCTCGCTATCTCTCTCTCTGTCAAATAAATAAATAAAATCTTTAAAAAAAATAAAATGAAACATCTTTCTTAAAAAAAAATTATGACATTCTAGTTTTTACTTCAATTACTATTATTGTTGCTCTTGGTTACTAAGCAGGGACACCGAGCATGGTGAGGTTGGCCGTGAACAACCGCATTCTGGGGGTGCAGTCCATATAGACTAGGGTGTGAGCATCCACTCCCCCACCTGGAGGTGCGCGATGGATGAAGCCGCCTTGATAATGAGCTTCATTAATCACTGCATTCATTTATCAGCCTCTTCTATTTCTTTGTATGGGTGTTGCCTTTAAAAAAATCATCTGTGAGCTCTCTTTATATATTAAGGCTATTAAATAAGTGTGTGTCAGAAGAGTTGCAAAGAAGATGTTCTCCAGCTTCACAATTTGCAGCTGAGTTTTGATGTTGGCGAGCCAGTGACATTTACTTCGGATCTGATAAATGATTTCTTGGCAAACGCTGCCCGGTGAATTCCTTTCTTGGCACCTACGATCACTGCTTCAGCACTTGTTGTTTTAGAAACAGGTTTGTCCAGCAACTTGTATTTGTCATCTTCCTGGTGATTTGTTTGATTGCGTGTGCTGCATGTCAAGCAGGGGTGCTGCCAGGGGCACACAGGTCAAACGCATGAGGATTTGATGGACATTCGGGGGGACTTACCAAAAAATCACCTCTTAATAAAAGCACTGCCGAGAGTTCCTCTCCTTTTTTCTTTTTTTTTTTTTTTTTTAAAGATTTTATTTATTTATTTGCAGAGAGAGAGAGAAAGAACACAAGCAGGGGGAGGGGCAGAGGGAGAGGGAGAAGCAGACTCCCCGCTGAGCCAGGAGCCTGATGTGGGACTCGATCCCAGGACCCTGAGATCATGACCTGAGCCGAAGGCAGATGCTTAACCGACTGAGCCACCCAAGTGTCCTGTTCCTCTCCTTTTCTCTTCTTTTTCTTTTTCTTCTTCTTCTTCTTCTTCTTCTTCTTCTTCTTCTTCTTCTTCTTCTTCTTCTTCTTCTTCTTCTTCTTCTTCTTCTTCTCTTCCTTTTATTTCAGTTATACAGACTGCCATCATTTCCTGAGGGCTCACCACACCCCCCCACAGGCCTGCGCCTGTCCCGGGGCTCAGGGCTTATGTGTCTTTCTCATCGAATCCTTGTAACCCTGCGAGCTAGGCACTGTTGGCTCCATTTTTTCAGATAAGGAAACTAACTTTTTAAAGAAGAAAAAAAAAATCGGGTCCAGGATTACAGAGGGAGTAGGTGAGGAAACTGAGTTTTGACTCATATTGGTCAGACTCCAGAACTCAAACTACCACTCTGGGTTTCAGTGAGTTGCTTATGAGCTTGTCTTTCTTTGTCTTCAGAGACAGAGACAGAGATGTGCTTCATCTTTTAACCCCGATTACAAACCCGAGATTTTGTGCACAATGGGCCTTGAGATCTGTGGGATTGAATGGGAAACATAACGGTTGGTGTGGGGTGGGGTGAGGGGGTGAGCTGAGGAGGTTCTTCTCAAATGTGCTCACTTCAGTTCCACCCACCAACATATAATGGATCAAAAAGTGATAGGACAATAGGCTCATTTTGCCACACACTCCTTCAACAGTCAGATCGTACACGATAACGCAGGGAGCGGAGTTTCTCAACTTCAGCACTGTTGACCTTTGGGCGGCTCATTCTCTGCTGTGGGGGCTGTCCTGTGCCTTCTAAGACGTTCAGCAGCATTCCTGGTCTCTACCCATTAGACAGCCCTGTTGTGACAACCAGACATGTCTACAGACATTGCCAAATGTCCCCCGGGAGGAAGAATCCACCCTCCCCACTCTGGTAAAGAGCTACTAGTCTATGATTAATAAAAGCTTATTACCGATGACTTTCAGAGCTCCCAAGAAATATCTTTCGATTACAAGGCCAGTAAAAACATGCTGGGACATTTATCCCTCTCTCTTTTTTTCCCATTAGCAGAACTTCCTAGTGGAAGCTAAATGTTTGATGAGCACACTTAGAAGCCTGAGAAATGTTTACTTAAACATACGCCTGATTAAAAGAAAACATTTTTATCATCCTTTTCTCATTGCAAGTGATACTTACTGAACTCAGGATATTTGCCAATCTCAATGCTAAGTCCCTTGATGCATGTTATCTCATTTGAATACTCACAGCTTTTTACAATAGGCATGGACCTCACCCCCAATTCTCGATGAGGACACAGAGATCAGAAAGATTACATAACTTGTCCAGGGTCACTCAGAAAAACTGGCACAGCTGAGACCTTCATCACAATTTGTATTACACTGGGGTTCCTTCACCATACTGATTTCCAAAATTAATACGCATTCACAGTAGGGCATTAAAAAATCTAAAGACATAAAGAAGAAAATAAAATTATGGCTAATGTTACCATTTAGCAATTACCAGTGCTGACATTTTTTGTTATGAATCCATCCAGTCTTTGTTCTGGGTGCATTTAAAAACATAAGTACTCTAGAAAAGATGGGACATGTTTTTCTCTTGACACTTGGGACAACTTTTCCATATTTTGTTCAATATTGTTCATTAGCATTTAAAAGGACTATATCATATTCTAGTGGGAAACTTTTTTTTAAAGATTAATTTATTTCAGAAAGAGAGAGAGAGAGATGGGGGAGGGGCAGAGAGAGGGAGAGAGAGAATCTCAAGCAGACTCTGCACTGAGCTCAGAGCGAGATGCGGGCCTCGATCTCACAACCCTGAGATCATGACTGGGGCTGAAACCAAGAGACAGATGTTTAACTGACTGCACCACCCAGGCGCCCTTCTAGTGGGGAACTTTTAAACAATTTCCTATTGTTAGAATTTCTGGTTGTGTTTTTTTCTCCTTCCCTCTCTGTCTCTCCCTCCCTCCCTCCCTTCCTTCCTCTTCCGTGTTATTTACTCAAGATAAATTCCTAGCAGGTGAATGCTGGAGTAGTAATTATCATATTTTTAAGGCTCATGATACATGCTGTCAAACTGCATTCCCACCAAATGTTGTATTGATTTATATTTTACCTGCATTGTATGGATGGGATATATTTGTTTCTTCCAAGAAACAGGGCTTTTAACTTAACACACACCTATCTTGCAGATATAACAGAGGAAATCATATTTGTTTTTTTTAAAGATTTTATTTATTTATTTGAGAGAGAGAGAATGAGAGACAGAGAGCATGAGAGGGAGGAGGGTCAGAGGGAGAAGCAGACTCCCTGCTAAGCAGGGAGCCCGATGTGGGACCCGATCCTGGGACTCCAGGATCATGACCTGAGCCGAAGGCAGTCGCTTAACCAACTGAGCCACCCAGGCGCCCCATATTTGGTTTTTATTTACATTTCTTTGACAACTAGTGAGTTTGAAATTTCTTTATGAAACATACGAGAAATGTACACACTTCAAAGAAAGCAGTAGGGCAGTAGTGGTGAGAGATTTCTGAAATATGAGGAATATTCAGACCCATTTCAAAGAAAAAAAAAATCTTGTAGACTCAGATTGTTAACATCTATATTTAATTCTACAATGTACATGCCCAGCAACGTAAGAGAACTCATGTTTATAGTTTTTTTTTTTTAAGATTTTGTTTATTTATTTGACAGAGAGAGACACAGCGAGAGAGGGAACACAAGCAGGGGGAGTGGGAGAGGGAGAAGCAGGCCTCCAGAGGAGCAGGGAGCCCGATGCGGGGCTCGATCCCAGGACCCTGGGATCATGACCTGAGCCGAAGGCTGTTGGGGCACCTGGGTGGCTCAGTTGGTTAAACGTCTGCCTTCGGCTCAGGTCATGATCCCAGGGTCCTGGGATCGAGTCTTGCATCGGGCTCCCTGCTCAGGGGGGAGTCTGCTTCTCCTTCTACCCTTTCCCCCGCTTGTGCTCTCTCACTTACACACTCTCTCTCTCAAATAAATAAATAAAATCTTAAAAAAAAACCCAAATTAGCAGCAATGATTTAATACGGTGGATGGAAAACTGCATGAAAGTAACATCTTGCAATTTCTACAAGCAGGACTGATGCCTAGTCACTGTGCTCTCTGACTCTGCGGAGACTGGCTCAGACCACTCACCACTTTTTTCCCTTGGAACCAGAGAGAAATAAAGCCTTCCTGGGACACAAATCTTTCTTGGACATGTTCAGCCTGCCTCTCTTTTCTTCCCATTCAACCCACAGATAAAGCCATATAACTTGGGGCCAGTCATTGTAAACCCAAGAGAGCAAGAGGGAGCAGGATGCTCAGTTAGAATATGGAAAGATTATTTTTAGATGATTTGCAAAAGGGAGCAGAACATGTAAACTATTTTCTTGTAGGCAACTCCAAAACCTCACTTTTTGAAACTCTGAAAGCATCTAGAAGGAAGATCGGACACACTGGGAACAAGTCGGAGCCACGGTTCTCTAGTTGGTAAAATGGAGCAAACAGCAACTCGGTCATGGGATTGGAGTGGATGGAGCAGGAATAATGCACATAGGCTGCTCAAAACAGGCAAATTATTATTAAAACATGTTCTCAGGGCCTCAATTGGTTTCCAAGGGATTTTAAAATAACTTAGACTGCGTTATCTTTACAGAAAAAATGTTGCATTCTAAAACAGGATGATGAGTTACAAATAAAAAAAAAAGCCCCCAAAGCCAAGGTCCATGATCCATGATCCCCACTTTGCCCCCCTTAGCCAAGGAGTGGCTTGATGGTGCTCCGCCAGGATGCTCCATTTTCGCTGGTCCCATTTAATCTGAGCCCAGAAATCTTCTTGGTCTCCCTGACCAAAGACTTGGATGCATTCTGCGTGATTCTCTAAGCAAGGGAGTTATTGGCTCCTATGCAGCATAAACATCAGGAACCTGATTCACAATTTTCTGAGTGAGGTCTGACTCCTACAGAAGGCTCCCCGTGGATCTTTCCTCCTCTTCCTGCCATCTGACTCCAGGACTCCAGGATGGTATCTAAGCCTCCTCCTACCAGCAACCTTCTGGGAAAAGAAAGCAGGGCTCACTCAAGGCAAATCCCCATAACCCCAGTTAGCTGCAATGAATTTACAAATGCATTTTGTTGATGTTTCCTGTGTGTCTCTTGAAAATGTAAATGGATTATCCTCCTTTCTATTACAGTCTGATCAGGTGAGGACACATTGAAGGAAGCTTATGGGTTCCCCCCCCACCCCAGAATGTTTCTTTAATGCTGTGACTCAGGGAGCATCATGCTCACAGTGAAACCCTGCCAGTTCGTCCAAACATTTCTTCGAAAACTTTGGGAGCTTGGCTTTATTATTAACTATTATTATTATTATTATTATTATTATTATTATTATTATTATTAATTGGGGTCCAATATTTGCATACAATGAATTGCAAGGATTTCAAGTACAGTTTTATGAGTTTCAACAAATGTCTACAGCCTTGTAACCAACGCTCTAACTGGTATAGAACCTTCCATCCCTCCTGTATGCTCCTTCATGCCTCCTCCTAGCAATAACCTGCCCTCCCCTATGGTTCTGATTTCTATTCCCAGAGCTCAGGTGCACCAATTCTAGAACTTCATAGAAATGGGACCAGACAAAATGTGTATACTCTTGTGTCTAGCTTCTTTCAATATTATAATGTTTCTGAGATTCATTCATTCATTCTTAGTTCATTTTTAAACTATTCCTGGGTCATGAAGGTACAGCGCTTTGTTTATCCATTCATTGTTGAAAGACATTTATACTTTCTTTTCCAGTTTTTGGCTACTGTGAATAAAGGTGCAATGGATGTATCTGTGTGACTCTTTCTGGGGGGCATGTATATTTATTTTCCTTGGAGAAATACCTAGGAATGAATTTCTGGGTTATAGGGCAGGTGTGAGTTTAGCGTATGTATAAGGAACTGCCACTTGTTTTCCAAAGTGGGGAACTTACTTGGTTTTGAGACTCCTGATCAAATTGCGCGTCTCATTATAACACATAGCTTGCTTTTATTTTTTTTATTTGGGCAGATCAATTGCAAAAAAAAAAAAGCTTCATCTCTTTATTCCTCCCTATATCTATACCCTTTGCAATATCATTTTGGTAATGCCTTCCTTCAAGAGGTGGAGTCGATTTCTCACTCCTTGAATATTAGTCGGATTCATGTCTTGGTTGGACCAACAAAATCCAGTGGAAATAAACAGTCTGTGCCTCAGGAGGCTTCATCTATCCTGTGCGTATTTTGGAAGCCTGCTACTGCCTTATGCACAAGCCTGGTACAGCCTGCTGGAGGATGACGGGTCGCGTGGAGCAGGGCTCAGCTGTCCCAGCTGAAGCTTTCATGGACTACTTACTCTGAGGCCAGCAGACATCCTAGCAGGTGAGAGAACCCACTCTCCCCTGGTAGAGCCACCTACTCAACCTGCGGCTGACTACACAAGCATGAGTGAGTTCAACTTTGAGGAGAAGAACCCCTTGGCTCAACCCAGAGATCCATAAACAATAATAAATATTTATTGTTTTCAGGCATTGAGTGTCAGGGTGATCCATCACACAGCCATACCTAACTGACCCATTTCTATTAGGACAGACCTTGACTTCTTCCTCTCCCATTTATTACCCGTGTGAACTTGGTCAATTTAGTTAACATGACTGAACCTTGAGATACCTCATCCGTGAAATGGGAATTGGAATGCTTATTTCACACAGTTGTTTTGGAGATTAGATGAATAACTGAAAGGAAAACACAACAGTGCCTAGCTGATAGTAAGTACTCAAAATTTCTTGTGATAGTAATAATAATGGTTAAAAAAAAAACCCACCATGTGTTCTTTTTGCCTCAACACATTTTCTCATAGCAGAATTGTCTATGACTTTAGTAATAGAAGTGTCCGGACATTCTCAAGATTTGTCCTTCTAGGTGGGAATATGAACGCACTTTTTTTCCACCAGGCAGTTCATAGTCACACGATAGAATTAAGCTCCTCATTTTCATTGATGGAGAAAAACATAATGGAAAATGCAGAATTATAAATTCTCAAGTACTTTTGCAATGGATTTGTATTTTTGGAAAATACAATAGCATTGCCAATGTATTTAAAAGCTGGTGGTATACAGAATATGAGGCGCATTTATTTAGTTGACAGATACTACTTTGCATGTATACCAAATCATGGGATCTTTATAATAATCTCCCAGCTTTGCAAATTCATCAACTTCCACCATCCCTGGGGACTATGGCCCAAAGGTTGGAAACCATTGATCAAGGTCAACAGTGGCCTATATTACAAGGCACTGCGTGGACCAGCCTTTCCTTGAGCTTGCTTAATTCTGGCTCTTATGCTTCTAAATTCATCTACTACCACTCTCTTACCCATTTTGCTCCATCCATGCTAGCCTTCTGGCTGTTTCTTTAACCATGCAAAATTAGTTCTTTGCTGTTTGCTGTTTCCTCTGCCTGGAAAGCTTGTTTCTCGGGTCTTTACATAGCCACCTCATCCTTCCATTCAGATTGCTGCTTAAATAGCACCTCCCTCCCTGAAGAGGCCATCCTCAGCCCTCCTTCTGCCCCACCACTTTCTTATTTCCTCTGGTTGTGTTCTCATCATGCATTTTCCAGTGTTCTTTCAGTGGCTTTTTTTTTTTTTTTTTTTTGTAAGCTCTACGCCCAATGAGGGGCTTGAACTCACCACCCAAGATCAAGAGTTGCATGCTCTACCCACTGAGCCAGCCAGGCGCCCCTCAGTGGCTTATTTCTTGGTCTTTATCTTGACCCTTTCCCCCTGCTACACTGTAAGCCTCATTAGAAAAGGCAAGCTCTGAGCAATGCCCAACACAGTGGCAGTTAGTAAATTTTATTTTAATGAATGAATCTTGCTTTTTACAGATGAGGACCCTGATATCCAGAGAGAAAGAGGACTGCCAAAGTCACATAGCCTATTAGGGATTAAAATCTAGGTTTCTAAGTCACTTGGTTATGCTTGTTCTTGCTCTCACCCAGCCTCATCCAACCTGAATGGGTAAGGTTTCAGTTTGGATGCAAGAAAAACAGCAATTTTAATGCTTTAAATGTGGTAGAAAATTATTTTTCTTTCATAGAGAAGCTTAAAGGTAAGCAGTGGTTCTTGTTATCAATGAGTAAAAATGACATCAAATTTAATGGCTTAGGGATGCCTGGGTGGCTCAGTCAGTTAAGCATCTGCCTTTGGCTCAGGTCATGGTCCCAGGGTCCTGGGATCGAGTCCCGCGTCTGGCTCCCTGCTCAGCGGGGAGCCTGTTTCTCCCTCTGTCTGCCCCTCCCCCTGCTCGTGCTCTCTCTCTCTCTCTCTCTGACAAATAAATAAATAAATAAAACCTTAAAAAAATAAAAATAGGAGAAAACTCTTTAAAAAAAATTTAGTGGCTTAAAAGAATAACTTATTCCCATCATGATTCTGAGGGTTGACTGGGTGCAACTGGTCAGTTGTGTTCCTCATCATGCCAGTCGGGCTTCAGCCATTGAACATGACACTGGGAGGAGATGGGCACTAACACCATTACGTAGTATTTCCCCCATACATGTGAATAATCTCGGGAGCAATAGCACAATATAGGAAAATCATTAGAAAGTGATGAGTTGTATTTATTTCCTTTGTTTTAAGTTATATATATACACATATATATATATTTGCTATATATGCAGTTGTGGTAAATATACATAAAATCATCATTTTAGCCATTAAAAAATATACAACTCAGTGGCATTAAGTACATTTACAGTGTTACACAGCCATCGCCACTATTTCTAGAATTTTCTTCATCATCCCAAAAAGAAACGCTGTACCCATCAGACAGGAACTCCCGTTCCCTCCCCCCGACCCCCCCCCATTCTTTCTGTCTCTATGAATTTGCCTATTCTAGGTACCTCATAAAAATGGCATCACACAATATTTGTTCTTTGGTGTCTGGCCGATTTCACTTAGCATACCCTTTGTGTTTAATATCATGTATTTAACTGTAAGTTTGTAGAATTTAATTTTTTAAAGGTTGTGTTTAACAACCAACTCGAGAAATTCCCGAAAATTTAACAATCACCCCTCACGAACTGGCAGACCAAACAGGGCAGAGGAGTAGCCACAAGGATGGGATGGCAATTTCCTGAGCTCAGAAGGCCCTGTAGCTGTGTATGGCATTCTCATTTCTTTTTTTTTTTTTTTTAAAGATTTTATTTATTTATATGAGACAGAGAGAATGAGAGACAGAGAGCATGAGAGGGAGGAGGGTCAGAGGGAGAAGCAGACTCCCTGCCGAGCAGGGAGCCCGATGTGGGACTCGATCCCGGGACTCCAGGATCATGACCTGAGCCGAAGGCAGTCGCCCAACCAACTGAGCCACCCAGGTGCCCCGGCATTCTCATTTCTTCCAGAAGGTACTGACTAGCCCATGGGCTGTGCCAGGCACTCTTCAGGGTATAGGGGGGCATGGGTTGCCGATTAAAATCAAGTAGCTCTTTCCTTTATAAATGAATGGAGAAATCAGGCAATAAACAACTAAATGCATTAATATATAATAAAATAATATAATATAATACCAGGTAGTGAAAATGCTGTGTGGAAAAAAAATGCAGTGGAGTAAAAGAATAGACATTGGTCGGAGGGAGAAGCTCTTCTAGGTAGTGTGATAACGGAAGGCCTTTCTGAGGAGACTCCATTGGTGCAGAGGCTGGGCATGATGGGGATGTCTGGGGAAGAGCCTCCCAGGCAGAGGAAACAGCAAGTGCAAAGCCCAGAGGAGGAAGAAGCCGGGTGTGCAAGGAACAGCAAGGCCACTGCCCGCAGCCGAGGGAATGGAGGGAGGCAGGAGATTAAGTTGGAGCGTACCCAGATTGTGTAAGACATCAGAAGCTATGATAAGGACTTTGGGTTTTGTTTTAAGTGGGATAGAAGTCACTGGAGGGGTGATTATTTGTTCCTTCCCTTAATCCTTATAATAAAATATTATCTCACTCAGTCCTTATAATAATACTGAGGTGGTACACATCCCTCTGGGGCGTGAGGCTTCAGCACCAGCATGCGTTTCTCTTGGGCTGTTGAGCAACACGACCTCCAATCAAAGCACTTTTCTGCTAAGAAGCTCAAAGGCCTCTTAGAGGAATCCAGTTGAGATAAATGGATCCTCTGTTCTGTGTCCATATTATGGTTTTCAAGCCTCAGTAGTCACTGGAATAGGATCTCCTTAAGTCACCAATGAGCCACTTTGATTCTGTTAAAAGCACTGGGCTTCCTGGGTCCAAAGGAACTGGCAGAGTCATATAGAAATAGCAGCTACTGTTTTCAGAGCGTCAGTTACATACCACGCATGGTCCTACGTCACTGAAGCATCAGAACATTCCTTGGAAATGAATAAGTCCCAGGAACAGAGGGCACAACATGGGGAATGTAGTCAGCCGTATTGTAACAGTCTTACATGGTGACAAAGGGTAGCTACACTTGTGAGCATAGAGTAACAGAGAGTAGTTGAATCACTATGTCGTACGCCTGAAACTGATGTAATATTATTGTGTGTCAACTATATTTAAATTTAAAGAAAATTCCTCAGAGGTGGCTGCCATTAGACTCACTTCACAGATGAGGACACTCGGGCTCAGAGTAGTTAAGGAACTTGTCTACAGTCACACAGCCTGTAAGAGGCAGAAACAGAAATCGGAGTCTGTGAATGTCTGCTACCAAATCCTGGCTCTTCATCTGTACAGCCTCTTTCTGGTAGGCAGATCTTTGATCTGTATCTCCTGAGCCCTTGAGTTCATTGGTCTCTCCACAGGAGTCCTTAAGCTGGGGTCTGCGGGCCCTCCCAGCCATTCTTGGATAGAATTCAGGATAAACGGATACACGCACACACACACACTAACCTGAACTGTGTCATTTTTCTCACTTGGAATGTAGGCAAAGCGCATAGTATTAGCAGTACTTGAAACTTTGTCACCAATGGAAGCCAGATAATTTCATATCACGTCAGTGTTACAGATAATATCATTTATAGTTATTGCTATTTCTAAATTACAGTCATTGGACTTCCTACTAGATCTTGTCATTTAGTGTGTTAATAAAAAAGTACTTATATTACCATATTACACATTTGTTAAATTTTTTTTTGATAACTGCATTTTAATATAATTGGTTTTCTTTGCAAGCCTATACATTCTTTATACATTTCAAAACAATTCTGAGAAGGGGGTCACAGGCATTCCTAGACTCCCAACAGGGTTTGCGGTGCATAAAAAGATCAAGCTCTTGTAAAGAGCTGAGAAGCAGGCCATTTATTTAATAAATGATTCACTCTTTGGGCACAAAATTTTACATAATTTCTCTACAGTATCAACAAAACTTGCACATATAAAAGGTTGAAAAAGCCTTCACGGAAATATCTCATTTAGTCATTCATTCCTTAAACAAACAATATTTGGGCACCTACTATGTACCAGGCCCTACCAGGCACGGGAGACAGGGTAGACCAGAACTCTGCTTTCACGGAGGTGACATTGTAAAAGGTCATAAACAATAGAACAACAGTCACACAAGTGTGATGGGGCCTGTGGCGGGAAGAATGGAGAATTCCCTGACCAAACACTGCTTGGCTGAGATCTGAAGGAAGGCTGGGTAGGTGCTAAGTAGGCAACGAAGAGGTGGAAAATCCAGGCTCAGGCTGTGGTCTGCTGGAGTTGCCCACACAAGTTCGTGAGGACCGATTGTCAAATTTTCCAGGAATTTTGTAAGGTGGTTGTTAGACACAGCCATTATTAAAAATTAAGTTATACAAACTTACAATTAAATTATGTAAAGAACAAAGGAAATAAATACCTCCAGCACTGCTCTGGAAGCTGGAAACTGGGCGGGGGGGTAGGGGGGTGGGGGGTGGGGGGCGGTTTGCTGTATTCTTACACCATGCAAAGATAGTGGTACTCGAATGGTATTTCTAACCCGCTGTTGCTTGAACACTACTCATTTCCCCAGCAAAAAATAGCATCCCTTTCTAGCAAACCCTCTGGCATAGAATCCTGTAACAACACCTGAAATGCTTAAGCACCCACCCCTGGCAGGTGAGTTTCTGATTAGGGTCCTTCAAAGACTGGGTCCTGGGTGCAAATGCAAGGCAACCCACACACACTCCTCCCCACTCCATCCCGCTTATTCTCAAATACGTTTACAATATACAACCACAGAGATAAGATCCCATGTCTGACCATGGCCATTTCATCCCCGATTTCGTACAATTTCATTATTTCTTGTGGCCGGCACTGGATGAAGAAGGCGGGTTGTATCTCAGGGGCGCCTTACACAAATGATCCGTTCCTTTGACACGAGCTTCACAACTCAGTGAGGGGAGAGGTAGGAAGGAACCAGGACCTGGCGAGGAGACTCAGGCTCCTTCCTGAGCTTACACCCGCTGGTGGAATAACCCCGACCCCAAGACGCCCTCATCTGAGCCTTCTCTCTCCGCACCTTCCCCTGCTCTATGGGAACTCTTGTAAGGGAGTCTGAGCACATTTTACCATGTGATTCGAATGCCTGCCATCTTCCTTTTTATGCTTTTATTTGCAAATTGACGGCCACTTAGCCCAGCACTCATGGAAGGAAGTTTTGGAAATCACCTGCCTGTGGCATCCTTGTGGGGCAGTGAATGAACCCTCTCTGCCCCGAAGCCTTGTCCAGTATCTGACAAGTCCCAGCTCCAGCATCCCAGCCGCCATGAAGCCAGCCAGGGTCATCATTACCTCCACTGTGGCATGTCTCCTGGAGGTCAAAACGTCAATGTCCCAGATGGGCAGTGCCCACAGAGGATGAAACAAAAAATTAAAAAAAAAAAATGAGTCCAGGAGGGAACACCTGGATCCCAGGGTGCTGCTCAGGCCTGGCTGTGGGTTGCCATGTGGGACCAGGGCCCAGTGTATCTAAAGCTCCTGCTTTTTTTTTTTAATACATTTTTTTTTAATGTTTTATTTATTTATTTATGAGAGTCAGAGAGAGAGAGAGAGAGGCAGAGGCAGAGGGAGAAGCAGGCTTCCCGCTGAGCAGGGAGCCCGATGCGGGGCTCGATCCCAGGACCCTGGGACCATGACCTGAGCCGAAGGCAGACGCTTAACCATCTGAGCCACCCAGGCACCCCTAAAGCTCCTGCTTTTTTAAGAGAACTGGAAATCTGGATTTGGGGGACAGATTTCTTTCTTTTTTTTTTTTATTATGTTATGTTAATCACCATACATTACATTATTAGTTTTTGATGTAATGTTCCATGATTCATTGTTTGCGTATAACACCCAGTGCTCCATGCAGAATGTGCCCTCTTTAATACCCATCACCAGGCTAACCCATCCTCCCACCCCTCTCCCCTCTAGAACCCTCAGTTTGTTTTTCAGATGGGGGACAGATTTCTATCCTTCAGTGCTGCAACCGTTCCAGATTATAAAAAGACCCCATATGGACCAGGTGAGTCAGGCCCACAGACTATACCAGTCACAGCCCAAGCTGGAGATGAAACTCTCCTGAGTTCTGAAGAGCTATCTTTCCATCCTCAAGTCCCCAGCACTCAGCACAGAACCTGCCCAAGGAGGCACCTAGGGATTGTTTGCTGAATGACTCCACGAACAAATGGATTAGTCAGGATATTAACATTCTTTCCAACCTATAAGCACCATCTCAATCTCTCTGCTTTCCCTTGGGTGCATGAAAAAACTAGGGACTTGCCCAGGGACTAAGAAGCTGGGTATTTGTCCAACAGTGAGCCCAGCAATGTGGCATGGGGCCTCCCCTCATACGGGCCACTGCAATGCTTCCTTACTTCATATAACTACTCCAAGAGGTGGGTCCTATTAGCAGCTCCATTTTTTTTTTAAATAAATTTTTTATTGTTATGTTAATCACCATATATTACATCATTAGTTTTAGATGTAGTGTTCCATGATTCATTGTTTGTGCATAACACCCAGTGCTCCATGCAGAATGTGCCCTCTTTAATACCCATCACCAGGCTAACTCATCCTCCCAACCCCCTCCCCTCTAGAACCCTCAGTTTGTTTTTCAGAGTCCATCGTCTCTCATGGTTCGTCTCCCCCTCCGATTTCCCCCCCTTCATTCTTCCCCTCCTGCTATCTTCTTCTTTTTTCTTTTTCTTAACATATATTGCATTATTTGTTTCAGAGGTACAGATCTGAGATTCAACAGTCTTGCACAATTCACAGCACTTACCAGAGCACATACCCTCCCCAGGGTCTATCACCCAATCACTCCATCCCTTCCACCCCACTCCCCTCTCCAGCAACCCTCAGTTTGTTTCCTGAGATTAAGAATTCCTCATATCAGTGAGGTCATATGATACATGTCTTTCTCTTTTTGACTTATTTCACTCAGCATAATACCCTCCAGTTCCATCCACGTCGTTGCAAATGGCAAGATCTCATTCCTTTTGATGGCTGCATAATATTCCATTGAGCAGCTCCATTTTTAAAAGAAAGAAACATCTGTGAAGCTTCGAGAGATCAAGTCACCTGCCTAAAGCCATATATATGGTTGGTGAGTGTCCATCTCCCTCAGGGCAGAAGCCCAAGTCTGTGAAGGCCCTGCAGGAGACCCCTCCCTTCCCATTGCCCCTCTGACTACAGCTCCTCTCATTTACCCTACAGCTGCTTCACTGGCATCATCAGATAGCACAAACATGCGCTGGCCTCAGGGCCTTTGCACCGACTCTGCAGGGGTTGCTCTCCTCTAAGATCTTCGTATGGCTTTACACTGAGATCTCCCCTGGACCCCCTGCCTATTTAAAATTGCAACTTCCCATCACTTCCTATTTCTCTCTCTCCTGCTTGCCTTATTTTTCTCCATCGTTTTATCATCTTTAACATTCTGTAAAACTTGATTTTTCACTTTCTGTCTTTATCACTATAAGGTTAAACTCTATGGGAGCAAGGACTTTTCTCTCCTGTTTCCCTCTCTGCCATGTGTCTAGTTCTAGAACCGTGCCTGGCTTAGAGGAGGCCTCAGGAAATAGTTCTTGGATGAGTGAATGCCGGGGTTTGACCACTTGTTAGGTGTTGACTGATGATTTAAAAACATGTTTCCTTAACCACCATCCCTTGCTGACTGAAGTAGGGGCAGCGTGGCCCCTGCTATGTACATGCTCTGGACTGACTTGCAGGTCCTAGTGCTGTGAGGACTCCTCGCGGGGTTCATGTTCTAATGACAGAGAAGCTCCTAAAGTCAAGACTGTAACCCCTGACTTGAACTTGAATCCCAACTCTCCATTGCCAAGAAGCTAAAGATACAGATCCAAAATCTCTCTATAGAATTTTGAGCAAAAAGCGAGAAATCAGAAACGTAAACAAAGTGGCTCCTAATGATCCAGTGTTAACTGCTTTGTGCCATTTGGCTCCTAACGGTTCCTTAATTAGAAACACAGTAGCTAGTTATGGCTCCTAGAGCCTGTGTTCAAATCCAAACTCTGGGGAGTTTGTGCCGTTGGGGGAGTTAATTAACTCCTGTGAGCCTCAGTCTGCTCCTCTGTCAAATGGGAATAATAATATCACATTTCACCCAATCGAAGAAGCCACTGAAATGCAACATTATTTTATGAACCACTAAGAAAGAAAAAAATTGTGACTAATGATAAATAGCCCGTCAATTCTGAGAGTTATATGGATTTTAGAAATGTTATGAGGGGCCAGATAAAGTATAGGACATCCAATTACATTTGAATTGCAGATAAAAAATGAATCATGTTTCAGGATAAGTTTATTCCACTTGGGGCACATTTTGAGCATATCTATACGAAACAATTCTGCATCATTTCCAATTTAATTGGAGTCCTGTATTTTGTTTGCTAACTCTAGTTACAAAGCCAAAAATATATACCCGAGACTCAGTGAAATAAGGTAGGGTAGGTCTCGTTGGGAGATGTGGTTGAATGAATTAATGGAGGAAAATCCTTAGATCAGGGCCTGGCACCTAGTAGGCGCTCAATAAATGTTAAATGTTGTGGTAGGATAGCTTCTACCAGTTGAACAGACTCATTTCCACCAGCCTGTAGCTCCGGGGGGCTCACCCTTCCATCCCTTAGGCTTGGTGCAGGTCTTCTCATCCTGAAAGAACCCAATCATATATATATTTTTAAAGATTTTATTTATTTACTTGACAGACAGTGAGGGAGGGAACACAAGCAGGGGGAGTGGGAGAGGGAGAAGCAGGCTTCCCGGCAAGCAGGGAGCCCGATGCAAGGCTCGATCCCAGGACCCCGGGATCATGACCTGAGCCAAAGGCAGATGCTTAACGACTGCGCCACCCAGGCACCCCAGATCCCAATCATATTTATTCCTTGAATAGAGACCCCCCTCTCTTTACTCAATGAGTAGGGAAAACCCCCCTTTAGAAAATTAAACGAATGGAGGGCTCCCACTTTCTTTTTCACTCCTTTTCTGGACTGATTCATCCATGACTGCAATCCTTTGAATGCACAAGGGGGCCAGTTTGCATTCTCTGAAGGCTGGAAAGAGAATACTTACAGATAAGCCCCTTCAATGAGCGCCTCTCCCCAGCCAGAGTCTCCACCCATCCAGAGGTCTTCTAGCATCTACCTTTTGAGAGCTCAGGTGTCTGCTGCCAATTACATTTCCATCCGACTTGTGAAACTACTGCTTCATTAGCCTAATTGCAGGATTCCCGAGCTGGGGCAGCAGGCTGCCCGGGAAGGGGCATTAACCCTGTGCTTCCCGGCACATCCCAGGCTCCCAGGCGCCCATGCAGCCTCTCTGCCACGTTGTTCCCTGGCAGTGGCCAAAACAAATCGGTCTCTTCTGAGTCTGTCCTTCACAAAACAACAACAACAACAACAAAAACAATAATGTAATAATAATGGCGATACATACTCAGGGCCAAAAAACATTAAACAGGACAAAGTGTAAAAGTAAGACCTAACCGTTGTCTGAACACTTATCACCTGCATCCCAGCTTCACTCCCTAAAAGTCACAATTGCTCATAGCTTCTCATAAGCACAGAAATATTCTACAAACAATTGATATAAAGTCTGCAAGCATACATGCATAGTCGGGATATATTTAAATTTTTGATGTGTAGCACCAACTTGGAAGATACCGTCTCCCTTCTGTTGATACTTAAGCTTTTCTGAATAATAATAAATGATGTCAGTTGAATGCAGTTATTCTAAGCACACAGCATGTTTTATGTAGATATAGTCATCCATAAATGCCCATTCAATTTATTTTGCACAAATGCAGTTACACAATACACACATGTAGGCGACCTGTTTTGGTTGCTGAGCACACATCCTGGCTGCCTTTATTTTCTACACATGAGAGCCGACTCATTCCTTTTTATAAGGCTGCATCATATTCGATTAGAAGGGACATGTCGTGGGGCGCCTGGGTGGCTCAGTTGGTTAAGCGACTGCCTTCAGCTCAGGTCATGATCCTGGAGTCCTGGGATCGAGTCCTGCATCGGGCTCCCTGCTCGGCGGGGAGCCTGCTTCTCCCTCTGACCCTCCCCCCTCTCATGTGCTCTCTCTCTCTCATTCTCTCTGTCTCAAATAAATAAATAAAATCTTTAAAAAAAAAAAAAGAAAGAAAGAAAAAAAAAAAGAAGGGACATGTCGTAATTTATTTAACGATGCATTTACGTTACTTCCGGATTTGGGCTATAAAGCAAACAACAGGCAAAGAAGCAAAAGAAACATGGAAACACCCTTGAATTTGGGAGGAGGCACTTTCAAGGCAGGGGCCGGTTCTGGCTCTCACTAATCAGATACCAGCTGGCAGTCGGTGGGGGTAGGAGCGGGGACCTGGGGGTCCCCTGTGAAGCCCGAGTTAACCTGTTAGTCGCTGGATCCTGCGACGCTCCAGAAGGTTCTGGGCAGAGGCCAAGGCTGCCTGGGTGGCAGACAAGGATCGACCAGCACTGGGGAAGCCGCTGTTGGCCAACTGGTGTGGAAATCTTCCTACATTTTAACCATCATTATGGTCCTCCTGGTCATCCCTGTTGAATACTGGCCCTATGTGAGTATATCCGCAGATTTCTAATCCTGGATGTCCTGGGTCAAATGGTATGAACGCTTTTCATTTCAACTGGCCTATTATCAAACTTTTCCTTGGAACCTTTTCTTTGGTGGGGAATAATAATAATAATAATAATAATAATAATAGATGACATTTATGAGAGTTAAGTGCCAGCTAAGTGCTGCCTACATTTCACAGCGTACAATCCTCCCCCAAATGCTATAGGGCAGGTACTTTCAGGGGAAACTGAGACTCCGAGGCGGGGCTGGGATTCAAACCTGTTCCCACGGCGCCCAGCAGTCTCGAGTCTATTGACTTTCTAAATCCCAATGGGACGTGAAAAGATGAAAGCGAGTTGACCATTCCCACACGCACGCACACGCACACGCGCTCCGAGGTAGATGCAGGCAAGAAGGTGGGATGAAGCCCAGGATGACAAAAAGACAAAAGAACGAGGCAAATGTCAGTCACCTTCAATGGGAATTTGTGGAATAATGAAGGGCACTTCCAACAACTGGGGACACGGACTTGACATTCCTGAGCCTCAGGTTCTTCATCAGTATATGGGAACAATAATCCAACAGCAGAGCTATTGAAACTGAGTTAAGATGGCACATAGAAAATCCTGTGGCGTTGCAGGATGACTTGTGGGGATTCTTAGGTCTGCGTGCAATTCCAGGGGCCCCTTAAACTTCCGAGAACATGATGTCGTGAAACCATAACCCAGGAGGCAGACGGTCCTAGAGGAGCCCACCACTCCTCCCAACAACGCCCTATACCAGCTCCCAATCACACTAAAAGTAGTCCAAGCATGTTTTTCCCAATTCTATAAAAAATGCTTGTTTACTCTAAAAAAAATCAGAAAATATAATTAAGTTTTAAAAAGACAAAAATAAACATTAACGGATTGCAGTCTACTGTTAACATTTGGCATTTATGTTGACACACATTTATATTTATATACTTTAAAAAGACCCCAAATATTCTATCACAATGTACACATCGCTGACCTAGTACTGCCTCCCCCCACTCTGTTCTCCATACTGCAGCCCATGTGGCCTTCCTGGGACCCGATGGGGACACTTCTGTTGTGCCTTGGATTAAAGCCTCTTGGTGGTTCTTGCTGCCCTCCCTATCTATGCTCCTTAACTGAAAGACAAGGTCCGCGTGTTCTGCCTGGTCATCTCTCCCCACCTCTGTCTGTGAACCGCATGAAGGCAGCCAGCCACATTTTGTGAACCAAACTGTATCTTTAATAGCTAACGTAGGTGCTTGGCACGGGTAAGCTCAATTTGCACTTGCTGACGTCATGGGCAAACCTGTGTGACTTTCGCTTAATGCAGCACCCAAAGGCAGCCTGCGTGTGCCTCCATGCTCCACGAGAAGGTTTGGGGCGGGTGAGTGAGGGATTGAACTGGGAATGTGCTCCTTTCCTGGAGTGTCTTAGACCATGTGCTTTATAGACTCTCCCAAGCGTTGTGCAAATGTCCAACAGTATTATTACTCATTCAGCATTGTGAGTGCTGGCTCCACCACTGGATTTCTTGCCAAAAAAGATCTAGGGCAACAGGAATAACATTCCTGATTAATATTGCGCCTGGCTTCACCATATGGTGCCCAGATCCTAGAAGTCCTTCACCCAGTAGCTGGTGCACAGAAACCAAAGTTTCAATCACGTTGTGCTGCACCCAGATTTTTTCTGACGTTCTTATCACCGCTTCATTTTGTAAGGTGTGCAAACAGGTATCTTGCTCAAGTTTTCAAGTATTTGATATACTTAAACTGGTGCCTGTGGTCTCATAGGCAGACAACATCGAGAAAGCCTTGGGGAAGTGGAAGAGGGCTCCTGCAGTATGTGTGAAGGTGTGTGGGCAAGAAGGAGCAAAGGCATCTGAGCGGATGTGTGCTCATCCACAAACAAGGGGATGGAGATCCAAGGACTTTCCTGGCTTGGGAGGATCCTCAGCATCTTCCGTGGGTGTCCGCAGTGTTTCCATCATTGTGTGAATGAGCCAATGCACTGGGGAGTTAAACCTACTCTAGAGGGACTAAAGTGGGGTCAAGAAGAAGCAGACGCGAGAACTCAGATCTAGAAAAGAAAATTCATACTCTGCTCACCACCCAGAAATAACTCCTGACAACATGGCAGAGCATCGTCTTTAGAATTGTTCTCGGGGTGTGTGTTATGGCATCACGTTGTACACACGACTTCCCCCACGTTCTAGTCAAATACACTATGGGTACCTTTTCATGCCACAAAATACACTTCTACTACCCCCACTCTTAGGGCTATGTCGTATTCTATTTTATGGTGGGACTATTATGCATTATTCCTCCAACATGAAATATTTAGGTTGTTTTTCCATTTGTCACCAGTGTGGCTTTTTAAAAACACCTACTTACAGGGGCGCCTGGCTGGCTCAGTTGGTGGAGCGACTCTTGGTCTCGGGGTTGTGAGTTCGAGCCCCACGTTGGGTGTAGATTACTTAAAGTAAATAAATAAAAAAACAAAGTCCTTAAAAAAGTAGATTATTGAGAGAACCATGTGTACCTTATTTAAAATTTTTATTATGCGTAAATACATTTGGAAATGTGTATCTATCATGAGGGTATAGCTCCATGGATTTTCACACACTGAACAAGCCTGACTAGCCAGCTATCAGATATAGACCTAAAATAGTTGAGCACCCCAGACAATTGTGTGTACTCCCCTATAGTCCATGTGTAAATTTCTGCTTGGTTTTGCTTTATTTGGTTTTGTTTGGTGGTCATCGGAGGTGCATTTTCTTTTCCTTTCTTTCTTTTTCAGATTCAGCCTTTGCAAATGGCATCTTGCCTCTAGCCTTGGGAGAGCAAGCTCTCCTACTTGTCAGTTGCCGGTGAACTTGGCTGTGGGCAGATAAGGAGGGCTATTGATGCAAATGGAGGAGGACAAAAATCTAACAAGAATGAAGCCATCTGGAGCAGCTGATGGCGATGCAGTCGGAGGCTAAGAACGTGACCAAGAATGTCATCCTTCTAACCTCTTAGTATGGACCTCCCTGGGAAAATTCCCCCCTGGCATTATCTTGTCCTGCCTTTAGCAATCAATCCAACGTTCATTTCATCTTCCTTCTTCATTCATTCCGTCCAGCAAATATTTTGATTGATTTCCTACTACAGTTCATAGACTATTGTGGGTGCTGGGGAGATATATATAGCAAGAATCAAAATCAGTAAAGCCCTTGTCCTCGGCGACAAACAAATGAATAAGAAAAACATATTGCATGTTGGGTGGGTATGGTGTCACCTAAAGCGTTGGAGTATTTGGAGGGGACGGGGCTGCTAGCGAGTATGGGGGAAAGGCCCCTGTTTTCTATGGGCTGTCAGAGAAGGATCCATGTAGCCACCTGTGAAGAGCATCCCATGAAGAGGTCCCAGCCTACAGGGCATATTCAAAGAAAGGGAATGAGACTCAAGTGGTTGGAGCCAGAGGGGGAGCCTAGGGATGGGATCAAACAGGTGGCATGTGTGTGTGTGTGTTGAGCGGGGCAGTGGAGGGGAGGCAGGTGGAGAGGCCGACCATGGAGGACCTCCTAGGTTCTTGTAGGGATTTCGTATCTACCATGAGGGAAATGGTGAGCCATTGGAGGGCTGGGAGCACAAGATTTACATGACCTGCTTTAGATCACAAAATCACTCTGAGTGCTATTGAGATATTTATGGGAAAGGAAGACCAGAATCAGGAAAACCAGTATGGAGGCTAGTATAACCATCCAGGTGAGAGAAGATGCCTTTTTTCAGTTATTTGTCATTTAACAAATCATCCCCAGACTTGTGGCTTAAAACAATGGATTCTTATTTCTCATGGTTCTCTGGGCCTCCTGGGCTGGTCTCCCGCTCTGCAAGCATCGGCTGGGTCATATTTTCCTCCATTTTTGCATGCCTACTAAATTTTTTTTTTTTATTGTTTGCCAGACGCGCATTTTACTTTGCTGCAGGATGTTTTTATGTTTCTGTGAATATTCTCGAGCTTTGTTCTTAATATTCTCAAGCTTTGTTCCATGCTGCCTAGGATGAGAAGCCCTCTCCACAGGCACCCGGCTCAAGTCACATGGCCCCATGGGGCCGTGAGTGCAGTTACCCAGAAACAGTTTGATCCTCTTAGGTCTTGCTTTTAAGATTGGTTAGACGGGACCAGAGCTGCACTTCGCCCCTGGGGATCATTATCCCCCACCACTGAGGCAAGACCTGAGCGCCCTGCGCAAGGCTATCTGAGCGCCAATGTTGCTGGCTGAAATCCAGTGGTGGTTCTTTCTGAAGCCTCAGGAAGTTTCTCCCGGTGTGCGATGAGTACTCAGCTGAAGACCTCAGGTGGGCCCTTTGCGGATCTCTGGAGTTCTCTCTGGGCATTCTTCTCTCCCATACTCTGGTGGCTGGGCTCTAGTGACTCCAGGCCTCTCAGCAGCACCTCTTCAACTCAAGAGAGTCCATCCTGCTCCTGCTGGGTTTCCCTCTCCACACATGTTGTGTGTGTGAGATGTCTCTTAGCCATCCCAGTGGAGGTTCCTTGCAATGCTGTCTGGAAGAGGTATCTTATAATACCCAGGCTTCTAATGTTCCAGATGAGTCAAAGACTCAGAGAGGTCTCCTATGGAATGGAATGTTGCCTACCGCATGATTACCTTGACACTTGGGAATCTGACATTGGGACTCTGACAAACTGGCGTCTGTAACTCCTTATTTCAAGTATTAGGTCTTGGATTTGGTCTATGAGCTTTGTCTCTTCCTTGTTCAGCTAAAGGAAAACAGTAGATGGGTGATCCTGGTAATCCTCTATTTTAAAAATACATGGAAGAGATTTTACTTTTGGCTAAGGGGCCGCAGTGCTCTTTGTTACTAATAGGAGCCAAAGTAGTGGAATTGGCAAATGATATGCTTTAGAAATATTAGAATGTATTTAAGGTACTTTTGTAATGATATCACCCTCACTTACCAGCATCTGTATTAGCCAAGACCCTTGCTTGGAAATTGTGGACGTCCAACTCAAACTAGCTTAAGCAAAACTCTTTAAACAAATCCTCCTACAAAAGTGGAATTGATAGGCTTAGCTCAAAAGCTTCAGAGGTGGGAGGTAGGGCTTAATTCAAACAAAGTCTTCAGTTTCCTCCTCCTACCTTAGTTCTGCTGTCTCTCCCTATCTTTATTATCAGCCTGGCAAGACCAAGTTTTTGTTGGCCTTAAGGTTTTGATTTCATAAAGGAATAGAGAACACTTTTTCCAATATCTCTGGCAAAAGTCCTGTGTGGAGGGGTACCCCCCCTGGCCAGGCTTGGGTCTCATGCCCACTCTTGGTATTGGGTCAAGAGGTCAGGCCTGCAGGGCACGGGACTTGATCAAGACTCCCATGGAGCAAAGTTTCTCATCCTTGGCAGCACTGATATTTGCGCCTTGTATGTTTTTGTTGTGGGGGCACAGTGGAAGATTAGCACTATCCCTTGCCTCTACCCACTAGATGTCAGTACTATCCTCCCCCTCCACCCCTTGTGATGACCCAAAACATCTCCAGATGTTGCCAAATGTCCCCTGGAGGGCAAAACCAACCCTGTGGAAAACCCTTCTATGGCGGGAAAGCGGTTTTCTATAGGAAGAGGTGTTGGCTAGGCATATAGGCCAACCACCCATCCCAACGTGGTTCCTGAGAGCAGTAGGAGGTGGACCTACAGTGAGGATCTGTGACCATATCACCAACCACTGCAGTGATTACAATGTAGCAAGTTGCCGTAACTTTCACAGAGTAATTTTGGGAAGGGGTTCATAAAGACTGGGGGACCCCTGTGACAATATGAGATGTGCACATGATGCCAGAGCAGAACCAGAAGAGATAGAAACCCTCTGGTGTCATGATGAGAACTCTAAGCTACGACCGAAAAAGCAAGGTATATTTTGGCTCATTCTTGTGCTAGGTGTGGGACCTTCCTTAAATTACTTAATCTTTTTCATCTTTGGCTTCCTCCAATATAAAAGATGATTAATGATATCAGAAGCACTGATAATGTAGGTGAGAGCCCTGGGTAAACTGTCAATGTCATGCAAACGGGAGGTAGGACCTCAATGTACCCTTCAATTAATTCAATATGGAAGCTCCTTGGGCAATTTCTGATTGTTGAGGATAGTCCATCCAGATGTGATTTCTAGGTTATTTATTCTGTAACTGTTGAGCATTATAATGTTATTTCATTTCCTTCTTTCCTTTCTTTCTTCCTTCTCTCCCCCTCTTTCTCCCTCTTGCTCTCTTTCTACCTCTTTTTGGTTTGTTGGTTAATGTAGGGATGTCAATGTTTTAAGAAAGAGGATAGTTATTTTTATTTTCTAGTATATTCCAGGAGGCAAAAGAATTGCTCACCTGGTTAATTACCAATCTCTTCTGTTCCTGCTGTTGAAAGAAAGAAAAGAAAGAAAGAAAGAAAGAAAGAAAGAAAGAAAGAAAGAAAGAAAGAAAGAAAGAAAGAAAGAAGAGAAAAGAAAAGAAGAGAAAAGAAAAGAAAAATATTTCCAGTTCATTGAGCTAACTGTGGGTAAGAGTCCTAGAAATGATACTATCTTTATGAAGGCAGACATTATGTCCCAACACTGTATCGTGTGTATGTTTTCAGCTTTCTGGCTCTGTTCCACCTTGGTAATAACCCAACCGGTTAATTCCGTGGGATTCAAGCTTCTGGTCTTTGTCTGAACACATCAGAAATTGCCAGAAAACGTTTGAGCAAATCGTGGAGCACAGTTGCAGTCAAGGGTAGAATATATCCCAGAAACAAACAAATGACCTAATCCCATGTCAGATGTAGGGGCTAAATGATTCATCTCTTAAAAGACACTTATAGTCAGTGTTTACTTCCCAAGTGAAAGAGAGAAAATTTGCTTCTTGATCTAAACCAGTTGTAGAAAAATTTCGGAGTGTCACCTTTTGGAGCAAACATTGTTTGACTTTTGGATTAGATTCATGATTTATTATGCAAGACCCTCCTTAGAGTTTTCAGTTAAGAATGCTGTGTTTGTTCCTTTTCTGTTGTAGAAACAGGCTTTTCCTGGGTGACATCTCTTGTGATCACTATCAGTGGATCGTTTTTCATATTCTTGTTTCAAATTTAACAATTGCTGAAATGAACACATACATTTCTCGTCCAGTAAAATATCTCCTAAAAGGTGCTTTCTTCTCAACAGGAAGCTTTGGATACTTCTGGAAAAATTCAGCATTTTTTAAGTTGGAGACCACACTAATACTCATCATGATTTACATGTGAATAGTACAAACTACAGGAAATCAGAGAGAGATTGAGAGAGAGAGAGAGAGAGAGAAAGGGAGAGGGAGAGAGAGAGAGGAAAATTTTATTATGTGCTTGGCGAGGAGTCTCTGAATGTTTATAGTCTGGGAACGGATACAGCAAAACTCTTTCTGCTGTTGTTAGGGAGGGCCCACATTCCGGTCCCAGCCCCCACCCCCATCTACAGCCTTAGAGTCAAAATAACACTCTTCCTACACTTATTAGGTTTTCCCTCGGCATATTTCTACAGCTGGAAATTAAGGAAGCAAGGAAGCTGATGAATCGCTTTCTTCGAGCTAAGCACATTCATAGGGGCGTCTCTACCTCTTCCAACAGTTTCTGTTTTGCTTTGTCCTAAGGACCTATTTCCTACCTAATAAATTTGGGCGTGACCTTCTTGTTTGAATGTTTGTTTCTGAGTCCTTTGGGGGTTTCCTTTACTGGTATTGTCATTTTGACCGGAGAGCTAAGGACCCGAGAGTTAATCCTTTGTCTGGGGACTTCTGCAGACGCATGAATTGGGAGTCAGCGTGTGGAATGAGGGGGAAGGAAGGAGTCAGTCCTGCTTTCCTAAATAGGTCCACGAACACACAGGGCTGTCCACACATGGAGTGTAGAGTTGGTTATCCCAACGGCTTTTCGGTTTTGAGATGACAACAAACAGAAATAATAACCCAAATCATCCCTCTTATTCAAGGACATCTGAGAACTCTGGCCACAACCTTATTTTTAAAAGCATAACATATTAGTAACTAGAACAAAATTCTTTCCCAGGGCTCCCTTAGGTAATGCGTCCCTAAATAATGTCTCATAGGCATGAGTCAGTCTCAGGAGCTGACCATTAAGCCACTGGCCACATTTGTATTTTTTTAAGAATCACTGGGAATAACTGGAAATAATTTTAGAAAATAAAGGAAATGCTCATTGTCCTTTCTTTTCTTTTCTTCTCTTTCGGGGGATGAGAAGAGACAGAGTCTTTGATTCAAGTATGGCCAAGATCTAGGAATAAAACAAATACAGTAGAATTTTTTCCTAAGTGGTAGACATGGCCCCATTTCCCACAGCTTAGGGATCTGGTCTACATCAAGGTTTTAAGTGTGTGGGCTTTGTGTCAACAACACAGTGTGATCTGTGGTGTACCTAGGGTTCCCTAAATATGAAAGCAAAAGCACTGAAATGATTTATTTTATTGGATTTGAATCCACTAAGTACAGCCCTTGAATCATGTACAAAATCTCATTGTTCTAATATCAAACATTGTGTCCATTGTCAAATTTAATTAAAATGCGGTAACCCCGTGGCAACTGTCTATGATGGAATCCACCACCTAATAAACAGCTCTCTGACTGTGCACACCTAACATTTTAAGGGCTTCCTGATGATCAAAGTTCAACTACATTTTATCGTTTCAACAGCTCCACTGCTTCAATTTTTGTTTACTTTCATTTCCCCGGGGCCGAACTCTCTAATCTGGGCTTAAGTTTTTATACTATACTTTTGAGAGGTGCTCAAGTTACCCTGTTCCAGCAAAAGCAATGTTCTTTCTATGGGAGATTTTAAAGTGTCTCTGCTCATTTTAAACAGAATTGCCATTACGGTGCATTTATTCTATAGATCCAGGAAATGCAAATATTGTTTGGAATTGGACTAGACCCCGAGGGACATGAAGCTCTGTTTAGCGCCCCCCGCCCCCAAATCATCGGACATGGGTTTAATCAGAATTAAATAAAAATGGATGATATGGTTGCAAATAGCTACAGGAAGAGAAAATCTCTTTGCAAGATCTTTATTACTTGTACCTAAATAAGATTTTTCTCTGATCATTTGCTGACTGTTTATAGGAGAAAACCATTATTCCTGGCTCTTAAGTCCAGAAGATGATCACACAAGGAAGTACAATGCATTTCAACCATTTTTATTCCCACAGTTTCCTTATGAGTATTCAGGTATGCTGGCCCACAGTGCAATGAAGGGACAAGCTCTAAGCAGTTTTTTTTTTTAGAAATCAAGATTTACCTACTTCTTAGGATAATCAAATTTTACTTCCTCAGAAAGACCTCCCATGAACAACCTCTATGAAACATTGCCAGGCCCCACTTTTTCTCTCCCCATTTTCTTGCCCTGCTTCATTTTTCTTCAAAGCATTCATCAGTAAAGGGTATTATATTGATACAGAGGTATTTATCCACTAGCTTAGAAACCTCTAGAACGGCACTATCCAATAGAAATACAACGCAAGCCACATATGAGATGAAAAGTTTTTTAGGAACCCCATCAAAAAGGTAAAAAGAAACAAATGAAGTTAATTATCATAGTATGTTTTATTAAACCCAATGGGTCATTATCATGTCAATGTCAAATCACTATGAAATGATTGTTAACGAGGTATTTTTATATTCATTTTTTGGACCAGGTCTTCAAAATCTGGTGTCTCTTTTATATTCACAGCACACCTCAATCTGATGAACCCCATTTAAAGTGCCCAATGGTCACATGTGGCTTGTGGCTGCCATATTGGAAGGCGTAGCTCTAGGATATAATCTCCAGGTGATTAGTGACTTTGTTGTATTTGCTAAGCACATGCCAAGTACACAGTGAATAGTCAATGAAAAAGGACATGAATATTAAAATTATAAGGGCCACCACTACTTAATCCAAGGTCTGTATATTAGATGTTTTCCAGCACGCTGCAATGCCTTTGGTTTTCTCTTTTTCCTAACATTTCTCTCTTGCCTACTACTCCAAGAATATCAAAATGCAAAAAAGGTCACATTGAACATTTATCCCACTACTGAACTAATTTTGCTGGGAAAAGTCAATATCATATCCTATGGTGACTCTGCCCACACACCCCTCAGAATGGACTCATTAAAATCCCATCTCTACTTGGTGTTGCCCCTCTTAGTTCTATGTTCTCTCCTTTTAATCAGTTCTTTTTTTTTTTTTTAAAGATTTATTTAATTATTTGAGAGAGCGAGAATGAGAGAGAGAGAGAGAGAGTACATGAGAGGGGGGAGGGTCAGAGGGAGAAGCAGGCTCCTCGCTGAGCAGGGAGCCCGATGCGGGACTTGATCCCCGGACTCCGGGATCATGACCTGAGCCGAAGGCAGTCACTTAACCAACTGAGCCACCCAGGCACCCCCCTTTTAATCAGTTCTTGAGCTGCCTAATGAGCAATGGTTCATAACATTTTTAAAAAGATCACATACCCCTTGGGGCACCTGAGTCGGTTAAGCGTCTGACTCCTGATTTGGGCTCAGGTCATGATCTCAGTATTGTGAGATCAAGCCTCATGTCGGCTCTGTGCTGGGCATGGAGCCTGCTTAAGATTCTCTCTCTCTCTCCCTTTCCCTCGGTCCCTGCCCCCACCAAAATAAAATAATAATAAAATTAATTAATTAATTAATAAAAAAGATCACACATCCCTTGATTTTTTGGCAATGCGTTCTTACTTTCTCTTCCTTCCATCAAGTCCAGTAAGCAAAAAATCCATCTGGCACTGGATACCATTTCTTTTTTGGTATCTTCTTTGTGCCAGATATCATTGAATAGGTACTGTAAGATATACCTCGGGTCAGCATAGACACTGGCCCTGCCTTTGAAGAACTTTCGGTCCAATAGGGAAAAAAGAGGAGTGAAGGATAACTACCGTGATGACACAGAAGTGCGTGGTGGCAAAGTCAAAGGCTCTGGAGATAGACAGAGGGGGTTCAAATCCCAGCACTGCCACTGGTTGACCATACGGTCAGCTTGAGCTGGTCACAGTACATCTCTATGCCTCAGTTTTCTCATCTGTAAAATGGAGGAAATAATAGTATGTATGGCACAGTGCTGTTGTAAGGGGTTAGATGGATAGGCCCATTGCACCATCACACCCCATGCAAAGGGGTGCCCTTGGATCATTGCCAGCCATGGTTAAGAGACATCTATTTCTAATATATTAGACAAGGAGAAGACCGCCTGGCATTGACATATAGGAAATTCATAGTATTAGCGATGATTATGATTATGATTATTGGGAGAAGATGGCCCTTTTGGAGAATTCAGAGGGCATGCCAGCAAGGACATTGAAGGCTCAAGTGACATTTCCCAGAGGAAGCACCATCTCCAGTGAAACCCGATGATAAGTGCCAGTTGGCTAGATGGAGAGTTTAGGTGGGGGAAGAACTTGCACAAAGACCTGCAAGCCAGCACTCAAATGGCAGTTTGAGGAACTGAAGTTGAGGCTGGCGAAAGCACAAGCACAGAGGCTTCTGGGACCTGGTAGAACATATTCGAGTGAACCACACGAAATTGTTGGCATTTAACTATTTTCAAACGAGAAGCATGGCAACCGTCTATGGGTTGGTCTGATATTATCACTAATGTGTGCTGTATGTAAAAGCAAAAACGTAAACCAAAACAACAGCAAGCTCCTTAATAAATGGCCCTGGCAGGAAGACTGGCTCCCACTGGGACCCCTGCTGCCACCGGGCTGGCAGTGCTTATGGAGGAGAATGTGGGGTGGGCCTCGATGTTGTCTGGCTGCAGGTGCCCCCCTCTGGGCTCTACAGATTCAGTGATGCCTTTTTCTTTTTTGTTAAAGATTTATTTATTTATCCGAGAGAGAAAGAGAGCGAGCAGGGAGAGGGGCAGAGAGAGAGGGAGGCAAGCAGATTCCCCGACGAGCGGGGAGCCCGATGTCGGGCTCCATCCCAGGACCCCGGGATCATGACCTGAGCCCAAACCAAGAGCTGCACGCTTACCTGACTGAGACGCCCAGGCGCCCCTCAGTGATGCCTTTCTTAAAGAGGAGTCCAAAAAAAAACCTTTTTCAGGTTGTCTTTTGATTTTAAAACTAGCTCCATTTTGGAGGAGGGAGGCATCGGAAGGAGCACCGCCACCTGACTGGAGGCTCCTGCTCCGCAAGCTGCTCATCTTCATCCTGGAGTCTACACACCGGCCGTGGGCGGGAATGAGGCTGGACTTCGGAGTCCAAGGATTTTTTTCTCAGGAGCTCCTTATTGAATGTTTTTCTCACTTTCTCTTATGCCACCTGCTGCCACCATCATCCAAAGTTGCTCCTTTCTGGGGCGTCTGGCTGGCTCAGGGGTAGAATATGTGATTCTTGATCTCCCAGTGGTGAGTGTGAGCCCCACGGTGGGTGCAGAAATTACTTAAAAAGAAAATATTTTTTAAAAAAACAAAACCCCCCACAAAGTTGCTCCTTTTCTAAAGCCCTCTAATCACATTCAAACTCATCATGGCGGTTAATAAGATTGCACTTGATCTGCCCTGGGCACCACCCTACCTCCCCCAGCCTGCCTCTCTCCCACCCTGCCCCTCCCCCACTGCAACTACATTTAAACCCTTCAAGCTATCTATCTATTTATTTATTTATGTAAAGTAATCTCTACACCCAAGGTGGGGCTTGAACTCACATCCCTGAGATTAAGAGTCACATGCTTTACTGACTGAGCCAGCCAGGCGCCCCACCACCAACTTCTTTCTGCCTCAGGGCCTTTGCACTAGCTATTCTGCCTGCTTGAAATACATGTCTCTTAGATCATCACAAGGCTGGCTCTTCATTCAGGTGTCAGCTCAAATATCATCTTAGAGAGGCTGTGTTGGAGGTCTCCAGAACCACCCCCTGATTGGAGGACTTGTGAGGGCTCCCAGGGCCTGGACTCTAGTTGTGCTCGTGGCTGTGATTTATTATGGTGAAAGGGAACAGGACAAGTCAGCAAAGGGAAAAGCCTGTCTGGGGAGACCTGGCGCAAGCTTTCCACTGTCCTCTCCCAATGGAGCTACACAGAACTTGCGTAATTCTGCTCACAGCAAGTTGTGACAACACATGGGAGGTGTCATCTACCAAGGAAGCTCGTTAGGGACCCAACGTCCAGAGTTTCTATTGGGGGCTGCTTATGTAGATACCCTCTGCCAAACAGGTGCCCAAATTCCAGACCCCTCAAGAGAAAAACAGGCATTCAGCACAAACCATATTTAGGCACAGCGAGGGATTTTCATCAGAAAACGGTGGGGATCCTCCTGAAATCCAAGTTCGCAGACAGCCATCAGGGGCCCATGTACATACAGGCCTTCCTGAGGATAGCGGACTTGGGGCTGCCTTGTTAATTGGTTTTCTGCTTAGAGGTCTTCCGCATGCACACCATCCCAAGTTACTCTCCCCTCTGTTACTCCCTGATTTATAATTCAGCTTCATTTTTCCCTTAGGCCTTATTATGACCCGACATTACCCCATTTATTCCTTTGCTTACTTGTGGACTGTCTCCCCTGTAAATATGTGAACTTCCTATTTTATTTTAATTTAGTTCCAGTAGAGTTAACATACAGTGTTTATTAGTTTCAGGTGTACAATATAGTGATTCAACAATTCCATACATCCCCCGGTGCTCATCACGACAAGTGCAACCAGGATGCAAACTTCTTAAGAGGAAACCATGTGTCTTTACCGCTTGAACCCCAGTGTCCACAGCAGTGGCTTACTCAGGCCATCAGCAGACATTTATTGAGTGAATGAATGATCTTACCTGTCCCATCGACGAAGGGCACTCCTTGCTCCCTGGTCCTAATTGTCCTACAGGTTTTTCTTTCAGGCTTTTCACTTTTTAAAAAAAAAATTTTTATTTAAATTTTAGTTAACATACAGTGCAATATTGGTTTCAGGAGTAGAATTCAGTGATTCATCACTTAGAAACAACACCCAGTGCTCATCACGACAAATCCCCTCCTTAATGCCCATACCTCATCTAGCCCTGCCCCCAGCCCCCTGCCCCCTGCAACCCTCAGTTTGTTCTCTAACGTTAGAGTTTCTTATGGTTGGTTTCCCTCTCTCTCTCTCTTTTTTTTCTTTTCTCCCCCCTTCCCCTATGTTCATCTGTTTTGTTTTTTAAATTCCACATATGAGTGAAACCGTATGGTATTTGTCTTTCTCTGACTTATTTCACTGAGCATCATACACTCTAGTTCCATCCACATCATTGCAAATGGCAAGATTGCATTCTTTTTGATGGCTGAGTAATATTCATATACATATATATAATATTTATATATATATATAATATTTATATATATATATAATATATATATATATATATATATCACATCTTCTTTATCCATTCATCAGTTAATAGACGTTTGGGCTCAACTGCTGGACATTTGGGCTCTCTCCATAGTTTGGCTATTGTTGATAACACTGCTAAAAATATCGGGGTGCATGTATCCCTTTGAATGTATATTTTGTATCCTTTGGGTAAATACCCAGTAGTGCAATTGCTGGGTTGTAGGGTAGCTCTATTTTTAACTCTTTGAGGAACCTCCATACTGTTTTCCAGAGCGGCTGCACCAGTTTGCATTCCCACCAACACTGTACGAGGGTTCCCCTTTCACTGCATCCACCAGACCTCTCACTTTGGCCGGCAGGTACAGAGTTCAGTGTTTAGGCCAAGAGGCAGCTTTCATGAGTGAGCAAAATTTGATTTTATTCCCTCCCTGGCCAGACTTCATCTCTGCAGACGGAAGTGTTTCCAGTTTAGTTCTTAGCAGTGGCCTCTCACCCCCTGCCCTTCAGCCTCTCTGTCCTTCCGTTCCTCTGATCCATGCCTGTTCCCCAGCTCCACGATGGGGCATGGTGACTGGAGAGAACATTCCAGGTACACACCACTCTGGGCTTTGTCTGAGGGCGGCATAATGCTTGCCTTCTTCTCAACAAAACAATCAGCGAGTCAACAACTTCCTGCTAGAACCCAAAGATGGGGAACAAGAAATGTTTTTCTTCTTTCTCTTAAGTCTTATCCTTCAAACCCACCCCTCAACTACTCTCTGACCTGCTCCTGCTGCCTCACCAAATCTGGAAACTTACATCAACTGATAATCATAATTAAGTAACCAGGATATAATAGCAACGTTACCTGAGAACTTACTATGTGGGAGAGATTTCCAGTAAGAGTTTTACATGTGTGATCTCATGAAGTCTTTATAACATGGGTGCTATTATTACCCCCATTTTATGGATGGGAAAACTAAGGTTTGCCAAAGGAATTTGCCTATAACACAGAGCTAGTAAGTGGGGGATCTAAGATTGGAATTGAGGTCTGTTTGACTTAAGAGGCTCCACCTTGGACTTCTATGTTTTACTGGCCCCCCCACCCCATTTCATTAGCCCTGAAGCAGTTAAAAGGCAGAATTTTGATCCTTACTCTATCTTATACTATATGGCAAACTCTCCTCCCTCCCTCCCTTCCTTCCTTCCTTCCTGCCCTCCCCCTCCCCCCCCTCCCTTCCTTCCTTCCTTCCCTTCTCTCCCTCCTTCCTTCCTTCCCCTAATCTTTCATGCACTTGTTTTTCACTCTTGTAAAACTGAGCCAGACACTGTCAGACACGGGGTCACAGGGGTGAAAAGACACACACCTGTGGCCTTCATCTTCGAAATCCAGCTTGAAGAAGCTGTGGGCATCGAAGTCAACAGGTAAGTAAACAGCAAGCTGCAATCATTCGGCAAAAGGTCCCAGAGGTGAGCAAGCGGCCAGGGTGCTGACTGGCGGGCGGGCCCCCGCTCTGCAGCGGAAGGGAAGGCCGCGGGCGCCAGGTGCGGCCGCTTGAGGAAGTAAAAGTCTCATTTCTTTCCGGCTGAGAGGTCTGAGCGAGCGCAGCTGCCCCTGGCCCCCCACATCCAGCCTGCGTCTGGAGCCCCGCTTCTTTCTCATCCTGAGGACCGTAGCACTTTCCCAGGCTGGGCATCCCCTTGGCTGTGTGGCTGTGGCCTTTCTTTAGCAAGTGGCCTGGAATTTGCACTATACATTTCTATACATATGCATACACCTTTACAACGGATACGAGTGTACTTTCAAGTGACACTAGTCCTTGTCACCGATAGGGACAGGTGACCCTTGAACAACACAGGTTTGACCTGTGTGGGTCTACTTACATGCGTTTTGTTTTGGGTTTTTTTGATCAATGTAGTACAGTACTGCCAACGTATTTTCCTGATGATTTTCTTAATAACATTGCTTTTCTGAGAGCACAGAAGATACGAAATATGTGTTAACTGACACTATGTTATCGGCAAGGCCTGTGGTTAACAGTGGGCTATTAGTAGTTAAGTTTTGGGGGAACCAGAAATTATATGTGGGTGTCTCACTGCATGAAGGGAAGGCAGCAGTCCTGACCTTCATGTTGTTCGAGGGTCAGCCGTGCTAACAAAACCCTCATTCCTTGGATCGTTGCTGTCTTTTCGCTTACACATAAGCTTACATATATACACACAATACAAGCATAATTGAATACATTGTTGCGATTGTTATTTTGAATACACTGTTATCTGTGAGATCACTTAAGAATAAGAAAAATAGAGGGACACTGGGGTGGCTCAGTCTGTTAAACGTCTGCCTTCAGCTCAGGTCATGATCTCAGGGTCCTGGGATCGAGTCCCACGTCAGGCTCCCTGCCTGGCAGGGAGCCTGCTTCTCCTTCTCCCACTCCTCCTGCTTGTGTTCCCTCTCTTGCTGTCCCTCTCTGTCAAATAAATAAATAAAATCTTAAAAAAAAATGCATAAATTTTTATTTTACCTTCACTTTTTCCTTTTCTGATGCTCTGCTTTTCTTTATGCAGATCCAAGCTTCTCACCTATATTATGTTCCTTCTCTCTAAAGAACTTTTTTCCACTTTTATTGAGATATAATGGGCATACAGCGCTGTGCAAGCTTAAGGTGTACAGAATAATGATTTGACTTTCATATATTGTGAAACGATCACAGTAAGTTCCGTTAACCTCCATCCTTTCATACAGCACAAAAAAAAGGGAAGAAGAAATTTTTTTTCTTCTGATGAGAACTCTTTGCATCTACTCTCTGAACAACACTCAGATATACCAGACGGTAGACATCATGCTGTACATTACATCCCTAGTACTTATGTATCGTATAATCACAAGTTTGTGCTTTTTGCCCACCTCCATCCAAAGCTGAAGAACATCTTTTAATAGTTCTTGCAAGGCAGATCTACTGGCAACAAATCCTCTCAATTTTTGTTTGTCTGAGAAAGTCTTTATTTCTCCTTTCCTTTGGAAGGAAGTCTAGTTCACTCCACTCTCCTCTGTGCTTGCTTCACTTCCGAGGAGTCAGACGTCATTACTATCTTTGCTCCCCTATAGTAAGGGGTTTTCCTTCTGACCTCTCTCAGGATTTTCTCTTCATATCTGATTTTCTGCAATTTAAATAGGATATGCCTAGAGGTAACTTTTGGGGGGCATTTATTTCTGCTTCACATACCTGAGCTTCCTGGATCTGTGGTTTGGTGTCTGGCATTAGCTGGGGGGGGAATTCGGAGTCATTATTGCTTCCAATGTCCCCTCTGTGCCTTTCTTTCTTCTCCTCTGATATTCCCACTCCATGTACGTTACACCTTTTGTAATTGTCCCACAGTCCTTAGATATTCTGTTTTGCTTTTTTTTTTTTCAGGCTTTGTTCTCTTTGCTTTTCAGTTTTCATAGTTTCTGTGGAAAATACCAATCAAGCTCAGAGATTCTGTCCTCAGCTGTATCCAGTCTACCAGTAAGCCAGCCCGTCAAAGGCATTCTTCCTTTCTGTGACAGTGTTTTATCTCTTGCCCTTCTTTTGGTTCTTTAGAATTCCCATCTCTCTGCTCACATAGCCCATCTGTTCTTACATGCTGTTGACTTTATTCATTAGAGCTCTTAGCATCTTAATTATAGTTGTTTTAAATTCCTGCTCTGATCGTCTCAACACCCCTGCCATGTCTGAGTGTGGTTCTGAGGCTTGATCTGTCTCTTTTAACTGTCTTTCTTTGTTTTTATGTACGCCTTGTACTTTTATTTATTTTTATTATTTTTTTTTTACTGATAGCCTGACATAATGTGACAAGTAGAAGGAACTGCTATAATTAGGCCTTTAGTGACGTGGAGAGAGGGCAGGGGAAGTGTCCTCTACTCCTGGGATCAGGTCTCAGCCTGGTCGTGAGTCTGTGTCTCACTGTGAACTTTACAACTGCCCCCCTCCGGAGTTGGGACAGGAGAGCAAGAGGGGGCTGGAGCTGGGTGTCTTCCTTCCCTTACAACACCTCTGATAAAACTCCAGCAGGTTCGGCCCTGGTTAACTAGCTTCCCCTGAGGGCAGGCCTCCTGCAGAAGAACACAACACTCCGGGGTATTTCAGACTGGTTCCTTTCCCCTTCCCTTGCTGCAAGCACAAGGGGAATTTTCTCTGATATTCACTGGGAGAACGTGGGCAAGCTCTTGGAGGTCAAACTTGCAGAAGTGTCCCTTCTGACTGGAACCCCTGGAGGTTTTGATTCTCTGATCTGTCCACACCCCACCTCCGGCCACTCACCAGTTCCAGTGGAGACTTCCCCACCCCGGGACACCTTTTCCCCACAGGGTGAGGCTCTAGAGGGTGGTGATTTTCTCTAGTTGCATCTGTCTCTCCAGGTTTGGAGACAGCAGTTTATAGTGGTCTCAATTCTCTTGCAGATCTAAGAGGAGCTGTTAACTTCTCAGCTTTTTCAGCTTTTCACTTGTTAGTAGGACCAAGGGGTGACTTCTGAGCCTCTTAGGTGCTCCACCAGAAACCAGAAGTCTGCCTGCCAGTTTGAAGAACAAAAACAGTTATTGACTGAAAATGTCAAGTAGAAAAAGAATTTTCGGGGGGCATTTGTTGGGTTAGAAATGGAAATTTTGGGCTTCTGCTGGAAGTTTCAAAGGTGCCTGAAAGAGAAAGTTTTGACTGGTGTGCTGGCCACATGTGGGAAAATGGTGTTACTGAAAAGCCCGTGGGCCAGCAAAAGGCGAACTGAATTCTGCTTTCACAATACCCGGTTGTGGGTCCAGACCAGTCACTTCATTTTTGTGAGACACGCTTTCTTACCCAGAAACTGGGTATGTGGCACTTACCAGAAGCTATGGTGGGGGAGAGTGGTCATTCCTATGAAGTGTGTAGCAGAAGACATATTGTGTACATAACAGAGAAGCGACATTAGACATCATTATAGAAGTAAATTTTTTCCTTCCTCAACTATGAAGAGAAACTGAAAGAATGTTTACTGAATTCTAGAAGAACACAGGAAGCTATTCAAGGTTAACACGATGTAAACCGGGCTGAAGAACATTATGTGGAAAGCACATTGGGGCAACATAGAATACGTGATCCTTGATTCAGATTTGTCCAAAGATTCTGGACACCTCTGGCAAAGCGTAAGAGGGTGAGCTCTTCTTCTTGGAGCTTGTCTTCACTGGGAGGTTTCTCCCTTGAGAGAATCATTTCATAATATAGTAATTGAGAAGTAAGAGAGAAACATCTTACTAAAAGCAGTAAATGGCTGGGTAGCAAACCCTCTTTTTTTTTTCTTTTTTTTCTTTTTTAGGTAAGCTCTATGTCCAACATGGGGCTTGAACTCACAACCCTGAGATCAAGAGTCACATGCTCTACTGACTGACCCAGCCAGGTGCCCCCTCTTTTTTAGGGGATAGCAAATCTTTTTTTTTTTTTTTTTAAAGATTTTATTTATTTATTTGACAGAGAAAGACACAGCGAGAGAGGGAACACAAGCAGGGGGAGTGGGAGAGGGAGAAGCAGACTCCCCGCCGAGCAGGGAGCCCGATGCGGGACTCGATCCCGGGACTCCAGGATCATGACCTGAGCCGAAGGCAGTCGCTTAACCAACTGAGCCACCCAGGCGCCCCGGGGATAGCAAATCTTAATCCATGATCAGATGCACCACTAAAAAAAAGTCTATGTACTGCTCAGCACCATCCTTTGGTGGCTGGGAGAATAACCTTATATAAAGGCCAAAGATGCCCCCGCCCCCTTTGAAAATTTTCATCTTCTGTTTCCTCCCCACGTTGAGGGAAGTGATACGCTAAAATTAAGCCGTGGCTTCTCATCGTGGTTAGCAACATGTACTTGGAACCAGTCTGCCCTGGATGTGCAGTCTGGGCTGGCCACCCCTCATACCCATGTGACCTGGGGTGAATAAACTCACATCCCTGAGCCTTCATCATTTCACGTGTAAATGGCAGGTGTTGCAAAAATGGGATACTGATAATCTCCGAAAAGACTCGAGCTCGGCACCTGAATGAAGTTGAGCTGTCATAATTTCTAGGAAAGAGCTGGTTTAGTACGTTTTCAAAGCCCAAATGCTTCTCTGGACACAGTGACTAAGAAAGACTGTTGAAATTGAAGAGACAATTCAGAACAGGTTTAAAAAGCTGGGAAAATAGGAAATTTGGGGTGATCAAGAGTAATCTTGCCACCTGGAAGAGAAGGCAACACCCTCCTGTGGTTTTTGCTTTCCTAGAATCACTTCTGCATCTAGGCTTTAAGTGGACAAAGATGGAAAGAGATTGAGGAAGAGCCAAATAGAAGGGCAAATGTGTTCCATTTTCAAGAAGGAATCAGTGGAGCTATGCTGCTTCCCTGATTGTGGGTAAACTGAGACCAGCCTGCAAGGGGTGACCTGCTGCGTCAATGCATATGAAGCTCTTACAACAGTAGCCGGCATGAACCGAGCCCTACCTCACACCCTGCTGCCATCGCTGCTTCCGTCATCACCCCCATACCCACGTTCCTAAGGGGTGCAGAACTGCCCTCAAGGGAGCCAAACTGGCTCTTGGGGGAAGGGGGGCACAAAATCTCACTCCTGTTATAAAGCTCACATGTATGTTACAGTACACACACAAGATATACTGTAGATTGGTGGTATTAACAGCTCCTGGGGGGGAGGTAGTTAGAAAACTACAAAGTCTAGGGGCGCCTGGGTGGCTCAGTCGTTGGGTGTCTGCCTTCAGCTCAGGTTGCGGTCCCAGGGTCCTGCTTCTCCCTCTCTCACTCCCCCTGCTTGTGCTCCCTCTCTCGCTGTGTCTCTCTCTGTCAAATAAATAAATAAAATCTTTAAAAAAAAAAAAAAGAAAACTACAAAGTCTACAAAGTCTACAAAGCTTCCTTAGGTGGGTGCAAGGGAAAAACATGCTGAGTAACCCTGGCTGACACTGACATAACCAGGTGAGAGGAACATGTGAGCTGGGTAGTTACTGGATATAAGACTAAAAATGGAAGGACCACAGAAGGTGGGAAGGTGGTGGGAGTAGACTTTGTGTGTGCGGAGAGTCTGACAAATGAAGTAGAAATGTGCCCTGAAGAAGGAACATCATCCTGTTTGCTTCTTCTTCTTCCCAGTTTGGAAGGCTATATTGCATAGGGAGACAAGAACAAATTTCTTGGGAATTCCAGCTCTGCTATTCATTTGCTGTGTGGTCTTGGGAAAACTGCTGACCTCTCTGAGCCTCATCTATCACCAGAGGCTAGCAATGTGAGAGTCTGTGTCAAGTACTTGAGGAGTAGCAGATGTTTGGTCGTCCTTCTGGTTGAATAGGGGGGCAGATGAGCTAGTGGCTGAAACTTTCAGCAAGAGGAATTAATTTCTTTGAGAGGAACTTCTATACACTAACATTTCATTCAAATTTTAGTCCTTCTCTCTTAGGCTTCTCTTCCAAAACTCTGGCTCTTAATTTCTTTTGAAATTTCTGATAATACATGTACTGAGGATACATTCTGTGCCCAACCTTGCCCGCATATTATCTTATTAAGTCCTGACAATAGCTCTGGGAAGGCTTGTACTTGATATTCATCAGTTTTTTAAAACTATTCATCATTTTTACAGGTGTGTGGGGGGATCTTGTAGAGACTGATGATACTGGACATCTTCTCATTTGCTTATTTGTCACGAGTATCTATTCTTTTATTCATGTCTGTTCAAATCTTTTACCCATTTAAAAATATTGGGTGGTTTGGGGGTGCCTGGCTGGCTCAGTTGGGAAAGTAGGCAAATCGTGGGGTTATGAGTTCGAGCCCCATTATGCATGCACAGTTTACTTTAAAAATATTGGGTGATTTGTTTTCTTATTACTGAATTTTGGAGGTTTTAAAACTCACATTCTGGATACAGATATGTGATCTGTCAGATTTATGACTTGCAAATACTTTCTTTTGCTCCGTGACTTGCGTTTTTCCCATTAACGGTGTATTTTGCAGAGCACAAGTTTTAAATTTGATGACGTCCAATTTATTAAATTTTTCTTCTATAGATGGAGGTTTTAGTGTTGTAGTTAATGTTTTTAAATACCATGAGCCAATCAAAATGCATCTGTGGGCCACATTCATCCCTCTGGCCTGCATCTGGGTGGGATTTTTTAGACTAGAAGGAAGCTCAGGGGCTGTGAAAGTCACGAAAACATACCTCTTGGGATGCCTGGGTGGCTCAGTTGGTTGGGTGTCTGCCTTTACCTCAGGATGCGATCCTGGGGTTCTGGGGTCGAGTCCGGCATCGGGCTCCTTGCTCAGTGGGGAGCCTGCTTCTCCCTCTGCCTGCCACTCCCCCTGCTTGTACACGCTCTCTCTCTAACAAATAAATGCATAAAATTAAAAAAAAAAAAAAAAGAAAGAAAACATACCTCTTGGGTCTCCCACAGCAGGGACTGTAATTGACCGAGGGTCCCAGATGCTGCACTTTGGGATCAGCATTTGTGCAAACTCCACGTTCCTTCAGGGTGCTCCTTACTTATGACCACATGCCGCAGGGATATGAAAGCAGGCTCATTTCTGGGAGGCATGGGGCTTTGGCAAAAAAACTTCCGGAGAAGGGCTTACAGTCTCAGACCTTTCTTACCTACCTGTTCTTTCTTCCTTTTCTCCTCTGCAGGGATGAGAGCAGCTTGCAGTCTACATCTTCTCCCAGCCTCCTCTGGCTTCCTCCCCATCAACCCCTCCTATGAGTTTCCCCCAGTAAGTGTCTTGTATGTCTTTTCCCAACTTGGCGTCTGCTAGTCTGCTCATCAAAAGAAGCAATCCAATACAGGGGATCACTTGCTTCAGGAATTCACCACCCCACCCACCATGCCTGGCAGGTAATGTAAATGAGTAAAGTGGTTCAGGTGAGGACTGAGGTGAACTGAAACCCCATGCCCCGTTTCATGAGGACAGCTTCTGTCTAGTTCTGATTGTGGCCAAGTTGGAATGTGAGCCCAGGGTTGAACATCATTAGATTTTTAAAGAGAAAAAAAACGACAGAAAAGTTACAATCCCTAATTCAATCCTCTCATTTGGCAGAAGAAGAAATCAATACAGGAAAGAGAAGTGCCTTTCCTCAGAGCACCTATGTATTAGATGGCAGAAGGTGGCCAGAATCTGGAGATGCCAGATTCTCATCCAGCTCTGTCCCTTCTTCCTTTTTATTCATTATTGATTGATGCTGTGGGTCTTTATTAGTTATCTATTACTGTGTAACAAATTATCCACACACAAGAAATATAGCAACTCATAACACGACACTTGGTTTCTGTGGGTCAGAATCTGGACCCTGCTTAGCTGGGTCTCTTGCAAGTCTGCGTTCAAGGTGTGAGCTCAGGCTGGGGTCTCATTTGAAGGCTCACCTGGAGCTTCCAAGCTCATGTGGCTATCGGTAAGGTTTGGTTCCTCAGGAGTTGTTGGATTGAGGATTTCAGGTCTTTTCTTGCTGTTGGTCAAAGACCATGGGCATTTCCTTGCCACTGGGCTTTCCAACATGGCAACAGACTTCATCAGAGTGTGAGAGTTGGGAAGGCAATAAAGAGAGCCTGCGAGCAAGATGGAGGTCATGGTCCTTTGTAACCTAACCATGGAAGTGACATCTGATCATCTTTGAGTATTCCATATGTTTAAAAGTCAGTAGGTCAGCCCACACTTGAGGGGAAAGCATTACCCAGAGATATGGATTCCAGGAGGTGAGGACCACTGGGAGCCACAGCCTGCCACTTTTTCCAATGTCTTTCTTGGAAAATGGGAAATTCTCAATTGTACTTGCCTTTCTCCTCTAAACCAGGAAACCACTTTTGAGGGGAGAGGTCAGGGATCTATCTCAAAACAAAAATAAGTGCTGGTGTAACTGGAGAAAAAGATTGAGAAGGGAGAACCAGATTGATGGGAACAAGAAGGAAAGAAGTGGCAGGGGTAGGGTGAGAGGGGCAAGAGGAAGCTGAGAGCCAGGGCAGCAAGACCCTCTGTTTTCCCTGCTGTCCTCAAGTGCTCTCTTCACATTTGTACTCTGCCATGGGTGGGGAAGACTGCCCTAGATTGCTTTTAGCAAAATTCAGGACATTGCTTTTGCAGAGATGATTTGCTTTCTGGACAACTACATATTTCTTCTAGTACGAAGAGTGTGCATAATTGTTGAGAAATACCCAGATCAAAACAAAGAAACTGTCTCCTTTGCATATAGGAAGTGTGGAACAATAACCAAAATGATAATCTGGAATATTTTTTGAGGACCGGCTGCACAGCCCACCTGGAGTCCAGTGCCTTTGCCCTATTGAGCCCTCAGAACAACTGTGACATTGGTGTTAGTATTATATTAATTTTACAGAGGAAGAAACTGAGGGTCCCAGAGATTGTGAGACTTGCCTAACGTCATAGGCAGATGGGGCGGGAGCAAAAACTAACCCATGTTTATTTCACTCTAATATCCTCTGCCAGAGCATTTCCCAAACTTTATTCCTTCATGTATAAACTGTCATAATTGCTGCCATCCAGGATCACTTATTCTATTCTCACATACAGACACATTTTACTACTCTCTCTCCCTAACAGTCAATGGTCCAGGCTCCAGACTGTGGCAGAGCTGAGCTCAGTCTTGAGCTGACCATAAGCTGGATCACCCTGCACAAACTACTGAACCTCTCTGAACTGTAAAATGCGGTGCCTGGGCTCAACTTGCCGGGTGACAGAGACACCAAGTGAGATCATGGAACTAAATCACGAGGCACATTATAAGTGCCCTGTAAATATTTTGCGGAAGGAACTCTCAAGGAACGGGGTCTATCTTTATTAACTCCTCTCAAAGATGTATCCATGCTTAGCACATTTACAACAATATCATCAATATCAAGGAATTCCTTAGTACTTTCCATGACCTCCACTAAATTTGCAATTAAGTATTTGTTAAAATTGGAATGTAGATTTAATGTCTTATGGTTTGAGACAATATCAAATAGCCTTGTTAATCTGGATAAAATCAGGGAAACTAGATAAATACATTTGCTACAGTTTTCCTTCTTCTTCTTACTTGTGGAAACCATGATAATAATATAGCATCATGATTAAGATATAGATCCGGATATTCATAAGATCTGGTCTTGATTTCTGATTGCTCCATTCATTGGCTTTGTGATCTTGGTTCTCTACTTAAATTTCATTAAGTCATTTGGGAATGCTCTTAGCTGTAAGTAGCAACTGCCAACAATAACCCAATAGAGACTTCAACAAACAGGTTATTTTTTTTCTCTCACTTAAAAGGAAATCCAGAGACAGGCAGGCAGTTACTATAATGTTTCAATGGCTAAAAATGTCAGAGCTTTGCAGCTCTCTCAGCCCTTCTCTTCTCCTCCTCCTCCTCCTCCTTTTTTTTTTCTTCTTCTCCTTCTTCTCCTTCTCCTCCTCCTCCTCCTCCACCTCCTCCTTCTTCTTTTTTAAAAATTTTTTTATTGTTATGTTAATCCCCATACATTACACCATTAGTTTTAGATGTAGTGTTCCATGATTCATTGTTTGTGCATAACACCCAGTGCTCCATGCAGAACGTGCCCTCTTTAATACCCATCACCAGGCTAACCCATCCTCCCACACCCCTCCCCTCTAGAACCCTCAGTTTGTTTTTCAGACTCCATCGTCTCTCATGGTTCATCTACCCCTCCGATTTCCCCCGCTTCATTCTTCCCCTCCTGCTATCCTCTTCTTTTTTTTTTTTTCTTAACATATATTGCATTATTTGTTTCAGAGGTACAGATCTGAGATTCAACAGTCTTGCACAATTCACAGCGCTTACCAGAGCACATATCTTCCCCAGTGTCTATCACCCAGTCACCCCATCCCTCCCACCCCACCCCCCACTCCAGCAACCCTCAGTTTGTTTCCTGCGATTAAGAATTCCTCATATCAGTGAGGTCATATGATACATGTCTTTCTCTGATTGACTTATTTCGCTCAGCATAATACCCTCCAGTTCCATCCACATCGTTGCAAATGGCAAGATCTCATTCCTTTTGATGGCTGCATAATAGTCCATTGTATATATGTACCACATCTTCTTTATCCATTCATCTGTCGATGGACATCTTGGCTCTTTCCACAGTTTGGCTATTGTGGACATTGCTGCTATAAACATCGGGGTGCACATACCCTTTGGATCCCTACATTTGTATCTTTCCTTCTTCTTCTTCTTCTTCCCTCTTCTCCTCTTCCTCCTCCTTCTTCTTTTTCTTTTTCTTCTTCTTCTTCTTCAGATTTTATTTGAGACAGAAAGAGGGCTCCAGAGAGAAAGCATGAAATGGGAGGAGGGACAGAGGGAGAGGGAGAAGCAGACTTCCCACTGAGCAGGAAGCCTGATGCAGGGCTGGATCCCAGCACCCAGAGATCATGGCCAAAGGCAGACGCTGAACTGACTGAGCCCCCCAGGCACCCCTGTCTCAACCCTACCTGATGCTTGCACATCTCGTTCCTTCATTCCTCACTGTGTGGGCCTTTCCATAATGCTGCTGGAGCGTTCTCACAACACAGCAGCTGGCTTCCAGAAGGAACGAGAGGGAAGCAGTGATGTATTTTATGACTAGCTTTAAATGCTACCCAATGTCACCCCTGGCACTCTCCAGTCAGAGGAAATGGAGACAGTGGAGCTAGGGACATCCTTTCCTTCCTAAGACACCAAACCTGCCCCCCAATCTCCTGCCTTTGCTGCACTGGCTTGAATTGTGTCATATTGCCAAGTTGCCAGGGAGCCTGGGGAAGGCTGTAGCACGGATATGGGGGAGAGAGAGGGACTGGCGTGAGGATTTAATGGGATAATGCATATATCGGGGAAGGCTGTAGCATGGATATGGGGGAGAGAGAGGGACTGGCGTGAGGATTTAATGAGGTAATGCATATATCGGGGAAGGCTGTACCATGGATATGGGGGAGAGAGAGGGACTGGCGTGAGGATTTAATGGGGTAATGCATATATCGGGGAGGGCTGTAGCATGGATATGGGGGAGAGAGAGGGACTGGCGTGAGGATTTAATGGGGTAATGCGTATATCGGGGAGAGGGAAACTTGATTTCAGGGTCCTGCAGTGAGTAAGTGTCAGACACAGGACAAAAACTTGCTTTATCTACCAGACTGGAAGCTCCACGAAGGGAGGGTTGTTATGTCTTTCTTGTTTATTATTCTAGCTTGATGCCTAGAACATGGATAAACATATGAGGCTGCCCCGTAAATATTTGATAAGTGAACGAACAGTTAATGATAATTTGATACACTTCTTTAGCTTACCGTCATTCATCATTCTCTCAAAAAACATTTATTCAATGCCTATTAAATAAACATCAGAACGTAAGAGTCCTAAAGCCAAGACTTTTGTCGGCATATTATTGATTGCCTGCTGTGTAACAAGATTGCCCCAGAATGTAGCAACTTCACAAACCTTTCTTATCTCATCCGGTGTCCGAGGTCAAGAATCACTGGTAACAGTTTGAATGGATGGTTCTGGCACAGGGCCTCTTACAAGCAGTCAAGATGTTGGCCGAAGCTGCCAACATTTCAAGGCTTGACTAAATACAGTTGGAGAATCTCCTTCTAAGATGGTGCACATGCATGGCTATGGGCTGGAGGCCTTCATTCCTCACTGTGTGGGCCTTTCCATAATGCTGCTGGAGCGTTCTCACAACACAGCAGCTGGCTTCCAGAAGGAACGAGAGGGAAGCAGTGATGTATTTTATGACTAGCTTTAAATGCTACCCAATGTCACTTGCAGAATATTCCACTCCCCAGAAACAAGTCACCAGGTCCAGCCTACACTCAAGGGGAAAAGAAACAGTCTCTGCCTTTTGAAGCAGGGGAGTGGCAATGAATTCATGGAATTCGGGGACATATTTTAAAACCACCACTGTTTGTTCCATTCAATGCTTTTTTTCTAGCATCACGATGTGCTTGGCACATACAGTAGGTGCTTAATCAGAGCTGCTTCCAGGTTTGTAGGCCTTGAAGATTTTACAGTTGGGGGATTTCCTTAATAAAAAGTTAGCTATAAATGTTAATATTTAATTTGCATAAAAGGAGACAATACTACAAATGACAAAATTTTTTTAAGCTGAAAAATAATATTTTTATTATTGTCAATTTGGAAAGTTTCTTCTGGGCTTCTCTATTCATCACTAGTTAGGTGATGTGAATTTTTAGAGTTATTAGGTCAGATTGGGGAAAACATGTCAATTTTCTTTCATATATGCCCTCTAAGCTTTCAGGACAATACAAGTTTTCTTGGGCAGTGATGAATCTCAAATACTCCTCGAATGATGACACCCATTAACCAGGTTGTTGTTGCTATCCTCTATAAAGATGAAACATGCATTTTTATGTTACTTTTGTCAGCGCAGTATTTTAGCAAGCACATGATTATTTTTTCTTGGTGATCATATATCATTTACTCCTCTGTGTTAATTTTACGTGTCAGCTTGACTGGATCATGGAGTACTCAGATATTTTGGTTAAACTTTATTTCTGGGTGTGTCTGGGAGCGTGTTTCCAGACGAAAATAGCATTTGAATCGGTAGATTCCATAAAGCACTTTGCCCTCCTCAGTGTGGTTGGGCATCATCTAATCCTGAATAGAACAGAAAGGCAGAGGAAAGCAGAATTTGGTCCTTCCTGCCTGATTGTTTGAGCTGGGACATCAATCTTTTCCTGCTCCCAGTGCTCCTGGGGCTCAGCCCTTTGAGCTCAGGTTAAATCACGCCAGCTCTCTTGGATCTCCAGCTTGCAGATAGTAAATCATGAGACTTCTCAGCCTCCCTAATTGTGTGAGCCAATTCCTTATAATAAATCTCTTCCTATACATATATATTCTATTGTTTCTGTTTCGCTGGAGAATCCTCATACAACGATTAAATAACCCAATAGCTTGTCATTACTTTTATTGAAAACTATCTCTTGTTCTTACCGGTACGACCTATATTCTATTTTGGTAGAGAACTCACCAGAGTTCCAAGGTCAAGATGCATCAAATACCATAATATTTCCATAATATTCCATAATAATTCCAACCTGATATGCTGGAAAAGCACTAAATATGAATATCCTGTGTGTCTTCACATACATACTATTTGTAGAATTGTCACAATGAAATTCAAATGTCAATGTCCATATAAACAGATTTTTTTAATTGGAATACAGCCACTCTCATCTGTTTACTTACTGTGTATGTTTTTTTTGCACTATAATGTCATAGTTGAGTAATCGTGGCCTATAAAGCCTAAAATAATTACTATTCAGCGCTTCACAAAAACTCTGTTGACTAACACCTGTCCTATGGCAATGAGTAAGAGACACACTTGTCCTTTCAACTTCATTGAAGCATTGGCCATTTGTCAGTCCCTAATACACACCACATCGTGTACTACCTTAAGACAACCTCCCTGCTGTTCTTTCTGCCCAGAACAGTCTTCTCTCTCCCAGCCATTTTTTGTCTGATCATTTTCATCCTTCAGATAAGTTCACTTAACTAGAGAAGCCCTCTCTGGCCTCCTGTCCAAAACAGGTTTCCCTATTGTTCTTAACCATAGTTTCCTATTCTTTTCCATCCTGGTTCTGCCTGTAGTTTGTACGATTGATTTGTCTTCTTGTTAAATAGTCACTCCCCTTTTTACTCGGTAAATTCCCTGTCAACAAAAACTAGATATGTCTTACCATGGGGGGTAAGAATGCGGGCTCTGAAATCAGAGAGCCTGGGTTTGAATCCCAGATGTGTCACTTACAAGTCCTGGAAGCTTGGAGAAGTCATTTATCCTCTTGGGTCCTCATTTTTCTTATCTGTCAATTGGAAATAACCACAATAACTATGACATTAAGTTTTGAGGGTTAAATAAACTGATGTAGGTAAAGCACTAAGAACAATGCTTGGCCTATGGTAAGCACTTGACTCAATACTGCATCTACAAGGTCTAGTACAAAAGCACTCAATGAGCTTCTATCTCTTTAACGAGTGAACCAATTTTTTTGGATGAAGCATTTGTGGAATGAAGGCTTTATCTAGTGCTGAATCAATAAATGAGTGCCTTATACCTCTTTTATTCTTCAACCATATGCTGCTTCATTTAAACATTATGGGCCTCAAATTTCATTTAGTGCATGAAAGGCTATAATTGACCTTGATTTACATAACAAAGTCAAATCAGGAAGGCAAGTGTTTGAAGGATGTTTTAAAACTAAATTTGCTCCCCCCCCCCACCCCCTGCAATTTAGTAACTGTATTGGTATGCCCATGGCCAGATTAAGACCTACAAGTATTATGGGACCTACATCAGTCAACTCTTGCCACAATAATGCCATGTAACAAATCATTTCCGCACTCAGTGGCTTAAAACAGTAATTATTTAATCCCACAAAAACATCTGCAAGTTGGTTGGTGTTCAGATGAACTAGACTGCACTGGGCTGGGCTTTCAATCGTGGGTCACCTCCAGATCTGCTCCAGGCATTTTTCATTGTCCTTGGACGAGCAGACATAGGCTCCTCGTGGCAATGTTGGAAGTGCAAAAGAGCATGACCCACCATGCAAATGCACTTCAGGGCTTGGCTGGAATCATGTTTGCTAACAGCCTATTGGCCAACAAAATCACATGGCCAAGTCCAACGTCAGTGGTGCAGGGAAGTATACTCCCCCCAAAGCAGGAGTGGGGGAGGAGTATTTTCTGAACAATAATCCACATTATCTCAGGACCTGCGCCCAAACGAAAATTAAAATAAAAAAAGTCAAACCAGAATAAAAAACAAAGTTGTGCTTTTCAAAGAGATAAAAGCATGTGTACGTTGAAATTTAAAATAACTTTTCTGAATTATCTGGTTGTCTCCTCTGGAGGACAAGGAAGGATTGTGGTGGAATCCTTGCTTTTCTGGACTTATAAGTAAGTGTGTGTCTAGTCTGCACACTGGGCAATCCAGCGTTGATGACAATTCCTCTTCGTATCCCAGCGCTCGGCACACAGTAGGTATCTGATAATACTTGTTGAAAGCAATTGTTGAATTCTATAAATGTATAGCAATTGCATCAATACCTGATGGCTCTATTTGCTTTATATATCAGGTACAATGTAAGTATTATATGTTTCTACATCAAAGCTTCAGAAAGAGTTCCGGGGTGTGAAGGCACACACAACTTCCAACAATGACCCTCAGACCTTGGAGGTCTCCAAGCCAGTTGCTGCCTCTGGTTTTCTGTCTGTCTGTCTGTCTGTCTATCTCCCTCGCAATGCAAACAAAATGATGTTCTCATCTGATGCTGCTCAAGGGAAAACGTATGCCTCAAAAATAATCAACAGAGAGGAGAATGTAGACCAGTAAATAAACAGTTTAATGAATATAAGATAAAATGTGAATTAAAGCCAGCTTTCAAAACCTCCCATTTTCCTCTCATCCACTGTTTATTCAGTAATTACATAGTCAATTACAACTTGCACAAATCGTTTTATATACTTACTACTCTATAAATATCTACAGTGTATATGTATTTGTAGATAAAGAAGGAGGAGATGATCATGATTGAGCAAACATGTTCTGACATCGGAGTAACTTTGCAAATACCTATAAAGTTCAGATTCTGCCAATGCTGGTTTTTCCTGACCCAGGAGAATTCACATAGTGTTATGAATTTTAATTATCATAACTACCTTTCATGGAGAACCTAACATGCACCACACATTGAGTTAAGTGAGATTTCTCTCTCTCTCTCGGTATGTATTTTTTCTAACCTATATAAGAGTACTGCCGTGGTAACATGAATCGCCAGTTTTACAGAAGGGACCACAGAGGCTCAGTAAATATATTGAGCCTGTATTTGAGCTCTACCTTGCTTCGCTAGAAAATAGGGTTGTGTTGAAAGTTGACTACCCACCTCTGTACAGAGAGGGCATCTGAGGACAATGAAGGTAGGCATATTGATATCCATCGGACTGTTGCATCTTCTTTATTTCTTGCGCCAGAATTAACGTAACAGAACATCCCATCCGGGAAGCCACCGCAGGGCCACTCTGCAAAGATTTGTTGATATATCTCTGTTCTGTTTTCCTTCAGTTATTTAGTGCAAAGCTTCTCTTTATTAGATAAGTAGCACAGGCGTGGTAAGCATGTCTGGATTATCAGGTGCCTCTGGTTTGAAAACGTTCCCTCTCAGAGCCGTCCGTGAAACGTGGAGATGAAATCTTACAGACTGGTGATAAAGCTTCAAATAGCCTCCACTAAGAGAAGGGATTAATTATGTGTGATTTTTCAAGCAGTATCTGTGGATTCAACAGATAAGTTGTCTCCTTTCTGTCTGGGGCATGCCTTGGACTGGCACCTTTATTGAATCATGACTGTTAGCTTTCCTTGGCCCTGAATGAGGGCACCAGAAGCCTCATTCAGGTCTAGCCATTGTCCGTGCAAAGCTCATGATTGCTCTCCTGGTTGAAATTTGAAGGGAAGAACAACAATTAGGGAGCTGTGCGCTCTGAAGGGAGCAATTGGGTTGGAAAGGCTCAAAAAAAGAGAAAAAAAACCGCCTTCAAAGAAACTTCTAGGAAATTTCTGATTTTTTTTTTTTAACAAAATAAGTTTAGGAGGATCTTTGTTTAGAACAAAAAACAAAACAAAACAAAACAAAACAACCCATGAGGGTTTCTGCCTTGCCAGTTAAGAGCAATCTTTCAAAGACATCCAAAAAGAAAAAGTTGGCTTTGCTTTCCGAATTGCTAGTCAGAGAACAAAAGAAGCAAGGGAAAGTTTGACTTGACTTCCTCTGCAATTTGTTTATATCATCGGAGCAGAAAGAATCTCGGGGCTCGGCTGGCCACTTCCTGAATGAAGAGAGAGAGAACGCCCGCGTGTCGAATTCACTGAAATGTGCAGGGATCGGCAGAAATCCCGGCCGACTGGAGGAGCCCAGAGGGCAAAGGAAGAACATTTCTCAATTCAGCTGCAGTCTGACAAGAGAACTGCAAAAGTCCTGACTCAGTGTTACCAAATCCTCCCTCCCAACCCCTCCCGGCGAACACCGGGAGGACAGCCCGGTGGAGGTGTAGCCTCTGCTGGCCGGTTGCTAGGCAGTCGGCTCATCTAGGACTGTGTGTGTCCATCTATCCGATTCAAGGCCCACCACGGAACAGCCCTGAAATGACAAATATTGACTTGAAAATAATGTCCAAGTCAGACTAACTGAAATGCTAAGGTTCTGTTTACTTCTCTCAGTCTGAAACAGCCAAACCAGTTAGACAACTTTTTTTTTGGTCAGGTAGGTAGTGACTCACTGGCAACAAACTTCAGAGATTTGAGCAGAGAGGCTTTCTCTCTCTCTAGGTTCTCCTGGGCAGAATGCCTGTATCCCGCCCCCCCTTGATCCCCCTTACCAAAAAAGGCTCAAGGCTGGCTGAGCTCATTTGATTATGGCTGTTAATTTCCTGCCACTTGCCTTGGGAGGCTGGAGGGAGGCCCAAGGATTTAGACAGAAAACATCCCACCGGGCTCCCCATGAACTCTTCCCCTGTGTGGCTCTCCAGCTTGCCCCTTCGGAACTTGATATTCGAGGGAGGTCGGCCATGGCTGGCCTGTTCCGGAGAAATTCTGAAGCCAGCGGGTAAAAGGCTAAGAAAGGGATAAATACGGTTAAGCGGTGAACACTTTTGGCTGAGTCCCCTTCCTGGAGACGGACTTCGTTGGCCTTTGGAGCAGAGGAGGGGATTGCAAAACACGCAGACAGCACCCAGGGTGGCGGGGACACAGAAGGGAGGGACAGGATGACCAGATAGAGCGGGTTTCCTGTCCCCTGAAAGCTGAATCGCGCAGGTGTCCGTGAAGGAGGTGGTGGCTCAGAAGCCCTAGAAGATGCCATGCTGTGAGGCTGGAGGCTGGAGGTGATGTGAATGAGGAATGATGGAACAAGCGGGGATTTCAAACCTCACTGTTTCTTACTGTCAGTTTTTTGGGGTTTTGTTGTTGTTTTTTCCAGTGTGGAGGACAGGTTTCCATCAATTCTCTCGTCTAATTCCTGCTTCCTGCCAAGCGGCCGCTGTTGGATGTTTTCAAGAAAAATCCTGGGTTATCATTATAGAGTTTCAAAAACCCCTTGTTCAATTAGCCTGCCTTTGAATCCCTTCTGATGGTTGGTTAAACATGGGTCCAAAGGGCTTTTTTGTAAGTGGAGCTGATCTTGGGGTGAGAAAACTTAATCTTCCGAGCGTTAAGAAACTGAGAAATAATGTGTTAATGGCACTATTTCTAGAAGACTTGAAGATTGCCTTCTTCCAGTCTGTTCTGCTCAATTCCATTTTGGAGACATACGAACATTTCAAAGTACAAAGGGGCTGTTATATTCAAAGGACACTTGGGTATTCTTTATGAAGTTTCCCTTGTACCTTTATAGAATGTTTACAAGGTTAATAAGTATGCTTTCTCATCACTGTACATTTTAAATGGCTCAACTATTGCTCCCACGTTTATTTGAGAGTCATTGAAAGTGCCTGAATGGAGCTGGGATATTCTTTGTTTCCCTTTGATTTGGAAACAAAAGACTCAGAAAAAAAAGTTTACTTTGCTGCTGAATGCCATATGCAGATGAACCTATTGTTGATTGAATGAAACCAAGGATCTGAAGACTTTTTTCCGACAGGCTTAGAGCAGAAAGAGTCCTCTAGTAGTTATGGCCCATGTTTGAATTTGCCTCCATTTTTCACTTTGTCATCTTGTGCTTGGGTCTAATGTGAGCTTACATCCCACACCCAGGTCTTCAGGGATAATCGGGAATAATCAGTGGAAGAGAAGCAGCATCAGCTAAGACAAAAGTGGCTGTGTTGTTTCTGAGGTGGGAAATACCGCGTGGGCATCGGAAGACAACGGTGCCCTCCATCCATTCATCGTCTCACTTCTTTGTCCTTTCCAATTTCTGGAGATCCGAGGCTCTTATCGTCAGCACCATTGACATTTTGGGCTGCATCTTTCTTGGTCACAAGGGGGCTGTCCTGTTTACCATCCCTGGCCTCCACCTGCTGGACGCCGGCAGCACCCTTGTGACAATCAAAAGTGTCTCCCAACACTGCCAAGTGTCCCCTGGATGGGGTGGGTGGGCCTGGATCCCCTGTGGTTGAGAACCAGTGTTCTAGAACAACCTACCCACAGAAACCCTGTTTGAAGAGAGAGGAGAAGATTAACTTCATGCTCAACCAGTTAGAGTAACAATGACTGGTAACAGAGCCATTATTTTCATCAGAATTCACGGAGTTAGAACTGAGAATCTGAGCAAGAAAGGGGAAAGAGAATAAATCAAACGACTCATAGAGAACTTGATAGCCAGCCCCTCTGACAGGTGAGAACCAAGCGGGAAGAACATTCCAAGGTGTGCCATCAGATGAGGCTTGTCATCGCCAGCATCATCATTATTATGTTTTGTTATTTTACTTTAAGTAGTACCTGGTTTCGCTTGCCTGTCCCAGTTCCCCTCCTACTGGCAAACGTCTGAGAGCAGGCTGAAAACAACATGCCTCAGAATCCTTGTCTTTATGGTCTGGAAGTGATAGTTACTAATTTAACTTCAGTGGATAAAAATGGATGTGTACCACAATAATAAAACACACGTGTATTTCATGAGATACTGTTAAGACAATAGATAAAAAATGTATTATAGTAACTGTGAATGAATATGGCTCTAGGAAGTTTAGAAACGTATTGCAATATGGGGTGCCTGGGTGGCTCAGTCGGTTAAGCGTCTGCCTTCGGCTCAGGTCATGATCCCAGGGTCCTGGGATCGAGCCCCACATCGGGCTCCATGCTCAGCAGGGAGCCTGCTTCTCCCTTTCCCTCTGCCCCTCCCCCTGCTGGTGCTCTCTCTCTCTCTTAAATCAGTAAATAAAATCTTAAAAAAAAGTATGGAAATATAAAGATATGTTTATGTTTATTATTTTTTAAGATTTTGTTTTTAAATAATCTCTACACCCAGTTCAGGGCTTGAACTCACAACCCTGAGATCAAGAGCCTGCATGCTCTTCTGACTAGCCCGCCCCGCACCCCTTGAAATATAAAGATATGTTAAAAAAAAAAAAGATATATCTCTATTTCTCTGGTATTTATAGTTCACATTGATTCTTTTTATTAAATATCTCAAAAAGAAATGCAATGCCTGGAATGACATATTGAGTTCTATATACACAAAGATAATAAAGCTATCAGTGTTTAATTTTTACTTTTTAAAAAATAAGTTTTAAATTATGAAATGTTTGGAACACTACTGACAAATGGATAGGATAGCATACCTGTTGTGTGCTCACCCCTAAACTTCACTGGTCTCTGGGACTCCCATTTTAGGGCCTTCACTGGCCCCTTGGGCAGAGAACATTCTTCCCTCCTTTGCCTGCGGTGGCTCATTCCTCCTTCACCTTACCCAGGTCACTGCTGACATGGCATCTCCTCCAACAGGCCTCCTGTCCCTTCTCTGTCCTGAACTCAACCACAAAATGTATTCTATATAATAACCAGAAAGCACGATCCATCTCCCCTGGCCCCTCGCCACCCAGCCCTGCTTAACTTTTTCTTTATAACACTTCTATTATTATATACTTACATATAATATATATTATATATTTGATTTGCTTATTTCTTGTCTGTTTCCTCCAACTGGAATGTAGGCTACGACTCCCTGAGTGCCTTGTTTTATCTACAAGTGCCCAGAACAATACCTGGTATGCAGTAGGCGCTCAATAAATATCTGTTGAATAAAAATGTTATTGTCTGGGCAAACTTTGTGGGCACGAGTGGGCTGGTAACACCTTGGTGTGGGTTGATGAATTCTTGCACTCTTGTAAGTGACCTTTGTCTTTTCAAGTATAATAATATTATATTTAATATTTAATTGGTTTGGCCTGGCAAGTTAAATATTCTAAGCAGTTAATCATTTATTCATTTTAAAGAACAGGTCTCATTTTTGAATAGAGAAAAGACTAATGAAGAAAATCAAAATGGACTCTCACTCGATTGATAAGAAAAGGCCTACTGATATTTAAGCAAGCAAATAAATAAGAAAAATACATGTGTATAGTTCGAGACTTCAAATTTTATAGACACTTAGAGCATAAAAAGTAGAAGGCATCCCCCTATCTACTTTTCTGGTTCCTACCACAAAAAGGAGTACTTATAACCAATTTCTCATGGATTGTTCCAGAAAATTTTTCTATGCCTGAAGGCATAAATTTACTAGCAAAATCTTCATTCTCTTAAAATCTTTTCGAACACATGTATGTACACACACAGCGGAAGAATTTCTCCCACAGTCCTTGCACAGTTTGTACTTAGATATTTATTTGCTTGACTATATGTTGCGCTTCTGTTTCTCCACCTGACTCCACCTGGCTGTCCACTATTAAGAGTCCCCAACGCCTGGCACCCAGCAGACCTTCGTACTTACTGGCTGAGTGAATGGTTGAACTGGGACACACTTTTCCGACAGCAGCCACGGCATTTTTATTAATGTACTTGGACAGAAACAGAATTCTTATAGCATTAGTGAAGTTCTTTAAGATGTGTATTCAATGAATATTTATAGATTTTTTAGAAGAACTGATTGTGTTCTAAGGAGTTTTCACATAAATGATCTCATGTGATCCTTGGGCAAATCTCCTGAAGTGGTTATTTTATATTTTATGTTACCTCTTTATTTAAATTCAATTAATTATATGCTAATTAATATATTGATTAACATATTAGAGTTCAACGATTCATCAGTCTTATATAATACTGAGTGCTCATTACATCACATGCCCTCTTTAATGTCCATCCCCCAGTTACCCCATCCCTCCGACCCCTTCCCTCCGGCAACCCTCAGTTTGTTTCCTATGATTAAGAGTCTCTTACGGTTTGTCTCCCTCTCTGGTTTCATCTTGTTTTATTTTTTCCTCCCTGAAGTGGTTATTTTAATTTCTATTCTTCAAATGAGGAAACAGAGATTCTGAGAAGTCAGAGCCAAACTATAGATTAACATTTTAATATCAGGAACAAGTTCTAGGCCTCTGTGCCCTCTTCATCTTCCTAACCATCTTCCTTTCTACCAATCCCCAGAGTCCGAATGCTATGAACGTTTTACGTCTGGCTCTGAATACCACATACTTCTGTGTCATTTGCCAGGCTGCACAGATCCCTTTCATTCAGGTCTCTCCAGCCCAGCAGATAAAGGAAGGAGCCAAAGACTAAATCAAAAAACCAAACAGAAAACCCCTCCAACAGGAAAGAAACTTCTTGATAGGGCAGAAACTTGCCAATATAGCTCCTAAGAAGCAGGCCTGAGCCGCTCAGACTCAAAACCCAGGAAGCAGGTTGTAAACGGCATAATGAATAAAACAACTTTGGGGTGTGTGTGTGTGTGTGTGTGTGTGTACAGAATCTGCTCTTTGCTATTTATTTATTTATTTATTTATTTATTTATTTATTTATTTTTTAAAGATTTTATTTATTTATTTGAGAGAGAGAGACTGAGAGAGAGAGAGCACATGAGAGGGGGGAGGGTTGGGAGGGTCAGAGGGAGAAGCAGACTCCCCGCTGAGCAGGGAGCCTGATGCGGGACTCGATCCCGGGACTCCAGGATCATGACCTGAGCCGAAGGCAGTCGCTCAACTGACTGAGCCACCCAGGCGCCTCTTTCTTTCTTTCTTTCTTTCTTTCTTTCTTTCTTTCTTTCTTTCTTTCTTTCTTTCTTTCTTTCTTTCTTTCTTTCTTTCTTTCTTTCCTTCTTTCTTTCCTTCTTTCCTTCTTCCTTTCTTTCTTTCCTTCTTCCTTTCTTTCTTTCCTTTCTTTCTTTCTTTCTATTTATTATTTATGAGAGAGAATGGGAGATAGAGAGCATGAGAGGGAGGAGGGTCAGAGGGAGAAGCAGACTCCCCGCCGAGCAGGGAGCCCGATGCGGGACTCGATCCCGGGACTCCAGGATCATGACCTGAGCCGAAGGCAGTCGCTCAACTGACTGAGCCACCCAGGCGCCTCTTTCTTTCTTTCTTTCTTTCTTTCTTTCTTTCTTTCTTTCTTTCTTTCTTTCTTTCTTTCTTTCTTTCTTTCTTTCTTTCTTTCTTTCTTTCTTTCTTTCTTTCTTTCTTTCTTTCTTTCTTTCTTTCTTTCTTTCTTTCTTTCTTTCTTTCTTTCTTTCTTTCTTTCTTTCTTTCTTTCTTTCTTTCTTTCCTTCTTTCTTTCCTTCTTTCTTTCCTTCTTTCCTTCTTCCTTTCTTTCTTTCCTTCTTCCTTTCTTTCTTTCCTTCTTCCTTTCTTTCTTTCCTTTCTTTCTTTCTTTCTATTTATTATTTATGAGAGAGAATGGGAGATAGAGAGCATGAGAGGGAGGAGGGTCAGAGGGAGAAGCAGACTCCCCGCCGAGCAGGGAGCCCGATGCGGGACTCGATCCCGGGACTCCAGGATCATGACCTGAGCCGAAGGCAGTCGCTTAACCAACTGAGCCACCCAGGCGCCCTGCTCTTTGCTATTTAGATGTCACCTTTCAAAGTAGGGAGGGAGCATGTGGGGTCAAAATGGCCACCCCGTCGTCCTGTTTTTCAAGGAGAAACAGCTAAGGCACAACTCAGTAAATAAACTGAAAATCATCGAATAGAACACTTAAAACGGGCGAGTTTTATGGCGTGTAAATTATATCTCAATTAAGCAGTTTGAAACGAGGAGAACAAGCCACATTCTAAGTTGTTTTCTTCTGCCAGCCATCAGCTAGTACGGATTGGGGTGTGTGTGTGTGTGTGTGTGTGTGTGTGTGTGTGTGTGTGTGTGTGAGAGGAAATGTGGCTATAGAGTCCAGAGCATACCAGGATGTGGGAGACCCAAAGGTTACTATATAATATCATGTAGAAAACCTGTGTGCAGAGCCAAGGGGGTGAAAACAGTTCTCTAGGGGCCAGGGTCTCCTGAGAAGTAAAAACAGATGAAAAAGACGGGCCTTTTGTTCTGCAGGTATGAGTGGGTCTTGCTAGCCGTGGTTCTGCCGAGCATGCCCGGCCTCCCCCCCATCCATCTGTCTGTCTGTGCAGTCCTAAGAGCAGCCTTGGTCCTTCTGCTGGGATTCGGAGGTCTACGGAGGCAGAGCGGGAGGGGAACTATTTCCCAAAGAAATAATCACTGGGAGAGGGAGGGAGCGGGAGAGAGAGAGAAACAGGGAGAGAGAAGAAATTAATTTTCAGGACCGAAGGAAGTTGGCTATATGTTCATGGAAACATGAAAATGAACACTGCGGGGCGCCTGGGTGGCTCAGATGGTCAAGCGTCTGCCTTCGGCTCAGGTCATGATCCCAGGGTCCTGGGATCGAGTCCCGCATCGGGCTCCCTGCTCAGTGCAGAGCCTGCTTCTCCCTCTCCCTCTGCCACTCCCTCTGCTTGTGCTCTTCTGCCTATCTGTCAAATAAATAAATAAAATCTTTAATAAAAAAAAAAGAAAATGAACAGTGCAACAAGTAAAGGCTGACATCGATGCTTTAAGATGAACCATCTGCTGGGGTTGGACGGGGAAAATGAACCCTACAGGGGATGGGGCCAGGGTGGGTGGGAGTGGGGCTCGCAGCTGGCCCCCGTCTTGTGGTTTGCTGGCCCGACCCCCAGAGGTAAGGAAGAGAGGTCCCCACGGGAGGCGACGGCCACCTGCTGCAACTTCACCCACATTCCACGTTAGCACCTTGCCCCGGGAAGAAGGAGGAGAAGACAAACAAGCGAACCTCAGAATCACAAATAGCTAAAGAAAGCAAAACAAGACAAAAAAGTCTTATTCCGTCTAAAAGAAAACACAGATGAGGAGTTTTTCTGAGAAGGACATGAGCAAATGCCTCACGCTTACCTCTGATTATTATCTCGTAATCGTAGGTTTAGAAATGCCAAAAAAACCGCATCTATCATGCGGGGTGAGGCTGGTGATCACCATGGGAGGGAATGGTGACAAGGAGCGGCATGAGGACCTTCAGGGTACCGAGGACCGGACACATCACTTTGGGAAATCCATCATGCTGGATACTTGCCTTGTGCCCGATATTTTACTCACATTTAAAAATAAAGCCAGTATGCATCTCCCTGTTCCTACTTCCTTATCAGTTTCATACTCCCAGAGACCAAAGAGGACTCGGAATCTCCTCTGCTGAGCCATGGCAGCCTCGATCTAGCTACCCACACCAACGTCAGCGTCATCCTGGATTCTTCTTTCTCTGAGCCCCTTGCCCCATCTGTGCATCTTGTTGACTTAGGTCCATAACACGTCCCAGATCTCTCTGATCTTCTCCCTTTCCACCGACCTTTTCAAGCCAATGCTAGAGTTTGGCTGGCTGACCATCAGAGACCCACAGCAGCTTCCCTGCTGCTACACTTTTCTCTCTCTCTCTCTCTCTCTTTCTCTCTCTCTCTCTCAGGCAGATCCACACTCCAAAGTGACTCTTTTAAAAATGGAAATCAGGTGGGCGCCTGGGTGGCTCAGTTGGTTGGGCGACTGCCTTCGGCTCAGGTCATGATCTTGGAGTCCCGGGATCGGGTCCCGCATCGGGCTCCCTGCTCGGCAGGGAGTCTGCTTCTCCCTCTGACCCTCCCCCCTCTCATGTGCTCTCTCTCTCATTCTCTCTGTCAAATAAAATAAATAAAATCTTTAAAAAAAATAAAAAATAAAAATGGAAATCAGGTGACACTATTCTTCTTCCTTAAAGCCTCCCACTGGCTTCCCATTGCAGGTGAAGTAAGACACAGGCTGTGAGGAAGGCTTCTGGAGCCCCACGAGTAACACCCCCCCCTTCATTCCTTCCGTTCTCCCTGGTGCTCACTCTGTCCCAGCCACCCTGGCCTTCTTTCTATTCCTCAAACTCTCTAAGCCCATTCCTTCCTGGGGGCTTGGCTTTGCTGTCTCCTGTCGTGGGTCTTAGCTCTCATGTCATCTTCTCTAAAGGCCACCCCAGATCACCTGTGACTAGGTGCCGCTCACCATCATCACGGTACCCTCATGGCCCCTGTCATTTTTTGATACATCGTGTTATCCCTCGGCTTTGTTGCGCCTTGGTTTCTCCCTTGCCAGGACGAAGGGGGCGAGGCCTGTGTCTGTCTTGTCAACATCTCTACTTAGTTGCATAGAAACACTTTCATATGTCCCATGTCCAAAGCCTGGTTCCCAAACTTTCCACTGCCCAGCACCCCACTGCCCCCCAACCTGCTTTGTCATAGGCTTCCCCCCTCTGCTCAGGGCGACTCCATTCCTTGGGTAGCTCAGGCCAAAACTTCTCAATCACACCTGGCTCCCCCTTTCTCCCTCACATTCCCCATTAAAGCCATCAATCAGCATCTTCAGGAGGCTGTGCCCTTAAGGGGACTGAAGTAACTCATCACCACGTCCTTCCTCTGCCGTGGTCCAGCCAGCGTCCCCCCTACGTGTCCCTGTGCCCTCCTCCATTTAGTCTCCAGAGCGGGATTATTTGGAAATAATTGTAAATGCCACACCTCTTTACAGAGCTCCTCAGTGACTCCCCATCTCAGAGCCAATCTCAAGTCCTACCGCTCCCTTGGACCACCTCACCCACCCACCATTCTTTACCCTGCGTGCTCCACTCTGGCCACACTAGCCACCGACCTGCCCCTGCAGGTTCCCTGCCCCTGCTGTTCTATTTCCGGAATGATGCCCCCTCTCCCAGATGCCCCACGCTGTGTTCCCTCTCTGCTCAGTGAGGCCTTCCCAGCATCTCTCCTTAAAATTCTGTGCACTCCCCCTGCCCCCGCCGCCCCTATCCTCTGGCCCCAGGTCTCCCTATTTCTCTTCCCTACTTATTCTTCTCGAAAGCACTTAGGTCTCCTTGGACATGTGTCTATGTATGTATTCACTGATGACCCCCTCCCACTACAGTGCAAGTTCTGTGAGGGTGGGGTTACCCCCCCTTTTTGTCATGGCTATGTCCTCACTGCCCATGTCAGTGCCTGGCAGATTGCAAACCCTTAGAGATTATTAATTAATTAATAACTAATTGAGTGAACTAATGACGGTGGTCATTATTGGATAGCACGTGCTAAGGATTTAAGTCCTTGTTGAGTGAATACTAATTAATAGAAATTTACCAAAGTCATTAAATGAAAAAAGATAGACTTCCTGTTGTGGGTCTGGAACCAATCTCCCCGGCTCTACAGACGTGAACAGATAAGACATCTGCCCCCCTGGAATTGTGGTCTACTTGGGGAAAGCTGCCGATCCGACAATCCCAGAAACATCTCATCACAAACTTGGTACTAGTGGGAAGGAAACGCAGACAACACTCTGAGAGTGTAGCTCCATTAGAGGGAACTGGGAAGGCTTTTTGGAGGAGGTGACATTTGAACTGACATAGGAAGGTTGAGGTGTACAAGGCAAGGGGAGTGGACAGGGGTGTTGGGGAGAACATTTGCAACAGAAAAAACTTCCAGTGCAAAGACCTTGAGCCCCTGAGGGTGAATTAATCATTTACATCTTCCTGTTTCCAACATCCTAGAGAGCCTGAGTATTTGTTTCTGATATTTACTACTAAGTTCCTAGTTAGTTGCCGATAGAATATGGATGATGATTTTGATTCTTTTCCTAATGGAGATGGGAAACACCTCCAAATTCAGGATCCTCATGAAATCTTGGAGACCCTAGAGTTTATGCAGTTTGTGGTTGGATTTTTACATCAGGCTTGTTTGTTGTCTTCTCTTTCCAATCCTGTGACACTGGCTGGTCACTTAAAATTTAGAACTCACCCTGGGTTGTGGACGGTTTCCTGGAAGACAGCTGATTGAATGTCCCCATTTGTCTCTCTGAAATAAACATCCTCTTTGGAGAAAGGCTTTCTTTAGTGCCTTCCTGCTCAGCATCTTTTTTGAAATTTGCATTCCTGTTTCGTATGACTTCTAAGAAGAAATCTTGAAGAATAATCACTAAAATAACAGCCAAAGGTTATTATGTACTTCATCGCCTTGCCAGACATGGGAGCTAGGTGCTATTATTATCTTATATTCACAGATGAGGACCTGAGGCTTGGGATGTTAGGTAATGTGTCCCACATCAGTTGATAACTAACAAACGCAGAGCCGGGTTTTATATCCAGGACGGGCTGACTCAAGAGCCCATGCTCTTAATCAGTGAGCTACAAAGCCTCCTTGACCCTAAATTTGAAAGTCTCCTCTTAACCTCAATTTCCCCAAGGCGTTGGACACAAAGTTCTAATTCTTACAGTCCATGTGTCGACAGTCGTGATGGTATTTTCTCTTGCAAAGGCAACCAACTCTGGCTGACTTATGCTGAAAAAAATTTAATGGGCTGATGTTTAGGAACTCACAGAGGGGAGAATTGAGAACTAAGCACGAAAGAGAGAAGCAGAGAGGGAGGGAGGGAGAGAGGGAGAACTAAAGCAGTCCTCTGTGTCTAGGGAGAAAGACTTCTCAAGGACTCTCTTCTGGAATGGCAGGGTGGGGGGCTGCAATGTGTTTTCTGCCCCCTGGTGAAGATTCACCATTCTTGCATCTAGAGTTTGATGATTAACCTTGACCATGGACTCATCTCTTGGCCAGAGGAGGGCGAGATGCCTTGATTGACAGTCCCATTGGGGTGGCTCACAATAAAGCAGCTAATCCCCCAAAGGAAAACCAGGGTGATACAACCCAAGGAATGGGAAATGGATGTCAGACTCTTCAAAAACCACTGACATTTACTCTACCTTCTTCTTGTTCAATCTCCTGGAGAAAGGTTGGAAGTGAGAACTCCATTCAGTCTTGACTTGGCCCTTTGCTCCCACGTTCAGTGGCTCATCCTTACTTAAAGGGCACCTAGTGAAGTGCCAGGCACATAGTAGGTGCTTAGCAAGTAAACGTGGGATACATAAGTGAATGGAAAAGAGGAAACACGCCCCAGTGCTGAATTATTGCTCCCACTTATAAACCAGACATTATACCTCACTCAAAGAAGCCTCCCTGTGTTGGCTCTTTGAGGAGGTCCAAAAGATGGTGCCTTTCCTGTCAGAGTTCTTAACCAATTGAGAAATAAGACAAAAAGATAATCAAGTTGTCTTAGTCCATTGGGACTGCTATGACAAAAATACCATAGATGGGGTGGCCTATAAACCATAGAAATTTCCTTCTCTTGGTTCTGGAGACTGGCAGTGGGAGATCAGGTGCCAGGACCATCAGGAGAGGGCCCCTCCCAGGTTGCTGACTTCTCAGAGTGTCCTCACCTGGTGGGAGGGGCAAGGGAGCTCTCTGGGTCTTTTTCATAAGGACTTTAATTCCATTCATGGGGATTCCATCTTTGCGACCTCATTACTCCCCAAAGGCCCCACCTCCTAATACAACAAAATGGGGACTAGGTTTCAACATATGAATTTTGGAGGGATATTGTCGATAGCACAGATGGGAGCCAAAATGTTGTCTTTATTGTTAATAGGTCCAGCTATCTCTAGGCCAGAGGCTTCCCAATGCGGACCCCAGGATGAATGGACCCCTCCAGTTCTGGCGCTGGAGAATGTGAGCTTCAAGGACAACTCCCTCCTCCATAAGGACACAGGAGCAGAGGATGGCTCTATTCTTCCCAAATTCTCCTGCCAGATAAATCACTCCTCCCCCCGTGGAGTGGAGAGCATAGAGGGAGAGAAAGGCCAGGAGTTTCAGGAGCTGAGCTCTCCCCACGTGGAGACATCACATCAAAACACAAAAACAGAACATTTTGTCAAAAGACTGAAAATTCTCTTAAAACAGACATGTTACAAGCCCCCAAGAGGTCATAATTACTATTATTGTTGCCTGATGCCGGGACCAAACTGACTGCCAGGCCAGAGGGACAGTGGCCCCACGGTGGAGTCTAATACTCCTGAGGTCAAACTTCTGCTCTGCCTCTTTTAATAGCTGTGTAAACTGAGGCTCTTTCATGCTTCTGGACCTTGTTTCTGCAACTATAAAATAAGGATGATCATAGAATCCATTCCATAGGTTTGTCAGTGAAGATCTCTTGAGATAATGCATTTCAAACATACAGACTCATATCTGGCACATAGCAGGCTCTTAATAAATGTTACCTAATGCTGTTCTTATTATGATTTTTGTCCTTGGCGGTGATGGTTAGGGTCCTTGTGCTGCAGTGAAGTACAGATCTCTCTCTTCCTCCGTGTTGTCTGTTTGCTCATGTGCAGTAGAAAAAGCTCTTGGAGAGAAGTCTGGAGGCCCAAGTTCAAATCCAGGTTCTGGTACTTTCTAGCTGCATGATCATTGACAAAATCATGAAACTTCTCTGAATCTCAGTTTCCTTATCAGTTACGGGTGACAAAGAATAATAGAAAAAGCTTAATTTGAACTTGGAACATGAAGTTTTCTTTTCCTTCCTTTTGGAACATGCCTTCCTTCCTCCCTTCATCAAGTTCAGCCAGGGATCTTGGTTCAAAAGCTGTTACTGCAGAGTCACCCAACCCCTCTGCATGTATCCATTTGGTCCACAAATTTTAATGGGCAACAGCCTTGTCTGCCGGACACCGTTCTAGAGTCAGAGTGACGAATAAGCAAAACATGGTCTCGGGCTATCAGTATTGGGGGAAATGTCATGGGACTCCTCTGTGTTGTGTTCCCCTGGGGTGCTCCCTCTTCCCATTCGGATCTGCTCTTGGTGGTAGACATAATCCACACGATCTAGACCTAGACACACACACACACACACATCTTCTCCCTAGACTAGGGGTCTTGTAAATCCACTTGTTGGGTTCTAGCTGACAGTACATTGCATTTCTCCAACACGATGCTCCTGGCTTCAGGCTTCCTCTTTGCCCCGGAGTGAGATTCTGCAGAGGCATTCCTGAGACTCTTTCTCGGAGCTCTCTCCAGGTGATTGGGGTGTTAGAAGGAGCACCATGGGTCTGCATCTGTGAAGGGGCGGGGATGACAGAGGGGACTGGCTACAGGTGGTCTGTGAAATGGGGATGATGGAGCTTACTTCCTATGATTATCACGAACATGAATGGAGATGATGTATGAGAAGCATTTAGTCTCATGCTTGGTGGTATCATTGCTCCACAAATATGAGCTGCTATTCCTATTAGGATGTATTGTCATTGTCCTTACAGAGGAAAAAGACCAACGTGGTTCAATAAAAATACATAACTAGTAAAATATATGGCCTGAAATGTTCCTTCTGCCCCCCGCCCCCACCCCAGCTGACTGCTGCTCATTCCGGCTGCAATGTTGTCTCCTAAGAGAAGCTTGCCCTTTACAGCAGTTATTCTCAACCTTGGCCGCACCGTGGAAACAGCTGGGTAACTCTTACGGCTACTGATGCCTTGTCCAACCCTCAGAGGCTCCATTGCTGCCTGGACCTGGGGATTCAAACGTGCTCCTCAGGAAACTCCAGAGCTCAGCCAAGGTTGAGAATCATAGCTCTTTGAAGCATGTGTAGGGTGGTAATTCAAAGTACAGACCCTACAGCCAGACTGCTGGGGTCTGAATCCTGGTTCTGCAATTCGCTAGCAAGGCAATTTTGGGCAAGTGTCAAAACTCTTAGTGTCTCAGTTTTCTCATCTATAAAATGGGTATCGTGATAATACCAGGACCTCCCTCATGGTGTTATAAAGATTAAATGAATTAGTATGTGATGCCCGACAGACTCATAGTAAGACCTTTAGTTAAAATTCCTTTTTAAGTTTTTAAAAAGATATTTTTATTTTGGTAAAATATATATAACATAACATTTTACCATTTGAACCATTATTAAGTGTGCAATCCAGTGGCATTCAGTGTATTTTCAATGTTGTGCATTGGAACTACCAGTTGTTTCCAAGATTTTATCATCCCAGACACTTGTCCCTGTTAGATAACTCCCCATTCCTTCCTCCTCCGAGCCTCTGGTAACCTCTATTACACCGTCTCTATGAGTTTGCTCATTCCAAGTACTTTATGTAAATGGAATCATACAATATTTGTCCTTTTGTATCTGGCCTATTTCACTTAGCATAATGTTTTCAAGGTTCGTCCCCATGGTAGCGTGAATCAAATTTCATCCTTTTCCCCTTTTATGCCTGAATAATATTCCATTGTGTGGCTGTTCATCTGTTGATGGACATTTGGTTTGCTTCCACCTTTGGGCTCTTACGAATAGTCCTGTTTCAAGTATTCATGTACAACCATCTGTCTGAGTCCTTGGGTCGATACCTAGAAGAGGAATTGCTGAATCATATGTTAATTCTATGTTTAACTTTCTACCTTTTTCCATGGTGGCGGCACCATGTTACATCCCCACCAGCAATGCACAGACATTTCAATTTCTCAACATCTTCACCAACACTTGTTATTTCCTTTTCTTTTCTTTTCTTTCTTTTTAATAACGGCCATCCTAATGGGTGTGAAGTGGTGTTTCATTGTGGGTTAGCTATAATTCCTTTTGATCTCATCCAAAGTAGATTATCCACTGCCTCTCTTTCACTCTGCCACAGAACACGGATCTTTACTTTCATGCTGCTATCACAGCGTGTCCTTCTGTTTGTTGAATGTTTGCCTTGCTGAGTGGCCCAGGATTTGGTAAACTATGGCTTGAGGCTGTAGGTCAGATCCGGCTGCTGTCTGTTTTTGTATAGCCCACGAGCTAAAAATGATTTTTTACATTTTTAACTGGTTTAAGAACTCAAAAGAAGAGTACTATTTTGTGAAATGTAAAAATTATATGAAATTCAAGTTTCACTGTGTGTGAATACTTTTGTGGGTACCCAGCCATGCCCTTGTGTTTACATGTAGTCTATGGCTGCTTTGCAACCATAAAGGCAAAGTTGAGAAGTTGCATCAGGAACTACATGGCCTGTAAAGCTGAAAATATTCACTACCTGGCCTGTCTCTGTGTAAAGAAAAGATTTGCCAACTCCTGCACCGGATCCTGAGCTTAGACACTCACCCTACTGTCTCTACAACACTGGCCATGGAATAGATCGGTCCATTCTTCCACACTAACGCCAGACCCAAAAATAAATCTGAGATGGATCAGAGAACCGAATGTAAAAGCTGGAACTAGAAATCTTCTAGAAAACATAGAAGGGTATCTTTGTAAACTCAGGTTAGACAAAGATTTCTTAGGATACAAAAAGTACTAAGCATAAAATAAGTAAACTGGACAACATTAACATTTTAAAGTTCTGTTCATCCAAAGATACTATTAAGAAAATGGACAAGCTACAGATTGGGAAAAAATTTTGCAATCCATATATGTGATAAAGAAGTTGTATGCAGAATCTACAAAGAACCCCTCAAAAATAATAAAAACATACACACAGGGAACCCTGGGTGGCTCAGTCGGCTAAGCATCCGCTTTCGGCTCAGGTCATGATCCCAGAGTCCTGGGATCGAGTTCTGTATCGGGCTCCCTGCTCAGCGGGGAGCCTACTTCTCCCTCTGCTGCTCCCCCTGCTTGTGCTTGCTCTTTCTCTGACAAATAAATAAATAAAATCTTTTAAAAAAATAAAAACATAAACACACATTTTTTTTTTAATAGACAAAAGACTCAGTTCACAAAAGATGTTAGGAATGGCCAATGAGTACATGAAAAGGTGTTTGACATCATTAATCAACAGGGAAATTTAATTTGAAACCAAAACAAAACAATTTCACACACATTAGAATAGACAAAAAGAGGACGAAAAAGAAGAAAGACAGTCACTGTTGGTACAGGGGGGAGCAACCCAAGCCTTTACCAGGGTTCAGTTCTGTAATTCCCCAAGGGGGGAATTCTACTCCAGGTATTACCTGGGAGAAATGAAAACAAATGTCCATACAAAGACTTATACATGAATGTATACAGCACCTTTATTCATAACAGCCACAAACTGGAAACAACCCAAATGGCATTAACAACAAAAAAAGATTTTTTAAAATTAGGTAAATCCCTACATGGAATACTCTTCAGTAATAAAACGAAATGAGCTATGGATAGACCCAACTTGGAAGAATCTCAGAATTATGCAAAGTGGAAGAAAGCAGACCCAAAGAAGCAATGCTATATGCTGCCATTTAGATGAAATCCTAGGAAAAAAAAAATGAATCTAATGACTGGAAACAGATCAGTAGTTGCCTCGTGGGGGCGGGGCAGGGGAGGGCTGTGCTTGGTATTGCCTAGAACAGGGGATAATAAAGCTATTCCCTAATTTGTTTTGGGTGGATGGTAATTACAGGGGTGCCAAACTCAGAACTAAACATGAGATCATTGTATGTAGATGATGCTGCCATTTAAATAATGAGAGCGGAACAGAAGAAAGGTGAGGGAAGATCCCTTCATAGACGGGTGGGGTCTGAGCATCAGCCTCTCCTGCCCTCCAGGAGCCCAGTCCGATTTGCAAAGGAAAAGGAGAAACCCTGGTGCCCTGATGTCTGTGGGTTGCAAATGGCCCGCCCGCTCATTTCCTGTTTTAAGCAGAGCTCTCCCCTGAAGGAAATAACAGCAATCACTCCTCCTCTGAGCCATGAAACTTGGAGTCTAGAAAGCCGTTTCCTGGCTGCATACAACGACAGCACCCTCCACTCCGTGGGGAAGGGCTTCCATCTGCTCTCCGTGGAAGCTTCTGGGGGCTCGGACCCGCCACTCGTCTGTCTGACCAGCCGGAAGCCCGCTCCCTCCAGCAGGCTGCATAGACCCCCTGAGTGAGCACAGGGGTCCCCCCAAGAGGGAGAGGTGGAGAAGCAGAAGCCCAGGTGTGTCTAGTTTTATTCTCTAGAGGGCAAGTGAAGCAAAGACACCTCCAGGAGGCAAGTTGTTAAGAGCCCTGATTTCCTTATAAATCCGGGGCCAGAGTCAGAATCTTTCCTTGCTGTCGGAGTGTCCCAGGGCTGCTGTTAACACAGTATCTCCAAATGAATGCCTTAAACAATAACAACGTACCTTCCAGTTCCGGAGGTCAGGCGACCAACACAGGCCCCATCGGGCTAAAATCAAGGTGTTGGCAGGGCTGCCTTCCTTCTGGAGGTTCTAGGGGAGAATCCATTGCCTGGGCTTTTCCAGTTCTTTGGCTTGTGGCCCCTTCCCCATCTTCCAAGCCCGCAGCCTTGGAGCTCCTTGTGCCTTTCTTCTACAATTAGGGTTCTCCCACCTGCTCTCCTGCCCCCTCTCCCTCTTCTAAGGACCCTTGGAGGACCTCAAGATGATCTTGAGCCCACCTGGATAATCCAAGATCATCTCCCTGCTTTAAAATCAGCTGACAAGCAAGCTCACATCTATCCTCAACCTCAATTCCTCTTGCCATTCAGGGTCACTGATGCCCAGGCTCTCGGGTTAGGAGAGCGACCTCCTCAAGGGAGCCATTATTCTGCCATCGACTCTCCCTGATGTTCTAGCCCAATGTTAACTCACAACCTCCTCATCCTCTTATAATGGACCTGGACTGATAGTCTGGTTCTAAGATTTACAGGGTGTATGAATAATGAAAGCAACAATGGCAAAGCAATAATGATGCTGACCACCCATGGAGAAAATGCCATAAAGCAGGCACAGGGGACACATGGTCTCATTCGATCCTTCTAGGGACCCCTATGGAGTAGATATCAGTATCCCCATTATAGATGGGGAAACTGAGACCTAGGCAGCTCAGCTTTTAATGGCAGATCCTAAGTTGGAACCCTAGTTTGTCTGACTTTAGAGTCTTTGGTCTAAATAGCAAATGTCTTTTTTTTTTTTTTTTTTTTAAGATTTTATTTAGTTGACAGAGAGAGACACAGCGAGAGAGGGAACACAAGCAGCGGGAGTGGGAGAGGGAGAAACAGGCTTCCCGTGGAGCAGGGAGCCCAATGCGGGGCTCGATCCCAGGACCCTGTGATCATGACCTGAGCCGAAGGTAGATGCTTAATGACTGAGCCACCCAGGCGCCCTCAAAATAGCAAATGTCTTAAGAGCAAACCTCTACTACATCTCCGAGTCATTTTTTTTCTGAGCAGAGAGTATATATGAGGATTAAAGATAACGTCTGTCCAATGCTGAGCCCATAAGAGCACCCCAACCATGGAACTTTTATAGGTAGCTCAAAGATGGTCTTGTTGCCTCTTTATGCTTCTCCTGTTCTTTCCTTCCTTCCTTCCATCCATCCATCCATCCATCCATCCATCCATCCATCCATCCAAGGCATCTTTTAAAGTGGATGCAATGTGGTGTAATAGTTAAGCTCTAGGCTTGACATTCAGGCTACCTGGGTTCAACTTGTAGTTTCAACTGCTTCTATGTGGGCCCATGTCTCCTCTATATGCCTCAAATTCTTTCCCATTGGTAAAAATTGGCATGGAATTATATTTACCCTACCAAGCTCTTGGGAGCATTGAACAATCATGTATGCACAAAACACATGGTAAACTCTCATGACTGAGCCACTCCTGTGTGTCTATTACTGAAGTAGGTAGTGTGAGTGGGGAAAGTATGACCTTTGTTCACAAGGATCTTGCTCTGTCTCTCTCTCTCTCACACACACACACAAACCCCAGTTAATGACATAAAATGGGAAATTAGGAAGGACTCCAAACTGGAGCCTGAGACAGTAGATAACATGGTTCTAATTCATCGTTAGGAAATCTGTGGACTAGGTCAGCGTGGACTCAGAGAAAGGAAGGGCTCACTAATAAAGAACGTAGGGTGAATCACACAGCCCCATCACTGCCTGCAGTCCTTGAAGAGGCCCCCCACTGTCCTGCTGGGTTATTTTAGTCACCAGATGTGGTCTAGTACAGCACGTCTCCCACACAGCTGTCTACATAGGAACTTTGCCATTTGCACCATATCTGGCCCCGGCTTGTCTAGTATTCACTTCATATTTTTCTTTAAAGCGATCCACTACTTAGACTTAACTACATTTATATAAAACAGAAACTTTAGGTCACTGTATCAATGGAAGACTGATTTGCTTGCCAGGGATAGAAAGAAACTGAAAATGAATACACTGACTATCAAAAGTAATACATAATTTGTCCATACACCCCTTCCTGTTATTCTGTATCCTTCCTGTGGCTGGCATAACATGCTTCGGGAGACTCCATTCTCATGGAAGGAACAGAGGATTCTGCACCTTTGGCTGTTTGGTGCCTAAGCTTTCTGCTTCTCAGTTTCTTATCATTGAGATGGGATGTTAATACAAATAGTTACCATTATTGAGAAATGCCTGAGCCAAGCAGGTCCCAGCAGCTCATTCGGTTCCCACAAAGTTCCTATGATGACGTGTTGTTACTGAGGTTGTATCTATGAGGAAACCAAGTCATAGAGAGGGGAAGTGACTTTGCCCAGTCACACGCCTGGAAGAGCAGGAATGTGAGCCTGAGCCCATCTGAGTACAACCCTTATGTAAAAGTCTGTGTGTTCTGAGGTCATGCTCTAAGCCACTCAATTCTGCCTCTCTGGGTTAACCTCCATCCACAGGGGCCGAGAGCAATCAAAGTAGCAAATGCTCAAGAAGATGTAATGGGGGAGTTAAATCAATATTAAAATGCACCAGAAGTTCTTATTTTCAAAAACCCAGCAATTAGTCATTTTAATGAGAGAAATCAGTCTTAAAAAGAAAAAGAAAAGTCATTCTTGAGCATGTAATTTTAAGTCAGAAAGGACAAGAGAGATTATTAGTGCAACTCTATCACATGAGAAAATTTTTTTTTAAATTTTTTTTTAAAGATTTTTTATTTATTTGACAGACAGATCACAAGTAGGCAGAGGGAGGAGAAGCAGGCTCCCCACGGAGCAGAGAGCCCAATGTGGGGCTTGATCCCAGAACCCTGGGGTCATGACCTGAGCTGAAGGCAGTCATTTGAGAGAGAGAGAGAGAGAGAGAGAGCATAAGAGGGGGTAGGATCAGAGGAAGAAGCAGACTCCCTGCCGAGCAAAGAGCCTGATGCGGGACTTGATCCGAGGACTCCGGGATCATGACCTGAGCTGAAGGCAGTCGTTTAACCAACTGAGCCACCCAGGCGCCCCACATGAGAAAATTTTGAGCCCCAGAACAGAAAAATTAAATACCTTGCCTCCTTATCACACGTTTAGCTGTAGTTGCTGTTACAGATAGACAAGGATCCGAGATCTTGAGCATATTTTCCACTGTGTTATGCTGGTATCTCGTTTATATATTGTATATCTACATTTTCTTCCATCTTGAATTGTCTTTATATGTCATGTACCAGTTAATACAAGTGAGGCCTATTTGTGAAGGTCTCATAAGTGCGACTAAAAGAAAATATCTTCCTAAAACTATACACCTGGTTACTTTGTGTCAAATGGAGTCACGTTCAAAGCTCATCACAGCCACATTAGTGTATTTGAACGCACAGACTTTCCATTGAATCTGGATCAGTTGAGGCTTTATCTTAGTTTAGCTAAAAGAGCAGATAAGTTGAAGTTTTAGAAAACTTTTTAGGTGCCTCTTCTGTCACTTAATTGTTGCATAGCCTTGAACAAATCACTTAAGTCTCCAAAGGGTCTTAATTTTCTCTACCATAAAATGGAGCTAATGACTCTATTCACCTGACAAGGCTATTGTAATGATCAGATGTGACAAGATGCAAAACGTTTTTTGGCTATTTACTATGTCCGACACTTTACCAGTAGATAAAATTAAAATCAAGTAGTTTTGTTACAAAAAAACCCCCAAGAGTTTATTATCTATGTGTAAACGTTTCACTTATCAACTGGTTATTTCATATATTCATATATATATATATAAAAATATTCTTTGTAATTTATATTTTCACAAATAAAATCTCGTCTTTTGTTAAAAAATAAAAAAGAAGAGGTACTGGGGGAAAGGAAGGGAGGATATTTAATGGGCACTTGGCATGGACCAGACCCCCTTCTAAATCCTCTTTCTGTATTAATTCATCTCATCTTCACAGCTGATTTGCGAAGGAAGTCTTACTATATTTCCCATTTTACAAATGAGAATGTTGAGGGCACAGAACCTTTAATCAACTTGCAACTCGTAAATGGTGAACCTGGATCGGAACCCAACGGGTCTGGCTGCAGAGCCCGCGTCCATACAACCAATAAAAGCATCATACAGATGGCACGATGATTTATGTCATCACCTGTGACGGTTTCCGTGCTGCAACTGAACATTTATCAGTTGGCCCCAGGTCTTATCTAGCCCCTGCCAAGCCACACCTTGCTTTATTTCCTGTTTAAGATGGAATTCAGATGACCGTGGCCTTCTATGAAATTAACCTCATGCCCACAAGGTGCTCATTCGTTCAGCCCTCTAACCGAATCTTAGCTGCATTGTCGATGCCCCCTCGATGCCAGGAGCCGTGTTGTGAGTCCAGAAACTAGAAAGCAGTCGTGCGTGATGCTCAGATGGGAGAACTGCAGTCACATAGACCTGGGACCGACGTCCAGCACCAGCGTGCTCCAGGCATGGGACCTTTGGTATAAAAACTTCCGAGAATCTGTTTCCTCATCTGTAAAATAAGATTACTGCAATTACCCATAACTTTCCTTTTTTTTTTTTTTTTTCCCATAATTTACTTTTTGGAGAGAATTTTGTGGGTGAGGGTTTACTTAAAAATACCTCTTTGGGGCACCTGGGTGGCTCAGTTGTTAAGCATCTGCCTTAGGCTCAGGTCACAATCTCGGGGTCCTGGGATCGAGTCACAATCTCGGGGTCCTGCTATTATTCAGTATATAATTTTTTTTTTTAAGATTTTATTTATTTATTTGAGAGAGAGAGCACAAGAGTGGGGAGGGTCAGAGGGAGAAGCAGACTCCCTGCTGAGCAGGGAGCCCAATGCGGGACTCGATCCCGGGACTCCAGGATCATGACCTGAGCCGAAGGCAGTCGCTTAACCAACTGAGCCACCCAGGCGCCCCAGTATATAATTTTTTACTTAACATTGCTTCATAAACATTTTACAATATTACCAAAAATTCTTCAAACACATGATTTTTATGCCCATAATACATTCCTTCAGAAACATGTAAAAATTTTTTAGCCATTCCTTATATTAAAATGGATTTCCCCCATTTTTTTCTGTTATTTAAAAAATACCATGATGGATATCCTTACATCTGCATCTCTGATTATTCCATTAGATTCTAAGGCTTGAGGTTCATTCTAGAGGCGAGGAGATTGAATCAAAGTGGTATACACTTAAAAATCATCCTCGATGTACGTGATGAAATTGCTTTGCAGAAAGGTTGTCCCAATTTTACTTGGTCTAAGAGTTTACATTTAAGAGTTTACATTTAAAAATCAGGAGTCTTAAGGTACTAAATAACAAACAGAGCTAGTTTAAACTAGCAATAACACATCCAGAAAATTCTGGTAACTGGAAGAAGCCTTCAGAAAGAGGAGAATATAGTTTGTTGGGTTCAAGTTCTACTTGCCATTTGAACCTGAATGGATTGGGTATATTTCCTCTCAATCAGTCCCATGGTACTCATTGTATTTTAATCATCCCAGAATGCAAACAGATTGGATACAGTTCAAAGACTGGGCAGCAAAACATAATTAAGAAGTGACTGACTTATGGGAAAAGGTGAAAAGAGCTCAGAGTCTGAAAGCCATGCTGTAGAAACCCCTGGAAGGAGGGGATCACCATTTCCAAAAATGGACATTCAGTACATAAAAGACAAGGAGAGGAACTTCTGGTGAGGGGCAGGAGTTCACAAGGTAATGGGATCTACTTGAACAATGAGAACTCCAGGGTGAAATCTCAAGAGGAAACTTCCCTGTGATTCTCAATAAGAATAATCTGTCAAGGAAATGATAGATTTCCTTTACAAGAGTTAGTAGGTAAACCAGCAAGGGAATGCAGGCCAATCAGATAATGGGATTTTGTTCTCCAGAGGGTGTTGCACGAGAACTTAGTAGAACCGGTAAGATTCTTTCTTCTTCAGGAGGTGAATGAATGCACACAGAGTCTGCTATAAATCGCAGTTGAGTGGAGAACCTTGATTTGACTTTTTGGAACATCACTTTTCCTGACCCTAAAAAGGGGTTAATTGGCGTATCTACCTTATGAATTCGTCCTCAGAATACAATAGAACAATGCCTGAATAATGTTTAGCGTAGGCCCAAGCACACAGAAGTATTGTAATAAGAGCAGGGGAAGAAAAAAGAATTTTGTTAAGGTCCTTATCCCATGGTATTGAAGTTTGTGTAAATGTTTCCTCCAAAAGCCACCATTTCTTGGAGTTCATCTTATTTAATCCGTGTCCCAGCCGCCTATGCATGTGGTGGGTGATTTGTCTTGTAGGATTATCCCTAAGAGCAGGAGTGGGGATGAGGATTGGGTGCCCTTGGTTTAGCCAGGGAAAGTAGCCAGGAGATGGGGAGCGGGGGAAGCAGGGCAGGGAAGATGCTAAGCAGAGATTTTTCTCAAGTGGAGTCCAGCTTCAGCCTGACCCCACACGGAGCCCTGGAATATATATGGCACCACAACATTAGCCTCACCTGGAGGCAAAGAGGCTGGCCTTTCACACTCCGGACAGTTGGTTCCTGGCTGTGGGCTGTCCTCGTGAAGGGTGAGGAACTCGGGTTACGTAAAAGTCTGTGTGTTCTGAGGTCATGCTCTAAGCCACTCATGAAGCATCGCTGGCTTATAGAAAGAGGGAGAAGGGCAGAGCCAGGGTGACTAAGTCATCATCTGTCACTCCAGAGATAAATTGTTTAGCTTAGAGGCTGAGCCCAGGAATGGTGAGGACCTTGATGGCGATGTTCTCATTCTGCAGGCACAGGAAATGGCTTTTTTCCCAGTGACCTGTGGCATTTCCTTTGCCTGGAGGTGTGAGTGGCATCATGCTGATGATCCAACACTGTGCTTGGCCCAGGGCCCCTGACATCACGGTTAACACCTGCCTGGGCTTTTGGCCTCTAGTGGGAGTGGAGTCCAATTCTAGCTCTGCCACTTGAGCCATGTGACCCTGAGCAAGTTCCTTAGCATCACTAAGTTTTAGTTTCCTCATCTATGAAATGGGAATGACAGGGGCGCCTGGGTGGCTCAGGCGTTAAGCGTCTGCCTTCGGCTCAGGTCATGGTCCCAGGGTCCTGGGATCGAGCCCCACTTCGGGCTCCCTGCTCAGCGGGAAGCCTGCTTCTCCCTCTCCCACTCCCCCTGCTTGTGTTCCCTCTCTCGCTGTGTCTCTTTCTCTGTCAAATAAATAAATAAAATCTTTAAAAAAAAATGGGAATGACAATATTTCCTAATTCATAGGGGGTTTGTGAGGATTACAGTTAATGTTTATAAAATACTTAGCACAGTGCCTGGCACCTAATTCATGTTTACTACATGGTAACTATTTTTTCTTTTTCACTTTGTTGTGGCGGTGTGTTTTGTTTGTTTTGTGTTTGTTTCTGGTTTTCTGTTTGTCTTTTGAGAAGCAGTATGGTCTGGGGTGCTGCCTCTCAATCGTATTCCTTTCGATTTTTGCCGCATCTGTTACCACCTGTAGTATTATATATTTAACATACATTAACTGTCTCTTTAAACACTATAAGTAAGTTTGCAAGTTGCACTTGCAAATAAGACCAGTGCAATAATGCTTCGGGTGGACTAGTACCTGGCATGTGGCTGGTTTGCTGTAAATGAGACCTATTATCACCATTAACAGTGACATTGAATGGCTCCTCGTTCTGTATCCTACCTGAGAACTTGCACTGACCCATTTCATTCCTTCCTTTTAGAATCAACTCTTTGGCATTCTCTCCACTGAATGAGATCACATCTTTGCTCCTGCATGAGCTCATTGATAGGTTCTTTTTTTTTTTTTTTTTTTTTTAAGATTTTATTTATTTATTTGAGAGAGAGAATGAGAGAGAGCACATGAGAGGGGGGAGGGTCAGAGGGAGAAGCAGACTCCCCGCCAAGCAGGGAGCCCGATGCGGGACTCGATCCAGGGACTCCAGGATCATGACCTGAGCCGAAGGCAGTGGCTTAACCAACTGAGCCACCCAGGCGCCCTCATTGATAGGTTCTTATGGTGGCTTGCTTGCCTAGGAATTTTATGCATAATATCAGGGGATTTTTCCCCCCTTTTAAATATCTCGGGTTCTGACAGATTACAAGGAAGTGGTTACTCAGAGCAGAGTGCTCACGACTGATTACAGGGAGCAGTGGAAATCCCCCTTCCTTGCCTAAAATAACTGGAACTGGAACACGACAATATAAGCTTTGTCCAGCTTGAAACAATATCCTTTCCAAGTGGATTTTGTACGGAAATACTTACCAATCTATGGTGGTAGTTCTCACTGACAGGCTAGAAAAAGGTTAGTCATTCTGTGTTCCGTAGCTAAAAGGGCCATTGTTAGTAACGATGAGTCCCAGAGGAGTGAAATTTAAGTAGGTGGACACGGTAATATTGGATTCAGTTGACTTCTCCCTGCCCTTTATCCCATTTGATTTCTTTACTATCGCAAAAATCTAATTCCAGAAATAGACACACTCTCCATTTATTCAATTACTTTTATTGCAAGTCTGTTCGTGACAATCTTCCCCTGGATACCCCTGGGCAGATTCTGGGGAAATGAGAGAAGGAAATGCCCAGGTCCTTATGGCAGAGCAGAGTTCAGAGTGGGTGAGTCAGGACGAATGTCTGAGTTCAAATTCCATAGCAATTTTTAATCCCATGTCTCTAGTTGTGTCAGAAACCCCATAACTAGAATGAGGGCAGGTGTCCAGCCTAAGTCTGACTCAGGATAAAGAGATATGGGATTTGGTTTGGATGAAGATCCTAACTCTGAGATGCTATTCTGACTCTTAGAGACTTAAAAAAAAAAAAATTAGACTGGGCATGATCTTGAGAAGTTCTTCACTCTGTTTTTTAAAAGTTGTATTTGTTATCACTTACAAAAATTCATTTGAGGCTAAGAGGGAAAGGGGGCAGGAATCAAAGTGGGAAGCCATAAATAAACTTTTTTTTTTTAGGTTCCAAGAAATTTTGTTATTGCTGGTTGTATTAGCCAGTGTTAAGATTATATCGAGGCCTGAACTCTTGGCCTATGATTTATGAAGATGGAGCACCCATGTCAGGGAAGATTGCCTTCTAAAGGAAGAAAGTGGGCAGAGTGTAAAGGTCATTTTGACTCACTGTTCCTGGCTGAGGTCTCTATAGGTCGACACTCTCTACGCAACTCAGGGAGGGTCCCCCTCCCACAGGCTGGGGGGCAGAGAGTGCTCAGAATGTGGATATACTCCTTCCACCAAATGAGGCCCAGTGATGGGGCGGGGGGGGGGGTTGCGGGGACAGGACTTTGGAGTTCACTCAAGACTTCTCAAGACTTCTCTTTTGCCTCTCCTCTCACTTTTTTTCACCAGTGTATCATTATGCACATTGAATTTACATGACTCCCAATGCTGCAGTCCCAAGCTTGGCCAGGGGTAGTAACAGGAGAGAGAGAAAAACAGTAATGTTCGTGATGCTGGCAATGGTGTCTGCCAATTCTCCAAGGAGCTTGAGCTGGGAGGACACACCTGCTCCTTCCTTAGGGAGGGAGAGCCCTCTTGCTCTTTAGTGGAAACATGGTTTGCAAATTTACTATTTTTTTTCTCAGACCATGGTACCTAAATGTAAGCCAATGATTATACCTGTATTCAAAGTAATAGTCATCTCTGTATTCCAGAGTAACCTAACATGAATGCCTAGGGAAACGTGGAGAAGAATTGTTATGGCAGCCTGGTTTGTCATAATCGAATACTATTGAAACCACTGAATACACATAAAATGAAAAAACTGAGTACACACATAGACTGTATTCTGGGTTGGGTATGTACCCCAAGTATAGTCAATGACATTCTTACCTGGGACTTTTGTTAGGACTATTGGGAAAAACTCTGTGTGTGTATATATGTGTGTTTCCTTTGGACTCATAATCCATGAAGATCATCTCAGCCTGAAGCTACAGATGATTACTTTGCTGCAGTCACATGGAGAGAGTATACCTGAAAATAATGGTAACATAAAGGAAAAGAAAGCCAAGAAATGGAGAATGACATGCTCCTGCTAACTGCATTTACATCCTGGATCCAGCTATGTCTGAAGTCAGCAGGAAATTTGGATGCTTCAGTTATGTAAGATGATAATTTCCTTTGTAATTCTTAAACCAGATTGAGTTATGTTGCTATCACTTGCCACTAAAGTAGTCTTGGCTATAATGTCATCCTTCTTCTGACGTGAACTCTAAATAGGTAAATACTCATCTTGGCTAATGACCAAACTTTGCAAGAGAGAAAATCCACGAATCCAAGGATCAAGTGCTTACTCTCATCTATGTCAAGGTTAGACTTCGGTTTTTTTTTTTTTTTAAGATTTTATTTATTTGTCAGAGAGAGGAGAACACAATCAGGGAGAGCGGAAGGCAGAGGGAGAAGCAGACTCCCTGCTGAGCAGGGAGCCCAATGCGGGACTCGATCCCAGGACCCTGGGATCATGACCTGAGCCAAAGGCAGATGCATAACCGACTGAGCCACCCAGGTGTACCTAGACTTTGATTTTAAGGAATTGGTCTGCTTCTGCGGCAGACGATTTTTCCAAGGGGAAACGAAAAGCCTATTCTAATTGCTATTGAAGAGGCATTATGGCATAACTTGGGATCAGTCAATGCTATCAAATGTTGGTATCTATGATGGGTTCAAAGTATTTCTTTAATAATTAGATTTTATACAGAAGTGTAAACTCACCCTCTGAGTCACTGGTTGTCTAATAGTTCTTCCCCTCCCCCTTTGAGATGGCTCCTGGCTTATACATTAAGTTTATGACAAGCACCTACTCCCAGACATTTGTCCTTAATGACCCTCTGTGTAATGCTCTGGCATGTGGGCCGTTGCCCCTGAGTCCCGTGGCTTGGATATAACCAGGTACCCATTTCCCATGGCTGCCCACTGAGTGAGTGGGGATTTCGCCATCAGGGGCATAAGCCTCTGACTTGTTTTTCTCCTAGATAATGCTCCATGCCAAATCATCCCCAGAACAGCGTGCAACCAGGGACAGGGCTGAGCTGCCTAGAGATGCAAAAGGAAAATTTTGTAAGCTCATTGCATAACCTTTTCCTCTTGTTAGAACTTGTACCTGACAAGACTGTTTCCCTCTCTCAGTCTTCCAGAGAGCTGTGTGCCCCCAGGCAGTGAGTAGAATGGGGATCTATCTCGAAGAATGTGGACACTAAATAGGGACAGGGTCCAGGACTGCACAGAAGCTGGGAGAGGCCCAGGTCATGCCTCATCGATGAGGCTTCTGGCACCTCAAGAATTAAAAATGAAGAATTGCCAAAGTGAAGGTTACCAAAAATTATGGAATTTTTTCTTCCAGCATTTACATTGAATGAACACACACACAAATTACCGGTCACTGTAAAGATACTGTGCTTTATACAGGGTTATAAGAGTTATAAGGCATATTACCTTAAAATGAACTACAGGCAGCATGATCTATGGGCGGGACTGCTTCCCCTGAAGGTCTGCAGTCTTCTTGGAGATGGCATCAGAAGTCAATGCAAGGCTTAGGCCAAATGCCCCAGACCCCTCACTGCCAGCCCCGCTGCATGACATTACAATTAATTTAAAAAAAATGATTAAGTTGTGTCTTGTGTCTCCTACCTTCTTAGACCTGGGGGTGAAGCACACCGTACAAGTACCAGAAACATTACTTGACGGGGACCCAAAGGAATTCGATGCTTGTTCTGTGGCTTTGCCTGGACCAGCTGTGTGACCTTGGGGAAGTCACTTCACCTCTCTGGATTTCCCCATCTATAAAAATGCAAGTGTTGGATGATGACTTTGCAAGTTCCTTCTAAAACTTCATGATTATACCAGTTCCACGTGAACAGTCTAGTTTCTCGCAATATAGTTGGCGGGGGGTGGGGGGGGCAGAAAAAAAAGCAAAAACTACTCCAACCAGATCTAAGTCCCTGCTTAAAGGGAGCTTACATACACTATGGGGTTGGGTGGACGATGGGGATAAGGAGGTGGGAAGTGTGTGTGTGTGTGTGTGTGTGTTGACAATCAGCAAAAATGACAACTATACAATGCCACAGTGAAAGCCCTGAAGAACAACAGAGCAATGAAAGGAAAGAGAGAGTGGTCAGGGAAGTCTCCAGACACTCATAAAGGATGTGTACAGAGGTGGGTGGGGGGCTCAGGGGCAGAAGGGCCCAGTGGAAACAGGAACTGACTCCCTGGTGAGTTAAGAATAGGAGAAGGGAGAGAAGAGGAAGGAGAGAACACTCCTTGATGATCAGAAGTGCCATCAGGCAGGGCTGGATTGGAATCCCAGCTCGAACCATTTATCAGCTGTGTGACCTTACGTCCTCCCACCAGTGTGGTCCTTAGGCTCCTCATCCAGAAGGTGGGGAGTAAGAAGCTCTGGCCTGTGGAGTGAAATGGAATAAAGCCTCCAAAAGGCTCAGCGCAGAACCGGCCGCATTGTTCAATGTTTTACCTGTCATTAGGCACAGTGCTTGCTCATATTAACTGAGCACCAACCAAGTCCTGCTTCCTATGTGTTAATGCCTCTCACCTCCTCCAGACAAGCCTAGGAGGCAGGCACTATTATGATCCCATTTGATGGAGGAGGAGGCTGAGATAAGGCATCAAGCCAAGGCATGAAGGTTAGTCATCATTACTTGTCCCCTGGTAACACCAGAAGAGGCTATGGTGACCCAGCGGCTTAACAGGAATGTCAGCATTGACAGGCGACAGTGCTGAGGCTGACACTTTTTTGGCGGTAGAAAGAGAAGAAATACCATCTTTGACACAATACATCTGTTTCATCCAACATGTGATGTATTTTATGGAGGTATAATTTACATCCAATACAATCAACCAATGTCGTCTTGTTTTGAATTCTGACAAATATATACAGCCCCGCAACCATTACTAAAACCATGACAATTACTGATTTGCTCTCTGTTTCTAAAATTCTGCCCTTTCTAGAGTTTCACATAAACGGAATCGTACACTTCTTTTGCTGAACGTGTTTTTGAGATTCACCCACGTTCTTGAGCGTATTAGTAATTCCTTCCCTTATATTGCTGAGTAATATTCTGTCATAGGGATGGACCACAATTTGTTTATTCATTTACCAGTTGATAAACATTTGGGTTACTTCTAGTTTTTGGCTTTTATGAATACAGCTGCCATGAATGATTGAACACAAGTTTTCACGTAGACGTATGTTTTAATTCTCCCGGGTAACGCCTCCGAGGGCAATTGCTGGGTCGTATGCTACATGTTTAACTTGGTAAGAGACACTAAATTGTTTGACAAAGTGGTTGCACCAGTTTGCACTCCCACCAGCATTGTAAGAAAGTTCCAACTGCTCCGCATTCTCGCCAACAGCTGGTATTATCAATTTTTAAAATTTTAGCCATTCTAGTGGGTGTGTGGCAATATCTCATGGTGGGTTTAATGGGCATTTCCCCAATGGCTGACAATCCTGAGCACCTATATGCCCTTATTAGATATTCTTATATCTTCCTTTGTGAAGTGGTCTGTTTAAATATTTTGCCCATTTAAAAAAATTGTCTTCCTCTTATTGCGTTGTAAGGAGTTCTTTATATATTCTGGACAGAAGTCTTTCATCAAATATATGCTTTGCAAATATTTTCCCCATTTTTGATTTGCTTGTTCATTTTCTTAATAGTGTCTTTTGAAAATCAAAAGTTTTTAATTTTATGAAAACTGATTTATCCATTTTTTCTTTTATATGGATGATCTTGTATCTTAAGAAATATTTGCCTAACCCAAAGTCATGACGATTTTTCGCCTGTGTTCCTCTAGGAGTTTTATAGGTTTATCTCTCTCATCTAGGTCTAGGTAGCTCTATGGCCCATTTCTTTTTTTTTTTTTTTTAAGATTTTATTTATTTATTTGACAGAGAGAGACACAGCGAGAGAGGGAACACAAGCAGAGGGAGTGGGAGAGGGAGAAGCAGGCTCCCTGCAGAGCAGGGAGCCTGATGCGGGACTCGATCCCAGGACCATGGGATCATGACCTGAGCCAAAGGCAGTCGCTTAACCAACTGAGCCACCCAGGCGCCCAATGGCCCATTTCAAATTAAGATTTTAGGTGTACTGTGAGGAAATGGTCAAAGTTCATTATTTTTGCATATGGATATCCAATTGTTCCAGATCATTTGTGGAAAAGACTACCATTTCCCCATTAAATTAATCTGGCGCCTGTTCATAAAATCAACTGGTCATATTTGTGTGGGTATATTTCTGTATGTTCCATTGATCTGTATATCCATCCTTACAGCAATAACAGACAGTCCTGGTTACAGTAGCTCTGTAGAAAGTCTTGAACTCTGGTAGCTGAAGTCTTCTACTTCTGTTTTTGTTTTTTGTTTTTGTTTTTGGTCAACATTAATCTATGGAGTGCCAACTATGTATCTAGTCCTGCTCATTTGTTCACTGATTCATTCAAGAAATATTTCTAGAGCATTTATTATGAGCCAGGCTTGACTTTAGGTGCTGGGGCACAGTGGTGATAAAAAATATATACATTCCTCGCTCTCATGGAGTTTACAATCTATTGGGGGTTGAGGGTGGGGGAGTCAGGATGATGATCAGAAATATATATATATTTCATTTGTCAAATTCATATATTCATACATATATATATATTAGTCAAATACATAGTGTGTATGTGTGTGTGATCAGACAGTAACAAGTACCATGAACAAAAATAAAGCAAAGTAAAAAAAAATTCGACTTTGTGGTCATTTCTGTGAACAAAAGAAAAGGAATGAGCTGGATGACAGTTCAGTCGAGATTTTTTTTTTTTTTTTTAAGATTTTATTTATTTATTTGAGACAGAGAATGAGAGACAGACAGCATGAGGGGGAGGAGGGTCAGAGGGAGAAGCAGACTCCCCGCCGAGCAGGGAGCCTGATGCGGGACTCGATCCCAGGACTCCAGGATCATGACCTGAGCCGAAGGCAGTCGCTTAACCAACTGAGCCACCCAGGCGCCCCTCAGTCGAGATTTAAACGAGGAAGTACAGGCAGTTACGGGAGGAACAGGGCAAGACCTTTCAGAGGAGAGAAGAGCAGTTTCAAAGGCCTTGACGTAAGAAAGGGCTCGGTGAGTCCAAGAACCAGAAAGCAGGGTAATATGAGTGTCTTTCAGATGAAGCCCAACAGATAAACAGACACCGAATGCCCGCAGGGCAAAAGTTTTGATTCTGTTCTAAGGGGCTTTGGACACCAGTGGGAAGCTTTGAGGAGGGCAGTGACAAGACTGATTTTCATTTGGAAGAGGTTGTGTGTGCGTTCATGTAACTTGGTGGCCGGTATCTCATACATTTCTTCAGTCCTGCGAACCCGTTGGGGTGTGGTTGTGCCATCTGGCAGCTTCTTTTCCTCTAGGGAAAGCCCCTAATCTGGGAGAATTTATGGAAGTGTTCAAGGATGGATGTACTTCACAGTTTGACTGTTGGATTGTCTTGGGTGCAGACAGGAACTCTTCATTTTGTTAGAATGGGGAATGAATTTTGATATGAGGCGTGTGTGTTTGTGTGTGTTTGGAATTCTTAATCTTGATGAGTCATGAAGTATATTTCCACATTCAGTTCCTGTTTACTGTTGATAGTCTCTCTCTGTCCCCAGCTTTTGAAACATTTTTTATTTGAAAATAATTTCGAATTTACCCCAAAAATGACAGTATAGAATAATATGAAGAATACTTGCCTATCCTTTATCAGATTTGTCTATTAATATTTTACCCCATTTGCTTGATTGTCTGGGTGCTCTCTCCTCCTCTGTCTACACACACACACACACACACACACACACACGAATAATTATATATTTTTTCTGAACCACTGTGGTTGTTATATTCATCATGGTCCTCGACTCCCAAATACCCTGAGTTCCTATTTGCTAAGAGTGGAGATAGTCTCTTCCCCACTCCAGGACAGTTAACTTCATACATTTATTCTGATGTACAACTGATCTTTGATCTAATTTATCATCCATATTCTAATTTTATCTGTTAACCTTATGCGATTTTTAAGGACATTCTCCCCTCTAGCATAGGTACAGTCCAGATGCAGGATTTGCATTTAATTTTTATTTAATTTTATTTTTTTTTTAGGCTTCTCTAACCTGGAACATTTCCACAGCTTTTCTGTGTCTTTTTGTGATATTAGCATTTCTGAAGAATAGAGCTCCTCCTCTGTCCCTAGCCCCATTATAATAGAGTGTTCCTCATTTTGTGTTTGTCTAATGGTTCCTCGTGATTAGGTGTAGGCTACGCATTCTTGGCTGCAATGTGGGGCATACAGGATGTCGTCTGCTTCTTAGTTAATCACCTCCAGAGGCAAACGATGTCTCTCTGCCTGTCACTGGGGATGTTAAATACCCCCAGCCTTTTATCCAGTGTTTGTGAGTGACACGGAGTAGGAGGGAAGAAGAAAGTTAAAAAAACAAGGAGGCTTATGACTCAGCATTAGTTAGGTTCCTGAGTCATCTGTGTTGCTGATTTAACCACCCAAAGCAAGGTTTCGTATAATCACAAACGGTGAGCACACGCATGCACACACACGCAAACACACACACACACGCATGGCACGCACACACCTAAGCTAAGTTCCCACTTTGCAAAATTTTTTTTTTTTTTTTTTTTTTTTTTAGCTGACCAACAAAGTTGTTTCAGCACATGGAGCATTGGGAGAAATAATTTGGAGAGATTTTTAAATTCCGAATTAAAGCTTCACATATAATTATTGCTTCTTAATTCTTTGGGCCTTCAAGGATTTGGTGCTATGGTTAGGACGTTTGTGAGTACCAGTCAAGCATATGCCTTAGCTTAAAGCAGTGGTTTTCAGCTCTGCCAGTTCATTAAATTCTCCTGGGTGCATCTACCATCCACCGCTGCTCGGGCCCCGCCCCAGATGGAATGAGTCAGAATCTCTGAGGGTGGGGCGCAGGGATGGGCGCAGCCCCACAGAGAATTTTTAAAGCTCTGTAGGAATTTTTAGTGTCCTATCAAGGTGAAGAACTACCAGCTTAAAGGTCTGATTCCAGAGCTCCAGTGATCCCCAGTCTTTAACTTTTGGTTAAGTGCTCCCTTAAATAGCTAAAGTATATTGAGCACTTACCTACGTCATGGGCATTCACAGATTTGGTGCTCACAGCATCCATTTTCTCTTCCATAGGTGAAAAGCTCCCTGGCTTTCCTTTGGCTCACTATCATCCCCACTTATAGCCATGTGGTTGGGGGGGCTGACCCTGAATCCTGACTTCAGGAATGGCCACTGATTTCTAGGCTTGGCAAATCGGATCGATTCACAAAAGGTCTAAGTTGGTCTGATGAGGCTTGAGCCGAGACTTTTGCTGGAATTATCGACAAAGAATGTTTTAGTTCTGCTGGGGTGTAAAAGTGAGAGATTGTAAATGTGAAGTCACCAGGGACTGCTACAGAAAGAGAACCTACCCAAGAATGAAGCCAACATAGAAGAAAGCAGGAAAAGAGACCACCCGGGTGGATATATGGCTCGGACCCCCCCTCCCCCCCCCCCGCCCCAGTCTGGATCAAGCCATGCCTGAAGCTATCAATCCTAACTCTTTAAGCTCTATGAGTCAATAAATTCCTATTTTGCTTAAGTCAGTGTGAGGCCTAAGAAGCAGGTAAGACAAATCTCAGCTATAAAGACCTGGTAACTTATACCTGAGATTGAAAGTTATCAGAGGCAAGAAAGCCTTCTAGAAGGAGAGCTCAAACCCTGGTTCTCTGGCCTGGGACAGTGGGATATCACAATCACTGTCTCCCCGGGCTCCAGCTTCAGTGGGCCAGGGGTGGGATAATGGGGCTGGCTCCACAGTGTTGCCTCAGGATTCAACTCCGTAGCCTGCCATGGTCCTGTGCAATGGGTGATGCCATTTTTAGAAGCCTGTGTACAATTCAAGAAGACATTTGGGAAGTTGCTGGAGCAGGAGATAAGGGTTTCTCAAATGAAAACTGCCTCCTTTTGCTGCTGCGCCATCTGCTCTGTTTGGGTCGTGCGTGAGCAGGACGTGGGCAGGAGGTTTGGGCCCTTCCTGGCAAGGCCACTTTCTGTGCTCTGTCTCCCCTACCCCTCTCCCATCCCCCAATTTAGGCAGAAGCCCATGCTCCACCATCGTTGTCCCGGTCGCATGGCGCATACCCTCCATCCTAACCCTCCCCCACCTGGCCTGCTGAGGAGCTAACACATTAGGGTGACACATAATCTAACAGCTGATGGCAGCTCGAGCCCTAACAATTTGCAAAGCCACCTGAGAGGCCCTAATGTCCTGATGGGGTCCTCTCCCCAGCCTCAGTGATGTTCAAAAGAAAAAAGTATGAAACCATAAAATGGAATTACGGTTTTTGAATTGGCACACAACATCATATGCTACGGTGAAGTTATTTTCTTTTGCGATGCTCTCTTCCTTTCTTGGGGAGGTGAAGCCCTTCTTTGCTAGTGTCTCAATGGTGTGACTAGTCACCTGTGGAGAACCCCCACGCTGGCCTGTCCACACAGCACGGCTAACACACCTGCCACCTAGTCAGCTCACAGCCCCAGAGGCGGGGCCTACTCCACGACCCCTGTTTTCCAGATGAAGAAGGGCAGACTGTCTTAATCTTCTGTCTTTCTAACTGTATCCATCCATCCGTCCATCCATCTATCTATCATCTATACCATCTATGTATCTTTGTTTCTTACCCCTGACTTTGAACTTACTCAGGTCTGTTATGTTTTCTGTAGGGCGACCTTCTTTATCATCCATCAGGACACTTTGGGGAGAGAAAGGAGGCACGGTTGGTACTTAGGCATACACAGGTGATGCCTAGGCACCCTGGGATGTGTGGTGGGGTGGGGGGTCGTCGCCAGGTGTTTCTCCCCAGTCCTTGGCTCATTGCAAGGGTTCCATAAAGGCATGTTGAGTGTGTTTTATCAACAGTCTCAGAAGGGGTGGTAAGGAAAGCTCGTGTGTTTCATTCAGAGAGAAACTGAGTTACGAAACAATGACTTACAAAAGTCACAGAGAGGAAGTCACAGGTGAGGCGGGGCCAAACCTCTCCCACAGGATTCCTTGGTTCAGGTAATACAAAGCTCCCTCCAGCAAGCATCGGTGTGCAGGAGATGAGCTCCAGGCCTCCTGAGGGAGCTTGCGGCAAAGAAATAATAAAATAGTAATAGCTGGTGTTCACCGAACCCCATGCTATGTGCCTTTGCTAAGCCTTCTACATGCCTTGTCTTACTTATTCCTTAAGGAGAGTGTGGTTATTACAGAAAAGGAAAATGAAGGTGCCCCAGACAAATCCCCCTCTGTGACCCAGCTACCAGAGCTGGGAGACCTGCACGTGCTTGTCTTTTTTCCCAAAAGGTATAGTGGAGTAATATAAGTGCTTGCCTTCAGAAAGTTTCTTGAAAATCTTAAGAAGAGCCATGAACGCCCATTTAGATAGGAGCTTCTGGATCTCATAAATAACCTTCCTTGCACCAAAACAGGCAATGGAAATAACCCAAACTGGTAACTTGCCTCAGCACCTCACCCCTTGGATACATGCAAACAAATCACAAATTATGCGCAGTAAAGAATTAGCAGCCCCGAGGAGCCAAGAGCAGGAATCGAGTCAGATGGGACCTCAGCCCCCTTCTGTAGGGGCAGGGACTGTGGCAGGAGGAGGAGGAGGAGGAGGAGGAGGAAGGGGATGAGTGGGAGAGGGGGAGGAGGGGTAAGGGCAGGAGAGGGAGAGAGAAAGAGAGAGAGAGGGGAACAGGCTGAGAAAGAGAGAGAAAGGGCGAGACAGACAGGCATTGGGGGTTGACGGCTGGCAGGACGGGGGCAGCTGAGCCAGCTGTAGGGAAGTCCACCTCTGCTCCCCGCAGACACCCCTTCGCATTCACCACCATTTTGTTGCCTGGCAGGTGTCTGGGAGGCAAGGCAGTGTCCAGAGCCCCACAGAGAGCAAGGCCACGATCGGGGTGCTTCTTCGGGGGGCGCCCTCTAGAAGCGTAGGCCTGACCCGCCGGGCGGCACAGATCCTATCGGACGCAGTTTAGACCCCCTTCTGGAGAGTTCTGCAAAATGGTGTCTGCCGTGTTGACATTGGCTGCGGCTGCGGCTGCGACCCGGGAGCGTCCCCAGCCTAGTGTCCGGGAGCGTGCGGTCCCTAACGAGCTGGCTGCCCGCCCGATCGGCTCTTATCTCCCAGTTCTGACGGCTTATCCTTAAGGTGACCGATATTAGCTGGCACCTCGGATTGCCGCTCACAAAACAAAGTATCACTGGAAGAAAAAAAAAAATCCCTAATGATTGTGTAAGTATTTTTCACCCAGAACATTAAGCTCCGGCGCCCCCTGCTGGGCGAGGCAGGCAGGGGCGCACAGGACGGTAGCCGAGCGGGCTTAGCCTTCCCTCCTTCTCGGGGACCCACGGGCATCCTTCAGGGCACAGGGGCCAATCCGAGGTCCTTCAGGCAGGGCCAATTAGAAACGAAACTGAAACTGCCTACAAGTAAGTCACTCGCTTGAAGAGAACTGACCATTTCTTCTCCTGCGCTTTCCCTCCCATTACTAATACTGGTGGCTTTGGCAGGTGGGAGAGAATCATGATGAAAACGCGGGGGGATTGATGACACTGCCAACTTTTTCATCCAGACACAGGGTTCTGGGTCTCAGAGAAGTCCTGGCAAGCACAGTGGTCAAGTTCGTTGTCATTGTTCAATTGCCCTTCCCAACCAGGACACTGGGCGTGAAAGAGGTGCTATTAATGTTTATGGCCGGTCAATCCGTGTAACCGGGAGTGTGCAAGGCAAGTCCGATGATCAGTCCAGCGCTGTCCAAAAAGAACTTTCCACAATGATAAAAATGTCCTAGGTCTCTGTTGTTTGACATGGTAGCCACTCACCACATGCGGCTCTTGAGCGTGAGAGATGTGGCCAGTGCAACCGAAGAGATGAATTTGAGCTTCCTTTAATTTCTGCTAACCTAAAATTAAGTTTAAATAGTGCTAGTGGCTCATGTATTGGATAGTAGAGCTGTGGGTCATATTATTCCTAGGCAAAGACCCTGGATGACAGCAGAAAAGGTCCTCAAGGCACAGGACTTGCGGAGAGAGGCCCTCAAAAAAAATTTCTTGAATAAATTAAAACTCAGTAATCAAACCATTTGTGATTTGTAGAGTCATGTTGAATTTGTGAGGGAAAAATTACAGAAAAATCCAGAATGTCAATGGGAGTGCACTCAAGTTGAGTCAATAAGAACTTGTTGGACAAATAAAAAGTCAATAATCAAAAGTCACTGAGCTCCGTCTCCACGCTGGTAAACATTCAAACTGCTTCTTGGAGTCTTCCAGGAACTTCAAGAAACACAGCTTCTCTGGGGAGAACCAAGAGCCCAGTGACAATTTTCCTGTCAAATTTCCAAAGCTAACCCCAGGTCTTGAGTGTCCCCTTGGCATGGGGCATGGGGATCAACAGTTGGAAAGATTATTTGCCACTTGCTTCCAGTGTTTTCCCAGTAGTGTCCTGAAAGCCAGTGAGTGTCTGCCTGGTCAGAAAAGACCTCTTTCATCTGGGGTTTCACCGGCAACTTTTGAAATTTCTCCAGTTGTCTCCTGGTGCTATAGATTTGGAAAGAGGCATTTTTGTTTCTAATTATAAATGCCTGGGTGATGTTATTCAGTCTGCAAACACCCAGTGGGGCTATGCTGAATAGAGAGACAATATGCTAACAAGTTATCTGGAGGTGTCAGAAAGAAATGATGAAAAACAGTACAGTTTGGGGTAATGTTTTCCACCCTGCTTTCTGGTTTTAGCAACTGCACTGGAAAAGATAAGATACACATGGCTTTTATAAGGAGGCGGCGGGATCTCCAGGGGACATGAGGTAGGAGAAAAGAATTAGGCTGAAAACATCCAATCATCACATATTCACTGAGAAACAGATTATAGAATAGCAAAGGAAGCTCTTCAAGGAAGGGCTCCTACACAGACCATTGGGGCAAAGATTCAACGGGCCCTGGGACAACTTGACTTCAGCTCAATGGTATTTGAATAATCTGCCAGAGAGAAAACAGATATAGCACACGCTGTCACATTTAGCGTTGAAACTCTCGGTTTGACTGAGTAATGTTCAGCCATGCCCGGAGGTCAGGCCTACACTCACTCAGAAACAAGTGGGGAATTGAAGCAATTATTCAGATATCCACAGCATAGCTACTGGCCAGGGCTGTATCCCTGCTTTCGTCCAGAAACAGTAACGCTATTATAAGCTGTTTGCAACTTGCGGAGCTATCTTGAATTTATTAAGGAAAGGAGATTACAGAAAAATCCAGAATGTCAATGGGAGTGCATTCAAGTTGAGTCACACAGAGTGAAGTGGGAAACTGAGGGCCTCCTACCACCAAAAGGAACATCTTGCTTTCAGCCAAAATGGAAATCTACATTTGGGTTTAAATTTTTCAGATGGTTCAGTTCTCCACAGTCACTGTTTATTATATGCACAGTTGATAAATTTCATGTTGTATTGCATCTGGGCCAAAAGACAGAAAATGGTAAAAGCACATAAAAAGTTTCAAGGTACTATGAATAAAGTAATATTATATACAGTTATCTCTGAGTTGGACCCTTCCTGTGATTTTTGGTGCATTAACCAGCAGGAGAAATTGCCCCCCCCCCAACCTGGTTCAAAATAGCTTTGAATAGAATATAGTTTACCTGTCTATAAGAGTAAACCTAATACCAGCAGCTTAAATAGGATTTATTTTTCCCATTCAGTACTACACCCAGAGGTAGGTGGCTGCTGGTGTTGGTGTGGTATGGATTTTAAGGCCAAACTTTTTGGTCTTTTTCTCATGGTCACATGGCTTTTCAGGTAGCAGAAAAGAGATCAACTGAGACTTCACCTCCCCCCCTTTACCTCCCCCCCACCTTTAAGGAGCTTTTTGGGAAAGCCCACCTTATGGTTTATGGCATCTCATGGGCCAGAGCCATGTTAAACGGCCAAGTCTAGGCTCAAAAGAGGCTGGGAAATGTGGTTTTTAAAGCTGATGCTTTTATTTATTTTTTATTTACTTTTTATTTTTTAAAGATTTTATTTATTCACTTGAGACACAGAGATACAGAGAAGGAGAGAGAGTGCATGAGCGGGGAGAGAGGCAGAGGGAGAGGGAGAAGCAGGCTCCCCGCTGAGCCAGGAGCCTGATGTGGGGCTTGATCCCAGGACCCCGGGATCATGACCTGAGCTGAAGGCAGACACTTAACCATCTGAGCCACCCAGGTGCCCCAAAGCTGATGTTTTTAAAGCCCTCCTTCCATCACCCCCATTAAAGTCAATATTCTGTTCGTAAAAAGAAGGGAGAACACATGTGGGGTAGGCTTGACAACTTCAAAGAATCTTAAAACAAAATGAACAAATTAAAAAAAATTTTTTTATCTAGTTTTGCAAAAATAATCCTAACTCAACGGTCTTTATGAAAGATTTTCATTTATAACTAATTACCAGGTGGCAAAGTAATGACCATGCATATTATTAAATATATATATCAAGAAAGGAAGCGAGTTAGTTCAGGTGTGTGTGTGCGTGCGCACGCGCATGTTCTTCGTGAGGGCAAGCAGCTCTCGCACTGCATGATCTTCAACACTGTTCTCCTGGGAGGTAAATGAATTAGGTGTGACTTTGTCCATCAGCAGCTCAGTCTCCCTCTATTAGAATCTGAGGCTGAGTGAGGATACTCCTGAGAACTATAAAGAGCTTCAGTAAGAGTTTCTTAAACCTGAAAGACACTGTCTAGGGCAAGTTCAACTTCATTAGTGATTTGAAGAGAGATTTATTGAGCTAAAGGGAAGCCCTCTCTGAACAGAGTGTGTCTATCTTGATTTAAGTAACTAAAGCAGTCACGCCATTGAGTGGTGGTTAGGTTCAGGTCTGAAACAATTTCTTTGTGAGTCAGCGATTATTAGTGGTCGGAAAAAGGAAGGGGGTGAAGGGTAGGGCTGAGAGGTGAGGCTGGGGGTGGGCAGAGGGGCCAGACATGCTGGGTCTGATGTGCCCATTAACAGTTGAATTTTAGCCTGTGGCTCGGGGGTTGCAAACTCCTTCAGGACAGGGCAGTACCATGGGTGCGTGAGGCTGGCTGGGGGAAACGGGGAAGGGAGCCAAGCTGTCCCCACGGTGACAATCACTACTGGGCTCCAGCCAACTGCATCCATGGGAGATGGCAGACCCAGCTCTGCCAGCCAATCCGATCTTTCAGGAAAAGCCCAATATCTGAATATTTCTATGAAATCAGATTTGATAATGGTGGGTCACATTTCATAATGCTGGGGCAAGTGTGGACCAAATGTGGCTGCAGTGAGCAACTTTGTTTTAGGGGCAAGATGGCCCCAGTAGGGTTGTCTGAGCAGAGAAGACACATGGATACTTCCCTCTCCTTTCCCTCCTCCTCTCTCTCCATTAGCCATGGTGAGAATGTTCTAGAATGCAGAGGAGGGTTAGTGCAAAGGCAGGGGCTGGGAAGTATCAGCAGAAGTCCGGAGAGCTAGGTAGAATGCCCTAGTCACAGCCAGGATGCGACTTGGTGAGCGTTGGAATCAAAGCAATGGCAGTGAGGACAGAGGGGTAGGCTACATTCTGGAGCAATTTTAGGCAGCATCAGACCATTTAGTGACTGAGTGGGTAAGGGACAGGCCCCAGACAGGAAAGGGGGGATTTGAGGAACAGAGTGATATTGTTTGAGGCAGAAGTGGCCATCTGACCTTTTGGCAGCAGAATCTGCCCCACAGGTATGTTTTGTGGGCCACAAGGGCTTAAAATTTTTTTTATATGAATTTCCAGCTCTTAAAAAATAAGAGCATTTACCTACAAATCTAGATTTCTGACTCCTCTTGGAAAAAAACAAACAAACATCTGAGAGTATTCAATGTAGATTCCAATAACGCAACAGCAGCTGGTGCTGGGCAGGGGTTGGGGCTGCCGGGTGTGGGCGCTACATGGACTCCCCCATATTTATTTTACCCGCCTGGCTCCTCTAAGTATTTAAGTCTGTGACCCCTGAGGGAGCTAGTTGTGCAAGCTGCAGGGACATACGAGGTCACTCAGGGAGGGCAAGCAATGATGCATTCCAGGCCCATTTCAAGCACATTTCAGGACAGCATAGGGAACACCGAGAAGGGGATTTAGAAAACATAGACTGGGAGGACGAGGATGCACAGGGAAGGAGAGGTGAGATAAGAAACAGAAGAGGCATGCGGGGGCACAATGCCACCTAAGAGCCTATAGTAAAAGGGCACCTGGGTGACTCAGTTGGTTGAGCATCTGCCTTCAGCTCAGGTCATGACCCCGGGGTCCTGGGATCGAGCCCCATCTCTGCCTGCCGCTCCCCCTGCTTGTGCTTGCTCTCTCTCTCTCTCAAATAAATAAATAAAATCTTAAAAAAAAAAAAAAAAGAGCCTATAGTAGAAGGCTTGAGACAGGCTGTTGCTGAAACATGTGCTACCACTTTGGAGGGGTGATGTGTCAATGCCTAGTAATGTTGAAAGGGAAAGGGGCACACCCAATGGCCTGGGGTCTAATTCTCTATAACTGCCCCAGAGACACAAAACTCCCACACAGGTGCACAGAGAGGGTAGAACGCTCTTGGTTGCATCGTTGTTTGTTATTGTGAAGAACCAGGAACAACCTCAATGTCCATCAGTACACTTCCAGGGAAATAAACCATGGTCCGTGGTGACCTGAGGAATAGTTAAAAAGATAAGATGCATTGAAAAACTTCCAAATGAACCAAACAATCCATAGTGTGTACTCTCTCTCCGTGTCTGTGTATAGAAGTAGGATCTGAAGCCTCCGGCCACACTGACATTACCAGATATCCTTGTTGAAGGAGAAAGCTTCCAAGATCGGGGATAAGTGCTTAAAGGGACTCTCCCTTTATCTTTAAGTTGTTAATTGTTTTAACGAAAAAATGCATTTCTGTATCACTCACACAATTAAAAATTAATTGAGCGCATAGGACGATGCCTGTGGCTTTTTGTGAGGACTGTCTCAGCAGAGCAGTAGAAGTGGAAAAGACAACATCTTGAGGAGTAAACAGGCGTGGGGGGCAAAGGGGCAGAAACTGAAGCTAAGGGAAAGAGGAACAGAGGGCTACAGAAAGGCTCAGATCGGGGAAAGAAGCAAGGGAAAGTTCTTTGTTGGTTCGCGTTTAACTGGGGTGACCAAAAAGCTCCATAAAAGGACATTTGGGCTTCTCCTTATAGGGCATGACTATCACAATAGAGCATGGTGTTTACTTCTGAGCCAAGATCACACCTGTAATTTGCATCTCGACTCTTCTGATGTAGAAAAGTCTAGAAGGATTTTGATGGGAAATTAAAATTGTTTCATTGGTAGCACAGGACCACAAGACCTGTATAAAGGTGAAATATTCATATGGGGATAATGTTGCTTGAAATAGGATACAAAAGAATGCCCATTTGATTAAATGTTACAGTAATCAGTGGGGCAGACTATTAGGCAGTCATTAAAAATCATGTTTTCTGGGCTCCTGGGTGGCTCAGTCAGTTAAGGGTCTGCCTTTGGCTCAGGTCATGATCCCAGGGTCCTGGGATCGAGCCCCGCGTCAGGCTCTCTGCTCAACAGCAAGTCTGCTTCTCCCTCTCCCTCTGTGATTGCTCTTGCTCTCACTCTCTCTCAAATAAATAAATAATCTCTTTTAAAAAAAATCGTGTTTTCCATGTTTTTAAATTTTAAAACATAGGCAATGCTGGTAATGCAATGTTTGATTTAAAAAAATGCATGCTACAAAACTTTGAGTTCAGTTGCACTTACAAAACTAAGGATATAGGCATAAGGAAAAAAGAAGGAAAGCATTCAGTTGTCAACAATGCTCTTCTCTAGGTGATGGAGAAGTTGGTGGTTTTACTTTTTGTGCATTTCTGTGGATGGGATAGTTTTCTCCCCGAAACACGATTGCTTTCCTAATTCCCCAAAGGAACTGTTTTTTTTTTTTTTTTTTTATTTATTTGAGACAGAGAGAATGAGAGAGAGAGAGAGCACATGAGAGGGGGGAGGGTCAGAGGGAGAAGCAGACTCCCTGCCGAGCAGGGAGCCCGATGCGGGACTCGATCCCGGGACTCCAGGATCATGACCTGAGCCGAAGGCAGTCGCTTAACCAACTGAGCCACCCAGGCGCCCCCAAAGGAACTGTTTTTAAAACTGTAGTTTGAAAATCATTTATGAGGGAAGACAGCCAAGGATGGATTCCTGTTTGGCAAGGAATCAGGCAAGCAGGCCCTAAGCAGCCTTTTGGAGACTTTTTTCCCCTTTTACCCAAATGTCAAATGTCAGGCTTCCACATAGTGTGAGAGGACCTAAAACGATCAACTTCCCCCAACACCAGGCGACAAATGTCAACTCCTCCCCACTCCCAACCAAAGGCGTGTTGTGTGTTCTTAACCCTCAAAGAGAAAACACAGAACTCACTGGGCTGGGATGTGAGCTGGCAACAGAGTGCTGACCCTGAACCAGTTCTGTGACTTGCAGAAAGAAGTCTGCTCCTCTGCCTCATGCTGAGCCCCCACCCTTTTCCCCCAACATGGCGGGAAGCAGCAGGGCCTCATGATGAAGCCTGCGAATGCTGCAAATCAGACACACCCCTATGGAATCCCTGCTCTTACTGAACAGCTCTGTGGCTTCCGGCAAATTCTGTAACTTCTTTGTACTTCAGTTTTCTCCTGTGTAGGAAGGGGATGAAGATTCCCCACCTCACTGGGTTCCTTTGAAGATGCACTGGAACATGGAGCGACCGTGTAGTGATCACTGAGTCAGTGGTTTTATTCTCAGGGTTATCTGATTTTATTTTCTTCTCATGCTACCTTACGGCTATAATTCAGGGGATGGAGTGAAAAAAGGCCAGTTTGGGGAGAAAGATGCTCTATTTAAATCTCAGGTGTTTCTGTGAAAATAAAGCCTCCAAATTCTAGGCTGGTATCCAATGAGCAATGGCGCCAATGAGCAAATTGGTGGAGCACCATTACCTTCGGGGAAATGTGCCTATGTCCCCTTTCAGGTGCATGACTGGGTGTCACATAGATATTATCCTGTCATGTTTTCTTCAAATAAATCCTGAAAACAGCCACTTCTCACCTCCTCTCCAGCAACCATGCTGATTGAAGCTGACGTCTTCTATCAAGAAGCCATGGCAATGACCTTCTAACATGGCTCCTCCACATTCATCCTTTCCATTTCCAGTGAACTTTGGGATCAACCAAAATAAGAGAAGAACCAATCTGGAGAGAGAGTAGTGTTATGCTCGGAGTCGGGGGTTCTGGAGCCTGGGAGACCTGGGCCTGAGCCCTGCCTTGGTCAGTTACTAACTTACATACCAGACAAGGTAGCAAAGTTGCTCTTCATGCCCATGGTTGCCTGGCTCCAGAGACCCCATGGAGGACCACCAGGCTTGCAGTCACCCATCATTGCTCTGAGAGGGGAGAACCTCTCTCCATAAGGCAGTCTCTGCCTTATGAGGTAAGTGCCTCTCACTCAAATCGAGGGCTGTGATTCACCTTCCCTCCCCTGCTTCCCCAGCATAAGGAGGGAGACATTTATCACCCAACACGCCATCAGATGTTGGGGTTGCTGCTTCAGGAAACATGTGCCTGGCTGAAAATCTTTCTCTGCAGCTTTTTAAAGCCCACCTTTGAATTAACCAGAGGTCTGAGATTTTTCTTGACGTATATCCACGAAGGGTGAGTTTGTTACTGTTGTCCGACGAATACATCAAAATACTCATATCTTCTATTGATCTGCTGGCGGAGTTGTGGGTTTTAAAATCATTTTTTTTTTTTGAAAGAGTGAAAAGCAATGCTTCAAAATGGTAATAGGATCACCACAAGATTTCGTCATCTCATGGCATTCATTTTATTACCACCTAAACTTATGGGAGGAATCCCATTTTTTGGTTTCATCATTGGGGGCTCCTTTCTCAGCTAACTTAAAGGTGGAGTTTGGAACGTTCAACTCAGTATTCTATGATTCTCTTAAGAACTTTTACCAAAAAAGGCAAAATGCTATATAGAGAACTGTTCACTGTGGTGGTGTCTGAAGAGTGTGGTCTGCAGTAATTCTCCGTACAAACAGGACAGCAAAAGAGAAATGGCTTATCCAGAGCTTGCACATTGACACGATGAGATTTCCAGGAGCCATAAAGATTATGATCGTGAAGCTTATGAAAAAACATAAAAGAATGTATATGATATAATTATATTCATCATCTTATATACTAAATTAGGTACGCAAAGCATAGAACAAAGTAGTTGGCATTCAACTGGACAGTCAGGCAATCAGTATGCATATATTGATCACCTGCTATAAGCCAGGCACTTTCAAAACAATGACATAATCAATATAAAAAACTATCTGAAGCTACCATGATTGAGTCAAGGAGATGGGATGATGACAGACTCTTTCACTATTATTCTCTCCTAACATTTTTTAAAAATGTTGTGGTTTCGTAATTTTAAAAAAAGAAAAGAAATATTGAAACAGCAGAATGATAAAAGTTGCAAATGCTAATTTGGGGGAACTTAATCCCAAGCACTGCTCTGAGCAGGCTCTGAATATTATCTGTTTTACCTCCGTAATGATGGTTTTATCAATAACATCACTCCCACTTTACAGTACAGAAACTGAGACACAATGTTTCCTTTCCAGCCCAATGTCTTGGAGCTAGTTCAAAGGAGAACTGAGCTCCAGAATGTTCTTTACTACTTCAAACATATCACACAAGGGTACATAATGCAATTTTGTGTGGGATTTCCCAAAGTATATCCTTGATACTTGGCTTTTGGAGTGAATGCCTCCTCACCTATCCGGGAGGGTTCTCTGCTTTTCTTGTCTATCTCTTTCCCAGACCCAGACTCACAGCTGATACTCAATCAGCAGATGAAGAAACCAATCCCTCTCTGATAAGAGAGGCCAGGAATTGGGTTGTCTCACTTCATTTCTCAGAAGTGTCTGTCAACCCTGTGGGATTTTTATGGAGTTTTTTCTATGCGCCTACCATTCCAAACTGAAACAGATGATGCCACCCAGTTCCTAGAAGAAGCACTTCAACTGAGCAGTGATAAAAACAGGAAATAACTTCACCCTGGGAATATTCCAGAAACCAAGTTTGAATAATCGCTTCATGTTCAGTTGGACACAGGTTCACTCCCAGGTTGACTCACTCATGTAAATACTCCTGACTATCTTATGACTGTTAAACACACACACACATACACACACACACACCCCTATCTTTCCAAAATGCTAACTGTGCAGCATGAATCAGTCACTCTGGACTTTAGAGCCCTGGATCCTTCATCAGCCTTGACTCCTCTCTTTGTCATCCTCACATCCAATCCAGCAGCAAACCCTGCCCCTGCCACCCACCTTCTAAATTTGAGACCTACCCTACAGGCCAGCACATGTCAATTTGGGTAAATGTTCCATGTACACTTGAAAAAGAATATATATTCTGCAGTTATCAGTTGCTTTGTTCTGTAAATGTCAGTTAGGTTATGTGTGTTAAATAGCATTGGTCAAAATTTTTCTATTCCTGCTGATTTAGTTTTGTTGGTTTGTTCATTAGTTACTGATAGAGGAATGTTAAAGCCCACCACTATGATTGTGGACTTCTCCATTTCTCCTTTTAGATCTGGTGGTTTCTGCCTTATACATATCAAAGCTATATTAGTGACTCTTTCTAGACTTAGGATTGTTCTATCTTTCAGTGGGACTGATGGTTTTTGTTAAAAAATTCACTCTCTTCATCTATTATATTGCTCTTTATCTTTTAAAAAGATTTTATTTATTTATTTGACAGAGAGAGACACAGCGAGAGAGGGAACACAAGTAGGGGGAGTGGGAGAGGGAGAAGCAGGCTTCCCGCGGAGCAGGGAGCCCGATGCGGGGCTCGATCCCAGGACCCTGGGATCATGACCTGAGCCGAAGGCAGACGCTTAACCGACTGAGCCACCCAGGAGCCCCATATTGCTCTTTATCTTAAAATTGACTTCATCCGATAGTAACTAATCAGCTTCCTTTTGATTATGTATGCATAGAGTATCTTTTCCCATCCTTTATTTTCATCCTGTCTGTATGCTCATATTTAAGGCTTATCTCTTGCAAGCAGAAAATAGTTGGGTTTTTGGTTTTTTTTTTCATTTAGTATGATGATCTCCTTTCGTTTGAGCATTTAGTCCATTTACAGTTAATGTAATTATTAATACATTATTAACATAATACTAATACATTAGTAGCTGTTTCAGTGAGTTCCATCTGTTGTCAGTTCCATTTTCTTTATTATGAACTTTTACATTAATGACATCTTTCTTTAGGTCATTCTCCTCTCTATTAGCTTGTTATTTCCACATTTTCTTTTGTTGTTATCTTACAGATTACAAGTATGATCCTTGTCTTATTGTAGTCTAATGAAATTAGTGCTTTTAACACTTCTCTGCCAATGCAAGGAAGTTAGGACCTGTTTAAATCCCTTTTCCTTACCTTTGCATTATTACTGCTGTAAATTTTAATTCTACATATATTTTAAACCCTGCAAGACATGATTATTATCTTTTTTATTTTTTTAAAGATTTTTATTTATTTATTGAGAGAGATAGTGATAGAGAGAGAGCATGAGAAGGGGGAGAGTCAGAGGGAGAAGCAGACTCCCCGCTGAGCAGGGAGCCCGATGCGGGACTCGATCCCGGGACTCCGGGATCATGACCTGAGCCGAAGGCAGCCGCTTAAACAACTGAGCCACCCAGGCGCCCTGATTATTATCTTTTAATGAGGTCAATATTCATTTAGATTTACCAACACATTTCTTCTTCTGCTGCTGCTCTTCATTCTTTCCTAAAATTTTAGTCTTCCTTCTGAGATTATTTCTTCTTTTCCTAAAGGACTTTGTCTTTCTTTTAGGTAAAGTCTGCTGGTAATGTGTTCACTCCGTTTTTGTTTGTCTGAAAATATATTTATTTCATCTTAAATTTTGATGGATATTTTTACTGGGTGTAGGATTATAGGTTGGTAGTTATTTTCTTTCAGCTCTTATTTTTTTTTAAAGGGTTTTATGTTTTGGCTTCCATCAATTCTGCTGAAAAGTCAACTACGGTCTCCTTATTGTTTTCCACTGAAGTGGAGCACTGTGTCTCTGTTTTAGGATGCCTTCATACCAATTTTTTTTGTCTAGCTTTTGTAGTTGTTCTAGTAGGCGAGATAGTCCACTACTAGCTATCTGGACATTTTTCCAGAAAGAAGTTTTACGTATTAAATGGCTTTGGTTTTCACCAGATGATGTTGGAGATAGCAGCTGGAGGTTGAGGGAATGAGAGGTGATCAGAGGGAGAGAGAGGTTAAGATAGAAGGAGTAACTTTACTTAAAAGGAGTGGACCCCAGAAGATTAGCAGCAGTCTGGGAACAAAGGAAAGATATAGGGGACAGAATGGCCCTTTCTGAAAATAAATGGCCCCAGAACCTGAGAGACTATGATATCCAGTATTACATTTTATATTTTGCTTTAGTATGCTGTACTTCCCTGAAGTAACTGAGATTCAGAGAGTTTAACTGACATGTCTAATCTCAGACAGCTAGTACACTACTAAGATTTGAACCCACGCCAGCAGACTCCAGAGCCCACGCTTTTAACCACTGAACTACAATAAAGATCAGAGACTTCTAAACTTTTCTGATTATAAACCATAGTAAGAAATACATCATGAGGGACACCTGGGTGGCTCAGTCGGTTAAGTGTCTGCCTTCAGCTCAGTTTACGATTCCAGGGTCTTGGGATCAAGTCCCACATCAGGCTCCTTGCTCAGCAGGGAGTCTGCTTCTCCCTCTGCCTGCCTCTTCCCCTGCTTGTGTTCTCTCTCTCTCTGACAAATAAATAAATAAAATTTTTAAAAAGCTTAAAAAAAAGAAAAAATACATCATGAATCCATATGCACATATTCATAATCAAAACTAACTTTCACTAATCAATATTATCCATATTACCTATAATACATCATGAAATATTCTATTCTATTCTATTCTATTCTATTCTATTCTATTCTATTCTATTCTATTCTATTCTATTCTATCCCATCCTATCCTATCCCATTCCATTCCACTCTATGCCATTCCATTTCCTCCCATCTCATTCTATTTGCTGGATTAACATCCAGCAAGGGGTTGGTCTCCCATTTTGGATAAAAATCATTGCTAAAGACAATGACTTACTTTAAGGATTAATAAAGTACACAGCTCTGATTTGCTGGGAAAAGTTCCAAAAGCAAGAAGGAAGCACAAAGAAGCCACTTATATTATTGTTCCAGAGATTTTAACAACAGAACAGCTTTGGGTGTCACTCACTTCAGATTCTCTCCAATAGGTACATTAACTTTCAACTGGCATTGAGCAAGCGGGGACATTATTTTGCCTGTTTGGGAGCCCATCTTAGTCCTCTCTATACAGCCCAGGGGCAGAATAGGCAGTAAATGTTGGCTGCCTGAGTCAAATAAAGGGTCACGGGGGATGCATCTCAGAGTTTTCTCTGCTCTCATGTTCTCTATTCAGTCCTGAATGAAGAGGGCTGTGACATCTCACTCTGGGTCAGAGTCAACAGCCAAAGAATCTCCTAGAAAGGTCAACTTCCCCCAACTTGCTGTCTTAGTCTGCTGCGGCACCTAGGGATTAAAGAAACATTACCACCCACCCCCCCAATCCAGAATTTCCTGTCCTGTCTTGTGGTTGACTTAAAATATATCAACTCCCACCTCCCTCTTTCTCACCACTTCTTCTTCATGGCTAAAGAGGTTATGCATTCGCAAAGGAAATGATTAAGCAAATTCAAAGATCTTGGTCAGGGACCTGATTTTTCAAGCCCTAATTTTTGAGAGCTGAAGAAATCTGTATGATGAAGGGTTTGCACATAAGTTTTTAGCCTTAGTCAGGACTGGTGCATAATTTCCTGTTTTTGTATCCTCAAAACTGCTAAGCTCCTTGTGAAAAACTGGCCAGCAAAGATAGGGAGGGGGTGGGGGTTGCAGGGAGAGGGTTGGGAGCCAAAAGGGGAGGAGAGAGCTGTTCCTCCTTCAGTTCTGGCAGAACTTCAGTGAAAGTGGAAAGATTTTTTTTTTAAGGCAATGAAGTAGAGACTAGAGGCAGATTCTAGACATTGAAGTTGAGCTTTTGAGTGGTAAAGAGGGGAAGAAACAAGTTTGAGCAGGAATTTTAATGAGCTGCCAGGTACTCAAAGAGCAGTTGAATCTCAAAATGTTCCAATGAGCATGAGCATTTATTAGGCATTAGGCACTCATGTGCCAGGCACAGTGCTAACTGTTTTGCATGGAATATATCATTAAATCCACCTAGCAGCTCCATGTGGTAGATTCCATTGTCATCCTCCATTTTATGGATATCAAAGTGAAGTTGAAAAAGTAAAGTGACTTGATGTCACATGTTCATTTGTTTAGATCCAGGGTGGGTGTGGGGCCCTAACCAACGTTGTTTTCTGATGTTAGTTTTCCTCTCTAAGCCGGGCTTTAGTTTGTGCCCATTGGTTCTTAGTTCCTCTTTCCATGTTTCCCTTCAAATTTCATTTCTCAGGTTCCATTGCCAACTGGCTTCTGGTTAGGTTCAGACAGCGGGGGGCACTGCCACCAAGCTATTTTTCCTATGTCCTCCCGTCAGCAGAAAGGCAGTACTTCCTTTTTTTTTTTTTTTAAAGATATTATTTATTTATTTGACAGAGAGACACAGCGAGAGAGGGAACACAAGCAGGGGGAGTGGGAGAGGGAGAAGCAGGCTTCCCGCTGAGCAGGGAGCCCGATGTGGCGCTCAATCCTAGGACCCCGGGATCATGACCCGAGCCAAAGGCAGACCCTTAGCCACTGAGCCACCCAGGTGTCCCGGCAGTGCTTCCTGATAGCCCCCTCTGGACCCAGCTACCCTCGGGCAGCCTCCCCTACCCCCATGTGGTGTTCCTCTACCCACAGGGCATCCAGCTTTCCTGGCTCTGGTAACATGACCTCTTCCTTTTGTCTGTCTGGCCCCGATGGTATTGCAGTTTTCTTCTGTGTCTAATATCTTGGGTGGTGTCCTCATCGTGTGCTTGCTTTTTCACCTCATCCAGCACCTATGAATTCCCCTCTATTAAACTACTTGGGATACCACCTTACACCAGTTAGAATGGCAAAAATGGACAGGGAAAGAAACAACAAATGTTGGAGAGGTTGTGGGGAAAGGAGAACCCTCTTATACTGTTGGTGGGAATGCAAGTTGGTACAGCCACTTTGGAGAACAGTGTGGAGGCTCCTCAAAAATGTAAAAATAGAGCTACCCTACGACCCAGCAATTGCACTACTGGGTATTTACCCCAAAGATGCAGATGTAGTGAAAAGAAGGGCCATATGCACCCCAATGTTCATAGCAGCAATGTCCACAATAGCCAAACTGTGGAAAGAGCCGAGATACCCTTCAACAGATGAATGGATAAAGAAGATGTGGTCCATATATACAATGGAATATTACTCAGCCATCAGAAAGGATGAATACCCAACTTTCACATCAGCATGGATGGGACTGGAGGGGATTATGCTAAATGAAATAAGTCAAGCAGAGAAAGGCAATTATCATATGGTTTCACTAATTTGTGGAACATAAGGAATAGCATGGAGGACATTAGGAGAAGGAAGGGAAAAATGAAGGGGGGGATATCGGAGGGGGAGACAAACCATGAGAGACTATGGACTCTGAGAAACAAACTGAGGGTTTTAGAGGGGAGGGGGGTGGGGAATGGGTTAGCACGGCAATGGGTATTAAGGAGGGCATGTATTGCATGGAGCACTGGGTGTTATACGCAAACAATGAATCATGGAACACTACATCAAAAATTAATGATGTATTGTATGGTGACTAACATAACATAATAAAAAAAAAAAAAAAAAAAAACTAATTGGCACAAGGACCCTGGGTGAGATACAGATGTTTGTGCCTTAGACACAGACCCTGAGACAAGAACTTGGATGCAGGTAGTTTATTTGGGAAGTGATCCCAGGAAGCACAAATGAGGGAGAGTGTATTTATGGGTATGTTACTACTGTGGGCAGCTAGGATTCAGTTTTGCCAGGGACCTGGTGGGAGCATTTAGAAGACACCTCAAAATTGTCCCTCTGAGGGGTGGGGAAGCTGAGATATTTACCTGCCATCTCTTCATTGGTTGAAGGTTGTCCCTAGGGGCGTAAAATTTTGGGCATTTCCAGAATGCCCTGCGGGTGGGCTGAACGAGTTCCCACAGCCACTGGAGAAAGCCACCAAGAAGAAAAGCCAATAGTGGAGAGATCTTTGAGGTGGGGAGTTATCAGTGCTGTAGGTGAACTCTGAAGTGGGCTGAAGAGAAATGAGGTGAGGCATTCACGGCATTTGCTACCATAGCAAACCGGCTAATATTTTAAGATACAACAGAGGAAAACCAAAGGCGTACTCGAGTCCACTCCCCAGAAATTCTACTTTACTTTAGAATGAGGTGGACATCAGGGAAAATCAACATTTTTCTTTTTTTTCCTCTCCTTCTTTTCTTTTTTCTTGGATGAGCCAGCCAGTCAATGGTTACCAGAATGGAGAGGGCCTGGCACAGTTTAATCCTAGTGATTGGGTGACCTATGAGCCCATGGAAGTGAAGACGTATGTGCTACTTTGGGCAGATGTCTGTGTCCTCATCAATAATGTTCACTGAGCACTTACTACTTGCCAGGCACTATGCTTACAAGCTATAAACGTGTTGTCTCGTTTACTTTTCTCAGCAACTTTCTGAGTTAAGTACCATTATTATTCCCATTCTATAGAGGAACAAATTAAGACTTTAATATGTAAAATAACTTGCTCATGATCTCCCAGTCTTGGATCATAGATGTGGATCATCTGGGTGGATGAGGGGCCAAATTCCAAACTCACATTTATGACACATGGAAATGAGCATTTAACCATTCTTGTAGGGACCAATGCCATTTAGAGGTTTTATCTAAGTGGGTAGTTCTTATACTTTTAAAAGAGGCTTAAGAAGAAAATGATTATACTTTGTAATACCTACTAGATGTTTCAGTTCACTCAATGAGTATTAGTCAAATTGAGTTTATGTTAGATCCTACCGGCAACCAAAATACAGATGGGACTCTACCACCCTTCAGTTCAGATCTTTTTTCCCTATTTCTCAGGAGAAGTTCTAACTTCTTACTGTGGGCTCCTTACTTCATGTCCTCGATGATCTGGTCTGTGCCTTCTCTCTTGCCTCCACCATCTTACCTGTCCTCCCCATGACCTCCCTCTGGCCATGCTGAACAACTTGCCATTCTCTCTGTAGACCCTGGGCTTTTGCACTTCCTATTCTGCTGGGAACCACTTTGGCCAACTCATAATCATTCTTTGTGAGTTAGCTCAACTGTCACCACCTCCAACGGCCAACCTCCATCCCCTGTAGTCTGGTAGCAATGTCTTCCTCCGAGTTTCACAACACCCTACACTTACTTACCATACGTTATATTATTATTGTCCTCTTGCCTGCCTGTCTTTCCCACAGACATGAAAACATGTCGTTAAGACCTTAGGTTGGGTTTCAGCCTTGGTTCTGACATATGTGTCCTTGGATAACATTGCTTCTCCTCTCTGAACCTTAATTTCCTCATCTGTAAAATGGGCAGTAAGCAAGGTAATTTATGTGGCACACAATGGCTGGCATGTAGTAAGTCCAATGTTAGCTATGCATCTTCAGGGCTGGTCTTCTTAAATCGATGTCAGTGGAGTGGTAGCTCTACCTAGACCAGTGCTTTTCAAATTTCTCTGCCTCACAACCACCTGGAGGGCTTGCTAAAACACACATTGCTGCCCTCCACCACGAGTTTTTGATCCAATGGGTATGGAGTGGGGCTTGAGAATTTGCATGTCTAATTAGTTCTCAGGTGATGCCGATGCTGATTGTCATGGGACCACACTCTGAGAACCACTAGGCTAGGTAGCTGGGGAGGGTGGATGTCTAATTAAAGTGATTGAACACTTGGGGCTAAAATAAACTCATACTAGAGAATAAGGCAACCCCCTCCCCAATAGATATGGCCATAGATTATCTATTAATATATCCATTCAGCCAATATTGTTGAGAATCTACTATGTCCAGGCACTATGCTAGACATTGATGACAGAGCAATGAGGGACACAGACAAGAAAGTCCCTGATGTTGATGAGTTCACAGTCTAATGGCCCTGTTTTGGAGGGCAGGGCATCATAAAAGTATGTGCCCCATCAGTCAGAATTGTTGGGGCATGGTTGATCTGAGGAACCACTAACTTTAAAGACACTGATGTCAATAATTGCCTTACTGTTTATTGCATCATTGTAGTTGCCTCTAAATAATTGATTTCGCCAAAACAATAAATCAAAACTGATTATGGTAATCCCATAATCCCCCTTCTGGAACTGTAGCCATCAATTGGCACTGGTCTTAGGGTGAAGTCAGCCCATGGAACATGGCAGAGCAGAGTCCAGAGAATCGGAGCCAGGCTGTGATATAACATATGTTAAATGATATGATAAATATCCTTACAGTTATTATGATTATTACTAGCCAATTTGAGTAGGAGTTTTCTGTTTTGGTGCCGAAAGTTCCCTATGACGTAATAGCTCTCCTTTACTAAGTGCTTATGGTGCGCCAGCCACCAGCTCCACAAAGTAGGCATTATTCTAGTCCCATTGTTTAGGGAGGAAACTGAGAGGTTAAGTCGCTTGCCCGCTAGTTGGGTACAGAGACATGAGAGGTAAGGCTGGGTTATGGAGCATGAGGAGCTGGTGAGGGGAACTTAAATGCTTTGCAGTGACACCAACCTAAATGGTTTACAATCACACTACCCTTCCTTAAGCTTTGTCTAAGACTAAGCTGGTAAGAATGGAAGAACAAACCAACTTTATTTTGGTCTGGTGGACTGGGAATCATGGAAGGCAGTTGACTTGCCCAGGTTGGCCCCCTCTTGTTCTAGTTCTCTTCATTAAATTTGACTACTTTCTAGAAGTTAATCAACAAGCACATTCTTAAGAACTTTTTTGGCCCAACCTCCTGGTTAGGGAGTGAGGGAGAAGGGCTTGGCTGGAGATGGTAGCGCCGTAGGTCCTAAAACTCCCCCATGTGGCCAGATTTCAACAAAAACATCCTTCAGCGAGAGTCAATCACGTAAGCAGTGAGCTCCTTCTAGCAGCTGGAGGCCATTTTGTCAAGAAGTGCTCCTTTGGAGAGAGAGAGGGGAAAAAAAAGGCATACAGGTGCATGCCAGTGTCCTCATAATAAAATATAATAAAGGTGGCAATTAAGTTCAGTTAGAGGTATACAGCTTTAAATTAGATGATGTATTCAGAAAGCATTCTATAAACTGCAAAGTGCGAGAATGTGAGGCATTATTATAGTTATCCTTACTTCTGTGAAATCGCAAACGGGATGCTCTGTCTTCTATGGCAAGTTTAAAGGGCTAGGGGATGGAGAGGCTAAAACGAGCAGCTTTCTGGGGAAAGGAAACAGAGCCGCAAGGGTTAAACTCTCCAGAACACCAATTTATGCAAAGGGTTGGATCCCAACCGGCTCTCAGGCCAGCCCTAAGATCTGAATTACAAATTTACAGAATTTGCTGCTCAGTAAGTAATTTCTTTTCTCCCTAATGGGGCCCGTAATTTCCAGTGGGCCAGGGTCACTGTGTGTTCACTGATGGAGTGAGGGAGATCTAGACTGCAGAGGAGCCTCATTTCTACTCACCGTGCGACCTACTGTTTAAGAAGGCTTCAGAAAGGACATTGGGATGATGGTTAAAACCAACCCTTACCTTCCTTACCATTCCGCAAAGCGCATGCCCTGTGTCTGCAACTTGGGTGAGTTGATCACTGAAATCATTTTCCTTTCCAAAGTTTTCTTTAAAGCTGGAAGGCTAGCTGATTTTCCCACTTAGGGTTTAAGATCCACGTGGGAGTGTTTGACATAAGAAATGACATTTGTCAGGCCCTAGATGTGGAAATGAGCTCCCTTCTGGGGGCAGGCACTGTGTGAAGGAGCCAGCAGGACACAGATTCCAGGCTCTTGGAGTCTAACTTAATGGGGCCCCATTGCATCTGGACCGTTTGCAAGCAAATAAGGGCAGTCCAGCTCCAGCTCAAGTGTGTGCGTGTGTGTGTGTGTGTGTGTGTGTGTAAATCCCGGATAATTTGCTTAAAGAGCAGGAGGATGCAACAAAACCCACAGAACTTAACTTTCTTTCTCTTTTCCCTCCCTTTTGGGCATTTCTGGAGGTATGCCTCCCCTTCCCTAGATGATGAATTCACGAGGGACCTCACGGGCTGCTGAGAACAAGAGCGCTTTTGAATGAATTCTTTTATGGATATCAGTCAAAAAGTCACCGTCCGCTGGAACTGGAAAGCTGCGTTTTTGTTTCTGTTTTTCCCCCAGGGGCGGCCGGTTCAGCTCAAAAGCTCAATTCTTGGAAGGGCCACTTCTTGACACGGGAGAAGACACACTTCCCTGTGCACCTAAAAATAAAAAGTAAATGAATAAATGAGTTTGTAAATTTTTAACAAGGCCCCTAGGCCCCCTCCCACAGGCCATAATGCCCTTTCAGCTGCAAGACGTGTTTTGTGTTTCGATGTTGTACACAGCTTTGCCGTCCAAGTGGCCTTTCTGGGCTCCATATTTGGAGGAACTTCAGTCCCTCAAGGCTTTTGAGACTCAAGAGCCTTCCAGAGCTCACTTGGGGGAGTTTCTGCTCTTTTGTTGTTGTTGTTGTTGTTTTTTACAGGAGTTCAGCGAGTGGCATGGAATTTGGTATTGACTGTAAAAGCATCAGGAATGAGCTCCCAGCTAAAAAACGAAACAAAATCAAACAAACAAAAACAAACCCTCAAAACTCAGAGATGGGGTTTTATCGCGGTTCTGAGGCTACAACCAGCTTTCTAATCCCCCAGATAAGTCATTGTCTAAGTCTGCTCTGGCTTAAGTTTTCTTGCCTTTAAAAACAACAACAACAACAACAACAACAACAACAACAACAACAAACCCAAGCAATTTCATTAAAAGCTTGCTCTCTTTTTTGGCCGGGGCAATACGAAACCATACAGAAAGTGTTGGCTGTGCAGAGAGGTTCTCAGCAAAAAACGTCATTGAAAAAGATTTTTAAATTTTTTTTTTCTGGGGAGGTGGGGGATGGGAGGGCTCCTTCTGCATTTAGTGACTCAGTCCTGCCCGGGGGCATTTCTCATCAGGGCCAAAAGCCCCTGTGCCCAGTGAGGTGAAACTTGCAAATGAAACTGTCACCTTCCTCAATGGACTAGTATGGCCCAGAGCTCACCAAAGGTCACACAAGGCGACCCCCCTGGTGTTTGGGAACAAAGGAATAAGCAGCTGCCTGGTTTTCTTGAATCGGCCCATGTTCCACGATGGTGTTGGTGGAGGAAAGTCACCCTGCCAGTAAGCTTCCCCAAAGGGCTTTTTCCTGATTTGTGCCAAGTTAAGCATTCAGACTCGAAGTGGCATGAGGTCATTCTCAACTGGGTGAGCCACAGACACGGATATCCAGGTTTGAGCAGTAGTTCTGAAGAAGCCAAGGAAAAGACCTCTGATGGTTATTTGAAACCTAGCATTTGGCCATCCAAGCTGGGAGCTAGCAGTCCCCCACAGCAACGGGCCCCCCACATCTGGGAGATAGCATCTTTTTCCTGAACACGTTTTCCAAATGCCATTTTTTTCTTTTGCCAAAGCCATGGTTTTATTTGCCTAACGCACAGACTTGTCAGAAGAGTATATTCAATGTTTACTTCAGATCGTTATGTGATGGATTTTTACAAGCCAGTGTGTATGTGCCGTTCTATCTGTATGTGTATGAATATGGATGCATACATGCATTTATTCTTTTAAGTAATATATAAGTATGAATGTCTGCACACATTTCTCCATGTCAACTATGTTTATATGTATGGGTATAAATACGTATCTGCACATCATGTGCATATCTACAGTGGACATTGCCCAGGCACACATCCTCTAGCCTCCCACTTCCCAGCTCAGTGGGAGCACCTTACCTGTCCCACCACCTCCCAGGGTGGGCCGGGACTCATCAACAAGGGTACAAAGGCCGGCTCCCTTTGGCTCAAGGTAGAACCAACTGTAAGGTGCAATTCATGCTCCAGCACCCCCTAGGGGATCAGGATGAAACTCAACTCCAGCTGAGACCAGTCCTTGCTCAGCTCCCTCCCTGCCCTGTTGTTCACTTCCTCTTTCCACCCGAAGGCCTCCCTCCACATATCACATGTTCCTGAATCCCTGTCTCAGGCTCTGTCCTAGGCAGCCTGGGCTAAGACAGTGCTTTTATATAAGTGCATGTGTGTGTATGCAAATATATGTGTGCACACATTTGTATGTGCATGTGCCCATATACAAGGAAATCTAGGAGCATCTGGGAGGGAAGACAAGATGGAGGAAGAAGACTGATTTTATCCTGTGGAGGATAAAGGTGTCTCAGAGAGTACAAGAGACCTGCTTTAAAAGTTGAAAATTAAAAGATGCTTTAGATGTAAATGTATTTTTTTTATTAAATCAGAAAAATACAGTATACATGATATCAGTCAATCATATGCTACTTTGAATTACATTTTAATAGACTCATGGTCCTATTTACTCCTCTGTACACGTATTAAAAAAACCTCGGGTATTTGAATAATCTTCCAAAAATTTTTATTAACTGGGGTTATGGGGAGGGTTTTATCAGAAAACATCCTGAGAACATTAGGAAGTTACAGACAGGCTTGAGATAAGCGTCAGACAGAACAGATGAGGCCAGCCCCTCAGCCATCTGAGAAGCATTAATAATGTAAGATTGCAGAGACCAAATCTTTGTTAGGGCTACAGGATGCAGGATTAAAATGGAGACCTCAGTGCCCCCTTGTGTTGCAAAGTAAACTTGCAACTTCATTTATTTGTTCTGGTTTTTTTGTTTTTTGTTTGTTTGTTTGTTTGTCTGTCTTGAAGTTGTAATGTCACCGAGCTTCAAAAAGCAATGGTTTTCCCAAATCATTTCAAACCCTCTGCGGTCAATCTTTTCCCTTCTCATCAATAACTTTCAAGGACCCTCTTCGAAAAGCAACCCTTCTTCATTCCCTTTTCATTCCCCACACATTCCTTTCCAAGAAATTGGTAACCTCCCCCACGGAGCCCATGCTATCCCTCCTCGAAATGTGAACCTAAATGGATTTTTGTCTCTCCTCTTTGAGTTTAGAGGATGAGCGTGTATTTCCTGCAGAGCTTTCTTCCTTCCAACAGGCATTCTTCTTCGGCAACTTACTTGCCATGGCCATTTTTCATAACTTACCCAGAATGCATTCCTCCACGCCCTCTACCCGCTGCCTGGCAACCATCAAGTCTTCCCGCCTGACTGGTTCACCTGCTACACCATCTTGACAGCTATTTACCAGAAAAGATTGGGCCAGAGACGTAAATAATACACCTCGATATACAACAGCTCGGGCTTAATTTGTAGGCAGAATTTCATTTGATGGCCATTAGAAGAAAACTATGTACATGGAGTGGCTCGGGGAGGAAATGGAGGAGGGAGAAGACATCTTGCTGGCAGGATAACTTGGTGGGAACTGTAGTGGTTTGTTTACTTGGATTTGCCAACTGGTCCGATGGATACAGGGTCTGTTTGCACTTGGGCGTCCAACATCCGCTTTGGTCCCTGGAGAAAAATATAAAGAAGTTGCACCCTAATGAAAGTCTGAAATATCAAGAGCAATGACTGCCATTTATTTTGCACTTACTCCGCGCCAGGTCTTGTGCCAAATAAATATACCCTTTGCATGAGTGGTGGATAAAAGAATGGTCTCCAGCCAGATGTTGGAGTGCATTGCCCAGTTCTTTCACTTTCTAGCTCTGTGACAACTTGGAGGAATTACTTCACTCTTTAAAATCAGTTTCTTCATCTTTCCAATGGGGGAGATACAACTTATCTCTGAGGGATGCTCCGAGGTAAAGTGAGTCCCCCCTCGGGCCCCATGGGGCATGGACTTTGGGGATCAGAGGCATTCACGTCCCCTTTGTCCTGCCCACTGTCTCAGGCCTGCACCTCACGGGATACAACCAGCCAAGCCAAACCCACCCTCATCTGGTCCTCTCGCCAGCCCAGTGAGGAGGGCAGTGATGATTAACCCAGTTTTACAGATGGGAAAACAGGCTCTAAGATAAGTCAGGACCGGCTTATGTAGCGTTGCATGGGCCCCCCGACTTGGAATCTGGACCTCAGATCACCTGCTCTCCAGGCTCCAGCCTGGGTCCTGCCCACTCTTTCCAAGCCCTGGGTGGAGTAACTGAGCTAATTGTTCCCAGCCTCGGTTCAGCCTGTGCCCAGTGGAGAGGGCCAAAAATGATAGGTAGGGGACTCTGGGAGAATAAAGAATAGGCCCTATCTTCTTTCCAATCTCCGTTGGCTCCCCTGTAAAACCTGCAGATTGGCCTGCATGGAATCCTAGCACTACATGAAGGCGTCGGGGACCCGTGACAGTGGGAGAGACGAGAGCGCCATCAAGTGGGTGGCTCTTGGGCAGGATGGGGGCAGGGGGCCTACTCCCCCTTCAATCAGAGCTCCATGTTAATCAAATAGATATGTTTCTATAGACACATTTATGTGTGTATACACACATACGCACACGCACATACACCCGTGAAGGTTCTGACGTTTCCTTTGTCAACCGAGTCCCTCTGCTCAAAAACCAAATGCTTGCAAACAGTGGCACTTGATGAGTTCTAAAGGCTTCCTTCCAGTTCTTTTCAGACGCTGCATGAAATGCCAAGGAGGCTGCTCCCTGTTAGAATCCAGGCAGTATGACGAAGGACTGGGGGGAAGGGAGGAGCAGAGCAGAGAGGATCTCACCCGCAGGGCAAAGATCAAGCAGGGATCGGCAGGCAGTGAATTTGGGAACTGACTGGGGCAGATGGTTTTGGGCAAGGAGAGAGGGAGGCGGCATGTGGACAGAGGGAGAATGAATTGCAGGGAAAGGAGTCCCACGGTGGGTTTAAGATGAGAGCAATGTGGGCTGATGTCCCACCTTTGCAGGAGGTCAGGCTCCGGTCCACATACAAGGTCCAGCGTATTTGCCGGGGAAATGATAGCATCCACTATGGAACTCCTGCTTCGTGTCAGGTGCTGGACCCCTTACGACATACATGCATTTGATTCCCCAGGAATCCTAGAATGTTGCTGTCATTATCACCTCAGCTTTGCACAGGGGAAACTCGAGGCTCAGGTGGGGTTAAGTGACTAACCCAAGGCCACAAACCTAGGAAGTGGTAGGTCTAGCACTCCAGTGAAGCTGTCCAACTTCTCAGCACGGGCTCCCGGGCACTGCTCTGTTTTTTGTTTTGTTTTTTTTTTTTAAGGATTTTATTTATTTATTTGACAGAGAGAGAGAGAGCACAAGTAGGCAGAGAGGCAGGCAGAGGGACAGGGAGAAGCAGACTTTCCACTGAGCAGGGAGCCTTACGCGGGGCTCCATCCCAGGACCCTGGGATCATGACCTGAGCCGAAGGCAGATGCTTAACGACTGAGCCACCCAGGCACCCCCTCTGCTCTGTTCTTTCCAACTGCCCTACGTGCTGTTTGGCCATCTCTGGGCTTCTCAGCTCTAGCCCCCTGGCACTTGGGCTCTCCCACCTCCATCAATCAGAGGTCACCAATACCCACAGATATTCAGGGACTGGGACAATCAGGAATGATCAATTGGTTTCGGGCAGTTTGCTTCATGTACCTGCCCCATCTCTATCACAACCTGAAGGTTAACTCCAGCCCCATGGCTCTTCTGTGCACCGTGGGACATTTAGCAACATCCCTGGTCTCTACCCACAACATCCCAATAGCACCTATTCCCAGTGGTGACCATCAAAATGGTCTCTGGACATTGCCAAATGTCCCCTGCGTAGAAAATCACAGGTTCAGAACTACCGGATGAGATCCATCCTGTTAGATCCAGGGATTTTGTGTGTAAGGAGATATGCAGAGAACACTCCATGAGCCTCTAACCAAAAAATAAAATAAATAAAATAAAGCCCAGAAAACAACCAAAAACCACCAAGAAAGTGAGGAACTGACTGGGCCCGTGAGCTCAGAATCTTTCCAAAACAGCACCCTCCCCATGCGGTACACCACCCCGGGCACTGTGGCTTGGCAGGGAATGGTTCCACCAGAACTTTGGGCAGAAAAAAATGCATAGTCAGTTTGGAAATGTCTAGAAAAGTGTGATAAGGGTTTATACTCCTCTCCAAGGAACTGGAGCAGAGAATGGAGACAAGTTTTCTAGCAAAACCACTCAAAGCATGATCAATCTTTTAGCCCACCCCCCTCTCCCCTCCGCTTTGATGGTTGGTCTCCAGTCTTCATCACCTCTTAAAAACCGGAGAGGGCTTTACACCAGAGGCTTGGGAGTAGGAGAGGGGCTCTGTACCAGGGCTTCCCATTTCCAAACAGCCTCAAACCATGACTTCTAGCACTATCTCACGCTGAGGTTCTGTACCCATACCTAGACACACTGGCCAGAGGGAGATACGATGGCATTCATCCATAAAATAAACATGGGGCCTGAGAGTCTGCATTTCTAACAGGTTCCCACAGACGCTGTTTGGAGACCAAACTTGGGCCCAGGGGAACCATCGTACTCCCCCACCTCCATCGATCAGAGGTCACCAATACCTACAGATGTTCAGCGACTGGGACAATCAGGAATGATCAATCGCTTTAGGGCAGTTTGCTTCATGTACCTGCCCCATCTCTATCACAACCTGAAGGTTAACACCTGTTAACTCCAGCCCCATGGCTACTGCCAGTGTGATTTCCTTGTCCTGCCCCATGGGCTCAAGCCACATTCCCGTGAGTCCTAGGTGTGACTTCACCTGTTTCTCCTCCTAGTGGATGCTTGACCACCTTGCTTATCTTTTGATTAATGACCTTCAGACTCTCCTCATTTGCCAGGATTTACATTATCCCAAATATAAGAAACCATTTCCTAGTGCCATATTTTGCCCATCCATTCCTTCCTTCATTCAACAAACCCTTCTTGGGTGTCTACTATGCTCTAGCCACCATGCTGGGGAGGACAGCACATCTGCCCATGACAGTGTCGTCACTGCCGTCCAGTCTAGGGGAGGAGACAGAGAAGAACCAAACAGACACACACAAAATAACCCAGAGGTTAATTAATTACAGAATGTCTGGCCTCCGCTCACCCTGGACTAGGCCTCTCTGGAAGGAAGGAGCTAATTTTTAGTCACCTCTGTATACCCACCACCCAAGGTCAGGTTCAGAGCAGTTTCCTGATTTAAACATTTCAAGGCTCCCTTTGGCCACAGGTGAATCCTGATGCTCCTCATCACCACCTGTTCCTGCCACCTTGCCTCTGTCCTCCTATGCCTTTTTCCAGCAAGACTGAATTTCACTTCTCTGCTGTCTCTCCATTGCCTGGAACACACTGGTTCTGCAGGCCTCCCCTTGCTTCCTCCTCCACAGGCTAATCTGAGGCCCCACCTTAGAGGTCGTCTTCTCCGAGAAGCCTTCCCTGACACTCCTTTCAACCCCCCGGGGAGGGGGTGTCACATCCTCACATTCAGGCTCCCCCGTGCCTGCCTTCTGCCTCCCTGTTCTTCACCCGCTCAGTATCCCTGCCCCCAGCCATCGGCACCGGAGTGTCCGGCCAAACAGTGATGCATCTGTCCAGCCTGCTCTCCGAGCCTAGCACAGCGCCTGGCATACAGCAAGTGCTCCAGCAACATTTCTTTGACAGAGGTCCAGGCCAGTCCCACCTTGAAGGCATGAACCACACTCCTGGCCCAAGAGCCTAGAAAGAGGTGATGAATGATCCACCTACCAGGCCCTTAAAGAAGCCCCCGAGGGACTGTCGCCGCTTCTCCTGTCTCTTTTGGGACTTGTCCCCATTCTGCAGCGAGTTCGCCTCCCCCGCGGCCGGTTCCACACACTGGACCGGTTCTTTGGCTTCCTGCTTGTTGCTCTTCTGCTTGTTCCCCTCAGCCGCCACCTTCTTGTCCTTGGAGGAGCTCTCTTTGCCCTTCTGGTCTGCTCCCGCTGGCTCCGGCTCTGGGGATGTGATCGCCTTCTCCGGTGAGTCTGACTTCTACAGCAAGTTCAAACAAAATTCATGTTTAGTAGCTATAAGACAACACTCAGTAGCAGGAAATAAGTATGTCAGAAGAGAGGTGTTCAAGTGTTGGATGGGGTCTACGTGTTCATGAGTCCTGGGTGAAATTGAAAAAAAAAAATAATAAGAAAAAGGTGCAAATACTTATGACGGTTCAAGGTCACAGTGGGAGACATTTATTTGTTTATCTAAAAATTCATTAATGCTTTCCCAGCAAGCATTCTTCTCTCCTCCTTCTGGGACTAGAACTTGGGTTTTCCTTGGAGAACTACCCTTTTCTCTCCTTTATTCTCCTTGGAGAATGACCCTTTTCTCTCCTTTATTCACCGTGGTTCAGACAAATTAATTCTGCCCCTGGACAAAGGCACAGGACTCAGGCCTGGTCAGTCAGAGCCATGCACGTGATCCGGCTGCTGTGATTGGTTCAGGATGGCTGAATGCAGATAAAAACTGAGCCAATCACAGAACCTTGCTAAATCAACCGAGAGAGAGGTCTGTCTACTCTCCATTGGATTCCAAACTGTGAAGATAAAAGCCTGGAGCTTCCAGAGCCAGTGACATTTCCAGGAAAAATCTGCTTGAAAAGGAAGCCAATAGAGAGAAAAGCAGAGCTGAGAGATGAAGAGAGAGAGAGGGAGAAAGAACCCAGGTGCTGACAACCTCACATATGCCCCTGGATCTAGCTGTTCCTGAAACCCTTCTGTGCTTAAGCCAGCTCTGAGAGGGTTTCTTCCACTTAAAACCACATGTGACTCTTTTCTTGGGATGCCTATTCCTTTTTTCATGGTTATGTCTATCTTAGTTTCTGGTGTGAAACTGTTCTTTTGTTCATAAAACAGTGGTGAGAGAAGATAAGTGTTTTAAATTTTGGATGTACATCTTTCATGCTGAAGAGAAATTTTTGCAGTCCTACTTGGTTCCTACAGTTTGGAAGGATGAAGCTGTAAAATCCAAAATTCTAGAAAATGCTAGGTAAATTACAGATAACAAAATATCTGTAAAGCAAAAGCCTTTTCTCCATAACTTACTTGAACTGAAATTACTATAGGGGCCAGACAGATGAAATAAAAACATGACAGAGGGCAGGGGTAAGAATAATCACATAGAGACCTTATTTCCCCAGTTGGGAGAGCAATGTAAGAAATATTTCTCTAGTGTAAGAAAAACACCAGTTCAAGCAATGCTGGCTTTGATGTTGGGGAGAAAATTGGAGTGGCGGGGAGAATTGTGGTGAATTGTCACATGCCCTGTCCAAAGGGGCAACAGCTGCTCAGACCCAACCAAGATACTATGTAGGATTACAGCCCCAGTGCTGTCAAGTCTTCTATTTTTCGCATAGAAACTTGAAAACAGCCACAACACCAGCAACCCCGTGGGCCACATTTGACCCGCTGAATATATGTTTACAACTCTGATTTGTAAAAGTGATAGATTGTTCCCGAGTAAAAAAGTTCTTGGACAAAGTTGTTGCAGTTTGATGGAGAAAGTGATAAGCAGAGAACTGTCATTTCTCATCAGTATCAATATACCCCTTAGAAATAAGCAAGAAGACAGAAGATGCCCCGGTCCCAAAAGCTTCCTGAGGGCAGAATTCCTTGGAGAAAGGAAACATCCAACACTGAGTCATTCCAAGAAGCTCTCCTGCCACCACCCGCTCTGATTATTTCCGTCAGACCCCCACTGCCGAAGTTGTAGCAAATGCGAAGTAAGATACAGATGCCCAAATGCAACAGAGAGCCGAGAGCAGATCCCCTGTACAGTAAGACAGAAACTCCCATCACGAGGCTCTTCAGAAAGACCACAGACCATTTGCACACCCTGGTGACTGTTTTTGTTGCATAGAAGATGGTAAGATCCAGTTATTGGCTAAGGGCTTCGTGTTTGGAGTCAAAAGAACAGGGCGTGGTCCTGGTTCCATCACATCCTTGCTGTACGACCTGGAAGAAATCATTGGCTCTCTCAGCTTCCTCATCTGTGTGCAAGCAACAAAAGACGTCATACCTCATGGTGGTCTGAGGATTAAAGCCTGTATCACATGGTGTCTGGCCATGGAGAAGGCCAAACATCAAGGGACTGGTCTTCTTGTTTGGTCTGGGAGAGAGGGGGTTCCAGGACATGCAACTTAATTTTAAAACCACAAACTCCCAGGCAAACTGGGGAGAGTCGGTTAGCCTGACCCGACATTGCCTGCAGAGATTGTTTCTGAGAGATTCTTTCTGTGTGGCTCTGAGAGCCAGGTACAGACCAAGGACTCAGGAAATACTTGTTAAATCGAGTGTCCCTGGGCCTCTCCAACCTTGTCTCTTATTCTTCTCCCCTCTGTTCCTTCTGCTCTAGACACATGGTCTCCTCTTCTTCCTCAAACAAGCTTATTCTCAAAAAAAGGGACTTCACGTTCGCTGTAACTTCTGCTCAGTATGTTTGTAGGGTTTGACAGGATTGCTGCTTCTTTGCTGTCAAGTTTCAGCTCAGATGTCGCCTCCTTGGAGACGCAGTTCCTGTTTAGACGGTCTAAAGAAGCCCGACCCCTCTCTGACAAAACACTGCTGTGTTTTCTTGATGTTTGCCTTAATCTTGGGGATTTCTTGGCTCACTTGAGAACGTTCCGCCTGCCTCTCTCTGCTGGAAGGGGAGCTCCAGAGAACAAAACTCTTCTGTCTTCCATGGCTTTATTCCCAGCACCTCATCTGACACCTAGTAAGTCTCCACCAACATGGGTTGAATGAATGGCCAGCAACTCGCCTTCCAGATGTTTCTACACTATTTCCCTCAGCAAATCACTGTGAGGTGGGGAGTGAGAAGTGCCCACACATCAATAGCTTTCACAGGACATTGATTTTTTTTTTTTTTTTCAGGAGGGGAGCTTTCAATGGATCAGGTCCATTTACCACAGGGTTATGCCATGCTGTTAGGCTTAAATGTTCTTCTTAATGGCTTAGAAACTAACTTCTGAAAATAACAGATGGATGGTTCCTTATATTCAGAGTAAGATAAGAATCTAAAGCTGTGTGATGATTGCTTTGTCATTAAATGTAGATGATTTAAAATCTTTGCTTGGGATTTGACTCTCTCAGAATTTATAACAGAAATTATTCTCATCCAAATCATTGGAGTGTATCCTCCCCTAGAACCCAGTGATGCTGGCAGGAAGTTGGAGGACAAGGTCATGGAAACATCCCATTTGATTCAGACCTTAGAAGCATACCTAGACCAGGAGGAGCCTGAGGCTTCTTCTTCTGGAATCATCAATCAAGACTTTTATAACCCTGAGAGGGCAAATTGGAAAGGAACAGAGAATGTCTCTTCCCACCCCCAAAATTCAACTAAGCACTTATCATCTCTCCAAGATTACACATCTGTCTCCTCAAGTCTGGATCCAGGGCCCTCTAATGGATTCTCAGAACACTCCTAGGTGAGTGTAAATAGAATGAGGTTTCTAGCTCACTCCGATTTTCACTGACTTCACTTACATTTTAGAATCACTAAGATGATTGGCATCACTGTTTCACATCAAGATCCTAGACAAAATGTACAATTATATCTAAATGTTTCATATTGAATAAAGTAAATTTATCATATTTCCAAGGTAGTTAACTTCAGGATTTTTGGTTCCGAAGTGGTCTAGAGAATGAGTTTGGGGCCAGGTATAGTCATAAATTGAAAAAGAAAAACAAAAATAATTTGAGTGTAGCAAAAAGCAATATATTCCCTGTTGAAATATATGGGCTAATCCAATTATTATGGAAATAGAAATATCATAAATTATTTATAGTCATTGCTGTCCATTTGTGTGTGTGTGATATGAACAATACACTAGGGTGGTAATTTCCTATCAGTGGCATAATAGTAATAGTAACAAAATAACAGCAACTAGTATGCCTTCATAGGTTGAAACCCTAACCCCCAGTGCCAAAGTATTTGGAGTAAGAAATGATTAAGGTTAGTTGAGGTCATAAGGATGGGGCCCTCATCCGATAGGATTAGTGTCCTTGTGAGAGCTGCCATGTGAGGACACAGCAGAAAACAACTGTTGGAAAGCAGGAAGAGAGTTCTCCTCACCAAGAACCATGCCAGCATCTTGACCTTGGATTTTCCAGCCTCCAAAACTGTGAGAAGATAAATTTCTGTTGTCAAACCACTGAGTCTATGGTAGTTTGTAAGGCAGCCCATGCGGCTTCACGTAGCGACTAACATTTATTGAGTCCCCGGTACTAGGTCTGTTCCAGGGACCTTACATGAGTTGACTCATCTAAGCATGACAATGCCACGAGGCAGTCCTTCCCCAGCTCCACTGTAGAGAGGAGGAAACTGAGGCATGGAGAGATTTGGTAAGGTGTTTTTAGTCACACAGCTAAAAAGTAGCGGAGCCAGGGTTTGAACGCAGGCAGTCTTGAGCCTGCAACTCATGCTCTTAGCCAGTTCTCTGTATTGCAAACATTAGTAGAAGAATATTTGAGGACATTTTTGTGAAGGTGTATTTCTAAGTTAAGAAAGAGTACAGGTTATAAAACAGGGTGTTGAGCATGAGATGATCCCATTTTAAAAAAAGGAAACTTGTAGTTATAAAAATGTCATAGCTATGTTTCTTTAGAATGGAGAAAATAATGGAAAAAAACCCCACATGATCCCATGTCTTTCACCTACTTTTTTTTCAAGAAAGAGCTCCTGCTCTACGCCAGGCACTATGCAATGTGATAGAAAAATAAAAGAGGCTCCTCCCTCGCTCCACGGATGCTCCAGACACGGAAAGGAAGAGGTAGAGGAGACATAACTAATAGACAAATGACTCATTACAATGTGTGATAAATTCCATGAAGTGAAAGAACAAGATGCAATGATGATGGGTGGAAATAGAACATCTCCTTGAGGAGGTGACATTTAGGCCAAGACTTGAAGGACAGGAAGGGATTTGCCATATGGAGACGACAGAAAAGCATGTGTTAAATGAAATAGCTGAGAAACTCTAGCTTGTTCATGCATGTATCCGCAGAGCCCAAGATAGTGCCTGGTATACAGCAGGTGCTTAACCTAGAGATGGTAGATGAGCTGTCTGTGGCTGAGAATTGCATTGGCAACTAGGCTGGAAAGAAGTGAGAACATGCAAGCTAAACCCACCACCAAACAGAGTTGATGTGTCACTTACTTGATAGCTGGAGTCTTTCCCATTTATTTCTTCTGAGTGGGTGATCCCTCCATCCCCTTTCACTGACTAAAATAACAAACAGACAATGGCCTTTCAGCTACCATGAGCACAACAACAAGGGGAATGCAAGGGGAGTTCTGAAATGGATGACCTCATTCATTCATGATTGAGATTTGGGGTCAAGACAAATGGAAGACCAGCTAGAAATGTACTACTCATGAAATACACAATTTCCATGTGGCTTGTAACCAGAGTCCGATTATATTCAAGTGTTGGTTTTCCCCAAATAACAACAACAATGGAAGTCTTAAACCCTGGAATTAGGTAATTCTGGGATAAAGAAATGATGACCAAAATGCTGATGTTGGAACCAAGAGGTGGTGGGTCATGTTGAATGAATGAATGACTAAACCATTGGTAGCCTTCTATTGGTAACATTTAGGTGGTGGATGTTTCCTTGTATTTTTTTTTTTCCCTCGCAGAGAGGTGGGGTTTGTTGAATATCTTACTTCCCATTTTTAGTAACTGCTGTGGCCTGTGGCATCAGTGATAGGGCTGGATGGGTTGAATTCACAGCTTTGGCTCCTGAAAGCACACGCTCAGTGAAGGGTTCTCAAACCGCAATCCCAGGGCCACAGCCTCAGCATCACTTTGGAGTTTGTTAGAAATACCAATTCTTGAGAACCACGCCAGATCTACTGAGTCAGAAACTCTCGGGGTTGGGTGGGGGGATGAGCAACAAGCCCTCTGGGTGATTCTAAAGCATACTTGAGTTTGAGCATCACTTTTTAAAGCTAATTGGCATAGACAAATGCAGACCAATACCGGGGCCTGTGGTCTCAGCTGTGGATTCAGTAATGCTCTATGCCTGACGCTTGATAAAGTACCTAAGAAATCTGGTAATGAATTGCCTAGTTCTTATCAACAATGTTGCCTGGGGTTTAATTCCCACATATTTGGTCATTGCTTATCGTCTCCTCCTCCTCTGCTGGAGGAGGGGAGTGTAGGAAATGGGGGTAAGCAATGTGGGGCAAACAGGAAGACTTCAGCTCCCACTGTTATGATCTTAGCTGTTCTGTCAGCAGATGGCAAGAAACTGTAACACCTGCATGAAGAACAGGTAAAAACATCAAAGGCACTCAAATAACTTTTTGACTGATTAATATTATATGTCTCTTAACCAAGTATGGTGCTCATATTAGTAAAGATAATGAAAATTATTATTCATGAAATCTAACTCTTAGTGGATTGCTTACTAAAGGTCAGGCAGTGTGCCAAATGAGATAATAACCCTCTCTAGTTCATTTATTTATCATGCAGAACCTTAAGATGGAGGAATAATTTTATTTGCCTCCTTTTACAGGCAAGAAAATGGAAGCTCAGAGAAACCAGCATGGGGCACGGAACTAGCAGGTTAGGGAGCAAGGATTTGACACCAGGCAATGACTCCATATCCCATACTCTTAACCACCTCTCGGTACTGTCCCTCCAAGGTAGGAGCCGCCATTCAATGAACACATTTTTTATTAAACATCTACTATGAAGCCCCCTAATTAGGAAAGATAATAAGGGCTTGGATAAGATGGAGGCTGATAAATCTCAAATAGGGAGGAACATGCCCATCCATCCTCAGAGGTCAACCATGCTCGTCTTTACATACTACTCGGTGCCACTAAGATTCAGAAGTCTTGACTAGGACTGTCAATGGTTTAACACAGTATGGCAATTTCTAGGTCTTGTCCTGCCTCAGAAACAACCTTTACAGAGCTTGACATAAGGTAGAACCTTGATACATGCTTCTTGATTGGTTAGGAATGGAAGAAATCTTTCTTCAGCCCAAACCCCTGGTGTCTGGAAGTTCCATGTGCTTTTCTTAGGGACATCACCGTCATGGGTTTCACCAAGGTGTTCAGCCCAGAGGCAAATAAGGATCTGTTTGTCCTCTACACATACTTCAGATCCATTTGGATGGAAAGTGGTTTTGTCTTCCTCTGGGTCTTCTGCATTGTTCTACAAGGGCCAGTCTTGCTTGAGAACATTTAGAAAAAGAAATGGACTCTCTCGGTTATCATTTCTCTCCCTGTAACCAGCTCTGTCAGCCTCCTCATTGCATTCAAAGGTTTTGCCATTTTGGGATTTCACTGGCCTCCAGAATTCAGGCTGTCATTAAGAGCCCTTCCTACCCAAACACATTCCCTAGTGTCCTTTACAATATGGCGTCACATCCTCATTAGCTGGCCTTTGGGGAATGCTGAATGGCAAAACCAGCCAAACAAACAAAATGGCTTTTTAAGCAAAACCTCAGTGGAGATCAGGAGGCAGGCACGGCCCCTGGTGCCACCTTCCTGCCCAAGAGAGAGAGAATTTTTAACTTCCCTCTAGTGGTTTTAATTTGATATCTGTTAGGTCCTCTGCCAGTTTAAGGTTTAAATCTGCTTTCTTCCCCTCCTTGTCTTTGCTAGCCCTTGGAGGAGAGTTTGGATTGAATCAAAAGTCTTTCTTGGCAGCAGTGGATCTAGGTTAGCATCCGGAAAACAGCCCCTCCAGCTGTTAGGGAGATCATTGCAAAGAAGTTCAACTTCTTCTTCTTTAAAAAAGAGACTATCTCAAGCTTTTCTATGATTTTCCTCTGTTATTCATTTTGAGGCATAAAAAGCTGTATATATGCCAAGGTGACTGCATGCTGAGTTTAGACTAAGGGTCTTAATAAGTCCCTCCCTCCCTTCCTCTCTTTGTTGTCTATCATTCTTTTCTCTTTGCTGAGTCCTCTTTTAGAGACCAAGTCAAATAGTTCATGTTGGGCTCTGTATTCAAAGGACAATAACCACAGAAGCTCATTTTCTCCAGCTGTCAAAAATAGAGTTACCATTTAAAGAACCCAAATTTTTTTCAGGGACTACCTAATACTTTAAAGAACAGTTCGAAGACTACCAAGCAATTTCAGAGCTTTTCAAAAGTTCATTACTGATCAACTTTCTTCCAGGGGTTTATTTTTATTCGTGAGAGCCAAAGGTGAAGCATCTCAGGGCATCCAGCCTGCAGTGTTGGGATGGAATCTGGTTGTGACATCCAAGCTTTGCCTATTAATAAAGTCATTTTTATTTCTTTCATTGTGTCATGTATTCTAATAGCTTGATACTCTGAGGAGCATTTGAACCCTCTCCAACGTGTATCACTTAGATATTCAAAGTTCTAGTGGAAATGTTTGGTGGGCAGCTCGCATTTCTTTGAAAGGAGTGCGAGTGTATTTTTGGTGGAGATCTAATTCAACCGAAGTTGAGATTTAAAAGAAGAATTGGGAAGATATTTTAATTTATTGTGTGGGGTTGTTTACTAGGTCAGCCTCATTGTTACACAAATCCAAGGAACTGGACCTGCTAGAAATTTCCAGAATCAACAAAGGCCATGAGTCCAACCTTCGTGTTTTACCAAGATGCTCACTTCAAACAGAACTGGACAATCAGACAAAATTACACAACCAAGGCAAATCTCAGTTTAGTGACAAACATATTCAGAAAACGTACATCCGAGCTTTATGTAAGTCATGTATTAATTCTCCTCTCTCTTGCCTTGTTGTAATTTCAGGTGATTTCAGATGAGCGCAGAAAACATTATGAGGAGAATCACAAAAATAGAGCTATGGCTGTCCTTTCTCCATGTACTCTCAAAGAAAATCAGCTGCCAGGAGCACAGAAAGTCACAAATACATCTAAGTACAGGGGATGAGCTTTAGAATCAACAAACACCTGAGTCTGAGTTCTGGTGCTGCCATTTTCCAGCTCTGTGACCCTGACCGAATCACTTAAACACACTGAGTCTACATGCCCTTCTCTGCACGGTGGGATGGGAATGTGTTGCATGGAGTTTTTAGGCTAATAAATGAGCTAAGGCATGCACTGTGCTAGGATGGTGCTGGCCAGGCCACTGGCAAATGATACATACACAGTAGCTATTATCATCATTACTATAATTATTAACCGAGAGTGCCAAGTGACCACAGAATCTCCTGTAAGGGTAGAAAGGAACACAGGCTGCTGCGGAGATAGAAATTGAAACCTCCCGAAACACAACTCTGTTTTCATAGTCAGTACTTGGGGCAGAATGGGAGATCAAGAACTTGAGCTGGAAGACTCCTGTTCTTGTTTTTTTTTGTTTTACAGTCACCATTACAAACCATCCTCCTTTTTCCTCCAGATGGTCAATTTCAACAGGTTTTATTAGATTTCTAGATTGAAGGTAAGCAATGGAAGACCGTGATTTCCTGGCTGTATCCTCATTTGGATCTTATATGTGCTCAATATTAAAGCTCACAGTCCCTCTCTGTGCCTGAGAACATGATTCCAACAAAGAGCTTCTTACAAAACGAATGGTCTAAAGAAAGACAGGAGGAGGACTAAATGAAACAGTAGGTGACAAGGGTTCAGAGGAGGAAAGCACTTTTCAAGTACAGGGTGTTATTAATATTGACAAATTATAAATCTATATCTCTATATTCCCATCTACCACCGTATGGTTTCATCTGCCTACCTGGTTTGTGGGCACATGAATAGACTTCTCCACCCACTCACTTTATAAAAATATACTGGCACTTCAAATATCCAATTTCTTGACATACACTTGAATTAATACATATGAGAATCTTTTTCTATTTAGGGTATGACAGATGTCTTAGCTACTTTTTGCAATTATTTTGAAAATCTGTAGGAGCCCATAGGATTTTTGTGAAGTGATAGAACTACCTGTGTTGGATGCAGTGCAAGGACTTAGGGGACTCTATTTATTTTTCCTGAAATATACTTATTTTTCCTGAAATAAGATTATTTAAAAAATGATATTCTTTCCATTTCTATTTTTTATGAGAGGTTAATTTCTAGAAAGAAAAAGATCTCTTTAGAAATAACCTGGGCGATGCAGTTATTTTTTTTAAATATGCAACCATGAGTCACAGTGCCATGGGACAGCAAAATATGTTTTCTGAGAGAAATTTAAGGGAGGCCAAGGCGAGGAGGTAGAAAATCAAAAATGATTTGATGAATGGAGACATTGATTATAAAACAAAGGTGACACATTTACAATTGAGCTTCCTCTTCTATTAAATCAATTATTTTAAAAATAACTTATATTTTTCTAACAATATATAACATCATTTTGAAATGTCCACTTATTTGGCTCAAAAAATAAAAAATGAAAACCTCAGTGATGAGTCAGATGTTGTCTCGATTTTCAAGCCCTGAGAGGAAGGGTTGGTTTGGTTTTGCTTTCTCCCGCATAAATCTGGACTTTAAATTAGTTTGGAAGTCATGCAATGTTCGCTCAAAGTGTTTCCTGAAACGATTGCTGAAGCCAACTTCCAGGAATGCATGCTGTGGGGGATATTAGCCCATATGCATAAAGGTAGGTGTGCAAGGATGTTCATCAGGTTAGTTAGTGAAGGACCTGAGATCAATGTGCATGAGACACATGGTGGGTGCTCACTGCATATGGCCTAGAGTTAAAAATAAACATGTTTTCCTCATTGGGCTTTATTCTCCGTGAGGACAGGGGCCACGTCTACTTACCGTTATATCCCAATGTCTGGAATACAGTGGGTACTCAATAATTCTTTGTCGAAAAAATGACCAAATGAAGTGCAACAAGTTGGAAACAAATCCAATGTCCATCAAGAGACAATGGTGAATCCCAGTATGATAAATCCAGATGATGTGATTCAATGAAGTTGTTATAAAGAATGAGGTAGCGCTATATCAAGGATACAACACCAAATACCCCCAGGGATAGGGCCAGGGACATAAATGAGTGAGCTGGGTGTGACAACAGGGAGTCGTGGGATCGCGGTGAACCGGAAAACCCACATCGTCTGTGTATTTGAATTATTCACAATGGTAATATATTTTTATAATGAAAACAAAACAGACTGCAAGACAAGAATCACTAGGGTATCTGGAATTTTTAGGGAGAATCCCCCAAGTCATGGAAGCTTTGGAGTTTCAACATTAATAAAGAGGAATAATGTTCAAGCTCCCAGGCATAACCCTTTCCTTGGACGGTAGATAATAAGAACAATGGACATAATAAGACCTGATGCTATGAATCCACTGAAGATTGCTCCGGAAAAATGTGTCCTCTTCTACCTCTATCCCTATCCTACGGAGAATCAATTATAAAGGACTCTTTTGTTTCCAACTTGTTCCTCTAACAGTTCAGAGGTACCCATTTCTATTGCTAGAAAATATCCCCCAGAAACCTCTAAAGGATAGCTCTGGAGGGTGAATTTAAGTAATGTGGGACCTCATTAGAATTCAAGGATTTGAATTGAATGGATGTAGTGGGTGGTTTAGACACCTTTCGTGTTTTATTTGGAGGCTCTTGCATTTTCTTGTCTTTAAGTGAAGAAGTCTCAGGTTGGTTATTCAGAAAGTCATACTATTTGCTATGTTGGGGGGGGGGTAATCTCTCAACTCCACCCAGAAATGGGAAAGTTGGATCACTCTCAATGTTATGATGAGCTATTTGGGGATGCCATTTGTAATGTCAATGGGTTGCCAGAAAAAGCCCAGATGTTCTTTTCTTTCCCGACATTGTGTAAAAATTGGTTGAAAAATCTCAGATCTTGATCCCCATTTTCGATGCCAAATTGCAGAGTAAATGACCAGGAACATAGATGGGGTCCCAGCCATATAGCCTGCTCACTACTAACTCTATCTACATTTCCTACTCTCCGAGAGTCCAATGATAAAGAAGATGATTCCTGTTGACAATTCCTAACAGAGTCATTTCTAATATGTCTCAGCTCCCACTGGCAAGGGTTTTGTGTTATGTTATGTTGTGTTGTGGACTAGAAAGAATTCCTTAACAGGCAGAGCCTGTGAAACTAAAGGGTTGCTTTCTCAAAGGATTAAATTCCCAAATACTCCTGAAAATAATGGTACACTATAATGAAATTCTTGTTTTTCATTAAAAGAGAATTAAACCAATGACCTTTTACATGGGCTTTTGCTCTTTGTCTTCCAACCAAGTTGGGTTTTGTTGCATTATAATTATTTAAGTTCTTGGTTGCTTTGTTATTTAATGTATATGACACTTCAGAGACACCAAATAACATCTGCCCACATTCTTTCCATTTTCTGCAGCTAAAAGCATGGCAAATTTACCAACTGAGTTATACACATTCACTATGGGAAAATTATGTTGTCACTTTATAATTGGAATTATTTATAAATCAGCTTTGTCCAAATTTGTGTCACTCACACATCACTTTCAGAATTTTTCCAACATCAGTATATAACTTGATCTATTTCTTACCTAGTCCTTTAAACAATGCCTTATGTTCTTTGTGTAAATAGATGTACTCTCAAAGGAAACTGCATATCATTACCATAATGAGAAAAACAATATCATTTGCCATACAGAGAAGGAAACTTTAAAAATAAATTAAATTGAAAGCGAACAGTAATATTAGCTTCTGCATGGATGCTGCTGTCTGCCAAAGCTCAGCACCCAAGACCAGCTCTTTCTTTGTTAAAAAGGGAGTTAGCAGGAATTAAGGAAAGATTAAGGAACATTAGCAATAAACTGAAACTTGCTCAATGATTGGGTCAGAAGGAGGAAAAGCAATTGTCTCCCTGAACACGAGAGATCACGTGTATCCCCTCTACACCACCTACAATTACGGCTCACCCCACCTGAGACGGGTCCTTTGCTCGCAAAAGCTGATCTGGGTATTTCAGCTTTCCTGGGCTGGAAACAGGTGGCTTACCATTTGTTTGAGAAACGCCATCAGGGAGGTTCTCGGTGGTTTTCGTTCTTCTCTTTTGAATCTTACTTCTGTGGGTTCGGGTGTGGCATCTCCTTCTTCGTTGAGATCCACTGTTTGTAAGGTTGATTCTACTTCCTCGAACTTTACAACCTCTACTGGTGATTCACACACCACCTGGTAATTATTTTGCCAGGTAATAAGACAGTGAAAAAAAAAAAACATTCCCCCAAACAGGCTTTATAAAGTGAGGGGTCCTGGTTGCCCCCTTTTCCACATGCTACAGGTTTGACCCAATGATCATTTCTACACAGGCACATCTTCGAGAAGGAACACCCATGTCTTACATTGTGCTTTCAAACAGTCAATTTCGAGAAAAAAGGCCAAATACGCTGACTCGGAGGTGGCAAAAATCCTGCTCCATGAGGTATAAGGCTTAGATAGGAAGCCCTTCCCAGGGACTGCCGTCCACAGCAGGCTCACTACCCCTTCTCTTCCAGGAGGCCCCCCTCTTTGGTCCACCATCGAGGTGACTTACCCCTGGCCTGTATAAAAATCAGAAGTCATCATTTCCTTAAAGGTCCAGCTTTGGAAATGGTGGCCATGATACCTTCCGTTGCATGCCCTAAGATCCCCTGCAACTGGGAAGACTTGTCCTCTTTGCGGAAAAGATAGTGTGAAGTCCACACTGGATTTAGCCGACTGGACCTCCTCCTTAACTTACTTCCCACCCCAACCCAGGACCGGTCATTTGCCTTTGTTTCTGAACCAAAGTTCCTGCTTTCAGAAGAAAACAGAACTTGGCAAGAACACCATGGTGAGGTTCCTGACGGCCCCCAGCAAGGTACCCAGGGAGCTCAGCGCCCCCTGAGGGTCCGCGGGGAGAAGGGGTGGCCAGCTATGGGGGGTTTGGATGCAAGGTCCGATTCCCCTGTGCTCTGATTCCAAATTCTGTTCCTTTGCCTTGCCTCACTCCATTTGTGCTGTGCCCTAGTCACATCTGGGCCAGTTTCTACTTTGCATTGATCCTTGCAACAGATTTAATTGGCCTGGAGAAGGCTCCATAATTTCTTTGTTTCCTCAGGCAGGGGCTGGCAAACGACTATAAAATCCATCCCAGAGACTGTTTTAGCACAGCCCTGAGCTAAGATGGATTTTACATTTTTTTTAAAGGGTTGTAATATGTTTTTAAAAGATGAAAGACAAGCAAGAGAGACTACATGTGGCCTGTTAAGTCTGAAACATTTACTGCCCGGCCCTTCACACAATAGGTTTGTCATCCCCTGCCTCAGAGGAAGGCTGTCTAGAGCCAAAGGCATCTTTGCATTTGTCTTTGCTGGTGCCGGAACCCCCAGCTTCCTCTGCGTCTTATACTTGCTGTCAGGGAGTGGGGGAAGGGACCTTAGGTATTTCCAAAAACACCTGTATGCTTGTGGAGAAATCATTTTCCTTTCCCTCATGCAGAATATGCCATTGGCTTGCACATGACCCCAGTGATCCAAACTGAGAAGGACCCTTGATTTCTGTATTGTCAAGTGAATCAGGAAGGTGCCCATTAACAAAGCAGCATGAGGGAACACCCTGAAATATGGCACCTAAATCACAGCCGTCTCTCTCCACCTTCCATTTTATAACATATTGACACGACTTCTAGCATCTTTCCTTTGTAGATAAAAATCTAGGTTGGGGAGTCATCCACTCAAAAGTCCGAACGCGGCAAGGCAGGCAGGTAAGATTGGCATGGATTGACCATAAGACACAAAGGAGCGGTTGGGGCTCTGTTGGACAAGTCAAGTTGTCCCATCTTGAGAAGGAAAACACTGGACCGCAAGTGTCTGTGAGAAGGCTTCTACTGTGGGCTGCCAGGCTCTGACCCAGGCCCATCTTGGGAAACCAGGCTGAGACTGAAGCCAGGTGACATACTGGGATTGGTGGTCAGACGTGGTCATGGATTTCCACATCTGGACCTGATTCAGTTCAGTTGCACTTCTGAAAAAAAGCTTCGGCCACCAGAGTCCAGGGGTAAGCCTGAAATGCAGGTCGTCTGACGCAGTGCTCATGAGAGCAGCCTGCAGCTCCAGCCCTGCCTGGTCCTACGTCTCCACTCCACCCCTTACGGAGGCTCTAGACCAAGGTCTCTACTCGATATCTCTGTACCTGGGTTTTTTCAATTCTCGGCTTGGACAGTATACACATCAGGAAGTTGTTTGCAAAATTAAATCAGGCATAAAGTTCTTAGAACAGTGCCTGACCCATAACAACCACTCAATTAATACTAGTGGTTGTTACTTGTGCTATTATGAGAGCTGTTTATTCCATGGGCCTGAATTATGAGCAATCCCACTTTTTAGAGATGATTTTAATATCTACCTCTTACTATGGCTGACATCATACAAGATATTTTAATATATTACCTCAGTGAATAGTTATTGAATTATTAAAGAGCCCAGAGTAAGTAACATTATCCCTATCCTAGAGATGAAGAATCTGAATGACTGAATGACTTGGCCAAAGTCATAGCACGGATAAGTAGCCATTTCAGTGAGGATGGTGTTGTGTACCAGTAACTGAATACCTAATAGTGATTTTACTAGTAATGGTATAGAACAAGTTTGCAAGTAGGAAGTTCTAGGATTGGTTTAATGGCTCCACAATGTCTTTAAGAACTGGGGCTCCTTCTATCCTTTGGCTCTGCCATCCTTGGCATGCTGGGTTTTCATCCTTTTATTTGTTACCTCATGGATATAAAATAGCTGCCACAGTTCCAGGCATCACATCCTCAACCTAATGTCTTAAAAAGGGGAGGAAGGCCACAGCAAAAGGTTTGCTCCAGATGAACTTCTGTATTTTGATTTCTTACCTCAGCTACATTTCACTGGTCAGAAGTGGTCACATCCTTACTCCCAGACAAGTTATTTGTTGAAAAAAAAAATGGGATAATTGCTTTAGACTAATCATGATCAAACACTTTGGGGGTGTGGTAGTTGCCAACCTTGCCTAAGATCAAAGGGAGAAGGGTGGAGAAATGGGAAATAGCCCTTAGGTAGGTAATGACCAGAGTCTGATTCATTGAATCTGAGTTCAGAATTATTCTACCTTTGAAGCATCAAGTTCCTTTTTTGTATGCAAGAGCCTAGAGGAAAAATTACATAATAAAATGATCAGACTGTGTGGCAGTAACTTCATCAATCAATTATTTGTTTGCCAATGGTTTTCTGGCTGGGCCTTTAAAAATTTGAGTGGTGTCAACTCATAAATCCTAGGCCAGAGTCCATTCTTCAAAACACAACTATTTCATAAGTCAATCAGAGACAGAAAATTATCATATGATCTCACTGATACGAGGAATTTGAGAAACAAGACAGAGGATCATAGGGGAAGGGAGGGAAAAATGAAACAAGACGAAACCAGGGAGGGAGACAAACCATAAGAGACTCTTAATTTCAGAAATAAACTGAGGGTTGCTGGAGTGGAGGGGGGTGGGAGGGATGGGGTGGCTGGGTGATGGACATTGGGGAGGGTATGTGCTATGGTGAGCGCTGTGAAGTGTGTAAGACTGATGAATCACAGACCTGTACCCCTGAAACAAATAATACATTATATGTTAATAAAAAAATTAGAAAAAAAAACACAACTATTTTAGTAGGAAAAAAAAAAAAAAAGCCTGGTGTTGGAGGGACTTCTAGAGACTCCCATTAACTTTGAAGTCAGGCCAAGAAATTGGCTTTCAGCAGCCAAGGAAAATCCACTGATTTCCAGTGGGGAAATCCAGAAGGATTTGAACTGAATTAGGAGCTGATTTGCATATACAGACATAGAATTTGGTTTTTGTTTGGATATTTTTCTGATATCCTTCCAGGCCAGGGTTTTGGAAAAAGTCATTCTCTATTTAGAAAAAAAAAAACTGCATCTGCACATTTTAATTTTGGGTATGATGGATATAATGAAAATCAGATTTGTGCTATATTTTAGAATCAAATCCCCCTTGCTTGATTTCAGGAGAGGGGATATTAGATTTTGCAGGAAGATGGCTAGTACGTTTAACACAGACAATACACATTAAGGGAGCAAAAGTGTTCACTTTTTTGCCTCAAATGTTATACTATATTTACTCTTGGAATTTGGATTATACAGTTTTCACTAGAACTTGAGTTTTGGAAACTGATTTATAGCAAAATAGATTTCCTCCACCTACACTTCCACCATAACACACAATATTGATACCAACAGTTTTTACATAAGAATCTTTTAAAGAGGCTGCCTGATTTAATTTAGAACGTGATTATTTGGTTACAAAGACCTGGGAAAGATTTTATTTTTCAATCTAGGCGCCATTCTCCCTCATTCTCTTCATGGAACCCCAGTTTTATTTTAGGGGAACAACCCTCCTTAACTTTAAGCCCGCGTGATCAGGATGCAGTTGTTCGAGCAGATCTAAGCCAATCCTAGCCAAGGTCTAGCTCCTTGACCATATGAGTTCAGGGATGGGAGTATGTGGCAGAATGTATTACTTTCCCAATTATTCACCCTGGCTTCCTGTAAAGGGATCATGCATCTGTGCCCACTGCTGGGTGACTTGCTTTGGCAAATGTAACAGGAGCAGACATGCCGTAAAGCAAGACTGAGTGGAGGCTCTCTGAGCCATCTCATGGTTCACCTCTGGCTGTCTTCTCTCTTGTCACGACAATCGCACGTCCTTGATGAAGGGGATGTTTTTCTCAGTCTAGATCTCAGCAGGACGAAGCCACGTGGATCAGCCACAGCCACCCTATGGCTGCCATGTAGCATGAGTGAGGGAAAAAAGGATCTTTGTTGTTGAACGCCAAGTGTGGGTCTTGGATGTTACCGCAACACAGCCTGGCAAGAGCTGACTCACAGAGCCTGTGAACCCACGTAAGTCCCTGAAAGAGAACAAGCTCCAGCGCCTGCAGGGTCTCCACTGGCCCGATCTCTCCTTTACTCTGGACTGTGTGATGGGATGTGAGAAGAAAGGTAGCCAGGTCAGGAAGGCTGAGCCACAGGGAAGTTCTGCATCAAGACTGATTTAAAACCAGTGCTACTTCCCAGTGAGGAGTGACAATGAATTTCTTTTTTTTAAAACAAATCTAGGTTGGGTTGAGTTTCCTTTCCCTTGCAACTATGAGATTACTTACTAATCTCATAGGTAAACAACAGAAGTACCCGTTTCCTTCATCGTATAGGTCATTGGGATGGAAAGATTTTTTTTCCCCCATGAGTTAGAACATTAACTTAATTAAGCAATGGCCAAAATGTTTTCAGATTACAGCAGAATGATTCAGTAGTTTCTGTAGTAGATTTTATTTCTGATAGGACCAGAAGCACATTCTAGGAAAAGCACTAAACTTCTGAGGGTTTCAAAAGCTTTGTTTTTCTCTTCATAAAAAACTTTGAGAAACGTGGAAATCACTGTCTTTTGCTTCGCATTAGTTGATAGATGGGTTATAGAAACTGATGGTAGAGAAATTAAAAAATAAATAAACCCAACCATATTTTAGCCAGAAGTTGCTAGTTAAAGGACTCTTATAATAGGATTAATCACACCTAATGGTCCTGTTTGGAGGTTTAGAGTACTATGCGTTGTTTTGATTAATGCCATCTCTCTTATTTGGGAGGAGGAAATTAAACTAATTATTTCACACGTGCCTTCATTCCATATGGGCACTGAGTCAGCTGACAGATGTGTAATTTCACAGGGCAAAATAATCACTGATTGCTGGGAAGCGCTCACTCATCACATCATAACTCCTTTGCACTAACAGTTACTGCAGGGGCGGCAAACTCTTCCTGCCAAGGGCCCTGTCCCAACTACTCTACTCTACCATTGAAGCAGAAAAGCAGCCATAGATGATATGAATGTGGCTGTGTTCTAATAAAACTTTATTCATAAACAGTGAAATGTGAAATTTGTGTAATTTTTTTAAAACAGGTATTCTCATTTTATTTATTTATTCATTTATTTATTTAGAGAGCATGAGCATGGGAGGGGTGGGGAGGGGTAGAGGGTGAGGGACAGAGAGAATCCTCAGCAGACTCCACGCTTAGCACAGAGCCCCATGTGGGGCTCGATCTCACTACCCTGAGATCATGACCTGAGCTGACATCAAGAGTCAGACGCTTTGCTGACTGAGCCACCCAAATGTCCCAAATTTGTATAATTTTTAGTACCCTGCAATATCATTCTTCTTTCAATTTTTTCATCATTCAAAATGTAAAAGCCATTTTTAGCTCGTGGGCCACAGGGACACAGACAATGGGCTGGAATTGGCTTGTGAGCTGCAGTTTGCTGTCCCCTGACTGACTGAATTCTTCCTGTGTTTCAGGCCCTGAAGTATGCACGTTACATGCCTTGTTCCCATTTAATTCTCACCAGAACCCTAACGGGTAGGTAATATTATTGTGGCCATTTAAGAGATGAGTAAACTGAGGTTCCAGAAGTGGCACAGCTTGGGGATGATGGGCCCAGAATCACTACTTTTAGCCTCATTCCCTCCAACTAACAGGCTGTTAGACAATGAAATGTTGGAGCTTCCAAACAGAAATGTTACTTGTAGGGCCAAGTAATTTAAAGCCATTTTGATCACGTTTCTTTATTTTCTTGAGAAAATACTTTGCTTTCTTTAATATCTTCATCAGCTTTTTTGTTCTCTTTTGGTGTCAGTAATTTAACTTTTGTTTCACATTTATATTTCTGTTTTGAACATCACATTAGAAAAGGATATACTTCCTCTTTGTCTGTCAAAGGTCAACTCTGCATGTTAGCACCCGAGCTACAAGGGGTTCCTCAGACAGGCAACTGCACACAAACATCTAAACACAAGTTTCTCTTCAAAAAACTCAGAGCCTCAAAGCTAATTGATGCTTCAGACTTAGCCTGCAGCTTTTAAATTTAAAGTTCATGGGGAAAAGGACTCACAGAGTTCTTCCTCACATGTTGGTGAAATAGAGGCTTCGACTCTATAGAAAAGAGCTGGTAAATTCATGAGAATTTTCTGGAATTATGAGAGATCTGAGCTTTGCCGAGCTACTAAGATTGAGTCAAAGGAGAGGGTGAGGGGGAAAGAAAAAGAAAAGAAAAGAAAAGAAAAGAAAGAAAGAAGAGAGGAAGAGAGGAGGGAGGGAGAGAGGAGGGAGAGCAGGGATTGGGGAGGGAAAGAAAACATTTGCAACAACAAAAAAGCAGATCTGAAAGATCTTTCTCCTAACAAGAATTATAACATAGCCATTCTCATTTTCAATCCACATCACATCAGGCAACATTGCTGGAACGTACTTGGATTCTCAACATCAGTTCAATGCCAGCAATTAAATAAAAATGAAAACACAAGCCTCATCCAAGGCTAACAAACAAGAGACACCTAGAAAGAGCCAAACATACTTTGCTTTGGCAAAGTGATCACGATCAGTTTCTCTCTTAAGGAGCTGTGAACTCACTTATCCCCACTTCCAAAATTTTCCAAAGACTGTACTTCTTTCAGAGCAGAGAGCTGCTGACTCATGAGGACAATTTATTAATCTCCCTGGAAGAGGTTTTGGAAAACTACATTTCTGAGGTGCCTCAATGGAGCCATCCCCTTCAGATGTGAACACACTGTCTTGAAAGTTTGGACAGCGAGGCTCAACCTACGTCTCTCAGGTGGAAATCCGAGAAGTCAGCTCTCCTGCCCAAGACCAACAGCCTCACCATCGAGTGCAGTAAGATGCTCTCATGCTTGATGCCACTACCTGTCCTGGGTACCGCCCACAGTTAGTAGAGAATCTGGGTTGCCATGGAAATAGAGGAGAAAGAGCAATCAAGATGGAGGAGCCCAGCGTGCAGCATCATTGCCCCTTAAGGATGTGTGAGGATGTTCTTAGGATTGGTAGACTCTTTCAGCCCCTAAATGTTAACAAATTGTAAAGACACTCGCTCTGACATTGTGTTTAGTTTGCATTGATTCAATAGGCGGTACAAATATTCACCCAGTGTTATTCCCCATTGGTCCCTAATCACATGAAAGGGTGAAAGAGTCTACAGCAGATGGGAGACATTGGAGCATGCAAGAACATGGGACCCCAGAGCTGAAATGCCCAATGAATGGTCCAGCATGTGGAAGATGAGCATGGAATGATTCTACCATTTAACACATGACTTACATTCTCCTCTGCGGGGACTGAATCCTCTTTAACTGACTAAAGGGGAGATAAAAACAAAAGTAAGAGTCAGAATGTTACCCCCCAAAATGGAGAGTTAGTTGGGCTTGCAGCCCTCTGGTGCCATTCTTGGACATTGAATTGCTTACACATACCTGGTTCCAAAATGAACCTGAAGGAGGCTTACACAAGAGTAAACAGTACAGCAAGATAATACAAATTGTTCTGTATTTTTAACATGCAGTGAAGGGAAAATAAACACCCAGATGCAGCCAGGACACGAATGGAGTGAGGAGAAGGGGTTGCTACAGAAAACACAAACCACAGCCTGGGCTATGGGTTAGGGACGCATTTGCCTTAACATTTTCTGGTTGCTTGCTGATGAAAAGAAGGAAAAGGATCGATCATACAGGGCACAGTTACTGTTAGGTAAAAACAAATGAGCTGCTCAGGAAAATTGCAGCAGAAAGTCCAGAGAAGTCCATCCCATGGTAATCACAGAGCAAACAGGCACTGAGGTCATGAGCGAGGTCTTCAGCCTAATTCTGACAGTGGCCGGCATCAGAAGCTGCTTCCTACATGCCCCCTCCATATGGGCCAATGTCATCATGGCCAAGTTCAATCTGGTTAAAACCCTCCTCTGGAGGCCCAGAGGGCTGGGGTCCAACACACCCAACTTCAAGCACTGTTCCTCCCTACAGTAATCCTGGCATTCACAGTCCTGTCTCAAATTAGGAGAGCGATTGGCCCAATGCTATCAAAGGTCAATGACACCACCATTACATCCATCTGCTAAGCTTCAACTGTGGAGCTCATCTTTGCCGTTGTTCTTAAATTTGGCGGGGGGGTGGTGGTGTTCATAGACTGCTTTAAGACTCACTTGACAGATCTGGACTCTCTCCCCAGAAAAATAAACAGAAACAAAATATTTTGCAAATAATTTTAGGGTGTTCATAGACCATCTCTTCTCTTGGATTCCAGGCTAGGAGCTCTTCCCTATATTCGCTCTGTTCCAAGTCCCGTGTTTATTTTTACCTTTAAAACACGCAGTAGGAGGGGAGAAAGGAATCGACATTCACAAATACGTCTTCTGCATTTTGCAAACCAGTTGTATGCAGGTGCTTTGTAGACACCCTTTCACTGAAAGTGGCCCCAAGCGATAAGGATGGTGATCCTCACTTACCGTGAGAAATGGAGATACAGGGAGGTAAAGTCCCTTGTTCAAGCTGGCGCAGCTAGGAAGTGGTGGAGATGGTTCTAAGAGCCAAGTTTTCCCCCTGCCATAATGATTTCAAGGGTCAGAAACACATCTTTTAGTAACTGTGTGAGCTTCTCTCTTCGTGACCAGATTTGCTTTCTCTCTAGATGAAATTTTCAGCTTGGACCATTTATCAACAGTATTTCTATTGAACCCATTCTTTGAGCCAAGCTTGGATCTCACATGTCATGTGTACCTGCACCCTGCATGGTGTCCATGCTCAACACACAATGACAAATGAAGGCCTCGGGCAGCTTCTTCCTTTTCTCCTTATGTTTTCCAGCTCATAGAAAGCCCACAAGTGGAGGAGCCAGAGGTACCAGATTGCAGGCCGCTCTTCTCCACTCTTGGTGGGTCCCGTGTGATAGATGAGCTCTCAGATGGAGGGCAGAGGACTTGATTCTTTCACATCAGAAATATGTTCAGAGATGAGAACAACACTTGCGCAGCTCACTTCAAGTCCCACCTCTGCAGACCAAAAGGTGTTTATTGGGTTCTCAAGCTCTCCAGTCAGTAGAACCTAATCAGGTGTGGGGCTAATCAGGAAACACAGAGGGTGGGATTCCCATTAAAATCTCAAAACCAGAAACTTCTGATCTTCTTCGATGTGCTGGACATCTGGCTGTTTTATGCTGAGTCAACAAACTGTCCAGCCTCATTCACGATAACCACAAAAAACTCAGTTTGAAACTGCAGGATCCTGTTGGGGCATTTATATTTGCTGAGAATAAGGACCCAAACACAGCCCCTGAAATGCATCAGTCTAAACTTGCATAGCAAGGGCTCCTGTCCTTTGAAGAGCACATTCAAAAAAGAATGTTTCTTTCAAATACTGTCACATGGTAGCACTTAAGCCAACACACATCCTGCTGCTAGTGGGTCTTCTGGAAGCATCATTTTGATCATGTGACAGCTCTTCTGTGTTCACTGACTTCACAGTGGCCCTAAGACCTTTCCTTAAGCCTAGACATTTCAGCCCGCCTTTCAAGTGCTTCCAGAATTGTCTGGCCATATGCCAGACTTTCTTAACCAGGGTTCCCAGGGATTCTGGGATCAAATACAGGAATCTGTACTTGAAACAAGTAACTCAGATGATTCAGAGGACTTTTAAAGTTCTCTTAGTCTGTTTTGACCTATACCAACTGCTACCTTTTCTAAACACCCAGAGCATTCGTAACCTGCAGCCCACACATGAACACTGGATTCTAACATCCTTGTTCTGGAACGGGGCCAGTCACTTTGCATTCATTTTTCTCACTCCATCCTCCCAATAATCACGAAAGGTGGTGTCACTGCCTGCTTCCACAGCTGAGGAAGGCAAGGCACGGAGGATTTAAATGACCTGACCACATCCAAACAGCCTGGAGTTGTCAGAGCTGAGACTGGATGATGGGTCTCTTTGGCTTCAGAGCACCCATTATTTCCCACATCATTTGTGTCCTCCAAAGGAAAGCAGAAAAGGCGATATTTTGAAGATATTTCCAATGTATCATTTACGAATTGTGTGCACGCACACAGAGGGTCTCTCTGTGTACAGTTAGTAGATTGGCATAACAACACGGTGGGAGAAACATGTTCCTATTTACATAAAAGAAAACAGAGGCTTGGAGTGGTCCAGCAGTTTGTCCAAGGCTATGCAGTCCAATCTTTCTGATTCTGTCTGTTATGCAAGATTTGCCACGTACCAGAATTTTTCAAGATCATTTATTCCAACCCTTCTACAGATGAAGAAAAAGAAACTCAAACAGGGTGAGTAACTTCTGTGACGTCACAGATCAAATGGTACCCCAAAGAACCCAAAACAATAAGGGGCATATGTAGAGTCCAGGTAACTGGATTTTAAACATTTTTTGGCAAATACGCCATCATTTGAAATTAATCTTCTCAAAGGTTATTTGTGTTATTTTTGTTTTATAATAAGAACGACTTCAGCAATCAAGACTATAAATCAAAATAACTTATAATTTCATATCCACAGCTCGTTAGGGGGAAAATTTTATTTCTGATGTTCATATTGTAGACGTATACACTTCAAAGTTAGTTTGTTTAAAAGCTTCCCAGTTAAAAGAGGAGAAGAAAGAGTTTGGATTAGTGGAAAGATCAAAATTTTCTAGCATTTCTCTTTGTTTTTTTTTTTTTTTTTTTTACAGTTTTTACAACAGTGATTTTATAACCAAAGCTTATCTAATTTAAAGAAAAGAAAACGAAGGTCTTCATTTTGTTTTTGACTAGAACATAAGTCCTCCCTTGAGAATGTAAGCTACAGAAGGGCAGCAAACTGTTCGCTTTTCATCTTTTCAATGCTTTAGCACAAAGCATTTGACACAAAAAAACTCAGCACAGAGGATACTGACAATATTCTTGCAGGAGTGCATCATCCCTATTTTACTTCCATAGAGAGCTGTTCTTTCTGATCAGGTGGGAGAAGGAAAAGCAAGATTTACGGGTGATTTGGGTTTTCGCTTCTCTTCATTATTTTTAGTCAATGAAAGAAATAAAGCCAGATAATAGTGAAAAAGAAAAAAAACAGCGAGACTGAACTCTATGAAATCTGACCATTAGGGGAAAGAATGTCAAGTGGTCCTGTCTTTTTTTCTCAATGGAAATAGCTTGAATTTCAAAGAGGAACCAATATATGCCTTATAGACCCCAAAGATAAGGACAGATGAAGTATTTGAGGCTTAGTAGCTTAGAAGCTTCCCCAGACTGGAGGGTTTGGAGAAATGAAGAGGTGGCCATGGTTAGTGTGTCCACAAGCCCGAGCACACAGGAGATAAATAACATAGGTTTGGAAGGACTATTCATTGGCCACTTTTGTGCGAGGCATGGTGTTAGGGGTTTTGCGGGCATGATTTCATTAAATCTTCATTTCTATGATGAGGTACTATTATTACTTGTATTTTTTAAAAAATATTTTATTTATTTGAGAGAGAGAGAGAGAGCAGAAGCAGGGGGGAGGGACAGAGGGAGAAGCAGACTCCCCGCCAAGCAGGGAGCCTGATGTGGGACTCGATTCCAGGACCCTGGGACCACGACCCGAGCCACTGGCTCAGCACCACCCTTAGTCTGTGCCTTTTCCAACCTTCTCCTCCTTCCTTCCCTGTCTCCCTTCTGCCATGTCAGACCCTCATTGTGGCCTGAAGGCTCTCTCTACCTCCTCCTGTCCCCTCCCCTTTATCCTTCACGGTGTTTTCCTCCAATAAATCTATTGCACATCAATTCCATCACAGTGTCCCTCCTTGGAGGGTCCGAATTTACGATTATGTACTCAAGATCAGTACCATTCATTATGTGACACTTTCCTTTTAATTGGATTACTTTTTAAACTAAATGTAGATAGTCTCACCTTAGGCAAAATATATATTAAATCTTGAGTTTGATGTGCTAGGTCAGTTTTTCTAATGCATTTTTAATATATATAATTTTTAAAATAAATGATGTTTGAATATGGGTTGCTTAAGCCATCTTCCTGGCCACCAATATGCACATGTGACTCACTTGGGAACTTTTCCCTACATTATATTGCTGATAAAAGGTTTTTAAAAATAAGTAATTGGTGGTTGGAATGGAAGGAGGATTAGAACAGAATGCCAAATGACATCACCCAAAGTTTTCATTAAGTACTGGAGTTTGTGTTCTGGGCAGAACCCAGTAGAAGATTTCTGTACAGTGGAAAGCCAAGAGAAAAGAGTTCCAGAAATCCAGCTGGATTCTGGACCAAAGAATAAAACGAACACCATAGGGGCATCTGTATTTATCACCTGCCTTGTACTGAGTGCTAAGTGGCAGGGCTGTTCTGATGAAATCACTAGATTTTTTTTTTCAGCTCTATGAATTATATTCCACTCTCTCACCCATGACGTCTTGCTCATCTTTTGGCCACATTTAAAAGAGGCAAGAGTTCTGAACACGTGTGGCAGCTGGGGTATGCTCAGCAATGATGATCAAGGACTGGCTCGCAGACTGACTCAGCCCCACCCACCGCACTCCCTTGTGCGCCACCCTAATTCTAGAGGGAAAAAAATGAGACAATGTTTTGAATGCGCCTATATAGTTTTCCAAAAGGAGAGTGAGCCTTAGTTGTTCCTAATGACTGATTATATCTTGCTGGGGAAAGAGAGAGGAAGCCCAGAGGTGGTTCAGCTCACTGGAGGAGACAGTGCTCAGAGGAATCCAGGAGGAAGCCGGAGTACTAAGCCATTTTGGAAAGAAAATGAAATCACGAAATACCACAACTGTCTGTCATGAACCGGAGAAACTCCAAGAATGAAAAAAATCAACGTGTTTATTTCCTTTTCTTTCCCATGAAACACATGCTTCTAACACCATAGGCACTGCATTCTTCCCAGGAGTAAATTACAAGTCTTCAACTCAATGGCTAGTTGAGTCATTTCAGGGAAGAAAAATAAACTCTGGACTTGGTGAGCACATAGATTAGCCCAATTGAAATAATTTCTCCAGTCACCCTAGCCCCAACTACTCTGCAAGTCTTGAAAATAGGACTTACCTTTTTCCAGAACAGTTTGCCCAGAGGCAGAGAGGTGGGTCCCCCCTTTTCCTTGGCAGCTTCCTTTGTAGTGTTGGTGGATGTAGGGTTCTTGGCCTCCCCTCTGCTCTCCTGGGATATAAAGTTCGCTTTGTCTGACTTGACGTCAGATGAAGTGGCTGGCGACTTTTCAGCACCCTTTAGAGTTTTAAAAAAAATTAAAATGACCTCAGGATTTCAAAAGCGAAAGATCTCTTTTTTTAATAAGCATAGGCTGGGGTTATGTATGTTAATTTTCTTTTTTATAATTTTCTGTACTTGCAAAGATGCTATGTGAATATGGATTTGTGTTAAAATTTTGGAAAAGTCAAGATAGTTTCCTTTTGCAAAAGAATATATATTATGTTCATGTAAGTCATTAGGAATGAAGGTGCTGGTAAGAGGCACTTGCCTGTGAGAAACATTAGTTTGTGTTGAGGTCATTGGTCTTCAAATGGTTTTGATGATGTTCCCATCAGTAAAAACAGTTTGAGCATGCACCTCTGATACATGCCTGTTTGCTTATATTATACATGTGTACTATTTTACTAATCCAAATGTGAAATTAAAGGGGTTAAAATAAATATAAGGGACATCATTTCCAACTCTTAACTTTGATTTAATAATCACAATCAAAGATACCAGTGCCAGGCACTGTTCTAAACAATTGGATGTTCTTTTTTTTTTTTTTTAAGATTTTATTTATTTATTTGAGAGAGAGAGAATGAGAGAGAGCACATGAGAGGGGGGAGGGTCAGAGGGAGAAGCAGACTCCCTGCCGAGCAGGGAGCCCGATGCGGGACTCGATCCAGGGACTCGATCCAGGGACTCCAGGATCATGACCTGAGCCGAAGGCAGTTGCTTAACCAACTGAGCCACCCAGGCGCCCACAATTGGATGTTCTAACAAGAGTTCTATGAGGGAGGAAGTGATTATTATGTTAATTTCACAGAGAAGGAAATTTTGGTCCCAGGTGGTCAAAAAAACTTTCCCATGACTACACTAATAAGGGGGCAGAGTTGACATCAAAATCCGGGGAATCTTGATACCCAAACCCACGCTCAGACCCCCTCCTCTACACTACACCACCTCCAACAAACCAAGGTCTCCCCACTCCTTGTGCTATTGTACTCATGCAGGGAGAAAATATCTAAAAGAGCTTCACATTGGGAATGTAATAATGACAAAAAGCCTGAGAAACCCATCTACACTCATCAGTTTCATTGGGAAATGGGCAGTCCTCTTCTCTTTGCGCTGGGAAAATACCCAGAGACTCTTGAAAACCATTACAAGGAGATAACTCTATTATATATAGAATAATATAACTGTAATATATTGGTGAATTGTTTGTTGACTATGCATCTCCCTGCCCAGACCATGAGGTTTGAGAGTAAGAGTCATTGCCTTGGACTCCATTACATCCGTAGCTCCCATCAGGCCCAGTGTCTGCCACGAAATAGGCATTAAATAAATAACTAAATAATTGTACAGAAAGGACCAGAGAGAGGGGCGCCTGGGTGGCTCAGTTGGTTGAGCAACTGCCTTCGGCTCAGGTCATGAGCCGGAGTCCTGGGATCGAGTCCCATATCGGGCTCCTGGCTCGGCGGGGAGTCTGCTTCTCCCTCTGACCCTCTCCCTTCTCATGCTGTCTCTCTCTCCCTCCCTCTCTAATAAATAAATAAAATCTTAAAAAAAAAAAAAGAAAAAAGAAAGGACCATAGAGAAATGCCTACACAGGATCCTACTATGTTATGTTTCTGCCCACCCTCCCCCTCCTAAGTGGGCTCTAGAGCCATAGACCACCCACAGTCTTTTCTCCCTGCCCATCCATCTCTTCACTTCCCAAAGTGCCCCAGATGGTGTTCTACCAGCATCAACTGAATATTAATACTCTTCGTCTGCATTATGGAAGAGATTACAACGACTCTGTATTTTTTGGAATCAGCCTCATAGGGTTGCCAGATTTAGCCAATACTCTCAATAATAAGAATATAAGACACCCTGTTAATTTGAATTCCAGATCAACGAAGAATACTTTTGAAGCATAAGAATGTATATCCCCAGAATTGCCTGGGGCATATTTATATTTATACTAAACAATTATTTGCTGTTTATCTGAAATTTGAATTTAACTGAGTGTTTGTATTTTATCTGGCAACCCTACCCATGGAAATTCTAATATATTAGATTTGGAGTTTACAGATCTAATGACTTTACCTTCTTCCCTAATAAGTGTTCATCTTGTTTCACATTTGGGCATGGGAGAGGGGAGGGGTTAGTTAGGTGTAAACATTATACCAAGAAGTGGAAAACAATGAATATGAGGCAGAGCTTAGGAATCACATGAGCTAGCTACTAATATTTTAGCGCCCTGCAGAGAGCATGGACATCAGGAAAATGTGAATGGGAAGACGAGCATTTCTGGGCATGGCAAAAAAAAAAAAAATCCTGGATCAACGCCTTGCCTGTGTGCATGTTGTCATGTTCAGTGTTTGAAGAACATGTGAAAAAGTTTGATTCTGAAGCATAGCATGTGATTAAGCCAAGAGAAGAAGATCCCAATTCAGCAAAGGAAAGCTGACATTCTATTTATAACAAGAAGCTTATTTCACTTATCAATTCCGGGACTCCCCACTTTTTTATACTAAGAAAAAAATTTTTTTAAGAAAATTCTTTTTATAGGAAGAAAAACTGAGATACAGAGACAATGAATTTAGGAGTTGATCCCCATTGGTCGCCATCGCATTTTTTTTCTTGAATTGCAAAACCAGAAGATGATGTTTTTTTTCCCCTGAATTTGCTTGGATTTCCTCTTTTCTGTCCAAGTTACAGCAAAATTGAGGATGAGCAGCACAGCCCCTCTACCCAGGCAACAGTGTCTGGTCCATTTTAAAGGCCCTATTTTCCTATCTTTTTGGATGACAGAATCATAAGGTGAAGAAAAAGGAGGTAAAAGCCAAGAAGCTCTACCAAATTGTTGCATAAATGAGAACTGAGAACATTTGAGAATTATCTTCTTACTTTACATAAAAAGGCAAAACCTTAGAAGTCCGGAAAGGGGCACTTCTTCTTCTTCCCAGTATTTTCTCCAAATCCTATCTTTGCCCAAAATGTAACTCAGTGGCAGGATGTGAGTCCAGTGATCTGGGGAGACCTTAGGAATACGGAACATGGGTGGCCCCCTTTTTGTGGAGGAAAGAGACTCTGGAGGCATGAAACTTAGCTGTGCATGAAATGAATGCCATCTGAAATGCAGCTATGAGGGAAAAAGTCGTACACTTTGTAAACTTTGAAGGCTCCTGACTCACAGAAGCTCCAAGTGGGAATTCAGCTGGGTTTCTCTGCACAAGGTCTATGACACTCTTCACTAGCAGTTAACAAATGGTCTCCCACATGCAGTTAACAAATGGTCTCCCACATACAGTAACACCACTTTTTAATCTCCAGCCCCCACCTCCAACCAACTGCAATCTCTATCCCTCCACTCCCTCTGTCTTTACAAAACAAAATAAACCTGTATGGAAATTCAAGTGTGGCTTCCTAATACAGTTTGCTTATGCAAATAAAGATTCGGCCAGGAAATCTATGGAGCTTTTATTTGCATACACAATCCTGGGGCTCTAATATCCAGCTGGGGATTTTTTTTTTTTTTTTTTTCATAAGTCCATTCAACTTAGTGGAGAATGGTGGATATTTTAAACAAATGTCCAAGCATGCTGGCCCAATTCAGGGATCTTAACTGCTGGTTTCAAACACTGGTGTCTTCTTAGACATTGAAAGAGAGAAATCTCCACAACTGACTTCTATGTTGTCCTCACTTCCCAAGGACATGGAGATGGAAACTGCTCTGCCTTCATTCATTGTTTTCTTGTGCTTGCATTTTTCTTTCTTTCTTTTTTTTTTTTAAGATTTTATTTATTTGACAGAGAGAGACACAGCGAGAGAGGGAACACAAGCAGGGGGAGTGGGAGAGGGAGAAGCAGGCTTCCCGCAGAGCAGGGAGCCCGATGCGGGGCTCGATCCCAGGACCCTGGGACCACGACCTGGGCCGGAGGCAGACGCTTAACGACTGAGCCACCCAGGTGACCCGCTTGCGTTTTTATTTGGGTTCAGTATGAGCATAGTTAAGACTGAGAATGGATGGAACACACCACAGAAAGATAAAATTATTTTCTTGAGGTTAGAAGAGTATTTCCCAAAGCGTAGGAAGCATACCATTGGTATCACAGATAATTTTAGGTAATGCAGAGATAAAATGCTAAAAAAACATTAAAATGGAGAAAATACTCTTCCCCCCGCCACCCCAACTCTCATCTAATCTTTCTAAGAACATTCGGGGGGAAAAGCTTACTCTGATGCTGGTACATCTTTAACATTTTTCTATTGCTGGCAAATTGCATTTTAATAAAGCTAGAAAGGCATTAGATTCGGAGTTGACACAAACATGGTAGCTAGAATGCAATTTTTTTTATTAGCCATATTCATGGTTACCTCTTTATGAAAAATGACTTGAGTTTTCCATGTATCATGTAATATAAAGTTTTCTTTAGAGATACATTTAAATAGGAAATGAGTCCTTTTTAATATAAAAAGATCAACCAACTAATACTATATCTGACAAAAACGATGAAGATGGTATGCATACTTTCAACATTTGGGAAACACTGAGTTAGAAGGATAATTTCAGAACCCTGGTCCACACTAGGAAGAAACTAGTCAGATGTTTATGTATAATTACGGAGAAGAGAGTCATTGAAATTTGACTCAGGTCATTTTTAATTCCCTGTCATGATTCCAACCACACAAGGCTGTCTTCCCTGAAGCAGAGCTGAGGGGACCCAGGACAGCCACGTGTACACGTGGTGAAGACCAGGGTTCTCTCTCTTTTTTTTTTTCTTTCTAATTTAACAAGATACAGACCTTATGCCTAAAGAATTTTCTAAATGTGAATCCTAGCCTGGGGCTATGCAGGTGCTTTTTCTTGGTGACTTTAGCTTGGTTCTCACAGGTCTTCTGTCCAGCTTGGCCATCACAGACACTTTCTGCTTTGGATGCCTTTTGGGCAATAGCAGTCATAGCTTAGAACTTTATTTTTAAACAAAATCCCCCCCCCCCCCCCCGATCGTTTTTAAGTTCATTGAAACACTTTGACATTAGCTGCTGGTATATCACCCCCATCCCCCAACCACAACATTCACATCATGTGACTGTTCCTCTTTTTTAAACTCTCAGAGACAATTTGCTACACAGTAGATTCCCAGTCTATTTTGAGTACATGTCGATTTTCAACAGGGCGACCTATTTAAATGACCCAGATTAACCCAAATCCATTTGCTAAAGACAATCACAGGACATTTAAGCTCCATCTATATGATATAAAATATTCAGATAAAAAAAAGAAGATAACACAGCCCCTACTTGATCATTTTAAAGATCTAAACACTCTTGTCTCATGGGAAAGGAAAAGATACATGAAAACAATTTATTTTTGCATCTTGGAGTCAAGACAAGCACTGCCTGGAGGGCTTTCTTTCTCCAACCCATCTTTTATTCAGTATTAGAAACTTCAGGGAAGCAATATCTGCAAACATTTCAACCGACTTCTAGGTGGGCAGCTCTCCCAGGCAAGAGAAGTGTCTACTGCGTGCCCGTCCACTGAGCCAAAGATGGGGGAGATTGGAACTGCAACAGCCCAGCAACAACCATTCAGAATTGTCGACTCAAATTACAAATGGCAGGGGATTTTGCTCAAAATTGTCCAGGCCAAACGGGAAGATGGACAAACCGTGTAAATGTTTCAAAAGCAAGAATCTAAGAACTTTGGCAGAAAGGATGTTAAAAACACAGGTTTGTGGAAAGAGGTCGGTTGGTGTCATAGATGACCTACATTCACAAAACCCTCTTCTGAGGCTCAGCTCCACTTGAAGTGACCCTGACCTCTCTGGGCAGGGTCGGGAGATTTTATCAGCTAGGTTCGTGCCGTTGGGGCCTTGGTGCATGAGCAGCTGAAGAGAATGAGTGCATCAGGTCACTTGGGAAGCCACACAACACATCCACATACCCCACTGTTTATAGCTTATTGTGCTGTGTGATTTCAAACAATGCAAGACACAGAATCAAAAGAGAAGCATTTGGACCCAACTATTCATTGAACTTGACCTTAGCTGCCTTATAGCAGATGACTAATTTTATAGGAAAATGCATGTAGATACCTCAGATAAATATTTGTTTCTACTGGGAGAAGAACATTCTAGAAGGAGCAATCGATAACTACAAATGTCATCATGGCATTCAATACATCTTGCAGTGATTATGGAAGTAGCCATCAAGAGTTCCATGGTTTACCAGGCATTGTCACTCTTCCTTCAAGGCCGGGGTGGTGAGACAGAATTTTTATTGTCCCAACTTTACAGATGTTGAGATCTGGATTCAGATAGGTTTGGATCATGTCACATAGCTACCACAAAACAGGCCTGGAGCTCAAACTCAGGTCTTGAGACAAATTCTAGGATCCTTTTCCCAACCTGGCCCCTTCGAATATTGGTAACAGATGTATTGGGCTGGCCAAGCCATTTACTGGGTCCCAGTGTCTTTCAAAGCACTCTCAGTTATCAAAAGAAGGACGCAAGACACTTATCTGTCACCAAGCTCAACTTTCCTCACGATTCCCGTGAAAGTTAAACCATGTGTTCCATTAGGGATAATCAGTTCTGTCAAGTGTAAAGGAAAACATCTCTAGAAAGTAATTGTTCTGAATAAAATTTATTCTCAGGGGAATTGGTTGGATCTCTAGGATGACAGTGAAAAAATTTAAGCTCTCTAGGGCATCCTAACTCTAAACATTCCTTCCCTTGGCAAGCGTCCAATGGTGACTTTCATTTCACCGAACAATTGCCTTTGTGGTGGAGATTTATTTTTTCCAAATTATATGAAAAACACGGAACGCATTTTTTAAAAACCAAAAATGGAGCAGTTTACTTCTACTTTAAATTGTCTCACCTCTTTCTCATTTCCAGTGGCTAATTTGTACTATATTCCTATATTCCCTGGGTCTCTTCACACACAAAAAGACTAACGTGATATATGGTTGTTAGTATTCTGTTCTTATTTTATATAAGAAATTGGTCATTGTGAAATTGTTTATCCAGAGTTAGCAAATATTTCAAGCTTTCCACTAAAATTTTCATCAAAATACCACTGACCCAAACAAAACACGTTAAAGACAATTTAACAGCACTATTAAATTGCTAAATACACACACACACATACACAATTCAAGAAACAAAGCAGCAGACACAAATCCAAATCCAATCCCATACACAAACCCAAACATGAACACACTTCAAACTACCTACCGTGTCTTCCAGATCTTTTTTTGTTTCAGCTTTGCTAGGTGAAACCTTAAAAGTTTAAGAAAACCAAATATTAAAAATCATAGCTAGCTCTTTAGGGTGATTTGATTTCATAGAGACATCGTTTTTGGGGGAGTGGTACAGTTCACTCTGCAGGTAAAGAATGTAATGAGAAGTCCTTTTCAGTGCAAAGGCATTCTACCAAGTTCAGTAGAAAGCCACGGTCTTCTGGATAATTTCTAGGTATAAAAGAGTTTGAAATATTAGTGTTTTCTAATGAAATACATCAGACCTTATACATTCACTAAGAGCCTGACCACCTTCAAAATTGTCTCCTGGAAGGCCACAGACTTTCCATCACTCCTACCACTAATCCAAACAAACACCCCTTTGGTGTTTGTGGCACATTCTGTTGACTTGTTTTTACCTTTTGAGGCTAGTCTTGGGCTTTGGAAAGAATCCAAACACACTTGGAGCTGTCTGTTTGATTATGCATTCATTGATTCATTGATTCATTGATTCATTGATTCATTCAGCCCTCTCACAGGTCTGGTATGGGCCAGGCTTGACTGCCTTGAGGAGTCAGAGACAAGCAAGCCTTAGAGGATCTGGGTCCCTGCCTCTATGCCATCAACATAGTAGATTCTGATGTAACAAGATAGGAAGTGATTTCTTCAGTTTTATTTGCCATCTGAAGGCAAGACTGCTTTGATAGATCAACAACTCAAGGAGCTTTTTTCCAATTATGCTTATGATCAATGACCATTAGACATGGGACTTCAGGAGAGTGGCATCGCAACACAGCTCATGTCACACAATTGGGGCACCTGATGTTCATACCACAGCTCCCGGCTCTGAGGGCTCCCTCACTGAATGCTCGATGTGACACAATCCTCTTGCAAAGCACATCTTGTCCCTGTTCCCCAATGTTCCAGCTGCACCATCATGATCCCCCATCCGGTGCAATAACAAATATACATCATTCGCAGAATTAACACAACTTTTGAGCAAAAGGAAAGAGGAAAGAAGGGGCAACAACCACTCACCAGAGTTTTAAAGAAGCTCATGATGGAATTATTATTCTTCGTTGTGTTTGTGGTCTGGGGGTCCTCCTTTGCAGTCTCCAGCTCTTCCAGGTCCCCGGGGACAGAGCAACTCGCAGTGGGGATCTCTTGTCCTTCTCTCCCCTTGCTGTCCACTATGTCCTAGGTGTAAAACAGAGTTGTCACTGTCGCCACTGGTTGAATGTGGACTCTCACAGTAATAACTTTTGCTTTGCACCCCTTTCTCCCTGACCCTCTAATTCCAGCCATTCTTCTTCTGCCCACGGGTGTGCAGAACAATCAGGAGCTTATGAGAGTCACTCTTCCTTCCCCTCCTCTGCTTTCTAACATATTCAGCATTTGCACTCAGTTGGAGGGACATTGTTTGGAGCCAGAGGGTAACAAACATAGCAGAGCACGTTGCCTCCCAAACAAAGCCCCTTTTCTCCCAATTCTACAAGGAGGTTGTGTATGATGCCAATATTTCCCAACTTCATGGTCACCTAGTCTAATGATCTGTACATTATCCTCAGAGATGCCTCCATTTGATTTCCCACAATCCCCACAGTGAGAACCATATCAATTTTTTTTTAAGATTTTATTTATTTATTTGACAGAGAGAGAGTTAGGAAGAGCAGGAACACAAGCAGGGGGAGTGGGAGAGGGAGAAGCAGGCTTTCCGCCAAGCAGGGAGCCCAATGCGGGGCTCGATCCCAGGACCCTGGGATCATGACCTGAGCCGAAGGCAGATGCTTAACGACTGAGCCACCCAGGCATGCCCCTATCAACTTTTTTAAAAGCACTTTTTTTTTAAAGAGTTATTTACCCATTTTAAAGAGGAGAGCGCACAAGCAGGGGGGAGGAGCAGAAGGAAAGGGAGAGAGAGAATCTCAAGCAGACTGCACGCTGAGCATGGAGCCGATGTAGGGCTCGATCTCACCACCCCGAGATCATGACCAGAGCTGAAATCAAGAGTCAGATGCTCAACTGACTGAGCCACTCCAGGTGTCCCTAAAAGTATGATGTTTTAAAATAATAACTCCGTTTTGGGGACCTGGGAGCTTATTGGTGCAAGGGATGTGATACAGGGACTGATTTTCTCCTCTAACTCACGCAGAAGGGTAGGAACATTCCAAACCTATACTCCTTTCCTCATCTCTATGCCCGTGACCCTGCGCTAAGCCAGGTTACTTCAAACCCATCCATTCTTCACTGATGTCTTTCTGGGTCTTGCCATCCACAGCGTCTATGTATTCCTCTCTCTGAGTTTCTGTACCTCTGTTCTCCTCGGCACTCACTTGGCATGTAGGTTATGTACACAAGATTAGCCTAACACCAGAGGCCAGGCCAGAATAGTCTGCATTAAAAATGGGGCTTTTGTGGAAGGGCTATAAAAATACAAAAACACATTTTGATGAATATTTGATTTTTTTTTAAGATTTTTATTTATTTATTGAGAGAGAGAATGACAGAGAGACAGCATGAGAGGGTGGAGGGTCAGAGGGAGAAGCAGACTCCCTGCCGAACAGGGAGCCCGATGCGGGACTCGATCCAGGGACTCCAGGATGATGACCTGAGCCGAAGGCAGTCGCTTAACCAACTGAGCCACCCAGGCACCCCTTGATGAATATTTGAAATGGTAATAATGATATATGTATCCCGCAGGGGTACTTTCCAGCCTCAGCACTCCTTCCAAATGGAGAGGTGCTTCTTGCAAAATGCCTCATAAAGACCTGGAACTTCGTAAAATTAAAAGCAGCTAAAAGCCATGGCCTTAACAAACTTGTTAGGTTTTCTAGCTAATTCCAGGCAAAACCTGTTTTGTGTTGGAAGAGAAGCTCTTTTAAAGAACAGGTTCTCAGGGCACCTGGGTGGCTCAGTCAGTGAAGCATCTGCTCTCGGCTCAGGTGATGATCTCAGGGTCCTGGGATCGAGCCCCACATTGGGCTCCCTGCTCAGCGGGGAGTCTGCTTCTTCCTCTCCCTCTGCCCCTCCCTCCCGCTCATGCACACACACACACACACACTCTCTCTCTCTGTGTCAAAAAATAAATAAAATCTTAAAAAAAAATAAAAACAGGTTCTAATATGAGTTGAACTTTTTTTCTAATTCAAGATACAATTCAGATCCACGTTATTAAGGCGGAAGGATGGCTGAAAATTCTGTTTATAGCAGATGAGTGCCGGAGTACCCACAGGTGCGTGTGTATACATACAAATTTATTGTTCCAGTGTGCTTTAGAAAAATATTCCCAGCATCAAACCTATGGTACAATGGATATTTTTGCTTAGGTGACGCTGAGTACAAAGAACATTTGAAATAAAATTTGAAATAAAAAAATATTACATAAATAATCAAACAGGTGTTTGGAAAATGAGCCATTTATGAAAGTGGTATAAGGAATAAGTCTAATTGAGAAATGCCCCACTGGGTCTAACTTATGGTGTGGCCTAGGACGAAGTTATTTCCATTCACACATTTCCTCATCTGCGCTCAGTAGCTAAGGGGGAAACTTGAACTAGGGCCCAAACTGCAGAGAGACCACAGGGTGTCAGCCCGGGCCCTGGGGCCAGTAGCCCAGATTTTACTCCCTGCTCCACCAACCATACCTGTGCAGTCCTGCGCATGTTCCCTAACATCCGTGCACCGGTGGGCTCATCTATAGAAGGAGCATGATGAGTAGCACCTGCCCGTTAGAGCCGTGGGGGGAGTAAATGGGAGAGTCCACTTACAGGACGCAGGACAAGGCATTGCACCTGGTAAGCATTCAGTGAATGTTAGCCATTCCACAAGGCCTTCCTACTGCTGCCAGTCCATAGTGGACAAAGGCTGGGAGAGAGGACAGTCCTCTGAGTAAAAGACAAGTGAGCCCCTCTGGCCCACGGACGCTTAGTTGGACCGCATATTAGAACCACCTGGGCAGTGTTTAAGCCAATGCCCCTGCCCAGACCCCACTCAGACCAATTAAATGAGAATTTCTGGAGGTCTGCAGAATCCCGGGGGATACCAATGTGCCCCGGGGCTGAGTTCAACTGGAGTCGAGGGAAGGGAAGGCCCGAGGATGATGCCATGTTTGCCCTTGGCCATGGAGCCTGTCACAGGGAGATGGGTGGAGGTAGGGGAGGGGTTTTAGCCAGAGATAAGAGCACGAAAAATGTAGAGAAGATGAGGAGGGGGAATAGGGCTGGGGAAGGTTTGGGGTGAGGTTATTCAGTTCAACTAAGGTGGAGGGGGTATGACAGTCAGGGTGGTTAGGGAAATGCCACCCTGAGCCGGACTGAGGACGTGCTGAGTGCCAACTTAAGAAGTAGGTGCTGTGGAGGGTTTCTGGGCTGGAGCAGCCTTTCTGTCCCTCACCACGAGGTTGGGGTGCAGGGCAATGAGCCCCCAAAGCAGCAGAAAGTAGAGAGTTCCCTCAGGGAAATTTAAGGCAGAGAAGGCCCCATCTCTGCCCCAGAGGGAGTCGTCTGTGGTTGCCTACAACACAAAAAATGCAATGAGTCAAGAGAGGACATCAGCACCAAAAGGCAAAAAGGCTAGAGTTCTTTTCTCTCGATCCCTCCTCCCCGAACGCACACACCTGATGGCAGAGGAGAAGAAGTAAAAGGGTAAATCCTACCCCCTCCAGATGGTAAGTCCAAGGTCCTGTCAGAGCTCGATTCCAGAAAAAACTGGGATGAATGTAAAAATGGATATGATATGGAAGTTTTTATTTTTTTAAAAGATTTTATTTATTTACTTGTCAGAGAGTCAGCGCACAAGCAGGGGGAGAGGCAGGCAGAGGGAGAGGGAGAAGCAGACTCCCCACTGGGCAGGGAGCCCGATGCGGGGCTCGATTCCAGGACCTCCCAGGACCCTGGGATCGTGACCTGAGCCGAAGGCAGACGCTTAACCGACTGAGCCACCGAGGTGTCCTGAGATGGAAGTTTTTAAACTGGACTGGACTTTTGAATCCCTGCAAGGTTTGGGATCTGCCTGTGATAGCATAAGAATTAGGAAAGAAGCTGTTTATCAAGTGTCTACCAGGTGTGTCACGTGGCCACAGTCACTGCCCATATAGAAGCGAATGAGACGCACGCAGCCCTGTCCTCAGACAGCTGACATTCGAGCAGGGGAGCAAGGAAAAACCAAGCAAAGATACAGATGAACCAATAAATGTAACATGCCTCAAACTGTGAAGACTGCAAGAGAAAAAATGAAGAAGATGAGGGCACAGAGGGTGAATTAGACGCTGGGTGAAGTCCTCCAAGAACGGATGTGTGGGGGTGGGGGAGACACCTATTCTGGAAGGCTCCTGGCGTCCAGGCTGGGTCAGCTGCTCTGAGCCCCTCTGGCCCCACAGCCCACGGGCTCCCAGTGCTCCTCACAGTGAGCTCAAGGGCTGGATTCTAGGCCACCACCAGTTCCCAGACGGGCGTTTCGGGCAGGCAGCAATAGGCAATGATTCTTCTCTGAGATCCCAGGCTAGACACACAGGGAACATTTACTGAACTTCCTGGAAATAAAATGGAACACGGTGGAGTCAGCGGAAGGGGGGATGAATTGGTAGACGGTCAGGTGGTCCCCATGGGTCTAGGTGGCCGGCAGGGAAAACTTGACACAATGGCTCTCCTCTGAGGAAGGTGGATAACCGTCAGTAGCTCTTTGCCCAGCATAAAGCACTCTGGATGGAGGAGACACGGTTGGACAGGACTCCAGGAACGGAGGAGACCTTCAACTCTCTCCTCTGCCCCGTGGCATTTTCTCTTGACATCTCTGAAGACGCTCACCTCTGCCTCCCTGATTTCTCAGGTGCAGCAGGGTCTCGAGTCTTGGACAGCAACTGAGGGTAAGTGCCTCCTGTTCAATGCAAGGAGGTGGTGGGTCTGCCTGGGGATCCCCCCAGTGAGAGCTTTATGGCCTTTCACATTGAAATCCTCAGCTTGAACTTGAGCCCTTTCCTTGAAGTGTTCTTTGTTCTTCTTAGACTGTTTTTTTTGGTTTTTTTTAAAGATTTTATTTATTTATTTTGACAGAGAGAGACAGCGAGAGAGGGAACACAAGCGGGGGGAGTGGGAGAGGGAGAAGCAGGCTTCCCGCGGAGCAGGGAGCCCGATGTGGGGCTCGATCCCAGGACCCTGGGATCATGACCTGAGCCGAAGGCAGACGCTTAACGACTGAGCCACCCAGGCACCCCTAGACTGGCTTTTAGAGAGAACATGACTTCTGCTTCCAGAAAGATGGAGAATATGAACGTTTCCTTATCCTCCCAGTAAGCACAAGGGGAAGCCCCTGGTTTCTCTCTGCCAGACGGAGAGGAGAAGACAGACCAGCTAGGGAATGGAGGAACCACAGAGTGCGGAGTGCCCTGGGGTTGCTTTTTGCCTCATAGATCCTAGACTTGGAAATGGAGGAGGCAGCAACCTGCAAATACCCAAAAAATGACCAAAAAAACGCTGGCAAGGAGGCAGAAAAACTAGATCGCTCACACACTGCTTGCTGGTGGGCAGGCACACGGCACAGCCTGTGTAGAAAAGAGTTTGCCGGTTTCTTGACAAACTAAATACACAACCACAATACGACCCAGCAATTGCATTCCTGGGCCTTTTTTCCACCGGTGAAATGAAGACATATATTCACACAAAACCTACACATGGAAGTTTATAGCAGCTTCGTTTGTAATAGCCCCAAACTGGAAACAACCGCATGTGTTTCAATGGATGAATGGCTAAACAAAATGTGGTCTCTCCGTGGCACGGAATAGTATTCAGCAATAAAAAAGGAAGGAAAGGAGCAATATGTATTGATAGACTCAAAGACTTTGATGAGCCTCCAGAAAATTCTGCTGTCCAAAGAGGGTACATTCTGTATGACTCCGTTTATATACCATTGTTGAAAGGACCGAGCTATTGAAATGGAGCACAGATGGGTGGTCGTCAGAAGTTGGGAGAGGGCGTGGATGTGGGAGGGAAGTGGATGTATCTAGAAGAGGGCAGCATGAGGTGGAAATGTTCTCCATGGGACTGTATCAATATCAATATCCTGGTGGTGATATTGTAGCATAGTTTTGCAAGATGTTACCGCTGAGGGACCCTGGATAAAGAGATTTCTTTGTATTATCTCTTACAACCACATGTGAATCTACAATAATTTCAAGATTAATAATTAAAAAAAGGATAGTTCTGGAAGAGTAAGAATGAAGAATCAATAAAAAGTCCAACAATTCTGGAATAGGTCAATAAATTAGCATGTGGTACTGACGTGTGAGATTAACCTCTAGGCTGCACTAACCTCCATTTCTACGTGTAGGAATGAATACATTCCATGTGATGGAATATTCTGCAGCCATGAATTCTTTGAGGAAAAGTATAATGAGGAGAAAAAAAAGTCAATGATAATAATAATCATGACCAACCTTTATGTGTCAGGCCCTGCTAAACTAGTTAAAAAGGCCTCACGTAAGTCTTACAAGGATTTCGTGAGGTATGTACCATCTGCAGGTTTTTTTTGTTGTTGTTGTTGTTTTTTTACTGATGAATAAATTGAGGCATGAAAAGGATAAATAACTTGCGTATGGTCATAGAGTAGAACTGAATTTGACTCCAGGCCCAGATTATTTCGGAGGCAAAAAGTATGTACGCTCCACGCTGCCTTACCTCCACCAACTCCCTTCAGGTGTTTACTCAAAACCAAGAGTTTTCCTATTTAATTTCTCTTGCTTCTATTCCTCTCCCCTGCTATACAACACATTTTTTCCAGATACATATGGGAATTTAGTGTATGATAAAGATGTCGCCTCAAATCTATCCAAAGTGAAGGGCTGTTTAATCAAAGATACAGGGACAACAAGGTGGTCATCTGAAAACAAATTACCTGGTGTCCTAAGTCAACCCTATATAAGGACAGAATCCAAATGGATAAAAACGCTAGAAGAAAACATGGGAAAAATATTTATATTTTATAATTTTGGACTGAGAAGACTTCTGTAACTGTGACTCAAAATCCAGATGCCATAAAAGGAAAGATCGAGAGAAAAAAAATAAACATCCAAATGTTTGGAAACATTCTGTTGGGAGGCTGGTTTAAGAAGCAGGCACTCTTGTTCACTGCTGATTGGAATGTAAATTAGTTTAGTACCAATTGAGGCCAATTTGGCATAATCTACCAAAATTTTTAAGAAGAACAGACTCTTTTATCTAGCAATCCCCCTTCTAAGAATTGACTCTAAAAAACTTTAAGTCACACACGTGTGAAAAGCCAAATGCATGAGGTTATTTACTGCAGTGAGCACTAGCGAATGTTGGGAAACCAGTCCAATGTCATTGTTAGGGTCCCGGTGAACTAGTTCATGGCACATCCACACAGTTGAATACTACACAAGGGTTAGAAACGAGGAAGCTGTACAGATATGGAAATAGTGTTGCCTGAAAAAAAAAGCATGGAATAGACAGAGTGTATATTATATTACCTTCTGCATAAAAAAAAAAGGAATAAAAATTTATGCTTGCATTTGCTTATGTATTTCCAAAGAAACCCTGGAAGGATACACTTAAAAATGCAAACAGTAATTATCTATAGTAGGTGGCATTAGTAGACAGACCATTTTTAGAATTTCTTAATTTGAGCCAGGTATTACGTACAAAAATCAAAATTAAAACAAAATGTAGGCAACTAATTCCAAATTTAAAAAAACACCCAGAGGGTGAAACTAAACACAGTTGGAAAGATGATGCCTTACATATTGAGTTATTTGTAGAAGGATCTTTGTTCTTAACTACAAATATGTCTTTGCTATTCTCATCAAGCCTCCAGATCATTCTCAGCAAACAGAAACTTTAGACTGAAGCAAAAAACGCTCCCCAGGAAATATCTGGAAACTTCTCTGATACAAACAGGTGTTCGTGGTGTCAGCTTGTTTTTCATCTGAGTGGGAAGGAGCCTATTTTTCCCCCTTGCTGTTGGCTTCAAAGGGCAAACAGACAGGGACTCTAGTTAAGTGATCACAATTTGTCACTTTGAAAAATAATGCTGCCTTATCATAATTTGATCGTCTATAATAAAACCCACATGGAACTTCTGGCACCTTCCTTTAACTGTGAATTGTCAACTGGATTTCGGCCTCTTTAAACAAGGTCTACATTGTCAAAGTGAAAACATAAGCCATGAAAGCCTTGTCTGGAGCTATTAGTGATAAATGTCTCCCCCATCTAGGTTTCTTCACTGATGGCGTGCCCCTGGTTTCAGTTTGAATCGTTGTGCCGAGAATCAGCACCTAGCGTACAGCTTAACACAAGAAAATTTGTCCGAAGAACACTGAATGGTACAGAAACCCATCACTCCATTCCTTTCCATCTGTGAGAAATTTGAGCTACATGCTGCCTGGGATAAAAGGGAAAGCTCGGTTTCCTCTCCCACTTGGATGCCCCAACAGCACAAAGGGCAAGGTGTGCTAGGCAACAATGGTCTCCAGACCGTCTTCTTCTGAGAGGACCGTCACCTGCACAGGGCCACTGTCAGACTGAGGGAGAAAAATGGAATTTGGTTAATTCTTAAAGACAGAATTTATCTTCCCATTTGCCCAGAAGGGAAAGCAAATTAATAAAGAAGCAGGAAGGAACTCCAAAACCAAAGTCTACTAAAAATGTTCTGGGGGAACTTAAAAATTTCATATATATATATATATATATTTTTTTTTTTTTTCCTACATTACATATAATATATTTACTTTGTTTTCCCACGAAGCTCAAAACCACCTAAGGAGAGTTCATCACTGTAACTAATTTTTATTTTCCCCGATCTTCCCGCCCAAATTCACATCGGCTGATAAAAAGGCATTCATTCACATCATTAAGCCCATGGCAAAAATAGGGAAAGAACACAGCGCCTAAGAAATGCCAATTATGAAAGGTTTCAAAGACCGCCCATCCACAACCGAATTCCTCTTTCTCATCTCCTACTGGAGATTACTACACACCAGTTACAAGTGTATTTAAAAAGCCAGTGTTGTCTGAACAGGGATTTGCCATCCTAGCTCTGAATTGCATAGTTCCGGAATTACAGTCAAGAAAAAAAGTAACTTCTTGCGGAAACTTACTAGCAGCCTTAGGGCGGCAACTGCGGACGCCTCAAGCCCCACAGCGCGCTCTGCTGGAAGAATCCGGACATTACCTAGATTGTAGTATGTTCTCCAACTTAGCCAGGCAGTGCCCTGTGCTTGCTCCTTTTATAAAAAAGGAGAAAATATGGATGAGCAAAGAGGACAAATGTAATCCGCACCCATTATTCCGTTACTGAAAATGACTGCTATCAACAATGTGTAATTTTTCATTCCACATCCCTCTCTGGATTCCTAAAGGATGCATAGGTGTTGGCAAGCGGGCAGATAGGATTTTTACCCTAAAAGGATTCTTCCTGTTTTGAACCCTGCTCTTCTCATTTATCACTGTCTTCACAGGTCACTCATTCCATTTCTGTGTCATGCTGGCTTATGACGTCTGGTGTAAGGGTGTCCCATAATCAACAGAACAGCTCCCTTATTGGACCGTTTTAATCATCCCAACTTTCCTCTTATAGACATTGCTGGAATTAAAAAAAAAAAAAAGCCTTGTGGATAAAATTTTGTCCATTTTCTCAATAAATTCCTAGGTGTCAAATTGCTCGTTCAAAAAGCACACTGTTTGAGGCTGCCAACATGCCAGGGTTGAAACAATCTTCTTAATTAAGAAATTATCAAAGGCTTCAGAGGGCAATACAAATAACCTAAAAATATTGAAACGTGAAAGCTATCTTTTCTTTCTTTTCTGGCGTGTTTCCTAAGAGGGGAATCTAAGCTGCATGACACAGGTCTAAAAACGTTCTATTTACCCATTTTCCCTCCTCTTTGGAAGAGAGGCAATATTGTTCATTTCATCTGCTTGTTCTAATTGAAACAGACTCGGCTGGACCAGCTATCCAGCATGATGCTCTTTATGGTAAATCGTAAGATCACCACTGCAGACCTAACCTCAGGGTATTAAGACCTCAACTCATAGCTCGGCAGCAAAACCTAACACAGCACCTATATGTGATAGAGCCTCGTTAATCCATGGTGTTGACTGATCCAGAGATATTGTATTTATAAGATTAAATAAAGCAGTTGTTCATTGTGGTCAGAGTTGGAGGGGGAAAATAAATCTATCAAAGAAAGCAATTCACACTTGCTTCCTATGAATAAGGTTTTCCATTTTCTCTCTCAGAACTCCTCCACTTGAGGGGTAAGTGAATTTGTCAACTTGATCTTTAATGGTAAGTGAAGTGTGGATAGAGAATTAAGCAATGAAATGTGCTTTTCTTGCCTCTTTGTTTTGTTTTATTTTTGCAGCAGTCATTGCTTTGGGGCACCCTCTTAAAGTCCACTATGTATGATATAAAATGGAAAAATACAGTTGCTGTGGGCAAAGAGTGGGTGGAGAGTGGTTCCCAGGACAAGTCCCGTCGGGCAAAAGGGATTTGTGGAAGATTCTTCTGTTCCAACATGTGCAAGCTCCAGAGTGACTGTGGCATTTCACATTTATTAGAGGGAAAATATCCAGTTTTTTTTTAAAAGTACCTCAAAATATAAAAGCTAATGACCCAGAGACTAGAATATGTTTGTCATCTGTTTAACAAACACTTCTCAGTAGCGAGAAAACTGTTTTGCATGCTGCCAAAATTAGGCTGCAGACCTTCTAAGAATGGTTTGGCCTCGTGCAGAAAAAGAAAAAAAAAGTCCCATCCTTTTCCCTGAATTTTTAGCTTAGACCGAACTCCTTGGCCTTGCCCCCTACCCACTTAATTGTTTGCTACCTCTCCACTCTACTTTCTCTGTGTTCATGTCATCCATAGCCTTTTTTTATTTATTTGTTTATTTGTTTTTTTTTTTTTTAAGATTTTATTTATTTATTTGACAGAGAGAGAGACAGCGAGAGAGGGAACACAAGCAGGGAGAGTGGGAGAGGGAGAAGCAGGTTTCCCACCGAGCAGGGAGCCCGATGTGGGGCTCGATCCCAGGACCCTGAGACCATGACCTGAGCCGAAGGGAGACGCTTAACGACTGAGCCACCCAGGCGCCCCTGTTCATTTTCTTTTTCTTCTTTTTAAAAAGATTTTATTTATTTATTCATTTTGGAGAGAGAGAGCACGGGGGGAGGGACAGAAAGGGAGGGAGAAGGAGAATCTTAAGCAGACTCTGCGCCCCCAATGTGGGGCCCAATCTCATGACCCTGAGATCATGACCTGAACCAAAACCAAGAGTCAGAGGTTTAACTGACTGAGCTACCCAGGCGACCTGTTTATTTCCTTATTTACCATTGTTCTCTTCATTGGAATGAAAGCTTTCATGAGGTATATCATTCTATCTACCCTTAAATCATTCCTGGCACAAAGTACTCAGATGTTTGTTGAATGGATACATGAGAGTATTCAAGCCTCTTATTTATTGTTCAACACCTGCCAGTAGAATGACTCTCAGACTGGATTTACAGTTTATTAACAAGATGGTCACCTAAGTAGTTTCAAATTGTTATAAGTGCCAGGAAGGAAGTAAAGTGGTCTGTAAAGGAGATATTTCACTTTATTCTCAACCTTACCACAAAAAAGTAATAATGTAAGTGTTGTAGCAAAGGACAACTCCCATGTCACACTGTTGGGAACAAGGGAGAAGTGGGGACTGGATAAGCTGGAGAGTGAATGCCCCATCCCAAGCAGCAGCCACAACTCACATCCTGTCCGGGAATACAGGACGAAACTTCCCACTTTCCAGAAATATCTGAAACCTGGAAGTGTCTTGGAATTTCATAATTTTAAAATTTTGTCAACTTTGTCCATTTCAAAATGTTATCCATCATCTAAAATATTAAAACACTGTGAAGTTAAAATAAAATCTATCTGTGGTTTGCTGCATCCTGCAAGAGGCCATTTTCCAACTTTGGTCTACACACCTAGCTCAGCATTTCCAAGAACAGTCCCTCAGAAGCCATGCCCAACTGTTAGACGGCTAGCAGTTTTATGGGTAATAAAGTTTAAGAAATGCTCAGTTAAACAAAGTGAAGCAGATCTGTTTGCTGCAGGACTTCTCAGGCCTTAAGGAGGCTGATTCTATTGTAAATCTTTAGGAAAGAGGATAAGGCAAGTTGTATTTTCTTTCTTTTTTTTTTTTTTAAAGATTTTATTTATTTATTTGACAGAGAGAGACACAGCGAGAGAGGGAACACAAGCAGGGGGAGTGGGAGAGGGAGAAGCAGGCCTCCCTGCCAAGCAGGGAGCCCGATGCGGGGCTCAATCCCAGGGTCCCGGACCACGACCTGAGCCGAAGGCAGACGCTTAACGACTGAGCCACCCAGGCGCCCCGCAAGTTGTATTTTCTAAAACTATTTGATGGTGAGCCCTGTTTCAAGGTGGATCTCATTGGACCAATGTTCCACAGTTAGCTAATGTCCCAAACTATTAGCTTCAGAAATTTTTTAAAAATATAAGATGCTTTAAAAGGTTCCAAATATTCCCTCTTTTTTGAACTTATAGGCACAGGGGCTAAGCGTGTGGGCACTGGTGATAAATTCCAGCTCTCTTGCTTTCTAGCCATAGGACCTCACGCAAGTTACTTCACCTCTCTTTGAGTTAGTAAATGCTCAATAAATTAGGGCTATTATTATAGCCTGGCAGGGAGTGAATCAGACTGGATAGCACCAAAGAGAAAGTTAACTCAAAATTTATTTTGCATATCCATTGCAAAACACCATTCACTTAATATTCAGCCATGATGATTAACACCATAACACGTTAAAGACTGAATTAAAAATACTGAGGGGCCACCTGGGTGGCTCAGTCGGTTAAGCATCTGATTCTTGGTTTAGGCTAAGGTCGTGATCTTGCCCCGTATCGGGCTCTGCGTTTGGTGCAGTCTGCTTGACCTTCTCCCTCCACCCCTCCCCTCGCCCCCCCCACATGCTCTCTCTCTCTCTTTCTCAATGAATAAATAGAACCTTTAAAAAAATACCGAATAAATGATACAGATATATGATTCGACATAGTTTATCTCAGTGAAAGTATCTATATCATGCATATATTTTGAAGTCATTTTTTATTTAAAGCTGTGTTAGGCAGAGCTGATAATGAGATTGTGAGACTATATTCCAAGATTCTTTGCAGAGTCGTAACACGCTGTGTACCATCTTTGTTCTTGTCAAGTTCATCTAACAAACATCGCTGCATTCCAGGCAGTGTACCAGGCGCTGGGAACACTTGGTTGCATAAGACACAGCCACATCCCTCAAGATCACCATTTCCATATATGAGAAAGGTGATTATGGTGAAGAAATTTTTTCAAACATCATGTTGTGACCATTAGTAGATTAGAAAACAATTTAATGGGTCGAAACCAGCATTAAGAACAACAAACACAATAGAATAGAAAAGAATACAAAACACTAATGTGTGTTCTGTGCTGTGAAAACAGCACTATTCTGTGAATTCTTTGTTGCTTTCATGTGCGTGTCTATCAGGTCAAGGTGTGAAATCTAGTTCTTACTGTGGGTCATAATCAAATTAGACCATAGGAACAGGGGATCGGGGAGCAGCATCTACAGTTCCATGTACTCGATGATTTCCTGATATAAACTTGGATAGAAAAAAATATATCTGGTTTCTATTCATGGCATATCATCTTTGCTATCAGAGTCTGCTCTCTACTAAAGAAACTTGACAAGCCCTCCTTGGACCTTGACACAGATATGTGACTGAATTTACAACAGGTAACTCTTAGGAAACTCACTTTCCCTTTGAAAGGACACTATGACCATGGAGGTACACTACTTGAAACTCTGGAAGCCATCTGGAAACCACACGTGGGCAGACTTGTGAACCAAGCTAACAATACATGGTAGGCCCTGGAGAATGACTCATCCTGGAGTATGAAGATGTTGAACCAGTGTAAACCCCCTACCTCTAGAATGCTCACTATGCTCAAGAAATAATATATCCTCCTCATTAACTATGCCACTGGTGATTGGGTGGGTTTTTAACTTGCAGTCAAAGGCACCTTAAATGATAGACTATCCATATTCCATCATGCAGGAAGACCATTTTGTTTAGTTTATAATTCTTTATTTCTCACTTTCTGAGAACTTAGAAAATATACTGTTTCATTTAGCATCATTACTATTGACTGCCTGTATAATCCTCTATCCTTACAATCCCCCCTCAGGCAGGCAGTATCTTCCTTTTCTGGATGAAAACACAAGGTTTGGAAATGACTGAGTGTTACAGGTTTTAGCAACTGATGGATCTTGATTATGGTTCTGCCACTAAATTAGCTGTGTGGTCTTGGGCAAGTAACTTAACTTCTCTGAGCTCTAGCTTCCTCATCTGTTAAATGGCAATAAAAATACCTACCTTCTTGTGTTGTTATAAAAATCAAAGCAGATAAAATATGCCAAATGCTTACTATACAGCCTATGAATAATGAATTATTGAAAAGTGAGGCAATTATTATTATTTGACTTGATCACACAGCTAATAAGTGGTAGAATCTGAACTCAGCCCTGGATCACTCAAATTCCTACACTTGCACATCAACTCTGCTGCTGAAAACAGTTCATATCAAATGTTTCTTAGTGCTAAATCCATACAATTTATAAAAATTACAGTATCATAGCTAAAAACCTTGCTTACTACATAATTTGCATAATTTAGAACAGAGTTTCCTCTGTACTGACAAAGTCTTTTGGCGTGGGTAGTTCTCTTCACCTGTTGGAATGGCATGACCTTGAGGCTCTAAGGTAGACAAAACAAAATAAAAGCACAGCTTAAAGTTCACTTGGCACACCAACATGGGAATTAGGTGGTTTTTAAATTTTTTAAATTTTAACTTGTTGTTTCCAATGTTGCACATCCTAACATTTAAAAGAATTAAATAGAAATTTCCTCAGACAAATACTCAATTTCGCCTAGTCACAACCCCATTGCACAAATTTCAACAATTTGGTCAAAACATAATGTTGAGCATGAAAAGTATGGGCTTGGGGGATGGGCATTTCTCTTTAGCTATGTAGCTTGGAGTCAGTGACTTGGTTTCCCTAAAGCTTGGATTTTTTCCTCTGTAAAATGGTAAAGACACAGAAATTCCTGCTTAAGTTTTGATGTTTTGATAAGACACTTCCTTCAAAGCAATTTTGTTACTGAATTTGACTTAATGTATAGCATAAAAAACAAATACTGGAGGATTCACTCAGCCTCATGGAGAACCTGGCATTGAAGGTGAAGTGAATTTTTGGTAAAGAGAGAGAGAGACAGGAGGAGAAAATGTGCATCTGTGCAGGTCACATGGGGGGCATTCTGACTGAGTGCATTTAAGCGAATAATGGCAAATACATCTGAAACACAGAGGAGAGCCAGTGGAGACCCTTCAATGTCAGACTAACAAACCGCGGCTTGCAGGCAAGGGCGCTGAACTTCTATTTTTGCTCAAATAATTTTATAACTCCTGCACCTTTTGGTTTCCTTTAACTCAAATCAAGACTTTGGGTTGAAAGCTACATTGCTTTCAAATTAGATTCAACAGTGCTGTCTCGGTGAGCTTCGGTTGAGAACTATGGAAGGGCAGAGTAAAAAGACAAAAATGTTGATTAACGGGGGAAAACCATGATGCTAATAATAGCTGAATTTTCTTTTTCTCAAAATGCAGCATCTCGGTGCTGAGTTTTCTGCATGGCTTATCTCTTTTAACTTTTACAAGTGTGAATAATGGGAAAATGTGGTTGGCACTGTTGATATCCCCATTTTACAGATAAAGAAACCAAGGTTCAGAAAGTTTTAGTCACTTGTCCAAGGTCACACAGCCAGTAGGCAACAGACGCTGAGTTGAAACCTTAAGCTACTTGACTACAATGCTTGTTTTAATTCCCTACTTTACACCATGTAGGATTCCGGAAATCTTGGTTCTTTAATTCCATTTCTACCACTAAATAGCAGGGGCAGGGTGGGGTTGCCATTAAGTGAGATGAGGAAGCCTGTGGATGACACAAGTAAGCATGCTGTTGCTTGTTGTTAGGTGTGAGAGAGGAGTTCAGTTTTGCACATGTTGGGCGAGCCTTCAAATGGAGATGTCGAAATTCAAGTACCCATGTCAAGAGGCAGCTAGATACTTAAGGCTCGACTTCAGGGGTGGATCTAGGCTACAGACATGAATTTGGGACTTGTCAGCAGATAGCTGTATTTAAACCCTTGGGACTGGGGGTGTCTCTACGGTAGTAAGTGTAGTCAGAGAAGATGTCTAGGAATTGAAGACTGGGGAACTCCACGGTTTGGAGGATAAGATCCAGCAAAGGAGATTAAAGAACTGCGGGCAGTGTGGGGGTGGTGAGGGACCAGGTGAAGAAGGGTGTCGGATGTGACTAGCAAGGCCAGTAGGACATGACTGAGACATCCGGGGTTTGGCAGCCATGGTGAGGGCCCCGGGGAGTTGCGACATCATGGCCACTTCGACAAGAACAGTTTTTGTGGAGGATAAAAGCGTTCAAGGGAGAAAAGGATAGGAGGAAGCAAAAACATGGAGTATTTTTCTTAATATCTGTAGTCGGAATGAATTTGAGGATCGGTGTCATTTCTCACAATGTCCCTTTAAAAAATTACATCTCTTACTAGATGATATGATCTTTGAAGGACTAGAACGTGATTTATCTTTAAAATGCTTTGCCAAGTTTGGTGTTTAAATAATAAGTGGGGAATTTAGTTAAACTTTTAAAGAAAGGCATATTCTTGTTTAAATCTCCTGAATCCGTGCTTGGTAACAGGTTAAGCCCCTCCCCCTCCCCCAACTCAAAGATGCTTCTGGAATTACTGGTTGACAACAGACATGCAGTGTTTGTTTTTTTTTTAACGGATAAAGATCAAATTTTCATTATGTAACTTTTTTTTTTTTTCTTTTTGCAATGACTCTCTTAAATGCATATCTTATAGCTCTGGTCCAATTGTTGAGGGGCTAGAAAAATTAAAAAAAAAAAAAAAATCTCGTCCCTGCCAACATGTTGGTTTGTGTGAATCACAGCTCAGTGAAACCCTTCAGGCATATAATTTATCTTTTCTTTGGCTTATGTAGTAAATGCTTCATTTGTTCATGAATTCTGGCCTTGTTTTAATTATGCTATGCTCTGAATGTAGTTTTATGAGGCACAAAAATAAGATTGTCGTTCTGAAAACACAGAAGATTTGTGTGCTTCTCCCAGAATGAAATGGTGGCATCTTTCTCCCAATTCACAGCTCTGCAGGTTTGTGGTTGGAATTCCAATCCAAGAAGAAGCATGCAGTGAGACTGGGGGAAAGGGTTTGTGTGAGTGGGAGGGAAGGGGCAGCTGACACACGGCTGAGCCCAGCGCATAATCTACGCTAAGAATTCTGAATCAATACATTGACGGCCATTTCCGCATAATGCGGTACTCCCACCAAGAAAGCCACTGATGGAGAAGTTTTATTCGTGTTACTTTCTGAGGCCTGGATTCTCTCATTACACTCATGGAACAATTGATTTCTCCCCCTCCCCTGCCCAATACAGACCACTCAGCCAGGGATCGGATGAGAAACATCAATAATCAGAAGGCTGTTTTTGTTTAAAAGCTTTGCAGGTATATGTATTTGAATATCCACAAGTTCACAGACTAACGGAGACAATAAATGGCTACTTCCTGGCTTTTCCATGTTTTATATGATATAGTACAGAATGGGTATTCAATATTCAGATTCCAGTGATACTACCAATAAAAGCATGGACATTTGTAGTGTAACAAAGACAAATGCAAACTTCACTGGTGAATCTAAGGGAGCAAACTCACTTTTTCCAAAAGGAGGATAAGTTACAACTTGGGGGTCTTCTGAGAGGTCCCGGTAACTTTAAAATATCTCCCAAGGGCTTGACTATATCAGATACCTGCCGTGCTCCCAACATAAGCCTCCATCTTCTGAATCAAATCTCGTTTTAGAACTCAATCTACTCAAATTCAGGTGCCAGTCCTGAGAGTCTTTAATAAAAAAAGCTGGGTTGATAAAGTACAGCTCTAAACTGTCCTGTGCTTTTCTTAGAATGGGAGTGGATTGATTGCATTGGGGTTTTATGGTTAAAAACGCTCAAGGGTCAGGTCTCAGATGCTAACCTGTTTTTCTTAATTAAGGTGGGGGATCTGGATAAGTCACTAGATACCTGTCCCAAGATAGTAAAGCTCAGTCCTTCATCCTCTTCCCATAAATAACTCCATCTTTTCCTGACTTGGGTAATGGGTTGGCTTTGGATGCCCACGTGAATGGAACATGTAACTTTTCACAAAGTTATAACCTCCCAATGGCCTCAGGATCCATGACCAATAATGAGAACTCAAGAGTTTCTGCTCAGAGTCAAGCAGTAAATCATTTCTCACATATTCATGAATATTGATGACCAGTTTCTAGCCCCAAGACAAGTAATTTTCCAGCTCCAGGTTTATACATTTGATGGAATGTTCCCCGAGCCAGCAAGGCCAATTCTCTTTGTGTCTGAGCATCTTCTTTGGCACTCGGCCTCCCCAAGGAGAGCACTTGGCACCTCGCACAAGGATCTCAGGGGTTTTGTACCTCTTCTCTTGTAGGACCACAAAGTCCCTGAGGACAAGGGCTCTGTCCCGGCCACCTCTCTAGCCTGTCTCACTTGTACCTGGCAGTGTCATACCCAGTAAAGATGTGATGCCTGGATGCATTTGAAGACCTACTTTGAATTCTAAGGAAAGCTATTCAGTTGGCCCTGAACTGGTACATTCGGGGAAATGGGCATTTGAAGGACAATTTTTAAACTTTTGAAAGAAAATCTGAAAATCAGTTCTTGGAGGAGAAATTTACAGAAACAGCAAGAATGCTGATAGTAGGAGCCTGAACACACAAGCCTGATTATCTTTCCCCAGTTGTAACTGTCCAGAATGTTTAGCTGGTGACTAACATTTAAAATATAATTCTTGACACCATCCTGGGTGCATTGAAACTGCAGACTAACGTGATACTCATTTTCTTTAAGGGGAATAATCTATGTACAGTGTTTAGTACAGAGCCTGGTATACTGTAAGTGCTCAATAAATGACAGCCAGTGTTATTAGCAACAGGGAATGCAATTAGTTGTTATTAAGATAACTATATTAACAGCCATGATATAGAGCCCTGTAATGAAAAACAGCTCCTCTAATTTTTTCCTGCTTCTAACCTCAACGACTAACTGCATTCCCAAATTTTGAAAAATACTGTTATTTACAAGTCCAATGACTAAAAAGACAAGTACCTTAAAATACACTGTATCAACTCTTATTTCCTTTTTCATTTGAGGAGTTCCTTTCTCGGCCCAAATACAAACAAACTCTCTCAAGATAAAAAGCCAATGCTCTTTTTTAAGATCAAAAGAATCTGCCTTTCTTTGTGCTGGGGGGGGGGGGGGGGGGGGCGGGAAAGCGGCTGATTCCGGATACCTCCTGAAAAAAATATCTAGTTTTTACAAAGATATTACTCCAGCTTATTGGAAAATAATTAGTACATAAAAGAGTCTGCCCAGAGCTGTAAAAGCTCTTTATTTAAACCCACACTTTGGTGCAAAAGACAGTTAAAGATCAATCCAGGCTATTAAAAAGAAGAAATGAAATGTATTCCAACAAAAGCCTATAAACATACGGAATGGGGAACAACCTACTGAGACCAGACAGGGCAGTGAAGTCTTTTAGGGACCATTTTTATTCTGCTAACACCTTTCCCTCCAGACTCCATTGATCATAAATGCAACCTGTCTTCCTCCATCTTTTAATAAATGGAAGGACGAATTCATCTGTATGTAACTCACCTCCTCTCTTCTTTTACATAAAGCAGATGTCACAGCTGTTATTGCTCTTCAAACAGATGTTTCCGCCCACAGAAACATGGGGGACACTCCACTACAATGTGCTATTTGTTCTAGAGGGGTCGACGGCTTGATGCCTTGTCAGGGCCCCTTGGTGACTGCCGAGCGATTTGGTGCCCTTGTCTTAGCCCCTCGGAGCCCCCCCTCCGTACCTCGAGCTGGGGTTCACAAAATGGATTGCCCTCGTCCAGCACTTACCCTCTCTGCAGGGACATCGTCGGACGGCCTGGACAATCCGGAAACTTCCTGGGCCTGGTCTTGACGCTCTGTGCCCTTGGCTTCCTGGTGGCTGTTGACTGGTGCCTTTTCCCGTCCCTTGTCCAGTTTGAAGAGTTTGTCCAAAAAGCTGGAGTCCTTAGGCTTGGAGGAGGCCGCTCCTCCTGACTCAGGTGAGACAGGCGCTTGTCCCCAAGGGGCAGAGAAGCCTCCGTCCCCCGCCAGGCTCTGGCCTGGGGTTTTATGTGGGTCGTGGCCCAGCGCAGCTGCTACCGGAAGTGCCACACTCTCACTTGGTTCTTTGTTCCCTAGAGTGTCACTGGAGCTGACATCGAGCTTCACTGATCCAGTGGATGAATCCGTGGCTTGGTCTCCAGTACGTCCTGGTACAGGCCGAGAGAGTGTCAAGAAAAAACGAGATTTAGCAGCTGGTGCCTCGGGTTTGGCCTCTTTCCCAAGATTCTTTCCGTTGGCATCTGCAACAGCGCTGATCTCCATTGTCTTGGGGGAAGAAGTGGCCACATTATCCTCCTTGACACTTATTCCCAAGTCGACTGTAAACACAAACATAAACAGCTCTGTCTTACCAACCCGGCGAGGAAATTCAAGGAAGGATAATGGACTCTGAACGTTTTATACACAGAGGCCATGATGAAGCGGGGGCTCTGTTGTTGTCCACTCACTCTGTGAGGCAGAACTTGGTTCTCTAGAACTCCTCTGACCCTGCTCTCCTGGGGAGAGAGGAATGGGGGGGGTAAGGGAGGAGGGCAGCCAGTTGGCGGAAGGCACATCCCAGGTGTTGTCCTAGTGACTCGTATTACTTCTCCAGTGGTAGCTTTGGAGGAATCTCATGAGAAGAAATTGTCATGATTTCATGGGGGAGACAGTAGTGGTCAGGAGCTTGGGCTCTGGAGCTAGAACAAGGTTTCTCCACCTCGGGACTATTGACATTTGGGGCCAGGTCATTCTTTGCTATGGGTGGTTGGCAGCGTCCCTGGCCTCAGCCCAGTAGATGCCAGTACCCCCCCACCCCCCAGCTGTGACAATCCAAAATGCCTCCAGACATTGCCCTATGCGGGGGCAAAAATCGCTCACATATGAGAACCACTGAGCTAAACTGTCTCTTGGAATCTGAGTTACTTAACTGTCCTGTGCCTCAATTTTCTGGCAAAGTGAGGCAAATGGTAGAACTTACCTCCTAATGTTGTGATGCAGATCACATGACAGACAGAACAGTGCCTGATGCATGTTCGTTGTTATCATTATCCGCAAGTGAGAAAAGTGGCTGCCACAGGGGTTGGTCCACGTCCCCACAGCCACCTGGTGAGCAGCTAAGTCGCAGAGTCTGGTTATGGGCAGAGACCCGACTCTGACATTTGTGCTCTGTCTTACCATCAGGCCTGTGTTAGCCTAAGCTCGTGGAAGATTTTAAAAAGTAGTACTCAGAAAGTTTCCATGTTGAAGGCTGGAAGGGCAAGCGTCCACACAGGGCCACAAACTGGACCTCCGACCAGCATGGAATCAGAGACATAGGTTAGTCTGCGTGTGGACGTGGGCTCGGCCTCCTCCTCCGGGGAGGAACACTGCTTCCAGCATCCAGCTGTTCCGGCTTTGACCTCGGCATGGGTCTCACTGAACTGCTTTCTTTCCTAGGTGCCTTTTATAAAGCAGTGCAATATTCAGGGAAAAAGGAGAGACCATGAATTTTGGAATGAAAGCTAAAGAATCAAGATTCTCTGGTGATAAACTGTGTGACCTTGGTCAAGTCACGGAAAAATCTTTGCATTTCCTCGTACATAAGATGGGAATGGTATCATTGCAGCATTACTGGGATGTTTAAGGGAGAAGACATATGCAACGACTTTGGCACACTGTCTTCTCTGTAGTAGGTGTTTAAGAATTGACAGATACTATGATTTAAGGATTCTCCCACCCCTTTGCCAGCATTATGTTTTGCTTTATACAGCTGTGGCCAGTCACTTTTATTTTCTTATTTTTATTTTTTAAAGATTTTGTTTATTTCTTTATTTGAGAGAGAGAGAGCAGAGAGAGTGAGCACGAGAGGTGGGGAGGGGCAGAGGGAGAGGGAGAAGCAGGCTCTCCGCTGAGCAGGGAGCCCCTGCGGGACTCGATCCCAGGACCCCGGGATCATGACCTGAAACGAAGGCAGACGGTTCGCCGACTGAGCCACCCAGGCGCCCCGTAGCCAGATCACTTTTACAATATGTTTGCAGGAAGACAGAGAAAAGGACAAAAAGAGAAAGGGGAGAATCTTTTGGTCTGCTCATATTGCTCATTAATGTGTGTGAGAAACACACACACACAGGTACACACTTTTATTAGCAATTGTTTTTGCCCAACTCTGGTATCTCTCAGTGTCTAGAGTCAGGACCAAACAAAAAGGAGAGAGAGAAAGGGAGAGCCGGGTCTCTATGTAGAATGCTAATTGCTGAGGAGCACAGAAGAGATGGTCCAGAGGCCAGTGACAAGCACTAGGGGTTCCTCACAATCTCAGATCCCAAGGAAGTCACCCTGTAGGAGCACTGGGTATGTCCTCGAGCTCTTCTTCTTCTCTAGCTTTTCCTGTGCTCTAGGAATTCATAATCGTGGTAAACACTGTACTCAGGGAGAGAAGGCTGGAGGGAGAGTGGGAATAAGGAAGTGATAGATGGAGGTGTCAGGGTGCCAAGTAAGCTGGGCAGGCAGCTGATGCATCACAGTGAATATAAATGAATCATGGGGACGGTCTATGCCAGGAGAAGAGGAAACAGTTGACAAAAAGGCAGAGACTGAGATTCAAAACAAGGAAGGGCTTTTCAAAATGCCGAGAGCATCAGCCAATCTCTTTCCCTTTTTCCTCTCTTCCTTACTCTCCAGCCAGGAACCGAAAGAGCTGGTGGTAAGTAAGAGTGTTACACTCAGAGAAAAAGTCTTTAGGGAAAAAAAATCTTCCCAAAGACAGACTTTTTAAAAATTGAGTTATATTAGTTTCAGGTGTACAATGCAGTAATAATCCAATACTGGTATGCACTATGAAGTGATCACCACAGGTTACCATCTGTCACCATGCAGTTGACCCCCTTCACCCAACTGAACCCCCTCCCAACCCTCTTGATTCCTCTGATAACCACCTGCTATCTGTATCTGTTCTCTGTATCTCCAAGTCTTGTTTTGTTTGTTCATTTGTTTTGTTTTTTACATTCCACATACACGTGAAATCATATGGCATTTGTCCCTGTCTGACTTATTTCACTTAGCATCATATCTTTAAAGTCCAGTCACATTTTTGCAAATGGCAAGATTTTCTTCTTTTTTTCTGGCCAAGTAGTATTCCCTCCAACACCTGTTATTTCTTGTTGTTTTTTTTTTTTTTTCATAGTAGCCATTCTGACAGGTGTGAGGTGATATCTTAGTGTGGTTTTTATTTGAATTTCCCTAATAATTAGTGATGTTGAACATCTTTTCATGTACCTGTTGGCCATCTGTGTGTCTTCCTTGGAAAATGTCTATTTAGATTCTCTGTCCATTTTTAAATCAGATTTTTTTTTTTTTTGCTATTGAGTTCTTTATACATTTTGGATATTAATCCCTTATTGAATAAATGATTTACAAATATTTTCTTCTATTCAGTGGGTTGCTTTTTCATTGTGTTGATGACTTCCTTTTTTGTGCAGAAGCTTTTTAGTTTGAGGTAGTCCCTAGGCAGACTTGTTAAAAAGTGCCAATATATTGCTTTAATAAAGGATAAATTCTTGTCATCCAGGTATCTAGACTAGCCCTCAATCATTTAGAAATTACAGCAGATGCAAACTTTAGCTCTTGATATTAGCGAATGGGGAAAGTATTTTTGATAACTTGTAAGAATGAGGACTTCCTAGATGGAACATTCCATAAGAATGAAGGTCTGCCCTCCAAACTTGAGTGAGTGCATCACCCAGAGCTTCCATTTCCTTTACTAAAATGCTTATCTCCTCCTACAATGATCTAAGCTAGACTACTCCTGTGGCTTTTGCTGAACCCATTAGAACAGAGTTACGTTCTTTATGCTTGGAGTGGCAAACCAGTGGGGGTCCATCTGTAAGTGGTGGCCTTGGGCATCACATTCACAAGTGCCTGCCTCAGAACAAACTCAGATGAAAGCAGAGCCAAAAGATTCAGGGAACAAATGCCCAGTGATAGAATTTGAATACCTGGATCCAGCTATGCCTGAAGATGAAATTTACCATTACATGGCCAACAGGTTTTTTTTTTTTTTTTCACTCATGCCAGCTTAAATTAAGTACATACTCAGTGGCTTGGAGAGAATTTCACGGAATTGGCCAGTACCATTTCACTTGTCAAGTAATAGCAAACAATCCTCTTCCTGGGAAGTTGTCTCTAAGCTCTTCAAGTCTGTCCAGGAAGCAGTTAGTATGGGAGGAAGGAAGGTAAAGAGAATGAAACAGGAGGAAGTAAGTTACAAGGAGCTGGATAGAGACGCCACCAACCCTTTGTCTTTGCAGTAAAAGTGAAGGGAAAAAATCCACTTCAGGAGAGAAATTACCACTTTTGAGACCTCTGATGAACATTGGAAACAAAATATGTCCTAAAACATCGATTTAAGCGCACGTGCATGCGCGCGCGCGCACACACACACACACACATCCAATCTGTGAATGAATAGGAAGAAAACCCAGTGGAGTTACAAGTTTTATACTCTTGCAAAGATGAATATTGTTTACATGCCTTCCTCACATTATTATGGAAAGAATTAAGAAGTTCCTTCAGGACAACGGGAACCAAGCTTTCAATTCCTATAAGCAATCTTGAGAGGAGCTCATCTTGAATCTGGTTTCAATAAAGAGTTTTCTCATAAAGCAGACAAACAGATGACACACCAAAGAGATTTTACTTTCCATGAAAAAAAAAATGTGTAAGAGTTTAAGGGAGATAAAAAGGAATCAAGTAAGAATGCAGATGACAACCCTCAAATATCTAGAAGAGTCGAACATTTTGATCTTCTTAGTGCAGAAAATATATTTGGTATTATGTGCTTTTTAAAAGAAAGTCATTGTAGGCAGACATGGGATTGAGAACTTATTTCCAGTGGCATTTTGGTGTCATTGTTAAGAACTTCGATTCTGGAGCCGAGGACCTTGGTTTGACTCTCCAATATGAAATACAGATGGTCCTCGGCTTACAAGTGCCGGGACTTGTGTTTTTCGGCTTTACAATGTGCAAAACTGATACTCATTCAGCAGAAACTGTACTTGGAGTTCTGAATTTGGATCTTTTCCTGGGTTAGCGATAGGCAGGGCGACCCCCTCTGGTGATGCTGGGTAGTGGCAGGTCCCAGGCAACCAGGTGATCATGAACATGTGTACTGACAACCCTTACCGCCAGCCTGTCTTTCCCTTTCAGTGCAATATTCAGTACATTTCATATACATGCCATACTCAACACTTTATTACCAAATAGGCTTTGTGTTAGATGATGTTACCCAACTGTAGGCTAATGGAAGTGCTCTGACCATGCTTAAGGTAGGCTAGACTAAGTTATGATGCTTGGTAGGTTAGGTATAGTAAATACATTTTCTTTTTTTCTTTTTTTTAAAGATTTTATTTATTTATTTGAGAGAGAGAGAGAGAGAGAGAATGAGCCAGGGGGAGGGGCAGAGGGAGAGGGAGAAGCAGACTTCCTGGTGAGCAGGGACACTGACATGGGACTCAACCCCAGGACCCTGCGATCATGACCTAAGCCGAAGGCAGACGCTTAACCGACTGAGCCACCCAGGCGCCTATAAATACATTTTCAACATACAATGGATTTATCAGGAGGTAGCCCTATCCTAAGTCAAGGCAGGTCTATCTGGGATCTGGCTAAATTACTTTGTATCGCTATGCCTCAATTTTCTTATAAAATGGGCAAGAAAATAACAATGCCTTCTTCAAAGGGTCATTATGAGGATTAATTGAAATGCTTCCTACAAGGTGCTTACTGCTTACAGGTATGCGGTGTGTCCTTGAGAAAAGTTAGGTTTTTTTTGTTCTATTAATATATTATTACTACAATTACTATTTTATATTTCCAAACATAAGTCATAAGGAAAAAATATTCTAATGGTTTAACCTACAAATTTGAGTGCTCTGGAAAGACTTCGAAAAATAGTAATAATATGAATTAATTTATCTTCAAAAATCTAAGAATCTGGGCCAGAGAAGATTCAGGAATGCTTCCCACTATCTACGTATCAAGTCTTCTCAGTCAAAACAAGCTGCTTCCTCAGAGTTCTATTGCATATTTTAAACACACACACACAAAGTCTCTATTACAATATTCAGAACTTCTGAGGAAGGATTATGTTTTGGTTGGTTGGTTGTTTTTTATTCCATGTGGCAAAGTTCAAATTTGCACTTACTGCAACTGTTCATTCATTGAATGTTTCCCATGTACCAGGCATTATGGCAAATGCTGTCTGTAACAAGAAGCATTTTATTTATGTATTAGAGCAAATGTATACATTAGGTACTATCATCACTCCCATTTTACGCGTGGGAAAATTGAGGCTCTGAGAAGTAAAGTCACCTTTCAAACATCATCCTGCTCTTAAGCAGGATGCTCTTAAGTCAGGATTCGGACCCATGTTTGCCTGATTCCAAAGCTCAAACCCTTGACATTTTGTAGTAGAAGCAAGAACAGAAGAGAGGGAGAGGACAAAGCAAAGTTTGGTTAATGGAATTAGCGGATTTTCAAGAAAACACTATGCACAAGAGAAAAAACAACAACAACTGTGTTTTCTCACATTTGGGAGACGTTGGTGTGTGACTTTGTTTTGTTTTAAATAAAAATTAGATCATGTCATTCATCTACATAAAACTATCCAAAGAGGGCTTCACCCTAATTAAAATCAAGCCTGAACTCTACCATGGTCAACACCTGTTAGAACCTCAGCTCAGCCCGTGTTCCTCTTCTTAACACACCGACCTCGCCCTAGCTGTTCTTTCCGCCTGGGAATGTTTCCCCTCTGATCTTTCCATGGCTACCTGGTTATCATTCAGGCCTCAGGTCAGATCTCTCCTGACCACCCTTTCTAAAGTCACCCTTCCACTCACCCCATTTCCTCTTTGGGTTCTGCAGCGCCTTCCTTGGTCTCTGAAATGATCTCATTAATTCATTTTGCTTCTTCTCCATGAGAAAGTAAGCCCAAGTAGACAGAGACCTGGTCTGTCTTGATTACAGCTGTGTCCCTGGTGCCTCCAACAGAGCTTGGCACATAACAGAATTAAGTCAGGGAAACGTAAGGCAGGAGCACAGAGTGCAGGGCATAGCAAGTACCCACGGAGCTTGACTGTAAAAATGGCAAGAGTAGCAACTCTTGTAATAACCGGTGGTGGCGGAGGTGGCATTCTTTCTTCTAAGAATCCATTACCCAAATCCTCCTAGTTCTTAGGGTTAAAGAGGGAAGCAGAAGCCATCACCATCATTTCATTTACAAACCAAGTGTCCACTTACGAAAGTTATTTCCCACTCAGACATCCCTTCCTGTGCAACACTGTCCTGTGTGTCAATACCCCGCTCCGTCCGGAGAAAGGACGCTAAGGTGGAAATGTAAGGCACACGATTTGCCAAGGGAAACTGCAAACCTTGCAGAAGACGCAGGAGTTTGCTGAGTCATGGAAAGTATTGCTCAGATCACACACGTGGCTCCTGTCGGGTGAGAATCTGGCAGAGTTCAAAGAGTTCATGGAAGAAGACAGGAAGGTAGAAGGGAAACTAGGTGATGACCCACTAAGCTCTTCAAAAGAGAATTATATTTGAATATCAAAGGATTATGGTAGGCACTTGGGAAAACTGACGAAGACCTCAAAAAGTTTTACAAAAAAGACCCTTCTGAGGTCTTGCAGCAGGAGTCAAGTGACACATCAAACATCTGAGGCTTTCTGTGTTGTGCAAATGCATTTGTTGTTTTATAGGTCTTGAAATAAGGATTCATGTGGCAGATACTTATAGCTTGGAGGAAGATGTTACATTTGGAAATTTCGCGGAATGATCAGATTTCATGCTTTTCATTTCAATATGAAAAAGCCACGATGTCTTGGCCAAGAAATTCCAGCATAAATAAAAGAAAGGAATGAGCCGGGGGGCATCTTAGAGCTGAAGGTTCTTGACTATCAGCTTGATAGAACATGTCTGAGCATCTAGTGATGGAACTGCTGGGTTTTAACGTTGGGTTCCACCATTATGTGGGCAAAAGGTAATTGTTCACCCTGTGCTCTCTCAAAAGCCAGCAGTGATTTGCCCATCACTGTGGGGTGACACTATACTCGTGAAGCTCACCATTTCCACTCTCCTTTCTGCTCACAGATTTCCTATCACTCATGTGCTGCAAAAGTCTGGAACGTACAAAGATAATTCAAATGCTAAACCACCATTGCTCCAATGGGAGCCCAGCATTGTCACTCAAAGACACATTCAGGGGCGCCTGGGTGGCTCAGTCCATTAAGCATCTGTCTTCGGCTCAGGTCACGATCTCAGGGTCCTGGGGTCGAGCCCCCACATCGGGCTCCCTGCTCCACGGGGAACCTGCTTCTCCTTCTCCCTCTGCCTGCCACTCCTCCTGCTTGTGCTCTCTCTCTCTCTCTCTTTCTCTGTCAAATAAATAAATAAAATCTTTAAAAAAAAAAAAGACACATTCAATGTTTGATTTTGTTTTTTGGGTTTTTTTCTCCATTTGATTTTAATACACATTTAACATGTGTTTCCTACCCAAAACAATTGATCTCTTAACTCTTTTCGTTTTCTGTACGGACCTTCTGCCCTCATGGCAACGTAACTAGCATCTGCGACCCAGCATGCCTTGTCAAGCTTTGTCCACACTCATACAAATACATATAAGCATTCCAGATACATGTACACAGGGGTTGTGTTTGTTCTTCTTGGTTTTTACAAAAATTGGATCAGATTAGACATAGTTTTTTTTTTTTTTTTTTTTAAAGATTTTATTTATTTATTTGAGAGACAGAGAGAATGAGAGACAGAGAGCATGAGAAGGAGGAGGGTCAGAGGGAGAAGCAGACTCCCTGCCGAGCAGGGAGCCCGATGCGGGACTCAACCCAGGGACTCCAGGATCATGACCTGAGCCGAAAGCAGTTGCTTAACCAACTGAGCCACCCAGGCGCCCCTAGACATAGTTTTTGATTGCTTTTATATATTGTTGTTACGGATGGAACGTTCATGACCCTACAAAATTCATAGGTGGAAATCCTAACCCCTATGCTGGTTGTATTAGGAGGTGGGGCCTTTGGGAGGAGATCAGGTCATGAGGGTGGAGCCCTCATGAATGGAATTCGTGCCCTTATAAAAGAGGCCCCAGAGAGCTCCCTTGCCCCTTCCACTGCTTGAGGACCCAGTGAAAAGGTGGCCATCTATGAACCAGGAAGAAGGTTTTACTAGAAAACAAATCTACCCCAGTCTGTGGTATTTTTGTTAAAGCCGCCTGAATGAACTGACAGTCACAGTTAGTCCTCTCTGTCAGTATGTCCAAATCTATCTTATGTTTTTAGTAGAGTCCACACCCTGCATGGAGCCCAGGGTGGGGCTTGAACTCATGACCCTGAGATCAAGACCTGAGCTGAGATCAAGAGTCAGATGCTTAACCAGCTGAGCCACCTAGGCGCCCCATCTTATTTTTTTAATAACTGCATAATATTCCTTAGTATGCATATACCAAAAGATATTTAAGCCATTGCCCTAATCAATGACTGTTCTGATAGCTTCCAAGTAATTGTTTCCATTTCTATTACAAACAATGCCGGGATAAACATCTGTGTTCAAAAATCCTAAACTAATGCTTTATTTCTATGGAACCAACGCACAGATTGGAACTGCTGCATCTAAATCAATGTGCATTTAATTTTTGAAAAGAGGCACTACCAGATTTCTTTCCCAGAAAGGACTCCAGCGATGCACACTTCCAGCAGCAATGTGATAGAGCATCTTTCTCCCACCCCCAAGGGTGGCAGGGATCGATATACAACATAAAGCACATCTTAAATGGTAAAAACATACCAGGGAAGGTCACGTATTATTCTCTCAGTGCCCTCCAAGGATAAGAACACCAAGGATAGGCCTTGGACATGGAGGGTGGGGTAGGTAGAATTCATGCCCCGTAGAACACTGCTGAAGAGTGACAATTATTAGCTTGACTCTGGGGATTGGGAGTAGCCAGACAGAAAGCACTAGGAGACAAGAGGCTCAGGGGAGAAGGACGGGGAAAAGCAGCCACATCAAGAAGACATTATATTCTCCAGAGTCAACAGATGAATGATCAGCGAGCACACACGAAGATGCTCAATGCCATCGGTCATTAGGAAAAGGCAACCAAAACCACCACACGGTACCACTTTATACCCACTAGGATGGCCATGATCAGAACGACGGACCGTCACCAGTGTTGGCGAGGATGAAGAGCTATCAGAACCCTCATATGTTGCCGGCGGGAAGGTAAACAACATCTCCAGTTGTTCTGGAGAGCAGGTTAGTAGCTCCTCTGGAAGTTAAACACAGAGTTCCTGTATGGAGACACAGCCAAGAGAAGGAAAACGTATGTCCACACGAGAACGTGTACACAGATGTTCACAACAGCATTATCCACAATAGTGGAAGAAGTGGAAGCCACCCAAATGTCAGTCTGTCAGCTAATGAATGGACGCACAAGACGTGGCCCATCCAGACATCAGAGTAGTATTCAGCCATGGAAAATAATGAAGCATTGGGACTCACTATGACACGGGGTGAACTTGAAAACATGACGCTAAGTGAGAGAATCCGGGTATAAAATACCACATATCACATGATTCTAATTACATGAAATATCCAGAAGAGGCACATCCATAGAGACAGAAAGCAGATTAGTGGTTGCCAGGGGCTGGGGGGAGCGGCTACAGGGAATGACTGCCATGGGCAAGGAGTCTTTGGTTGGAGTGAAATGTTCTGGAATTAGATAGTGGGGATGGTTTGTGCTACCTTGTAAATATACTCAAAAGCACTGAACTGCATACTTTAGAAGGATGAATTTTGTGGTATGTGAATTATAACTCACTTTGGAAAAGGAAGACATTGTATAAACAAACATCAAATGGGGGCAGTGGGTGGGGAGAGGAACACCAAATGTGAGCACACAGTTAAAAGGAAAGACACACAGCTGACTTTTAAGCATATGAAAGGATGCTCAATCTCATGAATAGTTAAATATGAGCAAAATTAGGAGACTTAGCTTTCCACCTATCAAACTGGTGAAAAGGGAGATATTTAGTAACCTAACAGGGAGGGAAGAGGAGAAAGCACAGCCCCGTCTATCGATGGTGGCAGTGTATTTTGGCAATCTCTTTGGAGGGTAATTTAGTAATATATACCAAAATTTAAAAATTCACAAGCCCTGTGAACTCTAATTTCTACTCGTGGAATATTACCCTACAAATATAATCACATCGAGGCACAAAGACACAGAACAGATACACACAATTTGCTGGGCCACTGTCCCCATGACAAAAGACTAGAAACAACCGAACCACTTATCAGTAGGGGCCTGGTTGTGAATCCCATACAGTGAAATCCTCCACACGCATGAACATTCTCCAAGACACCTAGTAAGGGAAAAAAGCCATATCCAACTGTATGTACAGAATGTTCCCATTCGTTTTTAAAAAGTGATGTTGAGAGGTAGAGCAACAGATTTTAAAATATGCTCAGTTGGAACACCTCTGGTCTTAAGAAACGGTGAAGAATGCTTGCCTCTAAGGAAGGAAATGGGAAGCGGAGAGACTCACGGTGGGGATGTTTTTCTTGTCTTACCTTATTATGTATACTGTTGGGAATGTTTATATGGACACGTACTAAGGCCCACACCATCCCATGTCACTTAAACATGTACAAATAATGAAAGGATAGGGGGAAAGGAGAGGTCTCGAATGGGATTGAAGACTGACTGAAGGAACATTTGGCCCATTTCCACTTAGCCTGGGGCGGGCCCAGCAGCGACAGTGGGGTCTGTAACTGATGAGCCTACAGCTGTCTTGGAGGCTTCACCAGGCCAAGTGGGTCCTGCATCCTGGATGATGCATGACTTCGGGGGCATCTCCATGCTCCAGAGTCTGACCCTCTGCTCAGCAAACTCAGAAACCTCAAATTTTAAGTCCCCTGGAGTTGATACACCCCTCAGAGGTCATTTGAAAAAGAGTTCACAAATGAAGCATAGAGGTAGCCTCAAAGGGGGACACAGCTGCTGGGGACCTCCTACCCACGCGGTCCCTCCCTGGTGACAACATATACCGGAGCATGTTATCAAGGGCAGGAGGCCTGGTGGGTCCAGAAGCCAAGCAAGCACAACTTAGAATTAATTAGCAATAGGATTTAAATGTTTAGTCACTTCAGGCTGGAATCACCTAAGGGTGATGATGATGATTTTTTTTTTAAGTTATTTTTGGTGAGCGATGAAAAGTAGGGAGAACAACTTTACGTTATCAGAAGTTGCCAACTGTGAGATCTGCTGATAGGGCCAGCATGGCGTTCGTCCAGCACAATGTTTAGATTTTTTTTTTTTTCTTTTGAATTGGGAAATGTCATCTGAAAATCCTCAAACAGGGTTTTCACTGAAATCTCTTATTATCTGATGGGGGATTTCTGCAGGGCAACCACGCCTGGAGCGGAGAATCAGCTCTACATCACAGCTTTTGTCCCTACAAATGGAGCCAGATTCTGCTTGTATTTCCCGTGTCTCGTTCTCAGAAACCTGTGGCCTTTGAGGTCTGCTCTGCACATAGCAGATCTCACTCACTAATCTGCTGCTTTAATTGTTAAACTTCCAGGAATGTTTAGGGCAGCTTACCATTTCTTTGGTCTCATAGATTGACTGATTGATTGATTTTTTGTGCAGTGACAAGTGTTGGCAAATTCTTCCCAGTGTGGTAAAAGGATATGAAGAGAAGGTCTTTAGAAAAGTCCACTCTAGGATTAGAACTGTGGTGGAAGCATTTATGGTGTTTCACGATCTGGTTAAAATGCACCCTGGGGGAGAGAAATGAAATAATGTACAGCTGACCCATGACGATCCTGTTTCTCTTTTTGCTGTTTGTCATGCTTTCTCTGGGTCTCTTTCGGGCTCTCTTGGCCGACCCTTCAAGACAGGGACAAGTTAATGTTGCTCATGCTCCTGAAACCATGTCGGATGTCTCTATGTTCAGAGCAGAATATGCTGTCCGGGCTTCTTCTCAGTCCAGAGAGGCAAAGAACAAGTTGTGTTTTACTCGACAGCAGCTGCGTGGAAGTTAATGAAATCCAACTGTATGAACCCTGGAACAGAATGCTGTGTCCAGGGTGTCAGCCATAGTAGGGACAAAAAAGTCTTGGAAGAATATAAAACAGAAATGCCAATGTTTTATTTCTGAAAAAAAAAAATGTGAATAAGGAATTTTCTATGTGAGTGCATTCCAAATGGTTTCCAACCATGGCTGAACATTAACAGCTTTCAAAATACTAATGCCCAGGGAAACTTGCAAAAAGATTTGTGCCTGGGCCCTACCCTCCAGAGCTTCTGATTTACTGATTCTAGGTGGGGCCTGGTAATGGGATTTAAAAAAAAAAATCCTCCCAGTGATTCCAATGTGGATTAAAAATCAGGCACCACTATTTTCAGGAATCGACATCATTGTGGTGGCCATCCTTTATTGTTTCAGGCACCAAGTGAAGGGATTTGCAAGCATTATCTTATTTTCTCTTCGTAACACCATGAGGTGGAGAAGTGAAGTCTCTTGTTTAAGCTCACACAGCTGCGAAGAGGTAAAGCGAGGCTGCAGATGTGGTTTGTCCAAAAGCACTCTCTTCAGCCATACTTTGTACAGCCTCCCTCAGGAAGAAACTATCTAAAATGCAAAGGATAAAAAATGTGTGCAAGAGTGTTCACTGCAACATTGTTTGGAGTGGAGAGAAAGAAAAACAATAAAAAATGGATGCCCACTATCCGGGGTAATGGCCGAATAAATGATAGCATATCCATACCTTAAAACATTTTGTAGCTGTCGAAAAACAGTGAATTAAAGAGTGTACCTGTTGAGTTAGAGGGATCTGTACATGTTTGTGTAGCCTAGGGACTTGTCCTGGGCTGGGCTGGCTGGACATGCGGGGACTAGCTGGGCATTTCTCTCTTTCTTGCCGCCTGGCTTCTTGGTGGGACCAGTGTGGGCTCCCTCCCTGCAGGGCAGTCTCGGAGCATTTGGACTGACCCTGTAGCTAGCTTACCCTAAAGCTGGTGCTGCAAGAGACAAAGGCCGAGGCTACGGGGCTGCTTAAGGCTTAGCCTTGGAATTCATGTGTCATCCCATTCACTCCGTATTATTGGTTATGTAGCCCAGCCCAGATTCAATGGGTGAAGACCACAATAGGGAAAGGTGAAGTATTTTGGGGGGTGGGGTGTGCATATCTGGAGACTGTCTACCATAGTAGTGTAATAGGGTAATTTGATCCAACAGAAGTTCTCCCCTAGAGTTTTTGGCGAGAAAAAGCACTAAAGCTTAGACTTCCCAGGGCATACTTGCAAGGGGGTGGAGGGGCAAGGAGTGTTGGGCCACCTGCGAGAGCCAGTCTTCGAAGTCGCTGCTGTACACTGAGAGGCGAGGCTGTGCAATGCAGGGGGAGAAAGGGGAGAGCCTGCGTGGATGCGGCGTGGAGCACGGTTTCAAGTGCGGAGTTGAGCATAAGGAGCACGCACAGCAAGGTGAAACGAGCTAAATCCCCCTAAGGTCTTTGGACAGGCCTGAGTAAAGATGTGCGCTCCTTCTGGTTGCTCAGCGGCAATTCTTCGAGATCAACGCTGGCAAGCACGGCTGACGGCCCACCCGGCAGCCAGTCCACTCCAGCCCTGCGTTCTCCACTTGCAGCCCGGAGATGGGTGCCGTCCTAGCATGCCCTGCGGCTGGGGGGGCCACGTGACCTAGTTCTGGCCAATGAGATTAAGAGGATGCCTACTTGCGCGCAGGGCCTTCTGGGAGAGAGCTCCCGTTCTGTCCTGATAAAACGGGGGCAGGAGGGCGGGAAATGGTGGCCCGTCTTGGCCTTTCCCTTCCTGCTTTTGGATCGCCCCACGGGAGGATGTTCTCACATCTCGGGTAGCTCTGATTTTTGGCCTTGGGGCTCCCATTACACATCACTATTGGCAAATGCGTCTATTCTCAGATGTTATCACATGGGCAGGGACGCTTGGCTCAAGTATGAATTTTCAGTCCCGTAAAAGGATTCCACTTATTTTATTTTATTTTTTTTTAAAGCAAAATTTGGCAATTCTTCCTTTGGGGAACAATTGACTAGGAACAGAAAGGGAAGCTGTTACTATTTTAGAGACTCCGCATCCAGGTGAAACAGAGACAGTCTCCTGTTTCTGAAAAATGATGATACATCGTGCATTAGTCTCTGCCATCCAACAGCACTGAGGACTGAACAGATTTTTTTAGAGAGGGGACTAATGTAATAAATTTGATAGAAAGGAGTCGAAGAAGGAGAAAAATGGGGCATTTTTATTTCTCCAAAGATGCATAAATACACAGGCGGGAAAATCTCAGATCATCAGATGACATGACAGGGAAAGCCAGGGATAAAGGACGCGCATGACAACAGACTCTGCTTCTAGTTTTTCTTGTCTCCTGTATTTCAACCCATTTACTGTGTGCCAGCCACTGTTCTTATACCTCCCTACAAAGTTATTATTATTATTATTATTCCCATTTTACAGATGACTCTCTGAGAACACAAATTCCTTGCCAAGGTTCCACAGCTAGTGGGTGGCAGAGCTGGGACCTAAGCCCAGGTCTCTTAGACAAGTGTGAGTGTGCTCACATTAGTTTTCTATTGCTGCTGTAACAAATCACCCCGATTTTGGTGCCTTACAATAACACAAATATATTATCTTACGGTTCTGAAGGTCAGAAGTTGAAAATGGGTCAGCTTCTGGAAACTCTAGGGGAGTATCTGCTCCCTTGCTCTTTACAGCTTTGAGAGGCCCCCTGCATTCCTTGGCACATGGTCCTTTCCTTCCTGTCAAGGCCAACACTGCAGAATCTTCTAATCTCTCTCTCTCTCTCTCTCTCTCTCTCTCTGTGACATCTGCTTCTATCCCTCTCATCTCCCCCTGCTTCCCCCTCAAAAGGCCCTTGAGAGTACGTTGGGCCCACCCGGATATAAAAGTTATGCTAGAGATAATCCAGTGAATGTCAAACTGTATGACAGCCTTTATGAGCATCAACATTAAATCCAACCCAGCACAAGTAGCTTCCTCCATGTGTTTCCCAGCTGCCAGGCACTATTCTAAGTATTTCACATGTATCAACTCATTTCAGCCTCATGGTGATCTTAGAAGCTTGGTTCTACCAGGAATATCGTTCCCATTTTACAATTGAAAGGACAGAGGCTCAGAAACTTGTCCAAGCTCACAGAGCAGAGCCACGACTCAAATCCCGCACCCTGGCTTCTTACCCTCCCTTCCTACTGCCACCCCCGCTTCTTAATAAGCCCTCCCAGGAAATGTTCCTGCAGGGTGATTAATTGTTGAATCGTCGTGGGGAAAATACAGATAAAAAGAAGGAACACAGTCACGCAGAATCCCACTTACCCTTTCTCTGGTGACTTTTCTCTATGCGCATATGTATATGTATACCCCACCAGAGATGAATACAGACGTGCATCAAAAGATTTGGTCAGAGAATTCTGTCAAAAGGATCACAAAAGGCCCCCAGAATCCTACTTTTATACCCCCTTAAAAACTGCATTGAAAATGATAACTTAGTTAATAACCTGGGGAAAACAGCAAGAGGGTGATAATAGGCTGCCTTCCTCATTAAACGGGATAATCACTCCAAAGCGAGTTGCACGGGGCTCAAGTTGTCAGTGAATGACAGGCAGAATTCTGACCTCAGAGGATTAATCTAAACTCTTTACAGATTCTCCAGCGGGCGCCGGGTAAGTTGAAAGCAAGGCTGCAGGGAACTAGAGCTAAATGCAACGAACCCATGACTCACCAAAATGCGATTCTCTTGTTTCCCTTGTCCTGTGTAGGTATTCACACAGCAATATGCTATTCCAGATTGTCGTCCTGTGTTTCTGTAACCTGTTTTCCTCCTTTTAGGAATTCCTTCCATATATATATATATATATATATATATATATATATATATATATATATATATAAATGTTGGGGAGGAAAAGAGGGAAAGATGTAGAAAAGGAGGGAGAGAGGGACCGAGGAAGGGAGAAAAGGGGGATGCTTTCTCAATTCCCAACACTATGTTCTTCTGTTCATCCTACACACTCCTTGCTCTTGCGTCCCATACTACAACTAGGGGAATAATCGTATAATTATGATAGAGAAAGTAATTTCCATAGGGCGTATTATATTCTCAATGCCTCTCAATTTCTTGAGAACATCTACAGTTTGTAAATTATATAAATGGTATGATTCTCATTTCAAAGCCCATGCATCTCAATGGCCAGCTTTTACCCCATTCTCATCAAAGGCTACTGCTAGAAATACAATCCATTTTGTGTACATCAAAGTATAAGTTTGACGCACAGGGTTTAAAGGCAGGAAGAAACTTGGGGACTTTTTCTCGTCCAGGGATTGCCTATCCCGGCGGTGAGTCAGAATCCTCTAGAAAGCTCCCAACCTTAGCTTATTGTAGATAGAGCCTATGGGAGGGGACCTGCCATCTAAGCTTTTAATAAACTCCTCAGGAATGATATTGTGATATAGAATAAGAAATACCTATTTGGTCTTCATCCCCATTCCGGGCACAGACCGCCTCTAAAACTTATCATATAAATGATAAGAGCCATGAAGACGTCTTTTGTTATTCATAACAAGCCAGCGCCTTTTAACTACCTCTGGGTTTATGTTAATGAGTGACTTTGGAAAGCCCCTAAGGATGGGGGCCCTGGTTGCCAGGGGAACCAGCCTTGTGATTAGAGGGTTGGAACTTTCCACCCCATCCCCCATCTCTGGGGAGGGGAGAGTGGCTGGATATTGAGTTCCATCACCAATGGCCAATGACTTAATCAATCATGTCTGTGTAATAGAGCATGCACAAAAATCCCTACAGTATAGGGTTCCGAGAGCTGGACTGTGAGTACATGGGGGTGCAGGGAGGGTGGTGTGCCCAACCAGGGCACGGAAGCTCTGTCACCCCCAGGCCCTCCTACCTTGCCCTATACCTCCCTTCCATCTGTCTGTTGCTGAATTTATCCTTTTATAATAAACTGGCCATCTAATAAGTCGACTGTTCTCCTGAGGTCTGTGAGCCATTCTAGCAAATGACTGAACCTGAGGTGGGGCTCATGGGAATCTCTGATTTGTGCGGGTCACCTGACCACCCACCGCTTGTGACTGTCAACTGAAAGTGGGAGGCAGTCTTGAGGGACTGAGGCTTCAGCCTGTGGGCGCTGATGTTAACTTTAGGTCAACAGAGTCAGAACTGCATTGAGACGGAGGACACCCAGAAGTGTCACAGAATTGCTTGGTATGGAAACCCCACACATTTGGTGTCAGATGTGGCATGAGTAGTGGAATATAAGGAAAGGAGTTTTCCCCTAACACTAGGAGATTCTAAAACCTCTAGAACCAATAATAGGACTCATTTCCTCATTGCTCAGAAGAAGAAACTGAAGCCCAGAAACTTACAGGCAAATGACAGGAACCATAATCATAAATAATAATGACAGCTAATACATAGAGCACTTACTATGTGGCAGGCGCTGAAATAGGTGCCTTGTTAAATCCGATACTTATGTTATAGGTACTATTGTTATCCCACTTTACAGACAAGGAGACGGAGGTTCAGAGAGCTTAAGTAACTTGCTTAAAGTCACACAGCTGGTAGGTGGCAAAGCCAGCAGTTTGATTCCAGAGTTCTTACCCTTAACTACTTCTTCTTATATAAGTTTATATATATACTCTGCAAAGTAGAACCCGGCCACTTTTGATACACTGAATGTATAGTGTTCTACTGCAGGACAAATAAAATAGGTGAGTATATCGGCCCATTTTAAAACTGGCCTTGTGTAGGGAATATTCTGTTGCCTTGTCTACTTAACCGGCTTCTGTGGAGTTCCTAAGTGCCAGGTAATATGTAAATGCTTCATGGACAGTCTCCTTTAATCCTCTTGGGAACTGTGTGATGTAGGTGTTCTTATCCCCAGAGGACAGCTGAGAAAGCTGAGGTTTAGAAAGTGAAATGGCTTGTCCAGATCACACAGCTAGTCCATTGCAGAACAGGGACTTTTTTTTTTTAAGATTTCATTTATTTATTTGACAGAGAAAGAGAGCATGAGCACAAGCAGGGGGAGTGGCAGGCAGCGGGAGAGGGAGAAGCAGACACCCTGCTGAGCAGGGAGCCTGACATGGGGCTCGATCTCAGACCCTGGGATCATGACCCGAGCTGAAGGCAGATGGTTCACCCACTGAGCCACCCAGGCGCCCCGCAGAGCAGGGACTTTAACCCTGGTCTGTCCAACTCCAAATGCCAACCTCTTAGTGTTTTCACTCTTTTGCTTTTGTCTTATCTGCTGGAGATCCTTGGCCTCTTGCAGCGGTTACACATACTCAGAAGGGATGGATGCTGCTCAGAGTTGAACTGTATCCCCCAGTGCCTGTGACTTCATTTGGAAACAGGGTCTTTGCCAATGACTACATTGAGATGAGGTCAATTAGGGTGGACACCAATCCAATGTGACCGTGTCCTTATAGAAGGGGACATGTGGACATGCAGATGGACGTGCATAGAGAGGACAACATCTGGAAGCCACGGAATGCCCTGAGGCTCCTAGGAGCTAGGACAGAGGCAGAGGACAGAGTCCCACTCGCGGTGCTCGAAGGCGCCAACGTTGCCAGTGTGGTCAGGCCGTGGTGCGGAGGATTGTCCGTGGTGCTGAGGACTGTCCCCTAGCCAGGACTACCCATCACCATCACTGGGTTCCTCTTCTCTCCTACTTCCCCACTTCCCCACTGGCTCATGGTCTCTACCTTCATTTTTGTGTCTGTGGTTTTACTTTTTAATATAACTGAATACAGTCAAAAGACAAGACTTGGGGCCTCCAGCACTGTGAGACAACACGTTTCAGTTGTGTAAGCCACCCCATTTGTAACACTGTCTCGGCAGCCCAGGACACTAACACTAATGTTTTCAAAGCGAGCCTGTGACTTCAAGCCTTGCATTTTCTTTTCACCATGTACGGGATCCGCAGACCCTTCCCCACCTCCCCCGTGTGGCACTGACCTTCATCATAGAATGGAATGTCGCGGGTCGATGTGATCACCGGCATCCCGTTTTGACCACAGTCACTCTCAGATGCCACCTGCAACAGAACATGTGGCATTTGTAGTCAGGTGTTTGGGGAAAATCGGAACTTAGGGAAGAACCTCAAGGCCACAAGGTGCATCACCGAATTAAACTTAAGTTTCCTAAAGTAGTAGTGCCCCAACTCGGCTGCCCTGAAAATGCGGATGCCTGCCCTCACTCCCACGCAGATTCTGGTTTAATTGGTCTAGGATGCTACGCTGGCCAGCTGATCCCAATGTGTAGCCGAGGCTGGGAGCTACTGACCTGAATCTGGGTTTCCCATCCTCAGCACCACTGACATTCGGGGCCAGATCATTCCCTGTTGTGAGGGTTATCCTGTGCACTGTTTAGCAGCATCTCTGGACTCTAGCCACTAGATCAGTAGCCCTGAGCTGTGACAATCAAAAATGTCTCCAGACACTGCCACGTGTCCCCTGGTGGCGGCGGGGTGGGGGGGGCAGGCCAAATCACCCACAGCTGAGAACCACCTGGTGGTAGGTACCAAACTGGCCCCATACGATGCACCTTGGAGGTCCTTAAAGACACAGCTTTCATAGACGCCCAGCCTTGTAATTTTGGATTCAGTAAGTCTCAGGTGGGGCCTTAGAGCCTGCATCTTTTTTTTTTAGGATTTTAATTTATTTATTTGTCAGAAAGAGAGAAGGAGAGAGGCAAGCAGAGGGAGAAGCAGGCTCCCTGCTGAGCAAAGAGCCTGATGTGGGGCTCGATCCCAAGACCCTGAGATCATGACCTGAGCCGAAGGCAGACACCCAACACACTGAACCACCCAGGTGTCCCTAGAGCCTGCATTTTTTTTTTTTTTAATATTTTAGTTATTTGACAGAGAGAGAGAGACAGCGAGAGAGGGAACACAAGCAGGGGGAGTGGGAGAGGGAGAAGTAGGCTTCCCGCTGAGCAGGGAGCCCGATGCGGGGCTTGATCCCAGGACTTTGGGATTGTGACCTGAGCCGAAGGCAGATGCTTAACGACTGAACCACCCAGGTGCCCCGGGCCTGCATCTTTAACAAGCTCCTGGATGGATGCTGGAGGTTTGAGTACAATGGAAGAATCCCTGGGACAATAGCACATCATCAGTAATGTCTGTGTGATGAGCACTGAAAAGGCTATTTCGTCTGCTGTCGTCCCTAAGTCTAGCTACCAGTAGCGAATGACCCAGTAGCTAATGATCTTGCTCAGCTAGTAGTTAGGTGACCCTAACTATACTACCTTGTTAGCGTCTGTCTCCGATTCATTCTCTTGGTCTTCAACTCTTCGTGGGACGCTCATTTGGTTACCCATGGATCCTGCAATAGAGAAAAAAAGAGAAAGAGAAAAATTAAAATCCAAGACAAACAAAAGTTTTATTCCTGCCTATGAAGTTAGGTGCAGAGAACTGACAAGTTACTGTGGATGTATTACCACAAGCCCAAGTTAGGTCAATTGCTTATACTTATTTTGGGGGATGAGAAAAGATTCGGGACTCATATATTCAGTAGAATTTAAGTCAAATGCAACCCCAGTTTATATTCAGTATAGATACCATTTTTTCCCCCTTTTAACCAAACACAGCTATGGAATCAAGGAGATTTTAGAATGAGGATAATTAAAATAATACTTATAATTTTTAGTATTCTCTGATCATCAAACTGAATTAGATCCCTTGTTAAAAGCCCTCATAGCTCTGGTTTTTTGTTTGTTTTTGATTTTCATAGCACTCAGTCTACTTGTAATTATATATTTATTTGGCTGTGTTTTCATTGAGTCATTGATTCAACAAATACATACTGGGTACCAACTCTAGCTTATGCCGTGCCAGGCACGAGGCTTATGGCTGTGCATTCAACAGACTAGGCCCCCTGACTTCACAGGGCTAAAGTCTGGTGGGTAGATAATAAACAAGACAATAAATCCATCAGACAGGCCAATTCTGATAGTTCAAGGCAGTATGGTACAATGATTAGGAGCCCAGAGCCCGAGCAAGACAACCTGGCCTTGAACCCTCTCTCTGCTTCTCCTTGCTGTGTGTCCTTGTGTGAGTTAATTAGGCTCTCTGTGCCTCACAGGCCTGCTATAAGGATTCAATGATTGATGCTTGTAAAATGGTAAAAACAATGGGAGGCTCGGTATAAGTAATATCTAAGTGCTTGTTAAACCCAGTGGTTTAGGCAATGAACAAAAGTAAATTGGTAAAAAACCAAGGCCAGGCTAGGGCGCAGGAGGCAGAAGTTCTGGAATGAAGTAACAATGGATCCAGACTGGGAGGGCAAAACAGAATATTTAGCTTCTGTGTCCCTTCCCCAATACACTGTAAGCATCATGAGGCCAGGTCTGTCTGTCTTTACCTGCGGTGGTATCTTCTATTCTCACTGCGGTGTTTGAATTTATCAGGTGCTAATTATCAGTTATTGGTGGGAAGGAGGGACTTAATCATTGATAATTACGCCTCCCCTCACCTGCACTGAGCTAGGCGTCTGCCCACATCGTTACTAAGCCTCTCGAGAGCCTTGCTTTAATAATAATGATAAAAGTCAACAATTATTCAGCACGTTCTCAGTTCCCAGCACTGGTTCCCAAGCATGCTCTCTGTGTTGGCTTATTGAACCCCACAGCACCCCTGTAAAACGGGTGTTGTGATCATCTCATTCTAGATATGAGGAAGTTGAGGCTGAATTACTTTCCAAAGGTCACCCAGGTAATGATGGCAGAAGCAAGATTCAACAGGCTGCCTAGGCTCCTAACCACTGGAATGTTCTGCGTATTATTACCTCCCCTTCGAAAGGAGGGAATCAGGCCCCCAAAACTCACCCAGGAGAGACATCCAGGAAATGCAGAGTGAGAGTCTGACTCAGAGGATGCCTGGTCTCAGAAGTAGGGCTCTTTCAGACATTCCAGAGCCCTGCTGCCTTGAGACCTAAAAGTTTCTTTTTCACACACACAAATAATGTATGTTTGAGGAGCCTCGGGCTCATCAGCTCTGGTAGCTTTCAGAATAAAAACCAGGACTTCTGATTTCTGGTTAAAGCAGCCCTTGAGTCTCCAAGGATTACCCCGGGCTTCTGGTCCACGGTATAAAGTTTCATGCCCTGGTAACAGACGCACTGAGTCATCAGAAATTTCAGAGGCCAGAAAAGGGTCATAGATCTTACCCCTTGCTCTCTCAGGGGAATTTGATCAATAACAGGATCTGGGGATTTTATGTGTTTTCTAATCATACGAGGTAATAAAGCTGAGCACTTGCTAACACATACAGGACACTGGTTATTTTGCAAGACTTCCTATTTATAAAATAGACCATCACTTCCATCTATAAACGGGCATCATGAATATAATATTGAATCTTCAAGACTGGGGTGGGCAAACAACAGCTGTGGGCCAAATCCAGCCCACTGCCTATTTCGGTGTGGCCGGTGAGCTAAGAACAGGCTTTACATTTATAAATGGTTGGAAAAAAAATCAGAAGAAGAGTCATAGATTGTGACACAGGAAGACTCTATGCACTCCGAATTTTGGTATCTATAAGTAAAATTCTATGGGGTGATAGCCACGCCCATTCATTCACGTCTTGTCAACATGGGGCTGTTTTCATGTTACAAACGCAGAGTTGCAGAATTGCAACAGAGACTAGATGGTCTAAAAAGTCTGGCCTTTTCCAGAACGTTTATCACCTGCTGCTGGAGATCACCCTGAGTGATATATACCTAGCTTGCGAATAAGAGGATTGAGGGAGCTGAGAGACAAAGTGTTGGTGGTAGTTAGAATGACCAGGATTTGAACCCACTGTGTATAAAAATAAAGATGACAGCTCTAACAACCACAGTGACGACAAAATAGTGACAACAACAACCAAATTGGCGAGTGATTACCATGTGTTGAGAAACTATTCGAGGGGCTTTACTTAGAGTAAGCTCATTGACTCCTTGTAGCATAATCAGCAAGGCATGGGTACCATTATTTCAATTTTACAGACAAGGAAACTGAGGTTAGTAGGCGCAATGCCTTGACCAAGGCCACTCACAAGGATAGACACACAGAAGATTATGTCACCACCTGAGCCCAGCTTTTTACAAAATTAAAAAATGAGTCAACCATGGGTTTGCAAACTTTTCAAGCTCTTCTTATTCAGTTCGGATTCAGTCCAATTTGGGGGGGCTACTTTCAAAAAATGTTTGAGGTCATGAAAAATCTTCGGGCTGCAAGAAGTGTGATGTGAGCAGGCAGGAGAACTTTTCATCCCACAGAGCTGGGGCTCCTCCGTCTTCCTGAAAACTGCGGATTTGAAGTAGCCTCTTGGCAAATTCAGGGCCAAGTGGACGGAAAGAAGGACACTGCATTCGCCCGTCTTTTGCAGGGATAACCTGGATTCAGAGAATATTGCTTCCCACCAGCAGTTAGAACACAGGTGTTGTGAAATGGTTCCTGCTCTTCCTTCAGATTTTATATAAAGAGCAGGATTTACATGGGACAAAAACAAAAGGTTCCTGCCACCTATCGGCCATTGTCAGTATCGGCAGAAATGAATACAGTCAGCCTCCAGGGCGAGGTCAGACTGTTTGGGGAGGTCAAGGGGAACAATTTCACATTTAGCAATTACAGCTTCTGTTAAAAGTTGGCTCAAGCATGGAAAGTCCTCCCCTGCCCTAAAGATAGTACAGCTAATAAAACAATCATGATAATCACATCTGATGTGTAGGGAGAGTGAGCCATGTGCCAGCCCAGTGCTGAACGATGTAGATAGAGAGCCACGTAGCACGTAGGGTAAGGATGAGAATGATCCAGGGCAAGTTACCAAGCCTCGATGGGCCTCGGTTTCCTCTTCTGTAAAATGGGGATAACAAGGGCGCCTGGGTGGCTCAGTCAGTCAAGCGTCTGCCTTAAGCTCAGGTCATGATCCCGGGGTCCTGGGATGGAGCCCTGCATCCCACTGGGTTCCGTGCTTAGCAGGGGTCTGCTTCTCCCTCTCCCTCTCCCCCTCCTTCCCTCTTATGTTCTCTCTCTCTCTCAAATAAATAAAATCTTTTTAAAAAATTTTAAGAATGTGGATGACAACAGCACCCACCTTAGGTGGTTGTTGCAAGAATTAAATGAGTTACTATATGCAAGGTGCAGGGAAGAGAGCCGGGCACACGGTGGGCACCATACAAGGGGTAGCCATGATTAGGGTTGTCAACTTTATTCTCACGCAGATTTGCAGGCAGTTTCCCCCAAAGCTCCCTGATAGTGAGAATCAGCTGAGGAACACGGTATCACCTCTGAGTCCCAACATTCTCTCACCAAAAAGTTGGGCTGGAGCCCTGGATCTGTATTTTTAGTAAATGCACAGGGGAGTCTCATAATCAGGCACATATGGAGAATACCATGATGGTGAGCATCAGTCCGGGCTGTCCTGGGAAAGAAGGCGTTCGGAGGTGCAGGACTTTCATGCTAAAACTAGGAAAGTCCTCCCCCCAGTCCACCCCCCCCTCCCAGGGCAAACTAGGATGAGCTGATCTCTCTAAAACCCAGCTCAAGGACTCTGGGAGGCAAGGCCTCTTTACCCCCAGTTAAAGGATGGCAAAACTGAGGCTCAAGATGGTTCAGACAATAATTCCTGTCTGTGATGGGGTTTTCTCCGGTGTCCAACAAATGAGAAAAAATAATCAGACAAGGAGTTTTTCCATTAAGAAAGCTATATTCATTTGAAAGAGCCAGTTTTTATTTTGAAAACAAACAAACAAAAAAACAAAGAAAAAAACAAAAACAAATTTGAAGGGGATGCTCTTTCTTTCATGAACCAATGGTGTTAGTTGTTTTGTTTTTAATGACCTATTCTGACATTAAACACCAGCCATGCCATATGGCGGGGCGTTTTGTTTTTGAAATTAGACTCATGTTTGAGGCCTTAGCATTTTGAGAACATGGGGTCAGTCTCTGTGAGGGGTCGTTCGGATAGAAAGGGTTTTTACTTCTCCACCTCCGGCTGTGTCCTTGAGGCCATAATCAGTGAATGCAGGAGAGATGGGGGTGGGGGGTGGATTTAAATCCCTGTGCCCAGGCCCCAGCTGGACCGGATCCCTCAGATTTTCCAGGGTGGGGCCCGAGGCACCAGTACGTTTTCAAGATCTCCAGGTGACCTCTGTGACAGCTGGGCCACTCTTTTGGATATTTTGGGGTGCACGAGCTTCCCCTGGGCCAGGGACCTCCCCCAGCTGCTGCCTACCCTGATACACAGAACATGGATTCTCAGAAGGAGGAAGGGCCTCTGCCTTTGGGCCCCATAATCATTGTCTGCCCAGGCATCTGGAAACCTCCCCAACCTTGTCAGGGCCGTCTTTGTGGGGCCTCTGTGTTGTCAGCCTGCAAATGCCGGGGAGCCGGGGTCTCCAGCTGTCCTTCCCCGAGAATGGGTGTGCAGGGCCCGCTGGCTCCAGCCAGCCTCACCCTTCCAGGTGACTGTGGAGACTGAGGAACACAGGTCCCCTGGGAGGAGGGAGAGGGCAGCCTGCGTTGGGAGCAATCTCTCTCTCCTGCTTGTCTGGGCACTTCCACCTCACCCTGAGAAAAAGAACTCTGGCGTGAGCCAGGCCTCCATAAATCCCACAGTTGTGAAGCTTTGGGCAAGGCACTGGGCCCACTGAATGGATTTTTTTCCTGTGGCGAATGACAGTATCCCTAGCGATGGCAGCAGTAACCAGGTTTGGAGAGTTTTCTACGGGCTGCGCACTCCTGATCTGCATGTGTGGACTTGCCCTGGTCCCTGCAACAGTCCTCTGGGTTACACACTGTTCTTCCCTCAATTTTCTGCTGAGAAACTGAGGACAGAGAGGCTGTGGCACTTACCCAGCGGCTCTTGCTCATCACAGTTTTGCAGGGAAGGTTCGATGAGGGACGTGTGTGTCCTGTATGGAGCCAGCCCCCGACACGTGCGCGAGAGAGAGGTACACACCCAAAGTCTGGGATGTTTGGCCCTAATTCTTGGACTGTATATTTTATATTTTGGATCTTGTGATATTTCTTAGTGAGTTACATTATTCTATTAAAATGTTTTCTTGGGATGCCTGGGTGGCTCCGTAGATTAAGCGTCCGACTCTTGATTTTGGCTCAGGTCATGATGTCAGGGTTGTGAGTTCGAGTCCCATGCCGGGCTCTGTGCTGGGCGTGGAGTCTGCTTAAGATTCTCTCTCTCTCTCTCTCCCTCTGCCGCACTCACACTCACACTTGTTCTCACTCTCTCTCAAAGAAACAATATGTTCTCTTAGGAATACGCTTCTCTTTGTTTCTTATTCACAATAACTTGAAAGCAGTGTTTTTGGAACTGGGGACTATATTACCCTCCAGGAGACATTTCTGATGGTCCCAACTCAGGGTAAGGGGGCTGCTGCTGGTGCCCAGTGAGTGGAGACCAGAGACGCTGCTGAACATCATGCAGGGCCCAGGACAGCCCCCATCAGAGAATGATCTGGCCCCAAATGTCACCAGAGTGGAGGTTGAGGGATCCTGCTCTGGGGGCCGGCCTTAGTAGTTTTCTTCTCACGCTTATGGCCCAGCGTCCCCTAGTGACCTACGTTTCTGAGGAGCTGGCTGGGGATCTAGTCCCTGGTGGTGAAACAGAGTAAACTCTGTCCTGGCTCACACCAGCTGTGGGCATTAGCTTCGGCTCCTAGTCTGTGAGGGTGAGGGGTGGAGAAAGGATCATGGAAGGCTCATCCTTATCGCTCTCACGTGAAGATAAAAAGAGTGCAGTCCACGTTGTGTTTAGCCCAGTGGCTGGTGTACAGCAGTTAAGGACTAAAGATTAGCCATTATAATAAGGGTCAAATAAAATGTGCTGTACCTTCGTAATAATAATACCTAGTATGTCTACAGTGCCTGCTCCATGCTGGACCCTGCTCTGAGTGCTTTCTTATATGGACATATCACGTCCTCACAAGAACGCCACAAGGCACGTGTTTATATTATACCATTTTACAGATGCAGAACCTGCCTGCAGGGAGCCTACATTCCTCTATGGACTGAACTGCTTCTCACTCCAAATTCGCCTGGTGAAGCCCTAACTGCCACTGTGTCCGGAGACAGGGTCTCTAAGGAGGTAATTACGGTTAGAGGAGGTTAGCGGGGTGGGGCCCCGATCTCAGAGAATTAGCGTCTTTGGAAGAGGAGACACTGAGAGAGCTTGCTCATTCTCCACCATGTGAGGACACAGCAAGAGAGCCAGGAAGAGAGGTCCACCAGGACCTTCATCATGGGCTTCCAGCCTCCGGAGCTGTGAGAAAATACGTATTTGTTGTTTAAGTCACCCAGTCTATGGCATTTTTTGTTATGGGAGCACGAGCTGACTAATACAGGTTATCTGCTGGTAAGTCAGTAACTCAGGCTTTAACCCTTGGCAGCCTGGTGCTGCAGTTCAAACTCTTAACTTTCCTTTTTTTTTTTTTTTTAAGGTTTTATTTATTTATTTGAGAGAAAGAGCACGAGCAGGGGGGAGGGGCAGGGCAAGAGGGAGAAAGAGCCTTAAGCACACTCGGTGCTGAGTATGGAGCTCACTGAGGGGCTTGATCTCATGACCTGAGATCACAACCTAAGCCGATACCAAGAGTTGGTCACTTAACCGACTGAGCCACCCAGGCACCCCTTACTCTCTCTTTCTTACATGTCCTCTGCCATGTAAGTTATGCCTTTATTTTATTAAATATTTCTATGTAATGTAATACACCATAGAATATAAAATACTGCATATCTGTTTGTGCAATAAGAAATTAAAATCATAACCAGTCAAGGAATGTGGTCTGATCTAAAGTCAATGCACAGTTGAGGAGGAATGTACAACTGAGGGGTCATCAACAATCTTTGCAAAGATTTAGCACAAGGGCTTGGCAGTAGTCAGGTGAGAAAACGTTAGTCCTTCCTAATACTATTTATGTATCTTATGAATGTTGTGATCCCATTAGCTCTGTGGTCTGTTCCCCGGGTGAATTAGCCACCCTAGAATTTGTCATCGAATTCCTCCCTCCTCTTTTATACCAGTGATTAGTGTTCATGTCACCTCCTTGTAGTTAGAAGTTAACAACAAGCCCTCCTCAGGGAACAGATTCAACGTAAACACAGGACAAACTCCCCGGAGAAAGCATTTCTGAAGCTGCCTTCCAGCAAGGAGTTAAACGACTGTCAAATGAAAAGGGGAGGTTCTTGAACAGTGGAATGGCGACAGGATTAGTCACCAAGTAAGCAGAAACACCTTTGATCAATGCCATGGAATGTAGGCGAGCTGTGGGTCCCCCTTACCACCCAGTTGAGGGCCTTGCCAACATAGCCATCTGGCACACCTGGCAGAGCAAACTCTCTGCCCCCCAACTCCAAAGGCAAGATAAAAATGAGTAAAGAGACCAGACCTGCTCTGCCAGGTCCCATGACCTGCGTGTCCCTGAGGGCCTCCATGTACAGTGGGACAGGCTGCCTCCTGCACAAGGAGGCATATGAGGACTGAAATCCATCCTTCATTGTGCTCCCCAAGCCCTGTGCCCTAGAATGGACCGTGTGGGCCCAGGGGAAGAGGTACTCTTGTCAAAATCGCACCGGGTGTTTCAGGAATGCTCGGTAGTTGCGGTCTTGCTGTGGGAACAGTCAGTTATGTGTGTATAAATGGCTGATGTGCCTAGAAGGCTTAGAGCTTACTATCTTATTCTTAGCGTTTCACCGAACAGCTTTCAGCTAATAGTGTAGTAGGTAGCATTATCTGAAGGCTTACTCGGAGCCAAGCAGAGCCAGGAGAGGCACCTGGTGCAAAATGCAAGGAGGCATTCCTCTCCGGTTTGGGCAGGGGCCGAATCTGCACTTGGGAATCTGCACGTCCCCTCCTCCAGGCCTGGATTTTGCCTTCAGGTGCCTTGTTTGCTTCACCCTAGTCCAGCCCTGGGGCCAGGAACGTTACTTTCATTGTCTCTGTTTTTCTTTACTGCACCCCATGATTCCCCCCACTACACAGATAAAGAAACTGAGGCTCAGGGATGCATTCCCCTCACCTCTAGAATGCAAACCCCATGAGGACAGGTGCCTTGCTTGTTTAATGGATGTTGGTGATTAAATACATAAAGTAGAGTAACTTCTATCCCCTCCAGATCAGAAAGCTCTAAAGAGGCAGAGCTGGGGTCAAGCCTGGCTCCAGTGACTCAGGCTGTCACATCCTTAACTATTCCCAGTGCTGGGCAGTGGTGAGAGGAGCTGCCAGCTGCGCAATAATCAGCAAATGTGTCACTCCCGCAGGACAGATGAGCCCGCGTGGAGCGGAGTCCTCGACCCTCCCCCGCCAAGTCTGTTCCGTCACTCTGTGTGAGCATCTGCTGTTGTGGGAAACCAGCCAGGATGGGTCCTGACGGGCTGCTTGCTCTCCAAAAGCACATGCCTTCTCGGTAAAAAGACAACCAACCGTTCCTGAGTTTCAGAAATCTTGGGAAGAAAGAATCCTCCATGCCTGGGGACTTGGGCTTGTTCTCCTCACTCCCCCTTAAAATAGAAGTAACTTTAGCACGCTCCTTTCTTGGCTTATTTTGGGGGCAAAGCAGGACATGTACACCCCAGGCCTGAAGCCAGTGGTGTCCCAGCAAGCCCCCCGCAGACGGTGGGGTGAATCAGTCACTCGCCCTGGTTCAAAATTTAAGGGGACGCCCGAAAACTCAAGCCTTCGAGACGAAGAATGTATTTTAACACAACATTTAAAAAAAACACAGTGATGCCGTTACTGATCCTATCTTTACTTAACCTGCTATTTTGTACATCGTGGATGTTTTGGCATTATTTTTACATTTTTAAATACTGCTTTAAAATATCATTTATCTTGGGGCGCCTGGGTGGCTCAGTTGGTTAAGCATCTATTTATTGATTTCGGCTCAGGTCATGATCTCAGGGTTGTGAGATCGAGCCCTGTGTCGGGTTTCATGCTGGGCGTGGTGCCTGCTAAAGATTCTCTCTCTCCTTCTCCTTCTGTCCCTACCCCCCCCCCAATATATATATATAATTTATCTTAATGACTGAGTCTCTTGGTGTCTCTTAAATTCTGTACACCGCTGTGTGCTCCTCACTCACTTCACTGGAATCCCGAATGGATTGGATCTCAGCTCCCTTCTTTGAGACCTGGAAGGAGCTCCCCTTACAACATTGATGAAGAGCATGGGTGTCTCACGCAGTGAGTCTCAGCCCTCACAGAATTTGCTTGGATCTCGACACTGCGACTGTGCTCATTTTACGGAGGAGGAAATGAAGCTCAGAGAGACGAAGCAACCCACCCAGGGGCACCCAGCCAGCCCGTGGCCTCTGGCCCCAGGGCACCCACCCCGTAATCACCTTGACTCTTTAAGGCAGGAAGGAGTTTCAGAGGGCAATGCCGACTTCTGGAGCCCTGCAGCTGGGATTTGAATCCAGCACCTACCTCGAAGGATGGTTTTGAATGTTAAATAAGACAATTTATGTAAAGAACCAGATGCACACAGGGAATCCTCCTCCCTGTCTCCTCCACATCCTTAGATCATGCCCCTTGGCACAGACTCAAAGTCAGCTTTACTATGGGGGTTTCTAGTCCTGACAGTGGTCCCCAAATCACTTAGCATACCCCTTTGGTGACTTTTTACCCCAAGTCTTGCACTTGAAATGGCTCTCAATGTTTCCGTGCAAATTGGAGCTATTTCTGTTGCTTCGTACCTGACACTGCCTACATGGTCATATAATCCTTCTATAACCCATTTAGGTAAGGCTTTCTTTGGATCCATTTCACAGACAGTGAAACTGAGGCTCACACATACCCAAGGCCACACAGCGAATCAGTGGCAGAGCTGGGGTCGAACTCAATCCTCTGATGCCCAGCGTCTATATTTCACTGCCTGCCACAAATAACAAGCCTAATCTGGAAGTAGTTACCTGTCGAGCCCCTGGTGGGAGTGTCTTCAGTTCCCTGGAGTCACCTGGAGCTGCTCCTGCTCAGGGTGCCTTGTCTCCAGCTGGTGCTGCCCAGTGCTAGGCAGTTGACTGAGTCCGGCTCCCTGCCCTTTGCTTCTTCCTCTGAAGCCTGCTGGCTGAATACACAGAGCAGGGCAAACACCAGTCTGGGTGGGGCCCTCCTCTCTAATATCGTCCTATAGAAGCAGGTTCTCTTCCTAGATGTGGGGGCTGTTCTCACCTCTCCAATCAAAATCGAGCACCTGATTTCTCTCGCACTAATGCCTCCCTGGAACTCCAGGCATCCTGTCCAGTCCCCTCACCCACTGCATCTGCTCAGGTTGACCTGGGTCGCTGATTCCCTTCCCCAGTAACCACGGGCCATGGTCAGAGCAGGGAGAACACGTTCTGTAGGGTTTTGCAGTTCTCCCTGCCTTTCACCTTCATGTATTCTAGAACCTCCACCACCGCCTAGCCACCTAATTGGAAGGAACTAGCACCCACTGCACCGCCCCCAGTCACAGAAACATCACTCCCAAAGGGCTTTGGACCCCAGAAAGCAGGTAATCTAAGGGTGGCTTATTGCTCTGAAGACGGAGGATGGCACTGGAAGGGCATTCTTTTTCCCCGCAGGCTAGAAATTCAAGACAGCCTGCTGAATTTATTTAATTTCAGCAGGGATATTTATTAAAGTGTCTCACAAGGACATATATAATACAAGATGGGAGCATCCATTAAAAATAACAAAGGAAGTTAGAAAAATAAGAGTGGGTGCATCAGTGGGTGCATTCAGGATCAGAGATAAATATGCATGTGGATTTACCAGCTTGCTGTGATGGCTTCACAGATGTGGCTTTGAGCTCCCTAACAGCCAATGCAAAAAGAGAAACATGGCAAATACTACTCAGTGTTCTTGAGAAAACTTGTAGGAGAAATGCAAACTACTAATTATTGTGGCTTGATTCATTAATGTGCTCACCCAAGCGCCAATCATGAATACTCGCTGAGCACCAGGCTATATATAGCCCTGGGCTTAGAATGGGGAGGAACAGAAGCCCTGTCCCTGCACCACCCTCCCCGGGCTCATTGGAATTGAACACAGAGTCCTACAAATAAACATAGAATTACAGAGTGTGATCCTCGTCATGAAACAAAGCCAAGGCTGCTAAGAGAGAGAAACAGGGAGAGCCAGAGAAAGCCCCTTTCAGAAAGCAACATTTCAGGGACAGACATACTATTTAAGCAGATAGTGAATTCACAATTGCACACCCCACAATGTGGGCTGTAAACTCAATTCTAGCAAGGCGCTCTATCTTTAACTCTGGAATGTAATAAAACCAATTATTAAGCATCTGCCATGCACACATACTGTGCCAACGTAATTATAGAGGCAGTCTGGCCCGGAGGCTCAAGAGCTTGGGCTCCAGGCCTGGGTTCGGATCGTGACTCTGACTGGAGGGCTGTGTGGTGGTGGGCAGCCACTTTGCCCCCGTCTCTGTTGCCCCCAAAACTTGGCTGTGAGCAGCTTTGTGTTTACTTTGTGCTTATCTCTGTACCCCCGATCCTAGCGCTCTGCCAAACAAGATGGCCGCCTTCCTGCCACAGAGTAAGTGCTTGACAAGTGCTTCTTGTCTGGACCAGCTCATTCCTAGTAGTTGTGACAATAACTGCTATGTGGATGGCATTTTACTCTTTGGGGGTATGAGCGACTCAGGCCATTAAGGATCACCCTCCAGGTGGGACACCTAACTGCGTGTCTGGCCTATTGTGGGCTTGCGTGGAGGTTAACTTAGTAACAGTGGAACAGGGCTGCCTCTGTGATGGGCAGGAGCAGTGCAAAAGGAAAATGCAGAACCCCTTGTTCTAAAAGCGGTGGAAAGTACTGTTCGAGGTGCTAAAATGGGGCTCAGTCGGTTGAGCGTCTGCCTTCGGCTCAGGTCATGATCCCAGGGTGCTGGGATCGAGCCCCCCGTCGGGCTCCCTTCTCAGCAGGAAGCCTGCTTCTCCCTCTGCCTCTGCTGCTCCCCTCGCTTGTGATCGCTCTCTGTCAGATAAATAAATAAAATCTAAAAAAATATATATAAAGCATTTCCATTTCTCCATAGTCTCTCTCTCTCTCTCTCTCTCGGCTTCTTAGGTATTTCATTTGCTATTCAAAGTTGTTCTAAGTAAGGAAAAAATAAAATGTTTAATTATTCACGTGAATTTTACCATTCATCCGTATACTGTGCAGTGCTGGTGTTAAATGCAATGCATTCACGGGCAGAATCCCGGGAATCACACAACTCGTATTTTGTAGCTTGTACGAGCGTATGTATTTCGTTCTTACTAAAAGTATATGGCATGCAAACATAGTCAGTGATGTTTTCTTCACTTCTAGGTACTCGCACATTCGACCAACACTCTCCAGCTTGAGTTTGTTGATGAGTAAGGAAGGGTTAAAAGGAAAAGCCGCGGATTGCCCCATCTCTCCCTTTCTGTGACATCATTTTCAGCCCATTGGCTGTTATAGGGAGGTGACATGAGGAAGAAAGGCTAGGACAGAGTTCTTTTGTTGTTCGTGTTTTCAAGAATGTGTTGCTTGCTTTGTGCATTTGAAACGATCTCCGATTTGGATAGAAAGCATGACTTCTCAGGGCTGTCAGCGTCCCTACACACTCACCTACTTCGTACTTGCATCGAGGCTGGCTGGTCACCCACCCACCGTAGGTCCTCTAGGATTCTCTGTCTGTGGGGCACCATGAATGCTATGTGCGAATGGGATGCAATGGACAGTGGGCGTGTGCATCGTGCATGTCTTCTCTGCTCACAGATATGCCTCAGGGACCATCAACTTTTTAAAAAGACTCTCCTTTTTTTCGGAGCACTCATACCCCTCCCATGCACAGCCTCTGCTGTTACCAACATTCCCCACCAGAGCGGGGCATCTGTTACAACTGATGAACCTACGTGGGACACATCATAATCACCCCAAGTCCGTAGTTTACATTAGAGTTCACTCTGGGTGTTATGCATTCTATGGGACTGGGCAAATATATAATGACATGGATCTTCTCCTGTATCCTACAGAATAACACCACTGCCCGAAAGATCCTCTGTACTCTGCTTATGCATCCCTCCTCTCCCCGACCCTGGAAACCATTAATTTTTTTTAACGTCCCATCCTTTTGCCTGTTTCAGTGTCATATAATTGGGCTCATGCAAGATGGAGCCTTTTCAGACTGGCTTCCCTCACTTTGTGATCTACGTTTAAGTTTCCTCCATGACTTTTCATGGCTGGATAGCTTGTTTCTTCTTAGTGCTGATTAATATAATAATAACAGTATTCACCTGCTGAGGATGTCTTGATTATTCTCAAGTGTTGGCAATTGTGAACAAAGCTGCTATAAACATCCATGTGCAGGTGTTTTGTGGACATACATTTTCAACTCCTTTGGGCAAACACCAAGGAACACAAATGCTGGACCCTCTGGTCAGAGCGTGTTTTGTTTTATAAGAAGTCACCAAATTGTCTTGCAGAGCATCTGCACCATTTTGCTTTCCCACCAGGAGCGAGCAAGCGAGCGAGCGAGCGAGCGTTCCTGTTGCTCCATATCCTCGCTTGCATGGGGCATCACCAGGGTGCTGGGTCTGGCTGTTCTAATAGGTCATCCCATCAGATTTTGTTTCCCCAACACAAGTTCAAAGATAAAATCATTCAGAATTTCAAAATGGTAACCACAGAGCATTCAACCAAGCTCAGGGCCCTGACTGGAGGGAGGTAGCAACGAGTCCTCAGAAGTACGAACGTTTTGGTGAAACAATTCACTTCCTAGTGTCCACCCCACAGGTGCTCGCTAAGAAAAGCGTTTTTCTCAGCCGTACATTAGGTGGTGTTCAGAACATCAACATCTCCTGACTCGGTTTGCCTCTTAATCTTCTTGCTTTACAATCTCCACTCCTCTTCAAATACTGACAAACTCATGAAGTACTGCTTTCCCGGAATCTGGATTGCAGTCGGTCGCTCTGTCACAAAGGGTCCCCTGGAAATCTGAATCCTCTCCACCGTCCTTCCCAGGTCTTTCCCCAGCCAGCCTTGCCAAAACTCCCTCCTCCTATATGCAGGCCCCTCTGTCACGCTGAGCCAACTTCAGCCATGTTTTTGACCACTGAGCCAGAGGTCCTGCATGCCCACCCTGCTTTGGCTGAGACAGAAAATCCAATAAGGACCTTTGTTTTTTTGCGTCCACCCATCACTGGGCATTTTTCAGATCACTTTCTTATACGTTATCCAATGTGCTTCTTATAATCCTCACACAACGAGTATCTATTTGGGGAAGGAGGAAACAGAGGCTCAGAGGAGAATAATGTCTCAGAGTCTACAGGGAGATCAAAGCCATGGGAGGGACAGCACAGCCTGGAGGGGCCACTGAGAAAGTGCATGAATCTTCACGAACTGGCAAGGAAATCAAACCGTGTTAGACCCCCACAATTTCAGGCATTGGGTTCTTTCCTTTCACCATGACAATGAATGGCTTCCATGCTAAATTGTGTTCTTGGGGGTGGCAAGAGGAGAGGAATCTCTCTTCTGCCATTTTTCTAGCTTGTTCCAAGTCTTCCTTACAGTGAACCTAGGATAAAATAAAACTGCAGATCCTGCAAGGTTGCTTATGTGCTCTGCTACAGAGAGACTTTGGTCAGAAAGCTGTTTTAAATTAGAAGCATCTGTAAATACTCCTGCAAAGAGAGTTGGAAATATGGGATGATGAGGTGCTAATAATTTTCCCTCATCATGTGGACTCTCAGGAGGTTTTCCTTCTTGCAGTGAATGAAATAAGAAGCGGTAAATACAGAGAGGAGGGCAGGCAGGGTCTGTTTTGTTTTCTCTTCCTGCTTTCAGGAAAGTGGGTGGGAATTCCTGAGCAGCCCTGTCAGTAAACATCCTTGGTTTGTCCTCGCCACATTAGAGCAAACACGAGCTACAAAACGGAAGCCGACTGGAGATTTCTTTATGTGGGGCTTCCAGAACGGAGAGAAGATTCCTGTGCGAGAGAGACCCAGGCAGCTACTGTACTCACTATGGCCCTGTTGTGGATTTCTATGTCAAATATTTCACTTTATTAACACTACAGTTCAAGATGATCTTCTCAAGGCAGAGTTTCTACATTTTCCTCTCCCCTTCCTGATCCATTAGCTCAGTCCCATCACCAGAGTGAATGTGAGCACATTTTCAGGGAAAGTCCTCCACTATCCCAGAATACACCCCGTGAGAGCCCAGAGTGAACTGCATGGGAGCCTGATTTTCATATTTGCATATAACAGGTGGATGAGATTCTCACAGCGAGGGAAGCAGAGAGCTGAGTGCCAGCTACATTCATGCAGGACTGAGTGGGGTGCAGACCCCGTCCTTTCGTCCTGTGGCCTTTCACTTAGGATCAGCCTGGTGTCATTGTCATCGACAACGTGTGGATGAATAGAGCCCACACTAGAGGAAGCAACTGTTCAGAGGGTCTCTTTACAGAGGCTCAGGAGGCAAACAGAGGGACGGGGTTCTAATCCCAACTCTGGCATTGACAACCATGTGGCTGAGGTGCCCTGCCCAGACCACCCCTCCAGGAGCAACTGCTCATTCCCAGCTTCTGGAAGACTTGGCTGTAGATGGCTCTTTCTCCTTCTGGAACTTGCCCTCCCCCCAGACCATGTTCCTTCCCATGGCAGTCAGCCTCCAAGGACTTGTTGGTATAGAGATAAAGACCTGGTCTGCCTGCTTCAGTGGGGAGCAGCTGTCAAGGGTTGACTTAGCCGGGAGCTCCCCATCTGATTGAGGACATGGGGAGACCACACCCCAGTGTCCGCCTCCTCCAGTTGCCCAATCCTGCTTCCTTCTCTCCCTCTCGGGTGACTCACAACAGCATACCTGGATGAACTCCCTGCGGGCAAATCCCCATCTCAGAATCTGCTGCCTGTGGGATCAGTCTATGATGACGGCCTTAGGAAAATTGACTTTCTTTACATTGAAATGCACATGGGAAAAATAGAATAACTCAAAAGGTCATTTAAAAAGTGCAAATAAACAACAACAACAACAACAAAATGGAGCTAGCTGTCCTAGGCCACTTCCCTAGAGCGACCCACTTGCTTGTGTGTGATTTAGATGGTGATTCTCAAAGTGTGGTCCAGGAATCCATGGATATCCTTGACCCTCTCAGGGAGCCCATGAAGTCATACAATCTTCCTTATAATACTGACAGGCTATTTGTCTTTTCCACTCTCATCCCCTCACAGGTGTAGAGAGAACAAAAATTTCATTGATAAGATTTCAGATTTCACACTGCAACTGACTTTCAGAAGCTATCACTTGTCAAGTGTAGGATCATGGCACCCTTTATTATTTGAAAAGATGATTAAAATTCTTCTTCCTCTTCCAAGTACAAAACTGTATGGGGCTGGATTTTCTTCATGTACTTGAACCCAAACAACTTACGGAAACATACTGAACGCAGAAACAGATATGAGAATCCAGCTGTCTTCCTTAGTCCCTGGGCAGAAATTAAAGAGATTTGCAAAAATATAAAACCATACCATGTTTTTTGCTTTTCTCCCCCTGTTTAGGAACAAACCAAATAGTTGGAAACTATTGGAAAAAAATAGTTATTTTTCATCAAAATGTTATTTTCGTTAACACGGGATGGGTTTATTATTATTATTATTTTTAAATGAAATAATATTTTAAAATTCTTAGCTTTAATTTCTAATATGGTTAACATTGATAGCTCTAACCAAAATGAGTAAAAGCATATTGGGGTCCTCAAGAATTTTTAACAGTGTGAAGAGTTCTAAAGGCCAAAACTTAAAAATCTGCTCCTTTCCCCCCACCTCATTACAGAAGGAATAGATGTTCCTTATTAAAGATACAGGGAGCAACATATAAAAGAAATAATAATCTATAATCCTCTCACTGAGAAATATTCTCTCTTTTAGTATTTCTCTTCTTCCATATCAATATCACACATATATTAGTGATTCTGAAAGACTGTTTTAAAGCCAACATCTTGTTTGCTTGTTTACCATCCTATACAATGCCAAATACATCGTTTAAAATAGGGTCAGGTGTCCCTTTGAGTGACTATGCCCTGGACGAATTAATCACCTGGCCATGTTGGACATTTAAGTGTTTGACACATGACATGTTCTGTTGTTATAAACGCGGCAGAAAGATGAACATCTTTGCAGCAATATTAATGTAGCTATGTTCTGGAATTTTCTCTTAGAAGCATTTCCCAGATGTTAAAGTGTTGGATCAAAGGGTAGTCATGTTTTAAAGGCATCTGATATATGTGTGTGTGTGTGTGTGTGTATATATATATATATATATATATATATATATATATAGCCAAATTCCTGTCCAACTAAATGATCTCCTGTGAGCCGGGGGCTGGGTCTCTATCACTCAAATCTGTGTTTCCACAGCCAGACGGATGGATGAATGAATACATCAATATATAAGCAGGACTGTTTCTTTGTGTACATTTTAAAATTGGGCATTCACAATAAAAAATTATTTTGTATTTGCTTAGTAAAAAATGATGGTCTCTCGTCAGTGTTCTGTCTTGTAAGTTTTCCTTTTGGTTGCATGAGGTTGAAAATGTCATTATGTGCTTACAGGACATTTGTATTTATTCTTTGTCAGCTGCCAACACAACTGAATCCTGACACCCAACTTCTTTCTTCGGCCAGCACTCAAGCTCTGCACTGATCGGGTTTCATAACTCGTCCAAGGTAGAGTACAAATAAATCAGGTGAGGGTCATGATCTCAGTGACTAATTCTCCATGATGTTGCAGAGGAAAGAGTGCTTTTTAGTTTTTTAAATTTTATTTATTTTTATTTTAAAAAAATATTTATTTATTTATTTTAAGGAGAGAGAGAGAGAGCACAGTGGGGAGGGACAGAGGGAGGGAGAGTCTTATGCAGACTCTGCACTGAGGTGGAGCCTGTCACGGGGCTCGATCTCACGGCCCAAACCAAAACCAAGAGTTAGACGTTTAACTGACATCACCACCCGAGCACCCCAGGAAAGAGTGTTTTTTAAAATAAATTAATTGCCAACATTTAATAAGCAGGGGGTTGCATATAAAAATTCACAGTTTTAATTTCTTATTAAAAACGCAAGTGTTTGGCAATGTTCTCTTATCACAACTGATCGGGACTGAATGTTACCTGTACTTTCTAAAGGGACATGTGCTCTCTAGTTTACCCGGGTCCCCACGACTTCCTCTCTCTCTCTGTCTGGCCCTGAGTCCCAGCATCATTTGCCATTTATCCTCACCATTGAGCTTCCACAAGTTATGTAATCTAATATATATTACATTATATTTATATGTATAGAAATATGATTGTATACACTTGACATGCAAAATGTGTCTGTATTTAAAACTACAAGGATGATTTTTTTCACGTACTAGTTGTGAGAATTTAGCTAAGTCTCTTAACCTCCCTGAACCTGACTTCGCTTATCTGTAAAGTGGGAAGTTGTAATGATTGAAAAGTAGTATGAAAGAATAGATAAAAGACTTGTGTCTGGATTAAAAAAAAAAAATAGCACAGTGTAGTAATTGTTCAGCCAACAATAGGTTGACATAGTAGCTGGGAAGTGAAAGCAACTGAAATAGTAATACAAATATTCTCACTTCATAACTATTATATTTTTTTAAAAACACACAAACTCTGAAAAAAATGTCCCGGCATCAAGTTCTTTTTTAGGTGGAAAGTTTATACCAAAGTGTGTATCGTGTGCCCTGGGTCTTTTTGACCCCAGTAGACACTTGAGTCTGTGAGTCCTGACCAGGCTGTCCAGTGATGTCCATACATTTTCCTGTTGCACTTGAGGAGATCACCTAAGGGGAGCTTTGTGAGTGTTTTTCCTTCCCTTGGAAGAAGGAGATTTCCCAACTCTCCCCACCACGGGGGGACATTTGGGTTATCTTGGCCTCTCTAGAGAGCTAGAGTGGAGAAAACAAGAGACCATCTTTGTGGAGCCATACCATTCACTATTTGGACAGATTTAAACAGAAACCTAGAAAAAAAGATGGCAAGTTTTTCACGGGTGGATGTGAATATTCTCAGTATAACCAGATTTGCATTTTCTTCCTCCTTGTTCAGGGTTTTCCACACGCGAGTTATTCACTGCTGGTTCTGCCATAACTCCATGCCACCTAAACTCTTATGTATATATTTTCTTTAAACTGACTCAAATCTTCCTTAATGTATTTAAAAAGGAACGTGGATGTGGCCACCATGAAAGGAAAACCAGTACTATTCCCAAAAATAAAAGGTACCATTAAAAAAATAATGCAACAACCTTAAAGAAAGATCTGACATTCTAGCTAGATTCCTTTGCCTGCCCAAGATCCGCACCCGAGTCCCACTCATGTTATTAAAAGATGTTAAAGAAATTCTGGCATCAAACCAAGACTTTCTCCTTGACACAATGAGAAGCACTAAATCATAATTGAAATCAAGTTGCACAGGGAGTAACGTTCTCACTTTCTTAGTGATTTAATGTTATTTAAAGCTCACTTTATATACCATGTAAGTTTGTCTTCTCTATCATCACGGGCATGTAGTCTGTAATTTGTGAAATGCTCTCCTAGTGAACTAGTAATAATTTATTAATTGAGATGAGAATATTTGTATTACTATTTCAGTTGCTTTCACCTCCCAGCTACTATGTCAACCTATTGTTGGCTGAACAATTACTATACTGTGTTATTATTATTATTTTTTAATACAGACACAAGTCTCTGAGCTATTCTTTCATACCACTTTTCAATCATTACAACTTCCCATTTTATAGATAAGCGAAGTCAGGCTTAGGGAGGTTAAGAGACTTAGCTAAATTCTCACAACTAGTAAGTGAATAGAGTTGAAATTCAAATGCAGATCTGATATTACTTATAATAGGTTGATGTTATTTACCCTTTAGACCAGCTACCAACTTCACTATGGTTTTGTTCCTTAAGGCCCCACATCCTCCGTTAAGAAACCAGTGGTGTTCCAGTAGCTTTCCCCTGCAGAGAACTAGGCTAGGAAACTCCTTCCCAGTGTTATTCTTCCTTAGGAACGAGTGCGGGTGAGGTTTCGACTCTTGGGACCAATCACAGATGTGATCCACACTGACCTTTATTTTTATCCAAGTGAAATCTGCTTAAAAAGAGAAAAAACAACCAAACCATCTTGAAAGAGAATAGAAGTCCAAAAATGACACAACGTACATTCTGAGAAAAGGAAAGTATGGCCTGTGCGTTCTTCCACAAGAATGGATTTACAGAATTTTATGGCCCAATTATAGTTGAGAAGACTTCATTTCTTTGAATCCCAGAAGATGGAAAATCCTTTCATTCCTTCCTCAGCTGCCTCTAAGAGGCATCTATGTGTTCATTCATTCATGGTTCCATTCAACCATCCACTCAATCATCCATCCACTCACCTACCCACTCATCCATCCAAGTACCCAACCGTTTATTTATCCACCCATCCACCCATCCATCCAGTCATCATCTGTCCAACTAGCCAGCCATTCATCTCTTCTTCCATCCATCCATCCATCCATCCATCCATCCATCCATCCATCCACCCATTCTTTTTGCTTTCAACATTTATCAAGTACTTATGTACCAGTGTCTGTACTACGTGTTGAGATTATAAAAGGACACAAAGATGAAAAGAATATAGTCATTGTCTGGGCCACAGAATAATGAGAAACATACATGTATAATCTAGAAAAAAATGTTCAAACAGCAGTCAGCAAAGGGGGAATATGAAGCTGAGGATAGATGCCCTATCTCAGCCTAGGGTTGGGGAAAAAGCCCTCCTGAAGGGAAAATGAGAGCTGAATAAGAAGTGACATTGGTCAGGTGAAAGCCAGGGTCCTGGTGGGGTAGAGAAAGTTGCACTAGCCCCGAGAGTTGCATTTGCAAAGGCCCTGCACACATAGCACTTCTCATAGTATAATGTTGGTTTATGAGGGGCGTATACAGCCCTTGAGGTTTTGAGACTTGCCTCCGCCTTGGTTGATCTTCCTGGATATTCAGATTCTTGCCTGGACTCCCTCTGCCTAAGGACTTAGATTTGCATTTGTGTTTGCATTCTGATGTTGGCTGAATCTTGGTCAATATTGTCTCAGTTCATTTGGCACTAGGATTAAATGCCACAGTATTACTCAGAGCAATTAACCTTTAGTGTTCAGCCCAGCATATCCACTGTATCCCTGTCAAAAAAGAGACTGGGCTTTTCTCTAGCTCATTTCTCTTGGCCTAAGAATGCCTGTTGGTAGACATTTGGTGTAGAATTCTTTTGCCTGCAGACAAATGTTGTGGAGGTTCTCCCGGACAACTGAGGTTAAACCAGTACAGGATCTGCTCTTTGGATTGTCTTGGCATCCTCATGAGACTATGACCCACCCCCGCTTGTTTTATGGTAAGTCTGAGAGTTGAAAACCAATATGTGTCCTTCACTCTTTTGCAAAGGACACAACTTTATAGTGTTGAGGTACACGTCAATAAGTCGGCAGACAACTCAAACCTAGCACTCTCAAAATTCTATAGTGCTTGACATTGACTTCATTTGAAAAATGAGAAAAAGTGCGCTTGGAATTGAAAAGGCTGTGTGATCTTGGGCAAGTTACTTAACTTCTCTGGGCTTCAGTTTTCTCCACTTGTAAAAATGAAATGATACTAGTGCCTACCTCATGAAGTTTTTATGAAAACTAAAAAAGTTAATATTTGTAGTGTTCAGAAGAGTTCCTAACATAGAGTAAGCACTGAAATGTTTGTTAAATGCAATAAAAATAGGCACAGGGTATGAGGTAGAGGTTAAGTGCAAATGTGCAGGAGCTAGGCAGATTTGGGTTCTAATGTGAGCTCTGCCACCTCTTAGCTGGGCAAGTTACTGAATCTCCCTAGTACTCAGTTTATTCACTACCCCACATGGGCATAAGAACACTTTCTTCCTCTTAGGACTATGTGGGGTTGATGGGAGATGGTGCACACAAAGCTCTTAGTAGAATGTTAGAAACATAAAATAAATGGTGATTGTTTTGTTCAGTGTTATTATTATTCCTCAGTTGAAGTCCCAGCTAAGTTGGCCAAATAAAGAGTTATAAGATCAGATGTGCAACAGCAAAGCAAACTCCATGCCCTTGCAATTTCGACCTCCTGCCCTTCTGCATGTCCTTGAGGGTCTACTATGCAGGGACCTCTGTAGGGGGTAGAGAGGACCTTGATTCATCTTGACCACAGTCCTGGGACACAAGTAATATTAGCCTTCTTTTATAAATGTGGATTCTGAGTCTTGGTGGCCAAGAGTCATTTCACTTCCTCCTGCTTCAAATTCTTCATCTGTAAAATACGAAGAATAAAGTAGCTACTCTTAGAGCATGGGTGAAGACCAAGTGAGACAGGGCATAGAAAGCATGCAATGATTGTGCTTCACACACAGTAAGTGTTCAATGTTTGTAATGAGTAATTTACTGCAACTTTTACTTCTCTAATGATTCAGCCCACTTTTAACACTACTCTAAACTCCAGAGAGAGAAGAGGATTTTGAAAACCAGGGGCCACAGCTTCCTCTCTTATCGTGCTATCAGGATGACACATTTATTGCTACCAATTTCCCGGGAATCATACTTTCTTTTGTCTAAGTTATAGTGAGTAAACTTTCATAAAAGGACACTGCCTTGTTTGAAAGCCAAGAACAGCTGTTCATAGAGCATGTGCTATAAGGAGTTTCTCAAACAATCCCACACCCTTGCCACCAAGTTTGTTTTCCGAAGGGCAGTTCTGCATTCTTGACCATATCTCCTCTAAAAGGAAAGAATTTCAGTGACTGGATCTTCCCCCATTGGTTTTCTCCTCCTGTGACTATGGAATCAAGTCAGTGGCCAGAATCCAAGAGAGCCATCCACCAGTGCCTCAGTGAGAGTCAAAAGGAAACAGATGACACACTCAAATGAGAACAATTCAAGGAAGATTTGTCTCCTGAGAGACCAATTACGGAGCTGTGGGCATGGCTTGGCAAAGGACAAAGACAGCATGAAAACCCAAAGGGTAGCATTGAAGGACCCAGCAAGAAAGAGAATGGGATAAAGCTGGTTGCTTTAGGAGCAGTGACTTTTCATGGGAGGACACAGCCAGCCTTTTATGGAGGGACACAAGGGTCACCTCACTCTCCTTTCTTCCTCTAATTCTTGCCTGGTATCCTCATTGGCCAAACCCAACTGGAAGCCCAAGGGCACAGCACTACATCAACCGTGTGTTGACATAGTCCATCAGCCTGGCCTTGGGAGGCAGAGAGCTGATGGAGAGGGGTCAGAGGTGGGCAGAGAGGGCCAAATAGAAGAAATGCCCCTGGAGAGGCATGGCTAATGGGCCATGTGGATTTGAAGGCATTGGAGAAGTTGGTCCTGTAAGACTAATGGCGTTGTTGATTGACCATTGAGATCGCAACGCAAGATGCCAATGAAAGTTGGGCAAATCATTCGAAAAACAAGAATATCACACTGCATTCCAACCCAAGAACTACCCTGTCTTTCTTGGGGGAGCATATCGCAAAGCCCAGATAACAGAATATTTGACTGAAGGAAGATAGATATTAGTATTCGCCTCTGGATTAGCTTTTTCTCCACTTTCTCTGCCAACACATGATTCTTCTGTTTGCACACACAGCCCGTAGAATGCTCTGAGGATGCTTTCAGCAGCTGACAGCACATGGGAGTTGGTTTTGCTCTGCTCTGGGCACCCTCTGTTCCCACCTGTTGGATTTTATACTCCCCAGGAGCCAGTTGTGTTTGTGCTCATACCCGCTTATGCCGGTCATACTTGTTAGTGGTCATTGAAATGAATAATAAATAATTCAGTAAACTATAAGGATCAAAATAAAGGCAATTGTCGACTCAGTAAAAAAAAAAAATCAGTTAAGTTCCTTGGGGGGAAAACTCAGCAAAGGCCAACTTCAAAAAAAAAAAAAATTGCTGTCAAACCAGCTATGAATAAGGCAACAGTGGATGATGGGGGAAACCGTAAGAATCTAGAAAGACCTATTTATAAGTTATGGTTTTTAGGCACGTATCTTCCCCTCGTCCTCAATTCAAGCCAATAGCCAGCCTTTAGAAATTCTTACCTTGAGGGATTTTTTCAAGAAGGACAGAAAGAAACTTCTACTGAAATCACTTCAGCTAAAACCTTGGTAATTTCCTAGAATTTCTGACATCATTTTCCTCATGCCCAAACTTTTCTCATGCCCCTTCCTCTCTTGTACTTCAGAGACACCTGGAAATATTTCTTCATTGGTCTTTTAACTTTACCAAGGATGGGACGCGCTCTTCACTTCGGACTTTGCTTTATAGCAAAATTCCCCAAGGGAGCCGAGAATGTTTTGAGTAAGAGCGTCCCTTCTTTCTGCTCTCATGGCATCTTCTTCACTGTCTCTCCACTAGATGGCAAGCCCACAAGGACTGGACATGTGTCTCAGGTGTCTTGGTCCCCTCACTCCCCAGCATCTTCTGGAACATTCTAAGTGGTCAATAAAGGCTTGTGGAATGATCTGAGAAGTTTTTGAAGAGCATTGTCAGAGACACAAAGGGACCCAAAGACTTTGTATTTATAGGTAATAAAATATTCTGCAAACTCTTTAAACTTGAGGGAGTTTTGGGGGTTTAGCTTGCTAACAATCAGTCTGAATAAGTAAGTAAGCAAAGGCAGAAATGATCAAGACACTGTTAGGTCAAGGAAATTGGTCCCCCAAGTTTGTTCAGATTTTTCTTTCTAATGACGTATTTCTCCTCTTTGCCTGAAAGATTCATGTATCTGTAGGGAGTATACTTGGCCACAAGTAGCAGAATGCCCCCAAAGCTGTGGTTTGAACCATAAGTACACTTATTTATAACTTAACAAGCCCACAGAATTGCAGCCTTAGGGATGATACTGTGGCTTAATAATGTCCTTGATAAGGAAAGTAAAACTTACAGTCATTCCACTGAACTCTCCTCTGAACACTGACTTTTGTCCTCGGGTTTATTAGCTCATGGTTGTACTGATCTAAATGTCATACTCTGGCATGGCAGCATCCAAAGCAAGAAGGGGTGTCTTATCTTCTTTGTGTGGCTCTCTCTGACGGGAGGAAAATATTTCCTAGAACTTCTAACAGAGTTTCCCCTCCCTCATTGGTCAGACCTGAGCCAAATGGGCCAGTGGTCCACCTGCAGACAAATCACTGGCAAATTGTAACATGTTGCCGTGAGCTGCTATTGGCCTGACGCAAGTGTGGCTCCTCCCCCAGGGCTGGATGCATCACTGGCTGGAATAATGAACCTGGTTCTGTTTGCAAAAAGATGGAGAATCAACCATGCCTGCTGCAAAGTTTTTGTTCCCATGGCATATCTCAAATATTGAGGTATTTACTTTTAAGGTAGGAGTTTTGAAATCATGAGCAGTCCCCTAAGAAATGAACCAAACTATCTGTTCAGTGTTTGTACTTCCCTGAGATGTAGCATTTGTGTCTCAAGATCAAAGAGAAAGGTCTTTACACATTCAAAGGACAGCATTTAGGTTTTTCTTGGGCAATGGAGGTGCAGGGAGGTCAGAGAAGGGAAGCGGGGGCTGGTGGTTAAGAAAGCGGAAGTGTTTCTACCCTGCTGTCCAATACCAAGAAAGGGACAACACTACTTTGGAGGAGTTGCTGTTTCTGTGAGTGCCAAAGTCCAGCACCACCCTTGCTCTCCTGTTCCCACTGGGGGGCAACTTTGGGATGCCAGTGGAATCCAGCCTCTGGAGCAGAGGTTCTAAGAGCGGCAATGAGGGTCTAGACCCTGAGCCTGTGGTCAGGGGGAAGACATGCCAAAAGGAGCATCTTTGAGACAACTCGACGCATCTGGGTTCTGCAGATGGAGAAAGAGCAGGCCAGGAACAGAAGTAATTCGCAGAAACAGTGATTGGGACCTCATAGTGAATACTTGGGGACACTGAAGCCCCAGTTTCCCACCTATAAAATAGGGATTATAATAGTATCTACCTCATAAGTAGGATTAAACAATACAGTATGTTTAAGTGCTTAGCACAGTCCCTGGAACATAATAAAGTTCGTAAATAGCAGCTATTATATTATTATTATCATTTTCTAATGTTGTATGATTATTAAAAAAAAAAGCAGAAACCCCATAACCAGGACTGAGATTGAATTTCTCGGTCATCAAGTTGGTGACGATTTGCAGCTGGATTCATTTGAAAAAGAAAAAAAGAAGGGATGCGACATTTCTTGAGTCTAAATGGAGGGGGAGAGGGGGACAAATTCCCATTCCTTACATTAGGGAATTAACCGAGGGTTCAAGTCCCTTTGGAAATCATGCTCTCTTAGGAACACCGACCTTCCAATTCTACCACTCGTGGTACCACAGTCGAAGTGGTCACACTTTCATCCCACTGTTTCTGTCGTCTATGCACTGAATTCTGCCTGTTGTGCTTTAGATTGCCTGTCTGTCAACCAATCCATCTGTCTACCCGTCGACCTACTTAATTTATATAGTGCTTCATATGTGACATGCTCCACAGCATTATCTCATTTAACGCTCACCAAAACCCTGGAGGTGAGATCAGAAGCTTTCAAACTTTACTGATGGTCACCTACAATCAAGACATACATTTTTGGGGGGGCGCCTGGCTGGCGCAGTCCATTGAGCAAAGGATTCTTGGTTTCAGCTCAGGTCGGGATCTCAGGGTCGTGAGATTGAGCCCCAATCGGGCTCCGTGCTCAGCGTGGAGTTGGCTTCAGACTCTCTCTCCCTCTCCCTCTGCCCCTGCCCGCTGCACTCTCTCTCTCTTTCTCCCTAAAATAAATAAATAAATCTTTTAAAAAAAGACATACATTTTTCATTAGGAGGACCCTGTTCCTAGAAATGTGTGCAGGTGCCTACACACACCCCTGAAAAAAAAAATGCTTCTGCTTACCCTAGTGATACATTTCATTTCAATTATATTCTACTGTATCCAATTCTGGTCTTTTAAAAAAATACTTCTCGTGAGCCACAATATCGATGTTGTGAAACATTAGTAGATTGAGTTCTTGTGCTCAGTTCACAGAACAGAATTTCGGGGAGAGGTGCCGGCAGTTTCCAGAAGAGGCCTGAAGACAGGCAGCCAAGCAGAGTCGGGCTGGCATTGGACCAAGTCCTGCTCGGATGCCTGATGTTCACCAGGCAAACCTGCAGCCTCACACAGCGCATCCCTTTGAGGAGCTGCGAGCTCAGCTTGCTTCATGATGGAGAGCTGTCCTGTCCCTCCCACCTGTCGGCTGGCTCAGGGTCACAGCACACTGGAATCACCTGGGCTGCCCTCCCAGGGATTAAGTTTCCAAAGGTCCCAGGTGGACACGGGTGGAGGTACTTTGTATTATTTTAACATGACTCAGCTCATTCAATGTACATCAGGATGAGAATCCCTGTAGGAGGGAGCTGTGTCTGGCTCTCACTTCTTCCTGTTTTGGTGGGGGCAGAGAATGCCGCTTTGCCAATTTGCTGGGGCATTTATAACCAGAGATCAAATAATACGTACAAGCAGAAACAGCAAGCATATTATTAAAGCAAACATGTGTGCAAAACACAGTGTTCTTTCAGTTGCAGTATTGTTCCCCTCTTCCCCCAAGCTGGCTCACAGGCATGTAATTCCACCCCATAACCAGCTGTGGGGAGGAAGAAATGGAGTGTGTTTTTCTGATTTTGTCTGGAACCATTCACTTTCACTCAACCTTCCCTTGAGGAGAGAAGAACAGTACCTCCCACTGAACAGGATTTGTAGCTTGAATCGGAATCTGCTTCAATAATTCTGGCTTTTTCTGTTTGTGTATAATTACTTAAACTCTCTGGGTCATAAGGTCCTCCTCCGCGTTGGAAGCCTGCCTTATTTTCATATCTGTGGCATTAAAAGCCCGAAGAATACAGTCACATGGAATTTTCTCCTCCTGGATAGATTGAAGACTTTCTGGATTCTAAGTGGTTTCTCCATGTGAACAATTTATTCTTAGAGCAAGAGAAGTGTCCTTCATGAATCATGGAGGAAACCATCCTCACTTAAGTAGAGTCCAGCTCCTTAAGCATTAAGAATTCGTGGTTTGGGGGCGCCTGGGTGGCTCAGTCCTTAAGCGTCTGCCTTCGGCTCAGGTCATGATCCCAGCGTCCTGGGATCGAGCCCCGCATCGGGCTCCCTGCTCGGCGGGAAGCCTGCTTCTCCCTCTCCCACTCCCCGTGCTTGTGTTCCCTCTCTTGATGTGTCTCTCTCTGGCAAATAAATAAAATCTAAAAAAAAAAAAAAAAAAAAAAAAGAATTCATGGTTTGTTTCCTGATACAGAAAAAGTAGGCACTTCTTTAATAGTGTAAACTCCCAACCCAGAGATTTCAAAAATAAATAAGAATGAAGAACTCCTAGTGATTTCAAGACTTGAAAATGCCCATATTCCCACTGAGTTGTACAAAAATTTTAGGGAATTCACAATAATGACCTTTTCACACCTCTGTGTGTCCAGCTGTTAAATGGGTAACACGGTTCCTTCTTCCAAAATAGATTCTCAAAGAAAATGAGGAAGTGCCAGATGTATAGCTAGCCTGGAGATTCATGGATCTTCATTTAAAAAAATACAACATAACACTTCATAAGAGCAGTTTTATTATTGTTCATTATAATAGCTGACACTGATTGGATCATTGCTATGTCTGGGGCATCTTGTGAAATTCTGGCTTGGATTATCTCACCTGATCCCACTAATAGCCATATCAGATAGGAAATGATCTTAACCCCACTTTTCAGATGATAAAACCAGGGTTCAGTGAGGTTAATGCCCCACTGAGTGTGATGAGTCTTAATGAGTGTGATGCCCCACATCACACGACCTACAGATGTCATTGCCAAGATAGCAATGCACGTGCCAGGGCTACCAAGGGCCCAGCCGATTCTCCCCAAAACACGGGAGGTTGTCACTGGAGAGCAAGATGCTTTTAGGCATTACACAAATGAATCCTGTGTGTTTTAAACGAATAAATAAAACAACAAACTTATCAAGTAATGTCATACACATGATTAAGAAATATTACTTAGGACAAGGACACATAAAAACGAAATGAATGGATTACAGGAAAAATATTGAGTAAATAATAATGTAAATTTTTTTTTTAAAGATTTTATTTATTTGACAGAGAGAGACAGCGAGAGAGGGAACACAAGCAGGGGGAGTGGGAGAGGGAGGAGCAGGCTTCCTGCTGAGCAGGGAGCCCGACGCGGGGCTCGATCCCAGGACCCTGGGATCATGACCTGAGCCGAAGGCAGACGCTTAACGACTGAGCCACCCAGGCGCCCCTAATAATGTAAATATTACATGTCAAAAATGTTAATAGCTTATTGGAATGACTAGGGAATCATTTTTTTAAAGATTTATTTATTTATTTATTTTGAGAGAGAGCGAGGGAGAGCCCGCAAGCAGGGGGAGGGACAGAGGGAGAGAGAGAATCTCAAGCAGACTCCCTGCTGAGTGTGGACCGTTTCCCCCTCCCCCCACTGCCCCCCTGACATGGGGCTTGATCTCATGACTGTGAGATCATGACCTGAGCCAAAATCAAAAGCCGGATGCTTAACCAACTGAGCCGCCCCGGTGCCCCTACAGAATAATTTTTTAAACGGTGGAATAGAGACTGTAGTTGGTCCTTGATTATATATTTTTAATGAGTTAAGTCATTATCTCTGGAATCATAGTATAATATAATCAGAGCCCCTAATTGTCCAGGGGTGGAGCATATTCACAACTCTGCTTTTCCCATGGGGCATAGTCTGGTGCTGGACACCTGGCAATCTACCCTCAGTAAATGCTGCTGAATGTGTGGGTGGCTGAAGGAGCCCAGTGACCTTGCTGATCTGTCACCATGTTGTTGTATGATCTTAGGCAAGTTACTTCACCACTCTGTGCCCCATTGTTTTTCTTTATAAAAATAAGGGGATGAAAAAGTTTGCACTGAAAGCACTTTCTAGTGCTAAATTTCTAGGAGAGGTGGATCAACTAATCTAAAACATATTTACTGGGCACTTCTTCCAACGATTTTTTGTGAGGGAGCATAGCATGGGGATTCAGAGCCGGTTGGAATTCCGTCTCCATCAATTACTTTAAGCAAGGTCCTTAAGTGCCCTGCACCTCGGTTTTCCGTAGGAATCATGAGAGCCCCTAGAGTTCACACCAACTGCCCAAGTGTAGATGCTGGGCATATTGCAAAAGTTAGTTAATGTTAACCAACACGTTTACTACCATGGGCCAGGCACCATTTAGGTGAGAATTGGGGGACTATTTTTTAAATACATGAATCATATTTATCTCCTAAAGAAACAAAGGCGAGGAAGGTGGTGGTGCATTTGCATTAAGTGGTCCTATTGCATTTGCCAAGGTGAATTTACAGAGAGCGATTTTCGCCCGTGACGGCCAGACACCTAGTGCACTTCCTAAGATGACCAGCAGGTGGTGCGGTTGGCTTACATTCCAGGCGGGCAGGGCCTGGCGCTCCCCTCGCTGGGGGGGTTTGTGAAACAAGAAATAATTGTCTTTTTAAATTTTCAGCACCTGGAATCATCCGCAGCTGGAATAAATAAAGGCTTTTTATCGCTTAATGTTATGAAATAGCAAAGACGAAGTTCTGTTGGAGCACGGGTTCTCAAAAGGTCAGCATCATTTACATCACCTGGGGGACTTAGAAATGCAAACTCTCCAGCCTCCCCTCTTCCGGGGCTGAAGGGGCAACCCTGGGGCTGGGCCCAGCGATCAGTGTTTTCCTAAGCCCCGAGGGAGGCTGATGCACTTGGGCCCGAGACCGTCTGTGCGAGAGCAGTGCTCAGCAGCAACCGGATCTGTCTTGACTCCAAACGTAAGTAGGTAAAGAAGGGGTTGTTGGTGAGTCCAGGGACCAGCAATTTTGACAGCAATGTGGGGGTTGTTAGAAATGCAGTCTCAGGACCCACCCAGACGCACTGGACCAGAATTGGCGTTTTAACCAGATCCCAGATTATACAGATTCTGTACAATCTTTTTCTCTCCCCACCCCCTTTTCCTACTCCTCCTCTCCTCTTCCTTTTGCTATCCCCAATTCTCACTTTTTCAGCAAGAGTTCTGACTGTGAACCCCAGTAGTGCAGGCTGCTAAGGAGGAAAAGGACCAAAGGATGGAGGGGAAAAGAAAGACCTCTCCAGCTCTTGCCCTGAAATAACTTGCTTGAGAATGGTGCTCCTCACCTGAAACAACACTGGCCGATTCCACTAGCAGGAGGGTGCTATTAATGTCGTGAGCAGGCGACCAGCGCTGTCAGCAAGCATCCAGAGCTGCGCTTCTCTTGCCATGACACACTCCAGAATCTTCCAGGGAGTTTGTTAAACCCCGTTTTTGCTTTGGCAGGTCTGGAGGGGGCCTGAGCATTTATATTTCTAACAAGTTCCCAGATCCTGGAGCCTGCTGGTCCAGGGACGACACTTCAAAAGCCACTGATACATAGCTTGAGATTCTAAACCATCCTGGCGACGCTCAGTTGGGAGAATAAACTGCCCACAAGTGCAAATGGATGAAGTAGAAAAAGAGGGAGAGGATGGAGACCCCAGGATGGGTTTCTAGCTGTTGCTCAACTGCCACTCTCTCTCTGAAGCTTCCGGACAGGGATGGCATGCACGGCCATTCAAGGGGTCATGAAATAACCACAGACTCACAGCCACAGAGCTGTTACCTTCCCGCGGCCAAAGGGATCAGGAAGGTCCTCACAGAATTGAGGAGAGTCAGGCAGGGGGAGCCCTCTTGAGAGGAGCGAAGTCCACAGCCAGCCCGAGGTCGCATTCAGAGAAGATGTCAGGGAAGACGCCCCCTTGCGCCATCACTGTCTCTCTCCCTCCAACCTTCTGCTGGGATCCCCCAGTGGCTGAAACCAGGCGGGGAAGATTGCAACCTTGAAGTCCTTACTGGTAGTCCTTTACTGGTCTACATGGGATGTTTTAGAGCACAGTGTTGATCTGGGGGCTGAATGGAAGCCATCCAGCTCACCGGTCTAGGGATGGGCAGATAACCCATCTGGCCAATGAGATATAAGGGAAAATCTGCTGGGTGTTTCTGGGAAAGATCTTCTTCCCTGACTCCTATGGGAAGAAGGCTCCTCCCCTTCCTTCCTGCTGGGGATGCTGTACTCCTTGAACTTCTGCAGCCACCTTGGGACTCTGAGGCAATACCAAGAGAAAGACCCGCAGCAGGTGAGGTCAGCATGGTAGAGAGCAGTTGGGGTAGATGAGGCAAGCCCTTGCTTTCATCCACAAGGGACCAATCTCTCCAAACTCTCTGTTTGCCTGTCCCTGTCTGCCCCACATGGTAGCATTTAGGATGCTGAATCCAATTCACATCTGTCTTCCTCTCTTGATTGTGAATTCCCTCACGATTGTAGAGAAATCTATGTAAAAACCTTGAATTATAATAAAATTATTTTTTTGGTGGCAGATTGTGTTTCTTCTGAGGTACCTCCTTTCTGGGACTGAACCACATGGGTCACAATTTAATGGGGTTATACTGTATTGTTTCTTCCTCACCCTCCTCCTCCTCCTCATCATCATAGATTGTAGGAACTCAAACCATAATTGACTTTCTCTGATCCTGATTGGGCCACACGGTCAAAGAGCTTGTGCTTTGTGTCGTGTGGACCTGGGGTCAAATCCTTGCTTACCAGCTGTGTGCTTAGGTACCTTACTTGACTTTTCTGAGCAAAATTAGGATACTAAGACCCACCCCAATGAACTGTAATACAGCCTAGCCCCAAAACCCATCGATGTCCCCCAATAAATATTTCCCTTTTCCTCTATGTCATTTCATTCTCATGAAAGATACAACAAAGCCCCCAGGCAAACCTTGGGGATGACCCAACTAATGGGGAAATGAAAAAACCCAAAGTTGAGTGAAGCCTCACCCAAAGATGCAGCAGTGATGCACGTGGTTGGATTTGTGCCAAGCTTCCAGCTGAGTGAATCAAGAGCAGATGAAACTAGTCAGACATTGTGGCATTCATCACTTGGATAAGCTTAAATGATGAGAACAAGCAGATTTTTTGAAAATTCTGGGCAGGCAACTCACAAAGAAACAGGATCAGCACTTGACAACCGCTGAGCTTTCCCTCGACTTTTGGATGGTAGTTGATAGCCCATTCTCCTTTTGCAGGTACAGAGCGAGTCCAGCTAGGATTTTCTGATAATGGATGCCCTCCCGCTGGAGCAGGGCACATCTCCGGGCAGGGTCACTGGAGTTTCTGAGTAATAATGTTTCCCAAGTCACTGGAGTCACTGAGGGCAGAGGTGGTGGAGTGCCCCAGCCTGTAGTTGGTCTCATTGACAGTGATGGGGAAACATCCCCATCATCACACACACAACACACACACACACACACACACACACACACGGGGGTACCAGTGGCATCTATGGGGCCTGCAAGAAACAACGTGTGGATGATACAATAAGGCAAGAATCACCAGGTTTCCAAAAGAAGAAACAACTACCATTTACTGAAGGCCAACTACATGCCAAGGATTGTGCTAGGTGATCCTCTTACAGATGTGGAAACTGAGTCTCAAAGAGGTGTCAGAAGTTACCCAAGGGCACGCTGCTAGGACATGGTGGCAACAGGATGCAGGTCTACACCTAAGACCAAACTCAAGGTGCTCCCATTACGTGAGGTGAAGGCCTGGCCAAGAGGATGACAATAACATAGCTTAGATAGCCCCTGCCATACTGAAAAAGTAGAATTTTGAACCAGAACCAGGCGGTGCCTTTTCCTTTTCTGAAACCGTGGAACTGACTTACTCTCTCTGGACCTTTAGCTCACCTATAAATTCAGATGATGTTCTCTTTGCTTGGCAGAGTAGCTAATAGAAGACTGTAAAGTGCTTTGTCTCTTCTGGAGTACGTTGCAAGCCTTCCTATCCATCACTAATGAACAGGCTCAGTCGGTTTACCACCATTCATAGAAGGAGCAGGGCTTTCAAAGAGGCAGATGCCAGCTCTGCTAGTTTTCTCATTGAACCTCAATTAGTCCAGCTATAAAATGGGGACAATAATGTCTAGGTTGTGAGAATGAAGTGATTTAAGTCATTTAGTTCAGTGCTTAGTAGGTACTCAGTAGACGGTGACTATAATATCATCATAGTGAGGAAGAGGACACAGAAGACAATTGTCCCCAGTCACGGATGCTGAGTTCTGTAGGAAAATGTGACTTGTTTTCTCTGAGCAGGGGGATGAGGGAGGGTAGGGAGGTAGCTCTTATTTTCCAGAAAGGGGAATGTGTGAGATGATGGAGAAGGCACAACTCTGTATCAGAGAGCCCTGTCTCCATCTGGCCCCTTGCCTCTGGGCCTTGCTGTTCTCATGGCATGAAGTAGGTTTCTTTAGATCCTTGACCGCTCAGGGGAATGAGGTCTGTGGGGTATTGGTTGGGAACCTCATTCCCCTGAGCGGTCAAGCTCAGGGAAGCACAGGGGTCTTAATAATTACAGCATGCTTGTGATCCAATTAATCAGGGAAATGAGGTGCTAAGCAAATTAAATAGATGTTTAAATTATGACTGCAGGACTTCTCAGAGCCTTTAAGGTGCCCGTGTATGTGGCAGATCTCCAAGAACGGCGTGTGGTGGACAGTATTTCCCAAACTTATTTGAAAGACGCTTTGGAATCATTTTACTCTATCATCTGTGAAGCTCTTCTAGACCTGAAATTCTGTGATTTTAATATTTGGGCCATGTAGAATGGCTGTTTTTTTTTTGGTTTTTGTTTTTTTGTTTGTTTGTTTATTGAGAAAGAGAAAGAACATGAATAGGGAGGGGCAGAGGGAGAGGGAGAGAGAGAGTCTCAAGCAGGCCCCACACTCAGAGCAGAGTGGACGCAGGGCTCAATCCCACAACCCTGAGATCATGACCTGAGCTGAAATTGCCCAACCAACTGAACCATCCAGGCGTCGCAAATGGCCGGTTCTTTAGAGGACAGCAACAGAATGTTTCTTGTTATGACTTAAGATTATCGATAAGGCTAAACCTCTTTCTCTTTTATCTCTGGAGGCAGATGCAATTATAATTTCAGTTATTTCCCCCTCATTTAAACTGCATAGACACTTCAATTGCATCACTTGCTCCTGTGGATTTTAAAGGATTGAACCTGGTGTTAGAGTCAAGGGGAAAGTGATACTGGTATTTTGAGTAACCATGACGATGATGACAAGCCAGCCCCAACATGAACTCGGTCATGCAGATGAAGAAGTATTGAGACATCGAGCAGTCAGAATTATCTGAATCAGAGCAGGACAGCTGTGATAACAAATATCTCCATATTAGCTTTTCCTTTTAATATTGTCTTGATCTATAATATTCTTAAATGATAGAACTGCTAAGCAGAAAAATCATGATGGCTACTAATTACTAAGTGCCTACCGTGTGCTCAGTGCTATTCTGTCTACTTGCATCCTAGCAACAGTTCTTTATGAGACAGGTCCAATTACTTTCATCTTTTCGCCAGTGAGGAAATGGAGACAGAGTAACTATGTCAATTTTCCAAAAGCACACAGCTTATTAGGGAGACAGTCCAAATCCTGAGCTCACCAATTCCTAGTCATGTGGCCCCCGGCAATTAGCCTATCTACTTTAAGCTCTATTAACTCCTTTGCAACATTGGAATCATAATCATTAGAATCATATCTGCTTTAAGCTCTATTAGCTCCTTTGCAACTTTTGGAATCATAATCATATTTAGATATCAGGGTGATTGCAGAAAGTTCCTGACACCACAGTCAATACTCAATATGTTAGTATTTATTTTTAAATCATCATTATTATTACTATATTGACATATGTGTTACAAGGCTGTTATTCTATCTCAGAGGAAGTGCTTTTTATATAAAATGCAAATATAATTAGCTGTACATAGGATAAGGGATAAAAGCTACGCTATTTTAAGTCGTAAGTTTATGCAGTTATCCCCCCAATGTATTAAAGTTGTTCATGAAGAGTTTTATGGGGGCTAACAACTTGGAACAAAGTCATATTGAAATGTACAAGTGTGGGAACACTCAGAGTACCTGTGGGGGCCACAATGTGCAGCAACCACTCTAGAAAGTAAATGTGGCAAGATCTAATAAAGATGAGGATGTGCATCCCTGTGACCCAGAAATCCCACAGTAGCCTGGAGGAGCCCCCCCCCCGCCCCCGCCCCGCATGTGCAGGGAGACACAGATGGGAATGTCCACAGCAGGGAGATATGAAATAATAAAATATGGAAACACACAGAAGGTCCAGCAACAAGGTAATAGGTAAATAAATTGGGATAAAGTCATTCCATGGAATATTATATAGTGAAGTTAAAATCAATGAATTGGAACTCTAAGTATCAGCAAGGTAAGATCTTAAAAGCATAATGTGGGATAAAAAGCAAATTGCAGAAAGATACATGCCTAATGAAACCTGCAGACAATGCCATCTATTTATTATGAATATGTTCCTGTATCGCAATCGTATGAAACGTGCCTGGAAATGACGAACGCCAAATTCAGCAATTCAGGGTAGCAGTTATTTCTGGGAAAGAAGAGATAAGGCTAGATTTGCTGAAAAGAAATCAGGGCAATTCAACCGGACCTTTTTCTCTTTGTTTTGTAGTTTCAATGTCTTTAGCGCCTAATGCTTTGATGTGCATTTTTTTGGAACAGGTTTTCTTCCTGCTACAAGCCTTCTGTAAAAAGGCTTTGGGTTTATAGGTTTCGGTGCCAAGGGTTAGGACTTGTTTTCTGCTGTGTTCTGATGAGAAGTCGTAAGTACAAGCGGGCTTGGGGTTGAGTTAATTATTTAGCGTGGCTCTTGCTTGGTGTGTGTGAGCTGGGTGAGCTGTTCTGACAGCCGCCTCCTCCACCCACCGGGGCTGTGGAGGGGAGAACAAAAGGCTGGCTCCATCACATCCCTGCTGGTCACCTGGCAGTGTCTCTGCTGCTTGTCTCAACCAGTCAATGGCGTGGATCAGACCTACGGAGGGAGCCAGGTGTCTGTGGGGTTCTTACTGACCTCCTGAGGGAGGGTTCAGAGAGGCCAAGGAGGTCTGACCTTCCGGTCAAAGTGTGACTTGGCCCATGGAAGGCGAGGTGGACAAGCAGGGCGGGTGAGGCATCGAGTTCACGGATGAGATCAGTGTCAACGGGGACAAATCCAACGGGGCAACTCTGTGTGTGTGTGTGTGTGTGTGAATAAGTGAAGCACTACATTAAAATACATGCATTTAATCTAACGTAAATAACTTGGTATATAAAAGCATATAAATTCCCAACCCAGCCCACTGTGAAATGTGAAATGTCTAACCACGCACTGACAAACACCGAAATGACTCATTAGAGACAGGACGGCTTTTGTATCCCTTAAAGAGCTTATACTCCAAGGAAGCCAGGTGGAAACACAAAAGGATTCTCTGTGGGTTGGGTTTGTGGTAGGTTGGATGAAGAAAAAAAAAATTTTTTTCTTTTTTTTTAAGGAGGTCAGAACACTGGGAAATGAGTTCTACCCCCTTAACAGATTTTTAAGCTTGTTATACAAGATTGTTATCTGTAGGCACAATGCTGTGTGCCGTTATGCGTAGACCACATGGTCTTTATCCATTCGTCCATTTGGTGCTTTCAAAAACGTTTCAACTTTTCACTTTGAAAATCTTAAGCGACAGAAACATTGGAAGAATAGCACCATAAGTGCATTTTTTACCTTTCACCCAGATTCTTCAAATTGTTAGCATTTTGCCATATTTGCTTTCTCCCTCTTCATGATATACACTGTATATCATGTAATAGATACAATATATAATATAATATAAACATACATTATTTTTCCGCTAAATCATTTGAGAGCAAATTGCAGACATCACAACTTTTTACTCCTAAAAACTTTGGCAGGTATCACCTAAGAGCAAGGGCATTCTCTGTAAAGACACATGCAATGACCACATTCTGAATATTTAATGTTGACACAATGCTATTATCAGTCTAGTCCACACTCAAATCTCTCAATTGCGCCCCACCCCCAAATGCTATTTAAAGCAATCAGGTTTCTGATCCCAGATCCAGGGTCACATATGGCCCTGTCATGTTCCTTTCATTCCCTTTATGCTAGAATACTTCTTGGTCCTTCTTTGTCTTCCTGACGTTGACAGTTCTGAAGAGAGCAGGCCAGCTGTTGGGCTGAAGGACTCTCAGTTTGTGTTTGTTTTTCTGATTGCTTCCTCCTGATTAGATTTGGGCTAAACATTTTGACTGGAACGTTCCATGAGTGGTGTTGTGTGCATATCAGGGCATCCGATCAGGAAGCCGTGCTATCAGTTTGTCCCTCGATTGGCGATGTGCGTTGAGATCGCTTGGTGAGGTGTGACTTTGACATTTTTCAGATGTCATTCACTGGAAACAGTTTGTTGCCACGATTTGCTCCCTGGAGCATCCAGGTTGCTGGAGAGGGTGTCTGTCTTCAGGAGGGCCCTTCTTACATCCTACAGAAGAGAGGTGAATGTTTACCAGCCTCTGCCTAGAACTTAAAAGGCCCCCCTCCCCAGCCCTGGAGCCTACCTTCTAGTGGGGAAGGGATAGGCAGCAAGTAAATGCCGTGAATAATAAGTCCATTTAAGTTGTGATAAGTGTTGTGAAGGAAATAAAACTAGGCAATGGGACAGAGAGTAAGCCAGGGACAAAGTCACTCCAGTTAAGAGAGTCCTTGCCTTCCAGGAGTATCCTTGGCAGTGGGAAGACCAGGGATAAGCAAATGAACAGATTCATCGTGAGTCATGAGGAGAGGTGAAGCTGCTAAGCAGAGGGCGTCCTGGCAGGGTCTGTATGGGGAACAGAGAGGACCTTGTTCAGGAGGTGACATTTGATGGAGACTGAAATGAGGGGAGGACAATGGTGGGAGGCCCTGGGGGATGGTCCAGGGCAAGGGGACGGTGCTTGCGCAGACCTGGAGGTGGGGCCCTGCTGGGTGAGATGGAGGGAAAGCAGGAGGCCCCCCTGAGTGGGGTGTGCGTAGGAGCCCCAGGAAATGGGAACTGCGGGGTGGCCGGGTTGAGACTAGGGAGGGCTTTTAGACTGTGGCAAGGATTCAGATTTTATCTTTAGTGCAATGGGAAGCCACTCGGAGGCTGAGAGCCAGGAGCGACGTGATCCATGTTTTAAAGGTATCACTTTGGCGATTTTGTAGGGGACCTGATGACGGGTGGTGGGTGGGTGGGGTTGTGCCCACGGAAGCATGGAGACCAGTATCCAGATGAAAGAAATGGGCTCCAGGAGAACTATGAGCTCATTTTGTTCACCTGTGTCTCCCTGTGCCTAAAGAGGGAAGCTCAATGTTTGCTAAATGGCTGGCTGGCTGGCTGGCTGGCTGGATGAAACAATACATTTGTTCCTATTATTATTAATTTTCAAGCATAGAAACTCATCAGATGGATAGTAGATTTGCATTATGTCGGTTAGCTAAGGTAGGACATTACCCCAAATCTGCTTTCCTGTAGATTTCCAGAAGGGGGTTGCCTGCAAGAGAAATTTGCACATGATTCAGAAGACAGAAATGAAGAAGCAACCATTTCTTTAAGCGCTCTCATGGCTAGGATGGTGCAGACATTTCTGCAGCCTTTTCAAGCTGTCGCTGATCTATGGGCTCAACCTGCCCATGTGGGGTGGAGTATCCACCAGCCCCCCATCTGCCCCTTCTGGCCTGAACAGGCAGGTGTGTAACTCCGTAGTGAGGAGGGTCAGCTGCTCCTACAAGTCACACACCTCACGGAGGTCAGAGGCAAAGGGAAAAGACAAAGTTCTGGTGTATCTTGGAGGTTCCAGATCATCTTTGGTGTCCTCTACTTCCTGTTCCTCTACTTCCTGTCCATCTTCCCAGCTACCAGTTCTGCTGACTTCAGGTCTAGCACCAGAACCAAAGCAATGGCATTTGAGACTCATTTCTCAGTTCCCACAATTGCATAAGGTCTCATCACATAATAAATTCCTTTTCTGTACCACTCATCATGGCTTTACTCCCCCAAACAAACCCTAAATGACCCAGGCTGATTTTGAGTATTTACCAACCTTGGAGCTTCTTGAACTTTAATGAGTTTTGGAGAAATAATATCAATTTTTTAAGGTCAGTTTATAAATATAAGTGATCAATCTCTTATTCTGGAACCAAAAATGCTTATCTAAATATACAAAAAAAAACCTTTCACATGGATGAGCATGGTTCTTCTTGGGTTTTATAGATATTTGGTAAGAGAGTTGTTTTTTAATTGTTTGTCTAAGAGGAATGGAAGAACTTGTCTCTGATTCAGTTTTGCAATATGTGAATGGAATGACTCCGCAGTGAGTCGTGGAGGTGATCAAGTTCAGCTCACAATCATTGGCAGACCCCTGGCTTCTTTGTTTTGGAGCTGTGACCTTTAAGTTGAGTTCCTGAGATTAAAATTCAGTCCCAATTTCAGGCCAGATCTACAGGATCTTAATTTGGGGGGATTTATGGGGAAGGAGACCCAGAAGAGAAAGAGATGTGTCCACATGAGATCTGGGCCATTGGGACAGGGGGAAGAGGTCACTGGGTTTTGTGACAGTTAAGGGCTCAAGCTTTGTGGTCAGCCAGAACCAGATTGGATCCCAGTGACCCTGTAAAATTGCTGAATAGCCAAAAGCAATTTACAGTGTGTCTTGGAGGCTCAGTATCTTGTTTTATAAGGTGGGGTGATAATCCCTTTCTCATAGTGTTTGCAAAGGTCAAATGGGACTGTATGTACTTTGTAAGTACTCTGTATGGTGCCTGGCACTCAGGGCAGCAAATAAGAGAATGTCTGACTTAGGTGACCTGGGATAAGTTAATAGACTTTCCTGTGCCTCAGCTTCCTCATCTGTAAAATGGGGCTATTAATAGTGTCCACTTGGTGAAATTTTCATGAACATTAAGTGAGTAAATAGCAGTGTGAGGAGGATGGCAAACATTAGATTTAGACTCTGGCTCCTAACACTTAATTACTGTGTGACCTTGGGAAAATTACCTAACATCTCTGAATTTGTTTCTGGATCTCATAAACCAAGCCTGGGAATAACAGTACTCACAGCACTGAACCATTGGTGAGGGCTACATGTCATCATGTATGTAAAGCAGTTAACAGCCTAGCACATAGTAGGCACTCAGTAAATCTTGGTTGTTATTATTGCTACCCTTATCATGATGATTAGCCATGGTCAAAGGTCTGAGGGAAGTGCATTGCCTGCCTAAGTGTTTTTAGCTCTTAGGACTGTTCCCGTTTGAGAAGCCATTAGAAGGCTGAGAGCAGGGGTCAAAGCGATCTGCCTAACTGCTCTCCTATACCGCCTCTAGTTATATTTTTAAGAACATATCTGGAGCAGGCGCCTGGGTGGCTCAGTTGGTTAAGTGACTGCCTTCGGCTCAGGTCATGATCCTGGAGTCCCGGGATCGAGTCCCGCATCGGGCTCCCTGCTCGGCAGGGAGCCTGCTTCTCCCTCTGACCCTCCCCCTCTCATGTGTTCTCTGTCTCTCTCATTCTGTCTCAAATAAATAAATAAAATCTTAAAAAAAAAATCTTAAAAAAAAAAAGAACATATCTGGAGGAATAAGTGACCTGAGCAGCCAGTGGCCCCTGGAACTGTTGTTTCTCTCACCAAGTGTATGATGAATGCCAGCAGTTTGAATACCTGCCCGTGAGAATTCAGGTGTTACTCCTAGAACGCATTTGAAAGCCGTAAAAGCCGTAGGTGTGTTGGGGCGGCTGGTTGACCTTTCCGTCCGCCTCAGGTTTCTCAGGGGAAAAACACAAAACCTGACCCTTTTGTGTTCACAAGGCAAGAACTTAATGAATAACTGCTTTTTAATAATAGGGAATAACACAACAGAAGATAGGGGAGCTTCTTCATAGAGGTTTCGATTACAATACACATTGGTGAGGATGCTGGTTGCTAATAGGTGGGAATATGGACACAATCTCATGAGGGGAGTGATTTTTCTCTTTGCACTTCTGGTAAGGGAAAGACGAGAAGATGCTGGAGGCAATGGGCTATGTTGATTCCTGAGGTCCATTATTTCAGGACATGAAATGTGTTAGATGAGTGGATCCCCTCCAGGAGATATAAATGTCTGCAGACACTTTTGTTTGTCACAGCTGGGGATGTGAGGAGGCGCTTCCAGCATCTAAAAGGTAGAGGCCAGGGAGACTCCAAAATGTCCTACACGGCACGGGACGGACCTCCAGCAACCGTTAAAATATCCCGATACAAGATGTCAGTAGTGTCTAGGCTGAGAAGCCCCAAGTTAGGTGTTAGGCAGTTGTCACCAAATGCTAACAACAGAGAAGGAGAGAAGCTCTCTCTTGTCCCTTCTTATAGGGCCACTAATCTCATCATGCGGGCCCCACCCTCATGACCTCATTTAATCCTCTTCACCTCCGAAAGGCCCCATCCCCAAATACCATCACACTGGGGCTGGGGATGGGGGGTTTCCACTTCAACTTACAAATTTAGTGGGGGCAGCAGGGCAGACACAGACATTCAGTCCATAATGTAAGCAGTAAAATTAAGCACTTACATAGCATTTACTCTTCTAAGTGCTTCACACATAGATGAGCTCATTTATTCCTCAAACGAGCCTAAAGGTGGCAATGATTTTACCCCCATTTCACAGATGAGGAGAGTAAGTAACTTGTCCAAAATTGAATGGCTTGTAGGTTGCAGAACCTGTCTTCAAACTCGGAGGGTTTGGCTCCAGACTCCTACTCTTAATCTCCATATGAAAAGTTGTCAGCCTATAGCATCCAGGAAACTCAGAAAAACAGTTGCAGCTCTGCTGAACTAGGGGTTGCAAACTGACTTGCTTTTAGCGATCATGATTTTTGCCCACTGTAGGCACTTTTGCCTTCATGGGCCACTTCTTCCAATTAAAAAAATATATATATTTTTTTGGCATAAAGACAAATTCAATCCAGTTTGGATTCATTATCATATTTATTTTTATTATTGTTATTATTTAAGACTTATTTGAGAGAGAGAGAGCATGGGCAGGGCGAGGGGCAGAGGGAGAGGGAGAAGCAGGCTCCCCGCTGAGCAAGGAGCCCGATGTGGGGCTCGATCCCAGGACCCTGAGATCATGACCTGAGCCCAAGGCAGACGCTTAACTGACTGAGCCACCCAGGTGCCCCATCTAACTCCAAATGTTTTTTTGAATCAATTCACTGTTCCTACAAACACTACTCTTAAAGAAAAAAAAAAAGAAGAAAGGAAAGAAAGAAAGGGAAAAGAAAAAAGAATCACAATTTGGTTAAGTAAGTGAACTTGGGTCAGAGACCTTGGCTGTTCCACTCACAGGGCACATCCCTTGGACATGGACTTCATTTCTCTGTGCCTCACTTTCTCATCTGTAAAATGGGAGTGATGCTAACATACACTCGTGCCTCAGTGGGGTGGGTGTGTAATATAAATTGGATTTGCCTCCTATCCTTAAAGTACAAAGGCATTTGAGATCCAAACAGGAACTTGTAGATCAGATTCCGTTGCTTTCTGGGACTGCAAAAGTGGGTAAGTGGGCAAAAGTGCTGTAACGGGCCTCTGGCAGCCTGGAGAGCACAGACCCTTCTCTGGGGCCAGCCGCTGTGCCATCTGGGGGCGTGGGTCCACATTCCACATACCTTCTGTTTAAAGAGTGGCCAGATATCTGGGTTTTATGTGAAATGTCCCTTTTTGTGCGTGTGAGCAATGGATTACATTTTTTAAAAATACAAAATGGGGTAAGTTAAACACATCTGCAAAGCTGGGCCTGGCCTGGTGTGTGTGTGTGTGTGTGCATGTGTATGACTAGTTTATGACCAGCTTTAAATGTTTTAAATGTTAATTTAAATTTAAATGTTTTAATTTTAAAACACAAGGAAGTTTCCCCAGGTTATAATGTCCAGATGTCCAGTCGGCATCTGCCTGGCTTGTAGGTACCCCAGTAGCCTGTGTACAAGGATCCCCATGCTTTTAGGGATGAGGTCGAGAGATTAATTTGGGGAAGTAGCATGCCAGCCAAAAAAGGAGTTTTCAATCAGTTGGTCTGACATCATTGTTGAAACTGTCCATCTGGGAACCCGAAGATGTCACTGGGAAGAGAAGGCAGAGCTGTGTGAGGGATCAAGCAGGATCCAGAGAACAGACTGATTTGTGTGTGTGTGTGTGGTGGTGGGGAGAATAAAAGAGGATGAAATGAGAGAATAAAGAAAAATCAGACATGCAAATCAAAGCTCTCTAGAGAAATTCCTAAACCCAGAAATTACCAGGAAAATAATCTTGAGTCTCTGCCTTCCTCAATTAGATTTTTCATGAGTGTAGGGAGGTACTTCTCTTACAGAATTTTACAGCCGAACAGAAGTCAAAACTTTACTTTTTTTTTTTTTTAAGATTTATTTATTTATTTTTAGAGCGAGAGAATGTGAGGAGGAGCAGAGCGGGAGGGAGAGGGAGAGAGAGAATCTCCAGCAGACTCTTCGCTGAGCATGGAACCTGACATGGGGCTCCATCTCAGGACCCGAAGATCATGACCTGAGCCAAAATCAAGAGTTGGATGCCTAACTGACCTAACCACCCAGGAGCCCCCTAAAAACTTTATTTTTTAAACTTTTCCTTTTTCATTCTGGAGGTAAATAAAATGGAGACTGGAGTGGATAGAGGATTTACCCATGGCCCGTAGCACATGCTGGAAACTCAGATGCATGAGGGAAAGGCAAGAGATTCAAATGAGGGAGACAGACCCAGGGGGATGCATTAGGGAATGGAGGGGCCTGGGGCGAACCAGAGAGCGCCTGCCCTGCCCACAGGGGCTTGTGTTACCCACTGTGCCAAGCCAGGAGCAGCTCCCCAGCAGATGGTGCTCACTTTTAAAGAGAAGTGCAAATGCCAATTTTGAGGAGGAAATCTGACTTTTAAAAGTTGTCGACTAATTCAAAGTTTAAAACACACCGTGGAAGCCAAACAAAGCATTTCTGAGGTCCACATACGGCTCACAACCTGGCAGTTTATGACCTATGTTAGAGAATCTTCCAGCACCCCACTTGTTTTCCTGACAATGTACTTCTCACCTCGCTTCCTGTCAGTGTTATTTTTTTCCCCCTCTCTCAAGGAGGTCAGGAACCCTTGTTTTGATAATTTCCTTAACTCTCCATTCTGAGTAAGGACCTCAAATAAAGACAATATTTTACTTTTGTTTCCTTCCTACCACCCACTGGATTGTGCTTGTTCAGCCAGAAATTCAGGACCTGCAAGGAAAACTAAGAACTGATGAACCTTTTAAACTCCCATCTGAGCTCTATTTTTTATTAAAGAATCGTCTTTTTATAGTAAACTAGAGAGAGGATGTTCAGAGTCCAGGTTCATAAGGTGCAGGGTCATTTGATCAGCAGAGCCCAAAAATAGAACTGCAAAAATACAATTTGGTCAATCTTTAATGCTCAAATACTACTCCTTCCCTGACTGAAGCAGTCACTGGAACAAGACACTGACTGAGAGATGAATTCCACTTTTCATGTACTCCTGATTCTATTCTATTCTATTCTATTCTATTCTATTCTATTCTATTCTATTCTATTCTATTTATTTGAGAGAGAACAAGGGTGGGGGGAGGGGCAGAGGCAGAGGGAGAAGGACAAGCAGACTCAGTGCTGAACCTACATGGGGCTCGATCCCAGGACCCCGAGATCATGACCTGAGCCAAAGTCAGACTCTTAACCAAGGGAGCCACCCAGGCGCCCCTTGATTCTATTTCTTGAATCCACGTGAGCATCTATAAGACAACAATAAGAATAACAGCATCTTAACACCTGACTTAATTGTAAGTCTTTCTCCTGGATTTCCACGGAACCCCGGAAAATGAGTCAGAGGTGAGTCATAAACCCATGAACTTCAGTTTCCAGTTATTCCCTTCATTTAACACAAGGAAGTTTCCCCAGGTTATAATTTTTCCTATTTAGTGAGCAAATGTGTTTACTTTAAAATGCCTATCAATAAAGTTACTGAAGAGATATCATCTTTCAAAGAAATGCTGGAATAGTTTACCATGCTTCAAACACTTGTATAGAAAAATATAATAAAATAATTGGGGATAGAAATCCGTGTTTTCACCTATTAGAATGTGGCTTACAAATTACACACACAGGGGCACCTGGGTGGCTCAGTTGGTTAAGCGACTGCCTTCAGCTCAGATCATGATCCTGGAGTCCTGGGATCGAGTCCCACATCGGGCTCCCCACTCAGCGGGGAGTCTGCTTCTCTCTCTGACCCTCCCCCTTCTCATGCTCTCTGTCTCATTCTTTCTCTCTCAAATAAAAAAACAAAAAGCATATTACATACACACACATGCACATCCAAGACACAAGACAGTGAGCAAATATTCAGTGTGACCAGTCACATCAGCTCATTTCGTGACTCTGAGCTTCCCATCTGTGAGGTGGGTTCTAGTCTTCTTACTCTGTTCCATCCGTAAAACATAAGTAGTAATAGCACCTCCCAAAACGTTCATAAATGTAAGTGCTGCTAGAGTGTTACTAATATCCACCACTGATGTCTTTAGAGGTACCTTGCCTCCAGCCATTAAATGATGCAGCCAGAGCTATTAAATTCCAGAGCACACACTCCTTTCAAGGACCGTGAGCAGGGTAAACAGGACAGAATTCACAACCAGTGGCTGCTTCCCGCATCCCAGCAGGAGAGGGAAGCCGAGAATGTTGGGCAATGTTTGTCTCACTGAAAATGTGAGAGTGTTTGTGCCTATGAACGCCCATCTCGCTCATTGTAGTGCTCCCTATAAAGCATAGATTCTCTGTGAAATGACGTGATGGCGGGGAGCCCGTCTCTGTCTGGGGACACTGAAGTCCCAAGGGAAGAAACCTAGTTCTGGATGCATCAGATGAGTTTGGCAGGTGGCTGCTACCCATGAGGTCTTACATAAGCCGTGCCTGTAATGCACAGGGAAGTTTGCTAAATAGTGTGATGTTTCCTTTTAATTTTTTTTTTAAAGATTTTATTTATTTATTTGAGAGAGAGAGAGAGAGAGTACAAGCAGGAGGAGGGGCCAGACTCCCCACTGAGCAGGGAGCCTGATGCAGGCTCGATCCCAGGACCCCGGGATCATGACCTGAGCCCAAGGCGGACGCTCAACCGACGGAGCCACCCAGGTGCCCCAAGAGTGTGGTGTTTTAATCAAAAAACCACCCAGATAATTCAGTATTTCTTTGTTAGATCTGGTTTCCCTTCACGGTTTCCCACCCAGACCGGGTACAGCTAAAATGGGGACAAATTGGTCTCTTCGACTTGTTTCATTTCCATGAGGCAGCACAGGATGGTGGCAAGGGGCAGGAATGCTAGAACCAGGTGCCTATGTCAGATTGCCAGTTGTGCCCCTTCTGTTGCTTTGTTAATTTGGGGTTGGTTTGATGAAAATAATGGTGCCAACTCCTAACCTGGTTGGAGGATTAAATGAATACCGTGAACAATGCCTGGCCTCGTGTACAGATTCAAGAATTATGAGCTCTACCAACTCAGCCAGTTCAGAGTGCTGACAGATTCTGAACTTTCCAGCCCCCAGCGAGGGACCCCATCCCCAGAAAGGCTCATGCACACACACACCCAAATTTTGATGGTTTTTCAAGGGTTCACAGATCTCTGCACCGACCCCCTAACCCCCAGGTTCAGGACCTCTGTCCAGAAAACACCTAAAAGACCTGGAAAAGCGTGTTTCTGTTTGCAAACGTCAGGCTAGCTCAATCTTCTCTGAACCATGGCAGCATAAAAAGGAAAACAGGGACTGTTAGAGGGAACTTTTTTTTTTTTTTTAGAGGGAATGTTTTACTGGCACTTGAAAGTTTTATTTTTGTGTTTTAGGAAGGAAAGAACAGGCTCTTTCAAGCTGCTGATTCATCCTCTGGTTCCTTCAAAGGAAGAAGGAGTAACTGAAGAGCGTTTGGCCCTGCTGGGGCCTGCTCAGTGCGGCAGGGAGTCAGGAAGGCAGGCTTCTCTCTCCTGAGTAACTCAGCGCCTCTTGTAGGAGCTCCTGAGAGGGACTTTCTGAATCATTTCTGTGTCTAGACACATCAAAAGGCAAACTGCCTGTTTATCAGGCTCGCCAAATCCAGTGAGGAGACAGCAGGGCAGGTCTCCCGCTGAATCACTCACCAGGTGGAGGGAGTGGAGGTGAACAGGTTCATCGGGCAACATTCCTCACCCTCACCGGGAAGGGAAGTCATGTTGTCTCTTGCCAGAGTCAGGCAAAAAGACCCTGTTGATTCTCTCTCTGTCTCTTGGTGCCAAAGCAGAGCCCAAGAGGGTTTTGAAGGTACAGGTTATGTTAAGTCTTGAAGAGGAATGGGATGTCATTCAGCAGGATAGGCGCTCCATGAACACCTAGGGCATGAATGCAAGGGAACCACGGCCACCAAACATGGGCCACTCGATTCAGACAGTTAATTAAAAGAAATATTTCAAAAATATGACCAGCAGCAAACAGAAAATAATCGCTTTGGGTTGCTCTTTGGAAGCCTAATCCAAAATGCAGTTCAGACTTCGACCCCACGGTGTTTCCGCAAATTCCTTTTTCTCATAAACCTGGATTGTTCTACCACATCCCATGACAGATTTAAACTCACCCACATCCCACACTAAGTCACATGTTTATATATACATACACACGCATGTATGTACATCCCTATACACATGAGTCTGAGTAGCAGTTGATTATCGACGTAGCTTTCTGTTTTGTACATATTTAGCTAAATATTGGTTGCATGAGATTTTGATGTTTCTTCTTCACACAATTCTTTTCATTTTCAAGGCCCAACCCTGACCCTAATTCAAATAGTTCTAACATAGCTGAGATGAATGAACTTTAGGGGAATATATGTTTTATGGCCTCATCAATAAATCAACTCATTCCTGAGGTTCCTCTCAGGCTAGACAATGCCCAAGGTTTTCAGTTTATAGACTTGATTTTATAGACTTGACAAATCCAGGTGGTGCCATCCTGGGGCTCGCTGATTTGACACCATGCTGTCTTTGACTCGTTAAGGGAGGGAATAACCGAATAACCCCACTTCCCAAAGAGGCAGGAGACATGGAAAGGAGGTCCATGTGTGCATTGAAGTCCTTCATGAAAGAGACATTTTGAACTGAGGAATCTGCGCTTTAAATAGTTTGAATTTAAGCAAATCAAATGCTCTTAGACGTGTCCTCTTCAAAAGAAGGCAACATATTGGAGGGTCTCTGTAGGAGAGGTTCTCAATGATCAAAGACCCTCAGCTGTGATTGGAACCACACTACCATGCAAGACACTTGAAGCTCTGTGCACCACCCCCAATTAGGTAATGTCTGATGGAATGTCCTTCTCTTCCCCATTTTGGCCCCATCCCCAACCAGACGGGGAACTTCATGGCAGCAGGAACTGTGCCTGTTTTTGATTCCTGTATTACATCCATTGCCAGGCACATAGTAAGTTCTCAATAAATTCTCTTGGACATATTAAAACCCAAAACAGATGCATGGGTTTTAATTATTGCCAATATCTGCCTTTGGAAAGTCAAAGAATACTCAGAGGAGAAAGGAAAGGAAAAATGGCACCCAACTGAAAGGAATTTAGCAGAGGGTCATGGAGGTAAGTGCTCTGGGGCACACTGGGGAAAGGGCTACATCATTCGTGGTTGTTTACAAAGCTGGTAGCTAAGGGGAATGAAGCAATTCAGAGACGTTCATCTCATAGTTCTCATCTTGTGTACCGATCATCTTTAGGTCAAGAATGAATTCCTCTCCCCACACGAATATTACACACTTGGCCCAGGTGTGCTGAAGGAGAGAGAGAGAAGGAAAGGGGCAAAGGAATCTTGACGATCTGGGCACCAGACACGATGAACTTAGATGGATTTCCTTGGAGGAGCTGGTTTTAGATGCAGTGCATTCTTTACTTGAGGTGTTTTGGGGCACTCAGATAATATTCTGTAATTATCCCAATCTGTGTTTAAAAAACAGCACAAGACACCATGACATTACCCCCCCGGTCTCAGTTTACTGCAGTTAATGACTGGCTTTGGCAAGTAGGCCTCAAAGTTTCCTGTATGCAGCAGTCTATCATTAGTCTTTTCTTCAAGAGAAATATTATTACTGTCAAATCAGAATCTTCGCAAGCCTTTGAATGCTTATTCTGTCTGACACAGAGAAGTCTTCAACCCAGAGAGGTGTGTTCGGTCTTTACAAAGTAGTTACTATATTTCCCTTCACATTTCTCCCGCATTCTTTCCTACCACTTATTTTTGGCCAATTGGCCTTTTTTTTTTTTTTTTTTTAAAGATTTTACCTATTTATTTGACAGAGAGAGACCATGAGAGAGGGAACACAAGCAGAGGGAGTGGGAGAGGGAGAAGCAGGCTTCCCCCCTGAGCAGGGAGCCCGATGTGGGGCTCGATCCCAGGACCCCGGGATCATGACCTGAGCAGAAGGCAGACACTTAATGACTGAGTCACCCAGGCACCCCCAATTGGCCATTTTTGTTAGGTTATTTTTATTAGTTTTCCTCAAAATTACCAGCATGGGATCATAAACTATTCCTAAATCTGGATGCTGTGAACCCCAGCATTCAAATCCAGTATTAGTTGAGGCTGAAGGGAAAGCAGGTAATATATCTATCTTGTGATAAAGTGCTCATAAGAAAGAATTTTGGCCCCATCCCCAAGAGAACATTGTTTTCCTTATTTTATCTTTTTTTTTTTTTTTTTATGAGATCCTGATGAGTTCCTGATGAGTTCACCTAATAATTTTATCACATCCCTCATGGGGATAGTGATTCTTCTTGGACCATAATTGAACTCAGGGAGTTTGTAGCTGGCCATAGACCACAATGTGTGGGAGGATGTATCTCACAGGGAACCCTAAAGACCCTTGGTTTATGTACATGTCAACAAAATGCTCAGCAGGGGGATTCACGTCTTTTGGTTTCTCTTTCTAGATTGCTTCTTTTCTTGGCTTGAGCAATGGATTAGCATGTTGGGCCGCAAATGTGGTTTAGAGGAGGGACCTAGGGTTCCACATATGCTTCATGGAATATTGCATCTGGTTGACCCCTTTAAAGTTGGGGTTCTAGTTCACTCCTTTGCTGTGTTTTGAAGTGGGTTTTTTTTTTCCTCATCAAAAATCATTTCTTTTTTCTTAGAGGTCATTTCTAGAAATGGTATTAGGGATTGAAGTCCTTTTGCTTGGAAGAATGCTTTATCTTACTTTAAAAATAAAGGAATTAGTTTGCTGGCATGGCCCTAGTCTGTAAATGATGATGTCATTTACCTTCCACTGTAGAAAAAGGGCATTAATTCTTTTATTTTTAGTTTTTTTTCCAGTGGGGAATGTGTTCACATTAAGAGTACCTGATGGGATGTACTCTCTGCTAGTTATCAGAAACAAACATTTGTTTCTTTAATTTCTTCCATTCATTTGAGATACTGTTTTGAAACCCTACCTGTGCTGAGGTCTAGGGTTATAGCCTGAAGGGGTAAGTAGAGGAAATACTTCTTGCAGATGCCCAGCGAGAATTGAATCAGGGGAGGATTCTGTCCTGGAAGAGCTGTCTGGAAGGAGCTATCACCTAGTGGAATGAAGCCAGTGCTGGACATGAGGTCAGAGCGGTGATAGAAGTCATACTCTGACCTCTCTCACTTCCCATTCTCTGATATCTTGCTCTTGGTTGTCTCCCAGGGGCTAAACCAAATGCAGCCACTGGCAAAGGATCTTGAGTCCAAGTGGTGCATACGATGGAGGTCAGACTCTCAGGAATAGAGGAGGGCAAAGATGGATCTGGGTGGGGAGGCAAACACATGGATAAGGGGGATGTGATCCAAGAAAAGCTCCTCCAACTCAGGCATCCTTTCTCAAAAGCTTTTGCCCCAGCCATAGCTACATGGTTTCTTACCAACAAAGGACTCATGTCCATTGACACATGAACTTCTTTGACTTTGTTTTGCTTCCACCCAGTGAGTCTCCTCCCTGCTTAACATCTCCTACCCTTCATTTTCTTCTCTATTTTTCTATTCTTCATCTTCTCTCCTGCTCTCTCTCTCTTCTGCTCAGCATCTCTCTTATTCTTGGAGCTTTTCTCAGCCTAACAAAGGTCATAAACTTCCATTGAAAACCATCAAGAATCTCTTTTATAAACTCCTTTTTTTCCAGTGAAGCAGGAGGATTCAGTAGGATGGTTCCAATTTTGAAGCTGAAAAAATTGCTCAGGAATTCTCCTTCAGGATATGAGCATTGGTCTTGATTATCAAAAGGAACCAAGACCTTTGGTAGAGTTCTTTCAGATAAATGAGGACTGCTTACATCGTGCAGCAAGAGAATAGAAAATCCCCAAAAGAGAAAAAGGAAATAAACATCATGAACATTGTAAATCTTTTCCCAGAAGAAGATCGTTGCTATTTCCTCATTGCCTTACACAACATTTTTGTGTTTGCTGTTTTCCGTTCCTATGCTGCGCATTGGCTATGCCCCTCAGGTAGACTCTTGGGACCCATCCCAAAGCTGTGTTTCAGGCTTTGATGAAATGAAGCCACTTCAGTTGCTCCACACAATGTCTGTGGGCTGGTAAAGGTGCCACACAAATCAGCCTCCTATTCAGAATTATTGGTTATAATCATCCCAGTTCCCAAATAGGAGGATGATTTCATTATTGTTCTGGTAAGTTTTCAAAACACAAGTTCATGACTTTCCTCAGAATAAGGGAAAACTGTTTCCCTTTCAAAACGGGAATGTATTTTCTGGGTTCAGATATGAAGCCTGTGTTTAACGGTCCTACAATGTGCTGAGGTCTACTCTGAGGGGGTAGTGATTCATGAAGACAAGGGGTTGGATTTCATGCCCTTTGAAGTCTCAAGTTGCCCAAATGTAGACATTGAGCAACAGTGCAGTTGGGCATAAAATCTCAACTATTCCCGGGTTTGTCTTTAATGATTAAAAATGCCCACATGCGATGTGTCAACAGCTTGTAATTTCATAATTGGGGTGAGGCTACTGGGGCTCTAGTTGCCAATAATGTGTTAATATCAGGTTCAGGGTGTCCAATTAGGGTGGAATGTCAAACAGTGTGTGGTAGCGAATGAATACAAGATCATTCGTGTTTTGGTGGAATTTTCTTTGAAGCTGCGATGTGCTCTATGAAATTGGAGGAATGGCTTTCCAGATAACACTCATGTCACCGTGTGGCCATGTTCAGAGCACCAAAGAAGTTGTGATTACCTTGGGCACCTCAGAAGCTTCCCAAGATAGGATGAGCTACAGTGTAGGGATGGGGGTTCAGCCACACATGCGACATTTCTTCCTATTTCTTCCCTGACACGTCTGTACCCTTACTAATGTGGCTAACGTGCCATTTCCACTCAGAAGCTAGGATCTGGTTTCACTGTGCTTGGCTTCGTTCCCAGGGTTGAGTCATAAATAGTGGCTTAGAATCCTCCGAGGCCAAAGTGGTCTTTGTCCAGCTTCTCCATGGCTCCTCTCAGTATTCTCAGTTATTGTATAATTGCACTTCCTGGTCGTCTGTACTTTGTACTGTGTGTCTAAGCCAGGATTCAAGCTATTCTTTCTCCTGGCTTCTTTTTATCCACCCATCCATTCCGTAGACTGTTTATTATGATCCCTCTATGGCCAAGGTATTATTCAAGATACCAGGGAACACAGCAGTGAACAAGATGAAGTCCCTCTTTTCTTATGTTCTTGCTGAAGAAATAAATAAGTAAACAAGCAAGGAAACAAAGACAAATTTTAGATAAGTGCTAAGAGATCTGAAGGAACTAAAATAAGGTGATGTTATAGAGTAGCTCAGGAGGAGTAGAGAGATGGCAGCATTAGATGAAGTGGTTCTCTCTGAATAAGTGATTTTTATGTGGAGACAAAGAATGAGAAAGAGCCAGCCATGTAATGATCTGGAAGAAGAGTGTCCTGGGTAAAGACATTGTCAATGCAAACAGTTGTCAGGCAGGAATGAAGTTGGTTCACTGAAGGAATGATAACAGCACCAATGGGTCAGTGTGTCAGTATCCCAGTGAGCTAGAGGCTGAGGGGTAAGAGATTACATCAGAGTGCATCAGGGGCCGGGTTATCTTGATGGGAACAAAGAGCTGGCATTTTACTGCAAGTATGTATCCATCAACTGTTTTTGCATGCCATACATTTCTTCATTTCCCTACTTATCCATCTTAGATTCCATGGTTCTTCATTATGATCACTTCCTTGAAAACATTTTCCCCTTTTGTATTAGTTATTTATTGCCATGTAACAAATTTCACAAAAAAATTTAGTGGATTAAGAAGAGAGGGTTTTTTTTTTTTTTTTTTTTAATATTACAGTGTTTATAGATCAAGAGTCCAGGGTGGTTCACTTGGGCAGTTCCATCTGAGAGTCTCTCATGAGATTGCCGTCAAGATGTCAGCCAACATTGTAGTTATCTGAGGGCTTGACTGGGGCATTGGGATCTGCTTCCATGTTGACTCACTCACGTGCCTGGTAAGTTGGTCCTGGATGTTGGCAAGAGGCCTTAGTTTCTTGTTACATGGGCGTCTACATGGGACTTCTTGAGTGTCCTCATGACATGGTGGTGAATGTCCTCACGGAGAGTGACCCAAAAGAGCACAACGTGGAAGGCTTCCCATCCTTTTTAAATATGAAATCAAATTTATGTGGTATCTACTATTTTGATTTTTTTTTCAGATACTCATTTGAGGACATAAATCATGGTAGTTGTGAACCTATCCTCTGAGGTCATAAAGAATACTAGGTTCAGAAACCAAGTCTACCACTTATTAGTTCTGTGGCCTGTGGCACATTTCTTGACTTCTCCAAGCTTCTGACCCCTCATCAGTGGAGATAATCCTACCTTACAGCTCATGATCGATAGGAAGATGAAAGTGAGACACCGCTCTGGCACACACATTCTCCATGTATGTTTTCTATCACTGCCCTGGCTCATATTCCCTTTTTTATTACTATGGAATGCAGCTACTTTTTGAAGTCTTTCATAACGTTTGGTAACACGTCTGGGAAGCCAAGCATGCAATCAGTTTAGATTGGAGGGATGGTAAATTTGGTGCTCTTGAAGAGCCCTGGGGATGCATATTCAGGATGTCAGCAGCTCAGACGTGTAATAAAAAATTCCCCCTCGATATGGTAGAATTTGGTAGTGTCTCCATTCATCCTCAGCTGTGCTGTGAGTCAAGTATTGGGTGAGTGCCGCGGGAGCATCTAAGTTCAACCCCAATGCAAAAATCTAATCAACTCTCAAAGTCAAAGAATGAGCTGATGATTTATATCAAAAGGTGTTAAAAGATTATTTGGAACATGGCAGAGGACGAAAAACAGAATTTCATACTCATTCCCGAATTACATTTTTTGGTGAGTCTTCTAGGAAATGAAGCTAATGAACTTTTAAAGATCATTCATTTTTTTCGACTAAGGTTTTGAGCACTTACTGTATACCAGGTACTCGGCAAGGTTCTGGCAAAGCAGATAAGAACAAATTGCCTGAACCCCAACTTTCATAGTGTTCGAAGATGAAGTCAACAGCCAGACTGAGCACATAACTCTTATTATTTTATTTGATGGCTTAAGTTTTTACAAGTTGCCAGAAATTATTAGAAGCTTGAAGGATTACCATCTGTATATTCAAATGAGTAGCATTAGTGGTAGGCAGGAGGGGGAAAAATCCTATTTTTTTCCTGTAAAAAACATTTGTACCCAGTTAATTAGCAGCCTAATTATTCAATAATAGATAAAAATGCATTAACTTGTTGAGACAAAAGTGTTTCCCAAAGCCACTGCCTAGAACTGAATTACCAACAATATGTTTTGAGCAATAATATGATTACAAGTCATTTTTCTCAGTTGACTTTGTGAGGGCTGATACAAGATCCATGGGAACTGTTTGTATTGCAAGGTAAATATGTTAGTAATGAATAGATTCCCAAAGCAGTTTCAACACCGGCATGGAAATGTATACATTCCCTAAACTTTCTTCAAAGGCCAGTGAAATTCCTTGTGAATTGGGTAAATGGAATGCATTCTGTCAACTGCACCTTTTGTTACAATTAACTCAGTTGCTCCTGTGGGTCATACTTTGGTCAGCCTAATCTGGCCCAACAAGCCAATTTTTTGTTCCATTGCTAATCCATAGTGCAGATTGTAATCTCCAACAATTAATACCTCATTCCTACATATCTTGGAAAGTTCACACTGCCAATGTAGGTATTTTTAAAGTTGTGTGTACAGGTCCCGAGGGAAACAATAAATGTTTGTGGAATGAATACATGCTCCTTTTTAAATTCTCATTCTAATGAATGGAATTTGCATCTAACTCTTGAAATTTTGCATTAAAATAGTCTCTTGAGAAAAATTCTAGTGAGAGGGGTGCTGGGGTGGCTCAGTCAGCTGACCATCCCCGACTCTTGATTTCGGCTCAGGTCATGATCTCGGGATCATGAAATTGAGCCCTGCGTCAGCCTCCATATTTGTGGGGAGCCCTCTTGAGGTTCTCTGTCTCCCTCTCTCTCTGCCCCTTCCCTCGCTCACTTTCTCTCTCTCTCAATAAATAAAATCTTTTTTAAAAAAAATCTAGTGTGAGAGAGATCTAGAACAGTAGTTCTCAGCTAAGGTGATTTCATGACCACCCCTCACCCCTCAAGGGGATATGTGACAATGTCTGGTGACATCTTTTCATCACAACTGAGAGAAGGTGCTATTGGCATGCAATAGGTAGGGACCAGGGATGCTACTAAATATCCCAAAATGCACAGGGCAGCACCCCCATGACAGAGTTATTTAGCTGTAAATGTCACTAATGATGAGGCTGAGAAACCCTCATCCACAGGGTTTTCAATTCTGTTTTAAAAAATCATATAAAATGAAGTGATAAAATATAGTTCTTAAGACTTTGGGCTTTCCAGTCAAATCTGAGATCCACATCTACTGTCTCCCTTTCTAGGCAGATGACTGCAGACAAGTTTCTTCATTTATCCAAACCTGTTTATTATTTGTATCCTATTGCTTCTTGGCCTTTTGGCTAAGATCAAGCGTAGTATTCATTTGTATCCTGAGGTTAGTGACAGTAATGACTTACTGCTGTATGTTTTTTTGTTTTTTTTTTTTTTAAAGATTTTATTTATTTATTCATGAGAGACACACAGAGAGAGAGAGAGGCAGAGGGAGAAGCAGGCTCCCAAGGAGCAGGGAGCCCGATGTGGGACTCGATCCCAGGACCCCGGGATCATGACCTGAGCCGAAGGCAGACACTTAACCATCTGAGCCACCCAGGCGCCCCACTGCTGTATGTTTAACATGAAATAATGTATGCAGATTGCGGAGTAACTTCTTGGCACATAAGAAGCACTTTAATAAAAGATATTATTATCATTAGCTTCTTTATGTAGACACCAGCGGTAGCAGTCTCCAAGAAGGAATCAGAATCATGTAATTTACAAGGCAGGCTCGATGGAAGTCACTTGGTGATTTCCCAGCTTCCTTTTCCTAGTGCTTCCTGTGCAGCTTAGGTCACTCACCAGAACCAGGATTTGAATTCCTTAAACTGACCCCCCGAGAAAAAAAAAATCTGAATAAAGCAGTAACCATTAAAGGAATGAATCTCACAGTCAAACATCTCCGTGCCTACATCAGGGCTGGCCCCGAGTGGTTGAGACCTTAGCCAGGCAGGTGCATGGGGTCCCCTACTTACAACGGCCCTGTGCTTGGTTTAATGCTCTGTGAGCCACTATCTTGAAATTCTTAATTTTTTTTTTTTTTTAACAAGGAGCTCCTCGTTTTCATTGTATATTGGACCCTGCAAATTATGTAGCCAGTCCTGTCCACGCCTGCATAGTTTTATAGGTAAGTTTTACAAGAAACTTTTAAGGTACTGATAATACAAAGCTTTTCTGAAGGCAGAAGAAGGCAAGTTATGCAGTTCATTTTAGAAGAGTAGTGTAACTTAGTAAACTTCCAAGATCTGGTCAGTCACTTAGAAATTACAGGATGAAATGTGACTTCATCAGATCGGCCAGAACATGAATAACTACCATAGTCATTCATTACCTAAAAAGTTTGATATTGACCTATACAATGGAAACGTCCTTCCCTCAAATGAAGTTGTTTTCTGATTTTTTTTTTTTTTTTTTTTTTCTGGTCCCAACAAGGAACATGCAAGACAAGCTTATCCCAAGTTCATTCTGGGCAAGTTGATGAGTTAACTATTTTAAGTTCTTCCGGCACTTGTACACTTTTAAAGCCTTAATATGAATTTTTTTCCAGGTCACTTGCTTGCGAACTTTGGAAAGATTTGGCATGTTTATTTTTTTTTATTTTTTTTTTAAATCGTTTTTTTATTTTTTACTTATTTATTTATTTTTATTTTATTTTATTTTTTTTTAATTCTTATGTTAATCCCCATACATTACATCATTAGTTTTAGATGAGGCGAGTTTATTTAATGGTCATCCAAAGTCTGACTCAGCACCTTACTCCGGAAACTCTAACGTAAAAAGATGGAATTAGTCTCAGAAATCTCATTAAGAGCCACAATGGCAAAATATTTGTTTCTTCTGCTGTTTCTATAGCTTGATTTAGCCAACACCCTAACTCCATAAGGCAGCCATGAAGTAATCTTTGGGGCCTTATGATGTTAGTTGCTTGTTCGAATTAATAATCTGCTTCTGTTTGTTATTTAATGAAAACCAGAACCCCCCCCAAAAAAAGAAAGAAAAAAGAAAACCAGAACCCACTTCAGTGATGTCTCAAAAACATCAGTGCTTCTTTTCTTACTCACTTTCTCATGTTTCCTTCCTTGCTTTAATTTATTTCCAATGAAGAGTGAGATAACTCATATGTAGGGCTTTCCCACATGAAAATTATTTGAGAACAATGATCTCAGACAATTTCCTGCAATGCCGGTATTAAAACAGAACTAATAAAGTCAAGCTTGAAAGGTGGGATGAGCTTGTCCCTATATGAATTACACTGTGGAGAACAGAATTTTAAGGTGGGAATAAGGAACAACTCCTGCAATACGAGAACAGAATTCCATTATCCTTAACAAGTATGCAGTTTAGTGGATAAGGATTTAACAGATATTTGTTGGATAAAGTAGTGCATGATGCTGGTTCTGATGATTAATTTAGGACTTATTAAGTTCATTTTTGGACGTTCCTTTTTAATAGGAGGCTGCCTTCAGTTCCTGGCCATGTGGGCCTTCCAACATAGCTGCTTACCCTTCAAAACCATCGAAGGAGAGAGTCTCCTGGGATGACAGATTATGTTATAGTCTTCTGTAACACAATCAGGGGAGTGACATCTTGTTGTTGACATATCCCATTGGTTAGAAGCAAGTTACAGGACTTGCCCTTATGTCACAAAGATGTGATTGCCAGGAGGTGGGGAAGCCATGGGCCACCCGAGTTAAACCTCCACAGTCAGATTTCCTGGGTTCAAATCCTAGGCCCCATCACACACTAGTTCCGTGGACCCTGAGCATCAGTAATCCCCAGGCCTCAGCTTCCTCAACCGTAAAATGGAAAGTCTATTCACCTCTTCATCGCAGGCTTATCAACTTCCAGCAATTCCTAATTTCCAGCTACTCTTACGCCATTTTCGTGATTGTTGCCTGACTCACATGCGTCATGAAATAGTATTTACTATTATCATCTCCTCTTTAAAATTTAAATCAACTCATTTAAAAAGCAAATTTAAAATACTACTAGAAACTTAAAAAGAACTAGTATTACCAGAAGATAATTATAAACATGCACATTATTGGTAATGAAAAGTATCTGTCTGCATACCTCCAAAATTCATCCTGCATAACTTGTGAGGGATATATATGCATCTTTTTTTTTCTTTAGTTAATTCTTCCGTGAGGCATAAGCATTTTTTTTTTTTTTAAGATTTTATTTATTTATTTGACAGAGAGAGAGAGAGTGAGAGCAGGAACACAAGCAGGGGGAGTGGGAGAGTGAGAAGCAGGCTTCCTGCCGAGCAGGGAGCCCGATGTGGGACTCGATCCCAGGACCCTGGGATCATGACCTGAGCCGAAGGCAGACGCTTAACGACTGAGCCACCCAGGCGCCCGGCATAAGCATTTTTTTAAAGATTTTATTTATTTCTTTGAGATAGGGAGAGAGCATAAGTGGGAGGAGGGGCAGAGGGAGAAGCAGACTCCCCACTGAGCAGGGAACCTGATGCAGGGCTTGATCCCAGGACCTCAAGATCATGACCTGAGCCGAAGGCAAACACCCAACCCACTGAGCCACCCAGGTGCCCCTAAATGCACCCTTAATAAAAGCACTGGGGGGAAAAAGTCGATGTAATGCACTTAATATAGTTCCAACCACAGAGACAGTGCTTAATAAAGGTTAGCTATTCTTATTACATATCTGTAGGTTTGGTATCCAGAATATATTATATATGGGATGCATAAATATATAGCACAGAGTGTGAATCTCTGTGGGCTAATCACAATTCTCTTCCTGCTGTCTCTGGACTCAACTTTAGAATTGGTGTTGGCACCCCCCCGGGGGACATCTACAAGCCTCCAGTGGATGTCCCCTGGTGTCAAGAGGTCTGGGCAAATTATAACTGAAGGAGAATTTGTATATGTGCTGCCAAGGCGAGGACACAGCTGAAGGAGAATGAACTGAGGGAGGAAATGTCCTTATTTTTAAAAAAGCAAATGGAAATGAAAAACAATGACAAGGCGTTCATCATTCAAGTCGGTGCCGTCAAGTCTTGGCTCACTATTAAATTTTGACTGCCAGACTTTTTTTCTACTCCTTGGCTCACCTTTCTGCTCAACATGTGCAGAAAGCACTTCACACCCCTTTTCGCTAAAGCAAAAAGAAATCTGGAGGAAAAGTGCCCACCGTGCAAGTCTTCAAATTAATTCCAAGGCACCAGTGCTTGGGAGTTGATGCTACTTGGAAGGCCCCAAGTGCAAGGCATCCTGATGATTAAGAGTTCCACAAATATTTTGTGGCTGATAAAGGGAGACTCTGCAGGACAGAGCAATCGTGGACGGCAGTAAGTGATTATGTCATTTGGATCAATGTCCAATCCAGGAGATTAAGGGAAGTTCAACAAAATAGATTGAACCATAAATGGAACCTTGACTCTCAACCAGTGTTGTTCAACAGGTTTATACTAAAATACGTGCTGATAGATTAATTGACTGACCCATTTACAGGTTCTCTGAGCGTCACAAAATATGGGGGGAATGAGTAAGGCGCATGGAGTCAGAGGGATCAGGGTCTAAGTCCGTTTCCTGCTTACTGTGTTTTCCTGAGCTAGTTATTTGACTTCTGCAAGCCTATTTAAAAAACAGGAAGATTTCTGGCTTCTCGGCAAGGCGTCGGTGAAGAATAAGGTACAGGAAAGGGCCTGAGGATACACTCAGTAAATTTGGTTGTTCTAATCAGGAGCTTGGGCTTTATGGTTTCAGTGAAATCCAGTGAGATTCCCTAAAGACCAAGGGGGAAACGTGGGAGATTCCCAGGACGTGCAAAATGGAGTTGGGGAATGAGGTGTGGCAGGTACTGGGGGCGGGCACAGGCCGGGTGGGGGTAGTGGGGGGGCCCCGAGGCCCACGCCCTGCCTCTGGGGGAGGAGCCATTCTGCTGATGGCCTTATGCCCTTGTAAGCAGTGCGGGCGGGCCTCCGGGGCGTCCCTGGAAGTGAGACATCGGAAATCCTAGGTCATATCTCACAACGGTCCGTGTTGGTGCATTTTTTTTTTTAACAGATTTATTTATTTGCGAGGGAGAGAGAGCTTGAGAATGAGCAGGGGTGGGGGGGGGGTGCAGAGGGAGAGGGAGAGAGAATCCCAAGCGGACTCGGCACTGAGCGCAGAGCCGGCTGTGAGGCTTGATCCCAGACCCTGAGATCAAAACCTGGGCGGAAATCGAGAGTCCCTCGCCTAACCGACTGAGCCACCCAGGCGCCAGGTGCATTTTAAAACACCTCCTATTTATTGAGGACTCAGAAGGTGCCAGACATCTTCTAAGAGTTTTAATGCACGGTTTCAATGTATTGTCTCAGCAGCTCTACGAGGTACGCTGTGATCATGACCCTTGTTTCATAGATGAGGAAATTAAAGCACAAAGAGGTCAAAATAACTTGCTTAAATATTACACACCTGGCAGGTGGAGGAGCCCAGATTTGAACCAAATCAACCTGCTTCCAGTGCTGGGTTCTGAACCATGCACTCAACCGCTTCTTGGGTTTTTTAAACTTTTTATTTATTTACTTATTTATTTTTATTTTTTAATATTTTATTTATTTATTTGAGGTAGAGTGAGAGAGAGAAAGAGAGAGCATGAGCAGGGAGGGAGAGGGAGAAGCAGGCTCCGTGCTGAGCAGGGAACCCGAGGTGGGACTCGATCTCAGGACCCTGGGATCATGACCTGAGCTGGAGGCAGACACTCAACTCACTGAGCCACCCAGGCGCCCCTAAACTTTTTATTTGGACATAATATCAAATGTAGAAGAGCAGTACAAAGAATTTCCATATACCTTTCACCCAGATCCCTCAAGCATTAGCATTTCACTACTTCTGCTTTGTTTCTCTCTCTCTCTCTCTCTCTCTCCCACACACAGAGGAACCTATCTGAAAAGGCTCCCACCAGCCAGATCTGAGACAATTTGAACATCAAAATAAATAATGATAGTGAAAAATTATAACTTCTTGAAAAAATTCACAAGCTCACACTTATATACATAAACAAGCTAAAAAGAAAAATTCTTCTTTATGTTAACTAACTGGAATTTATTTATTTATTTTAAAGATTTTATTTTTTTATTAGAGAGAGGGAGCACAGGCAGAGGGAGCAGCAGAGAGAGAGAGAGGGAGAAATAGGCTCTTTGCTGAGTAGGGAGCCCGATGTGGGACTCGATCCCAGGACTCTGAGATCATGACCTGAGCCAAAGGCAGACACTTAACCAACTGAGCCACCCTGGTGCCCCTAACTGGAATTTAAATAAAAACTTGAAGCAAACAAACAAAAATTCTTCCTGGCAGAATGCCAATTAATACAAGTAGAAAGATCGATGGAATTAGAATAATCAGTGTTTGGCAGCCATGTGTGGACCAGATGGAATGTATCCAATGTAATCTATGGGTTTGTGGTTTCTAGTATTTAGCACAAAAGCGCCCGTGGTTAGACTATTGGTCTGATGGAATAAATGGTATTTTTTTATTACCCTGGTAATTCTCCATCAGTTTCCTGAAAACCCTGAACAGAAATAAAAACCATAGACTAATTCCTTCATCTCCCAATGTCCTAAGTTCTGCTGCATGAGGAGGTAAAACCAATTGAATTTCTAGATGTTGTTATTGTAATGTCCCATTTTTCCCCAGCTGGGTCCAGAACATTTCACTGGACATGGTCTGTAAAGAACACTTGTAAGGGAAGCTGTTTCAAGTTTGCCCCTTTGATCCAGAAATACGACTTCAGACACTGCTCCTCCTCTGTGCCAAGCCCTGAGCCCACGTCAAATTTTCTAACCCTTACAAGAACACTTCTGCATGAGGTATGTTAGCCTCTGTTGATTAGCTAAGGCTCGGGGACGCTAAGTAAATGACACAAGTCATGCAGCTAGGAGATGGCTCCTCTAGGATGGAAACCCAAGTGAGGTTAATAACCTTAAGGCCATACTTTTCTTACTACACCAACATGGAGTTTGCAGGACATGGAACTCAGAGGTGTTTCATTAGAGGGGAGGCACACTGGAGATTTAGGTTCTCAGAGCAAGCAAGCAATGCAAAAATTGCCTAGAGTTATCTTCACATCCCTGAAACCATGTGCAAGCTACATTGTAGAAACCAAGTGTCCTCTCTTACCCATCTACACAGCTAGCCTTCCCTCTAGTGCCGGAACACGTTTCCACTTCACCACCTGCATATAAGGAGTTACTCCATAAATAATTTTCTGCTCTTCTGAGGAGCAGTGCCAGCGTGTGGAATGCTGGCCACGAACATGCTTCTTTCCTCCTCATCTTTGCCTTCTGTCTTTGCTTCCCTCCCACTCTCAAAAAATTATCTGGACACCACAAAGTGAGGGGACTGCCTTCTTCATGTATCATCATGAACTGGTTTCTTATAAATATCCATTAGACTTCTGCTGAAGTTGAAGAATTGAGTTGGCCTCAAGGGAGACAGAACAGGGACTGGAGAAGACATATGATAAAGGCCACAGGCACTGAATGGCATGTGTTACTGGTGACAATCATCATAGATCTGAGTTACCTTTACCCTGTGACAAGCACCATACTCCACCCGATCTACCAGGCCTCAGAGAAGAGGTTTTATGACTTGCCATGAGTCCTATCAACAGGATGAATCTGGGCTTCTGTAAGCCATTCTGTGTGGACCTCACCTAAGAGCTAGAGGTACCTGGGAGAGTGTGCATCCTCAAGGGGCAGCCTGAAGAGGGTTGTCACAAGGAGAACAAACCAACTCTGCTGTAAGCTACATGCCCAGAGCTCCCCAGGGGATCAGGCTGAGGCTAGAGCGCCCCCCAGATTGCACCTCCTTTGGCTCCTCTCCCTACCCTGATGCCCTCAGTCCCTCACAGTCTCCTCTGGAATCACTTCCTTAATGAATCCTGATGCCAGGGCCAGCCTCTGGGGCATCTCAGTCATCAAGGAAGACTTCCTCCAGGAAGCTAGAGCTGGGCTCTGACTGGTGCGTAGGGGAAGAGCAGGTAAAGAAGGAATGTGCCTCAGCCTGGTGATGGGTATTAAAGAGGGCACGTATTGAATGGAGCACTGGGTGTTATATGCAAACAATGAATCATGGAACACTACATCAAAAAAAAAAATTAATTAAAAAAATAAAAAAGAAAGAAAATGTGCCAGGAGGGAAGACTGTAGGAGGAGGGACCGCAGGTGCAAAACCTCGTGGGCCGAGAGTGTTGAAGGAATCAAAGAAACTGGCAGAAGCCAGTGTGGTGGGGTCCGGAGGCATCTGGGTGTGGGTCATGTGGGCTGGGGCCTGTGGTTCGGTGGGGCCATGTTTTCCAGGACACTGACGTCTGGCTTAAGGAATTGGATCTTTACATAAAAGCAGTGGGACCCCACAGAAGCAAGGATAAGACAGTCGGGTTTGGGTTTTGAGAAGGCCAAAATGGCCAGCATACAAAGAACAGACTGGACATCAGCTGGAAGTTTCTGTGCTCATCTAGAGGGAGGTGGTGCTTCAGAACTAAATGGACTTAAAAAATAATGAAGCAGCAAAAAAAAAAGGAAAATTATTTTGCCACTCAAATGATCCATCTTTCTGTAAAACTGTTAGGGAAGTTCAGCTTTTAGTCAGAGTAGATTTCGTGATATAGGGCTTTTAAAATGGCCACCTGAAAAAATCTTCTAGTAAGACGAAGTTTAAAACTTTAAATTTTGATGTAACAAATGCAACAAAGAGGAAATAGTTCTTGAATATTTCAAAACCTTTATTTTCAGAGAATTCTAAGATATACAAATGAGATCTGACAACATGTGGATTTATAATCCTAAAATTAATTTCATAGTAGGGAGAGAGCATGCACCTATTTTAGTGATATGTACATATTCATTCAAATAGAATGATATAAATGTATACTCCTGAAATATTCTAAAAATATAACCTAGAAAGGGAAATCTTTATCAAATATACAGAAATGGAAGTATGTTTTTAGGAAAAATAGTAGTAAACATATGTAAAAATAAACTTTATGCAAACATTTTTTTTTTACAAAGTTTTAAGTAATGCATGCACACTTTATGACTATTCTATCCTGTAGCGGGGAAAGCAAAGCGTAGGAAGTCACTGAATATTTTTAAACTGTAACTGGACTTTAGAACATTGTCCTAAACCATAGATCCTAAATCAAATACCATATATATTTTGAAAATGACTTAAGCAAATTGTCATTACCGTACACACACATACACACACAATTTCAAAACTGCTGATCTACTTCTTAATGCCAGAGAGGAAATCCATTAGCTAAATAAAGAATTTCAGAATCCTTTGACCAAATGATGCCACAGTGAATCATTAAGGCATTCTTAGATAAGAGATTCTGACTTCATCAAAGTACTTAAAATAGACTTACTCTCTAATTTCCCAATAATGCTGCAATTTCAAAACAGGAAAAATACGGCTCCACAGAGACCTGGTAACTTTAACATTTAGCTTTGCTTATGTCATAAACAAGTATTTTCCCAAATACTACATCAAACAGAGTTACAATGAATGGATTGTCAATATTACCCCAAGCCCCAGACAATTTAGCTTGTGTTCCGTAGGACTTTCATTGTGAAATGTAAACTCACTTTTGAGAAGTAAAGAACCAAGCAGTGAATTTGGTAGGGAAGGAACAGAAACATTTAGTGACTTTACCAGACTAACTGACAAGTGCCTGGCCTCCCTGGCACATCATGGAAGATGCAAGAGAAAACAGTATTATGAGCAATTCTGTGTAAGCCAAGATGGTGCTGACATTGGTTCAAGTAAGCCTGAAGTACACCCTGTAAAGCACCTTGTAACCCAACAATCTGCTTTCCTGAGTCAGATACAATCTTATTAAATACCATCATCTACATAGACAGTGCAGCTTCTAGAACAATTGTACCGAAGAAAGCGTTGTTTATAAACACCTGGGCCTAACTGTTCTTTATGTGCCATTTCACGTTCTGATGTTTGAACTTTGCTTTCCAGTAACGAAGAAGCCATAAGCACCATTCTTGCAGGAGGGTAAACATTGCTGCTCTTGGTCCTGGTCAAAAAAAATTCTGGAAGATAAAGTAAATTCCAATTAGATATTAAAGAAGTATAAGTAAACGATATTTAACACAGGCTAGTAAATATATACACTTACGTTCCAGGGGCCGGTAAGCCAAAGCCCTGTGGTCAAATAAGGCCGACCACCTGTATTTATAGATAAAGTTTTATTGGAACAGTCTTGGTAGGCAGAATAATGGCCCTGAGAAAACGTCTATGCTCTAATCTCCAGAGCCTGTGAATGCATGGCAAAAGGAACTTTGCAGATGTGATTAAGTTTATGGACCTTGAGATGGGAAAATTATCCTGAATGGCAGAGGGAGGAGAGATTCAAAGCCGGGAGAGGAACTCTGGCCCCATAATGGCATCTTGCCTTTACAGAGCACTTAGTGGATGCCAGGATCCAGGCTAAATATTTAGTATCATATCAACTTTCTAGAGAGATATGATTTTGGTCCCCATTTTACAAATGAAAAAAATATGGAGGCAGAAATGTTAAGAAACTGCTCAAGGTCACCCAGCCACTCAGTGGTAAGCAGCGATTCAAACCCAAGTCTGGCTGCTTTCTAAGCTCAGCTCACACTTTGGTCATTCACAGCATGCCAGATGCTCACCTGAGGCTCTTACCGCTGTCGGAAAGCGATGGGGGGCACCCGGCTGGGCACCAGGATACCCAGGTGCAGCATCTCCACAGGCTCGTTGTCCGTGGCCACGATGTCATATTTGCGGACGATCTGAAACACACATGCACAAAGAAAAGGGCAGAATTACCCCCTCTTTTCCTGCCTTGTGGAATACAACAGAGCACAACTGCAAAAATCAGAGTTTTACCCAGCAGAGAGCCAAGCGGAGCTGGAGCTCGGCTAGTCGGCGACCGATGCACATTCTTTTCCCAATGCCAAATGGAAGATGCGCAAAAGGATTAATCTTTGTCTTCTCCTGAAGCCATCGTTCGGGCCTAAACTGGCTTGAATCTTTAAAATTTTCTTCACTGGATCCCAACACCTGGGTATTTAACATCAACACTGTCTAAAAACACACAGAAACACAAAACGTGTAAAATAACTAGAAGAAAACATTTGAACAGCAAAATTTACAAAAGGGATCCCCTTACAAATGTAAAAACAACCCACAAGTTTATAATATGGTGATTGCCAACATGTATTTAGTACTAGAAATATACCAGGTAATAAATAGGTAAAGTTTAAAATTTAGCATCACATTCTCATGCAACCCTATGTGGTGGGTTCCATTATTTTTTTTATTTTTTAAGATTTTTTATTTGTTTATTTGAAAGAGAGAGAATGAGAGAGAGCACATGAGAGGGGGGAGGGTCAGAGGGAGAAGCAGACTCCCCGCTGAGCAGGGAGCCCGATGCGGGACTCCATCCCGGGACTCCAGGATCGAGCAGAAGGCAGTCGCTTAACCAACTGAGCCACCCAGGTGCCCTGGTGGGTTCCATTATTATCCCCATTTTACATATGAGAAATCTGGGGCTCACAAAGGTTATGTAACTCACTCAAGGCTATGCTTGAATCTAGGTCTCTTTTCCCCCAAACCATTAATCCTAACACCATACGACACATGTTAGCTATACACTAAAATATACATATTTCCAAAATGAATGCTCTCCCAGGGAAAGTGTTTATGGAGATCTGATGAATATTTGAAAGGCGTATCTTTCAAAGCTCTATAAAGTACAGATTGCACGAATCCTACTTACTCCTTTGGGTAAAGCATATTCACCCAGAACCGTTGCTTTGTCAAGAGTCCTAGTTGTAAATGGCACACTTGGGGTAAGCCTGAAAAAACAAAATTAAAGATGTAAAGGTGAGCACAGACCAATATCTAGATCAAATATCAATGGGAATACAGAAACTGGTTAAATAAATAATTCCTGCATATGTTCATACTCAAAAACAGAACATGATCACAACTCTCATAAGGAAGTTGTCTCTCTTTTTTTTTTTTAGAAAGAAAGTTTTTTTGTTTTTTTGTTTTTTTTTAAGATTTTATTTATTTATTCATGAGAGACAGAGAGAGAGAGGCAGAGGGAGAAGCGCTCCCAAGGAGCAGAGAGCCCGATGCGGGACTCGATCCCAGGACCCTGGGATCATGACCTGAGCTGAAGGCAGTCGCTTAACCAACTGAGCCACCCAGGCGCCCTAGAAAGAAAGTTTAATTTAATTTATTTATTTATTGGGGAAGGGGCAGAGAAAGAATCTTAAGCAGGCTCCACACCCAGTGCTGAGGCCAATATGGGCTTGATCTCATAACCCGGAGATCATGACCTGAGCTGAAATCAAGGATAGGACACCTAACCGACTGAGCTCCCCACGTGTCCCAAGAAGTTCTGTCTCTCTCTTTCTGAAATTTATATCTTCTGTTTTTCTTCCTTATTGTGTTGGTTAACTTCCCAGTAACTGCTTAGTAGCTGTTAATAGTGGTTTTCTCCTGTTTATTTCTGGACTTCAAATGTGTGTGTTTCCTGTGTCACGCTTAAGTTTGACTTTTGTTCTAGGTTTCTCCTATCTGCCCTTCCTGAAGTGAAAGCTATTTCTTTCCTAATGCTAGAATGTTGTGAGTTTTGTTTTCCAGAAAGTGTATAAAAAGAATTTTCAGAGAACATTTTATACCAGAGGCTCAAAAACAAAGATGTCTCTTTGTCTTATCAAATAATAATATAGTTTTCTTGCTGAACTTCTTCTCATATCCTTCAATTATGCCCCTAAGCTTACTTAGTGCTTACAGCATTCATTAGACTATTATTACCGATTGAAAGGGAGGACACTGACTTTCCAGAGATTTAATAGAATTTGCCCAAATGATTTAGGAAATGAATAATAGTAAAAGAATATGGTCTTAAGGCTCCTTTTTTTTGCAGTTTGATAAATGTTTCTGAGTCAACTGTGGGTGCTGTCTGTGGGCGTGGAGACCCCTCATTGTGTCTTTAAGAGAATGGCTTCCCAGCATATTCATGTTGGCTTAGGCATGTGTTCTCACCTCATAGATTCTTTCAGACAGGCTTTTAAATATGGCATATTCCTCAAATCCTCTGCCCGTGGCATCCGATTCTCAAGCAATACACTCTGAATTTCCTTAAGAAGCTTTTGTTGCACATAGGGATTACGGGATAAATTATAGAGAACCCACATTAAGCTGTTTGCTGTCTGAAAGGCAAATGGACATAAACCTGAGTTTCTGCAAATAAATTGCCTTAAAACCATCATGAGCTGAACAAAAACTGATGCCTACCATCTTGCTCTGCAAATGTATTGGTGAGACTTTTTCACGTGTCCTTATTTGCTGTGCGTTACACAAATACAGCATATAAAAAGTCAGATTTATTTTAGAAAATAATGCCAGTTAAGGATAGCTTAATCAATGTAGACTCTTTGAAATAATCAGCTGCATTAGGACACTTAAAATTCAGTTTGATAAAAAAATTGTTTTTTTTTCTTTTTTTAAAAATTTTTTTATTGTTATGTTAATCCCCATACATTTTGTCATTAGTTTTAGATGTAGTGTTCCATGATTCATTGTTTGTGCATAACACTCAGTGCTCCATGCAGAACATGCCCTCCTTAATACCCATCACCAGGCTAACCCATCCTCCCACCCCCCTCCCCTCTAGAACCCTCAGTTTGTTTTGAACACAAAGAAACCATGTAGAGCTGATGAAAGGAAAGCAAGCTGGTTAGGATTGTATCTGTGTCAATTTCCAGGTTGTGATAAGATTTTATTGTTGCAAGATGTTACCATTGGGGGAAGCTGCAGGAAGGATCCAAGGGACTCTTCTCTACTTTTCCTTAGAACTGCATGTGAATCTATAATTATCTCAAAATAAAAAAGCGTTTGATCAAAAATTGTATAATATAGAAAATGGATAGAATACTTGGGTGGGGAAAGAGGGATAGAGATCCTGGCAGCGTTGCTAATAAGTTTTTTCTTTTTTAATTTTATAGTGTAAATGCACAAGAAACTATATTTCTGGAATTTAAAAAAAGAGGGTTGTTTGTTTGTTTTGCCACATCCTAAAAAGTTATCTATGAACCCTGGGTTCCAGCCACATGCAAAGAGCCCTTGCAGGAGGGTGCCAACACCAAAATAAGACATTCTAGCATTGCGTTGAGTATTTCAAGGAACTGGCCACAGTTTCTGACGAAGGCTCATGGTCTTTTTAGCGGCATGCTTTACTTCCTTTCAGCAGAAGAGAAAAAATATTGGCTGAAACAGCCAGGGTAGCTTTTAGTTTCATAATATTCACCACTGGTAGTCATATGTATTTGTTTTTAGGCCTTTTTTTTTTTCAAGTTAATGTAAGCCAAATATTCCTGTAAAAATGGTCATTGCAGACACGAAGACGCTTTTGCTAAGTGTCATGTGCCACTGATATAGATGAGCAAAGTGCGAGATGATTCGGAGCCAATGGAATTTACTATTTTGGGAAGAAGATGCCTCCAAGGCAGGCTTCTTCATGTCAGAAGACTGGCAGCCTCAGCTGCAAATAAACAGTGGACGGCATTATTACAAGAGTCCAATTTACAAAACAGGAAGAGGGTGTAGCCACCAAATTAGATACACTTTCAGATTTCTCTGATTTTCCAAAAGTGACTTCCAGAATTGCCAGGACTAAAAAAGAAACATTTAACCATATCAGCGGGTCCCTTACCGCAAGTACCAAATAGAGTTTCCAAAAGGCAGATAACTGTAGCTTTCACCAGACTTGTAAGACAGCCTGGGTCTTTTAGGGTAACTGCAGGGGCTGAAAATGGCCTGGGAAACCTCACAGGCACTAACTATCCCGGCTTGACCTCCGTGGAGGAGATCCATCTCACAGCTGGCCTCCCGGCTTTTGCCCTTCCTCTTCTAGAATCTTCTTTCACTCCACCAGCCAGAGCCATCCCTTCAAAACATAAATTTGATCAGGCTACTTCCTTGCTTATAATACCCCAAAGGCTTTCCATCACAGGTGTAATAAAATCCAGATGGCTTACTAAGGCTTCTGGTTAATATGGCCCCTTGACTTCTCCAACGTCAACCTGACCACATTGGCTAGGTCTCCAGCTCCCACGCTCTTTCTGCTCCAGGGCCCTTGTACATGCTGTTCTCTCTACCTGGAGAGCTCTTCCACCACATCTTTCCCCTGGCTGGCTCTCTCTCATCATTTCAGTCCCAGGAAGAGAGGGAACCCTGCCCCCTCTCCATTCTCCTTCTATCCCATCACTCAGATGGTTTCCTCCATGTCTCCTACCACTAATTGCAAAGATCCCATTTATTGGTGTGTCTACATGTTTCTGGTTGGTCTTCCCTCCCCGCAGTTAAGTTCCATGAAGGCCAAGACCTTGGTCTCTGGTTCATGGTGGTCCCTCAAGCACCTAGAAGAGTGCCAAGCACATAGTAGGCACTCAGTAGTTTCTGAATCCTTTCATTTATTCATCAAGTATTCGTTGAGCACCTACTTTATGCTAAGTACTATTCTACATCCTAGGCATATAGCAGCGGACAAAACCAAGTCATCTCCCTCAACAAACTCATATTCCAGCTGAAAAAAAAAGATAATGGGTGAAGCTTTACTTTTATCACTCTAGGGAGCCTCTTAGGCTAAGTGACTCAGTATGACAGTGAGCGAAATGAATTCTTCCTTTTAACAGCCTTCTGGAGCGTGAGGAGAAATGATAACTTTGCTGTACTCCCTGATGTAGAAAACCCTACTTTTTCTTTGGACGAGAAACACAAAAGAAAGGGGAAACGTGGGAAAGAAATGAACTGGGACACATTCTTCTTAGAGATTACAGGTGTGTGAACCTTTGGGCCATGAGGAATATTACTACACGTCCCTCCAGTGATGGTGCAAAGAATGGATCGAAGACAATCAAACCCACCTGAACACCTGTCAGAATTTTTGTTTGGAGTCTGGCTGGGTTGTGTACCTACCAGGCGTATTAAGCACACTGGGGACAGAATTTTGGTATTTCAGATAGGTTGTTTCATGTAAGTCAAAATCAAGTTTTCTCCGGACTCACTATGCTTATGCTTTTAATCTGAAAAAAATAATCGGACTGGCCGAGAGCATGCCAATATTTTTAGAGTAACAACCACAGTCAGGCACTTTGGGGTAACGTGCACAACCTTTTAGAACATATTCAATCTTTAAAAATCTTCCTATGGTGTGGCATTTTACTGCCTCTGAATTCCCATAGCAGCTTGTGTCTTTAATATAACACTTGATTGTCCGCCTGCTGGAGCGCATGAATTCACCTCCTATCATCACCTGTTTAAGGACCGAGACTGTGTCCTGGGTCTCCCACAGCATCTCGTGGGAGACTTACCATTTTTGCTAAGCCAGTGCTCAGTTAATCCTTGTGGAATGAGTGAGCTGAATGAGTATTTAAAATTCATCATGAAAAAGATTTTTCAGCCCACTCGTTTAGCGAACGGACATCAGGCCCCTTACCGTTTCCACGGCGGCCAGCTGGAGCTCTGTGACGGCCGCATACAATTCTTTCTTGGAAAGCTGATTGTGGTGATAAATATCACAGAGGAAATCCATGCTGGGCTGCTCAGAATGTTTCTCTAAGCGGTTGTCGATACAAGACTTGACTATTGGAGAAAGGAAGTCAGGGGACGATTAGGACGCGAAAGAATGCAAGAGAACCCCAGGTAAAATCTTCCCCGTGACATCTTCAGGGCCTTTTTTGGGGGGGGGGGGGACACTGACCATTTCTTCAATGAGTTAACGTTGCCTTGTTGTTAAGTCACCAAGGATTGATCGGTGCCCACAGGAGCAGGGCTCCTCAAATTTTAACTTGCCAAAGAATCCCCCGGGCATCTTGCCAAAACACAGATTCTGAATCAGGGGTCTGGGGTGGGCCTGGAAATCTGCATTTCTTACAGGCTCCCAGGCGCTGTTTCTGCTCTGCAGGTCACCTTTCGAGTAGTAAGAGCTCAGAGTTTGGAAGAGATCGTCACGGGACATAGATGGGATTTGGGTCCACCTTCAGAATCAGAACTCGCACCCAGAGCCAGGTGTCTGGCTGGTTTGGTCACGAATACGGGCAGTGTGGGACTTGGCTCCCAGATCTGGGCAGGAGGGGAGGAGAGAACCTCCCCCAACGTTATCAAACAAAAACACACGTACGTGCACACACACACACTCAAGTGCCGTGCTTCGTGCATGCTGGCAAAGGTAGCAGAAATTTCTGGACACATTCTGGACACATTCTAGACATGTGTCTCCTTATTTCAATCCACTAGGCAAGCCACCACCAGAATAATAATAACAGTGAGGTTGACAGTAATAATGAGGACGATAAGTGGTGCAGCAGTTAGAGCTAGACCTTTGAGAGTCCTGTCTGGCTTCAAACCCTGGCTTTTGCCATCATCTAGCATGTGATCCTGACAAAGTTACTTTTTTGTGCCTCAGTTCTGTCACTCAGGGCTAATAGAAGGACCTACTTTACAGGGTTTTTGGTGAGAATTAGCTGAGTACATGTTTATGTGTGTGTAGAAAAGATATGACATGGTATGATATGATATGGATCCTCCTCCTAGTACCTATTGGGAACTCATAGAACAATACTCACAGCATTCCCCTGATAATGTAGCAGAAACAGCTCTGATCCATTGGGTATTGAGATTAGCCAGGTTTTTACATTATCTATATTAGATCTAGAAACAGCTGCATCGAGGTAAGTATTATTATTGTTGTTATTAGCCCATTTTAGACACAAGACTACTGAGGACGGAAGAGTTATAGCACATTTGGTCAACGTGCTACACCGTTGACAGAGCTGGGATTTGAACCCAGGTATCTCTGACTCCAAAGCCCTTGCTTTTAACCTCTCCCAGCTCCCAAAGACTATGCAAAGCTGTCTTTTCCTTAGAATTTGCCTATGCCAGGGCGATTCTAAACTTGTGTTTACAAAGCCAAAACAATCAGGAGGCACAACTCCATCAAAGGATCAAGGTTGTCAGGTCAAGAAGATCATTCCAGACTTCTGGCAGCAGCACCAGAGAAAGGGCTACGGGGGTGTGTGGCCGCATTACCTGATTTGAAAATGGTGTCCCAGGCCAGTGTGTGGGCCTGCCACACCTTGGTATTGAGGCTCTTGTGCAGCTCGACTGGGGTTACCATCATCCTCCCAAACGTGCTCATCATCTGTGAGGAACACAATGCCTTTTCATTCCGGTTTCTACCTCTCTCAAAGACAACTGGAGAGGAGCCTTCACATGGGAGAGGAGCATTCTACACGACCCGCACCCTCTGCTTCCACAAAGGCAGGAACTCTCCCCCCAGTGCTGGACGCGGAGCCCTCCCCCACCCCGGTGGCACAATGAAGATGATCTTTGGGATGATTTCCCACTGGATGTGTTTAATAAAATATGTGATCTTAGGACCTCCATATTTAAAAAGAAGAAGAAAGAAGGAAAGCCATCACTTTCATAGAGACTTCCATTTCCATTAATTTCCCAACGTTCGCCATTTTCTACACCAGTTTCACGGCATCTATCACATCCATGTGTGGTCGACACGATTCAAAAATATTACATCGGAAAATTTTCAGACTCTTTTTCAAATAGTATTTTAATGGACCGACCTTTAATTGAAACACCTATTTAAACTTGCCTAAATGATGATGTAGTGTGATTCCTGGTTTACGAGCATACATGCACATACGTACATGAAAACACATGACACATTGAAAGTAACACTTAACTAGTGTAATAAAATAGGTGTGTGTGCCCCTCCTGGGGAAATGGGATGCACCTTTGTTAAGTTCTGAAAATTGGGAAAATTGCTATCTTCAAGGGGATGCTTACTGTTTTGATGGCCATGATGAAGTTCAAAGCTTCATCCCCGGCATTCTTCTGAAGGAGTCCAAATCTCTTCTCATAGAGCACAAGGCAGATGCCTGTCATTTAAAATAATCAAGAGTTACACAATCACAGAGGCACCGTAGTCTGGGAGTAGCGGGCTATTAAAGGCTTGATTCTATCTTTTGTAAGAGCAAGGTCTTTTCCAAGAACAGAGGAAAGGCAAAAAATCTGAGAGAAAGGGGCATGATACTCTTCTCACTTTCTAGAAATTGTCTCCACATCCACTGACCCAACCGCTGCAGAACCTCTGGGTCAGAAATGCCACGGTGAAAATACAGCCATTTTTATACAGGATTGAATGTCTCCTGCAATGCCTTGCTTTTGTCAGAGTTTATCATTGACACCATGTGTAAAAGACACTGTAAATGGCCTACCCAACACTCATTCTCTCCCATTTCTTCCCTAAGAGATCCCCAATTTTATTTAGAGTGTCAATGTATCAGTCCTCAGGCAATGAATCTGGATTGATCTAAGACTCTGGTGACAATCCTGTTCCCTGATTCCCCAGGCTTCCTGCAGCAGCCTGAGAAGCCACATGGCCCAGGTCTGGCCAATGAGGCTTACGGAAAATACTCCTTTGCTTTCTCAATAAAAGGGGCAAGTACAGCTGTCTTAGCTCCTCCCTCTTTCCTTCTTGTTTTTGCCTAGAGTGCAGAGGTGAGACCACGAGGGGCGGCGGCCATTTTGCAACAAGCCAACCAGCTAAGGATGGATGAGCAAAAAGATGGAGAGCCCCCAGTGACATCGTTGAGTCCTAGCTGCAGACTGCTCTCCTCGAGACTTCTCATAACACTGGAACAATAATTTTTAAGCCACCACAGTCCAATCTTCTTTGACTTGCAAAGACATGCATTCAATATTCCTTCATTTGGGTATTTCCAGCAGACAGTTTCCAAAACATACAGTTGTTTCTCCTCTGTAAACATTCCCTCACTTTATTCTACTCCCCCTTCCCTTAACACCTTCTGTGGGTTTCTTCTTTGCATGGAGCTTTCTAATGTGCTAAGATAGTCAGATGGTCTCTATCTTTAAAGTGAGGCTCAGCAGTTGGGGGAGACAGGTCACGACAAAAGCCTCCATCCTGGAGTGCCCTCTCCAATCCCTCGCATGAGCAGCCAGAGTGATCCTTTCAGAAAATCGGTCCAAGGCTCCTTCCAGTTAAAAGCATTCTGTATCACTCCCAGGTACCCCCAAGCTCAAAACCAAATTCCCATCCCTAGTTTACATGGGTTGGCCACTGCCTTCCTCCTATCCTCTGCCCTCACCATGTTGGTCATGCTCTGGTCATTCTGAACATCTTCCTGTTCCTTCAATAGAATCTTCTCTGCTCCTTCATTGACCTTCACCTGGTGAACTCCTACTCATCTAACAGGCCTCATCTGATATGGCCCCACCACTGTGAAGCACCCCCTGACCAAGCTCAGCTGAGGCAGCTCTCTCGGATTCTCCCACAGCCTTGAACCTCCTCAGTCAGGTGCCTACCCATTCTATGGAAACAGCTTCCTTGCCTGTATCCCCACTGGGCAGTGTCCCGGTCCAGGCGGAGCTCTGCTTTTTGTTCCTAGAGTGTTCCTCAAAGAAAGGGATCATCCCCTCTTCTGTTTGAAACCCTCCATGGCTCCCCACCTGACTCAAACTAAAAGCTCAAGTTCTGGCCAGAACCTACAGCCCCTGGCTTGGTCTTCCTCAACCCCTCTTTCCCTTCCCCTGTCATCCACCCCTATGGTCCGAGACATCACTCATACTTCCACCTCGGCATATTTGCCCTCCCTGTCTCCACATTCTGGAACGATCTTCCCCACAGATGCCCTGTGGCTTATTCCTTTAGGTCTCACTTCAACTGTCTCCTTCCCAAAACAGACTTGCCTCATCTAGGAGCTTAGGTTCTTTCTTGAATTCCTTACCCCTTGTCAAAATATATATTTTAAAGTGTGTTTACTTGTTGATCGTCAACCCTACTAGACTCTAAGCTCCATGGGAACACAGACATTGCTTGTTTTGTTCCCTGCTGTGTGCCTAGTACCTAGCATACTCCTGGGCACATAGCAGGTGTTCAATAAACGTTTGTTGAATGACTACATAAACAACCCATAGTGCAAAGCATAACCTGAGTGCCCAAAAGCATGAAAAGACTGCATGAACAGCTCTTTGTTGTCACTGACAGTATATGATTATAGAAGTTATTAACAGAGCCACTAGGAAATCAAACGAACAAGACCGTGAAGACAACTTACTTTTTTTTTTTTTTTTAAGATTTTATTTATCTATTTGACAGAGAGAGACACAGTGAGAGAGGGAACACAAGCAGGGGGAGTGGGAGAGAGAGAAGCAGGCTTCCCGCCGAGCAGGGAGCCGACAACTTACTTTCAAATGACCATTTGTTCAGCTCGCTGTATAAGTCTTCAATATGGCCCCTCTCATCACAGAGCTCATCTATTCTACCCGTAAAATCAGCCAAGACCTTAGAAGAAAGAAACCACAGAAGATATATTTCAGTCATTGAAGGAAAACAAAAGTTTAAAGGCTCCCTAAGCTAACTTCAGGTTTTGCTACCTTGTATATTCACTGCCCGTGATGTTATTAATTCTGAAGCAACACTAATTATATATTCTCGCTGGGGGCTCACCTTCTGCCCTAACAACCTCGTCCAGGGGTTATTTTCTCAGCTTTTCCCAAAACCACCCTAAAGCTTCGGTTTCAGCTTTTGATCTAAATTTAAGAAAAGGAAAACATTTCTTCTAATCAGACTGGGGACTAAACCATGAAGGAGCAATCAGCCAAGTGTCTGTTGGCATATCCTGTCAAACACCATGAGGTCTGCCGCTTCTGTATCTGGGCCAGCAAACATCTCCTTACTGGCTGGTATTGTGTTAGGCGTGTTGAACTTGGAAGCAGAAAAACCTGCAAATTTGGGACACAGCTCCTTCACTAAATAGCTCTGTGACGTGGGACAAGTTACATAAGGTCTCTAGACGCCAACTGCCCAAATCAGGGTTTTAGATGACTAACGCCTCACATTTAACAAGGCTTGTATCGTACCAAGCACTATGGAGTGTGTTATCTTAGCTGATCCTCACAACAACGCGGTGAGGTAGAAAGTACTATCATTACTCCCATTTCCTGCCTAACAGAGGGGAGAACGGGCTTCCAGCGGGGCTCAGGTGCTCGCCCTTGGACACGTAGCTGGAAAGTGGCCATGCTGGGGCCTGGAACAAGGTAGGTATGACTACAAAGCCCATCCGTGTAACCAATGGGCATTTTGTCCACATAGTGCATTAAAAAGGACTTTGAAATTGTTACCATCAAAAAACTCCAGAAACTTCACATAAACATATGGAATTTTATAATAGTAATAATAATAATAATAATAATAATAATAATAATAATAATGACAAAATCTGGAGACACTGGGTCTGCATTCCCACGTGGTAGTCATTTGCTGGAACTGGGGCAGCTGTCCCTTCTAGAAAGGGCATGCACTGTTCTGTTTGTTAAAATCCCTGCTGGGCCTTCCTTACACATTTATATGAATTACCTGGCCCCTGAAACCTTCTGGGTTTGCAATCTGCACCTATATGATCCTATCTGGGTCCAAGTTCAGTTCAAAACAAACACCCTAAGTGATCAGGAGTAAAGAGAACACTGTATGCTTAAATCTCTTCCTTTTTGGCCCTCTGTTGACTAAAGGATAATGTCTAAATGCCTTATCATAGTCCAAAAACATTAAGCTCTGCCCTCTGTCCAGCATCGTTTCAGAGAGAGCCTCGCCTCAGCTGCTCTGAATGTACTATTCTCTGAACACTCCATGCTATCTCATGCCTCTCTATTTTCAGCAAGCTATTCTCTCTTCCTGAATGCCTTTCTCCACCTTCTCTGGCTTGAAGACTCCTATTCAAATGGTATGACCGAGGACTTTTGTAAGCATTATCTCATTTAATCCTCCCAGCAAATTTGCGGGGTGGGAACTGTCGTGTATTTCCCAATGTATATATTAGGAAAGTGAAGCTTAGGGAAGTTAAGGGAAGAGTCAGGTTACAGACCTAGGGGGTGGAGGGCTGAGGTTCAAAGCCAAGGCTGAGGAATACCAAAGTCTCTGCTTGTAATCACTCCCTTATTGAGATGTTACTTTACAAGAGAGTGAAGGAAGGAGGAATAAGGGTTTGGGGGAGGAGGAGTGGGGAGAAAAAGAAGACCCCTGAACCATCAAATTGCCTGCACTTTATAGCTATGACTTGAAGTTCCATAAACATCTCTCCCTCCCCAGGCTCCCAGCCTGCAAACCTCGTTGATTTTGTTGTCCAGCTTCATAATTTCTACTGGTTTCATTAGTTTTTTCTGAAAAGCACTCCGGACCCTCTGCCAGTCCTCTCCTTCCCTGGGAGGGAAGCAGAATTGTATTTAGAGCAAACTGAAAGGGAAAGAAGGGAGAAGCAAAGACGCCCCCCAGCTCTGCCACTTTGTGAACTCTATAATCAAATGAACACTGAGAAGCATGCCACCAACCTCCCAGAGAATGTCAGCATTGGAATATTGGGGGCTGGTTTGACAACCGAATGAAACCACCTTTCCTCCCAGCCAAAGATGACGCCAGGAAGGTGAAGTCCAGGTAACTGGGGTTCAGGGCTTTTGAGGTGCCCTTGCTGGGGCTGACCTGGGAGGCCAGATGCCTCAATTCTCAGCAGTAAGAGTGGGCACCCAAACATCCCCTTCACCAGCAACCCAGATCTGTTTGAGAAAAATTTTCTCTTCTCTTAATCCATTGACTTGGGCTGAAAGTCACATTCACAAAACACCGCAACCCTAGAATTCTATCATTGCCTCCAAATAATACACAGTCAGAGGTTCACTGGAGCTGTAAAAGCCTGTTCTAATCATCCACCTTCTTCCCTCACCCCATAGTAGACCACACAGCCTGTGATTAAAATCCCTGCTGGGCCTTCCTTACGCATTTATATGAATTACCTGACCCCTGAAACCTTCTGGGTTTGCAGAGTAGACATTACTATGGCTTTTAATTCCAATGATTATATCCTGAAAAATACAACTATTAGGAGTTACAATTTGGAAGTTAAAAAAAAAAAAAAAGAAGTGCTAACCTGTTAAATGCTAACAATGAAAAAGCAGAGGAATCTCATCACATAATGGCATTTATCTATCTAAAAGAATGAGACCTTGATGTCCCTCTTCATCCCACCTTTCTGACTAGACTTGGATCTTTCTGGAGGGGAATGCGTCCCCTCCAGATAGGAAGGTAGCTGTCAAAAGCAAAAGAAGGTAATTTCTGGCGTTTGAGCTCACAAGAGGGGATTACAGACAATCGTTAAGGGATAATTTTGTATATAATACGTTGGCCTGGCACGCTGACTTCCGAACTTCCACCTGCCCAAGAGTCTGAACACCACAATTTGGATAATGCTTTGGGCCTTTCTTTAAAAAGGCACAGCCCTGCCCAGTTGCTGGAGAAAAGGCAGGTGTTGGGTGCACACCTCTTCTCAGCCCACTCTGATCTAGGCAAGAGTTCGAGACTAGGCCGGGTAGAGCCTTTCGTGTTCCCCCAGCATACGGAGGGTACCACCGCGGAAAACCCTCTCCCAGTTTCCAAGCGCATGGAGCCCAGACGCCGGCCCCCATCCTGCCTCCTGGACTCACAGGATCAGCAGCCCGTAGCCCTCCTTGCGGTAGTCGCGATAAGCCTTCCAGGGCTTGATCTCCAGCCGCTGGGGGTACGCGCTCTCCGTGCGGTACAGCGCTTCCAGCAGGCACGGCGAGCCCAGGTGCACCGAGTCGAAGGAACCCAACTTCATGCGGAAAATCTTGCCATACTTCCTGTGGTACTCCGCCTGCCGCGGGCCGGGCCAAGTCAGCGCGCATCCCTCGCAGTCCCGGGAGCGCTCCTCCCGCCTCCCGCCTCCCGCCTCCCGCCTCCCGGGGCCGCAGCTGCCGCCACCCTCGAGCGCCCTGTGCGCCCGGGCCGCGCGCCTCGCCGAGGGTTTGGAACGCACGCAGGGCAGGGAGGCGAGAGGGAATTGGGGCGCGACGAGGCATTTACCAGCGTGTCGTGCTGTTTCTTGAGGCCCCCTTTCCAGAGAATCTCCAGCAGGCTGCCCAGCAGCGGCCAGTTGGTGGGGCCCGGCAGGGCGGCCGCGTTCTGCGCCTCGCGCGGTTCCATCAGCGGGCAGAGGGGCACCTCCCGCGGCCGAGGGGGTGCGCACACCGCAGACGTCACCGGTCTGGGTGGCTGCCCCAGGTGGCGCAGCTGCTGGAGGAAGGCGACAAGGGAGCGGCTCTTGCTGATGGGGGAGCTCATGGCGGCGGGGGACACCGGGCTCGTGGGAGTGCGCGGGGGCCGGGAAATGCGACTTTGCTAGAGAGGCGCCGGCGGGATCTGGGGGTTTGACGATTCTGGGAGAGAGGGGCAAAGAGGGCCAGCAGGTGCGATGGAGGCGGCGGCAGAGGAGCAGAGAGAAGAAAGGACCTGGAGCAAGGATGCTCGGCGCTGCCCCGTGCGGGGGCCTCAGGGCGCGGGGGGCGGCCGAGCGCTGGCCCCAGGAGCTGGAGGGGTGCCTCTGGGGGTTGGGTGTCTCTTGGAAGAGGAAGGGAAGGAATATGGATCCGCCCGTGGGTCTGCGAGGCTGACTTTCTGGTCTGGAGCCGCGAAGTGGAGGTGTCAGGGAGGGTAGAGAGATGCTGCTAGGCGCTGCGGTTTCCTCCTATCCCTCTCCATGCCCAGGGACCATGTATTTATGGAGCCGGGGCAGGCCCTGGGTGGCCAATGAGCACACTGAGTAGGGCGGAGTGGGCCCTGGCTGGCCCGGCCCGGAGGGACGCGGGACCCGGGGCGGGGGGTGGAAATAGGATGGAGTCAGCGAGGTGAGCGAGGGCGCCCGGGCTTCGGGTGGCGGGTGCGCGGCTCCCCGGGCGGGAGCGCGGCGGACTCCACCCGGAGTTCACCGGGTGTGCGCCCAGCGCGCCTCCCCGCCCTGCCCCGGCGGGCAGGAGCCGGCAGTGGCGGCCGCCGCCGCAGCCCCGCGCTTGCACAATCGCGCAGCCGGGCGGGCGAGGTCTCCGAGTGCGGCCCAGGGAAGGCTGCCGGCGCCGGCCGGGGGCCCCGGAGTCCGCGCGCCTCCCGGCAGCCAGTGCTTGCCAGCCTGGACCGAACTCCTTTTGGAGGAAGGTTGGCTTTCTGCGCCTCCCAAGGTGGGGTGTCGGAGACAAGTGAAATGCATCCAAAGAGGGCATTTCACCTTCGGGTCTTCACTTGGGCCAGGCTGGACAGTTGGGTTTGTAGTTTCCTCCCTGCCTGCTCCATTTCTTGGTTGTTAGGAAGATTTAATGGATTACAGGAGGTAAAGCGCCAACAGCAGAGCCTAGTCGGTAGTAGCACTCGATACAGTTGTTATCCCTTTGGGCAGTTAGGGAATGCGGTGACAGCGAGGCTTGCGGTGGCGGCTGGGCTACCTCTCCCACGTCCACCGGCCCCCTCTCTTTTTGTGCAAAGATGCGCACGTGCAGCTTCCAGCCGCCGGGCCCCACCAGCCCCACCCACCCCTGCAAAGTCCATCCTAGGCAAGCGCGGGGCCGCACACGCGCACGCACGCACACAATTTCTAGAGTCATCGGGGCTGGCCAGAGTAGAACTTGTTCTACTAATTCAGGAAGAGAAGTTGGAAATTTTTGTTGGTTGTGTTAGAGTAATTCGTGGCCTGTCATTCTGACCCAGCACGGGAACTAAGACCAGCCAAGTTGTTTTCTCTTCCGGCTCCCCAGTCACGTGACCGGGCCCTTTTTGACCCTAGTTTTGGTAACTTCCCTAGTGAGTTTATTCTAAACCTCTAGTTTGTTTCTTGAGAACCTTTAGCAGTCCACGTTGAGCTTGAACTCTGTCATTTCAGATTTGTCCTGAGATGTTGATGATTGCTAATGTTAATAAAAATAACTATATTAAGGGCGCCTGGGTGGCTCAGTTGGTTAAGCGACTGCCTTCGGCTCAGGTCATGATCCTGGAGTCCCGGGATCGAGTCCCACATCGGGCTCCCTGCTCGGCAGGGAGCCTGCTTCTCCCTCTGACCCTCCCCCCTCTCATGTGCTCTCTCTCTCTCATTCTCTCTGTCTCAAATAAATAAATAAAATCTTAAAAAAAATAATAACTATATTAATATAATGTATTATATTAATTATTATATCTCCTTTTACAATGTAATTGGTATGCATTATATTTATAGATATCCCTATATATACGCATTATATATCACATACTATAGATTAAATACTATATGTAATATATACATCTTATATAATGTACAAATGAGCGCTTTCTAGAGGTTATGATAGGGCACTTAAGCTAGACATTGTACGAAAGTTTTCCCACTGAGTTCAGCCCAATGACAAAAATAAATGAATCAGTAAGACGGAAGCTTAGAGAGTTAAGCCCAATGTCACGTGTGGCTCATGTGGGATTCAGACCCCAGATTTTTCTGATTCTAGCCCTTATTATATACATCCATCTACATCATGCATTTTACGTCGCCTTTTGTTAAACCAAGACCATCTCAGAATATTGGGAATGTTCCTTAAGTGGGAATATCACAAAGAGGGGCGGATATGGGATCAGTTTGTGTGGGGCTGTGTGAAAGAACGTTGCTTTATGTGCTAATGGTGGTTAAAAAAAGAATAGCTCCAAATACAAGATGCATTTAGTCCACCATTGTGTACCTTGCTTCTGGCAGGTGCTTGGCACATAGTGAATGGTCAATAAATAACTCTTCTGTTAAGTCAGATATTGAGTTATCCCCCTTCCTTGTGCTTTCTTTTCTCTCTCTCTCTGCAGGTGCACCCAAAAAGAAAGGGCAATGATTTTATATTTTCTAGATTTTCATATGAGTTTAGCACTGTGTTGCCTTATAAACTCCAAGTAAACACTTGGAAGTGTAGGCAGTTGTTAGTGGCATAACGGCCGGCGAGAACATTCTTATTTCAGGAAAATTGGTTTCTCATGTCCAGTGGAGAAAGTCCCCAGTAATTTGTATACTGGATGGCAGAGGGAAGAAGATTAGTTCTCGGAAACTTATCCATCCTTGACAAGGTGCAACTAAATTCAACGTGACTGCTTTGAGCCCAGCCCAGAAACACTCTTCCTAACTGGGCCTCATCCCTAGCTCATTACTTAGCCTCTGTGAGTCATCCTGCCCGGGGTTCCTGCTGGGAATTACTAATGAGAGATGCTGAAGCATCTCATAAATGCCCACCATCATTACTGAGACAGGCCCAGGCCCTCTGTTTGGTTCTGGGAAATCTTACCAAGTCCTGACGGGATAATTATACTCCAGCCCTCACACCAAGCCACCGCAGATGACAAAGTGTGGTTATGTGTGTGTATGTGTGCATGTGTGCACCCATGCATGTGCATGCGTGTGAGCATATGTGATGAGGGAATAGCGGAAAAGTCCTTGGAAGGACAATAGCTGGTTTCGCCACTGAAAAACACAAAATTCTTTCAAATACATTAAATGGTAATATAGTTTTGTGCTTCAAAGCTTTGACTAAATTTGGTGTAGGTCCTAGAGCCACTTTCAGATTGTGGATCCGCAGAGGACTTACCTTCCGCATCTGTAGCATGGTTGGTGTTAGAACTCCAACCTCACACCCTGAGCAAAGCCCAAGCTCCATGGAAACAGCAATAATAATAATAATAATAATAATAATAATAATAATAAATAATAATAATAGCCAACCTCATGGAGTTTGCTGTGAGAACAATGCAGATAAAGTTCTCAGCGCATCGGGCTCCCTGCTTGGCGGGAAGCCTGCTTCTCGCTCTCCCACTCCCCCTGCTTGTGTTCCTGCTCTCGCCATCTCTCTCTCTGTCAAATAAATAAATAAAATCTTAAAAAAAAAAAAAAAGTTCTCAGCACAGGTTTTTGCAAACTGCGTGCAAGAGAGACAATTTATAATGTCTCAATTATTATACCTTGTGTTCACCTTAATATTGCAATTTTGATTTGGGAGACTGTATAATTGACTAAAGCCAAAGGAATATTAGCAAAGAAATGCTGCTGAGTTCAAATCCCAGCTCAGCTGCTTAGTAGGCAGATAAAGCAAGGGCGATTTACTCATCTCTTTAAGCTTCAGGTATCTCAGCTCAAAGTGGTGATAAGGGGAGCACCCACCTAGTGGTGTTTTTCTGAGGATGACAAAGCATTGGGAGTTCCTGGCATATACTAAAGCTCTAAAATGTTTATCGTTAAAGTTATTAAGTATAGGAACTGGGCTTTCAAAAAATTAAGGTCATAATCTCTATTACATTTGTCCCAGAAACAAATGTTTCTCCACCTAAGTAGACAAAAACCTCCTTGAAATTACAGATGTTGTCTCCTTGGTTTTGTCTCTCCTGGAGCATAGGACATAGTGGTGTTTACCTTGGCCAGCACCCAAAAAGCAAATAATAGACCATTGAGTATTGATTATTTCCTCATTCTTCAGCGAAAAGAGAAAGATCAGTATCAATGCATTCTCTGTGTTCTGAGGGAGAAGTTGTTGGTAAATCCTGGAAGGCTTTATTTGTGTGTCATATAGAAAGCAATTCTGTATAAATAATAGTTTTGGTCTCCACGTATTGGGTTGAAGCCATGAACCCACCACTCACAAGCTGTGTGGCCTAGGGCAGGTTATTTAACCTCTGTAAACCTGGTTTCCTCATTCATAAAATCGGGGGTTACTATGCCTATATCTCAGGAAGGCTAAGATGGATGCTTTAAATGGGTAGAAAACAATTAAATGCTATCTTCACAAACATTGTCGGGCCCCATACATGCTAATGATTTCTGAGTAGAATTCGGTCCTGTTGGTAAGTTAAAGTTATATAATGGAAAAATGTATCTTAAATCCCCCAAACAGAGTTACATGGGGAGAACTTTTGAGAAGTTTCCTCATTAAAAGAGCTGTTCCATTTTGAAGGCGATGAAAAACACAGGGTGCACACTCAAGTTTATGAATCATTTTCCTCTTACTACAAATTATAATTTATTGAGGAGCTCCTGTGTGTGTGCCAGATATTTTACTATCTCTTCCAACACAGTTATACTGTAAAATAAGTATTATTTTTCTTTTTATAGGAGAAAAACGTGTTTCTTAGAGAGTTTAAGCCAGACCTGAGTTTGAATCTACCCTACCATATGTGGCCGATTTAGTTCACCTTGTCCTCATCTATAACATGGAAATAATAGTGGTTCTTCTATACTATTATAAATTATAATTATAATAGTATTATATAGTCACAATCCTATAACTTGAATTCTAGCTTGCTTTAGGATGTCAGCTCCCTGAAGGCAGGAAGACGGTTTGTCTTACTCTGTGCTATGTTCTTAGTATCTATACCTATGCTTTGATCGGGTTAGGTGCTCAATAAATATTTGTCAAATAATATCCTGCAAGATAACAGAGATTAAATGTCTTATTTGCTATAGCTGTACTTTTTGAGTTGATCGATATAAAGGAACATTTTATTTCATTTTTTCCTTTTTTTGAAATGTCTGAGAAAATAGAAATCTGTACAAAGAAGACGTGCACTCTTTAACAACACATCTCCACATGAAAGTGGAAATAATTGGTTAAATAAGTTAATGTTATAAATGGTATTTGTTACATGGTAAAGAGTATTAGCTATTATTATCAATAATAGTTGTGGAAGATACAGCTATAACTATTGGATCTAGAGTCAAGTTAAGCTGCCTAATGAAGCAATCCATCGATTTTGAAAAGTTCCATTGGTACTATATATGTTTCATAACTGACTTTTAAAATGATGTCATCATTACATCATCACAGACATACCTACTCTACACTTTCTTGCATGATATAACTTGGCTAATTCCATCAGGGTGAAAAACGGAGAAATTCCATGATAGAATTATTATTGCTCATTATTTTGGATGCAAAATACATTTTCCTTTGCTCCTGTGTGTCAAGAGCCTGCCTTGACAGATCTTATGGCTGTTGATTTGCATGAAGCATTTTGCGCTCTGATTGTGTATTCCCAGAGCTTTAATATGAAGCACGAGTGCATACCTTCATAAGGGATAAGCACCTAAAGGGAATCGTGGAAAGTACCTGTGTAGTCCCAGTCAGCTCCAGGATGAATGGGACTGGATATCTGATTGTTTATCAGTTTCATGAAGTGGGTCAAGGGAACTGTTCTGAAATAAGAAAACACTAGAAGAATTCTTTGTCCTTAGGAAAAACAAAGTTTAGTAGCAAATGTCAAATAGGCCTCACAATCTAGACCCTGTGATCTGATCTTCCACTGCTAGAGAACAGCTAGGCAAACCTCCCATAGTCTGGTTCTTGCACAACATCAAATGATGTTTACAGCAACCAGGAGAAAGCCAATCAGGGTCTGATCCTATTGCAACTTGGAGAGAATAATTTGGGATCTCGTGTGTTTATATGAATACTCACAGATTCCCCCCCAGAATCTGTATTTTACCAACACCTTCGGGTGATTTATATGCACATTAATGTTTGAGAAGCATGCATATTATTATCCTACTTTATAGGAAAAGTAAAAGAAACTCAGGGTAAGTATTTTGTCCAAGTGGCCGATTCAAACCCAAGTCTGTCTAACTCCAAAGTTGCTCTGCATTATTGACCAAAAAGAAGTTTCTTGTCCCTAAAAAATAAGGGTGCCCCCATGGGTGCAAATGCTCCCGTGATGGCACTTTTTTTCCCTTTCTCCTTTTCCTTTCTTTCTATTCTTCTGTTACTGTTTTTTAAGATTTTATTTACTGATTGATTTGAGAGAGAGAGAGCATGAGCAGGGGGGAGGGGTAGAGGGAGAAGCAGACTCCCACTGAGCAGGGAGCCCAACGAGGGGCTCGATCCCAGGACCCTGGGACCATGACTTGAGCTCAAGGCAGACACTTAACCAACTGAGCCACTCAGGCGCCCCTATTCTTCTGTTATTGTTAATGAATGAGTCCTTACGTTCTCTTAAAAGTCAGGGGTAGATATGTTGCAATTTCTTACCTTAAGGGATTAAGAGAAAAGACAAAAAGCCCAAAATTCTTATTCCAGAAATTACGTTTCCGCCCAGCCAGCAGGAAAGCTGGATGGGTGCATCGACACCGAGGAGCTTGAGTCAGCAGTTCCCTCAGAAGTGGAATCCAAAGTGAAAATGTCTGACCACCATCCTTCATTTAAGGCTACTGAGATGGCTACTTCAGGAAACCTCCTGAGTTCTCTGGGACTCTGATTTTCATAACCTAGTAGAAAAGAAGTTATCATCAGAAAAGCTCTTCCCTACTAGCTGGAGATGCAAGATGAAGTGGATATTTCAATAGAGAGCATCTCATGATGATTGGGTGAAAGGACGTATAGTGGCCTTCCCAGTGGATGAGTAAAATTAGGAGGGCCTCCAAAAGTCTCATATGGCAAGTTTAAATTCCAATTTGCACCTCAAAGCTCAGAATCTCAGAGTTCTACAATGATGTTAGGAATCTATTGTGTTCTCCGTATGCAGGAAATCTGGCTTAACCACGGAGCATGTCCACACCCCGCCACACGCGTACACCTGCCCACACACTTGTAGCTGTGTGGCCATACGTGGTCCTTCAGTCATACCCTCCCATACATGCACACCCCCCACATCCTCCTCACATGCACACCTCCCAACACATGAACATGCACCCACAACACCTTCACCACATGCACCCCAGCTGCTCACTCATCCTGTCAAATACATTGTCCAAAAGGTAGCGGTTAAAGGTTAGAGTAAGAGAAACCTGGGTTTAAAGCATGACTTTGAACAAGCGACATCCTCTCATTGAGACTCAACTTCTGCTTCTGTAAAGGGTGGTACTTACTTCATAGAATTTGTTCAAGCACTAAGACAATGCATATGAGGCATGTAACAAGTAGTCAATAAATATTGGCAAGTAAATATTAGCTAAATTACTATTAACTGAAGGCAAAGACAGGGGAATGTCTTAATTCCATAAGGAGTGCTTTTGGTGGATGTCTTGGGTGGTGGAATTTTTGGGGCCAGGTGGCATTTTTTATACGTATAATCCTATCTTCAGAAGCCTCTACCATGTGAGAACAAAGAGAAGGTTCCTAAAGGGAAACTTTTGCAAGATATCTTGAAAAGTACACACCTAGAAGGAACATCCAGTGGTCATGGCCATCCAGTTAATTGTAAGGAAAAAAGTACCTAAGGGGTTATATTCTCAAGTATGTTAGAACAAGGTGTGAATGGACTTTTCTCTAAACGTTAACAGGGAAGGTAATTTTGGGGGTTTCCTGCATCATTCAGCTCTGCATCTCTCATGGTTCACCACAACTTAAGACCCCCCTTTCCTACTATGGGACATTCTTCCTGCTAATTCTGCCTCTAGTGGAAGTGGAGAATGAATATACACTCGTATGTAAGATGTTCAGGTATAACTTGTAAATGTTGTGAATGTCCCTGCTCTCACCCTTTCTGGGAATCACCACAAATCCAGAAGGCAAATACCATGTTGACTATCATTTTACAAACAAGGAAATTTAGGCTCCGAAATTGTGAGTGACCTTCCCATGGTCACACAGTAAGTTAGTAGGAGAGCTGAGAATCAAAGCATGTCCTCATCCAGCTTCATTCATACTCTCCTGTGTTCCATCTTGAGTATAATATATTTCCATACTTTTGACGATTATTGCATTTTCCTTAAATCTGGATGGCAAATACACCATTCTGCCCAGCATTTGAACCTAGAATATTTTAAGGAACCCTAAAATAGGGACATCTGCACCACTACAGAAGCCAAAGAGGCTCAGAAAAGTCCCCCTTGCATGCAAACTGGTGCAACCACTGTGGAAAACAGTATGGAGGTTCCTCAAAAAATAAAAAATAGAAATACCCTATGATCCTGTAATTCCACTCCTGCGTATCTACCCGAAGAAAATGAAAAGATACGTGCACCCCTATGTTTACTGAAGCATTACTTACAATAGCCAAGATATGGAAACAACCCAAGTGTCCACTGTAGATGAAGGGATAAAGAAGAGCTGGTATATGTATTCAATGGAATATTATTCAGTCATAAAAAGGAATGAAATCTCGCCATTTGCAACAATAGGGTTGGAACTAGAGGGTATTATGCTAACGAAATAAGTCAGTCAGAGAAAGACAAACTCCATATGATTTCACTCACATGCAGAATTTAAGAAACAAAACAAAGGAACAAAGGGGAAAAAAAGAGACAAACAAAAAACCAGACTCTTAACTATAGGGAAGAAACAGATGGTTGCCAGAGGGGAGGTGGGTGGCGGGAAGCGGAAAACAGATTAAGAATACACTTATCATGATGAACACTGAGTAATGTATAGAATTATTGAATCACTATATTATACACCTGAAACTAATATAACACTGTACATTAATTATACTGGAATTAAAGGAAAAAAAAGCCCCTCTCCCAGCTGAGCCACAACTAGAGAGCACGTGACTAACCTCAGCCAATCAGATGTTGTGGGTGGGGGTTTCCGTGAGGAGCCTGCAGACTGGAGATTTGCGTGGGTGGTGGCAGCGAGGGACTTCCACGTGCTGTGTCCCCCCTGCTTGTGGCAGCCTCGGGGACTATGAACCTAACCAGACTTTCCTTTTGGTATAATTCTGGCCACAGTTTGGCTGCTTCATCCCCCTTGAGGCCTACCTACTTTTTCAGGTCAGGTTGTCTAGCTTTGCTGTCAATTCTGTGGACTCCACGATATCTGTCAACAAATTCCTTTTCTGCTTAGGGTAGCCACGGTGGGCATCTGTGATTCTAAAACAAGAAGTTTGACCAACTGTGACCAGACGATAGAGAAAAGAGGCCGTATTCTCTTCAAATGTTTCAGGTGTCCTCTTCAACCTTGCAAGGCTCCTGAGCAGCCCATTTCTGGGACTTGCCAAGCCAGGGCAGCAAACAGACTTTTCATGAAGACTCTTTGAATGTTTACATTTTTCTTTTTGAATCAATAAGAGAATTGTCCATTTTCTTTTCACATCTTAATAAATATGGACAGGGCTGTCGGGATGTCCTCAGTGAGGCTGGAAGTCTGGAGTCCTTTCTGGGCTCTAGCACTTTCTCTACGGTGCTCATGTGGCCACCCAACCCCTCCCCACCCCATCTCAATGGCCTAGTTAGTGCAGTGGTTAAAAGGGACTAATTTAAGTCAGACCAACGGAGTTTAAATCCAGCTCTTCTACTTCCTGGCTTTGCAAACTTGGGCAAATCATTCAGCAGCTCTGTGTCTCTGTTTCTTAATCTATAAAATATGGATTATGATACTACCTATCTCCTAACGCTATTAACATGATCAAATGAGTTAATTCATGTCAAGCACTTAGAATAATGTCTGATGTGTAGTAAATGCCAGGTTAGCTTTTACGTGTTTTCATCACATGTGATGCACACTTGCTCTTATACCCTTTCTTTTATCAAAACCAGCTTTCAGAAAAGAATCGATATTGTGTAAGGATCTCGGTCTGAATTTGTTTCTCTCACTGGAATATCCTCAAATGAAGCCCTTTCTCTAACCATGAAAATCCTGGTCAAGGAATTGGAGATATTTGTAGAAGTTCAGGGGATATTTTCAGGGACAGAAGAGTCCATACTCACAGAACTCAATGACACTTCCACCTACACAAGGTCAAGGCTGCAAGTGAATGTACAGGAATTAAATCCAGATGTTGAAATGTATCCAAAGACAGAGGGATGGAGGGAAATTATTTTTTATCCTTGAGATAAATAGCAGTTTGATAGGATGCAATGAAAAGCCTCCCTTGCCCTGTTCTGAAGACATGTGATCAATGAGTCCATAGAGTTTCACCATTAACAATGTCCCGAGGGGTGTCAACCTATTCACTTTTACTTACATAACACTTACAATCAGTTTATCTCACCAACATAAATAAGTATGTGATCCTCATGCCTGAGGTTGTGACTTGATTTCAAAACCAGTCAATCACAAATAAAGCTCCTCGTGGGTTTTCTAAAGTCTAAGTGACTCAGATATTTTGTTATTCAACAAGATGACCACCACGACTCAGGCAACAGAGCTGTTAACATTTTCTGCAGTCTCAAGTCTGGAGTCCAAAATAAAATGAATTATTTCATAAATACCTTTTCTCTAAAATGAAAATGTGTGTGTCTCTTGGTCGTCAAAATCCTTGTTTGAATCTTCAAGGAGAAAACTCATGGTTTGAAAAGTGGACTTGGGCAACAGATGCAGTTGGGTTCAAATCCCAGCTGCAGAACTGATCAGCCTACGTGACTATAGGCAAGTAATATCATCTCTCCCAGCCTCTGCTTCTTCATCAGTGAAAAAGAGAATATTACCAAATGCATACGTGGTTGTATGGATACCACTTAGCAGAGTGCCTGGCGCATGGCCAGCAGGTGGTATAAGGCTCTGTTTTGCTTCCAGCTAGCACTTCATGTCCAGAAGGACACCACACTGAGATGGGGGAACATGCCTTCACTTCTGTTGAAAACCTTGGTTGTAGGAGGGAAGAATTCTAATGGAAGTGGTGTTGTCTTTGGCCCCATTTTAAACTTCACTCTTTGGTAAGGTAGATTGTGTCATGGAGTGGATTCCAAATTCAAGTTCACTGGAAAGGGTTGCTTGGTGGTCTACCACTCCAGTGGGTATTTTATAAAGCTGGAACAATTTAGAAGAGCAGCTTTATATGGAGAAAGGTCGTTTTTTATTCTCTTCCAGCCTTTTTTTTTTTTTTATGGTAAAGTCTTTGTTTTTATGTTGTTGGTTTTAGATTTAAGCTTTCTTGGTTTAATGTCCTTCCTTAGCAAAATAAAAAGTCAGCACCTCTCTGATGATACTACTCCACAGTCCATATTTTAAAAAAAATGTATTGGGATGTGAAATTCAAATGATTGAGAACTATTCGTATCACAGTCAAGCAATTCTCCCTGTTATCTCCAAGTATAGTATTGTTCTATGTCCCTCTGCTACCTTAATGCCTACAGCCCAGGAGATATAAATAGACCAATTCTTTCTTTCTTTCTTTCTTTCTTTCTTTCTTTCTTTCTTTCTTTCTTTCTTTCTTTCTTTCTTTCTTTCTTTCTTTCCTTCCTTCCTTCTTTCTTTTCTTGGTCAGGTAAAATCAACTAGGATATTTTATTTATTTTTATTTTTTTATATTTTCTTAATTTTTAATTTTTTTTAATCTACAATGTAGCTGACATACACTGTTATGTTAGTTTCAGGTGTACAATATAGTCATTAAAAAATTCTGTACATTACTCAGTGCTTATTGTGATAAGTGTACTCTTAATCCCCTTCACCTATTTCCCCATCCCTCCATCCACCTCCCCTCAACTAGGATATTTTAATTAGGACAATGAATGAAGGCACAAAAGACCAAGCTCAGTTTCTAAAGTGACTATTCCCTACTATTTTATTACTAATGAGCTTTCAAGGAACTGTCTTCCACAACACTTACAAAATCATGGTCTCTGCTGATGAACAATCTCATGAAACACACAGAGAGGTTTATGCTAGGTACCAGGCAGTGATCACAGATCCCAGTGCAGAGCTTCCCAGAATCATGACTCGAGGAAGCCCATGTGAAAGACAAAAAAGGTGAGTTAGTGAGAAATGGCTTCTCTCCCTACTCCACTGGCCTGGGCCTTTGGCAGCCATGATGGCACTTGACAATGGATTCTGGCCATACATTAACCAAGACAGGTGGACAGTTGATTCAAATGGGCCACTTGGATCTTACTCCAAAGCATTGATTTGGGATTTGGGAAATAGCCTGCTCATTAGTGTGAACTGGTCTCTTGATCAGGAGTTATGAGGAGACCATCTTTTACTCCCTACATCCCTATAACTGAAGCAGTACAGAAGGAAAGTTCTCAGAGATAAAGAAAGTTGGAGCAGCTGAGCCGAGAGAAATGGAGTGAGAGTCCTGATGGTTTAACAGCTCCCATTTGCAGGCCTTTCTTGAGGCCTGGTGGAGCTAGAACTTCTGGATTTGGTAGCAACTTAGATTCTTTTGGTTGTAAGCAACAGAAACTGGTGCTGGTTATCCTAATTAGTAAAGGAATTTATCTGGCATAGGATAGAGGCTTGCAAAAGTGTGGCTGGATGACCAAGGTGAGGGTGTGGGATTCCAAAATAGAAACCCACCACTAAAGAATTATCAGCACCAGGGCTTTGGGACACCGAGACCCAGAGTGACGTGCAACAGGTATCATTTGAATACCGGCAGAATATCTGATTAGCATTCTTGCTTTCAAATTCTTTTTTTTTTTTTTTTTAAGATTTATTTACTTATCTTTGCGGGGGAGGGGCAGAGGGAGAGGAAGAGAGAGAGTCTTAAGCAGAGTCCAGGCTGAGCTGCGAGCCCGATCTCACGACCTGAGCAGAAACCAAGAGTCTGATGCTTAACCAATTGCGCCACCAGGCGCCCCTGCTTTCAAATTCTTAAGACTCAAAGTGCTGGGTGAATCACACGTTTTGGTGTCCCTCTCAGGCATCTGAATTTGAGACCCAAGATTGTTGACAAAAGTCACCCTGCTTCTCCTTCAGAATAACGCATTCTGCAGATGGGTCTCCATGATGCCATCAATTTCACCTCCTCCGAATGAACTCCAAAATTCTTAGGGATCCAAGACAGAGGAAATAATTGCGTGGAGGTGGGTTTATGGTGAGTAAGCATTTTTCCTTAAAATGATCTCAGCTAACTTCCTTGTTTTGTTCTAGGTAGCTTGGAAACGTTTGAAACTGATTTGTTTTGCTCAGGAGAACAATGTTATCTCAGTGTGTGGGGCCAGGTACACGTCTCCTTTCTGATCTGAAAAGTAGTTGGCCTAGAGCACCAGGTGGAAGACACTTGTATTCTCAAATGCTCATTAGGTGATCAATTTTGGACAAAAGTGGGATTTAGAGAAAGAATTAAGGCTTTAACAGTTCATCCCTGGCCCTTAGGAAATGCAACAAAATTTAAAATAAGCCAACAAACATCACCTGTAATCATACAACCCAGGGGAAAAAACAATAGAATTGTTTTAAACAGAAAACTTTTTTTTTTTTTTAAGATTTTATTTATTTATTTGAGACAGAGAGAATGAGAGACAGAGAGCATGAGAGGGAGGAGGGTCAGAGGGAGAAGCAGACTCCCTGCTGAGCAGGGAGCCTGATGCGGGACTTGATCCCGGGACTCCAGGATCATGACCTGAGCCGAAGGCAGTCGCTTAACCAACTGAGCCACCCAGGCGCCCTAAACAGAAAACTTTTATTGAAGTTTAATATACACACAAAAAAGGGATCACTTCTGAAATGAAAAAATATCTATTACTTAATTGGGGACTATCTTCACTATGGTAAATTTGAACATAAAGCATCACATTTTCGAGTGTGAGTTAGAGATTTTTAAATGAAATGTACCTGAGGATTCAATTTTTTTTTCTTTTCTTATATTTGAAATAAAACCATCCCATAGCATTTTCAGCAGTTGGGGGTGCCTCCTTCAGAATTAAGATCTTCACGGGATTCCTATGAATTTAGTCATTAATACACAGAACCCATCCCAGCATAAGCTAAAGTGAAAGTGCCTACAGGTAAGAATATGATAAGAGTAATTCATATAACCCAGTGATAAGAAATACACATTCCTGTAAGGTAAACAGTGTTATCCCACGGCAAGGTAAGTACAGGAAGTCCCCTACGAGGAACACCTGAGTCGTAAACACCTTCGTGTGTCCTGATTGCACCTGAGCCCCCTTCACACTTCTCATGCTGGCATCTGCTCTCATTCCCCAACGTAGCAGAACTAGTGGGGGTTGGCGCTGGGTCTGGCTACTTTCTTCCCCTATGTCGATGTTGGTGTTTGGTAAGCTTTGGAGGCTGCAGAGATGTTCTCTGAAAACATATGTGAGGAATACCGTAAATATTCGCTAGTGAATACCATGGATTTCAGCAGTCCTGGACTCAAAAATCTTCAGAGGTTGTGCAGACAGGGAAGTTATGTTAAGCAGTCAGATATAAGAGGATAGGGAGTGTGGGAACTTCCTGTGTGGTAAAGTGGGATTATTTAGCAGTTAGGGTCTAAATCAAACTATAAACCAACTGTGGCTAATAATTAAAATTATACTTGACAATCCCTTAGGAAGCTGCCCCTTGGGACAAATGTGCTTCCTGGAGATACACCTGACATTCTCAGCATAGCCAGACCTCCCCACTCTGCACTGGAATGTATCACTGATTCTTCAGGTAAGTTCCGGAGGTTTAGGGAGGAAGTGGCATGAAAAATTATTTAATACAGAATCAAACTCACTCCAGCAAGTGCTCAGGCTGTGGAAATTCCCTGGGAAGGGAGACTGATAGAGGGAACAGCATGTATCCCAGCCTAGACTCTTCATGAGGACAGATGCTGGATGTGTCTTGTTTGCTGATGTCTGTCTGAAATTTAGCGCCATGACTGACGTGCAGATGACATTTAGGGCCCCTTGCTCTGAAGATCCCCACACTTGGTTTAATGCTCTGCTGTTGCCACACTGAAATTGTTAATAATGTTTGAACAACCGCCCCCCCCCCAAGCCCCAAACACCACCACCATTTTCATTTTGCACTAGGCCCTGAAAATTACGTGGCTTTTCTGGAAACATTCAATAATGTGCTGCATGTATGCATGAGTGAACAAGGCAGGTCCCTCTCCCCTTACCTTCTTAAATTCTGGATCAAGGTGAGAAAGTTTTTTTCTTCACCTGATCTAAAGTCCACCTCCCTAGTTCTCATCTGTCAGATCCAGACTGATCACTTCCAGTGATGAATAACAGTGGGGCCATTCATTCATTGCAGGGGAAAGCCGTCCCCTACCTACGCACAATTGATCTGACCCTGTTCTGCAACAGAACGATTACCTAAGACTTTTTGCATCAGGGAATTCCCAAAGGGGATTATTTAGTCTTAAGTAAGAGTGATAGGAGATGTCAGTATTTGAGTCCTGCTTGGGCTCCACAGGATTCAGCCCTGCTCTTTTTCCAAGTTCATAAAAAAATGGTGAAGTCCAATCTTGGAAGGCATTTCTGTTCTGCTGATACCTGATACTTAATGGTGTTGGGTATCTTTAGTGCTTTGTCTTCTAGCCAACCTGGATTTATCTTTCCACCCTGGCCATTCGCCTACCAAACAACTGTGCAAAGGTGCACCTTACTCAGCCCTGCCTCACCTCCTGGGGATTTGCTGCTGGCCTCAGGTAGCTTCTGCAGCCATTCTGGCACAAGAACTAACCTGGAAGTGCAAACAAGTTAACCACCCAGGGCAACCCTTGACCAAACTCGGATGGATGGATAGATGCTGTCTTTGTGGTGAGCACAAGTCTGTGATACGTGGTACACAGTGTCTCAAAGAGTTCCCAGGAAGGATAAGTCCAGTTGCCCACAGGGTAACTAGCTCAGTAAATGGCCTTGGGAACAGCTTCCTGTCCTGCCCTTTTTCACTTTTCCCAGCACCCACCACCCCCACCCCCTGCTCTGGTTCCCCAGGGTCACCTCCCAATATTGACTCCCTGCAGTAAGCCTTTGTCTCAGGCTCTGTCAAGACATTGCTGTGGCTGGAACATACCAGTTCACACTCTTTTGATTATAAGTCACAGGAAATGAAGCCAAAATCCCATCGGCAAATAAAAAATTGACTCATGTCGTTGAAAAGTTCAGGACGTGAGCTAGCTTAGCTCAGTGGGTCCAGGGCCACACTTTCAAATTCAGGCCCTCTCTCTCACCTCTCTCCACTTTTCAGCTTCACTTCTGTGTTGGCTCCATTTTCAAACGAGCTCACTTTTTATATGGTAAGATGCTGACCCCTGTTCCAGAACTTTCATTCCTACAGGTTCACAGCTAGCAGGAAGAGAGATCTTCTGGTGCCCATGCTAATCAGAAGCCCTGGTTGTCATGGGCCTAAGTTTGGTCATGGGCTGATTCCTGAACAATCGTGCGGCCACCATTTGCTGATTGGCTGAAGCCTGTTCTTATGCTCCCCGTTCTAGGAGAGTGTTAGAGCCCATCCAGATTACATGGACTAATTGGGAGTATATGAGTCAGGGTTTTCCAGAGAAACAGAACCAATAGAACGTGGATGAATAGGCCATCGGATAGATAGATAGGTAGCTAGATAGATAGGAGAGATAGATATTATAAAAATGTGGCTTACATGATTACAGAGGTAAATCCCAAGATCCACAGTTGGCAAGCTGGAAACGCAGAACTGATGTGTCAGTTCAAGTCTGGAAATGGGAAAGGACCAGTGTCTCAGCACAGCGGTCAGGCAGGAAGAGCTCACTCTTCGTCTCCTTTTTTGTTCTATCTATTCAGATCTTCAATTGATTGGATGAGGCCCACCCACGTTAGGAAGGGCTTTACTCAGTCTATGATTCAAATAGTAATCTCACCCAGAAACACTTTCACAGACACACACAAAACGTTTGGCCAAATGTCTCTGCAAGTTACATGTAATATTGACCACCGGAGGGAGGAAGAGGAAGTTCTCTAAACTAAAATCAGGGCTATTGCCGGAAGGGGAACTGGATGAATGTGGGGAAACAAATTCCACATATTTAGGAGGAGTAATTCTTCTTGGGCAGACAATCAAATGTAATCTTTATATAGATGGGGGGGGGAGAGAGATCTCTATATATCTTTATATCTATTTAATATTAGGTTCATTATAAAAAAGTATATTTAGGTAAGCTTAAGTCAGCAAAATAATTTCTTATAACAAACATTTATAGATTATAAATGCTACTTTTTTTTTAAGAGTTTATTTATTTATTTGTCAGAGAGAGAGCACAAGCAGGGGTAGTGGCAAGCAGAGGGAGAAGCAGGCTCCCTGCTGAGCAAGGAGCCCGATTGGGACTCAATCTCAGGACCCTGGGATCATGACCTGAACCGAAGGCAGACGCTTAACTGACTGCGCCACCCAGGTGCCCCTGAACGCTACTTCTAGTAGCAAACATGCTTTATAAGATTCGTGCTCATTACATTAAAGATGGAAATTTCTAGAAATTTTAAAAAATTGTTGTTAACTATTTATATCTCAGGGAGCTTCTTGTTCCTTCTCAGAAACTTAGGACAATAATGTGGAGGACCTATTTAGATTTAAATCCTTTGCTTCTGATGATTGAGCTCCTGTGATGGGTGGAATGTGAAAATTATCTAGCCTTCTTTATTGAGAAGGGTAGGACCATAGTCATATCTTGAAAAAGAAGTGTCCCAAATATTATTAAAGTAATATATAATCATTAAAATAAATTTAAGAAAGTGCAAATAAGATAAAATAATTAGATTTCATGTTACTACCCAGTGACAACTTTGCTAAGAATAGCTCTGTATATTTCCTCCTATATATTCTATCTATGGGTAGACTTTTAGATTCTAGCTAGAATCACAATGTGCTCACTTTATAGCTTGCATCAGGTTTCATTATATCTTGCATTATTACATATCAATTACCTTAATATTAATTTCTTCCTGAATACAAATTAATCCATATTCACTTTAAAAATTTTTAAAAATACAGAAAATTATAAAGATGGAAGTAAAAAGTTCCATTCAATTTCTGATATCTACAAAATCACGGTTATACATTGACATTTTTATGTATTTCATTCCGATACGTTTCTAAGTGTATCTATCTATATCTATATACATATGATTTTTAGAAACAAAACTGGATTGTAATTTTGCATCTGATCTGTTTTTCCACATTTCCCTCTGCTGCTACTTTTCAGAATGGGCATTGCGACAAGTGCTCACGAAGGGAAGGACCCTATGGGCCACTTAAACTGGTCTCTTTTGCCAAACCGTTAAGAGTAGTTGAGATGCTTCATTTTTATAAACACCGCTTTCCTAAGCACTCTTGTATAAATAGTCTGTTTATGGTTTTTAGACCTATTTTCTCAGAATCGGTGGCCAGAAGTAGAATTATTCTTAAACAATAAAAATGTTTATTCGTTTTATTTAACTGCTTTCTACACATTTCTTAGCATTCGTTTCTCTTCTGGTGGCAGTGAATGGGCGTGGGCAGGGGCTGCTCCTTCTGCCTCTCTTTGGCCTCAGCACCTGCCAAGGATTTTGCTTGGAGACCATGGAAGCATTAATGATTGACAACACTGAGTCCCATGATGTCTTCAATCTCGTCCTTTGTTTGTCGTCAAAAAATGAGCCAGGTTTGTTGGCTCAGCCTAGTCCCGACGCCTTTGAGGTTTTCCAAGCATCAGGCAGTGGCCCCTTCCCTTTCCCTCGATCCATTTCCCACTTGCATGTGGGAGCCCTCCCAGCTCACGAGGATTCTGTGGCCGTGGGTTGTGCTGGTTCGGGGAGGTGCTGCCTTCAGCTGACGTCTCTTCACGAAGGCCTGTGTCAATCCGACACAAATGCAACCCACGGTTACTTGAGTATGTGATTTATAAAATAAAAGGCATTGAAAATCAGCTCAGCGTCCATAGTTGGCGTTGGTGTGTGGGCTGGCAACGTAGCAAGATTTTCGCCCCCACAGCAGCCTAAGGGTGCTGTGCCATTTTGCCTTTCCATCTCCTGATCATCTCAGCTGAATTTCCAATGACAGAGGAATAACTCTCCTTTAGAAGCTCTGTGGGGTTCTTTGTGTTGAACAGCAGGATCCTGTAGCTAGATACAGCAGAATTTGAAAAAGGAAGTTGAAACGTGTACAGACCCTTTGTGAGGTACCTGGGATCCGCAGTGGAGGCAAACAGCTAGGGATGACATTGAGATGAACTTGTAGGACTGCTGGCTGCTACAATCTCAGCACCTCTGGGTCTGAGTCACTGAGGCCAAGGGCTCTCTTCCTGCTGCTTGGGGACACCTGAGCCTCCTCTGCCAGGTTGCTCTCACCTCCCGGTTCTGGGCACCTCCCTCCACTGTTCTCTCCTCATTGGTCACCATCCCGCCACTGGGGAATCTGATTGGCCGGACCCAGAGCCACAGGCCTGCATCAGAGCTTCAAGGATGCTAGGAAATTAAGTTCTGACTTCCAGGTTGGAGGGCTGACACTCGTGACCTGGAAATGCCCCCAAATATAGAGAAAAGTATTCAAAAGATGGTAGATGCCCATTCCACGACAAAACAGATCCTTTTAAGAGCAGCATCTATGTGACGAGGCTGCCTGGCTCAATGTCAGGTGTGAATGAGGTTCTTGTTGAATGAATCACACCAGGGAATTTATATTTTAATTTGAGGCTATGTTGTGACTGTTACTTATAACAAGTTCCGACTTGTTTCTCGATATCAAAATTGCTATAAGCATGTACTCTTGAAATAAACAGGCTAGTTAATGGTCTGTTTTATAAAAAGGGCTAAATCCAATGCATACATTTGAGGGTTCTGGAAAGTGCTTTGCTTTTTGCCAGGTAAAATTTAAGGTAAGAATTCATACTAGTGAGAGATGGTTATATTTTGTCCCAAAGAGAGGTTTCCTTGATTTTGTGTAATCTTGCTTTGCAGAGTGTAGACAAGAGTGTACACAGTTCCTGAGGGGTTGCAAAGAGAAAAATAAAACGTCAGATCCTGGACTCACAGGCCACCTGGTGAAGAAGGGAAGGCTTGCTCAGGCAATGAGTCCATGTGCTCACTGTGTGAGGCACTGGAGCCAGATCTAACACACATACACACACACACACACACACACAGTGAATGGAAATACACTATAGACTCTTGTACGGTGTTGCTGAATGAATTTATCAACAACTATATTGCTTTATATGATACTGTGTTAATCTTTAATTACACATTCATTCACACATTTATTTATTCATTGGTATCTGTCCATTCCTTACTTTCCCTGTTGGTGCTGTGATTATAGAGATGAAGAAACGGGCATGGTCGACTCCCCTTGGTGCTCCCACTATAACAGGAGGGACATATTTCAAAAGAAAATGTGCTAGAGAGGCTTATAACGGGGCGGGGAGGGGGGAGTGCTGCTCTTTCTGGGTGGTGGATGTGTTCAAGGAAGATTTCTTGATAGAGGGACAAGGAGGCTGAGTTTTGAGGATAGGCAGAATTTAGCCAGGTGAAAAACAGGAGAAGGGCATCTTGAATAGCAAGATTGGCAGGTGCAAAGGCCCTGAGGCAGAAGGGAGCATGTATCATTCACAAATTGACACCTAGAAGATGGAGCATATTGAGGGGAAAGATGGTATGAAATAATATCAGAGATGGAGGCAAGGCCTTGGTAAGAAATCTAAATTATACCCTAAGTGCAATGGGAAGACAGAGAATTTCAAAGAGGGTCATGACAAAACCATTTACAAAATTGTTGAGCCATATACAAACTCTCACACTACTTTACATTACCCATCTCAGTAAGATATTCAAAAGAAGTACAAGAGAGAGAAGGTTAAGGCATATACAGTGGTAGCTTAGAAAAGTACCAAATTGTGCAGCAAGTGCAGAATTTAAAGATGGAACAGGTTAATGAGAACCAAGGAAGTCTTTAGAGGACAGATTAAATCTTGAGTTAGATTTAAAGGGTCCACTGGAGGTCAAGAGTTATTCATGAAGGGACATAGAGGAAAGTCTGGTGATCATGGCGCAAGTATGGGAAGGAGGTGACAAGGGGAGAAAGTAATCAGCTTGGGGATGAAATTTTTCAGTAAGAGATAGAGTTCCTAATTTGTATCAGCTTTTGACTTCAGTAAACCTAGGGAATTTTTTTCTGATTTCATTTAGGAGAAAAATTTGGTGGTAAGAACATTCCATAATATATGCATATGGGGAGGTTTACTGGAGGTCACAAATGAGTGGGTGCCCTGTGCTTTCCATCTGTCTGACATATGTGAAGTTTTGAGGGAAGCTTTCAACAACAAGAGATTTCACATTTTTAAAAATTCCACATTTCTGGCTTTTTGTAAAAAGGGGAACTAAGGACTGCGTCTCTATTCCCTCCTAGCCACAGATGGTTGGAGGCGAGGAGCTGTGTAAGCAGGCCAGTTGGTTGGCCAGTTTCATCTCTTGCCCTTCTCCTTCTCTTTCCTGTCCAAACCTTTTCTTCTGTTTCTTTAAATATACCATGATTTAACGACCTTTATTCCATATTGAAGGTTCTCTTCACTCCCCCCCCTCCCACCCCTACCACTCTGGGAGGGTGGGGGGTCAAGCAGATGAGGTGCCCAGAGGAGGACATGTAAGGAAGGCACTCAGGTGCAGCACTTGGTCCTGCTCCCTTTTGGTCTGTTACCTTCCCCTTTGGATCAAATCTCAGCTGAAACAATTTCTCAACAGCCATCCCAGAGTAGAGATTTAATTTACTTAAGATCTGCTCCAACCGCAAGTTGAGACTGGTTTTCACTTTAAGTCAGAGATTTTTAAATGCCCCTTTAAGATATATTTATTCTAAATTTTAAAAGTAGATTATATTTTAGAAAATTAAGAAAATAATAGTCCTGTATGTATTTTGGTAAAATAGTATCCGCACTGCCTTGAATGGCTGCGCTAACACGACCCTTGGGCGCCTCCTGCAGGCCCGGAACAAATTACTACGTGATAGTAAGGTTGGCTTCTTACTCCTCATGGCCAACGTGAAAAGTGTAATTCCATCAAGGTTTCCTGTTTAAGTCTCAGAACCAGAAGCCTGAGGCAGGTGGCGCGGATTTTGCAGGGCACACGGGCACGTACTGCTATGAAATCCCATCCTTGCTTTGTGACAGAATCTTAAACCAGGACATGTCTGGACAATTTTGAAGCTTACATGTCAATCCAAATAGATGGGGGTAGGCGGGGTTCCCCCCTCCCCCCCCGCCTCAATTTTCCGGTCAACATACTTACCACTTCTTTCCTTGTGTCTTCCTCATGAAGTTTTCATACTAGTGGTTACCCAGTCTTTTATTATTATTATTTTAAGTGTTCTTTCTCATAGCTATTAATAACACCGTATCATGAATCCAGTCAATGGATGGCCAGTTTTCAACTTGGTATAAGGGAATGTGTTCAGTCACCCTTAGTGGGGATAGTATTCTCGAGTGGTGGCTGGTGATTTTCCTTCCTGACCTGCAGTCTCCAGTTGTCTGCATCGGCACCACAGACTTCTTTCTTTTATTGGTCCAGACAGATAGGGAAAGAACCAGAAGCGAGGTTGGAACCAGAAGCGAGGCTGGAAATGCTCAAATTTAAGGAAAGGAGAGGATGCTTAATGGAAGACACAGAAGGCCCCATTTGTACTTAGAGAACTGGTTCTGTGTTGGGAAAGAGATCAGCTCAAAGGATGCCACGGCTGGGGCAGGGGTGATAGAGATGGTGAGATACAGAGTCAGAAGAGCCAGTAAGCATGGTTGCCAGCAGTCAGCCCCCTGTCCGTCCATCTGTCCGGATCAATCAACACTCTCCCAGGCCATGAGACTCTGTCTTGGTGAACAGCCCCACCACCCAGAGCCCCTGGTACAAAACACTGTTGGATGCTGGCCCAACAGTGCTTCCATCCTTCTTCCTCTTCCTTGTTTTCAGAAGCCCATGCCGCTTTCCAATGATTTCGTATAATTTAAAATGTTACTTTTTAATAATACATAATAATACAATATTATTATGGAATGGGTTTATTTATTAAATGAATTAATTAATGTTTAAAAAATTCTGTTTAATTTTTTTTTTTTTTTAAGATTTTATTTATTTGACAGAAAGAGACACAGCGAGAGAGGGAACACAAGCAGGGGGAGGGGGAGAGGCAGAAGCAGGCTTCCCGCCGAGCAGGGAGCCCGATGCGGGGCTCGATCCCAGGACCCCGGGATCATGACCTGAGCTGAAGGCAGATGCCCAACGACTGAGCCACCCAGGCGCCCTCTGTTTAATTTCTTAAATGGTAAATATCGATGAATATAACCTATGTAAACAGAAGATCTTTGGGGTGTTCAATAAGTGTTAAGAGTATAAAGGAACCCCCCACACACAAGGAAAAAGAAAAGAAATAGGGAGGCACACGTGTCAGGCTATACGGTAATTACGCGTTAACACTGTTGAATCAATTAAGAGTACTTCCTCCCTCATACCATGCGAATTATCAGGGCACATACATCTCACATCCTAGAGCCAAGGTCATCTGTTTTTAGCTCTCTTTAACAAAGTATGCCGATTGTTCCTTACGAGTTTGCGGAACTGATGAAAGGCACTGCCCTTCCGTCCAGTCGGGGCCCCGCCCCGGCCCCGCTGCGCTGCGCTGCGCGGGGCGCCCCCTGCTGCCCGGCGCGGGACCCCGGGGCGGTTCGCCACACCCCCCACTTTCTGTCGGCCCACAGGGCGTTGCCTGCGCCTTTAATTGGCACGTACCAAGTCCTTCCAGGATGTGTTTCCTCCCGGAGCCCCGCACGTTGGGAGTCACGGGTCGAGGATGCAGCAGGAAGGAATATGGAGGCGGTGCTGTATTTGCGGGGAGGTCCGGGCCCCCGGGGAGCGAGAGACGGCCCGGGCCCGGGGCGCGCCCTGGCGGCCCTCCTCGCCGCGCGCCGTAGTCCAGTCCCAAGATGGCGGCCACCATGAAGAAGGCGGTGAGTGGGGCGCTCCGGGTGCGGGATGCTCGGGCCGCGGGCGGGGGTCGGCCGCCGGGGGCCGGGCGCGGGCCGCCTGGGGTGCGCGGCCCCGAAGCCCGGCGTGCGGCCGGGGCCGAGGCCGCCGGCCCTGCGGGCGGCCCCGCGGCGAGGCCTCCCCGCGCCCGGCTTCCGGGAGGTCTTCTCGGGCCCCCGGGCCGCCGAGGCGGGGCAGCCGGGCCGGGACCCTCGGGGCCCGCGGGTCGCCTGTCGCGGTGCCGAGAACGGCCGTGGAGAGCCTGAGGACCCGCGGCGCAGGCCGTGGCGTTGGCCGTGTGAGAAGCCGAAGGCCCCGGGGGCTGCCGTTGGCCATCGCGCTGGGCATTTTACCTGGGTTGTCACGTTCGGCCCTCGCAAGTCCACAGACATGGGTCCTGCAGCCTCTGTCCTGGGCACGTAAGGAAGCGGAGGCCCGGAGAGGTGCAGTCACCTGCCCAAGGTCACGCAGCTTCAAGGAGCCGAGCAGGACCGTGCATCCCGGGTGGCGCGGCCCCGGAGCGCTGTGTCAGCCCTGAGCCGCCCACGCCCGCCCTCGATGTGTCGAGGATGCATGACGGGCCCGCGCCAAGAAGCCGTCTGCTGATTATCTCTGACCCTGCCCGCAGCTTAGCGAAGACGCGGCTTGCTCCCACTTTACAGATGGAGAAACTTAACAGAGCGGTTGGTGGCCTCGAAACAACTCGGCTAAGGGCGCCTGGGTGGCTCGGTCGGTTGGGCGACTGCCTTCGGCTCGGGTCGTGATCCTGGAGTCCCGGGATCGAGTCCCGCGTCGGGCTCCCTGCTCGGCGGGGGGTCTGCTTCTCCCTCTGACCCTCCTCCCTCTCATGCTCTCTGTCTCTCATTCGCTCTCTCGCAAATAAATAAAAATCTTAAAAAAAAAAAAAAATTAAAAAAAAAAAACTCAGCTAATAGGCAGACCTGGAGTTCAAACTCGGGTTTTATTTTGTTTTTCCCAAAGCCCACCTTTTATTCTACTTAGCAAGCTGAACTCCTGCTGTTTACAGCGTATGAGTCACTGCGTCTACGCAGGTGCTTAGAAATATCTAGATGGAAGAAAAATAAAATGGGGAGGGGGCAAAGAAATAATAACATCTGGGCGCCTGGGTGGCTCAGTTGGTTAAGCGACTGCCTTCGGCTCAGGTCATGATCCTGGAGTCCCGGGATCGAGTCCCACATCGGGCTCCCTGCAGGGAGCCTGCTTCTCCCTCTGACCCTCCTCCCTCTCATGCTCTCTGTCTGTCAGTCTCTCTCTCAAATAAATAAATAAAATCTTTAAAAAAAAAAAAAAAGAAATAATAACATCTGATAATTATGGAGGCCTTCCTTTTCATTGTGTGCTAGGCCTAAGCGAGTTGTGTGCATTATTTTAATCCTACCCCCGATACTGCTTTTATTCTTATTTTACAGACGAGGCAGTTGAAGTGCACACAAAGTTAGGATTAAAGTGAGCACAATTCTGACTCTAGAGCCTCTGATTTTAACTTCCATCCTGTCTGATGGAAGTCCCCTGGCTGCAGGGATTTGCTTGCATTCAGCTTCAAATTCCTTGGCTCTCATACTCAGCAATATGCATAGTCTGAGCATATTGCAGGGTGTAAAAACCAGGACTGCCCCAGGCAAACCAGGATGATTTGCTCACTCTATTGGTCTATCATCCACAGATTCTTACTGAGTACCAGGGTAGGGTTCAGGGTTAAGGTGATTCAGATGAGTAGGAAACTTTGTGAGATTCACCCCACCTCTATTTTGTACTTAAATTGGGCCCTTTGACGGGGCGCCTGGGTGGCTCAGTCCTTAAGGGTCTGCTTTGGGCTCTGGTCATGATCCCAGGGTCCTGGGATTGAGCCCCTCATCGGGCTCCCTGCTCCACAGGAAGCCTGCTTCTTCCTCTCCCGCTCCCCCTGCTTGTGTTCCTTCTCTCTCTGTGTCTCTCTCTGTCAAATAAAGAAGTAAAATCTTTAAAAATAAATAAATAGGGCCCTTTGTTGGGTACGGTGTTTAATTCCATAGATGGTACTAGTTGCATATCCCCCCCCCCAACTCCCCTTGCCCTCTTTGACAAATATGCAAACCGAAGTGCAGAGAGATGAAGTAAAGGTCGAGGGAATGGTAAGAAAACGATTTGAACCTTGGACTTGTCAAGACTTTTGATTACCAACATATTTTCATTCATTCGGCAAACTTTTTGAGCATGTAATATGGCACAATTTCAGTTTTAGGTGAAAAGCAGTGATGAGCAATAATAATGCTTATATCCCCTTATCCTCATAGCATTGTAGGACTTACGTTCTGGGGGAGAGCAGGCATTACTCATACAGGCAATAGTCACACAGAAAACTGTAGAATTTCCAGCTCTGCTAAGAACTATGACAGAAAGGACTTGTGACATGAGGGCTGGAGTAAGGTCTGTTGGTGACTAGAGAAGGCTTTCGTGAGAAGGTGTGATCTATACAATGACATAAGGAGGGGAAGAGAATGTTGGAAAGGGATGAGGTGTTCTAGAGGGGGAGGATCACCTGCAGAGACGCTAGGTACATTTAAGGAAAGGGTGGCTAGAATGACAGAGGATCGGGGGAGGTTGAGCCAAGATAGGAAATGAACATATTGACGGATGGGTGGTGGCCAGAGCATGAAGGATTTTCTTCTTTGTCTTGTAAGACTGATGTGATAGATGCACCAGCCTCCTGCAGGTGTTTTCCAGTGCTGTGAACAATTTCTGATAGGTTAACTGTACATACACTCTGGCTCTCTGCCTGCCCTGGGAGCAAATGGGTATGTCAGTGAATAAGCATGAAATATCATAGGGATAGCCTCTTGAGTTTAATAAAAACTGTTTGCAATTTGGAGTACTTTACATTTGTAACACGTTTACATCCCAGTGGGTCATGGCTTTTCTGGTGAGATGATTAGGTGAGGTGGTTTAGTCCTCTCCTCTCCAAAGGTCTGCTTTCCAAGATCTGGTTTTTGGCCATCAGAGGACTGTGTTTGATTTCTGTTCCTGATCCTCAGTACAAATATCCCCTCCCCAGAGAGGCCATCTTTGACCTCCCTATCTAAGGAAGCCCCCTTCACTCCTTAGCCCCTAACACTTGCAACCCCTACACTGTTTTGCATTCCCCATCACGTATATCATCATCATCTAGCATCATCTTGTTCATCTTGTCTTTTGCTCACCTCCTCTAGAATGTAAGCTTGCAGGTATTCATGAGGGTTGGACTATGGCAGTTTTCTGGCATGTGGGAGACATTTACCAAGTAGTTGTAAAATGAATGACTGTACTGTAGGCGTGAAAAGTGAATAAAAATACAAAGCAAAATTTTATATCATGGAGACTTGGCAGACACCTTTAAAAAACAAAAATAAAGGCAGACTGAAATTGGCCAGAATTTACTTCTCCTAGGCTCTTAGGACACTGATGGACCCAGCTGTCAGTCCACATTCTGCTGGTAATAGCCAAGATTCAGTGGGGCAAGACTGAGTGTGGTTCACTTTCCTCTCATAATCCTGTAAGATGCTGAGTTTGAAGAAAAGGGTCCAGTCAGGGTCTAGGGAATTTTAATTTCCACTTTAAATATTGAGCAGTCATATTTCTCCCCAGCCTAGCAGAATTTTCTTCTAGATCTTTGTCTGTTCTTCCTCTCTAATGATTTTTTGGGTAAGGATTGTTCAGGAAATAAAGCACCTAGCTATCATTATTGAAAGGTGACTCCATCCACAGGTCCTCATTTTATCACCCCTGCAAGGTAGGAGGAACCAGCATCCCCATTTTACAGGTAACAAACCTGAGGTGGCTACAAAGTTGAATAATTTGTCCCAAGTTCCTCCTTGCTTGGATTTGAATCCATTCACTATTTCAGCCACTCTGTGTTGTCTCAAAGAACCAACTCCTTTCTCTTTGAGTTCTCGTGACTTTGTGAGCGGCAGTGAGTACAACTGCCTTGGCTTCTCTTAACGCAGGAGTCCCTAACCTTTGGGGGTGTGGATCCCTTTGAGAATCTGAGGAAAACTGTGAAGACCCTTCCAGAGGAATGCACTTACAGGACATGCCATGCTGCACACAATTTCAGGGGGTAAAGGGACTTCTTAGTGTCTCTGGATCCCCAGTTAAGAATTAGCCCCTCCCCGCCAAAATGAAGCTTCGCGCAATGTAGGAATGTTCCAGAACAGTGGGATGAAAAGAAGCCACTGGCGTTAGTCATGGAAGGTGCTGACTTCTCACTTTTTGCTGTAAACAGAATGCCACCCAGAACTCCACTGGGTGGCATGCAGTTTAACCACGGACTTCACACGCCGACTGTAGCCCGTAACCCCAGTGAGAAAACCACGGTTAAGGAAACGGAGTACATGGTCCCAAGTACATGCTGGGGCGCTGCGCAGTGAGGCTAGGACAGGAAATGCCTACTTTGGAAAGATAGAAACAGGTGGCCAAATTCCTCCACGACTTTTCAGAAAACGTGTGTATGAGTCTGATCAAGCGGGATTTAGATTCAAATTCGGAAACAATATATTAGCCTCAGTTGTGTGTTAGGCCGGTCCCGTGGTAGTTGCTTTCATGGGAATTACCCTGTTCAAGCCTCACGATGACAAATGCGTCTATAAATACATATTCAGGTTTGCGGGGCCTCAGTATTTAAACTCTGCAGGCAAGCAGGAACTCTCTAGAATTCTCCGTTCCCTGTTTGCTTCAGGAATTGCTAGCTCTTATGTAGGCAAAGTCACTTGAATGCCAGGGTATCTGAATATGGACTTTCCTTTGGTTTTTATAGTGCAGCTCAGTGTTTCCCAACTTCCATAGTCATAAAAATCATGCCCAAGGTTGAACATTCAAAGCTATATATATCGTGATCTAAAGGATTTTTTCAGGATATCCTCTGGGTCTCTGATGCTGAGCCTGATGCATATCAAAGTGCTTGTTGTGTGTTGAGAGCTCCGGGGCAATGGGGGGGGGGGCGGTGTGCTGAGTTCTAGGTGTCTGCCTTGGTGTTCTGTCCACTGAGCTCCAATCTTGCTTGACACAACAGGTTGCCTTTCAACCTCCGGAGAAATAAAAGTGTATACTTCTATGTGACTGGTCATGAGAGACCAGGCGAAGGGATGAGGCGTGGTTGTTGTGAATCATTACAAAAGAGCAAAAATAGTCTTTGTTGAAGCTCGCTCTCTCTTTCCTCCCTTACAAGTGCTGTTGTTCTTATTTTATAAAGGAGGGGAAACTCTAAGGAGAATCTGGTATTTAATTTTTTTTTTTTTTTTTAATATATGGTTCCCCTTTGAGAATCTGATGAAAGCCAAGGACTTCCTGCTGCCTTTTACAAATGTGCATGATTGCTTGCCCACATTCATTTTCACCTTCAGTTTCTAAGAGCTAGTGGACCTGCCTGGACTCCGGAGTCAGCTTACCTGGGTTGAAATCGAATTCTACCTCTTACTGGCTGTGTGACTTCGGGGAAATTACTTACCCTCTCTGTGCCACACTTTCTTCATCTGTAAAATAGTTCTACTTCCTAATGATCCTACTTACTAAGATTTATTAGAGGATTAACAGTGATGATAAAGCACTTAGAAAGTTCTTGATACATAGTAAGAGCTCAATGAATGTTATTTTATGATTTTATAGATACTATATGTCATCTAAGTACTCTAATTTTATTTACAAATTTAATCACGGTAAATATTTTTAAACATTCGATTTTACTCGTTTTATAGTACGTTATACCTTATTCTTAATGAAGACATGTAAACAGGTTCTGCATTAAAAGAAACATAATTTTTACCATGTGTGAAATACAGTCACTGACGTATGTAGTAACCTTCTAGCCAGTATATCATTTGCATTAAACATTAGAAACTGTCAGATTTCTGACAGCTTTAATAAGCTTATGCAGGTTTTAACTCTGAGAGCAGAAACTGGTATGAAGCATTTACCAGAACTCAGTACCACATCATTTGCTCCCTGAGTTATCTGGATGAAAGAATGTTCTAACTCGAGAAATTCTGCTCTAGGCCAAAGTTGGCTGACTTGACTCAGGACTTATTCTTAATTGTTTATATTTGAAATGTTTTTGTAGCTTACGCTTTATTCTGTGGACTGTCAGAAGAGATGATAGATGTATGAACAAATCTTGAGGTTGTGGAGCAAAAACTTATAAGGCCTATGTTTGTGATTTTCTGTACCTTTGGGGATTCTTGACTGTATGAGAGCAAATAGTTTATTGAATTATTTCAGAGTTATATAAAAAGCTAACCTATAACTTCTCCAGGAAAATTAATTCTACAAAAAATTTAAAATGTTTTTTCAGGCTGCAGAAGATGTCAACGTTACTTTTGAAGATCAACAAAAGATAAACAAATTTGCACGGAATACAAGTAGAATTACAGAGCTGAAGGAGGAAATAGAAGTAAAAAAGGTACTAAAGAAATGTATCTTATTTAAGAAAAATGAAAGGTCTTTACACTATAGCTTTTTTTTGAGAGAGAGAGAGATCGCGTGCAAGGGGGGTATTGGGGGGGGGCAGAGAGAGAGAGAGAGAGAATCCTAAGAGCCTGATGTGGGTTTTGATCCCACAACCCCAAGATCATGACCTGAGCTGAAATCAAGAGTCAGACGCTTAATCAACTGAGCCACCCAGGCGTCCCTACACTGTAGCTTTTTAAAACTGAATTCAGTGATTCTCTTTCTCTGGGCTCTTTGTTGCAGATGATGTAATCCACTCTAGTTGGTGTAAGAAAAAAGACCTTGTTGAAGGGCTGTGTGAGAATTTACAGATTGTTGAGGGGGTGAGCCTGGGCGGGGGTTCCGGGAGCAGGCCGCAGAACCGCGTCTCAGAGACCGTGGCTGGCGATGGAACTGCTGCTGTTTGCAGTGACCCCGAGCCCGCCGCCGCCTCCAGCTGGGTCCACCCCAGCCCCTGCCCGCCCCGCACGTCAGGCCTGTGCCCATCCTCTCCTCATGTGACCCTCTGAGCCGAGGTCCAGTCCCAGTGCAGTTGACTGTGGAATGTCAGTCGTAGCTGCTTTCCTCCTCTCATCAGGCAAGGCTGAGCAATGGCGGTTTGCTCTGTTTCTGTTCTACCATAGGAAGGCAGAATGCACCAAGCGGAACCTGTTAGGGTAGGAGGACATTTTGAGTGGGCACAGATGCCCGCTGTCCTCTGCAGGCACTCGGAGCAATCTGGAAGTAGCTAGAGGACAGTGACTTAGCTGTTGAGGGTTCCTTAGGAAATGCCATCTAGAAATGTAAGGAAGTCTTAGGTTGTGTGGTGATACCTTTGCGAAAGGGTCTTTCACAGAGTTGGTGTCCCCAAATTAAAATTGGCTACTCACCCCTATCAGCAGATTTTGAGTGTGCTTTTCATTGCCGTTTGCTTTTGTGTTTCTAGAAACAACTCCAGAATTTAGAAGATGCTTGTGAGGACATCATGCTTGCAGATGATGATTGCTTAATGATACCTTATCAAATTGGTGATGTTTTCATTAGCCATTCTCAAGAAGAAACACAGGAAATGTTAGAAGAAGCAAAGGTATGCTGGAGTCTTTCCCTGGGTGAGGGAGGCTAACGCTCCCATTAGAGTGTGTGTTACAAAGGACACGCTAATTCCAGGTGTAGGGAAATAACGGGTGCTAGGTAATAATACTCCATGGGTTTTTACAACGTCCCAGGCATGCGGTGAAAGCCTTGCAGGCATGATCGTATTTAATTCTGACAAGGGCTCTGTGAGATAGGGCCCATTCATCCCAATTTAGAATTGAAGGGATTGAAGGGTAGAGGCTGAGAAAGGTCATGGGGCTTACTCAGGGTGACACAGAGGGAGTGGCCTTTTGACTCCAGAACCCATGCTCTAACTGTGTGGGAACTGTAGAGTATCATAAGGTAGAAAAGGAAAATTGCCTGTAATCCCACTACCGAGAGGTAACTATCCATCATGAACATTCTCATTGCTTCTTTTATGTTTTTACCTTCTCTTTTCTCTGTAGGTTTGCTTCACATTTTGGTCAATTAACCTCCCACCAGAAGTACTTTCTCATTCTATTTAATGTTCATTTGCCCAGCAAATCTTCATCAGGGGCCTGCTCTGGGCCAAGCACACATGCTTTAAAAACATCATTTTTGGGGCGCCTGGGTGGCTCAGTTGGTTAAGCAACTGCCTTCGGCTCAGGTCATGATCCTGGAGTCCCGGGATCGAGTCCCTCATCAGCCTCCCTGCTCGGCGGGGAGTCTGCTTCTCCCTCTGACCCTCCTCCCTCTCATGCTCTCTGTCTCTCATTCTCTCTCAAATAAATAAATAAAATCTTAAAAACAAAAACAAAAACATCATTTTTGACGACTGTTAAACGTCATGCTAGTGGACACCAATTCCGTTCATTGCCCTCCTGTTGTTAACATGAATTTGTTTCCAGTATTTTCCTACAGTAATGTTGCAGTGAGCATTCTTACACACCTGAGTGTTTTTCACATTTAGGAAATTCTTTTTTTAAAAAATTTTTTATTGTTATGTTAATCACTGTACATTACATCATTAGTGTTTTTTTTTAAATTTTTTTATTCTTATATTATCCCCATATATTGCATCATTAGTTTTAGATGTAGTGTTCCATGATTCATTGTTTGTGCATAACACCCAGTGCTCCATGCAGAACGCGCCCTCCCCAATACCCATCACCAGGCTAACCCATCCTCCCACCCCTCTCCCCTCTAGAACCCTCAGTTTGTTTCTCAGAGTCCGTCGTCTCTCATGGTTCGTCTAGGAAATTCTTTTAGGGAAATAACCAGGCAGGTGTCATTACTAGCATCTGAGGCATTTGAGACATGATATAAAAGGAGTTTCCAGTTCACACGCCCTCCAGCTGTCTGTGAAAGGAGCGATCACGTTGTGCCTGAGATTGTTGATGGCAATCAAACATTTTCTAATTCTTTTGCAGTTTGCTTAATTAATCTGGATATTACTTAAAATGTTAGTCTTCCTTCTTCAAATGTCGTAGAAAGCAAAAATTTCTCTGAATTAAACCCATATTTAATAAACCCTAGGAAGAACTAAGATTTTTACTCCTGAATCTTTTTATGCAGAAACATTGGTGTTTCCGCTTGTGTTTAAATCTTTTCTTTCACAGTAAAATTTTGTAATTTTGTTCTTTTTTAACCATCCTAACCATCTAGTGGGAAGTATTTCAAGATAGTTGGTGGTTTTTGTCACTACTATGAACATGCCACCCTCCCCGTCCCACCCCCCCACAGCTAGTGAACCTTTATTATGTTATTCATTTATTCATTCATTCATTCCAGGAATATTTGTTGAGTGCTTACTCTGTATTAGCGTCTGCCATGAACCAGTGCACAGAGAGGACAATGAAATATGCCTGGTTCCCGCTTGCAGGGAGTAGACAGTGTAAATGGAAAGAGAAAGTCCAGCAAGCATAACTAGTAAGTGGAAGGTGGTGTGGGCCTAGAGGTGCTGTAGGAACATAGAGTAGAGGAGTGCGCATGGTCAGGAGGGGCTCCCTGGGAAGGAGATGGCTCAGCAGGAAGTGGGTATTCCCCAGAATGGGGGGCAGGATGTTCCAGACTCATGTGTGATGGTCGTGTGTAAATGGTCATAAAAAGATCATGGCACAGAAACACAACTAAGAGAAGTTCTAATTTGCTGGATATTTGGGAGCATCTGAAATTGTGGCCACAGCTTGAAGAACTCTGTCAATCGAGTTGATAAATGGACTTGACTTTCGCAGGGGTCAGCAAGCGTTCTGTGCCGGGCCAGACGGCAGATATCTCAGGCTTTGTGAGCCACCCGGGCTAGGTCACAATTGCCATGAAAGCAGAACGTGTAAATGCATGCCCGTGGCCGCATTCCAGGAAAACTGCATGGACAAGCATCAGGCTAAGTCTGGCCTGTGGGCTGCAGTCTTCACTCACCCGGCCGTAAGGCGAAGAGGAGCCTTTCAGGGGTTTTTAAGAAATGAGTGATACATGATAGGATTGTGCTTTTATTTTTTATTATTTATTTTTTAAAAGATTTTATTTATTTATTTGACAGAGAGACAGCGAGAGAGGGAACACAAGCAGGGGGAGTGGGAGAGGGAGAAGCAGGCTCCCCGCGGAGCAGGGAGCCCAATGCGGGGCTTGATCCCAGGACCCTGGGACCATGACCTGAACCGAAGGCAGACGCTTAATGACTGAACCACCCAGGCATCCCAGGATTGTGCTTTTAAAATAATTTTCTTGCATGTTATAATTTCACTCATCAACTAGGTTTTCTGGGTAGAGAAGTTTTATCTCCTTTCTAATAGCTGTACGTCTTATTTCTGTTTCTTATAGCCGTGATTCTCAAACCTTTAGCATGTATCAGAGTGCCCCAGAGGGCTTGTTGAAAATTCCAATCACTGACATCCCAAGAATTTGCAAATCAGGAGGCCTGGAGCGCAGCCCCAGAATTTGTGTTTCTAACGAGTTTCCAAGCGATCTGGGGGCTATACTTGGAGATTCATCAGCCAGATTTCTAAAAGAATAACATTGTCAATACTAGCATTCTTCCCTTCTTCCTAGTATTAATGGGTATGCCATTTGTGTGACTTCATATTTTTTTGGTCATGTTTAGGAGAAATCCTTTTTTCTTGTTTTTGTTTTTTTTTAAGACTTTATTTGTGAGAGAGAGAGCACAAACAGGGAGAGCATCAGGCAGAGGGAGAAGCAGGCTCCCTATTGAGCAGGGAGCCCAATGTGGGACTTGATCCCAGGACCCTGGGACCATGACCTGAGCCGAAGGCAGATGCTTAACTGATTGAGGCACCCAGGCGCCCCGAGAAATCCTTTTTTTGATCCTGGCCAGGAAGGAACTTCTGACATCCCATGCGTTTCACGTGGGCAGTGCTGCTCTGTGTCATAAACGAGGCCCTCGTTAGCGCTCTCTCACAGTAGCTCCAGGGGCCTCGCAGTTGGTAAAAATTTCTCCCAGATTCTGACTGTAAGTTGTTACTCTTAATTAGTGTTGGTCGTGTGAATTTTTATCCTTTCTTCTAGTTTCATAGTTATTTTTGTGGGAAGTTGGAAGAGGCTGTGTTAGAAGCCAGGCCTGTGATAAACTGTTTACCAGAAGTGTTCGTATAAAAGTACTTTCTTTATTAAGAGTGTGATAATTTAGGAATTAATTTTCTTTTATCCATTTTGTTTTTTAAATCAGCAAAAACCGAGAAGACAGGCTTGATTTATTCTATAATAAGCAAATATAAATCCTGAATTAAAAATGGCCACATTCAGACTTTTGGTTTAGATTTAATTATCCGTGTTATTTAGCTGCCTGTCCCAAGTTTAGAAAATTTGACCTAAAATTCTTCCCAAATATTATTTCATCCACAGATGCTCAGAAACCATCCATTGAATAGAATTAATTTAAATGATTTTTTTTTCCCCCAGAAAAATTTGCAAGAAGAAATCGACGCCTTAGAAGCCAGAGTGGAATCAATTCAGCGAGTGTTAGCAGATCTGAAAGTTCAGTTATATGCAAAATTCGGGAGCAACATAAACCTCGAAGCTGATGACAGTTAAACATTTTATAATACTTTTTTTTTAATTTGTTTAATAAACTTGAATATTGTTTAAAATGATAATTTCCCTTCTTCAAATGATATGGAAAGCAAAAGTTTCTTTTTTTAAAATTTTCATTTATTTAATGAAACTTGCCTATTTTCACATGTCTTGCTTATTTATTTTATATTTTTAAAAGAAGACAGTATTCATCTATGTATTTTGCATAACGATTCTATCAAGTGTAGGGGCTTTATGTCATGTTATTAAAATCGGTTAAGCAACCTTTTACGTTTCTATATTATCATTTAGAATATGTGTTGCAGTTTTTATTTATAAGAAAATTGAATGGTTGGGTCATGTTGTTTATATATGTCTCTTCAAGGTGGTGAAAGCACTTTAGAAAGATCCCATCGTGTGTCAGTCTACTCACTGCCACCAAAACTTTGTCAGATGCTAAAAACAAGTACACACTGCATTTAAATATATGTAATGCATGTTTTGTCTAGACGTATTTCATGTGTCTCTTATATCTGTATCAGTGTCCTAGATCTTGGTAAAAGAACCAGATAGTGCTGAGATATGTTGGGGCATGTTGAGTTTCATGTGTAGAGCAGAATGGCAGAAGAATATTTTAGAAACCAAGAAATGTATCAAGAGAAAGAAATATTTAGGGTGGTTTTTTTTATTATAAATTTTAAACTTTAATTGTAGAGCTTTGTAATTAATTTGGGTTTATACTGATAATGATGTGGAAGTTAAGCAGCTATGTACTTAAAGATAAAATAGTATATTTACCCCCTTACTATTCTCCCCACTCTGCCCCCCCCCCCCCAAGATACACATTTTGGGATTTGGAAAGACCTAATTTTCTTAACTTTCCAGCAGATGGCACTGATACACCAAAATACCAATGGAAGGGTCATAATACAAAAATGGGGCTATTTCTAGGATTAAGTATACCTAAGTTTAGAGGCAGTCGCTTTTTAACCTTCAAGGCTAAACATTGCATGTGTCATGTTTTGGTTAAATATTTAAAAGCGATTCCAACTTAAAGATAAAATATGTAACTCTAAGATTCTTTAAGACATAAAAGCAAACTTTTAAATTGCTGCGAAATGTTCCCCAAAACTGATAACCAGATTCTAGAAAATGATTCTTTTGAGGTTATTTTTTCTTGCATGCATTTGGTTAGTGCTCAGTTAGAGGGGTGAGATTAGAGGCATATATCATCAGGTTGTAGCGGGAGCTAGGTAGCACCCTCAAATTAGGGGAGTTTGAGAAAACTTTTGCCAAGAATCCAAAGGTGTGGGTAACCACTCGGAGGGCTGTGTACCATCAGAGGCCAGAGGACGGAGCAGCCACTTCCTTCACTCTGGAACTCAGGGAAAGGCTGCTTTCATTTGAAGTGGGACACAGCTAACCTGCAACATCCCTGCAGTGACAGAGCTGGGAGACTAGACAGCCAGCCTCATTCTCCCTCCAAAACCCAGCTGGTGCCCGCAATTGGCCAAACCCAACTGGAATCCAGAGGTAGTTTGTTGGAGTCGGTCTATCTCAGAGCTGGAGAGGGGTGGTAGATGGATGCATCTGGAAGGCCAATGGAAGATCCAGCACAGGAGGATGGCTATAGCTGAGTCATTTAGAAATTTTAATAAGGAAGGCTTATCTCCTTTATGTGCCAGAAGCTGAATTATGTACCTGACCGGGACTTAACATTTTGTGAGCACATGAGCAAGTAAACCTAATATAAGAAAACATCCAATGGTGTGGGTGAGGGGCAGGGGAGTTCATTATATATTGTTGCTAACTTTATACCTTGTTTTCTTTGTTTACCTGTGAAGCTCTAGGACGACAGGAATATTTGATTCCCACTTTAAATTCATTTCTAAAGTGTCCAAAAGCCTTATTTTTGTTAGTAGGGCTGGATGAAGATGTAAACAGCATGCCCTACATCTGAAGAGGCAGCTAACACTCAACTCTAGCCAGTAGTTGCCTCATAGAAGTTTGGTCTGGATTTGTCACCACTAACTTTTTGACAGGAATCCTGATTTTTTTAATTTAATATTTTATTTATTTAGAGTGAGAGATAGCAAGTGCGTGAGTGGGGAGTGGGGGCAGAGGGAGAGAGAGAGATCTCTAGCAGTTCTCTGTGCTGAGCATGGAGCTGGATGTGGGACTCGATCTCACGACCCTGAGATCATGACCTGAGCCAAAATCAAGAGTCAGACGCCTCACAGACTGAGCCATCCAGGTGCCCCAAGAATCCTGATTTTTTTTTTTTTTTAAGATTGATTTATTTATTTATTTGACAGAGAGCGAGAGATAGCAAGATTAGGAACACAAGCAGGGGGAGCGGGAGAGGAAGAAGCAGGCTTCCCGCTGAGCAGGGAGCCCGATGCGGAGCTCGATCCCAGGATCCCGGAACCATGACCTGAGCCGAAGGCAGACGCTTAACGACTGAGCCACCCAGTCGCCCCAAGAATCCTGATTTTTATAGACAATCAATCACTAATTTTAGACTGCATTTTTTTTTTAAATCAATGCAGTTTAAACAGAAGATACTCGTGTAACAATTTGACCATCAGGCAGCCAGTTTGCAAACTCATGTGCACCATATGCTACATCTTATCTAGGCTTTGGTAGGAAGTAGGCAGTAGGTTATTTGTACGGAGGGTCATAAGAGCTGGTGCTACTGACTTTAATTTTTAAATACCTCTCGAACCTGTCCATTTCTTCCCATCTCCCAACCACCACCAGGCTTGTCCAAATCTTACGAACTCTAGTCAACAGCAGGCTAACGGGGTCGGAGGGGAAGGGAATGCCATGGAGATAATTTGACAGCTGGAGGCCAGGGGGCGTCTCTAAAGGGCTTTGAAAAGAAAGGTGAGCTACATGACTAGAGCAGCATTTTAGAATAATTTGGCGGTTATCAGGCGGGTTTCATCACAAAGAGATGCAGGTAAGGATTCCAGATAATACTGCCCTCCCCCTGGTGCGCAGACTCAGTGGGCGGAGGACTATAAAGAAGGAAGCAGAAGCTGGAGAGCAGGCGGAGTGATGGGGAGAGACCAGGGAACGGGAGGGGGGCCGAAGTCAAGGAATTAGGTTCTGAGCCCAGGCCAAATACAGCCGATGGCAGGTTTGCTTTGGCTCCCGTAGTTTAAGAAAGTTGTTACAAATTGCTTGCCACAATCCAAGTAGGAGAGCTCACATAAAAAATCAGTTTGGCAACATCATGACTGCATTCCCAAAGGGCATCTTCAGCTGCTCCCCCTCGGACAAAGCAGGCTCTCTCTGATTCCGCCCGAGCTCACGCCCCTCGTTTACACCACCTGCGCAGCACCTGTCCCGGCGGCCTCGTGAGCCCTGGCAGCTGCTGGTGTGATTACAGTTCTGGTTGGCCCGGCGGAAGGGCGGAGGGAAGGGGAGCATGAGAGAGGAGCAGGAGTTCGGCTTTGGACGTTGGCAGTTGCTAGGATGGCATCCCCATGGAGATGGGCAGCCGACTACGGGAAAGGTGCGTAGAAACTTTCCTCTATTTTCGGGACAAGGGGGGCGGGAAGCCGGTGGCGCGGTTGCCTCCAGGAGAGCTGCCCCTATCTGGTGGCAAAACCTTAAGGCTGAGAAGACAGATCAGCCGAGGTCCAGGCCTAGGGAGCTGGAGGGGGCTCTGGAATCGCCGGGCAAAGAGCCCCGCCCTGGGTCCCCAAGAGGATGCTTGCAGCCAGGCCCCTGGAGCGCAGCGCCGTCCCCACTTCCCAGCTCCCTTGTGAGCCTGGGACGGTCTCCACTCCAAGCACAACTGGAGGGGTATATTTTAGGATCATTCTCATCCTAGGGAGAAGTGCTTAACATTTAAGGCACATACACATCACTGGGGGTTTTATTAAGATGCGGGTTTTGGTCCAGTGGGTTTGGGACATGGCAAGAACTCGATAACTATTGTCTATGAGGATTAGTCCTATGAGACGTGGAGACTCAAAGACATTGCTCAAGGCCATATAACTAAGTAGCATCGCATTTGTGCAGTTTGACCACGAATTCCATTGTGTGGATTGATTCTAAGTGACTTCCATAGTTAGGCTGAATGCAGCACTATGTTATGGTTTTCCTGGGCTCTGAGCACTTTTGCCTGCCTGAGAGTCTTCCTCCATAAGGCAAATATTACAAAGTATATTTTATGAGTCCCTTGGCATAAAGACAAATGTAACCTAAGCTGGGTTATAGTCATTCTTTTTCTCAAATTTTAAAAGAAATGAAAACATTCTCATGGACTCCTAAGATACCATGGGCTGTAGGCACTATGTGTGCTGGACCTAATAGAGAAGTAGGCTCTGCTGGATGCTGGTGCGACTGTCAGGGGCCAGTGACAAAGATGGTGGATTTCTCTGAGGGAGTTTGGGGAGAACCTGTAGTTGAAAAACACAACTAAAGACGGAATTCTTCTTTGATGAATTTTGAAGACAAAATCCTCTTTTGATTGGAAGAGATTCTCTTCCTCATATCCTTTTTAAAATTGCCATAGTTACCATAAAAGATTCAGCCATTAGCATGAAATGACGTTTGAGTTCAAATGATTGTGAAGCCTTTTTGATTCCGGAAAACAATCCGGAAGAAGAGACTGCAATTCATGGAAATGGTGTTTTGTGTCATTTTACCTGATTTGGAATGGGGTGGGAAGAAGGAATTGATGAAATGCTATAAAATGTTAGAGTTTAAATAGGCCTTGATGTAAATAATGAATCATGCTTTGGGGCTTTCAAAATACACAATTTTAGTCTCAAGTTAAATAGGAGTCTGCTGGAGCCAATCTAAATATGTAGAGACTGGTAGCATCGAGCATCACATAGAATACCTGTTTCCCTGGAAGTCTGAAATTACTGATTTGCTTGAGTCTGCACCATTCTTGAAGGCCTCTGACAAAGCACCAAAAGAAAAAAAAAATCAAGCAATCAAGCAACTTCGATGATGTTTGTTCATGGGATTTGAATAGCTTTTAGCTAGTAACTGGTGTTTGTAACCTTTTATGAAGGTCTTTCAAAGCAAACAAACACATAGGAACGAGGGAACAGAAATAATGCACTGAACAAGTTCTAAATTTTACATAGGACACAACAGATGCTTACACATCTCCATTCTGCGCGCTTAACGACGGCTATGTGCCACGCAGGACAATGGGTAAGTGGAAAGTATGGGTTAATTTCAGGATTATAGCTGCTATTAACATAAAACCAAGACAGCACAAAGACAATAACGTGCCTTCCCATTCTGTCAAGAGTGGCGGGTGTAATTGCTGCAAGGACAAAGTAATGTGAGAACAGATGAATGTGGAGCCCGCAGGAAAAGCCATTGTCAGTGCAAAGAAAATGGGTTAAGGCCCAACAGTTTTCTGATGCCTTTGGCCTTCATCATGATGAATGAGATAATCTTACCCCGAACAAAGATACGTTCAGTCCAGAAATGCTATGACTGGATCTAACCCAAGTGTCTCCCTCCCATGACCGTGGAGTGCACTTCGGTGAACAAGGCAGGCTGGGTAAGTAGGGCCCGCCCTGTTTGGAAGTGGCAGAAGTCTCTCGTTTACACCTGCCTTCATTGTCTTTTCAGTGATAAAGTCACTTTTATGGAAGAGGGATTTTTAATTGTCTCTCATTTTAAGCTAGTATTTTTGTTTTTTAGAACACTTGGGAGTGGGGAGATGGCAAAGACAGGCCAGAGCATGTCCCATCCAAAGGAAGAAATGACCCTTTGGCTTTGCCCAGCTGTTGTTGTATTGGAACGTGGGCAAGACTTGCTGGATCTTCTGGTTGTTCAAAGGAAGCCAGAAATCTGAATTTCTTTCGGGGTAAAATCTCCCAATTTTTCAATGTTGTCAAGTCATTCAAAGATTTAAAAGACACCGAGAAGAACAGAACAATAAGGGACAAACAACAGATGTCTACACAGCCCAGTTCACAGGCAGTTCATGTAGGCCTGTGAACATAGATACCTATAAAGACTGACAAATGCCTTTTCATTAATAGTAAAAAAAAAAAAAAGGAAATCTCATCTTTCCTTTGGAGTTTTAACCAAAGGACACTGTTCACTAATGCGTTCCCTGTCTTCAACCCAAAGGAAAAGTTTAAATAAATATACGGCAGAGATATTTCTTACAACATCAATAAATGGCTTAAACGTGGTTTTGGTTTATGTCTAAGTTGCTGCAATGGGTTAAAAGAGATTTCAAAACATCACTCAAAAGGAAAGCAGTATGACTTTTCTTCAGTAGACCAAAAAAAAAAAAAAAGTAGCAGAGATTTTTTTCTTTAATAACAGTCAAGAAAACATCTAAACAAACTTAAATAACCCCAGAGAGGGTTTTCCAATAAGTCAATAAAGCAAAAGGGTTATTAACCTCAAGATGGACTTGCTGTTGGGATCACAGGAAAACCATCTGCCGTGCGCCATTTTTTATTGACACTTCAGGGTAAACTAATAAAACTCTCCATTTCAATTAAATTTTGGAAACTCATGTTCCCTCTTTCTCAAATGCTGCAAACAGGCATATAACTGCAACAGCCCCTTTTTTTCTCAGGTCTCCTCTTGGCATGGGAAGCCAAGCCAATGGCACATTCTAGTGTTTTCCTCACCACGGTCTTTGACACAAAAGTTTAGTAGATATGATGTTAACAAAAGGGGGAGAGTTAAAGCCCTTTTCATTTTTGCAGGTGAGCTTCTGAAGCCATTTGGAAATCAAATGTGGCTTTTTTTTTTTTTTTTAAATAGGCTCCAAACCCAGGGTGGAGCCCAACGTGAGGCTTGAACTCATGACCCTGAGATCAAGACCTGAGCTGAGATCACAAGTTGGACACTTAACCAACTGAGCCACCCAGGTACCCCTCGAATGTGACTTTAAAGTGCACTTTTGATCCTTTTCAGGACCTCTTAGAATCATAGTTTGGAGTTGAAATGGATCTTAGGGAATTATAACACAAGTTTTATGGATAAAAAATTGAGGCACGGAATGTCTGACTTGGTCAGGGTCAAGGAGCAAAACAAAATCAACTTCAGTTCCATGTCTGTGGTAGGCAGCCTTCTAAATCGACTCCCAGCGACCTCTGCCTCCTGGTATTCATTCCCTTGTGTAATCCACTTCCTTTGAATGTGGGCTGGATCCAGTGACGTGTTTCTAATGAATAGAATATGAGAAAGGATGGGATGTCACTTCTGTGTAGGTTACTCTCTGTTCCCTTCTCTCTCTGTCTCTTTTCCTTTTTTGCTCTTCTTACATGCTTGCTCTGATAAAGCCAGCTGGAGAGGCTCTTGTGGCAGAGAACTGAGGGGGACACCTGCCAACAACCTGGAACTGAGTCTGGAACTGAGGCCCTCAGCCCATAGCCCTGGAGGGACTGAATCCAACTAACCTGAGGGGACCTAGAACTGGATCCTTCAGATGAAGTTGCATCAACAGCCAACACATTGGTTGCGGCCTCATGAGAGAACCTGAGCCAGAGATGCCCAGCCAAGTAAGTGATGAATGCCTAACCCACAGAAACTGGAGGTGATCTCTGCATGCTCTTTCCAGCTGCTAAGTTTTGGGGGAAATTTGTTACACAGCAATAGATAACTAATATAATGTCCTAGGACCTTTGACTCTTAGGCCACTGTTCTTTGTCCAGTTGGCTGTCTTTATATTCTTTGTATATATTTTTTCAATTACTTTGTCTGCCTCCTTTTTTAAAAAAAGATTTATTTATTTTGAGAGAGAGAGCATGGCAGGGTGGGACAGAGGGAGGGGGGAGAGAGAATCTCAAGCAGACTCCCTGCTGAGTGCAGGCCTGAGGCAGGGCTCAATGTCATGACCCTGAGATGTAACTTGAGCCAAAAGCCAGAGTTAGACGCTTAACTGACTGAAATACCCAGGTGCCCTTGTTGACCTCCTATTAATAATCAGTCGCAGGACACTGTACTGGTTAAGGTCCAGGATACAAAGATGAGAGTGGCAGAATCCTTCTTCTCATAGAATTTTGCTTCAGTAAAGGAAATGAATTTTTAAGTGGCCATCTTGGGTAGAATACGAAAAGACTTCTGTAAAGACCAATAAAGACCAAATTCTTTGTTAGGAAAAACAACATAATAATGCTTACATTATTGGACTACTGTAAAAGACAAGAAAAGTTAACAGAAGTTGTGCTTTGTGCATGCCAAGCCCTATGCTAAGCATTTTGTAGATATTAATTCCTTTAATCCTCACAACTTTATGATGAAAACAGTAACATCTATTTTACAGACAAGGAATCTGAAGCAGAGATTTTAAGCAAGGTCACACTGGTAGAAATTGGCAGAAAAAAATATTTAAATCTGGGGTGTTTGGGTTCTAGAGTCTGTATTTTAACTAGTCTCCTGTTTCTAGAAACATGAATAATGGGATAATATAGGTAAAGTGCTTAGCATAGTACCTGATGCAAATAAGTGCTCAGTATGTGGTTGTTGGTGGTGGTGGTAATGATTTTTATAAAAGGGAACTATTATGAAAATGATTATTATAAAAATTATTATAACTATTATACTCTCATTGTGGCATTGCCTGGTAGCAGCAGATCCTTTATATAACAAAGATTCTGTGATGTTTTGATGAAAGCTGACCCAAAGCACTCAAACCCTTGAGGATACCCATCCTCCTTGAAAGCCTTAAAAAAGGCTAATATTTTTAAAATGCCTTGGCCTGGAGGTATTAAGAAACTTTCTATCACAAGTGACCTAAAACAACAAAAACAAAAAACCAAACAACTAACCAGCCAAAAATTTTGCCTCTAACTGATTTTAAGCTAAAAAAGAAATTTATTGGTGCATAATAACTGAACATTCAGAGGCAGGATTGGCCTCAGACGGGGTGGATTGGGGGCTCACACAGTGTCATTTGGATTTATTCCTGATGCCATCTTCTGTGCTGGCTTTATTCTGGGAATACTGGCAATAACACCCAGCGCCTCACATCACCCCAGACAGATGGCTTTGGGGGCTCTACCTTCCTCTCTCTCTAGGTTCAAGCCACCTGTGACAATGAAAGTCTCTTCGGTGGCACTCCAAGGAAACAGAGATTCCTTTTGACTGGAATGGCTTAGGTCACATGCTCATCACTGACCAATAGCAGGGCTATATGGTGGTTTCCTTCGCTGGCCTGGGTCCTGAGCTCTATCCTCAAGTGCAGGGGGAGCCACATCCAGACTCACGATCTGAGAGCAGGAAGTGGGGTACAAAGAAGTGGGGATCGGTGTCAGGGAGGCAAATGGTGAATGCTCACTAGAAAGTGAGAAAGCCTCGAAATGTCTACATATTTGACAGCCAATGCATTTTATTTTATTTTCTATTTAACTTTTTAAAAAAGATTTTATTTATTTACTTGACAGAGAGATAGCGAGAGCAGGAATGCAAGCAGGGGGAGTGGGAGAGGGAGAAGCAGGCTTCCTGTGGAGCAGGGAACCCCATGCGGGGCTCGATCCCAGCAACTTGGCAATGTCTGAATGAATTAACAAAGGCTGTACAACATAGGAAAACACTGTTGTGTTAAGTTTTACAGAAAGTGGGGTTATAGAGATGAAAAATGCCATATAAGTGGGTGGGCACATGGCAACTCTGTTATTTTTCACTTTGGCTTGTTAGCGTGGTTTTGATTCTATTTGAAATTTGCCTTTTCTAGGAAAGGAAGGAGTAACGGCAGCTAGAAAGTTATTCATTCTTCTTTATGCTTAGGAGTAAAAGGAAATGTGTTCTTTCTAAAGGTGTGTGTGTGTGTGTGTGTGCGCGCGCGAGCTTTCCTTTTGACTGGGCTTACTTATAAGGCACATGGAAATAATGGAATTAAATTTCTTCCTTTTCTTATGCTACATACCTTTATAAAGGTTCCTATAAATGTCATAGCTACTTTGTTTCCCGAAAAGTAATTTTCCTGTCAGTCTGACTGTTCCTTTGAGATACTGTATTATTAGTCTATGATGATTTCTTCAAAGTGCATCAAAGTATATGCTTCAGTGTATTTTTATCATTTCACTACATTACAGTGAAATTTTCCCTGGCTTCGAGACTTGTTTCTAAGTCACTAATTATTCACAAATGATGATAAGATTGCTTTATTTTATCCTTCTAATGAAATGCATTGAAGTTTAAGGAAAACCCTTAACAGAGCTTAAAATGCCAAAAAGGGCTTAGGAAATGAAAAGTCCTTTCCAGTTACAATGTGAATTAAAAACAAAAAGGCTGAGGCATGTAGGGAAGTAGAGAAAGGAAGGGGAAGAGAAGTCTTCTTTGAGTATTTATGGTTTCTATGTCATCAGTGTTCAGAAAGTACATTGACGAACAATCCCAGAAATGGACAGAAAAAACCAGGAAGGCGTCAGTGATCATCCTGCTTCTACAAAGCATTTAAACCTCTACCTTCTTTCGAATGTCTTGGACATTAGGAAGAATGTTTCCTAAGAAGGAGAGAAGATCATGAGGCAGAACGAATCCAATGTTTTTCGTTGTTCATCAAGAAATCATTGGCTCAAGCTCACAAAATGCAGTCGTATTTTATTATATTTTCTAGTTATCCAAGATCTAGCTATAACAGAATCTTTTAAACAACACGTTTAAACAGAATGTGAACACCTTGTATTACACAGCATAATGTGATTGATTTACAGTCCATAAGAAAAGCCAATTTTTTTTGTGAGACATACTGATTTAAGACAAAAAGCAGTAATTGATTGCATCTTCGGACGGCAAAGGTGAGCTGATGAGAGAGGGAATTGAAAAAGAGAGAGAGGAAAAAATATATGAAAACAATCTACACATAAACATCTATTTCTGATATTTATTATTTCCAAGTTTTATTTTCCCCAAATGGTTTTCTTCAAGGAACAGAATTCATTCACATTCAGATACACACACACACACACACACACACACAATCTGTATGTGTGCTGTTTGGCTGAGCCCACGCGCAAAATAAACAAGAAACATAGAGTTATTGATAGCTAAGATGAGCCAGGAATTATAGGCACACAGGTACCATCCTCTGCGGATGTTTACATGGAGTTTTCTTTAGCTCTCAAAACCTTAAAGGGTTTTAAGATGCGTCAGAGTATTACTTGTCTAATTGGATATTTAGGAATGCAATGACTTCTTGAAGAATACCTTAATTCAGAGAAAACTCTTATTTGTAATTATAATGAGTAGGTTTCTCTGTCTCTTTGGAATTGATAATGAGCTTGTGGGCTTCCTTCTGCATTGTCTTCATCTTTATCTCCCTTTTAAATCTCCTTCATTATCTGCTATTTATTTTACTAAAGGTGATCACAGCTTTATTAGTCACTGCTTGATTAACCATAGCGGGATTCAAAATGAGCTTATATGGACTGTGAAAACAAATGCAGGTAATGGCCCAAGCTTGGACCTTTTGAGTTTTTCCTTTTCCCCTTGACTTCCTCAAGAACTTCCATGTGCCCTTGAAAAGGATGTGTGTTCTTCTGGTCTGGGCGGAGTGTCAATAATGTCAATGAGGCAAGTTGGTTGATAATTAACTCAAGTCATGTATATCCATATTGATCTTCTGTCTACTTATTCTATCAATTTTTGGGAGAGGGATATTGAAATCTCTGACTACAATTACGGGTTTGTCTATTCCTCCTGTCAGTTCTATCAGTTTGGCTGCATGTATTTGAAAGCTCTGTTGCTAGAAGCATGAACATTTAGAATGCTTGAGTTGAAGGACAGCTCCCCATACACAGCCAAATTCCAGCTAGTGATCAGGATGACAATCACATGAATCGGATATAAAGAGTGATACAAGGAAAGAAATGAGGGTTTGAATTCTCATGTCATTGGTGACATGGAAAGTGCAAAGCAGTGTGAAATGGGTTGAGGCAAGAGCAGTAGAAGACTGAGGACTGCAAATAGAACCCAGAATGCCCATGTTTAATGGGAAATATAATCTGATTCAGCAGATGAAAGAGGGCAAGCAAGGCTGGACATCTTTGTGGGGCAATATATCTTAGTGTTTTGCTTCTCCGAGTTCCCCAAGCAAATATATATTGATCTGGTATGCTGATACGAGGTATAGAGGGTGATCCCAAACACATGCAGTCCTCTCCTCAGGGAGATTCTGGGTCAGTAGAGGTGGGGGTGGGGGAATAGATGTCCATGGAACATTCCCACACATCATATAGAACTACTTTGGAAAAAACCACGGTTCAACAAGAGCATATAGCTGAAGGCCCTTCTCTCATCTGTTGGGTTAAAAAAGAATCCTTAAGCATGAACTCTTTGAGCTGAGATCTAGGGAAGGAGCTTTCTCCATCAACTCAAGCTACCTTAATAAAATACTCCGGACTGGGTGGTCTAACAACAGAAATTTATTTTCTCACAGTTCTGGAGGCTGACAGTCCAAGGTCAGGGTACCAGCATGGTTGGTTTCTGATGAGAGCTCTTTTCCTGGCTTGCCGATGGCCCCCTTCTTGCTGTGTCTTCACATGGTAGGGAGAGGAAAAAAAGCAAGCCCTTTGTCATCTCTTCTGATAAGGACATTAATCTTATCCCGAGTGCCCCATCCTCAAGACATCACCTAACCCCAGTCCCCTCCCCAAAAGTCCCACCTCCTTTTTTTTTTTTTTAAAGATTTTATTTATTTATTTGACAGAGAGAGACACAGCGAGAGAGGGAACACAAGCAGGGGGAGTGGGAGAGGGAGAAGCAGGCTTCCCGTGGAGCAGAGAGCCCGATGCGGGGCTCGATCCCAGGACCCTGGGATCATGACCTGAGCTAAAGGTAGACGCTTAATGACTGAGCCACCAGGTGCCCCAAAGTCCCACGTCCTAATACCATCCCACTGGAGTTCAAGGACTTCCACATATGAACTTTGGGAAGACAGAGACATCCAGTTCACAATGGCAAGTGTTAATGAAAATGAAGTGGAAGATGGAAGGAGCAGTTTTCCGGGAAGGAACTCTGTGCTTCGCTTTCTCCCTCTCATCCCCCTTCTCTGACTGTTCCTAGGACCAGCCACTTTCACGTCTGCAACTCACAATCCAGCAACCACAGTATACAAAGATGGCAGCCTCCCTCCCTGTTCCACCTTCTCCTTCTACCTGTGCTCCTGCCTCCACCCCCAACTTTAGCTGAGGAAACGCACGACCTTCAGACGTGCCAAGGGTATGCCTGAGTTGAGTGACAGCCCTCCACATCGTCAGGACTTCCGTGTGTTTTTATTTTGCTACATCTTCTTGATTCTTCATCTCCATGATGTTCAGCGCAAGCCAGAACATAAGCAGACAGATGGTCTGAGTGGGCGAGTGTTTTAGCTTAATCCCAAAACACTTGCCATCGGTCCCAACTCTTCTCCTCCCTCTCAGCTTCAATTAGTGACGTCACAGCGACCTTGCTCCCTGGCTGGTAAGCACAAGGGAATCTTTCTGGTACAGTTTTTTGAAAGATTAAGGGATATGAAGAGGAGTTCAGAGTCCATCTTTTCCGGAAGAACCTCACCCAGTTAAGATCTCTTGATTAACTACTGGAAGATAACTACTACTAAGAACCACGACTGAAAAATTCATTGTACACTTACTAGTATCAGGCACTGTGCTGAGGACTTTCCAAAGATTTCGTTTTCCCTGCCACTCTGTTAGGTAGATACTCCTAGGCTTGTTTTAGAGATGAGAGTAACTTATAACCAGCTAATATTTTTATTTATGTATTCCCTACCCCCTGCCTCAAATGTTTATGAAGGATCTACTATCCTTAAGGCATATCATGCACAACTTGTTACCGCCTTTCAAGACCCTTTTAGCCTGAAATGGGAGAAATTAACAACAACCAACATTTATTGAGTTCATTTATTGAGTCCTTACCATGTCTCGGACACTGTATTTTCAATCTGTAGTTATTTAATGCTTTTGCCAATCCTTTGATGTCGGTTCTGTTTCTGCCCCATATTCTGCAAACAGGAAAGCTGGAGCATACATTGCTTAAGTGAAATGTCCCCCAGATCACGTATTTTTCTAAGTGGTAGAGCTCAAACTTAGACCTTGGGGGCCTGTCTTCGGTTCTCTTGATCCTGCATATCTAACCACCATCCCATGCAGACCTGTCTTATTTAAAATGTGTGTGTGCACGCGCACATACACACATTCTGTAAACATGGACCAGCTCAGAATAAGTCCCTGCAATGAGAGGGTCAGCTTCTTTAGGGAGAAAGTCTCGCTCATCATTTTGTCCCCAGGACCCTCATGTAGTGATTCAGGATGTGGTGGTGTTGATTTTGCTCCCCGAGAAACATTTGCAATGTCTGGAGACATTTTTGGTTGTCTCAGCTGGAGGGGGTGCTACTGGAATTTAATGGGTAGAGGTCAGGGATGCTGCTAATGCACGAGACAGCCCCTCACAACAGTTATACAGCCCCAAACGTCAGGAGTGGTGAGGCTGAGGACCCCTGTCCTAATATAAGGGTTAACACAGAGACAGTGCTCAATATATTTCATGGAATGAATTTCAAATCATATACCAAGAACCTCCACCAAATAACAATTCACCAAAGATAACTCTCCACTTACCTTTCAAAACCCAGTTCAAGCATCATCTCTTCCTGGAAGGCCCTCTGACAATCCTCAGGCAGCTTTGTTTTGTTTGGCTTTAGTTTTTTATCCTAGTCAATATTGGCTTATTTTAGTAACTTTTTCTTTCACCACTTGGCTCTTCAGCCCCGATCAGGAATGCTGACGGTAGCTTAAGGATGACATAATTAGGCCAAAATATGTTTTTTTAAAAAGCTCTAGGATATATTTCTTTTTTTTTTTTTTTTTTAAGATTTTATTTATTTATTTGACAGAGAGAGGCACAGCGAGAGAGGGAACACAAGCAGGGGGAGTGGGAGAGGGAGAAGCAGGCTTCCCGCTGAGCAGGGAGCCTGATGTGGGGCTTGATCCCAGGACCCTGAGATCGTGACCTGAGCCGAAGGCAGACACTTAATGACTGAGCCACCCAGGCGCCCCTAGGATATATTTCAAAGTAAAAAAAAAAAAAAAAAGCCTATGGATTTTCCATGGCTCTGTAGGTGGTAGGATAGGATTTAAATGGTAAATTTCCAACCTTAAAGAGTTATCTGTCTTTTAATAAAATGCAAACCTTCTGTCCAGTTGCTGAATCTCTTGGGGCGGCGGGGGGGGGGGGGGGTTCTGTTTTCTTTACTTCTCAGTAGGGCATTCTTATAATTTTTTAAAGTCCCGTTTATTTACCTACAGCAAAATTCACCCTTTTAAAGGCCATGGTTCTATTTATTTCAACAAATGCATACAGTGGTGTAACCAGAGAAGAACCATACACACAATCTGTTAACAGTGAACCTTTTACTTTTTCCTCTGTATTTTATTTTTTACAAGAAGCACATATTACTCTTATCAGCATTTTCTGTCTGATCTGTTGAGGTATAATTTACAGACAGGCAAATGTACCCTTTGCTGTTCTCAGAGTTTTTACAAATGTATACAGTCATGTAATCACCACTGCAATCATGATGAAGAACATTCTGTCATCTCTGACAATCCACCAAAGCCATTTGCAGTCAGGCAACCCTCCGTCCTCCCCACACCTCTAGCAGCTCCTGATGTGATTTCTGCCCCTGTACTTTCGCTGTTTCCAGAATATCAGACTAATGGAATCATAGAGTAGTCTGTGGTATCTTGTATCTGGCTTCTTTCATTTAACATAATGCTTTTGAAATGCATCCGCCAAGGAATGTATCAGTAGTGTGTTAATTTTATTGCTTTTCATTCACTCCTGTGGCAGGCCCATAGCTCCTTTATCCATTTCTCAGTTGATGGATACTTGAATGGATGGATATTTGAGTTACCTGCAGTTTTTGGAAATTATGAGGAAAGCTGCTATAAACATTTGCATATAGGGTTTTGTGTGGACCTAAACTTTCATTTTTCCTGAGTAAATACTAGAAGTGGGATTGCTGGGTCCTACGGTAAGCGCGTGTTTATAAGACACTTCCAAACTATCCTCCAAAGTGCTTGTTCTGTTTTGCCTTCCCACTAGCCATGCAGAATCCTCGCACCTGCTTCACCTCCTTGACGCCTAATTGTCAGTGCTTTTTTTAAAGCCACTTTAATAGATGTGTGGTGGTATGGCAACATTGTTTTTTTTCTTTTTTTAAAAGATTTTATTTATTTATTTGAGACAGAGAGAGTGAGAGGGAGGAGGGTCAGAGGGAGAAGCAGACTCCCTGCCGAGCAGGGAGCCCGATGCGGGACCCGATCCCGGGACTCCAGGATCATGACCTGAGCCGAAGGCAGTCGCTTAACCAACTGAGCCACCCAGGCGCCCTGGCAACATTGTTTTAATTAGCATTTCCCTGATGACTAAGGATGTTGAGCATTTTTGTTGTGCTCGTTTGCCACCCAAAACTCTTCCTGTTGGGGGCAGGTCACGGAGCTGACATACCTCCGCTGACCCGAAAGCTGCGTGGGCATTGGAGGCTCCTGGCCCCGCACTGTCGGTGGCCTCTGTGCCCCTCCCAGTTCCCAGCTCTGGAGCAGTTTTCAAGGTCGGGACCCTGAGAGAGCAAGGTGGTGGTGAGCCCCTCTGGGCGGTGGGTGTGACTGGGCTGCATGAGGCCTCTCTGTAAACTTTAAGATTCTTGCAGGCCCTGCAGATACCGTCTCGCTCATGGCCAGAGACCTCCGTGTCTGTAAGTTCCCTTACTGGCTGAAACTGCCACCTGCCCTTGTGGGGTGGCCTGCCTCCGCCTTCCTTCCGTCCCCGGCCCCAGTGTGTCCTGCACTTTCTCCTAGCTGTCGCTAGTGTACGTTATTCTCTTAACAGTCTTTCCGATGCACACGTTTTTCCTTTTAATGAAGTCCAGATTTTCAGTGTGTTAGGATTTGTATTTTTTGGGGGGGTCTTATGTAGGAAATTATTGCGACCAGCAAGGTCACAAAGATTTTTCTCCTGAGTTCTCCTCTAGAAGTTTCATAATTTTAGATTTTACATTTAGACCTACAGTGCACTTTGAGTTTTGTCTATAGAGGGAAGTGTAAGTCAAGGTCCCCTATTTTTGGTACATAATAACCAACCGTTCCAAAAACATTTATTGAAAAGACAATTTTTCCTTCATTGAATTACCTTTGCGTCACTGTAAAAAATTAACTGGCCAATATGTATGTGGATTTATTTCAGTCTTCTCTATTCTGGTAATAGCAGAGTTTTAAAAAAAATGTATCTGTTTTCTTAAGCAAACACTTATATATACCAAACACGGCTTAAAACACTTTACAAAGAATAACTCTTTCAGTACCTGTTACAACCCTAATGGCAGGTGCTTTTATGAATTTTGTTTTGTTGACAAGGAAACTGAAGCACAGAGAGGTTAAGTAGATGTCCCAAGGTCACACAGCCAATAATTGGTGGAGCTTAGCTTGTATTTTCTTCTCTCATTGTGAACCACCCTTCAGGATAACTGTTGGTTTGGTTGTCTGAATTCCTTACTAGGTGGTAAACTCTTGGAGGATATAGAATGTGTCTCTTAGCTTTGTGGACTGAGCCCTTAGCACATTCCAGCTCCAGAAAACATGCTCCGTGAAGGTGTAATATGAATGAATGAGTGAGCAAATGCACAATGTGTGCATGAAATAGGTGCTGTTTGAAGATTATGCTCTTTGGGACCACCACCACCGGCATCAAACCCCAAGTAAAAAGACTGCCAACAACCGAGTCAGCGAGCTAGGTCACACTGAATACATAGGCTGTTTCCATTAAAAACAGAGAAAACATAGTACCTACGAATATTCATTTTTGGCACATAGTGGTCCAGATTTCAATAGATTAACTTTCATAGGCCACCATGCATCTGTTTATAGAGTGTCCCAACCTCAGAGGCCACACTGGAGGTCTCAACCAGCTGGGTGACAATTGTCAATATCTTGAGTGGGAATGAAGAGATGGAGGCATGAAGTTAGTTCCAAATGGTCAGAAATGTCAAGGCAGGAGTGGAAGGAGGTGGCAGAATCGTTGGATCATATTGATTTTCTTTTGGGAAGAACCAAGGCTCAAGAGCTGGTAAGGAAGATTAAGCTGTAGGTGACAAGGATGTGTGGAGGGAAACCCAGGAAATCCGATTGGGGGGCGCCTGGGTGGCTCAGTCGTTAAGCGTCTGCCTTCAGCTCGGGTCATGATCCCAGGGTCCTGGGATTGAGCCCCGCATCGGGCTCCCTGCTCTGCAGGAAGCCTGCTTCTCTCTCTCCCACTCCCCCTGCTTGTGTTCCCTCTCTCGCTGTGTCTCTCTCTGTCAAATAAATAAAATCTTAAAAAAAAAAAAAAAGTTAAAAAAAAAAAAAGAAAATCCGATTGGCTCAAGGTGACCTTTTTTTTTTTCTTTTTTTCTTTTTATGATTAAAGCCTTAGAGTACATGCTTGTGGTTAAAATTGCCAACAGAAAAGGAGGGTAGGAATTAAAACGTTAAAGTCATCCAAACTTTCCTGATGTTCCAAGGAGACTTGATAAGATATTTGTTTGTTTGATTTGATTCTAGAGAGTTTTCTGGGCACATACAACTGTATATCATTTATGTCCAAAGATCAGAAAATGTTATGGTTGTTCCCCTCACCTGAAGGAGTCATTTTCAAGGCCTCCCAAAGTGTCTCATATTCCAGAGAGCTCATTCCCCTATTTTATTTTGAATAACAAATAGCTCTTTGTTCACCTCAGCTGCAGGTTAGAATCCTCTGGGGAGTTTTGTTCTGTTTGTAAATGATGGATGCTCAGGCCCCGACCCCAGAGAATTTGGTGACTTCAGCCTGAGGTGTGGCCTGGATATTGGGGTGTCCCCCCACATGATGCTACTATGCAGCCAAAGTTAAGTACAACTGGCTTGAATCGCTTCCTTTCCTTTATCCATGGCTGTCCAAGCCCCATCCTTGGAGAGTTCGCTTGATCATTTTGGGATGGGACCTGGGAGGTGGCCATTTTTTCAGTGTTCCCAGGTGCAGCTAAGGTTGAGACTCAGTGTCTGAAACTTTTGCAGTCATGCTAGTGGGACATACATATATTGGGCCCTTGACATAATCACCTTTCATTATAATTCTTGGTTTGAGCTCTCCATTGTAATTAGTGGATGCTGTACATGAGACATTTAAAGTTCACTTTAAAAGGCAGAACAGTGACTCTGTGGTGGTCATGAATCTCTACCTGCAGGGTAAAGGAAAAAAATTTCACTAATCCTATATGATTGGTTACTTGTGACTCAAGATCCCACCTTGAGGGAGAAAATCACTCACTTAGATAAAAGTGAAGATCATCTACTCTGGATCACTATGTGAGATCTGTAGTTCTCAAGTTTGTGCACAGAAAGCATCTGTTTTTTCTTTTTTAAGATTTTATTTATTTATTAGAGAGAGAGCGTGCACAGCAGGGGAGCAGAGTAAAGGGAGAGGCAGACTCCCCAGTCAGCAAGGAGCCCGATGTGGACTCCATCCCAGGACCCTGGAATCATGACTTGAGTTGAAGGCAGACACTTAACCGACTGACCCACCCAGGCACCCTCATCTGGAGATTTTATAAAAATGAAATTTCTGATCTAGTAGGTCTGGAGTGGGGCAAATCTGCATTTCTAACAAGCTCCCAGGGGATTCCAGAATGGTCCTGGGATGATGTTTTTTGTAGTGAGGTGTCAGATCACTCAAAATGTGGCTCTGATATGAGGAGAGTTTGAAGATAGTTATTTTATGCAACAATAGAGTGGAAATATTTCAAATAGACTTTATTATTTTACACCTGTGATTTAAAATGTTTATGTAGCTAATATAATAAATGGGTAGACATTGGACCATTGGACTATATACTTAAGTTGAAATATTCCAATTGGATAGAGTGCCTTTTTATTTCCTTTTCTTTTTTCCTTTTTTTTTTTTTTTAGATTTCATTTATTTATTTGAGAGAGAGAGAGAGTGAGCACAAGTGGGGGAGGGGTTAGAGAGAAAGGGAGAAGCAGACTCCCTGATGAGCACAGAGCCCAAAGTGGGACTCGATCCCTGACCGAGATCATGACCAGAGCTAAGTCAGATGCTTAACCGACTGAGCCACCCAGGCGCTGCTATTTATTTACTTTTAAACTCTTTTCACTAGGAATGGAGTTTTGAGTTAGTTGAGGGATGGTCCTGTTATATTCTGACACATAGTATATCTCCTTTAGGGACTGGTGTCTGTGAACAGAGATGATTCTCTATAAGCAATGAACAGACAGCAGAATGAAGTAGGAAGTCAGTGCTTGAGAAAAGTCTGGGCTGGTTGGCAGGTGCCCTCATCCGAAGAATGGGTGTAATATTAATACCTACCACAGAAGATTGTTAGGAAGATAAAATGTGGATGCGTTTGCCCAGCATATAGCACAGCGCCTCCTTCATAAAAGGCACTGGAGTTTTGCAACTTTCTTTCTTTTTTTTTTTTTAAATATTTTATTTATGTATTTGACAGAGAGAGACACAGCGAGAGAGGGAACACAAGCAGGGGGAGTGGGAGAGGGAGAAGCAGGCTTCCCGCTGAGCAGGGATCCCGATAAGGGGCTCGATCCCAGGACCCCTGGATCACGACCTGGGCCGAAGGCAGATGCTCAATGACTGAGCCACCCAGGCACCCCGCAACTTTAATTATTATATTGTCAGTCATTTGGGGGGGATGGGATTTGGAAGCACATTTGGACACTCTTAGACCAAAATGGATTAAAAATGTTTTTCTTCATTAACAGATATTCAATTATAATTATACATAAATTCATACACGTGAACACTTGATACGTATGTTTTTATGTTAGTTTAGTCTTTTTCTCTCCCTTTGTTCCTCGAGTCCTCCAGCCTCACATATCAGCACTATCCCATTCCTAGTTAACACAGGTTAATAATCATATTTGTATGTTTTTTTTTTTAAAGATTTTATTTATTCATTTGAGACACAGAGATACAGAGAGAGAGAGAGAGCATGAGCAGGGAGAGAGGCAGAGGGAGAGGGAGAAGCAGGCTCCCTGCCGAGCGAGGAGCTTGATGTGGGGCTCGATCCGAGGACCCTGGAATCATGACCTGAGCCGAAGGCAGATGCTTTAACCATCTAAGCCACCCAGATGCCCCTGTATTTTTTTTTAAAACAGTTTATTGAAGTATAATTAAACGTCCAATAAACTTGCACACACATAAAGTATAAAGTTTGATAAATTTTGGCATAGATACACCTATGAGTCCATTACTACAATTAAGATAATGAATTAACTATCACTCCCCCAAATTTCCTCGTGCTCCTTTGTGACCAGTCCTTACTGACCCTCCGCACACCCCTGGCCCACCCCCAGCCACCACTGATCTATTTTCTGTCACTATAGAGTAGTTTGTATTCTCAAGAATTTTACACAAGTCAACTCATAGAGTGTATAACCTTTTTTGGTCTGTCTGCTTTCACTTGGCGTGATTATTTTGAGATCCATCCATGTTATGATCATTATTTGAGATTTTCTGTCTTTTCAAATATAGGCATTTGGGGCTATATAGTTTCCTCTAGCAACATCTCACAAATATTTTTTGTGGCCTTTTTTTTTTTTCATTTCCACTTAGTTCAAAATACTTTTTAATTTTCCTTTTGATTTTTTTTTGGCCTTTGGGTTATATTGGGGATGTATTTCAAGGTATTAAATTTCAAAATATTTGTGGATTTTCCAGAAATCTTTTTGTTAATTGATTTCTAATTTAATTCTCTTATGGCCAAAAAGTATTTTATATGAATTAAATCTTTCAAATTTGTGGATACTTATTTTATAGCTGGGAATACAATTTATCTTAGTAAATACAATGTGTACTCTGTTTTTGGATCAACACAGATAGGTCAAGTTGGTTGATGGTGTTGTTCAGATCTTTTATATCCTTACTGATTTACTATCTACTTGTTCTGTCAATTATTAAGGGAGGGATATTGATGTCTTTGAATATAATTCTGGATTTTTATTTCTTCTTGCAATTCTATCAATCATTGCTTCAGGTATTTAGAAACTCTATTATTAGGTGCATACCTATTTTGGATTGTTATGTCCTATTGATGAAATGACCCCTTTCTCATTTTTAGATGACCTTCTTCATACCTGGAAATATTCTTTACTATGAAATCTCCTTTTTCTTACAATGACTGAATCATTTAAGCTTTCTTTTGGCTAGTGTTACCATAGTATATTTTTTCCCACTCTTTTATATTTAACCAGTGTGCATCATTATATTTGGAGCTCATTCCTTGTAGACAGCAGATACTTGGGTATCACTTTTATTTAACTCTATCGTCTTGAAATTTGTTTTCTATTCCTCTCATCTTTCCTTTGTTCTTTTTCTCTCTCATTATCCACCTTCTTTTGGATGAACTGAATATTCGTGTAACTTCTTTTTGTCTCCTGTGTCGTTTTATTAGCCACCATAGTTGTTTTATTATTTTAGTGGTTGCTTTAGGGGTTGCAACATATACCTTTAACTTTATCACAGCTTGCTTTCAAGTAGTGTAAGACCACTTTAACATAGGATGAGAACTTTATAACCGTCTACTTCCAGCTCCCCTCCTGCCAACACTATGGTATTGTCGTATATTTAAGTTACATATATGTTATAAGCCCAATATCTACAATAAGTATTATATTGTTTTCATTTTTGCTTAAACAATTGTCTTTTAAAGATATTTAGGTAATAATATTTACCCCAAAGATACAAAAGTAGGGATCCGAAGGGGTACGTGCACCCCAATGTTTATAGCAGCAATGTCCACAATAGCCAAACTGTGGAAAGAGCCAAGATGTCCATCGACAGATGAATGGATAAAGAAGATGTGGTATACATATACAATGGAATATTATGCAGCCATCAAAAGGAATGAGATCTTGCCATTTGCAATGACATGGATGGAACTGGAGGGTATTATGTTGAGTGAAATAAGTCAAAAAGAGAAAGACATGTATCATATGATCTCACTGATATGAGGAATTCTTAATCGCAGGAATCAAACTGAGGGTTGTTGGAGTGGGGGTGGGGTGGGAGGGATGGGGTGACTGGGTGATAGACACTGGGGAGGGTATGTGCTCTGGTAAGCGCTGTGAATTGTGCAAGACTGTTGAATCTCAGATCCGTACCTCTGAAACAAATAATGCAATATATGTTAAGAAAAAAAAAAAGAAGAAGAAGAAGGTAGCGGGAGGGGAAGAATGAAGCGGGGGAAATCGGAGGGGTAGACGAACCATGAGAGACGATGGACTCTGAAAAACAAACAGGGTTCTAGAGGGGAGGGGGGTGGGAGGATGGGTTAACCTGGTGGTGGGTATTGAGGAGGGCACATTCTGCATGGAGCACTGGGTGTTGTGCACAAACAATGAATCATGGAACACTTCATCTAAAACTAATGATGTAATGTATGGGGATTAACATAAGAATAAAAAAAAAGATATTTAGGTAATAAGACAAAAAAATCTCAGATACTTACCCATGTAGTTACCATTGCCAGTGATTTTACTGCCTCTGTGTAGATTGAAATTTCCTCCTGGCATCATTTTCCTTCTGCCTGAAAGGAGGTCCTTTAACTTGCCTTGCAGTGTGGGCATGCCGGTGATGAATTCTTTCTGCTTTTGTAGGTCTCAAAATGTCTTTATTTCATCTTCATTATTGAAAGATATCTTCAGTGTGTTGAGCATGTATTGAGCACATATTCAAGTGCTGTATGTATATTAATTTATTTAATCCCAACCAGTACTTTTTTTTTTTTTTTTTAAAGTAGGTTCCACACCCAATGCAGGGCTTGAACTTACGACACTGAGATCAAGACCTGAGCTGAGATCGAGTTGGGCGTTTAACCGACTGAGCCACCCAGGCGCTCCCAACCAGTACTTTTTCGGGGGAATAATATGATCCCTGTTTTACAGAAAGGAAACTAAGTCAGAAGGCGGTGAAAGTAGTTGTCCAAGGTCACACAGCCAGCAAATGGGAGAGCTGGGTTTTGAAGCCAGTCTAGCTGCAGAACGTGAAGCTGGTAGCACTTAACACTTTGCGGTGTGAACTGCCATTTGCTTGATTTTACTTGATGATGCATCTCAGATCTGTTTTCACGCTGGCACTTGGAGATGATCCCATTCTATATTTTGGCTATCTTGTTTGATGTACCAGGATTTAGTTCTCTAGTCTTCCAGTGACAGACATTCAGGTTGTTTACAATGGCCTGCTGTTACAAACAGTTTTGCAGGACATCTTTGAATATATGCACATGTTGGGTTATCTTTGGGAACTTGCGGAAGTGTACCCGAAGGATAAATTCTTAGTGGTAGAATTTATTCATTCAAGAGTGTGTACCTGTGCATTTTTGACAGGGGTCCACCTCCACCCTTACCTATAAAAATGAAATTAATCTATAAATTTAAACTTTTACTAACAATGTGATAGTAGGAGTATGATTTCTAAAGGATGTGTTAAAAGATGCTCTGGACATGATTCACATGAAATTTACAAATGACAGGTCATTGTTTTTCTTCTTTTCTTTCATATTTCAGTATGAAATAAAAAAATCCAACAACTCTACTCCAGTTGAAAAATGCCATATAAATTACTAGATTTTTCTTTTTAGAGGCATTGCCTTAATTATCGGGATATGGTAACTATATCTTCTGGGAACCTGATTCAGGCTGTTAGTTTCTCCAGAAATGTTCAGTCATAATGGGGGAAAGTAAGAACATTTCCAATTTCTTTCTAGAGTACAGAGGTATCAAGAGTCCCAGAAGAGTGACAACTTTCCATTTCTATAGCATCTGAAACAGACCCCAAAGAAACTGAGTTCAGAGCTCAGGCCTCAAGTTTAGATGTTCGGAATGGCAATGCGGAAGTCTTATACCTCAAAGCCCGGAGTCCCAGCTTTGTTCTCTTCCCATGACCTTTTCCTCTGGACATCTTCTGTGCTTAGTAGATGAGGAATAAACAGCATGCCTCTCTCCCACTTGCACTTAGCGGATAGAAATATTTCTCTTCATTTTTGTTCTTTCTAAGGCATCATTAGTCATATTGTTTAAATTTTATTGCAAGAACTAATTTTCCCTTCCTTAAAAGAGTTGAGCGTTGAGCTGTTCACATAAGTCATATAGCTACCTAGCTTTAGAAGTTCCTGAATAGAAATAATAAACCTGGCCAATAATAATAACAACTGTGGAATTGAACACATTGGCTCAGAGGGGCACTCGGCAGGGAAATCTGGTAGTTATAGTCAGCAAACGGCCCTTTGCCAACAGAATATCTTTCTTAAAAGCCCAACAGAAATAATTCTGGGGAAAATAAAAAGGCATAATCTGAGAATTGCTGAATGCAAACTATACCACATGACTTAATTAAGTGGACAGCTATGAAGGCTATTTCCAAAATAGTCAATAAAATGAACCTCATTATGGCATTTTGGGGAAAGGGAGCCTGTTTGTTTTGGAGGTGCAAATTCCAGATAGTACAATATTAAAAGAAGATAGATTTAAAAGCAAAAGAGGTTACCAGGAAGAGCAGATAAATGAAGTGGAAGCCTAGTTAGTGTTAAAGATAATTTTTTTTTCCCACAACAACAATATCTGGTACTGCAGACACACATGAAATTGAATCTTTTTTTTTTTCCCCACAATGAGACACTCTGTTTAGATCCATGTTACCCATCTAATATCCTTGATATGAGTCTCAATAATATTGAAGGCTTGCTATTTAGCAGCCTGAGCGTTTCAACGTGCGTATATGACCTCATCGCTGGGTTGGGGAACGTGGAGGTGCTTTTGAGCCATGTTAGCAAAGTGGATGATTGCTCTGTTGCTTCCAGTCAGTTTATCCATCCTTCTGTCCATCCATCCACCCATCCATCCACTCATCCATCCGTCCATCCATCCACTCATCCATCCACTCATCCATCCATCCACCCATCCATCCGTCCATCCATCCACTCACCCATCCACTCATCCATCCACTCATCCATCCATCCATCCATCCATCTATCCATCCATCCATCCATCCAGCCAGCCAGCCAGCCAGCCATCCACCCATCCATCCGTCCATCCATCCACCCATCCATCCGTCCATCCATCCACTCATCCATCCACTTATCCATCCATCCACTCACCTGACCATGTTTTCATTCAAATGTTTATTGAATGTCTGCTATGTCTCTGGTGCTATTTTAGGTGCTGGGGATAAAGCAGGGAATAAAATAAATAAGGTCCTGTTCACATAGTGTTTACATATTAGTGGAGGTTGGGATGGAGAGAGATAATGAATAGATAAGTATATGATATATCAGGTAAGAATAAATCATAAGAAGGAAGATAAAACCTGCCAAGGTGATAAAGCCTGATGAAAGTGTGTGTGTGTGTGTGTGTGTGTGTGTGTGTATGCTATCTCAACAGAAACCAGAATGAAGTAGGAAGAAAAGCTTGAGGTTACCTGGGTGGGGGTGGGGAGATCCTTGGAAATGGTGCAAAGTCACTGAGGTAGGAATGGGTTTGAGAGGTCCAGGAATATCAAGGAGGACAATTTGACTGAAGCAGAGTTTTCAAGAAGGAAAGCCATAGGAGTCAAGGTCAGAGAGAGATCTTGTGGCAAGGCCATATATTCAGGGCATTATAGGCAATGGATCTTAATCTTCGAGGGATGGGAAGCCAATAGAGGGTTTTGGGTTTTTAGTCGCTTGATCTGATTTATGTTTTAAAATACTCCTTCTGGTACTTTTTGAAGTGATGGTATTATTCTATACCTTGATTGCCATGGTAGTTACCTGACTGTATGTGTTCCATGATGTAAATTATAGTTCAGGAAGCCTGATTTTAAAAATGCTCCCTATAAGTACTGTGTCGATTACAGAGGGCCCAGAGTGAAAATAGAAGGACTAATTAGGAGTTTGCTGTAAAAATTCAGGTGAAATCCAGTGATGGTTTGAACTGGGTTGGTTGGGGAAAAGTTTTAAATGGAGCTCTTCAAATCTCAGCTAATGCCACCTCTATAAACCCAGTGATTCCAGCTAGATCTGGTTGGCATCTTTGACACCATCCTTGTTGTTCGTCTCCATTGTATAATCCATCACTAAATTATGTTGGCTCTTCTTCCAAAACATGGCTTGAATTCTTCCATTCCTATCCATTGTAACTACCTAGTCCAAATTCCATCATGTCTTGTCTGCACAACTGGAGTAGCCTACTACCTTTTCATTGCATTTATATTCCTACCCACCATTGAAATCCATTCTCTGTATGGAAGCTGAAGTAATTATTTTGAAACATTTACTTAACAAATATTTATTGACTATCCACTATTTGCCTGGCTGATTTAGAACCTGGAGATCTATCAGGGACCAAAACAGACCGAAGTCTTTATATGAGCCCGTTTAAGTGTGTCTATGAATTAACATACCTAATTAAGCTCCTGTTTTAACCCTTAAAAAAATAAACAAGTGGCTTAAAAATACTCCTGCCAAGAAACCATGGATTGAGGAGAATACCAATGCAAAGCACAAAAGTATTTCCAAAAAAGGTATGCATCATTGGTGGATGGGACTGAAAATTAAGTTTCATGATTTATTAAGTATAGTCAATAATACCCTTCTTATCAGGGCACCTGGGTGGCTCAGTGGTTAAGTGTCTGCCTTCAGCTTGGGTCATGATCTTAGGGTCCTGGGATTGAGCCCTGCATCATGCTCCCTGCTCGGCCGGGAGCCTGCTTCTCCCTCTCCCACTCCCGCTGCTTGTGTTCCCTCTCTCTCTGTCTAATAAATAAATAAAATCTTAAAAAAAAATAATACCCTTCTTATCTTTGGAACTGTTTCACATATGACAGGCATTCAGACAAATAGTAAAATAAATCAAACTTAGACGTTGGGATTGCTCTGTCACAAAGCATGAAACCAAGAGTTTCAAAAAGATGACAGCAGATTCATTCACACTTGGTTTTTTTACCAAAAAATATTTATTCTTCATTTCATCTTTTTATAATTTGTGTGTGTGTTTTATCAAGTATATAAGATGTTAGTGTTGTAAAACATGTCTATAATTTAAAAATGAAAAGTAACCTTATATTGGGTATGCATCAAATTTTCTTATTGATGGATGTACAATAAAAAAAAATGCTTCTAGACTACTAATTTAGAACCCTGTTGCTACATCAATGTAAGGCCACTTTCCCAAGTGTGTATTTTCTAAAATAAAACAGATCTATTTCCTGGAGATCTGTCAGGGACCTATCTATCAGGGATCTGATAGGGAATTCAGGAGAACCAGCCAAGGTACTTGTCAGCATCTATAGGTTGTAAATTATTTCAAATGCCAACAGAGTTGAAATTCCCTCCGTGAAATGCAGCAACTTTTGTCTCAGACCTATGCTATAATTAGTGGATTTCTTAATTACAGAGAGCATGTAGAATTTCATGCTGGGGAAGGGGGGGTGCAGTGAAAATGCTCCTGCCATTGAGGACACTGGGGGAGCAGATTCTCTTAAGTCGTTGAGAACAGCAGGCTCACTCTGAACCCAGATACTTGCTGACCAAGAGGAGGTTCACTGGAGGGTACCCACACTCATTCTTAGAAAAAAAACAGAGAGGACTTCATATGTTCTTGCTCATGGTGATTTCCTCCGGTGTTAAAAAATCAGGTGTGATTGCAAAGTAAGGTTTTGGGTTGTTTGGTGGGAGAACTGAGTTCATTCCCCCACTGCCCCCATATCTGTTGGATCCCAAATGATACCATCTGTCAAGTGTTTCCTAGGAGCCAAAGCCATGCTAAACACTATCCATGAACCAGTACCTTTCAGCTTATGAGGTAGGCTCTACTCTGGTTTGCCTTTGCTAGGTGAGGAAGCTAAAATTCAGAGAGATTGTTTGGTTGTTAGTGACAACATCAGGGCAAAACCAAACAGCAGCTCTAGGGCCTGCGTGCTTAATGGGGACAGTGTTGTCACTATACTGCTTTGTGCTGGTTGTCTGTATACAAGATGAGGGACAGAGCTATTTTTCAAGACAAGAGTGGGCCTTTTTGAGAGATTGTGGCAAGGAAGAGGGGAAGGAGATGTGAGGTGGCTGGCCGTGGGGCTGAGGGGAAGGTGGTAGTGGGGAGAACAGAGAGGTCCTGTTAAATTTCCAATATGCACTGGGTGAAGTAACTCATCTTTCTCATCTCCCTATGACATCTTCATTAAAATACACATCTCTTGTTGAACCATTGTGAGTTGGATCCCTTTGCAGAGATGTGTGTTTAAATCTTGAGCCATGCTCTTAACTGGATTTGGGACAGAAATGTAAAGTACCCAGATGCTGTGCTGCTATATCCTACTTATGCTGTTTTAGGACAGGGGTCTCTAAAGTCTTGGGATTGGCTTGTTTGGGGGTACAGGGTAGCTATAGCTAAGACTACCAAAGACTATAGCTAAGACTTTTTGTTGGACCAAAAAGGGGAATCCTTGAGATGATTTTTTTGTTGTAGAATAAAGGCTATAGATAAAACTTGTTTCTGTAACTTGGTCGAGGTTCTTTCCTTTCATGAATTTCCATTGACCATCTATAGAATTTATGGTTTTTGGAGGAAGGGCAGTCTTGCAGTGGAAGGAAACTCATTAGTGCTATCACTCTCATGGTTTAGGGCTCCATGACTTTGAGGCACATCAATCTGGAAAATGACCCCAGTGAGCATCCAGTGCACTGATAAATACACATAATCCCGTGAGCCAAGATTTGTAACCCATGGAATCTCCTTCCCTGAGTGGGAGACTAGGCCATACATCTCCCCTTATATTCTTCAGAGCTGCAGGAACAAGGTTATCAGTTCATTAATTCTTTTACACAACCCCCCTTCTCTCCAGCTTCCTCACTAGTCTTACAATCTCAGCTACTGATGTCATGAGCTAATTCACAGAAAGAATTGGTATGTAATGGATGAGCATCTTGGTCTTGGCCAGTGTGTTTCTAAATAGGAAGTAGCGTCCATCCATTTGGGGTGTCAAGAGTTTCATCTCTCAAGAACAGCCTTTATGCCATGGTCATAGCTCCACTGACTGCTCGAGAGTGCTGAATTAGGATGTGTGCTCTGCAGATATCAGAGAAAGAAACAGAAAAAGAAACACAATTATATTTCATCCTACAACTTTTGCCGGCCTTGAAGAAATTTAACTGTTCGCTCCCAAGAGTGGAAATTTGATACAGGAACATTTTCAGGCTAGCCAACAATGTTTTGTTTTGTTTTTTAATTTTCTGCAAAAGTCTCTCATTTATGTCAAGAACTCTGAAAAGTTTGAGATTTAATTCTGCTTATGAGCTAACAACTGAGCCTGCCACAGCCTGGCAGAAAACACAAGACTGCTGGGTCAGAGACAAAGGACTGCTATTACTCACAGCACAGCAGGCTGCTTGAGCCTCATGTTCACCTCACTTCCCTTTCCCCAGAGTCCATAGCAGTGATGGGAAGCAGGCCACATGGATGCTGCAGACACAGCCAAGGAACCCCCAGCTTAGGGAACCCAAATTTTTTATGAGGGGGTTGTTAGCAAACCTGTCCAAACTTTGCCTGGAAAGAGAAATTATCTTACTGTACCCCTCAGGAAACAAATCTACCCTCAGTCCTGGGTCAAACAGATCTACCCTCAGGCTACTATGCTTGTTTCTAAGCCCTTTGCTGTATAAACATCCTTGAAAACATGTTCTGGAACAAAAGCTTCTACAAGATGTGCAGAAACATAACAAACCCATCAGTTGCAGGAAAGAAGTCAGCAAGACTTGTTTACTCAGATTGCAACTCATACCTCTACTTCTCATGTGAAACACTGACAGTTACTTTTGAAGAAAAGCAAATGTAAAAACGTCTTCACTGGCTTAAATGTTAAGACAATAAACACCAGCATAAAATTTTGCCCAAAGAGTACAATCTGGGATAATATCCTGTCATGATATTTAACATCCCTTCAATTAAAGTGCCAATTAAAATAGGATTTACATCAAGTAAGTGTTTTATTTATCTTTAATTACAGTATGCTCTGTCAGTCCCTGTATTTATATTGGAAATGAAATCATTAAGGGGTTATTTGTCTTATACATTGTTAAAGCAGGCAAGACCCCACCTCACAGTCTTCTCTAATTTTAGAGGAGCTGGGAGAAAAGAAAATAATGAGACAGTTTATCTTCTAGAAAGTGGAGGTTCATCTAAGAATGGCCATTTGAATTGCTCTCATTTTTGCAAACTGCTGCTTCATTTTTACAAAAGGGAATGAAACATTTCATGAAGAGACTCATAAAAGGCCCCACTTCACTATCTTTCCACTTAAGATTTATCTCCATGCCTCTTTCTGTATTGGATATTGTAATTATATGATTCTTTCAGACTGATCAGTGTAGCATGCAAGGAATGCCAGCTCGCAAATGTCTCTTGAACTTTATTCATTTAACTATGTTTCTCTCTTTTTCTGTTTTAATTTTTTTTAACAGCTATAAATTAACCTCAGTAGTAATTCTTATATGGGGGGGGGTCTATCACATGTATTGACATAGTCCTCTTTCCAAAAATTTAAATTTCCAAAATTTATGTAACTGAATAAGCCTCAAGCTCATTTTGCCAGTATTTTCTACCTTTTTGAAGGATTCCTGGGTGACTCCATGTGATCCTCTGAGGCACTGACCAAAGAGGTTTGCCTTTTTTTCCCCCCTGTCCTGAAACTCATCCACGAATATTCTAGCAGTTTTACTCTCCTTTCTGTGATTTCTTGGCTATGGGTTTGGGAAGAGAGAGAAAAAAAATCTTTGGAAAAGTACGTTGTGATTTTCTTTTCAAAATAAACTTGAGTTGTTTGGTGGCAACACAATAGCTTAAAATGGCATCTTACAATAATATTTGTTAGGGCTAAATCGACTATGAATCACAATAACATGTAACTCTGGGACCCCAAGAGGAGCAACTCACCAACAAGCCATCAGGCAGAATCCCTGACACTGGGCTCCTGGCCTCTCCAAAATGTATCATTCAAGTAGTTAAGAACTTGGAGAGTGCCCTCCCATGCCCCGGTTTGGCTTCCCGTATCTTTTTTTTTTTTAATTCACTGAGCAATGTAATTGAGAATTCTGAGCTATGATGAGCCAAAGCACCAACCATATCGACTCAAGATAGAATAATTATTAAAATGATTATCACCATCATAGGCTTCTATTGTATAGAAAAGTAATAGGCATATATTTCTATTTTTCTACAGTTCTAATTACTTTCTTGAGATGGCTCTCTCTCTTTTTTTATTGAAAAAAAAAAAAGGTTGAAGATTGCAGATTCATCTGCTTCAGGGCTTTTAAAGAGCAATTACTTAGATTTTTTTTTTTTTAAAGGTGTCACTTCTTGTGCTTTCTTCCACCCTACCATTATTGGGCAGAGAACTCTAAAATGCCACTAGCAAGGGAAATATGGGACTAGATATGCTGTTCCCCCATGGCAGTAGTCAAATTATCTTGCCTATTCTACAGTGATGATGTTTCATTCATCTGCTTATCCTGTCCCTGTCTAGATGGGCACACATCCAGGAGGAAAGAGCCCCGAGAAATCCCCTTCTGCCACCCCCCGCTCTGCCCCCTGCCATAACTTAGAGCCCCATAGTTAATGGTGGCCGATGGAACCAGCGCCATGGCTATATCTTGGCACATAAGCTGGATATGAAAACAACAACATCAAAAAAGACAGTCCCGCTCTTGTGAGTCATTTTCTTGATTGATCTAATTTACCTTGAAGGTTAATGTATTCTAAACTAATTCAGAGATTAATAACCACTTAAAGATATATGAAAGACATTTAGCTCTCTGTGAGCACTGTGTCATAACCTCATTTTATTGCCTCTTCAATGACTTTGGGAGTTATTTGATGAGATTTAAAGGGAAATTTGATTGTAGGATATGGAGAGTGACAGGTGCAATGCATAAAGGGCTTTGGAACTTATTCTTGTTAATAATAAGAACAAGCATGTAATTTGATTTTCAGTAATGTGATCTTCAGAAGCAAATATTTATTTTCAAGGTGGAGATCATTTTTATCTATTGAAAGAGATAATTGAATATGCTCTTTTGCTGAAAGGGAAAGATTGCTTTTAGGATAAAAAGCGACACACGTGCTTTTATTTCACTTCAGTTCGTTTCTTTAATCACAACAAGCAACCAGTTGCTGGGAGATCCCTGCACATGGGCTTCTTACATGGAGATGGGTTTTCTCTCCTTGTTTGCAATCCGTTGCAGGGCAGTGACTACTATAATGCTTACGGATGTGGGATCATCCCCAACAAAGCTCTCTCTCTGCCTCTTCTGGTATTTTTCTCTCACCTTTTATTTATCTTCCTTTTTTGTTGTTGTTCTCCTATCCTGTGCATCGAACTCTCATTCCAGTTCCCAAGTTCAGCATCAACACTGATGTGTAGCAAATGAGGTTGCACCAGTGAGGGAGGAAGTGTGGAGGAAGTACATTAAGATTATAGTTATTGGTGTGGCGCAGAATGCAAACACAGGATTTCCTTCACTTCCACTTGATCTGCAGCTATTTGAAGAAAACAGAGAACAGAGATGAGTTTGGGCTTTTGGACCAATCCTGCCATCATCCTCATCATCCCCAGTTTACTACGCCTGAGAAATTTGCTAAGCATTTTCTTTTGTTATGTATATTCTTTCCATAAGGAACATGACTTTAGTGTCTTCCATTTTACAGGAGGGGAAGCTGATTTTTCCTATCTTCCTACAATATGGCTTTGAGATCCAAAGTGAAAACAAGAGGTGCCACCTACCCGTCATATTCTTTCCCTGATCCAAACAACTGAATTCTTCAAGGGAATCATTAATTGTATGGTTGCACCTATAAGAAGGGTCCATTATTTTATTTTCCAATGGGATACTGCTCAGACGTTAAACTTTTGGTTTTGTGCCTCTACTTACCCAAAGAGCGTAATGAAGGGTTTGGGGAAAACTCATGGGCTGAGCCTGGGGGTGATCTTGCACTTCTGGTGTGTAATGCGGTAAAGATGGGGGAGTTGCTCATAAGTCCCTTATGTAGTAAGGGAGCCCCACTGGCACTTTCTTACTGGCGTATGCCCCTGACATTCCCCAACTGGAAAAAGAAGCTGTGGGAAGTGGTAGGTAGAATGGGTCTCATGGGAAAACCCCATTGACCCTACAAAACACCTAGACCCATGACCCATGAAAGACAGCATTTGGATGCTGCCACACAGAAGGCACTGATGGCCAGTAAAGGACATCAGAGAGGCCACAACAACACAGGGGGGAATGGGGCTCTGCTGATTCAGTAAGGAGGCATTTCCCTTCTTTCCAGTGCTTGTCCCAGCCCCCAATACAACAAGTGTTACAGTCAGGGAGGGGGTGGTGGGGAGGTGTGTAAGGAGCTCTCCATGCCCTTCTGCCATTCCACACACCTCCATTCACAAGCCTAGCATGCATTTGGAGAGATGAACTTGGAGGTGAACATGAGGTTGAGGTGTTAAGTTGCACTGCACTAAGTATTAGTAGCCAAAATGACCAGAATTTTTGGGTCCATGTAAAATGGTTAAGGGACTTAGAACGATGGCTTCCACCAGTCGGAGGAACGGAGTGACTGTGGGGAAAAATAGTTCCTTGTACCCACCTTGAAGTCGCCTCCACCCTAAACTGTAAAGTGCTGTGTACATGTAGAGACTGCTTACCTCTCAGTTATGGTGATAACATTTACTGGCTGTCAATATGTGTCAGGCAGTCTGCCAAATGTCTCTTTGATACAATACAAAGAATAGCATATGAAAAATATGCTTGAATTGTGAAACACAATAATAAAATGAACAGCCTTGACCTTACCACCCAACCAAAGAAATATGGCAGCACCCATAGCATTAGACTCCTTGTATACTGCTCTTTGGTCCCTTTATGTTCACCCAATTTACTTTCCATTCTGAATGTTTTGCTGATTATTCCCTTGATTTTTAAAAAAATGTGATTTTACTATTCAAGGGTTGTTGAGGGCAAGGGACTCCAGTTGATGTTTCTGTCTGTGGATATCAAGGCTGTCTTCCTGGACTATAAGCCGCATTCCACCCGGAACTTCAGATGTTCTCTGCCTTGTTCACCCTCCCCACATTGTAGCTTGCTGCCTAGCACAGAGTTGGCCACAGAAATATTTGGTGAATATCCAGATGCAGGATGTTGATGGTTATGATGGAGACAGTGACTGTGATTGCCTTTATGGAGCATGTTCTGTAGGCCAGGTTCTGTCTGTCTGTCCATTTCTAACCCTCACCAATATCTTGTAAAGTAGTTTTTATTAATATTGTTTTACATACGAAGAAGCCCAATCAAAGAGAAGCATCGCTATTTACTAAAGCTACGTGCAGCTAAGGAAGTGGCTGGCCCAGAAGCCCAGAACTGAAGCCAGCTCTTATAGGAGACCACACCTGCTCCCTTTCCATTAGGAACTTAACATGATCTCTCACAGAATCAGGTCGAGAGCTTGTTATATAATATCCAGAGACTTCCAGGTGGCCCTTTGGTTGACACAAGTGTGGCCAGTATGTCCTGGTACTGCCTTCCCGCTGAATTCAAGGCTTTCTAGCAATATCTTTGCATTTAGGTAAATTGTATCTTTAATTGGTAACTACTACAAAAAATGATTTAAAGGCAAAGTTACTTCAGGAGTTTGAAACTGGTTCTTTATCGGCAGGCTTCATTGCATAAACATTAAAGGTACAATAGGAGTAAACGCGGAGAAAATGATTTATCTCCACAAGTTATTGATTCTCTCATGCATCAGGAGTACGCAGAGCCATGAATGATTTATTGAGAGGTCTCAATAAAGTTAGAAATAAGGTGTCTCCAGAGTTGGGCCCCTTTTATGTGTCCCTTTGCCACTTTGAACCCAGATCTATTTCACAATTAAATCAATTACCTGATGTGTTACCATGCCCCAGCCAACTGTTTAGAAAGGCAGTCTTAATCATGAACAAGAATAATTCATCATCGATAAGATCCTTTAAATTGTAGTTGTCACCTGAAAAGTGTTTTTTAAAAATGCTGTGGGGTTCCATATCTCTTCTTTCACAATGAATTATGAGCTCAATTTATTTTGAGCTTGAGCCTTTTTAATTGGGAAATTCTTGTTGCAGGACTTTTAACATTGCAGGCTATTCTAATATCTTGCCTCATCTCCTTGAATCTCTGCTGATTGTGTATATATTTATATTTAGATATGTGCTATTTAAGTTTATACCTGTATATATACATGCATTAATTGTGGGAATTTTATTTTGCTGCTTGTTATTTTTATTACAATTATTAGTCAGTTAAGTTGCCCCGTTGGGCTGAGTTGCTTAAGGAAAAACAGGCTCATCCCATGGAAATTAGATATATTTCTTTTAAGGAGGTATTTTAGAATGGTTTTGGAGTTCCGGTGCCAACATTTATTAGCCATGTGACATTGGGCAAAAGTTCACATCTACAGATCTCAGTTTGCTCAACCATAAAATGAAAGAATTGTTCTTTTCCAGAGGTTTCTGTGATTGAATTCACTAGAGTTAACACATGGCTTGGCAGTGTTTGGCCAACATGAGCTCTCCACAAATAATAGCTACTAGAGTTCTCGGTGTGGACTGTGATCATAGGCTACATCTCACGTATCAGTCAGCCTTCTTGAAAACACGTGCTCTAGTTCTCTAGGAAAGTTCCCCTTTACCTTGTGAATCAGTACCTGAAAAGGATAATAGGTAAGAGACCAAAAAATAATCCTATGGCACAAAATCTCTGGCCAAGAGCCAGCAAATAATTGAGACTTACCACCAAAAATGTGAGTGAACCTGGAAGCAGTTTTTTGGTCCCATTTGAGCCTTGAGATGATTGCAGCCCCCAGCAGCTTGCCAACCACCATGTGGGAGATCTTGAGTAAGAACCACCCAGCAGAGCTGCTTATGGGTTCCCGACTCTTGGACACTGACAAATAATATGTACTTGTTGTCTTAAGTTGCTGGGTTTTGGGGTAGTTTGTTATGCAGCAATAGATACCTCACTACCTATTACAGACTGCCCTTGCCCTTGGCCTTCCCACCCCCTTTCCACTGCTTGCTTTCTTATGATCTCTCTCATTTCTTCTTCTATGGCATTTGGCATCTTCTAACATTTATTTATTCATTATGTTTATTGTCCAGCTCTCTCCAAAGATTAATTGACCATGTAATTGTGGGATTGTATCTGGGCTATCTATTCTGTTCTATTGATCTATGTATCCATTCTTGTGCCAGTACCATACTGTTTTGATTACTATAGCTTTGCAATATAACTAGAAGTGTGGCATTGTGATACTTTGTTTTGTTTTTTTCTTTTTTAAGATTGCTTTGGCTATTTGGGGTCTTTTGTGGTTCCACACAAATTTTAGGATTGTGTGTTCTAGTTCTGTGAAAAATGCTGTTAGTACTTTGATAGGGATTGCATTAAAACTGTAGATTGCTTGGGGGTAGTATAGACATTTTAACAATATTTGTTCTTACAATCCATGAGCATGGAATGTCTTTCCATTTCTTTGTGTTGTCTTCAATTTCTTTCATCAGTGTTTTATAGTTTTCAGAGTACAGGTCTTTCACCTCCTTGGTTAAGTTTATTCCTATGTATTTTATTATTTTTGGTGCAGTTGGAAATGGGATTTTTTTTTTTTAATTTCTCTTTCTGCTGCTTCATCACTAGTGTATAGAAATGCTACAGATTTCTGTGTATTAATTGTATATCCTGCAACCTTACTGAATTCATTTACCTGTTCTAGTAGTTTTTTGGTGGAGTCCTTCGAGTTTTATAGATATACTATCATGTCATCTGCAAATAGTGAAAGTTTTACTTCTTTCTTAGCCATTTGGATATCTTTTGTTGTCTGGGTGCTGTGGCTGGGACTTCTAGTACTATTTTGGATAAAAGTGGCAAGGGTGGACATCCTTGTCTTGTTCCTGGCCTTAAGGGAAAAACTCTTAGTGTTTCCCCACTGAGTATGAAGTTTGCTGTGGGTTTCTCTTACATGACCTTTATTATGTTGAGGGATGTTTCCTCTAAACCTACCTTGTTGAGGGTTTTTATCATGAATGGATGCTGTATTTTGTCAAATGCATTTTCTGCATCAATTGAAATGATCATATGGTTTTTATCCTTTCTCCTATTGATGTGATGTATCATGTTGATTGATTTGCAAATATCGAACCACCCTTGCATCATGGGAATAAATGCCACTTGATCTTGATGAATGGTTCTTTTAATGTGTTGGATTTGGTTTGCTGTTTTTGTTTTTGTTTTTTTTTTTAGGTTTTATGCATCTGTGTTCATCAGATATTGGCCTGTAGTTCTCTCTCTCTCTCTTTTTTTGTGGTGTCTTTATCTGGTCTGGGTATTAGGGTAATACTGACCATATAAAATGAATTTGGGTTTTCCTTCCCCTTATATTTTTTGGAATAGTTTGAGAAGAATAGGTATTTACTCTTCTTTAAATGCTTGGTAGAATTTGCCTGCAAAATCTTATCCTGGACTTTTGTTTGTTGGAAGTTTTTTGATTACTGATTCAATTTTATTGCTTGTAATCAATCTGTTCAAATTTTCTAATTCTTTCTGCTTCAGTTTGGGAGGTTATATGTTTGTAGGAATTTATCTATTTCTTCTAGGTTGTCCAATTTTTTTTATTTATTTTTTATTTTTTTATTTTTTTATTCATATGTTAATCCCCACCATTACATCATTAATTTTAGATGAAGTGTTCCATGATTCATTGTTTGTGCATAACACCCAGTGCTCCATGCAGAATGTGCCCTCCTCAATACCCACCACCAGGCTAACCCATCCTCCCACCCCCTCCCCTCTAGAACCCTGTTTGTTTTTCAGAGTCCATCGTCTCTCATGGTTCGTCTACCCCTCCGATTTCCCCCGCTTCATTCTTCCCCTCCCCCTACCTTCTTCTTCTTTTTTTTTTTTCTTAACATATATTGCATTATTTGTTTCAGAGGTACAGATCTGAGATTCAACAGTCTTGCACAATTCACAGCGCTTACCAGAGCACATACCCTCCCCAGTGTCTATCACCCAGTCACCCCATCCCTCCCACCCCACCCCCCACTCCAACAACACTCAGTTTGTTTCCTGCGATTAGGAATTCCTCATATCAGTGAGATCATATAATATATGTCTTTCTCTGTTTGACTTATTTCACTCAACATAATACCCTCCAGTTCCATCCACGTCGTTGCAAATGGCAAGATCTCATTCCTTTGGATGGCTGCATAATATTCCATTGTATATATATACCACATCTTCTTTAGCCATTCATCTGTCAATGGACATCTTGGCTCTTTCCACAGTTTGGCTATTGTGGACATTGCTGCTATAAACATCGGGGTGCACGTACCCCTTCGGATCCCTACTTTTGTATCTTTGGGGTAAATACCCAATAGTGCAATTGCTGGATCATATGGTAGCTCTATTTTCAACTTTTTGAGGAACCTCCATACAGTTTTCCAGAGTGGCTGCACCAGCTTGCATTCCCACCAACAGTGTAGGAGAGGGTTCCCCTTTCTCCGCATCCCCGCCAACATCTGTCGTTTCCTGACTTGTTAATTTTAGCCATTCTGACTGGTGTGAGGTGGTATCTCATTGAGGTTTTGCTTTGGATTTCCCTGATGCTGAGAGATATTGAGCACTTTTTCATGTGTCTGTTGGCCATTTGGATGTCTTCTATGGAAAAATGTCTGTTCATGTCTTCTGCCCATTTCTTGATTGGATTCTTTGTTCTTTGGGTGTTGAGTTTGATGAGTTCTTTATAGATTTTGGATACTAGCCCTTTATCTGATATGTCATTTGCAAATATCTTCTCCCATTCTGTCGGTTGTCTTTTGGTTTTGTTGACTGTTTCCTTTGCTTTGCAAAAGCTTTTTATTTTGATGAAGTCCCAATACTTCATTTTTGCCCTTGCTTCCCTTGCCTTTGGCGATGTTTCTAGGAAGAAGTTGCTGCGGCTGAGGTCGAAGAGGTTGCTGCCTGTGTTCTCCTTTAGGATTTTGATGGACTCCTGTCTCACATTGAGGTCTTTCAACCATTTGGAGTCTATTTTTGTGTGTGGTGTAAGGAAATGCTCGTTTCATTCTTCTGCATGTGGCTATCCAATTTTCCCAACACCATTTGTTGAAGAGACTGTCTTTGTTCCATTGGACAGTCTTTCCTGCTTTGTCAAAGATGAGTTGACCATAGAGTTGAGGGTCCATTTCTGGGCTCTCTATTCTGTTCCATTGATCTATGTGTCTCTTTTTGTGCCAGTACCATACTGTCTTGATGATGACAGCTTTGTAATAGAGCTGGAAGTCCGGAATTGTGATGCCGCTGGCTTTGCTTTTCTTTTTCAACATTCCTCTGGCTATGCGGGGTCTTTTCTGGTTCCATACAAATTTTCGGATTATTTGTTCCATTTCTTTGAAAAAAATGGATGTTATTTTGATGGGGATTGCATTGAATGTGTAGATTTCTCTAGGTAGCATTGACATCTTCACAATATTTGTTCTTCCAATCCATGAGCATGGAACGTTTTTCCATTTCTTTGTGTCTTCCTCAATTTCTTTCATGAGTATTTTATAGTTTTCTGAGTGCAGATCCTTTGTCTCTTTGGTTAGATTTATTCCTAGGTATCTTATGGTTTTGGGTGCAATTGTAAATGGGATCGACTCCTTAATTTCTCTTTCTTCTGTCTTGTTCTTGGTGTATAGGACTGCCACTGATTTCTGTGCATTGATTTTATATCCTGCCACTTTACTGAATTCCTGTATGAGTTCTAGCAGTTTTGGGGTGGAGTCTTTGGGGTTTTCCACATGAAGTATCATATCATCTGCAAAGAGTGAGAGTTTGACTTCTTCTTTGCCAATTTGGATGCCTTTGATTTCTTTTTGTTGTCTGATTGCTGTGGCTAGGACTTCCAATACTATGTTGAATAGCAGTGGTGATAGTGACATCCCTGCCACGTTCCTGACCATAGGGGGAAAGCTCTCAGTTTTTCCCCATTGAGAATGATATTCGCTGTAGGTTTTTCATAGATGGCTTTTATGATATTGAGGTATGTACCCTCGATCCCTATACTCTGAAGAGTTTTGATCAAGAAAAGATGCTGTACTTTGTCAAAAGCTTTTTCTGCATCTATTGAGAGGATCATATGATTCTTGTTCTTTCTTTTGTTAATGTATCACGTTGATTGATTTTCGGATGTTGAACCAACCTTGCAGCCCAGGGATAAATCCCACTTGGTCGTGGTGAATAATCCTTTTAATGTACTGTTGGATCCTATTGGCTAGTATTTTGGTGAGAATATTTGCATCCATGTTCATCAGGGATATTGGTCTGTAATTCTCCTTTTTGATGGGGTCTTTGTCTGGTTTGGGGATCAAGGTAATGCTGGCCTCATAAAATGAGTTTGGAAGTTTTCCTTCCATTTCTATTTTTTGGAATAGTTTCAGAAGAAAAGGTATTAATTCTTCTTGAAATGTTGGTAGAATTCCCCTGGGAAGCCATCTGGCCCTGGGCTTTTGTTTTTTGGGAGATTTTTGATGACTGCTTCAATTTCCTTAGTGGTTATAGGTCTGTTCAGGTTTTCTTTTCTTCCTGGTTCACTTTTGGTAGTTGATACATCTCTAGGAATGCATCCATTTCTTCCAGGTTATCTAATTTGCTGGCATAGAGTTGCTCATAATATGTTCTTATAATTGTTTGTATTTCTTTGGTGTTGGTTGTGATCTCTCCTCTTTCATTCATGATTTTGTTGATTTGGGTCGTTTCTCTTCTCTTTTTGATAAGTCTGGCCAGGGGTTTATCCATCTTGTTACTTCTTTCAAAGAACCAGCTCCTAGTTTCGTTGATCTGTTCTACTGTTCTTTTAGTTTCTATTTCATTGATTTCTGCTCTGATCTTTATGATTTCTCTTCTCCTGCTGGGTTTAGGCTTTATTTGCTGTTCTCTCTCCAGCTCCTTTAGGTGTAGGGTTAGGTTGTGTACTTGAGACCTTTCTTGTTTCTTGAGAAAGGCTTGTATTGCTATATACTTTCCTCTTAGGACTGCCTTTGCTGCCTCCCAAAGATTTTGAACAGTTGTGTTTTCATTTTCATTGGTTTCCATGTATTTTTTAATTCTTCTTTAATTTCCTGGTTGACCCATTCATTCTTCAGTAGGATGCTCTTTAGCCTCCATGTATTTGAGTTCTTTCTGACTTTCCTCTTGTGATTGAGTTCTAGTTTCAAAGCATTGTGGTCTGAAAATAGGCAGGGAATGATCCCAATCTTTTGGTACCGGTTGAGACCTGATTTATGACCTAGGATGTGATCTATTCTGGAGAATGTTCCATGGGCACTAGAGAAGAATGTGTATTCCGTTGCTTTGGGGTGGAACGTTCTGAATATGTCTGTGAAGTCCATTTGGTTCAGTGTGTCATTTAAAGCCTTTATTTCCTTGTTGATCTTTTGCTTAGACGGTCTGTCCATTTCAGTGAGGGGGGTGTTAAAGTCTCCCACTATTATTGTATTGTTGTCGATGTGTTTCTTTGCTTTTGTTATTAATTGCCTTATATAATTGGCTGCTCCCATGTTAGGGGCATAGATATTTACAATTGTTAGATCTTCTTGTTGGAGAGACCCTTTAAGTAAGATATAGTGTCCTTCCTCATCTCTTATTACAGTCTTTGGTTTAAAATCTAATTTGTCTGATATAAGGATTGCCCCCCCAGCTTTCTTTTGGTGTCCATTAGCATGGTAAATGGTTTTCCACCCCCTCACTTTCAATCTGGGGGTGTCTTTGGGTCTAAAATGAGTCTCTTGCAGACAGCATATCGATGGGTCTTGTTTTTTAATCCAGTCTGATAGCCTGTGTCTTTTGATTGGGGCCTTTAGCCCATTTACATTCAGGGTAACTATTGAAAGATAGGAATTTAGTGCCATTGTATTGGCTGTAAGGTGACTGTTACTGTATATTGTCTGTGTTCCTTTCTGGTCTATGTTGCTTTTAGGCTCTCTCTTTGCTTAGAGGGCCCCTTTCAAGATTTCCTGTAGGGCTGGTTTTGTGTTTGCAAATTCCTTTAGTTTTTGTTTGTCCTGGAAGCTTTTTATCTCTCCTTCAATTTTCAATGACAGCCTAGCTGGATAGAGTATTCTTGGCTGCATATTTTTCTCATTTAGTGGTCTGAATATATCCTGCCAGTCCTTTCTGGCCTGCCAGGTCTCTGTGGATAGGTCTGTTGCCAATCTAATGTTTCTACCCTTGTAGGTTACATATCTCTTCTCCTGAGCTGCTTTCAGGATTTTCTCTTTGTCTATGAGACTTGTAAGTTTTACTATTAGATGTCGGGGTGTTGACCTATTTTTATTGATTTTGAGAGGGGTTCTCTGTGCTTCTTGGATTTTCATGCCTGTTTCCTTCCCCAAATTAGGGAAGTTCTCTGCTATAATTTGCTCCATTATACCTTCAGGCCCTCTCTCTCTTTCTTCTTCTCCTGGGATCCCAATTATTCTAATGTTGTTTCGTCTTATGGTATCGCTTATCTCTCGAATTCTGCCCTCGTGATCCAGTAGTTGTTTATCTCTCTTTTTCTCAGCTTCTTTATTTTCCATCATTTCATCTTCTATATTACTGATTCTCTCTTCTGCCTCATTTATTCTAGCACTTAGCGCCCCCATTTTTTATTGCACCTCATTAATAGCCTTTTTGATTTCTACTTGGTTGGATTTTAGTTCTTTTACTTCTCCAGAAAGGGTTTCTCTAATAACTTCCATATTTTTTTCAAGCCCAGCTAGTATCTTTAAAGTGATGATTCTGATCTCTAGATCTGACATCGTACTAATGTCCGTATTGAGTAGGTCCCTGGCAGTAGGTACTACCTCTTGTTCTTTTTGTTGAGGTGATTTTTTCCGTCTTGTCATTTTGTGCAGAGGAGAATAGATGAATGAGAGAACAAAATGCTAGCAGAGTAACAACGTCCCCAGAAGATATACTCTAAACAAATCAGAAAAGACCTGAAGCCGTGGGAAAAGAAAGGGAAAGAGAGAAAAAAGAGAAAGAAAAAAAAGAAAAAGAAAAAGATAAAAACAAAAACAAACAAAACAAAACAACAACAAGAAACAAACAAAAAAAAACCCAGAATATGATCAAATATGATCAGGCTGGTATATAGATCAGTGCCACACACTAGATTTGGGGTGTATTTTGGTCTTTTAGAAGAAAGTGCCTCCCAAAATTTTAAAGAAAGAAAAACTTATATATGTACAAAATAAGGGTTGATATGATGAAGGGATGGAATATGACTGTAAAGATGGAAATTATAAAAAATTTTATAAAAGGAATTGATAAGAAGTTGTTTGAAAAAAAGAAGAGGATTTTAAAAAAAGAAAAAAAAAGGGAGAGGATGTGATCAGGCAGGGGAATGGAAAACACCATATACTAGAGATTTAGGGTATATTTTAATCTGTTAGAAGAAACTATCTCAAAATTTTAAAGAGAGAATAACTTATATATATAAGCCAAAAATACGGGTCACTACTATGAAGGGATAGAATATGAATCTAAAAATGAAAAATAAAAAAAATTTTTTTTAAAAAGGGATTGATAAGATGTTGGTTGAAAAAGGGAAAAAGAAAAATTCAAAAAGAAAAAAAGACAGTTAAAAAAAAATTAACTTTGAAAAACTAAAGAATCATGGTAAAAAAGCATGAATTCTATGTGCAGTGGTCCCCTAGCGCTGGAGTTCTGCCGTTCTCATTGATCGGTAAACTTGGTCTTGGCTGGCTGTTCTCGCTGATCTTCTGGGGAGGGGCCTGTTGCCGTGGTTTCCAAATGTCTCTGCCGGAGGCGGAAGTGCCCCGCCCTTGCCCCCTCCCGGCTAAGTCATCTGCTCGGGTTTGCTCTCCGGGGCTTTTGCTCCCTGCGAGCTTTCCGTGCAGCTTTGGAGGCGGAGAGTGAAAATGGCGGCCTCCCAATCTCCGACCCGGCGGAGCCGAGAACTCGGGGCCCCCTCCTCAGTGAGCCCCCAGAAAAAAGCCGCCAGTCACTCCCGTCTCCCCCGTCTCCGGCCGCACCCCGTGCTCGCCCGGCCTGTGACCGCGCGCCTCTATCTCTGGCACCCGACCCCGGGTGGAGCCTCCAAACCCAGCAGATCCCTGCGGTGCCCTCCCGCGCGGCTCCTCCCGGGGGAGGAAGGGGAGTCTCCCCGGATCTGCCGCTTGTCGGGTCCCTGCTGGAGGAGCAGGGGCCCGACTGGGCCGCGGATCACGGTCAATGGCGACCCCGAGCTGAGAGCCCGCGCCTGGGCTCCGCCTCTGCCGCCGGCTTCCCTGCTCCGATACCTGGGAGCCCTGCCGCCCTCAGGCACCCCCGGTCTTTCTGCGACCCCGAGGGTCCTGAGACCACACTGTCCCGGAGGGTCCCACCCCCCGCTTAGCCACCAGAGTGACGTCCCTCGGTGGAGCAGACTTTTAAAAGTTCCGATTTTGTGCTCCGCGGCTCTATCACTTGCCAGAAGCGGCCGACCGAGGCCCCCCCCCCCCCCCCCCCCGCCGTCTATCCTCCCGAATATCGCCTCGGATTCACTTCTCCGCACGTCCTACCTTCCAGAAAGTGGTCGCTTTTCTGATGAGAGAGTTGTTGCTCTTCTTTTCTTCGATCTCCTGTTGAGTTCGTAGGTGTTCAGAATGGTTTGATCCCTATCCAGCTGAATTCCTGAGAGGAGACGAAATCCAGGTCTCCTACTCCTCTGCCATCTTGCTCCGCCCCCTAGGTTGTCCAATTTGATGGCATATAATTTTTCATAATATTCTCTTACAGTTGTATTTCTGTGGTGTTGGTTTTCATTTCTCCTCTTTCACTTGTGATTTTGTGTATTTGAATCCTTTCTCTACCCCTCTTTTATTGATTGATTGAGTGAGTGATTGATGAGTCTGGCTAGAAGTTTATCAATTTTGTTGATCTTTTCAAAGAACCAGCTCCTGGTTTTATTGATCTGTTCTATTGTGGTTTTTTTGTTTTTGTTATTGTTTTTTTTGTAGTTTCCATATCATTTATTTTTGTTCTAGTCTTTATTATGTCCTTTCTTCTCCTGGTGGGGGTTTCATTTGTTCTTCTTTTTCTAGCTACTTTAGATGTAAGGTTTGGTTGTTTATTTGGGATTTTTCTTGCTTCTTGAGGTAGGCCTGTATTGCTATAAACTTCCCTCTTAAAACTGCTTTTGTTGAATCCCAAAGGTTTTGGACCATTGTGTTTTCATTTTCATTTGTCTCCATGTAATTTTTGATTTCTATTTTGATTTCTTGGTTGACCCATTCATTGTTTAGTAGCATATTATTTAACCTCCACCTATTTGTGCTCTTTCCAGATTTTTTTTCTTCTGGTTGACTTCTAGTTTCATAGCGCTGTAGTCAGAAAAGATGCCTGGTATGACTGTGGTCTTTTTGAATTTGTTGAGACTTGTTTTGTGGGCTAATATGTGATCTGTTCTGGATACTGTTCTATGTGCACTTGAAAATAATGTGTATTCTGCTGTTTTAGGGTGGAATGTTCTGAATATATCTGTGTGATCCATCTGGTCCAATGTGTCATTCAAAATCACTGATTCCTTATTGATTTTCTGTTTGGATGATTTGTCCATTTATCTAAGTGGGGTGTTAAAGTCCCCTACTATTATTGTATTACTATCAATTCCTTTATGTTTGTTATTAACTGTTTTATGTATTTGAGTGCTCCCATGTGTGCATAAATATTTACATTTGTTATATCTTCTTGTTGGATCATCCATTTTATTATTATACAGTATCCTTTGTCTCTTGTTACAGTCTTTGTCTTAAAGTTGATTTTGTCTGATATAAGTATTGCTACCCTGGCTTTCTTTTGACATCCATTTGCATGATAAATAATTCCCCACCCCCTCATTTTCAGTGGTGTCTTTAGTTCTGAAATGAGTCTCTTTTAGGCAGCATATAGATGGGTCTTGTTTTTTTTTATGCATTCTGTCACCCTATGTCTTTTGATTGTAGCATTTAATCCATTTACATTAAAAGTAATTACTGGTAAGTATGTATTGCCATTTTACTTGTTTGTGGTTGTTTTTGTAGTTCTTCTCTGATCATTTCTTCTCTTGCCCTCTTCTCTCACAGTTTGCTGGCTTTCTTTAGTGATATACTTGGATTTCCTTCCTCTTTATTTTTTGCATATCTGTTACTGGTTTTTGATTTGTGGTTACTATTAGGTTTGTATGTAACATCTGCACATAGCAGACTATATTAAGTTGATGGTTCCTTAAGCTTGAACCCATTCTTTATTCCTCTCTCCACCGTGTTTTTGGTGTATTGTGTCATATTTTACATCATTTCATATTGTGAGTCCCTTGACTGATTTTTACAGATATACTTATTTTTATTGCTTTTTGCTTCCTATTTTTCTGACTCTTACTTATGGTCTTTCCTTTCCACTCAGAGTCTCCTTTAACATTTCTGTAAAGTTGGTTTAATGGTCACGGATTCCTTTAGCTTGTCTTGGAAACTCTTTATCTCTCCTTTTAGTTTGAATGAAAGCCTTGCTGGATAGAGTGCTCTTGGCTGTAGATTTTCAGCACTTTGAATATATCATGCCACTCCCTTCTGCAAAGTTTATGCTGAAAAATCCTCTGATAGCCATATGGAGTTTCCCTTGTATGTAACTGTCTTCTTTTCTCTTGTTGCTTTTAAAATTCTCTTTTTATCACTACTTTTTGCCATTTGAATTACTATGTATGTTGGTGTGGACCTCCTTAGGTTGATTTTCTTGGGGGATCTCTGTGCCTCCTGGATCTGAATGTCTGTTTCCTTCCCCAGATTAGGACAGTTTTCAGCTATTACTTCTTCACATAAATTTTCTGCCCCCTTCTCTCTCTTTTTCTCCTTCTGGGATCCCTGTAATGCAAATGTTATTACACCTGATGGAGTTGCCAAGTTCCCTAAGTGTATTCTCATTTTGCATCATTTTTTCTCTCACCTGTTCAGCTTGATTACTTTCCAGTACTCTGTCCTCCAAGTTACTAATTCATTCCTGTGATTCATCTAGCCTGCTGTTTATTCCATCAAGTGTATTTTTAATTTCATGTACTGTGTTCTTCATCTTTGATTGGTTCTTTTTAATGTTTTGTATCTCTTTCTTAAGGGTCTCACTAATGTCCTCCACTCTTTTCTCAATCCAGTGAATATCTTTATGATCATTACTTTAAATTCTCTATCAAGCCTATTACTTATATTGGTTTTGCTTAGGTCTCTTGCTGTGGTTTTGTCTTGTTCTTCCATTTGGGACATATTCCTTTGTCTCCTCATTTTGTCTAACTCTGTCTGTTTCTGTGTGTTAGGGAGATCAGCTACGTCTCCTGCTATTGAAAGTAGTGGCCTTACAAAGAAGAGGTCCTCAGTGCTCTGCAGTGCAGTGCCCCCTCTTCACCAGAACCTGGTGCATCAGGGGTGTCTCCTGTGTGTGTTGCATGCACCCAGCTATTGTGCCCTGGCTGCTTTTTCATTCAGTCCAGTCACTGCATAGGCTCTCTTTGCCTGTTATGAGCAGTGTTGGGTGTCCAGCTAGGGTGGGGCAAGTTCTAACAAGGTGGACCTTGGGCTCCTACAGGCCCACCACCACCACCACCACCACCACCACCACAGGGACTGAGGCCCCGCAAAATGAGTGGGTTGGGAGAACTGCTGTTATCGCGGTTTGCGCTTGTCTTCTGGGGGAGTAGACCAGCAGTGCTGGGACTAGGGCAGGCCTGCTGGAGGGGGAGGGGCTTGGTGTCAGCAAGTTAGGTAGTGAATGCCAGTGCTGTGCTCGTTCCCACTGGTGGCCCCGTGTTTATGCTGGAGGGCAGGGGAGGGAAAATGGTGCATTCCAGCTCTTTTGTTCCTGGAGGGGTTTTCCTAGGATCCCTATCCCTCTGGAAGCCTCTGAGATGCATAAATAACTCCCCCTCCCATACGTCTTGAGCATTCTTTAAACTGCTGCCTTTGCGCTGTACCTCTGCAGGCTGTTTGTTGTGCTGTCTCTTTGAGGGAGGAGACTCAGCTTCCTCTGGCCCTCCTGGCTCTCCCAGAGCCCAGCCCTCTGATTTTTAAAAGTCTAGGCTTTAAGTCTCACTGTTTGTAAGATCACATGAAATTTGGCCCCTCTAGTTTTTAAAACCAAATGTCAGGGGGATTTGTCTTCCCCATGTGGGCTTCCCAGTGTGATAGTCTGTTTCTCACCCTTCTCCATGACCCTGGTTCCCTCTTGATCTCAGAGGGCAACAGTCTGTTTAGCTCTCAAACTGCACCCCCCCCCCCCCCCCCCCCCCGCCTTGTGTGTGGCCTCTCCTCTACCTTTAGTTATGGAGTTCGTTCTGCCAGGCTTTGGGTTACTTTCTGGGTTATTTACACTGACATGAGGGTTATATAGTTATATATGTGGGAGGAGGAGCTTAGGGTCCTCTTACTCTGCCATCTTGTCCCTCCTCCCCAAAGGTAGAGGTTTTGATTTGTGTTGTTCACTGTTCCATATTCAGTGCCTCGTAAATAGGGACTTAATAAATGTCTGTTGAAATAATAAATAAATAAATAAACATAAGTTAAGAAAAATAGGGACTTGAGGGTGCCTGGGTGGCTCAGTTGGTTAAGTGACTGCCTTCGGCTCAGGTCATGATCCTGGAGTCCCGGGATCGAGTCCCTCATCGGGCTCCCTGCTCAGCAGGAAGTCTGCTTCTCCCTCTGACCCTCCTCCCTCTCCTGCTGTCTGTCTCTCATTCCCTTTCTCAAATAAATAAATAAAATCTTTAAAAAAAAAAGAAAAGAAAAGAAAAGAAAAATAGGGACTTGATAAATGTGTTAAAATAATAAACAAACAGAAGTGAAGAAGAAAACCACAATTGTCTGGCTTAATTATGATTTAAAGGAAACTTTCATGTTCAATTTTTGTTGTTGTTTTTTTGTTATGGTCCCAGCTCAGGTCTACTCTAGACTTGGGACATTTTAGAAGATTAGGTTCAGAGCACTGAGAGATAAGATTCCTGCAGTTTAAGGAATTTTTTTTAACATCATTAAAAATCAGATTCTTTTTCTAGGTGGTTATAAACTTTAGTAAATTTGCCTACTGGGGAAAGACAGCTGAAACAAATGGGCTTTTGCTTAAGTGGCTTTTACCTGAATTTAATTTTATTCAGGCATAGCTTCAGTATTAAGTTGCTTTAGGATCCTCTTGATAAAAAGCGATGCAGAAGAAATGGTAGCAATCACCACAGGGAGGGGAAGCAAATAGCTTTGGCCTTTCTCTCTCTCTCTCTCGCTCTCGCTCTCTCCTTCTCTGTCTCTCTTTTTTTCTTTATTGGTTCCAAGTTTTTATCTTCTCTGCTTTTCTAAAGAGATGCTGAATTTTCGTTTGTCCCTCTTGGACACATTGAGTGTGCTCAAGTTCTTCTGTCTGCCTTGCCTCGTGTTGTTTGCCATCCCTATGATTAAATATGCAATTAAGACTTAAACATAATAAAGCACAAGAAATCTCACAATTAGGGTGAAGCTGCATGCTGGTGACAGATTTAAATGTCAACACCTCCAATCAGAATCCGAGTGAGATCTTCCTCCTCTCTGTGCTAGTCTGGAAACAACTTTGCTTCCCGTTACTAACCAGAATCAGATGGAATCAGAACACAGTGTATTGATAGCCGTGCCTTTGAGACTGATAATGGATTTAGTCAGGGAAATTTTTGGAATGATCTGTAGGCTGTCAATGAGCACACGATGCAGAGCAAATGATATGACTTGAGCTTGTTTATCAATGTGTCAGAGCATCGACACATTGCATTGTAAATCTGACATTCATAGGTGAAATCTCTGCCATCCACGAGGCTGCCTTGATTTGCACCAACATTTTTGTGAAAAACACATTCATTTGTCTGTATGGAAAGGATTTCAGGGTTGCTGCATTCATTTTTTTTTTTTTTTACCACCGTCTGAGTACTTAATCATATGGACATTGTTCAGCAAGAAAATGATCTCTTCCTGTCTACCCCATTAGCAACATCCTTTCAGTCTTAAGAAATATAAATATTGCAGCATATTAATGAAAATGACATTCAACACTGATATATTAGCACTCAAAAAGTGTGATGAAGTATGCTGTTAATTAACTCTTTTTGCCAGAATAATTGTAAATGCGTTCTCATATTTTAGAGCTATTTAAACTGCCGGGAAAAGGTTAGTAGACTGGCCAGAGACAGTTGGAAGTCAGACATCATTAATTTAATTAAATTCCATCAGCATAACAAAAACGGAATTGTTGGAGTCTTCAGTTTTAGAAAGGATCCTACATAAGGAGAATTGTAGTGACAATTGCAGTTGGGAGATAGGAAAATTCCTGTTGTTGAAACCCCAAACTCCATAACTCCTCCAGTGTACTTGCCGTCCCCACTGTTACGTGTTCATGCAACAGATACTTACTAATATGCTGGGTTTATGCATCATTCTAGGTGCTGGAGATAGAGCGGTGAGTGAAATATTCAAGGTCCCTCCCCACATGGCGCTTCCATGCTGGTGTGGGGCGACTATAAAGCGGATAAACAAGATAATGATGGGTAGTGGTACATGCTATGAAGGGAGAAAGCAGGTTTGTGATAAAGAAGTTATGGGAGGTATGTGAATAAACTTTAGATTGGGTGGGTGGGTACCCACTCTCTGAGGACGTGATATTTATACTCAGACTCAAATGATGAACTGACTGAAGAGCTTTGCAAGAGAAAGGAATGGTTGGGAAAAGTCCTTGCACCAGGGACAGGATTGGGGTTTAAGGAAGAGAAAGATCAGGCCAAAGACTGGAGCCTCTTGATGGGGGAGGGTGCTGAGAGTTGAGCTGACCCGGAGAGGAGGAGTCTGGGCAAAGAGACTGTGGTGAAGAGTTTGGATTTTGTTCCTAGGGCAATGGGAAGCCATTACAGGGCAGTGATAGGATTTGGTTTATTTTATTTAAATTGGCTTTACTGCTACTGTTTGGGGAAGGGACACAGAGAATCAAGAGGCCAAGTGGGAGGACCACTTAGGAAGCTAAGGCATTATCACAAGGGCCCATGAGGCAAGCCCCAATATGGAAATGCCTACCCAAAAGCTGAGCGTGACTATCATACTGGATGCACCTTATTATAGCATGAATTCTTCCAGTTTGACCTCTACCTCTCTTTCCAGCTTGATTTCTGGCTGCTTCTTACCATTGCAGTCAATGAAGGCCTCTCAGTACTCCCTGGTCTACTGCATTCATTTCTACCCCTCACCTTTGCTCAGATTATTGGTCCTGCCAGAAGTAGTCCACCCATCCATTTTCCAGGTCTTTCCCACCCTTCAGACTGGAGTTTGGCCCTGCTACCTCCAAGATGCCCCAAGGGACCAGGCCAACCTCAGATCTGAATCTGGATCAAGCAAACTGCAAACCAGCCTTCAACAAAAGCTCTGGGATGCTTGTTCAAATTGTACCTTTCTGCAGCTAACTCAGTATGTCCCAAATCAGGTATCTGGATGGGGATTAGGAATTCATAGATTACATATCCTAGGTGATTCAGATATCCACATAGGTTCTAGAACAATCTTCTGCTTCTTGTCTTTTGCAGCCTGGGCTGTTTCTGTGAGTAATGGGTTTGCGTGGGAGAAGTTTATGTTCTTTGGGTTTAAAACGATCTAGGTTTGTAGCTCTGCTCTGCAGTTAGCAGCTGTGTGTTGCCAGGCAAGTCAGTGTCTCAGGGTAGGGACAGTACCCTCCCCGCGCCTGAACTTGAGACTAAACGAAATGGTATATGTGAAATAATTGGCACTGTACCCAGCACTGAGTATTTGTCATAGTAACAACAACAACGCTGAATAATAAGTATGTATTACACAAGTGCCAGCGATATTCTTGGCAATATTTTAATGGCTTTGTATGAAGGAACTCATTCCATTCTTTGTGGTCAGCCCTATTGCTATCTATCTCTGTTTTGCAGATGAGGAAACTGAGGCACAGAGGAACTAGCCCAATTGCACATAGCCAATAAATGATTATAAATAACTGTAAACTGTAAATAACCATGACCAACAGCCCATGTTCTTAGCTTGTTATGCCACAAGGGCAGCTAAGAAGTTCGGGTAGGGGTCCAAATATGGAAGCTTTTGTTTACGTGCTACAGCTTTTCATTAAGGTGGGAGAGCTGTTATGATATGTACTGAATATTAGGTAACTCCAGTTATAACTCTTACGAGTCCTTCTCCTCCTCTTCCTTCTCCTCCTCTTCCTCCTCCTCCTTATCATACCCATGGGGTTCTACCCTCCAAAGCTTTTATTTTCCAAGGAAACTCATATGGTCATCTTACACATGAAAAGAGGTCCACAATATTTGTCGAAAAAGAGGATATGAATGTACCTAGGGTATAGTATAGTCCCTGAGATGAGGAAGGCCCTCAGTGAACATGTCCCAAGTGAGTGGATGAAACCGGCCTTTGCTATCTCTGTTTACTCTTGACCTTCCTTAAGACTGCTTCATCTTTGGCCTTGGCACCATCATCCATGGAATCAGTGAGCTGGATGTTGCATTGAGCTTCCATCTTTCCCCCCATGCCCTATCCCACCTTTCTCTCTCTCTCTCTCTCTCTCTCACACACACACACACACACACACACACACACGAAATAACTTATCATCCGCCCCCCAATTTTTCATTTGCTAAATCCAAACATTCAAATGTGGCATGAATTTTGGAAAGTAACAGGCTGTGTGGCAGTCGATTTTTATGAAGGCTTTAATTCTCTCTCTCGCACTGAATTTATCCACCAAGAAGAATTAATTTGTGTTGCTATGAAGTTGTGAAGTCCTGCCTAAAATATACCACCTCCCGTGGGTGGTGGCTACTCTTTCTCTGTAAAGAGGAACGGAGCCTCAACGCAGATGGATTCGATGGGAAGTAACGGTTCTGAGACTTGTTGCAGCTTTGGTGTCTCTTTTGGTTGTAAAGGACAGAAGGTGTCACAGGTAAGTTTGAGTGAAAAGAGGAGTTTTTCGTTAAGGATTCTGGCCTATCTCCCCCGATCTCAGGATTGGGGTATGGCTATGGGTTAGGTGTAACTGGACTCAGAGATGCATATGCCCTGGGAATCATTGTCTTGTTCCTCTGTCCTGCTTCTCTCTGTACATCTGGTACATCAACTTTAGTCTTCTCTTGGTCTCCCCTTTGCTAGCACCCCTGGCCTTTTCCACATTGGCCTCTGGGAGCTTCTCTGGCTTTAGATCTTCTGGTCTAGAACATGTGCCCCGCTTCTTTTCTCAGTTCTAGCTCTCGCTTTCCCAACAAGGTCTCTGGTTGGTGGATTCCGGATCAAAAACCCACCCCTGGACCCATGGACTAGGGGATGGGTTACTGTAGTGTGGCTGTTCCTATTTCAATCATACAGCTGGTTTTAAGAAGAAATAGCTTTAGAAAGAGACAAGGGGCAGCTTGCAGGAGGAGGCCAGAGCTGAGAAATGACATAGGCAAATTAAACCGTTAAGTGTTTCCTAAAATCTACAAGGAAGATCTAATTTGTGTTGCCATAAGGGTCTGAAGTCATACCAGAATGATGGCCTCTGGCGGATGAAGGCTCTTTTCTCTATCAAGAGAAATGAGGTACTTCTGTGCTGCAGATGTGTTTAATGGGAAATGTTAAGACTGAGATTTTAGAAGGCTGGAATGCCAAAAATCATTATTTTGCTTTCACAGAGTTCTTATTTTGTGCAGTAAAGAGCCATCTTGATTCTCAGTTTCCAGGACATAACAGCAACAACAACAAAAAGTAAGCAGAGTGCTGATTATTTATTTAACACATCTTAGCTATCTTATTATTTAATCTTTCCTATAGCTTCTAGAGTAGGTTTCATTCTGCTTCCCATTACACAGATGAGGAAACTGAGACTCAGAGAGCTTACACTGCTCAGAACAGGGAACAGAGGAGCCAGGATTTGAAACTCAAATACATATCAGAACTTTCCAGCTAGTGTCCTGCGGAACAGGGATCACTCTTGTGGGGACTGGGAAAGATCTAGGGTGGCTGGAGTCCTTGGGGTACTCAACACCAGCCACAGCAGCCCCATGTAGGATTCAAAATCCCCTACAGTTTACCTCCATGTGCCACCCCCAAAATTACTACCTTCTATGGGTACCATAACGTACAGATATTTGGAAAGCACTACTTTACCTTGGTAGGATTGCATCCTTTTCACTTTATTTTTTAAAGATTTATTTATGTGAGAGAGAGGAGGAGGAGAGAGCAAGAGAGTACATGCAAGCAGGGGGAGGGGCAGAGGGAGAGAGAAGAGAGAATCTCAAGCAGACTCCCTGCTGAGTGCAGAGCCCGAAACGGGGCTTGATCCCACAACCCTGAGATCATGACCTGAGCTGAAACCAAGAGTCGGGTGCCCAACCAAGCTACCCAGGCACCCCCTATTTTATTTTTCTAATGTCAAATAAATGTCATTTAAAAGAAGAATTTCCCAAGTGCTAGGATTTAAATATTTAAATATAGCTTTGGTTTGTGCCAGCCCAGTTAAGGGTATACAGACTGCAGTTACTCACTCTTGCCACATCATCACAACTGAAGTTGCCATTTCTAAAGGCCTTACTATGTGCCAGTCACTGAGTGAAGTACTGACAACCACACTCATTTGTCCACATTCCTGTGTTCTACTCATTCTTACCCAGGGCAACCTAACCCTTACCTTCGCCTCATTTCTGAAACTGCTCCTACAGGAATGAGCCTGTGGCATTAAGCAAAGGATCCTGTACTTTCTTTCTTCCCTTTTTTTTTTTTTTTAAAGATTTTATTTATTTATTTTACAGAGACACACAATGAGAGAGGGAACACAAGCAGGGGGAGTGGGAGAGGGAGAAGCAGGCTTCCTGCCGAGCAGGGAGCCCGATGTAGGGCTCGATCCCAGGACCCTGGGATCATGACCTGAGCCGAAGGCAGACGCTTAATGACTGAGCCACCCAGGTGCCCCACGATCCTGTACTTTCTAATTAAGAAAAGGAAATGGATTACTATAGAGATGGTGTTGAGAACAGCCCACAGAACAATCAAAAGGATTAAAAAGATACTAAGCGTTTGGAGAATGATTAGGTCAGGGAGATAAATTCTCAAATAAACATCACAGGGAACCTGAGAAAATATACCACCATTGGAGACACTCAGCAATTCCACACAGTGGCAGAACTGACAAGTGAGGAAAGAGAAATAACTCAAAAGGGCTTATTGATGTAAATGTGTTTAAAATCATCAAATAAACAAAGGAGGGAATTACCTTCTTGAAATGAGAAGAAGAATGCAGGCAATTTCCTTTTTCAGTGCTAATGAAACCTCTAGCATTGGGGAATGAATCAAGTTGTGGAAATTTGTCCCTTTGTGGGTGGTGGGTTCAGATGTCACATATCACAAGGCTTAGTATGAAAAAGGCTTCTGAAAAATATTTTCTTCCTTGACATGAGGAAAAATAAACATGAGGGGAGCTCAATTATTGTCCCCTTGTGCACTCCACTTTGAACCTAGTCATATGAGTTCTTGAAGCTTTGAGTTATGGCAGCCATCTTGTATGGATGAAGCAACAAACCCAAGGCTGAAAATCCAAAACTCAGAGGATAACAGAGGGGAAGAAGGGAGAGATTATGGGTGCTTGAAAACATGTTTGGTCTACCTTCTACTATAAACAAACCCTCAAACCACCTGGCTACAAATTTCTTGTTACTGAAATAAGTGATGGGGGTTGGGGGGGAGGAATGGAAAATTGGTCGGATGTCTTCTTTTATTTAAGAAACTGTTGGTAGGGTCTTTGCAATTTGTTGAAAACATCATAACTGAAAAAAGTGGATTACTAAATAAGGGGTGCCTGGACGGCTCAGTCAGTTAAGTGCCTGACTCATGATTTCAGCTCAGGTCATGATCTTAGGGTCCTGAGATCGAGTTTTGTATTGGGATCTGCACAGTGGGGAGTCTGCCTGAGATTCTCTCTCTCCCTCTCCCCTTGCTCCACTTGCATGTGCTTGTGCTCTCTCTCTCAAAAATAAATAAATAAATCTTTGAAAAATAAGAAGAGGCAGATATTTTAGAGATGAAAAATATTGAAAAAGTAAATATAGCTATTGAAACAAAAATTCATGTGTGTAATAGGAAATTCAAATATTGCTAAGCTTCATAATGCAGAATATGTTAGTTCTCTCTAAATAACTTCCAAAGAAAATCATCATCAATAGTTTGGTATATGTGTTTTCTTTTTTCCCCTTATAATTATTAACTTTTAAATTTCTCACAATAATTGTAATATACTCCTCATAATGTTTTACGACTTCCCTTTTCACGTGGTAGTATGTCTTTGTCAAAACTGTGGATCTTGCTCAGTCTCTTTCATGGCTGTGCGATACTCTCTAGTTAATACATCCTCCAGGGATGGTAGTTGGCATTAGCTATTAAAATGGAAAATGTCCAAAATTTGTTTCTCCAGAAATAATCCTGTAAGATATCCCTAAAACAGTGCAAAAATGTATGCAGCCCAAAATAATTATTTTGGCTTTGTGTTTACTGTAACAACAGCCATGACAACACATAAGAAAATGGAATATGACTATTTTAGTTCTTGATCACATCTTTTAATTATGTATTAATATTCTTCTGAGTGTGATAGCATGCAAATAACTAATTATAAGCCAGCTTTTTTAGCTTTCTTTTAAAACAAGTATTCTGCTGTTGTAGTTGCTGAGTATTTTGTCACTTTAATAAGTAAATGCTTTCACAAAGAAAGCGATATGGAATACTGAATCACCTATACATCACTCTTTTTCACCCTGTGATTTTTAATGGGCTAATGGACTGTAAGGTTTTAATGACTAGAACATAGATGCAGAGATAGAAAAAATACTTGCTTTTCTCCCCAGAGCGATATGCCTTAATTACACCCCACTCCTCAGGTTATTAGCTGCGTAACTACCTGTAGTAGAACTTATAATCACTCTCTCGTATGAAACTAATGAATTTGCTTTTACAGATCGGATATCATTTTATGGGACAAAAACTTGACTGGATATACTGTGAAGTGATAATTTCCTGGCATTTATTTAAATATTAATACACCTGTCACATTTATTTAATAAGTATTAAGTTCTTGCTTTGCACCAAGCACCATTCTAGGTCCTTGGGTTATGGCAATAAAGAGAATAGACAAAAATCCCTATCCCAAAATCCCTATCCTAAAAGAAATTGCATTCTAGTGACATAGGAATTAAATGAAAATTCCATGTGAATTGCCTTCACTGAAACTTAGCGGGGAAAATTGATGTTTGACACCAACCTGGACTTGATTCAGTGGCTTACATTTTTATTGAAATGAGAATTATTTTACAAATAGAAAAATCAGTGGCAGAATCAAAATTCACAGCTATTAGTTGAGTGATCAGTTGAAAATTTAGAAACATTTCTATAGTAATAGACTAGTAGTTGAAACTTCAGGTAGGAGGACTTGTAGTAGGGTTATGTTGAAATTTACTAAAAATCTACTTTTATTGGCTAGTTTTTGCTGTATAACAAACCCTCCCCAAACTTAAAGTAGCAATTTTCCCCCTCTCTATTCTGTGAGCTAGCAATTATTGCTGGGCTCAGCTGGAATGGTTCTTCTCTGTTTAACACAGTGTTAGCTTGGCTCATTGAGGCATTTGTATTTAGTTGGTGGGTAAGCTGGGAGCTGTCTGCTCCCTATGGCCTCATTCACATCCTGGCAGTTGGCCAGGGCTCCTCCATTCCCATCTATTTTGCCTCTCCTACAGGCTTTCTTGGACTTCTTCACATGGCAACAGTACTCCAAGAAAATGAGAGCAGAAACCGTGAGTCTTCTTGGAGCTCAGGCTCAAAAGTCAGGCAATTACAGGTCAGCTGTATTCTGCTAGTTAGAGCAAGTCCTGAGGCCAGCCATATTCAAGAGGGTGGGGAAATAGAGCCCTTGTCTTAATGAGAGTTGCTGTAAAGAATGTGTGGCTATTTTACATATATCATATTATATTTTATTTTGTAATTTAATAACAAGTTGGTAGGAACTAAATATAAAACAGCATCTAAATTTGATCCTAATTTGGTATGGTTACCTTTGCCTGAAAGCCAAATTAGAGTTCGCCTACTTAGACATCACCATCATGGAATAGGGAATAAATTCTCCATTCTCTTCAAGCCAGTTGAGCCCATCTTATCAGTGCTAATAACATACCTTCTCCTTCTTCCCAGATGAGTTCTGCTAGTCTGTTCTTGTCAGAAAGAGACATGAGCAGCGGCTCACCAGGTGGCTAGGTTAATTTTTATTTGTCATGTTGATTCCAGAAAAAGATAGATTTGCCTGATGAGCTGAGAAAAATAAAGGCAATGTGAACATGGTAGGTTGAAATGTTAGACTGCTGGATTTATTTTCTTGGAAGATGCACAAGTGTCATGTTGATGAGGGTTTGGGAAGTGATACCCTTATACCTTTGTGGTGGGACTATAAAATGACAGTCTCTTTTTGGAGAGCACTTTGGAGATTTTTTGTGACATCTTACCATATACCATATCTTAACAATCCTTACCTGTCGCCCTCCCCCTTTTTTAGAGAGGGAGCTAGCGAGGCGGGGGGGAAGGGGTAGAGATAGAGGGAGAGAGAGAGAGATCTGGGCATGGAGCCTGACTCAGGACTCGATCTCACAACCCTGAGATCATGACCTGAGCAAAAATCAAGAGTCGGATGCTTAACTGACTGAGCCACTCAGGCGTGCCCTTACTTGTTTCCTCTTATTGGGTATACTGAGAGATCATTTCCTAAAATGTGTTTCAAAGAACATGAATTCCAGTGGAAGGAAGTTAACCAGTGGCCCCAACAAAAGGTTCACAGGCCAAACTAGTCTGGGCAATACTTGATATCTTGGTCCTTTTTTTGAGATTTGTACAGCCTATTAGCATTTTAAAGGCTCTGGGGAGCTAAGCAGTAGACCAATCCATATAACTATGTGTCACAAAACATATTAAACTTTCCCAACTTAAGTACAAGTTAACCCTCCTTCACACTTCCCATTATGCACACCCAAACACATAGCACTTCCTATGCCCAATCTCCTAACTGATCTGGGAAACTGCTTTAGAAGGAATTTATGCATCAAAATAATGGCTAGAGTAGGAACGCCTGGGTGGCTCAATCAGTTGGGCATCCGACTCTTGATTTCAGCTCAGGTCATGATCTCACAGTTGTGGGATTGAGACCTGCATCAGGCTCCATGCTCAGCATGGAGTTAGCTTGTCCCTCTCCCTCTGCTCCTTCCCTCCACTCATGCTCTCTCTCTCAAATAAATGAAATCTTAAAAAAAAAATAATGACTAGACTAGAAGATCTCTGTTAGTCTATGATCGTTTCCCTAGCCTGAGCTAGAATTTTGAAATGTTTTCTCCTTAGTTTCTACCCTTTAAGGTATTGATTTTTATCATACATTTTAGTGACTAAATTGTTATAGTTTGTAAATTCCAAAACAGTATAAACTGGCATTTGTGTTGGCAAATATTTCGTACTTTCAATGTAAATATTGAAGTTAATTCATTTCAGTTGGGCCATGCAAATATCATCTGAAATCTTGCATGGGGATAGTGTTTAGCTGTCCCCATCAAACTCTGCTGCATCTGTTTGGGGTTAAGTAGTTAATATGGGTTGTAAATGAAGAGTGTTTGAGCTGGGTAATTTGTCACCTAGTTAGGCATTTTAACATACTAATTACAAAATCTAACAACTGTGTCCAATGATAGGCTACTTAATGGGAAATACTACCAAACCATGTCTGGGAAGGTTGAGAGCCACCTGAATTTTTTTGTTCCAATCTTGAGAGGTCCGTGGTCTAAAAATACCTGACTGTTATGAACCATGTTTGTTTGTGTGTGTGGAAAGTAATACCTCCATGGAAAGAAAGCTGTTCTCTGTGGGGCCTTAGGAGAAGGGAAGTGCTGCTTCTAATAGCTCAGTTTGCTCATATCTTTAAATGCACTGAGGAAACAAAGGCAGTCCAAGGGATGGTGCTGTATTGTGGCCCCTTAATTCGGAAGACTTCCTGCCAAAACCATAATGTAGGTGAGTGCCCACTGGGGCAACACCAAACCCTGACCTTCAGTGGCATATTGTACCAAGTTGTTTGTATTCTAACAACATTTAAAAAGTAAATGGAACTGAAAGATGTAAGTTAACTTGGGAGTTTCATTGTGAACAAAGTGTGCCACCAAGAATAATTAGAAATTTTCCACTAATTAATATTTGAGCCAAAAATATTTGTGAAGTTGCCAATTACACACAGATTTTCCATCACCACAATTACCGTTTCCTTGTACCCCATCCCAGAGCAGAGAGCTTACAGCTCGGGGCATTTGGTCAGGCACTTTCTGAATTAACAAAACAACATCAATTATTGTCTCCTTAGACCTCAGGTTGCAGAGTCCTGCTTCACCACATGCTAGAAACAGCCTTAGAGATTGAGAAGGTTCCCATCTGAATTCTGAGCTCTTTCTTCTAGATATTTGCCACTTTGTTTTTCATTCCCTTATTCAGAGAGCCAGTATATAGCAATCCGATCACTAATATAAGGAAAATTGTAAAAGACTGAAATTTATTGGGTGCCCCCAAAAGCTCATCCATCCAGGTTCCCTGCCTTTGTCTGCTCTTGTGTAGTCAACTCCTCAACTCTGCAAGAAAGCTGATGGCAATGCAAATCCTTTTTGTCCATAGAAGAGCAAGTTGTGTTTGGTAGAATGCAGTTGATTATTGCTCTGTGGATATTGACTGGTTTTGATAGCTTTGCAATCATTTATAAATTCATTTCTGCTTTCCTTATATGACTATAAATGTGTGGCACTTTGTTTTTGAACCACTGTAAGAACTACTGGCTCCTCTCCTTAGTAATAGGTTAAATAAAATCTTTGACACATGTTCATTTATTCATTGTGTGTCACAATTACATCCCCTTTTAAAGGTTGTCCTTGAACACTAGCATAAGCTCTTGAATCTAATTGCCTGGATTTAAAGCTAGTTGCCTGGGTCTACCATTTACTTAGATGGGCTCAGTTACCGAGCTGCGATCTACCTATATATGAGCTTCCATTTCTTCATTTGTAGAATGAGGATAATTATAGTATCTAACCAGTAGCGTTATTGTGTGGATTAAATGATATACTACATATAAAGAGCTAGTACAGAGTAAGCTCTGAAAAAATAGGTGTTATTATTCTTTTAATTATTAATATTTATGGAGCTACAACCCTGTGTTTGACATTAGGCAGGGAACAAAATATACACGGTCTCTGGACTTAGGAACTTATAGTCTGGTGATTACTCTGGGAAATTTTCCACTAGCAGATCAATCTGAAATACCACTGTTAGCAAAGAAAAAATGCAATTCATGCCCCTCTGTCTTAATGTTTCTTTCTTGTAAAGAAGTGCTTAGCATGAGAATTATATTTAGGTTTCTGCTCTCTTCCCTGTAAATTTATTTCCAAGCTAATAATCATGACCTATTTGAATTAAGTTCTCATAGATATTAATCTCATTGTGCCCAGTGTTTTTGATAATATGGTGGCTCTTCCTAAAAACCAAGATTAACTATGTTTCCTTGGGAAAACACAATCAGCTATTAAAGACACAGTCCAGAGGACCCTTGAAGCCTTACTACTCTTAAGTGTGGTTCAGTTTCAAGAGAATCAGCCTCAGCATTGCCAGGGAGCTTGTTAGAAAAGCAGAAGCTCAGATGCTGGCCCAGACTTACTGAATCAGAATCCGCATTTTCATGTGATCTCCAGGTGATTTGAATGTATGGCAAAGTTTGAGAAATGCTGCTTTAGAAACCTTTCCCGATGACCTCTCCCCACCTCACCTCCAGCTATCTCTAGCTGGGTGAGTTGCTTGTTGTACACATCAACTACACGCAGCACTCAGTGTTGTTGATATACATATCTCTCTTCTTCTATTGCTATCTCCTTGAGGCGGGGGATACTCTTCATTAATTTCCCCTTAACAGTTAGCTCTGTGGTGAATAGCATGAGCTCTTAATAAATATTGGTTGACTGAGTGGATCTGAAGTTCTTAACATTATTAGCTCTATAGAACCCAATATGGAGCTGGGTTTTCCAACAGGACAAGCAGATTCTCACAAAGCTCCTCAAAGATATAGACAAGGAGTGTCGTGGCACAGGGACCTGATGAATTACTATCTTTTTTGATGACTCATTAGAGAAAGTGGAAGATGTTGGAGCACAGGGTTACTGTGTTTCAGGAGGCAGCCTTAGGCAGAGGTGAACACAGAGTGTTTGATTTCTTCTGGATCTAAGCCTGAAACTTGAATAGGTTCCCTACCAGCTTTGTAACATTGGACTGGATTTCTCTGAGCCTCGGTGTTTCCAACTGTAAAGTGGAGGCTGTAATAAAATTATGTCGTAGCTTAGATTGCCTTGAAAGCAGAGCTTGAGACAAGGACTTGGGTGAATGTAGGTTATGTGGGAGTGGATCCTTGGTATTGGAAATGAGGTGGGAAAATAAGCAGAAGAGTAAGGAAAGTGATTACAAGGGTCTTTGATCAAGGACCTCCTGAGAAATTTATGGAACAGCTCCCAGAATTGTCCACTGGAAGGATGGGAGGCAGGGTCCCCATTGGTTGAAGGATGTCTCTGGTAGCGTTAACTCTTTTGCAGTGGCTTGCACTGAGATGAGCATACTCCTGAGGGGCAGAAGCAAAAACTGTGGTGTGCTAGAGGTTGGACTCTTGGTGCAAGGTGAACCTGGGCCTGAGTAGAACTGGCCATTGCAGCTGCCCGTGATATCAGAAGCCAAGGGGATGTGACACGGAGCACCAGCATCATGTGTCACAGGTTGCCATGAGGATCCAATGAGGTCAAGCTTACAAAGCCAGGGATATAGTAAGCATCCCCCAAATGCCAGTAGAATGCCTGCTCAGTGCTGCGTTCGTAACTTCGCTCCCACTCCCCTATTTTTGAGAAACAGCAAACAATTCTGTCGACTCTTTCTCATCTTCACATTCTCTCTCTTTTCACTTCCTCTCTCTTCACGTTCTCCAAAATGTGTGTGTGTGTCGGGGGGCTGGGGTCTCAGTAAGAAGCAGGCCTGATCAGCTTTGGGAGATGTGGTCCAAATTCAGCGAATAAATGGTTATAGAGCCTTTCCCTCCCTCCCTCTAACCTACCACTTAACCTCAATGCCAAGAAAAAAAGCAGAATCAATATAGATACAGTTATAATACATACAAAGAAATCTCTTTTTTTTCCCCTTCCATAGGTACCTAGTAAGAATGAAAACTATAAATAGTTGTTGTCAGGGGCAGTGTGTAGTCCCAGATTTTGTTCTGTGAGTTGAAACTGATCTTGCTGTTATAAATGCATCCCTGTGATTGCCCTGATTTAGCCTGGCAGAACCCCTGAGTTCCAACTCGGAGTCAAATACCTTCTAGCCAAGACCCAGTGAGCTTGCCAAATTGTTTCACCTTTTCTTGTCAGAACTCATCAGCCCTCCTTGCGTTGCTGTGCTTTCCTGTAATATTTTAGGTATATTAACCATAAATCCTAGTATCGTTTATCTACAAAAAAATGAAGTCAGGAAGTCACGGAATAGTCATTTATCATGGGCTGTGGCTCAGTGACTTGAAACCGAAAGTATAGCAACACCAAAAGCACCATGGTGTAGAGGCAGCCAAACGTCTGGAGGTTAAGTGAGACTGAATTAAAGACAAAAGAAGTCCTATCTAATCTGTGCTGGACTTCAACAGAGATTCTAATCTTTCCAAAAGAAGTCTCTCATCTATCAACACTTCTAGTTTGGAGAGTACGTTATGGATGCTTTTTTTTTGGTCTGTTAATCTACTGAATTATACTTACTCAACAACTGTAAGACGATATTTAATAACAATACGATCATTGCCTTCTCAGATAGAGTTACATTAATTTATGAGAATTCCACCAATGTGTTCTAGCACTAGTAGTTGGTATTTGAGAGTGGGGTTGTTAAACTAGTGGGTGAGACATAAGCCTGGAATTGCTGGCAAACTGATTATTTCTAGACAGAAAGAGCCTTCTTGCAAAGAAAGCCAATATAAGCAAGCAGAACCTTGAGATAGATGATACTTGATGACAAAATTTAAGTCCCTGGATACAACCATGCCTGAAGCTGACACTTTCTTGTGCATGAGCCCGTATGTTCCAGTCATATTGCTTTGGCCATTTTAAGCTAGATTTCTGTTACTTGCCATCAAGAGTCTTTCCTAATACATTTTTCCAACGTATAACTTGCTCGTCATTTTACACACATAAGCTATCTAATTTAGTCTGAAAAGTCAGATATCTAGGAAGAAGTGTGCTGCATATGCACTGCTCACATGTGTACTTCCATCATTAAAAAATTCACCTGAAATTTTAATTTAAATAATATTTAATATTTAACATTAATTGGTATTTCAAATTTCATCATATGCTTTGCAGGATTAGGTAATGCAAGCAGAAACGGGGTCATTACTTAATAAGACTGGTGATTTGTCATTTTATTTAATATTTTAATTATCCCTCCCTGCCCCTTTTCCTTAGACACAGCTGCATTGCAGAAAAGATGTAAGGTAAAAGGGTGAAGAAAAATACAAGGTAACAAAACCAAAACCTCTAAGACAGAAAGACTAAGCCAAAAAAAAAAAAAAGCAAAAAGCCCTAGAACATATTGATTTATATACACTTACTCAATTATTGTTATTGATCGATACACTTACATAGATTTGGAGCCGAGGTACAAATTTGGCTCTGAGTTTCCAGCAGGTAATGAAAAAATTGAAACAAATTACCTTAATATAGAAATTATCCAATGCTCAGGAATTTTTGCATCTCTTTTGATAGTAAGAAAATACAGAAATTTTCATGTAAATACCCATGTACTCATAAAAAAAGAGAATATTATCATAAATCCAATTCAGTATTACAACCTGGGGTGGGAGCAGAATGCAAGAAAGGTAATAATCAAAGGTGCCAAGGTCACACAACATCAGCTTATGCTGACCTGATTCAGGAGAAGGTCTTGAAAAACCCTGGAAGACAATGATTCAAGTGTATCTTTGCTACATATCATGATTCTTATCACAATTTTAATAGACTATGGTCCACATTTCTTTAGAACCCTGAATATAGGGGCGCCTGGGTGGCTCAGTCGTTAGGCGTCTGCCTTCGGCTCAGGTCATGATCCCGGGGTCCTGGGATCGAGTCCCACATCGGGCTCTCTGCTCAGCAGGGAGCCTGCTTCTCCCTCGCCCACTCCCCCTGCTTGTGTTCCCTCTCTCGCTGTGTTTCTCTCTGTCAAATAAATAAAATCTTAAAAAAAAAAAAAAGGGCGCCTGGGTGGCTCAGTTGGTTAAGCAACTGCCTTCGGCTCAGGTCATGATCCTGGAGTCCCTGGATCGAGTCCCGCATCGGGCTCCCTGCTCAGCAGGGGGTCTGCTTCTTCCTCTGCCCTCTTCCCTCTCGTGCTCTCTCTCTCTCTCATTCTCTCTCTCTCAAATAAATAAATAAAATTAAAAAAAAAAAAAAGAACCCTGAATATACCTACACTATATAGATACCTATCTTCAGAAATTCTAGCAAGGACACTGCAGCTGGAAAACACACTAAAAAGTTGTCATGGGAATTTTAATTTCCCTGCGGGCTAAACCGACATCTGCTGTGTGTCAAGGTGCTTCTCAAGTCACCTCTAAAAAGGTAGAACTGGGAAGTCATCCCATCTCAGCAGGGTCATTTCCGTGTTGCTGAGGCTGGTCAGGAAAGACCACTGAGCAAAGAGACACAAGGTTAGGTGAGAGCAGAGCGGAGAGGGGCATTCTGGTTATCCAAACGTACCAGGCATTTCTTATGCATCACTTTTTTTTTTTTCCTCTGAAAACTGAGAAAGGAAGCTCGAGTGTTTGTCAACAGCCTTCTGCATGCCCTTCTTCCATAGATACTGCCTTATGGTAGTTTGCATGCATTTGTTCTCATTATGTTTTTCACGTACTCTGCTCAGTCCCTCAGGAGAGGGAAGAAGTAGAGACCGCGTGGTGTGTGATCTCAGGCGTGGACGGTGAGAAATGATTGAGTAGTGGTCTGTAGGTACAAAGCATCTTCTGTAAAAGGGAGTGTCGTAGAGTTGTTGCATCTTTGTTCTGCAGTTCATACCTTTAACAAAGAATGGTTTACAGGATGCTTTAGGGATTGCTGGTTATTTGAGAGAGAGCGAGCGAGAGAACACAGTGCTGAGGGAAGGAGCAGAGGGAGAAAGAGAGAGAGAATTTCAAGCAGGCTCCACACCCAGTGCGGAGTGGACGCAGGGCTCGATCTCACGACCCTGAGATCATGACCTGAGCCAAAATCAAGAGTCAGATGCTTCACTGACTGAGCCACCAAGGCGCCCATTTTATTTCACTTATTAATGGCAGAACAAATCAGGTACAACGGGTCAAAGGAGATTCCGAAGAACAGACAAATACATAGGCCATCAGAGATGCTGAAATGAATTGCCCCCTAGATGCAAAACTGGTCGGTCTCCACAGTACGATTATTGATTGCGTGTCACCAGACACAACTGACATTTCTATGGATGAGAATCATTTACATTACTTTCCATTTTTAGGTCAAAGACAATAAAAGGTGGAGGTAACCCACATGCGTGACCTAGATAGGGCACCCACGAATCTGTTTTTGTTCCTACTTAAAAATTTTTCACTTTTCTTGACAATGCCTCAGCATAAAACACATCTTTTATGGGGAATGTTGGCTTGCTATCATTTTCTGCATCAAATCCCCGCTCCTTGGCATGGCCAGAAAACCCTTATGATGTGTGCCTTTCCTATCCCCCTGATTTTATCTCCAGTCCCTGTGTGCTTTGTACTCTGTCACCCCCCCCACCTTACTTTTCTTTCTTTTTCTTAAATGTGTCAGAAACCTCCCAAAGTAGAGCCTTTGTTTTCCCAGCTTTATTGAGATATAATTGACATATAACATTGTGTAAGTTTAGGGTGTATGATGTGATGATTTGACGCGTGTATATATGGTTAAATATTCACCACAATAGACTTAGCTAACACTTCCGTCACCTCACATACCTATCTTTGTGTATGTGTGTGTGTGTGTGTGTGTAGAGAACAGATGACATCCATTCTTTAGCAAATTTGAGATAAATAATTGAATATTTTAAGTATAGTCACCATGCTGTACATTATATCCCCAGAACTCACTCATCTTATAACTGAAAGTTTGTCACTTTCAGTTTTTCCCATTTTTCCCACCCCTCTAATCCCCTGGCAACCACCATTCTACTCTGTTTCTATGAGTTTGGCTTTTTAAGATTCCATGTATATGTGGTATCATACAGTATTTGTCTTTCTCTTTGACTTATTTCATTTAGCCTAATGCCCTCAAGGTCCATCCACATTGTCACAAATGTAAGGATTTCCTCTTTCTCAAGGCTAAATAATATAATATTCCATCATTTAGCCATTCTATTATAATATTCCATTATTATTATTATTCTCTAGAGTAATATTCCATTATTACATACATATGCATATATGTATATATATGTGTGTATATATATATGTGTATAAATATATATGTGTGTGTATAAATCACATCTTCCTTATCCATTTGTCAAAGGACACTTAGGTTGTTTCCATATGTTGTCCATTGTGAATAATGCTGCAGTGAACATGAGAGTGCAGATCTCTCTGAGATCCTGATTGTTTTTTTGGGATATAGACACAGATATATACTGTTTCCCATAGTGGCTGTACGTATTTGCATTCCCTCCAACAGTGCACTAGCTTCCCTTTTCTCCACACCCTCCTCAACTCTTGTTATCGCATGTCTTTTTGATAGTAACCATTTTAGCAGGTATGAGGTGATAGCTCATTGTGGTTTTGGTTTGCATTTTCCTGATGTCGAGCACCTTTTCATGCACTTGTTGCTGATTTGCATGTATTCTTTGGAAGAATTTCTTTTTTTAATTTTTAATTTATTTATTTGACAGAGAGAGAGTGAGAGAGAGTGAGCATGAGCACAAGGCGGGGGGAGCGGGAGAGGGAGAAGTAGGCTCCCCACTGAGCAGCGAGCCTGATGTGGGGCTGGATCCCAGGACCCTGGGACCATGACCTGAGACGAAGGCAGATGCTTAACGACTGAGCCACCCAGGTGCCCCAACAGTTTTAAGTCTTATGTTCTAAATCTTTAATTAATTTGTGTTAATTTTTGCAAATGGTGGTGGATAGGGGTCCAGTTTCATTCTCTTGCATGTGATTGTGCAGTTTCTCAACAGCATTTATTGAAGAGAGTATCCTTGCCCCATTGAATATTCTTGGCTTTCTTGTCAAATATCAGTAGACTGTATATGCGTGGGTTTTTTCTGAGCTCTTGATTCTGTTCCGTTGGCCTATGTGTCTATTTTTGTGCCAATACCATACTGTATTGATTACCATAGCTTTGTGATATAGCTTGAAATCAAGAATTGTGATGCTATTCAGGCTCTTTTGTGGTTTTGTAGGAATTTTAAGATTTTTTTTTCTGTTTCTGTAAAATGCCTTTGAAGTATTGATAAGAATTGCATTAAATCTGTAGACAGCTTTGGGTAGTATGAACCTTTTAATTCTTCCTATCCATGAACACAAGAGATCTTTCCCATTTGTTTGTGTTTTCTTCTGTTGTTTTTTTTTTCTTAATATTTTATTTATTTATTTGACAGAGAAAGAGAGAGCGAGAGCAGGAACACAAGCAGGGGGAGTGGGAGAGGGAGAAGCAGGCTTCCTGCCGAGCAGGGAGCCCAATGTGGGACTTGATCCCAGGACTCTGGGATCATGACCTGAGCCGAGGCAGACGCTTAACGACTGAGCCACCCAGACACCCGTGTTTTCTTCTGTTTCTTTAATCAAATTCTTACAGATTTCAGTGTACAGATCTTTCACCTCCTTGATTAAATTTATTCCTAAGTATTTTATTGTTTTTGATTCTACTGTAAATGGAGTTGTTTTATTTATTTTTCAGATATTTTGTTTTTAGTGTATAGAAACACAACTGATTTCTGTGTGTTGATTTTGTATCTTGCAACTTACTGAATTTGTTAATTCTAACATGTTTTTTGGGGGAGGTTTTACGATATGCTGTATATCAGATCCCATCATCTGCAAACAGAGACAGTTTTATTTCTTCTTATCAAATCTGGACGCCTTTCTTTTTCTTGCCAGGCATTGTGTTGGGGGCAGGGACACTGCTGTGAACAAATGATTTTTTTTTTTTTTTCAGAACTACAGCTTTTATGAGTATAAGGATAAGTTGTTTTGGACAATAATACTTATTAAAAGATTTTTAAGAGGGGCTACACTCCATTGAAAAAGTTGAAGAGGGATATGGGACAAATTTTTGCAATTTAATACTTGAGAATAATATTTTTAGGCAAAGCCTAAACAAAGGATTTGAAAAGAAAGTATAGCAGAAGGAATTTGAGAGCAGAAATATGTTGGATTAAAGCAGCTCTGGGCTCTAAAAGCTGAAATCAAATATGTTTTTCAAGCAGTTTTTCAGGTAAAGATGAACTTGGAGAATTGAAATATCCTGAATTATATTCTTTCCTGTTTGTAGACACTCTTGACTCCATAATGATAGTTGGATCTGAGGAGTTGCAAAAACTCGTTTTACCTTACATAAAGTCAATTTTATAGATACAAGTTTTATTAGATTTCCCTATGAGAATGACATAATTCATTTGTTTCTATTGATTCCTTTCCTAGCACCTGTTTAGACAGACATAAGTATTTTGTCACCACCATATTACCTAACACCTGTCAGAATGGCAAGTATCAAAAAGACAAGAAATAATAAATGTTGGCGAGGATGTGGAGAAAAGGGAACCCTCATGTATTGTTGGTAGAGATATAAATTGGTACAGCAACTATGGAAAAGAGTATGGAGGTTTCTCAAAAATTTAAAAATAGCTGCTGTAGAACCCAGTAATTCCACTTTTAAGTATTCATTTGAAGAAAAAGAAAACACTAATTCAGAAAGACGTATGTACCCCTATGTTCAATGGCAACATTATTTACAACAGCCAAGATACGGAAGCAACCCAAACGTCCATTGATAGATAAATGGATAGAGAAGGTGGAATAATTATTCAGCCACAAGGAAGAATGAAGTCTTACCATTTGGGACAACATGGATGGATCTATAGGGTCTCAGGCTAAGTGAAGTAAGTCAGATAGAGAAAGACAAGTACTGTATGATTTTACTCATATGTGGAATCTAAAAAACAAAACAAAATAAATGAATCAAGAAAACAAAACAGAAACAGACTCATCAATACAGATATCAAACTGGTGGTTACCAGAGGGAAGGGGGCGATCAGTGAAATAGGTGAAGGGGATTAGGAGGTATAATATTCAGTTATAAAAGAAATAAGACATAGGGATGTAATATACAGCATAGGGAATATAGTCAGTAATATTGTAACAACTTTGTATAGTGACAGATGGTAACTAGACTTAATATGGTGACCATTTCATAATGCATATAAATATTGAATCACTATATTATGTACCTTATATGTTGTATGCCAATTATTCTTCAATTAGAAAAATTTTGTCAATAAGAACACATTGACCCAGTTAATTCCTAGTTCTGTAGGACATTTTTGTCTCCAAGAGAACATGTGTATATCCACTCAATATGGATCTACTATGACAAATTAGCATTTATCCTTTGTTCGCAGCTCACAGAGGAAAAATGTAATCAGGTATTAACCACACTTGTTCTTCCAATGGAGTATAATTTTAATGTCTTGCAAATTGAAGACTTTAAAAAAGAAATCACACCAAAGCAAATCATTCCTTTCAAAATGCAGTAATAGAACTTGCCATGAAGGTCAAAATTATCTAGGAAAGAGAGAGCTAATTCATGTGTGTAAACGAAAAATGGGCTGTGGGTTAATACTTAGGCTTAGTGAAATATTGACTTCTGGTTTCGGGGTTTTATAGATTATTAAATCAGCCTGGAGAATGATTTATTATGCTCAAACTACGCTTGGAAAGCAACACAGCAACCAAACCAAGCCTAACTTCTCAGTATCAATTGAGTCTATACTTTTTGGTTTGATTATCTTGAAATGCTTGAAAACCAATATTCTTTTTTTCCTTATATTTTATTTTTTTAAATTTTATTTTATTATGTTAATCACCATACATTACATCATTTGTTTTTGATGTAGTGTTCCATGATTCATTGTTTGCATATAACACCCAGTGCTCCATTCAGTACGTGCCCTCTTTAATACCCATCACCAGGCTAACCCATCCGCCCACACCCCTCCCCTCTAGAACCCTCAGCTTGTTTCTCAGAGTCCATAGTCTCTCATGGTTTGTCTCCCCCTCCAATATCCCCCCCTTCATTTTTCCCTTCCTACTATCTTCTTTTTTTTTTTTTAACATAAAATGTATTATTTGTTTCAGAGGTACAGGTCTGTGATTCATCAGTCTTACACAATTCACAGTGCTCACCATAGCACATACCCTCCCCAATGTCTATCACCCAGCCGCCCCATCCCTCCCACCCCCCACCACTCCAGCAACCCTTAGTTTGTTTCCTGAGATTAAGAATTCCTCACATCAGCGAGATCCTATGATACATGTCTTTCACTGATTGACTTATTTCACTTAGCATAATACCCTTTAGTTCCAACCACATCGTTGCAAATGGCAAGATTTCGGTTTTTTTGATAGCTGCATAATATTCCATTGTGTATATATGCCACATCTTCTTTATCCATTCATCTGTTGATGGACACCTTGGCTCTTTCCATAGTTTGGCTATTGTGGACATTGCCGCTGTAAACACTGGGGTGCACATACCCCTTCGGATCCCTACATTTGTTATCTTTGGGGTAAATACCCAGTAGTGGAATTGCTGAGCCGTACGGTAGCTCTATTTTCAACTTTTTGAGGAACCTCCATACTGTTTTCCAGAGTGGCTGCACCAGCTTGCATTCCCACCAACAGTGTAGGAGGGTTCCCCTTTCTCCGTATCCTCGCCAACATCTGTCATTTCCTGACTTGTTAATTTTAGTCATTCTGACTGGTGTGAGGTGGTATCTCATTGAGGTTCTGATTTGGATTTCCCTGATGCCGAGCGAAGTTGAACACTTTTTCATGTGTCTGTTGGCCATTTGGATGTCTTCTTTGGAAAAATGTCTGTTCATGTCTTCTGCCCATTTCTTGACTGGATCATTTGTTCTTTGGGTGTTGAGTTTCATAAGTTCTTTATAGATTTTGGATACTAGCCCTTTATCTGATATCATTTGCAAATATCTTCTCCCATTCTGTCGGTTGTCTTTTGGTTTTGTTGACCGTTTCTTTTGCTGTGCAAAAGCTTTTTATCTTGATGAAGTCCCAAGAGTTCATTTTTGCCCTTGCTTCCCTTGCCTTTGGTGATGTTTCTAGGAAGAAGTTGCTGCGGCTGAGGTCGAAGAGGTTGCTGCCTGTGTTCTCCTTTAGGATTTTGATGGACTCCTGTCTCACATTGAGGCCTTTCATCCATTTGGAGTCTATTTTTATGTGTGGTGTAAGGAAATGGTCCAGTTTCATTCTTCTGCATGTGGCTGTCCAATTTTCCCAACACCATTTGTTGAAGAGACTGTCTTTTTTCCATTGGACATTCTTTCCTGCTTTGTCAAAGATTGGTTGACCATAGAGTTGAGGGTCCATTTCTGGGTCTCTATTCTGTTCCATTGATCTATGTGCCTGTTTTTGTGCCAGTACCATACTGTCTTGATGATGACAGCTTTGTAATAGAGCTGGAAGTCCAGAATTGTGATGCTGCCAGCTTTGCTTTTCTTTTTCAACATTCCTCTGGCTATTGGGGTCTTTTCTGGTTCCATACAAATTTTAGGATTATTTGTTCCATTTCTTTGAAAAAAGTGGATGGTATTTTGATAGGGATTGCATTAAATGTGTAGATTTCTCTAGGTAGCATTGACATCTTCACAATATTTGTTCTTCCAATCCATGAGCATGGAATGTTTTTCCATTTCTTTGTGTCTTCCTCAATTTCTCTCATGAGTATTTTATGGTTTTCTGAGTATAGATCCTTTGTCTCTTTGGTTAGATTTATTCCTAGGTATCTTATGGTTTTGGGTGCAATTGTAAATGGGATCGACTCCTTAATTTCTCTTTCTTCAGTCTTGTTGGTGTATAGAAATGCCACTGATTTCTGTGCATTGATTTTATATCCTGCCCCTTTACTGAATTCCTGCTGTATGAGTTCTAGTAGTTTGGGGTGGAGTCTTTTGGGTTTTCCACATAAAGTATCATATCATCTGCAAAGAGTGAGAGTTTGACTTCTTCTTTGCTGATTAGGATGCCTTTGATTTCTTTTTGTTGTCTGATTGCTGTAGCTAGGACTTCTAGTACTATGTTGAATAGCAGTGGTGATAGTGGACATCCCTGCCGTGTTCCTGACCTTAGGGGGAAAGCTCTCAGTTTTTCCCCATTGAGAATGATGTTCACTGTGGGTTTTTCATAGATGGCTTTTATGATATTGAGGTATGTACCCTCTATCCCTACACTCTGAAGAGTTTTAATCAAGAAAGGATGCTGTACTTTGTCAAAAGCTTTTTCTGCATCTCTTGAGAGGATTATATGGTTCTTGTTCTTTCTTTTATTAATGTATTGTATCACGTTGATTGGTTTGTGGATGTTGAACCAACCTTGCAGCCCAGGGCTAAATCCCACTTGGTCGTGGTAAATAATCCTTTTAATGTACTGATGGATCCTATTGGCTAGTATTTTGGTGAGAATTTTTGCATCCATTGTTCATCAGGGATATTGGTCTGTAATTGTCTTTTTGATGGGGTCTTTGTCCGATTTGGGGATCAAGGTAATGCTGGTCTCATAAAATTTATCTCTTGATCCTAACAAATTACTGCAAAACTGTGCCTGAAAACAACAACACACATTTCTTATCTCACATGATTTCTCGAGTCAGGAATGCAGGGGCAGCTCAGCTGGATAGTTCTGGTAGGAGTCTCTCTTGAGGTTGCGCTCAAGATGTCAGGTGGGACTGAGTCACCTGATGGCTTCAGTGGGGCTGAAGGATCCATGTCTAAGACGACAAACTCAGGTGTTGCTGGTTGTTGACGGGAGGCCTTAGTTCCTCAACAGTAAGATCTCTCCACAGGCTGCTTAGGTATTCTTGTGGTATATTAGTTGGCTTTCCCCAGAGCTGGTGATCCAAGAAAGTAAAATGGTACCCACAATGTTTCTTATGACCTAGCTTTGGAAATCACACTCTGTCTTTTCTGCAGTATCTCGGTCAGCCTTATTCGGTGTGACAGGGTATGACATACTAGAAGGCAATGAGCACTGAGGACCATCTTGGAAGCTGGCTACCACAAGTTTCTGTGAAACAGTTTATAAGGCATATCCCAATTCTGAGGATCCTTAAAGTGGTAATCAATCAATCAGTTCTAGAAGAAGGTATCTCAGTATTTAAGAGTTAACTGGTTACCCTCAGACAGGTGTTTAATTGACCTTGAAATGCACCAATACCAGACATAATAGAAGCAATTACTAGTTCTAAATAATCAATGTGCTGGCTCCAGAAAAACAAGTATCTAATTCTGGCAGAGAGATTAAAACAGAAAAAAAATCACTCTAGGTTTCTCTGGAATGCATGGCAAACGGGTACTTTTCTGCATTCTCAATTGGTGAGCATCCAATAAGCCATTTAATTTTCTAGGGAGATGGCAGATTACTGCAACCATCTAATTCTCAACATTGTTGTTTGTTACTGGACTGTCTAAAACTTTCCCTACATTTAATGTTTGGAAATATATTTTCTGAGGCATTTAACATGAGTTTTGTTGAATTATCTGCAATTTGTACATTCTGTACGTGGAACCCCTTAGGTATGGATATGATAAAAAGATGCAGTTATTCCTGGACCATTAATCTTTCCATTTGCTGCTGTAATAAGTTCTCTAGTTTACCTTAGATTAGATTAATTAAACCCAGAGTCATAAGACTTTGTTTCAAATCAAATGGTCTTGGACCAATCATTTCAACCTCTCCAAGTCTGTGTTCTCCTATGTGTTGTCCATTCACTTGTAAGCATTCCACAAATATTTACTGGTACGCATGGGTCTCCGCTACTGTTCTAGAAGCTGGGGATGCAGAGATGTCCAACCTGGACAAGGTTTCCTGTCCCATGGCTTTTACATGTTAGTGGGGGACACAGAAAATAAAGACAGAAATGATACATAGCAGATGATGGTAATACTAGGAAGTAAGATCAGCAGGTTCACAGGAAGTGAAATTTCAGATCAGCAGTTAGAGAAGGCTGCCCTGTTGAGAGCAGAGATCTGAGGGAAGGAAGGCACGGGGCCATGCAGAAAACTGGAGGAAGAGTGTTGAAGGCAAATGGACAATTGGTGCAAAATCCCACGAGGCAGGAATGTCCTTGATGTGTGTGAGGAAGAGAAGGACCACAGTGTGACTTGAATTGAGCGAGTGATGGGAGCGGAAATAGAAAAGGGAACTGGGGGGTTTTTTGTGTTTCACCATGAAGATTTTGAATTTTATTATGAGTGATATGAGAAGCCCCTGGAGGACTTGGAGCAGAGCAGTGACATGATCTGACTTAGGGCTTAAAGGGATCACTGAGGATGCTGGGTGAAAAGTGGGTATGAGGGAATCAAGCAAGGGTGAAGTCAGCCCAGCAGTAGGTGGAACAATCTTCCTGCATTAGCCTGGGAGAAGGATGATGGTGACAATGTGTGGGGGATGCTGGTGGAGAAAAATGTTTGCAGTCTATCTACCTTTTCAAGGTAGTGCTTAATTGTCTCCCAGGTTTGTCAAGACCATTAAATGAGAGCAGGTACATGAGAACATACCTTGGGCTCTGGGCTGTAAGAAGAGCCATCTTACGTGCCTATTTATTTGGTGGGGCCTCAACCCCCTCATAAAGCGCATGTGGTCTTTACAAACATAGTTTTACAAACTATTAATATATATTCAGCTTAAGATTGAACCAGATGTACAAACCTGGTTGACAAGCAGACATTTCATGATTTTCCACCCCTTCCTGTTTATTCAAGGGATTTTATAGTTACCTTAAAGGCAGAATGGTGTAACTACGCAGACATCTGCAACATTTCTCCTTGCTCTTTGATCATAAGAATTAGTATATAAGGAAAAATGCTGTATCTTATAGGTGATTTAAGGGATAATTTAGGGTTATTTTTTTTCTGTGCTCTGGATCAGTACTATCCAAAAGAAATGTAATGCAAGCCATCTATGTAATTTTAAATCTACATCTTTAAATGTAGACCCTGTTGATCTTACTTCCTAGCACTACCATCATCTGCTTTGAATATACCTTCAAAAAGTAATGAATACAAAAATATTAATGAGACAGTTTACATTATTTTTTTTTCATAGTAAGCCCTTAGAGTCCACTTTGTATATATTTTACATTTATACCACATCTTAAGTTAGATTAGCCACATTTCCACTGCTCAGTAGCCACGTGTGGCTAGTGGCTGCCATTTTGGATAGTGCATCTGAAGACTTTAGACTCTAACCTCACTTTCAGAGGAAGAAGTCCTGATGCAGTAGTTCTCTGGATTCACATTAGATTCATCTGGGAGATTTTTGAGAGTACCAAGCTTGGGCCTCACTCCTGATCCATTCATTATAATCCTTGGTGCTGGTGGAGGCCAGACAACAGTACTTTAATTTCTCCCAGTGGTTCTAATTGGGCAGACTGGGTGGAGAAGTCTGGCAAAAGAAGGAGGCCATTTAAGGAAAAAGTCACCAGAAGGGGCTCCACAAGGCATCTGTATGTGTGGCTACTTTCAGGGGAATCTTTTTCAAGGACCTCCACTTTGATCTGTTCTCTTTCCTATAACTGAGAAAGTACCTTGATTAAAGCATCATGCTTGTTTTCCTTCCTGGGTCTCTTATAAATCACCCTCTTACTGAAGAAAGGCCTACCTCATCCAGAATCTTACTCTTGTGTATTGCCCTGAAGAATAGAATTCCAGAGTTAACAAACAAAAGGAACAAAGAAAATAAATGGAAGATTAGTATAAGGGAAAGCAGCCTTTAATCAAGTCAGAGCAAACTGTCTTCACCATGTACTCAGCCATTGATCCCATTAAAGAGGTGCATGTGGGATAAATTTCCTACTAATATTTGCCAGACATGTATGTTGCTTTGCTTGGTCACGTGCTAATAATAATTGTTAGTACAAATCACCTGGGTGAAGCGTTGTAATGCCAAGGGGCTTATGGTCCTAAGAAATTTAAGCAAAGCATTAACACTTTAGTTTGCCTTCCATATTTTTGCTGCAGAGAAGTAGGTGGATCAAGAGACTATTTTGAAGCATCAGAATATCTTCTTTTAGAGGAAGATTCTGTGGTGGATGTGAAGTAACAGGGCAATTTCAAGGGAAAAGGCAATAGGACATTTACAATTTCTGACTCCTGAGGAGTGTTCTTGTTCTTATGTATTTGAAGTGGTTGATGGTGGATGTCAACTTGGAATGATATTTATATTCCTTCAGATATTAAAGAGTGATGTAGCTTTTTTTAGAGTCAGAACGTTCAATATTGTAGAAATTACTTTTCAACTTACGATGAAAAAGTGTAGGTGTCAACTTAATATGTCAAGGTATAGAGAGATTTTCAAATAGTTTTTAGAATGTTAGGGAACAAAAAGCAATCAAAGACAATGATTTAGTATACTTGCCAACCAGAGCTTAAACAGGTTCTTCCTATTCAAAGGTTCTTTCATTTCCTGCTTAAATGCTATTTGCCAAGTGGTTTATCCTCCTTAAACCTCAGTTTCTTTATCTGTAGAAAGGGGATGGTAGTAGCTGCCTTCACGAGGCTGGCGTAGGCATGAAATGTGGTACTGCGAACTGACATGTAGTAAGTGCCGAATATTGGTGTCCTTCATCATCATACTAATAATTATCAGGATGAGTGGAAGAAATGGTTGTTACACGCTTGAGAAACTCATGCAGGCTTCCCAAGAGCAGGTACCAGACCTCATCAACACTGCCCATCCTTTGCTTTAGGTATGCTGGTATATAGTAAGCACCCACTAAAACAAGTTGGAGTGATAAGGATTAGAAATAACCTGTCACAGGGGCACCTGTGTGACTCAGTCGGTTAAGTGTCTGCCTTCAGCTCAGGTCATGATCCCAGGGTCCTGGGATCGAGCCCCACGTAGGTCTTCCTGCTCAGCGGAGAGTCTACTTGAGGATTCTCTCTCTCCTCTCCCTCTGCCCACTGCCCCCCACTCATGCTCACTCTCTCTCTATTTCAAATAAATAAAATCTTAAAAAAAAGAAATAACTTGCCATAAATATTGACTCAGCAGTTCACTATTGACAAGGTATGATATCGTCACACTCATAATCACTGATATGGTTGCAAATCTGGGTAATTCTGACAAAAAAAAATAAACACAAGACAACTAAAAACACAACTGTCAGATCAGAGTTGCTTATAGATACAAAAGATAGTGCTCCTGTCATTTCTAAGAAGGGAGGGTCCTAGAACCTCCAAGATATCTGCTTCTGGCCGAGCTTACTACAAAATTCTGCTACTGACTGAATTTTGTCTTAACTCTGTGTCACTTCTCACTTCGTTGCATGTACTGTCATTTTTAAATTGTGTTAGGTTATCGGACCATAAGAACAGTAGAGGCTGAAATGCCCTTTCCTTTCTTAGCCGATTAATATAAGGTGCTCATCATCGGGATCAAATCAAGGGTTGAGTAGAGTAGGGAATATTTGTGACTTTAATCATCTAGCAGCACCTTAGGGTTAAAGTACCTGGAGTCAAAGTACCTTTGCTTTAAAAATGCTAAAATAGACATAACATTTACCATCATAATTATTTTTAGTGTTCAGCTGAGCAGTGTTAAGAACATTCACACTGTTGTACAAATCTCTAGAACTCTTTTCGTCTTGCAAAACTGAAACTTCATATCCACGGAGCATCAACTCCCTACTCCCCGCTCCCCTATCTCCTGGCACTCACCACTCTGCTTTCTGTCTCTCTGATTCTGACTACTCTAGGTACCTCATGTAAGTGGAATCTACAGCATTTATCCCTTAGTGACTAGATTATTCATTCAGCACAGTGGCCTCAGGGGTTCTCCGTATTGTAGCATGTGTCAGACTGAATACTATTCGGCTGTTTGTAAAGAGCGTTTTGTTTATCCATTCATCTGTCAGTGGTCATTTGGGTTACTTCCTCCTTTAGGCTATTCTGAATAATGCTTCTATGAACGTGGGTGCACAGATATCTCTTCAAGTCCTGCTTTCAGTTCTTTGGGATATAGACTCAGAAGGGAATTGCTGGGTCATATGGTAATTCCATTTTTTTAAATTGAGATATAATTGACATATAACATTTCATTAGTTTCAGTTGTACAACATGATGATTTGGTATTTGAATCTATTGCAAAATGATCACCACAGTAAGTCTAGCTAACAATCATCACCACACCTAGTTATAACATTTTTTTCTTGTGATGAGAACTTCTAAGATCTGGGGCGCCTGGGTGGCTCAGTCATTCAGCGTCTGCCTTCGGCTCAGGTCATGATCCCAGGGTCCTGGGATTGAGCCCCGCATCGGGCTCCCTGCTCAGCAGGAAGCCTGCTTCTCCCTCTCCCACTGCCCCCTGCTTGTGTTCCCTCTCCGCTGTGTCTCTCTGTCAAATAAAATATCTTTTTTTAAAAAGAGAACTTTTAAGATCTACTCTCTCAGCAACTTTCAAATACCACTAGAGTATTATTAACCATAGTCACCATGCTGTACATTACATCCCTGAGATGACTTGTTTTATAGCTGGAAGTTTATACTTTTTAACCTGCTTCACACATTGTGACCACCCCCCCATGACATCCCCTGTCACTGCCTTTGGCAACCACCAATCTGTTCTCTGTATCTGTGAACTTGGTTTTTGGTTTTGGTTTGTTTTTTAGATTCCAGATAAAAGTGAGATCATACAGTATTTGTTTTTCTCTGACTTACTTCATTTAGCATAATGCCCTCAGGGTCTGTTTATATTGTCACAAATGGCAACATTTCCTCCTTTTTTAAGGCTGAATCATATTCCACTGTCTATATATGCCTCATTGGTTTTATCCATTCATCCATCCTTGGGCACTTAGGTTGCTTCCACATCATGGCTATTGTAAATAATGCTGCAATGAACATAGGGGTGCATGTATTTTTTTGAGTTAGTGTTTTTGTTTTCTTCAGATAATACCCAGAAGTGGAATTGCTGGATCATAGGGGAGTTCTATTTTGAATTTCTTGAGAAACCTCCATACTGTTTGCCATAGTGATTGCACCAATTTATATTCCCATTAACATTGCCCAAGGGTTCCCTTTTCTCCACATCCTTGCCAATACTTGTTATTTCTTGTCTTTTTGAAGATAGCCATTCTATGGCAATTCTGTTTTTAATTTTTTGAGGAAAAATCATACTTTTCCACAGTGGCTGCACCATTTCACATGCCCATCACCAATGCATAAGGGTTATGATTTCTTCACATCCTTGCCAACATTTGCTATTTTTTTAAAGATTTTATTTATTTGAGAGAGAGAGAGCGCACAAGCAGGGGGAGGGGCAGAGGGAGAGGGAGAAGCAGACTCCCTGCTGAGCAGGGAGCCCGACACAGGGCTCCATCCCAGGACCCTGGGATTGTGACCTGAGCCAAAGGCAGATGATTAACCGGCTGAGCCACCTAGGCGCCCCAACATTTGCTCTTTCTGTTTTCCGTTTGCTGTTGTTGTTTGTTTGTGTAGCGGCCATCCTGATGGGTGTGAGGTGGCCCCTTTGCTTTTGAGCCTAGCACTCAGCTTGCTGGGTAGCCGGAGTGGTGATATCTTCGATCTTATCAGAAGTTTGGTAAAACTCAGTTTACCTCAGGCTTCAAATAGCTTGAAGCTGAGTTTAGGCCCCTCCTTTAAGTAGAACACAGACCAAACACTATAAGAATTCTAGACCTCAGATCTGGTGGGCCTTGAAAATCTTAGACATTCTGATGACAAGATCAGGATTCAGCAACACTGGCAGTTGGCCAGACAGGGAGACCATGAAGACAGTAGGACAGGGGGCCACCAGTCTGCTGGACGCTGAGGTTGAGGGAACATGAAACCATGAGGCCACGAGACATGACAGTAGAAATAGTCACATTTCAAGATGGCAACAGGCTCTAGTGCAAGAACATAAGATTTCTTTTTGAGCACAACTCTACCCTTCACCTGTGTTTACTCATCAAAATTTCCAAGAACCTTACTTGGGTGAGGGAATCATCTTTGCATGTGTGGCTCCTCCTGATTCAAATTTAAGTGTTGGCCCACAGGTTCATCAAGTTTGGCTGTTTTCTATTTGTTCAAGCAAAACGAGCCCATCTCCAGCATGATTGCTCCTTCTACCTGTCCTGCCCTCCCTCAATCTTAACAGCTGGTCCCTGGAATGAAAACATCTGCTGACCTTGCTCACCTAGGAGGAGCTTAGCCCTCTGGAGTTTTGCTTCTAGATTTCTTTGTATCCACATCTATTTGACGGCTTTACATAAAAGTGTGACCTTTCTCCTTTATGTCTCCAGTGGTTTCTTTTTGAATGGCATAGAAGTCTTCCCTATCCTGCTCTGTTTTTGATTTGGTCTTGTTCGTTTGAAAGTAACAGAAATCCTTTCAAATTAGTTTTGGGGGAAAAAAAATGAATTTGTCATAGTACACCTAGCTGCGTCAGACTTCAAGGGAAAGGGAAACCTAGGTCTCCTGAGCAGCAAGAGTAAGGAACCAGAAAACCATCAAGAGGCAGGGAGGATGCTCGTTCTTATTTTTCTATCTCTCCTCGTGGTGGACTGAAATCATTTCCCAGCTTTTGTGCCCAAATTGAGCAACATTCTAATGCACCATTCCAGATCCTCAGGAAGCAGAATCTGATTAGCACGGTGTTGGCGAGGGGGCCACTCCTGGACCAATCTGTTATTTCCAGGAGGTCAGGGTCCTTTAGTATCACTGTGGCCACAGTGACTCACTCCTACTGTGAGATGGCTCTTTCCAGACCTGAAGGATGTGACATGTACCATCCAGATGCTCCTAAAGGTGATTAAAAATCAAGCCCTCGGGGTGCCCGGGTGGCTCAGTCAGTTGAGCGACTGCCTCTTGATTTCAGTCAGCTCAGGTCGTGATCTCAGGGTATGAGATTGAGCCCGGAGTCAGGCTCCACGCTCAGTGTGCAGTCTGCTTGAGATTCTCTCTCTCCCTCTCCCTCTGCCCGTTTCACTCATGCGCTCTCTCTCTCTCAAATAAATAAATAAATCTTTAAAAAAAAATTAAAAAATAAAAATCAAGCCCTCCAACCCATTTAGCTCCAACCACATGCCCCCTAGACAAGGACTTAATGTAAAGTCATATTTGGACATTATTGCAGGAAATAATAGCATGCACCTATGAAAAGCCTGACATCCATTGGTATACATATTAAATGTTGATCTTATTTTCAAAAATTAATTTGGAACTTTCTAACCAGTTATCTCCTCCAATAACCAAAAACGCCTCTTACTAATTTTATTGAATAATCAGAAAGCAATTCTCATTTATTGCCTAATGGTTAGATAATTAGACACAAGTGGCAGTGGTCTCTTCCCGTGTGTGCTTGTTGAGGTTATAACATTTTTCACTGGTGGATTTTTAATTAAGAAAACCGTGGAGAATCCATATGAAATTATTATTATAGGTATCTTGTTAGGGCCCCAGGGGCAGAGAACAAAGTATGTAAGGTGGAATGAATGGAGAGTGAGTGAGTGTATTCCTTGAAAGTCTCAATTTAAGTTTGGGAGGATCCATTTAATAATTTATTAATAAAGAAATTTGCCTAGATGTGGCTTTCATCCTCTGCTCATTCAATGGTCCAATACCTAGGGGTGAGATAGAAGGCCCTGTCTTCTCAGGGATAATCAACATAAATTACTTATCGGCTTACCTCCTCTCAGAACACTTGGCAACACTGAATCCATGGGGTTGGTAACTAGCTTAATGGTACCCTAATAAGCTCCCATACAAGAAGGAAGAGATTTATATCCACTTAATGCCAGGAGCAAAATAATGTGTCTCTTCAGTCAAATCCTTCTGGAATTGGGAAGTTTCCTTCTGGAATCTGGAATGCCCCATAAATCAACGCAAGGCCCCAAGCACTGAGGTCACTACAGAATTATTGGCAAAACTTTGCATTTGAATATAACGGAACACGAGCCACATGCATGTCCGTAAAATGGAGCCCCCATAGTTCAGCAGTTACAAGCCCAGAGTGCTACCCACCCAGTGACAGTTTTCAAGATGGAGAGCTGTATAACTCAATGAGGTACTAAATGTATCGAAGATTTAGAATTGATCTATAGTCCACCGAGGCCCTTTGATTACTCACTTATGTCAGCATCATTGGTGAATTGTGTGTCTGTGTGTTCCCCATGAATATAAATCCCAATCTCTCTGGTGTAGTTATATGTAGTTAGATCATTTATGTGATGACATTCCCCATGTGCTGAAGGGGAAAGGGAGACACTTTACAGTGTTTAAAAAACATGAACAGTTTTCTGGAACCAAGGAAATTATCAAGGGCCCAGAAAAACACAATGTGCTTTCTAACTCCTGTTAAAATTACAATATGTCAACTTAAACCCTAACAATAGTTTTATTTCAGATCATATTTGCCTTCCATGCTTCTCACCTTCTGCATCGCTTCTTGCTACATTTAGGGGGTAGTCTTTTTTTTTTTTCTTTTTTCTAAGTGTGCAAATACATTTCTTTTTTTTGTTATTGAGAATTTTTTATTGTTACGTTAATCACCATGCATTACATCATTAGTTTTTTTTTAATTTATTTTTTATTCTTATGTTAATCCCCATACATTACATCATTAGTTTTAGATGAAGTGTTCCATGATTCATTGTTTGTGCATAACACCCAGTGCTCCATGCAGAATGTGCCCTCCTCAATACCCACCACCAGGCTAACCCATCCTCCCACCCCCCTCCCCTCTAGAACCCTGTTTGTTTTTCAGAGTCCATCGTCTCTCATGGTTCGTCTACCCCTCTGATTTCCCCCGCTTCATTCTTCCCCTCCCGCTACCTTCTTCTTCTTTTTTTTTTTAACATATATTGCATTATTTGTTTCAGAGGTACAGATCTGAGATTCAACAGTCTTGCACAATTCACAGCGCTTACCAGAGCACATACCCTCCCCAGTGTCTATCACCCAGTCACCCCATCCCTCCCACCCCACCGCCCACTCCAACAACACTCAGTTTGTTTCCTGCGATTAAGAATTCCTCATATCAGTGAGATCATATGATACATGTCTTTCTCTGTTTGACTTATTTCACTCAACATAATACCCTCCAGTTCCATCCACGTCGTTGCAAATGGCAAGATCTCATTCCTTTGGATGGCTGCATAATATTCCATTGTATATATATACCACATCTTCTTTAGCCATTCATCTGTCGATGGACATCTTGGCTCTTTCCACAGTTTGGCTATTGTGGACATTGCTGCTATAAACATCGGGGTGCATGTACCCCTTCAGATCCCTACTTTTGTATCTTTGGGGTAAATACCCAGTAGTGCAATTGCTGGATCATATGGTAGCTCTATTTTCGACTTTTTGAGGAACCTCCATACAGTTTTCCAGAGTGGCTGCACCAGCTTGCATTCCCACCAACAGTGTAGGAGGGTTCCCCTTTCTCCGCATCCCTGCCGACATCTGTCCTTTCCTGACTTGTTAATTTTAGCCATTCTGACTGGTGTGAGGTGGTATCTCATTGAGGTTCTGATTTGGATTTCCCTGATGCTGAGAGATATTGAGCACTTTTTCATGTGTCTGTTGGCCATTTGGATGTCTTCTTTGGAAAAATGTCTGTTCATGTCTTCTGCCCATTTCTTGATTGGATTCTTTGTTCTTTGGGTGTTGAGTTTGATGAGTTCTTTATAGATTTTGGATACTAGCCCTTTATCTGATATGTCATTTGCAAATATCTTCTCCCATTCTGTCGGTTGTCTTTTGGTTTTGTTGACTGTTTCCTTTGCTTTGCAAAAGCTTTTTATCTTGATGAAGTCCCAATAGTTCATTTTTGCCCTTGCTTCCCTTGCCTTTGGCAATGTTTCTAGGAAGAAGTTGCTGCGGCTGAGGTCGAAGAGGTTGCTGCCTGTGTTCTCCTTTAGGATTTTGATGGACTCCTGTCTCACATTGAGGTCTTTCATCCATTTGGAGTCTATTTTTGTGTGTGGTGTAAGGAAATGGTCCAGTTTCATTCTTCTGCATGTGGCTTTCCAATTTTCCCAACACCATTTGTTTTTTGTTTTTTGTTTTTAAAGATTTTATTTATTTATTTGACAGAGAGAAACACAGCGAGAGAGGGAACACAAGCAGGGGAGTGGGAGAGGGAGAAGCAGGCTCCCTGCCGAGCAGAGAGCCCGATGTGGGGCTCGATCCCAGGACCCTGGGATCATGACCTGAGCCGAAGGCAGACGCTTAACAACTGAGCCACCCAGGCGCCCCCCAACACCATTTGTTGAAGAGACTGTCTTTGTTCCATTGGACATTCTTTCCTGCTTTGTCGAAGATTAGTTGGCCATAGAGTTGAGGGTCCATTTCTGGGCTCTCTATTCTGTTCCATTGATCGATGTGTCTCTTTTTGTGCCAGTACCATGCTGTCTTGATGATGACAGCTTTGTAATAGAGCTGGAAGTCCAGAATTGTGATGCCGCCGGCTTTGCTTTTCTTTTTCAACATTCCTCTGGCTATGCGGGGTCTTTTCTGGTTCCATACAAATTTTAGAATTATTTGTTCCATTTCTTTGAAAAAAGTGGATGGTATTTTGATAGGGATTGCATTGAATGTGTAGATTGCTCTAGGTAGCATTGACATCTTCACAATATTTGTTCTTCCAATCCATGAGCATGGAACGTTTTTCCATTTCTTTGTGTCTTCCTCAATTTCTTTCATGAGTATTTTATAGTTTTCTGAGTACAGATCCTTTGTCTCTTTGGTTAGATTTATTCCTAGGTATCTTATGGTTTTGGGTGCAATTGTAAATGGGATCGACTCCTTAAGTTCTCTTTCTTCTGTCTTGTTGTTGGTGTATAGGAATGCCACTGACTTCTGTGCACTGATTTTATATACTGCTCCTTTACTGTATGAGTTCTAGCAGTTTTGGGGTGGAGTCTTTTGGGTTTTCCACATAAAGTATCATATCATCTGCAAAGAGTGAGAGTTTGACTTCTTCTTTGCCAATTTGGATGCCTTTGATTTCTTTTTGTTGTCTGATTGCTGTGGCTAGGACTTCCAATACTATGTTGAATAGCAGTGGTGATAGTGGACATCCCTGCCATGTTCCTGACCTTAGGGGGAAAGCTCTCAGTTTTTCCCCATTGAGAATGATATTCGCTGTAGGTTTTTCATAGATGGCTTTTATGATATTGAGGTATGTACCCTCGATTCCTATACTCTGAAGAGTTTTGATCAAGAAAGGATGCTGTACTTTGTCAAAAGCTTTTTCTGCATCTCTTGAGAGGATTATATGGTTCTTGTTCTTTCTTTTGTTAATGTATTGTATCACATTGATTGATTTGCGGATGTTGAACCAACCTTGCAGCCCAGGGATAAATCCCACTTGGTCGTGGTGAATAATCCTTTTAATGTACTGTTGGATCCTACTGGCTAGTATTTTGGTGAGAATTTTTGCATCCATGTTCATCAGGGATATTGGTCTGTAATTCTCCTTTTTGATGGGGTCTTTGTCTGGTTTAGGGATCAAGGTAATGCTGGCCTCATAAAATGAGTTTGGAAGTTTTCCTTCCATTTCTATTTTTTGGAACAGTTTCAGAAGAATAGGTTTTAATTCTTCTTGAAATGTTTGGTAGAATTCCCCTGGGAAGCCATCTGGCCCTGGGCTTTTGTTTTTTGGGAGATTTTTGATGACTGCTTCAATTTCCTTAGTGGTTATAGGTCTGTTCAGGTTTTCTATTTCATCCTGGTTCAGTTTTGGTAGTTGATACATCTCTAGGAATGCATCCATCTCTTCCAGGTTATCTAATTTGCTGGCATAGAGTTGCTCATAATATGTTCTTAGAATTGTTTGTATTTCTTTGGTGTTGGTTGTGATCTCTCCTCTTTCATTCATGATTTTGTTGATTTGGGTCATTTCTCTTCTCTTTTTGATAAGTCTGGCCAGGGGGTTATCCATCTTGTTAATTCTTTCAAAGAACCAGCTCCTAGTTTCGTTGATCTGTTCTACTGTTCTTTTGGTTTCTATTTCATTGATTTCTGCTCTGATCTTTATGATTTCTCTTCTCCTGCTGGGTTTAGGCTTTATTTGCTGTTCTTTCTCCAGCTCCTTTAGGTGTAGGGTTAGGTTGTGTACTTGAGACCTTTCTTGTTTCTTGAGAAAGGCTTGTATTGCTATATACTTTCCTCTTAGGACTGCCTTTGCTGCATCCCAAAGATTTTGAACAGTTGTGTTCTCATTTTCATTGGTTTCCATGTATTTTTTAAATTCTTCTTTAAGTTCCTGGTTGACCCATTCATTCTTCAGTAGGATGCTCTTTAGCCTCCATGTATTTGAGTTCTTTCCGACTTTCCTCTTGTGATTGAGTTCTAGTTTCAAAGCATTGTGGTCTGAAAATAGGGAATGATCCCAATCTTTTGGTACCGGTTGAGACCTGATTTGTGACCTAGGATGTGATCTATTCTGGAGAATGTTCCATGGGCACTAGAGAAGAATGTGTATTCCGTTGCTTTGGGGTGGAATGTTCTGAATATGTCTGTGAAGTCCATTTGGTCCAGTGTGTCATTTAAAGTCTTTATTTCCTTGTTGATCTTTTGCTTAGACGATCTGTCCATTTCAGTGAGGGGGGGGTTAAAGTCCCCCACTATTATTGTGTTGTTGTCGATGTGTTTCTTTGCTTTTGTTATTAATTGCCTTATATAATTGGCTGCTCTCATGTTAGGGGCATAGATATTTACAATTGTTAGATCTTCTTGTTGGATAGACCCTTTAAGCAGGATATAGTGTCCTTCCTCATCTCTTATTACAGTCTTTGGTTTAAAATCTAATTTGTCTGATATAAGGATTGCCCCCCCAGCTTTCTTTTGGTGTCCATTAGCATGGTAAATGGTTTTCCACCCCCTCACTTCCAATCTGGGGGTGTCTTTGGTTCTAAAATGAGTCTCTTGCAGACAGCATATCGATGGGTCTTGTATTTTAATCCAATCTGATAGCCTGTGTCTTTTGATTGGGGCATTTAGCCCATTTACATTCAGGGTAACTATTGAAAGATAGGAATTTAGTGCCATAGTATTGTCTGTAAGGTGACTGTTACTGTATATTGTCTGTGTTCCTTTCTGGTCTATGTTGCTTTTAGGCTCTCTCTTTGCTTAGAAGACCCCTTTCAAGATTTCCTGTAGGGCTGGTTTTGTGTTTGCAAATTCCTTTAGTTTTTATTTGTCCTGGAAGCTTTTTATCTCTCCTTCAATTTTCAATGCCAGCCTAGCTGGGTATAGTATTCTTGGCTGCATATTTTTCTCATTTAGTGCTCTGAATATATCCTGCCAGTCCTTTCTGGCCTGCCAGGTCTCTGTGAATAGGTCTGTTGCCAATCTAATGTTTCTACCATTGTAGGTTACATATCTCTTCTCCCGAGCTGCTTTCAGGATTTTCTCTTTGTCTCTGAGACTCATAAGTTTTACTATTAGATGTCGGGGTGTTGACCTATTTTTATTGATTTTGAGAGGGGTTCTCTGTGCTTCCTGGATTTTCATGCCTGTTTCCTTCTCCAAATTAGGGAAGTTCTCTGCTATAATTTGCTCCATTATACCTTCTGCCCCTCTCTCTCTTTCTTCTTCTTCTGGGATCCCAGTTATTCTAATGTTTTTCGTCTTATGGTATCGCTTATCTCTCGAATTCTGCCCTCGTGATCCAGTAGTTGTTTATCTCTCTTTTTCTCAGCTTCTTTATTTTCCATCATTTGGTCTTCTATGTCACTGATTCTCTCTGCTGCCTCATGTATCCTAGCAGTTAGCGCCCCCATATTTGATTGCACCTCATTAATAGCCTTTTTTATTTCAACTTGGTTAGATTTTAGTTCTTTTATTTCTCCAGAAAGGGTTTCTCTAATAACTTCCATGCTTTTTTCAAGCCCAGCTGGTATCTTTAAAGTCATGATTCTGAACTCTAGATCCAACATCGTACTAATGTCTGTATTGAGTAGGTCCCTGGCAGTCGGTACTACCTCTTGTTCTTTTTGTTGAGGTGATTTTTTCCATCTTGTCATTTTGTCCAGAGGAGAATAGATGAATGAGAAAACAAACTGCTAACAGGGTAACAACGTCCCCAGAAAATATACTCTAAACAAATCAGAAAAGACCCGAAACCAGGGGAAAAGAAAGGGAAAGAAAGAAAAAAGAAAAAGAAAAAGAAAAAGATAAAAACAAACAAAAACAGAACAAAACAAAACGAAAAAACAGAATATGATCAAATATGATCAGGCTGGCACACACTAGATTTTGGGTGTATTTTGGTCTGTTTGAAGAAAGTGCCTCCCAAAATTTTAAAGAAAGAAAAACTTATATATGTACAGAAATAAGGGTTGATATGATGAAGGGATGGAATATGACTGTAAAGATGAAAATTATAAAAAATTTTATAAAAGGATGATAAGAAGTTGTTTGAAAAAAGAAAGAGGAGGATTTAAAAAAAAGAAAAAAAAGGGAGAGAATGTGATCAGGCAGGGGAGTAGCAAAAAACCATACACTAGAGATTTAGGGTATATTTTGATCTGTTAGAAGAAACTATCTCAAACTTTTAAAGAGAGAACAACTTATATATATATGCTAAAAATACGGGTAACTAATATGAGGAGATAGAATATGACTCAAAAATGAAAAATAAAAATGTTTTTTAAAAAAGGGATTGATATGATGTTGGTTGAAAAAGGGAAAAAGAAAAATTCAAAAAAAAAAAAGTTAAAAAAAATTAACTTTGAAAGACTACAGAATCATGGTAAAAAAGCCATGGATTCTATGTGCAGTATTCCCCTAGCGCTGGAGTTCTGCCATTCTCATTGATCGGTAAACTTGATCTTGGCTGGCTGTTCTCGCTGATCTTCTGGGGGAGGGGCCTGTTGCCATGGTTTTCAAATGTCTTTGCCGGAGGCAGAATTGCCCCACCCTTTACCCGTCCGGACTAAGTAATCTGCTCGGGTTTGCTCTTGGGAGATTTTGTTCCCTGCAAGCTTCCGTTCAGCCTTGGAGGCCGAGAGTGAAAATGGCGGCCTCCCAATCTCCGCCCCGGAGGAGCCGAGAACTCGGGGCCCTGCTCCTCAGTGCTCCCCCAGAGAAAAGCAGTCAGTCACTCCCGTCTCCCCGGTCTCCGGCCGCACTCCGTGCTCACCTGGCCTGTGACCAAATGTTTCTATCTCTGGCACCCGACCCTGGATGGAGTCTCCAAACCCAGCAGATCCCTGCGGTGCACTCCCGCGCAGCTCCTCCCGGGGGAGGAAGGTGAGTCTCCCCGGATCTGCTGCTTGTTGGGTCCCTGCTGCAGGAGCAGTGGCCCGACTGTGCCACGGATCACGGTTTATGGCAACCCTGAGCTGAGAGCCCGCGCCTGGGCTCCGCCTCTGCAGCCGGCTTCCCTGCTCCGTTACCTGGGAGCTCTGCCACACTCAGGCACCCCCGGTCTTCTTGTGACCCCGAGGGTCCTGAGACCACACTGTCCCATGAGGGTTCCACCCCCAGCTTAGCCACCGGAGCGATGTCCCTCAGCGGAGCCGACTTCTAAAAGTTCTGATTTTGTGCTCAGTGGCTCTATCACTTGCCAGAAGCGGCCGATGGAGGCCCCCTCCCCCACTGTCTATCCTCCCGAATATCGCCTCGGATTCACTTCTGTGCGCGTCCTACCTTCCAGAAAGTGGTCGCTTTTCTTTTCAGAGAGTTGTTGCTATTCTTTTCTTCGATCTCCTGTTGAGTTTGTAGGTGTTCAGAATGGTTTGTTCCCTATCCAGCTGAATTCCTGAGAGGAGACAAAATCCAGTTCTCCTACTGCTCTGCCATCTTGCCTTAGGGGGTAGTCTTAATCAAGATAGTTTGCTAGCAGTCTATTTGGAACGCCCTAGCTTACCAGTGTAGACAATTTAAACTCAAAATTAATTGATTTGTTTTTCTTTTCTATCTTTTAAAAAAATGGTATTGGTTAGGATCTGTATCAATCAGGGTTTCTCAGAGAAACAGAACCAGTGGGAGATAGATGATGGATGGATGGATGGATGGATGGATAGATACTTATTTCAAGGGACTGACTTTCATGATTACGAGGGCTGACGAGTCTGAAATTTGTACAGTAGGCCTGCAGACTAGAAATTCTGGGACTAATGGCTTGAATCTTGAGGCAGAGTTTCCTCTTTTGCAGGGAAACCTCAGTTTTGCTCTTAGGACCTTTCAACTGATTGGACGAGGTCCACCCAGATTGTCAAAGATGATGGTCTTTACTTGAAGTCAACTAATTGGAAATGCTAAGCACATCTACAGAATATCTTTATAGAAACACTCAGATTAATGTTTCATTGGATACCTGGTAACTAAAGCATGGCCACACTGATACATAACACTAACCACCACAGGATCTTTCATTGTAAGTTACAAGACAACTAATAAAACTAGCTTCATAGTTAGGCTATGAGGCACTGAGGGTTAGTTATAGGGCAGGCACTGAGGGTTAGTTATAGGGCAGGCACTTCTCTGACCCTTTATAAGTGTCTTCTCATTCCAGGGCCTCACAGCTTGTAGTGGCCGAGTGGGGCTTGAAATCAACTGGTTTTACTCCAGAGGTTAGACTTTGAACTGCTATACTACATTGACTTCAAATATTTCAAAAAAGAATTTATTGAATCATACACTTGGATGGTCAGAGGTTAACTCTAGCTTTAGGCACAGCTGGATCCAGGGCTCAGAGGATGTGATTAGAACTTCATCTCTTTCTCCATCTGCTTTGACTTTATTCTCAGGAAGGTCCTCTTTAAGGAAGTAACCCTCTGGGTTTTTATTGTCTGAGCTCAGTAATTCCAGTGGGAGGATAGAGAAGAGAACTTCCCTTTCTCAATAGTTCAGACGGAGGTCCCGAGATTCACTCTGAGATACTTGCTTGGGTCGTGTACTAATCCCTTAATGGATCCTCAAGGTGAGGAGAATGGAGTGTGCTGATGGACCAGGCCCGGGTCCTTGGTCTACCTCTGAGCTGAGCAGTGGTTCAGTGATACCACCTGCCTCACTTAGAATGAGTGTTGAAAAAGCTGGTTTTTCAAGAAAAATCAGGGCATCAAAATCAGAAGAGGAAATAGTGCTGGGTCAGCAAGAAAAATAGGTGTTCCTCCACATCTGCACTACAGATGAAATTTTTGCCACTACAGATTAAAAATGTCTTACTTTTATATTTTCATCAATTTTAGCAGTGCTCAAAGGATCCTTCTCAGTCTGAACCCAATTCCATCTGCAGTCTTATCGCCCACCAGTCTGTTAGTTTGCTCCCATCAGTGTGACTTCCTTCTCCTTGCTCCCCAATAAGCTGTGCCTTCTGGAAGTCTGGGCCTTTGCATTTGCCCCTGCCGGCAATGCTTTTCCCAGACCCACCATCTTCGTTTTTGCAGATACTGACTACCATCTCACCTCTTGAGTTGAAAGCCTCCACCATGCTTGCATTCATTGCCTGATTTATTCCTTCATTAATTCAGTCATGAGCACCTGTTATATTCCATGCTCTGTGAAGCATTGAGGACAGGGTGGGAAAACAGAACAGGCCTCTTCTCTCATGAAGCTCATCTTCTTTCATGCCACTGGATCATGAGCTTATCAAAGGTAGGGTCTGTGTCTGGTTCATGTTTGTATCTCTAAAACATAGAGTGTAGCCCCAAAGAAGAGGTAAGAGCATAGGATCCCGATTTAGGCAGCTGGATTCCATTTTAGTTCTGCTGTGTGAACTTTGATGAGTGGCTAGATGTCTCTGTTCTTCAGTGTCCTCATCTCTACCATGGCAATAATAATTCCTATCTTGTTAGCTGGCTTTGGATATTCAACAAGTTAGTGTATGTGAAGTGAGCATCATGGTATCTGTCATATCATAAGCACTCAATAAAATAATAAACAGCTATCATTGTAATAAATTCTCAACCTGTTGCTTCAATGAACCCAATTAAATGAACCATGTAATTGTCATGGCGCCACCTCTCCTGAGCTGGGAAGGGAAGAGCTTCCATGATGTTGCCTTCTTTCAAAGTGAAAGCCCTGAATTTTCACACAAAAATAAAAAAAAAAAAACAACCTTGAATTGCTATAATAACACTGTAATTTAAAGACATTAATTCTTATCCACATAAAGCACCCCCTTTAACAGGAGATGCTTGCAACTTCAGTGAATTTGATAGGAAATCTCACTGTATTTTGTGATTCAGTTTCTTTCCTTCGAGTCTGTTTTCCTTCACTAATGAAGTCAGGATCTATGACTCCTTTTGAGAATAGGTAAGGAAGAAAAGTTTAATATTTTCTCCCTTCAGCAATGTAATGGTTAATGGAATGTTTAACTGCCTTCTCAGATTATCAACCCATTTAGCCAAGGACTCAGTACCATTTTAATATGATTTCCTACTAAATGATGCATGCCGCCCAACGTCTGGAGACTTGGATTCAAATCCGAGCTGGAATTACAAACAAAAGTGGATTTAATTGTCTTAACCTAGCTCCTATCAGCAAATTCATCATAGGGTTGACAGTGCTGCCAAGGGAAGGCGGAGGTACTCCCAGGAAAGGGCAGAGGCGAAGTTCGCGAACAGAGGGGAAGAGCGTTAGAAGGAGAAAGTTGCCTGTGTTCCAGGAGATGAATGCAGAAATGTTCTTTGCTGCTGTTTGGCCTTGCTAAAGAAGTGAAACATCCTCATTTTCCATCAACGGGAACTGATGAGTAAACCACAGTGGATTTGTGCAGTGGATTATGCATCGGCAAATCTGCATGAGTTCTGCATTTACAACAAGGATAAATCTCAGCAATGTAATATTGAGCAAAAAAAATAAGTTTACAATTTATTTATTTTTCCATTTGTCTATATTTTTAAAGTACAGGAAACCATATTATATGTTCCTCAGGATATATATATATATATATGGAGATGTATAAAGTATGTGAAGGTGTGTGTGTATCAAAGTCTAAAAATATGTATAGTAATTATCTCTGGGGAAGGAAGGAGGGAAAAGATATGAAAAATAAGACAAATCTATCACTTATTTTCTTTATTTTTTCATTCATTTTCTTTAAAAGAGAAAGATAAAAAAATGTAAAGAAAATATAAAAATATATTAGCTACTATTAAATCTTGGTTGTGTGTATATGGTTATAAAAGTATTTTCTGAATACTCACCATTTTATAATTAAGACTTTTTAAAAAAAACCAGCAATTTGTAAGAGAATTTTGTGAATGCTGGAAGCTGAACACACATTATCATTTCAGAACTTCTGGAAAGTAGACAGTTGACCCTCAAACTTACTAATAACTGTCGTCATAACATGAAAGGACGTCCTGTAAGCTATTGAATTTTACATCCGCCATAAAAATAATTTCTGACCCAGCAGGGATTACAAATTAGAAATTAGGAGTAATCGTAAAGAAAAGCAGCTGCCAGTTCTCAAACCTCTCATCCCTCCTCTGCTTCACTACAAGCCCTGTGTGGGGTTGGGGGTGGGAGTCTCTACATCTCGGAGTGCTGGTAGACCCCTCTCTCTTCTCACCTCTGCTTCACTATCCTGCCTGGTAAACGAATATCCAAGTCTGGTCATTCCTCAAATTAGTTTGCCAGGTTGCCATAATAAAGGACCACAGACTGGGGGGTTGGGGGAGTGGCGGGTGGGGGGAGCTTAAACAACAGAACTGTGTTTTCTCATCGTCATGGAGGCTGGATGTCTGAAATGTAGGTGTCAGTGGGCTTGGTTTCTCCTGGATGTCTCTCCTTAGTGCATAGAGCCCTGTGTCCTCAGTGGTCTCTGCTCTGTGTCTGTCTGTGTCCTACTCTCCTCTTCTTATGAGGACACCAGTTGTATTGGATTAGAGCCCACTTGAATGACCTTATTTTTACTTCATTACCTCTCCAAAGACTGTGTCTTCAAATATATCCTAAGGTACTGAGGGTTAGGACTTCAATATGTGGATTTGGCGGTGGGCAGGGGGGACACAATTCAGCCCACAACATCTAGGTTTCTAGATTTTTTCCCTCTGTTTTTATCCTGCCATTCTTATCTTTTATCTTACCCCCTTTGCTCTCTGCTTATTTCTCCCTCTGTTTCCATCCAGTTCATGTTTTGGTGTTGTTTATTTCCCCAAAATACTGCTCTGATTTTGCAGTGATCCAAGGTGTGGTTCAATACTATCTGCATTTTGGATGTGTGACCTTGGGGATTTAATTACACCTTTCTAGGACTTTCCACCTGTAATTGGAATAATAACACTTTCTATGTAATAGGTTAGTCAGTGCATCATGGATGTTTACAAAATGATTTTTTAGGTGGAGTGTTTAGTTTTAATGTTTTTTAAAACTTCTGTTTATGGCTAAAGACCCTTGTTTTTTTTTCCCTTTATGGCGGTAATTCAAAATTTCCCTCACAAATAAAATAAGAGTCATTTAAAATGATTCTGACCTATGAAATGAATAATACACTACATGTTAATTTATTGAATGTAAGTAAAATTAAATTAAAAAAATGACTCTGCTTTCTGTGAGGGTGAAATATATACGTCAACTTGACTGGGGCCACAGGGTGTCCAGGTACTTTGTCAGACATTATGCTGAGTGTGTCTGTGAGTGTGTTTCAGGATGAGAGTAACATTCGAATCTGTAGGCTCAGTAGAGCAGATGGCCCTGCAAAATGTGGACGGACCTCACCAATCTGTTAAAAGTCTGAATAGAACAAAAATGCAGAATAAGAGAATTATCCTCTCTCTGCCTATCTTCAAGCTGAGACATCCATCTTTTCCAGCCTTTGGACTCAGGCTCAGACTGGAAGGTACACCATCACTTCTCCTGGTTCTCAGGCCTTGAACTTGGACTGGAGCTGGACCATTGGGTCTCCAGGGTCTCCAGCTTGCTGACTGTAGATCTTGGGGCTTCTAAGCCTCCATAATTGTGTGAGCCAATGCCAATATATTCCAATATATATTACATATTTCCTTATGATTGAGAGATAGATAGATCTCCAACTGGTTCTATTTCTCTGGAGAACCTAGATAGAGACAACAACCAGTTTCCCCCTCAGAGCTTCCAGAAGGAATCGGCCCTGCTGACACCCTGACTTTCTGCTTCTAGCCTCCGGAACTGGGAGAGAATGAATTTCTGTAGTCTCAAGCCACTTAGTTTGTAGTAATTTATCATGACAGTCCTAGGAAATTATCTATACATACAGATTTAAAAAACGAGATATTGTGTAGGATATACTGTTGTGTAGCTTATTTCTTTTAGTTAAGACATTTAATTCCTCATTCATTGTCATTTAATATTCTTCTGTAATGCAATTTCAAGTTTCATAATACTTCCTTTTATGGGTATACATTATTTTATTTATTGGTCTCTGATTATGGTTTTGGACTTTGAGGTTTTCCCCAGTTTTTCCTTGTTAAATATACTGTCATGGTATATGTTCTCATAACTAGATATTTGAGCCTAATATTCATAAAGTTTTCTTTAGGATAGAGTCTTAGATGTTAGATTCCAGTAAGAACTAGTTATGCGGGAGACTGGTCTTGTTTCCTGCTACATCCATCAAAAAGTGCTGGGCATGTACTAGGAGCATTGTCCATTCGCTTAGACTTGCTGAGTAAAGTAAAAGTGAAAGGGCATGTTCATTTTTACAGTTTCAGAAATATATTGTCAAACTGCATATCAGACAATTTTCAAGTGTCAAGTGAAGGGAACCTATTTCTCCTAGGAGGGCTCATGCAATCTGACTCCAGCTATTGGGTTTGTTTTCTCCTAAAGTCCTCTCACACGTAATGATTACTTTATGAATCCAGAAGTGGTTTGATATGCAAGCTTCCTGATGTAGTTATTTGAGACTAGCCATGATGTCATCAATTTTTTTTATTTTTTTATTTTGTATCTTCTCTTCTGGCACAAATCACACCTCATACCGTTCAATTAGCTCGGGGATTAGAAAATACGCCACAACTTGGCACTTGTTTTGATTTGAGTCATATTTATACTTTTAAAGGAATTATTATGGATCATGATTCAATGAATATTTATGTTATTAGAAATATTAGTAAGAGAGGCAGGAAGTTGTGTAGTAATAAGGATGAATTCATCACCAACTATTGAAAACTATTTTCAATGATTTTCATTTCTTCCCTCCCCAATAGCAGATGGCTTAATTCCTTCAACCAGCTGTTGAGGAAAGAAATATATTTGAATGATAAGGAGCATAAAATTAAGTTCACCCTTGTAACACATACAACAAGAAAAATCTTAGCAGTGCTTATATTTCTTTTTTGCTAAATTATCAGATATAAGAAAATAAAACCTAATCAGCAAAGCCCAAATGTGGACAAAATTCTTTGTATAATTTCTTAGTGGTTGTTCTAGGAATTGCAATATACATATATAAATTTTAGCAATCTACTTAAAATCAATTTTTACCACTTCACATGGAATGTAGAAATTTTTTTTTAAAGATTTTATTTATTTATTTGAGAGAGAGGGAATGAGAGAGAGCAAGCACATGAGAGGGGGGAGGGTCGGAGGGAGAAGCAGACTCCCCGCCGAGCAGGGAGCCCAATGCGGGACTCGATCCCGGGACTCCAGGATCATGACCTGAGCCGAAGGCAGTCGCTCAACCAACTGAGCCACCCAGACGCCCGGAATGTAGAAATTTTTAATAAGATTTTATTTATTTGTTTGAGAGAGATAGTGAGCACAAGCAGGGGGAGCGGGAGGGGTGGGGGGAGATGCAGGCTCCCACAGGGAGCCCGACACATGGAGCACCACGTGGGGCTCCATCCCAGGGCCCGAGATCCTGACCTGAGCTCAAGACTGACGCTTAGCCAACGAGCCACCTAGACGCCCCTAGAGCCACAGGTGTCAACCTGTACAGATAGGTTCCTGAAGCCTCTCCATTTTATGTTTTAGGTGCCTGATGTATAACATCATCAGACAGTGTTATAGTTTTTCTTCTCATCATTCAGACATACCTTAAAGAGCGTTAGAGGAAAAGAATAGGCAGTTATATTTCCCTAAATATTTACCATTTCTGTTCCTCTTTCCATAAAAAATGCACCATCAATAGATATTAAGAAGTTGGGAGGAGTTAAAGAGGTAACCCTCAAATGATATTGAGCAAGTATTAAGAGCTGTTATCATTCTGGCTTTTTAGTTGCAAGCAATAGAATTCATCACTTATTTGTTTTAACAGAAAAACGTTTACTAGGAGATACTGGGTAGCTCACAGAGTCCCTGGGAGGGTCAGAGAAACAGGGTTGGAGACTCTGCAGCCAGAAACAATGCCCCCCAAACTAGTGTTTTGGAGATATAGCTGTCATCGCTGCTTGGGCGGGAGTCTGTAGGACCAACGCCATCAGGGGTGGCCCTGGGATGCTGCAGCTAACTGCTAACGCCGCTCTTTGCTGCCCCCCCTGGAGGATGGCTGTTACTACTGCTCTTTAGCTCACTTGCCTTTCTTGCGTTAACACTTCCTTATACCGCTATCTTGGTTCAAAATTTGGAGTGGATGTGCTTGAATGGCAGAGCTTAGAGCAGGTGTTCTAGTATGTCTTAGCTGCAACAGAATCCGAGAAAGTGAGTATTTGGCATTTTCAGTGTCTATAAGAAAAAGAAAGCTCTGGCTCATAAGGTAGGGAATATTCCTGGAACAGAGGAACCGAAGCTAAAAAATATATGACAAATTTCATTAGATTCAAGCTTTGAGTCCAGATATCCTACTACTTACAATGTTTGTGGTCTTCGATGGATGAGTTTCTTCTCTACAAGTTTTTCTAAGCATCACCGTTCTATCAGAGGGTAAGTTTCACAATGAGTCAGCTACAATTAATTGAGATGAGGATTGTCAAACGTTTATTACAGAAACTTGCACAGAATAAGTAATTATATATTATTATTACATATCATCTAGTAGCATAATTGTTATTGAATGAGAAGTTATATCAGCAGGAAATGAAGGCTCTTTTGTGAGAATAATTATTAATTTGGTTTTGAGCCCACTGAGCTTGAAGTATCAGAAAATACAGAGATCAAAAATCTATTCCAAGAAGATGGTCACTATACTGGTCAGGGTCTCCAGAAAGTTCAAGACTAGAGATAGTAAATATAATTCTATACTTTGTGGAAATAGATAAACATATGGAGAAGATTCTGTGGAATTCAACCATTTCCCTTTTGCCTGAAAGGACGAAATCAACACTCAGCAAGGCCCTTTACTTCCTGATTAAGATTTAGATTCGATATAAAAGGGGAATGAAGATGATATATATTTTATGCCCTGGCCTCTTTGGTAGTGATTAATATTTTTTCATGTCCTGGGGATAAATCAGAAACCATTGTTTTATAAGCATTTTTACAGAAAGAATAAAGTACCCAAAACTGTAATAGATGGGCTATGTATGTTATGGTCAGTCTCTACCAAGTTTTCTTTGAGATCACCACAATTTATATCTATATCTATATCTATATCTATATCTATACATATCACATTTTATATTATATATTAAAATATGTATTATAGTTATTACACTATTTATATCAATATATTAATAAATAGAAATATATTTATATAAATATTAATATAAACAAGTATAAATTATTCATAGTATGAATATATATACCTTTGATATATGGAAAGTTATATGTGGACTTTCTTTTGGAGAATACTGTAAAATTTTCTTTTCAAACCTATTTATGTTTAAAACATGACAATTTAAAAAGAAGTCTCAGGGCACCTGGGTGGTGCAGTCGGTTGAGCGTCTGACTCTTGGTTTCGGCTCAGGTCATGATCTCAGGGTTATGAGATCAAGCCCCGCATTCAGCACAGAGTCTGCTTGGGATTCTTTCTCCCTCTCCTTCTTCCCCTCCCACTTATGTTCTCTCTCTCTCTAAAATAAATAAATAAAATCTTTAAAAAAATTAAGCCTCAAGCAATGTTACAGATAGAGTTTAGGTATGTCACAATGTTACAGATACAGTTTGGAGATATGGCAAAAGTTATCAAGGAGATACACTATAATTTAGTACTGTATGAACACAGCAAAAAGCTGCAAAGATAGTGTTCATATACTGACAGTAAGGAAAGCTGAACTGTATGGTAATCTCCAAGCTCCTTGGCCCTTGGCCATATCCCTAACTTCACTGTGGCAAAGCTACTCCCCACCTTTCTCCTCGGTAACAGAAACCCATCTTTTCCTTCCATCAGTTGACCATGCCCATGAGGGGAAGCTCGACTCTTCCAAACCAATGGCGATACGATGGTCTCGCTCCTTTTGCTGGATAACTACATTTAAGCAGCAGCGCATAACCCAGTGGACCCGGGGTTAGTCTACTTGGATGGTTCTTATCAATTTAGAGAAGTTCTGCTATTTTTCCCTGGATATAGATATGAAAGAAAGCAATGTGGTAGCTATCTTCAGATCAAGAAGTCTCAGGTCTGAGGACCAGTATCCTGAATGTGGCAATGCAGAAAGATGGTAAGAAACAGAGTCTTTGAAGACAGTTTTGGAACTTGAAGTTAACCATTCATGGAACTGCTCTACCTTCAGACTTCTGGTTCAGTGAAATAATAAATTCCTTATGTATGCCCCTTAGTTAGAATTTTCTCTTACTTGTGCTGAACGAAATGATTCACTCATCGCCTGTCTTCTCTTACCTCATGGTTCAGACTCCACAGAGACTCATCTGCTTGTCATTCCTCTTGCCCTTTAGTATGTTTCTGGCTTCTGAGGCTTTTGCCATGTGGCTTCCTCTACCTGGAATAGTATCCTCCTTCCTCCCACTGCACATGGCTAGGGTCTTTAAAAACTCAACTCAGGGGGCACTTGGGTGGCTCAGTAGAGTTAAGCATCTGCCTTTGGCTCAAGTCATGATCCCACGGTCCTGGGATCGAGCCCCACATCAGGCTCCCTGCTCAGTGGAGAGCCTGCTTCTCCCTCTCCCTCTGCCCCTCCCCCCTGCTTGTGTTCTCTCTCTCTCAAATAAATAAATAAAATCTTTAAAAAACAATCTCAGAAGTCACTGTAGGAGCTTTTGCTGATCCAGGTTAGGATACTCAGTTCTCACCATGGTCTTACCAGATTGGCTGTGATTTTCTATTTGTGTGCCTGTTTGCTCTGCTCCTCGAGGATAGAAATGATGGTCTATTTAACTTGGTGTCCCAAGATACCCATTATGTCTATGGGCAGAGCAGATTATTGGAAATATTTAACCAAAATTCATATCTTCATATCTGGAGCCTGTATTCTAATCCTGTTTCCGTTGTTTACTTGGTATTGAGCAAGGCACCACAGGTCTGAGATCCTTCATCTGGAAAATGGATGCAAAAATACCATTACCTCTTGTCTATTCAAATTATGTAATGATGCACATAAATTGCCTAGTTCATGGTAAATTCTGTCATCATTCATAGTTCATTAGCTTTCTCCCATGTGTTTAGGGATGTGTGCCTGGAGAGATGATAAACAGTTGCATACTTTTAAAAAATATTTGATTTATCTCTCTATCCAGCTCTTGTTGAAAGAATTAGAACCCCACAGCCCACTGACATTGTATTGTAGAACTTCAGTCGTAGCTTATTCAGTACATGCCTGTTATACTTGAGAAATAGGCCTCATCTGGTGTGTATGCAACAAATGCATACTTGTGTGTTTAAAATAAAGAACAAATGTTTGGGATGGTGGATGCATAATTTAACCTTTTCATCATTTTATATGAAGTCTAAATCCAAGAGCACAATATCAACATGAGGTAAAATGTTTGACCTTTAATGATGCTTCAGTATCTTGACATTCTTTATTCATTTTGAAACCTTTTGCTAATTTTAAGTGGCTCCCTCTAATGTATGTTCAAGAGGGCTTATTGAAGCATACTTTGAAAGGGCAAGAAGAAAGAAAAGAAAAGAAAGAAAGAGAAAAGAGAGAAAGAAAAGAGAGAGAAAGAAAGAAAGAAAGGAGAGAGAGGAAGGAAGGAGAAAGAGAGAGAGAAAGAAAGAACAAAGAAAAGAAAGAAAAAGGAAGGAGAAAAATCTAAATCTTCATTAATAAGTGAAACAATGTTTGCATAAATAATAAGACATCTTTATATGGAATATCATGCAAGTATTTAAAAGGGTGGTGTAGAGCTCTGTAGATTCACCTGAAGGTGTGTCCATGATATTTTAAATGACAAATACACGCTGCAGAGTAGTATGTATAGGATATGCTTATATATTTGCTATTTGTATGAGCTACAAATGTGTGGAAGGAGAGACACCAAACTGTGGAATAACATTGGTTACTTCAAAAGGGAAGGAGACAAAGATGTTCAGTGTTCTTACATATGTCTATATTACTTGACTTGTTGCAATGAGCACATATTTTTTAACATTATTGAGATATAATTTACCATAAAACCCAATGATTGAAGTATACAGTTAATTTGTTTATGAATCTATGCTATGATCACCATAATCAAGTTCAAAGACATGTTATCATCCCAGTAAAAAGCCTTGTGCCTGATTACAGTGTATTCCTATTCCTATCCTCAGCTCCCAAGCAACCACTAATCTACTTTCTGTCTCTACATAATGTCCATTTTCTGGACATTTAATATAAATAGAATCTCACACTTAGGTGGTCTTCTTTGTCTGGTGTCTGTCACTTAGAAGAATGCTTTTCAGATTCATCCATGTTGTAGCATGTACAAGTACTTTATTCCTTTCTATGGCCAGAGAGTAGTCTATTGTATGCTTAGAATACATTTTATCCATTCCCCAGTTAATGGACATTTGGGTAGGGTTGCCAGATTCAATGCAGAATGTCCAATTTAATTTGTTCCAAATAATTTAGTATATACTTATACTAAAAACATTTATCCAGTGTTTATCTGAAATTCGAATGGAACCACACATTTTATGCTTTTATTTACTAAATTTAGCAACTTTACATTTGGAGTTTCCACTTGTAGGCTATTATAATAATTATTATAATGCTGCTGTGAACATTTCCATGCAAGCATTTGGGGTGGATGCGCATGCATTCTGTAATTTGGAAAAACCTTTAAAAATTAAATAAAACCTCCTTTTCTAAATGGATGCCAATAGCATCAGAAATTTAAGTCCATACAATAGCTTAAGGTATTGTTAATGAATCTGTTGCAGAGAAAAAGCACATAAATATTGGCCTCTGTTTTAATTATATGCCAACATTTCCTACTATGGCAACTCTAGACTGCCTTGTATTGCTTTATTACTTGCTGGATTGCCTGTGGTTATTTAAGAGGATCATAAAACTGGGATACCAGACCTGCTTGACATCTAAATAATCTAAGTCCAGCTCATTAAAAGCTGAGATCAATAGCTTGGTGAATACTTTAGCACAGATTTCCTGTTTTTAGTTTAGGAACATTTTGGATTTCAGGAGAGAATGAGATTTGCTATCTTGCTGTCCGTACTATTGAATAAAGCTAAATATAGCCAGCACATTCCCACCTTATGCCTTTGCCCTTCCTGTTTCCTGGGCCTGGGAGACTATTGCCCTAATGTGGCATGACTCACTCTCTTATTTCATGCAGTGCTCTGTTCAAGTACGCCTCATCAGAGAAGCCTTCCATAACCGCTCTAATTTAAGCACTTCCCCCACTCAGGCTGACCCAGAACTTGACCTCTGCCCATCTTTCTTCGTAACTCAGATTGATAGATTTAGCAAATAAAAATACAGTTAATTCTGAATGTCAAAGAACAGATAATTTTTTAGTAAATGTATGTTCCATGCAATTTATTCGTTGTTTCTCTGATATTCAAATTTAACTCGGTGAGCTCAATTTTATCTGGCAACCCTGTTCATAACAGTATGACAGGACATTATAGAATACATTTATCTGCTTATTTATTTTATTGTTGGCCTCATCCTAAGAGAACATGGCCATAGTTGTTTCCTAGGGCTGTTAGGACTGATTGCCGCAAACTTGGTGGTTTGACACAACAGAAATGTACCCTCTCACAGTGGTGGGGGCCAGAAATCTGAGCTAAAGATGTCAGCAGAGCTGGGCTCTCTCCGAAGACTTTGGGGAGAATCTTTCCTTGTCTCTTATACCTTTTGGTGGTTCCCGGCATTTCCTGGTTTGTGGTCACATCCGTCCAATGTCTGCCTGTGTCATCACCTGGCCTCCTTCCCTGTATCTGCATATTTTTTTCTTTTCTGTCTCTTATAAGGATACCTGTCCCTGGACTCAGGGCCCATCCTAATCCAGGATGATCTTATCTTGAGATCTTTAACTTGATTACATCTGCAAAGATCCTTTTTCCAAATAGGGTCGCATTTCCAGGTTTGGGGTTGACACTTCTTTGAGGAGGCCATTATTCAGCCCACTCCAGTAGCACATTGGAGTTTGACAAATATCTGTTGAACAGGTGAATGGGAAAATCAGTGGAGGTGGGAATTTTGGGTTTCAGTTCTAGTCCACAAACATCTATGCAGAACCTATTGTGTACTGAACTTTCACAGTTCCTGGGGGACCTTCGGGTTGAGGTCTTCAAACACTGAGAAATCAAGTTTCGAGTTGTACCGCAGGCTCCCGCAGCATATGGATGATGGTCGAGGTATCTGAACCTGCATGTGAGAAAGCTGCAGAAAGTTCTGGGTGGGGGGATGCTGAAAATGTCACTCTAGCCAGCAGCAACCACACAAGAGTAAAGAGAGAAAGAGAGCCCACAGGCAGAGGTAAATCCATGTCCTCACATTACTTATTTCAATGCCAAGAGCCCATAGCCTCTGTATTCCCAGGCAGCGATCAACTCAACAACCAAGAGCTGTAAGCACAGAAGCCAAGAGAGTCAGCTTGTCAGGAAGCTTTACCTCCTGGTTTGGAAAAATTATTTTGATACTTGTTCAGGCCTGAGGAGTCCATAATCAAATTTTTCTGCTTCCTCTTATGAACTGGAAACCAAATGGAATTTGCAAGAGCCTAATTGCCATGAGAAGGCTGTGCCTGAAATCACTCCCAAATTTTTGCCAACACGGCCATAGTGCTAAGGAGAAAACACAGTGCAGAGCGTTACTAGGTGGACGCTTGCTGAATTTCTGATGAATGTTCCCAAACTAATAAGAGCATCATCCCTCCCAAATTAATCACCAGGAAAGGTTATATTTGTATTTCCAGGGCTGTCTTCATGGGAATGCAACGTGGGTGGTCACGTAGGCCTCATTCTTAGAAGGGCCTTGGAGCATTACCAAATGCTTGGTTTACTGCCCCATTGTCACCATCTTCAAGTTTTTCATCATTTCTTAACAAGGGACCGCTTTTTCATTTTGCACGGGGGCTCACAAATTACGTAGTCATGCTTGTTTTAACAATGTAAGATTTGTTCAAAATTATTTTGCTACTTCTCTTAGGAAACTGCTTCTAGGGGAGAGAATGAGCTTTGTAGGATGGGCAGGATTGTTAATATAAAGAATGCAGAGGCTGAGCCAGTGGGATTTGACTTCAAATCCCAGCATTGCTACTTACTAGCTGCCTCTCCTTTTGGATGAGTTTTCTCATCCATGGAATGTGACTAATATTTTTACCTCGTGTGGTTGCTGTGAAGATTAAAAATATGCACATGTGTAAACCCCTGGTTCTGTGCCTGATGTAGTAGGTGTTCAGTACATGGGTGTTGCTCTCAGATTCACAATCTGTCTGGAGAGGCCAGCCAAACAAAACCTTTAGGGACATGGGCATCTGACCTTTATTCAGGAGGTATTCATTGCTTGCCTGCTGTGCCCCACTTGAATAATCAGATTAAATCCCTGACTTAAAACAAGTATGCAAATAAGTAAATAACATAACTTCAGACAGTAATGAATGAGAGGAAGGAAAATCAAATAGCTTGCAGGGCTGGGGAAGCTCCTCTAGATACAGGGCTTGGGGAAGACCTCCTTAAGCATGTGATTTGGAGCAGAGACCTTATGATGTGATAGAAAGACCCAGTGGATCACATGGAGGGAAGATTCTTGTAAGCATAGGGAATCAGAGTAGAAATGTTAATGTTCAAATGAGTTTGGAAAATGTGGGCATCTCTCATTCATACTGTGGCCAGAATCTCAGCAGCAAAATATGCTCATGGGGGGGCGCCTGGGTGGCTCAGTCGTTAAGCGTCTGCCTTCGGCTCAGGTCATGATCCCAGAGTCCTGGGATCGAGCCCTGCATCAGGATCCTGCTCTGTGGGAGGCCTGCTTCTCCCTCTCCCCCTCCCTCTGCTTGTGTTCCCTCTCTCGCTGTGTCTCTGTCAAATGAATAAATAAAAATCTTTAAATAAAAAAAAAATATGCTCATGGGTGTAACAGTGAACTAGACCGAGGAAAGAGCTATGGAAACGAACCCCTAATAGTCATGTTCAGAGGAGTAGTAATATAATTGAGGAGACAAACATATATGAATAATTCCAGTGAACATAAAGGAGTGGTCTGGGGAGGGTAAAATAAAGTGCTTATTAATATCAATAGTTCAAATACAAATGTTTTCACTGGGGTGGAAGAGCTACTTTTAAGTCCTTTGAGGTTGACGAGATCACTTCCTCAAGGGTTTGAAGTAAACAAATTGGATAGAGAAAAACTCTCTAAAAATGCTGTCTTCTAACACCACCTTGCATAATTTCGGAGTGGGTGGAAGGAGATCAAAGATTAATGTATTCCAAAAATGTAAATGCAAATATGTGTAACCCAGAAGTCAATGGAAGTCACTGTGTTGCTTAAGATACAGATGAGATTGGCTCTTACACATGGTCATTCTGTGTTTTGGGAGAAGTTTGTGCTTGCTGCAGTATTTCTATAAATGGGGAGGTCTTGTGTTCCATGTTCACACCTGCACTTGACTCTTTTTTTCTACTAAAGTTCCCAGGAAGCCCTGTTTTTTTCAGTACCTGTATCAGCATTCTTCAGAGAAATGGAACCAATAGGATATATTTCTACTCCAGTCAGTTTTTAGTAAGATATTTCCCCAACCTATTCTCTCTCCCCCTCTGTGTGTGTATTTATGCTTCTTCCTATCTATAAGTTGTCCCTCATCATTTGTAATAGAACTGCTAGCATTGTTTGTGTGGAGTTCAGAAAAGCAAAAGGAAAGTTAGTCTTTAAACCAGGGTGTTTGTGTTACAGATTTTTATAATGTAATATGATAAAATTTTAAAATGTGAATGCATGAATATATCTATATTAATACATTGCTTCATCTTGCATTTTTTTCATAATTAGTCATCTTATGGCTTTTGATTTTTTATTTACTAAAAATTTTTGGATCATCCAGATATTAAATTTTTTACTTTCTTCTTTTGGGTGAACAAGGCTAATAAACAAAATGAAAATGCCATTGCTTATTGAACTACAGATATAAATCTCAACTCCTATGAGATTCTGGAATTAGAGATCTAGTTCAGAGATTATTTGCTCCAATAAACTTTTTCTGGAGATGCTATATGTAAATTTCTCTTCAGCACAGATTCAAAACATTTACTGCTCCAGGGAATAAACAGGCTGGTTTTTTTTTTTTAAATATTAAAAAGATATGATTCCAATAGCCAATAAGATTAACAAATGAGTTTGCAGTGATCTTGTTAAAAAAACAACCAGAATGACTTTGCAAGAACCTTGCCTTTGTAGAATCTAGAATCATTTTCAAATAAATATAATAAAACCATCATCCCTTAGCCACACATTTTTTTGTACTTTAGAGTAGTGATGGCCAAACACTATATTTATTTATGTTTATACCTATGTTTACTGCTGAAGAGGTCTAGATGTCTTGTCTAAAACGCCTCCTGTTTCTTAAAGGGAGCTAAATGATAACAATTCAGATCCCCCATCTCACTCAGAAATTTATCAGCATAGTAAGATATGTGTGTAGCAAAATTTTCTTTGACAATTCCTGTATTGACTTTATTATTGCATCATGTAGTCCACATGTCTGAATAATGTCTGTTATAATTTGTGATAACAGGATTTAAATTGTTAGATATAGTGAGATAGTTGATAGCTCTATCCTCCTGAAATTTTTTTTGAAGATTTTACTTATTTATTTGACAGAGAGAGAGACACAGAGAGAGAGGGAACACAAGCAGGGGGAGTGGGAGAGGGAGAAGCAGGCTTCCCGCCAAGCAGGGAGCCCAATGCGGGGTTCGATCCCAGGACCCTGGGACCATGACCGGAGCCAAAGGCAGACACTTAAAGATTGAGCCACCCAGGTGCCCCTATCCTCCTGAATTTAATGGAGAGGGATCATGTTTGTAAATGAGAAAACTCAATATTGTAAAGATGCAAATTCCCCCAAGTGAATCTATAAAATGACATGTTAGTTGGAATCACGCTGAACAGGGTTTTTCACATTGAACATGTTATAAAATTCATTTGGAATTTTACAAATAAAATTTATATATTTACATATTTATTAATATATTTATATATTTAATACATATTAAATATATTTAGCATATATTAAATTAATATATAATATATAAATAGAAAATATATAAAAATATATAAAATATATTAAATTAATGAATATTTTAATAATACATTTTACCTTATAAAAAAGTCCAAAACAATTTGACAAAGAATAAGAAGGAAAGCATTTCTCTTACTTGAAATCAATCCATGTTACAAGGTATAGTAATTAAATGGTTAAAACTAATAGCTTAATGGTCAGATTTTCCAAAATAGTTTTGGCATCTGATTTATGCCCCAGGTGCTATAAGGAATAGGAAGAGCAATGTGAGGGTTTGAGAACATGGGTAGATCAGGAAATACCTGGAGGGAGTGGACAGTTGAGGTAACCTTTAGCTCTCCCCTTATCCAAGGTCTTAGCTCCCAGAGGTATAAGAGGAACTTAAGCTTATCAATGCTGGAAGTGGATGTGCCATGTGTTGGGAGGGGTAAGGAAAATACGCCCTTTTCCCTCCATTAGTTAAGATTCTTGACTGTGAACAAGGATGCCCTTGGACAAATCCTTAGACTAGCTCTCCCTTTATCGCACTCAATAGAAAAAGAATCTTCCATGGGATCAGAGTTAGTTTTGCTCCTACAAAGGAGCCCCGCCCCTGGAAATTCTGCAGGAGCTGTACTCCCCTTCTCTGAGATCAGCAGCAGCAGCTCCGACCTGTCCAGCCTTTGACTTTGGCTGACAGTTCTGATGATGTGTTGAGCAGCACGCACCCTTGCTTGTTCCTGCACAGGTTTATTGGTTCTGCAAGTTTTAAAACTCATAAAAAATGTTTTATCAGTGAAAGAAGCCTACAGGGAACAGATGATTGTGTAAGAAGGCATCCTCTTCCGTGGTCTAATAACCATAACCAGTTTTAAATATTACACATCATAATATCAATAAAGCCTTGGTCATTTGTTATCTACTTTTCAAATCTTCTCCTTTCAGTAAAAGATATTAGAAAAGGTCAGAGCTCCTGTCAGACCCCAGTGATAAAGAGCAGGATGGTGCTTCGGAAAATGGTAGTTCTCACAGCGTTCAGGACTATAAACTTTTTAAATTGAATTGTAAAAGTTTATAACTAATAAAGAAACTCTTTTCGGTGATTTTAATGTTATTTGGTCGTTTGGAATATTCCACAGATGGAAATAGATGGTAAGGTCATGAAGTGGGTGAGCATTCAGCATCATAAAATGCAAATACATTTTCTCCACATTAAAGATGCAGCAGTGTAGTCGCACTAATGTTATAGGTCATTATCTGGTTTCTATGAAGATCAGGTACTTTAACATGGCAACATAAATAGAGAAGGGGCTGAGGCTTCTGCTGGCAGGAAAGGGGCTGAGAACAGACAACAGAGCTCCTTTTGGTAAAATAAATATATATTTCCTATTTTCTCCTTCAAATGACCTTGACCAATTCCTTTCTTGTGCTGGGTAAAGAACAATTCACCCTAGATGAGAATGGAAATTCATTTTCAGCAAAGGATAATTTTAATAAGAGGATTGGTTTCTAGGAAGGCAAATACACTATATTGTGGATTCCTTGAGGGTACATTCCTGGTGTTTGGTTTCAGGGTCATTCACTCATTCATTCAGCAAATAATTAGTGAACATCTACTCCATGCGAGGCATTTCTCTAGACACTTAGGATATATTAATGAACAAAATAGGAAAAAGAAGTCCCTTTATGGAATTTACATTTGAGCAGAATAGGTGGGGCAAAAAACAATACATAAAATAGTTAAGTAAATTAGTATGTTATTGTAAGCAAGATAGTATGTTCAAAAGTGAAAAGTGCAATAGGAAAAAGAAGAGTAAAGCAGATTTGATGTGATTAAGGTGGCTGGGATGAGGCATGAAGTCACCTAGAAAATAACTCCTACTATTTTAATATGCATCCTGCAGATTTTTATTTTACAGTGCCTACACATGCATGTATTTTGAACAATGATCGATTCTGATGAATACCCAGCATTGTTGCTTCCTTTTATTCAATCAACCCCATGTCATAAAAATTTTCCTTGTCAACGACTATTTTTCTTAATGTAAATAAAAAAACATGGTAGTTAGGGAGGTCCTCTTGGAGAAGGGGCTACTTGGGCAGTGACTGGAAGAGAATGAGCCAGAGACATGGGGAAGGGTGTGTGCCTGGCATGTCTGAGAGGCAGCAAGGAGGCTACTATGGCTGTAGAGACAAGAGCAAGCAGGCGAGAAGCAAAGGAAAGCAGAGAGGGAAGGGGTAGGTGGTGCTGAATCATTTAGGGCACTGAAGGCCATTGTCAGAGCTTTGGCTTTTGCTTTGAGTGAAATGGGGTGCCTTGCAGGCTTTTAAGTAGAGAAGTGACATGGCATAATTTATGACCTAAAAAGAACTCTCTTAAAAAGACATCTGCACCCCCATGTCACTGCATGGGCTATGTCTTAGCTATTGTAAATAGCTAAGACATGGACAACCGAAGTGTCCATCAACGGATGAATGGACAAAGAAGATGTGATATGTGTCACACATATTATTCACCTACAGAAAAGAAGGAAAACCTGCAGATGGATCTTGAGGGCATTATACCAAGTGAAATAAGTCAGACAGAGAAAGTCAAATACTGTATGATCTCACTTTAAGATGGAATCTAAAAACACCAAACTCATAGAAGCAGAACAGATTGGTAGTTGCCAGAGATGGGGGGTGGGAGTAAGGAAATGGGTGAGAGTGTTCAAAAGTTCTAAGTTAAAATTCTAAGGTAATTAAATGCTGGAGATTTAATGTACAGCATGGTGGCTATACTTAACACAACTGGATTGTACCTCACAAGAGAGTAGATCTTAAAAGTTCTTATCATAAGAAAAAAATTGTAATTGTGTGTGGTGGTGGATGTACCAGGAAACTTATTGGGTGACCATTTCATAATATATACATGTATCAAGTCATTATGCTGTACACCTAAAACAAATACAATGTTATATGGCAATTATTATCAATAAACTGGAAAGAAAAAGAACCCTCTGGAGACAGGTTGAAAGTACACTGTTAGAAGGCAGGAGGTGAAGCAGAAAGACCAGCAAGGAATCTATGTCAGCAATCCTGGAGAAATGAGGATACTCGGACCAAGTGGGGCATTGGAGATGGCGGGATGTGATCAGACTCACTATGTTTGACCCTAGAGCCAAGAAGAGTTCCTGCAGATTTTCTGTGCACTGTCTCAGAAAGGAGGAGCCAGGGAAAGTTCCAGCATTCTTGGCCTGACCAACTGAAGGACAAAGCTATCATTTCCCTAACGGTGGAAGGCTGCAGGAGGAAGTGGCTTCATTTCCACTTTGGACAAGTTGAGTTTGAGGTGTCTATTTAGTCATCCAAGTGGAGATGCCAAGTAGGTAGTTGGATATTTGGCAGAGTCACGAATTTGAGAGAGAGGTCTTGCTAGGGATATGAATTTGGAAGTGATCAACACATCTGATATTTAAATCTAAATATCATCTGATATCTGATATTTAAGCTCTGAGACTGGGTGAGATCCCTACAGGCGTGAGTGTAAAGAGAGAAACAAGAGGTCTCAGAAGTGACTTGTGACTAGCTCAGTGAAAGTGGAATGGATAAACAAATTAGATGAGTCATAACAGCAATTAGCACATTTCTCCACAAAATGGTAACTCAGATAAATAGCCTTAGATACGTAGTTTGTGAAAGCAACACTGTGAAATTATTTATAATTCGAAATGTGGCTTCTTCTAGGTCCAGGGTGGAAGTGGGGACCTGATGAAGAAGGTCACAGGGAGAGGAGTAATCACAACTGCGCCATATTTGTTCACTCATTCATGTATTCCTTCCTTCCAACAGATACATTTTAATGGCCTTGTATATGCCAGGCATTAATCGCTCATGTTGGGCACTTACAATGTTTTGCCACCCAGCATCAGTTTCTACTTTCTGACCACCTTAAATTTCTTTCAGGTATTACTGCTTCCAGCTGTGGGCCACCTTGCAGAGGCAGTTAACCCACAAGCCAATACGGCATGGGTACTTCCAGGAGCCCAGGCATATGACCTAAGCTTGGCCAACTAGACTCTCTACACCAGCATTTCGGCCTTTCAGCAAGGAAAGAAGAAATGACTAGTGGCCCACCAGAATATCATTCAAGTCACCATCGCAAGCCACACATACAACTTTAAATTTTCTAATAGCTACCAAAACAAGGTAAGAAACAGGTCTAGCTAATTTTAATTATATATCTTATTTGACCCCATATATCCAAAATATCAAGGTGTAATTATTATAAAAATTATTCACAAAGTTTTACACTATTTTCCTTGTACTAAGTCTTTGGAATCAGGTGTGCATTGTACATTTGCAGTGCATCTCTTTTTGGACCAGCCATGTTTCGGCACTCGTTCGTCACTCGATCGCCACATGTGGGGTGTCACTGTGTTGGAGAGGGTAGGATCCGAATTCATTCATTTCAGCAGCAGTTCACTAAGCAGACAGAACCTTCTTCAGGCTCTCAACAGCAGGGCTTGCTTCCTCACCCTCCAGAGCTTCCTCAGTCTTTGGGAAGCCCTCTCCACTGTGTCCCGCCTCCTGATAAGAGCAAGTCAGTAAATTTCCAGAAGCCTAGAATGCAGTTTCTTTTGCTTAGGTTGTTAGAGTAATTTCCTGTTACTTGCACTCAAAGAAACCTCACCGCTGTACTCCTTTTCCAATGGAAAACAAAGAAAGATGTGTGCTGGATCAAGACCTTTTCACAAGGGTAGTCAAGAAGATTAAACCTTCAAAAAGGATAACGTGAGTTTGCATGTGTTTAGATGGAAAAAAAAAAAATCTCCAAAATAGAGCTTTGGATGAAAAGACAAAGATGCATAAAATGTGTATAGTATGATCCTGTTTGTATAATTGCTTCAAAAACCACACATGTGTGTCTATTTGTGGGTAAATACACACATACAGTTATTACATGGAAAGGAACTTGTGGAACAGGGGTGACCTTTAGAGAACATGGATGGGCAATGGGCAATAGGTAGTTATGGGTTGAATTGTGTTCCCCAATCATGTGTTGAAGTCCTAACCTCAGTTCCTCAGAATGTGACCATGTTTGGAAAGGGGTCTTTGCAAAGGCAATTAAATTAAAATGAGGTCACTCGAGTGGCCCCTAATCCAATATGACTGGTGTCCTTGCAAGAATCCGCGGTTTGGATGCACCACATATGATAAAAGAAAGAGTTGGCAATGTGAAGAAACAATGGCCATCCCCAAGCCAAGGAGAGAGGCCTGGAGCAGATTCTTCTCTCATGGCCCTTAGAAGAGCCCACCCCTGCCAGCACCTGAGTCTCAGACTTCTAGTTTCTCTGTAACTGAGAGAAAATAAATTTCTGTTGTGGAAGCCACCTCGTCTGTGACCCTTTGCTGTGGCAACCCCAGAAAACTCATACCAGGGAGTGGTTAAAAAGAAAGGTGGACTTCTACTTATTCTAAAGGTTTCTGTTCTAATATTTTTACAACATGTACTTCTACATAAACATCAAGAAATGGAAATATTACAGAAAGAAGACTCAGGGTCCTCCCTGACCTTCCTGTATCCCTCTGCTTCCTTCTTGGTACACATTCCCTTCTTGAAATTTCACCACAAATGAAGCAAGCTTCTAGGACCATGACATCTCCAAAGGCAGGAAGGTAGAACTTAAGACTTAACTCTTCCTTGTTCAGCTATTGTACTTGCCTGCTTGTTTAATTGTGGGTACACAGTGATGGTCATTGGAATGATTATGGAGTCATCTTTGTTTTATTTCACTCTCTGTTCTTTTGTCAAGTTCATTATTATACTTTTATGAAGTTCCTCAACTAGAACTACTTAAGTTACAGGTCTTTGCTTGTAGGCAACAGGATGTATACCTTATAATCTTACGCAGAAAAAAAATCATTGAAAAGAAAGAAGGGACCTCACGGGTTCCAAAGGAAAGCTCTAGAAAGAGATTTGGAAACAAAACAAGAAGGCAACAGAGTTCATGGGGGGAGGGGAGTCATAGCCAGACTGATGGGCTCTTACTTTAGGATGCCACCAATGAAGTTAATCAGCCTATGCTAGTTCTTTTTTTGTTTGTTTGTTTGTTTCTGAATCATTTCCTTTGGGATTCCATACTCAAAGGAAAAAGTGTCTAATAAGCTTATGTTGGTTTATAGGCCCATCCCTTAATCAGGAAAGGAAGGTACTCTCTCCAGCAGGGAAAGTGCTCACTGCAAGGCAGATCCAATGTGCTTTTGCCAGAAGAAAGAGATCCCAAGTAGCAAAAATAACACAAGATTTCTCTTGGATGATCATTGATTTGTTTATTCCATGATATAAAAGTTATCTGACCAGGGGGCCATGTTGGGCAGGAAGATCTTTCCTACAGCATCATTTCCCAAAGGGCAGAGTTGGATTTATTGTTTTCTTATAAGACATCCAAGATGATGAGTGATTGATAGGTGTCTAGAATTATAATGTGAAATAAATTCCATTACATTCTACCTAGATAGCTTTCTTTCTACTTGTTGTGTGGGTCCCTTCCCTAGGTTTTGCCTCTTACTAGAAATTGGTCTCCCCTTTCAAGGCAATGATCACTGTGTTGGCCAGACCTTACCTCATTTTTCGGGTAATTGAAAAATCTATCCAACACCCTCATCAGTGGGCGGAAAAAATGTAGACTATTGAAATCTCTTCCTTTCATCCATGTATTTACAGACCCAGGGAACGTTTGAGTTAATCTCTTTATGAAACAAATTTTAGAAACACATTTCTTAAAGTTTAGAATTAAGTTATTCAAAGGTACATATAATTATGGCCCAAACACTTGATTTCATTAACTCCAGTAGCATATTACATGGATTTGGGTTATGGTTATGAAATCATGGATTTATTTTTACCTAGTTAAATGTTGAAGTTTAGGTCTAGTTTTTGATCATACTCCCCAAAAGTATGGTTGAGATTTTTGTAATGCAGTTGGAAACAACATGAGCTCCTGGAGTCGGGCAGACCTGTGTATGATAGGTGTAAAACCAGTTCTCATTCCAGGTGCGAAATCCGTACCGAATGCTAACTGCAATGTGTGGGCCTTCTGGAAGAGAACGTGTGGGCAACATTCAACAAATGTAAGTGCCTTTTCATTCATGCTCCTTTTTAAAAAAAATATACTTTTTTAAATTGAAGTGTAATTAATATACAACGTTATATTAGTTTCAGGTGTACAACATAGCCATTTCATGGCTTTATACATTACTCACTGCTCACCAAGATAAGTGTAGTCCCCGTCTGTCACCATACAGTGTGATTACAATATTATCGACTGAATTCCCTGTGCTGTATTTTCATCTCCATGACTTATTATTTGAGTGGCTATGCTAGGCAGAAGAGAAAGGGGCAAGACAGTTGCAGGCACATGATTTGAACTGGAACCTGAATTCAAATCTGAGATCTGCCCTATTCTAGCCACGTGACGGCAGGTAAGTTTCTTAAATTCACAGAGCCTTAGTTTCTTCATCTATAGAATGGGGCTAAAGTATCTATTTCTTACTGTGATCTTTAGGATCAGATGAGACACTTGAGGGCGTCTATTTCCTACACATTGAGTACTCAATAAACTGTAACCATTGTGATTTGGCTACTAACATTTTACATGACTGACTCATTTCTTCTCTCTAGAACAAACATTCTGTAACCCCTTTAAAGAAGCTTAATGATTACTGGTTTGTTTAATCTGTCTAGGTCTGTTTGGTTTGCATGAATACAGCAGTTGAGACCAGAAAGCAGAGCAAATCATATAACCTACAATTTCCTAAATGCTTCTAGAACACTAGACTGCTATATGATGTAACAAAATGGGTCATCAGGAACATGTTTTCTGTTCAAACAGAATTGGGAAAACCTTAATAAAAATCAAACTGATGTGTTTATTGCAGGACTTTTCAGAGCCTTTAATATACTATCATTCATTGTGACTTTCTAGATGCAAGTAGTGTAGCAGAATTTTCTAACTTACTTGACAAAAAAAAAAAAAACAACACAAAAAACATTAATATGAGGTTAAGATATTCAGAAAACACTGTGAAGAAGGGATGGCATAGCTGTGTTACCAGCCACTTGCCAAGTGGCACGAGAAGTATTCACGGCAGACAATCCAACTTGCCCAGAGCGGCCATTGGGAATGTAATCTAATTCCTCTTGAAAAGCAGAATTATCCCCCCCAAATTGAGTTGCAGCCTATAAGGGAGAAACAAAATTGCCAACCCACTGTTCACACTTCTGCCCTGTCTGTAAATGTTAGGAACTACCATAAAAAGACATTTGAATTCCTGTGACAATAAATATGCAAATACAGATTTTCTCCAAATATGGCTAGGGCATCATTTTCCCCCTTTTACCACCTCAGACTCCCTAAACAGGTTTGAATCTGTTGACAAAGCTTTTTAAAGCCATCTAGCTGACTTTTTCTTTTGTATGCTAGCAATCTGTTCACGGTATTCCCAGGGAACTCAGATGGAGCGCGCTCTCTCTCTCTTTCCCTCTCTCGCTTGCTCACTCTCTCTCTCTCTCTCCCTCCCCCTTCCTCCCTTACTCCCTCCTTCCCTGGATCTCCCCCTTTCCCCTTTCTTATTTCTTGGCCATCTTGCCACTGGATGGACCAAGTGAAACTCATTCTATCACTAGCACATCAAACACCAGAACTTAGTCAATCCCACTCTATGCCATTGGCTAAGTAATTACTTGAAATTTGTTATCTGTAGTTTAACTCTCTGTTCTCAGTCCACCATTGACATTAGAGGAGTTTTACCTGCAGAAGAATGAGGTCCTGTTCTTTATGTATGAAATGTTCTGGTTTTCTCCAGACTTCTGTGCCCGAGTGAATCTCAGGCAAATAAACAAATAAATAAATAAATAAATAAAGTTCCGCACATCCGTCAACATTTAGAAGTGCAGTGAAGTTTCCCTCTAAAGTGGAAGCTGGAGATTGAACATGAAAGAAAAAAAAAAATCTTGTGGCATATAAAGAATTGCTCGAAGCTTGCACTTAAGATCAAGGAGGACCATTTTCTAAGGTTTAGATGATGCTGCTTGGGCAAGATTTTCTTTAGCCTCTTGTACAGTTGCTAAATTAAATGATAATATGCACATTGTCAGGATCCTAATGGTGATGGGCATTAAGATGGGATGTAGTCATGTCTTCATATTTTTGGGGGGAGTAATTGGAGCTTTGCAAAAGTAAGGCAGAATTGGGGAACAATGCAGGCAGGATCGATGATGTAGAAGCAGGTTCTGCACCATAATGTGAATGTCTATCTGTGCTGCCCACCCGTGTATGTCCAGTGCGCACACAGTAAGCACTGAATAACGGCTTGTTTAAGGAACAAATAGTTATCTTCAAAGAGGTGGCTTCAGCCATGGACACTTGTCCCCTCGATTTATGAAGTTGTATTCATGGCTAAGTTATGTCATGACTAAGTGGCGTGGCATCATAATTAACACTGGCCTTGGAGTCAGAGAGCCTTGAGGGTTAAGAGCAGGGTCAGCCCTGTCCCATCTGTGTGGCTTTGTGCAAGTCACCTCAGTCTAAACCTCACCCTCCTCATCTCTACAGTGGAGACGGTGACCACTAAGACAGATTCAGAGCAAAGATTGATTAAGACAAGGTATGTCAAACACCTTTGCATTGCACCTGCATTTTGTAAGCATTCACTAAATATTAATATTAATATGATGATAAACTTCGTATCAAATCAGTTCAAATAGAATAAATCCTCAGGTAGAGTAGTATAGAACCAGATGCTATGCAGTGTAAGTTTTATGCAGGCATTGGGTCCCAAATGCAGATGTGGCACTACCTTTCATTGTCCACAAATCACTGTCCTTCATCCTCAGCCCCACCCAGCATCATTGGAAACATCAGGGCTATAGGTGCTTAGCACAGCCCATGAGCGCCATATAGATAATCAGTTCAAAATGTTGCTCTGGATCAATGGTTTTCGACCAGGGACAGGTTTGCCACCCACCCCAAACCTAAAGAACGCTCAGCAATATCTGGAGTCATTTTTGGTTGTCACAAATGTGGGGTCGAGGGCAACGGAGTACGCTATGGGCTTCTGGTGGGTGGGGGCCAGGGATGAGAATGATCGGTAGCATCCAAACTTTGGAATCTGGGTTTTAAAAATAGGTGACTTTTTAAAGGCTCCATCAGAGCAAACATTTCTTGAGGTTAAATGATTTGTAAAATTATTTTCAGAGTTTAGAAAAGGGTTCAGTCAAGTGGCTTGGTTTAGCTGTGAGGACTGGGGAGCCCAAATCTGTTGTACTTCTGGGGTCCACTGGCCAGACAGCAGGGCCAGCACAGAGAGGCACAGCCTTACGAAAATATGCCTTGAGCAAATATTCTGCTCAGGAATGTTTTTAATGAGTCGTCTTAAAACACTCGAATGCACCGACTAGTGACAAAGATCCTAATTAACCCAGATTCCACTAAAAATAGGAAGAGCCCATGGCATTTAGGAAGAGTTATTTCATGAGTTGGCAAAACAACCCTGCGAGGTAGGCAGAGAAAATAAACCCTGGGGAATAGTGATAGCAACAACAACATCTCTCGTTTATTAAGTGTGGGCACTGTGTTACATGCCGTGGTAGAGCAGGATGAGGAGGACTTTGGGTTCTACTTCAGACCTATCACCTACGAGCCGTGGGGGTCTGGGAAAGGTATTTTTCCTTTCTGCCACTCGTGTTTCAGTCTGTAAAATGGGAACCGTGATGATGTGTGCCGCACGGGGTGGTGGTGAGAGTTCAAAAGAATAAAGTCTTCACAACACTCAGCGCAGTGACTGATGCATATGCTTCCAGGGAATGTGAGGTAATTCTCTCTGGGATAATCCTCACGAAAACTGTGGGGAAGGGAGATCCTCGAAGATGAGAACATTGAGAAATGAGAAAACCGTGTCAGAAAGAGATGAAGTGAGGTGTCTAAGTTCCCGCCAAGTAGCGAGTAGCCCAGTAGGGCCCACTTGGTAACCCTGGTCCTGGAAGAGCGTCTGGCGTTTGTGAGGACCCAGCACATGTCTGTCGAAGAAAGCTCCCTGCGCTGTCTCCTCAGCGATCGACATTTTAAGCTGATTTTGCCATTTATTACACCGCCAGCCTTGCTGTCCTCATACAAATGGGTTCTCAGGTCGCCAGCAGGTGCATCAGGGTATTCAAATAACACAAATGGCGCGTGTCACACGTGGAGAATTGCCCTTGGAGAAATAGTGAAAGGCGTGTCGGTGTTTCCAGCAAGAACTAGTTGTCAGCAGACATCGCGATGCCTGGCTGCTCGGGTCGCGTTGCCTGGACCTTATCACTGTAGCTTCCTTCAGGTGTTCACTCTTCACTGGAAGAGGCCTTGAGGGAGGGACAAGTCTGCACGCTGCCCAGCAAAATTAGGAAGAGCACACAGCGTGTGTGTGTGTGTGTAGGTGCCCATGTGTGTATGTGTGTGTGAATGTGTGTGTCTGTGTGTATGTACCTGTGTGCCCATGTGTGAGTGTCTGGAGGTACCTGTGTGTGTACATGTGTATGTACCCATGTGTGTGTATGTGAGTGTGTGCATGTCCTTCTGTGTGCCCATTTGTGTACATATGTGTATGCACGCATGTGTATGTGCCTGTGTGTGTCTGTGTGTGTGCCCGTGTGAGTGTGTGCCCATGTGTGAGTATGTTCCCGTGTATATGTGTGTGTGTGAGTCTGTGTGTGCCTGTGCTTCTGTGTGTGTGTGCGCCTGTGTATGAATGTGTATATGTGTGCACGCGCGTGTGCGCGCACGCCTGTGGGTGTGGACTCCGGTCGCAGACCTGAAGCAACCTCGCCTCGCAGTCACCCTGAAAAACGCAGTGGCATCTGACGAGGCTGACACTGGAGTCATGCGAACAGCTTGGAGTTGGGCTCCTCCTAATTATATTTAATTGCACAGCCCTGGATCTGACACGGAGTTTGGTTTGAGATGGATGGTGTGAAGGGTTGACTGTGTCTTCCCGGCTTGACAGGACTGAGATGGAAACAGTAGCAGATGACTGTGGCCTCACCCACAGCCCTGATGACCTTCTGTGGGAGCCTCCCTGCACGGCCCAGGGTTCAAAATCGTGCTGCCACTCAGCTGTGGCAGCCTTGCACTCGGGACTCTGCCCACCCTGTTGCCTTCATTGCTTACACTTTTTTTGCCATTTGATTTTTTTCTGGCTTATTTTTTGGCCCAGTCATCTGATGATGGGTGAATTGAGGAAATAAATATCAGAAATGACTCCAGTTGTTACATTCATCAGGGTCCTCCCCCGGACAAGAATTCGACTGCATCGTTTGATGCAATTCTCTACACTGAGCACAGCTGGGGCCCCTCACCAACAACCATTATTTATATGTTCTAATGCCAAAAACTTTTCTCAGGCTCGCCCTGGTTTTAAAATATTTTAGATATCTCTAGTATTGATTCTTTGGAGGTTTTATATTCTGTAAATATACAACTATCTACCCTCTGAACTAGCAGTTCCTTTTCTAAGTATTTATTCTACTAATTTTTATTTTTTGCTCATGTTGTATAGTAGGATAGACTATAATGATGTCTATTTCATCATTATTTGTAACTTATTTGTTCATTTCATGCATTTTTTTCTTTTTTCTTTTTTTTAGTATTCACTGTGTTCAAAGCCTTAGGGAATCGGTTGTAAACAAACACTTAAATTTGTTTTTCTTTCCCTCATAGGGCTTATGCTCTTCTTGGGAAAGATAGGCCATAAACAGAATAAATAATTAAATAAATGATATTAAATTGTGAGGAGGGAATGGGCAATTTGCAGGGGGTATATGTGTAAATATTATAAATATGGTTGTAGGAAAGGCCTTAGTAAGAAGCAACATCTGAGCAAAGACCAGAAGGAGGTGAGGAAGGGGCTCATATGGAGGTCTGGGGGAGAGTGATCTCAGCAGAGGGAACAGCAAGTGCAAAGGCCCTGGGGTGGTACCCAGAATGTTCAAGGAACAGCAGGGAGGCCTGTGCAGCTGGAACAGAGAGAACCAGGGCAAAATGAGGAAGGAGGTAAGGTCAGAGTAGTGACAGGTGGGAGCAGGAACAGAATGCAGGGACTGACTGGTGGTGACCCTGGCTTTTACTTGGGGTGAGGTGAGAAAGAGAGGAGGGTTCTGAGCAGAGGAGTAACATGATGTGCCTGGTGTTTTAATCAGATCACTCAGGCTGCTGAGTGGGGATTGGACTGCATGGAGGCGAGGGCCAGAGCTGGGAGACCAGTGAAGAGGCCACTGTGAACCTCCAGCAGAGACAGAATAGCAGCCTGGATCAGGGTAGGAGAGCTGGAGGTGGGGAGAAACAGTCACAACTGGATATATCTGTGGGTAGAGACCACAGGGTTTACAAAGTACCTATTGTCTATCAGGAGGGTAATAGTTTTAAACAATTACATCATACCTGTTCAATAAAATAACGAGAATGAGTTCTAAGAATATTTCTATGTTACATAGTTGCATGAAAGCACCAAGATGAATAGCAATAGGAAAATTCCCACGTTATAAAAACGCACACACACACAAATATGCTATTTTCATTTTTTAAAAAAAATTTACATCAGATTAGAACAGTAGTTTCCTCTGAGAAGAGAAATTGTAGTTGGGGCATGAAAGGGAAGTTTCAGATTTTAACTCAGTTTTTCCATTTTCTTTGTTTCCGAGGGGGCATTCCATTCATTGCTTTTCATTAATTTTTTTGTAAAAGGAGAAGGGGGAAATACTCAGAAGAGGAAAATATTCACCTTCTCAAGCTTCTAAAGACCTTTTAATAAAGACCCTAACTAATCCCATGCCCCACCAAGCAGGCATCTATGTTCAGAAGGGTCATTGTCAAGGTTTGCTTCAGAATTTGGTTTCCTATTGCCAAATGTAGGATGTTCGGGGAAATGCAATCTTTTATCTCTATATTTGATCCAAAAATCTTCCCCTTCTCTGTGGCCACTGAAAACAAAATTGGGTGCTGTTGATTTGCAGTTAGCGCCTCATCCTTCAGGGGAGCAAATTCCAATAACTGTTCACCTGACAGCAGTCAGAATTGAGGTGGAAGATGAAATACTTTCAGGAACTCAGAAATTGCCCTTCTAGTGTATGTTAGGGGCCCTGTGAAATGAAATTGCACTTTCTCAGGTGTATTTATGTCTTCCGGTTTACATGCTCTGTCCTCCAAGGATTCACGGATGTCCCAGTGACAGCACATCAATGGATTAATGCAGTGTGATTAAGAAGAGATGATTGTCTACACATTCAGTGCAATCCCCATCAAAATACCATCCACTTTTTTCAAAGAAATGGAACAAATAATCCTAAAATTTGTATGGAACCAGAAAAGACCCCGCATAGCCAGAGGAATGTTGAAAAAGAAAAGCAAAGCCGGCGGCATCACAATTCTGGACTTCCAGCTCTATTACAAAGCTGTCATCATCAAGACAGTATGGTACTGGCACAAAAACAGACACATAGATCAGTGGAACAGAATAGAGAGCCCAGAAATGGACCCTTAACTCTATGGTCAACTCATCTTCGACAAAGCAGGAAAGAATGTCCAATGGAAAAAAGACAGTCTCTTCAACAAATGGTGTTGGGAAAATTGGACAGCCACATGCAGAAGAATGAAACTGGACCATATCCTTACACCACACACAAAAATAGACTCCAAATGGATGAAAGACCTAAATGTGAGACAGGAGTCCATCAAAATCCTAAAGGAGAACACAGGCAGCAACCTCTTCGACCTCAGCCGCAGCAACTTCTTCCTAGAAACATCGCCAAAGGCAAGGGAAGCAAGGGCAAAAATGAACTATTGGGACTTCATCAAGATAAAAAGCTTTTGCACAGCAAAAGAAACGGTCAACAAAACCAAAAGACAACCGAAAGAATGGGAGAATATATTTGCAAATGACATATCAGATAAAGGGCTAGTATCCAAAATCTATAAAGAACTTATCAAACTCAACACCCAAAGAACAAATGATCCAGTCAAGAAATGGGCAGAAGACATGAACAGACATTTTTCCAAAGAAGACATCCAAATGGCCAACAGACACATGAAAAAGTGCTCAACATCGCTCGGCATCAGGGAAATCCAAATCAGAACCTCAATGAGAGACCACCTCACACAAGTCAGAATGGCTAAAATTAACAAGTCAGGAAAGGACAGATGCTGGCAGGGATGCGGAGAAAGGGGAACCCTCTCCTACACTGTTGGTGGGAATGCAAGCTGGTGCAACCACTCTGGAAAACAGTATGGAGGTTCCTCAAAAAGTTGAAAATAGAGCTACCATATGATCCAGCAATTGCACTACTGGGTATTTACCCCAAAGATACAAATGTAGGGATCCGAAGGGGTATGTGCACCCCGATGTTTATAGCAGCAATGTCCACAATAGCCAAACTGTGGAAAGAGCCAAGATGTCCATTGACAGATGAATGGATAAAGAAGATGTGGTATATATATATATATATACAATGGAATATTATGCAGCCATCAAAAGGAATGAGATCTTGCCATTTGCAATGACGTGGATGGAACTGGAGGGTGTTATGCTGAGTGAAATAAGTCAATCAGAGAAAGACATGTATCATATCTCACTGATATGAGGAATTCTTAATTGCAGGAAACAAACTGAGGGTTGCTGGAGTGGGGGGTGGGGTGGGAGTGATGGGGTGGCTGGGTGATAGACGTTGGGGAGGGTGTGTGCTCTGGTAAGCGCTGTGAATTGTGCAAGACTGTTGAATCTCAGATCTGTACCTCTGAAACAAATAATGCAATGTATGTTAAGAAAAAGAAAAAAAAAGATAGGAGGGGAAGAATGAAGGGGGGGAAATCGGAGGGGGAGACGAACCATGAGAGATGATGGACTCTGAAGAACAAACTGAGGGTTCTAGAGGGGAGGGGGGTGGGAGGATGGGTTAGCCTGGTGATGGGTATTAAAGAGGGCACGTTCTGCGTGGAGCACTGGGTGTTATGCACAAACAATCATGGAACACTACATCAAAACTAATGATGTAATGTATGGTGATTAACATAACAATAAAAAATTTAAAAAACTAAAAAATAACAATAATTAAAGAAAGAAGAGATGATTGTGGGGCGCTTGGGTGGCTCAGTCAGTTAAGCATCTGCCTTTGGCTCAGGTCATGATCTCGGGGTCCTGGGTTTGAGGCCCCCGTTGGGCTGCCTGCTCAGTGGGGAGTCTGCTTCTCCCTCTGCCCCTCCCCCTGCTCTTGCTCGCTGTCTCTTTCTCTCTCAAATAAATAAAAAATTTTTTTTAAGATTTTATTTATTTATTTGACAGAGACAAAGCGAGAGAAGGAACATAAGCAGGGGGAGTGGAAGAGGGAGAAGCAGGCTTCCCGCCAATCAGGGAGCCCGATGCAGGACTCGATCCCAGGACCCTGGGATCATGACCTGAGCCGAAGGCAGACGCTTAATGACTGAGCCACCCAGGCACCCCAATAAATAAAATCTTAACAAAAAAAAAGAAGAGATGGTGTGTCAAAGACCTAATCCCCCAAATCTGATCCAATCTCCTGTAAAGTCCTGCCCACACCAAGAAGATAGGCATTTGATGTAGAAGAGTTTTATAATTTCGGGGAAATCTGTAATATCCAACGGCACATCTGGGCTTTATATTTGACATCTTCTACATATGAAGTTGACAAAGATAGTGGCAGTCCTACTATATGTAGCTCTCAAATAGTCAAAGATGATCTGTATAATGGAAGTGTCATATTTATCAGGAGTAGCAACAGTTACCATATAATTATTTGCCAACTGTGAGTCAACTATGACTGAGTCGTTTTTTAAAATACGTGAAATCAGACATTTGAGAGACTGTCACAAAATGCCACCAGTCTAAATTTTCTTTTGCTTAAGGGCACTAGTGAAAGGCATAGTGCCACATATGGATTTCTTTGGGTTTGGAGGTCTGCCATCAGCAGGGATAGGGCCACCCATGGATTTGCTGCTGGTGCAACAGATTGGGGAAAAAATTGAATTATAAAGAACGTTGTTCACAAATTGCACCTTCCATTGAAATGGTGACTACTTAAAACTTGTCAGGGCATTGAGTCCTTCGGCTTTTTCTTTTTTTTTTAACGCACTCTCCATTTGTACAGATTGAAACATCAAAGAGCACAAGTTAGCTGCAAGAAGACATTAACTACATTGGTATTCCCCAAAGGGGTTGAAACCAGGAAAGAGTTTAGATGTGTGGTTCTTAACCCAGTACAGTTTTTCCCACTCAGGGTATATGTGGTGATGTGTGAAGACATTTTTGCTTATCACAACTTGGGCAAGGTGGCCCACTGGAATCTAGGCCAGGGATGGTGCTAAGCATCTTCCAATGCATACGACAGCCTACCTACAATACAGAGGTGTCCTTCCCCATGGGTCCTTTGGATCCTGAATTTATCCTATATACTAGAGATGCCCATAGGAATACGTATTCACATAGCTAACTTAAGGCCGAATAATAATGTACTGTGTTAATTGGCTTGGGCTTCCATAACAAAATAGCATAGACTGAGTTGCTGAAGTAAGGGAAGCTTATTTTCTCATAGTTCTGGAGGCTGGAAGGCTGACAGCAGAATGCTAGCGTGGCTGGATTCTGGTGTGAGCTGTCCTGCTGGCTTGTTGATGGTTGCCTTCTTGCTGTGTGCTCACTCAGACTTTCCTGGGTGTGTGTACTCAGAGAGAAAGAGAGAGACAGAGATGGCAACCTCTCTGCTATCTCTTCTTATAAGGGTACTAATTCCATCATGAGGACCCCACCCTCATGACCTCATCTACCCCCAATTACCCCCTCAAAGGCTCCATCTGCAAATATCTTCACATTGGGGATTAGGGCTCTGCTATGGTCTGAATTGTTTGTGTCTCCCCCCCCAAATTCCTCTGTTGAAATCCTAACCCCCAAAGGTGATGATATTAGTAAGTGGTACCTTTGGGAATTGATTAGGTCATAAGGATCGAGCCCTCATGAGTGGAATTGGTCTCCTTATAAAAGAGACCCCACAGAGTTCCCTAGCCACATCCAGGGAACATAAATGGGTTCTAATCAAGGGAATCCCCTGTCTCCTGAGTGAGGAGCCCACACAACATGATCATTTGGATTTTAGAAAAATTACGGATAGTAACTGGTCTGTACTCTTCATTCCTGCATTTTTTTTTAGTAGAAAATGTGTACTATAGTTATCTTGTCCCCACCCATAAAAAGTGCAGTTATTTTTCAAAGAATGAAGGGCACTCACTCCTTGGCAGAGGAACGTCATTGTCTGGGTTGCAGTTTGTAAAGGTCCCTCTGATTTCTCTATGGGGAAAGTGCATGTGAGTAATCAAGAGTGAAAACACTGACAAGTCAGAAGACTCTCGCCACAATCCAGGTGGAAAAGGACAATGGTTTGAATTAGGGGACAGCTGTGGAGATGGAGAGAAGTAGAGGATTTCAAAGATACGTTTACAGATCAACACAATGGATGATAGAAAGGAATCAAGAATGCTATGACTGGCAGGTGAATAGAAGTTTCATTTAACAAGATGGGCGAAGTCTGGGGGAGGAAACGACCTTGAGTGTACATGTGATGCAGGACAGGGTAAGGGCTCGAATCAGAAACTGCCTTAGATGCACTAAGTGGAAGATAATAACTGGATGTCAAATAGTCATTAGGTATACAGATGTGTCTGGAGGTCAGAGTGGGGGCTGTGGGTAGGAGACTAGTATTTGGACATTGCAGAATAGAGATAATATTTAGGGATATGGCTTGGATAAGACCTTTCTAGGTAGAAAGCTGAAGAAGAGGGTTGGTGATAAAGTCCCAAGGCACTGCTGTGTTTGGAGGCCAGATAGAGGAAGAAATTGAGAAAAAAACACTAGAGAGAGAGTGAATGCAAGAAAATAGAAGTGAAGAAAGGAGAATGTCTTGGGAAGGATAGCATGGGCACACTGTGTCGACTGCTGCTGAAGGACAGAGAAGGGTCCAGAAGCTTTAGCAACATGGAAATCTTCAGTGAACTCGATCACACAATTTCTGTGGTGTCTTAGGGCAGGAACCCAGGTCAGCATTACGTGAAGACGAAATGAGACATGAGAGAGCTACCATATTTTGGGAAGCAGAGTGTTCAAGGGGACAGGCATATGGTTGGGCTGGAGAAGTATGCAGGGGCCAGATTATACAGGGATTTGTGGACTTACGTGGAAGATCTTGCCAAAGTTGCCTTCATGACTACGTCTTTGAAAAAGTGTTCTGGCATCGGACAGAAGTATTTCCTAGCACACATTTCTAGACAGTAGCTTAGTAATTTGTTTTTAAAAAAATTAAGACACATGCACACTTTAGACTAATAATTCCATTTCTAGGAATTTATGTTAAGTAACTTTCCACATGCACACATTTTGTCTATAAGAAAATTTGCTTGTATCTCTGAAATTCCTTGAATTCTACCCTTAAAGCCAGATTTTATGGCGTGCAAATTATACCTCATGAGAGCTGATGTTTTTTAAAGAAAAGAATGAATGATATAGCAAAATATTAAAAATAATGTAATGTTCATCAATATGAGATTGGCTAATACATTCTGATCAATCCACACGCTCCAATTATACAACCATAACTATTACTGATAATTTTACTGACATGAATAATACCTATGATATTTAGTATTAAGTAAAAATAAGTCAAACACAGTAAATGGAATTTCATTTTTATTTAAATTAGAAAGATAAACATATTCTATAGTTATACATAAAAACCCAATATTAATAGTCATTTTTCCTGAATGTTGGGATGATGGGTAATTTTTACTCATTTCATTATGTTTTCCTTTGTTATCACACATTTTTTGCTATAACCATGAAGTACTTTGTGATTGGAAAAAAAACACTGAGGTTATTACCATGTTTAAGCACAACAAACATTAATAGCAACAGAAAAAGATCTTTTCATGATTAAGTGCTAAAGCTTCGGGACATCTCTGGAGACCACTGAATCCAGCCCCCACCTCATCTCAGAAGAAATGAACGTTAGAATTAACATCAGCTGTGATGACCAACTGTTTTGGAAAACAGGCCAGATGGTGTTCATCGTCCGTCTCTGGTGTGCTTTGAGAGAGGGTATTATTGGACTTCTTAGAGCAGCAATTACAGAATATCTTTGCAGCTAGGTCATTCCAATTACCTTCTAGCAAAGATTCAAGATATTTTAAAAATTTCTCACTATCCCACAGTTTGTCTTGGCCATACAGAATGCATTTGTCCAAAGGAGTTCTTGTTTATATCCTTGAATTTTTCTTAAATAAGATGCATTGAATTATGCAACCACATCCTTCCTCATTTGAGTAGCTGATCATGCGGGGAACAGAGCATGATTAACCTGCAGTTTGCACAGATGAATCTTGTGATTACATATGTCCATAGGCAGTTTAACTACATGGTCGATGGCACAACCAGGATAGATTAGTAACGAAAATTGCATTACAAGGCAAATAGCATTTCCAAAGTTTCCTAAGAAACCAGTCTACTGGAGGGGCACCACATGTTCAGACTTTTAATTGGCCAAACTTGAGTACTCATTTTTATTTTTAGAGCCAAATGGAAAAGTCCATAGCAAAAACCTCATTCCAATATGTATTACCTTGCATTTTTATTGTAAAGCTAAAAACAGCACCCAAGCCAATGTAGATCAGTAGTCTTTCCTCAATGCTTCATCTTCCCTGCATGGATTATTCTTATCGGGGATTGTCCCTGCCACACATGTTCTCAATATTGGAGGCCCGACATGGTTTTTGATTGGCAACAGTTCAACAAGTATGTTTCAAACAGCTACCTATTAAAGTGGTCTTCAGTTACTCAAGTTCAGGGCATGCTTCCTAAATCCTGGAATTCGGTGTGGCATAGATGAAAGGATTAAGAGTTAAATTCCAGTTCATCTTTAAAGGAAGTTTCAGGACATTTTGCAAATGTGCGGGTATTGCAATACAGTGGACTCACATCTTAGTTGGGGGTCCTGTTCTGTGGTCTGTGCTAAGGGGGAAATCACGTTTCTCAAAGCACAGTTTCTCTCTTCTCTAGGATTCCACAAATCTACCTGTGGAGCAGGCATGGGGCTTTCCTTTGGGGACCCCTAACATCCTAGAGACTTCTTGTTCGTTCCACTTTAATTTCTCCCTTCCTCCAGCCGAAAGAATTTTTTTCTAGGAATGCCTGGGTGGCTCAGTCAGGTGAGCGTCCGACTTTGGGTTTTGGCTCAGGTCATGATCTCAGGATCATGGGATTGAGCCCCACATCCAGCTCTGCGCTGATCGAGGAGCCTGCTTAATATTCTCTCTCTCCCTCTCTCTCAGCCCCTCCCCACCTCTCTCTCTTTCTCTGGGGGGGAAAGAAAAGAAGTATTTTCTTCTCTGCCGGGTAGGGAGGCGGTCCTTTTATTTATCACTTATTTCCTCAAGTTTGTGGCCCCAGCTCTGAGTCTTCACTATTTTCCAAAGGACTTAATTTTTGAAATTCCTGAACAAGGAAGAGATCATTTTCTCTGTTCTCTGCTGCCACATATCTTCCCTGAGCAGTGACAGCAAACCAGCCTGGTTCAGTGATCATCACAGTGGGAGTACCTACATCATAACGGGGCCCGGGGGTGCTGGGCAGGTGGCAGAGGAAAGCGTACAGCTTTTATTTATACTTAGGTTTATGCATGGAGGAATTGATCTTTACCAATAATGATTATAGAAATCACCTTCAGCATCTTCACCTAGTTCTTATGCTTGGCAGTCATTCCTCAAGCACTCCATGCATGGCAAAGGGAGGAAGAGGGAGGGAAGTCCTCCATTCAGAGTGTCCATATCAGTGCCTGGGCTCTTGGGTCACTGCTGAGGGAATGCAGATTCCACGGACACTGTGAAGTGATCTATAGACGATGCTACCCATTTTCAGTAAACTCACTCTCACAAAATTGCAAAAGACTGAATAAGATTCCTGCAAAGAAAATACAGCTTGAAAATAGCAAATAATTATGCAAGCACAAGCACCTAGCAAGAAAATGCCAGCACTATACCATCATACCTCTAGGATCTACAATTTCAAGGTTAAGTGAAATCTGATGGAAACTGTCCCACTCCCTACCCTCCACAACGTTCCATGGGTGTGAGGGAAATTTAAAGTGTCCATTCAAGATAATGGTGATGTTTAAAAAAAAAAAAAAAAAGATAATGGTGATGTTTTAACAGTGAGAAGAAATGCACTTTTCAAGAGAAACTTGTAGCAAAGGCCTTTTAAAAATGGATCTGGGGGTGGGTGGTTGGGACTTGAAAAATAAATAACAATAAAACCATGGAGACAGAATTTCTATCATGTGAAAAAGTATTTCTGAGGAAGATCTTTGTTGGGTTTGTGAACCCATTTGCTTAAAAATAAAAAGATGTCTGCCATTTAATTTATAGAACTAGTCAACTGATATCAGGAAAGCAGGATTTTTTTTTTTTAATTTACAAAATTGGCAGTTGCACCTGAAAATGAACATCAACATTTAGGATAGATGGCCACTGGTGTCCCTCTTCTGTTTGGATCCACGTATCTTTTTGAGATGTCTTTGTAACCCTTGACTGACACGGAAAGCCAACATTTAGCTTAGAACCATACTTTTAAGTCATTGTTCAGTATGCATTTTTAAAAAAATAGTAAAGCATATTCAATCATATTTTCCCCCAAAAATATTTATAATAACTTTTATAGAATAAAAGAAGTGTTTTACCACGAAAATATGGAATTAAATTTACAGCTATTAAGATGTTCAGTTCTTTAAAAAGTTCTATTTATAAAGTTCTATTTTTAATTCAGGTGGTACAACATACATAATACAGTATAGTATAGTATATATTAAATAATATAAAATAAATGATTATACACATTGAGACATGCTCACAATGTTTTAACTGAGAGGAGTGCATGGATTTTTATTTTTTTTAATGGGGGTTGGGCTTGGCAACTAGTGACATAGTAATTATATTTGAAGAAGAGTCAAGGTATAAAGCAAAAGTTCTGATAAGGTAGAGAAGATAGCATTTACTATTTTGCAGCTGTTTTCTAGCTCATCACACACAGTATTTGCCCTTAAAGGACTTGCAAACTCAAGGGAATGCCGGCTTGCACATTCCATAGCCTGCGCCAAGGGAGGGGTGCCCTATTGTCTGGCCCTGGCCTTCGCCTTTGTGCTCCAGGCCATCACTGCTTTTGTTCAGACAGGTCCCACCACCTGGACTGCCACCCTCCCTTGATCTAACCTCACCTACAAAGACCTCCTTGACCGTGTCTGGTGGAAATGAGATTCTGCCTCCTCTGAAATCCCAGAGCAGTGATTCATGGACTGGGGCAGGTCTGGATGTCTCATGGTGATCATGTTAGCTCTTTAAAAATTTGGTTTTCTGGGCTTTCCCCACAAAGAGCCTGACTCAGGGGATTCAGGAAGGGATGATCTTGGGCATTGCTTGGGAATCTGTATTTCTGGAAGGTCTCCAGTTGGTTTGAGTGGTCAGTGTTGCTCAAAAATCAGTATCCGAGGGGCACCTGGGTGGCTCAGTCGTTCAGCGTCTGCCTTTGGCTCAGGTCATGATCCCAGGAACCTGGGATCCAGCCCTGCATCGGGCTCTCTGTTCAGCGGGAGGCCTGCTTCTCCCTCTCCCACTCCCCCTGCTTGTGTTACCTCTCTCGCTGTCTCTCTCTCTCCGTCAAATAAATAAAAAAAAAATCTTTTTAAAAAATCAGTATCCGAGACATCTTGTTTATTGGATATTTAGCACATGCCCCTTTGTGGTATCCATTACCTTGTTTTAGAAATTGTCTCATCTTTCCTATTAGCTTGTAAATAATTCAGAGGCAGGGATTATTATTGTTATTGTTTTACCAGAGCGGGTAAGCCAGACATCATTTATTCATTATATAGTAAGGATTGATAGATGGATCTTAGTGCACTAAACTCTTTTTAGAATGACTCTACGACACCTTGTAAAATGCTAATGAAATTAATGGAATCCTATGGAAAAAGTGGTGACAGCAATAATTGAACCACTTGAATGCCAATAGGTAGGTTTTAATTTTCATTCTCAAATTTTTATTAAAAAAAAAGGTTTTTCTGCAATGCTTCCATGTGTTCTTCCAATCAAAGCAAATGATCTTTTAAAAACTTAAAACTAGGGCGCCTGGGTGGCTCAGTCGTTAAGCGTCTACCTTCGGCTCAGGTCATGATCCCAGGGTCCTGGGATCGAGCCCCGCTTCGGGCTCCCTGCTCGGCGGGAAGCCTGCTTCTCCCTCTCCCACTCCCCCTGCTTGTGTCCCTGCTCTCGCTGTCTCTCTCTCTGTCAAATAAATAAATAAAATCTTTAAAAAAAAAAAAAACTTAAAACTATTTCTACAAATTTCTCTCCAGTTATCTCTAACCAAATAAATTCAAAGGATTTTATTTTTAATGAGGGGAGCTGTGAATCAGAAAACAAATATGCAGAAACCTATTAACAGGCCAGTAATTTAGAATGAAAAGAAAGAAATTTTCTACTATTAAAAGAGGGCTCTAATTTACATGCAAATGTGTGGAGGAAAAAAAAATGTATGCTGGAATTTATTTTTAATAGATAGCAGATCTAGATAAGAAACAAGAGGTAAAAATTGATGGCCTCTCACACCCACCACTGGTTAGAACTGCAAAGAAATGGGGTAGTGTCCTTAAGGATGAACTATTTTAATAATAATCTTGCACTTGAGAAAAATTATTAATTCATCCAATTAACATTAGTATGTAAATTATTCATTACTGCAACTATCAGAACAAAATTAGAATTTCTGGGTTCATAAATTGTCCATGCTTCTGTCTTCTCTAGTGTGAAAGATGCTGCATTTTGGAAGAATAGTGACTACTTTAATGAAATATAATTACAGATGGTAGAAAAATAAGGGCATTGAGTGTTATTATAAATTTGGTCTTAGCAAACAACTGTGTTTAGTTATTCTGGCATTAATAAAGGACTAGACCCCTTGGTGATTTATTTGTGATTTTAAAAGTTTCCCTAGTGTAGTGGTAATTAGTTGGTGGTTTTGATACTTGTTAATTAGAGATGTTTTTTTCTTTCATAAGTGGGACTCTGCTAGACCTCTTACCCCCTGAAGCTCAAGATCCAGCATTCATTATGGAAACCAGATGAATGGGATCAAAAGATTTCTCATCTCTGTTCTTCCTCAATTTGGCATCACCAAACTTTATCCATTGACAACTTCAGATTTTGCTGTCAGTTTAGGAAGAAGTACATTGGCAGGCAGTATTTATGAAAGCCTGCAGCAGCTAAGGGATGGCGACCTGACCTGGGAATAATTTTCCCTGAAAATCTCTTGCTCCAAAGCAGGTTCACCTGTCATGGCATGGGAAGGTGTAGCCCCAAAGCATTTTCCAACCTAATTATCTCAAACTAGCAAATCAACTCGTTTTCATTCTTGGAAAATCACAATACTTGTTTCAACAAAAGAAGCTTGAGAAGTGTATCTGTCAGGGCCGTGATACATCCTGTGTGCTTTGTAAAGTAAGTCCTTTGTTCTGGTTGATCTTCAGCTCATGCTATTCTCTTACTCAAAACCCTTCCTGACGTCATAACCCCTTGAGAATCAAACCCAAAGTCCCCACCATGACCTACCACACAGATAAGAGGGCTTCCTCCTTGTCTGTTAACTCCAGTGTTCCACTCGAGCTTTTCTGTGCCTGACTCCAGCCACAGTGGTCTTTTTTTTTTTTTTTTTTTTCTTGTCCTTAAACTCAACAAGCTTGTTCATTTTAGAATTTTTGATCTTTGGTTTCTCTGCCTGGAGTGATGCTCTCCCTCCTGATCTTTGTATGGCTGCCTCCTTTTTAAAATCCAGCTCTTATCTGAAATATCACCTCTTAGTGAGAGAGAGATGGTCCTAGAGAGATCTTTGCTTGTGTCTCTAAAGGAGCTACCTTGGAGCTCTATCTTAGTGGTCCTCAACCCTGATCACACATCACCTCACCTGGAGTGCTTGGTAGAGACTACCCTATACCCAGAGTTTCTGATGCACTTGGGTCTGGGATGAGGCACAAGAGTTACCATTTCTAAGAAGTTCCTAGCTGCTTCTGATCTGGAGATCACTCTTCGAGAACTACTGCTCAACCATGTTATCTGATTTTAATTCTCTTCACCATACCTATACTATCTGATATTTTTTTTCTTGTTCGTATAAATATCTGTCTGTTGTTTGTCATCCCTACTCAAATGTAGGGTCTGAATTCATTACTATTTCTCTAGTAACTAACATAGAGTGAACACTCAATAAATGTTTGTTGACTTATTCATTCAACCAACTATTTTGCATACCCATTTTATGTCTGGGTGAGGAGACAGGGGTACCAAGATTAATAAGCATGGTCCTGTCTCTGAAGGCTCATAAACTGTGGAGGAATACCACCCCCAGCATATGCACAGCCTTTACTATAATGTGATAATTGCCATAACAAACCCATTGTTACCTGACAACACAGAGGATTGTGGTTAAGGGGTTTTCTAGCATTTGGATGGAAGTGAGTGAGTTTATGGAAACTAGATTGGGGGTTTCATAACCTTTTAAAATTGTGTGTGTGCCTCTGGATATAAACATGGCCTTCATAACTGGGAAATGCTAAAGAGTTATTTGATTGGCAGTCTCTCGACAGAGCACATTAAGAATTAGCTGTTTTAAAATGACTTTGGATGGAAAAATAGGGGAAATTTTCTCTTGTTTGCATTTATGAAGTCTGGCAGAAACAGGTTTTTGAGTATTTCATTGTCAGTAATAGGTCTTTCTAAGTTAATTATTAAAAAAAAAAATACTGATTGAAGCCAAAAAAAAAAAAAAGAATAAAAAACGGGGTCGGGAACCTTACCATGTGACCAAGGAAAACAGAGATTTTTAGACACAATAAAGTTAGAATATCTAGTTGGTTAAGTTTCATCAGTTTCAAGGGAAAAATATAAATACCGAGTCAAATCTATATTGCCCTTTTCCTTAAAGATCAATTACAGTTGAAGCTTGGTTCCCTGTCTCCACTGGGTAGGACAGGTCTCCTCTTTGGGTGAGCAATTACCTACCTTCTTTCAGCCTATAAAGAAGCATTTTATTTGCTGCTCAGGAAAGGAAGACAGATCATTCTGTAAACAAGCCAAAAGAAGCCTGATTTTTCAGTTCTCAGACTAAGACTCTGTTTTACCATTAGTTCTCATAAGAATAAACAAGTTGTAAAGTGCATCAGAGGTTTTGAGTGCATCAGAGGTAAATAAAACCAAACCATATTACAAAATAAATCGCTGGAAAGATGCCTTTGTATTTCATAGCAATTAGCTGCATGATTGGTTATTGTTTTGCCTTGAGTTTTACACTTGAAAATCAAATTTGAAAATTAGGTTGGGAATAATGCAAGGCATTTATTACCAATTACTTTTTGGAGGCTGTACTTATGCATATTTGAATTTTAATGTCGTGAGGAAAATTCCTGACGTGGAAAATTTCATTTAAAATTTTAACCTGAGGAAGAAATTCATTAGTTGTCTATTATAACTTTGGGTTGTTGTAATGAGAAAGTGGCATTAAAAAATTATTTGTCAAGCAATTGCTTTTCAAGGCCTTTGGTGTTTACAAAGCGTAAAAGATGCATATGTTTTATGAAAGATGGTTCATTGGAGATCAATTTAGGCACTCATATATTCATAGCTTCTGTGTTTTGAAAATTCTAATTGCCAACTCCAAATTAAAGTCATCGATGTTTTAAAAAATGTTCCTACATTTTATTATTGCAGTGTTCTGCATATGGGGTTATAAATATTATATACCTAGGTGGAATTATATCTCTTAGAGGCTCCATAAAGTAGATACATAGAAAAGAAGAATGTTTTCAGAAAGCAGAAAAAAAACAAAAAAAATCCCCCCACCACCAAACCCCCCAAACCAAAAAACAAACAAAAACCACTACCAAGGACCAGTCCTTTGCACTCTTTTTTCTCTGTAGCATTTTCCTTTCCCAGCTCCATGGAACCTCCAGAAGGGAAAAACGGACAAAGCAAATTTTAAGAAAGCAGTACAAAGTCTTCAGCTTTGCTCAGTAATAAGTTGTGCGTAGTATCACGGAGATCTGACTTGAAAACCAACTTTCAGAAACATCAAAACGGATGTTATGCTGTGTCATTCCTAGGGCTAATATTTCCACTCCTGTAATGATTATTGCTTATGAATGTTGCATGTTAATTATCTGACCTGACTCACTCCTTTAATTAAGTACCTCAGAAAACTGCCAGATTTCCACTTCACTTTGGGCCAGATTGATCTATTTGGTGCAAATCTAGATGATGTGTTTCTGGGGGGTGAGGGTATGGGATTCATCCTTTGTAAAGCTGTTGTTTTACTTCATCCAGGGAAAAGCTCATTAAGAGGCTTTATCTCTTGCTGAGACTTATAACAATGGCAGCAGCAACCATACAAATGGCTTCTACCATTTATATGGTGTTCACTGGGTGCCAGGGACTACCTATGTCGTCTCATTTCATCTCTGCCCCTTCCTGATGTCCTACTTCATTGATACCCCTATTTTAGGAATGAGGACATTCGGACTCAAAGGAGGTATAAAACTCGCTCCAGTTTCCATAGCTATTAAGTGGTGTTGCCATTATTTCAACACAGATTTTAATTTCAGACCTTGAGCTTTACACACTCCACAACCTATGACCTTAAACGATTTTATACCATCCACTGGTATGAGTGAACCATTCACATGTTAGGTCCATGTATATTCTTCTCTTTGTAAAGGAGAGATTAAATCACAGTCGCATAACTTGACCTCAACTCAATCATATATTCATAGTTTGGCGCTGAGTTGGAGCAATAGTATTCAGAGGCATGGTAACTGGTACACACATGACCACCACTTTGCAGTTCCTGCCCCCTTCCTGAAACAGAGAGGAAGACTACATGTTCCCCAGTGCATGAAACTAGGTGTGATGGGCTTTGCTTTGGCCGGTGAAATAGGAGCAGAAGCAGTAAGAGCCAGTGCCCGGCACTCCCAGGTCCTCTTTCCCAGCTGCAGTCACTGGGGGACACATTTTGACATTTCCATTGACTGAAGCAGACTCCCTCGCTGAGCCAAGTCATAGTCCTGCACAGAGAAATAAACACTGATTGGATTAATCACTGTGATTTTTGGAGCTATTTGTTATATCGGTATAACTTAATCTAACCTGACTAATGCAGAAGTCATCCGCATAATCCAGAACATACTATATTAAGAAAGGGTGTTATTATTTAAATGAAAACATGAAATTTAAAAGGTTACTTGGGGACATTTTCAACATCCCAGTATGTTCTTAAGGCTTCCACAGTGTCCTCAGTCTGCAGTTTGTAAACCATTAATCTCTACAGAGTATTGCTCCTTCTCTTGTAAATGACATTTTCTGATACCACCTGGATATAGTTGCCATTTTATTTAAAATTCTCTGAGCAGTTATGCTCGGTCCCAGGAAATTGCTTGCTGGTCCTAAATAGATTGGGTCAAAGAAAATCCAATTTCCTGGCTGGCTGCATCAGCCTAATTCACCTAGAAAATCCTTTTGTGTCTAGAACTTAAGAATGTGAAGAAACAGATAGCTACCAGGTGGAGTGCATATACTATTTCATGCTTGAGTTAAGTGTTTGTGGCCAGCACCACTCTCTAATTTGGTGGATCCAGTACCTGTTTCAACCCACTCCTTTACAGAGGCTGGGAAAGCTAAGTACCCACATTCATAGCCTATATACAGCTATCTGTGACCCTGTGATGCAGTCTGGCCCATAAGTTCTAATCTGAAGTTTGGGTGGGTTCTCCAGTAGCTGTTACTTTACTAATAAAAGTGATAGTTTGGTCTGGCTCTTCTCCACTTCATTTGCTGTGAATACAGGTGTAATAGCTGGAACCACAGCAGCCGTGTTTGGGGTCTGAGGGAAAAACCAAGAGACCTTCCCATGTGGAGTCATTGGGATGACACCAGCAACTTCTTACTTCCAGACTGCTATTACCTGCAACTGATAAACTTCAAATTAGGCTTTTTCTGTTACTCATAGCTGAATGCAATCCCAACTGAAATGTACATGAATTTCCTCTCTGAAACCTCACAGAATGCAGAAATGGCAGTAGTAAGATTATACCTGTCCTAAAGTTCAGAAAAAGAAAGTCCAGATAGGTAAGTTAATTTTCCTATATACTGTCTTCCTAGCAAGTATCCCATTCAATAGTTTATAGTTGAAGCTCCATGAAGAGGAGGACTTGTTCATCATTGTCTGTCATATTCACAAAAATTCAATTCACAAAAATTCATCACCATTATATCTGGTGCTATATCTGTGATATGCTCAAAAATCTGTTAGATGAATTAATAAAGGTCATACAGAGTTAAGGAAGAATTCCAGTCCAGGATACTTCCACGCTCTTAACCCCATTATGCCAACATGAATGCCAGGCTCCCTATTAGAAGCCCACTCTTAATTCCCTTTTTGTCAAAATGAGAGTTGTTGTACAGAATATATTATGGGATTTTCTCTTTCAGGAAAAAAAAATACCTCTTAGGAAAAATCTACTCTACAAAGACTCTCTCAAAATCACAAAAGCCATCACCCAACACTAAGATATTCTAATTAGCAAATTCCTCCTGGCATCATGCAAAAACCCAAAGGAAAGAGAAGAGCCAAAGATGTTTGGAAAATTTTCTTAGGTGCTCCTAGGGGAGAAGGTTGGGGAGGAGGAGGAATCTCAGTCTGCTAATTAAAAGAATGAAGTTGAGCTAAAGAGCCATGTGGGACTGTTGTTGTAGTAACACGATCCAAGTCAGAAAGCATTTCTCTGAGTTGTTATTCCAAAAAAACAAAACAAAAGAAAAAAAACAACACACAAAATAGCCCCTCTTGGTCTGGAAGGTGTGGCTTGTGATGCAAGATGCCAAGTTTCAGGCCTAAACTTGGAAGATTTTGAAACATTTATCCCACGTCAGTCACACTAATCCCCAGATACAGGGAAGATTGTTTATAATGTTATGCCAGTAATAGCCAGGGGAGAGAAACACAAGGTAATCTCCAAGCATCATTTGTTAATGTTATTAAATGTCATCGAAAAGAAAATAATTGGAAAGATTCATTCCAACAGTCCTATCTTCTCTCATTTCTTTTGAATTAAGAAAACTTCCAATTTAAATAAATATGTCATATTAAATCACTTCATTAGAATGCATTAAATATTATCAGTTATATAATGTGTGTGTGTATATATGTGTGATATATATATATGTATGTGTGCGTGTGTGTGTGTGTGTGTGTATCAGTTAGCTACTGCTGTGTAACAACTCCCCTCCCCCAAATGCACTGACTCAGTGAGCATTCATTATTGATTGTGAGTCTATGGGTCGGCTTGGTGGTTCTGCTGATCCATGCGGGATTTGGCTGATCTCAGCTGAGCTTATGGCTATGTCACCTCCAGACCAAGTGAGTGGCTCTGCTGATGATATGGGCTCCTTCAGATGGACAGGGGTTTGTTAGCTATCCACTGGTCCAAAAGAGCGTTGGCCAGAACAGTTGGGCTCTCTTCCATGCAATCTCTCATCTGTCAGGAGTCTGGTCCAGGCTTGTTCACCTGATGGAGGCAGGGCTTCTAGAAAGAGCAGAGGTGTCGAGGGCCTCTGGAGTTAGCTTTTATTCATCGTACAGCTACTAGCCATTCTTTGCTCAGCCTTGTAGAGTTGTGCTCTACACATGCCCAGCTTCTTATTCAGAAGAGACTAATGGGAGTGCTCTGCAGACATCTGGAGTTCTTTTTCTCCATACCTGCCGCTTTTCTGGAGCCCTATCCATTATCTTCCAGAAGCCTCAGCTCCTTTCTATCTTCTCAACCCTGTGAGATCACCAGGCCCTTCTCTGCATTTTCCTTCTTGGACTTCAGTCTAGAGTGTGCCACAAGGCTGGGACAACAAGCCACAGAGCTGGGACAACAACAGGGCTCACTATTTTGTATTTAGGAATCAATCCTTCACTGACTATTGACAGCATCTGAAACAGTGGTTTCATATATTTTCCCCGGTTTTCTAGTTTATGGGTAATTCCAGTGCTGGGTACTCCATTATGACCAAAGATAGATGCCATTTTGAGCCAGAATCCTCATCTAGTGAACTATCTACAATCAGTGTCTGCTCCTGGGATATTTTAAACTAGTCTCCTCCTTAGCATCTCTCCCAAACAACTAGCCAGATTGTGGTAGAAAAGCATGCTCATTTTAATAATTGATTAAGCATCTTAAATATCCAAAACATTATTACAAAAAGAAACCTGAATGAGGTCCAACCTCTACAAAAATCATTTCATTCTATTGCCTTTTGAATCAGATTATTCTTACTGCTCTATTGGCAGAGATGATTGAGATTCTTTTCAGTAAATATCCTGGATCAGACTCACATCATCACTCATTTTTGCATCATTGAGAAGTCATTCAAATGCACTGCCTTTTTAAAAGTCAGAGTTCACCGTGGTAGGAGCAAATACGTAATTTCATTTTATTAGGGTATTGTTATTTTATTATATTTCAATTAGGAAAGGGGTTTACCTTAAACTTTTTTTTCCTTATGAATTTTCTTGCATTTGGATTAGAAATACTGTAAGTTTGAAATTTCTTTTGGTGCCTGTGTGTCCTTGCCAATTTCTTCCTCGTCATGGTGCCTGCCACAGGGATTGCACCTGTGAGACCTTCCAAAGCAGTGTGTTGATGATAGCTCATGTGCTCATAGCTCCTGGAAGAGCGCCACACACACAGAACTGGAAGACCCAGGGAGGATGAAAAAGCAGTGTCTGCTTTTTCTCAATTTCATGTTTGGGTTAAATCTTTAATAGAAGTCTTCATTAATAAAGGTCTCAATGGAAGTCAGCGTAAATATTTAGATAAACTTTGATTTTTTTCCCCCTTAACTCATGGCAGATTTAAAAATAATGTTCATGACCCCAGGCTCAATTTTTATGAACATTTTTCAATTCTTGGTCCAGTGGAACAGAAATATAAATCATTTACCACATCAGTGCTCTAACAAAATGTTACATCACTAAATTGCCCAGAAACAGCCCCTGTGCTCACTCATGGAACAGCACGCTCACACACACACACACACACACACACACACACACACACACACACTACCTGTACACTAAGGCAGAAATCTAAGCCCAACCCTTAATCAAGTCCTATTTCCCCTTTCTGAAGAAGACATCTTCTTGGGCCTTATGGACAACCAAAGCAAGTGACAACTTGTGGTGTGGTAGCAATTTCAGATTAATGGCCTACTCATGCGTGAAGACTTAAAGAAATGATGGTCATTTACAAGTATTAATCATTTCTTGACAACCTGCCCTAATGGGACCATTTTTATAGCTCTGTGGTAAATTCTGTTTTCAGACTGAAATCATTCAGTTATATATCATCCATGTTTGTAACAGCTCTCCTACTTTTCAGTACAAAATCCAGCACCAAGAGGGTGGTTGGGAGAGAAGAGGTGTCTGGGTGATAGATTTCCAACAAATCGAGAGCTTTCCTGCCAGCTCTGATTTTGAGTTAAATGCAAACACAATGATATGAAAAACACAATCAGAGCATTGCCTTTGAAGTTAGAGATAAAAAGCACATGCGAAGTAAGAGATAAGCTCCCTTTCTCAATGATAACGCCATCTCAATGCTATGAAATATAAATATAAATGGGATTTTTGCCCTGTGGCTCATTTGATCTAGCAATATATTTCTTGATGGCATGTGTTTATTCTAAACACTGTAATAATGGGTGGACATCAAGAGGGCTCATTTGAGGAAATTGCAAATATGTGTTTGGAATCACAAATGGTCATTCCGACCACAACACCCTTAATTAAAAGGATAGTTAATACCTTTTTGTGTGAAGCCTCTCAACACATTTCTGTGCTTCCCTCTATTCTTTCAACCTCGTTCCATTGTCACCCGCTCTCAACACAATACAGAGCCCCTCTGCTTGGGTCAAAGTCAGATTGTGCTGCTCTTCTGTTCAAGCCTCCTGTTCCTTCCCATCTTAGAGCGAAAGCTAAAGCTTTCTTCAGACCCACAAGGCTCCGATGATAGGGTTTGGCGAGCTACTCCCTGAGAGCCAGAACTAGCCCACTGCCTATTTTTGCATGGCCAGTGAGCTAAAAAAAGGTTGCATTTTTTTTCTTTTTTTTACATTTTTAAATGGTTAAAAAAATTAAAAAAGAATATTTTGTGTCATGTGGAAATTATATGAAACTTACATTTCAGGGTCCATAGGTAAAGATTTATTTGAAAACAGCCATAACCATCTGCTTAAATATTATCTGTGACCATTGGTTGTAACAGAGACAGCATAGCGCCCACAAATCCAAAATTATTTACCATGTGGCCCTTTGCAGAAAAAAATGTGCTTTCCTCTGCCCTATATCTGCTCAGGGCCCTTGCATTACTCCTTCTTTGGCTTAACATGGTTTTCCCCTGCAAACATCTTTGTGGCTTTCTGCCTCATTTGCTTCTGGTCTGTCTAGGCAGAGGTTACCTTCTCCCTAAGGCTGACAGAGTCATCCTATTTAAAAGGGCAACGCTGCTTTCTCCTCTTGTGCTGAATTTGCTTCCAAAATGTGTCTCCATCTAACAAGCTCAGATTCTTAGTTAATTCTTTTGTTTATTGTTTGTCTCCACACTCTAGAATGCAAGTTCTAGGAGGTCAGAACATTTCTATGGTTTCCTGGCCCATAGCAGACACTTGGAATATCTATATATTTATTATAGTTGTTGCATCCATACCTGGATATACATTAAACACACATGCACACATTGTGATTGTGTCATCGATTTACTATCTATGCGGAGAGACTGTTGGTAGGTACTCTCATTTTAGAGGACTTAATTGATGAGGATAATGTCTTTGGTGTTAAATTTGTCTTCACCATGATTCTTATAGATTCTGCCTTTCCAGGAGTTTTCCCTTCCCCTTCTTCCAGGCTCAGAACGACTTCCAGCTCTCTTGGCAAGATCATTTCTGTCTGAGGTTTGGTTAGTCCTGGTGTAGACAGAGCTTTCTAGCAAAAGCACCTGGAAGTTCTCTAGACTCTGTTCATTGAACCAGCCCTGCACTAGGCTCTCCTTTGTCTGGGCTCATCATCCTGAGTGTAGTTCTTTAAATTCTGTTCCCCCCATAACAATACTTATAAAAACCCACCTTGACTGAATGCTTTTTTGTACCAGGCTTTCTACATAGGCACAGACTTATTTACCCCTGAGGGAAGCATGTGAGTGCAAGCAGTGTCTTTGGGATTGATCCCCGGATGCACAGGGCAGAGGAGACAGGAGAGCTGGAGGGCAAGAATGGACAGACAGTGTGCACTGAAGTCTGGTCACTGCTGTGGGCGACTGGGGCTCCATCCTGCTGGGCTGCCATGGGAGACCTCCCCAGGGCTTTCCCGGAGAGGGGAGGAAGCAGGAGTATCATTCGAGAGTGGTTCCTGGGGAGTTTCTCCTGGTTATTCTGATGCTTCTGATGTGTCTGCCGTAGGTGCGTATCACAAAAGCCTCCAGGGGCCTGTGGTGTAGCCCAGGTGACGCGGGCAGGGCATGGATAACATCTGTTCTGGCACTTTCCATCATTCTCTTCATCTTCCCAGTGGCTATATGAGATCTGCCTGTTGCCCCCATTTTAGAGACAAACAAACCGAGACTGGGAAATGACATGGCAGAGCCATGACTCAAGGGTGAGGCTGTCTGATTCCTAAGCTGCTCTCTTCATTTGCTCCAGGTCTTTATGCAGATATTACCTTCTTACTAATGCCTTCAGAATGTCCTCTTTAAAAGCAGGACCCTCCTGCCTCCACCCCTTTGCCTGTACCGTAGGCCAGACAGGGCTTGGACTGAAAGCATGGGTTTTGGGATTGGAATCTTCTGGGGTGAAGCGGTGCAGATAGCCCCCCCTCCCTGTTCCCCCTTGAAGCCCTTGCATTGTTTCCTGCAGGCCTGCATGTCCTCTCCCCACCACACCCCAAATCTCCAAATCCACCTCTTGCCACAAATTGCATGACTTCTGAGTACTTTTCTTTTCTTTTTTCAGTGCTGTGCGCTCCCTCCTGCCACAGGGCCTTTCCACACACCCATCCCTCTGAAATACTCTTCTCCTTCCCCATCCTTCAGTCCTACCTCCAGCATCACTTCCTCAAGGAAATCTTTCCTGACACCTCTGTACCCACCACTCCTAGTCTGCGTCAGGTTCCATTTTTACAGATTTCCGGAATCTTCTTTTCTTCAAGATATTTCTCTCACTTTGATGCCAAGCTTTCATTAACATGATTCTATGATTATCATATCTATTCTTCCTAAATGGCAAGCTGTGCTCAGCATATTGTCCTCTTCATCGCTGTCATCTTGCCATCCTGGCTGATGCCCAGCTTGGTACCCGCTTCTTGGTCACTGGTCATTCGATGGTATTGATGCTGCCTGAACCGTCCAAACATCTATACACACATCTTTCAGTTGAGGTCACCCCCAGATGTTCATATCCAAACCACAGAAGATTTGTAGAGAATTTCTGTTTTGTTTTTCAGTAAGATATTTTCTCAGCAGAGCTGAGCTAATTTGTTTGATCAGGGCCTCAACTGCACCCATCAGTAGTTAAGTGAAGTATCTCACAGACTGAAAATCTTTGGATTTTCTTTTTAATTCCTAGAGGCGGAGACATTTAGTGAAACAGTTGAGTAAAAGTCATTTATCCTTCAAAGCTGAATTTCAGAGGGACTTTGAATGAGCATCTACAAGATTGCCAAGACGAATAATGTATTTGGGGAGGTAGGGTGATTGGATTCATATCCCCAAATTGTACATAATGCACTTAACATCTTACAGAACAAAATATAAGTTGAAAAATAAATTCAGTTTTCCTTGTAGGACATGAGATATTGTCACAAGGTGAATATTTTTTCACCAAGGCTTTCTATGGCCTTACTAAAATAATAGCTGTATTAGTCAAGACAAGTGATGTTATGCTACAGTAACAAATACTCCTCATCCCAAGTCTTGGTGACTTAACACAATGCAAGTGTATGTGTTACTCATGTCATAGTCGAATGCCAATCAGGCAGCCTTACTCCCTCTGGACCATGGGATCTCCAAGGTTGCTGAGCCAGAGAAAGAGGGAGATGGAGGGGGCACACTGGCTCTGACCTACGTTGGCCTGGCAACTCTCGACATTACTTCTACTCTTACCCCAACCCAACTCCAAGGATCATGCCTTCAGTTTTAACAGGATCATGTATACTGCTGTGGGGGCCAAGGATGGAAACAGGTAACTAACTAGGAAGCTACTGCTCTTTTTAAGGTAGATATGATGGTGATAGAAGATTTGATCTATAATCAATGCCCCAGACTTTTCATGGCTGGTTGATTTCCCTTGCCAGGAGCACCATTTTCACTTTTTCCTGAGATTAATGCTAATTGCTATCCTCCTTGGCCTCATTCCCTGCCTCTTCCCCCTCCCCAAGTCCCTACACGTAACTTGGACTATGTAGTTATCCCTTACTGAGAACCTCCATTGACCATTTCCAGAAGAGGTCTTATTTTGTATCTGCAGAATGGACAGGAAGTACATATCCCACATTTAAATTCAACAGCACAAATGCTCTTTGCTCCAAATCTGCATTATACGTGTGCATAATGGGTTATGTTACATTGAACACATACGCTGACTGTAATTTGAAGAGCCATGTGTTTACCTATCATGTCTGAAGTCAAGCTGTTATCATCTTTATGATAGCTCAAAATGATTTGGCATTAAATCAATCCTCCCATATGTTTCTGGTAATAAAACTCTCTTGGAATCATGCAGTATTTCAGTCTCACCCATGAAGAATTCCTGCTGTGGCTGCTGGGCACTGAGAATGAGAGAGGTTTCTTGTGTATGTTCTGCTCCCAAAGCAGGAAGCCTTGCCTGTCAGCTGCACACCCCGTTGAACGTCCAGCTTTTGTTTGTGTTGAGAGCCAAATCAATAGTTACAAGTGATTAAATACAGCATGGAGATGCCAGTCATGGGTCAATTCATTAAAGAGGGAGCCCCAGAGAAGGCAGCTTTAGAAAAATACAAAGGAAACATTAGTCTGAGAATAAAGACCAGGCCTCCAGTTCTTGTTGCGTGCCTCTGTGACTTTATTCTCTCTGCTCCTCCATTTTCTCACCTGTATTATATGGAGATTAATCTGGTACATTCTAAGGTTTATTAACTTATTTTTAGAGAGATGAAGAGAGAGAGCACACGCAAGGCGGGTGAGGGGTGGAGGGAGAGGGAGAGAATCTCCAGCGGACTCCCCGCTGAGTGCGGAGCACAACTTGGGGCTCGATCTCCTGACCCTGAGATCATGACCTGGGCCGAAATCAAGAGTCAGATGTTTAACCTACTGAGCCACCCAGGTGCCCCTAATCTGGCAAATTCTAAAGCTCCTTTCATCACTATAATCCTGCTATTATATACTATTTTTTTTAAAGATTTTATGTATTTATTTGAGAGAGAGACAGAGATAGCGAGAGAGAGGAAAAAGCTGGGAGGAGAGGGAGAAGCAGACACGCGGTAAGCAGAGAACCTGACGTAGGGCTCGATCCAGGGACCCTAGGATCATGATCTGAGCCAGAAGCAGACGCTTAACCGACTAAGCCACCCAGGCACCCCCTGCTATTATAAACTGTTTATAAAACATAGTGGGAGATCAACCAGCTCTGCTAAAGTGTCCTAAAGGAAGTAGGTGGAATTACTTTTCATGAAATATTATGCAGCCACTGAAAGAGGTGTTTTAAAAGAATAATTAATAGCATGCAGGATTATAATTAATAATTAGTTAATAATTGATCATCGTATAGGAAAGAATTCTAAAAAGAATATAACCCCAACTTCAAAAAAAAAGAAAACATGTGGGTAGGTAAAGAGAGATTAAAAAAATGAACAATGCTTATTTCTGGATGATTACCTTATGGATGATTCGTATTTTATTCCTAATATTTTTCTGTATTTTTCCAAATTTCTAATATCTGTCAAAATTTCTCTGATTCTTTCTCATCGCCTGTCAGATTTGAATCTTTGACAAGTGTCCAAGCCTTGATCTCCCCTGTAGTTTGCAGCCATACAGATCCAAGTCCCTCTCTACCTTTTTATAACAAATATTTGTAAAATATTTTTAATTATGAAATTAAATTCATAAATAATATAACCTAACTATATACATAAGATAGATATAATGCGGTAACTATAATTTAAAAAGATGTCAAAGCAAAGTAAATTGCAATAAAATAATATGTTTTTTAAAACACAAATGCTTGAACTTAACTACATGGGATGTCACAGTGAAATCTCTTAACGCTTGTGCCACAGATGGGAGTGTCTTGGATTTGGCAGCTTCTGGTACAGGCTGATCCAGGTGTGTGCCCAGCAGTTCAAACCCCGTGATCCACACGGTCATCCAAGATGGGATTTTGCAAAAGAGAACAAGGTGGTAACAATCTCACAAGACAAAGTGGAGACCTCCCTTAATTTACCTAGTAGTTTCACATTTGTGAAAGTCATTGAATATTGCATTGTGTTCCTATGTAAATGGCATTTAGGTTCTATTCTCAGCTCATTGTGAACAGGTGTTTCACTGTGAATGGTGGCTGAAAGGTAGGCAGAAGGCGAGACGGATGGTGTTTCCATGGGCAGGACCATCTTACACACAAGACACTGGCATCTCAATCTGCCTCCCGTCTTCACTAAATGCTGATAGAATCCCCCCTATTGGGACAACCGAGAAATGTCCTCTGTACTTCCCCTTTCCTTCGGGGAAGCACCAGGGCTTCTTAGGATGCCCCGCTGTCCCCTGATTCTGCATTTATAGTTTCAGCTCTTGCCATGTCCACCAATCCCCTCAGTCAATTCCTATTCCTTGAGAACAGCGTGCATGCCTCTGTACTTTTTACACACGCTGGTTCATCTATCTGGGGTGTCCCACCTCCTGAGCTTCCTGCCAACATGTCATCACACTTCATCAAATCCGAGACGCCTTTGACATCTATGAAACACCATTATTTCTGTGCCACCAGGAAAGAAGGAATGTTGCCAAGAAATCTGTGGCATGCTATTGAATATAAGCTGCATCTCAATTTTGAAACTATAAAATGGGAAGAAAAATGTGCATTTAGAATTGATGAAATCTGGTCTTTGCTGTTCCAAGTCAGACTGCCTTAGGGGGATGGTATGCCTAAGTAAATACACATCCAGAGTCAGAGCCAGCAACCTAGCTCAAACACTGACTGCAGTGGTACCCACCCCCCTTCTTAATTCTTTTTTTTGTTTTTTTTTTTTTTGAGAGTGTGCACCAGCAGTGGGTGGTGGGGAAGGGGCAGAGGAAGATGGAGAGGGAGAGAGAGAATCCCCTGCTGGGGAGTCCATGCTCAGCCTGGAGCCCTATGCAAGGCTTGATCTCACAACCCTAAGACCATGACCTGAGCCAAAGTCAAGAGTAGGACGCTTAACCGACTGAGCCACCCAGGCACCCCTCACCTTTCTGAATTCTTAAAATGGGGTGGGTGATTAGGTATTGGGATAATTAAACAAGATAATTCATGTAAAGCACCAAGCTCGATGTCTGGCCCATGGTTAGCCCTCAATGATTGCTGTTATTCATCATTATTAATAACAGACAGTTATCATGTCACCATGTCCATGAATTTGTCCTGAATTTTCTTAATCAGAAGTACCCCTTCCTTTTAGTGACCCTTTCCAACCATTCATATTGAAATTCTCTTGTTTCTTTGTTTCCTCGCTTGGGTGTGAACAGGGTAAGAACAAGGCTGGGACCCGCCACCTCAGAGACAATGCCTGCTAAGGAGGCTGGCACACAGTGGGTCTGCAATCAGCCTTCAAAGGCATGAGCAGCATGATCAAGCAGAGAAAATACAGACTTTGGATTTGCAAGCTCCCCCGCCCTCTGCCGCCTTCTTTGAATCTTCAGCAGAAGCCTAGCTTGTAGAAGCATGAAAGAAGAGCAGTTTTAGTTGACGGTCTTGGGAGCCTCACATCCCCCCAACCTTTCTAGCCATTAAGAGGTTCACCACTATCGCTCAGAGTGTTCAGGACTCATATGGAAAGTAACGTTGACACATGCATGTATGTGCACCCCACCCCCAAACACACACAGAATGAAGCCCTAAAAAGAAAAATAACTTGCTCAATTTCTCAAATAGTGGTTAACATTTACTCCGTGTTGACACTGGGCCAGGCACTGTACCAGCACTTTCCAGGCATGATCTTCTTTAATCCTTATGACAACCCTATAAGGCAGCCATAGAGTATTTTTAATCCTCAGAGGAAGAAACTTCAGATTAGCTCACATGGCTGATGTGCCGGAGCCGGGCTATTACCCCAGGGTCTCTGATTCTAAAGCCCCACACTGAATGTATGATACATCTTGGGTTCATTAAATCAGTGTCGGAAGCAAGTCCATAATCAGCTGGCTTGTCTTTCAAGTTTGTGTGTCTTCACAATAACCCTACTAGAAGGTTTACCTAATGATCTTTCACATTCAGGGATTTTAAATACAGCAAAATTTGGTCATTTTTCAGCAGCTTCATTGTACCGCATAAAGCAGTGTATGAAAGAAAAGATTTTCTTTCTGTAATTTCAGTCCCAAATATCGAGCCAGATAGAGAAGAGAGAGGGAAAGGAGGTGAGATTTCATTAATGCATCCAGCCCAGCTCTGTATTAGGATGAGTTTCTGAAAAGAAAAGTAAAATAACATTCTGATAAAGCAAGCATCGTTATGGGAGACATGTGGCTCCTTCAGATAAATAACCTAGCTCTGATTTCTCTCCAAGGAGCAATACAATAGTACAGTTTTACATTTGCTGGCTTGAAGTCAGAGCACCAAATGCTAGATTTTTGTTGGGGCTTCATGGATTCAGCCCCTTTATTCTTTTCCCTCCCTGGTGATTCATGGTCCTGAAAACTGAGCAAAGATGATGAAAATTGTAACCAACAGCTTAGTAAATATGCAGTTCATTTTTCCTTCTTATTTTCTTTGAAAAGATGGCATTGTAAATTTGCCAACTCATTTTTTTTTTTTGAAGGCAGTGAAGGCAGATTTATTTGTTAAGAAATGTGTGGAGCTGCCAAAACCCTGCTGAGCAGAGCCCCCAACATCTGGAACTCAAACAGCTGCAAATGTGGGGAGTAAGAAAGTTATTCTCCTGCTGTTCCTGGAAGATAAAGTAATGCTCATTAAGGCTTAGAGCAATGTCCAGAGATTCAATTTGACTGTTAGGATGTTGCTCATCCTGTAGAAGTCTTGCCTCATGTTACTGAAATCTCACGAGTGCCAGGTGCTGTCTAAAATAGTGGGGATGTTTCCCTCTGTATATACTCTCTCAATTTTAAAGGTACTTTTATTTAAACACCTAGCCATTTGATCTACAATAAATGTTTGCTTACCCAGAACTCGATGAAACAAAAAAATTTTAGTTGGTCCACAATTGATGTTCGTGATGATGAGCCTATTGTTTTATAATATTTTAAAGTTCTTTTTAGGGGCACCTGGGTGGCTCAGTCAATTAAGCATCCAACTCTTGATTTCAGCTCAGGTCATGATCTCAGGGTCGTTAGATCGAGCCCTGTGTCAGGCTCCATGCTGGGCATGGAGCATGCTTAAAATTGTCTCCCTCCCTCTTCCTCTGCTCCTCCCACCCCATCCCTCCCCCACTCATGCTCTCTCTCTAAAAAATAAAATAAAATAAAAATAAATAAATGAATAAAGTTTTGAATCACCAAAGAAAGATCAGACTCTGCTAAGTGTATTTCTACTATTCTGCACTTGTACTTGAATTAGTTCCTAAATTTTAACTAAATCTGGGATGGCAAATGCTACCTTAAGGCTACATTGCCTTAAGTCCACCAGCATCCTGCATAACTTTGCTTAGCAATGTCAGTAATATAAAGTAACAATCCATATATTTTAAAAGGTTAAAATGTGATTACATTAACTTGGTATATAGCAACAGGTATATAATACATGATGTATAACATACATTATATTCTTTGTATCTATTACGTATATATGTTTTCATTTCTCTTGGCTAAGTATATAGGAAGAGAATTACTAGGTCATATGATAAATGTATATATAAATTTATATGAAATTTCCAGACACTTTACCAAAATAATTAACTAATTTCCCTTCCCATCACCAACTTATGAGACTTCTAGATGCTCCACATCCTTTTTTTTTTTTTTTTTTTTTTTTAAGATTTTATTTATTTGACAGAGAGAAACATAGTGAGAGAGGGAACACAAGCAGGGGGAGTGGGAGAGGGAGAAGCAGGCTTCCTGCCTAACAGGGAGCCCGATGCGGGGCTCGATCCCAGGACCCTGGGACCATGACCTGAGCCGAAGGCAGACGCTTAACGACTGAGCCACCCAGGCGCCCCTAGATGCTCCACATCCTTAAGAGTATTTCATGTCAGTTGTTTTAGTTTTAGCCATTCTAGAGTGTGTGTGGTAGTATCTCCCTGTACTTATCATTTGTTTCCCTGTTGACTATTGACAATGAGCAGTTTTTCACATGCTTATTGGCCATTGATGTATTTTTCTTCATAAAAAGGCTGATGAAGTTCTTTCTCATCTTTTCATTGGTTTGATTGTCTTTTTATTAATGACTTGTAGGAATATCACTGCATCCTACATACAGGTCCATTGTTAGATATAACCTTTGCAAGTATTTTCTCCCACTCTGTGGCTTTACTATTCATATTCTTTACAGCACCTTTTAACGAATGGAAGTTTTTCATTTCGATGAAGCCGAATCTATGAGTTTTGTATCCCATCATAGAAATTTTTGCCTACCTCAGGTTGCAAAGATATCATTCTGTATTTTCTTCTTAAACCTTTATATGTTTATTTATCATATATAGGCATAAGACCCGTCGTGATTGTTTGGCTTAATTTTTGTCTGTGGTATGAGGTAAAGATTAAGGTTATCTAGATGTTCCAATCATGATCTATTGAAAACACTTTCTATTTCTTTCTTTCTTTTTTTTAAATTTTATTATGTTAATCACCATACATTACATCATTAGTTTTAGGTGTAGTGTTCCATGATTCATTGTTTGCGTATAACACCCAGTGCTCCATTCAGTACATGCCCTCTTTAATACCCATCACCAGGCTAACCCATCCCCCCACCCACCTCCCCTCTAGAACCCTCAGTTTGTTTCTCAGAGTCCATAGTCTCTCATGGTTCGTCTCCCCCACCGATTTTCCCCCCTTCATTTCTCCCTTCCTACTATCTTCTTTTTTTTTTTTATCTTCTTTTCTTTTAAACATATAATGTATTATTTTTTTTCAGAGGTACAGGTCTGTGATTCAACAGTCTTGCGCAATTCACAGCACTCACCATAGCACACATCCTCCCCAATGTCTATCACCCAGCCACCCCATCCCTCCCACCCCCACCACTCCAGCAACACTCAGTTTGTTTCCTGAGATTAAGAATTCCTCATATCAGTGAGATCATGTGATACATGTCTTTCTCTGTTTGACTTATTTCGCTCAGCGTAATACCCTCCACTTCCATCCATGTCGTTGCAAATGGCAAGATCTCATTCCTTTTGATGGCTGCATAATATTCCATTGTATATATATACCACTTCTTCTTTATCCAGTCATCTGTCGATGGACATCTTGGCTCTTTCCACAGTTTGGCTATTGTGGACATTGCTGCTATAAACATCGGGGTGCACGTACCCCTTTGGATCACTACATTTGTATCTTTGGGGTAAATACCCAGTAGTGCAATTGCTGGATCATAGGGCAGCTCTATTTTCAACTTTTTGAGGAACCTCCATACTGTCTTCCAGAGTGGCTGCACCAGCTTGCATTCCCACCAACAGTGTAGGAGGTTTCCCCTTTCTCTGCATCCCCGCCAACATCTGTTGTTTCCTGACTTGTTAATTTTAGCCATTCTGACTGGTGTGAGGTGGTATCTCATTGAGGTTTTGATTTGGATTTCCCTGATGCCGAGCAATGTTGAGCATGTGTCTGTTGGCCATCTGGATGTCTTCTTTGGGAAAATGTCTGTTCATGTCTTCTTAATGAATTGCTTTGCAACCTTTGCAAAAGTCAGCTGACCATATGTATGTGGATCTATTTCTGGAGTCTCTATTCTGTTCCAGTAATGGATTTGATTATTCCTATGCAAATATCACATTTAATCTGAGTTTAATAAGTTTTAAGTCTTAATAAGTCTGAAGATCAGATAGTGTCCATCTTCCAGTTTGATTCTTCTTTTCCAAATTCATATTTCTAATTCCATTTCTAGCAATGGAGAATTGGGAAATGAAATTCAGAATAACAATACCATTTATGAAACATCAAATAATACAAAATACCAACAGATAATTTTAATGGTAGATACATAAGACTTGTACATAAAAACAATTCCAAGAAAAATTAAAAGGAAAATAAATAGAGTATGGGTATGCTATGTTCATGGATAGAAAGAGGAAATATAGGTAAGATGAACATTCTCCAAAATTTACCTACAAATTAAATGCAATCTTAATCAAAATTCCAGCAGATTTTTTTTTTTTTTAGTAGGAATTGGCATTCTGATTAGAAATTGGAAATACAATGAACCTGGAAAAGCCAAAACAATGGAATCTTCAAACTCTCCTAATCTGGTCGGGTCTCAAACTGTTCTTCCCACCTGGTTGGTGCTGCTGGCTGAACTGTGTTCAGACAGGGCTATGGGCTCGTTTTCATGTTTGGAAAGGGCCTGTGTGATTAGGCCTGTTCACAGGCTACAGCCCCAAAGTTGAGCAGGGCCACAGTCTGGGTTTTGCAATTGGGTAAACCACTGGTTATGATCCACTATTGGGCAAGTTTGTTGGCTGAGCTCTCTGGTCAGGAGAGGTTCCAGCTCTATCCCACAGTTGGGTGGGACTGGAGACTTTTCTCTACAGTAGGGCAGGGTTGCTGTCCGGGGCCCCACAATGGGTGGTGTCATAGACTATCCTCCATGATGGGACAGTGTCATTGCCTGGGCAAAGCCTCAGGCTGTGTTCAGCAATTGGGCAGGGCCATAGGCTGAGCTCTGAGGCTACCCAGGGTCACTGTGCAGGGTCCCTGGCTATGTGGGGCCGGAGGCTTTGCTCAACTGTTAGACAAGGCTGCTGGCTTGGTTCCTGCCTAAGTTGGGCTATAGGATGGACTCCACAGCTAGCTGCCCAGGTTCTCAGACCAGGCTTCCTGGCCTGGCTGGACTGGAGGTTCTATTCAGCAGTTGAGCCAAGCTGTGGATATTTTTCCCTCCCTAGGTGTGGAAGTACAACAGGCTCCCTGACCAGCATAGGCCATTGCCTGGGGTCAAATCAGACAGACCTGTCCACTGAACTCCCTAGCCAGGCAGGGCCCCCTGCTTTGTCCTGCAGATGGGCAGAGGTGTTGGCTGGGATCTCTGCTGAGGCACCGCTACCAGCAGGAGTGCAGTCCACCCAGATCTGAGTGTAAGTCCAGCCCCCTTCTCTATCACGACCTGATCCCCCGTGGCTGAGACTTGCAGATTCCTCCAGTGATCCCCATGCAGTGAGACCCTAGTGGGCCTCCCCGGAAGTGCCCTGCAACACTGGGGGAGCCCGATGACCACCTTGGACTCTCTTTTGCCACAGGAGAAACGCTAGATGCAGGGGGCCCTCTAGGGGCAGTGCTGTGCCTGCCTTGGGGAGTGGGCCTACGGTCACAGCGTAGCTGCTCCTCTTACCCTTGTATCATGCTCTTCTAGGTCTCTGTGGCCCAGGGGCTGCTTCAGCATCGTCCCCAGGTTCTGGGATCTTCACAGTGATGTCTTGTCCATGGAGAGTTGCTAGCTGGTCTTCTTGTGAAGGGGACTGAAGTTGGGAATGATCTCTGTTGCCATGTTAATGACATCACTTCAATAGCGTCATTTTAATATTCCTTGCACATCACATCTTTCCCATAGAATGGACATTTTGGTAATTGTGTTAAGCAAAGCTATATGCATTATTTTGTTTTACTTACCCAATAATCCTGTGAAATAACATCAGAAATTTTCATTTCCAGTTTACAAAGATTGAATCTGAGTCACAGAAGATGACATCAGCAAAATGACTTTGCAGATCGGAAGTTGCTGCTTTATTTATATGGCTTCACTTTTTAAAAAAAGAACATGGACTACTACCAGAGTCCATAGAGTGAGGCTTCATATAATAGAGACCAATTTTAAGGATATCCACATTTACAATGAGACTGGAAAAGGAAGTACAGTGTACGTATACTAGAATGTAGAAGACAAAATTATAATTGTTTTCAGATTCACTCTTTCTCTTCCTAAAAATCCAAGTGAAAAAAAATGGAACATATCATACGTAAGTTCCAAAAGATGGCCAGTAAAATAAATTTGCAAAAAATCAATAGCTATTTCCTGTGCTAAAAATCATCAGAAAATACGATGCAATATAAGATCCTATTCACTATAACAACAACAACAACAACAACAAGGTTAATACCTGGGAATAGAGTTTAAAAAATGTGGGGCCAAATTTAAAGAAAAAAGCATAACTACTCAGGGGGACACAGAATAAAACAGGAATAAAGAAGATCCACGGCTGTAGACGTTATACAGATAAAACTGAGAGAATACTTATCTGAAAGAGGTAACCTATCGCCTCGTACTCATTGGAACCTGAGTTCCAATCAGCTTGGCTGGTCAGTGGCAATGCACTCAGCAGAGTCCTGGGTCAGGTAGCAGGAGCATGTTTGTTAATAGGTATGACGTAAAAAAGATCAGATCCAGGGAGGACCAGAAGGGATGCTACTCACAGGACATGTTGCCCTTTATTGTAACTCTCTCCTAAAGGCATAACTTCTTAATGGATCTAGATGTTATGTGTTAAGCAGTTTCTCCATGGAAACCCAAGAAAAAAAATGAAAAATGGCCAACCCTGGGCTGTAGAGTAACAGTTTTTAAGCTATCTTGTTTGGTCTCACAAAGAGGAAATCTCCATCTCGTGCTCGGCCGCTGCATTGTTGCTGTCACTGTTGCTAAGAGGATGGGTCAATCTCATTCCTGTGTCAGTTCATTAAGCTTTTCTCCTAGTTGTGCCATTAGACGAAGCTCCAGGAGCAGTGGCATGAACGTGCCATCCGCGCACACAGCAGCCCTCCCAGAGAGGGGGCGGCCGAGCCGCAGCCTTGCCGCTTCATCTTGGCTTTGAACAGAAGCGAGCGCTGGTTGTAAACCCGAAGTGAGAATGTGGCAACTCTAGACTCAAACATTAGGCACGTACCCCGGTTATGATTTTTGCTAGCCTAAGAAAGACCAAAGACGATGTCTTTGTTTTTAATCATTATTGACATTTTATTTCACAAAGTTCTGACTGTGGGTCCGCAGTCCAGATGAGGGCAGGGGTCACCACACGTTCTGTGAAGAGCCCGAGAGTAAAGAGTTTACGCGTTGCTCGCCAGCCGGTCACTACTGCAACTTCTCAAATCTGCTGTGGTACCACAGAAGCAGCCCCAGACGGTAAGAAAATGAATGAGCACGTCAGGGTTCCAATAAAACTTTATTTGCGGACACTGAAATTTCAAAAATTTTTTCAGATCTTTAGATCTTTTCATTTATTCATTTGAGAGAGAGCGAGAGTGTGAGAGAGCATGAACAGGGGGAGGGGTGGAGGTAGAAGCAGACTCCCCGCCGAGCAGGGAGCCCAACTTAGGACTCGATCCCAGGACCCTGGGATCATGACCCCGGCTGAAGGCAGATGCTTAACTGACTGAGCCACCCAGGCGCCCTAAAATTTCAATTTAATATAATTACGTGTCAGGTTCCTCTTTAGATTCCCCCCCTCCAACCATTTAAAATGTAAAGATCATGCTTAGCTCCTGTATCAGTCTCACTTGTCAAATGGGGATGTTCATAGTACTCACTCGTAGGGCTATTGTAAAGATTCAGTAAGCATGATCCATGTAGGACACAGCTCAGTGCCCGGCTCAGAGGGAATCTGTTATTCCCTGTGATTATACCGCATATGTTCATTGCACAGAAGACACTAGCTACATGTTGAAATGGAGTTTGGGTGGAAAGGAGGCATGATGGAGCTCTTGGGGAATGAGAATGAACTCTGATGTCCACTAGGGTAAATGGGTACCGGAATAAATTAGTCAGCTGTATTCAGATTGTTTCATTAGAGTTGAGCGTGCATCCTGTATCTACTTGCTACATGCCTAGTATGACGACCTTAGCTAGAGGACAATTGAATTGAGGAGGGCTTAGAAACCAGAGGATGCCACACTTTTGCGTGGGTTCTGTTTGTCTTGTGTTGACAAGCGTTGTCTGGGCCTTACCTATGGAAAAGTGTTGGGAAGGTCACACTTCTGACTGCAAGGACTCAGGGACTCTGTGAAATGTTGCAGACTCATCTGGCTTCTCAGTCTCCTCTAGGTGTTGTTGCCCCATAACTCTGCACTCACATCCGCCAAGCGAGGCTGGCGATTTGCTTGGAGCTGGAAGCATGGGAGCTTCATCGTGTACATCCACCCTAACAACCAGACGTGTGCATGGCCATGCAGGCAATCAACTCGAAAGCAGTATAAAACTGTCACCTTTAGCCAAAGAGGGGTGGGCTGATGGGGCCTTTAAGGAACTCCCTCCAATGTGATTCACCGAAGAATGTGTCTCAAGGAAGGTGTCCAATAGAGTTAGAAGCAGAACAATTAGGCCCAGTATCTAAGTTTTAGAAACTCAAGCACCTGGGACGCCTGTGTGGCTTGGTCGGTTAAGCTTTTGCCTTCGGCTCAGGTCATGATCTTGGGGTCCTGGGATGGAGCCCCCCATTGGGCTTCCTGCTTCAGTGGGGAGTCTGTTTCTCCCTTTGCCTCTGCTCCCACCCCTCGCTCGTGCACTCAGTCTCTCTGTCTCAAATAAATAAATAATATCCTAAAAAAGAAAAAGAAAGAAAAGAAACTCAAGCTCTTGAGGTCAGTCCCCACCAGCAGAATTGCTGAATTCCTACTGCAGATTGCTCACTCAAGGTCCCACAGGCTTACCCCTCCTCATGAATGGCCTTGGCTGTCCTTTCTTGGGAGCAGATCTCTACCAACATTTGTTTCGATTAGCAATTAAAGTTTGTGTCCTACAGGATGGCTTTAGCAGCCTTTTGTGTTTTTTTTTTTTTTTTTTTAATTCCCTAAAGATTTCAGATTTACAGTGGGGGTGCTATAGCTCTTTCAGCACAGTGGGTGTGGGCTCCTGCCTGTCCATGCTGGGCACCTCCTATCCTGCTGTACCTGCTTCCCGATCACAGTTCAGGCCTCCTAAACATGAGGGAACAAACTCCGGGACCTGCCTCCACGTGATCACCATGGCCACGGCCCACAGGTAAACTGAGAGACCAGCAGGACTCTGCCTGAGAACGTAGCACCCGCCCTCTGAACACTCACACACTCACACACTCCACAGGGCAGGCAGGGGAGTAGTGCCCCCTACCCTAGGCTCCGGGTCCAAATAGCTGCCCTGAATGCTACTCACCTTATTTTGTGATTTTTTTTTTTTTTTTAATCTCCAAAAGCTTGAGTTTAGGGCAGACTGGTCATTCAGCAAATGGAATGTTGGGTGAATTGATTTTCAGCCTATAGCCTACAGCCTACAGCCTACAGCCTACAGCCCTCCCCTTTGCCACCTCTTCCATATACCATTTCCTCTGTCATTCCAGGTACTTCTCCTCCTGTTCAACCTCCTCCCCCCACGTTGGTACCTTGGAGGTCTTTCTCTGTTCCACCCCAGTCATCACCACTTGGAAATACGGAAGGGTCCTCTTTCCAACTGTCATAGCCTTATGATTAACATCCAAATAATTCCCTTCAATGCACGATCTGTGCTTGCAACTCTTGTGAAATAGCCACAGTCCCTCAAAACAGCACCGCCTGAGGTCAATTTCGGATTGGCTTTTCTAATTTGCCCAGTTCTTCTGAGACCTGGCTTTCAGCATTCTCAGAGTTTTGTGTTCCATGTGTATAATGACTTTGGCCAACTTTGGCCAGTATAATGACTGTTGGCTAGAGAAGTACCCCAAACCCAAAGGCCTTCTCCACTTATTTCTGTTTCCAAATATACTTAGTTTTCTCCAGTCATTTGTGGGATGTTCAACAGGCATCAGAATGAAAGAAAGGGACTTGTAAATACATATGTAAGTAAGAAGATAGAGTAACTATACAGAAGAGGAAATGTGTACATGTTGTGTAAAAGGCAGAATGCAGGCATGGGGGGAAGGCAACTGTTCTAAATTAGGCCTCGAAATATTTCACAGAAATTGCATTTTACGGCTATTGAAATTTTATCACACCAATAAGGGGGACAAATTACCTAGCTTAAGGACCAGCAATTTTTTTTTCAGTAAAGGGCCAGCTAGTAAATACTTTAGAGTTTGCAGGCTATGCGATCTCTAACCCAACTGCTCTACCCTTGTTGTAGGAAAGCAGCTGCAGAGAATATGTTCAGGAACCAGCCAGGTGGTGTTCCAATAAAACTTTATTTTTTAAAGATTATTTATTTATTTATTTATTTATTTATTTATTTGAGAGAGAGCAAGTGAACACTGGGGGGGAGGGGCAGAGGTAGAAGCAGACTCCCCACTGAGCAGGAATCCTGACATGGGGCTTGATCCCAGGACCCTGAGATCATGACCTGAGCCTAAGGCAGACGCTTAACCAACTGAGCCACCCACGTGCCCCACCAATAAAACTTTATTTACAAAAGCAGATGCTAGGCCAGATTGTATGGCCATACTTTGCTGATGTCTGATCTATTTAATTTCCTGTAAAACATAATACACTTTATTTTATCCCACAGTCTGAGAAATATATGCCTTCTATACCTACCTACTCTTAAATTTGATCAGTATCCTGTGCCATCTTTGTGTCTTTAAAGATCATCTCACTGCCCTCCCAGTTTTATTGAGAAATAATTGATGTACATCACTATAAATGTTTAAGGCATACAGCATGATGGTTTGATTTGCATATATTGTGAAATGAATACCACAATGGGTTAGGTTAATATCCACTTTCTCATAGAGACAATAAAAAGAAAAAAAGAAAAATTTTTTTTCCTTTGTGATGAGAACTTTTAGGATTTACTCTCTTAACTATATGCCACACAGCAGTGCTAGCTATAGTCATGAAACTGTATATGACAACCCTAGTTCTTCTCTATCTTATAACTGCAATTTTATACTCTTGTGACCACCTTCCTTCAAATCCCCCTCTCCCCACTCCTCTGCCTCTGACACCCACAAGTTTGATCTCATTTTCTATGAGTTTGATCTTTTCCCCAGATTCCACATATAAGTGAGATCATACAGTATTTCTGTTTCTCTGTCTGACTTATTTCACTTAGCATAATGCCCTCAAGTCCATCATGTTGTCGCAAATGGTAGGATTTCCTCATTTTTAAAAAAGATTTTATTTATTTATTTATTTGTTTGTTAGAGAGAGTACGCACAAGCAGGGGAGGAGTGGAGGGGGAAGGAGAAAAAGGGGGAAAGAATCTCAAGCAGACCCCATGCTGAGTGCAGAGCCCAACATGGGGCTTGATCTCATGACCTTGAGTTCTTGACCTGAGCCAAGTCAGACACTTAACTGTCTGACCCACCCAGGTACCCCTTCCTCATTTTTATGGCTGAATAATATTCCTCTGTCTCTGTGTGTGTGTGTGTGTGTGTGTGTACACCACATCCTCTTCATTCATCCATCACTGGACACATAGGTTGTTTCCCTGTCTTGGCTACTGTCAATAACGCTGCTATGAACATGAGAGTGCAGATATCTTTTTGAGTTAAAAGATCATCTTTCAAAATAATTCAACCAGTTGTACTATTTTGAAATTGCCAAGTTTGCTTTGATGTTCCTGGGCATGCAATCCTTTTGTATTTCCAAGAACTACCAACATCTCTAAGAATAATTCTTTAATTAAGACATCGTAATAAAGTAGCTTGTAGGTTCTTATTTGGAAGAATGCAGCAGTGGCATTAATGAAAAGTAGCTGAGGCATCAAATATTAGAAAGATTAAAACCTTCACTGCAGCAATGATAATGGTACTATTTATTTAGCACTCATTATGTGATCAATTCTGCTAAACCTTTGTACTTTAAAAGAGATCATCCCCCTTATAAATTTGAGGGAACTGAATCTGTAAGGTTTTCAGTAATGTGTGTCTAGATATGGCTGAATCCAAAGTCCATGCTCCTATAGATCATGTTTGTTGTGGGGTTGGCTTTGGGTATCCTTGAACAAGTAAACCAACAACTAACTCCTCACCTTACTTTCTAAAGGGTTAAGTAAAGGGATGATCTCATTGACTTTAATGTCCTTCAAATATCCTTTTTTGAAATAATATTTAGTCACTCAAAAAATATGCCTTGAGCATGTGCCCAACATTGCTCTGACACAGGTGTTTTTCCATAGAGTTTGCTTTCTAGAAATAAGAAACTGTTATTTCATTTGGAACACAGGATATGTTTTACTGCTGTTAAGAAAAGAACAAGTGCTATAAGGACAAGGATATTCTTATTAAAACATACTATGGACCGCAAGGTTTGAATATAACACTTAACTCTTATATGTAGTAATGTAGCCAATGAAAATAAGCCACCTAAAATTTGGGTGGGAGATTTCATTTAAAATGAAAAAGCTATGGAAGAACTGGAGATACTTAATATAAATGTGAGAGGTGGAAGCAAAGTCCCAGCTAATGACAAAAATGGACTTAATTGGAAGAATTCATGTATAGGAAACAATAACAGTTACTTGTGCCAGAGCCAATTTGTGCAGGAGTTTTATTGTTGTAAACAATAGAAAGCAAATATGGTAAATGTAAACCAAAGAGAATTGATTAAAGCAGGATAGGGCCATAGAGTTGGAGGACTTACAGAATTAAGAGGAAACTAAAATATACCAGGTTTGGGGAGGACCCAAAATCAAGGATGCACGGAGGTTACCAATAGTATTATATCTGGAACATCCTGGTTCAAGATGTCAGCATCATTTTCTTCTCACTTTTTCTCAGTTGTTAAAATTAAAATCCTGGGAGAGAGTGCCCAAGGAGGGGAGTTACTCACAAGCAAGGACCTATCCCATGCCAAGGAAAGAAAGTATTTTTCCCTTCCAAGCTTCCCTAGGAAAAGGTAATCCTTAAGATTATCCTACTGCCAAGACTACATAAAAATGGGGAGAGAAGATCCCTAAAAGGAAGTGGGATCAGAATGTGCAGACAAAAAATAAAGTAGGATTACTTTACTATGAATACTACCTAATTCTACTATGAATACTATCTAAAAACAATCAATTTATAAATGAGTTCATGCACAATTTTTGGATTTATTCAGGTAAGTGCCAGAGTTTATTGTCAAATGGTAACCTGCTTATTCCATTTGGCCAAATCTGATCTTAGATAATTAGCTTTTATGTTTCCAAATTATTCCTAAGATGCAAATTGGATTCCTAATTTCCCTATTCCAAACAGTAGTGAGATATAATTATGTACTATTAAACACCTGCTAAATTAAAATGGGGTAGGTGGGGGAAACAAGGAATATGGAGTAGTTGAACATTGCTGTTATGGGGATGTGAAATTGATTTTCATTATATGAAAACCCCAGCCAGAGGTGCTGACTATAGTTCTATTACAGCAAAATGAGCAATTGGATGGATGTGATGTAGTATCAGATATTTTTATTCTGTCCACTGCATATGCCTTTCTAATTGAGCTCAGGAAGTTTGTTGAATTTAGTGCCATGCAAGTGAGGTACTATTTGATGGTGAATCAAGCACTTCCTTTACTGCTCCTAACTCTAGGGAGAAATATTCCATTCATTCAACATTTTATGAGTTCCTACTGTGTTCAAGGGCTAGGCTAACCTTCAGATGTTACAGGAATGAAAAAAATAATGGTTCCAATACTAAAGAAGAGTGTAGTCTAGTTGGGGAAACAAATATGCTACGTGTTATGATGGAAGCACAAGCTAAGTGTGTATTAGGTGGTTTGGAAACAGAAAATGTTTATAACCCAGCTCAGGATTCTAACACAGAGTTTCTGGAAAATGAAGCATCACCCTCTGTCACCAAAAATATAGCACAGTGCTTTTCAAAATATGATCCCCTGATCAGCAGCTTAACTTGTAATAAAACAGAAAGTCTGGGGAAAGGGTCCAGTAATCTGTGTTCTAATAAGGCTTCCAAGGATTTTGGGAGGCTGGGAAGATGGTGGAGGAGGAGGACCCTAAGCTTGTCTGGTCCCACAGATACAACTAGATAACATTCCAGCATAAATAACCCAGAAAATGACCCAAAGACTTTCAGAACAAACTCCACAACTAAAGGTACAGAAGAGGCTACATCAAAGAGAGTAGGGAGGGTGGAGATGCAGGGGGCAGTTAAAAGGGCCCTGGCTATCTGCAGTCTGGGGGAAGCCAGGGGTGCAGGGAAAGGCGAGGAACAGACTATCACACTGGGGAGTCTGCCTGGAGAAGACAAAATCCCCATTACATTGACTTTGGAAGCAAGGGGGCTGAATTTTGTGAGTTCTTACAACCAGTGGGACTTGATGCCTGGAATTTTAAAAATCAGTGGCTCAGCTCTGGGAACAGGAGCTGAGTCCCTCCCCTTTATGGAGATCCAGTATAGAAGCAACAGTTTCCTCAAAAACTTCTGGAGCATTTGGGAGGGAGAGTTATGTACTCATCCCAGAATTCACTGAGGGACTTGTCCAGGAACAAATGAGCTGGCAGCTGCCATTTACCACTCCTGATCCCCAGCATAAACACACGACCCCCTGCAGGAACCAGCATGGCATCAGCATTCACTACCTAACTTGCTTATACTGTGCCCTGCCCACACCAGTTGGGCCTACCTCAGTGCCAGCACTGTGGGCCCCTCCCAGAAGACCTGTGCAGACTTTGCCAACACTGTGTCACCTGACGGCACACTTTGCGGGGCCTCAGTCCCAGTGGCAGTGGCTGATCACTTCCCAGGGAGGATGTGTGCACCTTGTTAAAACTGCGCCCTCCCACCTGTGTGTGCTTTGTGGAGTAGCTCTGGCCAGCCCGTCTCTGCAGGGACTCTGCATACCTGGTGGAAGAGAACTAGAGCTACCTTGTTAAAAATAAGCACCCTTCCCACTACTTTTAAGAGCAGAGACATAGCTGATTTTCCTAATGCACAGAAACAAACACAGAGAGTTAGACAAAATAAAGAAACAGAGGAATATGTCCCAAATGAAAAAAATTGGACAAAACCACAGCAAGACACCTGAGGGAAATGGATATAAGTAATATGCCTGATAAAGAATTTAAAGTAATTATCATAAAGATACTCACTGGACTTAAGAAAAGAGTGGAAGACATTAGTCTTAACAAAGAAATAAAAAGAATTTAAAGTAATTATCATAAAGATACTCACTGGACTTAAGAAAAGAGTGGAAGACATTAGTCTTAACAAAGAAATAAAAAAGAACCACTCAGAGGTGAACACAATAAGTAAAATTAAAAATACACGAGGTGGAATAAATAGGAGGCTGGGGGGAGCAGAAGAATGAATCAGCAACCTACAAGACAGAGTAATGGAAAGTAATCAAGCTGAACATATGAGAGGAAAGAAATATGCAAAATGAGAATAAATTTAGGGAATTCAGTGACTCCAACAAGCATAATAACATTCATATTATAGAGATCTCAGAAGAAGAAGTGAGAGAAAAGGGGACAAAAAACTTATTTGAAGAAATAGCTGAAAATGTACTTAAACTGGGGAAGGAAACAGACATTCAGGTCTGGGAGGTACAGAAATCCCCCAACAAAATCAACCCAGGGAGGTCCACACCAAGACATGTAGTGATTCAAATGGCAAAAAGTAGTGACAGAATTTTAAGAGCAGCAAGAGAAAAGACAGTTACAGGGGCACCTGGGTGGCTCAGTCAGTTAAGCATCTGACTTCAGCTCAGGTCATGATGATCTTAGGGTCCTGGGATCAAGTCCTGCAGGGGCTCTGCACTCAGTGGGGAGTCTGCTTGTCCCTCTGCCCCTCCCCCAACCCATGCACACACACTCTCTCTCAAATAAGTAAAATCTTAAAAAAAAAAAAAAAAAGAAGAAGAAGACAGTTGCATACAAGGGGAAACCCTGTAAGGCTATCAGCAAATTTTTCAGCAGAAACTCTGCCGGCCAGAAGAGAGTAGAATGATATATTCAAAGTGCTGAAAGGGAAAAATCTGCAACCAAGAAAACTCTATCCAGCAAGACTATCATTCAGAACAGGAGAGATAAAGAGTTTCCCAGACAAATGAACATTAAAGGAATTCATGAAAACTAAACCAGCCCTACAAGAAATGTCAAAGGCCCGCATTACCCTGAGTGGAAAGGAAAGATCATAACTAAGAGTATGAAAAGTAGGAAATACAAAAGCAATAAAAATACATATATCTGTAAAAATCAAAGTATTCACAAAATAAAAGGAAGTAAAATATGATACCATATACAAAAAAATGTGGGGGAAGAGGAGTAAAGAATGGGTTCAAGCTTAAGCAACCATCAACTTAATATAGTCTGTTATGTGCAGAAGATGTTATATACCAACTGAATGGTAACCACAAATCAAAAACCAGTAATAGATATGCAAAGAATAAAGAGAAAGAAATCCAAGTATATCACTAAAGAAAGCCAGTAAACCATGAAAGGGAGCAAGAGAAGAAAGAATTAGAGAAAAACTACAGAATAAGTAACAACATGGTAATAAATACATATCTATTAATAATTACTTTGAATGTAAAGGAACTAATCAAAAGATAGGGTGACACAGTGGTTTAAAAAAGACCCATTTATATACTGCCTATAAGAGATCCATTTCAGATCTAAAGACACCTGCAGATTGAAAGTGAGGGGATGAAGAAACATTTATCATGCAAACGGATGTCAAAGCCAGAATAGCAATACTTAGATCAGACAAAATAGACTTTAAAACAAAGACTCTAACAAGAGACAGAGAAGGACACTATATAATAATGAGACAATCCAACAAGAAGATATAACAATTGTAAATATTTATGCACCCAACATGGGAGCACTCACATACATAAAACAGTTAATAACAAACATAAAGGAATTAATTGATAGTAATACAATAAGAGTAGGGGATTTTAACACTCCACTTATCATCAATGGACAGATCATCCAAACAGAAAACCAATAAAGGAAACAGTGACTTTGAATGACACATTAGACCAGATGGATCTCACAGATATATTCAGAACATTCCACTCTAAAACAGCAGAATACACATTCTTTTCAAGTGCACATAGAACATTCTCTAGAATAGATCATATATTAGTCCATAAAATGAGTCTCAAGAGATTAAAAAAGATTGAAGTCATACCATGCATCTTTTCTGATCACAATGCTATCAAAAAAAAAAAAATCAACCACAAGAAAAAATCTGGAAAGAGCACAAATACATGGAGGTTAAATAACATGCTACTAAACAATGAATAGGTCAACCAGGAAATCAAAGTAGAAATAAAAGATTACATGGAGAAAAATAAAAATGAAAGCACAACAATCCAAAGTGTTCGGTATTTGACAAAAGTAGTTCTAAGAAGGAAGTTTATAGTAATATAATATAGTAATAATATAGTAATATAGGCCTCTCTCAAGAAGCAAGAAAAACCTCAAATAAGCAACCTAAAATTTCTCCTAATAGAGCTAGAAAATGAAGAACAAACAAAACTCAAAACCAGCAGAAGGAAGGAAATAAGGAAGACTAGAGCAGAAATAAATGATATGGAAACTAAAAAAACAATAGAACAGATCAATAAAACCAGGAGCTCATTCTTTGAAAACATCAACAAAATTAATAATTAAAAATTAATAAAATGAGCTAGACTCATCAAGAAAATAAGACAAAGGACTCAAATAAACAAAATCAGAAATGAAAAAGGAGAAATAACAACTAATACCACAGAAATACAAACAATTATAAGAGAATATTATGAAAAATTATATGCTAACAAATTGGCCAAACTAGAAGAAATGGATAAATTCCTAGAAACATATAACCTCCCAAAGCTGAAGCAGGAAGAAATAGAAAATTTTAATAGATCAATTACAAGCAATGAAATTGAATCAGTGATCAAAAACCTCCCAACAGACAAAAGTCCAGGACTAGATGGCTTTGCAGGCAAAGTCTACCAAATATTTTTTTTATATCTATATTTTAATACTGGGGGGAGGGATTAGAAAAGAAACCCCTATACTGGGCCCTACTCAGTGGCAGCTTCTTGTTCCATAGGATTAAGGAAGACTTTGAGGAAATAAAAATTGTGTGGAAAAATCCAGGTGTAGTTGAGTTAATACCTATTCTCAAACTATTCCAAAAAATAGAAGGGAAAGGAAAATGTCCAAATTTATTCTATGTGGCCTGCATTACCTTGATAACCAGATCAGAAAATACACACACGAAAAAGAGAACTATAGGCCAATATCTGATGAACATGGATGCAAAAATCCTCAAAAAAAAAAAAAATACCAGCAAACCAAATCCAACAACACATTAAAAAGAACATTCACCAAGGTCAAGTGGTATTTATTCCCAGGATGCAAGGGTGGTTCGATATTTGCAAATCAATCAGCATGATACATCACATCAATAGGAGAAAGGATAAAAACCATATGATCATTTCAATTGATGCAGAAAAAGCATTTGACAAAGTACAATATCCATTCATGATAAAAACCCTCAACAAAGTAGGTTTAGAGGAAACATCCCTCAACATAATAAAGGTTATGTAAGAGAAACCCACAGCAAACATCATACTCAGTGGGGAAACACTGAGAGCTTTTCCCCTAAGGCCAGGAACAAGACAAGGATGTCCACCCTTGCCACTTTTATCCAAAATAGTACTAGAAGTCCTAGACACAGCAACCAGACAACAATATAAATAAAAGCATCCAAATTGGGCGCCTGGGTGGCTCAGTTGGTTAAGCGACTGCCTTCGGCTCAGGTCATGATCCTGGAGTCCCGGGATCGAGTCCCGCATCGGGCCCCCTGCTCGGCAGGGAGTCTGCTTCTCCCTCTGACCCTCCTCCCTCTCATGCTCTCTGTCTCTCATTCTCTCTATCTCAAATAAATAAATAAAATCTTTAAAAAAAAAAAAAAGCATCCAAATTGGTAAGGAAGAATTAAAACTTCCACTATTTGCAGATGACATGATACCATATCTAGAAAACCCTAAATAGTCTACCAAAAATGTACTAGAACTGGTAAATGAATTCAGTAAGTTTGCATGATACAAAATCAATATACAGAAATCTGTAGCATTTCTATACACTAATCATGAAGCAGCAGAAAGAGAAATTAAGAAAACAATCCCATTTCCAATTGCACCAAAAATAATAAAAACATGGGAATAAACTTAACCAAGGAAGTGGAAAGACCTATACTCTGAAAACTATAAAACATTGATGAAAGAAATTGAAGACATCACAAAGAAATGGAAAGACATTCCATGCTCATGGATTGGAAGAACAAATATTGTTAAAATGTCTATATTACCCCCAAGCAATCTACAGATTTAATGCAATCCCTATCAAAGTACTAACAGCATTTTTCACAGAACTAGAACAAACAATCCTAAAATTTGTGTGGAACCACAAGAGACCTCGAAGAGCAAAAGCAATCCTGAAAAAGAAAAACAAAACTGGATGTATCACAATTTCAGGCTTCAAGTTATATTACAAAGCTATAATAAAACAGTGTGCTACTGGCACAAAAATAGACACATAGATCAGTGGGACAGACTAGAGAGCTGAGAAGTACACCCACAATTAAATGGTCAGTTAATCTTTGAGGCAAGAATATGCAATGGGAAAAAGTCTCTTCAAATAAACGGTGCTGGGAAACCTGGACAGCTACATGCAAAAGAATGAAACTGGACCACTTTCTTACACCATGCACAAAAATAAATTCAAAATGGATTAAGGACCTATATGTGAGACATGAAACCATAAAAATCCTACAGAGAGCCCAGGCAGTAATTTATTTGATATTGGCCATAGCAACATCTTTCTAGGTATGTCTCCTGAGGCAAGGGAAATAAAAGCAAAAATAAACTGTTGGGACTACTTCAAAATAAAAAGCTTCTGCACAGCAAAGGAAGCAATCAACAAAACTAAAAGACAACCTACTGAATGGGAGAAGATATTTGCAAATGACATATCTGATGAAGGGTTATTATCCAAAATATATAAAGAACTTATACAACTCAATGCCAAAAAACCACAAATATTCCAATTAAAAATGGGCAGAAGACAGGAACGGACATTTCTCCAAAGAATACATACAGATGTCCAACAGACACATGAAAAGATGCTCAATATCACTCATCATCAGGGAAATGTAAGTCAAAACTACATTGACATATCACCTCACACCTGTTAGAATAGCTAAAAATCAAAAACACAAGAAACAACAAGTGTTGATGAGCATGTAGAAAAAAAGGATCCCTCATGCACTGTTGGTGGGAATGCAAACTGGTGCAACCATAGTGGAAAACAGTATGGAGGTGCCTCAAAAAGTTAAAAATGGAACTACTTTATGATACAGTAATTCCACGACTGGGTATTTACTAAAAAAATACAAAAACACTAATTCGAAGGGATACATGCACCTCTGTGTTTATAGTAGCATTATTTGCAATATCCACATTATGGAAGCAGCACAAGTGTCCATTGATAGATAAATGGATAAAGAAGATGTGGTATATTAAACAATGGGATATTATTCAGCCATAAAAAGAAGGAAATCTTGCCAGGGGCAACAACATGGATGGATCTAGAGAGTGCAATGCTAAGTGAAATAAACCAGTCAGAGCAAGACAAATGCCGTATGATCTCACCAATATGTGGAATTTAAGAAACAAAAGAAATGAGCAAAGGAAAAGAAGAGAGAGAGAGACCAAGAAAGAGACTCTTAACTGTAGAGAACAAACTGATGGTTACCAGAGGAGAGTTGGGTGGGGGGATGGGTGAAATAGATGATGGGGATTAAAGAGTACATTTACCATGATGAGAACTGAGTAATGTATAGAATTGTTGAATCACTGTATTGTACATCTGAGACTAATACAATGCTATATGTTAACTATACAGGAATTAAAATTAAAAACTTTAGAAAATAATTGCTCCAGGTGAGTAATTCTGAGGTGCCTCAAGTTTAAGACCCGTTAATACATCAATATGGCTAAAAGTACAGACTTTCCTATTAGACCAATGGTTCTCAATGCTGGCTGCACATTAGAATCACCTGGGGAAGGAAGTTTTAAAGTTTCTAAAGCTCTGATTAAATCAACTAAATCAGTTCTCAATTGTTGGGGTATGGGCCTCTCTGTGTATGTATGTATGTACATAATACATACTTCTAAACATTTTCCAAGTGATTTGAATGCAAAACCAAAGTTTGTCAAATTCAACCTTCAATTATTAATGCCTTCTAAGTGAAAAAGCAGTAGGTTGAGAGCAGGAGATGTGAACAAGGGGAAGAAAGAAAGAAGAAGAGAAATAATATGTTTTGGGAATATTGCATGCCTGAACAGAGAGCTGGAGAGACAGAGAAAGAATGAAAGGAACTTGTAGAGGGAAGGAAAGGGGAAGAGGGGGCAAGAGAAACAAAGACTTAGCCAGCTGTGTGCTAGACACTCTTTAATACCCATCACCAGGCTACTAAAGAGGGCACGTTCTGCATGGAGCACTGGGTGTTATACGCAAACGATGAATCATGGAACACTACATCAAAAACTAATGATGTAATATATGGTGATTAACATAACATAATAAAAAAAAATCACCAGACCCCCCCCCAAAAATTCTACCTCTTGCACTTTGGAACCCTGCAACCATCAGGAAATTACTGAGCCTATCTCTGCCTCAGTTTCCCTCTCTGTAAACTGGTCACAAATGGCACATAGATTGTTATTAAGATGAGTTGACAGAAATAAAGCTTTTTGAGCAGCATCTGGGCCATAATAGTTAAGCGTTGATGCATTTGCCAGCATAATAAGCATAATTTTAAAAATCACAGGAATGTTACAGTAGGCCCCTATTATTATAAAAATCACTCAATAAAAGAAGAGACATAAATATAAACAAGTAGACTGTAATGTAACTATTTTTACAAAAGTACTTCAGATGAAATAACCGTGTATATTGACATTAAAATTTCAAGTATACATCTTGTCCTGGAAATCCCACTTTTATGAATCTTTTCTACAGAAATGAGAAAACTTCAGTGGAAGTAACAGTACAATTTACGTGTTTTCTTGCATGTTGCTTTGGAGGTGGCCACAGTAAAAAAGAAGAATCAGAAGAAGAGGAGGAGGGAAAGAGAAAGGAGGAGAAAAGTTACTGGAGGAAAAGCAAAATAACTTGGATGTCTACCAATTATGGGAAAGTTGAAGAAAATGTGATGTATCTGTAAATAGGCTAGATAGTGGTTAAACAAGTTAGATTTTTCCATATATGCTTAAAGGGATATCCATGATTTTACTAAACCAAAGCCAACCAAACAAAAACCAGGTTGCTGTGTTCATTGTCTCATAGGATTCCATTTAGAAGATAAACAGAAAAGCCTACACAGTTTTGTATACATTTACATGGGCACAAAAAAATGGCGATGTAGATTCCATACCAGTTTTGTTCACAGGATAGCTTCAGCGAGTACATGGGAATTGCAAGCTGTTTATTCATTTGGCTTTTTTGCTTGTTTGTTTGTTATTTAAATAAATAAGAGACAGTACCCAAACTTTGATATGTTTAACTGTATGTCTCTCCCATCAGATGGTCAGGTTCTGGAGGACATATATTCATTATATTCGTATATTCATATTTCCACCTCCAGGTATAACATGGATGGAGGCACATGGCTAATGAGAAATCCTGTGTGTTGTGTTGAGCTGCACTGTTGAGAAATCTCTGAGCAAAAAGTTGATAAATGATGTGAAAGAAGAAGGGTTGCTTGGTAATTACCACCATGACCAATAGGGTTAGCTTCGTTTTCTACTTCAGAGTCTGAGACTAAATGCTGAAGGAGAAAATCAATAGAGTCTTGATAATTTATATTTTGTGTGTGAGTGCCCTGGGGCAAACTAATCCAACTTTTTGTGCTGTGAGGTCTTCAATTTGCAAAACATGATGATTTGAGTCAGGTTTGTGGTCAGTCCTGTCCTTTCTCCACTTCGGATCATTATGGAGATCAATGAGGTTAAAACATGAATGTTCTTGGGTTCTTTAGAAATAAGTAAGTACATGGAAATTACACAGGTTGCAAATAAGGTGCTGAGATTGAATACAACAAGTGTTGTTATTCGACTGAAATCAGAGTTTGGGAACTTCCAACTGTGTATTTCCTTGAATCTTCCTGCTACAAAAACATTTTGCAGTGCATATGCTTTGGCAGAAATGTGCTTGTAGTCTCGATCATGAGCTCCTGATGATTTGATCAGTAATCATCTAGAGTGAAGATGATGTGAGTAACTTATTACAGGGCAATGAAGCATGCTTAGAATTTATTGCCTTATGTCCCAACAAAAGTGAAATATAGCCAAGCTCATTCTGTAACACCTTGAAATCATTTCAAAGGTAATAGATTAGTCAGCCTCACTCAGCAAGCAAGCAGTGTTGATCATTTGTCATCTGGAGGTGGACTTTTCCTTCTCTTTTCCTCATTGTCCGAAGAATGTGGGTGATTTAAGGAGAGACGAGCCTCTAAATTCATTTTCACCCTCAGAGACTCTGTACCTTGTCCATAACTGGGATCCAGAGGACTTTGTGCAAAGCAATCAGAATTCATTTGCCACAGATGGTGCTTTGGCCATGCTAGCAAAAAGCTGGCTCTCCTGTCTGTGTGCTAAATCAATATTCCAGTCTTGTGTTCTGGTAAAGTTGACTTGAACCTGCAGCAGAAATTCAGTAAAAAATAAAAATAAAAAATGAAGCAAAGAAAATAAATAGCATTGAAGAATTGGATATGGATTAGAGTCATTGAAAACTACTTCTAGAGTTATTATTTCCTTTTGAATGTCCACTAAGAATGAAACACATAAGGAAAATAGACAGTGTCCTGTTAGATCTCTTTATAAGAGTACATCTTTCTAAAAAGACTAGATTGTTGGTGGATCTTCTTGAAAAATCCCTTGGCTCTGGATGAACACCGTGAAGATCCTTGCTTAGAGCCCTTAACATGAGAATTACCTGGCCTATTCCTGGAATCCCAAAGCTGGGCCAGTGATAATCAGACAACTGTCCTATACATTTTGACTATGCTGGAAGTTCCAAAAGACAAAATATGACTCAAACTACCCTCAATAATAATTTATTGGCTAATGTAACAGAAAAGTTCAGAGTAATCTTCAGGCATGGGTGAAGTGACTTTGTCATTAGAGATCTATTGCTATCTCTTCTCTTTGCTTTCTTCTATTTTAGCTTTAGTCAGGCTCTTGAGGCATTGTAGCAAAATGGCCTCCAGTAGCTCTAGATATGCATCCTATTAGGATAGCAGTCCTACTATACATTTTTTTTAAAGTAACGGTTTCATCAAAATCTTAAGATTGTGTCTTATTGGTTTGGCTTGTGTACATTCTTGATTCACATGATTACTTCTGGAGCAAAGTGTGTAGATTCAATCTTATATAAACCGTATTGACTAAATTAAGGAGGATTTCTTTCCACAGAACAAAAAAATGGGCTATTACTAAAGAGCAGAGAATAGGTGATGGGCAGTAAAAATCAACCAACCAACAATCAAAAATGTTTGTCTCTTGGGGATGGAGTTGAGAGGACCATTGACATCAAAAGTTGTTCGCATTTCCAGTGTTTTCTTTTGTGGAGTCTCATCACACTGTGCACACTGTATCAAGCCTTGGGAAAGAGCATTATTAAACCACTTGACCTTCCCTTCCCTTCTCCTATTCAATGCCTTCCTTCAGAAGAGTTTCCTAAAACTCAACTCAGTGTGCACCTTACACTGAAAATTATTACATGGCCCTTACATTTTATTCTTGATGACAAAATTGAAAGGTGCCAGTGACTGACCTCAGTATTCTAAAGGAAAAAAAAGAAATTCCAGGGTTCACATAAAGGTTCACATAAAGCAGGGTTCTCATCAGTATTATGAGACTAGAAAGGATTGTTTAAAGAGAGCTTGACTATAAGAGTGCTTACATTTTTAAACAACAAATTGGAAAGAGGAGAAATGCCTGTATTAAATTTTAATGTTAGGGTAATGGGCTCTGTCAGGAGGTGTGAAGCTGTACAGCTTGTAAAGTAATGGGAGTGCATTCAGACTTTAAATTCTCGCTAAATGCCATAGGAACCATTTTACATTAGTCATGTCTGAACTAAAGACTGAGATCATTCAAGTTCCAGGAGGAAAACTGTAGCTAGAAGTCATGCCTCCCCCTCCCCCATATTGACTCAATATTATACTTGTGAGCCTCGGAAACGGAAGGGTTTATTCTAAAGCCAGAAGATTTGTGTCCATATCACAAAGCTGGAATTTTAATTCTCTCTCTTGGAAGATGAATACAAAAGTAGGAGAGGTTTGAGAAAGATGAAAAAACCAATTGAGTATCAAAGAAGAAGGTGACCCTAAAATTTAATACCATGGCTCATCTTCTAATTAAATAGGGATCCAGATATATGCCTATTGTCAATGAGGACATTTCAAAGAGAGATGCTTCTCCTTCAAAGCAGAGTAGATTTTAAAATCTATAGTCTCTGTATTCTATGTTCTGCAGTTCCTTTGGGGTCCTTTGTAGACATTGAAAAGCTGATCCAAAAATTCATATGGAAATTCAAGGGATGTAGAATGACCAAAATAATCTTAAAAAACAAACAAACAAACAACAAATTGGAAGACTCACACTTCCTGATTTTAAAACTTATTACAAAGCTGTAACAGTTAAGATAGCTTAATGCTGCTGTAAGGATAGTCATGTAGGTCATTGGAATAGAACTGAAAGTCCAGAAGTAAATCCTTGGCAAGGTTCATGTTAGTGCCTTTAATTTTATCAGTAGTTGAAGAATATATCACTATTCTCAGAGGTTCCGCCATATGCAAGGTGTTATCCTATGTACTGTAGGAAGTGGAAACATGAAAGACAGGCTGTCTTCATGGACCTAGGTGGAGTGACAAGAAATCCACATGGTGAGGAATCAGGAAGCTAACATATATAAGGCATCCTGCACTAAGTTTGAAGAACTTAGTTTGAGACAGTCCAGGCAAGCTCCCTGTAGGAGGTGAGTCTTGGTGTGGACCTTTGATGATGAAGTTGGAGTTTGGGTACAGAATAAGTAGTATTTCATATTAAGTTTAGGGGAATTAGAATCTCAAAGAAATGGATTAACTTACATATTGCACTTTTCTTAACTGCAGCTCTGGTTTTAAATACAAACATAGCAGAATACCTGGTATACAGTAGGTACTCAGCAGAGTTTATAGAATAAATGACTGCAGGGGAAATCGGAGGGGGAGACGAACCATGAGAGACGATGGACTCTGAGAAACAAATTGAGGGTTCTAGAGGGGAGGGGGTTGGGGGGATGGGTTAGCCTGGTGGTGGGTATTAAAGAGGGCACGTTCTGCATGGAGCACTGCACATAATAATAATAACTAATGATGTAATGTATGGTGATATGGTGATTAACATAACATAATAGAATTAAAAAAAAGAATAAATGCATGAAGAAAGATAATAGCTTTGGAGCGTTGTAGCTTTTCTTCATCAGGGCTCTGTACTTTATTTAGCAAAACACTTTCCTAAATAAATTATTAAATTCAAGTATGTTAAAAAGCTGAATAAATAGTGGGATCAGTATTATATTATTGAATGCCAAAGTTAGAAAAAATTGAATAATGACGTTTGTGTTTTCAAGATAGATTACATGAATACCCAACCAAAATATGGCTATCACATCTAAATAAAGGTCCTAATTTCATAACAAAGGTCCTAATTTCATAATACTGCTTTGCATATTGACTTTACTCATTTATTCTTTTTTTAAGAGAATAACATTTATTATTATTTTTTTTAATTTTTTTTAAGATTTTATTTATTTATTTGACAGAGAGAGAGACAGAGAAGGAACACAAGCTGGGGAAATGGGAGAGGGAGAAGCAGGCTCCCGCCGAGCAGGGAGCCCCATGCGGGGCTCGATCCCAGGACCCTGGGATCATGACCTGAGCTGAAGGCAGACGCTTAACGACTGAGCCACCCAGGCACCCCATATTTATTTTTTAATTTTTTTCTTTATTATGTTAATCGCCATACATTACATCATTAGTTTTTGATGTAGTGTTCCATGATTCATTGTTTGCATATAACACCCAGTGCTCCATTCAGTACATGCCCTCCTCAATACCCATCACCAGGCTAACCCATCCGCCCACCCCCCTCCCCTCTAGAACCCTCAGTCTGTTTCTCAGAGTCCATAGTCTCTCATGGTTCGTCTCCCCCTCCGATTTCCCCCCCTTCATTTTTCCCTTCCTACTATCTTCTTCTTCTTCTTCTTCTTTTTTTTTTTTTTTAACATATAATGTATTATTTGTTTCAGAGGTACAGGTCTGTGATTCAACAGTCTTACACAATTCACAGCACTCATTTATTCTTAATCATTTCTGAAGCAAAACGGGGCATAAGTAATTAAAAATATTAACAATATTTCATGCAACAAAGCTTTTTGGGAACTACATGCTAAGTACTCTGTTAAGACCTGGAGATTTTTAAAAAGATGAGACATAATCCCTCTCTCATGTTTTTCACAATTTTAACACACTTCCATTTATGCAGTGGTTAATAGCTCTATCATTTACTAGCTATGCGACTATGGGCAAGGTAGTTAACACTTTGTGCCTGTTTCTGTGTGTGTTTGTATGTATACTAATGGAACATTCCAAACACACACAAAAATATAGAGCATCGTGTAATGGACCCCCAACTACCTATCCATCAGAGTCAGCAATTTTCAATCCATGGCCAAACATATTTTTCATCTAAATGTCTTTCTTTTCCCCCTTACTCTTCAACTGCTGGATTATTTTGAGACCAATCCTGGGTATCATCATATTCTTTTCATCTACCAGCATTCCGTAAGTGCCTGTAAATTTTAATATAACCATAACACCATCATCACACAAACAAAATAACCATAACTCTTTAATTTTATAAACTCTCCATCAGTGTTCAAATTTTCCTGATTATATCATACACGTTTTCTTTTTAGCTAATTTCTCCTTCTTTCAAATCAGGATCCAAACAAATGTCCACACATTGATCTTGATTGATACAAGTTCACCTTCTCCTTTCTTCCTTCTCTTGCCACTTGTTGGAGAAACCAGGTTGTTCCATAAAGCTGCCATGTAGATTTTTTGGTTGCACCCTGTGGAATCATGTAAGAAGTCACTCTGTCATTTGATAGTTTCATAAGTTGGGTCAAGTTCCCTCCCTGCCACCCCAGGAATACGTCATAGATGGAGGTGGTGCTGTGTACTTCTTCTTGCATCCAGTCAAGAGCTATAAGATGTCGTGCTGTTTGTGTGATGTCATGACTGACCAGTAGGGTTAAGCCATGTTAGCTCAACCCATCCATTAGAGAGTTCCATACCGGCCTTCCACCTAATGGCTTCAGCATCTTTGATTATTTCAATAGGCATTGTAAGTGGTAAATTGCCTTTTCTTACCAGTCCCTCTGCATGTATTACCTGGAACCCTCTGTGCTGGATCCTTCCCCTGATCTAACAAACTGTCACCCTCTGGTGCGGTTCATGCAGATCTGGCAGGAACAATGCTTGGTTTTCCCCCATATTTACTAGAGTTCCACAAGGGCTCCAGGAAGGATTTATTTGGTTTGGCTGGGTTTGGTATTAATTTTTGGTAGTGTTCTGAATGTATTTGTAACACATTTGTTTTTCCACACAGTCTTTTTTCTTTCTTTTCCCTTTTCTTGAGACTTAACTCTTTTTATCTTTGATCAAGGGTACTTCTTCACTGTGTTCCTGAGACCTCTTGACACAATTTCAGGAGTCTCTCACAGCTTTCGGTGAGATGCTCCTAGAACTCCTGCTGTCCTTTGGCTTCCTCAGACCGGGAAGATGCCATTTCTCCCAAGAGCCGTGGTTCTTGTGAGAAGAACACGGCATGTGAGAAGCATAGTCTAGGTGCTGAGTTACTTTGTCATAAGAAGTCTCTTTTCAGTGCTCAGAGATAAGATATATGGTTATTTTTCAAGGACAGGTAAACTCTGAGTTTCTCGGGATGTCTGGGTGGCTCAGTTGGTTAAGCGTCTGCCTTAGGCTCAGGTCATGATCTCAGGGTCCTGGGATTGAGTCCCGCATCGGGCTCCCAGCTCAGCAGGGAGCCTGCTTCTCCCTCTGCCTGCTGCTCCCCCTGCTTGTGCTCTCTCCCTCCCTCTGTCTCTCTCTGACAAATAAATAAAATCTTAAAACAAAAAAACCTATGAGTTTCTCCTGCTATTACCAATTTAAATCTATGGTTACAAGATTTTTACTTCATTTCTTTGATTTTTTTATTTGAATCTCTTTACTTTGGTGCTAAAAAATCTTGGTTAGTAATAATATTAACATAATTACCTATTTGCTTTTTTTTTTTACCTATTTGCTTTTTAAACATATTTATAAATGTGTATCTGTCAGAATAATAATACTGCTATTATCATTTGCATATATATGATTAATCATACATATATTTATATGTGTGTGTGTCTGTGTGAGTGAGAAACATAATGCCACTCTTATTAGGAAAATAGCTTTGTCCTTTTAATATATCCTACTAAGGATATGCAGTCAGATTACTGTGCTGTAAGGTCACTTCATGTAATTTCTGTCTGGGGCTCCTGGGTGGCACAATTGGTTAAGCATCCGACTCTTGGTTTCAGCTCAGGTCATGATCTCAGGGTTGTGAGATCGAGCCCTGTGTTGAGCTCCACATTCAGTGCAGAGTGTGCTTGGGATTCTCACTCACCTTTTCCCTATGCCCCTTCTGCTCATGCATGCTCTCTCTCTCTCTCTCTCAACTAAATCTTAAAAAAAAAAAAAAAAAAAAAATTCCCATCTGTGGGTAAACCACCAATCAATACCCATTAGATTGCTTGGTTTTATTTTGCTTTCATTTTAGGAGTTTCTTTCTTTTTTTTTTTTTTTTAAACAATTTGTTTTATCTTTGTTTTATAACTATGTAAAGGTTAAATCAGTAAGTCCAGAAATCCAGAGAACATTAGCTTCTATCCCTGCTCTTCAACCTTTTTTCTCCTTTGGCCTATGGATAGCATTTTAACATTTCTGGTTTATTCTTCCATTTTTTATTTATAATATAAGCAGATGTATGTATACATTTGTATACTGCTCACTTCTTAGATAAAATGTAGATATTATATATACTATTCTAAACCTTGCTTTCTTAACAATATTTTCTGGAAACCACTCCACAACAATTTATTAATATTAGTAAAAAAAGAAAAAAGTTCAACACTTCCGTTAGAAAAATAAGCAATGAATATGAACAGATGGCTCAGAGGAGAAAATGCAAATAGATCTTCAACGAAGAGTAGGTGCTCAACCTTGGCTCACAAGAAGAAAGTGGGTAAAATCCCAGACATCATAGGAAAGGAAGCATTCATAGTGGACCCGTGACTCCCTCCTGCTCTTCTTGGGGTTAACTTCAAACAGTTAGTATTATTAGTATTAGTATTATTAATATTAATCTTATTAATATTAAGGTATTCCTTATTTTTTAACAGTTGCATAGTACTCCATTGTGTGGATGTTCTATTGCTTGTGAATCACTTCTCTACAGATGGGCACTTGCATTGTTTCTGATCTTCTCTTTATTTCAAACAGGGCTGCAGTTAATGGCCTTATGCATAGAAGGTTTTGGGGGGGGTTGTTTGGGGCGGTTTTTTGCCTTTTTTTTGTCCTATTTTGTTTTGACTTTTGCTGGTATATCTTTACGATTGATATACCTTCTCCTGGAAGAGGGAGAGCTAGATCGAAGAGTAGATGCTTCTGTGATGGTTCTGTACATTGCTAAATTCCACATATCATTTTGTTTTCCTACCAGCAATGTAAAAACATGTTTCTTTCCCCACAAGCTACACCACAGATTATTTTTGTCAGCCTCATAGGTGAAAAATAGTGACTACACTGCAAAATATCAAATTGTCAGAGCTGACTCAGGCAAATCATAGATCGCGCCTACCACCAGACTCTACTAATAATTCGAAAAATGAGGCAAGCAGAGGCAAAGACACAGCATGATTCTCTGAGGGACCCCGTACCATCAGATATGTCTTATGAAACTCTCTCACACATCCACGTTGGAACACGTTTCAGTGAGAATGTGTGCAGCACAAATCAGCTGAGGAAGCCAACTTTGGGGCTTTTTAAACTCTGTTGGTCATGCAGAAGCCAACTTCCCTTCTATGAGACTTGACTTCCATTTTCCAACTAACCCTGCTCCATACGTTAATAAATTCCAGGGGTTTGTTCATGACAAGCAATCTAGACAAACCAAATGGATCCTGGTAAAAATGCTGGGATGTTGAAAAGGGAGACTGTTTGAAGTTAACCCCAAGAAGAGCAGGAGGGAGTCACGGGTCCACTATGAATGCTTTCTTTCCTATGATGTCTGGGATTTTACCCACTTTCTTCTTGTGAGCCAAGGTTGAGCACCTACTCTTCGTTGAAGATCTATTTGCATTTTCTCCTCTGAGCCATCTGTTCATATTCATTGCTTATTTTTCTAACGGAAGTGTTGAACTTTTTTCTTTTTTTTTTTTTTAGAAGCTCTTTATGTCTTCGGGACATTAATCCTTTCATATCTGTTGCAAATGCCTTTTCCCTGTTTTGTCATTTACATTTTTACTCTGCTTATGGTGCAAAAGTTTATTTTTAAGTAGTCAAATTCATCAGCCCTTTCCTTTATTGCATCTGGATTTTGAATTAAAATTAGGAAAGCTTTCAGCAAACTCAAGTTACAGAGAGATTCATCAATTTTTAAAAATATTTGAATTATTTCATTTTTTTCTTTATATCTAAGTCTTTAATTATTTGGAAATTATTGTGTACAGTATGAGAATTATAATCAGTTTTATCTTTTTCCATAGAGCAGTCCAGTTATTCAAACATCCCTTACTAAAATGTCCATTTCTGCTCAATTGTGCTGCAATTCTGAATTTATGGCATACTATATTTGCGTATACAACTGTGTCTCTCTCTAGGCTTCTTTTCTGATCCATTGTTCTCCATGTCCATCCATGTGCCGGTATCACATCATTTTAATTTTTGAGGCTTTATGTATGTGTTAATATCTGGTAGGGCTAGCTATTCTCCACCTTTATTCATACTTTTTTAGGATTTTCTTGATTTCTTTGCCTTCTTGTTCTGCCAAATAAACTTCATAAAAAAATGAAATCCTTTTGTATTTTTACTGGAATAATGTCAAATTTATAAGTTAAGTTGCAGAGAATTGACATTTTTATGATGCCATATCTTCATATGACACCGTGTCTTTCCTTTTGTCCATGTTAATTTGGGGGTCCCTCAGGAGTAATTTATAGTTTTCTTCATAATTCTTGAACCATTCTTGTTAAGTGTACACCTAAGTATTTTATTCATTTGTTCATTTTTATTTCCCTCCCGTTCCACTATATCTTCTACACCTCATTTTCTTAGATATGTGTAAAGACTATTGGTTTTAACATGTTGATTTTATACCTCCTACTTTATTAGATTATCTTATTGTTTGTATAATTTTCCACTGATTGGTTTAAGTTTCCCGGATGTATAAATATGTCATATGAAAATAGGAATGCTGTACTTCTTTTTTTTCTAATTCTAACATCTCTAATTACATTTTCTTACTATGCCACAGTTCCGTAGACTATAAGATGAAACAGTAAATTTATCTATCTCATAATTGGGTTGTATGTATGAAAGGATATGAAATGTGTAAAATGCTTAGAGCAGTGCCTGCAATGTAATAAAGCCACAATCAACAGTATTGTTATTGAACAGTTATTATTATATATGCGTATGTATATCTATTAATTCATGTGTTTGATAAAACATTCTAGAGTTAAGCAATTCTTAATAGCAAGCATTTTCACATCTACAATTGGAATTATGTGGGTTAAAAATCACTTTCTGGGGCACCTAGGTGGCTCAGTTGGTTAAGTGTCTGACTCAATTTCAACTCAGGTCATGATCTCAGGGTCGGGTCATAGGATTGAGCCCTGAGTCAGGCTCTGTGCTCAGCAGGGAGTCTGCTTGAGATTTTCTCTCTCCTTTTCCCTCTGCCCCTACCCCTCTCTAAAAAAAATCACTTTCTGAGGAGATTAGTGTTTGTGAAACTTTGATCACATGTCACCTTCACAGCTTTTGCCATATAGTCTACCGTACCATTTCTCTTCTTATTTATATAGTATTTTTCTTTAAAGGGAAAAATTTCTTTTTCTATAAATATGTATATAAAGATATGGAATATATATATATAAATATGTATTATATATAATGTCTGTTCATATGTCTCTATACATATATATTTATATTTATAGTATATAATTTTTATATATTATATATTTTATATAGCATATCATATAATAATATATAATTATAAACATATGTTTATATATTACATATATATTTTTACACATATAAATTATGTCACTGGTTTAATTTGAGAAACAGTGTTTTTCCGATACATATTTGAATAAAGGCATTGTCACTTAAAATTTAACACCTGAATTCATGTCATACCTAACATTTGGGTAAACATTAATGAGTTTATACTTTAGGCAGGAGTCCTTTTTACTATCTCAGATAGTTGACAAGCTTATTTTTAAAAACCTCTTGAGTAGGGGCACCTGGGTGGCTCAGTCATTAAGCGTCTGCCTTCGGCTCGGGTCATGATCCCAGGGTCCTGGGATCGAGCCCCGCATCGGGCTCCCTGCTCTGCGGGAAGCCTGCTTCTCCCTCTCCCACTCCCCCTGCTTGTGTTCCCTCTCTCGCTGTGTCTCTCTCTGTCAAATAAATAAATAAAATCTTAAAAAAAAAAACTTCTTGGGTAGGTTTTATAATCAGTCTTAATTACAACATGAATATAGACTCTGTAAAAGTGTGATCTTTGGTCTTATTCGCTGCTCCATAAATATTTGTAGAATTAATTAATTGCTCTCTTCCTTCATGCCATGCTCTGGGGGTGCAATGGGAATTGTCATATTATGTTGCGCTCTTCTGGTTTATGGTTAGTGCGCATTGCATGCAGGAAATGGCAGAATGGAGAATGTGTCACTTCAAGAAAATTCACTTAAGAATAAAGAATTGCATTGGCTAGTCATAGCTACCTCTGTTTTTAAGGGCTTGTTCCTCATGATATTTGCTTTTGATACTAGGCCATGTCCTCATTCACATTTTTCCCTTGCTTCTGGAAGTTTCCCTGCAGATTATTTTTGAGTCATGAGGTTTTAAACTTTTGCAGAGGGTAGGGCTGATGCCATCACTATATAATTAGAAATTTAGAAATGTGGGGTAAAATCCAGCTAGGGTATATTTGGCTTTAGTTAGATCTGCAACTTATATAACTCAGTCCCAAATGCTAAATGTTGCCTATAATTAGAAAGGCCCACTTTTATAATTGATAGTTAAAATTATTGTAACTGATACTTAATGGGCTTACTTTAGGTATCCTTATAATCAGGAATGAGGAGGCAGCCTGTTTATGTCTTTCAAAGTAAGCTTCTCAAAAATTGTCCCTTTAAGAAAATAAGGTCACTTTATGAAGCATGATTCTCTCATGTTCTACTTTGTTAAATGACATAGTTTGTAAGTTTTCAAATCGCCATCTGCATTCTATAATTAGAGCAGTATATTTTTCTTCCAAACATTTGACAAATTAAGGATCCCAAGGTCTCAAACATAACTTTTCACAGCATGTGCATAATGCTGGAAGCTTCTGTATATATCGAGAGGAGGATAGGCCATTAGAGTAGGAAAAACAAGATTAAAAAAAAGAGAGAGGACTAGGCTTGGGGTAAAAATACGTGAATTAAAATCATGGCTCAACCATTCACTAGTGTGGGGAATCCTCTGACCTCCTCTGGGCCTCTGTTTCCAGTTGAGAAATGGGGACAATAGGAAAGGCAAGAAGGGGGTCTGAAAGGGAGGAGGGTCCCGTTCAACAAATATTTTCCTGAGTTTGTCATGTGTCAGGTCCTTCCTAAATGTAGATGAGACAGAGACAGAGAAGGTAGGATGAAGCCCAGCATTCAGGGAGTCTGTAGGACAGGAAAATAGGGATAATTACATTGTACTATAGAGAGAGAAAGTATGTGAAAATAAGCATGGGGGAGTGACCAAAGATAAATGGATAATCATTTCTTTATTCATTCATTCAACAAATATTGATCGACTACTTATGTGCCAGAGACTAAAGATGCTAGAGATTCACCATTGAATGGAACAGTGCATGCCATTTCACTCATGAGAGGGGCACAGGTTATGAGGACGAACAAAGAAGGCATAGGAAATAGAGAATCAGATCTGGGTAGGAGACCCATCACTGCTTTAATTCTACAAATGTGTTGGCTTGAGAAAGCCTCTGTAACAAGAAGATCCTTGAGCCAACACCTGCAGGAGGTGAGAGAGGAACCAGGTGCCAGGCAGTGTGATCTACAAGCCCTATAAGCCCTGAGGTGGGATGTGCTTGGGGAGAGGCGGGAAATGAGAATGGGACAAAATATTTTAGGGCCTTATAGTCCATAGTAAGGATGTCAGATCTTACTCTCTGTGTATTGGGAATCACTAGGTGGTTTTAGACAAACAGTGACATGATCTGACTTAAATATTTTGAAAAGATTACCCTGACTGCATGTGTGAGGCAAGGCGGTGGGTGGGAGAGAAGGTGAGAAGCTGGGCAGACAGCAAATGCCATGACTCCCAGAGCAGAGGGTATTTTCCTTCAGGATGTAATGCAGTAGCTAAAGAGAGGTGGTCAGAAGCCAGGAGAATGCTAAGCCATCCCTTGCCCTGTGGAAAGACCTATGCAAGAAAGTACAACACCTCTTCATTTGCCTAGAGAAAAACAGTGCTCTCAGGGTGTAAGAGTTCAGTTGATACCACGAGATAGCGCCCATGACAAGGATGTACATGGAGGAACTAGAGGGGAGTCTGGGAACCGCATAACTGATTTTTCCAGGGAGCAGGAGGTTTTGGAAGGGCGGGAAGTAGAAGGAGGTAGAGAAACACAGTACAAAATGTGGATGAAAAACGCTAGAGGGAGAATAGCTGGCCAGAGGAGCGTCCATGTTTCAGGACCGATAATACAGAGCTGGGGCAGAACAGCTAGTGGATATAAGTGGGAGTCAAGCTCCTCTGTGGCCCCATTACCTTTCCATGTGGGCTGCAAGGAGGGAAGCTGGCAAAGGTAACCTCTTGGTGAATGCTTATTAAAAGCCACCTATTTATAATTTTTCCTACTATATAGAAATTATTCAATGTAACAATACCACTTCTAGAAATTGATTACCTCAAATAGTTAAGGATATGTGCAAATAGTTAACTGAAATATATATAATACAGCATTATTAATAATAAATTAATGTTTAGAGTTGAGGTATCCAGTAGTATATACACACTGGTAGATATTGTATGTCTTTCTCATAAGATATTATATATACATTTACAAGCACATTGCACAAAGATATTTAATAATATGGGAACTATTCATGATACATTGTTAAGTGATCAAAACAAGCAAAAAACAATATTATATTATATTTATATTATATTATATTATATTATATTATATTATATTATCCCACTTACTTCTGAGGGGTCGCCATTATCTGAAATTTTCTTATCTCAACCCTATGGTTCAAGAGAAATGAAAAGTGATTGTTGGGGTGTCTGGGTGGCTCAGTTGGTTAAATGTCCCACTCTTGATTTTGGCTCAGGTCATGATCTCAGAGTCATGGGATCGAGCGCACTGTGGGGCTCTATGTTGGGCGTGGAGTCTGCTTAAGATTCTCTCTCTCCCGGGCGCCTGGGTGGCTCAGTTGGTTAAGCGACAGCCTTCAGCTCAGGTCATGATCCTGGAGTCCCTGGATCGAGTCCCACATCGGGCTCCCTGCTCGGCAGGGAGCCTGCTTCTCCCTCTGACCCTCCCCCCTCTCATGTGCTCTCTCTCTCTCTCATTCTCTCTGTCTCAAATAAATAAATAAAATCTTTAAAAAAAAAAAAAAAGATTCTCTCTCTCCCTTTCCCTCTGCCCCTACCCATCTCCCAATGCTCGTGAGCACAGCATCCATGCTCTTTCTCTCTCAAAAAAAGTTATTGTAATATAAAATGGTTGATTAATAAGCTACCTCGAAAAGTAGTCCTTGCTTGAATATCCCTCCCTATTCAACACTGATACTTACTGCAGTAGTGTCCTGATTGATAGAAAGTTGATTTTTGGATGTTATAAATACCTTAAAATGACCAGAAAAGGGACCAGATCTCTTTGTCAGTTATTGTAAACAATAAAAGAGGAAATAGAGGTTCTATATTATAGAACTATAATAGAGTTCTACTATTCGCCAGTTTCAGTCCCAGATGAAATTCTCCCTACATTCTTCTGCCCTTCATGATGGTGTAGACACACTAACGCGGTTCCTCCTGGACTTGACTCATCTGTAGGCTTCCCATTGTTCCAGTATCACGGACATGCAAGGGACTGGGGACGGGTCTTTAGGTAAAGGCAGGACAAGATGGATATAAAGCCAATTGTAACAGGCTTGCATTGTGATGAGAGTTCAGATCTTCTGAGTCCTGCTGGACCTCCTTTTTCTTATCCCCCGGGGAAGTATAATGTGAGAATTAAGAGCTAGACTCTGGATCAGACTGCAAATTCTTATTAATCAAATGCACTTGGAGTGTTAGTTATTCTCTTCAGTCATCTATAAAATGGGGTAAAAAATATTTAGCTATTTTATAGGATGGATGTGAGTCTTCAGCAAGATGGAATGCGTCAGGTGCTTAGAACAGGGCTAGGCACACATGAGGCTCTAATTTTATATTAGCTACTATCTCCACCACACCCCCACCAATACCATCATCATCCTCACCATTATCGCCCCCCAACCATCAGCAGCAGCATCCTATCAGTAATGGAATTTATAATGCCAACTTTCAAACTGGACTCTTTTAAATGATTTCATTGTTTGATAGGTTTTTAAAAAATCCTATTTAAGCTTATCAGGCATATCACAATCTCTGATAATCTAGTAGCATCTGCTATATCATATACCTTTATTATTCAACACTTAGCATTCAACAACCATCATTACTCACTAGTTAAAATATTTTTATTGACCTGCTGCATTTGCATTTTAATCATTTTAGATAAAACCCTTGAATTTGGATGTTTAAGTTTTCAGAGAATTTGAGAATAGATCCATCAGGATATATAGATTGAAAGCCCTAAACTAGTCCATATCAAAAAGTGTATCTTTCATCTCTGAACCGGTAACCTTATCTATCTGTCCCCCAAAATCAAGGGAAATGGATGCTCATAATACATTATTCTGGCAGAAGTTGCCCACCCAATAAGTCTTCAACCTTTCTTACTAAAAGAGGCTGTGATTTTGATGTTGAAAGCAATGCACTCACCGAAAAGTCTACCTTTCCTGTCATCCTATGACTATAGGACTCACCAGATGACCAATTCAGGCCAGTGAGATGTAAATGGAAGTTACTTGGTGGGACTGCCTGGGAAGCACACTAAAAAAAAAAACAACCTCAACTCACATATTCCTATTTGCCCTTTCTTCTGTTTTCTGGCCAGAATCTGGACTTTAATGGCTAGAACAGCAACAGCCATCTGCTTATCATGAAGCAAACTTAAGAAGGAAGCCACACGCTAAGAACAGCAAAACCAAAAATATAGGGAAACTGAGACCATCAGAGTCACCATACCAGTCAGTCCTAGACTGTGATAGGTTCTACTAACATATTTCCTTTTCATAATAAAAATCTTTTCCTTAGTCTTACAACCAACAAATTAATAAATTTGTGTTAAACACATACTACCTGCCAAGAAGCAATCTTTCAGATTGCTTATAACCTGGCAAGACATTTACAATACAGTGTGCAGTTTCATTATATTAATATATATCAGCAGGCAAAGCCTGAGTATTGCAGTGAAGTTGTAAAGGACCTAGCCAGACTTCCCCAAGGACATCATTGCTATGTATTATCTGTACTTAATATTTAGTAAGAATCAAGCCTGAAATATGCTTCTGTAGGACATCATACTTTTTAAAAATTCTTCCCCGCACCCCACAAAAAAATGCTATTTTCAAATGATAAGGAAAATGCACTTTAGATGATTGTCCCCAAACTACTCATTTCCTGTGAAATGGATTACTATACATAGGAAATGTTATTTTGAGCCATAAATGTCTAAAAGCCCAAATTCTCAAAATAAAGTCATATATCTAAAAGTCAACAACATAAAGTTTGTTCTTCTAATACTTTGTGGGCTTTTATAAGCCTACCATGATGCCTTTCAATTTCTGTAATGTTTTAGCTCCCACAAAGAGCCTGAGTCCTTGTGGGCATATTTATCAAGGGAATATTTGTGACTAAAAACAATCCATCTCCAGGGAATTCTCTGCAAAAGTCACAAGGGTGACCTTTAAAGATGAAAGAATTTCCTCAAAATTTATTTATTTAGTTTGAACATTGCAAAAAAAGTTAAGATATAACATTGACCACAAACCACTGAATTTCCAGAAATAAACATGGGTTTGGGAAAGGCCTGAGGATTATTATTTATTTTTTTTGTCATTGAGTCTTATGTTAAGACAGTCACTGGCTATAGACTTTTGCATCTTTTTTTTTTTTTTAAAGATTATTTATTTGAGAGAGCGAGAATGAGAGAATGAGAGAGAGAGTACATGAGAGGGGGGAGGGTTAGAGGGAGAAGCAGGCTCCTCGCCAAGCAGGGACCCCGATGCAGGACTCAATCCAGGGACTCCAGGATCATGACCTGAGCCGAAGGCAGTCGCTCAACCAACTGAGCCACCCAGGCGCCCGACTTTTGCATCTTTAATATCCTGATGATATAAGCCTAACATTCATTCATCCACTTATTCATTCAACAGTATAATTAGATTCCAGGTACTCTTCTTGGTGCAAAGTAAGGGCAATTAACAAGATAGAACTCACGTCCTGAAAAGCAAAATAACATTTCTATGGAAGCAAAAAATAATAATTTCAGGTAGTTCTATGAAAGCAAAGGAATAAAGGAATCGATTAATTGGTAGGGGCACATCTTGGTAGAGTGATAAGAGAAAGAGTCTTTCCACAGGAGTGCATTTGTGTGCAGATCTAAATGATGAGCAGTGGTGAGCTTTGCAAAGATCCATAGAGAAATCACTCCTTGTAGCAGTAATAGCACGTGCAAATGACCAAATGTTGGGATGAGCTTGAATTGTTCAAGGAGCACAGTGAAAAATGGAGAGATTGGTGAATTAGATTAGAAAGGTACACAGAGATTGAAACATGTAGAGTCTTATTAGCCACAATTAGGACTCCCCATGTGATTCTATTCTATTGGAAAGGTTAGGGACAGAAAGACATGATTTGATTTCTGAAATGTGATTCTGGCTGCTATTTGGGAAATGAATTGAAACAGGACAAGAGTATCAAGCAGAGAAACTGGCTAGGGGACTATTACCATCATCTAGGAAAGAGACTGTGGTGGTTTGGACTGCCTGGAGCTATGAGAATTGTATGCTCATGTCTTAGATATTGCATTCACACTTGAAGAATGCTAAAACTAACAACAACATTGTGCAAAGGTACTGTTATTATTCTAATTTTCTGAGGAGAAAATTGCAACTCAGAGAGGTTTAAAAAAGTTGCAAATAGCAGACTCTACACTGAGTCAGTCAAATTTCAAAGACTGTGCTCTTAAGTGCTGTATTATCATGACTTCAAGGAAGCGGTTATTGTAGATTATCATGTGAGGGATGATGGGAATGAAGGCCCTAGTCTTGGGATGTGGGAGTATCTGACTCTCATCTAGGGGGACATTTTGCTCCACAGGCCTGTTGAGAACAAGGAAGGATCTGAGAGTTTTATCCTACTTGCAAGTGAACAGTTTCATATATGCTGTCAGAAGACACGAGGCTCCTGGGTAAGAGACAAAGGACTTTTTTCTGCACAGCAAGCAGCACATGCTTCAAGTCCCTCCTTGCCCTCCAAGTCCCGCAGGAGAGGATAAAAGGAGGCTTTCAGGCAGAGGGGTCCAGGTTGGATTTGTATTGCAAGTGAGGGACATTAAGCTCAGGGAATGCATTGCTGTTACAGTAAACTAAGCAAGCCTGCTCGCTATCTGGGGGGAGACAAAGTTGCTCTCTATTGATGGAACCCTAAAAGCTGACCTAAGTAAAGAGCAGGCAGTTGGGACCTTACATTCTGGTCATTATTTTCAGCAATGATGCACAGGAATGCTCACGGCCTATGGTGGCCTCCTCTTCCCCTACCAGCTCATCCCAATGGGAACAAAGCCATCCCTCCTCAGGACTGACACAGGAAGTTGTCCCAGGTTTAACCCTTACACTGTTGTAGAAAGAGATAGGGACATGCTTAAGAAATCAGAGCACTGGTGTAAGGGTTTTGAATGATTTGGGCAGCAAGTAAGCGAATGTTCACTTGTCAGGATCTTGGAGGAGGGTTTCATTTTCTCACATAAAATGAAATTCTGGCAACAGGTGATTTGTTGGTGATGGTTTGGTGGCTCCACAATATCTGGCCTCCAGATTAGCATCCCTGCAGTCTTCTGAACTTTCCACTTACCGTTACAAGATGGACCTGACTCTTCTGAGCATGGTGTCCTTCACCCAGTTATTTCCAAAGCAAGAGCCAGTGGGGTAGAGCATTTCCTTTCCAGTGCGTCTTCTTGTCAGGGGTGAAAACTCACATCCTCCCGGGCCCCCAGGGGATTTCTATTTATATCTCAAGGGCCACACCTGGGTCCCGTAACCACCCCTAGATTGTGGTCTGCTCCTCTCTCTCCTGAGAGGCCTCTGCCAGGTATTTGAATACAGTCGAGGTTTTGTGAGGAAAAAAGGAAGTGTTGGCCTTTGGGTTGGCACATTTCCACCCTCATTTACTTTCTGGCATTTAGACCTGGGCGCTGGGCAAGAAGGATGACCTGGAATCCCACAATCACTAAAGCAAGCAGTGGCTTTATAGGTGGTTTCCCAGGGGTGACAATGAAGAGGGATTTTGTTATTCATGCCAGCCCGGTTTGGAGACGGACACAGAGCCTGCCAATTAACTTGGCAAAGAACTCCACTTCAGTGAACTTTAAATAAAGAGCACAAAGGAGGACAAAGGGGAATTATTTTATAATCTGACTCAAGCCCTGCATGTTCCTGAGTCACTGAATAGAACGAGGAGAAGGTCTTGTCGGCATATGCTGTCAATGGGCCGAAAGCAGAAGGAAGTGGAGAGAAAGCTGTTTGTATGCCTGGAACCTGTCACAAAAATCCCAAACAAGCAAAATGAATGCTACATTTCTCAGCGGGGGACGCAGCCCAGGACACAGCCCGGCCTGCTTGCTCGCAGGTTGAGTCCGCGTCCAATTTCCTCCTTTTAATAATATTCACCATATTGACAGTCACTTGCAGGTTTTTAAGTTCTGCCTATGTTCCCACTGAAATCATCCTTCCTTGTTGCCTCCCTGAGACCTCGTTCAAGAAACACCTGAGCTAAGCAAGACAGCAAACACATAAATGAAAAAAAAATTTTAATGGTGCATTAATCAGAACACATCTCTGGAAATTTCTCCAGGCTCTTGCACGTAAAGCACTGTACCCATTGAAATAACAGTGGCAACAGTCATTTATTGTTAGGAATTGGAATCATAATCATGGGATATTTTTCATTGAGAATTAGGTTACACTGTTAGGTCTGTAATATGTGGTTTTAAGGTTTTAAAAAAATAACTCTTTGGTTGTTGTAGGTTTGCTTTTTTGGGGGGGGGGGAGACTTGACAAACACAGCACATTTATCACACAAGGAGTCATTATTATAATTGATTAGCCATCCTAGGTGTACCTAGAACTATCAATATGTTTTTATATGGACAGCTCTGTGTGTGTGTGTGTGTGTGTGTGTGTAGGAAAACTTAAACAGACATCACAGATGGATCCTATAGGCAACTGGTTCAGATTTTGGCCCCCAAAATAATAATATATTTTCAACCAGATAATTATCATTATAGAGCTGGTGTAGCCTGGTGTGGCTCAGAGTATGGTTCTGAAGTCAGACTCTGGGGTTTCAATTCTCACTCTGTCATTTGAGCTTGGGGGAGTTACTGAATTTCTCTGAGCCTCAGTTTCCTGATTTATAGATTGAGTTAATAGCAAATACAAGAGTCATATTCATAGCAAAAATGAGAATGATGGTATGATAGCACCTAACAGTAATTAAGGGACAGGTACTGTTGTAAGCACTTCCGTGTTCACTCATTTACTGTTATTAATACTAATGATTATAAGGATTTGTGAGGATAAGATGCAATATGTACCTAATACAGTAAGTACTTCATATGCTGTAAATATTTTAAAACATGTATTAGCCAGAATAATATTAATTGAGGAAGTGAATTAGGCATGTCAGTCAAAAGGGAGCAGACCAATTATGCTCCTAGACCGAGCCAAAGAACTCCAGGCTATATTAGTTATTTATTTTGAGAGGCAATGCCAAGGTTTTGTGGGCGAAGGATTTTAAAGTATATCCTGCCCTACCAGAATTCACAAAACACATTAACAGCAAGGGATCCCTCATCTAGATTCTTTTAAACTAGAGCCTGAAAGATTTCCACATGTTTGTGTGTCCATCTGCACATTTCTAGCTGGAACCTCAAGAGTTTAGTTAAATATTTGCACAACAGACATTTTCAAGAATGTTTGGGGAGGACAGTTATACTCCCTGCTGCCACTGCAGATCAGCTCCTCACCCGGTTGGCGGTGTTCCTTTCTGGGCTTGGCTTCCTGGTGTCAGCAGAGTCGTTAAGCCCTCCCCTGTTGACTTTTTATTAACGAACAGGGAAAACTGTCTACCACCATTCATTCGCTCACTCATTCACTCGTCCATTCTCCAAAGAGCACCCAGAGAGGCCTGTGAAAAAAGCAAAGCAGATCACAAACATTCTTAAATGTTGGAAAGCTTGAGCAGTTTCTTATGCATCGGATGAAACCTTGTCCTCTTACCTTGGGCATGAACCCCACAGGCCTTTGTCCTCGTTTTTCATTATGAGCCCTGTCTCTCTGCTTCAGCCCCATCTGTCTTACCGTGTCTCATTCAAGGAGCCAAACTTACCAAGCTTTAAGGCCTTTCCATTCCCAGTGTGCTCTTGTCTACCTTTTCCATGAGGGGCTCAGCTCCAACACTTCCACTTCATGGAGGCTCTTCTTATGGATCCCGCTTAAAGGAACTCTCGCCCAGGGCCTGCCAACAGTACCAAACACATAACAGGTACCAGTAGTTAATTAATTTAAGTCACATGAATTATGCTTCTACTGTGTGCAAATTATTCCCTTTTAAAGAAAATATGTAGGTGTATAATTAAACCCAGGGCGGCCTCCTGAGATTATAGCTGATCTCTTGGAAGAGAGACAGTATTAGTGATGGGTAATATCTGGGATGGTGTGCTTCTGTTTAAATGGGCACAGGAGTCGGGCAGGGAAACAGTGTGTGAAGTCAAGCTCATTTTTAAAACAGGAGAAAGAGTGAGAGAGGTGGCCCAGCTCAAGAGTCATGCCCCCGCCTAAAATAATTCAAATTCAATTTAAAACATAAAAACAAAAACTGTAGCCTTTGCCACCGATTCAGCTGACTGGTTTCTAGTCCTTGATGCAGTGCTTACTCTGCCAAATGCTCTCCTACACCGTCTCCATATTTTCTTCAATTTGACATCCGTAATAGCCCCGTGAAGAAGGTACTGGAATTGACATCATTTTTATATGCGGTACTTTACCTTTAGAGATCAGGGCAGACTTTCTCTGTAAAGGGCCAGATAGTACATATTTTAGGCTTGGTGGGCTCTCGGGTCTACTTCAACTCTTAGGCTCTGACTTCCTGGCCCAGAAGCAGCCAGAGTCATCAGCTAAACAAATGGGTGTAGCTGTGTTCCAATAAAACTTTGTTTACAAAACAAGTAGTGGGCCGGATTTAGCCACGTGCAGTCTGCCAACCTCTCTTACAGAAGGAAGGAAATTTGCCTGCATTTCAATAGCAGCCGAGTGGCAGCTAGGGTCTGAACTCAGGTTGTCCTGATTCCCGAATGCTAGGTTTCAAATACTGCATTTCCATACTTACTTCCCCTCCTTTCTGCTGCCCCATCTAGTAGGTCAGCATTACCACAGTTTTTTAATAACTATAATGAACATAGTGACTGCTTACTACACGCCAGGCATTATCGAAGGGATCTATGTATATATTCAGGGATTTGATCCTTATGGTGTTGAAGGAAGAAGCCAGTACTCAATATCTGAAATAAAAAGCTGCATTTTTCACTTGCTAGGAAGGGAGAACTGTTCTGGTTTCCTATGTTTCTGAACAAGCGAGAGAGCTGAGCCTTTAACGGTTGGTTTGGGGACCTGGGGAGTTCAAGGATTGGTGGGCTTTCAGAAGCAGAGCTGAGGGATTGGTCACCTTTAGCTCTCCAGGTCTGCCTAGTGTCCGAGGCTGAGTTGCTGTGGATAGTTGGAGATGGATTTAAAACCACTTCCGGTGATTCCTTGCTCCTAGTATGGACAGGGTCAAAATACAATCAGCATTTTTCTCTCTTGAGTTTGGATACTAAAAACTTTTTATGCTTACAGCAGTCCTGTGAAGGAGATACTCTTCTTATCCCCCACTTAATGTAGGAGGAAACAGGGCATATAGAGGTTATGTGACTTGCCCAAGGTCCTAAGGCTGGTGAATGGAGGAGCCAGGATTTTAAATCTGAAAGTCTGGATCTATATTCTCTGCTCTCCAAGTGGACCTCTTCTGCCTCCTGTGTCATATATTTGCTTTCATGAGAATTACAGGTTGGTCACTTATGGGCATGTCAACGAAATCCTCATTCGAATCTATCCATTTTATTCATTTCAGCTCATCATTCACTTTCATCTCCATTCCCTCTATTAGGTAACAAATGGCCACTTAAAAAAGAACAGCCACAAGGCCAAATTCCTTGATGTGAAATGCAGTGCCATTTAAGGTAATTGCTCCTAATACTTTGGCTTCTAACTGAAAAGTCAGGCTTGCTTTTGCTAAAAGGTTAATAAGCAGAAATCTTGACTTCACAGTACATCAGGACAGATAAATGAGTATGTGAAAGATAATGCAAAATTACAGCCTACTTTAACCCTACTGGGTTTGTTCTTGACTCTTAGACCAGCCTTACAAAAGGTTAAATGGAAAATTAAGGGAAAGACAAGTCTGTCTCTCTGCAAATTCTTGTTCCACCTTCTACAACTCACAAGACTCAACAGTTCATGGCCAATATTTACAGCAGAACTAGGAGAATTATAACTAGAGAGTTGTAATAGTCTCCTACCTGACCACAGACTGATCCAGAGGACAGAAGACGTGGACTTCCTTCTGTTTTCATGAATAACTTGCAAAATCCTGGGAAATGGGTTGAATCTGTCCCTATATATTAGTTTCCTAAGGCTGCTCTAATAAAGTACTGCAAACTGTGTGGGTTCAAACAACAGAAATTTATTGTCTTATAGTTCTGGAGACCAGAAGTCTGAAATCAAGGTGTTGGCAGGGCCACACTCTTTCTGAAGACTCTAGGGGAGCATCCCTCCCTGCCTCTTCGGGCTTCTGGTGTTTACCAGCAGTCATTAGCATTCCCAGGCTTATAGATGCATCACTGCAATCTCTGCCTCCGTCGACACATAGGTTTATTCCCTGTGTTTCTGCCATTGAGTCTCTTGGCTTCTTCTAAAGCCACCAGCCATATTGGCGTAAGAGCCCACTCTACTTTACTTTGACTCATCTTCACTAATTACATTGACAATGACCTAATTTCTAAATAAGGTCCCATTCTGAGGTCCTGGGGGTTGGAACTTCAGCATATCTTTTGTCAAGGGACATAGTTCAACCCATAACACCAGGATTCCATGTTCTCATTGGTTTTGTGATAAGATTGCTTTCTTCATAGGGGTACTACAGGGTGGATAATGTGATTCAAGTCCTTTGAGGAAAAAGTACTCTGTAATTATTAAACATATCACTGACAGATTAATCGAAAAGATGAGGACTTATTCATAGGATAGGCTTTATGAAGTCTAGAATTCTTTTATTACACACCCAACCAACTTCCTTTTTACAGGAGCTGAGCTCCCCAAGGTGTATTCTTGCCAGAACAATAAGTAACTTCAAAATAAGTGAGGTATACACAAAAGGATGCTAATTTCTGATCTAGATGTGATTCTGCAGCAAGTTTCAGAAATTGCTTCCTTTATGTATGGACTGGACACTTCTTAAGAGAAAACCAGTTTCTCCCCCGAGATGCAAAAGATTGTTTCTTCTATTTGTTCTGGAAGAAAGGAAGTTTTCATCAGCCTGGACCATTCATATTTGGCTTTTTCACTGAACTTGTAGAAATGAATGTCAATTCAGACAGTAATTTTATGGAGATACAGAAAGGATGCTCAGACCTCTTGAGAAGTAAAGTTGGCATGAGAGTGGGAAACAAAAAGCTCCCATAATCTTGTTTGGGGTTTTGTTGCTCATTCACTCATTTGTTCAACATAAATATAGAGGCCCTGGATGTCAGGCATGGACAAGGGAGATGCAAAGATGTATTAAGATGTGGTCCCTGCCCTTGGGAGCCCACAGGGAAGTAGAGAAAGCATGTCAAGAAATAGAATAATATGGGCGCCTGGGTGGCTCAGTTGGTTAAGCGACTGCCTTCGGCTCAGGTCATGATCCCAGGGTCCTGGGATCGAGTCCCGCGTCGGGCTCCCTGCTCTGCGGGGAGCCTGCTTCTCCCTCTCCCACTCCCCCTGCTTGTGTTCCCTCTCTCGCTGTGTCTCTCTCTGTCAAATAAATAAATAAAATCTTAAAAAAAAAAAAAGAAATAGAATAATATGATAAGTTCCATCGAAGAGGTTATTTCCAAAATGCTGTGGATACAACTGATGCCATTGAAGGAAATCAGGGAAGGTTTTCTTGAAGCAGAAACAACACAAGCAGGGAATGTGACTGTGCAAAGGCCAAGCAGTTTAGGTACTGTATGATGTCCTCTGTGGCTGGAGAGTAGAGTGTGAGGCGTGTTCAGGGACCATATCATAAATATTTAAACTCGGTCATCAAAAAGTAGTAATTTTCTTTTATTTTCTTAATGCTGATTTTTCTTCATTTAAATTAATCTCATCTTGGGGGCATCTGGTTGGCTCAGTCGGTTAAGCATCTGCCTTCAGCTCAGGTCATGATCTCAGGGTCCTGGGATGGAGCCCTGCATCCGGTGCTCTGCTCAGTGGGGAGTCTGCTTCTCCCTCTCCCTCTGCCATTCCCTCTCACTGATGCTCTCTCTCTCTCAAATAAATAAATAAAATCTATTTAAAAAAAAAATCTCAGCTTGTTATATAAAACCTAAAGCAGCAGGAAGTATAATATGGAAATTAAAATCACCTTTAATCTCCTTAGCCAGAGATAAATTTTTTGTGTTTTATTAATGTCCTTCAGTCTTTTTAAAAATTATTCAATGAATTTAATATAATGTATTTATTTTAATTTTAGCTTATTATAATGTTAAGGTATACATACTTTTGTCTGTCTCTCTCTTTTTTCATTTAACATTATACCGTGGACTTTATCTGGAAGAAATTTTTTCTACATAGTGTTGTTATATATCTACATTAAAACTCTGGTACTCTAGTAACAAGCAGAGGTTCTACAATCTAGGAGAACATCAAGATGGCTTAGAACTACCGTTCCTCGCTGCCAAATTGTTGTTTGTTTTTTTTTTTTTAAGATTTTATTTACTTATTTGACAGAGAGAGAGCTAGCAAGAGAGGGAACACAAGCAGGGGGAGTGGGAGAGGGAGAAGCAGGCCTCCCGCTGAGCAGGGAGCCCGATGTGGGGCTTGATCCCAGGACCCTGGAATCATGACCTGAGCCAAAGGCAGACGCTTAACTGACTAAGCCACCCAGGCGCCCCAAACTGATTGGTTTTGATCTGTTTCAACTCATCATGTGATTCACAGAAATCAAATAACCGGCTCCTTTTTTTTTTTTTTTTTTTTTTTTTATGAAGGGGCATTTTGAGTGATAAATGAGAAAGAACGTGTCTTGAGAAAGAAAATGTAGAAGGTAAAAATGTCAGGTTTTAAGCAGAGTACTTATTTTCTAAAAACAAGCATTTCTCTTTATTTGAACTTCCAGTCTGAGCTTGCTAACTCCATGATGCTTTAAGCCTAAGACCTGCACAACCTGCATCATTACAAGCCCTACAAGCTTTGTTGACAATATAATAACCATCTCAAATCATCTGTCTGGAGAACAAATCTTGGCTCAAAATAGCATATCAGATTTTTAAAATTTATCCTTGAAATAATAATAATACCATTAGGCTGGATCAAAACAGGCCCTGTGGACATGAAATGAAAACTCTGCACAGGAGTGTAGGCTTGTACAATATCCTCTAGGCTTTGTCTAATTCTAAGATGGTTGAATGCTTTTAATGTGAAAAATCAGTAGTTTGTTGTCATTTCAACAGTATTTAATAACATCCACAAATTCCACTAAACCAGAGAGTTCACAGTTAAGGGAATCAGAATGATTTTTTATTTTGTCTTAAATTAGAGGCTGTCAACTATTTTTAAATTCACCGTGTCACAGTGAACTAACAATATTCATCTACGATGGAAAAAAAACAACAACAACAAAACCTTGAGTATCTAGAAGGAAAAACCAAATTATCTCAAAGGAAACAAAAGTCATGTCAGCTCCAACCTTCCCTTCTGGGAAAGAGGATTAGGAAGCACTGCCCATTATTGAAAGGTAATTTTTGGGAAAAGGTAAAATCACGACTTACCTACAGACATCCAAATGAACACATGTTCAAGATTTTATTTTATGCATACGAAGGACCCAGACTGATGTTATGATTGGTTCAAAGGGAAAGTCCAAACAGCAGAGATTTATCTAGAGTAAAGAGATGTTGAGATGAGCTGTAGCCAAAGACGAACACTGTGTTTCCCAAAGGGTAGGAGTGAAGACAGTTTGAACCTCTCCCACATGAAGACACACTTCACACACGTCTCAGTGATTTACAGCTGCAGAGTCAGAAGAGCTGGAATATGCTAGCTCAGAGAGGGTGCTGTAGACCTGTGGAGCCTTCCACTGAAGCCCAATTTTTTATGCCGTGATGTATGAATCCACCTCTCACTGCCCTGTTGCCTTTTATTTCCCATTGCCAGTCTTTTGCAGTATTAAAACCCAGAATCCAATGAAATGAAGTCTACAGATATAGGAGGGGGAAAAGAAAAGATAAAAAAAAAAAAAAAAAACAAGAATCTAGGCCCAAGCCATCACTCTTACTGCTTAAGGGCAGTGGACACTTCCCATTGCACTGTAAACTCCATTTTCTCAGACATCCACTGTTAATGATAGACCCTGGTTTTTGAGACTTGAAGCTTTTACAATTACTAGAGCGCTCCTTAAAAAGAAAATATATATAAGTTTTTGAACACAGAATTAGATAAAGAGCAAATATTTACTTAGAATGAGAAAATAAATATGAAATAAAAAATGATTAAAATTCATAAATCACAAATGACTTAAAAGCTGATTTAAAAAAAAAAAAGCCATATATGTTCAAAGTGCAGCAAAAGAGCATAGAATTTATTTTCTTGTTAACTGAGTCATGCCTCTGTAGTTCCTTTTTCCCTACTTTTTTATGGATCTAACTTCTGATCATTCTATCATGTAATAATGATTTCATAATTTTATTTCTAGAGGGAAAATGGAAAGATAATTCAGTCTTTTTTCTACAATGGTTGGCTATTTCTGTTCTGAGAGTCATTTTGTATGCTGTTTTGTCTAGATCTATAAGACCTCATCAAGGCAAGATGTGTCAGATAAGCTGAGATGTGATTTAATATGCTTCTATTCGATTTTTGTGTCTTATACACTATGAATTCAGGGATTCTGAAATGCTGTTTCTCAGAATTCCCATCAAGAAGAATGAAAGTGTATAGTGTGTTTGTTGTTACTTATGCTATATTATCAAGTGGATTCTCAATGATAGAAACCTTTGGTGTCAGAATTTTTCATAGGTGGTCATCTGACTCTGAACAGTCCCAGCCTTGTTTCCCATCCATGGCCTACATCCTTGTGAGGTCAGAAACATGTGTCCACTTTGATCCCACTTCTGTTCTTTCGTCTTTGTTCCTTTATGAGGGAGAGCCAACCCAGTAGTCCCCGAGAATCTCTCAGGAAGTAATTCCTACACCAGAACAGTAAGCAAAATGTTAACTGAACACACCAATGATTATGAATCACATACCTATATCCCACTAAAACCAAAAACACTGTGTCTTAAATCCATCTTTCTCTTAGCCAGATCCAATCACTTTAATACCACCTGATGACAGGGATGTGTAACAAGCAGGAAGTTGGTGGGGAAGGAAGCATTCTAACTTAACTGTGCTTAAACACCTCACTCACAAAATACAGAAAAACACAAAAATATGTGTCTGTGTAAACATATTGCTAGTAACCCTCCCTCATTCCTCACTATATCCCCAGGGTCTTGACCATTACCTGGATTATAATAGGCACTCAATAAATCTCTGCTTAATGATTTAAAAAAATGCTTAAGAAAGCAGTATGAAAGGAAGGATATATTTATGGGAGGTTTTTTGGTGCCCTCAGGGGATGCTTGTACATATAGAAAATACTATTCAAGAGGTTTTTTTAAAAAAATAGTATTCAATTTTTTGAAGTTACAATTATAAAAGAAAAACTAAAAACTAGCTCTCCAGCTTTAAGTTTAGCTGTGAGCTAGATATATTTTAAATCCAGCTGATATAGTAATCACTTTTACAGGATCTTTGACAAATATTTCGTTTCTTTTACAAGCTGAAATGGCTCAAATATTTTAAACAACTTTTATAAATTTAACATATTCACTTTCCTTAAGTGTCCCCCAAGAGACTAGATTAATAAAAACCATCTTTCTGAATAGTTACCAAGTCTTTTTAATTTATGAATATTGAAACTCACAAAAATTTAAAGTTTTAATTCTCTTAATATGTTTCAAATGCATACATATAAAGTGCATACAAATGTATTATTTACAGAAAACTATCAATATTATGGTTTTTTACTCTCTAATTTTTTGGATTTAATTTTGGAGTTTAAGAAATCTATTCCCATTTAAGGAATACAGTTATCATTCCCACGACCCAGAATGATCCGTGAGCAGAGGCTTCACCCAGAGACTCTGCAGATTATCCGTGGCTACCCTGCTGGGGCTCACTGAGTTCTACTTTAATTTCCTCCTCCTGTTTTTGTAACTCCAGGATGTGGCTGAGTAGCCTATTGCCCTAAATTCAAGTCACACACATTTACTAATTCATGTCTATTCACAGGCTCTGTGACTCTCACCCAAGTTGGTCACTTGATTTAATTTTGCTTTTGCTTTTTCTTTCCATCTTAAAAGCACATGACATTGATCTATGCTGACTCAGACTTATGCATTTGATGGAATTTTAAAGACCTAGGATTAGAATTTCTACCCAAGGTTAAAGACTTGTCAGTTGGATGAGCTTGTTTTTTAAATATATATTCTCAAATTCGTACCACCGATGGAAATGTTGATAATTATATCCGGTTGAATTTTGTATACTTCACATGGCGTTTGTCTGATTTGCATTTAAACTCATGAGGTCATTCCACTGGCAGCAAATGTAAGTACCTTTCCTAAAAATAAAATCAAAGACACCCTCCTGCTATTCATAAGAATGTGTCAAAGAATTTCAGAGGAGGAAAATGACAGTCAAAAAAACTGCCAATGATCAAAATAGGTGCAATTTAATCAAATATGATAGTAATAGTGAACACAAAATTTAAAAATAACTTTGTTTTGCTTGCCCATATTATTATATTATTTCTTTAAAGTTTTTATTTAAATTCCAGTTAGTTAACACACAGCACCAGGTGATGTATGGAATTGTTGAATCACTATATTGTACATATGGAAAATAACTCTTGATTGACAAGGTGCAGGAAAAAGATGAATAATAGATCTGTGAATTGAAAATCTCAGATTATACAGATACATTATAATAGATACTAGAAGAAGGAGGATGGGAATGATATAAAACAATGTGCTAAATTTTCCATCATAGATGTTATATGCTTATAAAACCTAATACAAAGCTCAAAAATAATTATTCAAAGAGCACGTGTGTTGTAAACTCCTTACCATCTTTATCATCATAATCTTATATCATATATCATAGTAACAAAAGCCAGAAAGGGGAGGCTCTAGGGGAAATAAAAATTGCTTAATTTTTTATCTTGTACAAAATGTTAGACTTTCAAAAATAGATTTAAATGTATTCACAAAATTGTAAAATTAATAACCAGGGGGAATAAAAGAGGATAGTGTTGACTGCTGACTCCCCAGAGAGACCATTTAAATAACCTACAGATCAAGCAAAGCCAAGTTTATTGTTTATTGCAGTAAGGGACAGCAGAGTCTCTGTAACATCTCTAGAGGGGAAAGTCAAGAGTGGACGTCTGTGAGGTTTTTGTGGTCTGATTTAAGGTGAATCTTTCAGTGCAGGGACCTCATTGGGATTTGGCAAAGTCTGTGATGTCGTTGAGGACTGATGGATGTGGGAAGGTGAACATCTTGAAGTAAGTCTTTCAAGAATAAACAATAATTTGGTGAATCCACTTGAGCAATCTATTGTTTAGTAGGAAGAAGAGACTATTCCTTGTACTGAAAGGAACAAGGGGGATAGTCTATTGTTTAGATAAATGGATTTTCGGTAAATTCCTCAAACAAACAATATAGTTATTTGCAACTTCATTTTTCTGGGCAAGAATTTCCTGGCATAATAAAGTCATGGTAATGTAGAGAGTAAAGTGTGTTGATGTAGATAATAGCCATTGTCAACAACATTTTTTTATATCAGCATTATTAAAATTAAAAAGAAAATACAGCTTGTATATAAAATGGGGGAAGATGAAATGTAAACGGAGTATAAAATCGGAAAACAAAAATTAAGAGGGCATGAGGAAGATCAAACTCACCAGTAAATGTTAAGAATGAAAATTAATTACATTATCCAGTGAAAAGGTGCATTCAATCATATACTAACTGAAGATGAACATACTTTAACATGATACCTATAGATGAAGAATAAAAGATGGACAGTGATGTCTCTATCACAAAAACATCAAGAGGGTGTATTATATTAATCTAAGACATTAGATTTCAAGGCACAATTTATTGATGTGAAGGAAGCTCGTTTCATTTTGGTGTTACACAAATCAACGAAAAATGCAGTCATGGAATTTTATGCGCAAAATAAAAGGGCACCGAAATATATAAATCAGAAACTTTTGAGGGCAGAATGTAGGAGAAAGAGGAATTAAGGAAGAGTGTGTAGTTTAGGGTTAGGGCAGTACGAGAAGCCAGGTATTGAGAGAGTGAGTCGGGGTGGGGTGTGGGGAGGGGTCGCAGAGGTGTGGAGGGAAGGTGAAAGACTGCCAAAGGGTCAGGGGAATGGCCTCCCGAGTCTAATGTGAGAAAGCAAAGTGTAAAGTGATGCCATTTTGAGTATCACTGAGTTGTGGGGTCCAAGGAGAGAATGAACGTACAAGAATTCAGGATTCCTGGGGCGCCTGGGTGGCTCAGTCAGTTAAGCATCTGCCGTTGTTCAGGTTGTGATCCTGGGGTCCTCGGGCTCCCTGCTCAGTGGGGAGTCTGCTTCTCCCTCTCCTTCTGCCCCTCCGCCCACTCATGTTCTCTCTCTCTCTCTCTCGCTCTCTCGCTCACTCTTCCTCTCTCAAATAAATAAATAAATCTTAAAGAAAAAAAAAAAAAGAATTCAGGATTCCTGACAAACCCACTGGTATTCAGACCCAGATGGAAATGCAGATTCCATTCAAGAGTGCAAGCAGAGTTTCTCTGGGAGCAGACAGACAGAATTAGGATCTTGAATGTAACTGGAATCGAAGGTGGTGACGCATGTGACCTGGCAGGCCACCTTTTCTTATTTTCTGTGGCCCACCATGGAGCAACTCTAAGGTGGAGCTTATGATGAGTGAAAGTATTACTGAAAAGTATCAGTCAGTGTCCCAGGCTTTAGGAACCTCTAGCAGAATAGGCAAGCCCCGAACTGATCTGAACATAAGGATAGCGGCTTTGGGATTAGCTGGAATTTCAGCAGTATTGGGATCCCAGCCTGTGTACGCTGAGCTGATGATACCTTCCTCTGTTCCATGCCCCCTGGGGGACAGGAAGATGGACAGGTGAGTATAGACAGTTTCAGCAGAATCAAAACCACATTACTTATTTTATTTTATTTTATTTGTATTTAAATTCAATTAGCCAACTTCTGGTACATCATTAGTTTCAGATGTAGTGTTCAATAATTTAGCAGTTTTGTATAACACCCAGTGTTCATTCCATCAAGTGCCCTCCTTCATGCCCATCACCCAGTTACCCCATCCCCCCACCAACCTCCCCTCCAGCAACCCCCAGTTTGTTTCCTAGAGTTATGAGTCTCTTATGGTTTATTTCCCTCTCTGATGATTTCCCATTCTGTTTCCCCTCCCTTCCCCTACAGTCCTCTGTCCTGTTTCTTATATTCCACATATGAGTGAAACCATATGATAATTGTCTTTCTCTGATTGACTTATTTCACTCAGCATAATATCCTCCAGTTCCATCCACATTGATGCAAATGGTGGGCATTCATCCTTTCTGATGGCTGAGTAATATTCCATTGTATATATATAAGCCACATCTTCTTTATCCATTCGTCTGTCGATGGACATCTCGGCTCTTCCATAGTTTGGCTATTGTGGACATTACTGCTATAAACATTGGGGTGGAGGTGTCCCTTCGTATCACTACATTTGTATCTTTGGGATAAATACCTAGAAGTGCAGTTTCTGGGTCGTAGGGTAGCTCTATTTTTAATTTCTTGAGGAACCTCCATACCGTTTTCCAGAGAGGCTGTACCAGCTTGCAAAACCACATTATTAACATTTTGTCACATAGTTAGTTTTTAAAATTTACTTATAAAATTTGAAAGACTTTGATCTGTTCAAGTGCGAGTTTTATAACTCCACAGGAAAAAAAAAAGAAGTAAAGGAAGAATTGATTTAGGCTTATACTTAAATCTCACTATGCATTGAGATATTTAAGAAAGTTTTAGGCTCATAGTATTTACCCATTTAAAATTCATAAAAATTATTTGTATTGGGGAATATTTTACATGTCAAAGTAGACAGTGGAAGTACTTAAGAAGGAAATCAAATATATTAAATTCATAAATGCAGTTTAAAATGTTTAGAAGTATTTAAGTTTGAAAATGAACCAGGGGCCTCCGGGTGGCTCATTCGGTTAGGCGTCTGATTCTGATTTCGGCTCCATTCATGATCTCAGGGTCGTGAGACTGAGCTCCTTGATGAGCTGGGCATGGAGTCTACTTAAGATTCTCTCTCCCCGTCTGCTCCTCCCCTGGCTTGTGCATGCACGCTCACACATGCTCTCTCTTCCTCGCTCTCTATTAAAAAAAAAAAAAAAAATGAACCAAACATCATTCAAAGACTCCTTAGAAGTGAAAGTCAGATTCTGTGAAACCAGTAAACACATTATTAACTTTTTAAAAATATTTTATTTATTTATTTGACACAGAGAAAGAGAGAGAGAGAGAGAGAGTGAGCACAGGCGGGGAGTGGGGGCAGCAGGCAGAGGGAGAGGGAGAAGCAAGCTCCCCACTGAGCAGGGAGTACATACCCGGGGCTCAATCCCAGGACCCTGGGATCATGATCTGAGCCGAAGGCAGACGCTTACTTGACTGAGCCACCCTGGCGCCCCCACAATACTCATTTTTTACAGTTAAAGTTGAAAGGAACAGCCAGATTTTTTCTTTACCTTTTATTTTAAAATACTTAAAGGATTTACAGGAAGTTGCAAAGATAGTATAGAGAGGTCCCCTGTACGCTTCACCCATTTTTTTTTAGCAAGTAGGTTTTTTTTAATTTGTGAGTTTCAAAAAAAAAATTGAATATTAACAAAATTAAATAAGAAGCAGACATCTGAATAATTTTTTCCTGCAAGTATCATGTGTATGAGTGTATGAATGTGTGTGTGCATATACATGCGCTCAGTTCCTCTCAGAACACCGAAAAACTCCCATTAACAGTAGCTCAGATTGGGACACCCTGAGTTTGACATGTGCTGGGGACATCAAGCTAGAACTCCCCAATAAACAGTAGAACAGACTGGCTGAGTGTGTGCTCTCCTCTGTTCCTGGTGTTCTCTGCCTGCCTTTCCTCACTCACTGGCGCTGAGAACTTGAGCAAGTCTCTTAACCTCACTGGTGACTGGATCGTGACAGTAGTCACTGCCACACTGGGTTGCTGGTGGATTGGGTGAGCTGATGCATCATAAGCTCCTGGATTGTGCTTGGTATGCTCCTGGTCTGTACTCAGCATGTGTAGGGTATTGTTCTTGTACATACAGGTTACGGAACTTAGGAGAGAAGTCATAGTTCACACATGTATTTGGGAAGCATATGGCAATGAGATCCTAAAGAATTTGTGTAGAATGGGGAAATAAGAGAGAAATCCACTGAATCCCAAAGAACACCAGCATTTAAGGCATAGCAAAAAGAGAGGAGCCTGAAAGAAAAAAAAAACTAAACAAACAAACAAACAAAAAACAAAAAAAGAAGGAGCACTCTTAGATGAGGGAAGAAAATTGATATGCAGCCATGATCATAAGGGAGTGGGCACATATAATTGAAGATCCAGAAGCTGACCCACATAGGGAAGCTGGATCTATGACAGGTGAGACACCATAGATTGATGTGGAAAGAGGTCTACTGCCAGTGGTTTCACATGGAAAAAATGAATTGGATTCCAATCTTCCACGGCACAGTCATTCACAATGAATTAAAGACTTAAATGTGAAAAGCAAAACTTTCAAGCTGGTGGAAAAACATATTATAAAATATTTTATGACATTAGGATACTGAAAGATTTATTTAAAAAGACGCAAAAATGACTATGAAAGAAATAACCAAGAAGTTCGACTCCATTAAAAATTAAAACTTCATTAAAAGATACCATAAAGATGTTTTAGGCAATTCAATATTTAATTTAATTTATCAAGACCACATTAAGTAAGCATCTGCTCAGTGCCAGGCCCTCTGTTAAGAACTGAGGATCAGGACGCCTGGGTGGCTCAGTCGTTAAGCGTCTGCCTTCGGCTCAGGTCATGATCCCAGAGTCCTGGGATCGAGTCCCGCATCGGGCTCCCTGCTCGGCGGGAAGCCTGCCTCTCCTTCTCCCACTCCCCCTGCTTGTGTTCCTGCTCTAGCTATCTCTCTCTCTGTCAAATAAATAAATAAAATCTTTTAAAAAAAACCAAACAAACTGAGGATCAAAGAGAAGAAGGAAAACCCCAACCAAAGAAGGAGCCACATGCCTTAGTAACTAATAAAGAGAAATGATAACAAATATAACATGTGATGCTCATAATAAACATAATGTTTACTTGTTGACTTATCATGCTCCAGACATGAGCCTTAAGCACATGCTTACTAATCTCCACAGTAATCCTACATGGTTGATATTATTTATGCCCAATTTGCAGATGAGAAAATGAAATGAAATACAAGAGAGATTAAGTAATTTGTTTAGAGCAGGGTTTCCCAACTGTAGTGCTATTGACATTTGGGACTGGGTAATTCTTTGTTGTGGGGCTGTTCTGTGCATTCTAAGATGTTCAGCAGCATCCCTTGCCTCCACCCACTAGATGCAAGTAGCCCCTGTCCCCGCAGAGTTACGACAACCCAAATGTCTCCAGACAAGTATCTCCTGGGTGACAAAAGTGTCCTGGTGGGGGAATACTGGTTCAGAGACAGAGTACGTAGGGGGGTGGGAATTCAAATCAACTCTGTTTGACTTGAATGGCTATCGTTGTTGGTTGTTTTTGCTTGTTTGCTTGGATTTCTTTCTTTATCTAGTGTACAATGCCTCTAAGAAAAGGTATATCTTGGGTCCTATCCATTGATGTTTAACTGCCTTCATTGAAGGCAATGCAGTGAGGAGGTGTGTTTACCTACAGATGGCTCACCCCAGAGGAAGAGATACAGGGAAGACAAGGCAGACATTGTTTTAGGTGCCTACCATTTGTTCAATATCTCAGGTAATGATATCACATGTAATGATAAATAATAGCCTACAGACACTGTTTGTGTTGCTTTAATTTCATTCACTCACTCATTCATTCATTCATTCATTCATTCATCAATGCGGGGCATTGCCCTAGGCACTGAGGCTCATAGTGGACAAGTCAGAAAGGTTCCTACTCACGCTCAGTTTCATAGAGGGTGGGGAAGAGACAGGAGACGTGCTAACATATCATTAAACAAGGGAATGTCAATCTGTCACGAGTATTTTGAAAAAAATAAAAGGGTTTTATGAGGGCAAGTGACTTGGTTAGAAGGAGCGTGTGAATTGGGATTCAGAGATCATGAGAGGCTTCTCAGAGGAGGTGACACAAGCTGAGACATAATAACAAGAAGGAGTAAGTCATGTGAAAATCTAAAGGGAGAGTTTGCAAAGAGAGAAACAAGGGAATGCCAAGATGCAGAGGCGGGAGTGTGGTGTATCTCAGGAATGGAAAGAAGGTCTTTGTGGATGGGAGGGGAGTGTGCAGGGGCAAGAGGTAGCTGACGTCCAGGAGATGCATGAGGACCCACGGGCATGTTTGAACTTGGACAAGGAGGAGTGTGGCTTGTATTCTCTGTGCATACTGAACATGATCTTCCTCAAGTCACTTTAAGAGGAAGGCCAGATGTAACCCTTCTTTGAGCTAAAATACGAATGCAATGTCCTGTTTGTCCCTGCCTCTATCAGTCATGGTTATATGTTTGCAGTGATTTAAATGGACTGATGTAAGAGTTATAGTTTGAAGCTTACAAGGGAAATCAAAGAAATATTTAAAATATATTAGTTCAGTTTTTTATTCTCTCTGCAGAGCTTCTGCAAAACAGACTTTTTTTATTGCACTTGCTCCTTAGAATTCCTGTTGAGTATTTGATTTCATAAAAAGAGCCCACAAGCAGCTATAGGTTTTTTTTTTTTTTTTTAAGATTTTATTTATTTATTTGACAGAGAAAGACACAGCGAGAGAGGGAACACAAACGGGGAGTGGGAGAGGGAGAAGCAGACTCCCTGCCGAGCAGGGAGCCCGACGCGGGACTCGATCCAGGGACTCCAGGATCATGACCTGAGCCGAAGGCAGTCGCTTAACCAACTGAGCCACCCAGGCGCCCGAGCAGCTATAGGTTTTAAGAATTTTGATATTGAGTGTCAATGACTGTCAGTGATTTCTGATTTTTTTTAAGAAGGATATTATTATGGTGATGATCTTCTTTTGTGTTTTAGGCGTAACAATTTAATGCCTATTGCTTATAACGGTATAAAATGGAAATAATTTAGATGTCCATCAGTAGAGAAAGGAGAAATAAAACGTATTATTGTCAAATGATGGAATGTGATTCAGCAGGTTAATGAACTAGATCTACACGGATCAAATGTGCAGGTCTCCACGAAATGAGGAGGGGGAAAGGTAAGTTGTGGTACAATAGGTATAGAAAAATATTATTTTTTCCCCTGAGCTATATTGAGATATAATTGACACATTATGTTGAGTAGGTTTAAGGTGTACAAGTGTTGATTTGATACATTGATATATTGCAAAATGATACCACCAGAGCCCACAGCATGGTGGCATGCGACAGCAGGGGCATGAGAATACTTTGGGGGATGAAGGATATATTTATTGCCTTGATTATGAGGATGATTTCACTGGTGTACACATATGTCAGAACTTATGAAATTTTACATTTCACATATCCGCAGTTTGCTGTATGTCAATTATAACTCAATAAAGCCATTAAAAATTGTTGTGGTTTGTCATCGACGTGAAAAGCGAGGCTGGTAGTAATTTTTCTTCCTTACTAGGGTATATAGAGGGGTGGTGCCCTTTGAAATTAATGGCATCTTAGATTTCGTCAACTACAGCAATAAGTGCCTTTGGCCTGAGATTCTGGTGGCTGAGCTTTATGCTATTTTCAGCTAAAAACATGCTAACTGACAAAAGAGGAAATACTAGTGGGGGATACCATCAGGGAGACTGAATTTGTTTTTAGCCATGTTAAGATAGGAGGATGTTAGGATGACTTGTGACCCCCCCCGCCCCCTGCGTAGATTCCTCATGGGTCACTCCGTGCCTTCAGGTTTCTCTGCTTCAGTCCTCAAGCCAACAGCCCTCTGCCCTTGCTGTAGACTTCCCCACTTAGCCTGGCTCATGGCTGCCTAGAACGCAACCTCCATTTTCCCACTTCCCCAGCTCTCTGTGAAGCCAAGGGCATGTGACTCAGCTCTGGCTAATGAGATAAAAGTGGAATCGATGTGTGCAGCTTTTACAGTCACCAGCTGAAGAAAGGAGTCCTTAAAATTGCCAACCGATCTGTCATATTTTTTAGTCCATGTGGCTGGTGTTTTTTCTTGCCTTATCATTCATCGACCCAGAAAGTATGTTTTCAAAATAAAAACATTCCAGACACAATTCACTGAATTGTATTTTATGAGTGAAGTGAAAAAGGTGTCACTGGCTGATCCTCTTTCTGACGTAGGCGTCTTCTGTGTCTTTGGACGAGGCATTCAGGCTTTCTGCTTCAGGTCCCTCAGCTGCAAAATGTGGATAATATGACAGGGCTTGGGGGTGCTGTGAGGATTAATTAACATTGGCAAAGCATTTTGAACATAAGACGTTGTCCTCTTCACATGCTTTATCCAGGGACTTCAACCGACTGAACCAATGAGGCTGGTCCCATTTATCTCTGTTTTCCAGATCAGGTTATGAGTCACTCGGTGAATTAGGGGAACAGCCCTGAGAAGACCTCTGGAATATTGACCTTCTAATCTTCTTGCGCCAATCCTGGACACATGCTTCATTTTGCAAAGGGGCTCTGTAAATGCCAAGTGCCTTTGTCATCTACTTACTTCTCTTGGTCTTTTTCTCATGTGTTGGCCTAGATCTTCCTAGGTTAGCTCTGCACTGACCTACAGAGGGGAGGGCTCTTCTCATCAGAAAAGAAACTCGAATATCTTTGGAAAGATACCAAAATCTGGAATGTTTTTATTTTGAAAACATACTTTCTGGGTCGATGAATGATAAGGCAAGAAAAAACACCAGCCACATGGACTAAAAAATATGACAGATAAAAAATATCTGGGAGAGCCTAATGATCACAGGACTCCCTTTCTTTTTGTATTCCAAATCAAGTTCACTAGAAGTTTAGGTTTGCTTTTGTGTCCTTGGTTATAAAACTCAAGACATGAGGTCCACCCATGCAGAAAGAAATAGTCATCCACTTTTTTAAAAGTGGCATTTAGGATTTATTTACTTTTTTTAAAAAAAGCACACAGGAGCAAGTTGACATTTCCAATACTCCCCATAACAAAAAACTACCACTACTATTTTAGTGTAGATATATTCGACCTTAGTTTTTTTTTTTTTTTTTTTTAACTCATTTTTTAAAAACCAGGCCCTACCTCACAGATCATCTATAACACACTGAGAAACCCTCTTATCCTCCAGGGCTCATCCCTCATACCCACTTGTCATTCTCCAAATTCCAATCACTCTTACCACCTTCTGTGCTAGATGTTCGAGATGTTTATATGTTCTTCTGTCTGGGACACTTGCACCTGTTGTCCTTCTCCCCACCATCCTCTCTACCCTCTCTCAGGCCAGAGTTCCTTCTCCTTCCTATTCCAGATCCCTGTTTTCTCCACCAGCCCCCCATCTTCCAAAAGGGTCAGGACCTCTTAGTCCTTCCTCAAACAGCATCATGTAACTTTCTTCTGTGCATAATTTGATACATATTTGAGTGTTTTTTTAATGTTTGTGCTCCTGATGGATTATCACCCTGACAAGCTCAGTCTGATCCTTTCCTGCCTGCCTCACTGGCTCCTCAGCACCTAGTAAGCCTGGCTCAGATAGTGTTTGTTGGATGAACGAATGAGAGGGAGTATCTTTTATATGCATTTTAATGGTTTTGATATGGGTTTGTAACAAAAGGGTGAATGTGACTCTTCCTATTGACTCAGTTTCAGCAGAAGCCTCAAAAGCCCAGTGGGAGGAACATTTAGAAAACATTCTGAAGCAAGGCGTTGGAATCTCTGTGCAGAAATTGCAAAAAGAGCAGCTCTAAACCCTTTTGTCTGCATTCATTGACAGTGCACCTCCAGCCTAAATAAGACATTGCGATTCAAGAGATTAAAGAAGAAAGATTCTTTTTTATTATTATTATTTTGTTATGTTAATCACCATACATTACATCATTAGTTTTAGATGTAGTGTTCCATGATTCATTATTTGCGCATAACACCCAGTGCTCCATGCAGAACGTGCCCTCTTGAATACCCATCACCAGGCTAACCCATCCTCCCACCCCCCTCCCCTCTAGAACCCTCAGTTTGTTTTTCAGAGTCCATTGTCTCTCATGGTTCATCTCCCCCTCCGATTTCCCCCCCTTCATTCTTCCCCTCCTGCTATAAGAAGGAAGATTCTTTGGCAGAGAGTTGGTTTTCTCCTCCCCATGAGACAAGGAGGGAAGATCTTTCCCCTTACTTTAGAGCAAGGGAGTGATTTTCAAGAGAATCACTCAGAAGGCTGGACATAAGTGCAGAGGACACAAGGACTGGTGGTAGACTCCTTAATATTGTAAAGGAGGAGGCCCGGGGTCAACTGGTTGACTTGACTTAAGGCAGAGCTAAGAACAAGTGGCCGCCTTGGGAGTGAGCTGACCATTCACTGGCATGGGCAATACTGAGTGAGTTCTTCCTCTGGCCAGGTAGGGCTTGTCTTAGACTAGATCCACCAAGAGAACCAACTGGAAGGGCAAAAACCCAACATAGGCCTGGAGCATGAGACCCTGGGGTCTTCACAAGAATAAAAGCAGCCAGCCTGAGAAGGGCATTGGAGATAGAGCTCTTAGCAGGTGCGTCTCTAAGGAACTCACAAAAGCTCCTTGAGAGAAAGAGCAAACATTATATACCTGTTACCCAGAGGGCATCAACTCCAAGGAAAGACTTGGAGCAAGCAAAACTTTCCTTTCCTTTCCCCCTGCCCTCCAATCCTGTGGAGGCCAGAAGCCTTTAGTTATTACATAGAAGAGGAGGCAGAGCAGAAAACCAGTGAAGAAGCCATCTCCAACCCCCACACTCCTAGTCCTGGACTGGGGTAAGGGATAAAACGTAATTGAATGATATTCAGTGTTATAGGGCTATTAGGCTGAGATGACTCTTCATTACCTAGTAGTAGCCAAAAAAGCCAGAGACCTTCTGGAGATTTCATTCAGGTGTAGATAAATAACTTTTCAATAAGCAAAGTTTAATGGGAAAAGATTATACTCGATTGATCCCAGTTCCTTCAGAAATTTGGTTGCATGTATGTACCCACTTCCATGTAAAATATATGTTTAGATGTATACATATTATATTAAGTTATATATATATATAATATGAAGATAATTATGCATATTATCACAAATAATGCTGCTGTGAATATTCTCATAACTAAACCTTTGTGACTTTGGATACATTTCCAGAACTGGATCAGCAATTATAAAAGTTTTAAAAATTTTTTGATAGATATCACTTATGCTTCAAAACAGTTGTATCAGTTGATATCAATTTACATTCTTTGTGGAAGCTTCATTTCTCTTTTCTTAAAGATTTTTGGGTACAGATCTTTAGAAGTAGATTTTTTTATATGGTCTTACCACTTCCAGTCCAGTTCCTTGTAATCTATTTTTTATTCATCAGACAGAATAATATTTTAAAAATATAACTTTCCTGGGGTGCCTGGGTGGCTCAGGCAGTCCAGCATCTGACTCTTGGTTTGGGTTCAGGTCATGATCACAGGATCCTGAGATCAAGTCCTGTGTCAGGCTCCGTGCTCAGCATGGAGTCTGCTTGAGATTCTCTCCCTCTTCCTCTGCCCCTCCCCCTGTACTTGCGCACTCTCTCTCTCTAAAATAAGTAAATAAAATCTTTAAAATATATATAACTTTCCTGCATTTGGCTTTCTCAAGTGCTCTTCACTCTAGCTGGAATGCACCTCCCCAACATTTCCCATAGCTTCTTCCCATCTTTTGTGTCTTAGCTTAAATATCACCTCCTCAGAGAAGTCTTCCCTGACTCTCTCTTACTCAAAGTAAGGCTTCCTTTACCCCCCACATAACATACCACTTCTGTTCTTTAAACTGTCATCTATAGTTATTTAAACTATTTATCTGCTTGTTTGTTTTTTCTCTCTCCTCCTGGGATATAGGCCCCGTGGTGACAAGGATTTTGTTTGTGTGTGGGGTGTGTGTGTGTGTGTGTGTGTTGTGTATGTGAGTGAAAACTTACTGTGGACAGTCTCCACCCATAGCAGGTCCTCAGTCAATATTTGTTGAAGGCAGGACGGAAACAAGGAAGCAATGAATGACAGAAGCAGACCTGCTTCCAGGTTTTCTCTCACCTGATTTCAGTGTCATCTTCCAAGCCATCCTTCTTTAGGTGGGTAAGGACTGGTGGAGGGGGACCTGGCCGCCCAGCAAATACCCTCTCTCCTTAGTGATAGCCAAATCATTTTCATTAGCACTGTCTCCCCTTGCCAGGGGAAAGGCTGCCTGTTTCTGGACTCTCCCACTGAGAGCAGCCTGCAATGGGGCCAAAGCTCAAGCTATTTTTGGTAAAGATACTGGACAAGTGCCATTTCAGCCTCTGCCCTGGTACTTTGCGGTACTTGGTGAAAGTACACTCTTCTTGGGCGAAGCATGGGAACCCATCACCTACTCTGGAAAAGTGCAGAAGCCTCTGGATTTCTGCACATAATTTTCTGTCCTGAAGAGCTTTATAATAATAATAATAGTTGGCTGAATGGAATACCGAGGGAATGGCATGAGTCATTCATGTTTCAGGCTAGAGTGGGTTTCCACTTTGAATATGTCGGAGTAGGGGAACTATGGATTAATTTCTGGCTCTGCAACATGGTGGTTATGAACTTCTATTTCAATTCATGACACAGTTTTGCTTCTTATCAACAAGATGTCCAAAGAAGAGAAAAGTACTACTGTATGTAATTCATTTTGATCTCACACTTATTTCATTTTAATGCAATCAACTCTTATTCCCCCAGTTTAGACCGAGAGCAAGGGATTAAGCATACTCAAAGTGAATGTGATGACCACTGTTGGCAGAAGGGAGTTTGGATGCTGAGGAAACAAATAAGAAGCTTAAAGTGTTGGAAATTGAGTTAAAAACAGGGATTGAAATAATGATTTTTTAAAATGATTTATTTTAGAGAGAGAGAAAGAGAGAGCAGGGGGAGAGGGAGAGGGAGACAAGCAGACTCCCCACTGAGCTCAGAGCCCTATGTGGGGCTTGATCGCAGGACCCCGAGATTATGATGTGAGCCAAAATCAAGAGTAGGATGCTTAACTGACTGAGCCACCCAGGTGCCCCAAATAATGATTTCTGTCTGTGTGTCACCCTTATCCCCAGTGAAACTGAATTGTGTGTGACTATGTTCATTTCGCAGCGAATAGTTTTGTGAGTTGTGCACTATGCAAATCTATAAGCACTACATATATATATATATGCACATACTTATACTTGTATATCTCTGAATTCCTCTTTTCCTCTTCTGCCACGGTTGTGTATTACACGTTTTGGACAAGAACAAGTGGCTGTCCATCCTATGAATAGTACAATCTGTGTATTTTCCACATTTAATGGTTTGATTTAACCAAAAACAAACAAACAAATAAAACCATATATTGGGTTCTGTCCTGCAGTTAAAAAAAAATCACTTGTCTCTTCACAACCAGTTTGATATTTTCTAGTTTGATTCTAGTTTCCTCATGTCTGGCTTAATTATTTATGGATGTAGATTATACTCAACATTAATTATCACGGGATGGATTTCTCAGCTTCAGGTTTTGTCGGTAATTCTTTTATCTTGAGCCATTCACTTCTAGGTCCTTATGCCTCATTCTTTGTTTCTATGATACTGTTGATTTGGTCTATAGAGATGTGTTAGATAAATGTCTTCCATGAACACATCTATTTCGTGGCAACCATGGACAGTATTTTTTTAAGTTCTAAGCCTTCAAAAAGAACTAATCAAATGATTTTATTTCATCCTTCTTTGGTGAGAGATTTAAACTTAAAACATCATTTATATCAAATGGCAACACAATGACAGAGCTAATGATTTACTAGATAGCAAAAAGCATTCTCCTTCCAGAATATTTGCCTTTTGATTGTCTCAGTCCTCCTACGACACATTCTTGGGTGATTCTCTTTTTTATCTGACACGTACCAAACCAAAGTGACTAAAAGCTAGCGTTCCTGGCCAGAAAGGCAAGATTGATACAATCTTAGAGTTGAAAGGTCTTCAAATCTCATCAGGTCAAATAGTCCACTCAATAAATGAACTTTGTTCTCCATAGCTCTGACCACAGGTCATCCAGCCTTGGTTTGGTCACCTCCCGTGAACAAGAACTGTCCATTTCTGATGCTGTCTTTGTGCCTTTGCAGACAGGGCAAATGATTAGAAAGATCTTCCTTGGAAAGGAAGGAAGCTCCCTCCCTCATGACGTCTGCTCTTCAGAAGGGCTATAGGACAAAGCTGGTATCACACATATCTCCCTTCAGTCCCTGTCCTGTGGTACCTGGGGCAAGTCTCAATTTGTTGGAGCTTCAGTTTCCATGTGCGCGATAGTAGTATCTCATTGGTAAATGTGCGGGATAGTAGGTATCTCATTATTCCTTTAACAGTATTAGGACCATGTCTGGCAGCCTGGTGCCCAATAAATGTCAGTGGGTATCAACTCAAGCATGCTTCAGGAGGGTAGTGCATTCAGGGGCAGTGAGTGCAAAATCTGTTCCCCTTTTCGTCTTATTCTATAGGCAGTATCCCTTAATGGTTCTGAGAGCTCCATTGCTAGGCTACTGGGGTATAAATATGGGCCTGGTATTTACATAAGGGAAGACGTATCTCATAGGTACAGGGGAGTTTAAGTGAGTTAATCCGTGCATGCGGCTTAGAGCTTTGACAGGCACTAAGAATTTATCAAGCACCTGCTACGGACTAGGCTTTGGGGGTACACATATTAATGAGGCCAAGGGTTAGCCCCTGGGAAACTTCCATTCGGGCGGGAAAGACAAGCTCAAACAAGGAAAATGTAGCAAATGATACCACCGAAGGCTGGGTCCAGGATGCCAAGGAAACCGGAGGAAGCTCTTATGTAGCTTAAGCCAGGGCAATTTCCCTCCCCTCCTATGCCAAGGTCAAGGCAAACCACGGCAACACCGCCTCCCCGGACACCCGCACAACAGAGGTAAAAATCGGCCCTTCAAAAGAGATGGGGCTGAAGGGAGAGGCGGGGTAGGCGGTGGCTGTGAAAAAGTGAAATTTCTTCTCCTCCTAAAATCAGCCGCCAGAGCGAGAAGAGAGGGCGCGCTATCTCGGCAGGCTGTCGGCCAGGTGCGGGGGCGGGCTGGGGCGCGCCCGGGGTCCTGGAGGCGGGGAGGCATCGGAAGGGGAGGCGGGTCGGGCAAGGTGGGCGGGAGCGGAGGGGAGGGGAGGGGTGCGAGCGCGTTCAGGGGTGGCCGCCCTCGGGTGGCCGCAGCCGGGCGCTGGGACCCGCGCGGCTCCTCCACCTCGGCAGGGCCGGGTGGCGGGGGCTCCCACCACTCCGCGGTCGTCCTTCTCTTCCCTCTACCTCCTCCTCCTCCTGCCCTACCTCCCGCCCCTCCCCCCGCCCCCCCCCCTGCCGGGCCCCGGGAAGAGGCAGGGCTGCAGCCCTGAGCAGCCGCCGCTCCTCCTCCTGGCAGGCTGGCTGATGAGTCAGCTGACGGCGGCGCTCCAGCCTCGCCTCGCGGCGCTGCGCTGCGCTCTCCGCGCTCCCCCAAAGTGGCTGCCAGCCGGCCGCCCACTTTCAGGGGTTCGGGGGACAAAGTGATGTGCGCCTTCTAAAGCCGCGCCGAGCCGCAGCCGAAGCAGCTTCGCCTTTTCAACTTTCTCCTGACCCTGCCCTTAACCCTCCCCAAAGCCACTTCGGGTGCGGGTGCTCGGGTGAGGGGGGTCACCGGCTGCCCGGGATGGCTTCCAATTTTAATGACATAGTGAAACAAGGGTACGTGAGGATCCGGAGCAGACGCCTAGGGGTAAGTATGATCCTTTTTTTTTTTTTTTTTTTTTCCCCTGTTCGTGCGTTCAATTGTCTTCATCCTTCGCCAGCATCCCTGGAGGCTGGCAGGAGATTCCCCGGCTGCGCGCTGGTGAATTGCACTGTGGCTTTCTCAGCCGAAATTCACAATCGCCTGCGGCTGCCCCTTTTGTAAAGCCGGGTCTAGGTATGTAATGGATCTGTCTTTATCTCTCGGATGACTTGGCTTTCTGATGGTGGCCGCGTGTTCGGCTTCAGTAGCCACTGGAGCGCATCGACTGGAAATAAATATTTCTCGGTAGCCAAGGGAGTTGGAGCTGAGAAAGCCGGCTGGGGGTGCTGAGCCTGCAGGATGCCCCTGGTGCCCCTCTTCGCACTCGCTGCCAACTTAACTTTTCCAGGGGGTGGGAGGCTAGCTGAGGAAGAGGGCAGGCGCTCTCGGTGTGAACAAGGTCAGTGACCCCCTGACCCCAGGGAGACACTGCTGCCAAGCGGAAGGTCTCTTTGGGCATCGAATCCTGGACAATGACCCACCGCTGTCCCAGGTGTTGGCTAAGGCGGTGTGTGCTGGCCTCTGGCCAGGCCAACTTGGGGTGGATACCCGAATCTGAATTTTCTCTCTTCCTTATCCCGGGTGGTGGATTTCTGTTGCTGGAATACACATTGGAAACCCAATGGAAGATTATTTAGGGTGGAACATAATACCTGGCACAGAGCAGGTGCTCCCTAAATATGAACCACAAGAAAGAATGAATGAGCCTGAGGGTACTTGTAGGGGACAGATGTTGGCATAGGGATGGCTCTCTTTTGCCCCCTTTCCCTTTGCTATTCATTGATAGGACTTCAGACAGAACTCATGCAGCTTCTCTTTGAGATGGAGTGATGGTGAAGGAATTCTCCAGAGAAGGGGATGATACTGGACTGATTTTTTTCCCCCCAGATTCCAACCTACCTCATTTCTCTTTGCTTTGTGTCAAATATTGTTGCTGTTTTTGTTTAGTGGGTGTGTTTGGATGTTGGGGGTGGGCAGAAAGTTTAGTAATGTCTGAAATAATATCAGCAATGGTGTGCAATGACCACACTGGGAGTATAGTTACAGTGATAAATTGAATGTCTTTCCCCACAAATAACGTGTCATTGGCACCTTTCTCTTCCTTGGTCTTTGTACTTTTTTATGTGCTAGATAATTTTACTGAAAATTGAAAAGAGATTTCACAGTGGTAACCAGCTAGGGAGGATGAGAGGAAACATCTGTAATTATTAGAAACTCTTGCCTGATTTGTTTTGACCCTTTGCTTGCTTTCTTTCTTTTTTTCCCTGCTGGTTACCATGTTTTAGCAATTATGTCCCGTGTTACTGTGAATATATACATATATAATTAGGAAGAACTGTAACAGAACTAACCAATCCCTATCAGCCCTGTGCAAGTTTCTTTGATCTTTTCCGCCATGCACATACTCTTCTCATCAGCAGGAGTAACTATTGTTAGGGTACTTAACCTAGTGACTCCCATGCAAAGGGCAAGAAATAACAGGAGCTTTATGTTTTTGATAACCTTAAGGGCCAGCTGAGTTGTTACAGTTTTAAAGGGAGCATTAAAAACACCATTCTAATTTTAGATTTACTCCATCATGTCAGTTGAGGAAATTGATAAGAGAAATCCATTCTGTGTTAGGGAGCATTCCAATAGGAAGAAGACATGCATTATTAATGCACAAAATGTGAATTATTCATAAGGATTGGAGTGTATGCCAAATTGTGACACTTGGTGATTTTTTTGAAAGACTAGTTACCATGACTTTCTAGTTTATGGTAATGAAGATTATTTTTCTATATTATTACAGCTGACATAATATGGTCCTATATGTGTGCCAATGTTTACAGACAGGTATTTGAAGCAGAAGGAAAGGAAATTTAGTTTAGTTTGTATTCATTTTATATTGTACATATTGTATATTGGATGCCAGTGAGCAGTCTACTTTCTCAGGATTTATTAATCTTGTCTGCATTACTACTCAGGCAGATTTTAGAATATCTATAGAATGATGGTTATTGTTCATGGAGAGAAGGGTCAAAGACATAATCAGTAAAATCTGGTCTTATTTATTAATACTGGTTTTATCACCAGTTAATTTTTTAAAAGTCTTCTTAAGATGTGATTGATTTATATAAATGAAAGAGGCTGATTACATAGTTGTCAGAAAACACTGCAAACTGAAGTTTTCATGGAGGTCCCAAGTAATAGGGAAGAATGGCTTCAGGGAATGGTATAGACCCTCTGTCCAAAGTAAGAAGTGTTAGTGGTATTAACCCAGGCTGCATAGAGCCTAGACCAGCATGTGCCTTGTGTAAGTTTCAGCCAGGGCTCCGGCATGACTTCTGTTCAAAGTAGGCACTCATACGTGCACATTGAACTACAGGGTGATGTGTGACTTTGCAGTTCATAAGCCTCTTGAGGAACTAATATGACAGAGTTGTTTTATATATGGAATCCAGACAAGTGTCTGTGGATTAGAACCATGTTTGGGGGGGTTTATAATTAAACAAGAAAACAACATTTCATGGTAAGCAGCTGCTGTGACAAGGAATGCTCCCTCAGATTTGGAAAAGGAGGAAAGAGCCAATTCTGCTTCTATTACTCATGAGCTCCATGACCTTGACTTCTCTTGGCCTCAGTTTTCTAATCTGTACAGTGAACACTATTTCATGATGTTGGAAGTATTGACTAAGATAATATCTGTGAATATGTAATGAAAGCATAACATTGATTCTGATTGTATTATTTGTTTGGTATAATCAAAGGTGAGTGAGGATTGGTGGAAGGATATGGGGATTATAGATATCTTTCTGTCCAGAAGTGTCCAATGGCATAGTGGCTTTTCAGATCTAGATGTTTTCATTGAGTGAAGTTTTTACAAATTCTATACATTTAAGTGATTTTACAGTGGGACATGAGACATTTTAAGACTAGCTCCATTCACATGAATCAAAGATAAATGGTCACTTTTAGTTGAGATCCTATATAGTTCAAGCAATTAAGCAATCATTTTCCATCCAGACTTACTCTTTTCTGTAAACATCAAAAGGCTTAATGAAATTCAACTCCTTTAACTCAAAAGTCTCAGTACCTTTACATCTGCCTTCTCCAGCTTGAGCTCCAATGGTTCATGGAGGTCTCAAGCTGCATCCTGGATAAAGTGTTTGTTCAGAAATGTCAGTGCCACAATTTGGGGGGCTTGGGGAGGGAGGAAAGGAGGCGATTGTCTCTAATTATCTGGCTAATCCACAAAAGACACTAAAAATGTTTTCTTAGAGAGATGGTGAATCAGGCGATTTGCACATCATTAACCTGAGTGTATGGCTTAGATGGTGTCATATAACTGTCCTCACTTGGTTTCTTCCTTTGCAACAAAGAGAATTTCCAATCGATAATTGCCCTGCATGCCTCGGAGTTTAAATTCAGAGCTATTCACTTAATCTACATGCAGTCTCTCGATTACTCGCCTTTAAATCACATCATGATGCTCTTGTACATCAAGGGCCTCTTCTCCAGTCTAGCCTGCATCCCCATCTGGATGACTAAGAGTCTCAAACTTAATGCATCCAAACCCTTGATTGTTTCTTCCAAACCAGCTTCTCCTGGAGTCTGCATCTTGGCCACTAGAGGTCCCAACATTTTAATTGCCCTGGTAAAAATTAATCAGGCAAGCAAAAAAACAGCAAACAAACCTCTGTTGCATTTCTTTTTTTTTTTTTAAACAATCTTTTTTTTTTTTTAAGATTTTATTTATTTATTTGAGAGAGAGAGAATGAGAGACAGAGAGCACGAGAGGGAAGAGGGCAGAGGGAGAAGCAGACTCCCCGCCGAGTAGGGAGCCCGATGCGGGACTCGATCCCGGGACTCCAGGATCATGACCTGAGCCGAAGGCATTCGCTTAACCAACTGAGCCACCCAGGCGCCCCAAACCTCTGTTGCATTTCTATCTGCTCTTGTCTGTCTCCCCACAACCAATCCATCACAAGATCCTATGGGCTCTATCTTTGAAATATATCTACAATCTGTCTTTCATACTATGTGCCACTACCATCCTGGCCCAAGTCCCCATCATCTCCTCCTTATAATATTAAAAAATATCTCCTAATTTGTCCCCCTGGCTGTTCAAACCACCAATGCCTTTCCATGCAATTCAGGGGAAGAGCCTTAGATGGGCTCAGAGGCCCCCTGCTGACTCAGAACCTTTTCTCTTGCTGTTCTGTCTGCTTGGAATGCTGTTATCCCCAGTATTTCTTCCCAGCTGGCTCCCTCATCTCCTTCAGTCTTTCTTCAAATGCCACCTGCTCCCTGAGGCCTTCCAGATACTTAATTTTATTTCTTGCCTCCTCCCCCATATCTTCTTCTATTTCTCCTCCCCCACATCCCTTCCATTTCTTCTCTCTAGACTTATCATCCCCTCACGTACTGGTCTGTTTGTTTTACATGTTGAGTGTCTGTATCCTCCAAATAGCACATGAGGCTCCATGGGGTCTGTGACTTCTCTTTTAATTATAGCTGAACCCCAGTGCTGGAATAGTGCCCAGCACTTCATCGACAGTCTTCCTGATGAAGACTTCTTGAATGAATGAATGGATGCATCACTGTGAACTGGTTTAAGAGCATACACTCTGACATGAGACTTAAAATCCCAGGTCAGCGACTGGTTCTGTGGCTTTTTTGGTGAGTTCCTTAACATTTGTAAGCATCGGTCTTCCGTAAAAATAAGGAGACTCATGGTACCCACCTAATATATGATCCTCACAAAGGGCTCCACACAATGCCTGACACATTGGAAACCTAATTAATGTTCATTACTGCCATTTCTCACTACCAGGGCTGTTAGGGATGATGATGCTTAGGTGGCTATTATGTTGACTGCTTCTACTGCAATAGCATAAAAAATCATACACAATTAATCATAACATCCACAAAGGCCATCAAATAAAGATGACTAAAATACCAGCTGAAAAGCCCTTCTGACACAGAAACTGGAGAAGTCGATTCATCTGGGGGCAAAAAGAGCCCCCAGAGCTCTTCTTAAGATGGGATTGATTTATATAAATGAAAGAGGCTGATTACATAGTTGTCAGAAAACACTGCAAACTGAAGTTTTCATGGAGGTCCCAAGTAATAGGGAAGAATGGCTTCAGGGAATGGTATAGACCCTCTGTCCAAAGTAAGAAGTGTTAGTGGTATTAACCCAGGCTGCATAGAGCCTAGAGCCTAGCATAGAGGCTCTACTGCAATAACTCTCATCCTCAAAGAACTTGCTGTTTAGTTAGGAAAACAAACAATACACATGCAGTAATTGATATATAAATGCAACTATTGCTTGACAATAATGCTAGGTCTAGAAAGAATATTTGCCTTTGTAAGCTTTTTCATGACCCTGGGATAAATGACAAAGATAATCAGAGACGAAGAAACTCACCTCCATGAAACTTCAGTTTGAATGAGCGCATCAGACTAGGAGGTATTTCTGTTAATTTGGGGGTCTTTCTCTTGGGTGGTAGAGAATGGATTTGAAAAATTGGTTAGTTAATGGCCCGAATTTAGGCAGAAATATTTTCTCACTCCTTTGTTTCCCTGTTTGACCTGACCCATTATGCCAAAGCAGCTATAATAGTGCCTTTAGGGTTTCAGGATCCATAGATGATCCACGGTTTTTACAGTACCTCGACAAAGTTATAGTCCTAACATCAAAATTCAACCATTCAGTAAGATACATGGAGCACTGTTTTTCATCCTCAAGAGAAAGAGGCTTTGGAGATAACTTTGCAGTGGTGAAATTGATGATCATGTAGACTGAATACACATGCCTATGTCAAGACCACTCAGCGATTTTTGCCCCCAGATGAATCGACTTCTCCAGTTTCTGTGTCAGAAGGGCTTTTCAGCTGGTATTTTAGTCGTCTTTATTTGATGGCCTTTGTGGATGTTATGATTAATTGTGTATGATTTTTTATGCTTTTAATCATCCTCCCCAAAACCAACTTAAGCAAAGAATGGCCAATTTAGTGATTTTGTGTGTAAACATAAACAAAATTACTGATGGGATGATTTTCCCCATATCTGCCATATTTTGCCCCATATCTGCCATATTTTTTTAGTCATATTCATTCATTGACTAGAAATATTTATTTCTTAAGCAGCTTTGTAATTTTTATGAGAAATCATTATCTTGGATATTTTAAGAATTTAGTTTTCATTTGGGCTATATTTGCTTTCATTTGTTTTATCATTCATCAAATATTTCTTGAGTGCGTACTAGTATAAGATCAGGGTAAACCACCTTAAATAAGACAGGTCCAGTCACGGCCCTCAAGGAATTGACAGTCTGTTGTTGGACTTGTATTGTTAACATGAGATTAATATATTCCCTATACTTAAGGGTGAATTAGTCTGAGTAACAGATAAAATATTGAAGTGCAAAGATTTCTGCAGAAATCTCCTTGTTCCGTTTTTGTGAAATGAGGAAGGTCAAATTTGATTTTCCTCTTAACTCCAGGAATTTGATGCCAGTTGGGTGGAAATTAAGCCTTTGGAGATTCTAAACCAGGAAGAGATTATGATGCCTCCCTCCTGCAACCCCTGTTCCTTTGAAATTCAAAATGAAATTGTGAGTTTAGAAATGCCACAGATATGTGTGAATGTTGAAGTTTTAAAATAGCTTCTTTCTAGGATGCAGATGGCTAAATTTTGAATAAGTATCTGGAATCTGATCTTTGCCAAGCAGTTGGGGGGCTGTCTTTATTTTACTAGCAGTAAAATAAGTCTCTCTTCATGCCCTGGTTCCCAGAGAACATAAATGTTAGCTTGTGTGTATTATGTTCTTGAGTGGAGTCCTTCAAGTAGGCTCTGGGGATAGAATGCAGGTGACCTTTCTGGGGTGATGCTTTATAGCTTTTATCAGATTCTTGTAGAGGTCTGGACCACCCTGCCCCCAGGCCTTTCACCTCCCACCCTCTACAACTTCCAAAAGATTAAAAACCACTGTCTCATTTTTAAATGATTTTTTTTATTTTTAGATACTAGTAGAGTCACATGCAGTTATAAGAAATAATGCAGAGAGGTCTCTAATACCCAGTTTCTCCCAATGATAATATTCTTCAAGTATATAGTACAGTATTGCAACCAAGATACTGACATTGGTATACAATCAAGAGACAGAATATTCCCTCACCATAGGGTCCTTCCTGTTGTTCTTTTATAGCTTCCCCTACTGCTCCCCCTCCTACAGTCCTAAAGCCCTGACAACCACTAATCTGTTTTTCATTTCTGTAATTTTATCATTTTGAGAATATTATATAAATGGAACCTTTTGGGATTTGGGTTTTCTTTTTTTCCCCTTTTTTTAACTCAGCATAATTCTCTGGAATTGTCATGATTGTTGTGGGTATCATGGTTCATTTCTTCTTTTACTGTTAAATAGTGTCCCATGGAATGGATGGACCATAGTTTGCTTAGCCATTCATCTATTGAAGGACATTTAGGGTGATTTCCATTTTGGGGCTGTTACAGAGAAAGCAGATATAAATGTTTGTGTACAGATCTTTGAAGGAATATAGGTTTTCAGACCTCTAGGTAAATGCCCAGGAGTGCCACTGTTGGGTGGTACTGGTATTTGCAAGTCTAGTTTTTTAAAGAAACTGCCCAACTGCTTTTCACAGTGTTTGTACCGTTTTATCCTCACACCAGCAGCATATGATCCAGTTTCTCTGTGTCCATGCTAGCATTTCATGTTGTCACCAGGTTTTGGTGTCCTCACTATTTTTTATTTTAGACATTCTGACGTATGTGTGGTGATAGCTCATTGTGGTTTTGGTTTACATTTTCGTATTGGGTAGCAATGTTGAGCATCTTTTCATGTCTTATTTGCCATCTGGACATGCATTTTGATAAAATACCTGTTCATATCTTTTGCCCATTTTCTAATTGGGTTGTCTGTTTTTTGACTGTTGCATTTTGAATGTTCTTTATATATTCTAGATCTCAATCCTTTCAGACATGTGGTTCTTAAATGTTTCCTCTCAGTAGGTAGCTTGTATTTCCTATCTTCTCAACAAGGTCTTTCACAGAACAAAGGTTTTTAAGTGTGATGAAATCCAATTTATTTTTTTGGCATTTGTGGATCATGCTTTTGGTACTAACACTTTGCCCAGCTCAAGATTCCCAGTGTTTTTTTCTAGATGTTTTAGGGTATTACCTTTAACCTTTAAGCCCATGATCCATTTTGAGTTAATTTTTTTTTTCAAGATTTTATTTATTTATTTGAGAGAATGAGAGACAGAGAGCATGAGAGGGAGGAGGGTCAGAGGGAGAAGCAGACTCCCCACCAAGCAGGGAGCCCGATGCGGGACTCGATCCCAGGACTCCAGGATCATGACCTGAGCCGAAGGCAGTCGCCCAACCAACTGAGCCACCCAGGCGCCCCTTGAGTTAATATTTGTGTAAGTTGCGCATTTAGGTCTAGATTCATTTTTTGCCTATGGATGGCCAATTGCTGCAGCACTGTTTGTGGAAAGGCTGTCTTTTCTCCATTGAACATATTTATGTGTTTCTGTTCTTAGGTCCTTTATTCTGTTCCATTGCTTTGTGTACCCAAATACATGTAGCGGTATGTCTGTATGTGTCTATATGTATAGCTATACAATAACTCTTGAAACAGGGTAGGCTGATTCTGCCCACTTTATTTTTCTTTTTCAAAATTGTTTTAGATATTCTAGTTCCTTTGCCTTTTGATATGAAATTTAGAATAATTTTGACTGTAGCTACCACAAATCTTGCTGGGATACTCTCTTCCTTCCTTCCTTCCTCCCTCCTTTCCTTTTTTTCTTCCTTCCTTTCTTCCTTTCTTTCCTTCATAACTGAATTGATGGCGTTATTTTTTCCGTGGTGGAAATGGCATATACTTGAGACTGACACTTTAGCTTGGATCTCAACTTGACCACTTACTGACTCTATGGCTTTGAGGAAATTGCCTATTCTTTCTGAAATTTTGCTTCATCATGTACAAAAATGAGGATAGTAATATACTTCTCATAAGGGATAAGTATATCAAATTCTTAATCCTATGCCTGACTCGTAGTTGTAGGAACTTAATGAATGGTGATAATGTTGATTTTTATTTTTTTATTGTTGAAAGATTGAGGTGATATTTGTTGTTCATTGTAAGAAAAATAAGCTGCTAAAACTTAATTCACTCATCTCAGCAGAAGATTCATGGCTTTGGTAATGAAAAACAGAAGGCATTTTATTTTCCTCTTGCTGTTAACTTTAGTAATACATTTTTGTAATATGGGACTTATTTAGGAGCCACTCATGAAACACCGTATTAGAAAATATAGAGTTAAATAAATATATTGGTCCAAATAGCAGACCTTTGATTAAAAGACTAACCACAGTATTTTTGCCTATTAACTCTAGTAGTGGCCCCCAAATGTGGGAATTATATAACCTGAGAGAAAATAATTATTAGGGAGGTCAGTAACATTGAATCCTAAGAAAAATGCTACTTCTTAATCAACTTATCTTAAAGAACTGATGCCCTGAAGTCCTTTTACTTTTTTATTTTATTTATTTTATTTTTATTTTTTAAAGATTTTATTTTATGTAATGTCTGTACCCAACATGGGGCTCGAACTTACAACCCCGAGATCAAGAGTCACATGCTTTATCTACTGAGCCAGCCAGGCACTCCCTGAAGGCCTTTTAATAGGGAGAAAACCCTACTTAGATGCAGAGGTTTCAGGTAACAATCTTATGTTTTATTGTATTCATTAACTTTATATTGCATTAAATTTTACATTTACCTTCAAGTGATACTGGTTTTCCATTTAAGATAAAAATGTGTAGCTTCCTCTTTAAATAAGCTTATTTAATTTAAAAAGTAAAGTTATTTAATGGATGACTAACTCATAGTGCAATCATACCACAGAGTGGCAAAAAGTAGGAAGGTAGGTGGTGGAACTCAGTATGGCACAAATCCAAATGGTGGCCTATGCATGACTAAGCTTGGGAGACTCACCACTATTGTACTTCTCTTCTTAAGTAGGTTTTTTTTTTTTTATGTTATGTTAATCACCATACATTACATCATTAGTTTTTGATGTAGTGTTCCATGATTCATTGTTTGTGTATAACACCCAGTGCTCCATTCATTACGTGCCCTCCTTAATACCCATCACCAGGCTAACCCATCCCCCCACCCCCTCCCCTCTAGAACCCTCAGTTTGTTTCTCAGAGTCCATAGTTTTTATAACCCTTACATGTAAAACTTATACTGGCCATATGGCTTGATTTTATACAAATATCTTAAAAATTGGGTCCTAAGAAAAAATATCCCATGTATTCAATACCATCCTCTTAAGGAACTTCCATCTGATATCACCATAGTGTATATGTCACTTCTCACCCTAACCCCCCCCCCACAAATTTATCTCAGATTTGCCCAAACCTTGATTTTGTCTTCTCTCCACTCATGTTTACAATGACTACTTTAGTGGTTAACAGAAAGAAAAAGAAGTCTGTCTTATGAATGGACTAACTCAAATTAAATTAAAACACTAGTTTGAGTTCAGAGCTTTTCCTTAATACAAGTTTCACTGCTTAGGAAAGCAATTGAAGTCTTAAAATGCATTTTATTATCTTAAAGCCACACATTAACTCAATAAAAGAAATTTATTTTAAAAACCTTCAAGAAATCATGCCTCTTTGAATCCTATAGCAAAATTAACTCTTCATATGATGAACAATTTCTTTAGGGCTCCAGGTTTCCATCTGTAAATATGCAGATACTTTGGCTAATTTGCAAAAGAACCACTTTTTAAGCCCGAGTTGTATTCTAGCAACATTGGCCCCAAATCTAGATGTTATGAAACTAGTCTAGTTCTCAACATCCATGAATTCAGATGGAAAATGTGTGAAGTGAGGTTTGAAAGGAACTTTTTCCGGGGAGTTTGCCCTGAGAGGTCTTCATCAGTTTGAATAGATCTCCATTAATGGCTCTTCTTCTCTCTGATTTTCTCCTGCTTGGTTCTCTCTTGGTCTCCAGATTTTAACTTCATAATTCCTGTCTCAGAACAGCCTGCCAGGACCATCACATCTAAAAAGTCTTCTCCTCACATCCCTCTAGAACTTCATTCTAATTTAAGAGTACGCATAGGATTTTTAGATTTTCTTAACTTTTGTGCCAGATGTTTTTCTTCATATTTTTGTAGGTTATTTCTTCTCCTACAAGGGTGTAAGTTTTAGGTGGCCAAAGACCTTAGCTACCTTGTTCATTCTGTATCCCCCAGCTCTCTGCCCATAGTAAATGTTCAATATTTGCTTACCAAATGAACGAATGATTTTGCTGCAGGTCAGGATAATAGAATGAGATATTCAAATTATATCCCACTTAATTTTGTTGTAGATTTTGTGCTTGAGTGGCCGACTGTTCTAGAATTTCTTGTAATTGCTGTTGGTATGTAACCTGCAAAGTGAGTATCAGGGAATATAGCAATTAATGCTGGAGGTTTAGATTGACCCCCTTAAAATTAAATCTTATTTGATTTCTTCTTGTGGTAGGTAATATGTATATTTGGTACAGATTTGAAAGTACAAAGTTTAAACATTGAACAGTAAGATTTCCTTTCAACTTCATTCCCAGGAATCTAGTTCCCAGAAGCAACCACTATGAATATTCCAGAATGGTCTATGTATATCTAGTTTTGTGTGTGTGCACATGTGTGCAATATATAATTACATACTCTTCTGTGGTGTGGTTTTCTTGTTCAGTAATATATCATGCTTGTCAATAATTAGGATTCCAGTGTATAAATAAATTCTGTACATTTCTTTGATTATTCATTCTTCTTTCCTTCCTTCCTTTTGTCTGTTGTTAAAGGTGGGCATGAAGTAGGTGTTTTTGTGCCCATTTTACAGATCACAAGACCGAGTGCCTGAGAGGGTAAGTTTTTGTCCAATTCACGTAGCTGGTGTGCAGCAGAGCCTGAGTTTGAATCCAAGCTGCATATCTGTTGTGGAACGTTTGAGTAATTCTTTTTCTTCTCTGTGACAAGAGGTGCCATGGATGACCTCTTCTCTCACCCAGTGGTGAGCTTACTGATAAATGAATTCCTAGAAGTGGGACTCAGTGTCCAAAGTGTATTTACACGTAAAGTTTTATCGAGGTTGCCCTGCCATCTGTGAGAATGTCTGGTTCCTCTCATCTTGCACAAGTATGCTTCGAGAGCCTTTTCAAGGTTTTGCTAGTCCAGCAGGTGAGAGACAGACCCATTTGTATAGATTCTCTCCAGTCTGAGATTGAGCTCTTGGCAATTTTATAATTAGAATCTTTTCAGTTTTGTAGTCTTTTTTCTTTTTAGGGTAACATTCAACTTAAGAAGTAGTTATTACTAGGATTTAGAAACACGGAAGAGATGATTTACTTTTTAAGAAAAGCACCTTCCTGGGAAATGCTATGCAGAAGTCTTTCACTTAGAAGATACAATAAATCAAATGTTAACTGTGGCTGTGTTTTTAAGTTTTATTCTAAAAATAAAATTATAAAACTGAGGGCGCCTGGGTGGCTCAGTTGGTTAAGCGACTGCCTTCGGCTCACGTCATGATCCTGGAGTCCCAGGATCGAGTCCTGCATCGGGCTCCCTGCTCAGCAGGGAGTCTGCTTCTCCCTCTGACCCTCCACCCTCTCATGCTCTCTCTCTATCATTCTCTCTCTCTCAATAAATAAATAAAAATCTTTTTTAAAAAAACTGAAAATTTGGTTAATATCTATTGGGTAAAAAGATGTTTACTGAATCAAATAAATAAATATTGACTAATGCAGCCCATATATATTGATTAATGTGGTTAACATTTTTATTAACCTGGTCAAGTCTTGTAAGATGCTTCAAGTGGGTCTGGCTGGGAGGCGGGATGAGATGCATCTTTTTACTGATAGCTAGATGCAATTTCTGCATATTCCGTTTATGTGGTTCCTAGATATTAAGAACCACAAGGCCTTGTTTAATGCACTATCTTGAGCTTCTCTTAATCTTTTTTTTTTAAAGATTTATTTATTTTATTTTAGAAAGAGAGCATGAGTAGGGGGAGGGGCAGAGAGAGAGGAAGACAAGCAGACATCCTCCCAGCCCCCCACCAAATGCAGAGCCCGATCCAGGGCTGGATCCCAGGACCGGGAGATCATGACCTGAGCTGAAACCAAGAGTTGGACACTTCACCAGCTGGGCCACCCAGGCGCCCCAGCTTCTCTTTCCTTCTTTCCTTTTCTCTCTAAACTCCATGCACCAGCTCCTTTCTGTTCCTCACATGGCAAGCTCTTTGTCATGCAGGTCCTGTTCACTTACTGCTTCCTTTCATCTGTAATGCCCTTCCCTGGTGGCTGGCTCTCACTTCAGTCATCAGCTCAAAAGTCACCTCCCCAGGGAACTATTGACCATCCAGTAGAAAGTGCCCCCCACCCCCCTCAGGTATTCTTGGTCTCATCTCCTTTTTGTTTTTTAAATTATTTTTTAAATTATTCATTTCTTTATCTCCCATTTTTTTCCCACTTGCCTCTAAGCATCAAGAGGATAAAATCTTCTCAGTTTTGTAAATGGCAGAATTGTCTGTGGCTAAAATAATTTCTGGGCACATAGTAGGAGTTCAGCAAACATTTAAGTATGAATGAAACCCTGAAATAACATTTGGCATATTAAATTATGAAGCAGACAGTAACCCTAACATATAATGTATATACGTATTTATAAATCCCAAGAAACTCCAAGAGTTTTGTGGAGTTCCATTGCGTGATTTTTGGTTGTAGCCGTTTTGCAGGATCCAAACTGTAGTCCTCGGCACAGGCCAGACATGTGGAGGGGAAAAACCTGGCTGGCATAAAAAAAAAAGGGCCTTTCTTTTGCCCTTGTCCTGGTGCTGCCGGCCATCTGCTGTGACCAGAGCTTGTCACTGAACTCACACCTCAGCTTCCGTTGCAGCAAGACGGAGGTATTAATGTCTGGCCTTCCTGTCTCACCACCTGTCCACCTCTGAGCCAGAAGTGCAGTTGTGGCTGGGAAGAGCGTGTCCAAGCACATGAAATATTCTGTTTTGTCCCAGGTGGGTCTTCCCAGGGCCTCCTGAGTGAAAAATAGCAGAGAAAACTTGGATTCTATTGTGCTTTTTGGGTCAGACCCAAGACCAAACCAGATAACTTTGTAAATTTATTATTTACCTCGAATTTCAAAAAGATAGTTGAATATCTAGCAAGAAAGGAAGGAAGGAAGGAGGGAAGGAAGGAAGGAAGGAAAGAAGGAAGGAAAGGGAGGAAGGAAGTCCACTCTACAACAAAAGATTGCTTTTATAATAATCTCTCTGTGTGTATATGTATCAATTCTTTTTAACTAGTGTTTTATATTACATATATGTGGCAAATAAATAAAACAACGCAAAAAAGAATAGAATGAAGAGGCAGTTTCTCCCCCACCCCACACTTGTCTCACTTCCCAGGTATGCCATTCTGGGCAGATTCTTGTCTATATGTGCGGAGATGTGTGTGCATAGGCATACATAAAAATGCAGGTGTTTCTGTATAGGTCGTTTTGCACATATGGGCTCATCTTTAATATTGTGGATTGTTGTTGTATACCCTGTCCTTTTTCTTCTAATTTATGTTGGAGCACTTTTCAGCACTTTTTATGGATGCCCATTGTTCATTTATTTCACTGTTTCACAATTTCTTTAGTTAACGCTATTAGTGGACACTTTAAGGTAATTTCTCATTTTGACTAATTAAACAGTAAAGCAGTGAACATCCTTGTGCATACCTGTATGCATCCATGATACAATGTTTCTAAGGTAAATCTGAAAAAAGGAGTTTCTCTTACAAAGTGGTGTACCTTACAATTTTGATAAATAGAGTCAATTTTCCTTCAAAGAGGTTGTACCAGGTATGTTCCCACTGAGAGTGCTCAGGAGTATAGTACTTGTTTCTGCCAGTCCTAACGTGTGTGTGTGTGTGTGTGTGTGTGTGTGTGTGTGTGTAACTCTTGAAGGATATTCTCCTGCCTCCATTCCTCAGCTCAGTTTCCCACTCCCCAAATCTGTTCTGCTTACTGGAAATTGATCACCTAAAAAATATCAAACCTAATCCTACCCTACCTCTACTTTAAAATATTCTCAAATGCCTTCCCCTTACAAATAATTATTCTGTAATGTACTCAAGACACTCTGTGATTTGGATCCCGCTGTATCTCATACCACCCATATCAGTGTTCAGATCAGTGCACCCCCAAATCAATGCTCAAGGCAAATATGCCCTCTCTAGTTGCTCCGCTGGCCAGGCTTTTTCCTTCATTACTGCCCATACGCCTGTTGTTTCATTGATTAGAAAGTTCTTCCTCTTCCTTTTACTTTCTCTACTTTTTTCTCATCCTGAAAATCCCAGCTGGGATGTCTTTGATTTAGACATGCTTCCCCCCCCATCCCCCTGCCGGACACTATGACACCATCCCCCATCTCCGTGGTGGGAGGAGCCACTTGCCACATGTATCCCTTTACATTTAAATTAATTAAATAAAAATTTAAAAGATGCAAATCCTTAGTCACACTAGCCACATTTCATTAGTGGCTACCATCTTGGGCAGTACAGATACAGAATATTTCCATCACTGTAGAGAATTCTGTTGGACAGTGCTGCCTTATGTTTCTTCATAACACTCATTGCTATTTCAAAATACATGTTTTGAGAATATTGTTTTGATGATCTTACCCTTACTAGTCTGTGAGCGCCATAAAGGCACAGCTTGTCCATGTCTGGCTCCTTGCTTTTTCCCATTATAGAAGTTCTATAACTGGTGAATGAATGAGTGAGTGAGTGAGTGAATGAGTGAATTAAAGAATTCCTCCAAGCTCTTTACTGTTGTGCTTCACTGATCAGTAGTCCTTCTGGGAAGGGGCCGAATCCTCCATGCCTTTATCCAAGTCCCCTGCACATTTCAGTTGGGAGCCTTAGCAGGACCCTGATTCTCATACCATCATGATCTGGGCATATTTGACCTTTCCATTGGGCTTGATACTTCATCCATTGCCTAACTATCCCGAAAGGTTGCCCAGGATTGGGTTAGACCTGCGCAGTGGGCATCTTAGCCGGCCTCCCAGATCTCCCTCCCCATCCCTTTGCCCCCTTTTGGAACTGAAGCATTCCTTTCTCCAGCTGGGAGTGCTCAGAGTGGTGTAGACTGACAACTTGCAGCCGAGCCCCCTGCTGCTGCTGAAGAGAGCTAGCTACCTGGCCAAAAGCCAAACCCCTTTCCACACTCTAGAGCTGCCCAGTTTGGGTTGACTCTGGGTGGATGGTGGATCTTCAGAGGGTATTGTAGAGAGTGCATCACAGATGACTTGCACCCTTGACTCCCTCCTAGGTGTTGCTCTTGAGAGCCCTTCTCATTGAACTTCCAGAATTCGAATCTCCTTCTTAGAATCTGCTTCCCAGTAAACTCAACTTGCGACAATCTGATTTATAATTGAAAATCCGCAGCTTTAGCTCAGCCTTCCAAAGAAGGTTCCATGATCTTTTGCAAGAATATGTTTTTGCTTGATTTGTTGGCCCATGGATTCTCTCTGTGTTTTACCTATTCTCAAAATTAAATGATTCGTTAATTTAATTTTCATAAAAAGTTTGGTGGCTTATTTCATTTATTAGGTTGTTAAAATGCTCCAGTCTCTTCAGTAGAATCAGCTAATAAATGAATTAAGAAAATACCTTAACCACTTTATTACATTGAATCTGGACTCCGTAAATTATTAGTATCAGCCTTGATTGTTTTGTTTTGTTTCTTGGAGGAAGAAGCTCCAAATAAACAGTAGGCAAGATTTATATGCACATTACTTTGGCTTTTCTTGCCTGAAAGTCCTGATTTCAGTTCTTTTTCCTGTGTACCTGTTCACCCCATCATAAAAGGAGAGCGCTGGTTATAGCTTTGTAGCCAGAAGGAAGAGAAATGCTTTTGTCTGTGGATTTGATCCTACTTTATTCCTGAACAGGGCGTTTGGCCATCAAGTAGCCCACTCACTGAGAGGAGACAATTTGATTTTTTTTCATAACTGTCAATTTCATTGGGCAACTGTGAATTTCCGGGGAACATTTGTAAGATAGAGGGAGTTATAGAAGATATGCTGACTGGCAGATGTTTCGAGATTGATTAAAGATTTAGAAAGAAGTACATTTCCTCACACTGCTGGGCTACCTTTTAATGAGATTGACAGTTTTACACATAAAGAAAAAGTTCTTTATCATACAGAAATAAATTTCCAAAGTTAAATCCACTTGAGAGAGATGGATATAGGATAGAGTATGTGTGAAGAAGATTGGACATTTTACTGGTGTTTAACTTTGAAGCTTATTTTTCAGAGAAAGATGAAGTTGAATATTTCAAAGATGAAAAAAATCCTTTTGTTAGACTAATTGCTCTAATATTAACTCAAAGAGTGGGTCAGCTTTCCGCAGGTTCAGGTCATGCATTCCAGGGAACTTATAATTGTGATTTTAGATGGGCATTAGGCACATGGAGTTAAAAATTAGCAATTTTCATTTCATCTTCCAAAGGTTCAAGCTGAGAAAGGCATTGGCATATTGGTTGGAAAAATGACTAATAAGGAGAATATAAGGGTTATTAAAAAATATTTCTTACTCTTCTCCTACCTAGAGAGGCATGCAAGTGAAAGTTGCATATGTTAAATGTGATATGTTAAATATAACATAAAAAGAATAACGTCTTCAAGTTTTGATACCAGAGGATAGAGAGAAGGGCCAGGATAAATAGACATTCATAACAAAATTGATTTGATATTGAATTTATCTTATCCCTGTGTTTTACTGATGGGGAAACTGAGGCCATGAGAGATTTCATGACTTCTCCAGAGCTCTGGTCCCTCAGGAATCGAGCTGTGAAGTCTACAACATGGGGGCTAAGAGCATAAACCTCGGTGACAGGTGGTGGACAGATCTTTCTAGGCCACTGACTTACTGTGATTTTGTTTATGTTACTTAATCTCTCTTAGTTTTTTTTTTTTTTCAGTTAATCGGTGTCAATAATTACGGTGCCCATCTCATAGGGGTGTGTGAAAATTACATAAAATAATCAATAAAGTGCATTTCATGGCTTGTAGGTTACTTTGAAAAGCAGGTTTTGAAGTTGGGGAGCCTGGCTGGTTGTTCACATGGGTTCTTTTTTTTTTTTTTTTTAAAGATTTTATTATTTATTTATTTATTTGAGAGAGAGAGAATGAGAGACAGAGCACGAGAGGGAAGAGGGCAGAGGGAGAAGCAGACCCCCTGCTCAGCAGGGAGCCCGATGCGGGACTCGATCCCGGGACTCCAGGATCATGACCTGAGCCGAAGGCAGCCGCTCAACCAACTGAGCCACCCAGGCGCCCTCACATGGGTTCTTAAGCCAAGGACTCTGCCAGGAACATCATGGTTCCTTAATGAATCAAGGAGTGAACACCACACATCGAAATATGGAGAGACAGCCTTGTGGAATTACCAAGACTAAAATTGTGATCCATTTAAAATGTTAATTTAAATAGACTTGCACTTGAAGAACATACTGATATTTTACTCTTTGAATATATATTTCCAAACTCTTATAATTAAGGTGTGAAATCATGTAATTAAGGTGTTGGTAATGGGCATCCTTTTTTTTTTTTTTTTAGATTTTATTTATTTGAGAGAGACAGAGATAGTGAGATAGAGAGCACAAGTGGGGAGGAGAGGGAGAAGCAGACTCCCCGCCGAGCAGGGAGCCCGATGTGGGACTCGATCCCAGGACCCTGGGATCATGACCTGAGCCGAAGGCAGCCGCTTAACCGACTGAGCCACCCAGGCGCCCAAAGGGCATCCTTTGAAGGGAGGAGTGGACAGTTGAAAGGTGGCGTAATCTGTTGTAAGGTGAAAAATTGCCGACTGAAACTTTGAAGCCTTCAGGTTTTGCTCTGTTCTGCTTTACTCCATTGTTGTATCTTCTGGAAAACTGTCCTGATATCTTGTGATGTATGAGAAAAAGCAAATGGCAGAAAAAAAAGAGGAATTTTGGTGCAGATGTGTGCACATAATAGATTACTGTGTGGGCACCGAAAAATGAAGAAAGGAATGGTTTCTGGTAGTAACTATTATAAAGTAACTGTGCGGGGTGCCTGGGTGGCTCAGCTGTTAAGTGTCTGCCTTCGGCTCAGGTCATGATCCCAGGGTCCTGGGTTCGAGCCCCACATCCGGCTCCCTGCTCAGCGGGAAGCCTGCTTTTCCCTCTCCCATTCCCCTGCTTGTGTTCCCTCTCTCGCTGTGTCTCTCTCTCTCTGTCAAATAAATAAATAAAATCTTTAAAAATAAATAAATAAATAAAGTAACTGTGCTTTCCTCTAAGAAGTGGGACTGGGGGAGGTAAGGTGAGGTGGGTGGTCATCTGCCTTTTACTTTTATGCTTTTCAATTTCTTTATCTATTTGTTTATGTATTTTTATTTATTTATTTATTTATATATTTTTAAAGATTTTATTTATTTATTTGAGAGAGAGCACATGAGAGGGGGGAGGGTCAGAGGGAGAAGCAGACTCCCCGCCGAGCAGGGAGCCCGATGCGGGACTCGATCCAGGGACTCCAGGATCATGACCTGAGCCGAAGGCAGTCGCTTTAACTAACTGAGCCACCCAGGCGCCCGTTTATGTATTTTTATAATGCACATTCATATCTTTTGTAGCATAACAAAAATATTATGACCTTAATTGGCTAGAGACAAAGAACACTGGTTGGGAGATGAGACTTTTTGTGAACTCATTTTATTTAAAAATATAGTGCAAATCCATTCTTTATATAAGGGCATATACTTATATATTGTGTTTTCCTAAAAGACATCATCCGGTAGTGGCACTGACCTTTTCTCTTATGTAGCTCTTGGGGCTTTGGACAGCAATGGATCATGTTCATTCATTTGTCACTTTCACTGTGTATTTTCCTTTGCAAGAGAGCTATCTAGGCAGCGGTACTTCCTGCACCTTACCATAATTATTATGGCTTTGTCAGAAACTTTATATGACATCTTCCCAATTAGAATGAAATATATTTTCCTTTAGTGATCATTATTAATATTGTTTTAATTAAGAGCATTGATAGCTCAGGGTTTCAGCCACATCTCACTCACTGTTATAAATTAGAGGATTAAATGGTCTTTTTTACATATCATATTATCAGGGGAACAAAAGCAGCTCTAGTTTGTCAAGAGAGAAAGATGGGATTTGGGTTCTTATGCTCAAATATTTCAATATGGCAGATTTGGTAGTGAGAGACAGTAGTCAGATTGAGAACATGGGGAAAAGGAAGCTGGGTCAGATTTTCAGAGCAAATTAAGCTGATTTGGAATTGCAAGTTACCTTGATAATCTGTTCACTTCTAGTTTTCTGTGTTATTTTGCAAATGTTGGTGTTTGCTCTTGTGTGTAGCAAAATTACATTAACTATTTGAGAGCCATGGTCCCAATGATCTGTATAAATTGTGTAACCAGCATATTTTGCTTAGGACTATAATGTAAAGCAGGGAAGGAGAGGATCATGCCCCTCAGGGGTTTGAATTCAGTCTCAGCCCCTTACAATATACTGTCCTTGTCCTCAATTTATAGATGAAGGAGTTGGGCTTACAGGGAATCAATCTACTCAAGATGGCTCAGCCTAAGAATGAAAAGAGCAAGAAGTTGAGATCCATGTCTTTCTCTGCTTAATCTCTGTTACACTAATGCAGGTCTCTATACCCAGTCCTTGTAATTTTAGTATCAATAATGGGACTAAGCTGAATACCTTGAAATACTACTGTAGGACTGCCTCTTCTAGATATTTTCTTGACCTATTTTATTTACCTGATTCCCTGAAAATCAGAAGAAACATCAGAGTTGCTAATGAGGAAAAGAACTAAAAACTGCATTTGAGTAAAAACCAAAGTTGTATGACAAAGTGAATGTCAAACAACTGGCTTGAAAGACAGTGGAAAGAGAGTACAGCTGGGTGTCTGAGCATTCTTTGTGAGTTTATTTATTCCTTAAGAAAATAGACCGCTAGACTAAGCTAGGTTCCATAAGCAGAATCTTTAGAAGAATTTTAGTAACCAAGATCATCTCATTCAAACTAAATTTGAACACTGGACACAAAGAAAATAGGAAAGACTACATCAGTGTCAATAAAATGTTTTCCCTCTTTTTATTGTTACTGTTTTGCTGGGTTTTCCAGTATTTTCCCTGTAATAACATGAACCTAAAACCCCAACATAAAATTGTTATTTTAGTATATATACTTTCCATTTTTTCCATACCCATCTAAAATTTCCCATCCTTGCAATTATTACATATTTGCAATGTCATATCCTGTGTATATTCTAAAATAGATTGTGTTATACTGTAAATATTTCCCCAAAGGGTTTACATAATTTTTAAAAACCATAATTTGGGGGGCGCCTGGGCGGCTCAGTCGTTAAGCGTCTGCTTTCGGCTCAGGTCATGATCCCAGCATCCTAGGATCGAGCCCCGCATCGGGCTCCCTGCTCCGCGGGAAGCCTGCTTCTCCCTCTCCCCCTCCCCCTGCTTGTGTTCCCTCTCTCGCTATGTCTCTCTCTGTCAAATAAATAAATAAAATCTTTAAAAAAAAACCAAAACCATAATTTTGAAGTGTACAATATTCCATTGAGTAAGTACCTAATTTACTTGCTGGTTAAAACAGTTAAATTGTTTCTAATTCAAATAACACTCAGGTTTATAGTAACTGACGATGTTTCGGATTGTTCCCTTTCAAGGGAGGTGATTAGGAGGCTAGAAAGTGAATATTTTTATGACTCTTGATATACATTGTGAATTAGCTTCCCTGAAGGGCCACACCAATTTACACCTCTGTCAGCAACGTCTGAGGGGATGAAGACCAGTTTTATTTAAGACTAGAAATCTGGCAGTATGCCACAGATGAGCTGAAGTTCTTTTTGTTTTGCAATCATCCATTCACTGGTGATAGGGCTGGGCTGAGGATCTCAAGCTATAAAACAGAGTCATACCTATAGGCCTCAGTACATGTTTTGGCTCTTAGCATACGAATATATACAGTGTTTTAGGGAAACAAAAGCAAAAATAAACTATTGGGACCATATCAAAATAAAATCCTTCTGTATAGTGAAGGAAACATTCAATAAAACTAAAAAGCAACCTACTGAGTGGGAGAAGATGTTTGCAATGACATATTGATACAGGGTTAATACCCCAAATATATAAAGAACTTATAAAGCTCAACACCCCCAAAACAAATAATCCAATTAAAAATGGGCAGAAGACGTGAAAAGACATTTCTCTAAAGAAGATATACAGAGGGCCAACAGACACATGAAAAGATGTTCATCATCAGTTACTGTCAGGGAAATATAAATCAAAACTACAGTGAGTTATCACCTCACGCCTCATGCAGAATGGCTAAAATCAACAACACAGGAATTAACAGGTGTTGGCGAGGATGCAGGGGGTGGGAAAGGAGCACTCGTGCACTGTTGGTGGGAAAACACACTGGTGCAGCCACTCTGGATAACAGTATGGAAGTTCCTCAAAAAGTTGAAAACAGAACTACCCTACAATCTAGTGATTGCACTACTGGGTATTTACCCAAAGAATACAAAAACACTAATTCAAATAGATACATGCACCCTTATGTTTATAGAAGGATTCTTTACAATAGCCAAATTATGGAAGCCGTCCAAGTGTCCATTGATTGATGAATGGATGAAGAAGAGGTGGTACACACACACACACAACATGGAATATGATTCAGCCATAAAAGGAATGAAATCTTGCCATTTGCAATGACATGGTTGGAGCTAGGGAGTGTAATGCTAAACAAAGTAAGTCAGAGAAAGACAAATACCATATGATTTCACTCATCTTTGGAATTTAAGAAACAAAACAAATGAACAAAGGGGCAAAAAAAAAGACAAACCAAGAAACAGTCTCTTAACTGTAGAGAACACACTGATGGTTACCAGAGGGGAAGGGGGTGGGGGGTGGGGGAAACAGATGATGGGGAGTAAGAGTACACTTCTCATGATGAGCACTGAGTAATGTGTAGAATTGTTGAATCACTACATTGTACACCTGAAACTAATATGACACCCTATGTTAGCTAACTGGAATTAAAATAAAAACTTAAAAAAAGGAATATATACAGTGTTTTGTGACTTCCATAATTTAGGCCCTCTGTAAATTCCCTAGCTCATTTAGGAATTTTATTATAACCCGAGAAAAATGAAATATGCTCTTTGAAGTGGTGAGCTGTGCTGTCTTTCAGCACATTAATAACTGCCGCCAAATGATTTCAATGAACTTTTGGTTTCATTTGTTCCAAAACTGGAGAGGGGACACATGATATCTATTTCTGAACTTTGAGCAAAGTTTAGATTCCTCAGTTAATACTTTGAGTGCAGTTTTCTTGTTACGCTTGCCAACAGGGGAGAGCATTGAATTTGGTTTTGTGGCTTATGCCCTTTATTAATTATACTCCATCAATAAAGTGATCTGCATCCACTCTGAAGTTGGGAAGGTGAGAGCATGCTCCTTTGAGTAAGTTGTGTCCTGAACGAATGGGTACCTCTGGCTATGAGTAGTTCATACACAGCAGTACCAGAAACACATTAGCAATTGAGACCTATTTCATAATCATTATACCAGTGACCTAATCATTCCTGTAGTTTAAAATATTTAATACATTTATTTGCATTTGTGGGTCCGTGCATTTCACACATTCGTTCATGTATTCAGCTCCTTTTTCTTGAGGACCTACTATGTGCAAGGCTCAATTCTTAGTGCTAGTAGAGAAGTGGTAAATCAGAATAAACTAGAAAATATGTTCATGATAAATGCACTCATTTAATCAGTAATTTTAATATTATTGTAACAGTTTTATACTATTTGATTTAAAATTTTTATGGGATTCACATGACTGAAAATTCAAGCATTAAAAGTTAGAAAGGATACACGATGAAAATTCTCCTTATAGCCGCACGATATTATCCAAATAGGCAATCAATGTTATAGTTTCTTATGTATTTATTCAGCTGTATTTCAGGCACATATCAACATATACACATGTAGATAAGTTCCCATATGTGTTATGTTGTATACTCCGTTTTCCCACATCTATGGCATATACTCTATACATTATTCTGCACCTATCCTATGTTACTTAATAAATTCAGAAAACCTCTCCTCATCATTACTTAAAGATCAGGCTCATTTCTTCTTTTTCCTGGCTGCATGGTATTTCGTTATGTTAAATATTATATTAACTTTGAATTCTTAAGAAGATTTATTATCTCATTTTTATTGTTAGAAATAGCACTGCAAAGAATGTCTTTGTGCATAGGTTTCATTCCTTTAGATTTTTCTTTTTCTCAGTAAGTGTCTCATTGTGAGTTTAAAGTGATGAAATTTTAGGGCCATTGAAAAATATTTTTTTTTAATTATAATCTGGAAGTACTGATCCACCGTGTGTATGCAGTACTATTTTTTGTGTAAGAAGTGGGAGGTAAGGCTATATATGAATATTTGTCTGTATGTGCTTGTGTTTGCCTAAGAAACTAATAACTGTAGTTGCAGATAGGTGACAGGGACTGGTTCAGGGGATAGCAAACAGAGATAGGAGTCAGCCTAATCAGTATATATCTCTGACATTTCAATTTTGAACCATGTGACTGTCTTATAAAAATAGTAAAATTTCAATTTTAACTATGAAGTTAAAAATTGAAATGTAAATCTCTAGTATACTGCCATTTTCAATATATGGATATGAGCAGCTTTTTTTTTTTTTTTTAAGACTGGGCTATTGGAAAGTACTACCATCAAGCGAAATGTGGGAAGTCACAAAGTACACATGGTCATGAATCTTGTTCACTGGTAGGATCCAACTCAGAGGTCTGCTGCCTCTATCCCTGGTTCTTAAAAACAATGGAAAGGTATGGAGTATTTCCCAAACTTCAGTGATTCACATGTCCCCTCCATAGTTTTATCATAGTTGTGGACAGCTTTGACTGGTTTACTTTTCTTTATGCTTACATTTTATAGAAGTACCAAATATGAAAAACCAATGTCACCTTCCCTACATAGAAGCTGTATTAGTTTAGGTTCCATCAGAGAAGCAGAACCAGGAGGAGGTACTTCACTGGGGATTTGTTTTTAGTATTCATTCTTAATGAATTTCAGGATCTAGTTTATAGGGTCTGGGTGTGCCTGATGCTAGAGCTTGACATCAGAAGTAAAGATGGACATGAAGTGCTGGGAAGCAAATACAAACTGGTACCTATGAGGATGGGCTTGGAGCCTCTGATTGACAAAGCCTCTAATCCACCATCTTCAACAATGGGGATGTTCTGCCAGGAAAAGATGGGAAGATGGTGCCCATTGTCAAGGAGCTAAACAGACACTTGGCCTAGGTTTCTGAGGAGCTGAAGGAGGATCTGGCAGGAACCGAAGAAACTGCAGCCTAGCTCTTGCCCCATGTCTACAGTTTGAACCAGCAGATCCCAGACAGTGTGCCTGACTGTCAATATGGTGCCCTGCACTGAGCTTCCCAGGTGTAAAAACAATACAGAGCTTCACTTCCTCCTTCCAGATGTTGTAGTCCATACTCTTATCTATGCAGGGAAGGCAATTCTTTGAAAAGTATTTCCAGCATAACTGAGTTGACATATTATGAATCCACCACAAAAGATAACTGTAAACGTAAATGCATTGAAAACTAAACAATATTATTGAATTCTAACTGGACACATCACTCAATGGAGGTACTGATCCTGAGGCTTTCTCTTTGTTGAAATGGAAGATTAGCAAATTTTAGAGAGGTTTTAAAATCATTACTAGCAACTGACTGGAACATTCTCCTTGACTCATTTGGAAGGACTGAAATGACAAAATGAGTATCTTGCTCACCGTGAGAGTCCGTGTTATTTAGTGCCTTCGCCAGTACAGTTCTTTCTGGTCCTCCCAGTTTAAAGAATATGTGGTGGTGAATAGAGATGGTGCCATGCTCTGTTCACTTGTCTCTGCATTTTTCCTTCTTAAGTGAAGGAAACAGCAAGGGGGAGGACAGTGTGGTAGACAGGAGAGAACAGAGCAAAGCCCCAGATGTGATTTTATCACCTGTAGACCCACCTCGTTGAAGACCTGTCATGGACACACTTGAGTGCATAGGTCATCAGCATGAAAGGCTTGTTGGCTTTTGAGGGGGTGGCTGGGAAACAAGCAGAGCCTGGCTCAGATCTCTGAGGGTTTGGTGGCTGTCTCCACTCATTGGATAACCTTGAGTGGCTGAGAAAACCTCATGACTTTGAGACTCTGAGGGACCTCCTTTGTAAGTGCGAATAGAAGCAGCAGGGGCCGGCTTCTCGCTGAGATGCTTCCATTTCATATTTGTCCCATTGGTGTTTCCCAGGCATTTTTTGGTTTCCCAGAATCCTCAAATCCATATATGACTGCAAGGATTCAAATAAGTTCTGGAATTTACCAGCCATGGGATCTTGGGCAAGCCACTTCAAGTCCCTGCTAAGTAGGGATATTATGCTTTCCAAATCATTGGGTAGTTGTGAGATTTAAGTCAGGGACTGACTTTGTTCATCCGTGGGCCAAATGTAACCCCCGTCCCTTACCTATTTTTGTGAATAAAGTTTTATTGGGACACTGCCATACTCATTTGTTTATGTATCGTCTCTGGCTGCTTCCACAGTACACGGCAGAGTTAAGTGATTGTAGCAGAGACCTTATAGCCCACAGAGCCTAAGATATTTCCTGAGAAAGTGCGCTGGTGTCCGGATTAAATAATACACATACATTCAATTCAGAAATGCTTATTGGCTACTATGTTTAGGTAGTAGACATGCAGGAATGAAGAAACACAGGCAACAATCCCTACCCTTATGGAGTTTTCAGTCCAGGAGAGAGTCAGACAGTAAGACCAAAAAATACAAAAAACAAAAAACAGGTAAAATACATATCAAGTGGTGACCAGTGCTATGGAGGAAAAAATCAGGAAAGGGAGAACGAGTGTGTGGTGTGTGGTGTGTGTGTGTGTGTGTGTGTGTGTGTGTGGTGTATGGGGTGAGTTGTGATTTTAGTTAGGGTGATCAGGGAGCCCTCACTGAAAGAGTGACGTTTACACAGTGACTTGAGGGTGGTGGGGAACAGAGCTGTGTGGACATGTGGGGAGGGGTGTTTGAGGACCAGCAGGGAGGCCAGTGTCCCCGAAGCAGAGGGAGCAGTGGGAGAGGAGCAGAAGGTGTGGTCAGTGGGGTAGGACTTCCTTGGCCACTGCAAGGACGTTGCATTTTGTTCTGAGCAATAGGGAAGATGCTGGATGGTGATTATAGCTGTGGAAGTGGTGAGGAGCAGTTAGGCTCTGGATGTATTGTAAAAATAACACCAGGAGGATTTCCGAAGGGGTTGGAAATGCCCTGGGAAAGAAAGAAAAAAAAGTCAGGGATGACTTCAATATTTAGACTTGGTCAGCTGGAAGAATGAGACTGCCATTCACTGAAATGTGGGGAAATGGGAGCTAGAGCAGGTTTTGGAGCAAAGAATAAGAATTCAGAATCAAGCCTGTTAATTTTGAGGTGCCTGTTAGGCTTCCAGGTGGGAATGTAAATGCTTAGAACGATGCCGGCCACTTAGTAAATAGTAAATGTTCACTGTTATTACTGCTGTGACTGATGTTATTACTGAGAGCTCAGTATCTGTGTGTGTGTGTGTGTGTGTGTATATATATTATATATATATATAATATATATATAGTTATTACGTGTCAGTGCTAGAGAAACAACATTGGATGAGTTCCTGTCCCTGTCTTCATGGTACTGGTAGGGAGACAGATAAATACTCAGAAATTTTATGTGAGATCACTGGTGTGGGGCAGTGTGGGGGAATCACAGACTCTGCGTAGATCCAAGTCATGATTTTTATAAAATTAGTGATTTGCAGCTTACTTAGTCTTTCTATATCCCTGTCCTCATCTATAAAATAGAGACATCGACTTGATTTTTATAATGCATCTAAGTGCTCAGTAAACATAAGCTTGGTATAAAAGGTGCTGTAAAATCATTTGTTTGTTTTGAAAATATTTGTTGTGTGTCTGCCATGTGTCAGGAACTTGGATGGCATTAATGGTAGAGTGTGAACAAGACAGAAGAAGACCCCGCCTTCAAGGAGATCCTAGGGGGCAGAGGTGGAGAACACATGGTAAATAAATGAAAATGGTAGGTGGAGCTAAGAATCACGTGGAAAATTAAATATATTCTAGGCTGCACTGTCCAATAGAAATATAATGTGAGCTGCATGTATGCAATTTAAAATTTTCTAGATGGTACATTGAAAAAGTAAAATGAAACAGGTGAAATTAAGTTTAATAATATATTTTATTTAATCCAATATATCCAAAATGTTATCATTTAAACATATAATAAGCATAAAATTATTAATGAGACATTTTACATTCTTTTTTCTAGTAAGTCTTCAAAACCTGGCATTTTATTTATTTATTTATTTATTTTATTTTTTAACTTTTTTTTTATTCTTATGTTAATCCCCATACATTACATCATTAGTTTTAGATGTAGTGTTCCATGATTCATTGTTTGTGCATAACACCCAGTGCTCCATGCAGAATGTGCCCTCCTCAATATCCACCACCAGGCTAACCCATCCTCCCACCCCCTCCCCTCCAGAACCCTCAGTTTGTTTTTCAGAGTCCATCGTCTCTCATGGTTCGTCTACCCCTCCTATTTCCCCCGCTTCATTCTTTCCCTCCTGCTACCTTCTTCTTCTTCTTTTTTCTTTTTTCTTAACATATATTGCATTATTTGTTTCAGAGGTACAGATCCGAGATTCAACAGTCTTGCACAATTCACAGCGCTTACCAGAGCACATACCCTCCCCAGTGTCTATCACCCAGTCACCCCATCCCTCCCACCCCACCCCCCACTCCAGCAACCCTCGGTTTGTTTCCTGCAATTAAGAATTCCTCCTATCAGTGAGATCATATGATACATGTCTTTCTCTGTTTGACTTATTTTACTCAACATAATACCCTCCAGTTCCATCCACGTCATTGCAAATGGCAAGATCTCATTCCTTTTGATGGCTGCATAATATTCCATTGTATATATATACCACATCTTCTTTATCCATTCATCTGTCGATGGACATCTTGGCTCTTTCCACAGTTTGGCTATTGTGGACACTGCTGCTATAAACATCGGGGTGCACGTACCCCTTCAGATCCCTACTTTTGTATCGTTGGGGTAAATACCCAGTAGTGCAATTGCTGGATCATATGGTAGCTCTATTTTCAACTTTTTGAGGAACCTCCATACAGTTTTCCAGAGTGGCTGCACCAGCTTGCATTCCCACCAACAGTGTAGGAGAGGGTTCCCCTTTCTCCGCATCCCCGCCAACATCTGTCATTTCCTGACTTGTTAATAATAGCCATTCTGACGGGTGTGAGGTGGTATCTCATTGAGGTTTTGATTTGAATTTCCCTGATGCCGAGCGATGTTGAGCACTTTTTCATGTGTCTGTTGGCCATTTGGATGTCTTCTTTGGAAAAATGTCTGTTCATGTCTTCTGCCCATTTCTTGATTGGATTCTTTGTCCTTTGGGTGTTGAGTTTGATGAGTTCTTTATAGATTTTGGATACTAGCCCTTTATCTGATATGTCATTTGCAAATATCTTCTCCCATTCTGTCGGTTGTCTTTTGGTTTTGTTGACTGTTTCCTTTGCTTTGCAAAAGCTTTTTATCTTGATGAAGTCCCAATAGTTCATTTTTGCCCTTGCTTCCCTTGCCTTTGGCGATGTTTCTAGGAAGAAGTTGCTGCGGCTGAGGTCAAAGAGATTGCTGCCTGTGTTCTCCTTTAGGATTTGGATGGACTCCTGTCTCACATTGAGGTCTTTCAACCATTTGGAGTCTATTTTTGTGTGTGGTGTAAGGAAATGGTCCAGTTTCATTCTTCTGCATGTGGCTATCCAATTTTCCCAACACCATTTGTTGAAGAGACTGTCTTTGTTCCATTGGACATTCTTTCCAGCTTTGTCGAAGATTAGGTGACCATAGAGTTGAGGGTCCATTTCTGGGCGCTCTATTCTGTTCCATTGATCTATGTGTCTGTTTTTGTGCCAGTACCATGCTGTCTTGATGATGACAGCTTTGTAATAGAGCTTGAAGTCCGGAATTGTGATGCCGCCGGCTTTGCTTTTCTTTTTCAACATTCCTCTGGCTATGCGGGGTCTTTTCTGGTTCCATACAAATTTTAGGATGATTTGTTCCATTTCTTTGAAAAAAGTGGATGGTATTTTGATGGGGATTGCATTGAATGTGTAGATTGCTCTAGGTAGCATTGACATCTTCACAATATTTGTTCTTCCAATCCATGAGCATGGAACGCTTTTCCATTTCTTTGTGTCTTCCTCAATTTCTTTCATGAGTATTTTATAGTTTTCTGAGTACAGATCCTTTGTCTCTTTGGTTAGATTTATTCCTAGGTATCTTATGGTTTTGGGTGCAATTGTAAATGGGATCGACTCCTTAATTTCTCTTTCTTCTGTCTTGTTGTTGGTGTATAGGAATGCCACTGACTTCTGTGCATTGATTTTATATCCTGTCACTTCACTGAATTCCTGTATGAGTTCTAGCAGTTTTGGGGTGGAGTCTTTGGGGTTTTCCACATAAAGTATCATATCATCTGCAAAGAGTGAGAGTTTGACTTCTTCTTTGCCAATTTGGATGTCTTTGATTTCTTTTTGTTGTCTGATTGCTGTGGCTAGGACTTCCAATACTATGTTGAATAGCAGTGGTGATAGTGGACATCTCTGCCGTGTTCCTGACTTTAGGGGGAAAGCTCTCAGTTTTTCCCCATTGAGAATGATATTTGCTGTAGGTTTTTCATAGATGGCTTTTATGATTTTGAGGTATGTACCCTCTATGCCTCTGCTCTGAAGAGTTTTGATCAAGAAAGGATGCTGTACTTTGTCAAAAGCTTTTTCTGCATCTATTGAGAGGATCATATGATTCTTGTTCTTTCTTTTGTTAATGTATTGTATCACATTGATTGATTTGTGGATGTTGAACCAACCTTGCAGCCCAGGGATAAATCCCACTTGGTCGTGGTGAATAATCCTTTTAATGTACCGTTGGATCCTATTGGCTAGTATTTTGGTGAGAATTTTTGCACCCATGTTCATCAGGGATATTGGTCTGTAATTCTCCTTTTTGATGGGGTCTTTGTCTGGTTTTGGGATCAAGGTAATGCCGCCCTCATAAAATGAGTTTGGAAGTTTTCCTTCCATTTCTATTTTTTGGAACAGTTTCAGAAGAATAGGTATTAATTCTTCTTTAAATGTTTGGTAGAATTCCCCTGGGAAGCCATCTGGCCCTGGGCTTTTGTTTTTTGGGAGATTTTTGATGACTGCTTCAATTTCCTTAGTGGTTATAGGTCTGTTCAGGTTTTCTATTTCATCCTGGTTCAGTTTTGGTAGTTGATACATCTCTAGGAATGCATCCATCTCTTCCAGGTTATCTAATTTGCTGGCATAGAGTTGCTCATAATATGTTCTTAGAATTGTTTGTATTTCTTTGGTGTTGGTTGTGATCTCTCCTCTTTCATTCATGATTTTGTTGATTTGGGTCATTTCTCTTCTCTTTTTGATAAGTCTGGCCAGGGGGTTATCCATCTTGTTAATTCTTTCAAAGAACCAGCTCCTAGTTTCGTTGATCTGTTCTACTGTTCTTTTGGTTTCTATTTCATTGATTTCTGCTCTGATCTTTATGATTTCTCTTCTCCTGCTGGGTTTAGGCTTTATTTGCTGTTCTTTCTCCAGCTCCTTTAGGTGTAGGGTTAGGTTGTGTATTTGAGACCTTTCTTGTTTCTTGAGAAAGGCTTGTATTGCTACATACTTTCCTCTTAGGACTGCCTTTGCTGCATCCCAAAGATTTTGAATAGTTGTGTTTTCATTTTCATTGGTTTCCATGTATTTTTTTAATTCTTCTTTAATTTCCTGGTTGACCCATTCATTCTTCAGTAGGATGCTCTTTAGCCTCCATGTATTTGAGTTCTTTCCAACTTTCCTCTTGTGATTGAGTTCTAGTTTCAAAGCATTGTGGTCTGAAAATAGGCAGGGAATGATCCCAATTTTTTGGTACCGGTTGAGACCTGATTTATGACCTAGGATGTGATCGATTCTGGAGAATGTTCCATGGGCACTAGAGAAGAATGTGTATTCCGTTGCTTTGGGGTGGAATGTTCTGAATATGTCTGTGAAGTCCATTTGGTCCAGTGTGTCATTTAAAGTCTTTATTTCCTTGTTGATCTTTTGCTTAGACGATCTGTCCATTTCAGTGAGGGGGATGTTAAAGTCCCCCACTATTATTGTATTGTTGTCAATGTGTTTCTTTGCTTTTGTTATTAATTGCCTTATATAATTGGCTGCTCCCATGTTAGGGGCATAGATATTTACAATTGTTAGATCTTCTTGTTGGATAGATCCTTTAAGTAGGATATAATGTCCTTCCTCATCTCTTATTACAGTCTTTGGTTTAAAATCTAATTTGTCTGATAGAAGGATTGCCACCCCAGCTTTCTTTTGGTGTCCATTAGCATGGTAAATGGTTTTCCACCCCCTCACTTTCAATCTGGGGGTGTCTTTGGGTCTAAAATGAGTCTCTTGCAGACAGCATATCGATGGGTCTTGTTTTTTAATCCAGTCTGATAGCCTGTGTCTTTTGATTGGGGCATTGAGCCCATTTACATTCAGGGTAACTTTTGAAAGATAGGAATTTAGTGCCATTGTATTGCCTGTAAGGTGACTGTTACCGTATATTGTCTGTGTTCCTTTCTGGTCTATGTTGCTTTTAGGCTCTCTCTTTGCTTAGAGGACCCCTTTCAAGTTTTCCTGTAGGGCTGGTTTTGTGTTTGCAAATTCCTTTAGTTTTTGTTTGTCCTGGAAGCTTTTTATCTCTCCTTCAATTTTCAATGACAGCCTAGCTGGATATAGTATTCTTGGCTGCATATTTTTCCCATTTAGTGCTCTGAATATATCCTGCCAGTCCTTTCTGGCCTGCCAGGTCTCTGTGGATAGGTCTGTTGCCAATCTAATGTTTCTACCCTTGTAGGTTACATATCTCTTCTCCCGAGCTGCTTTCAGGATTTTCTCTTTGTCTCTGAGACTCATAAGTTTTACTATTAGATGTCGGGGTGTTGACCTATTTTTATTGATTTTGAGAGGGGTTCTCCGTGCTTCCTGGATTTTCATGCCTGTTTCCTTCCCCAAATTAGGGAAGTTCTCTGCTATAATTTGCTCCATTATACCTTCTGCCCCTCTCTCTCTTTCTTCTTCTTCTGGGATCCCAATTATTCTAATGTTGTTTCGTCTTATGGTATCGCTTATCTCTCGAATTCTGCCCTCGTGATCCAGTAGTTGTTTATCTCTCTTTTTCTCAGCTTCTTTATTTTCCATCTTTTCATCTTCTATATTACTGATTCTCTGTTCTGCCTCATTTATTCTAGCAGTTAGCACCCCCATTTTTGATTGCACCTCATTAATAGCCTTTTTGATTTCTACTTGGTTGGATTTTAGTTCTTTTACTTCTCCAGAAAGGGTTTCTCTAATAACTTCCATCTTTTTTTCAAGCCCAGCTAGTATCTTTAAAGTGATGATTCTGAACTCTAGATCTGACATCGTACTAATGTCCGTATTGAGTAGGTCCCTGGCAGTCGGTACTACCTCTTCTTCTTTTTGTTGAGGTGATTTTTTTCCGTCTTGTCGTTTTGTGCAGAGGAGAATAGATGAATGAGAGAACAAAATGCTAGCAGAGTAACAACGTCCCCAGAAGATATACTCTAAACAAATCAGAAAAGACCTGAAGCAGTGGGAAAAGAAAGGGAGAGAGAGAAAAAAGAAAAAGAAAAAAAAGAAAAAGATAAAGATAAAAACAAAAACAAACAAAACAAAACAACAACAACAACAAAAAAACCAGAATGTGATCAAATATGATCAGGCTGGTATATAGATCAGTGCCACACACTAGATTTGGGGTGTATTTTGGTCTTTTAGAAGAAAGTGACTCCCAAAATTTTAAAGAAAGAAAACTTATATATGTACAAAAATAAGGGTTGATATGTTGAAGGGATGGAATATGACTGTAAAGATGGAAATTATAAAAAATTTTATAAAAGGAATTGATAAGAAGTTGTTTGAAAAAAGAAAAGAGGATTTAAAAAAGAAAAAAGAAAAAGAAAAAAAAGGGAGAGGATGTGATCAGGCAGGGGAATAGAAAACACCATATACTAGAGATTTAGGGTATATTTTAATCTGTTAGAAGAAACTATCTCAAAATTTTAAAGAGAGAACAACTGATATATATAAGCCAAAAATACGGGTAACTACTATGAAGGGATAGAATATGACTCTAAAAATGAAAAATAAAAAAAAATTTTTTTAAAAAAGGGATTGATAAGATGTTGGTTGAAAAAGGGAAAAAGAAAAATTCAAAAAGAAAAAAAAGAAAAAGAGACAGTTAAAAAAAAAAAACTTTGAAAGACTAAAGAATCATGGTAAAAAAGCCATGAATTCTTTTTTTTTTTTTTAAAGATTTTATTTATTTGAGAACGAGAATGAGAGACAGCATGAGAGGGAGGAGGGTCAGAGGGAGAAGCAGACTCCCTGCTGAGCAGGGAGCCCGATGTGGGACTCGATCCCAGGACTCCAGGATCATGACCTGAGCCGAAGGCAGTCGCTCAACCAACTGAGCCACCCAGGCGCCCAAAAAGCCATGAATTGTTTATGCAGTATTCCCCTAGCGCTGGAGTTCTGCCGTTCTCATTGATCGGTGAACTTGGTCTTGGCCGGCCGTTCTCGCTGATCTTCTGGGGAGGGGCCTGTTGCCGTGGTTCCCAAATGTCTCTGCCGGAGGCGGAAGTGCCCCGCCCTCGCCCCCTCCCGGCTACGTCATCTGCTCGGGTTTGCTCTCCGGGGCTTTTGTTCCCTGCGAGCTTTCCGTCCAGCTTTGGAGGCGGAGAGTGAGAATGGCGGCCTCCCAATCTCCGCCCCGGAGGAGCCGAGAACTCGGGGCCCCCTCCTCAGTGCGCCCCCAGAGAAAAGCCGCCAGTCACTCCCGTCTCCCCGGTCTCCGGCCGCACTCCGTGCTCGCCCGGCCTGTGACCGCGCATTTCTATCTCTGGCACCCGACCCCGTGTGGAGTCTCCAGACCCAGCAGATCCCTGCGGTGCCCTCCCGCGCGGCTCCTCCCGGGGGAGGAAGGGGAGTCTCCCCGGATCTGCCGCTTGTGGGGTCCCTGCTGGAGGAGCAGGGGCCCGACTGGGCCGCGGATCCCGGTTTATGGCGACCCCGAGCTGAGAGCCCGCGCCTGGGCTCCGCCTCTGCCGCCGGCTTCCCTGCTCGTTACCTGGGAGCTCGGCCACACTCAGGCACCCCCGGTCTTTCTGTGACCCCGAGGGTCCTGAGACCCCACTGTCCCGGAGGGGGTCCACCCCCCGCTTAGCCACCAGAGTGACGTCCCTCGGCGGAGCAGACTTTTAAAAGTTCCAAAGAGCCTAGGACAAAATTGGCTTCCTGTGGTAACTGAGAACAGATCTATAAGGCCAATGGGGCAAGAGCCCAGAGGACAAAGGGAACAGTTATATGAGGTTGAGGAACAGCATGGGGCCACATCTTGTAGAATTTAGAGTCTGCAGTGAGGGGTGTGGATGAATTCTAAGTGTGTTGAGAATCAGTGGAAGGATCGAAGTAGGAAGTGAAATGATGAAGCTGTCACAGGCTGCCATGAGGAGAGAGGAATGGTAAGACACAAGAATGGGAGCAGCAAGGCATTGGAGATACATCCAGGACAGCTTTGGGACTCCAAGGATGGCTTGGAGGAAGGAATTCATAAAGTGGACTTCTCCAGGCACAGTTGGGTTGAGATGGGATTATAAGACACAGAGGGTGTTTTAGATTCAGAGGCTTCAAACTTTTTTGATGACATGATTCATTCAGTTAAAAAAAGCAACTCCTAATAACTTTATACTTCATTATTCATTATGCATGTGCTCTATGATCAATCCATATATTACAGTATTATATTTTAGTAAACTTGTTTTCTTATTCATTCCAGACACACACACAAGCAAATACAAGTTTTCATATTATTTCCTTTCACGTGGCTGCACCCCAGTTTGGAAATGACTGTTGTGGGCGGAGGGAAGGGCACAGGTGAAGTGAGGCTATGACAGCACGTGACCCATATGGGGAATGGCAGCAGCTCAACCCATCTGGGGGGAAGAGTGTTAAAAGGGAGGTGGGTCGGCGATGGTGAGGAAGTGTTCAGGGTTGTTTCTGCAGAGCTGTGCAGAGTGTATAACGCTCTCGGAGAGATGTCGGCATATTTCTGTATATGATGTGAGGCCACTGGCAGGCTTTAATATAAGAGAGGGTATCCGCCATTTTGGTAAGCACTTTATGTTCGTGTTCTCATGTTATTTTTCTCTAACATACATAGAGCAAGAGCAAATGAAAGGGTTTAAGGCAAGATTATTTATTACGGACTAGAATATTCTCCGTCCCCTCTTCTCCAGTTCTCTAATTAAATTCTCTAAGTGGGAAACTCATGCTGGTAAAGACTATAGCTTTGATCACAGAGAGAGATTTCATTCCTGGACAGCCCGCATGCCAGCTCACCCTGACCTCTACCTCTGCGGCTCTAGAAGAACAAGGCCGTCTAAGGGTTGATCCAGTAAAAACCATCCACTTATACTGGAGACTTAGAAATGTCCACCGGAAGCTTTCAGCAAGAGTACGGACACTTTTGAAAATACCGATTTACATTTCCTTTTCTTTGCATTCTTTGCTCTTTTACACCCAATGTCCTGGAAACGTTGCTGCTGTAAGACACAAAGCCGTTCGTTTTTCTTGGCTGTGGGTTCTCTTTTCTCCCTTCCTTGATTAGTCAGAGTGGCTGTGGGAGTATCCACAAATACTCAGTAATGAACAGTCATACTTTATACTTAATCCTAAGATACATGTACTTGAAATATCATTACATTTAGAACAGCCTTTTCTACACTTTGTATTGTATAATTTTTAGCTTCTTACCAGAATTAAAAAGACAATAAACACTTTCATATTCAACTTCTGGTCATGGTGAAGAGAGGTGTTTTGTTGCTAATCTCTTTAAACCACAGCCAGAGATGTATACTCAGAAAATCACTTTATACTGATGACTAATTGAGAAAACAGACAATATTGTTTGAACAATGAGAGAAACGTCGTGCAGGCTTTCTAAATGGATTCAGCGTGGGATCCCATGGCTTAGTTTGAGAGGGAACATTTCTCCTTCCTCATCTGCCAGAATCCAGTTAGGCCATCCCCTTCCTGCTTCGCTTGAGTTCACTCACATTGCCGCAGGTTGGGCTGGATTGGAAGCCTGCCTGGCTTTGTGCCCTTGCCGGGCTGGAATGACTCTCCCTGCTTGGCCATTGGAAGCACATGCTGTCTACGAATGCATCCACTGGATTTCACTTCTGGGCTTCTGGAGTTGAAAGAGCAGCCCATCATAATGGGAATGAGCCAGAGGGCTCAGCCAAACTGGCTTGATCAACAGTGCCTGCCCATTGTGCTGCACATGACAATACAGAATAGCATTTCCGTGTGAGGACAGTCAGAGCCACCAGACTCCAACAACAGTGACAACATCAACAGTAATAACTAACATTTCTTGGGCATTTTCTGTGTGCCCAGTGCTCAGCTAAACATTTTCATACACTTCTTCACAAAGCCTTACTGTGACCTTGTGAGCGATGTAGCATGACTTTTGAGGACGAGGGTGCTTGTCCTAGGTATGAATGCTGTGTTGACCACTTCCTCATTTATGTGACCCTGTGTGAATGGCCTGACTCCTGGAGGGACATGGTTCCCCATCTTTAAAAGGGGGATAACAATAGTAGTGACTGTCTAGAACTGTTGTATTAAGCAGGATACTGTAGTGCCTGGTACATAGTAGGTATTCAGTAAAAGTTGTTGAATTTGCTTTGCTAGTAAGGACATTTAGGCATAGGGAAGAGAAGCAGCCTGTCTAACTCACTCATACTCACACAACCAATATTTCCTCTGGTTTTACCAAACGATGGAACCAAAAAAAGTAGAATAGAAAAGGTGCCAGGTAGCTGATAACTTAAAAAAAAAATGTTTTTCCAATATGCTAGTAGGTTATCCATCATTCCCTGGGGCATTCAACAACAGCCTTTGTCTTTGTCTGATCAACTGTTGAAATACTAGTTGAAGGTTCATAGCTGGAGTTTTTATTAGCTATGAGGCGAATAGGCAGAAAATCCAGTTAGGAGGAAGGAATTGGCTCATAAGACTCAAAGGCCAGCGTGCATCTAGGTGGAGCGATGGCTTGTGGCAGGAGGCCGGATGACATTGATGGGAAGAGGTTTCAAGGTGGCCATGGCAGTTCCATAGCTCATGTCCTTTCAGATTCTTATCCAGTGGGAGAGAGCGCATCTTTCTCTCCTAACAGTTGAAGAAACATTATGAGCCTGGCTCTGCCTGGCCAGAGTTAGATCATAGATCTATGATTGAACCAATCCTGTGGCTCAGGTGATGGGGTGGGCAAGTTGCCTTTGGCCAGTCAGGTTCCTGTCTTGAACCTGAGCATGGTCGACCTTGCCCAAACCAGCGGAGCCGAGGTGGTTTCACAGGGAGAATCTGAGTGCTGTTTACCAGTGGGAGTGGAGAGATGCCAAGTGGCACAACCAGTAGAAATCCACTAGATGAATTAATAAATAGTGAGCAGACTCCTCTAAGAACCTTTAGAGAAACCTATTTCCCTGCCTTTTTTTTTCTCACTTCCCTTAAACTTTTCTTTCTGCAAATTATGCTTACTCGGAGAATGAAGGAAAAAAGATTTATGATCCTCCGGAGAAAACAACCAACTCTAATGCAACCTTTTATATTTTCTGTGGGTCCCCTGAATATTGTGGCACATCAGTTATACTCAAACCATCATGACATTTAATGGTCATTAGCAGAAATGCTAAGGAAGTGACTCACTTGGACAATTACACGTTGTAAGACATGAATTGTGAATCTCATCATTATTTGGGTTGATTTGGGAATCTGATGCTGCCATTTATACCCTGCTTACTTAACAGTGGTAACAGCAGGCAATGATTTAAATATAGGCCCACCAATTCTTCACCTTTGGGATGGTGAATGTGTAAAAGTGGTTTGGTGAGAAAGTGTGGCATTTTTTTAAAAGATTTTATTTATTTATTTGAGAGACAGAGTGAGAGAGAGAGAGAGCATGTGCACATGAGCAGGGGCAGAGGGAGAAGCAGGCTTGCCGCTGAGCAGGGAGCCTGATGTTCCTGGGATCATGACCTGAGCTGAAGGCAAACACTTAACCGACTGAGCCACCCGGGTGCCCAGAAAGTGCAGCATTTTTAATAGCAGTCTTTCCTATTGAAATACTGCACTTTGCTTTACTATTTCAAAATACACTTTCAAAAGAAATTTGCTGTCACAAACAATGAATCATGGAACACTACATCAAAAACTAATGATGTAATGTATGGTGATTAACATAACAATAAAAAAATAATAAAAAAAAAAGAAATTTGCTGTGAAAGACCAATTCTATTTGAGTGATGATTATTAGATTTTGGCCTCAGTTGCTGTGTATTTACTGTCACATGGTCCTGAGGAAGACAGTCATAAGAGGAGCACCTACCAGCTGTAAGTGGAAGAACACGAATGGAAGGGGATAAAGGAAGGAGGCAGGAGCATGGATTTGTGGAGGGGGAAGCCTGTTTCAGAAGTTTTCCATCGACTATTTCCCAACAAGGCCATCATGTAGATTTGCTTGGTAGACACTGCTGTGCATGTAATTGATATCTCTTTTCTGCTTCTTATTTACCAACAAACAGGTCCCTGGTTGGTTTGGGGTCATGGTATATCCAGCTAAAATGACTCCATTGCTCAGGTTGGGTTCGGTCACTCCATAGGGCTTCTAGTAAAACCCTTCAGTAATGGGCAGAGTCCTCTGGCAACTCGTCTCTTGACCTTTTCTCAGAACATAACAAGGAAGCGTTACCCGAGGTTGAGCAGCCATCTTGGACGATGAGCTAACAAGCCACAGTGAGTGGTTTTCTGTTACTCAGTTCCTAATAAGTACAATAATCCTAACAGTGGTTTATTGAGTTTTAATTGAGGATGTGCTGTCTACCAGGAACAGTGCCAAATGCTTTAATTTCATTATTTCATTTAATCCTTACTCCAACCACATAGTTAATGATAATTGCAATAGTATCCCTGTTCTACAAATGTGGGAACTGAAGCTGAGAGATTGTAAGTAGCTTGTCCTTGGGTGGTTACATGTGAATAAGGGTCTGTTCCACAGCAAAGCTTCTGCTCCTAAGCAAGATATAAGCTGGCTTTTTTATAATGGGCTCGTGGTGACATTGGTAGGTAAAACTGAATGACATATAAGCTAAATAAACAAGTAAACACTCTGCCTCCTAGGAAATGTTCACAACTACACGTAATTTCAGAAGAATATGGAAATCATATATTCTGTGTCACCAGGTAAAGAGCAGAGAAGTTGGTTAAATTCCTTTGTCCCAGATTTAAAACTGGTCATCATCTGGAATCTACCTTTGTCAGTTCTTCCAATTTTTAAAGCAAAATCGCAATTTAATTTTATGGGAAACTTGATTGTAAAATATTGGTTCTTTTTTTTTTTTTTTTAAACACTCTGTGGGCAGAAAATTCTCCATTTCCATTTGTACGCTGCCATTTTATCACTACAGGTCATTGAATCATTCCATTTGTTTCTTCCACAGAGTGTGGAGAGGTTGAGGGTAATTCAGAAGTGAGTCACAAAAGGGCGAGAGGACAAGACTTTCAAAGGAAGTTGTAAAAGACACTGAGATTATTCAAGGGCTGTGAGTTGGCTAATTAATATGAAGGAATTTTAAGCAGTTGATGTTGACTAATAATCCTTTATTTTCTAGAGAATAGTACAAAAAGAAAATGGATTTATTTTTTCAAGGAGAATAATTATGAAGGAATATGAGAAAAATTTCCTGGATACTGGGAGTTACTAAGTTTTAGATAAAACAGGAGAAAAGACTGTGAACCCTTATTTGGTAAAGGCTCTTAAAAAATAAGACAGGTTATCAGAAGGACCTTGGAGTGCCCCCCCACATCTGGAATTGTGAGGCAGTGCCTCCTTTTCCTGAAGGGGTCCAACCGCTACACCCAACTTTTTTGTACCCACTATTTGTTGCAGGGTGCAAGGCAAAGGAAGAACTGCGAAGTCCTGAGTGATTTTAGATTCTGATTATTCGAGAGAGTCTTTTGCCCCTCATATGCCAGAGCCGCTCCAGCTAATGGACACATGCTTTGAATACAAGGTTCCTTTTGGAGATACAGAAAAGGAGTTTCCCCTGGGGAAGTCACGTCTTCCAGCTTGACAGATGCCAACTTGACATTTTCGTCCTCTTTCATTATTCTGAATTACTCTGCAAAGCCCTCCTCATTCCAGTAATGTATCGAGCATGAGAATTTGCCTTTTCCACTTGTCAAAAGATGTCAAGGGTTTTTAAGAGTCCACGGTCGTTCTTCGGTTTTCAGATGGAAGGGGAATTCCAAGGATTCCAGAAATGGCAGTAGATCTATTTTCTTACTAACTTTGATTCAGGTGTGCTTTAAAATTTTGAAGCTTAACAGGGTTTTGAATATTCCCTTTCCTTTTGCTGAAGAACCTCAAGTTATTTTAAAATATATGGAGGGTTGCCTAGTAACCGCAGCTTCACTAGCTGTGCAAGGGAAGTTTGCTTTTTTTTTTTTTTTTGCGCCTACAGAATTGGCAGATCAGGGAAGAATAAAGGGAGACAGGGTTTGTTGAGGAATTAATGAAAATATGAAAATAAGGTGTGTCTTTGGGGTTTGAGGTCACACAAAACTGATATTAGCAGGGACATGTAACACTAGGTTCCTGTCTGTGGTAATTAGGAGCAAGTTCAAGGAAATCAGCTACCCCTCTATCTTTGCGATGCTGAATAGTTTGAGTGAAATGTATTGTAGAGTTGAATTATGAAAATGTTCTGTTTCTTCCTCTTTCCCTCAGTCTGTCCTTCCCTCCCCCCTTTCTCCCTCCTTTCCTTCCTTCTGTCCATCCATCCTTCTGTCCATCTTTCCTTCCTTTTTTAAAGCAGTGTATTAATCTGCTCACGCTGCCCTAACAGAATACCACAGATGGGGCGGCGGGAGGTGGGGTGGTGCTTAAACAACAGAAATTTATTTTCTCACAGTTCAAGGGGCTGCAGGTCCAAGATCGGGGTCCCACAAAGGTTGCTATCTGGGGAGGCATTTCTTTCTTGCTTGTAGACAGACAGCTGTCCTCACACGGCCTTTCCTCTGTGTGTGTGTGCAGAGAGGGACATCTCTGGTGTCTCTTCCTCCTCTTACAAAGACATCAGTCCTATAGGATTAGGGCCCCACCCTTTGACCTCACTGAACCTGACTCACCACCTTAAAGGCCTTATTTCCAAATACAGTCGCGTTGCAGTTTGAGGCTTCAACGTGTGAACTTTGTGGGTGGGTGGCGGGGGGCACACAATTCAGTCCATAACAAACATCATGGATACTGTTAGTGTGTTGTGGACCTGACTTTGGGCTCTGAGATATGGGTTAGTTATAACTGATTTCATAACTGACTTTACTCCTTGTCTTAATACTGCTTCTTTTAACCTGGTGGGAGATAATTAATCACCGATCAGGATGAAGTATAGTTGGTACCATCATCTGGTTTTACTGAGCCAGTGAAGATTTGTAACTGACTTGCTGAAGAGCTGAAATAATTGGACTTTGCAGAGTTGTATGGGGATGATGAGAGATTTATGAACTTCTGATAGTCTCCGTGCACCTTCCCATATTCAGAGATAGGGTGTGTTCCTTTCCTCCCTCCCTCCCTCCCTTCCTCTCTTTTAACACTCTTTGACCTGTAAGAAAGAAGACTGAGGGAAAATGCAATTTAAGTGAAGGAAACTCTTAACACTGTGTGAGGCAGGGAACCTAGACTTGAATAAAAAATATTTAGTAGTTGCCATCTCTGAGGCAGGAACACTCCCTCAGGATAGCATGATGAAGAAGACAAGCAAGGACCATGCCCCTAGAACATTTTTTCCCATCTGATTAAATCTCAGTCTTCTAGCTGTGGAAGGGCACTGAACTTGAAAGAAGTGTTTTTTAGGGATGGGAAAATGAGTTCCTAGTTTACTGAAGGGCTGGGTTGATTCACAGCGGTTTTAGGTATGTTGTAGGCACAGTTCGTTCTAGGGAAAGTTAGCTACCATCTAACCTTTCAGAGACAATGACCTCGTTCATTCACTAAATGTTCTCTGGAGTCTCTGCATTGGATGAATCATTGGCCAGTCTGTTCTGTCTTTTCTTCTGAATTTTTTCTTGTGTTCCCTGGAAGCCCCATGCCATGATCACCCGTCCTTCTCTTTTCTGTGTCTGCCTGACTCTTCCTCAGTTTCTACCCATTAACTTTACATGAATAATGCAAAACACATTCTCATTATAGGAAGTTAAAACATTGCAAATAAATGCCAAGGCTGATGTCCCTTGGCAATATCATCCTGCCTTTAATTTCTTACCAGGGGTAACCATTGTTATTAATTTGCATAATGTAATTACAAATAGTTTCCAGGAATATGCATAAATGTATGTAGCCCCAGAAATATCGTTATTTGGTATGTGTGTTCTTTTATGTAAATGATACCTTGTTTGGAGTGTTCTGCAGGATGTTTTACTTACTTACCTACAGAGAAACACTTGTGCATAACCAGAGATACAACAGGATGACTAATTTATAGCTTGTACGGTGCTATAAATTAAAAACAGTATCTCTCTCCATTAACACAGGAACAGCCAAATGGCTGTTAATTATGCATACTATGGAATCCTGTATAGTTTTAAAAAGAATGAAGGAGCTATAGAATGAAATATACCACGAAGCAAGACGAAAACAGAGAGGGAGACAAACCATAAGAGACTCTTAATCTCGGGAAACAATCTGAGGGTTGCTGGAGTGGAGGGGGGTGGGAAGGATGGGGTGGCTGGGTGATGGACACTGGGGACGGTATGTGCTATGATGTGAGCGCTGTGAATTGTGTAAGACTGATGAATCACAGACCTGTACCCCTGAAACAAATAATACATTATATGTTAATAAAAAAAGAATGAAATATACACATATATATTTATATATTATTTATTTATTTTAAAATCTTATTTATACATAAGACTGGAGAGATCCTCTCTATATACTATACATTATATCTGTGTTTTTCCTTAAATTATTTATGACACGATACTGAAATTTTTGACATGGCTTTTTCCTCTATTAGACTGGGAGCAACAAGAGGGTAGGAGCTGAAATTTTCATTTGTGTCTTCTAATCTACTTTAGCTCAGAGAGTGGGCTTTCAATAAGGGCTGTTGAACAAGTGAAAAAAATATTAAATGGGTGAATAAATGAATGTGTTATACTTGGACAAATAAATGAGGAACCAAGACATACATACATTTTTAAGGATCAGAAGTAATTTTGTTAAGTTACAATACTTCTGTTTCAGTGTTCGAAATAGTTCTATATGGATTTGATTATCAGAAATGGAAATTAATCCTAAAAAGATTTGTCTGAAATTTTTTTTAAACCATATATGCATTATGTTCCTACTGCTGTTGTAAAAAATTATCACAAACTTAGTGGGTTTTTTTTTTTTTAAAGATTTTATTTATTTAATTGACAGAGAGAGACACAGCGAGAGAGGGAACACAAGCAGGGGGAGTGGGAGAGGGAGAAGCAGGCCTCCCGCCCAGCAGGGAGCCCGATGCGGGGCTCGATCCCAGGACCCTGGGGTCATGACCTGAGCCGAACGCAGACGCCCAACGACTGAGCCACCCAGGCGCCCCAAACTTGTGGTTTAAAAGAACACAAAACTTATTAGCCTATAGTTCTGAAGGTCAGAAGTTTGAATTGGGCCTTTTGGGGCAAAAATCCAGAGGTCGGCAGGCTGTGTTTCTTCTGGAGGCTTTCGGGAAGATTGTGTCCCTGCCTTTTCCAGATTGTAGAGGCTGCCTATACTCCTTAGGCTCATGGCCCCTTCCTTCATCTTCAGAGCACATCTCTCCAAACTCTGATTCCAGTGTCATGTCTCCTTCTTCTGACTTTTCCCTCTTGCCTGTCTCTTGTAAGGAAATGTGTAATGACATTGTGCCCACCCGGATAATCCAGGATAATTTCCCCATATTAAAATCCTTCTCTTAGGCACATCTGCAGAGTATCTTCTGCCATGGAAGGCAACCTCTTCACAGGATCTGGGTATTAGAAATTGGGCATCTTTGTGGGAATACTTTCTCGTCTACTGTAGTAGATCTTGTTGCTATTGATTACTAAAATCTTCCTCTGAGATCTTATAAAGGGGAAGATCCTACCCATGTCCCTTCGGATGCAGATTTGTAGAGTTTTGAGCTTGGGTTCTGTCTGCTTAATCCATTTTAGAAAGTTGGTTTATTTCCCAAGCAAACCAATCATTCCTTCTATTGGTTGCCAATGAAAAGAGTCATGGTTCTACCAAGGAGAGCGTGCCCTGATGGGTTCCGTGCCTCCTAAGGAGATGCTTAACTACCCAGAAATGTATGCTAGTAACATAGAGGCGTCCAGATGCTGGCCCTGAGCCAGCTTTGTCAGGTGATGACATCAATGTCTAGAGTTTGCTTTCATGCAATCTGCGATGCGGCAGTAATTGGGCAATGTCATAGCTGACAGCAGTCCCTGACACAGCCCATCTCTTCCCAGCTCTCGTTACTTCTGACTCTTAAAGTGGACGGGGAAGCAAAAAGAAAGGTGTGTATAATAGTAAAATGTTCACTTGCAGTGTGCCATGCACCCTGAGGCTAAAGATAGACAGCGTCTCAGAATCCAGCTCCCAGATGCTCATTTCCCTGTATGTAATTCCTTAAGTGGGCAGAAGCGTGTCTGGTTATATAACCGTGTTATAGTGGGAAGAGGAGCTATATTTAAATATGCATGTGGAGAACCCATTGTCAGCTACAGATACATATTTAATTACTGTAAAAAAAATCCACAAATTTGAATATGATGTAGAGGTTGATTTTATTCAAATTAGGGTTCTAATTCAGTCTAAAAAGAACTGAGCAGTGTTGTTTAAATGACAGCCTCCTAGGAGAGACAGTATGTGTATGTGTTTCTATAGCCCTGCTTTATTTAAGGAGGCTTTTACAGCAGATGGAAAGCTATAAGTGAGGGAAGAAAATAATTTACATTTAACTCTTTGGGAATACTGTGGCTTTAGGGACATTCTGTTGTCTTCTTTGGGTCTGGTGTCTAAGCTCTATCTTCTTCTAAGGTCCTGTGCTAAGAGCTTTATTCTCACAAAACTCAGGTCCCTCTAAGTGATAGAGATGGGAATCCAATTCAGACAATTTGACCCCAGATCTGTGCTCTGCACCGACCCAAGCTCTAGCCTAGCAGTAAGTGAGGAAAATTAACGCAGGCATTCATTCATTCAGTTACTAAATAGACACGTACTACTATGATCAGTTTCTACTCACAGAGCATATCTGTGACAAATGTGTACGTGATTTTCCCACACCAACCAGTTCTCCAACCCTCTGGACATCAGCTGGTTTCCTAGAGTGCAGTTCTGTTCTGACGCTAACTATCCAGGGCTTGTGCAGACCCCGTAGGTTAAGGGCTCACCCACAAGACTGCCCACCACTTCAGATGCCAATTGTAATAGTGGGTCCCCAGCATTACCTACAATTCTGTCTGACTTGGTTTCAAGTTGGGGGTCCCATGACCCCTCCTTGGGTTTAATAATTTGTTAACACAGCTCATGGAACTTGGGGGAACACTTTATTCTGTTAGTGGTTTATTATAAAGAATATAAATGAACAACCAGATGAAAAGGTACATAGGGCAAGGTCCTGAAGGGTACTGAGTCCAGAAGCTTCTGACCCCGTGGATTTGGGGTGTGCCACCCTTCTGGCACATCGATGCATTCACAAACTGGATGCTCTTTGAACCCCATTGTTTAGGGGTTTTGTGGAGGTTCCATTACATATGCATTATTGGTCTAATCACTGGTCATTGGTGGTTGTCTCAATCTCTAGCCCCTCTCCCTTCCCTGGAGATGGAGTGGGGGATGGGGCTGAAATTCCAACCCTTCAATCACAGGGTTGGTTTCTCTGGCAACCACCTCCCAATCTAAGGAGTCACCTCATTAGCCTAACTTCAGGTGTGGTTGAAGGGACTTGTTATAAATAACAAAAGATGCTCCTTACCTCTTTCACTCAAGAAGGGTTTTAAGAACTCTGTATTGAGAAATAGGGATGAAAACCAAATATGTATTCCTTATTATATCACAATATCACAATACGAAGATCAAAATTTTTGCTGGACTGGGAAATGTAGAAGTTAGATTTCGTTCCTGCCCTCAAAGAATTTACAGGGTAGGGGGAACCCACTTCTAAATCAGCAATTAAGTCTTTAACACCTTTGCATTTATTCTGCAACACTGAATTTAAAACAGCTTTTTCACAGAAGCAAGTTCTGCTTTTACAAACTGTTTCCTGGGCTCAAAATTCCTCCTATTATCAGGTTTCTTGAAAGCCATGCATTCACTTTTAAATATAACCATATATCAGATTCATATTTTCTTTGTTTTGTAATATTCTTTCAATTTCTTCTATTTGTTTGAGAATTTGAAAATATGTGTTGCAAAAATCCTAAAGAATTAGCAGGGTTGACTTGGTTCAAATGTGACTTCCCACCCTCTGTGCAATGTTAAACCACTGAGTATAACAGATTTGAGTTCTAACCCTTTTTTTTTCTCTTGTCAAGGTTTTATTAGCATTTGGTTAACTCACTTGGGTTAACTTGGCCTCTGTTTCTTCACCTGAATAACAGGCGTAGCTATGGATTCTTACAAGGATCAAATGCTATGTTGTAGGAGTTCCATGAAACAAAGTAATGCCATAGCAGGTGTAAGTTCTGAAATACATTAGAAGCATCTTGATTTCCACAACATGTGAGACCAAAATGGTCTCACCTTTGTGTGCACTGGAGTCCTCCAACTTGACTTTGAATGAGTCTTTGACGTAAACCCTGGCTCTGACGTTCACAAACTGTGTGGCTTGGGGTTATTTATTGAACATCTCTGAGCATTAGTTTCCCTCTTGGTAAAACAGGAATGAAAATAGATTTTCCCTTATAGGGTTGATGACGGTGAAGGTGCTGGTTGGGATGGGAAAGTGATGATGTTGATGGTAATGCCTCAAGGTCATTGCTTTTGGCAGGCACCACACTGAGCACTCTGCGTGCATCACCTCATAGTGTCCTCTGTGACCCTCTATGGCAGGTACTATAATAATCTCATTTGTTTTGTTTTGTTTTTAAGATTTTATTTATTTGAGAGATAGAGAGTGAGTGCAAGTGCATGAGCAGGGGGGAGGGGCAGAAGGAGAGGGAGAAGCAGACTCCCTGCTGAGCAGGGAGCCCAATGTGGGGCTCGATCCAGGACCCTGGGATCATGACCAGAGCCAAAGGCAGACGCTTAACCGACTGAGCCACCCAGGTGCCCCTCATCTCATTTGTTTTAATGGAAAGGAAGGAAAATGTAGCTTAGGGGCATTAATGAACATGTTCAGGTTCACCTAGGTAGGAATTAGCACACATAGGATTTCAGTATAGACTTGACTGACTTTTGATGTGTACCATGTCTTGCCCTCTGGCAGTTTGAACTGCATTTTCTGGTATGAAGATTGAAAAAGATATAGTAGATATTAAATGTTGAGTGTTTGTCCCGGCTAAATGCTGCATAAATACTAGGTATTTAATTAACAGTAGGTTTATTTTGTTTTTACTTATCAATTATCATCTTTATTTCATTACTATATATAAAGCTTGCTTTACTTGCTTCTCTAGTTGAGATGACATTTGAGACTGTAAGGTAGAGCATGCCATGATTCTGCTCAACATTAAAAACCACCAGAAATGATTAAAGTATTTACTCTCCTCTACAGAGACACAAAAATTAGCAGGGCCCATACCAGTGAAGATGAGGGAGTGACAAGATTGCTGTAATATCTATTGAAAGGCAGAAACAAATTCTTCATTTAGGTCTCAGTTTCAAGTTGAAATATGACTTGTACTCATTTTTTCAAGTAACTAGTTCATAAAGTCTATAACACCATCCTCTTGAGGTTCGGTTAGGAAAGAGCACTGGGTTGTTTAAACATGATGCTATATCGTGTTTCATTTGAGAGCGAATGACGCATTCAGTAACTATTTGTGAATTTGGCTCTATGCTGCGAAATAACCAATTTGTTTGATTTTATCTTTGAATTAATACTTGTTTTGGCTTCAGGGAGATGTGATGCATTAGAAATTGCATATTATCTGTGGCAAATCTGACTTACAGGCTTTTAGTAAAACACTATTTCAAATTGTTAAGAGAATTCTGTTTTTTTTTTTTTTTAGCATTTTTGTCTTTGAAAATCAAGTGTGTTATAACTTTCATAGTGCACATACCTGCCTACTGATGCTCATTGACCTACAGCTTCTGCTGAACATCAGACTCTTTTTTTTTTTTTTAGATTTTATTTATTTATTTTTGTGTGAGAGAGAGAGAGAGAGCATGAGTTGGGGGGGATGGGGAGGCAGAGGGAGAAGCAGGCTCCCCAATGAGCAGGGAGCCTGATGTGGGACTTGATCCCAGGACTCTGGGATCATGACCTGAGCTGAAGGCAGACACCTAACAGACCGAGTCACCCAGGTGCCCCTGAACATCGGACTCTTGTTGTAATGCTCGTGTCATTGGGTCCTTCCTCTTCCAGTCAGTTGGACCAAAGGTATCTCAGTCAGTCTCCTAGACCACCTCCCAAATATGCCCCTCATATGTCCTTCCCATCTCAATCAATGGCACCTCCATCCTTCTAGTTACATGGTCCATGAACTTGAAGTCATCCCTGACTCCTCTCTTTCTCCCACATTTCATTAGTCCTCCCTTAGCAAATTCTGTTAGCTCTATGTTCAAAATAGATCTAAGATTTAGTTCTTAGTATCCCTACTGTTATCCCTCTAGGTCAAAACTCCATTATCTTATTGGCTGGACACTGACAACAGCTTCCTAACTTGTTCCCTTGCTTCAATCCTTGCTTGCTTCCTTGCTTGCTTTACTTGCTTCTCTAGTTGAGATGACATTTGAGACTGTAAGGTAGAGCATGCCATGATTCTGCTCAAAATTTCACAAGTCTCAAATCTTATTAAGAATAAAATCCAGGGCGCCTGGGTGGCTCAGTTGGTTAAGCGACTGCCTTCGGCTCAGGTCATGATCCTGGAGTCCCGGGATCGAGTCCCACATCGGGCTCCCTGCTCGGCGGGGAGCCTGCTTCTCCCTCTGACCCTCCCCCATCTCGTGCTCTCTCTCTCTGTCTCATTCTCTCTCTCAAATAAATAAGTAAAATCTTTAAAAAAAAAAAAAAAAGAATAAAATCCAGAGTCCATTCATGGCCTCTGAAATTTCACATAATCATGCCTTTGGCTCCTTCTCTGGTCTCCTTGACCATTTGTCCATCCGCTCTACGAACAGCATTGCTTTTCCTTAATTATGGTAGGCACACTGCCTCAGGGCCTTTGCACTCACTGTCTACTTGGGCTGTTCTTTTTCTGTAAATGGCTCAACTTGCTCCCTTACATCATCTAGCCCTCTGGGTGAATGACACCTGTCAGAGAGACCTGTGAGCAACCTTTGAAGTAGCACATGTCTTCTCCCATTGACCTTATCCTCCATTTTCCGGCTTCATGTCTTTTTCCACACTCGTTCTCCAATTTTCCAACACCAATTGGGTGTCCAACAATTCCATGCAATTCTGATGCTGACTCCTGGAGTTAGCACAGTCCCGCATAGGCTAAAGGCTCTACCTCACAAGACTTCCCCTACTGCAGATGGATGCCCAGGCTAGCCACACAACTGCCTGCTGGCTACAAATTTGGGGCTCCCATGACTCCCTCTTCAGGTTTAATAATTTGCTAGAAGAACTCACAGAACTCAGGAAAACATTTTACTTGCATTTACCAGATTATTATAAAAGATGTAACTCAGGAACAGCCCAATTGAAGAGAGGCCTAGAACAGGGAATGGTGTGTGTGTTGGGTGGTGGTGGTTGGGGGGTGCCCTGTGTGGAACTTCCATGTCTTCTCTGGGCCTGCCACCATCCTAGCACCTTGATGCGTTTACCAATCCGGAAGCTTCCCAAACCCTGTCATTTAGGGGCTTCTATGGTGGATTCATTATGTTGGCATGATTAAATTATTGGCCATTGGTAATTGAACTCAATCTCCAGCCCCTCTCCTCTCCCCAGAGGTGGAGGGAGTGGGGAGATGGAGCAAAGAGTTCCAAGCCTCTCATCACCTGGTTGGTTCCTCTGGCTCATCAAGAGTCACCTCATTAGCATAAATTTAGGTATGGTTGAAAGGAACTGCTTATGGATAATAAAAGATGCCCCTAAAACTCCTATCCTTCCAGTCACTCAGGAAATTCCAAGGCTTTCTGGAGCTCTGTGCCAAGAACTGGGAACAAAAATGAAATATCTATTTCTTAGACGACACCCACCAGCCTGGTTCATCTTGCACTTGGGTGTTGATGGTCTGCACCTGCTGGAATTAAACTCCACGACAGCAGGTGACTTTTTCCAGTTGTGTTACTGCTCTCATTCAGCACCCAGAACAGTGTCCGATGCCCTATAGACACTCAGTCAATAGTCAATAAATATATTGAATGAGAGGGACGCCTGGGTGGCTCAGTCGGTTAAGTGGCTGCCTTCAGCCCAGGTCATGATCCCAGGGTCCTGGGATCGAGTCCCACATCGGGCTCCTTGCTCAGCAGGGAACCTGCTTCTCCCTCTCTCTCCCTCTGCTTGTGCTCTCTCTGTCAAATAAATAAAATCTTTAAAATATATATATATATATTGAATGAGATACTTAATTGAATTAAATTGAAATGTGAATTAATTCAGGAGTTAATGGAGGAAGACGACAGAAAGAGGCAGAGATGAGTAAACACATGGTCCATGAGAGTCAGAACCATGAAAAAGAAAGAGAGAGGTTTTCTGAAGAGATTTCTGGTTTGAGTTTGTGACACTCTTTTATTGTTTTAACTTAGAAAGTTCCATGAGCTTTGCCTGTCTCCTGGAAATAAATGCCCCTTTACTTAGGCAAGGTTGAATGGGTTTTCCATTTGTTGCAAGCCCAAGTGCCTTGGCTAGTGAAACCCTAATAAGCCTTGAAAAGTAAAAGAAATATGCCTGGCACATAATCGGTGCTCAGTAAATATTTTCTAATGAATGAAAATACCCTCAACTCCTTACTTCTCAACCGTGCCCCCTGCACCTCTTAGATCAACCCAAGTTCAGTGTCTTCCCATTTTGAGGTGGTGGAGGGATGAGGCGAGGAACGTTGTGTGCTGGAAGAGGGGAGGAAAGTTGTGTAAGGAAGTCTGGGACTAGAGAAAGAGCCACGACATTAATGCTAAAGCAGGAAGAAGTGAAGGGGCAGCTCTGTTTAGGGTTTTGTCCACTTGTCCTCATATATCAGTCAGGATTCACTGATATACGAATCCTCCATAGAAGTTCCCCTAAATGACAGGGTTTGGGAAGCTTCAGGATTGGTAAATGCATCAAGGTGCTGGGAAGGTGGCAGTAGTAACAGGAACATTACTACTTAATGTTAGTAATGTTCCACTTACTAACATTAAGCAAATATTTGCTGATAAGTGTCCTCATTAGGATGCAGTGAAACTTTTTAAAAGGATTTGCCCTTGAAATCCTTACAGCTCCCAGAAAGCCCAAATTCTGCTTTTCTGACTGTGTACTATCCTCGAATAATCTGATTTTAGGAATCTCTATTACGGTGACTAACACTGAAACAGACCATTGCATGCCCCTCTCGTGTAATTGCGCTGTGGAGTAGGAAGGAAGGTGTTGGTTGTATTTTCTCCATTATTCGTTGGGGGGAAGCTGAGATGCCAGGCAGTTAGGGAATTTATTTGCCCAGGATCACACAGTAGAAGCAGGGGAGGGGAGGGTTTCAAACTCCGCTCCCTGCCATTCTCAATGCAAATTCACAACACAGGTCATTTCTTGGGGTTTTGATATTTCCCCTCTGCTGTCTTTATCTTTCTTAATAACTTAATTTTCATTAAGATAATTAGCATGCTCTTGAGTTTGTAGCTGACATCTCTATCAGGTTAAAAATCAGATCTTAACAAGAAAATGAAAAAGGTTGGGTTTTTATAGCTTTTCCTGTGTGGTTCCCGGCTGTAGTTTGCTTTCAGCTCTTTGGTGAAGAACATTATTCGAGTATGTTCGTGAGTGGGTGATGGTCACCGTCTGGTGTGAGAGCAAGGCCAAGCTCTTGCCCTGCTCATGTGTTAAATATTCCAAGGGGCACTGGTCTAAAGCTCGGGTTATTTATAGTGGGTCTAATTATGAATGTCCTTGCCCTGAAGGAAGCGTTTTCCCCAAGGATGGGAGACTGGCTAACAGACTCCTGAGCTCTGGCAGGAGAAGGTGGATTCCTGTTCTCTTGGTTGGAAAAAACTTTACATGAGTCTTCCCAGTTGACTGTGGGGTACAGAGGAAATATTGCGTGGACATAAGGAATCTCATTGAATGGACCCAAATGGATTTTTTTTGGACTCGAGCATTAAAATTCTTACTTCATTTTCGTGTGCCCCTTGAATGTATTTATGCAGGGAACAATCTCTGTCAGAGAAAAAAAAAAACTTGCTGAAGTGCCCCAAAAGAGCAGGTAACGCACATACTCTGGTTAGTTTTTGATGATTTTATTTCTTCAGGGCTCATAATAATTGTGGGACACCTTTCTGAGTGTGAGGTGGGAGGGAATAAAGAAAAACCTAGATGTGGATCTGGTTTCGAAATGTCAAGGCCTATCGTGTAAACTTTTGGGAGTTTCTTCATTAATAAAGTGGAGACAGTGATCATAATACACTTGTGGGCAGAGTTAAATAGGCTCCGTTTATGTCGAAACCCAGAGCCGAGGTGCTCACTGAATATTGGCCATTATTATACATTTGAAATTAAACCACATAACACTCGTGCTGCCTATTTTTACAACTTAAAATGTATCATCATCATAATTGAGGCAATCCTTTCATTAAAGAAGGAAATCATAGAGGGGCTTGTTAGGCGTTGTTTTCAGGTCTTCTCATGCTTCCCGTTTGGTGATTTGATTTATTCTGAAGATATGCCTGCAAATTTGGGGCCAAACTCTAAGAAACAAATTGCTTTTTTATTTTAAACGTGTGTGTTCCAGTGGTTGATTTTTCTGGGCCAGTTCCCTGCATTGTTTCCTTTCTGTTCTAACCACTTGCTCTGAGTTTTACTCGAAACCTGGCTGCCTCCCCCCGCCTCCAACCCCTTCTCTGATTGATCTCTAGCCCAGAGGTCTGCCTAAAAGCCAACCAGGAGTCTTTTCACCATTCCCCACATTCCTCTCTTTTAGGTTCAAAGAGGTCATGTTTCAGAATGGCCAACCTGACAGTTTTCTCCTTCTTCTGTTGATGGTGTTGGATAAAGCCAGGACGTTTCAAGAGTGTGTTTCGGTCTGAGGGGCGCCCTTTCTCTGCATTGTGAGGGGTAACCTCCCCCCTCCCGAGCTGGGACCCCGACAGTCTGGCGCCAGGATTCATGGAGTTCTAGCTGGTGAATATTCAGGAAAGAAATGGATTTGTTCCCTTTGATCCAGAGCTGGCATCCCTGGGCTGATGCTGGAAAGTGAGAGGAAATGTGGGGCCTGACAACTTGGGTATTAAGAGCGCTAGAAATAATGAATGTCTCCTTAGGAATGAACTTTCTTGCTGTTGACTCGTAGTTATAAACCAAGTGAGTATTTGGCAGAAACCGAGCACAGTTGGTATAAAAAAAAAAAAAAAAACCTTGAAAACACAAGAAAAGATGTCCAATTGCAGCATGCCTCCTCGAGCCATGTAATTAAATTAAACTGTGTTATTTCAGAAATACCTGGAGCAGCTCCATCTCCCAATAATAGATATCTTCTCATACACACGTCTGGATCTGAACTCAGAGAAGGCAGGACAACCACCTGGTTCAGGAAGGAGCCTTTCTTTCTTCCCGAACACCAGTGTCAAAGACAAGCGCACTTACTTATTCAGAGGTAGAGATGTTTTAAAATCAATTGCTTACCACAAATGGGTAATGTCTGTGAAATAATGGACAATGTTGGCTGGTCTTTTATTCTCCTGCAAAGTGATGCAAAGTAGTCGTGGTTTCTGTACAGGTCTGATAAGGATGCTGCAATAATTGTACTTGGAGCCGAAAGGGCAATCGAGAGACTGTTTTTCATTAGTATTTCTCTCTAAAATGGACAATTTGAGCAACTTGCCTAAAAACGTGGATTTGGTCTTCGGATGATACGGGAGATATATGTTGGCAATGCAACCGCAGGTCAAGGTCCAATGGCAAACTTCAGGGTCCGTGTTTAAGAATTTGCCTTCTCTCGGGCAATGATGGCTTTCAAAGTTTTTTTATTTTATTTTATTTTAATAGCTGTTTTATGGTTTGCCAAGTGAAGATACATTTTAAGCGTATATTCCTGTGCTTAGAATTCCATGAAGCTTCTTTACATTTGCAAATACCTGGTTGTCCCAAGAAGCAAGTGTTAGCTCCCTTCCTTCTGAGAATGATGTTTTTTCATGGCACCCACAGCTTCTGTTGTACATGCTTCTTTGTATGGTCCATAAAGACCTACCCATTAGCACTCATCCCTGATTTTCCCTTCTCCTCAATCCCTTGTAACCATTAATCTACTTTCTGTGTATATGGATTTGCTTCTCTTGGATATCGCATATAAGTGGACTCATAGAATATGTGATCTTTTGAGTCTGGCTTCTTCTAGCATACTGTTAATGTTTTCAACTTTCATTCATGTTTGAGAAACTTTATTCCTTTTTATGGCTGAATAATATTCCATCGCATGGATAGACCACCTTTTATTTATTCATCAGTTGATGGGCAGTCATGTCGTTTCTACCTTTGGACTATTGTGTATACTGTTGCTATGAACGTTTGTGTAAAAGCTTTTGTGTAGACGTATGTTTTAATTTCTCCCGGGCACTCACTTTGCTTTTTCACTTAGCATCCCTTCCTGAGGGAGACCATTTTGATAGATTCAGAGTAGCCTCTGACTTCTTGACAACCGCATGGTCATCCATGACATTCTTGTTTTGTTCACCAGCAATCTCATGATGGGTATTCTAGTTGTTTCCAGTCTTTTCTATTACGAATAATGCTATGTGAACACTCTTATACACCCATTATTTCACACATACAAGACTAAGGGTAAGCTCAATTTCTGGAATTGCTGGGTCAAAGGATATGTACATTTTGGGGGAATATCTTGCCAAATTGCCTTCATGGAAGTTGACTGAACTGTGCTTCCATCTGTTGTGAAGACCTGGAGGAAGCATTTCTGTCTGGATCTAGTATAAAAAATGGTTGCGACTCTCCTCAGTGATTGGCTTGTTTCATCTTATGGAGCATTGACTCATAACTCATCAAGTTTGTATTATGTTGCCACCATTAGTAAGTATGTGGAATGGTATTACAGATTTTTATGTTAGTGTTTCCTTTTTACTTATGAAAGTTGCTTATGAAAGTTTGCTTATGAAAGTCCACATAGCAGTGTTGGAGACAGAGTCTTGGGGAAGGTGGTTCCAATTAGTTTTTAGTTTTTAGTGGAAAAGCTCTCATTTCTTCATATTCTTTGTAAAGGCAAAGGCATTTCTAGCAAAACTTTGTAGAGACACGTTTCCAAGAAAGCAAAAAGAAGAAATTTGTATGAAAGCTACTGGCTAGACTGACAATCTTATTTATTTTTTTTAAGCATTCATTTATTTCTTCATCCCATTGGGAGCTACTTTGTTGTGTGCTTGCCACCATCCAGCAATCAGAGTGATACATAAAGCAGGCACTGCCCTTCACAGAACTTACAGTCTAGAAGAGAGAATTAAAACTTACCTTTCAGCATCATTTGCTTATGATGATGGAAAGTCAGAGTGCTCTGGGTGTACGTGAGGGAGGACTCTGATAATTTATTTACTTAGCAATTATCGAGTCCCTTCCATATGACCAGCATTGTGCTAGAGCTGAGGATAAAACAATCAAGAGCATAAACCAATACCTTCTACTAATGGAGGTTGCACTTTCATAAGAGTGTCTATCACTTATTAGAGGTTTCTTATGTTTTAGGCACTGTTCCAGGGGGCTCTAAATGTCGTAACTCATTGGATCCCCAATGAGGTCAGTACTATTATAGTTATCCCATGAAGCCCAGAGAGGTTAATCACTTGCCCAAGGCCACACAGTGTGTCATCATGGAATGAACATTAGAACCTAGGCAGGCTGGTTTTTGAGGCTGGGCCCCTGATTTCTGTTGTATGTGCTGTTTTGTATGGTCTGTATGGATATTGGCCTGGGGGTGACGGGGAGAAGGCATTAGTGAAGGTTTCCTAGAGGAAGTAACAGGACAAAGGAAAGATAGGATATGAAATGGGAAGAGTGTTCTCCAGGTGCAAGAAAGAAAGGGGCGATGATTTTGGCAAAGAAAGGTACCTGATGGTGGGGAAGGTTATAGGTGGATAGGTGCCTAGCTTATCATGTTCACACTTGAGACTTCTGTGCGGGGATTATTGCTGTCCACAGCCTCTTGTGTTTCTTTTCGTACTGATTAATCCTTACCATACCACTTTTTCCTCTTGTTTTCTGCATCTTGGGCGGCAGTGACTCTTCTAGCCAGGCTCCTACTTGGGCAAGATGCCAGCAGGCTTGGACAACTGCAGTCTGGGTGGCATTTCCTCAGCCTTCATCCAGACCTCCTGGTCTGGAACTAACTGCTGCCACCTGATATGGAAAATTCTTTGAAGTTTTGAATCTCTTGTCCTGGTACTATGGGCTTGTCTCAGCTTGCTGGGATCTGTGTCTACCTGACCCTAAAGTATTCTATCACATGAACAGGAGTGTTTGGTCATCTTGATGCTTGGTTTCCAACGTGAATAATATTTGGTTTTACTGCATTTTAAAAATAGTTTGGGTATGTATATTGCCTTATCAAACAGACCTGACTTTGATCAATTCCTCCTCTTGAATCTGGGATAAAGCCTTTACTTTTGAGAATACTTTTATCTAACGTCATCTTTTTCTCAACTTGGACACTATTGACATTTGGGGCCAGATAATTCTTTGTCATAGAGGGCCTATCCTGGGCACTGTAAGATGTTTAGCGGTACCCCTGGCCTCTCCCCACGAGATGCTGGTAACATCTCTCCAAGTGTGAGAAGTAAATAATGTCTCCAGACATTGTCAAGGGTCCCCTGGAGGGCAAACTTGTCCCCGGTTGAGAACCACTGATCTAAACATACCGGACTGTTGTTTATCATCTGCAGTCCTCTGTCATTCAAATATAGATATATTTTTTAAATTTTATTTATTCATTTAAGACACAGAGATACAGATGGAGAGAGACCATGAGCAGGGGGGAAAGGCAGAGGGAGAGGGAGAAGCAGGCTCCCCGCTGAGCCAGGAGCCTTAATGTGGGGCTCGATCCCAGGACCCCGAGATCATGACCTGAGCCGAAGGCAGACCTTAGCCATCTGAGCCACCCAGGCGCCTCTAGATATTTTTTTATAATCTAGGTGATATTTAGTAAAAGGCCATTTCACAGAATCTTAATAATCAGGGATTTGGACATCTTTTTCTAACCTGTTATAATTAAATGCGTATGAATGGTAATAATAAAATAATAAAACACAATTAAGAAGTGAATATATAAAGAACAAAATAATAATAACATTAATTGAACACTTACAAGGCTGCCTTACAAACCTGCTCAGTAAGCACTAGTATCACCATTTAACAGCTGGAAACCTGTAAGTTCAAAAAGGTAAGTTATTTGCTCAAAGTCAGACTGATGGTATTTTTATTAATCGCAATTTATGCCAAGCTTCCTATTTTTAGAGCTTCAGTTGTACCTCTCTTAATAGTAAATTTATGATACAACAACCAATATTTTTAATTTTTATCACTTTATTATTAGATTTAGTCCACAAGATCAGTTGTTATTTTTTTCTAAAGAAATGTCAAAGCTAAAAGATGAAAATTATATTTTTGATTGACTTTTATAATTGTAGAGAAAGTAAGTCCCCCAGATGCTGTTTTCAGCAGCAATGTCTATGGACAGTGCCTGTATTATAACTTCTTCTTTGATAATCATCTCATTTTTTACTGCTCTGATAACGGCTTAGCTAAGTGTCACTTTATTGTCAAGAGTAACTTCAATCCCTGAAGAATGAGTTCGAAAAGAAACTGGCCAGTGTGGTGGGACTACCAGCTATAAAACATGGATGGTTCTGAAGTGTGGCTTTTGTTCAGATGTTGGGAATTGGAGCTCAGAGTGTAGATCCTAGTCTGGGAGGCAGACAGACCTGATTTCAAACATTGACTCCACATTGCATTAGCTAATATGTTAGTGTGGCCATGGGAATATTGCTTCAGTCTCAGCTGTAGTGTTTTCACCCGTAGAAAGGGAAAATTAATAGGTCCTAGCTCACACAGTGTGCGTGATACATGAGTAATGCTTGTCCATCATGTAGCCAGTGCTCAGCGAAGATTGATGAAGATGATGATGATGATGTGTTATAGACACTGAATGTGTTGACAGTGTTTAATACCACTCATCTGTAAACAAAACAAAATCAAACCCCCACCCCCCCAAAAAAAACAAAGGCCCGAACAAACTAACCAACAACCTTGTCAGTGCTGTCAATTTCACATCTCCTCCCATCAAGAATAATTTTTGCAAATACGTTTCTTTGTTGTAAATCGTCCATGAAAATCTGTAACGGATTTCTCAGTGGCCACCTGGGTTTCCTTCTCTTCAATTCTTGGCTCAGGATTTTTTACGTTTTTCTGGCAACATCTGTTCCGTGTGGGGCTTTTTTGGTGGTTGTTGTTGCTTTTTTTTTTTTTTTTTGAGGAGTGCCTTCTCAACCGTGGAATTCATTTCTCTTCCTTCCTTGGAGAGTGACATTCTAATTTTCTGTACTGAGCCTTCTCACAGAATGACTTTTACTCAGTGATATCCCAAAAATGTGGAGGAGTGAGCCTTGTTGAAATGTTTCCTTCTGAAATCACTACAGTGACAGCTCCAGAATAGGCATTTTTTTTTTAATGAAAACCCCTATTTTTATGTATGTATGTATGTATGTATGTATGTATGTATGTATGTATTTTTGCCATAGTGGATAGATCTCTTTCCAGTTTGGTTAAAGCCTGTTTCTAATTATAGGAATATATTTGCTTTAGTCTATAGGGAAATATAGTCATTTTGAGGTTCTGTGGTTTTAGGACAAAACCCCTGATGTCTGAAAACACTTGACAAATAGCCACTAGAGTCTTTCTCCATGGCATAGAAAGTAACATTTTGTGGAATGCACTTTTTAAGGAAAAAAATGTGATTATATGATTGTTTCTTTGAAAAGACTGTCCTTCAATATCATTTTAATGTTCGTATGCTAAATAACTTGGGCTTTTTTTTTTTTTTTTTTTTTTTGGTCCCTCGCATAAAGATGTTAAGGCTGGTCTGGAAATGTCAGATCCATTATGAAATTCTGGAAATCTATTGAGTTCTGAATGTGGCTTTTTCCCATTCATTTATTTGCTCATTTATTTATTCACTCAGTCATTCAAAATAAAGAAATGAGAGCCTCATGCTTTCCTAGGCCCTGAGGATTCAAGGTAATTCAGATAAAATGTGTTTTTGGTTTTGTTTTTTTTTTAACATTCCAGGGAGGAAGGCACAACATAAATATGTGGACAAATCAATGAGGGAGATAATTGCAGATGTTGATTTGAAGTTTGTGTGTTTGGGGGATGGGAGTACTGTAGATTTGGGAGGTGGGAAGGTGTCTCTGAGGAGGTGACATCGTGGTCAACTGTGAGTACATTGATGATCTCAATTACTTCCATGAGCTTTACTCTGAAACTTTGTTGTCCCTGTCTGCCCTATTTGACCATGTGAAATGAAATATTAGCCAACTTGACACAAGCAGAGGCTTAATAAAAGCATTTTATTTAGAGGCTGCAAAAAAACATTTACCTTCTGCTCTGGGACAGGTGAATAGACATACCTTTTCCTAGTCTCCTTTAAGTACAACTAAGATCCTGAACATTATATGTCAATCAAACCTAAGAACCTGAAAGGTGGAGAGAAGGTAGACAAGCTAGGGACCTTAGGATGGAGGAACAACACAGTGTTGACTTTCCTGCATTTTCTTTTTGCCTTATATATGCCAGACTTAGAGCTAAAGAAGCAAGTAAGCCAGAAATGCCCACAGGTACAGACAAAAAAAGCCCCAACAAAAAACATTTTTTTTTTTTTCTGGCCAAAGGACCAGGAAATGAGGCAGTCCAGCAATACAGAAAACTTTTAGAAAGTAACTACTCTGCATTAGCCAAACACCACAGAATAGACTGTGGCCACTTCCCAGCCCCTGCCAGTGGAGGCAGAGTAAGGAACCTGGAATTAAACCCTTGTGAGAATGTGTAGAAGAGTATAAACTTCTCCTATACCCTCTTAATTGCTGTACCTGGGCACTGTGAATTAAGCTGACAAAAGACAGATGTATGGGAGAAAAGACATACAGATATCATTGATACTTTATGTGCATGGGGACTTCACAGAAAAGAAGTAAAAATCCAAAGAAATGGTTAGGTTTGGAGTCTTATATACCATTTTAACAGAGGGTGATAAATTGGGGAGAAGTGACTAGACAAAGGGTAAAGGGGATTTGAGTTGCCAGGGGTGGTAAATTATGGGAAGGTGACTAGGAAATGTATAGTATGTTAGGATTAGTAAGGTTTCTTACACAGACTCATCTCAGTGCCATCTCTGGTCTTCTGGGCACAAGATGCAGAAACACCTAAAAATGCAGGTTTATGTCACCTTTAAAGGGAAATTTATGCCTTGCTCTTAGGCAGAAGGGGGTAGCGCAGACAGCTTTTCCTATGTCTGCTATTTCTCAGTTGCCTTCAGCTCAAAATAATCCTGTGCCAAAGTGGCATGTTTTAGGATAGTATATTGTGATCCCCTTCATCTGTAATAAGGTGCTCTGTGAAGTGGTATCTATGAAGGCCAAGGAAGGGGCCAGGACTTTCTTCCCCACTGGCTGGTAATTAGTTCTCTCCATCATGGTGGCAGTAGAGACCACGTGGGGAGCCTGGACTTCTACAGTGAGGTACCATTTCTTTCCCCACTGGGATGGTGTCAGAGGAGGCCTATGGGAGAGTCTGAACTTTGACTACTACCCAGTGGTAACGAGACCACCTCCAGTGCAGTGTGCATGAAGATCACATGAGGACTCAGAACTCTCATCCCGACCCAGGTGTAATGAAGGGCCCCCCTCAGGTATCAACGATTCCAAGTGGGGAACCTGGATTTCTACCAATAGTAACAGGGAAGCACATGCTGCCTCCCACCCCTTCCCATGTTGGAGTGGGGTTGAAGGAAGCCAGCTAAAATAGACGGTTTAATTAAGATCCAGAAACCTGTAACATCCCAGATGTCCACATTTCCATAACAAAATGTGCTTGGTGTACCAAGAATCAGGAAGACTTCAAACAATGGTTGTCAAGACTGAGATGACAGAAATGCTAGATTTATGTGGCAAAGATGTTTAAGGAACCATGATAAAAATTCTCCCATGAGTAATTACCAACATGCTTGAAACACATGAAAAAATTAGAATGTCTCAGTAAATAAAGAGTTTCCCCCAAAAGAAATAACACAGAGAAGAGAACCAGTAGAACTCTTAGAACAGAAAATATGATAATTAAAATAAAAAATTCAGTGGATGGGCTCCACAGCAGAATGGAGGGGATAGAGGAGAGATAGAACAATAGGAAATCTGCAGTTTGAACAGGAGAGAGAAAATAGAATGAAAAAAAATTCACAGAGTTTCAGGGACCTGTGGGACTCTAACAAAAGATCTAACATTCATGTCATCCAAGCTCAGAAAGAAGGTGGAACTAAAAAAGTACTGAAGAAAGAATGGCTGACAGGAAGTAGCACAAGGAAGTGCACTTGTCAAATGATGAAGAAAAGAACCATCAACTCAGATTCTTACACCTACGAAGTATCCTTCAGGAATGAAGGAGAAACAAGACATTCTCAGATGAAAGAGGACCAGGAGAATATGTCACCAGCAGATCTACTCTAAAAGAATTAAGGGAAGATTTCTAAACAGAAAGGAAGGGATAAGAGAAGGAATAGTCGAACATTGGAAAGGAAGAAAAAAGTCAATAAGCAAAAATATGGGTAAATACAATAGGCTTTCCTGCCTCTCTTAAGTTTTCTAAATTATATTTTATGATTGAAGCAAAAATTATAACACTGCTCTGGTAGAGTTCTCAATGTATGTTGATGAAATTTTTTTTAAAGATGATTATAAACCAGAGAAGTGAAAGTATGTGAAGGGTGATAAGGTTTATCCCAGAGAAATTAAGACTTCTCTTCACTGAAAAGTCTGTATGTGAATGTTTATGGCAGCTTTATCCGTAGAGCCAGAAACTTAAAATGACCCAATTGGTCTTCAAATGAGTAAATGGCTGAAAGAACTATGGTATGTCAGTACTGTGGGAATATTACAACCTGGATGACTCTTGAGAGAAGTTTGTGGAGTGAGAGAAGCCAAACTCAAAAGGTTGCACACTGAATGACTGAATTTATATCACATTCTTTTTTTTTTTTTTTTGGTAAAGATTTTATTTATTTATTTGAGAGAGAGAGAGAGAGAGAGAGAATGAGTGGGGGAAGGGCAGAGGGAGAAAGAGGGAGAGAGAGAAAGAGACGGAGAGAAGCAGACTCCCCACTGAGCAGGAAACCTGATGTGGGGCTTGATCCCAGGACCCAGAGATCATGACTTGAGCCGAAGGCAGAGGCTTCACTGACTGAGCCACCCAGACGCCCCACCTATAACATTCTTATAATGCCCAAATTATAGAAATGGAGAACAGATTAGATGTTGCCAGGGCTTGAGGAGGGGGTCGTGCAGGAAAGAAGTAGGTATGGCCATAAAAGAGCAACATGAGGATTCCGGTCTTGAAGGAAATGTCAACATCCTGGCTGGGATATTATACTAAAGTTTCTCAAGATGTTACCTTCATGGGAAACTGATAAAAAATACATAGGATGTCTCTGTAGTTTTTGCTACAACTGCATATGACTCTATGATTATCTCCAAATGAAGAGATAGATTAAAAAGTAATAAGCATCTACATTTTTTTGCTGGTTCTCTGGGACTACTGCTTGCTCCAGGAGAATAAGCCCCAGCTAACCTGTTGGAGAATCCAAGACTACATGGGACAGAGCTGAGTCGCCCCTTGCAAACTCAAGAAAATCTGTGACTTGACTGCTCACGTGTGAGTAAGCCTGTCCATGAAGAACAAATGAAGCCAGGTCAGATCAGCCGTCATATTCATGAGGAATGATCCGTGGTTATTGTTTTAAGCTACTAAGCTCTGCGGTAAGTTTTGTGCAACAGTAGTTAAGTGACAGAGAAATTTCACTGAAGACCTGACCGATGAAAGGAAGCAGCTATCTGAACAGCAAGGAGAAAAAGTTCTGGCAAGTTCTCTCATCCTTTGTCAGAAAGGCATGTAACATTTTGGAGGCTGGTGTGTCATGCATGAAGCAGGAAGTGGTGGGAGATGAGGTTCAGCAGGTTGGCAGGGGTCCGATTTTGTAGGGCCAGGCTATGAAACTGGACCTTAGTCTTGGTGATGTGGGTTTGGTGATCACTCAAAGACTGCTCTGGAAGTCACTTGGGAAGCCACAGTGAGATCATTTCTTTTTTAACTCCTCCAAGTTCTTAGCTAGGTATGTACTACCAAATGACAGTGTTCACAAACGTAGTGTCTAATTATTATCACTATGTGCCAGGCATTGTGCTAGGGGCTGGGAGACTTAATTCTCTGTTTCTATACACTAGAAAGTATGCTTTGTGGACTCTGCTTCATGCACTACCATTTCTTCAGTGTTGGAATAGGGCCTAGCGCATCGTAGATGCTCAGTAAATATTCACAAAATTAATGAGTAAATGAAGGGACCAAAATGTGTGTTATCCTTGTTTGCATGGGGATCACCACCTAGTTGGATGGTGTGAGCCACTGACTGCTCTGGAGTGCTTCCCAAGCAATGGAAGCACTTTAAAAATACACTAATTCATTCAATTCTAAGAGCAGCCCTATAGGGAAGATGGTATTATTAAGTCATTTAAAAATAGAATAAAATCTTGTCTATACAGGCTCACATAGAGAATGTATACATAACTGCCTATTCATTATGTTTGATAATGTGATGTTCATATAAACTTAGATGTTTGATAGGCATGGCAAACTCACCACCGAATTCCACATCATCTCTACAAACCCTGGTCTCCTTACAGCCTTGCTCAGCTGGTGGGAACTCCATACTTCTACTTGCTTGAGCTAAAAATCTTAGAATCATCTGCGAGTCTTTTCCTTCCTCTCCCTATGTCCAGTCCCATCAGTGAATCTTGCTGGTTCTGCTTTCCAAACAGATGCATATTCTGACCACTTCTCACCCCTTCCTCACTTCAGTCCTGGCCCCGGTCCCCATCCTCTCCTTCAAGCCTTATTGCAGAGGCTCCTAACTCATTTCCCTCCTTCTGCCTTCAGACCCCTGCAGTCTGTTGACCATACTTCGGATTATATTATTTCAATTCAAAACTCTTCAGCTCAGTTCTCATCTCATTCAGGGAAAAAGCCAGTGTCTTTACAGGAAGACCCATGAGACCTATGCAGTCCCACCTGCACTTGTCACCACCACCATCCCTGAATTCTCTGGTCTTCCACTGGCCTCCCTTCTCTTCTGCATGCAGTCATGCCTCTGCTCAACACCCACTTGTTTCTTTTGCCTGGAGCCTCTCCCCTCCCCATATACCTACTCTGTTCACTCCTTCCCCTCTTCCGTCCCCTTCTAGGTGTTCTCTCAGATGGCAGTTTCTCTGTGAGAACTTCCATGATAACCCCACTGAAAATACTCACCACTAGCAATTTCCGTCCACTTTTCCTTGGTTTATTTGCCTTCGTGGTCCGTAATACCATATGCTATATTATCCACATACTGGAAGCAGACACATCCATCTTACTGTCTTCTCGATGCACTGTAAGCCCAGCGAAGGCAGCGACTTCTCCCTGTTTTGTTTACAGCTGTGGCCCTGGTCAGTGCCTGACAGTGCCCGGCATGGGGTAGGCACCCAGGAAATATTTGTCCAATGAGTTAGTGGTAGATGACGGCTCCCGGACATGCCCATACAGTAGCTAAGATTTTCTAGCATTTTTTTAAAGGATAGTTGTTTTTTTTTTTCCTAAAAAGCTAGTTAAAAATAAAAGCTAAATAAATGACTCTTACTGCTTATGGCTTCTTGAAGCAGTTCTTTTGTTCCTCATCTTCCTCTCCATCTTCCTCACTCCTCATCTCCCTTCCACCTTGTAGATCTGGAGAACAGAGAGGAATTGGAGAGAGAAGGAAAGGGCTGCATAACTTTGTCTCAGAGCTGGCTTTTCCAACACTGGCCAACTCTGTGTGGACAACTGAAGAGTTTCCTTGGTGTTGGGTACTGTTGGTAGCAGATAATTGATTCCATGAGAATTTTTTTTTAAAGATTTTTATTTATTTATTTGACAGAGAGAGACACAGAGAGAAAAGGAACACAAGCAGGGGGAGTGGGAGAGGGAAAAGCAAGCTCCCCACTCAGCAGGGAGCCTGATGCAGGGCTCCATTCCAGGACCCTGGGTTCATGACCTGAGCCAAAGGCAGACGCTTAACGACTGAGCCACCAGGCACCCCTCCATGAGAATTTTTAACAATAATGTATTACTTGTTTGATCATTGCTAAAATATGCATATCTGCATATTTACAACTGAAGAAGGGTAAGCAGAAGAAAGCCACAAACTAAGGCTAAAACCATAGGGAGGGGCTAGTTCTTGCAGGTTCTGGAATGTCTTAAGACTGGTTTTTACCCCAGAGGCAACAGGCAGCCACAGAAATGCTTAAAGCAGTGGATTGATGTGGTCAGATTAAGTTTTTAAAGATCACCCCAGATGCCCTGAGGGAAACAGACCGAATTGCAGCCAGGTGGGAGCAGGGAATGTCTGAAGTTCAGGAGATGGTGACTTGGGTCAGGGTGGCCGTCCCCAGCAAAGCAGTAAGGACATTCCAGGCTTAGCTAGAAGGAAAGTACACAGGACTTGCGGTTTCTGGGTTGTGTTAAAAGATAATTTTTCCAAAGCAGGTAAAATCACGAAGAATGAACATGTTACACATTCTGCTTTAACTCATCAGTTAAATGAGAGAACAAAGCAGAATATTATGAGTAGTTCAAAGGCTAACCCAGAGAAACCACACATTTATGTATCTGTCAAAGTGAAATGAATGTTGGAAAGGAGGCAAAAATGTGCCTCATTGGCAGTGGGGGAGGGAAGTCACTTGAACCTTTGCTGCACAGGACAGAATTTGCCTCTTCGTGGACTAGAATTATGTTGCATTTCTATGAGTTATCTACAATTTAGATGTAGAATAGCTCCCACAAAATCCAAAACAGATAATCCCACAAGTGTGTGTGCTAAGGAATGCAGTTTTCCATTAAAGCACAGATTTTCCCCAATAATTGCATGTATGAGTGTGTGTGTGTGTGTGTGTGTGTATGAGGGCTGGCGGGGAAGGGTCGAATGTAGCTCACAATCTTCTTGCATAAACAGCAGGGCCTTATCTGCTGAATGAGTGTGTATACTGGAGTAGAAACAGGTTAAAAAGCAGGAATAGCCTACTTTTTAAACTTAATAATTTACTCATAGCATTTTCTATGGTATAAATATTATGTGACAATATCATTTTTAATGATAGCAATTTCCAGTTTACAGATATGCCATAATTAATTAAACCAGCCCCCTGGAACGTTGAGGTGTTTCCAGTTTTTATGTGGAAGAACCTTATTCCCATATGTTTGCATATTTCCGTAATTATTCCCTTAGGGGGGTAAGTTCCTAGAAGTAATATTTCCAGGTCAGAGGGTAGGCATAATTCTGCCTCTAGAAAGGTTGTGCTCATTTACCTCACCATCAACAAAGGATTGACAATAGCTAACTTATTGCCTGTGAATGCTTTATAAGGCTTTTTAATCCTCTTTGTACAACTTTTATTTTATGATTAATTATCCTGTTCTTGCTGGTCTTTCTCTTCGCAGTGAATTTAAAATGTACCTTGCTGCCCACTGTGCAGTCTTCCCCAAATTAGCATTTCTTCCCTTACAAGTAAAGGCATATGTAAATGATAGGCATGGGATCATGTTGTTTACTCATTAAAATTTTTTTCCCTTCATGAAATAAATAATTCTGAACCAGCTCATTATTTTAGGAAGTGGCGTTTGGTCGCAGCCTACAAGTTACCATTCAAAGATGACAAAGAACTCCTTGTATACGCTTCATCTCTCACCTTCTGAAATCCCATAATGATCGTTGTTTGTAGAACTGGAAAGTTACAACCACCTTGGTCTCAGAGATCATCCAGGTCAAAGCTGGATGTGGAAGGAGAATTTTGCAGACCCTGGCAGACAGGACAGAGTGGGGATTATCTGGTGGGCTCATCCTACCTCCTGTTTTGTCTTCGTTAAAGACTCTTCCTCTCTACCCCCAGATTGCATTCTTTGGCCCTATTCTCTGTGGCTGTTGGGCTGTCCTTAGATAGTGGCATTTCTTCAGTCTTGAAGTAATAGAGGAGCCCGAGACTCTAGGAGGGCAGCTGGTTACTCTGGCCATGTGTCGTGCATCAAAGTGGAGGGCCAGGCATTGCTGGAGAAGTGACAAGTCAGCCCCAGGTAGCTGACTGCATATGTCCGCAGGAAGCCAGCTAGTCAGGATGTTTCTTAGCTGCAGCCGTAACTAATTGAGAACAAGAGGGGCTGCAGGTTAGCAAGGCAAGGAAGGCCAAGAAAAACTGAGATACTTCTAATGTAGTTAGAAATACTTGGGTTTCTGGACTTCGGTCAAGGATACGGAATACTTTGTCACTTAAAGAGAGAGCATGTGAAATTCTTTTAAAAGCAAACACTTCCTAGCCTGGGATATTAAGACCCCAGTTACCGACATACTCCATTAAAAACCATCAGTGGAGATGAACGCTTGGTGCCAGAGAATTTAACATTACAAATGCAAATGTCACTCTGAAATAGCTAAGCTCTAAAGTTGTCCAGATTAAAGAGCATATGGTTACAACGAAATGTCTCTTTTTAGATTGTGATAAGCTTGAAAATAAACTTCTTACAGACGGCTCGACCCTTGGCATAAGTGTGTGCCTCTCTAGGAGTCCAACTTTTCTGGGAAACTCCTGGGGTCGTGGTTAGCTTGTTCTCCAGAGCAGGGCAAACCAAAGGTGAAATCCTGGCTTGCTTTCTGCTAGCTTCATGCCCTCAAGTAATACTTAGCGAGTCACCTTCCTGAGGCTGTATGTCCTTATACAATGGGCATAGGGAAGCACGTGCTTCACAGGGCTGTAGGGGAGGGAGTTAATTGAAAGAAAAGAATGCACAAAAAGAGCCCTGCCGGCAGTCTGCAGTGGAAAGTGCAGCCAGTATTGGGTGTTGATATTAAGATCCTGGATGAGAAGAGCATTTGGTTTGTTTTGGAGAGTAGGTAAAAATAAGGTTAGCCTGTGAGCAGTGAGGCTAATTTAGCAATGTGTGGCTGGGGGTGTATCTTGATAGTTGGGGGGAATGCTTTGAGAAGAGCCGACCTGACTAGAGAAAGGGGATGTTGGCAAAATGGAAAATCTTCCAAAGTGCACCTTGACCTCATAGAAAAAGATAATGATCAAAAGCTAACTGTATCCCAAGGGTAGAGATGGGATGCTGTGTCAATACATGTGAGAGCTCTCTTTAGGACAGCATTCAAATTCATTGCAGAGGAGTAAACCCCAGACAGTGGACAGGACTCAGAAGTGTGGTGGAGGGCATAGAAAAGGCACCAGGTCAACATTTTAATATAATTTTATGTAAGTAAAATTTGGGCTTGTGGGGAGATGTGGAATATCTAAAGCTTCTCACCTGGGCTATAGCCCCTCCTCATTTTCTCTCACGAGGGACATGTCAAATGGATTTTTAGGTTGATCAAAAGGTCACATGAGCTTCAACAGTTGAGAAATACTGCCATAGACCAGAGGTTGGCAAGCTGCAGCCTGGCCTGCTGCCTGATTTATTTATTTATTTATTTATTTATTTATTTTTTAAAGATTTTATTTATTTATTTGACAGACACAGCAAGAGAGGGAACACAAGCAGGGGGAGTGGGAGAGGGAGAAGCAGGCTTCCCGCGGAGCAGGGAGCCCGATGCGGGGCTCGATCCCAGGACCCTGGGATCATGACCTGAGCCGAAGGCAGACGCTTAACGACTGAGCCACCCAGGTGCCCCCTGCCTGATTTTTTTAAATAAAGTTTTATTGGAAGATAACCACACCATTCATTTATACATATTCCCTGGCTACTTTTTAAAAAAAAAATTTTTTTTTTTTTATTTGAGAGAGAGAATGAGCCAGAGAGAGAGAGCATGAGAGGGGGGAGGGTCAGAGGGAGAAGCAGACTCCCTGCCGAGCAGGGAGCCCGATGCGGGACTCGATCCCAGGACTCCAGGATCATGACCTGAGCTGAAGGCAGTCGCTTAACCAACTGAGCCACCCAGGTGCCCTAAAATTTTTTTAAAGATTTTTATTTATTTGCGAGAAAATGAGAGAGAGAGAGAGAGAGAGCTTGAGAGGGGGGAGGATCAGAAGGAGAAGCAGACCCCCTCCCCGCCCCCCCCCAGCAGGGAGCCCTATGCGGGACTCGATCCTGGGACTCCAGGATCAGGACCTGAGCCGAAGGCAGTCGCTTAACCAACTGAGCCACCCAGGCGCCCTCTCTGGCTACTTTTGTGCTGCAACTGCAGAGTTCAGTAGCTCCAACTAAGACCTATGATCATCAAAGACTAAAATATTTACCCTCTGGCCCTTTACGAAAAAAGTTTTTGACACTTGCAATGGACCATAGAGACCTAAATGAACACATCTTACGTAGGCTTTCTGATTTTGTACATGGAGGCATTATGTAATTTCCAATTAACAGAAATGTTACCAAAATTTGCTTTCTGTCACCTTTATAACTGTCCATGCGTTCTCCAGAAGTTAAATTTGTGACTCTTGTTCAACCCATTGTCACGGACTGCTAATAAAATTAGGAACTCAAAACAAATTCTTACTTGTTTCAGCTGCTTTGTTGGCACTGGGAGTCTCGGTGAATTTACCAGACTGTTCTTTGTTAGGAGAAGAAGCTAGTAAGTGTCAGCGATTTGAAACCCGAGCTATGCAGTTATTAAGGGTATCCAATTTTAAAGAAAATGGGGAAAAAAGACCAGTACAAATCATATAGGGGTTGGTGACAATTTAAGGCTGAAAATTAGATGTAATAAAGCCACTACCAATAACTAGCAAGTGCACACTGAAGAAAATTGTCATGTAACTGCTAAATCTGGTGTCTGTCCACCCAGGTTGTCAGAACTGTGTGATGTGCTTATCTTTTTGGCTTCAGCAGTGGCTTATGCGGATTAACTTGTTCAAATCCAGGACTTTGAAGATATTCACAAAGCCTCATATTTTTCAAATGTGCAATCTCAAATCAGCGTGCACTCATCTCTAGGAGTGGTTCTGACTTTGTCCCCCAGGGGACATTTGGCAATGTCTGGAGATAATTCTGGTTGTCAGCTGGGTAGGGGGGCATGTGCTGCTGGCATTCAGTTGGCAAAGGCCAGGGATGCTGCTAAACATCCTGCAACTCGCAGGACACCCCACCCCCTCACACTATGAAAAATTACCTTGCCTAAAATGTCACTAGTCCTGAGATTGTGGAACCTTGATGCGTGGGAGGTGAGCTATTTCAAGATGAAATTTATTCTGTCATCAGATTCTCTAACAGTATATTTATCATTAAGATTATCTATTCTTTATGTCTAGCGAGAACTACACTTAGCTATTATCCTTGGAATAACAGTTTCCTCTTTTAAATAGAAAAAAATTTAGTTAAAAAATCAATTGACAAAAAAACGTTAACTAAAATAAGTACTACAGATGGTAAGTTGATGTGCTATATAAAATACGAAGGAGATGGTTGAATGAATTAATTTTAAGGAAATAAAAAAACCGCTATAAACCCTTGAGTGGGATTGTTCTCAAATTGTCATCTTTTTAACAACATCTGTGTTACTCCAGTGAGTCACCCATGACCATATTCAGGGAGTCCTGTTTCATTCCCTTGGAAGAATATTGAGATATTTAGGGTAAGTTTTCAATCCTCAGGTACTAGGTGGCTCTCCCAGAATTCTTAGGACAGAGAGTGTCCAGCAGTGAAGTTGAGAGTTCACCGGAGCTGAACAGATTTATTTCTGCTTCTTTATCTCTCTTCTGCTCATGACAGCATCTCACATTGCTCGACTTCAAAGCCTTCTGTGTACCACTTCTGGGAAAGCACACATCACAGAGGCCCTCCTCATGGAGCATTTGTTGGAGAACTCTTTGTTGGCAGTCCCGAGTGGGAAGCACTGTGTTGTCTGTGTCTTTATGAATATTTATGGCCTGGGTTTGCAAATTGCAAATAAAACACCTGGGGAACATGTTAAAGAGCAAATTTGTCTGGCCCCCACCCCAGGAGGTTCTGAGTCAGTAGACCTTGGCTAATCTCTAGGAATCTACATAATTAACAATTATCTTGAGTAATGCTGGACCAGCGCTGAGAGTCACTGATGCGTGATGTGTGGCAGAATGAGGAATGGCCTCGATGGTACGATTGCTCCCAACTTTTGCATTATTTTGTACCATGTGTTTGTATGTTACAAACATCCCGAGCTGCCTTTTCATAAGCCAAATTTCGGTTTTCCTTCTCTCCTGATGAACCAACATGATGTAATCTATTCCACGGTGATGCCCCCACCAATAGTTGCATGTGAATTTATGTAATAGTATTTATGCAATTATTTGTAATATTGCACTTTTGCCCTTACTACTTAATAAAACAAAAGAAAAACAAAAAATGAAAAACAAAAATCTCCTAAACCTGCTATAGATGGATCAAAGGTGGACATCATTAGGCATGCTGAATTTGAGGAGTCTTTAGCTTGCATTGAACAGCCTTTGGACATAAGCCAGGAAAAGACTGGTTTGATTGTGAAGAAAATGAACAAGTATAAGAGGAAGTTAGAAATGGTATCATTTAAGAGTGAGTCTGAAAGTTGAGGCATAATTAGGAGATATAAATTATCTTCCTAAGTGAAAATAATGTTTTGCTACGGTGGATATATTTTTGCATACCTTTAGCATGCTCAATTTCTAAAACATTTTCAGGGGCATGTGCAAAAGAAAGGGGTTGCCGATCGTAGAATGATAGCCTATTTTCCCCACTTTTTATGGAAACAGAGTGACAGTTATTCCCACTGTATTTACAGTCCTGTGGTGGTGGTCAAATTTTCAGGGAGACCGTTGTCTCATCTGTTATTCAGACATGAGTGAGATGTTGGTAAGACTTCTATGTGTCAACCACAGGACTGGAAATGTTAATTTTCATGGTGGGGGTCTCTATCCTGAGAAGTGTATGTTTGAATTCTTACCAATGGCTCTTACAATGTAGCTTCTTAAAGTTCCTTAGTCCACCGGTTAATTACACTGTGGTCTGATAGCAGCAGAAGGAGGACTGGTGAAGAATGTAGATAACTGTTATTAGTTTAGGCTGTAATTTTAAGATTTTGCTTAAATATCCCTACATTTTTCCATCTAAAAAATTTTAAGTATTTTATTTTGAGGCAGTTGTAGATTTATATTCAGTTTTAAGAAATCTTACACAAAGATCCTGTACCCTTTACCCAGTTTCCCTGGTGATAACATCTTCAAAAGTATAATGAAATATCATAACCAAGATACTGACATTAATACAGTCAAGATACAGGATAGTTCCATTGCTGCAAGGATCCCTCATGTTCCCTTTTGTTGACATATCCACTTCCCATCCCTAACCCCTGATAATCCCAGATCTGTCCTCCATTTGTGTAATTTTGTCATTTCAAGAATGCTATAAATAGGGTCATGTAGTATGTATCCTTTTAGGTTTGCCCCCCCACCCAGCATAATTATCTGAAGATTCATTCAAATTGTTGCAGTATTGATAGTTCAGTTGTTTTTATAGCTAAGTAGTATTCCATGATATAGATGGACCGCATTAACCCACTGAAGAATAAATGGATGTTTTCAGTTTTGCGCTGATACATATCAAGCTGCTGTGAACATTTATGTTCAGATGGTGTGTGTGTTGGGGGTGGGGAAGTTTGCATTTCTCCGGGATAGATTCCTAAGAAAGCAACTGTGGTCATATGTTGCTTGTTTAGTTTTTAAAGAAACTGCTCAGCTATGTTTCAGAGTGCCTGTAGCATTCCACGTTCCGACCGGCAAAGTGGAAGAGACCCAATTTCTCTGCATCCTTTCAGCACTTGGTGGTGGTATTTTTTTTTTTTTTTATTTTAGCCAATCTGATAGATGTGTAGTGATATTTCATTTTGGTTTTAATTTACATTTACCTGATGGCTAATAATGTTTTCTGTGCTTCATCATCTGTGCATCCTCTTTGGTGAAATGTGTGTTCATGGTTTTTGTCTTTTGTTTTCCTTCCATTTTGTTATTGGATTGTTTGATTCTTTACTGTTGAGTTTTAAGAGTTCTTTATGTATCCAGATACTAATCCTTTGCCAGATTTGTGGTTTCCAAACATTTCTTCCCAGTCTGTAACTTGTCTTTTCATCCTCTTCATTGGGTTTTTCACAAAGGAAAAATTTTAAGTTTTGAGAAGGTACAGTTTGGCAAGTTTTTCTTTTATGGATTGTATTTTTGGTATGAAGTCTAAGAATTCTTTGTCCAGACCATGATCCCAAATTTGGTCTTTTTTTTTTTTCCCTGAAGTCTTAAGTTTTGTTTTATATTTAAGTCCATTGTGACTTTATTTTTGTTTAAGATGAATGTTTTAGGTTAAGGTGTTTGTTTATTGTGCTTTTTTGTATTTGTTTTTTTTCCTTCAGATATTCAATTATTCCGGTGCCAGTTGTTTGAAAGGCTACCCTTTCTCTGCCGAATTACTTTTTTGTTTCTGTCTCCCTGCTTTTTTTATTTCTTGATAAGTTTAATAACTATGCAAGATGAAAGCCAATAGAATCGATTTTAATTGTACTATTTTACTGATGCCTCTGGATATTTAAGAAATAACAATTCTCGGGGCGCCTGGGTGGCTCAGAAGTTAAGCGTCTGCCTTCAGCTCAGGTCATGATCCCAGGGTCCTGGGATCGAGTCCCACATCAGGCTCCCTGCTCGGCGGGAAGCCTGCTTTTCCCTCTCCCACTCCCCCTGCTTGTGTTCCTGCTCTCGCTCGCTCTCTCTCTGTCAAATAAATAAATAAAATCTTAAAAAAAAAAAAAGAAATAACAATTCTCTTTCATTTATTTTACAGTATTAATTTTTATTAAACAAAACAAAAACAAGCAACCCCCCCTTCTTTTCCATGTCATTAGAAATTCCTTCTGAAATTTATTTCAAATGATATACCTATGGTATCCTATAGATAGGTAACATATATATTACTGGTGTAGCATAATTTACTATATATACTGTGTGTACTATTCATATTACTACATTTTTAATACAATGACTACCTATATTATCTTACAGATGCGTACATCTATATTGTATTACATATATTATGTACCACATACTTACTGTATATAATAGAAGTACTATCATTAACTTTGTCTTTCCTTATTTTTGAGGCTTTTGTAGTTTCTATTTATTATTATTATAAATAATAATACTAGAATTATACATTCAGTAGGATGAGGCACATATCTTACCCTCTGTATTCAGAGCAAAACTTCAATGTGGAGTGGAGTTCATGTTCTTTTTACCACCCCAAACAAAATGATTAATGAATGTTTAGTTTACTGAGTGAGAAGAGAAAAACAGAATCTACTCAGCATTGCAGACAAGTAGTAGCAAACCTGAATTCCTCATCCACCTGCCAGTTACTAATAAAGTTGTAGAAGGCATTTTAAATTGAGTATGGTTTGAATGGCCAAATGTTTTATGTGGACTTTTTGTTTCTTCTTACTAGCTCAGAGGTTCTTTAAACTTTATAGTGCGTAAAATTTATTTATGGGTTGACTATACAAAACCGCATAAATATGGTACTTAGAAGGTGATTTAAGGATCAGGGAGATAATTGTGATTGAATATGTGCCCACCTGTCTGCTCTTGAACTCAGAATTCCTCTGTCAATTTTGGGCTGCATTTGGGCTTTTTCTTTAGGATACATTCTTATTCTTTTAAGGTTCTTCATAGTTGTTGTCAGATGGGCTCTAGAGGTCACCAGGAGAGTATAAGAGTGCCACTCAGATCTCTGCTATTAGTGAATATTATCATTAATATACATCCTTATTAATTTTTAGGTTAAAACATCTCATTTTATTTTGCTTTTGGAGAACATTGTTTTTCATTTACTCATTAGCTCTTTGCACTTTCCTCTCTTTGGTATGATTAATATTTTAGTGTCTAATTTAATTTATATTGGTTATTCCAATCTCGGTAGCTTTGGTTGCTCGGATAAGAGCTCTATTCAGCTCTTAGGGACAGAGATGATTTCCAAGAAAACCAGATGTCAGCAACAGAAAGATGACAAAGGACTAAAATGTCTCTTCTGTCTGGAATAGAAATTATCTAGTTCTCTGTACCAGGTTCCACTGCTTAACTATTAGGCACGTGATTCAACATGGTCACCAACCTCAGTTTATAACCTACCAGGGTTGACCTCTCAACTCAGCCTGTGCCTCAGTATGACAGTAGTTTTTGAGTCTCTGGGTTGGACATTCTGAGGGAGAATCTGATTGGTGTTTATCTGTCACTTATTAGCTAGTCTAGTGTGTCACCCAACTTTGACCCTCAGTTATAAGGGATGTCTTATGACACATAGGGGCCATCTCTTTCTAGGGCTGTCAGTGAAGTCTTCAGCATATATTGGGCCCAGGGTTTCCATATTTAATTGCATTTGAAATAAGAGCATGTGCCATGAATGCCTATATTATTTGTGCTGATTTGGGATTTTTATCTCTGGGACTTTTTCTGAAATGTTGCTACTAACACTGTTAGTGAAACGTTAAGAAATTTGCCTTTAAATATTCATTTTCATTTGATTCCAGTAATCAAATGACATAACATGCCTGTTGTGGAAACAGTTTTGGGTTTTAAAATTTTATTTTCCCAAAGTAGCATGATACTATGGCTTATGAATACTTTACACATGAAAACATCAGAAAGAAAACTTAAATGTAAATGTCAGTAAATATCTCAGTCAGTGATGCTGAACTCTGTCATTGTATTTCCTCCCAGATATATCAGCGATGCTGGCTAGTATTCAAGAAAGCTTCAAGCAAAGGTCCAAAAAGACTGGAGAAATTTTCCGATGAACGTGCTGCATATTTTAGGTGTTATCATAAGGTAAAACTTGATTGTTGTGGCTTTCTAGAAGTCTGTTCACAAATAGGTAACCTGAGTTCATTGAATCTAAAAACTTGTCTAGGTCATTTAACAAAAGTACAATTAATACTTTTTCCAAGGACAAAACATCTCTAAATTACTATTTGTTAATTGTTTAAAATAATGGACTACCATAAAGTTTCTCTTCTGATTTTGTACTATTTGTTGTTGTTTTTCCAATCTCTAGTGTAGAATTTACCATGTTCTTTTTGAATTTTCATTTTGCGTAGTAAACCCAACTCCCAACATTGAAGCCCCTTGGGAGTAAAGATAGGTCTCCATGTATCTAGCACATCTAGTGCCTGATGCAGATTAGATCCTCATTCAGTGCTTGGAATGTGGGATGAGGACGAGGGGAAGAACCTGGAAAACAGATGAATGGTGAAGGAGGAGGAAGTTCTACTCATTAGTTTATTTTTTTTAAGCTTGATGACTAAATTTAATTCAGACTTGCAGTTTGAATAGTGGTAGTCAGCTTTCCTCACTAAAAATAGTAATGGTGTATTAAAATACATCCTTTGGGAGTAGAAAATGAAAGAAGATACAAGGCAGACTTGGATTTACAAATTAGCCATGTTTTTCCCTCTACAGGGCAATATTTTTCCATGGTCCTTGTTAATGGGCAGCCTGTGTCTTTTCTCTTTTCATGAAATTATGTAAAAATGTGGTTAACTTCTTTTCCCCCCAAGGTGCTGGTTGTTTCTGTTTGGGGAAAATACTACTCTTGTCTATGGAGGAATTGTTTATTTTTATGGCAGAACATTTTAATTATTTCAGTATTCTATCTTGAGATTCTGATGCTTATTTGGTGAGATTTTATCAGGAGTGGGGCTACGTGCCATTTAAAATTTTATGTGAAGCCAGTAGATTCATTAGCACAGAAATTTGGCTAGGTGATAGAAAGTGAATAATCTTTCCTTTTTATGCAAATTCTCCACAGGTGGTGAGTTTACAACTTCTTATTAAGGGCCTGTGTTGACACCTTGGTTTATCCAATAATGAAAAGCAGTAGGGCGAGCTGTATTCCTTTGCAATTTAGAGAAATAAAGCATATGCCGTGCTTTATAGGCACATCTGCACATACATAAGGAAGAAAAAGCACTAAGCAAGACTTTGAGATAAGTAGGGAAGGGAGTCAAGAGTTATATCTTCCATGTGTACTATTTCCCCACCATTTCATAATGAAGTTCCATATTCCAAGGTCGGCTTCCTTCCCAGCCTACCTTTTTTTTATTGTTATGTTAATCCCCATACATTACATCATTAGTTTTAGATGTAGTGTTCCCTGATTCATTGTTTGTGCATAACACCCAGTGCTCCATGAAGAACGTGCCCTCTTTAATACCCATCACCAGGCTAACCCATCCTCCCCACCCCCCCAGAACCCTCAGTTTGTTTTTCAGAGTCCATCGTCTCTCATGGTTCCTCTACCCCTCCGATTTCCCCTGCTTCATTCTTCCCCTCCTGCTATCTTCTTTTTTTTTTTTTTCTTAACATATATTGCATTATTTGTTTCAGAGGTACAGATCTGAGATTCAACAGTCTTGCACAATTCACAGCGCTTACCAGAGCACATACCCTCCCCAGTGTCTATCACCCAGTCACCCCATCCCTCCCTCCCCACCCCCCACTCTAGCAACCCTCAGTTTGTTTCCTGAGATTAAGAATTCCTCATATCAGTGAGGTCATATGATACATGTCTTTCTCTGTTTGACTTATTTCGCTCAGCATAATACCCTCTAGTTCCATCCACGTCGTTGCAAGTGGCAAGATCTCATTCCTTTTGATGGCTGCATAATATTCCATTGTATACATATACCACATTTTCTTTATCCATTCATCTGTCGATGGACATCTTGGCTCTTTCCACAGTTTGGCTATTGTGGACATTGCTGCTATAAACATCGGGGTGCACGTACCCTTTCTGATCCCTACTTTTGTATCTTTGGGGTAAATACCCAGTAGTGCAATTGCTGGATCGTAGGGTAGCTCTATTTTCAACTTCTTGAGGAACCTCCATACTGTTTTCCAGAGTGCCCAGCCTACCTTTAACGTAAGGGAGAACCCAAGGAAACCTCTTTAGGAGTCTAGAATTTCCTCCACCATTTCTCTTCTAGGTGCCACGGATGTCCACTATTCAGATAAGGGTGTTTGTCCTCAGGCAAGAGTTGGTGACTTGCAAATCTATTAGATAGGAGCTGTGATCCGTGAGGGCAGTGATAGCATACCTTTGAACCCTTGCAAATAATCTTGAGCCAATCTCAGTATTTCTATTAACACCTGAAACTCCTGGCATCCAGATGTTTGGACCAGGTGTATTATGTCCCAATTATCCCACAAGTTTACCCAGTATCTTCACTAATAGTAAGATGGTGAACAATGATGCGGGAATGGCTTGCTTCATTTTTACTTGAGAGGCCTTGCCTTAAAAGGGAGCTCAAAATGCCCAAGGAGGTGTTTGGTTTATCTATAGGACAAAAGGAGAGTCTTCTCCAGGTTTCTCCTCCTTAACTGACATTGATTCCTTCCCTCCATGTCTCAGGTCCATCAAATCCTGGTGACCAGATTTCCTACCCTGATTGACTATTTTCTTTATTGTTCTTTATCGCCTTCTCATTATAATTAACAAGGTCATCTAAAGGCTTCATCTCCTAGGTGGCCAGAAGCTGTGGTTCTGCATCAGCTCTCTCTTGAGAACCTCAGCTGGTCTGTAACTTTACAATTCACCATCTGATGGCATGTTCGTGTCACCCCAAAATTCATGTGTTGAAGCCTAACCCCCAATGTGATGACATTTGGAGATGGGGCCTTTGGGAGGTGTTTAGGTCATGAGGGTGGAGCCCTCATGACTGGAATTAGTGCTTTTATAAAAGAGATCTCAGGGAGCTCCCTCCTTCATTCCTCCATGTGAGGACACAGCCATCTGTGAACCAGGAAGTGGTTCCACCAGACACTGAATCTGCCAGTGGCTACTTTGGGCTTCCGAGGCTCCAGAACTGTGAGAAACAAATCTCTCTTGTTTATAAGCCACCCAGTCTGTGGTAATTTGTTACAGCTGCTCAGATGGACTAAGACACCATCAGACTCTTGTCCTGTCTAGTCATTGTGTGTGACCGCTAATGTTGATCAGTCCTTTCTTGTTTTGGCAGAGTTCCAAATAGAGCCCAGAAATCCCTGATTCCTCACAATCCCCTGTACCAAATATAGAAAAATAAAGAAATAGGCTATGCTTTGCTTACAGACTTTCCCATACCTAAGAGAAGAAAGAAGACAAGTGAGGAATACTTTATAAGAACTCCCCAAATCCAGTCTGTCAGCAAGTGGTGTTGGCTCTGTGTTCAACATGTGTAGAGACTCCAGACATTCTCACAACCTCTGTTGCTACCGCTGTGGTCCAAGCCACTGGGCTGCCTAATGCCCAGCCCTCTAGAGTCTATTCAAAACACTCATATCACATCATGGTAGTCCATGCAAAACCCTCAGCCAGGTCTTTATAATGGCCTACACAGTCACATGATTTGATCCCTTGTCCCCTGTGTCACCTCATCTGCTCAGTCCCCCCATCCCACTTTACTCTGCGGCAGGCACCCTGGGCTCTCTGCTTTCCTGAGAGCATTGTGTGTGGTGTTTCCTTTTCTGGAATGCTCTCCCCACAAATATCCATGTAGCTCATTTCCCTATGTTGTTCAGGTCATTGCTCAAATTCCTCCTCTAAGAGAGGCTGTTCCTTGATCTCTTATTTAATATAGAATCCTTTGACACACCCTGTCCATCTCTATTTTTCTCTTCAGCACTTATCACTACATGTATATTTGTTTGGCTATTTCTTACTGTCTTCCCCACACCACAACCATAAAATAAGGCCCACAAGAGCAGGTTTTATTGGGGGGGGGAGGGTGGAGGCATGGTTCACTATCAGTAATCATTGCCTAATACGTAGTAGACATATTTTAAACTATTGGTTGAGAAGCAATGAATATTATCAATAGATGAGACAGAGTACATACAAATGGCTTTGTGTCATATTCTTACTTAGCTTACCAAAAGAAATCTGTACTTGAGACCACTGAAGCCAGGAAAAGGAATCTTGATTTGAAGGATATGGAGTGGATAGTGATGGGGGAAGAAAAAGCCAGGGTTGGGAAGTTTTAGGAGGACAAACTCAAATGTAAAACCAAAGTGGATTATAATGATCCCCCCAGAATGTGAACCAAGTAAGGGAAGATTGAGGACAAACTTGTCCTATTTCAGACTTCTACCTGCTGGCTTTGGAATTTAATATGTAAATCTTTGAGGACTGTGGTAAGCCACATTCTCTTTCATCTATAATAATCATTAACCAAAGTTCAAAGCATTAGAATGGAAGAATTATCTACATTAAGCCTCCAAGCCCTTGATGAGTTCCTGTAGCCATTCATCCTCCTTACTCTCTCAGATCTGATACATTTAGTATTAATCTCTTGGGGGCATATAAAAAGCCAGAATAACTCTGCAATATGCATTTTTTATCTAAATGCTGTGTAATTTATGAATCTTGATAATAAAATACTGAGGTTATAAGTAACACACCATGACCAGATTTCAGAATTTATTCAAATATAAATAAAGCAATTTCGGAAAGAAATGAGGAACTGTCCATTATGCTTTTTGATCAGTACAGTGGTGGTGTGGAGGAAATCTGTAGCATTGATGAGACCACAGCGCCTCTTTTGTTTCATTCTTAAGAGATATTATTAAGAAAAAAAATTGCCACTTTTGCATATCTGATTCTTATTAGAAGTTATAAAACAGGAAATTGACTGCAGAATTTTAAAACTTGATGCCTTCCTCTCTGAAAATGTAGCTAAAGATGAGCTCATGAAAAAAAATAGGAAAATAAATACATGAATAATGCACATACAGAACAATTCATTTTTCATTTCTTTACCTCTTCCATGAGGTTCCGCTCAAGCACCACTGCTGTCAGAGATGGCTGTGAAATTGATTAACTGTAATTGCAACAATATTAATACTCCAGTGACTTTAAATATAGTTCTCAACCTTCTTGTTAAAGGCAAGTTCCACTGTTTTCATTTAGGAAATCAAAGTGGCTCACCCCAACCAGAAGGGGTTGAGCGTTTCTATGAATAATTTTATTTTTTCAAAATGAATAACAATTGGAAGGCAATCTAAGTGGAAGGAAGACCATCTACTGTTTTTGAGACCAAGCCAAATGGTGGCGTGGGAAGTATGCTGGACCCAGATTTGGGAGACCTGCTTTCTAATCCTGGCTTTGCCACCATACGTGGATGATAGGTTACTTCAGTTCTGTGTAAGGGTGACCTCTGTTAAAAGACACATATTGAGCATTTTAAGAGTTTATTTGAGCAAAAAATCGATTCAAGTCATACAGCACCAAACTGGAAGTGGTAGGAATCCCCCACCAAGAGGAGTTGGGGAGGGACTTTTATTGTGAAAAGGAGGAAGCAAAGTAAGGCAGTTATTGATTGGCTGTAGCTTAAAGCCTAGTTGGCTGTGATTGGTTGTCCTTAACATTTTGACTTCATCACCTTGAGGCATTTACAGGCTCGTGATTTGGTTTGCTTCCATAGGCTCTCAGGGCATGAGAGCCACATCAGTCTAATGGTCTCCTTGTTTAATTAATGTTAACACCTCCAAGGTAAGTCACAGCATGGCTTCTCCATCATCACACATTGCTGAGCCTACAGGATTCAGTTCACTCTGGGCCAGAAGGACAGTTCTAACTGATTCTCTAATACAGTGTTTCCCAAAATGTATTCCAGGGACTCTGAAAGAAGGGAGTTCCAGGAGGACCAGGGTTCTGTGGTCAAAGAAGTTTGGGAACTGCAACATTTTCATCCATTCTTGAGATTCCTAATCCACTGTAGCTTATCAGAGCCTCTGAGGAGACCTACGGTTAGGACACCTGAGTAAACTTTGAGTCAACATTTCCAAAACTAATTGGGCCATGGAGCTACTTTTTTTTTTTTTTTTTAATCATATGTTCCATGGAACAAATAAGTTTAATTCTAAGGAACAGTTTTGGATATGCTGCTTATGTGTGTTACCTTGTTTATTAAATGTCCACTTGGCCTGTTGTTATTTCAACAGTGAGCATCTGCGGATGGTCATTCCTACTTCACCAGAATCATAGGGTTAACTTGTGTATCAAATGAATACATGTTCATGAATGTATCAGAAAAATGGGAGACCCTCTCACTGCAAAGAGTAATAGCCATTATTATTTTTGCCAAGAGTTATTTGTTCTGTCATTCTGTCCTTCCTAAGTGAGTAGGTCACTTTCCATCTCCCAAACCCATTGTTAGACCTTGTTCTTGGTTTCTGCAAAAGTAGGATTCCAGGTTCTTCACAGTAGGCTAACATCCTAAAAATCATTTCTCTAGAATTTCCACCAGCTTATCACTAGTGTGTGTGTGTCTGCATGTCTGTGTGTCTGTGTGTTGATGTATTCTGTACTAATGACTCATTCTTGTTTACTCAGCTTCTTTCTCTTCTAAAACATTTCCTCTTGTGATGTAGCTGTCTATGATACATCTTTTCAAAATTTTACTGTATATCATAGCCTCTTTTTTCAATATTCACACACTAGCTTTGGAGTCATTCCCTCTTTGTGCAAGAAACTACCCACCAGACCCTGTTCTGGAAGCTGCGTTCACTTACACCAGTAAGTACATGCCTCTTCACATCTCCACAGATTAAATTATAACTTATTACTCGGAAGCTTTTCCCAGATGGTAAATGCCTCCATATCCACATTTCTTAGGCAAAGGTAGAGTGGATAGAAGGGGTTAACTATAGTACCCAAACCACATTTTCCTGTTCTAAGTGTTCAAGGAGATAAAAGTATGCACCAGTGTGCCAGAGGCTTCTGAAATATGTTCACAATTGAATTAACTCTCTTTCCTATCTGAGCCTGGTTCCTTTCTGGAGTTCCATGTCTCAGTGTGAGGCACTGATATCCATTCTGTTAATCAAGTCTGAAGCCAAGGAATTGTCCTAGATTCACCCTCTTCCTTATGCCCTCTCTTGTCTAGTCCATCACCACGTTTGCTCATACTCCTGCCCTTGCACAGACACCTTTTCTTCCCTGGTCCATGTGGCAGACATTAATCGATCCCTTGAAGTACCTACTGTGTCTTTACCTCCCCGGGACTCTTCCTGACCCACCCCAAGTTAGCCTGTCTTCTGGGCCCCTTTTGCCTGGATGCCCCTATCATATTGAAAGCAGTGATTTGTTTTCATGCTGGTGGCAGATTCTGTCTGGTTGGTGCTGACGCCTTAATCATACCCTTTCTTCCTTGGTGATGGATGGCTGATTTTTAGCTGAACACAAGGTTACCTAAAGAAAATAACCCTATGTAGTGAGGTATAACCATATGACTAAATCCTGGCCTGAGTGTAAGCAGGGAATGTGATATGTCCTTCATCTCTTTCTCTTTCCTGTTGATTAGAAAATGGACATTAGCCATCTTGGCCCACAAAATGGAAAAGACCATGGGTTGAGGATGGCAAAGCAATAGGACATGTCCCATAAAAGTGTAGAGAGAGATGTCAGGGGCTGGTCTGTGCTCCCTGATACCATATGTCCCAGTCTGGTTCAGGCTGCAGTAACAAAATATCATAGACAGGTGATTCGTATAACAGGAATTCACTTCTTGTGGTTCTGGAGGTTATAAGTCCAAGATCAGGGTGCCAGCATGGTCAGATTCTGGTGAAGGCCCTCTCCTGTGTTTCAGATTGCTGACTTTTTGGTGTGTCCATATGTGGTGGAAGGAATGAGGGAGCTCTCAGGATTCTCTTTTATAAAAGCAATGATTCCATTCCTGAGGGCCCCACCGCCATGACAGAATCACTTCTAATACCATCACACTGGGCATTGGGTTTCAACATACGAATTTTGGGAGGACACAGATATTCAGCCTATAGAACCACAGAACACCAGGTCAGCCCTAGACTCTCTCTGTTTCTCTCATGTGAGAGGAGTAACTCTCCTCTCCATTTGTATTCAAACCTCATAATCTTGGATTTTTTCTCATGTGCAGCAGAGAACCGGTAGAGTTTACTCTAACTGGTAGAGACAATAGAATACATTTTCCTCATTGCCCAGTGCACTCTGGGTAGGGAACTCTGTTACAACCAAGAGGATCCTGCTATGATCCTCTCTGTTGGATTGTGATTTCCTTAAAGGTGGGAACTGTGCTTTATTCAGCTTTGTGTGTCCTCGGGGCCCACCATAGTGTCTGGTACAGTGGCTGCTTTAGATCCCAGGAACATTTAGGGAGCCCAGGAAATGATCTGTGGCCTAGTAGACTAGTATCCTGTAGTGGAGATGTTAGGAAACCCTTTGGTGTATGGAGCATAAAAAGAGCTGTGTGGATCATGCCAAATTCTCGGTCATTGGAAATTACTGCATGGTTTTGTCTTACAGAGAAGACTGTCTAATAATAAAGACAGCCCTGTCACAGTTGTAGAGATACTTAAATTTTTAAAAATCTATATAAAATACACACAAGGTTAAAAAAAATCAAATGATATTGAAGGGCTGATGATAAAAATTAACTTTTGCTTATTTCATCTCTCCCTTCCAATTATGGGCTGAATTATGTATGTTTAAGTCCTAACCCTGGCTGCCTATGAATATGGCCTTATTTGGAAATAGGGTCTTTGTAGATGTCATCAATTTAGGATGAGGTTACTGGATTTGGTGTTCTGGTAAGAAAAGACGCAGACACACCAGGGAAGATGGGAGCGGAGACTGGAATGATACAGCCACAAACCAGGGGATGCCAGGGATTGTGGGCCACTGCCAGAAGCTAGGGGAGAAGCCTGGAACAGATTCTCCCTCAGAGCCTTCAACAGGAACCACCCCCGCTGACACCTTGATTTTGGGTTTAGGCCTGCAGAGAGAAGAATTTCTGATGTTCAGGATGCCCAGTTTGTGATGCTTTGTTATGGCAGCCCTAGGAAGCTCATACACCTCCCCAGGCCTAATCACCACCTTCGTAACTTGCTTTCATTTTCTTGGTAGTTGTTTCTGTAACTCTAAATGATGTGTTTTATCTCTCTTATTTTGTCAACCTCCTACATTATGAACAGATTCCCCATGTTAGGAAGTTAATGATGTGGCTCACTTACATAGTCCCTCACCAAATCTTTCCTTTTCCTTATGAATGTTGGTGATTACAGTATTTTAAAGAACTACTGATTATATCTGCAACATTCGATAACATACTTAAACGTATGTGCCTTTCCCCATTAATGTTGGGAAGTATTTCTTGACACACAACCTCATATGATGAAGGTAGCTGTTTCCTCTACCCTTTACCCGTCTCTGCTCCAACTTGTCGGGTTTTCTTCGCTTCCATCTTATCCAACTCCAGATTATTGCTGCCTTATAGAAATAGGAGCCCACTGTTGTTACGCAGTCCACTCTTTGAAGAGAAACTGGAAATGCAGATTTTTTTTGGTGAGAACTTCTAACATTTAAGTGTATTTGTAAAATACAGCATAGACCAAATCAAACATCTCTCTGAGTTGCACTGACTCGTAGGCTCTCCCACCCAAACCTTTTTTTAATCTTTGAGTTACTTCTTGAATAATAGTAGAAGGATAAAGTGACAGTCCTGCAGGAGTCCACATGAGACATTATACTTAGTAGGTCGACTCTTTTAGCATGTATAAACTACAAACAAAACTGTCATAATACTTTGTGATGAATAGAACATCTTTTTCCCTTTCAGTTATTTATATTGGGCTTATGTGTGTATATATATATATGTGCATCATGATGAAAAACTTCACCAACACTTCAGCTACAATAGGGTTTTCATCAGAGCCACACACATTCGTCCTGAGATCTTATTTTAGTCCAAAACACCCATGAAAGCTGTCAAAGATAGGTTTATTCTGTATGCCTCCCTTACAAGAGTAGAAGAAGACGCAGAGAACCAAATCAGAGAGAAAGAAAAGTCTAACAGGCAGTATAGCCATGCTTGATTCAAGACTGAAGGTGGTGTCAGTCCAAATTGTAACACTTCAACCGTGGTGTCCGTCCTGGCCATTGGGTCCTATATCATCTGTGAGTTGTGAAACAAGCTGGTTTCAAAGCGATGCCTCTAAAGGATCTTTTGTTTGAGGCTTCCCATCACCCTTAGAATCATATCTAAACCCACTGCTGTTAGCAAAAACTAAGGCCTTGAGTGATTGTGCTCCAGCACACATCTCAGACTATCCCATGCCACTCATCACCTTGCTGCACTTTTGTTCCATCTCAGGGCCTTTGCATCTGCTGTTCCTTTGGTCTGCAAAGCCTTTCCCATGGTTTCTTCTCTTACTTTATTTTATTTTTTATTTTTTTAAGATTTTATTTATTTATTTGACACAGAGAGAGAGCAAGCACAAGCAGGGGGAGCGGGAGGCAGTGGGAGAGGGAGAAGCAGGCTCCCCACCGAGCAGGGAGGCTGATGCAGGACTCGATCCCAGGACCCCGGGATCATGACCTGAGCCGGAGGCAGTCGCTTAACCGCTGAGCCACCCAGGCGCCCGCTTACTTTAGATACTAACTTAAATGTCATTGCCTCAGAAAGGCCTTATTTGAACCCTCTGTGCAAGTCTGAATCACATTTCTTATTAAATTCATAACACTTACCACTATTGAAAGTATGTCATTCATTTACTTCTATGCTTGTTTAGTGCTAGTTAACAGTAAGCCCCAGGAGGCCAGGGATCCTGTCTTGTGTGTTCAGCTCTGCTCCATCAGCATCTTTATCAACATAGGGAATATAATAAGCATTCATTAAATGTTGGTTGAATTTGTGGTAGAAGGGAGAATATAGTACACCATGGGTTTGGGGAAAGAAAGGCTGTTCACCACATTTAAATTGTGTCTTAAGTTTCTAATCGACAAAGTGGGAAAAAGATAGTAAGACTGGCTTCACAAGGTTATGTGAAGATTTTTTAGAAATAATGTAAGGTGGGCACTTTATACTTTGTAAGCCCTTTGGAATAAATTATAAATAACTTCTTTAAATACCTGTGCTTTTGGGCAATACTGTTTAAGCTAGAGGTTTTCCGTTGATCATTCTAATAGTTGATATTTATTGAGACCTTACTTTGTCCCAATAGGCACTGAACACAATACTTCAGATATGTTAGTTCAATTCCACAGCAGTTTTATGAGACAGAGAGTATTATCATTCCCGTTTTACAGATGAGGAAATTCAGGATGAGTGAAGTTGAGGAACATGCCCAAAATTATACAGTTGGGAAGTGACAGAATTAGAGATGGAGCCTAGGCATTCTGACTCCAAAGCCCACATTCTTAATACCCATGGTACACTACCTCCCAGAGATAGGGTCTTAGTTCACATGATACCTTGTTTAGATGGCCCAGCGTTTAGGTAAATGAAAGAAAGAACTGTTCTCATTGAAGCAGGAATGGAGGTTGGAGTGGGGAAGAGAGGTCCCCACATTCATTCTTACCCCACTGGTCCTCATGTTCCCAGAGGCTCGTAGAGATATTCCGAAGAACACAGGTGAAAACTATTTGTTTACGTTTTTCAATGTTACACTTTATTTTGAGATAATTGTAGATTTATATTCAGTGGTAAGAAATAACACGGAGAAAATGTATATCCTTTATCCAGTTTTTCCCAGTGGAAACATTTTGCAAATGTATTATATAAATGAAAACATTATATTAAACCTAGCCAGGATCCTGACATTAATACAATCCAGTGATTTCATTCAGATTTGCCTAGGTTTACCCGTACTCATGTGTGTGCATGTGTTTATTTCTGTGCAATTTTCTCACCTGTGGGCTTCTTTACCCACCACCTTAGTTAATTAGAATGATTCCATCAGCAAAAGGATCCCTTGTGTTTCCTTTTGTAATTACATCCCCCACGTCCCTACCCCAGCAGGCACTAATATGTTTTTTATTTTTTTATTTATTTATTTTTTAAACTTCTTTTTTTTTTTTTATAAGAGCCTCTTTTTTTTTTTTTAAGATTTTTTTTTATTATTTATTTGAGAGAGAGAGAATGAGAGAGAAAGAACACATGAGAGGGGATAGGGTCAGAGGGCGAAGCAGACTCCCTGCCAAGCAGGGAGCCCGATGTGGGGACTCGATCCAGGGACTCCAGGATCATGACCTGAGCCGAAGGCAGTCGCTCAACCAACTGAGCCACCCAGGCACCCCACTAATATGTTTTTTATAATTTTTTCTTTTCAAGAATCATGCAGTATATAACCTTTGGAAATTGGCTTTCTTTACTCACCATAATTTCCTTGAGATTGATGCAAATTGTTGTGTGTGTCAATAACCCTTTTTATTGCTAAGCAGTATTCCTTAGTATGGATTACCACAGGTTGTTTATATTCACCGATGGAAGAACATCTGGGTTGTTTCTAGTTTTTGGTTATTACAAATACAACTTTTATTTCTCTGGGATAAATTCCCAAGGGTGCAATTGCTAGATCATATGGGGTGGCATTTTTAGTTTTATAAGAAACTGCCAAACTGTGTTACAGAGTTGCTGTGCCATTTTACATTCTCACCAGCAACATATGAGTGGTCTAGTTTTTCTGCATCTTCACCAGCATTTGGTGTTGTCACTGTTCTTTATTTTATTTATTCTGATAGTGACATCTCATGTTGGTTTTAATTTGTGTCCCCTAATGGCTAATGATGTGGAACGTATTTTTATACAGTTAACTTGCCATCTGTATATTTTTTTTCTATGAAATACCTCTTCATGTATTTTGCCAATTTTTAACTATTGAATTTTGGAAGTTTTTATTTTATTTTATTTATTTTCAGTTTGGGTTTTTTTATAGTTTTTTTTTTTTAATATAGTCTAGATATGAGTCCTTTGTCATATATGTGGTTGTAAATAATTTCTCCCATTCCACAGCTTATCTTTTTATCCTCTTAACAAGGTCTTTTGCAGAACAAAAGTTTTAATTTGGATGATGTCCAGTATTTGAATTTTTACTTTTATGGAATATGCTTTTGGTATCAAATGTAAGAACTCTTTGGCCTAGCTTTATTTATTTATTTATTTATTAAAGATTTTATTTATTTATTTGACAGAGAGAGAGAACACAAGCAGGGGGAGTGGGAGAGGGAGAAGCAGGCTTCCGCCGTGCAGGGAGCCCAATGTGGGTCTCGATCCCAGAACCCTGGGATTATGACCTGAGCGGAAGGCAGACACTTAACCGACTGAGCCACCCAGGTGCCCCTGGCCTAGCTTTAGATGCTGAACATTTTCTCCATTTGTTTGTTTGTTTTTCCCCAAACATTTTATAGTTTTATGTTACACATTTAATTCCATGAATCACTTTGAGTTTAGTTTTTGTATAAGCTATCAGAGGTAGGTTGAGTTTCATTCTTTTTACCTATGGATTTCCAATTACTCCAATACCATTTGTTTAAAAAAAATTATTCTTTTGGCATTTACTTGCTTTTGCACATTTGTCAAAAATCATTTGGGCATATTAGCATGGGTCTATTCCTGAGTTCTCTATTCTTTTCCATTGAGCCATATATCTATCTCTCTGCTAAATGTCATACCCTCTTGATTACTGTAGATGTGTAATAATCTTTAATATTGGATACAATTATTCTCTTTTCCAAGATTGTTTTAGCTATTCTTTTGTCTTTTCATAAAATTTTAAATGGAGCTGGTCTGTGTCTACAGAAAACCCATGTCAGGATCTTGAGAAGAATTACATTAAACCTATATATATATATATATATATATATATATATATATATATCAAATTGTGGGAAAACTAACATCTCTTCTATGTCAAGTCTTTCACTTCATGAACATGGTATGTCACCCCATTTACTTGAATCTTTTAAAATTTCTTTCATCAGCATTTTGTAATGTTCCACCTCCATATCCTATACATGTTTTGTTGAGTTTATACCTGATTATTTCATTTAATTTGCATGAGGTTTAAAGCCCTTTTGGTTTAAAAACCTAACTTGTTTAAACCAGTCATTTCGGACCTATGACCTGATAAAACAATCATGTCAGTTAAATGACTTTTTTCTTATCCCAAATCCACAGTTATTTGACTTATCATTTGAAGTGATTAGTTGTCCTTCCGTTTTGGATAGAGTCCCCAGTTTTTGAGGGTTTATGAAAATTTAATCTGCTTGCTCTACCATTATTAGTTTGTTTGTCTTAGTTATATTGTTAAGAAACACACATATACACATACCAAAATAAGGACAAGACAAATAGAAAATTAGCTACAAACTTCATTGATTATAAATGCTTTTTGCCCCCATGCATATATATTTTTACATGAATTTCTTAGAAGCATATCTTTTGGACTTGATCTGTGTGGAAACACTAGACTGTAATTCAGGTGCATACAAAAGCTCTCAATAAATGATGTCAAAAGAAAAAAAGTAGGTTTTCTCAAGTTGGTGAAAAATTAGTCAAATGATTTTTGGGTGTGGAAGAAATCACAGAATGTTGTTGGCCAAGTGAGTCACTAGTGAAGGAGATGTGTTGACAAAGGATGGAGATCCACTTCCTTCATCTAAAATTTTTTGGCAGATTTCTTCCTTTTGTTTTTCTCTTCTTATTTTTAAAGTTATAAACATCACACAGTAACAAATTTAAACAATTCTGAAGTGCATGGAGTAAAATAAAAGAAAAGAACCTCATCCTGGACCCTAGTCCCAGTCCTCAGAAAAATATACTAATAGATTGTATACTTTTCAGTCTCTTTTTTCTCTATATACAAAGAGAAACATATTCTCACACATACACAGATGATATTTTTAAAGCAAAAATGGAGTAATTCATTATATGCTATTATACATATTTTGTTTAAGGAGATTGTAAATACAGTTTTCCCCAGGACATTCACTCATTGTGAGCCTCAAGTCCTTTCATAACTTTTAGTAGGAATTCCTTTCCCATTCACAATATTCTGGTTTATGAGATAAACTAAATGGTCACATTAATTATACTAGTATCCTTTCCCTCACATTTTGACTGTAATTCCAAGTCAGTATTTAGTGGTTACGCCTCGTTAATTTAATAGCTTAAGAGTACACTTAAATATTGATGGACCCAAATCTGTTTAAAAATACCCAAATCAATGGACAAAAGTGTTTCCAGTTTTTTGCTAATACAGATTCTATCACGGTGGAAAACATGTGCATCTGTCTTTATGGGCTCATGCTAATCTTTTTGGAAGAAAAGTCTTAGAAGTGATATTTTCAGATAACATCTTGCACCTTTAAAATGTTTGTAGCTACTGCCAACTTGTCTCCAGATAGGTTAGACAAAACTGCATACCCACTGACAGTGTAGAAAAGTGCCCTTCACTCCAAATTCCATTCTCTTTATAAATTTCATGTTCACTTTTCAGTTTAAGCACCTCTTTTTTTAGTGTGTGTAGCTTTTTATTTTTAAGGAAGATGCAACAAATGGATTATTTCAGTTATTTCACATGGACAAATAAAGATCCCTTCTTCAGGGAGACAGTCCATATTTATAACTCAGACAGGCCCTAGTCCAATTTATTGTAAGTGACCAAGGGCATGTAGGTATTTTTGGAAAGAATGAAACCATCTTTATGGGGACTGGGATTATAACTGTCTAGACTGGTTCTTTCTTAAAGAAATCTTTTATAAAATGTTTGTTTAAACTGCCAGGTTCAGGGTTCTTAGGGGAAGCTAGTGGGCAGAGAGATGTTTTGGGTGGTGACTTTTGATTAGAACTGAGCATATCCCTTCTTATTTGCCTGTCCCTGCTTCCTGGCACTGAAACTTCAAACACTGGTGCTTTTTCAGGAAAGACAATATTAAAAAAGTTAAAAGGTTTGGAACGTGTCATAAGAGATTTTTTGGAAATGTTTAACAAATGTTTATTAGGGTATTTTTAGAGTACTTTGAACATTTTCAACAGATAATAATAATGTAATAACCACAATAATAATAATAGTTATTTTATTAATACTTAAGAAAACATTATGGACCCAGAAATGGATTGTTTTCATGTTGCTTTTATTTTCAAAAATAATCCACAGATGTCGAAGGGGCTTATGCATCTTCATTTTCAGTAAGATAATGGCCTTAATTTTTTTTTTTTTTTTTTGAGAATGAAGCAATTTGAAGCTTCCGCAGAGCTTTGCCATTTGCATATACAAAGTGAATTGCTTACTTAATTCATTCAGTCCCACAAGGGGAAAAACAATTAGGATATAGCCTATAAAAGCAAGGTGGAAAATTGCCTTTTAGGTAGTGGTCTTGTTTTTACTCTATAAACATAAATAAATCATCATCTGTAAATTACCTTCAGCAAAAGAAGGAGAAAAATTGGAAATCAAATCCTTGTTTTCCTAAATGGCTTTTGACTTCGCAGCACACCAGAAACATACTTAATATCCCCATATAATGCTGACTAATTACATAATTCTGACAGGAATATACCAGTTCCTCAAGGGAATGTATGCACTTTTAAAAACCCGATTGTATTAATCTTCCCTTGAAACACCAGAAGAAATTTCAACAGTTTCTCCATCTGATTACAAAATAATGCATTTGGAAAATTGAATTGTGCAATTTGTGATTGTTTTCCAAGTTGTTAATGAAAACTATATCAGTAGCAAATTAAACTTTTAAAGTGTGCCCACACTGTTAATTGCTGGCTGTTAAACATGTATTTCAGTGAATGCTATCGTTTATGATGAATAACACATCTGGAGCATGGCTTTAAAGAGCCAAGTTAATTTGGCAGTCTTTTTGGGGGGAATTCCTAATTGGTTGGCATACTTAAAGATTTATCAGAAGTTTAAGGGAGTGTTGAATATTTCTTTCCTTTGATGGAGTCATAGTACTTTGTGTTTTTGATATTCAGAAAACCAAGAACTGCTTAATGGCCAAGAAGCTCTCAAATCTCTCCTTGTCTTCTCATTTCTCTTGGTCTGACTTTGTCACCCCTTACTTTTTAAAAAAATTTTTAATTTTTTATTGTTATGTTAATCACCATACATTACATCATTAGTTTTAGATGTAGTGTTCCATGATTCATTGTTTGTGCATAACACCCAGTGCTCCATGCAGAATGTGCCCTCTTTAATACCCATCACCAGGCTAACCCATCCTCCCACCCCCCTCCCCTCTAGAACCCTCAGTTTGTTTTTCAGAGTCCATCGTCTCTCATGGTTCGTCTCCCCCTATGATTCCCCCCCTTCATTCTTCCCCTCCTGCTATCCTCTTCTTTTTTTTTTTTCTTAACATATATTGCATTATTTGTTTCAGAGGTACAGATCTGAGATTCAACAGTCTTGCACAATTCACAGCGCTTACCAGAGCACATACTCTCCCCAATGACTATCACCCAGTCACCCCACTTTGTCGCCACTTATTGCCTGGTTGTCTGCTGGCCTCCCCAGACCTCACCTTCACCCTCAGGCCATGCTGCCATCCTTCCTGTGGCTAAGGCCACCATGTATGGGCAAGACAGCTGCTCACAGCTCAACTCCACGGGGTGGCCTTCTCATGGATTCCCATGTGAATGGCTCTCTGCCCCTACTTTAATGGGGAAGAAACAGACATAAAGGAAATACACAAGTAAAAGATACAGTATGTTGGTGTGACTGATAAACGCTAAGGAAGAAATTAAAGCAGGGAAAAGGGATAGGAAGTATGGAATGAGAGTTTGCAATTTCAAATAGAGTAATCAGAAATGGTGTTGTTGAGAAGATAGTATGTGAGGAGCTGGAGGTGGGGCAGAAGTGAGCCATGGAAGTATCTAAAGGAAGAGTGTTTCTGGGCAAAAGAAAAGCAAGTACCAAGTGTTCCTGCTTGAAGGGACTTGAAAAGTCTGTATAAATGAACTGGTCTTCAGTTGGGCTTTTAGTTTAAGGAAAACAATAAATTGTGCACTGCCTTTATTTTGGTAGAGTTGTGTCCCTTCAGTATAATGACCTCTAGCATTACAATAGACTATATTTGCAGAGTGATGTATAGGAATAGTCTGAAAGCTCCAAAGAACTGTCCATTAGATGAGCAGGACTTAGATGGATACTTCAGTGTGCAGCTTTATTTCTTCCAGCCATGGAAAGAAATCCATTTCTCTTAGAGGAACCCAGAATCTGTGGGAAGAAAACACAAGATTGGAATTTATCTTGAGAAAAGGGAATCAAAATTTGTTCAGACTGATTTTCAGACCATGCCATCCAACATAGTCACATGCTGGAGCCAAAAGGCACACCACCAACAAGGTAGCCTTCTGTCATTTTCTGTGTCGGTCCAGGAGAGGCAAGTTGGACCGCCTTCACCATCTGCCTTGAGTCTCTGATGAAAGAAGGTTGCCTCATTTCAGGCAGAAGATTTGACGTCCCCATAAGATGGTGTGCAAGTGCCAATAAAGGCTTGAGAAGCAAAGAATCACCAATATCCCTTCTTAACAGGCATTAGAAGTATAACCTAAATGAACCCCCATATTCACCTGTGCATGGTTTTCTTAGATCCTAACTAACTATAGTGGGAACTTGCAGTTGTGCTAACAGTTAGCTGGTTGTTCCCACAGAAATGCCTGGGAAGAGACTGATGATGGTGTCAAGTCACAAATGGCATGATTCTCTTTTCATATAAAGCTACCCAGTTGTGTACGGCAACTAACCTATTGGCAAATCGCAGTGAAAGAGTAAGGATGAGGATGCCCAAATGTATAAGGAGTGTACGGTAGGGACTTATATCAGCCAAACATCCGGAATAAATTCTAGATGGGTGAACTTGCTCACCTGATTAAATGCAGTAGTTACACAATTTTGAAATAATAGCTGAATAAGAATAGCGATTCTAGTAATATTTGTGATCTGTGTTTCCAGATTATTTTAATAAAAAGCAGTATGGGGGTGGGAACAGGAAAAGCATCCTCAGTCAATATTTATCTTGAAGCCCATAGGATATGGGCTTAGGGTGACAGACCAATTATTAAAAAGAATAGTATTTTTAAAATTTTTATGGAAATATAATTAACATACAGTGTTATATTAGTTTCAGTTGTACAATACAATGGTTCAACAATTTTATACATTATTCTATACATCATGTGATCATCATGATAAAAAGAATAGCATTTTGTTGCAGGTAAGAGTCTTCAATGGATGCTAATTCCCGGGCAGGTGGTTGAGGAACAGAACGTGATACCTAAGTGTCACCCAGCTTAAATACAAATACAAAAATTGCTATTTTATGATAGAAATGGTGGCTACCCCCAAGTGATCAAACTGCACCTCACCAATAGAGGGGCATTCTGACATTATGTATCTTCTGATACATGATGCGGTGTGAAGCCCACCAGCATCCCTTCCAAAGTATTCTCAACAAAAATGTTATCTGAATCTCATCAACCTTTTAGGTGTAGCTTCCATTTCAGAAGACGTACAAGGGGTAGAAAAATTAAGGTCACCATGAAAAAACAAACATACCTAGGACATGGAATATTCTACATGAAAACTGACATGATCTTCTCAAAATGATAATATCATTTGTAAAATGTGGGGACTCTTCTAAATTTAAAGAGACTCAGATATGAGAAGAAATGCAATGCATGCATCTTTGTTGGATCTTAGATTGGGTGGTGGCGGAGGGATGTGGGCACAGCTCTAAAAGACATTTTGGGGACTTTTAGGGAGCTTTGAAGATGGGCTGGAAATTAGGTAATACAAGGAGTTCGTTGTGAAAATGGCACTGAGGTGATGTGGATTATCCCCGGTGTTTGTAAATACTGTTTGCAAAGTTGTAGGGTTGATGTGTGTTTCTGTATATAATTTACTTTCAAATACTTCAACCCAAACCAAGTGTGTATGCAAGTGTGCGTGCACACACACACACACACCCTCACATATTTAAATATAAAAAGAGATGGAGCAAACTAAGTAAAGGTGGCAAAATGTTGATAATTGTGGATTCTAGGTGATGGAGCCCATTGTATTATTCTTTTAGCTTTTCTGTGTTGGAAATCTTCACAATAAAATTTTGGAAAAGAAAATGATGAACACAAAATGCCCTGAGCAAAAGCAAAGGCCAAAAGACAAAGAAAATTTTTGTTTTAAAAAACAAAACAAAAGCAGGGGCACCTGGGTGGCTCAGTTGGTTAAGCGACTGCCTTCGGCTCAGGTCATGATCCTGGAGTCCCGGGATCGAGTCCCGCATCGGGCTCCCTGCTCGGCAGGGAGTCTGCTTCTCCCTCTGACCCTCCCCCCTCTCATGTGCTTTCTCTCATTCTCTCTCTCAAATAAATAAATAAAATCTTAAAAATAAAATAAAATAAAAATAAAAAACAAAACAAAAGGGATGGAAAGAATAAAAAAGGACTGGGGCTCCTGGGTGGGGTGGCTCAGTCAGCTAAGTGTCTGACTCTTGATTTCAGTTCAGGTCATGATCTCGGGGTCATGAGATAGAACCCCATGATGGGCTCTGCATTCAGCATGGAGTCAGCTTGAGATTCTCTCTCTCTTCCTCTCCCTCTGCCCCTCCCCTGCTCATCTCTAAATAAATAAATAAAATCTTTAAAAAAAAAAAGAATAAAAAAAGGACTGAACTAATTCCCAAAATGTCAATTATAAGAATTTAAATTACTTTAATTACCAAGAGGCAATGGATTAGATTAGATAAAAATGTAATATTCCAACTATATGTTTCTTAAAATCACTTACATATTTCTACCAGAGCTACATCTAAAATGAAAGCAAGCCAAAAATTTAAAAACCAAATGGTCATTCACACAGTGGAGTACCATACAGAAACCAAAACCTCTTATATATGAGACAACATGGAAGAATCTCACAGAGGTGAGGTTGGGTGAAAGAATGCAAGACATGGAAAAATACATATGATGTTATTCCATTTATAAAAAGCTTTTTAAAAGAACTAACCACGATAGAGATCAGAGTAGTGAATCTTATTTGTGGGCAGCTCTGACCCAGGAAGTGGTGATAGTGACTAAAATGTTTTTTATGACTCAGGATGCATGGTGGTTACACAGATGTGTATGCACGTAAAGATGCACTGGGCTGTCTTCTCAAGATTTCTGTCCTTTTCTGTGTGTGTGATCCCCAGGACCTGTACATAAATTCCTGTTCTGGGTGTCTCAAGCAGAATTGCACTGAGCAGTAGCCCAAGTTATAAAACAGGGTGCTGTATGTACCCACAGAAAAGCAAGTGGTTTTTGAAAAGCTGAGTTTTCTTCAACACTTTAAGGTCCAAGTAGGAAAAGATGAGTTTAGTTCAGACTGTCTTCTTTTAATTTAACAAATACTTTATTTTTACTTAGGGACACTGTGTAAGATTTCTTCTGAAAAATTTTAAAAAGCAACTGATTTGACTACCAAGTAAAACTGATAACCAATATCCTAGTAACTCATAATGTATTTGACTAGGAAATCTGTTCTGCTTTGTACAAAAAGCAACATTATTGTACAGCGAGATTTGAGAGAAAATCTCTATGAAAATTCCTGGCCAAAAGAAAATCGAACAGAGGGTGTATTAACCAACTTCTGCTGTGGCAACAGTTCCAAAATTTTAGTAGCCTATAGCGACACGTTTTTGTCTCCTGCCCTTGTTACATGAGGGGTCTGGGTTGGCTGTGGGTGGACTGAGCACAGCTGGATTAATTTCACTCAGTTGAGATCCATCTGTCTGTACATTCAGAGATCCAGGAGGGTGGGGAACATTACTCTCATAGTGGAAGGTTGAAGCTCAAGGAGGGCAGAACTGACCTAATTATGCATGCATTTAAAGCATCTACTTGGACATGGCCTATCAGGTCATGTCCTGTTGGCCAAAGTCAGTTGCATGGCTAAGTCCAAACTCATTAGTAAAGAATCAGAAGGCTTGGGAGAGAATGGATGATTATGAAAAAATAACTCAATAAGTGGTAGAAAATGAAGATTACTATGAGGGGCAGAATTTACCTTTGGTCTTATTTTAAATTCCTCCAAATCCTAGAGACAGAATCATTTTGCCAAGTCTTACCATTGCTTAATCTGTTCCAACCTCCATGCTTAGAAGCATACTTTATGCATCAGAGAACTTCCTATTTAGTGTTCATTATCTTTTACCAGCAGAATTTTTAAGAAGCTACTATCTTCTGTGAATTTTTAATTAGTCCATGATAATTTCTGTCAGAAAGAAATGGCCCCAGGATAAGCCTGGCACTAAGTGGGGCTCTTGAAAGTAAACATAACAATTTCTAGAGAAAAATCAAGCATTTCAAAGGTGCTAATATCAACATTTTCAGTAAGCCATACAGATATTTCCAGTCTTCTTTGATAGCAACATGTTTTTTAGCTTCATTTCAAGAGAAAAATCTCTGGAGTCAGTAAGCTTAAATACATCCTAGTAAATGAAAAGCAAGGTCGAAACTGAGAGGTCACAGGTTAATTTGAAAAGGTAACCAGACTGGTAGCAGCCCCCCAAATAAACAGAAGTTATTTCGATAGTCTAACTTGGGATCTGCTATTGTTTTAGCATGGAAAGGATATAAAAGGGTAGGTAAAAATATTTAAAGTCTATTTATATACCTTTATTTATTTATTTATTTATTTATTTATTTATTTATTTATTTATTTAACAGAGAGAGACACAGCGAGAGAGGGAACACAAGCAGGGGGAGTGGGAGAGGGAGAAGCAGGCTTCCCGCCAAGCAGGGAGCCCGATGTGGAGCTCGATCCCAGGATCCCGGAACCATGACCTGAGCCGAAGGCAGACGCTTAATGACTGAGCCATCCAGGCACCCCTATATAACATTTTTAATCACAAAATTCAACTTCTTTTCTGCTATCAAAACTCTTCTGTTAGAGATGAAAAAGTATATCTCACCTAACTTTAGACCTCTCTTTGGAATAGTTCTTTCATCCTTTAAATCATATTTCTCAGAGATATTTCAGATTTTGATCATGAGGCTTGAAATACTTTATTGTCTTTCTCACTCAGGAAATGCATTCAATGAAATGGGCAAAAAAGGCAAAAGGAAAACAGATGATGCTATTCAGATGGGTGACCTTTGGGATCTCAAGTGGGAACCAAGCCTTTACCAAGTTTCTATCGCAATCTTTGTCATGCCTCTACCAAGCCAATGAGAGTCCTTCTGGGTGACTCTAGGACCTTTAGGTCAATTGATTCACCTGGACTGTTGATTCAGTAGAAAATGAGATGAAATGAAATGAAACTCAGTTTCATAATACTATTATTAGATCAGTAGTAGTAGGTTTATGGTGTTTTTCTTAATTTTCAGTCATTTGTTATTTATTCATTAATGTTTGTTGTCACAGTAACACCTCTACTCATATTTACTTAATCATTTGCTTTAAATCAGCTCACTTCTCTATTTAAGTAAATTCACCATAAGAGCAAATTTTCTTACTACCATCAGTAGAAGACGAGTATCTACTGCCATGAACAGGAATTAACATTTAAAAAGAAATACAATGGAAAGAAAATAATGTTAAGTTCTAACTACTTTTTGCTACAGAAATCTTTTTTTTAATGTGGTAAAAAATGCATAGCATGAAATCTACCCCCTTAGTAACTTTTTAAGTATATAGTACAGTATTGTTAATTACATGCCCACTGTTGTACAGCAGATTTCTATAGCTTTTTCACCTTGTATGATTGAAACCCTGTACCCATTGAACAGCTACGTCTGCCTTCCCCCTCTCCCCATCCTCTGGCAACCACCATTCTGGTATCTGCTTCTGATTTTCACCACTGTGGATACCTTGTATAAGTGGAATCATGCAGTGTTTGCCCCTCTATGACCAGCTTATTTCACATAGCATAATGTCCTCCAGGTTCATCCATGTTGTCACAAACGGTAAAATTTCCTTCTTTTTTTAAGCCTGAATAATATTCTATAGTATGCATATACCATATTTCTTGACTTATTTATCCATGGACATTTAGGTTGTTTCCATATCTTAGCTATTGTGAATAATGTTGCTATGAATATGGGAGAGCAAATACCTCTTTGAGATCCTGTTTTTATATATTTGGATATACAATATACTCAGAAGTGGGATTGCTTCATCACGTGAGAGTTCTATTTTTAATTTTTTGAGGAACCTCCATCCTGTTTTCCATAGTGGCTACACCGTTTTACATTTCCACCAACAATTCACGAAACTTTCAATTTCCCTTCTACTTTTTATTTTTTTTTCTTTAAATAATGGCCATTCTAACATGTGAGAAGTGATATACCTCATTGTGTTTTGATTTGCATTTCCCTGAAGATTAGTGATTTTTAACAACTTTTCATATACCTGTTGGCAGTTTCTAGGTCTTTGGACAAATGTCTATTCAAGTCATTTGCTCTTTTTTTTTTTAAAGATTTTATTTATTTATTTGAGAGAGAGAATGAGATAGAGAGAGAGAGCATGAGACAGGGGAGGGTCAGAGGGAGAAGCAGACTCCCTGCCGAGCAGGGAGCCCGATGCAGGACTCGATCAAGGGACTCCAGGGTCATGACCTGAGCCGAAGGCAGTTGCTCAACCAACTGAGCCACCCAGACGCCCCATTTGCTCATTTTTTTAATTGGGTTGCTTTTTAGCTGTTGAGTTGTAGGGGTTCCATATATATTTTGGGTATTAAGCCCTTACCGGATACATGGTTTGCATATATTTTCACCCATTCTTTAGGTTGCTTTTCACTCTGTTGATTGTTTTCTTTGCTGCATGGAAGTTTTTTTGTTTGTTTTGTCCCACTTGTCAATTTTTCGGGGTTATTGCCTGTGCTTTCGGTGCCAGATCTGATAAATCATTGCCAAGGCCAATGTTAAGAAACTTTTTTCTGCTATGTTTTCTTTAGAGGTTTATGCTTTTAAGACCTACATTTAACCCTTTAATCAATTTTGAGTCAATTTTTGCTTAAGATGAGAGCCCAGCTGCATACTTTCGCATGTGGATATCCAGTTTCCCAACTCCATTGGTTGAAGAAACTCTCCTTTCCCCATTGTGTATTTTTGGCATAGATGCAACAGTTTATTTCTGAGCTCTCTATTTTATTCCATCTGTCTGCATGTCCGTCTTTGTGCCAGTACCATCCTGTTTTGATTACTGTAGCTTTGTAATATGTTTTGAAGTTTAGGAAGTGTGAAGCCTTCGGTTTCATTCTTCCTCAAGACCATTAGACTATGTATTCAGGGTCCTTTGTGGTTCTATATGAATTTTACGATGGCCTTTTTATATCTGCAAATAGTGCATTGGGATTTTGAAAGAGATCGCATTGAATCTGTAGATAACTTTAAGTAGTATGGAAATTTTATCTTATTTTATTTACTTGTTTTTTTAAAGATTTATTTATTTATTTTAGAGAGAGAGAGTGTGCATGAGTGGGGGGGCTCAGAGGAGCAGAAGGAGAGGGAGAGAGAAAATATCAAGCAGACTCTCGCTGAGCATGAAGCCTGACCCTGGGCTTGATCTCACGATGCTGGAATCATGACCTGAGCCGAAATCAAGAGTCAGACACTTAACTGACTGAGCCACCCAGGCACCCCAAATGTGGACATTGTAACAATATTAAGTCTTTCAGTGCATGAACGAGGGATGTCTTCTCATTTATTTGTAGCTTATTTAACTTTTTTTAGCATTGTTTTGTAGTTTTCAGTGCAAAAATTTTTTTTCTTCCTTGGTTACATTTATTCATAAGTATTTTATTCTTTTTAGTGTTATTGTAAATGGGATTGTTTTCTTATATTTCTTTTTGAGATTGTTCACTGTCAGTATATAGAAACATAATTGATTTTTGTGTCATTTTGTATCTGGCAACTCTACTGAATTCATATATTAGTTCTAACAGGTGTGTGTGGGGCGGGGGGAGAGATCTTTAGGGTTTTCTACATGCAGGATTATGTCATCTGCAAACAGATAATTTTACTTCTTCTTTTCCAATCTGGATGCATATAGTAAAAAGCAATTAAACAAAGGGACAATAGAAGCCTACCCAGACCCTTAGTCCTCCTCACTACATATACATACAAGAATATGTATGTGTGCAAGAATGCATGTATAAACATTATTTTTATAGAAATGGGAATAAATTATATCTCCCATGGTGGTTTAACAAAACTATTTCTGTTTCGAATATGGTGTTTTAACATTTTACATTTTAAATTGTATTTTGGCTTAATAAAGTGTACTGTATGGATTTAGCTTGTGATACTCTAACAATGAGTGTGACTCTCAAAGTAATACATAAATCCCAATAATGAATTAAGCCCTTGCTTTGTTAAGATATGCAGGGAGTAATTCCAGGTAACTGAGTACTGAGATAACATTCTGATCTCAAACATGCAATTCTTTTGTTCATGCATTGTTTTCCTCTGACTGGATAATTTCAAAGGACTTGTCTTCAAGTTTTCTGGTTCTTTCTTCTGCTTGATCAAATCTGTTCTGAACCCTGCTAGTGAATTTTCAATTCAGCTATTGTATTCTTCAGCTCAAGACTGGTTCTTTCCCTATACAAAACTAGTCCACAAAGTCTGAGAGACTGGCTGTTTTTTCAAATGTGTGGATCCCAACACAAACTTTCAAGGAATATGAAGAAACAAAACATAGCTCAATCAAAGTAACAAAATAAATCTTTAGAAAATGACCCTAAAGAATTGGAAGTATATGAATTACCTGAGAAAGAATTTGAGATCATCATCATGAAGATGCCTCAATGAGTTCAGGAAAACAAATTTTGGCCAGATTAAAGGGGGGAAAAAATGAAAAAGCTTAGAGATATTGATCTCCTTAGGTCCCCTGACTTTTCATGAGCTGCATAGCCTTATGGGGAATGTGGGCAGGGAGATGCCTGGGGGAGAAGGGGGACTACAGAGAAGGCTTATCCTTAAGTGCACATGTCAAGGGCAGGAGGTCAAATGTTCAAACCTATAAGCAAACTTCATCCTTGCCAAACAAGTAAATTCCTTTCTCAGAGACTTTGTACTTTCTGTTACCTGTGGCTGGAGTGGCTGGGCCCAGCTATTCATATGATTCACTTTTTTAGATCTTTTTGTCTCTGCTCAAATGATCCCTTCTCTGAAAGGGCATCCTTACCCCCTTATGTAAAATAGCAGAATCTCCTGAGCCCCCTGAAATCCTTTTTCACACCTTTGTTTGTCCTCATAGCACTTCCTTATCCCTGCCTGGTAAAATGGTTCTTTGCTTATTTCCTCCCTTTAAATAAGAATAAACAAAAAATAAATAAATATGAATAAACAATGAGTTTAAAAACTTTGATGAGTGAATGGATTCCAGGAAGATTCTTGAAGAGGAAATGTGGCTCTCCTATAATTGTGTTTAAGTCACTCCCTCCTGATGCTGTTAACACCTTGAAGAAATTTTTACATTTTATTTGTGAATCTCTACACAAAGATGGTATAATTCATGTAGAGTTTAGGGTGTATCTTTTCTCTTACACTGTGAAAGAAAAATAAAATCTCTGACTACAGAGGCTCAGGAGGGAGTTTTCTTAAAAAGTTTTGAACTTGGTGGGAAATAACTTCGGATCTGAGACCTAAGGAAAAGACAAGAAATTCAAACTGAAGGTGACCTGAAGGTATTGCCTGCCTGTGGTCCTGAAAGCTCATCTTCTTTGAGGTCGTATTGAGGATCCAAAGCAGTCACTTTTAAAAAAATTTAATTAATTAATTAATTAATTAATTAATTAATTTGACAGAGAGAGACACAGCAAGATAGGGAACACAAGCAGGGGGAGTGGGAGAGGGAGAAACAGGCTTCCCGCTGAGCAGGGAGCCTAATGTGGGGCTCGATCCCAGGACCCTGGGATCATGACCTGAGCCGAAGGCAGATGCTTAACCAACTGAGCCACTCAGGTGCCCCTGATGCAGTCACCTTTGATGATCAGATACACTTATTAGCCCCCATTTAAAATAACATTCATATTACACATGAACCTGAGACCTTATCAAAATCTATGCTTCAAAAGTGATTCTTTAGGGGCAAATTATGTCTTTGTGAAAAGGAATGTTGAAAGGATGTCTGGGTGGCTCAGTCAGTTAGGCGTCTGCGTTCAGCTCAGGTCATGATCCCAGGGTCCTGGAATGAAGTCCAGCATTGGGCTCCCTGCTCAGCGGGGAGCTGCTTCTCCCTCTGCTGCTCCCCCTTGTGCTCTCTTCTCTCTCTTTCTGACAAATAAATAAAATCTTAAAAAAAAAGGAATATTAAAAAAATATATTCTGCTTTTGGTTTTCTCATTTACAAAATGGAGCAATGGTGGAAATAAATCTGCCTTACACAGGTTTTAAAGTGACTTATAAATATACCTGCAAATATTCTTATAATTTTCACTCTAGCATGTATTTTGAGGAAGGCTCTATTATGGATTAGCATAGATTGCAATTCTTTTGAAAGTAAGGAGTGTGTATGTGGGTGGTGGGGGGTGGGGATGTGGGCAAGCGTGAGCTCATTGAGATGTGGTTCTGAACTGGGGGCAGAAACTGCGTTAGAACCTGCTAGCCCTTTGACACATCAAACATAATCCTGCCTGCTCTGTGAACACTCACCTCCTCCGAGCCGGGGGTGTTGGGTTGCTTATTCTCTAAACCAATTTCCCAAATGGGTAATTTTGTTCTGACTCATGCAATTCACCCTACATTTTCTGACCCTTTCAGGTGACGTTCCTTCCTCTTTACCTTTAATGGATGTGTAATGAAATGACATATTTCAAAGTCATTGCTGTGCTTCAGGTTAGGGTGGACTACTTTTATATAATGTCTCAGTAGAGGGTCAGAATAAAGCCTGGGGCACTCACGCCCTACTTCACCTGCCCCCCTCAATCCCCTGCCCCTCCTCTACACCAGCGAAAACAAAGAAGTCCTCAAATATATGATGACTTTCCAGGCTGAAGATTCTATGGGCTGAAAGGACTTAGAGTCAGTCCTTAGTATTTCAGATGGGTGAAGAGCACAGGCATTGGGGTCAGTTTGCCTCACTCAAAACTTGGTTCTGCCATTTTTTTGCTGTGACCTTGAGTGCATGACTTTGACCTTTCTCATCTATAGCTACTTCAGCTGGAAAATAACTGATAGTAATATCTGTGTTGCAGGGTGTTTATGAAGATCAAATGAGACACATGTAAGACTAGTCTAAGCACAGCATGTGGTATATGGAGCATGCTCAATAAATGTTGGCTCTCAGATGATTGTCATTGATTCGGTCCATCAGTCATTGATAGGTGACTCACGTTTAGCTGGGTGCTGGAGAGATCAACGGATTAATTATAATCACAGATAATAGAACAAAGCTTCATACAGCATACATGGGAACAGAGAGAAGGCAACGAGTACTTGACACGGAGGTCAGGGCAAGTATCCCCAAGGAAGTGGGCCTTGCAGGAAAAGTGAAATTTCCCTGGAGAAAGAGGCATTCACCTTGGAGAGGCCCTGTGCAAGTAAATTTGTGGGTGTGTTTGGTCTTCTGTTCATCAATTCACATATATTCATTGAGTCCCACTATGTGGCAGGCTCTGTATTAGATTCAGGGGACACAGTGGTGAGCAAAAACCTAGGGAATTTTCATTCTAGAGGCAAGACAGGCACTAAACCATAGCCTATATGGCCTATATGGCCATCAGAGGGTGTGAGGGTAAAGATGTCATTAGAAGATAGAGCCTGGAGACTCTGATTAGATGGAGGGATAGGGGGTGTCCAGTAAGGGCTCTGCAGGTAACTGCGATTTGAACTAAGACCCATAAGGTGGGTGTAAGCGAAGTAAGGAGAGTGTAGGGAAGGCTCTGTGCCAGGAGAATCCTGGTGCCTTCTGGGGCCTGAACAAAAGCCAGTGTGGCTGGAACTTAGGACTCATGTGGAAGGTGTAAGAGAGGAGGCTGATAAGATAGCTTAAGGAAGACTACAGAGGGCCTTGATGGTCATCCTAAGGGCTTGGCTGCTTGTCCCAAGTGCAATGAGAAGTCACTGCAGTGTTCTGTTTTATGCACAGAAATGCTGGTATCAGACTTATGTTTGAAAATATCTTCTGGATGCTGTGTTTACAGTGAATTAATGAGGTTACATGGAAGTGGAGAGACCAATAAATAGTTGGATTGGGATATTGGTACAAAAATACATAGACAAAAAATAAACAGTTGCAGGGTGCCTGGATGGCTCAGTCAGTTAAGCATCTGACTCTTGATTTCAGTGCAGGTCATAATCTCAGGGTCTTGAGATTGAGCCGCATGTCAGGCTCTGTGCTTAGCGCAGAGTCTGCTTGAGATTCTTTTTCTCCCTCTGCCCCTTCCTCTGCTTGCAGTCTCCTTCTCTCTAAAATAAATAAATACATAAATAAAATCTTCAAAAAATCAACAGTTGCATCTGGTAAACTCTGAGGGATTTGGAGTAGCTAGAGAATAAAGTCGGTGGTGTCAAGCTACTAAAGTTACCTACTAAGGTAGGTAGTGCTTTAGCCAGCTTTGGGGGGACACTGATGTCTTAGTCCACTTGGACTGCCATAAAAAATACCGTATACTGGGTAGCTTTTAAACCACAGAAATGTAATTCTCATAGTTCTAGAGTCTGGGAAGTCCAAGGTCAAGGCACCAGCAGATTTTGTGTCTGGTGAGAACTTGCTTTCTGGTTCATAGGAGGCATCTTCTTGCTGTGTCCTCACGTGGTGAAGGCAGGAGGTAGTGTGCTGGGGTCTCTTTTATAAGGACACTAATCCTGTTCAGTAGGGCTCCACCCTCAAGACCTATCACCCTCCAAAAGTCCCATCTCTTAATACCATCACCTTGAAGGGTAGGATTTCAACGTATACATTTGGGGAGCCACAAGCATTTGGTCAGTAACAACTGTTAAGATATTTTATGCCAAGAAATTTGCATTTATACTATAAAGAGAGCCAATGGAGGTTAAGAAGTTGGGGAATGAAAGAATCAGGTTAGGGTATGTGTGGAGGATATTGACTTCTCTCCTCCCCTATTTCTTGAACCAGGCATTCCTTAAATCTAGAATAAGATGAGAGATAGTGCTAAAGGCAAAGACTGATGGGAGATATATTCTTTTAAATAACATAAAAGAGATATACTAAGGGGAGGTTAAATTTGTTAATGTGCATTATTTATCTTGTAAATACCCTGAGGCCACCAGTGCCTTCTCTCAGGCAGCCAGTCATCACAACCCTTGAATGCAGCAGGGGATCTGGGTGTAACTGAAGGAGGGACAGCCATTTTGGAAATACAGTAAGCCAATACCCTTAGCGGGAGGGAAGTAGTTTATACAAGTGTTAACATTATGAAAGTTTATAACAGGGACCAAGTGACTGTGGGTTAGAGGAAGGAAAGAGAGTATGTCTAATGGGGAAAGCTTTCCCTATTGGGAAGAAAAAGGTGATGCCATGCAGACTCTAAAACAGAGGCCCTGTAAACCACTGAGAAGCTGGGAGTAAGCCAGAGAGTGGGGAAGCATGGGACAAAGCCACTGTCTGTCTTGGAATATAGGACTTGAACCCCGAGTAGAGGGGCATTTTTGGGACTTCTGACACTCCATTCCTGATTATTGAAGAGTGAGATGACACAGTTATGAATTGGGCCACCATTCCCTTCCTTTCTCGGGGTGGATGGGTGTAAGTTACCTTCACTGGGAGTACCCTGAGGGGTTAGCGTATTTGAAAGGCTTTCCACGGAGATGGGGATATAGTTCTGAGAACTATTCACTGGGGAGAATCTTCTGGGAGATAAAAACACCAAAACGAGCTTTCTATCTCTGTGAAGTTTTGAGCTCATGCCGCCTAATATGCTTCAGAAAATATAAAAAGGAAGGTAATTCACTGGCATTCCTTGCTATGTATTAAGGAAAACACAGAAATAATTTGCAGCTTTCAAAAATGCACTTTTCGGTCAAGTGGTGTTCATGTGTGGTGTGCCTTCCACTTACTGTGCCTTCCCTTAGTGTGGTGGTGTTGACTGGGCGTGTTCGTTCAGGGAGTGTGATCAGATTTGCAATTGTTCATTTTTCAGGTTACAGAGCTCAACAACGTGAAGAACGTAGCTCGGTTGCCAAAGAGCACCAAGAAACATGCCATAGGGATTTATTTCAATGATGATACCTCCAAGACCTTTGCTTGTGAATCAGGTTCGTCCAAGGCAGGGAGGGCTTTTGCTTTTAGCTTTTAAGCAGGCGCTGGGCATGCATGTTAATCTTTTGGACATTTCCACAGATCTTGAGGCCGATGAATGGTGCAAAGTACTCCAGATGGAGTGTGTGGGCACGCGGATCAATGACATCAGCCTCGGAGAGCCTGACTTATTGGCTACTGGGGTTGAGAGAGAACAGAGTGGTATGTAAAGAAAATTCTCTCCTTTGCTCTCTTGAACACTGTTTTTGTCCCACCATAAGACATCTTCATTATGTGACATTTTTGAAGTTACAAAAAATGTATAAGGAAGTAAAAAGAACCTTTTAGTTGACCCAGATCCTATGTTACTATTTCAATGTGTTTCTTTTCTTAATGTGTTTTCAATGCACAAATACGAATGTATCTGTATGAATACCGTCAGCTAGGAATCTGAGGAAACCTGCAATGTGCCAGGTCCTGTGGCAGGTGCATTAGGTCATTTAATTTTCCCGGCAGCTCCATGAAGCAGGCACCATACCTTCCCTCCTTTTACAGATGAGGAGACTGACGTTCAGAAGAGCTACACTTCTTGCGCTAATTCCAACAGCTTATGTTGGATACACTCCGGACCTGTATTCATAATATACTGATTTTACCACATAATGGGTTGTGTTTTTTTTTTTTTTTTGTCTGAAGTTTTTCATTAGAAGTATTTCATTGAAAGCTTTCCAGTGTTTTTAATAGAATCCAAACTTCATGACTGTTTTCTCAGGTTTAAACCTACCTAATTCTGTGCTTTTTTTTTTTTTTTTTTAACTAAACACTTGAGCCAACGCCTTGAGCTCAACACTCAACATGGAACTAAATCATTTTAGGTAATAATGACCAAAATACCCATGAACATTTCAGCAAAGCTCAGTATTGGTTTACAGTATGAGCCTGGAGGTGAGGAATTATTTCTTCGTTTCCAAGTAACCAAGCCTTGTGACAGGGCAGATTGGATCCCAGAGTCCTGCTCTTTTGTAGCCCATTGACTTGATCTGTGAGGATGGAACACACCAGAAAAGGCCACTGGTCCACTGGCTTGATAATGAGCGTGGCAGAGGTGGAATGTACTGACCCTTTCCATGGGTGCACACTCCAATTGTTAATAAAAAATGCCCTTGCTTTCACTTGGAACTCTGTCTTCATGACACCTTTACAGGCTGGGACTATTTTGGGTGCACCATATCTGCCATAACCCATCTCCATGGAAATGTTATTGACTGAGACTTACAAGTGCTTGGCTAATTCAAAAAGTCTCTTTGTAGACTGGGAAGCTGAGCTGTAGAGAAGCCAAGCCATTTTCCAAGGTCATACAACCAAGCCCTGGGCTCTAGCTTGTGTAGTTCCCTGAATCAGGATGCTCCAGGCTAAGAGGATGCACCTGTGGTGCCTCATGGACAGATGCATATGAAGCCAGACATAAAGAGGAAAATATGATAGATTTTGATTTTTTTAAAATCTAGAGTGCTCATATCAGCACCTGGTTTTCACAAATTTATATTTATGAAGCAATATCCCAATCATGCTGCAAATGAATCCAAGAACGGGCTGTGCCTAGGTGTTCCCTTTACCGGGCCAACTGTGCCTCAGTTTCCTCTTCTGTCAAATAGGAATAAGAATATCCCTGGTACATAACTAGGAAGGATTATTACAAAGCTCACCTATGTCTTTGAAGGCACTTTATGATATTAATTTGCGTGACTTCAAGTAATTGTAACTTAGGCAGTTACTCTTACCACTGTTACTGTTGTTATCCTTGAGTGAAGTAGAGTTATAGAAGAACTTTTAAGTGAATGAATTGGTAATGGTCTCTCTTGCTTTTTACTTAATGATGACAGTCTTTCTGACTTATTCTAGAACTACCCTGGGAGAGATTTTACTCCATTAGAATATACTTTTAAAATGATAGTTGCTAGAAAGTAGCAAATAATTAGTTATTGGGAGTTTGAAATAACTTTAGAAAATATGGAAAAATAGATCCATGAAATCATGCAGTCATGACACTCCCATTTACTCAACTCAGCTAAAATCAACAAGAATTCTAATGACTTCCTTATTATAAAATAATTAATTTAGAATACCACTGGTAAGATCAGTGCCACACTGTTTTGTCAGATAATGGGCGATCTACCATAATGAGGGATAGGTGAAAATGTGTCTGGTGTAGTAATATTTTTGCTCATGTTTCGCTTAGAGGTTTTGACTCATAATTTCCTAAATTAATGAATTTTCTAGAAATATAACAGAAATACCGTGATGGAGTCTGTGGGGATGGAAATTTGGTTGCAGTAATAAGCCAAGTCATTTACTGAGAGTAATCTTGGTTAAATATTAACAGTCATCCAAATAAGCAAATGGATATTTGTAATTGGCTAAAGAGAGTTCTTGTTAAAACTAATTCAAATACATCCATTGGATTTTTCCCAAACTGGTGGTCAGTTAAGTGCATGGTATTAGCATGGGGTTTTATTTAAATAATTTGGGATGTAGTTCTATTCATTTAGTTATGAAAATTATGAGTTGATCAGTATAACTTTAATATCATTAAATCATGTGACAATTATTTTGCACCTGCATCTTTTGTGAACACAAAAATGTGGGTGTAATTAATACGTACTTGGCAGGAAAAAAATTGTTTTTAATGGTTTCATTGCTTTAGTCTTTTATTGGCATACAAATTTTTTTTATTATGCAAATTCAAAAATTCTAAAAATGGTCTTTGCTCATGTAAATAGTGTTTAGTGTATGTTGACAGCCAGACTGTGACATTATTATGTTACTTAACATGGTCTTCATTTAAAAAATCATTTTCTGGGACTATGAATTTATGAGAAAGGTTTATCTTCCTGAATGTTCAACCTAAACCTAGAATATGGGCTAGAATTATTTTTGAAATGCCTCTTTGTTCCTACAATGTCTTTGATGTTTTATTCCCGGGATTTTAGACTAACCTTTTGTTTTTCTCCCAGAGAGATTCAATGTGTATTTGATGCCATCCCCTAACTTAGATGTACATGGCGAATGTGCCTTGCAGATTACATATGAGCACATCTGTCTTTGGGACGTCCAGAATCCCAGAGTCAAACTCATCTCTTGGCCGCTAAGCGCCCTGCGGCGGTATGGGCGAGATGCTGCTTGGTTCACTTTTGAGGCAGGGAGGTGAGTTTCAAGACTGTTCTTCTACTTTTTTGTCTTTCCCCAGGGTTGCATATCAGATCCACCCTGAAGCATGCTTCTGCAACCGTGGAGAGCTATGACCCTACAGTGCTAGGCATATTATAAAGGAGTCATCTATTCAATATGGATTTATTTCCCCTGCGGGATTCTAATGTTTCATGAATGTGACATGAATTTTCATTGCACGGTTTGATTCCGTACCACAAACTGAAGTTGAATTAGGTAAAAAGGCTGAAAATGTACCATTTCCTGGGTCATGCTGAACACAGGCCAGCTTCTCGGGTTTGGAAAACATCCATATTGTTATTCTGCTTATGTTTCCTTGTTGGCTTACTATGGTAGATTATCAGTATGAGGGGCCACGCATTTCTGAAGGTGCCATTGATTGAGTTCCATCCACGGTGTAATGAATAGCGCTAACACTAGGAGGTTGATTCTAGAACTGGCTTATTGCAATCAATACCCAATAAGTCCTTCTAGGGCTTGCCCTTTTTCCTTTCAGAAGTCAATTTTGGAAAGGGAAGAGGGTGCCAATAATATTTGGGTTGATCATTAGCTACAAAGAGATTCATCTAATCAGGATCTCACTTTTCTCCCCCTCACCCACCCTCCTCCCTCAGAATTTGGGCTCTTTTTTTTTTCAAATGCCGCAGATTAATTTTGTATTTTAGAATTTTAAATGACTAAATTTTAAGAAATACAAGTCCTTCTGTAACATGGCCTGACATTTACATTAAAGTTTAAAGCAGTCAGCTTGTGACTTTGAAAAATCTTTTGTTTGTTTGTAAAAGTGGATGGTTCTTCCCGACAGGGATACAATACTTGATAGAAGGAGAGTAAAAACAGGAGTTCCAAACATGTAAGACCCTAATTTGTGTGAATATATAACAGTAATGCTCTACTCAACTTAGTGTGCTCATTCTGTCATAAGCAAAGCCCAATTATTTAAGCTTTGCTTTTCAGAAATATGATCCATTTGATTCTCCTATAACTATCCTCAAAAGTTTTTAAGCTTTCTTTCCCAAACAGCTCTTTCCCATTCTGTTTTATTTTTAAGTACCTGGAAATTGAAATGTTATAAATGAGTCTGTGAATCTCCCAGAGACGGCAAAAGTCCTCATGTTAGAAAATAAAACTTAAAAAAAAATATATCTTCGGAGCAATGTTCTTTTGTCAGAATTACTTGTTTATTATCCTTATGGGAACATCTCTGTAGAAAGATCAGAATTTGTTTGGGGAAGTGGGTATATTTCCCTGTTTGGGTCTCAGAAATTATTTATGTATTAATCATTACCAGTGAAATCTATGTATGAAAAATGTTTTATGATAAGAGTAGACTTTTCTATTGATTATATGCCTCATATCATCTCCCACTTCTGTTTCGTATCGACGCACAATAGAATTCTGCATTGATCAGGATATTTGGGGCCTATCTTGGGTAGCCCTTATTCAAACATTAAAATTTTTAAATTATTCCTTGGATTTATAGGAATAGTAGTAGGAAGAATATGTCTTTCCCTCATAATTTCTGAAAGTTAAAACCTTAGTAAACTTTTCTAGTATCTCATGACTAATATTAAACTTTTTTTGACATTATCTTTCAGGTTTTAATGTTACTCACATCTTGCAAACGTTTAATTTATTCATATTAGTCTAGTAGACTGCTAAGGATCTAGGAGATTATTTTAAAGACTGATATTTCTCCTAAGTGTGATAGGAAACCATAGAGATTTTTAAGCAGGGGTGTGTGTGTGTGTGTGTGTGTGTGGACAATGGAATAGAGGTGGCAGATGTACATATGGGGAGATACTACAGGAGCTCAGGTAAAAAAAAAAAAAAGGATGAAAATTATGGATATATTGGAGACATAAATTTCAAAAATATTCCTTTGACCAAAAGCCATAAGGTGCTGACTCAGAAAATGAAAGCATTTTGTTCCATGACTTTGTACTTTGTATGGTCTGACTTTTAGGGTACTTTGTCCAAGATCTCCAGCTGTTAGATGAGTACAGTACCTCCAACCCACACCCCACAGTGTTGTGTCTCAAATATTGTAGGGACTTAGAACACTTTACTTCTGAATCCCATTCTTATTCAGTGGTCAAGTTTGTGGGGCTGGTGCTAACTGGAGAGTGAGTCCTCAGAAGGGAAATTGTCGGGATGGTGCTCTTAAGATCTTGTTCATTTCTCAGACAGCATGGTGGGGTGGAAGAAGCACTGATTCAGGAGTCAGAGAGGCCTTAGTTTTTAATGTCTGTTCTTTATCAGCGGTTGACTTTGAACAAAGGTTTTAACTTCCCTTGTAAGTTTATCCAAGTCATAACTTCATTGCAGGATTGTTGTGGATAACAGCAGTGATGATGCATGCAGATGATCTGAAAGGGTGCTGAGCTTCCCCTTAGTAGTGTCTTTGATATTTTATTATGATTACTTTTGGAGTAGGACTTGAGTTTGCAGGATACAGACAGTGTTAAACACAAGGTAATATTACTACTTTACATTTTGCCTGAAACTCAAATAAAGATGAATTTTTATAGTTACCATCAAGATGCTCAGGATAATAAGATCATTTGTGTTCCCCCAAGCATGACGGTTTCATATCTGCCTTGCTTTATTAGTGAAGATAATTTTTTCCTTGGCTATTTTTGAATGTGTTCAAAACAAAGCAGTTTCATTTTAACTAATAGAATTTTCTCCCTATCTCATGTCAATAAATGAAGAGGAGTTAGGCAAATAGTTTTCATGCATCCAACATGCATCATCAAAGATTTTGCAATATTGCCCTCCAGAACACAAGGAATCTCCCCCAAAAACTTTGGACAAGGTTCTGCTCACTCTCAGCCTCTGTTTAGAATTGAGACTGAGTGTTATTCCTGCTCAGTGGGCCCACTCTACCCCACCAAGACTGACGCCGGGGCATGTGTAATAAACTGGATGGGCATTGTGGAGGAAATGAAATGAGATTGCAGCTCTACCCCATACTGTCTTTGGACCTTGAGGGAATGACCTAACCCTCTAAGCTCCATTGGCCACCTGTAAAATGGGTACAATACACTATGTATCTCAGAAGATTGCCATGAATATTAAAGAAGGACCTACACAAAAACCTGCCATAATGCCTGGCATGTAGTAGACAGTCATATCAACCAAACCGACACAACAGGAAAGAAATTCATTGGCTCACATAACTGAGGGTCAAGGAGGTAGAGATGGCATCAGGCTTGACTTGATTCAGAGTCTAAATGACCATAGATTTCATCTCTCAGTCCTGTTTCTTCTAGGAGAGCTTTGCTCTGGCTCTGCACGGTGGCTTCCAAGAGCTTTGGGATCTTCTCACACCGTCAGCCAATAGAAGAGAGAGAAATTCCTACCATATATTGACCATCACATTCGCTAGGGGTCAAGTACTATACTGGGGACTTTACACAAAGCACACAGGGTACAAATACAGTGGGGTGGTTCTCCCAAAGCAGGAAGAGGGTACCGATGCCATCGAAGAGGGATGGATGTGAGGTTTAAAATGAAAGAAAATCTAACAGAATGTGTCCAATACAGCATTTAATAATTGCTCAAAGCAAATAGGGCGAAGCAGCTATTGGACTGTAATTAGTCGTATCACTCATAATGGTGCAGAGATACAGAACAGTGGTTCTCAACCAGGGATGTGTTTGTCCCAGGGAACATTTGGCAATGTCTGGAGCCATTTTTTTTTTTTTTTTTTTTACTTTTATACATTTCTTTTTTTTTTTATTATTCTTATGTTAATCCCCACACATTACATCATTAGTTTTAGATGAAGTGTTCCATGATTCATTGTGCACAACACCCAGTGCTCCATGCAGAACGTGCCCTCCTCAATACCCACCACCAGGCTAACCCATCCTCCACCCCCCTCCCCTCTAGAACCCCGTTTGTTTTTCAGAGTCCACCGTCTCTCATGGTTCGTCTACCCCTCCGATTTCCCCCGCTTCACTCTTCCCCTCCCGCTACCTTCTTCTTCTTCTTTTTTTTTTCTTAACATATATTGCATTATTTGTTTCAGAGGTACAGATCTGAGATTCAACAGTCTTGCACAATTCACAGTGCTCACCATAGCACATACCCTCCCCAGTGCCTATCACCCAGTCACCCCATCCCTCACACCCCACCCCCCACTCCAGCAACCCTCAGTTTGTTTCCTGAGATTAAGAATTCCTCATATCAGTGAGGTCATATGATACATGTCTTTCTCTGTTTGACTTATTTCGCTCAGCATACCACCCTCCAGTTCCATCCATGTCGTTGCAAATGGCAAGATCTCATTCCTTTTGATGGCTGCATAATATTCCATTGTATATATAGACCACATCTTCTTTATCCATTCATTGGAGCCATTTTTGATTGTCACAATTGGACAGGGATGCCATTGGCGTCTAGTGGGTAGAGGGGCCAGAGATACTGCTAAACATACACTACACAGAACCACCTCCCACGACAAATAGGTATCTGGTCCAATTAGCCAGTTGCAAAACTCTGTTCCAGCAGGCATGCCAGCCACTGAAAATAATCACTGATATTTATGGAGCTGTTACTACTTGAAGGTCACTATACTAAGCATTTTGCATGCACAGTCTCATTTAAGTCATTCGCTGCTCATATAAAGTAGGGAATATTATCATTCTCATCTTAAAAGGAAATTTGGAAACCTGGATGACTGGTCCAGAGACATTAGACTAGTAAGTGGTGGATTCAGGAGTCACACTCCGGTCTTCTTACTTCCAAACCCTGCAGATATCTAGGAAGGCTAAATGTCATATTCCACTAGGTGAGCCTAGTTCTTCACTAACTTCTACGGAGCTAGGGAAGAGAAAGCGTTCTTACATCACCAGAGCGCCCTAAAACCATTTGGATGTGTGCTAATGTACGAATTTTCTTAGTTCCTGGAACCTCCTATTCTTTTAGAAGTACAGGCGCATAGAGCCAGGATTGCTTGTCTCTCCTGGACAACAGGATCATGATCATAGGTCATTAGAGTCTTCTAGATGTTGTTTCTCCCCCTCTCTACCCAATAGAAGCAAATCAGATCATATCTCTGTTTTTTTTTTCCTTGAAGAAATCCAGAGTTGAAATGTAAGCTTTTTAATAAAATGCAGTTGCATGATTAATTGCCACTCCTAGCCCCTGTAGACCAAGAACTGTTAGTTTATCTGGTGGGCTGAGAGGCATATTGCTTACTTTGAGGTTTTTCTGGTCTTTTGTTTGTTTCTTTCCACTTGGAAGCCCTGAAACTTCAGTGAAACACATCAGGCTGGCAGGGGCTCTGATTTTTTTTATGGGAAGATCCAACTGACATGAGGTTCTAACTGCGTTAACGTCTCCCTTGGAACCATTCTTGAAATATGATTGTTTAAAGAAAGGTGGCAGGTGTCCAGTAAGTACCCCTGTTAATTTTATAGCTGGCTGCTGAGTTAGCATGCTCCAGTGTCAGGCTCTGCCTTACCTCCTGACTGATTTAAATTAATACCCTGGGTTTAGCACCTGCAGGAGTGAAAGAAGCTCAGGTGACATTTGGCAGAAGGTACTGAATAATTACCACGCGTGAGTGCTTCTCTTTACCAGCCAGAGAGAGTCTCTTTTGTGCTTTTGACATCATTTTAAGAGAAACTTTTAGGTATGCCAAGTATATGTGAAAATCGACATTGTATGTACAAATTATTTTTCTTAAAGGGAGTGCACAAATATGTGAAAAGTTTTTTGGGGTTTTTTTGTTTGTTTCCCCCTGTAATTGATGAGTTTACAGGACCACTCTTCTAACATAAATTGTTGAATATTCTCTATTTCTCCTTTTGATTCTAAGCTACTTAGTAACCTCTCATTCCTGAATATTTTAGGAAACATATACCCATTCTTATTAAATGATCGGAAGCAAATTGACAAACAAAGAGTACTCCATTCTTCCTGCCATGTTGAGCGGAGAAATTGGCATAAACACGTCCTGGATCTCACATGCAGGCTTGCTTAGAAGTGTGATTCTTTTCTTTTGCAAGAAAATGCCAACTACAGTTGTGCCATTTATGTGGCCTTTGATTCCCCATTAGCATTTATCTCAAGAGTAATTTTAATTATAAAGGTAATGCACCCGTATTATAAATATTCCTTTAATGGAGGCAGGTGTAAAAGAGAAGAGAGAGCTCTCCTTTCTACTCTATGGAGTAAGCTTTTTAGTAATCATCTTCAAGAGATCTGTGCTAGGTGTGAGGGTGTGAACACAGACAAGGCAAGGCCACATCATACATAAGAAGCTTAGCCAGGTCCCTTCTACCTCCTTGTTGTGATTTTAACATGTGAAATCCCTAAAGGAAAGGATGACTTTCTCATGACCTTTGGGGAAAACCTCTCGTCAGTACATCCTGTCTTGTGGCCATCATTTTTAAGAAAAATTTTTATGTATATTTTTTATTTTATTTATTTATTTTTCTAGCTTTCTTGAGGTAGCATTGACTTATAACATTGTTTAAGTTTAAAGTGTACAGTTTGTATATTGCAAAATGATTACCACAGTGAGTTTAGTTAATACCTTCACTACCCCACGTAATTATCATTTTTGTGTGTGTGGTTGAGAACATTTAAGTTCTACTCTCTTAGGCAACTTTGAAGTATACAATACAGTATTTTTCACTGTAGTCACAATGCTGTACCTTAGATCCCCAGAACTTAACCTTCTAACTGAAAGTTTGTGCCCTGTGCTCATCTCCTCATTTTCCCCACCCTCCAGTCCTTGGTACCACCATTCTACTGTCTGATTTTGTGAGTTTGGCTTTTTTATATTCCACGTACAAGTGAGATCATATGGTATTTTTCTTTCTCTGTCTGACTTATTTCACTTAGCATAATGCCCTCGAGGTCTATCCATGGTGTTACAAATAGCAGGATTTACTTCTCGTTTACGGCTAATATTACTGTGTGTGTGTGTGTGTGTGTGTGTGTGACATATGCCACATTTTCTTTATGCATTTCATCCATTGGTGGGCACTTGGCTGTTCCCATGTTTTGGTATTGTAAATAATGCTGCCGTGAACATGGGGTGCACATATTTCTTTGAGATGGTGATTTCATTTTCTTTGAATATATACCCAGAAGTAGAATAGCTGGATCATATGGCAGTTCTATTTTTAGTTTTTTGAACAGCCTCCATACGGTTTTCCACGTGGCTGTACCAATTTATATTCCTGCCAACAGTGCACAAGTATTTCCTTTTCTCCACATGCTCTCTGATACTTGTTATCTCTTCTCGTTTTTCATATTAGCCGTTCTAACAGGTGTGAGGTGATATCCTATTGTGGTTTTGATTTCCCTGATGATTAGTGATGCTGGATGTATTTTCATGAACCTGTTGGCCATTTCTGTGGTGCAGCCGTCTTCCTGCAGGCGATGATCCACTAGTGTATGTGACCACTTTATATGTGATGGTACCTCACATTCTAGAAGGGTGTAGTAAAAATGAGTCATTTCCCTCTTACATCAAATGTTTGCTGAGTGCACCCTAAGAGCCTAGTGCAGTTCCAAGCACTGTAGATGTAGCAGTGAATGAAACATACAAGTGTTCTGCCCTTTTGAAATTCATTCTGTAGAGGAAAGGGGATACAGACAATAATAGACATTTTAAAAAGTAAAAGAGATGTTAGATTGTTTAAGTCCACAGCAAAAACTAAAGTCATTCAATAGAAAGTGCCACAGGAGGGAGTGAAATTTTAAATAGGGTTAGTGGGACTGGCTTTGCCAAGTCAGTGATGCCTGACAAAAACTCCAGGAAGAATCAGGGGGAGAGCATTCCACCCAGAAGAAGGAGGTGGGGAAAAGGTGCCGAGGTGGGGGGTATATGTGGAGTGTGCAAAGAAGAGCCAATGGGCTGGCATGACTGGGGCAGAATAAGGGATGGGGGAGCAATGTATGTAAAGGTAGAGATGCAACAGGGTCAGGCTGTGTGGGGCTTGAAGACCACTGTAAAGAATTTGGCTTTAGTCTTAGTTGGGGTGGTACTGGGGGTGGCAGGTAGAGGTGGGTCACTGCAAGGTTCAAAGAAAGAGTCCCCGAGACCTTCTGCGCCAATAATAATCTATGGTGTTACAAGTAGCAGGATCTACTTCCTTTTTATGGCTAATATTACAGTGTGTGTGTGTGTGTGTGTATACACACACACACATATATATATGCCACATTTTCTTTATGCATTTCATCCATTGGTGGGCACTTGGGCTGGCATGACTGGGGCAGAATAAGGGAAACAAAAATGATCTCCCAGGTAATCGCCAACGCCAAGGCTAGACAAGATTTTTTGGACAAGATTAAATTCTTTACTACATAGGAAGTGGTAAGCAAAGAAGTGACATGGTCTCACTTTTTTTTTTAACTAGACTCTCAGGCTAAAACCAATTAGGAAGATGTTGTAGTGCTCACAGTGAGGACAAGAATGGCTACAAGGATGTTGGTGACAATGAACGTAGGCTTAAGTGTTTGGATACTGACATCTTTTGAAGCTAAAGCCAAAAGGATGTACTGACTGGCTGGACATGAGTTGGGAGAGAGAGGAGTCAGGATCCTCCAGGAGCAGCTCAAACTGCGGAGGAACTCCGGGGTGGGGTAAGAGGGGCAGTGTGGGGATGATTGGACTTCAGTTTCGGGTATATTAACATCAAGGCTTGTTCAGCAGTTTCCCTCTGGTGCTAACCCAACTTTTCATTCTCCTGGGGATGAGGAAAGCCACACATGGTGTTTGAGTTTAAAAATTGTGAAAGGCACTTCCATTCGCTACAGCAGGAAGAATGAGGGGCAAATGGCGCTAGATCTAGGTCAGGGCATGGGGAAGCAAAAGGTCTGGGCGAATAGACCTAGATCTAGGTCAGGGCATGGGGAAGCAAAAGGGGAAAAGGGGATGTTTCTTTGACTTTACCTGTTATGTGATTAAGAACAGATAAAATTAATAAATCACTGTCTCTTACACGAGCCATGTTTTATGACTTTGGATAGTTTAGCTTAGTTTTGTTTTGTTTTCATAAACTCTCAAGTCCATACACATGGGGTTAGAATTTAAATCTAAAAAGTGCTAATGTGCACATTTAAGGGAACCGTTAGGAAGTCTGGTGATGCCGATAGCGAAGCCACGGGAGAAAGGACATCATGTGACAATCAGTGCACCCTCCGAATTGGGACCTTATCTTCACCTCGCTCACTGGGCTGATGAGCTTTTTTTTTTTTAATTTTATTTTATTATGTTATGTTAATCACCATACATCACATCATTAGTTTTTGATGTAGTGTTCCATGATTCATTGTTTGCGTAGAACACCCAGTGCTCCATGCAGAATGTGCCCTCTTTAATACCCATCACCAGGCTAACCCACCCCCCCCACCCCCCTCACCTCTAGAACCCTCAGTTTGTTTCTCAGAGTCCATAGTCTCTCATGGTTCTGATGAGCTTTATTTAAGTTGTTGCTAACACTCCGGAACAGACACAGTATACTACTTCACTGGGGCTGGAGAAACAAAACCCCCAGTCATTTGCATTGTAGTTTTTATTTAGTGAAAGCTGCTGGTTTTCTTAATGGGAGAATCCTATTCCTGAATTCGTATTTCCATTCTCAAAGAAGAACTTTGCATTATTCTGTTTTCATAGCCCATGAGCCTCAAACATAGACTTTCTTCCCCAGCCACATACCTTCCACCACCAGGCATCTTTTGCTCGCTTCCCCACTGTTCCGGGATGTGGTCTCCCGCGTTTCCTTCCAGGCAAAAATGCGGTTTTGCCTCCCTCCTGAAGTTTTCCGTGAGGACCACGTCCTCATTGGCTTTGACATTTTAAAGGGTTAAAATAACAACAACAAATCCCAGTTCAGTGCTTACCTTGATACAAGATCCTTTGCTAAAGATAAAATATAATTTCCCAGTACCCTCAGAGGTTTGGGTGATTTTATTACTCAAATTTGGGATATGAGCTCGTGGAAACTTGGAGAGGTCAGGATACTTGACCATGATTCCAGCATATGAGGGAACTGGAGGAGACTCTGTCTTCCCTACCTCTCTCCCACCCCACCTCGAGGAGGGCTCCAGGAAGCACATCCACATTTCCCCAAATGTGGGGTGATTTTAGTGATAGAGGCATAACTAAATGAATGTGACTCGCACAGCAATGAAGTCTTTTTCTTCCCAATTACCTTTTTGACCCTTTTGATTAAATTATAGAAAAAACATTTCAGTGGGGTGCTAGCACATCTAAAACACATCTTCTAACACTTTTCTAATTTGCCTGTGTTACTAACAAGTGAGCACATGTCCCGTTCAGATCTTTGACAAGAGGACCTAGACAGAGTTCAATAACATGTTTTGTTTTCATTGCATTCATTTTCACATCTGCCTTCAATGTATGGTGGAGCATACCAGCTTATGATTATTGATTTGGTGGCTCATGGACAATACATTTGTTAAAGGGAGGAGAAACCTGAGTTGATTTTAAAAGTATTAAATAGGCAGCACAAAGATTTGACGACCGAAAGTTGTGCAAGAATGACTTGACATTCTGCAGAGCTGCCGCATGCTCGGCGGCCTGAGTAGAACAGTGATGCATCATGTAGGGTCTTACACTGATTTCTCTTTCACACCCCACTGGTCTCAGGAAAGGACAGGACAGCCATCCCATTAGCAGGCAGCCCAGATTGCCTGGTCTCCAGCTAACACACACACACACACACACACACACACACGGACATACACACTGGCAGGGTCACCTGCCACCGTGTCTCAAGCTGAGATCCACTAGGCTGTGGCACCAGTGACTGGAATGGGCTAGACCACACAGACCACAGGCGGGGGGTGTACTCTCTGCTTCGACCTGAATACCGTCTGTGGCGAAGCAGCAGCTCCCCTGAACCCAGAAGCTGCCTTACGTGTATAACCTCTCTACCACTAACCCGTAAGTTCGGTGCTCCCTCGACCCCTTGTGTTTGGTCTATTTCAGTGCTTCTCACCTGGAGACATTTTGCCACCTCAGGGACATTTATCAATGTCCAGAGAGAATTTGGGTTGTCACAACTTGAGGATACTACTGGCAGCCAGTGGATAGACACCAGAGATGCCGCTCAACATCCTACAACACACAGGACGTTCCTACAGCCAAGAGTGATCTGGCCATACAATATTGCCAATGTGCCAGTGTAGAGAGCCCCTGTTCTAAGTTACAAGCTCCTAACAGACCTTTTCCCAAATTTTTCTTCAAGCAGGAGCCACCAGATCCCATGTGCTTAAGCCTCTTTACTTCGTTCTGTATGTCTGTGTGTCTGTTTTTCTTACCATGGTGTCTCTGGCCCGCTGTAGCCACAGGGGGGAAAGGGTCACACTCCATTTGTTCACCTCACTTTCACGGACAAATCAACGTCACCGTTCTGCAATGCTCTGCTCCTAATTTTGTGTCTGTTCCGTGAGGTGCTTCTGATCGATTTCTCTCAAGTTTTTGGCTCCTGATTTTCTCTGTTACTATGTAACATCAATACCCACCCCTTTCCCCGACTATACTTTGCTTATCAGCTGCTTCTCTGACCACTAAGGCTCATTGTACCATGATGTTAGTCTCAAACCAATTCACTTATATAGATCTTACTTAGCCAAGTAAATTGTAAACTCCTGGAAGAAACATCCCAGGTCTTTACCTTTACATCCCTTGCTGCTCTTCTTATGATTTGCCTTATGTTTGTCTGACAAGTACCGTATTCTTTCAAATATTACGTAATCGTAAATGTGAAATGTAACATTGACTTAATAACCACTTTGCAGGGGTGGAGAGAAGAAAAGATTACCATAAATACACATGTTGAGTATAAGATACATCCTGCTTGTCACAGTGTCCAAAAATTCTAAACACACAGGGACGCACACACATGCCCACGCACAAAATACATCTTGACCGTGAGGCAATGTAGAACTGACTTGGATTCTGATCTCTTAAGTTCGCTTCTTAATACTGTCTGCCATGAGGTCATTTATTTTGGTTTTCATAATTGCAATCCCATTAGTATTTTTCTCATACAGGATGTTGGTGTGAAATGTCATTGGCAAAGAGAGGGAACAGTTTCCAAAGTTGGGCATTCGTGCCTCTGGGAACTGTTGCCCTCAGGTGGCAACTCTGCAGAATGAAGCCCCTGGAGCTCCAGGAGCATAGGCGGTCCCTCCTGCCACCGTCTCCCTGGTGTGCTGGGTCACTCAACTTTGTCTCACCTCAAGGCGTTCTGTGTGCAGTTCCTTGCCAGACTGTTCTTCCTGCTTTCTCTGCCAGAGCCCTGCCCTCCCCAGAGTGGCTCTATGAAACCTTAATTTAAATAAAACTTCCTCAAGGAAGCCAGGGTCAAGTTCTTCGTTATACCTTTGCCTACCACCACCTGCTATTTCACAAGCCATTCTACAGTTCTTTATTGAGTGCCAGATATAGGGCAAGCCATGGTGTAGGCACTGGTTGAGGAACTGTGAATAAATCAGGAACAAATCTCGTCTACATGGAGCTTACCTACCAGTGGAATAATGGACGTGAAGGTTTCCTTTGTGTACTCACAAATCCTGTCTAACACTTTCAGGACATTTAGGTGATGGTTACTATCCTATTTATTTTACAAATGGAAATGCAGGTGTAGAGAGGCTAATGTGTACCAGCTCGTAAAGCTGGCAAGGGGACAACCCAGCCAGGCAGTCTGGAATCCAGATTTGCTTCTTATTTCACTCTGCCTGATACAGACTTGTTATATGCAGGCATGAGTAAATTTCCCAGTGCTTTCTGAGCTCCTGATTGTCTTCTAGATTCTTGACTAAATTGCATAATCATCGTTTGGAGTGACAGTCTTATCATGTAGACAAAGTAATTCTGGGGAAATTCAACACTGTTAAGTGTATCTGTAATGGCCACCATGTTCTTATGTCTGAATCCTTATCTTCACAAAGGACGTAGGAAAGACCCAACTAAAACTCATTATTTTACCTTCTCTGGGCTCTGGGTTTCCATCTGCTGGCTTCTGTTAGCATAAGGCCATGAGGAAAGAGTGTTGGGACATTTGGGACCACTTTGGTTGCTGGAAAAGTGTCCAAGGTAAAAGTCAGTGGGTAAAGTGGAAAAAAAAAAAAAGGGATCCAGATTGATTTTGGAAATGAAAGAATCCTTAAAGCCTTTGTCTCTGAGGAAAGAACAGAATCTGGGAGTCATAGAATCCTTCTTCCACCTCTGTGCTGGATGACATAGTCTCTGATGAGCTTCTGATTCATGGGCAGTCATGAAAACACAGTTTTGCTCAGGTGCCCCTTTGAAAGTGGGAAGCCAGAGTACTGGGATTATACTAAGAATCAAGAAACAGCTTTATATTAATCTTTGCTTCTTGACCAAAAAAAAAAAAAAAAAAAATCAGCACTGTGTTAGCCTAGAATGAATGGTTTCCTGCCCATATTAACAACTAATTGGAAATTTTGTTTCTAGTTAACTTCGTTTAGTAAATGTGGACAAGAATCCTGAACTCATGTGAAATAAAGGGGTCTGGTTTCATGGAGTATTCTAGGTCCTCCATGCATGGAAGTTCTTGGAGCTGGATTTTCAAAAGCTTTTTGTTTTTGTTTTCACAGGATGTGTGAAACTGGGGAAGGGCTGTTTATCTTTCAAACGCGAGATGGGGAGGCCATCTACCAGAAGGTCCACTCTGCTGCCTTGGCAATAGCTGAGCAGCATGATCGCTTGCTCCAAAGCGTGAAAAATTCAATGGTACGTCTGGAATGTCTTCCTTATGACCCAGTGCATACCCGTGTAGAATGCAATCTTAGAATCTTTATGCTGAAAATATGGCCTGCATTATTTGAGCAGATGGCTTTCTCCTGTACTCCACAGTGTATTACTTGGATTTAATAACATCCTTGCAAAGCCTCAAGAGCCAGCTGGTAGCACAGTAACCAGACATCCCTGTTTATCTACTTTGTGCCTCGATTATTACTTGTGTGTGTCTTCATCAGTTTGGGCTCTTACAGCAAATACCATAGAACTGGGTGGCTTATCAACAATAGAAATTTATGTATTTCTCACTGGGAGGCCTGGAAGTCCAAGATCAAGGTGCTGGCCTACTCAGTGACTGGTGGCACCGCTTTCCTGTTCATAGATGGCTACCTTTTCTGTCTCACTGATGGATGGGGCAAGGGAGCCCTCTGGGGTCTCTTTCATGAGGGCACTAATCCCAATTGTCAGGGTTCTGCCCTCATGACATAATGTCCTCCCAAAGGCCCCACCTGCTAACCCCATGACCTTGGAGGTTAAAATTTCAATATATGAATTTGGGGAGGGGACATCATCATTAGTCCACTGTCATGAGTATGTTCATCAGAATCAATTTGGATGCATATGGATATCTGTGGACACAACTATGTAGATGATCTACCTACAGATATATATTTATAGCTGTACCAGACATTATCATTTCAGTTGGTAACGGGCCAGAGAGAAGAGGGGTGAGGGGTGAAATGTCAAAAGCCCAAGCCCGGAAGACTGTTGATGAGACCATGGGCTCCATGTACTGGGCTCTTGATTTTTTCCAGAGAAGCCAAGGATTTGAGTCTGTATATAATATCTTGTAGTTTGTAACTGTTGGAAATGAATTCTAGTTAAAACCAGCAACAAAACAGTAATACTTTGTGGGCCAAGGGAAACCTGTCCAGAGACTCCATCCTGCCCAGAGCCATGCATCTCCCATCTCTGGTTGATCAACCTTCATGGACATTGATATATAAAGACAGCACAAACACAAATACACATGAGTGTATAGCTCTCTGGGAATACCTCCGCTGTTCATTGCATTGTGCTAGGGACTGTGACTTGCACAGAGAGTTAGGATTGAAATCTTAACGCACAACAGTTAAATAATGCAAATCATGCATCATGGCTGCAAATACATGCATAAAGCTTCACATCTGGAAGGAAATCTGCAAAACCAAAAGGAACTGGGTTGGCATGGTAAGATTAGGGTAGTTTGAAAATTTATGATTTAAACATGTGGAGTGGTTGGATTTAAAGAGGGGGGAAAAACATGCCAGAAATATGATCTGTCCCAGAGCAGCCTCAGATTATTCCCAAATGACTTGTTCATGCAGTGGTCTGGGATTTTAGAGCAGAGATCAGCAAAACTTTCTGTAAAGGGCCAACCAGTAAATACTTTAGGCTTTGTGGAGTAAGATGGTCTCTGTTGCAACTACTTAACTCTGCCCCTTGTTGTGCAGAAGCAACCATAGGTAAAAACATAATCCAGTGGACATGACTTTGCTGCAAAGCAACTTTATTCATGGACACTGAAATTCAAATTTTGTGAAATTTTCACACATCATGAAATATTCTCTTGATTTTCTCCCCACCGATTTCAAAATATTTTTTTAACTAATGCAGTCTTGGTATTCATTTCCCCATATGCTTACCAATTCTGGATATTGCTATAGAGATGGATGGATGGATGGATGGATGGATGGATGGATGGATGGATGGATGGATGGATAGATAGGTAGGTAGATAGATAGGTAGGTAGGTAGGTAGGTAGATAGATAGATAGATAGATAGATAGATAGATAGATAGATAGATAGACAGACAGGCAGACAGATGGCTGTAAAGTAGAATTCAAGTCACTTGGAACTTTACAGGGCAATATGTCATTGCATTAAAATTGTTTAGCTGTCCCATTAGATGCCTTTAAGGATCTGAAGGAGTTTTTCCAAGATTACCTTACTGGTAAAGCCATCAATTAGCATAAGTTGTTTTGTGCTTGAAAGGCAGGTTCTATATGTACATGTTTTTCCATTTACAACCTCCTCATTACTTCCACTAAAAATTAATCAGGAATACGAGTAATTCATTTAGATTATCTCTTTGCAAATTTAACTGGAAAATAATGTTGTTTGCTCTTAATTTGCTCTATGCTTAACGAGTTCCATAAAATGAATATGATTTTTAAAGCAACAAAATCCTATTTTAAATGGAAATGAGTAAGCTTCAAAATGGGATCTGAATCTCAGGGACGTTAAGTGGGGATTATGAAATGCTGAAAATTAATGTACGTGAGTCAGTCCCCGATTTGGGGAGAAAAGAGATACCCCATGACAGTGAAGCAAATGAAGACAATCCTGCTGGCCCACCCTCCCAGGGTTACAGTACTGCGTTTTCCGGTAACTGGGAACGGATCCACGTAGATCTGGCTATATTCTCAACCTGGAATTGCATGTTCACCACTACTGGCTTCTCTGAGATAGTCAAGGTCATAAATGGAGAAAGATGGCGATGCTCATCTCTGGGCTTAGCCTCATTAGAAAGTCCTGGCCCACTGTTGGCTGCCTCTGTCATAAAACTCCGGAGACTGCCTCTACAGACAGATGCTTCCCCGTGGGGCCTGTATCAGTTTGAAGTTACAGCCTTAAGTGCATTGGGATCAGACTTGTGACCTGAACCCAGCAGCTGTAAAGAGGAGGCTTGTGGGTCCCGTCCCAGCAACAATGATAATAGTGATAGGATGAATCTTGGCTCCAAAGATGTGTCCTAATCCCTGGAACCTATGAATGTGTCCTTACGTGGCGAAAGGGATTTTGCAGATGTGATCAAGTTAAGGCTCTTGAGATGGGGAGATTATCCTAGATCATCCAGGTGAGCCAGTGTTACCACAAGGGTCCTTGTGAGAGGGAAACAGGAGGAGTAAGAGTCAGAGGGTGATGTGATAGTGGAAACAGAGGGACAGAGAGGGAGATGTGAAGTTTGTATGCTGATGGCTTTGAAGGTAGAAGAGAGAGATGTGACCCAAAGGATGTGGGTGCCCCTAAATGCTGGAGAAGGTAAACATTCTCCCCTGGAACCTCCAGAAGAACCCAGCCCGGCCAACACCTTGACTTCAGCTCGGTGAACTGACTTTGGACATCTGGCCCCCAGAGCTGTAAGAGGACACATTTAGGTTGTTTTAAGCCCCCGAGTCCTGGTAATTTGTTACCACAGCCGTAGGAAGCGAGTACAATAATGATATCCATAACACTAAATATGTATCTTGTCTCTACTCTGTAACAAGTAATATTTTTAGGGCTTTCTAACCCTACGACCACTGCTGAATGGGAGACCCAAGGCCACCAGCTTGGAAGTTATGGGACTCAAATTTGGAGGAGGTGTCCTGGGGTAGCCCCCACTTTTCTCCTCACAACCTGTTTTCTTTGTCCTTCATGAGATTAGCTTGCTGTTCTAAAAATACCGAATTAGTGACCGGCATTTAAAAATTGAGAGGTTTCACATAAAACTCAGATTTCTGTGCTATCTTTAAAAAGTGAAAAGGTCTGACAGCAATGATCTCACACCCCCACAAGGCAACAACAATCAGATACGCCCAGTCCTGTCTGCCCTCTTTGGACAGATTGGGGGGCTTCACTTCCCCACAGTCCCTACCTCCCCCTTTTGTTACTCTCCGCAAGTGGTCCTTCTCTGCGTGTTGGCTACCCATGCTGTGGACAATCAATGTCTGGCCTGTTGTTTTCAACATCTATGCACCATAACACAACACACATTTGCCATCTCATAGTTGCTCTGGGCCAGGAGTGTTGGTGTGGCTTAAGTTTCTCACAAAGCTCAGATGCCTCAGGCGCATCTCAGGGTTAGACTGGGGAAGGATCTACTCATGAGCGAGCGGGGTTATTGGTGGGTTTAGTTGCTTGTAACAGTCGGATTGCATGCCTCAGTTTGTTGCTGGCTGTGACCTGGAGGCCATCCTTAGCTCCCAGAGGCCACTGTCAGCTCTCTACTGCATGGGCTCCCCCAACACACCACTGACTTCCTTGCAGACTGCAAACCATGCAATCCTATGTATCCTAACCATGCAAGTGACATCCTGTCGCCCTCTCTGCTGATTAAAAGCAGGTCACAAGTCCTTCCCGTAGTCAGGGAAGGGGTCCACACAGAGTGTGAACACCTGGAGGAATAGACCTTGGAGGCCGCCATCTTGGTGTTTGTCGCCACACCGCACAAACTTCTGGAATAGTATTTATTTAGTGCTTTGATTTTACCTTTGTAAATATTTCCTACTTGAGGGTGCTTTGCTGATAATACCGTGCACTTACCGGCCATCTGCTGTCCTCCTTTAGTCTCTTCCATCATAGCAGCCAATACCATCTACCAAGCCTCCTATAATATGCCAGGCACTTCACTTGCTCTTTCTCTCATCACTACCTTAACTGGATGGCAGACTCATTCATTCATTCCTATTCATTTGTTCATTCAAGAATGTTCATTGAGGACCTGACATGCTCTGCTCTGTGCTCCAGGATATAGTGGTGAATGGACAGTAAGGCTCAAGCTTTCATCGGGCTCACAATTCAAAAGAGTATTATTCATGACCTTTGACCTGGGGGGAATCACAGTCTCTATCAGAGACATGAGAAAACTCACTCTCAGTGTGGTTCAGTCACCTACTTGGAGGCACGGAACTCCTTACTACTGGAGCCAGGAATGGGAGATCCTTTTGTCTGATTCCTAAACCTCTACCTCTGGCTACAGTGCCTTGCTCCCTTGGAGACTGTGAAAGCTCTTATAGCCCTCATATGTCCCCACTAAGACCTGGCTTAGTGTTTGCAAATTACCTTGAATATCAGAGTGCCTTTCAGAAATATCTATCAACTTAGAGTACGCCTAAGAAGATCACAGTTACAAGAAATCCCATTTCTTTGGGTAGTGTTGGCACCAAATAGCAATATTATATCTCAAAATTCCTCTCGAACATTCTCGCTTTTTAAATGCAATGTGTTGTTATTCTGTACTCTCAGTGAGTGCTGGAGGCTGGGGTAGCTGGAGTATCAGGAGGGAGGGAAAGACCAACTATTGAATGAGACTGAGCAGCAAGAACTTGTTTGCTCACCAGCCACCAGCTGGCCTCCTGGAGAAGCTGCAGGGACTCTGCAGGGACAGCTCGGGACTCCCCCGAGCAGCTTTTGCTATTTTTGCCACCTTGGAGATCAGTGTCTGTGACAAAGTCTAATTTTGGACCAAGGAGTGGCGGTGTGTGGGATGTTCCTCATTCCACTCCTGGGCCTGTCGTTTTTAGAATTTCCTTCAAGGCAAATTGAGTGACAAGATGGAGAAAGACTAATTTAGCAGGCTCTCCCTAGGGGCTGCAAGTGAGGTTCCATCCAGGTGACATTGAAGCCCCAGGCACAACTTCTCCCTTGTGCTCTAGAGCCCTGGACGGCACCCAGGTTTGAGAGTTCATCTGAACCATTCTTTGTCACATCTTTTTTTGTTTGCCTAATTGATAGGTTCACTTCCAAACTTGGTTTTGCAAATAAAATGTAATGAATTTGTAGAATTCAAGTGACACTCTTCCACAATTCTGGAAACCACAGTAATTCTTACTCAGCTTAATTTAAAAAGCCATAAACTATTCCATTTTTTTAAAATAGAGAATCAAAGAAATCATAGAATCAATTTCATTACTATTCAGACACTGAAGTAAGCTCTTCCCTGCTGGGTTTTTTTAAATCTTTTTTTTTTTTTTTTAATGTATATAAACACTCTTCTCCCAGCTCAACCTGCCTCTCTGTTCCCACCACTCCCTCTCAAAAAAATCAGGTTTTATCTCTTCTCGTCTTTGTGGGCTCTGGTTAATTGGGTTAACTTATGGATTGATTTATTCATTATTTAATTAATTTGTTCATTTCTTTGTTTATTGTGTTCTGCTTAAAGCAATTATCAGCTTTTTTCCCCTCCCAAATAAACCCTTTTTATATCCTGGCATAATAATTATGATTCAAAAACCTTTTAGCGAACACCCATCTACTGCTTGCAAAGAAAGCATTGTAGTAAGTCTTATGGAGAACATAAACATTAAAAAAAAACCCTTTTGAATCTTTACAGAAGCTTAAAATTTCGATAAGGAGTTATGATTTATACCTTTCAGTGCATGCAACGGTATAATCCTGTGAGTTCAGTTTGCTACGATCTCACTGGAGGACAATTTGTCTTTATTTATCAAAATTAAACTCACTTATCTCTTTATCAGCAATAGTACTGCCAGGAATTTACTCTAAAGATAGGACAGAAACAGATGAAACTCAGATTTCTTCCTTAAATTTGCTATGACTTTTGTTTCCATATATTAGGGGGGAAATGTCATTTTCGGAGGAGGTCCTTTCCAGTCTCTTATAATAACTTAGTAACTTGCGACATGCAGTGGTGGATTTTAGTAGTCCTTTTCCTTGGTTATTAAGTGCTGCCCTAGCTTATGCAATTCCTCCTTGTAGCTAGGCTCCTGTGACCTAGCCATGGTCACGGTCAGCTGGTGGCTGTGTCTCTACAGGGAAAGGAATGATGCTAACAGGTTGTAGCTTTGTTTGGAAACTCTGACACTAATACTATGTTTAAGATGGCAGCTCTGTAAGTAGGCAGCCCATGGAAAGCCCGATGGTGGTAAGAGACAGGGATGGTGTTGGGGATGGAGAGACAAGTTGGATCATTTCAGTGCCATTTTTAATCGATTTTGAGAAGTTAGGAAATGAGGGATGTATCCATCTCCACCAAGGGTTGGTAAACATTTTCTGTAAAGGGTCAGATGGTAAATATTTTATGTTTTGTGGGCCACATATGGTGCTGCTGCTTTCTCCTCCTCCTCCTCCACCTCTTCTTCCTCCTTGACTTCCTCCTCCTCTTCTTTTTTTACTTTAAAAATGTAAAAACCAGTCTTGCTTCTGGGCCATACAAACACAGGCCACCAGGATTTGGCCTTTGGGCTGTAGTTCACCGATAACCCCTCTGCACCTTGGTTTTAGGTGTTAGACACAAATGTGCTTATATTATTAATCAGTCCCTCTCCTCTACGCCATGTGGATTTGCTTTTTCTCCTTGGAGTTTACTGAAGGCAAAGCAATAATCCCAGATGCCTGTCAGCAAAACCAGAGGCCATTTATGTGATTTTAAGAGATCATTCAACAGGGGTTTCAGCTTTTGGTTGCCCCAGCAGATGTGTTCTGCCTTGTATGGCTCTTTTTTTTTTTTTCATGCTATTAAGGTGTTGGGTATGACCAGAATCTGACATTCAGAATATTGCCTAGAGAATGCATTCAAAGGGGATGTCAGGATTGACTGTTGTCACCAACTACGCGAGTTTCAATATTTTAGGGAGATCCAGTCGATTATTTTTGCGGAACTGGAAATTGATTACATATTGTGTACCTACCCAAATATTTATCAACCCATCCAAGCATGAAATACAATTCCTTCTCCACTATGTGACTAGCCAGGGGGAGGGGTAAAATTATTGGTTCAGCTTCAGGAAGTAAGGAAACTTTGGGAGAGTCCCCAGATGACCAGAGCAGGGAAAAGGAGTTAAGATGGCCAAAGATGATAGCACAGGTCTTGGGAGCTAGCGCATGCAGACCACTTTTTGTTTGGTTTACAAGGTATTGGCACAGGCGATATTTTAAAAATTAAATTAGTTCCCAGCATTTGCAATGGGAGGTTTCACATAAAATACATAGCTGTACCTTTTGGAAAAATGAGAATATCTGGTAACACCGTGTCTGCTTGAGTTAAAATTGAGTAGCAGCTACCATTTTGAGAGGATTAATGCCCTTCAGGGTTGCATAGCTCTTATCGTTTCTTGTCGTCTCAATAACCAGAAGACTTCACTGATTCCTGTTACCTGCATGACCCATGTAGGCATTCAAGTTTGTAACCCCTGGTTTAGGGGAACAAACCTCTTGCCCTTATATTTTTGGCAAGACATCTGTGTCCTTGATACATCTTTTTATGGAAGATTATGGCCATTTGCCTGGTAGCAAAGACTGGCTCTTACTGGGGAGAATGTCAGGGTGGATATGCATCAGGGAATCTATGATGGAAAATGCAAAATGTGTAAGCATGAATATGCTGCTTGGTGAATAAAACCAGTTGTGCAGCCTGTTGCTGAAGAGCAAACCAGGGACACCTGGGTGACTCAGTCAGTGAAGCATCTGCTTTCAGCTCAGGTCATGGTCCCAGGGTCCTGGGATTGAGCCCCACATTGGGCTCTCTGCTCAGCGGGAAGCCTGCTTCTCCCTCTCCCACTCCCCCTGCTTGTGCTCCCTCTCTTGTTGGCTCTCTTTCTGTGTCAAATAAATAAATAAAATCTTAAAAAAAAAAAAAAAAAAAAAGAAGAGCAAACCGGACTTTTGTATTTTTCAATCAATAAGGCAAAAAAATCACATGGTAAGCTTTTAAAGGCTCTATTACATATAATCAGTAGGGTTACCATAGGAGTTTTTTCCAAGCTGGGAGCTTTTGAGAGTCAGGGTCAACCTTCTTAAGAGCAGGACTGGACATGTAATTTGTAGACCTGATTCAAAATGAATACGTAAGGTCCCTTGTTCAAAAGCTAAGATTTTTCAAGATAGTGATGGCAGAAGATCAAATCAAGCATGGGGCTCTGTGTGACTACACAGGTCATCTGCCCTTGAAGTTGGCCCTGATGAAGAGTAATGCCTGCATAACAGATGTAAACAGGATCCAGCCAGGAAGACTGAAATGTATGGTCACCCTAAACCAGTGATTCTCAGTGGCTAGCAATTTTGCCTCCCGGGAGACATTTGGCAATATCTGCAATCATTTTGGTTGTTAACACAGGGCCCAGGGTCGGAGGCCAGGGATGCTGCTAAACATGCTGTAATACACAGAACAGTCCCCCACAACAAAAAGTAACCTGATCCCAGATGTCAACAGTGGGAGGTTGAGAACCCTGTTCTAAAGATAGCAGGTTCTGCATGAAGGCTGGGCCGGAAATTGATGGGTCAGTGTGTCTGGAATTGAATGTCACTTCCAAGCTATGTAGCTTGGCCTCCTTTTGCCTTGTTTATTTTATATGTCATATGGGAGTGATAATAATAGTGTTTATGCCTCACAATGTGGTGCGATTCAGACGGGTTAGTACATGTAAGGCACTTAGGAGGGACATAGGAAGAGTCAACAAATGTGAGCTACCGTAATGATTCCCTTTTTACTCACACAAACTGGCATGGGATAAGCCAGGAGGAAGAGACTCACACTGAAGCAATGGGGATGTTAATGGGCAACTCCAGGAAATCGGGTGATGAGGCTGAATACTGTTTGTGTATGCGTGGCAGCATCAGATTGTGAGGTCAGGCCGCTGCCTTAGGTGTGGGGCTCCAGCCGGGGCTGGAACTCAGCAGGGCCCCATAAATATGCCCAGAGTGGTTATACCCACTCTGGAGTGCAACAAAACAAAGTATACCATACCTACATGTCCCACCTGGGCCACCAGCCCACCACTCCACTCAGTAGATTTGTGCCTGGAGTAAGCATAAGACAGAAAACACGAACCACTCCTTTGCTCCCTGGTCTCAGTTCTAGCATGTATCCTGCATCTTGTCCCCAAAGCACCTGCTTCTGTTGAGGTGAGCCGCTGAGTTCAGTCTGACCCTATGGGATTTTTGCCTCGTGCATTAGCTTCAAAAGCTGACCGAGTAACAGGCCATTCCACTAGAAGCTGGAAGCCTCTGGAGGGCAGAGGCTAGGCTCCATGTGTCTGTAATATGCTCAGGTTCTGGCACAGGACTTGCTAAATGTTTGTTGAATGAACAAAAATGGGGGCCAAATAGGTCATTTTATGAGCATAGAGAGAAGGAAAAATGAAGCCCAAATACCAAATCCAGTTCCCTCTTAATGCCACTCCAGGGCACAGGTTTTAAGCAAGTCTGCTTTAAGAGGTTGTGGAAAACAGTCCCCAAGGATATCAATTTTGATGTACGGGTAGGAAGAGGATTTCCTTAGTAAGGAGGCATAAAAAGTTACCAGAAGCAAAGGGAGCAGTGATTTTGTTTTATGCATGTGGCTGAGAATTCAGATGGCTCTGAATAAATTGATGCAAATCACTTTCATTCCCCATGAAAATAACCATTTGAGTGCATCTGGTGTTCAGCAAAATGCTTCACTTGGAAATTTGGCCCCAAATGGTTGATTTCACTAACAGTCTGCTTTATCAAAGCTGGAGGTGACAATGGAGGCATTGTTTTAGCTAGTTCTGTACACCAAGTAGTGTCTCTGCTGCATTTTTCCTTAAGAGAAAAGCAGTGTTGCTCTCCTACCCACTTTTTCTTTTCTCTGTCTCTCTCTCTCCTTTTCTTTGTAGCATTCAGTAAGTAAGCCTCTGCGTGCTCTCTTTCCTTGACACTTCAGTAATATTCTGTGATACCTCGGTAACATTTTGATGATGGGAATACCCATCACTTTTCCTGCAAATGTCAGAACAAGGGAGAGGGGTTAGAGGAAGTAAAGACAGCTCTTTTGGTGGTTTATGCCAAACATCTGTCAGAGCTGGAATCAGGATCAGACTGCCATGAGAATGGGTTTCATTAGGAAGCCAAGGAAGACCACCTGTTTGGCAGATTGCTAATTTCTACTTGAGAGAAGGCCCCTGGGACAGTGGGGCTCTGAGGGCCTGGTAGAATCACTGGTAGATTCTGTTGCTCAAGATGGCAGGGACATTACCCTTTCCTAGCAGTGTAGACTTTTGGCCATTTCTCTGAGGTTTGGAAATAAAATTCAGGTGCCTTTTATCATTCAGAACAGGATTTGAGCCCATCTTTTAAGGCCTTTGTAACATCCTCAGTGCTTTCTAGAACACACTGGGTTGTGATAGGAACTTTATCTCTGGAGTAATAAAGAGGCCAGGTTGTAAATGCTGACTCAGTGTCTTTGGCAAGTGACTTCACCACCCTTAGTGTTTGCTCCTCACTCGATAAAGGGGGATTTTATTAATACTTACCTGGCCAGGTGGGATAAGACAAGTGATTCCTTGACAGTGTCTAACACCTACTCAGTACAAATCAACCTGAGCTGTTATTATCATTGACTTAGAGTAAGAAAGGATAAAATGGCAAAGGGGGGGTGAGACATTATAGAGGTTTCTTATTCACTTAGTGACTCAGTCATTGACCCGCATCTTACTGCACACACACCTACTGCAGGCGTGTGACACACACACATACAAGAAATCTTCTCCCCTCCCCCCACCTGCATGAAGGAGAACTCAGCTGACATGAGAGTCTGTTCCCCTTTTGTAGAGGAAGGAGTGCCATTGTGGAGGCAGATGGCGGGCTACATGAATAAAGCTGGCCCTTGGCTCGCCGGCCATTTACTATAAAATCCTGGGGAGCAGAGGAACTGTGTTTCATTCATTTTTAAGTTTCCAGCCCATGGCATGACTTAAAGGTGATGCCCAGAGCATACAAATGGATGCAATAAGTGAAAGAACTGAAGAACATTCAGTACAGAATCCACTGAAAGGGGTAAGGGGAGAGGAAGGGCTGTTAGGGAGTGTGTAAGCAGCTAACCAAGTTAAGGGGCTTAGTCTAATAGAGGGATAATTAAAATTGGAATGAGTAGCTCCATCTGGCTCTGTGCTGAGGATCTGAATGCTGTATTTCATTTAATTTTCACAGCTCTCTTAAGACATAGGGGTTGGTTTTTGAATCCTATTTATTTTTACAGAAACACATGTATGTGAAATTTAACTAACTGCAAAGATATGATCATATAGATGATGATTAGTACTACAGTATTTTCTCTCTTCATAATGTATGCATCTCAATCCCTCCTTTCCCCTCCTTAGCAACTCCTAAATTTTTTGTTCAGAAGTTTGTATTCCTTTCTCCATGTTTTTCTCTGTATCCATATAATCCTATACAAAAATCCATATCTACAGACACACATAGATAGACACACACATAGATATAGATATAGATATAGATATAGATATAGATATAGATATAGATATAGATATAGATATGTAAGATGGGTGTTTGGAAGCCATTGTTTATATTATAAAATTGTGATCCTATTAAACATTTTTAAAACTACCCCCTTGGTTTTCTTGTTTAATAGTAAATACCTAATGGAAATACAGTACTTAAAAGACATATAGCTTAGGTCTGACCCAAGGGTTAGCGATCTGTGGCCCATGAGCAAAATCTGGCTTATGTCTGTTTTTGTAAGTAAAGTTTTATTGGAACACAGCTATGCCCATTCATTGATACGTTGTTATGACTGCTTTCACACTGAAACAAGAGTTGATTCATTGGCTTGACACAGACTGGATAGCCTGCAGAGCTACTTGCTATCTGGCCCTTGACAGAAAAGGTTGCCAACCTTGCTCTTATTCATTCTTTTAAATGGAATGCTTGATATTTTAGGGTCTCAATGTGACACTAACTTATTAAGCTTATCTATGGTAATATCAGATTTTGGGGGGCCACTAATAAACAGTTCTACACCATACATCCTCATATACATGCTCTTATGTATGTTAACTTTAACTGAGTTTCTGAATGTTACTTTATTTAACTGAATTTTCTAAACCCAGGAGCAGGATTGCTGAATTAAAGGTTGTAACTATTTTTAAATTTAAATAGGTGTTGCTGTATTGCCTCCAAAATACTGGAACACTTTGCATTTCATTGGGAGCACTATTAGGTCTGTTTCATAGAGGGAGAAACTGAGGCTCAGTAGCTCACAATTAGTAAGTGAAGAGTCGGGAGAGGAATGTCAAGCCCAGGACATGGATTCAATGGGAACTGACAGGGAGGATCAAATTTGGGGACTTTATGTAGGTAGAAAACTGAGGACTTCTAGGGCCCCAGTGTGTGCTTGTGGGCTGGGCACGGGGGGAAAGGGCGAGAGAGTCGGGGAAGGGAGACTCGGGACAGTGCTTCTCCACCTTCAGATTGCATCAGAGTCACCTGGAAGGCTTACTGAACCACAGGTCACTGGGTTCTACTGACAGTGTTTCACAGGTCTGTGGTGGGGCATTGGAATTTGAATGTCTGGTAAATTCTCAAGTGATGCTGATGCTGCCGGTCCAGGCACCACACTTTGAGAACCACTGCTCTAAAGTAACTGAGGATCTGGCTCCTTGGTCCCTGGAAGAAATGGAACAAGAGCTAGAGACAGCGTAGCATGGGACCGCATGCCTTGATGTTCTGTATCGGGAAGACATAAGCCGAGCAGTGAGCATACTCCTCTGTTGGGAACAGAGTGTCAATGCGTGCATAGTTCCCTCATTGTCTAATTACTGGACACTAACCACTCTTTACATGTGTATCGGTGGTCTATGTTTACAGGGTTTAGGAAAGCAACAACATGTGGAGAACGCTAGGCCATTTTAAGAAATCATTCCTCCTCCCACACAAAGGGAAGGGTACCTGTCCAGCAGGTAGAAGAAGGCGGGCACAAGAGCTTCTCTGTACACCTCTGTACACCACCGTGAGAATGAAGTACATCTTCTCATGCACCATGTGGTTGCCCCACAGTGATTACAGAACTTTTTCAACAGCATTTGCATCTCTGTTCAGGAGGGATTGGTTACCACCACTTAGTGTACCAATTAGCATTTTAAGCAGTTTGTATTGATTAAATGAATCTGCTTCATCAAGCAGAAAGAACCCCACAGAATGCAGCAAATGTAATTATCTCAATAAATGACTCCTAGCACCAAACTATACAAGATATATTTGCTAGAACTTCGCAGTGTGTTTGATAAACCTCAGAAATAGAGATTTGTCAGACTTGGTAAATAGAGTGCATGTTCCACAAACACATGTTTGATCTTTATGTCTTTTTTTTTCTTTTTTTAAGTATTGTCTAAGACCACTGTTCTCTTTTAAGGGAGACATTTGGTCTGGATTTTATAAGAATAAACCTAACATTTTAAGATTCAGTTCAAAACATATTTACTATTCATGAGATATTTGAAGTACTTTTCTCTGGCTAGAGATCTGAAATTATGTTTTAGCCTCCTTGAGAACTCTTTTTTCGTCTCCTTTTAACTTCTCCTGGTTTTCATTTTCTCGTAAGTCTCATTTGGAGAAGATCCAAAGGGGTAGGGGCTGGGGAGGGGGAGGACCTGTAAAGCTAAGTGTTGGAAGCAGAGAGATGTTTGCTCTGTGCAAGCCTAATCTTGGAGGAGTGCTGTTCTTACACATAGTCCTCAGTACCCTATTCAGAGCTACAGAATTCTTTAAACTAGTGAATGGACAGGGTGTATTTGAGGGAGGAAGCTGTGATTTATTTTTAGATGCATTTAGTATCAAAAGGAGACTTGGATTAAGAATTGGATTTGTGCATGATGTAAAATGCAAATCCTGCATGAGGACCTGCAGTGTAATATAAGTCTCTCTCCCATGCTTTATCACCCCAGACCCCCATTTTACTTTCTCAGGAGCAAAGTCTTTGCCAGATTCTTTTGTATTCTTCCAGAATATGTTATCACTTATTAGATAGAAAACATATCTATTTATTAAAACATTCATTTATTCTACAAATATGAGTATCTACCTTGTGGCAGGCCCTGTTCTAGGAAGCAGGAGTACAGCAGAGAACAAGAAATAGTCCTTGTCTTCAAAGAATTTGCTGCATTGTTGTGGGGGATGAGACAGACAATCAACAATAGACATATAAATCTATATCAAGAGTTGATGAATGCTCTGAAGAACAAAGAACATTACAGTGTGAAGCAGGAGAGAACGATGGAGGTTTATTACTCTGATGGGGTGATACAGTGGCAGAGAACTGAGGGAAGTAAAGAGTGAGCCTTGAAAATTTCTGAGGGCCAATTGTTCCAGCCAGAGGGGACCTTAAGTGCAAAGGTCCTGAGGCTGTTTTATGCTTTGCATGTTCAAGGTCAAGAAGGCTATGATTTTGAAGCAGATAAAGTGGGGAGAGGGAGAATAGGGGGTCTGGTCTAGAAGTAACTAGAGGCCAGGCACTATATGACCTTGTAGCTGTGATAAAGACTTTGGATTTTTCTTGGAGTGGGTTGGGAAATCATTTGAAGGTTTTGAGAAAGGTGAGATATGCTGACTTCACTTGTAAAAGGATCTCCCTGACAGCTATTTGGAAAAGACTCCGGGTAGGTAGGATAAGAGTATCAACAGGAAGACACATTAGGGAGCTATTTCAGCCATATTGACATCTAGGTGAGTGCCATGACATGGACCAAGATGGCGGGTTGGACATGGTGAAAAGTGGGGGGTTCTCAACACATTTTGAAGATTGGAAAAACCAGATTTGCTGATGGATAAGCAATGCTGTAGGATAGAGAGTAAACAAGGTAGCCTCACGGGGCTTTTTCTGCTTTAAGCAGAGAAACAGGTAGAATGGAAGAGCCATTTATCTAGAAGGGGAAGAGATTGGAGGGAGTGGACAGTGAGAAACGGTAGTTCAGGAATGGACGTGTTAAATGAGAGTTGCCTACTAAGCACATAGGTGGACATGGGATGGTGAATACACAAGTCTGAGGTTTAGGGGACAGACTGGAGCTCCAGATATGCATTTGAGAATCATCACAGTGTGGATAGATGATACTTAAACCCATCCCAGTGAAGAGCTTTCCCTGTGAGCATGTATAGATAAGTAATTGTGGCTCCTTATTTTTAGGATTGTTTCAACATCACTTCACAGAGGCCTACCTTTTTCTTTTTAATGGCTACAGATTAGTCTGTTGTATAGATGCACAGTAATGTGAAGGTAAGACAGCTTTGTTTAAGAATAAAAACAAAATTATCAACTCATCTACTTTTCTGATGTTGTAGCATTTAAAAGTAATTTTTGAGTCACTCTAAAATCCAATTTGACATGTAAATTAAAATTAAATTTTAAAATTCATTTAAAAACTGGTTATTGGAATAGTTGTTGATAGAGTGGGTCCCAGAATAAAAATGTGGTTAGCAGAAAAAAAATGTTAGGAAGGAGATTGGGTCAGAATTTAATTCCACGATGTTGGGTCACCTGTGTGGCTCAGTTGTTAAGTGTCTGCCTTCAGCTCAGGTCATGACCCCAGGCTCCTGGGATCAAGCTCCCCACATCGGGCTGTTCCCTGCTCGGCGGGAAGCCTGCTTCTCCCTCTCCCACTCCCCCTGCTTGTGTTCCCTCTCTCGCTGTGTCTCTCTCTGTCAAATAAATAAAATCTTTAAAAAAAATTTTTAATTCTACGATCTCATCTGGTAAATTAGAAATGGTTCAGGAAATGAGAAAATAAAGTATGGCACAGGAAAAGGATGGGCTGTGACACAGACATTAAAATGGCCATGTAGAAGATAGTAGTGTTTAGGAACGTTAAGGTCTATTCACAATATATGAAATGTAAAAAAGAGGATGGCATAACAACATATCCACAGTCATGCAGTTTGTGTTAAATACACATTATGTATGCACATTAAAAAAAAAAAGAAAGACCGGAGGTAATTATTAATATGTTAAAAGTTCTCTTTATTTCTTTGCTTTTGTTTTTCCTAGATGATGTGTATAGGACTTATTTCAAATCTACCTTATATTCTTTTGTGTATTTCCTGAACATAATAAAAATATATCAGTACTAGGGAAGAAAGAATACAATTTATTACAAGTTTTAAAGAAATGGATCATAAACAAAAGGTGGACCTCCCTCCCACCCCCTTTTAGGTACTAAGCAAAATGCTACCAGATGTATAGGTAGAGATGCCTTGGAGATTTTAAGCTCCCCAAGGTGGGGGAGAGGGAGACTTTTGTTTTAGGGGGACTCTAAAGCTTGTGGATTTTCTCCTTTTCCTACAGTTATTCCATGTGCCCACACTAAGAGTTTTGTTCATACTTATTCATTGAATGCATTGTGTACTAACTAGGAACAGGTGATTAAATGTATTCTCTAAACATATTTGTGTTTTTTATTTAATTGGGTAGCTTTTTTTGTGGTTGTTGCCTGAATACTTTTTAAAGCTTCTGTTGTGAAGCCAGGAACAGTCCAGTATCAAATATTTAGGTTTAAAAAGATGTGAATGTTCCTATTAGGACCCTTTTCAGAAACTCTTGCTAAAGACAATATTTTGATTGATATGGGCTTAATTACAATAATGCTAAATTTATGGAACCCCACAATAAGCCATGGATGTTCTTAAAATTAACTGCAAAGTAGAAGCTATTTTTTCCTCTCTCTTTTTTACTGATGAGATAGTAAGGAGTAAAGGAGGTTAAATAACTAGCCTAGAGTCATGCAATAATTAGTGGCAGCTTCTAGACTTTTTCCCAATTTTTGGCCAAGTTTGGGCTCTTACCACAGTGGAAAACTTTCTTCCCCCCAGCATGATTGGGCCAAAGGACATAGGACAGTGGTTCTCAAAGTGTGGTCTGTGGACCAGTAAGATAGAACCATCTGGAGACTTGGTAGAAATGCAAATTCCTGGTGGGTGGAGCCCAGGAATCTGCATTTGAATGAACCCTCCAGATGATTCTTCTGCTTGCTAAGGTTGGAGAACAGTTGACCCAGGGTCTGGAAAGTGTAGGTAAGGCCTATTTTCAAATATTCTTTTCACTGGAGAATAAGTAGGCAGAAGATGAAGGCATAGTTCAGGAAGCCCAATGGAGAATGTCAGTGAACAGGGAGGGTGGTGTTACCAAAGCTGAGCGGTGAGTGGAATAAAGGAGACATTGAGATGCCGACTTTTTTTGGAACACAGTTTTACTATTTCTCTCTTGAATTGTCCCTCTGACTCAACTTTGCCCACATTTTGTGCTTAAAATATCTGTAGAAAATAAGTTGGTTTATATATACCTAAACTGAGGATACTCTCAGAACTGCATGAGCTCTGGAAGTCTGTCAGGTTGAGCAGACATCCTGGCAGAGAGGAGGCTCTGACTCACAGCTGAATCTCATTGTCAAAACTGTGTCCTGGTTCCGTCACTTCAGGACCCAGGTGGAGGAGATGGAAAATTACGATCTGATTTGCATATGCAGAGTTGCTCTTGCCACACTGCCGCGGTAGTTACTTGAAGGAGCAACCTGTGCAAGTTTAAGAGCCTGAGGAGGAGGGAGTGAGTTCTTGAAGTACTAACCTGCTGTTGTGATGATGTGTGCCTGTTTCTGAATGGGTCCAGACCGATGTCACAGACACAGCATATGGTATTCATGATCCACCATAGCAGCAGACAGCTACATCCTGTCGTGCTGTTCAATTTCGACAAACACAATGCTCTGCCGTAAAATAGTTGGACTCCAGAGAAGGACAATATGGTGGTGTATTTTGGCTGAGACTCACCACTGCTCTGTACTCCTGTTCTCCCACTCATAAAAGAAGTGCTTAAGCAACAGGTGTCAGCCAGACCAAATGAAGAATACAGACACCAAAAATGTGATTGGTGGTGAGGAGGGCAGTTTTTTGTTTGTTTGTTTTTCTCACCAAGAAGCTATAAATAGCAGTCATTAGAGTTTTTTCTCTCCCAAGAGGGTTGATATGTTTTGCCCATCATTATGAGAGAAGGGCCTGGGCAATCAGCATTTCCGTCACTGTGAGCCTTGGGAGGTCTTTAAAAGGATCTGTCTTTGTTATTGACAATGATAATGATGGGCGACCATGCTTGGGCCAGGTGTCACTCAAGCTTAAATGTCACTTCCCCCTGGGACTGATTGACCAGAACTCATCACCCACTAACTTATTATATCATGAATTCTTTAATAGTCTGGATAGCACCTACTGCTATCTGATTTTATTTTTCTGAGGACAGCTTACTTAGATATAATTCACATACCATGCCATACACCCTTTAAACTGTACAGTTTGAGCGGTTTCACTATATTCACAGAGTTGTCTCCATCACCACCATCAACTCCAGAATATTTTCAGCACCCCAAAAAGAAACTTGTCTCCTATAGCCATCACCTGCCCAGCCATAGGCAACCACTAATTTACCTTCTCTTTCTCTCTGGATTTACCTCTTCTGGACATTTCGTATAAATGGATTCATACAACATAATGGTCTCTTGCAAATGGCTTCATTCACCTGACATCATGTTTTCAGCTGCATCTATGTGGTAGCAGGTAGCAGGACCTCATTCTTTTGTACCGCAATCTGATTACTTTTTATGCGTTTAGTTTGTCTCATTAAAAGGGAAGTTCTATGAGAAAGGGCACCTTGAGGCTCAGATAAGAGGAGGATGTGTCCCATACCCCATGGTTCTTGTAGAGCACAGCCTAAACTGGAGCATGGTCTCTGACTCTATGGTCAATCTCTCTTCCCAGCAACATAGTGTTTTTGTGCCTTTGAAACCCTATCAGTTACAACCATTGATTGGTTGAGTATTTCCAGCCACGGGGCAGCATCAGTACTCACTTAGCCTGGGTTAGGAAGAGACCTATGTGCATCCCTCTGTTTAGGGAGAAAGTTCAAGTGTTCAAGTACAAGACGGCATTTGTTTGACTTTCATGAAGCCTGTCTTTCTTCCCTGGTGGGATCTCGAGCTAACACTGCTAATAGAATGAATAAATGGGTAGAGTTGAACTCCCCTGCTGCTGGACTGTCCTGGCCAATTGTGCATCTGCATGTAGGCCGATCTTTCCCTGAGGCCTTGCTGCAGCTCATCACTTGAATAGCAAAGTAGGATGGAGCAGAGTCTTATTAGCACATACCCCACAGCCAGTGAAAGCCAAATTAATTTAACCTGGACCTAGAGCTTCCACAGGAATTCAGCCTTGGGCTAACAGTGCTTCTCATTTGCTGGGTTGACTAGGATTGATTTCTGAAAACTATTCCCTGCTACCTGGGCAAAAGTGGGGTTCTTTCATTTGTTCATGCATTCATTCATCCGGTCTGTATTTGTGAAGCTGCTGGAGGCCCTAGTGAGGTGCTGGGGATATGGAGGTAAAATATATACTCACCGTTTTCCAAGAGTTTATGGTCTGGGGTAGAGCTGGGGTAGTCTAGCAACTATCAACAAAACAGTGAGATGATGAGAGTAAGAATGGAGCATGAGGGGCACCTGGGTGGATCCATCTGTTAAGATCAGGTCATGATCTCAGGGTCCTGGGATGGAGCCCCAAGTGGGGCTCCCCACTCAGCAGGGAGTCTGCTTGTCCCTCTGCCCCTTCCCTCCCCCCACTCATGCTTGTGCGTGCACACTCTCTCTCTCCCTCTCTTTCAAATAAATAAAATCTTTAAAATAAATTTTAAAAAAAGAACAGACCTAGAGATATCTGGTAGGAGCACTAGATGTCATTAAGGGAGAAGAGTTGTCAGGAAAATGTTGAGGGGTTCCTGAGCTGACTCCTGAAGGGAAGGTAGGCATCAACCAGGTGAGAAGTGGGGAAATGGGGTGCACACAGACCACACACAGCCTGTCTGTACTCCCTATTTGGCTGGCAAGCCCTTCTTTACCCTTATGGGTTGGATTCACTCACGTGCTCGCAAATGTTTAATAACTGGCTCTCTGAAAAACAGTGCGTGCGTGTGTACACAGAGTTGGGAAATGACATAGAGAAACACGCTATTTTACAGTGTTTCTACCAGGTAGATGTAACCGACTCAAATAATTTCAGAGCATAGATGATAGTAAAATACCCAGGAAGTGATGAGTCTTGAGTAATACATCTGTTATGACTTGAATAACATCTATACAATTGCATATGTTATATACACAGTTTATTTAACTGTAAGTTTGTGTAATTTAATTTTTATTGATGGCTGCATTTAACAACCAGCTCAAAAAATGCCTGAAATGTAATACTTGGCTTTTGCAAGCTGGTTCGAGCCAGCTCTCTCACATCATTGACTGGATTCATTCTCTCCCTCGGCAAGAGTGTGCCGAGCATCTACTGTTTACCAGGCACTGTTCTGAGAGCTGAGACTACCTCAGTGAACAAAACAAAGAACACAATTCCCTTCTGGTTCTAAAATTCTGATTTTTAATCACTGATCTTTCCAACCAGCCTTGAGCCTCCATGTTCCCTTTACTGTCTCCAAGCCTTGTCTTGCACTGACCACAGTCCGGGCTCCCTGGGTGTATCATTCCCAGAGCCGCAAGTGCGCATACATCCAGGCATCTCAAGAGTCTAACATTCAGAAGCAGCAGCTAAGGACATCTAGTCTGACCTCAGACATCCTGCAGCCCTCCTGCGGACCGGAGGTAGTCTGAGAGATGTACTAAGATGCGGAGCTACCAGAACCTCTGTGACCCCGGGGGAGACGGCTGGGGATTAATCTGTGTTCCTACCTGATTGCTATGTTCCTTTGTCACTCCTCCTGCTCAGATTGTGATGCCCTTTTCCTGTCATCCCAGGGCACCCAGATTTCCTGTGCTTTGCCCTTACTGTATTGTCTTAGACACAAGCTCTTTGAGGTTATAGACTGTGCCTCAAAATCAACAAGTATTTGATGATAAGCTGAAGAAATGTTCTTTCCATTTATTTGTTCAGATGGCCAAACCTTGTAAGTTTATCATCTCTGGAAAAATCAAACTTAGCATGTTTATGTGCACGTGTAAAGACTGCTCCCCACTTGGCCGCCATGGTTTTAGGAGGCAATCTGAATGTGACCTTGAACTTGAACAAACGTGGAGAACAAATAGGTGCTGGTCAGTAGGTTCTGAGAGATGGAGTTCAGGTCCTGGGACGAAGGGGCCAGCTAACACCTTGCTGTGAACTCGGGTACCGATTTTTTGGCTTCTTAACATAGGCAACTGGGCTGGATATTCCCGTAGTTTGGTGTTCCATGACTGTATTAAACTTTCCTAATAGTCGCAGGATGCAAAATGGATGGTTTGGATAATTTTTTTTTTTTTTAATATATATAGAGTTCAAAGATACCTATTTAATGAAAAGGTGGGAACAAGACTATCAGATATGGTAGACAGTTCTACTTAAAACACCATTTCCGTATTCACATTGAGTTGAGATGCATTTGATAAATTGGAGAATGATTTATTCTAATATCAAAGTGCGTTGGTGCAAAAAACAAACAAACAAACAAACAAACAAAAAAAACAACCCACTTTTCTTTTTCCTAGGCAAGGGAAGCCCAGAATAGTAGGAGTAGAATTATAACCTTTAGCAGGAAAGGGAAAAGCCCTCAGTAAACTACTGCACAGCAGAGCCTCTTCCAGCTAGAGTTTAAGAAGATAAGAAATTGGCAGAGGCACCAAAGGCTCTACCCGGAGAGGTGCATCCCCACCTTGTACAGCTCTGGACCAGCTCTTGTTCACGGGGCTACACAGCCAGCAGGGCACACCCTTGGGGAAGAGCCTACGCTCCATCTGCATAGCCTGGACTTCTGAAGACAGCATTTCTAACCAAATGTTTTCCTGTGTGTGTGTTTTTTTAAAGAACCCTTGCAAAACCTCCAGCCTCTAAGCCTCCAAGCTGCCTCTCAGAGGAGCGATTCCTTTGCTTAGAAAGCAGCATACGTTTTGAGGGGTCGTCCCATAAGCCGATTTTCCCAAAAGAATTGCAGATGGGGAGGTTTTTCAGAAATGTCCATGTCTCGTTATAGCAGAAATAGCTGTACTTCAAACGTTTATGGTTTGGGGTCATCTATTCTTTTACTCCTTAATGTGAAATTACTATGATTTTTATAAACGAGAAAAACCAAACTATATAAAAGTGTGTAAGGTTAAAAAAGAAAAAGGAGGAAGAATGCAACCTTTCTCTCCATGTACTCAAGATGACCTAATTTTAAATCCTCCGAAAATGTAGTGTTACTTTGTATTTCCAGCTGTGGTGTCAGTGAGCATCCATTCATGTCCCCTGCACTGGGTGTTGAGACTAAGACTCAGAGTGCCTTGCAGCAATAAAGAATGAGGGTGGAAACTTCCCTGATAGGTATCTCACCAAATGACTTCTCACCCTTAAAGTATTGCATTGTTAAATAAGACTTTTTTTTTTTTTTTCATTATTTTTCTCTGGAGACAATTAAGATGCCCCTTTTTTCATGAACTGCGGTAATCTTCCAAAGGGTTGAGGAAGAAAGAGAGAGCCAGGCTGTGTAATGTTCTCCATGAAACATGATGTTGGTGTTATTGCATTCTTGTTCCTAAATAAGCTTTCTAAAAATACAGTCAAATCATGCTGGCCTGCAGAACTACATTCACGGTACTGCAGTGAATAAGTTGAAGGGACGGCTATTTCCCAAATGTTTCTTTATATTAAATTTTTTATTGTATTAAATAGAATATCTTTTTATTAAGAAAATCCAATAATCAGGACCTTGGAAATCCAGTTCTTTTCCTTTATTTATTTATTTATTTATTTGTTTGTTTGTTTGTTTGTTTGTTTTTGTGTTCCATGTAAATGAGGTTGAATGTCACCGGAAGTCACTGGTAAATAGGTTTCTGCTTCTTTGTTTTTGTTTTTTGCTCTTAAGCTTTGAGACTTTCATGTGTACAGAAATAGAGAGACAGAACTTTTCTACTAGCTTTGTGCTCGGCTCTTTGCCCTTTTGATCCGACAGGACATGTTTGGGGAAGAAAATGTCCCTATGAAACCTAGTACTAATTCTACCTGGGAACACATTCTGGTAATTGTCCTATTGTGATAGGATGGAGAATTCAATCCATCGCATATAAATGCAACACATGTAAGTTAAATTATCTTTGGAATAAATGGCTCTAATCTTTTTTTCAAGTTCAATCTCATCAACTAGAATGAGTTTTGGTCACTGGGGTATGAAGCCTCCTATTATTTCAGCTTCACTGAATGAATGGACAGATATTAGGCCTGGATCTACCATACTGATGAGGTGTGTAGAATGGAGAGTTTGAGTTTTCTTTAAAAAAAAAAATCTCTAAATGGGCCTTGCAATTCATAATAATAATAATTATATCCCTCATTTTTTTCCTGTACCTAGTTTGTGCTAGACAGGTGCTGAGCAGGTACTGAACTCTAATACAACCCAAGTGGGCAGGCATTTAATGTCACTGCTTCTCATACAACCAATTAAAATGACATTCCACTAGATACAGTGGTCTGCAACTCACCATTTCCCTAACAATACAATATATAAATGTTTCCTTTTTCATTGACGTGAATCTAACTTCCTCTGGTTTGCAGTTGCCAAGTATGTCCTAGTGTCTCAGTGCAAATAACCAGGTCCTCAGCAGTAGAGACTCAAGCTGCCTCTGGTTGGTTTGCGATGCTTGCAAACTATGTCCCACTGCATAAGCTTGTGCAGATCTGTGTATTTCTGGGCACATTTGTAAAACTGAGGTTCGTTATTTGATATTCAGACAACTCCGGGAAATCAAACATTGCAAGTAGTCACTTCTCCTGTTAATGTGTAATAAAACTAAGCCATGATTGCATTTAGATGGGGCTGAGATGAGAGGGGGGCGGGGAGGGCTGCCTCACATCACACTCATGCTCTTCCAGCTGTGTTGTCCCTGTGTACCTGTCCTTCTACTCAACTCCTACCCATCCTACGAGGCCACCTTCTCTCTGAAACGTCCCTTGTAAAGCCGGTTCCGCCAGTGTGTCAGACAGGCCACAGACGACTCCCCAGGACCCGGGCCCAAGAGCCCTGGCTTCCCCTTCCCTCCATCAGTATCTGGAACAAGGATCAGGCGCTTGGAAGAGCAGACAGTGTTTTGTTCTGATGCTAGTGACAGAATACCCAATTCAAATCAGCTTGAACTGAAAAGAGATAATTGGCTCATATAATTGAGAAGTCCAGGGCCAGTTTCCAGGTTTAGGTGGGATCCAAGGTCACCCCCTTTTCTTGGCTGTCTTCCTCGGAATCAGTTCATTGACTGGCAGGCTCTCCCTTCGTTGTTCCAAGGCAGGCTCCTGTTCATCTCCTGTCCCCAGCAGCCCCACAAGGAAGCCCATTCATTCAACGCAACGTGTATTTATTGTGCGCCTACCACGTGCCAGGAAATATTCTGGACCTGGGGGAGAGAGCAGTGAACCACGCAGGCAAAAACCCTTGGCTTACCTCTGTTGATTTTCTCTTCCACAAAAGTTCTAATAACTGTTCCCAGGGGTTGTGTCTTACTGGCCTGACTTGGGTCACCAACCATCCCTAGAATCACTGGTGAGGTCAGCGCCCTGTAACCGGATGGATTGGGCTGAGCTGGGGGGAGGTTCTCCAGAGGAAAGTGGACACACTGTTGCCAGCAGGGGGAAGAACGGATGCTGCTAACTAAGCAAAAACAATAGCTGGCCCCGTGGCTCGGCGGGGAAATGCCCATCGATTTGCCCACCAGCTGCTCTCAGGTTCTGACTCCCAGTGCCCCAGTTCTCAGTCAAGTCTTTTCCAGCCCCAGGGTCGCTGACACACTCCTTTCTTCCCTTTGTGCAGCTCCAGATGAAGATGAGCGAGCGGGCCGCCTCCCTGAGCACCATGGTGCCCCTGCCCCGTAGTGCCTACTGGCAGCACATCACACGACAGCACAGCGCTGGACAGCTCTGCCACCTGCAAGGTAAGCGCGGGGCCAGGTGCCCGGGCAGTGCGCCTGGCAGCCCTGTGGTGGGGGAGCACAGCCAGCCTGGCTGTCCCCTTTCCCCCGGGGCCAGGGCCCCCATCGAGGCCGCACTCCGGGGCACGTCCTCGATCACAGCGTCCTGGGGAAATAGTTTAACATGCAGATTCTTCTGGAAGTGGCTGAGCAAACCACCTTGATCAAACACCTGCACAGGGTGTGCGCAAGAGGGGTGGGGTCCACGCGGTGAGAAAACAGGCTAGTAGTGCAGCATCAGCATCACTTGGGAACTTGCTAGAAGGCAAATGTTCAGGCCCCTTCGGGGATCCTGAAAGTTCCAGCATCAGGCACTCTGGGGTTGGGGCCCAGCCATCTGTGTGTTCATCTAGCCCTCCAAGTGATTCTCGCGAATGCCCAAGCTTAGGAGCCATGTGCTGTTGGAAAGGGATGCCCTGGGCAGGGCCCTGGGTTCTGGTTCTGCGGGGACTCTAAGCAAACCCTAGGAGGCCTGTCTTCCAGAAAAGTGGGCTCAGAAGCGGGATACAGAAGGGCCCATGGTGGGGACAGCAGGAATAATTGGAAAAAAATTTTAAACATTTTCTTATCTTCTCAAATGCAGTTTTTATGGTTTACAGTATGCAAGAATAGCTTGTGCATATGTAACTTATAAAAAATAAATAGGCCTCTGGGGGGGACCCCTGCTGAAGAACTTTGCACGATCAGCTGGAAGACGCCAGAACTTTGAAGGGCATGCGCGAGACGGCACCTAGTTCACATGCAGTAATCTGTCAAATAAATGAATCTGAGAACAAATGAAGGGCCACAGAGGTGGCCGTAAATAGCACTGACTGTTCGCTAGTCACTGAGCCTTTTCAGCCCTTCCTGGTGGCCATTTCTCCCCCAGAGAGCTTTTCCCGTTCTTTCTTCCTGGAAGCCTGGGCCTCTCCCCCCATCCTAGGTCACTCTTTTTCATCTCTAGGTCTTACCTCCCGACTCCAAGGTAGCCCTCCCGGACTCCCGTATAACTGGCGTGGGATCTTGACTATATGTGCTCCCAAGACGAGGGTGCTGACCCCCCTCTTTAGAGTCCTTATCCCAGTGCTCACATCATGTTGAATTGTGTGGCTAGTGGACTCGTCTTCCAGGAAGCAGTAAAGCCAAGGAGAGCTGGGTCTTTTGTCCTCATCATTTTATCCCCCCAGTGCCTTGACGCAGTGGCTATCCTGAGTATTTGTTGAACGAATGTGTACTGAGGGTACTTACATTCTAGTCTTTGTGACTGTAAGTTCTGCTCCCCAGCAGAGAACATGGCACAGTGTGGATGCTCAGAAAATATATCCTGAGTGCCCGTGTGAGTGAACAAGCTTACTTCCCAGGACATACCCACAGAGAGAGAGAGAGAGAGTTGGGTTAGATCAGGTTGTCCCGAAGACCATTTGTTCCCTAGCATGTTCACAAATTTTTGCAATATTCGAATTACATTATCAGCATTTTTCTCATATGCATACCCTCTGTACTATTATTCAATTTTACACGGTCTCGTCTCCTTAAATAAATTCCTTTTTGTAAAGAAAATTGTATGCCACTGCCTTTATACTATTATAGCAGCTGGCGGTGGTTTTTTTTTAAGATTTTATTTATTTATTTGAGAGAGAGAATGAGATAGAGCATGAGGGGGGCAGGGGCAGAGGGAGAAGCAGACTCCCTGCTGAGCCAGGGACTCCAGGATCATGACCTGAGCCAAAGGCACTCGCTTAACCAGCTGAGCCACCCAGGAGCCCAGCAACTGGCTGTGTTTTTTAATATACAATAAGATAAATAGCAGTTATTTTTATTTATTTTTAAAAAATTTTTATTATGTTAATCACCATACATTACATCATTAGTTTTCGATGCAGTGTTCCATGATTCGTTGTTTGCATATAACACCCAGTGCTCCATGCAGAACGTGCCCTCTTTAATACCCATCACTGGGCTAACCCATCCCCCCACTCCCCTCCCCTCTAGAACCCTCAGTTTGTTTTTCAGAGTCCATCGTCTCTCATGGTTCGTCTCCCCCTCCGATTTCCCCCCCTTCAGATAAATAGTAATTATTGAAAGTTTAAAGAAGTATGAATAACATAAATTCACACAAAGCTATTAAATTGCTTTGTAACTTGACTTTTTACACTTAACCAAGATGATCTTTACCAAGAAAGTTTGTCATTTTAGATTCTGCATGTCGGGCCTGCAAAGAAAAGTTGGGAACCAAAGTGATGTAGGCTTCATAGGGAGGAAATTGATAAGTGACCTTAATTCCTGAGATACTGAGTGGTAATTTGAGAAGTCGGTTTGCATCAAAGGTGATGTATGGTGGGATTTCCCTAGAATAGCATGTTTGCAAAGATGCACTGACAGTGGGATAACCTGAACACTTAGGATATGTTGCAGTTTTAGAATTTATTAGTGAATATCCCAGAGCTTAAGAAAAGCTTAAGAAAAGATGCCATATGAAGAGCATACTAACCTTCCTCTCCTTAACTTATCAAACTATCCTTAACCCAAATGAGCAGACATTCATCAGCAATGACAAAGCCTGAGGGTCTTATCAGGACCCTAATGGTATAATAATACTTTACAAAATCTTTTGGAGTTTCAAAAAACATCTTTTTAGGTATAAAGAGGATGTTGTGGATACTGTTACACTCTGTTTGTATGCTCCCAAGGTATATAAGACTGTTCTGACAACATCTACATCTGGTTACTATGAAGGAAACAGCTCTATTTCCACAGCATACAGACACATTTTTTCAAGAACAACAACAAAATTTGCAAATTCACCTGCACGCAAAAAGCCCATATTAAGGGTGGAAGGCCATACACAGCTCACAGGTCTGGGATGATTGTCAAAGACTAGTAATCCCCTAATTCCAAAGTAATAGGAGTGATAATGGTACCTCTAGAAGTAGAGAAGAGCTATACACAGCATAACAGCAAAGAAAGAAATTCCCATTCTTTGAGAAGTTCCCATTATTTCCTTTTATCAACACTAGCATGTCACAAATCAACTCATCAGAATTAAACTTGGGTTTATTCCCTTTATTGTTTTTATTATTAATTATCCCTACAATCTATCACTCAAAAATAATGAGAGATTACTGTAAAATCAGGTTTGGGTTTCTTGGTATAGATTTTTCAAGTGATCACAGACATAGGAGTCCCGGAACAGTAATTCGAGGATAGTGATTTCTTAATTTCTAGTGAGATTAATGGCCACCACAATGCGAATGAATACCACAGATTTCCTGCAGAGCTGATGGATTCTCAAGCTTTGTATTGATACTCTATAAGGTTTTGAAGATGATTGTGTTCTAGGTTTTGAAGGTGATAATTAAAGCTTCTCTTGGTTGCTCTTTGTCACATTATGATGTTCATTGAACATGAATTTCCGTTTGAGTTCTTACAGTTTTTCCCTGTTTGGCACACGGATAATACTTGCTGAATACTCTAATATCTTAGAGTATCTGTATGCATGAAAATGGCATGATAATTGTTTCAGAGTTATTTTTTGCTTTATGTTTTGGTACCAGTTACTCCATCAGATTATTTGCTTCTACATACTTTTGTTCCCTGTGTTGGTGAATGTGTTTAATTTTTATATTTAATTTGTACCAATGTTTACGGAGAGATTTCTTCACCTACATGTTCTGCGTTGATTTGTCTACATTTGTTTTATCTTGTGGATCGCTTTTGAGTCACCAGTATTCATTGAGATACAGGGCCAATATGTGGTCTATGTGTCGTATGGGACTCAATTTACCAGTAATTTGTTACCTTAAGAAAAAAAAAAAAAGTTCTCAGACTACCTAAAATTATCTTGTTTATTAGAGGTGGTCACTTACATGACAAATAGGATCAGTTCGTGTGTTGATCTGCATATGCGACCTGTCTTCCTCCTTCCCCTCCCCCCACCCCCAGAATAAAGTTGAAACTGGAAGAAAATGAATGACATCATTGCCTGTGTGTGCCATACATTGAGGTTACATGGCCCATGATGTCTTCTTGTTTGATGGTGTTTGTGCGTTGTGACTCCTCTGGCCAGCTCATTTGCCTGGGGGGTATTTCAGGATGACTTTTCCAGATGACAGATCTGGAAGCTAATCTTGGAAAACATATAGACCCTTACAGGGACATTGGTCCATCTGGTTGGAGAACAGGTCAATTCCTCTCCAAATTCAGTCCTACAGAGCCACCTCCTGGTTGGTTTTGGAATTATTCTCTTATTATTCCTGTCGGTGGTGGGCAAGAGGGGCTGGCTTTGACACAGCCTGGTGGGTGAAGACAGATTTAATCCACCATCACTGCCTCTCCTGCCCCATTTCCAGTTTTCATATCGAAATGCCTTTGAGGGTTGAGCATATACAAAATCAACACGTGAAAGAGGTTTATCATGAATCCTGGAGGAAATTCATGAAAGAGAAGCGTTTATCAAGTTGAACACTGTATTCACAGGGTTCTTTCAGGAATGCATCGCCTAAAATAACCACAGAGCGGTGGGTTCCCAAGTGTGTTCCGTGGAGTATTAGCCTCAGTAGATATGGTTCTTTCCCAAAACAGTACTGTAGTCCAGTAAGTTTGGGGGAAATGCTCCATGTTACGTTAAATTCTCCTTTTGGAGTTTGAGAATGCCAATCACTGTCCTGCCATAAAGAATCTGTTTAATTTTGTTTAAACTAGACTCTGCAAATTTATTTGCACATGAAACCTGTTCGCTCCTTTTTTAATGTAAATAAACATGAACAGACCACTAGTGAAGTGCTAGATTTGTTCCTCACAAGGCAGACAAAACATACTGAATGAGTATCTTTTATGAAGATAGCCTTTCTTAAAGACCTGCTTGGGGGCGGTAGGAGACAGCAGGTGTGTCCCTCTTCAGTGGGGGCCCTTCTTAAACTCTGTCACTTCCTTTCAAAGTTATCCTCTTAGGAATCTTTCTTTTACTTCAAAGGTGCTCCATTGCTTAATAGTTCCAGAATCCTTCTAATGGAATTGCCTTGGAAGACAGTGTCCCTTGTTTATAAACAAGAAGAAAATAGGTATCATTTATCAGATTTGACTTTAGATAATTTTAGGAAATCAGAGATTGGCACCAGATGTTTGTGTCACCATCTTCCTGATATCCTTCACGTTGCCGTATATGGTTCTCCTGACAACACTTGGAGTTGGAAAAAGCAGGACTGTGTTCTCCATTTCCATGAAGGCAGAACCTGAGATGCTTGGAGGTCAAGTACCTGCTCAAGATCACATGGCTAGTGGGTGGAGGGACTAGCGTTAAAACTCCTTTCTTTTATCGTATGTTCTTACCCGTGAGAAGAAATTCTGCCACCATGGGTGTCTCAAAGGCACATACCATAGAAAGGAAAGAGCTCTTCCAGAGGAAAGAGCTCATGCAATTTTCATGTTTATTTTAACGATGGTAGATTCCTAGAAGCAAGCGGCTACTTCAGAGACATCAACACTGGTTTTTCAATATTAATTCTAACACAGTCACATATGTGGTGTGTGCATCAGTTAAGAGAGAATAGATTAAGATTTGAGCAAATGTGAAAGGGTAACAAATAAATGAAAGTCTCAAGCTCTCATGTCTATCAGGATCAGGGAGGATGTGCAAACAGTGAGACAGGGCACGGATGGGCGTGGTGGGGTCCCTGGTGAATCCCAGGAACCCTGGGGCAGAAGAAGGGACAAGAGAACAGGGAAATAGACACCTTTATGGAAGTTTGAAGTTAACTATTGACCATCAATTCCAAATGCTTTATGACCTGTGCAGGCCGGAGAAGAAGTCTGGGCCGAGATAGGGTCTACGGGCTGGTCCCAGCTCATGACCTTTGTGTGACCTGCAAAAATATGGGGCAGGTGATTCTATCCATTTCCTGGCTTTAAGCTAAAAATAGCACTGAAACCAAACCAGAAAGATTTGTTAGCCAGCATGATGATCGAGGCTGCAGGGGCTTCCATTCTGATGTGACCCCAAGTGAATACTATCAGTCACTTTTCTCACATACTTTTACAATCTAAGCAGTGATAAATGAAAGTTCAGGAAGGGCTTTGTTCTTGACCGAAGATTTGGGTTTTGCATCCATGCCGTTTGCACACTTGTCTGCTTCCTGTGGGAACTTTTATCAAACTGTAATAAAGATGTATGGGGTATTTACCTGAAGTCCTCAAACTCATTAAGTAATCTCTACACCCAACACGGGGCTCAAACCCAACCTCCTAACCATTTTGAACACAGATTGTATTTTGTTTCCACTGCACACATATTCATACCCACACACTGTAACACAGAGACAGTGTTAATGGGTTTAAATACTACTGCCAGCAGGTGGCAGTAAAACCTCTTGTTTGTATAAAATCAAGCGCTCTGTTTGCGGGGATCGGCCAACCAGGGACTGCCGGCCAAAGACAGTCCACTGTCTTGTTTTTGTGAACAAAGTTTTGCTGGAGCATCCATGCCCATTCGTCATGTATGCACTGTGGTTGCTTTTATGCTGCGGGCAGCAGAGTTGAGTGGTTGCAGTGAGACCGTATGGTCTGCAAAATCTAAGATACTTAGTATCTGACCCTTTATAGATGAAGTTTGCCAACCCCTGTCTTATCTCACAGAGGCTGCTGACATGGGCCCTCTGTGTTGCCTTCCTGACTTCTTCACTTATCTTGGTTTGGAGTCCAAGCCTGAAATTGATAAAGCCTAAGGAGTCCTTACAACAAAATTTCCTAAGTATAAATATAATATTGGCAATTTTTTTTTTAAGATTTTACTTATTTATTTGTCAGAGAGAGAACGAGAGCACAAGCAGGGAGGGAGAAGCAGGCTCCCCGCCGAGCAGGAAGCCCAACGTGGGGCTCGATCCCAGGAGTCTGGGATCGTGACCTGAGCCGAAGGCAGACACCCAACCATATGAGCTACCCAGGCGTCCCAGTATTGCCTTATTTCTAGTCCGGTTTCCAAAGAGTGTCCTAGACAAAAGTTTTCATAGTCCTATGATTCCTTCTCATTTCCCTTCAATATCCTGAACAAGGAGTTGATGAAGATAAAAAATTGAGGAAAGTAACCGCTAGTAGTCTGATCATAGCTCAGTACAAAGACCACGTGCAAATGAGATGTTAATCATGTAGTCTCTCCTGACTCTTACTTGAGCGCCCTCGGAAAAAAAATCTGATGTTGTATGTTACTTATTTCTCTGCTATAGAAACCTGTTGCTAGCTAATTTGATCGCGTGCTTTCTTGAAATATAACCGCCGGTTTTAAATTCTTTTCGGAAAAGATGTCACCAGCCCTCTGAAGCTTCATCGGACAGAGACTTTTCCTGCCTACCGATCGGAGCACTGACAGGAGCTGCCGAGAATCGAGAATCGTTGTGTGACACACTCGTGATGTGTTGGCCACCGCAGATCCACCAGGAGGCCACAGGATGACAGCGAGGGGAGCCACGATGGAAAGAGGCGGGAAGTCCTGGCTAATTGTGTTGGTCATTGGGAAATTGCAATGCAATACTTGTCTTTTTCTTTCTTTTTTCTTTTTTTAAAAAAATCTTAGCGTGATTGAGACATGCTCTATAGATACCGACTTTTTGTTCCCTCTTTTACAGCTGGACAGAAAGGAGTCGATGCCACAGAATGATTTTCTATTGTAGATACTATGTCCCTTGCACTTCTCTGAATCTATCCTTTTGTGGATTCTTGTGATTTTCCTTCTGAGTGTTTCAATTGTACGACAGTCAGTACTGATAATAAAATGGTTCTTCGTTATTTGTTATTCGTTGATACCGTATTCCTCAGTTGTTAATATTATGGTTCTGGTTAACTACGGGAAATTATTTCTTATTACGTAACCAATTAGTTAAATCAGTGCTTTGACTGGCTCTTACCTATTAGGTTAAGAAATAACTTTCAAGGACCCTTTAGTCTTCTTTTCAGGGTTATAGTTTTGCTCTCACACCATCTTCCTCCTACCCCCTATCTTCCTTTTTTTTAAAGCCTTTGTTTTGTTTGGAGTCCCTTCGTAAAACATTTTAAGATAAAAGAGCATTCGGGGCGCCTGGGTGGCTCAGTCGGTTAAGCGACTGCCTTCGGCTCAGATCATGATCCTGGAGTCCCTGGATCGAGTCCCGCATCGGGCTCCCTGCTCAGCGGGGAGTCTGCTTCTCCCTCTGGCCCTCCCCCCTCTCATGCTCTCTCTATCTCATTCTCTCTGTCTCAAATAAATAAATAAAATCTTTAAAAAATATATAAATAAATAAATAAATAAATAAAAGCGCAATTCTTCACCCCTATGTTCTTTGGATTCTGGTGATCTGGTTTTCTCTTCTATCTTCGGTATTTATGAAGGTATGTGACTGTCTTCCTTAGGAGCCATGAGAGGTCTGGCATTGCCCTTGATTTAGTGCGACCATTTATACATTCGCCCACTTACTCATTCAGCTGGTCTGGATGGAGCATTTTTTCTAGTTCCGGACACTGTGCTCAATAGAATCCAGGGATGGAGGGCTAAAGAGACGAAGGCCCTGTCACCTTAAGTGCAGAGGAGTATGGCAGGGAAATCAAGTTGCAATTATAATACAGAGTGACAACCGCTAAATGGGTCCCCAGCGGTCATGTGCCTCTGAAGAGGTGGTCAGTCTATGCCCCAGGCTTTCCGACTGGGATCTGCCAGATGGGAATTCCATCTTGGGAGGTCCTGAAGCTAGAATGGTTATGGCTGCATGGGAAGGAGGGATGGTGTGTGTCTCGGTCACTACCCTCTTGTCAGTAGTATTCCCGGATACAATATAGGGCATCTGGTTAAATTTGATATACGATGATTTAAGTTTTTAGTGTAAATATATCCCAAATATTGCATGAGATATAGATATACTAAAAATTATTTGTTGTATATCTCAGATTGAAATTTGATGGCATGCTCTGTATTTTTCTTTGCTAAATCTGACTGTCCTATTTCCCAGGCTCTAGACCTGTGCCTTACACGTAGCTCATGCTTGAAAAATACGTGATAATTGAATGGATAGATGAATAAACTCTTATCCCGGCGAAAGAATTCTTCCCATAAGGGGAGGCAAGTTAATACTGATTGTGGACTTTCTCAGTGCCAGACACTGAGCTAGGCCCTTCTAAAATTAGTTTTCCCCAGAAAAATCTTTCCTGTATTTTCTAGGAAAAAGTGAGTTTTACTCAGGGCCATAAAAAAGGTTCACTTTCATTTGTGCTCCTTCCCAAAAGTGCATAATTTCTCGAAATGGAGATTGACCAATGAAACCCCAGAGGACCTGCTAAAATCCAGGTCTGCCTAGCGAAAATCCCCATTGGATCTGAGTTAGTTGGGGTTTCCAAGGACACTGTTGGTTAGGATGTGTTTGTCTTGGAGGTGGAAAAAAATCGGGGGGGAGGGGGAAGGAAGATTAAATTCAGCTAAGAATTAGCAGATTAGGGACACAGACATGACACAGCGCTAATGGCTTTGCTGGAATGCTTTTGTGTTCTCTGTGTTCTGTGTAGCTACTTTCCACATTATGTTAGCTCATCCTCCTTCTCCCAGGTGTATTCAGATTCATCTTCTTAAAAATCTGGTTCGCCACAAACATTTGACTATTTCTTCACCATTTATTATCCTAACTCTAGCTGGCTCTTGTTTTTATTTTCTTTCTCTTCTAAAACTGTCTCATAAGAGGTTCTCCCTGGTTCCCGGGGCCTTGGCTGCCAACATGGGGGCTGATGTTGAAGAAAGAGATAAAGGAAATGGAATTAAAGAAATAATTATCATTTTAATGAAGTCAAAATTGCTGAAGCAAGTCTAAAGCTTAATGAGCGTGTAAAGAAATGTCGCTGAATGTAGTAAACTACACATCAGAAGCTCCTTTAGGATTTTTTAAAAAAGAAACATTCGACCAAAAAAGAATTAGAGTCCTACTTGGTTTCCTAATGGTTTTTATTTATTGTCAAGCACCATTCTAAGTGCTTTACCTGTATTACTTAATCTCCACAATGGGTCCACGAGGTAAGTAGAATTCTTGGTTCCATTTTATAGATGGGGAAACTGAGCTTTAAGGAGCCTTAATAATCTAAATCATATGCCCAAGATCTCTTAGCTTTGTTGAAAGGTAAACGGTGACACATTAACGTTTTCAAGTTTATTTGAGCAATAGTCGTTTGAATTGGGCAACGCCAAACCAAAGGTGGCTAGGGGTGCTCTGGGGACAAGATCCCAGACAGGAGCCAGGGGGAGGTTTTTATAGAGACGATGAGGAAGCAAAGCAAAGAAATCATTTGACTGACTCTAGTTTAAGTGGTTGCTTTATTTGGGAAAGTCTCGTGATTGGTTGTGCTTGAGTTTCATATTCTAGGATTCCCATGCATTGACTCTGGCTTGCGTTTTGGTTGGCTTGTGGGGGCTCCTGGCGCCTTAGCCCCACCCCATCCTTGTTTAATTACTTTAACAGCTACTAAAGGGCAGACTCACATTTGAACCCAGGCAGTCTGATTCCTGAGCCTACTATATCGAGCCCTAACACGTGCTGCCTTAGAGAGCAGTACGCTTTTCTTTAACGGGTGAGAATCTAAATATTTTAGGCATATGGTCTCTGTTTCTGCTGTGCAAAAGCAACCATAGATAATACGTGAGCCGATAGGCATGGCTGTGTGCCAGTAGAATTTTATTTACAAAAGCAAGTGGCAGACTGGATTCACCCACCCTGTAGTTGCCAACCCCTACTCTAAATTATAAGAACCTCAAATACTCCCTTTTATTGGTTTCAGGTTTGGGATCGAAACCATGAAAAATTTAAACGCCTTAATCCTGGAGCTTAAATAAAGGGAATAGGGACTTGAACTGATTTTTCTTTGTCTTTTTCTAATCTCTAACCCAGGTGATGACCATGTAATGTAAGAAAAGGGGGAGGTTTTCAAAGCCATGTGGATTTGTACGTGATTCAAACTATATTCTAAAGCAAGCACCCATGCCAACATTGGAAATGAGCTGAATCTGGAGGTTAAGCTACAGAATTCTTCTTTGACATAGTTGTTGTTTCTGCTTTAATTATATACTAAGAAAAGCAACAATTTTTTTGGTGGGAGGTGGGATGGGGGGATTGGTGAATAAAGTATATGTTCTGTGTGTCCCCTTCGCATGCAGGGCCAGTGATATAAAGATCTTTTACTCAGTTTGAGGCCGATTAATGTAGTAGTTATTAAAATGCTTTCTAGGGTGAGACTATTTGGGTTTCTGAAAGTCATTCATTCATTTCCCAAGTATTTATTCAGTATCATCCCTGGGTGTGCCTGGCTGTGTGTGGGAGTTTCCAGGAACTGTGTGGGTCCACTTATATGTGGATTATTTTCCATAAATACAGTACTGTAAATGTATTTTCTCATAATAATTTTCTTAACATTTTCTTTTCTCCAGCTTACTTTATTATAAGACTATAATATATAATACATACAACATGCAAAACATGTGTTAATCAACTGCGTTATTGGAAATCCGACTCCTAGTCAACAGTAGGCTGTTGGTAGTTAAGGTTTTTAAGTTAAGGGGAATCAAGTTATTCTCAGGTTTTCAACTGAGGAGGATTCAGTGTGCCTTACCCTTGTGTTGCTCAAGGGTCACCTGTGTTAACAAAATCTTCTTCCCTCTAGTCCCAGGAAAAAACTACATCCATTCTCAGATTCCCATTAAGACAGCAAACTCAATACTTTCCATTCATACTGAGGTTTTAAGTTCTTTGGGTTAAATATTGGAGGTAAGGCTGCCCATCTTCTGAAGAAAGTCAACAGTTGGCTGATTTCAGAGTAAGCCCATTGGCTCAATCTGTGATAATTCCATTCAGCCAAGGCAGGACCTTGTGATAATCATTTGCCTACAGCTGTGCTGAATAAGATGGAGCCACCCGCATTCTACTCTCTGAGCTTGTAGTTCTCAAATGTTGGCAAAAGATACTGGGGAGCCCGTGGTTCTACATTTCCGATCAGTGTCTCTAGGTAATTCTAGGGCAGGTGGTATAAAATCCCGTCTTAAACCTTGAGGAGATAGAAATGGTGAGATTTGGCCCCTAGAGGCAATCATTAAGGTGTTCTTAACCAGGACATGGCCAGCAAGTCAGCAGGAAGAGCTGGGATGCCAGCAGATGCGGGAATTCGGGCACAGAGGTACAAATGTGATTCTGCATGTGGGCTACCCACAGGATGGGGAGATGTATTGTGATTGTGGCTCTGGAAGTGGGCTCCCACATGGCCTTTTCAGCGCCTTGGGGATATTTTCTTTGTTGCTATAACAACTAATAAGGAGACTTGGTTTGACCTTCTTTGTTTCTCTAAGATGCCTGAAGTGCAAGGTCTTCCCACACTGTTCTTTTTTTTTTAAAGATTTTATTTATTTATTTGACAGAGAGAGACACAGCGAGAGAGGGAACACAAGCAGGGGGAGTGGGAGAGGGAGAAGCAGGCTTCCCGCCGAGCAGGGAGCCCGATGTGGGGTTCGATCCCAGGACCCTGGGATCATGACCTGAGCCGAAGGCAGACGCTTAACGACTGAGCCACCCAGGCGCCCCCACACTGTTCTTTTTTAATAGGAAACCGCCCCCCAAGAGCTACCTGTGAAAGCAAAGCACAGACTGGAGAAGATGAGCAGGGTAAGGAAGGGGCCAGAGTCCAGTTGCTATTGTTGACGACTCAGGGCTGAGCCACTAGCCAGCCGGCCTCCCACCCCTCCTCCTGCCCCAGGTTTCTCCCAACCTTACTGCAACAGCAACTTGCTTTTCTTTAGCCTTTGGTACTGTTGCATTTCCCTCTGCTGAAAAGCAGGAGCTGCTTGAGCGAACTGAAGATGTTGAAGATGGGTAAAGATCAGCGTTTTTGGTCTGAGCTTTGGCAGACCGTGACGGCTCCGCTCTGGGTCTCTGTATTGTTTACATGTTGTTTTATTGGCTTGTTTACATTGGAAACCCTAAGAGGCAAAGAACCAGTTTTAATCATTTGTCTTTTCAGTAGGTAGTTACCCTTTCTAGGCCCAAACAATGTGGCGCACGTGGAAGCCCTCTTTTAGAAACGGTCTGCAAACTGGCCAAAGTCGACCTACATCCTGCCCTTTTTTTTTTTTTTTAAGATTTTATTTATTTGGAGAGGGCATGAGCAGGGGTGGGGAGAGGGAGAAGCAGACTCCCTGCTGAGCAGAGAGCCCGACATAGGGCTTGATCCCAGATCCCAGGACCCTGGTATCATGACCTGAGCCAAAGGCAGACGCTTAACCAACTGAGCCACCCAGGCGCCCCTACTAACTGCTTTTGTAAATAAAGTTTTATTGGCACAGGGCCATGCCTATTGGTTTATGTGTTATCTCTGGCTGCTTTTATGGGACATCTGTAGAGCTGAGTGGTTGTGACAGGGCTGTATGGAAAGGCTTGTTGGGCCCTGCTCTGTATGAGCCCGGCTGTCCCCTGGCTGATGGCTAAGATCCTTGCTACTGCACATGTCTCCCATCTTCGGTGTTACCTGTGAAATGAACGTTCTCCGTGCACGGGAGTGCTCAGCCCTCCTCCATGGCAGAGGTCATTGTTTCTACAGTTCCACTGGCTTAGAAAAATCTTACCTTCCTCCACTCTTGCCAAACTGACCCTTGAGACTTCAACTTATACACCAGGTTGTCGGAGTTCCTTCCTGAGACCCCCAGACCAGACAAAGTCACCAGTCCTAAGTTTTTATGAAGCGTTCATGCATAGCACACATTACTGTTTAGAATGACATTTTCCTGTGGTTATTGGATTGTCTGCCTTTTCCATGCTTCTCAAGCTCCTTAAGAGCAGGTGTTATGTCTGTTTGGCTTAGCTTTGTACTCCCGGTACTAAACAAAATACCCAGTGAATTTAGTGGGTGCTCAATAAATATTCATTTTATAAAGAAATGGAAAGTGAGTCCACAACAGATGCATCATTAAATCACGGTATACGTCATATGGGTTCTACCTCGGATGAGTAGTCTCTCTCTTATAGAGAGGTCCATGCCGGGAAGCTCTAACATTTCTGGAACTTGTGTGTGCTGAACATAATCCTTACATCATCCCTGTGAGGTGACCTCCTGTCCCCCATTTTATGAAGTAGAACCTACAGCACTGAGACTCGAAGCAACTTGCCTCCAGGACAGTGTAACTCCAGTTTCGACACTCTACTTCTACACTTGGGTTTCCCAGACTGTATGCTAAGGTGCCCTGGGGTGCCGCAATGAACTCACAGGGGTGCTGTGCATATACTGAGTTTTTGCAGGAGACAGTGGTACTCAACATGTATTGGGCCCTTGGGAACTGCTGGCTAGAGGCTGTTCAATTTCCACATTAGATCACACTAAATTCACTTCTGTGATGCCCTTTTTGGGAAGCTGGGTTTTGGGAACTTGCTCTGATAAAAAGCAGAAGTACTTTAGCAAGGGATTAAGTCGGACACTGCACAATATAAAGATGACCAGTAAAACTCATGCTAATAACTTAGAATTTTCATTTTTCCTACGATGACCTAATAGCAAGTGAGAAACATGGTGATGAGTAGGGGAGAGCTTGGCATTTCATGACATTTCATATTCCTTAACCGGCACTTCTGCTTTTTCCACGAGGAGCTCTGCATTTTTGTTGGTCTCACAGATTCTGTGGCCAGTCCCGTGCAGAAGGTGCTCCTCGAAGGAAGGGCGAGGTGAGCAGGACAGCGGATTATGTTTGGGTGTCTTTCTGGGCCTCTCTCCTGCTTCCACACGAGCCTCCCACCCAGAACTGGTGCTCACCTTTTAAGCTTCCAGTCCAGTCATTTGATAATTGACCTCTATTGAAGACATGGGGCACAGTTCCTATTTTGAGCGAATGCCCCAAGCCAGTCACAGTGACTGCACCTCGCTAAATACTGTAGAATTATTTTCCTCATCACTGAATTCCTTTTAAAGTTGTACCTTCATAACAAAGAAAGAGAATCATTTGGTTATCAAAGGAAGCCAGCCCCCAAATTTACTTTCCTTTAGCTGTCATGCAAATCGTGAGCCAGAGGCCCAGCAGGATGGCTTTGAAGATAAAGATCACAGTGCAGTCCTAGAAAGGTTTCAATAGGGTTTCTGATGATCCTGTGATTTACTTGGAGAAGGAAGAAAAGAGCAGAGAACAATAGGAAGAACGGGCTCTGAAGTTATAAAAGCCCAATATCTAATTCTGGTCCTTTCGTTGCCTGGGGGAAATGTCAGTTAACAGTGAAAGGGTCAGACAGGGCTTGACCAGGATTTCCTCAAGTGCATTCCAGGAGATGCCAATGCAGGTTGCGGGGGGGGGGGGGGGGGGGGGGGGGGGAGGGCGGGAGGAGGGCAGTTTTGTCCTTAAGTGAATTTTTGGTAAATGTAGAGTCAGACTAGTTTTTTTTACTTTGTGAACTTCCTGAAGCCAGACATTGAGTAAACGTAATGTAATAGTCTAGAATAGGTGATCGGATGCAGAATTTTTGTCGCAACTGGACTTACACCTGTTTGTCAGGTTGTTGTTGGTACTGAATTAGCAGCTCTCAGTGACTAAAGGTAGGTGAAGGCAGGTCTCCTCGCTCTCACACATGGCCATTGGAGAGCAATTTACAATGTAGTTGCACCAATTTTCAAACATTTGCTAATAGTAACTAGCCATCAGGTACAGAAACAGTGATATGGCCCGAGGGGTGAGCTCCCTGTACTTTCAGAGGCTCTGATTGTGGTAAAGATTTCACTGAGGTGGATGAGACCATATTCTAGCAGCAAGATTGAGCTAAGTTTCTAGTGGGAGGTGGGAGAGTCTCCCAGCTATCAATCGAAAGGAGGACCTGTTGGGAATCGTAAGCCTGCAAGGGCACCATTTTGCCAGGTGAAGGTTCCTGGGTCTGCAGGAGTCTTACTGCCTAATCCTGAAAGGGATCAGAATGTCTACAGCTTTTCTAGTGATTCCATGGATTCTTAGACACCCCTTTATTCAGCAAGAAAAACCACTTCTTTTTTTTTTTAGATTTATTTATTTATTTGACAGAGAGATAGAGAACACAAGCAGGCAGAGAAGCAGGCAGAGGGAGAGGGAGAAGCAGGCTCCCAAGGAGCAGGGAGCCCGATGCGGGACTCGATCCCAGGACCCTGGGATCATGACCTGAGCCGAAGGCAGCCGCTTAACCGACTGAGCCACCCAGGTGCCCGAAAAACCACTTCTGACATCCATTATGCTAATGCACAAAACTTCTGGTCTTAACCAGATATAAAGACAGCAGAAGCTGCTTTTGGAGTGAGGGATTTGAGGAGTATTTTTTTGTTTTGTTTTCTTCTTTTTGCAGATCCCAGCTCATAAATTCTGGAATGTAGGTTTCCAATGAGGGTGTTGCAAGTATGAAATGTGTAGCTTAAAATGAACGTCCTCCTATATCACCCTCTTTGTTGTCTTTATGAATTTAAATTTTATTATAGATACTACAGTAGTTTCTGAAATTTAGGAGAGCTCTTTTCCCTGGGGCATCCTTTAGGATTGGGGTTGTGAGGACCCCATTTTAGGAACTAATGGGTGTGAGGAAAGAATCTCCATCTGGGTGCCTCTCAGCTATCGAGTAGTTGTGTTACTCTGCTCCATGCACTTAACCTCTCTAAGGATTCTTGGATTCTTCTCTCAATGATGTTGGGATAATAATAAAAGTTATTTTTTAAAATGCCTTGCAGGCTACTACAAAAGAGAGTACAAACTGGAAAAGTTCCAGAGATAGCTGAAATGCAGACTCTTGACCCAATATCCCCATCTACAAAATAACAGCAGGTGTTCTCCTGCCTGCCCATGTGGTTAAGACCCCAGAAGTCATAGGCGCCAAAATTCTTTGAAAATTGTAAAAATACTTAAACTTTGGAGTTCTTCCCAAATCAAGTGCCTCTCCTCCAAGATGGCATGAAATGAGAGACTGTGTTTAAAATGAAAGATGCTTCTGGCCTTATTTATGAGACAACCGTCACCTCCATGTTGTAGAAGAGAGAAAAAGGGAGTAATACTGAATGAGAAATTGCTATTTTCCAGAGATTTTTAATAAACTACCTTGTCTGACCCTCACCTACACATGAGTGGTATTATTTTAGGAAGAGGAAGCTGAGATGCAGAGGAAGCTGAGAGGTAGCAGAATTATTTAAATTCTCACAACCGGTGAGTAGGGATTGCCTTGAATTAAGCTGGTCAGAATTCTAAAACAGGCATTGTTTCTGGTACACTGGGGAGCAATTAATTACATTGTTCTGCTTGGCCTTGGTGTTCCTTGCTGCGCAATGGGAAGGTATTGGCTGCCTTTCCAGAGTATACCAGTGAGAATTACAAGTGGGCTTGTCACTATTTCATTGAACAATCTGTCAGCAGTAAGAGACAACATTAGTTTTTTGGATTTTGTTTTTGTTTTTTTTTACTAAGATAATTAGTAATGGTCATATTTAAACTGAAGGCCAAATTCACATGCCTGTGGGGGCCAGACAAGTAATGCCAGTAAGGGAGGTTGGGCCACGTTTGGGTAGTAATGGAGCCCTGGTTCAGTGGGGCAGCCAAGTGTTGCCATGCAGAAACGTGAGGCCAAGAGTTGCTAAATCATCAGGGTTTTTGTTTTTGTGTCTTTGGTTAATTCAAAGCTGGAACTCTGGATTTGTGAAATTTCCCAGCTTTTAAACATTGGAAACTAATAATAAGCCAATATAAAGAGAATCCGTGCTGGTTAATGCCTCCTAGGTCCAAAGATAGAAGGAAAAATTAACATCTGTGAGCTAAAATCTAGAGTAGACCTTCCATATAAATCCCCAAATGAAATTGGGTTTGCATTGGTATTAACTATGGTTATTAGCTATTACTAAAATAATCTTACAAGTGGGGACAGAGACCAAGAGTTGAAATGCACAGGGAAATGGCACCATGTTTCTCAGGGTAGGACACAGGGACCTTTCTTCTTTTAATCTTGTTCTTCTAATTATTTAATATTTTTGTTCTTTTTTCCCCCCTGAGCCATTTTTGAGACTTTAAAGCTCTAGTCCCTTAATTCAGTTTCTTTAGCAATGGCAGCATGGGAAATTTTGTCATAGACATGACAGTTCAGTAAATACCTTTGTCCAGATGTTATTAGTCAACTAGCCAGTGTGATGAAACCACAGTTTTCTGGAAAGACCGCAAATGCTGGGAACTTGGTCTTTGCTTTCCCTTAAATTTGTTGAAAAAAATTTGTATTTGTTGTTCTTCACCAGCCTTCTTATAGAAAATCAAACTGATACAATATTGCTTTGGTGCTGGAGTGTTATTTGATATGGAACATCTAACATCTGTCAAAACATGTAAGATCTATTTCTTCGAGAGGCAGCAGCAGATTGGATCCAACATTTAAGAATGACAGATAGTCATTGAAGCCAAATGACTCTGGGAGTGCTTTGAGGGGAATAGAAAATAAAGACTTGCCTCAATATGGGAGGTCATGCCCCCGAGGGTTAAACCATGGGCCATGGGATCAGAGCGTCTGCTTTGTTTTCACTCTCAACACTTCTGATACCAAATGTGTGGATTTTTTTTTCCAGACCAGAAACCAGTTCTGGCACCAGCAGGTTGTCTTACAATTCAATTCTGAGTCCCCAGAGTTCATGAAGACCCCACAGCGGGAAGGCTCAGTCCCACAAGACTGTCCCCATGTCAGCTTGCTGCCTGCATTTCTGACCAACTGACTATGAATCGGGGATTGCCAGGACATCTCTTCAGGTTCAGTAATTTGCTAGGTCAGCACACAGCACTCAGGAAGGCATGTTATCTACTACTACCAGTTTATTATAAAGGATGCAACTCAGGGGCAGCCCAACAGAAGAGATGCATAGGGCAAGGTATGAGGGAAGGGCATGGAGGACATCATCCTCCCGGGACCACAGGATGGTCACCAATCCCTTTCCAAATACTGTTATTTAGGGGTTTCTATGTAGGTCTCATTGCATAGGTATGATTGATGAGATTATTGGCCATGGGTGATTGGACTCCATTTCCAGTCTCTCCTCTCTCAGAGGTCAGGGGTGGGGCTGAAAGTTCCAATCTTCTAATCAAGTCTTGGTCTTTCTGGCAACCATTCCTCACCTAAACTCTATCACCCGGAGATAACAAGTGTTGGGTAAAGACCAAACATGAATTATTGTGTCACAGATGACCCTAGGATTGAATCTCACCTTCTACCGTTTATTAGCTACATAAACCTGGACAGGTGTTGTTACCTGTACATGCCTTGGTCTTCTCCTCTCTAAAATCACTGAAACAACTTCTAACTCAGAGTTAGTTGTGATCACTGAGTGAGCTAATAATTATCTGTTTTGATGACAATGGCTATTTTGTTTTTTGTTTGTTTTTTTAAAGATTTTATTTATTTATTTGAGACAGAGAGAATGAGAGAGACAGAGAGCACATGAGAGGGGGAGGGTCAGAGGGAGAAGCAGACTCCCCGCTGAGCAGGGAGCCCGATGCGGGACTCGATCCCGGGACCCCAGGATCATGACCTGAGCCGAAGGCAGTCGCTTAACCGACTGAGCCACCCAGGCGCCCGACAATGGCTATTTTGATGGCTGACCAACGAAGGTGCATGGTTCTCTGCTTCTTAGATAGTTAATATGAGTATTCCTCTAATATGTCATATGAACGTGAAGGAATTCAAATCAAGTAGAATAGAACACTGGCATTTAACTATCCCAAAACTCTGAAACAATTCGTGTTTATAGCACTCCAGTTAACATAACATCCACCCTTTTTATTTGGACAGTTTGATGAATTTTGACAAATTTACACTGTCCTATAACCACCACCACAATCAAGATCTAGAACATCCCATCACCCCAAAATTTCCCTCCAGTCCCTTTGCTGTCAGCTCCCCCTGTGGCCCTGGGAAATGACGTATCTGCTTTCTCACCCTTATAGTTTTGTCTGTTTTAGACTTTCATATAAATGGAATCCTACAATGTATAGTATTCTTAACTTGCAGGTAAAATAAATGTAATGTGTTACAGCCAGCATTTAAAAAAAAAAACTGAAATAGAAAATATCAGAATGAATCCTATTTAGTAACAGCAAGTATAAGATGTAAACCTTTTGTTTTAGGGGTTTGTGTATGTGTCCTGTTTCGTAACCTAAGCGACATTTTTCACGGTGTGCCAGAATCAACAAAGTTAAAACGAAAGGAAAAAGACAATCCTGGGGCCCCTGGGTGGCTCAGTTGGTTGAACATTTGACTCTTGATTTCGGCTCAGGTCAGGATCTCAGGGTCCTGAGATCGAGCCCCACGTTGAGCTCCATGCTCAGCGGGGAGTCTGGTTGGGATTCTCTCTCCCTTTCCCCCTCCCCCACTGCTCGCTCTCTCTTTCTCTCTCTCTCAAAAAATAAAAATAAAAAAAGCTTCTTAAAAAAAAAAAAGCAATCCTACTCTAATAGTCTTAAAATGCTCTCTGATACATGGAATTAACTTCCATTTCACCTGCCATCTGAGCCAGTTTTTCAGCCAGAAGACTGGAGGTTGGAACAAGGAGAGCTAATGTGTTCTTGTGTGTTCACCACTGTGCCAGGCACAGAACTCACACATTATCTCATTTAATCCTCCCCACAAGCCTGGACAGAGGCCTATCTGCCTCTTACAGATGAGGGAAGTGAGGTCTTCAAGAAGCAAAGATCAAGTCTTCACAACCAGCAGAAGGACAAGTGAAAATTCAAACTGTGGGAGATTAAGATTAAACACTGGGCATGTGGTTAGACAGGTGCTAGGACTGGAGAAAGAAAAGAATAGGAGTAAAAATATAACTTAAAAAAAGCCCCATTTCTGGCTGCTCCTAGATTATCAAACTGCTAATGGACAAATGCTACTTCTGAATTGCCAAGCCCTGTGCCGGATGCAGGAGTCAAAGCAGGCAGAAGCAGATGTGTGTTCTGCCTGCAGAGAAGACAGGAAGGCATCCAAAACTGGGTAGTCGAGAGCATGGGCTTTGGCTTCACACCCAGATTCTAGTCCCTGCTCTGCCACTTATGGGTCCCTTGACCCCCACAGGACCCTTAGCCTTGCTCAGATTCCAGCTTCTATGTCGCAAGACTTTGTGCAGATTCAAATAAAGTAGGGTTTCTCTGCTTCAGCACTATGGATATTCGGGGCTGGGTCATTCCCCCTTGTGGGGGGGGGGCAGTTCTGTGCCGGCCTGATGTTTAGCAGCATCCCTGACCACTATCCACTAGATGTCTGTAGCATCACCCCATCACCAAAAGTATCTCCAGTCGTTGCCACATGTCCCCTGGGAGAGCATCCCCCCATTTGGGAAGCACTGAAAGAAAGCAAACCAGACAGTTGGTTACCCGAATCCTCCCCTCGCAGAACAACAGAATATTCTGTCAAGTCCTGTTCCTAGTTCAGTTCACCAACCCTGACCGTGAGCTTTGATTCCCAAGAACCGCGTTCAGTAGCGAGGGTTCCGTGTGCCTTGCTGTCCAGGGGGAGAGGCCCCGCTGAGCTGAGTTTGGGGTAGCTTAGGTCAGGAGAGCACCCAGAGGTGTTTTCTGCCTGCTGGGCTGCATCCAGCAACATTCCTGTGGAGGGAATAGCACTTGAGGTAAAAATCAGCAAGTCGGTAAGATTTAGCCAGGCCGAAGTAGATGCGAATGACACACCTATTTTTACTGGCCTAGAAAGACACCGCCAGGGTCTTGTACCAGCAAATAAGTGATTTATGAAAATGAATACAGCCTGGGGACGTGGTTGTGGCAGCGTGACCTCACATCACCTCCTCATTTTGCCCAGGAGGCTGACGGAGGGCAGAGTGGCCCGGATTCTCTCCTTCTAGTGGAAGCCTAAAACCTCTCCCTGTTTTCTGCTACACTCAAACTTTCCTGACCTGAGTGGTATTTTCAAAGATTTGGTCATTCATCGCAACTAGAGAGTTTTGTTCTATAGAAATTAGGGCCATTGGAAACACCATTGCTGCCTGCCTGCTTGGGCTCCATTTTTCTCCCTTACTGACCCTTTTCCTTTTTTTTTTTTTTTTTAAAGATTTTATTTATTTATTTGAGAGAGGGAGAATGAGAGAGAGAGAACACATGAGAGGGGATAGGGTCAGAGGATGAAGCAGACTCCCTGCCGAGCAGGGAGCCCGATGTGGGACTCGATCCCGGGACTCCAGGATCATGACCTGAGCCGAAGGCAGTCACTTAACCAACTGAGCCACCCAGGCGCCCCTGACCCTTTTCCTTATGAACCTGATTTCCTGTGAGGGAAGCAATGATTCCACTTGAAAGTACTTACCTTTCCAGATGCTCTGGAACATCGTAGAACCCAATTCTGGCCTGCAGAAGGCTTCCTTTCCCCGGTAAAACAAAGCCTTTTATCCTTCAGCTTTGGCGCTTTCCTCTGGATCTTGCCTGGGATATAGGTGGGATGCCTGTAGGTGACATCCTTTTCCTTCCACGAGGAGCAAAGACACGTGGGAAGGATGCCAGAGAGGAGAGTAGAGGGACATGGTTCCTCTGTGGACCCCGCAGGGGCAGCTGTGCAAACCCTGGACGGCCTTGCCTGGAATTATTTCATATGCAAAATTCCTGTGTGGGCAGCCACTTAGGTGGGTCTGTAGTATCTGGAACCAAACATAATCGTAATTGAACTGTTAGGTATTTATTTCCATGGTGCTTGGCAAGCGTTGTGGGCATCACAAATCTGTAGGCCTGTGGGCTGAGTATATCCTTTTTGTGTGCGGGTTTTCTAGTTGATGGCGTCTTTACTTGTCTATTAGACACGGTAGGTACATGGCCTGGGGTGCCTGGGACCCATGATACTTTTAAAAGCCCATAAAAATCTTTTACACTCTTTTAAAATCAGAAGAAAAATCCAACTTGGCTTATATTGGTCTTTTTTTTTTTACAAACTCAGTTGTATAATATAAATTTTAATACCATTTTATGGAAGAAGGGGCCCACGAAGGCAGAAGTACTTATAGGCCCACGAAAGTCATCATGTGACCTGGGGTATCTCTTCATTTCAAGAAGGAATTGGTCTCGCTTCTTGTTCATTTTCCGTTCCCAAATCTTCCTTCTGTGGCTACAAGAACGCGCCTTCATTCAACAGAGGAAGCCAGGGGCACCAGAAAGGGCTTCTGTGTTCAGCAGAACCGGGTTTGAACCCCAGCGCGACTTCAGGCTCGTTTCCTCGGGCATCGGTTTTATAAAATAGATTGACTGATCGATGTATCTATTCCATGATGATCTGAAGGCCCACGGGCAGCAGCAAGGCAATCAGACCGCAGTGTAGGCTCCGGTAATTCAAAGACCCATTTAACTACCTTTCATTGGAAGAAGCTGTCAGAATTTCAGAGCTGGTTTATTTTTGTTGTTGTGGGATTTTTTTCTTTTCTTTTCTTTTTTTGCCTTGTGATGGCAAAGGCGTCTGCCTTGTGATCTCCCTTACAGATCCATCTGTGAAGAAAGCAATTGGTTATTAGAAAACTGTATTTCCCCATTATAAGATTATACACATCAGAGCACCTTGAAGATTCATGTTATAAAAGTGCCAGATATCATTTGTATGCAAATATCTGACACAAAAGATTAGTTTCCTTTATTTTTTCAATTGCATGCGGAAAAACACACCAAGTGAATTCGAGACGAACACATGATAGATCCTGCTGTGATAAGAAAACCTCCTAATGTGAAGTTGCCTGTAGAGAAGAGGAAATTTCCCTTGTACCAACTTATTCAGATTCTCTGTAAGAAATAGCAGTGATTCGGGTGCCTGGGTGGCTCAGATGGTTAAGCGTCTGCCTTCGGCTCAGATCATGATCCTGGAGTCCTGGGATCGAGCCCCGCATCGGGCTCCCTGCTCTGCGGGAAGTCTGCTTCTCCCTCTGCCTCTCTCTCTCTCTCTCATGAATAAATAAATAAAATCTTTAAAAAAAAAAAAAAAGAAAGAAAGAAATAGCAGTGATTCTTTTCTGCAGGAGATAGAGACTCAAGATCACCTTCCCTCTTTCTAAATATGCCCGTTTTCAGCCCTCCCGTCCCCTGGGGCCCAGGAATCCCAAAGAGGTGTGCCAGAGAGAAGTGTTTGGCACTGGATTCCACCCTGGGGCAGGAGTAATTCCACTGAAGCCTTGCAGATGTGGAGTGAGTTCACTCAGTCATTGCCAAATCTCCTCCCCACTCTCCTGTTGTGTGGGGAAGCCTGGAATGTACCCTCATGGGCCATCCTGGCGGCTGGATGTTCCTTTCCCTTATTTCACCCACGAGGATGATGACTTCGGTGTGCCTAGCAACCCACAGGGCACTCGCTTTAAGACATCCAGTAGTTTTTTTTTTAAATTTTTTGTTATGTTAATCACCATACATTACATCATTAGTTTTAGATGTAGTGTTCCATGATTCATTGTTTGTGCATAACACCCAGTGCTCCATGCACAACGTGCCCTCTTTAATACCTATCACCAGGCTAATCCATCCCCCCACCCCCCTCCCCTCTAGAACCCTCAGTTTGTTTTTCAGAGTCCATCGTCTCTCATGGTTCGTCTCCCCCTCCGATTTCTGCCTCCTTCATTCTTCCCCTCCTGCTATCTTCTTATTTTTTTTTCTTAACATATATTGCATTATTTGTTTCAGAGGTACAGATCTGAGATTCAACAGTCTTGCACAATTCACAGCACTCACCATAGCACATACCCTCCCCAGTGTCTATCACCCAGCCATCCCATCCCTCCCACCCACCCCCAACTCCAGCAACCCTCAGTTTGTTTCCTGAGATTAAGAATACCTCATATCAGTGAGGTCATATGATACATGTCTTTCTCTGATTGACTTATTTCGCTCAGCATAACACCCTCCAGTTCCATCCACATCGTTGCAAATGGCAAGATCTCATTCCTTTTGATGGCTGCATAATATTCCATTGTGTATGTATACCACTTCTTCTTTATCCATTCATCTGTTGATGGACATCTTGGCTCTTTCCACAGTTTGGCTATTGTGGACATTGCTGCTATAAACATCGGGGTGCACGTACCCCTTCAGATCCCTACATTTGTATCTTTGAGGTAAATACCCAGTAGTGCAATTGCTGGATCATATGGTAGCTCTAATCTTCAACTTTTTGAGGAACCTCCATACTGTTTTCCAGAGTGGCTGCACCAGCTTGCATTCCCACCAACAGTGTAGGAGGGTTCCCCTTTCTCCGCATCCCCGCCAACATCTGTCCTTTCCTGACTTGTTAATTTTAGCCATTCTGACTGGTGTGAGGTGATATCTCATTGAGGTTCTGATTTGGATTTCCCTGATGCCGTGTGATGTTGAGCACTTTTTCATGTGTCTGTTGGCCATTTGGAGGTCTTCTTTGGAAAAATGTATGTTCAAGACATCCGATAGTTTGACGTTCCAAACATATCTGACACATTATTTAACTATGTGAACAAATAATTTGGGGACGTTAGGAATGCTGGGATCCCCCAGATATGTTCTCTGTTGAGTCTTTCATTTCATTTTTTCTCAACATACTGTTTTGCTTAAAGCTGAATGTACCCAGGAGAGCAGGGAGTAATCATGAATGGAGTGATTGTATTGTCTTCATCAAAAAAGCCCGAAGTAACACATATACATACAATCATTCATTTATCTATTCATTCCCTAAATGGACGAATGCCCTTGATATGTGCCAAGCATTGTGTGAGGTTGTAGGGAACATAAAGGACCACATATTGAAGTGATTTTTCTCAAGTCGCTTAATACCATGCCCTCTGAGAGGGCAGAGGTACCAGTTCAGCGTGGTGATTGGTCTCTGATGGTAAGCGAGTCCTGAGTATTTTGGAACCCCAGAGGAGAGGGACCTAATCCTAATTGGAATGGCCTTGGAGGGCTTCCTGGAGGAGGTGATGCCTGAAGAATGAGGAAGAGTGTGGAAGCCTAAACAGGCATTGCCCCCTGGGGAGGTAGGTGTTGTGGAGGGGGGACACGGGACACTCCAGAGGATTTTTAGAGCCTTGGAGGAGGGTGAGGCCATGGAAGAGAAGGACAATGTTGTAAAACTGATGGAAAATAAAGGAGATTGGTAGATTTAGCTGTCTGGCCATGGGGTGAGAGAGCCCAGTGTGGTAGCGACAATCGGTGTCTGGCCCCCGAGTGTCCCCTCTCTGGAGTGGCATGCAGGAAGCCTGCCCATCTTATTGCCCTGCGCAGAAGCCCCTTCTCCCCTATTTCAAGGGACTATAGGACAGGTCTCTGTGATTTTTTGCTAAAGAGAAATGCTGTGATGGCACAAAAGAAGGCAAACCTGTCCATGCATATGGCTCCTTCCAGTTGTTCACTCATTCACCCATTCAGCAAGTGTCTACTGAGGGCCTCTTATGTGCATTAGACAATGCAGATCCCACAGTGAATAAAATAGAATAAAATAAAATTCTCTGCCTTCACGGTGCTTCTATTCTAGTGGAGGGAGGTCAAGAATAGGCATATTTGTGGTCTGGCAGCTGCTGATGGGCACCACCAAGAAAGCCAAGCAGCAATGGCATGGGGAGTTCTGGGAGGGGTGTTGGAATTCTAAGTAGGGGGGTCACGGAGGGTCGCCATGAGGTGATTTTGAGCAAAGACCTGAAGTGGGTCAACCTCACAGAGTCTAGAGGAAGAGCCTTCTAAGAAGGGTGCAGGGAGAGCAGAAGCCCAAGGCAGGGATGTCAAGGACCAAGTGTTGCTGGAGCGAAGGGAGCTTCTTGTTGGCGGGGGTTGTGGATGGGAGAGCAGGTCAGGGTGCCGGGACCGGCCAGGTGTGGGGAGCAGCATGGCAAAGACAGAGGGGAGAAAAGCCCAGAGAGCATTTTGTTTGTCCTTGACTAGATCCAGACCACGGAGCAGGTGGTAGTTGTGCAAGATTTTGAGCTCTAGCCCTGAACTGCTGAAGGATCTGTACTCACTAGAAAAATGTGTGCGGATCCACTGATCTCCAACACCGGTCTCCTGTCCAGAGTCACCTTCTCCCCCTTGTCCTTGTGTGTGCATGTGTGTGCACATGTGCACCTTTTCCATCACTGCATGAAAAAGCTGAATCTGCTTTTCACTGGTATGTTTGAATTACGTCTCAGAACGTCCACTGTATCCATCACAAATTTGAAATATAAAGCCCATGTTGCATAACTCATCCACCATACTTTCCTTTCCATAAATTAGTGGGCTGACAGGGATCATCGGATGATGGGCCCAAGGATGTCACCTTCGTTGTTGGTGACGACAGCTGCTCACCCATTGCCTCCATTTCTGTGTCCATGGCCGCCATCCCCCATCAATCACAATATTTATTCCTGCCATGCTGAGAGGAAAGACCAAGGTCCTTAACAATGGCCTTAAACAAGTCCACACAGTCTGCCACTCCAACGTCCCCTGCCCCTGCTGTTTCTCTTCCTCTCCTCCCCCTCTCACCCTGGGTCCTACTGTCTCCCACCTTGGCGCCCGTTCTTTCGGAACCTTCCGGTTGTATCTCATTCAAGGCTTTTGCCCTGCCTGTCCCCTCTGCTCAACTGCCCTTTCGCCAGTACCTCCCATCTCTCATTTGCTTTCTTTTGTCAAGATCTTTGTTCAAATGAATCCTCCTCAAAGTCCTAGCCTGACAGCTCTCTTTAAAAATGCCTACTGCCCACTTCTGACCGTACCTGTGATCCCCGATGGTCTATTCAGCGTGTCTTTGTTTCCCTTTCCGTGTATCCCTTTCTAACATATCATGACATTAAACCCCTTTTCATGATTTTGTTGTTGCTGCTGTGTCCCCTGCCTAGAAAGTTAAGTTCTATAAGGGCAAGGATCTTTGCTTTGTTCACTGAGCTATTCTAAGCACCTGTGAGAGTATCTGGCACATAGTAGGTGCTCAGCAAATATTTGTTGAATGGATGACATGTTCCTGAGTGAGAAAGAGAACCGTGCACATGAATAACACCATTTCTGTGATAAGTTGTGGATTTATATATGTGCATATATTTACATAGATATACATGTGTGTGAGTAGTGAAGGCAACGAATGTGTATGCAATGAGTCCATGAGGGTACACACAGAGCCTACGCATTAAGTATTAACATTTAGGTTGAGGGGTTTAGTGTACATTTAAACTTTCTTTTTTTTAATGAATGTCCATTTATATTGTCTGATTCCTGCAGGGAATAACACTTTTATAGTCTGGAAAACCTAAAATTTATAAAATATGGATTCTTGGTTTTTTTCTGGGGCATTTTTTTCTGACTTTGATTTTATCAGTTGAGACGGTTAAAACAAAGTGTGTTTGGCTTTCTTTTTTTTTTTTTTAAGATTTTATTTATTTATTTGAGAGAGAGAATGAGATAGAGAGAGAGAGCATGAGAGGGGGGAGGGTCAGAGGGAGAAGCAGACTCCCTGCCGAGCAGGGAGCCCGATGCGGGACTCAATCCCAGGACTCCAGGATCATGACCTGAGCCTAAGGCAGTCGCCTAACCAACTGAGTCACCCAGGCGCCCGCGTTTGGCTTTCTTGAGGAAGTTAATTGGACTGTTCTGGAGACTGAGTAGATCAGGGCAGGCTCTCCAGGCCCCCAGGCTCTGACAGGTTCACGTGAAACTACTCTTTTCAGTGGGTCCTCTCCGCCTCTACCAGCGGTAGGGCGTCATTTCGTGCAAAGCCTTTCCTAGGGGCTGGAGAGTCCATTAAGCACATGGTAAGCTCTCCACATCTGGGGCTCTGGAGACTTTATACAAATACCCGCCCTGCACTCACGCGGAATAGCAAAGAATGGTCTCCCTTTGTTTCTATGGAGCTCTGGATGGTGCATAATAACGCGACTGCTCCAGGAGCTCCAAGCCCGGGGTCTCCCTGTCATATCCTCATGTCCTCATTAACTTTCACAAGGACAGATTCATCTTCTGTGGCGCTAATCGCTAATGATGCGTTTCTGCGGGCACCGCTCTTGTAGGCCTTACTTGGTGTCTTGACTGTTGTCAAACTTTGGCAGGAAAATGATAATTCCTGCCTTTCAGAGCGAGGAGAGTTAGCTCTAAACAGTGTGAGTATCGTCCACCTGACGGGGCCATTTGGGGCCTGCTTTTCTGCCATGTTTGGGAAGGAGTCTCCCAGGTCACTTCTTCTAGACCTCTTTGGTTTCCAACTTCACCTGAGCTGGTCCAATCGTTTCTTGTGTTTTCAGGCAAAAGTCACTTCCTTGACTCCCAAGACTGATTTTAGTGCTCCTGCCATGGCCCCCTGAACTCCTCAGTTAGGGATCCCAAGCACTTTTTTGAACTCTTTGTCATCTGTTGACCCCATTAGACCTGAACCTTCATGAGGGCAGCCACTGTGTCTGCCTTGTTCATTCCTGAATCTTCTGCATTTCCTGAATCTGTCCTTGTGAAAGTTAATGAGGACATGAGGATATGACCGGGAGACCCCGGGCTTAGAGCACCTGGAGCAGTCGCGTTATTATGCACCATCCAGAGCTCCATAGAAACAAAGGGAGACCGTTCTGATGAATAGCCAGCAAACATGTCTAGAATTCTCTCTTTGGAAAAATCCAACCATGCACATGAAACTTTGAGATAATCTACAAGATCTCAGGCTCCCTGAGCTTATTCATGTAGATGTCCATGCATCTTAGGATATTAAACCTCCTCTCAGTGCTCTTATATATCAAATACCAGAATCTTCACTACAAAATCTGCAAGAGTAGTTCAGACACCATTTGGATGTCTCCAGTGATGGTGAGCTCACTACCTCTTTGAACATTCCATTGATGAAACAAAGTACTAGAAGGTAGGTGGGTGGGTGGATGCTTAGATGGATGGATTCACTCATTAAATAGTTTTTACTGGGTGCCTTCTCTATGTCAGGCCATTTTTTTGGGAAACAAGTGTAGACAAAACCAAGCCCCTGTTCTCCAAGAGCCGTATTCTAAGAGAGGGCAGACAACATTCAAATAAATAATTAACATGTCAGGTATGATTATTACTATGGGACAAGTAAAGCAGGGCAACCAGAGAGTATGGCAGGAATGGTAAAGAAAGGCTATTTAAAATAGACTAGGCGAGAACGATCTTCCTGAGGCCTGAATAAAGTGAGAAAGACAGCCATGAGAAATTTTGAGGGGATGGGCATTTCAGATAGAAGGAACAGTGAGAGCAAAGACCCTGTGGCAGGAAGCCCAGGGTGGCCTCCATAGGCTTTGAAGGTCACCATAAGGACGTAACTTTTTCCCAGGTTTGATGGGAAGCCATTGGGGGTTTTAGAAGAGTGGTCCCGTTTTAAAAGGATCCTTGTTTTGTGGAGAGGAGAAGCTAGGGCAGAAGGATGACAGCGTGGAGATCAGTGAGGGGATGACTCTGGTCCCCCAGGTGAGGGGTTGCTTGGGCGCATTTGTCCTTCAATCAGCCCAGCTCACAGCTCTGTGCCTCTCAAACAGAAAGACGTACTTTTCCCCGAGGGAGGTGCAGATATCCCTGTTCTTGGTACTCTGCTTTCTGTCGGCGTGGCAGAGGAATGAGTCTGGTGCTAGGCTGGTTGCTAGATATGTGGAAACCTCCTTCCCTGACCAGATTGGATGGTAGGCATGGATCTGGGTCTGCAAGCTCAAGAAGGCTAGGTAATATGACATTTCTAAGTTTCCTTCCAATTCAATTACATTTCTCTCTGGGGCCCCATCCGGATGGATTGATAGACAAATCTCTTTCTCTGCTACCACCAAAGCTTGTGCCTCCCCTGGGTCGTACAAAGGTCCTGGGGTCTTCTGTTGAAGCACTAAGAAGCGCTGAGATACCTTCTGCTTCACTTCTCATTTTATCTCTGAGGTCCAGGTTCTACTAATTCTATGCTACATTAGGCGAATAGAAAATTGTGGCAAGTCTGGAAGTCCCTGTTTGAGACAGATGACATGGAGGTGGCTCTCATTAAAAAGAGGACATATTTAAGTCAAAGGAATTAATCTCTGTGAACTCTTCACTTTTATGCAATCAACATCCCACTAATGTCCTTTTTGGAGAGAGAGCATATACATAAGTAAACACATTTGTCTTCTTTAAACATCGAGCTCACAGTTCTCTAGCGAATCCTGTGATGATTAACACATTGATCTTTACTCCAGCCGCACACACATTAGCAGAGGAAGCAGTCACAAGCAAACCTCTAATGCAGGATCTGTGGGCAACAGGATGTGGGCAGTGGGTGTGATCTGAGTAAGGATATTTCTCTTCTTGCTGGACTCAAAGCAAACCGGGACTGTCAGAGTGAGTTTGGCCTTGGGTTGTTCAGTTCTCTGTGTGAATTGTATAGAACTAGGAATTCTCTTTAGCAGTGATTCATTTATTTATTTATTTATTTTTATTTTATTTTATTTTTAAGATTTATTTATTTGACAGAGAGAGACACAGCGAGAGAGGGAACACAAGCAGGGGGAGGGGGAGAGGGAGAAGCAGGCTTCCCACGGAGCAGGGAGCCCGATGCGGGGCTCGATCCCAGGACTCTGAGATCATGACCTGAGCCAAAGGCAGACGCTTAATGACTGACCCACCCAGGTGCCCCTGGTGATTCATTTACTGATCAATATTTATTGAAGGCCTCCTAAGGAGCGGGCCCTCCCTTTCCTCATGGAGTTTATACTCTTGAATGTGAGACAGATGGTAAGCAAATAAGCAAATAGAACTATCAGGTTAGGTTCTATGAAAAAAAAATGAGAGCAAACTGATAGAGAATGGGAGGGGGAGGGGTTGCCTGGGTGAAGGGGGAGGGGAGTCATAGGAAATCTTGAAGAACATTCCAGGCAGCAACAATGCGGAAGTCTGAAGGGGGGCATGTTTTGAATTGTAACAATAATTCATTATTATTGAGAATTTACTTAATAGACAAATGAGTAAGTAAAATAAAAAGGGTTGTGGCAGAGTTTCACGATATGACCTCTTCCATGTACTTTCACTGACATTCACCTATGTTTTGGGAAACATGCTCTGGAATTTAAGCTTTGTCACACGAGCATGGTGGTGGGAACTGGTCCAGCCACCCGGACAACACCCTTGGGTGTCATGTCTTAGGGGACAGAACTACAATTTGGGGGGAGCCTGGGTTCCTGATCCAGCGGGAGGAGCCCCATATCAGCTGTGAAGTGCTTCTGCTCAGATGTGTTACCAGAGAGAGAAGCAGCCGACTTCAATCTCATCACAATCTCAAAACTTTTTGGAGTTTGTTACAGCCTTCACCTGCCACCCTTCGAGGTCATTCCTTCAGCTTCATCCTCGTGTATCTTGTGACTGCCAATGGCCCTGCAGATACAGGAGCCCCTGGCCTTGGGGTTTGGTGCAGGGAAGAACAGTTTTGAAACCGAGAGTTATTTCATTGAGAACATAACCGCAGGCAAGGCCTGACTAAGCTGGAGGAAATAATGTCAAAAGGAGGATCCAAGGATGGATAGAGATCCTATTGCAGTGATTGACTGCCTGTTCTCTGTTTATGTAAATAAAGTTTTATTGGCACACCGACATGCTCATTTGTTTCCATTATTATCTATGGCTGCTTTTATGCTATAACAGCAGAGTTGAGTTGTGAAAGAAACTGTATGGCCCACAAAACCAAAAATACTTCCTGTCTGGCTCTTTAAGGAAAAAGATTTCCCAGCCTCTGTTCTATATGCAAAGGGAGAGAAACGCATGGATGGGCTGACTGGGAAGAGCATTTGGGGTTGAGCAAAAACCTAGCTGCTTACAGCAAACCAGAGATTAGAAATTCAAGGCTCACAAAGGCCAGACAAGTAACAGAAATAGATGAAGTGGATTGTATGTTTGTGTATTACATGGGTAAGATCCCAGAGAAATATACTTTCTGCCATTGGTTTTTATGAATATATGCTCTGCTTGGGCTACTACTTATCTCCCCACTTTTAATAGAGACATGATTATAAAAATATTTCTTGAATAAAAAAACTCAGAGCAAACATAATGGTAAGTGGCAACTGAAATTCACACCTGGTATTAATGGGACAATAGGGTGGGGTGGGGACTGTGGAAAAATAGGAACATGCCTATTCCGTGTGGACCCAGCTCTGGAAGATATTAAGATTTCTGTTGGTAAACCTGGAAATCCAAATTCTTATGGGAAATCTTTTAATGTTGAAACAGTGGCTTTTGCTTGTTTTTGTAATGTGCTTGTCAAAAACCCAACTTATCTCCAGGCTGGATTGTCTCTGTGGCCCCCAGTTAGAGACCTTGGCATAGTCATTTAAGAGATCCAGGGGCTCATACCTTAGTTGAGGAGAAAGTTGAAACAGCCCAGGGCAATAAAATAATGAGATTATTTTGTCAAGTTGTATGTCTTACGGCGAATGAGCTCCATGGGGGAAGCCTAAGGTGGGAGAACTCCAACATGGACCACCGGGATGGTCTCTGCACTCTTTGATATGATGGGTAAGGCACCAGGCATTAAATAGTAGGGAAAATCTGAGTAACAGGAGCAAGGAATGCCGCAAGATCTGGGCAACCGTGTGCAGGGAAGTTAAGAGTTGTAGAACAAAGGAGGATTTGGAAGATGTTTGGTCTCCTGAGAATAAGTCATATATAAGGGACTCTAAAAGGTCAGCAAGCAATTTGAAATCTGTGCTCCTTCTATTATCTACAGTTCCTTCTTTCTGTCAGCAGCTGACCTCTGGGGTTGGGTTTGGGTTTAAATTCTGTCTCGGGACGGTTTCCAAAATTGCAGGTGGCGATTTAGAAATTTCCCAGCAGGTGGCGATGTTCTCATTTGGAAAAAAAGGAAAAGAGAACAAAAGCATGAGCAACTTTTTGTTTAATGATGTCTGCTGGGTTCTCTGATTCCTGCCTAAGCCAGGGTTTATCGCTCATAAAGTAAAAATAGCTTACACACTTTTCCTTTTTTATTTATCTTAGGGTACTCTCCTTAGATCCTTGCCACACCAAGACCATAATATTTATTCTGTAGCAATTGCTATGCAAACCGTATACAAGGGGGAACGTCTGTATTATTCTGGGCCTCCTCTCTAGAAGCTTGCTGCAAAAGTGAAAGAATAAAATAAAAGTACATGCGCATAGATGGTCGGAGAACTTTCTGGAGGATGAGGGTAGAAAAAATAAGCTGTAGCTTCCATTCCAGCTTTCTAAGACCTGTGGATTCCCACAGAAGGTCTGCTGCCCAAAGAGCCATTTAAAGTGATGGGATATGGAACGATTTTTAAAAGATTTTTTCCCCAGCCTGTCCATTTGGAGAAGCTCAGCACAAAAGCACCCAATCAGAAGTGAATGGCTGTTTCTGCACAACAGTCAGCAAGGTGCAAATACCAGAGCTGTGAGGGCAAGGTGGAGGATGAGAGAGAGAGAGAGAACACCCAGCAGGCAGGCTTTAAACGATTCATTTGTTTCTTTGACCCCACAGATGGTGGGGTAGACCCCGTGTAGATGTCCTCAACCCCCAAGTGACAGCGTTGCATCAGGGCACGTCAATAGGAGTTCATGGTCAGCTCTCCGTGTGAGAGTTACAACGGTCCGTATCATCGTGGGGACCCGAGGGGCCGGTGCACAAGCCAGTGAAGGATGCAATGCCTGTGAAATGCTTGTCTGTGGCCGGCAGGTATGAAGTGCTAAGCAAGTGTTAACCCTTTCTTCTTGGAGGTCAAGGTGTGTTAATAGATTTAATCTATTTATTCTACAGAAATCCCCCTCCCCCCCCCGCCCCAATTCTGGTCCCTTCTTCCTCTCCGCTGTCCAGTTCTGTTTCTCATACCTGTCCATTCACAATCTGCCTCTGTTCCTCTAATGGGAATAAATCATTTCTTCCTTTTTTCTTGGCGCATTTCTCCCCCTTCTCCGTCGGCCCTCTGCCGGCTGGCCTCTCCGCATCTCTCCTCTCCTCTCATTGATGGGAAGGTGATCGTGTGCATCCATTGCCTGCAAACCTCCTGGATTTCCCACCATGAAAAAGGGAGCAAAGACTGGTCCTTTTCTACATAAAAGAACATCTCTTTGGGGTGGACTGTGCCCCACCCTGGGTGAGATGGGGTAGAACAACGGGGGGAGAGAGCAGGAGCTGCAGACTAGAGCTGCTTTCAGCATTGGGCTCCCCGGGGGCAGCGCATGTGGCCTGCCTGCTACTTCCCTCCTGAAGGGGCATCACAGGTAGGGCCTGGGTGCCCAGGACGTCCTCCTCTTGGCCGCAGTCTGCCCTGTGAGCTTCAGCTGTGGCCAGCAGACTATATCATTTTGCAATGCACTTTGTGTGTAAGACTCCATCTGGTCTGCGGGTAGCTGGCTGAAGTTGATTTTTAAGCTGCAGGTTTTTTATCAGTGGGCCTAGCGTCGGGAGGTTTCAGCCCAACCTGCCCAGAGAGACAGCAAGCCTGAAAACCAGGGAGAAACTTCTTATTACAAAGGAGCATGCAGCCACCTAGCCCTGCTTGCTCCTCCTCGCTGGGCACCACAGATTTAAGCCACAGCTCTGAGAACCTCACTGACTGGCTTGGTAAGGATGTGACATCTAGAACCTTCCCCAGAGTCTGTGCTTAAAGGGCCCTTTGCTAGAAGCTGGCTCTTTGAGCTGCCTGTTCGGGACTGCGATGGGTTTCTCAGGACTTTGATTTCAGGGCACAGGTTCACCTGGGTGTGATGGGTGGGTGTGGTCTTGCCATCCTGGCAGGCAGGGTGCATGAGTTGCTGTTTCCAAATCCCTCCCAGCTCTAAGTTTTGTGATTGGCAACAGTCTAGTCCAATGGGATCAAGCCAGCCTCATTTATTCAGCAAACGTTACAGAGCCTCCCAACACCATTCTGGGCATTGGGGGCTCTGAGATGAGTTTGACAAATTTCCTGCTGTCATGGAGAATTCATTAGAGTGGGGATACATGGCACATACACAATGTGTCAGGTGGCAATAAGGTTAGGAAGGAAAATTAAGGGTAGTGAGAAGGGAAGGCTGTGTGATAGAAATGATATTTGGTGGGGAGCTGAGGGAAGGAGCAAAGCAGTTCTCTGGGGAAAGAACATTTTGGGCAGTGAGAACAGCACATGCAAAGGTCCTGGGGTAGAAGTGAAAGGAATGTTTTGGAAGAATAGCAAGGAATCCAGTATGGCTCTGACAAAGTAGGAAGAAAGTGGTAGCAAAGGAGGTTGGTGCCATGAGGGTGGGGATCACAAAGGCCATAAAAAGCTTTGCAGACCCTGTCTGTTGCATTTCATTCTGACTGAAATGTGATACTCCTGGAGGATTTTAAGCAGAGGTGTTATCTAATACGACTTCAACATTTTAAGAGGCTCATCCATTTTCCTTGTTTTTCTAAAGGGGAATATGGCACGTGTATATGCACGTATATAAAGTTACATGTAAATATGTACAATTTGGGGACACAATCCATTTAATTTGCAATAAGAAAGTCATTGTGGAAGCCGCTTTGAGGTTCTGACCTGCTACCTATCCTCCCTGGGGACATATTAGCAGAGAGTGATGACCCATACCCTCCCTTTTCTTAACCAGCAGCTAGAAGCGGGGATGCTGGAGAAAGGGGGGAAAGGCTATAAGGAACATGAAACACAGGCGAGGGAAGATGATTTATAAGATGTCCTTGATCACTGTATGGCTCTGTAAGAATGTGCTGGGAAAAGCTGGTGCTCTCATTACACAGAATGCTTGTTTCTCCACTGATGTAAAATGACTCAAGAGAGAGCCTTCTGGCGTTAATGAAGTGCTGTGTGTATTTTTGGAAGAATGCGGGACAATAAAAGAAATAATTCATAATGAGACCACAGGATGTTTCATATAGGATGTGTGTGTGTGCATGTGTGTGTAATGTTTTTTAAATGGGAGTTCTTCAAAAAATAGCTCTTATTGAAAATGGATGTTTTGGTTCTCCTACAACCAAAGTAATCTGGTTTTGTATCTGAGTGAGCATCTGTGGAGTATATCTTGTCCAGATCAAGGATCTGCCTGGTATCTTTGGCCACAGTTCTAAGGCTTGGCTGCAAACCCAGGCTCTCTCCCATTGTTCTGCTCTTAGTGGACCATCTCCCGAAAGTTGGCTTCAGCTTACTGGTGAGGGTGGGGTTATCTGAGCTCTCGGGGAAATTCTAGGAGGCTTTCTTTGAAGTCTTTCAATTAGGTGATGAACTTGTGTTCTCTAGTCAAATTTGTCTGGATTCAAGTGTTTATATATAGGTACTTGGGTAGTGCAGTGGGTTAAGCATCCGGCTTAGGTCCTGATCTCAGGGTGGTGAGATCCAGCCGGTGTTGAGTTCCATGCTCAGTGACAAGTCTGCTTGGGATTCTATCTCCTTCTCCCTCTTATCCTCTCCTGTTCATGCTCTTTCTCTCTTTCTCAAAAATAAATATCTTTTAAAAATATTTTATAGGGCGCCTGGGTGGCTTGGTTAAGCATCTGCCCTTGGCCCAGGCCATGGTCCTGGAGTCCCGGGATCGAGTCCCCCATCTGGCTCCCTGCTCAGCAGGGAGTCTGCTTCTCCTCACCCTCTGCTGTTCTCCCTGCTTGTGCTCACTCTCTCTCTCTCTCAAATAAATAAATAAAATCTTAAAAAAATGTTTTATAAATCTGACTTGCATAGTAGACATGTTTCTGATTTCTTCCTAATGTGATCTGAATCAGCAATGAACAGGACATTGGTCAAACAGTCTCTATGGGGATAGCATGTAAAACCCATCCTTTGGCTAACTAGGGGAGGAAACCAAGGCCATCTAAAAGTTAAGGACAGCTCCCTCTTGAGTCTTTGCAGGGACTCTTGCCCAGCTGCCTGATCTAATCCCATTATCCACACTGCAGCCGTTGGTGGTGGTCCAAAATGGCTTACATGACTAAGTCCTTAAAAGGCCCTTTGTGGCTGTCATCCCAGGCTCTCTTTGGCCTCACCTGGAGCTCCTCTCCTCTGTCAAGTCTGTGTTGCAGCCCCATGGATATCGCCCTTCCTCCCTCATTTCCTCCAACAGCCACCACGGCTATGCTCATTCTCATGCCTGAGCCTCTCACAACCTGCGTCTCTTATCCTTCCCTTAATAATTCTTCTGCTACCCCAACCAAACTCAACTTAAACCATCCTTTCCCAGAGATGCTCTTCCTGACCTCCTGCCCTCAGACTGTGGTTGCGGTAGGCGATCAGGACCCTGAACTCTCCCTTCCCGGAACTTCTCACAGCTGGAATCAAATAAATGAGTTTGTGTTCCTCTACCAGAATTTAATCTTATCGCGGGCAGGGACCTGGCATGTTTGTCCAGGTCATGAATATTGATCATGCAGCACACCTACTACACACCACATGTTGAAGAGCTGTCTATGAATACGTGAGACCCATCCCTGTGTGAGTTCTCTATTCCTTTTGGGGAGACAGAAACACGTAAACAGACGAACATTAAAATAATTGCAAATTTTGGTAAGGGTCATGACCAAAACAAGGAGAGGAATAAAGCACAGTCCTCGGGTTTTACTTCAGCTGGAAGGATGTTGTGCTGATTAGGAGCTCACAAAATATTAAGTGAATGTTGAATAAATGAATAATGATAAAAGGTCCCCAAAGGTACAAGAAGGTCTCTAAAACGATCATGTGTGTTTTCACGCTGAGGCCGTGGTGAGTGGAGATCCCACTTGGGGCCTGGCACGAGGAGTCTGAGCCAGAGAAAATGTAGGGTTCAAGGCTGACTGGAGGAGACAGGCAGGAAATCAATTAACCGTAGGACAGCCTGTTAGGTATGCAAAATGGCCTGAGCCTGTGGCAGAAATTCTAGCTCAGCTCTGCCAGTACTCTGTGCCTTTGGCAAAACCACTTGACATAGCCATAATCATAATAGATAAAATGATCTCTAGATGTATTTTACTAAGTATTTTACAGAAATTATTTATTTGGGGGCGCCTGGGTGGCTCAGTCGTTAAGCGTCTGCCTTCGGCTCAGGTCATGATCCCAGGGTCCTGGGATCGAGTCCCACATCGGGCTCCCTGCTCAGCGGGAAGCCTGCTTCTCCCTCTCCCACTCCCGCTGCTTGTGTTCCCTCTGTCGCTGTGTCTCTCTTTGTCAAATAAATAAATAAAATCTTAAAAAAAAAAAAAAAAGAAATTATTTATTTGATCTTCACTCTGACCCTATGATGTGGTGATTATATACATTATTATTATTAAATAAGAACATAACAGCAACAATTGTTGTTACAACATTTTCATTATTATGATGGTATAATTAATATCATTGTATTATCATTATTATTACATGCCACAGACTGCTCTAAATACTCTCTTAATATTCCTCACTTAGTTTTCACAGCCACACTAGGAGGCAGTTACTACACTACCCACTAGATGGTAAAGTCCATGAAGCGCCTCATACAAGAGCGCATTTGCTTTTCTTCAGTGCACCTCCTACGGGAGCACGGTGTTTACTGAATGTCTGTTGATTTTGAATTGAATCCACGACACACCAAGTGGTACCAAGGTCATGTGGGCAGTAGATCAACTCGGATGGGAATGCTCAGGGTCTGGATCCAAAGGCCACACAGTCAACCTTTTTATTCTGCTTGTTGAGTTCTTGTTTCTTTCCTCTGTAGAATGCTACCTTTGCCTGTGATGATCTCTGACGTCCTCTGTGGCTCTGAATCTTGACATCAAAACCATGTCACAGGGGCGCCTGGGTGGCTCAGTTGTTGGGCATCTGCCTTCGGCTCGGGTTGTGATCCCGGGGTCCTGGGATCGAGCCCTGCATCGGGCTCCCTGCTCAGCGGGGGTCCTGCTTCTGCCTCTCCCTCTCCCCCTGCTTGTGTTCCTTCTCTCGCTATCTCTTTCTGTCAAATAAATAAATAAAATCTTAAAAAAAACCCCAAAACAAAAAACCACGTCACGGCCCTGCGTCTGTGAGTGATATGCCTACATGCTGAGGGTGAATCAGGGAGAGACAAATTTAGGGAAGAAGGAAAGGTATTGGTGAGGAAACATTCCCAGCAGTCTGAGTCCTTCCCAGTGTGTAAAAAGGGGTGGAAAATAAAAGAGGAACAGCTCTACCATGTACACAGCTGACAAACTGGAATAGCATGCAAGTCGGTCACCAGACCTAATGTGTGGGAGGAAGGAAGGCAGGTGCATGGCAGTCCTGGAAAGCTCTGCGATTGAGGAAGAGTTCTAGTTCAACATTCTCAAGGTTGGTGTTTCTTGTCATTCCCGTAGGTTTTTTTTTTCTTAGTTTAAAAACACTGCTCTTTTTCTTTTTTTAATTAATTAATTAATTAATTAATTAATTAAAATACTCTCTGTATCCAACATGGAGCCCAACATGGGGCTTGGACTCATGACTTTGAGATCAAGACCTGAGCTGAGATCAAGAGTTGGACGCTTGGGCACCTGGGTGGCTCAGTTGGTTAAGTGACTGCCTTCGGCTCAGGTTATGATCCTGGAGTCCCGGGATCAAGTCCCACATTGGGCTCCCTGCCCGGCAGGGAGTCTGCTTCTCCCTCTGACCCTCCCCCCTTCATGCTCTCTCTCTCATTCTCTCTTTCTCTCAAATAAATAAATAAATAAAATCTTAAAAAAAAAAGAGTTGGACGCTTACCTGACTGAGCCACCCAGACGCTCCTAAAAACAGGACTCTTAAAAACTATACAAATAAAGCATGTTTATCACAAATGGTGACATAAAACAACACCTTCCGATGGTTGCCATTCAGCATCAAAGACACAGTAATGCATCAGTAAATGCACAGGCAACATTTGACAGGAATGAAATTTTGTCTTCAATTCTGGGGTATATGTTTAAAACTTTGGCAGCCCTAAATTGTGTTCTAAAGGTAGACAACAAATAAACTCAAAATTGTAAAACTGAATGGCATCCCTGTGGGAATCTTAGCATCATAAGACACCTTGAAAGAGTTCTAGGAATTCACTAAGACAAGTGAGACCATCCCATCTGATTCACACTTCATTATTTTATTTTCTCTATAGCAACTATTCTTACCTGATATGATCTCGCTCATTTATTTGCTAATTTGGTTGTCTGGCTCCTCCTATAGCAAGATGATTAAAGTTACCTTCATGTCTAGATCAAGGCTCATAATTGATGCTCAATTAATATCAGTTGTAATAATGATTGAATGACACAGATGAAATATACCTCCATATTCTGCCTCCACTATCTTTCCATTAGCTTCCCTCTATCCCACCTAGATACCTAATATTAATAGCATAGAGGGTATCCTTTCAAATATTTCTCTATGTTCAATATAAACAAACAAGAATATTCACTTTTTCTTAACTATTATATTATTAATGTTATTCCAAATCCCCTTTTAAAACTAACTCATCAAAAGCATTCCTCCAGTTCAATAGAAATTGGTAACCTATTGATTTTTAATCTATGTAATAATCCATAATATGAACAAACCACAAGTTATTCGACCATTCCACTCTTGATGTATATTCAGATTATTTCTACCTTTCCCATTATAAATAATGTTGCCACAAATACCCTTGAACATATATCCTCATGTGCTTCTACTTCATTCCTATAGGTTAGAGTCCCCAAATTGGGTTTGTACTAGTTTTTTATTGCCGCATAACAAGTTACCACAAATATAGCTACTTGAAGCAATATGCATTTATTATCTAACAGTTTCTGTGGGGCAGGTATGGGTCAAGTGGGTCCTTTGCTCAGGCTATCATAAGACTACAATGAAGCTATCTTCTGGGATGTATTCTCATCTGGAGACTGGACTGGGGAAAGATCCACCTCCAAGCTCACTCAGACTGTTGGTAGAATTCATTTTCTTACAGCTGTGGAACCGAGGTCCCATTTTCTTGTTGGCTATTGGTCTAGGGCCCCTCTTAGCTCCTAGAGGTGCCCACAGCTCCTATCATGTGGCCCTGTACACATAGAGTTCACAACATGGCTGCTTGCTCCTTCAACGTAAACAGGTAAATTTCTCTCCCTCTGCTCTGTTAACATAATCATGGGTGTGATATCCCATCACTTTTTCTTTAATCTACTGATTAGAAGCATGCCATATGATCTGCTTGCATTAAAGAGGAGGAAATTATATAAGGGCATGACACGCTGGGGGTCACTTAGGGTGTGCCCACCACAGCTGGCTAGGTTAAATGGTAAGTATAATTCACTATTGCAAGATGTGGTCAAATTACACAGTACAAGGGCTATAGATTTTCTCTTTCTACCAACAGTATATGAGACTATCAGCTCTTCAGTGCCCTTGGTTGCTATTTTTCTAATTTATCTATCTCACTCATTTGGAGGTATTTAAGAGTTTTAATTGTTGGGTTTTACTTATTTTATATAGAACCATGTATTAGCTTCAGAGCCCCAAGTAAAGGATTATAGCACAGACTAGTGCTTGATAGGTCAAGTGACAGACTTGGTTTGTTTGAATCTCTACAACTGATTGGCTCTGAGACCTTGGGGGTGGTTTTTCAACCTCTCTAAACCTGTTTTTTCTCTATAACTATAACGCCCACCTTATTTAGTATTTGTGACCATTTTATGGGATAATAAATGTAAATTCCTTAACCCTGTGCCTGATAAATGGCTCTGAATGTACTGAATGGGTAGGTATGACAGGGGCCCAGCATTGCCAGCAGCGGTAGTAACTTCAGCATCATTATAAACATTAGGGAAAACCTTGACCAACATTATGGGTCGTTGTTTTGGGGAACCATCTTGCTTATTGTAAACATCTGGAATAAATGCCCTAGATTGAATCTGAGGAGAGGCAGGACTAATGTAGTTGGGGAAGTAAATATATATTTCTTTAAATATGGACCTATTTTTCTATCTCTCTCTCTCTTTGGGAGATTAAGAAGACCGTGAGTTAAATATAGTACTTGGATCTCTGGTCTTTTGAAATCTTGCTTCTCAATTATTTTCCAACCATATTTAGTAGAAAGTAATATCTATGCAGAGCAGTGGCAGGCCATGTTTAAGGAGACAAGACTGGTTTGTAATTTAAAACATTGGCTGAAGATTCAGATGAACTCCAATTGGAATCCTAGATCCACTTTAGCTTTATTACCTTTGGCATTACACATTTTGGAGCAAAAAGATCATAATTCGTTAGACGACTCAACAAAAATAAAATAAGTTCGTGACTAAGGAACTTAGATGTCACTGGCAGAGAGAGATAATAAAGAAATAACAAGTACTTGGGTAACATGGTACCAGTTAGTGAGAAGTGGGGAGGGACAAGTAGAATGGAAGTATTTTAGAAAGGATAGTTGGAGGAGGCCCCTCTGAGGAGGTAAATAGCAGAGGCAGAATCTGCTTTGGAAGGTTGTTATGAGGATTAACTGAGCATACCAAGTCTTAAGAATAGAACCTGACAGATATGCTTGCAATAATCTCTCCTAGTTTTTGTATCCTTTCATAATTAATGACACAGATCTGTCTAGATAGTCTTTCAATAAACACCCACATTTTGGAGCTGGAAGAAGCAGGCTTATGGACACTGAGATATCAATGTGTGAGCCAGAGTGCAGAGGTCAGGGATGGGAAGCTAGATTTCCATAACTGGGCAGTGTGATTCCAGGCAAATCACAGCATCTTCCCATCCTCACTGGACTGAAGGGAAAAAGTGTGTGTGTGTGTGTCCGTGTGTGTGTGTGTGTCCATGTGTGTGCATACATTGGCAGAGGGAAAGTTATTATAGCCCTAAGTCTCTACTTTTGAAATATTCTTTTTCTTACCATCAATTTCTTGAGAAACTGAGATTCTGTTCACAGGGTCAACCAGCTCAACCCTTCCCTGGCTGGGGGTGATTTCCTCTGCTATACTCTATCATTTATTTTTGCAAGTGATCTTAGGCAACCATATGCAATGCATATGTCACTTAGACCAGGTTTGGGGTGGACCAAGCCTGTTACTTCCTGCCATTTGCTTCTCAGATGGATTATTTCATTTACTTGTTTACACAGTGAAGCAAAATCAATTCAAAGTCGTCTTCTGTCCCCAGAACACGTGACTATACCATCGCAATGAAAGAGTGCTTAAATTGCATGATCCATTGCTTAAAAGGGTACAGAGCATTTAATTACAGTTTAATTATCTTTGTAGATGTGGAGTTCAGTGGGGATTGGGTTGGCTGGTGGGCAGCTGTAGCATCTGCTGCCTTTTTTGAGAGTGAACTTGTTTGTAACACAATCAGATTCGCTGGTTATATCTTCCCAGGCCCTATCAACTGAGAATTTCATTGCTTTTAAATTGCAAGGCTTTTGTTATCACTACAACTGTGAACCAGACAGCCAAAATCAAAGCAAAAAAGAAATGCTACCAGATGAGGAAGATTGAGTCACAGCTTCGGTCTAGCCCAAGTTACAGAGAATGCAACTTTCTGAAGATTATTTGCAACCTCAGTTCCTTATCCATGATGATGTGCATTGCTTTTTATTTGCAACTTCCCGATGATTATCCTCCACTGAAGTTTAATTGCGGCCTCTCTGCATTTTTGCCACAGAGGTGTCTGAAACCTTTAATATAATCTTTTTTCTCCCTCACACAAAGAAAGGGAACAAAACCTGTTTTCATAAAGATGATACAAGAATATAAGCATTGGGTAGATGACTTCAGGGTCTGTCTGCATCTGGCTAATAGGATAACAAAAACAGTTATCAGAGAGAAGAGCCAAAGAATAAAATGTCATTTCCCAGAGCCTGGGCTACATTTCTATTTGTAATTTCAGCTGGATGTGCATTAAAACACAATGGAGCCATCAGGAGGGAATAAACTTTGTGATGAGAAAGTTTCAACTCTTGGTTGTCAGCTGTCACCGGATGTGAAGGTGGGATAGCAAGAGCTGAGCTTGTCACTTAAGCTTCTGCTAGGAGGGGACCATAAATTGGAGGCGGGGACAAAAAGCAATGAAATCTCAATGAGTCTTCAGGATTCAGCAAAGGCTTTTCAGGACCAGAGGGTCCGGGAAGATGTTTCAGCATCACCATCGGCAAAATGGTTTCTTACTCTGGCTTCGGCTTCCGAACTTGGCGATTGTGTTCCCAGGTAAGCTGCCTGGTGTCCACCTGCCACGTTCCATCCTGTACTTTGCACAGATGTTTAGTGCTTAGGTGGCAGGTTTTATGTGACATTAGTGTGCTCTTACGTGTAATAAAATGTTAATTTCCCACGATTTTATTTGCACAAACCTATCTTCACTTATTCATATTGTTACTGATTTAGGGTTGTCGAATAACAAAATAAAAGGACAGAAGCCATCAAAACAGTTTCAATAAATGAGACAAAATTCTGGAGTCTTTTGTCTCCCCTCTCATTCCTTGTGTCTTCCCTAAAAATGCAATTGCAAAGAAAGAGAAATGTAGCCTGGAGAGGCAGGGGACCTCTTTTGGACTGAGGGCTGTCTGTCAGGTAAGGGAATGGACTTTTATCCGATGTCTACCTTGAAATATTTCCTTTTCACATATTATCCCGAGAGGGAAGAAGATCTCTCTGTTGGAACAGGAAAACATGGAGGGTGAGAGGCCAAGGAGCTTACATGGCTCAAACATATGGCCAGATGAATTAGTTCCCTATTGCTGTGATAGTGAATCACCATCAGTGAGGGGACTGAACACAGATTTATTATCTCAAGTTCGGGAAGTCAGAAGTTCGAAAATCAACGTGCCAGCAGGGTTGTGTTCCTTCTGGAGGCCCTAGGAGAGAATCTGTTTCCTTGCCTTTTGCAGTTTCTAGAGGCCACCTGCTTTCCTTGGCTCACTTCCTCCGTCTTCAAAACCAGCAGCCCAGAATCTTCAAATCTTTCTGTCTCTGGCCTCCACTTCTGTTCCACATCACTGTCTCTGACCCTCCATTGGACCCACCGGATAATCCAGGAGTCTCCCCATCTCAAGATCATTAACTTAATTACATCTGCAAAGTCTCTTTTGCCCACATACGGTAACATTCACAGGTTCTGGGGATTAGGACATGGAAAACTGTAGGGGGCATTATTCAGTTTACCATAATACCAGGGCTATAGCAATTAGGGTTAGGAGAAGAAACCAAGTTTATTCTTTTTTTTTTTTTTTTAAGATTTTATTTACTTATTTGACAGAGAGAGACACAGCGAGAGCAGGGACACAAGCAGAGGGAGTGGGAAAGGGAGAAGCAGGCTTCCCGCGGAGCAGGGAGCCCGATGCGGGACTTGATCCCAGGACTCTGGGATCATGACCTGAGCTGAAGGCAGACGCTTAACGACCGAGCCACCCAGGTGCCCCGAAACCTACCTTATTCTTGCAGGTACCTCTGGACAGAAGGGCCTGTGGTCCACAAACTTTATGGAAATTTCTAGAACTGTATATATACAAGATTTTCCTTGATTCAGGTGGATGATTCAAGCTCTGCAAAACCCATCTACCTCCCTCTTGGAGTGAGTGATTACTGCACACATGTCCACGTAACCTTTCCCACCTTAACACAATCCCCCTGCATTCCCTTCATACCAGGAATCAGATTCTGTATGCATTAAAAAAAAAAAAAAAGTAATTCTAGAACAGAGGTGATCCATTCCCCTCTAGTTTTATTATTTATTTTTATTATTATTATTTTTTAAAGATTTTATCTATTTTTTAGAGAGCGAGCGAGAGAGAAACAGCATGAGAGGGGAGAGGGTCAGAGGGAGAAGCAAGCTCCCCGCTGAGCCGGGAGCCCGATGTGGGACTCGATCCCAGGACCCTGGGATCATGACCTGAGCCAAAGGCAGACGCTTAACCATCTGAGCCACCCAGGCGCCCTCCCCTCTAGTTTTATATGCATTTCCAAGTTTATCATCAATTCCATGAGCTGGAGATTAACATGACTGGTGAAGACCTATGCTCACATACGTTTGTGTGTTGGGTGGGTATAGTAGGCAGAATTTTGGCCCTTGTGATATCCCTAGTTTTGTACCTGAGAATGTTATGTTACCTGGTAAAAGGGACTTTGCAGATACAATTAAGTTTGCTAAAATAGGGAGGACCTCAATAGGCTGACCTTAAAATAGGGAGGTTATCTTGGATTATCAGAGTGGTCCCAGTGTAATCACATGGGTCTTTTTTTTTTTTTAAGATTTTATTTATTTATTTGTCAAAGAGAGAGAGGGAACACAAGCAGGGGGAGCGGCAGGCAGAGGGAAAAGCAGGCTTCCCGCTGAGCAGGGAGCCCAATTCAGGGCTTGATCCCAGGACCCTGGGATCATCACCTGAGCCGAAGGCAGACACTTAACCAACTGAGCCACCTAGGTGTCCCCACATGGGTCTTTAAAATAGAGCTTTCTCCCGACTGAGAACAGAAACAGTTCAGAGATTGGAAGCAAGAGGAGGGATGGATACACTCTTGCTGGCTTGGGAGATGGAGGAGGCTACAAGTCAAGGAATGTGGACAGAAACTTCTAGAAGCTGAGCAATCTTCCTGGCCAGCAGTCAGCAAGGAAACATGGACCTCAGTCATACAAACACATGGGACTGAGTTCTGCCAGCAACCTGAATGGGTCTGGAGGTGGCCTGTCCCCCCACCAGAGCCTTCAGCTACAATCCCAAGCGGACTGAACCTTGACTTCATCCTTGTGGAACGCTGAGCGGAGAAGCCAATTGAGGGTTGCCCAGACTTACAAAACTGTGGGATGATAATGTGAGTTGCTCTAGGCCCTTGAGTTTGTGGTCACGTGTGACAGTAGAAATCCCAAACTGATACAGGGTTACCGAGGGTGGATATGTGAAGTGACTCTGCCATCCCTGATGCCCTTACTTCCACTTAGGACTCTTGAGTAACTATGCTATTTACACACTTGAAAAATACAAATATTACACAGATGAAAAATACAAAGAGAGCTGGTGGGACAGCCCCGTGGAGAGGAAGGAGGACAGAATTTGGAAGCCGACTGACCTAGTTTTCACCCCATTTCCCCCACTTGCTAGCAGTAGGACGTTAGGTAAACAGGCTCGTTGCCCTTGTCTTTGTTTCTTTTTCTGTAAAATGTGTCGTAAAATGTTTCCCGTGTTGTTTTAAGCTGATCTGTGTCAAGTGCCTGTTATGGGCTGAATTGTCTCCCTCCCGCCTCCAGCCCACCCCCTAACGTTCCTAGGTTGAAGCCCTGAGCTCCGATGTTAATGAGGCCAGAAGGTGGGGCCCTCATCTAATAGGGCGGGTGTCCTGATAGGAAGAAAAACAGACACCAGGAATGCAGGCGCTCAGAGAAAAGACGATGTGAGCGCATAGGATCTGCCAGCCAAGGAGAGAGGCCTCTTCCGAGAACCCTGTTGGCACCTGGACCTTGGGCCTCCAGCTTCCCAAACTGTGAGAACATAGATTCCTGCTGTTTAAGTCACCAGTCTGTGATATTTTGTTATGACGGCCCTAGCTGACTAATACAGCCCCTAAGGAGCACAGCCTGTGAAGGTGTAGTCCAGCGGGACTGAGGGGGCTCCTGAGATATAATTCCTTTCCCTAGTGTCTACAAGGGGAGTGATAGATCCAAGTCATATCTGATGTTTTCGTTGCTTATTTATGTAAGTTTTCATATGGCAAAAAGGGAATCTGGGTCCAGAAGGCACATGAAAAATGTTAATTGAATTAACTTGAAATTACATTCATATTGTATTTCTTCCCTGGTATTGATCTCTAAGCATCAATGGTAGAGTAAGCACATGTCGATCACACAGATTTCACTGGAGCTTGGGGAAAAAGTGGCTATCACAGCGTGCTGAAACACTAATAATTTGTTAGGAGCCCCCAAATGGGAATATGCCTCAGAAATGCCTTCTGATGGCTGCACAATGACAGAATAATTTATAACCAATCATTCAATATTCTACTTGCTGATGGCGATGTACATTAATACATTTTAGGGAAATAAAATTCTTCCCAAGGTCTAAGTGGTTAGCAGTTGTCTTGCCAGTGTTCAAGGGAGAAAATATATCCGGGGGATATTTTTACATATTAAATGGGAGTACCTGGTTTCCTGCTTCTAACCATTCCATGCAAATTTGCGGATTCATCTTACCAAATTACCTTTGTACAAAACCAACCACGTGATATCATCCGCTTATAAAACCAAAACAAGCAAACAAAAAAAACCTAAACACTGGTTCTCTGTTGCATAAAGCTTCTTTGAGGACGTGTACAGCTTTTGTGTCTTGGTCGCATCCTACTACTAGCCTGCTCTCCTTTGTGTCTACTGAATCCTTTTTCAAACTCATCGCTCTATCAACACTGGCCGTCATTTTGCCCACGCCCATTCCTCTTCCAGAGGTACCTTCTCTCCATTATCCACATTTTACATGCCTAGTCAGTTTCCTAGACACAGTTTAAGGCATTTCTACTATTTCCTCTATATTCCAACAATGCTATGTATTTAAACTTATCTATATATGTGTACATATTTGTATTTTAATTATATCGTCCATGTTTAAAGTACCAGCTAAACTGAGAACTCTTTAACAATTAGATCGTGTATAATTCTTCTTTGCATTCAGGGCATGCATTATAATAAATGATGAATGGATGGGTAGATGGCTCATTGACCAATAAATCATATATGACTGGTGTTGTTGTAATACTATTGAGCGATTTAACCCGTGATTGTGGTATATATACCCATTTATCTAGTTCTTCTTTGATTTATCTCAGTAATCTTTTGTAGTGTTTAATGTAGCTATCTTACATTATTTTACTTCCCTCCTTGATTTCAGTTCCTTTTGATGTTATAATTCATCTAACCTTTGCTTCTTTCCTTCCCCTTCTCTCTTCCTACCTTACTCTCCTCTCTCTACCCCTCTCTCCTCTCCATCTTCCATCCAGCAAATATATTTAAGTTGTGAAGTTCAGAGTGCACATCCTGTGACTTCATGTTAGTGGGGTTTTTCCAGGATCTCCTCTTAGTGTATCCCAGGCAATATACTCTTTTACAGAAAGAGAATGATTTTCTGAGGATTCTGTAAAACTACCGAAACTCCATGTACTCTCTCATAGTAATTTCTGGAGATTCAGCATATTTGGATGACAAACCTTCTTTGTTTTCAATCCTGAAGCTGCCTTTTGTTTCATGGGCTATTTCTTTGGAGATCTTGGTGGATGATTGGTGCTCATCATTAGAGTACATCCTTTCCTGAAGGCCTGTTATCACTTTTTTTAGGATATGTTTCAAAGAACCTAAACAGGGGCCTCCAAATAAACTTAATTTTTCTAATTTTTAAAAACTATTATATGGAATAATTGAACTGATAGGGGTCTGTTTGGTCTTAATAAATGAAGAAACTGGTAGCAAGCAGAGCTTCTAAAGTTATTCTTTGGTTAAAAAAATCCATATATATTGTCATCGGGATTTTTCACTTCAAGCTCCATTCATAATGATTTTAGGTTTGATTGTGTTTCATACTTGGGTCATTCTAAAACATTAGGTTTAAGCATGAAATTATAGTTTGTGATGATCAAAAATTGTCAAATATCAGTAATTTCATATGTTCAGCTAATAGATGAGATTTTTGAGATTTTTTATACCTGTTAGTGAATGTATCACACATCCACTTATACTAGATAAATTTTTAAAAAGGAAAAAAGGAAGCTTTATCATTCATTTTTTCCCCCCAGAATGTTGTACAAGACAGATGATACATCTCTCAGATGGGCAGCTGGGTTACTCCTTTTCTCAGGAATAACTTGAGAATCTGGATCAATTTCTCCTCAAATGCCTTCTTTCTTCTTCACTGGAAAAAAATATACATGCAATCTGGAAGAAGTCTCTTATCAGAATGCATTTTCTCATGTTCTTACATTGAGAGATAGAGATTATATTCCTAACAAATACATCTTGGTTTTTAAAATTTCCACTTCAGCAAATCCTGAGCAGGCATTTCCCCTTTATATATATATATATATATTTTTTTTTTTTTTTTTTTTAATATCTTGAGGCTATAGAACTTCAGTGAACCAGATGTGTAATTCAAAAACTTTGCAACTTTCAATAAATACTATCAGTCTAGTTTTGAATGAGGGATTTCTGCTTCTCAGACTGTGAGATTAACTCAGGGCTTCCAGACTCTGACTGGTCTCTTAATCTCCTGCTCAATCAGAGGTCTAAGATCACATTCGGGCTGGGGGCTAAGTGAATAGCATGTTCAACTTTTAGCAATGTCTGGGATGTACAAAGAATTACAGAGTGGAGGGCTGGTGTCACCTAAATTCAATCCCCATACTTGCCTGTACAAAATCAGATTTAAAAGAAGTAGAAATCGGACAATCACTCGAAAAGAGATTCTAAAACATACTGTCACTAAAAGGCGATAACCAGGTATTTAGAGTTAATATGTGATTATCTGGTCATGTGGGAAAGAAAGATCTGAAGAAGCCAATGTGAGCAGGCAGGTCGATGTCTGAAGTGTTCAGGAACTTGAGCAGAGTGGGGAAGTCATCACAGATCTATAGGATCTATAGGAAGACTGAAGGTTGTGATGCATTAAACCTTGTGGAAATATTATCTAAAGGGGAAAATGCTTCACAAAGATGTGTCAGGCAAGAAGACAAATTGGAATCAGCACATCTGCTTGGGGCGTAATGGGAAGTGAAATGGTGGCACATTCATTCATTTTTGTCTGTATCTTCTTTACCAAGAAATCTGACCTTCAATCTGAAAGTGTCAAACAAGCATCATTAAGGGGAGGACTAAAGACATATTACAACTTACGGGGCACCTGGGTGGCTCAGTCAGTTAAAGACGTATTACAACTTAAAAATAAATCCGGGGTTGGCAAAGTTTTTCTGGAAAGGTCTAGAATTTTTAAATAGTTTTGGCTTAGGGAGCCTGGTCTCTGGCAACTACTTAACTCTGCTGTCACAGCAGAAAGGCTGCCTATAGGATATATAAATGAGTAAGTGGGGCCATGTTCTAGTAGCACCTAATTTAGGGAAACTGAAATTTGAATTTCATGTAACTTTTACATGTCATGCAAGGTCATTCTGCTCTTAATTTTTTCAATGTTTTAGAACTATTTTATAGAAAATGTTTAGTTGTTGAGCACTATAAAAATATGTGCTGGTCCGTGGGCCACAGTTTCCTGATGTTCAAAGAAGAGATTACTTAGTCACTTTCAATGTGAGATGACATTCTCTACTATTAAGTATAATAACATACTGAAAAACTTGGACACATGGCTAAGGAATCAGTCTGCCATCCATCCATAACAGATGGTATTGGCTGAGTGAAGGATCAAATTTGGAGACAGACGTGTAGTAATTTTCTAAAAGGTGGTAAATTGTCACTTCTGGGAACCATAGACCAGAATGTTTGCGATCAATCGCTGGAATATATTGGAATGCATTATTAAACAAGCAGGCACACTAAGAATTGATTACTCCCTAGTGTGAGTTAACAAAAATAAATGTCAAACTTAAAAAAATGGTAAATCAAATTATTAAAAGAGATGAGTGGCATAGACAGAAGATATATTGAGATTGCAGAAAATATTTGGCAAAATTTTTTCAACATATACTACTGGACAGAAGGAAGAAATTGGCTAAATAATAGCACAATTACGTAGGATGTGATTATCTTAACAATGGCCAATGTGTATTAATTGATGAGTCCACGTTGGGTTGATAGTATGAGATAACTTCTAATCTCTTATGATACTACATGCTAAATTAGATGTTTAAATGACAGATCAGCATTCCAAATTGCCTTTTTACCTGAATGTCAACTTGAATTCTAAAGCCATGCTTCTCAAATTTTTAAATGACCTAAGTTTAGCAAGGGCTTTCAATGGAATCACATTGAAAAATACCTCAGATTATAAAATGATAGATCCAAACCAAAAAGACCACCTGGAACAGGCATAAAAGTGAAAGTTCAATTAGATTAAAACAAATCCTTTTATTAACATGTATAGATGACCACGTTCTTAACCCAACTGCCTTTGTTGTCTCTTTGATGTCTGTATGTGTGTAGGTTATTTTTCGAAAAATGGTGAGGTTTTGGTTAATCACAAGTTCACAATTAGCCAACAGGTTGACATTTCTGCTTGACGATATGTGGTACGTCTCCTTTTCTCTTTCTAGTTCCTTGTACTATAATTTAGGAAACTACAAAGTAAAGGAAGAATTGAGTTGATTTGGGTTTGGGAATTTTCCTCTTCAAGATGATAACTTGGAAAAGTTCTTGGTAGCCATTTTGTCTAGTGAGGTCATGTTTTGGACGGCTTGGCTGGGTTAAATTTTCATAACTTGGTTGCTCATAATGGGCCATCTGCTGTTGTAAGTATTGAGTTGATTACATTTTTGATCCAACTCTATATTAAATGTACCAGACCATCAATATAGGAGGTAACACAGCTTGGCAACAAATGCTATACTGAGGATGGTAAGAATATCTTGAAACTTAGGATCTTGTAAGAGAGTTTCTAGCAATTCACTTCGAAACATTATACAAATTATTTAATGTTTCTAAAGATAAGGGCTTCAGTTTTTTTAACTCTAACAGAAACACCTGTGAATGAGGTGGAGATGTCACTTCCCTATATTCATGACTTTATATATAGGTCTCTGCCCCCAGTTCCTGACACAAGTTCCTAAAATCCTTATAATCTGAGTGATAGAAGTGCTAGGAGCTTCTTTTGTTTTATCATTTGGTCTTTGACCATGGTTTCTGACACAGAGCTCCTAAAACCCTTGCAATCTCCTGGGTGACAGATGTGTCTTTTGTTTTAATTAGGGGACTCCTGGGTAGTTTCAGGATGGAGCTGTTCATCAGAAAGAACAAGCATGATTAGAAGCTTGGAATTTTCAGCCTCTTTTCCCTCCATCCTCCAGAGAGGGAAGAGGGGCTAGAGACTGAGTTAATAAGCAGTCATGCCTCCATGAACATCCCTGAAGTGCAGAGTTCAGAGAGCTTTCGGGTTGGTGAACACATCCATGTGCTGGGAAGGTGATGCACCCTAACTTCACAGGGACAGAAGGTCTTGAGCTGGGCACCCTCCTGGACCTCACCCTAAATACCTTTTTGTTCATCTGTAATCTTTAGGATATCCTGTATTATATAAAAAGTTGGTAAATATAAGTAAGTGTTTCCCTCAGTTTTTTGAGCCATTATAGTAACCTGAGGAGGAGATCCTGGGAACTTCCAATTTGTAACTGGTCTGTCAGAAGTATGGGAGGCTCCAACTTGTGATTAACATCTGAAATAGAGGCAATCTTTTGCCATTAAGCTCTTAACTTGTGAGATCTGATGCTAACTCCAGGTAGATAATGTTGGAATTGAATTGATTTGTAGGATACCCAGCTGGTGTTGAAAAATTGGTCAGTGGGAGAAAAACCCACACATTTGTTGTCAGAATTGGTGTGAATAAAGGAAAGCCAGCTGTTTTCCCATTTAGCCTCAGAATCCCTCTTAACACAGATAATGACTTGGAATTGGATTTGACATAGAAATTGAAGAATATCTGTCATGCCCAGGTGAGATGATTTGTAGAGTTCCTTCACACATGAGTCTGTAGATGATTTCCCAAATCTGAGGTTTGATTCTATTCTCATTGCTCTTTTGTTTTTTGACATCTGTCCACATGTCCCTCTTTTATCAAATATTATATAGTAAATCCTTGTAGTTTGTCAATGTTCTAATATCAGTATTTTTAGAAAGATACCTCTAGACTTGCTAGATTAAACTTTGGGAGTTTTGCAAAATAGTCCCTCTGAATCTTTTAACAGCCATTCTCAAATCTAAAGGTGGATATCTAGAAAGTTGTAATCAATGCTATATGAAAATCTATAATGCAGAATTCCTCCTCCCAAAAGATGTTAAGGTCAATCAATAGATCTAGGGGATTAGGGTAATTCTGTTATCTTAGAATGACAAATTGGAACATTAAATTCCCACTCTAAATTCAAACTAACTTTCTGTCCAATATCCAATACCTCTGCAATTCAATATGGCAGTCATTCATTAATTTCAACTCAGTAGAGTATGGGTCTCTAATCTGGAGGCATGCCAAACAATGCTTAATAAAGCAAACTGACAACGCTGCCATTTTCCATCCATATCTTTTTCTCAGTACTTCTGTTCTCCACATACTTCCTTTTCACTTTGTTCTTTTGTGTTTCTCTTCTTTCTCTCCCCACTCTTTTTGTGTTCCCTTTACTTTGCATTCACCTAAGCTGCTCTGTGGCACATATTGTGGTGCAGTCACGGAAGTAAAGACATATGCTGTGGCTGTCTGCCCAGATGCGTGCAGATGTCTGTGTGTATAATATACGAGAGACATTTAGCGATAGTTTGAAATTCTACAGTAGCTTTGGTTTTTGGTTCTTGGTCCTATTCCAAAGAGGGCTTCCCTCCTCCGTATATTGGGCTACTGGAGGACCTCCTTTCTCTCTGGCAACACAATAGTGGTAGAGGGTGCATACTTGTCTCCACGTGTGCCCACAAAATTGTGCTGGAGGACAGGCCCAATGTCATTCTTAATTGTCATGTTTAAAACTTTCCAAAATCAGGGCGCTTGGGTGGCTCAGTTGGTTGGGCCACTGCCTTCGGCTCAGGTCATGATCCTGGAGTCCCGGGATCGAGTACCGCATCGGGCTCCCTGCTCGGCGGGGAGTCTGCTTCTCTCTCTGACCCTCCCCCCTCTCATGTGCTTTCTCTCTCTCATTCTTTCTCTCTCAAATAAATAAATAAAATCTTTAAAAAAAAAAAAACTTTCCAAAATCAAATTCCATCAACATCATTTACAGATAATGAAACCAATGCTCTGGGTTCACAGAGGTGACTGCATGAAGTCCCCTGCATGAGAGATGGGGTAATCACACACATAGTCTGGTTGGGGGGAAATATCACAAGTGCATCTCCACCCTTAGAGAAAATGATGTGTTCAGCTGGGGTGTCTGTGTGAATCAAGTCACTCTGGATGCTCTAACCCATCCACTTCGTCCGGTGTGGATTCTAACACTTCCCTGGTTCCTCCCCGGGTATCATCTTCTTCTTCCTCAAAATTCAGTCAGGTTTTGATTTGGGGCAATAAACTGTATCACACACAAGTCCCCCTCTGCTAATCAGACTATCCATATATATATATTTTTATTATGTTAATCACCATATATTACATCATTAGTTTTTTTTCTTTACATTTTTTTTAAAGATTTTATTTATTTATTTGACAGAGAGAGACACAGCGAGAGAGGGAACACAAGCAGGGGGAGTGGGAGAGGGAGAAGCAGGCTTCCCGCCAAGCAGGGAGCCTGATGCGGGGCTCGATCCCAGGACCCCGAGATCATGACCTGAGCCGAAGGCAGACGCTTAAAGACTGAGCCACCCAGGCGCCCCACATCGTTAGTTTTTGATGTAGTGTTCCATGATTCATTGTTTGCATATAACACCCAATGTTCCATTCAGTACGTGCCCTCTTTAATACCCATCACCAGGCTAACCCATCCCCCCACCCCCCTCCCCTCTAGAACCCTCAGTTTGTTTCTCAGAGTCCATAGTCTCTCATGGTTCGTCTTATGCTGAGCGAAATAAGTCAATCAGAGAAAGACATGTATCATATGATCTCACTGATAGGAGGAATTCTTAATCTCAGGAAACAAACTGAGGGTTGCTGAAGTGGTGGGGGGTGGGAGGGATGGAGTGGCTGGGTGACAGACTATCCGTATATTATACTTACTGACTGTTTGGAATTTCTTCCTTGGGAAGAAGTTATTCATTGGAAGAAGTCTGTGTGATGCTGAAAATCATCTTTTACAATTTAGGCACGCAGTGGAAAGATTTACAATGTATTTTCTTTTTGACTCCTTCCAGCTGCCTGGAGCAAACATTCATCTTCTGCTTCCTTTAATAGGATCTGACTTGTGACATCATGCTCTGAAAGGCTGCAGTTTAATGGGTGTGTTTTCTCTCTCACACACATATATTATGCAGAGACTCTAGGATTTCATTTTTACTCTATTTTGTTTTATCTTTTAAGTCTGTAGAGGGCAATTGCTTTGGGGTATCCTCCTAGAGACTAGCAATGCCAAGGTAGCATTCTGGCTGGCTTGAAGTGCATCATAAATAAACATCCTCCCATAATGTACACTCAGGGCTTGGCTTATACCAGAATGGCTTGTCTTGCCAGCTGAGTGCGATACCAAGTTGATAACAATGACATTTATCTTCATTAAGTTTCCAAAGCAACAGGCTAGATGTGTGTGCACAATATTGCACATTCATTTTTAAGGCAGGTATCCTTGATTCTGAAGTTGCTGGAATGGTAGTTTCAATGTGTTTGAAGCCTTTGCCCAAAATGTTGACCTTGGATGAGACAACAACATGATGCTATGCTTTGTAGAGAATTGTAGCCTATTATAAACACTCAAGGGAGAATCACGGGATCATTGACCATTTGAGGGGGATGGCAAAAATGGTCCTCAGAATGTCTCAGTATCATGAGACATAGATGTGTTCAAGTCTGGTGAGATGCTTGCTACTTACCAGAAAGATGGGGCTTTTGATCTGGCACGGTTTCAAAGAACTCAAGGTGATTTTTCAATGAACCTTAGCAGCATTTCTAATGCCTAAACTTGTTCTATGACATGAACATGTCATTAATTTTTTCCTCTTGTTTCTAAGAAAGGGAATGCCAGTGCAACCGCTCAAAGTTTAACATCTCCATAACGTAGGGTACCTATTAGATTGGTTAGGACTTTTTTTTAGCTCCAAGAGAAACAAAAACAAAAACAAAAACAACTCAAATTCACTTTAGAAAACATAGCTGAAAAGTTGAGGGTCTTGTTGCTTCTAGGCATGTGGCCAGATTCAGGATTCACATGATGTCAATGGAACTTTCTCTTGATCTCTCATTGCTTCATTCAGTAGGACTGAAATTATGGTCAATGTCCGTGTGGTGTACCATGCTGTCCACCACCCCATTCCAGGCTCTCCCTCAGTGATGGCAAATTGGCTACTGTACAACCTCATAGATTAAAGTCTACCCAGAAGGAGCAAGCCCTGACTCATTGCTACAGAATTCCCGAGATCCACTCTGATTGGATTCATGCCTGAACCCATTACTGTGGCCTGGAGAACATGGTGTGCTGAAGCTAGTATTAGACCTCTCCTCAATCCAGGTAGACCCAGAGGGGAGAAAGTGGACTCCAAATAAGAATCCATTCTTTTGCTGAAGAACAGGAGGCCAAGGACACGTGTTTGGTGCTTATATGGTACCTATCCATTATGGGCTGGATTGTGTCTCTCTCCTGTACCCCTAAATTCAGATGTTGTAGCCCTAACCCCCAGTACATCAGAATGGGACTGTATTTGAAACAGGGATTAAGTTAAAATGAGATCATTAGGTGGGTCCTGACCCAATCTGACTGGTACCCTTATTTTAAGAAGAGGAAATTTGGACACACCAAGAGAGAAATACATAAGCAATTGGTTAAGCCACTGCTATTTTGGGGTGTTTTCTTTTCTTTCAGGAATTTAATATCTCAAACAGTGCAGCAATCATCACCTCTTCAAGCATCTTGACTTCCATATTAATATTTTGTCATTCTCTTCAGTTTCCCTCCAAAGGATATTATTAGCTTGAATTCTTCAAGCCTATAGAATGAACACAGAGGAGGGTTGCATCTCAAAGTCAAAACAAATGGTCGAAAGCCAGTTTTTGTGATTCTTTTTATTCGCTTTCTGTTCACTTGAACTTAGATCATGCAAATGTAGCACAAAGTGCAAACTGTAGGTGAGAATTTTAAAGCTAGACACCATAATCAGATTCCTCTGTTCCTTATATCTTTGATTCTGTGACGGATCATTTCTGTTGTAGTGCTTGTTGTTTTATCAGCAGGATGAAGGAAATATTTTTAGCTGACACAATGAAAAATACACCATTTAAAAAATAAATAATGCAGGGCGCCTGGGTGGCTCAGTTGGTTAAGCGACTGCCTTCGGCTCAGGTCATGATCCTGGAGTCCCGGGATTGAGTCCCGCATCGGGCTCTCTGCTCAGCAGGGAGTCTGCTTCTCCCTCTGACCCTCCTCCCTCTCATGCTCTCTGTCTCAAATAAATAAATAAAATCTTAAAAATAAATAAATAAATAAATAATGCATAGTGTTTTCAATACTTCCTTGAAGAGACATAAAAATACCCTATTTCAATTATTTTAGCAGTTCTTTTAGCTGCTGAATACTTGCTTCCAGGGCTTGTCTAATCTCTCCACTCTTAGAAATTTGTCTGGTATGTGAAATTCATTCCTGGTGTATGTGAACATTGCTATTGTGTTCTAGTAAGTGTAGGATATCATTATAGCATGTGTCAGTCACAAGAAAAAAATTAACTTCAAGACTCTCTATATGTGTATGCGAGCTTAATAAATTCTAGACAACAGATGTAGCTGCCAGTCTTTCCTTCTGCCACTTTCCCCAGTTCAATAAAGAAGTACAGATGGTTATGTTCACTCTGGTCTGTTGAATCTTGGCATAAAGGCACTGACTTTGTTGATCTTTCTCTGGAAATTTCTTTTGACCCAAAGGACCATGGCAAGTACTGCATGAGACTTGCCTTGCACTGATCTGGCCATTTGGAATCCTGAAGCCTTTAACAGTTGAAGAGCAGCTCCGAGTACCTCTCGACATTCTGCATGGAGAGACTGTCGGGTTACATTTTCTCCTCGGCTTTTGATTTCTTACGTGTATGGTCTGTAGAAGCCCAGGGCTAGGAGAAAGGTCATCTGGATCTTAGCTGTGCCTTAGGAAGAGCCAGAACTAATCTATCAGAAAAACAAGAGAATCCAGGCATGGTTTATAATTTTTCAGATCAACCAAGAGAAACTGAGGTCACCTATTTTTTGGTGTTAACAAAAAAAAGTTTAAGGGCGTTAAAAAAAAAAAAAGTCCTAATGTATATATTCTATGAGATAAATGCAGTTTGGGTTCTTCTCTATAGAAAATGCTTGTTCTTTGAGGACTGGAATCAGTGGTTTGTACTACTCATGGGTGTCACAGAGAGGAGTCTGACATGTTGAGAATCTGTTATACTTACATGGTCCTTATGCACAAAATACCTGGCAGGGTTGCTAGCCAGATTTTGAGCCATGGGACTATGATACCCAGCCATCTCAACCTGGATTAGAGGCTGATGTCTGCTCCAAAAGTAAATATAACATGGGCATAGGTTAAGATGTCCAAATAACGCATGGTCAAAATTATGCTAATACTGAGAGAGAAAGAGGCTTCACTAATACTGTGCTGGGGCGATCAGTACGACCTGGGACGCGCCTGGACAACCTGGTTCAGGCACAGGACACAGCCTACACCACCTGAACACCTCCCCATGTATCATGTCTTTGAAAAACTATGCTGTGATAACTCCTCTTTTATACACAGGAAACTGAGGAACAGGGAGGGTAAGGAACTTCCTAAGACGACATAAACCTGGAAGTGGCCAAGTCAGGAGAGAAGCCAGGAGCCTCAGGGACCACCTGGCTGGAGGAGTCCTGCTGGGAAGGATGCTCTGCGTCGGGGAGGTGGCGACTGGTCCCATCAGATTCTTTGCCTCGGAAGGTGGGTCGCGGCAGAAAGGGACGGAGAGTACAGGTGGGGTAGAATCAAAGTTGAGGCACGTGGCAAGAAGGCCGAGGATCGAGCTTGGGCAAAGAGACAGCGTCGCAACGGAGGGTCCTTAGAAGATGAGCCACCAGAGCATCTTCTTAGGGAGTGGGAGTCACAGCGGTCCGGGGGTACAGGAGCTCTGCTGCCCTGCTGAGAGAGTACCTGCCGTCCTTCCTCTCTCGGGCCATCGGCTCCACCTCGTGGAACCTGACGTTGGTTCCAACAGCGGGAGTGGGGTGAAGTCGGAAACCGGCCGCGCAGCCCGCCGTGGCGAGGCGAAGCACAAGTCAGAGGCAGCCCCTCCAGATGCGCCGCAAGGGAACCGGCAGAAGAGGCTTATCTTGGGCGGGAGATCAGGAGATCTCCGCTCCACGCTGCCCTCCAGCATCTGGAAGTTTACAGAGGCCTCCACGCGGCCCAGCCACGTCCACCGTCCAGAGGGCCTCAACCCCGGGGCGCCCCCTCATTTTCACCTTGAAAGTGGCTCAAGGGCGACGACGCGCAGGCGCACACTCCACGGACGCGGCGGGCCGGGAGCCTCCAAAGCCCGGCGCGGGCGGGTCAGCGGAGGTCGCGGCGCCTCTTGACCTCCCGGCCCCCTCCCGACAAGAGAACGGGTCGGAGAGGCGCTGCGAGCGCTCTGCTGCGCCGGGTGCGCCCCCGGGCTGCTTCGGGGAGGCTGGAATTGAACTTGGAGGACCACGGCCTGCGGTTGGAGGGAGCGAGCCCAACCCCGGTGAGCACCTGCGAGTTGGTTGGCTTCGGTCCGCCAGGGTCGTCCGCGTAAAGCCGCCCAGGGCGCCGCAGCTTTGCCTTCCTGGAACATGGCCAGGCCGGGGTCAAGCCGGGGCGCACTGCTGTGCTCTAAATGTTTGGGCCCGAGCGGTGGGGGAGAGCTGTGCTCCGTGCTAATTGCTGGAGCTTAGAAACCCGAAGTAAGAATATTTGTCCCGCGGACTCAGCCAGCTGGGCACCTCCCTGTATTTTATTTCTAAAACTTGCATAAGGTAGTTGGAAAGCCCCAGTGAAAGTGAGTGAAGCTGCCAAATGAACTCTTTAGTTAGGAATCTAGACGTTAGAGCCAGAGGGCCTGATTCCGATGCGGCTTTAGTGCTTTCCAGCCGTGTGATAGCGCACATTGCTTGTGTTCTTTGTGATACACTTCCTCATCTGGGAAATGGGCGCAGGAGTAATACCTAACCCACGTAGCTTTGTAAGAAGTGAGTGAACTTAGTAATAGAGCTGGAAGTCCGGAATTGTGATGCCGCCGGCTTCGCTTTTCTTTTTCAACATTCCTCTGGCTATGCGGGGTCTTTTCTGGTTCCATACAAATTTTAGGGTTATTTGTTCCATTTCTTTGAAAAAAGTGGATGGTATTTTGATGGGGATTGCATTGAATGTGTAGATTGCTCTAGGTAGCATTGACATCTTCACAATATTTGTTCTTCCGTTCCATGAGCATGGAACGTTTTTCCATTTCTTCGTGTCTTCCTCAATTTCTTTCATGAGTATTTTATAGTTTTCTGAGTACAGATTCTTTGCCTCTTTGGTTAGATTTATTCCTAGGTATCTTATGGTTTTGGGTGCCATTGTAAATGGGATCGACTCCTTAATTTCTCTTTCCTCTGGAAAACAGTATGGAGGTTCCTCAAAAAATTGAAAATAGAGCTACCATACGACCCAGCAATTGCACTACTGGGTATTTACCCCAAAGATACAAATGTAGTGATCTGAAGGGGCACCTGCACCCCAATGTTTATAGCAGCAATGTCCACAATAGCCAAACTGTGGAAAGAGCCAAGATGTCCATCAACAGATGAATGGATAAAGAAGGTGTGTATACAATGGAATATTATGTAGCCATCAAAAGGAATGAAATTTTGCCATTTGCAGTGATGTGGATGGATCTAGAGGGTATTATGCTAGGCGAAATAAGTCAATCAGAGAAAGACAAGTATCATATGATCTCACTGATATGAGGAATTCTTAATCTCAGGAAACAAACTGAGGGTTGCTGGAGTGGTGAGGGGTGGGAGGAATGGGGCGGCTGGGTGATAGACATTGGGGAGGGTATGTGCTCTGGTAAGCGCTGTGAATTGTGCAAGACTGTTGAATCTCAGATCTGTACCTCTGAAACAAATAATGCAATATATGTTAAGAAAAAAAAAAGAAGAAAAAGAAGATAGCAGGAGGGGAAGAATGAAGGGGGGAAAACGGAGCAGGAGATGAACCATGAGAGACTATGGACTGAGAAACAGACTGAGGGTTCTAGAGGGGAGGTGGGTGGGGGGATGGGTTAGCCTGGTGATGGGTATTAAAGAGGGCACGTTCTGCGTGGAGCACTGGGTGTTATACGCAAATAATGAATCATGGAACACTACATCAAAAACTAATGATGTAATGTATGGGGATTAACATAACAATAATAAAAAATATGTATATATATTAAAAAAAAGAAGTGAATGAACTTAAATAGGTAACAGGCTGGTGCATAGGAAACACAAGATTAATGTCAGGTCTTATCTGTTACTGCAGCTACTGCAATGCAGAGCTCAGAATTAACCTGCCATCTCATTCACCTATATGAACTTTTTGCAAATGCAACATTAATTTGGAAAGTTTGCAGCTCTGCCCTCACCATATCTATATGATACTGTATATATCATTAGCTACTGGTGCAAGGACAGGTGATAACAGGGAAATGTATAACATCTCTCCGAATGCTATCATATTATTTTGGGGGTGTTTCCTGTTGTTTCTCATTTGATTATAATGTATGTTATGTACTATGTCATTTTCCCTCTCTTTTAAAAAATTTTTTAATTCTAGTATTATATTAGTTTCAGGTGTACAGTATAGTGATTCAACAGTTCTATACATTGCTCAGTGTTCATCACGATAAGTATACTCATAAATTTGGAATGCTTCACGAGTTTTTCATCTTTGCTCAGGGGCCACACTAATCTTCTCTGTATTGTTCCAGTTGTAGTAGATGCGCTACTGAAGTGAGCACTTGTAATGTTCCCGTTTTGCATTATATATATTTATTAAATACATTATATATTTTATATATCTTTTATATGTATCTTTCATAAGTATCCCTATATTGTATATGTACAAATATATGAACATTTGCAATAGAGTAATAGTTTTATAATATATAAACATACAAATCGTGGGAGATACATGTATTTTACATATGTATATATTCTATAAAATATCATTTTATATCATTTGAGATGTGAAATATCTCAAAAATAGAGAAAGATACAGATTATAGCATAATCAACACTTATGTATGTATTACCCAGATAGAATAAATATTAACTTTAAAAGTTGTTTAATTTTTTAAAGAAACAAAACACTACAGATGCAATTTCTTCTACTCTGTTCCATTTCCTTCCCTATCTGCCTCTTTTTCCCACCTCCGGTTAATGCTATTCTGAAGCTGCTGTGTATCTTCCACATCTCTGAGTTTAATGTTTTAGCATAAATGTATGGTCCACAGGCCACTATTTAAAATGTGGCATCATATTTTTGTTTTTAAGCCAGGTAAATAATATTTTGCTAAATATATCTTTCTGCAGCATCCTCTGATCATTTCCCTTATTCACTCAACTTTTTTTTTTTTTTGAAGATTTATTCAGGCTACTAAATCATCCCTATGTCATTTATTTAATCACTGTGCAGTAATACTGTTGTAAGAATATATCCCAATGAATTTATCCTTCTCTCATTTGATGGATATATAAGTTGTTTACAATGTTTCATTTGTACAAAGATCGGTGCAGTGGGTATGTGGCTGCGCACATCTCCTTAGGCAAATGTGTGAGTGCTTCTCCAGGGTACGCGTGTAAGAGTGGAATTGCTGGGCTATCCTTCTTTGTCTCATTTTTGTATTTATTCTTACAAAATCAAGCATTTGTTAGATATTCTTAATTTTTAACTTTGAAACAAATATGATTAATACCTCATTCTTATGCTTTTGAATGAGTCAACTGAAGACTAAAGTTTGAAAGGAAATTGAAAAATGCCTTAGCATTTGGATCTGCTTATCTGTATAACCCAGGATTGACTTGATTCTGTAGGATATGCAATGCAAAAAACAAAAATAAATTGGTTGATAAGAATCATAGGAGACTAGAGCTACCATTCCTTTCTTTCTTTTTTTAACTAATTCATTTATTTATTTAGAGAGAGAGTCAGCAGGAGGAGAGGCAGAGGGAGAGGAGGAGGGAGAATCTCTAAGTAGACTCCATGCTGATCATGGAGCCCAACGAGGGGCTTGATTTCACGACCCTGAGATCATGACCCTAGCTGAAATCAAGAGTTGAATGCTTAACTGACTGAGCCACCCAGGCATCCCTAGAGCTACCTTTTCTAAGCACCAATGTAAATATGCTGTGCTCTTCTAAGCCATTGCATTGCATATAAAATACTTTTACTTTAAATGTGTCTATATTAGATTTTTATTTTGATAATACGTGGTTATACTTGAAAAATATAAGAAGAAAGAGACTCTTAAATCTCCTCCACTCAGTTTAATCTACAATAGCCACTACTTATAATAGTTTGATATTTCCCAAGTACTTATAAGAGTGTGTGTGTGTGTGTGTGCATGTATACATTCTAATAAGTGGTATTTTAGTATATATCCAATTCTGTAATAATTTAAATCTGCATTTCACTCTGAGTTTATATAAAATAACTAATGAAAGTACAGTAATGATATTTATACTATTAAATAGTGCATTATTGTTTTGCATATTGAGGCATTGACTAAATTGTTAAGTGAGCACAGAAACTAAGGTCTTACTCAGTATCAAGCTTTCCTGATTACTTCAAGGACACAAGTGATCATAAAGTGTAGGTGGGGGCACCTGGGTGGCTCAGTCGATTAAGCACCTGTCTTCGGCTCGAGTCATGATCCCAGGGTCCTGGGATCAAGCCCTGCATCAGGTTCCATGCTCAGCGGAGAGCATGCTTCTCCCTTTCCTTCTGCTGTTCCCCCTGTCTGTGCTCTCTCACTCTCTCTTTCTCTGTCAAATAAATAAATAAAATCTTAAAAAAAAAAATAAAGTGTAGGTGAAGCAAGGAGAAGCCAAGTGTAGCTCCCCAGGTCCTTTCTTGCTATAGTTGGGCACACTCCAGCGAAATTTAACATGTAAGGTGTCTAAGAAATGTATGCGGGTACATGACTTACACAAACATCTCCTCTTTATACTCTGATAGCTACATAGCTCATTCAGCATTTTTCAGGGAACCATGTCCCATAGATCCATAGAATCCAGATTTGTTTACCACTAACAACCCCAAACAGACCAGGTACACTCTACTGAAAGCATTTCATAGATAAAGATTCTCCTACTAGTGAATATCACTCATGAATTTGCCGGTTGATCAATCATCAGCGTTATTTTCAAGATTTGACCAGGACACTTTACTTTCTTTTCTGAGACATCCATAATAAAGGGGAGAAAAGATTGCAGGCTTGCTATGCTGCAAACACTTGACAATGACCATGAAATAATCAGGGGTCCATGGGTAAAGCCACCTTAAAGTTTTGGCCCATAGATTCAGGAGCGATAGCAATAAAGCTAGTGGTGATCGTCTTTGGTACATACTTTTAATTTTCTCCATGTTTGAGATAAAATTTCTATTCCTCTTTAACATTTCCAGGCAAGCTTTAGTCCTAGCTTCCAGCTCCTTTTCCTCTTAGAACTTGTCACCAATCCTAAATTCTGACCTTCAGTGAATCCTTTAAGTGGCACATTGGATTCACTCTGTTTAATCCAATGAGACATCAAACCTAATCTTTTTTAAAGATGTACCTTAGTAAGGGTCATAGTGTATTCTCGTTCCTGGATATAACTCTGCATTGGTTCATTTTCTGCATAAACATAAGCTGCTCTGAATGGAAGGAGAACTTAGTTGTTTCCTGTTGATGTCCTCGTAGAAGTGGAGATGAGAGATGGGATAAATTATTTGCTTTTCAGATATGGAATTCTTCCATGGAGCTCTACCCTGCTCCCATTGGTCCACCTGTTCCCCTGTAGGGTTTCCCACCTCGCAGAAGGCCACCTGTGATTCAACAGTTGCAGGCAGATGAATACTGAATGGTAGGAATGGAGATGGTATTCGTATTTATGTAGCTTCTCAACAGTGGAGTTTTCACATTGAGAATGCATATTCCACTGTGCCAAACCCAAGAAAGGAATTAATTGTGTTTTGAAACAGTATGGGAAGAGAAAGCAAATAGTTAATTCAAAAGAGATAAAGCAAATGAGCTTCAGAACAGATCTCTGAAATGATTATCGCTGGTTTCGTTTAGAAAATGTCCTCTCCCAGACCAAACATTTCACATTAATTAGGGAATGTGCTGGAGATTAAAGCAGCAAAATGTCATTGTGTACCTGCCACATGACCTCACACCTGGTTTTCAGAATAACAGTGGAAACTATACAAATATTAACCACAAGACATGAATGAATGACACAGGGAAATGCAGGAAAGCTGTTTTGTAATGTGAAGTTTGAACATGGTCAACAGCATTTGGAGGATACTGTCTCTAAAATTATGTGTTTTCTCTGCTCTGGGAGTTCTTGCCCTGAGGTCAGTTTTGTAGGTCCTAAGGGCAACCTGAGCCACGTGTCAATATTGTCTTTTAGACAAGCTAAGTGGTGTTAGGCTTCCTGCTTTCAGGTCTCAAACATTACACCCCATAAAATCAGCATGTTTTCCTAATCAGACAACACTATTAAAGAAATAAACAATGGTCCATCAGTAACTTTAACAGCAAGTGGCATTCTCCAAAGGAGACTACGAGAAAGCCCATTTAGTTCCACATCAGAATTTCTTGGTCTTAGGAGACTCACATGGCTAGGAATATAGGATTTGAGGGGGTAAGAAATAGGATGTGTATGAAAAGGGAGTTCAAAAAGGAGAGCCTTTGGTCTTAAATGTTTAGATCACAAAAAAGCATGATTATGACTGTTAAATTAGTCAGCAATATAGGTAAGTGGATACAAGTGGATTAACAGCAGGAGGGGGATACTCTTTACTACCTGAATCTAACAGCCACAATCAAGAGTTGTGTGTCCTGGGGGGCTTCCTAACAGGGCGGATGGTGATGATGACTCACATTTATGAGCACTTACTCTCTGCTGGGGGGCTTCTCCAGGAACTTCCAAAACATCCTCATATTAACTCTTTACAACAACCTTATGAAAGGGGAATTGTTCTGTTTATTTACCCGCCATGAGCCTGATGCTCAGGGTAGGTAAGCAACTTGGGGAAGTTCCTGCATGTAGCGTAATCAATCTCGCATCCGTCGGGTGCCAGAGAACTATGTCCTTACCTTCACAACAGTTGTGGTTACCTTACATTTTATGGGCACATTGTCTGATCCGGAAGTAAATATGCAGCCAAGGATCTGAACCATTTAATGACTGAAGGAGCAGCACAGGGTCCTAAGAGAACTTTGCATTTTTCGCTGGGGAAACCACGTCTCCCCCAAGACAACCCTTTGTGACCTGTGAGTAACATCTTAGGGACCAGATACACACAGGGGCTCACAGGGCATTGGGCCATAGGACTCTTGCGGCTAACATGGATCTCTGATTTCAGATTGCTAACTTATTGGGTCTTGGCCCTATGAATTTTATGACTCTTACATGATCTGCTAGATCCAGTATCACCTCCTAGTCCTAATCTGTGACTCTGAAGCTACCCGAAGACCTCTGCCCCAGGGGACCAATGCAAGGAAAACATAAAATTTGTCTATTTAATGAAATAAAGGTCATTAAGAGATGTGGCCAATTTAGGTACCAAAGTAAATTATAGGGAGTTTGATTTTTTATGTGGTTATTTTTTTGACTGAATTGCCGGTATAGAAATATTAGTGTTTTATTTATGAAGAGTAGATCCCACTGAGCAATTAGCTTCATTGCTATTTTTGTTATAATAACTTTGATTCTTGTTTCTGGTAATTTTAGGTTCCAAGTGACAGAAACCTAATGCAACTTGATTAAGTTTTAGAAAAAAATATATTTGCACATGTTTGTGTTTGTATAACTATGTTGGGAGGATCAGAGTGTCTTAAGAACTCAGGGGGAGGAAATATACACAGATTTGAGAGAATGGAACCAGAAACTATAAAGTTAAAAACTAAAGTTACTCTATCTTTCACGACTCAAATGGAATCTATTTCTGCTTGTCTGTGTAGATATAATTTGTTCTCTATCTTTTTAACAGCTAGGCCATCCCAACCTACCAGTACATAGCTTTTCAAGTTCAGAGCCTGCGTGAGTCTTTTAAATCCAATTCCAAAATCTCTGGGGTAGGGAATCTAAGGGGCCTAACTGGAGTCCTTGGTGATCCTGGGGCAGTGAGGTCAGATGGGGTTCTGCCTGCTTGTCAGGGCCCATTGGGAATAAGCCTTTGAGAGGATGGGAAATGGTCTCCACATGGAGGAGTAAGGAAGTGGGGGACAGTGATTAGTGCAAGAGATTATGGCAGCCTCTAATCCACCTGTCTGGATATTACCTGGCATGAATTTGGATTTTTGGTCATCTGATGTACCAAGGCTCACCTTCCATGTGATTCCCTACTGTTTGATGAATAATGCTATTTGGAATTTTCCTATGTATTTGAAGTAAGGAATTTAATATATGGAATGTAATTATGGCACTTAAAGGTGTGGGTTTTACATTCAAAATGCCTGCATTTGCAGCCCAGCACCAGAGCTTACTGGCTGTGAGACCCTGAGAGAGTGACTTAACCTCTCTTACCTCTAATTCAGTTCTATACAACGAGAGTTAATAGTAGTAACTACCCATGAGAGTTTTGTAAGAAGTGATTATTTGAATACATGGGTGCCCTCAAACCAGTTCTTGTCATGTAGGTTCTCAATAGAGCCCTTTCTGGCAAGAGATTTTGTAGATCATGAGATTTTGTAATTAGGAGATTAAATATGTTTAGGGATTTTTACACATTAACTGATTGAAGTAAAAGGGAATTAAAGAGAATGTAAACACTGAGAGAAAAATGAGCAAGATGGAAAAGGAGAGACTGCAAAATCATTACAGTCTTGTGATGACGAGAGAGTGCTTCGACCAGGTGGAACAGAGGTGAAGCTGAGCCTGTGTGGCCCATTCCTTGTTTGTCTCTGTTATGGGATCTTATGTCTGTGTTATGGGATGCCCTTCCCCCACCCCTTCATGCCAGGATGGTCCGGAGAAGGCCACATGAAAATTCAGTAAATTGTAATTGGGTAGAGCAATGGGCATTTGGGCTCCAATGGTGTTGGAGGAAATTTGGGGAGAAGTTTGGGACCAGATACACACAGGGGCTCACAGGGCATTGGGCCATAGGACTCTTGTGGCTAACATGGATCTCTGATTTCAGATTGCTAACTTATTGGGTCTTGGCCCTATGAATTTTATGACTCTTACATGATCTGCTAGACACAGGATAAGATCCAGAGGGAATGGGTTTAGTTGTAAATATGAGGGTTTCTTTGTCTATTCCAGCTGGAGGCTTTCCCACGTGGGGGAAGTCCTGGTGTGGATGGTGGTGCACTTCTGCATCTTGGTGGCTTTTCCAGTTGGCCTGAGCCCCTTGCACTGTGATTACTTCTAGCTTAATTAATTGTCCCCTTCCTCCCCTCAGCAACCTCCAAAAAAGGTTCAAGCCTTGCTAAGGAATATAGAAAATCCAACTATAGTAACTGCAAAAACAGTAGATGATCTTTTTAAAAAAAGATCTTATTTCTTTATTTGAGATAGAGAGAGAGTGAGAGAGAGAGAGCACGAGTGAGGGGCAGAGGGAGAGGGAGAAGCCAGCTCCTTGCTGAACAAGGAACCTGATGCGGGGCTCGATCCCAGGACCCTGGGACCATGACCTGAGCTGAAGGTAGACACTTAACTGACGGAGTCATCCAGGTGCCCCAAAAGTGGATCATCTTAAGTAAAAATGTGGGCTAACCATGTTGCATATTTTATTTACAAAGAGATGGCCAAGATTTTTGATCTATCAAGCGGCTTCATTGGTAAGGTGGGATAATAGCTGTTGAGTTAGGTTAGGGCTGGGGTTTCCAACATGTTGGTCTTCCCATTCTCCCTTTCCAGAACACCCAGCCCAGTTATACCACATGCAGGTTGGGGAGCGAGGTCAAGTATTTGAAAAGTGAGCATCTGTGTTCTGAATCAAAGCAGACCATACCATGTTTCCCCCTGGGAAATTTGATAAAAGAATTACTGAAGACAGACTGATTTCTGATCCTTCCAGAAGCGAGTGATGTATCTAATTATATGCTGTTTACCATCCTTAGTTACTTTTATTCTTTCAACATTGTGGATTGACCCCATGATATTGAAACCCTCAGTCAGTTCAAATGACTCACTGAAAAATAACTGTGTAAGTCTTATTTTTAAATAAGTGCTTGAAAAAAAATTAGCTAGTTGTAGAAATGAACTTTGAATTATCTGTGTGAAATCAAATAATGGGCAAAATCACCTTCAGATGTCCTGTTTCTTATTAAAATTTAATTCAAATATCAAGTTTTATTATTTTTTTAATTTGATGAAAACACCTAAAAATGTTCATTTGTTCATTTGGCTTTAATGATTTTGAGAAGATAAGCTTTGATAACAGAGTATGTTTCATTTTGTGGTGAGTAAAGCTTTGCTTAAAATGTAGCTAAGCAACTGTTTACTTTTTGAATTGATCAATATTATTACACTGTTATATGGGTAATATATTACAGCGGTATTTACTGAATGTCAGTCTTTCTGAAAGAGAAGAAACTGTGGACATGGTATGTACCATCAGCCATCATACCAGAAGTTTTTGAAGAATACAGTGTTAAAGGGAATCTTTAAGAAAACAGGCATTGTGTCTTCTTATGTCTTTATCACTAATACTTTTGCTTATTGACTTGCACATAGTAGATCCTCAGCAAATATGTCTGGTGTTGAATTGAATAGAATTGGAACTTAGATCTTCCAACATACTGAAGAAACAGGAACATAAAACTGAAATATGCAGATACAATGAAAATCAGAGGAGCTGTGTTTTAGTCAGGGAAGACTGTACTAGGTTTAATAATGGTAACCATAAATAGAACAGAAGTAACAACAGTAGCAAATACACCCTGGCTCCTTCTATGAGCCAGCTGCTCAGCTTATAATTTTCCCTGGATGCCCGCATCTTGTCCTTCTGGCAAGGCCCTGACAGTGTCCCCCTTACAGATGAGGGATCTGAGACCAGGTGAGCTCAAGTACGTTGGTGAAGAGCTCCCTTGTGGGAAGTGGCAGAACTGGAATTTAAACTCAGGCAGTTTGGTCTTAGAAAACGCCTTCTTTGCCATTGCTAATTTTCTTTCCTTTCCATCATATATTGGCCTCTACTAAAGGTCTGGTTAAAATTGATTAACTAAGATCCAACAGATTCTAGAGCCTAGCTCTTAAAGACAACAGAGACGTAAGAGTCATTGGAAATACGAGCCAGATTCCTAACAGATTTTCAGGCACAGGATTTTGTTCTTCTTTCGTTTATAATTCCTTGTTGAGTCCCCCCGCCCACCGCAAACCTCACCTAAGAAGGACTTGTTTCCCGGACTTACAGGTCCATGTTTTTTCACTTGAGCTATGAACTAGTTTCTCTGTGGGCAGCCACTCCCTGAGGGACTGAGGGAAAAAAAATATTCAGTGGTGTGTGTGTGCGCGTGAGTGTGTGTATCTATACTTTCTTTTAGAAAACTTAGAACTTCTAAGCCTTTGGATGGATTCAGGAACATGTGCTTTGAATTACTGATCGTGCTGTGGTTTCATGATATTGAAAGGTACTTTCAGACAGTGAGGATGCATGCTTTTTCTCCATGAATATGAGTTGGCGGTGAATCCCAAGTTCATTCTACCATTTTGGGTAACAAAGCACACAAAATACAAGATAGGATACTAACGGTGACTTTTCTTTTTTTTTAAGATTTATTTATTTGAGAGAGAGAGCAGGAGCTGGGGGGAGGGCCAGAGGGAAAGGGTGAGAAGCAGACTCCCCACTGGGTGGGGAGCCCGAAGCAGGACTTGATCCAAGGACTCTGAGATCATGACCTGAGCCAAGTCACACGCCTGACTGACTGAGCCACCCGGGCACCCCAAGATACCAATAGTGACCTTTCTAAGTGTGGTGGTGGACTAGAGAAAAAAATGCTTTTGAAGAATTAGAAGCTAAAAGGGCTTATTGAAAGACTAATTTGGTGATTTTCAAGCAAATTCACAATGAGAAATATATTTTGTATTATGACTTACTGTACCCAGACATGTGTTTATAGATGTGCATGTATGTATGTGTATATTTGCATATGTATATGTATATATATATGTATGTGTGTATATGTAGAATATAGACATGTCTATTCTGTATAAAACAGTATATGAGATAACATCCACCTTATGACATACAGTACATTCTGATACTTTCAGTTATATTTTCTTTATATTTTATTTCATAACATGATATTGTTAAAACAGTTGCACATTAATATAATTAGCAGAAAATTGAAAAGAAATTACAGTGTATATAAACATCCATGACTTATATATACATATATGTCAGTCTCTCATTACCACTGAGAACAAAGGCCAGAGAGTCATTGGAATCTATGGATCAAAAAAATGGAAACATCTAAAACATTTTTGGTGCTATGGGCAAGTTATTTCACTTCTCTAGACATCCCATTTATTTTACTAATTCTTTAAAGACACTTGTTGAATACCTGCTATATGCTGGGACCATGTCGAAAACAAACAAGTGCCCTGACCTCATAGCTTAAAGACCAGTGGGCAAACAAACATTGAAAGATGTATACATTAACTATATACTGAAAGATTATGGGAAATGTAAAGAATATATAGTGTGTTTAATTAACATTTAAATGAGAAGTTTTAATTATTTAGTAATGCCAAAGAAAATTTCTAAGTAAATTAACTGTAAGCCAAGATTGTAGGAAAAATTGAAATTGTCCAGGTGAAAGAGATTAAAGAGAGTAAACAGGCCTGAGTCTGGAAGGAACTCATGTGAGAAAATGAGAAAAACCAGAGAGTAAGGCAGTAGGGGGAGTCTAGACAGATGAAGAGAATAGTGGGCATAAATCAGAATGTGGGCCATCTGATAGACCAGGTTAAGGGTTTTTATGTTGACCTAAGCATAGTGGGGAAGTGTTGGAGGTTTTTCAGTAGGGTATCTCAAGATTTTGTTGTATTGTTCTATTCTGTTCTATTGTATTCTTTCATTTCATTTAAGATATCTCTGCTGATGAATGAAAAATGGGCTGCAGAGAGCCAAAGCAGCATGAAGCCATTGAGCTAGATGGTCTCTGAGGCCATTGAGGCTTTAAGAGTCTATGACTCTGTAACCTTTGTATGACCAAACATCTATATGTTTACCCCAGACAGCTGGTTTCTTTTTTTGTTTTTCCCATCATTTGGCTTTCAATGGTTGGTTTGGTTGACTAGAGAAAACCAATGACAAATCCTTTTCTAGGACCTCAAGTGATTGGCTGGTGCTTTGTCTCCTTCCAATTTCTTTTTCACCAAACTAGATATGACACTTGCCACTCTGACTTTTAGAAAGTTGGGGCATGGAAGGAAGCATGCTGCTCAGATGACAAATCAGGTTAGGTGTAAGCTAGCTTTGCCGAAGTAGAAGATAGGCTTTCAAGACCTACTAGTAAAATTGCCTCTGTCTCTATCAATCAGAAAAATCGTTTATCAATTACATGTATATGTACATATAAACATTTTAAATACTTCCTTTGATTTTTAGAGAAAAAGGGAAATAAATGAGTATCAACTACTTATTTTATAATCCCGTATTTCCAGGGTGGCTTCAGAGCCAAAAATTATTAGAGCCAATCTCCTCCTCCTCCTCCTCCATCTCTAAGACTGAGATTTGATGTTCTGCGTAAGACCCTAACTTAGCAAGGAATGCTTATGATGCCTATATTTATTATGGGAGGGAAGTAGATCTCTTCATTTTAAAAATAGCCTTAAAAAAGATAAAAGCTAGAATTATTCTTAGAGTTATTAATCAGAATTCTTCTGCTTATAAGTGAACAGAATTCCTCCTTAACCTAGCCCAGGAAGAAAAGGAGAAAAGAGGAAAATTCATTATCTTATAACTTAAGAGGCTCTGGGATAGATACAACTGCAGCTGGATCTGTGGGTTCAAATAGCATCACACGAATTTTTCTACTTCTTTTTACTGTGTATGTGTGTGTGTGTGTAGGATTCTTCTCTCTCATGCACTCTCTTTCCTTGTGGTGGCAAGATGGCCACCATCTGCTCCAGGATTACATTCTACCATCCTACTTAGCAGCCATTTTTTTTCAAAATTCCAGAAAAAGTCCTAAAGTAAGTCTCATTTGCCCCACTTAGGTCATACACCCATCTTGGAATCCATCAATATGACTAAAGAAATGGACAATGCTGATTGGCCAGGGCTGGGTCACGTGTTTCATCCTTTTTCACACACCACCCTTCTTCAGTAGCCAGGGTTGGGCCAGATTTACCCAAACACATGGATTCAGAGAGGCAGAGCATTGGGTTCCTCAAAGGAGAATCAGTTTTCAGTGATGAGAAGAAGGAGTAAAGGGGACTGGTGTATACACAAGAGATGCCCTCGAGCATGTAATCTTCATGTGAACAGAAAACTTCTCTCCCTGGCTTTTCCTTACATAGCACTTGGCACATGCTTTGGCACTCTTTGAAAATAAATGTAATGCATGAGATTCCTCTTACATAAAATACAATTTCCTACTTTCCCAATGCATTGTACCTAATTGAAACTTGGTTATAGCAGACATTGGATGGGAAGTAGTGTTGAATCTTTGAGTCCTTTAGCCTAACACGAGGGATTTTGTCTGATGAACCACAATGTTAAATAAATACTGGCAGTGATTAGCGAAAGAACAAAGAGCAGTGAGCCAAGGAGTCTCAACTGCAGGGTGGTCCGAGCCTGTGACTCAATGCCATTGACCTTCTCAGGCTTTAGTAAATCCAGCTGAAAAATCTGATTAAGATCAGTATGTCACCATCAAGAAGACATTGAGTGTGAAATGACCTTTTTTGAATAAATAGATTAGAAAAGACAACAAATTTAAGCAGCAACCTTGAAATAACCAACACAGAAATCTGCAGGGGGGATGACATGACCTTCAGGCTTCTGGCCTTTATTTCATTGTCCTCCAGCCACCAGATACTTTCCAGCTTCTGTGTCTCTCCTTTGTGAGGACTCCAAGCTTCAATCACATTTGAGCATGCAAGCTATTAAGTTTAACTTTAACTGATCATAGTGAACATTTCTGGCTTGTGATCATTTACTGCTATCGTGTCCATGGATCTGGAAATGGAAAAGAAGGCGCGGGAAGCTATGTTTTGGAGTCAGGCATCCCAGGGTTCATGCCATGCCTCAGCTACTTTCTCACTGTGTCTTTGGACAAGGGACTTAATATTTTTGAATATGTTTCCTTACTTGTAAATAAGGATACCTACAGTTCCTATCTTACAGGGTGTGTTATGTAACACAATTCATTTTACAAATGCTTAGGAAAGTGTCTGGCACATAGTAAATGTTCAGACAATACTCAGAAAATGAAAGTTACCATAAATCGCCTACAATTTGTTCTTCCAGTCAAGGGCATCATCAGTTTGTCTTCAGTTAGAATCGCTAGATGGATAAGCCCACTACTGATTAACTTGTGAACTGTACATTCATATCATCAAGTGGGATACATCCTCTTTTTCTTTTATGTCCCCTGGGAAAGAGGTGAGGGGAAATGGTATGATTTCTCAAATTAGATGATAAAGAAAGACAGAATGACAAATTGGGTTTCTCAGCATCACAGACAGAGACAATTCCTCTGGATATACAAATACTTTCTCAACTCTCTTTTTTAAATGAGTACCTAGGGTGAGAAGGGCAGATGTGAGAATCAAGCGCTTTATTCCTCCATTTTCATATAGACTCAAGTATAAAATGAAGATAAAACATAGTTTTCACTTATCTGTGCCAATGGATGGCAGCTCTGAGGTTTATAGCATCTACTGTAGTCAATACTTGGTCTTGGAATGCATTATTTAGTTTGGCTGTGTTTTGTTTCAGCAGACTCACCTAATTATGGTTTGCTGAAGCTCATACTGAAACCACTATGAATTTTCTAAGTATATCCCAATCAGCAGTGGGGAAAATTGGCCTAGAAAACTCTTCTTGGCAGAGGGATAATGGCAGACTGGGATAACGAACACATCGGAAATTATTTGCATATGGATAATTGAGTCTGACTGTAAGCAACAGTCACTTATGTTCTTTTGCTGGAATACTCAAATAGTTAGTCATTTTACCAAACAAAAAAGAGATCAGGAAAATCTCTGGGGGAATACCATCACCCACAAAAAGGACAAAATTATTGCTTGCTGAGATCTATAGATGGCAGCTGGTTATTTGAATTGTTCCCTTTTTGCCTGGAAGATGTAGAACATTACTGAAGAATTTTGATAATGCAAATATATGTAAACTATTTCAAAATTTTCTGAAATTAAAACAAATTTATATATGCTGGTATATATAGACATGAATATTGATTAGCACTTAAAATTGAATGTTATAAGTTTGGAATTCAGTTAATGTTTTGTGTCCCATCCTGCTTATGATGCTACACTCATTTTCTGATGTGCTTTTGTTTTTCCGAAATATATACTTTTAGTGATGTCAGGTCTGAAGTCCCATGATTTGGTCCCAAACTTTTACCTAACTCTGTAGGATTGTGATACTATATTGCAGGTCTAGTATATATGAATCTCTCTCTCTCTTTCTCTCTCTTTGTGGCAGATAGATAAATAGACAGCTGTACATTTAGAAGTCTCTCTCTACCTCTCTGTCTGCTTCTCTCTATATGTCTCTCTCTTTATATGTATATATTTATCTATCTACCTATGTCTATATATCTGTATATCTGTATATATTGACATTAAATGATACAAATATAAATGTACATTTAGTAATACATTATATGTTAAAAAAAAAAGGAAGAAGATAGCAGGAGAGGAAGAATGAAAGGGGGGAAATCGAAGGGGGAGACGAACCATGAGAGATGATGAACTCTGAAAACCAAACTGAGGGTTCTAGAGGGGAGGGGGGTTGGGGGATGGGTTAGCCTGGTGAAGGGTATTAAAGAGGGCATGGAGCACTGGGTGTTATATGCAAATAGTGAATCATGGAACACTACATCAAAAACTAGTGATGTAATGTATGGTGATTAACATAACAATAAAAAATTAAAAAAAATAAATGTACATTTAGATATCTCTCTCTGTCTCTGTCCCTTTCTCTTTTTATATGTACAGTTGACCCTTGAGTGACACAAAGGTTAGAGGTGCTAAGCCTCCCCTTTCCTTCCCTCCCCCCACACAGTCAAAAATCCATGTATAACTTGAGTTTCCTAAAACTTAACTGGAAGCCTTACTGATAACATAAATTAACACATGTTTTGTATGTTATATGTATTATATATTGTATTCTTACAATAAAGCTAGAAAAATAAAATTAAGAAAATCATAAGATAAAACACATTACAGTACTGTACTGTATTTTTGGAGAAAAATCACAGGTTAGTGGATCTATATAGTTCCAACCTGTGTTGTTCAAGGGTCAATTGTATATATCTATCTCTCTATATATCAATATTTATATACTCTTTCATATGACACAGATTATATATAATTGGTATATTTATAATGCTATATATAATTCACTATAATGATATATATATATATTATTCACACACATATGTATGACAGAGGGAGAGAGGGAAAAAGAGGGGGAGAGAGAGAGAGAGAGACAAACATCTTTTCAACAAAGTTTAACACATAGAATTGTTAGTTATTTTATTGTAGAACTGTATTTTGAATCTAAGCCTTCCTGTAGGTTGATTTTCCCAAAGGGTGCCACTTACATCTTTGGTAAAACTATGTTGTTGTGGAACTCAGACATAACACTAAGCAGCGTTCAATGATGAGACATTGATTTTCTTTTCTTCTGGTTCCTTCTTCTACATTGTCTCAAGGAGAAACTCCTGGTTTGGTTCTAGTAGGTACTAATCCCTCCCTGACTCTCAGCAATCTCCATTTTTAACATTGACAACAGACCTCAAGCAACCAACAAGGCCTGGAGAAATTTTGCTTTATTTTCAGTTAAATTTTATGTATGTCCACTTTCTACTGTGTCAAATAATACTGATTTTTTTTTTTTTGCTTGTTTGTAATGCTTTTAAGTACCATGTAAAGTGTTGTTAAGGAAAAAATGAATCAATTTAACAAAAAAATATTAAGTCAGTGAAAGTGAGTTGATATACAAACTTCATATCGACAGGACAGCTGTAACTGGATTATAGGAGAAGTAATCCTAGGACATGATTTCACTTTCTGACTTTTGATGAATGCTGCTCTGCAGACATAGCTTACCTTTCTCCACAAACAACACATTTTCCAGTTATAATGCCTTAGCTGTTTCCTCTTTTCTTGCTCCTATGTCATAACTAAATTTTAAATAGTAATAAAGGTCAAGTTCACACACTGTGTCCATAAAGTTTTTCCTTATCTCGTAGCTGAAAATGTTCCCATACTGGTTTCCCAGATTATTTTATATCATTGAAGTCCTCACCTACTTTTTTACACGTCCTTATAAATATGCTTGTTTTCTGCTTCTATCATATCTTATACATGCTGAGGGCAAAATCTGTGTTTAGCACCCTTGCCTGGATGGATCAGCACCTGGAAGAATACTTTGGGCACAGGAGGTACAAGACAGACATTCGTGGAATCAATAAATTCATATGTGAGTGAATAAAGGCAATTTGAATAGGTACTTGATTCATCAGACGCTTCGTCAATTTGCAACGAGTCAGCCTCACCTCAGGAATATTAAAGTTTTGCGTTCCAGAACACCAAATAACCCAGATGTTCCATGTTAATTGCCGAGGTATTAGAAATAATCTGGGAGCTGAGACATGAATTAAAAACAAACAAAAACTCCAACGCATCATTTTAAAAAAATCATTTGGTAGAGCGACACATAATTTATAGAAGGAGAAGAGAAATGAACTTCACTGACTTGGGTTTTCTTTTTTCTTTTGACTTGAGTTTTCTGGTACCATCAGCACTGTACCATTCACTTAGAAGCATTTTCTGAAAATGTCCATGAATGGAACCTTCCTTCGGGTGATGGTCTTACTGTGTGCTCTCTGCAAGCGGATGTAGCTGATGGAAGAGAATGAAACAGGGGTGCCCTTCGGCTCTGTGGGACTGTAACCGTTTCTCCCCTTGATTAGCATTCCAGATGCTAAAGGCCAGACGGCAGAATTCAAGTGAATCCTGTTCTTTAATCAGCCCTGCGTAGATGTGGCTGCTGGTTGGGGCTGGAATTCTATGCCTTCCCCATCCACTGCTCTCTCTTGTAAATCTCTTCTTTGTTTCACCACTGCTAAGATTTTCTTCTCTGCTACTTTATCTCCTTTTTATTCTCTGTCAGTAAGACGATTCCCCATATACCTCAGGGTGTAGTCATACTTCTGGATGTTCATTATCTCTAGATTCCCTCAGCTACAGATATTTATTTTCTGCAGACCTCAGTCTGCAAACAAAACAATAAACTCTGCGGCTTGTTATAACAGCAGAGTGAGCTAAACTGTTTTTCTCTTTCCAAGGCAGTTCAGAGACCTTGCGTCTGTATTGTTGTTGTTGTTGTTGTTGTTGTTTTATCCCTCTAGGTTTTCTGTTTCTCAAAAAGTGAAATTATATGCCAGGGACCATTTTTCATGCCACCTCTCTCCCGAAATAATCTGGACCATTGGATTCTCTGATCTTCTTTCCTTAATCATTGTGACAAAACCACTTACAGATGAAGAGATTGCCTTTCTGGAAGTGGTGGGTTTTGAGGCAAAGGTGCTTGAAAAGTAATGAGTGGGCTTTCAGAAAAGTGAGAATGTACTTGAATGTGTTCTCTTTTGAAAACCTCGCAGTCCTTTTCATAAAGAGTGAATTTAAGGACCTGTTCAAGTTCTTTGAAGTCAGATCAGATTATATCAGAAATTGAGGCTGCATGATTTACATTGTATTCCGTGGATATTTCAGAATACTCATCTCAACCCCTCCATTTTTATGTTTCTAGGATCACCATTGTTCCAAGTAACTGATCAATACCAAAGGGCCTAAGTTCAAAAAGCAACTTACATTTCTCCAGCAGTCCATGCTAAAATAACCAGAAGAAGGAAGAGTGCTAGAAACAACAGGTAGAAACAAGAGGAAAGCAATTTCTGAGTAATCTCTTTTTTCTTTTTTGCATGTTATTGCTTAAAATATGCACCTCACTTTATTGAATAACATTTTGTCAGTGGTAATATTTACTGTAAGCACTTAATAGGTACAGTGAGATGTTCACCAAGAATGAGAAAATCACATCAATAATTTCTCTTTCACAGTTGGTGTGTGTATTACTTCTGCTTGTTTTCTGGTGCGGGAGATATAAGCTCTACTGTAGTGGATGAACCAAATGAGCATTTCTTTTTTCTCACATAGTAAGTGGGCTAAAGAAGAAATCCAAGATGAAATGGTAGGTCCATGATGCTGGCATGGATCCATGTTGCATTTGTATGTAGTTCTGCTTTGCTTTTCTCAATCATGTGGCCTCCACTCATGACCTCAGCATGACTGCAGAAGCCTATGATATGTAGGGAGAGGGGAAGGGCAGAGGCCACAAGGCAAGTGCCAGGCAGGTCTACCCCCATTTATAGGAATGTAATAACTTTCCATGCAGTAGATTCCCGCTTAAATTTTATAGATAACTCTGTCACAGGTCCACCCCTGCTACAGGGAAGTTTGGGGAGGTGAACCTTTTATCCGAGTAGATTGCTACATAGAAAAAACTCAGTGAAAAGATCCTTGTATACAGCTAACAGTGCCTTCTTAACATATAAAATCGACATGTTGTTGGACAGGGCAGAAAAAAAAAAGCCAACTCATTTCAGATTAGGTCCCTGATTTATTTTATTTAATAAAGAAAATGTCAGCAAGCAGAGGAAATATAGTAAAAGTATTGTTCATGAGAAATGTTGGCAGTTCCCATCCTAAGTACTGCCTAGGAAAGGAAATCTGAATTAAAATTAGAGAGCTCCATGCATTTATATGAAGATGATGCAGTGTGTGTGTGTGTGTGTGTGTGTGTGTGTGTGTTGGGGGAAGGGAACCAAGAGAATATACAGTTCTTCTTAAAGCAGCATTGATACTGATTTCCTGGATCCATTATCTATTGGCTGTATGATATTAACCTAGTTACTTAACCACATTTTGCCTTGGTTTCCTCATTTGTAAAACGGGGATTATAATAATACCTACCAGTAGAGATTCTCTCCTTGACCAAACTTTAGTGGAACTCCTCTGAGCCCTCTGCCTGACCTTGAGCTTATGTCTCTACCCTTGACAAGAATCCTGCTAAGTCTAAGTTTAGCCAGAATCTCCCATGCTTGGTACAGGGATCTCCATTGATATCTGACCAAATTCTTCATCCCCAGGTAATATATTAGTATCTTAGCACCCTGGCTTGCCTTTGCCTGTCAGGTTACTTAGCAAGAATTACCCTAAACCCTTAGTAATTTTCCATCTGCCAACTATGCCTCCCCACTCTGGTCCCTGGCTATAAATCCCCATTTTTCCTTGTTGTATTCAAAACTGAACCTAATCTCTCTCCCCTGCTGCAAAACCACAGTGCACTAGTTCCCCCGAAAAAAAGTCTGCCTTATCCTTTTAACAAGTATCATGAATAATTTTTTCTTTTTAACACTACCTCCTGGGATGGTTGTGATAAGCAAATTAATATTTGCAAAACATTTAATTGCAATGTCTTTTACATAAATGGTTATTTTTAAAAATTTTTTATTGTTATGTTAATCACCATACATTACATCATTAGTTTTTGATGTAGTGTTCCATGATTCATTGTTTGTGTATAACACCCATCCACGTAGAATGTGCCCTCTTTAATACCCATCACCAGGCAAACCCATCCTCCCACCCCCCTCCCCTCTAGAACCCTGTTTGTTTTTCAGAGTCCATCATCTCTCATGGTTCGTCTCCCCCTCCAATTTCCTGCCCTTCATTCTTCCCTTCCTGCTATCTTCTTTTTCTTCTTCTTTTTTTTTTTTAACATATATTGTATTATTTGTTTCAGAGGTACAGATCTGTGATTCAATAGTCCTACACAATTCACAGCACTCACCATAGCACATACCCTCCCCAGTGTCTATCACCCAGCCACCCCAAACCTCCCACCCCCCCCACCACTCCAGCAACCCTGTTTGTTTCCTGAGGTTAAGAATTCCTCATATCAGTGAGGTCATATGATACATGTCTTTCTCTGATTGACTTACTTAGTAGAACAGTCTGTAGTGTGGAAGGAATTCATCATGTCTTTGTCAGGCACCAGGTTAGATCTTTATCAGATTTAGTATGTCCTATTCACTGTAGTAGTCCCAGTCTCTGGCATATTGTGGGAGTTCAGTCAATGCTTATGGAATTAACAAGTGAATCTCAGCTGATGCTAAAGCATTTTTGGTTCAGCTAGAGCTACTTCTTTGTTGCATTTTTTATCAACAGTATTATAATCTCTATGTAATATGTTGAAGGACTCAACAAATGGACTTTGAATAATTCCAGTCTATATGAGAATAGTTTTTCATGGCATATTCTTCAAATGGCTTCTGATTATGACTTGATTTTCCATGGAGCTTGATTGTTATGTGACAACAAAGGAAACATATTATCTTGCCAACCCAAGCATTCATCATTCCTTTGACAGTTGGACTTTTCTCTCAAATTAATAAATTGGCATTATAGCTAACTTGTTTTGGTGGGGGCGGGGGCAGGGCGGGGAATTTAACAGTGTTCAGTTTGTCTCAGGGCCTGATCAGTTTTGAAAGCAAGAAAAACAGATCTCTGGGGAAATTGTGGTGAGAATGTCTGGACAGTCCTTTTAAATGATTATGCTAAACTCATTTTAATTTTCTGTTTTCATCTCTTCTCAGCTGATTTACAAATTAAGGAAGTAATTTACTTGGAATAATTCTGTTTAGAATCTAATCCCGGTCCCACAATTTATTAGTTGTAGCATTTGGGCAAATTATTTAAGCTCTCAGTAGGTCAGTTTCCTTGACCATAAAATAGGCTTTATAATAGTGTCTGCTCTCTAATAGGGTTACATGTAGGTTAAATGAAACAGCCCTCTGTAATATTAGAATAGTTCCTGGCATGTAATAATTCCTTAGGAAAAAAGAAATAGTATCCATATTTGCCAGTTAATTCATCATTTGAAACAATTGTTTCTATTGTGCAGTTGACCACAGATGGGTAAACAAATCGTCAGTTCAGTAAGAAAAATGATCCATCACTCTAAGTGTCTGTTTTTTTTGTTTGTTTGTTTAAAATCAAAGGTGGAGTTTTGACTGAATTTTTCCCATCAGTTATTGTAAAACCATAAATAGAGAAACTGCATTTTAGGTTAGGCCAAGGGACTGTTACTGAGATCGTTCAAGAGGTCATTTTAGCTACACTGTAGTTAGTATCCTATAGCTAGGTGGGATGCTAGCTAGCTAGATGGGATCCTACATGCTACGGGATATATGCTATGCCCATACATCTGCACTATATATGCTACACGGCGACCCTCAAACCACATGGTTTGAACCGTATAGGTCCACTTATGTGCGGACTTTTTTTCAATAAATACAGAACTAAATGTATTTCCTCTTCCTTACGATTTTCTTTTTTTTTTTTTAAGATTTTATTTATTTGACAGAGAGACACAGCGAGAGACGGAACACAAGCAGGGGGAGTGGGAGAGGGAGAAGCAGGCTTCCCGCAGAGCAGGGAGCCCGATGTGGGGCTCGATCCCAGGACCCTGGGATCATGACCTGAGCCCAAGGCAGACGCTTAACGACTGAGCCACCCAGGCACCCACGATTTTCTTAATAACGTTTTTTTCTAGCTTACTTTAAGAATACAGTATAGAATATGTATAATGTACAAAATATGTATTGATCTAATGTTTATGTTATCAGTAAAGCTTCCGGTCGACAGTAGACTATTAGTAGTTAAGTTTTGGAGTAGTCAAAAGTTAAATGCAGATTTTCGACTCTGTGGAAGGTTGGTGCCTCTAAACCCCTTGTTGTTCAAGGGTCAACTGTATATGGTATACTGTAGTTATACTTTGGTTTATGTAGTGGTTATCGATCACTTCCTAGGTATTTTGCAGATGATACTGTATTCCATATATTTATTTATTTTATTATTATTATTATTATTTTAGATTTTATTTATTTGGCAGAGAGAGAGTGCAGGCAGGATGAGTGGGAGATGGAGAAGCAGGCTCCTCGCCAAGCAGAGGGCCCCACGTGGGGCTCGATGCCAGGACCCGGGACCACGACCTGAGCCGAAGTCAGATGCTTAATCGACTGAGCCATCCAGGAGCCCCTGCATTCCATATATTTAAAAATATATATATATAAGGGTGCCTGGGTGGCTCAGTTGGTTAAGCTACTGCCTTCGGCTCAGGTCATGATCCTGGAGTCCCTGGATCGAGTCCCGCATCGGGTTCCCTGCTCAGCAAGGAGCCTGCTTCTCCCTCTGACCCTCCTCCCTCTCATGTGCTCTCTCTCTCTCATTCTCTGTCTCAAATAAATAAAATCTTAAAAAAATAAATAAATAAAAAAAATATTTAAATTCAATTGAATTAACATATATTGCATTATTAGTTTCAGAGGTAGAATTTAGAGATTCATCAGTTGCATATGACACCCAGTGCTCATTCCATCAAGTGCCCTCCTTAATGCCCATCACCCATTACCTCATCCCCTGAGCTCCCTCCCCTCCAGCAACTCTGTTTCCTAGAGTTAAGAGACTCTTATGGTTTGATTCCCTCTCTGTTTTCATCTTATTTTATTTTTCTTTCCCTTCCCCTACATTCATCTGATTTGTTTCTTAATTTCCACATATGAGTGAAATCATATGGTATTTGTCTTTCTCTGACTCATTGTTTCGCTTAGCATAATACTCTCTAGTTCCATCCACATCGTTGCAAATTGCCAATATTTGTCCTGCATTCCATATTAATCTGCAATTCATTCTTTTTAAAATTGCCATGTTTCAGGCCTTGTGTGGTAAAATGTATCATTGTACAATTTTTAAAAGGGGGTTTCTAAAGGAAATTAGTAATGAAATAAGATAAATAACTAAAAGTAAATTTTAATCAACTTTCCAATGCAGTAGTTTTTATATTCCTGGAATGTACTAAAACTTTTCAGTTTCACTTGAAATGTTATCTTTCTTTATTCCATTTCCTTAGTAATATTAGTAGAGACTGCTGAAAGTTATAAAACTGTAAGCATTTTTCTAAGTTCTAAGAACCATACATTTAAATTAATTCATATTTGTCTTTATTTCCCTCCTAATTTAAGTAATTCAGTGATGTTTTAGTGCATATATTTTAAGTACTATTTGTGGGCGCCTGGGTGGCTCAGATGGTTAAGTGTCTGTCTTCGGCTCAGGTCATGATCCCAGGGTCCTGGGATCGAGTCCCGCATTGGGCTCCCTACTCCTTGGGAGCCTGCTTCTCCCTCTGCCTCTCTCTCTCTCTCTCTCTCTCTGTCTCTCATGAATAAATAAATAAAATCTTAAAAAAAAATAAAGTACTATTTGCATTCTTTCCTATATGTTTTCTTAATGAAATTCATTGTTGGTTTTCTACCGGGCTGTGGACATTAGGAAATCAGAAACTTTTTGTTATATTCCAAGCACCCAGTATTCATTCCCTGAGCAGCAAGTAACACAGATGTTATGTTTACTGACTGAATGAAAATGTGTATAGAAAACTGAAAAAAATGTATATGAAAAGGTAAAATGAGAAATCATTGTTGATAGCAGCCTGCTAACAATTTAGCATACTTTCCTGTCCTTTTTTTTTTTTTATTGTGGGTGTACTTTTAGACTTTAGGTGAGATTAGTTCCTTATATATAAAAGTATAAGCAGTTTACTTCTAAGCAAAGTTTTTTAAAAAATAACTTTTGAGGTTATTACTTAAAAAAATTATTTGATAATGAGACTTTTTTTCCTCCCACTGAATTCATGTTCCTACAGGTGCTTTAAATCTGGGGTCATTACACCAGGGCTGTCTCAGGGGCTGTGGAAGCTCAGAATCTGAGTGTGTATGGTAGCAACATCTTTAAAGAAGACTGTGGTTTGCAGAAGAGTCAATTTGGGCAGGCAGAAGGGATCGTATAATGTGTCATGAGCTTCTAGATGAACTCTGTGCAACACTAAGTTGGCAACAGCTCTGAGTTGGAAAACAGACTCAAATATCCCTTATTTGTCATTCTGGAGTACAAAAGGTTCTGAACATGAAACTTTTAGTTTTTGGTAAAATTCTATGCCAAAATTCATGTGGTGGTAAAACATAACCTAAACCGAGTTGAGGCAAGAGTAACCCTCAGTCATGCATTCGGCTGTAGAAATAGTAAGATGATTGGTTACCGCGTAACTATATTCCCCTTCTAGAATTGAAAAGTTCTCAACACAGAATCAAATTCTGCCCTTTGGGTTTCAGATAAAGGATTGTAGACTTGTGTTTGCTTGGAAAACACTTCAATTTTTAATAAGGAGACCGTATGGCGTGGTTGTTAAGAGTTGAGCTTTAAAGAGAAAAAGCCTACTTTACCATTTACTCGGTATGACCCCTTGAGAAAGCTACTGATTTTCTTTATGCTTCAAATTCCTCCTCTTAAAATGAAGTATCTAATTTTCATTCATACAGGGTTATTGTATGAATATATACATAGTGCTTAACATGTTACATTAGCAAGTCTTCTACAAGCATTGGCAACATGCATACTTCCAAATATCTAGTGTTTTACAAATTTGTTGAATACAAAATGAGAAGGGGGCAGTCAAGACTAATGCTTAAGATGGGCTTTGCTCATCAAATAGTCAATAACATTTGACAGGGGAACACTTCATCTCAAAATGTAGATGTTTAAAAGACAAACCCTAGGACAATACCATTTGCCTCACTGAACAAATATTGAATCTCCAGGTCAGCAAATATGCAGGGATTATCTCCGAATAATTATTCTGATAATTGGGACTTTATGAACTGATGTTCAGCTTAACTGAGTGTAATAATTTATTAATAACTATTTGAAGAGAAAAAAAGCAAGGCAATGTAGGATAACATTTTATAATGTATCCAAATGCACTCGTTTCTTATTAAACATGCAATACCGAATGTTCTTTGTTAAAATAAAATATTTCATTCAACATCGTAGTGTATAAATTATTGATGGGATCATTTGAACAGTTTCCTAGTGGAATTCTAGTCTGGTTTTCATTTTTAGGGCATAGTATCCTTCTTTAAAATACCATCCGCAGGTAGTCAGTTTCTCGTCTAACTATTGGCTTTTTATGTCTCTAACGTGGAACTAACATCATTCTCTGTTTCCCAAGTACTGAGAATAAATGGGCTGCAGTGTTTCTTCCTTGATGATTCAAGATGATTCTTCTGAGGAAAAACAATTTTAAAGGCTAATTTTCTAAATGTACTTTTTTAACATCCACTTTCCATTATTTTTAGTGTTCAAATTCTTAAATATATTTTCTTTGAAAATAAGTGAGGTATTTGAAACATCGGTTTGTTACTCATTTTAAAAAAACTAAAGAACATTGTTTCTCTAGAGACTATCATAAATTGGGCTTGAAATACATATTTTTTTATTGGTCAGGTTTCATTTGTGAGAGGTGTTTTTCCACTTCGGGATCATTTTCTTTTATAAGAGAAATGTTTTGTTTTGTTTTTTCACTTCATACAAACCTTTTTTTCAAAGGATGACCTAATGAATAGTAAAAAGATGCGTGGTGTGAAAAAGTTCAGGGTTTTGTTTTTTTTTTTAAGATTTTATTTATTTATTTGACAGAGAGAGACACAGCGAGAGAGGGAACACAAGCAGGGGGAGTGGGAGAGGGAAAAGCAGGCTTCCTGCAGAGCAGGGAGCCCGATGCGGGGCTCGATCCCAGGACCCTGGGATCATGACCTGAGCCGAAGGCAGACGCTTAACCATCTGAGCCACCCAGGTGCCCCAAAAGTTCAGGTTTTATTTTATTTATTTATTTATTTATTTAAAAGATTTTATTTATTTATTTGACAGAGAGAATGAGAGAGAGAGCACATGAGAGGGGGGAGGGTCAGAGGGAGAAGCAGACTCCCTGCCGAGCAGGGAGCCCGATGTGGGACTCGATCCCGGGACTCAAGGATCATGACCTGAGCCGAAGGCAGTCGCTTAACCAACTGAGCCACCCAGGCGCCCCAAAAGTTCAGGTTTTAATAAGAATGTCTCAGTGGTACTTCAATTATAACAAAAATATATGTGCTCACTAGACTGGCTTCATAGTGTCCCACATAGTCATCATTAATGATGCTCCTTATGGTTCACTTAAGAAGACTGACATTTAAACTGGGTGAAACCTCCTGTTAACTGGTAGGACAATGATATTATGACAGACTTAGGGATTTGTGTATTTAGTAGTGCCCCATATTTCATAATGAGGCTTAGAATGGGTACTTGGTTATGGTTCTCTTTATGACTGCTTCCCTTATAACTGTACGTTGTGTTTACTTCATCTTTGTGATCCTGAGCCAAGTATATGACAAATACACATCTATAGTTCAGTTTGTCTTTTCCAAATAGTTATTTTCTCATATATATAAATTATATATACATCAATGAAAAATACTTGTGAATTTCATAAAAATTTAACATGTTTGTCCTTCAAAAGACAAAAACCGAGAAAGTCAAGTAAAACAAATCGCAGACTAGAAGAAAATATTTGCAAATCAAGTAAATAAGGGACTTGCATCCAGAATATGCAAAGAACACTTACAACTCAGTAATAGGAAGACAGGTGACCCATTTAAAAGGTGGGCAAATGATTTGACTAGGAATTTCTCCAGAGAAGATGTCTGAATGACCAGTCAGCATGTGACAATGTGCTCAATTTCATCGATCATTAGGAAAATATAGATTAAAACCACGGTGAGATGCTGCTTTACACTCACCAGAACAGCTAAAATCAAAAGACAGGCAATACAAAGATTTGGTGAGAATTCAGTGACATTGAAACCCTAATACACTTCGGTGGGAATGTAAAATGGTACTGTTCACTTTTGAGAACAGTTTGCTCAAAATGTTAAAAATAGGATTATATATGACCCCGTAATTCTGCTCTTGGGTATATACCCAAAAGAATTAAAAAAATATGCCCACACAGACTTTAACACAGATTTTTTTAGCAGCATTGTTTATAATAGCCACAAAGGGGAAAAGAAGATATGTAGATGGAAAGTAAGCATTTGAAGAGATGTGCAACATTAGCTCTCAGGGAAATGCAAATTAGAACCACAATGAGATACTACTATACGTCTACTAGAATAGCTACAATTGGAAAAACAATCATGGCAATCCCATATACTGGTAAGGATGGGGAGAATCTGGATTATTCATACATTGCTGTGAAAAATATAAAATGGTACAGCCACTCTGGAAAACAGTGTGGCAGTTTCTTAAAAAAGTAAACATGTGATCATACTATGACCCAGCAAATACCTTCCTGGGCATTTATCTAAAGTAAATGAAGACCTATGTTCAGTTAAAAAATTGTGCATTTATGTTTATAGCAGCTTTATGCATTGCAGCACAAAATTGGAAAAAAAGACAACCCAGGGACGCCTGGGTGGCTCAGTCATTAAGCATCTGCCTTCGGCTCAGGTCACGATCCCAGGGTCCTGGGATCGAGTCCCACATCGGGCTCCCTGCTCGGCGGGAAGCCTGCTTCTCCCTCTCCCACTCCCCCTGCTTGTGTTCCCTCTCTCGCCGTGTCTCTCTCTGTCAAATAAATAAAATCTTAAAAAAAAAAAAGAAAAAGACAACCCAAATGTTTAGCAACCTTAAGCAAACTAATATACCATAGAATACTACTCAACAATAAAAAGTCACAAACTATTGATATCCACCACAACCCAGATGAATCTCCAGGGAATTTTGCTGAGTGTGAAAAGCCAATCCTGAAAGCATACAGACTGTATGATTCTCTCAGAGGAGAGCAAAGTCCCATTGCAACTGGGATAGAGAGAGAGAACAAGATGAACTGGAGTGGTGGGCGGGTACCGTACCATGCAGGGCCTCAGGGCTATGCTGAGTATTTTTTATATTTTAAACTTTAATACCAATGCAGTGGGAAAGCCTTCCAAGTTTTTAAATAGAGGAATGATATGACCGAAAGTGTGTTGTAGAAAGATCACTCAGACTGTATCAGGAATAGATGGGAGATAGGACCAGAGTCTTGTTTTTATATCTAAGCCTTGTATCTATTTGCAGTTTATTTTTGGTACATGGTATATTGTAGATACCCGTTCTTTTACTTTACAGATGATTAATTTTCTCGGCATCATTTAACTTAAAAAACAGCCTTTAAAATTATAAAGTAATATACATTTATTCCTTCAAAAATTATATATTAAGTGTCTATGACATTTCAGGGGTCACTCTAGAGAATGGGATACAGACAAAAATCCACTGCCCTTGTGGAGCCACATCCTATAATATTTATTTGAGAGTAATCAGACAATACAGATAAGCATCTTGAATTTTCTTCCAGGTTTCATCAATGTAAGCAATTGTATGTATTTATGAATGTATTTATATAGGTTTTTTAAAAAGCCTATAATCCCACAATGCAGAGAAAAAAACTATTATTAAAAACTGTGATGGGGGCGCCTGGGTCCTCAGTCGTTAGGCGTCTGCCTTCGCCTCAGGTCATGATCCCAGGGTCCTGGGATCGAGCCCCGCATCGGGCTCCCTGCTCAGCGGGAAGCCTGCTTCTCCCTCTCCCACTCCCCCTGCTTGTATTCCCTCTTTCGCTGTGTCTCTCTCTGTCAAATAAATAAAATCTTTAAAAAAACAAAACAAAACAAAACTGTGATGTATGTCTTTATAAACACAAATGCAACTTAAATTTTTCCCTTGAAAGGGTGTGATATGTTTTCTCCTTTTTGTAACCTTAATGTATTTATTCACTCAATACATTTTAGATGTCTTGCCAGATTATTAACTGTTCTTGTACAATGTAATTTTTATTTGCTCTATAGTTCTATTGTATTACTATACTGTAAATTATTTAACCAATCCCAGAGTCTATTCTAAAATGGAGCAATTGAGGGCGCCTGGGTGGCTCAGTTGGTTAAGCGACTGCCTTCGGCTCCGGTCATGATCCTGGAGTCCCGGGATCGAGTCCCGCATCGGGCTCCCTGCTCGGCGGGGGGTCTGCTTCCCCCTCTGACCCTCTTCCCTCTCATGCTCTCTGTCTCTCATTCTCTCTCTCAAATAAATAAATAAAATCTTTAAAAAAAAAAATTTAAAAACTCGGGCGCCTGGGTGGCTCAGTTGGTTGGGCGACTGCCTTCGGCTCAGGTCGTGATCCTGGAGTCCCGGGATCGAGTCCCGCGTCGGGCTCCCTGCTCGGCGGGGAGTCTGCTTCTCCCTCTGACCCTCCTCCCTCTCATGCTCTCTGTCTCTCACTCTCTCTCTCTCAAATAAATAAATAAAATCTTTAAAAAAAAATAAAAATAAAAAAATAAAATAGAGCAATTGAGTTGAAGGAGGTCAGTTGTTCTGCATAATGAAGGAACTCCGTATGTTTTCCCCTGGTGGTCCTAGAGTAGAAAGTATGGGCTAGTTCATTGAAAGCCAATTCGCTGAACGGTCTATTTACCGAAAGTGGAGGTCTGTAGATGTGAATATAAAAACAAATGAGAGGAGTAACTTGGTGTAGAAGAAGCTCATTCTAGAAATGTAATGGTGTGGTGATTCGAGAAGAGAGACAGCCAGTCGGGGTCTGCAGTGTGGACCAACAGATTTTAACATATATGGTAGCTGATGTTTAATTTTAAGCTGTTGTGTCCCCCCCCCCAATTCTCCAAACTAATGAATGGAAATGACATTTTTATGATGAAACGTGAACCAGAAGCTCAAGAAATATAATTTTAGCACGACACAAAATGACGTGACAAGAACGTTAAGCAAAATTTATACTTTGGATTTTGAAGCACGGACTTAATTATTCCCAAATAATTAGTGCAAATGGTACTGCACAATAAAAAAAAAAAAATGCATTACGTTATCTGTTTAGGGACAATGTACCAGAGCAGTGAGTTGCTTGAGTCTCACGTCGGAAGTGGCTGTGTTCGAATTTGGGTTCAGCCACTTGCTCGCTGGGTAACTTGGTGCATGTCTCTTTCCAAGAGTGCTTCCTTGCATGTGAGCCTGGAGTTACTATGAAAATCTAGCACATAAGCCGTGATGAGGATTAAATGAATGCATGCATATTAAGTACTTGGCACAGTGCCTGTCATATCAGCTAAAAGATATTGAGGTTATGTGATGATGATGATGGAGATGTGATGAAGCACATGTTCACAGCTTTTGATACAGATTGCCACGGGGCGCCTGGGTGGCTCAGTTGGTTAAGCGACTGCCTTCAGCTCAGGTCATGATCCCGGAGTCCTGGGATTGAGTCCCGCATCGGGCTCCCTGCTCTGCGGGGAGCCTGCTTCTCCCTCTCCCACTCCCCCTGCTTGTGTTCCCTCTCTCGCTGTGTCTCTCTCTGTCAAATAAATAAAATCTTTAAAAAAAAAAAAAACAGATTGCCAAATTGCTCTTTGTAAAGCTCTAAAGTTCAAATCAAATTATATTTCCACCATGGCATTTGAGTGACCATTCTCCCCCTTCATCCTGGAAATTATAGTCTGTAAATCATCAATAATTTGGATTTCAAATCAGGTGTCTATGCAGAGACTATTTATTGAACACCTTGTCTGTGCTGATCACTTGGTTTGGCACGGAGGACACACAGCATGTTGGACAGACCCAGGCCCTGTTCTCATGGGGCTTGTATGCTGGGAATATGCCTTTTTTGCTCATTGATTTATAAGGATGCCAAGCCCCTTTCTGCAAACACATAACCCCGTCTTGTGGTAAACCTTTAATTTTGTTTATGGAGCATATGCTGACCAGAGTTCTTAGATTTCATCTAACTTTCTGCCCATGGCAATACTTCTCTGGTAGAGGAAGTCTTGTGGTCTTTCCTTTCTGCTCACTGAAGCTGTCTTCTTTGGAGGAAAGATGACATCTACTTGAGTGGGTCTTTTCACCAAGTTATATAAAGATGCCTTCTCAGCCAATAAAATTTACACTGACAGGGATAGGAAGAAATACAGTTGTGCTCTTCATGTTAAGCTGAGATTTATTTACGAAGTACCCTGCTAAACATTGGGGATCCAGTCATGGTTAGATTTCCTTTTAGTCTAAGAAAGCTCAAAACCTTCCTAAACAACCTGTCCCCAGAGAGCATCCTATTAAAAATCTATTTCTAGAGGGGAGGGGGGTGGGAGGATGGGTTAGCCTGGTGGTGGGTATTGAGGAGGGCACATTCTGCATGGAGCACTGGGTGTTATGCACAATGAATCATGGAACACTTCATCTAAAACTAATGATGTAATGTATGGGGATTAACATAAGAATAAAAAAAAAAGAAAAAAAAATCTATTACAGAATTTGGGCAGTCCTTCCAGCCAACCTCCTCTTCAGAGACATCATTAATTTCTTCCTTCTGCCATGTGACACAGTTGTGCACTGCATTGGCTTTACCATCTTACATATGGCTCAGGCATGTGGCTGTGAGTTCTCTAACTGTACGATTTATGTGAAAATTCATCTTTGTATCACCAGCATTTAATATAGCTCCTAGGAGAGAATTGGAACATGGTTATTGAAATATATTATCACATTTCTTTTATATTATTTTGGTTTTGTCTTCCCCCACTACAGTGGGAACAACTTCATGATAAGAATTATATACTGTCAGTTATTGTAACTCTCTCTCAGAGTGTCTGTCTCACAAGTAGATGCTAATAGATGTTGTGATATAGAAGAATTGATGAAGGACTATGCTAATTAAGTCCCTTGACTAGAAATGTCTCTTTTGGGATCATGGATCTAAGTAGACCCTAAAAAGGTGACCATTTAAGCCAAATTAATTTCTTGTATCCAGTTTTCCTCTGTCATGTAATAACTGCTCCATGAACCTATTTCATGTCCCTCAGATTCTAATATTGTTGACCTATTCTTCTGTATTAGGGCACGTTCTTCATTTTTAAACAGATGGGTTATACATACAGAGTAAGGTCAATGCATTAATTATAACCAATGTTTTCTCATGCATGTGAATCAGTTTATAAGTGCCTTTCTAAGTTTAATTTGTTTGGGACAAAATGGTAAGAAGCGGGGAAACAATTTCTATGAGCTTCTTTTCGATGTACATATGGGATGGCGGACCATGGGGAGCAAAATGGCAGTGGGTACCCAGCAGGGAAGGGGTGATATTAGACAAGGAAGTAAATGTTTAAAAATTTAAAAATGGGTACCCATGGTTGATATATATTCGTGTCGGTTGATACAGAACATTTATTATAAATATGACAACTCTCAGGCAAATGAGATTTTAAGACTGACATTTTATTCATTTACTTAAGAGCATGCCAGATACTGTTCTATGGTTCTCATAAATATCTCATTCTTGCCTTACAATACCCCTAGAAGGAAAATGCTTTTATTATAGATGAGGAGACCTTGGAGCAAGGGCGGTGAAAGGGCTTGCTGGTTTCATGATGGTTAGTGAAACAGGATTGGAATCAGTTGGTCTGGCTGTCTAGCCTGAGCTCTTAACTCATGCTTTATGGGTCACATGGGTCAGATGGATGAAACAGTCCGAACTTAGAGGAGCAAGCCTCTGACGGAAAGTGCTTCCAGCCATGCAGATGTGCAACGGGGCCTCTTTTTGTTTGTTTGCTTTAATCAAAATGGACAAGGAAATGATCTATATCCATTTAACAACCATCAGAGATTGTATCTTTTTGCTCTCCTTTAGTGGCAAGGGTCAAAATATCCATTCCAATTGGTCCTAGGCAGAAAACTCAAATTTACTGGCTCACACAATTGAACAGAACAGGGCAAGATCTAGTTCAGGTTGGGCTACATTGACAAAAGTTACTTGCTTCTCTTTCTTTATCATTCAATTCCGCATCTTTTCTTGATTCTATTCCCAGACAACCTTTCTTTTCTATTTGCAGTGTGGTTGCTAGGACAACCTGAGGCTAAATCCTTCTGAAGTCAAATCCAGTGAAGAAAAGCGAGCCCTTTCTCCCTCCTATTTCTGGGGAAAGCCCCACCATGCACTTTCCTTGATCGGGCTTAGATAACATGCCCAAATCTGAGTGTTCTCAAGACAAGTTGTCTGGCTCTTTGGTTCAGTCCTAGGATTGATCGTGTATGCTGAGAATGGAAAGCTGGAAGGTGCCCTTAAAAACCCACAGATGGCTGGCAAAACGGGGGAAAATAGATGCTGAAGAGGCAGGATGCAAATATTCATTGCAAATTCTGAATATATGTTCTGAATATAAGTGAAAAGGTAATTCAGCTTCCATTTAAACTATTCCATCCTGTATGATCAGTGGAATTTAATACCTGAATATCTTACCTTTAATGAATGATATCTAGGTTTACAAAATTAATAAACCATGGGATTGGTTTGAAGGCAGGTTGGAGAGATAATCCAATGAAATTCTGCAATGTAACACCTGTAGGTTGTTTTCCTCATCCTCCTACAGCAGAAAATACTTAATAGAACTAACTTGTGATTATGTGTCCAACCAGAGACAGTCAGTGCCACATCAATTAAGATGGCCGTTGGATTATGGAGATCAGACACAGTGCGCTTTGGCAGAGCAGATGAATCAATTTTCCACCTCAGTGGGCGGAGCAGAAGGAAATATTTCTGATCTATATGAAACTCATGACTAGTATGTATTTATCTGGACCAGACTCTCTCTCTACTCCTATTCATAATCATTGTATTTTGTTTTGCACTTCTTTTTGTTGTTGTTCTCAAAATTCACTTCGGAGTAATCTGATCATTCACATGCAAATAGAGGATGGGGTGAAATCCATAAGATCCTTCTTCCTTCTCTGTGTGAGTGAGCTAGAGTAGGTGGGAGTGGGTGAAGAAAGAGGAGGGGGTCTCCTTCGGGGCATTATGTGTTTGTGTGAAGAAAGGCAATAATTTAACGGGATTGCCCAATGACTCCACTGATTTATACTTGGATATTTCATAACTTCATTTGAAGAGTCCATCAGATGAGATGAACAGGGACTAAAAGGGCAAAGAAGCCCCAATCTCTCCCTTTAAAAAGAAAAGGGGGCACCTGGGTGGCTCAGATGGTTAAGCGTCTGCCTTCAGCTCAGGTCATGATCTCAGCGTCCTGGGATCGAGTCCCACATTGGGCTCCCTCTTCACCGGGGAGCCTGCTTCTTCCTCTGCCTCTCTCTCTCTGTCTCTATGAATAAATAAATAAAATCTTAAAAAAAAAAAAAAAAGAAAAGGAGTTTTTTTTTCTAAAAGCTGAGGAGACCTAAGTGTTACTTACAACAAAGCAATTCTCAAAAGACAACCTGAGACACATTTCCTTGTATCATTACCCTATAATACAGGGCAAGGCATGTTAGCAGATAGGCCCATTCTTCAAAAAAAAAAAAGTACAGGGAAATGATATCTTTGCTAAAGAGTGGTAGATAATAGTGGGCAGTGGGGAGGAGAGAGGAGCATGGTGATGTCAGCTCTGGAATTAAACAGCTTTCTTTTGATTCACTAATGATCTACAGAATTCTGGGTAAGTTCCTTGCTCCCTCTAGGGATTAGTGTTGCCATGTGTAGAATGGGTATGATACAACTACATGTTTGCAATACAAGTGTAATGGACTAATGGGAGTAAAGTTTTGGTTCGGTAGCTAACACATAGCTGGTATTTATGAAATGTTTTCTATTATTTATTGACTGTGTGTTCTGTGCCAAGTACTGTGCTGAGAATTCTACCGGTATTATGTCATGAAAGCTTTTGCATGTGGTTGTTATTATTGGTCTCGGCATTTTTCAGATAGGGGACAGGAGGCTAGCGGAAAAATAATTTTCTCAAGTCACACACCTTGTGAATTAGAGATTAGCTGGAATTAAACCCAAGTTTCTCTGAATGCAGATCTTCTGAACTTTTTATATAAAAAAAAAAACAACCCTGGAAATTCTGCCTGTTGTGGCTTGCATCCTGATCCCTGTTAAATTCTTTCCTTGAACATTGGTTTTTACCAGGAGCTGTCAGAGATGGCAAGAAATAAAGGATAGGTACTTTCTTGGACTGTATAGATGAGCGGTTGTAAAAATGGATATAGGCAAAACCCAGTGGTTACTGGTATTTCAAAAAAAACTGTGCTTTTTATAAGATATAATTAGGTCAACGCTACAAAGCACTAAACATTTTTAATCATTCTGTATTTAACACCTCTTAAAGGGGGAAAAACAGTAATGCTAGTTTGATTGAAAAGAATAAGGCAAGATATGACTCAGTTCTGTCAAATCCTCCACTCAAACTCTGTAGCTGCCAAAGTATATTACATCAAGGAGGGAACCAGGGCGAGACAAGGAAACTGCCGGAAGTGCTTACTCTTAGCGTGATGCAAATGCCAACTTCTGTGGTAGCTCACATGGCTGCATGACAAATGGCTGCAGGTGTCGTGGTTTAAAATAACCCCTATTCCTTTTCCTGCAGTTTCTATGGGTCAAGAGTCTCAGCACGACTTAGCTGGGTCCTTGGTGAGACTGTCTCTAAGGCGCCAGCCACGACTGAGGATTTATCTGGAAGCTTGGCTGTGAAAGAACCCACTTCCAAGTTCACACAGTTGGCAGAATTCACTGTCTTGCAGCTACAGTACTGAGGGCCTCAGTTTCCTGTTGGTTGTCTGCTGGACCCTGAGCATCAAGAGGTCTCTTAAAGCTCCTTGTTATTTGGGGTTCCCCAATGTGGTTGCTTGTTTGCTCAAGGCTGTCATGGGAATAAAGGAGTCTGGCAAGATGGGTGTGCTGCATCTTATGCAACATAATCAAATAATCATGTCATGGGTGGTTGCATTCTTTCATTTTTGTAGCAAAAAGAATATTTTAGTGAGTAACAGACCATTGCCGCCTACAGAATGGGAGGACTCAAAAGTGAGGAGAAGAGGCGTAGAATATAAATCAGTCGGTCTCTCATTTACTGGAATTCTCACAAATGGGCAGTGAAATATTAGTAGTATCTTCAAAAGTATCTGACTTCAAGATGCACCAGATCCAAGTCACAATGATTCAATAAATAAAGGGATTTATTTTTCAAATATTAAATGTCAAGTTGGAATAGCTTCTAGCCAGGCCAATTCAGAGTTTCAATGCTACTATTAGGAGCCCAGATTTTTTTTTTTTTTTTTTTTGACTTTCTGTTTTGTCATTCTTGGCATGCCATCTCACTTCCTCAGGATCACACAATGGCTGCAGTGGCTCCTGAGCTTACATCACTGTTCAGAAACAGAAAAAAGAGCCTTTCTCTTCCTTGCATCTCTTCTGTTTTGAAGAGCTAAGAAACATTTTCATGAAGCTCTGGCAGTGTATTCTCACTGTGTCTCCTTAGACAGAGTTGGGTCATAGACGACTTTCTAACTAAATTAAGGAAGGGGGATGAAATTGCCATGATTGGCTCAAATGGATCAATACTTACACTTCAGGCTTTGTGTGGGGTCTCCTTCTTAGAACACAACATCTGGGGTTGAGGGTAAGCAAAGTTGGAGCCGTTGGAGCAGGGAAGAGTGTGTGCCTATGTTGGGTGCATATGGGTCTGTGTAGAAGGTGATGGTGTGAATTAGGAAAATAGCAGTCATGCACTATGCATTTCATGTGGATGGGTTCCCTCTCCACAAAAGGATTTTGGAATCAGAGACTTAGGTTAAAGAATGACTCACACACAGACTAGCTAACTGATGTAAGTACTCTAACCTGCCTGAAACTTGTCAAAGGGAGATACTAATATTACTCACGTTGCAGATCTTGTAAGGTGTGTAGCCCAGTGCATGCCACTGATCAAGTGCCCAGTAAGTGGTGGTGAACGGGGATGGGGCAATGAGAGTTATCATCATGCCGCTCGATCTTGAGTTTTCTAACAGCAACATGCACCTGTAGAATAGGTTTGACTTTGCCCCCATGGAGGGAATAAAATAATGAGTTAAGATTCATAGCAATTTGAGGCACCTGGGTAGCTCAGTTGTGTCCGACTCTTGATTTTGGCTCAGGTCATGATCTCAGGGTCGTGAGATCAAGACCTCCTTTCTCTGCCTGAGATTCTCTCTCTCCTTTTCCCTCTGCCCCTCCCCCTTAGATAAATAAATAAATAAATCTTTAATAAAAAAAGATTTGTAGCAACTTTCTCAGGCTCACCCAGTGTGCAGAAACTCTTGTTTACTGCAAGAAGCCCATCTGCAGAGATGACTTCTTGGACAGGATGACATTTCTCCTCCATTTAAAACTTCTGGAGAGCTTTTCCAAATCTCCAATATAAGTGCAAAACAAACACCCTTGCATGGGGACCAAAGTCATTTTTTACTTTTATGTGTACTATTTCTCCCCTGACAGTCTCATCTTCCAAACCGAGTGCCCAGGGCAATTGTTTAAGGTACCTCTATATCTTCCTTTCTCCCGCACTCCTTGCCTGGATAGATCATAAACTATTTGACCATGGTAGCTGGCTCAAGTTCTCTAAGAAGGAGTTCATGAAGTTTCATTAAGGGCATTGGGAAACTTTTACCTGGTTGGTATTTGTCCGGGATAATGGAGAGATTACATAGGAAAGAAAATGGAGCATTAAAAACAAGAATTGAATTAAAAAATGCAAAAAGCTCCATCCATCCGCAAACATTCAATGGGGACTGAAAACAGCACCGCATTCGTGAACCAAACCTTTTGGCAAGTCAGATGGGATAAGGGTAGTTGAGGGAGGCTGGAAGTGAGCAAACTGAAGCAGAGGTTGGGTGAGGAGGCCGGCAGGAATTCTATAGGAATGAGCCACACTACTTTGTCAGAATTTTTTCAGTGTAAATGCCAAAAACCCAACCCAAAGAGGGTTGAGTGGAAAAAAAAAAAAATGCATGCATTGACTCTTGTCTAAAAAATGGGATCCAGGTTCAAGGTCCCGGAGCCCCCCACCCCACTTGCTCTTCTTTTCTCAAGCTGGCTTCCTTCCCAGGCAAGGTCTCCTGGGGGTGGTAACACGGAGCTGTAAACTGTTCAGGCCGACAAGGAGCCTCTCAGCAGCCCCAGGGGGGACAGAACCCAAGAGATTCTCAGTCTTACTCAGTTCAGGCTGCTTTAACAGATCTAGCACAGACCGGGTGGCTTCAGTAATTTACTTTTCACAGTTCTGAAGGCTGGGAAGTGCATGATCAAGGTCCCAGTACACTCAGTGTCTAGTAAGAACCCATTTCCTGTCGTGTGGATGGCGGCCACCTTCTTGCTGTGTGCTCATAAGGGAAAGAAGCCTCTGGTGTCTTCCTCTTCTTAGGAGGGCACTAATCCCATCATGGGGCCCCACTCTCAAGACCTCATCCAAACCTAATCACTTCCCAAAGACCCACCTCCAAATACTATCACACTGGGGGTTAGGGCTTCGATATATACATTTGGGAGGACGCAAACCTACTGTCCCATAACATTCTCTCACTCACATCATTCCACAAAAATCTGGGGACCAGATGTCTAGCTTGGATGCCCTGAGGCTATGACCAGGGTGAGAGAGGAGAGAAATAGAAGTGGGAGGGGATATTCTCTCAGGCTTTCCGTCAGGCTCGGGATGGGGTCTGTGGGAAGGCAGGGCTGAGAGTTAAGGTGGCCCGGGCTGTTTTCCCCAGGAGGCTGGCTGCTTTCAGGCATAGGCAGTATTGCTCAGGTCCTGGGGGCAGGAGAATTCTGAGGTTTGTGTGAGAAGTTTCTCCCCAGGTCTGTGAGATGCGCAGAGACTGCCCCAGGGAGCGCTGCAGGGAGCCAGCCAGGACTGCCACCTCGAAGGCTCTGCATGCAGCAAGGCAGCATCAAGGGCAGAGATGGTCTCAAGGAGGATGCTTTCTGAAGTGACCATGCTGGGTCCCCTCCCTCGAGTGACTGTGGCTCAGGAACCATATTCCCTTGCTGTGGCACCTAATAAATGGCCACAAATGTAGCAACTTAGCACTCATTTATGATCTCACAGTTCTGTAGGTCAAAGATCCAGGTGGGCTTACTTGGGTTCTCTGCTTGGGATCTCATGAGGCCAAAATCAAGGTGTTGGCCAGGCTGGCTTTGATCTGGAGGCCAGATTATCGAGGGGAGAGTCCACTCTCAGGATCATGCAGGTTCTTGTCAGAATTCAGGTCCTTGCAGCTGTAGGACTGAGGTCCCAATTTTTTTGGTCTGCGGTGTTCAGTCTCAACTCCTGGAGGCTGTCCTCATTTGCTATCCTTGAGTCCCCTTTCGTCTCTGAGCATTCTCCTGCCACCTACCTGGAAAAACTCCCTGCTCTTACCTGATTAGGTCAGGCCCATGTGGATCATCTCCATATCTTGAAGTCACTTGTGACTTCCATTATATATATGGATATATATTCCATTACATCCATTATATCATGGATATAATGTAACCTCACCACAGAGTAAAATCCATCCACCATATTCAGCCAAGGGATGATGCACGATGTGTATACCAGGGGATTGAGAAATCTCAGATGTTTTAGAATTCTACCTACCTCAGGGACATCAGCAAGGTTGTTGTTCTTATCCAGAAGAACCTTGGAGGGCAGGCTCTAAACCCATGTGAAATACCCCTAGGGTCTCACCAAGACACTTATAGACGCTTGAGAAAGGGCAGAGGTGGATGAGGACCCCAGAGGTCCTCATACCATTATATTTTAGGTACTGATGTTAGTGACAAGTAGCATGGCATTGTGATTATGGATTAGTGATTGTGATTAAACATAGATTGATTAATTTCAAATTCTGGTTCTGTCATGAACTAGCCCTCAAAACTTGGGCCATAGAATGATTCCATTCTATGAGTCCTGATCTGTTCATTTTCTTTGATAGGCAACATGTGTTTAAGTAAGTTGTTGTTTATGTGTTACCACACTCATTATAAGTATTTATGTCTGAGGAACATATCCTGTCCTCAGTTATTTCCAGAACCTTAATTCCGTAAGCAAAGCACCACCAGCTCCCCCACTCCCTTTCCATCTTCATTATTTTGCCCATTAGTCACTTCATCCTGCACTATTCATAAATCAAATTCTGGGTAGAATATTTTGCTAGCCCTTGTCTAAAAGAGAGTACCTGAAGCTTGGTTACATGGTCACCAAGAACATGTTTGGGTTTTAATTAACTGTTTTGATTAAACTTAGCACTCCTGGGTTTATGACCCTTTAGCCAGGCATTGAGATGTTGACTCACTTAAGGAAATGTCTAAGGGAAGGGTAGAAGAAGAGTCTCCAGTGTCTTGTAAACCACTGGTTCATACATTTTATTCGTTTTATTTTTGTTGTTGTGATTGTGGTTGTAGGTGGGACAGTCAGTCTGGTCCCTGTTACTCCATTTCAGCTGGAAGGTAAGTCCTTTCTTGTGGTTTGACTTTGGATAAATTACTTAATCTCTTGGAGTAGATATCAGGCACTTTATTCATGTATTCATTTATTTATTAGATTTTATTTATTTCAGAGAGAGAGAGAGAGTAAGTGGGCGAGAGAGCAGGGTGGGGAGGGGCAGAGGCAGAGGGAGAAGTAGGCTCCCCACTGAGTTGGGAGCCTGCATCAGGACTCGAACCCAGGACCCTGAGATCATGACCTGAGCCGAAGGCAGACACTTAACCAACTGAGCCACCCAGGTGCCCTTATCAGGCACTTTGGAAACACTTTTTTGGGCTGTGTTTTTTCTATACCTGCCCCTTGCTCGCCTGATGGAACTGATGATCACATCCCTGTATTTTTTTGTGACAAAATGATGTGACTCAGGCTGGTCAGTATCACCCATGCCCACAGTGGCTGGTGTAAAGATGGTTATACATTATAAACTACACAAATTTTTCTAGGGAAATTTGCTAACATTTTTTTAAAAACCACTAATCTTTTCTCCAGTCTCACCACAAAGACAAGACTGTCATGGAGTTATTGGCATGAACTTTACCACTGTAAGGGAAGCGATTGCCTACACATCATGCCAGTACTGTGATGAATGGGGGGGGGGGGGGAGACACAGCCTTATGGATTCAGCTGTGATAGGAGACAGAACTTTCAATTTTTCAATTGTGTGAACCAACACGTATTTCTCTCCTATGATTTTGGAGAGGTTTTTTTTTTCCCCTTTTCTTGTTTTGAAGGAAGCTTCATCTCTTGAAACCAAAGGAATCCTGATAACACGTCTCTCTAAGCTTCATTTTTCACATTTTAAAAACAGAATATGTCCCTATTTGTGTATGTAACATATCTATAGTGTATCTACATCTCTATCTCCCAGTGTTGTGAGGATCAAATGGAATTGTAGTCCGCTCTAGATAGTGTTTTCTCTTCTGATAACAGTTCTTTGTTTTGCTTATTGTCATTTAGTTGATTTAGAACTGCCCTCCCCTTCCCCAACTCCTACCTAAGTCATGAGTTGGTCATGTGACCCAGGCCCACAGGCACTTCCATCCCCTAGCCCAACTGATCGGTTCAGGGATGAACATATGATCCAAGATGGGCCCATGAGACCCCATGTTCCTATAAGCCTCTGTGTGGTGGAGAGGGTCTGCGTAGGAGAGATACCTACACTAAGAAGTAGGCCAAAGAGAGAACGATAGGAGAGAAAGCAAAATACCATGTCAGTGATTAAGGCTCCTCAGTCCATTTATGCATTTTAAAATTATGTAAGTTGATAAATTATTCTTTTTTTTTCCTAAGCCAATTTGAGTTGGGTTTTTATCACTTATAACTTCCCTGGCATGGTGATGACGATGATTGCTCTTACTTCTAGTATTATGCTGTTATTAATCTCTTATTATTTGCTGATATGTCCTCCTGGAAATGTGGGCTGCACAGGTGGGGAACTAGATGGCTTTCCTCCACCCTGCTTCTCTAACCCCTGCACAGTGAGCAGGCAGTGTCTTATGTCAGCATGCCTCCAGCAATGCGATTTCAGACCTCTGGGTGTGCAGTTGGCAAAAGACATTTTGCATGCCTCCATTCAGAAGTTGCTTCTTTACTCCCCATGAAATCCACCTCTTGCCAATACATCTTCACAACTTTTAGGTTTAACTAATGACTATACCAGTCAGTGGTGAAGCTCTTCAGATAAGGGGCTAGAGTCCCAGCTGCCTTAAAGAAAGTTTGTTAATGAAGCCTTGCGATGAATAAAATATCATGTCTTCTATCACCTCTTTATAGGATGTCAGGGATTACTTGTTCTTTGAAAGTGGGCATCACTCTTTAATGACAACTTGTTAACATGTAGATGATCATTTTGTGTTCTAGCAAGTACCCATGCTCTCAAGCAACGGAGGGAACTTTGTGGTATTAAAGACACGGAACAGTCCTCCTGCCTGCAGTGAATAACCTGTTTTTATTTGGTTCATGTCAAACACCAAACAAAAGACTCTCCACTTGCTCCTCAAAAGTCCAGGATGCTCCTATCCTACACAGTGGTTTAGGTCCTCAAACTGATGAAGTGCATTGTTTCTAGTTTTACAGAGTGCTACCATGGATATTGAAAATAAATATTAAGGGGCTCTTGGGTGGCTCTTTTGGTTAAGCGTCTGCCTTCGGCTCAGGTCGTGATCCTGGAGTTCTGGGATCAAGCCCCCCATCAGGCTCCCTGCTCAACGGGGAGTCTGCTTCTCCCTCTGCCCCTCACCCCGCTCTCTCTCTCTCTCTCTCAAATAAATAAAATCTTTAAAAAAAAAAAGGAAAATAAATATTAAAACAATGGATACATAGCCTTGTACTCCAAGTGTGCTGCATAGACCAGCAGCGGCAGCTGGCTTGAGATGTAGAATCTCAGGCCTGAGCTCAGGTTTGCTGAACCAGACGCTGTGTCTTACTAAGATTGCCAGGTAACGTGAAGGCACTTTTAAGGGTCAAGAAAGAGCATCTGTTCCCAAACTTAGCTGAGAATTACAAATGCCTGAAGAGCTCATTTAAAAAGTACATATTCCCTAAGCTTGTTAAAAATGAAAGTTGCATGGGCCCAACCCTGCAGATCGTTTTTTTTTCAGTAGGTTAGGGAGGGTTTCAGGTATTTGAATTATTAACAAGCCCCTCCAGTAGTGTAGATGAGTATGGTGAGAACCGCTGTAGAACAAATGATCTGGTTCCCATGGAATATGCAGAAAAGTTTAGCAAAAGAAACAGAAGTAGACATTGAAATGATTTCCATTCCTGAATTAAGACCACTAATGTGTGTATGTGTGCACATGTGTGTCTGCATATGTGCATGTTTGTACATATATATTTGTATATAATCAGAGTTTATGATACAGACACACAAATACACAGTCAGTTTTGATTTATGCACATGTGTCTGAAACAATGAAGTGACAGATTTGCAGAACCTAAGCTGGGCTTACAACTGGATTGGCACCACTTCTAAATTGTTCTGCATCTTCCTTCTCTGGTCTGATCAGCAGCATCACTGTTAACTGCGCTGAGGATATTCAGCCCTCTTCCATTTTTTAGTAGGCTGGGTGGTGGCTAAGAGCCTGGACTGTGGAGCCAGACTGTCTTGATTTCCACTTCTGTTGGAAGAGAGTAAGATGTCAATAAATCATGAGAGTTATTACCGATTTTGGACATATCCCATAAAAGATGTCTTCCAACAGTGCATCTCAAGCTACCGTGCATACAAGGATCACCTGGAATTCTTGTGAAATGCAGATTCTAATTCAGTAGTTCTGAGGGTGGAAAGGATGACATTTTTGTGTTTCTAGTAGACTCCCAGGGAATGCTGATCACCATGCCCCGAGGTGCAAAACTACAGAAGATACTGCATGGCATAATGGGAAGAGGAGAGGAACCTCAGTTTACATCCCAGCTCCTGTGTTGCTAACTTCACAGCCTCAGGCAAGTTCATTCATTCACTGCATATTTACTGGACACTTACTATTTGCAATATAGTATTCCAGGCACTAAGGATTAAGTGGACAAGATGGACATTGTTCTTCTATTACTATGAAGTCCAGTTAGCTAAGGACCTACACCGTAATTATTATACCAGAATCTTCCAAAGGACTTGTTGGGGATGAAACGAGCTTATGTAAATAAACCACCCAACACAATGCCTAGCATACAGTAGGTGTTAAATATATTGTACTTTTGGAGGACATGAACTCAAATACTCTCCTACTCTTTCTGTATGCAGGCTTTTCAGTAGTGGCCTTGATTTTGGCAATATGATAACCAGCCTAGAATCGATGATGGAAAGTAAATCAAGGTTCATGAATAATTCATTAGGTTAATATCGTAGGGTATAATGAGGAGCTGACTATATATAATTTAAAGAGACCGAGTGACTTTTTGGAGTAAATTCTTGGTCATGAATCAAAAGCCATGATATCTAATCTTCAGTTTTTCACTGGAGCTTTTTGAAATTCTAGACAGATCCCCACAACTTAAATTCCATTTCCTGTAAAATAAGGTAGTGTGGAATTAACTCATGTGGAAATTAACTATTAAAACACTTAATATTTCAATTCAACAACTATTTATTTATTGAGCATCTGCAAGGCACTATTCCCTATTGGGGACATAAGAAAGTTTAAGTCATAAGTCTGCATTTGAAGATTTTTGAAATATCAGGAAAGCAAGAGTTACATCTGTTAGTCTTATTCATTCACTCGTTTGACACATACTTATCAAGTACATTTTAGAGGGAACAAAGATGAATATGATATAGTCCTTGACCTCATCAGAGAGGGGATAAACCTAGATTTTACAAAACCCTAATGGTGGCAGAATGGAAAAGCATAGGGAAAATGGCAAAATGAGTGTTATAGATTACAAGAATTCCAGAATTTCAAACTTATGCAGAAAAGAAACATTTGCATATATTTGGATGTTTTAGGAAACAATATTCATACCGGGAGGGGGGGTGGGCTTATGGATAATTGTTGGGATTTCATCATATTGACAGGTGATGGAAAACGTTCTTGAGGAGAGAAATAATATAACATTTCCAGTGTTATTGGCTATTTGCTATGTACCGAGGACAGTATGGGGTAAGTACAGTTTTTGTCAACAAAGAATTTCCTATCCAATAGTAAAGGGAAGTAGATAAAGTAAAATCAGGTGTGCTAACTATCAGGTAGAACTAGGAGCAAAGTGGAGATAAAGCATAGAGATGGAGGGATTAAGCCTTTGTAAAAATAAGGGATTTCTTCTTTTGGTTGAGATTGATGGTTTATAAAACTCATGACAGGTTTTTTGAGAAGGTTGTGTGTTATGATGGAAATAAGAGTTCTCCGGAAGGACAAGGAAGGGAGGGGTACTCTGTGCAGAGTAATTGGCACAGCGGAAACATGGACATGTAGTCTGTGCCTTCAGGAACTATAGTTTGGTGTCCCTAGAATCTAAATGGTGAGGCAGGGATTGAAGAGGAAAGAAAGCAGAGTGGTGGGTGCCAATCAGGTTAATAAAGGCCTTGTATGAAGAAAGAGGTTGGCATGCGGAAGGGGAATGTGGCAGGAGGAAAGAGTCATCCCGAAGAGAGAGAGTTTGCATGGGGCAGTACTATGGCTTCCTCTCCTGTCTGGTTCCTCAGAAGCAGATCCGGAGATGAGGATCCATGAGAGTTATTTGGAGGATGTGCTCCCAGGAGAAATGGGTAAGGAAGTGAGGGAAGCAGAACAGCAAAGAAGGAGATGCCATGAAGGGCAGACTCAGCCTGACCCCGCTTGGGACTCTGGAGTCACATATGGGAGTCATGCTAGCCTCAGGCAAGGATGCTGGGCTTTTATACTCACGCATCAGTCTGTCGCTGGCTCAGGGCGGCCCTTGGAAAGACAAAACAGTCCTGGCTTGCTGTTTCAGTGGGCACAGTGGCTTCGGAAGGTGAGGACAGTTTTCTGAAGGGAAACACAAGGATGGTGTTTGTAGGCAGAAGCAGGATAGATGTGGTGAATGAAATCAGAGAACATGAGTGCATCACAGCAAGCTTATTGGAGTTGAGGTACAGTGGGTACCAATATCAGTCCAGAGATGCAGAGCTAAATCCTGTTTTCCCCCAAATTTAATTTTTATTTAAATTCCTCATTTTGTCTGGGCAGCAGAAATTTAATAGGACAACTTATAGACTCCTAAGCTTCTTTCTGGGATTGTGTCTAAAATTTGTATTATAAAATGCCAAGGCCAGGGGTGCCTGGGTGGCTCAGACAATTAAGCATCCGACTCTTGAACTCAGCTCAGGTCTCGATCTCAGGGTCATGAGTTCAAGCCCCATATTGAGCTCCATGCTGGGCATGGGGCCTACTTAAAACAACAACAACAACAACAACAACAACAACAACAACAACAACAACAAAGCCAAGGCCTTGGGAGGAGGGGCAGACATCTTGTTCTTAGTCTCTGCTGAGTCCCACCCCCTGCCCAGGTGACCTAGTTATCCATCAGCCATCTACACAGGTAACCATGGAGATGTCCTAGTTCCTTCCAGAGCCAGGGATCCTCTGCCTTCTCAGTACCTCATGGGTGACGGAACCTGTCCGTTGTTCTACTACATACTGTTTGTATAAAATACTTATAGGAAGGTGCTTAAATCCCCTTCTAGAGATATATGCATTGTTCTCATCCTCTGGAATCAGCCTGCCTCCCTGGGACCGAACCTAAGAAATAAGGCTCAGGATACCTCTGCCCTTGGATACTTCACATGTTTTAGGAACTGGTCAGTCTTCCGTCCTCAAGAATGTACTCCGTGGCTCTTTTTCTGAACTATGTTTATTCTCAAATATCTATACTACAGATGGGTACACTTAAATTATTCAACCTCCAATGTTCACCCTTCTGTCTGTACTGGGAAATTTTTCTACTAGGGAGAGATGGACAAGTTTTGCTTTCCAGTTTTTTGAAAAAGAGAATTCAGTGGAGGCTCCTTTAATTCTTCCTTTCTGCCATTATATTTTCTCTGAATTGGCAGAGAAGTATAGTAGTACACAGAGATTAAGGACAAAGGAGGGATGAGAAATACTAGGGAAAAGTATATGGTTAATATATGAAGAACATTCTCCTAACCCCCAGAGAGATAGCAGCAAGGTTATTTTCTCCTATTTCACCCATTATTTAAATTTCATCCCTTTTCCTTTTATTTCATTTAATATCTGGAAATATTAACTGAGGATGCAGGTTAGAATCACCTGGGGGAGCTTTAAAAACATACAAATGCTTGGATCCTGCTCAGACCCATCAAATTCGAGTTCCTAGGAGTGGGGTTCAGATATTTGTCTTTTTTAAGCCCCCTAGGTTATCCCAGGGAGGACCAAACAGAGTGGGAACAATGGTACTATGGATTTTTACTGGTTATAAATGCGACGATGCCAACGGTGGGTACAGCTCTTAGCCAGAAAGGACTCACACCTCACCTGGTCACCTCCAAGAATGGTTATACCAGATGCAGGTTTTCAGCATCTTTGCATCAACTCCTTGTGTGTTTCCACATGGAGTCCCACCTGGATCCCAGTGTTTCCAGGAAACAATCTCATTTCAAGCTGTATCCTTGGCCTGAATGTTCATTTATCATCTTTGCAACCATTTAATGCATGTGACAGTATATTAAAGATAAAGTCACAAAGATGAAACAAATTTAAATTGTTTTAGATTATATTGCTAAGTATAAGGGGAAGATAGATAGAGATATAGAGATATAGATATATAGCCAGGTAATTCACCATGTTCTTTACTTTGTGTTTGGTTATTACCATGGAAAAATGTCTTTTTGTTCTAGAAGATACCCCAATGGTTCCATATAATGCAGTGATTGAAACCATAAGCTTTGAGACAGGCCCAAGTGTGCCATCTGCGGCCAGAGTGTTTAGTCTTCCCACACCTTGGTTGTTTGCCCATCTACTAAATGGAGATAGAAGTCCTACCTCCTAGGACTGTTGGAAGGATGAAATGTGGTGAATTAAGTTGATGGAGCATTTGACACACAGTGAATGCTCTTTTTTCGATTTTCCCTCTGTAACACATGCAAACAGACAGCATTTGGAGGAGTTGTGATTTATATGAGGGGACAGGGCAGGGGGCACAGAATTCTTCTGTCTGAACACCCCCGATCTTTCGATCTGAAGAACTCCCACGCGTCTTCTAAGGGAAGGACATTTCTACCTCGGGTACATGCACAGACAGCTGACACCCACGAATTTCTTATGTCGACCATAATCTGCAAATGACAGTCTGTTTCTGGGGTTCCAGGCTGCATTTAACATTGATTGATAATTATCATATTTCAGAGTTGGGTGCTCACTGTTGAGCCACTAAAACCTGACAGACATATTTCATCCGGGGCTCGTTTGTCATCTCTGATAAGTAAAAGGTATTGAGTTTCCACCCTGTAGTCAGTGTGGCACGCTGCTGAGGAGGACCGTCTCCCTCTGAAGCTGCTCCAATATTGATTTTTCCATCCTGAGTGCTCTCTGAGGCAGTCACAAGCCCGAGTCCCTTCTCATTAATATTTGGTGGCTAGTATGATGACAGCCTCATCACGAGTAAGTGGCAGCGATTATGCTGGGTCAGGTGTGGACTTTATCAGCTGCTGTGTCTAAATGGGAAGGTTGTGATTTAGGGAGAAATGTGCTCATGGGGTAAAAATGAGATAATAATAATAAGCCTTGCATGAATTTCAAGAGTCATAAACATATCCGGTCTAATTTGAGATCAAGCGAAAACCAGCTAGAACTCCATCCCAGATGTGTCCCATGGTTTAAAAAATGTTAAATGAAAGCACTTGCATGTTTTGGTTGTGTCTGATATGAGTTTCAAAGAAGTGAAAGGGTCAAAATGGAGAGGAAAGGGATTCCCTGGCTTGAATTTTATTTCATTTATTTGTCAGATATAAATGAAGTGCTTGCTTAAATGCTGGGCTTGGTGCGCTGATACAATGTGAGCGAATTAATAAGAGCGACGTCAACAACGTTGCTACCACTACTGTTAGAAAAATAATAATGGTTAATAATTACTGAGTGTTTAGTACATGCTAGACTCTGTCTGAGTGTGCTTTATCTTGTTTAATTGGCAGGGGCCCCTGCTTGCATGAAGATTTCTGTCTAGTGGGACAAATAAGTAAGAATACTAAGTGTGGAAACTTTGTGAAAGGGAAGCAGAGCACTGTGGGCATCCAGCAAGGTCAAGGTCAAATCCAAACCCTAAAGTTACCTTAAATATAACCACGGGCATCAGCTGTACCTGCAACCCTGAACTCCGTAGCAATCCACATACATTTAGGGAATTCACTTCCTCTTTGCTCTGTTTATAGCTTTTGTTTTTTAAAAAGCAACATCTAAAATTATATGAATTTAAGATAAGAAAGGCAACACCAAGCTCCCCTGTGGATCCTATCCTGTCTTGCCTTGCCGTCCTTCCTTCTGCTCGGAGTCCAGGGAAGATGGCCCACACCAAAACTGACGATTTCTATCTTGACTCTTTTCACTCAATATCTATATACTTTAAGGGTCAACTATGTCCAGGCATTGTGCTACTGGAGAGTTTCTCAGATTTCTGTTTTGTTTTCTTTTGTTTTCATTACCGTCTACCTAAGGAAGCTTTTGGACATTTTTTTTTTTTCGTAATTGCCTTCCTGCCCCATAAAATTTTAATACCCTGTGATACAGGTACCAAGACAGACCGGGCTCTACCCTCAAAGGACTACAATTCAGGGGAGATGAGAAACTCCAAACATGTGAAAAAATAACTCTGATTACAAGGTTCAAAAGTCATGGTGGCGAGAAGGATGCTGCACCAGGGAGACCTGATCTACCAGGGCCACAGGGGAGACCTCTTGGAGAGAGGAGCATGTAGGCTGAGATCCAAGAGTGAGTGGACGTTGTTAGCAGAGGGTCAAATGGAGAGTGTGGGGGTTACAAGCCAAGATACATCACATGCACAGCCTCTGGGGAGCAGGACTGAGCTACTGGGCTTGAGGAATAGAGGAAGTCCGGTCTGGAACTGGAGTGGCTGTGAAGAGGTGGGCATGGGTTTTCTAGGAGACTCTAGGGAAATATGCAGCCATATTAGTTTTAGATTTTAAGGTCCATGAGAAGCCACTGTGGGGTTTTCAACATGGGAGTGCTAAGAGAAGGCATGCTGTGTTCCCTTGACCTCACATGGGTGCTTCAGATGGATTAGAACCGCAGAGGTTTGGCACCAGTGCTGGTGAGACTTCCTGGACATCTGCCACACCACCCTGTTCTTCAGCCTCCTCCTCTCCAATGGGCTTCATGCCATCCTGCCCAGTCACTCGAATGAGCACTCATTCAGCTGCATAATCCAATGGAAACTGCTCCCCTGGAACTCCTGAACTGAAAATCCACCCCCCCACCCCAAGATAGCCATTCACTCTCAGGCTGCCTCTCCGACTTCTGAGTTGGCTACCCATGCTTATGTGGTGGTATCCCTCCGTTCAGACTCCCTTTCCAGCCCTTTCGGCATCCTGGCTTCATTGTGATGTACAAATTGTGGTTTGGTGTTTGAGCGGTGTACTTGCTCCCAGTGGAGACTGGCTGGAACACAAAAGTCGAGAGGTGGTGGAAAGGATCCAATCTGTTGGTCACCTGGCTAATAAGTGATAGAGTCAGGATTTGAATCCACATTTCTGAGTCTATGGCTAGATTAAATTTTTCCTCTGATCACGCTACACCCTATGTCTTCAGTGTCTCTCTCTGTAACAAATCTTTTCCTCAATCAAGCATGGGCTTGTTTTCACCTTATCATCATTCTCTCCTATATCTATCCCCCCAAAAAATGTTAGAAAACTCCATAGAGTTCAGTGGCTTCACTTCTAACCCCTTTGCTCACCTCTCTCCTGCTCAGCATCTTAAATCTAGTTTTGTTTCCCCTCTCCCCTCCACCCCATGAGCTCTTCTGTCTTTCAGTGATTTATGATGGCATATTGGTCAAATCCCATTAACTTTTCTGAACACAACTGCTAAAAATGTCTGCACTGGTTTATACAGTTAACTTTTCCTCACCACTTTCTGAAATCATCTCCTTCTCTTGTTTACATGACTGTTTATTCCCTTGGTTATTTTAACCCCTCTGTCCACTCCTACATTTAGAGTTGTTTTTTTTTTTTTTAATATGGAAGTAATAAATGTATGTACTAAAAGAAAAAAGGAAATACAACAGGATATCCTATGGTATTTTTTTGGGTGGTATTCTTTTAAATTTTCTGGGCTATCTCCTTGAGTATTTCCTTTTCTTTCTTTCTTTTTTAAAAATGTAGGATGCATCAAAAGATAAAAACTTCTAGTTATCAGGTAAATAAGTTATGAGGATATAATGTACAGCATGCTGATTATAGTTAACAATACCATATTACATATTTGAAAGTTGCTAACAGAGGAAATCTCAAAAGAACTCATCAAGAAAAAGAAGTTGTAGCTATGTGAAGTGACTGATGTTAACTTATTGTGGTAACCGTTTTGCAATATATACATATATCAAATCATTATGTTGTACATCTTGGTCTAATTCAGCATTCTAAGGCAATTATATCTCAATAAACCTGGAAGACATATATAGAGCACATTGGTAGTAAACTTTAAAAAATTTTTACATGTCTAGTATCATCTTTCCTTTGCCCTCACTCCTGAGTGGAAATTTAATTGATTATAAATTTCTATTATCAGTTTGAAGATTATGGAATTCTGAGTTCAGCATCTTTTCCCCTTACAACTTTGAGGACTTGAACTCTGTTGTCTCTCAGTATCTGAGTTTCTGGGTGAATTCTGATACTCAGTGTTATTTGTTCCTTGTAGGAAGAATGTCTTTTTTTGTGTTTTGTTTTGTTTTGTTTTCCCTTTTTGGTAAGTATTTTTGAATCTTCTTCTTTATCATTAGCATTCTGAATGTATCCTATTTCTTTCCATCCAGTCTGAGGATGGATGCTTTTATTCAGCTAGGGAGATTGCATTCTATTATTCTTTATTTTCCCTAATTATTTCTGTTCTCTACTTTTTCCAACTCCTGTTAGTTGAATTCTGGGCTTCTTGGATCTTTTGATTCATGTCTTTTTAATTCCGGTCTTATTTTCCCCCATAGTTTTCTCATGCAAGAAACGTGCTCAACTTCAACTGGCATGTTCCTATGACTCTGAGCTCTGCCCTTTTTCTTAGTCTCTCCACAGAACGGTTTATTTATGCATCATATTCTCAATTTCCAAACTCTATTTACTTATTTATGTATTTATTTAAGAGAGAGAAAGAGTGTGTGCCTGTGAGTGGAGGGGGGAGGGGCAGAGGGAGAGGGTGAGAGAGAATCTTTAGCCAGCTCCACACTCAGTGTGGAGGCCGACACAGGGCTTGATCTCATGACCCTGAGATCATGACCTGAGCTGAAATCAAGAGTCAGATGCTTAACCCGCTGAGCCACCCAGGTGCCCCACAAACTCTCCTTTAAAAAAATATTCTCATCGCTCCTTTTTAATAGTAGCCTGTCCTTTTTTTAATGGATACAATATTCTCCTGAAGACAAATAGGGGAGAGACGTCTTCACACCTGGCAGCGGTGCCTGTCTACCACCTCTCTTCCTAGCTGCACCACTCAAACAAGGAGCCTTTTCTGGGCAGATCATGACTTTTCCAGGAAAGCAGTTCTACTAAGGCCAAAAGCTGCTGCTATAACCTTCCTGTCTGTGGGTGGGACCTCATCTGCCTAGATGTTCTGTTCTTCAATCAACTCCCTGGTACTTAGTTATTCTAGTTGCTATAGGGCTAAATCATAGGAGCCTTTAATCTGAAAGTTATAGGTCCCCTAAGACTTCATGCAAGAATTATATTTAAGCTGAGGTTGGAAGGATGTGATTCTTGCTCTAGCCTCTCATGTCTGTAATCACTTTCTACTCCTCAGTGGGGCAGACATTGCTAGTCATCTACCTAATGCCCAGGACTACTTTTTATTAGCAGAATCCTGATTTTGTTCAAAAGGACAAATGTGACAGACAATAATTTGCTTTGCTTTCTATCCAACCACCTTTAGAGTTGGAGAGAGAAAGGTCTGTAGCATACATTATTGAGATGTTGGTATAACTCCTGCAGAAGATAGTCCTTCTAAACAAAAATAAAAAGCCTCTCTAGGAGAGAGTACTTGATTATTTGCTTTGTTAGTGCCTAGAACAGGGAGATAACGACTGGAGGTGGAGCCATCTTGAAACCATGAGGATAAAAGCCATATACCATACAGATCTGAAATGCAGAAGGAGTTTGGCTTTTTAGTGACATTTCTTGAGCAATTGCATGAGACATGGAGATATTCCCCCAGATTTTGTAAGGGAGAAAAATAAACACACTCTAATCTAGACACTGTTAACTTTTCCATCATTTCTAGTTCAGTATGATCCTAATGAACCACACGAATTCAGGTGTTCCAGAAGCATTTGCTAAACTACTAGACTGGTGGCTCTCTAGGCATGGTCCCCAGATCAGCACCATCAGCACCACCTAGGGATTTCTAGAAATGCAAGACCTACTGAATCTGACTGTAGGGATGAGTGCCAGCAATCTGTATTTTGACAGTGTTCCAGGGGATTCTGATGCACATAAGTTTGAGAACCACTAAAATAGAGTCATGATTTAATTGACTGCCTTGAATTTAGGCTTCCTTTCCTTGATGTTTTAATCATACATTATCAAATAAATATTCCTCAAGTGAAGTTCTATATATACATTGTTCCTTTTTCTGTTAAAACAACCATTACGATTCTCCATTGCTTATTGAATTGGATAAAAGCATCTGAGTCAGATATTCATAGTTGTTGAAAATGTTTTCTTAGCCATGTTCTTCATTTAAATTTTTCTCCTATTTTCAATTTTCTTTTCAAAGCACATGATTCTGGTAACAGTACTAACTTATGTGAAAGGAATACATCCCCCCCCCCCCCCCCCCCAGGAATCTACATGTCACAACTTTGTCCTCATTCCTATCTTTACTCTTGGAAACTCTGGTCACCATTCATCATGAATAATAATTGCAACCATCTTCCTGAAGCCTTTAAGAGGCCTTCTTTCCTTGGATCATATATACCCTCATTTGTACCTTTTTAATGGTACTTTGAATTGTTGTTATTTTATTCATGGGGTAATTTATGGAACTGGAGAATATACCTTGATAATTACATTTTAAAAGAACATAACATGTAATTAAAATTAAAATATAATTTTATGCATAAATGCATTTTTGGAAAATATATGCACAAGTTGAATCTAATCATTATAATTTTCTATAAACATAATGAGTGCTAAATTGTTATTGATTATTCCTTTTTCTTATCATGCCATCTGGGACTCTGACACTGGAAGAATGTAATGATTACTTCTACTGGCATCAAGTTATTTTAAATTTAAAGATGATAAGAGATAAATTCCTTTTTTTTTAAAGCAAACTTCACAATTATAGCACAGTAATTAACGTTTAAATTAGGAAAAAAAGATACTATATATTTTTTTCCTTAAAGGAGTATGTTAGGATAGAAAAATGAATATATCTGTATACTTTGTTTTTGTTTTTTGTTTTTTAAGTGAATCTCTTAAAGACAATCATAGAGACATGGCTATTCAATTTATTTCAATAACTCTTGGTTAAAAAGCTCACATTTTACTTAAAAAATTAATTTCACTATTTTTACATTCCTTGAAAAGTTAACATGCAATGAGGCTTTTTTGGTGGGGGGAGAGAAAGATTACTTACAGGACAAGACTGTCTTTTACTTATGAGAATACTTCCAAGACTTTACAGAGAAATAGTATACAGAATGTTAGGGAAACATGATATACACTCCAGAAATTACGAAGAAATCGATATATTTAACACATTTTTTTCCAACTTTGTAATGCATATACATAAAAATGCATGTGCATGGAAGCATTGGTGAAAATAAAAACTCACTCGTGTTTTTAACATTCATCCATTCCCACATCTTTCTCTCATTGCATTTATATATAGAAATACACATCTGCTTTTTTACCTACCTCATAAGATATCATATTATACATCCTTAAACTGAGTGATTTATTTATTTCTAGTTAAAATTATTTGTTACATTATAGCCAGGAAATTTCTGCCTTTTGGATTTAGTTGTATATGTGCTTTCTTAAATAGCAAGATATGTATTACATTTACTAAATAATTTTTTACCAACTTGGACTGTCAAAAACTGAAAGAGGTGTTCATTCATTCATGTGTTCTTTCATTTATTTATGGACAAATTATACATGGTTGGTTCCTACTCTCTCTGAAAATTGGGGCTATTCCTTATATAAAAACTGATAGCATTTACATGTATGACCTCTTACCAATTTAAAATTCTGTAGATACTGCTGATGATCTGGTTGAATTACTTTGTATTCTGTGTATTTTAATAAGGATGCTTAAGTCACTTGAATTTTGTTATAACTGTTTGTCTTCCATATCTTTACTATGTTTGTTTGTTTTTCTTTGCTTTGTTTTATGGGAATGTGTGTACAATTTCCTGTGCAAATATTTCAACACCTAACAAATGGAGAAATGGTAGTGTTTATGTTAATATTGCACATCTTTCTTTCTTTTGTTTGAATCTGCCAACTATGTTTTGCCTTTTTTTTTTTTCTTTTTTTTTTTTGCCTGTAAAGCAGAAACCTCATGGATCTACCATTGAGTAAGCTGTATGGCTTTGAGGAAGTTATTTAGTGATCTTGTGATTTGATTTTCTCAGTTGTAACATGGTAACAAAATAGTACCTACCTTTTGTGGTTGTTATTAATATAAAATAAGATAAAAGTCTATACAGTGCTTAGAACAGTGACTGCCAAGCATTAAATGCTCCATAAATGATTTACTGTTCTTTTTTTTCTCTTATACCATTTATTTTAGTTGTGTTTTTTGTGATGAGCACTTAGTTAATTTTTTTATTATAGTGTAAGATCTTTTGTCTTTTTTTTTTTTAGATTTTATTTATTTATTTTAGAGATAGAGAGAAAGAGAGAGCATGGGGAGGAGCAGAGAGAGAGGGATAAGCAGACTCTGCACTGAGCACCCAGCCCAATACAGGGCTCGATCCCACAACCCTGAGATCATTACCTAAGCAGACATCAAGAGTCGGACCCTTAACCAATTGAACCACCCAGGTGCTCCTCTTTTGTCTTTTTAAAAGGCTCTTTATGGTTATATTTATTTTTCATAAGATATTTGGGTTTACTTTAACATTTTTGTCTGTGTTTTTGGTGTGTGTGTAGGGTTTTTTTTTTTTTTTTTTTAAGATTTATTTATTTATTTGAGAGAGAAAGAGCATGCACTTGGCAAGCCGGGGAGAGGAGCAGTGGGAGAGGGACAAGCAGATTCCCCACTGAGTGTAGATCCCCACCCAGGGCTTGATGCCATGATCCATGAAATTGTAACTTGAGCTGAAATTGAAAGTCAGACACTTAACCAACTGAGCTACCCAACCCCTTCCCCCCTGCCCAGTGTGTGCATATGTTTATATGTTTCTCTGTTCAAATATTTTCTGTTGTTTCCTTTACTGATCATACCACCAAAACAGACCCTGGAAGAATGATCATTGTTTCCCTGACTTTTGCATCAGGAAGAGTAAAATTTCTTCCCATTGCCCGCTTCCCTCCCCCGGCAAACATCATGGCTTGGTTTTCCCTGGTTCTTGCCACTTGGCTTTTTCCAATTGTGCCTTTATATGGTTATGGTTTTCATAGTTTCTTTCATTTGGAGAACTTTTCTTTCATATATGAGATTACTTAGTTTGTATATCTCTTCTGTAATCACATGTTAACTTTATTTTTTTAAATTTTATTTATTTGAGAAAGAGAGTGAGCAAGAGAGAGAGAACACAAACCCAGGGGGAGGGGCAGAGGGAGAAGCAGACTCCCTGGTGAGCAGCGAGCCCGATGCAGGACTTGATCCCAGGACCCTGGCATCATGACCTGAGCCGAAGGCAGACACTTAACTGACTGAGCCAACCAGGTGCCCCCACATGTGAACTTTAATTTAGGGTGATAGACTTCCTTAAAATTGCAAATACTTGGCTGATTCCTTTATGGTTTCTGTTATGAAATAGATTATTTTTACACAGTTCTGGTCCTTTGGGTGGGAATTTGAGTTAGGCGTGTAGTAAATGAATAAGCTCACATTGCCACTTAGAACTGGAAACATACTATGACATTTCCCTTAAATACTATGGTTATTCCTTTCTCTTTATTTCCTGATGACAGCAAAGCCTGCACCAGTATTGTGCATTGTATATTTTTTTAGCTAATAAAATAAGCAATCCCCGTGGTTTGCATGATTGTAAGAGAAAACCACACCTTTGTGTAATCATGGCCCAGTGTTTACTTTGCTCTTGGCATATCTCTCATAAAGCTGTCTAGAACTCAATATAGGTATGACCTCAAAAAGGAAAAAAAAAACACACAACTTTGATTTCTTTAGATTAAATTTATTCTTTGGAAGTAGAATCTGGTTTATCTTGGTGGTGGACTCTATATTCAAAGAAAATATAATTTAAAATAAGCCTCGTCTTGCTCTTCCCTTGTGGACGCTGTGCTTCCGTGTTATGTCCAGGCTCTCTTCTTCATCTTTGTACTGAGGCCTTACTCTTCTTCCCTTGCAAAATAAAAGATAGATATATGCTTCTGGAAAGTCTCCAAACCCAGGGGGAGGGGCAGAGGGAGAAGCAGATAAAAGGAGATAACTTTAGGAAAGCCTTAGGAACAAATGTGGGATTCTTATACGTGCTCGTGGAGATTGAGAAGTTCCCCCAAATAAATGATCCTATGTCTCTGCTGTCTCTTTTCTCCTTTGTTTGCTTTCCAAAACAACAGTCTTACCATTGCAGGTGTCCCCAGGTAATTAGTTTTATGACATGTGAGTGTTGTAGTAGTTGACCCCTAAATCTTTTGGGATTACTTACTGTAGATGAATCTGATACAGGTCACTTATCTCACTACAGATTATATTAATAAGTTAATTTAGCAGGATTCAATTGAGAGGGACTATAGCAGAGAAGTAAGAGAATGAGCTTTGGACTAAGACTGGCATGATCTGCACCCAGTGCTGCCATTTACAATCCTGCTATGACTTTGGCCAAGTTTTTAAGATTTCCTAAGCTCAAGTTTTCCTCACATGGAAAACTGGGATAATAATAACAGTATGTATCTTAAAAGTTTATAGGGAGGACTAAATAAGATTATGCATAAAAGAGTTTAGCACAGGGTTGGACAAATAGCCTCAAAATTGGCAAACAACAGCAACACAGGTATGACTGTATTTTTAGGTGACAGTGGCAAAGTCCCTTTCCCCTTGCCACCAAATTCATAGTCTGGTAGTGATCATCAGGGCTAAAAGCATTGGTGCATTTTCATTCAGGCCTCTTCACTTTCATAGCTGCCTTTCCAAATGCACAAGGCTGGCCAGGCATTCTTCCTCTTGATCTTATTTACCCTTCAAGGCTGGTCTGTGTTCAGACCACACTCACTGTTGCCTCACCTTCTTGGCAGACTACACAGTACCTGACAAACAGGCAGATTTGGAGAGGAGACACACCTAGATCCTGTCTCTCTCCTCTGTTCTTATTAATGCTCCTGTCCATCTCCTCTGCTCCGTAGTTGGAGAAAGGGCCAGGGAGGATATTCAGTGCAGGACATTGGCAAAATTTCTAGCTATTCAAGCAAATTTTAGATCCTAGGAAAATGAGCCTGGGTGTTCCCCGGAACTAGGACTTTGCTTCTTGAAGCAATGGCCTCCTGATTTGCAAATACTTGTTTATGCACATGGACTAAAAGGTAGTCGACATGCATACACAACCCCAAAATTCTTAAGTTTTGTGGGGTTAATCCAATCATTTGCATTTCTAACCCCCTCAAGATTTCATTCTCTGCTTACTGTAGATACACTTCCCAAATTCCTCTCTGGACCATTCCCCACATGGCTCTGGTTGCATCTCATGTTGCTCTTTCTGTGAATAATGCTTTTTAATTTATTTATTGTTTTACATATGCCTTTTCTTATTTCCATGAAGAGGAGGTCTAGTTGCTAAGGCCACCAGGACTGGTGGAGGGGCCTTTAGACTCAGTTTTGTTCCACACTTCCTTTGATGGAATTCCATTTTTGTTTGTGGCTCATCCAGCTTCTGTGGGTGCAAGAATATAAACATCAGAAAGTCACACTTGTTTCTTTGGCTGTTTTCCTAAATATGTATTTGCCTGAATTCGGTAGCTTATTTTTTTCTCTTGCTATTAATTAAACCTGATATGCTGTATCCAAAGCTAACTGTTCTGCTGATCTTTTTCCTACTAAATACTGTCATCTTATCTCTCTCTCTCTCTCTTTCAACCTTCTTCTCTCTTTTTCCCTCCATTTGTTCCTTCCTTCCTCTTCCTTTCTTGCTCTTCTTCTTCTTCTTTCTTTCTTTCTTTCTTTCTTTCTTTCTTTCTTTCTTTCTTTCTTTCTTTCTTTCTTTCTTTCTTTCTTTTCTTTTCTTTTCTTTTCTTTCTTTCTTTCTTTCTTTCTTTCTTTCTTTCTTTCTTTCTTTCTTTCTTTCTTTCTTCTCTTGCTTTTCTCTTCCTTTTCAGAATATTTTTGGTTTCTATTCGGTTTTCTGTCTCCATTAATCTCAGTAAATGCTTAATATTGGCACATCCATAGATTGACCCGTTGACCTCTTAGTGACAAGCTGAGGATTTGTGGGATTGTGCACATAGACAGTTGGGTGACCTAGGGCAATAGAAGAGGATGTGGATCCTCCTGATTTAGCTCTGTTCTAAAAAGAATCCAATTAGACTACAAGAATAGTGGTATCTTGTTCCCCCTACCCCCAATTAGACCATTTTGAAAGGACCAAGAAAATGGTACTTAATTTCAGTATCCATTACAACAGATAAATGTGGAAGGAATAACTTCTGAATCAAGTGAAAAACAGAAGCACAATCTATTTCAATGCTAATAAAAGTGTAGGGATTCATACAAGAGTGAGATGTCCTTATTCTACAGTAAATATACACACTCCCATTTCTTCTGATAGACTGTGAATGCTTGACAGTGGAGACTTAATGTTATTCATGAGGGTGGTGGAGAGGATTCTGTGAAAAAGGCAGCCATAAGAGACCGTGGAGGAGCCCGTGTGCCCAGCATCTCTTCCACTACCGACTGCCTGCAGCAGAGAGAGTGGCGAGATGCCTCCGTGGCGTGAGGTATGATCCAGATGGATGGAGTGCTGCTCCCTAGACGGGCTCTTGTCAGACATCAGGCTTTCTTCCAAGAGTCTCATCCATGTTGTTTGATTTAATCTGTATAGCTGTCCCATGAGGTTGAAACTAACTTTGGTATCCATGGGCTCGTGGCATGCAAACATGATGGCTGGGATGAAAACTAACAGGACCAACTCCATACTCTCCAGTCCTCATTCTTATATCTTATTCGGGATGTAACGAAGAGAAAGCCTGCATCTCCTTTGAGGTTAATTGATATTTTTGTGCCCTACGCTTCCAAGTGTTCTAAAATGAGAGAAGGGGAAAGGGGGAAGGGCAAAGAGGGGAGAAGCGAGGATGGAGAGAGCGAGGATGAATTTGTTATTAAAATGGTAACCATAGGGGCGTCTGGGTGGCTCAGCTGGTTAAGCGTCTGACTCTTGGTTTCAGCTCAGGTTGTGATCTCAGGGTCATGAGATCGAGCCCTGCATCAGGATCCATGCTCAGTGAGGAGTCTGCTGGAAGATTCTCTCCCTCTCCCCATGGTCTCTCTCACTCTCTCTCTCTCAAATAAATAAATAAAAATAAATCTTTAAAAAAATGGTAGCAATAATAAATTTCTGTCTTAAGAATGTGGACAATCTATTGTGATAGTTACCACTTAATCCTTTTGCCCCCCAAACAAACAAATATGTAAGCAAAATGCAGCCCAAAACAAAGACTGTGTTGGTATTTTTTTCTTTCTTTTTGTTTTAACATTTTGTTTCAAAGCAGTAATGAATTTCTTCTTTGATTTAATTAGAAAATCTGCTTCACTTCCAAACTAACACTCAGGTAAGTGTCAAACTTCCAATTATACATGTAAAAAAAATTATGTTTGGAACCTATGTTAAAAACTCTATTTGCATTAGGCTTTAATCATCGTAAAGGAAAAATGTAAATGTTTCCAAGTGGTCCAGCTACATAAATAACCATCCATTTTTTAAGTGTGCAGTCGAGTTTTCCCCTGAGAAAATTCTATAACTTTGAGAGTAATGTAATGGTAATTAATTACCAGAAAGAGATTAATACTGCACGCCAAGAATGATAAAGAAATGCACAGAGGCCCTACAAACATAGTCTGCAGGCTGTACAGAGAGGGAGATGTTGTGAAGGGTGGCTATTTAATTCAAATTTTAAGCTTATTTTATGAAATGCTATTCTTTTTTTTTGTCAGTTATCTCAGTTGAATTTCTATTCCACATCACCTGAACGCTTGCAATAACCTCTACATTGGCCTTCATGTTCCCGATATTATAGCTCACCAAACTCTTGCCATAGTAAATCTGTTTTTTCTTGCCGCTCCTTTTCATAATGCCTCAATCATCATAGTCCTCTGCTCAGAAACCCTCAGTGGCTCCTCATTGCTTTCAGAATGCATTCCAGTATTTTAAGGAAGACTTTGAGGTTCTTCACCATAAAGGCTTTGGCCAGATTTGCTCTATTCTTTCCTCTCTTGCCCCCGACAGGCCCATACTTCACAAACCCACTCTTACCCAAACTTGACTGCTAAAATCACTGGAACACTTATGAGTTAAAAATGTGGACTCCAGGGCGCCTGGGTGGCTCAGTTGGTTAAGCGACTGCCTTCGGCTCAGGTCATGATCCTGGAGTCCCTGGATCGAGTCCCGCATCAGGCTCCCTGCTCGGTGGGGAGCCTGCTTCTGCCTCTGACCCTCCCCCCTCTCATGTGCTCTCTCTCTCTCATTCTCTCTGTCTCAAATAAATAAATAAAATCTTTAAAAAAAAAATGTGGACTCCTAGGCCCCTTCCCAGGAGTCAGATTCTTCAAGAAAAGGGACTTGGAATCTGCATTGTAACAAGTGACCCACATCTTTCAGAGAAGCTTGGAAACTCTGTCCTAAGCAACCTATACCTTTCCCATCCCCTAAACATGCCCCATACTTCCCCTCTCCCATGCCCTTTTCTTTCCATAAATCATTTTGCTTAACTGGACTGTGAATCAGCGTGCTCTTAGTATGGCTTTTCCAAAAGTAGAGCCTAAGATAAGACTTCGAATACAGGTGGTTTATTTGAGAGGCAATCATGGGAATCATAAGTAAAGGGGTATGAGAAGCAGGCCAGGGAAGGGAAAAAGGACCACAGAAGGATTCTTTATCAGGGTCATTACTGTTGGTAATGGTAGCTCATTTCTGCTGGCTCATTGGCAGCATCCTAAGAAATATGCAGAAGGCCTTCTAAAAGTGTCCAGGTGAAGAGTAGAAGTTTGGGCATTTGCCCACCTGCTTGGGTCCCCCTCTCTATGGGTGACACCAGAGCCATTATTCTTTGCCCTTCTAGCCAAGGGATCCTTTTGGCATGAAGCAGGCCCTGGGGCCGAAGGTGGAAGGAAGTGCTTTGCATGCTCCAGGCAGTATTCTGCCAGCTAGAGGTGAGTCTGAGTTCACATGGAACAGTTCACTGTAACAGCAGCTAATGTCAGAGGTCGTCCTAGGGGTGGGGCCAGGTGAAAAAGGCATGCTCTATTAGTTATCTATTGTTGTGTGACAAATTACCCTGTAATGAATTATGGCTATACCAAGGCACATCACATGTATTATGTCACTGTTTCCACGGGTCAGAAATCTAGGTGTGGTTCAGCTGGGTCCTCTGCCTCAGGGACTCCTACAAGACTGAAGTCATCTTAGCGAGAAAGGACATGCTTCCTGGCTCACGTGTATGTGGGGAGGACTTAGCTCTTCACGAGTGGTTGGACTGAGGTCCTCAGTTCCTCTCTGGCTTTTGGCCAGAGGCCTCCCTGGGCTTCTTGTCATGTGGGCTTGTCCATAGAGTTTTTCACAACACGGCAGCTGGCTTCATCAGAGTAGCAAATGCAAGGGCAAATGGTGCCGGCAAGATAGATTCAGTCTTTTGTACCCTCATCTTAGAAGTGACGTCACTTCACTTCTGCTCTCTTCTGTTCATTGGGTGTGAGTCACTAGGTCCAGCTTCCCCTTGAGAAGGTAGGATTCATCATTCCCCAATCCTTATAGTCACCTCTGTGATCCATTATCAGCACTTGATAAATTGTCCATGAATTAAACCATTATATTAAATGTTGTTTTGGTGTTTTCCTTGTCAAATTTTAGATGTGTTTTTTCCATATCTGAAACTTCTGCAAATATGAGGTCAAATAGGATATATGGAAAGAGCATTTGCATAAATGACTTGACACCTTTCTAAAAAAAAATGCCCTTTTAAAATTAATTCAAATTAATCCAGTCAAGAAATAATAAGTACTATAAAATATAAGGCACTATAAGCTTATAATTAATTTTTCCTGTTGCATAAGTTTGAAAGAAAATGTAAACCATTGCAGTTAGAAGACCTGCCCAAAATTTTCAGTGCTTTTGTGTTAAATTCTTTGTTTACTAAACCATCTCTATGTTATCTGGTGGAAGGAACGCTGACCTTATGCCCTGAAGTCCTGGGTCTGAGTCTTTTAAATTCTTAAATCATCTACGGCTCAGTTTCATCCCCTATTCAATGGGGTCCTAACTTGAACATTGGAGAGCGTATCAAATATTGATTAAGCACCTACTATGTGATGCCCTCTGAAAAGTCACACTGCTTGCATAGTTCTGGGCACACAGTAGGCATACAATAAATACCAACTAAGCCTGACTCTGTCTTTAAGGAAATAATTATATTTGGAAGGGGAGCATCTGAAGGTCTTCAGAAGGCAGGGGAAGCTGTGTTATAGGTCAGATGGCATTTATATAAGGAGCTTGAAAGACTTTTCCATGAGTGAGCAATGGCGTTGCAAACATTTATTCCTGTAGTTTGAAGAACCTGCAGAAGTTGGATTCTGAGCCCACACTGGGGGATCCATTACTCAACTCATATTTATCAGGTGCCTTCCTATTGATGGCATGCTCTTCCATGGATCCCTGGGGAGAGCTGGGTGAAAACAGAGGCATGTCCCTGCACCTGTGGGGCTTGCAGTCAGCAGATTCACCTGGGCTGGGGAGTGCCATGTTGGGGCAGACATGGATATGCAGTTGTGTTTGTACTGGGGAGACAGAAAGCAAACCTGTGGGGGGATTACCATGCCTGTGTTCATAGTGTTACGGAAGCTGGACTGGATCACCCGACGGAAGAACCAAGTGGCACTCAGAGATCTTGGAGGATCGGAGGTTTATTTAATGTCGGCGGGCTCAGAGGAGGATGATCTCCAAAGGTGAGCCCCGAGCACAGACAGAGGGGTAATTTATACACTTCTGCTTCTGCATACTTGGCACTTTATTGTGCGGGAAGCCTTTTGGTGCGTGCGAGAAGCAGAGCAGGGAGAAGAACCCGGAAGAGCCCCGGGGCAGGGACTGGGACTCCCTTGCTGGCTCAGTCGGCCATCTTAGGACACAGATTTTTCCCTATCATTCCCCCTTTTGATGCCCCTTTAAACACCTAGTTTAGAGGGCATCATGATTATTGGGGATTATATCTACCTGGGGAGTAAGAAGCACCAATGCACATGTCCCCATCCAGTTAGCCAGCCGGTGAGCATCGGTAAATATACCTTCTGCACATGAAAAAGGTGCCAGGTTCTGGAGTGCACCATGGTGTGGCAGACATGCACCCATCAAGCAAAAGGCAGCTGTGGGTCTGGACAGATATGCTTCCTCCTGAAAGTGTTTCCCCGGGATTATGGACACAGTCGGAAGCCTGGTAAGACAATAATACATTGGCCGGTTTGGGGTCTATTTCCGCAGGTTTGGGAGGGTCACCTGTGGGCCTGGTCAGGTTGAGGAAACTCAGTGGTCTTGCCACAAGCTGAGGGGGTCCGGCTTGCAGGCAGGGCCAGCAATCTGAAGCCAACTGAGGGCTGGCTGTGCTGAGCAAGTGATGGATTTCCCCGAACACACCATTCACCTGAGGTTCTAAAGTGAGAGGTCCCCAACGGGGAGGGAGCCCCAGCAGGGGCCGACAAGAGTCAGGCTCCTGACGGGTCAGGCCCTGTTCAGCCCCCCTGTCCTCCCCCTTCTGCACCTGATCTTGAACTCCACTCCCACCTGACATCCCAGAGCAGGCCAGACAGGTCCAGCAAACAGCGGTGTCCTCGCATCCTCCACTTCTACAGCTTCGCTCGGCACTAGCCATCTGTCTGGCCCAACAATCCCCTCCACCATGCATGCAGAGGGCGGCCCCAGTGCAACATCAGACAGGCATGCAGGTGCAAGAACTGAACCCAGTGCCCCACCCATCCGCCCCCATGCCTCCTTCCTGGAGGCAATGGAGAAGAAGGTGAGGGTGAGGGAGCCCGTGATTAGGCAAATGCAGCAATACATCCCAAAGTGACCCAACAAACAACAACAATGGCAAGTCTCTGGGGGAAAGTCCAGCCAGAAGGGACAACAGTGTAGAGTCTGACTTCTAAGATGAGGGAAATCACACTGATGAGAGCTAGGGACCACAGTGAGCAGGTGTCCATCAGTTGGTGGGGTCTCGTCGAAGGCGAAGCCGGAGTGGGTCCATGGGGTTTGGCTGGGCTTTACACTGGCATGACTCCTCATCCAAATGATGGACTTTTTCATTCTGGAATGGTGGACCTGTGCACGGGGTGACACCTGAGACCTTGTGGGCAGTGGGGGTGGTTAGTACAACAGTGTGGGGCCCTGGACACTGTGGTTTGAGGGGGTCTTTTTTCCAATCCTTGACCCAAACTGAGTCCCCTGTCTGGAAGGAGTGTACCTGAGACCCTAAGGAGATTGTGAAGCCCTCTCAGTGGTGTATTTTTGTAATTTATTTAGGGTGGCCCCCAGGGCCTGAAGCTGCTCCTTTATTTCTTTATCTCCAACTTGATGTAAATTTCCTGGAAGGCTCCCCAAGCAGGGGGGAGGCTGTCCATATATTAATTCGAATGGGGAGAAACCTGATGTCCCAGGCGTGCAGCGAGCACACAGGAGAGCTAAGGGTAGCGGATCCGGCCATGGAAGTTAGTCTCCTGACAAAACTTTGCTAAGGTTCCCTTGAGGGTGCAATTCATTCACTCTACTTTCCCTGAGCTTTGGGGCCGGTAAGCAGTGTGGAGTCTCCAGGTGATGTTGAGAGATTTGGTCAAGACCTGTACAATGTCTGCTACAAATGTGGGTCCATTGTCACTATGGATTGTTAAGGGCAGGCCGAACCGTGGCGCGATCCCCTAGGAGGACTTTAGATACTTCCCAGCTTTGTTCTGTCCTGGTCGGGAAGGCTTTGACCCACCCAGAGTATGTGCATACTATTTGATGTTAAGTTCTTGCCCCAGGGTGAGTTTGTTTGTCTCTTTGATGAGTAGGACTGTGGCTGCCAGTGCCCTGAGGCACGGTGGCCATCCCGCTGCCACGGAGTCCAACTTCTTTGACAGGTATGTAACTGGCTGTTACCAGGGCCCAACAGTCTGGGTGAGTACCCCGAGCACTATTTTTACAAAGAGATTGAAGGGGTTTTTCTACATCTGGTTGGCCCAGGGCTAGAGCCCGCCGCAGGGCGGTCTTTATCTCTGTGAAGGAGGCTTCTGTTTCCTCAGTTCAGGCAGGGGGTTCTCAGTCTGGTCCCCCTAAGAGATCATAGAGGGCTCTTACTATTGCCAAGAACCCAGGGATCCAGATGCGGCAGAGTCCTGCAGCCCCCAGGAATTCTCGTAGGTCTCTTTTTGTCTGGGGCTGTGGCAGGGAGGTGATGACCCTTTTCCTCTCTGTCCCTAGTTCTCTTTTCCTTGGGTGAGGAGGAAACCAAGGTATTGGACCTGTTGTTGACAGATTTGTGCCTTCTTCCATGAGACTCGGTATCTTGAGTCTGACAGGAGCTGTAGGAGAGCCTTTGCGCCTTTTGTGCAGACTTCTTGTGTGTCACCGGCGAGGAAGAGGTTGTCCACATACTGGAGGAGGGTGCATCGTGTGGCCTTCCTTGGGAAGCTGGCAAGGTCCGTGGCCAGCACTTCGCCAAAGAGGGTTGGTGAGTTTTTAAACCCCTGCGGGAGGTGCATCCAAGTCCGTTGCATCTGGCGCCCTGTATCAGGCTCAGTCCATTCAAAGGCAAACAGTGGCTGGCTCTGGGGAGCTAAGCGGAGGCAGAAGAAGGCATCTTTTAAATCTAGGCAAGTGAACCATCTGGCCGACCCTTTGATTTGGCTGAGGAGGGCGTATGGATTCGGGACCACTGGGTGCAGAGAGATGGTCACCTTGTTGATGGCCTGCAGGTCTTGAACTGGTCGGTGTCCCCCTCCCAGTTCTTGACTGGCAAGAGTGGGTATTCCAGGTTGACTGGCACTCGACTAGAATACCTGCTTCTTTGAGTTTGGCCAGATGTTCTTGGATGCTAATCTTAGCTTCTTGTGGGAGGAGGTATTGCCTTTGCCTCTGAGGTTGGGCTCCTGGGATCAGTTCAGCAATGATAGGGTCCCGATTCCGGGCTAGACCAGGTGGGTTGTCTTCAGCCCATACTGAAGGGAAGGTGAGTCTGAACTCTGGAGGCCTACTCGGTTGGGCCTGGGCACAGAATAGCCTCCATTCTTCTTCCCTCGGCATGGTAATTGCTAGTACCAGAGACCCCGTCTCCTCTTGGCTTGGATTCAATCAGAGGCTAGTGTGTCTGGTGGGCTCAAAGGTTATCTGAGCCCCAAGCTTGGAGAGTATGTCTCGGCCCAGGAGAGGGATGGGGCAATCAGGCAGATAAAGGAATTCATGTTGGACCTTGTGGCCCCCGAGTTCACACTGGCGAGCCTGGCAAAAGAGCTGTTGTATTGCCCGTGTCCCGGTGGCCCCAAGGATGGTCGCAGTCCTTTTGCTGAAAGGGGCCACTGGGGAGGTGACAACAGAGTGCTTGGCCCCAGTATCAACCATAAAAGTACTGGTTAGCCCCCTACTTTCATTCTGACTGTGGGCTCATGGGGACCAAGAAGGAAAGAGCCAGGTCCCCCTCAGTCAGAATATTCCTGCAAGGCCTATGAGGTCCTCCTCTCGGGGTTCTTCCTTGTAGCAGCTGGGCTTCTGAGCTTTTCCCCAGTTGGGACATTTGTTTTTCCAATGCCCTCTCTCCTTACAGTAGGCACATCGATCCCTTGCCAAGGGGGTTCTGGGTCTCCCCCCTTTCGGTGGTCGGGGTCTCCCCACCTTTGTGTCATCCTTTTCTTTCAGGGTGGCAGCGAGGAGGCTGACTTTCTTTTTCATCTTTTTGTCAGCTTCCCGTTCGGCTGCGACCTCCCTGTTCATGTAGACCTTATTGGCAATCTCTATGCTCAGAGTAGGATGGGGTGTTATGTTTCCAGTTGAGGAGGTTGGTCGTGGAGTGTCTGGAACTGGGGGTGCAGATGGCCTTTGGGATGCGTACGGTGGAGGCAGGATCGGTTCATCTTCAGGATCTCCAGCTAGAATCTGTGGAGGCTGGGGCTTCTGTTGGTCTTCTTTGGGCCACTTGGATGAGGCGACTAAGACCCTGGCCTGTCCCTGCCTATTGCAAGTGAATCGCACCCAAGGGGAAAGGGTCTGAGCAATTCCTAGCCAGGAGTCAATGTATGGGAACTGGTCGGGGTGTCCTGGCTCTCCTGTTACGACTTGCCACACTCGACGGATCGTTGGGACATCCAATGTCCCTTCTGAAGGCCGCCCGACATTAAAGGTGGGCCATTCCAATTCACACAGGGTTCTCAACTTGCCGGGGTTCATCCTGACTCCATAGTCTGCTGAAAACCCCTTCTTGAATTTTTGATCATAGTCTCTAGAGCCGTAGGTTTACTCTGCCCTGACCCCATGGTGATGTTCCCGTGTGTGGTGGCGCAGAGAAAGACAAGGGGGGGTGCCTCCTGTAGTGGGGAGACCGATCAGATGCCCGTCTGGCTGTGTCCCGAAGGAGCTTAGGTGGGGCTTAGCCGTAGTGGTCTCAGTGTTGTGACTTACGATCGGAATCTATTCCAATGCCACCCTAGACTGTATGCCATTCACCACGGAATTGCAGATGGCCCACTTAGACTCCGCAGGCTTCTGGGGACCTTAAGGGTGCCCGCCCATGGAGTCACAGAGTCAGTCCACTTGAGCAAGCCAGGTTGGACTGCACCTTCACTCACACGTTCACACTCCAGAAGTTATTACATTCCCTCCCTGGGCATCCCTACCTGTGAGACCTCTAAGAGGTCTCTGGGAGGTGATCAGGCTCCCCTTCCACCCCAGTGGGGGTGTGCCTGTCTGGGTCCTGGGACCCCAGGCCTTACCGGAATCTGACGTCCGGACCAGGTCCTCACCTGCCAAGTCTCCTCGAGTCCAGCGGCAACAGCGGAGTGGGGCCAGCCCGAGGCGACCAGGGCAGGAGACTGCCAAATATTGGGCAGGGCGTGCCTTCTCCCTTACGACCCATCGTTCCATCACTGCCCCGCCGTTGCCTCCAAACTGGTGGCAACAATAGGCCAGCATGGTTGGGTTTCCTGGTGTGGGAACCAAATGTTAAGGAACCTGAACTGGATTGCCCGATGGAAGAACCAAGCGGCACCCGGAGATCTTGGAGGATTGGAGGTTTATTTAACGCCAGCGGGCCCACAGGAGATTGATCTCCAAAGGTCTGAGCCCCGAGCACAGACAGAGGGGGTCATTTATACACTTCTACTTCCGCATACTTGGCACTTTTGGCGAGTGCGCGAAGTGGGTCAGGGAGAAGGACCTGGAAGAACCCTGGGGCGGGGACCAGGACTCCCTTGCTGGCTTGATTGGCCATCTTAGAAGACAGATTTTTCCTTATCAGTAGTGCCATATTTGGGGGGCTAATGGTAGCATTTGTGGCAATTCTGGGGCATTGCTTCCTGTGGGGGCACAATGGCTGGGAACTTGTCCTGTGGAAATCACCTGCCTGAGCTTGATTCGTAGCTTCACTGATGCGGTTTTTGGAATACAGGGGAGGTTCAGTGGGGTGAGGTCCAGAGCCAAGGACCAAGAAAGGATTCTTGAGACATCTTTGGTGCAGAATGGTGGTTTATTAAAGCACAGGGATGGGACCCGTGGGCAGAAAGAGTTGCTGCACCGGGGTTGTGAGCGGTGGCTTTTATATACTTGGGAGTTGGGGGAGGTAAGGAAAAGGGAGCTTTCAAAAGGATTTTCATGTGTTAAAGAAGACTCACAGGATACCTAGGCCTTGCCATTGTCAAGTTAAGGTTGTTTTTCCCTCTAGCAAGGCATTAACATGAAGATAGTTGGGAGCTTCCTGGAGGAACATTACACTCTGCCCACTTCAAGTATCTGTCAATGGGCTGCAAGTTATAAGGACATTTAATTGTATCTACATTTCCTGATGGAAACTAGGTTATTGATAGAAATGCTTTGTTCTTGTAGATTGCTAAAACATGTAAACTGAGGGAGACTCAAGTCTTGTAGGATTGTGATCTCTAAGTTAACTATTTGTTTTTCCTTTCCTTAGCTTTAGGGCAGCAAGGAGTGCCTGAGGAATCACATATATCCCATCTGGGGAGTGGGTTGTGGGGTGTCAGCTTCTGCTTTGTCCTCAGCTTGCCTTCTGTTCCCTCATCATCACCATTAAATCCCTGTGTGGTCTTAGCTCTGTTACTTGACCTCTTTGAATGTCAGTTTCTTCATCGGAAATGTGAGAATAACAATGGGACATAGTTCCTGGGGCTATTATGAGGATTAAAGATTGTTATGTGGGAAGTATTTAGAACAATCTGGCGAGGGCGCCTGGGTGGCTCAGACGGTTGAGCGTCTGCCTTTGGCTCGGGTCATGATCCCAGGGTCCTGGGATCGAGTCCCGCATCGGGCTCCCTGCTCCTTGGGAGCCTGCTTCTCCCTCTGCTTCTCTCTCTCTCTGTCTCTCATGAATAAATAAATAAACTCTTTAAAAAAAAAAAAAAAGAACAATCTGGCGAATACTGTGTTGTTATTGTTGCAGAGTGTTCTCATTACTGTTCTTGCTGTCAGCAGTAGTGGTCAGCCCCCTGTCCCTCCCGTCTGCCCTGCCCCTTACCTTTCACCTTTGTCTTAATTTCTTTGGTCCCCACTGTATTTTAGGAATTTTCAGGTTTATGATTCTTATCCAAGAACAACCTGGGAAGGGTGTTAAAATGCAGATTTGGGGGACCCCATTTTTGGTTCAGCAGGCTCAGTAGGTTGATTGTGGGGCTCAGGAATTGGCATTTTTAATAGGCACCCAGCAGTCTGCACTTTCAGAAACGCTTCCTTCCTTAAAGATTATAGTCTTGAAACCTTGGGCTTATGGAGATACTACTTTGCTTCAGACACTGCACTACGTGCACATAGTGCAGTGTGTTTATCATTTATAATCTTTACAAAAGCTCTGCTTTTGTCACATTATTATTCCCATTTAATAATGAACAAACTCAGGCTCAGGAAATTCAGCCATCTTACTCAAAGTAATGAAGCTGGAAAGTTCCAGAGCCTGTCTGTTCTAAAGCCTGTCTCTTTCCCACTATGTTGTGCTGTGCCACTCTGTATGAAGACCTGATGGATTACAATGTGGGGGTTAGGGGTGCTGATCCCCTGTGTAGTCAAGAAGCTGTGTGTAACTCCCACCAAAACTTAATTGTCAATAGCCTACAGTGGCTGCTAAGCCTTACCTATAACATGAACACTTGATCAATATATTTGGTATGTCATATGTATGATACACTGTATTCTTACAATAAAGTAAACTAGAAAAAATAAAATACTCCTTTCATAAGGAAGAGAAAATACATTTACATTGTTGTATTTATTGAAAAAATCCACATATAAGTGGACCTGCACAGTTAAAACCCATGTCATTCAAGGGTCAACTGTACTTTCAATTGTCAATCCCCAGTGTAAGGTCATTTAGCACAAAGACTTCCAGATCTCTTTCTTTCTTTTTTGGAAATAAAACACCTTTTTTAACTTTTTTCCAGCTTTATTGAGATATAATTGACATATAACGTTTTTTAAGTTTATGGTGTACAATGTGCTGAATTGATACACTTAAATATTACAAAATCATTACTACTGTAACATTAGCTAACACCTGCATCCCATCACATAATTACCATTTCTTTTTGTGGTAAGAATGTGTAAGATCTACTTCCTTAGAAACTTTCAAGTATATAATGCAATATTGTTAACTAGAGTCACTATGCTGTACATTAATTAGATATCCAGAACTTTTTCGTCTTATAGCTAGAAGTTTGTATTCTTGACCAACATCTCCCCTTTGCCCTGACCCCCCAGCCCCTGGAAACCATCAGTCTAGTCTCTGTTTCTATGAGTTTGGCTTTTTTAGATTCTACATATAAGTGCTATCATACAGTATGTGTCTTTCTCTGACTTATTTCACTTAGCATAATGCCTTCAAAGTCCATCTGTGTTGTCAAAAATGGCAGGATATCCTTTTTCTTGTGACTGAATAATAATAATATACCACATTTTTTAGAGTTAGATCTACACCCAATGTGGGACTTGAACTCATGACTCTGAGATCAAGAGTCACAAGCTCCACCGACTGAGCCAGCCAGGCATCCCTACCGCATCTTTTTTTTATCCATTCATCCGATGACAGACACTTAGGTTGTTTCCATAACTCAGTTGCTGTGCATAATGCTGCAATAAACATGAAAGTGCAGCTATCTCTTCAATATCCTGTTTTCATATCCTTTGGATACAAACCAGGAGTGGGATTGCTGGATCATGGGATGATTCTATTTTTAATTTTTGGAAGAACCTCCATACTGTTTTCCATAGTGGTTGTACCAGTTTATGTTGCCCTCAGCAGTGCATGAGGCTTCCCTCTCTCCACATCCTCTCTGACACTACCTTCTTTCTTTTTGATGATAGCCATTCTCAATGTGATATATTGTGGTTTTAGTTTAACATTTTTCCCTGCATTCCCCTGATGATTAATGGTGCTGAGCACCTTTTCATGTACCTGTTGGCCATTTGTATGTCTTCTTTGGAGAAATGTCTGTTCAGTTCCTTTGCCCACCTTTAAATCAATGTTTTCTTCTTTCCTCCTCCCTCCCTCCCTCTCCTCCCTTCCTCCCTTCCTTCCTTCCTTCCATATATCCATCCATCCATCCATCACGTTTTATAAGTTCTTCATATATTTTGGATATTAACCCCTTATCATATGTAAGATTAGCAAATATTTTCTCCCATTCTATATGCCACCTTTTCATTTTGTGGATGGTTTTCTTTGCTGTGCAGAAGCCTTTTCATTTGACATAGTCTGTTTGTTTGCTTTTGCTTTTAGGTGTCGAATCCAAAAAATCATTGCCAAGACCGATGTCAAGGAGTGTACTGCCTATGTTTTCTTCTAGGAGTTTTATGTTTCAGGTCTTACATTCAAGTCTTTAATCCATTTTTAGTTGATTTTTATGTATGGTATAAGACAGAGGAAGGACCTCTAGATCTTTCACTTAATGGCTGCCTTTCGAAACCAGCCTTGAGGGCTTTTCTTTGAGTTCCAGTTCTGGTTCCAGAAGCAGTACATTTGTCTTATTCTTTGAAACAAAAAGCTTCTTTCTCAAGTCACCTTGTTTTATGCTTTATTTCCCATTTTGCACACCATTCTCCATTTCCTCTGAGAAAGTCTTACTAGTTTCTTCCTGAGACTGGTGAGCTAAATGAGGTGGTCACGGGATGGAGGGCTCTGATTTTCCAGTTTAGGCTATGCCCGTGGGGGTGTAATAGCAGTCCCCAGCTAAGCTATGGGGAGTGGGTTTTCCAAAAATAAGGAAAAAGCGTTCTGGGCAAACAAATATAAGAGATGTTTACTATGGTGAGATTTTATAGGAGGAGTGATCTTGGAGTGGCATTTTGAAAAACAGAGAAAGCATTTTAGATAGGCAGAGATATCGAAAAAGGAAGTGACAGAAGGAATGGGTGTAATGCCAAGGAAGTAGGAAAGATCATAGCCTGTTTGGGGATTGCAAGGAGCCTCTCTTGATAGAGTAAAGGGTGGTGCTTGATGTCACTGGAGAGGTGGGAATGACCTGGATGGGGAATTATGTGGTGACCCATGCTCAGGACTCAGCGGGGAACCACAGGAGGATTTTAAGCTCAAGTGGAACATGATTTTTAATCATATGTGTGTGGTGGGTAATGCTGACACTAAGGTTATAAGATCTAGAAAAGCAAAATGACCTTACAGTGGAGTTTTGTGTACTTTGTATGTGTGTGTGTGCGTGCGCGCGTGTGCACAAGCCTGTCACACAAGGACCATTGCATACCACCATGCAGCTCCTTATGATTTCCACACCTTTCATACTTCTTTTGGAGTTTTCCTCTAAAAGAGAGGTACATATGAACATACCAAGTGAACTCAAAGGTTAACCAAGTATTTGAAAGCCAAATCAATGTCTTGCTAATGATGGAATCTTTTTTATGATTTTATTCTAAGTAATTCTCCACATGCTTTTCCTTGACAGGGATATCATTTAAAGTCACAGTGGAGTAAATGCAACTAATATGCTGCTCAGTCTCTCTCCCAGACAGATTTTTAATATAAATGTCAGAGCATGAATCTTCAAACTTCATTCTACCTCGTCTCCAGCCCACTCTCTCCAGTCTGGCACTTCAGGGGCATTGGGAACATCAGCAGAGGAATGCATTTGTAACTACTGGTGTCCAATAAAAATAATTCAGCAACTACTAATCGAATGTTTCCTGGGCACCAAGGTCCATACCAGACAACAGGGGCTCTAAGATGAATGTAACATGAATTGTACCCATCCCGTGCATGCATTCATGGATGCATATTCAAGATTCAAGTTTGGGGGAAAGAGTTATAAACTGAGTCACAGAGCAATATGCTAAGTTGGGTGCCTGAAGTTAGTTTTAGATGAAGGTAGCATGAATTGCAGCAAGTGAATGCAAGAAGATGTGGTGGGCCAATGTCATTAAAAGCTTTATAGCCCACATAAAAAGATGTGTCGTTTTATTCACTTTGTCCTAAGAGCAATGGTTTCAAAGCCTTTGAAATGAAAGATTTGAAGTAGAGGGTTAACACCAGATGATCATCTTAGAAAAGACACTTTGATGGATAGTGGGGCTAATACTAGCACACATTAGGTGATGGATAAAAATTTAAAAATATGTCCTTTCCTTTAAGGAGATTGTAGAGCCTGGTGTCTGGATTCATTATTTTGGGGGAGTAAAGGCATAGCTGGGTGGCAACCCCTGCTTGCCCTTAAAGTAAAACCCATATCATGGCTAGCCCTGAAGGGTGGAATGTGGAATGCAGGTAGGAGGCTGTTGCTTTAGTCCTAGACAAGCGCATGATGAAATACTAAACCCAGGCAGCGGCAGACAGAGAAGGAAGAGAGCAAGTATTTGATAAAATCAGTGGGATGTGGGCTTGAGTGAATATAGGAGGGTTAGGGAAAGAAGGATACTAAGGGTGATGCCTAAGTATCTGACCTAGTGGTCTCAGGATGTCACATAATAAATAGGTCTGTATGAGATTGTATTATGTTAATGTTCAAAATAGCGTATGGTTTAAAATGTGGACCAAGGTGCATACAGGTTCTTTAATGATTATTGGTTCTGATGATCTATGGGGACATTTTCGATACATCTCAAATTACCGCTGAAATACTCCTCCAACAAAGTGAGAATTCACCTTCTCTGATTTTTCTTCTTCTTTTGATGTTGGAGAATATTCTCTCTGGAAGCCACAGGTGCATATTTTCTGAGTCCTTTCTGCTGCCCCAGTTCATGGATGGCCTGGTGCTAGTTTCAACAATCCTTAGATCCTCTTCCCTTGGCTGAACTGCATGCAGTAAATGAGCTAATCCAGAAAAGGCAATATGTCCCCAGACACTATCACACCAATGATGTTAGGTTCTAAAAGAAATCCCTCGGGGGGTTGTCTCTTCACCTCAGGAAGCTCAGGTGGAGATGGAAAAGGCCCCGTAGCCACGGCTCCTTCCTCTTCTATGAACTACCTGCTGGTCTTGCCATCTGGCCCATCATTTATCCCTACCATTGAGTCAACACAGGCATGTAGAGAAAGGGAAAAATACCTGGCTACTAAACATTTAAAAAGCACTACGTTTTAACCAATCCAACCATTTAATTAAATAAAATTCCTCAATGGATCCATGTTTGCACAAAATTAGCATCTTTGCTCAATGCTTTAATCACATTTCTTGTCCAGCCTGGATCTCAAACCTTTCCTCCATGATGTTGTTTTCCATCTTTTTTTAAACGAACAAACAAACAAAACCAGTGATACACATGTGGACCACTACAAAAGCAAAAACAAAATAAAAGAAGGAAGGGGTGCCTGGGTGGCTCAGTCGTTAAGCGTCTGCCTTTAGCTCAGGTCATGATCCCAGGGTCCTGGGATCGAGCCCTGCGTCGGGCTCCCCGCTCAGCAGGAAGCCTGCTTCTCCCTCTCCCACTCCCCCTGCTTGTGTTCCCTCTCTAGCTGTCTCTCTCTGACAATTAAATAAATAAAATCTTTAAAAAAATAGTAATAATAATAAATAAATAAAAGAAGGAAAAGAGAAAGCGATTCTTTCTTCAACAGAGGTTTTCTGAAGTGTTTCTCCAGAGTGGGCCTTTATTTCCTCAAGCACAAGAGGTCAGCCTGACAAAAGAGCAAATAAACACTCTTCCCCCTCCTTGTGTAATTCCTGTTGATCCTTGCAGAAAATGGGACTGAAAAAGCTTCGCGCTGCGTTGGTTTTACCTTGAGAGCCACCAGGGGTCTTTAGGGAGAAGCTATAGGTCAGAATTGTCCTTCCTTCTAGAAGCTCTAGAAGAAGGGACACTGCAGGAGAAACTGTGAGAGTGTGTGAGAATGGATGTGGAAAGCACCTGACAGAAGGGGAGGTGTTTCAGGGTCAGCCTCATGTCAAGTGCCTTCACCTGTTTTCATTTTATTTGGGTAACGCACGCTGTGCTCACACCGTGTCCACAGGATGAGTGGGAACATGAATTCATCTTCAGAAGTGGAGGAGAAGGTCATGGCTCTGATTTTGTTACTGTTCTAGTTGACACTTGGAACTGACTGGCTGTTTTGGTTTCACAGGGACCCAGAACAAAAAATGCTCAGCATGATTGAATACCTGCGTAGGCTCCTGCCTCTAAAATTGCCTTGTTCTTTTAAAAATTGCCATTCCTGGATCTTAGTTTATTTTTTGCATTTCTGGTACTTTTCTCCAACGTGGTTTCCAATCATTCAAGGGTCCTTGGGTGACTTCCTGGAACCCCTGGGACTCTCAGTTGATTATACCCCAGCAGACCTTTTGCTGTAAGGTTCTTCAGCACTGTAGCCTTGCTGCAGGAGGGAGGGAGTGTTGGAGGAGGTCACAGAGTTACGGCACCTGGCTGACCTGTGAGCTGGCCCCTCCTCAGTCGGTGGAATATGCGCTCCGCCCACCCGCCCCTTCTTCCTACCCCCAGGGCCATTTTCAAGTTCACAGGCTTGAGAGAGCCATGTGGTGCTGAGTCCCTGGGGACCGTAGACATGACTGAGCCCCATGGAAGCCTCTCTATAAACGTTAAGATTCTGGCAGGTGGTGCGGAGACCTCCTCCTCTGGGACCCCCATCACCAGCCTCAGAAGTAAGTTCCTTTGCTGGTTAAAACTGCCACCTCTCCACCCAGAGTGGCCTACCTCTGTCTTCCCTCTCTTCCTGCCCTCTGGGTTCAGGACCAGCTTGGGAACCAATAGGAAGATCTGTTCAGGGCATCCTCATGTTCTCAAATTATACTCGGTCTTATTTTAAATTTAATAATGAGGTGGTACCACAGGGGATTTTAAATAAGGAATGGAATGTGCCCACTAACATAGGCCATGGGAAGCGGTGTTGTGATGCGGATAAATAGACCTTGAGTGAATTGTGTCATTTTGTTACTTATGGACTGCTGGAACAAAGGATCTGGAGGAGGCTGTTTTAATTTCCCACTCCCAGCCTTTTGCATTAACAATGATGAATCTAAGTGGAAAAACCCTGATTAATTCAATGAGTTATAGCCGACGTACACCTGTCATGAGGATGAGAATGTGTTTTAGCATGCGGGTGTTTTCTAAGGCAATACTGTTTACTGAATCTCCGGCTTTATGTCACAAAGTTTCTGTGTGCGCCTACTGTGTGCCATGTGAATATTGGAGCAACATTCTATTGTCAAGCTTAATCCTATAAGCAGGATTGTGGTGGGATAGCTCATTCTCTAATGTAGAACAGTGGTTCTCACCACAGTATCACAGAAATCATTGAATAATAATCAGGAGTTGAGGGGCGCCTGGGTGGCTCAGTCAGTTAGGCATCTGCCTTCAGCTCAGGTCATGATCCCAGGGTCTGAGATGGAGCCCCGGACTGGGCTTCTTGCTCAGCAGGGAGCCTGCTTCTCCCTCTGCCTGACGCTCCCCCTGCTTGTGCGTGCTCTCTCTCTCTCTCTGACAAATAAATGAAATCTTAAAAAAAAAAAAAAAAAAGGAAATAATCAGGAGTTGAGAAATAAGCCAAATTAAATGTCTGTGTCTGTTTCCATATAAATGACTGGAAAAATTTTTACTAATTTTGGAGAACATTTTTAGGATGGATACTTTTTAAAACAGTGTAAGTGGTACAAACACAATTTGTTGCGAGTTGTGTGTATCTTGGGGTGGTTCTTCAATGAAGCAGGCGTCCTCTGGAATAGCTGAAACCAAGGTGGGAAAAGACTACGTCTTCCAGTCAGAAGAGGTGGGCCATGCTTATTAAGTGTCATAGAAAAGGAAAAGAATCTCTAACATTTATCTGAGACTCAAATGAATAGTCACATGGCGTTTGCCCCCAGTTTCAAAGACTGATTTATTAATGAGCTGTTTCTCTGATGAGCAATGCTGTGGAAGTGCTCAAGGATAAATGGCAGCAGAAATGTATTTACTTATTTAATAAGGGTTCTTAATTTTGCCAAGGAACAGCAATAATAGCCAGGAGGCTAACCAGTTTGATGATAATAAAGTAGTAAGTTTTGCAAATGATTTACTTCTGTCTTATAAATCAGCACCAACTCAAAATTTTACTTATAACTACATAACTGTCATGTGTCTTATCTAATATGCTTTCTTGAGCACATATTAGGGGTGAAATTTTACCAAATATTGTAGGACTGTAGGGAGCCCCTGGGCATGCTTCAGAAAGTACTTCCTATGTACTTAGACATGATCTTTATGCGTTGGGTGACAGAAGGCAGCCTGAGAGCTATTGTCCTGGTTCCTTGATCCAGGAAGTGTGTTCTTGGGAGCTTGGGCAATATTGATATCCCCATGGAGCTTGTTAGAAATGAAGAATTTGGCGTTGTTCCCTAAACCTACTGAATCAGAATCTGCATTTTAACAAGATCTTCAGGGAATTTATAGCTATATCCTACATTAAAGTTTGAGAAGCACTGGTGTCTAGAAGGCATTTGATATTTTTAAATTTTTGTCTTTTATTTGCCAATTCTCCAGTGCAGTTTTTTTGACAAAGGAGAACCTTCCCCCCTCTTCCCCCTCCCCCGCCAAAATATCAAAATATGTTTTGAAGCAGAAATCATTTAGACCTTAAATGGGAAAGTGGGAGAGAAAGTGGTTGCATTTGGAATTCACTGTTGGATAACTGTGATTTTCCAAAATCCTAAATTTATCCATTTTAGAAGTCTAAGCACAGCATGGCCCCAGACATCATAATTCAAACAGATTACTTTATCTCTTTACCTGTATTCTGAAGAAATAGACATGTATTTTTAAATGTATGTGTACATAGCTTCCTTAATGAAAGTTTTACTGCAAAAGCATTTTGTTCCTAATGCATCCTTAAGTGAAGTTTTGCATTCTTAATTTTCTACTCAAGTAATTTAGAAACCATTAGTTAAAATGGAACTCTAAGATAAAGTAGGATCCTTATAAGTTTAGATGGTTTCCTCTGAAGATTGCTCTTATAATTGTCAGAGAAAGAGAAATTCTTAATTGCATTACCCTACATCTGGATAGCGGATGCCTATTTGCTTTCCAGATACCTATCTGGCAGGAGTAGAGGGGAATGGGATTCCAGAGTCGGCCACCTGTCCAGCCTGCCCCTGGGACTCTCTCCTCATTCACTAGGACAGAACCCTCTCCTCCCATCTGCCTGCACCTCTTTCTCAAGTCCACGACCTTCTGTTTCTCTGCTGTTCCTGTTACTCGATAGTTTCCTGGGTAGCCAAACAAGAGAATGGTGGTGGCTCTGAAGGTTAGAGATTCTTGTCGCCCTCTGAAATGGGCAAACCGTGGATGGTGTCAGTGGCAGAGTCACATGTAGGTGCCCTGTAGCTCTTTCTCTCCTCGAAAGTGTGGTTCTGCTTGTGGCTCTTTTCGATTCTCATCACAAATCTTTTTCTCCTGGGCCTTGAATGGTTTGATTTATCTTTCAAGTTAGAGGTCTCCCAGAAGAAAGGCTTTGAAGTACAATCAGATCCAAATTTCAAAAAGTAAAGAGATGTGTTTTGCTGATCGAAGGAAGAAATTGTATTTGCAAATACTAATATTTGCCTAATGCCCTTTCTGAAACGTAAGATTTGCTCATATGGATGAATCTAAATGTGTGTTTTGCAGCTGTAATTTACTATGGAGGTTATAAAATACGTCCTAATATACAGATCCTATGTAAGCTTTTCTTATGTAACATTTGACTCTTCTCTTTTTCAAGTTCAGAATAAATATTAGAAATTTGAGTTAGAAATTTTACCATGGTCTCCAGTTCCTGATTTTTTTTTTAATTGCTGACATTGATTTCTGAGTATATTTAGTAGATTTCAGTACTAGAGAGTTATAACAACATTCGGAGACTTTCAGTAATACAAATGAGGGGAGGCACTATGATCAAAATTTTTCTGATCAATTTGTACTCTTTGGGGAATGGAATTTGAGGTTAGAAGAATCTACTTACAAAATCTTTAGACCAAGTGTTCTTAACCTTTGGAGGATCTGGAGTTCATACACATAGTTATATGTGTATTACATTTTTTTTTTTTTCTGGACAAAAAGCCCATGCTTTCTTTGAATTGCAAAGGGGTCCATGTTAAAAAGTAAGATTTGCTGCTCAAAATGTTTACAACTCATAAATCTCTACTTCTCATTTTCTTTAAAATATTTGGGTACCATACACAAACATGGTTTCCATGGTGGTTTTCCAATTCCCGATTTCATTCTTTGCTCCAGCCAGGACAGTACTTGCTTAACACAGGGGTATATAGATTTGTGCTTCCAAGAGAAGAGAAACTGTTCTCCTTCATGTATATTATAAACCATGTTGATTATTATGAGCTTCGTATTGCATTACGTATATCTAATATACACATGGACACATGCATGTATATAGACGCATGTGTATACATAGATACTTTGTGTATTTACGTATGTGTACATTTGTATGCGTGCAGTATGTATGTAAATACATGCATGTGTGTGTATGTATTTGTATGTGTATGCATGCTTACCTATATATACAAATATGCATCTGTATTCATATTTGTGTAATTATATACATCTGTGTATGGCTATGTATAGTCAGATATATGTGTGCATATCTATGTACATATAGTATATGTGTGTACCCATGTGTGTACATCTGCATATGCATGTTTGTGTGCACATATACATGTATATGTGCGTAGATGTTTATATATACAGTGTATTTGTTTCTATCTCTGTATTCATGTTGAGTATGTGCTTCTTATTATTCTTTTTTAAGCCAGAACCTTGTGGTTGTGACCTGAGCATCCTAGTGATGCTCTGGGGACTAAAGGAGTTGGCCCTCTGCTCTTTGGAGGAAAGAGCTGCTTCCTTCTTCTGAACAAGGCTGGAAGAAGAGCCGGGGAGGGGGGAAAGTTCTGGCAAATTCTACCCTGTAGCTTCTGGCTCCCCTAGACTGAAGTTTCTTGGGCCTCTTGCAAGTGGCAGTGCAGTGGGTAGAGGTCAAATGACATTTTTCTTAGTATTTTGTATTGTAAGTGCCCAGCCTGTATTTGCTGTGCTCAGTAGCAAGCAGAGGCCTGTGGTCAGTTATGATGTCATGGATGTCATGTCTCACTTTGGCGGGAACCTGCTGTGGGCAGGCAGCTAAGGAATGGAGATCGCTTCGGTTGATCAGTTTTCCTTGCTGGAGCATGATGTTCCATTTTCCGTTTTCCTTGCCCAGTCTTATTACTCAGACACTTTGAGGAAGCATGAGATTAAGTAGCTGTGAAATGTGCTGCTTTGGTTGAGAGCAGAAAGGAAACGTAGTAAAATCCCCCTTTCCCCACCGATGGGCTTATGGATGCGGATAAAGGAGACGGGTCAGGTTTCTACATTGCTGGATAATTTTTTCTAACTCTCACTGTTTTTTTTTTTTAAATGTGAAAATAAATGTTTTCTTTTTAACTCCACACACTGAGTATGCAATGGATGATTCCCCTGACATTTTGAACAAACCCTCTGTAGACTGGGTGGGAATACTTCTCTTTTTCAAGTGTGTTCGTTTTGGGAGATGTTACAGTTAGCTTTTTTTCTGTATAGTTGATCATAGACAGACAATGTTTTAAAGCTCTCTCATCTCCCTTAAGCCACAGTAAAACTTACATACTTATATTTCCAAATAAAGCCCTTCCATCACGTCTTTATTATTTCAAGCAATAAAACTTGAGGGGTGGAGAATTGAGTCAGAAAGTGATGTCTAAAATGTCTAGGCAATAGTTTTACTGTTTTGTTAGGTACTACAGAAAGAATCCTGCCTTGGGGCACCTGGGTGGCTTAGTTGGTTAAGCGTCTGACTCTTGGTTTTAGCTAAGGTCATGATCTCAGGGTCCTGAGATCGAGCCCCGCTTTGGGCTCCCTGCTCAGTGGGGAGTCTGCTTGCAGATTCTCCCTCTGCCTCTCACCCCAGCCCTCTCAAATAAATAAATAAATCTTAAAAAAAAAAAAAAAAGAATCTTGCCTCTCTTCTTTTACCTCTCTGGCTTAGTTCAAGAAGAGTATAATTTTTAACGGAAAAATTGTTGAAGGCTTTAAATGACTTTTCAAACTTCAGGACACAATGGGTGAGAATCCATGTTGAAAGAAGCTGAAAAACAGCTTCTTATATACAGTATGTTTTTAGACAAGATAAGCATTTGCTCTTATTGGCTATGTTTAAGCTGCTGTGAATTTTCTTAGTGATTTTGAAAAAAAAGGTATAGAATTCTGAATATCATTAAAGAAATGATGATGCTCAAACTGTAATAATCAATTACCCATTGCAAACTTCTCTTGACCCCCAGTTGTGTGGATAACATCACCAGTATCCTTATCAACCCCATCATCATAACAGGATCTGCCTCTTCTTCATTCCCCAAGCCCACTCTCATCAAGTTCAACCTCACCTTTGGCGTATTAAAGCCTTTGCCCATGATGAGAGTTTTGAATTCCATATCCTTTGGCCAGTTACAGCATCCTTCTTTCAATCTATGCCCTGTGCTCCTCTGGGCCCACCTGTCCTATCAACCACGCTGTAAATTACTTGGTTGAAAATCTTCCTAATGCTCAAAGCATCATCAGGCCACTACCATGGATAGGCATTGCAATAGGTGCCATGCAGTCATCTCTAATTAATTCAATTTGACAGATATTCCATAGCTGAGTGTCCGTTATATGCCAGGTATTGTGGTAGAATTTGGGAGAATCCCTGCCTATGGGAAATCTTAGTGTAAAGGAGGATTATCAGGAGACTCACTAGAGCATACTGGACACTATAAGAGAAGGAAGAAAAAGGAGCTGTGGTATATTAGGGGCATATTAACTGGCTGCAGTCAGGGTGCAGGGTGGTTTCACAAAATCACCACCAGCAGGGATGGGTCCTGAGGATGAATAACTTCATAACTGCACTTCTTTGCCTGCCATTCAAGTTTTCCCTAAAACTGACCTCCTCCTTCTTTTATCACCATTCTGTATGAATGTTGGTAATAATTATAAGACTGTATGACTGGGGCTCCTGGATGGCTCAGTCGTTAAGCATCTGCCTTCGGCTCAGGTCATGGTCCTGGGGTCCTGGGATCAAGTCCCGCATCGGACTCCCTGCTCAGCAGGGGGCCTGCTTCTCCCTCTCCCTCTGTCCCTGCTTGTGTTCCCTCTCTCACTGTATATAAATAAATAAATAAATAAATAAATAAATAAATAAATAAATAAATAAATAAAATCTTTAAAAAAAAAAAGACTGTATGACTATAACAAATGATATGACTGTTTGGAAACAGTTACCAGTTACTAAGCAATTACTAGTCCAAGATCTTTACATGCATTATAGTATTTAATCCTGACAGGTCCATTTTCCTGATGGACAAACAGAGGTCCAGAACAGTTATGTATTTCTCAAGGCCACTCAGCTGGTCAGTGGCAGAGCCAAGCCTCAACCCTGGTCTTTGAGACTTCCAAGCCCTGTTTTGATGGACATCCTCTACTGTACTTAATTCCTGTCCTGGTGCTTCCAGCACGTGACTGACCCAACCTAACATGATCTTGAAGACAAGAAATGAGCTTCGGGATCAGAAAACACAGGTTTATACAAACATCTTCAGGCAGTTCACTTAGGCTTTCTGAATCTCAGTTTCTGCACTTGTGAAATTATAGCAATAATAATAGCCTGTAAGGGTCATTGTAGAGATCAAATGAGATGACGTATAGGAAAGCATCTTATAAAAATAAAATATTCAACTTATGTTCTTTTTGCAGTTGTTATTACTATTTACTATTGTGATGGTGAAACATGGCTTAGTAACTCATCAAAAAAAAGATTGAAACTGTTATCTATAAATAATTAAGGAATTTTAGCTCCTAATAGCCATTATTTTATTGATTCATTCCAGACTAGGGGCTGTTCAAGGACAACTTGCTTTGCCTGCTAACATTTGGCCACTAGAGACTGCCTATCTCTTTGTATAAGTACTCTTCCCTTTTTCAGACACGATGGATTTGTGGGACTTCCTTTACTTTTAGCTGAAAAATAAAAGCTTATATAGGAGTAAAGGGTCCAGGCATGTACATCCTATAATGGAACCCTGAGTGCATATTCAAGGTGAAAGGATCTATAGAGAGCTGATATTCTAATCAATTAAGCTATTGGCACCTCTAAAATCTCTGGGTGTCCAGAGGCTTAGATTTAAAGGTGCTGCAGAATGTTCTCTCCACCCTCGAAATGATAAAATTATGTCCAGGTAGAAGGGACAAATGGTTAATATTCTTACTGCAACCTAATCATTTCCCATTACAACATAGGAAGGGTGGTTCCCATCACTCTTAGGAGGTTTTGCAGATGACGAATTTGATTTCTGGTTGTGTTGAATCTTCATGGAATCCCACAGGGTGCCTAGGGAAACATATTTCCAGAGATGCCAGGTTCTGAAATGCTGAGAAATATCCAAATAAGTGTTTTTAAGTAAGACAGAGTTGGATTGCATAAATTATATGCTGAAGTATGTGGACCCAGATACAGATTCAGGACACAGAGGGAAGACAAGGCTGCATTTGTTTTTAGGATTAAATAAAAGAGCACTTACTAATGTAGAAATGGGTTGGTTTAATTTCTTCCAGTGCTCTTTAGAGTCCTTGACAAGAGACATTTGATAACTACTCAAAATCATTTCATCTACCTCTCCAGGGCAATTGATTAATGCTAAGACAGATAATGACCTTCCGTTTAATTTCTCTTGACTTAATGGATGAAATATGTTAATTACTCTACTTAAATTTCTCTTGTGATGTTGTGCATTTGTTAAGGTGGATCATTGGGGCAATTGAGAAAAAACAGCTTCCTGCTAAGCCAGGATAATGAATATTGACATTCTTGGCTTTTACAGTCAATAGAAATCACATTTTCAAGTCCCTGTTTCCATGGGGCTTGCTTAATAAATAACTTCCCCAACCATCTGCACTACTGGAATGACTCACACAAAATATGGAGTGAATGAAATTTAAAAACTGTTTGTGGATTAACATTAGCACCTGTAAAGGGCAAACACCAAAGCTGGATGTTTGAATCTGCAAGACTGGGAATGGCAGGGTGAGCCTGGGCCTGGGAGCTGGGAATCATTAACTTGAAATCTGCTCCCGCTGTGTCTGCTACATAGAGTCAAGGAACATTACCGCATTCAATGTGGCCAGAGTTCCTGATAAAATTCTAATTGAAAGAGGAACTTTTCCAGCACCTTGTTACTTTCCTCTACACCCTTATATTAGTTTCACTGAGGGAAAAAAAAAAACCACAAAAAAAACAAGCCAAACCAAACCTGAGGCCAGAAGAGATGGTAGGAGAGAAAACTGTTTATCTTTTTATTCTATGCCTCTTATGTAAACATTTTCTTTGGCTAATACACATCTCTAAAAAATGGGAAGGGAAAAAAAAAACAACCCTTTAAAACACTTAAAAAATAAAATGACACTCCAGGAATCTTGTAAGTTTCAGTCTCCAGGTTTGTTTTTTTTTTTTTTTTTAAGATTTTATTTATTTATTTGAGAGAGAGAATGAGATAGAGCATGAGAGGGGGGAGGGTCAGAGGGAGAAGCAGACTCCCTGCAGAGCAGGGAGCCCGATGCGGGACTCGATCCCAGGACTCCAGGATCACGACCTGAGCCGAAGGCAGTCGCTTAACCAACTGAGCCACCCAGGCGCCCAGAAGAGATGCGCTGCCATCAGGCCACTAGGGCCATAGGCTCAGTCTCCAGGTTTTGAAGCTCTCTTATGGGGTATTTTTCTAGAAAGGTCATTTAAATGACTCCTCTCTGAAACTTATCAGCTGTCTGTCTTTGATGGTTCTCATGTACCAATCCATGATTACATGTCATATCTTGTTAGTGTTAATGTGGAAAATGATAGCACTTTTTCCCTCTTCCCAGCTCTCACCTAACAAGACTTCCTCTTCATGGTGAGGGTCTGCATAGCCTTGCAATCTTATAGGATCTCATGGAATCGGGGAACTTAAGAGCCGGGCTGGATCTCCCCTACCACCTTGCCCAGCCCTCCTGAGTCCAGGTGAGGAAACTGGAGTTCAAGCTTCGAAGTGCTTTCCTCGAACTTCCTCTGAACTTCCCAGCGATTGTGCAAGTTTAGAAACTCTGTGCAAGTTTAGAAATGCGGGTTATTTAACTGGCATCCTCTGGCTACCACAGAGCTGAAGGGCTCTTTTTCTACATTTGGAAAATTGAAAAAGAAATCGCTTGACAGCTTGCTGTAGTTCCAGTTCTCAAATGTCTACTTTTCCTCAACTGTTTTGAAAACCCACTGTGAACACATGAAAAAGGTTTCCCTTTCTGAAACATCGTGCCCTATCAGGCCTTTTGCATTTTCTTCCTGACCTCTTGCCTTCCTGCTGCATTTGCTATGAAATTTACTTCTTTTTCAATAGGAAATGTGGCCACTTTGTCCAATTTTTCCCTTTCTACCTGGGAAGAGGGCTTGGCATTTGAAAAAAAAAACAAAAAAAACTGCTTTAAGTCAATGTCAGCCTCGCTGTAGGAGAATCCCCTACAACCCCAGTTAGCCTTGGGGAGTAAGGGATGGCGAACTCATTACAGACTCCACAAGCTAGCTGTAGCCATCTAAATAGATATTTCTGGGTTCCTGAGCTGGGGATGAGACTGCCATATAAACACAGCATTGTAGAATTTCAGCGGAGATAATTTCATCTAACTCCTTCCTTTGGTAGACAATCAGTGGTTGTATTTGTTTTTTTATTGGTTGCCATAAACACAGAAACAGGGAGTTTAAGAAAGGTATTGGTTCATGGGAATCCAGATGATAGATGATAGATTGAAGCGCTCAGGAGATGTCATTTGTCTCCTCTCCCCTCCCCTTCCATCCCCTCCCCTTCCCACCTTCCCCTCACTTCCCCTCCCTCCTTCTCTCTCTCTCTTTCCTTCCTTCCTTCCTTCCTTCCTTCCTTCCTTCCTTCCTTCCTTCCTTCCTTCCATCCTTCCTTCCTTCCTTCCTTCCTTCCTTCCTTCCTTCCTTCTTTCCTCCCTTCCTCCCTTCCTTCCTCTTCATATTATCAACCATCTTGACTTCAGCTTTACTTTCTTTTGGTCTCATTTAAATTGGAATTACTTGGCTCATATTGACCAGACCTAGCCTTGTGCCCTTAGGCACAGAGCATGCATATTTAGAGGGGTGGAAGGGACTATTACTGGAACTAGGGGATGGATGCTTTTAAGAAACTACTACTACTAGTAATAATAACATCAATACCTAATAGTTCTTGAAGTCTCACTGTATGTCAGGTACTTTTCTAAGTGTTTAATATCTATGAACTCATTTAATTCTCAAAACTACAATATGAAGTAAGTATAGATACTACTTTCATTTTACAGAAGAAAAAGCTTAATCACAGAAATAGGAAGTATTTATGGTTATGATTTAGAAGCCAGGTGCATCTTCCCCCCACCCCCCAGTGTATAACCTTTCAACTAGCACTTATTAAACCAATACTTGTTCAATACCAATTTTTCCAGATATTGGGAAGTGAGAAAATACTATGCATATCTTCATGACATATGCAGTGTAGGGCTGGAAACAGAGTCATCTTACATTTAAGCATAGATCCTCTGTCTAAACAGTGGCTATATAATTGCAGAGGTAAGTGCTCTAAAATAGTTATACAAGATGAAGAATTGTGGGGACGCCTGGGTGGCTCAGTCAGTTAAGCATCTGCCTTCAGCTCAGGTCATGATCCCTGGGTCCTGGGATCGAGCCCCGCTTTGGGCTCCCTGCTTAGCAGGGAGTCTGCTTCTCCCTCTCCCCCTGCCCCTCCCCACTGCTCATGCTTTCTCAAATAAATAGATAAAATCTTAAAAAAAAAAAAGAGAGAGAGAGATGAAGGATTGTGGCATGGGGATAGCTAATGTGTATTCTTTCAGTTGTTCAAATATAAAAGGAGATCCTGAGGCACCTGGCTGGCTCAGTCGGTGGAGCATGGGAGTTTGAGCCCCATGTTGGGTATAGAGATTACTGAAAAATAAAATCTTTAAAAAAATAAAAAGTAAAAAGAGATCTCAGTGAGCTGTATTACAATGGATTTGTTACAAGGAAAGTTAGTCCAAATGATAGTAATTGTTCAGCCAAGAAGACCTACTTCTCCCAAACATCAGATCTCTTTTTTCCCAGTTGAACTGGATCTTGCCAAGGCTGGAGCAGGGCGTAGAGTGAGAAGTGGATATTTTCTGAGAATGCCTGGAATAGATAAATAACAAGTAATTCTAATGTTAATGGGAAAAGCATTGGGGCTAGTTCATATTTTGCTTTGATTTTTCTTGATGTGAAGCAAAGAAACATGAAACACCCACAGAGAAAACTGTGAAACTTGCTCATCATAAACTGTAAATGACATGTCTTTATTTCAGATTGGCAAAGGAAGATGGAGAACATTTTCTTTAATTTGAAAGATTTATTTATTTGGGGGTGGGGAGGGGCAGAGGAAGAGGGAGAGAGAATCCTCAAGCAGACTCCACGCTGAGCGCAGAGCCTGACACGGGATTCAATCCCAGGACACTGAGATCATGATCTGAGCCAAAATCAAGAGTCAGTTACCCGACTGCATCACCCAGGCGCCCCTAATTTTAAACTAGAACATTCCTAGCATAAAATTTGAGATTTAACTCATGCTTATTCAAGGACCTCATTCAAAACCTTAATATTAGCCTTCTTTCAATTAAAACACTTGAACCATTTAGGACATTAATAAGATCCATAATCTTAGAAGCTTCCATTTTTTCACTCATTGGCCACTTCACCCTTTTTAGATCTTTCAAAAAAGTTAATGGGTGTTTATGAACAGCCAATTTCACCAGAGGTTGATTACTCAAAAATGTGCTTTGATTCTAATCAGAAAATTTACAGCATGCTACTTTAGTTAGAGATCAACAACGTGTTAGAAACCAAGAATACCTGAAAATCAAAATGTGATGCCTATTGAAAGATCTTCCAGGGGATGAAAAACCCAGCTTATCCATTTTTTAGGTCTTTATTGATGTGTCTGAATAATGCCTGCAATGCACAGCTTACTCCAACTAGACAGACATAGTTTCCTTGATGCACAGAGGGCCCTTAAGTATGTCTCGGAGACGAGAAGAGGTTACTTCACATCACTTGGAAAGCCACTGAAGGCTAATACACATGGGCAATTATATTGCAAACTTTGTACAAAGACCTGCCAGTTATATTTTCACCAGAAACGAGAGTGAATAAATTAAAAGATTTGGGGTCTGCGAGATCTGCTGTCATGACTTCCCTAACTTGTCTTTTTTCATAAATGATTACTGGTGTGTGTGTGTGTGTGTGTGTGTGTGTGTGTGTGAGATTCTATTCTTGCTGATGTATGGCTGGAGATAACAGAATAACCTGAAATAATTCAGGAAGGTGGCAGTCACTCTTGGCTCCATCTGCCACATTAATTCTGATCAGATACAAACCCTCTGAATAGACAGCAGGTGTCAGATAGAAGCGAATGTTTTTGTGTTTGTTTTGCTTTTCTCTTCCCCATCATATTTCCAGGGTTACGAGTCTGAAGATAATGCACAATGGAATTACAGAAATGTGTTCCTATAGGAGAAATTTAGAGCATATTTTTTAAGGAATTCAGATTCACTCATGTCTAAGGCCTAAAGAAACAACTTTTGCATTCTGAAACCCTGCAAATGGGGAACACGAGGCCTGAATGTTCTGGAGGTTTTTCTTTATTTTTTGTCTTCATGCACAAGAAGGAATAAATATGCAACTTCTGGTCCTTTCTCTTTTTCATTTGAACTTTGACTCCATTGTGCAACAAGAATATCATAAAAATCAGAAATTAATTGGACATCCAAGGAATCCTAAATTATGGCGGTATAGTTCTAGAATCCCAGTGAAATGCAAATACATGGACTGTTCTCTGAGAGGCAGTCTTTGCTTTTGGGAATGAGTATAGCTATGTGCTTATCTGCGGGTAGGAAGAAGGTCCCTACCGTCTTCTCTGAATCCTAAGTGCCAAAAATAGGGCCTGGCACACTGACAAGGTAACAGGAGCTAAGATTATATGTGTTTACTCTGTGCCATGCATTGTGTAAAGCCCTTACAGACATGAATTCATACACTCATTGTAAAAAATTGTTCCATTGTGGCAGATGCCCGATCCTCCCACCACCCACCTGAGATCACGGGTTGGGGGGGGGCGGTGCTACGACAGACAGCTTTCCCATCTCAACCCCTGGCACCTGCAACGCTTTCTTTCTCTCTGTTTTCCTCCAGCACCCTGGGAGCTTGCTGGACCAGAAACATGCTCCACCCTCAACTGGTGGGGGATGGAAGATCGTGAATAAATGGCATAAATGACACAGCTTCCCTATGTCTAGTGGATCCTAAGGCATGTTTTATGCGATTTCTCAGAGGGTCTCCAGGAAGTTTGGCCTGCATGCCTGCAGCAGGAACTTACACATTGCTTCATGCTGTATTGATTTTTTTTTCCTTTCCCTGATTTGCTCTCTTTATTTCCTTCACTTCCTCACTGTGCTTCCTGGGATCACCTCCCAAATAGTGTACCTGCAAGAAGGTAGATCATTCAAGTCCTTGTTATTTTATGGGGTCTACTTTTGGAGGTACCAAAGTTAGACAGTCTTGCTTTTACAGTGTTTGTGGCATGAATGAACGAATGAATGAATTTCAGAGGTACCGAAATTTCCGAGGCCAACCAGAAAGTGTTCAATTTTTCATAGATTATTCCATTAAGTTAATGTACTCGGCTAGTAATACAGCTGCAGTTGTTAACAGAAGCAGTGGGGAGTTAGGCTTTAAGCAGAGACAAGGGAACGAATAAATTAACTGAATGCAAAACAATCATTGGAAGAATCTGGGTTCGTTTAACAAGATTTGAGTACTGTGGAACTGCTGCTGAACATTGGCGAGCCATACCTCCGAGTCATGTTTTTCTATACATTCATATTAGCACAAATCGAGATAATTATTCAAGACCAAGTAAGACTTTTGGATGAAATGACAGATAATTGACAGAAAACTAACCACAGTAATTGGGATTATGATTTATGATTTATGATTCCTTTGGATTATATTGAAAAACGACTCATGAATTGTACATATTAATGAATAACATGTATTTACCACTTACTTTTCCAATTTGTATTTTGGTCGAGGGCCAAGTGAGCTGATCGATTATTGATTGCATATTATTGACTGTTGATTTTATACATTGTTGTTGTGAGAGTAACTTTCGCCTTATTTCTTTCATTCTGCTCCCAGAACTAAGCTGATGATTTTAATAGTTGTTTTGGTTCTCTTAGTATATGAAAACAACAATACCAGCCATCAGAAATAACGTAGGTTGGGTGATAATTTTCATTAAGGATCTCCTATGTGCCAGGTACTGTTCTGGACGTATGTTTTCTAACTTAATCACCATGGCAACACATTGGGGAAAGTTTATTTATCCTCATTTTACCAATGAAGAAAATGAAGCTCATTCTTAAAGTAGAATTCAAATTCATTCCAGCCTACATGCCAAGCCTGTGCTAAGTGTTAGGGCTTCAACTGTTGTGAGAAAGAAGAACTCAGAATGTATTCGATTTCACTGAAAGACACTAGGCATTCACTTGCACTAAGAGCAGATCAGAACTCAGAGTTGGTGATGGATTCAGAGGTGAGGTGGTGTGACTAACCTGAATAAAGCTCTAGTATCCCCTTCATTTCCCTGACAACACAGTCCAGTTTCTTAAGTTGGTTCACAAGTCCTGCTGACATTTGACATCTGTATACTTCTTCAACACTTTATTCCATACTGTCTTTGTGGCAGCCAACGTGAAATTCTTTTAGTCCTCCAAAAGACACTGCACATTTTACCTCTGGACTTCGGCCCTGCTGCTCTCATTGTCTAAAACCTTCCCTGTCCAATTCTTCTTTGCCGGGCTAACTCCTACATATATATAGGAGATTTTATATATATATATATATATATATATTATTCAGGTCTCCAATTAAATTTCATTTTCTCTGGGTAAGACCTCTATCTCAAATCCCCCAGGGCCCATGCCCCTCAGTCAAGTTTAAATTAACTTATGTGTTTCCACAGCTTACTGATTTATCTCTGGCATATAAACGGAAAGCTGCTTATTTATCTTTCACTAGGAAGTGAGCTTCATAAGGATAGACACTGCCATGTTCCTCGCAGCTAGCAGAGGGGTTAGAACATAGTTGACCCTCAATAATTATTTGCATAATAATAATTGGTGTGATTTATTGAGTTAATATATGAATGAACATAATGAGGAGATCTAAACAAGCAGGTAAAACGTCAGGTCTTGTTGATAGTAGGCCACTGGGGGATGCCCTGGCTGGCTGGTGGACGGTGCCTGGTCTGACAGCTAGTACTAATCAAGGAAACTGTGTGTGCCTGGGAAGAGTGGCGAGAACCCAGCAGTTCCCTTTAAACTCATATAGTCTTGGCATCTGTGCCAAAGTTTTAGACAGACAGGAAATAGACATGTGACCCAAAGCTAGCCAATCCATTGGATGATCAGTGGCCAATCAGATCCCCCTGCTTCAGAATTTGAACCAATCAGAAAGTGAGAGGGAGCAGGATTGCAGGGATGCAGGGGCGGAGGCGTGGGGCCGTGGAGGACCACAAACAAGATGGAGAGACAGGGCCGGAATAGATGCGAGAGAGAGCAGATGCACCCCAAAAGATGAAACCATTTCCTGAGATGCATCCATTCATTCAGCAAGGATATACTGAACTTTCTCTACATGCCAGCGCTTGTTCTGGGCCCTGGTTGTATAGCAGGGAGTTAAACCTTACAGTCCTGATCCTCGCTGAGTTTTAATTCTAGCTGGAGAAACAGGTAAAATATGTCACGTGTTAGATGGGAGTAAGAGCAAGGCAGACAACACAGCAGAGAAGGAATATAGGCAAATGGAGGTAGTGGTGGGCTTTTAAGAAAGGAGTTAAGTGGAGGCCTGATTGTGAAGATGGCAGTTGGGCAAAGACTCAGAGGGGCTGAGGGAGAGAGATGGGGAGCACAGAACTCTTACTCCGGTGGCACTGGGATTGTCCCTTGGGAACAGGATGGGCCCTCATCTAGAATCTGGCCCGTGGGGAATGACCACCAACCTCTGTGGGGAAGTGGCTTACCATTAGAAAATTCAGTTTATCTTGTGAAGAAGAAACATGGAAAAAAGTTTCTGAGGTTCACCCCTAGTCTACAGAATTAAAGCAAATTTACTGGCATTTTCTGATGAAGAACCAAAGCTTTAGTCAGGATTTGAACCAGTGACTCCTGGGACAGGCAAGATCATTAAGTCAAATTGAAATCTCCTTAAGCCAGGTGCTTAATCCATTAAATCCAGTCTTTAGTTTGCTAAGCTACCTTTCTGTGCCTGCTTAGGGAAATGATGTATGTCTGCTCCCAAAGGTTTTCTCAAAGTCAAAGCCAAATGAAAGGCAGAGGCCACTGCAACCTGCTATAAATAAGGACAAGGATTCTGTGGCTGCATAGGAATTTGATTGTGACAAAGGCATGGGGAATGGAGTTGCCTGGGTTTCAGTTTGGTGTATATCATTGTTATTTTCATACACTAATGGAGAGCTATGATATTCACTGGATACAGAGCAGAAGGAAAGAGAAAAACCAAGGATAATTCTAGTTTTGGTCTTTGGAAATCATTGTTCAACCAGCATGTACCCTCCACCACCACCCCCCTGCCCCCCATGACTCTAGGCTTTAAAAAAATTTTTTTTTTTTTTCAAATATGTGGTGTGTATATGCTGGGATGATAGTGTAGACTGGGATCCCAAATTCCAACACTTTATGGGGAGCCTGCAGTTAGCATTAAGTAAATAAAATGATAAAAGAAAATAAATGCTCAATTACAAAGTGATGTTATGTTTTAAGCACAGTGGGAGCCTAACAAAATACCCTCTTGCTTCTGCAATGCTTACTAGCCCATTTCAGACAGGAGGGTGGGGTCTGAGTTCAACTCCTAACACTGATTCTCATTAAAAACGTGACCTTGAACTTTCTTAAGACTTTGTTGCATTTTCTGTGAAGTGGGCAGAAATCTTTCCTCAGAGTGTAGTTGTGCAGATTCATTGAGGCAATACTTGTGAAGTCCTTACATGGATGGAAATAAAATGTGAATTTAAGGAATCACTCTGCCTAGTGTTGATAAGTGTGTTCATTGAAGAGGTCACCTGGTAGATGAGAGTTATTGGAATTTCCTTCTTACCTTTTTACTTCAGGGTAGTGAGTACTACTAGTATTTGTCTGTGTCCCCATCAAGGGGCCACATCGAATTAATCTTGTCATTCTCACAGAAGACCAAAAATATATTAGCAGTACAGTATATATTCCTTTAATAAATGATGAAATACTCCTATTAAATTCTGTGGTAAAAGCAAAATGCTTTACTAATGATGACTCAATTGCCAGGGATATAAACACAACTTAAATTGTGTTCCCATATAAGAGGGGGATCCACAGGCACACTGTTAAAGAAAAAATCATATTCATGACACTTGTTGGAGGGGATAAGGAAGACATGATTCAAGAGGCACCACTGGGGTGGTGGGACCACGGCAGTGGGGACTTGCCAAGGGGAGAGATTGGACTGGACTCCAAAGACAGCATGGATTTATATTTGATAACCAAGGATAATTTATAGCCAAGGAGCAGGCGGCCATTGTGGGGATGAGAGGATCGAAGTCACTAAGAGGAGCTTTAGGGGTAAATGGGGATTCTGGCTCTGCTGACCAGGCAGGATTCCTGCTGACAGCAGGCTGGGGTGATTAGGCCTCACCTGGGGAGGACGAGAACCTGATTAGAAAGAATGAGAGATTCTGGATAAACTAACTTAGAAGGATTCTTGCTGAAACTGGAAAATGCAGCGAGGAACATGGAAGCCCAAAAGTCAGGTCTCATTGACAAGAGCTCAGAAGAGCCTCAGTAAAGTTGGTTGTGGAGAGCATCTTTGTCAACCAATACTTTAAAAATCCAGAACCAGTTCTATTCTGGAGCTCACTTAATTTCATCTCCTTTGAATTTCCCTTCCTCTCTGCATAATTTCTTCTCTGTCCTACCCCTCCTCTTTGCTCTGGGTAATTCCTTATCAAGTGGGTTTACTCTTTGTGCCTGTAGGATGGTTGTCCTTTCCCCAAGACATGTGCTTTTCACTTGTTCTGTATTCTTTTTTTTTTTTTTAAAGATTTTATTTATTTGACAGAGGGAGACATAGCGAAAGAGGGAACAAAAGCAGGGGGAGTGGGAGAGGGAGAAGCAGGCTACCCGCTGAGCAGGGAGCCCAATGCGGGGCTCGATCCCAGGATCCTGGGATCGTGACCTGAGCCGAAGGCAGACGCTTAACGACTGAGCCACCCAGACGCCCCTGTTCTGTGTTCTTTTATGTGATGGTCACTCTGGTGCGGCCACAAGAAGGGACACGGGAGAGGCTCAGGACTCCCAGGTCCCAAAGACGGGGTCACCACATGCCTTGCAGGTCACAGGTTTTGGTCAGGTTTCAGAAGACCAGAGGGAGGAGAAAGCCAAGGCTAGAACTCACTGTGGGATTTCTGCAGGAAAGGCAAAGCAGGGCAAAGTCAACAGTTTAGGATTGGCTAATTTTGATGTTTCCCTCAGCTTTGGGCTGCAGGGATGGTCCCTGGTTGCTTGGCACCTGGCCCTGGATGATTAAGGCAGAACAATACTACCTCCTGGGGTATTCAGGCCAGACAGAGGAGGTCTGGTTCTGGATTAGTTTGCATGACAGGCTGGCCCTTTGCTATCTCTAAGAATTGGCTGGCTCTGGGAGGGGCTGGCTCTCTGTAGCCAGAAAGGTTTTTTTCAGATGTCAAAAACTGGAAAAAATATCTCAGAACATCCTAATATACAGAAAAATTGAAAATCTGTAAACAATATACACCTCCTGTTTTCCTATTTGGGGCTCAGTACATTTTTGTGGAAGAAAGGAAGGATGAATAAGTAGGGAGGCCTGTCAGAAGTGAGGGAGGAGCATGGGCTCCTGTTAAATTCTCTAGCAAATACCCTGGATATGTACTTCCATGTAAAACTGCCCACAATTCATGTTATTATGACTTCAAACAACTGCAAAGAAGCCTGTTTTGTTTTGTTTTAATTTTTGAAAGTCTTGGGTTACAGGTAAAACTTTTCCATAAGGACGTCATTAGTACCCTTGTTAGAAAAACATTGTTAACTATGGTATAAAAATGTTGACCTTTTAAGGATTGGTTGTCATGTTGATATTGCAGGATTAGCTTTGCCTCTACATTGACTGTAGTCTGAAAGCCTGATTTCTGTTTAGATTGTCCCAATGCAAATGAGGTAACTTCTGAGAACATGTCCCCTTCCAGGGCGGGTAGAAGTTCTCTCCCTCGGCTTCAGAAACTCTTAAGAGCTTGTTTTCAAGTGGTGTCAGTCTTTAGGAATTCTTTTCTTACCCTACTGCAGATACTTGCCCAAAATACCCTTTGGTGAATAGTAATGCAATTCAAATGACATCTAACCAGACTATTCTTCTCATAACTGGTCTGATACTTTCAGGGACTTTCCTTAATCTTTAAGGATGCTTTGTAGCAAGGGATCTGTCTATGTGTTTGGATTAAATATAAGAAATGGAAATATTAGCTCTTAGATAACAGTAGATTAAAAATCAGAAATTAGATAAAATGCAAATGATGGTTCCTTTTTAATTTGTTTCTTTGAAAAAAAAAAAAGACTTTTATCATGTCACAAACAAAACTTATGTAATTAAACACATTATGTAAAACTCGCCTATCTTTCCAAACTGTTTCCTCTTAATGAATTGCAAACGTGTGTATTTGCTTAGGGTATTTAGCCTGAAATGTTTAAAATAAGAATTGTACATTTTTTTGTTTTGTTTTGTTTTTGTTTTTTTAAAGTTCAAGTGAAGATATTCTCATAGCACACACAGGGAAGAGGCAGAAGCTTGGTTGAGATTTGTCCTTTGTTCTATTAATTATTCCTTTTATCTAGAAAGTGGCGGGCATTTTGACCTTTCCTTATTTTCTAAGTGATATTCACTCTAGCTTTTTTCTTTTGAATTGTTCTTTTTTCCCCTCTGCGATATTGGAGATGAGAGGACAGAACCCAAGCCACAATAGGGTGTAGGGGAGGAAAAATACTTTTCCCTCTACCCTTTTAGGTTTTTGGCTGAGACACCCCCCCTGTGATAAAAGACAGATTAATAGGAGAAAAACAAACATAAGTTTAATAACATAGATGCCTCCTGAATACATGGGAGAGACCTAGGAAAACTGACTCTCCAAGGTGGCCCAGCTCACCATCTCAGATACCTTCTCTAGCTAAAGATAGACAAAGATGGTGGTGGGGAGTGGGTAGGCCAGGTATGGGAGGTGACCAGGAAATAAACAGTCAACAAAGGTAGGGCTCTTATGCACATTTTAGTTGTCTAAGAGTTTCTAGGCATTTAGTGTCATCCTCTTCTTCCAGGTACTGAGAGGGAGATATCCCTATAATTGGAGGTTTTCCTTATACATGTAAGTGTCTCTTACAAAGGATAACTTCTACTTGGTTTTCAGAGGTTCTCTCATGTCTGCAGTTTCTTAAAACTGATCAGCCTAAAATAATCCTTATGCCAGAGAGGCATATTTTGGGGTGACCAATTCTCTTCCCCTTCAAGGGACATATCCTTGGTTGTACGTAAATGGTAAACTTATTTTGGGTACTTGGGCCTCATTCTCCTGTACTTTTCCATATTTCATCATGTCAGGAAGGAGAGAATTCTGGCTTTATTTAAAGAGAGGAAAGAAGGTAGCTGGCAGACAGATTCACACACACACACTCATGCACACACAAACACACAGGTGGTGCCCGTGGAAGAGCCAGGGGGCTGCCCTGCTTCAGATGCTGACAGTCTGCACCCCTTGCAAGCCCTCCAGTGTCTCCCTCTCGTCTCTCATTTCAGAGGGCCGGTATTCCTTCATCTTGTGTCTGTCTAGTAGCAACCAGATTGGAGTCCTAGCTGGCTGCGCTCTGGCATATGACTTTGGCACAAGGGAGTTGCTCTGTCATCTGTGAATAGGGATGACGTGGGTACCCTGCATCCCAGATGGATGCAGGAAATCAAGTACTGAGTGTGGCTAGTGCATGGCTTTCTGCCTGGAGAAATTATTGCTCAATTCATGTTGGTTTCTTTCTCCATCTCTCCCACCTCTCCTCATGGTATGTATTACTCACTCCTGTATCTGCTCCCACATACTTAGCATGGTTGTAGAATTTTAATGATTTAGAGCTACAAGGGGGTAATATTACAAAAGCCTAATATTAATCTTAAAAGTGTCTTATCTTCAAAGAGATGTGGAGCAAAAGGCAGACAACTTTTGAGTCTGCTTCTTTCCTTATTATCTGGATCTCCCCTCCATAGCTTTGGATGGCCATACATTTGGTAGTGACTTCCCTGTTTTATCTTTTGTTATTTCTGTCCCCTCAACTAATAAATTTCAAATTTCTCCCCACGCCCTCTAATTCCTCCTATTAGAATTCAGCCTTAATTCTATGCAAAGTTTAGAAACTGTAGAATCTCAGGGTGCATTGTGAACTCATAAAATGAGAACGGAATGCAGTCCTGGAGGAGATCGCTGTGGCCTTCTCGTTATGGAAAGAAACTGGACCTTGGGAAGACGGGATCAAATAGGGACATATTGAGGCTTGGACAATTCTACTGAATTGCTCTGTCAACTCAGGTTTGAACCAGGCAGCAGTCACTGTCTAATCCCATGATTTGGTTGATGCCAAATCATTGATAGACTCTCCCAGGGTTCTTGTTGCCTCCATATATTGTTTTATTTTGGGACTCTGTGAGCCATGGCAACCAGGGTAATGAGCTCTGGTGCTAATAACCTGAAAATACACAATTTTATTGATTTTATACATCTTATCTCTCATAACCAACCTACTAACTCTCTGTGAGTAAATGCTATTTTTTAATTGTTCTTGAATTTTCCATAGAACCTTGCAGCTTTTTAAGAGCATATCAGGATTCAATAAAGACCTGTTGATTGACAGCTGGTAACATCACTGCTTTGAGGTCTAGAAGCGATCATGCAAATGGAGCTTGATGAGACTCCTACAGTGCCATCCCTATTTATACATAATGTTCAGGTCTCTTAAGATCGAAGATCTTTTAAAGTAGTGTAATTTTCACTTTGCCTTTTAGGGCCTTCATGGCTGACCTGTTATCTGTGTAGGCATCTAGATTCAGGATGTATAACAGAAGGGAGCAAGGGAGTTAGATTTTTGTTTCAACCTTGTATTATGTGTTTGATGAAACGAGGGTGTAAATATTTACAGGCTAAAGGTTGGTTCAAAAATTCAACACTTTAAGTAAGGAGAAATTAATGTCTGGTCTTGTTCATTCTGGTAATTTTCCAAGGATATTAAACTTGAAACAGTCTCTCTGAAGGTACAGATATCTAAGCTATTTGAAAGAAATTGGTAGGCCTGTGTTAGAGAGGGTACAGCCTCTATTGTGAAGCCCGACTCTGTGTAATGAAAAATCAAATTTAAATATAAAAAAAATTAATTCAGCTGCGGCAGAAGACGGAACTTGCTACTCAGCTGTGGTGTACTGCTAAAGTATAGTGATAAGATTTGGTGATGAGAAATATTCTCTAGCCTAACTGGGTGATTCTTTTGTTGCTAAATAGAGACTTTGGAGAAGCACACTTGTGGAAACATTCTGAATACAAAATGCATCTGTTCTGATCCTGTCTAAATAAACAGTTTGGGTGCATGACTAGTGTTGTCCCAATCAGCTTTGTTTATGTAGCCGAGCCATCTGATGACAGGCACTGACTCAGAAATTGAATTTTACAGCTTTCATCTTATACTTTGCCACGTGGCATTGACAAAGATCAGGGACTTTTTTTTCCCATAAGGAGAATACCTCAGCTGGGTTAAGCCATTATAATAAATATAGCAATTTGAGATGAATGAGAAAATCAGAGTTAATGAGGCTTGCAGTCACATGGAGAAAATGCAATTGCTCATGTGATAGGAAAAACACAAATATGCGCGTGCGCGCGCGCACACACACACACACACACACACACTCTTGTAACCCCGCCTACCTCTACTTTCTTGATTCATCATCAAAAGATAAAATAAAGCTGTACACCCAGTGATACTCGATTCTCATGGGCCTGTTGTTTAAAGTTTTAATTGCCTCTAAGAAATAGCTAAAGTTGTAATTCTGTTGCCAACGCAATTTGCTAGGTTTTTTTTTTTTTTTTTTTTTTATGTTATCTATACAAGTGATTTAATACACCCTTTTAGTCAAGAAACTTAACACATTGTTTTGGTATCATCATTAAGTACTCATCTTCAGAAAAATCCGCCTTACAAATGTCCACATAAATGTCCACGTGCCATACAAACTGGAATCCAAGTCATAGTGGCTGGTTCAACAAGGCAAAATAATAATAATAATAATGGATTGGTTTGGCTGGTTTCACATACAGGACTGCCACAATTCTGGTTTGATTTAAATTTTCAGGAAGTTGCTTGTTGACATCACGTAGAATTTTAATATTGGTATGTGCTAACTCACTCACATTCCAGAACCATTTTTGGGTCTGTTCTTGGTTACTTCAGCACTACTGGAGGGCTCCCTCGCTTACTACACTGCAATTGTTCAGGTGTTTTACCAGCATCTGTAAAGGGCCAATAACTCTGACTATACATAAAATATGCCTATGAAGGGAATGACTTCAATGTCAACTTGATTGATGGTTTCATCTGCCATTTTGAAATAGGGTATCTGGTAACATTTTTCAAAAGCACAGATTAATAATTTTTAATAGATGTTGTCTTAGCTCTCACACTGTTCTTATGTGGTATTTGGACTCACCTGACTAGGGCTCAGTTTTCTCCAGTTGTTATGGCAAAGAATCTAACCTGCACTGTGTGGGCAACCAGGAATGTACATTAGCATTTAAACAGTTTACATGGGATACCAATAAGCCTATAGGTCAATGAGTGAAGGGGAGAGAGTAGGAGAGAAAAATGAACTATGTCTTTTAAAATCTTTTGAACAAGTTGATTGTACTGGAAGATTAGAATTTTGAGATTAGAGAACTCCTTAATATCCGGTATTACAGAGTTAGTTAGGATGGGTAAATCAAAACCAAAATAATAAAACTTAAGATTAAAATCAAAGCAACCTGACAAGTTTGAGTGTCCATTTCTCCATCTTCACCTCTAAGAAGAAAGACTAGGGTTTTGTGTCTAAAGTTCTACTGAGGAGAGATGATGCATAATGGTTCTTAAGGGGGATGGAGGAGAGAGGATGTTTGTTTGTTTGTTTGATTTTGGTGTGGGGGGAGGAGGTAAGTAGTAGAATGCTGGAATCAAGGTGTCTTGGAAAAATTCCCTGTGACTGGGGTCAGAGGAGGGTCAGAGGGAGCTGACTGTTCTTTTGTGTTAAGAGGTCCCATACCCAATGCTGTGTTGCTTAATGTTTTGTTTTTTTTTTAATTCTTATGTTAATCCCCATCCATTACATCATTAGTTTTAGATGAAGTGTTCCATGATTCATTGTTTGTGCATAACACCCAGTGCTCCATGCAGAATGTGCCCTCCTCAATACCCACCACCAGGCTAACCCATCCTCCCACCCCCCTCCCCTCTAGAACCCTGTTTGTTTTTCAGAGTCCATCGTCTCTCATGGTTCGTCTACCCCTCTGATTTCCCCCGCTTCATTCTTCCCCTCCCGCTACCTTCTTCTTCTTCTTTTTTTCTTAACATATATTGCATTATTTGTTTCAGAGGTACAGATCTGAGATTCAACAGTCTTGCACAATTCACAGTGCTTACCAGAGCACATACCCTCCCCAGTGTGTATCACCCAGTCACCCCATCCCTCCCACCCCACCCCCCACTCCAACAACCCTCAGTTTGTTTCCTACAATTAAGAATTCCTCATATCAGTGAGATCATATGATACATGTCTTTCTCTGTTTGACTTATTTCACTCAACATAATACCCTCCAGTTCCATCCACGTGGTTGCAAATGGCAAGATCTCATTCCTTTTGATGGCTGCATAATATTCCATTGTATATATATACCACTTCTTCTTTATCCATTCATCTGTCGATGGACATCTTGGCTCTTTCCACAGTTTGGCTATTGTGGACATTGCTGCTATAAACATCGGGGTGCACGTACCCCTTCGGATCCCTACTTTTGTATCTTTGGGGTAAATACCCAGTAGTGCAATTGCTGGATCATATGGTAGCTCTATTTTCAACTTTTTGAGGAACCTCCATACAGTTTTCCAGAGTGGCTGCACCAGCTTGCATTCCCACCAACAGTGTAGGAGGGTTCCCCTTTCTCTGCATCCCCGCCAACATCTTATCGTTTCCTGACTTATTAATTTTAGCCATTCTGACGGGTGTGAGGTGGTATCTCATTGAGGTTTTGATTTGGATTTCCCTGATGCCAAGCGATATTGAGCAATTTTTCATGTGTCTGTTGGCCATTTAGATGTCTTCTTTGGAAAAATGTCTGTTCATGTCTTCTGCCCATTTCTTGATTGGATTCTTTGTTCTTTGGGTGTTGAGTTTGATGAGTTCTTTATAGATTTTGGATACTAGCCCTTTATCTGATATGTCATTTGCAAATATCTTCTCCCATTCTGTCGGTTGTCTTTTGGTTTTGTTGACTGTTTCCTTTGCTTTGCAAAAGCTTTTTATCTTGATGAGGTCCCAATAGTTCATTTTTGCCCTTGCTTCCCTTGCCTTTGGCGATGTTTCTAGGAAGAAGTTGCTTCGGCTGAGGTCAAAGAGGTTGCTGCCTGTGTTCTCCTTTAGGATTTGGATGGACTCCTGTCTCACATTGAGGTCTTTCAACCATTTGGAGTCTATTTTTGTGTGTGGTGTAAGGAAATGGTCCAGTTTCATTCTTCTGCATGTGGCTATCCAATTTTCCCAACACCATTTGTTGAAGAGACTGTCTTTTTGCCATTGGACATTCTTTCCTGCTTTGTCAAAGATGAGTTGACCATAGAGTTGAGGGTCCATTTGTGTTGCTTAATGTTTAACCAATGACTCCTTGAAAAACCATGTATGAAAATATATAAATAAATGAGATCATTATAAATAAACAATGTATGCAGCACATGATTTACTAATAAGAAACTCTACTATATTCTTTATTGTAAACTCCATATGGACAATTGGTTCTCATAGAATATTTTCATTAGTTTTTGCTGAACTCATATCTTTACTCAACTTATGGTTGTAACTGATCAAGAAGTGTGTTGACTGATCTTTTTTTGTAGGATGGAAGTGAAAACTTGAATACATAATGTTGTACTTCATTTATTCATCAATGCTGTGAGAAACTTCTTTGCTGAATTGGATGAGAGTTTTGAAAACGGAAAGGGTAATTCCTCAATTTTTGGGCTGTGTGTGTGTGTGTGTGTGTGTTGTGTGTTCTTCACAATGTTGTAATGGCTACAGGCATGGCACAGTTTTAAGTTTAATCTACATTGTCTACATGTTCTCTCTCCATCACTTTCTTAAGTCTAGAAATCCACAATAAGTCAAGACATGATTTGTAGCATTTGCTAATTTCCATGGTGTAAATTTTCTCACTATGTCCAGCTTCAGGCCTCTGATATGAAGGCATTGAATGGGGAATCAGTAATAAGGGGGGACTTTAACACCCCCCTCACTGAAATAGACAGGTCATCTAAGCAAAAGATCAACAAGGAAATAAAGACTTTAAATGACACACTGGACCAAATGGACTTCACAGATATATTCAGAACATTCCATCCCAAAGCAACAGAATACACATTCTTCTCTAGTGCCCATGAAACATTCTCCAGAATAGATCACATCCTAGGTCACAAATCAGGTCTCAACCGGTACCAAAAGACTGGGATCATTCCCTGCGTATTTTCGGACCACAATGCTTTGAAACTAGAACTCAGTCACAAGAGGAAAGTTGGAAAGAACTCAAATACATGGAGGCTAAAGAGCATCCTACTAAATAATGAATAAGTCAACCAGGAAATTAAAGAATTAAAAAAAATTCATGGAAACCAATGAAAATGAAAACACAACTGTTCAAAATCTTTGGGATGCAGCAAAGGCAGTCCTAAGAGGAAAGTATATAGCAATACAAGCCTTTCTCAAGAAACAAGAAAGGTCTCAGATACACAACCTAACCCTACGCCTGAAGGAGCTGGAGAAAGAACAGCAAATAAAGCCTAAACCCAACAGGAGAAGAGAAATAATAAAGATCAGAGCAGAAATCAATGAAACAGAAACAAAAAACAGTAGAACAGATCAACGAAACTAGGAGCTGGTCTTTGAAAGAATAAGATTGATAAACCCAGACTTATCAAAAAGAAAAGAGAAATGACCCAAATCAACAAAATCATGAATGGAAGAGGCGAGACCAACACCAAAGAAATACAAACAATTATAAGAACATATTATGAGCAACTATATGTCAGCAAATTAGATAATCTGGAAGAAATGGATGCATTCCTAGAGATGTATTAACTACCAAAACTGAACCAGGAAGAAATAGAAAACCTGAACAGACCTATAACCATAAGGAAATTGAAGCAGTCATCAAAAATCTCCCAACAAACGAGAACCTAGGGCCAGATGGCTTCCCAGGGGAATTCTACCAAACATTTAAGGAAGAATTAATACCTGTTCTTCTGAAACTGTTCCAAAATATAGAAATGGAAGGAAAATTTCCAAACTCATTTTATTAGGCCACTATTACTTCGATCTCAAAACCAGACAAAGGCCCTATCAAAAAGGAGAATTACCAATATCCCTAGTGAACATGGATGCAAAAATTCTCATCAAAATACTAGCCAATAGGATCCAACAGTCCATTAAAAGGATTATTCACCACCATGAATTGGGATTTATCCCTGGTCTGCAAGGCTGGTTCAACATCTGCAAATCAATCAATGTGTTACAATACATTAACAAAAGAAAGAACAAGAATCATATGATCCTCTCAATAGATGCAGAAAAAGCATTCGACAAAGTACAGCATCCTTTCTTGATCAAAACTCTTCAGAGTATAGGCATAGAGGGTACATACCTCAATATCATAAAAGCCATCTCTGAAAAACCCACAGCAAATATCATTCTCAATGGGGAAAAACAGAGCTTTCCCCCTCAGGTCAGGAATGCGGCAGGGATGTCCACTATCACCACTGCTCTTCAACATAGTAGTAGAAGTCCTAGCCACAGCAATCAGACAACAAGAAGAAATGAAAGGCATCCAAGTCGGTAGAGAAGAAGTCAAACTCTCACTGTTTGCAGATGATATGATACTTTATGTGGAAAACCCAAAAGACTCCAACCCAAAACTGCTAGAACTCATACAGGAGTTCAGTCAAGTGGCAGGATATAAAATCAGTGCACAGAAATCAGTGGCATTCCTATACACCAACAACAAGACAGAAGAAAGAGAACTTAAGGAGTCGATCTCATTTACAATTGCACCCAAAACCGTAAGATACCTAGGAATAAATCTAACCAAAGAGGCAAAGGATCTGTACTCAGAAAACTATAAAATACTCATGAAAGAAATTGAGGAAGACACAAAGAAATGGAAAAACGTTCCATGCTCATGGATTGGAAGAACAAATATTGTGAAGATGTCAATGCTACCTAGAGCAATCTACACATTCAATGCAATCCCTATCAAAATACCATCCACTTTTTTCAAAGAAATGGAACAAATAATCCTAAAATTTGTATGGAACCAGAAAAGACCCCGAAGAGCCATAAGAATGTTGAAAAAGAAAAGGCTGGTGGCATCACAATTCTGGACTTCAAGCTCTATTACAAAGCTGTCATCATTAAGACAGTATGGTACTGGCTCAAAAACAGACACATAGATCAATGGAACAGAATAGAGAGCCCAGAAAGGGACCCTCAACTCTATGGTCAACTAATCTTCGACAAAGCAGGAAAGAATGTCCAATGGCAAAAAGACAGTCTCTTCAACAAATGGTGTTGGGAAAATTGGACAGCCACATGCAGAAGAATGAAACTGCACCATTTCCTTACACCACACACAAAAATAGACTCCAAATGATTGAAAGACCTAAATGTGAGACAGGAGTCCATCCAAATCCTAAAGGAGAACACAGGCAGCAACCTCTTCGACCTCAGCCGAAGCAACTTCTTCCTAGAAACATCGCCAAAGGCAAGGGAAGCAAGGGCAAAAATGAACTATTGGGACTTCATCAAGATAAAAAGCTTTTGCACAGCAAAAGAAACAGTCAACAAAACCAAAAGTCAACTGACAGAATGGGAGAAGATATTTGCAAATGACATATCAGATAAAGGGCTAGTATCCAAAATCTATAAAGAACTTATCAAACTCAACACCCAAAGAACAAATGATCCAATCAAGAAATGTGCAGAAGACATGAACAGACATTTTTCCAAAGAAGACATCCAAATGGCCAACAGACACATGAAAAATTGCTCAACATCGCTCAGCATCAGGGAAATCCAAATCAAAACCTCAATGAGATACCACCTCACACCAGTCAGAATGGCTAAAATTAACAAGCCGGCAAATGACAGATGTTGGCGGGGATGCAGAGAAAGGGGAACCCTCCTACACTGTTGGTGGGAATGCAAGCTGGTGCAGCCACTCTGGAAAACAGTATGGAGGTTCCTCAAAAAGTTGAAAATAGAGCTACCATACGACCCAGCAATTGCACTACTGGGTATTTACCACAAAGATACAAATGTAGGGATCCAAAAGGGTACATGCACCCCAATGTTTATAGCAGCAATGTCCACAATAGCGAAACTATGTAAAGAGCCAATATATCCATTAACAGATGAATGGATAAAGAAGATGTGGTATTTATATACAATGGAATATTACGCAGCTATCAAAAGGAGTGAAATATTGCCATTTGCAACGATGTAGATGGAACTGGAGGGTGTTATGCTGAGCGAAATAAGTCAATCAGAGAAAGACATGTATCATAGGATCTCACTGATATGAGGCATTCTTAATCTCAGGAAACAAATTGAGCGTTGCTGGAGTGGTGGAGGGTGGGAGGGATGGGTGGCTGGGTGATAGACACTGGGGAGGGTATGTGCTATGGTGAGCGCTGTGAATAGTGTAAGAGTGTTGAACATAGACCTGTAGCTCTGAAACAAATAACACATTATATGTTAAAAAAAAAAAAGAGAAGAAGAAGAAGAAGAAGAAGAAGAAGAAGAAGAAGTAGAAGATAGTAGGAAGGGAAAAATGAAGGGGGGGAAATTGGAGGGGGAGACTAACTCTGAGAGACTATGGACTCAGAAACAAACTGAGGGTTCTAGAGGGGAGGCGGGGGATGGGTTAGCCTGGTGATGGGTATTAAAGAGGGCACATATTGAATGGAGCATGTAACTATGCAAACAGTGAATCATGGAGCACTACATCAAAAAGTAATGATGTAATGTATGGCGATTAACATAACATAATAAAAAATAAACAAAAAAACCCCTTTTTTTAAAATGGAAACAAAAAAATAAAATTTAGAGCCACTTTTATAATAAAATCAGAGGAGCATAAAGAGTATGGAAAATCATAATGAAATGCCAACGCAAGTTGAAAGTTCAATTGAAATGATTCTTTATTGCCAAACGTCCCCAATTATTTTAAAATATCATAATTGGCTAATTGGATCTAACACTCAAGATTTTTAAAAAACGTATTTATTCAAATCATTTTGTACTTGTAGCTAAAGTGAATTCAGGCATATATATGCTACCTTGATGTTAATTATCCAGTTTTGCCCAATCTGGATGTAGGAAGTTTAATAGTTTATCATGATGTTGACATACAGTCAAACCCTGATCTAGACATTTGCAATATAATGTCGAGAACTAGAGGGCTTCTTATCATATCTGAAAACATTTTTTTTTACATAAATTTGTATTTGGGAATAATTCTGGATTTGCAGAAAAATTGCAAAGTGGGTACAGAGAGTCCCTATATTCTTTACCAGCTTCCCCTGATGGTACCATCTTACTTAGCTATTGTAACATTGTTAAAGTGGAGAGATAAGTTTTGGTATATTGCTATTAACTAAATCTTAGTCTTTATTTGGGTGTCACTGACTTTTCCACTTTATCTGTTCCTGGATCTAATCCAAGGATCCCACACTGCATTTACCTGTCATGTGTCTTTAGTCTTTTCTGGTCTGTATAGTTTTTCAGATTTTTCTTGTTTTTTGTGACCTTGACAGTTTTGAGCAGTACTGTCAGGTATTTTGAAGACTTCTTTCAGTGTGTATTTGTCTGATGTTTCTCACATGTTAGACCAGTGTTATGATGTTTTGGGGTGAATTCCATAGAGGCACTGTGTCCTCATGATATCATATCAGAGGTACATGGGATCAACATGAATTATCAATGGTGCTTTTGACCATGATCACTTGTTTAGGGTGGTAGCTGCTAGGGTTTTTCAGGTGTAATGTTTCTATTTTTCACATTCCATATTCTGTTCTTTGGAAGTGAGTCACTGAGTCCAGCCTACACGAGAAGTGGTGGTGGTGGTTGAATTAAGCTCAGTCCTCTGGAGAGGGAGTATCTATACATGTTGTTTGGAATCCTTCTATAAGGAAGATTTGTTTCTTCTTCTGGAGGAGTTTTAAAAATAAGATTTCGGGCACCTGGGTGGCTCAGTTAGTTAAGCGACTGCCTTCGGCCCAGGTCATGATCCCGGAGTCCTGGGATCTAGTCCCGCATCGGGCTCCCTGCTCAGTGGGGAGTCTGCTTCTCCCTCTAACCCTACCCCCTCTTGTGCTCTCTCTCTCACTCTCTCTTTCTCTCAAAGAAATAAATAAAATCTTTAAAAAAAAAATAAGATTTCATAAAATCACCTGTGAACTGGTTAAAAGTGACTAAGTCCACACTTAATATTTAAACCTTTTATAATTTAAACATGCTAATTCAGTTTAGAAGTGACAGATGATAAAAATAATGCAGCAGATAGGACTGTTTCCAGATTCTCTTTGTAAGGGGCCTCATGAAACAAATTCTCTAATCTGTTCAATCTTCAGCCTCCAAACTATTTTGAAGCCTGTAAATGTTTTGAAGTTAGTAAATGTTTATTCATTTATAAATCATATGTATGCATTGCTGATCTAATATATTATGTACATTGGGAAACGTGTAAAACTAATTTAAAGAATGTGCTAAAAGTCTACGTATAAATAGAACAGTAATTGCTAATATTTGAATACGTAGTGTGTTGTCAGCATTTTCCTAAATGTTCTTGCATGTTTAATAAACTTGATAATAGGGGCACCCGGGTGGCTCAGTGGGTTAAGTGTTTGCCTTTGGCTCAGGTCATGATCCCTGGGTCCTGGGATCAAGCCCTGCCATCATCAGGCTCTCTGCTCAGCGGGGAGTCTGCTTCTCCCTCTGCCCCTCCCTTGCTCATGTTCTCTCTCTCTCTCTCTTTCAAATAAATAAACAAAATCTTAAAATAAAAATACCTCGATAGTTACAGCAAACCTATGAAGTCAGAACTATTACTCTTCACTTTTCATATATGAGGAAATTGGGACAAGAAACATTAAGTCCTCTGCCGGAAGTCACAGAACTAGTAAGTGATCAAGATGGGATGGTTCCCAGGCAGGCTGTGTGGGAGCTTTTGCTCTCCCTACTGAACTTTGCAAGATCTTGCATTTCTTTTCCTTCCTCACTTTTTTTTTTTAGATTATTTATTTATTTATTTATTTGAGAGAGAGAGAGTGAGAGAGAGAGCGCAAGAGGGGGGAGGGTCAGAGGGAGAAGCAGACTCCCCGCCGAGCAGGGAGCCCGATGCGGGGCTCGATCCCGGGACTCCGGGATCATGACCTGAGCGGAAGGCAGTCGCTTAACCAACTGAGCCACCCAGGCGCCCTCCTTCCTCACTTTGACAGGGTGCAGTTTCTGCTCTGGGTTTTGTGCAACCCAGGGTGGAGACCATTCCTTTCAAGGGTGTATCCAAGGCGTAATTCAGGACCTGTGCTGATTTACTTCTATGGGCCTTTGCTGGTTTGGTCCCATGCTTGTCTGTGCTGCATGGCCCATTGTATCACCAGGGCTCTCGGGGAATGCGGTTTACTCTTTTCTTGCGCCCTTGATGGGGACAGAGTCATAGAAAATTTTGCTTCACTTTCTTACCTCCTGGAAAAGCTCTATCTTGCTGCCGCCCTGTGTCTCTAACGTGAGCCTGTGGGAGGGATGCCTTGTTCATTCGTTAGCGCCTACCATGTGGCAGTGACCACCAGTTGGTTTTGCACTGTGTGCTGGGAGGAGGGAAGGAATTGCATTACTGCAGTGGCAAGGAAAAAAAAAAGTCTATCTCGGTTTGGGATGCCAACATGAAAATGCTTTCAGGGAAACTCAGCGCTATGGAGGTTCTTTCTATATCCTGCCTTTAAAATCTCCCAGGCTACAGTTACTTGGATTATTACTGTTGAGTCACTTTATGGCCAGTATTCTATGGGTCACGTAGACTCATATTATCTTTTTTTCTTCTTAAAAAAATGAATGTTGCTTTTGTTTATAAAAGACAAAGACAGGGGTGCCTGGGTGGCTCAGTTGGTTAAGCATCTGCCTTCGGCTCAGGTCATGATCTGGGGGTCCTGGGATTGAACCCTGTGTCAGGAACCCTGCTCAGCGGGGAGTCTGCTTCTCCTTCTCCCTCTGCTCCTCCCCCAACTCATGCTCTTTCTGTCTCTCTCTCAAATGGATAAATAAAATCTTAAAAAAAAAAAACCCCAAACATAACCATTGGAGAATATTCAAACATAGAGAAAACATAAAAAAGAGGTTAAAAAATACTTGTAAATTTCTCCCTCTCGAAGATAATTCTTATTATCAATTGGATGCCTTTCTTTTCAGCCTCATTTCTAAATGAGGGAAATATGCATATATTCATGTACAAATGTGTATGTACATTTATATATATTTTCTAATTTGTAATAACATAGATTGTATTTTCTTTTATAAATAATTTGTCAGAACTCTTTTATGTTGATTAATTTTTTAACCTGCTTTTTTTTTAAGTTATAATAATATCTCCTTTCATTTTTGGTCAAATGCTATCAATTTTCATGTATTTTATTTTTATTGGAATTATAATAAGTTGTCTGCAGTTATGGCCCTGATTTCCTCTTTAATACAAGCACTTACTAGAGAAAAAGATTATTGGTTTTTTAGATTTAATCTTTTACATGCTTAAAAAATAAACTTTATATTTTAGCATAATTTTAGGCTTACAGAAAAGTTGTGAAGACACCAGGGTTCCTACATGCTCCATACCCAGTTTTCCCATTATTTACATTAGGATGGTGTATCTGTCATAATTAATGAACCAATATTGATATAGATCTAATTAAAGTCTCTAGTTTGTTCAGATTTCCTTAGTTTTACATACTGTCCCTTTTCTGTTCCCAGATCCCACATTAGATTAAGTCATGTTTTTTTAGTTTTTTCTTAGCTTGATTGTTTCTCATGCTTTCCTTGTTTTTAATGACTTTGAAAATTTTGAGGAATATTGATCAGATATTTTGAAGAATATTTCTCAATTGACTTTTTAAATGTTTAATATTTATTTATTTTTTACAGTTAGGCTGGGCTGATGCGTTATTGGGAGGGAGATTACAGAGATAAAGTACCATTCTCGTCACATCATATCAAGGGTACATACTGTGCATATGGTTTATGTTGATGTTGACCTTAATCACCTGGTTGAAAGTAGTTTTTGTCAGATTTCTCCCTATTAAAGTTACCCCCATACACACACACACACACACACACACACACTTTATACTGTACTCTGTTTTTTTTTTAAGAATATTTATTTATTTATTTGAGAGAGAGAGCACGAGCAGGGGGAGAGACACAGGGAGAAGCAGACTCCCCACCGAGCAGGGAGCCTGACTCTGGGCTTGATCCCAGGACCCGCAGATCATGATCTGAGCTGAAGGCAGATGCTTAACCTATTGAGCCACACAGGCACCCTATAGTGTACTCTTTGGAAGGGAGTCACTATACACAGGCCAATGCTTAAATAGTAGGGAGTTACACTTCACCTCATTAAAGGCAGTGCTTCTACATGCCTGGAATTTGGAATTTTCCTATCAAGGAGATTTGCCTCTTATCCTCTACTTATTTATTCAATCATTTATTTATATCAGTGTGGATTTACTGATATTTATCTTATATTATGGGTTATAATCCAGTGCTACTTTATTTTTTCCCCTCAAATTTCCAGCTTTGGTTGTTGGGATCTCTTTCACTGTTCTCTTGTGTCTCTTTGACACCTTATCTCCATTCCTGTGGTTTTGCTGGTTTGTTTGTTAGTGCTTCCTTACTTTCTGGTACTGCAAGATGCTCCAGGCTCACCTTGTATTTTCCCTGCCCCAGTCCTAGAATCAGCTGTTTCTTCCAGTGATCCTGGCCCCTTTCATTGGAGAATGGTATTAGAAAATGAGGCACTGGGGCTAGGTGTACCTAGTTACTCATTGCTATTGAGGTATCCCCACTTGTAGGCTCTCTCAACTGACCTAGCAAGGAAGTACCCGTATACATACCAACTCCGGTGGATATACATTGTTAAAAGATAAAGGGAGGCATATTAACATTTTAAGAGTTTATTTGAGCAAGAATCCATTTGAATCAGGCAGCAACAAATGGAAGTGACTAGGAACCCTTCACCAACAGGAGCTGGGGAGAGACGTTTGTAGAAAAAAGGTGGAAGCATAGTAAGGCAGTTATTGACTGGCTATACTTAAAGCCTAGGTGGCTGTTTGCGATTGGCTGTCCTTAGTGTTTTAATTCTGTAATCTTGAGGCATTTATAGGCTTAGATTTGGTTTGCGTATATAGACCACCACAACATTTGAGCCACATCAGTCTAATGGTCTCGTTTAGTTAATTTAACAACATATATATAAATATTTATAAATGTATCTGTATTAAGCTAAACATGAGTTCACAGCAATGTCTCCGATTTTTATCTATCAGCGTATGGATCTTTGTAGCCTCTTCCTTTTGTTTATCTGTCTCCACTCCCACAGTGAGAAACCAGCCTTCCACCATCCACCATTTGGTTACTTAATTGTTCGGTTCCAGGATCTGTGGACAGTGGTTTCAGAATTGCTAGTTTATATCCGCATGGGAAACAACTTTATCAACTAGAATGGAGTGCTTGTGGACAGTCCCTTTTGCCTGGGATCTTACAGACATCCCTTATTAACCAAGTTACTTAGACTTGCACCTTTGCCCCCACCCACTTTAGTAATACATGTGTGTAATACAGTCAGATTCTTCTTTTCACATTCTGCTTTCTGTCCTCTAACCCTTGATCTCCTACGTGATTTTTTGTTTTAATTGCATACACTAAGTTTCACTCTTTGTATACAAAGTTCTTATGGGGTTTGAAAAACGTGTAAAGTGTCCACCATTCCAGTGGTATAGAGAATAGTTTCACTGCCCTAAAAGATCCCCCTGTGCCTCACCTGTTCAATGCTCCTTTCCTCACAGTTCCTGGAGACCACTGATATTTTTATTATAACTGTAGTTTTGCCTCTTCTAGAGTGTCACATAAGTGGAATTACACAGTATATAGTCTTTTCAGACTAGCTTCTTTCACAAAGAAGTATATTTACTTAAGTTTCATCCATGTTTTCGCATGGTTTGATAGCTCATTCCCTTTTATCACTCAAGAGTATCCCATGGTTTGGATATAGCATGTTTATCCATTCACTTACTGAAGGATGCCTTCCCTTCTTCTCATTTTTGGTAATTATGTATAAAGCTGCTAGTCAGTGGTCATGTGCTCATTTTGTTTTCAAGTCATTTGGGAACATAGTTGGTACATCATATAGTGAGACTGGTTAGCTTTGTAAGAAACTGCCAAACTATCTTCCAAAGTGGCTGTGCCATTTTGTATTTTGACCAATAACGGATGAGAGTTCTGGCCACTCCATATCTTTGCCAGCAATTGAGATTGTCAGGTAGTCAGATAAGAAAGTGTGATCAGGTATCAATGATTGTTGATATGCTTTTAAGATATATATGTTTTGAGATTTTCTTTGTGGCTCTTTAAACGTTCTAAATAGTATTCTTTTGTAGACTGCAATTGTAACTCTTAAAATGACATTATTAATTATATTATTTAAATTATCAAGGTCTCATTAATGTTTCGTCTGCTTTCTTATCTGTCATTCAGTGCTTCTGGCTATTTCTTTCAGACCATTTCTTCTGTATCCTAAAATTCTTCCATATCTATTTTGATGATGATTTATATCAAAATTTCATGAAAATATTATTGTATTGTTCCCTACCTGGGTTCATCATTGTTACCCAATATTGATTTTCTGGTTTTTTTTTCTTTCTAATGCTAATTTTCTTTGGAAAGGAAATGAGTCCATTTTGAACAAAACAAAGAACTATATTTCCCAGCATCCCTTAAACTTTGGGATGGCCCTGTGATAAATATCAGGCTAAAAAACATAGACCCAAGTCAGCTGGGAGTTTTAGACATTTCTTTCCTAATACATGGACGGTCTCTCCATCCTTACCACTTTTTCTATCTTCCTCCTCTCTGAATGCACACGGGAAGCAGGAAATGGAACAGCTATCCATTACAAACACAGATTTCTTTAATTTCCAGGAAGTTTCTATTTTTCCTGTTCTGAAATTTCACCTTTTGCATATTCTTTTTTACTGTCTTTTGCCATTGCAAGTGTGTGGGAGGGGTGGGAGGGAAAGAGGAGAAGAGAGTGAGTGTGGGAGGGGAGGAGAACAAGCAGAGGAAGAGACGGAGAAATAATTTGTTGGGTCTGCCTCCATGTTTTTCTCTTTACATTTCATTCCATTTTAAATTTCCCCTAAGTTCTGCAAGGATTTCATAAGCTTGCCTTCTTCTTCACAGATTTCTTTGTTTGTCATCTCTAATGTACTCTCGGGTAGATAAGAAGTCAGCATCCAAAGCAATTTGTATTTTAGCAGTTGATACTGTGGTAAAGCATGAACCCTAAGAGTGTAACCTCAGGGGATCAGGAAATTGTGTTCCGATCCCAGCTCAGCTACTAGTTCTTTTATCTTGAGCTAAATACCTAACATCTACTGGTTGTTTTCTCACTTGTAAAATGGGTATAAAAATGATACCTCCTAATAGGGTTTGGGGAGCATTAAGTGAGAAACTGCATACAGAGTCCCTAAGGATATACCTGACATGTATCAAGTCCTAAATACACATTTTTGTCCCATATAATAATTCTGTAATTATCAATTTATTATTTTGTTTAGTAGCAATTGGAAGGATAAGAGAATCATAAAGCTTAATACTTCCCAATAAACAATTCATTCCTTCTGACGAGATCAAATACTAAATACTCCCACTGATTAAAAACACAGTGGTCCAAAACTTATCCATCAATGTTCCTAGCGGCACTATTCACAATAGCAAAAAGGTGGAAAGCACCCAAATGTCCATCAACAGCTGGATGGATAAACTAAATGTAGTATACACATCACTGGGATATTATTCAGTCTTATAAAGGAGTGAAATTCTGATACATCTACAACCTGGATGAAACTTGAAAATACTATGCTAAGTGAAAGCAACCAGAAACAAAAGGAACACACATGGTAAGATTCTACTTGTATCGATATCTAGATATTCATAGAGACAGAAAGATGAATGGTTGTCAGGGGGCAGGGGCGGATGCCAGGAGAGTAGGGCGTTACTGTTTAATGGGAACAGATTTTTCTTGGCTTGATGAGAAAATTCTGGAGGAACTGGATAGTGGTGATAGTTGCACAACATTGTGACTATATTGAATGCCACTGAGTTTGTAACCTTAGAAAGGGTTAAAATGGTAAATTGTACATTATGTATATTTTACTGTAATAAAAAACCAACAAACCAAAAAACCTCCAAAGCATAGAGTTCTAGTTATCATTTGGATATTTCATTATTCATGTCTGACATTGAATTACCTGCAGGTACTGTCTACGTGAGTTAATCTATCAGGAAACTGACAATATATCAAATGTACCTTGCATTTGATGTCCTCACTATTTCTCCTATCTTTGGAGAGTTATTTGCCACATTTTAAACTAGATAATGTAAGTGTTAGGGATGCAGGGGGTAGTGGGTGGCTCTGAACTATGAAGGAACCCCCTGCTCTCAAAACTCATAAGGTATTCGCAAATTCTCACTTGCAAAAGCTCACCACAAAGGTTATTTTCATTAGGCACTGTGTTTGGCTTTCTTACTTATTTCCACAAGCAGGATTGTTGAGCACTATGCGTTCTAATATACTAGTGTGGATCAAAGTAGGAAATTTTATCCTTAATTAGTATGAAATGAACTTAGTTTGAAACATTGTAAAGCTGCCATGCTATACGTTCCGGGATTTAATCGCATTTTCCCGTGTCTGTAGATGCAGAAATCAGAAATATCACATTAACAGGATTCTGAAACTCAAGTCTACTGGGGTGACAGGGAGATACCCTGCAAGTAATGAACAAAAGGCAATATTCATAAAAATCTTTCCTTAAGATTAGAAGTATGCAAGAGAGAGACAGATAGTTACTCTCAGAGTGTATGGTAATGATTGGAAAAATTAAAAGAAAAAACTCAATCTCATTTTCTTTCAAAATATGTAATGGGAGTCTTTTTTGGGGGGTAAAAGATTTATCCAAATTTACATTTTAGCCATTAGAAATGGTTTCCTATAAATATTATTAAAGGAATGGAAAAGCATCCTATAAACTGGATGGGTCAAGTATTTTGCCAGAAAAGACTCTTTTTAACTCAGTTGAACGATTTGCCAATTCAAGGTCGGGTGGTGAGAGTCAAATTTCTACTTATCTCACTGAATTGGTTCACCTGGCCAGTTTCTTAGGAATTATGCAATATCCAAGTTAAATTCGTACCTTTATTAAAGACTGTGAGTGATGGCAAAAAATACTATGGTAGCACCATTTGCATGTTTGATAAAAAATGATCTCACACTGATTCACAATCAGGCGGTGAGGATTTTTAATATATAGTACTTTATGTTTCTTTCATTTGGGGGGTAAATTCTGACTTAATTTGGGTCCCTTAGATCTCTAAATTCAATTTATCTACATTATTCAAAAAGACTAAAACATAAGATGCATAGAAACCTTTTCTCATTAGCAAACAGTCTAGAATGTTTGAGAAAAGATGAAAGGCAGAGTAAACTTTTCTATAAAATACGCTTTGGGGTTTTTGCTGAAGTAAAACCCTTTCTAGGTTCTTGTCGGGTTGGAACATGCCTGCTGATCTGAAACTTCCCACTTCTAAACACTGTACATAAATTATGTGATTGGGGAGTTTCCTGGCATTCATTTGATCCAGTCTTTGCATGTAAAATAGTTGCTTTTCAAACTACTGGTTAAACATGCACTGCTAGGTACAAATAATCTTTGAATAACAGGCCTCATAGGGAATCATGGCTAGAAAGCTTTAATTGATGAGAGGCTAGCTACATTTTTTTTTTCTTCAAGAGGACTTAGAAAAATTATGGGCAACAAAGTGCCATTCAAGTGTACAAAGAGCCACAGGCTGACTCATGAACGATTCATTCTCTTGCGGTCTTCTTCCTTGTGTAACTTTAAATAACAAAATGATGCGATGTGTTCATGAGATCTAAAAGCTACTTGCATGGCCCAAGAAGGAGGGCCGCAGATTTTTCTGCACTGAAGAGGGTCTTAGATTGATGAGCTGCCTTCTATGGGCATCTTCGATCAATCAACCCGGTTTCAATAAGCAAATGGAAGCACTGTGTTGTAACAAAAAAAAAGGAAAAGAAGAACACTGCTATGGGAATCCTAACTCTGGGTTTCGGAGGCAGCATTGTATTGCTGCTAAGGGCTTAAAATCTAAAGCCAAATGTCCCTGTTTTGAAACTCAACTCTGTTTCTCCATGGCTCTGTGATCCTAGTCAAGCTATTTCATATTTCAGAACTCCCACTTCTTCAGCTGTAAAATGGAACTGATGATGAGTCTAGTACTCTACTCTAGAAAAATTAGTATCTCATAGGGTTTTATGAGGAATAAGTGAGTTAATCTATTGAAACTCCTTAGGGTAATGCTATTACAGAGTAAGTACTCATTAGGTATTGTTATTGACGTGACACTCATATCAATTGCTCATGACACTATACTCTTTTACTTGTCTGGCTCTCAGTTTTTCCATCCAGAAAGTGAGAAGCATGAGGTAGATCCCTGGATTCCAACCATATTTTAGGCATGGACCTTTTTCTTTCCTTTTTTTTTTTACAATTTTATTTATTTATTTGTCAGAGAGAGAGAGCACAAGCAGGGGGAGTGGCAGGCAGAGGGAGAGGCAGTTTCCCCGCGGAGCAAGGAGCCCAATGTGGGACTCGATCCCAGGACCCAGAGATCATGACCTGAGCTGAAGCCAGATGATTAACCGACTGAGCCACCCAGGTGCCCCAGCATGGACCTTTATCTTAAAGGCACACTTGCACACTCATCCAATAAATAAAGCAGTCGATATGCAGGCTACTCTGGCTTTAGCAGAGAAGAAGTCTGAGGGTTCTGATGGCTCCACACATTCCCTATCAACAGCTCACATACGGGTTCTAAAGAACTCTCAGTTCTGTGGAGTGTGGATGTGTTTTCAAAGCCCTGATTTTTTAAAAAGCATAGGCTTAAATTTAAAGACATAGGCTTGAATTCCACCTCAATGTGAGACAGGGGTCCATCAAAATCCTAAAGGAGAACACAGGCAGCAACCTCTTTGACCTCAGCCGAAGCAACTTCTTCCTAGAAACCTCGCCAAAGGCAAGGGAAGCAAGGGCAAAAATGAACTATTGGGACCTCATCAAGATAAAAAGCTTTTGCAAAGCAAAGGAAACAGTCAACAAAACCAAAAGACAACCAACAGAATGGGAGAAGATATTTGCAAATGACATATCAGATAAAGGGCTAGTATCCAAAATCTATAAAGAACTCATCAAACTCAACACCCAAAGAACTAAGAATCCAATCAAGAAATGGGCAGAAGACATGAACAGACATTTTTCCAAAGAAGACATCTAAATGGCCAACAGACACATGAAAAAGTGCTCAATATCGCTCAGCATCAGGGAAATCCAAATCAGAACCTCAATGAGATACCACCTCACACCAGTCAGAATGGCTAAAATTAACAAGTCAGGAAAGGACAGATGTTGGCGGGGATGCGGAGAAAGGGGAACCCTCCTACACTGTTGGTGGGAATGCAAGCTGGTGCAGCCACTCTGGAAAACAGTATGGAGGTTCCTCAAAAAGTTGAAAATAGAGCTACCCTACGACCCAGCAATTGCACTACTGGGTATTTACCCCAAAGATACAAATGTAGTGATCTGATGGGGTACGTGCACCTCGATGTTTATAGCAGCAATGTCCACAATAGTCAAACTATGGAAAGAGCCAAGATGTCCATCGACAGACGAATGGATAAAGAAGATGTGGTGTATATATATATATACACACACACACACACACACAGTGGAATACTATGCATCAAAAGGAATGAAATCTTGCCATTTGCAACGATGTAGATGGAACTGGAGGGTATTATGCTGAGCGACATAAGTCAATCAGAGAAAGACATGTATCATAGGATCTCACTGATATGAGGAATTCTTAATCTCAGGAAACAAACTCAGGGTTGCTAGAGTGGTGGGGAGTGGGAGGGATGGGGTGGCTGGGTGATAGACACTGGGGAGGGTATGTGCTATGGTGAGTGCTGTGAATTGTGTAAGACTGTTGAATCACAGACCTGTACCTCTGAAACAAATAATGCATTATATGTTAAAAAAAAAAAAAAAAAAAGAAGGTAGTGGAAGGGAAAAATAAAGGAGGGGAATTGGAGAGGGAGACGAACCATGAGAGACTATGGACTCTGAGAAACAAACAGGGTTATAGAGGGGAGGGGGGTGGGGGGATGGGTTAGCCTGGTGATGGGTATTAAAGAGGGCAGGTTCTGCGTGGAGCACTGGGTGATACACACTAACAATGAATCATGGAACACTACATCAAAAACTAATGATGTATGGTGATTAACATAACAATAAAAAACTTTAAAAGAAAAAAAAGGAAGTAGTGAATTTGATGATCAAGCTGCTCTCAGAAGAGGGTGAGTTAATTTCTGGTGTGTTTCAGCTTGCATCTTGGCATAATCCGCTGATGAAAAGACCACAAAGTTTTGTGAAAGGTTTTCCTTCTTAGGGAAAGCATTCTATTTTTCTTAGGGTCCAGGAGTCTATTTGAGTTCTGGAAGTGAAAGCTGAGATTTTTTTTCCCTATCTCCACTTCAGCCTCTGGGTTTGCGTATCTTCTCTTTATACATCACCTTGGGGTATGTCATGGGTCAGAGCTGGACTAAATCATTGATTTCTAAAACTCTAGTTTTTAGCTTAAGGATTGAGTCCCTCGGTTCAACAAGCCCCTTTGTTGCTCTCCCCCCACCCCAGAAGAGTTTTAAATTTCTGGGGTGGCAATTGAAGGAAGTTGGGACTGGGAAATAAATTATTGCATAATACTCTTTCACGGGAAACAATTTTCTTGGAAATCTTGAAAGTCCTGGTAGGTTGGTGATAAGGCCAAGTCATTGTATTGCCTGTTTCTCATGTAAGTTTTTCTCTTTATGAGGATTATTAATTTCTTTCTTTTTCTTAATGCGCTTTCTTTTTAAAAATGATCTCAGGACTCAGTGATCACAGTTACAAAAATGCAGGGTGCATTCTTATAGAAGTAATTAGATAGGTGGATGGTGAATGGAGAGGTGGATGAATAGATAATATAGTTTAGTGGGAAGGCTAGAATAAAGCTAAATGCAATTTCTTTGTGTTATATATAGCATGCTGCTACTCTTCATACGTTGATTGCAATTGTGTAGCAATAAAAAATGCAACCTAAGGTTTTCATGTGAGCTTTCATGGGTTTTCTCTTTAGAGCATAAGCTCCTAGAGAACAGATATGATGTCTTGTTCTTCTTTTCTCTGCAAATTCAAGAAATTTGCATTAAGCATCTCCTAAAATGCATAGCCCTATATACAGTACTGAATACTTATTAAATACATGAATAACAACAAATAAAATGAAATGATGTTTGAAAAATCTTGCCTACGTATGACCTTTTCAGCTTTGCAATTTTTTTTTTTAAAGATTTTATTTATTTATTTGAGAGAGAGAGAATGAGAGAGAGAGAGCACATGAGAGGGGGGAGGGTCAGAGGCAGAAGCAGACTCCCTGCCAAGCAGGGAGCCCGATGCGGGACTCGATCCCGGGACTCCAGGATCATGACCTGAGCCAAAGGCAGACGCTTAACGACTGAGCCACCCAGGCGCCCCAGCTTTGCAATTTTAATGTAAAGTGTTTTTCTGACCATTGCTGCAAAGCTTGATGTAAACTAGCTACTAGTTAAGATTCAAATGATTGTTTTACATAAAAACATAAAAATAAAAACCATTCCTTTACTCCATGCTTCAATTCCGTGAAAGCCCTTCCTACAAATTTCAAATATAAAGAGTTTAATTTCACATTGCTTTTAAGTTCTCAGTGCTGGCTTTTCTCACTCTTCACTGTTTTCTCATTGGTGTTCATAACATTGTCTCAGGCATTAAAGATGAAGTGTGTTTGTGATGAGAAAAAGTTTTCTTTAAGCCACCTGGAAGGAGTGTCCTCTATTTCTGCTTAACTACAAAGTGAGGGTTGATCTTCTCAGCAGTGAAGTGTTTACCTTGGTGATTTGAGATGCAGACTCTCCTAAGGAATTATTTAGATATTGAGAGCAGGTCTGCCTGCATCTATAAAGCTCAGTGTGGAAACTCAGATGGATTCAGCCAAGCTAATGAAGAGGTGGCATTTTTCTTTCTTTTTTTCCTTTCCTTGTTTTTCTTTTATTGGACGCAGTTAACTTTTGTTGATGGCAATATGAAATGTTGGATTACTTACCTATAATAAATATTTCATATAAATTATGCCATATAATCTTTACAACAACCTTAAAAGGTAGATGATATTATTCCTATCTTATAAATTAGCAAACCAAGACTCAGAGAAGTTATTTTTCTAAGGACATACAGTATGAACACAGATCTGTTTATGGGGTTTATTTGTAGCTACTACCCAGATTTCAAAAAATATTTTTAAGAATGTTTCAGGACACTGAAGTAGATTTTTAAACAGGGGCTACAATTTGTTGGTCCTCCTAAATGAACCTTTAACATTAAATAATTCAAAGTATATTTGACAAGTATCATTGAATTCCCATTACCTAATATGATGTTAGGTTCTAGGATACAACAGTGGGGGGGAAAAAGACGTTGTTTCTGTATTCATAGAAGTTATATAGTTTAGACTGTGAATGCAGAAATTCCATAGTTTATAGCAGGGGTTGGCAAATTATGGCCCACAAGTCAAATCTGGGCCATGACCTGTTTTTGTAAATAAGGTTTTATTGGAACATAGCCACACCCATTTGTTTACCATTGTCTACAGCTGCTGTTGCGCTCTAGCAATAGACTTTAGTGATTGCAATGGGGACCGTATGACCTGCAAAGCCAAAACTGCCTGCTGACCTCTGATATAGTTTGCTGGCCTCTCTTCTACACCAATAGCCACACAGGTAGGGATAGACAGCTTTCTGGAGGAAAGGACATCTGAGCCATTATACTGATAGGACTTCTCTAGGAGCAGCAGGGTGGGCTGAAGGGGGCAGCAGAGGGATAAGACTGTTTTAGGTTTTGAGAATCCCTTGTCGTAAGTCCTGGGGTGAAAAATGGTGGCACTTTAGAGGACTTGAAATATTCAGTGTGAATAGGGGTTTGTAACCAATATCCCAGCTTAGGGATCTTGTGATTTTTAGTACCTTCTAAATATAGGGGTGGGATTCCCTACCACCACTAACCCACAGATGTCCAGGGCAAGCCCCATTTTGGACTTTTAGGAAGCCTGGGCTATTGTCAGGGGAATACCTACAGGTTGGTCATACTGGTATTGATTGAAGACAGGGTGAATCTGGTGCTGGCCATGTGTCTCCATCCTTAGCCAATAACAGCATGAACTGGGCCACGTCTGAGTGCCTGTGATGGGAAGTTCTTGCTCCAGCGAAGCTCCTGTGCATTCCCACGTAGCCTTTAAATGTAACTTATCACGTCTTGAGTAGAGCTTGCTGCCCCGCCCTCCCCACCCTTGGGAAAACATCCTTGGGCTTCAATCCCAACCCTTTTACTCTGATCTCATCTACCCAAATCTCTTGATGCTTTCCTTCCAAATTTTTATTGCCATACCTCCCAACCTTAGTTCGTTTTTCTTCTCCATGAGAGTTTAATTGTCCATTAAAAGAAGAATTATTGAGACACAGTATAGTATAGGGATAAATATGAGTTCTGATGCCAGAATCTCCAAGTTCAAATCTAAAAGCTGTGTGATATTGACCGAGTCACTTCACCTCTCTATTTCTCCAGGCTTAACCATTGAGGCTCTACCTTACTGAGTTGTTTTGAGACAAAATTGTGCTAATATACTTAGAAACTGCTCATGGCAAGTGCTATATTTGTGTGAATTCTCATATCATTGACTAAAAACCCTGTTCCCTTTTCTTGGAGGGCAGTGGCTCCTAAGTCCTCAAACATTCCTGGAGAGCCAGGGAGACTGTTGGGATACTATTTGGGTCTGGGTGTTTGGGGGTGGGGTGGGGAGTGTGGGGAGTGTGCAGGGCAGGTCTAGACTGCCTCACTCTCTTTGGGACCAAAATTTAAGGGTGTTTCAAAATATACAGTAATCATGAGAAATAATAGTTTAATGTAATATTTAAAGAAATAAAAATTTACACAAAAAATTCTATGATCAACAAAATATCCAGATTTTAAATCAAGAAGTGCTAGTTCAAACCATTTTGCAGCCTAGGGCAAAAGGATATAATGCAATAATGCAAGTGGAAGAAGTGTCCTGCCTCTCCACCAATGTAGCATGAAAGGAAAGGAAAGCAGCACAGCTAGGTGTCCAGAGAACAGCATGTTGGATATCCATGACTTGACTGTGCCTGGAATGAAGATCTGGAAGCGGCGAGTAGACCGAGAAAAAGCCAAGAGGAGAATGCTATTTGATCAGGCTTGTTGAAGATTATAAGCTCTATCCCCAATACAAAAGGAATCTTTGAAGGGCAGGATCTGATCCTTGTGGTGTATAAATCAGAGATGTTCAAAGTTTCAGATTCGAAACCAAATGGGTCAAAAACATTTTAGTCCATAGGCATCCAAAAGGAGTCATCAGCTTTAACTAAAAGAAGCAGATGGCTAACAGACACATCATGCTCAACATCACTCCCCATCAGGGAAATGCAAATCAAACCCACAGTGAGATACCACCTCACACCTGTCGGAATGGCTAGAAAATGATGCAGCGACTATGGAAAACCAGTATGGAGGTTCCTCAAAAAATTAAAAATAGAAGTACTATATGATCCAGTATTTCCACTTCTGGATATTTACCCGAAGAAAATAAATACATTAATTTGAAGAGATACATATACCTCCATGTTCATTGCAACATTATTTACAATAACCAAGATATGGAAGCAACCTAAGTGCCCCTCAATAGATGACAAAGAAGAGGTGAAGAGGTGAGATCTCTCTCTCTCTCTCTCTCTATATATATATATAATATATTAGCCATAAGAAAGAATGGTATCTTGTCATTTATGGCAACATGGATGGACCTAGAGGGTATTATGTAGCTGAAATAAGTCAGAGAAAGGCAAATACCATATTATCTCAATTATACAAGGGCTGTAAATAACAGAACAAATGAAAAAACAAAACAAAAACAGACTCATAGATAAAGAGAACAATACTGTGGTTGCCAAAGGGGAGAGGAGTTGGGGATGGGCAAAATAGGGGAAGGGGATTGAAAGGCTCAGATTTTCAGTAATAAAATAAGATAGGGGACGCAATGTACAGCATAGGGAATATAGTTAATAATATGGTAACAACTTTGTGTGGTAACGGATGGTAGCTAGATTTATCATGGTGATTACTTCATAATTTATATAAATGCGGAACCACTGTGTTGTACACCTGAAACTTACATATTGTATGGCAACTACACTTCAGTAGAAAATAAATTCCAAACAATTGTCTTACAAATAAACTTTTTGTGATTTTTTTTTTTAAAGATTTTATTTATTTATTCATGAGAGACAGAGAGAAACAGAGGGAGAAGTAGGCTCCCAAGGAGCGGGAAGCCCGATGCGGGACTCGATCCCAGGACCCTGGGATCATGACCTGAGCCGAAGGCAGACGCTTAACCATCTGAGCCACCCAGGTGCCCTGTGATTTTTTTTATACACCTGAAATTTACATATTGTGTGGCAACTACACTTCAATGGAAAATAAATTCCAAACAATTGTCTTACAAATAAACTCTTTGTGATTTTTTTTTAAGAAGAGGTTAATCTATATTTATTTTCTTGTGAAGGTGTTCTGAGATCAGACACATATAAATGTAATTCTGTTCACCATTAACTGGAAAAAAATGAAAGTTGATTCAACCAAGCTTTATTTTTGACACTCCTCTACTTTGATAACTGCCAATTTTATGAGCACCCTTACTTAAATGCTTGTGAACAAAATTGAAAAAGGCTATTAAAAGTATTTCTAGATGATGCTAAGTCAGTCTACATTTTCAGGATGATATTTTTTGGCAAGAAGGGATCCATGATATGTGGTTGCTTTTTTGAAATTACCTCATGATAATTCCTTAAATTTTTCACTTAAGATGAAAGGTTAATAGTTATCCTGCTCAATTCCTGCAAAGTGAAAATGAGATTGGAAAGTTAAAATATAATTAATTTACTCTTCTATTATCCCTTCCACTAGAGGAATATTCATGTGTTCTGAACAGATAAGTTTTAAAAGAGGCACTAAATTGCAAGTGTTCACACTTGGATTCAGTTTAAAAGTTAAAAGCTTTCAGGCCAAATAAATCAGACAAGCATGCATGATGAGGCTCCATTTCAATATTAATGAGCATGGGTGGCACCTTTTACATTGTTTTGTTTGTAGTTTCAGTATTTGAGTCAGAGATCTTGGAAGATGCCATGGGATTATATTGCTATTTAGTTTGCAAATGAATTATTGCAATTTGTAGCTGTCCAAATTTCAACTTTGGCCTTTCAAAATGAGGAGAGTCCCAGGTCCGTTCTGGAGACTTGACTCAGAAGAGTGACTCAGAAACTTTCTTGATGGATCACTGATGGTTCTCTGGTTGCAAGCAACAGAAATGTTAGGCAAGAATATGGGTAAGTCCCTGGGATGCAAAAGAAAGACAAAAAATAAAGAGTAAAGTTGTGTAGAAAGACACAATCAAGTTAGTGATCACAGTGGTACTGGAAGACAGCCCTGGCAGGATCCACGAGATAAAAAGGTGAGCTGTATTTAGTGTCCCTGTGCTTTCTAATTCATTTAAAGATTATATAGGTGACATTTATAGATGAAATTATAGTAGATTTCTACTTGAAGACTTCATAAATTCCCAATAATCTTCCTACTGTCTTTTCTATACCAGATTTTTCTACAGTGTAAAAATTGTTGCATTCAAAACATGGAAGGAATTAAAGAAAAATGATTGGTTTATTTACCAATTCATTTATTCAGTCAACAATAATAATTGATGACTTACTGTATGCCTAGTACCCTTCCTAAGAATATTGCATGGATCAGGTAGAGGTGGGCAAATGGGAGAATGCAGATGATAAGCAATAAACAGAAGACTATGTGCACTATAAAAAAAAAAACCCCAAACCCCCAAAACAACAACAGAAAAACAAAACCAAAACAGGACATAATGGTCCAAAAAGTAAGGGAGGTAGAGAAATAGCACTAATTTAGGGAAGTCCAAGGAGGCATTGTTGAGGGATTGCCATTTGAGTTGCATCCTAAATGATATGAAGGAACAAACTAGTCAAGTCAGGCAAAGATCTGGGGAAAGAACATTCCAAGCAAAGGAAACCACAAATACCAAGGCTGTGAAGCATGAATAAAGCTGGAGAGTTTGAGTAGGGAGATCATAGAGGCTAGGGTGCAGTGAGAAGTGATAGGGAGATGAAGGTTGAAAAGGAGGTGGTCGTCAGGTGGGGACCGCTTCCTGAAGAGCTAGAGAGCAGCCAGCATCCTTGGAGATCTGCTCCTCTCAGCTGGTCCTCTGACCCACCAAGAACCCTCATACCTTAAGCCAAAAGTAAGCTCCAAATCAAGACTGACCAAGTGGCTCACAGAGGAATTGAGGACAATTTAGGGAATCCTCCCAAGGATACCCTTTCAGCTCACAAATAACTCTGTTTTGTCATTAAATTTAAAACCATGAGAGCTTTAATTTGAAGTCTGGGGATTATTTCATCTGTTTTGTTTGGAAAGGTAGTATTTTATAATAACTTGAATGTTTTAAATTTTCTGTGGCTTTATCTTCTCAAATATCCTTGAATTTCTGTGATTTTCATTATAAATTGTAACTAATATCAGTGGGAAATGAATTTAGAAGACTTAATTTTTCAAGTTCTAATTAAAATTGTACACCTTAAGTAATTCACTATGAGGCTGTAGCTATTGTTGAAAACTTGTACATCCTGTAGCATTGTTTGTACATATATATCAATTGAATATATTTGCTGTGGATAGGATATCATGACATATTTTCTTTATCTTTCTTAAATACCATTTCATATACAAAAATCCTCAGTTGGAATAGTGTGATAGGTTAAAACCTGTTGAGTATTTGTGTCACTTAAGATGAGTTTTGTCCATGAGTAGGAGACCCAGAATAATAGCACATTAAACAAAATACAAGTTTTTGTCTCTCATGTAAAAGTCAAGAAGTAGTCAGTTAAAGGCTGGTGTCATACTTCTGCTTCTTGAATCCTCAGGGACCTACGTCCAGATCTTCATCATTTTTATGGGGAGGCCTTTGTCTTGATGGTACAAAACTGTGGCTAGAGCTCCATCCATTCCATCTACATTTCACACAGCAGAAAAAAAGAGCAGAAAAGAGAAGGGACAAAGGATATGTATCAGCTATCATTTAGAGAAAATTCCCTGAAGTTTGTGTAGGATACTTGCTCTGACATCCCATTTATCCATAACTTGCTCATCATGTGGTCAAAGCTATCGGCAAAGGAAACATAAAGATGTGTTTTTTTACTATGGGTTGTCATATGTCCAGCTAAAAATTTAGGGGTTTCTCTAATATGGAAAAAGGAGAATGAGTATTGGTGAGGGGCAACTAGGACTCTGGAACAAAAGTACTATACGCAAAGTTTCCAGTTCGTTTAGAATTGTGCCAGTCCAACCATACTAAGGAAACCTGGATAAAGCTTTAAATATTTCCTTCATTACATATTTTTTTTTCAATAAATTAAGTAAAGGGGCACCGGGATGGCTCAGCCAGTTGAGCGTCCAACTCTTGATTTCAGGTCAGGTCATAATGTCAGGGTCGTGAGATCAAGCCCCATGTCAGGCTCCATGCTAAGTGTTGAGCCCGCTTGATAGTCTTTCTCTCCCTCTCCCTGTGCCCCTCCCCTGCTCACATGCCCTCTGTCTCTCAAAAAAACAAACAAACAAAAAACAAAAACAAACAAAAAAATCAAAAAATAACAAGTAAGGAAGTAAAGAACAGTCCATGGAAAACTCAGGATATTTTTTCCTGGAAGAATAAAAGAAAGAGTAAGAGATTTAAATAATTAGAAGACATGGAAAGAGTTTTGCAATCATGTTGTCATTTTTAGGGGTGGCTCTAACTTTATTAGCCATTTGATAAGTCACTATTCTGCTCTATTTGATTTGAAATAGAATAAATTTCTGTCTCCGCTAAATAGCTGTGATCTTACACAAATTACTTAAATTGGGAATAGTAGTGATAGAAATTGTGGCAGCAGTAAAATTAGTACTAATAATATTGTATATTTAATAAAAATATTTTCCTTAGTGGTTACTTTGAAAACTAAATGAATTAATGTATGTCAGGGCATGGTTTTGCAGTTTGAATTAAACATGGTCAATTAATACCTGGTTAAATTTTTTTTAAGATATATTTATTTTAGAGAGAGAGTGCATACAAGAGTGGGGGGAGGGGCAGAGGGAGAAGGAGAGAGAGAATCCTCAAGCAGAGTCCCCTCTGAGTGCAGAGGCCAATGTGGGGCTCGATCCCAGGACCCTGAGATCATGACCTGAGCTGAAATCATGAGTTGGACACTTAACTGACTGAGCCACTCAAACGCCCCCTACATGGGCAAATGTTCTAAAGATCCAAGATGCATCCTGCTCAGGAGTCTTTTGCCCAGAGACCTCTCCTGAATACCATCCATGGATGGCTCAGCAGAAGCATGTAAATGTCTGTTGCAGATCTGATAGCAGAGTCTCTTCAACTTCTCCATCTAGATTTTATTCTGCAGTACATAGCTCTCTATTTCCTTCATTGCAAACATAAATTGAACAAATATTTCTTGAGCTATGAGCAAGGTATGCTCTGTGCTCAGGCACTCTGTAGCTGATACAGCAACAAATTCACTGCTCTCAAGGTGCTTATGGTCTAAGATGGAAAAGCAAATAGATACTCATCATGACAGTGCTCAACGTGACAGGTCTATTCAAGAAAGATGATGGTAACAGTGATGTAAAATTTCCGAAAGCCAGGTGAGGAAATAAAGTGAGTAAATAAATTTCAGTGAATAAATACTTTATCTTTCAGATAGATTGCCAATATATTAAATAATATTATAATGTGTGTGTGTGTGTGTGTGCACGCTTTTGCTGATCTCTGAGTATTTCTATTTTTCTCTGGTGACAACCCCGATCTCCTAAAGGGAAAATATGTGAGGGGGAGCTAAGAAGGGAAATAGACTGATTTATAGGACAATTAAAATGTGAATCAGTGAATCGCCTATAAAAGGCAGAAATATTTAGAAAACTGTAGCCATGTAGTTGTTTTTTCTCCTGAGCTGTAAGATCACTATAGATTACCTTATTTCTGTTTTATAATGCATAATACAGCAGAGTGGCTTTAAATTATTGCTATATTAATTATCCATGGATGGTGGTATTTTGCATATAAATAAAAGTGGTTTTTGCTATTAATGTATGACATAAAATCTTAGTTTCTGGCGTCAGTGCAAAAAGGAAACATTAAAATGAGACTGAGTTAAAATGAATAGATCAGTGGAGTTTGGAAAAGTGGGCATTTGGAGCTTAATAAATTGTTAAACAAGTGGACACTTACGATTGGAACTTTTAAGAGAGAAGTATGAATAGTGTATTATCATTAGGAACAGAGCAGGGGTTGGCAAATTACTGTCTGGGGGCCACAAAGGGCCCGCTGACAGTTTTTATAAATAAAGTTTTAATGGCACACAGCCAAGCCTCTTCATTTACATATTACCTATGGTTGCTTTTGAACTACAGTGGCAGAGTTGACTTGTTGCACCAGTGATTGTCTTACACGCAAAGCCAAAATGTTTCCCTTTTGCCTCTTTGCGGAGCAAGTTTGCTGATCCCTGCCATTGTCTCACAAGCTTGCTCCACCCCAAGGGTCTTGATTCCTTCTGTTCTCTCTATGTGTCTGTTAACAACCTTCTCCCTGGTGTTCCCTCAGCTTACTGGCTCTTACTGTCATTCAGTTCTTAGTGTAAGGGTCACCTCCTTAGGGCTCCTCAGGGAAAGGCTCCAGCTAATCTCAATTAGCTTCTGAGTTTCCTGTATCCCTACTACCCTTCCATTTCCTTACTATATTGCCCTGTATGTGTGTAACTCAGCACGTTTCATATCTGACATTACATTTTTTGTTTGTTTTCCCCCCACTAAGATATAGCGTCTGTAAGAGTGGAGATCTTCTCTCTCTACTTTGTCACTGAGGTCTGGAGAGCCTTACTTGTAATCCCTGTTGGCTGTTGACAGAAAGGGCTTGAATGGGAGCCCAGTCACTGTGGCAGCCAGCTTGGATGTGCTTCCAAGGGCAACAGCGTTGGTGGTCTGACCAGAGTTAATGTTGCCTTGGGGGGTGCAGGGGGTTAGAGGGGAATGTAAGTGTTTGTGCCGATGGTGGTGAAGGCACAAGACTGAATTGCCTCTTAGGAAGTAGATTTCTAAGTTACTCTCCTGAGATACTTGCTTTGAAATTTTCTGGATAACAAGAGATTTGTAGAGAATCCCACAGACTTAGACATGAATCTTCCCTTTGTCACTTCAGGAGTTACCTTACCTCTCTCACACCTTTCTGGAGGTATGTTTGTAAGGGAATCTGAGCTTGTGTAATAAACTGAATGAAGATGTGGCTTCCTCCTATTGTCTCACACTAACAAACTTGGAAGGTGTGGCTTTGTGCAACTCACTTCATCTTGCTGATTAACTGATCTGAAATTGTATCCATTTGCCTAATTTTATTGCCTTCCGAGGTATTTTTTTCCAGACAATAGACACTATTAAATATTTAATTCAGCGACGAGAGTTCTGTTTATGGAATATTTATTAGATGCTTTTACTGAAGGTTTTTTATCTTCAGTTTTGCAACTGATAAGTCTTATGACAAAGAGCTTCAAATTCGCTGTACTTTATGTCATCATTCTTTTGAGAGAGGAAGCAAAACGTGACAGAGTATTCATAAACTCAACTGTGTAATTGTGTAATTAGATGTGACCTAAGACGCTCTACTATTTTCTTCTTCTCACCTTACATACTAATAACCTGACCTTCCTAACTGTCCTTGAAAAAAGTTGCTTTGTTTTCCTCATCATATGTCTAAGGGAAAATAATGCAGCTTATGCATCCTATTAATTGAAGATACTTGTAATATCTTGATGGATCATTTTGTTTATTTGTGCATTAAACAATATTTATTGAGCCTTTTCTATGGACTAGGCTAGGCTGGCCCTGGGGACAAAGTTGTAGGCTCAATCAGTCATGAGGAATATAGCTCAATCTATTATGAACCTTCCCTTTAGAACTCATTTTCCAATATAAGACAAGCAAAGTCAAATGGAGATGTAAAAGCTATATATATAGAAAATTACAAGAAAAATGATGTAACATTTTGACATGAAAATTCCCACCTGAAACTCACTGACATCCTAATCCCCTCTTGAATTATTTGAACAAAAATGCCTACTATGTTTAGATAAAATGTGTAAAGATGTAATAATATGACCTGACTTTTCATGAGCACTTATTGTATGCTAGGTGCTTTGTGAACATTATTTCTGTATCTTCAACATTGTTTCCATTTTCCAGATGGGCAAACAGAGTCGTGAACATGTAGCTACTATTTGACTGGGTCTGGGTCAAAAGTCTTACTATGGAGCTCTAATACTCCTTACTCCCCCCCCCCCGCCACTGCCTCTGAAATCTTTGAAGACAATGCAGTTTGCTTTTCACTATCTTAAGAAATATCCAAGAATCAAAACATGTTTTGATTTCTCCTCACACTGGTTGTTTCCTAGTACGAAGATGCATGTGGATATAAATAGAGGGAAACATCTAAACTAGTGGTTCTCCAAACCAAGAACATCAGTGTTCCACTGACCACATTGGAACCACTGGAATGATTCTTGGGGTGGGAACCAAAACAGTTACAGCCTACATTCAAGCTGACAAACACACTCATGCACATGTGTGTACCTCACATCCTGGATTCACCCAGGATACTTTATTTTGGTGATTCTAGAGTGAAACATAGGAATATGTATTTTTAGTAAGATCAACAAGTCCTTCTGATGTACTTTTAGATCTAAATACTTAATCGGTTTGGGCGCCTGGGTGGCTCAGTCATTAAGCGTCTGCCTTCGGCTCAGGTCATGATCCCAGGGTCCTGGGATCGAGCCCCACATCGGGCTCCCTGCTTGGCGGGAAGCCTGCTTCTCCCTTTCCCGCTCCCCCTGCTGTGTTCCCTCTCTCGCTGTGTCTCTCTCTGTCAAATAAATAAATAAAATTAAAAAATAAATAAATAAAATAAAATAAAAATAAATAAATAAATACTTAATCGGTTTTATCCAACTCTATGCAGGTGGGTTTTTGCCCTCCCACTTTATTATTATGGATTTAGCTTTTCCATCCATCACTGAGTTTCTTTCTTCAATCCCAGGGAGTGAGATGACTCCAAAAGCCTTCTGTTTTGTGTGGTCAGATTACTTCCTTTTAAATTTATTTTCAAAAAAAAAAAAAAGAAAAGAAAAAAGAAAAAAGAAAAATTTATTTTCCAGTCCTGCTTCACATGGGTTAGAGATACTGCCTCTACTAATTACAGCAGGAATTCCGCTGTTTTGAAATTTTACCCGTGAGTCAGATGTAAAAGTCAATACTTAAACATATTCACCTGGAATTCCTACAATTATATGCTGAAGTGAACCAGAATTGAATAGTCCGTCTACTTTTGTAAAAACACTAGTCTATTTTTTATGAGTTACTTTTGGAAAATTGAATTAGAACTTTTGCAGTTAATGACATGGTATGATGAGAGGCTGCTACTAGTCTCCTGCCATACATTAATCTGTTTCTGAACCTCATATAAACTGAATCATCACTCTATACTTTCATTCACTCATCACTGGCTTTATTTACTCATCACTTTGTGAGAATCATTCACCTTGTTGCATGGATCAGGGTTTTGCCTTATTTCTGTGTGGTGTCCTATTGTAAGAATATACCACAATTTGTCCATTCTACTATTTATGGTTGTTTGGGCTCCTAGTTTTATGCTATTAGGATACAGCTGTTAGGAATATTCTTGTACATATATTTTGGTAGACACAGGTATTAATTTCCCCTTGGGTTTATACCTAGAAATGGAATAGACGTTATGTTTTGCTATAATAGATATAGCCAAGCAGTCATCAAAAATGGTATGGAATGCATTCCATGTGGAGTAAAGAATATACTCCCACCAGTAATGCTTAAGAGTTCTAGTTGTTTTACATTATTGCCAGCACTTGGTATTATCAGTCTTTTTACATTCTAGTAATTTTGGTGAACATGTAGTTGTTTCTCATTATTATTTTTTTTTTTTTAAAGATTTTATTTACTTATTTGACAGAGAGAGACACAGCGAGAGAGGGAACACAAGCAGGGGGAGTGGGAGAGGGAGAAGCAGGCTTCCCGCCGAGCAGAGAGCCCGATGTGGGGCTCGATCCCAGGACCCCAGGACCATGACCCGAGCCGAAGGCAGACGCTTAACCATCTGAGCCACCCAGGTGCCCCCTCATTATGGTTTTAATATTCATTTTCCTGACGTGGTCTCATCTTTGTAATGGCTGGGTGATACTACAAGAAAGAATGCTCCATATTTTATTGAACCAATCATCTACTGATGGGCCATGAGGCTGTTTTAATATGTTCCTCTTAACAAACCATATTTTCTCTATATATGTACTATGATAAAGCCCAGAACTTGAAACGCTGGTTCAAAAGTCACATTTATGTTTAAACTTTAATAGCTATAGCTCCTCAAAGAAGCTGTCCGCATTTTATACATCTGTCATCAATGTATGAAAATCCCCTTTCTCATGCCCTGGACACTTATACCTAATATATTATCAAGACTTAAAAATTTTATGTCAGTCTTATCAATGTAATGTGAGAGCTTATGAAAGTTTCATTTTGATCCATTTTACTGAGTGAGGAGATAGAATTACTTTTCATGTTTAGAAGCTGTTTGAACCTCATTGCCTACGAGTGCCTGATCATATCCTTTGCCTAATTTTTCTATCCAATTGTGGGTGTCTTTGTTATTGTTTATAGAAACTCCAAATATATTGAAAATATATACTTTGTTAAATAAGTGGCAAACATCCTTTTCCTTATAAAGAATATTTTAAAGAAAAAAACCCTAAAAATTAAATTAAAAAAGAATCTTCTAGGGGCGCCTGGGTGTTGGTTGGTTGGTTGGTTAACAGTTGGTTAAGCGACTGCCTTCGGCTCAGGTCATGATCCTGGAGTCCTGGGATCGAGTCCCACGTCGGGCTCCCTGCTCAGCAGGGAGTCTGCTTCTCCCTCTGACCCTCTGACCCTCTTCCCTCTCGTGCTATCTCTCATTCTCTCTCACTCGAATAAATAAATAAAATCTTTAAAAAAAAAAAAGAATCTTCTACCTCAACTTTATAAAACATAATACGTTGCTTATTTATATGTTACAATGGTAGTAGCCCATTTCATAGTTTATATAGTGTTTGTTTACCTGACTTTTCGTTTAATTGATGTCTGTATTCTCTTTGTTGAATAGATTAGGAAACAGATTTTTAACCAAGATTGCATGCCAGCATGAGGGAGAACCTATGTAATATATTTAATTTCAAATGTATTATAATTTCTCACAGATTTGGTCTCATTCTTAGCTTTGGCCACCTGCTCAACCTTCAAAGCCTCATCACCTTTTTTGCTAACTCCATTAGTCTCCCTTCATACAAACTCTTCCATACAGTAGGAAAGGAGGACTGGACTGAGATATAGAAGAAAACATGAATCAGTCAGATCTCTTATGATTTTTTATTAGAGAGTAATTAGAAGGCCGTACATATTAAAAAGTTGGGATTGGGGTGGCTGTCTTTGAGGCATCAGACTCTTGGTCTCTGCTCAGATCATGATCTCAGTGTTGTGAGATCGAGCCCCATGTGGGGCTCCATGCTCAGTACAGAGTCTGCTTGTTCCTCTTGCTCTGCTCCTCTCTCTATCTCATAAATAAATAAAATCTTAAAAAAGAAAAGTTGGGATCAACTAAATATGAAAGAACGGGGAATTAAATGAGTAGGGAGGGGTGTGTATGTGTGATGGAGTACCATTCACACATTTGAAATGTTGTAGAAATATATTAATTCAAGTTAGAAAGTATTGATGATACACTGTTCTGAGGCAATTATGTAATAGTACCATGGATGGTATGATTGAATTACACAAAAGTATTAGGATATAATAACACCAACTTCTTCCTATTTGCTGGGCATTATTCTAAAATTTATTCATGGTAACTTGCTTAATCTGCACAATAATGCTGAGATAGGTACTTTCTGCACAGAGGAACGTAAGTTGCCCAGGGTCACCGTTTGTGAGCTCTGACCCTGGGATGCAGAGACAAATTATTAAAAATGGAAGGGAGAATGGAAGGAAGGGAGAATAGAAGGAAGGAAAAGAAGGAAGGTAGGAGCAGAGAAAGAAATGACAGTAGTTATCTCTGAGGGTTGAAATTGAGGGTGAATTTTATTTTTTTCCTTTTGCTTCTCTACATTTTCTTTTTATTATGATTATTTTTTTTTACAATGCACATGACTTAGAATAAAGTAAAAACTATAATATGCCTGGGAAAGACTTGAAGGGGAAAAATTGTTTTCCTATGAGTTTTTATTAGCCCAGTCCCCAAAAGTTACTGATGTGTTAAGGATTCAGATACCCAATTGAAATTGGCAAAACTCTGGTAACCCTTGAGGGGACATAATATACAAAGGCTGAAAGTTTTATGGTTCTTCAATGGTCCCACAATATTATTACCTTGAACAGAAGATTCCTGCCCATGGCCATACACAGGCCCTGAGGCCCTGAGGTTAAATTGGAAAAAATCCTGTCTCCTGATGCCCATGCTTTATTTGCTCTAGTGATCCATGCTTTGTATTAGTCTCTTCATTTCATTGTGGAAATAACGCTCAAAGAAAGTGTCCAAGAGTGAGGACAATTGTCCCTACTACTAGTTCGAAGATGCTGTTTGTGATAGGAAGTTGGGCATGGCCATCTTGGGACAGGGAAAATGGGAGAGAGTTCTAACTGATGTTAAAAATGGAGAGGCGGGTTATTTTCCTAGGTCCTTCCATCAGATAATCACCAGGTGGACTCCTTTACTGTGTTTTATCAGTTCCCAGGGCTTCAGAAATGTTTATCATCAAAGGTGAATGTATGATATATTCCAAAGGGAAACGGGGATGTCTTTTTGGGTTATAAGTTGGCATTTGAATGCCAGTGGTTATATCTCCATGCTTTAGCATAGCTGTCTCAACTGACCAGCCATTTGGGAGTTTTTGAATTTTCATGAAAGAATTTTAAGAAAAAAGATTTGAAAATGCATCCTATTAATTTTAATTGAGAACAAACAAGTTGAATTTTCTCCACTGTGGTTTTTAGTAAATAAGAAATCATCAAGCTCGTATAATCCCATTCACCCAAGACAGATAAGTCTATATTTTATTAAAGGAAAACTGAGCTTGCATTTAGAGCTAATTAGTAATGAGACAAATACCCTGAAGTTTCTTAGGAAGTGCACATGAGGAAATAAGGTATCTGAAGGCAATTACAGAGTTGGGCTTCAAAATTACTTTGACGAAAAAGAACATTTGTCATTTTTGTTTAAAATCTTGATTTATCACACTCTGAGCAGAACTTGAGATGTTGTGTTTTATTTTACCTAACAGAATGCCTTGCCTGCAGGCAAACAGAATGTTGGATTAAAACTTTTAATACTCTGGGGCAAAATCTGCTGCTTTTAATAAGAGACAAAGGCTCATTTGGATCTTTTCGTCATTATACAAACAAACTCTGCTTCCGTTTATCATGTTCATTGCTTTAATTCTGGGTGCACAGCACTGGGGAGGGAGATGGTTGCCAGGGCACACGTGGCCCGCAATGAGTGATAAATCTGAGGATCTGTCAACAGAGGCACTAGCTCTCACAGGTAATTGTCTAATTCCATCTTCTTTCATCTGTAGCCAAGAAGATTCCAAATGGATATTGTTGACAAATGCATCCCTTTATGCAAATGGCTTCCAAGAGAAATGAAGTGGAACTCGGCACAAAACGGTAGTGTCAGGGAGGTCAGATGTCCTAAAAAAAGTAATTCTGGGCACTCTGCTAAGCACTTCATATGGCTAAATACCTTTAGTCCTCATCGTAACCTTTTGATTTAGATATGACTACTCTTCTCTTGGACCTATAAGGAAGACGTAGATCCTGAGAGGTCAAATAAATGGTTCGTCCAAGGTAGCAGAGATGGGCTTTTATCTCGAGAACCCGACTGTAGAAACCAGGCTGTCAAACAGTAAGCTCTGCTGCTTTCTAATTACAGCAGATCCCAACACATGGCCCTTTACCTTCTGGTATGAGGAGCAGAGTGGGAGCCATCTTAAATGGGAATGCCATCCACATTGGTGTAGGCAGGAAGCAGGTTGTTCCAGATGGGAGGGAAGCTGGCGATGCTAACGCCACAGAGATGTGATAGTCCTATTTGTAAAAGAAAAATATTGTCCATGCCTATTTTATTCATAGCCTAAGTTTCATCTCAAAGATCATCATTTTCCCCAGGCATTCTCTCATTTATCAGAACGAGATAGCCTTACGGTTAAGACTGGGAACTGTAGCCGACTCACTGGGATATATATCATCTTGCCTCTGCTCTTCATCTAGATAGCTATGTAAACCTGTGCAAACAGTGGAACCTCTTAGGGCTGATTTCTCCACCTCTGAAATGGGCATAATTACTACCACTTTATAGGTTTACTGTAAAGATTTTAAGGAGATAATATTTGTAAAGAATTCTGCAAAAGGCTCTACAGTCTTGGAAGAGTAATAGTTCAACCTTCATCATTAGAATCATCCTGTTCTCACTGTGTCAGTAGGTGTGGTCCATGGATGCTGTATGTTTCTACATACATGTGACTTTCACCATGATTGGGATTTGAGTTTGAGAAACAGGGATGATTGTGATTGCTAAGCTGCATATATTCATACAAAGTAAAGTAGAGAGTTTGAAGCATTTAAAAAAATAATTTAGCCCCTGAATAATTTGAGTCAGTATTTTCAATATTTGGAAACTTTGAGGGCAAATAGTTTTGCTTTATGTGATAAATGTTTAGTGAGCCCCTACCATGAGCTAGGCATTGTGTCCACTGTGGCCAAGGCAAAGATAATCTCTGTTCTCAATGAGTTTATATTCATGGAGCAAAAACAACCACACCAATTCATGCATCTAGTCATTCACCCATCCATCCACCCATCCATCCATCAGTGAACTAATAAATTATATGAAATAACATATACATGGCAATGAAAATATTTGGCATTTGGGAAGACTCAAAAATGAAGATTATATCTGAATAAGATTTAAACATAAATGGAAGTTACTGAGGGGTTTCAACTGGGAGAAGAGTAGTATTTATATGTTCCGTTACTTATTTAGCAAATGTTAGTTAGCAACCTACTTTGCACCAGGCCTGGTGCTGGGTGCTCAGGCTATAATGGTGAACAAATCCAGAGATACTGCATGATCTCATGGCACTCCTAGCTGATTTGAAAAATACATCAGATTTGCATTGTAGATGGTTTTATGGTGACAGTGTAGATAACATTGTGGAGTAGCATAACCATGGGATGTCGGGAGGAAGGAGATAATTGCAATAGGCCACGTGCTATTTTACGAGGAACTGAAGTAAGGTAGGGAGAAATACTGATCTGAATTATCTACAAAAGTACATCCGATTATGGCTTCATATTTTCCTGTTAATCTATATGCTGCCCACACAGTACTCATTTAATGAGAAGAGGTGAAATATAGGAGAGTGTTTTCTTATCTACCTGAATATTCAAATTTGTGGTTATTTCCAAGTGGTGTTGCTCAGAAGGATAGAAATGGAAATAGAACCAACTCCAATAATGTAGAGTGGCTGGATCTTAAAAAATGAAACAGTGAATAATTGTCATGAAAATGACAGCCTGGAATGCACACAAAGGGAACAAATTCTAATTTCGGATTGTGCAGTTAGGCAACAGAGCTAAGCAGAAATGAAAGGCTTTGTAAAAATCTCATGTAATAGCCTAATTTTGCACGTAAAACATCCACCTACTCTAAGAAGAGATAAAAGTGCTTAACCTTCGCAAATCCGTATCTAAGAACTTTTCTGCGAGGTTCTGATAAGATGAAGGAAGTCGACTATTGGGCCACTGGAAATTAGCCTGCTTGTCTGTGATGCTCAGTACTTTAAAAACACACATTGAATTTAGCAAAGAACTACTGAGAATCTAGCACAGGGAAGGTGCCTTCGGTAATTTAAAGGTGAATAAGACTTGGTTTGTTTTCCAGAAGCTCTCAGAATCTACTGAGATTCAAATCACAAAGGTGGAATGCCGCAGTGGGAAAGAGTATGACCTTTGAAGTGAGACACCCCTGGGTTCAAACACCAGTCTTTCACTTGACCTCAGTGTCCATAAGGGCATTACCAGCTTCCCTAATAATTCTCAGATTTGCCATGTCTTTAGTGAGAAGGATATTAGCACTGTATTGGTTTTGTATGCCGCATAACAAATAACCACAAACTCAGTGGCTTAAAACAACACACATTTATTAACTCATAGTGTCAGTGGGTCAGAACTCTGGGCATGGCTTAGCTGGGTCCTCTGCTCAGCTGCTGAAAGGCTAGAATGCAGGCATCAGCTAGGCTGTGCTTCTTTCTGGAGCTCAGGGTCCTCTTCCAAGGTCACATGGTTGTTGGCAGAATGAGTTCCTTGCAGTGGTAGGACTGAGGTCCTGATTTCTGGATAGCGGTCAGCTGAGGCCTGTGACCAGCTCCTGGGCCATATGGCAGCTTTGAGTTTCGAAGTCAGATGGAGAAGCTCTCTGACCACTAGACCCTTTTTTAAAGGAATTGCTTGATAATCTCCCTTTTTGATTCATTTAAAGTCAGCTGGTTAGGCATTTTAATCACATCTGCAAGACCACTTCTCCTTTGCCATATTCTGTTGGTTAGAAGGAAGTTACAGGTCTAGCCCACGTTTGCGGGGGAGGGGATTATCATAGGACCAGGAATAACAGCGTGTCTGAGAATTCTACCTACTGCAAGTACTTGCTTCATTGATGTTTTCTTTAGAATTAAATGAGGCAATGAGTGTATTACTTAGGATTTGGACAGGCAGCATGTTGCCAATATATCAGTGGCTTAAACAAGGAATTGTTGTGGTCACCTGCGGAGGCTGATGAACCCCCACCAAGTTGGTTCAGATTGCAAGGTTGATGATGCCACACACAAGCACTGAAAGAACAAAGGAGGGCTTATTACCTATGTAATTGAGGCTTGGGGAGAGGAAGGAAGCCCCCTCAAGCAGGTTTGGAATGTTCTGAGAGAACATGGGGAAAAGAACAGCCTCCACTTTTACCATGGTTAGGGGGTGGGACCAGAGTGATGACTCCCATGCTCGCATGATTTGAATCTCTAGCCAGAGCCAACGGTGGGAGCACCCAGATGTCTCAGCTTGTCTCGATGTGTGAGGGGGAGGGCGAGGTGAGCCTTTGAAGCTGTGAGCAGTCAAACATCAAAAAAAAAAAAAAATGGAATCAACTGATAGAACATTGTATGTCAGCTATACTTCAATAATTTAAAAAAATGAAGGAAAAGAAGTACAACAGCAAATGGAATCAGACTCATCACTACACCCATGGAAAGGCTGCCGGAGGTTGACAGGGGAGACCTGGTGTGGCAGCTCTGCTTGAGGAGATGGGATGCTGTTTCCTTCTGTCTTTCTGTTGGTCCACCCTCAGTGATGCCCTTTCTTCGTCAGGGTCAGGATCCCCATGTGATTCATGATGGCACCCACATCTTTAGCCTTTTGTTCATGTCACAGGCAGCGGGAAGGAGAAAAGAGAAAAGGTTGAGAAAGTGGCTTTCCCCAGTTGCCTGCCCCTCATGCAAAATACTTCCTGAAAGTTCCTGCAGAGAACTTCTGCTTGTACCTCTTGGCATGGCCATGGTTATTAGAGTGGGTGAGAGCCACAGGGGAGAATGGGAAGTAGGGTGTTGGCTAAGCCCAAGGCCAGCCCTTGTGATGAAGGAGTTTGGTGAGGAGAGGAGGACCTCTCTTCTTTAAATGTCACTTACTTAGCCCAGTGACCAGCTTTTTCTAGAATTGTCATGTATTAAGAACACTTGTATTGTTGTTTTTTTTAAATAAACTTTTAAATTTGGAGCAATTTTAGATTTACAAAAAGAGTTAGAGACGGTAAAGAGAGTTTCCATGCCCCCCTTACTGTTTTAAGTCCCCTCACTGTTACCATCTCACAGGATCAGGGGGCCTTTGTCAAAATGAAGAAGCTAGCCTTGGTGCATTACTCTTCCGCAAACTCTAGACTCCACTGCAAGTTCACCAGCATTTCCACGAATGCCTCGTTCCTCTCCCAGGACTCCATCCAGTGTCTCACATTACAGTTAGTCATCAAGAGTCCTTACTGTCCTCTGGCCTGGGACAGTTTCTCAGAGTTTCCTTTGTTTTTCTTTTTTCTTCTTTTTTTTTTTAATGACCTTGACAGTTTTGAGGAATATTGGCCAATTATTTTGTAGATTGCCTTTCAATTTAGACTTTCCTGATGTTTTCCCATGATTGGAGTTCTGAGGAAGAATACCACAGAAGTGAAAAGCCTTTCTTGTCATATCACTTGAGAGGGCAGACAATATCCACATATCACAGTGAAGTTCTCCTTGATCTCTGACTTGGCAAGGTGGTGTTTTTTCACATTTCTAAAATTACTTTGCTTCCCCCATCCATGCACAGTTATTTGGAAGTGGATCATTGAGTCCAGTCCATGGTTGAGTGTGACAGGAGGGGATTAAGCTCCATCTATTTACATATATTATTTGGAATTGTTCAGTAAAAAAGATTTATCTCCCCCCTCACTTATGTGTTCAATCATTTATTTATATGAGCATGGACTTGTGTATATTTATTTATATGTCAATTGTAATCAATACTATATTGTTAATTTTCTTTTTCAGATCATTTCAACTTTGGCCATTGGGAGCTCTTTTAGATAGCCCCCCTGACCTTTCGACATACCCCCCATCCTTTTGGTTTTTGAGCCCTTCCTTAATTTCTGTAACTGATGGATGTGGCTGGCTCATCTTGTGTGTTCCCTGGGCCTAGTCCTAGAACCAGCCATTTTCAAGGATCCCTGGTTCCTTCTGCTGGAGAATGGGATTAAAAACCCTGGGTGCATGTTCCATTTTATAAATGTCAGCTTAATAGTGACATGATAGCATATAAACAAATTTCTATAAAACTGTGAAAGTGGAGAGTTACAGTATAATAGCACAAAATGTACTTTGTAAATGGCGTCAAGTTTGTACATCATTTCACTTTATCCTCCCACAAGCCCCCAATTTATGCATGAATCAACGGCGACTAAGGCAGTCACGTCCCTTGCGCATGTAACACAATGGTGAGTGACAGAGATGGCTCCTAAGCCATATTTCCCAGATCTTTCTCTTTTCCATCACAACATGCTGCCTTCCCAAGGGACATTTTTAAAAAGGCTTGATTCCAAGGATTAACTTTTTTCTTTTATTTAATTGAGGAGTCCACAAAAATTATTTATCTCTACCTATTGGCCAGATTCTGCCATTAAGCATGGAGAATCTCGGGCAATAGGACAGAAAAGTTCCCAGCAACCATGTAGTTTATAGCATCATGCAGAAGAAAGCCAATCAAGTGAGAGAGTAAGCAAATAAGTAAGTAAGTTCAGAGAACATTAAATACTCTGCAGAAAATAAAATGGGTGCCCAAGGGTGGGAGGAAGAGACACATGGCTCGTATGAAGAAGCCAGGTATAAAATGGAACAAGGGCAGAAAAGGGGAAGACTTCACCAGAATGGGCTTGGCATGTTTTATGAAATTGAATGAAGACCAAGTGTGACTGAGAGAATCATGGAGATGGAGGTATCATATGGAAAAAATATAAAGTCAGAGTTAGGCAGAGGCCAGATACCAAAGGGCCTCAGATGGCATGTCAAGGAGGTTATATTTTATCTTACGTATTTGTTTTTCTCAGAACAGTGGAAGCCATTGGAGCCGTTTTGGCAGGAGAGTGGTATGATCTGATTTGAATTTGAAAATTTTTATTCTTGCGGTTGTGTGGGAAATATATGCCGTGTCCTTCATCAAAGTTAAGACACCATTCATTGTAATATCTCCACTCTTGTTTCTGAGATGTTAAAATTTGAAAGAAAAAAAAAAAAAAAGAAGAACCAGTGCAATTTTAAAGTGCCATCACCTGACTGTAAGATGTATTCCAATTTCATGGGGCACCTGGGTGGCTCAGTCGTTGAGTGTCTGCCTTCGGCTCAGGTCATGATCCCAGGGTCCTGGGATCGAGCCCCGCATCGGGCTCCCTGCTCCGCGGGGAGCCTGCTTCTCCCTCTCCCACTCCCCCTGCTTGTGCTCCCTCTCTTGCTCTCTGTCAAATAAATAAAATCTTTAAAAAAAAAAAAAGATGTATTCCAATTTCAGAGGTGTTGAAAGATGAAAAAATGTACATCTTAGAGTACATGAAATACATAACTAGTTGACAAGAGTATAAGCAGGAAGCAGATAGGAGGTGATCGCAGTCGTGCAGGTGGGATCTGTTAGTGGACGAGGTTGACACCATTGAGATGGAGATGATTGACCGGCTTTTGGGTGTAGTTGGAGGTAGAATGGGCAGGGCTTACTAACAAATGAGATATGTGGGTAAAGGAGAGAGAACGACTTCTAGATTTTCGGTTTAAACAACAGGAGGGTGATGGTACCTTTACTGAGTTGGAAAAGGACATTTTGGAAGGGTCTTCAAATGAGATTATTAGCACATGTTGAGTAAGGAAATCTGGACTCGGAAGAGATAGGTGAGAGCCTATGACTTTGACTTGGGAGTCATCCACACGTGGTAGTTAAAGTCATGGGACTGGATGAGGGAGAAACTAAAGAAAAAAGCCTATCGATGACCCTAGAAATAAGCCTTGGCCAGAGTAGGGGGAAGCAGCCCAAGAGTCTGCAGAAGAGGAGCCAACATGGTAAATGGCCATTGGTTAAGTTTGGCATCACAAAGGCCAAGAACTTAAACAGAGCAACACAGCTGACTGGGTGGCTTATAGTTGAGAAGTTGAATTTGATGGAGAGAGAGTACTGACTCGTGGTTTTGCATGATGGAGACCACCAATGATACTCTAGACTTCTGCCATGTGATAATATGTTGATTTACTACACATTGAATGAGAGTGTATAACCCTTTCAGGAATTAGTAATGCTTACTATCAACTTTGCTCATGCTTTCCTCCATCCAGCTTTCCTTACTTTTACAACTTAAGTGTTGCTGTGGGATAGAGTATTTGCGACTTTATTTTTATTTTTTAAAAGACTATTTATTTATTTGACAGAGACAGAGAGGGAGTGCGAGTGGGGGCAGGGGCAGAAGGAAAGAAAGAATCCTGAAGCAGACTCCCCACTGAGCATGGAGCCCCCCCAAGGGCTGGATCCCAGGACCCCGAGATCATGACCTGAGCCAAAATCAAGAGTCGAAGCCTTAACCAACTGAGCCACCCAGGCGCCCCTGCAACTTTATTTTTAAAAATGCTGTCAGTGGGGGCACCTGGGTGGCTCAGTCAGTGAAGCAGCCCACTTGTGATTTTGGCTCAGGTCGTGATCTCAGGGTCCTGAGATCCAGGTCAGGGGGGAGTCTGCTTCAGGATTCTCTCTCTCCCTCTCCTTCTGCCCCTCCCCCTGCTTGTGCTGACTCTCGCTCTGTCAAATACATAAATAAAATCTTTTAAAAAAATGCTGTCAGTGGCACATTTCTAATTAATGAATTCCAAAATTATTTGATAAAAATGATAAAGTTACAGTATTAAAATTCAGACTTACATTACGTCAACATTATTTATGATTCTATGTAATCAATAACTTTCTGTTTTTTTGTCCTGAATATATTTACAGGAGTCTTCAAATGTCTAGAATGATGATTTCCTTTTGTAAACTAACCACATTCTTCTGAGTGTTTTGAGTTTGGCTAATTATGACAAATTCCTTTATTGGCCATTTTCTGAGTATTTTAAGTTTGCCTAATTATGAGATATTACTTATTATGAATTCTAACACAGAAAGTGTCACCAGGAAGAGAGAGCTTTAACCAAGTTCTTTGTTACAGGGAAGTAAATGTTTTCGACGCGGTGCTCACTTCCCTGGAACATCAACCGTATTGTGGGAGTATTTGGAGGTAAGAAACCTACTGGGCTGGGTTTATTAAAACTATATTTTTTGGTAACTCTTTGTTTTAGAATAGTTTTAGATTTGCAGAAAAACTGGGAGGATGGTACAGAGAGCTCCTGCTTACCACAGTTTTCCCTATTGTGGACACCTTACATTATTAGTATGTTACATTTGTCACAACTAATGAACCATTTCATTAATACATTATTATTAAAGTTCACAGCTTATTCCTATTTCCTTAATTTTTAACCCAATATCCTTTTTTTTTTTTCCTGCTCCAGAATATCCAATCCAGGATACCACGTCACATTTAGTTGTAATGTCTCTTTAGGTTCCTCTTGGCTGTGGTAGTTTCTCAGATTTTCTGTGCTTTTGATGACATGGACATTTTTGAGTTATGCTGTTCCAGTATTTGATAAGATGTCCCTCAATTTAGGTTTGTATGTAGTTTTTCTCATGATTATATCGGGGTTTTAGATTCCACAGGAAGAGGTAAAGTGTCATTCTTATCCCATGATAGGAAGGGTACATACTGTCACATTACATACGCTGTTACTGTTCACCTTGATCACCTGGCTGAGGCTATTGTTTGTCTGGTTTGTCCAATGTTTCACTCTCTCCTGCCCTCACCCTTTTCATACTGTACTCTTTGGAGAGAAGTCACTCATGTTAACCTATACTTAATTAGTAGGGAGTGATACTCCACCTCACTGAGAGCAGTTTCTCCATAAATTACTTGGAAATCTTCTGCATGGGAGATTGATCTCTTGTCTCTTGTCTGATTGTTCATTCAGGGTTCAGTCGGTCAATAATTTAGATGAGTACAGACTCATGGATATATATTTTGTGCTTTGGATTCTAAAACATTACTACTTTATTTTGTTGCTGAAATCATCCCATCTTTGCCATTGCGAACATTATACTGCTCTTTCAGTTGGCTCCTCTGTCATTTTGACACAGTGTGTGTGTTGAATACTTTGTTAGTTTCTAGCCCTACATGGGCTCAGTTTCATGTTATATATTCACTGTCCAATTTCTAGAATTAATAATTTCTCCGAAGATCCCTGGTTCTTTCTTTTTGAAAATGGTTTTAGAAACCAAGATCTGGTTGCTAGATGTGTACATTGATACTGGGGTGTCATTTCTTCTAGGTGATCTCAGCAGACAGAAAGGAAATCTAACTTGCATTTATAGAACATGTATAAATATTTCTGTGTATGATATCTGTATGTAGATTATACTAAGCACGAGTTCATACTGGTGTCTTCAACTATAATGCTTGTTTATTCCATCCTCCCTGTTTCTACCTTGTTTATTTCTACCTTGTTTATTCCATCCTCCCCCCTTTGCTTCTTTTTATATCCCACCCCAATGATGAGAAGCCTGACTCCTATCACCCATCATCCATTTACTTAACTGTCCAATTCCAGTTTACATGTATAGTGGTTTTAGAATTTTTAATATCAAACTCTTTTAATATATAGTTATTTCAACCTGTGCATCAAATATCAGTATAGGAAGAAATTTTTGTACTCTAGTTAATCTGTAAACCAATGAGCATAATATATTGGAGAGGAGTCAATAAGAAGTTAGTTTTTTTCCCTCCCCTTGGGAATCCTGACTAATACAGCCTCTATTCTGCAATCCCCTCCTATGACCCACCAATCTATTTTGCTAAAAACAGTCCATCTGGTTTTAAATTTGCAGAATTTCCACCAACATTATCATAGTCTTAGTTATGTGTACACCTTCTCATCTGTCTCTGTAAGTGAAAAAGGAAGCCATCTACAGATTAATTCATTCCCTGATATTAATTCTGCTGACTTTTATTCTCTCCCTGCCCCTGCCTGAGTCAAGAGAGATTCCCCTCAGGGTTGTTCGCTGAACTTTTTTTACTTACTTGAATTTAAATTGCCAGCTTTTCTATTATTACCTTTATACTTACAGAGTAGTTACCTTATTGAAAAATGACCACCTAATTTAATAGTTTAGATTTTATACATCTAATGAGAATGTTGTAGGCATTGAAGCCTTGAGAAATTTGGTCTTGATTTGTCCAAATGCAGTAGCATGCTCTACAGTTCTCAGGACACTAGAATAAGAAAAAAAGTCAATGGAAATGATCAGTGTGTATCACTCAGGAGACACTGAAACTGGGCCATGATCAGCCCCAGTAAATCCTTTGGCATTACCTCCTTTGGAGATATTGATATACTTCCAGTGGTGTCCTGCAGAAAAATAACTATAGAAATAGATTTTGTTAATATACTTCTGGGGAATTATACTATCTGATACAGTTGATAGTAATGCTTGAAAGTAAAGTTTATTAATCATTAAAAAAATTAATTAATCATTAATAAAAGAAATTTTATTTTTTCTAATTTTTTTAAAGATTTTATTTATTTATTTGACAGAGAGAGAGGAACACAAGTGGGGGCGGTGGGAGAGGGAGAAGCAGGCTCCCCGTGGAGCAGGGAGCCCGATGCAGGGCTCGATCCCAGGAACCTGGGATCATGACCCGAGCCGAAGGCAGATGCTTGACGACTGAGCCACCCAGGTGCCCCTCATGGTTGAGATTTTAGACTGGATAGTTTTTTTTGGGGGGGGGAAGAAAGGAAGGAAGAAAGGAGGGAAGAAAGGAAGAGATGGAGGGAGGGAAAGATTTGCAAAGGGAGGTACAGACGAAAGTTCATTTGACACAGACTCTATTTTGTGACATTTGTCTAGTTTTAGTGTTATTCTTATGGGAACATACATCTATTAAAAATTATACTGAACTCAAATGCAATTTAAATTAAAATTTAGCTTAATTTTTTTTGAACTGAGTAATGACAACTAAAACACTTCCATTAAATAGTCACTATTCCTTTGGGAAGTCAGTTTTCAGAAACACATTTGTGTATTTTTCCCACCTACTTGTTTGGAGGAGTAAAGCAATGATCATAAGGATAGAAAAGATTGTTATGTGAAAATGTACTCTGCGTCCATCTTCCTGCAGGGAATTGTGAGAGCTTATGACTAATTTCTGATTACTTACGAAAAAGTCATTCCTCTCACTTTATGATAAAATCCTTAATAGTTTTCACAGGCAGCTTTAAATGATGGAAACAACTTTTTTTTTCTTCCTTTGCAAAGTTTTATTTTTCCATTTACCTCTCATCAGTAATGTGTCATGAGGTTCCCTCAATAAGATATTTTTAATCTCTGAGCATTCCTTCAAAGATTTTGCTTTAAGGACCAAAAAAGTCAAATCAACATTTTATGTTACTGTGCTACCATTTACATCGTTAAGAGGCACATGCAAGGTTGTGTGCCCCGTGTGGGGGTTTCTACTCAGTGCTGAATTCTGAGAGCTCTCAACTTAATCATAAGGTTGGCGCATTGAAGACATATTTGGGGAGGGTGAGGAGCAGGGACATGAAATAGCAACAGGCTTAAACAGTCGCTAATTAGAACATAACAGATGCCATGGGTTGGGGGTGGGTGTGGTAGGGCATGTATTTTTGGCCACATCCAGGTTTTTGTGCTATGAAATTTAATTGAGATTTGAATGTACAAAATCTTGTATTGCCTCTCCCCCTTGGGTTCTAATTTCTAACCAGTGTATCACTATAGTTAAAGGTTATTATGAAATTAATCTGTGGCTAACAAAATAAGGTTTTTGACATCTGGGTTTAGTTCATACTGTTGCAAGAAATCACAAAGGACTGACGCTGGGTTCTCAGATGGCTGGTGGCTTGTGAAACACAGACATCTCTGAGGGGTTTGTAGGGGCTGGAATAACCGCCTTACATGTGTGAGGTTTTGCATTTTTCTCTCACATTTTGATTCGTCTGAAAGAAGTGAAGATATTCGGGGTGCCTGGGTGGCTCAGTCGGTTAAGCGTCTGCCTTCGGCTCGGGTCATGATCCCAGGGTCCTGGGATTGAGCCCCGCATCAGGCTCCCCGCTCAGCGGGAAGCCTGCTTCTCCCTCTCCCTCTGCGCACTGCTCTGCCTACTTGTCCTCTCTCTCTCTCTCTGTGTCAAATAAATAAATAATCTTTAAAAAAAAAAAAGTAAAGATATTCCTTAGTCATCATATTGGGATTTTCTAAGAAATGTCAGTTTTTGGCGTTCTATTCAGTATTTATTATATAATAAGGCATAACCACTTTTTCCCCCAAATCATAGGTTTTTCTGAAAATGCCCATTCTGTCTTCTTCCCTCAAATGAAATACTTATTACTTTCTTACTGTCTTTCTTTTCTTTCTCTGTGTAGGAGATTGGTCTTTTCTCTCCCACAACAGTGAATCCATTTTCTCTTTTGTTATTCCAAAGTTAATTTTTCTTATCCTTTGTCCCCCAAATGAATAATTCTCCCTTTAAGCCCCCAAGAAAGTACATTTTGCATATGCTCCTCATAGTGAATTTCCTTCATTCCTTGCTTCTTGAAATACAATTTTTCCTTTCTGCTTTTTTACTCACAGGTAACATTTCTTCCCTTGCTCTTCCGATCCCCCAAATTGATGACTTTTAAAATGATTTTTTTTTTCATTTTTTCTGATAAGTTGAAGAAGCAACATCAGGATCTAAAGTTACAATTGTAATATCCTCATCAGTGTCTTCTTCGAGAAATTTCTGCGAATAATTACTTTTGTGTACCGGGTTGGCCCATTTTTTTCTCTGCCTAGCACTCCTAAATTTACACTTATAAAGTATATGCGACTATGTTTAATAAGCATAAAAGGGTTTTATTTTACTAAAATTGAAAACATCCTCTGTTCATGTATAAGTCTTAAACTTACGAGATATTACCTATGGACTTGTAATGGTTTGAATATATAGCAAGCCTGTTTTTTGAGGCTTCCTGGGATATTACAGCTTTACTTTCCATTTTCTCTGGTTTACTGGTCAGCACAACTGTCCTGCCTCACTCCCTTACCGCTCTACAGAAGTATTTATTCATTCATCCGGTAATTACTGAGCACCTGCTATGTGCCAGACTCTTCCCTGGGGGCTGGCATAAGTGGTTAGCTGTAGTGATCTGGGTCCACTCCCATGGGGCTAATGGTTTATTTAGGGGGACGATATTGAAATAAATCAACCAATACATATCCATGCACCCGAACATACCCTGATTGTGCGTTGGAGGGTGACATGATTCCTTTGACCTTCGATAGCTATTGATTTTCTTTCTTTCTCATAAATAGTTGTAATTCCTGCTGCCACTTACTGAGAGGTTACCATGTTTCAGGGACATCATTCAGTCTTTTAATTGCATTGTCTCATCTGATCCCCCAGATGCCCATCGATAGGCTATTATTATATATGTTCTACACATGTGGAAATTGAGTCCTAGAATGATTATTATTTAGCAGGTAAACTGGAGTCAAAGTCAAGTCTAGGGGTTTGGTGCCTGCCGAATCAGTTCACACAGCTCTTTCCCTTACTGCCAGATGGTCACTTCCTGTTTCTAATGGGGACCTCAGTTTTATTTCTCCAAACCACTAATGTGAGTTTTAGATACTGTTCCCTCAACGATCATTTATTTTTTATGCACTCAATAGGCTCATATGCTAGCACCTAAACGGTACCCATAATATTCCTACCTGGCCTTAATTATCTTGGCTCGCTGGCATATGACCCAACAGAGGACAGTCAGACTCAGGGGGTGTCAGTCTTGGGTTTCTTTCTTTTTTTTTTTTTTTTTAAGATTTTATTTATTTATTTGAGAGAGACAGGGTGAGAGAGAGATTACGAGTGGGGGGAAGGGTAGAGGGAGAAGCAGACTCCCCCCTGAGCAGGGAGCCTGATGCGGGACTCAATCCCAGGACCCTGGGATCATGACCCGAGCCAAAGGCAGACGCTTAACAACTGAGCCACCCAGGCACCCCAGTTTTGGGTTTCTCCTGGAGATACAGATGTCTTCTCTTTCGACTGCAGTTTCCACGTTGGAATGATTTCAACCCAAAACTCACTCTCCTGATCTCATGAGAGATGTCTCCTGCAGTCTGATCATCTCCGAATTCTGCCTACAACACGGTTTTAGGAAGGAACCGCACACAGGAGGGGTTGGAATTAGGAAGAGACCGAGAAATTATCACCAGAGTTTGATCATGACCTTTGCACAACTGAATTGTAGTGTGTAAATATACAACCTCACTACATATGCCAATTAAGTCAACAAATTGACTCTCTTACCACTTGGCTGGCACTTTCTTGGATCAAGAGTTTAGACAGTGCCACCAGGTATGCAAACCATTTCTGTATTAAAACAGTGAAGGCAGGCCCAGGGAAGGGGCAGGTCTGACTCCTTAAATGCTCAGTGTTCATGGGGATGAAGAGGCAAAGGAAATAGAGTATAGAGGGAAAAGGAGGCCTGTGATCAACACCAGCTCCTTCTTGTTTTCCAGGGGCTCCCACGGGTGATGCATAGGTATGTGGAACAGTGAGGGTCTGTCGCACTGTGTCAAAGGAAATGTCATCTGCAGCTCAACGCAGGTTTTAGAGCTAAGGAAGACAGATGAGATACAATCTACATTGCCAAGGCTGGCATTAAATCCAAGCATATTAGAGGAGTCTTTGCAAAGAGAGGCTGGTCTGAGCCCTATCAATTTCTCTGGGTTCCCGACCAGGCATGTTACAGAGCAAATTCATATCAGCTTTGTGGAAAAGTCATCTGTTGGTCCAAAAGCCAGTGCCAAGCTGTCTTTGGCACATGACAGCTGGAAGAAATTTCCTTCTCAAATCAGTGTTTCAATGCAGGCACTCCCCGGATTGGTTAAAGAGGAAGGAAAGGGTAAAAGAAATGAAGATGCACAGATCAGTGATGTGAGAGGCAGAAGGAGCAAAGGGGGATCTGATGGAGAAAATTAAATGAACTGTAAGTGGCTCATAAAGACACCACTGCAGGTTTCAGAGAAGTCACCTGTCAGAAGTCATTTTCTTACAGGACATAATTTACCCTATTGACAATGATGGGTTTACACTCAATTCAAAGCTGTGTTCCCAAACTGGATTTTTGCCTTTATTTCTTAAAACATTGGCTTAGCTCAGACAAAAGCAGAGGCTCGGTAGTATTGCGATACTCAACATTCATGGTTTTCTTGCCAATGTTACCCTGAAATTTGCATTTAAAATGATCCAGTGCCAATTTACCCTTTAAAGCCAGCACCATGGCAATGTCCACCAAGAGCGTAGGGACAACAGGCCCGGTAGTGGTAGGTCCGAGAGGTCTGAGAGCTGTTGTATTGTTGCCACGCAATCGTTCCCCGTGGGAACTCCTGCAGGGCACATGCAATCTGGAGCCTATTTGCCAAGTAAACCACATTTCTTGATTAAAAAAAATACATCTATATATCTAAAACTTTATGGTGCCTTTAGCAGATAAGCATTAAAACTATATCATCTTTTTTTAACTTCAAATCTCATTTTGTCCATTGTATTTTTTTTTCCTTTAAAACAAAAAGTCACATTGCTTTTCAGCTTAAGAAAAAAAATATACACATATATATGTGTGTGCATTTATTATTAAAGATTTAATCCATTCTGATAAATATGGAGCAAAAACAGTAATTGGAATACCATCACCTGAGACAAGTACTGTTCTTCCAAATCTTCCGGAGTTTATATGAACTCCTGGATATACACATACATGCGCGCACACACACATACATATATACACACACATATATATGTATGTATGTACGTATGCACGCATGTATGTGTATTATTTTCACTGCCTGCCTTCTCTTCCACAAAGATATGAACTCTAGAAGAGCAGGGATCTCTTTTCGAATACTATACTCCCTAGAACAGAGGCTGACATATGGTAGGAGCTCAATATATATGTTTGTTGAGTGAAAAAAAAATAGAAATATTCTTCCTACTTGTGTTTTTGTAGGGCTAATTAAAGGGAAAGACTTGTAAGGTCAGAGGATCCATTTTAATCCTCATTATATTTAGAGCCTAACATGTAAAAAAAAATAACTTTAGAATTTTAACAATTTAAAAAAGAACCCTAGAGATCTGTACTTAGAAATTCAGAGGACAGTGATAGTTGCCTACCCAGTTATATTTCCCCTTTCTCCCCTCCAAGGGACACTAATATCTTATCCATATGTTGATGCCTGTGGTAGCAGAATTCTAAAGGTTCTCCCCCAAGATTCCCATCTCATGGTTATCGTATCAAATACCAATGTAGGTACTGCTCCGAAGGGGGTTTGCAGATGAAATTCAGGTTATTTCTCCTGATTTAGGTAGGGAGATTATCCTGGTTTATCCATATATATAGTATGTCAGAAAGTAATATGTATTATGACAAACAAAAAGAGCAAGTGAAGGGAATTGGGAGTATGAGGTGGGTGTTGCAATTTTAAATAAAATGGGCCGGAGAGACCTTCCTGAGAAGGTGAGCATTTGAACATGGGCCTAGGAATGGTGAGGGGTGAGCCATGTTTCCATCTGAGGGGGAGAGCATTTCAGGCAGAACCACCTCTACCACCCCGTACTGCTCACCTTTGTCCAAGACCCTGTAGCTACTCAGTCTTAGCCATAAAGCCAACGAAGACTTTTATACATCAGTCAGACTTTGGGAGGCTTCAGTGAGGAATATTTTGGAAATAATGGTGGAATTCTGTTAGAAGGGGAGAGAGTGTTTTCTGTGGAGAGAGAAACAAATACCCATTTACAATGCATTGACATGTGTATTCAAATAGATTTCCCATTCTTGGAGAAGAACTAACAAGAAAAGTCACATACACATCTGCTCTCATCACAAATATATTTAACTTTCACGTTGCTCATGTAGATTCTCAAGGAGCTTGCCCCAGAAAAGAAGCAGCGTTAGAGCTAATAGCAACAAAGCAAATTCTAATATTTTCCTTCCTTTGGCTAAAGAGAGAAACCCTTCCCCTCCTTGTCACAGAAATGGATAGCCTACTTGATGGATTTCTACATTTTGATTTATATCTATTTCACTGTGGGGTGGAATAAGAGTACGGATCTATAGAAGAGGGAACAAGAGTAGCTTAGAGGAATTTGTGATTTCAACATTTGAGAAAAATATGGGCACTGGGAGGAAATAATGATACTCATCAAAAGGCACCATAGAGCAACATTATGGAAAGAATATGCTTGTCTGCAATTCTATTTTGAGAATGAATGATTAGCTTGTACTGCAATTCCACAAGGTTCCCTCCTTGTTTTCTCTGCTGGAGATCATGATTGTGTGTGGAAGTTTCAGGCTCGTGCCCCAGCCATTGTATGGGGCACACTGTGTTAAGGTGGAGTTCCCAGAGCTCCCAGGGGAAATAGGCAGGGGATTAATCAATTGACAAATATTAGTTGAGTTCTGTATAGTTAGGAATTTGTTCCCATGCTCGAAGCGGAGGGAACTCCCTGCTCCCCCAGAAGTGAAAAATAAAAACCACAGTGGATTAAACAGGATAGATACATGTTTCTCTCCTCTAAAAGACACCTGGACCTAGAGATAGTAAGACGAGGCAGTATATTATATGGTGTTCTACCACTGTATTAGCCAGGGTTCCACAGAGAAACAGAACCAATAGGAAATATAGACATATATATGTGGCATTTCCTATGGAACATATATGTATATAATAGGAATTGGTTCAATTGACTGTGGAGTCTGTACAAAGTTCATGATCTGCCATTTGCCAGCAGGGGAATCAGAAAAGCCAGTGATGTAATTCAGTGCAAATCCAAAAGCCTGAGAATTAGGGAGCTGGTAGTGTAAAGCCCAGAAAAGCCCAAGAATGGGGAGTGCTAAACTGAGGACAGGAAAAGTCGGGTGTCTCAGCTCGAACAGAGAATGAGCCTTGGCCCTTCCTCCACATTTTTGTTCTATTTAAATCCTCTGTGGATTAGAGGACATCCAGCCACAATGGGGAAGGCAATTTTCTTTACACAGCCTCCTGATTCAAATGCCAGTCTCTTCCGTAGGCACTTCCTCAGTCACACACAAGAATAATGTTTTATCACCCACCTGGGCAACCGTTGGCCCAGTCAAGTTGACACATAAAATTAACTGTTAAAAGCATGGCAGACCACTGAGGCTATTTCTGCGCCATTCCTCTGCTATCCTCAGCACTGGCTTTCCAGCTCACAGTCCTACACAGCTGATTGAGGTTTAGTCATCCTATGTGCACACCTGCTATCAGAAGTCCACACCCTCAAATTCACATATCTTTGAAGACATTTTTGAAAAGTAATACACAACATTTCCACCTACGTCATATTTGTCAGGACTTCATTGTGTGGACTTAAGTCTATATTTTAGTAGACTATGTGCCCAATTGCAACTCAGAACTTTTATGATGAAGGGTGAATGGGACTATAGGCACGAGGGGGCAGCAACTGGAAACTGAGATCTTAGAATGTTTCTTGGATTAGTAAGAATGTCGTATATGCTTGAAGCTTCAAACCCCATTATACCAACTTGTCTAGATAGTTTGGGCAAACAATGTACTTTATGGTGAATGTGCACTTTGCTTCTGGGGGTTGGGAATTTTAGTAACTGTGGTAAGTCATGGAGGCACGTAGGCATGGGGGGCACATGTTACGACATGACAGACTCCAATAAAAACCTGAACTTGTAGGCTCAAACAACGTTCCCTGGCAGAAAACACTTCATATGCATTGCTGTGGTTCCTTGCTGGAGGACTGAGTGTGTCTCTTGCAAATCTAGCGAGAGAACACTCTTAGAAGCTCACACCTGGTATCCTCCAGACTCTGCCACATGTACCTTTCCCACTTATTGATCCTAATTTTTATCCTTTGGTCTCAATAAACCAAAGCCATAAGTGAAATGACTTCTGAGTTCTACATGCCAGATGTGCTAAATGCCTTATAGGTATTTAATATACATTAATCTTCCTAACAATCCTACAAAACCTTTGTCTCCATTTTACAAAGCAGGGGCTGGGAGCTTTGATAGATTACTTTGTCCAAGTTCTCGCATCTTGTGGGTGGAAGAGCCCACATTGGAACAAAGGGAGCCTCTGAATATATATGTTCTTCACTATAAGGTAGGCTCTGGAAGCTGTGGGAAGGAGAATGTCTGGAGTGTAGGTGTATGTCATTTTTTAAAATGGTGGAACAAACAACAGATTGTTGCAATAGATTTTGTTATTTTTAGAAGTTGTTTGATCTTTCATTGCTGTTGACTTTGGGCTTGCAAAGGTGGCTTGCATTGTCCAATGGACTATGGCCCTACATTACAGCATGAAATTTCAAACAGAGACTTTAGAGCCTCCACAGGTTTCCATTTCTCATGAATTCCTGTGATGAGAATATCAAGGCTTGGGTGACATTGACTTTTCAGCTTGAGTTCTGGAATGAGAAGACATATGGAACCCCCAAAATTCCAACTCAGGACTGGAGTAGAGGAAGCAGAGCACACTCATCTCACCCATGAGGAAGAGATATAAATGTGGAGCCACTAATGTTTCGGGATTGTTTGTTATGCAACATTACCACAGCAAGACTGACTAATACAGTTGTATAACAAATATGTAATTTTAAATGGAAATGATTTGAATAGGTTGCTAGAGTCCCCCAGAATCATTCTTATGATTAAGTCATTTTAATTAGTAAACAGTGTTTTTTTTTTTTTTGCATCACTAAATAATTTGATATTTCTATCAAGAGAAAAGGCCCACAATTATTGAGTATTTACTATGTGGCAGGTACTTTTCTAGCTATTTACATGTATGAACCCAAGTAATACATGTAAGGATGTTGTCCCAGTGGAAATTATGGAGGCTAAGTACTTTTTCCCGCATTCAGGAAATGATTTCAAATGCCGCAAGTGGTCTGCATCCAGAGAGTACAATGTTGCCCACTATGTAATATTGCCAAATAAACTTGTATATTTAAGCATAGTTTACATGTGGATTTTTAAAGTTAGATACACAAATTAGGAAATTTGCAGATTGATTGTATAAGGAAAATGGACCAGCATTTAGTTTGTGTTCTGAATCTCTCTCTCTCTCTCTCTCTCTCATGCACATACTCTCTCTCTCTCTCACCCCCACCTGAACACACATATTTTGGTGGATGGTAAAGCTCATGAATATTTTGACCTCCCTAGAGATAATTTAATATGTACATGAGTAATTTGAAGATTTTTTTTTCAGAGACTTCGCATATTGAAAGGATTGCTCAGTGCTAACCTTTGAGGAACAACTTGCATCGTTAAATGTTTCATTTAATTTCTCTCTCAGTGTAGTGAGGAGACATTTATGTATTGGTTAACATGATGAATGCAATGCCAACTACATATTAGCTTTTTTGGCTTTTGTTGTATGCATCCATTCACTTTAGGAGCACTTATAGTATATTTTCCACTAGAAACATAACCAAAAACAGGGCGCCTGGGTGGCTCAGTTGGTTAAGTGACTGCCTTCGGCTCAGGTCATGATCCTGGAGTCCCGGGATCGAGTCCCGCATCGGGCTCCCTGCTCGGCAGGGAGTCTGCTTCTCCCTCTGACCCTCCTCCCTCTCACGCTCTCTGTCTCTCATTGTCTCTCTCTCAAATAAATAAATAAAATCTTTAAAAAAAAAAAAAAGAAACATAACCAAAAACAAATTGGGTTTTTGATATTTTGAAAATCTCTGTGGTTATTAATTATGGGGGAAAATGTTACATAGTTTGCAGACTTCTACATAACACAAAGAGATGGGGATTTGCACTTTTCTAGGAAATTGGGGACCCATAAGTAATAAATTTCAACAATTTGGAGCTTCCTTACTGCTACAGGCATATATATATCTACACCTTATCAAGATGCACCAGATGTGGACTAAGAAGCATTTTACTGTGTCATATTCCATATGTACTTAGATATTAATTTATAGTAGAGTAATGGAACAGGTGGTGACTTGGGATATAATATGTCATCACCTTTGATGGCTTAGTGAATGATCATTTAATAAATAAAAATTCATTATGATTTACACAAAGAAGTAGAGAAAAATAATACCAATTTCTAACCTGTCATTATTTTGTCTCATCAAAAATTTTTTTCTCTAGTGACATAAGGTACAGTGCTAAGAAAGGCATTTTATTCGTCTTTTCAATCCATCTGCTTTTGATGTGCCTGAAGATTGATTCTTCACAATGACCCTCCCCCGCTGAGTCTCCTGTCTGTCTCTTTCTCCATCTCTCTGTCTCTGTCTCTATGTTAGACCATGTAACTATTTCCATCACTTTTCCGGACAGTTATTTTGGTGTGTCATTTTGCTGAAAAGTATAAAAGTTAATCACAGATTTAGATCACTGAGAAAAGGGGGTTGGTAGTTCTAATGATTTCCATTGTTTGATGAGAATTCATTAACTAGACAAATTATAGTGAAATCACATATTTTACTTTTTCAGTTTATCACAGAAATATGCGTACAGTTCATAGATCTAGAAACTGGTAGTTAAAGATAATTTGTCACACTGGAAATGGGAAACCACAATACTGGGCCTTTTCTGAAAGACTGGTGACTATTTCTGGCAGAAGTGTGTTGCTTAGGTGTAGATATTTACTATCCTGCCAGCATAGGGATGTTGTTATCAAATGTCATTCATTTCAGCAGACGTGATTGGCGGAAGTGTTCTTTCTTGACACAAACATATTTCAGGTCAGTTAAAAAAAGCAGATGTTGGCTTTAGGTGTCCAGGGTTCAAACTGTGTCTTTATTCTGTGTTTGATGTCTGTGACCTTGGGCAGTGTATTTGTGCCTTAGTGTGCCAATCACTAACATCAGAATGACTCCTTCTCCTTAAAATAACAGTGGTTATTACTGTAAGAAACATGTTAATGTAGGCATCCAACAATTACACATCAAAGATCGAAGTGTCCTTTAGGGAATACATGCTACATTTCAGGTTTTAGTCTCACATTGTATGGGTTGCATGTATTTTTTTTAATTTTATTTTTTATTTTTTAAAGACTTATTTTATTTATTTGAGAGAGAGAGAGCGGGCAGGGGAGGGGAGAGGAAAAGGGCTCCCGGCTCAGCAGGGCTCCATCTCACCACCCCCAAGATCACAACCTGAGCCAAAATCCAGAGTCAGATGCTTAACCAACTGTACCACCCGGGCGCCCCCAAATGCATTATTTTTTAATGTGTTTTCTAGTCTAGATGAAGATTTTTCTTTAAGAAGAATTGGAAAATCCGAAAATATACATGAAATCCACGGTTACATCATGTATGTTTTTTCCTACTAAGTTTTTAAATGAAATATTTGCCAGTGAATTTCAACTTCAACAGTCTGATCAGTTAAATTCATGATTGGAAAGATAGAAAATGAGCAGAAGAGTGAACTTCGTGGAAATGACAACCCTGAAAAAATTTGTTTTCCTAGAGAACCAATGAGAGAATGCCAGAAGAAGCCACAAGCTCTTCCTCCTAAGACTTCACAAATTTGCTTAAAAGCTATGCCTACCCTTTAAAGGAGCTGACACTTGACATTTTCCTAGGTTATAAGTAATTTAGGTAATAAAACTGTAGGGAAATTGAACTTGTCAGCATGTTAAGTGCATTTGTCTCTCCGAATATAATAAACTATGTTGGTGGAATGGTTGATAATCGTAGGCCTGTTTTTCTAATTTATCAGTAAGGTGTAAAACTTTTTTTTTTTTTTACTTTTATTTGCTTCCTCTATTTGTTACCAAGTGTCAAAATTAAAACTTGACATAAAACAAATATCTTTATAATATTGTTTACTAGAGTCTCAGGGTTATGGAGTAAGAGTATTTTGCAGCCCTATTAATTTAAAGTTTGATGTTTTGCTGGATGGATTTATTAAAAGTCCCCCACCATTTATGATTTGAAATATTTTTATTTTATAGAGTGTGATATATTTTGTTAAATGATACAGTTTGTGTAAGTTATCATTTAATCCACAACTGGAGGTAAGGCACTTAAAGGTCAGATACGTGAAGGAAGGTGAACATTTGTAAAGCGTGTTGGCAAAAACTTCTATTTTGCTTTAACGCTCATGGAGAACGTAAGTAACATGAGCTCTGAGGGAAGAATAGCAAGCATGTTCATTGTGTGCCAGGCAGATTCAAAGTGGTTTTTAGGTGAATAAACTTGTTTGATCCTCACAACAGTCCTAGGTGGTAAGTACTATTATTATCATTATCCTCATTTTTAAAATATTTATTATTATTTTATATTTTAAAGATATTTATTGGGGTGCCTGGGTGGCTCAGTTGGTTAAGCGACTGCCTTCGGCTCAGGTCATGATCCTGGAGTCCCTGGATCGAGTCCCGCATTGGGCTCTCTGCTCGGCAGGGAGCCTCCTTCTCCCTCTGACCCTCCTCCCTCTCATGCTCTCTCTCTATCATTCTCTCTCTCTCTCTCAATAATAAATAAATAAAAATCTTTAAAAAAAAAGGTATTTATTTATTTGAGAGAGAGAGACAGAGCATGAGCAGGGGGGAAGGGGCAGAGGGAGAAGCAGACTCCCCGCTGAGCAGGGAGCCCAATTTGGGGCTCGATTCCAGGACCCTGGGATCATGACCTGATCCGAAGGCAGACGCTTAACCCATTGAGCCACCCAGGTGACCCATCATTATCCCTCTTTTAATAGATGAGGGGCGCCTGGGTGGCTCAGTCCGTTAAGCGGCTGCCTTCGGCTCAGGTCATGATCCTGGGGTCTTGGGATCGAGCCCCACATCCAGCTCCCTGCTCAGCGGGGAGTCTGTTTCTCCCTCTTCCTCTGCCTGCCACTCTGCCTACTTGTGCGCTCTCTCTGTCAGATAAATAAATAAAATCTTAAAAAAAAAAAATAGATGAGCAAACCGAGGCACAGAAGGGTTCAGTAACTTGTCTAAGGCCACGCAGCCGGTGAATTTCAGAGTTGGAATTCAAATCCAGGATGTTGGCACCAGAAAAGGACCCTATACTGGGGTGCTTAGGTGACTCAGTCGTTCAAGCGTCTGCCTTCGGCTCGAGTCATGATCTCAGGGTCCTGGAATTGAGCTCTCCCCACACTGCACACTGGCCTCGTGAGCCCTGCGTTGGGGAGTCGGGAGTCTGCTTCTCGACCCGCCCCCCCAATTGTGAGCTGTCTCTCTCTCAAATAAATTAAAAACAAAAATCTTAAAAAAAAAAAAAAGAAAGAAAAAGACCCTTTATCCCTAAACAGTGTTCATTCCCAATTTGCATATTTGCTATATATAGCATAAAGGGACTTGAGCTATAACTCTCATGTACTATTAAAAAATAAAATCAGGGGCGCCTGGGTGGCGCAGTCATTAAGCGTCTGCCTTCGGCTCAGGTCACGGTCCCAGGGTCCTGGGATCGAGCCCCGCATCGGGCTCCCTGCTCAGCGGGAAGCCTGCTTCTCCCTCTCCCACTCCCCCTGCTTGTGTTCCTGCTCTTGCTATCTTTCTCTGTCAAATAAATAAATAAATAAAATCTTTAAAAAAAGATGATTAACCTGATTCACTTTAAAAAAATAAAATAAAATAAAAAATAAAATCAAAGGGAGGCAAAGATTGTAAACCATTAAGACATTAATCTGGGTGGAGGATACATCGGTGCTTGATATGTTATTTTCTCTTGTGATCTACGGTTTGAAATCTTTCATAATAAAAAAAATGCTGAGAAAATTAAATGTCCTCTTCTGTGACGCCGATGCAGTGTTGTCAATCTCTAAGTCAGGGCCTGAGCCTAGTCCGTTTCCTGGCACGGTCCACTCCCTGTGACAGAGCTGCTTCCTGTTCTCTCACACACATTAACAATCGTCAAGTATTATAGTTTGTAACTATCGTGTGATTATGGAGGAAGCTAAATGACAGATGGAGTAAAAGTGACTTGAGAAAGTCTACAGATCTCTCTCTTCAGATACCCAGGGTCTACTATGTTTTGCAACTACCCCGGTCATGGAGAGTTGAGTAGACATTTCCATCAGCTCCATTCTGGTTATTAATGAGATGGCAGCATTTGCCAATCTGCTCCTTCCATATTCCACATCCTGGAATTGATGAATAACACTTCTCATGCTTAATCTCTTAATTGGAGACAAATAAAACAAACCCAGAAGATTTTCCAGGAAAAATATGACAATAATCAGATCTTTAGATGTTGTATCCTCCCTCTGAGGACCTAAAGTAAAAGTAGTTTTGAAACATAAGCAACGTTGATATTTAGCATATGAAAACATGAAAATTTGACTTTTGGCATGAAGATGACCGTTGAATCTGATAGTGTCTTTCTTTTTAATGTAAGATAATACTGTATGAACACGAATTATCTCCTGTAGAAATTTAGATGCATATGCAATTAAGCTGGATTTGTTATGACCTTAGCTGACAAAATACACAGTTTTGTTGTGAATAAGCCTCACTGAATAGGAACTGAAAATGCATTTAAGTGAATAAGTTTTAGAAGAATTACAAATGCAAGCTTCTGAAGAGTACTTAACACTCGGGGTTTTTAAAACAGCGGTTCTCAAATGCGTTCAACAAATACTTCCCCAGATCGCCCCATCTTCCTCACGCCTCTCTCGAATCTGTTTTTCCTTTTCCTCCTGCTCTTTGCACGTTAAGAAAATGTTAGGCTTTTTTCACTCAGTGCCCCAATTTTGCCACTTACTTACTTGACTGACCTTAAACCAATCTAACATCCTTGGTCTTTAATTTCTTAATCTCTGTCTGAGATGATGGCATTGTGCTCTAACGTCTTAAAAGCTCATCCGATGTTGAACTCCGGGATGATTCCGGATGTTTGGGGGCCATGAAAGAGATGTTCGTGTGGCCAGCTCTGCTGGAGTTCTCACAAAATGAGCTGCAGTCACTGGTTCTGTCTCTCAAGAGAAATCACTCTCCCAGTGGAGGGGCTATTTATCATGTTGTTGTTATTATTATTAGTATTAGAGTTTTACCTGCCCAGCAGCCATTGCCCCCTTCGATCACAACATCACAGTTGGTTTTCCACTGGGGAACAAGCCGTCGCCCACCTTTGATCTGTGTGATTTGGTGGGTGCAGATGGGCACAGGAATTAGCTTCCAAAGAGAAGCCTTAGTGTATCATAGCATTCCATTTACCAGCCCTGATGCACCCCCCACAATGAAACTCGATTCGAGAACGTTTGTTACGACTCTCAAGGAGGGTAAGCACCTGTTCCACTGACGGTTTTAAGGGGTTGTATGTGTTTGAGGTTGTTAGGAGAGCAGGGTTGAGAGCTGGTCAAATCATTCGAGCCCCTGAATCATCTATGCCTGAAGTCAGACCTCTGTTTGGAAGTTTTAGTTATAGGAATCAATACATTCACTATCCTTGCCTAAGCTAGTTTGGGCTGTTTCTGTAACTCAAAATGGTAAGAGTTCAGACCAATTAACCCCATACACCTGGGTGGCTGAAAATGATCCAGCCACAGGAGTTGCTTGAGTTGTCTCTCAGGCCTCCCGTTTCTCAACGGTGGTCTCCTTCCTACTGATTTGGCTTTAAGCCAGGCATTATTCTCCTCCACAGTCCAGACTGAAAAGTCAAATAAAATACTTTTTGGGAAATGTGAATGAATTAGCATTCTCCAGAGAAACAGAAACAATAGGATATATATATATATATATATATATATATATATATATATATATATATATATATCCTATTTATATATATATATATAAAATATATATATATATAATATATATAAAATGATATACACACAGCTTGAGTCAGAAGGCTGTCTGCTGGCTGAACTTCCTTGGGGAAGGTCAGTCTTTTTCTTAAGATCTTGCACTGATTGGATGAGGCCCATTGACATTATGGAGGGTAATCTGCTTTCCTCCAAGTCTATAGATGTAACTGTCAATCTCATCTAAAAAATATCTTCCCAGAAACATCTAGAACATCTAGTTGTTTGACCAACTATCTGGGTACTGTGCCCTAGTCAAGTTGACACATAAAATTAACCATCACAGTGAATATACTTTAAAATGTGGTGGTTGATACATTGCAGAGAATGTATCTCTCTATATAATATAGATATTATATGTTAATATATACTATAGAATATATATGATCTATTAATATGTAATAATATAACATACAAAATATGTAACAATATATATAATGTATAAAATATATAACATATTATGTATATATACATAAATTTATAAGTTGAAAAGAATAATAATGAAACAAAACCTGTGAATGCACCACCCAAACTAGGCACTGTGGCAAAATGGATGTGTATGAATCCACCTGTCTCCCTCTCAGTCCTATTTTCCTGAGTTGTGAGTTCATTACTGTCTTACATTTAAAAAACAGTTTCTACCACACATGCATGTATCCTTAAATAACTTCTGTTTGTTTCTGAGCTTTAAAGATAGTCTTGTTCAGTAGGTAGTCAGCTGTGACTTGCACCTTTTTACTCAGCGTGCTATTTCTAAGATTCAACTATGTCATCATCGTGTGTAGCTGCAGTTTATTAATTTTCACTGGTGTATGAAATTCCACTGGGTGATGGAAACACACTGTTGTTTTTGTCCAATGTCATTTCAGTAGGTAGTAGAGTTTAGTTTATACCTTTTTGCTTTATGGGAGAGCTGTTGCAAATAAGCTTTTCCAAGTAAGTTTCTGAGATTCTGTAGGTCAGTGGGTCTCTAAGGGCATTACTTAATTCCTAGCAAATTCTCAAGCTCTATACCAGATCTACTAAATTAGAAACTCTGGGCAGGGCCCAGCAATCTGGGTTTTTAGGTGATTCTGATATTCTCTCAAGTGTAAGAACCATGGTTCTATGTATATCCTAGGAGTTGGCTTGTTCATCCTTGACTCAGTTTACCTTACCTATTAAATATTTTTTCTTAGACTGTCTCAAATTTACATCTCTTCACTTTCATGGTTTCATTTTTTTCTCCTTAGCTCAGAACTTCTTAAAATACCCTTCTAAATAATGAATTTATTCCATCTTAATCTCTAAGTCCTAATCACAGACTTAGGATTTCTATCTCTAGGATTAATTTTACCTTCTTCTGTTGCTTTTACCCTTTTACATCTCTTGGTTTAAATATTTCAGGTTTTATCTCATATTTATTTTAATTTCTAATTTTCAGTCTGCTCTAACCTTCCTAAGCACCTATTATTTCTGTATTTTTCATCTTATCCCACATTTTCCCCATGTTCTTATTTTTTAATGGATTTCATTTTACCCTTGGTAAGAAATGAGTCTAGAAATTTATGAACAGAAGAGCTCATGTTACAATTGCAAAGTAATTTGAGATTTTCTTACCCTAAGTTGCCTTAATATCCACTTCTTATATCCTCAAAAAGGATTCCTACCCCCAGCTGGGGCAATTCACTAAGAAGTCATGGACAGGAAGTGATGCAAGATGAGATTCTCTCTCCTTTGGACCACGTGGCCAACTGCCTGGTTGGAAACTTTGATTTTCTGAAACAATTTTGCTTGTCAGTAACTCACATTAATTTCCATTGGATGGAATTTCTCTTTTCCATTTAGCTGATTTGACCCAAGAAAATGGTAGAACCCCTACCACCCACAACAGGCAAAATGAGGGGGACCTTGACCCTGGGGAGTTCAGTCAGGCCGAGTATCAGATGTCCTGGGACATCACAGTTAGTATCCCCAGTGGGTGAAAAGGTACCTAGAGAATCCAACAGATAGCACATTTTTAGTATCTGGAATTATTCAGAGCCCTAGAATTTAGGATTTCAATGTGAAAAATGAAATGAGGAACTGCTCAACCAGTTTTTGCATGCAAGAATTCTGTTGGTCTTTATTGATACAAAAGATAATGAAGGACTAAAGAGGGCAGTGATGCTTGGAGGTTGCTACTTAAAAAAACAGTATGCTAAATACTAGGGGTGGTATAGCATGGGGATTAAAAGCATGACCTCTGGAACCAGAATCTACCGACTGCATGATCTCGGGCAGGGGTCTGCTGGCTGCAAATCCCACTAGCTGGGAGGCTTTGGGCAAATTGCTTAACTTCTCTGTGCCTCAGTTTATTCATAGATAACATGGAGATAATAACATAATTGTTCTAAAGATAAAATGCTTTAATATAGGTGAAATTCTTAACACGGTGCTGATAAGCACACACTAAGCATAATGAATATGCTATTGTTATTATCATCATTATTGTAATGTAATTTACATTTTGTAGATGCATCATCATATCACCTCACGATTTAGGGCCTGTGACCTAGCTTGTGAAGAATTTTTATTTATAGGCAACACTTTTAATTTATTTTAATATTATATTTCATATTTAATGGAAAAGATGTTGATTTCTCTGGAAAAGAAGCTTTTAAATAATCCATTAAATATTAACTTAGCTCTTTATTTATTTGAATACATTATGAAGAACTGCACATCTCCACAAGTTATAGCTTAGAGTTTACTGCTAAACAAAGAGCAAGCATGTGAACGCACACACACATCCTAAAGTGGGCTATGATTAGATGTTTGTTTTACAATTTAAGTACTAACACAAAAGAAACACATGAAGTCAGAGCCTAGATTTAATTTTTCTATGGATTTTCAGTTAATGGCCTTGAAATCCTTTAATGAAGGATGCATACCAAGCTGAATTAGTGTTAGGGAATAATTAGGTTCATGAATAAGTAATTCAAAATAATGAAGACTTATGAATTGATGTGCATTATAAACTAGCTGAAATTGTTGCCCTCCCAGAATGGAAAATTAAGGGATGTGCCCTTCCTTGAAGACCTGGCCTTCCTGTGTCCAATAAAAATAGGATTCGTTTTTAAAATACTTTTCTTAGAAAAATGCCGTCCATCTTTCCCAAAATAGTCAGGAAAGACTCAAGAGAATCAACAAATAGACTTGAGGCAGTGATCCCCTCGGAGGCCATATTTGGACATGGTGACGAATGGGGCAGAGTGGAGATTTGAGTGCCTTGACTGTAGTGTGCTGCCAGTAGATGGACTGAATAGGGAGTTCACTCCAAGGTGATGGGCCAGCCTGAGCCTCAGAGGCAGGAGGAGGATGCCATTTCACTTGACATGATTGTCAGTTCTCACCATGGTTATTGTCCATGGGCTTTAAGGGCTAGCAAGGGGGATGGAAAAAACGGTCCATCTTTCGTACCAACTACGATCAGTTGGTGGGGTTGCCTGGATGGTGTTGAAAAGGAGTCAGAAGTTAATTCCCCGCACACAGTGCTGTAATCAATTAATTGGGCCGGGCATTGGGAGTGGGCAGGGGATGCAACACACTCATGCCAGGTGCTGGCCATCTCAGGCTAGAGCATCTGTGAAAAAGAAAAGAATTCTCCTTTGTTCGGCTCTGAAATCACACTCAGGAGCCTGGACTAATTTTCTCTGCTTTGTGTATTGGCTCATAGACTGGAAATGCCAGGCTTCTGGATAGCCTAAAACAAATAGCAGTAGGATCCCTACTTCCTAGCTGCTGAGGGTCTGAGTGAGCAGGATGCATGTCTGATTTATTTTTGTTTCCTTGTCAGCATAATACCTGGCACATAGAAATTGCTCCATAAATACTTGTTAATCATATATATTCATCAGTTATTTATCGAGCACCTACTCTGTGTCAGGCACTATCTTTGGACTTGAGAGTGAACAAAACAGAAATGGCATGTGCTTAATGGACCTTACGAGTTAGCGAGGGGCTGGACAGTAAATGAATCAATACCCAAATGGTGGTATTCACTGGGGCACTGGGTTCTGGGAAAGAGAATAACGGTAGACCCTGCGTGAGGATAAGGCCTTGGGGAAAGGTCCTTTAAGGGAGAAATTTTAGGTTGAAACTGAAGGATAAGTAAGAATTTTCCAGCTAGGGACTGATTTTGCTTGGAAGAGAATTCCAGTGAAAGTAACAGCGTGCGCCCAATCTGAAGGTGGGAAAGGATTTGGCGCAGGATGTAAGGCTGGCTTGGCTAAGGTACAGTGGGAGTGCGGAGGCGGAGGGAGACTCCGGGCTGGGCTCTGCTGAGCTCCAAGGCCATGCTAAACAGTCTGAAATTAACTTTAGGGACGGTGGGAAACCAGTAAGGGCGTGGAAGTTGGGTGGGTCGTGGAGACTTCATTTGATTCACATTTTAAAAAGTTGCACTGGCTGCTGAGAGAAGAAAATAGGTCACCTGGTCTGGGGGTACTTGCCCAAGACCCAAATGGCAAGGCCAGATGGGCAGGCTGGCACCTGAGCTGGGTGCGTATCTACTCTGCAATGCATGGCAGCTGACACATCACGCCCGCCCCTTTAGACAAGGCATGAGCTTGCCAGCTCACAAGAGTCCTCTTTGCTCCCTTGAGTGATGGGGCAGCGGGAATAGGGAGAAGTGGATGAATGACCTTAAGCTCGACTGGTTCATTCACAAAAAGTATGTGACATGAATGAGTCCCAGTCCTCATCTGAATACCTCTGGCTCACACTTTCTCTGAGCTCCCTGTTCCAAACAGAAAAGGGTCAATACAGGTGGGAGCATCACTCTCTGCCATTCAGAAAGATTTGCTGGAGATGAGTCGGGGAAAATTGCCTTGACCATTTTCATTTGCGGACTTGATCTAATCCCTAGGAATATAATTGCCCTGTACATTCTTGAAGGGGTTGCTCTAAGTCAAGCTTGCCTTATGCAGTGGATAGTCCCCAGAGGTGAGGGAATCTTTGAGTGGGGTCAAAGGGTGATTTCCATTGTCTACTTCAGCATGATTCTCCTCTTCCAGGCTGGGCTGCACCTTTCATCTTTCTGCAGGAGTTCCCCCAATTAGTAAAATGGTGAACCTCCTAGAGCACGCATTTGAACTGCTCTTGTGTGAGAGACAGCATGAAATAGGAAAATATTTTCCAAGCTCACGTCCTTTGGCAGCCTTCCTGTGAGGGTTTGGTCTGCATTTCACCAATGCAGCTTAATAATGTTGTTTCATTTGGTTAAGGGAACATTATGTTAATTAAATTAGCGAGAAGATATTGGGTGGCTAAATTGCAATCATTTGGTCTTTGATCAAGACACAGGCTTTCTCAAGTAAGTTGTCGGTTAGAGAATAGGACTTTTGTTGCTCACATTGCCAGCAGCAAGAAAAATCCATTTTTCCTCAGCCCAGAGATGTTTAAATACATCTTAATTGTCCTGATTACTCTGAGAGTTCTATTCTCAAAACTTGGCTCCATTTTAAGGACTGAGTACATCTTGAGAGTGTAAGAAAAGCAACTCCAGCTGAATAAGGCTAAGATCAACATTGTGGGTTTTTTAAAATTTGTATTTGTTTTAGTAATCTCTGCACCCAATGTGGGGCTCAAACTCACGACCTCAGAGATTAAGAGTTGCATGCTCTTCCAACTGAACCAGCCAGGTGCCCCAGTTTTTATTTTTTATTAACTAGCTATTTTCTTTCCTTTCTAAACTAAGAAATAGTGCAGATATATTGTAAAACATTCTGCAGTGCCAAAGGTTATATTCTGAAAAGTAAGACTACTCCTAGTCTTGAACCTCTAGTTCCGTAGACTCCATCATGAGAGTCGATGATAGGTATGATTCCCTATGTCTCCTTCTAGAATTAATCTACACATGTGCATACAAGCATACAGGTGTCTAGACTGATGTATATGGATTTTTAAAGATTGTATCGACAGATATATAGCACATCTGTCATTTTTTTTTACTCAAATGAGGGCTTTCTAGTCCTGTTACGCACCTTGCTTTTCTCAGTCAGCCATTATTTCATGATTCTTGGTAGTTTCAATATTCATGTAAATAAACCCTTCACCCTCCTGAATTCTTAATGCTCTGGACTCTCCAGTGGTCTTCATCCTCCTGTTTCCTGATCATATTCTAATCTAGACTCTGTTGTTACCAATACACAGAACACCACTTTATTCTCAGTGTCATGAACCCCACTGCCCAATCATCATGTCTGCATTACGTCAGTCCCTTGTATTCTTTTTTTTTTTTAAAGATTTTATTTATTTATTTGAGAGAGAGAGAATGAGAGACAGAGAGCACGAGAGGGCAGAGGGCAGAGGGAGAAGCAGACCCCCTGCTGAGCAGGAAGCCCGATGCGGGACTCGATCCCGGGACTCCAGGATCATGACCTGAGCCGAAGGCAGTCGCTCAACCAACTGAGCCACCCAGGCGCCCAGTCCCTTGTATTCTGATTCCAACAATCCTACACCCCAGCAGGACCTCCAAACCATTAAGCCCCCACTGTTAATAGTCCGTCTGTAGTTTTAATCTTTACTCCCTTTCTTGCCCAGCTGAAGTCCCAAAGCCCATTGTTATAATCTCCTTTAGATGCGGCCTCAACCCTCTTGGCCTTCATCATCCCCATCAGAGAAAACACGTCATAGGTTGAGTACAGATTTTAGCTATTTCATGCCCTAAACACAGTCCACTAAGTGGTCTGACCTAAAATATGTAATTACTAACTTTAAGTGGGTAGTCTGTGTTGCTGATTCTCCCACAACTTTCCTTGGCCCACTGGCTTCCCATTCTCCTTGGACCTCCTTTCTTCTCAAACCTGCAGCCCCCCACCCCTCAACTTGGCTGATGATGCTACTTTTTATGTTCTGGATAAGATAGCAATCATAGGAGAGCCTCCACATGGCAATACCGTTCATCTACCAACTGACAAGCTCCGTAGTCACGTATCCTACCTTTCAGCAGGTACTGCAGATAAATGGTCTGGCAAGCCTGCAGCCAACATTTGCAAGGCTTGGAGAATAAGCCTACTTGGATGCCCCAGCTCAGGTCGTGACCACTTCTTTTTCAAGTTTTATTCTCCTCTCCTAAGCAAAGAGCAGTCCCCAGAAGTGTGGTCCATTCTCAGGGAAGCTAACTTGGGAAGAGGATTCTTTAGGTCCTGGAAGTGGATACAGGCCCTTTGAGCAGAGAAGTCCAGGATCTTAGTTGTACGTAATGTATTATGGAAGTGGGGGCTCTGGTTCCTGCATGGGGTGGAGAGACCTGAGGAGGAAAAGTGCCTCAAAGCCTGAGGCCCAGGTCAGGGGCTCCAGGGGCCCAGATCTAAGAGCGGTGTGACTGTCTGGTCTGCTAAGAACATACCCACCACTGGTGCAGTCAGTTTTCTCCCTGATCTCACTTCCATGACTTCTGTCCAGCCTGTGTTCCCACTTTCTCTTACATCAGTGTTTTGTTGTTGTTGTTGTTGTTTGTTTTTGTTTTGTTTTGTTCTGTTTTGTTTTTATCCCTTCCCTAGTCAATTCTCAGCACACACACATGCTGGAGTTTCTAACAAAAAACAAACACACATGCCTGCTTCTCCCTCTGCCCCCTGCTTGTGCTCTTTTCTCTCTCTCTTTCAAAGAAATAAATAAAATCTTAAAAAAAAATTTAAAATTCCCTCTTAACTTTAATGTGCAGAAAACAATAGTACAAAGCTAAATAGCACCTGGAACCTGGCCTCAGTTTCTGCCATCAGGAATTGGGAGTGTCAGTTATCACCTGATCTTCAAATTCCTTTCCTTTTTTTTTTTTGTTTTTGGTCTTTTTTAACAACATTATTGAGACTTACTTCACATAGCATAAAATTCACCTGCTTAAGGTACACAAATCAATGCTTTTTAGTATACTCAGTGATGCAACTCTCGCCATAACCTAAATCTAAAACATTCTCCGCATCCCCCCAAAGAAACCCCGTTCCCACTAGCAGTCACTATCCCTTTCCCCTTGCCTCCCCCAGCTTCTAGCAACCACTAATCTTATTTTCTGTCTCTCTTGATTTCCCTGTTCTGAACCTTTTATATAAATGGACTCTTGCAGTGTGTGTTCTGCTGTGGCTGGCTTCTTCCACTTTTAGCGTCATGTTTTGGAGGTTCATCCACGTCGTAGCAGCTAACGGTATTTTAAGAGCAGCGAGCGACACAGATTCTCATGTGAACTCTGCATTGTTAAATGATGGCCACTAATGTGAAAGCACAGTATAGTCAAAATAAAAGATCTGGGACAGTTGATCTGGTTTTCAAGCCACCATTTTGCAAACTTCGTTGAGAGTGTAGACGTATACACAGACTTTGAACAACCGTGGAGGTCAGAGGCCATTTGCCTCTGTCCCCAGTGAATGGAGAACCGAGGGCAGGGTGGTAGGAGGGGTCTGTCCTGAGTGAAGATAATAAGGACACACACTGTTCATAGATAATTTTTAAGTGATAATAAATGACTAAAAGTTGGTCAGCTTCTTGTCATCATGCCAAAAATTCTAAACAATATTACTAATAAAAATAATCTTTCTCCCAAACATATTTTGTTTATCTTAGTTCTCATCAATTGCTCTGATCACCACTGGGTTTCATTAATAGACAGCTTCAGAGTAGCACATTGTCTTTAGTTTTCCTTTAAAAAACAGTGTTTTGTATGTGGAAGTTTATTTGGAGAACTTCCAGTTATAAATTGGCTTTGGACACAGGGGGACTCAGGCACATGCATCTATCTCAAGAATAAAGTCTTAAAGGTTTGGAACCCTTCAAGCTTGCCTAAGGGTAGCTTGTATCCTCAACCCCTATGGGCCTACCCAGTTTTGCATTTCAACAGGAAATGCAAAACAAACATGGATTGCCCAGGGATTATAATAAAGGAAAAAACAAAACATAGGACACCTCAGGTCTTGTCCTTTTATGTGACCACTTGGAGTTTTTATGCATAAACATTTTTAAACTAGCTTAATAAACAGAAGCCATAATGTTAATAATATTTGTGACTGCAAAAGACAAATAGGTAGGCACAGATATCCCCCTTTAAAAAATGCAGTGATGAGGGGCACCTGTGTGGCTCAGTCCATTAAGCCTCTGCCTTTGGCTCAGGTCATGATCCTGGGAGCCCCGCATCAGGCTCCCTGCTCAGCCGGGCAGTCTGCTTCTTCCTCTGTCCCTCACCCGGCTCATGCTCTCTCTCTCTCTCTCAAATAAATAAATAAAATCTTTACAAAGTAATAACAAAAATAAAAATAAATAAAAATAAAAAATGCAGTGGTGAAATTAAAAACTAATACCATGTTACTGTTTTCCTTTTGCATAGTTATTTTTTTATTGTATGTATACTTATTTACTTTTTTTACTGGCATGTTTACATATAGAAAACATGATAAAAGAAAATTTTCCCCAACTATATTTCTTTTCTGCCATGATTTTGTTTCATTTCACAGTAGCTACTGAAAATGCCTTTGACATATAGACAAAGGGAGTGATACATGTAATCCACCCCAAGTATCAAAGTTACTAGTTATGCCACTAGTCCCGGGAAGAGAGAGAGAAGGGGGTGGGGGAGGGAGTACAAAAGGGTTTCATAAAGTAAAAAATGGCATGCCAATGATAAATATATTCCTTCATTCATCTGAAAAGTAACTTCAAGAACTAAGTGTGTGTTAGACAGTTTTCCAGTTATCTATTGATGGGTAACAACCTGCCCCAAAAGTCGGTGGTTTAGTGTTGTTGTTTTTTTAAGATTTTATTTATTTGAGAGAGAGAATGAGCAAGAGAGAGAGAGAGAAGGAGAGAGCAGGGGAGGGGAAGAAGCAGACTCCCCGCCGAGAGGCAGCCCTAGATGTGGGGCTCGATCCCAGGACCCTGGGATCACGACCTGAGCCAAAGGTAGATGCTTAACCGACTGAACCACCCAGGTGCCCCAGGAAATTTTAAATTTTGTGGTACCCCTGTCTCTAGCAAATATAGGAAGTTGAAAGATACAGTGAAAGGTGAATCGAATGTTTGACGATTAAATGGGAAGCAGAATCATTTCTCTGTGGCATCTGGTCTACTTCACTGATTTTGCACTGCCTGCCTTGCACCTAAAGGTGGCAATCTATGTCTTAGAGTTCTCTCTGAGAACGATGGGAGACAAGGAACACAGGTGATATTCCACCAGAATGCTCCGGTTCCACCACACCTGGGATACACAGCCGGCATGCAGCTGGGGGCATGCAGCCGGGGCAGCTGGAGGTCAGCCCAGGCAGTGTGCCATCTGACTTGCTTTATGCTACATGTTAAACATGGAGCCGTTCACTGCTGTCACTTGCCTCACTCAGAGGGATACTGTAAGGTCAGATCAGAAGGACCTCAAAACTTGATGGTCACACAAATAGACGCCATTGCCCAGTGCGCTCCCACGCTACCCTTACCTTCCCATGTGAGGTTACATCTGACATGCCCATTTGTTTCAGATGCTTTCCTCTCTTGATTATGATGTGAAATCAACAGTGGGATGATAAAGCAGTATTCTTTCTATCCCTCCTTCCTCCCTCCCTCTCTATCTCCCTCCCTAACTATGTGGTTGAGAGTGTGTGTATACGTCTGTGTATACGTCTACACTCTCAACCTAACTATATACCTACCTGTCTTCTATACATCATGAATATATGGAAATGAATTAATATACCACTTTGAGAATTGCTTTTATTACTTAAAAAAATCTCATCACTAATTATAGAAGGTAGTGCTGTAGGAGGTGAAAGGTTGTATACCCATTCTCTTCCTGTCTGTCTGTCTCTTTCTCCACTCTCCTTGGTAGAAATGTGCTCAATGTTCAACATTCCAATAAAATGGCAGGCTCCATGCAAACAGGTACCTGATTCATTTTGTTCATCTTTGGAACAGCGAGTGGCACATAAGGCATGGTCCTGAAATTTTTGCTAAATGAGAGGCTGATTATTTAAGGCAAAAGGAGAAATAGCTGGTCAGTTCAGAAGCCTCTGGTTCCTCACACTGAAATAATACTACATTGTTTTAATTTGTCTTGGTTTTTATTAATAAGTATGCTGGTTATACTGTTCATGGAATGTAGGGCAGTATCAATATACTTACTTTGTATTTAGAAATAATTTCAAACTTACAGAAAAGCCTTGTTCAAAGAACTTTTTTCCCTCTAAATCATTTGAGAGTAAGGCGTTGATATGATGCCATACCACCAGCTAATATTTTAGTGTGTGTTCCTCGGGTCATTAACATTGACATATGGCCACTATCTAATCAATGCAACCCATTCAGATTTCTTCAGTTATTCTAATAATATCATTTATAGCAAAAGAATCCAATCCGGGATCACATATTGCGTTGAATTGCCGTGTCCCTTTAATCTTCAGTTTGGAATATATCCTCAGTCTCTCCTTGACTTTCATGACATTGATTTGATAATTCGGAACTTTACAGATGAGTCATTTTTTAGGATGTCTTTCAATTTGGGCTTGTCTGATATTTCCTCGCCGTTTGATTGAGGTTGTGCATATGGGGTGAGAGTGTCACAAAATGATGACATGTCTATAATAGCTGGGTACTTGTTACCGCACCCCATCACGTGGCGCATGAGTTCTCCCATTACTCTTAATGTTCACTTTGATCACTTCTGGGCTTTTCCCAATGGAAAGTTACTCTTTTCCCCTTGCACATGATACTCATCTTGTGGGGAGGTAATTTGCAACTACATAAGTATCCAATTCCTAATCAAACTTTTACTAGTGATTTCCATATTCAGTGATATCCCTTGGCTAAATTATTGCTATGATAGTTACCAAATGGCAATTGTCCAGTTCCATTATTCTCTCTGCATTCATTCCTTGACATTCTTGTGAGAAGATTTTTATTTTCCCATTTGTTCATATCAGTGCAATCTCATGGATTCCTATTTTATTTAATGGGTATAATCTATTATTATTATTGTTCAGTTCGATGATGAAATTGTACCATATTTGACCAGTGGGTACCTTTCCAAGCTGACTTGGGCTTCTTTTTTTAATGTATCTGCTCTTCTCTGAGAACATTTTTAAATCTTTTCTTTTAAGTTTATTTTACTTTTATTGAAGTAGAGTTGACCTACAATGTTATGTTAGTTTCAGGTGTACAGCGTAGTGATTCGACATTTCTATTTATGCAGTGCTCACCATGATAAGTGTAATTACCATCTGTCACCGTTCTTACTTTCTGGCACAAGATGGTCTAGGCTCATCTAGCTCTGCTTCTGTCTCAGCCTTGAATCGGGCTTTACTCCAAGAAACTTAGGTTCCTTTTGGCAGAAAATGATATGTAAAGTAAAATCTGGGCATGTGTGTGTGTGCATGTATACAAACATACATATGTGTGTGTGTGTGTATGTGATTCAACTACATTTTTCCTTTTCCATATATGTAACCTTTTTCTCCAACAGTGAAAAAAACTAGCTGCTATTATTCTTAACATATTTATTCACTGGATTATTACCCCCTCTGTGTAATTAATCATCCCTCACTGCCCTCCCTGTTTGGGTGTCCATCCTTGGTCTCTGAGGCTTTGTTCCAGACCACCACTGTGTCTCTCAAATCTCCCCTTTCAATCTCTTGGTCATCAGATATCTGTGAACTATATTCTATGTGGCACCACTCACTGTTCTAAAGACAGGAGATGGTGGGGTGAACAAAATGAACCTAGTTTCTGCTCACAAGGAACCTACCTTCTAGTTGGAAAACACCAATATATTTTTTAACTTTTAATTCTTTTTTAGTAGGCACAAAATTTTATCAGTCACATAAACCATATTGGAGTTAAAGGCTGACATATATGGAAACATTATAAACAGATTCAAACTTAGGTGAACACAAGCCAGGATTGTCCCAGAATAACAGTTTCTTGGAAAAGATTTATAAAAAATACAGGTCAATTTGAATAATCATGATCTATCCATGTTAATTCATCACCACCTAGAATATTTATCAGAATTATCAAAGTACTAACCTGTTTTAATAATTTTCCTTTCTTCCAATTAGGTCTTCATTGTCAAGCTTCATTTAGATGCAGATCCTTTAAGTTAAATCTTGCCTAGAAGCCTAAATTGTAAGAGAAGATGTTGTTTGAAGTGGGAGTAGGGTCCCGGAAGCTTTGCCTATTTTCTTCCCCTTTCAATGCAACCCATGGGGTAACTCAGCAAAACACCGTTTGAAACCCTTGGTCTCCGTGGCTGCCATACTGTTCCCTCAGTGAGTCTTCTGAAGGACTGCATTCTTTTATGTGTACGACAAATAGCTATTGAGCATCTTTCCTGTGCCTCGTATTATACACGGTGCTAGAGAAACAACAAACTGGAACAGTCCGCTGTCATCTCCCCCAGCTTGCGGACTACTGAGGAACAGGGACAGCATACAAATCAACACACACCAAGTAAACAGGTATCAGGGAAACACATACCAAGATATTTCCAGACCGTTGGAAGAAATATGAAGTAAATGTATGAATCTGCTAGAGAGCCCTGTGGCAAAAGGTGAGCTTTTGATGACAGCATGATGTGGAAAGGCCTCCCTAACATAGTGATATTGAAGCCAAGCCCTAAATAATGTGGATCCAGGCATGGGGAACGGTGGGCAGGAGTGGTAAGGGAATTTCAGGCAGAGGGAAAGGCATGCTTAAAGGCCCTGAGATAGGGGAGACCTGTTGCACTCTCAAGAACCTAAAAAGGCCACTATGGCTAGGAAAGATCTATCAAGGGCGAGAGGAGAGGTTGCAGATGTAGGAAGAGGCCACTTCTTGAAGTGCTCTGGTTAGAAGTATGGATTTTATTCTTAAAGACGTGGAAATTCAGGAAAAGATTTTATGTAGCAAAGTGGATTTAATAGATATTTGTCATGTTTTGGCCACATGATATCTCATTTACTTTCCTGTATTTGTGGTGGTGGGTGGTGGTTCTCCCTTGTGTGGATCCTGTGATCAGTGCTCTCCCCCTGCCAGCTTCCCCAGCAGAGCCCTTCCTCTCTCCATCCATCGTTGTCGTCGGCCACAATGTGGGGCACAGAATCCTGGCTTGGTCAGTCACAGGACTCTGGCCCTGGAGAAGGGGGAGGGGCCTCGGGACTTAGGGAACTATTTCCAACAGTATGGTCTTAATCAAATGGCTCCTTCTGGGCATGACCTTGGCAATGGGTCTTGTGGCTTGTTTTCCCTTGAGTCCTCTTTATTTCTTCCTCCTGGCTCCCCAGCCTTTGTGTTGATCTGGTGAACTCTCCAACATCTCCTAAGCAGTTTTTTCTGCTTAGGTTACTGTCTTGCTTGCAGCCAGGAACTGTGACTGATGTGTATCTGAAGAAGATCTCTTGGGTTGCTGGGGACAGGAAAGGTTAGGACAGAGGAGAAGGTGGCCTTGATTAGGTAATGAGGGTGATAGTAACAGAAAATCTTGTGCAGAGATGAATATCCAGGCATAGGTAAAAGCACCTCTCTGAATGGGGAAGGAAATCACAGCTATGAAGACCATGCATTTTCCTTCACACAAGAATTCTGAAGTCATCCTTTGCCTGCAACCAAAGTATATTCAGTTACAATTTTGGTAAAAACAAGGCAACTGTTTAACAAGCTCCCTTACTTGTTTTTCCATTTACAACAGATACTGAGAAACGTATAAGAAATAGAAGTGAGATAGGAAGAGCAGTACTCTTAGAGGCAATTAATTCTTCATACCTTTGCATCTCTTTGAAAGCAGTCCTATAATTCAACTCAGCACAGAGATGCACTTTCAGAATGATAACCCTCACCAGCAGTTGTAAGTACTCTGAGAGATATGCTTTGTTTGGCTTGCATAGCATTAAAAAAATGACTTAGTTCTCAACATCAACAAATAGGAAGACTAGATTTCATTGTGAAAATCCTTAGCTTTTCTGTTTAAGAATTTTGAGCAGCATCCTTTAAAAAGGAAATGAGTACTCCCCATTTTACCACAGTCCCCATCATTCCTTCTTGTCTCTTTCACCTGATATGTGTTTGTTACCTGCTTAATCCCATGAGTATTTAATTTTGAAATTCCCCAGCAACATCAACAAAAGTTTAAATTCTGTTCCATGGATGTTTAAAAAGATGAGACCATGAATGAAAATGTTGGAAATACTGCCATTAATTTTACTAACATACTAATATGGTAGGAATTAAACTTCAGTATCCTACTCCTAATAAATACAGAGGAGATAAGTATTGCTCTGTGGCTATATTCCCTGAATAATTATTTATGAGACGATATTTTTTATAATCTAAAACAGGGAAATGAACATGTCATCACATGAGGCAGATTTGGGGACAGGCAAACATCATTGTTTTTGCAATTTGGAAAGAAAATTACGATTATTATTTTTGGAAATGATCCAAGGGTTGTTCTGGTCTTTCTTTTCTCACCAATATTTAACTTCCTTGATGCCTGGCTGGTACTTCTTTTGATTTTTCACATCGTTTTGTACTTTTCTGCATTGTTAGAAGTGTTCACATTCATATGAACTTTACAGATACAAGATAGCTCTTTAAAACATCAAGCATTATGGGAAAGGTGAGATTGCTGGGAGATTTTGTGGATCACTGTAGAGGTTTCAGGTGGAAAAAATTAGATCTCTCTTTCTGATCAACTCCTTAAGTGGGCACTGGGGAACTGAAACATTAATTTTTGGGTGATAAGAGATTGCTTTGAAGTCAGAGTCATATTTGGTGCTATTGTGGGTGGTGGGTGGTGGGTAAATGGACTAGCCACTAGTTTCCAAATTCAGGATGAAACCTCTCTTCCAGTCCCTATCTAAAGGCCCTACATGATCTAATTCTTGCCCGCCTCTCTGACTCTTCTACCTTCTCCTGTCATGACTCATTAAACATAATTTTTACTTAACCCCCCACCCCGTTTTCAGGATATATTAATGTGTGGGACTGGGATTAGGGTGAAGCAAGTAAAGCACCACCTTAAAATTTTATTCCTCACCCCCATCCTTCACCCCTACCCCTGCCCTTGCCTTAAATTCTGTCCCCCAGTAAGTCACTTGCTTCAAGTACAAAATTTAAGTGTGTGTGTGGGAGGGAGGGGGGTTTGGAAAGTAATCAAGAGAAATAATATTGTAATGCAGTATTTAAAAAAAAAAATTAAAGTGGAGGCAAAAGGAAAATGTGGATCCTTATACACATTTTAATGTATTTTTAACACTTAATTTTTTCCAAAACCTTAAAGTAGTTGAAAATCTATTGAATAATTGAAACGTAGGTATATTAAAACTTATAACTTTAATATAATTTTGGACACATTACTTATACTATTAACAGAATTTATTATAATTTGACTTTTCTGCTCTAATGGAAGCAAAATCATGGATGGTGTTGTCAAGGTCCACTCCTTTATTTACCTTGTAAAAATTGCCATATTTGACAATTTCTCTTTTCTAAGTACCTATCTTAAATAAATTTGAGTGAGGGGAATGAAAACTTAATATGGCCTCTGAGAGGGGGAAGGATACTTGCCCATCTTGGTTCTGAACAAACCGATGTAATGAGGCAATGGTCTTGGGGCGATCAACTAGCACCTTGATTCCTGTAGAGCCCATGTGGGAGGACTTGGCTTGAAGTCTGTTAGTCAAGAAGGCGTAGTGATTCTGAATTCCACAGCTCGGTAGACTAAACACAGCCAGTCACAGATAACACTTTATCAGGGCAGAGTTGCCTCTGGAGAAGCCGATCAGAAGGCTGCTCCCATAGAGCAGGCAGCTTGCTCCTGAGAGAAAGGGTACAAATGAGTTGAACATGAGCAATTGTTCTGCCTGAATTTACCACTCAGATTCCCTGCACTCACTCCAGGGCAAAGAGAATGGAGAACGGAGAGATGCTGAAGATGACACCAAATGAGCTGCTTTTGCAGGAAGGAATATCAAGAGGAGAGAAGAAGAAATCCCCACTAAAGCAGACAAAGCATATTCTACCCCAGGATATTTGCATCCACTGGCCTCTCTGCCTGAACCCTCTTTCTCTAGGTCTTCACACAGCTGGCTGCTTCTCAGAATTTCAGTCAAAGCTCAGTTGTTGCTCCTCAGGGAGGCCTCGTCCTGACCACTTTAATGTTGCTCACCTGTTCCCAGGTAGATCTTGTGTGTTTTAATTTATGGAGTATGTTTCTAAAGTTATGTTATCAGTACCAACTGAGTTCCATAATAGCAGTAACCATGCCTGGCTGTTGAGCACCTTAGACTGACTCTAGCCCACAGTAAGCAGGCATCTTAGGTTAGGTTGCAGAGCCTGGGATGAGTTTTCTTAGGCAGGTGCTTCATTGAGGTGGTGTCCTAGAGAGAAGCTAGAGAACCGGGACAGTCCCAGGGAAGCCAGAACTGTTGGCCACCTAGCCTCAGGCTAATCCCATGGGGGGCTCTGGAGCATGAATGGCATCACACAGTTGTCCCACTTGGAAGCCAGCAGACTGGGTCCTCACCCCACTTGCCCAGGATGAGTCAGTCATTGACAAGAGAGGAGCTCCCATGAGCTGAGGGCGATTCTCAGAGAAGGGTACAATTGTGAGCAATTAGCAGGGCATTAGTACATTTCTTGCAAAAGAGGGTCTATGTGAGCCAGCCACAGAATAATGTACACGTTCCTAAGTGTGCAATAAATCTCTGGTCAGAGGATGAATGAAATATATGAAATTTACAATCTCATCCCATGTTAATCAAAGCGACCCAACCGTTGTTTTGCATTTAGGACTCTGTGTGGCTGAGATGGTGTCATTTCCTCAAGCTCTTCTACCATATGTCTTGGTGATATCTTATGCATTACAACCAGAACATTCCCTGTCTCCACAGTTCTTCTCTCTTGTTTGTGTATATGCAAAGTTTATGACTTGCTGGTTCAGAGTCCCTCAGTCTGTTAATACATGCTGGGGGTAATTTAGGGGCTTTGAGAGAATGTGCTAACTTCTTAATGAATCCAGAATGCCTTGTAGAAGATTTTGGTTCTATTCCAATGTGACGAATGGTATCCTGGTGTGTAACAGAGACATTCTTGCCACAGCTTCTACACAAGAGTGGAAAAGTTGTAAAGAGGCAGGTAATCAATTGGTCTTTTCTGTTTAATTCCAATTGACTTATTTTGGGCTCCTTCCACTTGCTACTTAAATTCAAATTCCATTTAAATAACCAAGTAATTCTAAATACTGAGTGTATCTATCTGCATTTGTGTGTGCTATTTATATGTATATATGCACATGTGTATATATAAATATATGTGTGGATATATAAAACCTCTCACCTTTAGACAAGATTAATGGCAGTTTAGAAACAATGTATAAAGCAACAGGATTGTAAAAGGAATAGAAAAAGGAGGAAATACTAACATCCACCGTCATCAACACAAAAGGAATGGAGCGGGTGATGAGTTTGATATAAAAATGTATATTATCAAATCCTATATGCTTGTTAGATAGGATGAGGCCCAGGTTTCTCTATAGGCATCTAACATAAGGGAAACACAGGCTATAAGGCATCTTATAAAGCTTCTGACAAAGGGAAATTATATTTTTTACAGCACTAGGATAAAGGCAAACTAAATTTCTATGAAGGGTACTAGCATTCTTGAGTTGAAGGAAAGGCAAATGTCTCATGAGAGTCTTCATATGATCTATACGCAATATTGTTCATAGGTATTGCTGTATTGCAATATACGTGTTCTTGAAAAATGTCACAGAATTACTCAGTAAAAATAATGGGACTTTGGGGGAACATAATATTAGACAAACCACTCAAACCATGCAAGTATGTAATCATGACAATAATAAAAATCATACTAATCCTAAACAACAAATATGAGCACAAAGATATTACTTCTTAATAAAGAAATAGTACAGTAAGTATCTTGGATGAAAAGTAAAGAAAACTCATTGGAAGAGAGTGTGAAGGAAGCACTGAAGCTGCAAAATTAAATGAATAGATAAACACATAAAGAGTGGAAAGAATCATGCAAGAATCATTTTCAAGACAAACTCCAAGGTCAACCAAGTGTAGAGAATAACTCGAAGTGAACAGATAACATCTCTCCCACCCCAACCGGCTCTTTGTAGTCCAGATAGGGTTAAGTGGCAGCCATGCCCAGAAGGCTATGTTGACATCATCTCTTTATTTCCAGGTCGCCTAGGAGCTAATTTACATCACAGAAGCAGGCACTTAGGGAGAAGAGACTGCTTAATTTTTTTTTAATTTTTTTATTTTTTAAAGATTTTATTTATTTATTTGACCAAGAAGAGACACAGCGACAGAGGGAACACAAGCAGGGGGAGCGGGAGAGGGAGAAGCAGGCTTCCTGCCAAGCAGGGAGCCCGATGTGGGGCTCAATCCCAGGACCCTGGAATCATGACCTGAGCCGAAGGCAGTCGCTTAACGACTGAGCCACCCAGGTGCCCAGGACTGCTATTTTAACAGGACATTGCATGTGGGTGTTTTAAAGGGCCCTGAACCAACCACCCTTCCGAAACATTTTAGAAACCAAATCAGCACACATTCTGTTTGTTTTTGCACAAATAACTCATAATTTAAATTACCTTGTTTGTGTTTCCTTGTGTGGTACTCAATTTGCCATTTACGAATCTACCTAATAGATATTCTACTAAATGACAAGTTCACTAATGTTTGGCAATTAGCAAAGTGAGGTGCTTTTCATAATGGAAAGTACCGTGTTTTCTGATTTTTAAAAAAATTCATCGATAGGATTTGGCTGTTCCCGTCTGAATATGAATTGGTGAACTAGGTCGGGAGTGGAATACAATTTTTCTCAAAAACTGCACTATTTATAGTGGGGCTTTCTGAGTATTTCACACTGCCATACGTGTATCACAATATTGTTAAGATAAATAACAGGAAATAAAACACTTTCAACTTGAGTAGGTTTATCATGAGATTTTGGATAAGAGTTTAGAATGCAGTAGATTTTTGGCAAGTTTTCTCCCTAACAAGTAAAGATTGATCCTCAGGAAAAATCAAGGTTACTATATATACATTTTTTTAAGATTTTATTTATTTATTTGACAGAGAGAGACCAGCAAGAGAGGGAACACAAGCAGGGGGAGGGGGAGAGGGAGAAGCAGGCTTCCCACCAAGCAGGGAGCCTGATGCGGGGCTCGATCCCAGGACCCCGCGATCATGACCTGAGCCGAAGGCAGACGCTTAACGACTGAGCCACCCAGGCGCCCCAAGGTTACTATATTATATGGGCCATTCTGTTAACAGCACTTGAGGAAAAACGAAAATGGGCTGCTAGGCTCAATGTAAATGGCATACCCAATTTAGAAATAAATGGCTGAAGGATTGAAGAACTATTGGAATATATGTCTGCCTTGTGTTTGGCCATTCAATCCAATATTATGAAGTAAGTGCTAGGATTTACTAGTGGCACTTACCATTTTATGACTATGTGGGAGCTCTGCGATATTATTTTTGTGTCCCTTAGAGGGAGAAAATGCACAGAACCTGCAGAAATACGAATAGAGAGACGTTACAAGAACAAAAAGAGGAGATTATCAAGCAGTGGCCAATAACTTAAGACTGCTAGTATTTTCCTCTTGAAATCAAGTTAGTTCAGTGATGCCATGCCGCATATGTTAAATTTATAAATCTGTGTCAGTTTAAGGTTCAACAAGATTTTTATTGTTGTTTTCTTTCTCCCTTGAACAAATTTCTCCTGAGAATTTATTTCCGAGATTGCAGAGAAATAGCAACCTGCCAATCACTGGCTGACTTGATCAGTGTAGACAGCTGTGCCCTCATGAAATTTTTAATCCACTCGGGATTGAGCAGTTGGGAGTATGGAAATTGGGGTTTGGAATTAAGTATACGCCCTCCCCCCCCTCTATATTCCTTTGACATATGTCATTTAAGGAAATGATCCCGAGGTGTGACTTTGTCCTGTACATTAAGGGGTGGGGGACAAAATTATGACTGAAACCCTAGTTTCTGAAATCTGGCTGAGTTCTAATGCTGGCTTCATCTTGTAGGAATGTGCTAAATTTCTACCAGCCACAGCTCCTGCTGCAGACCAGGGATGACTGGATAAGACAAGGCACATAATACCCCTGATAGAGCCCCTAGTGCCTCCCAGGGAACTCAGTACATCTTAGCTTCCTAAATTATCACTGCTGTTATTACACTATCTTCAAACCCAGGCTATGGCAAGATTGATTTATTCTTTCCGAGCAGTGGAAGCTACCCTTTGGCATGTAGATACTAAGGGTAACAAATATCATCATTGATCTAAAGCCTAGAATTTCTTCACCACTCATTTGTGTGTATCTGAATGGGTTTGCATTACCCTGCAACCAGATGTGAGCGGGGGCAATTTGCATACGAGTCTCTGCTGTTGAAAACCATTTTGGCAGCAAATTCTATATGAAATTGTCACTATCATAGTAGGTCGAACAGAGACAGATTCATGGGATATTAGAGAGCATCTCAGAGTCTGCTTAGATGCTGCCACTGTTTTGAATGGCATAGGGAAGGATCTACGCTTGTTTGTGAATGGATTCAAATGTTTGATTCAGTAAAGACAATCAACTGCTGTTCTTTTTTGAAAAAAAAATCAAACTTGTCTCCGGGTAGGATTGGTTTAATCTAGATGGAGTGCAGAGCTTCCCTGTTATTTGGTGTACAAAAATCCAGCCTCAGTTCTAGAAAGGGTACAGGCCACCAAAGTGAAAGAGGCAATTTGGAGATAGAGAAGTACCATATTTCATTTTGATTAATTAAAAGAAATCATAGCATGGTGCTTTAGATTTTAATATTTTGGAATGAATGCATTTAAAAAAATAGCCTACCTCTGTAATTGGCTGGATTGATCATTATTTCCTTTCAGATGAAGATAGGTTCTGGGAGATTTGTTGTTTCAAAACAAGCGCATACTAGTAATTACATGTGTGAGTTAAGTATATTTTTTTTCCCAAAGGAGAGGCATTAAAATTATCTTTAAATTCTTCTTTGCAGATTGCTTTCAGCCCCCCACAGTGTTTTCTTTGTATTTTCAATACCCTCATCGGTGGCCGATTTTATCCTTTTATTTTTATTTTTTTAAATTTTTTAACTTATTTATTTGACAGACACAGTGAGAGGAAACACAAGCAGGGGGAGTGGGAGAGGGAGAAGCAGGCTTCCCGCTGAGCAGAGAGCCCGATGCGGGGCTCAATCCCAGGATCCCAGAACCATGACCTGAGCTGAAGGCAGATGCCCAACGACTGAGCCACCCAGGCGCCCCCGATTTTATCCTTTTAGTGCAGGTAACCACTGTCTTACAGAGAGCATCTGTTCCCCGCCACTCCCCACCCCCTGCCCCATTAAATTAACCTAGCATAGTCCAGTGTGGTTGAACTCAAACATCTGCCATCTTCATGTGGCAGGCAGAGCTATCTGTTTAGCACATAATCATTCTCCATTCTTCTTTCCTAAGGGAATCCTAGTTTCACTCAGGGCAACAACATACAGCTAGAGACTCCCTTCTCCCGGCTCCCTTGCAGCTAGAGTTGGGCACATGCTGCAGGTCCACTGACATGTGAGTAGCGGTCTAGTGGATGTTTTTTGGAAATCCTTTATTTTCCTAAAAAAAACTTATAGAAGCTGGTGAAGCCCCTCTCTTCTTCTCCTTGTTGTGAATGCTGCTGTGACAAGGTAAAGACAATAGACTGAGCATGGTGGCAAAGAAAGACAAAAAGGCCCTGCATTCCTGATGACATTATTTAGCAGCTGCTGAGGCAATGCCAGCAATCACATTATCTCCAGGCTTCCTATCGTGTCAGAGAAAAAGAAATCCCTATTTGTTTAACCCACCATGCACCAGTTATTGTTTCTTGCAGCTTACCTAGCTAGCCACATTCCTACAAGCACAGCTATTAAGTTGAGCATTGTGAGAGAAAATCAACCATTGTGATTGGTCTCGATTTTAACTTGTGCTTATAAAGCAGACAAGGTCACACTTTTCATCCTATGATTCTTCTCTTTTCTTTCTCTCCCTCCCTCCCTTCCTCCCTGCTTGCTTGCTTGCCTTCCTTCCTCCCTTCTTCCTTCCTCCCCCTTCCTTCCTTCCTTCCTTCCTTCCTTCCTTCCTTCCTTTTCTCTCTTGTCTTATACCCTTTAGTCACTATCTTCTCTCTACCACATGAAAAAGTCACTCAAACTTCATTCAGAACATGGGACCCCTCAGGAACATTCTCTATCCCTATATCCTCCACCACATCTGTCTCTCCCTGCATCACTACTCACCATCCTTAACTGGCCACAGGAAAAGATATGCTCCTGCATCTCTCAAAGGGAGTACTTCCATTGTTGCTCTGCACCTGCATCTTGTCTGTCCTTCACCATGATGTTGCTCCTTTCTCTTCTCTTCTTTCTTCCACATCTTCAATTTATCTCTTGATTCTAGAACACTACATCAAAAATAAAAACATTCTAGTACTTTTCATCATCATAAAAACTTGCCTTGACTGTCTCTTTCTTTTAGCTTCTGACCCATTTCTCTGCTCTCCTTTCCAGACAAATAATTGGATGATACTTTATTAAGTGTCTCCATTTTCCAAAGTCATTGGCAGCCCACTACAATCCTGCTTATCTTTCTACTAGCACGCTAAGCTAATCTTTTCCAGGTCATCAGTCTTTGTGTAGACAAATCCATTGAATGGTATTTTTTTTAACCTATTGGCAACATTTGGTACAGCTCACCAAACTTTCCCTGAACTTCTTTCTTGATTGTCTGTTTGGTTGTTGTTTTGTGTGTGTGTGTGTGTGTGTGTTTTTAACAATGTATTCTCAGATTTTCTTTCTTCCTTCCTTACTATCTGCTTTCTGTTTTTTTCCATTCTCGCATGGTCTCTCAAAAGTTACAATTCCTTAAGACTAAATTTTGGACCATCTTTCTTGTGTGTCTATATTTCTCCCCAAATAATATCATTCCCCAAATAGTGAAAATGTACTTCTGCCTATGCCCTCTCCTCTGAGCTCCAGATGCATTGAAATACCCATTTGACATAAGGTGGGTATCTTAATAGGCATCCCACACATAACACATCCACACAAAATGATGAGCCCCTCCTCTGACTCTCTTTACCTCCAATCCTTTCTATCTCAGAAAGTGTCATCATCATCACCCAGTTATTAAAGCTAGAAATGTGGAAGTCATACTTGATATTCCCTTTTCTTAATTCTCTACATCCAATCTATCAGCCAGTCCTCTTAGTTCTGTCTTTAGAACCTACCTTGGATACCTGCTTTACTTGGACTTATCACACAACATCCATAACATTCTTTCAAAAATAAAGCACTCATCATAAGAGCTAAAATTGAAAAGAATGACAATACCGATTGGCGGTGAGACATAAAGCAATGAGATCTCACACACTGTTAGCACAAGTTTTAACTGGTGAAACAACTTGGGAAGGAAGAGGCATTGCCTATTAAACTGAAGGTATGCCACAGTTCTATTGCTGAAGGCCTGCCAGCCAGCAAGAATGAGTGTATGTTTGCACCAGGAAACATGTACACAAAAGTTTATATCAGCAGATCCAAAAAACAACCCAGTGGACATCTACAGAAGAATGGACGCAAACATGAAATTGAAGGTAAACATAAATGGAATGCTATAGAGAATAAAAGTGAATAACTTAAACCTACATGTAACAACATACATGAATTTTCAAAATTATATTTAAATTGTATCAATAATACTTCTTGTTTTTTTTTTTTAAGTTTATTTATTTATTTTAAGTAATCTCTGTACCCAACATGGGGCTCGAACTCAGTCCCCAAGATCGAGAGTCACATGCTCTTCCCACCGAGCCAGCCAGGCATCCCCCGGAACCAATAATACTTAGCAAAATAAGCCAGACACAAATTGATACAAAGAACAATTTCACTGAAGTTTAAAAACCTGGAAAGCTGAGCGGTAGTATTTAGCAATTCATACTTCGGTGGGAAAAGTATAATGGAAAGCAAGAAAATTATTACTATAAAAGTGAAACTGTCATTTATCACAGAGGGAGGGAAGGTAGCTTTGAGTGACAGGGGGTAGGCAGGGGGTTCTGGGGTGCTGGCAAGGTTCTATTTTTTGTCTCGCATTTGATTTGACAACTGCACACCTTATAACAATCTATTGCTTACACCTTTCTGTATATCCATTATATGTTACAACAAAATATACAAATAACTTCCCTGAATGAAACCAGCCTGTGCAGGATGAAATCCAGATGCCTCTGTGTCCACAAGACTCTGCAGGAGCTGGCTGGACTGCTTTGCAACCTCACCTCCCAGCTCTTTGCTGCTTGTTAACCACACTGATGCTCACCTGCTTGCTGAGAGTTCCTTGAACACACCAAGCTCTCTGCTAGCTCATGGCCTCTTTACCTGCTGCTTCCTCATAAAGAAAGCCCTCCTCTGGCTTTTGTTTAGTGAGCTTCCTCTCCTTCGAAGTATCGGGTTAAAATGTCATCTCTTCACAGAAGAGATCCTCTATAAAGGTTCTCCCTTATATGCTCTGGCATACCACCTGTTTGTTTCCTTTGTGCCTAGCACAATTTGTGTTTCTTTTGGTGCTACTGACTAATTTGCTGACTAGATATATTTCAGCTCTGCTGGAGGTCCTAGGACGGCAGAGATCTTTGTTTGTTGTTTCTTTATCATCGTGATCCCAGTGCTTGGCAGACAGTATGCTTGGTTATGCAGGAAGGAAATCCACGGATTGGACTTGAGGAAGATACCATATTTGTTGACCTGATTGAGGAATATTAACTATTAAATGAGTAAGCACTTTCTCCTCTGGTTCGTGAAGTGGCTGTAAGCAATTAAAAACTTGTTTTTTTCCCTGCTCTCTTTCCACACACACAAATACCATATTGAAAAATGACCCCATTCTAGTCTTCCAAGGTGACTGTACAGAAGAGATGATGCCTCAGTGATTATTCAACTCTTGGCTTGAATGAGAGATGGTTAGAGCTAGAAGATACTTTAGGGACCGCATAGTAAATAAGGAAACTGAGGCACGGAGAGGTGAGATAGTTTCTTCACTGCAGAAGGGGAAGGCGGGTTTTATTTGCCTTAGGGAAAGGGCACCATTTGTCCTCAGGACCACGTTCAGGTGACTGACATCTGCCTGAGGGGTGTGATGCTCAGAGCCCAGGATCCCTCCAAATCTTGCACCTTCAGACACTGCCCTGGCCTCTTTGCCGGAGTGGTCATCTAAGTTCCCAATCTCTCCGCAAATTACAAAAGCACAGGAGCTTTGTCAATCTACATAAAACATCTGAATGCTAATGAAATGGCCCAGCACATTAATTAGATAGTCAATAGATCATTCAGTCTTAACAGCTCAGTTCTCTTCTTTTCATTTATTTTTCAAACAATAGAGGTGCAACGCATTAGGAATGAAATCAGAATACCAATTAATTCCAGTTCAGTACATTTCCAAACAAGTTTTCGTAACCACACACCAGAAATATTTAAAAATTACTTTCATAATATTAAAATTTACCTCTTTCATTTCTAATCCAAAACCAGGAAAAAGACATTGATTCTGTTTACACATCTACTCTAAAGAGGTTTCCATAGAAGTGGATCAGCAACACTAAGCCAAAAAAACATGAATCTCAGAAGAACAAAATCATTTGCCCAAGTTAATTAGTCATCAGAACTGATAACTGGTATGAAATGTCTATAAATTTAAATGGAGGGGATGCCAATTTTGTTACAAAATAAGATTATAAAATTCAACAGTCAAATTTTATAGGACTTCTTTCAGGCTAGATAATGTAGTCCAAAACTCATTAAGAAAGTGGTTTTTTTTTGTTAAAGACAGAAAGTTTAGCATGAAATATCAGAGTGTTAAGTTATTTATTCATTCCAGAAATCACTGGGAACCTTTTTGGAGGAAAAAAAAATCACTGACATTCATTTTTTTTTTTCCTGTTTAATCAACCTACAATCAACTATCATTTTTTTTATTATGTTATGTTAATCCCCATACATTACATCATTAGTTTTTGATGTAGTGTTCCATGATTCATTGTTTGCATATAACGCCCAGTGCTCCATGCAGAACGTGCCCTCTTTAATACCCATCACCAGGCTAACCCATCCTCCCACCTCCCTCCCCTCTAGAACCCTCAGTTTTTCAGAGTCCATAGTTCAACTGACTATCATTAAAAGAGAGTATGAAAGATCAAAACTAACTAAATAAAAAGTAATGTGTAAGACAAGATTTGGAGACAGTTTTGAGATGGCTGGTTCATTTCATTGCTTTGCTGTTGCTGTTTAGGGTAGTATTTCCAGGCTTAAGCCACATTCCCAAAGAAGCTTATATACTGACACGTGTCAAAAACAAAATTACTAAAGAAGTTGTTTTGTTTGTTTTTCCTAAACTATACACATTTGATTGTTTAATTCCTATTGAGGATCTGAACAGTGATATAGATGCCTTTCATCATAGTATTGTGATGTTGTTTTATATTGTTGGCAGATGACTTGAGAACTACAAAAAAAAAAAAATAAAACCACAAAGAAAAATAAACATTGCCTATAAATCTATCACCAAACATTTTGTTATATTTCCTGTAGTCTATTTGTCCATGCCAACTTAGTGTATATATTTTATTGTATATATACATATTTGATATGATTATATAGTTTATAAATATTAGACAATCTCATACTTTAAAAATAATAGGCTTTATTGAGGTGTCATTTACATGAAATAAAATTCAGTCATTTTTAATTCTGAATCATTCTTCATTCCTTAAAGTAGCCCTGTTTGGTAGTGGTTTATCATCTTTAATATATTACAAAATATAATTTGCCAAGTTTTGTTAGGAGTTTTGCATCTGTATTTATGGGTGAATTGGATCTGTACTTTTCTTATTTTTTCTATGTCAGGTTTTCCATAGAGATTTTATTTGACTGGAGAATCTTTTAAAAAATTCTAGAATAGCACATATAATTGGGGTCAATATTCTTGTGAATGAGAAATTAAAACCAAAAAAAAATTAAACTCATGTGGGCCCAGAATTGTTATACATACATAATTGTATATGTATGTACAAATCATGGGTGTGTGAATGTGCGTGTGTAAAAACTTAATGAGCAGTAACATAGAAAAAAATGTTTCTTAAATTTCCAAAATTGAGTTTTCATAAATCTATGTGAATTTTGGTTGTTTGCATCATCCTTTTAATGATTAGTGAATGAAAACACTATATTCAAATTTATTTGAACAAAGTTGCATGTTATGTTGTTTTGTTTTCTTTATAAATAAATGTTTTTGTAACATTTATAAGCTCCTACATATTTAATTTTGCTTTTAACTTAAGTTCCTTTGACTTTTCTATTCCTCTTTTTTGACTGGAAAGAGAACTTCTTTAATGGTTGTTTTGAAGTCATCTCTTAAGCTTATAGGTCACGGATTTCTTTATTTAATACACCAATCAGCCATTGTTTTTATTCCTTGTTTTGTTTTCTTTAGATAGTTCATTCTTTTTCAATCATCCTCCATTTATAATACAACCATGTAAAGCCATAATATACCTCTGAATATCCTGTTCATGAATTTTTTTTTTTTATTAAAGATTTTATTTATTTGACAGAGAGAGAGACAGTGAGAGCAGGAACACAAGTAGTGGGGGTGGGAGAGGGAGAAGCAGGCTTCCCGCCGAGCAGGGAGCCCGATGCGGGGCTTGATCCCAGGATCCTGGGATCACGACCTGAGCTGAAGGCAGACGCTTAACGACTGAGCCACCCAGGTGCCCCCTGTTCATGAAATTTTAAAAAAAATCTTTTTTCTAAGTATTATATATATTATATTAAAAATTAGTCAATGACTGTCACATACTCTTCACCTAGATTCACTAGCTAATAACATTTTCCACTTCTTTCTCACTCCCTCTTGTGCTCTCTCTCCCTATTTGCTTTTGCTGAACAATTTGTAATTTGCAGACATCATGATCCTTCTTGACCTATGTCATCACCTTGTATTTTCAAAGTAAAAGGACATTCTCTTACATAAATCTAGGCGCGTTTATCAAATTCAGGATATTTAACATTGTTTAAGTTTCATTATCTAACATATACTCCATATTCCAATATTTAAAATCATGTCCCAAAGCACAAATTTGTATGTTAAATTTCCGTAACTTTCTATAAGCAGTATTTTTTTCTAGCTCTAAGATCTGACCCAGGGCCATGTATTTCCTTTCACTGTTGTGTCTCTTTAGTTTCTTTTAATTAATACTTTTTCAACCTTTTGTTATTTTGCTTGATATGGGCAATATTGAGGAATATAAGTTAGCTGTTTTGTAGAGTTCCCCTAATATGGGTTTTTCTGATTTTTCCCTGCGATTGGATTCAGGCAGTACATTTTTAGCAGGGATACTTACAAGTGATGTTGTGTTCTTCTCAGTGTATTAAATCAGAAGGTACAAGATGTCCATTTGAGTCAATTTTTATTAGATTACATTTGCTCACTTCTAGGTAGTATCTGCCAGATTTCTGCACTATGAAGTTACCTCCTTCCTCCATTTGTAACTACTAAATAATCTATGGGAAGATACTTTAAATTGTGTGAGTATCCTGTTCACAGCAAGGGTTTTAAATCTCAACTGCTGATTTTTGCCTATTATTGCTCTAGTCCTTGCAAAATAGTGAACTTTTAACTCTTTCATTACTTCAACATTTATTAGTTAGTGATATGAGTATTCTACTGGAAAACAAGTAGACAAACAAAAACCCAAATTCAAAAGCCCTCCCTTCTTCGTTAATGAATGTGTATACTCCCATCCAGTATGGTTGCATGGGTTCATTTTTATTTAGTATGTGACTGCTGTCATTATTTATTGAAATGCCCCCAAATTTCCAGATTTGATATCAAGCTGTCTCTTAAGAACTTTTGGCATGTTCTCATCAGTTTTTCAACACTTCCTTACATCTTGGCACAGAAATATGTTCAAAAATCTCCTTATTTCTCTGTCCTGGCCATTTTTGGGCATACTGATATGTAGCAAATTATATAGTTGTCAACACATGTATACATTTATGTATATGTGGAATCTTCAATTCATGAGGATGCTTCTAATTCCAGTTTAGAACCTTAAGAATCTTTTAGGATCTAGGAAGGGAGAAAAGAACAAGACAAAATGAGATCTGCATTTTGGGTAGAGATGCCATTCATAGGAGTGTCTGTCTACCTTTCATTGGACAGAATTGGGATGCATGCAAGGAGGGGTTAGGAAATAATACTTTTTTGTAGATGACTATAATGCCTACTTAGATAAAATGAGGGTTCTGTTAATTAAAAAAAATAGTAACTATTGGGGTGCCTGGGTGGCTCAGTCAGTTAAGCGTCTGATATCAGCTCAGGTCATGATCTCAGGGTCATGAGATAGAGCCCCATGTGGGGCTCTGTGCTCAGCGTGGAGTCTGCTCGAGATTCTCTCCCTCTGCCCCCTCCCTGCTCACGCTCTCTCTAAAAAAATGACTACATAAATACATAAAGTGAATCTTTAAGAAAAATAGTAACTATAGGGGTGCCTGGGTGGCTCAGTCATTGAGCGTCTGCCTTCAGCTCAGATCATGATCCCGGGGTCCTGGGATCGAGCCCCGCATCGGGCTCCCTGCTCAGTGGGAAGCCTGCTTCTCCCTCTCCCACTCCCCTTGCTTGTGTTCCCTCTCTCGCTGTCTCTCTCTCTCTCTCTGTGTCAAATAAATAAAATCTTAAAAAATAAAAATAAAAATAAAAAAATAAAAAAATAGTAACTATAGAAATGAATATTCGGTTGGCACCTAGCAATGGTTGCTACAATATGACAGACATATCAACCAGCAGGAGAACATGCACGTTGTTACGCTCTCTTAATTCCAGAATAGCATTAGTGCTCAACCCCTCATGCTTGAAGAGGAGCACAGTCTCCTCCTTTAGTTTCAATTTATAGTATCCTAACACTCATCTTTTTTTTTTTTTACTTTAAATAAATATAAATACAGTGAAAACATCGAAAAGTCCCAAGTGAGTATTTTTGTGTTTATAAAGTGGCTGATAAGCCAGCTACTGTAGTACACTCCTTTGCCTGTACAAAGGATGAGGTCTAAACCTTAAGTACACATCAGGTCCAAGAAGGGGTTCGGGATACTGGCACTATGGCTTCTGCTTCACAGATTATCCCAACACGTGCCCTCATCCATACTCAGTTCTCATTTTCATGTCTGGTTATGCTTTGTTCTGACTCTTTCTTGCTTTCCCAAGCCTTAATTCATCATCCTCTGAATTAGGCAATTATGCTCAAAAGAAACCTACTTTTAGGAAGAATAGCTTCATTCCTAAAAGATCTTATAAATGATCTCAATCTGACCCATATAAAACTGCAATCCAAAGAGGTCACTATATTTCTATGAATAGAAGGGACTCTTTTCTGCTTTCCTACCATGAAATGTCTACCAATATGGCTTCTGGGGGTCTACTATTGAGTCTTTGACTTATGGTTTGGAGAATAAGGTTAAAAAACCAGTGGGATAAAGCAGATACATGCTAAAGAACCACTTTTCAATCTTGTGAGTATTGACTTACAAACTGATCATTGGTGGAACCCCATTTTTCTCTTAGAGAAAAATCACAACACATATTCTGAGTCTGGGGGGTGCAGGTGCCAAGAGGAACTTGTCATATTATCTGAGGCAGACCCATCAATTGTGTTCAATCCAAGACACAGTTTGTCTAATTCCCTCCCTAAACACACGTGTATTATAAGGAAGGAAATCGTGTAAAATGATTTGGACTAGATGGGAAAGCATAACTCTACTTTCTTTTAGCCAGAAAAATAATTCCCTTTTGAGATTGTTTTTGTTTTAAGAAAATTTTGAAGATATAAAATGTCTCCACTCTGTTCGGTTGGGTCTCAATTACTGTATATTCAGCTGTCATGGGTCCTGGAACACTATTCCAGGGGCTAGTAACTCTTTTTGGTACTTTGGACTTGGCCATAATTTGACTGCCCCGTGGTCATGGTCATCTAAAGATTAATGCTACTAGGTTCAAACATTGAAACTCTAGTTTAGCTAGATATTTGCCATATACCTATCTAGCCTAAGATGACTTCATTAAAGACAGAAAATTTAGTTCCACTATTCCTTTTTTTATTGTTATGTTAATCACCATACATTACATCATTAGTTTTAGATGTAGTGTTCCATGATTCATTGTTTGTGCATAACACCCAGTGCTCCATGCAGAACGTGCCCTCTTTAATACCCATCACCAGGTTAACCCATCCTCCCACCCCCTCCCCTCTAGAACCCTGCTTGTTTTTCAGAGTCCATCGTCTCTCATGGTTCGTCTCCCCCTCCGATTTCCCCCCCTTCATTCTTCCCCTCCTGCTATCTTCTTCTTTTTTTTTTTCTTAACATATATTGCATTATTTGTTTCAGAGGTACAGATCTGAGATTCAACAGTCTTGCACAATTCACAGCGCTTACCAGAGCACATACCCTCCCCAGTGTCTATCACCCATTCACCCCATCCCTCCCACCCCACCCCCCACTCCAGCAACCCTCAGTTTGTTTCCTGCGATTAAGAATTCCTCATATCAGTGAGGTCATATGATACATGTCTTTCTCTGATTGACTTATTTTGCTCAGCATAATACCCTCCAGTTCCATCCACGTCGTTGCAAATGGCAAGATCTCATTCCTTTAGATGGCTGCATAATATTCCATTGTATATATATACCACTTCTTCTTTATCCATTCATCTGTCGATGGACATCTTGGCTCTTTCCACAGTTTGGCTATTGTGGACACTGCTGCTATAAACATCGGGGTGCGCGTACCTCTTCGGATCCCTACATTTGTATCTTTGGGGTAAATACCCAGTAGTGCAATTGCTGGATCGTATGGTTAGCTCCACTATTCTAATATAGCATTAAAAATATTGCAACTTGAGACTGGTCCAAAATTGTCTTCGTTTTGCTTGTCCAAAGACTTACGATAAAATAGTATTTTGTAAATGCTTGAATTCTATATAATCATGCATGGAGGTGAAGAGTGTTTCCCAAAGTGTGTTTAATGGAACCCTAGTTGTGTGAGATGCTCTATAGAATCTATAGGCAAGGATTCTGGAGACAAATTTGGGAAATGCCGCAGACCATGTCCCTCACTCGGGTATTCATATTTGCAAAGTTCTAGAGAAATCTTTATGTTTGAATTAGTCCCCAGAGCTCTATGATCACAAAATATTTTTTTTACATTCTTTTGCAGAATAGCCTATGGAAAACGCACGCATTGTGATGTTTTTAAGGCTTGTCGTTCCTACCTTAGCTCAAATAGAGACCAAGTACAATTTCTGTAGCTAAATAGTTATCCAAAACATTTAAACATGTAAAAAATAGCCATCATCTCTTCACACAAACTTAACCGCTTAGTTTCCTCACTATTCTCAAACACAACCTCTGTGTTTAATCCTGCCTCGCCCACCTGAAACCATTGCTAAAATAATATAGATGTTCCCTATAAGCTAATTGTGTTCAATCCAGCCTCTGAAACATCCTGACACGAATCAGTTCTCCCTCTTGCCCTACAACCAGCCAACCTAATTTCTCATTATTCTTCCAAACAGACCACTTTACTCTGCTCCATTCACCTCTTGCATATATACTGCTAATTTCCAACCCCCCAGAGTTTGTTCTACCTTGAATGTTCTACTTACAACTGCCATGCCCCTGGACCCACTCAGAGCTTTCTCCTTCATTTCAGTGGCCATTTTATAGTGGATCCTGCTCAGCATTCATCCCCTATCTTCTGATCACAGAAGTCCAGTTTTCCTTTGAAATGGCCTTTCTTTCTTACACTTGGTCCATTGTGTTTTGGGGGAGTGATCAGTTCCCAGCTCATGGGATTATAGTTGGCCCATTGGGGCCACAGTGATTGGTTTGGTTTAATATGTGATGCTTCTGATCCAATAAGAATTACCTCCAGACTTTTTCTGGAATTATAGGGAGGAGAAAGGTTCCCACTTCTCTTTACTCCCCACGTTCAGATAGGCTTTGTTAGTCCCATAGAGTATGAGGCTGCAGCTGCTGGTGAGCAGCTTACCACCACATTAAGACAATTTGTCTAAGAATGAAGCCCTTGTGGAGGAAAAGCAGAGTCCAGATATGGAGAAATACCGGCAATCCTGTATCCAGCTGTGCCTAAAGGAACCCCATGTACTTTCCAGTAGCTTGAATTATGTTCAGTTAGGTTTCTGCCATTTGCAGCTAAAGGAAGACAAACTAACCTGAACATCGACTTTGGAACAGACCCTCTACTAGTTATGACTTTGTAACAGACCCTCTACTAGTTATGTTCATATCAGCGACTTACCCAAACACTGTATTTTTAGCCTGGACAACGATTGTGTGTGGCCAGCATGATTATACATTGTTTCAGATGTATGAATGTATGAACATTGAGACTGAATGTTTCAAAGCCTGCCTACACCATCCTTCTCCCTGTGCCTAGCTTTTCTATTCTTTTACTGATAAATTTGTCTGTCTTGATTTTAAAATGCACTTCCCAATTTTTTTGTGTACCCTCATATTTATCAGTACCGCAAACCAACACAGATGTGGAAAGGATCAAAATGTGTTGTATAATGCACAGCATCCTGCATGGAGATGTTTTTTGCTTGTGCACTGGCCAATGCATTTTGCTGTCCAAACCCACAGCCCAGAACCTGATAACACTGTTAGCCTCGAGACATCATAAGCCAGAGTCCAACCAGGTTGGAGCATATCGCGGACATCATGGATAGAAATCCTTCCATGCAGACGATTTTGGTCATTTTCAGCCCAGTGGAGGGAGCTGGTTTGACACTAGAGACAGAGCTAGAGCCGGTAGGATACATCCCATAAAATAGACATTTCTCCTCCTTCATGCCTTATGCAAAGCCAGGAAACTGGTTTTATTTCCAATTTGGTACCACAAAGGAACAAGGTGCTAATCTTTCAAATGAAGATGGAAATATTTTTCCTACTGACTGGCTTCGCAGCATGGTTTCTAAGTGAACTGTCCTCAGGGAAGCAGCCCAGGATATAATTTTGCTGTCACAGAAAAAACATTGCTTTGTATTTTAGTCAAATACATTTTACGCTTTGACAGTTCCCTCTCTCTCTGTGTCTCTGTTTCTCTGTCTGTCTCTCTGTCTCCGTCTCTCAGCAACTTAAATGGAAGGGTTTCTTGGAGTGAAACTTCACATCTCAGTGCATGCTTTCTGCTCTTGCTCTTACTGATGAGCAGCTACAGTTGAACAGATGCTAAAGGGCATTTGGCGCCCCACCTCCTCCAGGCAAAGAAAACTGCTGTATGGTGTAAAGAAAATAAAATAATAGAAACAAGTATAATAATACAGAAAAGACCTCCCTTTTTTTCTTCCCCAAGGAAATAAAGAAGAGTACCTAATGATGAATACCTTCTTACATAAAATAGAAGTGGAAGGGGGGGTGGGAAGAGACAGAGAAAGCGACTGCCTTCTTTGAAGTCCTTTCATATTTTCTTTTTTTTCTTCTTTTTCATATTTTATAATACGGGAGAATTATTTGTTAGGTTATTTTTAAGTGACATGGGGAGGGGGAAAGAACTTTGTGCAATATGTATTAGATAATATTTTCTTAATTTTTGAAGGCTTTAGGTCATTTTTCTTTCATGCCAGAGAAGAATTTGATCTAAGACTCAGATTGCTTTTCTCTCAGGCTCACCTTTAATTTATGTCAACTTTTATTGGACCTGAACTATCAGGAATGATGGAATTAGCATTTCCTCACCTCATCCCTGTATCTAAATGTATAATAATTATGTTGTCCTACAGATCTGGGTTCCTGAAGTGATTACTGGATTACTGTCATCTTAAAAACGTAATTCTGAGTCCAGTGCCTTATTTTTAGAGAGGAAAATCACTTCTCTGTGAAACTATAATATGGTAGAGGTGTGGATGGAGAAATAATATTAAATGCATTATGGATAGGCTGGACTGTAATAAAGCCAGGGAGGCTTCGTATTGTGAAAAACAGTGGGAAGTCCACCTAGATCAAAGCCTGGGTAATGGCAAACCCATTAATGGAGAAACCCACAGGGACCATAGTATAAACCTAAGCTAATACAAGGATGCCACTCACAGCCCCAGACCCTGTTTCCTGCTGTCTCTATTAGGAAGAAGTCAAAATGAGCCTTTTTCCTTCATTAGGAGATCTGACATCTAGACTGGATCCTTCCAGTTTTAAGGAGTGGGGCATGCACAGCTTATCCCGACTTTGACCTCCTCAAGGGCTCTGAACAGCTGGGGAAAAGCTGTTAGCCCCATTTCGCATTAGACATTGGACATGGTACATGGTACCTTTTTTCAGTGGCCCCTGCCTTGACCAAGAGCAGATGATTGCTCTTCTGGTTTCTCTTCTTGAAAAGAGTTTGGAGACCTTGTTTTCTAAAATTTTAAAGGTTTGTGATGCAAAGCCTAACAAGACAAGCATTGGGAGGAATTTTCCAAAGTAATTACCTAGGAATTGACCTGCAGCAAATATTTTCTCTATTTTTCTAGAGTGGATTGTGGGGAAGGGCAGAAAATACTTCCTAAGACAAGTAACTTAGCGATCACTGTTAAAGACTCAGGATTGCCATTTCATCAATTTTCAGGGGACAGATACTAATACATTTTACTTGTGTGATGGTAACTAGAAGTTACCTGGCATGTGCCGATGTTCATGGTAACAATAAAGACAACCACAGATACGTTTAGGATAGTTATGATGATCTAGGTGTTGGGCTTTTAAATTTCATCTCACATGTTTTTCCTTTTCTTTTCTTTTTTTTTTTTTTAAAGATTTTATTTATTTATTTGACAGAGAGAGACACAGCGAGAGAGGGAACACAAGCAGGGGGAGTGGGAGAGGGAGAAGCAGGCTTCCCGCCGAGCAGGGAGCCCGATGCGGGGCTCGATCCCAGGACCCCGGGATCATGACCTGCGCCAAATGCAGATGCCTAACGACTGAGCCACCCGGGTGCCCCTTGCATGTTTTTTCTAACAACCCTGCTAGGGAAGCCTTGTGATTTTTTCCTTATATAAGGACATGAGGTCTGAGGTTAAGTAAGTAACCAAAGTTCCCACAGCTGGTAAGTGGCAGATGTGATTGTCTGAGGATAAATCCTTATCATTAATCCCCATGTTACCCTGCTTTACGATGTGGGTTTCATAACAAGGACTAAAAATATATGTATGGATGTCAGACATTGTAAGGAAATGAAAACTTTCTTCCTGTTTTCACAACTGATGATCGATTTTAAATTCTGACCTCCAGAGCTACTTAGGGAATGACCAACACTTCAAAAGAGGGATAGAGGATGTTTTCATTTTTTCTTAAGGAATCATCCTAATTTCTGACGTTGGACTCAGACACAATATTTTATTATAATGAGCAGGGAAGATGGATTAGTATTTGCAGAGATGCTGTTTTCATTGGGAGGGGAAATGGAATCCCCCTGATGGATCTTCTTCTTCTTTTTTTTTTTTTAAAGATTTTATTTATTTATTGAGAGAAAGAGAGAGAGAGTGCAAGCGAGAGAAAGAGCACCAGTGGGGAGGGGGGAGGGGCAGAGGGAGAGGGAGAAGCAGGCTCCCCGCTGAGCAGGGAGCCCGAAGTGGGGCTCAATCCTAGGACCCTGGGATTATGACCTGACCTGAAGGCGGATGTTTAACAGACTGAGCCACCCAGGTGCCCTACCCACCCCCCCCACCCCCCCAGTTAATCTTCTGACCGTACATTAGGAATATCCAGGTAAAAAGGTCTTACATTACAGACAGGGCTGGTGTGGAGAGTCTAGCTTGCCTGGATACTGGAAAACGGAAGAAGAGACATTATCATTCAGGTTCAGTTGGGCATAATTCTGCTTGATCTCCCCATGATGAAGATGAGGCCCTCCTGGATAAGTTTAGCTCAGGAGCCAAAAGAGCCATGTAAACAGTCCCATGGCTTGGTAGCTCTTACACTTGCATGAGCCTCAAAGTCACCTGGAGGGCTCCTTAACATATGGTGGCTGTTTCTCACCCCCAAAGTTTCTGATTCTGTAGGTCTGGGCTGGGTCCCCAGAGTTTGTACTTCTAACAAGTGATATTAGATGCCGTTGGTCTAGGACCACACTTTGAGAACCACTGCTGAAGGAGATGCGGTCCGTACTCTGCACTCAACCCCTTGGATTCCTTAACCATGTTCCTGCACACCAATATCCGGTCCCATCACTAAGAATCTGTTCCAGCTGAATACAGGGAGAGTGGAATACCCCCGGGGTCAACCCTCAACCAATGACTGATGGTACCAAGGTCGGGCTGCCTTGTCCCCATTGCAGTGACTCAGATGTGACCTGCACTGGGTCAGATTTCCCTGCAGGACTGAATGAAGGTCACCTACCGTGGGACTTTGCTTGATAATTCCCTATTTCTTGGCTCCTTTCATTCCCAATACAGTTTCCTCACTTGTCTACCTGTGTTTTCCAGGAACACTTCTTAGTGGATCATTTTCCCACTGATCTTCAGAGAACCCAACTTAAGACCTTAAGAGCATCATTTGTTCATAAGAGTTTTTCTGGATGGTGACATAAGCCTGGGTATTAAAGAGAGAGATACAGTAAGAGTTAGTGGGTGGCAGTGATGGTGGGAGGATACGTGGGGCACCCAGGGCAATCAAGAAGCCACACACAGATAGGAGGCATCTGCTCCTTATCAGAGTCACATTTGCCAATCTGCAAACAATTCCAGTTTTGCATCAGAATGTAAACTTGAATTCAGGGATTCTTTTTCACTGTTTTGTTAACTGTTGTATTTTTAGGACTTAGAAAGGTCCAACATATAGATGGTGCTCAAATGTCTGCTGAATGAATACATTCTGAGATATCAAATAGCAGAAAGTGGTTAGGGAACAAAAACCATGTTTTCTGATGAAAAATTAGAAAGTTCTGTCATTGGGAATTTATACTAGGGCATGGGTGGCTCACCTCTAGTGAACCTTAGTGCCAGAATCCCCAAACCCTGCAACATGCTCTGATTCTGCAAAACCTTCAACACTGATTCTCCTAGCTCTTTTCCCTCTGTCTCTCTCTCGGTCTTTCTTTTTAGTCGATTGAACACTCTTGACCATGCATCACCAAGCAAGGTTTTAGTTTTCTTAACCACTTTGCAAATATTTGATGCTTAAATCCTATTCAATCAATAAATACTTGAATGTAATGTATGGTGAGCACCTCTAAGTTCTGGGAATACAGCAGTTAACAGACAGTAAGGAAGAAACACTGACTTCAAGGAGTGTACATTCTGATGCAGAAGGAGGCCATCTACAGACTGACTAATGTGACCTGCATGTAGGAAGAAAAGGACAAAACTTCAGGCTTTTAAAGATGTAAAGCTTTAGGTAAAAAAAAAAGCCATTGAAAGTCTTTTTCTCTTATTTCAAAATAAAGGCACTTAAAGAAATAAAACGCATTTATTTCTTTCAGCACATTCCCCAGGCAGGCCTTGGCATTTGCTCTTTGCTTTTTTTTTTTTTTTAAGATTTTATTTATTTATTTGACAGAGAGAGCATGAGCAGGGAAAGGGGCAAAGAGAGAGGGAGAAGCAGACTCCCCGCTGAGCAGGGAGCCTGACATGGGACTCGATCCCAGGTCCCTGGTATTATGACCTGAGCCAAACAGGTGCCCTGCTCTTTCCTTGTCTTAAGATGAGTTTGCAAACCTTCTCTTGGTTTTCTCTTCCCTTCATTCCAGCCATGCCCGCACACAGGCTGTCCCTACTCACTAATTCTGCATTAGGTAATCTCTTCATGCCTTGCCTGTCTTTCACACAAACCTGTACATTTTTCTTCGGGGCACTTAACACTCTTTGAAGTTATCGTGATGTTTGTTTTATTATTGGTTTATCCTGAGTCTTTGTCTTATGAATGGCTAAGACTTCATGACCTGGCACACAGTAGGTACTCAATAAATACTGATTGACTACACAACAGTATGGATTTACAAGTTGAAAAGGATTGTGTATATTAACTTTTGTGAAGTTAATATTTTTGCACATATTAAAAGTATGTTGCTCCCTAAAAGTAGAGCGCCCCCCTGTGAACCCTTGCATACCCTGAAATGGTGCAAAGCAAAGAAGCAGTTACCCTTAAGTGAAAGCCAAAATCCTCTTCGGGTTTCTTTTGATTAGCAAAATCAGGTACTGACGTAGGTCTTTTATAAAAGTTGAAGTGGCGCAAAACGGACTTGAGGATAGCGGGGGATACCTGTAATTATTTTATAAAACTCATTTTTTTAGTCTGGATCAGTCATTTCTGTATACACGGACAGGGCCATCTGTTAATTTGCAGTTGTAATTGTTTCCGCAGATGGGTGTTCAATTATAGTCGTGACCGAGAAGACATGGCTGAACTCGTTACCATCCTTTGCCAATGGCCTTTTTAGTGTTCAGTTTAGAGACCAGACCAATTATTCAGCTTAGAAGCCCCCACATAAATCAAATGAATTGTCTACAAGGACCGTTTCGAAGCAGTTTTGTTATGCCATGGAGGTTTTTTTTCGGGACTGAATTGTTTGCACTTCGAGGAACCCTGGGTGTTCCTTGTGCTATCAGCCCCAGGGGTCTTGAGGTCATGCTCTAGAGATTATAAAAGAGTATTTCTGGAGAAGGAATTCATGTGTTTACTGCATACACCACGGCTGTCTACTGGTCCCATAGCTGCTGCTGCCGAATATTCGTCTGACTGTTTCTCTCTCTCTTTCTTCTTCTTCACAGAATCATTCCTCAAGCACATCACAGATTTTGGTCAAATTGTTTCTCACTGCCACTCAGACGGACGATAGGAATCAGTGTCAGTGATTTGTCCAGTTTTTGGCATTACGTATGCTGGCAATAAAAATCATGCCAGGCTACGCTTAGAATAGAATTTGCCATCTGTGATAAATGCCTACCAATTATTTTTCTTAATTTGGAGTTTGTCATCACTTTTGATAAAAGAAGGGCATCCCAGCGTTTTCGAACCTAATAGGAATTTAAAATACCCTTTGGCTTTATTAAAAAAAAAAAAAAAAAAAGACATGCTGCTTAACAGAAGTTTTGGACATCTGTTGCTTTTTCCTGCTCAGATTTTATGTCCCGTTCTAGAACACCCCTTCAGGTTTTTCTTTTGTAGACCCACCTGTCCCTCATCCCATTCCATGTGATTCACGTGTGAATGACTCTCCTCCTCGGTCTCCAGGCGTGGGTACCTGACCAAGCTGTCCAGTTAGCATGTTCTCATCCAGGACTACCCCTTCTGGTTCGGGGATGGGCCAGTGACCCAGGCTGGTCCCGTTAGCCTAAGCGCCACCATGGTGTTTGTGGGAGCTCCTAAGAAGGAGGCATGCTCATTTTAATAGACCAAGAGCCGCGACCCGTGTGAGTCTGGAGCATGGGTAGCCATAAGATAGAAGGAAATGTAACATAACAGAACAAAGAGAAAAGCTAAAGATTGGGGGAGGGGGAGAGAGAAGAGGCTTTCAGATCAACTTCTAATAAGACTGTTTAAATCCTAGATCTATCTGGACTGAAGGGGAGGCCCAGCCTCCTAGACTGTTTCAATTATTTAATTTTTAAATCTATTTCAATTTACATTTCTGTCATTTGAACCCCCTAAATTGCTCCCTGCTAGAGGTGGATTTACCAAACCCAGAGGAAACTTTGTAATTCTTTAGAAGTTCCACATGAGTTAGTCCTGGAATCCACATGTCCGGAGACCCAAAGTTTTTAGTTTAATTACACATTTTAAATGAACAATTTATGAATATGATTTCTTCACCGCCAAGCATGCCCATCTTTCTATAGAGGATTCCAGGAGCCACATTTGCCAGTAGCTTTTGACATCTCTTGCTCAGAGATGGGGCAGAAGCAATATTGGGGAAGCTCAAACTGAAAAGGAGTTTGTATTTTTCACGTGCATTTCCAATTTATTTCCAGCTGAACTCAGAGGAGAGAAGAAGCAGATCACCATATAATCTATTCAATTTCAATTTCAAAAGATACTGCTGCTGATCAAAGGATCCTCGTGAGTAGCACATTTCCATAAAATGAATTTTGACAACTTTCCCCAAATGTGTGTCTTACTTTAGCTTTTGATTTGAAAGGAAAAATGGAGGTTGGCAGGAAAGATAAATGAAAATGGTACTGACAGTATTTAGGCCTCCAAACAGTCTGTTTTAGGCTTTCTGCTGTTTTCTGAGGCAAGCCTTAACCTAGTATTTTTAATCTAGGATGTGGACTACTTCTTAACTCATGGTTTCTCTAGAAGAACCTTTATATTTCCCCAGAGTAATGGATGTCTCAAATGAACATCCCCTTTCCCCCCTCCCCAGTTTAATCTCAGAGAGGTCAAGCCTACTGATCTCATTGTCTGGAAATCCTTTATATGTCTACTAAAATACATAAAATGCTCTTAGGTGGGATTACCTAGAATTCTGCATGAGCATATGCTTTGGGTAATAGTCTAGAGAAGTCCACTGGATCAATATGCTTGGGCAGGCACCAACATCTGCCTTCCTTTTCAAAAGATAACACTCCAAGTAGTAGCATATTAATACCTTATATATTTTTTTTATATTTTATTCTTTTAAAAATAGAACTTGATTCCTTCTTGATATCACCTGAAAGACATTTCTGGTCACCTACTTACTATCTGACACTTTCCCTCGGAAGTTCACAGCAGACTCGTCTTGGTTATATAAAAAGTCTGACTAGTTTGTGGTCCAGCTCGTGTGATTGCAAAGCAGGACAGGACCACAAACTTAAATTAAAAAAAAATAAATGCACAGTGAATCAGATATAATTTTAATTTTTGAATAGTTTACTTCTGGCATAGTATTGAACAAATAGTAAATTATTTATGATAAATTTGCCAATAAATATTAAGTATTAGTAACAGAACATAGACTCTATCTTGCAGTAGTTCAAATCCATTTATTAACTTGAAATTTCCTGCTTTTTGACATTGCTTCTCCAAAATTCAGAACTCCTGTTCTCTGAGACTAAGCTCAGGCAGCATGTAGAATTGATTAAAGTGATTTATTTACTCCAAACCTTACCTCCTCCAGAGGGGTTAAACTTTCAATAGAACATTTAATAAAATGTAGAAATGTTTAAAAATTAAATGGAAAAATATTAATGAAACACAAGTTATAAAACAGTATTATAATAGGATTACAATTTTTGTTTGAACAGATAGAGACAATTATATTGCAAAAATGACCCAAAGCAAAAGCCCCAAATATTAACAGGATGTAGGCTGATGGTTGGTTATCTTCATGTATTTCTTATGTGATTATATAAAACTAGTAACTATTACCTTTAAAAAGAAGAATTCTGATAGAAACCTAGTGAGCCCAAATGAATACATAATATTCATTCATTTGATTATTGGGTGCTTTGATCATTCAAAGCTGGAATTGTTCCAGAAGGGATTGAATATAGAACTTCTAGTAGGAAGGGATGGACACCTTCTAGAATACATTGCCTGTCCCAACTGTATCCCTTGCCCACCCAGCCCCACACATATCAGTTATTATTTCAGTTTCCGTGTATCAGGAAGCTAGGCAGAGCTTAGCTGGTGTCTCTACTTCAGAGTGTCTCATAAAACAGTAATCCAGGTGTTGGTTGAAGCTATGGATTTCTCAAGGCTGGCTTGGGGGGAGATCTGCTTCCAAGTTCACTTACCTGGCAGGTCTTAGAAAATTCATTATGAAGCTTACTCTTGGGACTCTTGGCAGGTCTCAGATTCTCTGTCTGTTAGCTGGATTCATCCATTCCAGGCATGTGAGCCTCTCCGTAGAGCTACTCACAGCATGGAAACTTGCTTCCCTCCCACCCCAAGTGAGGCGGGGAGAGGGAGAAACAAAGAAGGAGAGAGGGAAATGCAAGTCATGGGCTTTCTGCAGCAACATCCCATAACTTTGCCATGTTCTATTTGTTAGAAGGGAATCAGCAGGTCCAGTCCACACCAGAGACGAGAGGATGACACACAGGTGTGACTACCAGGAGATGGGGATTCCTGGGGCCCATGTCAGAGGCTGTCTGCCCCCCCAACTGAGAGATGAGCTTGGAATCAGACAGACCTGTGTTTTTGTTCTACTTCTAGTACTGATTAGCTGTGTGCTTTCCTCAAGTTTCTTAGGATGGCAAGTAACTTAGCCTTAGTTAGCTCATGTATTAAACATGGATACAATAATTCCTCCCTCCCACGCTTGTCGTAGTAATGATGCACAGTGACAACATCACGGAAGCCCCTTGCACAATGCCTAGCACATAGTAAGTGCTCAGTCACGTTAAAGTTGCACAGCACGTACCTGCTGTCCAATCTGGCCATGTCTTCTGTGTCCCATTAATAAGAGCGTAGGAGCTTTGGTGATTCTGAGTTTGAATCCAGGCTTTGAATCCATTTATTAAATGCGGAAAGTAAGGATCACAGAATGTTTGTGAGGATCAAATAAAATAAATGTATAATGAGTGTAGCAGATGCCTGGCTGATGATAAGTGATCACTATGTGACAACTCGTATTTGTATTACAATTATTATTCGATAAAAATTATTAAAGAAAGCAGCCATGAACATGATAAGTGTGGGCTTTGGCAAAAGAATATTGAAAACCTGCTTTGAGGAACTCAGTCACCCCCAGGGTGTCTTCCGCTGGCTATCTCTTCCCAAAGCACTAGCTCAGAAATTGCTGGCTCCATTTAAGGAAGCGATACTGTGATTAATTTGGGAAAAACATGGACAGGAAAACCAGACTTGGACCATGAGCCATAGAGGCAGAGGGAAGTAGAGAGAAATAGTGATTACTCGTTGGGGAAATGCAGAGTGAACAGCAGAAGGAAGGAAATAAAGGGAACGGAAACAGTTGCTCAAGATCACAGTGTGATAGAGCTGTGTGTGGGTTGGCAGGAGAGAGAGGGCGTGTTGAAAAGCTCTCAGCTCTTCCTGGTAATTAATCCCTAATTCTGTTTGAATTTGTCTACTTAGGGTGAAAAACAAGACAAAACAAAACCAAACTCACCTCTGCAATGGGGATGGAACGAATGTTCAATTCCTATTATCCGAGGCAAAGAAAGTGAAAAAAAAAAAAAAAAGATGTGATTTGAAACAAGAATTGTAAATTATGTTCTTGGTTTCTTGTTTATGCTTTTCCTCTCCACTTTCCGAGCCCTCAACCTTTTGTCCCACCCCATCTAAACCGCTACCTCTGAAAACGTGCTTTGTCCTAGACAACATATTGATAAATTCGCATGCGTCTTTGAAAACAATTTCTCACTTGTGCTACACTGTCAGGCTTGTCCAGGATCAAGGAAAGACCTTCTGGTGCTCTGAAAATGAACTCAGTTAAGCTGCACTGTTTCAACCCCACCTCTCGCAATGGTCACCTGGAAGCAAGTGTGGTGGGGTGCGGTCTGGAATATTAAGGAAGAGGATTTCAAGCCTGTGTTCTTCTTTGCCCAGACTTGGTGACCAGGATGGCGTCCCCTTTTGATTATCCACGTTCGCCATCCCCTTATACACAGCAGGGGCTGAGCTATTGGAAATGGGGCTCAGGAGGAGAGAGAGAGGGACAAAGTGGATTTCTGTCAACCACACTAGGGAATCACCTTAAACACAGAGAACGTGGGTTAGTGTAGCCACTCAGGATAGTCGGTAAGTGGCGCGTCTGTCCTTACATCATACAACGCTGGGCACGGTGGTAAGTGGGAGTAGGCCTGCGGTTTATTTATTGCTGTATCGTACTGAGCTGGTTTCTTTGAGACTCTGAAACTCTAAATTCAACCGAGAAGGGCCATTACTGATTCCATCCCACCTCCCTTGCCTGTGTGTATGGTTTGGCTTTGAACTTTTCGTCAAAGTTCTGCATCCGGGCTGAGGGTTTAAAGCCGGCTCCTCCACTTACCTGGGGTAACTTTCCTGATGGTTCTGTGCCTCAGCTGTCTCATTCTGTGGATTCTAATTTAATTAGGCATGCTAATTAATAGAGTTGTGCGCTTAGTGTTTTAATTAATAGAAAGAACAGTGTTGATGCCATAATAAAGGTCCAGTCAGTGTTGGTTTCTGTTGTTTGGATTTGAACCACAATTTCCATTTTGTGCCATCAATAAACAGTTTGAAAGAGTTTCTCCTTAGATACCACAGGCTCTTGGCAGAATTGAATTCTAATAATAGCTCTGGTTTTCAGGGGTTTTTTGGTGTGTGTGTGTGTGTGTGTTTGTTTGTTTTGTTTTGTTTTGTTTGTATTTACAAACCATTTCCTGTACATTCTGGTATGTATTAGTATATTTGGACTTGTTTCTGTCATAGTGATTTTTGGCATCAGTCTGGTCCTATTTTTTTGAGATATATTTGTTTGAGAGAGAGAGAGAGAGAAAGGGAAAGCAGAGGGAGAGAAAGAATCTCAAGTAGAATGCGTTGAGCGTAGAGCCTGATGCGGGGCTCCATCTCATGACCCTGAGATCATGACCTGAGCCAAAACCAAGAGTCAGATGCTAAACAGACCATGCCCGGTCTGGTTCCAATTTTTATAAGCTTTTTCGTTTTCCTTGTTTCTGCCATTGACAAAATGTGTCATTATGTCATTTTTCTAATGTTTTTGTGTGTCTTTCATATTGGAAGTTATATATTCTATTCTGATTCAAAATGTAATATCATAGTCCCTGCTGAATAATTAAAGGAATTTATAATATTTAAACTCTGATTATATACTCTTACAAAAATAGGCCTTTGTTCAGGGTGTTATTTTCATCACTTACCCAGTAAATTGACATTATTGTTACTGCTTTACATTGAATGTTTAAGTATACCTACGTTTATCCATTTTTGTATTCATTCTTTTTGCACTTCAGACCTTCCTTCTGGGAGATAATTTAAAGCATAATGTGGTGTTTTTAAGTATACTCTTTAGAATTTTCTTTAATAAAAGCCTGCTTACAGTAAAATTTCCTTGTTTTTGTTTATATAAAAATGACTTTATTTCAACTTGTGTTCTTGAAATATAATTTTACATGGTATGGACTACCTCAGTTAAGAGTTAGCTTCTTTGTTTCTTTGTAAGATTCTGGTTGCTGTGGAGAAGCTGTCAGAATAATTCTTTCCTTGATCTGGATCTGTCTTCTTACTCTGACTGCTAAGGCAATCTTCTCTTCATGTTTAGGTTTCTTCAGTTTCCCTATACTGTGTCTAAGTGGGATTTCTTTGCATTTACTTGCTCTGATAGCTTCCATTCGTTCGAGGGTACATTATCATCTCTCAAAACACTTTTGCCCACTTTTCCCTCTGTTCTGTCCTTCTGGGGCTCAGATTAAATATATTTTAACCTCTTTTTCATAATTTTTACCCCTGGCTTGCATTTTGAGTAATTATTTCAGATTTTCCTCTTCCCTAGTCCTTTTGCTTTGTTTGTTTTAGTTCTGACTAATTTGCTGTATAACCACTCTTTTCCCCTCTCAATTCCAATGACTTTTTTCAATTTTTAAAAGTCTTATATTTTGGGGGCGCCTATGTGGCTCAGTCGTTAAGCGTCTGCCTTCAGCTCAGGTCATGATCTCAGGGTCCTGGGATCGAGCCCCACATCAGGCTACCTGCTCCGTGGGAAGCCTGCTTCTCCCTCTCCCACTCCCCCTGTTTGTGTTCCCTCTCTTGCTGTGTCTCTCTCTGTCAAATAAATAAAATCTTTAAAAAAAAGATAAAAAATAAAAGTCTTATATTTTTTCCTTTCTATTCTGATTCTGCTTGGCAATGTCTGATTCTCTTACTGGTCTATTCTTTCTATTATTCATATATTTAAGCTTTTTGCAAAGTGTTTTTTTTTTTTTTGCTTTTTCTTAAATTTTGATTCCAGTATAATTAATATAGAGTATTAAATTAATTTCAGGTGGGGTGCCTGGATGGTGTAGTTGGTTGAGCGTCTGACTCTTGGTTTTGGCTCAGGTTGTAATCTCTGTGTCATGAGATTGAATATGGGGTCGGGCTCTATGCCCAATGTGGAGTCTGCTTAGGTTTCTCTCTCCCTCTCCCTCTGTCCCTACCTCCTCCAAATAAATAAGTCTTAAAAAAAAAAAAAAAAAAGATAGTTTCAGGTTTACAATACAGTAATTCAAAAATTGAATATATTACTCAGTCCTCATCAAGGTTAAGTGTACTCTTAATCCTCTTCATCTGTTTCGCTCATTCTCCCTCCTATCTCCCCTCTGGTTACCATCAGTTTGTTCTCTATAGTTTAGAGTCTGTTTTTTGTTTTGTCTCTTTTTTCCTTTGTTTATTTGTTTTGTTTCTTAAATTCCACATATAGGTGAAATCATATGGTATTTGTCTTTCTCTGACTGATTTATATTGCTTAGCATTATACTCTCTAGACCCATCCATGTTGTTGTAAATGGCAAGATTTCATTCTTTTTTATGGCTGAATAATATTCCATTATATATACATATATATACACACACCCCTCAGATTTTTTTTATCCATTCATCTGTTGGTGGACACTGGACACTTGGGCTGTTTCCATAATTTGGCTATTGTAAATAATGCCACATTAAACATAGAGGTGCATATATCCTGCAAAGTTATTTTATGATATATTTCATAATTGTATTCTGTGACATTCTTGGAGGCCAGTTCTGCTGTTTATAATTTGTACTGACATTTATCCTTGTGATTTGTTTGTTTTTTTCATATTTTGTGGTCTTTGATTGTAAACTCATATATGATTGATCTTAAACTGGGAAATTTGGGCTTAATTCAAGGACATATTTTTTCAGAGAGGATTTGAGCTCCTAAGTCAGAGCTTCTCTAGCTCATCCTTTTGTTTTGTTTTTCTCTGTGCTTTCAATTTTAAGCCCTGAAAATGGGAAGCAATTCAAGGGGGAAAAATGAAATTAATTTATGCTAAAATGAATATGGCTAATAACTTAACCATGTGCTATTTATCCATCATTCTTTCATCCAGTCTTTTAGTACATACTTGACTATCTCCTATGTAGCAGGCACTAGACCAGGTACAGGATCCACAGTGGCAAATAAAACAGATGTGTTCTATTGTACAGCAAGATGAATCACAAGGCACAAGCTAAAAGTGTTCTTTTAGGGTATGGAGAAAGTTTAATTCATAATTTCATGATGTAAAGAATTCCTACTGTGCCTATAAGTATTAATCTGTACCATTGTGCACAATTTTATGGTCTAGAGACAAGGTCCTATCATGTTATTTTGAATAGAAGCCATAAGTGATGGGGTACAGTGAAAAAATCTGGCTTGAGACCCACATCTCCCACTTTCTAGCTCTGAGATCTTTGGTCCATCCTTTAATCTCTCCAGTTCTGTTTTCATAGCTAAACAGTAAAGATAATAACACCTATCTTACAGGATTGCTGCAAGACAAAATTAGATAAGTAATGTAGTTTTATGTGACGGCATGAAAAAGTAGATGAGATTCCTTTTCTTTTCCCTCAGAGTTGTTCCCATGCATAAGATTTTCCCAGGCAAGTAGTTGGGCATAACCCACTTCCACAAACTCCTGCAGACATCACAGGGCGATCGTGTGCTTTCACGTCAGAGTCACTGTGACTTAGAAATCTTATCATCTCTTCAGAGCTATCAGATCCACTTGAAATTGCAGATTGAATGTGGGAAAGGAGAGAGGACTTGATGGGTAAGTGCACAAAGTTTAGATACTTTATGATGAAGAAATAATCATTGAGATCTGATTTGTACCATCTTCATTTTTTCCTGCAACCAAAACAGTAACAAGAACAATAAGATAAAACAATGAGGGGCACCTGGGTGGCTCAGTCGGTTAAGCATCTGTCTTCAGCTCAGGTCATGATCCTGGGGTCCTGGGATCGAGCCCTGCGTTGAGCCCCACATCGGGCTCCTTGCTCAGCGGGGAGCCTGCTTCTCCCTCTGCTGTTCCCCCTGCTTGTGCTCTCTCTCGCTCTCTGTCAAATAAATAAATAAAATCTTAAAAAAAAAACAATTAATTCAGCAAAAGGAACAAGATGTTGCTTGGACAAGACAGGTAAACAGGATAAAAGGAAAAATGTAAGTAAGATCCACTTTAAAAAAATTCCAGTGCACTAGCTTAATATCTGATATATTATAGGCACACAAAGTATGTTTGCTGAGCAGAAAAGTGAAGGAAATGGGAACCACTTCTGGTCCACATCTTTTATTTTAATTTATATTTTATTTTATTTTTTTTTGTATCATAAGGAATCAGTGTAACATATAATTTGTTACGAGCCTGGGCTTTGGACTGGAACACACCTTAGGTAAACATTGGTTGTGTGAATTACCCTCTCTAAGGCTCAGATCCCCCCTCAGGAGACACGGACACAGTACCTATTCATACACTTGTCAAGTTTAAGAGAGATCGTGTTTGGATCCTGCTTACCTTCTTGGTCTTCTTGTCTTTATTCTTTATTTCCTACCACCACCACCCTAATCATCATCACTACTGTTACTAATCCCACATTTTCTGAAATTAAGAAGTCTTCTTGTATGTAGGTAGTCAGGTATTTGACTCTGAGAATATTGACTGAGTGAGAGTCATTTTTTAAATGTTCAGGTTTATGTAAACAAGGGAAACAACTTTTAGGATAGAATTTTCCCTAAGAGGAAAGAGGAAAGAATAAAGGCATGTGAGTTCTGTACCCTCAAATAGTTAGAAAGACAGTTGTGCCCAGCACCATCACTCTGACTAGAGCCCCAAGTCATGTGCTTGAGGAAAAGAGCAGATGATGTGCTCTTAGCCAGTTATCGAACTTTATTTTGCTGAATGGGGCACCAAAGAACAAAGATTAAGAGATGGATTTTTTTTTTCTTAGGCCATTTTAGGAAGGGAAAGGAGAGAGATGAGGTTGTTAAAGAGAAGAAAGTCGTTGGGGAAAAAAAAGATACATTTTTATGAGAAATTCAATCATATATTTTGCCTTGGAGTGTGTATTGTAATTCTTTTCCCTGCCTCCCCTTTCTGGTGCCTTATAGATTCTTAACCACCGTGATCCAGTTAATTTCTTTGTCTTTCTGATAATACTTCAATAAAGAGTATAAGAATCTGACAACATTTAAAAATTAAGGCAATTAGGCATAGCATAATATACTGAGTTGTTGAATCACTATGTTATATGCTTAAAACCGATGTAACGTTGTGTGTCAACTCTACTTCAATGAAAAAAAAGGCAATTTAAAATAATATTAAAATTGAGAATGTAATGAACTTGTAAGTTGGTGGGAACGGAGAGGGGAAGTGGAGCCCTTGAGAATTCAGGGAATCTCGAGCTCAGTAGAAATTCAACTTTGATGCCAGAATCCTAAAAATGTTCCCGTACAATCTCCAAAAACTGAGCCTCAAGTTTTAGTGTTAAAAAGCTATGTTTGCACTATGTCATCCCTCCATCTTCCCATGCCCAAATGAAAATTCATCTCAAGACATTGACTCAAATTTGGTTAAAGTAATTATGGTTGTATCAAACTTATTTTTTTAAATTTTTATTGTTATGTTAATCACCATACATTACATCATTAGTTTTTGATGTAGTGTTCCATGATTCATTGTTTGTGCATAACACCCAGTGCTCCATGCAGAATGTGCCCTCCTCAATACCCATCACCAGGCTAACCCATCCTCCCACCCTCCTCCCCTCTAGAACCCTCAGTTTGTTTTTCAGAGTCCATTGTCTCTCATGGTTCGTCTCCCCCTCCAATTTCCCCCCCTTCATTCTTCCCCTCCTGCTATCTTCTTCTTTTTTTTTTTTCTTAACATATATTGCATTATTTGTTTCAGAGGTACAGATCTGTGATTCAACAGTCTTGCACAATTCACAGCACTCACCATAGCACATACCCTCCCCAATGTCTATCACCCAGCCACCCCATCCCTCCCACCCCCCACCATTCCAGCAACCCTGAGTTTGTTTCCTGAGATTAAGATTTCCTCATATCAGTGAGGTCATATGATACATGTCTTTCTCTGATTGAGTTATTTTGCTCAGCATAACACCCTCCAGTTCCATCCATGTCATTGCAAATGGCAAGATCTCATTCCTTTTGATGGCTGCATAATATTCCATTGTATATATATACCACATCTTCTTTATCCATTCATCTGTCGATGGACATCTTGCCTCTTTCCACAGTTTGGCTATTGTGGACATTGCTGCTATAAACATCGAGGTGCGTGTACCCCATCGGATGCCTACATTAGTATTGTTGGGGTAAATACCCAGTAGTGCAATTGCTGGGTCGTGGGGTATCTCTATTTTCAACTTTTTGAGGAACCTCCATACAGTTTTCCAGAGTGGCTGCACCAGCTTGCATTCCCACCAACAGTGTAGGAGGGTTCCCCTTTCTCCGCATCCCCACCAACATCTGTCCTATCCTGACTTGTTAATTTTAGTCATTCTGACTGGTATGAGGTGGTCTCTCATTGAGGTTCTGATATGGATTTCCCTGATGCCGAGTTATGTTGAGCACTTTTTCATGTGTCTGTTGGCCATTTGGATATCTTCTTTGGAAAAATGTCTGTTCATGTCTTCTGCCCATTTCTTGATTGGATCATTTATTCTTTGGGTGTTGAGTTTCATAAGTTCTTTATAGATTTTTGATACTACCCTTTATCTGATATGTCATTTGCAAATATCTTCTCCCATTCTGTCAGTTGTCTTTTGGTTTTGTTGGCTGTTTTCTTTGCTCTGCAAAAGCTTTTTATCTTGATGAAGTCCCAATAGTTCATTTTTGCCCTTGCTTCCCTTGCCTTTGGTGATATTTCTAGGAAGAAGTGGCTGCAGCTGAGGTTGAAGAGGTTGCTGCCTGTGTTCTCCTTTAGGACGTTGATGGACCCCTGTCTCATATTTAGGTCTTTCAACCATTTGGAGTCTATTTTTGTGTGTGGTGTAAGGAAATGATCCAGTTTCATTCTTCTGCATGTGGCTGTCCAATTTTCCCAACACCATTTGTTGAAGAGACTTTCTTTCTTCCATTGGACATTCTTTCCTGCTTTGTCAAAGATTAGTTGACCATAGAGTTGAGGGTCCATTTCTGGGCTCTCTATTCTGTTCCACTGATCTATGTGTCTGTTTTTGTGCCAGTACCATACTGTCTTGATGATGACAGCTTTGTAATAGAGCTAGAAGTCCGGAATTGTGATGCCACCAGCTTTGCTTTTCTTTTTCAACATTCCTCTGGCTCTTCGGGGTCTTTTCTAGTTTCATACAAATTTTAGGGTTATTTGTTCCATTTCTTTGAAAAAAGTGGATGGTATTTTGGTGGGGATTGCATTGAATGTGTAGATTGCTCTAGGTAGCATTGACATCTTCACAATATTTGTTCTTCCAATCCATGAGCATGGAACGTTTTTCCATTTCTTTGTGTCTTCCTCAATTTCTTTCATGAGTATTTTATAGTTTTCTGAGTACAGATTCTTTGCCTCTTTGGTTAGATTTTTTTCTAGGTATCTTATGGTTTTGGGTGCAATTGTAAATGGGATCGACTCCTTAAGTTCTCTTTCTTCTGTCTTGTTGGTGTATAGGAATGCCACTGATTTCTGTGCATTGATTTTATATCCTGCCACTTTACTGAATTCCTGTATGAGTTCTAGCAGTTATGGGGTGGAGTCTTTGGGTTTTTCCACATAAAGTATCATATCATCTGCAAAGAGTGAGAGTTTGACTTCTTCTTTGCCGATTTGGATGCCTTTCATTTCTTTTTGTTGTCTGATTGCTGTGGCTAGGACTTCTAATACTATGTTGAATAGCAGTGGTGATAGTGGACATCCCTGCCGCGTTCCTGACCTGAGGGGGAAAGCTCTCAGTTTTTCCCCATTGAGAATGATATTTGCTGTGAGTTTTTCATAGATGGCTTTTATGATATTGAGATACGTACCCTCTATCCCTATACCCTGAAGAATTTGATCAAGAAAGGATGCTGTACCTTGTGAAATGCTTTTTCTGCATCTATTGACAGGATCATATGATTCTTGTTCTTTCTTTTGTTAATGTATTGTATCACGCTGATTGATTTGCAGATGTTGAACCAACCTTGCAGCCCAGGGATAAATCCCACTTGGTCGTGGTGAATAATCCTTTTAATGGACTGTTGGATCCTATTGGCTAGTATTTTGGTGAGAATTTTTGCATCCATGTTCATCAAGGATATTGGTCTGTAATTCTCCTTTTTCATGGGGTTTTGTCTGGTTTGGGGATCAGGTAATGGTGGCCTCATAAAATGAGTTTGGAAGTTTTCCTTCCATTTCTATTTTTTGGAACTGTTTCAGAATAACAGGTGTTAATTCCTCTTTAAATGTTTGGTAGAATTCCCCTGGGAAGCCATCTGGCCCTGGGCTTTTGTTTTTTGGGAGATTTTTGATGACTGCTTCAATTTCCTTAGTGGTTATAGGTCTGTTCAGGTTTTCTATTTCTTCCTGGTTCAGTTTTGGTAGTTGATACATCTCTAGGAATGCATCCATTGCTTCCAGATTATCTAATTTGCTGGCATAGAGTTGCTCATAATATGTTCTTATAATTGTATTTCTTTGGTGTTGGTTGTGATCTCTCCTCTTTCATTCATGATTTTGTTGATTTGGGTCATTTCTCTTTTCTTTTTGGTGAGTCTGGGCAGGGGTTTATCAATCTTATTAATTCTTTCAAAGAACCAGCTCGTAGTTTTGTTGATCTGTTCTACTGTTCTTTTGGTTTCTATTTCATTGATTTCTTTTCTGATCTTTACTATTTCTCTTCTCCTGCTGGTTTTAGGCTTTATTTGCTGTTCTTTCTCCAGCTCCTTTCGGTGTAGGGTTAGGTTGTGTATTTGTTTCTTGAGAAAGGCTTGTATTCTATATACTTTCTTCTTAGGACTGCCTTTGCTGTATCCCAAAGATTTTGAACAGTTGTGTTTTCATTTTCATTGGTTTCCATGAATTTTTTTAATTCTTCTTTAAGTTCCTGGGTGACCCATTCATTCTTTAGTAGGATGCTTTTTAGCCTCCATGTATTTGAATTCTTTCTGACTTTCCTCTTGTGATTGAGTTCTAGTTTCAAAGTATTGTGGTCCAAAAATAGGCAGGGAATGATGCCAGTCTTTTGGTACTGGTTGAGACCTGATTTGTGACCTAGGATGTGATCGATTCTGGAGAGTGTTCCATGGGCACTAGAGAAGAATGTGTATTCTATTGCTTTGGGATGGAATGTTCTGAATATATCTGTGAAGTCCATTTGGTCCAGTGTGTCATTTAAAGTCTTTATTTCCTTGTTGATCTTTTGCTTAGACGATCTGTCCATTTCAGTGAGGGGGTTGTTAAAGTCTCCCACTATTATTGTATTGTTGTTGATGTGTTTCTTTGCTTTTGTTATTAATTGCCTTATATAATTGGCTGCTCCCATGTTAGGGGCATAGATATTTACAATTGTTAGATCTTCTTGTTGGATAGATCTTTTAAGTAGGATATAGTGTCCTTCGTCATCTCTTATTACAGTCTTTGGTTTAAAATCTAATTTGTCTGATAATAAGGATTGCCACCCCAGCTTTCTTTTGGTGTCCATTAGCATGGTAAATGGTTTTCCACCCCCTCACTTTCAATCTGGGGGTGTCTTTGGGTCTAAAATGAGTCTCTTGCAGGCAGCATATCGATGGGTCTTGTTTTTTAATCCAATCTGATAGGCTGTGTCTTTTGATTGGGACATTTAGCCCATTTACATTCAGGGTAACTTTTTTTTTTTTTTTTTTTTTTTTTTTAAAGATTTTATTTATTTGAGACAGAGAGAATGAGAGAGACAGAGAGCACATGAAAGGGGAGAGGGTCAGAGGGAGAAGCAGACCCCCCGCCGAGCAGGGAGCCTGACGCGGGACTCGATCCAGGCACTCCAGGATCATGACCTGAGCCGAAGGCAGTCGCTTAACCAACTGAGCCACCCAGGCGCCCTCAGGGTAACTTTTGAAAGATAGGAATTTAGTGCCATTGTATTGCCTGTAAAGTGACTGTTACTGTAGATTGTCTGTGTTCCTTTCTGGTCTATGTTGCTTTTAGGCTCTCTCTTTGCTTAGAGGACCCCTTTCAAGATTTCTTGTAGGGCTGGTTTTGTGTTTGCAAATTCCTTTAGTTTTTGTTTGTCGTGGAAGCTTCTTATCTCTCCTTCTATTTTTAATGACAGCCTAGCTGGATAGAGTATTCCTGGCTGCATATTTTTCTCATTTAGTGCTCTGAATATATCATGCCAGTTCTTTCTGGCCTGCCAGGTCTCTGTAGATAGGTCTGTTGCCAGTCTAATGTTTCTACCATTGTAGGTTACATATCTCTTCTCCTGAGCTGCTTTCAGGATTTTCTCTTTGTCTCTGAGACTCATAAGTTTTACCATTAAATGTCAGGATGTTGACCTATTTTTATTGGTTTTGAGAGGGGTTCTCTGTGCCTCCTGGATTTTGATGCCTGTTTTCTTCCCCTAATTAGGGAAGTTCTGTGCTATAATTTGCTCCAGTATACCTTCTGCCCCCCTCTCTCTTTCTTCTTCTTCTGGGATCCCAATTATTCTAATGTTGTTTCGTCTTATGGTATCGCTTATCTCTCGAATTCTGCCCTCGTGATCCAGTAGTTGTTTATCTCTCTTTTTCTCAGCTTCTTTATTTTCCATCATTTGGTCTTCTATATCAGTGATTCTCTCTTCTGCCTCATTTATCCTAGCAGTTAGTGCCCCCATTTTTGATTGCACCTCATTAATAGCCTTTTTGATTTCAACTTGGTTAGATTTTAGTTCTTTTATTTCTCCAGAAAAGGTTTCTCTAATAACTTCCATGCTTTTCTCAAGCCCAGCTAGTATCTTTAAAATCATGATTCTGAACTCTAGGTCTGACATCGTACTAATGTCCGTATTGAGTAGGTCCCTGGCAGTCGGTATTGCCCCTTGTTCTTTTTGTTGAGGTGATTTTTTCCATCTTGTCATTTTGTCCAGAGGAGAATAGATGAATGAGAGAACAAAATGCTAACAGGGCAACAACGTCCCCAGAAAGTATACTCTAAACAAATCAGAAAAGACCTTCCAGAAAGTGGTCACTTTTCTGTTCGGAGAGTTGTTGCTATTCTTTTCTTCAGTCTCCTGTTGAGTTCGTAGGTGTTCAGAATGGTTTGATCCCTTTCCAGCTGAATTCCTGAGACCAGACGAAATCCAGGTCTCCTACTCCTCCGCCATCTTGCTCCACCCCCACTCAAACTTATTTTTTACCAGGTGCTAAGAAATGAGCTATTTTATATGTATAACCTCATTGTCTTAAAAAAAAAATCTATTATTATCTTTATATTATAGATGAGAAAGAAACTGAGTCTCCGAGAAGATAAGCAATTTTCCCAGAGGGAGAGTGGGAAATCAAGCCAGGCCACTCTATTCTAAACCCCTTAAATACCATATTTCAGGGTTCCTTGGTTTCTCCATTCAAACCCAAGGGGAAAAGGATGAATTTTAAAGCAAACAGAAGAGAGGGATTTTTAATTCCAAAGGTAAAGGAGTAGGCACAAATGTGTGATGGGTTTATAGTACGAGTTTTTGGAAATAGATGTAATTTGAAATGCAATTAAAGGAATCCGTGAATGAAATGAGAAGAGAATTGGAAATAATGTTTTCTGTAGAACTCCAGTTGTGCATAACAATGTCATGGCTAAATGCCCATCTGATAAAGAGGATAATTAAACTAAATAATTTATTATCCATTATACTTCAATGAATTAAAAAGGATATAATCTAAGATGCTTTATTTCTCTGAAACAGGATTGTATACCACAAATTCAGCACATCATGTGTTCTCAAGCGAGAAAATGTCCAGATTAATAAAATGTAGGGGAGATAATAATTAATTTCCATTATATTTTAACCCTTGGCAAATTCATCCAAATACTTTTCCCCGTGCCAGAGCTACACATTGCTTTTTCTTGGAAGGAAACTGCATGAAAATGAGTTCTTTGTAGGGAAATTTTAAAAATTAAACATGAACTGGTGACATAATTAATTCAGTGAGAGAACGATACCCCTGGGGGTGCCTGGGTGGCTCAGTTGTTAAGCGTCTGCCTTCGGCTCAGGTCATGATCCCAGGATTCTGGGATCGAGCCCTGCATTGGGCTCCCTGCTCAGCGGGATGCCTGCTTCTCCCTCTCCCACTCACCCTGCTTGTGTTCCCCTCTCCCTGTGTCTTTCTCTATCAAATAAATAAATAAAATTAAAAAAAAAAGATACCCCTGTGTATTTCATATATATGCACTTGCATACACCTTTATATATAGATTGCCTGTATATAATTTCTCATATATATACTCACATACACGTATTATTCACATATTTATGTAGGTAAGTGAATATATATTCATATAGACTCACCAAAAGCACATATGATTTCTTAGTTTTATACACTTCTGTTTTTAAATGCTTAAATATTTATAGTTGTTGCATATTCAATAAAAGGCATGTATAAGAAAAGACTTAAGTGAAATATAAAGGGTTAATTTAAACAGTACTGAAATTTTTCTTCCTAATTTCTCTCCTTGCCATTCCTTTTCATAAAGAAAACCACCATTAATAATTTATGGGATTCATTTCAGAAAAAAAAAAAATTCAAACTGGTATATAGTGTTATATGTATTTTTATCTCTGCATATTGTATTTCTTTTAAATGCTCTTTTTTAAAAAAAAATATTTATTTATTTGAGAGAGAGAGTGGGAGTTGGGGGAGGAGCAGAGAGTCTCTTCAAGCAGACTCCCCGCAGAGCATGGAGCCTGTCGCGAGGCTCCATCTCATGACCCTGAGATGAGCCAAAACCAAGAGTTGGATGCTTGACCGACGGAGCACCCAGGTGCCCCTATTTCTTTTAAGTGCTCTTAAATGAGGTCATATCACATACATTGTTTTGACCCTTACTTTGCTCACTTACAAGTTTTCCACATCAACACCCATAAACACAGCTTGTTCTTTTTAACAGTTTATTTTTTAGGAATGGAAACTCTAATTTATAGATGTCTTCTGTGGATGAGTATTTTATTTCAAATAATTTCCAGATATTTGCTATTAAAAACAGTGTTGTAATGCATATCTTTGTGAGATTTATTAATAATAATTTTAAGCAGTAGAATCATTGAATGATAAGATATGGGCATTTGAAATGTTGATCATTATTGCCAACTTGCTATCCAGAAAGCGTTTACTAATTTACACTCACTGACAATGTTTTCCTACTCCTTAATCACTAGTGGGTGTATATCCTCAGTGATTAACAGACAATTATTTAATCAAATTGAGTGTTGCAAAATTTTATAAGAATATTCACAACAGTGTTTCCTTAAAAGAGAAAGCCATTTTTGAGTACTTGAGAGAAATGCAATTTTGAAAAAATGATTTTCTTACAGCTTTTTGGGATTATAGTATTCTTCCGAGTATATGATTAATTAGTATCCTAGCTAGAAATATGGCTAATTGGAGGAAAGAGGATTTTTAAAGGTATTTACAGCATTTTCCCTGATAATAAAAACCAGTCTAAGTCATTACTATAATGTAAAAAATACAGAAAAGCACAAAAGTGAAAAACACCCATAATTCTGTTTTTGAGGGGTATATATTTTTAAAAGAATAAAAGTATATTCTTTGCTTGAGTAATGATAGGCTCATAATTTTGTGTATCTTTCTGTCTTTCTTTTTTCCTGTGTCAGACGCTTTGTATCTATTTACCTATCTAGCCAAACAACAGGTACATAACAGGTATTTATATGTGTGTATACACACCTATCTTACGCTTATTCCCATTGCATAGATTAAAGGTGAAGTAAGACAGTAAGATCTGATTTTTGTTCTGTATCGTAATTTTTAAGTGTACTTCGATTAAATTATTTCCACTGGTAGATAGTAACACCCAAATCTTCCGATGTCTCTCAGAATTTTAATTCTAATTCAAGTGAAATGTAGGAAAACAAGATGACTTCTGAGAGGTTCTCTGTAGACTTGTGTCCCTTCTCTCTCAGCCTTTATTTCAGGAACATGGGTCTTCTGCAGTTCTTGCTAACTGTTCATCATCAGGAGTAGTAAGGCATCTCTGTGAAAGAAAAAGGGATGCAGTCAAATAGGAATCTCAGAAGGCATGATTAGTCATATCAGTTACCATGGTGGTTTACTAGCTTATCCACATATAATCCCTAAAATGCAGCACCTGCCTTTCACTCTGGTTCCCTCTTCTTTCCTTGAATGGTAGGAGATACATCATGAAGGAGGATCTTTAAACTCTTTATGTTTCTTTCTTCATTTTTATACACAATTTGAGGACTTTTCCACTCATTTCACAGTGGCACTCATGTCATTGCAATGAAACCAGGTTAACCTCTGTTCTGCAGTCTTTTGTTCAACCTCGTTCAAAATGTTCTGTCCCTCAGAAAATTCTCAAGACTATTTCCCAAGATGACATACTGGTTTGACCTGTCACATTTGCTGTAAATTTACTGTCGATAGACCCACTGAGAGAGAAGTAGAGGAACGGTAAATATTTTCTATTTCTTTATGAAACCTTTACTTCTAAATTTATAATTTATCAGTTGGAACAATGCCGAGGTAGGAGGAGAGGACCAGGAGGTGAGAGGTAAAAATATGGCATTTGCAAACAGGAACCCTATTTCTGAAAAGTAAATGAGAGCCCAGCCTGAGAGATGCCATAGCAACAGAAAGAAACTTTGCTATTGGACGATCTGAGTCACATGACTTCCGCGCTTAGGTGCCCCCTCCCTTTTTCTGACTCTCAGATGTAAAGAAAAAGAGGGACTAGGTTCTGTCTTGTTTATTCCACCCCTTGGTTGCTCAAAAAGTTAGAGAGTTTACTTTAAAGACGGAAAACATAAACACTGCAGGAATCTAAATTCCGTGGGTAGGAGAAGAGCTTTCACCATGAAAATGCCGTCTATTCAGAATCTTCTCAAAATGTGAATTTTAGGCTTAGCTGATAAGATAAATGGAAAATGTACCAAAGTTTAATTTAGAGTTGTTTTGCTTTACTTTTTATCTTAATTAAAAAGTAATGTGTGAATGCAATTTTGTCATTAAGATTCAAATATTGCTATATATGATTACATATAATAATATGGTACAGTTAGTGCTGTTTTTTTATTTCTGTGACGCTGAAGATGGTGATCTCTCTTTGCACACTGTGCTACCTGACTTGGAGAGATTTTTAGAAGCAGTATTTGTCGCGGAAGGAATCAGCATAAAAATTTTGTTAGTTGCTGACACATCGCCTTCCAAAAAGGCTTTACTGTTTACAATGACTCATTTGTATCAGAATAGCCAGCTTCCCCACGCCATTGCCAATTTCCAGTCATTTATTTTTTGGCCAACTTGATGACAAAACATCCAGCTGTTACTTTATCTTATACATTTTAAATTATGTATGAAAGAGGATTTTTTTTTTTTTTTTTTTTTTTTTACATTTTCAGTTTCTTCAGTAAATAAATATTAAATCAGAGTCAAATACTGAATGCTTGGAAGTGGACACTCTGGAAGGCCAAAAAGATGGAGATAGAGCAACTCTCCCAGGGAACTCTGCCCTTGCTCTGTCTTCTGTCCACCAGATGAGGTTGTGGGCTTGTTGAATCTGCTTCAAGAACCAGAAAAGCTGAAATCTATTTAGTTGTCTATTTGTCTCTTCCATTACCAGTATTACACTGCTTGCTTTGCTATTATTTTATAAAATGTGAAGCTATCTGCATTCTTTATGCACTTCAATTTATATTTTCTGTTCTTTGGATATTGGACTTTATAATTAGCTAAAAATGTTCAAGAATAATCTATTTTGATGTTTATTGGGATGAATTTGAATACATAGTTTGGTGAGATAATTGACATCGATAAAATAGTGAGCCTTCCCAGGTAAAGACGTGAGTTTTCTCTCTGCTTATTTAGGTCTCTTCTAGTAAAGGTTTATTGTTTTCATTGTTATAGCGTAGTATAGTGCTTGCTAGATTTTGTATATGTATTTAATGTGTCTATTTGCAGTGGTAATTATTTGCATTGCCTTTTTAAATTGTTATTGCTGATATGAAGAAAATTTATAGATAACATATATTAATCTTATATTTGGATACGTTACTGAACTTATTAACTGAAAGAGTCTTTTAGTTATTTCCCTTTTATGTCAAATTAATCAAACATCTCATCTGTAAAAGTGATACCTTTATCTTTTATTTATTTTTCTTGCCTTATTGCATTTACTTTAGGTCTCTGGAAAACTGATTATTATGATATATAACACATATGGGAAAATCTATGTAACCAAAGCTCTGGCTAGTAAGCAAAATGGGTTCCAGAATCTGAGTGGACCCAAATGTTCTTATCCCCAATAACTATGCCCTTCTGTCTCCTAAAGATGATCATTATCATGACTTTTATGCAGTGGTGTGCTGATAAATGTCTAACAACAATTTTTCCAGAAAAAAAAAAAAACAGAACAAAAACTCAGATTTGTAGTGTTTGCTGATATCAATAATGTAAATATTCCTACTATCGCCCATTTCATGCTATCAACACATATTTGGGTTGAGATGCCCCAGTCAGCAATCCAGATGCAGCCTGGGCTAGCTCCAGCACACCACTGTGATTATGGTAATCCTTTCAATTATTCATGCCTTTACTATTTAAGTATACATCTCTAAAAACCTGAAGTTTAGTTGAGCCCTCTTTTCTTTCTATAATTGGAATAATATAGAGATTCTTTTGATCAATATTTTGTGTGTGTATTTCACCAGTATAGTCTAGAGTAACTATAAGTTGACCATTTTCATGGATGTATAGAGTACCAATGCATAATTGTATCTCAATTCACTTGGACATTTAGATTGTTTCCACTTTTAGGATATTAAAAATAATAGGAACTAGAGGGTATTATGCTAAGTGAGATAAGTAATTCAGAGAAATATAATTATCATATGACCTCACTCATATGTGGAATTTAATAAACAAAACAGAGGATCATAGGGGAAGGGAGGGAAAAATAAAACAAGACAAAATCAGAGAGGGAGACAAACCATAAGAGACTTAATCATAGGAAACAAACTGAGGGTTGTGGAGGGAAGGGGGAGTGGGGGATGGGGTAACTGGGGGATGGACATTAAGGAGGGCACTTAATGGAATGAGCACTGGGTATTACATAAGACTGATGAATCACTGAACTCTTCCTCTGAAATACTCTATATGTTAGATAATAACTAGATTATAATAGATAATAACTCTTCCTCTAATAATACACTATATGTTAACCGATCTTAAAAAATTTAAAAAAATAATAGTGAACATTCTCTTGGAGCTATACTTCTGGTTGTATTTCTAGGTAGTAGGGTAAGTTGCACCTTAAACTTATGTGGACTATGCAGAAGTTTTTTCTAAAGTAGTTTACCAAATTATATTCCCTCCCACTGTGTATGATATTTTATTTTGCTCTTGGTTATCAGTTGTTATTGTCAGTCTAATTTTTAAGTGACAACATTTGTTTGGTTAGCAAATGAAATTGTGGACAACTGACATCTTTAATTTTTGCCGTCCTGTTGTTATTTTAATGTTGCATTGCAAAAAAGTGAGTTTTTTAAAAAATCAGGAAATAGCACAAGAAGAAGGTAATTTCTATCTATTGAACACCAACTGTGTGTTGACATTTTTTTTTTTACAACTCTATCAGTTTTTTTAAAACTATTTTTTTGAGATATAATTGACTTATAAAGAGCTGTGTGTATTTAATGTATACAACTTGACAAATTTGGAGATAAATATATATCAGTGAAACCATCAGCACAATCAGTACCATCAACTTATCCTTTATCTCTCAAAGTTTCATCCCTCCCTCTTTATATTTTTGTGATAAAAATACTTAACATAAGATCTATTCTTTTAAAACATTTTTAAGTATACAATACAGAATTATTAACTATAGGCATGATGGTGTACAGTAAATCTTTAGGACTTATTCATCTTGCTTAACTGAAACTTTGTACCCTCTGTCAGATAATTTAGTGTTCTCTCTTAATAGAGAGTGTATAGATAGTTCATTGTATTTTAAAGTCTATTGCCTGTTCTTAATTACATATATTCTCTCTCTTTTTTTTTTTTTTTGCCATTTGAATTTTCTTTGTTTTTGAACTGCCTGTTCCTCTCTTCCATGTTTCTTCTTAGTTGCCTTTTTACATATTTTGGAGATATTTTCCCATAATGTAGATATGAGCCCTTTGCCAGTTATATGAATTGCTTGACTTTTTAATATCTTCTTTTTTTTTAAAAGATTTTATTTATTTATTCATGAGAGATAGAGAGAGAGAGAGCGAGCGAGAGCGAGAGAAGCAGAGGGAGAAGCAGGCTCCCAAGGAGCAGGGAGCCCGATGTGGGGCTCGATCCCAGGACCCTGGGATCATGACCTGAGCCGAAGGCAGACGCTTAACCGTCTGAGCCACCCAGGCACCCTGAATTGCTTGACTTTTAAATGTGGTGCCTTTTCGTTAATATACATTCTTTTTTAAAAAGATTTATTTATTTACTTTAGAAAGAGAGAGAGAGAGTACAAGTAGGGGGACGGGCAGAGGGAGAGAATCCTCAAGTAGACTCCCCACTAAGCATGGAGCCAGACATGGGGCTCCATCCCAGGACCCCGAGATCATGACCTGAACTGAAATCAAGGGTCAGACATTTAACCGACTGAGCCACCCAGGCACCCCTCATTAATACACATTCTTAAGTTTCCCTTTATTGTTGACAATTTTTGTATTTTTAAAAGAAATCTATTCCTAATCAAAGCAGGAAAACTCAAGAGTGGAAGCTGAAAATTAATATTGGAGATTGAAGAAAGGATGACTTTTCTTAGGTACAGTAGAATATTAGGTAATAATGCAGAAGCTAAACAATGTACCTAACCAATTTGAGGATACTGCTCATGAGATTTTTAACAGAATATTGAAAAAGTACCAGTTGGCTTCTTTTAGCTGCACATAATAAACATGGGAAGGAAGAGATGAAGTAAGGTAGGAATTACTTAGTTTTCAAGCAGAATTAGAGAACATATAGAAAGCCCTGGGAAGTTTCTCTGGCTGGAAGAACATCCTTATAGACTCTGGGTAAAGATCAAATCAAACTTTAGCTCTAAGACCCTTTGTTAAGACCTCAGAAAGATTTAAAGGGGTGTCTCTCCATTAGACAAAATGGCTCTAGAAAATCTCAAGGTATTTATAACATGAAAGCCTGATATACCCAAAGCAGAAAGACTCATCTCATAAAATGGCTGGGGGGCATATTATTGGGGCATTAAGTAGATCCCAGTAAGATTACTAAAAAAAAAAAAAAAAAAAAAACCCACAGAATTTTTAAGAGAATTATATAGGCAGAGCACTGTCAACTTGAAATAAAGTAATAAAGGCGTTTCAAAATGAAGAGAGGCTTTCAACTTTTTTATAGGTAGCACAAAAGCCAAAAGCTTCAGTTTAACATTTTTAAAAAAGGGTTCAGGAAGCCCTCCAAGTGAGCAGAATTAGGCCATAATCAAAGAACATTTCCTAACCCTGGAGTATGGAGTATCAGTGGCAAGTTCCTAGCAGATTTCAAGATTGTTATGGGTTAGTTACTGTGATTTATTTTCCATTATTTCCCATTTTGAATGGATATGTATAGTGTTACTTGGGTATGCAAGACCTATATTTTTAGTGAACAGATCTCTGGAACAAGAAGCTCTGCAGTTACGGAAATTGATTTCTATCTGGACTTAATTTAGGTCAGACCCTGGACTTCAAGATTGAGCCCCATTCTGTGATAGGGGTAAGGCTCTTGGAGGTCCTGGGTATTAGCATATTTTGATGTGTAAGTGGGATAGAAATATTTTTTGGCCAAAGGGACCACAACATTAGACAGTTTAATGTCCATAAATAGCTCCACTCTGAGTCTCCATGCCCATTTAGAATGTGATCTTGCTACTCTTCTATCCAGGAGTCATTTCTTTGTCTATAACCTTATGTTGAGTTTGGTCATGTGATGTGATTTGGCCAATGAACGATCAGTGTTTGATACAGATGCATGTGCATTAGGGTGTGTCTATTTGCAGACCGGCTGCTACATAACAAAGTATACACTCTCTCGTTGGTGGGGACCTGTGGGGAAGAAGTGCTGGGGAATGAGGGAGCTCCTGAAGAAGGACCAGAGTCTCTGGGTGATAGCCATCATTAAAAGGCAAATGTGAGAGGGATGCCAACCTTCCTGCTAAACACAGGCTATGAGAAACCCCAGAAGATACTACGTGGAGCAAAATCATCACCCAGCTGTGCTCATCCAACCTGTGGGAAATCATGCATTGTTATTGTTTTAAGTCACTAATTTTGGGTCTGTCTGTTAACACAGCAGTAGCTACTGATACACGTACCATTTCTGAAGTTAAGATGATTCAATGTCATTGACACATTATTCTCTTTAATCCTCTTACAAATTGATTTCCATTCAAAACAACCTTTCAAAGGAATGTTTGGCACTCAAGAAATTATTCTAAAGTTCTTCTGAAAGTGTAGACCTGAGAGGGTATTCATTTGTGAAAAATCAAAAGTAAAAATAGTGTGCTTATGTTCTTTCTAATCATATTTATAAAGCTGTGCTTATATTCTAAAATGTACAAAACGTGAAAAAAAAATCCATTTCAGAAATGCAACATAAATGATATTCAACATGAAACCATTCATTCAACAATTATATACTGAACATCTGTTACTGTAATAAAATTATATTAAAATTCTTTAAACCCATTCCTGACCTAGTTTGGAGGCCCTGGCTAGAACCTGGTTGGTTCCCTTTCTTGAGAAGCTAATTAAGGACAAACTATACCCACTTCCCCTGTGAGGCTTCCATACTCCAGGACCACTGGAGCCCTAACATCCCTGGGGCAAAACTAGGGACAGTCCCTCTGCCCCAGTACTCTAAACATTTTTTAAATTACCCTGTCCCCAATAGACAAACCTAGCTAATTCCAGTGTTTGCCGTAAATAAGCTACCTCCTAGAACTCCATCTTAGGATTGCTCCATCTTCAGGTGCAACCCCCTGCATGGCCCTGCCTGGCAGCTTTCTTCCCTTTAGAGTGGTCAGTAATAGAGGGTTCTACTCTCCATCTACCCAAGTGTTAGCATGCTGTGTCCCTCCACCAGAAGAATTTTTCTAATTTATAAAACAGGGGCACCTGGGTGGCTCAGTGCATTAAGTGTCTGGCTCAGTTCATGATCCTGGGGTCCTGGGATCGAATCCCACGTCGGGCTCCCTGCTCAGCAGGGAGCTTGTTTCCCCCTCTCCCTCTGCCCCTTTGCCCTGTTTGTGCTCTCTCTCTCGTCCTCTCTCTTGTGCGTGCTCTCTCTCTCTTTCAAATAAATGAAATCTTTTAAAAAAGTCTTTAAAAATAAAGTTTATAAAACAGTTACTTGTGAGAAATTTTTGCATGTGCTGGAAATAGAATGTGGAATAAGCAAACAAAATGCCCTTCCCTCAAGGAGCTTTTCTTTATGGATTTTGAGATAAGACAAAACCTGGGGTGCATATTTGTATCATATGTTACAGAAAAAAGTTTTTGATTCTTTATATGTATACAATTATAAACTGATCCAAAAAATATAAATATGCTAAAAGGAAATTGAAAATGCCAGTGATATCATTGACAAAGTAAAATTTCAAGATTCAAAGATCACAGGGAAAAAGGTTAATAAAAGTAGTGCAAGTGGAAATTTTCATGTATTTTTTTTCTATTAAGTTGGCCATTATTATAAAGAATAACACAAACCATATGCAACTTTTTTAATTAAAAAATATTAAAGCAGAGCACAAAGGTGCATTTTAGGTCAACTGAGTCCTTTTTACCAGAAGTGGAAGAATGATAAAAATTACATAAAGGAGAATTGGGACTGCCAGCCCATAAAAGCTAAGACATAAAGAACTAATAAGGCAAAAGGTTCTGTCTGCATTTTCTCGGACAGGTGAACAGATGTAGCTGTGAGCTTCACTATGAAACTTAACTGGAATGCATGTGTACCAACCGGTATTCTTTTTTTCACTGTTCATTACCCTTGTAATTATAGTATTGACTGAAAGCTTAGTTTAATTTGTATCAATTATCCAAAGACCATTTCAATACACTTTTCTTTGCCTTCTTGATCAAAGCTTGCCTGAGAATGTTTTAAGTATGTCTGCCCTTGAATTTCATTGAAGTTGTGAACTGAGTGCCAAGTGAATCCTGCTGATCTGATGATGGTTCTTGGTTCTCTATGCAAATGATTTATTTTTTTCCCCCAAGTTTCTAAAGAATTTTAACTTTTCCTCAGAGTAACTTTTTCAGAATTTAATGGATACTGTGAAAACAAGTCAATATCTTAGTAGATATATTTGAAATAACAAACTACATTTTTTCTCTATTAAGAGCTACCTTGTGAGTGAATCTTCAAAAAATTCTGGTTTGCTTAATTCCAAAAAGAAAGGAGAGTCAATAAAACCAACATTTTTTAGTTATTATTATTTATCGTCTGTCAATCAATCTCATAATCCCTTCACCAGAATTTCTTATTTAAGCCTTATGGTAAACTTAAAGAAAGTAGGCACATTTTATGGATGTGGAAATTAAGGCTCAGATTAGTGAAATCACTTATCCCTGGTCATTCAGTAAGTGATGGGTGGAGAATTGCATCTGATCTCAAAGCCAGTATTCCTTTGAATTTTCCATGTCATTTAAGGTATTTTACTTGGAGAGGTATTGGAATCACTCAAGTAACTAGTTAGGAGGCAGGAGATCGCATTCAAGGATTCCAGACAATGGGCCAAACTCTTAAGAAGTAGGCAAGTTTTAGGGCGCCTGGGTGGCTCAGTTGGTTAAGTGACTGCTTTCGGCTCAGGTCATGATCCTGGAGTCCCGGGATCGAGTCCCGCATCGGGAGCCTGCTTCTCCCTCTGACCCTCCCCCCTCTCATGTGCTCTCTCTCTCTCATTCTCTCTGTCTCAAATAAATAAATAAAATCTTAAAAAAAAAAAAAGAAGTAGGCAAGTTTTAGTCACAATCTAGCATGATCAGCCCAGATGCATCTGTATTGAAACCATGGAATGGAAGTGGGGTGCAAAGATGAAATTCAGTAATAGAAGCAGGTGAGTTAATGCCATTAAGCACAATTGGATCTAGGCCAATTTAGCTGGGTTTCTAGTAGGGAAAAACTGGGTGTACTTGGCAGAAGAACCATTTAGAAACAGAGATAGACTTTGGTTAGAGATTCAGTCTTGGACCAGGGTCAGTATGGTTCACAAGGCACCTGACCTATGTATGGGTCTATGGACCTATGTAACAGAACTTATGCCTTAATCCAAATGGATAGTGTATTAGTGTGTGTGTGTGTGTGTGTGTGAATCCAGTGTAACAAAGTACCACAAATTTAGTGCCTTAAAGCAGCCTCCATTAATTATCTCACAGTTTGTGTGGGTCAAGAGTCCAGTCCTGGACATCAGGTGTCACCAGGCTGCAGTCCAAGTGTCAGCTGGGCTGTGTTCTCCTCTGGAGGCTTACCTGGAGAAGTAGCACCTTCCAAACTCACTCAAGCTGCCCCAGAATGACTTTCCTTGGCATTGTGGGAGTGAGAACCTCACTTCTTTTGCTGGCTGTTGGCCAGTGCCACCTTCTGCTCTTAGAGGAGATTCACAGTTCCTTGACCTATGGCAGACTCCCATTGAGCAGGGAGCCCACGTTGGGGCTTGGTCCCAGGACCTGGGGTCATGACCTGAGCCCAAGGCAGATGCTTAACTGACTGAGCCACCCAGGTGCCCAAAGAATTTTTCAGTTTAAAGATGTGTTCTAACATCATAATTTTGATATTCCATATGAGTTATTTCATGCTTTTAAGAGTTCAGTTCAGTCAGTAATGATAGCTGGAAATATATTTTAGCTAATACCAAAAAAATCCACTATTTTCGTGAAGTGGTCATTTTATACTGTTTAGAGTAAGTTAGAAGCTTACATGTTACCTTCACTATTGAATTTGTTTCTATCCCACACCAATGTAATGTCTGAGAATGAAGAGGTAGGATATAAGAGCTTATTTATTGCAACTGGCGTTTCTTACTACTTCTTTGTTAGCCCAGTAAAATTATAAGTAGAGAATATTACTGTCATTGAAAATGAAAACCACCCTTAGAAAAGGTATTTTTCCACATTTATTGAGGATTGAAAATGCATACTTTCTGCACCGATGTGTACATACCTTTATGGTGTGTGGAATCATGTGCAGTGAATTAGTTATAACTTGTGATTTCTCCCTCTGTTATTAACATGGTCAAGGGTATTGTCAAAAAGCCTATCCAAAGGGATAGCTTCTCTCTCTTCTCTCCTTCAGGAAGGACATTTCATGACACTTTCCAATTTGTGTGACAAGACCCAACTTCCAGTTCTCCCTTGTCTGTGACTTCTGATATTATTACTTGAGCACAAAATATATTTAAGGGGCAAAGTGAAAATAGACATTGTAATAAGAAGTGAAGCTTTCAAAAAAAATCAATGAGAAAATAGGTCTGTGTGTAGAATCCAACAGCAGTTCATCTGCTTTAAATAATTTTGTCTCTACCTCTCTTGGGTCCAAACATCTACATGCAATTATACTGGATATTCTACTGATATACAAGGGTATAAGGACAGGAAAAATAAAGATCTTTCTACCAGGATATAGATTATTTTCTGACAGCTTTTCATAGTATTTGAGCTTTTTTTAGCCATTATTTATATTGTTTCTTTTCTTTGAAAAACTGTGAATACTTCTAAATAATGCAGAAACTACCAAGAGGATTTTTTTAAACAGCATCATAAAACAGAATACAAAGTAACTATTACTAAAGTGTTTTTAATTAGAAAAATATATCCCAAGTGCCTTTTTGCTTTTCTTTAGAAAAACTTGTAGTGTAGGTATAAGGAGCCTAAGCAGGTATATATTCTCTTTTACTTAAGCCCTCTATTGGAGGCACTGGATGTTTTCCATTTTTCTTTCCATATTCACTCTTGACGTGGCTCCATCCTTAGAGAGAATGACATGTGATTACATAAAAGTCTTCTAGGAAGATGGAGTAGATAAACTTTTTCCTATTTGACCTTGCTAAACACAACTAAAACCCCCAGATATTATATATGAAACACATGTAAGAATCTGAAACATGGAAAAAAGAAGACAGATTGGCTAGCAACCTTGTGCCAGGACAAACAAGGGGGTAAGTTCCATGGTTTTCCTTTTGCCTCATCTATCCCAGACTTATGACCAATATTTCTGTTAGGAAAAAAAAATAGGAGAAAATCTTTAGGAATTGGACCAGGCAAAGAATTTTTAGTCGACACCAAAAGCACACTTTCTAAAAGGAAAAAAAAATGATAAATTGGATTTGTAAAAATTAAAAACTTTTCTGAAATCTCCTGTTAAGAGGAGAAAAAGGCAAGATACCGTGAGAACGTATTTATTGACTTTGAGAAATTACATATTGCCAAAAGACTAGTGTCTAGAACACATGAAGAACTCTTAAAACTCAAGGGTAAAGAATTATAAGCCCACTAGAAAAATGGACAAGAAGAGACATGAGGAGACTGTTCTCTGAAGAGGGAATACGATAGGCACATGTGACCATGCTCAACTTCATTAGTCATTATGGTACCACAGACAATTGTCCTTGTACTACATACACAGTGGAATAAAATTTTAAAAATAGTACAAAATAAAACACCAAATGCTGGTGAGGATATGGAGATACCATTCGTTCATTGCTGGTGGGATGTAATTGGTACAGCCGTTGTAGAAAAAAGCCTGGCAGTGACTTAAAAAATACTAAGTTTGAAACCATCATACAACTCAACCTCTGCACCACTGGCATTTATTCCAGAGAAATGAGCATTTACATTCACATAAAAACCTATACACAAGTGTTTATAATAGTTTTGCTTCTAATAACCTAACACTAAAAAAACACAGACGTCCTTTAATAGATGAATGGTTAAACAGACTGTGATAATCGTGTAACATGGAATACTCAGTAATAAAAAGAAATGGTTTATTGTTAACATGCAATAACCTAAATGAATCTCCAGAGAATTTGCAGAGTGGAAAAGCCAATCCCAGTGGTTAGGTACAATATGACTCCATTTATATATCAGTCTTTTTTTTTTTTTTTAAGATTTTATTTATTTATTTGAGAGAGAGAGAGAGAGCACAAGCAAGTGGAGAGGCAGAGGGAGAGGGAGAAGCAGGCTCCCTGCTGAGCAGGGAGCCCGATGTGGGGCTCGATCCCAGGACCCCAGGATCATGACCTGAGCCAAAGGCAGACACTTAACCAACTGAGCCATCCAGGCTCCTCTATATCAGTCTTAAAATAATAGAATTATAGAAATAGAGAATAGAGGAGTAGTTGCCAGGGCTTCATGTACTGGGTGAGAGGTGAGAGGCAAGTGGATACAGAGTATAAAACAGCAACATTAGGGATCTTTGTGGTGATGGAAATACTCTGCTTCTTGAGTGTCAATATATTGTTTTTGAAACTTACAAATTTAAAGTTTTGTAAAATTTTACCATTGAGGAAACTGGGTAAAGGATACATGGTCTCTCTCTCTATTATTTCTTACAATTGCTTGTGAATCTAGAATTATCTTAAAATGAGAAGGTATAAAAGGCATCTTTCTTGTCCTCTAGCTTCTTTTTAGTTCAGCTACTGGGGAACCTAAGAAGATTATAACAGAGGGGAGAATTCGTGGGAGGGAGTGTTTATTTCCCTTGGTGCCCTGCATGCTCCCATCATCTGGCTCTCCTGTTCTAGGCAGTCTTCTTTCCATGATGCCTTCTAGCTGGTCTTGTGTATCCACTTCAATCCTTCGTCCATTTAGTTTGGCCTGGGGTAACACTTATTTTAACTAACCCTAGGACACTAGTGCAGTTTTCTATGCACTGCCCACAATTTCGTAAATAAATAGCTTTTAAACTCTCCTCTAATTATCTTAACCTGAGAGGGCTGTTTTCTGCTGGTATGCTGACTTATACAGACTCTAGGTTGTAGAACTTGGGGCATTGTGTGGAGTTACTCCCTGTGTATATGTATATGTATCAAGTGGCAGATCAAGTCTTTCCTGCCATGGACTTTCTGTTATAGCAGAAAGAAGGAAATCCACATGTGAATGAAGAAGGTAATTTCATATAAGGACATGAAGAAAATCCAACACCGTGATGAAATCAGAAGCAATAGTAGACATGGTCTGCTTTAGATACTATGGTTTGTTTACACTTCTCTGAGCAGGTGATATTTGAGCGGAGCCTTGAATTATGTAAAGGATCCCACTGTGCCAAGATCTAAGGTGGAAATTTTGGAGTGTTTGAGCACAGGAAGGCCAAGGTCACTTCAACATATTGACTAAGGAGAATGAAAGTGGAAGCTGAGATCAAAGAGTTAGGCAGAGCCCCTGTGGGGTTTTTGTACCTATTTGTAACAGAACTTGGATTTTATTCAATTTGAAATGGGCAGTGATTAGAGTATTTCCTTCACTACCCATTCATTTAGACTACTATAAGCAAGGTTTTACAATGAAGAAGAGGGATTTTACTGAAGAAACATGGGCTTTAGGACTCCAGAAGCTCGAAGTTCATTGAAAGAGATAAGATGAATATACAAACAGCTACAATAGAAAGCTCTAGCTAATTTACATGATGATCAATTTCTTTCTAAAAAGAGCAAACCTTTGGGATTAGCCAACTTGTCTGTCACTGTTGCAGCTACTCTGGTAAGAAGAAAAACAAAAATAAATGAAGACAAAAGAAAACACTCTTGGTAAACACCCTTAGTTGTTTAAAAGTTTTTTGATGTTTTTGTATTTTTAATGAAATGGAATCATTTTGGACACCAAAATGAAAAGGAAATTAATGGTGCCATAATTTCCCCCCTTTCTCTTCTGGACAACTCTTTTCCAGTATGATCAGGGCAAGAGTATGCCTTTGTCCTGTATGAGACCTTAGGAACCATTGCCTTGAAGTCCCCTGTCCCCTGTGCCACTGCAGGGATCGGTCCAGATTTATTGAAATTTTGGGTAACATTTTCTCAAATTTCAGTCCTTGAATTGGACCAGTCTGTCCTGAGGATTCTGAATTTAAAAAACAAAAAAATGTGAACAAACTCCTGGCCTTATCTCTGGGAAGTCTTACTTCATTGGTCATTGTGTCAGGGAGGAGCGGTAAAAATTTAATTACGTCTCCCAGCTGACTTTAAAGTGCTCACGTGTAGAGAATAGCATTTTAGGAAATAAAGTGACCAGTAGCAATTGAAGTCAGGTATTTGAGATCAGCACACCTACCTTAATTTGTTCATGGCCTTTCTACACACTGGTCTCTTACCTGCAATGGCCTTTCTCCTCAAAGGGTCATGGCTCTGCAGAACTCAGGAAATGCATTCACAGAGAAAACCATGTTGTATACTGGGGCACCCTTCCCATTGTCCTGGAGTCCTCACCCCAGGTTAGGTTAAATATCCTAATACCCACTTTCCTAGCAACCACGACTTTTCTGTTATATTTATTAAAGTCATAATTAAATAAAATGGTTTGTTGTTGTTGTTGTTGTTGTTGTTGTTTTTTTTTGAGTTGCTACTTCAATAATTACTCTCTTTTCTGGGAATAGAAGGAGAGTTTAATCATTCAAGGCTTCATAATCCATGCGTGGGAAGCTGGACTTTTCCTAAGGACAAAGGGAAGCTAATTAAAAAAAAAAAATAGGTACAAGAGAGAAATGATGAGATTCCCATTCACAATATGTAACTTGGCTTGAGTTTGGGGAATGGAAAGGAAAGGAAGCAGGAGGGAGGTAATCAGAGGCAGGGAGGCCAGATGTATGTTTTCTCAGATTCCCTTGCAGCTAAACTGGGATCATGTAACTGGGTCCTCGCCAGTGAAGTAATGATGAAAGCCATTGGCAGTGTGACTCTTAAAAACACCTGCAGGCTCTTCAGTAACTCTCCTCCACAGCAGTGCTGGGGGCCATGTGTTCCTGGTGGTATAGTTACAAGATGGACCCACCAACAGGCTTCGGGCTTTGGGTGAACAACAAATGACCTTGCATTAAGTCTGTGGTGGCAGTTAGTATTGTTCCCACGAATATAGGAGTCATCTCCCGTGGGAAGATATGAGACCATTCAGGGAAATAATGTAGAGAAAGAAGAACCTGAAAGACCCCAGTAGGAAGAGAAAGCAATCGTTCTGCAGTCAAGATGTGCTCAACTTACCCTTCCTACTTTAGAACCTCTTCCTTTGGGGGCACCTGGGTGGCTCACTGGGTTAAGCGTCTGCCTTTGGCTCAGGTCCTGATCTCAGCATCCTGGGATGGAGCCCTGTGTTGGGATCCCTGCTCAGTGGGGAACCTCTTTCTCCCTCTCTGTCTGCCCCTCCCCCTGCTCATGCACTCTCTCAAATAAATAAATAAAATCTTTAAAAAAAAAAAAAAATAGAACCTCTTTTTTTGTCCTGTATGAGACCTTGGGAACCATTGCCTTGAAGTCAGGAGATGAGTTCGGATTCTGAGGTTTTTCACCTTCTGATATCACGGCTGCAAAGGACTTATCCCTTACTTAAACAAGGCACCCACCATCCCACTGAGACATGTTATTTGGACACAAAGCGTAAACTTGGCTCACTGCATGACCAAGCTTTGGCTTCATTTCTTCACAAGGCACTCCAACCCAGAACTACTTCCACCATCCACTACACCGCTCATTTTCCATCTGTTTCCATCCCTGAACAACCAGTAATATTCTATGTATAGTATGTATACTATAATTATTTTATTAGTGTGTATCTTTTAAATTTCGTGAAGACAGGCCTGTATCTGTATAGCTGATCTCTTTATATGCCACTTGGCACCATGTGTGAAATATAGTTGGCACTCAGTGATTATTTCCTGAGTGAATAAATGAATGTAAAATGACTTAGTCTCAGGATTTTCTCATTCATGCTCATAAACTCTTCTTTCCAGAGTTGTGAAAGTTATTCTGGATATTCAGCAGATGTCTTTGTGTCTGTTGTTCAACACTGTCTCCCTCTAAGCCGTCGCTGATTTCCATCATATTTGCTGAGCATCCATTGGGTGTGACTGTATTGGCCACTGTTGGAAGTATCTGTCTCCTGCTGGGCATCTCCTGCCTCTTTGCTGGCAGCCTGTGCTGATGAATGAACGCTCTGCAAGGCTCTGCCTTTAAATCTCAAAACTACAGAGATCCCCCCTCGGAGGAGGGGGAATTGCTGGGAGAGATCTCCCTTTCTCCCTTCTACTCAACTCCATTTTAGAAGGACACCAAAAGGGGCGCCTGGGTGGCTCAGTTGGTTAAGCAACTGCCTTCGGCTCAGGTCATGATCCCGGAGTCCCGGGATCAAGTCCCGCATCAGGCTCCCTGCTCAGCGAGGAGCCTGCTTCTCCCTCTGACCCTCCCCCACTCATGTACTCTCTCTCTCTCTCATTCTCGCTCTCCAAATAAATAAATCTTTTTTTTAAAAAAAAGAAGGACACCAAAGGAGAGATTCTTGGGGTCCAATGAACTATCTTGCCAATTTTCCTTGGAGCTTCCTAAGTTCACAGGGCATAGACGTTAGTCCATTGGGGGCTGGGCCAGAAAACAGACTTGAGAGATACCACTCCTTCTTCAAGCTTATCCCTCCTTTGCTCAGTGTTCAATTCTGGGGCCCACTAATTATGCCTTTATACTTCTGTGGGGATGAATTTCTCTTGGGAGGGTCTGCAGGCTCCCTACTCCCCAACACAGTTGAATCTTTTTTTTTCCCAAAGATTTACTTATTTGTTTATTTGAGAGAGCGAGAATGAGAGAGAGAGAGAGAGAGTACATGAGAGGGGGGAGGATCAGAGGGAGAAGCAGGCTCCCTGCTCAGCAGGGACTCGATCCCGGGACTCCAGGATCATGACCTGAGCCGAAAGCAGTCGCTTAACCAACTGAGCCACCCAGGCGCCCCCCCAACACAGTTGAATTTTAGAAAGAATCTGTGACCCCTATTACACTTGAACCAAATGAAATATTTTTAATCAAGTATACCATGGCGCAGTTTTTGTAAGGATGTGGAAACTTGACCAGCTGCATCGGCATCTCCTGGGAACTTACTAGAAATGCAAATTCTGGGGCCGCCTCGGTGGCTCAGTTGGTTGAGCATCTGACTCTTGATTTGGGCTTAGGTCATGATCTCATGGTCGTGAGATCGAGTCCTGTGTCAGGCTCAGGCGTAGATCGAGTCCTTTGCCGGCCTCGGGCTTAGCACTGAGTCTGCTTGTCCCTCTCCCTCCCCGTCTGCCCCTTCCCCACTCCCCACCCCTGCTCCTGTGCATGCATGGGCTCTCTCTCTCTCAAATAAATAAATAAATAAAATCTTTAAAAAATGCACATTCTTAGACTCCACCCAAGACATGCTGAATCTGAATTTTAACAAGCCATCCAAGTGATGCTGAAGCATGCTACTATTTGAAAACAAGTGCAGTAATGCTTAATCTCCCTAAATAATCTTTCACCTCCCATGTAAAATGAAGATTGCAAGAATTATATTAAATAAAGCACATAGCAGTGCAATTAGCATGGAGTAATAGGGCTTGATATTTTTTGGCAAAAGAAAAAAAAACCACAAAAAAAACCAAAGCATGTGTCTATGCCACAGACTTTGGTAGCAACTAGAACTGAGTCCCTTGGGCTGTCTGTCAGGAGGAGAGAGCCACAGAGAGGAGCCAGAATTCATCCAGCAGGAAAGGAGCTACACATTTATCCCTGTTTGTACTAATCATAGCACCAAAGACTAAAGTAACATTTTGGTAAGGTAGAGGATTAAAAGAATGCGTAATTATGTCTCATAAAAGTACCGGAAAGTCAATATTAAAGACCTTTAAAGGGACAGATCTCAGCACGTTGCACTTTTATATATGAAAGTGATAGAGAGGCAGGTACAGAGCTGGGAACGGCAATGGTGCATAAGGCCGGTACTTTGATTAGAGCAAGGGCTACTGGAATCTAGTTAGGCATCCATTCTTTTCTCTTTCAATTTCAGCCTTAAAAGTTGTACGGATCAGGCAAGCCCTGTTCACCAGTTCTCAACTACAAAGAGTTGCAAGATGGTATACCTCAAGACAGCCCATCTTTTTCAGTCATTTTGAAGGAAACTTCAGTGAACAAAGCAGATCTGTGAGCAGGAACATTTTTAATGCAGTTAACAAAAGAAACCATCTTCACTACTGCATGGCCATTAAAAACATAGTATCAGTGTGATAGTGGATGTTAAGCATGGCTGCATGTGTGAGTATCACTGGCTGGTAAAAATAAATGGAACAGGAAAAAACTAATGCTTTGCAAAACTGGAACAAAAATGAGCAAAGAATACAAATTGCTGGAGATAATGGTTGCCATGGCAATTGTTTGTCCAGAACCCAAACTGTGATAACTCAGGTAAGAGTAATTGAAAATAAGAGCCCTTAGTAGACCTTCCCCACTATGATTTTTTTTTTTTTTTTTTTTCCTGCTGCAGGCTTGGCTCGTAGGACTAAGTATTCCTTCCTGGTCATATGGAAGCCCAGGTGTAATTTGTTAAACTGGGGGGAAGGCCATTTGCCTAAGACCCAGAGCAACAAGCAGTTTCTGAAACTGTGGTTGTTTGCTAAGCACACCAAACATTTCAAGGTGGAGTGATGTGGGTGGGTTGGCACGATTGTTCTGATACCCCACTCCCCACCACAATAATTGGGTTTCTTTTATTAAAAGGTGCAGGGTGGTGGGATTTTTTTTTTTTTTTTTTTTTTTTTTGGATCGGGGTCACAAAATGCTGGATCAGAAGAGACAGCAGCTTGGTTTTCTAACCTGTGAGTGACAGTCCATAGCCATTTCTTCTGTGTAATTACCCATCTGATTGAGAGGGAAGCGATGCTTACTGCATCATTTAAAAGAAATGTACCTGTTTGTAGAAAGGCAAGAATAACCCAGTTTGCAAGGGCCCATGGCGCTCCAACTTGCCTATACAGGCTCAAGGTTTTGGGTTTTATGTTTTATGGTGTTTTTTTTTTCCCGTAATCAAATCACTCCGACTCTAGACTTTTCAAATCCAACTTTTTCACCTTCCAGCAGTCATTCTTTGGACCAGCTTGTAGTGTGAAAATAATTTTTTGGAGAAGAAAGCAAAAGAAAAGAATTATATGGGAAGAGAGAGAGATTTTTGGAGGACAAGAGAAGTGTAGAAAACCATCTTCCTCTCTTTTAAATTCTGTAACCCTGTGTTTTAGGCTCTTTTCATCTTGCCTAGTTGGTTGGTGAGAAATGTAACATTTGCATTTCAAGGTAGACACAAAGGCTTTCACTGATGGCCAGTAACCAGGGAAACTTAATGAGAAGTTACACTGTTTGGATTTGTAACAACTTGTTTTCTGCTGGTAGCCAGACAGCAGAAGGCTCTGTGCACGCAAACACAGAAAGCGCACTTCTTGTTAGGTACCACATCTAATTAGCTAGAACCCCAAAATCTTCTGCTAATGATATTTTTATGCCAGGAGAGTTTGAGAAATTCCACTTCACTTTGGATGTTTTAAAACAGTAGGAGTCACCGGGAGTTATACACATAAATAAAACGGTGAATGGGGATTGATGATTAGTGCTCAACATCACTGAATTCCTAGCATAAGGCTATGAAGTGCAGTATCAGTTTCCTCTTGCTGCCATAACAAATCACCACCAATGTAGCAGCCTGAAACACACCCATTTATTATCTCACTGTCCTGTAAGTCTCGAGTCTCACACTAACGCGGGTCTCACTGGCTCAAATCAGAGTGTGTGCAGGGCTGTGCTCCTTCATGGACACTCTGTGGAAGAAATCGGATTTCACGTTCGTGGAGGTTGTTGGCAAAACCCAGTTGTTTGTGGCTGTAGAACTGAGGTCCCATTTCCCCTCCTGGCTGTAAGCTGGGGCTGCCCTAAACTCCCGGAAGCCTGTCTCCCATGGTCCCTGCACATGCCCCCCACCCCCTGCAACTCTGAGTTAGCAACAGTGTGTCAAACCCTTCTCCCCATTGGAATCTCTCGGACTTCTTTGGCCACATCTCTCTGCAGCCAGCTAGAGACTCTTCTGCACTTCTAAGGGCTCATGATTGGGTCCACTCAGATAATCCATTATAATCTCACTAACTCAAGGTCATGGATCACTGACTTTAATTATATCTGCCACGTCTATTTTGCCCCGAGACATAACATATCCACAGGTTTCAGGGATTAGAGGGTAGACATCTTGGGGGGGTGGGCACTGTTCTGCCCACCAAAAGTGGGTAGTGCTATCTCCATTTTCTAGGAGAAGGTGTTAATACAGAGTGGTTAAGTAACCTGCCAGAAATAACACAACTAGCAAATGGCAGAGCCAGGATTTGAATGCTGTTTTGACTCTAGAAGCCACTTGTCAAGAACTATCCCATATTGTCTAAAAGTGAATAATTGGGGGCACCTGGGTGGCGCAGTCGGCTAAGCGTCTGCCTTCAGCTCGGGTCATGATCCCAGGGTCTGAGATGGAGCCCCGGATTGGGCTTCTTGCTCAGCAGGGAGCCTGCTTCTCTCTCTGCCTGCCACTCCCGCTGCTTGCGCATGCTCTCTCTGGCAAATAAATAAATAAAATCTTTAAAAAAATAAATAAAAGTAAATAACTGATCATATTGGTGGAGGACTTAAGCATTTCATCTCTCTTGCCCCGAATGCCTTCCTCAGTGTGCAAGTCATTTTATAGTAAACTGGAAATTATATTATTTTTCAGAGAGAGTTTATTGGAAAAGTAATAGTGTTGAGCTCTGGAGGGCTATTAATTCATCACCCCTTTAAGAGATCTCCACCCAGTTAAATTGTTCAGATTGTTCTAGACACACATGGAGATCTTCAAACATGCTTCCAGGGCTCCTATAGTAGACTGCAGCATGACTCACTGCTTTCCTATTATTAAGGTTTTCACTTCTTTCCTGTTACAGAATTATTTTTCCCCTACCATTACCATGACTTTATGGTGAGTGGGGTATATTTCCTTATCACCGGGCTTGGCCAAATAACTTGCTTTGGCCATGGGAATATTAAGGTTAATGGTGCAAACAGGGTTTAAATATATTTGCCCGTGTGGCTTCTTCTCTTGTGTTCCCATGATCTACCATGAAAAGAACATGCCTTCATTACTAGTGGGAACGCAAACTGGGGTAGTCACTTTGGAAGATAGTTTGGCGGTTTCTTACAAAACAAAACATACTCTTACCATATAACCCAGTAATTACGCTCTTTGGTATTTGACCAAAGGAGTGGAAAATGTATGTCCACACAAAAACCTGCACATGGGTGTTTATAATAGTTTTATTCATAATTGCCAAAACTTGTAAGCAACCAAATTTCTTCAGTAGCTGAATGGATAAACTGTGGTCCATCCAGACAATGGAATATTATTTATTCAGTGCTAAAAAGAACTGAACTATTAAGCCATACAAAGACCTGGAAGAAACTTAAATGCATATGAGTAAGTTCAACAAGCTTGTCTGGAAAGATTATGCACTGTATCATTGCAACCATATGATATTATGCAAAAGGAAACCTATGGAGACCATGAAAAGACCAGTGGTTGCCAGCAGTTGGAAGGTGGGGAAAGAGAAATAGATGGAACACAGAGGATTTTTAGGGCAGGGAAAATAACTATGTTTGATACTATATTGTTGGACACATGTCATTGTACATTTCGCCAGACCCATAAATTGTACAACACTGAGAGTGAACTGTATTGTAAGCTAGGGACTTCGCTTGGTTATGGTGTGTAGATATAGGTTCATTGATTGTAACAAATGTACCACTCTGGTGGTATGTTGATAACTGTCCATGTGTGAAGACAGGGAGTATATGGGAAATCCCTATACCTTCTTTTCTAGTTTCCTGTGAGCATAAAGCTGTTCTAAAGCAAAACAAAACAGAAAAATCAAGCTTTAAAAAAAAATCTGTGAAATGAGACCCAGAACTTTTTTAAAAGTCAGGGAAAGAGACTTCTTAAGAACTCAAAGATGATTGACAATATCTTTATAAAAAAAAAACAAACCAAAACCAAGCCAAAATAAAACAAAACCGTGTCCTGGGGAGCTGCTGGACCCTGAATAATGAAGATGCACAAGGTCTCTGCTCATCCTGTAGCCTAGAACCCAGCTCAGCCCAGTCCAGTCAAATGAGCCAACCCCACTGACCTGCAAATCTGTAAGTGAGAAAAGAAAATACTTGTTTTTGTAAACCACTGAAATTTTGAGGCTATTTATAGTGTAAAAAAAAAAAAACTAGAAAAAATAAGTTTACCCTCTCTGAAGAGAAACTCCCACTTTTAATCTTCAGGATCTAAAAAGTCATGTGCTTTGGGAGGGAACCAACCGTGTTAACCTTATTCAAATCTCAAAGGTGTCCCAGTGTCTTGACATAATAATAAATTGTTCATAGGGATGATCCACATCCATTGGTGACTAAATAACCCAATCGAGTTCTGGAGACGTCAGTGTTGGTGCTGGGAGAGAAGCTCAGGTCAGAGAGACATCTCCTATAAATCTTTATTTTTTATTATTTTTTAAAGATTTTATTTATTTATTTGAGACAGAGAGAATGAGAGACAGAGAGCATGAGAGGGAGGAGGGTCAGAGGGAGAAGCAGACTCCCTGCCAAGCAGGGAGCCCGATGTGGGACTCGATCCAGGGACTCCAGGATCATGACCTGAGCCGAAGGCAGTCGCTTAACCAACTGAGCCACCCAGGCGCCCTCCTATAAATCTTTTGTAAGACATAAATTTAAGTCATAATCTGCCATTTACTTTGTGGTCTTGACCAAGTTAGTTAAACCCTCTAACGTGGAGAATATTACTACTTTGCCTCATTCAATTGATATGAGGATTAAATGAGAAAATTAATCTAAAGCATGTAGCACAATATCTGGTACATAGGAAGGGCTCAAATGTTCACTGTTAAATACTGACACTTGGTAAAAGGAAAGGTGGTGACATTTATTAATTCCTTCATTTACTCATTCAGCCTCTGCCAAAGATACCACAGATTTTTTTTATTTTAAAGAAAAGTAATACTTTAAAAGTAAAATAATTGGTGGAGCAGCCTCAGACATGTGTTTGGGTCTTACAGAATCTGAAAGGAGATACTTTTTTAAATATTTTATTTATTTATTTGACAGAGAGAGAGAGAGAGAGCACAAGCAGGGAGAGGGAGAAGCAGGCTCCCCGCCGAGCAGGGAGCCCGATGCGGAACTGGATCCCAGGACCCTGAGACCATGACCTGAGCTGAAGGCAAATGCTTAACCGACTGAGCCATCTAGGCACCCCGAAAGGAAATGTTTTTAAACAAGGAATAGATTCATCTATGTGAAAACCTCAAAAAAATACGGAAAAAATGTGAATAATTAGCAAAATCATTCAACATATACTATTTTTATTTTATTTTTTAAAGATTTATTTATTTATTTTAGAGAGAGAGAGAGCAAGAGAGTACAGGGGAAGGGGCAGAGGGAGATGGAGAGAGAATCTCTAGCAGACTTCCTGCTGAGCACAGAGCCCAATGACCCTGAGATCATGACCCCAGCTGAAATCAAGAGTTGGACACTTAACCAACTGAGCCACCCAGGCACCCCTTTTTATTTTTTTTAAGAGATTTTATTTATTTATTTATTTATTTTAGAGAGAGAGAGTGTGTGTGTGTGTAAGTGGGGAGAGGGGCAGAGGGAGAGAATCTCAAGTAGACTCCACACTGAGTGTGAAGCCCAGTGCAGGGCTCCATCTCACGACCCTGAGATCATGACCTGAGCCGAAATCAAGAGTTGGAGGCTTAACTGACTGAGCTAGGCAGGTACCCCAACATATACTATTTTTAAAATGTAAAGCATTATATATGTAAGTCAATTACTAGAAACATGGACATATGCTAATTAAAAACACACACACACCTTGACTTAGAATTCATATATAACAGGCTTGTCACAACCTGAATCAACTTGATGAGACTCAAGAGCATGTAGGCTCATTTGCCAAACCAATAAATTAGGCTCTTTTAACAGTATTTGCATTAGTAAATGAAGACCTCCTAAAAGAAAAATCATTCCTTGGAAAGAAAGATGTTATCAATTAGCTCTTGCTATATAACAAACCACTCTAGAACTCAGTAACCTGAAAGGACAAACATTTAGTTCTCAAGTCCCTAGGTTGACTAGGGATGGTTGGTCTAGAATAGCTTTACTCTTTGCTGTGGTTAGCTACAGGTTAACTTTGCTCAGCTTGGCTGTGGTCTTTCACAGGTCTGGAGCCTTGATTAGGATGAATAAACAGACTTAGCTTTATTCCACATGGTCTCTCATTTCCAGAAGGCTCTAGTGGATGTGTTCATATGGTAGTCTTGGGGATCGAAATAAAAACAGAAGTGTTAAAGACCTCTAGAAGACCAGGGTCAGAACCAGCAGATAGTCATTTCTACCACATTTTATTGATCTAATTCAGGACAGAATCATCTCAGATTCAAGGAGTGGGAAATACACTTTACCCTTGATGGGAAGAGCTACAAGGTCATGCTGAATAGGGCACGGATACAAGAAAGAGTGGAGAATTGAAAAAGAAATTGTGAGAAATTTATTATCAAACATCCAACCAAACTGGAGGTGGAATGGCTCACTGCTCAGCCCCACCATGGACTGTTGTCTTAGTTTTTGTGCTTGAGGGAAATTTAATAGGTTAAAAAATTGCTTTACTAAGACCTCTTTATGATTTGGGGTGAAGTATTTATATATCTGTATGAGAAAACCTAACTAAAAGGGGACCGAGCAGATAAGACCTTTCCATCAGTAGATGGAACATCATGAGGCTCTGACTTACTAAGAATGGCGGAGAACACACTTGATGCAGAACTTGGTTTCTCCATGGTGCTGGTACCATGGAAAGAGGTGGCAGCCTGTGATGTGGAGGCAGGGGCATTGGAGGTTGTAGTTCATCTGTGGGCTCTGGGAGCAGAGGCAGCAGAATGCAAAGTAATTAAAGGGAAGATGCACAACTCTAGCTAATAGGTGTTTTTGTAAGTATATGTAAGAAATCCTCAGTGGAACCCCAGAAATCATTTTAAGATAAACTGTCAAAAGTAAAAGAAAAAAAAACAGTTGATGATGCTGTAAGAAATGTAAATAGTGAGAATATTAAAAACAACCAAAGACTTCCTTCTCCCCTCTCCTCCCTCCCTCATTGTTTCCTTCCATCTTTTGTTTCCTTTAACATCTTATGCACTTGAGACTTAAAATCTTTTAGAGGCATGCAGGTCATTTGTGGCTAGACAACTGGGCTGATGAACAATCCTAGTTTTCATTTTAAAGGAGGAAGAATGGAGCATGGGTTGCATTTTTTACAAATGAGGATAAACTTGGCATTTGGCTGAATGTTAACATGCAGCTTCTTACCTCAATGAGAAAATATATTCCAGTTAATAAACAATGGCCATCATTGCATGATAGAGAGGCTACAGGAATGGAACCAGTAGTGATGATATCTTTATGGTCAGTTCTTAATCTTGCTCTAAGGATTCCAAGAACTTTAATTAATAGGTTTCGGGGATCCATTTCTTCTCATTTTGTATTCAGATTTTAGGTATGTATATATGTGTTGCCTAGGAAGAAGATTTATAGGTTTTATCAGGTTCTCAATAATCTTAATCTAACTTTTAAGCTTCAGATGATTTTTTAAAATACTAAACAAACAAAAGATTAAGGACCGCTGCTAGTCTCTGCTAATAAGTAATTTATAAGCTGTTTGCCTCTCTGTGTTTCAGTTTCGGTATCTGTGTAATGGAAGTATTATTCTTTAACTCAGAGAATTGTTAGGAAATGATAAGTTGGAATCTATGGAAAAAATATGTAGTATGTAAACTACATGCAGGAAGGTCTCGTGGACTCTCTGCTTCTCCATATCATGACCAGGCAGTCTAACTTTAATTGTATGTCAATCTCTACTTCAACTAGTTAAGTGCTGATGAGCTTCCAACGCAGAACATTCAGAGCCCAGCAAGCCTGTGGTTTGGAGTGCCTGAAATGTTCAATAATCACAGTATGATTTGATTTCTCCCTACTGGGTCTCTTTAAAGTTAGAAAGGTAAACATCCTGGGCTACTTTTTTTTCTCAGCTTAAACCTAATGGGGCCAGAGCCATCTTATTTTTATATGACATTGATAGCTCAGTGATAAGTTTTTTTGTTTTTTTTTTTTAGCAACTCAATTATTTTTAATGATTTACACGAGATAATTACTATTGATATTCAGGTCTTTAGAACAAGGAAATATTCATTACCATGTCCAGTTTTATGTCTTCCATTGATGGAAAGCTTTTGCCAATGATCTGATGTCAGAGACTGAAGTGTCAAGGAAGGTGCGGGGAGAATAGACAAGCAGGGAGTAGAGATTTAAACATGAAGTAGACAAAGCACCCTTAAAAAAAAAGAAATTTGTACAGAAAAACAGATGATCTGAATGTGTTGTCTAACACTCTTGACTGAAAGTCAAAGAAACTGATTTCATGTGACTTAAGCCAAAAAAAAAAAAAGGATTTATCAACCTGTATGACTCAACAGTCCAATGTGGCTTAAGCTTCAGGGGGTGCTGGTTCCACGGGATCTAAAGATTTTGAGAGACTGTATCTCGCTTCCTGTCTCTTGGCCTTGCTTCTCTATATGCTGTTCCCTTCATAGGCCACACATGTATTATCTTGTAGTTTATAATCCTGGTGGAAGGTGAGCTCTTCCTGATTGTTTATTCTGAAGTCCTAGAATTCAGTCTTATTGTTTTGTCTTGGGTATCATACCCACGAAAGACTCAACTAATATACTCGAGAGATGGAACGCCCTGATTAACTAGATGTGGTCCATGTACTCACAATCAGAGCTAGGGGGTAAGGTTAACCTATAGAAATTGCATGGTGTCCCACCCAAAAATCAAGGTTCTATTCTAAGGTAAATAGGCCAGTCAAAAACAAGAACTGCCTACCGCATTGTGCTTAAAAATTAGCCTGTATAAGTTATCTTGAACTTCTATTGAATCATCAAATACTGAGAATCGTTGGGACTCTGGGTCATCTATATCAAGTTTCTCTTTTCACAGATGTGAATTCTGAAGCAGAAAGGACTCCAGGGGCTTGCCTAGGGTTACCCAGTGAATGCTGGAACCAGGGAAGCGATCCAAGATTCAAACTTACACCATCTTGTCTAGAGATAATGTGTGCATTTGTAGAAACATAGCTACTGTATTTTATCTTGAAGCAAATCTTCTCCCTTCCTTTCTCTTTCTGTCTGCCCTCTCTTCCTATACTACGTATTCATCGGAGACCTATTATAATCCTAATCTTCCACCCCAACTCTGATTTTTTTGTTTGTGTTTTTTGAGTTGTTGCACAAAGACACTTTTATTTGCACCAGATAAGATCATGGAGAATGGTTTCCAAAGCTGTGACTCCCCAAAAGAGGATGAATGGATTCTTTGTGTGTAGGGCTAGGATGAATATTTAGATAGGGAAGCCTTGTCGTATGTAGAGGTGGGCATAAGGCTGTGCAGTTGTCTGAAGGAAACATGCCTATACATACATTGTATGTTACATAAATGAGGCTGAGGCTCCTACTTGGGTGGAAATTTTAGGATTATAATGGGGAAAGGTGATTGCAGGCCACTCCAAATAGTAACTCAAGTTGGAAGGTGTCTCCATGGTACAGTTTGGGGATGACAACAGATACCTCCTCTCTGGCTCCAGTTATATTTCTTCATGTATCTTCCTTGTTCCAGGTCCTCTCACTTGGCTTTAGCTTCCATCATTTCTTTGGGTTGGATAACAAGAATGGAGAATTATGTCCAAATGAATAAAATGATAATGATGGCAACAGTAACAAAAAAATTAATCATGAAAATATCCGACTGCTCTTAGTAGACCAGGCATGGTGACTTGGGAAAAGTTCCATGGTGTCTCTTCCTTGTGATTTCCCTGAAGTAAACTGTTACTGTCTTTTATTTTCCAGTTAAGAAGTTGTCATTTGATTTATATTTCAGTTGTATTGTGATATTTTTCTGACCATGGTAGAATCATGTTGGAAATGTCTATTGAATACATCATTTTTTTTCTGAAATTTTGAGTTTGAGGGAGAATGATATTCGTATTTACTTGTGGAACAGGGGAGGGACAAAAGAAGAGGACCAGGAGAAACTTTGATGCATTGTAATCAAAAAAGAAAGTGGGTTCAAAACAATTAGGAGCTCACAGTTCATTCTGGAGACTTCCCACAGGAAACAAATCGCTGGTCCTCAGCTCCAAGATTCTTCAATCATGTCAAAATATATCCTGATTATCAGTAGTTGGGGTTGATTGGTACACTTTCTGGCTCTCCTGTTTAGCAGTTTTAGGAGAAAATGAAAGCAATATCAATGTAAAACCGTAGTACATTCATCAACTGAAAATTGCTCATCAAAAGCATTGTTGTGCTAATGGTATTGTTGAAATGGATTTACTTGTCAAAAAGAAATATCTCCCTCTGAAACTGGAAAGTTGAGTCCTTTGATGAGGAAGTTTAAGCAGGGAGATGCAGGGGAGCCCTAGCTGTGTGCCCCACTCCCAATATCTGTTATTTTAAAACCTTTTAGTCCTATCTGGTTAGCCATGTTATGTCAAGTTCAAGAGGAAATCTAATTGTTTTCTCTCAGGCCTGAAATATATGATTATAATTCATCATGAAATATCAGTGGGTACCCAATTAATGGAAATTTGAACTCATGTTGTTTTGGGTTATGTGGCTTTCACGTATTCTGTACCTTAGTAATATTTTAAAGTGACTTTTCCCATTGCTGCTATAAACATCGGGGTGCATGTACCCCTTCGGATCCCTACATTTGTATCTTTGGGGTAAATACCCAGTAGTGCAATTGCTGGATCGTATGGTAGCTCTATTTTCAATTTTTTGAGGAACCTCCATACAGTTTTCCAGAGTGGCTGCACCAGCTTGCATTCCCACCAACAGTGTAGGAGGGTTCCCCTTTCTCTGCATCCCCGCCAACATCTGTCGTTTCCTGACTTGTTAATTTTAGCCATTCTGACTGGTGTGAGGTGGTATCTCATTGAGGTTCTGATTTGGATTTCCCTGATGCTGAGCGATGTTGAGCACTTTTTCATGTGTCTGTTGGCCATTTGGATGTCTTCTTTGGAAAAATGTCTGTTCATGTCTTCTGCCCATTTCTTGATTGGATCATTTGTTCTTTGGGTGTTGAGTTTGATAAGTTCTTTATAGATTTTGGATACTAGCCCTTTATCTGATATGTCATTTGCAAATATCTTCTCCCATCTGTCAGTTGTCTTTTGGTTTTGTTGGCTGTTTCTTTTGCTATGCAAAAGCTTTTTATCTTGATGAAGTCCCAATAGTTCATTTTTGCCCTTGCTTCCCTTGCCTTTGGTGATGTTTCTACCATATAATAATAATATATGTTTATTTACTTAGAAAATAAAATTTAAAAAATAGGAAAGTATAAAGCAGTACATAAAACTTTTCTCAGTCAACTCTTGTAACATTTGATGTAGATTTGTGTAGCCTTTTTTCCTCTATGTATATGAACTTTTATGAATATGCATACAATTTTTCTCATTTGTGCATAATATAGGTTACATTGTACATACACTTTTATGAACTGTATTAGAAACTATATTTTCAGTTAGCATTTTGTAACATTTCTCTTGTCAATAATAGTAGTATTCGGGTTGATAGATGCATCAATGTTTTATTTTATGAGAATTGTTTATTGCTTCCAGTGGTTTGTTATTATGAAAGCACTCCAACAAACATAATACATGTTATTTTTGTTAATTGATGTTATCCTCATTAAGCCAAAACTGTTCTCTCTCCTTAAATCTTTAAAGAAAAATTTAAATGTAAATTTAAGAATTTTTTTGAATGAAAATATATAGTTGATTTGAAAAACTATAAGAGAAATTAATGACAAAAGAAAACCCAATAAATTAAAAACAAATTTACAGTCATTTCTCTAGTTAGTTCCTCAATTTAGGTCTAATTTCTCTTATAAAATTTTGTTTGAATATTTTTTTTTCTTGATCACTTAAAAAGAAAAAAGTCACACAATCACTAAAGCAAATTTGTTTTTATGTGTGGAAGGAGCTACATCTTGTTGGCACCCTGGAGAAGGAAAGTGGAAAGTGTAGGAAATTGAGAATTATGAGGTAGAGTGTCAGTTTTGCCTTTGTTGACCATGAGCGAGAGCGAGTCACTTTAGTCTCCTGAGTTATACAGTGTCCGAGCCTATGAAGTAAGATGTTTATGCTGAATCCTCACTTGGAGAGGCGTGGAAAAGATCTAGAAAACAAATGTGAAAACGTGTGAACAGTTTAGCAGTGGGCACATTTTTAAAGACTTGTTTGTTTATTATAATTTGAATTTTGATTTTAAGCTAATTAGATGTTACCATGCAGTTGTAAGGAGGAATACAGAGAGATTCCCATGTACTCTCTACTCACTTTCTCCCAATGTTAAGATCTTGCCAAATTGTGCCACAGTAGCAGAACCAGCGTGTTGGCATTAACACCATCAAGACTCCAGATGTTTCCATTACCATGGCAGTCCCTTTTGTTGCTCTCTTCCAGCCCCACCCATTTTCCTCCTACCCATGTCTCTATCCAAAATCTTTGACAACCAATAACTCATGTTTTCCATTTCTATAATCAAGGTATTTCAAGAATGTTATATAAATAAAATTATATAGTATGTAATCTTTTGAGACTAGCTCACATTCAGCATGATTCTCTGGAGGTTCATCAAGGTCGTTGCATATGTCAGTATTAACTCCTTTTTGTTGTTGAGTAGTATTCCATAATATGGCTGTCTCTCAGTTTTGCTTAACCATTCATCTTTGAAGGACATTTGGGTTGCTTCAAGTTTTGGGTTCTTACAAATACATCATTTATAAAACATTGATGGACCCAGGGGCACCTGGGTGGCTCAGTCGTTAAGTGTCTGCCTTTGGCTCAGGTCATGATCCCAGGGTCCAGGGATCGAGCCTGCATCGGGCTCCCTGCTCGGCGGGAAGCCTGCTTCTCCCTCTCCCACTCTCCCTGCTTGTGTTCCCTGTCTCGCTGTCTCTCTCTCTGTGTCAAATAAATAAAATAAAATCTTTAAAAAAAATTAAAACATGGATCTACAGATCTGTATTAACATAAACTTCCATTTCCCTGGGATAAATGTCCAGGAGTACAAGTGCTGAATCATGTACTAACTGCATGTGTTTTGTTTTGTTTTGTTTTTTCTAAGAGTAATAAGCCATTTTTTCCCAGAGTGGTTGCACCATTTTACAATCTTACAATAATAATAATTTTTGTATAATACAAGAGAGGCTCACTTTTTGTCAATGAATACCCAATTGCCCTAGCACCATTGAAAACATAATCTTCCCTTCATTGTATTGCTTTTGTACCTTTGCAAAATACCATTTAAGCATATTTTTTACATTCTCTTTTCTGTGCCATTGATCTATGTGTTTACCCTCTGCCAATACACAGTCTTGATTCCTGTAGCTATAAATACATTTTGAAATTGGATGACTCATTCTTCCCACTCTTTTTTCATTTTCAAAATTGCTTTAGCTATTCTTGTTCTGTTGCCCTTCCAAATAAAGTTTGGATTAATATTTTACTTATCTACCAAAAATTCTTGCTGGAATTTTATTAGGAATTGTTTCAAATTTGCATATGAATTTGAGGAGAATGGACATCTTTACTCTGATGAGTCTTCCAATCCATAAGCCTATGTATCTGTTTAGATGTTCTTTGATTTCTTTAATCAGTTTTATCATTTTCAGCATACAAATTTTATGAATTTTGTTAGACTTATACCTCAGTATGTTCTGAGTGATTTTAATTGGTATTGCATTCTTATTTTGATGTTCATGAGTTCAATCCAATATACAGAAATTTGTTTTACTTTGTATCTGCAACCTTGCCGAACTCATTAATTATAAGGGTTTTGTTTTGTTTTGTTTTGTTTTTTGTAGATTCCTTAGGATTTTCTGTATAGACATCTGTCATCTGTATGTAGGGACAGTTTTACTTCTTCCTTTTGGATTGGTATACATTTAATTTCACCTTCTTCCCTCATTGTGATGGCTAGAATTTCCAGAACTATGTTGAATGGTAGTGGTAAGAGTGGCATCCTTGCCTGGGATCTTTAAGTTTTTCACCATTAAGTATGTTATCTGTGGGTTTTAGGATGCTTGTTATCAAGTTGAAGGTGCCATCTCTTTGTATTTTTTGTGAGCTTTTATGAGAAATGGATGCTAAATTTTGTCAAGTTATTTCTCTCTATTGATTGATATGATCATGTGGTTTTTCTTCTTTAACCCATTAGTATGATAAATTGCATTACTTAATTTTTGACTATTAAACTAGACTTACATCCTTAGACCCCTCTTTTTGTCATAGTTTGGTGTATATTTTATAAATACTTATATACTACATAAGTATATACATCATATATACTTAAGAATATACATATTTAAGAATATATAATATATATTTAAGAATATATGTGGGATATGTATATATTTAAGAATACATACATCCCCAAAATATGTGAACGTCTGACTTATTTACAAAAAATAGCAGTAAAACTTGTGTACGATGGGGGCAGGATGTGTGTGTGTGGAGAATGTCTAAACCTTGCTTCCCGCCCTGTTGTCTGATAGGAAGTTATTCTTTTCAGTGTAACTTTGAATAACCCTACAGTGTATAGCACTGTAATGTACTCACAGTATCACCATCATCATTATTACTATTATTATCATCATTGCCATCATCATCAAAATCATCTACCATATACATGAGTTTGAATCCAAATGTCCATGCATCCATCATGACGTTCTCCACTGAGCAGCAGATCACAGACATTCACCAATAACACTGCCCATGGCCATGTCTCTCCTCTCAGGTCTGCAGATCCAGAACTGATTGTGGTTTCTTACATTTGCCCCCAAATTTTCTGTGTATCAAACATCATGTTCTTCCATAATATATCATCATTTCACAAGTTAACCATTTTTTAAATTTTCATTATAATTTAACATCTCACTTCAAGTGATCATTTTTTCACAAGAAAACAAATTTTACATTATTTGGATGACTTCTTTAAAAACTTGATGTGCATATTTGCAGAAAAAAAGAATAATGAAGCTCAAATGTAATACTTGCACTGGAAGTCTGTTTGGGGGGGAGGGGTAGGGATGTGCCTCTATTTAAGTAACGGGATCCTTACCACCAACTCATCTTCACCGAGACACCACTTTGAATCTTGGTAAAATTACATAGTCCTGGGTTCAGGTCATTTATGAATGATTGATATAGAAAACATCATAATCCCTGCTACCTAATATGTACTGAATATAATTAGAAAAAAAATACTTGATTCCTTAATCACTTTAGAACTTAGTGTTTTGTCTACCAAATTACTTCAGAAAAATTATGGAAGCAAGACTGGGAATTTATATTGAAATTCTTTATTCCCAGGGCTCTTGTATACTAAGGGATGTTCGTGATCCTTTATTAAGTGGGAAAAGGGCAAACTACTGCAATCTTAGCAATCCCTAGCTTCTTTTGGACAAAACTTTGGGGAAAAAATGATACTGACTTTTAAAATGCTCATGGTATATAAAGCATTTTCATTGCAATGAATAACTGTCGATTAGGACCTTGGAACTTAATTAAATGCCCTGAATTATAACTGTCTTCACTGGCCATAAAGGTATTTTCCCTAAGATCTGCCATATTTTACCTTGTAAATTTGAATGCACATTTTAGTAATTTAGGGTCACAGTTATTTATATGGCTAAATTTCAATTATTGGACATTGCCTGCACTATTTTAAGTACATCTATATGTGAAACTGAGCATTTAAAAGCAATGTAAAAAATGTCAGATGATCTTTTTTTTTTTTTTTGCATTGCTAGATATTACCACCACATGCCATTTTATTTGAATTCCCTCATCAAAAATAGGTTCCAAAGTGGAAAGTTTGAAAAATCACCAGGTTTTTCATAATGATCTTCACATTTCGTGGAAGTCGTCCATAGAGTCTCTTTTTTATACCGTGAGTTGTTTCAATCAACCTGCTGCCAACAGTGTTTCACCTGAGAACACAGATTGTTCTGGGCCGTTCTCATTGACATTAATGTTAGTTTAAAAGCCACCCCTTAGGTACTGCTTGGAAAATTTAGGGACTCTGTTCTCTGCCAGAGCAATATTTCTTCAGGATGAAATAGAAATGTGGTTTGATACTGAGAAGGACATTTGAGTTTAAAGCCTGTGGAAAATTCAGTGGACAAGCCTCTAACAGTGGTTTATTTTCAGATCAGCTCCAGAAGTGGTGCGGTGTTGCCACCCAAAGTTAACAGGCACTGAATGAATGTTTAACTATGCCTGAGTCACACCATATTAAACGAAATTAGAAAAAGTAAATAGATGAGCTCCTAAACTATGAGCTATGGCACAAATCCAGATTACCACCTGGATTTATACAGTTCATAAGCTAAGAATCATTTTTTTTTTCCATTTTCAAAGATTAAAATTTTTGAAAAATTAATGTTATAAAAATTATATCATGTTTAAATTTCAGAATCCATAAATAAAGGTTTACCGTAGCATAGCAGTCTATGGCTGCTTCTTGTTGCAACAGCAAAGCTGAGCAGTTGCAAGAGAAACCACATGGCCCACAGACTGTAAAATATTGACTCTCTGATGCTTTACAGAAAAAGTTGGGCCATAATTACAAATCAGATGCTCATGCTGTTTTCATCCTATAAGCAACTTTGTATATATAATACATTGTAAAATATTTTGCAACTAGTTGCAATTTTATATGTGAATAGCTTTGTATGTGTTTATATATGTATATGTATATATATATTTAAAGACTTTATTTGAGAGAGAGAGAGAGCGAGTGAGAGCAGGGGGAGGAGGAGAGGGAGAGAGACAAGCAGACTCTGTGCTAAATATGGAGCTCGACAACGCAGGGCTCGATCTCATGACCCTGAGATCATGACCTGAACAGAAATCAAGAGTTGGACGCCCAACTGACTGAGCCACCCAGGTGGCCCTATATATATTTTAATATTAATTTAGGTCATTTAAGATTAGGGATAATCTTAATTGCTCTTTATATGGTCAGCATTTACAAATGTCTATAAATATGGTATTTTCTTTTTGTAATGAGAAAATATTATGACAAACATTTTCTATCATAAAATTGATATATTGTTAAACTACATAAAATACAGTGGCAACATAAGAAAAAAGGAAGTCATTCAGTCTTCCAACTTAGAGATAACAATTTCTACATGTACACAAAAATACACACCAAATTTTTAGAAAGGAATAAACAGATATGCATATATTGTCTTTAAACAATGGAATAACAATTAGGTACTTTTATAATCTGATTTTCTTCTTAACATGGTCATATTTTGTTACAAGTTATACATTTCCACTCTAGAAAATTCAAAATATAAAATGGCAATGCAATTCACTTTATGGCCTCCAGTTAGAGATAAGCAATATTAAAATTTTAGTTTATTATTTTGTTGTTTATCTCATTCATAAGCTATTTTTATATTGTAAATGCACATTTTTAAATATGTTTTCACAAATATGTGGTCAGGTTTACATGCTACTTGGTAGTTTTTTTCCTTTAACATTCCATGATAAGCATCTTTCACATCAATAAATATTTTTATGTAATTTTAGTATTTTCACAAGGATGTAAATGTTCTTTAGTATATAAAGCATGGACATCTTTTTATAGAGTAATTGTAAATAAGAAAATTAGAGCCACTTAATGGTTTACCCATATATGTTATGACATCCATATAGTGCAATAGGATGGAGTTAATATACTATTTATAGATGAATATTGACTGACATGTTATGGTTAATGCCATACTGCTCTCTTGCTAGCTGGCTTTCTTTTCCCTGTGTTGTTTCAGAGACTGGCTTCTTATTATTTAGCTTTCAACTCAAGTCTGTAAAACCATATGACTAGTATGCTCTCATTAATACAAATAGACACATATACACGTATGTGAGTATTTGCATGCCTGTGTTATGTAAAGGGGACATCGATATCTGGATAGATGAATGCATGGGTAGACGGAAAGACAAAAGATAGCTAGGCATCTGTCCATATAGCCAGTTTGCCTGAAAACCTGAAGAAAATATACCTAATACTCACCGTGATTGTCCTTAGTTGACAGTATTTCACAGGACATCCTCTTAATGCATTTTTAAATTTTTTTCCTCAACATATTTGAAAAATGCCAGGTCATTATGGTAAAAATGACCTATGTGAATTTATACTTATTTATTAGAGAGGTTTGGGAGTTTATCTGTGTGGTCAGTTTTAGACAATAATATGTGCTTGACAAATACAGGTTTCTTCAAAGGTAGTTTTTAAACTGGGTTTGTTAAAGCACCACAATCCCAATGAGGTTCCTGTCACAGGTTCTCTCTGGGTCCCATTTGTTTGAACCCACATGTCAAAATAGTGCTCTTTCCTAATGGAGCTCTACCAGTGGGCATTTTTTTAAAATTTTTTATTCTTATGTTAATCACCATACATTACATCATTAGTTTTAGATGTAGTGTTCCATGATTCATTGTTTGTGCATAAAACACAGTGCTCCATGCAGAACATGCCCTCTTTAATACCCATCACCAGGCTAACCCATCCTCCCACCCCTGTCCCCTCTAGAACCCTCAGTTTGTTCTTCAGAGTCCATCGTCTCTCATGGTTCGTCTCCCCCTCCGATTTCCCCCCGTTCATTCTTCCCCACCTGCTATCTTCTTCTTCTTTTTTTTTTTCTTAACATATATTGCATTATTTGTTTCAGAGGTACAGATCTGAGATTCAAAAGTCTTGCACAATTCACAGCGCTTACCAGAGCACATACCCTCCCCAATGTCTATCACCCAGCCACCCCATCCCTCCCACCCAACCCCCACTCCAGCAACCCTCAGTTTGTTTCCTGAGATTAAGATTTCCTCATATCAGTGAGGTCATATGATACATGTCTTTCTCTGATTGACTTATTTTGCTCAGCATAACACCCTCCAGTTCCATCCACGTCGTTGCAAATGGCAAGATCTCATTCCTTTTGATGGCTCCATAATATTCCATTGTGTATATATACTACTTCTTCTTTATCCATTCATCTGTTGATGGACATCTTGGCTCTTTACACAGTTTGGCTATTGTGGACATTGCTGCTATAAACATGGGGGTGCACATACCCCTTCGGATCCCTACATTAGTATCGCTGGGGTAAATACCCAGTAGTGCAATTGCTGGATCGTATGGTAGCTCTATTTTCAACTTTTTAAGGAACCTCCATACTGTTTTCCAGAGTGGTTGCAACAGCTTGCATTCCCACCAACAGTGTAGGAGGGTTCCCCTTTCTCTGCATCCCCGCCAACATCTGTCGTTTCCTGACTTGTTAATTTTAGCCATTCTGACTGGTGTGAGGTGGTATCTCATTGAGATTCTGATTTGGATTTCCCTGATGCCGAGCGATGTTGAGCACTTTTTCATGTGTCTGTTGGCCATTCGGATGTCTTCTTTGCAGAAATGCCTGTTCATGTCTTCTGCCCATTTCTTGATTGGATCATTTGTTCTTTGGGTGTTGAGTTTGATAAGTTCTTTATAGATTTTGGATACTAGCCCTTTATCTGATATGTCATTTGCAAATATCTTCTCCCATTCTGTCAGTTGTCTTTTGGTTTTGTTGACGGTTTCCTTTGCTGTGCAAAAGCTTTTTATCTTGATGAGGTCCCAATAGTTCATTTTTGCCCTTGCTTCCCTTGCCTTTGGCGATGTTTCTAGGAAGAAGTTGCTGCAGCTGAGGTCGAAGCAGTTGCTGCCTGTATTCTCCTTTAGGATTTTGATGGACTCCTGTCTCACATTTAGGTCTTTCAACCATTTGGAGTCTATTTTTGTGTGTGGTGTAAGGAAATGATCCAGTTTCATTCTTCTGCATGTGGCTGTCCAATTTTCCCAACACCATTTGTTGAAGAGACTGTCTTTTTTCCATTGGACATTCTTTCCTGCTTTGTCAAAGATGAGTTGACCATAGAGTTGAGGGTCCCTTTCTGGGCTCTCTATTCTGTTCCATTGATCTATGTGTCTGTTTTTGTGCCAGTACCATACTGTCTTGATGATGACAGCTTTGTAATAGAGCTGGAAGTCCAGAATTGTGATGCCGCCAGCTTTGCTTTTCTTTTTCAACATTCCTCTGGCTATCCGGGGTCTTTTCTGTTTCCATACAAATTTTAGGATTATTTGTTCCATTTCTTTGAAAAAAGTGGATGGTATTTTGGTGGGGATTGCATTGAATGTGTAGATTGCTCTAGGTAGCATTGACATCTTCACAATATTTGTTCTTCCAATCCATGAGCATGGAACGTTTTTCCATTTCTTTGTGTCTTCCTCAATTTCTTTCATGAGTATTTTATAGTTTTCTGAGTACAGATCCTTTGCCTCTTTGGTTAGATTTATTCCTAGGTATCTTATGGTTTTGGGTGCAATTGTAAATGGGATAGACTCCTTAATTTCTCTTTCATCTGTCTTGTTGTTGGGGTATAGGAATGCCACTGATTTCTGTGCATTGATTTTATATCCTGCCATTTGACTGAATTCCTGTATGAGTTCTAGCAGTTTTGGGGTGGAGTCTTTCGGGTTTTCCACATAAAGTATCATATCATCTGCAAACAGAGTTTGACTTCTCTGCCGATTTGGATGCCTTTGATTTCTTTTTGTTGTCTGATTGCTATGGCTAGGACTTCTAATAGTATGTGAACAGCGGTGGTGATAGTGGACATCCTTGCCGCGTTCCTGACCTTAGGGGGAAAGCTCTCAGTTTTTCCCCATTGAGAATGATATTTGCTGTGGGTTTTTCATAGATGGCTTTTATGATACTGAGGTATGGACCCTCTGTCCCTATACTCTGAAGAGTTTTTATCAAGAAAGGATGCTGTACTTTGTCAAATGCTTTTTCTGCATCTATTGAGAGGATCATATGATTCTTGTTCTTTCTTTTGTTAATGTATTGTATCACGTTGATTAATTTGCGGATGTTAAACCAACCTTGCAGCCCAGGGATAAATCCCACTTGGTTGTGGTGAATAATCCTTTTAATGGACTGTTGGATCATATTGGCTAGTATTTTGGTGAGAATTTTTGCATCCATGTTCATCAAGGATATTGGTCTGTAATTCTCCTTTTTGATGGGGTCTTTGTCTGGTTTGGGGATCAAGATAATGGTGGCCTCATAAAACGAGTTTGGAAGTTTTCCTTCCATTTCTATTTTTTGGAACAGTTTCAGAAGAATAGGTATTAATTCTTCTTGAAATGTTTGGTAGAATTCCCCCAGGAAGCCATCTGGCCCTGGGCTTTTGTTTGTTGGGAGATTTCTGATGACTGCTTCAATTTCCTTAGTGGTTATAGGTCTGTTCAGGTTTTCTATTTCTTCCTGGTTCAGTTTTGGTAGTTGATACATCTCTAGGAATGCATCCATTTCTTCCAGGTTATCTAATTTGCTGGCATAGAGTTGCTCATAATATGTTCTTATCATTGTTTGTATTTCTTTGGTGTTGGTTGTGATCTCTCTTCTTTCATTCATGATTTTGTTGATTTGGGTCATTTTTTTTTTTGATAAGTCTGGCCAGGGGTTTATCAATCTTGTTAATTCTTTCAAAGAACCAGCTCCTAGTTTTGTTGATCTGTTCTACCGTTCTTTTGGTTTCTATTTCATTGATTTCTGCTCTAATCTTTATTATTTCTCTTCTCCTGCTGGGTTTAGGCTTTATTTGCTGTTCTTTCTCCAGCTCCTTTAGGTGTATGGTTAGGTTGTGTATTTGAGACCTTTCTTATTTCTTGAGAAAGGCTTGTATTGCTATATACTTTCCCATTAAGACTGCTTTTGCTGCATCCCAAAGATTTTGAACAGTTGTGTTTTCATTTTCATTGGTTTCCATGAATTTTTTTAATTCTTCTTTAATTTCCTGGTTGACCCATTCATTCTTTAGTAGCATGCTCTTTAGCCTCCATGTATTTGAGTTCTTTCCGACTTTCCTCTTGTGACTGAGTTCTAGTTTCAAAGCATTGTGGTCTGAAAATGGGCAGGGAATCATCCCAATCTTGATCCCCCTGATTTGTGACCTAGGATGTGATCGATTCTGGAGAATGTTCCATGGGCACTAGAGAAGAATGTGTATTCTGTTGCTTTGGGATGGAATGTTCTGAATATTTCTGTGAAGTCCATTTGGTCCAGTGTGTCATTTAAAGTCTTTATTTCCTTGTTGATCTTTTGCTTAGATGATCTATCCATTTCAGTGAGGGGGTTGTTAAAGTCCCCCACTATTATTGTTTTTTTGTCAATGTGTTTCTTTGCTTTTGTTATTAATTGCCTTATATAATTGGCTCCTCCCATGTTAGGGGCATAGATATTTACAATTGTTAGATCTTCTTGTTGGGTAGACCCTTTAAGTAGGATATAGTGTCCTTCCTCATCTCTTATTACAGTCTTTGGTTTAAAATCTAATTTGTCTGATATAAGGATTACCACCCCAGCTTTCTTTTGGTGTCCATTACCATGGTAAATGGTTTTCCACCCCCTCACTTTCAATCTGGGGGTGTCTTTGCGTCTAAAATGAGTCTCTTGCAGGCAGCATATCGATGGGTCTTGTTTTTTAATCCAATCTGATAGCCTGTGTCTTTTGATTGGGGCATTTAGCCCATTTACATTCAGGGTAACTATTGAAAGATAGGAATTTAGTGCCATTTTATTGCCTGTAAGGTGACTGTTACTGTAGATTGTCTGTGTTCCTTTCTGGTCTATGTTGCTTTTAAGCTCTCTCTTTGCTTAGAGGACCCCTTTCAATATTTTTGTAGGGCTGGTTTCGTGTTTGCAAATTCCTTTAGTTTTTGTTTGTCCTAATGTTTCTATCATTATAGGTTACATATCTCTTCTCCCGAGCTGCTTTCAGGATTTTCTCTTCGTCTCTGTGACGCATATGTTTTACTATTAGATGTCGGGGTGTTGACCTATTTTTATTGATTTTGAGAGGGGTTCTCTGTGCCTCCTGGATTTTGATGCCTGTTTCCTTCCTCAAATTAGGAAAGTTCTGTGCTATAATTTGCTCCAATATACCTTATGCCCCTCTCTCTCTTTCTTCTTCTTCTGGGATCCCAATTATTCTAATGTTGTTTCGTCTTATGTATTGCTTATCTCTTGAATTCTGCCCTTGTGATCCAGTAGTTGTTTATCTCTCTTTTTCTCAGCTTCTTTATTTTCCATCATTTGGTCTTCTGTATCACTGATTCTCTCTTCTGCCCCATTTATCCTAGCAGTTAGCACCCCCATTTTTGATTGCACCTCATTAATAGCCTTTTTGATCTTGACTTGGTTAGATTTTAGATCTTTTTTTTCTCCAGAAAAGGTTTCTCTAATAACTTCCATGCTTTTTTCAAGCCCAGCTAGTATCTTTAAAGTGATGATTCTGAACTGTAGATCCGACATCGTACTAATGTCCATATTGAGTAGGTTCCTGGCAGTCGGTACTACCTCTTGTTGTTTTTGTTAAGGTGATTTTTTCCATCTTGTCATTTTGTCCAGAGGAGAATAGATGAATGAGAGAACAAAATGCTAACAGGGTAACAACGTCCCCAGAAAATATGCTCTAAACAAATTAGAAAAGACCTGAAGCCAGGGGAAAAGAAAGGGAAAGAAAGGAAAAAGAAAAAGAAAAAAAGAAAAAGAAAAAGATAAAAACAAACAAAAACAGAACAAAACAAAAAAAAACCAGAATATGATCAGATATGATCAGGCTGGTGCATAGATCAGTGCCACACACTAGATTTTGGGTGTATTTTGGTCTGTTAGAAGAAAGTGCCTCCCCAAATTTTAAAGAAAGAAAAACTTATATATGTACAAAAATAAGGGTTGATATATGAAGGGATGGAATATGACTGTAAAGATGAGAATTATAAAAAATAGAGAGTATGTGATCAGGCAGGAGACTAGACCAAAGCCATACACTAGAGATTTAGGGTATATTTTGATCTGTTAGAAGAAACTATATCTCAAACTTTTAAAGAGAAAACAACATATATATATGCCAAAAATAAGGGTAACTACTATGAAGGGATAGAATATGACTCTAAAAATGAAAAATAAAAATGTTTTTTAAAAAAGGGATTGATAAGATGTTGGTTGAAAAAGGGAAAAAGAAAAATTAAAAAAAAAAAAGACAGTTAAAAAAAATTAACTTTGAAAGTCTAAAGAATCATGGTAAAAAAGGCGTGAATTCTATGTGCAGTAGTCCCCTAGCGCTGGAGTTCTGCCGTTCTCAGTGATCGGTAAACTTGGTCTTGGCTGGCTGTTCTCGCTGATCTTCTGGGGAGGGGCCTGTTGCCGTGGTTTCCAAATGTCTCTGCCGGAGGCGGAAGTGCCCCGCCCTCGCCCCCTCCCGGCTAAGTGATCTGCTCGCGTTTGCTCTCCGGGGCTTTTGTTCCCTGCGAGCTTTCCGTACAGCTTAGGAGGCGGAGAGTGAGAATGGCGGCCTCCCAATCTCCGCCCCGGAGGAGCCGAGAACTTGGGGCCCCGCTCCTCAGTGAGCCCCCAGAGAAAAGCCACCAGTCACTCCCGTCTCCCCCGTCTCCGGCCGCACCCCGTGCTCGCCCGGCCTGTGACCGCGCGTTTCTATCTCTGGCACCGACCCCGGGTGGAGTCTCCAAACCCAGCAGATCCCTGCGGTGCCCTCCCGCGCGGCTCCTCCCGGGGGAGGAAGGGGAGTCTCCCCGGATCTGCCGCTTGTCGGGTCCCTGCTGGAGGAGCAGGGGCCCGACTGGGCCGTGGATCACGGTCTATGGCGACCCCGAGCTGAGAGCCCGCGCCTGGGCTCCGCCTCTGCAGCCGGCTTCCCTGCTCCGATACCTGGGAGCTCTGCCACACTCAGGCACCCCCGGTCTTTCTGTGACCCCGAGGGTCCCGAGACCACACTGTCCCGGAGGGGTCCACCCCCCGCTTAGGCACCAGAGTGACATCCCTCAGCGGAGCAGACTTTTAAAAGTTCCGACTTTGTGCTCCGCGGCTCCATCACTTGCCAGAAGCGCCGACGGAGGCCCCTCCCCCGCCGTCTATCCTCCCGAATATCGCCTCGGATTCACTTCTCCGCACGTCCTACCTTCCAGAAAGTGGTCGCTTTTCTGATGAGAGAGTTGTCGCTCTTCTTTTCTTCGATCTCTTGTTGGGTTTGTAGGTGTTCAGAATGGTTTGATCCCTATCCAGCTGAATTCCTGAGAGGAGACGAAATCCAGGTCTCCTACTCCTCTGCCATCTTGCTCTGCCCTAATTCTACCAGTGGGCATTTTACAATTGGGCACCATTTCATCTTGGGCACTTTACTAGGTCTGTGTATATAACAGTGACCTAGAGATATGTGGCCTTTTCCCTCCTTTGTGAAAGTAGGAAAAAAAGGTGTGGGAGAAAGAATAGCAGGGGGAGGTACACCCTTCACAATACTTGGGGAAGGAATTTCTCAGAAAGGACGTCTGAGCTGAGTAGAGACAAGAGAGGGAGTCAGCGAGGCTGAGAGAGATTCAGGGGGAGGAAATGATTTTCTGAAGGAAAGAACTAGGATGTTGAAGAAAGAGAACAGAGGGAAAATGAAGTGTGGCAGCACCTTGCAGAGGGAGGGAGACGGTTATAGGAGTCTCTAGATCTTCTGAAACCCCCCCCAAAGATGGACTCCTACACTCGGTGCAGTGGGAGGTACATGACCAGAATAAAGGAACCATGATAGAACACCAAGAAACATAGATGGAGGTCGTGAAGTTCCTTCACAAGTAGTGGAAGTGGAAACTTCTGGAGCTACGTGAAGACCATGGTGGAATGGCTTTCTCAGATCCTCATTTTCCATGGTATAGAGCACACACCACCAGACCAGAGAGTCCATCAACAGTTCCAGACATATGAGTTGTGTCTTCCTGGCTCTCGCCTGCTTGCCTGGAGGGTGATTTTCTTTCTAGCAGCTGTGCCACTTGAAATATGATGGGAGTCTCGTATTGTCCTGGCAGGGAGGAAACATTCTAAGCTCAACTACTACTACTAGCCTTTTCTGATTATAAATATAATAGATATTTTTTGGATCAAATTTGAAACAGAAAAGCAAATACCATCTGTATTCTCATCTCAAATATATAATTAATTAACTATAAAATATATGTCCTTCTATTGCCCTTTCTTTGGCTATGATGTTAAGGGGGTGATGATTGAACCAGGCTTATGATTTAACTACTACTTTAAAACCTGCTTTACCCCTTACTCTAACCTACATGTAGACCAGCCGTCTTGCACTTGTCTTTAAACTAGATGTAGCATTTTACTGCATCTGCCACACCACTGCAGACAAATGCACACACACAAACATATAAATACACACACACACACACACACACACCTTATGTCACACACATTATGCAATGATGCAGATCTTTATTGATGGTCTTTTTGTTGCATTTATCACAAGACTTTATGTTCAGCATTTTAAATAATTTATTTCCCATAAAAAAGGCAACATTCCTGATAACTTTCTTGCCTTCTATTTTTCCCTTGCTTCTTTCCTCTAGCATCTTCTTATAAATATAAAACAGAGGTTACAAACCTCCTCAGGTTTGCCAAATCTTCAGAATTTTGAGACAAGTCGAAAAGATGTATTACATGAAATTGCCTTATCTTTAAAACAGATGCGGCTCAGATGAACCATTCCTATGATCTCTAGTCTAGACTTTACATAGTTTTATTCTTCAATCTTTGATTTTCATTTTGTGTGTTCCATCCTCTCCATCTTAAATTCATATTATATATTTTTGAAAATCTTGCTTCTAAGCTTTAATATCCCCCCTTTGCTCATTTCAGTGTCTTTGTTCTTCTTCTCTGCATTAAGGGATATCTTTTGAGCTTACTCCCTCTATTATGGAACTGAATGACTTCTGGGTTTAATCTCCTGTTTTTGATCCCATGAGCCTGTTCACTGTTACCTAGTTTACCTTTTACAGAATGTCACATAAATGGAATTACACAGTTGGGTAGCCTTGGATGACTGGCTTCTTACACTAACCAATATGCATTTAAGATTAATGCATATCTTTGTGTGTCTTTATTGCTGAATAGTAGTGCCTTGTATGGATATACCGCAGTCTTTATATCCATTCACCTGGAGAAGGACCTTTGCTTTTTTTTTTTTTTTGCTGGGGGTGGGGGGGTGCATTTTTTTTCTTTCAGGGAATGTTTTCTGACTCCTGTTTAAATAGAAGCATTCCACGGCAGGAAAAAAAAAAATTCAAGTTCTGTCTTTAGTTTCATCATTATAGGGTCTTCTTGAAACTTATTTCAAATATGAATTGATAATTATCCAAAATTCCTCCTGCTTATAAAGTAACTCCTATTTGAAAGACCCTTTCTTTGCTTTTGAGCTACCAGCACATTTTCGTTTACCTAATGATTTTTTATGTATATCATTCAATAATGTGTCGTAACTTCACAGGCTGGTACAGCTGTCACCACAATTGAAATTTAGAAGATTTCTGGGGCGCCTGGGTGGCTCAGTCATTAAGCGTCTGCCTTCGGCTCAGGTCATGATCCCAGGGTCCTTGGATTGAGCCCCGCATTGGGTTCCCCGCTCCGCGGGAAGCCTGCTTCTCCCTCTGCCTCTGCCTCTCCCCCTGCTTGTGATCCTGCTCTCACTGTGTCTCTCTCTGTCAAATAAGTAAATAAAATCTTAAAAAAAAAAAAAATTTAGAAGATTTCCATCATCCTAAAAAGATCCTCAGACTCATTTGCAATCCCTCCCCTGATCCATGCCAAACTCCAGCCTCAGTCAGCCACGAATGTGTATTGTCCCTTTGGATTTGCCTTTTTTGGTCATTTCATGTAAATGAGATCATCAAATATATAGTTTTTTGCTTCTGGTTTCTTTTACTTATTTTTGAGCCTCATCTCTGTTGCAACAGACATTAGCAGTTTGTTCCTTCTTGTTCCTCGATAGCATACCGTTATATGGATATACCACATTTGTTTATGCATTTGCCAGTGGATATTTGGACTGTTTCCACGTTGGGAGTATAAATAATTGTAGCTCTGAAGACTTATCTACAAGCTTTGCATGATGATCTCTTTTTTCTTCATTTTTGCCTGGCTGAGGCTTACGCATTTCTGGCATTGGCAGTTGAGATGAAGTTTCAGCAATTATGTGGACTTTATCATCATTTTTTTAGGCTTTTTTTTTTTTTTTTTTTAGGAAAACAGGAAAGTTTTTATTTATTGTATTTTTGCCTGTTTAGAATTTCCAACAGCCTGGAAGAGTGTAGGAGCAGAGGTGAGGGTACAGCCAGCAGCAGTATTTGAAGGTTTTACTACAATTCAGAAAAGTGTCTTTTAATATTTAATGTTATAGGCTGTCCTCCCGACCCTATTTGCAAAACACACCTGAATCTAACCACTTCTCTCCATCTGTCACACTGGTCTAAGCCAACATCATCTTTTGCCTAGACTATTGCAATAGGCTCCTTCCTGGCTCCCTGTCCCTAGTCACAAAATAGGTAGAATGATGTCTTAAAAACATCAATAAGGTTATTTTAACCTTAAACTTGAAATCTCCTAGTGGCTTCCTGGTGTATTTGGCATAAAATCCAATTTATTTATTTTTTTTACCATTGCTTATGAGACTCTGTGTGGTGTGGCTTTTAATCATCTCAGTAGCCTTATCACTTACTAATCTCTTTTGCTTTCTTTACTTAGGCTAGAGTGGCTTTCTTTCCTACCAGGCTTATCCTTGCCTCCTTACTGGGGAAATGCCCTCTGCCTAAAAGACCCTTTTTTTCAGATGCTCCTGCTTGTCCCTTTTTAAAGTACACTTCTCAATGTAAACGCTTCCTTTGGCCATGCTTGTCCCCGTCATTGTCAACTGATCTCCATTTTATAATTTCTCCATAGCTCTTATCATGATCACTAATCATGTCACTCACCCATTTTTTATTGATTATTATTTTTATCCTTTAGATTGGAATCTTTATGAAAGGAGGGACCTCACCTGTCTCATTGTTGATTATATTCCTGGTGCCTAGAACCATGTTTGGTCTCCAATAAATATTTGTTGACTGAACAGCTATTTGCTGGGGCCTGGTAACCTCATGGGCACACAGTAATAGCTGAGTTGTCTTTCTGCATTTAATTGGATTTTCCCCATCGATGCCCACCGAGAGTCAGCACTGTCATAACCCTCCTGCTCAATGTAGCTGACCTCCCCAGATTTAGCCTGCACCTCTAGAGATGTGGAGATGACCATGGAAGCACCATGACTATGACCCCTATTCCTCCAGGTTTTACCCCTGGAGTTAGGGGGCATTAGTAGGATCTCTATTCTCATGACTTGCTTCTCTGGGTCATGTTGGGTCACTGTTTCTCAATCCAGGCATAGCTGTAGTTCTCAATCCAGGCATGAACTGATCCTTCTGTGGTGCTCATTGAGGTTATAGGTTTTTTCCTATTTTTATATTTGTTCTTTATAATAGAAATCTGGAAACATCAGTGTACGTGTGTATGGATAGATGTGTGCTCACGTTTATGCTTAAAAACGTCAGATACTGAGGTAGACAGAACTCTAGATGGCCCCAATGACTTTTGCTCCCTGGTGTTATTGCCCTAATTCCTTTATGTTCCATGACAAAAGGGATTTCACAAATTAACTACTCAGTTGAGGTTAAGATAGGGAGATTATGGATGCAGGCTCAGGGTAATCACATGAACCCTATAAAAATAGAGTATTTTCAACTGGCAGCAGAAGAGAAAATCAGAGATTCATCACATGAGGAGGATCTGACATGGGAGGAGGCTCCCCACTACTGAGACGGAGGAATCCAGGGGGTAAGGCCCTGACAGTGGCACCTGATTGTGGAGAATAGTCCCCAGCCAATAACCAGTAGGAAAATGGGGCCCTTGGTCCTACAACTAAAAGGAACTGGATTCTGCCAACAACCTGAATGAACTTGGAAGCAGATTCTTCCCTGGAACCTCCAAAAAAGAACACAACTCTGCTGATCCTTCATTTTGGCCTTGTGAGACCTGTCAAGGTCTTCTGGCCTACAGGGCTGTAAAATAGTAAGTGGATATTGTTTCAAGCCACAGAATGTGTGGTAATTTTTTACACAGCAGCAGAACTATGAATTCAGATATGCTTTTAAAGATTTTGTTTATTTTATTTGAGAGAGAGTGGGTGAGTGAGCATAAGCGGGGTGGGGGGGAGAGGGAGAGAGAAAATCTCAAGCAGACTCCGAGCTGAGCTCGACCCAGACACGGGGCTCAATCCCATGACCCTTAGCTCATGACCTGAGCCAAAACCAAGAGTTGGATGCTTCACCGACTGAGCCACCGGGTGCCCCCAGATAAGCTTTTAGAGTCATCATCTCACCCAGATAAAATATTTATCTTTACTGTATTTCAGTCATGTTCATTCTTCTTCCATGGAATTGACACTTCGTTTTTCAGAGTGTTTGAGAAAAAGTAAGTTCCATTTCCCACACTAATTATTAGGTGTAACTGCCCAGTTTAACTTTCTGTCAGCTGTCTACTTTCTGAAACTGTTTCTGCAGTGGTGTTAATTATTTGCAGACCAAGGACCACTATTAAACTGATGATGTTCATGAGATGATACTTGGCGATAAGAACTGACAGAGATGTGTTCCTTGTTTGTGAAAGTCCCACGTCTTCTGAAATTCAGTCTCACGTCCTGCTCAGTCAACACGATAGCTTTAGGTTTTACATTTGTCTTTTAAGAGTTGCACTTTCATTGTTCATTTGAGCCATGCGTTGTCCATTTCTGACAAGTGTGTCTTTGGATTCTGCTTCTGGTCTTGTCAGTTATTACACTGAGGTGCCAAAAGAAAGGGTCAGGAAATGCTTGCCCTTTGAGGTAGCTCTGCTTTCGTTTTATTGAACCAAAGGTTGCTTAAAAAGTTTTCTAGAAGGAGGGAAGTTCAGCAGCTTATTTGCTCCCACAGAGAGAGAGGAAGATTGTGGTATGTAATTCCTGTTACTGTATGTAACCTAGTCTCAGTTTGTTGCTCTGAGAATCTTAGAGCAAAGCAACATGCATTGGATCGGAATAATAATTCTCGGTCACTGACTAGCTGTGCATTGTAGATAAGTTATTGATGCTCTGTGATTTAGTTTTTACATTTATAAAATGACATGACCATGCATTAATTACCTAGAAATCTAGTGCTCTTAAATTTTTCCTTACAGTAACGGTTCTCAAAGTGTGATTCCTGCACCAGTAGCAGGAATCTTGGGAACTTGTTGGAAATGCAAATTCTCAGGTCCCACCACAGACTTAATAAATCAGAAACTCTGGTGATGGGACCTAGCAGTCTGTGTCTTAACAAGATCTCAGTGATTGCAGGTGAAAGTTTGAGAACCATTGCCACACTAGTGCATAATATAATCTTAGCATTGGACCTGGCATATATTTTAACAAATGTTAGTTGACTTAAGTAACGTGTGTATGAATGAAAGCAAGATTGAATATGAATAATAGAAGTTAACTGGGATGCTAGGACATAGGAAAAAGGGGCTCTATGAACCCTGTAATTTGTTTTAAAACTCCATGGAGAAATTTTTTGCATTTTTGTTTTAATATAATAATACTTCTTAAATTACTTTAAAAATGAAAAAAAAAAAAAAAGAAAAAAGAAAAAGATGCCCTATTCTAAATCACATAGTAAAATTAAGTAAAAGGAAAGCTCCAGAAAGAAATGCCATGCTGTTCCTGTAGCTTTGAAGGCTTCCTGGCCCACCTCTAGTTACTCTCCAGAGTAACTTCAGTTTGAGATGCATGACCCTGTGCATAGTGGTATCATTTTGGGCTGCCCAAATTTGGTTTGTCTTCTGAGTACAAATGCCGCTTCCTTCCCGTCTGCTTAATAAGTTCTTGTTTTCAAAGCTCTAACTGGTTGTCACAGACAGTGATGTTGGTCTTCCTGTGGGATTTTTAGGAGTGGCAGGACCTCCATCTCTTTTCCTTTGAATCAGAGTCCTAGAGTTGTGAAGACTTAGTAGAGAATCTGTGGCAGGACTGCAGAATTTGTTAATGTTCTATCGTTTCTTCTGCATTTTTCTCCTTTACATGTAAATGTAAAGAGTTTAGTATCAGAGAGCCGTGGATTTGAATGCTGCCTTTGACCACTTACTAGCTGTATGACCTTGGCCATGTGACATAAGTTCTTTGAGCCCAAATTTTTGCATCTGCAAAATGTGGGTAAAAACATTTATGCAACCAGGTAGCATATGAAGATAGCTGGTACCTGGTAGATGTTCAATAGATTTTAACTAACACTCCATGCAACAGGTAATGAAATTGTGCCATGTATTAGCCAGGTGACGTCACTATTCACATGCAGCAAGGCAGGATAAAAATCGAGGGATGGGAGCACCTTTCCAAACACTCGTACCCATTCACTTCTCTCCTCACATTGCTCCTCCTGTGATTTCTTAGATATGTCAGTGTCATTCTCACAAGTGAATTTCTAGTTTTTGTGTCTCCCTGGCATACTTCCCTCCTAAACTCTGCATTGTTGAGGTGCTTCATTTAGGTCTTTGTTTGAATGCTGCCTCATCAGAAGAACCTTCTTTGACTAGCTTCTACACAATGGCTCTTTTACCCAGATCTCTCCTTATGACTTACTCTGCCTTATTTTGCCCCATAGGACTCACATCCAAATTTATATATTGATTTGTTTACTTTTGTTGTTGTTGATTTTTGTTCCCTTAGGACAAGATCCATGAACGCAAGGACTTGGTTGTCTTTTTACTGCATTATTCCCCAACAACCAAACCAGGGCCTGGTAGAAAATAGGAATCTAATTCAATTTGTTAAGTGAATAAAGTCTTTGATGAGTGAATGGATACATGAAATTTATTTAGTATGCCATGGCACTAGACGTAGAAGGGAGATAAATAATGCCAGGTACCTGTTAGGCTCTCTAAACCCTCCAAAATGGTTGGATATCACTACAGATCATGTTTAGTATATGAAAGCACCTATATTATTGTGTCTAAATCTGAGGCTCTTTAATATAAAAATAAATTTCTATTTTTTTTCCAGATAGTAGATTATTTTAAAAAGTATATTCAGTAGCTTGGAAGCTGAATATAATGTCTATCAATCAGTAAAATGTAGGTTTTTGAAAAAGAATTTCAATTTAAAAAATTCTGTTGAAACTTCCAAGGAAAGAAAAAAAAACTCTCAACAAAAAATACTCAGATATTGGCAACAGTAGCACCAAGATGAGGCTCCCTAAGTATCTGTAGATTTCTTAAGGATTTACTCCATTCATTCATTGCTATTGGTTATCTAGGCAAGTGACTTTGTTCACATTGCTGTGGAGGTTGGATCTTCACCATAGGTGACCTTGTTTGAAGGTTGATAATGATCTCTTAATGACTCTTTAGGTCTTTTTCAAAATTCTGGAGCTTATTGGATTATTATACCAGGTGATTTTGTTAATTGGGAATTATCTGGAAGGATTGTTAATAGGACAAGCCATTACTGAATCTGCCAGATGTTGTTTCTTCTCCTTCTTCTTCTTCTTCTTCTCCTTCTCCTTCTCCTTCTTCTCCTTCTCCTTCTTCTTCCTTCTTCTTCTTTTTCTTTCTTCTTTCTTTCTTTTTTCTCTTTCTTTCTTTCTTTCTTTCTTCTCCTTCTCCTTCTCCTTCTCCTTTCTTCCTCCACTTCCTCTTCCTCTCCCCACCCTTCCCCTGGTTGGCATTGACCTTAACTGGGGTCAGCTTGTTAACATCTTAAGTTGCAGTTTCAGAGGTAGTTTTTAGTTGACAGGGGCGAGGGGGTGGTTGGATGTGGTGCAAATAAGCACTCCATTAGAGCCCAAATCATACATCCGCAGTGTGCTAGGGCTGGATAGAAACGTATCAGTCATCTGCTGGAATGATGGAATTGCCTGCAACCCCTGCCAAGCTACTCAGGGCAAGGGAAACAGATAAGACAGATGATTCCTGAATAGCAAGAGTATAAACATGATGGGCAGTTCTTTTAGTGAAGATGGGTCTGCATAATTATATTTGGAAAGACCCAAGTCTGGATCATGAGAGATGATAAAGGCAGATTTCATAAGACCTGTATAACAACTATGGCTTCAAACTCTAACATTTACTAACTTCCTAGCATTGGAAAATCACTTACAATATTTTGGTGCCTCCATGTCTTCATCTGTAAAATGGGAACAAGAATAGTATCTACTTTGGAGAGTTGCAAGAATTAACTATGAAGAATATTTAGCATAGCATATTTCATGCAAGAGTTCTGTGTATTGAATTAGTAGCTACTGCTGCTTAACAAATCACGTCAAAACTCAGTGTCTTGAAACAGCAGTATATACTTTTTAATGTCAGTGCCTGAAAGTCAGAGCCCAAGAGAGGCTCAGGTGGTTGGTTTTGGCTCAGGATCTCTCATGAGGTTGCAGTCAAGATGCCAACTGGGGCTGCAGTCGTCTGAAGCAATCCTCAGGTCTCCAAGATCTGGTTCCAATATGGCACCCTCACACGCAGGGCTGTCCAGTTGGTGTAGGCTATTGTCAGGAGTCCTCAGTACCCCATTTTGTGGCTCTCTCCATAGAGCTGCTTAAATGTCCTCACATAATGGCAGCTGGTTTCTTTCAGAATGAAAGGATGCAAGACGGAAGTGACAATGCCATTTATGACAGAAATCACACCATTCAGAATCAAACCATTAATTCCACCACATTTTATTGGCCAGATGGACCAAACCTAATTCAGTGTGATAGGTGCTATATAGAGACATGAATGCCAGGAGGCAAGGATCTTTGGGGGTCATCTTGGAGACGGGCTACACTGAAAGTGTTGACTATTATAATGATATGTTTTTTTCTAAGAACTAAAAATAATCCATCCAGTTTAGTTAGAACACAGCATGTGAAGAAAGCAGGGATGGCGCTAGAGAGGCAGGTATTAGATCCCTGAGAATCTTGTTAGCTCTATCAAGGAGTTTAGACTCTTAGCCTAAGGACAATGGGAAAACGTTTAGGAGTTTTTAACTGGAAGGTGAAGATCAAATTTGCTTTCTATAAAGGTTTCCAATTTACACTCTGTTATGTAGAGAATGGTCTAAAAATCATGAGCAGTTCTGATGGTTTGGAATGGGGAGAAATGGAAATTGAGTGAATTGATTGGATGTGGGACATAAATTGAAGGGTGATAATAGTTCTCGGAATTCTTGTTTGGCAGTTGGGGTATAAGAGGGTTGTGAATAAAGAGTAAAAACAGGTGTGAAAATAAAATATGAATATTTTAGCTTGGAGACAGTTAAGTTTTAGAAGAAATGGAGAGAGTCTAAGTGAGAAGGACTCTGTTGATATGAATAATCAGGTTTGCAAATACATGCCTTCAATGGTTTCCTTACCAAGAATAGCCTCCAAGGTTAACTAATAAAAATAAATTTGACCATGGCAGCAGAGTTTTTGCAAAACTAAAACATAAATTCTTTCTTCACTGGTTTTGGAAAGCATTTTAGATGTCTGCTTTTTTTTTCATGATTTCTGGTTCAGGTAAGGTAGGGAGTGCATCCATTTAACCCTTAAGTCTAGAGGTGACTCCCCAAGGAGACCTACATTAAAAGGCATTTCTTGCCTTGAACCCTGTGAAAACCAAGACAAGGTCAGAAACTCTACCATGAGGCATCAAGAAGGGTAGGACACAGCTGGTGACTTCTTCTGTGCCAGGAAGGTCATGGGGGTGTGGCAAGTTGCCCCTACCATCTGGCTGTGGACTCAGCAGGGTAGAAATGAGGGATCTCACAGCTGGGGCGAGGAGACAGCCAAGCAAGTGATCTTGCTGCGTGGACAGAATGTGTGAAGGATTTCACTGGTGCATCTCCTTGACAGTTCCTGGCATTAAAAGACACAGTTTGCTATACTCAGTTGTTCAAAAAAAAAATTCAGTTGTTGGCATTCTTATTTTCCCCCAACAGGACCCTATTCCCCTGATGTAAAAGTGAAGAGAAACTTCACCTCTCTGTTTTTGAGACCTGAGAGAATTGTTTCCTAGGTGAAGATTTCAAAGGTGTAGCAGGATGGCTTATCAGAGGGCATATAAAAAGAGCCACACACTGTAAATACTTCCTGGATATAAATAAATAGGATAGAAGAGCCCTAGGCTCCATTGGTTTTCTAGGGACAAACAACCAATTGAGCAAGTATTTATTAACATGAAATGTACCCAGCAATGCCATATAGACTCTTCACAGTGGTGAGGGGAATACATGAAAAATTCAAGGAATGAACTGTCTGCTTTTTCTGACTGTTAATACTATTTCTTCTTTCTTTTGAGAAAGAGAGAGAGAGAGCATGAGCAGTGTGGAGCCTGATGTGGGGTCAATCTCATGACCCAGAGATCACAACCTGAGCGGAAATCAAGCGTCTGATGCTCAACTGAATGCACCACCCAGGTGCCCCTGTTAATACTCTTTCTAATATCACTGAATAGATTTCTATTTGGCTCTCTTATTTCTGTTACTGTTACTCTACCTGTGGCTTCTTCAATCACAAACACCACGATTACCACTGCACATTAGCTTTCTCATGGAATTTCATTGGGATTAATGAGTGTTCAATAAATAGTAATAATTACTATTTACACTGCGATCATGACAGTAATGACAAATACTACTATGTGTGTTTTACTAATTATCACTACTACTTATTTAGTATTTTCTATATGCCATCCATTGTACACAGACTTTTATGCATTCTTCTTCTTTAATTTTCACTTTTACTCTGTGCCTTCGGTTATATTAACATCCCTACTTTCTAGGTGAGAAAATTCTGGCATAAAAAAGTTGAACATGTAAAAGAAAAAGTTGAACATTTTTCCATACTGGTGACAGCAAGGAGTCCAGTCTGGAACAGTCAATAAATATTTGATCAAGAAATACTTGCCAATTGACTGATGAACTTTAAAACTTGTACTTTATTATCGAGCCTTCTAGACAAAATGGTAGCTCTTTTGTCAGAATTGTTCCATGGACATTGTATTTGGCCTTCACAAGCTTGCTTTTTTTAATTAAATGAAGGGACACCATCATAAATTGGGAGAATTCATAACACACATACACACATTCACACAATCATGGCTTCTTCTGAAAATAATAAGCAGTCACTTTGGTCCATATTTTGGCCTGGAAATAGCTGCCTTGTGCAGAGTAGCAGCCTGCTCAATTCCAAGTGGCAGTAGTATTTGCCCATCCTGCTTCACCTGCTCGAAGCCTGTAGTCATTCCAGTTTGAAGCCTCTGAAGAAATGCACTGAAGTTACACACTATAGAGGGTCACAAATTTAGTCAGGAGGTGATGACTCAGAAATGAAGCAGCCAGAATATAGAGATCAGGTCAGGATGCAATCCTGTGTGTGAGATGGTGGTGTGGACAACAGGTGATGTAGAAACTTGAGCATGGAGATAGACCTTTGTCCTGAGTAAGCAGGGACAATTTTGCGAACCTGAACTTGAACCATGATTAAGGAAGAAGCAGCCTTTGTAAAGGCAGAGAGGAGAAAAAGTTGTTTTGCATGATACCTATAAATTATAAAATACACAACAGATCGTATTCTCTGTAAGTTAGAGGCACCACAGGTTTTAGCAAAGGCCCTGTGTTGGGGCCTCAATTTAACCAGAATTGTATTGATTGTTTTAAACTCTTAAAATAGCCTGAGAGATGGGTGCCTGGGTGGCTCAGTTGGTTAAGCGACTGCCTTCGGCTCAGGTCATGATCCTGGAGTCCCGGGATCGAGTCCCATATCGGGCTCCTTGCTCAGCAGGGGGTCTGCTTCTCCCTGTGACCCTCCCCCCTCTCATGTGCTCTCTCTCTCTCATTCTCTCTCTCTCTCAAATAAATAAATAAAATCTTTAAAAAAAAAAATAGCCTGAGAGTAGGGAAGTGAAGCTGAGTAAGACCCAAATCTCTGGAAATACCCTTGGGACTAATTAACATTGCAGAAATTCTAAGAGAATTCCTCCATACCACTTCCTGCCTTACAGAACCAACTGCACTCATTCTCCCTTCCTCTAACCTGGTTCCAGATGCTTCCAGAGGGAGAGGCAGGCAACCGGCAGTGCAGACGTTGGGAAGTCCAATGACCACACCAGTGGTCATTGCTCCATACGTGGTATGGGATGGGTGTAAAACCTGACCGCCCCGACAGCAGTCTCTCTGGGCTCTTGGTATTGGGGCCAGAATTGTCCAGCCCAACTTCCTAAGATCACAGAAACCTTCTATCTGCCAATCTCAGTAGCTGTATGGTTGCTGGGCTTAGAGGTTCCAATGCCAAGTCTACTGTCTTAAGTTTGCTTCGATCAGCCAGAGTATTTTCCTCCTTTGTCCTATACCAATGCAGTGTGAACAGATATAGCATGCTAATTCAAATACGTATTCTGGCATCAAACAGACTTGGATTTGAGTCCTTTGCCTGATCTTGGGCTCATTTTCTACCTGTCGAATTTGTGGTTTCCTGTGTGTAAAATGGGGAAAAAAGTTGTTAAATGAGTCAAATCAGATAGGGCAAGGAAAGCATCCAGAGCAGTGCCTAGCATGTATTGAGCTCTCAAAATGCATTATTTCGCTATTATTGTCATCATTGCCATGAGGAGGTAATCGGAGGCCAAAGGAAAATAAGAAGTAACGTGAGAGTTCTAGTGGAATTTGGTGGGATGACTTGCTCTCTCATCGATAATTACAAGTCCTAGGTATGGATGAGTGATCTGAGGAGACCCTGATGCTGGAGGCTAGGGAAGAGGTTGTATCTGTGTCCCTTGGAGAAGTGTGAGAGTAACATTCCATTCTGTGCTTCAGTGAGTCACAGGTAAAAGTGCTTGTGACAAGTGTAAATGGTTTGCTCAGCACCTGGAAAGCACAGGGTGTGAACCTGTTCCACAGCGAGGTGCAGGCTCCTAGGGGTGAGCAGAAGTGTGAATGAAACAAGAGACCGATTAATTCAGTGGCAGCAGGAGCAATGGAAGGCCAATTGCATTTCTAGAAGAGTCACATCCTGACCACCTTCTTGCTGCCTGCCCTCATTTATAGCATCGAGCTCCCTCCCACGCACCCCAAAGTCTCCTGGTAGCAGACAGCACTCAGCGTCACTCAGCATCACGTGACACTTGGACCAGCCTGGTCATCATTTTTCACACAGTGCCTCATTAAATCAGCCTGGTAGCATTTGGATGCTTCAGATCACGGGAGATTCACTGAGACACTGAAGGGCTTAGGACTGCCCATCCAAACAGGCTTCATTAGCAATATGGAAAACCAGAGAATCCTTCCCAGGCTCTACTCTTCACCAGGCAGATGGTGACTGGAGTCACCAGAGACCCTTGAACAGTCTGTACATGCTTTACAATCCTGGCGAGTGGTTCAGTTTGTAAGATTGTTGGAGGAGTTGGGGAGAGAGGAAAACAAGAGCTTCGGATTTTTCTTTTCCTGTCTTTCTTTTATAGGTTCAAACCACCTCTCCCTGTTTTTGACAGTCTCCAGCAGCAGAATTTATCACAATGATGGTTTTTGTTGTGCTACTACAATAATAGTTTTTGCCTGCATCACTGTGAATCACTAAACTTTCAGGGTGAGTAGGGACTTATGCATCAAATACTCTGTCCTCTTATTTCACTGCTGAAAAATCAGAAAGCCCAGGAAGGTTAGGTGGGCTTAGTAAAACCACAGGGTTCTGTTGACATATACTATTTCTGTCTCTTTCCTAATACAATAGCCCCTCGGTTTCTCTTTTAAGGAAATAATCTTCCCAGTTCTCAGTATGTATGTTTTGGGTGAGGTTGACCAATATATTTCTGGCTCAGCCAACAGACGCCATGGTCCAGTAATTGACATGGAACCCAGGTTTGGCCCACTGGCACCTGGATTAGGTGTGTGCTGTGACCACAGCTAGGCTGATGGCGTGTAATTCGTGGACTTGACTTACAGGGAGTAGAAAAGGGGAGCTCTCTTTCCTGTTGGGGTGGCTAAGATGGTAGAGGATGGTCCTGGAACTGCCGGAGACTATTTGCTAAGGAAAAGAGAGAACCTACCTACTAATGAAGCTAACACAGAAATCAGCAGAGAGGAGAAATGAGGAAATACCAATTTCTGATGGCATTGTTGAGGCCCTGGATCAATTTCCTGGAATTTTCAGTAGCCCAATGCAGTAGTCTCTCTCACTCTCTCTTAATTCAAGCCATTTAGAGTTTGATTTCTCCATGGGTAAATTCTGGCTGCATTAGAGCTAGCTAGATAGCAGATCATCTGAGGCCTGAAGGACAAAGGAAAAAATAAACAGTGACAGTTACCAAAGAACATTAATGAGTTCAACTCTTCTAATCATGACCAAGAAACTGAACTTGTAGAATCCTAATCAGAATGTCCCTAATAGACTCGGGGGCATTAGGAAATACCAGTTAACAGTAACATTATGCCTACACATAATCCCCAACCAAAAATGATCAGGTGTGCAAAACACATCTTCTCTGGGGCGCCTGAGTGGCTCAGTCGTTAAGTGTCTGCCTTCAGCTCAGGTCATGATCCCAGGGTCCTGGGATCGAGCCCCGCATCGGGCTCCTTGCTCTGCGGGAAGCCTGCTTCTCCTTCTCCCACTCCCCCCGCTTGTGTTCCCTCTCTCGCTGTGTCTCTCTCTGTCAAATAAAAACAAAATCTTTAAAAAACAAACAAAAAACCAAAAAGAAACAAAAAAAACCACATCTTCTCTTTTCAAGTTGACCTCTGCCTCACTGATGTGACGTAAAATGTGTTGTCTTCTTTTCTGTTCTGCTTATCTATTTCTGCACAACAAACTACCACCAAACAATGGCTTTAAAACAATACCAATCATTTATTTGGCTCACAAATCTGGGGGTTGACTGAGCTCCGGCAGGCTTGGGAACTCTCATGTGGTTGTGGTTGATGTTGATTGATTGGGCAATCTGCTTTACTCAGGCTACTGATTCAAATGCCAGTCTCATCCAGAAACACCCTCTCACACACCCCCACAACTGTATTTGACTGGATATCTGGGCACCCTGTGGCCCCATCAGGTTGTCACATAAAATTAACCATCACATGAAGTAAAATGTAATGGCAGGTAAGAACCCATTAGCATCAACCACTAAACCAGATTCACCACAATGGATTTTGAGAGTTCCTAAAAGTCTAAATGGTTTTGAACAATCAAATTCTGCATAAAGTTTTTGTGCTGTTTACTCTTCTCAAATGTAAGCATAAGCATACTGAATAAAATTATAGGTGTGTATGTGTCCTTAATAGGCCACTTGAAGTGTTTTTTACATTCTGAACATATAAATTTTCAAAAACATACAAAGATAGAATAGTGTAATAAATCCCCTCGTAGCCATTACCCAGCTTCAATCATTATCAATATTTTTCAACCTTGGGTTTATCTACCCACCACACTTTTAGTTTTTGCTACATCACTTTAAATCAAATTCGAGACATCATGTTGTTTTGCACACAAGCTCTCCAGGATGCATTTCAAACTGACAAAGTTACTTTGTTTTCTCTGCCTCGCCACCATTCCCTTATCACATCTAACATTTATAATAAATCCCTAATATCATCTAATATTAAGAGGGTTTTAAAAAGTGATTTTGATGATACATGATTTTTATCTCATCTTCACTAATCACCTTACGCAATACCCAGGTGTACATGAGATGATCAAAATCAAGTAAGGCAAACCAGAGAGACACGGACAAAAGCCCTTGACAGGAACATGTGACCACAGAGAGTTGCATGGTGGGCTGCATGGTAGAGATTAGAAACATTTGAAGCATTTAGAGGAGTGAGAAATCAGAGTGGGCTGTCCTTGTGGGTACGACAGTGTCCTGTCAACCTGTCATACAGAGTTCTCGCTATGCTCCCTGGTAGTGGGTGCAGAGATGATCACATTCATAACAGAATCCTAGAAAACGATGGTCTTTTTTCATGGGAAGAGTTATGGCTTTATAGATGAAACAAGGTGCCTGCCAAAGAAAATAGGATTTTTGCTTCTAATTGAAACAGCTTAATAACATAAGGGATAATGCACAAAACTCTTTAAAATTCTGGGCTGATGCAAACTTGCTGCTGGGTCGCTGCCAACCCACCACACCTGCAGCATTTCCCCACTAATATTTCAAAGTGTCAGCCTAAGTGGCCCGAGAGCCACCTGCAGAACTATGGTAATTGATGAGATATGCCTAGACCAGCTGAGATAATAGGGCGCCAAGAAGCAGGGGAAAATGTCAACAGCTGGGGTTCAGGCTACTAATTTTGTTTTCTTAAAAACTAAACTTCATGGAATGACAAATCCCACTAAGAGCTAATCTGGAATTATACTATTACCAGTTCTTTTATTTATTTTTTAATTGATGCATTCAGTCACTAAATACATAGCAAATGTGAATCAAAGGAATGGATGCTTTCTCCCCCTCCACCGATGGTGGGTGTTATGAGTGCTGCCCTCTCTTGGGTGAGCCTGACCAGGGGCACTGCATCCTTCTCAACACCAAGCTCCGGGCATCAAGGATCAAGCATGGTTAGCGTGGGATACAAAATCTATTTCCTTTTTTTTCTCTAGCAAGATCTCAGTACACACCTAGAAACTTATCAAACCTCTGCCTCACTGATGTGACATAAAATGTGTTGTCTTCTTTTCTGTTCTGCTTATCTATTTCTGCATGACAAACTACCACCAAACAATGGCTTTAAAACAATACCAATCATTTATTTGGCTCACAAATCAAAACTTCTTTCTCCCCTTGATATCTGAAGCTGTGGCATAATGATCCTACAGAACTTCTGGAAGGAAAGGAGTTAATACCTAAGCAATCCTACCCCCAATTACATTGGATCAGGGTGGTTTTGACTGAGCCCCGGTGGAGGGTGAAAGATAATGAGATTGCTCAGATAAACTTATCAAGATGTCTATTCCCGTGGTGTGAGCTAAATATAAAAATGTAATGTTTTGAGGGGAATAACTGGTTTCAGCACAGCATGTGGCTAATTCTTAAAAAAAAAAAAAATCTATAAAGTAGTAGTTGTATAATGAGAAACAATGGCTGACCTTTGGGGTGTAACTAAACCAAAAGGAGCACCAAACATGGGACACAAATGACACCTAGGAATGAATTTGGTTGAGTAAAATAATAGCTTTCTATAATTGCTTATTAGTTCCATGAATTGTTTTTGTGGGTTCTTTGGAACTTTCTACATAGATAATAATGCCTCCAGTTTCCAACTTCTTTTTCTATCCTGTTGTTTTGGGATTTCCCTAAGAGCTTCTTCTTTTTTTTTTTTTTTTATTACTGTTATGTTAATCACCATACATTACATCATCAGTTTTTGATGTAGTGTTCCGTGATTCATTGTTTGTGCATAACACCCAGTGCTCCATGCAGAACGTGCCCTCTTTAATACCCATCACCAGGCTAACCCATCCTCCCACCCTCCTCCCCTCTAGAACCCTCAGTTTGTTTTTCAGAGTCCATCGTCTCATGGTTCGTCTCCCCCTCCGATTTCCATCCCCTTCATTCTTGCCCTCCTGCTATCTTATTTTTTTTTTTCTTAACATACATTGCATTATTTGTTTCAGAGGTACAGATCTGTGATTCAACAGTCTTGCACAATTCACAGTGCTTACCAGAGCACATACCCTCCCCAGTGTCTATCACCCAATCACCCCACCCCCCCACTCCAACAACACTCAGTTTGTTTCCTGCGATTAAGAATTCCTCATATCAGTGAGATCATATGATACATGTCTTTCTCTGTTTGACTTATTTTGCTCAGCATAACACCCTCCAGTTCCATCCACGTTGTTGCAAATGACAGGATCTCATTCCTTTTGAGGGCTACATAATATTCCATTGTGTGTGTGTGTGTGTGTGTGTGTGTGTGTGTGTGTATATATATACACACACCACATCTTCTTTATCCATTCGTCTGTTGATGGACATAGGAGCTTCTTCTTAAATTGAGTCTGAGTCTTGCAGCTCTGAGTTGTCGCCCACTGTTGTTATACTGGGGTCCTGTGGATGTGGTGGTTAGGTATTAGGAAGGGAAGCATTCTATAAGCTTATGATTAAATCTCAGATATTTGTAGTGGACCTGAATCCTTGAGCTGTGACCTTCTGAAGTGTTTCTTAGCCTTTTTTTTTTTTTTTTTAATTCTCCCCTTTCATGGGATGGGGAGGTAGGGGAGCCTGGATTTGTTTGATTACCCTTCTAATTCAGATAAAACTCCAGTAAAGTAGATTTTCTTGAGGGAAGACCATATACTATTGAGCTCTAGGAGTATTTCAAAACGGTTATTGTTTTCCTCCTCTTGCCGGAGTGAAGCATGAGGATATTTTTCTGTGCTCTTTACCATTGGTGGGCTCTGGGAGGTAAAGCATGTGAAAGCATGTGACCTTCCTAAGACTGGGTCCCCAGGAGATATGAATCCTTAAGCCTTTTCCACTCAGCCTGAAGTTTTACTGGAGGCTAAGTACCTTCTCACGTACTTTTTAAATGTTTCTGCCATTGACTGCATCTGTGGTCTCTGTACCTGGGCTGTGGTTCTCTGTATTCATCTGTCTCATCTGGTTTTGGGTAGCAGTTTGTCCTGTGACTTCAACTATCTGATGACTCTAAGAAAAGTTGTTGATTTTCACTTTTTTTTCAGCTTTTTTTCCCCTTGTAATGAGGATGAGAATGATGATGTCCAAGCTCTGTACATGTCAGAGCTAAAACTTTGGCCTGCTTTTCATCTTCTTATGTATGGTTTTGATAAACAGATGTTCCCAATTTTAATGTAATCCAGTTTTTGACCGTGTCCTTTATGGCAAATACTCTTTAAGTTCATGAAGATATTTACCTCTGGCTATTTTCTAGTGAACTTTTTGATTTTACCTTTCACATTAATATCTGTAATCTCCTTGGAATAATATCTGTAATTAGAATGAAAAAAATGATGCAAGATACATTTGTATTTCTAAATGAATATCCAATTTGCCCATGTTGATTTATTAAAAAAACCAAAAAACCAAAAAAACACAAAACCCAAAATCTTCTTCACTCTACTCTGAATTGCTACTTTTATCCACACATCTATGTGTCTGTTCCTGGATTCTCTATTCCATTGTTTCATTTCTATGTTCTTAAGCTGCCACGCTTTCTTAAAAACTGTAGCTTTGGAGTAAGTCCATTAATATGGTAGCATATATTCTCAAGCTTTGTTATACCTTTCCAGAATCATGTTGAATAATTTTGACCCTTTGCATTTCCCTGTAAATGAAAGAATCAGTTTGTAACTTTCTCCAAAAAAAGACCTGGTGGAATTTTTTATTGGGATTGCAGGAGAAAATTCTTCATAAATTCTATTCTACATTCATAAGGATTAACAAGGACACTGTGCCGTATGAAGATCACATTTGAGGCTGGTAAATTTAAGATGGCAATGAGCATGTAAAATTCTAGGTTAGATATTACAAAAGATCAAATCAATGAAGTAGAAAATAAACAAGAAGCTAAGAAACCAGAAGGTAAAACACAGTGGAAGGAAAAAATGCAGTGTTTGGGGGTAGGTTCAAGTGTTACAAAATACATTGCAATTTCTTACTAAAAAATCAGAGCTGATAGAGAGGAATTATGGAATAAAAAAAGCAGAGGGAGAAAGGCTTTCCTAAACCACTTGAAAGATTCAGCAGACAATAAATGAGTTTATAAGTGATTTGGGAAAAAATGTAATAAGCACAGATAATTTTGAAAATACCAAATTTCTACCCTATCCTTTGTAAGAATCCTCAGATATTTGAAAGACTGTTCATATTATAGATTCAAAGGAAACTTCTACAGATGCAGAAAAATAAGCTTCCTCTAGGCTACCTTTACTAGTCATAATGCAACATAACTTAGGTAAAGAATAAATACATAAACAAAATATCCAACCATAAAGAAAAAGAAAACATTCTTCTCAACAATTTTGGGTTTAAGAGTAAATCTCTAGTGTAGTCATCAACTACTATGAAAGAAATGATAGAATAATATGTATATTAAAATGTTGAGTGTAGTAAAAATTGTGGTCATAGGAAAATGTATATCCTTAAACACATATATTGTTGTACAAGTAACAATCAATAGACTCACAATAAAAATTCCAAGAAAAGCATGAAGAAGTAGTGATGAAATTTAAAATGAGAAAGTAGTGATGAGGTTCATGTGTTTAAAAAAAAATTCAGTATATGAGAAAAAGAGATAAAAGTGAAAAAAAATGCTTAGGTATGCTAAGATGGATATGATAATTTTAAAATATGTGACAAATCAGTTTAGTGCAGGGTAAAATGATGATTAAATATCTGTAAATCTCTCTATAAAGAAATGTAAAAACATCAATGAAAAGATTATTTTTCTTAAATGACTTATCCCTAGAAGTAAAAGAAATGACTCAAAGTGTTAAGAAACTTAATGGACATTTATGAAGATATTCAAATTATCAGACTTCAGCTGTTCTCCAGGACCACATGATTTTATAGTTGCATTTAAAAAGCTTTCAAGGATCACATAATTCATACACAATTCTGTAAAACATAGATAAAAGAGGAAATTTTTTGTGGAAACTAATCAGGTTCAGTAACTCACTCAATCTTAAGTGTATAGTAATGTCCTAAATAAAATATTATAAATAAAACATTAGCATTTTTCAGTGATAAACTGCATAGTAGGGTTTAGAAGATAATATTCAAAGCAGCATTCTTTTGTTCCTAATTCAGATGCTATGGAATTTTAAACATTATGCTTATTACCAGAACTTTGGGACTTTTAGGAAAACAGGCTGCATAGATTGTGTGAAATTATTAAATTTAAGAGTGGTAATACCTAATTACCTTTATTCTTCTGATATTGAGCTGTTGTTATCACTGTTCACTTCTGGATTTGACTTTCTATAATCCAGGTGTTCCTTGGTTTCTTCTTGAGTATGGTTAGTTAAATAATTGGCCAAATAATTATTCAGGTAACTATTGCCTTAAAAAATATGTTGTGCATCACCACTTAGTAAACAGGCATCAGTAATATTGATTTTGATCAGGGACTTCCAAGGACTGTTTCTCTTGCTTTTCTTTTTCTTTTGTTTTCTTTTTTTAAAGGAGGAGAAGGTTGCATGCAAAGAAGGGATTTTTGAGGGGTAGAGAGAGGCAAAGGGGGAGGGAGAGAGAGACCCTTAAGTAGGCTCCACGCCCATTGAGGAGCCTGACGCCAGGCTTGATCTCACAATCCTGAGATCATGACCTGAGCTGCGATCAAGAGTCGAATGCTTAACCAGCTAACCCGCCTGCCTCTCTCTGACTTTTCTGTTTTTTTTTTTTAAAGATTTTATTTATTTATTAGAGAGAGAGAGAGAGAGAGAGAACCAGTGGGAGAAGAGGCAGAAGGAGAGGGAGAAGCAGACTCCCCGCTGAGCAAGGAACGGGACTAGGGACTCCATCCCAGGACCCTGGGATCATGACCTGAGCTGAAGGCAGACTCTTAATGGACTGAGCCACTCAGGTGCCCTCTCTCTCTGACTTTTCTAATGGGGAGAGTACACTTGTCCCTTCATATCACCTACAAGGACTGATATTTCACCTTCTCAACTCCTGGTTTCAGCTTCCCCTCACCTGTACCCTGTATGAATAACACTCCAATCCCGCTCTGCTCCACACAGGGCAGGGCCAGGCTTTGTGGGGCCTGAACCTTATACAGTTTGAGTATCCTTCTTTAAGAAAAAAGAGCACAAAATGATAAACTTAGGCACAAGAACAAATGTTTATTTATAGTGATAAAATAAATCACCTTGAGTTAGAATTGTAAAACACTGATAAATATTACAAACATCCTAAATCGTTTTGGCTTGTATTAGATTGGGTTTCTCAGAAACAGACCTCAAGATTAGGTTTTTCCTGGAAGTGATTTAAATAGGGAATTACCCCCAGGGAAGAGGATGAAACCAAGGCTATGTGGGATTTCAGGCGGAGTCCCCGGAAGATAGATGCCCCGATCTCACAGGTATCTTGGCCAGACACTGAGGAATCTGGGTGTCCATACCCAGGCCCGTCAGAAATTGATTGAATTCCCAGACCAGGCACTTGTGGTTGTCCACGTCAAATGGAAGAGGTGCACAAAATGGCAAAATAGGATCTGAAGAGATCAGGGCCAGGGTAGGGTTGGGGTTGACAAGATCTGCTACTTGGCTCCCTATGTTGTAAGCCTTGTTTCTTCTCCACTACCCAAATTGTGTGTGTGTGTGTGTGGGGGTGGGTGGGTTTGTGTGTGTGTGGGTTTGTGGTATCATGGTACTGCAAAAATGGTATCTCTGTACCAAATGAAATGACACATTTGTAGGGAAGGATCTTCCTCAAAGCCATTCACAGACTTAGATTTAGTGATGCTTTAACCATTGGTGGAAGTGGCTGGACACCAAATAAATATATCCCCCTAAAACCAAATTAAGTGCATTCCCAACCACACTTTCACCTAGCAGGGGACTGAAAAATAAAGCAATTTCAAATGTACCCTACACAAGGCAAATGTCATGAAGGCAAGAATCTTCATAGACTTTGGTTAAAAGAGCTTATTTGTACAGGTTTTACAGAAGCATGTGACCATGTGAATGCTTTTCTAGGACCCCTCCCCACTCCCAGATTCATAGAAAGGGCACATGGATATGAGGTGTCCTGAAGCTTAACCTTCACCAACTTCATCCTATATCTATGTATGATTTCATGCTGCTTTTTATGGACCACCCAGGAATTTTTTTTCTAACTTAAACAGTGGAGCCAAAGAGTTTTATTTGGCTGGTGTGAGATTAATGAGAAAACAAAGTGGTAAGAAAGATCACACCTCAACACTAGACACTCAATTCTCCCCCTTCCCAAAGACTTCATGAAAATTTTTTTGTTCCCTTGTAACTGACTATGACCAAAATTCCAGGAATCTTGCTTTGCCTGTTGGCCCCTGTCAACTCAAGTTTATATCTGATACCTAATGTAAGATTGTTTTCTGACCTGATATTTAAAGCACATCTTTAATCTAGTTGTTTATATTATTGTATTATATGACAATCTCTGCTCTCTTGTGATGAAGATGTGACTCAGACCCTGAACTATAAAACATTCTCCCACATCCCTTCTGCTTAAGAGAAAGCTCTGAAATGACTGGGATGACAGGAACTAGAAGTGTCTCCATTATACACGATGACCACAATCTGACATTTGGACCTCTGACCGCTCATCCAGTAGCTCCCAAATGGCTTCCCATAACTTCCTAACCTGGCTGACTATTACTCATTCTTCAGAACTCAAGTTACTTGCATTTCCCTCCCTAGGATACTTTCCCTGATTCTTCAGATGAAATGAACACCAAATACACTTACACATTACCCATTCTTTGATTGTCTGTTCATGTCTAGGAATTGAGCTCCTTGAAGCCAAGACAGCATTTTATTTAGTTTTATCTCTGTACTCAGCACAGTACCGGACATAAAGTAAGATCTCAAAATGCTTAAGAATTCGCTGATGAATTAATGCAGGGGTTTTCGACGGGTAGTGATTTTACCCCGTAGGAAACATCTGGCAACATCGGAAGACCTTTTTGGTTGTTAGAGACGGGGCTACTGCTGGCATGTAGTGGACAGAGGCCAGAGATGCTGCTAAGTAACCTACAATGCACAGGACAGCACCCCAACAAAGGCTGAAAAATCTTGGGTGAAATAAGTGAGTGAATGTCTTTCACATTCAATAATAAATCAAATGTGGTTTTATGTCATAAGGATCCATATGAAATGCAGCTTTCATATACAGAACTCAAGAATACAATTTGTCTGTCTTTTTGTTCCTAAACTTTTCATTTGTCCTTTAAGAAAGAAAGCTCACAGTGATTTTATAATTTTGGAATTTTAGAATATTCAGCATCAATAAAAGTCTTTATAATCATTTGAAGTAAACTGAAGCATAAAGGAGACAGTGGCCATATTTGCCAAAATCCTTTTTATCAACATTATCTAGTGTGTTAGAATTGGGGATGCCAATATCTGTTGAATAAGACCTTTGTGTCTCATTTTAATAGATACACAAGTAATGCTACCTAAATTCATTTACTACCACCCAATCCAGGATCAAACTCTACTCATGAGAAGTGTGCATCTCACATTGCATTAAATCTGTTGCGTTGGCCATGTAAACTTGGAAAGTCTCTTCATTTTGGCTCCTGTCCATTCCTTCACTTTGGACTTATTTAATATATGCCCCTTGCTAATTGATCTTCTACAGTCTTTAGTAAATCCTTTCAGCCGGTAGGAAGACAAATACAGAGCTTTTATTCTTGAATTAATGAAAACACAATGCCTCCCGACAAAGTTTTCTGGTTAAAATTGCAAATACAGAAAGAAAACACGACACAACATGCATCTAATGTAGCTAAAATTAGCTACCAATTTCAAGTCACGTTACAGAATAAATTAATTAGGGTCCAGTGCTTGCCTGTGTACATGTTATTAATTACCCAGTGGTACTCCCACAACTGTTTGTAGTTTAGAAATAATTGAAATTTTAACATTCTTGGAATGCAAAGTGGTTTCCTTTAAAAGAACATGGAAAAAAAAAAACTCAAGAAATTTTACATAGAGAGGATCATAGAGAAATACATATCAATTTTGTAACCAAGAAAAAAAATGGCCACGAATATGGTATCTAGCATAACAAACATAATGTGTGTATGTGTGTGTTTATTCATCTTCTGTAGCTAATAAATACATACTTAGATGGATCAATCAATCAACAGATAGAGATGAATATAAGTAAAATATATGTGTGTATATATACAAATAAATATTCTGGAAAATACACACATACTCCATAAGCCCACACATGTAATATATATAGTCTATTCTCTTGGTCATTAAGCTAATTCATACTCACTGTAAAAATTTTAAAAACACCAAAAAATACAATTCAAAATATAAAACAAAACAAAAAAACAAATGGCACATGAGATTAATCTAACTACTGAGCAAAGAACATTGTTGGCCATTCATTATATGTCATTGGTATTTATTCTGTGCACTTATTTCTGCAGCAAAATGCATACTTGCATTTGTGTTTATTTTGTATAAAAGAAGTATTCTCTATATGCAATTTATTATCCTAACTTTCCACTTATTATATTATGAGCAAATTTGTCAATTCATTAATTTTTTAACATGATTTTTAGTAGATACATAAAGTTACATACTATGGCTATGTTAGCTTTTTTTTCACTATTTATCATTGCAAACAGCACTGTAATTATGAATTTACATAAAATTCTTCACATGTAAATTGATTTTGAAATTGAGATCAGACTAAAGTTTTTTATCCTGATTTTTATCTGAATGCATTATATACATTACACCAATTCATAAAATATTATTTAAAAATTGGCATTTAATGACCACATAATATTTCATGATATGAATGTACAAAAGTTACATTACATTTTTATATATTTGAAAATTTATATTGTTTACAATTCGTTAATATAAGTTAAATATGGAAAATATTATACATGAAGCTCTTCATACTTCTTTGATTATTGTCTTAGGACAGAGTTAAGAAAATGATATTACTGGCCAAAGGTGTAATCATGTGTAAAGCTGTTTGTATATGTCAGATAATTTCCCACTAAGATTTTTTTTCAGCTTTCAAACATTAGCATTTATCTACACTACTGACAACACTGCATTTAGTTCCGAAAACAAACTGACAGTTTGATAGATAAAGTATAATGTTGTGTTTACATTCATTTCTTTGATTACCAATGAGATCTGACCTGTTTTCAACTTTAAAAAACAATTTTCCTTTTTTTTTTTTTTTCGGTTGTGATTGGACCATTCATATGCTAAACTCCTTTTATCAATGGAAAACTTAATCTTAAATATTTCTGAAAATCTTGGGTTTAATTTGTTTCTATTAATATCTTAAGGGTTTTCTTTCTGGAGTGAGTGGAGGGATATTTACTTACCATGTTTTACTATTTCCTTCTCTTTAGACAAGGAGATTGGATTACCCTTGACTCAATTCACCTTTAACCATGCAAGATAACAAAACAGCATCCTAGAAATTTGGGGCAGTATTATTTCTGCTGTATGCAAGCTAAACATCAGCAGAATAGCATGTAGTACTCATCTAGAGTGGGTAATAGCATTGTTGCTTCGGGTCCTACCCTGCTTTTCTCATCAGAAATTTCAAATATTAGAAGCAGCTAGACAAACAACATTTAAAAAGTGGCGTGGAATTTGTTTATCTCTATAATCATGGTGATGTGCCTGCTTGGGAAATAATTATCAGCATCTTACAAAGGTACATCTAGAGTCATTCTGTTGGATTGAATAAATTCCATCAACTCTTTAACATTTTTAAGCAGTACGAATGGGTCCCTGTAATGGAAGAATTGAAAGTTGCTATCACTATAGGACTGACAGAGGAAAGCTACAAAACCTCATGGGATTAGAATGTTTCCTAATGCAGAGCTTCTTGAAGGTTGACCATATGTCCCTCAGAGCCCATGACATGTCTCTTTCTGGCCTGAGGTGAGAACAGTATAGAAATTAAGAGTAAGCATTTAGAAACTTTTACAGCTATTTGACTTTACCACTGCATTAATATATTTTACAAAATTCTCAATAGACTGGGGAGAAAAACCAACGAGCCCTTCACCTTAAAGAGCTTAAGAAACACTCTACTACCACTGATTTCTTTTAAACCTGAGGGTTTCAACAAACCATCTACTTGTGACCATTAACATTGATCCTCATCTATTGTTTATCCTCTTTGTGGCTACTCCTTTGTTGCTTCAGGTCCTTATTCTGTTGAGGGATGAGGCGCTTTGGATGTGGAAATTCCCCAAATGTAATACCTACAGGGACCAAACTGGAAAATGAAATTGAAAATCTTGTAAAAGATTCACAATTTCATGATGTGCATAAAAATGATATTTTAGAGCAGGTATTACAGAAACAAAATCATAGCAAATTAAGATCCGCCATATTCGATCAGTTTACTTAAAAAGGAAACATCACAGACTGGGTTAATATGATAGAAAATACAAGTGTTTAAATATGAAAATATTGAGGGAGGGTCTTGGAAACCTGATGAAACAAAAAATTATGTTGGCAAAAATATAAGTCCTATTGTTCATGGATGGGGAGACTCAACAGAGTAATGATGTCAATTTCCCTCAAATTATCCCATAAGTTTAATGCAATTCCGATCAAAATCCCAATAAGTTTTTTATTGTACACATAGACAGATTTATTCTAAAGTTTATATGTTACGTTTCAGGCCCTAGAATAAAACAGTTGAATAGAAGAGAATAAAGTGGGAAGAATAACTATGCCTATCAGAATGGCTAAAAATAAATGCTTAGTGACTACAAATGCTGGCAAAAATGCGCAGAAACCAGACCACTCCAAAACTGATGGTGGGATGTGGAATGGGGCAGCCGCTCTAGCAGGGAGTTTGGCAGTTTCTTACAAAGCTAAATATGTTATTGCCATATGAACCAGCAGTTCTACCCTTGGGCATGTACCCCATAGAAATGAAAACTCATCTTCACGCATATACTGTATATACATGTCTATAGCAGGCTTCTTGGTAATAACCCCAAACTAGAAACAGCCCAGATGTCCTTTAACAAACTGTGACACATCCATATTATGGAAAAGTACTCAGCAGTAAAAAGGAAAAAACTAGTGATCCACCTAACTGTATGATTGCATTTATATAACATTCTTGAAATGAAAAAAAAAATAATAATGGGAATAGATTGGTGATTGCCAAGGGGTTAGTGGGAGTTGAGGATGGGTTACGGGTGGGGAGAAGTAGGTGGAGTTATCCAAGGGTGACGTTAGGGGACACTGGCCTCAGAACTGCTCTGTAATTATATAATCTGGTAATTTTCATAGGATAAAAGGTCTTCCTTACGCAGAATGCAAAGGCCATTGACAGTGTATCTCTTTAATGTCCTGTGGTTCTCTGGAAGAGGAGGTCATCAGAGTGGGCTAGGTGGGGGCCCCAGGGACCAGGGTGGGAGGCAATGCCTGGTGTCCAGCTTCGTGCCAACTGTGGACTTCTGAGTAAACTGCAGGCACGGGGTGTCAAGAGCATCTACCTACCATCCCTTGGACTGGCAAATCTGTTCTTTTTCAAAGAACAAAGCTTGTTTCAGGGTCAGCTGCCTGTCATTTTGTCATTTCAGGTCCATAAGTTTGATAAACTAGTAAGAAATCCTCCAGGATTCTTGTAATACGTTGGCTGTCAGTCTTGGTTTTTGGTATTATCCTTTTCCGTGGCTTCGAAGGGTTTGTAAGGGGAAACTGGGAGGCCTTTAGTGATAGACTGCTGGCCAACGAATCCTAGAAGTCAAGAAGCTACTCATTGCCTTTCAAATTTTACATGACGCCTTTTGATTAGAGAAGATTTTTGATTTTGGTACAATAAGTTATACCAATTTTTCCTTATGATTCTTTACATTATTTTTATGAAAATCACGCTAATGTTGCTATATAGCTTCTAAAACACTAGGACTACACTTATTTTTATACGTAAACATACCAATGTTTCAAATACCGAGCCTGTCTTTATTTGGTTAAGAATTGACATGAAACTCTATTTGAGCTCCCCCCTTTTTTTTCCAAAATTTATTTGACTTCTCTGCAATATATGGAGTATTTATTTTCAACTAGTCTGTGATGCTAAACTTATCATTTATTAAATTCTTATGTCTGTTTCTGGGCTTAAGTTCCTATGAGCTGTCAATATTTTACTCATACCACACTGCTTTCATTGTTACACTTTGTGATACACGCAATTACTTAGTATCATCCATTTGCACAATTTCCTTGAATATTCTTGTTCATTTACTCTGATAAATAAACTTATGAGTTACCTTAGCAAGTTAAAAGAATATTCCATTCTGGTTTTCATTGGATCATATGAAACCCACACACTGATTTAGAAAGAACTGTCATTTTGCAACATTTAGCCCTCATATTCAGGGCAGTCCTATATTTCCCCATTTATTCAAGTTTTATGACCCTCAGTAAAGTTTTATGATTTCTTCAGAGCAATATGGTAATTACTTGTTATGGTTACTCCTAGGGAAATTGTATTTTCTTACTATTTTAAATAGAGTCCGAGCATATTGTCCAAAAGGTTATAGATTTAAATATGTGATATAGATGGGAATACATTTCATTTGCCATTTACGCTGATAATGAGTGAGAGGTCTAAATGGCATTGAGAATACTGCAGTTTGGATAGTTTGAAGAAGTTCCTGACTATAGTGTTGATTTCCAAACAATGGAAGCCGTCACTCCGCGCACTGAATGAAAATAGTTACCCTTGAGTGCATCGCATGGAACATTTCTCATTAGCATATATTGTTATTTAAAATGTATTTCTTTTTTTTTTTTTTTTAAAGATTTTATTCATTTATTTGACAGACAGAGACATAGCGAGAGAGGGAACACAAACAGGGGGAGTGGGAGAGGGAGAAGCAGGCTTCCCACTGAGCAGGGAGCCCGATGTGGGGCTCGATCCCAGGACCCTGGGACCATGACCTGAGCTGAAGGCAGACGCTTAACGACTGAGCCACCCAGGCGCCCCTAAAATGTATTTCTAGTTAAACACTTCTGACTCCATTTATGTTTTTGTTCAGTGTCCAAAAGGGAGTATATTTATGCTCATATTGTTGAATCTATATATTATAAAGAAAAAACATCAAAATTTCCTGGAATCAGGGAGATTCAGTACATAATTGCCTAAGGATGCCACTTTGCAGTTTCTGAATTTATCCCGAGTTTCTTTCTTATTAGCTCATGTGGAGTAGCGGAACCTCAGACTCTAGGGTTTATGAGGCCAAAAAGGAACCTTTGTAGACCAGGCTTTTCATTGTATTGGCTTTTTGTCTTGGAAATCACAAAGCAGCAGAACTCTGTGCAGGGAGTTACCTATGAGAATATTAATTGTAGATGGCTCCCAAGGAAATAAATTATCAATTGTATCTGAATATCTCAGTTCTTCCTCTAAAATGACAATAATGTACCTCAAGTTTCAGTATAATCTGATAGGATGCTGTAAATTCAGCTAACACTTGTCAAGAGGCTTGTGGCAACTTTAAAAATCACAGATCTTAATGAAGGCTTTGTCAGGACCCAAGGTAAGTAAATTTGTTTCAAGTATCAAAAAGAATTACATTTCCTTTTGTCCCTGTATAGTTAGGCTAAAAACAAAGGGAGAATTAACTTGGGAAGTTAATTACTTGATACTGAGTTTGAATAAAAATCCTAGCAGTATTGGCCTAAATACTTTTTTTGGTATCCATTTAAGGACATTAAGCTAATTATCAGCAAGGTGAGAAATCAAATTTAAAATTAGTGTTAAGGGGCACCTGGGTGGCCCAGTCAGTTAAGATTCCCTCTCTCCCTTCTGCTTCTGCACCTCCACTCTCTCTCTCTCTCTCTCTCTCTAAAATAAATAAATAAATATAAAAAATTAGTGTTAAAATGAATTGTTGCATCAAGAAATTGAATTCTTTGTCTTCCAATCAGATTCTGAACTTCAAAATTATTTTAATATAAACATTAAACAATTTACTTTAAGAGCACCATCCTGAGGGTAAAACTCCAGTGGTTTTTAACATTGTACTTCCCTTCTCCTCCTGCAAGAACAGGCCAGATTTCTCTTGAAGAGGGCACAGGGGCATCAGCTACTCTTCTCACTCTCCTCTACTACTGCTTTTAGATGTTCTTGCCATATTGCAGCAAAGAGGGAGGAAAGAGGAAAGGACTCAAGCTTCCTCCACCGCTCCCCTGGGTTGGTCTAGCTTCTTGGCCTTGTAAGGAGCTGTCCACATGGCCCTTTGTGCTTTATCCATCTGTTGTAGGTTGAATTGTGTACCACCCCCCACCCCCCCGGGAATGCATGTTGAAGTCCTAACCTTCATTACCTCATCATGGGACCTTAATTAAAAATAAGCCTTTAGAGAGGTGATCAAGTTAAAATAAGATCATTCAGGTGATCCCTAATCCAATATGATGGGTGTCCTTATGAAAAGGGGCAATTTGGACACAGTGACATACCTACACAGAGGGAAGATGATGTGAAGACAGGGAGAATGCTCCTGAAAAGCAAAGGTGGATATTGGAGTGATGTATCTATAAGCCAAGGAATTATAAAACTTGCCTAACTTCTGGTGGAAGTTAGGAGAGGGGCATGGAGCAGATTCTTTCTCACAGCCCACAAAGCAACCAACCTGTGGACACCTGGTTATTGGATTTCTGGCCTCCAGGACTGTGAGAGAATACATTTCTGGTTTTTGAACCACACAATTTGTGGAACTTTGTAAGGCAACCCCAGGAGACGAAGACGCCATCCAAAATGCTGGCTCTTTTGCATAGTAGGTCTTTTGAAAGCCCTACAAGAAGTTGTCTGGTTGTTTGCTCTGTGACATGAGCCTTTGGGCCTGAGTGTGACCCCTTCCACCATTCCCTAACCCGGTAGGATAGCTCCCGTTTTCTGGAACTCCTTGTCTGGGTGACAGCCCTATTGGTAGGGCACCAGAAAGAAGACTCAAACCCAATGACATTCCTCAGTCAGTGCTCACTCTTCCCTTGGAAAATTCCTACCACACAAGATAGTGAGAACATTGGTTTCTCCATTGGTAAGCATACATCCAAGCAGGGAATAAAATGCCAATCCTTCATTCTTAATCTTGAAAAGTAATTATTCTGAACCACCTTGCCCCTGAAAGGGTCGATGGATTCTTCTTCCTCCCCAGAAGGGTGTGAGGACAGTCTCTACCTGGGAGCACTCCCTTCTCAAAGAGGTGTCAACCTCCTTGTGCTTCTGAGGCCTCCCATTGTACTGCCCTGGGTTTGGGAGACTCAGGGTAGTGGCCGGGCCAGGTTTGCTCCTGCATGGGTCCTAGAGCCAACTGTGAGGTGTCTGACCCCAACTTCTGGAAGCTTTTGAACTTAGAATATGTGGTGTTTAGCTCCATTTGCCCTCAGGTTTAGCCATACTTCCAAAACAGTAGGAAAAATGCCACTCAGTACCTTGTTATAAATGGATGGTGCTTCTGCTATGAAATTAAAATATTTTCTTGTTTTCACTCTCAGTCCTTGTCACTCTTGAAAATGCCTTGCCTGTGCCTGAAAATATGGAAGTTTTTTCAGACATCTTAAAAATAATTGATTATTTGGTAGTTTGATTTGTCATTGAGGTTGAAGAGATCCCTAAAACAGCAAAACATCAAGGAAACTATTTCAATTGCCTTACCTCATTCTGACCCCTAATATCAGTGTGTGTTAAGCATTATTGCTGTTCCCCCCAGTATTTCTGGATCTCTGTCTTCTGGGTACATGATAATGTAACACCTGCTTGGCCCTTGGAAGTCTATCATGGCCTTGTGACTTGCTTTGGCCAATGAAAGGTGCCACGTCACTTCTGGGTGAAGCTTTAAGAGCCAGTATATGATTTGCAAACATTATGTTTTCCTCTCTTTCTGTCATGACATCTGGAAGTCTCAAGACAGCTCTGTCAGCTTGGGTCCTGGAGGAAGGGCAATGCAGAACTGATTTCCCGCTTATTACAGTGAGACCAAAAGAGAGCTGATCTTTGCAGACACTGAAGGATTTTAGTCATTTGTTGCCATGGTATGAACTGGCCTATTCTGGTATAGTTGCAGTCTCTTAGACTAGAGACCCCCCCCCCCCACCGCTTTTCTATTTTTTTCCTCTTTATATTCTCTAGGTCAATGATTCTGAATACAATCCATATTCCTAAGTTCTCCCTTCTACTCCAGAACACATAACCAACCATCTAGTCATTTAAATACAAATGGCATCACAACGTCGCCTATCCAAAAACAAATTCTTGATTATGTGCTCCCCAGCATGCTTATCTGCAACAATCTTCATCTGCTGAGTGTACTACCAACTACCCGATTATCTATTTACTCTATCAACAAGTACTGTTGAGTCTGTTTTCAAAACTATGCCCAGTTCCCACATACTTCTAACTCCAGCATGGCCATCCCGGTGTAAGCCACCTTGATCTACAACTGGACTTCCATAATTGCCTCCTGAATACCTCCCTGTTCAAGTCCACCACCTGCTGCTCTATGGTTCTATAGTTCAGCCAGACTTTTCTTTAAAATATAAATCACATCATGTCACTTCCTCCTCCGCCTTCCCATGGATTTTCATGAAACTAAGAATAAAATGCAAAGACCTTTCAGCGATGTACAAAGACCAACAGAATAAGGCCCTGTCTTCTGCCACGTGTTCCCTTATTCACTGTGTTACAAGCACACTGACCCATACTCTTCTTCCAGCCTGCCAAGTACATTCTGCCTGCCTCAGGGCCTTTGCAGCTCTTATATTCCTTGAACCTAAAACATTCTTTCTCAGATATTCTTATGTCTTAGTGTCTCACTTTATTTTGATCTCAACCCAAATATCAACTATTGAAAAAACTTCTCTGAGTATCCAATAGAAATCATCACACTCTTCAACTATCTATCATTTTAGTCTGATTTATCTATTGCACAACCACTACCTTTTTTTTTAACTTTTTAATTTTTTTATTCTTATGTTAATCCCCATACATTACATCATTAGTTTTAGATGTAGTGTTCCATGATTCATTGTTTGTGTATAACACCCAGTGCTCCATGCAGAATGTGCCCTCCTCAATACCCATCACCAGGCTAACCCATCCTCCCACCCCCCTCCCCTCTAGAACCCTCAGTTTGTTTTTCAGAGTCCATTGTCTCTCATGGTTCATCTACCCCTCCGATTTCCCCCCCTTCATTCTTCCCCTCCTGCTATCTTCTTCTTTTTTTTTTTTCTTAACATATATTGCATTATTTGTTTCAGAGGTACAGATCTGAGATTCAACAGTCTTGCACAATTCACAGTGCTTACCAGAGCACATACCCTCCCCAGTGTGTATCACCCAGTCACCCCATCCCTCCCACCCCACCCCCCACTCCAGCAACCCTCAGTTTGTTTCCTGAGATTAAGAATTCCTCATATCAGTGAGGTCATATGATACATGTCTTTCTCTGTTTGACTTATTTCACTCAGCATAATACCCTCCAGTTCCAACCATGTCATTGCAAATGGCAAGATCTCATTCCTTTTGATGGCTGCATAATATTCCATTGTATATATATACCACATCTTCTTTATCCATTCATCTGTTGATGGACATCTTGGCTCTTTCCACAGTTTGGCTATTGTGGACATTGCTGCTATTATATGATACACTGATTGAAAAAAATTTTTTTCTGGCATTCCACTTCCACATAACCTCTATGAGATCATGATCTTTGTCTGCATTATTTACCTTTGTACCTCCAGTGCCAAGAATGGTACCAGCTGAATCAATAAACACTCAGTGAATGTCTGATTATTGACAGAATAATGAATAAGTGGGCTAATAGAGGGTAAAGAAGATAAATATGACTATTTTCCCTCACCAGGACTCACAATATAATAATAAGCATAGGCAAATAATTATAATCAACTATATAACCAGACTATATTTTTAGATGTTCAATTAGCACGTAATTTTTGTCCCATATAATCTTTATTATCCCAAAGATCACGCCCGTTGAAATAATGGCGTTAGTCATTTCAGCGTAAAACTAAACAGTGGATACGCTTGCTCAGTTTTGTGCATCAAATTTTTATTGTTGTGAACAGTATCGCACAGATAGTATATGAGAGAATAGTATATGGCTCACTGAATTAATGAAAGGCAAACAGTCCTGTAAATACAGCCTAAGCCATGAAATAGACAAAATAGTCCTGTCATTTCCCCCAATTCTATAACTCCTGAAAAAATTTAAGGTTTAAATTTTTTTTAAGTTTTTTTTTTTTTATTTATTCATTCGAGATACAGAGATACAGAGAGAGAGAGAGAATATGAGCAGGGGGAGAAGCAGAGGGAAGGGGAGAAGCAGGCTTCCCGCTGAGCAGGGAGCCCGATGTGGGGCTTGAGCCCAGGACCCTGCGATCATGACCTGAGCCGAAGGCAGATGCTTAACCATCTGAGCCACCCAGGCGCCCCTAAGGTTTAAATTTTTGGTAGTATATTTTCTCTAGGGAATATCCCACTATGGTCACATAGTCAGCTTGCCAGCTGGAGGCAGAACAAAGGCTAGGACCATGGGAAGAGGTGAGGAGGGACTCTCAGACAGGAAAGAGCCAGAGAGGACCGACCTCAAGTTCTGTATATAAATTCTTCCCAAATCTCCGGCTGATCCTTGAAACATACATGCACAAGAAGAATAGTAAAGATGAATGAATTAAAGTGAAATTTAAGCTTTGGCCTCAGAGACAGAATTTGCAATTTGAGTCCTACCAAGTTCATGTTCTGTTAAAACAAAACAGCAGTATCCTTCTAAGAAACATAGCGCAGTCCAGAGTCTCACAATGTGTTGGTTGTAATTCACAATTGCTTGTCACCCAGAGAACCAGGGAAACAGAAGTAAAAACATTCAACTGAGATTAACCTGAAGCTGACGCAGATGTGGTTTTTTTGAAAAGGGTAATGAAAGCTATTATAGCTTTGCTTAATAGAAAGTAAACTAGTCTGGGGATGAATGAAAAGATAAGAAATATTAGCAGAGAACCAGAAGCTATTAAATACAACCATATGGAAATCCTAAAACTGAAAAATGCAGTATCTGAAATTTAAAAAAAAAGCAAAAAACACAACTGGAATGGTTTAACAGAAGAATGGAGATGAAGAAGGAAACAGACATTGAATTTGAAATAGTATGCCATTGAATATGAATTTGAAAACAGTTAAATTAAAAATTTCCACATTCTCAGGAAAACTTAATGTTGCTTTATTTATTTATTTTTATTTTTAAGCCATTCTTACAGGTATGTGACAGTATCTCTTATGGCTTTAATTTGTATTTCTCTGATGGCTAATGATGTTGAAAAGAAATTTTCCTGTGCTTATTGGCCATCCATACATTCTCTTTGAAGAGCGTCTGTTCCAGTCTTATGCCCATTTCCTAATTGGATTGTTTGCTTCCCTCCTGTTAGAGTTTATATTCTGGGTACAGGCCTTTTGTAGTGTATGTTACTATCATCCTCAGCAGGAGAGCTGGACTGAATTACTGAATGCACAATTGGTAGAAGCAAAAGTATGTATCTTTCGTTTGAAGGGGTGTTTTGCAGGAAGAGTATCTAGGTAGTTAACTTTCTTTCTGTACTTCAAATATATTATGCCAAATGCCATCAGGCTTTTCATATATGTATACAAAACACACACACACACACTCTCTCTCTCTTTTTTTTTTGCAAAAGGAGGTCAGGGTTTTGATATTAAGTGGCAGAATCCAGAAAAGTAACATTTTATTTTTTCTTGGTTTATTCATTTCCTATCAGATTTATCACTAACTTCCTCCTATCACATGGCTCAAATTTCTCAGGAAAGGCTTCCTGAACCCTAACCTAGGCACTACTTACTAAATATTCCATTTGAAGAGTTGGGGGATGAAAATGTTAAAGCTATGACATTTTAAAAAGCTACCATACTTTTTAATTTCTTCATCTGATCCATTTTGCTTGATTTCTACCTCTGATGCGTGTTGCTCTTAAAAACCCGCTTGCCAATTTTTATTTGCTTTTCCCCACCATTCTGCTTCCTTCTTTCCAAATTCCCTTGCTTTTTCTGAGATCACACCGCCTGGTGACTCCTTAGCATGGAAGTGGTGATTCAGACTCTTTCTCTACAGAACTGGGCTAATACAATCGGCAAGTGGGTTTGGGGTGAAAACTATTGTTTTGCAGCTGTTGGTAATGTCATAAGCCAAAGCTTACCTGCTATTTGGCATTGGACTGTCCCTGTGGTTGTGAGTGCCCTTCTTCCTGAACACCCGTGGGTGCTCTGAGTCATGTAGTGAGTTGTCGGAGGTACTTTGAAAGGAGCAGTCCAGAAAAGGCAGGCCCAGGACACCATCTGGAGGTCCTTGCAGCACTTTGTCCTTGGACCCTCACAGAGCAGCTGCCCTCCATACATATGAAGGAGATGGATGCTTTCTCCTCCTTATTCACTATTGATGAGATCTTTGCACTTACCCTTTGCAGAGCGTATCAGGTCATTGCTTTGATTCCCTTTTGTTCTCAAAGGGCATTTAAAACAAAGCTCAGGATTCATGCAACTTTGGGAGAGGAGAGCAGGGTGCTCAAATACTGCCTGCTCTTCATTAAATGCGAGTTCACTGCAAAAAATATTACGTGATCTTATTTTATAGGCCTTTTATTCTGTTTCTTTTAAGAGACCGACTACCTTATTAGTTTATCATATTAATAGGGAGCTAACGTATATATTGTGTTTTTAGAGCTCTAGTGCATTTCAACAAGTATTGATCGATCACTTTTATATGCCCCATATCACTGTAAATTTACACTGGGGAGGATACGAATGCAGTCTGTGATGTCAAACTTATTCTCAAATGGTTTACAGTGGAAGAACTGGGGAAAGACTTCTTGACACACATGAAGCAATCCCGTAACACATGACAGGACAGAAAAGAGGTGCAAAAGGAAACATACTGTATCTTTTTTAATGAAAGCAGCACAAGCTGCTAAGCAGTTGCAATGGGTGGAGATCATTGACTGTGAGTCATGGCGGGCTTCCTAGAGAAATAAAAAAAAAGAAGAAGAAAGAAAGAAATCATATAAACTATTACCTGCAAGGGGAAAGATATAGGATGGATCTTGGAAAATAAATTAGAATAATGGAAAATGCATTCATAATTTTATTTTGGTTATTATGCATGTATTTTTGGCAAATGATAACATGACCATATCAGAGTTATGTACAGGGTGGTTTAAGCAAATAAGAAGCATTTTTAAGATACAATAAGTCTAGAGAAAGTCAGTCTAAAGTTGGTGAAATGACCACACAATATCATCAGGGTCCTAAGACCCTTCCGTCTTTCAGCTTCGCATATGGTTTCTATCTACTTTTCTTTGCCTCTTTGGCACAAAATGGCTGCTATACCTCCAACCTCATGTTTCCGTTGTTATAGATGTTGTGAGGCCCTGCAGAGCTTGCCCTTCGGGAGTGGAGGCTGGGAGTGCAGCAGGCCCATAGTCCTCAGCCAGCAGCCCTTAGCCGGCAGCCCCCTTCGGGAATGGCCTCAGCTCAGAGTCATGCCTCGTGAAATGTGCAACATGGAATGATACTTAAGGGTCAGCTTGTCTTCCCTGCTCCTTGTCGTGTTGTCTTGAGTCTTCTGTTGACATTACCTTGATGCTACTCTTCCTCTTCCACCCAATCCCACTTTCTTCCCTTTTACGAGTTTTGATACTGTGAGAGCTTCTAATAATATTTCTGCATGCTAATCTCTTCTCAGTGTCTGTTGCCTGAGTAACCCAAGCTTTGACACATTTTGAGTGGAGATAAGCTTGATGTGGATAGGAAAAAAAAAAAATAGTGTCCACATTAGGATGGCCAAACTTATCTCAAATACCCAGGAGAATGTGGTGTGTTCTCACTGACAGAATGGTGTTTTGTGGCTACCTTTAGCTACAAGAGACTGGGAGCATGCACTCTGGTCTGGCTACAGTACTTTCCCAAAGTATGAGACTATCTTCCTCTTCCAGAAAATTCTCAGAAGGCATCTATAATACCGCGAACTGAAACACCATTAACAATTAGGCAGGCTGGAAATGTCATTTTTATCTGGGCACATTGTCTCCACAAGTAAAAATCAGGCTTCTGTTATTGAGAATGAAGGCAAGAATGAGGATTGGGTAGGGGAATAATATTCTGCCACACACAGAAATAATGATGTTGATAACTAATACTTACAGAGCTCTTATGATGTATCAGGTACTGTGCTATGCAGATTTATATCTACCAAGTCATTGAATTTTCTCAATAACTTTGTTATTAAACCCAGGAAATCTATGGGACTCACAAAGCATTGCTTTCATGTCAATATTAATGCACTACTTATAATTTCTTTTTCTTTGATAGGACTTGATTTATACAGAGCTATAGATGCGTTCTCTCCTATCATTCTCATGCTCAAGTTTGAGATGGGCATTATTATTAATCCCATTTAACATATGGGTAAACTGAGGCTTAGAAGATTTACTTTTACTTCCTAGAAGCCACATAGCTGCCCAGATGTGAAACTGGAATTTGACCCACATCTGTCTGACTTTGAGCATACTCTTTTCAGCACTTTGTTCTTCAGATCTTCTGCTGTGGCTAAATGATGTCAGCTTCAGGCTACCAGTATTCAGTAAGAGACTCAGAAATTTGTGTCCTTAATATATGCTAGGCCTTAGGCTTGATGGTGGGCACAGAACTGAAAATCAACTTGTTATCCTTGAAGAGTGCATTCAAGTGGGAATCAACAGAAATGTAAATACCAAGTAAGATACCAGGTGATTTAGTGCTGTAATAGCAATACATAAAAGCTTATGGGTACGGAAGGAACAATTAAGTCTACCTAAGATCATACGTAAATCAGAGCCCGAAATCAAGTAATTTCAGGGCTTTCATAAGACATCATCTTGTGTCTTGAGAGGCCTTTAACTACGACAGAACTCCTTTCTGTGTCTAGATGAATATTCACTCTGGGTAAAGTGAGGTAATGTTAGTATGAGCAGAATTCCTATGTTACTATGGCTACATAATAAATGACAAAATTATTTTGCTCATGGGTATACAATTTCAGTAGGACTCAGCATTGAGAGTGTGTCTCTGCTCTACTCAGCAGCAGCTTGGCTGAATCAAAGGCCGGGGGCTGGAATCTTCTGAAGGCATGCTCAGTTACACATCTGGTGGTGAGGCTGGCTCTTGGCTGAAACTTTAGCTGGGATGGTCAGTATCTAGGTACAGGGCTTCCACATAACACAGTGGCTGGGTTCCAAAGGAGGGTGTCAGGAAAAGGGAGGGAGAAAGAGAGAAATAGAGAGAGAAAGGGAGGGAAGTAGGGAGGGGGAGGAAGAGAGAGGGAGGGAGAGGAAGGGAGGGAAGGTCAGTCCCTATGTCTATGATCTAGCCTCAGCAGTCCCATGCTGTCACACCCAGCATACACTATTGGACAGAGCCATCATGAGACCCTGATTCGAGGAGAGGAAAACTTGACACCACCCCTGAATGGGAGAACAGCCAATCACAGAGTTGGAAGAGCATGTGGAATGCAACACAACCATCTTTGGAAAGCACAGCCTACCACATCCTGCCTTCTGGTCACAGCACCTCACATCCCTCACCCACGCAGAAATGCACGGCTCCTCTCCCCCAGGACTGCCAAGACTCTTCCCTTTGGGCATTGGGCTCAAGCTCAAAGTCTAAGATACCGTTATCTAAATCAGGTTCAGATGTGGCTAAGGCTCTGTAGGTGTGATTCCTCACCACTATTTGAGCACAGTTCTCTTGTTCTCTATCCCTATGAACTAAAGAGGGGATTTATTGTACCTTCTATGTGCCCTGTATGCATGCACGGGAGAACAGACATAGATTCCCCCTTCAAAAGTGGGAAGGGGCAATGAAAGGAACATAGGAATGGCCTGTAGTAATTCTGAAATCTAGCTCAGAGATATTGGTAGTTCTGTGAGTAACATACCATCTTATAGCCTAGAGACAATTTTCCATAGCTGTTGGGTCCTCCTTGTGGGCTCTTGATGGCTCACAAGGAGTAACCTGTCATTTCCGTAGGAAGTGCCTGGCACTTGTAGATTGATAGTTGTTCTGAGACTGCTTTCTGCCTCTAGTCATTTGGTCGCTCACGGTCATCTCATTCTGTTCTGTCTCTGTCACTTTTGTCTGACCTGGTAGTGTTTTTGCAAATCAATTCTCATTAAATCCCCCTGAACCTCCTGTGACTTGCATTAGGTACACTTCGTTAGTAAAAAGCCAGCCCTGCCAATCAGGATCAGCCCTTCTCTACCTTGAGCTTCCTCTAAGACAGCTGGGGAGCATTCCTTGCTGATCCTTGGAAGTCCTATTGCTTTAATGGAGAGAATCTCCCAACGTATGCTTTCAAGTCTCCTATCTATTTTAGGCACCTTCTGAGGTCTCAATAAAAGGTTTTATAATTATATTCTTAGCTTCATCTTTAGACCTTGTTTCCTGCCAGGGTCTTGGATTTTATCTTTGCCCAGAAGCCATTTCTTAATTTTAGCATTGTTTGCCATCAAAGGAGGCTGGAAATGAGAAATAGTTTTGTTATTTGTGAACTCAAAAACTCCTGGTTTCTTTAGACTTCATGTTTTATTCTTTCGTTTATCTTACATTTTACTACAGGCAATGGGAAGAAACCAGGGGGTGCTTGCAACAGTCCGCCTAGAAATCTCCCTAACTGGACCATCCAACTCATTAGGTGAATTTTTCCGTTTTCAACATTACTACAGGTGACACAAAATTTCCTGCCACTAATGAGGGTCCCTTTTCTCTAGCTTCCGATAATATTTTCTTCATTTTATTTGAATGTCTCACTTTCCCCTAAGCCCTCATTGGCAAGTATGGCCTGGCTCCTGCTAGCAGCGTCTTCGTGACACTTCAAGCCACCTCTTACAGCCCCATCTTGAAGTCATCTCCACATGCTTCCATTTGCTGTGGCAGCACCCCACTTCTGGTTACCAAATCTGTTCGAGTTCCTATGGCTGAATCACACGTTACCTCAATACTCTGTGGCTTAACACAATGATGACATGAGTTTTACTGAAGAATCTGTAATTTGTGCAAGGCTCAGTGGGCACAGTTCATCTCTGCCTCATCCGTCCTGCATCTGGTGGTCTATGTTGCATCCAACTGAAATGCTCACACGTGACCTCTCCATGTATTCTGGATTCCTCACGATATTGCCATGGCTGGGTTGTGACGGTAGGCACACAGAGAAAGGGAGAGAGTGACAGAGAGAGGGGACAAATGGACGCTGTCTCCACACTATGACCTAGGCTCAGAGATCACAGAGCACCATTTCTACCAACTCTATTGATCAGAGCAGTAACAAGCCCTTGAGCAATTTCCAAGGAAGGGAACTTATACCTTGACTCTTGGTTGGAAGAGTGTCAATCATGTTGTAGGATATGAGATAAAACACAGATGGATTCAGAGCCATCTTTGGAAAATACAAGGTGCTACAAAGTCATGATGTGACTGCAGCCAGTATTATAGGAAAGGCTATAGATTTGTCGATTATTTAAAAAATCAAGTAGAGGTGAGTTTAATTCCTAAGGTGGCTGCCCTCAGCCTGTGTGATATTGACCAAATGAAATAATGCCTTTGCTTCCATTTCTTTACCTGAGACTTGTCTTATTTTGGTACAGTGGGCATGTCTTCTCCTACTTCCCTTCCCCTCATTTCCTCCCTATTCTTTGGGTAATTGTTTCCCTGCTGCTGGGGGTATAACTCCTAGCTATTATAGAGGTCTGAGAAGGCTATCACCTACTTATTCCAAAGCAGGCATGGGATCCAGGCTAAACCACTAAGATTGATCATCTGGGGAATTTGAGACTTAAGTACAGAAACACAGATGAAGAAAATGGATTGAACAGAGTCATTTCGGTGGCAGGAAGAATGCAGAGACTGTTGATGAATCCTTGACCAATGAGTGAGCCTTCCAAAGACTGGTCACCCAACCTTACCTTCAGTTCTGTGAAGTAGGAAGTAACATTTCAGTAAGTGCCTTTTTAGGCTGAAGTTAGCTACAGTTGGTTTTGATTGCTACCTAACCAGATAAAAGAAGACAATGCACCCTACCTCGTGGTTGTAAGCATTAAGTGAATCCATGTATGTAAATTGCTGGACACACTGTAAGGACTTAAGAAAGGTAGTTTATTAGTTTTTAAGTAATCTCGACCCCCAACATGGGGCTTGAACTCATGAGCCCAAGATTAAGAGTTGCATGCTCTACTGACCCAGCCAGCCAGGTACCCTTGTAGTTTATTATTAATAACAATTTATCAACAGCGAGTATGACGTTTGCCTCACACACCTTCTTCCTTCCTGTTTTTCAGCAGCCAATTCATGGGTGGTTGGCAGGAGGCAGCCCAGTGGGCCCTTGTAAGTTAACTGTAGTCACCATGAGCTAGATTCCATCTCTCCATGCGCTCATGGTTCAGGGCCACACTCTCATTAAGAAGGACTTGGGGAGGGCGCCTGGGTGGCTCAGTTGGTTAAGCAACTGCCTTTGGCTCAGGTCATGATCCTGGAGTCCCGGGATCGAGTCCCACATCAGGCTCCCTGCTCAGCAGGGAGTTTGCTTCTCCCTCTGACCCTCCTCCCTCTCATGCTGTCTCTCATTCTCTCTCTCGCAAATAAATAAAATCTTAAAAAAAAAAAAAATTAAAAGAAGGACTTGGGGAGCACCTGGTGGCTCAGTCGGTTAAGCAACCACCACTTGGTTTTGACTCAGGTCATAATCTTAGGGTCGTGGGATCGAGCCCCCCAGTGGGCTCCTTGCTCAGTGGGGAGTCTGCTCAGGATTCTCTCTCCCTCTCCCTTTGTCCCTCCCCCGACTCACTTGAATGTGCCCTCTCTCTCTCTCTAAAATAATAAATAAATAAATCTTACAAAAAAAAAAAAAAAAAAGGACTTGGGTCTGTGGATCACATGGACTTCCGTTCCCAGCAGTCACTTTAATCCCTGGTCTTTGTCACTCAATTTAGCTGCTGTCTCTGTGGATAATCTTTTCTATAAGAAGATGATCTATTTTGAAGGTGGCTGTACTTACAGCTTCGAAGCTTCCTTTTCAATGGGTTTGGTAGGTGAGGCTCGCCTCCAACTGCGTTTTCCACAAAATAAGCAATTAGCCATCTCTTTCTCAAGGCACTGCTAAGATGCTGTTGAGTTCAGGGGCGTGAGACACCAGGGCACTGGGCCCTCCTGTGGCATCCTCAGTATTTTTGATCACCTCTGACACATGTGGAGGTGGTTTCTGACAATGCAGCCAACATTTTACCCATCAGAAGGTTCTAGGAATGCAGTTAATTTTTCATTGGGTAGGAAGGCACATGAGCATGGTATACTATCATTCTGATCACCTTGTATCATTTCTTATTAGGAAAATAGGCAGAACACTCATTATCAAGGGATGTTGCCATGGGATCAGCAGTAAGAGAAAGCAAAAGTTCTTGAGGAAGTGGCAGAGCTTGAGGCTCATTCCAGGTTAAGAGAACATAATGTCTTACTAAAAATGTAGCATTTTTCATGAAAATGTGAAATATTGGACAAGTTCTGAACCCTCTATGTCTGTGTTTACAAATGGGTATTAGCAGGATAATTATAATATCTTCCTGGTAGGACTCAGTGAGATCATGAATATAAAGTGATTAAGACATTGTTAAAAAATTGTAGGCATTTATTAAATATTTTTGACTAGTTTATTATTTCACTTCTTACAAGTGAGGCAGGGAGGCAGCTTTAGAATGGATGCTGGGAGAGACTAAAGAGAAAGGAGAAGTATGCTAGATTTGACAGTACTGTTTTGAACCCTAGCTTCAGACGTGTACCCCACTGAGGAAATAATTTAACTTATCTGAGCATCAGTTTCCTTGACAGTCAAATTCAGATTAAACAGAAATTTGTCCATCTCCAGCCTCATTGGATCACATGGCAGATATTTACTTATTTTTTAAAAGATTTTATTTATTTATCAGAGAGAGAGAGAGAGCACAAGCAGGGGGAGTGGCAGAGGGAGAGGGAGAAGCAGCCTCCCCACTGAGCAAGGAGCCTAACGCAGGACTCGATCCCAGAACCCAGGGATCACGACCTGAGTCGAAGGCAGATGCTTAACCTACTGAGCCACCGGGGTGTCCCACATGGTAGATATTTAATAGGAAATTTTTAACTATTTCCTTGTAGCCATGCAGGTGCTCGATGCTATTTATTTATGTGACCTTGGGTAAGTCACTCCTCTGGCCACACACTGTTCACCTACAGAATGAGGAGCTTGGACTAGACTCCCTACATTATTGCTTCCAAGCCTGAGATTGTAAAACTATGTTCAGAAGCAGGATTGAAATCTGAAATAGTTCATGTTCATTCAGTAATATTTATTGGGTGACATTATATGCCAAACACTGTGCTAGGTTATGGGGATTAAAAAAAAATTCCTAAGTATATAGACCCTGCCCTCAAAGATCTCAGACTACTTGGGACACACACACACACAACTAGAAAATAACCTACAAGGAAGGTGATAGAAATATGTTTATGGTATTATGGAAACATAGAAAGGGAGGACACCTAACCTTTCCTGAAGGAGGTGATGTTATCTTTCTTGGAAGATATGAACCCTAAAAGGTGCAGAAACTTTAGGGAGAAAATGTATATGCTGGGTATGGTGGGCGCTGTGAGGCAATTCTACAATAAGAAACTGAGACATAGCATGACTTATGGGAAAGTAGACAGGGACAGGAAAGAGCCATGGCTGCTGATGTTAGCAGGAGCAAATCTTGGTGAACCTTGCTGACCACACCAGGGGCTCTCCCTGTCTCCCTTGGTGCTGGGTAGGGATATGTGCAGGCAGAATGGCATCTAAAAAGAAACGTTGCTATGCTAAGGATCACAGGCTTCATTGGTACAATCCCTAGGTATAAGCATGGTGATGGTAGGCAGTTTGCAGTCATGGATATCTGTCATTTGTGGGTATCTATAATCTTTGAACACTGATGGCCTCTGACGATTGTATATTCTAGACTCTGTTGCTGAAGTTTTTTTTAAAAAAAAAGATTTATTTATGGGGCGCCTGGGTGGCTCAGTCGTTAAGCATCTGCCTTCAGCTTAGGTCATGATCTCCAGGTCCTGGGATCGAGCCCCGCATTGGGCTCCCTGCTCGGCGGGGAGTCTGCTTCTCCCTCTCCCTCTGCCTCTCCCCACTGCTCCTACTCTCTCTCTCTCTCTCTGTATCTCTCTGTCTCAAATGAATAAATTAAAAAAAAATTCTATTAAAAAAGATTTATTTATTTATTTGAGAGAGAGAGCATGGGGGGAGGTGCAGAGGGAGAGAGAGAGAGAGAATCTCAAACAGACTCCCCACTGACTGAACTGATGGAGCCACCTAGGCGACCCTCTGCTGCTGAAGTCTTATGCAAATGACTTCCTGAGCATTTGGACAATGTTCTTGGTGGCATTCTATGGATGTCTTAACTTACTTGGTCCTCTACTGGCTGCAGGACCCACAGCCTCCTGCCTTATTCTCCAGCCTGACACCTGGGTTGACATTCTACTTCAACCTCTTTGCAGGGGTCACCCTCCTCTGCCATTCAGTATTCCCAGTATACTTGGAATTGGGGGATTTTATACCTTTGGGTATTGCTGTGCCTGCCCGAGGTCCTTGGGAAATGTCAGTACCTTGATTGGCATGAAGCAGCTTGTAAGGTGGCTTCTGATCAGCTCACTTAGACCCCAGGGGAGGAGTGCTCTCTCCTTCCCACTTAATATTGGGCTTAGTCACGTGACTTTCTTTGGCCAAAAGAGTGTTGATGGAAGTAACAGTGTCAGTTTGAAGCTGAGGCTTTGGGAGTCCTGGCTCATTCCCACCAGCCCTCTTGAGTTTCTGCACATCCCAGTCAATGAGTCCTCCTCGTTTTGAATGGCATTAAGCTGGGAAATGACTTGGTCATATATGAGTTACAAACCACCTCTGGTGGTTTAATAAAGGACAGACTTGAAAGATGCCAGCTTTAAAATGGAACTGGTCTTGTCGGATGTGGGTGGGGCAAGGAAAGGTGGTGCTCACCTGTGGGCCCACCTTTCCTAATTCTATCATCTGCTAGTCTGTCAGCACCATAGGTGAAGAAACGCTATGATTTCGGATGGAGTTAGACAAATCTTTCCTGATGGTCATGTGGAGAGTTAAGAAGTTAATTTATATATTTGGTGTTTCTGTTATGACTTGGTTTCTGATATGACCTCTGACCACTTTTCCTTTGGTTTTATGAATTCGGTTTTATTTACCTACTATATAATGTAGATCATGTAAACTTATAATCAGAGAAACGATCAAGATGTCAATGGAAAATGAAAAATTGCAATGGAAAAAAATGATCAGTTATTGAATACTAAATTAAAGTTGATTTTTAAAAAATACCACAGTTAAATTATCTTTATCCAACTTGGGTAGAGTTTTGAGCCACTTTGACAAATGGTACAGACTCATCCTATGCCTGCGTTACTGACTTGGCTAAATTCTGAATCCCATGACCTGAGATTCCTATATAGTGGGGTTATATATTCAGGTAGGTGATTATATAATTCAGCATTTTCCTAAGAGAATTTAAGAGTTATTTTTATTATCATTAGTTGTTCTCCTTATTTATATTCTAACTTTCAGAGCCTAATCCCTTCATATAATCTGTGTCAGCTCTATTTTTTCTGATAGCCCCGTTTCACACTCTTTCTTGATGAACCCAACAGGGAAGAATGCCAGAAAATTGGAATAGGAAAAGCAAACATTTACTGAGTGCCTACTACCGCCAGATGTTAAGATGAATCATCTCATTTGAGCCATAGATCTGAGCGCTTAGGTAACATCATCACCCTGTTTTTAAAGTTGAGGAAACTAGGGCACCTGGGTGGCTCAATCGGTTAAGCGTCTGCCTTCAGCTCAGGTCATGATCCCAGGGTCCTGGGATGGAGCCCTGCATCGGGCTCCCTGCTCAGTGGGGAGCCTGCTTCTCCCTCTCCCTCTACTGCTTCCCCTGCTTGTGCTCTCTTGCTCTCTCTATCAAATAAATAAATAAAATCTTAAAAAAATAATAAAGTTGAGGAAACTGAGTTTCAGGAGCAGCTTCCCCCACCACAGATGACTTGGTGGTTGAGATATGATTGGACCCAAATGTAGCTGCATCTCCAATTCAAGCATGCAGTCTCTGCTCTGTACTTTTATGGGTTTTTTAAAAAAATGTATAAATTATTTTATTTTTAGTTTCAGCATTGACTGACATGTTTAGCGACTTAGCCTGGGGATCTGCTCTGTACTTTTGAACAATCCAGTGATAAGACATGAACAGCTATTCACAGATTTTCCTTCTCAAATGAACAGAAAGCATGTGTTAGGGTACAGAAGCTCCCAGAGATCTGTGTCAGGAAGAGCCACCCAGAATCGGGATCTTTTTCAAAGATGCCATTCCCCAAGTTCCACCTAAAGAGACTTGGGCTCTTAAGTCCTCTGCAAGTCCAGAATCTTCATTTTAAAATGTCCCGTAAGTGTCCAGACATACCACTACGAGATCTGGTACAAAGTACAAACTCAGAAATGTTTGCTGAACGAGTAAATGAATGAACAAGTAAATGAATGAACAAATTATCCAGACTATAATGTCTAGCAAATAAACCACAGTTCTATCAACAACCAGAATCTGAATTTAAACTGAGTTTGTTACTTCCTGCTAAATTAGCAGAGATGAAGAGCTAAGTAAAATAAGAAGTGTAAAATAAGTATAGTAGTATAATAAGTATAATATAATAAGTATAGCAGTATAATAAGTATAATAAGTATAGTAATATAATTAGTATCACAGCTATGGCTACCAACTAATTTCTTTTCATTTCACCCTACCTCCCTGTCTCTGGGGCCTCTACTGTTCCTCAGAGTTTAAATATTAATTCTTGAGCCTTCCCAGAGCTTGCCCTGGTCATTATTTTCATATAAACATTTCTCCTTACAGCGGTTTTCTCTGACCCTTCTACAATAACACTAGTCAGGCTTTCTTACTCTGCCCTATTTTTATTTATTTATTTAAATTAAATTTAATTAACATATAGTGTATTATTAGTTTCAGGGGTAGAATTTAGTGGTTCATCAGTTGCATATAACACCCCGTGCTCATTCCATCGAGTGCCCTCCTCAATGCCCATCACCCAGTTACCCCATCCCCCCACCCAGCTGCCCTATTTTGTTTCCGCCTTCCTATTTCCCACTTTTTGAACTCTCTTGACAGTTTCCTGATTTGTCAGTCTCTCCTGTGCTTGCATGAAAGCTTCACAGGATCAGACCAGATGTGTCTTACTTTTGTATCTGCAGAAACTAGGTGGGGAATCCATGAATAATTTGTGTATGAATGGTTCGACCTATTTGAATCAAGGGATTCTTAGTCCGGACACTAGAGCAGGACACACGGAGAAAAGTCAAAAGTTAGGTTAAACATACGATGAAATGCCATTTTGACTATTTTGTGAAGCTCACGTCTTGTGTAAGGTTATTTTGGACTTTTCTGTCGTTTTTCAAATATCTTCCCCAAATAGACCCTAGTATATACCAGATCTCCCCATGGAGATGTTAGCATAATTTTGGAATAAAGTTTTTTCCCGCAAAATGTCAACTTCACTAGTGGTGTGTGCCATCTGGGGGAGCAGCTGGAAGAAGGAAAACAGAGATTGGATGAGGTTCAGCTCAGTTTCTATCATTTCCGGGGTCAAATAGCTGTCTCTTTGTTTACAGGAATCTAAACAGCAAGTGTGTGAGGAAGGCTTTAGGGAAGACTCCCAGACATGGAGAAACAGGATATCAAATTGACAAAACAGGTGGTAGACTAATTTTGAAAAAAAAAGAAAAGAAGGTAAAACACCATATTACTAAGCAAATCCTTTGCAATCTGTTGAGCAGCTAATCCCAGGAAAGGAAAAAAATAAAAGCAGGCAACTCCCAGCATCACAGTATTTGCAACAGAAATTTCTGGCTAATTTATATCACTTGCCTAACCATAGGTGTAGTGAAGGTTTAATGTATTTTTGAAGTGTGGTGAGAAAGTACATTGTCACTCTAGAAAAGCAACAGAGTTATTTGCATTCTCTCCCTTCCCGATCTCTCATTTTTTTTTCTTCCTTGGTTTCTTCTTCTTTCTTTTTGTCCTTCCTTTCTACCTTCCAGCGTTCCTTCTTTTTACTTTATTTTCTCTTTATTAAGAAGATGGAATTATTTGTTTGGGATGCTGGGCTGCCACTGCGCCTGATCACCATCTTAACACATGGAATAAAGTCAGCAGATACCACAGAAGCCACTCTGGAGACAGAGGAGAGGCCCAGGAGCAAGTCATTTTTTTATTAGATTGAGTGTAGCTTTCAACTTACCTGCTGTATTTCATAAGATCTGTGTTATTTAAGATGATGAGCAAGGCACTTTTGGAAGGGGGAAGAAACCAAGCCTCTGTGGATTGATTTGAAAGTGACAAAGACTTCTCTTCCCTCTCTTCTTCCCCTGTTTTGACTTCATTAGAACTGGAATCCACAAAGTGATGTGGAAACCCACTGGACTATAAAGAAAAGAGGTCTGGGCTTTCTTCTGTTTTGTGACCTTGGACAAATTAGTCAACTTCTTGGGCCTCAGTTTCCTGGTTTGTAAAATGAAGGATTTCTGGGGTCCCGGTACACAAGAATGGTATTCTTTATAAATTGATTTTTGTTCCTGGTTCTTTGATAAATACAGTGAACAGGTGTACTGATAAATAAACCTATGTGCCAGGCCCAATTCTAAGCACTTAACCACATTTCAACGTCCTTAAACCTCACAACCAACTTGGTTGGACCTATGTTAATATTATCTTTATTTTCTGTCTGAGAAAATGTGAGACACAGAAAGGTTAAGTAACCAACCCAAGGTTATGTCATTCTGGCATGGAGATAGAATTTGAACCATGGCCGTCTAGAACCAAATGTTTGGTTCTCTTATCATTTGCAAGGAGCTGAGTTCCTATAATCTCGGGTTTGGTTGCCAGTCCTGAGCTTCTCTGCACAGTAGTTGTTTAATCCTGAGTAAATGATTTCTTGTGCCTCACGTCCTTCATCTGTAAGGCATTATCACGGTACCTTAATCAAGGTTGTTTGGAGGAATTGAATGAGATGATATTGTTATATTAGCCAGGACAGGTTGGTTTATGATTCAGTAATAACTCAACTTCCAAACCTCAGTGGCTTAAGGTCACAAAGACTTTTGTGACCATGCCTCATGCCCGGTGCAAGTTGGTAAGGTTTCTGCTCCATATGGTAACTCATGAATTCAGGCTAATAGAGGATCTTAATAGCTGAAGTTGAGGAGAAGACAGTTGGAGAGTTATATATTTTCATTGCCCCATCCAAATGGGACCTACACCCCAGTCTTGGGTTAGAAGTAGTCTTGTGGCTTTGCCTAACTCTACGGGGAGCTGGAAACGCAGGACAAATCAGATACTGGGTGATCACTGCTCTCTCTGTCACAAATATGAAGGCCTTTTGTAAGATTCCAGGCACAATTACCACTCAGTAAACAGTTGCTATTGCAGTTATCAGCCTTAATCATAATCAAAGCATTAACAGGATTTTATCACCTATGATTGGGCATTTAAAAGCAGATGCTGTAATTTGGAGTGTTCAATGTGATAACTTTTTAAGAGGTGTTGAAATGTATGGAGATTAATGAGAATGATAGAGGATGATTTTTTGAACCCCAATAGATAAAAGTATTAACTTTTCCTAAATTATGGGACAATTTGAAATAATTGCCCATATAGTTAATTAACTCTTATTTAGTAACCCCCCTCCATTATTTCTATCTGTGTTACACTCACCTATTCATAAACAATAAAAAGTTGGGTGTCATCAAAGGAACAAGTTGCTCATTTCATTGGCTGATAGAATATAAATCATCTATATCCTTTTATGCCCCATCAGCTCATTTATAAGGAATTGCCCTTTATTATGACAGATTTTATGATATTTTGTGATGACCAGTCATGGAGAGAAAAAGGTTTAATGCACTGACATCTAATTTTATTATCTCTGGTACCTATTCATTTTTTAGAAGCACTTCTTGACTTCGTGCCAGTTTAAGCATGAAGCTTTAAAAACTAGATGATGACAGGGTCGGGAATTAAATCTTTAAATCAGAACGGGATTAGGAAGACAAATCACAAAGAGATTTCAGTCATTTAGCATCTGTCCAGCATGTTAATAAGTGGTACTCACAAAATCAAAAGTACATCACACAGCCTGTTCTCTATAAGTTGTATGTGTCTTAGGCTCCATTTCTGGATTAGAGAATGTGTTGTTCACATTGGCCCAAGATAAGGGACAGGGACAAACATGCGTTGAGTGCTTCCTCTATCCAAAATACCACGTTCGGTGTTTTACTTATGTTCCCCTCCCTTTATCTTCAAAAAATACTGGGCGGGAGTTACAATCATCAATTAAAAAATGGAAGATCAAAGAGAAAAATTTAAACTTGCTTTGCACGCTGGCTTTCTCTTCCAAATACCTACTTGCCTTTGCTTTGCATCTGCTGTTCCCTCTGGTCGGAATGGTTTCTGCCCAGATTTTGCATGGCTGGCATCAGCTCATCATTTAGCTCAATACAAATTTCTGGGGTTTAGGGAGAGATCGTCCCTAAGGGAAGTCATCCCCTTTTACATCTGCTATGTTCCTTGTTATGGCATGTATGCACATTCCATAATAAAACAGGACTTTGCTGGGGGCGCCTGGGTGGCTCAGTGGATTAAGCATCTGCTTTCAGCTCAGGTCATGATCTCAGGGTCCTAGGATCGAGCTCCGCCTCGGGCTCCCTCCTCAGTGGGGAGCCTGCTTCTCCCTCTCCCTCTGCAGCTCCCCCTGCTTGTGCTCTCTCTCTCTCAAATAAATAAATAAAATCTTAAAGAAAGACAGTACTTTGTTGTTCATGTGCTTATAGGGTACTATATCTTTCTATTTCCACTAAAGTGCAAGCTTCTGAGGGCAGGGGTCTTATGTATCCTAGTCACTTTTTTTAATCTCCAGAGCTTAGATGAATTTCTGGCAAAGAGTAATTTCTTAGTAAGTACTATTTCAAGTGAACCACTAGATTTTCACTAGAGATACTGAAGCTCCAAAAAGAGAAGTCACTTGCTTAAGATCACACATCACGGAAATGCAGAGCCGGGTCTGGAACCCAAGCAATAGCTGTAACAGGTAACATTGATAGAGTAAATTACTTTTGTGTCTCTCACTATTCCTTAGGATGGTCCTTTGGATATATTACTTTGGCTAATCCATCTACAACCCAATTACTTTTTAATTCCCATTTTACAGTTGAGGAATATGAGGCAGAAAGCCTCAGCAACTCACAGTCTCCCAGCTCCTTGTGAGCACTCTGTACTGTCCCGCCCCCCCGAGCTGTGGTTTTCAAGTATCAGACATTTTTTTTATTTGGCAAAACCTGGGAATGCTCTTTGGCCAACCTTCTCTGCCCAGGTAAGGGGGAAGGGAACTGGAATACAAGTCTTTAAGTTATCTGCACTGGCTCCATTCACCAGCCCCATGAATTGTAATCTGCTTAGCTATAGGTGCTCAGTGAATATCTGTTAATGTGTGAATAAGTGGCTGAAATGGAACGCAGAACATTTATTTCAGGATCAGGGAAGCTCTTTGGCTCATAAGTTAATTGCTTACATTGTATCATTTAACCTTGCCAATCATTTAACCATTTCTGACAGCTAGGTTGTTATTATCCCTCCTTTATAGGGAGGAAACTGAGAACCCACAAAAAGCCATGTGTCATCATGCTTGTTTATTTTTTTTATTTATTTATTTGAGAGTTTTATTTATTTGAGAGAGAGCACACAAGCGGGGGGAGGGGCAAAGAGAAAGGACAAGCAGCCTGCCCACTGAGCAGGGAGCCAGATGCAGTTCTTGAGCCCAGGACCCTGAGATCATGACCTGAGCCGAAGTTAGATGACTAACTGACTGAGCCACCCAGGCGCCCCCATACGTATAGTTCAATCATTTGTGTGGGTTTTATTTATATCTGGATTAGGAAGGTTGGAAAGGAGTTGGATAGAACCGAGTATCCATCCAAGTAATGGTACAGACACTTAAATTAGCGCCCGTGGGGATTTGTGGGTTTCACTTCCCCTCTGAGCTTTCATTTACTCTAAAAGAGAAGTACAAAAAGTAGCCGCCTAAAGGCAATTCCTTATATAAAGTTCTTAAGCACAAATAGTAAGAAAACATCTCAGTCTTAAGGCAAGAAAACCAGTTCTAGACAAAGAGCAGATTTTATCTTTTATACTCTGTGGTACCAAAACTGGTACTCTTCCTCATATAAATTCAGAGATTTGGGGATGCCTTGCTTAAGCACATTATTGTCCCGACTGCCAGTGGGAGAGGGGGTCCCCAGACACCATCTGGGTCCTCCATACTTGGCCATGGGGAGGAAAGGTCACGCTCAAGGAAGACCAAATGTAGATTCCAGTTCTAATTTTAGTTCTTCCCTATATTAGCTGTGGACCTTTGGAAAAATCACTTAATTCCTCTATGTCTCAATAGTCTTCAAGTCTGTGAAACAGGGCTAGTGCCTACACAAGAGGTTTGTTGTGACAATGACAGGAAGCAACAGGTGCAAAATGTGTGGCATGGTCCCAGCTCAAAATAATTGCCTAAAATTGTTAACCAATAATACCAGTGCCCTTACATAAACATTCATCTGTGCAAGTACCATTCGTGCCTTTGTCATTGACCTTCCTTCCACCAGATACAGTTGCTTTCTTACTTGTCTGTTCCCTGTTTCCAAGCCTGTCAGTATAAGGCGAGATCAAGACTCATCCTAACAACTGCATCTGGACATATTGATTATATAATCACATTGACCTGTCATGTCAGCATCTTTAATCATTTTAAAAGAAGTTATGACTTGACCATATTCTTGTTTAACTATCTTAAGCAAATTAATTAGCTTTGTGGGGCCCCTGATGCCATTAATTCATGGTCTATAAAACCTCAGATCTAATTGAACTTTTTAATATTGTATCTTTACTACCTGATATAAGCATCTTTTAAATTATAAGAATTGCTATAGTTAATACCTTATTAAATAGCTACATATATATGGAAGTATGAAACATTTCCAAGATTGCCAAGTAATCAAAACTCAGATTTTAAAACAAAGATGATTTTATTTCTCTTTTATGAGAACATAAAAATATCAAGAAGTTTGTGTCGCAAGAATAGTAGAGGGGTCTCCTATTTCCAGCTTGCCAAGAATGTGTGGTCGTGGGGCAGCATGTGGTATCTGAAAGTTAATCAGTTTATATTCATGAGCTGAAATACATAAACAAGGAAATATGACCTTCAAAACCACAAAAATCACAAATATTACTTCAGATGTATTAGGATGCTGTAATCAAAGAGATAATCACAAGTGTTGGTGAAGATGTTGAGAAACTGGAGCCCTCAGACTCAGTGGGTAGAGATGGAAAATGGTGCAGTCACTTTGCAGAACAGTCTGGCTGTGTTCAGCGATTCCATTCCTACATACATAGCCAAGAGAAGTAAAAACATGTGTTAACATAAAAACATCTACATGGAGGCGCCTGGGTGGCTCAGTCAGTTAAGTTTCTGCCTTCGGCTCAGGTCATGATCCCGGGGTCCTGGGATCAAGCCCCGCATCGGGCTCGCTGCTCAGTGGGGAGTCTGCTTCTCCCTCTCCCTCTGCTGCTCCCCCTGCTTGTGATCTCTCTGTCAAATAAATAAAATTAAAAAAAATCTACATGAAAAATCATAGCAGCATTATTCATAATCAACCAAAAGTAGAAACAACCCTAATCTCCATCAACTGATGAACAGATAAGTAAAATGTGATACATTCATATAATTGAATTTTGTTTGGCAATAAAAAGGAATAAAGCACTGATACAGGCTAAACAGGGGAACTTTGGAAATATTATGTTAGGTGAGAGAGCCAGTCACAGAAGGCTGCATGTTATATGATTCCCTGTTCATGAAATGTCTAGAATAAGCAAACCTTTAGAGTCAGAAAGGAGATCAATAGATGCAGAGGGTTGTGGGGGAAGAAAGTGGGGAGACAGACTGCTGATTGGTATGAACTTTCTTTCTGAAGTGACAAAATGTCCCCAAATTAGATTACAGTGGTTGTTCTACAAGTGTCTATAAGTAGAAAACTTATTTAATTGTACACCTTATTTGGGTGAAATATATAGTATGTGAACAGTAGCATATAGAGCAGCTCAACAAAGCTGCCTAAAAAATTTTATTTTGGGGGTGCCTGGGTGGCTCAGTTGGTTAAGCATCTGCCTTCAGCTCAGGTTATGATTTTGGGGTACTGGGATCGAGCCCCACGCCGAGCTCCCTGCTCAGTGGGGAGCCTGCTTCTCCCTCTCCCTCTGCCTGCTGCTCTGCCTGTTTGTGTGCTCTCTCTCTCTGTCAAATAAATAAATAAAATCTTTAAAAAAATTTATTTTTTAAACCAGATTACAGAAAAAAAATCTTAAAAAGAAAGTAACTTGGAAGTCAACTTAAGGGGCCATGGGTGTAATAATTTGAGTGTCAATATGAATAATAAATGTGATAAAGTGGGATATCCTACATATGTTAGGACCCCATGAATTCATAATGATACTTTACAACTCGTTGATTTGCTTTAGAGAGTATTAGGGAGCCACTTATTATTCTAAAAGTAGGGACAGAAAGGGAAACATCAAGCATCTAACCTGTTTTGTTTTGTTTTCTGTTTGAAAACAGCATCTCAGAGTAACCCAATTTACTGATAAAGAAATACTTCTTTTTGTGGATACATCCATCTAGTAAAGGAAGAAGCAACTAGAATTACAATATTAACATTTTACATGTCCTTTACAAAATAATGAATACAAGCAATGGTCATCAGTGGTCACTAATATATTAAAAAGAGATACCACTATTAATTGGGTGCTTCCCAATGGAAGTATGCAATAGTACCTATATATTGTTGTTGCAAAAGAAATTGAATCTCTGAACTGAGGGATGTGTTCAGTGACATGATGGAGAAGAAAAATTGCAAAATCCTGAATGTGGGGATACTATTGGGTAAGCAATCCCAGTTTTATCAAGAAATTAATTGCAAACAGGAATAAAAAGAAAAACTCAATTTAAAGAGAATTAAGGGACATATCAAAATGTACTATGTGGGCCTTGTTTGGATTTTGATTAGGAAAAACCAACTGTAAATATATATATTTGACTACCAGAAAAATTTCAGCACCGACGGGATATTTTACGGTATTAATTTTTGATGTGATAATGGCATTATGGCTGTGTCTTTAATAAGAATCCTTATCTTTCAGACATACATACTGAGGTATTTATGGATAAAATTATGTCCAGGATTTGCTTTAAAATAAGCTAATAGCGAGGTGAATTCAGTGAGAGTGTAGATAATACAAGAATGATCATGATTTGATAATTATAGGTGGTGAGAAGCACATAGGGGTTCATTACACTGTTCTCTCTGAATACATTTGAAATTTTTTATGATAAAAGTTAAAAATACATGCACTTAAAATATTCATGCAAGTGTGCATACAAGCAAAAGATGTACATTAAACACATTAGAAAAATTGCCAGTTGGAACAGGTGAAGAGTTGGAGCAATGCACATGAATGCAGGGAGGGAGTAAAACAAGGAAGGAGTTTGAAAAGACCAGTGATAATTGTGTGGCATGGAATGAGGAATGTGGTTGATCTAATCCATTTTACCTGAGGTCCAAAGTGGGAAATGGAGCAAGAAAATTCAAAGTTACCTCTACATTAATGTCAGTCTTACTTGCATACAAATATATTTTCTTCACTTGGAAAGAAAGTTCCAAGTGGGACCGCCCAAGAATGATGTATTCATTGATGGGTTGCCATGTATGTATCTATGCCCGAGAAAACAAAAGTAACAACACTAACAAACACAGAATGTATGCTCTAACCAACAAATCTGACCACTTCCATATTAAGTAAGCCTTGTTAAAACAATTGCAGTTATTGGGCGCCTGGGTGGCTCAGTTGGTTGGGCGACTGCCTTCGGCTCAGGTCATGATCCCAGGGTCTGGGATCGAGTCCCACATCCGGCTCCCTGCTCAGCGGGAAGCCTGCTTCTCCCTCTCCCACTCCCCCTGCTTGTGTTCCTGCTCTCGCTGTCTCTGTCTCTGTCAAATAAATAAAATCTTAAAAAAAAACAATTGCAGCTACATTAATCAATGTATTTTAGGCTAATAAATTGTTTTGTAGATTCTCAGAAAGATTCATTTAGGCTGTAAGGGTTTTCTAATAAGAAGAACCATTAAGCATGAGTACATCTTCTCCTAAGATAATTCATTGTGGAAAGCCACATTAAACATGATAGAGTCCCGCCAATCGTCTGCGGTAATTCCAATTTTGCATGTGGAGAGGTCACTAAATGTTACCTTCTGGAGCTCATTTTATCATTATGAAGGTATTTTCTAGTCACGCAAAATACCGCAGCCAAGATGATAATGGGAGTTCATTTTAAGCCTACCGTTTGGTCAAGAGCCAAGTGAATTAGTGAGCTCTCCAAGATGTTCCACAGGGCACTTCTCTGAAATCATCATAATTTATGTTTTCTTTCCATCAACCTTCCATAGACCCAGGTAGTGTCAGAAATTATAAACTTAGTTCTGGATAAAAGAATTGTCTCTGACTACTTGTTCTGTGGTTTCCTGGCTTAACTTTCAAAATAAAACTTACTGAGTATTGGGGCACCTGGGTGGCTCAGTCATTAAGCGTCTGCCTTCGGCTCAGGTCATGATCCCAGGGTCCTGGGATCGAGCCCCACATCGGGCTCCCTGCTTGGCGGGAAGCCTGCTTCTCCCTTTCCCGCTCCCCCTGCTTGTGTTCCTGCTCTCGCTGTCTCTCTCTCTGTCAAATAAATAAATAAAATATTTAAAAAAAAACACAACTTACTGAGTATCATTAAAAAAACAAAACAGTACACCAGTTTGGTTTTCTGTGGGATGGGCATTGCTGGAGAATTTCCTTTCTTTTTTGTTTGTCATAACATTATAAAGGCGCTGAAGGGCAGAAAAGGTGGGCAGCAAACTAGTTATGGAGAAAAGGCAATTGTAATAAGGTCAATCAAGATAGAATAATTTTATTGGCTCATATAAACAATAATTAATAAATCAGTCAGGTTTCAGCACAGCAGGATTTGCTATCCAGATAATGTCCTCAAGAATCCTTGTCAAATTCTTTCAGCTCTACTTCCCTGAGAGTTTGCTTCAGTATTTCATGGACTCTTTTCCCTCATGGTGGGGAAGATGGCCCCTGTGTGTCTGGGCTTGTACTGTCCTTTCTGCTCAAAATCCCAGGAGAATCCCCCTCCCCCTTCTATCTGTGAACTTAGCTTACCAGATCTAATGTAGTGCTTTGTTGAAAATCGATTTTGATACATACTGTAACTATTATATATGTGACAAGAAAAAAGGAAACCACTCAAGGATAAGGGTCAACAGTATTTTTCCTCCCCTTTCCTCCCAGGAAGCCCCTTTTTTGTCATGGGTTTGACACCTTTGTGAGGCCGACAAAGATAAGGCAAGGCAGACAGGCAGCCTTGGTGAAGAGAGAGAGGATGGTGGGTCTCTTTCTAAGAGAAAAATCATAAGGCTACTTTCTGGAAAAGGGAGTGCATTCTGAACCTATAATTTGACTTACCTTGTATCCTTTTCATAAGAGCATTGCTCCCTGGGCGCCTGGGTGGCTCAGTCGTTAAGTGTCTGCCTTCCGCTCAGGTCATGATCCCAGGATCCTGGGATCGAGCCCCGCATCGGGCTCCCTGCTCTGCGGGAAGCCTGCTTCTCCCTCTCCCACTCCCCCTGCTTGTGCTCCTGCTCTCGCTTTGTCTCTCTCTGTCAAATAAATAAATAAAATCTTAAAAAAAAAAAAAAGAGCATTGCTCCCATTCCTGAGGACCCTGCCCACAAGGCCTAATCACATCCCTAAGGCCCCACCTCCACACCATCACATGGCGGGGGGAAGGGTTTCAACCTAGGAGTTTTGGGAGGGACACAAACATTCAGTCCATAAGGCTGTACTTTTTCTAATTCATTAATTTTTCTGCATGTAAACCGTCAGATGTATGGTTGTAGCAGGGATCAGCAAAATAAAACTGGTAAACCAAATTGTCTTGCTGATGATTTTTGAAGAACTAGGACCTTTTCAAATGAATGGTCTTATAATTTGTAAAAGGTTGGGGGGCAAACTGTTTTTGAGACATGAAAATTATATGCAATTCAAATTGCACTGTCCATAAATAAAGTTTTATTGGAACACAGCAACATGCACTTATTCACATATTGCCTGTGGCTGCTTGCATGCTCTAAAAGGGAGTAGTAGTGATGGAGAATGTGTGGTCCTCAAAGTCTCACCTGTTTACTACCTGGTATTTACAGAAAATCTGCTTTCCCCTGGGTTATATACTAGCCCAAAGAAGCTGTTCAAGGAGAAAAACACAACTCAGCTGGGTCATCTGAGGGCCTAAAGACCAGAGGGAAAACATAATTAGAAAACTCTGATGTAAAAGGCAAGTGATTTCAGGGTTTCTCTGTGTGTGTGTATGTGTTTCTATTTGAAAACTGTGATGATCTTTGGCCGATGGACTATGAAGTCAGCAGCATCTGCCAACACTTTCGGGAAGCTAATACTGAAGATTTGAGACTGCCTTGAAAGGTGTCCTTGAATAGTCCCCAAATAGCTGACTTTGAAATGTCCTTGTAGCATTCTCACAGGCCAGTGTTGTTTTGTGCTTGGGCAGTAGACTCATGAAAAGAGTGACTAAGTAAGTTGACAATAATCATATGCTTCTTTCTATGCAGTTTGGGATTGCAGGGGAAGAATTCTGAGGTTGGTGCTATATAGATCACCTGTAATCAATCAATCAATCAATCAATCCCTGTATAATATATATTACATTATAGCTATATCTATATAGATATATATTCTATTATATAACAGATATCTACGTCCATAGAATATATAATATATATGATATAGAGAGAATATATATTATATAATAATTACTATATATTATCAAATATAATAATAGATATTATATATTATATATATTATATAGACCTAGATATCTATTATATAGATATAGATAGATGTAGATATCTAGGTATCTAGACAAGGACAGTGGAATAAATAGAAAGGAGAAACAGCTCAAAGAACTAACAGCCTGGCTGGAGTTGAGTATGGGAATGTGTGAATGGGAGATATAGCTAGAAAAGTAGAAGGTAAACAAATGTAAAAATATTAAAATACCAAAATAAGCAGCTGACATTGAGCAGGCAAGGGGAGATACTGATGACTTTTAAGCATAGGACCTAATTAGCATCATGTTTTAGTAAGCAGATTCGATGAATATATTTTTGGAGCATTTGACTTGCCTTTTGCCTGTGGACGAAAATCAGTCCCTTTATCCAACATGAGCTCAGGAACTAAGATCAGGTGAGTTTAGAAATTGTAAGTTTTTACAGTCTGTTTACTGTCTCTCTCCTGAAACCTAATGTAATGGGTGAGTAGTGGGGCAGTATTCCTGAGATAATGCATTTGAAGGCATTTGAAAAACCATAAGGAACAATATAAATATAAGGATTATTACCATCATCATCATGCTCATCATGATCATCATTATTATTACTGCATTACAGTCTTCTGTGGAGGAGCCGGCATTCAGCATGTGCCCTCCTTTGGGAGCTTTGAACTTGTTTTGAGTTATGATGTGTATAGATTTGGCAACTCAGAACTTCCAGCCTGGAACTTATTAACCTTACTGATGTAATTGACCTGAAACTATGTTCACAGTTAAAGCAATGAAGTTCCTTGGAAAAAAAACAGTTGGCATTCTGACATGAGGGATGGGCATCATTAAATTAACCTAGGGAATCTGGGAAGGAGAAAACATTCCTGTGGTTTTCCTTTTGGAACCGATTGTTCTCTCAGTGGGGGACTGAGGAAGAAGTCAAGTACCACCTTGGCCGTGTAGCCTGCAATTCCAGCAGCCAGGACTCTGCAGCTCGCTGAGACAGAGGTGGTTTCTAGCAAAAGGGAATAATATAAACTCCCAACTTCTATTTCATTCTAAAGGTCAGTGGCAAAGATAATAGCTCTTGCCTCTCTTGGAAAAGAGAGAGGTGGATAATGCAACGGTCTTACGTGGGAAAAGACACACAACACTACCAGTGGAGAAAAATTCTGCACTTATCAGTCATGAGTTATTAATTATGTGAGATAAAGAAGAGATGGAAAGGGAAAGCTCTTTATTCAATGAAGTGACCATTCTGATGACATCAAAAGTAATTGGAGACCATGGGGACAGTACTTTTCCACTTAACTTTAAAAAGGAAAACCCACCTGTAACTCAACAGCCTAATGGCCTTGTCATTTTACCAGTTTAAGTAAAGCATAAAAACCATATCTCATGTCTTTTTACCCTCCTCCATTTATAGTAGAATCATCTTGGATATTTCCTCTATACACCTTTGAAACCTTGTCAGACAGGTGTAATTTTTGCTTCCATCATCAAACATAATTTAGAAAACTCTACAGGAGAAGTAGTATATTCCATGACTCATATTTTTGTTTACTGTGCTCTTTCTTCCTCATATTTCAAGATTCTTTCTTTCATCATTTCCTTTCCAATCCAGTGGCTTCTTTTAGCTTCTCTTTCAGAGTAGAGATGCTGGTGGCAAATTCTCTTACTTATCCTCCTTCTGGAATGTCTTGATTAACTCTTTGTTTCAGAAGGATCCTTGGTTGGGAGAAGGATTCTGTGCTCTTGGTTATTTTCTTTCAGCCATGAGAAAATACCATGCCACTCCTCTGGCCTCCATGACCTTTCATGAGAAATCTATAACCACCGGAGTTGTTTCCATGTATATGTAATGTGTGTGTGTGTGTGTACAGCATATATATATAGATATATATATATAGTCTTTAGTTTTCAGAAATTTGATTATGATGTCTTGGTATGGATTTCTTTGAGTTTATCCTATTTGGAGTTAACTCAGCTGTTTGCAACTGTAGGTTTTGGTCTTTTGCCAAACTTAACCATTTTCCAACCATCATTGTTTCAAGTATTTCTTCATCTCTATCTTTTGTGTCCTCTCTGTTTGAGACTCAAATGACATGCATGGTGGATACTTTACTTGGTGCCACAGATCCACAAGCCTCCCCTTCTCCCAGTCTACTCTTTCTGTTGGGCTGATGGGGTAATTTCTGTGGTTCCTTTTTTTAGGTTCAGTGATTTTTATCTGTTCTCTCTACATCCTGATGTTGAGTCCATTCATTGAGTTTTAAAATGTTTTGGTTATTAAATTTTTCAATTCAAAAATTTCTATTGGAGTCCTTTCCATATATGATATTTCTTTGCTTATATTATCTATTTCTTTGCTGAGACTCTCTATTTTATTTATTTATTTTTTATTGATTTATTTTTTAAGTAGGCTTGATGCCCAACCTAGGGCTTGTACTCATGACCCTGCGATTAAGAGTCACACACTCTACTGACTGAGCCAGCCAGGAGTCCTGAGACTTTCTATTTTATAAAAATGTTTCTAATGTAATTGCTCATTGAAGCATTTTTATGGTGTTGTGATGGCTGCTTTAATATCTTTCTGTGATAATTCTATCATGCTGTCATCTTGATGTTGGCATTTATTGGTTGCCCTTTTTCATTGAGTTTTTCATTCAGTTTCCCTGCCAGCATTAGGCCAGTGATCAAGTCCTTCTTACTTTTCAACTTTTGGACATCATCTCCTGCAGGAAACTTTTCCTGACATCCATGTGCAAGTTTTGGCTAAATGCCCACTCTGGGCTTTCCACCTGCTTTCTTCCCTATCAAAACACTTACCAGACTATATTGCATTTCATACTGATTTACTGGTATCCCTCACTTGACTAAGAGCTGTATGATCTTCAGTATTGTATCCTGTGTCCAGAACTACTCCCAGAACGTATTGGGTGCTCCACAATGGCTTGCTGAGGAACTCTCACTTTGCTTTGTATTTCTGATTTTTGTATCAGACACATTATATATAATCTTGAGAGTGAATAAATACACTTTCAAAGAAAGGCTAGGCTTGGTGAAAGGCAGAGAGTAAGAGACCATAAATATGTAGGATTTTTTCTAAATTTATAGAAATTTTCCCCAGTACAATATGAATATATGAGGGTCTTGGGGCATGGGGAGTGTAGTCTTTGTGACAGTACCTACTCTTTCCTAGTATAACCTTGCATGTCCTCCCTCTTGTCCAAAGATTCCACTCCTATGTCTTATATATAGAAGATACTCTATAAATGCTGCTTTAATTGAATTTGATTTGTTTGAATTTTATATCTACCCAGTTATATGCTTTGATGTGCCCTTTGCAAATTTAGCCTGAGTCACTGACAATAAAGGTGATTTAGCCACTGGGCTCAGACAGAATGCATTTTAGGTCAGAACAGGGTAAAATGTACTTGACTTTTTAGTTGCTGCTAGAGACCTTCCATTCTGAAAAACAACCAACCAAACTGGGAGCCTTGGATAGGGCTAGAATTAGGGTGAAGCAAGTGACGCACTCACTCTGGAGCATGAAATGGGAGGTGCACCAAATACTCAGTGATCAAGATGAGTAATTTTCCATACAGTCATTTCTAAAATCAAAACTCATAAAAAATTTATAATGTGCCAACTATTAATATTTTAAATAGAGACAAGCTGTCGTTGTGCCACACACCTGCCTTGCTGTGTGCTGGGAATAGTCATTTTGGATCAGCCTGCAGTTGATTCCTGGGCCTTTGTGGCCATTGTCTCCCCCACTCCCCCCAGTGGGTTTATAGGGCTGACAATAGTGCGTGAACAGATTAGGCAATATAGGACTTTATATATAGTTATGCTTTTTTTTTAATTCAAGTAAAATTAACATACAGTGTTATATTAGTTTCAGGTTCTCTACATGACTCAGTGCTCATCATGATAAGTATACTCTTGATCTCCTTCACCTACTTCACCCATCCCTTTATTGTAGAGTTTTTATTAACTTATTTTCACTTAGTTGGAAATATGAGAAGACATCTTGTTAAGTGTATGTAGAGGTGCATATTTTCTTTCGACTCTAAAATTGTTCGGTAGTCACTGTCCTTGGAGATATCCGTTAGATAGCATGTTATAAGAAGCAAAGGATGGCTGGTTTGCTTGAACCTCAGGGTCCAGTCCAAGTCCTTGAATCTCGGGGTCCAGTCCAAGGACAAGATTCCAGGCTAGGAGGGAGAGGGCACAAGGTATCCACCTGCATGGCCAACTTCATTTGCTGAAGGAGCCCTAAAGTCAAGCAAAGTTGATTGCCTAAAGCAGCCAGTTTTCCTAAAAGCAAAGAGAGTGGGAGTAAGAATTTTCTTCTGCACATGGCTCTCCATCCATACACATCAATGACTGTACATACTCATTGATTCACTGGGTGAGGGGAAGAGGTGGTTGTTTATATTTTAGAAGTTGCAGTTATTTATAATTGTTCTAAATACTGTATTTAAGATGCAAATAATAGTATATTTGAAGTCTCTCTGTTCACCAATCACTTCCCCCTGTCTCCCATCACATCAAGAGATAACCATTGTCTTGGATTTGTATTTGCTATTAGATTTCTGCTGATGATAAGTAAGTTTCCTCAGCAACATATGAGATTGGTTTCATATTAAATATATATATATTTATACATATAAATATCTATATCTATATATCTCCATGTTTTCTTCAGCAACTTGCTTTTTTTTTTTCCATTTGGCGTTATAAAAGGTGTATCGTTAATACATGTAGCTCAGGCTGATTTATTTTTAGCTTCTGTATAATATTCTATTGTGTGACTACCACTAAATTATTTATCCATTCTCCCATTAATAGGTTTTTAATTTCTGTCCATCCTATTATGCAGATTTGCTTTCTTGGACATTCTTGAACATGTCTCCTTATCCAGGGTGACAACTCAGAAAAGACAAATGCTAAATTGTGAATATGCACAGTATTGGCTTTTCCAGTTATTGCCAAATTGATCTCCAAAGTAGTTGTACCAATTTGCAGTCCCATCAGCATCTGTGCCTATAGATGATATGCAGACTTTTTCAGATTTTTGCCCATGCGTTGGATATAAAATAGTATCTCATTTCAGTTTACTTTACTTTTCTCTGGTTACAATGAGCGTAGACATCTTTTATATGTTCAGTATTCATTTATATTTTCTTTTCTGTGAATTTCATATATATATTAGATATCATATATATTAGATCTATGTATGTGTATATATACGTAAAATCAATTTTTCTATTTGATTATTTTTATTTTTCTTACTGAGTAAGAAAGTCTTTTTATTCTGGATACTAATTTGCTAATCACTTGTTTTTCCATGCAAATATATTCTTCTAATCTATTTTTTGTCTCTAGACATTTAAGTATCTTTTAATGAACAATTATATTCTTACTGTAGTCAAATAATGAACATTTATTATGATTACTGTTTTATTATATTTTATGTTAAAAATCATTCTCTGTCCCCAAATCATAAATATCACTTCTTATGTTTCCTTCTAAAGTATTTAAAGATATGTTTTCATACCTTGGTCTTCAATTCCCGTGTGTGTGTGTATTCAATTTTATTTATTTTTTAAATGATACCTAATGGTCCAAGTACCATTTGCTGCAATTACAATTCCATCCCAGGTATTAAACTCCAAAATATGCTGTTCTGAGCTCCCTTTTCTATTCCACTAGTGTTTTAGGTCTTCCTGAGCCAGTCCTACACGCACTCTTCGTTCCTGTACCCAGACATGTGTTTAGGAAAATCATCATTTCACCTTCTCGGTCTTCTTCTAGATTGTCTAGGTTATTTCAGTGATTTGTTCTTCCCTATAAATCCTATATAACCAGTCTGCCAAATCGCAACAAAAACCCTGTTGGGATTTGTATTGAAATTGCATTATATTTTGATTCATTTGGAAACATCGCTCATCTTTATGTTATAAAGCCTTTATAGCTTGAAGACTATGAATGAGTCTTTTCATCTATAAACAGAGTATCTCTCCATTTATTGAGGCCTTCTACCTAATTTGTCAGTAGTTTCTAATATTACCCTAAATAACCCTGCACTTTTGTTAGAACTTTTCTTAGCTATTCATAATTTTGTTGCTGTTTTAAATATTACTTTTGAAAATTTCATTTTTCGGTGTCTCGGATTTTTTTAAATAGAGATCTCATATGCAGCAACCTTGCCAAACTCAAATGTCTTTATATGTTAAAAAATACATCTATGATCCCTGCCCTTTCCTTGTCATTTCCTACGCTCTATTCATAGCAGAATGGTGGAAAACATTGGTTTTGCGAGAAGAATGGGACAGTATATGAGTGGCCGGAAATGCACATTCTGAAATGTGATTGCAGTGCGATACCTGGAAGCAATTATGTAATCTCTCTCAATTTTGGGGATTTTTTTTAGTTATCCCTCTGTATCTCAGAGATATTAAATAATATCTCATTTATTGCATGAGCAGGAAAATAAGCTCATGAGGGTAGAATGCTTGGCACGTTGTAAGTACTTCATAATTATTAACTACTGTTGTTACTATTATTAAGTTACTGGTTCTTATTTCTAGCAGATGTCTCCGCCAAGTTGGGAGTGCAAATATTTGTGCAGTTTCTTAAACTTGGGGAAGATTAAGTGCCAGCTGGGGCGCCTGGGTGGCTCAGTCGTTAAGCATCTGCCTTCGGCTCAGGTCATGATCTCAGGGTCCTGGGATCGAGCCCCATATCGGGCCCCCTGCTCGGTGGGAAGCTTGCTTCCCTCTCCCACTCCCCCTGCTTATGTTCCCTCTCTCGCTGTCTCTCTGTCAAATAAATAAATAAATAAAATCTTTTAAAAAAAAAGATTAAGTGCCAGCTGAATCTATAACAGGGTTTCTCAGCCTTGGTTATAAAAACCTGGGCTGGATCATTCTTTATGGGGGATTGGTCCTATATGTGGAAAGATATTTAATAGCATCCTCAGCCTGTTTTCATTAGATACCAGTAGCACTCCTGCCCCTGCTTCCTCAGTTCTGGTGGTGACAACCAAAAATATCTCCAGACATTGCCAAATGTCCCTTGGCCGGGAGGGAAGCCATAGGTGCCTTAGCTGGTAAACACTGGTCTATGTAAATTTCCAGTCTTTCTGTGACTGTCTGTCTTTGTCTCTCTCACCCAAGTTACATATAATAAATTTCTCTGTAATTCTCTGTGACCTTCCCCATCCCGTCTTGTCTCTGCATGCCCTTCCCCATCTTGAAGGTCATTGGGTCAGTAATGCCTAGGAGCAGGAAGCCAGAAACTGCAAAGATCTGGCCCCTAAGGGATTGTCTGTCTCTCATGCTTAAAGTCACGTGAATCCTGCAGTCCCTGTGGGCATATCAGCCTCCCTTCCCAGAGCTAGCTGGTGAGTGGTCTGCTTGCCTTTTTTGCACCCCATGCCACACCCTCCTGTGTTTCAAATCAGCAACCTGCTGGGCTTTGTACAAGTAGCAGCCTTTGGTAGAGACGCTAGTCTTTCAAATTATGGAGCCAAGGATCTTTAAAAACAAAAACAAAAAAAAAACCAAACTTGAACATAGCAAATCAGATTGTACTTCGAGTTGAATAATGAGGAGTCCAAGGAAAGGGTTTCAGAATCCTGAAAGGAGCAATGAAAAATAATGAGTATTGAGAAGAAAGCATTATTCTCAAGGAGGAAACATAAGGGCCAGTCAGCATACTTCAGCATGTTTTTGGGGTGTGCTCAGCCACTTTCAACAGCAAGAACACTGAAGGGCTTTGCCTTGATGGAATGTACGTGCAATAAAGAGGAATGGAGGTTAACAGGGCTCTTGGCTGGCTTGGGTTCCTACTGTGCTTGCTAACTGGCAAGTAATAACTGAGTAATAATTGGTGAGTGTTCACCTCTTAAATGGAGAGACTGGCTGTTACCTCTTCTCCACCTCTGCTGGTCCTCCAGGTGGATCCGGTGCTCCCCTGCGCTTGTTGCTGAGTCAACTTCCCAAGCCTTTTAGCAACACCCCTGCCCCCCTTGGGAAAGTTCACAGTAATTGGCAAGGCTCAGATAAGAAGGACAAGACCTCTTCCCGATGACACTTCTGCTCTTGGTACTACATTGTCCCTTGTTCACATTCCTCTAGCTTTTACCTCTATCCCAACCTTCTTCTTGCCAGATTCTGAGACAATGAGCACCACTTCTTACTGGAAATTCCTTGGAGGTTGGCACCCCTAGCCACTGCTATTTTGGTGATGCTCTAGAATAATCCATTCTAAGTAAGTTGTTTGCATTTATTCCTGCTACCCTCCCCCTTCCCAGACACACACTCTCGCATGACTTTCCTTCCCACATAATCCAAAATATTCGAACATCAGCTTCCACTGAGATGAACTGTCAGAGAAATGGCACTAGACAGATTAAAGAGGCAAGGAAGACTTTACTCAAAATCAGATGATTGCCTGATTTTTAAAATCTTTTGTTTACCTCAAGGTCATGAAGATAACCTCCTACATTTTATCTGCAGCATTATTTATAATAGAAAATTATACCAGCATGCTAACTATCTAACTGTGAAAAATTGACTTAAAGATGCATACTTGTGGCAGGTAATATAATAGCTAAGCCATTTAAAAGCTTGTAGAATAGTAGGTGATGAAATGAGAACTGTTCATACTATTTCGGTCAGTTGAGAAAAGCAGGTTATGAAATACGTTGTAAATGTGATACTTTTTTTTGAAAATGCATGCAGAACAAAGACTGAAAGAACGCACACCATTTTTAAAGTAATTATCTTTGAGTAGTGATATTATGGATTATCATTTTCTTTTTGCTGATTTTTATTTTGCAATATTTATACAAGCGTATGTTCCTATTGTAATAAAAACAAGAGAAATCTGCTAAAATGAAGAGACAGAAACACTAAATTTGAAAATAAGTATTTTATCTCATTTCTTGGATTGTTAATGATAAAAGGATGATGTAAATATTAGCTTATTAATACTGTCCAATACATCTATTGTCCTATATCTGTAAATGTTCGTAGACACAAGAGGAGAGTGCAGGACAGTGGAAACAACTTGATATTTTACCTATGAAAGTCAAAGCTTAAAAATCCTTATGTGTTCTAATCAGCAGTAATTGTTGCCTGCTGATACCTGAGTTTTCACCAACTGGCTACAGTCCGATTTGCAATTGCATATTTAATTAGTCTATCAATTTATTCTCATTAGTGAGCCTGTGATATAGTAGTAAATAATTCAGAAGTTTTCTACCAAACACTCAGTCACACTTACTCTTCACCTTGTAACCTGGAAACAGGAGATCTAATGGGTATATGGCTTTCTTGAGTCTTCCTCTCCTTTGGAAAACCATGGGGAATGATGTGATTGACTAGGTAATTCGCACTCTGGTGATATATGGGTTATTTTTCATGCCATTCACAAATTAAGAAAAGAAAAAAGTCTTTGTAAATCTGTTGACTAAGAATCCTGTCACTTCAAAAATGTCCTCAATTTTAACTTTATTTGAATCTCTTAAGAGAGAGCCTTGCTTTAAGTTAGATTCTTTGGTTTTCATTTCCTGAGTCTTTAGTTTCTTTTAGAAATCAACTCAAAAAGAATAAAACCATCAACCCTGAGCCTTCCTCAAATAGGATGATTGAGAGAATGCTACAACAATTAGCAGTGCCAACTTGCTAATGTTCTTGCATTCACTCAACAAATCTTAACCGCACCAGATGTTTTTCTCTCTGTGGGAGTGTGATGGTTAATTCTGTGTGTCAACCTGACTGGTCTAGGAGATGCACAGACAGCTGGCAAAATGTTGTTTCTGGGTGTATCTTGGAGGATGTTTCTTTTTTTTTTTTTTAATTTTTTTATTCTTATGTTAATCCCCATACATTACATCATTGGTTTTAGATGTAGTGTTCCATGATTCATTGTTTGTGCATAACACCCAGTGCTCCATGCAGAACGTGCCCTCTTTAATACCCATCACCAGGCTAACCCATCCTCCCACCCCCCTCCCCTCTAGAACCCTAGAAAAGTCTGTTTTTCAGAGTCCATCGTCTCTCATGGTTCGTCTCCCCCTCCGATTTCCCCCCCTTCATTCTTCCCCTCCTGCTACCTTCTTCTTCTTCTTTTTTTTTTTTCGTAACATATATTGCATTATTTGTTTCAGAGATACAGATCTGAGATTCAACAATTCACAATTGTTGTGAATTGCACAATTCACAGCACTTACCAGAGCACATACCCTCCCCAGTGTGTATCACCCAGTCACCCCATCCCTCCCACCCCACCCCCCACTCCAGCCACCCTCAATTTGTTTCCTGCAATTAAGAATTTGGAGGATGTTTCTGAAAGAGACTGACATTTGATTTGGTAGGTGAATAAAGAGATCGACCTCACCAATATGGATATGCTCATCCAATCTGTTGGGGGCCCAAACGGAACAAAAAGGCAAAGGGAGAGCAAATTCTTTCTTCTTGAGTTGGGATGTGCATCTTCTCCTGTCCTTGGACATCAGAGCTCCTGGTTCTAGGGCCTTTGTATCCTGAGACGTAGACCATTGGCTCCCCTATTTTCATGCATTTGGACTCAGACTGTCTTACAGATGTCAAATTGTGGGACTTCTCAGCCTCCATAACCACAGGAGTCAATTCCTATAATAAATCTCCTTTTTATACCTTTATCTATATTTATATATCTATACATCCATATCTATCTAACATCTATCTATCTACCTATCCATTCATCCATCCATCCATCCATATAATCTCCTTTTTACACCTTTATCTATATTTATATATCTATACAACCATATCTATCTATCTATCTATCTATCTATCTATCTATCTATCATCTATCTATCTACCTACCCATTCATTCATCCATCCATCCATCCATCCATCCATCCATCCATCCATCCATCCTTTGGATTCTGTTTCTCTGGAGAACTCTGAGTAATGCAAGGGTTAGACTAGTGAATAAGGTAAATGGAATCCTGCCCTCAAGAAACATGCATTCTACTTAGGGAGGCAGATGGCAAACAAGAAAACTAAAAATAATTTCAGATAAAGGCTCTGAAAAAACAAAGCAGAAGAGTGTGATGTTGAGAAGGAATATAATATCGCAGAGCAGTGGTTTTCAAAGTGCCTCAAAAATTTGACACTTTCCTGCTTTGCCAGGAATGGCAGAGAGAGGAATCTCAGCCCCCACTCTCAACAATTATGCTGAATGTCCTTGTGCAGGGCACAATCAACACAACTATATGTGGTGGTCTGAGCTACATGAAAAAAATGAGTAACTTTTTTAAAAAAATTTTACTTATTTATTTTAGAGAGCAAGAGAGTGCACATGCACGAATGTGCATGAGCAGTGAGGGGGAAAGAGAATCCAAGAAGACACACAGAGCCAAACTCCGGGCTCGATCTCGCAACCCTGAGATCATGACCTGAGCTGAAACCAAGAGTCTGACGCTCAACTGACTGCACCACCCAGCTGCCCCAGAAATGAGTAATTTTTATCTTTATTTCCTGTACTGGGCAGGGTCCTGCAGTCATGGCCAATTTCATGGGTGTGTTACCTGTGCAGTTGCTCAGGACCTGCGTTGAGAAGGGAGCAAGACTAGTTTAATGCTGTGCTCTTGACATCTTGGTATGCCTAATAATTTTATCTTTGAACTTCCTAAGGGAAGTCCGATAGGACCATGGAGACTGCTTGAGCAGAGAGATACATGCAATGTAACTGCCCAGTGTTCCTTGACATCCTATTTGTAAACATTCTCAGTGCCCCATGAGCACAGGATTCTGGTGGACACACAATGCATGGAAGTTCAACAAGACTCAAAGCAAGTACATGGTAAATGTGTTGCATCTATGACTGATTAGGCGGGAGCACCAACAACCCCAAGAGGATACATTTTCCTCTTGAACCAGAACTTGCTTTGAACTCTGGAAGGAGATAGTGGTGGTGTGGTGTCCTCAGAAATACCAGTGGCCCAGGAGCTCTGTCACATCCTTTCTTGCCCATGTTACTTTCCTGAACTAGACAACAATTTACACTGGTTATGATCGTGTGGAAAGAGAGGGCAAGATGGGGGAGCCAGGGTTCTTTTCCTTTCCGCCCTTCCTTGCCCATCCGTGAGCTTAAGGCACCGGGTGTTGGTGGAGTGCCCATGAGATAAAGAGCACTGAGTTTGTTTTATGCAGTGTTCTCACTGTCCTAGTAAGAACAAAACATATACGTGTATAAACTATGAAATACCAATTGTGTAATTTTGGTGAACCTGTGCATGAGTTAAATGCTAAACTCTTTGCAGACAGAATCAACACTGTGTGACATAAAAAGAAATGTTAAAATTCATACTAATAGTTTAAAATTTTATTTTATTGATTTATTTTTACTTAGAATGATGTTAAATAGCAAATTAAAAAAAAAAAATCCACTATGGCAAGTCAAGACAGACCATGAAAGAAAAAGAAAAGTCTTACATTTTACTAACTCTAGCAGCACTTCCTTTTTGGCTTTATGAGTAAGAGGCACTGCATTTTCATTTTGCACTAGGATCTGCAAATGATGAGCTCTTCCTGTCTGTGGGAAACTCAGTGAGTTCAAGAGACTGTAATGAAGAAATGATTGACACTGGGCAGTGAGAAATTGGGAAAGACATATCCTGACCTTTTCCCTCTCCTGCCCTCTGATCTTCTAGGCCCTTCCTTTGGCAAACCCAACTGGAAGCCAGCCAGCTAGGGAGCCTGGGGGATGCAGCCCATGGGATGAGGTTCTCAGGGCCATAAGACAGATCAGAGAAGGGCAGAGGAAGGATCGGGGTGGTGGCAAGATGAGAATAACCTTAGTATAATAAAAAGTAAATATTTGGTCTTCGCTTCCAGTTCCCAGCACAGAGCTCCTAAAACCCTTGGAATCTCCTTAGTGATAAGAATATATTTTATATCGCCTGGCAGGGGCCTCTGGATAGCATTGGGTTGGGGGCTAGCCACCAGAAGAAACTAGGCATGATTAGAGAGCTGTAACTTTCAGCCCCACCTGCTCCTGACCTCCAGGGAAGGGAGAAGAGCTAGAGATTGAGGTAATCGCCAATAGCCAGTAGCCAATGATTTAATTAATGAAACCACAAAATCCCCTAAATGACTGGGTTTGGAGAGCTTCTTAGTTGGTGAACACATCAAGGTGCTGGGAGGGTGATGTTCCCAGGGAGGACCTGGAAACTTTGTGCCTGTCCCTCTCACTTTGTGTGCATCTCTACTGCATTTGTCCCTGAGATACGGCCTTAGTAATAAGCTGCTAAACATAAGGAAAGTCTTTCCTTGAGTTCCATGAATCATTCTAGGGAAGTATTGCACCTGACGGTGAGGTCATGGGAACCCACAGATTTGAAGTTGGCTAAGCAGAAATGTGGGTATCCAGGGCACCCCGTCTGCAGCTGGTGTCTGAGGTGGGGACAGTCTTGTGGTTGAGCCCTTTACCTATGGGGTCTTCACTCACTCCTGACAGTGTCAGAATTGAACTGTTGGATATCTAGTTGGTGTTGGGAAAAAAATATGCACACTTGGTGCTAGGAGTGTAGTCCGAAAATATCACAGTAACCAGCACGCTGCCCTACAAATGGTGATAATGAATCCTGAGCTCTATACTAAGCATTTTTATGCCTTTCTCTTCAATTTCTCATAGTAGGATGAAATGGCCAAATTTTTAGTAAGCCCGCCAGGAAACCACAACTGAGGAGGTTTAACTCAGAGTTTCCAGGAACAACTAGTAAGTGTCAGATGCAGGATTCATACCTGCATTAGGTTCCTCTGGCTGCTGTAACAAATTACCACAAATTTAGCAGCTTAGAGCAATACAAATTTATTATCTTACAGTTCTGGAGATTGGGACGGAAAGGGCCTTACTGGGCTAAACTCAAGGTGTCAGCAGGGAGGCATTCCTTCTGGAGGCAGAGGAGAGAACCTGTTTCCACTGCCTTTTTCAGCCACTCGCATTCCTCAGCTTATGTTCCCTTTCTCCATCTTTAAATCCAGTAGGGTAGCAACTTCCATTCTCTCTTGCACTCTCTTGCTTACTCTTTCTCTCTTTCTCTGACTTTGACACTCCTGTCTCCCTCTTATAAGAACCCTTGTGATTACATTGGACCCACTTAGATGATACAGGATAGTCCTCTCATCTCAAGATCTAGTCATATCTGTAAAGCCTTTTTTGCCACATAGAGGAACACTTCATAGGTTTCAGGGCTCAGGATGTGGATATTTTGGGGGAGCTGTTATTGTGTCTACCATAACACAATGGGAGGTCTCCCATCCTCCAATCCTGTATGCTAGCAATGGAAAATCAGTGACATCTTGAATTTCAGAGCACAGCATATTTTTATAAGCCCACACTGTTTTTAAAACATTTGACTTAATTGCCAAGATTCAACTCAATAGTTTTCAAAGAAAATCTGCATTTGTAACTTCTCTTCAAGTTGTGAAGCCATGATTTTGGAAAAGTAAGAATAGGTCATATTGGCTATCCCTGGTACATGGGTTGTGGGCTGACCAGTTACTACAATCTCATAGTTTCCTGTTATGTTCTCAATATGGAGACCACATGTCCGTTATCATTCATCATCCTACTTCTGGCCACTGGGGGCATTTGAGCTTGCAGTCCCAATCTTCATCCCTCTTTATGTCTGTCTGTCTTCCTTCCTTCCTTAATTCCTTTCCTCCTTCCTTACTTTCTTTTTTTCTTTCAGATTTTTTTATTATTTATTTATTTGAGAGAGAAAGAGCACACAAGTCGGGGGAGGAGGGGCAGAGGGAGAGGGAGAAGCAGATTCCCCACTGAGCAGGGAGGCTGATGAGGGATTCAATCTCAGGACCTTGAGATCATGACCTGAGCTGAAGGGAGCCGCTTATCCAACTGAGCCACTCAGGTGCCCCCATGCTTTTCTTTCTTACTCATACACATCCAGTGGAGTTTTAAAAGATGAGCAAATTTAGCACATATGTCCAAAGACGAAGCTTCAATTTTTAAAATCTCGGCATTGCCAAATTATGTAAGCCTTACTCTGTCTCATTTGGGCATGGGTCAGCAAATATAAAAGCAGGCAAAAACCTGCACATAGTGACTTCCAGGGCATGGCTGTGATTTAGTTTGAAAGGCCTTTTGAAAAGCAACCATCTCGGTGCTCAGTGGAATGCAATGGAGCTTGTTAAAATAAGCCTTTTTCAAGTTATTGAATGTTTGCCAAGAATACACCCTGTTCTGAAAATTCTAAGAAGCCTCCTTAAGGTTTTAGAAGAGAATTCTACAGGCCTCTGCTAAAGTTCCAGATATTCTGTTTGTAGTAAGGATATGGGGGGGGGGGGCTGAAGGTGAATTCGGACTTTGTATTTTCTATGCAACAATGCATCTGGACATTGCCACGCTAGATTTAATAACCTTTAGCTCCTGCACTTTCTTGGACATACAGCTAATTTACAGGCAAGTAGCCCTCACATTGCTTCCACCTCTTCATCAGAAATGCTGGTGCCATCCTAAATTATGTGGTCCATGACATACCAGAGGCATGGCAATTCAGGGTAATATACTGCTGTGGTTCTACAATGTGGACCTTACGGTGATTATTAATGAAAAGCTGTGCTCTGTGTCAAATTAATGTGCCATGGAGTTATGCGTTGGCTCAAAAGCAAAGCCAGATAACTAATCTCTGCCTCCTGTTTATTAGCAGAATGCTGAGCTCATTATTGCCCTTGTAAATTGGCACTATGCTCTGAAATGCCTGTTGAGCCTTGATCAAGAATAAGGAGCATCCTCCTTCATTGGTAGGTTGTTTTTCCCTTTTCCACCAAGTTCAACCCGGAGATGGGGAAAAAAAAAAAAAAGCCAAATTATATTGTTGACCAGTCCAAATTAAGTCCTGTACCAAAAATTGAAAGTAGCACTTAGAGAGGAGCATGAGCTTTGTATCTAGGACCAGTTTAGTCTCTTCTTTGCATTCATCTATTATATAATCTACATAATAGTCCATGATATATGGAGCATGTGGCCCCATGATCTCAGCTTATGGTACATAGTAGATTCTCAGTAAATGCTCAGCAAATGTTCCATCTGATGTCAGCCACTGTGGAGGCTCTTTTTTCCTTCGTTCTTGCTAGCCCTCCTTCCCCTGTATTTGAGAAACTTCACCTGCACTTCCTTCCTCTTCCTGGTCATGGTGGTAGGCATGTCATACAAATTACGCTGATAATAGTATCTCATTCTTATAGACATAGTGACAGAACCAGGAGTCTGCACACGACCCAAGCAAAACCAATCAAAGCGCTTCCTAGAAATGGTTTGAAGATAAGAAAAGACCCATTTCCCCTTTTTTGAGTGTGCACTTGATAACAGCTAGAGCTGGGGACCAGAGTGAGACAAGCAAGGTGCCATAGGGTACAGGATTTAAGGACGCACTTACTCTCGGGATCTTGCAAGTGCAGAGTTGATACTTGAAAGTGAGAACCTCCCTGAATCATACACTGCCCCTGTCTCCCTGGCCTCAGCCTGGCCCAGGACACGAGAAGATGTGATCCTAGAAGTACCAGCACCCATTCCTTCAGCCACACAAAGAAATCCATTTCATTTGGAGAGGATGAAATCAATAAGCAGAGTCAGCCTGCCCCTAACGTTTATAGGGTTCAAGGCAAAGGTACAAATGAAATACACCTAACATATGTTTAAAGATTTATACTTTAGTAACAAAACTATAGCAATAGCCCAACTAACATTTGTGCCCAGTGACCATCAGCCATGTCCAAGGTCTTCCCCTCAGGACCTAGAGGCCAGAGGGGCTGAACCCCTCTCTCCTGACCTTCTAACCCTGCATGTCTGGGTGATAGCAGGCTCTGGAAGATGAGTCACCCTCTCACCAGACTCACCAAGGCCCAATCACTGAGGGACCATCCTCCTTAGCTCATTTTCCTGGCTTAGACATAAGTTCAGCCCAACTTTACCTATGTCAAAAAAAAGGCAACTATGGCAGGAGGGGGATTTTATCTTCATGTGAGATTAGAAGCAGAAAAGTTCCCTGGGTCAGGAAAATGTCCACATAGACTGTTGGAGTTTTCAAAATACCCTTTTAAACCAACTTCTGCATGAAATGAACTCAAAAAACAAGGAAAATAAAGCTCTGGCAAATGTGAAACCCCCTCAACCTCTCCACCATTCATGCAGTTTTAAAATGTCATACTCAAAACAACCCAAGGACAAAGGCCTTGTTTCCAAACAAGCAAAAGCATCACACATGTCAGCCCATCACCTGCCCAAACCTGTCCATAACTCTGCTGGAATTACACAGGTGATCCAAGCAAAAATGTATTTAATTATCCAGATTAAAATCTGAGGATCATGACTTTTATTTGCATGTAGAAATAGCTCTTCAGAGGGTGTTTGACATCAGTTTTCTGTTTTCAATTTCTTCCCTTCTCCCTCGAAATAATCTTATTCCAATATTTATCAATCAAACACTTTACCATGGATAAAGTGTTAACCAAAGCTCTAGCAGGATATATTATGGGATTTCGAGATCTTATCCTAAAACAAACTTCATCTCAACAGATGAGCTCCTGCATGATTTGATAATACGCTCCCTCCCTCACCGTAGAAGAATCTGAAGGCAAATGCAAACAGAGATAAAAATGAAGAGTCATTTAAGGCAGAGAAATGCCAAATGACCAGCTTCAGTTTCGGGTAGATTGAGTTTCCTGGTGTTCACGAAAAAGACTCTTTTCACCATAGTGATGTTGCCTGAATCCATTAAATGTCTTCTAATTGAGGGACCTTTATATTCCATCTGTATCCTATTATGTATCTGTAAGAAGGTTTCTCAACCTCAGCACTGCTGACATTTTGGGAAGGATAATTCTTAGGCCCACAGAGGGCTGTCCTGTGCATTGTAAGATGCTTAGGTACCAGTGGTACCCCGCTTCCATGGGATGACCACCGAATATATCCCCAGGAGAGGCCAAGTGTCCCCCGAGGGTAAAATCGCTCCTGGTTGAGAAACATGGTTTTAGGGGACATTGGAAGATGCTCGTCCAGCCAAACCTCAGTTTCTTTGTGAGGAATTGTCTTGGGTCCTCAAGATAATTCATGTGATTGTTCTTCCATTACAGAAGCTGGAGGGATCCTTGAAGGATCAATGAGCTAGAACTTTGATTCATGGCCTCAGCAGGGCCCAGGGAAGGTCAGTGATCTAGCCTTAGCAGTTAGGTTCTTTGCTAGAGTCTTGATTGGAGAAATGCAATTAGTGAAGAAATGGTTGAGTTTAGTCATTCTGGTAGCAATTCCCCAGCTGAGACCACTGAGTGATTACCATTCTTGATACCTGGTTCCTGTCTACTCCACATCTGGTCTGATGGCCTTCTCCCCCAACCTGCAACCTCATCTTATTCTTTAAATAAATTAGCCAGAGTTACAGTCCACCACTTGCAACCAAAGACCTTCACTAAAACAGATTCTTTATAGTCATTTCCTTATTGAATCTTTTTAAAACAATTAAGCAGTAAAAAAAAAAAGGAAAAAAATAGAAAATTCAAGAATTAAAAATATTTTAAACAATTTAACTGACCAAATAAATGATTCTTATACTCAAACAATTAAAAATCAAGCAATATTTATTATACATCATGTGCCAGTGTTCTGTGTGCTTATGATATAAACTTTATTTCTTTTCATAAATAAATTTGCTCTTTGATTTAGTTATTTCAAACAAACAAGCAAAAGTATTACAACATGACAGTAATGACAGTAACTCTTTACTTGAAGGATACTCAAACATTTAGTAGCAAACCCCAAATTTCAAAATCCCTTACTCAATCTTAATATATTATTAGTATATATTTGTATTAGTATGTATTTTTGTCTTCTATATCATGCTTTATGTAAGTATAAAGTTTAGCTTTATACTGAACTTTTAACTCTTTTAACTCTGAGAACACTAAGCCCTTTTGAGGATGACAAAACTTTTTAATTTTAAATAAGACATTTTTAAGTATTGGAGACTTCAATCTTCCTCAGCATCCCAATTATGTCTGTCTTGAAATTCTCCACTTATTCACCCAATAAATTAACTTCTTCCTGTAAATCGTTGATCATATGTGCCAGTTATCAATTTATTACCTCTCAGTCCCAAATCCAGCCTTCAGCACCTGCCCTCCAATCATGGCATTGGACCCTGTGCACAGTTCTCCTTTGCCAGCAGACACAATGTTGAGCTTTGCTAGGAGAGGCACCTGGAGAAGAAAGCAGTTTCTCTTCATCATTCCGGTGTGCTCTCTCAGGAAGCTCCTGCAAAGCGCGTGGCTTCTAGAGTGGCCAGCTCCCGTGGCACAAACAGCTTCAGCAGCAGGTGGCTTCCCTAGCTCTGCTTCCTGCAGCATTTGAAATCAGGCAACCAGCAGCATGTGACACCTCCCTGAACACAGCCCCACTCTAGCACCCTCTCACGTGACTTTCCAGAAAATGCTGACGTGACACCATCCCATGGACAGCTCAGTCGGACACCCCAGAGAGATTTTCTAGAGTCCTGCTGGTGCAGTTCCTCAGCAGACTTCTCCACTATCTGTGAACCATGACCCAGTTCTCTTAGACAAGGTTTGAAATCACAGCCTGTGGGAAAGGGACCTCTTCTTCGGGCACTCTGTTTCAGCCCAGGAGGTGGGTGATGCTTTATCTGCTATTCCTGTATTCTTTAGAACCTCTTTACCCTCGCTAGCTAATCCCCTGTTACTTTAACACCATGATGAAGTTTAAGTCCTTTATATAAAACTTTTCATTTTGAAATTGCTGGGTGGTTTCTCTGCTGACTGGATCCTGATGTATCATTTTTTCTTTTTAAAAAAAAATTTTTTTTTTATTTATTCATTTGAGAAAGAGAGAGAGAGAGAACCAGCAAGAGCACGAACAGGAGGGAGGGGCAAAGGGAGAAGCAGACTCTCCGCTGAACAGGGAGCCAGACCTGGGACTTGATCCCAGGATCCTGGGATCATGACCTGAGCCAAAGGCAGACGCTTAACTGACTGAGCCACCCAGGCGCCCTGATTTTTTCTTATTTTATTACTAACGTCCTTGTCTGATAATTCCAACATGTCCATCATACATGAATATTTTTCTGTTGATTTTTAAAAAATTTTGGGATGGCCAATGTCTAGTAACTTTTGATCATATTGTGGATATTGTGGGTAATACTTGGTAGAGATTCTAGATCCTCTTATCTTCTGAGGAATGATGACTTTTGTTCCAGAAGATACTTAAATTATAGGAAGATATCCTTGATGTTGTGGAGGCTTGGTTTGTAATTCTGTTATTGTGGGACTATTTTATTTATTTATTCATTCATTTTTATTGAATAAATTTGATATATAACATGTAAATTTAAGTTGTGCAACATGTTAATTTAATACACTTTTATATTGCGATATGATTGCTGTCATAGTGGATATTTAGCACTTCTATCATATTAAGTCATTATACTTTCTTTTTAGCGGTTGGGATAAGTAGGTTTTAGTCTCTTAGCAAGTTTGATGATTGTACTATAATATTGTTTTCTATATTAGGACTATTTTATTTTGATACTTAGTCCTGGGACATGGTTCTTACTCTTAAGGCATGGTTATTTTGAATAGAAAGCCAGGATGTTTATTAAGCCCCTCTAGTTTGGCAAGGCTTGAACTACGAACTCTATCTCCCCAGCACTGGGCAACAGGTAACATCTGCTAAATTGACATTACAGCTGTTTTCTCTTAGCTTCCTTGGAGTTCCACTCCACAGATGGACATTTTAGAAGTCAAAAAATGATTTGAGGTTAAGGGTGGTTTTGTGAGAAATGGGGACTTCCTCCCTGTGCCTCAATCCTTTCTGGGATTCCCTTCCCCCCCCAATTTCTAGCCACATTGGCATCCCCAAACTCTTGTCTCCTCATTTTCTGATTTTTAGCCTGCATTTATAGAATGGACTAGAGTTTCACAGGGTAAAAGGCATATAAATGTGGATCTAACCCTGTAGAATCCCTTCTTTCAAGGTTTTATCTTCTGTTTATACCTACCTGTTGTTGCTCTCCTGTGTTATTTCCATCATCTATTGCTGTGTATGAACACACCCCTGATCTTCGTGGCTTCTAACACAAATTGTTCATTTAGCTCTTCTTTCTTTGTGTTGGCTGGATGGTTTTTATCTGAGCTGACTTGGCTTATTTGTGTTGGGCTCCCTTTTGTACCTGTGACCAGACAGAGGGCTAACTCGTGCCTCAGTGGTCCAGGATGGCCTCACTCCTATCTGGCTGGTGGGAGGCTGTCAAAAGTGGCAAATGAGCCATATGTCTTTCATCCACCAGCCTAACTTGGGTTTCTTCTTAGTCATGGGTTTTCAAAATAGCAAAGGGGTCAGTCTCAATGAACAAGTGACATACTGGCCATGTTTCATTGGCCAAAGCAGGTGCCATGGCCAATCCAGGTTCAAGGGCTTGAGAAATAAATCCCATCTCTTGATAAGGGGGGCTACCACATCGCATCGTGAGAGAATGGATGCAACAGGGGAAGAATTGTAGCCTCTTATACAAGCTATCACAAGTTCCTTCAAGCTATTTATAGTTTGGAGTTATTTTGGAAGATTGGTCTAATATATGCTCCTCCACTATTTCCAAATTTGTACTTGTTGCATCTTTAAGTGAATGTGGACACCATATGCCATTCACCTTATGTGATCTGTTATGAATTTGCTTACACACTTTATGTGGTCTTGTATAAGCTATTAAACTAAGGGAGAGTGTAGCACTAAAACAATCCTGATTATGCCTACTATATGGAGGACACCTTCCATACAAGAGATTTTTCTTGACAACTAAGTCCGATTTAAAACTCCCACAATGTAAGACAAGCTTTAATGTGTGATTCTTAATAAAAGGTAGTTTAGAGAGATTAGAATTATTTCCAATTTTGCATAAGGTCAGAATTTTTGGATAATTGAATAATTCAGTTTCTGCTAAAATGTAACCACAATATATATTCAAAGATATAGCAAAAGTAGCTTTATTCCCAGGGCTGCATAAAATAAATTAATCTGACAATATGAGTTAGCACATTTTGGGGTTGTAGTGTTATCGCTTGGTATATAATACTTGATGGAGCAGAACAATTTATTATAGTTTTTAAAATAATTTAATCATATTTTAATAAAATTCAAATAAAACATTTTCACAGTCCTTGAAATACCTCTACCAAAAGGAACATAGTTTTAAATATTCTATTTCATATGTGGCTTCTGTCACAAGATCGTAGATGTCTTGAGAACAGAATCCCTATCTTATTATTGTGTCCTACACTCCTAGAAAGTAAGGATCCTCAATATTTTCTTTAACTGAGGTTTAATCAAATAATAAATCATTAACAATTTGACTAGAGGCAAAAAAAGTTTTGGCCTTGAATGGTGATTAATTTTACAGTAAGCTCTGTAAGTTAGGCACCATAAATAGTATCACTTGTTAATTTATTTAATAAACATTATTGAGCCCATATTATGTACCTAGGTGTTATGAGAAGTCTAATTGTTACCAATAGGAATACTGAATAGATTTTGTAAGCGTGCAGCTCACAGTATTGAAGTGGTAAGAAATATAATCATAAAATCCCTGTTAGCACATGCACTGTGGTTGAGATTCAATTTAGAAACACCCACACTGTTCCTATGTTTCTCCTTTACTCTCATTCTATTGCCACACTCAAAACACTTCCAATACTGATGTATGGCATTTTTCCTCACACCAAGCAATCCTGTGATACCAGCTGGGTGTCCTACAATTTAACTCAATTCTGACATTATCTACCTGGAAATAGCGTCAGATCCCACAGGTTACGGGGCTCAGTCCCAAGAGACTGCTCTCTATTTCAGATGCTGATTCCAAGTGTAGATTTCCAGGTTACCACAGCTTCTGTCCAACTTACTACGAATCACGGTTCCCCTGCCACTCTTTGGGTTTGATTAATTTGCTAGAGCAGCTTACAGAGCTCACAGAAGCATTTACGGTTTCCAGTTTATTAAAGAATATGATAAAAGATACAGATAGCCAGATGAAGAGATACATAGGGTGAAGTCTGGGAAGGCCCCAAGTCCAGGAGCTTCTGTCCTTATGGAATTGGGGTGTGTCACCCTCCTAGTATGTGGATGTGTTCACCAACCTGGAAGCTCTCCAGACCCCACACTATTGGGATTTTTATGGAGGCTTCCTCATGTAGGCATGATCAATTATTAACTCCATTTCTAGTTCCTTTCCCCTCTGTGAAGAGTAGGGAGTGGGGCTGAAAATTCTAAGATTCTAATCATGGGTTGGTCTTTCCAGGGACCAGCCCCCATCCAGGAGCCATCCAGAATCACCTTATGAGAACAAAAGATGCTCCTAGTGCTCTTATCACTTAGAAAATTATAAAGGTTTTAGGAGCCTGATGCCAAGAACTGGGGAGAGAGACCAATATATGTATTTTCTATTATCTCACAAATGGAAAATGGTGCAGCCACCCTAGAAAACAGTTTGGCAGTTTCTTAAAATGTTGACTATTTTAAGACAAGTATCAACCCAAGAGAAATGAAAACATATGTCTACACAAAGACCATATGAGAAATTGTATGACAATGTCAGTTAGCAGCATTTTTCATAATAGCCAAAAGGTGGAAACAACCCAGATGTCCGTCAACTGGTGAATGGATAAGCAAAATGTGATATGTCCTTACAGGGAAAAGCATTCATCAATTAAAAGGAACAAAATATGGATACAGTCTACAGCCTGAGTACATGGATAAATACATACATGAATCAACCTCTAGAACATGATGCTAAGTTAAAGAAAACAAACACAAAAGACCACATGTTGCATAATCCCATTTATATGAAAAGTCCAGTCAAAGGCCAATCTGCAGAGATAGAAAGCAGATTAGCAGTTGCTTGGGGCTGGGGTCCGGAACGGTGATTGCAAATGAGCATGAACTTTATTTTTGGGGTCATGGAAATATCCCCTAATTAGATTGTGGTAATGGTTGCATAATCCTGTAAATCTTTTAACAACTACTAAGTTGCACACTCAAAATGAGAAAATTTTACGGTTTGTAAATTATACCTTGATAATGCTGTTTTTTTAACCATCATTAATAGGAGGTACTATATTTTGGTTCAGAGAAGGCATACTGGAATAGTTGACCTGAGGTACATGTAAAGGGTGATAAAAATTGGCTATTTGAAATTTCTTTGGAGATTGATAGCCTGAGAAAAGGTTACCACAGAGATGAAAAACAGCATGATATATGTTGAGTGTTGTTTGGTATTAGTGTGTAGGATCTACAGTAATTTCTGTTTCAGTAAAATAGTAATGAGAGATAAGGATAGAGATGTTGAACGTAGCTAGAACAAAGAGGGCCTTGGTGATTGATCGCATGCGGGAAAGAACTGTGAGGGGAGAATCATGGAAGAATTCTAAGATTTGGGCTCAATGAGTGGGTAAATGATGATTCTAACAGCTGAAATGGAGAATCCAGGAGGGACTATTTAAGGGAAAAGATAATAGATCAGGTACGTATGCCCATCCTGGTGGCAGTATTTTAGCAGGCCATTGGGAATATCAGAAGAGACTGGATATAGGCCTGTATTTGAGCATCATTAAGATGGCAACTGAAACTATGTGAATAGATTATTTAGCCAGAGTAAACATGTAGATTGAAAAGAACTGTAGGTAAAGAATGGAATCTCAGTGACCATGAGGAACTAGAAACAGAAAATCATTTTGTTTGGTGCTTTTCAGGCTAGAGTTTCCAATGGACTGACTGAGCTGGACTCTGGTCTTCCTAACACACTTTTACCAGAACTATTCAACTTTTTATCTATTTTTGCAAGGTATTAAAGATGGCCAGCAGGAATGGTGGAGAAATATTCAAAACCATCTTTATGGTCTGTGTGGGTTACCTGCTAGTTGGATAAGGTAACATCTGAGAACAGACAAACTACTTACAATGTTTTAAATACTGTTAATTGACAAAACAATTTGCTAGTGAACTGAAAGTGACATATTTCTGTCTTTCCTATCTCAAATAAATTATCCATATTATTCACTAATTCAACTATGATAAAGGATCAAAATATTATTTTAATAACAATTTGAAATTGTCCAGTGATGGGCAGGGATTCCAAAGAAAGTCAATCAAAGGCAACATCATTTTCCCCCTCTCTTGTGGTTGGTCTTTATTGCTAATCCACTGGGTCATTTTTTTTTTTTAATAGAAATTGTCTTAAAGGTTCCTAGAATTGTAAGAAGTCATCCCAATTCAGTTTCCTCAATTTAATCAGCAGAATGTTTGCACCAATGTCTGCTCCCTGATAGAGGAATTCCTATATGTGGCTTTGGATTTGTGACTTTTACAGAATGTTGCAGGTGGAAGGAAACTTCGAATTAATCTTTATTTACTCCACACTGATGTGGAATGACCTTAAACATGGACCAAATGTGCCCTTAACCATGTTTTGTTGGGCTTGTTTGCCCAACATTTCACTGTAATTTTAGTTTAATTTAGTTAGGTTAAATTTCTTTAAAAGGAAGATTTATCATAAGAACCTGGATTTTTCAGCTATTCTTATACAAAATTTGGAAGAGTATTCGGGCACATTCTCACATGTTAGCAATCAGCTAAGACTAAGCAGTGGCTGCCATCTTTCAATGAGGCATATGCTTTCTAGTTGCCAAAGTCAGATTCCCAGTTAATGCTGGCCAGTTTATTAAATTACTTTTTTTTAAACCAAAAAAAAAAAAAAATTTCAGTGTTACTCAACCGTGATTTCTCACCAACCATAATTTATTTGTAGTTATTACTGGGTTAGTCTGCAGATACACATGAAGACTGTTTTTAAATGTGATTTTCAACATTTTCTGTTGAGCATGCTATCTGAGCATACATTTGCCCAACCAGTTCCATGCCAGAGGAAACTAATTTGTGTTGTCACTTGTATGATAATTATTGCATTTACAAGACAGTTTGAGACTCAATCTGGTACTATTTTCTTTTTAGTATACAGAAATCGCATAATTTACTATTCATTATATATAGCTGTTATAGGAAGTATGTGAACATTTTGGGATAAAAATTTTTTAAAATACAGCAACTCGACTTGTCTATTAAGGCGATTCAGACTTGAAAAGCTCTAAGCATTCATGCCAACATCTGTCTAATCCAGGAAGTGAGTCTGGTCTGGTGATGGTGGCAAGAGCTTGAATTTGAGCACTCTACTGTGGGATTCTGGACAGCTTCCTGTTTGAATTATTGCTCTGAGTGATGTAGAACTTGGCTGAGATAAAGCACTGTTGGGACTAAGACTGAAAACAGATGTTGTGACATCTTACCTCTTTAATTTTTAGAGTCTATTATTTGCCTGGGTTGGTAAAACTGGTGTTGGTAAATTGAGACTATTTATCTAGAATTTAAGTCACAAATCTGTTCAGTGATTCATATAGGAAAAATTCCCAGAGACTTGCGATGTAGTCTGGGACAGCTGGATGTAGAAATGTCAACAGCTGTTCAAAACGCTGGAGCTTCATACAGCATAAGACAGAACAGAGCCCAAGATCATCACTGCAGGTGAAAGCTAAATAGTTGGCATGAAAGAGGTAATATGAATTATCTGGAAATTATCCAGCATGATGGACAGCTAGTCTTCTTTCTTTGAAGGCATCTTTTCCTTCTTTTTTTTTTTCTTCTGAGAAATAATACTTTTTTTTTTTTTAGAATAATCATGCCATTATAAGTAGAATGCTAAAGTAGAGACCTATTGAAAATTGAGTCATTGATCCATGGGTCAATACCAGCTGGAATAGCAGCTCAGAAACCCAGTATTAATAAAGGTTCAAAAGGAAATCCAGGGTCCAGAAATATAAGATCCAAATAGATGAAGGGTAGCAAGTCCAGAGGAGCACATTTATTCATGCCTTTGGCCATGGCAGGCATTGCCAATCAATTGGACACTCTGCTATTGAGCCTAGATATGGCGTACTTCTCAATCCCATCCTTCAGATAGCCGCAAGCCTTAGCTCAGAGGCTGAAGCCTACTTACCATCCTACTTACCAGTTCAAGAGATCTAGTTCACTTTTCCAAAAAGATCAGAGTGGAATGCATGTAAGGGCTACAGCCAAGTCAGGGTGTTATGTATTACTTTAGCACCAGCCAAGGGTGGGCAGAGGTTCTTCTTCAACTCTGCTGAGGGTGGAGCCCCTAGATGAAAAGGAAGAGAACATATTCTTATAACTCAGTTTTTCTGAACAATGGTTGCTGTCAAGTTCAGTAAAATGGTTCATTTTACTGAAGGGGATTCTTTTGGATTTAAATTATCCCACTGACTTACATTACTTGGAAAGGTATCTATTTTCTATTTGTGTCGAATTATATGAACATAGGTGAATCTCATTTATTATTTCAATAAAAGGTACTTTTGTGTGTTCTGGGAATCTAAGAATATGTTGTTCTTCATAAAACCTCATTACCTATGGGGAAGATGTGTTACATTCTGGATGGGATGTTCTGTTCCAGGCAGGTCCTAGAGCAAACATTACTGCAGATTATTTATGGACAAGGTTACATTTTGTTCCTTCTGTCATTCACCAGTATGCTTGTGACTCTCTGAGCATTCCCCCTTTTGTCATCATATTCATTTGTTCTTTCATGAATTTTAACATTACCCATTTATATTCAGGCTTCTGTTTTAATATAACCAACTAATTCTGGATCTTGTCAGATCTGCCTCCGTATTTCTGCTGTAGCCATTTATGAATCTTTCGTTGCTGGGTTATCGCTTTAAAGATATCCATCAGCAGCATAAGACATTTTTGTTTAATATGACCTGATCCTCTTCAAGGGCTTTTCTTACATTTATTCATCTTTGGGGAAGAGTAGTATAGAAAATGGCCAAGAGCATCATGCATGAATAAGTTATGTTGTTAAAATCTTAGTGTAGGGCCATGAATGTAACTTATGCTCCCATTAGACTTTAGAGAAAGGTTGTATCTTGAACATGGTTTTTGCAACATTTTCTTCTAAAGTATCCTATGATTTGTATATAAGTGAACATCGCTTCATATTATGCTGAGCCAACAGCATTTTCTTTAGTTTTATTTTTTTAGTAAAATGCCATGTCCCTTAAACATTTGTAAAAGAAAAATGAAAATATGATAGGTAGACAGGCTAATGCAGTATTATTTAAAATGTAATCATTAGGGGCGCCTGGGTGGCTCAGTTGGTTAAGCGACTGCCTTCGGCTCAGGTCATGATCCCGGAGTCCCGGGATCGAGTCCCGCATCGGGCTCCCTGCTCGGCAGGGAGTCTGCTTCTCCCTCTGACCCTCCCCCCTCTCATGCTCTCTCTCTATCTCATTCTCTCTCTCAAATAAACAAAATATTTAAAAAAAAAAATAAAATGTAATCATTAATAATAATGATCAATATTAATGCAAGTATTCTTCTTTTTTTTTTTCTTTAACATTGGGTGAAGTTTGGAGATCTGGGTTGCAACTTTACCACGTAATGCAAGCCTTCCATTCTTTCTCTTTTGCTGACAAATCCCAAATTAAAGTCTTGAAAATTCATTTCCACGTGCTCTCTTTTGTCATCAAAATCAGAATATTTGAAGTTGGGATTCAGACTCCCGTGTTTTTAAAACTTCCTAGGTGATTCCAAAGTGCACCTAAATTGCTCTTAGCACCTCTGGGGCTCTAGATTGTATAAAAAGTTATGGTAAGGAAAGGATTATTAGGATAGTAAGTTTCCTTATGGCCTGGAGAGACTCTGTTGGTTTACTCAACAAACATCCATTCTCAATCCTTTCTCTCCTGTAAGCATCCCAGTTAGACCCAGACACCTTCTTAGTAGCAGGATATGGGTTTTGAATTGGTGCTGGTCCAGAGACAGTATGTGGCATGGGTTAGGACTGTAGGAAAGTGGCTAAGACAGTTTGAAGTTCTGACAATGGGTCCCGCTAAAAGATCATGGTGGCTTCGCTCAAGGCAACTGCAGTGGAGATGGGGAGAACAGATGTGCTTGAGAGATATTTAAGAGTTTTACTTGACAGGAATTGATGACAGATTATAAGTCAAGTTGGGGGCATAAGGAGGTGTCAGGACTCCAATTTCTGACTGTAGCAACTTGAGGGGTGAAGGTTTACTAAGATCTAAATTGTGGACCCTGTCAGAAATGGGGTGATTGAGATAAGCAAGGAAGTTCAGAATTAAAGGGGGTACAATGTCCAGGATGGGATTCTAAAGATGGGCAGGAAGAGGGGCTAGCAAAGTCAATGGGGTAACGAGGAGAAAAACCAAGAATGTTCAGTATCACAGAAACAGAGTAAAACAGTATTTTAAAGTGATCAGTGTGGGGCACCTAGGTGGCTCAGTTGGTTAAGCAACTGCCTTCGGCTCAGGTCATGATCCTGGAGTCCCAGGATTGAGTCCCGCATCGGGCTCCCTGCTCAGCGGGGAGTCTGCTTTCTCCCTCTGAACCTCCTCCCTCTCATGCTCTCTCTCTCTATATCTCATTCTCTCTCTCAAATAAATAAATAAATAAAATCTTAAAAAAATAAAAATAAAGTGATCAGTGAGGTCAAGCAAAATAAGGACTGAAATGGGCCAGTGAGTTTAATAGCTTGGGAGACTCACAAGATCAGACGAGTTGGAGATTATTATACCAAACCTTGATATGTTTATGAATTCATGTGTAAACATAATGTGAATATTAGCTGCTTCCCCTCAAATCATAAACTCACTGAAGATAAGGATATTTTATTTATTTTGTATCAATAACACCCACCTCATCTCTTGCCTCAAACCTATGGTTAGCAAATATTTGGAGGCATAATAAATGAACACACCATGACACATGATTAGAAGACTTTGCATTTTTTTTCAGAACTTTTTTTTTTAATTTTATTTTATTATGTTATGTTAGTCACCATACAATACATCATTAGTTTTTGATGTGGTGATCTTTAAGAATTATTTTTCGTTCTGACACTATGAACCCAATTTTAATCCATACCTTTAAAATTCCAATTGGGGAAAGTCTATCCTAGGCCATAAGATTTTCCTGATTTCACAATTATAGTCCCCAGAATTTGGGAATTTATAATTCCAGATAGAGGAAAATTTGAAAATATGAGTTCCTGTTTTACTGGCCTCATCTGGAAATGATGACTTCCAGTTTGCTTATTACCAGTTTACAAACTGATGTGTTTACTTTAAAGTGTGCTTTGCTTTGATGGAGACAAACTCTGTGTTATCAGCTGATCTCATCAGCTTTCTATTCTTTTATGTAAATGTTATCAGAATAGAAAATATAAAGATGTTATCCAACATCTAAATATAATACCGTATACTTGGTAATTTTGTTATTTCAGGGCATTTTATTATGTTCCTAGTTTCTGGACATTAGATATGATAAAAAATTAAGTATAATAATATTTTCATTATGAAAATATCTATTATAGCATTGGTGGAAAATACATAACAGTATAAAAAATAAAGATACTTGTTTTGTTCTTTATATTTTGGTACAGATGCTTTTAGTATTTTTCAAAACATTTATGTCATAAAGAATTCTATTGGGCTTCACAAACTGTTTCCTAAATTCATTGAACTCATTTTTTTCTTGGTCATTATGTTGAGACCATTTTCTAAACCAAGTGATCTTCTATGAAACACAACACACACACACACACACACACACACATACTTCCACTGCATGGGTGAACCCAAATTCATTTAAAGAACTTCTAATAGTTAGACATTTAGGTAATTTCCAATTTTTAAATATTATAAACAACATTTCAGGGCATGTCTTTAAGGCTAAATCTTTGCATAAAGCTTTGGTTTTTATCTCAGAATACACTTCTAGAATTGAAACTGCAAAAATAAAATGTAGACATATATAAGTTACGGATAAGTAATGCAAAATTTGCAGGCATTAAAAATGTTGCACTCATACATATTGAATATAGAAAAAAATGGGAAAAGAGTAAAATAAGAATTGCTTTTAATTCTGCTTACCTGAGATGGAACTTATTGTTTAATCTCACAGATTATGTTTATTAAATATGCTCAGTTCTCATCCTATCTGCATTTTCTGGTAGTTAATGTATCATTTTTGACATAGGATATAACACATAACTTATAGCGTACAATATGTTATATAATATATGATATAGAATATGTGATATGTGATATAGATATATAATATATAATGACCTCACTAAACGTTTGTCATTTTCTTTACTGAGATCTTGCACATTGATCCCTGTTCATTTTTATTTTTAAGTGAGATTTCATGTTTCCTTCTTTATCATGGTAGGTGGGTCATTTCCTTTATCCTAGGTAAATATTGCTACTACATAGGTGAGCTTTTAATTCCAAATATTTCATTTGTAACAGACCAACTTACTAAAATCCCTTAAAACTTTCCATTTTTTTTCAGATAATTTTTGTGAATTATCTAGACAAAATAATTTTCTTTTCTTAATAGATAGGGTAATTTACTTCATCATCTCTGAAATTTTATCTTTATTTTTCCTTCTGTCCTACCTTCCCTCAATTCATCCTTCCTGCCTCCCTTCCTTCCTTTCTTTCTTCCCTTCTTATTTTTGTCTTTTTCTTTGGCTAAAACCTGATGAAAAATGTAGTAGTGCTGATTATGATTATGCCTGTTTTATCCATTATTTCTAAGGGGTTATGCCTGATGCATTTTCATTATGTGCTAGGTGAGATTGACTATGAGATTTTAAGATTTTTTTTTATAGTTTAACCATAGTCTTTGTGGCACATCTGGCATTAATGTGCTAATGTTTAATTTATAATTTTGTTCTAATTTGGTTCTAGGTTTTTAAGTGAGCTAGGACTATGAGTTTTTGTGTCTAGGTGGCAGTGGTCCACATGTGTGCATGCATGTGCATACTATTTCAGATTTGACAATACAGAACTACTAGCCTTCCTAGCTGAATTGGAAAATTTGTAATTTTCATCTGGGCTTTCAAAAAGTTTAAATAACCTGGAACTCATCCTTTCTTAGAGAGTGTGAGTAAACAGCTAACACTATGAGCCTTGTCCAAGCACCATAATCTCTTGCCTAGACCGACTTGATGTCCCAGGTCCTATCCTGAAGTCCCCCTTGGTATATTGTTTATCAAGCAGCTAGAATGGACCTTATATTTGTCAGAACATGTCCCTTCTCTGCTGAGAACTCTCCAGAGCTTCCTGTGTTCTACCCAAGGCTGTAACCCTGCCTTGCTGACCCTTCTCTGCTCCTGTCCCATCCCACTCACTCTCTCCAGCCCCTTGAGGTTCTCTTTGTTGTTTCTGTAATAAAACAGAATTCATCCCAGATTACCACCCAGCGTCTTACTTTGCTTTCTTCAGGCATTCTTCTATGGTCTCTTATCAGAATCACTTTCCTGGCCCACTGTGTACCTCACCCCCCACCGCAATTTTCCTTAAGCTAACACATCTAGGATTTAATTATATACCAATCACTCTTCTAAAGATTTTCCACATTAACTCACTTAATCCTCACGACAACACTGTGGGGTAAAAAACATTCATCCCATTTTGCAGATGAGAAAGATGAGGCATGAATGTTTGAGGTAAATTACCATGTTCACAACAGCTGCTAGGTAGGGTAGTGGGGATCACAGCCAGATAGGCAGACGCCCACAAGGCCACTCATTCTTTCCACAACTCTCACTGCTTGCCCCGATTTGTTCCCATGACCTACTTCACCACAACCTGACATTCAAGATATATTCAGTGGTTGTCCAATTAGATTGGGGATTTGCTCCCAGCTGGATTCCTGCTCTATTCTTGGGCCCTACAGCGACATTTGGCATTCACAGGCTCCCAATAATACATATATTTTTTTTTACTTTTTTTTTACTTTTATTTTATTATGTTATGTTAGTCAACATTCATTACATCATTAGTTTTTGATGTAGTGTTCCACGATTCATTGTTTGCATATAACACCCAGTGCTCCATGCAGAATGTGCCCTCTTTGATACCCCTCACCAGGCTAACCCATCCCCCTATTCCCCTTCCCTCTAGAACCCTCAGTTTGTTTCTCAGAGTCCATAGTCTCTCATGGTTCATCTCCCCCTCCGATTCCCCCCACTTCATTTTTCCCTTCCTACTATCTTCTTCTTCTTCTTTTTTTTTTTTTTTTAACATATAATGAATGATTTGTTTCAGAGGTACAGGTCTGTGATTCATCAGTCTTACACAATTCATAGCACTCACCATAGCACATACCCTCCCCAATGTCTATCACCCAGCCACCCCATCCCTCCCACCCCCCACCACTCCAGCAACCCTCAGTTTGTTTCCTGGGATTAACAATAAATTCAATAAAAGAATTAGGAAAATAAGCTGAGTGTAGAGTTTGGTTTGTTTTTGTTTTTTTTGCAGGAGTGAGTCTCTGGTAACTTTTTTTTTTATGTTATGTTAATCACCATACATTACACATCATTAGTTTTTGATGTAGTGTTCCATAATTCATTGTTTGCGTCTAACACCCAGTGGTCCATGCAGAACATGCCCTCTTTAATACCCCTCACCAGGCTAACCCATCCCCCTATTCCCCTTCCCTCTAGAACCCTCAGTTTGTTTCTCAGAGTCCATAGGCTCTCATGGTTTGTCTCCCTCTCCGATTTCCCCCCCTTCATTTTTCCCTTCCTACTATCTTCTTCTTTTTTTAACACATAATGTATGATTTGTTTCAGAGGTACAGGTCTGTGATTCATCAGTCTTACACAATTCACAGCGCTCACCATAGCACATACCCTCCCCATGTCTATCACCCAGCCACCCCATCCCTCCCACCTCCACCACTCCAGCAACCCTCAGTTTGTTTCCTGAGATTAATAATAAATTCAATAAAAGAGTTAGGAAAATAAGCTGAGTGTAGAGGTTTTTGTTTTGTTTTTTTTTGCAGGAGTGAGTCTTTGGTAACTTTTAAAAGCTTTCAGTATAGTTCTTGTTCTATTAGGTTGTGTACATCCTGAGTCATTGGTCATTTTTTTTTCCTCTAGAAAATTAGTTTTCTAGATGCCTCCCCCACCAACTGTATACATAGAAGGCTACAACTTTAAATATTCTCTATTCATATGAAAAACAATTTCCCTTTTTAGCCTTAATATTGTGCTTTGTGATTTACCTCTTGTTTTTACTCAGTCTAGTAAGGCTGAGTAAAATTATGAGTTAGTAAGGGTTAAAAAAAAAAAAAAAGAACCGGTTCCTACATATAATCAACAGACCCACTGCGTTTTCTGATTTCTATTTTTGCTAAAACTCTGTTTCTTGATTCATTTTTTTCCTTTCTTTCATTAATTTCCATCATCATTATTTTTCACTTTATCTCACTTATTGTCATTTTTCCTTACATAATGATGGAACTACTTGATGCTGAATTTGCCTCTCATTGCAGGTTGGGGCATACCCTATAATTCTGGTGTTTCGTTCTTTTATTTCCCAAATAGACTCCGACTGCAATTTTAATTACTTCCTTTACTCAGTAGTGAATTAAGCATTTTTTTGTTTTCCCAAAGGCTGATAAAGTTTAGATATTTAATCTTTTTATATTAGCTGCTATGTTTGTTGAATGATAATCACATAGTATGGCTACCACAATTTATACTTGTGGGGAAATTGCTGAGGCTTTTGCTTGGGCTAGAGAAATGGCATCATTCTTCCTACCTTTTTTAAGGAAATGTGAAAAGAATGCATATTGTTGTTTTCTTCGGGTTCACACATCAATATATATATTTTTTAATCTGATGATATTCATTGTATGGTTTATTTCTTATACTCTACATCCATTATGATGCTCATTATGAAACAAATTATTATTACCAATAATAAATGTAATGAAAGCTTTGGAATATTGGATACTAACTGTGGAAGATACTGTATGTATTATCTTACTCATTTTTTCTTCAACCCAGTGAGTGTTACTATTTTGATTGACGAATAAATTTGAGGCTTGGAGAGGTTAATTAACTTCCTCAAGATTACATGGCTGGTAAAGAGAAAAGCAAGATTCAAACTCAGATCTGGCTGAATTCAAAGTCTACCTATAATTTTAATCATTGTCATATACTGAGAACATAATCCATCTGGTTTAGTATATATGGGATAGGTTGATAATTAGTGGATGCTAGTGTACTCCTAAAAAAAGAACTACACATTTTAGAAGCAATTAATATATTTACTTAAAGCAATATGAATATTTTCCCCATCACATGAATTATTTTATGCATTATATTAAAAAATAATGTAATACTCCATTTTATTGATGTTTCACAATTTAACCACTCCCTTATAATTTATTCATGCTAAACATTTCCAGGTATTTTTGTTATTATTCACAGCCATTTGATGACAGGTTTGTCCTCAGCTATGATTATTCCCATGTGATGAAATATTAGAAGTGGAAAAGCAGGATCAAAATTGATGTACATTATAAAGGCCTTTGATCTATATTTTTAAATTTCTCTCCTAAACTGCTATGAGACCTGTATTCTTGCACTTTGCTCATTATTCTAATATTAAAGGATTTTCAATAATTTTATACGTAAAGAGTTACCTTTCTTTCATAAATTAAAATGTTTCCTGCCTTTAATAGCCCACTGATAATCAGAGTTGAATGGGCAGTCATTTTCCCATTTATGCAATTTTCTGTGTACTGTCCACAGTAAAGATTTTGTGAAATTTATACAAATAGGTTCAGCAGATGTGGGGTTAATATTATCCCTGGGTATTTCACTTGTGTTAGCATGTTTAAAGGAAAGTTTTCTGGGTTTTTTCCCCTCATCAGCCATTCCTGGTAATAATATAATATATATCAGAATATATATTATGATAAATATTATAATATAATATATTAATATAGAGATTATTGTTATTTCATATTCATTTTTGAGCCCTGCAAAATTATTGATGCTCCTATTTTTAAAATGATTTTTCAGTTGACGCTCCCTTGTATTTTTATTTTTATGTAGACTAATAGTATCTTCTGTAAATAATAATAATTTTGTCTCATCTTGGCAATAATTTTGCTTCTTAAATTTTTTTGGTGTTGTTTTATGATTGCATTGGCTAGGATTTCAGAACATTATTAAATTAGAATGGTGATAACAGAAATTGGATGCTTATACCTTAGTCGGAATGGCTCTGTGTTTTACATCTGTACAATTGGCTCTTGGTTCCACGTGGATTTTCTTTTTCAGAAATAATTTTTAAATTCCTAGTTTACTAGTATAATTTATTATTAGAGATGATGTTAAATGTGTTATGAAATGCTCTTATTTATATAAAGACTGTGGATTATATATTATGACTTTCTAATGTGATAAAATAGATTCATAGATTTCATATTTATAAACTATGCTTGTAGCCATGATTAACCTAACTTGACAAGTTAGAGAGAGAGAGAGAAAGAGAGAGAGAGAGATGATGTTTATTTAATTTTTCTTCTGTTGTGCTGATTCTGTAAACTAATTACTCAGAAATATTTTTTGTAGTTATAAAAAGAGATAGTACTTTGGTGTATGTGTATATGTATACATGTGTTTGTATGTGTGTGATTTTTTTCAGATTTTGCTCTAAAATGTGTACTATGAAATATGTGATAGGGACCATTCTCTCTATAGGATTCTTTTTTCTTTTTCTGGGATGATGTAAAAAAATAGGGATCTGCTGTCCTTTTATTTAAAATGATTCATCCTGTAAGTACATCTATACTGGGCATGATAAAATAAACCCAATAGGTTAGGATAGAAAGCCATAAAACATAACCACACATATGTGAAACTTTATTATTACACAGCCTCCATTGCAGGTCCCTGTAGGAATGATGAGCTATTTCATAAATTATGCCAGGTCAATTCTATATAGAAACATAAAATTGAATCTCAGGCTCACACTAGACATAAAAATCAATTTCAGAGGGATTTATGCTTTAAATATGAAAGATAATACATTAATTTTTAAAAGAAAGCTTAGAAGAATATCTTATAACATTGGAATAGGGAATTTTAAATTATAAATATGACAAAAATGAGAAACCATAAAGAAAAATATTAACATGCTGAATTATATTAAAAATGGATTTTTACAAAAAAAAATATTATGAGGCTGAAAAGACAAACCACATAATGGGAGAAAATATTTTCAAGATCTATAACCAAGTGTAGCATCCAGAAAATATAAACAGCATCTACAAATCAATAATAAAAAGCAAACTCATTCTGCTGAAGGTGTTAGAAAAGTAAACGGGCATGGTGAGTAAAAGCAGTAATATATTCTCAAAATCATTGGTAGTCGTGTATGCAAATCAAAACCACAACGAGATACCATCTTACACATATTATATTGGCAAAAATTAAAGAGTCAGATGATACCAAGTGGTGATTTCTTTCCTCGGGGGTGCAAACTGCCATAACTGCTTTGAAAAGGAAGGTGGCATTACCCAGTGAAGTTAAAGATATGCACACGTACATTTCAAAATTTCAACTCCTAGGAATATACTCGGAGAACCTCTTGCCTATGTTCCTGAGAAGACACATGAAAGTATATTTCGAGTAGCATTTTCTATAATAGCGAAAAATTTGGAAACAGCCCCAGTGTCCATCAGTAGTAGAATGAACAAATAGAATGGGTAGATACATTTTTAATATTTAGACCGTGGAACACTATGGAAGAATGTCAATGAGTGAATATGGAATGAGACTCAAAAACTTTGTTTATCTATGGAAACGAGTGGAATTCACAGAATTCTTGGACTATGATTTCATTTATATAAAAGTCAAAGCTATGCAATACAATATATTGCTAGAGGTATGTTGTGAACGTGTTAATACTATTTTTAAAAAGGCAAAGGAAGGATTTTCAAGGGAAATGATATGTAAGAATCAGGACAGACATTTCCTCTGAGAACTAGCATTGATGAAGGAATGTACAGGGACTTTCAAATAATTTTTCTAGTTCTTAAGCTTATTCATGGATATGTGGTGCTAATTTTATTTTTCTTTAAAACTTTCATATATAGGTACTTTTCTGTAGAATATATATAAATATATGTATATGTATATATATATATGAGAGCAATTAAAATATGCAAATGTGGTATCTTTCACGAGCTTAGTTATATGTAACTTTAGTTCCTTCTATGCTTTTTGATTTGTTTCCTTCACCTTTTTGAGTCAAATAACATGTTTATATTCTTTCTAGAAAGTTCCTATTCTTAGATTTTAAAATATTCACTATATATAGCTTCTTTTAACAGTTACTTAGTTGGACATTAAATCATATTTTCTTTGAATGTAGCTTTGCATATAATCTTTAGACATTACTATGTACTAATTGTGTCATCATGATTATTTTCTTTCTTTTTTTTATTTAAAGATTTTATTTATTGTGGTGCGTGGGTGGCTCAGTCGATTAAGTGTCTGCCTTTGGCTCAGCTCATGATCCCAGGGTCCTGGTCGAGTCCCGCATCGGGCTCCCTGCTCGGTGGAGAGCCTGCTTCTCCCTCTCCCTCTGCTGTCCCTCCCCCATCCCTGCTTGTTCTCTCTCTCTCTGTCAAATGAATAAATAAAATCTTTAAAAATAAATAAAATAAAAATAAAGATTTTATTTATTCATTTGAGAGAGAGAGAGCATGAGTGGGGAGGAGGGGCAGAGGGAGAAGGAGAGGGAGAAGCAAACTCCCCTCTGAGCAGGGAGCCCCACGTGGGGTTCCATCTGAGGACCCTCAGATCATGACCTGAGCCTAAGGCAGCTGCTTGACTGACTGAGCCACCCAGGTGCCTCTCAATTATTTTCTTAATCAGCCTTTATGGTACTTTCACTTTTCTTTCAGACCTTGGAATTGTTTTCATCCTCACAAGTTTTTCAGTTGTTTTAATTCATTGTCCTTTTGCTTTTCCTTTCTCTTTTTTTTTTTTTTCTTTTTTTTAAGTAGGCTCCATGCCCAACACGGGGCCTGAACTCACGACCCTGAGATCAAGACCTGAGAGGAGATCAAGAGAGTTGGAGGCTCAACTGACTGAGCCACCCAGGCACCCTTGTTTTGCTTTTCATTCACAGATTGTTTGCAACGTGTTAAGAGAATTTAGAAATATTCTTTTCTTGCCATGTAGGATATGGTTTTTCTCAAAAATATTTTCAATTGTTAAATATAAAAAAAATCCAGAAAAGCACACAAAGCCAATGTGATTATGATGAGAGTACCCTTATACCTGCCACCTATATCAGGGGTCAGCTTTACTAGTGACCCTTTCAATCTATAGATCCCCTTCTTCAGCTCATATAACCCCTGTCTTACGTTTTGTTTGTTGAAGAAAGAAGGTCATTTCTCCTATAGTTTCCCACACTGTGGATTTTGTTGATTGCATTACTGTGATACAGTTTAATATTTTTCTTTGTTGATTCTATCATCTATTGTCTGTTTGTCTATCTATGTATTTCTGGCAAAAATACTTTACAGCTATGTGTATTCTTCATTAAGAGGCAGAAAACCTTGTGGCTCCTGGGTGGCTCAGTTGGTTGGGCTACCAACTCTTGGTTTCAGCTCAGATCATGATCCTGGGGTCATGAGATCCTGCCCCACAACGGCTTTCATGCTCAGCCCGGAGTCGGCTTGGGTCTCTCTCTCCCTCTCTCATCGCTCCTCCGTCCACTCTCCCTCACTCACTCTCTCAAATAAATAAATAAATCTTAAAAAAAAAAAAGAGACAGATAATTTTCACACCCACTGAATTGCTATTTTTGAAAAAACATCAACAACAAAAGTTGATGAGGATGTGGGGCATCCCGAACTCTCACACATCATTTGCAGAGATGTAAAACAGTGCAATTCCTTTGAGAAAAGTTCTGCCAGCTTCTAATAAAATTAAGCATACATTTCCCTGGGGTCCAGCCATGACACTCTTAGGAGCTTACCCAAGACTGAAAAGAAAACATATGTTCACAAAAGGACTTGTGCAGGAATATTTACAGAAGCTTGATGCCTAATAGCCCAAACCTGGAAATATCCCAGGTGATCGTTGATGGAAGAAAGAATAAGCACACTTTGCAATATTTATACAAATGAATACTCTTCAGCAATTACAGAACCGATCTGGTGATACACACAATAGGATGGTGAGGTCTAATATTATGCTCAGATCAAGGAATCTTATAAAGCAGTCATTTTGTGTAATTTCTGTTTATATGAACTTCTTTTACGTTTTCCCTTTTTAATTCATGTTTCCTGTTTCTGTTTCCAAATGCTTTCTGTTTCTTTTTTGGGTTTCTCTTTCTATTTTTCCTAGGGATTTGAAACAACTCAATTTCTTTTCTAACAGTCTCCTCCTTTCAATATAAAACAACATAAAATCGTCAAGATTAAACCATCATCTGTTAGCTCTTTTGAAAGATAAAATACTTAAGATATTTTTATTATCTATTGTCACCACAATATTATCATAGTTTTCTTTAAATATTTTTCTTTTAATTAATATTTTAATATTTCGGGGAATTTTAAACCTTGTGAACAATAACTGAGGCAGTCTGTCTTTCATGATTTACTTTGTTGTTGCATGTCTTCCACTTTAAAAATTTTTATTTCTTTATCTCTGGCTAAAATAATTATTTGGGAGGTTTTTTGTTTTTTGATTTTTTCAGGAAGGACCCTAAATGTAATACTAAATGTAATACTTTCTGAGAACTTACACATCAGAAAATACATCTCAATTGCATTTGCAAATTGAACTTGTGAGCTTAAAATTCTGGTGTCAAAATACTCAAAGACCCTTGGGTATTGCTTTTAACATGTGAGAATGTAGGATATGTCAATCTCTCTCTCTCCCTCCCTCTCTCTCTCTCTCTTTCCCCACCTCCCTCCCACCCTCAGCCTCCCTGTCCCTCTTTTCTTTTATCGCTGGCTTTTTTTTTTCTTTAATAAGATCCTTGGCATTTTTTTTCCCTTATCTTAAAATTTCAAAAATGTTTTCAATACATGTCTGTGTATTGATGGCTTCTTAAAACTGTTACTTCCTTCTTAAAGGTAATTGGAATATGTCAGAAAACCAGAGACAAGGTCCGGAATGAAAACAGAGCATTCAGAGCCATTAAAATAAGGATGATGTTCAGTTCATGGAACTTAATGAGATCAAATAGAAACAAGAGACGTGGGAAGAGGTTTGGGAGGAAGACCGAAACACCCCCAACTCCACAGGTGGGTGGGAGAGGAGCAGAGAGCAATGAACACTGAGATGAGTCAGGTAGGAGGAAAACAGGAGAGGTGGTTGTCACAGAAGCTGAAAGAGAAGTCACGAAAGGAAAAAAATCCACTCCTTTATGGGCTTGCTCGTAAGTGTCATCGTTAAGAGAGTAACTGATTAAAGAGAAAAGGAAAGAAACAGACCCCATATGCATTTTAGGCTTATGTGTCATTTTAAATCTTGTTACTGGATGTTCAGTACATACAAGTGTATACAGAGTAACAAAATGAGCACCACTTTCTCCATCACCTGTTTGTGTTTATGAAATTCCTTTGCACCCACTTGTATATTTCTCCTGTATCTAACTCACCTAATGCTATGGATCTTTCCAAAGAGATAATCATCAGCTTCTTTATTATAATGATAACCTCTGTTTAATTAGCTCAACCTCTTTTCTCTATTAATTTACATTCTTTTTTCCTTTCAGTAATTTAAGACTCTGTTTTTGTTTAAGTTTTTTTCTCTACTGCATCCCATAAGTTTTAATTTTTTGTTGTTGCTTTTGTAATATCCTCTATAGGCTTGAAAAAATAATGTATTCTGTTTAATTGTTGGGTCCAGGGTTCAATATATGGCTACAGATCCCATTTAGTCTATCAGTTTATTTTTGAAGCTCTGTTTTATTTTGCTTTATATTTTCTGAAGCTATGTTTTTAGAGACATAATTTTCAACTCCTTTTATGTTCTTGGCAAATTGAACATTTTTATTATAGTATACTGGTACAGTTTATCTTAATGTTTTTTGCCTGAAGGTCTACTTCATTTTGTGTATTGTCACCAAATTGTTTGGCTAATATTTATTATTTATACAAATAATAATTCTATATAATATTTATTTGTATATCTTTTCTCATTCTTACTTTCATGTTTTAGTCTATCTTGTGTTAACTATATATACTCAGATTTTTTAATTACAGTTATGCAATCATTGTCTTTTAATCAGATACTAAGTTGACATGTATTGTGATTACAGATATACATGGATTTATTTCTCAGTCACCTTCTATTATTTCAATTTTCCCTGTTTTAAATTTTGGTTGTTCCTTTCTTTCATAAGATTGGATTATCTTATTTTTGTTGTGATTATAACACTTTTTCTTCTACAGGTTTAGAAGTTAACAACTTTCTTTCTATATACATTGTGTTATCCTTGAAATTACAACAGGCACATATAATCAACTCTAAAATCAGTACCCTTTCTGTACTCCTGAAGTCACCTAAAGCTCCATAATTCTGAGGACTCCCTTCTCAGAACATGATCTGCTGTTCAGTGTTTAGTCTGTAATTTTTTCATACAAATTATACATTTTTACTGTTGTGTGCAGTTTTACTCAGATGTGGATTTGCCTGCAGGTTTACCAATATCTTTTTTCACTCCTTCTATCAGCCTCTTAGATCTTTCTTCCCAGGTGGTATTCTTTTTTTTTTTTTTTTTGTAAAGGATATCCTTTGGAAGTGGTGGTCTATGTTAGTAAATTCTTTCAGTTTATATTTGAGAATTTTTTTTTTTATTTTACCCTCATTCTTCAAAGATTGTTTCACTGAGTGTAAATTCTAAATTGATAGTATTTTTTTGTGTGTGTTATCATGTTATTTATGTGTCATATGACTTCCATGGTAACTGTGGAAAAATCAGCTGTTGATCTACTCAATCTTGTTTTGTTAGCAGTTTTCTATTCATTCTAACTGTTCTACAATCTTCTTATAGTGTTTGGTGTTCTGCACTTTTACAATCATGGTCTAATGATTTATGTCTGTTGTAACATCTGGAAAATTCTCAGCCATTCTCTCTTCTTATATTCCTTCTCTAATTCTTTCCATCTTTCCCTTCCGGGACTCTGGTTAAACATATAAAACTTTTCTTACCTTGCATGCTCTTAACTTTTTTGTCATAGTTTTCTATTGCTTTGTCATTCTGGGCATCAGTAAGATATTTATATCTCTCTTTCAGTTCTCTGACTCTCTCTTCATCTATCAGATTTGTTATGAACCCATACATTCATCTTTTAAAATTTCAATTAAAATTAAATCTATTATTAGAGAAGTATTCTTTTATTCTTTTTCATTGTATGCAATCAGTTTTCTTATTCCTCATTAATATTTTCTTTTTCAAAAAAAAAGATTTTTTATTTATTTATTAGAGAGAGAGAGCAAGCATGAGTCAGGGGCAGAGGGAGAGGAAGAAGCAGACTCCCCACCAAGCTGGGAGCCCAATGTGGGGCTCGATCCCAGGACCCTGAGATCATGACCTGAGTTGAAGGCAGACACTTAACTAACTGAGCCACCCAGGCTCCCCTCCTCATTAATATTTTCAAGTTGCTCTTTTATCTCATCAAACTTTCAGTATCTAAAATATTATAGACTTGACACTGCTATTTGTTGCTTCTATTGATTTTCCCTCATTTTCTCTTATTTTCCCATGTTTTGTGATGTTCAGTATGATCCCATACTTTCTAAAACCTGATCTCTGGGAATTCTATGAGACCTACTTTGAGAACATGCTACCCAGTGAGGATTTGCATTTGTCACTATGAACGTCTGGAAGCTATACTATACCAAGACCACTTTAAAAGATTTTCTGTGGCTGAATTTTTTATATCACACAGATAAAGTGAATTTGAACCCTAAATCCAAGTAAGGGCCAATTATAGATTACACATTTCAGGATGAACAAAGTTTCTTTTGCAGATAGAGTAAAAACTCATACAGAGAATGTCTTTACTACTTTTGTAAAATGGGATGAGTTATTCTTCATTTTAACTTATCACTAAAGATACTATCATTGGAGATTCTAGATAATACAGGAATCTCTGCTCCAACTTGTTGCCTTCTGAGGGACTAAAGCTAGTCTCCCATCTACCTCAGGACACTCAACTGAATGCTTCGTGTGACTCATGAAATTGGCAGAAGCCCTTACAGTAGCTTCCTGCCTCAATGACCTTTGGGATGAATATTCTCCTTCATATCACAGCTATGTGTTTAAAGCAGTATTTTAGATGTATATTTGATTCAGAGTTTTAGACATTTTGTAGAAGGAGAGATTTTTAGGATATCTGGTCTACTCTATTTTTAAGAAATTAGAGTCAAGTCCCTCACATTAGGAGTAGAGATGAGAGACAGAGATGAACTACCTGACATCTTCTCAAGAGCTAGATTTTTGCCTCTTGATTGTTTGTTCTTTTCGTGAGACCCTAAAATGGAGCACATTCTTGTGAGAATTAGATTTGCTACAGATACATTTTGAAGTAATGTTAGAGAACAACAAAGTTCAGTTGATGAGGCTCTTCAACTTGAGAAAGAAAACACAATAGGGGAAGGACACTGGGGCTTTGGAAAACCAACGAAGTCATAAAGAACTCCAGGTACTTTTCAAGGAAGAGAAATTACAAGAGACTAAGGCAAACATGAAAAGGAGATCATGGAAATTATGGCATTTGCATATTTCCAAATTTAATAGATGGCTGACTGTCCAAATATCTGTATTAAGAGTTTTTTAAATGCTCTTTCTCAGTAAAGCTAAATTTACTTGTGTGTATCAGTTAATTATTTAAAGCTGTAAAATTCAGGGTGCCTGGGTGGCTCAGTCAGTTAAGCATCCAACTCTCGATTTCAACTCAGGTCATGATCTTAGGATCGTGGGATCCAGCCCTGCACTGGGTTCTGCACGCTCAGTGCAGAGTCTGCTTGAGATTCTCTCTCCCTCTCCCTGTGCCCCTCCCCCGACCCATGCTCTCTAAATAAATAAATAAATAAAATCTAAAAAAATTAAAAAATAAGACTGTAAAATTCTACCTCTTCATTGTTTGAGTCACAAAAATTGACTTGACACATGTTTTTTGTTGAACTGTGTAATTTTGACTTGTTGGTTTTTTAGAAGAAAACACTCAGGCCACTGCTTTGGGATTATGTTGACCCTACTTTCAATCTTAATATTGGATTGAATTTCAAAAAGAAAAAATGGTAATTTTACAAAGATAATATAATTCTTAGCTGTGATGGTCTGTGTGTACCTCTTAAAAAAAAAAATAAGAACAATTATCTAAATATTTTAGCTAAGCATGTGGCTCCCAAACTCTGAAAATCTAATTTTTTTTTTACGATTCATATGCCATTATAAATATATGCACCAAAGGCAGACATGGTTGTTTGCCCCCACTCCCACTTCTATTATTCACTCAGACCTCAACTTTCAGTCAGATTCAGTTGCTTCCCACTCAGCTCCCGCAGATTGTAAATCCTCCCTGTTGAGTTGCGTAGCAACTGACACTCAACCTCACCTGCAAAAGGTCAGTCCAACATCTTTCATTTTTTCTTTTTTTTTTTGACTCTAGAAATAAGCAAGCCAGCTGGTAGCATTCTAAATAGAGTTGCTCAGATCTGGGTTTTCAGCACAACGCTATTGTTTTCCCAATTGTTGCAAATGAAGGGCTATAATAGAAAGAACACTCCAAAGGGGCAGGGAACCTGAAACCTGGGCTTATCTCTGCCAGTAATTGGCCATATGAGCATAACTTCTTCTTTTTCCCCTTTCTTGACCTTCTTTTACTCTTTTATATAATGAAGTAGTTAAATGACGTGATCATCTGGATTGCTTCTAGGTCTGACATTCCGGCAATCACACAAAGGAAAATATTTGTGAGTGCACTGATCTAGGTGACCTTATACATCTGTAAGTAGGCCCCATTATGCAGTTCCTGGTTTCAACACTCCTCACACTGTATTCTATATAAATGGTGTCTCTTGGAGGAATTCCAGGGGGAGCTGTTTACATGGCTTAAAATGGGCAAGTCAGCTCTCTCTATGTCTGAGTTAAATACTCATAGAATATGCAAGGTAAGATTCTGGTGTCTCTGCTTTCTTCATGGGGGATCTAAAGTTCAGAGTGATTAAATCCATTGCTCAGGGTTATATGGTAGGTGGTAGCCTTGGAATTTGGACATTAGGCAGCCAGACTCCATAAGCCTCTTTAATCAGGCTTTAAGGTCATCTCTCATTTGACTATGGCAGATAGATAGATAGATAAAGAGTATTTTTTCAGGACTCAATTGCAAATGGCAGAAAGATAGAAAATTGCTTCAATCTGGCTTAAAAAGTAAAAAATAATTAGTTAAGTAGCATAATTATTAGTTGAAATAAATAAAAGGTCCAGACATGTGTTATGTCAGGTTTGGGATCAAGGTTTCCCTTTCCACCTCTGAACTGTGCCCTCCACTGTATTATCTTTGTTCTGAGACAAGCACACCCCATGTGGTAATGCAATGAGAGCTAAATTCTAAATCTCACTTTGTTAGAAACCCCAGTGGAAAGACAAATGCTCTTTCCCAAGAACTCCAGTTGAAGTCATAAGTTGGAAGCTCTCCGTTGCCGGTTTGGGCCATCTGCCCGGGGTCCCAGTGACCAGTGGGTATTGTATACTCTGTCCCCAAGCCTGGGGTACCCACTCAATCCTGAACTGTATGAGGGAAATGTTAGTCTCACTGAATCACCAGGAAGGAAACAATGTCAGACATGACAGTGGGGCTCTGAGAAGAAAATCATGGTCCCAGAAGTGAGGATGGGTAGATGCTGGGTGAACAAAATACAACTTTCACCCTCTACAGATGTTTTCACTTTCAGAATTTGAGCTGTCACTGCCGGACTCAGGAACAAATGCAGTGAGAGACGAAATCCTGCGTTTTGAAGTATTGTATTCTCTACGTAATGTTTTTTCAGCTAAGCCAACTGACATTACTCTGAGGCACTGTCCATTGCCAGGTTGTAGCTCTGGCTACATAAGAAAAATATTATTTTATATGAATCTCCTCTTCTTTTGCCCTTCATGCTCTAGCTTTGACATTGTCTCAGAAACAGAGCTGGGCAAAAGGAGACAATATTATAGGTAGGTAGTAATTTGGAAGGAAACGCACTAATTCTCCCAATAGTATTTCCTTTACAGTATCCCTAATCTGGCTTTTAATATCTCACACAACAGCCTCAGGAAATTGGCATTCTCCTTTGACAGGGCGGGCTGCCTCAACTCACAGACCTGAGCAGAGTGGCGACTTGGAGCATTCTATTCTTTCCAGAGATGATTAATATGTCATCTTTCCCCTGATAAGAATTTTTCAGAAATATCCAGTATTCTCTCAGATGAGTTTTCAGGACCATCTCTTGAATGCCTCCGCAAGAGAAAAAAATGATCAAATGATTTGTTGATAATTTGAGAAGACAGTTCTATTCAATGAAGAAAGCTTACTGAAAAACATGCTGACTCTACAGATTTTTTTTTTTTAAACAGGAATGGTACATTCTCAACAGTAGAATCTGTGCCTTTTCTTTCCTTTGCTGCTCCCTTAGTAAACAGTAGGTGCATGCTTTGTGTTCACTGCAAGAAATAACTTGACAAATTATGCTTCAACATTAGCAAGTGACACTGCAAACATTTCAAATTTGATAATGTATTTATCTCATGCACAAAATGATATAAAATTGACATTGAAAGAGGGAAACGTGCACCACATTGCTAGTACGGAACTGTCCCATTAGACCTTTCCTATTCTATGAATTGGGTATGATTTCCTCATTCTCAATAATATTTATATAGAATAGTTCTTCTTGGGGAACGTTCCTAGGGCCTTTTCACCATTATCTCAGTAGGAACAATGTTTGCTTTGTTTCTAACTCCCCTTCTCAGCATGCAACACATGCCTCACACACATTACTTACTTAACAGAAATTTGTTGAATGAATTAATGAGGGTGAGTGCATCTTTATTTTTAATTTCATAACTTGATTAGTCTCAGAGACTTGAGAAACCACTTATGGGATAGAAAAACCTCTGCATTTTCTGTGAGTGGAAATTCTTTTGACAGGAGCTTGAATTGAAGATGAGCCTGTTGAAAAAAACATAATTTACTGTTTGAAACATGTTAACTTGATTTTTTAAATAAAAGGAATCAAGTAAAAGAAGCCTCAGCTCCTTCCAAATAGTAAAGCATACTTTCCATTGAGTAATAGCAGGTAACATTTAATTTATGAATCATAATGAGTATCCCTGTTTCAGAAACTAATTGAATTTGACCCTGGTACAAATTTGTAATATGAAATGAACAAGAGGCCATAAGAAAACGCAAAATAGAGCTTAACACAGTGACCGCATCATATTAATATTTGCAGACCATGGAGACTCCAGCTGATAAATGATCTATGCAACAGCATAATTATACCACTATTGCTGCAAATGGAAGTGTGATTTATACAAAATAAAGCCTGATTAAGTGTCATCAGAAGGGCTCCAGTGGATTAGCAGCCTAAATAATGTCATGTTGATTAAAAAAAAATAATAATAATGTCATGTTGAAGATGAAAACAATGACTAATTAGTTGTTCACTGTGTCATAAAAACAAACAAACAAAAAACCACAATGATACCTAGCATGGTCAGTTGCCATTTCAATTATGACTGGGCATTCTTCCCTTGTTATACATAGAGACTAAACAGTTGGGTTTTTTTAATTGCTTTTCCTTGGCATCTGGATTAGGTATTGTCAGTCAGAGTGTAATTTAAGATTTAAATCACTCTGACCAGATATTATTAGATTTAGTAGAGTGTGTAAATTATGGTGGTCGGCAAATTAACTTATCTTGGTATAAACACATACTCCGTATGAGAAGGATTTGTTTATTTATTTATTTATTTTTATTTTTGTTGTTATGTTAATCCCCATACATTACATCATTAGTTTTAGATGTGTTGTTCCATGATTCACTGTTTGTGTATAACACCCAGTTCTCCATGCAGAATGTGCCCTCTTTAATACCCCTCACCAGGCTAACCCATCCCCCTATTCCCCTTCCCTCTAGAACCCTCAGTTTGTTTTTCAGAGTCCATCGTCTCATGGTTCGTCTCCCCCTCCGATTTCCCCCCCTTCATTCTTCCCCTCCTGCTATCTTCTTTTTTTTTTCTTAACATATATTGCATTATTTGTTTCAGAGGTACAGATCTGAGATTCAACAGTCTTGCACAATTCACAGCGCTCACCAGAGCACATACCCTCCCCAGTGTCTATCACCCAGTCACCCCATCCCTCCCACCCCACCCCCACTCCAGCAACCCTCAGTTTGTTTCTTGAGATTAAGAACTCCTCATATCAGTAAGGTCATATGATACATGTCTTTCTCTGTTTGACTTATTTCACTCAGCGTAATACCCTCCAGTTCTATCCACGTCATTGCAAATGGCAAGATCTCATTCCTTTTGATGGCTGCATAATATTCCATTGTATATATATACCACTTCTTCTTTATCCATTCATCTGTCGATGGACATCTTGGCTCTTTTCACAGTTTGGCTATTGTGGACATTGCTGCTATAAACATCGGGGTGCACGTACCCTTTCGGATCCCTACTTTTGTATCTTTGGGGTAAATACCCAGTAGTGCAATTGCTGGATCGTATGGTAGCTCTATTTTCAACTTTTTGAGGAACCTCCATACTGTTTTCCAGAGTGGCTGCACCAGCTTGCATTCCCACCAACAGTGTAGGAGGGTTCCCCTTTCTCCGCATCCCCGCCAACATCTGTCGTTTCCTGACTTGTTAATTTGAGTCATTCTGACTGGTGTGAGGTGGTATCTCATTGAGGTTTTGATTTGGATTTCCCTGATGCCGAGCGATGTTGAGCACTTTTTCATGTGTCTTTTGGCCATTTGGATGTCTTCTTTGGAAAAATGTCTGTTAATGTCTTCTGCCCATTTCTTGATTGAATTCTTTATTCTTTGGGTGTTGAGTTTGATAAGTTCTTTATAGATTTTGGATACTAGCCCTTTATCTGATATGTCATTTGCAAATATCTTCTCCCATTCTGTCGGTTGTCTTTTGGTTTTGTTGACTGTTTCCTTTGCTTTGCAGAAGCTTTTTATCTTGATGAAGTCCCAATAGTTCATTTTTGCCCTTGCTTCCCTTGCCTTTGGCGATGTTTCTAGGAAGAAGTTGCTGTGGTTGAGGTCGAAGAGGTTGCTGCCTGTGTTCTCCTTTAGGATTTTGATGGACTCCTGTCTCACATTTAGGTCTTTCAACCATTTGGAGTCTATTTTTGTGTGTGGTGTAAGGAAATAGTCCAGTTTCATTCTTCTGCAAGTGGCTATCCAATTTTCCCAACGCGATTTGTTGAAGAGACTGTCTTTTTTCCATTGGACATTCTTTCCTGCTTTGTCAAAGATTAGTTGACCATAGAGTTTAAAAGTTATGGGGTTTGCTCCATGCTGTGCTATTTCCTATCAGCTGCGCTAAGGGGGAGAAAAACTTGGCTCTCTTTGAAGGCTGCAGTTCCAGCTCTGTATCATCATAGGGCAAATGGAGATCATGCCCTACTCTTTCTCCATTAAGTGAGAGGTGTCAGAATGTTCTGATTCCATGTGTGTGGAATGAACTTATCACCAGGTGTTCACAGGAGCAAAAGCTAACCAGGTCCAGTTGGTCCTTCTTGTGTCTCCGACTAGCCATCTGCCCTGTTGTGCAGTTCTGAGTTCTCATGCCACTGATGTTTTGGAAATAGAGTATGATCTTGAACCCAATCTGGCCACTAGCTACCTTGGCCCAATAACTGTTTTTGGTTTTTGCTCATTTCTCTATCTGGATCCTAGCTCCGATAATCCCTTGTATCATTAAGGACTCTTTATTATTAATGACAGAAAACTATTTCAAATTGTTCTAATCAAAAATAAGGGAATCTATTGGTTCACATAATTTAAAAGTTCAAATAGAGTGTTGGTTACAGGCATAACTAGATCCAGCAGCTCAAACAATGTCATCAGGATTCTTTTCCTTCCATCTCCCTTTGCTCTTCTTTCATTTCTCTTGGCTTCCTTCTGAATCAGGTGCTCACTCCACAAGTGGTGGTGGAGATGGCCACCACGAGCTCCATGTGTATAACCAACTTGTAATTCCCAATAGTTCCAACACAATTTAGGCTAAAAGATCATTGGCTCTAATTGGCTTGGTTAAATAATGTGACACCTTAAGCCCCCCAACCCCCGCCAAAGCATGTAGACTTTTACTGTGGCACGTCAAATAAAATCAGGTTACTCCAACCCGAGAAAGATCAAATGGATTCTTGGCAGGCAAAAACAGCAACCATTTACTGTATCTTCAGTAGCAGAAAGTGTCTAAGCCCATGTCATTTTCTTCCTAACCACAGAGCTAGATTGCATTTCTCAGCCTACTTTGTAGTTAGGTATAACCATGTGGTTGGGTTGCAGCCAATGGAATGCGGGAGAAGTGATGTCACCAACCTTAGGGAAGATCCCTGTCAACCTCTCATGGAAGGCTCTCAAATTCTTCTCTGTGTGCTAGCTGGATGTTAAACACTAGTCACCTTACAAGCTGCAGGTTGAGGATGACACTGTACCTATCAACCCAGGTTCCTGAGTGGGACAGACCCTACAGCTCCCTCTCCCACCATGCCCAATTGGATTTTATGTGAGTGAGAAATAGAAAAAAACAAAACAAAACAACAACAAAAACCCCGTTAAGCCACTGAAATTTCAGAGTTATTCTATTCTGTCAACTAATATCCTCCAATATATCCTTTAAATACCTAATATGCCTTTTAATATATCCCAGCTCAACCTCCATGGTAAACGGTTTCCTATTCAGAGCAAAGAACTATAACCAACTAAAGGTTTCATTATTAGACCTCCTTATGTCAGACATGATGAAGTCCCATTTACCATTATTTTATTTTTATACATTTTGCATTCTAAAAACTTTTGCCTACCCCAGGGTTGCAAGGAATATCTCCTATATTTTTATGTAGAAGTCTTCCAGTTTTAGGTTTTACATTTTGAATTAATTTTTGTGTATGCTATGAGGAAAAGGTCAATGTTCAGTGTTTTCCTCATGGAATATCTATCAGCCCATTTGTTTAAAAATAATTTTTCTTCCTCAGTTAGATTGATTTGGCACCTTTGTCAAAATCAAGTAATTGTTTATATATGTCTCTATGTCTGAACTCTCTTTTCTGTCCCATTGATATATAATTCTATCTTTTCACTGGTGCCAAATTATTTTAATTACTGTAGCTTTATAATAAGTCATTAAATTAGGTGGGCAAATCCTCCAGCTTTTCTCTTTTTGAAAATTGCTTTGGTTATTCCAAGTCCTTTACATTTTCAAATGAATTGTAGAATCTTCCCTGCACTATACAATCCTTCAGATTCATTGTGTATATTTTCCCCTTTCCTAGACTCAACTATTTCTCTAAGGATCCCTGCTTCCTTTTACTGGATAATGGTATTAGAAACCAAGATCTGTATGCTGGGATGTCAATGCTCTTGGCTAGCAGAGCAAGGAAATACATCTATGTGTTTGAACACATGTATACACATAAATCTGCAAATATTTTTATATATTTTATATATAACCATCTGTCTATATTAAGCTAAATGCTTAATATAAACTAAACCATTAAACCACATGGATCATTCTAATCCTTTACTCTTGCTTATCCAGAACTTCTTATTCCAACAGTAAGAAATCTGGTTCCCACCATCTGCTATCTATTTCCTTAATTGTTCAATTACATTACATGTATAGTAATATCACAGTTGTTAATCCATACTCTATACTAAACTACAGTGCTTACATATGGTTTCTTTTGCCTTAAAGGCTTCACTTATTTACAAAGTTACTTAGGTCAGCCCTTTTTTCTCCCATGCCCTTCAGTGAATTCTTTCATACATTTGTAATACAATTAGATTGTTTTGTCACTTTCTGCATTCCATCCAGGGATCCTCTGACCTCCTAAATGATTCTTAAATTTGCATACACTAAGATTCACTCTTGGTACTATGAAGTTGTATGGCTTTTAACAAGTGCATAGTACCATGTATTCACAATTACAGTATCATATCATACAGAGTAATTTCATTGCCACAAAGAATTCCCTGTTCTTAACTTATTCAACCCCAGCTGAACCTCTGGCAACCAATAATCTTACGTTCTCTATCATTTTGCCTTTTCCTGAATATTGTAAATTGGAATCATACAGTATGTAACCTTTTCAGACTGACTTTTTTCATTTAACAAGGTACATTTAAGATTGATCCATGTATTTTTGTGATAATTTTCTCTTGCTGCTTTAAAGATTTTCTACTTATCCCTATTGATTTCAAATTACCTTTTAGCAGGTTGAGTATGATATGTCTAGGTGATTTTTTTTTTTCTGCTTATGCTACTTGGATTTTCTTTAGCTTCAAGAACTTATGGAGTAATATTTTCACTAAATTTCACCAAATTTACTAAATGGTGGGACTTTCCCACCATTATTTCTTCAAATAATTTTTCTGTCCTTTCTTTGTCTCTTTTTGGACTCCAGTGGTATGAATGTTGGGATGTTTAATATTCTCTTACATGTCTCCAAGGCTCTGTTTATTTTTCTTCAATATTTTTTGTCTGTTATTTGGTTGTAAAATTTCTATTGTTCTATATTCCAGTCCCTGATTTTTTTCTGCTTTGTCCAGTCTGCTTTTGTGCCCATCTAATAAGTTTTCCATTTTTATTACTGTACTTTTTAAGTTTTAATTTCACATTTTTTTTCTTTTTGATAGTTTCCTTTTCTCTGGCACAATTCTCCATTTATTCACTTATTATTGGCATATCTCCTATTAATTATTTGAACACATTTATAATATATGCATTGAAGTATTCATCTACTCAATCCAAAATGTGTTCCCATTCAGAGTCAGTTTCTACTGTCTCCCTGTTTCCAGAGCACAGGTAAGACTTTCCATTTTTGTTACGTGCCTCAGCAATTTTTGGTTTAAATCTACACATCGTTGATGATGCATTGTAGCAACTCTGGATTCTATTTATTCTTCCAAATGTTGTTGATGTTTTTATTTTGCAGGCATATAATTTGCCTGGACTCCAACTGTAAAATCTGTCTCCCTCACTCAGAGAAGTCACAGATAACTATACCTGAAGTTTTATTTGTTTGCTTGTTTGGTTTTTAGCACCCTAATTACCCATCCTTTTGCTAGTGTAATTAGCACTCAGCCAATGATTTATTTGCCCTCTGGGTTTTATGTGGGTTAAGGAATTCGTTTAGAAGTGCCATTGATTTAAAGTTTCTCTGGGTTTATAAAAATGAATGAAATCTTGCCATTTGCAACAATGTGGATGGAACTAGAGAGTATTATGTTAATCAGAGAAAGACAACCATAAGATTTCACTCATATGTGGAATTTAAGGAACAAAACAGATGAATATAGGGGAAAAAAGAAAGAAGAGGGGCAAACCAGAAAACAGACTCAACTATAGAGAACAAACTGAGGGCTACTGGAGGGGAGGTAGATGGGGGATGGAATAAATGGGTGATGGGTATTCAGGAGGGCACTTCGTGTGATGAGCACTGGGTGTTGTATGTAAGTGATGAATCACTAAATTCTATGCCTGAAGCTAATATTACACATATTAACTAGCTGGAGTTTAAATTAAAACTTGAAAAAGAAAAAAATAGTTTCTCCAGGCTTTCAATTTTTGCTAGATTCCTCCTCTCCCCGGTACACATTGAGAAGTCAGCTAGGAGTGTGTGAAGAGCATATCCTCTCGACTCTTCCAGGGGTCTTCTATCTTCTTTATCTTCCATTTAAATTCCTACGTGCTCTGCCACCTGCCTAAATTGAGTCCACCACCTCTGGCTAATAAAACTTTGGGTTTTTATTGCTTGAGTTGGGAGAGATGGACATGCCTCCAAGCAAGAAGTTTTACAAATTCACCATTCTTATATGAAACAGTAGAGTTGCTCATGAGTAAACACTTCTCAAGTTGGTACCTGTGTTTGGTCATTTTCAGTTGTTTTAAAAATAATTTTGTACAGTTTTATGCTTGTATCCTATGGAGGGGAATTGGCTGAACGTTTCTTGCTGCTATACCAATAGCAGGAATGAATGCTTAAAAACAAAAAAGCAATACTTGCACATGATTGAAAATGCAATACATGTACATTACAATGAAAATTCTCCTTTTCAAATCTATCTCCCCTAGCTACCCTAAAAGGGAATCAATAAATATCAGTAAATTATTATGCACCCTTTGAGAGATGTTTTATGTGTATATTAGTAGGTGTAGATATACATTAATTTTCTTTTTTTCATAAATTTTTCTGCATATTTATTTTAGGATATTTTCCATCCACATATGAAGATATTTCTTAATTTTATGCCTGTCCACTGTTTCACTGAATATATGTATATTAAATTTTGTATATTCAATGTTTATAAACACTGAAATTTTTAAAACCTCTTATTATTATAAACATGCTACAATTAACAAAATATTAGGTAACTGTGTTAACCATATAGTCCTGTGTAACAATTTACCCCAAATTTCGTAGGTGAAAACAGTTTCTGTGAATCAGCAACTCAGAGCAGTTTGCTTGAGTGGTTCTGGTTCCGAATTTGTAGAGCTAGCAGTTAGGGGGCTGAAGTCAATTGAAGGTTTGATGAGGGATGGAGATTCTGCTTCTAAGATGGCTCATTGTCATAGGGATAAGCCAGAGTCAGTTCCTCACTAGATATCGGGATGGGGGATCTCAGTTCCTTGCTCCATCATTCTTTTCTTAGGGCTCCTTTAGTGTCTTCATGATATGGTAGCTGGCTTCTTCCAAAGTGTGGGATCCAGGAGAAAGATTAAAGTAGAAGCCACAATGTCTTTTATGACCTAAGCTTGGAAATTACATTTCATCATTTCTAATCAGGTGCTGTTGGTTAAATGGTTCAATCTCATTCAGTGTGGGAGGGGACTACACAAGGTCATAAATATCATGGGGTGACAATCATTTCAAACCATGTTAGAAGCTAGTTAAAATGACACTCATGTATCTTTTTCTCTATCTCTAGCTCTCCATCTATTGCTATATCTATATCCATCTATGTAAAATATTTCATTCATATATAAAGATAAATTCCTAGATATGAAATTCCTACACCAAATGGTATATGCACTTGTAATTTTGTTGGACATTACCAAAAAGCTCTCCATGGGATCTAACTGATTCATAATGAGTAGTCTTGCTTAAATTTCTAGTCACTTTATTGGATTGTTTCACACTGATGTAGTTCGTCAAGGACATACTTCCTATGAGGTATGGAGGCTTCTAAAACTTGTGACTGTTAGATTTAAAGGAAAAGCTTACATTATGAAGCAATGTGTAAATATCAGCAGCTTTGTAAGCAATATAAAGCCTCTGAATAAATAATGATTTGCATTTTGATCAAAGGAAAATTTAAGCGTTTTCATCAGTACAATCTCCAAGCCTGTTCTTCTAAGGCTGCAGTTCTCCAAGTTTGCAGAACACATGTCCTCTGAGAGTTTCCGTAAGCAGAAAACAGAAAATATATATGGGAAATATAGAGATTCAGAACACACATTAGTAAACCCCGTGATGTCTCTCAGAAATGAAATCTACTTAATTTGGTATTCCTCAAACTTTGTTGACAATGAGACCTTTTATTTTGTAACATAACAATATGACATAATATTGGGCCTGGGTTCCAGTGGAACATGTAATGTGGAGTTTTTTGACAAGGCATTAATTTCTTTTTCTTGTATTTTTGTATGTTGATGTAATTCACATACCATAGAATTCATGGGTCTTGGTATAATCACAAGGCTGTGCAATGGTAACTGCTCCAGAACATTTTCATCACCCCAAAAAGAAACTCCGTACCTATTAGCAATCACAGTCTATTCCTGCCCACACTCCCCCCACCAACCAGCCTCTGGAAACCACTAATCTATTTTGTGTCTCTATGATTTGCCTTTTCTGGAAAATTCAGGTACACAGAATCATATGTGGCCTGTGGAGTCTGGCTTCTTTTCCTTTTCCTTTTATAAGGTTCACTCATATATCAGTAATTAATTCCCTTATGGGGCTGAATAATATTCTGTTGTGTGGATGTATCGCTTTTTTGATTGCTTCATCAGTTAATGGACATTGTGCTATTTCTACTTTTTGTCTAATATGAATAATGTTGCTATTATACTTGTGTAAGAGTTTATTTGTGTGAGTATGGACATAGATCTTCAATTCTCTTGGCATATACCTAGCAGTGGAATTGTTGGGTCATGTGGTAACTCTATGTTTACACCTTTTGAGAAGTGATATTAATTTCTGTACTTTGCTGTATTCGTATCACCAACTATTTTCAAGTTCAAGGGAGTATTAGCAATATCAAGAAACCATTAGCAATATTAAGGAAGTTTATATTGAGCAAGCACATTGCCATTCTTTTTGCCCACTATTTATTTTAGTTTACTCAATAAATGTTCAAGAAACAGAATTGAAGAGAGAAAAACCAAAAACTGACCAAGCATCATGTGCATTACAGATCAATACAAGAGACAAATACAAGGGAATTAATAACTGCCCCTCCATTTTTCAAATAAATTCCTGTGAATAAGAAATGCAGTGACTTAGTTTCTATCACTTGTAGATAGTGAGTGCCTTCTCCTTATGGCCTTCTTCGGATAGAATAGCTCAACTGTGTCCTAACATTTTTGAGAATGGTGGCAATATGTTTTTGTTGGAAAGAAAACCAGTTGTTCTTGGAATAAGAAAACCAAGGAACACTGAATTTGGTATTATTCTTTTGACTTTCTGTGATTTTTCTTGTTGAGTATGTATTAAAGAAAACTTTTTTTCTATTTGGAAGGCTTTCCTATTTTGCATCAAGACACCCAATATTTCATTACACAAATCAGAATTGTGTATAAGACAACAGTGATTTTCTAAGATTTTGGCAGCAGGTTTGTGTTGAAATATTTCATCTTCATTTTGATTCACAGCTTTTGTGCTTTTTGGTTGTTGTTCCTTCAAATATGTAGTTTAGGTACAAATGTTTGCAGATGTTCCAAGCTTGATTTATTAAAATGGTTTCAGTATAAATCCCTTATGCAATTAAATGCCTATTCATGTGTTCTTTTTACAATGAAATGTTGTAATATTTCATTGTAAATAACAGCTTTAATATAATAGCATAACAGTTAAGGGAAAACTTGGGAGCAAGTGCTTAATAGATATGAGCTAGTGTAATTTTACAAAAAAAAAATAGCATTTATTTTTTCACTCTGACTAAAAAGCAGTGTATGTACTTCATGCAGAATTTGGAAAAGACAGAAAGGTACAAAGACTACACATGACTTCTGATCCCAACACCCCAAAATAAGCACTCTTAATAGTTTATTATTTGTTTTTCCAAAGTTCTTCTTATTGCCATTATTCTTGAAATTCAGAAATTTCGGGGCGCCTGGGTGGCTCAGTCATTGAGCGTCTGCCTTCAGCTTGGGTCAAGATCCTAGGGTCCTGGGATCCAGCCCCGCATCGGGCTCCCTGCTCAGCTGGGAGTCGGCTTCTCCCTCTCCCACTCCCCCTGCTTGTGTTCCCTCTCTCGCTGTGTCTCTCTCTGTCAAATAAATAAAATCTGAAAAAAGAAAAGAAAGGAAATTTCACCCGGATTTGTCTTAATGAGCACCTCTTGTTATGAAATTTGTTTAGAGGCTTCCTGAGTAGCTTCCCATCACACTTAGAAAAAAATCTGTAGTACTAGTAGGAGAGCAATTCCTTACTTGTTCAGCTTGATATAAATAATTTGAGTTAAAATGTTGATATTCATTGATTTTAATTTGTATGTCATCTTTGAATTTTGAGAGATCATTTTAATAATTTAAAACATATAACTTTTTAAAACATGGAAAAGTTAATTTTATTTTATCATTTACTTCATGTACTTTGCATAGCTGCATTTTATTTTTTTAGTTCTTTAGCTCATTGTTATCAACAGAGCACAAATTTTGTGAAAATCTTGGTTATGATATTATAATTTGTGGTTTTGCAGACATAAAAACAGGAAAAATATATTGCATGTTATAAATATAAAGCATTTTATGAATTCTCTGTTTCATTATTTGTCCGAAGAGAACACAGGAACATCTATATTAATAGTTACATTTAGTACTTTTTGATATCTTACCAACTTTCAGTCATATAAAAACTTTACATTTACATATTTTTAAAAATTGTCATCATGACTATGCACTTGTGAAAATATGAAGATAGAATATATTTTATTTAATACAATGTTAGATGAATTTATCACTTTAAAATATTCAGACATACGGCCTGTGGACCTCCATTAGTGTGACGGGGAGAGGAAAATGGAGGAGAAATTGGTTTTGAAATCTCTCTGAGAGAGGCTGCCGGCATCCTGGTGAAAGAAGCTGTTCCTAATGCAGAGATGAAAAATGTGAAGTAAGTGATGCCTCTGTGTGTGTGTGTGGGGGGGGGGTGTTTGTCCCTATGATTCTGTCTTTTACTCCTTTTCCAAAATGGAATTGTGCATGGTGACCAGGGTACTTGGATATCAGTAATTCTTTTTTTTTTTTTTTAAGATTTATTTATTTTAGAGAAAGAAAGAGTGGGGGTGGGGGGCAGAGGGAGAGAATCCTCAAGCCGACTCCCTGCTGAGCACAGAGCCTGATGCAGGACTTGATCATGAGATCATGACCTGAGCCGAAACCAAGAGTCGGATGCTTAGCTGACTGAGCCACCCAGGAGCCCCGCATATCAGTAATTCTTATTCACTGTTCCAGACATGGCTACAGTTTTGCATCTCCTTGGGTATTTTACTAAACATTTGGGGAGACCTAGGAGGAAGGTGGCAAAATCCTCCACTTGGACACCTCCATCTTAAGCTGGAGAAGTCTTTCCTAATTCAGTTTTTATTATCCTCAAAATCATAACAATGCATTTCTTTAGTTCAGCAGTTTCTTTATTCTGTTTCACCAGTGCCTCCTCTGGTCTGCACTGGAAGGATTGCCCTGCAAGTGATGAGTTATACACTTGGATTTAAATGAACACAGTTAGCTATCATAATGACAATTATGCTGAAAGTGCACTTCCATTATGTTCTCATCTGTTTAATGGCAGTTTTCAAAATCTAAATATGTTTAAGGGGCATTTACATAGCATGTTCGATTAATTTTATTTTAATAGCAATTATGGTAACTCAAACAAATCTACGAATCGGTGGTTGGTGCGTTTCTGAGAGGTTATCACAGGCTCTTGACACACAAGTTTAAAGCAGGTTTTATACTCTTTGGGGGTCAATGTTTTATCTTTTTGAAGTAGTGCCTGTAAGGCACTTGTCATTTCTATGTATCCCATACAAACTCCTCCATTTTTAACTTTCAGATTTGCAACTCTAGTCTCTGTTCATTGATTGACCGATGAACTGATATGTTCAATCATTAGTTTGCATATTAATAATTCTATTTCATAAAGTCATTGATTTATTCCAAGAATACATGTGGCAGACCACAGTGCTAAGTCTCAGGGATGCTATGGCTTCTGCCTTCGTAGAACTTCAAATCTGATGATGGAAGTCAACAATACACAAAAAGATAGTCTCATCCAGCGAAAAGACATGCCTTAAGTGAATACTTAGAAAGCATGTATTCGGGCACCTGGGTGGCTCAGTTGGTTAAGCGACTGCCTTCGGCTCAGGTCATGATCCTGGAGTCCCTGGATTGAGTCCCGCATCGGGCTCCCTGCTCGGCAGGGAGCCTGCTTCTCCCTCTGACCCTCCTCCCTCTCATGCTCTCTGTCTCTCATTCTCTCTCTCTCAAATAAATAAATAAAATCTAAAAAAAAAAAAAAAAGAAAGAAAGCATGTATTCCAGAACTTGGAAGTCAATATAGGTTTTTAAAAAGAATTAATATCCAAGTGGCTGTCTAACTGGTGGGTAGAAATTAGGTATACGGATTCTCAGCCAAATGCCAGGTTTTCTGAATCAGAATTTCGGGGTACGGGAATCGGTGTGTAATTGACAGCACAGGTGATACCGATGATCAGAAAAGCTTGAGAAGACTGGAAGAGAGGACGATGTCCCCATTTTTTACTTGAGCAACCGGGTAGTGCTATTCACTAATTTAGCAATGCCAGGTGGAGTTGCTAGTATAAAGAATGTGACACAGATAAAATGATTGAATAGATTTTTCTACACATTGGGTTTCCGAGGCCCATGGGACTTCAAAAGAGCTGGCTAGTAGGCAGTTGGCTAGGAATTGCCAAGCTCAGGGCAGTGATCTGGTTAGAAGGTGCAGCCTTCGGAAGCCAGCAGGTGCTAAAGGATAGTGGTAGCTCTGCAGGGAGCTGAGGCTGTCCGTGGGGAGCACACAGAGGAAGAATGGAGGAGACCCACAGCCATTTCAGTGAAGGGAGAAGAAGAAATGCCTGCAAACAGACTATGTGGGGAAAAATAAGATTGTTGAGCCAAGTAAGCTAGTTAAAGAGAACCTAATAGAGGGTCGGGATACCATCAATGACAAGTTTCCAGTACAGACAGGAAGGAGAATAAAGTGTTTAGCAGTCAGAAGGTTTTGATGCCAGGAATTGGATTCTGGGTAGTATAGCCACTTTGAAATGAGTTAAGGAGCTTTATAAAGGTTACTATAAAATAACCAGCTGCCCCCTCAAGATAATATACCATCAGAAGCTAACCTGGATTGTTTATATTTTCAACAGGACCCAGTTGTCATCATTACTTATATTAAAGTTTCATGATTCCGGTCAGGAGTGAAAGGAATTTCTGAGGTTTTTTGGTTTGTTTGTTTCATTTATTTAATCAAATCCAAAACATCTTAAAGTAAGAGAAGTTTTATCTGGTCTGTAGATTACATTTCCATTTGGTGACACAGGGACAGAGGGCCCTTTGCTGTGTGCCCACCATGTTGCTTCCCAGCCATTGACTGTTATTATTTGAGAAAAGGGGTTTGCAATCTTTCCCTTGGCAAAAATCTCAAGAAATTAAAATCTGTCACAGGAAGTCAGTAAGGCGAGTGAATCACTAAACCACCTCACCCTTCAGTCTCTCTAATGAAGCCAAACGGTTGGGCTGACTTTCAGTGTCTGAACAACCAGTTTTAAGGGATCCATTTTTGCCATTTCTCACATCCTAGGAAGGGTCTAAGAAGATCCCTTTGCTCACAAATTGAATTCCAGGAGACTTTTAACTGTGTCTTTATGTCTCTGTTTCTAGTGTCCAAGTAAAGTCCTAGAGCCAAGATTTAAAGCAAATTCTGTCTAAATTCAGAGCCTGAGCTCTTCTACACGTGGCATTCCCTCTTCCAACCCACTGTCTTCCTCCTTTTCTCCTTCCCTCTTTCCTTCCTCTTTAGTCCCTCCTTACCTTTATTCTTTCCTTCTATAGCCGTGGATTTGAAGACAAGCGGTACATTTTACAGGTAGAATCTCTATAAAAATTGTCACACCTCTGATCATCGTGCAACACAATTAAATGGATTCTAGACATGGGAGCTTTCACTCCAGGATTCACAAAGAAAAGGAGAGCAAAGAGAGAAAAAGAAAGAAAAGAGTCATGGCCTAAATCAGACTCTCACCTGAGAGAAATGCACACCTCTTTGAAATTTCAAGGGAAAGTCACTACCAATGAAAAATCCTCCTACGCAATAAGCTGGTAGAAGAGCTTGATGAACATCAGTCCCCACTATCCATCGCCCTTAGCGATTTAGGTCCCAGCTTCACATTCACAGAGAAACACTTCTCTGTTGAGGATATGCTGAGTCAGCAGGCACTTGCTCACACAGCACGCTGAGAACGATCCATGAAAAATAAACTGTCTAGGTGCCCCATTAGTAATGTGGAGAATGAGGCGGGTAGAAGAAAGAAGAGTCAAAAGCATCTCTTTAAGTCATTTTGTTCTGAGCTGAAATAGACACTTTAGAGTGCTGAATGGAGAGTGTTGACTTAGAGAGGATGAAGGGTGGGTACACACAGACAGCAGCGTCCGAGGGTCTAGGGATGGGGATTCTCCAGGTGCTGGTCTCCATCAGGCCTCTACCAGGAATGCTACACACAATCTCACCCATGCCCTGTTCAAAGTAAGCTGGAGCCACTCCATTTCACAGACAGCAAAACTAAGGCCGGAAGCTGCTCAGCATGACAATTGTCAGCCTATAAGACATGCACGTGGACAACGCAAAGGGCTGTCTTTGGAAGGCGTACTATTAAAATCCTTTTTATCATATAGGTTTTAGAATTATTTAAAGATCCTTTCTACGTGCTGGAATGTGATAAGAAATCAGAAGCTAAAGATTGGTAATGATGTTCTGTTTCCCACCCTTGGTACCGGTGATTCTGACGGACTGTAAGAAAACACTTGTGTTCTAAACTGTTAAATTTTGGCATGAAATACAATTCTACCATTTATCGTTATATTGACTATAGCTTCTCATCTTTGTGAGGAAACGCTGTGAGGACACGACAGTCTTATACCTACCGTTTAGTCTTGTGGTCTACCAAGAGAACAGGCTCATAAATCATTATTTTATTTTATGGGCTTTAGGCCTCCCACTGGTAATTTGAACACAGGGTATTTGTGTGTGTGTGCATGTGTGTGCATTTCATAGTATTGTACACATACAGTACACACACATGCATACACTTGAATTTGCAAATTATATGCCAGGAAAAATGCAATAAATTAATACTCCTCTCATTTTTCCCATTAGGTCTCTTAATTGATATTAGATATTATCTAATCTTTAATGATTCTATATAGGACCTCTATCTCCATGCTACATAATCATTATCATCATTACTTTATTAATAATATTAATAGCAGGTATTGATCTAAAGCTTATTAAGAATCAAGAACGGTGCAGTGATTTTATATTCATTCTATCATTTAAATACTTGATGCATTTTTTATATATGACACCCCAGATACTCTCACCATAGTCACAGAGCAGAAAAATCGTAATACCTGTCAATAGATAAGCTATAAATATATAATCACTATTTATAGCTTATAAAACCTTTAAAATTCAACCTGCCATAAATGTAGTCATTCATTTTGCTAATAAATATCAACTTTTAAACAAAGTATAAAATAGGGACTTAATTTTCAAATAGGTTTGAATATTAATTTATGAGCACCCTCAAATAATTGGCAACACCTATCCCAGAGTCTTCTATCTCTGTAAAGAAGCTGTGCTTAAATTGCAAATCATTTTTATCAACCCCATTAAAACAGACCCTCCACTAAGCAACGCTTGGCCTGCTTCCATTCAGTTTGTCCATGTACTTGAACATTAAAGAATCATAGAAATGAATCTATCTATATGACTTTAGAAAGTTTCTCAATATAATGGGAGGAAAGAGATTATTTCTAAAGTTGGGGTTGAAGGTTAGGCTAAAAGTAGAACAGGAGTCTTCTTATTACAAAGAGAATTTCTTTTCTGTTGGGGGAAAAGTACTTCGATGGACATGTTGGTTATGAAAATTAGCCCTACTCTGAGGAAAAGGTTATATTAAAGTTTAGGAGAAGAAATTTAGACAAAAAGCATGTGGTTGTCTCTTCCTGTTTGCCTCAGTAGAACCATCCCTCATTTTTCTAACAATATCCCCAAATTTTATTTGAGGTCTTCCTTAATTATTCATTTATGTGATCTTGTTGCTATGTTCCTGGGCCTGAAGTGTCACTGATCCTGGCTTAAGCCATGGCCAGCATGATTGAGTTGACCATGGTCAGTTCAGTAAAAATAAACTTCAGGACTCTTGCAGGGTTACTGGAAAAGGCATTCTCTCTTTCCCATTGTACTTGAACATAACACTATAGGGATTGATGCTGCTGTCCTCACATAGAGCCTAAAAGTGGGGTGAGCCCAGAGAATCCAGAACCAAGCCATGGAGAAGGAGGCCTGGTCCTGGTCATTGCTTGGACCTTTGTTTTCAATTCTGTTTGAAACCAGCCCTCCCTGGAACTTGGTTACGTGATACAATCTGTTCTATTTTTTGCTTAGGTCCATTTGGTTTGGGCATTTTGTCACTTGCAAATGATAACTCTGCACATTAAAGGAGATGGAAATTTTGCATCCTTGCCTTAGTGAATAAGGGAGACAGGAATTTGGAGGCTTAAAAAGGCGGGGGAAAAAAAAAAACAATGAAAAAGGAGAAGGAAGGAAGAGAAAGGTCAAGTGCCATAGCTTTGGGTGGTAACTGGAGAAATGAAAGATGTCCAATGGCATAAAAATAGTGTGGACAAACACATCCTTGTAATATATCATGTGCTCTGGGCTCTCTCCACTCAGTACTCCAAATCTTTCGTGAAATCCGATGACACCCGACAGCTTTAGATTTACCCAAAATGGCATAAAAATAAATACACAGTCCAGGAAATAAACTGGCAATGGGGTGATTGAGAATTCAGTGGAGTCAGGAATTCATACTGAAAAGCATATGGAAGACACACAAAGGACACGGGACATGTTGGATATTGTGTGAACTTTCCATCATATTTAAGAGGAAGGCTCATGCCATGACTATATTGATATTGCAGAAAAAAGCTTGTAATTTCACTTTTTCAATATAAAAAATGAGCTTAAACAATTACTTGATTTCGTCAAGGAAGAGGAATGAGAAGTTAAGTATATTTTTAAAACATTCAAGTAATTTTTTTAGGCCTGTCCACTATTATCATATGATAGTAAGTAACAGCATTTTTTAAATGGACCAGTTCATTCTAAGTTCAGAAATGGGTGGATGTTGGGCGCCTGGGTGGCTCAGTTGGTTAAGCGACTGCCTTCGGCTCAGGTCATGATCCCAGAGTCCTGGGATCGAGTCCCACATCAGGCTCCCCCTGCTCTGCAGGGAGCCTGCTTCTCCCTCTGCCTCTGCCTGCCACTCCCCCTGCTTGTGCACTCTCTCTCTCTCTCTGTCAAATAAATAAATAAAATCTTTAAAAAAAAAAAAAGAAAAAGAAATGGGTGGGTGTAAAGGTATCTGAAGCATCATCAATCTTGTACATACTTATGAATGTAAAGATTGGCCCCAGGCCAGCATGTCCTAGAAGCTGGTGGAGACTCTCATCCGAGAACTGTGTGAGTCCCAGCAATCAATGTAACCCATCTAAACTTGGTCTTCTGAGCTGTGAGATTGGGATTACAATAGACCCTGCTGGAGGTTAGTAGATAAGACACACCACGCTTAACGTGATGCAACGTGCAGAGCGCATGGAGAACACATCTCGGTTATTGTGCTTGTGGTCTTCCGTTACTACTATTCTTCCCTTTCCGCACTTAATTTAGGTACGGGTTTTAGAAATCGGGAATTTTGAAAACCTGGATTCCATCTCAAGTTCTATAATTAGCTAGCAATGTGACGTTTGGCTTTTGGCCGGCAATCTCCTTGCCTCTATAAGGAGCGCTACTAGCCAGTCAGCCATGTGCCTTTCAGGTCTGAAATATCCGGGGTATTTCACAATGTCTGGGTATGTCTGGTTCATGCTTCTCTAGGTCTCTGTTAACGTACAGTCCCCACTCAGTAAATATAAAGAATAAAGACAACCAAGTTGATAGCCACCTAGTGTATTTTCCTTTGGAGGACATTCTTTATAGGCAGTGAATTTCATCCCACATATTTTACACAAATACGGGAGAAGCTCCCATCTTCAGACCAGCACTGTGGAGGCAGCTCAGCCCTGATTCAGAGGACCCAGTTGCCACAAAACTGAAATGCCCGCTTCTGTGTTCAGCAGCTATTTATCTGTGTTCTGCACATAAGCGTCCACTTTCCCTTTTGCCTCCTCTAATACAAAATCTGCGAAGAGGACAGAAAGAAAGAGGAAGGAAGCAGGAGAGACTGGAAATGCCAGTGTTATGTTAAATTAAATTTTGAAGAAAGCCATCTCCTTTGGAACTCTTCCCATCAATTTTGCGTCTCCCTTCCACTCCCCCTCCTCCCTCAATTCCCAGGCTTTAAATGGGATGAAGGGTTAAACCTTTTACTGGTGAAGAAGTATTTATGAGTATTTATGTGCATTTAGTGAAGAGAGAAAATATTTTATTAGCAGACTGCTGTGGGGGAAAATTGATCTGCCTGCTTTATGTGAGAAAGTATATGTGTCCCTTTAACCTAAAATTGGTGCATCAAACTCTACAAACTCCAATTATCTTGACAAAAATGATTTAACCAACCACAGAACAACAGAGAGACCAAAGAAGAGGACTCCAGTGGAAGAAAAAGATACTGCCAGATCTAAGCCTTCGGCACCTCTCCATGAGAAACCTCCCAAGTGGAACCAAATATCATCCCAGAGTATGGGGTATTCTGGGAGATTAGTGTGCAAGAGAATGCTGTATTTCGCATTATTATTAAATGTGTCTTTCAGTTTCTGCTGAACAAAATCCTAGTTTTGTTTTCAGTTCGGTTAGATCATTTCAATTTGCTTGCAAACATAAAATGAGATCCCACATTAACAACAAACAAATAAACATAATTTTTTCTACCGTCCTCCTATGTCCTCAACAATGTCTGCATACCCCATGAATAGTTGTTGAATGAGACAAAAATCAATACTATAGATTTGTGAAAATGTTTACTAGAACTTGGCTTAAAAGCCAATGTATATTCTTCCTTATTTTTTTAAAAGATTTTATTTATTTGTCAGAGAGAGAGAGCACAAAGCAGGGGAAGTGGCAGGCAGAGGGAGAAGCAGGCTCCTGCTGAGCAAGGAGCCTGGTGTGGACTCGATCCCAGGACCTTGGGATCATGACCTGAGCTGAAGGCAGATGCTTAACCTACTGAGCCACCCAGGCGTCCCTATTCTTCTTTATTTTGATAAGGTCTTCCACCCTGTTGAGAACTAGCACCGGTCTGAACAGTATTTACTTACCACACACCAGGCACGACTTTGTCCTTCCTTCTTTGAGGAGATGGGAAACCAGATCTGCTGGAATTGCAGACCAACCTGGAGTTGCAAAATCTGGCCTGAGGATGTGACACCTGTTTAAAAGTGTGAATTAGTTATCAACAGGAAAACTCAGAAAATCCCATACGTATGTCCTGTTTTTTTGACTTATCCAAAAAAAAGAGTTCCCACAATACCGGAAGGTACAACAGACTATTGCCCTGAGCAGAGATTGCCTTCTGTATATAGGATATGAAGTTGCAGATCTCCATGCCAGATTCATACGTGGTGCTACTTTGTTTTATCTCCCTGGGTTCTGTAGACACTGGATTTGCCTACTGTGGATCACCTCGATCATGTCAAATGGTGGCATCATTGTTTTAATCTATCTTGACAAACTCTCTAGCAAATTTCATTAAGCAAACAAGCCTGATGGTGGAGGCTGCACATGGACTTTAAGAATCTGGATGAAATTTCAACAGGAATAACATTTTAGGATTTCTCTCTCTATCTAAAAAGAGTGGACTTGGACACACAGCACCCCCCCCCACCCCCATACCTGTCTGCTAGCAAATGAAAGCATGCTAAATTGACAGAATAGCAAAGTCTTGGTGACTCTGGTAAAAACGGTTTCCACGCATTGTCTCCATGGTGATGCCTGCTTTTTAAGGAGGGTGCTTTGTAAATTAATATACCTACGAGAAAAAGGCGGGGAAGCATACACACCAACAGAAAGATTAAAAGGGTTTTGTTGGGGTTTGTTTTCCAACAGATCCTACTTTTTGGTAATATTGCTCTAAACCTTGGTGTCTCCTTTTAAAGAGACCAACCAAATCCATTTCTTCACCTTGAGACTTCACAATTACATCTGCTTATCGCAGCTGCCACTGCCGTTGGGATTTTCATCATATTTTTACCTTTGCTAAAACTACTTGAGGTGTGCCAGGGTGGCTCAGTCTGTTAAGCGGCTGACTCTTGATTTCGTGTCAGGTCATGATCTCAGGGTCGTGAGATCAGGCTCTGCACTGAGTGTGGAGTTGGCTTGGGATTCTCTCTCCCTCTTCCTCTACCCCTCCCCCTCACTTGCTCTCTCTTTCTCTCTCAAAAAAACAAAAAACAAAAACATGAGATTCCAACAGAGCCTTATTGGGAACTCTTGATTGTTAATATTCATTAGTTCAGAAAGTTACCCTTTTTTCTCATTTTTGAGAGAGAAGTCCAACAAATGAATTGCATAATAATGTCAGGAAGTACACTATGATTCCTTACTTTTAGCAGGCAATATTTTTGATGTTCCCAGATGATAAGACTATTTCATGTTACTCCTAAATACACTTTATACCGAAATTATGTATGTTGATCTGCCACTTTGTCAGACTTCATGAAAATGAGACTTTTTTTTTCCAAAAAATTGCTTACCAGTTACTCGTACATCAGGAGTTTCCATCTTTCCTTTCTCCAAGCAGTCAACATGTAGTTTTCCTCAGATTCCATGGCTTTTATGGCTCAGTATTTATGGGATGTTTGGAGCTGCGTCTCTTAAAAATACAATATACATTACTCAACATAGTCCCTAAATATGAACAAGACCTAACATACAGAGAGTTTCATTATGGTTAAATCCCCAAAGTCCACATTTTAAAAATATTCCTCAAACAGTTTTACACAAGCACATACCAAAGGAAAAAGAAAAAGTAAAACAGGTACAACAATTATTCTTTTGCATGAGAATAAATTCACATTAAAATGTCTGTGCCTTTCATAGAATATTTTCCGTTGGAAAGCTACTCTTTTTTAGCATTGTAAAAAACTCTGTAGATTATCCCTTGCTCTCAAACGCCTGTGGGTATATTTATAATAACACGAGAAGGGAAAGCGTTCTTTGAACAGCAGACTTTCTTCTCTGGGAGCTTGAGTTTTGTTAAGCAGTTCCAGCACCTTCTCCTGCAATGATGATTTGCACTTAAGCCATTAGCTTTGCAGACTACCCCAAACACCTTTGAGACAGAAGCCCCAGTTTCCTGTGCAGTGTTGTGCTGACATTCTTACGCAGAATGCCTATTAGAAGAATTGTCATGCATTTCCAAGGGATCTTAAAAAATAATACATCTGAACCATCTTGCTACTGTTTTCATGAATAAATGCCAGTGTCTGACCTTATCTTTTGGGTCTGCCTGGCAGTAACTTCCCTGCACCTCTGCACTATGGGTGTTGTCAGAGAAAAAGGCTGCAAGGTTTTATTATTTAGAGAATTATTCCATCTTCCTCAGACCTTTTCTAGGATGAATAGTTCTACATGGGGATAAATAGAGACTGATAAAAATGGGTCACTTCATAATGTAATTTTTTTTCCCCAAGAAAGGCCAAAAAACAAATTGGGGACACTGTAAACCCTGAACTCGACATAAGTCAGTAAAAGGATGTTGTAAAAGGGAGGCCAACCTGGGGTATAAATGATTGCCTGAAATAGAAGTGAGAACGTCATTATGGTAAGAGCATCACCCGCAGCCTTTAGAAGTTCTGCCATCTCTTTATAGTGTGGATCTGTAAAGTTTGCCTGAATGTGGCTGCCACTCTAAGTATGAACATATTGTTCGTGATCGCTAAAGTTTTCAAGTCTGTGAATGATTCATACGCTGAAAGTAATAAATTAAGTCCTGCCACGGTTGTGAATGCCATCTGTCGTGGGCGTTCAATGAAGGAATGAATGCGTTCATAAACAAATGGGGACTGTCTCCTTCAGGTAAGTTCCATTGTTCTAACAGCCCCCATCTCTATGAAAACAGGGAGACCCGGTCATTCCTGCTGTTGGTTGACTTGAACTCTTCTTCAAAACAATGTCACTATTCTTCATAAGTCTTCAATTTATACACATCAGCTGTTCAATATGGCGTATACCAAGGATTTAAAATGTATAAACAAAAGTGCAATTTAAATCATGTCTGCATTAACTTTCAATTGCTATCCGTCTTTACCACAAGCTTGGTATTCTTAACCAGTGTGATGGAGAATTGTTGTCCACATCCCTTGTTTTTGTCTGCTCTGTGTCCTTCCTCTATGCAAACTCCTCACTCATTCTGTATGGTCTTGGCAAAGTGCACGGGAGTTGCTTAGTGACCTGCAGGCTAGGCAGTCATAGGAATGTATCTTTTGGGGCAAGTAACTCAGCCAGGCCAATCTGTCTTTATCCAGAGCATTACAAACCAGAATTTGAGAGTTAAGTCTTTGTGCACTTGCATCACGTGGTATAAGCCTGTGTGCTTGGGATTATTGTGGCCATCTTTCTGGACTAAAGGAGAAAGCTTCCTATATCAAGAGAGCAGAACCAATATATCCAAAGAGGCAAAGAAGCAGAGCCGAAAGAGAATGAGAGGAAAAAATAGATATAATTTTCAGGTATTGGAGGTGGTCGTGCTTGAGGTGGATGCCCCAGTTACAGGATGTACTAAGTTTCGGTTTTTGCTAAAACAAGTTTGAGGTTAGTTTTCGTCATCTGCAGCCAAGAGGGGATCCCAGACCCTGAGAACACGTTGCACATGGCTTAGAACCTGAAGGTTATGCTTAGCTCAACTGTACTCAAGACCCTCTGTTGCACTTAGAGTGAAAATCTTTGTGGGCTTTTCTCCTCCCCCTTGTGATCCTGTTGTAGTTAGCCTCTGAGTTGATGATCATAGTGATAGCTGTATCTTTGGGTCTGTTTTCCAATCCAAAGTACCATCACCGTGCCTCCAGGCAACTGGAGAACAACCTTCCCTCTGCCTGGCCTTTCATACCTACCAGTCAGTCCTCTCTGGTAGAGGCTAAGGGCTGTCTGTCCTGTGGTCTGATGAAGTTCACCCCCACTCCTTTACTTCCTAGGCAGAAAGATGTGATGTAGGTAATTATTCTTTTCTGTTGTTCGCCTTTCAAAATTCACTCTTGAGGGGCGCCTCTATGGTTCAGTCAGTTAAGCGTCTGACTCTTGATTTCAGCTCAGGTCATGATCTCAAGGTCATGGGATTGAGCCCCCTCCATGCTCAGTGTGGAGCGTGCTTAAGATTCTCCCTCTCTGACGATGGACTCTGAAGAACAAACTGAGGGTTCTAGAGGGGAGGGGGGTAGGAGGATGGGTTAGCCTGGGTGATGGATATTAAGGAGGGCACGTGCTGCATGGAGCACTGGGTGTTATGCACAAACAATGAATCATGGAACACTACATCTAAAACTAATGATGTAATGTATGGTGATTAACATAACAATAAAAAAATTAAAAAAAAAAGATTCTCCCTGTCTGCCCCCCCCATTCATACTTGCACATGTGTGTATGCTCTCTCTCTCTCTCTCAAAAAAAAAAATCACTCTTGGTGTAAGTTATTTTGCTTTGAATATCTGAAGTTTCCACAGCTGTCTTTGTCTCACTAAAAAAAAAAATCTCTCACTAATATATATTACATATATATTTTACATATATATATACATATGTATGTTATATATATATCATGTTTATTTTTTAAAGATAATTATTTCAAGCACAAATTTACAGACGTTTACTCACAACTTCATCAGAGTAGGGTCCTCGGTGTGAGGTACCCAGGATCTGGGAAGAATGATGGAACCTCGGAAAAGATGGTTCAAGTGTTGTTTCCCAAAGGGCTAGTCCTTGAAATGGCCGCATTCACATCGTTTTTGAAAACCTACCTAAAACACACATTCCCAGGAACTATCTGCTAGGTGTGGTCATTTAGTAGATCTGGATTGGGTTCTGGAACACCATAAATTTTTTTTTTAACTTTCTAGGTTATTTGAAGTGCTTCCTTCCAAGATTTTTAAACATTACTTTTGAGGTAAAGGAAGTGAATAATACTTAGGTCAGATCACTGAGCCAATGGGGGGGAAGTATGATAAATAAGAAATTGAGGCTCCTGGCTGGCTTAGTCAGAAGAGCATGCAACTCTGGATCTTGGAATCATGAGTTCAAGCCCCACGTGGGGTGTAGAGATTACCTAAATAAATAAAACTTAAAATAAGAATTTAAAATGGAAAAGGAACAAGTTAGGGTTGGTTCATGATGGGTAGGAAAATTCACTGTGTTGAGATCACATCTTTCATCTGCGACAGCTCCCAGGGTGAGAAGTGTTTTGGTTTAGTCACAGGAAGCAATCTGAGGTAATGTGATGTAGTGAGATGCTGGGGCTCGAGTTAGGAACTGGTTTAGCTCCAGTCAAGCATGGGATTCTGAGTAAGCCACTTAACTTCTCTGGACCTCAATTTCTCATCTGTAAAGCTGTGTGATGATAATAACTTCTTCATAGTATTTTTATGGGAACAACAATAAATCATGCAAGGAAATGTGCTTTGAAAACTGCCAGTAAGTTATATAAGTTCAAGTTCTTACTACTAAGAAGCAGCTGCTTATAAGGACCACTTGATGTTAAAGAAGATTGAAGTAAAGTAAGGGAACAAGCCTCTTACTTTCCCTGTAGAACAATGTTGCTATTGTTCCTATTTATTTGAGGTCATGGATCCCTTGGAGACCATGATTACAGACAGATCCTCTTTCTAAACATTGCCCAAGTACATAAAAAAATGAAAAAAGTTTCAAAGTTTTCAAAGACAGTTTGTGGTTATGATGACTTAGTTGAGGAACCCTGTCTTCTCTTATAATTTGCTGCTTTCTTGATTTTTTTCTATGCATCACTGGAGGGTAAGCTTTGTGAGTTCACAGACTCTGATCTGCTCTTGGCTGCACCAGCAGCACCAATAACAGAGGGAGAAGGAGATCGCTAGCCACGTGTTGAACACGAGTGGGTTCTGATTTACACAAGCATGGAGCTAGGTTCACGGAGCTGAGTAGATGAGCATCTCCTGATGACTAAACCACTTAGTGGGGTGGGGGGAGGCTATAGGCAGATACACACACAACTGCTAAGAAGAGTTGGTAAGATGTGTGCCAAAAGTGAAGGGTGCTGCACTGTGGAACATTCCAGAGGCAATGACTGGGTGGCAACCTCTGAGCAGGGTCTTGAGTATGCATTTCAAATGTAGGAGCCAGAGTGTAAATTTAGGAGTTCTAGAATGGCTTAAGATAAGTGTAGAAAAGATTAATACTATGTCAGAAGTTAGAAAAACAGCTACGCTTAGTTAAGGTTGGATAACTCACATACCTTGGTGAACCCTCCCCCTGTTTTTAAAATGAAAAATTTTACTTGAAAATATAAATCTCTGCCTTTTCTTGAAGAGTAAACTGTGGCAACATTGACCCCACCATTGAGATAGGGCAGTAGTTGAGCCCTTGGAGGGGGTCTGTGATCTGTTAGCTGGTGTCCTACCAGCCCCCCCACCATGTCACTCATTTATGGGACAGCTTGGTCTACTCAGTCATTGGTTCAGAGTCCCAGAGCACACCAGACTTCAGATACCCACATCTTTATGACAGGGACATTTATGGAAAGACTCCTGTGGTAGAAAAATAAACAGGAAGTGCCCTTGTGTGGTGGAGGCTTGCTATTGAAGACCAGCATAGTGCCAAAGTCAATGAATTTAGAACAAATACATTTTTAAAAGACAACATGATGGAAAAATATTCCTGGGTAGTTCCTATGAATGATCAGGAATTCAGTGGTGGGGAGGGAAGCAGACATGATCATTGTTGGTGCTGCATTGCTGCAAATTATGTTGAGGTGATGGCATTGAGAAGGGTGTTTTTAGCTTGTTTTAGGAATTTTAATCCTTCGATTCAGTGATTGCATTCATCTCTCATGGGCTCACAGTTTCTGGTATCTCAATCATCATGTTAATTGTCCTCCTCATCCACAAATGAATAAATTGATGGGAAGTGCTGGGGAGGCTCATAGCCTGGCCCCACGCAAGAGAGAAGACAAGACACAGGAGAAAGATTGAAAACCTGAGCAGCCAGGACTAGCAGAAAAGAAAGTAATTTGCTTTGACCCAGGCAATAAATCTGCCGGCCAGTAATGATCATCTCTTGACACCAGTAGTGATGTTGATAAAGTGCCCTGTCCCAGGCTGTCCCCCGCCCCCGTCCCCCTGAACCACAAAGCTCTCCTGATTTGCGCGTCACTATTTATGAACGAGTGTCAGAGAGCAGAGATAAACGGATGATAAAGGGACAATGGCCTCTTTAAGTTAATGTGAGTTCCGATTGAAACCATCACAGATACCACTCTGCAGACCAAGGCAATGCACGCTCTCCTGTTTATGTTGTTATTATTATTATTATTTTTTTTTTACCTGTGGAAGTATTCCCAGAACTTGATATTCAGACAATTGCAGAGTCCTCATTGGAAACAAAGGAAAACAAGAGCAGACTAAAGAGTTCATGCACCTCAGTCCTACTGGTGATTCAGTCGAGTGCGTGTGGTCCCAGGAATGTGAGTCATTTTCCTCATTTGGAAATTTAAGGACAAAGTTTCAAACATGAGGTGAAGCAGATTTTTTTCCCTCCTGCCCTAATTTATTGTAAGTCTTTTTTTATGTAAGTTGTTGGATGTGGTGTCTCTGATTTCTAATCCGGTTGCATTTTTTTTTTTTTTTGGTCACTTAAAATTAACATGGTATTCGTAAAATACTAGTGAACCCACATTTAAAATTGTTATTAGTTATTTAATATGTACAAAAGTTTATTTTGTTTTATTTGATTTTATTTTTTTTTACAGCCAGCTAGTTAAAAATTTTTTTTTCTCCTTACATTTTAAAACTGTTTTATTTTATTTTGTTATTTTTTAAGTAGGCTCCATACCCAGTATGGAGCCCAACATGGGCTTGAATTCATGACCTGAGCTGAAATCAAGAGTTGGATACTTAACGGACCGAGCCACCCAGGTGCCCCTAAATTGTTATATTTTCAACAGTTATATAAATATGACAGCTATACAAGCACCTAAATAATTATCCTCAACTTTGCCTCTTGGTCTGCAAAACTTAAAACATTTACTTTCTAACTCTTTAAGAAAGTTGCTGACCCATGTTCCCGGCCATTAAATACATTGTTAAGAATTTTCTTTTTGGGGGTCACTGGGTGGCTCAGTCAGTTAAGCGTCTGCCTTCGGCTCAGCAGGGAGCCTGCTTCTCTCTCTCTCTCTCTCTCTCTCTCCCCCTCTCCCTCTGCCCCTACCCACCGCTCATTCTCTCTCTCTCTCTCAAATAAATAAAATCTTTAAAAAAAAAAAAAGAATTTTCTTTTTTGTAATATATCTAGTCTCAAGTTGAAAACCATTTCATTATTTCTATTTGTTTGTTTTCTGTTATAAACACCACGGTATAAACACTTGTGGACCGGTCCTTTGGTGTACAAGTTTCTTCACAGTATAGATCAGACGGTAAGTTATGTGCATCTTCAGCTTTGTCAGACAATGTCATATTGTTTTCCAAAATGGTTGTCCCAAGTTGTGGCCTCACCAGAAGTACCATGGTCACAGGTGAAAGGAGACATTTGTCAGTTTTCTTCACTTCCCTCCCCAAACTTTCCCTTATATAGCTCAGTGTTAGGGTGTGGAGCAGGGAAATCAAGATAAATAAAATCACCAATAACTGTATCCTAAGATATCATGCACAATATAATTTTTAAAAGTAAGTCTTCTAATAGGCTATCATAGTACTTGATAGATGCTGAGTTTTATTAAGCTATCGTAATAATCTATTAATTTATCTTAAGATAATTTTATTCAAAATTGTAAAAATATTTTGAATTTTATATTCATGATATACATTTATATATAGTCATAATATCCAAATGTTGACAATATCTTGGCTGATGTATGTATTTAAAAAAAATCAAAGAAACATTTTCTAATTATTTGCCAATTTATGTGAAATTTCAAGGTACAAAATGACGTTTCAACAGAAATAAGAGAATAACAGCAGTCTGTGCTGAATGAAATGTGATTTTTGTGTGTCTCAGAATGTTCAAGGGGACAACAAAGTCTGACAATCAGGTTGCAACCTCTAAAGGTTGTTTGTTCTCTGAGTTGATTTCCAGGACTATATTCTCACTCTCAGAGAAACTGTACTTCATCATGGAAATGTGAGCCAATCCATCTTGGGGAACAGTGCTTATGTAGATGGCTCTATTTAGAAATACTATTATAAAGCTAACCCAGGAAGTTCAATTTCCCTCCCCAACCAGCATATCTCTGGAATTATTTTCCTTGCAGATCAATGGAACAGAGAATTGAATTGGCTTCTCTTTGTCGGCATTCATACTTCAGGTACCCCCAAGTGCTTTGTGTAATGAAAAACAGCAATGTTGGTGCCTTTAATAAAACAGTGACAATAATGCTTTCTTTTTCCCTGGCATTACTGCAGAAATGGAACTGATTTGGAGTCAAACAGCATGAGAAAAGACACATTCTCTTAAGTTAATATATCTGAAAAGCATACATAATTATAGATGTGTCAAGGTTCTGAAACAGTGAACTTCCTGTTATCCAGAGCGATTCAGAAAGTGAAACATCCTTGTTTATTTTCAGTTATGTATCTATCTCCACTCCATTGCTATGAATAATTGAGGACAGACACTATATTGCCCTCACCTCTATATTACTTGGCACATAGATGCCTAATAAAATTTTATTGAAAAAATATATGGATAACTACAATAGATTAAGTAAGTCGTCCCCTACATTCCATGAGATAAATGATGATATCAACCATTACTACATTTTTACTGACTTCCTAAAGTGTGCTAGATACCAATTATCAACAGTGAAAGGAGTAGTCTCTAATATTTACACCAAAACAATAGCAAATATGATCCTATTAATCATTAACAAGGTGGTCAGGATTTTAAAATATGTCAGTGTCTTCCGGCCATTGCTCTGAATGTTATTTTATTTACATATATATGCATGTATATATACATGTAAATAAATAAATAAATATATATCTTTAAAATCACAAAGCCATTTCTCACATATATAATATATATAAAAAATATATATATACATGTATATTTGGTGTGAGAAATGACTTTGTGATTTTATAATGTAATTCACTGAAAATATAACTGCAAACCTACTACATCCCATTACTATGTAACCATTGTTGAGAATAGAAAACAAGGAACGTTTGGTCCCTAAATCTAAGTGTTGATGAGAAGGGTGAATCTTAACTTCTTGAAACAACCAAAAAAAAAAAAAAAAATTTACTAAACTAAATCTGAGCTTAGAAGAGGTGATACAGGCCAAAGTGGTAAGGGATGCATCAGGGAAAAGACAAAACAATGAGTATCTGGGTCATCAGAGAAGGGCCATGGCACATCGGGCAAGATGGACACTGAAGAGCTGAGACACCACAAAGGATGAAGGTTTTCCAGCATCCATCCTGACCGGTGCAGTCTCACACATAGCATCATTTATGAAAGTGGAAACTGGAATGTGCTGTAGGAAGAGGAGAACCAGTCATTTATACTTTCTGGACGATTGGATGGTGGAAGATGATTGATTATGTGTCTTGCTTTCACCTGATTGCCACTCTTCCATGAACCAGGGTTCTCACTGTAAAAGTAGGACTGAAGGAAGTAACCTGGCCTCTGAACATAAACCATGTGTGTCAAACTCCTTTTCAAACTCCAGCACTGGTATGTTATTTCTAAAACCATGGTTGGCAGAATTACATTAGCACTACGCCCTGTTGCAACAGGGGAAACACTTCCTTCTCTTTCACGTTGTGTCCCTCCCCTCCCCTTCCTGCTCATTTCCTTCCATTCCCTTCCCTTCATGCAAGCCAAAGAACCCAATATCAAATATTTGATTGAAGCTACAGACAGAGCCTGACCAGAGAGTCTCTAGAACTTTAGAAAGACCGGTGTGTTAGTTGAGCTCTGATGCATACATTTTGTGGCATCACAGGTAATTTATTTAACTTCCCTAAGACTCAGCTTCATCAAGTGTAAAATGAAATTGGGAATACCTACATTGCAGAAGTACATTGAATTTGAACTGATTTAGCAAATATGATACCTAATTTATTGTCTTACCCCATATTAATTGTTCAAAATACTTGACTTTTATTAGTGCAACTCCTATTAGGATAGAAACAGGACAAAATACTTTTGTTAGGAGCTCCCATGTGTCAGAGCCTCCATATACAACAATATCTTCATTTTCATAACAGCCTGGTGGTCAGCACCTATTTCCCTTATGGCTGAAATAACCGAGAGCTCGGGGAGGTTAAGTGACTTATCCCAAGTCATACAGCCAGTGACATTGCTGGGATTTAAACCCAGATCTGTCTGGCTCTAAAAACATGCTGTCATAAACCATACCATGCTGCCTTCATGATGCCAAAAGTTGGATACAGATTCTAACTAGTCGAATGCTTTGCCTACAGTCACTGAGTTAATTAGCAGTAGAGTCTAAATTAAAATACACTACTCTGTCATCAGCCAACAAAATTATAGATTAGTTGGTTCAGCAGTTGGTTGGATTGTAGTTAGCTTGTTCTTTGGCTCAGAGGATTATAGACAAGGGGCCATCCAAATACTAAGAAGCAACATGAGTGTGTTGATTGTGTTTTGGATTATTCTGTTGAATTTCATTTTAAAGGCACCAGAGCAATATTTGTCAGGGACTAGACCTATAAATTTGAATAACTGCTCGAATGGCTCTACTTGAGTAAGAAATGTCCAATCTTCCATTATAGTAATGTGTCCTTGGGGTATGTTCAGCTATGGGAGAAAAGAGGAATTTTCTTTTCCAAACTTGAGGGATACTCCATGTCCCCCAACTGGTAATTTACTGGATGATGGAGGAATTAAGCGGTTCGGTATCTCTGCTGAGTGGCAGGATTCCCCCTCTGAGATCTACAGTCAGCAAAGAAGCTCAACTCTAGCTCCTCCTCCTGTTCTTCCCAGCTTCCTCCTCACTGTCACCTCCTCCCTCCTTTCTTTCTCCCCACTGCCTCTGCACCCTTGTCTCCCTCCTCTCCTCCTCCATCCCCTCTCCCTATTCTCCTCCTTCCCATTTTCTTCCCTCTTTCCTCTCACCTACTCTTGCTCTTCCTCATCTTTGCCCCTCTGGTCCTCCCTCCCCTCCTTATTCTCTTGTCTTCTTTCACCTGCCCTTCTGTATTTTCTTCCTCCACTGTCTCCTCCTCTCCCTCTTCTTCCTCTTTCCTCCTCCCTTTTCCCTCCTCACTTCTTTCCTTCCTGTCTTCCCTCCCCCATAATCTGTATATTTCACTTCCAATTCATTTTTAATTGAAAGTTTTATTCAGATAATTGCAGATGTGCATGCAACTATAAGAAATAATGAGACTCTAGTACATTTCATTTAGTTTCCCCAGTAGTAAGATTTTGTAAACCTGTACTCTAATATCACAACCAGGATACTGACATTAATACAATCCATCAGCCTTATTTAGATATCCTCAGTTTTACTTACTCATCAGTGTTTGTGTATATGTGTGTGTGTGTGTATCTGCTTATATTTAGTTCTGTACAATTTTATCACCTATGTAGTTTTGTGTATTCACCACAGTCAAGATACTGAGTAGATCCAACCACATGAAGATCCCTCGTGTTTTCCTTTTGTAACCAAAACCATCTTTTTCCTGCCCTAATCCCCAACTCCTAGAAACCACTCATGCCCTCCAATACAAAAATTGTGTCATTTCAAGATGTTATATAAATGTAAATGATTCAGCCCAGGCATGAAATCACAAATAGTAAGGAACATGGTAAGAGGGTCAGCAGATACTTGAGCTTCTAGACAAGAACGAGGTGATCTGGAGTAGACAAGGTGAGGACAACACAGACAGGATGAGACTAAGGGAAGCATTCAAGCAGGGCATTTGGTGGGCCAGAGAAGCTGGCATGCTGTGAAGCAGGACATTGTTGAATAGGGTAGACTTCTCCTGCAAGGGACACTTACCGGGGGTCTATAGGAAGTGGCATGGAGCCAAACAATGGGAAAATCATTTTTAACAAGGATGCCTATAGGAAATTGAATATACTAGTAAAAATAAAAAAAATGAGTTGAATGGCCCTCCATTCTCTGAGTGAAAAGAAAGCAACTATTGAAGAGAATTAATTGCTCTGGCAAGAACAATGGCTATAGAGCCAAGCAAATGGATCAAGGTCACTTTACTGGGTTAACAATTACTCTGGCATTTTACAGCGTGTGTTGGAAGAAGCAAACCTTTCATAGATTTCAACTCATAAAAATTGAAACTCAAGTGAATTCTGAGCAATTGAAGTAATAGTTTCTAAGAAAAAGCAGCATATAATAATATATTCCTGAAAAAAAGAAATCAATTAGTCCCAGTGCAGATGGCATGGAAGACATGCCAGGCAAGGTCCACAAAGTAGGCTTTCAGAAAAGACCAGACCAAATCTGACCACATGAGAATGGAGGACATTTTCTCATCCCAGATTCTTATGAGAAGAAAATAGAAATTGACGTCAGATACTCCCCGACAGTGTTTACAATTGTGCATACTCAGACTTTAAGCTGTTTACAGATCGACATTATAGCTAAACATATTGAAGCCTCATTGCAGAGTGGAGGCCCATTCATTCTAAACATTTTTCCTTTTTTTCCCTGCTTCCATTAAGTCAGGAGTTAATGAGCCACTTCAACTATTGTTCATCGATTTAACTGCTTCCTTGGGGCCAAGGACATTTTCTTATGTGTTTCCCATTTATCCTCAAAGTCCAGGATAATTTATTTATTCAACAAATATTACTGAACACCTACCTTATGCCAGGCAGGGAGGATACACCATCAAGGCATTGAACAAAAGAGACCTCATCCTTTGTTTTGTTGGTATTTAGAGTCTGGTGGAGGTAAGTCTTCATTTAATCAACCAAGTATTTGGTGAACATCTACCATGAGCCAAACTCTATTCTATATCCTGGAGATAGAGCCAACTATGAAAAAAGGAAGGGAAAGTAACCAAGCTGATCATTAAGGATGTAGACAGATGGGTGAGATCTAGAGCAGATGTGCCCAGAAGATGACTAGCATAGTGTCATAGAGCATGACTGAATGTCCATGGAGACCAGAAGTCAGGGAAGCCTCACAGAAGTAATGACAGTTGATCTGACATCTGCCTGGCAACAATGTATCAGCCATGAAAAGTCCTGGGCATGGAGGATTCCAGGCTGATTAAACATTCAACAAATAATTAAATATAATTGTTTAATTACCATTATCCTAAGCACCATACTGATTTTTATAACCGGCATTTCTCCCTCTTTGAATTCATATTATTTTCATCTCTTCTTCCTAAATTTCTAGGTTCTGAAATCACACAAATGAAAGAACTCTACCAGATTTCCCCCTACACAAAAAATGTTTCCCATGTGGTTGGCAACTTTTGAGAGCTCTCCCTCCTAATTCAGGATAGTTACTGACAGCCTTCCAGGGATAAGGCTTGATTTTTACTTCTGCCTTGGGGCAAGAGATACTGCTTTTGGCAAAGCTAGTTTTAAATTTCTCTAGACTCAAGATACCAAGAGGAAGTGGAATAGCAAATAACAGAAAAACAGCAATTGACAATCGTTTCAAAAAAAAATTAAAAGCTATGCTAAATGGATCATAACATGCTCAAATACATGAAAAAATTACTTCAAAACACAGCTGGGGAAAAATGTTTGTTTTTGTTAAAAGTTGCTCAAAGGCATCATCATAATGACAGATTCTTTAAACATCTACAAACACAAAGGCCTGGAAAATAACTCTTCATTGATTTTTTTAACCTGCTGTATTTCATGTATTCTGAAAGCTATTGGTACTCTTAACAAGGGCTTCCTCATATCTGCTGGATTTTATGAATGATCATTTTCTGCTGAGTCAATCTGGGAAAATCCCTTTTGCTGAGATAGTCCCTAATGGCCACTTTTATAGTCTTCTTACTTGTTTTATTACTCAAGAGGACTTCCAGTTTCTCCAGTCAGTCTAAGCACAGAGGATCTGAACAACAAAAATACCCATCATTGGATTTTCCTGCTAGTCAATATGGATTTTTTTAGATCTTAGAGTTCGAAGAGATTTTCTGGTTCATGTCCTGAGAGCCAGATCATGCAGACACAACATCCATAGATTGTTGCTTCGTGAGGAACAAAACTCTACCTTCTGGTCTTTTGCTTGCATCCATCGTGGCTCCATGCAAAACCCCCCATGTAGAATTCAGACCTTCTAGTCTCTATGCTTAGGTGTGCCTGAGTGGCGGATTGAAATGATCACAAATGGGACTTAGATCAAATTTTCTGAATATAGAATCTGAGACAGATCCTGATTCATTGAGGGGGTGTTCTCAGGAGAAAATAACAAGGATGTGAAGGAAGCAGGATAGGGCAGAAGGGAAAGGTAAGTAACAGTAGATGTAGTTTTAGATGTTGTCTTGCCCCAGTTTGACCCCACAGGAAACCCTGGAAGCATAAGTAGCGCCACAAAGTAATCTCAGCTTGAGAGAAGAGACCTTTTACCACTGTAACCCTTGGTCATTAGCAGTGGGCCATCCCTGAGGGAAGACTGATGACCTGTCAGGTATTTCCAGGTGAGGTGGTTCCTGTCAGGCCCAGGGAAGTTCTGAGAAGGGTGTAGCTATGAGCTGTGAGCACCCAAGTGTCCTAGCAACTAGGAGATGGGAGCGTCAGTCTGGCAAAGGGGATCCAAGCAGGGAATCAGCAATGTCTTTTACACAACCACAAAACCTTGCCTTTGTTGTTGTTTCATTTTTCCTGCCATCAGCCATCCTGGGCTGTGAGGCCAGCCACGTTTGCAAAGCCATTTTCCCTTCAGAGTTAACAGTTACCAAGTTGTAACTGATTGATTTTAATTCACTCCTGAAGTGGCTCAGTTAGAGCTGGAAACGCCAAGAAGCTCCAAACAAAAGGCATAATTACCGAGGTCGACAATGTCATTGATGACTTATTGTCTTGGGGGTTGGTCATGATACCCTGAGATGGCATGTTGCTTTTGTCAGCTAAGAGTACATTCAAACAGCATTGCAGAGTTTCCCATCAGGGAACAAAACGGTTTCAAAGTTTCATGCTTCAATTGAGTCCCCTCCCTGCCCAGCCCCTAGGGGAAAGCCATGAGCTACTAAAAGTACTTAGAAAGCAAACCAACGGCAAGAGCTCTGAAGGGTGTACAATTAGGTGTAATGCTTAGACCCAAACTTTCAATTCAACTGTGAAAGGCCAATTTAAAGATTTTTTTTTTTTTTTTGACAGAGAGAGACACAGTGAGAGAGGGAACACAAGCAGGGAGAGGGAGAAGCAGGCTCCCCGCGGAGCAGGGAGCCTGATGCAGGACTTGATCCCAGGACCCTGGGATCATGACCTGAGCCGAAGGCAGACGCTTAACAAATGAGCCACCCAGGCGCCCCGTGAAAGGCCAATTTAAGGATGCCTCACCTGGCATCGAATTTAAAAAGTCACTCAATCTTCCAATCTTCTTGAGATAAGTAGGGTAGCCACTGTTGATAAACTCCAGAGCCCCGAAGAATACAGATTATAAAACAGACCCAACTATGATGCTGGCTACCATGTAATGCATGTTTCTGTATGACTTAGACACTGTCCTAAGAAGATGATGTATCTCATTTAATGATAAAGAAACCCTAGGAAGTACATATTGTTATTCTGGTTTTGTAGATGAATCAACTAAGGCACAAAGCATTCCTATGAAGTGCAGGTTGCTGAACATGCAGTGGACATCTCTGCCCCCCTGCAGAATAACTATGAAATGAGAGTAAGAACCCAAGTGTGGTAAATGAGATAATCAAGACTTCCAGCATTTTAAACCAACATGGAATAAAATAAAAGGAATTTTGATATAATAAAAAAAAAATTTTTAGACAAAAATTCATTTATTTTTTTTTAAATTAGGAACCCCTGCCATAGAAGTATGTGATTAAGTCATGTGAATTTAAGAAGGCTTCCCTGAGATAAAGAGGAAGAGAAAATATTCTAGACAGGGGAGATAGCAGGTACAAAGACCCCGTGGCCAAAGAGAGCATGGTCCATGTGGTTGGCTGGAGCAAGTGAGGGTGGGCCTGAGAGGGTCACAGCTGAGAGGTAGGCAGGAGCCAGACCAGGCAGGACGTGTTGCCGTAATAAGGGGATTTTCTTCAATATTATACACAATGAAAACCCACTGAAGCAGTGGGAAAACCATGAATTTCCTTTAACATGAAAGTAAGGGCAGGGGTGCATAATTGCCAGATATTCATTTTGGTGTTTAAAAGAGCCCTCTGGTTTTGGAATGAGTAGTGGATTGGAAAGAAAACAGCATGAAAATACCAATTAACACCTATTGCAAATAAGCAAGGCTGAATGCTGATTGCATTTTGGCCAGGGTGTTGTTGATGGAGATGAACATAAGTTAAAATATTCCAGAAATATTTTGTCAAAAAAAATTGACAGGAATTGGTAATGGATTGAGTGCACTGGTGTGGGGCGGTGACCCCAAAGGCGATGCTAAAGTTTATTCCTGGTTTCTGACATACAGCTACAAGAATAGTCGTGTCATTTACTGAGGAAAGAAATATTGGATGCTTCTCAAACTCCAACCAATTTTGTTGAGACCGTAAGTTTAGTACTGGATGTGTTGAATTTGAGGTGCCTTTGGGAAACAAACAAACAAACAGGTGAGGACAAGCAGACAGTAGAATAACAAATCTAAAATAGAACTCTGGATTAGAGATGATTATTGAATCCATGAGTATGGATGACATTTACCTAAAAGTTGATAAAGTGAAAGAAAAAGAAACTAGCCTGACTGTTCCAGGTTGTAATGAGTGGATATATAGGCCTCAGCAGATAATACTTTTGTGGAACGGAGAATTCATTAATGCATGGAATACATGATAAACTGAGTTTGTAGCTGGGGCAGGATCAGCATCTGGCAAAATTGTCAAATATAGGCTGTTTCTCTTTAACTTCTTGCTTGGAAAAGATCCCCAAAGTGAGAGAGCAGAAAATTCGTTTTAGTCCAAAAGCAAAGGAAATACGTTTAACAGAAGACAAAATTGTTTGCCTTCTCTTCTTTCTCTTTTAAAACTTTTTTCCCAAGCTCGTGCTGAACACAAATTCTCATCGAGCATCAGCACCAGCCCATCAACCATAGATCAGACACCCCATGTCTAATGATGAACAACCTCTGACCAATCACTTTCCAAGAATCCCAAGACACAGCTGAAGAACATAATTGAAAACTCTAAAGAATGGCTCCGGGGTTACCCATTAGAGCCGAAGAACTAGGGAGGGAGCTTACTAAATTCTCTTTGACTGAGAGCAGGCATGCATCTGAACAAACATGTCATCGGAAATACACAGCAGCCGGAGGCTCCCTGAAAAAGAAAAGAAATCCCCAAAAAAACCACCAAGAGCAACTCTAGCTCAACTTAGTGATTGTGATGAATCCATCACCAGAAAGCTCTGTCAGGTATAAGCTGTCCTTATACGGCTGTCCTTGAGCCACCTTGCCTCTGTCTTACCCCTATCAGCAGAGACACACCAGCTTCCTTCCTCACTTGTTCGCTTTCCTCATTCAAAATAAATAAAGTGGCCAAGTTGCAATTCACTGAAAATAATACTCAGCAGATTAAATCTATTGCACATTTGCTTTCTTCCAGATAAGCTCAAGAATATGGTACTTTTTTATTTTATTTTTTGAGTAAACATAACAAAAACCTGAAACTGTTTTCTCAGCATGGGCTAAAGCTTACAGATGGAAATCCTAGGTCAGGGGGAGTAAAAACAAGAGTCTGGCCCCGTTGGCCAGTTCAGCCATATTCCACCATATGGAGTGGCTTTCAGGGTATGCACTAGTATCTATTAATATGTCCCTGTGGGTGACCCTTGAAGCTTTCTCTTCAACCCTGTTCTGTCCCTCAGGAGTCTAATTGGTGTGGAAATCATCACCAAGCTCCCTTGCCTGCCTCCCAACTTGGAGTTGAGTCAGCTAATGAGAGGTGCCTAGCAGATCAGAAATAGAGAAGGAAGTAAGTTGGAAGTATTTATTCCATTTCTCTGGTCTCTGGGTTCCTGTGAGCTGATGCATTCCTCTGTCACAGATCAGTTCCCCCTTCCCCCATGGCCCTCATTGTCTCCAGAGATGGGACTGGCTTCCTCCTATATGATAATAAAGCCCTCTGTTACCAATCCCAAAGTGCTCCACTCTCCCTTGTGGTTTCCCTACACTCAGCTTACATCTTTGTATGAAGTCCCTTTATAAAACTGCATTAGTTCTCTGTGGGTCCCTGCCCCACATGGGGTAACACATACTACAGACAAATCACTCTGGTACACCAAACCAGGGATGGAAAACAAGAAGCTACAGGGACAAAGGAAACTGCATGAGAAGGATGCTGATAGAGAGCAGCTAATTCAAGTTGTAGTCACTGTTAAAGGTAGCTTCCCAATTCACAACATCCTTCCTTCCAGAGCACCAGCCCCCAGTCCACTGGGATGTGTTTTAGGCAGGCATGTCCATATAGTATCCTCCCCAGTCCACCTCTCCCCTATCCAAACTTAGCTAATATGACCAAGGATAGTTACATGACCCAATAAGGGTCAGTCATGTCCTTTTCCTGGAAACTTGGAACGTGGACTGTGAAAGGCCAGCCATTGAGCTGTGAGATTAGTCACAAGAAAAAAATGGAAGAATGAAATAAAGGGACAGAAGGCAGAGATTGAAACCCAAGAGATTGCAATACCTTCCCAAAACTTGGCCCCATCTCTCCCTTGAACAGAGTTATCACTATGTCTTTAAAATAAAACCCTCTTCTGATCCATGAGCATGGAATGTTCTTCCATCTTTTTGTGTCTTCTTCAATTTTTTTCATGAGTGTTCTGTAGTTCCTAGAGTATAGATCCTTTACCTCTTTGGTTAGGTTTATTCCGAGGTATCTTATGGTTTTTGGTGCTATTGTAAATGGAATCGTTTCTCTAATTTCTCTTTCTACAGTTGCATTGTTAGTGTATAAGAAAACAACTGATTTCTGTGCATTGATTTTGTATCCTGCCACATTACTGAATTGCTGTATGAGTTCTAGTAATTTGGGGGTGGAACCTTTGGGGTTTTCCACATAAAGTATCATGTCATCTGCGAAAAGAGAGTTTGACTTCTTCTTTGCCAATCTGAATACCTTTTATTTCTTTTTGTTGTCTGATTGCTGTTGCTAGGACTTCTAGTACTATGTTGAACAACAGTGGTGAGAGTGGGCATCCTTGTCGTGTTCCTGATCGTAAGGGAAAGGCTCTCAGCTTTTCCCCATTGAGGATGATATTTGCTGTGGGTTTTTCATAGATGGATTTTATGAACTTGAGGAATATTCCCTCTATCCCTATACTCTGAAGAGTTTTAATCAGGAAAGGATGCTGTATTTTGTCAAATGCTTTTTCTGCATCAATTGAGAGGACCATATGGTTCTTCTCTCTCCTCTTATTAATGTGTTCTATCACATGGATTGGAAGAATAAACATTGTTAAAATGTCTATGCTACCCAGACCAATCTATACCTTCAATGTCATCCCAATCAAAATTCCAAAGACATTTTTCAAAGTGCTGGAACAAACAATCCTAAAATTTGTATGGAATCAGAAAAGACTCCAAATTGCCAAGGAAATGTTGAAAAAGAAAAACAAAGCTGGGGGCATCACGTTGCCCGATTTCAAGCTATATTACAAAGCAGTGATCATCAAGACAGCATGGTACTGGCACAAAAACAGACATATAGACCAATGGAACAGAATAGAGAACCCAGATATGGACCCTCAACTCTATGGTCAAATAATCTTTGACAAAGCAGGAAAAAACATGCAATGGAAAAAAGACACTCTTTTCAATAAATGGTGCTGGGAAAATTGGACAGCCACATGCAGAAGAATGAAACTCGACCATTCTCTAACACCACTCACAAAGATAAACTCAAAATGGATGAAAGACCTCAATGTGAGACAGGAATCCATCAAAATCCTAGAGGAGAAGATAGGCAATAACCTCCTTGACATCGGCCACAGTAACTTCTTTCAAAATACATCTCCAAAAGCTAATGAAACAAAAGCAAAAATAAACTTTTGGGACTTCATCAAGATAAAAAGCTTCTGCACAGCAAAGGAAACAGTCAACAAAACAAAGAGGCAACCCACAGAATGGGAGAAGATATTTGCAAATGACACTACAGATAAAGGGCTGGTATCCAAGATCTATAAAGAACTTCTCAAACTCAACACCTAAAAAGCAAATAACCAAGTCAAAAAATGGGCAGAAGACATGAACAAACACTTCTCTGAATAAGACATACAAATGGCTAACAGACACATGAAAAAATGTTCATCATCATTAGCCATCAGGGAAATTCAAATTAAAACCACATTGAGATACCACCTCACACTTGTTAGAATGGCAAAAATTGACAGGGCAAGAAACAACAAATATTGGAGAGGTTGTGGAGAAAGGGGAACACTCTTACACTGTTGGTGGGAATGCAAGTTGGTACAGCCACTTTAGAAAACAGTGTGGAGGTTCCTCAAAAAATAAAAAATAGAGCTATCCTATGACCCAGCAATTGCACTCCTGGGTATTTACCCCAAAGACACAGATGTAGTGAAAAGAAGGGGCATATGCACCCCAATGTTCATAGCAGCAATGTCCGCAATAGCCAAACTGTGGAAAGAGCCGAGATGCCCTTCAACAGATGAATGGATAAAGAAGATGTGGTCCATATATACAATGGAATATTACTCAGCCATCAGAAAGGATGAATACCCAACTTTTACATCAACATGGATGGGACTGGAGGAGATTATGCTAAGTGAAATAAGTCAAGCAGAGAAAGTCAATTATCATATGGTTTCACTTATTTGTGGAACATAAGAAATAGCATGGAGGACATTAGGAGAAGGAAGGGAAAAATGAAGGGGGGGAAATCGGAGGGAGAGGTGAACCATGAGAGACTATGGACTCTGAGAAACAAACTGAGGGTTTTAGAGGGGAGGGGGATAGGGGGATGGGTTAGACCAGTGATGGGTATTAAGGAGGGCATATACTGCATGGAGCACTGGGTGTTATACGAAAACAATGAATCATGGATCACCACATCAAAAACTAATGATGTACTGTATGGTGACTAACATAACATAATAAAATTAAATTTTAAAAAATAATAAAATAAAACCCTCCATTTTTATTTGTGAGCTACAACTGGTTTCTGTTACCCGCAACTGAAAGAGTCCTAAATGATCCATTAAACAACAAATGATGCTTTTTATCCAACAATAATGTGGTGGGTTCCTATGGCTGTATTCCAGCACCATCCTGCAGAACTTTCTGTAATGACGGGATGTTCTATAAAGTCTGCACTGTTCAGTGCAGTAGCCACTGACCACATGTGGATATTGAGCATTTGAAGTGTAGGCCATTGATGGAGGAAATGATTTTTCTAATTTTAATTGAATTTAAATAGCCATATGGGGCCGGTAGCCATCATATTAGGCAGTTCAGCTCTAGACTTTTGGCTTTTTCGTGTTTTACATTTTTGTTTCTTCTCTATTAGTTGGTTTTGAGCCTTCTGGGTATCTACTAAAGGTACTCAGTTAAGCTGGCATGTCCTTGTAAAGAACTGTCAATAATTAGGTGTTTACTCCTATTCTTTCAGTTTTTAGCATTTTCTCCAGATACCTATAAATGAGAAACTTGGAGCCTTGAAACTTGGTCTGTTATGACCAGATTACTACTTAGTTGTCCTGCCCAACTCCTGTCAGTCTTTAATCCTCACCATTGAGGCCCGTCATACTAAACACAGCGAAGTTTCCGTAGTTTGCTGTGCTCTATCACACCTTCATAACTTTGCGTAAGTGGTACCCTCATTATGTGTGTTTTACTTATTTGTTCTTTCTTTTATTCACCCACCCATTCATCCTTTCACCCAAGCATCCCCCAAATTTTATGAAATAGGGCAGATTCAGTATCAGACACCTATAGACAGCATTTTTATATGTGGGGTGGGTTTTTTAATGGGAGTTGTGGATTTGTGTAACCGAATAACCTACAAAAAGAGTAGATTTTCTCAAAGTATGGTTTGTGTGCAACACACACGAAATTGTCAAGGATGCTTTTTGAAAATGCATTATAGCAGAGTGGTTGGGAATGTAAATAGTATTTTGCTTTATTTGATTTTTTTATTAATTCATATAAAATACTAGAAAGAGTATCTGTTGAGCAGTAAATGTGCAGTAAAATGTTAGACAGTGATAGCATTTGCTCAAAGTGTCTCCAATATTGCACTCCTGCTTCTGTCACCTAAACCTGCTCTTCCTTTGCCGTCTTCCCCTCAGTCAGTGGTGGCTCTATCTTTTTCAGACTGAGTATTTTCTGGGGAGCAAACGCTGAGATGGAAATTACTGCCTGGGAAGTTTAATCAGATCGTGCTCTCAAAATCGATGAGTGTGGGGAGAGGGAAGAAAGTTAGGTAGGCACAGGGAGAAACTGGGCTAAGACACAGTCTCAGCTGACCTCTCCGGAATGCTGACGTTGGAATGGATTTCCTGAGTCATCCTTAGAAGGACCCGGTGAGTCAGGCTTTTGCCTCCCAAACCCCCTTATCAGCCTACTGTTGGATGCATACTGCAGGCCAAGGGGTGTGACCTTGAGCAAGGGCATTCTGTTCAGCTGATGTCAATTTCCAGAGGCCTGGGAGTTGAGGGCTCTCTGCTGGCAGCACCTGCCCCAGTTGGGGAGATCTGCCAATCAGTCCAACAGAGGGATCTCTGTATCTATCAGAGCATCCAGTATGCGGTCTTTTCAGTTCAGACTAAGAACTTGCAGTCATCTTTCATTTCTCTCTTTCCATTCTACCCCAGTTCTACCTTCAAAATACAACCTGCACTACTGCTGAGCACCACACCACCATTGCCTCCAGTTTGGGTGGTTTAAGTAGTATTCTTACGGATCATCCTGTTTTTGCCTTTGCTCTACGTCTAGTTTATGCTCGATGCAATAGTGTGATCATTTTAAAACATGTCAGGTTGCATCACTTGTCTGTTCTAAACTCCGGGGGTTCCCCATCTCAGAGTAGATTCAAGAGTCCTTAGAGCTATCTACGGGGTCACGATCTATCCACCCACAGCGTTTCTGACATGATTTCTTACCAGTTCCTCCTGTGACCACTTAACTTCAGCTCTGTTCCACGTCAAACACTCCAGGCATCCTCCTGACTAGGATTTTGAATGCTATTCTTTGCTCATCCTAGAAAGCATATGCCCTGTTTTCCCACGTGGCTCCCCACCCCCCACCCTGACCCATTCTTTCAGGTCTCTGCTCTGATGTCATTTGATCAGCAAGGCCTTCTCAAACTACCTCATCTAAAACAGGATCCCCAGTCCCCTGATATTTCTTATCACCTTGCATACTTCATTTTGCTCCAAGTTCTTTTCACCGGCTCATATTATTTGTCTATTTGTTTTCTCATCTGTCTCACTGTCAAAATGTAAGCTACACAAAGCAGGGCCCTTCTTTTGTTGTTCTGTGACAGCTTGGTGTTCAGAACAGAGCGGCAGACAGCACGTGCACAGCAAATTCTTGTTGACTAAAGCTTTTACATTTGGGCCAAATTTAGTCAGATAAAGAGACCTCTTCTCTGCCTTGTGACACCTAGGAATAAAAAAAGAAAAATTCGGGGGCACCTGGGTGGCTCAGTTGGTTAAGCGTCTGCCTTCAGCTCAGGTCATGATCTCAGGGTCCTGGGATTGAGCCCCGCATCGTGCTCCCTGCTCCACGGGGGGCCTGCTTCTCCCTCTGCCTGCCATTCTGCCTATTTGTGCTCTCTCTCTGTCTGTCAAATAAATAAATAAAATATTTTTTAAAGAAGAAAAACTTGGAATGGGATATGCTTACCGGTTGCAGTAAGGCAGAATTCTAGACCCCACTTCAACCACCAAGATTATCATCCCCAGTTGTTCAATCAGACCTAACCTAGGTACTGCTTGCAGATGGAATTGATCATATGGACCTGCAAGGGATTATCCTGGGTTATCCAGGTGGGCCCAGTATAATCACTTGAGTCTTTAAAGACAGAGAACGTTCTCTGGCGAGAATCAGAGATGGGGTGAGTGAGGAGAGTAGAAGAGGTTCAAAGTGTGAGAAGGGTTCACCCCATCACTTGTGGATCTGAAGAAGCAGGAAGGAATTCACAAGCCAAGAAATGCAGGCAGCATCTAGAAGCTGAGACTAACCCAACAAGGGTAGGAGGACCTCAGTCCTACAGCGCACACGACTGAATTCTGCCCACAGCCCAAATGAGCTGGGAGTGGATTCTTTCCCCAGATGGTCCTGCAAAGAACACAGCCTCACTCCTGTCTTTGTTTCAGCCTGTGACAGTCAAAGCCAAGGACCCAGTCCACTCTGCTGGTGGACTCCTGACCTACAGAACGGTGAGCAAAATGGTGTTATTTTAAACTACAAAGCTTAATTTGTTACAGCAACATAGAAAAATTAATACTTTAAAAAAATTATTCTCTTTGTTCTCAGATAAACACCATTTTAGTAAGTAATCGGCATATAAAGAAAAGGGATAACAAAAGAAGCTCCCTACTTCTACATATTCTACTTTTTATTCTATAACTAAAGACCAGTAATGCGAATCATTGAAGTGAACTGTGTTTTACTAATATAATTATGATTCTGTACTGCTGATCCAATAAGTATATATTTTACTTGTCAGAGTCTAAGAGGGGGGTATCATTTTATTCAACAGTGATCTTGGAAAGGTTCCTTGTGTTTATTACTGAGCTTGTCTGAGTGTTGCACTCCAGGCAGTTAATTCAAGAGAATAATCTAATAAAGCAAACGGTACCCACAGTTTCAATTACAAATACCAGCAGTTTTGATTTGGGGGAAAAAAAAAAACCTCACAAACTAGTCTATTGAATCATGATTATTCTGGCAGTTAAAAGCCTTTACAGGTATTTAGATGGATTTTAGTGCATCACTTACCTAGTTCTCTTTTTTCTCTTTCTCCTTCGAACTCCAGGAATTGCTCTAAAGAGGTAACTGTAAGTGGAAAAGGCTTGTTATAACAGTTACAAGGTTTAAGCCAGTGTTAAGTACTGAATATTATTATTATTGATGACCTTGATCAGTTGAGTTTCTGCTCCTCCTTGTTTGGCCATTTCTGATGTTTAATGATTTCTAGGGCAATTCTTTCTCTACTCTTAAATTTTCCTTTGGCTAATTTTCCTCTTTGTGACCCTCCTTGAACTTTCCTGGTTTTCTCTTTCACTATCCTTCCCATCCCTTTCTTCTCTGCCTCTCTCTTCCTTTCATTCCGAACCCCTTCACACAGACATGATTTCATTTGACTTGTCCTACCCGGTATATAGAGTGGTACAAAGTGGTAGGCAGAAGGCTTATTCATTGTAGTGTAAGTTTTAATAACATATGAATGGAAATAGTCCAAATCCCCACTAATAGGGACTTGGCCAATAACTTATGGTATATCTACAAAACTGAGTACTACACAGCTGGAAAAAAAAAATTGGAGAGATCTCTCTTATGCCCTTTTCAGGTACCCAAAGGATTGAGAGAAGATTGTCTTTATAGAGTGTTTTGACTAATGAATGAATACAGAATAATGGAATTAGAATATCACTTTATAACACCTAATGAATTAAAGGATCTAGACAAGAATTATCAAGTGGCAACCAGGTGTTTTATGCTCCCAACTGTGAATTAATCTTGTATTTACCACTCTTCAGTTGAATTTGAATCTAATAAATCTTCCAGATCTAAATACCAATTTCCAGGAAATCCTGGGGATATGTAGACTTTTGAAATACCATCAGTGTGATATAATGATGGAAATTCAAACTCTGAGGCGCTCTTAAAATAATGATCATTATATTAAATAATTTAAGTAAAAAGGGGGGAGAGAGAATACATCAACAGAGCGAGCAGACCTCTGCTTCTGCCAGGAGAAAGTAGCCTCATTCCTCCCAAGCCCTCCCCTTACAACGAACAAGCCTGGATATAACCCAGTAAGCATCAGAAGTCCCTGAAAGGTGAAAGCAAGAAGATGGATGGCCTAGAGACCACAGGAATTGAGGGCTGACCTAGAGGTGACTTCTCAGGGTTTCTTTCTTTCATTTGTACAGATAGGATGTTGCAAAAATCTCCAACCTGGAACTGCCAACAGGAACAGACCAAAAAAAAAGCCTCCAAGGAAAGCCTATCTCTCCCTAGCCAAAAGTGTGGTGGGGAAAAAAATGGCCTAATAATAGAACAATGTTTTGGCAGTAACAGCCCTCCTCAAACTGAACACCAATGATAAAATCACTTTCCCCTACTCCACCCCCTCGGTTTCAGTCTGGTCTTCTAGTTTACCAGCTGCCTCACAGAAGCAGGGTTTGAGCCCTAATTCTACTTCATGTAGTATTGACTGGCCAACAGGGAAGTTTATCTTCCATCCGCTGCCTGCAGGAGGAGTATGGGCTCCAATTCCACAGGTGGTGCTGGAAGGCTGAACTAAGACGTGGTCTTCCCTTTTCCATGTTGAGGAAGCAGGCAGCCGTGATCAGATCAAATTCCCCTGCTGGGGTAGTGTCAAGGGGATCCACTTGATCTTCCATCCCCCTCCTGGTGGGAATCAGGTGATGCTCCAATACCCATGACAGGGTAATATTGTTTGAGCTGAGTAGGGAGGTGATCTTGCTGGAGGAAGCAATCCAGCAGTGAGCTGAGCCTCTATCCTTACCCATAGCTACTAGACTTAAAGAAGCTGTACAAGGTCAGGCTAGTGACCATTATGCTTCACCCCTGCCCCATATCAGCAGGACACTGGTGGGGAGCTGAGCCTGTACCCTGACCTGGCATCCAACAAGCAGGAAGAGGTGGTGCAAGGTGGGGTGAGGTAATGGATAACCTGCTTTCTCTTTCTCCATGTCAGTGGGTCCCTGGGGAAGCTAAACCTCTACAGGACTCAGCATCAGTGAGACAGAATGAGGCGGTGGGAGGTTGGACTACCTGGCACTCCACATCTCTCCCTCCCCTGCCCTGCTGTCAGCAAGGCAAGCTGATCTTACAATCCCACATGGAGGTAATTAAGCACGTGGGGATGTATCAACTAAGCTGAAGGAGTCAAGATGCTAAACTTATGCCTCACTCATCTGCAGTGAGTCTGTGATCCAATGCCCCACTTCTGCTAGGATGTTGGCAAGGTCCAGCAGGAAGCTGAACACACACATCCACATATACCTTGTACCACACCTTAATGGAGGGACTGTCTGCTAATAGTAGAATATCAAACAGGATTCAGTCTCATCAAAAAATTTAAGAATACAATTGAAAATCACCAATCGTACCAAGAAAATAACAGCATGAAATTGAAAATCGACTGGTACCAATACTGGTATGAGTCAGATGTTGGATTATTTTTAACAAATGGAAATAGTCTAAATATCCAGTAAAATAAATCTCTGGGTGATGATCATTTCACAAGAAAATTTTACCAAACATTTAAAGAAGTATCAACATAAATTCTACACAGTCTCTTTCAAACAATGGAAGAGGAGGGAACATTCTTCAACTCATTTTATGAGGCTAGCATTACCTGGACACCAAAAACAAAACAAAAAATCCTCAACATTTGGCAAAAAGAATTAAGCAACATGTAAAAAGAATTCCATACTATACAAAATGGGATTTATTCCAAGTATGCAAGGCTGGTTCAACACCTGAAGATTGATCAAGCTGGGATTTTAAAATTTTATGTTAAATTTCGTTAATAGTTATAGAGCTATTTAAATGATCTATATCCTATTGGGAGGGATATCCTAGTTTGTGCTTTATGATGAATTGGTCCATTTCACCTAAATCATAAAATCTTATTACACTATCCTATTCCCTTATCTTTACAATGGTTACAGAATCTGTATTGAGTTCACTCATTTCATGCTTGATATTGGTAATTTGTCTCTTCATTTTTTATCTTTGTCAATTTTGCCAAAGACTTATCTTTTTTTTCCCTGAAGGACCAACTTTTTGTTCTATGACTTTGTTTTTTTAATTTCATTTCTAATATCTCCTGCAATTGTTTTGGACTTATTTTTGTCTTGTTTTTCTAGTTTCTTGAGTTAGAAATTTCATTATTAACTTGAAGCTCCTCTTTACTAAGAGAAGCATTTTAGTACTATAGTTCTACCTCTCAGCACTGCTTTAGCTGCATCCCACATATCGTGATAGGTTCCATTTTATTCTATATTTTTTCCAAAAATTCTTGTTAGATCCATGGATTGATCTCTTGGTCAGGCAGAGGGTGTCATATTTGGGGTCATTAACATAAATGTATATTAAAGAAATATTCTTTTAGTGCAGGTGAATTCACTTCAAGTATAGCTTGAACCTGGTGGTGAGCAATGAGATGACATAAGTCAACTACTGCTCAATGGAAATAAACTCTACACCAACAAGAAAGTGAAATATACTCAGTATGTTGAGTTAATGTAGTTTTTAATTAAATTCATAATACACTATAGCCATCGCATATCCCATGAGGAGATGTACATATTGTGATCACACTGGATGTGAAAGTTTTGAAATAATATAAAGTAGCAGGTAAAATAGAGAAACTAAATGTTATTTGATCAACCAAAGTTATAGCTAAAACCTAAGCCTGTAATTCCTATTTACGACCTCCTCTATCTAACCAATAAATTTAACGTTTTGTTTTATTTATCTCTAACCAGACCTGGGTGGTTTTCATGACAGGGGAGAAACAGCTAAACCAATTGAATAGTGTTAATGTTTCTTAAATATTCTGCTTTCATCTTAACTTTTCATTTGATGGTTTGTAGTTAGGTAAATGGTTTCTAAATACTGCATGTAGTAGTAACAACTTGTTTTTAAAAAGTAGGAGGTTAAAAAGTAGTTTAACCAACTGAGCCACCCAGGCACCCTAAAAAGTAGTTTAAAAGGTTCATAAAAATAAAATGACATTTTAAGTTATTTTCCTTTCAGATAATAGCTTAATCATCATGGTATTTGGGATTTTCTGTTTTGATAGAAAAACAAATTTTGACGGATAGTGTAATATAAAGAAAAACTTCTAAAAGCCATATTTACCAGTTTATATTTTTGGCTTTTAATTTATTATACTGCAGACAGTTAAACTCTTTAAAAGTAACAATCAAATTTCTTAATATGGTGTTAAGATGCAAATGAAAGTGAATTTAATACAAAGCTGTCTGCCTGTAAGATACTCTGATTTTTGAGAAACGAGCCTCTACAATAACTCTAGTAAATTAAAGCATTTGCAGACTTTAGGACATTGTGTTATAGCTTAGTTTAATTTTACTTCAAAAGACCATTAGGGGTAGTGTAGAAAGCTGATCTTTATGAGTTGTTTTATGAATAAGACATAAATACATGAGCAAAAGTCTAAGCTTTAAGTGCTGTATGGACATATTTAAATAAAAGCAAGAGAAGTCTTAGTTTACTTTGGTTTGTTTTGTTGATCTCCTATGTCCTCTGAATATATGAGATTTCACAGAGTTATTACAAGCCTTAAATTCAAATGTGCGAGGTATTTTTTATCACACACTGATGCCGTAAGCTTCTAAAATAAAGCAAATTTATGCATTAGTCTTTGAAAATGAAAAACTACATTCAAATATCCTGTACAATTTTAACTTGAGTATATTTCAGAGGAAATCATGTTTAGTAGAAGTCATTTCCTGGGCAGGAAAGAGGATGCTGAAATAATTATAGTATAGCTCAAGTGCCCAAAGATACAGAATACTAGAGAAAGAAGGTGATAGAAATGGAAAAATGGGATTGAATAGACTGGCTTGTCAGAATCCTCCTAGGAGAAGGTAAATTCAAACTAAAGTAATTCCCTGATTACTTGGAGACAAGCATCACATTTATATATTACATGGGCCAGGCTGAGGGTGTGGAGGGTCGCTGGTAAATTGCTTTGTGTGAAAGCCCACTCACCAGTCTTTTTATATAGCAAAATCACATTAATATCAAAGCAAAAAAGCTCATAAGAAAAGAGGACTCCCCCCCCCCCAAAAAAAAAAGTCTATAGTCTTGGGGAGAAGAATGAATGAGGTGGAACATTAAGGGACATGCTAAGTTAAAGACAGATGTGATTGGCAGAGAAAGGAGCAGGCTATCTCCTGATTAAATGTAATCCATATAAACCACTGGTCCATTTTATAACCATCACAAAGACACACCTGCATTCTTTACAAGGCTTCATCTATGTAAGGTGAACACTTACATAAATGATTTTTTCAGGCTAGATGTTGGTTTTATCTTGTACAAGATACATGTATTAATTCATCTGATGGGTATTAAGCATGTACTATATGCCATCTATTCTATGCAGGATGGATATAGCAATGAAGACAAAAGTTGGTGGCTTTTAGCTGGTAGGGGGATAAAGATAATAAAACAGAAGTAAATTGTGTAGCATATTAGAAAGTGGTAGATACTGAGGAGAAAAATCAGGAAAGGTGAGCTGGAAATTTTGGGGGTGAGGAGAGCTGCAAATTTAAATAGAGGACCAGGGCTGATTTCCATGAGAAGTGACCTTTGAAGCGTTGGAGGATGAGAGGGAGGGGGCCATGCAGATACCCATACATTGACCTGCTGCAGAGCACATCTGGAATGTTCCAGAACAACATGGGGGCCATGCTATGGCTGGAACAGAATGAAATCAAGGGAAGGGATGAGGAGAAGTGTGACATGCGGTCATGAGAATGCCAGGGGACTTCCTTGGGCTTGGCTCTTTTTCTGCATGATCCAGGAAGCCTTTGGATGGTTTTAAGCATAGGGTTGATGTGATGGGATTTAGCTCTGGTTTCTGTGCTGAGCATAGGCCCTGGGTGGTGGAGGTAGATCATTGTGGAAACACGGACACCAGTGCTGCCATTTTTAAGAAACTTCCATAACCTCCTTGGGCCTCAGTTTCCTCATCTACAAATTAGGGTTAGTAGTATCTACTTGGGAGGGTTGGTGTGTGAATGAAATGGAATATTCTATATAAAACACATAGAACCCTACCTAGCACATATTATGTGGTCACAAATTAGATGTCCATATGGATCCTGGCTTCAGCCCCTGGGAAACTGGAGTCACCATTTAACAAATTGGAGAGGGCAGTTTGGGAAGCAGGAGGCTCTGTTAGGAACTCAGTTTTGTTTTTTTTTTCTTTTTAAAGATTTTTATTGATTTATTTGACAGAGACACAGCGAGAGAGGGAACACAAGCAGGGGGAATAGAAGAGGGAGAAGCAGGCCTCCCGCAGAGCAGGGAGCCCGATGCGAGGCTCGATCCCAGGACCCTGGGATCATGACCCTAGCCGAAGGCAGACGCCCAACGACTGAGCCACCCAGGCGCCCCTAGGAACTCAGTTTTGACTTGATTTTGAGATGCCTTTTACTTTTCCAAATGGAGAGCTTGAGTGAGCAGCTGGATATAGATGTTGGCCCATATAGAAGCCTCAGCCCAGTTTATTGGAGTATGGACATGTAGATGATATAGATGATGATTCCCAGCATGGTCTCCATACTTAGCATTGGTGTATGTACATTTCTGCTAGGATGTCCCCATAGGCAACCATTTTCGTATTAAAATCTGTTCGATATTAAAAAAGTCACATTTAGTGCAAAAATGGCTTAATACAGTGTAAGAATCACCACCTCCAAACCAAGTATAAAAAAAAAAAAATAGCAATGAAGAGGGCTGATGCAGTTGCTGCCAGAGTCCCAGTTGCTTTAGGAATTTGGTACATTCTTCATGTAAGGGCCATGTCTACCATCTTCTGGAGCCTGCAGTTGTGAGCATGTGTCCTCCGTCTTCCTAGCCTGATGCTTGAACTTCCTTTCCATTACCCGAAATATTTCCACTTCTAGAGTCGTTAGCCTGGGGGTTAATGGTAGCTTCTGCACATTTCCTTGTGTGGCGGGGTGGGGGGATCATTGATGCTCATTTAGTGGCCAATGAGGAAAGCTTCTGGTTTCTGTCCCGCTCTCTGTCCCTTCTCCACCCATAGCTATGAGATGTAGAAATGGAAGTAGTAAAATAATATAGAACAGTCGGGTGCCTGGGTGGCTCAGTTGGTTAAGCGACTGCCTTCGGCTCAGGTCGTGATCCTGGAGTCCCGGGATCGAGTCCCACATCGGGCTCCCTGCTCGGCGGGGAGTCTGCTTCTCCCTCTGACCCTCCCCCTCTCATGTGCTCTCTCTCATTCTCTCTCTCAAATAAATAAATAAAATCTTAAAATAATAATAATAATAATATAGAACAGTTAAAATGTATTGAGTGTCTCTTACGTCTCACAGGCTGTGCTGTGCAGTCTCCGTATTCGTGTAAGGAAACTGAGTCCGGCAGAGTTTAGAATCTTGCCTACAGTCACACTGCTAGGGAATAGTGTAGTTGGGTTTGAGACCAAGCGTCCTGACTGCCTCATCCACACGGCTGACCCCACCCCACCTGCACTACCTACCCCGCGCTGAAGCTTCTCTCTCATTCCTACTTCCCAACCGTCCCTTCCAGAAGGGATGAAGTTGGCAAAACTTAGTTTTCTCTACTTCCAGGCTGCTTTTACATGGTACAACAATGAGCCATGGCTGGCTCAAGAAAGCGAGCAGGGCGGGTATGGGATAAAACCAAGAGCAGAGTGAGGTCTGCAGATTATCTGTGGATTTTAGCTTTTGGTCGCTCCATTCAATAGAGCGTTCTTTCTAGTGGCCAGAAGTAAAGAGATTGCATAAAGCTCTATAATTCCCTCTTAAAAAACAACTGATTGGTCTCTTGGACTTCACAAACTATTGCCTCTCACAGGAATCAAACCCCTCAAGATGAGGATTGGAAACGAGAATTAGAAACGTGAAAAGCACTGACTCAAACCTAATCCACTTGAAAAAAAAAAAAAAGACAACTTTTTCTTTCCTTTGGATTAAGTTAGCAGTGTATATATTTTTTTTTAATCTGGAGATAAATCTTATTACTGATGTTTGGAGGCAGGGCTTCAGGAGGTTTCAAATATCTTCAGGAGAGGGAAACACTGTTTTTTCTTATCAGGGTCACTTGAAATTATTTACTAAATGATTTAGCTTAGCTCCTTTCAGAAAGAGAGAAACAAAAGATTTGCAATCCTTTGGCTGTTGTCACTGTTAAAATACTCAGTGCACCAGGCGACAACAACATGCATTTCGTTCATCCACAGTGAAGAGCAGTTCTCTTGCCTTGAATGTCAGGGTGACCACTGAGATTTGTATTAATTTAATGTGAAGAACAAAGTCTGATATTCAGAGTTAAGTACTTCTTTTTTTTTTTTTTTTAAGATTTTATTTATTTGCGAGAGAGAGAATGAGAGAGAGCACATGAGAGGGAGGAGGGTCAGAGGGAGAAGCAGACTCCCTGCCGAGCAGGGATCCCGATGCGGGACTCGATCCCGGGACTCCAGGATCATGACCTGAGCCGAAGGCAGTCGTTTAACCAACTGAGCCACCCAGGCGCCCCAGAGTTAAGTACTTCTGAGAAATATGTGTGAGAGTGACTGATATGGTTAATTAAATGATATACATTACTTTGTATGCATGGGTGGGTGGGCAGACAGGTGGCTGGATGGATAGGTAGATGCTACTTTGGAATATAGAACTGAAGAATCTTTGGTTCCTTTTTTTCTTTTATATGAAATGTTTTGTTATTGCATAAACTTAACAAATATAGACCTGTACAAGGATGAAAATATCACCTTTAAAAAGACATCTGCCCTCGGGGCGCCTGGGTGGCTCAGTTGGTTAAGCGACTGCCTTCGGCTCAGGTCATGATCCTGGAGTCCCCGGATCGAGTCCCGCATCGGGCTCCCTGCTCAGCAGGGGGTCTGCTTCTCCCTCTGACCCTCCCCCTCTCATGCTCTCTCTCGCTCTCATTCTGGCTCTCAAATAAATAAATAAAATCTTAAATAAATAAATAAATAAAATGCTTAAAAAAAAAAAGACATCTGCCCTCCCCCACCCCCACCTTGGTTACCAGTATGCAAACCCATATCCCATTTTCTAGAACTTCTTCCTTTGAAGACTTTGGTAGGAGGAAGGCCCTACCACCTTCAGAAGCCTAAAGGGAACAAATATATACAAAGGGAACAAATATATATATATATATATATTTTTTTTTCTCCCCCCCCCCCCACTTCCCAGATGCTAAGTTATGGGCATGTGAGTTAGGCCCAGGCAACTGGAGGTTCCCTCTTGGGATGCTGAATTTTGAACACTTGATGCAAAAGTGGCAAGACCTTTGGAATTCATTCAGCCCTTTTTCAGGAGGTGGCAGCCAAAGGGAGTCCAGTGGCCATGGTGTCCTTTTGCAGCTGTGACCGTAGGACCCAGGAGCAGCATGCTGACAAGGCTCTTTCTGCAGCTTGGCCTTGGCCTTGGGTGCTGCAGCTTACAAGCTCCTGCCCCTTTCAAGGGTTGTCCCCTGACTCCTCATCACTCTTGTAAGCCAGCCAGGAGCCCACCTACACCTACCTTCTACTTAAGTAACCAAGACATGGTTCCTATAGGTTACAACTCAGAACCTAACTGATACAGCATTTGTAGGTGTTTACTTTAAAACTATTTTTTGAGGAGCACATGGGTGGTGCAGTGGGTTAAATGTCAGACTCCGTTTCAGCTCAGATCCTGATCTCAGGGTCATGAGATCGAGCCCCAAGTTGGGCTTTGGCACAAAGTCTGCTTGAGATTTTCTCTCCCTCTTCCTCTGCCCCTCCTGCCCATGTTCTCTCTCTCTCTCTCTAATAAATCCTTAAAAAAATAAATAAATAATCAGTTTTGGTTGTCAAAATAATCCATGCTAACTTGTAAAAAAGAAGAAAATATCTAACCAAAAATGTGCCAAAAAAAAAAGTCCAACTATAATCTCACCACCCAGGGACAACAGATTATAACATTTTGGTGTATATTCTTCCCATATTATTTTTCATATACAAAAATAAGATATTATATCTACTAGTCTATTGCCTGCTTTTTGCTCAACAGTATGTAATCAAGAACATCCAAAATATTATTCTTTTCCTTAAGAAAAGTGGGATTTATTGGGAAACCCTGATTTTAACTGAGGTTATCTTTTTTTTTTTTTGCTTTATTGAAGTATCATTAACAGACAAAAATTGTATATTGCCATGTATTCATATACATGTACAAGTACATCTATCTCTCATTGATTCTCAACTGGGGGCGATCTTGCTCTCGGGACAGTTGACAATGTCTACAATCCCTTTTCCTTGTTATAGCTGGTGGGGGTGTTACTGACATTGGTGGGGAGAGATCAGGGATGCTGCCAAACGTTCTATAATACACAGGGCAGCCCCACAACAGAATTATCTGGCTCCAAGTGACAGCACAAAAATTGATGTGTATACACACAACTTTACTAATTCTTTATTATTGGACATTTATTTGGCTTCCAAATTTTCAGTGTTAGGATTAGTGCTGTTGTGAATACCCTTGTGCACATACACCCATCTTTGCACACATTTCTAATTATTTCCTCTAGGTAAATATCTAGAATTAGAACTGCCAAGACAATAGAAATAATGATTTTTGGAGCTTTTTATAAACACACCAAGATTACCTTCCTGAGCAGTCATACCACTTAATCCTCTGATCATCAGCTGGGTGTCCTGTTATTTCCAGATCTTCACCAAAACTTAGCATGGCTAGTTGGTTTTTTTGTTTGTTTGTTTTTTAAATAATAATTGACTGTTTTCTGGGCAAAAATGTAATTTTATATGTATTTTCTTACTGGCAAATTAAAATAATAGAGTTAAAATTGTCTTCCTCCACTTTAATTATAGTGCCGTTTAATTATAATGATGGCTATTGACTTCAAATAGGTTTTTTTAATGTTTAAGAACTATAAGTTGGTGTCTACCATTTGTCAAATGATCTTGTTGTGTATGAATTAATCTTTCATTCTTTGAATCAATCTTAAAGCTATGTAACCTTGAGCAAGTTACCAAATCTCTCAAGGACTGTGTGAGGTTCTGCACAGGTGAAGAGATAAAGGGAAAGTGGTGTTTGAATTTAGAGTTAATTTTTCTCAGTTCAGATACCTGGGAGAGGTTGGAAGGAGCCAAGCGGTAGGCAGTCAGACTGAGTTTTCCTGGGCAGTAAAGCGTTTTTCTTCTGATCTGTTTCAGCAGGCTGAAGTCTGTCTTAGGAGCAGCCCCAATCTAACCAGACCGGCTGAAGGTAAGAAGCAAAAAATGATGCTGGCTCTGATTTCATGGTGGCCATTGGTGCCTCGTGCACATTGCAGAGGAGTGGGTGCCATTCATGTGTCCCCTCCCGGTGCCAGGTGGCCTTCCCCACCTTCCTTTCCTCTCTAAATTACACATGCTTTTCTTCCTTACTTCCCCAGCTGGAATATATCTGTTCATATCCAGGACACATGGAAACTTTTTTCAGTCCCATTTTGTATGTACTACTTCACAGCCAGCGTTCCCGGTTTCTGATAAGTGTGTAGCCCTTTGCCTTGTATCTAGGGTTGTTACCAGTTTTTCAATATTCCATTGGGCATTTCAATGGGATCTGAGAGAAGAGGTGGATGTTAGTGTTCAAACACCACTCCAGAGTCTCATTACTTGGCTTAGTTCATCCCTTTGGTGGCTTCTCTTTTCTCATTTTAGGGTTATTGTGGGCTTATTTTCATGTTTATTGCAGACATCTTATTGAACTCTATTTAAGATATTTAAAAGGATTATTTTGGTTATTTCATTCTTGACTCTCTAGAAACCACCTCTCAAAGTACTAAGGTTCATGTTTTCTCTTCCTGATTGGTTTTAATTGGCTATATATTTTCCAGTTTCTAACTATTTATCTTTAAGAAGGAGAGATCTGTAACAAAATTATATTTAACACCTAAGAATATTTCAATTTCTCTTGGGTCTACCCACTAACATTTGAACAAGGTAGCTTCTTTTTTATGGTTGTTTTAACTAGTGCATTCTTGGGAATAAGACTTCAGTAATCATATCCCAACAGCAAATTGCCCAAGTAGCACATAATGTTTTTATGAACAAGGCGCAGAATATGTGGGTCATTACAAAGGATGGTTTTGTCCTACATGTGCACTTCCTGACAACACACCTGGACTCTCAAAACATGGAAAAATGTTTATGTGCCTTGTAGTTTGACCAAGTCCAGGATCCTGTAGATATTCGCTTAATATCTTAATTGTGGACTAACCTTTTTCTATTCCCATATGTTAATATGGGAATAAAGGACTATGTTAATGAACAATCCCTATCACCTGTTTTATATCTCAAGTATTTTCGTTTCTTGAGGTGATCTACTTTACGGTGTACAAATCTTTATATTTTTGTAGCAGGAGGATGACAATGATGAAAGATAACATGTATTGAACACATATGTTCAGTTAATTATTGCTGTGTAACTAAACACCTCAATATTTACTGGATTAGATACTAAATTGGATTAAAGATATAAGTCTGTGGGTTGGTTAGTCTAAATGTCTTGTGGCCAGACAGCTCATCTGAGATTGTTAATGGGTGCTTTCTTACGCTGAGGCAAAATCTGCCTTAATTCTATTCACTGGTCACCTCTGTGATCATCCTATCTGGAAGAATAAATATATCCCTATCATTTGCTCTTCCCTTGTTTTAGTTTTTTTTTTTTATAGTACTTCTCATTTCCTTGTTTTATTGTGCTTATTATGGTTTATTTGTGTATTTTTCCCACCAGAATGTGGACTCCATAAGGGTCAGGGACTGGATTTTGTTCACTGCTGTATCTCAAGTGCCTAGAATAAGGCCTCACACATAGTAGGCATTCAAGAAAACTTTCTGACCAAATGCGTGCCCCTTTTCAATCCTTTACTTATTATATATCACTCTTCAATGTGTGTGAGTTCCACAAATGGGAGAAGGCTGACTTCCATGTGTTTATCAAAATTTCTGAAAATGTTGAAAAAGATAGTTATATAAAGAACAATTTGGAAGGTGTAGAAGCTCCTATCACGGAGATATTAGGTAAAATCAACATTATATGGGTCATTATTCAAAGTTATGAATCTCCTACTTGAAGCTGTATGTCCCCATCATTTTTAAATAAATGGCATCCAGATCAGATAAAACATGGTTAAAGTTAGTAATACTGTATGAATAAAGAAGGAATGAAGCAATATAAAGGAGTCACGGGCAACCATGAGATTAACAGAATAAGAATATTCACAGAAGAAAATGTCAGAAATACCCATCCTAGGGAGAGGACGGGAACATCTTTTTGTCTAAGAGAAGCTGTGTCTCTATTATGGAAGCATATGAGCCATCAGACTACGTGAGCCATTAAACATGCAAATGGATATTTATCAACTCCGCTTATTCTGGTGCTACAAAACTGAATAACCCTCTGATCATTTTGCTTTTGTCCCAGCTTGCCTACAGGGAAAGAATGTGCAGTCAAGCTGATGTTAGTATTCTGTTTATGTGATCATTTTATTTTCATTTGAATTCAATAGTTGCCATTCTGGTAAAGCCCATCAGTCCTTTTGAGCTTCATTAGTATGATTCCATATCCTCAAGTCAGATCAGCTCCAGGACAATGACGTGAACATATATTTGAGCTTGGAAGGCTGAGAGACAGGTCCTAGACAGCGTTGAATTCATCAGTCTAAACCGCCAAGTAGCCCATCTCAGTTGGAGGTACTAACCCTTCTGCTGGGTGGGGAATGCTTTGAATGTCTATATTATTCAAATCAGGAATCCCTTTATACCTGTTCCCAAAGTAAACCTTTGGGATAGTTTCATCGAGAAGTCTGACTTTTTTCCCCCCCAAACAAACACATGTGGAAAAAAAAAGGATTGAAAAATTTAGCAGAGAGTATGTACCTTAGTCTAGGATATCAGCCAAATTTACTTCCAAAAAATATCTGATATATTCATAAGAGGGATCATGAATATTTCTCTCTGATTTTTCTCTGTACTTCTGTTTACTATGGAATAGTCCTTGGAATTTAGAAGTGCTATTTCCCAATTAGTGAACTTAATGCATTGTTATTATCTGTACCTAACATCCTTCATGCTGTTGTGAAATCTGACCCCCAAACCCTTTATGTGCAGAGTCTCACTGCAAACATCCTTTTGTTTCTTCCTTTCTTTTACTTTTCTTTCCCTTGTATTAAGTGACACAAAAGAGTTGTGATTTGCTCTGGGGAAATGAACATGTTACTTGCTTGATGCAATGCACAAGCTTAAACTTTAATGGATTCTTCAAGAAAGACCAGTTCGCAGCCAGAATTCTTTTATCCTTCAATGGTGACAGGGAAAGAGGAGCCAGGGATTTTCAACAGTGAAGAATAAGAAATATGGGAACTTTTTCAAAGGGTAAGATGATGTACAAGTTCTAGAAATACTCCATTTGCATTTAAAACATGCCTTTCTAGTCTACAAAGAATACAATTTTTTGTTAGATTTTAAATAATTATACTGACATATTGGTGCTTTTAAAAGTCACTGGCCATCTATTATTTAGAAGAAAATAGAGTAGATTTAGGTGTAAAAGCATGCTTGAGTATATTCAACATAGTGAGAAATATTAGTCATTTTTTTCCCTAAGGCTTTGAGTTGAATAATAACAGCACACTAGGCTATTTTTATAGCTTATTTAAAAATTAGTATTTCTAGTGCTGAAGTCAAGAGGTTTTTTTTTCCCCACTAATTCTGGTCTGTCCTTATTCTACCACTAATTCCAGTACAGTTAACTTAGTTTCTTGTACACATGTCAGTGTAAGCTAAGCCAATAAATAAATAAGCAAATAATACATAATCAGTTATTTGTGTGCTTAGTATGGCTAGAAGCTGTGGGTGAAAAAACAACAAAAAAATAAGTTTAAAATATGATCATGTTTGAGAAGCTTGTAATTCAATTGTTCCTGGAAAAGCGTGGGCTTTGGATTCCATAGGAAGGGCTTAAGGGGGATGAGATTGGGCTCTATTATTTACTGGTAGGTGGCTTGATCTTCACAAGTGATAGGATCTCTGAAGGCTAGTTTCTCCTCTTTGAAATAGGGTTTCCATATTTGTTAAGGTTGAATAAATGAATATTAATCTGGCTCAGATTCTGGCATATATAACCACTCAAAAATATGAGTGAAGACCTATTATCTACTCATCTTTCCATCCATTTATGGGTCCAATAGACATATACACTGTGAAACTGGTTTAGGTACTGGGGATATAAAGGTGAATTGTCCCCTTCCCTCAGTGGATCTACAACAGAATGAGGGAAACAAAAAAACATTGTTGCTAGGATAAATTTTCACTGAAGTAAATGTGCATTCATAAAGTTTAGTCTATTTCATGTTTCATAAGTCTGTCATAGAATGATTAGAAAAAGTAAGGGAATGATAAAAATAGAAACTAATTGCTTATTGTGTTATTTGGCAAATGCTGGTGATATCTGATCTCAAATATTATCTTAAATAATAATGAAAAACAAATCACCATGAAGTGCATTTAAAACTCCTGTTTTACATACTGGGAAATGGAGGCTTATCAATCAGAAAAATAGACCGCTACATCTGGAGCATGAACACAGTTGTCTTTGACAGTAATGCTATGAAACTTATAATTGTGTACAGTCATTGAATTTTAGAGAAGTTTGATGAAAGCATGGAGAAATAGGCCATGGACATTATTCCATCATCTTTTATTGACCTATCATAGGTAAGACACTATGCTAACAACTCTCCGAGGCAGCAGTAGATAGCTTTGAAATTACATTTCCTAGCCTAGTCCCCACCTTCTTCTGCTAAGTATACTTTTTCAGGCTCTAACCACATGGTCCCTGTGGAAGCTGCCATATTGTTACATGACTCTGTTATCCTGTTCATACCAACTTTTTCAAGTATGACGTTGACATATAGCAAATAAATCTCATAAGATTTTTTGAAGTTAAGGGGCACTTGGGTGGCTCAGTCTTTAAGCGTCTGCCTTCGGCTCAGGTCATGATCCCAGAGTCCTGGGATCAAGCCCTGCATTGGGATCCCTGCTCAGTAGGAAGCCTGCTTCTCCCTCTCCCACTCCCCCTGCTTATGTTCCCTCTCTTGCTTTGTCTCTCTCTGTCAAATAAACAAATAAAATCTTAATTTCAAAAATTCCCCCCCCTTTTTTTAAAGAGCCAGTCAGTTGAGGTGACTAGGTCTGTACTATTGTTTAGGGCTCTTAATTACAATTGACATAAATGCAACTTACATTGGCTTTAATAGTAAAAGGAATCCATAGTCTCATGTAAGTAAAATTTCCAGAGTAGTATTAGTTTCATGGTAGGGATGACTAAGAAATTCAAAAGATTGTTCAGAACCCAGTATTTCCCCATCTCTGTTCTGCTCCATGGTATAATCTTCATCTTCTAACTCCATTGATTAGAACCCCACAACTTCCAGATCTTTTCCTTTTGATACCAAATGGTGTAGCAATCCCAAACTTCATACTCTTATACCATATGATCCAGGGAAATAGAGAATCTTCTACTGGTTCCCAAATATTATTTGGTGTTCATTCTCTCTGCCCATGCAATGATTTGTATATGGATGGTCATAGCAGAATTATTCATAACAAAATGTTGAAACAACCCTTCATTTACTCACTTATTTAACCCTAGAAATGAAGCCACAAGAACCCCAACAGGTGATACCTCTAGGAAGCAGCGGACTCAGATTTGATCCAGGTCTTCTGCCTGGCCTCAGTGTCTGTGTTTCAGTTGGGGTTTTTTTCTAAGCCACAGAATCCAGCTGACTAATGCAACCTTCCCTTCCTACAAAAGGAACTGCATCAAAGCATTTGTTAGAAAGCTACTCGATAGTTCACAGATTTGAAGTGCTGAAAAAACAGACCTCATGGGAGAAAAGAATCCGTAAAATCAGGGAACCTTGGTCACGGGATCACATGGTTGGTTTCTTTTCAGGGCTGCCCCCAACTCCATCCTATCCCAGAAATAGAGGACTGTCCTGTGGGCTTTGTTTGGATTCTTTGTCTACCTTTATGAAAAAGGAGTAGGGATCCACATGGAATAATGGGTGGGGTCTTTATCAAAGGAAAGAAAAATAACTCCCCCGGTGTGCTCAGTCTTTAATAAATCCCTCTCTTCCCTATGTAGCTTTTGCTTTTTGAGCCCTATAATAGCCATGTTTATAAAAAGTAAATTTAAAAACTCAGACAAGTCAACTAGTGGGCTGAAATCATTGAGATTTGATAATGCTTGTGTAGTAACATAGACATATCCTCGGAGCTGTTATGTTGAACATGATAGTACTTGTGTATTTAAGTTTACTTCAGGTAGGGACCATACTAACAGATGTTGAAAGCTTCCTAATTCTCATACTCTTTGGATAATAGATTCCCAAATTCAGGCAGTAAGGAGTGTCTGCAATTCCTGACTTCCCACTATCCCTTGCAACCGAATGCACTAACACCAGTGATGGCTTTATGTAAAAATCACCTTGGCAGATTTCTGTGAGTGAAGCTGGTCCGGAGCAGAGCGAGCCGGAAGGATTCTATAGCAGTCACATCCTGAAACTGCAGGGCTCAGAAAAGCAGAGGCACATCAAAATTAAATAAATCCTTTAAAAAGTCTGATCTCACCACTCTATTTTTTCAATCATAAGACCAGACAGTCTTTAAATAAAATGAACTATTGGTGAGATCTTGCTGCTTTTAGGGTTCAGAGATTTATACCTAGAAATAATTGCTATGTTTTGGTGACCTTGAATACACATTTGAAATCATTTTCTATGTCAGATTGGTAACTCAAAAGGTCTATACAAGTCAGAGCATATTTAGAGTATGCTATAGGCACTGCCAATAAAAATAATTTGATTTATATAAATATTTTTATCCTCTAATTGAATTAGTTCATAAATACTTATTTGACTTTGGTCCATTTTTTCCACATACTTCACATATTCCCCTTCCTTATCTTTCTGTTTCCATTGTCTTTTTCCATTCTTTATTTACTCACTTATTTAACAAATATTTATGTATGAGACACTATTCCGGTTACTGGAGATAAAATAGGGAAGAACCTATCCATAATCTCTGTTCCTGTGAGTTTATAGTCGGAAGGAGAAAGACATTAATCAAATAATCAAATGCATACATTTATAGATACGTAATGATAACAAAATCCAGTTTGTTGTGAAAGTGTAATTCGGGCTACCTGATCTAGGCTGCGGAGCCAGGAGGGCTGTTTGAGGAAGTAGCTTTTTTGCTGAGTCCTGAAGTATGAAGAGGAGTTACGTAGGCAAGTGGGATGTTTGCATCTGAGTGGAGGTGGAAGGGCTTTGCAGATAAAGGGAACACAGCGTGTACTAAGAGGCTGATGCCAAAGAGAGCAAGCTTTGAAGGAAAAAAAGAGTTGGCGGCAGAAGACATGAACAGACATTTTTCCAAAGAAGACATCCAAATGGCCAACAGACACATGAAAAGGTGCTCAACATCACTCGGCATCAGGGAAATCCAAATCAGAACCTCAATGAGATACCACCTCACACCAGTCAGAATGGCTCAAATTAACAAGTCAGGAAATGACAGATGCTGGCAGGGATGCAGAGAAAGGGGAACCCTCTCCTACACTGTTGGTGGGAATGCAAGCTGGTGCAGCCACTCTGGAAAACAGTATGGAGGTTCCTCAAAAAGTTGAAAATAGAGCTACCATACGATCCAGCAATTGCACTACTGGGTATTTACCCCAAAGATACAAATGTTGTGATCCAAAGAGGTATGTGCACCCTGATGTTTATAGCAGCAATGTCCACGATAGCCAAACTATGGAAAGAGCCAAGATGTCCATCGACAGATGAATGGATAAAGAAGATGTGGTATTTATATGCAATGGAATATTATGCAGCCATCCAAAGGAATGAGATCTTGCCATTTGCAACGACATAGATGGAACTGGAGGGTATTACGCTGAGCGAAATAAGTCGATCAGAGAAAGACGTGCATCATAGGATCTCACTGATATGAGGAATTCTTAATCTCAGGAAACAAACTGAGGGTTGCTGGAGTGGTGGGGGGTGGGAGGGATGGGGTGGCTGGGTGATAGACATTGGGGAGGGTATGTGCTATGGTGAGCGCTGTGAATTGTGTAAGACTGTTGAATCACAGACCTGTACCTCTGAAACAAATCATACATTATATGTTAAAAAAAAAAAAAGAAGATAGTAGGAAGGGTAAAATGAAGGGGGGGAATCGGAGGGGGAGATGAACCATGAGAGACTATGGACTCTGAGAAACAAACTGAGGGTTCTAGAGGGGAGGAGGGTGGGGGGATGGGTTAGCCCAGTGATGGGTATTAAAGAGGGCACATATTGAATGGAGCACTGAGTGTTATACACAAACAATGAATCATGGAACACTACATCAAAAACTAATGATGTAATGTATGGTGGTTAACATAACATAATAAAATAATAGAAAAAAAAGTTGGCAAAAATGAATTTGGGAAGGGATGCCAGAGGAGAGGTCATGAGAGCACTAGCAAGCCCTGAAAGATTTTAAACAGGGAAGGGGAAAGATGAGGGCTACATTTTAAAAGCTCTCTCTAACTACATGGTGAAGAATACTTTGAAAGAACACAGGAGCAAATGCAAAGCAATTTGGTGGCTACAGCATTCTATCAGGTGACAGGTGACAGGGATTTGGGCTTCAGTTTGTCTCCACTCTAAATCCCCTTGGTCATTTTGCTTAAATGTTTAGAACTTTATTTTTCTTATCTGTAAAATGGGAATAAAAAATAATACTTCTCCAATAAAGTATCTCTGAAGACTGAGGTGTAAGTTATGGAAAGTGTTTACCATGACACATAGTACTGTAAGTCTTTATTCACTATGAAATATTACTTTTTTTAATCTCTGGCAGTACTCCTTGTTCTGAAGTCTACTTTGATATTACAGTGATTTCTTTCCTTTTGATTAGTTTATACATAGTCTATCTTGTTTCTTTCTTTTTTTTTTTTTCATTTATCCTATTGGTGTCTTCATATTTAGAATGGGTTTCCTGTCAATTTCTCTCTGGTTCTCTCCCACTCAGTATCTGTGGTCCGAAAATTCCCTCCAGATAGAAAGTCAAGACGATCAGAAAGCTCACCTCTGTTGTTTTTTCCGCTCATGGATCACAGTCCTCCACTGCTTGTTGTCCAGTAGTTTCCTGTATTTTGTCCAGTTTTCTAGCAGGAGGTTGAATCCTGTCCTTGTTAGCCCATTGCATCTGGAAATGGAAGTGATGTGGCAGAGATCTGAATGATGATGTGTCTTCTATTTTAACTCAGTTACAACCAGTACTTTTTTTACTCTGAATTTCTACAAAATCTCATGAGCACCTATTAATAGCTAACAATATAATTTATCGTCTCAGTAGTTTAGCTTCCAGTCCCATCCAGCACCATCCATTTGATATTGACATGACATTCTCAAAATGGCTTCAGAATTCTGAAACTTCTAAACATCATAAAACAAAATGGTTATTCTGGTGGAAAAAAAATATCCCATAAAAACCTTAAAGTAGAATGTTACGGAGTGTTTAAAAAGTTAAGGTGTGGACCCCAAATATATAAAATTGATACTGGAGGAGCCATCAAAATCTACTTAGAAGACATTAAGTTATTTACAAAGCACTTTATTAACAGCACTTGCTACTTGATGCTTAATAACCCAGTCCCTCAAATATTATATATCATGAAAATTAATGTCAATGAAAATAGTTAGTACATAGTATGCAGTCTTTCCCTGGTTTTATTTTATTCTATTTCAGTAACTCCTTGAGATAGGCTCAAAATCCTTGGTTGTAGCAAGGCCAAAGAGAGCAATTTAAGCAGTAGTCTTATAAAATAGCCAACATCCCGAGCTAATTCATGTTGGCGCTCCAGAGATGGAGACCTGCTATCTGCCAGTTGAGGTTCCCCGGGCAGGGGCGCCTGGGTGGCTCAGTCGTTAAGCGTCTGCCTTCGGCTCAGGTCATGATCCCGGAGTCCCGGGATCAAGTCCAGCATCGGGCTCCCTGTTCGGTGGGAGGCCTGCTTCTCCCTCTCCCACTCCCCCTGCTTGTGTTCCTGCTCTCGCTATCTCTCTTTCTGTCAAATAAATAAAATCTTAAAAAAAAAAAAAGAAAAAGAGGTTCCCCGGGCAGAATGGGCACATCACTGTGAGTTGTACAACATACATTTACTTATTCTGACTTAGATGAGCCATGGACAGTTCAGGAATCTGTGGAGCAGACAGCCTCAGTAAAACTTCTTTCTTTTCCATCTAAATCCATACTCTTGTAATTGCATCCTTGTTCAGTGGGATAAACTCTTGCCAAATCATTCCAATTCTCTCCTCAAAATGGAACTGACTAGCTCACATGTTGTTTTGTGCTTGATTAGTATGTACTTCATAGTGATGTAGTTTTTCTCATTTTGATATCTTTAACCTAAGGAGAGGACTTGGTGAGCAGAGCAGATTGAAACAGCAAATGGTGGGAGCTTTGGTTTCTCTTGACCAGGCCTTGCCTATGCTCCTGACAGAGCTTACTCTGGTGTCCACAGAGGTGCAGACACCATTGTGCCTTCTTCCTTCTTAATTCATGACTATCAAATAAACGTGAAAATTCTTCAGGTTGGCTTGATGACCAGAGAAATTCAACAAAGTGCAGCGTGTTCGTTCTCCAGTGGCTGCCAGAACGAAATTCCACGAACAGGTGGCTTAAGACAACATAAGTCTATTTTGTCGTAGTTCTGGAGGACAGAGGTCTGAAATCACCGTGTCGACAGGATCGCGCTCTCTGAAGGCTTTAGGTGAGGCTGCTTCCTTGCCCCTTCCAGCTGCTATGGCTGCAGCCATCTTTGGCATGGCTCTGTTTGCAGCTGCACAACTTCCTGACTCCGTTACTCTGTGTTGTTCTGTATGTATCCATCTCTATGTTGCTTTCCCTCTTCTTACAGGGACACTGGTCTGATTGGCTTAAGGATCCACTCTACTCCTGTATGGCCTCATCTTAACTACCTACATCTGTAATGACCCTATTTCCAAATAAGGTAGCACTTTGAGGTTCTAGGGGTTAGGAGTTCAACATACTTTTTTTTGGCAACATACTTTTTTAATACCCATCTCACCCAACGGGTGAGAATGCAGTTCAACCTGTACCACATGTAAAATCTTCCAAACTCGGATATCTGTCCCTATCATCATCTTTCTCTTCTAAAGTTTCTTTTTTTTCCCCAAAAATGCAAATGTAAGTATCATCCTATGTACATAAGCATGCATCTACCTGTAAACTATTATTCTCATGCTGATATATTCAATTTCACTTATTCCTTACCTGTTCAGTGTGGGTTGCTAGATGGACAATCTCAAGGAATTCTATCTTTTCAAAGAGCTACGTTTTCATCATAACTAACCAAAGTCCTTAATTTCTCTTTCTTCTTTTTCTCCCCTTCTGTTATCTCTCAAATCTCTCATTGGGAGCTTAGTTTTTATTTTCTGTCATTGATCCATGTTCAGGCATTTCCTTCATTTCTCCAGAACTGTTTTCCAGTGAGACTGTACCTTTTAAATGTGTGCCTGTCCAACACTTTGGAGGCAGATAAAACTAGAATTCCATGTGATCATGATAAAGGTAAGGTCTTTCCCAAGTCTCTCTTATAACGTCTTATCTAGGAAAGAAATCAGAAATTATCCGGCCTAAGATTATGATTCACCTTCTAACTTAAACACAAATCCTTTCTTTATCCAGCACTGAATATCTTATTTCTACTCCCAAACTAATGTCAATAGTATCTGGATGACACTCTGCAGTGGAAGGAAGAGAAGACAGTGTGAGCATACAAAGATTTCTTTTTTTGTGTAGAGTCTCCATTTTGCCCTTTTGCTTTGTGTTTTTGTGGGCATTTTGTTTTGTTTTTGTTTTGTCAGTGAATGATGCATGGCCATGGGAAATGGAGTGCCAGGGTTAAATAGGATAAGCCAGAACAGAAGCTTTTACCAGGAGGAAATTTCTCTTGGAGGAGAGATCTCTAGCAGGGCTTCCAACCTCATGGCGAACAGTAGTAAAGTGTGAAGGGGGAACAGAATTAACTGATGGCATTCCTTTCTTCTCTGGTTAATGCTTTTTGACTCGCATTTCCCCCTACCTTCCCTGATAATCACCCTACAGTGGCTACACGTTTCATTCTAAGTATAATCCAGAGATGCAGGAGTGACCTGGGGCTTCTGTCTAACCCCCTCTCAGCCCCCTGCCCTCCTGCTGATTGGCTGCCACCACCTAGTGTCCGTCCTACTCTTCTCAAAGTCCCAGGCTCTCCTTGAAAGCCCCCACTTTTCCCCTTCTCTCTGCCTTTATCCTTCCAATCAGGAGCCAAAACCCCTCTTCCTTGAGATTTTGATGGCATAGGTCAAATATTATCTGCCCACCCCTGCCTCCGCCCTCAACTGCATTGTTCTCCAACCACATTGCCCTTGTGTTTCCCTTCCAACACAAGGCCATCAGAGAGCCGAGGCCTTGTGTGACCCATGGGTTGCTATATTGTCTCAGCTCTGAGCTGAATGTGTCATACTGGATGGGTTCTCAAAAAGAGATGTGTTTTTTGAAAACTTCCACATGTGTCCCCCCTTTCTCATTCCTGTGCTGATGAGGAAAGGAGCAGTGTGCACCCAGGTGTAAGCAGCAGAGCCCAGTTAAAACGTTCCGGGTGAGAACTGGAATACAGTTATTCCTCACTTTGCTTTACCTCGGGCCTAGACTATGAAAAAGGCCAGGGAAAAGGAATGACAAACCTTGGGCCAGACCTGGAGTGAGGCAAGTGTGCCCAGGATACAGAGTTGAAAGAGATTCTTACCCCCTGCCCCCGGGGCTGTGGAAGCGATGCCTCTATGATTGAGCATCCCTGACAGTGAGGACCTCCTTAAATTGCGTGCCCTGGTGCCCCATGTGCTTTTAGTCCTGACCCCACCTGTGTCTTCACTAAGGGTTCTTTGGAGCTTAAAATCTCTTCCTACATAGCATCAGGGTACTTTTTCTTGCTTTAGAAGTAGGGTTGCCTGATAAAAATACAGACAGCCTAGTGAAATTTGACTTCCAAATAAACAACAAATATTGTTTTTAGTATGAATATGTCCTGAATATTGCATGGGACATGGTTATGCTAAAAATGTTTTTGGTGTTTATCTGAAATTCAAACATCCTCTACTTTTATTCATGCAATCTGACCATGCCTACCTGGAGGTTTTCTGGGGATAATACTCTCATGACAGTGAGTCATGTTGTGGCAGATTCCCCCTCAACAATAATCTCATGGAGGGGAGGTCTCATCTGTCCCATGAAGTAGCATCTAAATAATGAAATGCCAGGTTGAGAGTCTCAGAACTCTTTGCTACACTATTATCATCTTTCTAGCCCTCTGATTTTTCTGTGCAATGAGACTATATCAGATCAAGTAAACATTACCACTCAAAGCATTCATCAAATATTGGACATTTAATTTGAGTTTCTCAAAGCAGCTAAGCTTGCTTTAACTATTTGAAAGTGTTGTATATTTACTAATAATTGATTTGCAAGGGGTCTGTGTTGTACAGCCTGGGAGAGGAATGAGCAGCCCCCTTCTCCACTGCATTCTTTCCAAGGGGATTAAAACTACATGAGATATGTAGCTTGTTAATACAGCCCCCTTTCACACAGACCGCATTTCAGTCCCTGGAAAAAGAACAATGCCTTTTTGGCTTGAAAGAGAGGATTTCAGTTGGAAAAAGATACTTTCTTCATTTTCTTCTTTGACTATCACCTTACTGAACCTTTCTCAGAGCCAAAAACGAGCATGTGAAGGTAGAGGAATCCAATTCAGCAACATCAGATAGAAGGTGCATCCAGGGTAATTGAATATCTGCAAGAAGAATGATCTATGATAGGAAAAGGGAAGGAATGTATCAAAAGGCAACGTGTTAACAAAATCTAAATAGCAGAAGCAATAATCTAGCATCTCGAGGCTAAGAATTAAAACCACTGGATATCATCACAGGATAAACAAATAACACATTTATAAGGAAGATGGAAATGTCTTAGGGATGTCATCATCTGTATGGTACCTATCTGAACGCTACAGAGATAGTCGTAGTGTCGAGTAGGGAATTACACTATTGCAGTGGTTTCATACCTTGCTGAAATATCAGACTCAACAGATGTATTGGGGTAAACTCTCCTGGGCTCGAGATCTGGTCATCTATATTTGAAGTCTTCCTAAGGAACTCTGATAGGACACGTCTGGGGGTGGAGCCACACTTACTTATTTGCTGATTCAACAAAATACCAGAATGCTCATTAGGTACCAAACTATTCTAATCCCACCACCCCCACCCCACCCCACCCCACCCCACCCAGCTCTCATAAACTTACATTCTAGTGGGGAGAGAAAAAATATAAACAAGCAAAATAAAAACAAATAAGTAATATGTCAAATAGTGATACAGGCTCTAAAGGAAAATAAAACAATAAGAAGGGAAGAGTGTGTGCCTGGTGGAGGCAGGTGGATGCTATCTTAAATGTAGTGATAATGAAAAGCTCAGAAATGAGACCATCCAAAGAGCAGTTCTCACACAGAACATTCTCTACACGGTGAGGTAGGAGTGGATTGCAGGAAGGTTCATGGAAGAGCAGGAAGGCCAGTGTGTCTGTGAAGGCAGGGAGCAAGGAACGGGATGAAATATGATGTCTGAGAGGCAACCATGAATCAGACACCAAGACTGTCATGGCAAGATTGGATCTTACTCTTCAGATGATAGAAAGCCATTGAAGGGTTTACAGCAGGGAAGTTAGCTGATAAGATTTTTATGTTGAAGTCTTCCTTGGGTTGTGAAAAGTAGGATGCCAGTTATGTGCTGATGTAGTTGTCCAGGTGTGTAATGATGGTAGCTTGCACCAAGGTGGTAATAAGTGGTTGGGTTTGGGATGCCTGGGTGGCTCAGTCAGTTAAGCATCTGCCTTTGGCTCAGGTCATGATCCCGGGGTCCTGGGATCGAGTCCCATACTGGGCTTCTTGCTCAGCGGGGAGCCTGGTTCTCCCTCTGCCTACGGCTCCCCCTGCTTGTGCTCTCTGTCTCTCTGAAAAATAAAAATGGTTGGATTCAAGACATGTTTTTCAAGGTCAGGATTCAGTAGAATTTACTGATTAATTGGGTGTGGGTTAGAAGAAAGGCAAGATTCCAAAATGACTTTGAATCTTTGGCATGATAATTTGATCAGTGGAGATTTCAGTTATTAGGTCAGTGAATGCTCTGGAAGTAGCGAGTGTGAGTGTTGAGATTTGGAGTTACTTTTGTAAATAAGAACTTGGAAATACCTCTTAGACACCCAAGGGAAGATGTGAAATAGGCAGTTGAACCACTGAGAGTCAGTTTTAAGGGAAGATTTCAAGACTGGAGATGTAAAATTTGGGAATTAACAACCCATAGTTAGTATTTAACCCACGAGGTTAGTTGAATGACCAAAATCTAAAAAAAGACTTGCAGTGGCAAAAGAACCAAAATTTAAAGGTAAGTTAGATGAGGCAGGTCCGATGTTACTGTTTCTCAAGAGATACTATTTACATTTTGGGTTGAATAATACTTTGCCATGCAGAACAGATGTAAGGATTCTAGGATGTTTAGCATACCTGGATCCACCCACTAAACACCAATACCACCTCCCAATCACTGTGATGGTAAATATCCCCCACATATTTACAAACTACTCCAGAGGTACATTCTGGTAGAAAACGCTTGACTATATTGTTATTGAAATCACTAACTGCTTTCAAATATCTACTCATTTATACGATTTTATTGTAGGGACTATGAGTTTCAAATACATTTGGATTGGAAAAGTATATAGCATGCAGGGTTATAGTATTAGGGGATATGAAAATTTGTTTGCCAGTAATCTCGTAGGGCCAAGAAAGTAGAGCAAGCTCAAAACTGCAGTCAATCTACTTTTACCATTTTGCCATTTACCCAGAATTAACTGATTAATTGATTTCCACAGTGTCCTTTGTAAAACATTTCAAGAATAATGAATACTGGATTAAGACACTAATTTTGGTAATCTAGCACACTTTTTAGCACCCCATCCCCACCCTGGAATTATATGCTCAGCTGTTTTTTTTCCCAAATTCGTTTATGTAAATTGTCCACGATAGTGAAAATGCACTTTTGATTTTGAGATTACATACACACAAAATAGATGATTATATCGTGTACTATTTTTATTTTATTTTTATTTTTTTTAAAGATTTTATTTATTTGAGAGAGAGAGAATGAGAGAGAGTGAGTACATGAGAGGGGGGAGGGTCAGAGGGAGAAGCAGACTCCCTGCCGAGCAGGGAGCCCGATGTGGGACTCGATCCAGGGACTCGATCCAGGGACTCCAGGATCATGACCTGAGCCAAAGGCAGTCGCTTAACCAACTGAACCACCCAGGCGCCCTATCGTGTACTATTTTTAAAATCACTATTTTGTGGAGCACTATTTTGTGTGAGCATTCATTCATTCCTGGGGTGATGATAATGTGTATTTTCATCTAAATTGCATCATCTAGTATGTGCTCTTTTGGGGAAAGCTTCTTTCACTCAATGTGATGTTTTTGTGATTTATGGGTGAAGTTTTAAGATTAAGTGTATCAGTAGTTGATGACTCCTTATTGCTGAGTAGTGCTTCATTGTGTGTATAAACCACAATTTCTTTATCCATTCTCCTGTTGTTGGACATCTAAGTTGTTTCCAACTGGGGGCTATTATGAATAAACCTGCTCTAAGCACTTCTGTACATTTTTCTCTGTGAACATATGTTTTCATTTCTCTTGGGAAAGCACCCCATTGAATTGTTGGTCCATAGGATAGGTATATATTTGTTTTTATAAGAAGCCGCCAGAGTCTTTTCAAAAATGATTGTATTATTTTGCATCTCTACCTAAAACGTGGGAAAGTTCTGATTGTTCCACAGCCTTACCAATACTTGGTTATCAGTATTTCCAATTTTAGCCATTCTGTGGGGTGTGCAGTGGTATATCATTGTGGGTTTTATATGCATTTCCCCAATAAGTGCTGATGCTGAGTACTTTTTCAAATGCTTATTGGTCATTCGTATACCTTTTTTTATGAAGAGTCCATTCAAAAAGTTTTCGCACAGAAATCTCTTCAGCTATTTAAATATTGAGCTGCTACAATAAATTTGCCTTAGAATACTCATCAGCCAATATGGAGGAAGTTTGTATATATGATATGCAGTCGTCTGGAAGAGAGTTACTATGGTATGTGTTTAAAAATAATTATATAGGTGGCACCTGGGTGGCTCAGTCATTAAGCGTCTGCCTTCGGCTCAGGTCATGATTCCAGGGTCCTGGGATCGAGTCCCGCATCGGGCTCCCTGCTCGGCGGGAAGCCTGCTTCTCCCTCTGCTGCTCCCCCTGCTTGTGTTCCATCTCTCCCTGCCTCTCTCTCTGTCAAATAAATAAATAAAATCTTTAAAAAAACAATAATTATATAGAATTTCATATGTGCTTTTTTCCCTATTGACTAAATTAGGTTTGTTTTCAGTAAATATTAATTAGTTTACTTTTAGAGAATAATATTGCTATTAGTTGATACATATAATTTTTATGGATTTTAATGGTGAAAAGATAATAGAAACCCCAAATCACTAAGTATAGTGTCCTATTTAAGTACATTAGGATGTTAAAATATTTCCGTTTTCTGCTACTACTGATATAAAAATATTTGAATTTTGTTTGAGACAACGTCTAGCATAGTTTGTTCTGATAAAATACTTTAAGGCTGATTTGGTTTGCTTCATTCACCAACTAAAAGTACATATGAACAGTGGTGGCAAAAATTTCATGTGAAAGCCATTTTATAATAAACATATAGCTGGGTATGTTCCTGAGTGGGTACATTACATTTTTAATTATGGAGAAGAGAGACTGAAAAAGAATGTCAAGAAATCTGATCTGTCTCTATGTGTAGTCAGATCCGTAAACGGCCTTTTGCTTCTAAGAACCTAAGGTAACACATAAAATACATATTCAGATGAACCAAGTCTGTTCATCCTCATGGAACAAATAAATATAATCTCTGAATTTGGATTTTCAGTGATCAACAGAGATTTTTATTTCTGTAAGTCAATTTTTTTTTAAAAGGTTTTATTTATTTATTTGACAGAGAGAGACACAGTGAGAGAGGGAACACAAGCAGGGGGAGTTGGAGAGGGAGAAGCAGGCTTCCCGCAGAGCAGGGAGCCTGATGCGGGGCTCGATCCCAGGACCCTGTGATCATGACCTGAGCCGAAGGCAGACGCTTAACGACTGAGCCACCCAGGCGCCCCTCTGTAAGTCAATTTTTTAACCTTACCCAGAAGGTAATGTTAACATAATCCAAAGGAATAAAGGACAAAGCAAGGTATTCAACTCAAACTTTGGTCAGCAACCATTTATCCCCAAGCCTTTCCAGACAATAAAATAGCAATTTGTAAAATAATGTGTTTCAGCAATGGGTTCATATATTTAAAAAAAAAAAAAAAGTATTTTCATAATCCTCCTAGACAGTCCGTTCTATGGCGAACCTCCTGTCAGCTGCCTCAGACACACAGTTTGAACAAAATGACTCACTACAACTCCAAATGGTTCCCTACTCTACATAATAACACCATTTTGCAACTGGCATTTACTGTACTAAATATACTTTGGAACAGTTAACTTGTCAGGGTTGAGGGAAGGCCATGCCTAGCAGTCAAAGAGAAGACTCCTTGCAGTAGGAGATCTGAAGTCTTTTATGAGACTTTATAATCAATATCCTAACATGGACTGAAAGGGGCTTATGCTGAAGCAAATAAAATAGGTTATTGGTGGTTTGGTTTGTTTTCATGTGTTTTGTTGCAGTTGTTGGTAGAGGGTAGAGCTGACCTTGATTTTCCTAAAAATGATAGGGTGAAATTAAGAGAAGCAATGTAATGATATAGTTACAGAAGAAAGGAGTTCTACAGTCTAGAGCTGATAAACTATTACAATGAACTAAGGACAATTTAATGTCAATTTTTTCTATGGGTATTTAAGAGATGATGTTTGTCCATCAGTTCAACTATGGGTTTATGAGAAACTCCATCGCTTAGGTCTCTTTGCCATTATTCTGCACATACTCTGTTCTGACATTGCTAACTGGCTGGACAGCTTATAGGTCAGACAGGGATAAATGATATTATTACCTAGGGCAGGGTCAACAAACTATGACCCTCAGGCCAAATCTGGCCTCTGGGCCACATGTTTTTGTAAATAAAGTTTTATTGGAATGTAGCCATATCCATCCATTCACTCACTGTGGCTTCTTTTGTGCTGAAGAGCAGAGTTGAACAGTTACAAGAGAGCCCTTCTGACCCACAAACTCAAAGATTTACTTTCTAGCCCATTGCAGAAAAACGTTTCTTGACCTTTGGTTTAGGGTGATAACATTTCCCCTCTCGGTGCATTATACTCCAGTAGTGCCTTCCTATGAAGATGTCCAAGAAACTGGCTTCAGAAAGGGGCTGTCTATGTAAAAGTGAATAAATTTCATCTATTGAGGGGGCAATTACTTTAGACACTCCTAGGCTTCCCCAGTGTCCCATCTCCTGATTTGCATCAATAGAAACGTCACGTTCCCTACACACACAGTTTTAGCTAGGAATATGACCATTGAGAGTGAATTCCTAACCTGCCTTATAGCTAAATTTGAACAAGTGTGACCAACTTTTGGCCAGAGGTTATAAGCACACATTATGGATGCAATTTCTGCTAAGTTGGGTGCATACCTTTCTCTTTTCCTTGCATTTTTTTCTGCTGGTTGGAACATGGGCATTTTAGTGAATCCCACAACCTTCTTGGACTCTGATGACAAGGCACACACTATCATGATGAAGACGAGGTCGAAATCTGTGAGCTTCTTGGATACATAGCAGGTGAGGATTGCCATACTAGCGATTGTTGCTCCCAGATTTTTTTTTTTTTTTTTTTTTTTTACATAGCAGGTCAAAACCATGTGGATTTAAGCCATTGCTCATTTGGATTTTGAATCCCATGCTGCTATTCTCAATACTTATATCAGTTAAAAAGCTGCTGGTGAAAATGGAATTCTTAGGATATGGAGTGGACACTTGTCCCGTCTGTACTTTGGCTTTCCCTTTCTGGTACTTCTTCTTTCCCCTTTATCTCCACAGATACAGCAGGAACTTTTTACAATTATAAACTGAGATTCCCCCTTACTTGCCAGAGTTGACTGGACCAAAAGACCCTAATGGGGTCAAACCATCACTTGTCTGGAAATTGTTTCTACTGGGGAGTTGAGAAGCCTCTGATGACCATATTTTCTGATACCTAGGCAGAAAAAGTCTGTATGAAAAATATGTAATTGGCGGAGCATCTATGAGCAGAAAACTCCCAAGAACTTGGAATCCCTGCTTCCCATCCATTCATCCCCTTTCTTTCTTGTGGTACCATGAGACACACCCATCTCCAGTGGGTAAAGTTGTTCATTTACCAAATCAGAACTGAGAAGAGCTGTAACTTTCTGTATCATACTCTTAGACCTAAAATTCTGTTTTGAGGCCTCTTCCCACCAGGTTGTAGAAACTTAATTTCCAAAAATTGAGGGTTTCTCAATTCCTTTTCTCACTGGAGTTTTCCTGGGTGCAAGGAGTTGGAGACTTTGCTTCTTCAGTCAGTATCTTCACTCCACATTGAAATATGACTAAGGAGCACCATTCTTAAATTTAAGGATTGGTGGTATCAATTGCCCCATATTCCCTTTGTATCAAATTCTATGTCCATCATCATTGAGTTGACCAAACCTATCATTTTTTAATCCAAAATGTGCTCTGGGGATAGCCAGCCCTATATATATTTAACACACTGCTTCTTAAATTCTGATGGGCATGTGAATCCCCTTGGTATCTTGTAAAAGTCTAGAATCTGATTCAGTAATTACTGGGTGGGGCTGAATTCCAGCATTTCTAACAAGCTCTCAGGTGATACGGATTTTGATTGCAGCCCCCTTGGAACAGTAATATGAGAACCCATGTATAAACACAAAACTTCCTTTTCTTTGTTTTGGGCCTCATTATGTACCTTTTTCTTTGGACTTCTTAATTAACACATCTCAATTCCTCTCTATTAGCCATTCAGTATTTTTTTAACACATTATAACTCTTACATTCATTTTTGTCATTACAAGCTGAAAGCATCTATACTTTAAGTAATCCATTTTTAAGTCTTATTTCCCATGCTTTATGATGTCTTTTGGCAGACAGCAGAACACTGCACTTAGTCAAGATGAATAGATTCAAGTATAGGTTCTACTGTACTCGAAATATGTCCTTGAGTCAGATTTGCTTTTTGAGTCTTTGTTTGTTTGTTTTCTACGTATTGGAAGTGACCTCTGCCATACTGACTCCCACAGCCTTGTGAGGCTATGAAGGGCGATAGTAGGTACATGGATGTGCTTTCAAAAAAGTGCCATTGCGCTGTTCTTAGTGATGCTCTTTGGTAGCTGGCAACTGTCCATTTCCAGCCATTTTCATTGCTCCTACCATGACCCCAGAGTGTTGGAAATCTTGCTCGGGGAAAATACCTGAGCTACATCTTCCTTTGTGACTTCAAACAGTCACCACTGATATCTTATTTAAATTGGCTCCGGTTGGTGTAGACAGCCCAATAAATAGTTTATTTATTCTGAACCCTTCCTCTGGGAATTTTCTTTTGAACTACAGCATCACATCATTTCAAAGGGAGCAAGGAAAACATCAGCTGCTGAAAGCACTGCATTTTTTATGTACAGCTTACGAACACTGCATCTGGTGTGTATAGAAACACATCTGTCCGCGCAACTGTCAAAGTTGGGTCCTGCCCTTTACATGCAGAAATAGCTTCACTTACGTAGGATCCGTGAGGCACTGCCTGGTATTCCCAGGGCTTGGGAAACATAGCCACAAATGCTCTTTTTTTGCAATCTCTGCCTTCTGATGATAAAGTTTCTATATTCAAGTAAAGCACATGTAGGTTCGCGGATGCTTATTCCCAAGTCAGTTACTGCTACTCACATCTGATAAGCCACACTTATAAAGCCAGGCCAAGCAGATAAATAATCAAAGCAACAACAAGCATGCAGACACACTCTCTTCTGTCTGCCACATCAGAGAGTAGCACAGCGAAAGCCCTTCGGATGGTTTGGTTCCATGTTAAAGGTACCACTTTTCTCAACCCTGTTGGTAGACAGGGATGAGAAAATGTCATCTGATCCAGAAACCAGAGTAACAGCTACATTTTTTGATCGAGAATGAAGAGGGAGGAGGGCCTCTGTGGTGGGGGTTCAGTAACACAGAGAATAGTCTTTTTCAGCACTAAATGCCCTCCAGCTGCAGCCGGCAATGCCTTGGGCAAGGCGGGCGAGACAGCTGCTTCCACTGCTCTTTGCAGGCAGCCCCGACATCCATCCTTCCAGATCCAGGAAGTCACAAACTCACCAGTATTCACAAAAGGTTCTTTAGAAATTTTCGTCGATGTCTTTAATTATGCAGTAACACCCCTGCCATTGATCTCTTATTGCTCTCAAAGTATGATCTATGCAGGTAGATTTAGATTTCACACTATCCTTTGTAATATGAGTTCTGTACATTCTTAATTCGCTCATTCATTTATTCAGAGAATATTCTTTGAGAGCCAATATTCCTGTATTTACTGATAGAGATAGTACAGATGCTGAACATATGAAGATAAAACAGATAGGATACCTGCCTAGAGGAGAAGGACTTGTATATATACATCCTGGGGGGAACCCAGCCCTCCCTCCAGTATGGTATTTTCAGGCAGAGCTGACAACTTCTTTTCTCTGGACCAGACATAAAGTTGTGAGTGTTCCATTTGAGGCCCAGCCTGTATCTAGTCTCTCATTCTGTAGGCACGGGGGCTCATTCAAGCCTCTGTCCCTGTTTCTTAAAGATATTTTCAACACTTTCCCTACCTGAGGATCTAACAGGTACTGTGGGAACCCTACAGTATGGAATGGATTGTGCAAGAAACCCCAGGGACCTTTAGAAGACAAAGGTCAGTTGTGGATCAAGGCAGTCTCCATCCCTACTCCTTTGTCCATGGCAGACATGGGTAATCACTTAGTGTATGCCTTCCCACTGCACTTTAGCACTGCCTTTGACCCATTCTCCACATACTGGTCCAGATAGTCAAATAAATTAGTATTGACCCAAAAGATGAAACCGATTTTTTTTTTTTAATCTTTATTTGGAATGTGCTACGCCTACTCCTGCTCCTTGGATGTGCCCACTGACTTGCATCCAGAACTAGGTTGTTCATGATGCCCATAGATGCAAAGCCCCATAAGATCATTCAGGTCTTATTCACTTAGAGCCACCAGCAGCTGCATCTGTTGACATCACTTTTGGGTGAGTCTCATCTCCATAAACTCCATCTATAGCCTCAACTTTCAGAATCCCCCCAGTCCTTTTAAACAGTGGTCTTACACTCACACCCAAGAATTTCTAGCCTTCATCACTTACAGTGTGCTACCTGGCCAAACAAATACCACCAAATTAATTTGATTATGGTTTATATCACAGTTAATAAAGGTTGATGAGATGTGTTGGAGAGGAGGGCATCTACTCCATAGAATCACCGAGACCCAAGCCCTTCAACCAAAGAGAATTATTTTCCAGCATCTCAGAGTCATCTGCCAGATCCCCTCCACCAAGCCAATAATGGAAGAGAAGGAATGTGGAGAATCACACATTTTGTTTCTTAAGGTTGAGGCTTGGGAGTGGCTGTATCATGTCTACCACGATCCACTCACTTAACTGCAGGGGATGCTAAGACGTCTAATAATTAGACTAACATAGGCAGGCTATGCTTGGTGACAAATAAACCCACAGGTTCTTGACCCAAGTTTCCCATTTGTAGAAATTCTAACACAGTTGAATCAATGTAAAAACAGCTTGAGTAATTCTCTAGGGAGATTGCCTCCATGGAGTGACCCAGAATCCAGGATGCTTTCATCTTGTGGATCTACTTCATGGTCTCCATGACTACTCCCAAAGGGAAAAATAACATAAAGATACGCACCAGGTTTGAATGGCTCAAACTGAGATGCAACACACCTCACTTTGCCCATAATTTTTGGCTATAGTCATGTGACCCCACCTAACTGCGCAGAGGCTTGGAAGGAAGTCTTCCTGTGTACCCAGGAAGGAGAGGAGACCAAGCATGGTGGTCCCTAGCCATCTCTGCCAAATGTGGTCCCAGTGTGTCCATAGGAAGAGATGAAGTAGAATGTGGTAAACACACAGCATTGCCCCAACCACGAGGCATTCCTCTTTTCCTCTCAGAATGTCCTAGAAGACCCTCGGTGCTCTCCCACTCAGATATAAATTTACTAAGCATGAAGTGCTGATTAGAAAGTAATTAGAATGTAATTTCTTTCAGAAACTGGTATTGTGTGAATTTTCAAAAAGTAGTTTAACGTTAAAGCATATCCTGGTTTCAGATATTGCAGTTTGAGGGTATGCATGACAGAGGAATCTCTTGGTCAAAAATGAGAGAACTCCAACTTAACAGCCATAAGCCAACAAAGGGCTTTTATTAGCTCACGTATTTGAAAGTTGTTGGCATGACTGGAATCAGGTGCGTACATGTTGTCATCAAGAATCTGTGCCTTCCCCTCTTCCAGCCCATCTTCCGTTGGCAGGCTTCATTCTTAAAATAGGCTGTTCTCAAGTTGTGGCAAGACAGCTACCAGGAGCTCCAGGCACACACACCCCCACCCCGCCCCAGGGAAAGGGAGTATGCCTGTCCCAGTGATTATAATGAAAGTCAGGGAGAGGTGTTCACTGGACTGAATTGGGGTAGTTGTCCATTCATTTAACCAATTCAAGGGGATAATGGAATTGGCTAGGTTTGAAATCAGGGTTTATGTCATTCCCATTTAAGATGTAAAATCAAGATGGGAGATGAGTTTCCCAAAGGAAAACCTGATTGTTGTTACCAGAACTAAAAATGCCCACACGATTTTCTACTCTGTGATACAGACAGAAGATTGCCTTGCTGCCTAATTAGGGCCTCATGGTGACTTGCCCTAAGAAGTCGCTGTGGCCCAGAGTCTGATCGTTAGATTTGCAGATGGAAAAACCTAACTTGTTATTGTAAGAGGGGGCATTTGGATTCTGGGATAATGGCTTATGCCAACCCAACTCATAGGGACTGATACATAAACTAGAACTCTGGCTTATTGATTGTTCCTAAGAAATATAACTTCTCAGTTGACCAAAAAATTTGAGCTATGCTGACCAGCTCCTTATATAAAGCTTCATGGAAGATAAATTAAAACCAATAGAATAATAGTTCAACATGAAATCTTACTCAGGGGAATTAATTATATAAGGACGTTCTGTGACCTATAACTATTATTACTCAATAAATGCAGTCTAGTAGAGTGTTACACATGTCTAGAAGGCTGGCGTTCAAATAGGCTCAATGTGCATATTCCTCTCCATACCCCCAGTATGTTCTGGGGGGCTGTTGCTAAGTATTGCTCTCTGATATTCTGATTTCTGTCACTGTATTTTCACAAAGATCATTTCCTTGCATTGACATCTTATTTAACTGAATTTTCTTCATTTGCGTTATGATTAGGTAACAGGCCAATAATAATTACTATATCTTGATTTAATTAGGCAAATATCAGAAATCTCAGCCTATGTATTGATTATTACAAGTGTTTAAATAGCCACTTATTAGGACTTTCTATATAATTGCCAAGCATTATAATAAGTTAAGCTTTTTAAAGTCAATATGGTGAGCAAGGAATATTTCCTGGCTTTTCATATTACCAGAGTCTTTCCCTTTTTCCTGGAATTTTGTACACCACGTTGGTGAAATTTGTCAATTAAGTATTTTCTCTTTTTATATTGAAACGAGCTCAAAATGAATTTATAAAACATCATTTTCTTTGGGACTTTATTTTGATATAATTTCAGACTTACATAAATTCACAATAATAGTGCAAGCAACTTTCCTTTCCCCTTCATCCAGATTCACCTATTACTTATATTTTGCCTCATTAGCTCTTTTTCTCTTTATAGGGAAAGTTGAAGACATTGTGCCCTTTTCCCTAGATTCTATGGCATGTGTCCTAAAAACAAAGACATTTCTTACATAGCTATAATGCAATGATCAAAATCAGGAAATTTAAAATTGAAACATAGTTACTGTTAAGTAATCAACATTTTGTTTAATTTCTTTTTAACTTGCTCCAATGATAATACTTTTAAACTACTTTCTCTCTGGCTCAGATTATATACAGTATCATGAATTGGATTTCATTGTCTGTTCTTTTTGCACTTCTTTATTACTGGATTGTTGCATTGTGTTTCTTTGTCATTTCTGATGTTGACATTTTTGAAGAGTATAAACCAATTATTTTGTAGAATGTTCCTCAATTTGAATTATCCTGACTTTTTTGCATGATTAGATTCAGATTATGCACTTATTGTGCATTTTATTTTGTTTTTTTACTGCCTAATGTTAGGATGCCCATGATGTTGGTTTGTCCCAATTTTGATGGCAACATTGATCACTACCTTAACATTGGTTAAGACGGTATTAAGTTTGAGATAGTACCCACCAGGTTTCTCCACTGTAAAGTTATTTTTTGTTTTGTTTTCTGTTTTTAATTAGTAATTTGGGGAGAGGATTTTTTTAAGATTACCCATATAGCCTGTTTCTCATACCTGCTTTCTCCCAATAACTGTGTCAAACAAACGCACATATCCTTAGCCCATTTGACCTCTGAGTGACTAGAAACCAATGGGTTAAAAGAATTGCCCTAGCATCTACTGGATTTGGGGTTAGAACCCAGTTTTTGCTTTCTCATTTCAAGTTCTTTATCTGACATTTCCCCCACTTACTTTAATTGTACAAAATCTTGGTGACCTACTCAGTTTCTTAAACACATAGTATCGTCTATTTGGAACAACTTTGGAGGAAGAGGTAAACCTGGGAGGGAAGCTGAGTCTGTCATTTGTGGGCTGTGTAATCTTTGGAAAGTTGTTCAAGATTTCTGAATCTCACCTACTTTCTCTATTAAAGGAGTATAACATTTCTCAGATTTCAGGGTTGCTTTGAGATTCAATAAGACTTTCTTTTCTCATGCACTTATATGATATCTATAATACAGTAAGTGATCAATAAATGTGGACTCTTTTCCCCTCTTCATCCCTTCAGGGTTTTTTTTGTTTTTTGTTTTTTGTTTTTTGTTTTTTCATGAGCCTAGCACGTGCAAGGCTCTGTCTATACACTAGTGGTAAAGCCATGAGAAAATCTGTTTTTTTCTGAAATGGAAAGAGAGAGAACATTCACTGACAAAGTGGTGTTGTGAGCCTTGTAGGTATCTCGCAGAAGACAGTCCCAGTTAGAGGAATGACTGTGCACAGGGCCTGAGTCATGTTACTGAAATGTTTGAAGAAGAATAAGGAAGTCAGTATAGCTGGCTCAGAGTAAGTGGGCTGAGAATGGGAAGGATGAGTTCAAAGAAATGGTCAGGGGCTGGGTTATGTAGACCAGTGCCAGAGCTGGAGACTTATCCTTAGGGAGATGACACACATTGTGGAGTTTGAGGCAAGGAAGTGATTTGTTCTTTCTTCTGTTTTAAATGAATCACCCTCAGGCATTGAATTGTATCCCCAAAAAGATATGTTCAAGCCCTAGTCCCCAGTATTTGGAAATAAGGTCTTCACAGATGTCATCAAATTAAGGGGAAGTCACTCTAGATTAGAGGGAGACCCAATCCAATATGACCGGTGTCCTTGTGACAAGAGAGAAGTCTGAAGGTATAGAAGAAATTCATGTGAAGAATGAGGCAGGTGTTGGAATGATGCATCTAGGAGCCGAGGACCACCCAGAATCACTGGTAACCACTAGATTCTTAGAGTCCTCAGAGGGACCAGGGCCCTGCCAACATTTGAATTTTGGAGTTCAAGTCTCTGAGACTGTGAGAGAATAAGTTCCTGCTGTTGTACACCACCCAGTTTGTGGAATTTTGTTATGGCAGCCCTACGAAATGAATATAGTTGCTCCGAATGTTCTGTGAGGGGTATAGAGGACACACGTGGAAGTAGGAGGCTAACCCTTCATCAGCATGAAAGACAAAGTCTGTGGAGTTGGGGATGCGGGACATGGTCAGATTCTGGTTATGTTTCTTAGGCAGAAACTGTATCTGACATTGGATTGGGTGGCCCAAACCAGGAACACTTTTCACAGTGAAAGCAGATGCTATTAATAACTACACAAGGACAACAGGCAGACGCTAGGGTGTAAGGCTAGCGTCCTGATGGATTGACTGTAAAAATATGAAAGAGGGAAGTCAGCAGTGCCTCTAGGAGTTTGGCCTGAAGTTCTGGATGAATAGAGTTACCCCTTATGAAGTGAGGAAGGCTATAGGAGGAGCAGGTATATAGGAAAAATTGTAAGTTCCATTGAGGTCTGTCAATATTTGAGGTATCTATAAGACTCGTAAGGGGAGATTTGAGTGGGCAGCCTGATGAAGGAAGCTGGCGTCCAAAGGGACACGTTTGGTCTAGATACATAAACTGGGGTTGTCACTTGGTAATGATATTTAAAGCCACAGGGCTGCATGAGATCTAAACACCCAGAGAATGAATGAGGATAGAGAAGGTAATGAGTAAGTCCCTCCATATCCTTCTACTCACTATTAAATTGCCTGACAGTGGTAGGTGCTTGTGCTTATATTTGTTGGAGGATGAAAACAGACAAATTGTCCTGATAATTTGAATCACATGTTTTGAAATAGTGAGATATTGGTTTCTTTAAATCAGTAATGCTCAGCGTTAGGGTGCTGAGGAATTACTGCAGATAAATGTTAAACACGGGATTGCTGTGCTTCAGCCCCACAGATCCTGCCCCCGCAGCTCCGGGAGAAGCCCAGAGCCTGTACTTTGTGACAATCACAGTCAGAATTTGTGCTGCCGGGACTCCCAGGCCATGTGTTTAGAGACACTCCTTTGACCGATCTCTCTGGCTAGGTTTTCTCTTGTGGTATTTGCAGCCAATGTGTGCATTCCCTGTGTTCAAGTTTTTGTGTATTTGGTTTTCTTAAACCGTGCCATAGCCATCTGAATCCCAGATGACAACTGTGTGTGGAGATGTCAGCATTTCTGAATTTGTGAATCTGTCCCGAATAGAAAGGCTGCATTAAATGGAGGAGCCATGTCGGGCCAGGTGGAAAAGAGTCAGGAGGATGAGGCCCCCCCACTTCTTGGCTGTTGGTGCTCAGCATAAGACACCCCTTCCGTCCCCTCCACACACCCTGAAATGCAGCCTTGGAACTGCCCAGCCTGGAAACACAGGAGCCCACATCTCTTACTTTTGACTTCCTTTTTCTGTCTGCTTCTTGCGCTGCTTTGGGATGTATTGGCCTGTGTTACCTACAGCTCTCGTAATTCTAGCCTGATTCCTAATCAGAAAGGCAGCATGACTCCCCACAAGCTCTGCCTATCCCTAATTGATTTTTTTTGCGTTAATATAAATACCCATGAAACTATATTAGAAATGTGTTACACTAACAGCAGAGTATCTACAACTTCAATTACTTTAAAATGCTCTTAATGCTCTCAATCAGCTAATTACAGGCTGTGCGTGATTGGAGGAATGGTAGAGGTTAAAATACCCTGTAAACAGGGCGCCTGGGTGGTTCAGTTGGTTAAGCGACTGACTGCCTTTGGCTCAGGTCATGATCCTGGAGTCCCGGGATCAAGTCCCACTTCGGGCTCCCTGCTCAGCAGGGAGTCTGCCTCTCTCTCTGACCCTCCCCCCTCTCATGCTCTCTATCTCATTCTCTCTCTCAAATAAATAAATAAAATCTTTAAAAAAAAAAAAAACCCTGTAAACAGGGTGGAGGTAGTAGACAAAAATGGGGGCATTTCTGATTAGATTTTAGAATTGTGCCCTGCTCTTGCAACAATAATTGTAGAACTAGCATTTTTTTAAAGGAACGACAATTCAAAAGGAGAAAGTAAAAACAATTAAGGAAAACATGCCTCTTTAAAAGATTTTTGTTTAAAAAACACAGTCTTTTTTTAAGATCTTATTTATTTATTTGAGAGAGAGAGAGTGTCCAAGAGGGAGAACAAAGGAGCAGGGGCAAAGGAAGAGGGAGGGAGAGAAGCAGACTCCCCTGCTGAGCAGGGAGCCAGATGCGGAGCTGGATCCCAGGACCCTGCGATCATTACCTGAGCCTAAGGCAGATGCTTAACCAACTGAGCCACTCAGGCACCCCAGAAAACACTTAAGTAATTTTTATTTAAAAATATCTGAAAGTATTTCTATTTTTTTAAGATTGTATTTATTCATTTATTTATTTGAGAGAGAGAGAGACAGAAAGTGTGCAAGCATGAGTGGGGGGAGCAGAGGGAGAAGGAGAGAGGATCTCAAGCAGACTCTGTGCTGAGCACAGAGCCCAATGCAGGGCTTGATTCCCAAGACCCTGAGATCATGACCTGAGCTGAAATCAAGAGTCAGACACTTAACCAACTGAGCTACCCAGACACCTCCAAAAAAGCATTTTTATTTTTATAACATTTCAATATGTTTTATGCAAAACTCTGCTAGCAATTACACTTAATGCTTGACCAGAGATTCAAATAAAAATGTTATCTATTTAAGGTATACAACATGATGATTTAATATACATATATATTGTGAAATGATTACCACAATCAAGTTAATTAATACATCCACCGCCTCATGTGGTTATTATTTATTTATTTATTTATTTATGGTAAGAACACTTAAGATCTATCTTAGCAAACTTCAAATATACACTACAGTATTATTAACTGTGATCATCAGGCTGTGTCTGCTGAGGAGTCTCAGGTTTGGAAATCCCCAAAGAAAGAAAACACTGCCTCGATAACTCTCATTTTGTCTTTTTTTTTTTTTTTTTTTTAAGATTTATTTATTTGAGGGAGAGAGTGTGTGGGATAAGGGGCAGAGGGAGAGGGAGAGTCTTTTAAGCAGACTCCATGCTGAGCACAGAGCCTGTCACAGGGCTCAATCTCACAACCTGGAGATCATGACCTGAGCCAAAACCAAGAGTCGGTCGCTCAACCAACTGCAACACCCAGGCACCCCACTCTCATTTTGTCTTAATTGCACATGAAGTCATAATTCTTAACTCATTCACTCATTCATTCATTATACAAATGAGCATCAGCTATGCTGTAGGTACTAGTCAAAAGAAGATGGTTGAAAAACTAGATATGGTCTCTGCCCTTGTATGATCACATTAGAGTTACTTTCTTGGGATCATCCCATTTCAAGTGTTTTAGAAAGGCAAGGGTTGGAAAAGTGGACTTTGGGATTTGTGGGGAACAATCAATATCCACTACAGCAGATCTTCTCAGACTTTGGAATTTCCTTCAGAGTGGTATGTGTATTAGTCCAGGTTCTGCAGAGAATCAGAACCAATCTGTTACAGATATAGACTGATTTTGAAGAATTGTTTCATGTGCTTATGGAAGCTGAGCAGTCCCAGGATCTGTTCTCTACAAGCTGGAGCCCAGGAAGGCTATAGTTCCAGTCCAAACCTGATGATCTGAGAACCAGGGCAGCCAATGCTGTAAGTCTGAGTCTGAGTCTGAAGGTCTGAGAACCCAGAGCACTATTGTCTAAGGGCAGGAAAAGATAGATGTCTCAATTCAAATGGAGAACAAATTTGCCTTTCCTCTACCTTTTTTTTTCTATTCAGGCCTTCAGTGGACTGGATGAGGCCCGCCATGTTGGTGAGTGTATTTTCTTTATTCAGTCTACCAATTCAAATGCTAGTCTCTTCCTGACACACCCTCACAGATACACTGGAAATAATGTTTTACCAGTCATCTGGGCATCCCTTAGATCAGTAAGGTTGACACTTAAATGGAAGTATCTCAAATGCTAAATAAATATATTTTTTCATATACTTATTTGCTATCCACACATCATCTTTGGCAGTGTCTGTTCAAGTCTGTTGCCCATTTTCTAACTGGGTTGTTTGTTTTCTTACTGTTTAGTCTAGAGAGTTCTTTATATATGTTGGATATGTGATTTGCAAATAATGTGCTCTTCCATGTATTGTCTTTTGCATAAAAAATTTTGAATTATGATGAGGTCCAATTTGTTAATTTTTCCTTTTAAGGATCATGAGGCTGGTGTCATGTCTAAGAACTCTGTTTAGTCCCTGGTCATGAAGATTTTCTTCTGTTTTCCTCCAGAAGTTTAAAAATTTTACCCTTTATATTTAGATCTACAGTCTGATATTCAAGTTCATTTTTTTAGGCATGAGTTTTAGTTCTAGGTTCTTTTTTTGTTTTGGCTATAAATGTCCAGTTGTTCAAGCACTACTTTTTGAAAAGACCATACTTGGTTGAATCACTTTTGCACCTAGGTCAAAAATTATACTTTATGTGGATTATTTCTAAGCTCTCTCTTCTGTTTCATCAATCTATGCATCTAATTTCTTGCTAATACCATGTTGTCTTGACTACTGTAGCTATACAGTGAGTCTTAAAAATCAGGTAGTGTGATTCTTTCCAACTTTATTCTTTTTCAAAAAAATCTTTTGCAGTTCTAGGGCACCTGAGTGACTCAGTTGTTAAGAGTCTGCCTTCGGCTCAGGTCATGATCCCAGGGTCCTGGGATGGAGCCCCACATCGGGCTCCCTGCTCAGCAGGAAGCCTGCTTCTCCCTCTCCCACTCCCCCTGCTTGTGTTCCCTCTCTCGCTGTGTCTCTCTCTCTGTCAAATAAATAAATAAAAACTTTAAAAAAATCTTTTGCCGTTCTAATTCTTTTGCCTTTCCATATAAATTTTAGAATCAATTTATCTATATCTAGGAATCCTTCTAGGATTTTGAGAGTAATTGTGTTAAAGCTGTAGATCAATTTGGGGGAGAATTGATATCTTTACTATGTTGAGTCTTCCCTTCTATGAACACAGAATATCTCCATCTATTTAGGTCTTCATTGATTTCTTTCATTAGCATTTTGTACTTTTCAGCATACAGATCCTATACATGTTTGTTAGATTTATATCTAATATTCTTTTTATGCTTTTGGGAGTGATTGCAAGTTGTAACAAAAATATTTTAATGCCAAATATTAAGTGTGTGTATATATATGTATCTTTGAAAATATATGAATTTCTTCTTACTTTTCCCAATATGCAGATAAAATGCCATACAAGGGCAAGTGTGTAGAATTTATTGTTCTAAAAAACACTCTAAATATGCAGGACTGGGTCTTTTTCACTGACCTAGAATAGGGTCTAATATGTAGTAGGCATTATTAGTTTGTTAAGGGAATGAATAAATAAACTTAAAATATTTTTGGAAATTTTAATTACTTATTTTTCAATGGGTATGAATGTAATTGTGAATCACACATAATATCCACAAATGCATATACATATGACAGTTCAGTTTCTCTACAGGGTGGGACATGCCGCAAGGAAAGCTTATCAGAATATCCAGGAAAACAAATATGGGCTGAAAATTCTTTAAATTTTTAAACTCTTTGAGGACCTAAAATATAGCTCTCTTGTTCACTGACGATGATTGTCTGTGTCTAGTGCACTCTATAAGACAGAGCAAGAAGCTCAATGGACATTTGTTGAATAATTAAAGAGATATATAACTGAGGGAAGGAATAATTAAGATAATGAAAAATATATGACCTCTAGCTGTTAAACATGTTTTATATCAAGCCAGACATTCTCTATACCTAGAGATAGGTTTCTGTTTTTCAAGTTTGGATCATTCTATGTTCAGTATTTTTTTTTTAAGATTTTTAATTTTTTTTTTATTATTAGGGAGAGAGTACAAGCAGGGGAAGCGGCAGGCAGAGGGAGTGGGAGATGCAGGCTCCCTGCTCAGCAGGGAGCCCGATGTGAGGCTCGATTCCAGGACCCGGGCATCATGACCCTAGCCGAAGGCAGACGCTTAACCGTCTGAGCCACCCAGGCACCCCTCAGTATTTTTTTTCAATTAAGCTGTATATGTGAGTATTTCCTATGTCATTAAAAATTCTTTTAAATATGGTATTAATGGGCAGGTGATATCCATTAATAAGATATTTCTATATCATATTCACATATGAATAGTCTGCCATTTTAAAAAACTTTTTATCATTCAATGTACATACTGTTTTCTAATTTTTTCACATGTATAATTAATAATTACATAAAATACATATATATTTATGAATTTGATTGTTTCCTTAAGGTACCTTGGTGGGAGAATATTTACTCACTTCATAGGCACATGTAATTTGAGGCACATGATACATGTGTAAAATGTTTTTTTAGAAAGAGTTTTCTTTACTATTTGGAGTCTTTTGTGGTTCCATACAAATTTTAGAATTGTTTATTCTAGTTCTGTGAAAAATACTGTTGGTATTAAGGGGTGCACTTGTTATGATAAGCACTGGGTATTGTATGGAAGTATTGAATCACTGTATTGTACACATGAAACTAATATTGTAAAAAAAATAAAGTTATGCTTACACATATACACACAAAAAAACAGTTTTCTAATTAATTTATGCCAAGCAGTATTGGGTGCTCTTTACACTAAACTTTAGCTAATAGCGAGAAAAAATTATTTTTGCCTATTTGATGTTTGAAAGTGAACTATTATTATTCTTTTCATTTTTATTTCTCTAGTAACTTGGAAGGATAAACATGTTCTTATAAGTTTATTTGCCAAGAACATGTCCTATTGCTTTTATAGTTTATATGTCACCATAATTCTACTTCCTCATGCTTGCCTCTAAGAGCAAATTGGCATATTGTATGGATTCTCCTTCCCCCCAACCTTGATATAATTATAGTTCACAAGAGAATACTACTGAATTTTGAGATGAGGGATATGGTTGTACATATCCCTTAGAAAAATTTCTGGAGTTGCTTTGGGGATGCACCTGACATAAATATAGGAAGGTGATGGAAAGTTGGCTGAGCTCTTGGCTGGGGGAAAGGGGAAGAGCAATAGGGCATAGGGTGTATGTGCGAAAGTGTGTTTATAATAGCAAACACTAGGGGACTGCAATAAATTTGTATATCTGTCTTGGGACACCTGGGTGACTCAGTTGGTATAGTGTCTGCCTTCGGCTCAGGTCATGATCCCAGTGTCCTGGGACCTAGTCTGGCATGGGGCTCCCTGCTCAGCAGGGAACCAGTTTCTCCCTCTGCCTGCCACTCCCCCTGCTTGTGTGTGCTCTCTCGCTCTGACAAATAAATACATAAAATCTTTTTTAAAAAATTGTGTATCTGTCTCTTGGTCTGTGTCCTAAGGAGTGGGTGGAGATAACTAGATGTGATACCTTACTTTGCTTTTAAAAATATTTGGATCTAACATTTTCTGTTTAAAAACATAAATACATTGTTGTATAAGTGAGTCATCTTATTTCCCCTAGATAGATTTAGGACTGGCTTGACAATGTCTAGTCATTTTGAAAACTGCGTAATGTAACTTCCTCTTATTAGTTTTGGAGTTTCTACATAAATATGTATGTTTTCACTTTTGGATACAATCAAGGTTAAAAGACTGATAGAGAAATATTAGGATCTTTCCCTTAAAATGGAGGGAAAGTATTAATTTAGGAAATGATGGGGTTTGCTTTCAACAAATAAGATTCAGAAACCTTAAAAACCAAATAATCTTTTGGATAAATCCTATAGAAAATACCTATTTATATAGTATGTAAATACAAATACAAGTGTGCATATGATATTTATATCATTTATTTATTCACTTATTCATTCAGAAGTGAACTCTTTAAGAACCATACTAGCCTTGCATTGGATGCCTTTCAGAAGGTATCTATATATCCTAGAAATGGGAACAGAATTATAGCTCTGGAGATAAAAGAAAGTGAACAGAATACAAGATCTATGTCTTGGTGAGGATAAAGCCTTTATTCTAGGAAGTCCTAAGTGTTTAAATGCCATGGTGAACCTACAATAGTTGTCAATTCCTATATTATTAATCCTTCCCCTTTTTCTTTCTTCTGTACATTTTCCATCTTCCCTATTCACTTATTTCAAACTCTTCTCTCTTCCTTGGACTCTGTATTTCTACCTTTCTTCATATGCAGGCCTCAGTCACCCAGAATTACCTGCTGCCACTGTTGGCATTTGGGAGACTCTTCCAGCAACTTCAGGATCGGGTTTATCAATTTGACAACCCCTCCTCCTTAATACCATTAAAACTCCAAATGTGGAGGCATTCACAGCTGAAAAATGTAACATCAAGGATAAGAAAGGCAGCATGGTTTATCTGTGGTAAGGAAAAAAAAAAATATATATATATATATTTTTTCCCTCTATATATACATATATATGTATATACATACATATATGTATATACATATATATGTATACATATATATACACAATATATGTATACATATATATATTGAACTGGGTGGTAAGAAAATGTTCTTTGTAGACCAATATAGTTATTTTTTTTTTATTCCTGAACATTCCCATTGCTTATGTGAATATGATGTTTCCCTCTACTTGAGATCATGAATGCTATTTAGGAGACGCAAGAGGAAATGAGGTGATGGAGATAATGTTTACAATATTAAAGTGTCTGGTGAAGAGAGAGACCAAAATTGGGTGAGTAGGTCAGAGATAATGATAGTAGGTGAGATTTCTCAGATAAAGGGTTCATGTACCCATTAAAAGCCAATGATATGAGGGATGGGAAAACTATGTAAAATCTCAATCATCTAAACATCTCTTTAGTTAACTCATATTTACTGAATACCTCCACTGAATAAGTGAATTATAATAATTCAATTGATAATTGAATTGAAATTAAAAACTGAATAATTTTCCTATAAGGAGTTTTTTCTATGGATACTATATTGTTTTGTTATAATCTGGCTATCTTTCCTAGAATAAAATCCCAGGACGCCCCTGTGAGTAGGAGATGATATCTTCCTTGCAGAGAGGGAAAAATTCCCACTGTCAGGCTCCCAGGGAGAGAAGGTCAGGTGCTCAGAGTAGACAATGTAACTTGAAAGGCAAGCCCCTTTTTTTCCTGTGGTTTTGTTCTCATAGGTATGTACTTTGAGAAATATTCCCAAGTGATAGTAGGAAATATCCTTAGGTGGGGAGATTGTCTGGGACACAGGGTTCTGTGACTGTGAGCTTAAAAAAGATAAACTGATAGAGGAAAAATCAATAAAATTGAAAACAGGAAATCAATGGAGAAATCAATGAAACCCAAAACTGGTTCTTTGAAAAGATCAATAAAATTAATAAGCCTCTAGCCAGACTAGCTGTGGAAAAAAGGGAGAAGACACAAATTATTCATACCAGAAATGAAAGAAGGGACATCAATATAACTCCCATGGACATTAAATGGAAAATAAAGGACTATTATGAACAATGCTATACCCACAAATTTGATAACCTAGATGAAATGGAGGAATTCCTTGAAAGACACAATCTGCCAAAACTCATGTAAGAAGATATAAATAGTCTGAATAGGCCTATATCTATTTAAAAATCAAATCAGTTATTAATAACCTTCCAAAACAGAAAGTACCAGATCCAGATGGTTTCACTAGTGAATTCCACCAAACATCTAAGGAAGAAATTATACCAATTCTCTATCATCTTTTTCAGAATATAGATGCATAGGGAATACTTCCTAATTCATTCTATGATACCAGCATTACACTAATACCAAAATGAGACAGCCATTATAAGAAAACTACAGACCAGTATCTCTCATGAACTTAGATGCAAAAATTCTCCATAAAATGTTAGCAAGTTGAATCCAGTGTATTAAAAAAGTATTCATCATGATAAGGTAGGATTTGTTCCAGGTATGGAAAGCTAAATCACATTAAAAAATCAGTTAATTTAATCCATCACATCAATAGAGTAAAAAGGAAAAACCACATCATCATATCAAAAGATGCAGAAAAAAAGCACTTGACAAAATCAAATACCCATTTGGGATAAAAACTCTCAGTAAACAGGAATAAACAGAACTTTCTTCAACTTGATAAAGAATATCTACAAAAAACATAAAGCTGTCATCATATTTAATGGTGAGAAACTAGAAGCATTCCCACTAAGATCAGGAACAAGTCAAGGATGTTCCCTCTCATGACTTCTACTTTACATTGTACTGGAAGTCTTAGCTAATGCAATAGGAAAAGAAAAGGAAATTAAAAGTGTGCTAATTGAGGAAGAAGAAATAAAATTGTCTTTGTTCATAGATTACATGATGATCTATTTAAAAAATCAGAAAGAATCAACAACAACAACAAAAACTGGAACTAATAAGCAATTATATCAAGGTTATAGGATTCAGGGTTAATACATGAAAGTCAATTACTTCACTATACACCAGCAATGAACAAGTGGAATTTAAATTTAAAAACATAATACTATGTATACTACCACCCCCAAAATGAAATACTTAGATATAAATCCAACAAAATATGTATAAGATCTATATGAGGAATATTACAAAACCCTGATGAAAGAAATCAAAGCCTGGGTGGCTCAGTCATTAATCGTCTGCCTTCGGCTCAGGGCATGGTCCCTGGGTCCTGGGATCAAATCCCACATCGGGCTCCCTGCTCAGCAGGAATCCTGCTTCCCCCTCTCCCGCTCCCCCTGCTTGTGTTCCCTCTCTCGCTGTGTCTCTCTCTGTCAAATAAATAAAATAAAAAAATCTTAAAAAAAAACCCGCAAAGAACTAAATTAAATGGAGATATATTCCATGTTGATGGATAGGAAGATTCAGTATTGCCAAGGTGTCCATTCTTCCCAACTTGCTCTGTAGATTCAATACAATCCCAGTGAAAATCTCAGTAAGTTATTTTATGGATATTAGTAAACTGACTATAATTTATATGGAGAGGCAAAAACCTAGAATAGCCAATATAGTATTAAAGGAGAAAAACAAAGTTGGAGAACTGATGGCCCCCAACTTTAAGACTTACTATAAAGCTAGAGCAATCAAGACAATGTAATATTGGTAAAAGAATAGACAAGTATATCAATGAGACAGAATAGAGAGCCTGGAGAATGATCCACATAAATATAGTCAACTGATCTTTGACAAAGAAGCAAAGGCAATACAATGCAGAAAAGATAGTTCTTTCAATATATAGTGCTAGAATAACTGGTCATATACATGAAAAAAAAATCTATAGACAGACTTTACACTCTTCACAAAAATTAAATCAGAATTGATTACAGATCTAAATGTAAAATGCAAAACTATAAAACTCCTAGAATATAAACATAGGAGAAAATCTTGCCTTGGATATGGCAAGGACTTTTTAGATATACTGCCGAAGGCACAATCCATAAAATAAATAATTGAAAAGATTGACTTTATTAAAATTAAAAACTTCAGTGCTGCAAAAACCAATATCAGGGGAATAAAAAAGTCACAAACCAGGAGAGAATGTTTGCAAAAGATGTATCTGGCAAAGAACTCTTATCCAAAATATGCAAGGAAGTCTTAACATTTAACAATAAAGGAAACAACCCAATTTAAAAATGGGCCAAACCCCTTAATAGATACCTCATCAAAGAATGTATAGAGATGGTAAATGAACATATGGAAAGATGCCCCACATCATATATCATTAGGGAAAAACAACACAACAATGAGATACAACTATATACCTATTTTAATGGCCGAAATCCAGAACACTGACACCACCAAATGATGACAAGGATATGGAACAACAAGGAACTCTCATTCATCACTGGGGGAGTGTGAAATGGCATGGCCACTTTGGAAGAGTTGGGTTTTTTTTTTTTACAAAACTAAACCTATCTTACCATATGATCAGCAATCATGCTCCTTGATATTTAGCCAAAGGAGTTGAAAACTTATGTCCATACAAAAACTGGATGTTAGAGCAGTTTTACTCAGAATTGCCAAAATTTAGAAGTAACCAAGATATCCTTCAGTAGGTGAATAAACAAGCTATAGCCTATCCAACTAATGGAATATTACTGAATGCTAAAAAGACATGAGCTATCAAGCCATGGAACAACATGGAGGAAACTTTAATATATATTACTAAGTAAAAGAAGCCAATTTGAAAAGGCTATATATATGCTGTATGATTCCAACTATATAATAGTCTGGAAAAGGTAAAACTATGGAGACAGTAAAAAAATCATTGGTCATCAGGGATTAGGGGGAGGGAAGGATGAGCAAGTTGAGCACAGAGGATTTTTAGGGCAGTGAAACTATCTCTATGATACTTTAATGATGGGTACATGTCATTATATATTTGTCCAAACCCATAGAATATACACCAAAAGTGAACCCTGATGTAAACTATGGACTTTGAGCGACCATGATGTATCAATGTAGGTTCATCAGTTGCAACAAATATCCATTCTCGTGGGTGACGTTGACCACTGGGGAGGCTAAGCATGTGTAAAGGCAGTAGGTATATGGAAAATCTCTCTTCTTTCCTCTCAATTTTGCTATGAACTTAAAACTCTAATAATAATAATAGTAATAGTCTTAAAATACACACATGCAAAAAAAGATTAACCATATTTTTCCATCATATGGAAGCTTTCATAATGGTTTGATGATATGGCTCAGCCTGATATGAAGCTAAAGAGATATTTATGATTCTAAATTTGGACTGGGAATAGTGCCGCCATGAGCCAGCATAGGGTGTTATATCCACAAAGAGATGATGAAACTTCAGAAACAGGAGTGGGGGTGGGGGAATAAGGCAAGACTCACCTGCCCCTCTCCACAATGTCCATCTCTTTCCTTAGCAACATATTTCTGACAACATCTAATTTTGAGATCTTTCTTCATTAAACCATTCACTTATCTCATACTCAGCATATATATATTGAGTGAGTAATACATGCTTGGCATTAATACTTTGAACCACAAATATCCATTGATCATCATTATGTGTCAGATACAGTAGTGACCAAGACTATTCCCCAGCCTCAAGGTACATTTAGTCTTAGTATACATATGAACATATGCATAAATATAAGTGAATTTCATACTGTGTATAATACACAAGAACTACAAATAAAATGACACAGATGTTCATAGAAGAATTATGTTTCTCATAATTGTAGTTGTCCAGAAAGAATTGAAGAAAAAGGCTGATTTTTAGTTGGGTCTTCAAAGACAAGTGAACAAGTTAGGAACAGGGGACAGAGACTATTTTAGTAAGGGGAAAAGACAGTAAGTCATGCAGAAACAGGAGGGCAGCAGAGTATAGGAAAGAATATTAAATACACGAAAAACATAGGAAAATTGAAATTGATTGAGGTCAAATTACAGAAGGATAAAGTCATGGTGAGTGTGAATCTTAAGAAAACAAGGAAAAACATTACTAGTGAAGACCATGATAAAAGTTAAAATGGTCTTAATGAGATTTCTGTTGGCTCTCATAAGGCTAAAAAGGGTAAGTGAAAATAATCATTTTAGATGTACAGTGAACCTAGAGAAAGCATTATCACAAAAGATCATTTCTGAAATTGAGACTATTAAGTATAAGGAAGATAATCCCCACTTATGAAGAAGTGGCAGAAAAATAGGTACAATTGGACTAAGATAGGAATATTTATTTCCATACCTACATTCTACGTTAACAGTTCTTGAAATGTGATGTGTAAAGAAATGAATAGAATCTGATTGAAACAGAAAATTGGCTATGGAGCAGCAATGCAAAGGAAAGAATGGATTTTATTGTAAATAGTGTAATTTCAAAATTTTAAGGAGCCTATATGCATCTTACATTGCTTCCCCTACCCACCCCATCATTAGGATATCTTTTCATTAAAAAAAGAAGAAATAGTTTGGGAGAGTAATTGAGTTAATATCAAAGGGAAGTGCTTTAAACCCTTAAGGAAAGCACTCTACAACACCAACTTATTATTACTAATGATCGCAATAATAATGATGAAGAACCACCACTGGTAGGGAGTCTGCACCTTGTTTTTGAAAGGGAGGAGAAACGAAAAGAGCCAGTGTGTTAGCATTGACTATAGCGCTATAGGATATGGAGACAGATGCAGGTAGAGAAGCAATTTTTCCCAATAGCTGAAATTCACTTTTTGGATCTTTAGGCATAGAGAATCATCAGACAACGTTAACAAAAAAGTAGTGGGAGGAAAGCAAATGCCCACTGAATATAGAAGTCTCAGCTCTGTGCTGGGACACAACTGTCAGTATTAGACACTGCTGTTATGATAATGGGTCTTATTTGGCACTCACCTATGCCACCCATCTGTTGGCTGTTTGCAGGATTAGAGCAAGAGAGTGGGCAGATTTCTTTCCTATTCAAAGCATGAGCTGTTTGCCATTCCTCATTTAGGATTTAATGTGCATTTTAGGGAAATTGCTCCAGTAGAAAATGATAAGGAACAGGAGAGACTGCATCTCCTGGAGATCACAAATTATTTAGAGCAAGCAGCAAGAAGAGATGTTCAGTCTGAAGGCAGCCAGTTAACCCACATTTGAAGAATTCTGTGGTGGGCCTTGCTTCATAACAGGGTTAGAAAAATAAATATAGACTCAGCTTTTTCTGAAGACAAGTTTATTTTCTTAATACAATTGAAGTCTTGCACCAAGATGCTTGATTAGTACTGTTTCCTTTTTAGCACCTCTCCTTAATTCTATTTGTATCATGAACTAGACAAAGCTCAGACACAAGTCCTGGAGAATATTGTTTTCAGATCTGGTCGAATTCTGATTTCCTGCTAATATCTACTTGGTCAGCTACCTTAAGTGCTTATTTCTGTGTTTCTCTCTGCTCATTAGACTGTGTACTCACTGAAAGCAGGGATGTACTCATTTCAGTATTCATGAGCAGGAGCCTGGAACATGGAGCATCCAACATGGAGAAGATAAAGGCAAATATTCAAAGAAAGAATAGCAAGAGAGATTAAGGGTATTACTTCATGTCTGTGATCAGGGTCACCATGTCCAGTCATCTGGGCTGACAACATAAGTGATGGGAATTCTTGGGAACCGAAGAGAAAATCTCACGGCTCTCAGAGAAGCCACACTGTAGCCAACAGGTGAGTATGTGTGTGTTACCAGGGGCAAGAAGATTCCCCTCAGCACCATAAGGTGGTCAGAGGATTACAAATGTTACTTAACTGATTGGTGTCACTATCATGGCCAGAACCAACCAAAAAACCACGATGACTCTTGAGTTTATGAACTTGGAATAAAACATTAGGCTATTTTGGGACAGAGTATCTCCATCAGTCTTCCATTGGAGACAATTAAGGATCTGGCTCACAGATTTCTAGGAGACTTAGATATTCCTTATGCTGACTCATCATCCACCAAAACTGAAAGCAGGATATGTACTGATGAAAAATGGTAGAACCCAGCCTGATCCATAGCCATTGATTGGCATTTGAGTACCAGGCCCTTGAAATTTTTCTTCAGTCTCTATATCCAACACTTACAAACAAGCAGAGTGATAGTTGTATCTTCCCAGAGATAATTATCATGAAGTCTTTCTTCCATGGAACCTTTTTCACAAAAGTTTTGACTTGGCAGAGCTTCATCGTAAGATGTGGTTTCTCCTGAATTTGCTTTGCCTGTAGGTACCTGTTCTGGAGGGCTCTTTCCTCTGTAGTGGTCATGGCTGAGGTGGAAGTATCTGAGGCCCACCACTGCTTCAAATACAGATTTTTATCTCACACAGCAGAATCTCATGCTCCTGAGCCCCACCAAACCCTGAGATACCCCCAGGTGAGGAGGAAGACTCTCGATCTCTGCCTATGGGGTCATGGACGTCCCTTCTATCCTTCAGTTTCTTTTTGTCTGATATTCCACTCCCGTAAATATTCAACAAATGTGTCTTGAGTACCTACTAAATACTATGACCATTACCTCCCACCTCTCCTGAAGGAAGAATAACTTCTTTGTCTCCCTGATATTCTACACGTAAGAGTATATCTTCTTCACCCTCCTTCATCTAGCCTGAGGATTGGGCTCTATTTTGTGGGAAAAGAAGAAAACAAAACAAAACAAAAACTGAAGAAAAGAATATATGAACAAATAAACCCTCAGCTATTTTCCACTCTTATTATGATCTTTCATAGATTGGATAATCATTTATTCATCCATCCATCTGTGTTTTTAATAATTTTTCTTGAGTGTATAGTATGAACACACACTGCCCAAAGGGATGGGTTACAGGAAAGAGGCTTACTCACATGACCTTACATTTTAATGGGAGAAAGAGACACTAATATGTAAACAGTAAACTGGCTGGTTAGGGCTATTTTTTCTGCCTCCTAGGAAGGGAATATTCCCCTATTTTATCTCTAAAAACATAGCCCTGCTTAAACCCTATGATCGTTTACTTGATACCTTCTAGAGAATACTTTTTTTTTTTTTCCTAAGCAAAATACTGAACTAGAATAAAGTAAATACACTAGTCTTGGTATCACTTGCATTTAGGTGTGGCCAAGTGACTAAGTTCTAATGGTCAGGGTATCCGTCAAAATGATCAGTCATTCCTTCAAAGGGAAAAAGTATTCCCTTGTGTTTTGGAATGTGGACATAGTGGTACATCATTTTGGATTATGGGCATGACAGTAAAACCCTAAGATTAAAGGAGCCCGGTTCTGTGTCAGGGAGACCATATCATCTTGTGATTGCTTTCTCCTGTACAATTACAGATGGGAGAAATAGTCTGTTATTTAAGCAACTAGCATTTTGAATGTCCAATATGCAGTTGAACCTACCCTAACTTATATACTTTTGTCCTGCATGACAACTTAGTGACACTCTTTTCAATGTTCATGAAATCATGAACTCTTTAAGGTAGAGAAGATCTTACAATCACTAGTTTAGGGTTTTCAGCGAATGGACACAGAGGTATATTTGGAAGCATTGTCACCAAAGTTGATTACGTAGAATCCATTTTCTCTCAATCTCTGTTTCCATCTACACTTTGATTTATTTAATTTCCTGCCATCCCTACATGCATAAGTTATCCATCTGCTTTTGCCTCTCCTCTCCGTCACATAAGTAAGTTGTGTATGTCTGAAATAATTGTGATCACCAAAGACACCCCTAAATATACTGAAGAACATCATAGAAATGTCGACTAAGGAAAGAGTAAATTTGAAATATTCAAGTTTGCTAAATTCAAAAGCTTGGAAATTTAAAAATTTATCTTTGAGTCTTCTCTCACACATTCAACATCAAATCCATCAACAAGTCCTTTTAGATATACCCTTAAATATATTCTGGATCCACCTTCTTTTCTTCATCTGCACCACCACTGTTCTTGTCCAAACCACCATTATCTCTACTGTGGACAACTACAGTTGTGTCCTCAGTGATCTGCCTGCTCTCCTGCTCTGTCCCTCTACAGTCCTTTCCCAAAAAGTTGTAAGAATAATCATATAGTAGTTTAAATTTGATTGTGCAACTTTCCTGCATAAAATTCTTCATTGGTTTTTCATTTCCTTACACGCATTACACAACTCAAGCCTTTTTTCATGACCTATAAAGCCTGTAAGAACTAACTTCTCCCTAGCTCTCATCCTTATTCCATACCATTTTTGTTTGTTTTGTTTTTATTATAAAATAAGCAGAAAAGTTGAGGAATAATACAAAAGAACACCCACATACTACTTATTCTTTAGGTCATTGTGTTCCAATCATACTAGGCACTTTACTCTTCCTTGAATTTTTCATGTTCCTAACCATCTTATAGACTGAATTTGCTAAGATTTTCTCTGATTTTAAATCTTTCCCTTAGGTCGTTATGTGGCTATCTCCTTACCTCTCCAAATTTAGCTCTTCTAAGAGACACCTTCATTGACACTCAGTCTAAAGTGCCCTTTCAACTCTAGTCACTATCATGAATCCTGATTTATTTTCTTCTTAATGCTTACAGTGATAACTTCCATGCTGTCTACCTTTGCTGACTAGAATCTAATATCTTTGGAGGTGAGGTTGTGCCCATCTCATTCCTATCTATAATCTTTAGTGTCTAGAAGAGAGACTCACCACAGAGTAGGTGCTCAATAAGTATGTATTGGATATTTAAACTGAAATAATTAATAAAAGAGCACTAACCTGAGATAGATGGACACTCCCAGATCCGTAACCCTGAGAGAATTTCTTCTGTGTCACTGGTTGGTTAATAAACAACAACAAACAATAAAACCAAACAAAAGTCAAACAAAATAAAAAACAATTGTGTTTTAGCTAACTACTGCAGATAAATACACACCTAAAAAAAAAAAAAACCAACAAGGGTGCCTGGGTGGCTCAGTTGGTTAAGCGACTGCCTTCGGCTCAGGTCATGATCCTGGAGTCCCGGGATCGAGTCCCGCATCGGGCTCCCTGCTCGGCAGGGAGTCTGCTTCTCCCTCTGACCCTCCCCCCTCTCATGCTCTCTCTATCTCATTGTCTCTCTCAAATAAATAAATAAAATCTTTAAAAAAAAAACAAACAAACCAACAAATAAACACCAAAGATCAATAGTCATTGATTTTATCTAATTTAATTACTGTTTGCTTTTTCTGTTGCAAGACCCAAGCATTTCCTGGACTGAGGGCCATCTTCAACTCTTTCTGCCATCACTAGCTCTTCTCAGGTGATCCATTTAGCTGTTTCTTCCATCCAGAGTAACACTCCCCCCAGAATTCTACCATCACAAGCTTCCAGTAGACTTATCTGTGACACACAGAGCAAGGATTACAGCCATATGTCTCCCAACAGTAAGATTAACCATGCTCTCACAAGGGGCCCCAGTATTTCCAAGATGGTATGTTTTCTTCTTTTCAAAGACGTGAATGCAATCTCAGGCACACAATAGAGGCAGTGCCAATAAAGTCTATTCTTGTCAGCCTCACAAACAGCCTCATTACTTGGTAACTGCAAACATGGTTTGAAGTTGCTGCTCCTGCCAAGCTGAAGTCTACGGATGCCGAGGTCAAGTGATTGAAAATTCCAGATTACAGGCAGAAGGGGATGAAGAGTTGTTTATGGCCCTTGCTCATCTGCTAAAAGCCTCTGGCCAGAAACAGTTCTCTGTTTGAAGGAAAGTAAATATCTTCCCCAGATGAAAATAAATGTGTTTTGAGGAAAATCTAGGCAGGACTTGTGGCAGGGAGCATGGCTTGCAGGCCTGGGGAAGGCATGGAGAGTGATAACTAGCAGTTGTTCCTCAAACCAGGGAGGTCCTGGGAGATCAGCCAAGGCCGGGAGCGCTAAGATCTAGCTTTTCTCTCAATGGGAGATAGGATTAGTTCTGTCATTGGAGAAACAAATCTCTCTTGGTTGAGTTTGGCTATAATTGGTAATTGTATCATAGTTGATGTAAGGGTTCTGTTTTCCCTGACTCCTTGAAAAGTTGGACCACACACCATTGGAACTGTCAGTGCCAAGATTCTGGTCCAATATCCAGGGACATAAGGACCTTAGAGGGGTTACTGCAATCTCTCTATCTTGGATTGTCTTCAACACCAGACTGTTCTTCAGTTACAGCTTCAAGTAAGAATTAAAAATAGGAATAAATTTCCTCTGTTCCCCATATCTCTCAACATTGACATATATACACATATCCATTCAATTATTAGAAATTATGAATTGCACAAACAATGAATCATGGAACACTACATCTAAAACTAATGATGTAATGTATGGGGATTAACATAAGAATAAAAAAAAATTATGAATTGAACTCTTTCTGTGCACTAGACACATCTTAGGTCTTGGTTAGGCAAACTGTTTAGAGCAATTCAGTGCCATGGTCCCCGCCATCAACTGCCTCAGATTTCCACTGGGAAACACACATAAGCCAATAATTATAATGTAATGTGACGAATCCAATAAGATAGATATCAAGGATTGGAAGGCTCAGATGTTAGAGGGATTTGTGGCCTTCAGTTTGGGAGAGGAATTCTTAAAGCTGGAAACCATAGAAGTTAAAGAGAATGAGAGTTTTTTAGGTCTAGGTTGGAGATGGAGGAATTAAACAAGGAATTTGTTTTCAAAACAAATATCATTGAGATTAATAGCTCTAGGTGGAGTTGTAGGCAGACCCTTTGAAGAATGTAATGAATTCTATAGACTTTCTCCCTCAAAAATACAACATCCATAAACAAACACACGAATTCTTTAATGCAGCTCCAGAGAGATTATAGAAGGCTCTACATCAGGGAAAGGTTAATAATCTAGGACAACTTTAGTCTAAACTCCCTCTATTTCCTTTTACCTATAAAGCAGTGTTTCTCAAAGTAAAGGCTTGAGCCAACTGCATTAGAAACACGTGAGATGTTTGCTTAAAATGCAGATTCCTAGCACTCCATGTCAGACCTATTTAAAAAAAGTTGCTCTAGTGTGGGGTCCAGGAATCTGCTTTTTAACCACCACATTTGTGCGATTATGTGCAATGAAAAAAATACATGTTTTTTAATTATTTTAATTCAATTAATTAACATATAATGAATTATTGGTTTCAGGGGTACAGGTCTGTGATTCATCAATCTCATATAACACCCAGTGCTCATTGCATTACATGCCCTCCTTAATGTCCATCCCCCAGTTACCCCATCCCTCCACGCCCCTTCCCTCCAGCAACCCTCAGTTTGTTTCCTATGATTAAGAGTCTCTTATGGTTGGGGTAGACGAACCATGAGAGACGATGGACTCTGAAAAACAAACTGAGGGTTCTAGAGGGGAAGGGGGTGGGAGGATGGGTTAGCCTGGTGATGGGTATTGAGGAGGGCACATTCTGCATGGAGCACTGGGTGTTATGCACAAACAATGAATCATGGAACACTACATCTAAAACTAATGATGTAATGTATGGGGATTAACATAAGAATAAAAAAAAAAAGTCTCTTATGGTTTATCTCCCTCTCTAGTTTCATCTTGTTTTATTTTTTCCTCTCTTCCCCTATGATCCTCTGTTTTGTGCAATGAAATCTTAATTGCTCCTGGGAGATTCTGGTATATACACCCTACACCCCAGGGCATTTCCTGTCTATTTGGACTCACTTTGACCCCTCCCTTTTAAAGAAGGGGTGTTGCAGGCCTCTATCTGCTGAGAGGCCTAAAGGACTTCTCTCACAGAAAATTGCAGAGTTAGAATGCTCTGGTTCACACCCCTCCTCTGAGTTCCCTATAGTGAAGTCAAGCTTTAGACAGCACGCTCTGTTCATACCTACTCCGTTCCCTTGAGTTTGTCTTCTCTGCCCAAGAAGATTGCAAATTCTTGGACTGCTAGGTCCTAGCTTCTCATCTTGTATCCCTCAGATGGCTGGGCCCGTGGTATGTGCCTCAGAAGTATTTATTGGTTATGGAATCAGTGTTCTTTCTTCCTCTTCCTTTAATACAGCTGGCCAGCCTTATTGTCATTGCATCAGGATCCAAATGGTTTTTGTCATCTTTTGCATTTTGTTTTAGGCTGTTCTTGTGCACTCCAGTGTCTACAGCATCCAGTCTATTTTATTGAAAAATGTTTTGTTAGATTTATCTTCGGCTTTGTCTCTTCCTCCCCAATCCTTTCATAGAAAGCCCTTTGTGTTGAGCAAACAGACTCCAATCTGCACGTCTTCCTCTGAGCTCCAACAGGGCTGCCAGGTGAGCATCCCGACACCAACCTGGAACATCTGTTCAAGTGGTCCAGAGCAGCGGGCAGTGATTGTGTGTGCAGTTCTCTTGTCTGATGGGCCCTAGGTCCAGCATGCTCAGGGAGGAAGCCAGGAACACAAATGTTTGCCTTGCCGGCTGGAAGTCCTAAAAGCAGCTGCCTGCTGATTGATGATAACTTGCATAATGACACTGAGTGTTCACATGCTGCCAGGCATGAGTGAGACCCTGCGAGCTCCCCTGTGCAAACCCTTGCCGGTTGGCCAAATCCTTATCTTCCAGCATGCAGGCAACAAAAACAGCAAGAGCCAGAAGGTATCTGATCCAAAGATGCCCATTACAACCCCAGTGGTTTTAACACATGGAGGAAGCAAGGGCGGGGGAGACTTGATGCTTTCTACTTGCAAATTTACCAAGAAAACTACACACAAGGGGCTCAAAGCAGACATGACACCTATGTATTAGAATATCAGGATAGGATACATTAGTATTTTTAAGTTTTATGGATCAAAATGGAGTCTATTATGGAGCTCATAGAATTGGCTTCTAGAAATATTTCTTAAAAAAATAAACCCTCTTCTAGTGAGGCCAGATTTTAAGAAAACTATAATACTTATGTTTATTAACTTCCTATAGTATTTTCTTCACCGCTGTGACAAAAATGTGATCTTTGAATTTAAGACGGCCTACCAAAGTGGTTAAAAATGGCATTATAAAATGGAAGATTAGCAATAGGCAATCATTTGCATTACTATTTCTCAAATCACTCTATTTCATCCAATTTCATTGCCACTGATTTAGTTAAAACCCTTACAACTTCTGTTGTGATTTATTCTAGTGGATCCTAAATGGTTGTCTCGCCTGCAGTCTTACCTTGCTGTCTGCCTTCCACCCCCTGGCAGAGAGATTTCCCAAGGTCACAGGGGGTCAGATGACTCCCATTAACTCTCTCTGGTTGCCTTCGGAGGGAAGTGTCTAAACTCTTGTTATAGACTAGAGGCTCTGTCATAACTCCCCACTTGTCTCCAAATGCAGATAAACCTACTCAGCAAAGGGGCCTATGAGCTTCCACATGTCCAAGTTTCCATCTACTTCTCCATGGACAGAGAACACGTCATTCTTTATCCTTAAATTTCTGTTCTTTGGCCTGCCTTTCACATCGGTAGGTCACTGCACTTACCATGTTGAGTTCTGCAGACTGTTAGTCTTGGAAGATGTTATCTGGGGCTGTTTAAAAAAAATTGGTCAGGGCGCCTGGGTGGCTCAGTTGGTTAAGCGACTGCCTTCGGCTCAGGTCATGATCCTGGAGTCCCTGGACCGAGTCCCGCATCGGGCTCCCTGCTCGGCAGGGAGCCTGCTTCTCCCTCTGACCCTCCCCTCTCTCATGTGCTCTCTCTCTCTCTCTCATTCTCTCTGGCTCAAATAAATAAATAAAATCTTTAAAAAAAAATTGGTCAAAGAAACTTGAGAAACTGGTGGAGATTATTAAAGCACACCATCATACTAGAGTCTCTGAGCTATCCTATTATAAAAAAGAAAGCAGTTTGGCTAGTTCAACCAATCATTTCCCAAACATAGCTGAACTCAGAATACATTTTGGGGGGAAGCACCTCTCAATTAATGTGTTTCATGGGTCAACAATCTGGAAAATTTACTTTTTTTTTCCCCCCCTCCAACCAGATTTATTAAACAAAATCAAATTCTGTGTACAAAGTGACCTGGGCCTGCTGCTTCATAAAATGAGGCTTTCTTACTAATATTTTGATCAGTCCATTGAATGTCAAAAAGCAGTTTACTCTATAATGAATAGAAAAGTGCCCAATGCACACTAGATAAATGGCCTCACGTCTGGAACTTTAATAGTTCTACAAGATAATTAGCACAGGTAGCATCGAGCCCCTGTGACAGGCTGCTAGAGAACTGATATGAGATGTCAAGAGGCCATTTTCTGCACTGCCACTGTGATGCCATCATATTTCTGGATCCTACTGTTCCCGTTAGCTGATTCTACAGACACCACAGGAAAATAAGTGGGGTCTGAGGTTAGCTTCGCAGCTTGCTGGGCTAGAGCAGAAATCCCCCCAGTGTGCTTCACTTGATGGGGTCCCACAGCAGCCCAGATTAGGTCCTTGTGCATCCATGCACAGGACTCCAACAATGGATAGATTCTTGATTGTGTCCTCCAAGTGCTGCCCCAAGGTCACCTCTATCCTGCCCACTGTCTGCCCAGCCCCAGATCCCACGGCGCATCACGTCCTTCTCCACCCCAGGCCTGGAGTGCATCTCACTCACTCATTCACATGGAAAAACTTACTTCTAAAGCTCTTTGCTTCCAGGTCCCTCTTACGCACTCTCATATATATATATATATATATGAAAATGTAAATCCTTTCGTTTTCCTTAAGGCATACACTTAGCAAAGTGCTCTAAAACTGTCTATGACTTTGGGCAAGTTACTGATCACTTTCAAACTAGTCAAGATTCCTTTGGTTATAATTTACAGAGACCAAATGCAGATGAGTTTAAGCAAATGGAGATTTCATAGCTCGAATAACTGACCAACACAGTGGTGATGATATTCTTAGTTATATCTCCGTAGTTCTCAATAGGGGGTGATTTTGCCCCTCCTCATCCCACTCCCCAAGAGAACTTTGACAATGTCTGAAGACATCCTTGTCACAACTGCAGGAAATTGGGTGCTTCTGGCATCTAGTGTCACGTAGAGGTCATCACCAGAGAGGCCCCTTCCCCACTGAGGAAATACTTAGTCCAAAACGTCAGCAGTGCGAAAACTGAAAAACTCTGATTATAATTAGGTCTAAACACTCAAAGTCATTAGGAGTTCTTTGGTGTTCTCTCACGTCTTCTGTCAAAGTTGGGTTTTATCTTTAAATAGTGGGAAACATGGCCCCTGTCTACATCAGATCCACTTATATCCAGTTCTATGAGCGAATAGAAGAAAAGTCTTCCTCACCAGTTTCAGTGAGAAAAATACCAGAGAGCTCATTTGATTGGTCCAAGTTCGATCATGTGATCATTATAAAATCACACCCTACAGATGTTACGCATAGGCCATGTCCCCATCTTTGGGTGAGAGTAGCAAACTGTATTAGACAAAAGCAACACTTATCGTGCTTCCTTGGAATTCACTTTCTTGTTTTAAAATAGAAACAATATCTCATAAAATATCATGAGGCTTATTTTTAATGCGTGTAAAAGGTCTGACAGAACATTTGAAATATGGGACATGTTTAATGGTGGATATTATGATCAGCAGATATACTTTTTATTTTATTTTATTTTATTTTTTTAAAGATTTTATTTATTTGCAAGAGAGAGAATGAGAGACAGAGAGCATGAGAGGGAGGAGGGTCAGAGGGAGAAGCAGACTCCCTGCCGAGCAGGGAGCCCGATGCGGGACTCGATCCAGGGACTCCAGGATCATGACCTGAGCCGAAGGCAGTCGCCCAACCAACTGAGCCACCCAGGCACCCAGCAGATATACTTTTTAAATATTTTTACCGGGGCGCCTGGGTGGCTCAGTTGGTTAAGCGACTGCCTTCGGCTCAGGTCATGATCCTGGAGTCCCGGGATCGAGTCCCGCATCGGGCTCCCTGCTCAGGGGGGAGTCTGCTTCTCCCTCTGACCCTCCCCCCTCTCATGTGCTCTTTCATTCTCTGTCAAATAAATAAATAAAATCTTTAAAAATATATATATATATATATATATTTACCGTGGCAAGAACACTTAACATGAGATCTACCCTCTTAACATATTTTTAAGCACACGATAATAGCAGATTTCGAGAATTTATTCATCTTGCCTGATTGAGATTTGATGTCCTTTGAACAGCACTCCCCATTTCACTCTTCCCTCAGCTCTGGTAACCACCATTTTATTCTCTGTTTCTAAAAGCATGACTATTTTATTTTTTTCAAAGATTTTATTTATTTATTTGACAGAGAGAGAGACAGCTAGAGAGGGGACACAAGCAGGGGGAGTGGGAGAAGGAGAAACAGGCTTCCCGCTGAGCAGGGAGCCCGATACAGGGCTCGATCCCAGGACCCTGAGATCGTGACCCAAACTGAAGGCAGATTCTAAATGATTGAGCCACTTAGGCGCCCTGAAAGCATAACTTTTTTATTTTTTTTATTTTTTTAAAGATTTTATTTATTTATTTGACAGAGAGAGACACAGAGAGAGAGGGAACACAAGCAGGGGAAGTGGGAGAGGGAGAAGCAGGCCTCCCGCCGAGCAGGGAGCCTGATGTGGGGCTCAATCCCAGGACCCCGGGATCACGACCTGAGCCGAAGGCAGAAGGCATAACTTTTTTAAAGACCTCATATAACTAGACTCATATAGTATTTGTTATTCTGTGTCTGGCTTATTTTACTTAGCGTAATATCTCCCAGGTTCATCCTTCTCATCAGGATTTCCTTTGTTTTTAAGCCTGAATAATATTCTATTTGTGTATATACCACATTTTCTTTATCTGTTTATCTACCAATGAACATTAGGTTGTTTCTGTATCTTGGCTATTGTGAATAATAGCTGCAATGAACATCAGAGTGTATAGGTTTCTTCTGGATCCTGATTTCAGGGTTTTTTGGATATATGCCCAGAAGAAGCATTGCTGGGTCATATGCTGATTCTATTTTTAATTTTTGGGGAACCCACACACAGTTTTCCTAAGTGGCTGCACCAGTTTGCATTCCCAGCAACAGTGCACAAGAGTTCCAATTTCTCCACATCCTCACCAACGGGGGTTGTGTTTGATTTGGGTTTTTTTTTCTTTGAAAACACCCATTCTAACATATGTGAGATGACATCTCATTGTGGTTTGAATCAGCATCTCTCCAATGATTAGTTATGTGGAGCATCTTTTCGGATACCCGTTGACCATTTGTATTTCTCCTTTGGAGAAATATCTATTTAAACTCTTTGCCCATTTTTTAATGGTTATTTAATTTTTTGCTTTTGAGTTGTAGGAGTTTCCTCACATGTTTTGGATATTAATCCTTTATCAGATGTATGGCTTGCAAATATCTTCTCTCATTCTGTAGGTGGCCTTTCACTCTGTAGATCGTTTTTTCCTCTGCTGCAAAGATGCTTTTCAGTTTAATGGAATCCCACTTGTCTAATTTTGCTTTTGTTGCTTGTGTTTTTAGTGTCATATTGATTGGTAGATATTTAATGATTATGCCAATTAAAAGACAGATAAGAAAACAATATATACAGTCAATCTCTGCTATGGAAAAAAAAAAAAAAAACAGTATCATATGCAGTCCAGAAATCAGAAAACCCATTGTTTTTACTTCATTTTGATTTTGATTTTCAAATATCAGCAACTGGGCCTTTACATTTGCTTGCTAATAGAAGTATACCACAAGCTGATAAAATATATCTGGTAGCTGTGGTCTCAGGGTCCATTTAAAGTCATGAAATATACACAGTTTGAAATGTTTGGTGTCAAGGCAACATTTAAATCCTCAGACCAATTAAATCTGATTATTGAGTGAATAGTAATACTTTTCTTCAACAATGTGAAGGTTAAATTAAAATTCACTTTCAAATTAGAAGGTAACACCTACTAACTGTCAGTCAGTCAAGTGTTTATTTGAGGATTTGGTTAGAAAAAAATAGCATTAAAAATACTAACTTGAAGTGAGGCCTTTCTTTTACTATGAGCATTATACTTAGATAAGGCAAAAATCTTGCCTTTTTAACCCAGAACCATGGCAAACCTAAAACAGACCTTTCTGAAACTCATAAACATGGCCTAGTAAAGGTTTCAAGCATAGGCGAATTGGAGGTAACTTATGGACTTGGAATCCCAGGAACATCCCATCAATTGCTGCATGACTAACATCACATCTCACTGTTCTAGCTAGCTATATTAAAAATACATAATATTTCTCTTGTATGACATGAGCTTTTGTGGGGAGCTACAAAACAGAAATAGATAAACACCTGGCTTCAGAGATTTGCACAGGGGAAAAAAACCTTGTAATAGCAGTCAACAAAGAAAACCATCTCGCTGGGTATAAAAATCATTGAGTTAAATACACACAGGGAACAATAGATGAGTAATATTCCAAGCTTCCATCCACTGTGCTACAGAAATACTGATATTGAGCTCAAATTTTGCTCACTGGGGGATAGATGGAGAGGCAGCATGCAGTATGGCCAATATTAACCACATTTTCTGATGATCACTAAATGGGGAATAGGCTCAATTTTATACCCTATTATATCTTTAATGAAGGCATGCAACAAATTATAAAGAATAATGCAACAGTACTTATGGATTCTACCATCCCACCTCATTACCCACATGGATAAGATCACCTTAGGTTGTTCTCTCCAATTACACCCTCTCCCAGTCCTTGCCCTTAACTCAACATAGTGTTTCCAAGATTTATTAATCTTAATATATGTAGCTTTAATTCAAACAACCTGTGACTTTTTTTTAGTAAAAGAGAGTCATTAATATCTCTTTACCAGTTGTCTGTATACCAGTCTGTGCTAAGCCATTTTACTTTTGTCTAGTTTATTATAAACTTACAATAAGCTTGAGAAATTGATCTTATCTTTCCTATTTTCTTTTCTTGCACATTTGGAAAAAATGAGTCTCATAGAATATAAACAACTTGCTATAAGTTCATATGACATAATACCAAGCAACATATCAAGTGCAAATATTCAAGAATATACCCAGTTTGGGAGGATAAATATGTGCTGTTCTGTTAGTTATAAAATGGACTAAATAAATATTTCTAGTTTTCTAGAAAACAGAAGAAATGATTTCATATAGTTGAATATTAGGAATTTCCATTTCACACTTTGAAGTTTTCACATTTAAAGAATCAGACTCTATTGTTCTATGTTACATATAAGAAGTCCATCATAGCAATCTTATACATAAAGTAAAGTGGAAAATAGAGGCTATTACTTGACTATTCCACCCTATGAAATATGCAAATTGGTTGTCTACATGTAAGTTAATGATCCTATATATTCAAACCCATAATTAAGAGGCATCATTCACCATTAAGAAATCTGCTTTATTTAACACAAAAAAACATAATATAGCAACTGCTCCCACCCCCAAATATCACCCATTAATACATTTTGGTGGTGACTTCCTGTGTTCATAATAGTCACCTTTTAACAATTCACATGTCTAAATTGTATAGGATAAAATGCTTTATAATCAGTAAAGCCAATTTAAGAAATCACCACTGTGACAGCAAAATAAATAAAAATGATTCATTCCCCAAAGCATAAATTTAAGAGATTGTAATACAATTTTGTATTACTACTACTCTCCCTCTCTTCCTTCCAAAAAGGAATTTTCAGGGTGGGGTTTGGGTACATATGCCTACCAAGCCATGTATTAATAAATGGTTCACTTCTGGCACCATCTATGTAGTTCACAGCCACCTGCTTAATTTTCACCATGTCCTGTGTAAATTATCCATTCCCTTTTTAGGTCAAACAAAATGTATTTTCAAAGTATATATGAAATAACCTTCCTTCATAAAAAAAGAAAAATTTAAAACATTGATTTTTTTGCATTCAGGTCAATACTTGCTCTTTTTCTGAAGGAAATGTTTAAAAAGTCACAGCAATAAGGAGGAAGAGGTCTCCAAGTTAGTTTTCCTGTAATGAAACTATACTTAGCCCACCATAATCTTCAAACAACATCCCCACTATCAGGATCATCATCCAGGGTGCTAAATGTAAATCAAATGATGAATACTAAGATAACTGGAGTCCTGGGCGCCTGGGTGGCTCAGATGGTTAAGCGTCTGCCTTCAGCTCAGGTCATGATCTCAGGGTCCTGGGATCGAGTCCCGCATCGGGCTCCCTGCTCCTTGGGAGCCTGCTTCTCCCTCTGCCTTTCTCTCTCGCTCTGTCTCTCATGAATAAAAAAAAAAAAAAAAAAAAAAAAAAAAAAAAAAAGATAACTGGAGTCCTCTTATATCCCTTTGCATTTCTCTAATTTATTCTTTGGTGCCTGAAATTCTATTATTTAATATTCTTACTTTCAATCAATGAATAGATTGTAACTAGAAGCCTCTGGACCTCAAATCTTGGCAAAAGCAGCAAAGGGGAACAGAGTTCTTAGCAAAGTGACTAAGCATATTAAGGCTTCTACCCAGGGAGACTAAATTCTAAGTGTATTTGTTTTTACTAGAAGTATATTATCTCAAAGTAGAGCCATGTTTCTAAACCTTGGCACTACTGATATTGTGGACCAGATATTTTTGTCTTGGGAGTCTGCCCTGGACCTTAGAGGATGTTAGGAGCATCCCTGGCCTCTATCCACTAGTTATCAGTAGCAACCCAACTGCCTCTTGGTAAGCTATAACAACAAAAAATCTTTCCAGCTGTAACAACAAAAAATCTTTCCAGACATTGTCAAATGTCTGCTGGGGGACACATCACTCCTGGAGGGCAGATCACCCTGAGAATCACTGACGTCTTGACAAGAAGCATGGACTGGAAATACTTCTTCACTAGAACAATACTGTCTGGTGGGCAAGGGATTTGTCTGTTTTGTTTAGACTGTATCCCTGGTATTTAGAACAGTGCCTGCTATATAGCAAGAAATCAGTAAATATTTGTGAAATGAATAAATAATTGAAACATCCAACAGAAATGATGCTCCATTCATAAAAGAGAATCCGGCTGTTTCAAAGTGAGGGTTTCAATATGTTTATTAATGCGGTTGGGTACTCATGAAATATTAAGTGAAAAAAGCCAATTACAAGGTATGTCTAATTTATTCCCATTCTATGGTATGAAAAAATATATATCTTGAAATATAAGCAAAAATTGTGTCTATACTAGGTGGCAGGATTGCAGACTATTTTAATTTTCTTCTTATGCTTAGTTATACTTTATTATGTGCAATATTTTTATAATGCAAAGTTTGGTTGTTAGTTTACAGAAGACATAAGAAAGAGCCGAGTTAGGCCAAACACACCACAGAAAGCCCTTTTCTAATTCTAAATTCTGCATAACGAGATTTCTGAAAACTAAAACACACTAGGCGTCTGACCTGAGGAGAATAAACTGTTCTCTGAGAAAGCTGCTCTAGATATTGCCTGTTTCTAAAAATCACTATCTATGTGCCCCGGATTGTCCTGGGTACCATGGAGACCCAGGAAAAAGTTCAGAATTTAATTGGGGAAATAAGACCTAGACACAGGATACCATCAAAACAAAATGAAACAATATATAATGAGATGTTAAACTGTGTGCTGTGAACCCTGCTTTAGGATTTCATGGAGGAGAGGTCTCAAAGAATTAGTGCACTGGAGAAGATCGGACTTCAGTTGAGTTATTAAGGATGAGTAGGCTCAGATAAAAGGAGGATGGGGGAGAGCATGCCAGTGTGGGGAAAAGAGGCAAATACTTTGAATAAGGGCACAAAGAGAAAAAGTGAGTACGGATAGAAGGCATCAAAGAGGCTGATCTCATTGAAACAGAGAGGTTTAGAGACTGCCAACCAACAGAGATGCAACTGGCATCTTGGGAGGGACAATCCTCTGCTAAGGAGAAATGTGCCAGACATTACCAGAGCTTTGTGTACCTTTGGCCCTTAGCACCAGTGGCAGAAGCATCCATTCTTGGCAAAGGCGATTGTACACGGACCATAGACAACCTTTGAGACATTGGGCCCCAACAATTTTTACTCATTTATTCTGTTTCTCCATGGGGACCCTGAAAAACGCCCAGCTATTATAACCAGGAACTACATACATCTTCTCAAGTGCTCCCGAAAGGGTGTTACTGCCCCAGCTGAGAACTGCAACAGGTCTGCAATCTATCTTCGGATGTTTTGAGCTGTGTGTTCCCTCCACTTCCTACCCAATTTCATGTGCTTTCTATAGAAGTTGTGAGCCTCATTGTGGGAGAGCAGACTCTTCGGTCAAATACACAGGATTGGGATTTAGGCTGCCCCATCTGCTGGCTCTGTAATTTCAGGTGAATTACTCTACCCCTTTCTCTGTTTTCTCATATGTAAGACGGGGCTAATATGAATGAGTGTGTTATGGGTTGCACTCTGTTCCCCAAAAAGGATGTGTTGAAGTCCCAGTCCTCCGAAGAGGTGACCTCTGAGCCAAGACCTGGTGAGGAGAAACCAGCAATGCTAATATCAGGAAGACATGTGTAGCGGGCAGGGGGACAGCTAGTGCCTGGGGTAAAGAGCTTGGGACTTAGGAGGACCAATAGAAGTCCCTTGTGACTTACGTCCAGGGAGCACATGGTAGGCTAGCATGCAACTAATTCAGAGTTAGGAGCCGGAATATGGAAGACCTGGCAGGGGACACATTTGACATGGGTTGGATTTAATTCTTCATGCAATGAAAGGCATTTGGATGGTTTTCAGGTGAAGGAAAGGAAAATAAGAGAGCTTAAGGAGAGAAAAAAAAATCAAGATTCCAAGGAAAGGACTCCTTTCTAGGGAGATATAACCTTATAAATTGTTATAAATAATTTTTCAAACAATTCAGTCGCCTGCATGGATCTGACATATATCATTGGTGGAGTTTGTAAAGCACAGTGGTTAAGAGCAAAGGATCTGGAATCCAAGGATCAGGTAATAACCTCAGCTCTGTCATGTAATGGAGCATGGCCTTCGGCAAGTTATATTTAGGCTTCAGTTTCCCAGTCTTTAAAATAAGGCTTTCCTGGGGCACGTGGGTGGCTCAGTTGTGAAGCGTCAGCCTTTGGCTCAGGTCATGATCCCAGGGTCCTGGGATCAAGCCCCGCATTGGGCTCCCTGCTCGGCGGGAAGCCTGCTTCTCCCTCTCCCACACCCTCTTCTTGTGCTCCCTCTCTTGCTGTGTCTCTCTCTGTCAAATAAATAAAATCTTTTTAAAAAAATAAGGCTTTCCTAAGATATGCCATTATCTCATAGCCTCAAACCTAATAAACACATTAAATGTTAGTGATTTTTATAAACTCCCACCATTGTCATCAACCTATAGAATCTATGATGGCAGAGAGCTTTGCACATAGTACTTGCAAATCTAGGTTATTCGGGGGATGATAGGGACCATATTTAACATTCATCACTGTTGTTTTTTTTTTTTTCCAGTGCAGGGCCAAGTGTTTTGCACATAGTAGGCCATCAATAAATACTTCTTAAATTAATAAAAGAAGCAGATGCTCAGTATATAATTGATGAGTTCCTCAGCTGAACCATTTACCTGCTGATTTCCAATGATCTGTAGCCCAGATATGATGTGTCCTTTCATATTTATTCTCAATTAGATGACAGTCTTTTAAAGGCCCTTTGAATTAAACCATTATTTTTTGCATCAAATTTGAACATTCTGTGAATGAGAAGACTCAGGGTGAAAGGCAGGCTGTAGCTTGTTGTGTATAGATTGTGTATCTATCCGAGTGAGATGATATATTTTTGATAGAATGTTTCTACTTCTATAGAGCCATGGCTGAGTTGTGTAAAGTATCCATGCATATTTCATGTTATCTACAAGCCCAGGCTTAGAAATGAAAAATGAAGGTTGTATTGTCAAACTCAGAATTTGGGCAGACATTTTGATACAAAATCTGTCTACAGAGAGAATTAATGTACCCAGAGCGAGGTAGACATAAGAACAGTTCAAAGGTATCTTTGAAAAGAAAGTCCATAACTCAACAATGTCTTACACATAGTAGGTGTCCATTAAAAGAACCTTGGTGACACAGATAATAAACAATAGTATTATATAGTGTTAAAACAAGTATGTTTTGGGAATAAGATAATTTAAATTCAGACTATTCGTTTTCCAAGCTATGTTTCCTTGAGCAAGTTACCTATTCTGAGTGAAATCTCAGGGTTCACATACATCTCCACAAAGACTTCTCTTGTGGGGCTGTTGTTTAGTGTTGCATGAGAGAATGTATAAAGCACATAGTAAGTATTCCACCAGACATTACTTGTTGGTTCCACCATTGTTGTCATTGTTTTTTTTTTTTTTTTAAAGATTCACTTATTTTAGAGAGAGAGTGGAGGGGAGGGGCAGAGAGAGAGAGGAGAGAATCCTCAAGCAGATTCCCTGCTGAGCACGGAGCCGTATGCAGGGCTGGATCCCAGGACCCTGAGATCATGACCTGGCCAAAATCAAGAGTTGGATGCTCAGCCAACTGAGCCACCCAGGCGCTCCAAGCATTGTTATTTTTATTATTAAATGTTCATCAATTCAGTCATAAACATTATATTCTGCACAAAAGAGTGGGTAACAGATTTCCAATTCAACCATAACAGAATAATGAATGACTTATCTCTCCTTCCCCACCAAGCAGAACCATAAACTGTAAGACTTCAATTCAATGCAACCATTCACAGAAAAAGGAAAAATCATATAATCATCACAACAGATGAAGAAAAGCAGGAACAAAATCAGAGACTTCCTCAATCTGTAAAATTTTCTGATGGGAATCTATGAAAAACAAACAGGTATCTGAAACATACCTCTTGAAGATCTGTCATGAAAGACAAAAGTTTTCCTTGAGATCGGGAATACCTAATTTTATTCAACATGGTACTTAGAGGCACCAGGAAGTGTGATAACACCAAAATCAATAAACACACATACAAATACATGAAAAAAATTAAGAAAGGAAAGCCATAAACATTAAAATAAATAAGTAAAGATACCTTTTTTAAAGATTTATTTATTTGAGAAGGAGGGCACACAAGAGTGAGGAGAGGGACAATGGGAGAAGCAGACTCCCCTCTGAATGCGGAGCCAGAGGTGGGGCTTGATCCCAGGACCCCAAGATCATGACCTGAGCTGTAGTCAGACCCTTACTTAACTGACTGAGCCACCCAGGCACCCAAAAGTATTTTTATTTACAGATTATATAATTATTTATGTAGATTTTTCTAAGACTACGAAATCTAATAAGGGGATTTAACAAGGTTGCAAGAGCCAATGTCAGTATATGAAAAGAAATTATATTTCTTTATACTTGCCCAAAATTGGAATTTATTTCTTAAATACCAATTACAGTGGCATCCGTATACATAAAATAGTTTTAAATTTTATGAAAGATGTGCAAGACCACCCTACTGAAAACACATAGTATTACTGAGAATAAAATTAAGAGGATCTAAGTAAATAGATATGACTATATATCTTTTAAGTCTCTGTATTGTTAACTGTCAACTTTATAGAATCAACGCAATCCTAGTCATAATCTCAGTGACTATTTTGTGGTTGTCAATTTGACAGATTCTGTAAGATTTATATAGAATATAGAGAGAGATTTCTGTATAGATCTATATAGAAATGCAGAAGATTTAGACCTTAACTGAGGCCAGAGCAATATTAAAAAAAAAAAAAAATAGCAGGGGCACCTGGGCTGCTCAGTTGGTTAAGCATCTGACTTTGGCTCAGGTCATGATCTCAGGGTCCTGGGATTGAGCCCCGTGTTCAGCTCCACATGGAGCCCCTGTTTGGAGCCCTTGCGTGGGGCTCTACACTTAGCAGGGAGTCTGGGGGTCTGCTTGTCCCTCAGCCCCTCCACCACTCATGCTTGCAGGGGTGGGGGTGGGGGGGACGGCGCTTTTGTGCACTCTCTCTCTGTCAAATAAATAAAATCTTAAAAAAAAAATAGCAAAAACTTTCCCTTACCTGATTTTAAGACTTACCATAATTCTACACTAATCAAGCTAGTGTGGCATTGGCACAAAAATAAATGACCTGAATACAGAATCCAGAAATAGACACATACGTATATAATCAATCGATTATTTTTGCAGTTACAAAACATTTCAATGGGGAAAAGAAAGTCTGTTCAACAAATGATGCTGGAACAATTGGAGACACATATGGAACAAAAGATGAATCTCGATGCCTTCTTCACTCCCAATGAAAAGTTTAAATCAAGATAAACATAGACAAAAAAAAAAAAAAGATAAACATAGACCTAAATATAGGAGCTAAAACTATAACATTTTTAAAATAAAGCATAAGAAAATATCTTTATGACCTTGAGTTAGGCAAAGATTTCTTAGGACACAGAAACACTAAGCATACAAGAAAAAATTTGATAAATTTGACTTACACTCATTAGACATTATTAAGAAAAATTAACATGCATTCCATGAGTAGAATTTTTTTAAAGTGGTATATCCATTCAATGGATACCACTTAGCAATAAAAGGGGCAAAGTAATATATGTTACAACATGGATATATCCCCCCAAATTGAGTGTTGAATGAAAAATGCCAGATCAAAGTGAATTTATACTAGATAATTCCAGTATATAAAGTGCTAGAATAGTTGAAAATTAGTCCAATTTTATAAAAAGTTAGAACAAGGGCTAAATTTTGAATTAGTGGTCAGGAATGGGCTGGAAAGGTACAAGGGAATCCATTAAGGTGACAAAAATTTTCTGTACCTCTATAGAGACAGGGATTACATAGTATATGCATTTGTCAAATCTTCCTGAATTTGTGGTATGTGAGTAATAGTAAGAAATACATATTTGGTCTTTGTCTTGGTTCTGGCACAGAGCTCCTAAAACCCTTGGAGTGTCCAGAGTGGTGAGAGCAATAAAGGTGTCTTTTGTTATGTTAATGATGGGTTTTGGACTCAGTAGAGAACAGAAGCTGACTGCTAGGAGAACTAATTCTGTGATTAGAGGGTTGGAACTTTCAGTCCCACTTCCAGACCTCTGTAAATAGAGGTAGATCAGCCACCAATGACCAATGAATTAATCATTCATGCCTATGCAAGGAAGCTTCCCTAAAAACTCAAAAGGACTGGGGTCAGAGGGTTTCTGTGTTGGTGAACACTTGGAGATTTGGGGAGAGTGACAGGCATGGAGAGAACATAGAAGCTCTGTGACCTTTTCCCCTTACTTTGCCTTATATAACTCTTTCATCTGTCTTTCCTCGGTTATATTCTTTTATTATAAACTGGTAATATAGTGAGTAAAATGTTTCTCTGAGTTCCATGAGCTGCTCTAGCAAAGTAATAAAACCCAAGGTGAGGGTCATTGGAACATCTGATCTGTAGCTGGCTGGTCAGAAACACCGGTGATAATCTGGACTTGCAACTGATGTCTGAAGTGGAGAGGGGTGGGAAAGTCAGTTTTGCAAGACTGAGTCCTTAACCTGGGGGATCTGATGCTATCTCTGGGTAGGTAGTGTTAGAATTGAATTGAATTGAATTGAATTGAATTGAATTGAATTGAATTGAATTGAATGACACCCAGCTGGTGTCCAAATAATTGTTGGAGTGGGGGAAAACCTCCTCACACCAACATGTTGGAATTGGGTTCAGAATCTCTTAGAATTATACATGTAAAATTTGTGTATTTCACCCTGTGTAAATTTGCATCTAAAAATGGATAGAAAAGTATTATACTTAAGACATTACTATTTAATTCCAAATAAGACATTTTATAGACCATCCTAAAATTCAATAGCATGTCCATACAGAGGATGAGAGTTATGTTTACATTTTATAGCTACCCCTGGATTTCAGATTCTTTAGAATTCATATATTCTGTTAAAAGGCCAAAGTTTACACCTGAGGTTAGTTATTATTCCTTTTGTCTTTGGTATAAAAATAGAGAGCAGCCTGCTATGGGTATTCATTGCATTTTTCCTATATTACTATATTCTCTAGGCAAAGCTAAATGTACATATTCCTAGAATGATGGATTTAATAGAAATGTTAATAGACATAACACAAATTTTTAAATAAGTATTTACTCAAATATATATACACGAGAAAGAGTTCTTTCACCTCAATGATTTTTCACAATATAAATTTACACTTAAATGTGCCAAGATACGTTTTTTATTAACTTGTATTTAGAATAATCACACTAAGTGCCAGGCAATAACTTCAGTGCTCCCATGCCCAGTAACCCTGTGGATTTACAATATTAGATACACCCCAACCCCTGACATTTTGCAAATGAGGAAACTAGCGCCCTTAACCACTAGGCTGTGCAGAGACTGAGTTTATGACTTAGACTGGTTCTCAGTGGCTAGTTACTTCAAGCTAAATGAGCTCATCAAATTTAGAAGGGTTTAAATATACATAGATCATTGTTTTCCAAGACTAATGGGCATGGAATGAAGGGATATGTTCTCAAATTCTTGGAAAACAGAGGGTTAGGTTTATAAGACCAGTAGAGTCTGTGTTTCTACTCTTGAAGAGACTGTTAACAACTGCCATATCATTATAGCAAAAACTTTTTTACGGTGCCAAATTCCTTTGTGTCACCCTCTTGAAACTTAAAAAAATGAGTACATTTAACACTCAAAATTGAAACATGGAAAGATGGTATATAGAAGCCCTAGTGTTTTCCCCCAGCCCCTATTAAAGCGTCTACACCTAAGTCTAAACTCAAAGAAGGTATTGTTTGCTACATGAAAATCTTAGCCACTGTGTGGCCCTTTCCCTTAGGTTGCCTTCTTTCAAAAAGAGGAATTAGCCATAGTTTCCTCTGAATTCAACATCTAAAATGACAAAGGTGATGTTTTTCTTTATAAAGTCAAGCACTTCCGAGTTTATCAATTTCCTCGGTTCAAATTATGACCCTAAGCAACTCTTTATGGCATTCCCAAGAGGATGGACCCCTGTTTGTTTTTTTTTAAATGATGAAAGGAAAATTGTCCTTTTGAAATGACAGAAAAGGCAGAATTAGTAAAATAGCAGTAGCACTAATATTAATTAATTAGAAAAGAAAGAAAAGAAAAACAGCAATCATTAATCACTGAGCATTTCACAAACATCACCTCATTTATCCTGCATTGGGACTGAGAATAGGTATCACCTACTCAGTTCAGACAACTGTGGCTCAGTGAGTGATATCATTTGCACAAAGTCACTCAGATGCTAAGAGGTAAAATTAGGATTTGAACTTAAGTCATTTTGACCCTGTGTCCTGTGTTTATATATTTAGCCATTTAAAATATTTTAACAAATTCACTTGATTGCTATTCTCCCACAAGCTTAAGAATTATTTGATATTAACCTGTTGACCTTTTATTCTTCCTCACAGAATATTATTCTTAAACATGGAAAAGAGAATGAAATGCATACCAAGGAGCCAAAATGGTTAAATCTGGTTAGCCCTATGATTATTTTCGTCCACAGCTTTGTCTTTTTAACTTCCATTCGATGAGTTGAAAAATCCTACTGATAAAATAGAAGTTGTTAATAGTGGAATTCAACATTAAACTCTAATTTTTCACATTTGAGTTGTTGGACATCAAGATTCCAGCGTAGTCCCTAATTCCGTCTATCTGCTTTCCCTGGGTGACCTCACTCATGTGCATGGACTATGTTATTATGTACATGCTGCTTGTTTTCAAATCCCACCCCAGCCCATTTGTCTTCTTGGTGCTCCAATGCCCTGAATCCAACCATCTCCTCTGCATGTAGAAATGTTACTAGCGTTTAGAATTCAGCAAGTCCAGAATGAACTCGGTCACCTCTCTGCAAAATAAATGTTATAAATTTGGTAAAGAAAGAATAAAAAGATAATAGTTAAGCAGAGAGGGAGAGAGAGGGAAGGGAAGGGGGGGAAGGGAGGGAGGAGGGAGGGAGGGAGGGAGGGGGGAGGGAGGGGGAAGGAAGGACCAATTTCACATTCCACGTTTCTCTTTTCAATGAAGGGCACAATCAGCCATCATGTGGCCAACCAGATACCATTTGACTACTTCTCATTCCATGTAGCCAATTAATCACCAAGCCCATTGACTTTATATTCTATATATTTCTCAAATATTTATCATTTTCCCCATTGTTTTTGCCACAAATGTATAGTCTCTGGCACCTATCTTCAAGAATCAATCCACCAGCTTTCTAAAGGGGTTTCTATTTTTTTTCTTGTCCACTCCTCCAAGCCAAGCTCCATGCTGTAAAACAAGGGAGTATTCAAAATTGAAAATCTGAGCATGCCACTCCCTTGTTCCTCGTATGGTACAGGGTTTATGGCAGGGACTATGGAGCCAGACTACTTGGGTTTGATCCTGGCTCTGTCATTCATAACCTTGAAGTTAGTTAACCTCTCTATGCATCAATTCTCTGTTCTATAAAATGGGAATAATAATAATCATACCTACCTCATGCAGTTGTTATGAGACTGAATGAGTTACTACATGAAAAGCATGCTATTTAAGAACTATAGGGGCGCCTGGGTGGCTCGGTCATTAAGCATCTGCCTTCGGCTCAGGTCATGATCCCAGGGTCCTGGGATCAAGCCCAGTGTCAAGCTCCCTGCTCTGTGGGGAGCCTGCTTCTCCCTCTCCCACTCCCCCTGCTTGTGTTCTCTCTCTCATTGTCTCTCTGTCAAATAAATAAATAAAATCTTAAAAAGAAAGAACTATATACATGTTAGTTGTTATTATTATTATTATTATTATTATTATTATTATTATTGCTTAAACCCCTCAGTAAAGCCCAAACTCCATTACAGGGCTTACCAGGTTCTTTGTGGCCTGACCACCATATACCTCACTGGTCTAATTCTTCAGCATCTTCCACCCTCACTGCATAAGCTCTGGCCATAAAATTCTTTCACTTCTTCCAATGCATCAAGCTTTCTCTTTTCTCTGGTTATTCCTTTATTTCTGGAACATGCTTTGTTTACTGTCCACCTCCTCTTCTTCTAAAAGGTCTCAGTCCACCTCCTCTTCTTCTAAAAGGTCTCAGTATAGATATTCCTTCCTCCTAGAAATGGTTCTTGAACCCCTAACCTGGGTGAGATGCCCTTCTTCAGTGACACTGTGACGCTGCATGGTTTTCCATCTTCACTTACCATATTCTATAGAACATTGCAACTGACCATTTGCATGCCTGTTGTTACCATTAAATATGTGAACACCATGAGGGTAGGCATCCCGCCTTCCTTGTATTTTTCTGCATAATATCCGTTACAAAGTAAGTTCTTAATAAATATTTATTGAATTTGTTAAATGAATGGACTTTGTGCATTTTCTGACTGCACAAATGTTCATAGCAAAATATGTTCCATACCAAGTCCAGTTTCTAGTGGCAAATAAAGGAAAATAAACAAATCTCTTAATACTAAAGTTGGTAGGTTGGGGGGTGAAGGTGGAACATCTTCTTCCCACCCCCAACCACTTGCTTTTTGTTCCAGATTTCTGGATGCATTGTGAGAAACTAGCCATAGTCATAATTTTGATTAGATTTTTCTCTCATTCACACTGGTGAATCACTCTGACTGTTGATTTCCCCAGACTTAATAAAATAACTATATCTCATAACCATTATGATGCAGATTATCATAGTCTCAAGACTCAGAGATTACTGAAGAATTATAATTTGAAGAGCTATGATTTATCAGTTATATCAGTTTTACTTAAATAAATAAGAGAAACATGTACGATTCCTCTTAAATTAATTTACAATTTCAAAGAAATTTCCACAGATATGTGTGAAGAACAGTCATAATCATTTAATTATGCTTCTAGTATATTAAAACCACTGTTAATGTTTGCTTGAATCATTTTCTCTTCTTGAATTGCCAGTGGTGATAAACACAGTACCACATTATATTTGAAAGTGCAGGGAGAATTCTCCTTCAGTAGTCCTAAAGGTATTAAATTAAACTGCTAAAAAGGTACAATAAGTACTTCTGAGTTATAGCAACATTTTCTGAGCTAATTTTCAAGATATTAAGTTACTACAAATCCTTTTTTTTTTTTTGCTGAAACAAAGGAAAATGAAAAGAATAGAATTGGCTATGAACTGTTACAAAATATGATCTGATCGAGAATAAGAAAATTTAAAATGCAAAAAAGATTGCCCTGCAGTCTCCACATTTTCTGGAAAGATAAGTGGTGAAGGAAGACTATAGTAATTTTTCTAAGCATATCTCCTGGTTTTCTGTCAATTGAAAGATAAATTTAAAAAAAAAGATCTGGAATAACAAACCAGCTTTTCCTTTCTTCTATACTGTCCCCAAGGCCACTTGAATCCTATACCTGTTAATAGTCCCCCAAATGGGTAAGAATTTTCCAAGAAGAATCTTATTCCAGTTTTCTTCATTCGATATCTACCTCCTCCATGTCATCTGAATTCTAGTCCTACAAAATTATTTTATGTCTTTCCTAATAACAGCACACTGGTGATTTTGATAACCTTCCTTCCTTCCCTTCCTCCCTCCTTCCCTCCCTCCCTCCCTCCCTCCCTTCCTTCCTTCCTTCCTTCCTTCCTTCCTTCCTTCCTTCCTTCCTTCCTTCCTTCCTTCCAACCATCCATCCATCCATCTGTCTGTCTTTGGCACAGCCTGGTACTGTTCTACCAATTTGTTTATGACCCTTAATTTCCCCTCAATGAATCACGGTTCACACCAGGAGAGCCTAAGTGGGGTGATGTTTCTCTCCATCTGTTGTTTGTCATGTTAAATTTAGATATCTCTGGCAGAGACCAGATTTGATAATGATAGGTGAGGGCATGTTATATATGTGCTAACAGAAAGGTATTTTATAAAATCCTGCATGCAATGAATAATTTTCTTCCCACTGCAGTTGTTCTTTTTTTTTTTTTTTTCAAGATTTTATTTATTTGACAGAGAGACACAGCGAGAGAGGGAACACAAGCAGGGGGAGTGGGAGAGGGAGAAGCAGGCCCCCCGCAGAGCAGGGAGCCCGATGCGGGACTTGATCCCAGGACCCTGGGATCATGACCCGAGCTGAAGGCAGTCGCCCAACCAACTGAGCCACCCAGGCGCCCCCACTGCAGTTGTTCTTGCCTGCAGTAAACCTTAACTACAAAATGCTCAGCTGGAATTACTAACAAAATAACCTTTTCAAGTGATGTCTTTTTTTTTTTTTCTGGTATCATTTGAAGCATGATGCCTAGTGAGGTAGAACTTTAATCTTTTCTTTTTCTTCTCTCTCTTTTCTGTTTCTTCTCTCTTCTTTTCTTTCTTTCTCTTTCTTCCTTCCTTCCTTTCCTTCTTTCTTTCTTTCTGTAAGAGAACTGACACTTAAGAAGTGCTTGCTTGTTCCCATTTCTAGAGATAGTACCATCCGTTTATCTTGGTGTAAAATTTCTATTTTCTCCCGCCTTAAGGTTTAAGGAGAAAATAGGCAAATTTGCATATGGAGCCCAAGGAAAAGATAATAATCCAAATTTCTTTCCTTTGAGTTTCCATGTTCTTAAACCATGTCGGAAGGAACTATGACTAGGACCCACTGGCAGGAGACAAAACACAAATCCAAAAGGGTGCTAACCATAATGAACAGAGGGATTAGATATAGAACAAAACACCAACCCTTAAGTTTTCCTATCAGGTCATCTAATAGGTGAGTTATACTTCTTCCCTTCCTGACCCAGTTATTCAGGCACCATGAATGTGGGTGGGAGAAGACCTCTGTATCATCTGTTTTACATCTAATACCAGATGGCTGTCCTTCCTGATTGGGGAACAAGGACACACACACAGGCAGTTACAGCAGCAATGGAGAATGGAGTCTCATTTTCCTTCCTGTTATCACCATTAGCACGCCAAAGCTGCTAGGTCCTGGGAGTGAGTCCTCAAAAAACAAAGAATAGACTTCCCCAAATCAGTGGGAGGCGGACTCAAAAGGCATTTAATCTTCCTTGACTTAGGTTGGGGTTACCTCCCCATAAACCCATCATAAGTTGAAAATATCCTAAGTTGAAAATACATTTAATACATCTCACCTACCGACCATCATAGCCTTACCTAGCCTAGCTGCCCCATGCTCAGAACCCTTCCATTAGCCTACAGTTAGGCAAAATCATCTAACACAAAGCCTACTTGATAATAAAGTGTTGAGTATCTCATGTAATCTACTGAGTACTGTATTGAAAGTGAGACAGAATGGCTGTATGGGTAGGATGTTCATCAGTGTATTTGTTGTTGACCCTCATGATCACTTGGCTGACTGAAACTGCAGCTGCCCAGCATCACGAGAGAGGATTAGACCACATATCACTAGCCAGGGGAAAGATCCAAATTCGAAATTCCGAGTACTGTTTCTACTGAGTGCATATTGTTTTTGCACCATCATAAAATTGACAAATCATAAGTTGTACCATCATAAGTGAGAGAGCATCTGTGTATAAGTAAACTGTGTATCTATTGAATATCTTAAGCTTGAGAACCGATACAATGAGTTGATACAATTTATAAGGACTTTGTTTTATTTTTTTAATTGAATGAGCTGAGTAGTTGCACTATTTTTAAAGTTGAAAAAAACACAATAGACCTATTTTGAAGAAGATTTATGCGTCATCTCAAGTTGGTTCACATTTTTAAACCTCTCGATACATTTCCGGTGCAAAGATTGGACAGCCAGGTATCTGTGGTGGCTTTGTGTGTACCAATATGGCCAGGCTGAACTATGTCCTCTCAGAATCCCTTTTCCTGGAGGTGTGTGGTCAGGGAGATTCTGCTGTGAGATTCGGAGGATGAAGTGAAACCCCAGCACTTTTGTGGCTTACACCTTTTGTCACCCATCTGCTGGGTCACCTCATTTGCCTGAGGCAGCATCCGGGTCAGTTAATGACCCACTTTCCCTGGCTCCCCTTTCAACTTCTCCCACTCCTAGGCCAGGTGTGTGATGAAGGGTGCAGCTTCTAGAGGACACCCTGCTCATTATGAGCAGAGGAAATGAGAGCTGATGTGGGCTTCTATCCATTCTTGTGTGTCCAGCTTGTCCTCACTCCCCCACACTGGGTATTAGTGTCCCCTGCCAACCGCAAGGTATCAGCTCTGGCATCAGAAATGAGGACAACAGCCTTAGAGAGGCTATGTATCCAGCGCCCACAATTAGGCACAGCCAAATCTGTACTAAATCCATACATTATCTATCTATCTATCTATCTATCTATCTATCTATCTATCTATCTGTCTATCTATCTATCTATCTATCTATCTATCTATCTATCTATCTTTCTATCCATCCATCCATCCATCCATCCATCCATCCATCCATCCATCCATCCATCTATGTGTATACCTGATCTAGAGTTCTGCTTCTCTGAATCCTGACTGATATGCTGTCACTGGGCACCAACAGACCAAAGACTGACGTGCCATCAGCCTGCCTTGTCGTTAGAAGATTACCTTTCAGTGAGTCTTTTAAAGGTGTATATACTTAGGCAACTGTTTCCCTCGCTCTTCAAATCTGAAGAGACCATTTTAACAAAGGGAAAGCTCATTCTCCTGACAAAAGTGATCCCACTTCTACTTCTTTACCCCCCTTTTAAGGCCCTGTCTGGCTCCATCTTTTCCCACCTTTGTTACATAAAAAGGATCAGTACAAAAGGTTAGAGTCTAAAGTTCTAAAAAGCTAAAGCATATCTATTTCTCAGAAGATTGGATGTGGAGCTTTTATCACATTATTTTTAGATGGCTGCCTCTTTAATAAATGCCTAATGCACGTGCAAGGGCAACTTGATTTGGGTTTCTTTTTTTTTTTTGGCGGGGGCGGGGGGGTGGTGTTGTACAAGGTTTTAAACCTCAAAGTCACCAGTGCATGGAAATCAACATACACCGTGACTCTTCGGCACCATCTTCATCAGGAACTTGGCATGAAAAGAGAGAAAATATCTAAAAAGATAAGAATGAAAACAGAACTGGATGGATCTCTTAAAAGATTATCAGCACACATGTTAAGCCTGAGTTTTTTCTAGGTTAGACTCATCTCGCCTTTTACTTTGTAAAATTACTCTTAATCATTAAATTCCTCCAGAGAGACAAAAGCCATAACCATCTTTCAAACACATGTAGAAAATTAACTCAATAAGAAAAAGGTAAAAATCATTTGTTAAGGAATTTAATTCCTAGTAAAGTTCCCATTAACGATAAATCTATTGAGGGCTAGTAACAATTTATTATAAGATAAATAGAGCAACATATTATTTGATGCCGGGAACTTGAATACGAACTAATGTTCTCATTATAGCCTTTGACAGGGTCATTTCAACAGAAATCTCAATTAAATGCACAAAGCATCAAAATTTATAAAATACACTTCGTGCACTTAATATATGTAAATATATATTATAACGTATATAAATGTTCAAAACCACTTTTTAGCTCTTTGTACATTCAAAAATATATTTTTGAAAATAGTAATGTACCAACAATAATGAAAATTAGAAACACATGTAATGTTGGGCACATAAGGGCATTTGTGATGTAAGGTGAGTCAAGACCTTCTCCACAGCCACAATTAGGCCTCGGGAAAAAACTGAGTCCAGATCACTTATTTTTCAGATGCCAAAACTGACCGTCACGGCCCTAGAGACCTGTTGTGGTCACTGTAGGTCAGGGGTCCAGGGTCGCCTGACTTCTGATCCAAAGCTCTGGCTCCACACCGAGGCTCCTTGGTGAGCAGCTGCTGGCTCTCTAGCTGGGGGTGAATAAAGCACATCCCCCTCACCCCCACTTAAAAAACAAAATCCACACACTGAGAATATTTCTGTTGTTGGTGTGAAGGGAGTGATTTCGCATTTCACAAAATGACGCAAACTCAGGCAGGCGTTGCTGTGTCTGCTACCTGCAGGCTCTGGCATTCCTCCAAGTCCAAACCCAGCTGCAGTGGCTAATTTTTAAGTTCATGCAACTGCCTTCCACCAACAAGAGTCATACTTACTCTTCTGATTTTTTTTTAAAGTTAAAATAGGTGTGGAAAGTGGGAGATGAAAGCAGATGAACAAATAGCAGGGCAAGCTTATCACTACGCTCAGGTGTAGGCTGAGAGTTAAAGGAGTTACTATTTCACTTTTAGAATTTTCTGAAAGTGTAACGTGGGAAGAACAGTGAGAATTGGGGGCCCTGGCCTCTGTGGACTTGACGTTTTGAAAGTTGCTGCAACAATTTGGATAGTTCTTTTTATTGTCACCAGACACCTACTAACCCGGTTCTGTTGCTTGCTAGGCTGTGTAACCTTGGACCTCTCAACCGCTCTGTGCCTCAGTTTCCTAATCTTTAAAATTAGAGTCTAATAGTGTCTACCTCATGGAGTTACATTAAGGATTAAGTGAGGAAAGACATGAGAATAGGAAGAGACTTCTGGCTATTGCCAGCAATAGTTTAGCTATTATTATCATTAGTGTATGCTAATCGTGTTCATATTTAATCCTCAAAAATTTCTACAAAATGGGTGTTAATGAAAGAAGAATCAGATGTCCAAAACTTTTAAATAAACTGCCTATACTCACACATCTGATGAATGTCAGAGGTGTTCAGCATCATGATTAAAATCTTAGACTTTTGTAACTATAAGGTCTAGAATCAAATCCCAACACTGCTATTTATTGACTGTGTGACTTTGGGCAAGTGTTCAACCTCTCCCTGGCTCAGTCTCCTCATCTGTAAAATGGGCTCATAGGATTGTTAGGAGAAGTAAATTTAATGAGTGAATAGTAGCAAACTGCTTGGAACAGAAACTGGCACCCAGTAACTGGTGATTCAGCATTGTCTATCATTCTTATTAAAGCCAGGTCTGACTCCTGAGCTCATCCTGTTTCCATTTTAATAATTTAATCCTGAGGACTTGCCCAGTCCTAAGAATCACCCAAGAGTGTCTATTAACACATAGATCCTCAACTCCTTGCTGTTGATAATTTGATTCAGCAAGTCTAGAGGAGATCACAGGAGTATACAGTTGTATGATCCTGAGGTTCCCCTCTCCAACCAACCAGGTATTCTTATGATGCAGTAAGTGTAGGAGACCAGATGTCAAACTTAGATGCTTGTGTGGAATAATCTATAGAATTCTGGGACATCTACATGCTTAAGCCTCGCCCACAGAGGGTATAATATAAATGAATGGCCCCTGCCTTTTTTTTTTTTTTTAAAGATTTTATTTATTTATTTGACAGAGAGAGACACAGCGAGAGAGGGAACACAAGCAGGGGTGGGAGAGGGAGAAGCAGGCTCTCCGCAGAGCAGGGAGCCCGATGCGGGACTCGATCCCAGGACGCTGGGACCATGACCTGAGCCAAAGGCAGTCGCTTAACCAACTGAGCCACCCAGGCGCCCTTTTTTTTTTTTTTTTAAGATTCAGTATTCCCAATTGGTTTTGCCAGTTGAGAACATGTCACTATACCCACCCAGTAGCATTCAGTATGTGTTAATCTTCAGTCTGACTCGCAGGAGCTGGGTTCTCAGAGTCATGGCCAATATTCAGAAAATAACACCAAGGTTAATCCAAATACAGTCAGCATTTCATCACATAGAGATTATCTGGGTTGTGTAAATCAATGGGAGGCTTACGTGGTGTCAGAGCTGAACATTCCATCTGTAGATTGATTGGCCTAGGTTAGAATTCTGGAAATATCCCTTGCACAATGGGCAAAGTTGAGTAAAAACGTTGACCTTTCTGCCATATCTTTCTGCCTCCCCTCCATAAAGACTGAAGACTGAAAGAAAATAGTATCTAAAGAGCTATAAATATGGGGGTGGTTAGAACGCTCCATCTGCAATGTTACTACCCTCCATGGTGTGCACTCCAAACACCAGCTCTGGTGCCAAGTTTACCTCTAAGATATTGAGCTTAAGACCCTTTCACCCTGTAGCTGTGAACCAATACCCCAAAACCCAACCTTGGAAATTAGGTAATAACCAAGACTGTCATGGTTTCAAAATAGTCAATGGCAGGAACCCATTTTAAGCAAGCTAAGCACTCACTCACTCACTCACTCACTCACTCACTCACGTAATCAGAACATCCAGGGGTTGGATCCAGGAACACAGGGCATACTGTCATGTCTCTCCTGCATGCATTTCCCATTATCCAAAGTGCCTACATGATGTCTTCAACATAGTAAGTTCTCAATGAGTAATTATTGAGTGACGGTTTAATCTACTATACATGTCTTCTGACATATTTTCTAAAGAGCATGAATATTTTAAATTCTGGATAAGATGTCTATCTAGGTTTTTTTATGCTTTAGAAAATTACTTTTCTTTCTTTTGTTAAAATATGTTCTGTTAAGCCCTGGGAATTTATTCTTCATTGTAGAAGTACCGAACAAAATAAAAAATACATTCTCAGTCTTTCCGATCAGATATTTTAGACATCCTGGCCTCATTTCAGAGTGAGAACATTGAAGTTTTCAGAACTTTAAAGTTACGATATTTTTGTATGTCTGAACTTTAATGTAACCTAAAGATAAGAAACATTTTCTTTGTATCATTTCTCCTCTCATACAGGGTTGTATATCATTCATATGGGATAATTTGAGAAAAACAAAGGGCAGTATTTGCCCTAAAATTTATCTCAAAATATCTAAAATTTTTAGTTATTAATTGACTAAAATTGTAACCACTAGCAATGATTTCTTCAAGTTAAATACAGCCTCTTCATTCCAGGCCTACCTTCTTTCATTTATCTCTTTGTTCTTCATTCATTTCACAGATACGCACTTGAGCATGAGATTAGGTACTGGAGGTACAGAGTTGAATGAAACCAATGAGGAAAAGCAACATCAGATATCAAGCATGCTGGGGCAGATTTGATTAATTCAGCAAATATTTCTTGAGACTCTCCTGATCAGCAGTATTATGCTAGACTCTGGAGACATAGATGTAAATGAGAAAGACAGAAGCAATGTCCTTATAGTACTTAAAGGACAATGAGACAGAAACAAGTGCCTGAATCAACTGGTAAATAACCATAACCAATCAATAATTTCTATAGACTCGTATGTGGGGTAATGTGAATGAAAGTAGTTGGTGGTCATTTCTAGTAGATGAGGTAGTTAGAGAAGACCTCTGAAAAGGTCATATGTAGCCTGAGAATGGAAGGAACTTAAACATAGGGGCAAGACAGCCATGTGAAAAGATGGGAAGACCGTCCTGGGGTCTGCAAAGACCCCATTACATGAATGGTGGTAGGGAATGGAGCTGAGTGTGGATAACGTGGTAAAACAAGACGGGGAGCAGGAAGTGGACTAAATGGGGTGGGCCTTAAGACATGCAAACACATTTGATGTTTACTTAGATTAGAACTATGATATTAATGGCTGACTATAATATACCCCAAAACACTTTGTTGTATAGGGATCAGAAAAACAGGTAAGAACAGATGTATGAACCTGTAAAAGAGAGAGAAGGAATTTCAAATTGACAAGTAAGTCGAGAGAAGAGTGTACAGAACTCCCATATATCTTTGAAGAAAAAGGATGCAGTCGGGATTAGGTATGGTGCCAGTTGTCTGCTCTCTGCTCTCATCCAGTCTGGGACAGACTCCTAATCCTCCCTTGACATTCATTTTCAAAGTTTACAGTCCAGTTATTTTGAGGAATGGGGTTTCTCTGATATTTCTCATGATCAAACCCAGGTATGCCTTTCTGTTTTTTCTCTTTTCTTTTTTTCCCCTTTTTTTTCTTTTCTCCTCCTCCTCCTTCTCTTCTTCCTCCTCCTTTCTTCTTCTTCTCCTCCTCCTCCTCCTTCTCTGCCAGCCAGGTTATCACAGTGGTGATGCTTTTGTTCTTCTACTTGCTTCCTACCCCATGGCTTGCGATGCAGATTTGTTCCACTGCTGGTGATATGACTCTGATCACCTGATTAAGATGAGATATACCTAGTACTATTGCCCCTACAAAGTATCCCCCCTTATTGACAAAACAGTATTTTGTGAAGAGATGATTTGAGTTAAATCCCATTCTTCTCAGTTTTACTATTGGTTTTACTTGCTTATTGTTTTTATTCTGCTCCAATACCCTCCTCAGATGAACCCCTACTACCCACCAGACTGATCGGGGCGGGGGGGGGGGAACAAAGGAAGAAAAGAAGAAAGGGAGATATTAAGTTGTTGTTATTTAATGAATGGATTTAGAGACCCCACAGTGAGATGATTTCTACTGAATTCATTTTATTTCAGGATCATTCCATTTACAAACCATATCCAGCCCCTTTTATCTAAAATTGTTAGTCAACCAGCGTGTTTCTTTCTTGGGTCTTCAGGAGATCAGCGTCACTAACCTAGCCAATGGCTACATGTATCTTCTTTCTAGAAACTACCATGTTTGGGCAAGGCTCAGGTAGACAGAAGGGGTTAAAAAAAAAAATCTATGTCACAGTTTTTCAACCAAAAATAAAGGACTGCCTTCTGGCAGAAAGGCTAAGTCAATGACTATATCTCAGAAAAGACTGTGATAAATGTCATAAGAATAAACTGTATCAAAAGTATGAAGGAGGGGAAATTGATATCTAATGGAAACGTCGGCACTGTTCTCACCAGGACTCAGTTTGTATTCTCCTTCAATCTTACTTGGAGAACAAATAAATACCTAAGAAAAGATAAAACTGTTAGATTTAATAGAATTTGCAGAGGACCTAAAACTAAACACATCTAACGACAACAACAAAAAATCGATGACAGAAATGTCAATTTCCTTAACAGCCTACTCTATTTTATTTTCTGATGCCAGCTACAAATTCACTCTAAATTCTGTCACAGGGATTTAAAAGCATGTGTTTGAGACATTGACAGTTGCTCAATAGTGGATTTTAAAAGACCATTGGTTTGCAGAAATGCCCAAGAGGGGAAATGCATGATTCATGGTGAAGTGTGCTTCACTGACTAATTTGCCAGGCTTCTTTTATCACCAAAGGCGAACTTTTGACCCTGAATCCCCATTATTAATGTGTTCTATCCAGTTCTCTGTCCCATTACTTCATTATTTTTTTGACAGTATGTACTCTTTTTTTTTATTATGTTATGTTAATCACCATACATTACATCATTAGTTTTTGATGTAGTGTTCCATGATTCATTGTTTGCGTATAACACCCAGTGCTCCCTGCAGAACATGCCCTCTTTAATACCCATCACCAGGCTAACCCATCCTCCCACACCCCTCCCCTCTAGAACCCTCAGTTTGTTTTTCAGAGTCCATCGTCTCTCATGGTTCATCTCCCCCTCCGATTTCCCCCCTTCATTCTTCCCCTCCTGCTACCTTCTTCTTCTTCTTTTTTTTTTTCTTAACATATATCGCATTATTTGTCTCAGAGGTACAGATCTGAGATTCAACAGTTTTGCACAATTCACAGCGCTTACCAGAGCACATACCCTCCCCAGTGTCTATCACCCAGTCACCCCATCCCTCCCACCCCACCCCCCACTCCAGCAACCCTCAGTTTGTTTCCTGAGATTAAGAATTCCTCATATCAGTAAGGTCATATGATACATGTCTTTCTCTGATTGACTTATTTCGCTCAGCATAACACACTCCAGTTTTATCCACGTCATTGCAAATGGCAAGATTTTATTCCTTTTGATGGCTGCATAATATTCCATTCCATTACTTTATTTTTATCTTTGCACTAAAGAAGTCATCCATCTATCCACTCAGTCGGTTAGTCATTCAACAAATACCAATAATCTCCTAGATACATATGGACAAACAGATAATTATGAGATTCATATATCCATTCACAAATGTTCACTGAGTACTCACTATGTAATATGAATTATGCTCCGTGCTGTGGATGACACAGGAAACAAGGCAAACCAAGTTTTTGTTCTCATGTAGTCTATGGGAGAGTGATAATACATTAATGAGTACTTTCCAGGAAATGCTAAATGTGTGAAGACAATGAAACAGGCAACATGATGGAATGTTGAGGAGTGCTTCTTTCGATTTGATGGTCAAGGAAGGCATTCCTGAAGAAGTGTTACTGGATCTGCATGATGAGAAAAATCCCAGTCTGAAAAGCTTTTGAGAAGTGTATTTGCGGTGGTGATAGACCATTCCTTTTTGAAGAGAGTACAATACAAACTGAAAATTCCACTATCCCACTTGCTTCAGTGCAAGTATATATGGTGAGTTTAGGCAAATGGAAAGTAGTGCATTAAAGAAGGTTGGGAACAGGAGACAATGGAAATTAGGGAAGGCGTCACAGAAGGATAATCCTTAATGATCTATCAGAGCTTCTTAAGCAGGTAAAAGGGAGAAAGACATGAAGTGGAATCAGCAGCTAGAATTTCATTGCTGATATTTTTTTAAAAGGCAAATGATCCTTACAAACCACCTAGATCTATAATATTGTTTCTCACAGTGTCTTAAAATCCTTAAGAGAGCCTCTAAGGTTTATGCTACAGAATGAGGGAAAGGCTAAATGGGAAGAACTTCAGTATTCCCATCCCTACTGAAATGGAGCTCCTGACTTTTTATGTTTGGGGAATTCTGTTTTATAATATTTTGTTTGATTGGTTTTTGTTTTTGTGGGTTTTTTTTTTTTTAATAGTGGGTTTCACTCTAAAAACCAGACAAAATTACACAAATCTAAGTTTTATTTCTGGCTATGGTAGAAAGGCTTCCCTCCCCAACCCACTGCCTTGCCTTCATCCCCATAAAGCACAACTATAAAGCTAGAAAAAATATCCTTTGAAAACATTGGACAGTGACCAAGTTGGCCTGGACTTTATCATAGATGATTAAAGATTGGTGCCACTAAATATTCAGTAAGAGAAACATTTTTCCCCCTTTTCCTTTGGTCCTATTTTGGCTCTAAGTGGGAAGCTCCCCCCTCTAGAAGTAGCAAGAATCACAGTACCTAGTCTGTTTCCTCATTCCCCACTCATTGGATTGGCGCCATTTGGGTTTGAGCATCTGTGATTCGGCTCCTCTTCTTTCTTCCCTGGACATGCCTGTGTGGTTGTGTTTTTGCGTCCATATTGTAAGCACCCTTGGGTAAAGGGTCAGATCTGTGTGTGTCCACTGAGGGCATAGAAAGTGACTCTCAGTATCTGGAAAATTGTCTGCTCTGCTCTTGGGACACAAATTTCTTGGAATGGACCACAGGTCAGGAAGCACTACAGAGCTTGACCATCGCAGTACATTGAAATGAAACTCCAAACTAAAGACCATTCGTGTAAAAGCCTCATAAAAAGACTGAAATTTTTATTTCCATATGCCTGCTTCCAGTTTATTTGGAGCTCAGAGGGGAAGAGAAGTGTCATGGTTCATTATCTCTCAAATCTCAACACACAATACAAATTAATAAATAATTGGTGTTGGAGCTCTGAGAGGAGAGATCTCCAGGCCTGTATGTTTCCTCCTTCCCTGCCTTACATTCCACAGTTCTGCTTTAGACCACTGAGAAAATGGGTTATCTAACAGAATTCATCTCAGCAATTGTTACTGGGTCTCTTCTATTGGCCAAGTCTTGAGCTGGGTGATACTGAAATATAAAAATCTTATAGTTCAATAAGGGAGGTCAAACCTGTGTGAGTGAAGCATAATCCATTTTAGCTTCACAGTGAGGCCATTCTTGACCTCCCTTTCATATATCAACCTCAACCCTGACCCCATTTACACCCACTCACTTACTACCACATTATTCTATTTGCTTTGCTACACTTGTCACAATTAACGATCTGAGTTACCTTGTGTATTTTATTTTACTTTAATTTATTAAATTACGTGTGGTGGTCTACAATGTTAGTCCCATAAGGCCTTACTGCTCTGTTTTGGTTGCCACTATATCCTCTCAAAGTGGATATGGTAGTTGCTCAGTAAATGTGTTTACTATTGAGAGAATAATTCTAAATTAATGGTAGGATATCACTTTATTAGAAAGTCAATGGTATGAGAGACGATGGACTCTGAAAAACAAACTGAGGGTTCTAGAGGGGAGGGGGGTGGGAGGATGGGTTAGCCTGGTGGTGGGCATTGAGGAGGGCACATTCTGCATGGAGCACTGGGTGTTATGCACAAACAATGAATCATGGAACACTTCATCTAAAACTAATGATGTATGGGGATTAACATAAGAATAAAAAAAAAAGAAAGAAAGTCAATGGTAAGGTGTGCTGGCATTTTGTAGTTCTTCCTTGGCGCATCAGGAAAGGCTAGAAGAGGAGGTGGTGCTGCAATGAGGCTCAAATGGATGCTGGATTGGGAGATGGTAGAGGGAGGAGGCATTCTGGGTTATATAACAGCCTAAGTACAAACATGGCATATAGAAGCAGCAAGATGTATTTTGATTCAGTGAGTACTAGGATCATGATTAACCTTTATGTCTCACCGACTTGTACATATTTTCAGTGGTATGAAACTTGCTAGTTCTTTCCAGTCATACAAAGAAATTTTAAAATACAGTCAAATTCTCTCCTTAGGTTCATACAGAGAAGGCTCACTATGCCAAAGGTTTATTTTTTCCTCTTTTGTAAAAGAAGATTTCTGTCTGACATTGAAGTGAGTCTATCCCAGCTGCAAGATTGTGGGTCAAGTTTGAGCAACAGTTCACTGAACAATGATTTTCTTCAATTGAATCTTGCTCTCGCTGGGAAATTCTCCCTGCATTGACAGTACCGAGGCCCAGAATAAGAGTTATCTGTCTTGCGCTTTCCACATCAAGTGTACTGTCACCACTAAAACTCATTCATTAAGCACCTAATCATCTAGATGTGGCCTTCGCTTTACCTTTGGATAAAACAACATAAATGGAATGTCCCTTCTTCTTTATATCACCTGGGCGCCAATTCTATCATAATGTTTTTTAACACTTGATCATCTGTAATTCATTTTTAAGCTTGACTTCCCCATAAGATAACATTCCTTTGATGGTGTGAGCTTGTCTTACTCTTCTTGATATCCCTGGTCCCTGGTGCCTGGCACCCAGAAGGGCCTCGAATAGTTGCTGAACTAATGGGTTTTGTAAACGATACATGAATATATATAAGGTTATGCAAATCACCATAAATGTTGAACAAAGTATATTGTGTACATATTTGTATGCTTTCTCAAGACCAAGTAAGAATTCTTAATGTCTATTATAAAGGTGTCTATTAACACTCTTGTTTAGATTTACCTTTTAAAACTTTGGTGTGCATGTTGGGGAATAGAGGAGAAAAGTGACCCCAGATTCCCTTGTACAGCACTATGTTTGGTCTCCACTGGATTTTCTTTGCCTGGTACCAAATAAAAATTCAGTAACTATAAAATGAATATTTTAATTTATTTTGATATATTGGTTTAATTTCTTAGAATTCTTACACAACTGATATTTTCCCTTGATAACATGATTTATGGTAAGTGTCCTGATTCGGTGATCAAATAATACCAAATATTTTTTTAAAAACTATTAAGCACCTTCTAAATGGATATACTATTCTGACAGCTGGTGATATCAATAGGGTAGATAAATGCTTATCACTAAGCAGTCTGATGTAGTTAAGTCAAAAGATAGTTCATAAGTAATAATTCATGTAGTACTTGTACAAAGAAGTTTGCAATTAGTAGATGTTGAAAATGAGTTTTCAGAATTTCTCTTCTATATTGGGTCATTGTGAGCTTAAATTCTACTTACGGTTTTCAAAAAATGTATGGAGCTTGTATAATTGTCATTGATTTATATACCCCAACCAGAAACTTAAGGAAATATCCTTGCCATGCCCTTCCTGATGAGGTCTATCTGAGGCCCAGACAGTCTCTGTGATGACTGCCCGAGGGCACAGATATTTCTCCAGGGGCGTAGACCAGAAGTTTTCTGGCAGGTCATGCAAATGGCTACCTGAGGCTCTCCACACATCGTCCCTCCCTCTCCTCCCACAAATAAGCCAAGCCAAAGTATTCTTGGAGATCATAGGGCAACACTAGTTTTCAAGTAATGATCAACCTCTCTCAGATCATAAAGGGTGTCTATTGAAGATTTCAAGCAACAAATGCCATTTGAGCTTACTGAAGCTGAAGGGTGTCTTTTCTAGGTGGTGATAAAGCTATCTCAAGGAACCAAGGATGTAAGACACCTGGGAATCAAGGAGACAATAGAATCAGGAAGTAGCCTCCAAGATAATCTTTAATTTCTTCATTTCTGATCCTTTTCTCATATTGATTTCACTCAGTTTCGTTTCCCTAACCCACTCTATAGGTTGAGTACCAGACTGATACCCTATATTTTTCTGAGACAATCTCTCTCTCTCCTTCTCTCTCATGCTAGTTGTTTTCCCCCTCTTCCCCAGTAATAGATCCCCAGAATAGTATCAAGATACGTGGCTGACTCAAACGTCTACACACCTCCACCTCTGCTGCCCACCTGTGGTGTATGATGAAGTTCTGACAAATAGGACATAGGAAGAAGGGACAAATGCAATTTGCAGGAAGTCTTCTAAAAAGGAATCACATGGAATAGAGTCTTTACCCATTTTACTCCACCTTGTTGCAGGCGTGACTGGAACTGAAGCAACCACAGGGTAACAAGTACCATGGGGAAAGGTAGTCAGATGTAAAAAAAAAACATGGGGTAAGATAGTAAATGAACAAGAGAGTAGTAGCCTAGGACCCTGAAACCACCTTGCAATGCCCATTCCCGGATAATCACATGAGAGGTAAATTCTATCTTTTATAAACTACCCTTAATTTTTTTTGTACTAATTTCTTTTTTCTTTTTTTTAGAGGAGAGAGAGAGAGGGAAAGAGAAGGAGGGGTGGGAGGAACAGAGGGAGAGAATCTTAAACAGGCTCCACGCCCAATGCAGAGCCCAATGCAGGGCTGTCTCACAACCCTAAGATCATGACCTGAGCTGAAATCAAGAATTAGACCCTTAACCCACTGAGTCACCCAGGTGCTCCTTTTTTATTAATTGCTTAACTTAATCCTAACTGATAGATATACTGCCTCTTCCCCTATCTCCCAACTATTACTTCTCTCTTATATTTCCCTGCCCTCTCAGTATTCTCAAGTCCCTTGCCTCTGATCCTATCACTGGTCATGAAGCTCCTTTGTATTAAAATAAAATGGCTGTGGTGAGCACTGTGAATTGTGTAAGACTGTTGAATCATAGACCTGTACCTCTGAAACAAATAATACATTATATGTTAAAAAAAAAGAAGAAGAAGAAGATAGTAGGAAGGGAAGAATGAAGGGGGAGAAATCGGAGGGGGAGATGAACCATGAGAGACTATGGACTCTGAGAAACAGACTGAGGGTTCTAGAGGGGAGGGGGTGGGAGGATGGGTTAGCCTGGTGATGGGTATTAAAGAGGGCACATATTGAATGGAGCACTGAGTGTTATACACAAACAATGAATCATGGAACACTACATCAAAAACTAATGATGTAGTGTATGGTGATTAACATAACATAATAAAATAAAATAAAAATAAAATAAAACGGCTGTCCCTCCAACCCCCACTTTGTGAGACAAAAGTTAAGAGGTCTTTGTCATTCCAATGGAATGCAAATGGGGGAGGGGAGGCCTAGCGTTCAAAGAAGAGACTTGGAGCTGTTTACTGCATCTCAGGAAACACCCCCAGAAGCCTGAGAGGGATATTCTGCTAGGACGGATAAACCCATATGCCTTGTCCCACAGGGTCTTGCACTTAGAGAACTCATCACCCCATGAAGTCAAAGGACTTCTGTCAGCAGGTTCCAATGAAGATCTCTGATTTGATCAGCAGGACATTTTAAGGGCTATCTGGGTGCAATCTTCATCTTGAAGTTGAGGGCACGGAATGGGGACACGGTCCTCCCATGATGTATCTTTTATAGTGGCCACAAAGGACAGATTCCTGGGATCAAAGGGCCAAGGATTTAGTCAATAAAGACACTTAAATCCTTATCACAACTTTTATTTTTTTTATCCCAACTTTTAAAAACAAAGAAAAAGGGTGCTTGTTTTATAGTGTTTCTGTTCTTCAAAAGCATGAAGTGTGAACTAAGTACATCTCCGAGGCATTTCAGGTTAGGCTGAGAGCCCAGCTGTTTGTTGATGCCATGACATCAGTGACAGTCTTAGCCCTACTATGTTTAATGTGTCTAGAAGGGAGCGAAACCATGGTGGTGTTTATTCCTTCATTCAACACCAGCCAGCACCCTTTCCCTTCATCAGCCACCTTTCATGATATTATTTTATTGGAGATAGTTTCTTTGGTTCACCAATAATCAAAATACTGGTCCTCTTTGTTGGTCTATAAATTTGGCAGTTAGAATACTTATGGTGGTGTCAGTCTGACACAATATTTGAGCCATGAGGACTGCTGCAGGAGTGGATTTGTTGAGGACAGGCAAACATTTGGAATATCATACATGATCTGGGATGGGGCAAATCTATATTTTAACATGGCCCACATCTGCATTACTGCTCCAACATATCAGTTATTGAGGGGCAACTTGATATGCATGGAAGAAATACGTATCTCGGGGCCATTCTTATATGAAGCCTGCATGGAAGAATGAAGTATGTGGACCTCAAAAAGCAGTGGACTTGGGTATAATCCTGCCTCTCTTACTTAATATGCTATTCACTAGTTAGTAGTTTACTTACATGTAAAAACCTTGTTGACTAATCTCTATGTGTCTGATGTAATTTGGAGCTCTTACTTTCTCTCATAGTTTTAGTTGATAATGTATTGGTTGATATTCCGAAAGACAGGTTAATATAGTGGCTAAGGTCAATGGGCTTGGAAATCAGACTGGTTTCATTTAAACCCAACTCCACCACTCCTGGCTGGTGATCATGGGCAAGATCCTTAAATTCTCTGAACCACAATATCTTTTCTGCAATACCATGATAGTGACTATAGTACCTGCCTCATAGACCTGCTGGGAGAATTAACTGAGATTATGCCAGTAACTGCTTTTTGAATGTGAACTCCCCTTGTTACCCATTACAGACTATAACTGTGGCATCTCTGTTCACTGGGCAGTGTTCTGGGAAATCCTGCAAGAAGGTATTTGTTCACCTGCTCACCTGAAATAGAACTGCATTAAACCTCACAGAAGCCTGGAGGAGTGTGAGTCACACGCCTTTCAGTGGTTTGCCTTTTCCAGCCAGCATGACCTCTAAAAATTGGGTTGAAGTATAAATAAATAATATATAACACATACATAAAATTGTAAGGGGAGCATCACATTCTTACTAGGCCAGAACTATCTCAGCTCTTCATCTTCTAGTAAAGTATATCTGGATGGTCCACTCATCTTGTCTTTGCTAAGGCATTAAGGACCCCTAACTGATCTGATGCAAGTTAAAGACAGAACACCAGGCACATAAATATGCTGTTATCTATGGTGAGTGCATTTGTGCATTTTCTCTTACATTTTTATTTCCATTGGATTTCTATTCTCACAGGGGAAAAGTGGTCATTAAGGAGGTCCAAAACATTCCCTTATATTTTTTTTTACAATTTGCTATCATTATTATTCATCCATATATTCACTTGTCTATCCACTTACTGAGTAAACATTGCTTAAGGAATTCATCATAGGCACTGTGCTCAGTGGTGGGGATACAGACATGGGTAATGTAACTGGTCTTCATTCTCCTGTAGCTCACTGTTTAGTGAGATTTGCAGATGAGTTCATCAACCTAATGTAATGTGATAAATACTTAATTGTGGCAGATAAAGGATTCTCCCAAGAGCACAGAGAGTTTCCTCCCTCTGCCTAGGGGAATAGGGAGAAACAACACAGGGTGTGAAGACCAAGTCCTGAATTGAAAAGAATGCAGTAGAGACAGAGGACAATCCAGTCATAGATCCCAGGAGAGACAGCCAGCTCCAGGCTTCTGTTCCTCCTCTGCTTTTCCCTGTGTGACAAAAACACAAATTCTTCTTTCCTCCGCACTTTATTTTTTTTTTTCACTCTACAATAGAGACACACAAATAGGTAGAATCTCAACCCAGAATCACCCATGTGGAACTGTTAAAATAGCTGTTCAAGTCCTGTCTCAGACCTGTTATTTATCCATGTATTAATCCAGCATATTTTCATTGAGCACCTGTTTATTAATCACTTAATATGTACCAGATACTGTACTAGGAACTGGGGGAGTAAAAATTAAATGTCCTTGACAGGATATTAGTGTAGACAAACATAACAAATCATCACTATAAGAAAAATAAATATTTCAAAGGAGCACTTATAATAGTGGCCTTCAACTTACAAATTCCTAGCGTGAGAATGAGGCAAAAGAGAAGCAAACTAACTAGGTAAAAGGGAAGGACCATGTGAGGAAAAGAAACGGCATGTGCAAAAGTCCCACAGAATCAGACACTCCGTAGGTGGGGCCAATAGAAAAATATCTACAACTCTGCAGGTGATTTGGGTGTTCACTCAGGGTTGACAAGCTCTTGCTAATCCCCGATTCTCGTGTTTTACAGGGCTGTTAGGTGAGCAAATAAAAAGAGGCTTATAAAAGTCCTTTGAAAAGTAAAAAATGCCTTACACAGGCAGAGTGTTGTATACAATAGCCCTCAATAATCATCAAATAAGAATTGTACTCGGTATTAAAATGGATGAGCCCTTGATATGACCATAAATTTAGGAGATTACTCATATTTCACACCAAGATCGACATTTTATGTCACTTTAGCCATAGTGATGTGACTCACACTATTTATCTACAGCTTCTACATTCTCCATCTAAGAGGTTTTGTACCTCAGTGTGAACACAATGGTGTAGAAGGATTGATGTTTAGGAGGGGAGGAAGGATGCCAGGTAAGCAAGAGAAGCCTGGGAATTAAAGGTGAAGCTCTGGCCACTTGCCAAAAGAAATTGGAACTTGCAGTCATGGATAGGACCTCTGGAGACAACAAATACATCATATTTTCCTATATGTTCTGTCTCAGACCCAGAGGTCATACTATACTGTGTGAAATAAACAGGTGAGCATTTCTTGCCAATTAAAGCAAGGAAGTCCAAAAAAGTAAGCCTGCAGTAGTTTAATAAAGCTATGGTTTCCACCATCATATTTAGACCTCTAGCTTTAAATATTCAGTAACCAAACCAACTAGTCTCTGAGGTACGTTCAATTCTACCCTTTGTTAATTGTAACACCAGACCATGTCGATGGATCTTTTCAGGGTTGGTCTAATATAATAAAGGGTTATGCAACATCCTGAGGAGCTCATGCAAGGTACCATGATGGAAATGCCAACCTTAGATTAAGAGGGAGATGCACAGTAACCACAGCCTCTGCCATTTCCAAGGGTGGAGGAGATTCTTTATCTGAAAGTTATCAGACAAGTTAATGGAAGTAAAGAACCAAATGTACTAAAATGGGAATCGGAGTCCCAGGCTATAATATAAGTGCATCTTGATTTGTGACTGTGGGTGAGTAATTTAATCTATTCAGTGCCTTCATTTTCTCATACGTTAAATGGGATAATAGAATTATGATGAGTACTAGGAGACATTGAAATTAAAATGCTTGGCACATTCAAAGAATTCTGAATATGTGGTACAGATACTCTACCCCCCACCAATGAGGTGGAACATGACTCCCTACCTTTAACTGGGAGCTGCCTGTGGTGACTGCTTTGCAAAGAATACAGTACAGAAAGCAGGAAAATAAAAAGTAACTTAACAGTGGAGAACACTGACAAACATTAATTACCTAAGCCACATAATCAAGGTCGGCATCAATGGAGATAAATCATGTCGATTGTATGTACTCTTGATTGGATAGGATAAGAATGACATTTTACTCCTCTGCTCTTCCTCCCTAAAAGTCTGTAACCCAAGTCTAATGATATAAGAAGAACAGCAAACATGCTTGCAGCAATGAAAAAAATAGAAAGCCTCAATACAGAAATAGAAAATCTCAGCAAACAGAGCTCAGCTGAGCTCAATAGCAGAATGGAAGGGACAGATGAAAGAAACAGAAACCCAGAAAATATGACAATAGAAATCGCACAGTCTGAACAACAAGGAAAAAATAAACTGGAAAAAAAATGAATAGAGCCTCATGGAGCTGTGGGACTTCTGTTACAAAAGTGTCATAGGAGTGACAGAAGGAGAGGGGAAAGAGAACAGGGCTGGAGAAGTACGAAAATAATGACTACAAGTTTCCCCAGTTTGGCTAAAGACTTAACTTACAGATTCAGTAAGTTGAGCAAACCCCAAGAACAGAAATCCACACCAAGATACCACACAAATCTTCTGAAAAGTAGAGAAAAAAAATTAGATCAGAGAGGGAGAAATAACACCTTACCCAGGAGGGGAAACAATACACATGACAGCAAATTTTTCATTAGAAGCCATGGATGTCAGAAGGAAGTCACACAACATTTTTCTATTGCTGAAAGTAAAGAACTGTCAATGCAGAATCCTATATCCAGCAAGAATATCCTTTAGAAATGAAGGGAAAATCAAGACATCCACAGATGAAGAAAAATGGAGAGAATTTGTTACCAGCACATCTACCCTAAAAGAATGACTAAAGGAATTTCTACAAACAGAATGAAAATGATCAAAGAGAGTACCTTAGCACACCAGGAAAAATAAAATATGGTAAATGCAAATACACATAAATATAGTAGGCTTTTGAAGTTTTCTAAATTATGTTTCATGATGAAAGCAAAAATAACACTGTCTGATATGGTTTTAAATGTACATAGAGAAACTATTTTAGATAACTATATTTAAAATGGGGGAAGACAAAGGTTTATAAAGGTAAGTATAAATATAGATAGATGATCTATAGGTAGGTAGATAGATAGATAGATAGATAGATAGATAGAGATATATAACTGAATTGATAAAATGAGAGCTATAGACTGTTATGTATATATAATGTGATACCTAAAGACATTGCTAAGGCCTATACAAAAAGATACACTGAAAAACACTACAGATAAATCAAAATGAAACTCTAACACATGTTCAAATAAGCCACAGGAAGTCAGGAAAAAGAAAACAGAGGAACAAAAAAGAGAGAACAAACATAAAATAAAAACTAAAATGGCAGACTTAAGTCCTAACATATCAATAATTTGCATTAAAAGCAAACAGTCTAAATATAACAATTAACAGAAAGAGGTAGGCAGAGTGGATTAAAGAACACGAGCCAACTACATGCTGTCTACAAAAAATTCATTTTAAGTAAAATGATATAAGCAGGTTGAATGAATATAAACAAATGGAACATGATATATTGCACAAACATTCATCACAAGGAAACAAGAGAACCTATGTTAAAATTAAATAAATGCCAGAGCAAAGAAAATTACCAGAAATAGAGATGGACATTATATAATAATAGAGGGTCAATCCACAAAGAAGACATAGCAGTCCTAAATGTTCACGCAACCAGACCACAGAGCCATAAAGTATATGAAGCAGAAAAAGGAAAAGTAGGCAAATCCATAATTATAGTTGGAGGCTTCATCACCCCTCCTTGAACAATTGACAGAACACTTAGAGAGAAAACCAGCAAGGATAGAGAAGAACTCAACTACACCACCAACCAACAGCATCTACTTGACATCAATAGAACACTTCACCTAAAAACAGCAAAATATACATCATTTTCAATTGCCCATGGAACATATCCTGAGATAGACCATATCATGGGCCACAACACAAATCTCAACAAATTTAACAGAACTGAAATCATACAGTGTTTATTGACCACAATGGAATCAAACTAGAAATCAATAACAGAGTGATAATAAGGAAATCTCCAAATACTTAGAAACTGAATAACACACTACTAAATAATCCATTGATCACTACAGACTCTATGGACAGGTTCTGATCACATTAATGGATAATAAGAGAATTCTGTAAAGAACCCCACATGTAAATATAACTTACATGAAATGGATAAATACCTTGAAAAACACAAGTTAATACAACCCACTTTATATGAAATAATTTGAATACTCATATCTATTAAGAAATTAAATTCATAATTTAAAAGCTTTCCCAGAAAGACATCTTCATGCCAGATAGGCATGTTCATAGTTCATTGGAAAATTCTACCAAATGTTAAAAGAAGAATTAACACCACATCTACATGGTTTCTTCCAGAATATAGAAGTTGGAATACTTTCCAATATATTTTATGAAGCTTATATTACTCTCCTAAAACAACAACAACAAAGTACAAAAAAAAATAAAACTACAGACCCATATTCTTCATGAATATAAATGCAAATATCCTTAACAAAATATTTGAAAATAGAATTCAGCAATACATAAAGAGAATTATAAACTATGGCCAAGTGAGGTTTGTTCCAGGGATGCAAAGCTGATCAATACTCAAAAATCAATTAGTGTAATTCACCATATTGGCAGACTAAAAGAGAAAAACCTTGTGATTCTATCAACTGATAAAGAAAAAACATTTGACAAAATTCAAAAGCCATTCATGAAAAAAACTCTCACAAAAAGGAATAAAGACTTCCTCAACTCAATAAAGAGCATATTTTAAAAACTGATAGTTATTATTGTATTTAATGGTGAAAGATTGAATGCTTTCCCCTTTAAGACTGGGAACAAGACAATGATGTCTGTTCTAACTTTGCTAATTCAATATAGTGCTGGAAGTTCTAGCTAGTTAAAAACACAAGAAAAGGAAATAAAAAGCATACATATCAAAAGAAAGAAGTAGGGGAGCCTGAGTGGCTCAGTCAGTTAAGCATCTGCTTTTGGCTCAGGTCATGGTCCCAGAGTCCTGGGATCCAGCCCAGCGTTGGGCTCCCTACTCAGCAGGGAGCCTGCTTCTCCCTCTCCCTCTGACCCCTGCTCGTGCTCTCTCTCTCTCAAATAAATAAATAAATAAAATCTTAAAAAAGAAAGAAGTAATATCAATCTATACTTTCAGGTAACATGGTTGTCTATATGGAAAAAAATCACAAGATGTCTACAAAAAAAAAAAGAAACAGAGGGACTCCTGGCAAAGGGTGGCTTAGTTGGCTAAGTGTCTGACTCTTGATTTTGGCTCAGGTCATGATCTCAAGGTTGTGAGATGGAGCCCCCACTCGGGCTGCACGCTGGGCTTGGGGCCTGCTTGGGATTCTCCCTCTCCCTCTGCCCCTCCCCCACCCCATGCATGCATGTGCACTCTCTCTCTTTTTCTGTCCCTCTCTAAAAAGAAAGAAAAGTCTTCTATAACATATAAGTTCAGCAGCAAAATCACAGGATGCAAGATAAATACACAATAAATCAATTCTATTGCTTTATGCTATTAATGAGCATGTGTACACAGAAATTAAGAATACAGTGCCATTTACAATCGTTTAAAAATCAAAAACTTAGGGGTACATCTAACTAAACATGTATAGGACTTGTATACTGAAAAACAAAATGCTAATGAAAGAATCAAAGATTAAAACAGAGTCATACTGTATGCATGTATTGGAGATTCAACATAGTAAAAATGTCAATGTTCTCCAAATTCACATACTGGTTTAATGCAACTCCTATCAAAATCCCAGCAAGATTTTTTGTAGCCATAGACAAAATTATTCTAAAACTTGTATGGAAAGGCAAAGAAATTAGAATAGCTAAAACAATCTTGAAAAAGAAGAATAAAGTAAGATAAATGGGTTTACCTAATTCCAAGAGTTATATAGCTACAGTTATCAAGACTGTATGGTATTGGCAAAGAGATAGCACATAGATCAATGGAACAGAATAGACTCCAGTAATACTCACATGTGCCCAAATGATTCTGAACAAAAGTGCAAAACCAGTTCAATAGAGGAAAGAAAGCCTTTTCAATAAATGGTACTGGAGTAAATGAATATCCACAGGCAAAAAAAAAAAAACACACACAAAAAAACCTTGATGTATGCCATATACTTTGTACAACATTAGCTCAAAATAGATCATGGTTGTAAATGTATAATTTTAAATTATAAAACTTAGGGGGAAAAAGAAAATCTTAAGGATCTGGAGGCAATATGTTGTTAGCCTTTTTACACTGAGAGCACAACCCATAAAAGGGAAAATCAATAAATTGGACCTCATCTAAATTCAAAAATTTTGTTCTTGATAGGGATCCTTTAAAAAGATGAAAAACCAGGCAACGATACTGGAAGAATATATTTGCAAGCTACGTATCTGATGAAAGTTGAAGAATATATAATCAATGTCCAAATCTCAACATTTAAAAAAAAAATCTATTTAAAAAATGAGCAAAAGACATAGAGACATTTTACTAAAGAGGATATACAAATAGCAAAGAAACACATAAAAAGATGTTTGACATTATTAGCCATCAAGAAAATAAAAATTAGGGGCACCTGGGTGGCTCAGTTGCTTAAGCATCTGCCTTTGGCTTGGGTCATGATTCCAGGGTCCTGGGATGGAGTCCCACGTCGGGCTTCCTGCTCGGCAGGGAGCCTGCTTCTCTCTCTCCTGCTCCCCCTGCTTGTGCTATCTCTCTCTTCCTGTCAAATAAATAAATAAATCTTAAAAAAAGAAAATAAAAATTAAAACCACAATGTGACATCATCATACACATATTAGAATGGCTAAAATAAAAAAATAGTGACAAAACCAAATGCTGGCAAGGTTGCAGAGAAATCAGATCCATCATATATTGCTGGCAGGATGTTTCTTAAGTAACTAAACATGGGACTACCAGACAACCACCCAGCAATTGCACCTCTGAGCATTTATCCCAGACAAAAGAAAATATATGTTCACAGATAAACTTGTGTGTGAATGTTTATAGCAGCTTTATTTATAACAGCCCAAACAGAAGATAACCCAGATGTTTTCTAATGGGTGAATGTTTAAATAAGCTGTGTAAGTCCATGGAAAACTACTCAGCAATAAAAAATAATGAGCTATTGGTGGACACAGCACATAGATGAATTTCCAGAGAAATGCTGAGTGAAAAATGCCAATCCTAGAGGGGTATGTGTTCTATGATTTCCATTATATAACCTTCTTGAAATGAATGAGAAAATTATAGAAATAGATCATAGACTAGTGGATGCCAGGAGTTCCAGAAGATTCTGGTTGCAGGAAGAAAGTGACTGTGGCTATGTATGAAAGGGCGTCAGGAGTGACAGTGGTCATGATGGAACTGTGCTGTGTCTTAACTGTATCAATGTCAGTATCCTGGTTGTGATGCTGTCTGTATTTGAGTTCTACGAGCTGTCACCGTAGGAGAAACTGGGCAGAGAGCACAGATGCTTTTTATTATTTCTTACAACGGTGTACAAATCTTCCGTGATGGCAAACAAAAAGTTAAATTTGAAAACAATTACACTAGCTTGAATCCTGATATATCATTTGTGCATTAAATTAATTTAAATCCATTGACACTTATTGATACTAGTTTAAGCACGGCAGGGGGCCCAATGATATGTGTGCAGTTTGTCTGATACAAAATTATAAGAGCAGAGCATGGAGGACATGTTGTATTGACTTGGTGGTAAAGTGCTGGTAAAGCTGAGGGAACCCTAGTCCCCTCCTCAGCCCTGCAGCTGTCTCAGCCTCACTGGCAGGGGAACTCCCATGCACCGTGAGATTTATGGGTGCTTGCAGATTACTCTTGGTCACACCCCTGAAGTGGAAATGACCTTTTCTAGCTTTACCCAAGGTAGATAAAAAAATATAGGTGATATGGTTATATAGAATTATAATTTCCATTAACTTATTAAGGATATGTGAACTTCAGCTTCTTTTTTTTAAAAGATTTATTTATTTATTTTTGAGAGAGAGAGTTTGTGCGTGTGCATGAGTGGGGGGAGGGGCAGAGGCAGAGGGAGAGAGACAATCTTCAAACAGACTCTCTGCTGAGCACAGAGCCTGAGGCAGGACCCAATCCCAAGACCCATGAGATCATGACCTCAGACAAAACCAAGGGTTGGACATTCAACCAACCAAGCCACCCAGGCGCCCTCTCTGTCCCTTTCTTTCCTCGTTTGTAACATAAGAATGAAAATAAATATTACCTATAAAAGTTGGTATGAGAGTTGAATGAATGTTTGTGAAGTCCACAGAACAGTGCTCTCAACCATGTTTATAAAATAAACTCACTCTCTGAATTTCTTGTGTAGTTCTTCTGACTCTAGTTTATGAAATGAAAAAAAAAAAAATTCACTCTCACTTTTTTCTAACTTCTAGTCTGACACACTTACAGAATTATATGCCTAACTGCAAGTGATCACAGAGAATCTGAGTACTTTTATAAGAAAAAAATAAAGTTAAAAAAATATCTCCTTTAAAACATGATTTAAATGCATTGGTGTGTCAAAATGTTGTTCTTTATTTAAGCATTTGGCAATTTTGTTTTGTTTTTCTTCTAGTTTCAATCCACACATCTCAAGATGAAACCCTGCAGGCTATATTTTATTATAATTATTTTGTCAGTGTCAGGAATGCGGTTGCCTGGATTTGATCTATCTGCTGAGCATAATCTATTTACTAGGACCTCCAGTCTGCACCACTTTCTGGACCAGCAAATCCCTGGGAATATCAATCACACTATGGACTATGTTGTATTTAACCAGGGAAATGGGATAACGATATAAAAAATAATAATGCATACAATTACTCATAGCTATAGATATGACATTAGTCCTGGTGATTTGCTGAAGAGCACAGTTGATAACCAGAAAATGTGGACGCCCCCCACACTATCAACTTAAAACAATATCATCTCTCAGAGTGACAGCAGAATGCACACTTAAAGATAATAAATTCATTAATCTTACCCTCCTAACATTTCAAAGGAATCATGAGATGTAAATTAGTGACTCAAAAAGAGAAAAAGAGGGGTGCCTGGGTGGCTCAGTCATTAAGCGTCTGCCTTCAGCTCAGGTCATGATCTCGGGGTCTTGGGATCGAGCCCCGCATTAGGCTCCCTGCTCCACGGGGAGCGTGCTTCTCCCTCTCCCACTCTCCCTGCTGGTGTTCCCTCTCTTGCTGTGTCTCTCTCTGTCAAATAAATAAATCTTAAAAAAAAAAAAAAAAGAAAAGGAAAAGAACTCACCACCAGATGTCTCCACTATGTAAGGCAATTAATACAACAAAACGACGAAAAGAAGAGATTAAAAGGATGGTTGATTGGGGGCAGTGGCTCTTGGCTAAGGGTGATTTTGCATCCACAGGTGACATGTGTCAACGCTGGAGGGGTATCACTGGCATCTACTAGCTAGAAGCCTGGGTGCTGCTAGACATCCTACCTGCACAGAACAGCCCTCAGTGACAAAGAACCATCTATCCCAAAACGTCAATAGTGCCAACTGAGAACACCCTTTAAGGGACATTTGATTTGCTTGATTGGCATTATAATTTACTGGTCTGCCATCACACTTTTTTCCACGCAGAAGGAAAAAGGGTAGTAAAAAGTGATAAGAAAAATGAATATATGAGACTAAACCATGTTTTCCTCCAGTTGTCTGCAAATAACTCTATTGCAGGCCCTATAACGTGATAGTCTTTACAATATAATTTCCTTTTGCCTTGACAGTCCCCTCACGACATGGGATCTTACTGAGGGCCTGGCCAAGATCATTTCATTCTTTATGTGACCCATGCTTAGATTGTGGGGCACGGAGTACACACTTAAAAGTTTGTCCTGAATGATTTCATGAGTTCATCATAATAGGGGATAGGCTCTAAAAGGATCATGAGGAAACCCTACATTTAAGGAAGGTATGGTTCAGAATCCATCAGTCCTAGCTTTAATGGAAGATTGTGGCATCAGCAAGCAGGCAAGACATTCTACACAGTCAAGAAGCTATGGAAGTATAAAGGTAATGGGGCAGCTTTCTCCATCTGAAGTGACTATGAATTCCTCCTTAAAAAAAATACTTGGCAATACCATCCCACCATTTAAGATTTTCATCTAAATAAAGAGCCTCAGATAGAGGACTGGCAGAAGGATTGACTGGTGGCAAGCACTGACAGTTATGTGTGTGTGCATATACGTTAACCATGCACACAGAAGTGTGTGCACTTACACAAATACAAATAGCAAATTAATGACCAACAACTACAGACATATTTAGAGTATGCATATAGTAAACCTGAAAAAGTAAAAATACTATCACGAATAATAAAAGTGTGAGAGTCCTTATTTATACAACTGAGTGGATCAAAACTAAGTACAGGTTTAAAAAAAATGACTCCTGGGGCATCTGGGTGGCTCAGTCAGTTAAGTGCCCAACTCTTGATTTTGGCTCAGGTCATGGTATCAGGGTCCTGAGATTGAGCCCCGCGTCAGGCTCCAAGCTCAGCACAGAGTCTGCTTGTCCCTCTCCCTCTGTGCCTTTCCCCACTCTCTCTGTCTCCCTCTCTCTCTCAAATAAATAAATAAAATCTTTTTTAAAATATGACTCCTTAATGTTGTTAATCTTTTCTAAATTTTAGGAATATTGAGAGAATCTATTAATTTGGAATAAAATCACTAATTTGCATTTTACTAATTTTATATTTATTTATTTCCTCATTAAATTTAACAAAATATTTAATATTTAATATTTTTAAAGCATCTGTAATATCACATTTCTCTAGAGTACTTCCCATTCTTCTCCCATCCATCTCCCCATTCATCCATCTATCCATGCAGGTTTGTAGGAAGATACCTGGAATGATGTTTATATAGATCACTTATGCTATTTCTGCATGGTTGGATTTGAACCTGATTTTAAATTCACATTTTTATTTTTCATCATCAAAGATGATGATCTTTATAATCATCATTTTTTTAGGAAAAACAGTAAAATATCAGTGGATATTAGGAATATCTTTTTAAAAACTTAACTTTTTTCCTCTAGATTTACTGAGATGAAATCGACATACATTATATCATTATGCTATTCACCCTAAACTTATACCATGCTGTGTGTTAAAACTTTACTTTTGAAATGCCATAAAATTGTTTTTTTCTTTAGTGTACAATTCTATGAATGTTAACACATATGTAGATCTGTGTAACCACCATCACGATGAAGGTCTATCACCTTCATAACCCCCAAACTTCCTCATGTTATCCATTTGTAATAACACCCTCCCCCAGTCTCTGAGCCCTTTCTATATTGATCTTCCCCTTATCACTATAGTTGTGTGTTTCTGCAAATGCCTTATGAATGGAATCCCAGTGTTTAATCAGTGTTCTCCTGAGAACAGAACCAATCATTCATTTATATCTATGACTAGAGAGAGAAAGAGAGAGAGAGAGAAGAGAGGAATTGGCTCACATGATTATAGAACCTGACAATATGAGATATCCCGAGAGCTGCAGGTGGCAAGCTGGAGATCTAGAAGAGTCAGTGGTGTAGTTCCAACTGGAAAGCAGGAAGAGACCAAATACATACTTTATTTTGCTGTCTTTGGGATCTCATGTTTATATGGATCTGATTTTCTCCTGTTAATCTCTCTCATGTCAATTTAATTCTTAGATCAGCAAGAAGAATCTTAAAGGGTAGAGAAAGATGTTTCCTCCCCAACACCTCCAACTCTTCAGTTGACTCTTGAATGCTGTGAGGGTTAGGAGCACCAACCCCTACACAGTTGAAAATTTTCATATAACTTCTGACTCCCCTAAAACTTAACTACTAATAGCCTACTGTGGATTAGAAGCCTTACTGATAACAGTCGATTAACACACATTTTGTAACGTTATATGTGTTATTTACTGTATTGTTACAATAAAGTAAGCTAGAGAAAAGAGAATGTTAAGAAAATTATATATAGAACTAAGGAGGGAGTGAGGGCTTGGAACTTCAAAGAGAAGGAAAGGAATTCACAGGAAGATGAAAAAGAGTAAATGTTTGGTAAACACATGTTTGCTGGGTCATGTAGAAGCAATGGAACATAGAGAAGAATTTAATAAATACACTTTATTTATACACCTAGCTCATACTCTACTATAATTATCTATGGTGAGAACTCTCTTCCTGGAGTAGGTCCTCTATTTAACTTCTTTTAGGCATTTAGGGGGCAGGTCAAAGTTTCTTCCTGAGATTTTGGGCCTTGATTATTTTCAACTCAATATGAAAGCCAAAGTGGCACATTTTGGGGTGACTTGTTCTGAACCTCTACAAAGGAATGTGACTTAGAACCAAAGTCAAAGGAAACCATAAAAGTAAATATTCTTTATTAAACTCCGTCTGTCACAAAGGAATAAAACAAAGCTTGCAAACTCTGGAGTGATTGAGAGGCACCGGACTTTATGCTGAGCTCAGTCATTTCTCTCTGCTAGTAAATATTGTCATGTATCACTGTGCTCTTTCTCCTGCCTCTAAATGAACTTCCTTCACTCCCTTTAGATTCATTTATTATGCAGTGAGATGTTATTTAAAAAAATTTCTTTGGAAGAAGTGACTAATATACTTGCACAGACCAGCTTTTGTGCTAACTGGGTTTATTTGTCTGTGTCAGTGCAAACTTACAGAGACTTTCTCACAAAAAGGCAAAATGTACAGACAGGACACTTACTCACAAAATTACTGCATGTTACAAACTTGAATTACATTTACTGTCTAAGGCAAAGATTTTAGCAACTACCTTGGGGGCAGAACTACTGAAAAGTTTTATTCTTAAGGACATCAATTTAGACTGACTGTAAAATAACACCGAAGGAGGGGCACCTGGGTGACTCAGTCAGTTAAGGGTTTGACTCTTGATTTCAGCTCCAGGTCATGATCTCAGGGTTGTGGAATCACCCTGTATTGGGCTCTGTGCTCAGCAGGGAGTCTGCTTGAGATTCTCTCTCTCTCTCTCTCCCCCTCTGTCACTCTCCCTATGTGTTAGCTCTCTCTCTCTGTCTCTCTCTAAAGTAAATAATCTTTTTTTTTAATTAAAAAAGTAAAATAACACTGAAGGAATTTACCAACTTGATTGGGAAGAAAAAAAAAGAATCAAGTCACTTATTTTTGGTTAATAAAAACGGTATAGTATCTGAGTTAACTGGATACTTGCAGAATTCTTTTCACTGAAAGAGATGTGACCCTGTTACTCTCAGTTTTAAAGTCCTTTGCAGGATGAACCCTTGTTCTCAGTGCTCTCCTATAGCCTAGGGTTCATTAGCAGGCTCCATGCTGGGTGCGGAGCCTACTTAAGATTCTCTCCCTCTCCCTCTGTTCCTCCCCCTGCTTGTGATCCCTAAATAAATAAACAAACAAATAAAATTTTAAAAAGAAGAAGAAAAGGACTCAACCCATCACTGGCTGGCTTAAAGGCACAGAGAGGGACCATGAACTGATGAATGTGAGCATCCTCTTGGAGCTGGAGAAGGTGAGGAAAGAGATTTCCCTCAAGAGCTCTCTGAAAAGAGTTTACCCCTGCCAACACCTTGACTTTAGCCTAGTTAAGATCCATTTCAGACCTGTGACCTACAGAACTAGAAGATAACAAAGTTGTGTTACATTCAACTACCAAGTTTGTGGTGATTTGTTAGGGCAGCACAGAAAGCGAGCATAATATTTTTATTATTTTTTGTGAGATCATATCTTTTGCCTTTTGGGTATTTAAAATGTTCCTTTTTTTCTATGAAGTAATAGGAAAGGGTAGTGTGTGTGTGTTTGAAAGGGTTTACTCTATCTTTGCCAAAATAAAAGTATAATCATCCTTTCTCAATCCTCTCCTTTCCCCCATTCCCTATCTCTTTCTCTCTTCTTCCTTCCTCATTTAAACTGTGTTATGAAGTTTAATCAGCATACAGACAGTATCCCAACACACATTACATGCACAGCCCTTTCTTTCGATCCTGTTCTTCTCTGCAGTTGCCCACCTCCAGCTCTCCTTTATCCTCTAGAACAGTGGGTCCCAATCTTCCTAGGAATCACAATTCCTCGGGATACTGAAGATACACACACCACATCCCATTCTGCAGCTACTGAATCAGCATTTCCCAGGGAGGGGTCTGAAAATCTGCATTGTTGGCAAGGAATACAGTCATTAGTGAATTTGAGAAACGCCATTCTAGTGGCATCAGACTGTTGATATTCCTTGTACTTGCTATTGCATGCCCAAACCCCACCTTCCACCTCCTCAGTCCCTTAATCCAATGTCCCTCTGCCTCTCCCCACTCTGGTGCCCTCCCTGACTTTGCCTGGTAAGCTTCTCCCCCTCCTTTCTTTGATATCATTGGATTCGATTCTCACTTTCTGTGGAAGACTTCCCTAGCTGACCTTCACTCCTCAAATCACGTGGAACATTTCGCATAAACTACTAGGCACTTACCTTATTGTTCTGTAATCATCTGTGTGCCTTCCTCAGCCAGATTTGGTCCTTGAACAGGGGGATTGTGCCTCCCTCATGCTTCTCCCCCAAGGCTCAGCATGGTTCTGGAGAGGCATTCAATGCTAAATAAATGCCTGTAAAGTGAATGAGGGGAAGAAGGGATGCATGAATGAATGAAAGAGTAGAAGCATAATGTCACGTGGTAATTCTCTGCTTTCTCTCCTTTAAGCACCACGCTCATTCTCGGATAATTGCCAAGGGGACAGGGGACCCATGCTAGACTATGCATCACTGATGTCTTTGTGAGGAGAAAAATCTGGTGTACGGGTTTTCTGTGTGAGAAAGAAAGAAGTCTCGCCATGCCACCTTTACCTTCAAAATATATTTTCCTTAGCCACTGAGCACTTGTCACCATTTCCACGAGCCTCACTCTGACCCAAGCATCTGCCACCTCTCTGGTCTCCCTGTAGTTCCTTCAATACGACAAGTACAAAAGGGTTTTGTACTCACTCTTCCCTCTGCCTGAGATAATCCTTATATATCCTGATATCTGCATCTTAGCTCAATCCCTCCGGGAAAGGCTTCGTCCTACCGACCTACCTAAAATATTGCTCCTGCCAAACTATTAATTTACCTAACTGCTTTATTCTTTCTTGTATTGCAGTACTTATATAAAATGTCTACTGTATATTTGTGTTTAGCCTGTCTTGACCATTAGAATATAATATCTGCAAAGACAGAAATTTTGTTTTGTTCACTGCTCTACATCCAGTCCCTAGAATAGCTCACCATAGGTAGTAGGTAGTTAATACATATATGTTGAATGTTGCATATGAGTGTGGCGGAATATATATCCTACAATAACTAAGCAGACTAGCACAAGGCACGGTGCAGGCATTTACTCACTGAGGACACATCAAGTACCTTAAAGCAACATTTTAAATGCACCTCGATCTATGGCTGCCATTGCTAAGAATTAAGGATTTGATGCATGGTCTGTTTCTCACCTGCATATGGTTATTACCTAAGAAAGCATGTAAGGGTTTTTCTGCTGCTGCTTTTTCCCTTATGAGAGTGGCCACCTGACATGCTGTCCACTGCAGCCTTGGGGAATATGGCAGGGGGACAGTGCTCCCGGACTTAAGTCCAGTTTCGCTTTTCCTGATGCTATGGTGATGCTGCTGAGGTCCAATTAAACACCAAATAAGCAAAGCGTAAGACGTGTGCCAGCCACACAGAAACATTGCTTACTTTTGCCAGAGAGCCACATACTCTGTTTGCAGCTTCCTCCAGAACACCCTCTTTGTTTTGAATTCCTGGAGTGGATTGAGCTGCCCAACTACGAGATTTGATCCTGGGCTTTTTTTTTTTTTTTTTTTTTTTTTTAGCTGCATGGGAACTCTAATAGCAGGCTCAGAACTTGGTTAGCTTCAGGCCCTTGCTGTCTGTATTATCTTCCTAGGTAGGAGTCTCTGTTTCATTTTGCCCATGCCTTGAGGGAAATCTGATCCATTTCCTTCTGTCACCTTCAAGTGGTTTCCTTTCTTCCCCCTTTTGGACTATAAATATAGCAACTGTAGTCTTATCTCTTCCACTATGACTTCAATTCTTTGCCCTCTTCAGTTTTCCTTTCTGGCTTTGATGGCTCAAGTGTTTCCTAATTGCAAGGATAAAAACAGTGGTCGAGGCTGCACAGTTTCCTGTTTTGAGTTCTGTGTATGTCCCTTCTCTGGCTGACTCTCTGCATCTCCATATCCCAGGTGCCATAATGGCTATACCATGGTGTCATGGGCATCTCGTCGCTCGCTGGGCATGAACAGCTCTTGGACAGTGCATTTGATGGCTTTTCAGAGAATCAGCCTGATCTTTGAAATTATATTTTAAAAGCTCTTAGATGTCTGGGTCCGCATTTCTTTGCCGGAAAGGGAATAAAAGGAAAGAAAGAATATGTTGGAAATATCAAAGGGCAACACTTCTTTCTTCCCTGGTCAATCATTCCCATCTCCAAGGACACTGTCCCTAGCCACACAGTATGGGCGTGGGCTTTGAACTTTAAGTCAAAAGGAGAGGAAGAGTGAAGGAAGCATGATCCTATATAGGATGTTGGCTATCATAGGGTGCTAGCTGGGTGAGTCTAGGCTGTCAGAAAACTCCAAAGTCAAGTGTATGCTAATCCAAGATAACCAACATGTTCTAGTTTTCCTGGGACTTCCTTGATTTTAATACTGAAAATCATATGTCTGGGCCAAATGGGACAGTTGGTCCCTACGAAATTACTCAAATACAACTTTGAGTGCTTGCTATGTGCCAGCATGTTTCTTACGGAGACTCCAGGTTTGGTCAGCCGGTCCTTTAGCCCGTCCTCATCTGCATTTTTCTTCCTTCTGTTTACATAAACCCTTGAAGATCGCCCCTTTGTCAACAATTTCACATTCAGGTCTGGCCTTCATTGTCCTGAATGCTTGACCCTGTTAATTTGATTTTATTCTATGACACAACCTTGGTCTTCCTTAGATCCAGAATGAAAATGTTGTCTGGAGTGGCAGTGAAAATTGAGTGTGGGCAAATCCCAGGGAAGACAATAACTCACAGTGGAAAGGAAGTATAGAACACAGGGGTAGCAGGGTAGGGCTGTGCCCTCCCACAGCATACAGAATATGCCCATGGATTTGTTAAAATGTCAAAAGCAGGTGTTTCTTTTTCCTCCAGTCTGAGCTTCAAGCTAACTTGGGCATTCAGCTAAATCCCTCCCAGGTGCTAAAACAGTATGTGGTTTAGGATTTCAGAGGTAATTATTGCTGAAGGCATTGCATGGCCAGTGCACCTGCCAGGTAGATGTTATGAAAGAATGTGTCCCGGGGGGGGGGGGGGCACCAAAAGAATTCAGGAGACAATTTCTCCATCCTAAGACCTCTTATAAGGCCTATTAAGGCCATCAAAAGTTAGTCATGGAGCTGAACATATTCCCAATATGGTTAACAACACAAAAGATGTAGCAGGAACTAAAAATCCTAACAAGATCAGGCAGTGGGTCTAGGTCAGAGAAAATGCCAGCACTACTCTGAGAAATTCAAGCTGCATGGTACCGTTCTAGTCCTGCAACTGATGCACAGTGAGTTATCTTGTAGTAAAGCTGAATATTTAGACATTTAGATTTAGATATTTAGATCCTGGCTTGGGTACCCAAGGGAAATACATGGTCTGATGATCTAAAATGAAAGAGAGAGAGGGGTTCAATGTGGTCATTTATTCATTGAAAAGATGAGTCTTTCCCAGCCTTGGACAATGCCCTTGGAAGAAAATGGAGGACAATAACAGCAACAAAAATCCAGTTTCCCTGCCCTGACAGAGCTCAAGATCCCATGGGAGAGTCAGAAATTAATCAAATAATTACCCATGTTAATATAAAATCAGCACTGTGATAGTACCACGAGGGAGAGGTACCATGTTTTCTGAAAGCTTGTAATAGAGGGATTTGAACCAGTTGGGTGGCTTCTCTGAGACACTGAAAATTGGACTGACATGAGAAATACCCATGTTTGTTTAGTGCTTAATCTGTGCTGGGCACTGCTAACAGCTCTATAACATTTTCTTGATTAATTCTCACATGTGAAATTTTGGAAGTAAGCATTATCCTTTTAAACCCTCATTGATCTAGGAAGAGAATCCCACCATTATCCATAACCTCGGGGAAAAAGCTTTCATCATTATCAGTAACCTAAGGAAGATGTTCTGTTAAGATCCTCTAGAACAGAGGCTCCCTGAGCTTCTCTTTTGTACCTCTGTCACCAGTGCCTAGTGCTACTGCAACAGTCCAAGCCCTGCACAGGATAACACCTCGGATATTCGTTTGGGTGACTTTATTTATATCCATCATGCAGATTAGAAAATCTGGCCTGGAGAGGTTAGGTGGTGGGTGTAGAGCCGCATAGGTAGTGAGAAGCAGAGTCACTATTAGAACCAAGCTCTGTGTCTCCAGACCAAAGGAGGAAGTGGGAGTACATTTGGATGAGGGGGCACAGCAAGTGCCAAGGCACGTTTGTACAGAGTTCAAGGGTCTGCTGCCCTTCCCGTACATCCTGGTCCAGAAGGACCTGCCAATCCTCGTGTTCCCCGGAAGCAGGATCCAGGCAGCGTCTTACGCCCGGCAGAGGCAGGGGAAGCATATCACCGATGGTGGAGAGGGGATGCAATGCTTTGCAACGCGGGCCCTCAAGATCACCTGTCTTGCTGCTAAAGCTACAAATAAGTAGGTCCAGACTCCTGTCTCGAGGTTGAGATCCCAGGCTCTGGACGGCTTGTGTGCTGACAGTTCCTCTTGGAAAAGCTTGCAAGCACCTTTTAAAAGCCACGCGACGCTGAAAAGCTTCCATACAGCACAGACACAAAAGCTTGAAACCTTGAGGCTTCGCCCACACGGATTAAATAAGATGCTTTAAGTGACTTTCGGCTACTTGTAAAAAACAATTTACATAAATGGATGTGCTGTTGGAGGAGGGTAGAGACAATGGTTTTAACTTTTTTTTTTTTCAACTTTCTTTCCCCCTCAGTTTAATAGCTGCAGAGGCCTCAAAGAAGCAAGTTTTTTTTTTTTTTTTTTTTTAAGATTTTATTTATTTATTGGACAGAGAGAGAGAGAGAGGGAGAAACAGACTCCCCCCTGAGCAGGGACAGAAGGCAGATGAAGAAGCAAGTCTTTTTAATAAAACTGGCTTGGAAATTTATTGAGACAGACTCCAATTGACCCTATTTCAGGCGGCTCTCTGGGGCCTCCCCCATCCCGCCGCCAGAGTGCTGGGGCCTCAGACTGCGTGTGGCCCGAGGAGTCCCTCCTCCACCACGGCCGCCTCCTGGCCCCAGAGGCTCCCACTCTCACCAGCACATTCATCTGCTGCCAGTGTCCGGGCTTGCCAAGGGTCCAGGCAGAACTTACAGGTGTTAGCCCGCCTTCCCTTCATGAGATGGATCCTGGAACGCTGAGACGGCAGCATCCAACACACACAAACACACTCACACACACACACAGAGACACACAGACACACACACAAAGATACAGATACACATACACAAAGACACACACAGATACACATACAGACCACACACACACCACAGACACACACACACAGACAAACAAATATTGGGCTCATCACTGTGGCCCATATGGAAGAGATGCTAAAAATGTAGAACTGTTGCTTGATTAATGGTTGTATGTATTCATTTTTATCTAGCTTGATTTTATTGTTGTTTTTGGAAAGATGATATGTGTGTTTGGTAAAAATCCCGAACAGATTAAACGTCTTTTTTTCAAATTTAGAACACTTCTTCCCTTTCTCCCATGTCACCCAGTCAGAAATTATGTGTTATGCATACAAACATCTATTTTCCATCCTCTGCCATATGCTTTTTTTTTTTTTTTTTTTTTTATTCATTTGAGAGAGAGCACGAGAGGGGGGAGGGTCAGAGGGAGAAGCAGACCCCCTGCTGAGCAGGGAGCCCGATGCGGGACTCGATCCCGGAACTCCAGGATCACGACCTGAGCTGAAGGCAGCCGCCCAACCAACTGAGCCACCCAGGCGCCCCTGCCATATGCTTTTTTTACATCAGTAGTAGCATGTGGACGTAATTATGCATCTTGACTTTTTATTTAATAATATATCTTTGAGACCAGCCACTTCATTAATGATGATGGTGATGAGGATGACAGGAACATACACATATATGCTCCATGTTCTAATCCTGACATTGTTCTGAGTTCTTTTCACATGATCCTTATCACAGACCATGGGAGATGTTCTACCATCACCTAGTTTCAGAGAGAGGGAAACTGAGGTATGGAGCAGTTAAGTGACTTGCCCAAAGTCGCATAGCGGGAATTGGAATGTGATTTGAACTAGACTTTGTGCCCCAAATCACTGGGAAGCCTTACCTCTCAGTATGAAATCACTACATCTCATTTATCCTTTTTAAGAGCTGCATACTATTCCTGCAAATGAATATATCATGTTGGTGTATCTTGTCTGCTGTTAACGATGCCTTAGGTTTTTTTCCAGCATTTTTCTATTGCAAGCAGTGTGTCAAACTTTCAATATCTCACTACCTATCTTTGTACTTGTGCTTGAAATATGAAGTAATCAAGTTATAATGGTGGATTTGCTGGGTTTTGGACACCAAGCTTATTTTCTTCTTACTGAGAGGAGAAAAGGAGACGGCTTATGGATGCAGAACATTTGAGGCATCACTCCTCTTGCCGCCAATTCAAAACAGTCCCTTCAAGAGCAAATGCTCAATAAACGTTAAATAGAGAATTAAATAACAAAAAAGCTGCCATGTTTTGAACAATTGTACACAATGTCTAAAATATTTTGATTCATCAGATCTTATTAAATGTATATAAGCCAATCAATCATCATTCTCGGCCTGTAGACTTTGAAGTCCCAAAGACAAGAAGTGGCCGAGTCATCTCTGAACTTCAGCTCTTGGGAATCCAAGTCTATATATTATGTCCTCTGGGTCTGACCTCAGCAGATTCGACCCAGGGATTGCCCCACTTTGTTTCCACTTGGATAGGATTGATGCCAATTGCAGAAGAAAATAGTAGATACAATGACCAGTAAAAATCAAACAATACTTAACATGCCTTAAGTGCTGTTAGGTGGGAGACATTTGAGATGACCACTGACATTGCATTACCTCCCATATACTGTTGACAGTCACCCTGGGAGGCTCTTTCTATTGCTGTTGCTATTTTGCAGGTTGGCAAAAGAAAACAGAAGCTAAGCAAAATTTAGCAACTAGGCCAATATCATGGGAACTAATAAGTGGCAAGGGAGGACTCAAATTCAGTGTGACTACCTCCAAAGACCAAAGCCCCCAACACTCCTTCTCTACTGGGCATGGAAATAAATATGATATCAATACCCTTTTAAGACCTTGAAGGTGACATGTATGGGTTGTGCTAAATCCTGAAGGCATCCACATCTCTTGGGGTTTCCTGTCCTTTATTTCTGGGAGTCTTCACTATACATTTTGAGGAATCTGTCTCAGCTTCTATTACGATGAGATCTATCAAATATCAAATATTCATATTCAAATAACTACATATTTTTAAAATGACAAACTCGGGCACCTGGGTGGCTCAGTTGGTTAAGCAACTGCCTTTGGCTCAGGTCATGATCCTGGAGTCCCGGGATCAAGTCCTGCATCAGTCTCCCTGCTCAGAAGGGAGTCTGCTTCTCCCTCTGATCCTCCCCCATCTCATGCTCTCTCTCTCTCTCTGTCTCATTCTCTCTCTCAAATAAATAAATAAAATCTTTAAAAAATAAAAATAAATAAAATAAAATGACAAACTCACCAGAATTGGCCTTTACTTAATAATCACAAACACCAACCTTATGAATATTTCATGCTCACTCATTTCTGCTGAGAGTGTAAGCATCCTGCATTTCTATAGCTCCAGATTATGCAGGGAACAATGGAAAACATATGTTTTGTGTGTTTTCTTTAACAGTTTGATGATGGAGGAACACCTGGCAGTGTTAGAGATAATGTAAGAAACGGTCAACTTTTGTTATTTGAGTGCTTGAAATAAAATCTCAAATGGCAAGTTGTAATCCAAACCACAGTAATTATAGAAGACTGTATAAAAAGGTATACATTTTAAATTCATAAATCTAAATGAGTCGATCTGCAAGTAAGTAAACTTTATTCAATTTTCCACAGCAACTATCCCATCAACACCATCATCCAAATTCCTGCAGACACAGTACTGCTCAGATGTTGGAAGGTTTTGGTTGGGGGTTCCATGGATTCTTTGTTCTTCCCCATCTTCTTTAAATCCATGACTATTAGAGTGTTCTAAGTGATCTGAAGGAGGAAAACACAGTTCTCTGAGAGTGCTTAATAGGGAACCCAGATGCAGGAAGGGGATGTGGGCAAGTCTTCCTCGAAGAAGGAGCATGGAATCCTAGAAGATGGGTCCCTTAGGAGTTTACCTGGCAGAAGGACAGGGTGTGCGGGAGGTGACAGGCATTGGAAGAGGCCCTGGAAGAAGCAGGGCACTTTCTGGAATCCGGAGAGAGCCAGTGTGGCCTGGCACGGTGACTGAGAGGAACAGCAATGCGGGTTTGGCAGGGGGGCAGATTGTGCAGAGCCTAGAAAACCATGAGAACAAAGAGTTTGGGCATCTGCCCAAGAGGCTCTCAAGCCACTGAAATGTATGATGCCAGGGAGAGACATAATCGGGGTCATGTTTATGAAAATGACGACCTTTCTGGCTGCCGAGTGCCAAGTGAGAAATGGAGGGAGAGAGAATTTAGGACATAAATGCAGTAGTCAAGATAGAAATCATGCTGGAGGTATGGGTCAGAAGCGAGAAAGCGAGCTGGAGATAGATGACCTGAGAGGCACAGTGGCAGTGACAAGAAGGTCCGCTGGGATGTCGGCAGTAAAAAGAGCAGGGTGTCAAGAGCAACATGGAGATGAATGACTTGGCAAACTGGGGAGACAGTGAGTTCTGTTTTGGACTCTATAACATTGTTTCCAAATTCTCTATTTTATTTCCTGGCAATTTGTAGCAAGAAGAAGAAAGCATGTATATACAAGGAACACTTCCTAACTGTGCTTCATAATGCCAAGACTTTTGTGCACATCCTCATGGCGAGGGCCCCTCTATCTGTGAGGTTCACTGATCCATTATTCTCAGAGCCTGCCGCGACACCAGGGTGGAAAGCAGATGCCCACTAACACATCTGTGACAGCCCATGAGCAGTGTGACCTGGATGGGAAGAGTCTTACGGAGGGAACCTTCTTTCCTTTGTGCTTCCTTTTCCCCATCATTCTCTGCTTCCTTCGAAACTTTTACCTACATTTCTCATTTATGAGCTATTTTAAGGAGTTAGACAAATTGATACTGTAGTTCATACGGAAAAACAAACATATAAGAGTAGCCAGGAAAAAATAATTAAAAAGAAAAACTCTGAGGGGGTTCTAGCCCTCGCAGACATTAAAACATCCAATATAAAGCCTCTATAATTAAACCAGTATGAAACAGGGTCCTGTACAAACATACCAGTGGGATAGAAGGTAAAGCCTAGAAGTAGGTCCAAGTACTTAAGGTAACTTAGTGTATAATGAAGGTGACATCTCAAAGCACTGGGGTAGAGAAGGACTTTTTAATAAATGGTGTTGGGACAACTGGGTAGCCATTTGGAAATAAAAGATAAAATTGGATCCACATCTCACCCCATGTGTAAGAATATACTCCAAACAGATTAAGGATCTCAATGTAAAAACATATAACTAGGCCAGTACCGGAGGAAGACATGGGTGAACTCTACTTTGTCCACCGTGCCCAGAAAGCCTTCTGACAATGACTCCAAATCCAAAGATAATGCAAGGAAAGATTGATGAATTTTATTACAATAAAAGAAGAAGTCACATGACAAACAACAGCAACATGAGTGAAGTCAAAAGACAACTGAAAATTGAGACAAAATCTGCACAACGTATACGACAATCCACCAGCGAATGTCCCTAGTAGATTGAGGCACAAAGGGCCAATAAGCTGATTTTTTTAAAATGAGGGCAATTCACAAAAGAAGATATAAAAATGGCCCCTCAATATATGAAGAACCAATCATTCATAATTGGAGAAATGAAAATTAATACACACAGAATGCATCACCTATCAGACTGGTGGAAATTAAACAGTGTGATGGTTGGTTCTGTGGGGGCAGGCGGTGGGGAGGCAGGAGTTCTCTCACACTGCTGTGGAGGGGTGCGGATGGGGATAACCCCTCAGGAGCGGAATTTGGCAAAATCTAACAAAACTTCACATGCACATACCTTTGGTCCCGCAGTTGCACGTCAAAGGCGCTCACCTAATGATGCAAAAGCAGATACGCACGAGGCATCGCAGCTTTGTTTGCAATTGCAAAATTGTGGAGAAAACCTAAGTGCCCGTCCATAGGAGAGGAGTTGCATAGATGTTGGTGCAGCCGCAAAATGGTGCTGTGCAGCCGGGAGGAGAATGAGGATGAGGTCTGCAAACTGATTTGGAGTGATTTCCAGAACGTGCTGCTAAGTGAAACTGGCAAAGTGCAAAAAAGTAGCTATAGCATATTCTTCATGTAAGAAAAAGGGGCTATAAAAAAATATATATGTATCTACGCATTTGTGCAAAAGAAATGCAGGATGGGTAAACAAGAAACAAAATAGATTGGTGACCTCCGTGGGGTGGGTAGTGGAGCATCGGAACAGAGGACAAGGAAAAGGCAGGAGAGACTTCTGTATAAACCGTATTGCAGCATTAGAACCATAGTAATGGAAAAAATACACATACAAAAAAACATAGAAGCAAAGGGGTGTGTGTATATATATATATATATATATATATATATATATATACATATATATGTGTATATATATATATATATATATATGAAATCAAGCAGGATGGTAGGGGAACCCAATGTGGAATTATAAACAGTAATAAATGCACCTAATTGTATCACAAATGAGTAATAGAACTTCCCTGAAAGGAGAAAGAAAAGAAGTAGTAACCTCAGTAACTTTGGAAGACAGAATTTTCACTGGATACTCTAAGGCTAAAGGCATATGAGAGCCATTTAAAAATACTGGGCTTTTGTTTGTAGATCTGTTTCTCATAGAGGAATGGGTAAGCAATTTTGAAATGATTTTATGTGTATGCAAGCATTAAATAAATATGTCAATGTGCCGTGGGTAATGTAGTCAGGTTTCTCACCAGGGAGGTAAAAATTAACAAATTAATAAGAAGAATAAGTCCTAGGGTTGGCATTGTGGTGACAACTGTTGACAATTCTATGTTGTCTGTTTGGAAGCTGCTGAGAGAATAGATCTTAAAAGTTCTCATCACAGGAAAAAAAAATTATAACTCTGTGAGGTGATGGATGTTCAACTAAATTTATTGCGGTGACCATTTCACAGTGTACCATGTATCCGCTCATCATGAGGCATGCCATAAACTAATACAATGTGATAGGTCCATTGTATCCAGAGGAACCTGTCTGTATGTGGTTTGGGGTTGATAAGACGGAGAGAAACAGAGACAGAAGTAGAGACTCAACTTTCAGCATCATCCTTAAACGGCAGAGTAATTTTTTTCCTTATGTACTATTTCTTAATCATATCACACATAGGCATTCAATGAGCTTATTTGTTATAAGAAAAAATGGGACCAGACATAATTAAGAAAGGAAAAAAAAAAACGTAGGATGATTTAAAAAGAAAAATGTGTTCCCAGAGGAGTCGGCAACATATAACCCAGGAGTCACCAAACTTTTTCTGTCAAGACAGATAGTAATATTCTAAGGTTTGTGGGCCCAAAGACAAAAATGAAGGTTATTATTAGGTACTTTTATCAAAAGGCAAAGGATGGATTTTGACAAATGTCTTTGCAAGTTTCAAAATATAAAAATAATTGTATTATGAAATAACAAAATGTTATTATAAAATATAAAAGTATCGTTTTTGTTATATTCAACTAATAATTTTGAGAATGAAATTCTTGTTTGTGGGGGCATCACACTTGACTTCAAAGTCAATGTTCCCAATGATCCTATTGACTGCAAGTGTTCATCTATAAAAAAAATTCTTAGTTCACCAAACACTGACAGCTCGTGGGATTTTGCCCCTGGGCCATAGTTTGCCAGTCCCTGAGCTGGCCCACACCTACCCCTACAACTTCATCACTGTTGTCCTCTCCCCAGTTCACTGTGCTTAGCGGCTTCTTTCCCATTGCTTGACTTTCCCAAGTTTCTCCCTGCTACTGGGCCTTTGCACTTGCTGTTACTCTATCTGGTACCCAGCCTCCAGATCTTCACCTGGAAAGTCACATCATTTACATCTCAGTTCAAACATTAATTTGTTAAGGAGGCCCACTCTGACCACCCTTTCTAAGCAGCCAGCCTCCAACTTAGCCACTTGCTCCTCTATTACTCAATTTAGCATCTTTTAGAGCTCTTATCCCTCTCTGCAATATCATACTTATGTATTTGTTTAACTGTTTTCCTGCCTGTGCCTCTAGCCGAAGGTTCATGGTACAGAGGGTTAATGTTTGGTTGAATCCAATGAATTAACCATTGCTCGGCATATAGTGGCTTTTTAAATAAGCACTTGGATCAATAACAGTTGAAGAGAGAAAAAAGGGATTACTGTAACACACATATTGCGTATGCAGTATAACAAAAGCTGGCAAAAAAAAAAAAAAGCTGGCCAGAAAAGACATAGCAGTCACAAGGGCCGTTTCAGACACGGAAAGATTCCCTTGCTGTTCTGCTAAGATCCCAAGGGAAAGCTGCGGGCTGTGACCTTGTAAGGTCATTGACTTGTTCTAGGTATGGAATCACTACGAGTGGTTCATCTGGTTTCTCCATTGACCATCAGAAGCAAATGAACATCAGATGAAATACAAACGTTGACACAAACTCATCTGCATTCCATGCAAACTATAGAAATGGGACAACACATTCACATTTACAATGGCATGACTCTATAACTCCCCAAGTCGTCAGGGTGTTCAGAGTCATACATGAATTGCTAGGTAGACTTATAAATCACATGTTGGTGACCAGTTGCCTCTGAAAATAAAAGATTTCCTATTCTAAATAGAAATCCCATTATATTCTGCATGGCATGTGATAATGATAAAATGCAAATGATTTAGTATCAAAAGTTAGTATGAAAGCTGCTGGGCATACAGAGAAATGAAAAGGGAAGAAAGTTTAGAAAATTTAGAAAAGATTCTAAAATTATAATTGTCACAAACTTAGGGAAGAAAATTAGCCATTTTACCAGACATTGCAGTGAGGAGAAAATTTGCAAATTAGATTTATAGGGAAGTAACCTCAACACAGACAAAAAATAAACAGAAAAGAACAAAGTCAAGCATCACTTGTAACTAACCTTGAAGAGATCAACTCTTTGATGGATTAAGCAGCCTACCTAGAGTATGTGTCTGTCTGGCAATGATTAACTACTGGGTTGAAAACGAATTTATGTGAAGTTTAGGATGCCCATTTGTAAGAGCAACATATATTAAAACTTCGGTAGAAAAACACTTTACATGAAAGTCAAATAAGGAAAACCTTTGCTTCTCTTTAATGAAGTCGGTGAGGATCATTCAACATCATTAGAGCGCTTGCTTTGTTTCAAAATCATTTGAACAGTTTAAAAATTATTTTGTAAATACCAAACATAAGAAAATATCTACAATCCAGTTTCCCTACTATTCAACTGACTTCACTGTCTGGGCAATATTCAGCTTTTTGTTTTGTGCATGTAAAATATTATATAGTTATGACAACAGCTATCATAAATAATTTTGTGTTCTGTGTTTTCTTACTGTATCACAAACATGCTTAGGTTGCTACACTGTCTTTACTGTTACCATGTTTATTACACCTGAGTAGCCCATATCAACATTACGTGATTGTTTATTTTTATGTTTTTTCCTATTTTTTCTTTGTTAAAATATTATCGAAGCTTTTACATTGTCTTTGAAGGGGCAACATTTTAAATTTATTGTTTTATTACAGAGTAGTTTGAAAATAATATCAAGACAAGAAGGGAATTACCCACAAATGTCATTTTGAAAATATCAGTGTTTTATTTATGTGCATCTTCAATTTTATGTCATAAAAATACAGTATAGATAGAATGTTATATTCTATTCTTTCCATTAACATTATGCCCAACATATGCTGTTTTCTTCAGTGATTTTTTTTTGGTAGCTTCTCTATGGTTACTGTAGCTCACATTATTCTGTATTGTTTCCTTTAGGTAATTTACCATTCTCTAAAATCAGTGCCCTAATGAACCTGGTATGTTCTCGGTCTCCTCCCACCAGAAATGTAAGTATCATGAGGCAAAGATGGCCTCATGGCCTATCCCGCCAAATGCTGTCTATTCATGGCCTGGAATGGTGCTAGAAACAGAGTACATAATCATTCAATAATTATAGACAAACGAATAAGTGAAATTCAGGCTGGTTGTGATAAAGCCACACTTTGAATTATGGAGCTCTGATTCCAGAACTGTTCTCTAATATAAAATGGAAGAATAACCCATGCGCCATTTTCCTTTGTACAACTCCCCCAGTGTGGTGGCAACAGTGAGTCTTTGTTTCTTAAAAGAGCTATAACTTCTTATTGCTGCAAGGGACCTTATGGTAAAACCTTCCAGTTCCTCCAGAAAAAGGTAAGTTTGATCCCCAAGACCTAGCAGTAAACTAAGAGCAGCCCATGGATGCTTAGTTGTTCTTAGCTGTAAATATTATGACATACTATTTTATGACACTATTTTATAATATTTTAGTGAAAAGGGATGTGAGGGGCGCCTGGGTGGCTCAGATTGTTAAGCGTCTGCCTTCGGCTCAGGTCATGATCCCGGAGTCCTGGGATCGAGCCCCACATCGGGCTCCTGGCTCAGCTGGGAGTCTGCTTCTCCCTCTCCCTCTGCCTCTCCCACTGCTCATGCTCTATCTCTGTATCTCTGTGTCTCATATGAATAAATAAAATCTTTAAAAAAAAAAAAAAAGAAAAGGGATGTGAACTTTAAAGGCATCGTGGCACATGACATAACCTTAATTCTACAAATTCCTGGCTGCATGAGTTACTTGCTCCTCTCTGCCTCGGTTTCTTCTTCTGCAAAATGGGGGAAAATAATAATTCCCTTTCAGATAGCTGTGGTAAGGACTAAGGATTAAGTAAATTGTAGATGTACAGTTGATTTTTTTTACATAATATTGGGCGTGGTGCTTTGTATGTAGAAAACATTCCATAAATACTGTCACCATCACCACCATATAGCGTTCAGTTGTTTCGTAAGCCCCAAGTAACTTTTCACGGACAGAATTAAAATACCAGAGTTTAAAAGTATTCCTTTAAACAAATAGGACACATCCAAGGCTAGACCTTGAATATCCCTCTTGCTTATTTGCATTGCAATATGCTCTCTTGACTGGAAGAAAAAACGAAGAATGGCCAACTTTTTGCTGGAAATGGTGCATAACTGTGGGTTTGAACATGCAAATGCATCATTCATGGGAATGTCATTCATCATGTGTGCTCAGGATGGGGGCAAATGTTAAGTGCTGCTGCTTTTGACTCTAAAAATCGCAGGGGCCAAATTATGTAAATTCTCATGGAACTCAGGAGAGCGTCCTGCCAACCAGTGGACATAATAAATGTTGTTGATGTTGTCATGAAGATACTTCAGTTTCTGATAAAATGGCTTCTTTCTTCAGGCGATTGCTTTAGGACCAGACTTTGCTTGAAGGTGAAGGGGATTTATTTTTTTTACCTAGATTCATAAATTAAGTGAAAAAAAAATCCTCTCTGAGGCAAAGAAAGACTTTTCTCCTACATGTAGGGGCAGTCAAAGGCTCTAGCACATTCTTTCTCATATGCAGCACCTGCTGGAAATCTATAGTAAGAAACACGACTTACTGGACTGACTCTTCTCTTACCTTTAAAAAAAAACAAACATCTTTTTTCTTCCAAATACTTATTAAGTAACGATGAGCTGTAAAATCAGAACATAAATTAAGAACATGTGATCATGGTTAGGAAGATAATCCATTTTGTATGGATATAATCCCAGGCCATAGATAAGCAATGTCACCCACAGCAGCTTCATCATGGATAGAATAGTCGAGATCAGCTATGCTATATTGCAGTAACACACCCCGTAATCTCGGCGACTGAACCATACGAGTTAATTTCCTATCCATGCCAATTCCACTCTAGTCTTGTTGCTCTTCAAGGCCACTCTCTTTAAGCACTGACTCAGAGATCCAGACCTTTCCCATCTTTCAACCTCAACATCTCATTATTCCCCCCACTGGGATCGCCACTAGCGGGAAAGACAGAGCTGTAGAACTCACACCCTTTCTGTTTTGCTTCCATTTGCTTAAGACCAAGGCCCAAACTAGTCCTAACACCGCACCCCTATCCACAAGGAAAATGGAAAAAGTTCGAAGGTGGCGTCATGTAGATATTCAGTGAGCAGTAGAGTGTAAAGATATAATTACTAGAATATATCCTGAGAAATATTAGTACTCTAAGATATTCTGTAGGAAAATGCAAAAGGGCAGGCATCCAGTTAACTGAAACGCTATTGAAATATGACCTGGTAAATTCCCTACTTGGAAATTCTCGATAAATACACATTAGCCCATTGTCAGTTCTGAGAAACCCTTCTACAAATAAGCATGATTATCATTGTTTAATCTAGTTGGGTTTTTTTTTTTTTTGCCAACTTGTTAGAATAATTCCTTTTCATAACACCCATGAACCTAATGTTCCATTAACTCACACTAAAAAAATATTGCATTAGGCATCTTGAAATACTAAAAAGAAAAACAGAATGGACACTTAATAAATATGTATTGGCAGAATGTAAAACGAATGAGAAGTCACTTTTCAGACCCAGAGACACCCGTTAAATCAAAATTTGAGTAACCAAAATTCTATACAACACCTGCATTAAAGTTGAAAAATAAAAATCAAAGGGCCAACAGCTAGCTTTTGCTTGCAAGATGCTACATACCAATTTTGATGGGTTTTTGTTGTTGTTGTTGCTTCCCCTGTGCTGACTTGAGTGGTTTTTTGATGTCATCAGCTACTTCTCATCTGCCTAAGATTTCACAGTGGAATTCATCAGAGTGTTATGCTCAGCTTGTACAACTCATCCCACACTTCCTTCCGCACAGGAATTTAGGAATGGAAACCAAATACTCCATTATGATAGAGAGAATCAAAATGATATGTTGTATAAGCCATGCTTTAGATGGTATTCCATACTAAAAGTCTCAAAAACTCATTGTAGGGAGACTCAGCAATAGGTTCAGTGATGCTTGTACATTCCATAAAAATCCAATTCAGTGAGGCCTTGAGCAATAATCAGGCATTGTAGCAATAGCTAATGGTTTGCCTTGGGTCCAGAGAGTGGCTGGTCGTTGGCAGCGAACCACAGAAACTGGGAGGAGAAAACAATACGGGAGCAATATTATTTGCCATCTAATTCTCTGTAATCCTGAAGGGTGGTTATGCTGAATGATAACACACAGAGGAAAGATTAAATATAATAACATAATGTTCACGCTCTGTACCAGAAGTTATTACTTTTGGCACGATGGAGGCAGATGGCTGGCACTGGCCATTGCCAGGAGGTGTTAAGTGGGTAAGTGGAACTGAGGAATAGAGTCATCTGTGGGGAAAAATGACAGTAATGAACTGCTTGCAATGCTGTGAAAATTCAATGAATTTGATTAAACACAGATTGCAAAACTGTTTCCTGGACGATCATTGGACACAATCATTTATGTTGAAATGCGCTCTCTCTGATGACAAGTCATACAGGAAAACCACTGCTTTTGAGGCCAATTTGTTGAGCAACTTGACAAAAGGGGTGGCCAAAGAGATAAAAAAAGAGCCCTGCCCTCCTAGCCTCCTGCCGTCTCCAGGTTTCACACGCACACTATTGCCTGACTGCTGGGGAGCTTTCTAGAAAGGGCAAGGTCAGCATAATAACAAGTCATCTTGGCCTTGGGGAACTAATTTGTGTACTCTTTCTGTTAGATCTTTATTTTATATTCTCCACGACCACACTATCTATTTTAGATGAAGGTACATACAGTATAGTTTATCTCGTGTGGTTAAGACAGATGACGATACAGTGGTGACTGAGCAGTTTCATGCATGGAGTTTGCAGGCTCATGTCAAGAGTACAGAAAGAGGAGAGAACAGGGAGACATTGTCAGTAAAGGGTGACTCCAGGATCCACACTAGCATGCCATGCCTTCGTTTCTTTTCATGACATAGTAAATGCAGAAACGGAGACTAAGCATTTAGAAATGTGTGACAGTTTGACCCTTCAAACAAATCTAATACTAAACAAATGGACTTTGTGGTGTTGGCACCTATCAAAATTTGCTATTTTTCTGCTAATTCGTTTTTATTATACTTCAAAAGTTCTGTAATGGGTTGGAAGTTTTACTGCAGATAGTTTGAGAATCAACGAGTTGGAGTTGCAGAGGCAGATTCAGTCTGCATTTCCTACAAGATGTATGGCTTTAAGCAAATTACTAACCTACTTATATTTTGGTTTTCTCGAATCTGATATTTATTAGATTATGTCATTATTAAATAACTGAATACACCAAGAACCACTGACAAGAACTATTGAAAAATTACTAAAATATTTAGAATATCCATGCCTACTCACTTGAACAATGCACAAGTTGAATGATCAGTTAAGTTCAATGGTATAGAAGTGGATCAGGTAACACACACACTTGCTTCGTTCCTATTTTCAGTTTCTGAGACAACAAGTATTTTTGGCCATCTGCCTTGTTCCAGACATGGTTCCAACTGCTAAGGGTCTGCAAGTGAATAAAAATTGCAAAGATGCTTGCCCATGAGGAGTTTGTTTTAGAAGGGGCTATAGTTGATACAGAATAGATGTCATTAATAAATAAATTGTATAATCTATTTGGGATTGAAAATTGTTATGGGAAAATAAAACAAGCATAGCCAGGCAAAGAAAGAGGGCAAATTTTGGTTGTGTGGTAAGAGTGAGCTTCAAGTTAAGGAAATAACATTTCCACAAAGATGCGAAGGAGGTGAAAGGACATTCTAAGTAGAGGTAACCGTCAGTGCAAAGATTCTGTGTTGGCATGATCTAGTATATTTGAGGAGCAGCATGGAGGCCAGAGTGGATGAGAGGGAGAGAATAAGAAAAAGGTGAATAGATGAGGACAAAGTGGCAATTTGAGTCAAAATAGACCATGTGAAAACTTGGTTTTTCACTCTGAGATTGGAGCCATTGAAAGTTTGGAAAGAGAACTGACATGGTTTACTTACGTGTTAAAGGATTATAAGGCTATTTCACCAATTCAAGTAAAGATGATGTTGGATCCAAGCAAGATAGTAACAGTGGAGGTGAGAAGTGGTCAGATTCTGGGTAAATTGCAAGGCAAAATCAGCAGAATTTCCTGGCATTGGATATAAGGTATGAGACGGAGAGAGAGAACGATAAATCAAGGAAACTTTCAAGGTGATTAGCCTGAGCAACTGGAAAACCACCATCATCTGTGATGCTGTAAGCTGTGCATAGAACAGATTATATGGCACTGGGGGCGCATCATGAGTTTTGTTTGGGACATGTTAAGTCATACTCATCTGTCAGACAATTAAGTATCTTCAAATGTCAAGTATGCAGTTAGAGAGTTAGAGTCTAGAGTTTGTAGGAGACGTAAATATGGGCATAGCTGGAATAAATCAATTTAAAGCTAGGAAACTGGATGAGGTTACCAAAGGAGAGAGTGCAGACAGAGAAAAGAACTACTGACTGAGATCAGAGAACTTTGGGCATGAAGAAGTTATGGAGAAGAGGAAAAGTGAAGGAAGCTTAGCAGGAATGACCAGTAGGACAAGAAGACCTTCCATAGAGGGTAGGGTTTGGGAAACCACATGGAGAAAATGTTTCAGGAAGAACTCATCAACAGTGTCTAATGCTGCTGGTAGTCAAATAAGATAAGGACAAAGACCTTTGGATTCAGAAATGTGGAGTTCCTTCATGAACATGTAAAGATGTAATGATTTGTGGAATGGTAAGAAGAGAGTCCTATGGAAGTAAGTTTAAAGGGAATAGCCAGAGATGCATTCGAGACAGAATATAAATAAATCTCTTAAGGAGTTTATAGCACAAGGGAGCAAATATATGGGGCAATCGCCGGTAGCAGAAGTGGGGTCGAGAGAGATTTTACGTAAATTGTTAAGAGTGCTTCTCCTGGGGAAAAAACATCAAGTAATTAATAGTACAGGTCAGAAAGTGGGAAGACTTGAGGTATACTCAAATGAGCAAATTCTAAAGACTAAACTAGAAGCTGTTAGAAGTGAATACAGTCACAACAGAGAACACCTCTAAAGCATGAGCGGGAACCACTGTAAGAATGGCTTGTTTGATTTCAAGGGCTACACTTTTTAAACTCTGTAAGTGGTGCTTACCAGGCAAATTGCACAATCATTTGTTTGCAAATGCAAACTCCTTTGTAATCATCACTGAGCAATTTGTACAATCACACATTGCTTCAAACGCGTAATTAATACTGATACTTAAATACTAAATTGATAGGCTTTCTTGCTCTCTTGCTCACAAGCTATTCACATTCTAGCTGTAATTAAGAATCAGCAGAGACAGTTCTTTAAGGTAATAGGTGCCAGAAATTTTCTGTAGTCTCTACCGTCTCTGGTTTTACGTTGATGTGTATTAAGTGAAGGTAGAAAGAAAAGCAACAATTCTCTTTCTTCTCATTTTTTGTCTTTCAGAACTTTTTTCCCTAATGAAGGGAAATGAAAATATATCAGAGATGTGTGTGCCTGTGTGCGTGCGTGTGTGTATTTATATTAAGTACACACATACACACACATATCTTTGGCATATATAAAAATATTTTGCATTTTATAATATTTCTTTTATTTGTATTTCTAAATTTGTATTTATTATAATGCATAAAATAGTTTATTTCAATATCATGGTACTCACTTATATGAAATACTACCATCTCAGAGGCATAATCCAAAACAAAAATTTTAGAGACTAACATCACAGTCTGTTGCAGATATTCTTAGTCAATGGATGGTTTTCCTCTGTCATTCAGCTCCCCTTATTCTTCCTTCTTGCAATGTTGCCTTCCTTTAGAGTGATGGAGAAAGCATATCTTATTAACTACTTTGGCCTGGAGTGACACATATCCTTCCATTTGTGAGAATAAGTCATGATGTAAGGAGGCCTGGAATGCAGTCCATATTTATTCCAGTCTCCGCTTCCAACATAACTCTGTACTATGGAAGGTAAAGCATGCCACTTTGGTGGCCACCCAGCTATCTGCTACAGGGAATGGGCATTTCAAGGTCAAAGGCAATCATATTATCTGATGTCTTTGCCTAGGGCATAGTTGAAAGAATTTGGAGTTCTATATAGAGAAAAGCTAAGGGAAAACATATAAGAATATCCTAATATGACTTAATCTTTGATAACGATACCTTACCTCTTGATCGAGGTAAGAAAGTTTTGCGGTTTTTATGTTTTATAGGAATTATCAGCCTTGGAAATCTGAAAATGAACTACAAATCTTGTCATAGTCTATACCTCAAAACTAGCATTAATTATGTATTTGGACCACATGGCATTTATTGCTTTCTTATTTACAAGATCACATTAGTAACAGTGGCAATGATAAAGAATAGTCAACATCAATACTGTCCAAAAGAATAATAACAGGAAAATATAGTGTCCTGGGACAGCAACTAAAATCAAACTTGGATTGAAGACTAGGAAAAATGATAATTTTTCATCATCATTGTAATCATATAAAATATCAAATATTTTCTTCAGTTTGACATTTTAATCATGTCACATGCACTTCATATAGAGATATTTCTTTGAATTGTTTTGTGATTTCTTTAGTTTATATAAATACATACATAAAGGATATTATATATGTGCATCCCCATATATGTATATATGTGTGTGTGTGTGTGTATATATATATAAAACAACCTTAGGCTTGTGTTTTTCTCTTAGTTTGAGAGTGTAATCTGTGCCCCAAACCCAGGATGCTGACTGATTCAATGAAAATGATTTACAAGGTCCGAGGCCTATTATTATAGAGTTCCATACAGTTATGTGTAAAAATAAAGACATGTACACAAACGTAATACATATTAAAAGCAGGAAGCACCATATGAAAATAACTGAAATGTCATGAGGGCTTCTAAGACAGAGAAATTGCTTCTTCTTGGACAAACAGGGAAGAAGTGAACTTTTTTTTTTTTTCTTGCATGGCTTATTTGGGAGAACTGTGATTAAGTTTTACTGGGATATATAATATATGGAGAGAAACAATATAAAGGAGAGTAAAAATAAGGCCAGAGGTAAGTTGAACTGAAATGTTGGAATGATTAGAAATTTGGTAGGCATTTTAAAATCAATGGGACCAACAGGTACATGACAAAGTGCTCAACATCACTCATCATCAGGGAAATGCAGATTAAAACCACAATGAGCGCTGTGAATTGTGCAAGACTGTTGAATCTCAGATCTGTACCTCTGAAACAAATAATGCAATATATGTTAAGAAAAAAAAAAAAGAAGAAGATAGCAGGAGGGGAAGAATGAAGGGGGGAAATCAGAGGGGGAGACGAACCATGAGAGACGATGGACTCAAAAACAAACTGAGGGTTCTAGAGGGGAGGGGGGTGGGAGGATGGGTTAGCCTGGTGATGGGTATTAAAGAGGGCACGTTCTGCATGGAGCACTGGGTGTTATGCACAAACAATGAATCATGGAACACTACATCAAAAACTAATGATGCATGGTGATTAACATAACAATAAAAATGTAAAAAACCACAATGAGATACCTCCTCACACCTGTTAGAATGGCTATCATCAAAAAGACAAGAGATAAGAAGTGTTGGCGAGGATGTGGAGAAAAGGGAACCTTGTGCACTGTGGGTGGGAATATAAACTGGTGTAGGCACTGTGGAAAACAGTATGGAGGTTCCTCAAAAAATTAAAACTACAATTACCATACAGTCCTGCAATTCTACTTCTGGCTCTATATCCAAAAGAAATGAAATCACTGTACTGAAGGGATACCTGCATCCCCATGTTCATTTCATCTTTATTTACAATAACCAAAGCATGGAAAGAGCCTAAGCATCCACTGACAGATGAATAGATAAATAAATTGTTACACACACATGCACACATACACTATTCAGCCATAGATAAGAAGGAAATCCAGCCATTTGTGACAATATGAATGGACCTTAAGGGCATTATGCTAAGTGAAATAAGTCAGACAGAGACAAATGCTGTCTGATCTTGCTTATATGCAGAGTCTAAAAGAACAACCCAAACTCATGGAAACAGATCAGCTTTGAAGTTGCTAAATATGGAAAGTGGGGAAATTGGGTGGAGATGATCAAAAGATACAAACTTCTAGTTATAAGATTAATAAGTTCCGAAGATGTAAGATACAGCATGGTGACTATAGTTAACAATACTGTTTGGACATTAGAGTTGCTAAGAGTTGTTACCTATGTGAGGTGATGAATGTTAACTTGAACATATTGTCGTTACCATCTTGCAGTTTAGACATATATCAAATTATTATATTATACATCTTCAACTTATGCAATGTTATATGTTAATTATGTCTCAATGGAACCAGAAATATGCACATACCAGAAAAATAAATAACATCAATGGTGAGTTTATGATTGTATCTTATTGTGTATAAAACTGTCATCAGTATATAAGGATTCGAAAAAAAAGCTGAACTTTAGGAAAATTAATTTGGACTAAGATTAAAAGTTGAAAAAGGAAGCCTTTTGGGTGGAATTGTTAATGTCTGAGCTGGGATATAACAGGTGAAAAGAAGAAAAGGAACTAAAGAGAAAGGCATTGGAAGAATTCTGTTCAGTGGGGCTTGAGAGCCTATTGCACAGATCCATGAGTTTGAGGAAGGTGTAAAAGATGGCTCCAGATGGCAGCCAGGAAGGACGGAGGTTGTATCCATTAGCGGTCATTTGAAAGTCATTAGAAGTAACAATTTATATCGAAGGAAATAAATTCCATTTTGATAAAAACAAACATAATTTCTGCCAGCCCACCACTGAGATGAACCTGGGGAGCAGATCTCACAAATGCGGAGCTGGACAGAGAAGAGGGCAGAGCCAGAATGTAGATTCAGGAAAGGTCTAAAAGAGCAGGTCATAGAATCATATGCAGGAAATGAAACTTGGATGAATGCTCACCTACAGGATGAGGAAGGAAGATCAAAAGGCACGAGTTACATATGTCATACATAACATACATATAGTCTAATATAACACAGAGGTAAATATGTTAATGCATAGAAAGGTTTTAGCACAGTGCCAGGTTCAGAGTAAATGTGTTTAATAAAAGGTTGGCTATTCTTATGATTGGGTGGGGGGACAGGTCAGGACATTGAAGTGTTATGGATGACAAGAGCCTTTAATAGGATCAATTTTGCCACAGTTTCAGATGCTCTAATGTTGGGATATATAGACAGATATATTTGGAATATATCTATAAAGACAGAGATGGAGAAAGAAATAGACCAAGAGATAGTCTGCTCTCTGGTTGTCCCCAAATATTCTGCCTTTCTGAAGTCAATATTGGTCTTTTGCATCCCTCCCAATGAACTGTGGAAAGCTTAGTGCGAGTCCTTTTCAATATCGCCAAAATCTGTATTGTTTGTATCACTGAAGATCACAGGCCATCTAGTCGGACTCCTGGGTTAAATCCTGGTTTCATTTCTGACTCGCTCTGTGAGGTTGGGAAAATTGCTTACTCTTTCTGTTCCTCAATTTGTTCACCTGTAGGGGGTCATGATATTACCTCCATCACTCCGTTATGTAGATGAGTTAAGTCTTTCAAAAGCAACTTTCCCAGCATAACTAATAGAGGTTAGATAATATTGTATTTGCTATTTTATGTTCCCATTAAATTATATACCCCTGTTGTCCTATCACTTTCTACATCTGTTTTTCTCTTCCTACCCATGCAACCCCATACAGAGTATTATTATAACTGTTGTAGCGGAAGTATTGGAGTAAATTAAGAAAGACAACAACACGGTGCAAAACAGTTCGAGTATCAGCTTACCTTTGAGTAAGAAGCATCCTCGAGCTGAGGTTGCCTGGCCATCTCGGCTGTGAGGCATTTGTAAGAGCTATCCATCTCACTCAGGACCTGTCCCACTACTGAAATCATCTCAAATCTGTGTTATTCTCTACCTTCTGGGCTGAGAGACATAGTGACATGATGTATAGGGAGGCTAAATGAATTATCTAGTCAATGAAATAGAAACTGGCAATTAGCATCAGAACTGAAGTCAATTCTGGAATATAAAAACAGAACCCTCCATGCATACAAAAGTATTCTGTAATGATAATAGTTACACCCACTGATCCTGAAAAGTTTGTCACAATTTAAAATATCCATAGACAACTTAAAAGGCTCTTCCCCATTCTTCCAACTAAGTGAAACGAAAATTGCTCTCTCAAACTGAAAGATCTGAATACGATATGAAACAGAGGTAGCACATGATTGCCCTGATCTTCTGTCTACACTATGTTTTGTTTGTATGTATGTTTTTGTGCAAATACAGAATCCTAATGTTTTTAAGAGGTAAATGTCAGTCATTGTTATCATAAACCCTGCCATCCCCTATTGTTTATAAGGGACGAGAACCAATCTGATTCACAGGGGTTTTTAGGTTGGTTGGTTTGTTTGTGTGGGGTTTTTTTTTAAGATTTTATTTATTTATTTGACAGAGAGCTAGAGAGCACAAGTAGGCAGAGTGGCAGAGGGAGAGGGAAAAGCAGGCTCTCTGCTGAGCAGGGAGCCTGATGCGGGGCTGGATCCCAGGACCCTGGAATCATGACCTGAGCCGAAGGCTGATGCTTAACCAACTGAGCCACCCAGGCACCCCTGTTTTTTTGTGTTGTTTTTTTTTTTTAATACCTGCCAGGATCTGTGGCCATTTGAGTTTGTACCTAAGTAAACACCAAAGACACATTTCTATTGTCTTACTGGATTTTTATATAAACACATTATTCAGGTGAACTTTTTCCAAATTCAAGCTTAAACAATTTATTCAAAAATATTAAACATTCATATTGAACCTTTTTATTGGTGATATGATGTCAATGATATCTTATTTCCCTATGTTTCTGGTGTCAAAAACATTGTCATTTTTCATTTACAAATGTGGGACCCAACTGACATGCCCCAGGAAAAGGAATGTGAAATCCCTTTGCTTTGTGGCCCACAACCTAAATATATAGAGTTTTTATTTGCCAATCATACCTCAGTAAAGCTGAGGGAAAAGGGAATCAGGGCTTTCAGCAAACCCAATTGCTTATGTACCCCTATTCTTGTCAAAGGCACATTTTCATAAACATTTACACACTGTAAATCTTGGAGGAGAGGAATATTAACTAGTTTTATTTTTTTCTAATCACTGGCTCATTTAACATGAAAAAGTAAATGACATCTTAGCTTATTTCATTTATTTTTTATATTGCTTTTTTACTAAAACTATAAAAATAAAAGGCCTTAGGTATCATAATTTGCAAGCATGAATGATTAGCTGGATGCAAATGCTCAGTTAATCACTCAGGAACACTATTTTGGGGTCTACATGGCCTTCTTTATAGTGGCAATAAAGACTGGGGGCCATTTGGGCATTAATTTTTCACATAAAATGTTAATGAGATGCACAATTGATGACTATTCTTTCATTTCTGGATTGTAAGAGATAGTCCGTGCCACAGTTCTATTTACCCTAAGAAGGATTTCTTAAGTAGTAAATCCTAAAGATGTCCTAACAGCTATTATCACAGTTCTGATAGAAGTGTATTTACTAGATGGCTAAGAAAACGATAAAACAACAACTCAGTAGGTGAACTACACCCATTTATAAGTATATAGGGCTCTACAGTTTACCAAACACTTGTGAGTATATAAAACAACAACTCAGTAGGTGAACTATACCCATTATAAGTATATAGGGCTCTACAGTTTACAAAACACTTGTGAGTATATGATCTTGGGTTGGGGCTCCCTGGCAGACAGACTCTGAGTTGGAGACAAGCATGTAAGAAGCTGAGCACAGTGCACTCTGGGGAAGGAAGAGGAAGGACAGGCACTGGGGAGGGGGGAAATATGTGTGATGCAGTCAGGACCCCACATGGACCTCTAAAGCTGGGCAGCTCTTTTGGGGTGTCCTGAGTTGGGGTGAGGTGGGTTGGCTTTTATGATTCCCTGTTGACCAATCAATGCATGTGGGCTGCCCCAGGAAGGGGGCATGACATGGGGAGTGGCAAATCATTTCAGTTGAGGCACTTCTAACAGCCCTTGAACATTTGGATGTTTGCCATTGCCCTCCCCAGTGTTTTACCCAGATCCCTTGGGAGGATGACTAGAGGAATCATGAGCATGTGATGGGGTAGGGTCCTCCCTCCCAAGCACCTAGCCACTCCTTCAGTGAAAGAATTTCTGGTCTGAACACTGGCTTTGCTGCAAAAATTAGGACAGAACCGTAACACTGAGGCCCCTATCTCCAGCCTCCTAATCCTCCATGCTGGATTTCTTTTGATTATATGGCTGTAACAGGACACTTATTGACTGTCCATCAGTTTGGCCCTGAGGACAAGTTCTATTAACTATCCCCACAATTCTCTGGGCCTGGCCCTCTGGTTGCCATGCTGACCTTGGCACTCATTGCAATGCCCGTGTTCACCAGGCTTCTGATGGTTAAGCTCTGCCACCTGGCTTCTATAGTTTCGAGGTTCCATGATCCCTATTGTTATTAGCCCAGCTGAGTCATGGGGTCTCCTACAATTAGTCTCCCTCAGCCACGGGTTTCCTATAGCTTTGGTAAAGGGCTGATCTTTCGGGCCTACTATGGAACATGGTTATCTGGTGGGTTTTCCCAAACTAACAGAATGTGCCAATCACAGCTATTCCCTTCCCCAAGCCTTTTATTCCCCTCTTCCACTGTTTGCCCTGGCCTGTAGCATTTCCACTTCACTTGCCAGGGGCCACTTTCCTACTTTTAGGAACCATGTCTATTAGTTTTCTGCTCATAACTAATTCAACAGCTTTAAAAAAAAAAATGTATCCATTGGCCCACTGCATTTGACCAACTCTTAGATAGTCACTTTTAACAACAAGGCTGTTCGTTGTGGCCCTCACCCACTGCTCCGAATTGCACGAGCTCCTTCAACCAGGGCAGAGAAGCTGCCATCCCCATGGCCTGTCCCATCTGGCAAAACCTGCATGCCTACCTACCAAGCAGGGGTAGGCTGGGAGCAGACCTGTTCCAGATTCCCGCTCTTTTTAACCAAAATTGAGCAGATTTTTCAAGAGTTAAATGTATGGAACTGGTCAATTTCCAGAGTGTTTAAAGGGTCATATTTATTTGTCCATTTCTATTGCGGTTGTTTGGGGAAAGCTTTTGCCTATATCCTTGCTTAGCTGTGATTCAGCTTTTGGAAACTTCTTTTAGAATCTGTGAGTTATCCCCTATTTTTCCAAAAATTAAGTTAGAGTCAGTTTTAGTTGCTTTAAAGCAAAGAACCCTAATGAATAAAACTAGATTTGGGGGGTTATTTTATGAGTCAGCATTTCAGAAATGCACTTTGCTTTGTTCATTTCATAATGTTGCAAAGCATTTTACGTGAAGAAATTTTGCTTTCTTTCAAAATACATTCTCCTTTTCCTGCAAAGGTATGTTCTCAACTAAAGAAATCAGGAAAACCATAAAGAAAACTCCACAGTGAGATTAAGTGTCTGTTTCTTTTCGTTCACACATGTTGTTGACTATGTGGCTCTATTTCTGTCTGCAAATGCTTGCAGCGACTCCACTGAGCTTGGTTAAAGACTCTAAGTATGGTAATGCAAACCAGACACCAATTCCAGGCCAAATGTAGTATTTGAAGACCTATTTGAAAGGCTAATTTATGAGAATGCTTAATGCTGGTGGCAAGGAAATAGTTGGAAATTTCTCTGGAACATCTTTACTTTTAATGAGAAGGAAGGAAAAGTCTTCCTGAAAAGCAGTCCAGAAAGATGGCATAGCCAATTCCCAGGACCACTAGAAGCAGGTTTTTGAGGTTGATGTGAGCCTACAAAGGCTCAAGCTGTGATGTGGGCAGCTGCTGGCTGGCAGAATGAAGGCCACCTATACCTCCCATCAGACCTGCAACTAACTATCAGCTGTGTTGCTAACAGCTGGGAGGCAGGCCAGACCTGGACTGGGTGTAAATGGCAATTACCTTCCTGCAGAATTACATCTCCATGAACCAGGGCATTCAAAAAGCAAATGGGAAGGATCTAAAATAATTTCACTTGAGTCTCTTCCTTTAGCAAATTAAGCACAGTTATGTGTATAGACATGTTGAAAAACAATCTTTCTTTCTTGGATTGTATCAGAGCTCTGATGCCCTGAAGTTCCTTTTCTTTACTAGGAAGGTCAACATGTGTAGAAGAAGCATTTTTTAATGGTTATGATGAAAAGAAAATAAGTGGTTCTGCTCTGAAGCTAAACAAGATTCATCCTCGGAATAATAATCACCCAGAGGTCAGAATATTTCCTGGCTGCCCTTTAGTGATCCATACAAGAGGACTTTTCAAAAAAAAACCCTCTCAGCAACTGGGGGTTCAGTTGGCTTCCTGGTCTTTAGCAAAATGAAGAGATGTGGTCCTCATGCCCCAATGTGCTTCTGGTTTGGGAAGGAAAACTAACATTTGTTGGCATGTTCCTAAACTAGAATTTAATAAATACTTGGACTTGAGGATGGAGCAAATTGTAATGATAGTAAACAAACATCTTTGTATTCTTATCTTTCTTTTTTTAATTTTTAAAAAATTTTTAAAGATTTATTTTTCAGGGGCTCCTGGGTGGCTCAGTCGTTAAGCGTCTGCCTTCAGCTCAGGTCATGGTCCCAGGGTCCTGGGATCAAGCCCCGCATCGGGCTTCCTGCTCAGCGGGAAGCCTGCTTCTCCCTCTCCCGCTCCCCCTGCTTGTGTTCCCTCTCTCTCTCTATCTCTGTCAAATAAATAAATAAAATCTTTAAAAAAAAAAAGATTGGGGCGCCTGGGTGGCTCAGTTGGTTAAGCGACTGCCTTCGGCTCAGGTCATGATCCTGGAGTCCCTGGATCGAGTCCCGCATCGGGCTTCCTGCTCAGCAGGGAGTCTGCTTCTCCCTCTGACCCTCCCCCCCCACTTGCTCTCTCTCTCTCATTCTCTCTCTCAAATAAATAAATAAAATCTTTAAAAAAAAAAAAAAAGATTTATTTTTCAGTAATCTCTACACCCAACTTGGGACTTGAACTCACCACCCCAAGACCAAGAGTTGCATGCTCCATTGACCAAGCCAGCCAGGCACCCGCTATTCTTATTTTTCTTATTTTTTCTCCCAGATATCAACTCCTTCCTCTATATTCCTTATATCTGCAGATGAAAGCTAACCCCCAGCCTAGGCAGCCATGCTCACAAATGAGCACTATTTCCTGTGAAGATTGTTGGAAAGAAGGAAAATAGGCTCATCTTAAAAACTGGTGCTGAAGGGCACAGTTTATTTTGCTCGATATAGATGTAAGTGTGTGTGCATGCTGGTTTGTGCACACATGAGGAGATGGTGAAGTTCTCGTCAGTAGGTAAGGCAAACATCTCGTGCAATTACAGTGAGCCTTGGAAATTTATCCAAGAATATCTAGCACAGCCACTTTTTCCTTCAGTGTTCGAACAGCTGCTATTTCTTTGGTTGAACATCAAATGAAGTAGGTGACTTGTGTTTAGGGACCAAAACACACACACATACACACACACAAGCAACTTATCTTTAAACATTAGAATCCTCTGCACACAAGGAGAGGGATAGAAGACTGAGACCTGAGTAGGGAGAACAAGATTCATGCCTCCCATTTCCTGCTCACTTTAAGACTGCCAGGAGCAAAATAGCCAGCACCATTTAAATTAGCCCTTTCTCTCATTTTAATTATTATTATTTTTTAAAGGTTTATATATTTATTTTAGAGACAGAGCTTTGGCAAGCACGGGAGCAGGGGGAGAGGCAGAGGGAGAGAGAGACTCTCTAGCTGATTCCACTCCATGTGGAGCCCCTCTTGGGGCTCTCTCCCAGGACCCTGAGATCATGATCTGAGCAGAAATCAAGAGTTGGAAACTCAACCGACTGCGCCACCCAGGCGCCCCTTAATTATTATTTTTAAATTAGCTGCTAAGCACATATAATGGATTGTGTTGGCTTAAATGGTGTGCTGTACCTACATAGTATATTTATTCTAAGTGCATATGCACTTTGGGACAGCGATGATACCTTCTTTTCCACATTCTCCTAAAGTTCTTTTCCCCGTGTGCTGTGTCAAAAAAACTGGCTGGCTGAGGCATCTCCACAATCTTCTCTTATTAAACACGCAACTCGAAAGTTTTCCTGTCTTAAAACAAGTTCAATGGGGCGCCTGGGTGGCTCTGTCGTTAAGCGTCTGCCTTCGGCTCAGGTCATGATCCCAGGGTCCTGGGATCGAGCCCCGCATCGGGCTCCCTGCTCAGCGGGGAGCCTGCTTCTCCCTCACCCACTCTCCCTGCTTGTGTTCCCTCTCCTGCTGTGTCTCTCTCTGTCAAATAAAGAAATAAAATCTCTAAAAAAAAAAAAGTTCAATAACAGGTTGTTGGCAGGAGTCCTCTCATCAATTAGGCACACCTACCCTGTGCCTTGAGTTATCCTGATTATTTGAATGGTTTGATTTCCACAAGATTTGTGATTGCATATTTGAAAAAGCAAGGTGGGGACAACAGTGGGAGAAAGTCAGGAATATTCAGAGGCCAGTGAAAAGCCTGGTTGATTCCATCAAGTAATCAACCATTCAGCTTTGTTTGGAGCATAATTGATCTTGCCAGGGCTCTGCCGCAGTGTCTTCAACAAGGAAGAATAATTAGAAAATTCCTTAATTAGTGCTCCACTTAATCTTCCATTGTCAAGGTAAACACTTTGATTAAAATAAGTTGTACTCAGGAGTAACTACAAACCTATTTCAAATTTCCATAAACTAATTAAATGTTCCTGCCCAGTTCACCACCTCAGCCAAGGCGGCCCTTCCTGACACTTGCAACAACTGGGGAAGGATTTTTTTTTTTTCATTTTTTTATTCTTATGTTAATCCCCATACATTACAACATTAGTTTTAGATGTAGTGTTCCATGATTCATTGTTTGTGCATAACACCCAGTGCTCCATGCAGAATGTGCCCTCCTCAATACCCACCACCAGGCTAACCCATCCTCCCACCCCCCTCCCCTCCAGAACCCTGTTTGTTTTTCAGAGTCCATCGTCTCTCATGGTTCGTCTACCCCTCCGATTTCCCCCGCTTCATTCTTCCCCTCCCGCTACCTTCTTCTTCTTCTTTTTTTTTTCTTAACGTATATTGCATTATTTGTTTCAGAGGTACAGATCTGAGATTCAACAGTCTTGCACAATTCACAGCGCTTACCAGAGCACATACCCTCCCCAGTGTCTATCACCCAGTCCCCCCATCCCTCCCACCCCAACCCCCACTCCAACAACCCTCAGTTTGTTTCCTGCGATTAAGAATTAACTGGGGAAGGATTTTAAGCAAAGCAAATGAAGGGTTAGTTTTTGCCAAGATACAAACCCTGAGGAGCAGATCCTCAGCCTTTCTTTTCTGCTGAAGATAACAGAGGAGTTCGTCAGCCATTTTCAAGCTGTCCACGTTTCTGAGGTCAGCCTGGAGTGACTGAGGCTTTCTGTAGTGGGTCACACAATTTAGCCTAATCAAGGGTCCCTGGGGAGCGCGCGCGCGCGCGCGCGCGCGCACACACACACAAATGCACATTCCTGGGCTCCACTCTCAGATTTTAATTCTGTAATTGCTTGGTGGTAGAATTCAGGTATTTGAATTTTTAACAGTCTCCCCAGGGGTTCTAAAGAGGGAATCCCACTTTCTCTGCCACTCCTGTGACCTCCCAATTACCTTATTACTACTATAATTGCTGTCGGTACAGTTTGAGCAAGTCACCATTGGGACTCAGCTGTTTCTGCAAGGAAGCGCTCGCACTGAGGGAAGTCCCCCTAAGGTTATCTTTCACTTGCCTTCCTCCTTGGTTTTAGCTTCTTCATTCATTCGTATATTGAACAAGTATTTTTTGAGCACTTACTCTATGCAAAGCCGTTTTAGGCACTGGAGATTTCCTAGTGAAAACAAACAAAACTCAGACCCCCAGGGAGTTTGTATTCTAGTGAAGAGAGACAGAGGAGGGAGAATTATTCAAGTATTGAGAATTCCAGGAGTGATGAACACCATGGAGAAAATTAAAGCTGGGGCCAGGAAGAAATTGTGGGAGGTGGGTATTATTTTAAACTGGATTGACATGAAAGCTCTTGCTGTCAAGTTGGAGTTTGAATGAGCCTGCCTTGAGTTTAGTTGGGAATTGTCTGTTCCTGACACCTCACACTCTGCCAGAAAATCAGGCCAACACAGAAGAAAGCAGAGAGAGAGAGAAATTGGTTCAGGCAAACTTGCTGCAGACCCTCAGTCCAATCATGTCTTTATTTCTTGGTAGGACAGTAAATAAAATAGACTGTTAAATTCACTCCTCTATTCTTTAGCAAGGCAAAACCATAAATTCTCTTTTTGATTAAGAAAGGAATCCACTGTGTTTGCCCTTTGCAACCAAAAATTCTAATATGTACTCTAATAACATTTATTTGTTAAAAAAGAAAATCTATTGTGTTTTCTCACTACGTTAGAATATTGTAGAAAATTTAGAAAATATAGAAAGGCAAAGACAAAAAAATAAATCTTAGGACATCATTTGAAGGATTTTGCTGAATATCCTGTAATATGGCTTAACTATCAAACAAAATTCTATTGTGTATTTGAATTGTTTATCATTGTTGTTGGTAATGACTCCCAACAAAATTATAAGAAACATTTTTGAGGCAAATTCTTTCCCATCCATAATTATTTCTGCAGGATATATTTCTGGAAGTAGAATGAAGGCTCAAAAGGTACACACGTATTTGTGGCCTTTGAAATGAAAGTGCCAATTTGCCCTCAATTAGAATTGTATCAGTTTTGATCACCGTTATAAGTAGATGAAAGTGCTTATTTCTTTATACATTCACTAACACCCAAAATAGAAGAAGATCTCTCCTTTCTTATCAAATCATTATATATATATATATATATATATTATTCCTGGTGAGATTCTATTTTTGCCATATTAAGAATTTAATATATTTCCTCTTTTGTGAGTTGATTCTAATACCTTTAAAATATTGAGGTGTCTATCATTTCTTATTGATTTTTACTAATGCTTTATATATTTAATATGTTCCTTCATTGGTGATAAGAATACAAATTACAAGTATTATTATTTATTGAGCCAAGCACAAAGGTAAGCTCTTTATATACCATTCAATTTTCCTACCTTAATAATATGAACTATTATCATGCTTTCCTCTTAGCTATACACTGTGTAAGACATTCACCTAACGAACGATGAGATTGCAGTTAGAGGGGTGAAAGTGTTTGAGATCACACAGCAAGTAAGCAACAGAGCTGCAATTTAAAGTCAGGTCTGCTTGAATCCAAACCTATGTTTAAACATGACGCTAAGTTGCTGTTGATTATTATTTTCTCTCTATCCCGTAGTTCAAGGGTCAGCAAAATCCAATGCACAGGGCAAATCTGGCCTGCTACCTATTTTTTTTACAGATTTTATTTATTTATTTTGAGAGAGAGAGAGAGAGAGAGCACGTGTGCACAAGCCAGGGGAGGGGCAGAGAAAGAGAGAAACCTCAAGCAGACTGCATGGTGATCATGGAACCCGACGTGGGGCCCCATCCCACAACCCTGAGATCACGACCTGAGCCTAAATCAAGAGTCAGACGCCTAACCGACTGAGCCACCCAGGCGCCCCTGGCCTGCTGCCTATTTTGTAAATAAAGTTTTATTGGAACACAGCCACATTCATTTATTGCTACTTTCCTTACCTTCGTGCACCAGTAGCATATTTGAATGGCTGCAGAGCCCTCAAATATTTACTATCTGGCCCTTTACAGAAAAAGTTCCCTGACCCTTGCAGTAGCTTCCCATTCCCTGGAAACTATATAGATAGTGGATTTCCTGGATCTATCCTTTATTTCCCCACATCTTACTTTTCTCTCCAAATTTCTATCTAGTAATAAACAAACTACTGTCATGCCTTTATGTTAGCTAGACATTACGCAGGAACATAATTCATTACCTCTACTGATACTTTAATTCAAAAACATTTTATTTCCAAATATCCTATTCTCAGTCCCTTTTGTTTCTTAGCAGCTTGTCTTGTTTTAATGACACAGCATCTTCTTGAGCGCCATTAATATTTAGCTTTTAAAGAAGTTATTTGGTAACTTCATAAAAGCTGTTTCATTCAGGGGGGTATTTCTGTCTTTGAATTAGGTGTTTGTATGAAGGTCTGGATTTGTTATTTCTGGAAACCACTGTGGAGCTCTCTCAATGAATGTGTATGCTCCACTTAAAAATCCAGAAGGACAGGGCACCTGGGTGGCTCAGTCGTTAAGCGTCTGCCTTCGGCTCAGGTCGTGATCCCAGGGTCCTGGAATCGAGCCCCGCATCGGGCTCCTTGCTCCACAGGATGCCTGCTTCTCCGTCTCCCACTCCCTCTGCTTGTGTTCCCTCTCTAGTTCTCTCTCTCTCTGTGTCAAATAAATAAATAAAATCTTTAAACAAAAAACAGAAGGACTGGGGTACCTGGGTGGCTCTGTCGGTTAAGCGTCTGCCTTTGGCTCAGGTCATGATCACAGGGCCCCACCACGTCTGGCTCCCTGCTCAGCAGGGAGTGGGCTTCTCCCTCTCCCTCTGCTGCTCCCCCTGCTTGTACTCACTCTCTCTCTTTCTCTCTCTGTCAGATAAATAAATAAAATCTTAAAAAAAGAAAACAGAAGGACTTTCCTTCCAGTGACCTCTCAGTTCACCCTGCAGGTGGTTGAGTTCAGTCTATTGTCCATGTGCACCATCCGCTCTGTCCCTGAATATCGTCAGTAGGAAAATGGATTCTGTGTGTGTGTGTGTGTGTGTGTGTGTGTGTGTGTGTGAGAGAGAGAGAGAGAGAGAGCCTGTATATGTGTGCATACACACGTGACTGAGGGATGGGTTGAGATGTCTATACTCCAAACGCTTCTAGCCATTACCCTCTCTGATATGGGTGAAATTCCTCTGGGTTTTCACTGTCATGTAAATTCAGTGTGTTTCAGAACAGGGTGGATGTTTCCTTTCATTTGATCATAATGGAATATATTCTGGCAAATAGTCTCTGGTGTTTGTAGAGTGAGGTTGGGCCCTTCCTAATTTACAAGGCAGGAAAAGCTCTGTTCTCTTTTTTCCCCCCATCTTTTTGTTTAATAGGGATGAATGTGTGGGATCATTTCAGTGAAAAGAATGCATTACACAGGGGCGCCTTGGTGGCTCAGTCGGTTAAGTGTCTGCCTTCGGCTCAGGTCATGATCCTGGGATCCCAGGATCAAGCCCCCATCAGGCTCCCTGCTCAATGGGGAGCCTGCTTCTCCCTCTCCCGCTCCCCCTGCTTGTATGCTCTTTCTCTCTCTCTCTCTCACTGTCAAATAGATAAAATCCTTTTTTAAAAAAAGAATACATTACACAAACCTGATTGTTCTTCATAAACTATAGTATTTTATAGGAAACTCATAGAACTTGTTAGTAGGACTCATTTCCTACATAAACTAAAGCAACAAGAGGCTGCAAAACTGGACATAGTGTACAAGTCAGTAATGATAAAGGAGGCATCATAGAGTGTGCTGGTCAGACAATACTGAAAAAATTCATTCCCAACCTGGTAGCACATTTGGAAGGGGATGCTGACAAGCCCTTCTACATCAAAAAGATAGCAACCATGATAGAGAGTTGTCTGGAATTAATGTCATCTTGTTGAAGACTGTCTTCAAATTTTGCCTTGGCTTCCAGAGAGAAGTGGGAACAGTGATAATATTGTTACTATAGCAGCAATAATAACAATGTTATCATTGTTCATAATAATAGGAACATAGCATAACACAACATAACATCATTGTTCATATTTTTATGAACAATGTAACAATATTATGAGCAGGAAAAAATACATTAATAATGAAAAGTTATAGGGAATCATTATTTGGTTTAAAGTAAGAAATACCTTCTACTTAGATATATCCAAAAACTGAGTATGTCACCTTCTGAAAAAATATTAGATCATTGTAGTTAAAAGCTTACTTTTGAGATTAAAATAACTGTGTGACCCGGAGGAAATTACTAAACTTCTCTGAGCCCCTAGTTCTTCATCCCCAAAGTGATTTACGTTGCAATGATTAATTTTTCAGGTAAATTTAAAGTTGAACTAAGATTCTATTCTATACTCATAACACAGGGTTGTTATAGAGATAGAGTTAAAATGAAGTGTTCTTAGAACAGCACTCATGCTCAGTAAATGCAGTCATGTTGCCCTTGATGTGATGTGGTGAACTTCCCATCCCCTAGGTGTATTCAGGTAGAATCTGGATGTTCTTCTGCCTGGAATCATGCATAGGAGATTCCAGTGTTGAACTGGAGGTTGGAATAGATTGTTTGGTCAAGTAAATTTTGATCATCACATATGAACTTACTCTGATTTGCATATCCTTCTGGTTTATTTATGCCAACAAGTATACATTGACGGCCAATATGTACCAAGATCATGTTGGGTGCTGCCATTCCAGCACAAAATATAAGATAAAGTCTGGATCCCATGGAGCTTATATTCAAAGGGAGAGAGGAGATAAGAGGTAAACCTTAAAAATCAAAAGAACAACCGATAATGTTAAATTCTCTGCTTCACTTTAAAGAGGGATCAAGGAACAGATTGTGACTGGAAAGGCCCCTTTGAGGAGGCAGCGTTTGCCAAGAATGACATCAGGGACCACCTTTGTGAGGACCATAGGCAGGAGCCTTCTTCCTGGATTGGGTGTTTGTTCTATTTATTCTCTGTACCTGGAATGCTTTATTGATTTGCCCTACAGAAGAGCTGTTACAAAGATCCTAAGATAGAAATAATCTTGGAGTATTCCTGAAATAGAAAGAAGGTCAACGTGACTGGAGCACAGACGGAGAGCAGGTGTGATACCCAAAAGTACCCATTTCTCCTTTTGTTCTGGGCACACAGAGAGCATGCATTGCTTGGTTCCCTGGCAGTTAGACAGAGACAGCTGACATTTCTGTCCACTGAAATGCAAAGATCAATGGCACATATTCTTCCTCAATGGAGCAGTGGAAAGCCATTTATGGTTCTCTAGTGTCTCTTTTCCTGTGGGAGTGAACGTGGAAGGTCTTGTGCTCAGGTGGCTCATTCATCAAATGGAAAATGTCTCATCTCAGAAAGAGACTATATGAACAAGAAATAAACTTCTGTTATGTTAAGCCACTGAGACGGTGGAGTTGTTTGTTAAAGCGTTTACAACCTACCGTATCCTGACGAATTCAGGGAATGTCTAGCAGTAGAGGATACAGAAGTAGGGCCAGATACTGTGAGTTTGTAGGCCAGGATAGAGTGAGGATTTCTGAACAAACATAATGAACAGCCCCTGGGCAGCAAATACGTTATGTGATCTGTCAACTACTGATTCACAACAATGCCACCACTCTTGAATTCTCAAACCCGAATCCCTCAAAATTTGCATCATCTTCTGAGGTCCTATCCCCCCAACTTATATCAGCTACATTATGAGATGAGACAGTCAACTAATATGTTTTATGGATCTGGGGGCAAAAGAAAAAGAAAGAAAACAAACAAACCAAAAACAAATATAATACATTTTCTAAGGATATCTTTCTAGACACTCTTCATCTTTTTAAATCATTTTCTCTCTACTAAAACCATTTTTTTTCTTTGTTTTATTTTGTTTTGTTTTCTGGCTTTTGCAAAGTTACTGGCATTTGCCAAAAGTACTTATCAAATAGAGAATTAATTTATAAATATTTGTTGTAATTTTCTTTTTCTATGTTTGCATTTCCTTTTAAAGAAGGAAAGTTGCCAAGTTCCAAATATAATTAAATGCACACCTGTCTAAGTTCTAAATCTGAGTCATAATTAACAACATTTTAAAAAGAAATAAGCTACATGCCATATGCCTTTCTTGTCAATAGTCAAGTCAATTTTATGTCATGTATAGAAGTCACTGAATGCATGACCACATGTTTAATATTAGTTTTTAAATGTCCTTGTAATGATGATATTATCAACTAACTTCACTAAGGATTTAGTGCTGATATACACTAGGCAGAATTATGAGCACCATATTATGTACTGTCTCATTTAATCTTCACACGACACCATTAGGTAGATTTTATTGTTATGCCATTTTATTTGAGGAAACTGAAGCTCAAGAAAAGCTTAATACATTGTCTAAGGTCACACAACTAATAAGTGGCTGAGCCAATATTGAATCAAGGCAATTTGACCAAGGATCCTACATTTTTAATTATTATGAAAACTATGTGATAACAAAAGAAAGCTAATGAGGAAAACATTTACTTGCAGTCAAGAAGGTAATGTACTTACAGACTGACCGCTCTGTGATTTGAGGCAGATAGGTGATGACATTTTCTCCCTGAGATGGAAAGTTAGCTCTGGCATTGGAGACTGTTATGTAAAATAGGTTATTTAATTTCTTTGAATCTTAACATTCTTATCTATAAAATGGGGGTGATAATACCTACCATACAGATTCATGGTGAAGAGTAACTGAGATGGTATATATACAGTGCAGCTAGTAAGCATTCAATAAATATCAACTATTTTATTGAGTAAGCTCTTTATTTCCTTCCTATCCCTCAATGACATATTAGGGATTGGTGGTACCTGTCTATAGATTGTCTTATAATCTGTGAATGAAAGATGCTGGATACAAGCAATGTTGATAGTCCCTTCAAGAACCAAGAAAGATTTTTAAAAAAGCATCTTTTGATTTATTGTGGAAGAAAATGTAATGTGCACTAAAGGTAAATAATAGCGGTTTCTTTATATATGTGTCTCTCCCCACATGCCTATACTGACTTTTGTACATGCCGTATGTCTAAATTTCATGAAGGACCATTCTTTGATGAAAATCCATCGAGCTTTTTTTAAGTACAAATGACAACTTGATGGGTAGATAGATGATTGATAGATAAATGATAGATATGTATATATGTATATGTAGCTGTAGTTGTAGATGTAGATATCCACGTAGACACATATACATGGATATAGTACAGTTTTATATATAGTTATGGATATAGTATATGTATGTGTATTTAGATAACAACATTGTGTGTGTGTAGGTATAGATAAAGATGAGATATATAGATATAAATATACATATGGACACGGATATGGACTTGGACCTGGACATGGACATGGATATGAACATGGACATGGATATGGACCTGGACATGAATAAGGATATGGATATAAAGAACTGTCAAAGTCCAGGAGGTTATGTGACTGCAATCACAGCTGGGTTTTGGTCTGGAAAGAATATTTTTTGGATATAAGTTCTCATATGAGGGAAAATGTCTCATTATGCTGATTCTGATGATAAGGAAGGATGGAGTGCAAGAACCCTCTGGAATCTTTTTTGGCTTCCCTGGGAGTGAGCAGGCACCTGCATGTCCCGCCAACTCTCCAATGAAGGAGGGACAAATTTACTCAGAAAAAAAAAAACAGGTTGCTATTAGAAAGGGAAGCAGATACTTGGCTGCCTGAAAACAAATGTTCATTTTTTTCTTTGTTTCAGTTTTGTTTTGTTTTGTTTTGTTTCCAAATAACCTTCCAAGTTAGGCAAGACAATCATTACTCTGTAGATAGTAATGGTGGTTCCTTGAGGTTAATATCCAAGTTCATGGTGCTCGTAAGTAAAAGAGCAAGACTAGAAGCCACATTCTCACCTTCTTTTCCATTAGCTTCCCGACTACCTCCCTCTAAAAGGATACTAATCTATTATTTGGTTTCTCTCAACTACAAATCACCTTATTTTTCCCTTTCCCCCTAAATCATTTCAGTGGACTGCAAGCTACAGAGAAAGTCTGTGTATCACTGTCAAATCGCCTTTTGGACAATATCACCCTGCCATGTTTCTGTCTAAATGAATCTGCAACACTGACAGGAGAAAAAATATATATAAAGTAAAGGTCCTCATTGTTCATTCAGGGATGGTCTGGGCTGGAGGTGGCATCACCAGTGCAGACGAGCTGCAATTAGGAGATGCTGGCTGCCTCCCTGTGTTCCTGGGCATCGGTGCCATCACTTAAAAGGGCATTTTTGCTTTGTCTCTGTCTCGGCTTTCATTCCACTCCTGCGGTTCACAACCATGGCAGACCCTGAACACAATTTTATATTGTACGTGTGGACACTGTCTGTGACATATTGACCTTGCTTCAGAAATGTGAAGCAGAGGCTCGCTCTTCTAAGCATAAGGAAACAGACCATACCGGTGTGTACTGACATAGAATGAAGAACTTCAGAAGGTGTTTTTTTAAGGATTTCCTGAAAATCAGGGGAATTTAGCTAGAGTTGAGATGTTTAAAATTCTTTTTGTAACTGATTTGAATCTGCCCTGTGAAATATTGATCCAAGAAAAAAAATCTATCTTCTAACACCTACTCACACAGCCCTTTGGTGAGTAGGGAGGAACATATCTCTTTCCCAGCTCAGATTTCCAGGGTTTACCAGCGATAGAGGGGAAGAGGGTGTAGGCTAATCATTCTGGTTTTCATCCATTCATCTGTCAAATGATACTGAAATAGTATCTGACACGAAGGCTAGCACTTAACTTCCATGAGTTTTTATTTGAAATATACCAAGTCTCAGAATGTTCAGATATTTATGTGATTCCACCTGACAAAATTCTATCAGGATCCCCGTGGTAAGATAAAGGAAAGGGGCAAACGTGTGCATTTTCTGAAAATATTTTAGGAGTCACTTTTGAGAGTCAGCCATGCTCAGGAACTTCTTAGGACAAGTCTTGACTTGAGGGATAAAGATGGGAATTAATCACAAATATGGAGGATGGCAAAGTGAAGATTTCTGGTGTACAGGAAAAAAAAAAATAGAGAGTTCACAGCCACAGTGGATTTGGATTGATTGGCAAAAAATGGTCTTGGGCCCTTTTAAGTCTGCCAGCCTCAATACTGACCCTTGCCCTACAAACTCACCTCAATTCCCACTGTGTAGGTGAAGCCATGAAAGATATTTAACAAAGTTCTTAGAACTGGGAGATGGGGAACTGAAGTCACTTGTCATCCTAATGGACTACCATTTCGCCTCTGTGACAGCTTTATTGTAATTGGTTGATTTTATTTTTTATGTATATAAAGTAAGATTCACTCTGTGGACACAGTTCTGTGGGTTTTAACAAACGCATAGAATCATGTATCCACCACTACAGTCCTGATCCAGAAAACTTCCATCACCCAAAAAATTCCCTCGTGTTTCCCTTTTGTAGTCAGTCCTCCCCTCCACCATCAACCCATGCAATTACCAATCTGCTTCCCATTCTATAGTTTTTACTTTATTAAATGCATTGTATAAGTGGACTCATTTTGAGTCTCACTTCTTTCACCCTGCATAATGCATTTGACACTCATCCATGCTGTTGTAATGTATCAATAGTTCACTCTTTTTTATTGCTGAGCATTATTCCATTTTATAAAGGGACCACACAGTCTTCTATCCACTCTTCAGTTGAAAGACAGTTTCCAGTTTTTAGAGATTATGGATAAAACCACCATAAACATTTCTGTATAGGTTTTGGTGTGACCATAATTTGTCATATTGCTTCGATAAATACGTAGGATGGGAATTGCTGGGTCAAATGGTAAGTGAATATTTAATATTATAGGAAACTGCCACAATGTTTTCCAAAATGGATGTGTCTATACCATTCTGTAATCCCGCCAGCAATGAATAAGTGTTCCAGTTGCTTTGCATCATGGAAACATCAGTTGGTTCTTTTTTCCTTTTTCTTTTTTCCATAAATATTAGGTGTGGAGTAGCATCTGACTATGGATGTATTTTTGCGTTTCTCTAATCCACTAATGATGATGAGCTGTGTTTCATGTGCTTATTTGCCATCCTTGTATGTTCTTTCATGAGATGTCTATTAAGTATTTTGTCCATTTTCTAATTGAATTGTTTGTTTTCTTGCTGTTGGGTTTTGAGATTTCTTTATACATTCTCCATAGAAGTCTTTTATTAGGTATGAGTTTTGCAAATATTTTCTCATTATTGTGGCTGGCCTTTTCATTCTCCTAACTTTGTCTTTTGAAGAGCAAAAATTTTCAGTTTTGGTGAAGTCCAATTTATCCATTTAAAAAAATTGTGGGTCATGCTTTTGGTGTCATATCTAAGAAATCTTTGCTTAACTCAAGGTCACAGAGATTTTCCCTTGTGGGCATTTTTTCCTTTTTTCCAAGAAGTATTATGGTTTTAAGCTTTTAGGTCTATGATCCATTTTGAGTTGATTTTTGTACAGCGTGCAAGATATGGATCGTGTTCAATTTTTTTTTAGTATATTCTAGCATAATTTGTTAAAAAGACTGTCCTATCTCCATTTAATTGCCTTTGCATGTTTTCAAGAATCAATCAACCACAAGATGTAGGTCTGTTGCTGGACTTTCTAATCTGTTCTATTGATCTATCTGTCTCTCCTTTCTCCAGTACAATACCTTTACCCTTATCATTTGGCAACTTTCTGCATGTGTATTATATTTCACTGGAAAGTGAAATGTCATTTTTCACTAAAAAGCCATTTCTTTCACCATTTTACTGCATGCATTTTTAAGAATATTTTGCTTTCACTCCCCGTTTCCTTAACTTTTACCTTTAAAATTCACAAGCCAACTAATCTGAAAAAGCTACATACTCTGTATTTCCATTTATATGACATTCCGGAAGAGGCAAAACTATAGAGATGGTAAATAGATCAGTGATTGCCAGAGGTGGGATGGAGGGCTGATGGAATAGGTAACAGTTGATTTGGGGTGGGGGTGTGAAGGGAGGTGAAACTATTCTATATGATGCTGTAATGGTAGATACTAACAGTATGTGTTTGTCAAAATCTCATAGAATTTTATAGCATGGAGTGAACTTTAATGTATGCAAATTGAAAATAAAGCATTTAAGAGATTGAGGGATCCCAGGATGGAATACAGACCGTGGCTAAGGAATCAAACTATATTACAGATATGTGAAACACACCCACTGAAAGGAATGGGAGAAAAAGTCACCGACCTACGTAACTGGAAATGAGCAAGTGTAAGACTAGAGGCAAAGGAACTTTGCATGAGCACTGGCGTTGATAAAGGTGTTTCCCACAGGGATGGCAGTTAATAACTCTGAAATCACTGTGCATGTATACTAGAACTGAACAATTAAGTAAATGGATGGCAGATGGGGGGAACCAGGTTTCGTATTGTTGGAGTGGGAAGTTACAGACCAGTAAGGGAGAAGGCTCTGGTAAAGATTAGTGTTGGAGTCATTAGCATGATTTCATTTTTAGCTTAATGTAGATACAGATAAATATATATAGGAATTTTTATAGGTATGTGTATACATACAGATTAGTATATATGCATATATTAGAATCAGCAGTGCACTGCAGCCATGAACACATTTAATGCCCAGATTTGGGCTTCTAATTACATTCTCCAATAAAAAAAAAAAACTATGTCTTAAAAAAAAAGGAAAAGTAAAAAGGCTGATTCTAAGACTGGACAGGAAATATGCAAAATGAGCCTGAAGAGTCTTATTGTGCCGGAAAGTAAGGAAGTGCTCAAAATCCAAAACAAAACAAAACAAAAAACCGCATTGATGGGAGTATGTCCAAGGAACATAGGAGCCAACTGAAAGAGCTTCCAGGGGCCAAAGCTGAAATACTTAAGCAACAAAACAAAGTAGTATTGGATCATAACCTAAAACATAAAATCAATATTCATGATATGTACTGGTATAAGTAAATGATTGCATAAATGAACAAACCGGGGGGAGGCAGGCAAATGTTCTGTACAGAAAAATTCCAATAATTTATTTGCCCTTAAAGAGATGAGGCTTAGTTTCCCATGCCTTAAGTGTGGGCTGCATAGAGTGACTTCTTTCCAAAGAGGACACTATGGAAAGGAGGAAAAAAGAATAACTATGCAGGGTAGAAACCTGACAGACAGGGCTTCACCCAGGTGATCCAGGTCAATGACAGAGATAAGTCATGTTCATACTGTGTACTCTTGATACGGTGTGATAAGAATGCCATGGTCCATCTTTTGGTCTTCTTTTCAAGAAACCATAACCCCAGTCTAATTGTGAGATCATTAGATGAATCCCAATTAAGGGATGTTCTAAAAAAGATCTGACAAATACACCTCAAAGGTGCCAAGGTCATCAAAAACAAGGAAAGTCTTAGAAACTGTCATAGCCAAGAGGAGCCTAAGGAGACATGACAGCTAAATGTCACTGGGATCCTTGGATGGGATCTTGGAACAACAACAATAAAAGACATTAGTTAAAAACTAAGAGAATCTGAGTAATGTATGGACTTTAGTTAATAATACTTTATCAATATTGTTTCTTTGTGACACATGTACTATAGTAATATAAGACATAAGAAATGGGTGAGGGCTATGTGGAAACTCCTTATTCTATTTTTGTGACTTTTCTATAAATCTAAATCCACTCTAAAACACAATTTTTTTGAGGAGAGAGAGAGAGAGAGCATGAGCAGTGGGTTAGGGGGAAAGAGAGAGAAAATCTTAAGCAGGCTCCATGCTGTGCATGGGGCTCAATCTCAGAACCCCAAGATCATGACCTGAGCCGAAATCAAGAGTCAGACACTTAACTGACTGAGCCACCCAGACGCCCCAGAAAATACAAAGTTTTTTTAAGTAAAAAAAAAAGCCACAACCTTTTCTGCCTCGGTCTTAAACATGATATTCTAAGGAAGCTCGTCTCATTTTCCTTCACCAATCTAAAATTCCTAAAATTATTTCTGAGAAGGATTATGGGGCTTGGTCTCATCTCAAGGACAATAGTGCCACATCTTCCACAGGCTCAGGTAAAGGGGTGGTTGGTATGCCACTGTTGGTACAGAAATCACCAACCATGCATTCTTTGTGATTCTTCCTACTAAGAGGTGGAGGCTCCATTTTTTAAATCTGTACTGTCCTGCCACAGAATGTGGCAGTAATGGCATGCTGGGACTTTTAGGGACAGGACCTAATAGCTTTCAAGCCTGCTAGAATCCCTTGAAATAGACAATCTTGGAACATTATCTTGGGGAACTGAAATGCCTTGCAGTGAGAAGCCCAAGCACCATGGAAAGAGCAGGTGTAAGTTCTCTGTTGGAAGCCTCAGTTGAGCTCCAGACATTTGTGCGAACCATGTGGGATGTCCATCCTAAATGAGACAGGTCGCTCTTCGAGATGATGCCAGTCCTGATCAGCATCTAATGGCTACTGCATGAAACAATCAGGGTGGGAACTGCTCAGCTGAGCCCAGTTCATCTGCAGACCATGAGAGGTAGTAATAAATGGTCATTTTAAATCACTGGTATTTGCAAAAAGAGAGAGTTTGACTTCTTCTTTGCCAATCTGAATACCTTTTCTTTCTTTTTGTTGTCTGATTGCTGTTGCTAGGACTTCTAGTACTATGTTGAACAATAGTGGCGAGAGTGGGCATCCTTGACGTGTTCCTGATCTTAAGGGAAAAGCTCTCAGCTTTTCCCCATTGAGGGTGATATTCACTGTGGGTTTTTCATAGATGGATTTTATGAACTTGAGGAATGTTCCCCCTATCCCTATGCTCTCAACCGTTTTAATCAGGAAAGGATGTTGTATTTTGTCAAATGCTTTTTCTGCATCAATTGAGAGGACCATATGGTTCTCCTCCCTCCTCTTATTAATGTGTTCTATCACATTAATTGATTTGCTAGTGTTGAACCACCCTTGCATCCCGGGGATAAATCCCACTTTGTCGTGGTGGATGATCCTTTTAATGTATTATTGGATCCTATTAGCTAGGATTTTGTTGAGGATTTTGGAATCCATATTCATCAGGGATATCAGTCTGAAATTCTCCTTTTTGATGGGGTCTCTCCCTCCCCTCAGAGGGAGAGATGAACCATGAGAGACTATGGACTCTGAGAAACAAACAGGGTTTTAGAGGCGGGGAGGAGGGGGGATTGGTTAGCCCAGTGATGGGTATTAAGGAGGGCACATACTGCATGGAGCACTGGGTGTTATACGAAAACAATGAATCATGGATCACCACATCAAAAACTAATGATGTATTGTATGGTGACTAACATAACATAATAAAATTTTAAAAATAATAAATAAATTAAATAAATAAATAAATCACTGATATTTGGAATGGTTTATTTTATGCAATAGATATCTAGAAGACTCTGTTAAATGTTGCAGCTTGAAACTCAATTTCCTAGGAGCATTTCATGTACAAACAACTACACAAAAGCAAACATTTACTATGTGCCTCTGATGAGCAAGACATGGTCCAGCCCTTGAAATTTCAAGCCTCAGTGATATCACATGGTAGGAAAATAAAGCATTTTTCAAGAAGTCATTGTGACTTATCTTGAAGATATCACCAGCCATATGATTTATTCTCTTCTTTTAAAGGATTACTTACTATTTAAAGACTACCTACTGCTTCTTCTTGATTATGTCAGAAGTATGACTAGTTGGGGTATACCAGGAACCTCTGAGGAGATAAACATATCTGATAAATACCTGAACCTAGGTAAATTGAGAGACTCTCAAAATTATCCTCACCAAAAAGCAATACTTTGGATTAATTTATATTTAATAGATTACTAGTATTAGACCTTTGAAGCAACGTGGCTCTTCTATAGTCTCTTTTATAGAAAAAAACTGTTATCAATATGCCAAGACTCTGTAATGTTTTAAAACCTTGAGTAAAAGTTAAAGCATCCACAAGTTACCATCTCTACCTCCATGGGTTTGTTATTATTAGGACATTATGAAATGCAGTTGAAGTGGAAAACTCTTGCTTGGTTCAAATGCTTTTATTGACATCTTTTCTTCTTATTAAATTACTTTCAGTTCTTTTTTTTTTTTAATAGGAGAGAAATATACAGTTGGCCCTTGAACAACACACATTTCAACCAAGGAGGTCCACTTATATGTGGATTTTCTTATAGTGCAGAACTCTAAATGTATTTTCTCTTCCTCATGATTTTCTTGATGACATTTCTTTCTCTAGCTTACTTTATTGTAAGAGTACAGTATATAATACACATAACATACAAAATATATGTTAATTAAGTATTTATATTATCAATGAGGCATCTGGTCAACAGCAGGCTATTAGTAGTTAATAGGGGGAATCCAAAGTTATACGTGAATTTTCAACTGCCTCTGTGTTGTTCAAGGGTCAACTGTAACCATGTGCAATTTATACCAGTAACGCAAGGGAAGAGGTAAGATGATGTATGGACATAAGCTTGGGAAAGAGCAATAAGCTAGCAAGGTGACAGATGTCTTAACCCTAGCCCAGGTAAACTCAGAGCTAAGCATAAAGGGAAACAGTATGGTACAGCAGTTAAAAATTCTTGTCACTGAAGTAGATGTCCTGTCTTACCCACTCACCAAATTTGTGACCTAAGGGTTTCAAGCTGTTAGAGAATCACTTTTAAAATGTACATATATTTTGCCTCAGAGACTTGGAGAGTTAAAATATGATTAAGCTTTGAACATGTTTAGCAGAGTCCGGCATGTACTAAGCAGTGGTAAACAATGGCTTCTAATTTTAATAATAAATTGAGAACAAAATGATCTTGAATCTCTCCATCAGATTCTGTGTCCAGGCTTCTCCTTCTATTTCTTTCTCTGAGGAGAAGACACCGGTGCTCACGGATATAATTTCAGCTCATTAAAGAGAATATTCCCTCTGACCCCTCTGTTTTAGAAACCATTATTACTGTCAGAGCAGGGGCTAGGAGAAACACCTGTAGGGCTTTGTGATCCTGGGCAAGTTATTTAACCTGTCTGTGCCTCCATTTTTCATCTGTAAAATGAGGTTGATACAGTACCCACCATATATGGTAAATAGGGGGATCAAATAAGATAATACAAGTAAAGTGCCTAAAACAGTGCCTGTCACAAAGAAAGCATTCACTTCGCTATTATGTCTTAACATAATAATAATTATAATAAACATAATAATTATTATCAGTGTAAAAAATTATCATGAGATATATAATCAGTATCCTAGTATCTTGATATTAGTCTTGTCATTAGTCTTTTCCCAAACTAGTCTTTCTTTCAGACTTTCTGAAACACAGCTGATGCTCAGAGAGGGTGTTTGCTTTATCTAAGGTCATTTGGGTAAAAGGAAACAATGAGGATTTTACAGCAGTGCAAGAGAGAATTGGCTGCCTCTTAACTGGAGCTCTGTGTTTAATAACTGATGGAAAGGAAAGGGACCTTTCTAAAATCACTGCTAAAAGACACAATGGTACCATGATTTTTTTCAATACTCTGCAAAGTAAGCTAAAATTCATCTTTCAAAGAAACACTAGTAAAACACTTGTCCTTATTTTTCTTCTATCTTTTACCCGTGTCTTTGCTGAGTCTGCATCTGCACCATCCATGCCGACTTGTGAGGCTTAGCTGATGACCTGCAATCTGGGGAAAAGGCCAAGAGAGATTAGAGCTGAGGGAATGTAGGTCCCAGAGGGAAGGGGTGAGCCACACAGCGGGTTTCCAACAGTCTGGCTCCACAATGCCAGGGTTTCTAAAAAGGATTTTGTGATGTTTAGATTTTTGTGAAATGAAATAATATACCTTGATGCAACATTTACTAGTTTCTAGAACAGTCCAAGTCAATATTTTTAAAGTTCACATCAATATGACTGATTAATATTTTTGGTTTATGTAAATTTCATTTCTGTAATAATGTATAGTATATGTGTTTAAAATATTTCACTAAACTTTGTGCTGTTTTATGGAAGTCTTAATGTAATGCTCTGAATCATATATGAACTCTGAAAACTAACCTTTATTTAACCTATTTTATAAAGCATTGTTAGTCTTCCTTACAATTCAGGTTTGGTAATTTATTCCAAAGCTTACACTGAAAGCAAACACAATAAAAACACTCCTTAAAACCTAGCAGCATTAAAGCACTAAAGATATTTTGATTTTAAAAAAAATCAATGAACCAAATAGAATAAAGTAGATCTAAATTCGATAAGGAAAGGATTGCAATCCCTCTTGTCCTCACCCCTGCAACTCATTCATTCAACTTGCAGTGACAAATATTTGTTAAGTTTCTTCTAGGCACCAAACTATACGGTGGCTGGTGTGTAGACACTGGTGAGAAAAACACACATTGACCCTATGGGGACAAAGAGCAATATATAGACAACACACAAAGAGACTTATAAATAAATAAATAAATGAATATATGACTATAAGTTGTACTGAGTGCTATAACACAGTAATAATAATAATAAAAAAAAACCCAGTAATACCAGAATAGCATACCCTGTATGTTTCCTCCCTCGTATCTAATTTCCCCTTTTTCCCTCAGCAATAAAACTGCAGCTTTTGTGGTGGTTGTTTTTGTGAGGAGTGAGGACAGTATGCCCTGTTCATAACAATTACATTTCCCAGCATCCTTTTCAACGAGAGCAGCCCTCTAACAGAGATCTGACCATCCGATGAAAGGACACATTGCTTCCAAAGGGGACTATCGGCTCAATAGTACCAGTCTTTTAGTCAGGAACTTGGACAAAATTCTGGAGCAGAGAGTAGTGATTTTGTGACCTTGAGGCAAAGAGCATGAGGCCATGGGTAAAGACAAAGGGAATTTGGCTTCCTACCTCTGGGCTCCCTATTATGTGAGAGAAAAGGTACACCAAATTTATGGGAAAATGTATATTAGTCAGGTTTTCAGTTGCTCATAGGCAAATGCAATTCCTAATTAAAGGTGGGAAGTGCTGAGAACTTGCTTAGAAAAAGAGGTGGAAGGATTGCAATAAAATTAAGCCTAGAAGTGCCAACAACTGAAGTTGGTTCAATTTTGGTTATGTCTATACAAACAGATGCATAAGAACAAGCTGAAATTTTAGAAAACACACACACAGTCTCTACACTTTGAATTTTTTAAAAGATTTTATTTATTTATTTAAGAGAGAGAGAGAGAGAGAGACAGAGAGAACACAAGCAGCGGGGAGGGGCAGAGGGAGAGAGAGAGAAGCAGATTCCCTGCTGAGCAGGGAGCCCAACGTGGGACTCAGTCCCAGGATCCTGGGATCATGACCTGAGCTGAAGGCAGACGCTTAACCACTTAACCAAGTGAGCCACCCAGGCACCCCTACACTTTAAAGTTTTTAATAAAAAGATAATATATTTGACAAACACTCATATTCATACAATAATTTTAGTCATTTACTTACATCTCTTTCCATGTGCAGACCTATATATTTAATGAACTAAATGGAAATATCCATTCCTTAGGTTTACTTTTGACTAAAATAATAGTTCTCAGCTTTGGTTTGCAATATTAGAGTATCTGGGGAGCTTTAGAAGTCACATCCAACCCCTCACCCCAGACCAAATGAACCTTAGAAACTCTGATTTTGTACGTCTGAGTGCCCTAGGAGGGGCCAGGATATTGGCATATTAAAAAGAAAAAAAAAACAAACAAACAGCTGATTCTAATATATGGCCAGTGTTGAGAGTCACTGATAGAGAAGTGAACTTTAGTCTAGCCATCCACATGCCTGAATTGTCTGAGCAGGAAGGACAGTCAGGCCGAATAACATAGTGACGAAGAACCTCCTCTCTTTCATCAGAAGAAGATCTCAGTTCAAGTTCTAGCTTCACTAGCAAATAATTGGGTGGTCCTGAGAAAATCATTGGATCTTTCCAACTTTCCATGTTTTTATTGACAACTAAATGAGATAGTGGATGCCACGCACTTACCAATAAAATATTATCAACATGCAATATAGTTAAGATCTGCATCAATACAGTTATGTTTCTGCATCCAACATAATTACATGAAAATGACTGTCTTTTTGTAATTTGGAGGATATTTGGGGGATGGTCTCACTGAAAATGCAGGCAATGGGAGATGCCAAAATGTTCTTTATGGGTACCGTGGAGACACTAAGAGAGTGACAACCAGCACACCTGAAACTAAATGCAGAAAGAAACCTTTGTGAATGCATTTGGAGGAAGCACATCAGATTTCTTAAGATGCTATGAAAAAAATAAAAACAAATTTTAAAGATAGTCGTTTCCAATATGAGCCTCCCAAAAAAGACTCTCGAGGGCAGGCCCACCCAGTTGCAGGCTCTGATTTGTAAGCTGGTGGCTCCTTGCAGGACAGGCCTATGTAGCTGCTCCCCGGTGGGTCACAGCAGGAATGTTATTTTTTTTTTTTTAAGATTTTATTTATTTATTTGACAGAGAGAGACATAGCAAGAGAGGGAACACAAACAGGGGGAGTGGGAGAGGGAGAAGCAGGCTTCCCTGCGGTGCAGGGAGCCTGATGTGGGGCTCGATCCCAGGACCCCGGGATCACGACCTGAGCCGAAGGCAGACGCTTAACGACTGAGCCACCCAGGTGCCCCAGGAATGTTATTGACTTAACCATGGGTAATGGTTTTTCAGAGCGACCCCAGGGAAGCCAGAAAGCAGAAGTTTCTTCATTATGATAATAGTATTCTAGTCTTAGAGTTAAACACTTAAGTCCATCTACCCTGACCTGTTTATTACAAAAATTTAAAATCCACAGCCCATAGGTTAAGTGCCTTGGTTAACTCATTCTAAACAGTTGATGGCAGGCCGTCACAAGCCCTGAGGCTCCTGATGTCAGTTCTAGTGCCCTTTATATTTCTCTTAGAAGTGTGCTTTCCAGTACAGCAGCCCCACCCACACGTGGCTTTTGAGGGCTTGCAAAGTGGCTAGTTTGAGTTGAGATGTGCTGCCTCAGTCCCTTTGGGCTGCTACCACAAAGTACCATAAGACCAGGTGGCTTATAAACAACAGAAACTTATTTCTCTCAGTTCTGGAGTCTGGGAGGCCCTAGGTCAAGGTGCCCGTATGTCGGGTTCTGGTGAAAACCCTTTTCTGGGTCTCAGACTGCTGATTGCTCATTGTGGCAAAAAGAGAGTGAGGGGACCCTGAGTGGGGGGTTGGGGAGTCTCTAATCCCATTCATGAGTGCTCCACCCTTGGGACCTCATCACCTGACAAAGGCCCTGTCTCTTCACACTATCACAACGGGGGTTAGGATTTCAACATATGAACTTTGGGGGAATGGAAACATTCAGTGCTGTAAGTATAACATATACACTGGATTTTAAAGACTTAGTATGAAAGAATAGAGCACAATATTATTAATTATTACATTAATTACAGGTTGAAATAATATTGAGGTTTTTTTACATAAAACAGATTATTAATTTGTTCTTTTAGTTATTTTATTGTGGCTCCTAGAAAATTTAAAATTACATATGTGGGAGCATCTGGCTGATTCAGTCAGTGGAGCATGCAACTCTTGATCTCAGGGTTGTGAGTTCAAGCCCCATGCTGGATGTGGAGCCCACTTAAAGTAAATAGATAGATAGATAGATAGATAGATAGATAGATAGATAGATAGATACATAGATAGATAGATAGATAGATAGATAGATAGATAGATAGATAGATAGATAGAGATAGATGATAGATAGATAGATAGATAGATAGATAGATAGATAGATAGATAGATAGATAAAATAAAATGATTTATGTGGCTCACGTTCCATTTCTGTTGGATAGCCCTGTCTCAGATTCTCTGCACCAGGGTAAGTTAAAGGAACTGGGAGACACAATTACAAAGATCGACAGGGGAGGGATGGGGTGGCTGGGTGATAGACACTGGGGAGGGTATATGCTATGGTGAGCGCTGTGAATTGTGTAAGACTGATGAATCACAGAGCTGTACCTCTGAAACAAATAATACATTATATGTTAAAAAAAAAGAAGATAGTAGGAAGGGAAAAATGAAGAGGGGGAGCCAGAGGGGGAGACGAACTATGAGAGACTATGGACTTTGAGAAACAAACTGAGGGTTTCAGAGGGGAGGTGGGTAGGGAACTGGGTTAGCCCAGTGATGGGTATTAAGGAGGGCATGTATTGAATAGGGCATTGGGTGTTACACGCAAACAATGAATCACGGAACACTACATCAAAAACTAATGATGTAATGAATGGTGACTAACATAACAATAAATAAAATTTAAAAAAAAGATCGACAGTCATTTAAAAGTTACAAGGACACGGTCAGAAATGAAGAAAAGCTTCATGGAATAAAGGGGGTTCAGATCTGTGTAGTCAGGCATGAAATTCTAGATATGTTTCAAAGGACTCATCTAGAAATGTGGAAATGTCATTCAGTGAAAGAACATTGGGAGTGTCTAAGTCAGCAATTTCAGAGGCAAAACTTACCAACATTTAGAGGCTACCAGTTATCTCCTTTCCTGTGTCTTTTGTCTTCGGTAGGAGAAAAATTGCATATAAATTAGAACCCTTGAGCTGCATGCTTCTTGAGATCTTGACAAACAGATTCTAACATGCCTCATGGAGAAAATTTAATATAAATAAATTATTTTTATCTGAAAAAAATACCTAACAGAAGTATATTTTCTCTTTTCAATTTATTTTCTTAAATTGTTATACAATAAATTGTCTTTTATATGTTTATAATACACACTTTTGTAGCAAAGAGCAGTAGTAAATACGCTACTATAGATTAGACCATTGTTCAACCGAAGGGTTAGAATTGGGTATCTGTCTAGCTGGTTTTCTTTTTCTTTTCCTTTATTTATTTCCCTCTCCTTTTTTTAATGGATATTTATTTCTGTCAGGTTTAAGATGGAAATAGAAACTTGCACCATTATTAATTTTGCATCACAATAAATAAGCTTCATTACCAGCAGAAGCTTTAATGTCTTTGTGGAAATACATTCCTTGCTGGTTAATTCCATCTTTTCTCCATTTTTAAACTGCAGAAAATTTGCTTCAAAACCCAAAGATCAGGTATATTTCATTCTTTATTGAGCAAATAACAAAAGAAAAAACATTCATATTATTCAGGAAGTAATCATGGAGATACTTTATAGCTCATTTATATCAATATCAAACTAATTCAATGACAAGTCGAACATGGTGCCCTTTAATCATGGGAAACTGTAGGTATTTCAGCTGAATAAATTAAGGGCAATTAACTAAAAAATGAGCTACACACATGAAGCTCATTATTTTTAGGTTGAGGGATCCTTTTAATTTACTAGAATTGTTTCTTTGATATGCCAGATGCCTATTTCGCCCGACAAAATCAAAACACCTCAAAGCATGAAAGTGTGCACCCCATGTGTTATATCAACTTGACTTGATAACTAACATTAGCCATGTCATTTGCATCTATTATCTTGATGAAAAATAAATATTCCCTGTCTAAAGGAAACATGCAAGTTTAGAACTCTAGAAACATCCTAAATAATAAAATAAACATAAATTGAATTCAATTGTATAATTCATGCTGGAAAATCAGCTAAAATTAGGAAGACACAGGTTGGATATTGGCCACAAATTCCTGTTAAAAGGCACAGACAAACCACACGCTGGTTGACTTTTCTAAATATGGATGAGACAAAGAGAGATGTACAAATGCCTGTTTAGAGCACAGATGTTTGTGAATACATGTCATTTTTCTGAAACTTTTAATAAAGTATGCAAATATTTAGTAACACTGCCTTAGTATTCTAATGGTTCTGCCAACAATGTTAAATGATGGCTTTTAATGAGCCCATGTTAAAGGAAATTTAGTCAATTATGACTAATTTTTGCCAGTGGATGCCGATGAATGGTATCAATTCTGTAGACAATCTAAAACAGTGGATGCATTTAAAAATAAGCTGGGTTCTACAAGGCACCATGCTCTCAAAGACTGTTGGTTTAATGCTGTGTGTGCATGTATAGTCATTAGAGTTTTTGTATGTTCATATCGAAAGGCTTGCATTTCCTGAGATTATGGCAACTATCCTAAGGGCAAAATCCTCAAAAAAAATGTTGGGTGATTGATATGAATTTGCCATGGATTACAGTTTCCCAAAAAAATATTCTTTGAGCCTCTTTTACCATTCTAGACGTTCAAGATACAAGGGTGATTAAAATAAAGACCATGCATGTATTCTATCCAGACAATACAGCAGATAAAGTTATAAGTAAACATAGTAATGATGTTATGTTAAGGTTCTGTGAAGTAGATAGTGGTGTAGATGGTGTGAGGCAGGGACAACTTCAGCCTCAGCGGGATAGCCTCTCTAAGGGAGTCATTTTGTTTTTCTTTAACTGTTTGTTTTGAAAACACATCATATCGGGGTGCCTGGGTGGCTCAGTTGGTTAAGCGACTGCCTTTGGCTCAGGTCACGATCCTGGAGTCCCGGGATCAAGTCCCGCATCGGGCTCCCTGCTCGGCAGGGAGTCTGCTTCTCCCTCTGACCCTCCTCCCTCTCATGCTCTCTGTCTCTCATTCTCTCTGTCTCAAATAAATAAATAAAATTAAAAAAAAAAAAGAAAACACATCATATCTACAGAAATGTTGCAGAAATAGTGTAATTAACTCTGCATTCCCTTCTGTGTGCTTAACCAATTGCTAACACTTTGCCATATTTGCTATATATCTCTCTATATTGTCCTGGCCCAATTAAGAGTTGCAGGCATCTTGGCCCTCCACTTCTAAACACTTCAGTGTGTCTCTCCTAAGAAAAATATCTTTATAGAAACCACCATAACAATATCCTTTAAGGATATTTAACACAAAAAAACTAGAATCTAAAATACAGCCCATATTTTAAATTTTCCATTTGGCCCCGAACTATGTTTTCTAACATCAAGAAGTAACTTTAACTAATAGCTAAGTGATGAGCCAGACACAGCCACATAAAAGGGGTTTCCGGGAGTAAAGACAGAAGGAACAGAAAATCCAAAGATCTTTATATACTTACTCGTGTATAAAATTTATTTTTAAAAATGACATTTCTAGCCAATACTCGAAGGATTATAATCTTAATAAATAAAATCTGGCTTTAAATATGCTAATTGAATGGTTACATTTTATGTAAAACTCTATCTAGTAAGCCATCTTTGCAAAATTGATAGTCATATTGTTTCTATTTGGCTTTCCTTTATTTTCTCCATGTACTCTTCACCTGATCCTCGATATAGTCAATTGAAGTAATCTGCCATGTAGCTCCCTGAGTGAGATTTAGGGAAATCGTTGCCTGCAGAATTTCACATATGGATATGAGGCATTTGGAAGCAATCTCTGATAAGAGAGTACTATAAATTGCTACCCCAAGGTACATCTTGCACATTACCCAACCAAATGTTTTTTTTTAACCAAGATTCAGAGGGAGGAGGGATGTATTAGCCACGAAATTTAATGGACTAAGGTGCCATTACTTACTAAATAGAACCACTTATATGAAAAATGAACATTTTTGGATACATGGATACATGTAATCCATTTTATCTTATCTATATACACAGAAGATTCCATTTATAATGGATCCGGTGGTCCCTTTTTGCTCATTTGATTTGCCTGAGTACTGTGTCTGGATTAATAAAAAGAGCCTCTTTCTCCAAATTAACATACAGAAAGGCAAACAGGCCCTCTCCCAAGGACAGAGATATCCCTCTAGGACTTTCTGAGGGACCGAAGGTCAGTTGGCCCGCGCTGGGACCATGGAAAGTTTGTAACATCTTTCATGTCCAGCAGGGGAGCAGCCTGGAATGTCTGCTTCTTTCTAACCTTTGAAAATCATAAAATAAATCCAAAGCATCATAGACCATCTGGTACTTACAACGCAATATCTACAGATAAGTCTGAGCAGAGGGCAGATGTATTACCCCCAGTGGGAGAGAGTTTCAGTGAAATTTCATCTCTTTACTTGTCTGATCACTGCCACAGACATCATAAAAACCTCCTCCTTCTATACAGTCCCCTCACTTCACTGTTGGATTAATTGCTAGTCTTAATGTCTAGATTTATGATTTTTTTTTTAAGTGCCCAAACATAAGCAAGAGGGATGGGAACCCCAAACAAGAAAATGTCATATATGCATTTCTAAGTCTTATTATTGACATTTATTGTAGCAATGTAAAAACCTAAACATGGACTGAAAGACCAACAAGAATATAATGATTAAACAAATTATCTAATAAATAGTATCTGTATCAGCCACATTAAAAAGAACTGTAGACCATACATACCCCATGCTAAAGCAGAGCCATGATTTATGGTGGCAGCGGGGGTGGGGGGGTGGGGGAAACACAACAAAACAAAAGAACACTGAGAAAGCTGATTGTAGAATTGTACTTAAGGGTAGCCCCTTTTTTACAAAGGAAGCAAGCACCGTGTATGTGTATGTGCCCCTGGATGTTTATCTGTGTGTATGTCTGTGTGCATATGTGTGTCCATGTCTGTACGTGTGTGTACGCGTGGTGCCTTTTTACATTATACCAGTTGTATTTTTGTTTAAGTGGAGCCTGTATATTGTCACTAGAAAAGTAATAACAAGGATTTAACCATAAAGTCATAAAGATAAGTGTCATTTTAGCAAATACCCAATGGAGCCCCATTTTCTTTGAAGGTATGCCATAGTAAACAGGCAGTGAAAATTGAATGTAGCCCAAGTTCCCTAAATCTTAAAGAAGGTCAGTTAGGCAATTTTTTGTTTGACTTAAATAAAACAAAAAATACCCCCTAGGTTCCTTTCAAACATTTGGACGTTTCAGGACAGAGAATCTTGGATGATTTAAGGGGTTAACTTTCATGTCATAGACAATTAAAAACTGGGTTATAATCATTGAGATACTACTTTTGAGTTATTCCAAGCCATGTTTTCATCAGTTTTCATTTATGGATGGTAATTCAAGAAAATTTTCCAAATTTCTCATAAAGTAGGTTTTCCTGGAACTAATTTTAGGTTGAAAGCTGGAGAATGCTCTCATCGTTGGGTGGTTGGAGCATAAAGAAAAGAGATAGATAGAAAGACATCGACTGGTTATAACCATAACATTATATAACCATGACATTCATATTTTTTTGCCTTTTTTCTGTGTAATCCTGCAAAGTTAAATATGACTTTTTCTGTTGCCTTCTGTTGCCCTCCTATTGTTTTACAAAGCTTAAGATAGGAGGAGTCAAATTCTCTGCCACTCTAAGTAAAGGCTCCTCCAGCTGTGCAGGGTTTGCCCAAGATTGTGACCCTGGGTGTCCTGCCAGCAGTAGCATATTGCCCACCTGGTAGCTACATAAAATAGACTGATGGGCCAGTTTGGGGGCTAACTGTGGACAAGCAGGAGTTATGCTGTGTATGCCATAAACACATCTCATAAGGGGGACATACAAGCTGTTTCTTTCTTAATTTAAGCCAAGCGAAATGGGAGATGTTTAAAAGAACCATTTTGAGAGCTAGACTGTGTCCTCCTTGAGTTTGGGGAACATAGGAGTCAGCACCCAATGCTCAATGGAGGAAAGAGAGGAGGGTTGCACTGCAAGCTGACCGTACCTTAATCGTGCATAGAATGAGGATGTGTGGTGCTCCTGGACGGATGTTGGTATGGCTAATGGGAACTGTCCAAAGGCTGTCTCAAAAGAGAGCCACCCACCCAAGAGGACCCATAGACCTTGGGATACCCACGGAGAGTTGGACACCTGGAGGTCTAGTAGCTGACAGAGAAGGTATTGGTTGTTCTTTTCAAGGGAACATGGTTGGAGACTCCACTCCCAGCAGGATCTTTCTTAGGAACCCAAGAATGTTCCACCATGAGTGAAGGAGCCAAAAATCAGTCCTCCACTCTGCTTAGAAGGTCCAAAGTCAGATAATAACTGTTCCACTCAGGTAAAAGCTTTCTGTTCCTTACTGTTTCTTTCTCTCCCATTCAATGAACCCTGCAGCCATCGTATGTAGTAGCTGGTTAGGTGGAAGGGATGGCAGAAAGGAAGACAGAAGAAGCCAGTCTGTAGGTCAGCGGAGAGAGAGACGAGCATTACAGGGGCTGAAAGACTGGTGGTTTTGTGTCATCTGAATGGATCTTTTTTAATTACCAAAATGGCTGTTCTTCCAAATGAAAGACCATGAAAAAGCCATGTGCCTTGCTAAAGACTGCACCCTGGGTAGAAAAAGGAGCTGTGTAGAGAAGTAGTTTGAAAGAGCAGAGGGAGAAAGAATAAAATTATTTTCTGTTCACATTCTGCCAACTCCAACTTGTTCAATCCATAGGTTATACATTACTGCTTTAAATAAGTTCCTGAATGCTGATTTAAAATTCTTTATTCTACTTCATACATTTATAAAAACCACTCTGAGGAAAATCTTCAGTTCTTTCAAGTATTGTGGAATCTTTCAGAAAGATGTCTTCCACAGCCCTTTGGGGAACAATAGCTCCGTGTCATTGAGAGAGCCCCTTCTACAAGGGAAAGTCATGTTAGGGAAGGGGCTTCATCAGCAGAGATTCAGAGCGCTACTAAACCCATAATTCCTGCCACTGCGGAGAGGAATTATGTGCGAACATCAAAAGGAAAATGAGCTCTGCCTCGCATACCATCATTTGCTATTAAGAGATTCTGGACTTTAATCAGAACTGTGACACAGAGGCCATTAAACCATTCAGAGAGAGGAGTCTTGGTTTGGGCCATTCAAAAAAGAGTTGGAAATGATACTTGCTTTGTTTGAAAGAAGCCAACAAAAGAGCCCCCCAGTTAGCAAACATTTCATCTTGCATGCTAACAGAGGTATTTCTGGCCATGAACATTTCCCTAAAGGTAAGTCGTACATACGCATATGCCCAAGCTCGTACACTCCCAGCCCAGGGCCCCTGTGTATTGCCAGGCTGGTGATTATTTTCCTAAATTCATATTTTTGTTTTGTTGTTTGCTAAGGGCTTTATCGAGAAGTTAATGATATTTAAAAGGTGTAATTTTATAGAATTTTGTGTACATTTATACCAGTAAAAACATCATCATAGCCAAGATAGTGGACCTATCCGTCATCCCTAAGTGTATCATTGTGTCCCACTGTATTCACTCCCTCCTGCTCCTCTCTGCCCTACTGCCACCCCAATACAACCCCAATCTGCCTTCTGTTACACTATAGATTGAATGTTTACACTCCCCCAAAATGCACATGTCCAAACCTAACCCCTAGGGTAATGGTATTAGGAGGTGGGGACTTTGGGAAGTGATTAGGTCATGAGGATGAAGCCCACATGAATGGAATTAATTTGTGCCCTTATAAAAGAGATCCCAGAGAGACTCCTTACCCCTTCCATTGTGTGAGGACATAGCGAAAAAAAACAACAACAACAACAAAACAACTGTGTATGAACTAGAAAGCAGACTCTTCACCAGACACCAGATCTTGATCTTGACCTTCCCAGCCTCCAGAACTGTGAGAAATAAATTTCTTTTGTTTATAAGCTCCCCAGTGTATGGTATTTCCGATATAATAGCCCGGATAGACAAAAACAGATTAGTTTGCATTTTTCTGGATTTTTATAAAAATTCATACAGAATATATCCTTTTGGTAAGTGTATGAATAGGTTTTTAAGAATCTGTCTGTGAAGTGGTTGTAATCTCTTAACTCGCAACCATCATCAGTTTATTAGCATTCTAATTCTTTCACACACTTACCATCACTTGGTATTCCCAGTCTTAACAAATTTAAGCCATTTTAATGAATTATACTAGTATGACACTGGAGTGTCCATTTGCATTTCCGTAATGATTAATAATGTGGAGCTTCTTTTGATGTGCTAATTTGCCATCTGTATATCTTCCATCCAAATGGAATGGATGTCTATTTTGTCTTAGGTTACTTGTTTTCTTACTATTGAGTTTCGAGGGTTCTTTACATATTCTGGACACAAGTACTTTATCAGATACGTGCTTTGCAAATGTTTTCTTTCAGTATTTTTATCCCTTTACCATTGTCTTTTGATGAACAGAAGTTTTTAATTTTGATGAAGTCAAAGTTACCACTTTTTTCTTTTATGGATTTTCTTCTGTGCTTCTCATTTCTCAGGGATTATGGTCCTTCATGATTTGCCTTCAGTGATTTGAAAAACATGATTTTAAGTCTGTTTGGGGGACTTTTTCAAGGGGGATAGTAAATACAGTCCCTGTTATTCCATTTTGGCAAGAACTAGAAGCCTGGTGTGTTAGTTTAAGTTTATTTTATGGCCAATATATAATAATCTGGAGACTGATAATCATCTACATATTTGGATTCCCTTGAAAATCTTCTGGCTGCACCATGGTTACATTCCTGCAAAAAAAAACAGCAGGTAGGAGTCCTGTGGACTTTGGTTTGGATATTTAACTATTTACCCAATTCAAATAATATTAATGGCTGTGAAGTTACTGACCTTCCATATGTACTCCAATATAACCATTTCTCTAGGTCCTAAATTGGATGGGCAAAGAGGTTTAGTCACTCAATGAATAGCCATCCCTTCCTATTAAATATAGAGAATGCACCTCTGATTGAAATGGTGTGGTACTATTATTTTTATTTGCAAAGAAAGGGAGAAATGGACATTTTTAGTGCCTCTCTACCAGGCATTTTAACATATAACATTCAGTTAAATCAATGAATTCAAGTCCTAAAGCAATGCTATGATTAATTCATTCAAATACATATTTATTAGCACTCAGTGCAGATGAGGAACTGACAACTCAGACTGAGGCAGAGTGTTCAGATATCATTCATATCTCAGAGTGCAGCCTGCTGGCCAGCCTTCTTGTAGGCTCCATTCCTCCAGGTTTGGGGGCTGGCTAATTTACAAAAAAATATAATTACTCTTATCAGTGAGAATTACCTGAGGGTGACCCAGGTGAGGCATATCACACTTCATTCTAACTTGGCAGAGTTGCAAGTATTATCCAGTTGCTTCAGAGACAGGTTCCTCTGGATATGTGGATAGAAATGCCTTCTCCAACGTACTTCCTGTGAGGTGGGTTTGTTACTTCTCCGAGACTCATTTTTCAGTCTAGTTGCTGTGCAAGGACTGAAGAGGGGCCAGGTGACCCACAGAGATCGAGCCCACCTAGACTGACAGCCCAGCCCAGGAGGAAGAACAAGGATTTGTGTTCTATGAAACAAAGCTGAGATGTCCTCAAATTCCCACCTGTGGGCTCCTTGCCTGTCATAGCCAACAGTCTCTTCCCCATCCTAGTTTTAGGGGCAAATTAGATAAGGAAAGCAAAAATGCTGTCTAAAATTTGAAAGAGTATCAAGTGCGTGCAAAAACAATGTGTCATGCCATGAAATGGTATTGTCCGTAATAAGGATGCATAACCCTTATTGAATGTTTCTGATAGGCAAAGCATTGCCCTAAGTACTTCCCAATTAGTGGTTCATTGAGCCCTCACAGTAACTGTATGGTACTAGCTACTATGATTTTCTCACTTTACAGGTGGAAAAACTAGACACAAACTGTCTAAGTAACTTGTCCAAAGTCATAGCTGGACAGGGGCAGAAATGGAGTTGTGGCCAGGCAGGAATCTCTGTGTCTATATTCTTAATTCCAACACTCTACTCCCCTCAATATGAGAGCAGGATTGTCCAAAATGAATATTAGAAAACAACTGGTTTAATGGAGAAAAAAACCAAGTTAGGAGTTAAAGGCTTTGAAATGCCATCTTACCAAAGTTTTGTGGGTTTTTTTTCCTTACATGGATTTTAATAATAAAGAGGTTTTCTTTCTAGAAAAAAAAAAATGCAGAACAAAAGTAATCATATCAGATTTTAATTATCTGCTTAAATTTTTTTCCCAATATACCATGATCACCTTTAGAAAAAAATGTGGGGTTTTTTTTCTCTACTCAAAAACCAAAAGGATGAAAAAAAGCATAATTTATAATAGGTCCTCAGCAGGTACTTGATGAATAGATTTAAAAATATGTTTTTAAGTTGGTTTGGCTAGAAAGAAACATTTGACATGATATCTCCACTGAAGACAGATATAAGATTTTAATTAACATCCATGTATTACCTGGAGGGTTTCTTCAGCCTTTGCTATTTAAATGAGATTACAACTAAAGAACTGAAGCTTATAAGTGTAGGGGCGCCTGGGTGACTCAGTCGGTTAAGCCTCGGACTCTTGATTTCAGCTCAGGTCATGATCTCAGGCTTGTGAGATAGAGCCCTGCATCTGGCTTTGTGCTGGGCGTGGAGCCTCTTTAAGATTCTCTCTCTCCCTCTCCCTCTGTCCCTCCCCACCCCGTGCACATGCAGGCGCTCTCTCTCTCTCTCTCTCTCTCTCAAAGGAAAAAAAAAAAGTTATATTTTTAAAAATATAAAGTAAGTCTTTTAAAAACCTATTTCTAGCTAATATGGGTATTTAAGCAATCATAGGTTCAAAAGCTTAATTTAAGGGATGCTGAAAGCACTGTAAAAACTCAGAATCATTTTGGCAACAGCAGTGACATAACTAACTCAAACTGGGCTTCACCTGAGGTCATAGGTCCCAAACTTAATTGTCATGTTTCATATCAACCACTTTAAGATTAATGATGTGAGGGGTACCTGGGTGGCTCAGTCATTAAGCGTCTGCCTTCGGCTCAGGTCATGATCCCAAGGTCCTGAGTCCGAGCCCCACATCGGGGGGTAAAGCAGGGAAGCCTGCTTTACCCTCTCCCACTCCCCCTGCTTGTGTTCCCTCTCTCGCTGTGTCTCTCTCTGTCAAGTAAATAAATAAAATCTTTTAAAAAAAAGACTAATGATGTGAAACAAACACATGAAATGCTATAACTGGATATTAGGAGGAAAACATGGAATAGAAATATATATCATGGGAGAAATTTCCCGCCTAGCTCCAGACATGCTTCTCCTATAGTTGAGCCTCAGAGGTCACGCTCAGGACTGGTAAGTGGCCCAAATATTCCCAACCTTATTTTTTTCTCATCTAGATAAAATGTGTCAGTTTTCATTCTGAAAGCATGCTGTTCTGTTTTGACTTTTGCAGCATTTAACTGCACCACTCATTAACCAAGCAGGTGCCTTAGACGCCAAACTTTGGGATCAATATTTCTGGGGATCCTTGGCAGGAAATGAAATTCCAGTTTCTGGGCTCCTTTATATGCAGACCTGACACTACATAGCATGAAATCTGGCCAAAGCTGCGATGTTAACATCTGGCAGCTGTTTAAGAACCATGTGGTTAAAGCAGAGATAAAAATGAGAAAATCTGAGCAAAGGACGCAAACATGAAAAAAAATACATTAAGTCACAGGAAACTACAATTAGGCTTTGCAGGCTTTTTAGAGCTGAATGGGTTCTTTTTACAGGCGCAGAATTATATAGATCAAGGAGTTAACTGAATGTAAAAAAAAAGAGGTCTTTGCATTCAGTGTTGGCCTGCTGTGTGTCGGCCAACAGCCTCTTCCTCATCCTGCCATTCCATCTGCAGTACAAGGGCAACTCACTCTGGGCCTCCTAAATGGTTAAGGATTGCATGTTACCCTAAAGCAATGGGAAGCCATGGGGGGTGGGGGGTGGTGCCTGAATGTGACTCCATCAGTCTTGTGTCTTTAAGACATCCCTCTGACTGCATGCGTAAAGGGATTAATCTTACAGAAAGGGCAGTTACCAGCACTAAGGAAGATAATTCATGTAAAGGCCTCCCATATTTTTTTATTTGTAACCTTGACCCAGAACTTATCACAATTTTAAATATGGAAGCATTTATGTCTTTGCTTCTTTCGTGATCCACTCCTTCACAAGACTGCGGTTCCATGAGAACAAGGAACACATCTAACTGAGCTGACACTGAAATCTAAGTGCCTAGCTCAGAGAAGGAAATGAGTAAAATTGCACCTAAATGAATGGATGGATGGATGGATGGATGGATGGATAAATGGCTATCTGTGAAGTCCTGGAAACTACTCGTGCTGGGAAGCTCACTGCTTCTCAGGTTGTGGTTTTATGTGCATGTGAATATTTTGTTCATATCTGGCTTCTGCACTTGACTGGACTCTATAAAGGCAGCCTTTCTGTTCACTCACTCCTTGTTCTGTTCTCACCATCTAGCAGTCTCCGGTGCACAGTCCTTAAACATAAGCAATTGTAGGGACGCCTGGGTGGCTCAGTCGTTAAGCATCTGCCTTCAGCTCAGGTCATGATCCCAAGGTCCTGGGATCGAGCCCCACATTGGGCTCCCTGCTCCACGGGAAGCCTGCTTCTCCCTCTCCCACTCCCCCTGCTTGTGTTCCTTCTCTCGCTGTGTCTCTGTCAAATAAATAAATAAAATCTTCTAAAAAATAAATAAATAAACATAAGCAATTGTAGAATAAGTTAATGTCATCTGCCACTGTCCTAGCAGAGGACGTAAATGGTGATTCAGTCATTCTTTTGGTTATGTTGGTTTCCTCCTCTGGCGTGTAAGCTCCCTGAGGGTGGACTGTGTGTGTCTTCACCCACCCCTCCTGCACCCGGCAGAGTGCCTATATACCATAGCAAGTGCCCCCTGCCCAGTATTGACAGGATGAAACAGTTCCCAAACAAAATGTAAGTCATGTACCTAATTAATTTCATCTTCCTGAAGAGTTTTGAAAAGAACTACGGTTCCATGGTCAGGTTAATTTGTGTTGTATTTTATTTATTTTGGAGGGAAAAAAAAATCTGAAGAATCTGGAGGCTTAAAAAATGTTATTTCTTTTAAATCTGTGCTTTGGAAAATCTCAAGAGGCCCTTCCTTCCCCTTGGTGTTAAACAAGGCCAATGATATTATCAAGCTGAAGCTTAACTGGCATGAATTATTCAGAGCAGCCGGAAAAGCAGCTGCTCATCCTCTCCGTCCCTAATTGTGAAGGGTGGAGAATTGGAGGGCAGTACTGACAACACCAGGGCGGGGGAAAGAAAGATAAATTGGTGCCCTAAACCTCATAAGCTCTAACATCTGTAGCACCGTGTTTCATGTGGCAGCAGGGGCCACAGCCCTGCCGTAGGGAACAAGGGCAGAAGCTGGGAGAGATCCTATGAAGACCTGCTTGGGCAGAGAGAGTTGGGACAGGAAAAGGGAAGGGGAAGGGAAGGAGGAGGTGAGGAGGAGGGGAGGAGAGGGGCAGGGAGGGAGAGGGAAAGACAGGTGGTTCCAACCCTGGAAGGCAGGAGGGCAAATTCCAGTTGAGGTTCTTCCTGTCCAGAGAATGACTCAAGGGAATATATAAAATGTAGACATGCGTATGAAGAAAAATAATTACAAATTAAAACATGCGGTGATGTCGTCTAAGTAAAAAGACCCTGCCATTCAACTGAAGCGAGTCCCTGCCTTCTGGATAGTTTTTTACTTCTTCGACCCAGAGGCTATTTTGGAATATTTTTAATTTCTTGGGGTGCAGGATGTGGCACATAGGAAGCTAGTATGAGAAGGCAGGGTAGGGAGATTGTGGTTAGGGGTATGGATTCCAGAATCATAAAACCTCAGAATTCTAGAAGCGGGGAGCACTTTAGAGTCCCTATCATATGTCTTGGGCTGTAGAATTTGAGGCCTGTACAATTTTCTTCTCATTTGAAATGGCTTTTAGATAATGGATGTATGGATGGGTGGGAAGCAATCTTGAATCAACAGTTTTACTTAAAATCACCCTGAACATTGCTGCTATGAACACTGGGGTGCATATGGCCCTTCTTTTCACTATATCTGTGTCTTTGGGGTAAATACCCATGGATGGGACTGGAGGAAATTATGCTAAGTGAAATAATTCAAGCAGAGAAAGTCAATTATCATATGGTTTCCCTTATTTGTGGAACATAAGGAATAGCATGGAGGACATTAGGAGAAGGAAGGGAAAAATGAAGGGGGGGAAATTGGAGAGGGAGACAAACCATGAGAGACTATGGACTCTGAGAAACAAACTGAGAGTTTTAGAGGGGAGGGGTTGGGGGGATGGGTTAGCCCAGTGATGGGTATTAAGGAGGGCACGTACTGCATGGAGCACTGGATGTTATATGAAAACAATGAATCGTGGATCACTACATCAAAAACTAATGATGTGTTGTATGGTGACTAACATAACATAATAAAATTAAATTAAATTAAAAAAAACAAAAAATAAAATAAAATCACCTTGAAGACTTTCTGACTAAATCAGCTGCTTGCTAATGTCGAAAATCAAGAGCACGAGTCAGAAATGGGAAGCGATGGCATCAGGGAAATCCAAATCAAAACCTCAATGAGATATCACCTCACACCAGTCAGAATGGTTAAAATTAACAAGTTAGGAAATGACAGATGTTGGCGGGGATGCAGAGAAAGGGGAACCCTCCTACACTGTTGGTGGGAATGCAAGCTGGTGCAGCCACTCTGGAAAACAGTACGGAGGTTCTTCAAAAAGTTGAAAATAGAGCTACCATATGATCCAGCAATTGCACTACTGGGTATTTACCCCAAAGATACAAAAGTAGGGATCCAAAAGGGTATGTGCACCCCGATGTTTATAGCAGCAATGTCCACAATAGCCAAACTGTGGAAAGAGCCAAGATGTCCATCGGCAGATGAATGGATAAAGAAGAAGTGGTATATATATACAATGGAATATTATGCAGCCATCAAAAAGAATGAAATCTTGCCATTGGCAACGACGTGGATGGAACTGGAGGGTATTATGCTGAGCAAAATAAGTCAAACAGAGAAAGACATGTATCATATGACCTCACTGACATGAGGAATTCTTAATCTCAGGAAACAAATTGAGGGTTGCTGGAGTGGTGGGGGGCGGGAGGGATGGGGTGACTGGGTGATAGACACTGGGGAGGGTATGTGCTCTGGTAAGCGCTGTGAAGCGTGCAAGACTGTTGAATCACAGATCTGTACTTCTGAAACAAATAATGCAATATATGTTAAGAAAAAAAGAAGAAGAAGAAGAAGATAGCAAGAGGGGAAGAATGAAGGGGGGTAAATAGGAGGGGGAGACGAACCATGAGAGACAATGGACTCTGAAAAACAAACTGAGGGCTCTAGAGGGGAGGGGGTGGGAGGATGGGTTAGCCTGGTGGTGGGTATTAAAGAGGGCACGTTCTGCATGGAGCACTGGGTGATACACGCTAACAATGAATCATGGAACACTACATCAAAAACTAATGATGTAATGTATGGTGATTAACATAACATAATTAAAAAAAAAAAAAGAAAGAAATGGGAAGTGAGCCCAACTTGCAATCTATGCTCTTTCATGAAGGACAGGCAGATGACCAGTGTCCCCACTGTCTGAGGTTACGAAACTAAGTGAGGCCATCTAGCCTTTCATAAAAGAAAATGTAGAATAAAAATAGGGACTGCAAAGCATGAATCCTATTACATTTATTGAAGGGGACTTAAAAACTGCAACTAAGACCGTGCCCTTCTGGACAACCATACACACCACACATGCACACACACACACACACATGCACGCACATGCATACATACCCATAGAGAATTATTAGATTCTCCCCTAGGGCAATGGTTCTCAGTCAGGAATGATCCCCTCCCCACCCCACCGCCAACCAGGGACATTCAGCAGAGTCTGAAGACACTCTGTTGTCACAGCTGAGTGAGGAGAGGTGCTATTGGCCTCTAGCGGGTAGAGGAGGGGGATGCTATTAAACATCCTACGGTGCACAGGCAGCCCCCCCAACACAAAATTATCTAGCCCCCAATGTCAATAAGGGAAAAGTTGAGAGACCGTCAAGGTGGAGGAATAATAGAAAAATTCTCTTCCTAAAAATAACAAAAGTTGTCATTGTGCCAGGCCTTATAACTAATTATTTATAACCTTTATGATTAATTTTCAAAATATCCCCAAAAGGTCATTATCGGTGTTTGCTTTAAGGGAAAGAGAAGCTTGGAGAAGTTTAGTAAATTATCCAATGTTACTTGGCTCTCAAGGAGGGAAAAGGGGACAGCAGTTGAGCTTGGTTGAACTCATACAGCTGGCCCCTAGATTTCTCTTAAGGAAGGTACTGTCTCTGCAAAGAAAACCACTTCGATAGAACAGATGAATATTAACAGATAGACCCCAGGGAGAGTTATGGGAAAAGAGAGTCAATAGAAAACAAAAAGAACTTGATTTGCACAGCACAGGAAAATAAGTACCACTTTTTCTTTGAGAGTATGGTAAAATGGGATTCTTCCTATCTCCAGTTTGGCTGAAGCAATGAGACAACATGGAAACTACTTTTATATTCCCAAGTGATATGCTTAAGCCAAACCTCCAAAGGCAGTAGACAGGAACCACTTTTGTGACCTGCAGCTGGGCACCTCCCTCCCCCAGCTGAAAGGAAAGGCTGAGTTGCTGAGAGAGATGAGTGGGGAGGGGAGGCAGAGTTGGGAGAGAGCCATGAGAGTGCTGCAAGCCTTCCCGCTCCAACTGGGGAGGCACAGAAATACTTTTGCTCACTCCAGTCTTAGTTGGGGGCAGGGGGATGCTTCAGGGTTTTTTTGTTGTTGTTGTTTGTGTTTTTTTAGCTAATGGGACAAAAGGGACAGGTGTCATAACTCTATCTGAGAAATCTAAAGGCCGATGTCTGTGCACAGCTTGTCATTTGGCCTGATGGAGAGGCCAAGGATGATGACCTTCAATCCCTGAGGTCATTGCAACAGGAGATGCATGAATGTTTTATGGTCAACACGGGCACCATCCCAGAGAAAGAGAAGGACCTTGAGTTGTTTTCCATCCCAACCAAAAGTGTTACCTGGATGGATGAGGCATTATCAGCAGAAAGTTTGGATGCACAAAGGTTGAGGGATGCGTCCTGAGATGGCCATGGGTATAGGTATGATGTACCTATATCCGCGTTAGAGGAAGAGGCAGCCCCCGCACCACTGAACAGCCCAGAGAGGAGAAGGCAACACTAGGTCTCCTCAATGGGACCTCAGGGGAGACCTCTCCTGCTTTTTCCTGTGCCCCCTGATCCCCGTTCCAGGACAAGGGTGAGGTCAGAGGAAAAGAAGTACAAGGCAGAGACACAAAGGAGAAATAGTGCAAACAGAGTTCTATCAAAATACTTAACAATGAGTTAAACCCCTCACTCCCTTTAAAGCTCTGTACCACTCAGATAAGAACCAGCTATAAAGCACTGGTGTGGCTGCCCTGGGGGACTCTGACTGAAACCCCCTTCTCCCCAACCAGTCCAAAGCTGACTTAGGCTGTGAGAGTAGAGACCTTAACTCTAGAAGAGTTTGCAGGATTATTATTATTATTATCATTATTATTACTTTGTATGGAATGCATTCATCACTGAACCAAGACTGTTGATTCATATAGAAGCATACTGATTTGTCATTTAAAACATGTAATTATGGATAATCATTAGGTAATTAAACCTGCTAATTTTTAGATCAGTGGTTCTCAAACTTTATGTGCATTAGAGTAACCTGGTTAAAACAGATTTTTGGGTCTCATCCCCAGAGTTTCTGACTCATTAGGTCTGAGGCAGGGCATGGTAATTTGCATTTCCAACAATTCTCAGGTGATGTTATGATGCTGGTCTGGGGATCACTTATTCAAAACCACTTACTAGATGATGCTTTTGCCTGTATTCTCCTGAGGTCCTGTGCTTTCAAGAGATGAATAGCATCTGCACCATTTCATACATGTGTTCTTCTTCCTCTTCTTGCCTTAAAAAAAATACAGAAACCAAGCATGTTATTAAGAAAAAAAAACTATTCTTATTTTTGGAAGGAAATGCTTTGTCTGGAACAAGTAGGTAAGGGCTTGTGATTAGTTGTGGGATAGAACACCACTTTTTTTTCTTCACAAGAAAGGGTGTATTCACTAGAATTTCTGCCAAAAAAAGTTATACCTCAGTTTGTGAACTCACACAAAAACTCATTAAAATTCTCAGTGCTCTACCTGTTAAGACTAAGGAAGCAAAAAATTCAGTTTCCCTTGGATGGAAGTTTTTCAGATAATCTTTCTTAACTCACTATATAAACTTGTCTTAAAACAGAGTTGTAATTTTTTTTTCTTTGAGGGCCAGATAGTAAACATTTTAGACCCGCAGTCCACGCTGCCGTAGCAAAAAAAGCAGACTTAAGCAATACGTGAACAAATGAGCATTGCTGTGTTCCAATAAAACTTTATTGACAAAAACAAGAATCAGGCTGGATTTAGTGTTGACTGTAGTTGTGCATCATTACTCTCTTGGAGTAAGAGACTCCCATCTGATGTACCTGATACCCAATCATGGTACCTAAACCTGAATAGCCATACGAGGAGCTTTGAAAAATGTGCATACCCAGGACCTGTGTTCAGAGATTCTGGTTTAATTTGTCTGAGGGGAGTCCTGGGCATCTGTTTATCACAGGCTTCTCCGGACTAGGAACCTATAGATGCTGGGGTCAGAGGAGAGGTTCAAAAATTCACTCATTGACCCACCAAAGCCTTATCCATGCAGAGATGCTCTATTTTATACAAACTGGCTTCCTCTTGATTGCTCTGGATACTCATTCATTTTTGGTCCTCTCTCTTCCCCTGGAACGCACTGTGGAGAGATGCCCGTGGAAGAAGCAGCTCAACAGAAATGATCAACTTTAACCAGATTCCCTGCCCTCCTGACAGCCAACTTGGGGCTGATTTTTCAACTTCTGTTAAGGTGCCCCTGGCATCTTACTAGATACAGCAAATCTCCCCTGATGAGAATCGCATAGGCTGTTAGAGCAGGGTTTCTCAAAATTTAATGTGAACACAAATCACCAACAGAACATGCTAACATGCAGGTCCTGATTCAGCAAGTATGAGTGGAGCCCACAATTTTGCATTTCCAACAAGATTCAAAATGTGCCGAAGCAGCTGTTCTGTAGGCAATGCTTTGAACACTGAGGTCTTAGTGGACCACTCTTTGTTTTGTTCTGGAGGATGACTGCTACAACCTTGGCATGCCCTCCTCCCACCATATGCCACAAAATATATTTGGAAATGCCACAATTCTGTATTTAAGTCGGAGTATTGCAAATGCAGGGAGAATCCACACTGAGTTGTTTTTTTGTTTGTTTGTTTATTTGTTTCCTGAGTGGGGCAAGGAACAAAGAAAGGCCAAGCTATTTATGAATACAAAGTGTTTTACAATGATTTGTAAACAGCCAGGTGTGATTAATGAGGTTGTACTGGATCAAATGCCTTTTTTCCATATCTTATTGTAGTGCTCTAGCCTGTGTGTGTCTCTGCTTTCACTGAACATCCATAATCAGCAGACATTTTTGCCAATACTACAAGATGGGGTGGTCCTTCTTTGTTTCCTATGGAGAAGGCTTGAGTCCTTCACAAGGCTATACATGCTTCTATTGATAAGTCTACAGTGGTGTGGTAGAAAGAAAATTGACTTGGTAGCTGTATAAGTTTTTTCATACTGTGTAACAAATTACCACAAAATTAGTGGTTTCAAATAACAATAATTTATCCTCTCATAATTTTTGTGCCTCAGTAGTTCAGGTGCAGTTTGACTGGGTCCTCTGCTCTAGGATCTCACTGCACTACGATCCAGGTCTCAGCCAGGGATGTTGCCTCATTGGAGTCTTGACCAAGGGATGACCCACTTCCAAGCTTCCTTGGGTTGTTGGCAGAATTCATTGCACTGTGGCTGTAGGAAAATGGTCTCCATTTTTTTGCTGGCCATCAGCCAAGAACCACCCCAGATTTGCAGTTCCAAGAGTCTATCCACAATTTCTTGCCATGTGGGCTTCCTCAACTTGGCTGCTCACGGAATCAAGCCAGCAAAGAGAATCTTTTGCTCCATTCTGATAAAGTGGAGTCTTACATAATGGATTCTGATCAAGGGAATAATATCCTATTACTTTCTGCATATAATGCAATCCAATCAAAAGAATGATAGTTCATTACCTTAGCCACAATGTACTAGTTAGAAAAAAAGTCACTGGTTTCATCTATATTCAAGGGGAGAAAATGTGGATTCGAGGAAAAAAGGATTTTGCGGGGTCATCCTAGCATCTGTCAGTTAGAGTTGTTGAAAGACTTGGCTTTTGTATGTCTTGAACAAGCCAAAGATTCAGCCACTTTGGGTCATTTGGTACTCATGTATAACATGGGCATAAGCACAAAGCCTGACAGAGTTCTAAGAAACAAAATGAGATTAATATCTAGCATTATTGTAAAGTTTTATATAAATGTAAATTTTTTCTGTTATATCCCCTATAAGTTTTGGAGCTAAGAAAGCAATAAAATTGGTAGGTTTATAGAATTAATAAAATGCATGCATTCCACCTTCTGTTCAGAGATAATAGAAAGATCAATGGCAGTGTTTTAAGAAACCTCATTTTCAGTACTAACACTTGGATTAATCCTCATGGGTCTCAACTGCATATGATAGAGGAACAGTGATTGAGTGTGTGGGAGTTGTAGGACCTTCTAGTATACCCAAGAATCTCCTTCTAGTACAACTCTTCCTCAGACAACTAATATCCGTTCTGGGTAAATAGAAAAACAACAAATTAAGGATCCTGGAGAGTTAACCAAAGCAGGCTGGAATGAGAGGGAAGTCAATACATGGGGAAAAGGAGTAGGACTGTGTGAGTTTCTCATTTTTAAATGGCCTTTATCCTGAGGCATGCTCAGTCTATGCTATGTAGGGCAGTTCAAACTATGATATAAAGGCTATAATTTTGCTGGCAAGAATAGTTAGAGTATAGGCTATGAGGTAATCATAGCTGTGGAAAAGTGAAATAGGGGAAATACCCAGAAAAAAAAAAAAAGGGCAGAGAGAGGAAGCACCAAATTCTGTCTATCAACTCTGCCCAAATCACTGACTGACCCCGTTACCATTCATGCATGTAGCAAAGTCCAGAGGCCCACTGAAGTCTAGAAGGACTGAAGTGAAATATTCCACCTAAAGCAGGAGAGACAGAATTTTGTAATTTGAGTTCAACCAAATTGACTCCTGCTTTAAAAAAAAAAATCAGTACTCTTCAGAAGGAGCATAACAGAATCTAACATTTCTGGGGTGCCTGGGTGGCTCATTTGGTTAAGCGACTGCCTTCGGCTCAGGTCATGATCCTGGAGTCCCGGGATCGGGTCCCACATCGGGCTCCCTGCTCAGCGGGGGGTCTGCTTCCCCCTCTGCCCTCTTCCCTCTCATGCTCTCTGTCTCTCATTCACTCTCTCTCTCAAATAAATAAATAAAATCTTAAAAAAAAAAACAGAATCTAACATTTCTATAGCATATTATTCACAATATGAGGATATAATTGAAATTATTTATTATTCCAAGATACAGGGAAATATAACTTACTCTCAAGAGAAAAGAAAATCAGTTAAGACTAATCCTGAGTTGGCCCAGATATTGGAATTAGCAGAAAATATTTTAAACAGCTCTTATAACTAGGCTGAAAACATAAAGAAAATTATATGTGAAATAAATGAAAAGATTGGAACTCTCAGCAGATACAGGGAAATTATTTCAAAATAAAACAAATAAAAATTCTTTTTTTTTTTTAGATTTTATTCATTTATTTGAGAGAGAGAGAGAGAGCACATGAGAGGGGGGAAGGTCAGAGGGAGAAGCAGACCCCCTGCCGAGCAGGGAGCCCGATGCGGGACTCGAACCCAGGACTCCAGGATCATGACCTGAGCCGAAGGCAGTCGCTTAACCAACTGAGCCACCCAGGTGCCCTAAAACAAATAAAAATTCTAAGGTTTAAGATATGACATTGGAAATTTACATTTTCACTGTATGGGATTAATCACATAAAGGAGGTAACAAAGTAAAGGGCCATTGAACTTTAGAATAGATCAACAGAAATTATCCAATCTGAAAAATCAAGAGAGGGAAAAAGTGAAAAGAAAATTAAAAGCCTCAGAAACCTGCAGGACAGTATCAAGAGGTCTGATGTATGTGTAATTGGAATCTCGGAAGAAGAAGAGAGACAATGGAAGAAAGAAAAAGAAAGAAAGATCAGACATTTCTCAAATTTGGTGAGAGATATTAATTCACAAATTCAAGAACCTCAGCAAATACAAAGGTGGATTAATACAAATCAAACCGCATTTAGGCACATCATGGTTAATCTGATGAAAATCAAAGATAAAAAGAATATCTTGAAAGTAGCCCGAGAAAAGTGATACATTGCATACAGAGCAACAGTGATTTATGTATCCACTCATTTCTTATCAGAAACAGTGGAGGACAGAAAATAGTAGAGCAATAGCTTTAATACGCGGACAGTATGGGTTGTTTCAGACAACATGATTTACAATTTTATCTCCGCCATTTAATATCTGTGTAGCCTTGAGCAAACAGTTCGATAGTCCATATCTTGATATGTTTCCCTCTTAACTAGTCATGTTAAAAGTTACCTGTCTCATTAGGTTGTTGTGAAGATTGCATGAGTTACTGACATATGTATAGTACTTAGCACTTAGTACATCACACAAGCAAGATCAATGTTTGCTATTATTATCAAACATTAATATTTGTGGTCAATTTAAACACTTCTACTTAACTTTAAATTTTTATAGATAATTCCATATGTATAAAGACAAGGAAACACATTTTTTAATCCAAAAAATAAGAGTAATTAACTCAAATTACCAAGAGCAGCAGGAGTTTGCCAAAGAAAGATTGATTTCCAAAGGGACAATTATTCATATATCCTCTGCGGCAGGAGTTAAGCAATGTCACAGCAAGGGAGACCCAGTTGTCTCGAGCAGCTCCTGGTTGACTATAACCAAATTTCTCACTTTCTCACCTCAGGCTTCTGCCTGTACTTATTCCCCAGTGCAGGTAATTAGCAATCAAATTCTTAATTACTCAATTAGTCCAACCTACAAGGCTATCCAAATAAATCAATTAATACACCTCTCACAGAAGAGCTCATGTTTACACTGTAACACAATATTGTTCTGGCAAATCAGGACTGAGCCCTGTGGACGCAGAGTTTGATCATCATGGCCCCAGGCCACTCTGGAATCTACACTGAGCTTGACAGAGACAGAAGTAAGACTCTAAACCTCTAGTTCCTTCCTTATTTTTTCTCATATAAAAGGTATTTAGGGAAATGGGAGCCAATGGATGAGTGGCTTAATCACCCGATCTTAGATACTGATTTTTAAATTTTTTTAATGAATTTTTCTTTTGATTTATCCCTCATTTCATTTGCCACATGTGTCTTGTGCTTTGTGTTACATTCTCAGCTAGATCCTTCGGGATGCATCCAGAAGCCTCTTATGAAGGGTAGATCTTAAGTGTTCCCACAAAAAGAAAGAAGAAAACAAAAGGAAGTTTTACCTATGTAAGGCAACAGATGTGTTACTTAGCTTTATTTTAATATCATTTCATATGAAATCCTCATGTTGTATGCCTTAGATATATGCAAAGTTTTATTTGTTAATTACATCTCAATAAGGCTGGGAAAAAATATGCCCCTTACTATATAACTCTTTAAACCTCAGTTTCTGCAAAACGCATCCGTCCGTGCTTGTTAAACTTCAGTATACAAATACACATCCCAGGGATCTTGGGAAAATGCAGTTTCCAACTCCATAGAGGTGGCATGGGCCTAGAGGCTCTGCATATCTCACTAACTTGCTGGTGATGCTGATGCTGTTAATCTAGGGGGCAGACTTGGAGCACCAAGAGTGGAGAATAAGCATTATTATCATGCTCACTTCATGGAATCATTGAAGTTGCTATGAGATCTTTGTAAAGCAATGCGAATAACAAACTTAGCAAGCACTAATTAAATTGTAAAGTTTATTGTTAGGGAACTGCCTATAAGGACCAGAGTCTTATGAGGACAGAGGGGGTGAAAGATATAACAGGATGGAGATCTACAGGACAGATAAATATTAGACAAACGTCAGTAGATTCAGATTCTAGAACTGGCTTTACCACTAATAAATTCTGAAAGCTTGATGACAGCATCACTTAACCCTTTTGGGCACCTGTTCTTTATTCATTAAAACAAGTCATTGGTGTAACACCTTCAAAAATTTTGTCATACTCAAGTGCTAAATTACCTCTCATTTTTGATTAACTTTCAGTCACATCAGGTTTGAAATTTAGCCTTATCCTAAGAATACTTTCTAGAAACCATAGGTAATACTAGCTGTAGATAAGTATTTTTCTAACAGATTAAAATAAATATATAACTACTATAATAAGAACAACTCCTCTGTAGAATCCCTAAGATGTCATCTCATATTCGACCAACCATAGGCATTCTGTGGGAAATAATGGGTTAGTTAATCCCACAATTCTTTGAAGAATCAAGAACTAAGAGATTTATGCTCCCAGGTGATCTGGATACCTGGTAGAAGGAGAGGGACTGGGACGCCTGGGTGGCTCAGTTGGTTGAGCATCTGCCTTTGGCTCAGGTCATAATCCTGGGGTCCTGGGATCGAGTCCCACATCGGGCTCCCTGCTCAGCGGGGAGCCTGCTTCTCCCTCTGCCTGCTGCTCGCCCTGCTTGTGTGTGCTCTTTCTCTCTCTCTCTCTCTCTGACAAATAAATCAAATAAAATCTTTAAACAAAAAAAAAAAATTAAAAAAAAAAAAGGAGAGGGACTTTGTAGAGGAGGTACCATGTAAGCTGAGCCTTGAAGAATAAATAGGCTTTAAGTTTAGATAATTGGAAACTAAAATTTGGTGTGTATGTGTTGGGAGGATAGGGAGTTGCTGTGTAAGGAGAGAAAGAAGAGCATTCAGGATACAGGCAGTACCAAGAATGAAAGCAAAGCTCAGAATTACTGATACACTGGATCAGAGAGAAAGGGAGCTGTTGCTTTTATGATTCGAGAAATAGCTTGAATGGTAACACCAAGGTTAGAGAAAACACTTACACTGGGTTTTGTCATCTTTAACTCCTTCTAAGATTCTGTTGAAAACTCCGGACACTCTCCCAAGAAAAATGCATGCACAGAACACACACACACGCACACATGCAGATATGTACATGTATGCACATACACAGTTATAATATTTTGCCACGATATCAGGAAGTATTTTTCTCTAAGGCCAATAAGAGAAAAATCTAGCGATCTATTAAACCAAATGTCTAATGGTAGCGATTTTTGGAAAAGTACGACTTAGAAGATTTGAAATTCTGTCCAGTGTTTTAGCATCATGTGGTTCCATCTGATTTACATAGCTCCTTAATGATGCATGACAAAGAACACAATTCAAACTGGCTTGAGTAAAAGAAAACATGAAACTAATATGTAAGAGTAGATTATTAAATCTTCAGATGCAGCTCCAAATCCTGTCACAAGAGTCAGTCTCTCTCTCTAGACTCTGCTGTCCTCCCTGTTAGCCTCCAATTCAGGTTATAATTGGGAGCAAGGTCGTGCATAGAAGCTCCAAACATGAATTCCCTCAGACTCAAGTTATCTTGAGGCAACAGTCCTGAATTTTCTTGAAGGTCTACCCATCCTCTACTGGGGTCATGTTGTTCCCATGAAGCTGACTGTACTCAAAGTCTCAAATGGGTCATGTTCCTCAGTCTTGGCTAATCTGAGACCAATTCCTCTGGCCACATGGATTGGCTTAGAGATGATTATGTGATCTGTAAGAGTTTTGGAGATGCCATGAGAATTTGCTGAGACTTCTGAGAGAGCAGACACCAGAGCAGACACCCTTTCCCTCTGGATGGGAACAGAAGATGCAAAGGTTGGAGCTGCTGCAGCCACCATGCAACCTTGAGAAAAGCATCTAAGCTTGGAACCAACATGTAGGAGTGTAAGTGGAAAAAAGGAGACAAAGAAAGAGAGAGAAATGACATAATTTTAACTCCTGATCAAGTTGTGCCTGAAGCTTAAGAGCTCTGATCATTTTAGTTATATAACCTACTTAATCTCTCTTTTGTTTAAGGCAGTTTGGATAAGACTTGTGAATGAAAGTTGAGTATTTGGCACACACCGGCTGTCATGGATCTGTCAAAAATATTCTCATGGTTACAAGTGCTCCCAAATAGATTATTTCAAAAGCCCCTCCAGCACTGAACTTTTTTGTAACACATGTGGCAAGATGTCTGTTTAAAGCTTTTGGGTATCCCAAGGATTTGGTCCCCTGTTTCATGTTGATACTGTTGTCCTAAAATCTACATTACTGAATATATCAGAAAGTAACTGAGACCTTTAAGACCAGCATCTGTGGGGGCACCTGGGTGGACCAGATGGTTGAGCTACCGACTCTTGGTTTCAACTCAGGTTGTGATCTCAGGGTTGTGGGATCGAGCCCTGAGTCAGGCTCTGCCCTCAGTCTGCTTAGGATTCTTTCTGACCCTCCCCCCGCCTCAAATAAATAAATAAAATCTTTTTAAAAAAGATCTATATCAATGACTCATTCAGACACCACTGTAATTAATTGTGGACTCCCAGTTTTAATTTGGGAGCTAAAAATATTTCAGGGCTTTACATTTTTTACAGTCTTCATAGGATGTTCATTTGAGAGCAATTTCTAATGTTCTGGTGTTTTGTTTATTTAAAAAAATTATTGAGCATACACAATTAATTCACATGCTTTTATACTGGAATAAGCTGAGAAGCATCCAAATTCATACACACTGAGGCCATAAAATGAAATACAAATTAAGTAGTATTTTAGACAATGCATTACCTCAGGAAGAGTTAGACCAGGTGAGTCATAAGGATTTAAGAATGAATTTTGGGTTTGGAATCCACAGGAAGTACCTTAGGTAGTTAGGTTCTCAGTGGGATTTAGCCTAATTTCTTTGACAGGTGAGTAATTGACAGGTGTAGAAAGCAAGATGGTAAGTACTACGGGGAAAGACTAGCACCTACTTGTGTCCCCATCCTCCACTCACATCAACCAGTCTCCGCTAAAGAATAACTTCATTTCCTCCAGCCCATGGCACTTAGCAATTTTTCCCATCAATTTTAATCTTTTTTTCTATAGAAGATTAGCTTTTTTTTGGAAGGAAAGTTTTTTCCTTATTTATTTTTACGTGCCCTGACTTGAGTCATTTCACGACTTCTGTGTCTGGGAATGCATGCCTTGTTTCCTTCAGCTGAGTCTATTTTCTTAGGCATGATGTATTTCAGAAATGATAAATCTTCTATTTACTTTGGTCTGGCCTGATATTGTCACTATAATGGAAGGGAGGCTTATTCAGAGGTGAAAAGAAGCCTACGCTCCAATCAGGGTGCCTGGGAACGGGTCCCTGCCTTTTCTATGAACTGATGATGTGATTTCTATCCCTCAGTGCTTCTGCCTCCTCTCATGTATAAGAGAAACTACTCGGGTCAAGCGTACCTGCATCACAGAAATGTTGAATGAAAACTGAACACACTTGAGTGCATCCCAGGCCTGTAACACCGGAGGGAGGTATAAACTGCCATGATTCACATACCTGGAGAATCGATGGGGGCCGCAGAAGGACAGAGAGGTTCCATTCAGCCCCTCAGCTACTTTCTTTGGGCCATTTGTAGTAAAACTCTGGGCGGGAAGCAAAACTACGCATCCTTGGAATCTTGTACCATTCTTTATATACTTTCTGAAATAGACTTTGTATCTAATTTTAGAGACCTTTTCCTACTTACTAAATCCATGGGTAAGTTCCCATGTGATTTCATACAAACCCCAGAAGGCTCCAATCAAATCAGATACCAATCAAAGTTGAAATTACGTGACTGTGGAAGCATCTAGAGAAGCAGGTTTTCTGCCAGCTTGGCTTCTCTTGCCTCTTCTTAATCATGTTGCCTTCCAGGGACAGACATTAGGGGAGACTGCTGATGAGTAGTGCCTTTTTTTATCAATACCACTCAATATCACTTTCCCCGGGAAGTTCCCCAATTCACTTCCCTCACAGAAGTGAGCATCTCCATTTAAATTGCTCCTGGGGATAGAGGCTGTGGAGGGAGGCAATTTAAGAGGAAGGAAGAAGGTGGAGGGCCACCCATAGATTTATTGGTGCAAAGAATAAAGCAAGTCCAGATGTGACTCATTTTTGAGGCATGCCATAAATATGCCTGATTTGCTTCATTTATAACAGGGAAGATGCCTGAGCTTACACGAGAATTCTTTTTTCTTAAGTGTGTTACTCAACTTCTCTCTCCTCCTTTAAGGGAGACCTAAAGCTAGAGTTTAGGGGTGATTGATGGGAGTTTGAATATCATGAAATCTTCAATGCCCAGTTGGTTTGGTACATTACCCACTGCACAAGCTAATCATTTCTCACACTGGTCTCCTACAGAGTTTTACATGTCGGTAACTATTTCCTGCCTTTACCATTTTTTTTAAAGATTTTATTTATTTATTTGACAGAGAGAGAGCGAGAGAGCACAAGCAGGGAAAGCAGCAGAGGGAGAGGGAGAAGCAGGCTCCCTACGAGGGAGCCCCATGAGGGGCTCAATCCCAGGACCCCGGGATCATGACCTGATCCGAAGGCAGACGCTTAACCATCTGAGCCACCCAGATGCCCCAGTCTTTGCCATTTTTAAGGCCAATATTTAACATGAAGGGATTGATGACTTTTATAAATACACGTAGCGTTAATTGCTTAAAATATTGAAAGCAACACATTAAAAAAAAAACAAACCTGCTTCTTTTAGTTGAAGAGGAATGTTACCAACCATCCGGGTTGTCCATGGCCTCCTAAAAAGCATCTTTACATGTGTGTGAAGTGTGTGTGTGTATGGATATACAGAGATATACGTTACCTCCTTGACATTCAAAGTATGGTCTGTGGATCAGGAGGATTGGCCTCCCCTGGAAATTTGTTGCAAATGCAAAGTCTCAGGCCCCGCTCCAAAATGCAGAATCCTCATTTTCACAAGATTTCCAGAGTTTCATGAAGCACTGCCTTGGAAGTGTTATGACAGTCATGCTAATAATAAAATGAGAGAGAGCCTTAAGGATGAAGAGTCCACATTTCCCATAATAAAATGGATCGTGTATGTTCAAATCTGTCTTTGGTTTCTAGTGTGATGGTATCAGAGCAAGCTGTGCTCACGGGGACAAAGTGCAAATTGTCACTCCTTTTCATCACGCAGTCATTCTTTTTAAGCTGTCAGTGGGAACATATAAAGCATGCATAGCTGTCTCCAATTAGCTGATGAAAAATGACATCCATGCCAATGGGGTCTGGACTGTTCATGACAGCATGTGCTCTGATCCCACTCCTTAGTTTTCCTCCTCAGCAAAGCCCAGTCTCTTCCATTGAGCAAATACTATTTCCCCATCTACCACCCATTACTCATTATCTTTTTCTTCTGAGTGAAAGGAAACTGCTTAATTCCAGTACCTTCAATTTCTGAAAATCAGGGCAAAAAAAAAAAAAAAAATGTGACAAAATGTGTCTGCCCACAAACAGAACACTTTTATTTTTATTTATTTGTTTATTTTTACCAAGGTGTCATTGTTGGTTCACTTGGGTGTGGTGTTTTGGAGGTAAGCCTCCCCCACCCCCTGGAAATAAAGGCCGCATCCCTCTAAAGTGAGAAACTGTTTGAGCTCCGTGTTCTGTATGGTTTGAAAGAAACAGAAATGGAAGTTACTCTATTTAAGTTGGCATCAGATTTACCTGAGTCAGCATCATTCCAGTAAAACCTCTTTGAAGAGATAGAAAAAGAAGAAAACTGGCATCACAACCACAAATGGTCATTATCACCAGAAGAACCGATTGCCGGGCCCTGAGAGAAAATTCAGCTGTGGTGGCAGGTCCCATGCACAGGGAAGGAGGGGACTAGACATTCTGCCTTGCATTTAAGTTCTGGAACCCGGCCTTAGTTTCATAAAAACAGAAGATGAGGCAATTCTCTGGCCCTTGCTCCCCTTCTATACCTGCTTAGAGATAATGTCTCATAGGAGACAACAGAGCAGAAAGTGGGGATGGGACAGACAGAGGAGCCATTGCCCTAGGGGAACAATCTCCCCAAAGGACTGTGTTGAGAACAGGAAGCTCTGTAGTCACAGCTTGCTAGAGATGGTAGACGTTTTATTCTCTTTAGTTTTCAAAAACTTCAATCAGATTTAAGCAGTGTGGGTAGAGGAAGGTTTTACATTCAGGGAAGATTATTTTCCCCCCATTGTCCTATTTGTGAAACCTTCCTGGTTTCCTATTTGTCCTTCTTCCCATAGAGGATGGGCCAATAATTTAGTTGATGGATGGCAAGGGTAGGGGGGAGGTCTCTGATTTTGATTGGCTGGAGCTAATCTAACAAGACCTTGAGCCAGGGGTCACAATCCTTTCCCACTTATTTTCCACCAGAGAGTTAGAGGTGGAAGGCAGACAAGTTGGTGGGCTGTATGGATTGCATGATTGGCTCTCACATAGTTATAGTCTTCAACCTAGATGTTTTCAGTAATACAAGTCACGTTTGGCTGTCCAACTTGCTGACTATTTTGTCTCCTCTCACAGTTGGTTCAGAACTTGAACAGGAAAGAGAGGTGATTTTTTGTGCCTCAAAGAGCACAACAAGATACAGTCATAAACACTAAAAATGAAAGATTAAAATAAATTTATTAAGTTAAAATGAATATGCCAGGTTAAATATATTTGGTTAATGTTATTGATACATTAATTCAAGATCTGGAAAAAAGACTTGACTGAGGAACTCTTGCTGAAGGATGTGAAGAAAGACATTTACATAAAATTCACAAAAAACATATATTTATATATTTTTCTAAGTGAGGGTATACATGCAGTTACTTTCCTGCATGTGATTTTACAAAGTAGTGATTTGTCGAATCGAAACACTTTAAATATACCATAACATGTATATTGTGTAGATTTTTTTTTCATTTTTAAATATACTGGACATCTGAAAAATGAAGTGGTCTGGGTCTCCCTTGACCACTAAAAGAGCTGTATAGGACCCTTCTGATGTCCCTTGAGAGCTAGGTCAAAGACCATCCCCAATTCGGACAGGCCTCAGCTCACTCAAATATGAGCAAAGAGGAAAACAGTGTTGTCTAGAAAAAAAAGTCTAAAAAACTCTAGAAAGGAAAAATGACACTGAAGTATCATAAAGACTACACCTCTAGAAATTATTTATGCAGGAACTAGCAGAAATTTGCATGAATGTGATTATTGTCCTCAATAAAATGCAAAAAGACATTCTCTGAAACAGAAGTAGGAAGTCATAAGGTAAAAAAAGCATGGAGCAGTTTATTTATATCAGAAAGGATGGATGAAATTAGGGAACGGTTCAAGGAAATTTAAAATGGAGAAGCAGAATTCTAATCCGCATTGCAGACACTGAGGAAGAGAGTTCTCTCTGCAGCAAAACACATCTTTGACATAAAGGATAAATGTGAGGGGGCGGAGCAAGATGGCAGAGGAGTAGGAGACCTGGATTTCGTCTGGTCTCAGGAATTCAGCTGGATAGGGATCAAACCATTCTGAACACCTACAAACCCAACAAGAGATCGAAGAAAAGAAGAGCAACAACTCTCTCATCAGAAAAGCGACCACTTTCTGGAAGGTAGGACGTGCGGAGAAGTGAATCCGAGGCGATATTCGGGAGGATAGACGGCGGGGGAGGGGCCTCCGTCGGCCGCTTCTGGCAAGTGATAGAGCCGCGGAGCACAAAATCGGAACTTGTAGAAGTCTGCTCCGCGGGCGCCTGGGTGGCTCAGATGGTTAAGTGTCTGCCTTCGGCTCAGGTCATGATCCCAGGGTCCTGGGATCGAGTCCCGCATCGAGCTCTCTGCTTCTTGGGAGCCTGCTTCTCCTTCTGCCTCTCTCTCTCTGTCTCTCATGAATAAATAAATAAAATCTTTAAAAAAAAAAAAAAAGCTGCTCCGCTGAGGGACGTTGCTCCAGTAGCTAAGCGGGGGCTGGAACCCTCGCGGGACAGTGTGGTCTCAGGACCCTCGGGGTCACAGAAAGACCAGGGGTGCCTGAGTGCGGCAGAGCTCCCAGGGATCGGAGCGGGGAAGCCGGCTGCAGAGACGGAGCCAAGGCGCAGGCTCTCAGCTCGGGGTTGCCATAAACCAGGATCCGTGGCACAGTCGGGCCCCTGCTCCTCCAGCAGGGACCCAACAAGCGGCAGATCCGGGGAGACTCACCTTCCTCCCCCGGGAGGAGCCGCGCGGGAGCGCACCGCAGGGATCTGCTGGGTCTGGAGACTCCACCCGGGGTCGGGGGCCAGAGATAGAGGCGCGCGGTCACAGGCCAGGTGAGACGGGGAGACGGGAGTGACTGACGGCTTTTCTCTGGGGGCGCACTGAGGAGGGGGCCCCGAGTTCTCGGCTCCTCCAGGGCAGACATTGGGAGGCCGCCATTTATACTCTCGGCCTCCAAAGCTGTACGGAGAGCTTGCAGGGAACAAAAGCCCCGGAGAGCAAACCCGAGCAGATTACTTAGCCCTGACCGGGCAAGGGAGGGGCACTTCCGCCTCCGGCAGAGACATTTGGGAACCACGGCAACAGGCCCCTCCCCCAGAAGATCAGCGAGAACAGCCAGCCAAGACCAAGTTTACCGATCAATGAGAACGGCAGAACTCCAGCGCTAAGGGAATACTGCACATAGAATCCGTGGCTTTTTTACCATGATTCTTTAGTCTTTCAAAGTTAAATTTTTTTAACTTTTTTTTTAAATTTTTCTTCTTCCCTTTTTCAACCAACATCTTATCAATCCCTTTTTTAAAAAACATTTTTATTTTTCATTTTTAGAGTCATATTCTATCCCTTCATATTAGTAACCCCTATTTTTGGCATATATATATAAGTTGTTCTCTCTTTAAAATTTTGAGATAGTTTCTTCTAACAGATCAAAATATACCCTAAATCTCTGGTGTATGATTTTGTTCTATTCTCCTGCCTAATCACATTCTCTCCCTTTTTTTTTCTTTTTTTCTTAAATCCTCTTCCTCCTTTTCCCAAACAACTTCTTATCAATTCCTTTTATAAAATTTTTTATAATTTTCATCTTTACAGTCATATTCCATCCCTTCATCATATCAACCATTATTTTTGTACATATATAAGTTTTTCTTTCTTTAAAATTTTGGGAGGAACTTTCTTCTAACAAACCAAAATACACCCAAAATCTAGTGTGTGGCACTGATCTATGCACCAGCCTGATCATATTTGATCATATTCTGTTTTGTTTTTTTTTTTTTTGCTTTGTTCTGTTTTTGTTTGTTTTTAACTTTTTTTTTTTTCTTTTTCTTTTTTCTTTCTTTCCCTTTCTTTTCCCCCAGCTTCAGGTCTTTTCTGATTTGTTTAGAACATATTTTCTGGAGACATTGGTACCCTGTTAACATTTTGTTCTCTCATTCATCTATTCTCCTCTGGACAAAATGACAAGACGGGAAAAATCACCTCAACAAAAAGAACAAGAGGTAGTACCGACTGCCAAGGACCTACTCAATACAGACATTAGTACGGTGTCAGATCTAGAGTTCAGAATCATCACTTTAAAGATACTAGCTGGGCTTGAAAAAAGCATGGAAGTTATTAGAGAAACCCTTTCTGGAGAAATAAAAGAACTAAAATCTAACCAAGTCAAGATCAAAAAGGCTATAAATGAGGTGCAATCAAATATGGAGGCTCTAACTGCTAGGATAAATGAGGCAGAAGAGAGAATCAGTGATATAGAAGACCAAATGATGGAAAATAAAGAAGCTGAGAAAAAGAGAGATAAACAACTACTGGATCACGAGGGCAGAATTTGAGAGCTAAGTGATACCATAAGATGAAACAACATTAGAATAATTGGGATCCCAGAAGAAGAAGAAAGAGAGAGAGGGGCAGAAGGTATATTGGAACAAATTATAGCAGAGAACTTCCCTAATTTGGGGAAGGAAACAGGCATCAAAATCCAGGAAGCACAGAGAACCCCTCTCAAAATCAATAAAAATAGGTCAACACCTCGACATCTAATAGTAAAACTTACAAGTCTCAGAGACAAAGAGAAAATCCTGAAAGCAGCGCAGGAGAAGAGATATGTAACCTACAATGGTAGAAACATTAGATTGGCAACAGAACTATCCACAGAGACCTGGCAGGCCAGAAAGGACTGGCAGGATATATTCAGAGCACTAAATGAGAAAAATATGCAGCCAAGAATACTATATCCAGCTAGGCTGTCACTGAAAATTGAAGGAGAGATAAAAAGCTTCCAGGACAAACAAAAACTAAAGGAATTTGCAAACACGAAACCAGCCCTACAAGAAATCTTGAAAGGGGTCCTCTAAGCAAAGAGAGAGCCTAAAAGCAACATAGACCAGAAAGGAACACAGACAATGAACAGTAACAGTCACCTTACAGGCAATACAATGGCACTAAATTCCTATCTTTCAATAGTTACCCAGAATGTAAATGGGCTAAATGCCCCAATCAAAAGACACAGGCTATCAGATTGGATTAAAAAATAAGACCCATCGATATGCTGTCTGCAAGAGACTCATTTTAGACCCAAACACACCCCCAGATTGAAAGTGAGCAGTGGAAAACCATTTACCATGCTAATGGACACCAAAAGAAAGCTGGGGTGGCAATCCTTATATCAGACAAATTAGATTTTAAACCAACGACTGTAATAAGAGATGAGGAAGGACACTATATCCTACTTAAAGGGTCTCTCCAACAAGAAGATCTAACAACTGTAAATATCTATGCCCGTAACACGGGAGCAGCCAGTTATATAAGGCAATTAATAACAAAAGCAAAGAAACACATTGACAACAATACAATAATAGTGGGGGACTTTAACACCCCCCTCACTGAAATGGACAGATCATCTAAGCAAAAGATCAACAAGGAAATAAAGACTTTAAATGACACACTGGACCAAATGGACTTCACAGATATATTCAGAACATTCCATCCCAAAGCAACAGAATACACATTCTTCTCTATTGCCCATGGAATATTCTCCAGAATCGATCACATCCTAGGTCACAAATCAGGTCTCAACTGGTACCAAAAGATTGGGATCATTCCCTGCATATTTCGGACCACAGGGCTTTGAAACTAGAACTCAATCACAAGAAGAAAGTCGGAAAGAACTCAAATACATGGAGGCTAAAGAGCATCCTACTAAAGAATGAATGGGCCAACCAGGAAATTAAAGAAGAATTTAAAAAATTCATGGAAACAAATGAAAATGAAAACACAAGAGTTCAAAATCTGGAGAAAGAACAGAAAATAAAGCCTAAACCCAGCAGAAGAGAAATAATAAAGATCAGAGCAGAAATCAATGAAATAGAAACCAAAAGAACAGTAGAACAGATCAACAAAACTAGGAGCTGGTTCTTTGAAAGAATTAACAAGATTGATAAACCCCTGGCCAGACTTATCCAAAAGAAAAATGACCCAAATCAACAAAATCATGAATGAAAGATGCGAGATCATAACCAACACCAAAGAAACACAAACAATTATAAGAACATATTATGAGCAACTCTATGCCAGCAAATTAGATAACCTGGAAGAGATGGATGCATTCCTAGAGATGTATCAACTACCAAAACTGAACCAGGATGAAATAGAAAACCTGAACAGACCTATAACCACTAAGGAAATTGAAGCAGTCATCAAAAATCTCCCAAAAAACAAAAGCCCAGGGCCAGATGGCTTCCCAGGGGAATTCTACCAAACATTTCAAGAACAATTAATACCTATTCTTCTGAAACTGTTCCAAAAAATAGAAACGGAAGGAAAACTTCCAAACTCATTTTATGAGGCCAGCATTACCTTGATCCCAAAACCAAATAAGGACCCCATCAAAAAGGAGAATTACAGACCAATATCCCTGATGAACATGGATGCAAAAATTCTCACCAAAATACTAGCCAATAGGATCCAACAGTACATTAAAAGGATTATTCACCATGACCAAGTGGGATTTATCCCTGGGCTGCAAGGTTGGTTCAACATCTGCAAATCAATCAACGTGATACAATACATTAACAAAAGAAAGAACAAGAATCATATGATCCTCTCAATAGATGCAGAAAAAGCTTTTGACAAAGTACAGCATCCTTTCTTGATCAAAACTCTTCAGAGTATAGAGATAGAGGGTACATACCTCAATATCATAAAAGCCATCTATGAAAAACCTACAGCGAATATTATTCTCAATGGGGAAAAACTGAGAGCTTTCCCCCTAAGGTCAGGAACGCGGCAGGGATGTCCACTATCACCACTGCTATTCAACATAGTATTGGAAGTCCTAGCCACAGCAATCAGACAACAAAAAGAAATCAAAGGCATCCAAATTGGCAAAGAAGAAGTCAAACTCTCACTCTTTGCAGATGATATGATACTTTATGTGGAAAACCCAAAAGACTCCACCCCAAAGCTGCTAGAACTCATACAGGAATTCAGTCAAGTGGCAGGATATAAAATCAATGCACAGAAATCAGTGGCATTCCTATACACCAACAACAAGACAGAAGAAAGAGAAATTAAGGAGTCGATCCCATTTACAATTGCACCCAAAACCATAAGATACCTAGCAATAAATCTAACGAAAGAGGCAAAGGATCTGTACTCAGAAAACTATAAAATACTCATGAAAGAAATTGAGGAAGACACAAAGAAATGGAAAAACGTTCCATGCTCATGGATTGGAAGAACAAATATTGTGAAGATGTCAATGCTACCTAGAGCAATCTACACAGTCAATGCAATCCCCATCAAAATACCATCCACTTTTTTCAAAGAAATGGAACAAATAATCCTAAAATTTGTATGGAACCAGAAAAGACCCCGCATAGCCAGAGGAATGTTGAAAAAGAAAAGCAAAGCCGGCGGCATCACAATTCCGGACTTCCAGCTCTATTACAAAGCTGTCATCATCAAGACAGCATGGTACTGGCACAAAAACAGACACATAGATCAATGGAACAGAATAGAGAGCCCAGAAATGGACCCTCAACTCTATGGTCAACTAATCTTCGACAAAGCAGGAAAGAATATCCAATGGAACAAAGACAGTCTCTTCAACAAATGGTGTTGGGAAAATTGGATAGCCACATGCAGAAGAATACAACTGGACCATTTCCTTACACCACACACAAAAATAGACTCCAAATGGTTGAAAGACCTCAATGTGAGACAGGAGTCCATCCAAATCCTAAAGGAGATCACAGGCAGCAACCTCTTTGACCTCAGCCAAAGCAACTTCTTCCTAGAAACATCGCCAAAGGCAAGGAAAGCAAGGGCAAAAATGAACTATTGGGACTTCATCAAGATAAAAAGCTTTTGCAAAGCAAAGGAAACAGTCAACAAAACCAAAAGACAACCGACAGAATGGAAGAAGATATTTGCAAATGACATATCAGATAAAGGGCTAGTATCCAAAATCTATAAAGAACTCATCAAACTCAACACCCAAAGAACAAAGAATCCAATCAAGAAATGGGCAGAAGACATGAACAGACATTTTCCCAAAGAAGACATCCAAATGGCCAAAAGACACATGAAAAAGTGCTCAATATAGCTCCGCATCAGGGAAATCCAAATCAAAACCTCAATGAGATATCACCTCACACCAGTCAGAATGGCTAAAACTAACAAGTCAGGAAATGATAGATGTTGGCGGGGATGCGGAGAAAGGGGAACCCTCCTACACTGTTGGTGGGAATGCAAGCTGGTGCAGCCACTCTGGAAAACTGTATGGAGGTTCCTCAAAAAGTTGAAAATAGAGCTACCATACGATCCAGCAACTGCACTACTGGGTATTTACCCCAAAGATACAAAAGTAGGGATCCGAAGGGGTATGTGCACCCCAATGTTTATAGCAGCAATGTCCACAATAGCCAAACTGTGGAAAGAGCCAAGATGTCCATCGGCAGATGAATGGATAAAGAAGAAGTGTTATATATATACAATGGAATATTACGCAGCCATCAAAAGGAATGAGATCTTGCCATTTGCAACAACGTGGATGGAACTGGAGGGTATTATGTTGAGTGAAATAAGTCAAACAGAGAAAGACATGTATCATATGATCTCACTGATATGAGGAATTCTTAATCGCAGGAAACAAACTGAGTGTTGTTGGAGTGGGGGGTGGGGTGGGAGGGACGGGGTGACTGGGTGATAGACACTGGGGAGGGTATGTGCTCTGGTAAGCGCTGTGAAATGTGCAAGACTGTTGAATCTCAGATCTGTACCTCTGAAACAAATAATACAATATATGTTAAGAAAAAAAAAAAAGAAGAAGAAGGTGGTAGCGGGAGGGGAAGAATGAAGCAGGGGAAATCGGAGGGGTAGACGAACCATGAGAGATGATGGACTCTGAAAAACAAACAGGGTTCTAGAGGGGAGGGGGTGGGAGGATGGGTTAGCCTGGTGGTGGGTATTGAGGAGGGCACATTCTGCATGGAGCACTGGGTGTTATGCACAAACAATGAATCATGGAACACTTCATCTAAAACTAATGCTGTAATGTATGGGGATTAACATAAGAATAAAAAAAAAAAAAGGATTATTCACCACGACCAAATGGCATCTATCCCTGGGCTGCAAGGTTAGTTCAACATCCGCAAATCAATCAACGTGATACAATACATTAACAAAAGAAAGAACAAGAATCATATGATCCTCTCAATAGATGCAGAAAAAGCATTTGACAAAGTATAGCATCCTTTCTTGATCAAAACTCTTCAGAGTATAGGGATAGAGGGTCCATACCTCAATATCATAAAAGCCATCTATGAAAAAACTACAGTGAATATCATTCTCAATGGGGAAAAACTGAGAGCTTTCCCCCTAAGGTCAGGAACGCAGCAGGGATGTCCACTATCACCACTGCTATTCAAAATAGTATTGGAAGTCCTAGCCACAGCAATCAGACAACAAAAAGAAATCAAAGGCATCCAAATTGGCAAAGAAGAAGTCAAACTCTCACTCTTTGCAGATGATATGATACTTTATGATACTTTATGTGAAAAGCCCAAAAGACTCCACCCCAAAGCTGCTAGAACTCATACAGGAATTCAGTCAAGTGGCAGGATATAAAATCAATGCACAGAAATCAGTGGCATTCCTATACACCAACAACAAGACAGAAGAAAGAGAAATTAAGGAGTCGATCCCATTTACAATTGCACCCAAAACCATAAGATACCTAGCAATAAATCTAACGAAAGAGGCAAAGGATCTGTACTCAGAAAACTATAAAATACTCATGAAAGAAATTGAGGAAGACACAAAGAAATGGAAAAACGTTCCATGCTCATGGATTGGAAGAACAAATATTGTGAAGATGTCAATGCTACCTAGAGCAATCTACACATTCAATGCAATCCCCATCAAAATACCATCCACTTTTTTCAAAGAAATGGAACAAATAATCCTAAAATTTGTATGGAACCAGAAAAGACCCCGCATAGCCAGAGGAATGTTGAAAAAGAAAAGCAAAGCCAGCAGCATCACAATTCTGGACTTCCAGCTCTATTATAAAGCTGTCGTCATCAAGACAATATGGTAATGGCACAAAAACAGACACATAGATCAATGGAACAGAATAGAGAGCCCAGAAATGGACCCTCAACTCTTTGGTCAACTAATCTTCAACAAAGCAGGAAAGAATGTCCAATGGAAAAAAGACAGTCTCTTCAACAAATGGTGTTGGGCAAATTGGACAGCCACATGCAGAAGAATGAAACTGGACCATTTCCTTACACCACACACAAAAATAGACTCTAAATGGTTGAAAGACCTAAATGTGAGACAGGAGTCCATCAAAATCCTAAAGGAGAACACAGATAGCAACTTCTTCGACCTCAGCCACAGCAACTTCTTCCTAGAAACATCGCCAAAGGCAAGGGAAGCAAGGGCAAAAATGAACTATTGGGACTTCATCAAGATAAAAAGCTTTTGCACAGCAAAAGAAACAGTCAACAAAACCAAAAGACAACCGACAGAATGGGAGAAGATATTTGCAAATGACATATCAGATAAAAGGCTAGTATCCAAAATCTATAAAGAACTTATGAAACTCAACACCCAAAGAACAAATGATCCAGTCAAGAAATGGGCAGAAGACATGAACAGACATTTTTCCAAAGAAGACATCCAAATGTCCAACAGACACATGAAAAAGTGCTCAACATTGCTCAGCATCAGGGAAATCCAAATCAAAACCTCAATGAGATATCACCTCACACCAGTCAGAATGGCTCAAATTAACAAGTCAGGAAACGACAGATGCTGGCAGTGACGCAGAGAAAGGGGAACCCTCTCCTACACTGTTGGTGGGAATGCAAGCTGGTGCAGCCACTCTGGAAAACTGTATGGAGGTTCCTCAAAAAGTTGAAAATAGAGCCACCCCATGACCCAGCAATTGCACTACTGGGTATTTACCCCAAAGATACAAATGTAGGGATCCGAAGGGGTACGTGCACCCCGATGTTTATAGCAGTAATGTCCACAATAGCCAAACTGTGGAAAGAGCTAAGATGTCCATCGACAGATGAATGGATAAAGAAGAAGTGGTATATATATACAATGGAATATTATGCAACCATCAAAAGGAATGGGATCTTGCCATTTGCAATGACGTGGATGGAGCTGGAGGATGTTATGCTAAGGGAATTAGGTCATTCAGAGAAAGACATGTATCATATGACCTCACTGACATGAGGAATTCTTTTTTTTTTTTTTTAAGATTTTATTTATTTATTTGACAGAGAAAGACACAGCGAGAGAGGGAACACAAACGGGGAGTGGGAGAGGGAGAAGCAGACTCCCTGCCGAGCAGGGAGCCCGATGCGGGACTCGATCCAGGGTCTCCAGAATCATGACCTGAGCCGAAGGCAGTTGCTTAACCAACTGAGCCACCCAGGCGCCCGACATGAGGAATTCTTAATCTCAGGAAACAAACGGAGGGTTGCTGGAATGGTGGGGGGTGGGAGGGATGGGGTGGTTGGGTGATAGACACTGGGGAGGGTATGTGCTATGGTGAGCGCTGTGAATTGTGTAGGACTGTTGAATCACAGATCTGTACCTCTGAAACAAATAATGCAATATATGTTAAGAAAAAAAAAAAGAAGATAACAAGAGGGGAAGAATGAAGGGGGGAAAATCGGAGGGGGAGACGAACCATGAGAGACGATGGACTCTGGAAACCAAACTGAGGGTTCTAGAGGGGAGGATGGGTTAGCCTGGTGATGGGTATTGAGGAGGGCACGTTCTGCGTGGAGCACTGGGTGTTACGCACAAACAATGAATCATGGAACACTACATCAAAAACTAATGATGTAATGTATGGTGATTAACATAACAATAAAAAATACTTAAAAAAACTAAAAAAAACCCTAAAGGATAAATGTGAAAAGTTTTCTAAGAATATAGAAAAAGGAGTCTCTCACGTGAAATCAATTCAGAGATACAGAATGAAGATTTAAGAGATCTGTGCTCAGGGTTCCAAAGAAAAGACCAGAACAGAACTAACAGGAACTATGGAAAACTATTACATCTTCTTATCGTGACAACAACAGTAATCTCCCAGATTGTAGGAAAATATAAAAGGGAAAACTGAAAGAGTGCACAGCGTTCTCAGGAAAATCAGAGAGAAGGGAACTGTAACCAGGTACCTAGGGTTGTGATTTTTAAATTATGTGGAGGAAGTAAATAGCACCCAAGGATCCTAGTGAAGAAAATAGAAAGTTCCCTAATAAGGTAAGACAAAGCAGGCCGGCTTCAGAATTATCTACAACATTCTGAGTCATACAACAAAAGGCCAGCTGCACAGTTTAGAGCGGATATGTGGTTCATCCAAAGATTAATGCCCTGCTGTAGGTGCTCAAGTCAATTTTCAGGTAATCCAGGGCTCAGAAAGTATAGCATTCTTGGAGGAAAAAAAAAAAAAAAAACAATGATACGTAATATACACTTCATTTATTAAAGAATAAAGCAAAATCAAGAGCTTGAGAACAGGGAAATCTTCATATAAAAGTATTAGAGGCAAACACTTAAACCAATCAAGCATAGTACTGCTACTACTTAAGTTTATAATTCTAGACATCAGATTAAAGGCATATATCAAAAATTACTCTTGAGGGGGCGCCTGGGTGGCTCAGTCGGTTAAGTGTCTGCCTTCAGCTCAGGTCATGATCTCAGGGTCCTGGGATCAAGCTCTGCATCAGGCTCCCTGCTCAGCTGGGAACCTACTTCACCCTCTCTCTCTGTCTCCCCCTTCCCCCGCCCTTATGCTCTGTCTCTCTCTCTCTCAAATAAATAAATAAAATCTTTAAAAGAAATTACTCTTGAATGAGAAGGTATATACTAGCAAAAAATAGACAATCTGTGCTAAAAAAAAAAAAAGTGTGCAATAGAAAAACTAACCCGTTGGCTATAAGAGTTGTTCTAAATTAAGAATATCACAGCACTGTTGTTAACTAATGACAGAAATAAAGGTTGAAGAACACACACACATGCGTATACTTATACATGTATGTAAAAGTCTAATATGATGCCGTTAATACAATTTAATAAGTCTACTGTAAACAGTCAACATCAAGGACTCAGGTCATTTGAGTTGCAGAAAAGGTGATCATAAGAAGGCACAAAACTAATGACATATTTGTTACAATAATAAATAAAATGAATGCTATTAAGATAGAATTTATTTGATAAAAAAGTATACTACAAGATGTTTGCAAGAGAGAAACTAAATGATTTCAAAAGGTTCTGAAAAAAATGATAGACCAAGAAACACCAGTTAATTGTAGAACTAAAGGAAGCAGAGGTTTCACTATTAATGTAGGATGAAAGCATTCGAGTGGAAAAACAGTAAATGGTAAACAGGATCCTTTGTTTATTGACAAGGGGTAATATCCTCAATACAGAAAGAGCAAACACAAAACTTTAAGAATTAAAATTAACTTTCATTGTTTTGGAAAGACAAGAAAAATAAGACATGTCTCCCAAACTTAAAAATATATAATTGAGAGGACAAGAAAACATTGAAGCAAATAATTATGATTCCAAATGCTTCATGCATGCATCCATCCATTCATTCAACAAATATTATTTCAGGCACTTTGTATGTGAGGCAGCTTTAGCATTGGGAATACAGTGGTGACAGTTGATTTTGTACAAAAGACAAGGATACTACAAATACGGAACAATAGCAGGGCATGGGGAGGAGTTGAGGAAGGTTTTGGTGAGGAAAACCTGAAGCAAAATTGTTTATTTCACATCAGGTTGGTGGAAACTGCTTTTTAGAGTGCATCCCTGCGATGTTAGGGACAGGAGAAGAAACATACTCAACAGTGGACACAAAGTTGATAACCACCATGGAAACAAAACTCACAAGAAAATGGTTTATTTACTATATGTTTTAAGACTATGGCCCAAGAATCGCTCCCTTCCAGATCGTGGGCCCAGAAATATGTTCCCTGATACACCTCCCCTGGTTCCCAGCACAGGTCTGCAGAGAGAGTAAAGCTGTTGGACACGGGGCGTTCACGGCTCTGCCTCATCTGTCTGCATCGTTTGCCTCGGACGACACACTGTAAAAGGATGGCCTGAGCTCATCAAATGCAGACCTCCCGGCGGTGCCTGTGGTCCCTTCCTTTGGTCCTGGCACCTCAGCCCCCCTTACTGAAAACATTCAACAGAATGTTTCTTTTCTTGGGTTAACTAAAAGAGGCCTTTCAGAATAACTAAGTATATACTTGGACTTGGACCGCCTGGACATAGGAACAGAGTTAGATGTCCGGTGACATGTTGTGACCTCCATGTCTCCACAGAAGGTGACTACCAACAGCGTCTGCACCGAGACAGAGATCAGTTCCGTGCTTAGTTTGGTGCCCTGCTGTTACTCCTGATTTCCCTTCCGTAGGATGCTTTAGAAGTTGAATGCGGTGCCTTGGTTGATTTCCCTTTGGGCCTTTCTGAGATCTTTCATCATTTTCAAGTAACGACTGAGCTTGATGACACTCGCTCGTATTTAAGAGAAGCCCTTTCAGGTGAGACTTCGGGGGGAACGGTGCACGGTGTTCCCACGCAACAGGTGCTAAGGAAGGATGCGCTGTTCGCGTCCCCTGGTCTGTGACATCACTGATGGTCAAGGATCGCGCGGTGTGCATCACCACCCTCTTCCAAGCTGTGAAATGTTCTAGTTTCCGAGTCTGGGTTTCATTTTATTTTATTTCAGGGAAGGGAATTTTGAAAAGAGTTCTCTTTGTTCCATTACAGTAATTTTCAGAGCTCTCTTCATCTCTTATTAAGTCGTTCCATGCCTTCTCTCAGAGCACAGTGTGACTGAAGCATTAATTAGCCTTCAGAGATCCTCAGACGTGCTTCTCTCAGCAAAGATCTGACATTTGGGGACTGTCAGTCACTGGGAGCTATACTGAATAAAAAATCCATATTAAACATTTCCATCGAGGAGTTTATGCACACTGGGGGAGTGGGGTGGGGCTGAGGAGTGTGGAACGAAGTCAGTTTAACTTATTTTATATATTAGACGACACGGGGTAAATGACATTTGGAATTAATGAAGCATATAATCATAATTACATGGCTGGTTCATCATCCTACCTCCCAAATTGTGCCTGAAATCAGCTAACGGCATAACACATGTACGATTCTGAGTTCAGAGGCTGTCTCTGTTGGAGTAAGTGTTGGATGGCTCACCCATCATTGTCAATAACAAGTGACAGAAAACAAACCAGGCCCTGACCAATGAGGTTGCAGCAGCAGGATGAGAAAAATAGCATATTACCTTCTGTTCCTGACTGCACAGCTGGAGAAAGGTGGGATGACATGGAGAAAAGTTGATTTCATAGGAGCGCGGAGTGCTCCCCATGGTCTTCCCCTGGGTAAATGCAAAGGAAGGAGAGAGAACACTGGGGTTTATTAGACAGCTACCATGTGCCAGCATCCACACCACCCCCCAACGACACCAGTAGATGAAGCCGAGTACTTCCCATGCAATAGACGCTCAATACGTATTCAAATAGACGTGTAAGTGCATGTGTACATATTCATGTGTGTGTCAGGATAGACGTGTAGAGGAGCGGGGCACCTGGGTGGCTCAGCCTGTTAAGCGGCTGCCTTCTGCTGGGATCATGATCCTGGGGTCCTGGAATCAAGCCCCGATTCAGGCTCCCTGCTCAGCGGAGAGTCTGCTTCTCCCTCTGTCTCTCCCTGCTGCTCATGCACTCACTCTCTCTCTCTCTCTCTCTCTCAAATAAATAAAATAAAATCTTTAGGAAAAAAAAAAGAAGCATAGAGGGGCTATAAAGAGCATGACATTTTACATTCAGTAGACAGGCTCATGACCAGGCATCACATAATTGAATATAGGGAACTTTATTGGGGCACCTGGACGGCTCAGTTGGGTGAGTGACCGACTCTTGATTTTGGCTCAGGTCATGATCTCGGGGTCATGAGATGAAACCCCAGGGCCAGCTCCATGCTCAGTGGGGAGTCTGCTTGAGATTCTCTCCCTGTGCCCCTCCCCTCATGCACACATGTGTGTGAATGCACAGTCTCTCTTTCTCTCTCTCTCAAATAAATATAAAATAGGGAACTAAAAATGAATAAATAAACAAATAAAAATAAATAGATAAATAAATAAAACAAACTATGGTGAGCTTTGTCACAGCTTCTCCATTTCACTACCAGTAAATTCTTCTTACCATCTCATAACTCCCGTTTCACTGTAGTTATCCTCAAGGAAGAAGATCTTGTCATTTCCCTGAAAAAAAAAAAACCATGTCCAAGCAGGAGCCCGCCAGATTCAGATCCATATGTCATCACCGTGCATTTTGATACTTGGCCTAGATCCCTCATGATGCTAGTGGTGTATTTTTTCTGCCTATGGAAGGCAAGTTTGGCAAGAATGTTTATGGTCACAGCCAAGATGACCTATGGAATGCCATCCAGAGCCTTGTTCCTCTGACAGGAAGCCCAGTTATGCATGGCTGGTCCATTTTCATGTTATCCACGAGGATAGACAACTGTTCTCTGCCCATATCCATTTACACCCCTTATTTATTACATCATTTTGGGTTCTGAATATCTTGGCATTCCATGGAGTAGCTCTGTAAACACTTATGTATGTGGTCTGATGTCACAGAGAGAGCATGAACTAATCCTCTACCCAGCTCTATATCCAATCCTAAGGAGCCAGTCCTAGTATTTCCTCTTTCTGTAATTAAAAAAAAGAAAAGAAAATAATTTTTGTGTATCATTACTCAGAGGTCTAGTGGGAAACAATGGCAGACTCAGTACATTCAAAGAGCCCATAAAGGATTGTGAAGCCTGCAGGGATTAATGACAGTGAGTAAGGAGACACAAAAGGGGGGTGAGAGTTCCTGAAAACTGGCAAGCACTGACAGAATGGAAGAGGTACCACTGGGTGGGATTTGTAGCCACAGAATGAAATTCACACCCAAACTGATGAGACAGAGAAGGAGCAGAAGGGAATAAATACCCCAGCTTTTTTCTTTTTTGGTTCTCTGAGTTTTTGCTGGGGCCCCCCATTTGGTTGATCAGTGCTGGATCCCAGGGGGCACAAGGGCTAGGGCAGAGAGTGAGCGGAGAAGAATGCAATGCAAGTCAGGGGCAAGAGGCCAACAAAACATGAACAACACAATTTTATCTTCTCCTGCCCTGGTTTCCCTCCCATTCCTTCCCTACCTCCTCTCATTTTTACAAACTTCTAGAAAGCATACTACCTTCACGTGCTCGCCTCCCAACTGCACATTAACCCCGTGAATCCAGAATCCGCTTTCCCTCCTGCTCTAAAGCTGCTTCCAGCAAAGTCCCAGCAGCCATCTTGCTGCTCAGTCCAGGAGCAATTCTTCTTAAACCTGCTCCCACTTTGGGCACTCTTCTCTTCCCCTTCCTTGGGTTTTTGCACTCATTGTAAAAATCATATTCACAGCAAAACAAGCCAAACTACAAACACCATCCAAGACCAAAATGGTGGCTGGCCATACAATCCTGTATTCTACCTCAGATTTCTATGTGTTCATCTTTCCTTCTATTCCTTACGGAATTTCCACCAATTTCTTTCTCCTACCACGCTTCTTCCCCTTCCCTTCCCACCTCATCCAACTAAGGCTAGCGACGTTAGCAGCCTGGTGTGTGTTCTTCTGGATCTTTCTCCATGACCCATAAAAGCTTATGCAAAAATATATACACCCATCTATGATGTTTTTTAATGTGATGGGTTCTTTACCCAAAAAATCACTGAAAATAGAAGACGATATGTGTTTCTCTGCAACTGGCTTTTCTCCATTCCCAGTATAGCATGTGAATTCTTCTAAGTTGATGTATATGGTTAGAACTTATTTTGGATTACATAATTGCATGATATTTTACTCTGTGCTGTCCAGATGATCCTCAGGGTTAATAGAGCTGCTCTGGCTGCTAGGTAGGTGTCCCCTCCTCCTTTTATTCAACATGAGCCCTTCTTTAGTCAAAAGCAAAGAACATTTAAAAGAGCCTTCAAATTCCTTCTGGAAATGCTCTCTCCTCTGATTTCTGACATCTCTCCCCTCTGGTTTTCTTCCTCGACCCACTCACATGAAATCCTCTTTCTCGGTTTCTCTCCTTTCTTTGCATTTATGTATTGATCAACTTTTTCAGTGATAACACTTCATCACGAACAACCCTAGAATATTAGTGGCTTATGGTCACAACATTTATCGGAAAAGACTGGTTTTACATCTCCAGTGCATCTTTGGTAGGTAGCTTTGCCTGGAGTCAAATTTTATTTGTATTTTTTTTTAAAGATTTTATTTATTTATTTGAGAGAGAGAGAATGAGAGAGAGCACATGAGAGGGGGGAGGGTCAGAGGGAGAAGCAGACTCCCCGCTGAGCAGGGAGCCCGATGCGGGACTCGATCCAGGGACTCCAGGATCGTGACCTGAGCCGAAGGCAGTCGCCCAACCAACTGAGCCACCCAGGCGTCCTTATTTGTATTTTTGTGTGTTATTTTGTTTCATGCAAATTCTTCCATGTTTTGATTTCTTCTATGCAAACAACAACTATTTATACATATAAAGTTGTTCCTAGAAACGGTGTAAGGTTCTATGATGAGGAACAAATGGGAAGCAAGCGTCATCTTTCTTCAGACATCATAAGGAGCTCAGGGCTGGATGAGTCCCCTCTCTCATCGTCCTAGAGGGCCCAGGAGACTTTTCCAACTTCACAGTCAATTTTAATTCTTCAATAAATAAAAGCACTGTGTTTTGCTAATGTTGACTTTTATCATATGAAACTGATCAACATCATATCTCACTTAAGCCTGCAAAAGAACAAAAACACATTAATTAGAGTGTCTTGAGACAATATATAGCACACAGAAGTCAGTTTATATACTTTTGGTGAGGTATATTTAAATCTGCACCATAATGATGGGTATGGTGGGTGATGCTCCTTCCTGGAAAAGTAAGGTTGCCCAAATTTTAGGGGCAAAAAGAGGGTTTAGAAGGGTTCCAGTTGTGGAGTGGGAAATTCCTATGGTAGATAATACCAAGAGCTGGAGTGGTGGAAAAAATACAAGAAAGTGGAAGGAAACCAAGGCTCAGTAACAAGGAAAGCAGATTAAATCCCAGGTCAGTTGTGAGCCAGAATAGGGAGTTAAAGCAGAAGTTACAAAGCCAAGAATTGAGAACTCTGGGCAAGGGAGAGTCAGGGAGATGAGCAAAGGTCAGTTCTTCCAGAAATGCTCTCAAATACCAGGGCATCTCTGAGTGTGATAAAGGTCTTGGTCACTTTTATCTTTTGAATATTGCAGTATTTTAGATTGTCATAAATTCCCCATCAGAAGTAGAAAAATTGTGATGTCGTTTGATATTCACTTTTAAGTGACAAGTTTCCAAGTGATGGAATCCATGTTGGAGGATTATTTTTCCTCTAGTCTACTGCAACCAGATTTCTTCCCTCCAATGCCCAGTTACTTAAGTTGTCCTTGCAAAACAATAAATGCACCTGTTTAAACATAGAAGTTCTGCAAATAGTACATTGCCATTCCTTTTGCTAACATTGGTGTGTCCCTAATGTTCTGTGCTTTGCACCTCCTAAAATGATTCTGGCTGTGACTTTCAAATAGAAAGTCAAATAGAAAGTCAGAGCCAAGTCACTGTCATGGCCCTCTTCCTGTCCTCACACATAGAGGTGGCCCAGGACAGGGTCACAAGGAAAAGCCCCCAGAAGGTGTAATCTTAACAAAATCTTCCCAATGCAATGTAAGTATACTATGCATGAGACAGAAAGTTCCTGGTTAAAGAAAAAAACAAACTAATTTCTGGAGCACTGGGTTTGTCCAGTTTAGGGAATCAAGTTTAAAATTTAGTGCTGTATCTTCTTGCAGTTTTGCCAGTGTTTCTGTAACTGAGTACATAATCTCATTTGTACCCCCACTTTAGGGCCTGTAAGGTATGTGAAGCCTGGCCCAAGGCTCCTTGTCTTGTCACCTCTGTCTGCCCATCCCAGGTTAGATCTTATAAATCCCAGCTGGTAACTCATCTATATTAGTATGATGAGTTTGGCTGACCTCAAGGGTTAGGATCAATGCTATGAATTTATAGAGCCCTAAAATTAAAAAAAAAAAAAGTGACTTAACATTTTTGGTGCATTTCTGATAGGTATATTGCCTTGGAGACATGTTTTATTTATGCTTTTGTTTGTTGGCTTATTTTGCTCTTTTGCATGCAAATTCTTCTTTATGTTTTAATTTGCCTGGACTTGTTTTCAGGACCACATCAAGTCTAAAAGGGAAGCTTTTGACAAGGGCCTCTTCAATTTGATGGTTATAGACAGATAATCTGAATAAATTGTGTTAAGTGTATTAATTATCCGATGCGGCAGTCTAATCAATTTCTCCAGGAGGTGGCCAATGTTCTCCCTTATTTTCTATTTGGAAGTCACAGCCAGAATCATTTTTTAGGAGGTGCAAAGCACAGAATATTAGGGACACACCAATGTTAGCAAAATGAATGGTAATGTACTATTTGCAGAACTTCTATGTTTAAACAAGTGCATTTATTGTTTCATAAGGACAACTTAAGTAACTGGGTATTTGAGGGAAGAAATCTGATTGCAGTAGACTAGAGGAAAAATAATCCTCCAACACAGCATCCATCTCTTGGAAACCCCATAATATATAATCTAGCACCTTAAATTACTTTAAAAGTGTATATATTTAAAGTGTTGTGTTTAAATTAACTCCAATAATATACCTTTCAATATAGCTTTTGAAGTCAACTTTTAAATTTCTATAATAGGGGAGCCTGGGTGGTCAGTTGGTTGGGCATCCAGCTCTTGGTCTCGGCTCAGGTCATGATCTAATGGGTCATAGGATAAAGTCCCACTTTGGGCTCCATACTCAGTGGGGAGTCTGCTTGGGTATTCTCTCCCTCTGCTCCTTCCCCTGTCCTCTCTCTTTCTCAAATAAATAAATTAAATTAAATTAAAAGCTATATGTAATTCAAATCCAGTGGTTCAAGAAGGTATTCCTAATCAACACAAATGATAAGAATCCTCACCACACACACAACCTACCTGTGCCATTTGGAGTCTTTATCCCTTTTTTTCATGTATTATTCTTGTTTATTTGCATCTCATCTACCAGAATTTAATCTCCATAAGGGCATGTATTAAAAGGGACACAAAGCTGTGAGTGACAGAAACCAGATTCCACTGACTTAATCAAACAAGGACTGTATTGACTCATGTCACTGGAATGCCAGGGGTATACTAGCTGAGAGAACTTGGAGAAAATTATGGGATGGGCTTCTATATTCTTTTATGTAAACTGGGGATAATAAGAATTTTTAAGAGAAAGAGATGACATAGTCATAGTCTAAGTCTTTATACTTAAAAAAAGATTAGGCATACACTGTCCACTAAAATATTATCCTATCAATATTTTTTTATTGTGTTTTGTTAATCACCATACAGTACATCATTAGTTTTTGATGTAGTGTTCCATTATTCATTGTTTGCATATAACACCCAGTGCTCCACGCAATACGTGCCCTCCTTAATACCCATCACCAGGCTAACACATCCCCCCACCCCCCTCACCTCTAAAACCCTCAGTTTGTTTGCCCGAGTCCATAGTCTCTCATGGTTCATCTCCCCCTCTAATTGCCCCCCCTTCATTTTTCCCTTCCTTCTCCTAATGTCCCCCATGCTATTCCTTATGTTCCACATATAGGTGAAACCGTATGATAATTGACTTTCTCTACTTATTTCACTTAGCATAATCTCCTCCAGTTGTGTCCATGTTGATGCAAAAGTTGTGTATTCATACTTCCTGAAGGCTGAGTAATATTCCATTGTATATATGGACCACATCTTCTTTATCCATTTGTCTGTTGAAGGACATCTCGGCTCTTTCCACAGTTTGGCTATTGTGGACATTGCTGCTATGAACATTGGTTGCATATGGCCCTTCTTTTCACTATATCTGTGTCTTTGGGGTAAATACCCAGTAATGCAATTGCTGGCTCATAGGGTAGCTCTATTTTTAACTTTTTGAGGAACCTCTACACTGTTTTCCAAAGTGGCTATACCAGCTTGTGTTCCCACCAATAGTGTAAGAGGGTTCCCCTTTCTCTACAACCTATCCAACATTTTCAAAAAATGGGCGGAAGACATGGACACTTCTCCAAAGAAGACATACAAATGGCTAATAGATACATGAAAAAATGTTCATCATCATTAGCCATCAGGGAAATTCAAATCAAAACCACAATGAGATACCACCTTACACCAGTTAGAATGGCAAAAATTGACAAGGCAAGAAACAACAAATGTTATCCTATCAATATTAAAATTATTTAAATTTAATTTTTTGAAGTTTAATATTTTACCATGAAAATATAAATGATCATTCATATAATAATATAATATCCACTGACTTGGGTTCAAATATATAAAATAATGTTTAATTCAATAAAATGAATTTTTTATAAAATGAAATTGAAAAGTGTTATTCAAGGAAATTCCATACTTGATCTATTTTTTTATAAATATATGTAACTCTTTAATGTTAAGGATGGGTTGATAATTTTGTCACTTGGTATAAATATTTAAAGGAGAGAGAAAAGAACAATTCCATTTCTTTTTAAAGATTTATTTAATAGAGAGAGAGCCCGTGTGCAACTGGGGGAAGAGGCAGAGGGAGAGGGAGAGGATCTCAAGCAGACTCCCAGCTGAGCAGGGAGCCTGATGCAGGGCTTGATCCCAGTACTCTGAGATCAGGACCTGAGCCAAAATCAAGAGTCGGATGCTTAACTGACTGAGCCACCCATATGCCCCAGAACAATTCCATTTCTATTTACCCCTGACTCCAGAGAATTTAGAGGTAATATTGTGGTAGTGCTATCATTTGTATACATAATATCCAGAAAGAATAAATATTAAATCTATTCCTTCCCTTTTCTTCTCCTTCATGCCTCTCTATATTTCTCCAGAGGTGTCAACTCTGATATGTTTTGCTATTACAACACCCCCAGGAAGGTAAAAGGGATTGGCATGTTGACCTAAGGAAGCTACCTGTTGATGATATTTTGTTGTTATTTGAAGAGATAGAATAGGCCTAGAAAAAAATCTAATCCTTCATAGTTGACTTAACAATAAATTTCATCATGTACAGCATTTGTTTTTATACATCAATAAAAATGAGATTGCAGAACACCATTCAGCTTATGAGCTGGTGAAAAAAATAAGCCCTACCACAGTACTTTGGTGTGCTCCTCCATCAAAAATAATTCTGGCAGGTGTTAAATTTTTTAAATTTTATTGCGGAAATAGTCTGGGCAACACCAAATTTGATCCCTATGCATGTTTTGGAAGAACCAAGAATAGAAGGGGGAAAGAAAAGAGCCCCAGGGTATTCTGGGAAAAGTTAAAATGTCTGCATCTTGGAAGAAACAACAGCAGCCGAGTGAGATATTCAAACAGGAGGCAATGAGCCAAGGCACCGTCATGGCCCTTTTCCTGTCCTTACACATAGAGGTGGCCCAGGTCTGTGTCACAAGAAAAAGCCCCTTGAAGGTGTGATCAATGTTAACTTAAGTAATCTTCTCATTGTCAAGCTTCATCTATTTCCATACTTTTAAACATTCCTACTAATAAGCCTCTAACAATGGAGAACAAACTCATATCTTCAAGTATGTGGAAATTAGCCCAAAGCAATGACATATCCTTTAAGCTTTATGTTTTATATTAGAAAGCAACTACATGGGGGTGCCTGGGTGGCTCAGCCAGTTAAGCGTCTGCCTCCAGCTCAGGTCATTATCCCTGGGCCCGGGGATTGAGTCCCACGTCGGGCTCTCTGCTCAGTGGGGAGTTTGTTCTCCCTCTCCCTGTGTGTTCTCTCTCTCAAATAAATAAAATAAAATCTTTTTAAAGTAACTACATGTACACCTTAAATATATACATTTTTGTTTGTCAACTGTACTTCAATAAAGCTGGGGAAATGTAATTTACATGTTGGCTTTTGTACAATAGAAAAAACAGGCTTTCCTTAATGTCATGTGAAAATATTTACTCGAGTTTATTCCCACTCAACCGACTTTTCTACCAAATCTTTAAGTAAAAATTCATGCTGCACCTAGATTGGTGTGACTATCACTTTAATATCTGTTTCATATAACTATTCCAGAAGCACCAAGAGAACTAGAACAATGACTCATTTCTCCATTGCTGAATCCCTTGGGCTGAGGCAGTACCTGGCACAGAGTAAATACTTGATAAATGTTTGTTGAGTGAATGAAAGAATTAAGTAATTAGTATGCCATGTTTATCCTTTGGCTTCCCATTTTCCCAGTGCACAACCCCCAGAGGATGCGTACTTGCACTTGAAAAGCACTGCTCAATAGGATGTAAACTGAAGCCAAGATTCGGAATTCACAGAGACAAATTAATAGAACAATTTTCTTTTCACTTCTGTGATTTTATTAGCTGAATTATGGGTGCGGCTTATTTCATGGATCAGATGACCGCGCCTTCTAGGTCTATGGACTCAGTACTCGGCAATTAGCCAGTTAATATGATTAATGCAGACAGTAAAAATGAGCATCAGCGTAGGCACAGGGGTCTCATGTTTCTGAGACTAGGAAACCACATCAAATCTGTAGAAGAAATATTCTTTAGAAGGAATTAAGCTCCAGAGGATACCTGTTCCTCTCCATTGCCTCCATATGTCTTCTGCCCTCGAGTTCCCTCTCCTGAGCCTGGGGTCGATCAATATTTTTGCAGATCTTCATTTTCAGTCATATGGCAGATATGCTGTCAGTATGAATTACCTCTAATTTCTTGAGCATTAGAAAGATGAGGCTAATATTACTGTTAAAACCTGATGACAAAGTACTGACTAAACAGTGAGCATGATGACCCGTGGTCATAGCAGAAAGAAGAGAATTGCTGATTTAAATATCCTTTGACTTCAGAAATGCTCACTTTTAAGTGCAAGTTGCCTTAAAGAAATTCAACACCGAAATCAAATCAAATCAAATCATACAATAAAATCAAATAAAGTAAAAAATAAAATACATGATATAAAATACAAAATAAAATAACAGCTAAGGGAGTTTTTGCTTCCTTTCACTGAGGACATCTTAGGTGCTAAGTGATTGATACATTAACCTATTTACCCCTCACAGCAACCCAAGGAGGGGAGTCATTTGTCCTCTGCACTGAAGACAGGACAGGAAGGTTTGGAACAGTTAAGCTCAACATAGCAGGTAAACCTGCACCAGGTAAACCCTTGGCAGAACAAGGGTCTCAGTGCAGATCTGCCTGGCTCAAAAACCTGAGCACATTAATCAGATACTCATTGTGACTCTGTGTAACAAGTCCAAGAAAATGAGATGGACAAGACTTAGAACCATCACGTGAGTGTGAGACTTTGGCACAAAGACAACATGAATATTCTGGTAAATGTGGCCTAATGGGAATGGCCATGAATTTGGATTGGAACCAGTTCCAATCATCTGAATAAAACAGAGTGAAGTGCTGTCACGCAAACCTCTTGGGTGAGTTTTAATATCTGCAAACACCACCACTAGTCTCTCATTGTACTAAGAAAGCTTGCTATTGAAATAATATGATTTGAAAGTTTTAGTTACAAGTCCCCATTCTAAATGCCCATCAGCATGACTGGTTGGTTTGTCAACTTGGGTGAAATTTCACCAGTGGGTTAAGACTCCTTCGCATTTTTAAATCTCTCTTCACAATGCAAAAATTTCCCATGAAAGGCAAGACATAATTCTTTAAAGACCATGTTCCCGTTTTTAAAACCAATCCTTTGGAGTGATGTCTATATGCCAAGAATCCTAATTTATACAACCTCAAGTGGGTTTTTATCACCTCCATTTGCAGAAAGGTAAAGAGATTTTCTCAAGGACATGCAGATAAGATGTGATAGAGCTCAGATGTTAACCCAGGTCCTCGGCTTTTCCCATTATAAATCATCATGGCTTGTAAGGGAATTTAGAAGTAAGTGCTCTACTATAGCCTTAGAAAGTGGGGCACTGAATAGTAAGTTTTGATAAGATTTATCAGTAGAAGATGAGAACCTGACAAGGATATGTTTTCAGGCAATAGTTGCAGGGGCAACATGAAGATCCCAAAGGCTGACTTTAAATGAGAAGCCAACTCTAATTGTATCTCAGATTTGGAAAAAAAAAAAAAAAAATCCAACTATAAGGCTTAGGGGCAGTGGGGGTGGTAATTACACTGCAGTTGACCCTTGAACAACATGCCTTTGAATTGTGCGGTCCACTTATATGTGGATCTTTTTTTTATACATACAGTACTGTAAATGCATTTTCTCTTCCTTATGATTTTCTTAATAACATTTTCCTTTCTCTAGCTTGCTTTATTGTAGGAGTACAGTATATAAGACATGAACATGCAAAATATGGTTAAATCTATTGCTTATGTTATCAGTAAGGCTTCTGGTCAACAATAGGCGATTAATAGTTAAGTTTGGGAGGAATCAAAGGTTTTATGTGGATTTTCGATTGTGTGGGGTGTCAGCATCCCTAACCCCTGTGTTGTTCGAAGGTCAACTGTATATTGAATAAAATGTTTTATCGGCAAAGATGGCTTCCATTTTGAGCAATTCAATTTCAAAAAGTTAGCCTTCCCTTCAGGAGGGGATGCGTGGAAGAACGTGTATAAGAAAAATGAGAGGGGAGCCTGGGTGGCTCAGTCGGTTAAGCGACTGCCTTCGGCTCAGGTCATGATCCTGGAGTCCCGAGATCGAGTCCCGCATCGGGCTCCCTGCTCAGCGGGGAGTCTGCTTCTCCCTCTGACCCTCCCCCCTCTCATGCTCTCTCTATCTCATTCTCTCTCTCAAATAAATAAATAAAATCTTTAAAAAAAAAAGAAAAGAAAAATGAGAGAAGACGGGGTTACATAAAATAATTATGTAAGAAAATCATATTATGTGCCAGTGTGATGCGAAGAGCTGTGTGGTTGCCAGGTAGGTGAGGGTGAAGTGTGGTGTGATCCACATGGCAGCGATAGCTACACACAGAGTGGTGAGACCCCTGGGGGAGTGGGAGGAGGGGGACTACAGCACATCAGATACAGACATTGGGAAGAAAGATGAGAAGGAGTTGCAGAGACAGGTGCTTTAGGATACCTACCAGGATGGAGTCCAGTCATCCAAGTGACGGTGTAACATTGTCAACAGAGGTTGTGAATACATTGAGACTGGAAAGTTGGTCAGACATTCAGACTGAGAACTAGTTACAATTAGGGATCATTTTAACTAAAAACATAAAAAGAAGTAGCTTTCAAGTGAGACACTACAACTCCATTTTGGCACCTCTTTCCTTTGAAGGTGGAGATGCTCTGACTTCAAATAAAAATCTATGTTTTCTTGATCATGCAATTTTCCAAAGCCCTCTACTGAGTGTAAAACAATTATGTTTTTCCCAAACAGCATTAAGAGGCAATTTCCCTATGCAGTGGATGCCCACTGAACTTTGTCACTTCTCCTTTTATTCACTGCTACCTTCTCCTGACTTTTTACGAACACAGACTTGAAGATCATTCTCTTCGTCTCTCCAAAGGCCCTATTTTGTTTCTCAGTAGCTGAAGTTCCCTTACAAAGCTGCACTTTGACCATTATTACTGACACTCTTAGCACCAAGTCAGCATTTAAGGCAGCCTAACCAGGGGCCCACTTCCTCAGCCTACACTTCAGGAGGAAAAGGCAGACCATAGCAGGAAGAATGTGCTGTGGATTGTATGTCACTGCTCACAGGAAGCCAGAAGGTACTTTTTCTTTTCACAGAATCAATGTCCACATTTTCCTTCTACTCTTTCCTTCCTTTACTCCTATAAGGTCAAATTGCAGAGACAGGCCAAAACATAAATAGAGACAAAAAGAAAGGTTATGATGGTTGGCCTTTATTTTATTCTTTTCCTCCTCTTGATGATTTTCCCCCTTCTTTTCGAAAATTCCTCCTCTAAAATGTGCCCTGAAATTGAACTTGATGGATGATAGAGTTAGTGATTTATTATTCCCTGGCAAAAGAACATTTTTCCTTTCAGATACGTGTCTTTAGAAGTCCTATTTTAATGTCCACAGACACCCCACAGATAGATTGAGAAAGAGAATATCTGCAAATGCCCAGTTAGAAAGTTTTGTGTGATCAAAGGAGTTCAAAGGCAAATCAGGGTCCCCAGGAAAAGAGTGGGGGAAATGATATAGACCAAAGCTTGTTCCACTCAAACCAAGTGAAGGGCAGAGACTTTGAGGATAAGGGACAGGAAGGAAGAAACCAAGAAATGAGGAGATCAGCTCACAATTGTGCTAGAAAACTAACAGCTGCAAAAGAGGAGGCAATTTAGGGATTTCTGAATAAGATTGATGAAAACAATTACTCAGATCTCCCCCATCCCTCCACTGAAATGCATAAAGGCACATTAAAATGTGGGGAAACCACTTTTGCAACTGGGGGCTTCAGAGGGAGACCACCAGCAGGTAAGGAACTTTGAGTTTTTCCCAGTAAAATTATAGAAAGAACTAGACACAGCAGGCAAACTCCACCTACATTACTCCACCAACTTTAAGAAATATCTTCAGGGTGAAAGCGTAGAGAATAGGGCACAAGCCTGTTAACATCACCTAACTTGGAGAAAGAAGGGCTGGACCCAAAATCAGGGCATGTTCTATGAACTCCCCTTGAAACTACAACTGTAGAAAGTAGACGGGGTGTCAATGTCAGGGTGATACCTGGTGCCACCGCTGTAATGGGGGGAAAGAAGGTAACTGATACCTTTGGGGGCTCCAATTCCTCACCTCTCTCCATACCCACATCTGTGCCATGGAATATTGCTGCCTCCCTCCCATGCCCATCCCTTCGTGGACAGAATAAATCACCAGAATAAGTCACCAAATTCCTGGCTTGGAGTGTGGCCATGCAACTATGTTTGGCCAACAGGACCAGGCAGTAGAGCTAATGTGCAATTCTCAAATTAGACCTTACCAGACTCCTGTGATTCCTTTTGCTTCTCATATTTCTGCCTTCCCCAGGGACAGAACACACCTAGAGCAACATTCTAGTCCTGGCATGCGGAGCAAAGCCAACTCTCCTCAGCCAGACTGCAGCCTAGATCAACCAATGCATATGTTCAAAAGCTAAATAAATACTGTTTGTTGCATGCTGTTGATATTTTATGGGTGTTTGTTACACAGCAATAGATGACTGGTACAATACACAGGGGGTTTACCTGTAAGCCAGCAGGAAGCAGAACCAGAGACCTCAGTGGCCTAGACTTGTTAGGTGATTATGCAAAATACATGGCTGAAGAATTTGAGGACAAGGAGTCCCAGCAGGTAAATTCATCAAAACCAGAGAAATCGGGCCCAGCAATGAGGAAGGGAGTTCAGAACGGATTTCCTTCCCATTGCTCTGGATGGATGAAAGGCTGACCCACTAATTCATGCAGATTAATATCAACGGTATTTATGTGTTTATTTTCTCTGGGCTCATTTGTTTGACATGACTTCAACAAATATGTTTGAATGCACCTCCTAGGTATTGAGAAAATGCTGAGCCTTAAGCAGAAATGGGCCTAGCCTTCAGAAAAGGCTCATGACCAGCATCTTCAAAAAGCATGCATTGTGTGTGAGGGTTTTTTTGCCAGTCACCATAAGCAGAGGACAATGGAGTAAATTTCAGACAATTAGGATAGCAATTAATATCACACAAGAATTGTCTAGAGAAACTATGCATTACGCATTTGTGAAGGCAATAAAGGATTCTCAGTTCAGCAAAAGAAAGGTTATGCCACTCATGTTTTCTTCCTTAAAAAAAAAAAAATACTGAAACATCTATTGCAGTCAACCAAGAATAAGGAATACATGGAAAAATTTAGGATTGGCATTAAGACCATTCAAGCATAGAAGAGTATCTAAATAATTTAATTACTAAATATATAAAAATAAAAACTAAAATTGTCATTTATTTCTAAAAATATAAAAATAAGAAATAGGAAAACATATACAGAATCTGGCCTGTTATACAAAATTTTGCTGACCTTTATTGTATATTAATGAATTGGAAACTCTTAGTTAAATGGATGATATTTTCAGAAAATACATATTTCTGAAATTTATCCAAGGGGGTAAAAATATAGTAAAAAAACAAAAGGAAAACAATGGGTGATAATACAGTCGTTAAATGAATCCATCTCTAGGGGGCTTTGTGACTAATTTACTCAAATTCCCAATGTACAATCTGCTCTAGAGCAGAGCAAAAGAACAAAAATATTTCTAATTAATTTTATGAAGCATAACTTTGAAATCAAAGCTTAACAAAGTTTTATATGAGAAGACACAAGGTATCAATCTCATATGTTAATACTGACAAAAAAAAAATTAGTCAATTCAGCACATCACTACATAAGAAGCATTTTATGCCATGAAAGAAGGTTGATTTCAAGAATGTTAAGAAGCTTCTATTTAATATCATTTAAAGTAATTGATTGATTGAAATGCCTAAAAAGGCACATTAAGATGTGGGGAAACCATTTTTATAGCTGGAGATTTCAAAGATGCTGTCAATGGGTGAGAAACTATGAGGATTTTCTGTCAGGAAAATTATGGAGAGAACCAGAATTCAAGAAGGGATACCCACTAACTAGGAAAAAGTAGAGGTACTGTTTTGACCATTTCAGCACATTCTTAGGAAGGAAGTGGGGTGGGGGAGAAACATAAAATTAAATCTGATAAGTAAAAGACATTTGGTAAAATTTAACATCATTATGATCTTTAAGTTGGAATAAATACTTTCTTAACGAGAAAAACAACATTAGGGGCACCTGGGTGGCTCAGTCGGTTGGGCATCTGCCTTCAGCTCAGGTCATGATCCCAGCGTTCTGGGATTGAGCCCCGCATCAGGCTCCTGGCTCCACGGAAAGCCTGCTTCTCCCTCTCCCTCTCCCTCTGACTGCCGCTCTGCTTACTTGTGCTCTCTCTCTATCTCTCTGTCAAATAAATAAAGTCTTTAAAAAAAAAAGAAAAGAAAAGAAAAACAACATCAGACTCAATGCCAAAACATTTGGGCATTATCACTAAAATTAGAAGCAAGCCAAGGAACCACTATTATACAAAACTGTTCAGGAAATTCCAGCCAAGGCAGTAAGACAGAATAGAAAGATGAGACTTCCTGATATATTATACAGCTGTTCTTGTTAGTAATAAACTGGTTTCATCTCTGCTCCAGGATTCTTGTATCTTCTGATAGCAAACTGTCTTCCAAAGTGGCTGCACCATTTTGCATTCCCACCAGCAATGAATGAGAGTTCCTGTTGCTCCGCATTCTCATCAACATTTGGTGTATTCAGGGTTCTGGATTTTGGCCATTCTAATAGGTGTGTGGTAGTGCCTCGTTGTTTTAATTTGCACATCTCTGATTGATATATGATAAGGAGCATCTTTTCATATGTTTACTTACCATCTGTGTATCTTCTTTGGTGAGGTGTCCGTCAAGGTCTTTGGCTCCTTTTTTAACCAGGTTGTTTTTCTTATTGTTGAGATTTGGTTCTTTTATCAGATATATCTTTTGAAAATATTTTCTCCCAGTCTGTGCCTCAACTTTTTATTCTCTTGACAGTGTCTTTCTCAGAGCAAAAGTTTTAACTTTAATGAAATCCAGCTCATCAATTCTTTCATGGATGGTGACTTTTGTGTTGTATCTAAAAAGTCATTACCAAAACCCAAGGTCATCTAAATTTTCTCCTACATTATCTTGTAGGAGTTATAAAACTATAAAGTTTTGTGTTTTATATTTAGGTTTGTGATTCGCTTTGAGTTCATTTTTGTGATGCGTGTAAGATTTGTGTCTAGATTAATTTTTTTTTGCATGTGGATGTCTGGTTGTTCCCAGTATTACTATTTTTACATGAAAGTTAACAAAAAAATAATAAATGGAAAATAATTAACACATATCCATGTAAATACCATCTAGATTTTATATATGTAAACATGTTGCTCTAGGGGCAGCCTCTCTCTCTCTCTCAATAAGCATATATATATATACATATATATATACTAATAGATCCATTTCTTCATAACTTCCCCTTCACCTCTCCCTCTCTAAAAACAAGAAAATCTTCTCTTTTGTGTTTACCATTCCCATGCACTTTTTTTTACTTTTACTACATATGTATATATCCACAAACAATATCCAATTTTGTTTTGTGTGTTTGTAAAATTTACATAATAGTATCCCTGTAAAGTATCTTTTTGCAGTTTGCCTTCTGTTGCACAACATTATGCTTTTGAGAGTTACCCAGGTTGATACATGTAGATCTGGTTCATTCATTTTATCTACAGAAAAGTATTCTATGAACAGACTACAACTTATTTCTCCACTTTCCAATCAAGGGACAGCTAGGTTGTTTCCACAAATACTAGTGTCATTTTCCAAATGGAGAAAATTGGGCTCAAATACAGCATAAACATTAAAAGGTAGTAAGAAAATGTCTACTTTGCACTTTATAGGCAAAGAAAGATATGGTCATTTGGATTGACAACAGTGGTTAACCATGTCTGAGAGTTTTCCACAACAAACTAAATTTACCTCCTAGTTATTATCTCCCTTGGAAGTTAATAGAAGGTCAATTACCCTATAACAGTGTAATTGATGGAGGTTGGCAGTATTCAAACATTTTTTTCTTTTTTCTTTTTTTTGCATACTAAATGGAATTGTTTCCTTTGTAAGATTCAAAATCCTACTGAAGCCAGTTTCCTCCTATTCTCCCCGTGTCCTTGCACATATAGGAAAAGGAAGACAATCTCTTCCAGAGCCAATCTTGAGGTATTTATTAAGTAATGATAGGCAATTGTTGGAGTTTTCCAAGTATTTCACTTACTGCGAATAATATCAGTTAATGTACAGCAGCGATTCTCAACTGGGGGGCTGGGGGTTGGAAATTTCTTCCTCCCCATCCCCTGGAAACATTTGGCAATATCTGGACACATTTTTGGTTTTCATGACTGGGGTGGGGAGGATGCTACTGGAATCCAGTGGGTAAAAACCAGGGATGCTGCTAAACATCCTGCAATGTGTAGGACAGCACCCCCTAACAGAGAATCATCCTGCCTCAAATGTCAAGAATGCTGAGGTTGAGAAATTCTGATTTAAAGATTCAGAAGCCGAAATTATACACTTCAGCTGCTGTCTTTATTCCCAAACTGCCAGATTAAGGCCTGACTTGGCACCAAGTTTCCTGGGGGAAATACATTGTTATAAGGCAGATGGAATGTTCTGTTACCTTTCTACCCCTGCCCTGTTACCTTTCACAGATGGCTTTAATTCCTCTCTTACCTCCCTTTACATAACTCCAGGCTTCCTTTGAAAGCTCATTCAGCTCTAAGTCTATGTATCCTTTGGAGATGAAGCCTTCTCAGCTTTTTTTAGATGCACAAGTGAGCACATTTCACCTTTTAGAGTTTATTTTTTTCCCCTGAGGTTGTTCTCTCCAGCCACTGAACTAACCTCCAGACAGCAGCAATACCTGGCTGACTCCACAGGGGGGAACAGGAAGGACTTTTTGCTGTACGGTAAGAATTCAGGGTGTCCTGTCCAGACTAGTCAACCAGTCTGTTGAAGTCTGGCTTCATTTGATTGAATCCAACCTTCTGAGAAGATGGCACTGGGACTGATAGCATTAACTGTAATTCCAAATGCATGTCCAGAAACACCTGTTGGTGAGAAGTAGGAGCAGAGCATCATGATGAGGCAAGAATATCATTGACCTGTGCTGACTTCTCCTACTAACTAGCTGTGTGACCTTGGGCAAGTCACTGCCAAAGTAAGGTGAATCACAAAATAGACAACTGGAAGTTTGCAAAGGCACCCAAAAGAGGAAGAAGAAGAAGCTCATCTTTGATGGACTTCACAATCTGGCATCCTAAAAATAAGCTGTTTAGATTTCACTGTTCGTATAAGTTTTACTTTAGCTTTAAATGGCACAATATTTTCAGTGTTTAGGATTTCTAAAGGTCTTAGTGTAGTCTTGGTTGTGAAAGATGCCAGATTTCCAGACTCCAGGGTTCTATCTTCAACTATTTCAGCATTCATATTAATTATAAAGACTGGAGAATTCTGACCCATCCTTTCATTAAAATGATAATAATAATAATAATAATTCTAAGTACCTATTATGTACCAAGCACTGAGCTAGATCCTGGAATTTACAGAGATTAATAATACTACAAAATACAGACCAATTATTTATTTGTTAATCAGACATCCCTTGATCCCCAGTCTGTGTGAGACAATATACACATCAGTGAACCAAGCAGAATTTTTGCCTTTGGTGATGTCACAGTCTGGTGGTAGGAACAGATGGGCAAGGACCCAGGATTAATACAATGTTAGAGAGAGGCACAGGGTATTATAGAATTACAGAGCAAGAATTAATAAAACCCCTTGAGTGAAGGAGCCTTCCGTAGGAGATGGAATCTGATTTCTGAGAAAAATAAACTATATCAAAGTTTAATGGAATCCCATACTAGCTTGTTTGCTTCTGTCCTTTTAATGAATATTTATGGAGCACCTACCATGTCATAGGCACTATGAAAAGTTTCAGGAATTCAGAGGACAGATAGTCTCTACCTTCACAAAACTTACTACATGCAAGTTCTTATCTTACAAGTCAAGGTTCCCGCTGAGATTTTTAAATATTTTCTATTCTATACGTAGATATATTCCACTTAAGTCTTTTCAATGGCAATTGCCAGAATGGGAAGCCAAGCCTCCTGGTTACCATTGGGCATTTTTCTACATCATCATATCGAATTCCAGGGTGGCTTGGATTCTTCAAAAGAGTTCTGTTTCGAAGACTCCAACCATCCCTTGAGGATGGCTGGCCTTGTAGCTTTCACCGAGTCTATGTTTAGGGATTGCAATCCTACTACCCTCTTATGTGACCATAAACTGCCAGAAAAGTATTCTCCTGTGGGCTACTCCTACAATGTGGGTGCTTTCTCAGTCACTGACGGAATTTGTCAGGTGACATGGTTCTAATGACCTTTGGTCTTCAGTCTTCAGTAATTTACAAATTATCAGACTATTCATTCCAGCAATTGTTTTCAACATTATATTTTCCTTAGCAATGTTCTCCTTCAGGTTCATATCACTTATTGCTTTTTTTCAATTGGGTACCTCAGATCATCTTTCCTGGGACCACACACTTAATAACTGACAATTACTATTATTAACATCACTTCTCCCTTAACGCATGTTTCTGTGCAAATGTTAGGAAGAAGTAACTAATACCAAATAGAGTACTGGGTCAAGAATCAAAGAAGACTTCTCAACCATGTGACATGCTGGGGATACAGAGTGAAGAAGCCAATGTTCTCATGCTCACAAGCTCACATTCTTGCTGGGAACAAAGACTCTAACCAGGCAGACCAATGGATGCATTAGATTATTTCAATGAAAATTTTTCCAAATACAATTACTAAGTAGTATAGTATGATAAACAGTGATTGAGGGACACAGAGCACTGCCTTATAGAGGGAGGGAAGGGAAGGCCTCTCGGAAGAGACCATTTTAAGATGGAACTTGAACAGTGGGACGTAACTGGTAATGCCCTCATCTTGGGGACGATTATTCCAGGCAAGAGGAATGGCAACAGCCAAATCCCTGGGGTGGCAGCAAATCCCCAAATATTTGAGAAGCAAAAAGAATAACTCTGAAGCAAGGATAGATTGAATGTGGAGACGGTTAGGAGTTGAGTTTTGAGGGGCAAGCAAGGGCATGATTATTAGGTCCAATTAGATCAAAGCAGGGGTTTTAGGAGTTTTGTGTTTCTTATTGTTTCCTTCCTTCCTTTAACTTTTTCTTTTTCAGGCTAGAAAACCTTGGTTTGTTTGTTTGTTTGTTTTACAATTCTTTTCCAAATGACCTATTTTCTATCACTTTAACCAATTCTATTTTTTCCTTTCTTCGTTGTTTGGAGGACAGAATAGAACACTTAAACTTTAACAAGGGCCTGACAATTGTGGAAATATATTGAAAGAATCTATTCCCAGCCCTTACCCATCAGATTCCATTACAATAGCCTAAAGTTAATTAGCTTTCTTCTCCAGCTTTATTGAGGTATAACTGACATACAGCACTATATAAGTTTAAGGTACACAGCATAATCATTCGACTTATTTTAACAATGGGGTTAGGTCCAAATAAATCCATCATAAGCTGAAAATATCTTAATTCGAAAACACATTTAATACATTTAACCAACCAAACATCACAGCTCAGCCTAATCTATCTTAAATGCGCTGAGAACACTTCTGTTAGCCTACAGTTGGGCAAAATCATCCAACACAAAGCCTACTTTATAATCAACTGTTGACTATCTCATGTAATTTATCAAATACTATGCTAAAAGTGAAAGAATGGTTGTATGGGGACAGAATGGTGGTCAGCGTCCAGGTTGTTTCATCTCATGATCATATGGCTGACTAGAAGATTCTGCTGTCCAGCATCACAAGAGAGCTGGGAAGAGATCCAAATTCAAAGCCCAAGTATAACTTCTACTGAATGTGTTTGGCTTTCACATCATTGCAAAGTCAAAAAATTAAGTCGAAACATCATCCCTAAGTTGAGGCCATCTGTGTTGTGAAATAATTACTACCATAATTTAGTTAACATCCATTATCCCATATAAATACAAAAAAAAGGGGGCACCTGGGTGGCTCTGTCGATTAAGTGTCTGCCTTCAGCTCAGGTCATGATCCCAGGGTCCTGGGATCGAGCCCCACATCAGGCTTCCTGCTTAGCGGAGAGCCTGCTTCTCCTTCTCCCTCTGCCTGCCTCTCTCTGCCTACTTGTACTGTCTCTCTATCTCTCTGTCAAATAAATAAATAAATAAATAAATAAATAAATAAATAAATAAATAAATAAATACAAAAAGAAGAAGAAAATGGAAAAAAAATGTTTTCCTTGGGATGGGAACTCTTGGGACCTACTCTGACCACTTTCCAACATGCAACAACGTGTTATCTGTTGCCTTATCACGTTGTACATTACATCCCCAGTACTGACTTACCTTACAACTAAGTCTATACCTTTTGGACCTTCATCCACTTCCTCCTCTTCCCTCCCCCGCCTCTGGTGACCACAGATCTGATCTTTTTTCCTATGAGTTTGGTTTTTCCTTTTGAACAGGGGAATGATGTGACCTGACTTTGATTTCTTTTTGGGTTCTTTGTTTTTTTTTTATGTTTTTTATGTTTCTGATTGCTGGCTGCTGGAGATACAATGGACAGGGCTGGAAACATGTAGGCCAGCCATCATCACTGGGGACATGAGGGTTGCCTGAACAAGGGAGGTGGCTGTAAAGATGCAGAGAAGTGGGTGGATACAAGCCATATTTTGGAAGAAGAGATGGTAGTGCTAACAGTTTGAAGAGGAGGATTAGGGAACAGAGCAGAATCAAGGATGAGTCCAAGGAGTCTTACTTGACCAACGAAGTGGGCATTCACTGAGAAGTGGAGATGCTAAAAAGACAACAGGTTTGGTCTAACCTTGAACCTGCTAAGCTCGCGAAAGATGCCTCCTAAGTATCTTCATGGATGTCCCATAAAATGCGTTGAATGTGAAAGTCTGGGCTCTGGAGGGAGGACTCAGGACTTGAGACAGAACCGTGAGAGCTGTCTGAAGAGCCAGAAAATCTTGGAGGCCCCGAATAGAATTTCTCAAGCAAGAAAAAATTAGGAAGTGCATTTAAAAATTTAAACTCACCAGGTTCTTCCCAACAGCAACAACCTCCAGGCAATGGGGCTGTTTGTTGTCAAGCGAGAAAAAAAAAAAAAAAAAAAAGAATCCTCCTTTCAACCTAAGTCTGTCCCTCAAGCAAGAGCCAAGACTAGAGTCTATTCTGTGCTGAGCGATTCTGACAATGCGGAATTCCAACAATGCCTGTGCTTTCAGGCAGACTTCATGTGTTTAACATTTGTTGTGAATGGAGCCCTGAAATTTTACCACCTTCCATAAACATTTATTGTTTTTCTGGGTTTCCGACTCAAAGCCAAAAGTACTAGTGCTCTATCATATATTCCTATAAGTATGTCAATGTCAAAGACACAGACCATATTAAGCATGTGAGCCAACATCAGTAGGTCCCGAGAGAAAAGAGGCTTAGACAGGAAGAGGCAGGAGCCATTGTTCCCTACAACTATTTTTATTACTCAGCTAGTGGAATTTTCACCATCCTTATTACATTTTTCTATTCAGCTTCAACAAGCTTTGCAGACCACATAGTTAATACAAATTCTAGCAACATATTTTACTTCCCCTTTTATCCTACAACTCAAACCTTATTACTTGTTCATTGTATTGCAGTCGGGATTTAGATTTTTATAACATTTTCTCAAATGCTGGGCACTTTATACGTTTATGACTTTTATTGAAAATCAATAAATTTTATTCACCCATTATTCAGCAGGGGACACAGCTTGTGGAATACACTATGCTATTACCGTTAACTTTTCAATCCAGGGAAAATTTTAAATTAAAAAATTCCTAGTGTAAGTCAGGAATGAGGAGAAAGAGAATGGGGTGGTGAGATTCAGGAATAAAGCAGAAAGAGTCATGAGTACGACAAGAGTTTGCTTTTCTTCGGTATGTGTCAAATCATATGAATCAGTGTCAATTTCTTTCAAAAATTATTGGGAGGGTTAGTTTAAAACAGTGTTTTTCAACTGGGATGATTTTTTTCCCTCCTCACCAGGGGACTCTTGACAATGTCTGGAGACACTTTTGATTCTCACAACTGAGGAATAGGTTCTACTGGCACCTAGAAGGGCAAGGCCAGGAATGCTGCTAAATACCCCCCCAATGCCCAAGACAGCCCCTGTAGCAGAGAATAATCCAGCCCAAATGTCAGTAGTGCCAGGGTTGAAAAACCCAGGTTCAAAACATGGGGCTTACTGATTTTGCCCCAGTCACCCTAAGCTGTATCCTTAAGAAGAATTTTATATTTTTTGTATGTATTCATATATATATTTTGCAAATTTCAAATAAGTTATTAAAAATGCTTTCTTATATAGCTGCAAAATGGCTAATGATATTATCTAACTCTTGGTGAATATGAATAATCTAGTAAGACTGATTTATCAAAATGCCAGTGAATGTTCAAAGTTGACTTCACTAGACATACTTTATAAACTGATTAGGGGACTCAACTTCAACCCTTCAAAATAGTCTTACATTGCACACACAGGGGGTGGGGTGGGAACTTGCTGAGGATGTATGTATTTAACTTTGGTTTCTTCATAAATAAACGATTGGCTGATTGACTGGCAAAGAGTTTTGTTAGTTTAACAAATGGAATTGAAAATGGTTAATTTATTTACTGCTTTAACATTGCAAATCTCCCAGTTTTATTTAATTTGTTCAAGTACTTGCATATCGTTTTAGGATGATCACCTACTACTTATGCTTTAAGGTTATATACAATATATTGTGTTTTATTTATCTTATTATTGCCTTGCTCTTATGCTAATTTTAGGAAGTGACCAGTTTGTCCAGAGCAGATATTAGAAGATATTAGAAGATGAAGTTCTTCAAACTTTTCAAAAGCACAAACTTGTGCTTCTCAATTATTAATGCAGCATGTGGCGTTACAAATGGTTGATGAGATCTTCAATTCATACAAGCACATTCAGTAACTTAGTCATTGATCATGAAACAACACACAGACTATTTTACCTTTGTCTCTCGCTTCAACTTTCTACTTCAGTTAATACCATTTCCAGACATATTACTGTACCTATTAAAAAATAAGTAATTGTTTTTTGCAGGGCTGTGTAATTTAATTGAACTAGGATATGTGTCTTTCTTGCAGACTAATTAGGTTCTCAACCACACTTCTATGTGATGAGAATATTAGGACTTCAAACACAAAAATCATCCACATGGTTAGCTGCAAAGTCTGGGGAAGGAGTAGGATGTGCTGATGGTTCTTAGGAGCTAGAGCTTGACAACAGAGAGGAAGGTAATGCACATATTTTCCAGTGTTGGGATTTCCCATAATATTTGTGCCATGTGGTCGCTCGGCACATGTTTAAAAAGAATCAGTGGAATTCCCTTCATTTCCTGCCTACCTAGACTGCTATTTATCCTCAGACTGCTTTAGCTTTTGATTATTCTCACACTGAGCAGAAAAGCCTGACTCTTGAAACTGTTTACTCTTTGACTAAAGGCTAGATAGAAGCTACTTGATTAGGCTGGGATTAAATAATTTGTTAGTTCAGCCCTAGCCTTTGCGCTGACCCAGCTGGAACCAAGTGACACCAACAAGTACTCCCTTCTGAGGCCTGCCCAGGGGCAGAGGCTTGAGCAAAGAAAGTTGTCTTTGATTTAAGCCACGAAGTTTTGGGATGGTTTGTTATACAGCAGTCACTAACTAAAACAATTAAACTAACATTTTTTATCATCCATTTAACAATTATTTATCAAGTGCCTAATTAGTGTCAGGACTGTTCTAGATGCTAGGTATTTCGCTGTGAAAAAGACAAATCTTTCTCGTGGAGGTTGTATTATAGTGGGGATAGATAAAAATAAATAAACATACAGAGAGTACAGAACATAAATATCAATGGCTAATGCTGGAAAGAAAAATAAAAAGCAGAGGCGTAGAGATTGCCAGAGGTGAGGAGGGATACTATTTTGCATAGGGTTGTTTGGGACAGAGACCTTGGTGAAATCAAGGAGCAAGTCAAGTTGATGCCTGGGGCTAGAGTGTTTTAGGCAGAAGGGAAGCAAGGGTGAACATCCTGAGGCAGGCATGTGTCTGGTATATCCGAGGGAAGGCAAAGAGGATGGGGTGACCACAGTACAGTGGGTAGAAGGGAAAAATGGTCAGGGACTAGGTCAGAATGAATGTTGGAGGCCAAGTTATAAGAGCCTTGAAGAGTCAGCATTGCCTCGTGTGTGAATGGGAAGCCAGGGAGGGTTTGAATGAAGTCGTGACTAGTATGACTTACATTGAGAAAGATTACTAATGAGGACCCAGGGTCAAGTCAGGACTTACATTTAGAAGGATGACTAGTGGTCCTCCATTTAGAAAGACCAAAGGTAGAATCAGGAAGACCTTTTAGGAGGTCACTGCCAAGAGTAGAGGGGAGAGTGGCTGGTGGTCTGGGGAGGCTGGCAGTAGTTGAAGTTGTAAGAAGTGGTCATATTAGTATCATCGTGACTATGGGGTAATTTTTTTTACAGTTGGAAACGTACATTCACATATACTATGCATTCAAACCTCAGCATTCCTCAGCAGAGTTATTGTCGCTTGTATTGTTGGTAGGAATTTCACACAAAACCAATGACAGGTCCCAAACCATATTATAGACAGTTCCCGATTTAGGGAACTAAGGGAACTGGTTTGACTTAGGGTTTTTCTCCTTTACCATGGTGTAAAAGCCATATGCATTCAGTAGAAACCATACCTTGAATTTTGGTTTTTGGTTTTTGGGGTTTTTTTTTTAATTTTTATTTATTTATTTATAATTTTTATTTATTTAATTTTTATTTATTATTTATTTTTATTTATTTATTATTTATTTATTTATATTTATAATTTTATTTATTTATATTTATTTATATTTTATTATTATATTATTATTTATTATTATATAATTTTTATATTTAATTTTATTTATATTCTCGATCTCACAGAATGAGAGCGAGAGAGAGCACAGAGGGAGAGGGAGAAGCAGACTCCCCACTGAGCAGCGAGCCGGATGCAGGGCTCCATCCCAGGACCCTGGGATCATGACCTGAGCCGAAGGCAGACGCTTAACCGACTGAGCCACCCAGGCTCAGTTTTGAATTGTGAATACGTGGTCTGATCCTCTCTCGTGATCCCAGGCAGCCATGCGATCATGAGGGTCAAACAACCAGCACACTGACAACCATTCTGTCTCTCACTTCCAGTACAGTATTTGATATATTACATGAGATAGTCAGCACTGGATTATAGAGTCGGCTTGTATTAGGTGATTTTATCCAACTGTAGGCTAATGGAAGTGTTCTCAGTATGTTTAAGGGAGGTGAGGCTAAGCTGTGATGTTCAGTAGGTTAGGTGTATTAAATGTATTTTCAATTTACCGTATTTTCCATTTATGATGGACACATCGGACCATAACCCCATCAAGTCGAGGAAGATCTGTACATGTATACATCTTTTTGTCTCTACCCACTAAATAAATAAGATTAAGTTTCAAACATAGGCCTCCCAACTTTCTATTATCTTTTAGTAGATAAATAGATAATATTGCTTTCCTGATTTAAAATTCAAGCTTCGCGTCTTATCAGTACTCAAAAAAATGCACAAAAATTAAAATGAAATAACTCATAATCCGGTTACTCTGAGATAATCATTGTTGGCATTTTGGTGAGTTCTTGTGCTATAGTTTTACTACCTTTATGTATTATAGAATATACTCTAAATACTGTTTAATAAGCAAGATTTTAATTTAACCATATTCCATGACAAATTTTCCATGAGTTTAGCAGTATTCTGATTAATCTGATTATGAGTGGCTGCCTGGTCTCCATATACTACTATTTATTAATTCCTCTATTGCTAGACGTTTGAAATTTTTTTTAAATTCTTGTATTTTATTTATTATATGTTGAAGCCCAGATACTCTTCTCTAATTATATCAAGAATATAAAACACATTTTATAAGGTAATTTACCACTTACAACTGATGTTTCTTTATTTCTACCAAGAAATTATTTTAATCAGTTTTCCTCAGACTGCTACCTTAGATATTTATAGAGATGTCTCAATCGTATATTTGATTGATTTCTTTTAATCTGTTAATTGTGAGAAGAGAACATATTTAATAAAAGAAATGGTCTGGAGCTATTCATAGTGTCCATTGCCTCACAAAACAGAACAAACCATATACTAGAGTTTTTTGTGACATTTGAAAAAAAATTTTTTTTAAAGATTTTATTTGAGAGAGAGAATGAGAGAGAGCATGAGAGGGAAGAGGGTCAGAGGGAGAAGCAGACTCCCCGCCGAGCAGGGAGCCCGATGCGGGACTTGATCCAGGGACTCCAGGATCATGACCTGAGCCGAAGGCAGTCGAGCCACCCAGGCGCCCGACATTTGAAAATTTCTTGAACATTTACTGCCCTAAGTAATCTAAGATGAACACTTATATGTAAAAATTTTGCCAAGATAGACAATGCTATCTTTGAAGATAAATTCCTAGAAATGAAATTATACAAAGTTTTATTTTAGAAACACATTAATAGGTCATTCTCTGTAATATTAAAAACAATACCCCCATAATCACATCAACACCCAGTATTGTACTCATCTCTGCCAAAGGAAAATGGAAAATGGTTCATCTGAACATCACTTACAACAGTGAAACTCAGTGTTTCACTAAATGTTTGACTATAGGAAATTGATTATATTAACTGTGGACTATTCAAGCAACATAATGTCATCTTGACACAACTGAAATAGAGAGTCCCTGGAGTGTTATCCCATCTTACAGCCATGTCTATTAAGATTTAAACAAGTGTTTCTCAGAATGCGAGATAAATAGAGCACCGGTGACCCTGACATGGTTTTAGATGATACGTAGATGCAGTATTATTTAAAATTAAATCAAATAGGGGTGCCTGGGTGGCTCAGATGGTTAAGCGTCTGCCTTCGGCTCAGGTCATGATCCCAGGGTCCTGGGATCGAGTCCCGCATCGGGCTCCCTGCTCCTTGGGAGCCTGCTTCTCCCTCTGCCTTTCTCTCTCCCTCTGTTTCTCTCTCTCTCTCTCTGTCTCTCATGAATAAATAAATAAAATCTTTAAAAAAAATTAAATTAAATTAAATTAAATCAAATAATGAGAAATTTGGTCCCTTTTAATTTCCCTTTCAATTTCTGTAATGATAATTTTAACTCTTTTCTAATGCCAAATAATCTCCCTTTTGATTAAAAAAAGAAGGCTTATTATTAATAATTATTTAATTTTGAGAAGTAATAATATAGTTAAAATTTACATAGCATGTTATTATATGCCAGGCATTATTCCCAGTGCTTGACATTTGACATTTATTAACACATTTAATCTTCACAACTGTGTCAGATGACCTGTAGAAATGCAGTGCTATTGTTTTATTTCATTGTAACTTTATGTGCCATCACCTTGTACATATAGCAAATGATATTTCTATTTAGTTTTTAATAAATGTATTGAGGTTTAAAAGATCAGTTGATTAAAAAGAACGTCAATCTAATAATAGTACCTGGTTATACAAGAGGTCATGAAAGTGGTAGGCATAAGATTGAAGTTTGGTGACCATGGGTCTAGAATAACAATCCCCCAAATTTAATATGCATTCACCCAAAGAGCTTGTTAAAATACAAATTCTGATCCAGTAGGCCTGGCATGAGCTGAGATTCTGTATTTTTAACGAGTGTTGCCGGTCTGTGGACTCAACTTAGAACTTAGATCCTCTCAGGATCTAAGAGCCTGTCAGCTAGTTACCCAAGTCAATTCAATAGGTGAAGAAGATAATTAGGAGAGACTAGAGTTGGACCTTGGTTATTTGCACTCTGATGTAACATCACTGCCTATAATGCTAACTCATTTGATAATGTAAAATATTCATCCATGATGTATCTGAAGAAACTTCTGGGACTCATTATATTTTCCCATCGGTGCTGAATCAGGAAAATTTTTAAGCCACTTTTTAAAAACACAAATCCTCCAAACAATAGAATTGACATCAGCTCCAAACAATTACTTCCCTTTTATTGAGCGAGAGTGATTTCCCCCAGTCAGAATCTGTAACCTACAATTTGAGCTAATGCAGTGAAATCTGATTCACTTCCCTTTTAAAGGATGAGTTAGGACAGCCATTTCTTAATTGCTCTTTAATTAAATCTTTTAATTCCTAACTCACCTTACTGGAACCTTACTGGATCAAATGCCTTCAGACTATAATAAAAACTCTTATTTCTCTGTTAGACAAGCAGACCCATTCACCTCATCAGCCCTGAACTTGTCAGCTAAAACAAGGTGACAAAGCCTGACATTACACTGTTCACTACAGTAAAAGTCAAGCAGCTATCCATGTTCTGCTACTGCCACGTCTCCTTTATAAAATATTCATTCACACTATGTCATTCTTTATTCAGCTGCCAAAAATGAAACAGTTGAGGAATCTTCAAGTCATCAGAATGCAATCATTGCCCATGCAGGCATATGTCAACACATCTACAATTAATTTGGAGCGAAGATGGAACAAGGGCCCTTGCACTTTTGTCAATAGTTTTAAAAATGGTCAGGAAAAAGTGGCCTGGCGATACCTTCAGACCAGGCTTTCATTTACCCACAGTTGTGAAGATGAGATCCTACACATTGGAAAGAAACATTCTTTTTTAATTGTGGCAAAATATAGCTAACAGAAAATATTCCATTGTAACCATTTTAGGTGTACAATTCATTGCTGGTAAGTACATGGACATTATGGTGCAACCCATCCCCAGAACTCTCTTCATCTTGGAAAACTGAAACTCTACCCCCATTAAATGGAAACTCATCTCCCCCTCCCCCTCCAGCCCCCTGGCAACTGCCGTTTTCCTTTTTGTTTTTTTTGGTTTTTTTTAAGATTTTATTTATTTATTTGAGAGAGAGAGAATGAGAGAGAGAGAGCACATGAGAGGGGGGAGGGTCAGTGGCAGAGGCAGACTCCCTGCCGAGCAGGGATCTGGACGCGGGACTCGATCCCGGGACTCCAGGGTCATGACCTGAGCTGAAGGCAGTCGCTTAACCAACTGAGCCACCCAGGCGCCCTTCCTTTTTGTTTTTATAAACATGACTTCTCTAGACACCTCACAGAGGTGGAATCTACAGTATTTTTCTTTTCTGTGACTCGTTCATTTCACTGAACATAATGTCCACAAGTTTCATCCATGTCAGATTGTCCTTCCTTTTTAAGGCTGGATAATACTCCACTGTAGGGAGAGACCACGTTTGTTTATCCATTCGGCAATCAGTGGACATCAGGGTTGTGTTCACGTTTTATCCACTGTGCATAATGCTATCTGATATGAGCATTGGTGTGCAAATATCTCCTGAAGACCTCACTTTCAAATCCAGACTGTTCTCCACCTCGGATGCTCCACTTTACATTCCCGCCAACAGCGCACCCGCGTTCCAGTTTCCCCACATCCTCACCAACATTAATGATTTTCTGGGGGTTGTTTTGTGTTGTTACAGTAGCCATGCTAACGGGGTGAGGTGGCGTCTCAATGTAGGGAAAGGAATGTCTTTAAAAAGAAACAGAAGCTGGGGTGCCTGGGTGGTTCAGTCGGTTAGGGGTTCAACTCTTGATTTTGGCCCAGGTCATGAACTCGGGGTCATGGGATCGAGCCCTGGCTCGGGCTCTTCTGCTTGATATTCTCTTTCTTCCTCTCCCTCTGCCCCTTCCCCTGCTTGTGCTTTTAATTCTTTAATTAATAATTAATTAGATAAAATCTTTAAAGAGAAACAGAACCCAGTGGAGATAGCGAAGAGGAGATGGGTTCTGGTGTATGCCTAAGACTGCGCTGGATGCACAGTATACAAAGATGGCCCCGTCCTGCCCTTGGGGATCTCATGATCCAGTGTCGGGAATTTTACAAGAAAAACAGGAACTGAAGCTCTGTCTGGCCAGGAGCTTTTGGTTAATCGCAGCCACTCGTTTTGGCCTGGCCTTCACTCCCACAGATAGCCAACGATTCCCAGAGAGGGATTTGAGGCAGTTGGGATTCATTCCAATCCATTTCTAAAGCAAAGAAAACAACTCAAATCACTCTAGCATGAGGGAAGAGAATCATGATTTTCAGATAATGTCATTGTTACTGCTTTTCAGAGTTTTGTATGTTATTTTATTGCCTTGACAAAAGAAAATTATCCCTAATTCCTCCCTTAAGCTCCACAGAGTGTAAATATATGTCTCCCTTGACCCCAAGTGGAAACATGAATGAAGGGAATTATGACTTAAAGCTGTATAAGTTAATTAGCACCAGAATAATGCTACACAAACACACACATACACGCTCACAACCAAATCCATTGTCTTAGAACAAAAATCATTCCTTCTTACAGGTAAGACTTATGTCAGCTGGGGCACAGTTAGTCTAGGCTGGGCTGGGCTGAGCAGGTCTGCAGTGGGCTGCCACCCCTGGAGTGGACCAGGGTATCCTCAGGTCCGGGTGACTCTTCTCCACATGTCTCTCATCCTTCTTGGACCAGTGGTCCAGTCAGACATGTGCCTCTTGTGGCAGGAGCAGAGGCACAAGAGGAAAAGCAGATGTGCCATACTGATGTTCCCTGAGGGATATTGGCCAAAGAAAGTAGAGCTCAAAGACAAAATATGAGAATTGAACAGTGGCATGGGGGTAGGTGCATGGAGGAGAGAAGAACAGGGGCCATTCCTTCGGTCAACAATCTCAGCTACCATTTCCTGCCCCTTCTCTACTTGTGTCCACTTTCTGCAGAAACTGGAAGGAGAGCTCTATCCTCCATGATTCCAGGCCAACGAGAATTAGGTTGTTCCATTTCCTCCTCCTTTTGTGGATATTCTCCCTTCTGCCATATAGAGCATCCTTTTTCTGGCCCTCTCATTGTGAAAACTGAAGTTGCTCTCAAATTGAAATAACTTTGACTCCAAGAGAATACAGAAAATATTCAACTGTGTGCAGAGTAGTAAAAGCACTCCTTCTTCTTTCTCTAAGAACTTTTCCTGGGAAGCAGTATCCTGTGCTCACTTAGGTCACAAGTAGCTCTGAGGACCAGGAATAACAGCATCCAGGCACCAGCGACAGCAAAGAACTCTTCTAAATGGCAAACTAATCAGCTAAGATGAATGGCAAGGTCCACGTGTGACTCATTTTCCATCCAGAATGTGCATCCTTAGGACAATACAAATAAATTCTCTCAATTGCCCCCAGTCTTGGGACATATGTAGAGAATGTGCTGGTTTTGCAGAAGAATTTAAATTAGTAAGTGTGACCTTCCAGTGACTCGTCCTGCACTCTCATGAATTTGTTCTGTTTGCTAACAATGCTCTAGTGAGAGACACTCTGGAAGTTTCTGGCATGAAAACCCACAAATTTGGCATGATTTTATAATTCGAGGGGTCTATTAAAAATAAAGCAGGGACTGTAACTTCCCAGGGTGCCTTCCCTGTTTTGGTGGTGTTTGGAAATTATTCATAAAATACATTTTGGAGTTAAAATCCCCTCCTTTTTTTCCCAAAAGCAAATTCTTTGGTGGTGTTATTAAACACTAAGTAATGCCCTGACAAATTGCTGATGAATACTTCCTGCAGACCCAGCTGTGTGAACAGCATTGCTAGTGGGGAAATGAGAATGTTTTCTGATGCCTTATGGAGCCCAAGCTGCAAAACTAATATTTCTATGTTCATTTCTTTCTATTTTCTTCTGTTGTGCATGATATTGGAGGCACAGCAGTTGGAATTTGACAGGAAGGGAATATTTAAAACACAGACAAAATGGCTCTCTTCTCTCTAGCATGTCAGTTAATTTGTGAGAATCTGTCAGCCACTGACATTGGCCCTCTTCTTGGGATTCTCAGTTTTGCTCACACCTCCTAAAATAAAGCTAATATACTCAGTACACAACATATTAAATTCTGCAAGTGACACCGAGTCGAACTATGATATCTAATGAAGCTTCCCTCCTGGACTGCAAGCTGCTTGCCCTCAAGGACCTTGTCCATTCTCTTCATTGTTCTCTTCAGTATTCTGCCCATTGTAGGTACTCAAAAAAAAATATTCGTTGAATAAATAAATGAATGGTGGCTATACATCATCACTTCTATTCTGAAAGTATTTCAGCCTGTTGAGAAACCTCCTTAGCCATATGATGAATCACTGACTACGGAGAAAATGTTCTAACTCTAGCTGGCATTCAAGGCTTTCCAGGTTCCAGCTGACCATCTTTATAGCTGCCATATGCTCTCTGGGTGCTACTCTATGGAAACAGTACGGTGCAGCAATTGAGGGCTAGTGTTGATGTCCTGCTAGGACCTGGTTCAAATCACAGCTCCATTTACAATGGCTGTGCTGCCTTGAGAAAATTCCTCAGCATCTCCCATTCTCAGTTTCTGTATCTGTTAGAGAAAATAATAACAAAAACTTCATCTGGTCCATGCGAGGTTTAAATGCGTTAACCTATGTGCAACCAGTACTTTGAACAGATGTGAACATGGTCATAACAAAATTCAGTTATATATTTTTTTCCTGTTGTCCTTTTAAAATGTACTTGTTGGGAGTAATCTCTCCTTGCTCCTTATAAAAGAGGAAAAGTCAGTTCCTGTCTTCAAGACAATCAAGGTTTGTTCAAGGAAAGAGGTAAAAGGCTAGTGATGGAAATACAAGACAGACCCAACTGCTCTGTCTCCCAACTTCAGGGAATCCATTCCAGAGTTCTCTCATGGGTCCTGTCAGCCTGGGGGCGGGGGGCTTAATTATCGTTCCTTTCACAGAATTATCTCTCTGGTCACCTGAATTTCTTTCTTTCTTTTTTTTTTTTTAAGATTTATTTTTTTATCTTAGAGAGAGTGGGGGGATGGGGAACAGGGAGCGAGAAACTTAAACAGACTCCTCACTGAGTGCAGAGCCCAACACAGGGCTTATGCCACAATCCTGAGATCATGACCCTGAGGTCACAACCTGAGCCCAAACCAAAAGTTAGCTGCTCAACTGCACCACCCAGGCGCTCCCCTGGTCACCTTAATTTCTAAGTGGGAGATGAGGTTCAAGAGCTAATGGAGCAGGTTCTGGATCCTTCCCTTTCAAAACCCCCATAAGCAGCTCACACCCACTGGGGGGTCTGATAGCCACTGTGTTGGCAACTCAGGTAAAACTAGAGCCGGGTGAGCCCCATTATTGTACCTTGTTACAACCCTAAAGCACTTCCCATAACTTTCATATAAGTGCTTCAAAAGCTCCTCGTCATTATTAATGTCCTTGGTAAGTCTGTAGGGAAACTCTCTTCCAGCAGATGTTTCTACTCAGGAGGGCCCTTCCCACATCTTTTCAGCTCAAGATGTGATTTGAATACAGTGCTGGGACACACCTGACAAAGAGGAGGTAGAGGACATCCAACTTAAGACCTAGCGGGATGGGCTGAGAGGAGGGTTGGAGAGAAAAATAGGGAATTCTGCTTGGAGTAACATTTGAGTTGAAGCTGGAAGGATAAATAGCACTCAAACAGTTAGAACAGAGACAGAAGGGTTCCAGCAGGGAAAGGCTACATTGGCAATTAATCTCATATTAACTTATAATATCTCAAGCTATCATTGACGTTTTTCTTTTTCTATGTTTTCTTTCACATGGGAATGGTTTTATTTTCTTCATTACATCCATGAGCAGCATCTACCCACTAAATAAGTGCTCTTTAAAGAGATATATATTCTTTATGTTTCTAGGAAAGATAATGTTATTGGCCCCAAATAGTAAGGATTTCTATAAGCAGATCCCTAAATTCTTTGATTCATATTATTAGTGGGTTGTGATTAAAAGCAGAATCATTGACTATTTTGTTCTGGCATCCTTCTGGATCAGGGTCAGGGTCTATTCAGCTCACCATTATTTATCCCCAGAATCCAGCACCACGTCTGTTCCTCAGGGAAATACTACATGACGAAGTGAATGAACAGGAAGTAATTTGGCCCCTTAATGAATATACCAGCTGGTCAGAAAATTCTGAAGCTCACCAATCCCTGTGTTTGTTTTCTTCTTGAGCACTTAGCAAAATCTGAGCATAGAGCAAAATTGTATCTCTCAGCCCTTTTATAGTGAAGCTGTTATAACATGGCTGAGTTATGGCCAAGAGAATGTGGGCAAAATGGTGGGCATCACTGTCAGAACTGTACCATACACACCTCATATGCACAATCTTTTCTCCTCTCCTCTCCTCTCCTCTCCTTTCCTCTCCTCTCCTCTCCTCCCCTCTCCTCATCTCTTCTCTTCTCTTCCCTCTATAAAGGTCCATGGAGACCTCATAATGAAGGTTATGATGGAAGGAACCTGAGTCTCTAAATAACTACATGGAACAGATCTCCATCTATCCCTCCATGTCAGTCAAGAAAGCATTGGAGAAAAGTAGAGAATACTTATACTCAGGAAGATGAGGCACATAGATGAATTTTAATTGTTTATTTTTTAAAGATACAGTTTTACTTTGATAACAAGTATCTTCCATTTATGGTAAATTTATTTGCATGAGTGGCAAAAACTTTCTTTATCAAATAAATATATTCAACTAAAATATTAAGTAAATAATATGTGGATCTGCATATGACAAAATAAAATTTAAGAATGGAATTCCAGGCAATATTGCCTTAGAAAAGTATAATTTTGAACCTCATTGGCTTTATCACTGTGATTTTTTTTTTTTTTTTTTTGAGATCACTATTCTGTGAGTGGGCAGAGAATGGCTCCTCCACGGGGATGATATGTCTTCCAGGGTACAGTGAGGAAAGCAGAAACTATAAAGGTATTTCAACAGAGAGAATTTAATGTAAGGAATTAGTTTAAAGGGTGTTGGAAAATTGGGGGCGCCTGGGTGGCTCAGTGGGTCAAGCGTCCACCTCTTGATTTCAGCTCAGGCCATGAGACTGAGCCCCGCATTGGGCTCTGCCCTGGGTGTGGAGCCTGCTTAAGATTCTCTCTCTCTCTCTCGCTCTGCCCTTCCCCACCCCTGTATCCCTCTCTAGATAAATAAATAAATAAATAAATAAATAAATAAATAAATAAATAAAGGGTATTGGCAAATTGAAAATCTAAAGGAGGGCAGTGATGTCACATAGATATAGTAACCACACCCATGAGAAGGTGGAGGAACTGAGGAAGTGATTGAAGTTACAAGAATCTAGAAAAATCCTTTAGGAATAGCCCCCATGGAGCTGGTACTCAATCCTGAGGATGAAGACTGGCTGGATTTAGCACCATAGATGCTTGGCAGAGGAATGATCATTACCTTGAATGGTCCCATATCCCTAAGGGGACATATAAGGCCACTTTTGGGTGTACCCCTGATTTTCTAATTGAGTAACAAAGGAGTGATGGATCCTTGGTCCCTCTACTTAACCTCAGTATCAAACTGCCGCTCATTTTAGGGAAAATACATCATGCTATGATTTTTCCATCATAAAACCTTCCTTTTCACTATGTAAGGACAATTTCTGCCTCGGTATTCTTCCCTCTAGCTGACAGTCAGATTGGTCAACAGGTACCTGATAGGTGATCTAACAACCCTAACAACAGAGCCAACCTCCTGGCCAGGGCAAAATTGGCCATGGATAGAGACAAAGTTGATGCCTCATGGATGACTCATGGGGTGGGACCACTCTGGTGATATTTCAATGCCCGATTTCCCCTTTTTTGTTGTTCTGTATTTAATAGGAAAAACAAAGCAAACCCATAATAATAACGTTAACTATATGAACCTACATAGCAGAAATATATATGCTTAGAAATCCAATCACTCCCCTGAAGATTTTTTTTTTTTAATTTCACAACACAGAAATCCAATCACTTTTTTTTGTATAAAATGATTTTGCAACAATACTGGCAAAAATTTAGGGGCCAAAGTGATACTTCCAACCTATGAGGTTGGGCCAGGAACAGGTTTGGGAAACAGGTGTTACTGAAATTTTGTTTACAAAGACACGGAACTTAGTCATTCAGAACATGAGCTCCAAAGACAGAATTGGGTGGGCTTGAATCATAACTCTGCAGCATATTAGGGGGGAAAAGTTACTTAACTTCACTGTGATTCAGGTTTCTCGTCCGTAAATGAGGTTAATAATAGGAGGACTTTGATGAAGATTGAGTTCATGTGTATAGAATGTGTCGTATTCTTTTGTGCTCCCTCATACACACACATTTGAAACCCAAAATAAGATCATGATAATAATAAATTAAGAGTCACAACCCATATAAACTGCATTTAACATGCCATTCTCTATGCTAAGTGGTTTTTATACAGTTTCAGGACAAGTCTATGACATAGAAATCGTTAGCCTGGAGTCTGATTTTTCTATAACAGAGGAAGCTATGATTCTTTTAAACCAGAAATAGAAATCTGTACAAGGTACCAAAATGCAAGTAATGGATCTGGGATTTGAAGACTGGTTTCTCTGATTCCAAAGCTTCTGTTTTTAAATCACTGGCCTCCATTGCCTCAATCTTCAGTTATAGAAAAATTTTAAAATAAATTATAGTATATCCATACAAAGGAAACTTGTGCAGTTATAAAAAGTAGTGTTACAGAAGTATTATTACTTGTATTAAAAGAGAGACAAGCTATAATCTTTGAAAAAGAAACAGATTGCAACATAGAATGTTTACTTTGATCACATTTTTCTTAAAAATGCAAATGTATGTGTACTCAGAAAAAAAATTGAAGGTGTTTATAGAAAAGTGAATGATGATTATCTCTGACTGAAGAATTGGGGTATTTATTATCTTTTGGAGAACTATGTTTATTTTTATAAAAGTGAACATACATTACCCTGGAAACCCACTTATATTTTTTTTCTTTAAATCACTTAATTTTGTAGATTGCTATGTTGGAAATGCATGTAGCCATTTAGAAGCATACTTGAATAAATATTTCATTAAATTGGAAAATATTCGTGACACAGTGGACATACTATAATCATGCTTTTCACTATGATCCCAGTTTTATTATAAACAATAAATATAGGGGCGCCTAGGTGGCTCAGTCAGTTAAGCATCCAGCTCTTGATCTCAGCTCAGGTCTTGATCTCAGGATCATGAGTTCAAGCCCCGTGTTGCACTCCACACTGGGCATGGAGCCTACCTAATTAAAAAAAAAAAAAAAAACACTAACGAATATAAATATAATTTTAAATATTTTAATTTTAAATATTACTGAAAGCAAAATATTATGTGTTGGAAATATAATTTTAAATATTACTGAAAGCAAAATATTATGTGTTGGAAAGCTCTGGATATGAAATTCCAACTGTTTTTTTTCCTTATACTTTTTTATAATTTTCTAACTTTGTAGAATTAGAAGAAACATGATCAGAGTATGCATTCTATTTTACAACCTGCTGTCAGAGTAGCACACCCAGATGAGGAGTATGTTACCTACAAAATCCAAATAGACCCACAGGCATTGTGCTTCTTACTTGGTCATAAGAACAACCAGATGCAACTAACCATCCTTCACCTTGGAAGGGATATATATATATTTTTTTTTTAAAGTAGGCTCCATGCCCAGCATGGAGCCCAACCTGCGGCTTGAAGTCATGACCCTGAAATCAAGATCTCAGATGAGATCAAAAGTCGGACGCTTAACCGAGTCACCCAGGCGCCCCTTTGAAGTGATATCTCAAGATGCCCCACACCACTGGGCCCCTAGAAATTTCACAGAGGTAGAAGTTCCCAGAATATTAATCAGATTTATTGTCCATCCTCTGACACACAAATTTCTCCCCCAAAACTCTAGAGTGGTTGCTACTTCTTGCTCACTGGGTCCAATCAGTATGATGTCATCAATGTAATAGACCAATGTGACATCATGGGGAAGGGACAGGTGATCAAGATTCCTGCAAACTACATTATGGACAGTCAATATACCTCCGAGGCAGGACAGTGAAGGTACATTGCTGGCCTTGCCAGCTGAAAGCAAACTGCTTCTGGTGGTCCTTGTGGACAGGTCTGGAGAAAAATGTGTTTGCCAGATCAATAGCTGCCTACCGGGTAGTAGGGAGTGTGTTAATTTGTTCAAGCAATGAAATCACATCTGGTGCAGCTGCTGCAATTCACCACCTGGCTAAACTTATGACAACCCACTGTCATTCTCCAAAAATTACTTGTCTTCTGCACAGGCCAAGTAGGAGACTTGAATGGGGAAGTAGTAGGAATCACCAGTCCTGCATTTTTCAAGACCTCGATTGTGGCATTAATCTCTGTAATACCTCCAGGGAAGTATTACCTTCAATTTATGATTTTCCTGGGTAGAGGCAGTTCCAGTGAATTTCACATGGCCTTTCTCACCATAATGGCCCTCACTACATAGGCCGGAAACCGACGTGGGGATCTGCCAATGGCTAACTCTGTCTATTCCAGTTATGTATTCTAGAACTGGGGAATTAACCACAGAATGGCTAAGGGAACCCACTGGACCCACTGTGAGATGAACCTGAGCTAAACCTCCATTGGTCACCTGACCTGTCTATGCTCCAGATGTGACTGGAGAGCATAGTGACACTTGGGGTCTTCTGGAATCAGTGTCAGTTCAGAGTCAGCATCCAGGAGTCCTCAGAATGTCTGATTATCTCCTTTTCCCCCATGCCCAGTTACCCTGGTGAAAGGCCAGGTACATCCCTTTGGGGAAGGCTGAGAGATAAGTTAATAGTATATATACTTGGCTGGGTTGAGGGATGCCCAGATGGCTAGTAAAACATTGCTCTGGATATGTCTGTGAAGGTGTTCTGGAAGAGATTAGCATTTGAGTTAGACTGAGTAAAGAGGGCTGTCTCACCAGTGCAGGTGGGCATCACCCAACCCATTAGGAGCCTAAACAGAGCAACAGGGCAGATGAAGGGTGAATTCACTCTCTGCTTGAACCGAGATATCCATCATTCTCCTGCCCTTGGACATCAGCTCTCCTGGTTCTTGGGCTTTCAGACCCACACTAGGATTGATACCATTTGTCTCTGTTTCTCAGGCCTTTGGACTTGGGCTGAATTATACCACCAGCTTTCCTGGTTGTCCAGTTTCAGAGGGCAGATTATCGGACTCCTCAGCCTACATAACTGAGTGAGCCAATTCCTGTAATAAATGTCCTCTCATATGTATACATGTATATCCTATCATTTCTGTTTCTCTAGAGAATCCTGACTAATACACGGAGACTCGGACCTCTGAGATCAAGGGACCAGCAGATCAGGTGTCTGGTGAGAACCAATCTCCTGGCTTGTCGATGGCAGTCTTTTTATCTTTTTATCTGGCAGAGAGTGAAAACAAGAACGCTAAGAACACTAATTATATAGAATCTTCTCCTTATAAGAACATCTCCCATGGTGCCACCTCCAAACACCATCACACTGGGGATTAGGGTTTCAACATAGGATTACAAGAGGCTGCAAACATTCAGTGCATAGCAGGGGACAATCGGGGGGAGTTAAGCTCTAGACAGAACTCTGATGAGGTCAAGTGATGTGAGAGGTATCTGTGCAATTGGTACATCCCCAAAATCACTTTAGATGGCAAATCTGCTTTGTGAAATAAATGGACATGGGCTGAATATATAAATCTACTTTGAAATATACCAGTTAACAACTACATACACATATCTGAGAAGCCATTTTATTAGGACGTGCATTCCTTAATCTATGTTATTTTTGAGTAGGTGCTAAAATTTCAGATAAACTCTGACAAGCATCAGCTCCAGGGTTTCGCTAGTTAGTAAGCCGAATAGTTGTCCATCAAAGAAATGCACTCCATTCTCCCTTTAAAGGAGAACAATTTAACAAGTGGCAGTGGAATTTTTTCTCTTCTTGCATGCAAAAAATATTTAACTTGGCTTGTCACACCTTAATTTCAACTCAAATTGTGTTATTTTTATATTGTTTCGAAACCACCCAGGCGCCATGTCTCAAAATGAGTTGGAACATAATCAATTACTCATCAATGACTAAGAATACTTTTCTTACTCTTCCTTCCTCTACACAGAAGCTGACATTAACTTGAGTAGAGTACAGTTTTGAGGCTTGGTTTTTATGCTTCCTAAATGCATTTGCAAATACATGTGACGTTCCCTGTAATTGAATAATGGAATCAGGAAAGGTTGGTTTATGTCAGAATAGGATTAAACTCCGTCATTATTCTTCTATTTCTCTAGAAAGTGTAGGGCCAAGGTACAGCACCTAAAGTGACCAGTAAAAGTCCAAGCACTTCAATGAAAGAAGATGGTAGGATTGAGAAACATTTGAATATCTTACAATCCTAAACTGGTCTAGATTGTGGAGGGGAACCCTTCCACCTGGACAGTTCTTTGCTGTTCTCAAGTCCTTTCTTGTAATCATTTGGTGCCTACGTCACCATCAGAGAAATGGATTTTTATCTTCATGTGTTTTTTTTTAATTAAGGCAGTATTAAGTGGAGATTAAATTGCAATATGAAAGTGTGTAATTGATCAATTAATAAATCTGCTACTATTTCCAGTTAAATGTCTTTCAGTGATGCTGTTTTACTGTGTCCTCTCTAGCAGCCTTCTGGAATAGGAAGCCAACTGATTTGGGTTCAAATCATGGCTCTGTCACTTTCCTAAACTTAGACAAGGTAATCAACTTAGCTGGGCCACCATCCCTTTTCTCCATTTGTAAAGTGGGTATAAAAAAGGATACTCACCTCATGAGGATATTAGAAGGAGTAAAGATAATGCATAGAAATTGCATATGTAAGTGCTCAATAAATGCTTGGTGTGGTTATTGCTGATGTTGTATAATTATTGTTATCAGTATCCGTAGCTGATTGGCACAGTTTCTGATATTTAATAAGTGATCAATGGATGCTTTTCTTTGCTTCCTCCTCTCCACTCAGGCCTCTCCTTACCTAGCATTCTCTTGAGACCCAGCAAAGGATAGATTCAAACATTCTCTTTGACACTGAATTCAGGTCAGTAAAACAAGGTGAAGCCTTTGCAGGCTGGTGTGGGTGAAGCCCACATATCTGGCTGCCAGGCCACAGTTCTAATTGGTCACCATAATGATTTTAGGAAATAATTACTTTCTTGCAAACAAACTTTACATTTGGCATAAAAAGAGGAATCAATCTTGTGTTCTGAATGGCTGAGCTCTCCCCTATATACAGAACAAGGCTCAGAATGGAAACAAAGCTATAAACAACAGCAACAGAAAATGCAGAAGCCTAGATGTGGAGCACACAAATTCAGCACCTCTGGGAAATTAGACACATAGCCTTCTTTTAATTCAATCTCTCTTTGACTCTAAAGATCAGCCTCATCTGCTTTGTTCTTAAGAAAAATTTACGTTACAGTCAGAATTAAGTTTCCTGATACGGTGTGAATGTGACCCTTGTTCCAGATCTTACCAGCAACTGTAATTTTGGTCATAAATACTTGCATACAAATGTTCAACAAATGCCCTGGGGGAAAGAAGAGGCAAGGAAGTTGACTCCAGCTGTCTAAGGAAGTCATATCGATGACCAGCTTGGGATCATGTCATTGACCTTTGAAAATCCCCATTGCCTGCACCACCAGGCACCTCCAATTAAGCTAGGTTTTGTGTAGCTGTGGTTGAAAATCAAGTGGATAAACAGACTCAAAGCAGGAACTGATACTGGATACTCCCATATTAAGGTGACAATATCACAATTATTTTGGTATTCTCTATGAATATTCTATACGTACATAGGACTTTGTGAAACACTTACATTCTAGCATGTTATCTACTCTTTAAAAATAACCCATGAAAGGTGTTTATTGCGTTCATTTTCATGGAGATGGAAATAGTATCTCAGTGAGGCTGAATTATGTATGTTTGTATGACTTGCCAGGCGAAAGCAAATATGGAGTCAGTTTAGTATGATCATTAACAGAGTGAGTTTGGGAGCTGGAGTCCACCCATGTGGGCTGGAGAATGTCGCTTAACATTCTAAGCCTCAGTTTCCATGTCCGAAAGTGATTATAATAAGGCCTGTCAAGGATTAAATGAACTGATTTGTGTAGGCATTGCTCACAGTGCTTAGGTCACTGTAACAGTAATTGCAAAACAATTGCAATTAGTTTCATTTTTACTCTAATTTAAATTTTTTATGCAATGCATTTTTTTCCTTTTCTGTCCTTAGCCACACATGCATGAAGTCCCTGACATGAGCATTTTCTATAGAGAAATCGAAACAAAATTTTCTATTTCCCCAGCAAAAATAGTCTCTTAAATTAGTTCATGATAATAGACAAAACGATAGAAAACATTTGCAGCACTCACATAACTGTTACATTTGAGTCCAGGTTTTCTGGAATTATATGTGTAGATACTTGTTTAATCCCCACTGAAAACCATTTCCTTTTAGGATGGGCATGCTCAAAACAGCCACACACACACACACACACACGTGTGCGGAGTCTCCTAGATTATTGACTTGAAAAAAATTTTTTTTAAATGTCGAATATCCTCCTGAAAGCTTTCTGACAGCAGGACAAGTTAGATTTTTCACAAAACAGTCTGGCCTCTAAAACAATCAGTTGCAAAATGCCAAAAGTAATCAGGAGGGATGATTCACGACTTCTACACCTGTTCTGAGGTAGAGAGAAGGAACAGTGGGTGGCAATTATGCCAAGCAGCCATTTGGACTCTCCCTCCTTGTTGGCCAATTAACTCTAAAAAAGATCCTTTGAGTTGGTGAGAAAAATGACTTGAGCCTAAGTCTGGAAAATTCACAGGTGGGCATTCATGGGTGCATATTGAAATGTTCCCATCACTAGCCAAAGAGAGAGAGAGAGAGGGTTAGAGAGAAATGCTATAAATAAGTTGGTTGGAATAAAGCTGGCCATTTTTCAAGAGCCAGCCCATACAGGGTTTCTCAAAGCATGGCATATGGCTCATCTTTATGGAAATCACCCAAAGTACTTCATACAAATTCAGATTCCAGCGTCTTGCCTCAGAGGTACTAAATTGGAATCCTGGAGCACAGGGCCTTGAAATCTTCATTTCTAAAAGGAACCCAAAGTGGTACTATGTACAATAATTTACACTCACTGGCTTTGAAGCGCAAAGTAGAGCAGACATGAGCACCTGAATGGGTTGAGTAAGCTTGCAGGCGCATAGGAAGATCCTTTCTGATTATTCAACTTAAAAAAGTCTTCTGTGTTTGGTTGGGCTTCCTTTCAGGTCACTCAGATCCTTTTCTAAATATTTCTCTTCTCCCTGTGTTCACAGTCCCAGGTTCTATCTTAGCACTAGCTCTCGCAGAAAATCTAAGGACCATGACAGGAAGTCACTAAGCCAGGGTGGTAAAATTCCTTTTACATTTCTCATGTTAGTATGTAGTGACTCTTAGGTGCATTGAAAATACGTGCATTATGAGACTGTATGCACACACACACACACACACAAACTTTGAGTGGTCCAAGTATAAAATTTAAAAATACATATTATATATTAATATACATATTATTTTTTTAAAGATTTTATTTATTTATTTGAGACAGAGAGAATGAGAGAGAGCACGAGAGGGAAGAGGGCAGAGGGAGAAGCAGACCCCCTGCTGAGCAGGGAGCCCGATACGGGACTCGATCCCGGGACTCCAGGATCATGACCTGAGCCGAAGGCAGTCGCTTCACCAACTGAGCCACCCAGGCGCCCAATATACATATTATTAATTATATATTATATAATTACAGATTTTCCTTGATTTATGATGGGGATACCTCCCAATAAACCCATCATAAGTTGAAAATAACATAAGTCGAAAATGCACCTAACCTACCCAATATCATGGCTTCTCCATTAGCCTACAGTGGGGCCAAATCACCTGACACAAAGCTTATCCAATAATAAAGTGTTGACTATCTCATATAACGTATTGAATACTGTCCTGAAAATGAGAGATGGAATTGGTCGTATGTGTACTAGCTGGCTGCCAGTACCTCTCGGTTATTGACCCTCATGATCGCATGGATGACTGGAAGCTGCCACACCCCAGTATCATGAGAGAGGGTCATACTGCATATTGCTAGCCTGGAAAAAGATCCAAATTCAAAATTAAAAGTATGGTTTCTACTGAACGTATATGACTTTCGTACCTTCATAGTTGGACCATGGTAGCTTGGGGACCATCTGTATATATGTATGTAATTTATACAATAAATTACTTAAATAACTGTTAACTTACATGATTATATGTTATATAATATAATTAATTATATGTTGTGTGTGTGTGTATATATATATACACACACACGTAAAATACAGTTACTTTTATCTTATGTCTTAAAATCTCTTCATATTCTATCAACCTATTCCACAGGATAGCCCAATGGCTGAAACAAGATAATCCTTTTAATAGTATCAATGGGTAGGATGTTTTTCTTCATTCTTGCTTATTAGAAACAATAATCTTTGCCCCATCCTGACAAAGAATATAAAATGCCCTTTGCTCTCATTTAAAAACAAAATCTGGTTTTTTTTCAAATCACTAAATTAACATAGGAAGAGAAATTAAATTATACCTGTGTTGTGCAATTAAAAAAAAAAATCTTCAGGGGCACTTGAGTGCCTCAGTCAGTTAAGCATCTGACTCTTGATTTTGGCCAAAGTCATGATCTCAGGGTTGTGAGATCGAGCCCCGAGTTGAGCTGTGAACTGAGCATAGGGCCTGCTTAAAATCCTCTGTCTCCCTCTTCCCAACTATTAGAATACATACAATTCTAAGCTTTTTTTTCTCCATGTTTTTTAATGCTTGTGCAAAAAACCTGATGGCCAAGGTTCTTTGCATGATGATGACGATGATGACAATTGGCTTCATCTAGCAGATAAAACTCAAGAATTTTACAGCCTCATGGAATAAAGTGAGCACACATATAATTGTGGGAGGCAGTGTGCCCAAGAAAGGGGAAGCAGTGGCTAAAAATTACTCTGCTGCAAAGTGGCTTAAAGCATAGGATTGGATTCCAATCCATGTGTGTGTGTGTGTGTATGAGAGAGAGAGAGAGAGAGAGAGAAACATACATTTAATTAGTATTTTTGCATAAATGTTACATGCTGAATGCAATTCTGCCCCAGTGTTTCCACTGGCAATATATGTTATTTTGCAATTTTAGATACCTTCCTCCTTCTTTTTAACTGCTATATAATGTCCCATGATAAATCGATGGACACCCCAGTGCCCTCTAAATACTTCAGGCTCCTGTTACGGTGACTCTCGTGGCTGTGGGAACTGAGGTAACTAGATCAGGGGAAGTGGTTCTAACAGAGACCCTGTTTACAATCTCAGTGGTTTTAAGTGAGGGGCTGCATGCATTTGAATGCATTTTGAATGTAAAAAAGCAATTAATACATAAAATGTGAATATATGGCCAGATGCAGGGAAGAGCATTATTACCAGATCTAGCGGAAACAAGATTTAGTGAAAAGAGTAGATCATTTTCATGTTTGGGTCCCAGAGATAAATCTGAAATGCTTAGCAGCAATAGAGGTTGGCAGAGAAATACTTTTCCAGCAAAATTCCAATATATTGTTAAATTCTGTTTTTTCCCATGCTCAATGTCCCAGTCCCTGCTAGCCTTGGTAAATACCTATATTACTGCATTGTGCTCCTTCTATTTGGCCACACGTCTGCTTCCTTTAACCAATTCTGAGATTATTTTGAAGGCTTATTCATTTGTGTACCACCTGCATCTTACTGCATTACCTGACACAAAGTGGGTATTCACAAAAGGTTTTGGAGTGAATGAATTAACTAACGCGTAACTTTAGAAAGAATAGTTGAACCATATGACAAATAATTTTAGGGAGGTAGTTTGCCTTGGGATCAAGCAAACCTATGTTTGAAACTGCTCTGAGACTTATCATTTATGTGGTTGGGGAAAAGAAGCTCGCTCAGCCCCAATTTTCTACCTGTAAAATGGGGTTAGTTATAGCACCCTACTTTATAGTAAACTTGCAAGGATTACATGAAATAATGTATCCATATCGGTTAGCTTTTGATGCATCATGAACCACCCTGAACTTGGCAACTCAAAATAATAAACATTTATTATACCTTAGGAGCCTGAGTCAGTTGGTCAATATGGCCTCACCGATGTGTCTGACGGTTGGCAGGCTGTCAGCCCAAATGCCTGGCTTCTCCTCCACATGGCTTTTTCAGCAGCCTATCTCCCACTTTTGGTGGCCTTGGTGTCCATGTGAAGCAGGATAGCACAAACCCAGATGTGCAAGCACTTTTCAAACCTTTTACATCACATTTACTATTGTCTCATTTGCCAAAGTGAGTCACGTGAATAATCCTGGAATTAATGTATTGGAGGGGGTGGATGGTGTGGGAGCTATCCAGGGTGTGGATAGAGGTTGGGCAATTATGGTGGCCATTTTGCAAGCAATCTACCCTAGCATCATAAGTGGTTAGCACAGTGTCTGGCACATAAAAAGAATTTTTTTTTTAATTAAGATCAGCAACAACAGGGGTGCCTAGGTGGCTCAGTTGGTTAAGCGTCCAACTCTTGATTTGGGCTCAGGTCATGATCTCAAGGTCATGAGATCCGGCCCCACATTGAGCTCTGCACTAAGCATGGAGCCTGCTTAAGATTCTCTCTCTCTCTTTCTTCCTCTGCCCCTCCCCCCTAAAAAAAAAAGATTAGCAACAATAATCATAACACAACTGTTCCTTTTATATGGAGAAACATTTTCTATGAAGCAAATTGTCATCATAGTCATCACCATTATTAAATAGAGTTCCTATGGTACCTTTTTGGAATCCTTCTTAGCTTCTAACTGCTTTGCCTTGAAGCCTGCTGCCTACTCAGGAACCCATCGTTTCTTCCACATTCAGTCATCCCTTCCTGTCAGCTGATGATGATATTTATATCTTGAGATGGAATCTAAGTTTGGGTTCACTCCAAAACCAGAATCCGAGCACGGACCTGGAGGTGAGTGGTTAATTTGGAAGGTGAAGCTGGGGAGAAGGAGTAAAGCAGATTGAAATGAGGAAGGAGGAAAAGCCAACGCAAGGATCAATTCTCTATGATTTTGTTGTGAGAGAAGCAGATTCATTTCTTCAGGACCTCTGAGAAGCAGAAATCCTGCTTCCCAAGGGTGGCTGTAGACAGGAGGCTGGAGCGTGTATCCTCTGACTCTTACCTCCCATTGGCTGAGGGTTGCTCATGGGCATTGGGTCATACTCTCCCTCTCTGTACTTGCTGGCTGTGCTCAGCCATGGCATAGGAGAATCTCAGGTCAGCCCTATGGTGTAATCTACAAAGACTAGCTGGGCACACTGTAGGAGGGATGCTCTCAGTGGGAGGGGAGTCGGAAATGGTGATCACGATTGCAGCTGCAACCAAACGTGAGCCAAAGAGAGATGACAGGGACACCAGCAACATCCCCCCCAGATGGCACAAGGTCAGAGGATTTGCAGATGGGAGCCTGACATCATGAGTCCACCCCATGACGAGCCCTCACTGCTCTCACGGCCTTCACTGCTAGTGCATTTCCATCAACATCGGAAACGCATCCAGGAAAACAATAGCAATGCTTGACCCATCAAGGAGGAAGCACAATCTGGTCAGTAAGCTTCAATTTATTTCACAATTTATCCAAACAGTATTTGTCTTATGCAAGTCTTCAAATATCGTCTGAGACACTTCACATTTTTAATGTTACAAATCCTAGTACCTATTTGTTCTTCTCTTTGAACAGGTGCCTTTAACATTTTCTATGAAGCAGATTGTCATCATCGTCATCATCATGCAAAGAATGTTGGCCATCAGGTTTTTCACACAAGCATTAAAAAACATGGAGGAAAAAAAAGCTTAGAATTGTATGTATTCTAATAGTTGGTGCTTTAAGGATTCAACCTGATTTTCTTTTTTTGTCTATTAGCAATAACAGCAACAAAAAACAATTACATCTTGGTACATCCTTCATCAAAAGAGCCAGTTAAAAATACTGTGTATTTATGTTTCCTTATGTTTGGATAAGATGATTTTTAAGGCATCCCTGACATAGAAATGAGACCCTGCCCAACCATCCTGCATGCACAAGGAACCTCATAGTTGGAAGATTACATTCAGACTAGCTGTTAGATTTTAAAAAGAAGAAAGAAAAAGAAAAGTCAAATGGGTTAAATTGGCAATACTGAAGACATATCTTGACATCAGAACACAAAGTCCGGCAAAGATGCCAAGACATCCAGGCCCTTACAACCTCTTCTTAGCTTGCTTGGGATGGAGCACGTGTTCTTTCATAATATCACAGCTTAGTCATGTAGCATTTAAGTGCCTACGACTTGCTTGGAAACCTGTAGGAGCCAAGCTGGGTTGGAAGGTTACCACATCAAGCCTTTTGTCATGGTTCTTGGGAATTAGCTGATAAATAATGTAGGCAACATCCCATTGATTCCAGGAGCACTGGGTTTGATCTTACAAATTCATTTACAGATTTTTTTTGCAAACAGGCCTGAAATGATTTCTGATATAGTCCATGCTTTTCCATGAGTTTCATTTAATAAATATACACCCATATGTAGTCTGATAAAGACATATGTGTTTGTGTTATCTTTTTCTTTTCAATTTGGCCAACTATTTTTACCTCAAAGCAGTTTTGACCAAAGATATATGAAAAATGTGCTTTCTAGTTGCTCTTGTGATTTAATCTGAAATAAAAATAACGATGTTGCCTTGTCCTATGTAAATATGATTTTTTTAACAGAGTGAAATACACTTAGATTCAAAAATCTGACATTACGATTTCAGCAGTTACATTACACACATGAAATCTCTGGTGATGTTGATGGAAAGCAAAAGTATGAAGAAAAGAGGTTGAGGAAAACTGGATATGAAATCCTGAAATGATGCATGATCTCATAGACAAGAACTCGATATGCCAGCATGCAGACAGGGAATAGTTAGTTCTGATTAACATGTTGACAAGATGTCATATATATATATATATTCCCCAGGCTGCGACTGACAGGTCATTTACTGGGGATATATTGGAGTTGTTCAAATGAAGAATCAGAGTCAACTAAGGCATTTTAACACATTTCATATAAGTGATATTTTCCAGAAAACATTACTAAAAGAACATGGCATTAAGAGGGCTTTGCACACAGGTGCTTCATAAAAGAATAAAACTGGTTGTATATATATAACCTCAGATATATGAATGGATGTGTGTGTGTGTGTGAAAATGGGAATTACGCCTTTGGCTCACAGCCACCTGTTTAAAAATATTTTAAATGCAAAAAATATATATAAATGAATGAGGAAGGATATATGTCATGACATTGTTCAAGTTTCAAGATGTGAGTCTGAGCTCCTAACACAATTTCTCCCTCTCACTAAAGGCTTAGAGATGATGGAAAAGTTATTTTTCAAAAGAACCAAGAGAACCTTTGAAAACAATGTGTTTCCATATTTATAATGTTATCCACTATATTTTTCTATGTGCTTAAAATATCTTATTAGAATTACAGAGGAAAGGAAAAGAAAATGAAGATTTTGCATGTTTCATCAAGCAAAGAATGAACCTTTCTGATTTTCAGGCTTCAGTGGGGATTCACTGTGCCCTGGATACTCATTAACCTCTCCGACCATCATGCCATGTCTCACGAACTGTCTGAGAAACATACCCGTGCTCCAGATAATCTCCTTCCTGCGCATTGACCCAATGTTCTCATCCCCAGCAGGTTGTTCAGCGTGTAGCTTTCTGTGTCCCGACCCTGCTGTCCCATAGTGAAATCCTCATGGTGCCTGATGTTCAGTCTCCATTCATGAAAACATCCTCTAGTGCTCTCTCTAGGCAAATTAAAATCAGAAGTACAAGGTAGCTATCATCACAGAAATCTGCAGATCATGACAATTGAAAAAAACTTCCAAATAATTAACCTGTTTTGTCAATGGCTATGTTGGAAACACATTTTAACCATGATTCGTGTTACTCTGGAAAGCCCTGAATGTCATTGGGGTTGAGCTTTCCTAAATGTGCCGTCTGACACAACCACTCACCCTGCAGCACATCTACATGCAAAGGGCACATCCCAGGAAGCAGACCGTGCCCCCCACTCAACAGAATTGAGTCGCTACAAAAGAAAGATGGCACAGACCAAGACAATCTATATAAAACTTTACTACCGACATATTTTTCATTCTATTATTCAAACGGAATGTTCAACAGTTGATGGGCATTTTATACTCAGAGCACCTTTTAATTCAGACTAACCACATGCTCAATGCTCAGTAGACACGTGAAGCCAGTACCAAGCACGTCAGACAACACAGACATAAATAACTGTGGGTTAGGATTCCTGAAAGAAAATCTTCATCTGTTACACATGGTAATAAAGGGGTAGCCACAACACAAACTGAAGCTAACACTGACATGGTGCTTGTTATCTGTTCTGTCCTAAGCACTTCACAGATATGAATTCATTTACTTGGCACGAGTCTGTCGCGAGGATAGCAACATCACTACCAGCTGAGGAACGTAAGGCAAAGGAGAGTTTGGGACTGTCTGCGGCCACCACGACACTGAAATCTCAGACCAAACTAACAAAACCAGGAGGACAGAAGAGAGAGGGAAGCTAAATGCACTAATTGCCTCATTTTCTTACAAAAAGAACCCATGAATATTATTTTATTCGGAGCTGTTGAAACGTGTAGGATTAAAATATGTTAATTAAAGAAAAAGCAATGTTAAGATACATGCGGGTAAATATTGTTATTAGAGTCTAAGATAGAAAGAAAAGGGAACAGCAAGGAGACATACCTAGCCTAAACTAATGCCAGAAATAAAAACAATGAATGTCTCAGCCATAATAAGTTGAATTACATATTAATTAAGAATACTTTTAGAATTAGTCAAAAAAAATAAAAATAAAAACATACCATACTACAAGACATATCGTAGAACAAAGTGACTCAAATTGTTTTAAAATGAAAGTATGGGCAAAAATATGCCAGAAAATTAAAAAACAGAAACAAAAGCACAGTCACATCATCAACCCTCGTATTACTGACTGTAGTTTAAAGGAGAGCACTAAACAAGAGGGAAAATCCATTTGTAGTGGTGATTTAAAATAGCAAACAAACCATTTATACTAAATTAGGGAGCACCAAAATGCATAAAACCGTGTTCTCCAAATTTCAGTAATTTATATCCTAGTTTCATGAGGTTTTTGCTATGTCTTCATAAAATGTATAACTTGCTTCAATGATTTTCATTGAATTCTTTAAAATTAAATAAAAACGGTTTAGACAGAAACTCTATGTTACTATAAAAAATACAGAACCAATTCTTACTGCTATAAATAAAGAGTATGACTAAACAAGAAACCATATTAGTAAATTTCGTCAGGTGCCATTGTCACTGAAGAGACAAGAGGAAACAGCTCACTCAAAATGGGTAATAAAGCGGTTTTGAAAAGAGACGGTTTAAAAGCTGTGGGCCAGTGGGGACAAGTTTAGAGAAGTCAGCGAGGAGCAGTTACCAGCCCTTGTCTGGAAGGAGAAAGGAATGGAGTGATGACCACACACAGATTGGGCAATTGTAAGGGAAGGACCAACAGATGGGTGGTGTTGTGATTGGGGAAGGAATGGAGCCAACCCAAAGCAACTCAATGGAGCAGAAGCCAGGGAAGTAAAGACCCCTACCTCACAGTCCCCCAGTCTCTTGCCATTGCCCGGTTGGTAGGAGCCAACAGAAAACTAGAGGACCAGGAAGTCTCACTGTTTAGAACATGGTCACCTCCTGGGTCAGAGATCAGAAGGAAGAAGGGTGGGGAAGGTAGGCACAAGAGCAAACGGAAGACTCAGGATTCTGCCTAATCGTCTTAACCCGAGTTGCTCTTCTCTATTACTACATGGAATTAGCAGAGTTAGCAAAGTAATACAAATACACTAACACCACTGAATTGAGATTTTCTTCTATCATAATGCAAATTTGAAGATAAATGGAAAGGAAATAACTTCTTCGCCATGTTATCCACTGTTATTCATCCTATGCCCATGTACCATTTAAACCATCTTATCATCACCTTTATGAGGATCCCACACTCCAGCATATGTAAAAAAACCTTCCAGATACAGCAAGAACCCCAAAATTATATAAATATACTAGTTGTTGGAAGCATCATCATAATATCCCATCCTTGACCAATCACCAAGTTATAAAGCAAAAGTTAAATATAGTGTAATCTGAATGACATAGTCCATAAGTATAGAATATAAATATTCCTACAGAGAGAGATAGAATGTAGCTTCTTAATAAACATGCATAGGTTATTTACAAAGACTGGCCATAATTTAGATTCAAAGCAGATTCAAAATCCCAAAGAACAGAAATAATACATACTTAGTCACCCATAGTTTGCAACAGAAATGCAATACACCCAGAAATGAATAACAGATGAAGAAACCAAATCTCTCAACCAATGGTAATATAAAAGAAAATATTTTCTTTTATTTATTTTTAAAAGATTTATTTATTTATTTGAGAGAGAGAGAAAGCACATGCACATGAACAGGTGGAGGGGTAGAGGGAGAGCGAATCTTGAGCAGACCCCTCGCTGAGCACAGAGTCCTACCCAATCCCAGGACCCTGAGATCATGACCTAATCAAAATCAAGAGTTGGATGCTTAATTGACTGAGCCACCCAGGCACCGTGAAAATATTTTTTTTAAATATTGAATAACTCTTAGGCCACTGAGATAATCAAAAGTACAATCGCCAAATCATTAGATCACAACAATACTAAAACTCTCTCTATGAAGTATTGTATGATGCCAAAAATTTGCTAAAAAGAAAAGGAGAACTATGAACATTTTTCTTACCCAAAAACAGGAAGAAAAAAATGAGGATAGTGTGTTCGACATAAAAATATAAGAAAAAGAACTCAAAGAAAAGTCTAAGAGAAGCAGAAACATAAATTAATAAATATAAAAACACAAATTTATTTACAGGAAAGGAGAAAAATTTAAAATGATAAGTGCATGAAATAATTGAAAAGAGAAAAATGGAGTTAATACATGTAAAAGCATACATTCATGTCCTGGAAAATAGAAAAAAGTAGAATTGATAAATACATAAAATAATTAGTTCTTTGAATAAAAATAAATAAAGCACCTTGTAAATAAAAAAAGAAGACTACATTAACATATAAACTTAAGGATGTGAAAAGTGGAACTGATTAAAAGGATTCTAAAAGAATATTTGCTCAAAAATATGCTAACAAATTTGAGAATGTGAATAGACCATTTTCTATAAATATGAAAGTGCTGTACTTCAAATTGACTCAACAAAAGATTGAATACTTGAATAGACCCAAAACCAAGGAAGAAATTGAGAAAGTTGTCAAAGATCTACTTCTCAATAAAGTTCCAGACAATTTCACGCATGAATTCATTCAAACCTTCAAAGAAACAGATAATTCATGAGCTTTTTAAATTATCCTAAAGCATAAAGTTAGAATTAATGCTTCCTAATTCTTTTTACAAAACCACTATGGCAGAAAATACCTAAGCTTGACAGGGATAGCACTAAAAACAGAACCTATAAACCAAACCCATGAATATTGATTCGAAAATCACAAAGTATCAGGAAATAGAATCCACATTACATTTCAAAAATAATACACTGAACTAAGTGGGTTTTAGTTCAGATATTCAAGAAAAATCCAATACTAGAAAAATATCACTTTAATTCAGCATATAAATAGGGAAAAAGAAAGTAATAAAATAATATGATTATATCAATAAATGCCAAAAACTTATCTGATAGAATTCAGCAGCCAATTCTGTATTTATGAATATAAAAATATTTTATAAAGGAGATATAGCTGCTAAAGTTTTAACATAATACAAATAAGTAAAATTCTTGATCAATTAGTAAATGAATGAATCATGATGATTTGTTTCCATATTAACAGCCTTCAATTTGTTAGAAGAGAGTCATTCCGGGAAGGAATATTAGAAGTCCAAATAGGAAAGTGTGGACTTCAGAATTTGACAAACATGGGTGCAACTAGGATTCGGCCAGATCTTAACAAGGCAATCATGACCAATTATATAATCTGCCCAAGTCCCAGTGTTTTTTAAAAGTCACATGAGGGCAAGAAATCACATCTTGCCACGTCCTTATAAATAACATAGGCCGAATACTCAGCACACAGTAGGTGTCCAGTAACTGCTCCCTTCAGTGTGCTTTTTGCTACCTATGGTACCAATAATTTGCACAATTTACATTTGAATCTGAGCTTACACAGGAAGTATTTTCCTCAAAGACCTCCACCTGCTCCACCACATTTATTTAGGGAGAAAACATAGCAGGTTATAATATTTTCCCATTATAAAATAATTCTTGCTTATTTGGAAAGATTGTAGAAAAATGAAAATATACAATTTAAAATTAAAGTTTCTCATCACTCTCCTTCATAGGCATCATGACATTTTGACACATAGACTTCTATACTTGGGATCATACTTGGAATTGTACCCTTTATATAAATTTTTAAAACAGAACTTTAAAGAGTTCAAAGGAAATTACTTAATTTGAAAATGCCATTTCACATGTAGTTTTACCATTACTCATCCATTTTCCAGCATCAAAACTGGCAGTGTCTTTGATCTGATCAAAAGTCATACACTACAATCTGTCAATATTTATAAACCCATATCACTGGTCAGTTGTGCGAGTAATTTGAGACATTTTGGCTCTATCAGTGAAATCTCTTCTCACCATGTTCACCAACGGATCAGTTGGAAGTGATACCTCTTTGCTGGTAGCTCAGTCATAACCACTTCAAGGAGGAAGGACCACGGATGTAAGGGCCGGAACAGAATCCTATCAGATGCTATGGGGGAAAGCTTCCTTATTTATTGATCTACCCAAAAGTGAAGTGAAAGTTGGACAATTTTCCAGTTAATTTCATCAATGGAGACAACTCAGCTGTGCATTTGAGCTCCTCAGTGGCAAATAACACAAATGAATCACTGTGTCTCCTTGAACCTTGACTTGTCTAGTGGAACTGTCCAACTGATGAGATTAACCACATAACTGCCAGCATTCTGGTTTCCACTGGGCTGTGGAAAACCTCAATACACCAATAATACCTAAACACTCTTGCCTGTTCAAACTTTTCATGTTGCCTATGGTTAAAGTTGGCTGCAATTAAACACAAGATTATTGTCTAAAAAGCCCATTATTGTCCTTGTGTAGCTGCCTAATTTCCTTCCATTATTATGTTCTTAGAGCTATTGCAAGCCACTTTTTCCAAGCTAATTTGGGAAACACATTTTACAAAGAGCAGGTAATTTTAAAAGCATCATTCTAATGTTGGTCTTTCATTATTTCTCTAATAAACAACATAATTGGTAGGGGCTGAGGCCACCTACAGATCAATCGTTAGGCTTGTGTATTCAAGTTATAAAACTTCTTCCTGAGCCCAGTCGCATTACCTTATGGGAAAATGTTGAGAAAGATTAAGTTGTAATATTTTTCCCTGCCCCCCCAACACCCCTACTCCTGTAAAACATCATTTATCAGTCCATGTCCTGGAGAATCAGACATAATTGCAAGAGCTCCAAGAAATCAAGGGAAGAATCTGTCACATCCTATTTTCACCAACCTTGTTTTGAAAGCTTTCGATGTGTAACCTATTTTATTAAGTGACTTTATGCACATGCTCCCTACAAAAGAAGAATAAGATGCACATAAGCTGTCCGCTCTATCTAGGGGTGTCATTTGGAGAATCAACCTCAGTTAAATCTAATTATATTCTCCTTCAACTAGAAAAGCATGAAAAGGGTCCATAAACTTTATTTTAATTGTAAGTCAATTACATTGTCAAAGCACAGAAAAAAATATTAAATGGGTATGACAGAAACATCCTATGTGCGCTGTGGACTCATACAAAGAGAGTTACTAGTAGTGGATTGATGTTTAAATCCACATTCAAACCATTTTCCAAAATACTGTCCCACTACTGAACTAATCCCTTTGTTTCCAGTGAAGAAGCAATCTAATGTTGAAAGATACCCTTGTTGGGTAGAATGCAGGATGACGTGTTCATGCAAACCAGTCATCCGAGGGAACATGGATTCACCTTTTTTTTTAGAAGAAAAAATAAGATTTTTATTTCTGTGTTGGGTGCCATATTCACAAGAAAATGTAAAATCCATTTTGCTCATAGAGTCATTATCAAGTGCATGAAAAATAACTAGTTGATAGCTAATTCCACCATGCTCACAAAAAGAAGCCATTTCATGGAGGTATTATTTAAATATACTTTTGACTTGATCTTCTAGTTTTAAAGATAAATGAAAATGATATATCTGATAAGGAGTTCATATCCAAAATATATAAAGAATGCATACAACTCAACACCAAAACCATAAATAATCCAATTTAAAAATGTGCAGAGGACATGAATAGACATTTTTCCAAAGAAGACATATAGACGGCCAATAGACACATGAAAAAATGCTCAGTGCCACTAATCGTCAGGGAAATGCAAATTAAAACCACAATGAGATATCACTTTACCCCTATCAGAATGGCTAAAGTAAAAAACACAAGAAACAACAAGTGTTGGCGAGGATGTGGAGAAAAAGAAATCCTTGTGCATGTTGGTGGGAATGCAAACTGGTGCAGCTGCTGGAAAACACTGTGGAGGTTCCTCAAAAAAAATAAAAAATAGAATTACCATATGATCCAGTAATTCACTATCGGGTATTTACCCAAAGAAAATGAAAACACTAATTTGAAAATATATGCACCCCTATGTTTATTGCACATTATTTACAGTAGCCAAGATATGGAACGAACCCAAGTGTTTATCTATAGATGAATGGATAAAGAAGATGTGCTATGTATATACAATGGAATATTACTCAGCCATAAAGAAGAATGAGAGCTTGCCATTTGCAGCAACATGGATGGATCTAGATGGTATCATGCTAAGTGAGATACGTCAGTCAGAGAAAGACAAATACCATATGATTTCACTCATATGTGGACTTTAAGAAACAAAACAAAGAAAAAAGAGACAAAAAAACCAGACTCTTAAATACAGAGAACAAACTGGTGGTTGCCAAAGGGGAGGTAGGTGGGAGGATGGACAAAATAGATAAGGAGGATTAAGAGTACACTTAATCTTGGTGAGCACTGAGAAATGTACAGAATTGTTGGGAAAAAAATAAATGAAAATGTCTCCATAAACAGAATGAAATGAAGGACTCCAGCCATGGCTTCTCTGAAACTCAGACAACCAGCCTGATCTGTAATTGTGGCCAAAAATAAGTCATGATTTTTATGTACATTTTTTTATTTTTCATAGGTTTCTGGGATAGAGCCCCATAAAATAATTCGAGAGGAAAGTGTTAGTGTATTTGTCCAGGCCTGAGTCAATATAATCCTTCCTGCAGCAAAGGGCAGAGTCAACTCCACCAGAAGCACCTGGGCCAAGGTCATGGAAGGGTGTTCTCAAGGAATATGGCACACTGATAATCGAAGAAGGGTGAATGGACACTGGGTAGCATGAACAACAGACTTCCACTACCACAGTAACTTTTAAATTGTTCCCTCGATTAAAAAATTAAAAATACTGATAGAGATTTTTGTTCCTGAACTGTATTACTTCTCTCTCCAAGGCACTTTAGTGGAACTGGTCCATTTTATAAGAGATTAAATGAAACCACCTTCTAGAAATAGTCCTCATGTGTTTTGTGAATCTCTTGTTGGAGCCTTCTTTGTTTGGCATTTCCCCCACTTCCCTTTATTTTTTAGAATCCATATGAGAACTTTCTGTCTGTTCTAAGCCTCAAGAATAGTTAGGACTCTTCTGAGAAATATGCTCAATTATATCTTCTGGAAACCACAATTTGTGTAACTAATTATGTTTCCCTAATGTTGCCTTATTTTTTACCTCTGAGAGAATACTAGGGCCTACCGTTAGCAAATAGAAAAAGAACAGGAGCCCAGCAAGGGATGGAAATGGGTGAAGCCTCCCACATGAGAACAATGCAAGGGCATCGGAGCCTTTTCTAAAGGAGCAAGCACCCTTAGGTCCAGCCACTTAGCGCCATGTGGAAAAGTGAGACCAATATGGCCAACTCTTTCAAGAAAAACCAGAAGTCAGTCCTAAGCCCACATCGCCTTCAAAGAAACTTAACATTGGTGGATAATACAGAAATAATCTGTGTTAACTTAAAACTGTTCTTGTTTATTTTGGTCTTCATTAAAAGCATAACAGATTAGAAATGTTTGGTGTATTAAAGCAGAAAAGGGATTGGTGGAAAGGTTATGAATTCCCTCCTGGAGTCAATGGAGAGCCCCCCGAACTGGAAAAATGGACAAGAGCCAAGGGTTAGAGATGGAACACGAGCCCTTGTTCTCTCACCACTGGACACTTACAGACATGCTGCTGGCTCTATTCCCACCATCACTCTGCACACTGGATCCTGAAGACTGTCTCCACTTTAGAAATGCATCCCAAAAGTATCCTACCTCTTTCAGAAGCTTTCAGTAGGCTGAGCAGACCATATGCTCAAGACAAAGCTGCCAGGAATTGCCGAGAAAGAACACATATCTGAGCTTTCATCATCCATTGTTGGAGGATTTTCTGAACCCAGGACAGCAGTTCACATGCTTGGCATGCACAAGCGAAAGGGCAAATATTTATCATCTGCCCCAAGAGCAATAGCCAATTAACAGTTGCTTGAAATCACACCCAAAAAACCTATTTTACATTACACGCTATTTTTCTTTTAAACCATCCGATTTACTATGCTTTTAATAAAGAGGAAATAAGATCAGTTTTATCTTTGGGATTACTATTTATTATCCATTAGTGTTAAGGTTCTACCTTTGAAAATTATACAGGGTTGTAAAATAATAAGATGCTCCTTGTTTGGGCAATTAAACAAAAATTTAATGATCTCTCTGAGGGAGATAAAAAAAAATACCTAGATGACTCAGCAAAAGCCTCATAGCCACCTTCAGAAAGAACCAACTCGAAGCCCTTAGTGACAGCCTCCAGTTGGTATCAAACACCAGTGGCTCAACCTTATTAGGTTAGAACCACCTGAAAAGATTAAAAGGGCCTCGCACTACTGATGCCCAGGGCATCACCAGAGACTCAAATTTAACTTGTCTGGAATGAGGCCCAGCACGGAGAGCTGTTAAGTGTTCCCTAGTTATTCTCAGGACTGAGAACCACTAACCTGAGCCCAAGAAGAAGGAATTGTATCATAAATAAAGACAAAGAGGGAAAAGAGGTTTCTTTTTAGGGGGCCACAAGATCTCATTTTTTCAGAAACATCTATCTCTATCTTACTGGCCTGAAATGAAAACCCTTTATTTGAATAAAGAATGAAATGGCAAGTTTTTATCAATTTCCCAAGGGTCCTGAGGGGCTGCTGGGTGCTGATGTGAGTATAATAATTATAACTGTGAGGCTGGAGTGAAGCCAAACAGGAGAAAGGAGAGTGACCGATCCCAAGGTCCACCATGGGCCCGGGAAGGGCAGTTTTGAACAGGCAGACCACGTATTCGCCATCCTTAAATTAAAGCATTCTTTACAAATGGGCCCACCTTACTCAGGATGCAGGATCTCTGATGCACATCCAACTTAGCAGAGAATCAGGCTCTGCGAGAACAAGGCAAGAGACAGGTCAACTTCTCGAGAGAAAGCCAAGTCGGAAAAGAACGAAAGCAGTGTTTCTCAAAGTGTGGCCCTATAGACTCCTGGAGGTCTTCCTTTTAGGAAGTCCTTGGCATTGATATTATGTTCACACTGACATTAACATACTATTTGCTTTTTTCATTGCACGGGCTTTTGCTGAGATGGTGGAAAAGCGATGAATCAGCACAGTGCACCATAGCAAGGCTCTGGGATCAAAGAGGGGACTCGTAGTCACTGTGCTCTTCGCCTCCACAAACTCACAGTAGGGAAAAAAAAGAAAAGTATATATATGTAAAAATATAAGCATAAAAATATGTTTCTATTATATTTACACACACATATTATATGTGTGTGTATACAGTTTCACTCAAGAGTCCCTGATGCAGTAATTAACCTTATTCATTTTATTAAATCTGAACCCTTAAGTACATTATCTCTGAATGTTCTGTGTGATGTAATGGAAAGTTCCCATAAGGCACCATGGTTGTACACCAAAGTGTATGGTAGTTATCATGCCTCAGCGGGGCGCACTTGAGTAATTAACTGTTCCCTTGCAGGTGGAACGAGACCCTTTTACCTGAAATACCATTTTTAACTATATGATAGATGAACCACGGTTATTCATACTTGTGTGGCTTGCAGATACGTTTTTGAAAAGTAATGGCTGGTTCTGCACATAGGCTCAAGGACTTTCTATTCTCTCTTTCTTGGAACTCTGGCTTTACCAGGAGAACAAGTACTGGGTAAGTGGAGGATGAAAGGCCGAAGAGAGCCCCCATCATCTGAGGCGAGGCCACCCTAGGCCAACCAACAGCCAGCCAAGCCCCAAACACATGAAGGAACTCGGCCAGGATTAGCTGAGCCGCCTACCCTGTTGATGGCTGGCTGAGGGTGTGTGGCGGAGCACGGTCAGAAACAGCAAGCAACCCGGATGCCACGTAGGCTCATGAGCAATAATAAATGCTTATTATTTTAGACAGCTTTTTGTTATTGTTGATGATGATTCACAGCATTTTTGTGGCGATAAATAATAGATTTCCCACTCTATTCCAAGAACCTAGAGTGGTACTTGATGCATAGAAAAATATTTTGACAAATCAGAAAAGTTGGGAGATGTTTGAAAGCATGAAGAGATGAACGAGAAAAACACCTTCTTTCTACTCTAGCCCAATTACATTTTCCCAACTTGGTCTAGAACGAACCTAAACAATATAATAAGTTTGCTCATGCAATTAATTCAGTTCTTCTGGGCATCCACACCAATTACTGGAAAAGACAAAAACCAACATTAGAATAGACATTGCTACTAAATAAAAGATATTCAAATATTTATATCTACTCTCTCTCTGCAGAGTCTATAAATACAACAGCCCAGACGAGCTTTATTGGTGTTAGCTGAAGCAGATTGCAGCTAAGAGACAATCGTTGTTTTCCACTTGCCTTTGAGCCACGGCTCACTCATACAGAATGAAGATTCCCTGTTTTGTTTCTGCCTAATCATTTATTGTAATGCCAAAGGGAAGAAAATAAATCTTGGAAACTTTGACCAAAATCAGTTTCGTTTTCCCATTATCACAGCAGGAGAGGAAGACATGGGGTTTTCATTTCTAAGGATAATCTTTCTTAAAGTGTGTACAATAACTAGCTAAGTCTAAATAATAGTATTAGGGACATTTGAAAGGTTTTTAAATGGATTCAGGGCTGCACTGGTTTCTGCCTTTAGATCATGAAGCCTGTTTGTTCCCAGGTTCCAATCGCTCTCAGCAGTTGCAAAGGCACTGAACACTCTGCTAACTGGAGACGCTGTTGACTAATTTAGAGAATCCCTGGCTTAGAACTTTTGCAAATGAAATTACTGCCTAAATATTCCAGGTATTTAAAAATAAATAAATAAGATTAATATTGGCTTTTGGATGCAATGATTGTTTTAATTAATTTCCCATTCATAACATCCTATCAATTAATTTGATTAAAATATTGGGCTTTTAAACCTAATTGAATATTTGATACTGAAGTGAGTAGGTCAGAATTGGTTTTCTTCCTTCCTTCCTCTCCCTTCCTCGACCCCATTAGCTCTCTTTCCTTCCTGTCCGCCTCTCCATTGGCCTGCTTTCCATGTATCTCCTTCCTACTTTCCTCCCACATTCTGTCCCCTTCTTTCCTTGTCTCTCTTGCTTCTTTTCTTTCCTTCTCTCCTCTTCTCTCTTCTCTTCCTCCCCTTCACCCCTTCTTCCTCTCTTCCTCCCAGTGCTGCCATGTCTTCAGCAACCACGTGGTGAGAGCAGAGATGAGAAAGGATGTTACTATCTCCCATGCCCTCACTCTGGAAACAGACAGCATGGGCCCAGCTTGTCCAATGCATTCTTTTTCTTGAGCTGACTGTAATAGATCACAAAGAGAAAATTTGGTGTGTGTGGCCGAGAATCCAACTTTTTCACTTTCTAAATGCAACCAGAATTCCTCCCCTACATCTGAGAGGTTAGAGAAAAATTCCATTTTGGGCTACTTTTCCTTTTCCAATCTTTCACATTTCAAGTATTTAACTTAACAATTTCAAACTAATTAACAATAAGGATGTGTGTACGTGTATTTGATAGTATAACCCAAAACACATTACAATTTATCTTATTTAGTTTTATGAAATTCCAACTGAACACTAGACACTGTCATTTGGTCTCTTGGTAATATATACATTTTATTTGTGTCCATTCACATTAATCAAAACAAGTAGTTTAACTAAATTGACATACTAGTTCAATATGACTTTGGTTCCATCAATTTTATTGGTGGATTACCTCATTTAATTGATGTTTTCATTTTTTCTATAGAACCTCAGGATTTAAAACCAGTTTGTCATTGGGAGCCCAAAATTAATTTTTTGGTTTCCTGGTGCATATAAAAGTTATGTTTACACTATGCTGTAATCTATTAACTGTGCAATAACATTATGTCTAAAAAATATACAGACCTTAATTCCAAAATACTTTATCACTAAAAAATGATAACCATCCTCTGAGCTTTCAGCAACTCCTAATTTTTTTGTTAGTGGAGGGTCTTACCTGGATGTTGATGGCTGCTGACTGATCAGGGCGTTGGGTGCCATCTTATGTGGGTGTGGCTCATGACACCCCTAAACAGTTACAATAGTAACATTAAAGATCACAGATCACAGGTCACCAGGACAAATATAGTAATAGTGAAAAAGTTTGAAATATTGCTAAAATTACCAAAATGTGACACAGAGACACAAAGTAAGCAGATACTGTTGGAAAAATGGTGCTGATAGACTTGCTCGACACAGGATTGCCACAAATCTTCAATTTGTAAAACAAAAACCAAAAACCACAGTATCTGCTGAGGACAATAAAACAAGGGATGCCAGTATACCCTGGCTAACTGGGTTTAAAAATTGCTAAGAACTTTGACCCAATACTGATGCGAATGTTGTAAAATACCTACACTTACGCATGCCTATCAATAAAGTTCATTTACAAAAGTCCTTTGTGAGGTAATTTGAGAATGCCTTTTTTAAAAATTGTAGAAATGTTCATAAACTTGATGATTTACTAGAAGGAAATAAGGAACACCCCACCACCACCACCACCCCCAAAAAACTGGAAAAATATCTGGCCACAAGACGTCCATCCTGGTGTTATTTATCATTGTAAACCATTGAAACCAACATAAGCAGGATGCCTGGGTGGCTCAGTTGGTTAAGCGGCTGCCTTAGGCTCAGGTCATGATCCCAGGCTCCTGGGATCGAGCCCTACATTGGGCTCCCTGCTCAGCGGGAAGCCTGCTTCTCCCTCTCCCTCTGCTGCTCCCCCTGCTTGTGTTCTCTTGAGCTCTCTGTCAAATAAATAAGTAAATAAAATCTTTAAAATATGTATATATAATGTCCATCCCCCCCATAGAGTTTATGCTATTTAAAAGTAGAAAAATTTGCAATGCCTCTTAAATATAAGCAGTTACCATTCCACCATAAATGCAATTCTGCACACTTCCCACTGATTCCTGTCTTTATAAGATCACCTGTCCACTCTCAAATAGCAATAGTCCATGAGAAGTCCTTGTCAGCAGAGGAGAATGGTGGGCTGGCTCTTACCCTTCATTCTGCGCTCTCCGTAGTCTCTAATTGTTCTGAGACACCAACCTTCTCACTTTCCCTTATGTCAGTTCCTTGTATTTTACTTCAACATTTCTGCTTTGCTGGTCCAGAAAAGAAGATATTATTTTCACATTTTTCTCATCTTTCCCGTCTGCAGAGTAGTGATTTATGGCATATGTATTACCGCCAATGGATCCTTTACAAGAAAGAGGTCCTCGGGCCAAGTGACAAAATCTTTCGCTTTCTTAGACTTGTTCTTTGCTCTCACCATCTTTTTAAATATTTACTTTCCTCCAGGTATTTTGGCCATTGGATTTCTGTCTTCCTAGGATGTCACAACCCTTGAACTAAGGACCCAATATTTTGTTTTCAGAATAAAGTACATTGAACCGTGTAGTTTTCAGATTAGGGAGAAATAAATGATAAAAAGGTAACTAATTGCCAACTTGGACTATTTGATGAGCAAGTTTTTTTTTTTATTTTAATTCAATTAGCCGACATATAGTACGTCATTAGTTTCAGATGTAGAATTCAACAATTCATTAGTTGCATATAACACCCAGTGCTCATCACATCACGTGCCCTCCTTTAATGCCCACTACTCAGTGATGAGGCAGTTTTTTAAAAATGTCATTCCATAGATTATTCAGCTAAAATGGAAGTGCTACGTAAATCCACACTGAGAACTGTGTCTGTGAGGAATATTTAATTTCAAATCATGTAAAGTCCGATTAAAAATAGATTTTTCCAGGGCACCTGGGTGGCTCAGTTGGTTGAGCGTCTGCCTTTGGCACGGGTCATGATCTCAGGGTCCTGGGACTGAGCCCAGCGTCAGGCTCCCTGCTCAGCAGGAAGCCTGCTTCTCCCTTTCCCTCTGCCTGCCTCTCTGACTACTTGTGCTCTCTTTCTCTCTCTCTGTGTGTGTCTCTCTGTCAAAGAAAGAAAGAAAGAAGAAAGAAAGAAAGAAAGAAAGAAAGAAAGAAAGAAAGAAAGAAAGAAAGAAAGAAAGAAAGAAAGAAAGAAAGAAAGAAAGAAAGAAAGAAAGAAAGAAAGAAAGAAAGAAAGAAAGAAAGAAAGAAAGAAAGAAAGAAAGAAAGAAAGAAAGAAAGAAAGAAAGAAAGATTTTTCCTTACAAGGACCCTTGTGATTATATTAGGCCCACCTAGATAATCCAGGACAGTTTCCCCATCTCAAGATCCTTAATCACACGTGCAAACTTCTCTTCGCAATGTACGTTCACAATTGACATAGATTTCCATGACTGAAACCTGGACGTGTTTGGGGGCGCATGTTATTCTTATGCATGGAGAAACAATATTGTAAATGTATACATCCCCCAAGTTTATTTGTAAATTTAACTTCATTCCAATCAATTTCCCATTGAGATGTTTCTGCAATTAATGAAATACTATGTATGAATTAGTCAGTTTTGAAAAAGAATAACTCAGAGGACAGGTGCTGTCAAATACAAAAACAGAGAAAGGATTACCTTACCTATTAAGGACCTCATCCCACTAATAATAAACAGAAGCATATACCAATGGAAATATGAGCAAGTGAAATCAATGTGCAATTCACAAAATTAAAATATAAAAGCTTTATCAGCCAGGGTGTGACCAGAGAAACAGAACCAGTAGGAGACTCATAATAAGGGATTTGTTACAAGGAGTTGGCATTGGTGATTATGGGGCTGGCTAGGCAGGTCCGAAATCCCTGGGCAGGCTGTTGGGAAGGGGTGGAGCTCTCCAGTTCGGGCAGAGACTGCAGTCTGCAGGCAGAATTTCTTCACTAGAGAGCCCCAGCCCTGCTCTTAAAGCCCTTCATCTGATTGGATCAGGCTTACCCAGGTTCTCTAGGGTAATCTCTCTTACGTCAAATCAACTGATTATAGACTCTTATCACAGCTACAAAGTACCTTCACCACAGCACTTAGATGAGTGCTTGAAGGAGTAACTGGGGACTGTAGCCTATCCATATTGACACATCAAAAAGACCATCACAATGTTCAATCACACCAATAATCTAGGAGAGAAACATTAATTTAAAAATACATTGTTTTCAGCAAATAAAGCCCAAATTATCTGAAAATATTAAAACTCAGTGTCAACATGAGGATAAGGCAGAAGACACCATCACTGGGGACCACAAGTTATAAGCCCTTCTTTCTGCCAGTGAGGCCTGATATCTCAGGGGCCCTAAAATTTTAGAAGGAAATTTCATGTGCAAGAAAACAGAGGATCAGTTAAATAAATTGTTATTCATCCCTGTGATGGAATACCAGATCATCATTAAACGTTAAGCTGAGGACAATATTTCTTGGAAAATGTCCACAATATATCAAGTAAAAGAACAAGTTAATAAATACCATACACACTTAATTTGGGGCAACAATGACTAAGAAGGATAGAAGTACATACATAAAATTTTAACAGTCATTATTTCTGGGTGATAGCACAATGGGCAAATTTTTATTGGTGATTTCAGAGATTTATAATTTCTATAATAAACATGCATTGGTTTTGAAGTTAGGCATATAACTGAGTCCAAACTCATTCTGCTCCCCACACAACAGGCAAGTAAGTCAAGAGGCGGGACACTGGGGTGAGAAAAGCAACTTTCTTCAGAAAGCCAGCAAGCCAAGGATCCCAAAGAACCATCTCCCCTGGGAACATAATTTGAGCTGCTTTTATGTTAGCAAAAGCATTAGGGGGTTGGAGTCAAAAGGTGACTGCTATCTGTAGACATCCAAGGAAGGTCGTGTAACTTCTTTGTCCTTGCTCAGTTATCTTTGCACCCAGGCATCTGGTCATGTTGTTCCTGTACATCTTAAACATAGAGTCATGGCTGTATGTTCTTCTTTATCTCCTTGGGTGAGGAAGGGTTTGGGTTAAAAAGCAGCTTTTTTTAGGAAATAGAGCTACCATATGATCCAGGAATTGCACTACTGGGTATTTACCCCAAAGATACAAATGTAGGGATCCAAAGGGGTACGTGCACCCCGATGTTTATAGCAGCAATGTCCACAATAGCCAAACTGTGGAAAGAGCCAAGATGTCCATCGACAGATGAATGGATAAAGAAGATGTGGTATACGGGCGCCTGGGTGGCTCAGTCGTTAAGCGTCTGCCTTCGGCTCAGGTCATGATCCCAGGGTCCTGGGATCGAGTCCCACATCGGGCTCCCTGCTCGACGGGAAGCCTGCTTCTCCCTCTCCCAATCCCCCTGCTTGTGTTCCTGCTCTCGCTATGTCTCTCTCTGTCAAATAAATAAATAAAATCTTTAAAAAAAAAAAAAAAGAAGATGTGGTATGTATATACAATGGAATATTATGCAGCCATCAAAAGGAATGAGATCTTGCCATTCGCAACGACGTGGATGGAACTGGAGGGTATTATGCTGAGCGAAATAAGTCAAACAGAGAAAGACATGTATCATATGACCTCACTGATATGAGGAATTCTTAATCTCAGGAAACAAACTGAGGGTTGCTGGAGTGTTGGGGGTGGGAGGGATGGGGTGGCTGGGTGACAGACATTGGGGAGGGTATGTGCTATGGTGAGTGCTGTGAACTGTGCAAGACTGTTGAATCACAGACCTGTACCTCTGAAACAAATAATACATTATATGTTAAAAAAAAAAAAAAAAGAAGAAGAAGATAGTAGGAAGGGAAAAATGAATGGGGGGAAATCGGAGGGGGAGACGAACCATGAGAGACGATGGACTCTGAAAAACAAACTGAGGGTTCTAGAGGGGAGGGGTGTGGGAGGATGGGTTAGCCTGGTGATGGGTATTAAAGAGGGCACGTTTTGCAGGGAGCACTGGGTGTTATGCACAAACAATGAATCATGGAACACTACATCAAAAACTAATGATGTAATGTATGGTGATTAACAGAACGATAAAAATTTTTTTTTAAAAAGCAGCTTTTTGCAAATCTCATTTGTTAGCAAAATTCCTTTGAAGATTAACAAGGCTACGTGCAGAACTAAGCAGAAATTTCTAAGCTATAGGTCACAGCAGCAAGGGAAATAGAAACATCATGGAGTCAGACATGCTAAGTTTCTACCTGTTGACTGAAGTTGTGGTCGTTATAATACTGAAGAGTTAAGTAATACCAGGAGATAGACTCTTGAATGTATAAGATGTTTGAGAGTCACCACCCATTCAAGTATTTAATCACTCAACCATTCATTCATTCAACAAATACATACTCTCCTTTTACTTTATGATAATCACTGTGGAGGTCAATGAAAATACAATAGTGAGTAAGACAAACTTAGTCCCTGCCTTTATGGGGCTTAGTGGGGAAAAGGGAAAATAATTTAAAAAATCATAAAAATACATATATAATTTACAGTCAATCATAAGTGTACCAAAGGAAAGAGTGCAATGAGTGTCCATGGCAGGAATCCAATATTTATATTAAAATTTTTCATGATTATCTTATCCAAATTGTGTGTCTCTGTGTACGTGTGTCTGTGTGTGTGCTGTGTGTCTCTATGTGTTGTGTATGTGTGTTTGCATGTGAATGCATGTGTGTTGTGTGCTGCCACCAAGATCAACATCTTAAATCACTACTCCAAAACTAAGAGAATGGAATTATAGAAAAAAATATCTAAAAATGCCTGAAAGGCCAAAAATTCTTCAAGAGAAATATTGAAAAAAAAATCAAACTATTGCATAATGAATCCTAAATAACGGGCCGAAAGCTCTGATTGGGGCACCCACGGTGGATTTACGGGTTTCTGCTGTGCCCATATCATTCATGCATTTTCCCCCCAGAATCTGAAAGATAGATCTAACAAGCTCTGGATAAACACTGGCTAAGACTCTCTAGTTTCCGCGGATGGAAAGGTGACATGACTTATTCCCTGTTATCATCGGTCTCCCATTAGGCAGCCTCAGCCAGGAGTCTGGATAGATCGACATGTCAGGATGGAAGCTTGGTGATAATTCAGGCTGGCGATCGGTTGAAACCAGTGCTCAAACAATTGGGAGAATACGGCCGTGCATAGATTCTTGTTAAAATGTGGGGAAAGTGAGAAGAGAAATAGGGTTTGAACTCTGACATGAATCAGACCACACAAACGGAGACTTGCCTACCAAATTAGGCCAGTTTTATTTTTTCCCTCTAGGTGAGACTGAACGGTGCTCCTTTTGGATGTGTTAGAAGTAGCATTGTGGAGAAGGGTTCATGCACAATCGGGAACAACAGATCTCATGCTCGGATATTTCAGCATGTGTGGCCACGGGGATTTGCTTCCTTCTGTCCTTCCAGGTGCAGGTTGTGTGCATTATTCCTGCCCACATAGTGATAGCACAGAGAGATTAGAAAACACATTCCTTAGCATGAGAGAGAAACTAGGTTTATAGACCAGCTACGACTTTTTTGCCAGTGTAGACCTATCTGTGCACTATTACTTTATTAACTAAGCAAACTGCTGGTAATTTTATGGAATTTTCCACTTCCATCTGTGTTAGACAGAATCCTAAAATGGCCCCCCAAATTCCCAGGCTTTGGTGTGCGTACCCAGCACAACACCCTCTCCTTAAGTGTTGGTGGGCCTGGCATAAGCAGGTGAGGCCCTCCTAAAAGACGCTCTAAAGTCGGAGATAGAAGACGCTCCCCTGTTGGCCTTGAAGGAAAACCTGCCCTGCGGCGGAGTGGACCCATGGCAGGGAGCGCCGGATGCTGAGGACCCCAGTGCCACATCCAGAATGAACTGAATGCTCCCAAACGCCCGTGAGCCTCGGATGAGACCACAGCCCTGACTGACGCCTTGCTTGCAGCTTTAGGAGACCCTGAGTGGAGGAAGGTCAAAGGTACAGACCCCCCTCCCCAACCTAAGGAAACGGATAGATAATACACGTGTCGTTTTCAGCAGCTAAGTAAGCGACAATTGGTTGCACAGCAATAGAAAACAGGCTTCATTTCTTAATCCAATTAGATGGATTATTTCTTCTTTCATTGCTCCGCCTGTCAGCATGATGTGTCCACAGACTGCTGACTTGAGTACAAACACATGCAAATATCATCCCCAGTGACATAGCTGGTTTAACAATCGAAAGACTAATGTTCAAACTGAGATCATTTCTTTTTTTTTTTTTAAGATTTTATTTATTTATTTGAGAGAGAGAGAATGAGAGACAGAGAGCATGAGAAGGAGGAAGGTCAGAGGGAGAAGCAGACTCCCTGCTGAGCAGGGAGCCCGATGCGGGACTCGATCCCGGGACTCCGGGATCATGACCTGAGCCGAAGGCAGTCGCTTAACCAACTGAGCCACCCAGGCGCCCCCAAACTGAGATCATTTCTTTGGGTTGACTCTCATAACTCCAGACGAGGAATGTTACAGAAGTTAGATTCTAGAACTCAGACATCTGAGTACAATAAAAATAAGGCACAATACTGGTTTCTTGCTCTTTGCCATTGGTTATGCTTAGCTCATCACTGCATTTTTTCATTTAGCCTCCCCAACAACCGTGTAAGCTGGGAGACACTATATGATCCTAATTTACAGGTGACAAAACCGAAAGTTAGAAAAAGTTAACTTGCCAAAGGGCACACAGCTAGCAAGGGGTCAAGCCCCAAAATGAACCCTCCGCGCCCCTCCTCCCCCATCTCCGTTTACAGGAGAGGGCTGTGCCTTTTACCCTCCTAGAGCCAAATACTTTTTCCCTAGAAAGTAAATGCATCATCACGGCAAATGCCTCTTGCCTGACTAAACAGGTGTTGACAATTCTTTTATTTTTCCCTCCATGTCCTCTTTAGGAGGATCCCTATCTCTGGTATCTTGAAATGATTCTCTTTCTGTTGTCGTTTTGTAACATATTTACTTAGTTGCAGTTAAAAGGGGGGGGGGCGGGGGGACAGAAAGACACAAACTCCAGCCCCAGCTGGTTCTGGGAATTTGCAAAGGCAGAGTCTCAGGGTGGGCTGTTTTGCTTGTCTGGGTCCCACTGCTCAGCTTAGACACATTTTCTTGACGTCCCAGTTTCCCTATGAAGCAGAGTCAGGCACTGTATCACTTTCCAAGATCGATAACGCAAGTCTAATTTTCCTAAGTTGATGAGGACCTGATAGATCAGATGACCTTTTGTTGGAATGTCATTTACAAGTATGATTAAATTATTCTCCATGGCTGAACTGATACCTACAACAGATAAATCTTCCTCCAGAGGCAGCAGAAAAATCTACTGCTTTACCCTCTCGTGCATTACAGCGATCTTTTGTAGGCAGATTTCAGATTTTCAGTTTGGGGTTTGAAAAGGTGACCCTGGAGATGATGACTTTTTTTTTTTTTTTTTAATTTGTTTTAGCTGACACTATTTTTCTCCAATCTGATTAACTAGATCTATATGACTATACCTTAAAAGGCAATTTATTTATTTAATCTGTTAGGGGAAATAGGAAAAAAATAAAAAGAATGCCAGGCAAATTTCTGGGACTATGTCTTCTTCAGAAGTAAGAAAAGTCATGGGGGCACCTGGGTGGCTCAGATGGTTAAGCGTCTGCCTTCAGCTCAGGTCATGATCCCGGGGTCCTGGGATCGAGCCCCGCATGCCTGCTTCTCCTTCTGCCTCTCTCTCTCTCTCTGTCTCTCATGAGTAAATAAATCAAATCTTTAAAAAAAAAAAAAGTCATGGACGTTTTTGAGCTTTTTCTATTTGCTACATCAAACGTTGCATCTGCCTGATCTTATGTAATCTTGGCAATAACACATGAGGTATAATCTTTGCATTTATTTTATATTTTGAGGGCCTACTGTCTGTCAAATGCTGTTTGGGTATCTGGGGAAAGAGCAGATCCTGCCCTCACTGAATTTATCCTGATTTGAAGAAACTGAAACAAAGATTAAGTGTCCACATTTTGTGTCTGGAATACAGTATGTGTTCAATAAGTGTCAAATGTATAAAATAGAATAAGGGTTGAGCCGGGTCTGCCTGTTTGTTCTCTGCCTCATGATAAAAGGGATGAAGAGAAGTGAGAAAATCATTACATACAAAGGTCCTCAAAACACTAAAAACAGAACAGCCTCTGTGTCCATCAACAGATGAGTGGATAAAGAAAATGTGGTACATACAGACAATAGAATATTCTTCAGCTGTAAAAAAGAAGGAAATCCTGCCATTTGCAAGAACATAGATGGACCCTGAGGGCATTAGGGTAAGTGAGATAAGTCAGACAGAGAAAGACAAATACACCAAACTCATAGAAAAAGAGATCAGATAGGCGGTAGCCAGAGGTGAGGGGTGGGGTGTGGGGGAATTGGATGGAGGTGTGTGAAAGGGTACAAACTTCATGGATGCATATTCCTTCCCACCAAAGTACACTGTTTGCCAGTTCTCTCAGAAGAAATTTTGGAGAGGTAAACTTTCTTGACTTGAACATATCTGAAAATTCCTTTTTGCCGGTATACCTTTTTTATTTTTTTATTTTTTTAAATTGTATTTATTTATTTGGGGGGGACAGCAGGAGAGGAAGAAACAGACTCCCTGCTGAGCAGGGAGCCCAACAAGGGGCTCAATCCCAGGACCCTGTACCTTTTTTAAAAAATAAACTACTTTGTTGATATATACAAACATAGAGAAATAGCACAAATCATAATTATGTAGCTCAGTACATTTTTGCAAATAACTGTATTAAAAAGAGCAACAATATCCAGCACCCACACCAAGTAATGGAAACTTAGCAGCATCCCAGAAGCCCCCATTGTGTATTTCTCTCCTTGCCCCAAAGATAACCTTTATCCTGATTTCTTACCCTATGCATTAGTTGGCATGTGTTTGAACTTCAAATAAATGGAATAATATCGTTTTAACATAGTTATTCTTTAGATCCTTCTAAATTGTTTTAGTATCTTAAGTCTTGTGGGGGTGCAAATTCTCCCCTTAGTTGTCTGTTAACTGTTCCTCATGGTGGAGCAAATCCTTATGCAATTTTTTATTATGAATTTCCTTTTGGTATAGGCATCTATTATTTTTCCTCTTGGATTCCCAGGTGTCCTGGTTTTTGAAGAGCCCATAAAGAAGAGTTTCGTGTGTGCTTTGACTTGCATTGACCACTAGGAATAGTCTTGGGTTATATGGACTGATCTGGTTTTAGATTCCTAGCCTGAAGTTATGAAAATTTCAGATTCCACACCCATGCATCTTACTTGAGATAAAAACATACATACTCCTGGGAGATCCCTAGTACTTTCTGTAATTTGCTCCCCATAAAACTTTTTGAAATTGAAGGAAATCTCTCTCTCTCTCTTTTTTTTTTTTTTTTTTGTAAATTCAAACCATACTCTATATAATGATGGAGATATATCAAGGTTTACCTGACAAATCACCTAAAGACCCACATGTTGCATAGTTTTATTCTTGGTTAACACATGAATATATCTTTTGCTCATCCCACTAACTGGGATCCAAATACCTAGAAGGATGGTCTATATTCTACAAATATATACAAATACAAATAATAATCTGTTGAGTTTTCCTTGGGGCAGGCATACTGAATCCAGTTTCCTCCCCTTGGTTTCTTGACCCCCTCCTGTCTTTTACCAGTGTTTCTTTCTGCTCTCTTGAATGGTTTGAATGTCCCACTGATGCCAAAGTAGCCAGCCCCAGGGTGGTAAATAACAGCTTGTATAGGTGTTGGGGGGAGGGGAGGAGAGGGAGGTGAGGCTTAAAATCCATCAGCAGTCAGACTTCAACAAAAACGGAAAAGAGTCCTCAGGACTCTTATAATTCTTTGTAGCTACCATTCTCCTTATCACCACACTAAATTCTTTGTGGTTTACTCAGTGAAGTCTTCCAAATTGACTATTTGGATTAGGAACCTGATTTTTTTTCCTAAGGTCTGAAGGAAACTCTAAAAGACTAAGTTCTTTGTGGGATCATTAAGCTCAGTCACTCCACCCAAAATGCAATGCTTTTGGAAAACCAAACTGACACTCGTTGAGTCCTTCTAGCTCTGTGAGAGCTGCCAGTCCTCTACCTTGGTTGTCCGAAATAAACCTCCTCCTGTAATTAGTTTTGCATCTCTGCTCAGAGGTTTCGTTCTGTCTGTTAATCGCCTTGTAACTCTTACTGCTTTTGGCAGTATCTAAGATTAGGTTAGCAGTGTGTTTTCCATTGTAGTCTGTGATCTTGTCTCCTGGGACCTCAGATGAATTGTGAGTTCAGCAATCACTCTCTTTCCTGCTACTTCCCCATCAGTACCCCTTGGTGGCTCTGTGCTTTTGCTTATTATCCTTTAGGTTAGGAAGGAGAAAGAGGAAATGTATCAAAGCTATTTCCTCCCCCAATACAAAACCGGAAAATGTATATTTTATACTTCCTCAAGCTTGCCTTGATATTCACATATTACAGGCTATATGAGTGATCTACGAGATCCTTAGAAATTTGCCTAATTGTAATAACATAAATTAACATGAATTTTACTACCATACAGAGTAGAAATGGATTTTAGAATGTCAATTAAGCATTTATCACCATGATGCATTCATATAAGTATCTAGCTTAACAAAAATAGGACATTTATTTATATGTTTGTATGTGTACACACTGCTATGATCTGAATGTCTGTGTCTCCTCAAAATTCATATGTTGAAACCTAACCCCTAAGGTGATGGTATTAGGAGGTGGGGCATTTAGGATTCGAGTCCTTATCAAAGCAGCCCAAGAAAGCTCCCTAGCCCTTTCCACCATGTGAGGTTACAGCAAAAATATGGTTGTTGAGGAGTCTTTCACCAGACACTGAATCTGCCAGCTCTTTGATCTTGGACTTCCTAGCCTCCAGAGCCACGAGAAGTAAATTTCTGTTGTTTATAAACTATCCAGTCTGTGGTATTTTGTTATAGCTGCAGGAACCAACTAAGACAAACATACATATTCACTACATGTTGTTGTGGTTGTTGTTGTTTTTTAATATTTACTTATTTATTTGAGAGAGAGAGAGAATGTGAGTATGGGCAGGGACAAAGCGAGAGGGAGAGAGAATCTTAAGCAGGCTCCATGCCCAGTACAGAGACCGATGTAAGGCTTGATCTCACAACCCTGAGATCATGACCTGGGCCAAAATCAAGAGTTGGACACTTAACTGACTGAGCCACCCAGGTGCCCCAGTACATGTTGGTTGTATGTAAATATGCTTAAAGCAATAAATTACACCTAGGGTAAGGGCCCTAACTCTTAAACATAAACCTTATTTAAGAAAATATACTCACTGACTTTTTTCTCAACCTTGAAAGCTTCAGTCAATTTCATTTAGTGATGAAAAAAATAACGTGACTGATAATCTAAAAATTCTGGCCAAATAAACATTGGGATAATGACATGATTAACTCTGATACTCTGATACTCTGTACATTGATACATTTCTTTGGCAAGCACAACTTCCCTGAAAGGATTGGGTCAAGTTTTAAAATCCTGGTACTTCACCACTGAAAGAAATGCACTCTGTATATTTCCCAAAGTATACTGAGGCTTAGATTATCTCAGCTGATAATTTTTGAGAGGAAAAAATAATAATAAAGCATTTTTTCTGGCTCCTCACACCAAAAGATCTTAGAGAAAAGTAAATTCGGATATTTTAATTACTCTGTTTTGGTTTAGAGTTCTCTAACTGTAATTAATCACAGAATAAACTTCTAAAACATAATTTAATTCCCAAAGTCATGCACTAAGCATCTTTGATTTTTCATGAGTTTGCCAATTGAAGTTCATTCTTCTCATCAAAGAACCCACTTGCATAGAAACAATTCATCTTACCCTGGTGGCCTCTTGATCACAGCAAGCAATTTGGCTCTGAAGTTTCAAAACTCATTTTTATATAGGGAAAGAAAATACATGTGTTACTCCTAATGGACGTTGTCAGCAGTCAACCTACCAATGATTGACATACTTCATTTTCTCCAATTCAAGAAAACTATTTCCTAATGTCTAAAAATTGATTCTGGATATTACCTATGATGTCATTCTCTTCTTTTATTCAAAGGCGGATAGAGTGCTGTCTAGAGATATGATTTTGTCCATATCTAAGTACATACTTATATCCATGTATCTCTCTCAGGACACAATTATAGGAATGGCTGGTAGTGCCTGTGTCTGGGGGACAAGGTTACAAGAGGCTTGTTTCATGTTTTACGTCTCTATTGTTCGAGGAATTCACAGTCATGTTTATGATATATAAATCTCAGCCTACAAACTCAAGTATACGAAGAGGAATCTTTTCTCAGAGTGTGTCTTATCTCCATAAGAGACACACCTCATGTCGAAACAGCAGCTGGAAAGCAGAACAACAATCAAAATTTCTGCACTCCCTTCCTTTTGCCTTGGTGTTCATGGACACGCTTTTCCCCTCTGACCTTTCTGTGCTGGTCCGTGGAACTCTGCTTCTCTCTCCTCCTCCTGACTGTGAGGCTTCTTCACGCCCTCTGGATGGCCTTACATCAGTTTTTCTTCTGCTCTCAGACATGTGTGAAACGCCCTCCATATTCTTCCCTGCTCTGGCTGGCAGAAAACTCTGTGAAGCCCTCCTACTCGAACGTATTATGAAGATACACAGTAAACAAGAAAAAGCCAGATAGTAAGACCTGCCGGGAAAAGTCTGGAAAGCAGATACTGATGACAACATCCATCTGCCTGGGACGAGGCAGCTACTGCAGAGGGCACACTCAAGGATGGTTTCTTGGAACTGGTTCCAGTTGAGCGGAAGTGCCCCTCACTGTCTCCATCATAGGATTGTAAATTTAAGGTAGGACGTGATCAAAGTTACTGAAGAACTGAAGGACCAGGCTTAACAAGGGGTGGGAAATGGTGCAACATGTGGTGTCCAGGTAACAGATATTGATCAGTCATCACTTCTGGGCAAGGACTACTGGGCAGAATGAGGGCCAGTATTGGTTTTCTCCATCCTTTGTTAGGTTTCATTTAAGACTCAACATCTGTGGGAAAGAGTCTAAGAGCCCATGCTGGGGTCATGGAAGACTAAGGAAGCTCAGGATATCTTTCTTGCCAGTTTCACCAATAATTCTCCCAAAGGACGTTGCGCTATAAGGGATTCCACCAAAAAGGGGGATGCAGGGCTGGTGCCTGGAAGGGGATGCTGAGCAACCAGGAAACCACAAATATCTCAGAATGTTCTTAGGGCACATGAAGAGCATTCTACTATTTTACTTGCTAAACAATCGTCACAAATTCTTACCATTGTATTAATACCCACAACTAGGATCACACTATAGTTCCACTCAGTATACCCATTTTGGGAAAGAAATCTGTATTCTAATGTATTATTGGCTCAACACGCAGTGAAGTTTCTTCTCTAAGAATAAGGTCAAATTATTTCCCACCCTCCCCCAAATCTCATATGAGAAGTTCGGTAAGTAGAATTTAAAAAATTAAAAATGAGGCAGACATCTCGATCCATCCCAAGGTTTATTTATGCACCTATCCAAAGCTCTTCCAGTATTCTAGCAGACACTCAGTGGGCTTAACAGTGAGGCAAAAGAGTACAGAGTTGGAAGGAAAGACCTGACTTTGACTTTTGTCTTTGTTCGTCACTAATTATATGGCTCGGGCTACTTATAAATACTGCTAAAGCCCCTTTTCTTATCTTTTAAGCAGGAAAATAATACAACAACATTGGTTTATGTCTGAACAAATAACGTTAAAGTCTGCAAGAAGGAAGTGCTTAATTAACAATACATCTATTGCTCATCACTAACACCAATGTTCTAAAGCCAATCTTTTTCACCAATTTAGCATTTATGCCAAAGAAAATTGACCACTGGGGTTTAGAACTAGACACTCTAAACTCTGACTCTCCCTTCAAATGAGCTGTCCTTCTTCATCTTACAGTTTCCTTTTTTCCATAAGCTAACTTTAAATTATATTTGCTTGTATTGTCATAAAATTACATTTTGCAAGTTGTATTATGCTTAGATTTTAGTTTTACATTAGGTGACTTGAGAGGGAGTGGGGCCTGAAGCAGAATAAGCCTGGTTTACAACCATTCCAGACAAACCTTTGTGCTACCAATAATTGTGTATAACATTTATAATCTCTGAATGGCATCTATCCATTTGATTAAGAAATTTGGCTTTCTAAAAATTTCCACTTTGCATTCCCACCATCTTTACTTTTCCACAATCTCCTGTTCCAAAAGTCACCATTCAGTTTATTTATTTTCCAAAATAAACACATCATTTAAAGATTATAAAGCTCTTCAGAATTGGCAGTAAGTCTTTGCATTGGAAAACCTTTCTATGTAATTATATTGTTGGTTTGAAACATGGGTACCTCTTCCATTTCAATGCTGTCTCATCTAAAGGATGGCTTGGAGTCCGGGGAAACATAATTAGAGAGGAATTACCCTCAGCATAATCTTTGTTCTGTGATTTACATTAATATTAAATGTCACTATGCATGTTGCATACCCTGAGGCTCTTTGCTCCATTAGGGGGTAGAAATTGCATTATATATGCAGGTCTGACACTAGACATAGTAAGGATTCTTTTTAATTTCATTTATTTATTTGAGAGAGAGCGCAAGAGGGAGAGGGACAAGCAGATTCTGCACTGAGCACAGAGCCCGACGTGATCACAACCCGAGCCAAAACCAAGAGTCGGGCGCCCAACCAACTGAACCACCCAGGCACCCCAGGGGTTTTTTTTTAAAGAACAGTCTAAAGTCAAATCTTGTCCAAGCAGCTAGTTAAGGGCTGACTATATTGTCTGATAAAAGTGCAGAGATAAAAGCAAGAGGCAATCAAAACTTGGGAAAGAGGCAGATGGCAATATCTGCACTTACTGTATCTTAATATGTTTCGGTCTTAAAATGTCTGAGAATTGAATCTTAACCATATGCTTAGCATGTTTTCTCCTTACTCTATAAAATAAGTAAGTTCACAGTATAGATTTATAACAAGTTCTCTGACAACAATGCCATTCCATAACAAACAGAATGAAAGAGAAAGATGTCAGGCACTCCCATGCTGTCTTCTTGGTCTGGGAGCCGGAGGACCACCCACATCCAGCGTGGCATTCACATTGCACCTTAAAGCCACCTTGTCACCACACGAGACCCTCTGATGATCAGGTTTAGTTTATTTGCGAAATGCGTGTTGCTGTGTGTTTCCTTTGTAACTGCAGGTTTAAAGGGATTTAGAAGATTCTAGCTTCAAAAGTCAAGCAGGTGCTTGACTCAGGTAAGGTTGTTTTGGGGGTTTTTTTGTTTGCTTTTTAATAAAGCAACCAGGGTCAGGAAAATTGAATGTTTTCCCTGTGGGTAGCTTAATAACAAAGTCAATTGCTGGGACAATGGGGGCTGTTTCTACACTGGCAAAAAAAAACTGTGAAACATTGTCTCCAGCGTTGGGGTTTTCCACCACTAAGAAAGTAACCACAATTAGTTTCTCTTTCTTTTTCTTCTTTTCTCCTCTTCTCCTTCTTCTTCTTCTTCTTCTTCTTCTTCTTCTTCTTCTTCTTCTTCTTCTTCTTCTTCTTCTTCTTCTTCTTCTCCACCTTCTCCTCCTCCTCCTCCTCCTCCTCCTCCTCCTCCTCCTCCTCCTCCTTTACTGCTTATATTCTTTTAAGAACTTATTTATTTTGTCTGGGTCTGTAACCAGTTATTCATAGGTCTGACTGCCCCTTAAATCCTAACTACAGAGCAGACAACATATTTGAGACATTTCATATCCTTAGTAATTGAAATATTATCCACAATAGGTGATGAAGGAAATAAATGGTGGTCTGAATAGTGAACGAGAGAATCTCGGGGTAACAGAAAGGGAGGAATATAGTCGGTTAGACTGAAACTAGCTTTTCTAAATTACAACAGACATTTCACCATGATAATTTAGGAATGGAGGGTATATGGATAAATTATTTCCTTTAAAAATGTTCAAAATAGGGGCACCTGGGTGGCTCAGTTGTTAAGCATCTGCCTTTGGCTCAGGTCATGATCCCAGGGTCCTGGGATTGAGCCCCACATTGGGCTCCCTGCTGAGGGGAGCTTTTCCCTCTCCTACTCCCCCTGCTTGTGTTCCTTCTCTCGCTGTGTCTCTCCCTGTCAAATTAAAAAAAATAAATCTTTAAAAATGTTCAAAATAAACTCGGGAGAGCTATGGTCTAAGACCGTCAAGTCTTAACTGATTAAAGACAGCAGTTTATCCCCACCCCCAAATATGTGTGTGTGTGTGTGTGTATATATATACACACATATATATATATATCTCACAATATACTTGTTTTCATTTTTAATCTTCTATGTTTACTTTTATATAATTTTCTTAGTGATAAACTAATCACTTCAGTGACTGACCAGGGTTTAACATTACTCATGCGTTTGCAATTGGTCTTTATTGAAGTTACAAAAAAAGGGGAAAATTTTTAAATTTTGTCCTCAAATTTGGAGGTCAAGAATGGAAAAAAATCTAATTGTGGAATAGAAGTAAATAAAGCCTTCAGCTTTTCAGGGTATACTTCACCCTTTACACATACAGATGTGGAGAATCAGAACGATCTGGGAGAGAAATGCCAAACCCCCTTGCAGTTTAGAATAGCCAGGATTGCATCCATGATGAGCACCTACAGAAGGGCAAGCAGGGACCCACCTGAAGTTCAAGGAAGTTCAAGGCAATGTGAACCTACAGCTGCCAGTAAAATGGAATCCGATGACAGGTGTCTCGGCAGCTCTGTCAGTTAAGCGTCCAACTCTTGATTTCAGCTCAGGTCATGATCCCAGGATCGTGAAATTGAGCCCCACGTCGGGCTCCACACTGGGCATGGAATCTGCTTTAGATTCTCTCTCTCCCTCTCTCTCTGCCCCTCGTCCTCCCTAAAAACAAAAACAAAAGCAAAAACAACAACAACAACAACAAAAAAAAAACAAAAGGAATCAGTTGAGGTGTTTTTCTTTCCTTCCTTCGGAGGTCTTCTGAGGTGACAGAGAGAATAAGGGACCTGGATGCAGGGGAACAGTGACAGAGCTCGTATTTATTGTTCCAAAGCAGCATCAGCGTTACTTTGATTGGGCTGTTTGTTCTGAAGGCCACTGTCATTTGGATTTGGATTGGCTACTGAATCACCCCTCTATTATTGACTTGTGTATTGTTATGGAGCTGATAAAAATGTGTGGGTTGGTTACAAGTTCCAAGGAGCTTCATGCAGCCCTACAGCACAATTCTACGTGTTCTTTGGAATCATTCATTTTCTGAGTATCAGGATGTGAAAGACTTCTCTATATAAAATTGAAAATAGTTTATGCCCAAGGACCTGGGCTATTTTTTCTATTCCATGCTGCTGTTTAAAACATTTAGTGATTGTTAATGTTTGTATAATCCTTATACAAAATGTAAGGAAAACAATGCATTCATCAGTTCAAGACAAAAAATTTTATAAGAAAAACATTTTGACATGTCTGGAAAGCATCATGAATGATGATGGGTTTTGATTAAGGATCCTCCTGTTTGTTTCTTAGCCACATTGAGGTACAGAAGACCACACAGTTATGCTGCTGGTATAGTCCTTGCCTTTTCTTTTATGCTTTTCAGGCAATAAAGTTCAACAAATACTTACCAAGCATCCTTTCATTAAACATTATCTACCTAGACAGCTTAAACCAAAATTTAAGTTAATCTTTATGCACCCTGTGAGTGCTCCTTCACTCATGTACTCCAAGACAGGTTTGTTTCTAGACAGAAGAGAAATTGCTAAAATGAATGAATGCATGATATTCCAGGTTTGAATTACGTGTCCTAGAAAATATCCTAGGGAAGATGTTGTGGGTCATTGGGAGAGGCCTGTATGTTCTTTGTTACTTACCATATTCAAACTCTGAAAAAAGTTTTCTATATAGTTCTCTGCGGCTAAGAGCTTGCATTCCTCCATAGAGAAACAGACATGAAATAAATAATACTTATAGTCCTGGTCATAGTCATGGTCAGAGACCTATTTATAGTTGTACATGTCTCTCTGATAAGAGCCAGAAAGACAGTTAGCTCTTACCATATGTCAGACACTCTCCTGAATTGCCACCCAAAGTTATTCCCCTTTTATAGGAAAGTAACATAACATAACTGGGAACTTTCTTTTCCAGCATGTGTTCAATACAATGGCCTCCAGAAGCAAGCTACGAAGGTAGAATTTCATTCTGTAGGTCTCTTCATCCTCCCTGAAACCCGTTTTTCACTTGAGTTCTAGAGCACCTTCTCCTGTTTTCCCTCCTTCTTCACTGGCTCCTAGTCCTCGTTGTCCTTGTGGACAATGCATTATCTCCCTAACCTCTAATGTTAGTGGACCCCAGCACTCAGTCTGCAGACTCATTCTCTATAGTCATTCCCAATGGGATATCATCAAATCTTACAACTTTAAATGTAACTACACATTCCATAAATTTATATTTATGGCCTGGACTTTCCCCCTAGAACAGATACTTCTATCCAGCGGTCTACTCAAGAAGATCTCTACTTGCTTACCTATGGATTTCAAATTTAACATGTAAAAATGCAACTCCTGATCTTTCTCCCCAAATCTGTGCTTCCTTTTGTCTTCCCATAGAAGTAAGAGACAAGCCATCCTCCCAGTTGCTTTAGCACAAAAAAAAAAAAAAAAAAAAGTTTTTCCTATGTCACATATCCAGTCCTGCCAGTTCTACCTTCAAATTATGTCCATCCTCCATGCATTCCTCACCACCTTTACTGATTGCATTCTGGCCAAACCATCACAAACTCTCTCTTGGATGACTGAAAAAGCCTACCAACTGGTCCTTCCTTTGCTTTCTCTCTCCTTCTTGCCTTTACTCCCTCTTTGCTCAGAGGGAAACAGGGGATCCTTTTAAAGTATAAACCCAATGAAGTCACTCCTTCTCCCAATGGAAAGGACCTTGGACAATGGACCAGGTATCCAAGGTGGGTGTTACCTGAATGGTGTATTAGAGACACAAACAAATATATTCTCTCTCTATCTCTGTGTCTTGCTGTCTCTCCCCCATCTTCCCCTCTCCTTCAAAAAAGAAAAAAAACTGTAGATGCTTCTGAAATTTGGAGAGGGTCAGATGTCAAATACTTGAGTCTGCCCATAAATACCCCAGACGAATTTTCCTCTGAGTATGTTGACACTCCTGGATCAGAGCCTGCTACCAGAGAATGGAAATAAGCATTTCTACTTTTATTTAGAAATAATAGAGCATAGCAGTTAAGACCCAGATTAATCATGACTCTGCCACTTACTAGCTGTGACTTACCTCTCAGTACATGGGGATAATTATGGATTTATCTCATGAGTTTGTTGATAGATAAATGAATGAATTCATGCAAAGTACCCAAAAAATGTATTTAACATATAGGAAGCACAGAATAAATATTATCTTTTTAGACTCAGAGCTATTAACACTGATTCCTCTGTAAGAAAATTCTCATAGTCATTTCAGATCCTACTTTAGCTAATCATTTAATAAAATGCTTATGGAATGAGAAACACTGAAGATGCAAAGATAAATAGTATGATCTCTTCCCTCCGGAAGAGAGGAGTGTAACACATAAGTAATCATAACTATAAATGGCAATAATTACTGCAACATTTGAAGTCCAATTGGTTTAAATTAATTTTAAAAACATGATTTGACCTATTTACAATGGATTAGTTTATATATAAAATATATATATATATTTTATATATATATAAAAATAAATTTACTTAAGAGTAAAATCATTAAACCATGGATGATAACATATATTATTGAGGTGATTTGGAAGCAGAAACAGTAGATAGCTCAGCAAAGATGCATCTGAGTCTGAGTTAGAAAGGAAATGCCAAAGTTAAGAACGAAATGTGACATTGATATATTAATCTTTAGATGACTAGGAAAATCAATAGATTGAACTAAATTGTTTTTGAGAAAAGATGCCATAGTCATATTTACTTGTTTTGTAGTCATATTTACTTCTAAACTCATGTACACATTAAAGGGTAATAGGTTGCAGATCTATAACTAAGATCAGAGAATGGAAAGAAGAAATACTGGTATCAAAAAAAGTGGTTTAAGTGATTCATATTGAGGTTAAAATCTTTATTTGGCTTCTGCACCTCAGGGAGCAATGAAGACCAGTGACTCTCCATTAAAGCAGGGCCAGGGTCTCATAGGGCAGGAAGGCTGGGGACATGCTCTTGACACATGAGCACAGGCAGCAATTGGTGTCATGAGTGGGAACTGGCAGTCAGGATATTATGCCTATTTTTGTGCCTCCATGATGGGTAGCGTTGGTGGAATCCCAAAACACTGTGCTTGCAAACCTTATCGTATGTTAACCAAGGTTCGTGTCTGAAGAAGATGTGGGGCAGGGGGCAATTGAGGGGCAAGAAGAAATTAGAATAAAATAGAGTTAAATTAGATTAAAGTAACATAAAACAAAATAAAAAATGAAAAGTAAAATAAAGGGAGGGTAAGCAAGGGAGGAATTCAGCAGGAAGTTCGGGATACTTGGGATACTCCAGCATGTCTGTTTCCATAGTCCTTCTCCCCTGGCTTCAGCAAATGTCCCTGAATGAGCAGCAGGATCATCCACTGTCCTTAGACAATAAAATGTCATCTACCCCAAGAATGTGGCAGACCATCTCCAACAGGGGTTATTCATAGGTACAAAGCTCCTCCAAGACAACGTGAATGTTGGAGAACTGATTATCTCAATTTCCATACGGAACAATTTCCCTTAAGGCACCAGATCTTGATTGTTTTCTAAATGATCACATTTTGTGTTTACTTTTGTTGTTTGTTGTGGTGGTGGCTTTTGTTGTTGCTTTGTTTTGTCTTTTGACAGGAATGCTGAGGAGGTTCAAGATGATTTAATCAGCAAAAACTTGGCCACTGATTTGGGTATAATATATACTTTGTTCAGCAAAAAACCAAGAAGTCACTATTTCAAGAAAATGGTATTTCGATTCCAGGGCAGGCCTTTTTCATTTTTGTTTAATGTCTTACTCAGGTAAAAAGCACATTTCTTAGTATATAACAGTAATATCATTTTTTACTAGGGCTGTTTAACACAGTAGAGAGTAGTCTAGGTATAAATGATCACTTTGAAAATAAGACACTCCCATCCTGATTTGAAATTTGCCAAGAAAGTCATTTTTTACAAAATGATCTATGGAGCCATTCTACAAGATTATAAAAAAAAAACTGTAAAATATTTAGAGGGCAATAAAAATGCAATGTTTTCTTTGCCTTCCTCATACTAATTTCTACATTTATTTTTATATCAAGGAAAATTCAATAGTTTTAAAACATGAAATTCTTCATGAGAGGTGGGGCTGAAGATAGCAAGCCATAAAGAAGGTTATAGAATGTTTCTGCCATTTTGAAATGTAGAAGGAGCTTGATATGTGCCTAGTATTTGACTCAAAGACCGCTAGCAAGAAAATAGATTCACAGTTATTTTTTAAGCCCCTGTTCCCCTTTGATAAATAAAAAACATTGTGTGCTCTTCTTTTAAAGCTCTTTGAATTTTCAGGATAATTGGTTATTATCAGTAAATATAAATCAAAGCAAATGGGGGAAAAAAAGTACTGTTTATGTACAAACTCACGTTATCTCCAAAGAATGTGATCCCTTCAGGGGCCAGAGGGCAGGACCCACCTTTCCATGCTCTTCCACCCTCATAAACCACTGCACAAGATCCCACAGATTTATGCATATTCACTAGCTCTTTATGTTATAATGTCCTCAGCAATTTGGGGGAATATCAAAACAGGTAAAAATTATTGAGGCCTGACAGCTGCAAAAGGTCACCAAATTAAATTCATGAGGTTTATCTCCAGTGCATCATAACAGAGACAGAAATTAACTGACCCTCACACTTTGTAAGAAACATTCTCCAATCCTTTTTACCATCTGGTTTCATGAAAGAGCCAGACTCCTTTGACTATTTTATTTTTTTATCCTTTGACTATTTTAGACTTCACGCAAATCAGAACGTAAATTAACCAGCTATAGAACATGCATTTTTTCAAAAACCCTTGATTGTCAGAATAAAATCCAGAAGGTTGTGAGAAAAGGGATTGGGATATTGAAGGACAGACAGAGAGATGAAGTAATGGAGGAAGCCACAGATATTTAAGAATCTGATTCATTAAATAGAGGTGGAGAGAGCTATTCCTGCCCAAAATATTTCTGGGATTGAATTGCCCAACACCCTAAAGAGCAGGAGCTCAGATTTGGGTTTCATTTACTTTAAGAAAATGTATTTATGTGTTTTTTTTCTCTTGTACATGAGTCTTCTTAAACAATGTATAGCATTAATCTTTTTAAAGACAATCATTGATTTAGGAATCTAGTGGGAACACAAAGGAGGATATTTGGAAACAGGCAAGGGCACACAGGGAAAGGGCCCACAACCCCAAGGGAAACCAAGAGGGCCAATGCCAACATAGATCTTCATAGTTGAGACACTAAAAACAGAGGTGGGAACTCCCAAATTCCTGGAGGAATGCAAATCTATAGAGTAGTCACTTTTCTGCTAAAGTGCAGAGTTTCATATCAGGTATGTTAGCAGAAAAATTAGGACCTAAGACAAGGATAGAGGAAGATTCTGGAATGCCAATGTTCCTACTACCTGGATTCATGCTCTGTGTAATGCTCTGTGTAAGAGCTCAGGCTGAATCTAGAGCCTCGTGTTAATGAAGAGAATGTGGCACAAGTGAGGGGATGTCAGTTCTGGAATCAGGTTATAGAAACTGATTCCCATCTTGCTCATGTTCTCTCAGTCTTTTACTTGATCACTTGGACAAAGACATAGTTGCCAGTTGCCCATCGAGAGGCCCATGAGACCAGGAGGAGGACCACCAGCCAGCAGCTAATGAGGAACTGAGACCTCACTTCAACCACAAGGAATTGAATCCCACCCACAACCATGAGTGAACTTGGAAGCAGACCCTATCCCAGTTGAACCTTGAGATGATTGTGGTCCCAGTTAATACCTCGGGTGTAGTCTTGAGAGACACTCTGAGACTGAGAACCCAAGTGAGCTGCTACCGGATTCCTGCCCCACAGAAACTGTGAGATAATAAGTATGTCTTAGCCACTGAGTTTTGGGGTAATTTGCTACAAAGGAAGCATGAACTAAAACAGGGTTTCCCAAGTGCCATTTATTCAGTCCTATATCACCTTGGCAACTTCGTCTTAAATGTTGTGATGTGCTGAATAATGCCCTTCCCCACAAAGATGTCTATGTCTTAATCCCAAGGATTTGTGAATATGTTACCTTACATGGCAAGAGGGACTTTGAGATGAAATTAAATTAAGGATTTCAGTTTGGAAGTTTATCCAACATTATCCGGGTGAACCAAGGTAATAAGACAGAGGCAAGAGGATGGAAGTCAGGAAAAGAAAAAGCGACTTGAGCACAGGTTGGAACAATGCACTTGGAGAGGGAGGAAGGAAGCACAAAGCAAGGAATGGGGGCACCTCCGGGAGCTGGAAAATGTGAGGGAAGAGGAATGGATTCTCCCAGAGCCTCCAGAAAGAACACAGCTCTGCCAATACCTTGATTTTATCCCACAAGATCCATTTTGGGCTTCTGACTTCCAGAATGGCAAGATAGTAAAATTGTGTTCTTTTCAGTCATTAAGTAGTGATAATTTGTTATAGTAGCAATAAGAAGTATACATATGTATGAACCCTGTCCTATTACTTTCCTTAAGTCAGCTCACTTTTTGTACCTATATACATAACTGCATACATTTATTTTAAATAAAACCTGTGCTCTAAGTTTGGTGTGCTGGTTTTGCATCCCGCCCCCAGGTACAATATATTATTAAGACAAACACATATCTCAATTGCGGTTGAATGGTGTACATTGTACCGCCTAAAATCATCTTGTGTACTAAAGCCTATGAGGACCACATTTTGGGACACAGAGGCACGGGAGAGATGCCACAGCAGGCCTTTCAGAATTCAGTCCTCTGGGCAGGATATGGCCATGTTTGCTCAAGTTCTTTCTGGCTGTGAATACAACAGAGCTGGAAGTGATCACTAACAACTACAAATCCTCCAGCTGAATCTTCTTATTTAATTAGGCTTTTCAAAGTTGGAGAAAGGCTTCACTGAGTCCCAATCTGCTGAGTATGAGTAGGACTTCCCCATAGAAAGCACAATTTTTTGCCTTCATCATGAAACTGAGTGAGGCTAGAATGTGCTTTGCTTTGAATGTGCTTTGCTCCTTGGAGAGGGAACGGTGGTCTACTTAGAAATATGATCCAAACATCAGTGAAATAAGCCCAACTGGCTGGGAGCTTTACAGTAGATCAGTGGTTCTCAACTTGGGCTTTTTTCCTCCAGGTAGTATTTGGCAATACCTGGGGCTATTTGTGGTTGTCAGCTCAGGACTATTTTGGGTATCTAATAGACTCCAAGGATGCTGCAAAACATCCTACCATGCACAGGACATCACACACACACACACACACACACACACCAGTTACTCAGCCCAACATATCAGGGTGCTGAGGATGAGAACCCCTGCAGTAGGTGATGAATGTGCTAAATCTATTAAATTATTAAAAACTTAGAGAAGGGTAAGATCAGACACACTGGTTCTCTGGTATTAGTGTAGACTGTCCTTTGAAAGCATACAGGATTAGAAAGAAACAGTCCAGACAATTGTATGAGGAGCAGGAGAGTAGAGAGAAGGAGAAGAAAATAGTGACAGGAACTGTCAAAAGTGATGACTTCTCTGCAGTGTTGGATGCTATTTTATGTTCTACCCACCAGGAAACTGTTACCTTCACCTCAAAAGCAGGACGAGAGGGTAGTGCAGGGTTAAAGGAAGTGTTCTGCTCACATCCCTTCCCCTCCACCATCACAGCACAAGGTCAGAGAGACAGAAAGCAGAAAGAGAAGCTCGGACCATGGAGAGCACCATGCAGAAAGAGCAGCTGATGAAGGCTAACATTTAAAAATAAAGAAGGGTAAATGCATGTCCAGTTTTGTAAGAAGCAGCTAAAACATATTCCCTAATGGCTGTACCATTGGCATTCCCACCAGCAATGAATGAGAGTTCCCGTTGCTTCACATCCTCGCCAGCATTTAGTATTGTCAGTGTTCTGGATTTTGGCCATTCTAATAGGTGTGTGGTAGTGTCTCATCATTGACTTAATCTGCATTTCCCTGATGACGTATGATGTGGATCATCATTTTGTATGCTTATTTCCCATCTATATATCTTCTTTGGTGAGGGGTCTGCTAAGATCTTTGGCCTATTTTTTTTCCTTACTGAGTTTACGAGTTCTTTTTTTTTTTTTTTTAAAGATTTTATTTATTTATTCATGAGAGACAGAGAGAAAGAGGCAGAGGGAGAAGCAGGCTCCCTGCTGAGCAGGGAGCCCAATGCGGGACTCGATCCCAGGACGCTGGGATCATGACCTGAGCCGAAGGCAGATGTTTAACCATCTGAGCCACCCAGGCACCCGAGTTTACGAGTTCTTTGTAGATTTTGGATAACAATCCTTTATTGGATGTGTCTTTGCAAATATTTTCTCCCAGCTGTGGCTTGTCTTCTCCTTCCCTTCACAGTGTTGCTCACAGAGAAAATTTTAAGTTCAGTGAAGTTCAGTCCATCCTGTGTTTCCTTCATGGATCATGCCCTCAGTTTTATCTCTAGAAAGATATCACCATACCCGCAGTAATCTAGGTCTTCTCCTATCTTACCTTTAAGGGGTTTATAGTTTTGCATTTTCCATTTAGGCCTGTGAACCACTTTGAGTTAATTTTTGTGATGTAAGGTCTGATGATGATGATGATGATTTGATGTGAATGTTTAGTTTTTCCAGGACCATTGATCAAAACACTCTCTGTCTCAGCATTGCCTTTGCCCCTTTGTCAAAGATCAGTTGACCACATTTATGTGGGCCTATTTCTAGGCTCTCTATTCTGTTCCATTGGTCTATCTGTCTATTCTTTTACCAAACTCTGTCTTGATCACTGTAGCTTTATAGCAAGTCTCAAAGTTGGGTAATGTCAATCCCTCAATTTTGTCTTCTCTTCCAATATTGTGTTAACTATTCTGGATCTTTTGCCTCTCCATATAAACTCTAGAATTCAGAAAATAAGTTGCTTGGAATTTGACTGGGATTGCATAGTAGCTATAGATCAGGTTGGAAAGAACTGATTTCTTCATCCAACAATCATGCTCCTTTGTATCTATCCAAAGGAATTGAAAACATGTCCACACAAAACCTCAGCAGCTTTCTTTGTAACTGCTAACATTTGGAAGCAACCAAGATGTTTTTTTGAGTAGGTAAATGGAAAAGCTATGATACATCCATACAAAGGAATATTATTTGGCTCTTAAAAAATGCTATCAAGTCATGAAAAGACATGGAGGAAACTTTGATGCATATTACCGAATAGAAGAAGCCAACCTGAGAAGTCAGGTTGATCATGTATGATCAACTCTATGAAATCCTAGAAAAGACAAACCTGTGGAGACAGTAAAATGATCATTGGTTGTTAGTGGTTGGGTGGAGGATGGATAGGATTTTTAAGTCAGTGAAAAACCTGTACACGATGCTATCATGATGGATACGTGTCATTATACATTTGTCCAAGTCCATAGAATGTACAACAGCAAGAGTGAGCCCTAAGGTAAACTGGGGACTTTGGGTTGTTATGATGGTCATTGTAGGTTCATTGATTGTAACAAGTGTGCCATTCTGGTGAAGGACGTTGGTAATGGAGGAGACTGTGCATGTGTGGGGACAAACTCTTATGGTATACAGGAAACCTCTGTACTTTTCTCTCAATTTTGATGCGCACTTAAAATAGTCTAAAGAATGCCTTTTTAAAAAATGTGAAGGAATTTAGGACAAGGAAGCCAAGAATGCTCTTCAGTAGAATAGAGTTCGAAGGAACCACAGCAGCAATGTCAACATTGATAAGGTAGCAGAGGACATGGACTCAACTGGAACAGTTTCAAGAATTAGCAAATAATGAATGATCAGAATGATGGCAAATAAATGACTTCCAACAAACCAGAAAAAAAGCAATTCCTTTATTCAAATCCAGATATATATTCCATTGCTTCCCTCATAAAGGGAGATTGCTAGTTAATGAAGGAGCCAGATTCTAAAAAGAATATACTTGTGGCAAAGATTGGCTCAATGCTCACCAACCACATTTTTTTTTCTTGTACACACACACACACACACATATACAAACACACACACACAAAATCAAAAACAAATTTCTCATTCTTCTTTGTGGGTTGTAGTCAAATGACTGGTTTCTAGCCAGTGAGGTATAGAAATATTCCTCTAGGAAGCAATGTCACATTATAGGCCTGCATGACTGGGTACACTGTTGTTTCTTCTCTGCAGTATTTAGGAATTCCAATTGCTAGAGATGATGGCCCCACCCTTGGGATTCTGCTTTCAAGAGGAGCCAACCAGAACAATCTACCAACCTGCACTTGGCCATGACATGAGTGAGAAAATGTATGGTATGAAGCCACTAAGATTCAGGGTTTATCTACTGTAGATGGTATATACCTTAATATAACATCTTTGATACTTAAGACCTTCACGTATCAGTTTCAACTATTTGAGAGTATATTCATTTTCTATTGTTGTTGTAACAGATTACTGCAATTTCAGCAGCTTAAAACAACACCTATTTATTATGCATAGCTCCAGGGGGTCAAAAGTCTGGGTACAAAATGGCTCAGGTGTATCTTCTACTTAGTTTCACGAGACTGAAATGAAGGTGTCAACCAGGCTAGACTCTTATCTGGAAGTTCTGGGAAGGATTCACTTTCAGGCTTATTCAAGTTATTGGCTGAATGTCATTCTTTGTGGTTGTAGGGCTGAGGTCCCCACATCCTGGTGGCTGTCAGGTGGGGACAGCTATTTTCTCCTAGAAGCTTTCACATTCCTTCTCATGCTTCCCCATAGCCGCTTCTAGCAGGCAGCAGGCTGAGTCCCTCTTGCTCCGAATCTCTCCCATGTCCCCTCTGCATCTCTCTGCCTTCAACCAGAGAAAGATCTCTGCTTTTAAGGGCTCATGTGATGATATGAAGCTTACCTGGATAATCCCAGATAATCTTCCACTTTTAAAATCTGCCAAGTCCTTTTCGCTACATAATATACATATTCATATGTTCCCAGGGATTAGGCTGTGGGCATTTTAGGCATCATCCTGCCTACACAGAGAGTGGTATTGAAGCTTCATAACCTGATGTACATTGTGCATTTTCAGAGGCCTGCATTTACATCATGATCATTGATATGCAAGACCAAGTCACCTGGCTAGGTAGATGGCCCCAGTCAACAACTCAGCATCCTCACACTGGTGCTATTCAGTATGTACTAACTCTCATGAACTGTTCCTATGGGATTTTCACAGCAGATTTGCAAAGATCTGAAATTTATCCATTGCCAATGTCAAAATCAGTTTTTGTTTTTTCCATGTGGTCTGTGTATATCATATTTATTGTCATTTGCCTAATAAATTATATTTAGTTCTCTCTGGATGGAGAGGGTTCAGGCATTCTCAATCTATCTTTGTACTTTTTTTTAATAAAGCTCCAAGTTAAAGAATCCCTTCAAGCATTAATACAAAATATCTATGCAAATATATGGCATGTATGTTACCTATACTTCCCTCCTGTGCTCAAGGCAGACTCAATCAATCATGGCACTCTTTCCCAGGGAACTAATGATCAGCCTCAGACTTACTCCTAAATCAGGCTTCCAGGAAGCCACTATCAATTCTAGTAAAAGTAACAGGCTTATGATATTGGCAGCTCACAGTAAACTGCTCAGGTAAACAGGACCACATGCTTTGGCCTGTCTTTTTCCAATTGCTTTTTGTTGTTGTTGTTCTGTTTTGTTTATGTTAAACTTCACAGATTGCCTACTGGGTTTTCTGATGAGATTTTTTTTTTCCTACTTCTTATTTAAAAAATAAACAAACTCTTCTTGCAAACAGCCAAGTAGGGTAAAAAATAAAGCCAAAATCTTTTTCTATATTTCAATCTCTCACTCAGACATCCTTGTAAAGTTCGCAAAGCCTGAGTTCAACCACAGATCCTGAAGCTGGGTCACTTCTGAGCTCTGCAGAGCACAAGTGATCTCTGTGCTACGGGTAGGATACTTTCGCAAGGCTTTTCAGGAACATTTGGAGTAGCTCTAAGCTTTATATAATAAAGCTATAATATCTGACTATATTATGATGCAGTTTCTTCTTCCAGTTAAATCATATTCTTTATACTCCATTACGGTGAAATGTATGTAATGGCCCTTTAATTTCCCATGGAGAGTTCCCAGACACGATTGCTATAGTTCTTGCACCTTTGGCAACTGTATATTCTACATCCCTTGTGACGTGGCATTTACATCAATGTCTGTAGCTTTTATAATTTTTTAAATTTTTTTAATGTCTGTAACTTTTAAAATCTCAAGCTCTATATCAAATATGGAAAGGGATAGTGATATTCTTTTTTTTTTAAGATTTTATTTATTTATTTGACAGAGAGAGAGAGAGAGATCACAAGTAGGCAGACAGGCCGGCAGAGGGAGAGGGAGAAGCAGGCTCCCTGCCGAGCACGGAGCCAGACATGGGGCTCGATCCCAGGACCCCAGGATCATGACCTGAGCCGAAGGCAGCTGCTTAACTGACTGAGCCACCCAGGCACCCCGGGATAGTGATATTCTTACAGAACCACCTAAGCTATACCATTTAGCTTTTGACAGATTATCTAGCATTGTTCGGAAGATTGGACAAAGTAGGATTCATTAATCTATACTCATAGCAGATTATGACCAGGGAAAGACGGGAGGATGTCAATTACCATGTCCAGCTTCACTTTGTCCTATCAAACAAATCAACTGATAAACCGTGCTAACTCTGAGTTCTATCAACAAAGAAAAATATTCTTTAGTATAATATATTAAAATAACGACTCCAGGCTGTCCTCTCTCCTGTCACTATTTATTTTATAGGGTAACACCATAGTCTACTGTCAATGGGTCATTAAGCCACACTCGTGTAAGCAGTGTGAGTTTGAGGACCATTGAACATGGTAAATTTGCCCTTCTGCACCAGAATTAAATAAACATCGACACTAAATAACACTGCAGTGATCTTCCAAGATCTCTGGTAGAGTAGTTAATAGCCCTTGGAATGTCTCATTTCCTTCTTGACATGGTGTGTTCTGAACAGCTACCCATTTGGAGAGCTGTGTAAAACAGAATTCAAGCTAGTTTAACACTTCATAGTAAACGTTGGTCTTCTTTTATCCTTTAGTTTATCAGCATCAATGATTTTAATAATTAGTATTATGTACAAAAAGCGTCACAGATCAGCTCAATTTACATATGGGGCATAAAAGACTCACCTGCCAGAGGTTGAGCAATGGCAGTCATTTTTAAAATACAGTTTTATTTGTTTCACTGGTGGTTTTTGAATTTTGGGAATCAGTTGCCAACACTGATAAATATAGAAATTTTGTATAAAAATACAGATTCTCTTGAAAAGCCAGAAGTTTGGCAACATTATACTTGAATTTTGTAAGGAGGCCAAAAAGAAGGCACGTGGCCCCTTCAGTTCTTGGCTGACCTGAAGGTGCCTCTCCCTAGCAATGTATACCCGTTTCAGTTAATAGCCTTTACACCTTTTTGCCCAGCCTATGCCCTTGCTGCTCACAGTATGGTCCAGGGAAGAGCAGCGTTGACAGCACCTGGGGGATTACTAGACATGCAGACGCTCCAGCCCCTCCCAGGTGATCCGTGTGCCTTTCAGAAAAGTGCCGGCAGAGATGTTGACTCAGGTGGAAGCAAATACTCAGTTTCTTTATGGTCGTCTTGGCTTCCGCTGTCTTTGGCTCTTAGTCTCAGCTCTACCTTCCTCCTATACTTGATTTTGTTTCTCCAATTGAACACTTATATGGATATATTCTAGTCCTCTCCAGTCTGCCCTTGTCTTCTACAGACATTCACAAAGCGCTGATATCTGAGAGGGCAAAAACATCCTCATTCCTACATTAAGAGTGCAATTTTCAAGAATGAAATCTTGCCATTTACAAAACAGGGATACACCTAGAAGGCATTATGCTAACTGAAATGTCAGAAAGAGAAAGACAAACACCATATGACTTCCCTTATATGTAGAATCTAAAAAACAAATGAACAAACCAAACAAAACAGACTCATAGATACTAGAAACAAACTGTCGGTTTCCGGGGCGGGGCGGGGTGGGGGGGGAGGTTAGGGGTTGGGCAAATCAGGCAAAGGGGATTAAGAGGAGTAACAGACTTCCAGTTGTAAAATAAAGAAGTCATGGGGATGTAATGCACAGCATAGGGAATAGAGTCAATATTGTAACGACTCTGTATGGTGACAGATGGTAACTAGACATGGTGGGATCATTTCATAAATGTATGAAAATATCTAATCGCTATGATGTACACCTGAAACTAACAGGCTATTGTATGTCAGTTATACTTCAATTTTTAAAAACGAACAATTTTCCTACTTAGAACTGTAGGATTCCTGGCTTGAATGAGACATTACAAAGATCACTTAATCACGTGATTCTTATGGTGGGCTGAATGGCGGCCCCTCCAAAAGATGTCCATGTCCTAACCTCCCAGAATCTGTTAACATGAACTTAAATGGAAAAAGGGTCTTTGCTGATTTTATATATATATATATATATATATATATATATATATATATATATATATATCTCCATCCTATTGGTTCTGTTTCTCTAAAGAATCCCAATACTGCCCAAAATCCAATGACAAGTGTCCTTAAAACAGACATGCAGAGGACTGACATGCAGAGGAAGTGAAGGTCGTGTGAGGACAGGCGTAGAGAGTAGAGTGAGCAGCCGTAAGCCAAGGAATGCTGATAAGCATCAGAAGCTGGAAGAGACAAGGAACAGGATCTCCCTTAGAGCCTCTGGAGAGAGCACAGTCCTGCTGAGAACGTCACTGGGAACTTCTGGCCTCCAGAACTCTTAGAGGACAAGTTTCTGCTGTTACGAGTCACCTAGTCTGTGGTTATCAGCTGTGGCAGCCCTGGGACGCTAACACAGTTCCCAAACCTGGCTGTTTCTCAGCATCCCCTGGTGGCATAATGAAGGTGAGAATCATGATAGCAGGAAGGGAAAGCTAGGGGACATACTTTCAGCTGCAGCCAGAGCCACAAGCCAGCAGCGTTGACACCCCCCGGGAGCATCTTAACATGTGTCAGACACGGAGAATCTGAGGGCCCAGACCTACTGAATCAGAAACCAAATTTTAACAAGATCTCTAAGTGATTCCTCTACAGATTAAAGTCTGAGCAATCCTTCCCTAGACAATTTCAATTAGCAACCTTGGCAGAGTTTCTCCTTGATCCCGTGCTTGTGTTTATCAGGATGTATAAAGTGCTCCTTCCCTCATGTCTTGCCTAAGTCTATAAGATAATGTGAGTAGAAACACAAATTCCAGGAGAATTCAGAACAGAAAGACACCCGAGTTCCAACTTAGAGGGTGAGCACTTCTAACTCCTTGATACGACACTGAGAACAAAGCCGAATGATGCCCCGAATGAGCTGTTAGAGCCCCAAGAACAAAGGCAAAGATTGCTAATGCATCCATTTCAACTTAGCATTACCACCCAGGCGAGAAGAGTTTGTTTATTAAAATGTTTACCTTAAGAGGGGTTTCATCTGACAATTGAAACCAACCAAAGCGCACAAAACTGCTTTTGGAAATTCCAACATAAGGAATTCTCACCTGGGACTCAAAATAATAGCCTATTAAAATTACATTGGGCAAGTGGAAACATACAAAATGGATGATTAAAGGAAATGCAGAGCCACTGGGGTGTCGGGTGAGGAAGTAATGAATGCATCTGCCCGTCCTAAGTTCAGAAATGCCAACCCTGCAAATCAGTGCCTGCAACAAAAGGCTCTATTATTTCCAGCTAGCCACCGGGCTGATTCTGCCCAGTTTCCCCGGACGGCATACATCTGATATAACAGCACAGGAGAACGAAGGAGTTCAGTACCATCTGCAGATTTGCAGGCAGTGCAGAAAAGAGGTAACTAACCATGGATGGGTTAGAAAAATGAGAGAAATTTGAATTGCCTTCTCTTAAGGGAAAACTGGGGGGAGGGACCCGTTTGAAATCAATGTGTTCATGACAGATGGACGTAGGCCTTCTGACTTTATTCTCCCTAGCGGCATAACAGGCAACAGAGCAAATATTGGAGCAGATTCAGTAATGCAAGTTAAAAGAATTAAAAAGGAGACCCAGCCAGTTAAGTAAGCCATGGCATGAGGGGGACATAGTGAACTAAAAAAAAAAAAGAAGAAGAAGAAAGAAAAGAAACAAAAGGCGGAAGTATAAAAATAATAGATTAATAGAAAAAAAGAAAAAATAAGAGAAAAAATAATAAAAATAATAGATAAAAATAAAAACCTACTATACCATGAACATACTTCATATTTTCTCATTTATCCTTACAAGATCTGTCAAAGTGGATAAATATTATCTCCGGGTTTGTAACTGAGGAAATTGAGACCCAGAGAGGTTTTGGCCGCGTCATACAAAAAGCATCTTGTGGAGGGAAATATAAACAAATAATACATGTTTCAAAAGTCCAACGTATGAGACGCTGTGGCTTAGTGTCATTATTAATTTATCATCGAGCTAATACCTATAGCAGAATTCAAGCGCATCTGTGTTATTCAAGGCATTTATATTGGCCTGTATATTTTATGTAAGAAACACTGGTGACTTAAATGAATAATAGCATTATTACGGAAGGTTTTTAGTCCCTAAGGAGCCTGGGAATTAGTGTCAGTCTAGAAACATGTAAATGAAGAGAGCTGCTAAAATTGGCAGAAGAAAACACTCTGTTCCACATAATTGAATCCCATTCATTTAGCCAACAACTTGTATTGAATGACTATTTTTGGTCAGCAGTTTTGGGCAGTGGGGATGCAAAGGTAAATAAGACAAAGTCTTCATTCTCAAGAGGTTCTTCTTAATTGGGAAGGCCAGGTACTTTGGGTATTACAATTCAACGTGAAAAGTGCTATACTGGAGATAAGCACAAAGCACACTCACCTGCAGAACACAAACAGAATCAATCACAGCATCATCCTCCAATGGGAATTCAGGCACCCAGAACAATGGAAGTTTATTCCACCTGCTGATAAGTCCAAATACTGAAGAACATAAGAGAAAGACCAAGCCAGAGAAAGAGACAAAGATTCCCTATGGAAATACTCATGCCCATACTCTGTATCTTCCACTCCCAGTTTGAATACTACAAGTTCGCACCATTATTTGGCTAGCTGCTTCCTCTGGGCATATAATAATCTTGGCTGTTAGATATCAGTATCTTTCTAATGGGTCTCCCGCATCCAGTCTGGTCCATTTCCACACCACTCCTCACTCTGCAGCCCAAAAGCTCTTTTCAAGATGTAAATCAGATCAATTCACCCACCTCTCTCATTGTTTTTAAAATTTCAATATCTTCACATGGCTCTTAGAAATAACGCGAAATTCTTAGCACAGCCTGCAAAGCCTGCAAAGCCTTACCTGGTCTTTAGCCCCATTTCCCACTGCCCCCCACCCATTCCATTCTCCGCTGTCACTCTTCCAATTCTTGAATCTGGGGCAAGCTCCCTCTAGCCAGTTGTTCTTCGCATTTCTATTTCTTAGTGGCAAAACTCTCTACAGAACTCAATCAGCTACTTGACTTCTCTTCCTGTGTTTCCTAATTAAGGACACATGTTACCCTTTAAAAAAAAATCTATTTCTTTATAATAACAAAGTAGCCAAATACAGTGGCCCGAATCTCCTTGAGCCAGAAGACCCAAGATCTGTTCTGAGCTCTACCAGTTACTTTGATCTCAGTTTGTCCGTTGCTAAAAACTGATGGCAATATCAGTGCCTACTCCTAGAATAATTATAAAAATGAGATCAGATAACACATGTAAAATACTTTTCCATTATATTTCTAATTCAAACTGTATTCTCTCCCGTTTAATTTTTTTCCCTGCCTCTGTTAATGTTTGCAGTTTTTCTCCTGTATCTGGGTAAATCTAATTTTATGTATCTGTTCTCAGAGTGAAATATTGGTTTAAGGATTCATGTCTAACTTCAATTCTAGGGAAAAAAAAAAAAACACATCAATTCTTCTTCTTAAATATTGCTTCTTTACCATCCCTTTCTTTTAGAACTCTATTGTTCATGTTGAGAAAATGTGATCCAGTAGAAAACTGCGGTGCTCTGAACAGGAATAGGCTCACTTTCTCTAAAGGTCCAGAAAGTGACTATGTTTTAGCCTTTGTGGGTCATATGACCCCTTTGCAACTATTCATTTCCACCACTGTGCTGTCGAAGCAGCCAGAGACAACATGTAGAAACAGGTGGGAGTGGCTGTGTTCCAATAAAACTGAAGGCTGCCTTTGGCCCAAGAGATAGTTTGCCGGCCCGTGCCTTTGAGCATTGTCTTCCGGGTTGTCTGATATTCTAGCCATTCACTGCCTTTGAGCTGTTTTTATCGCAGTACAAACTGTAAATAACTAATAGCAATGCAGAAGAATTCTTATCCATAGATATGAAAATTCTGGCCAGGGAGGTTCAATTTACTTGCCCCTCAACTCTGCATGGAAAAAGCCTGTTTTGCATCGTCTATTTGTAAATTAGTTTCAACAATCCCTTGCTCAATATAAATGTGTCCTTCTTTCATTTCTTCTTCAAGCCAGTCCTACCTAATGTTTTACAGATCCCCTCATTAGTAATGAGTTACATCTTGAACACGTTCATTTTATATCTGTATAAAAAGAATGTTTTCAACCTTTTTAAAAATTACTCTTTAACACACATATTTGGAAACTCTCAGTCTTCATGACATCTAATTAGTCATTCATAGTTTTAAACCCTTTTCTGTATCAGGGTAATCTTGGTATTATATTGGCAAAACAAATTCTTTCTGACAATATCCATTCCAGAATTTAGCCATTTACGGAATGCCTTATTTGAATGATGACGCTTCTCATTTCTAAGATTTCTATTCGAGTTCCATGTTTCTTATTTCGTTGTTGCTTGTTTTTGTTTTGGAGTTTCTTATCCTTCCTGTGGATGTAGTTTCTGATTTGAGCGTCTTAAGCAATGCCATCAGAACATAAGCTCCGTACGTCTCCGTACGTGCAAGGCATCATGCACAGTGCATGTTACACACTCAGGGAGTAGTTGTTGCCTTGCACTAGGTTTTTCCAGATTTCATTGTTCTAATGATTTATCTTGAGGCTTCCTTGGCACTAGACACCTTCAAGTGCTTGGTTTGGGAACTATTCTGACTCAGCACATCCGAACTTACTGGAGATGCATACACAATCTTTGAGTGGAATGGATCATCTTATTTTTATTGTTTTCACTCTCTGTGATCACACACACACACCGTTTGTATATGCCCTTACCTAATCCTCTGAGTGCCCAGTCTCGCATCAGTCTTTTAATGGCAATTTGAGATTCCACGTCTGTGTAGACAATGGGGATATCCCAGATCCAGCCATTGAGTGAGGGGTGCTTTCATTCAATCCCTGGTCTCAAGGCTGAGACCGTGGCTTCATATTGCCCTAGGTCTTCAGCTTTCTGAAGCTCATAGCCCCTGGCATCCCTCTCTAGAGTTCCCTTTTCAGCTCTTTTCTCAAACTTGCACTGCACCTGTCTCCAAGCCACAAGCCTGGCTCTGCTTTCCCACCCTCCCTTGCCACGTTTGACTCAGTTACCCGCACCAGTGTCCCTCCAGCCAGGAGTGCCCGTTTCCAGGCCAGGAGGCCAGCTCAAGGAGATGTATATCCTGTCCCCAAGACTGGCCATGTCTGTGTTGGTGTTGCCTATTTGTCGTTTCATTGATTGTTGCTATGCTTTCACAGCCTGAAAGAACCAATCAAGGTATGAAAACCCCCTACCATCTTGACTGCAATCGTGTTTCTAGCTCATGTCACACAAAGTGTTCATTTGAACATTAGAAAACAAAAGAAAACAAAATTTTGCATCTAAATCTGTTGAATTTGATGGAAGAGTCAATTAGATACTTGGAAAGATGTGAATACATGGGAATAATTTAAACTATATTTAAACTATTTGATGAATGTGAGCTTTTTAAAACCTCTAGAAAAGGCTAATGAATGCAGTGCTAATATTCACAAACTGATAAGGGCTTTGCTGCCACTTCCAAAATGCAATATCAAAACATTAAATTCAAAAATCACTCCCAAAATAGTTTTAACCCTTGCATTTTTTCCCCCAGAAACTTCCAGTTCTAAAGAAAATCCACTAGTCTGGTGTGCATGCCTGAGCTCCCCTAACCGGCACCTATTAAAAAGATAATATCTTAATGTAAAGGAGGATCATACGAAGAGACAGGAAATTGAGTGCTTAATGAGTTTGCAGTGATTCCTTTCAAATAAATCTAGCACATCTGCATATACAGGGCGTACATACAAAGAGTGAAGTTTGAATTTGTTCCTCGAAGCCTAAATACAAACAGAACAAGCAGACATTTCTGCACTGTGATACCCAAAGATGCTTGCATATTCCTTGCTTTCTCCTCATCACAATTTGGGGTCGCAGAAACTGGAGATTTTAAAGATAGGCAAGATCAGTTAGCTCGGTGGTGGCTGAGGTGATTTTGATTCCCAAGGTACACTTGACAATATCTGGTACTATTTCTGGTTATCAGAATAGGAGACGAATATGCTACCAGCATCTAGAGGCCAGGGATGCTGCAAACCACCCTCCAGTGCCCAGAACAGGCCACGACAAAATTTTATCTGGCTCAAAATGTCAACAGGACAGAGGTTGAGAAACCCTGGGGTAGACTTTACAATCCCCAATGGAAAGGTGTTTAATTGTACGTATAATTTTTTTTATATATTTATATATATCATATATAATTTCATAATTATATATATTGCACATATTTTTAAATTTATGTACATCACATCACTCTGTGTCTCTGCATGGGAGTGTTTTATCTTGTAGGAGAACATGATAGGGTGCTATTAAATTTTGGGGATCTCCTGCCATAGGTCCCAGTTCTTCCCATTAGTACTTCAAGGTACAGTCCTGAGCACTTTCTACTTAACTCATTGAACCTGCTAACAACATTATTATTATATTATTCCCGGAGAGGTTAAGTAGCTTGCCTGAGGTCACAGAGCTAGTAAGCAGGGGATCCAGGACCTTCACCCACACAGTCTGATTTATCTTAACCCCTTTGCAATATTATCTAACTGCTGACCCTGAAGGATCTTTAGAGCCCTTCCCACTGGAAACTCCACTCGTGGATCCATCGGTCTGCCCGCAAATGGCAAGCTCCTGCACTGGTTTGCATATAAGCAGTAGAGAAGTCTGAATCATTAAGAAAACTTCAGCAGGGGAAGAAGGCACACATCAAAGCCACAGAGATGAATGCTAATGAGAAGAGTAAACATACAAAACTGCTTTATTTTTTTCAAAAACGATTTGCAAGTCCCTACCAGGTGCTGTTGCAGATAAAGCAGGGTCACGGAAATAGTTCTCTGCATAGAATGAACAGGAGGTGCACTGAGCCACAGTCTTAGCCTAGGGTGTTTCTTATAGCTAAGTCGAGCATTACACTTGATTCATATTGGCTGGATTTCATCGCAGGATCCTGGAATGCCCAGAAAACACCAAAAAAAGGCAGACTCGGGCCGTGATCAGAAGAATTTTATTATCCAAGTTGCAACATGCAAATACCCTCTTTGCATTCTGAGTTTTGCAAACACCGAGTGAAAAAATAAGTAGGAAAAAATGAAGAGGAAAAAAAGCAGTACGATTCATGCTTCACAAAGTCCTGTAGGTTATTACCATGTCTTAAATTGTGAGTTGCAAACACAAGCTGTTCTTAAACAAGAACAAAAAGAAAAAGCAGATGGTTTCTTTTTACATCCTGTGAAACTTTTCCTGAATGCAAGCGTATGTTCCCTTCTCCCCAGCTGGCATTCCCATGCAAATGATCCGTTTTCTGTCATTTTGAGAAAAATTTTTGATCTCCATCCCCCATCCCATTCTAAATGCCAAAATACCTAGAAACGAGAGCAGGGAAAAGGATCGCCAAAATATTTTCATCAAAGTAAGTCTCTGAGGCGCCATGGCTGCAAACCTGCTCAGAAACACAATTAGGCTTACATAAGAGGTGTCACCATCATCTCATTATTATTAACATTATTTTGTATGTTATGTATGTTTCTTCCAACGGACATCCTTATTGATAGTCAATTGCTTTTGCTACATGTGGCATAGTGGGAAGAACTGAGATTTGCAGTTACATAAATTCTGAATTATACCGATTCTTGGATTCGAATTCTAGCTCAGTGACTTATTAAATAACTGTACACCCGAGAGAAAAGTATTTAAAATGTATTTAAAAGTTACTTTTTCTGTGTGACTCTCAGTTTGTTCACTTACAAAATGGAGGCAGTGATATTTGCCTTTGCAGGGAGATTTTGAAGATCAATTTCTGTTTGAGAGGCACTGCACAAAATCTTGTTTGCTGCATTCATATGAATAATGAGAACAATAGCACTTATTTCATAGGATTATTTGAGGATGAAATAAGACAGCTATTTGTACAGCAGTCATGAAGTGCCTAGAACATACTAAGTTCTAAATACATGGGAGTTATTATTGAGTTGTTATTGTTTTATGGTTATTGTTAACCTGGAAGAGTATGTGGGGACCTGAAGAGTCTCAAACAATCTTCAATTCCCCTCAGGTATCTGCATTGTTTTAAAACAATCTCCCACAAATGGTCACTGGTATCCTGGCTTCAGGGGACAGCATTTGCATTAACTCCACTACAGATCTTAGTGGCCAACAAAGTGTCTCTCTAGTTAACCCTTAAAGTCTTCTTGTGCCTCAAGAGTTTTCATAAGAGGAGATTGCAATTTTTCTGACCGGCTTTATATTTTAGCTGGATACCTTTGTTACGGCCAAAAACTATGCTTGGTTTAGAATTATTTATTTATGTGCCAAGAATTATCTCAAACTGAATGGTTTAAAACAAACAAACAACAACAACAAAAAAACACTTCAATCACACAATTTCTGGGGATTAGGTATCCAGGAACAGCAAAGCTGGGTGGTTCTGGCATGGGGTCTCTCAGGTGATTGCAGCCAATCTGTTAGCCTGGGCTGTAGTCATCTGAAGACTTGACTGGGGCTGGAGAATCAGCTTCCAAGATGGCTCCCTCACATAGCCATGGGCTTGAACAAGCAATCGGAGAGGGAGAGGGAGAAGCCAGAGAGTCTTTTATAACCTAATCTCAGATGTGACATATCACCATTTCCTTTGATTCTGTTTGGTCACACAGACCAAACTGGTGTAATGTGGGAGGTCTCTACACAATGGGTATGAATGCCAGGAAGCAGGGACCATTGGGGGACATCTTGGGGGCTGGCTACCACAGTCCCTGGCCCAGTAATTTATGTAAAGTAACTAAGTATGATAAAGTGAGGACGGGGAGCAATACCACTTCCCACATGAATTCACAGTTTCACCGTTAATTGAATACCCTGCTCAACTTCTCCTTCTTCCAAGAGGCTTCCCTGACAAGATGTATTTTCAGGGCGCCTGGGTGGCTCAGTTGGTTAAGCGACTGCCTTCAGCTCAGGTCATGATCCTGGAGTCCCAGGATCGAGTCCCGCATCGGGCTCCCTCCTCGGCAGGGAGTCTGCTTCTCCCTCTGACCCTCCTCCCTCTCATGCTCTCTGTCTCTCATTCTCTCTCTCTCAAATAAATAAATAAAATCTTTAAAAAAAAAAAAAAGATGTATTTTCAGTCATCTCCTTCCTATGAATGTTGACAGAATTTTGTTCACGCCCCTCTGCTTTAGCAATGTCATTTTATTCAATTTTTATTTCACAAAAGCTGGTCTAGTCACCTTGAGGGCAAGGGTTATGCCAAATTCTTCTTTGGATTCCTTAAAATTCCTAGCATGTGATAAGTACATGGAATCAGTAAAAGTTCAACGCCAGCTCCATGACCTTCCCAATGCATAGGCCTCAACATTGAGCATTCCTGTCTAAATTGCCTTGAAGTTCTCTAAAACCCTGAGTCATTAAATTATAGTTCCATCCTGGCCATTACATACAATATAATAAAAATAAGCCCATGAACACTTCTACTTAAAGCTTTTTGCCTTGCCTCTCTCTTTTCTAGAACATTCTTCCCTTCGATATCTATCTGCATAGCTTGCTCCTTCACCCCTGTAAGGAAGTGCTGGCTCAGATGGTGGCTCCTCCTTGAGGCTTATCCCAACCACGATGTTTAATAGAGCAATCAGTGTTTGCCCATCCTCACCACTGACGAGCCTTTTACCATGCCCCAAATTTTCTTTTTGCCTTAGCACCTATTGCCTTCTTCAGAAAACATAATTGACTAATTTGTTATATTTATCATCTGTCTTCCTTTCCATAGTGACTGCTCCCTGAGGACAGGACTCTAGTCTGTTCTGTTTTGCAGTGTATCCTTAGTGCCTGGACCAGTGTCTAGAATATACCAGATGTTTAGTAGGGGATTCTTGAATAAATAAGTTGGAGTAATATTTTCACAACCAAATTTGAAACAAAAAGTCTTTGCCAGTGAGTCTCCAGCTAAGTAGGCATTTCAATTAACATCAAGGACTACTTTCTCAAGAATTCTGATGGTTTGACTTATCCTCTTATGTAAGTTGTTTAGGAACCACTGTACAAAGCAAAAATATTATAAATAAGAATAAAAATCTAATGTAAAATGTTTTAATTTTTTTGTAAAATTCACTAAAGCTACAATACAGAAGTTGATAGACTTTATTCATCAATTCAGTTAAAACCACATTCAACTTGGGGCACCTGGGTGGCTCAGTCATTAAGCGTCTGCCTTCGGCTCAGGTCATGATCCCAGGGTCCTGGGATCGAGCCCCACATCGGGCTCCCTGCTCTGCCGGAAGCCTGCTTCTCCCTCTCCCTCTGCCCCTGTTTGGGTTCCCTCTCTTGCTGTGTTTCTCTCTCTGTCAAATAAATAAATAAAATCTTTAAAAAAAAAAAAAACACATTCAACTCATTCAAGCAACTAGTTTGAGTGACTTGAGCTGAAAAAGTAAAATAAATATTTAACAGAATCAATGCACAAACATTTTTATTCATTATAAAAGTACATTTATTGTTCCAAAGGTCTAAATAATCACAGTGGTTTTTTGTTTTTGTTTTTGTTTTTTTGTTTTTCTTTTTTAGCTTTACCTCTAACACTCTAAGTATGACTGGTATCTGCTTTCTAGATTAGGACATATGCTGAGAATTTACTCCTTCTTTTGTTCTCAAAATGGTAATTCTCTGAGAAGTTAAAGCCAATATATTTTGAAAAGAAATGACATAATAATAATAATATAACTTTGTAATCAAATATTAATGTTTTTCTACATGTTTATTGTGCTGTTAAATTAAATGATTTCCATGCATAGGCAAAATAAACCACACATATTCTGCCACAAAAGAAATGGTAAATCAAATATCTGGCTACTCAACAATGTTTTCTTTATTTTCAACACTTGCAAAGTCCTCATTCTTGAATTAATCTCTGGAAAAAAGTTTGAACCACAGAGCAAAAATGGAAGAAAACGCTCTTCTGACAAGGAGGCTTGCGTTCTAATTGTGTAATTATCAGAGTCCAGCATTCACAAATTTACATCTTGTAGTGGTGTTTAACTTGTTTTACTAATCTTTCATTTGTATAAAAGCTTAATTAATTCTCCCTGAGTGACAGTGTTTTCTTTGGAAGATCGTGTTTAACCTCTTGCATTAAAATTCTATACTTCTTTCTTCTAATACAAGCAACATACAAACAAGGCACCTACATTAAAAGGTCTGGGATCCCAAGAGTTGACTTGTTGTCCTAATTATTTGTGGCAAATTGCTGTTGGAGCCTGCTTGACTGCCACTTCTTGGACAGCCCCTTACTTTGCCTATCACCAAGAAAGAAGATCAACGCAGCATTCTGAAATGCACATTTATTTAAAAAAAAGGGGGGGATTTAGTAGATTAAAGACCCAAAGAACCTATTACTGATAGCAGGTCCCTGAAAAATCTGGGATGGCAGAAAAAATGCAATAATGGAAAATAGGACCAATAGTCTAGAATTCTTCCAGTTCGTATTATATTTTTTTTAAATTTCATAGTCTCATAGTATTTTCTTACTGAACTGATGCTGTGACCTTATTAACAAGCATTAACAACACTGTCATGAGCAGAGATGGTAAATCTACTATAGATGAGATTCGTTTTGAAATGACCATGATATACACACCCGTCTATGATGTAGGGAGTAGTGGTGGATGCTGTAAGGAAAATAGGAATGCGGAGGCAAGATTGGGTGTGACTAGCCAGCCTTCTGAGATGGCCACACTCTTGTATAATGGCCTTCTCTTCAGAGTGTGGGATCTATCACTTGCCTCTAACAGAATACAGCAAAGATGATAAGAAATCACTTCCATGATTAGGTTACAAAAGGTAGTAACTTTCATTCCACCAACAGACTCTTTATTACTGGCTCTAATGAACCAGCTGCCCTGACAGAGAAGCCCACAGGGCAAGGAACGGAGGGTGGCCTCCAGGCAATGCTCAGAACATGATGCGCTCAGTCCAACAACCCGAGAGGAACTGAATCCTGCCAACAACCATTGAGCAAGCTCGGAAGTGGATCCTTTCCCGGTTGATGACTTCAGATGAAACCCTAGTCCTGACTCGCAGCTTGATGGCAGTGTTGTGAGAGAGCCTGAATTAGGGAACCTAGCCCAGCCTGCCTGACCCACCGAGACTGCAAGGTAATACATATGTGCTCTTTCAAGCTGCCGAGTTTTGAGGTAATTTGTTCAATAGTCACAGATAACCAGTCCAGAGTGGCCTTTGAAAAGAAACCCTAAAAATAGATCCTCGTTTACTAAAAACCAAACCATGAAAATAGCAGAGGATAAAAGCCCAATTTGTGGGGTGGGAATAATACTTTGCTACCTCCCTTCTTTGCGAAGAGAAGGCTCTTATGTGAGCAAGTACAAATGGAATTTTCGGGGGGATGGCATTTTCGGTGAGGGGAAGAACAGGATTATAAATAGAGAGGAACACAGCCAAATACTCTTTTCCTCCTTTCATATGACTTGTAGTCTTTCTTCCATCTCTCACCAGATGTGGTCATATAGAATCCCAAGGGCAGCTTGCCCTACATAGCTCACAAATACCTAATATGCAATGTTCTTGATTTGGATCTACTTCATCAAACCATGTCGCCTATTTTAGTAAAATTTTTTTACTGGATTAAATTATCCAGCAGTTTGAATTTTACAATTTTGAGGCCAATTTAAATAATGGATTGGGATTGACACGGAGTTACCAATGCTCTGTTTTAACCAATAAGGGCATGCAAACATTCACCAAAGCAACAATATCCTACCGTAGGTGGTTATCATTTTATGAAGAAAAAATAGTTTTTAGAAATGATAAAGGAAAAAAATCTCATAATAAATGATCATTATTTAAAATTAAATGTTTAGTGTTATAAGACACTTACCATGTTTTTTTTTTTAAAATCCTGCTATGAAGCAGTGTAAATTTTGTTACATATGTGGACTAATTTTAGGAACCACTGATTTAGTCTATATAATTCTCTTAGCAACAAGAAGCAATAAGAAATTTCTGTCCCTTCCATTTGACAACCCCAACACCAGACCAGAATAAGATTCACCACATCTTTTACTTATATCTGATTTTATCTCTGCTGCATAAGTGTAGTTAGGATCACCAAGTAAAATATAAGATGCCCAGTTAGTTGGAATTTCAGATCAATGCAAATACTTTTTAGTATAAGCATGTCCCTACATGGAACAAATATTACACGGGACATACTTATATTTTTTAAAAAAAATAATGTATTTAAAAATATACTTAAGAATAAATTATGTAATATTCAAATTCCCCTGGGCATCCTATACTTTTATTTGCTACTTCTAGTCATCCTGGCTGTGGAGTGAGTTACTCTGGGAAAGTAAAGACTCACTTCAATAATTATTACTTCAGCTTAAGCTAGAATTTAAAATAAGTAAAAGTTTTGTGTATGGAAATGGGGAGGATTTTTCCCATTGGAGCTTACATTCACATTGATAGAAATTTCTTCTCCATAAACTATACTCAGAACTCACTTAATGAGAACCATATCTCTAGTGCAGATGTATGAGTCTCTCCTTAGCAGTCGAAATTTTTCACACGGGCAACTGAGGTCAGGAAACACAGTGACCTCACCTTTCTTGCCAATGGATCAACATTTGAATCAGTCGAATAAAGGCTTCACTGTGATCTTCCTCCTGTCATCCTCTTGAATCCTTTCTTCAGCCAAGGACATTCTGCAGGGTTTACTCCTCCATATCTGGCCAACTCAACCACACACCCCTATTTTCTTTTGGAGACTCAAATGACTTCCCATGTATTAGGTTCTTTCCCTATATGTGATAAAAATGATAGGTACCCAATGGAAATTCTTAACTATTTGAAGATGCAGGTATATAAAACTCCCAAATTTGAAGTTAGCCCTCTCAGAAAAAAAAAAAAAAGATCATCTTTAGTCATAAAGGTGTTATAGCCATAGCAACTCCAAAGTAAGCCTTCAATTACCTGAAAATACTGAAAAAGAATCTCAAACAGTGCTATCGTTCTTGAGCACCATTCAACTTTATTACTGTGTCCTCCAACCATCTATCCTTACCTCCGATTTATGTTCTACCCTTTGATAAACAGAGATCTAGCCCAAAACCTTTATTCCATGGATGAGGGGAAAAAAGGCCAAGAGGGAATGAGAACATGGCCCAAGTTCTAAGATGAAATTATCACTTTTGAGGAAGTGTTTTCTCATCAATGTCCTAACAACCATCGCCTACAGGAAGCAAGGGGCTTGAGTGATGTGGCTGGATTGCCAGGAGCAAAATGTACAGGATGGGGAAGGTAAGCAACAAGCAAGTCACAGAAGGTCAGAGTTGGAAGGAGCAGCTGAGATATCAACCCCTCTCATTTTCTGCATGTCAGAACCAATCAATGCCCACCGAAGGGAAAATGGCCTCCCCAGATCTATACACTGGGTTGCAAGACTGGAGCCCTAGACTTTGCTTCTGCTAGATCCCACCCACTCCTGAAGGACGGCATGTTGAGTAATTCTCAAGTCCCCTGTCTATGCTTTTCCAGCAAGTTCTGCTAAATCCAAGCTTATTGAAGCATGGCCTTCAGTTTCCCTGGATCCTAGAATATTGGGTGCTTATTAGAAGTGCAGAATCCCACGGGGTGAAGTCCTTCCATCTGCATTCTAACAAGGCTATTTCTGATGCATTCGTAAAATTGATAGCCATTCCCCGAAACATAATTGAGTTCCTTATTCATTCTTCCATTAACTATTTTCTGAGGCCTTGGAGTGCAGTGAACCATACTAAGCACTGTGGAGAACATAGAGATGTAAAAGATATCTCACACACTACAGATGTGTCTTCTGGAGTCAAATCGTGGATGCATCATCTGCCAACAGCATTACTCTGAGTTTCTAGAATCTTGGGGAAAAAATTAAGTGTGTGTATATTTGTGTGTGTGTGTGTGTGTGTATACCAGCACATGCAAGTTGTGTTACAATTCTCTTGGTAACAAGTCACAGAATTCCAACCAGAGAGGGATTTATTGTAAGGGATAATGGATACTTACAGACCCAAGGCAGGAAATCAACTGGTTCTCAGAGACATCCAGAATAAGGGAGCCCATATGCTGTGTTAACTCTTCCTCCATTATTTATCCAGATCTTTCTATCTTTCTATGGGTATCTGAATCATTCTTCTCTTACCCTCCCCCACCTCTGTCTCTCCCCCTCTCTCTCTCCAGAATGTATTTCTCTACTTCTCTCACCTACAAGGAACCACAGACCTCCAGTATCTAGAATGCAATTTACCCAGAGGCTTCTCTCTCCATCACTATAACTTAGTTCAAACACTGACCCCTAAGAAAGGACTTTCCTCGCTAACACTTACTGGGTACTTAGATATGCAACGGTGGCTCACAAAATCCCTGAATATTTGACAACACCTCTCATTTAATCGCTCATGTCCTATTCCGTTGCATATTTACTTTATGGCATTTATCCAAATCTGAAAGTATCATGTTTATCTATTAGTTTACCCATGTAACTTCTGTCTTATCACCCGAAAGCATGGGCTCCATGCAGAGGCATGCTGGGGCTAGCTCCCATAGGCTCCTAATAGCTGTCAAATAATCAGGAATTTTGTGAACCAGTTGTTAAACTGTTGGTAGCTTGAAATTGGTCACGGCAGGAATATGTACACCATAAAAATTGACAAATGCTACAAATCAGGACTTTTAAAATTTTTCCCAGCCAGTTGGTCAACAAGCGCACCAGAGGTTACCCTTTCTCTTTGCACTGCTGATGCCTGATGCATTCAGCACTGAATGCGCACGGAATCAACAGATGCAAGACTTTTATCATTTTAAACAATTTGTTTTTCTCCTAAATCCAAACCTCTTGGGAAATTTTCCCACGTAGAATAAGGTGCTCGTGCCTGAACAATTAACTATGGCAAAGTAGCGAGGGTTGTGTTGTAACTAGGGCTGGTCCACAGATGGCTAGCTGTGCTAATGGGGGTAGAGGCACCATTTCTGGAAAAGACACTGGGTAAGCAAACAAAAGAGAAGAAAAAAGTGCTTATCACATGTATCTCTCCCATTGCACTAGACCTTCGTGAGGCTGAACTGCTACCTTATTTAGCCTTGTAGCCCCTCTGCTCATCAGCAAACTTACGAATGAATAAGATTTATTTGTATTAAAATACAAATTTGTTTTCTCATTATGGAGCCTTATCCAAGTATGCAATGGACACAAATAAGTTCAGGAAGTTATTCAAAGGCTTTCCCCATGGACCAGCAAAGCTCTTTCATAAATATGACTTGGGGAGAGCAGGGACTGCATTTGAAATCTTTCTTCTAAAGCCCCCTTGCTTTATGCGAGGAAACCAATAGAAGGAGCAAATCCAGGGATACTCCTCTGTTGCCGAAACCATTAGAAGAACACCTCAGGCCAAATCGAATGAACATGTCCACCAGACTGCACTCGGTGTTAACAACCCACATATTGCATGCCCTAATGAAAATAATGAGCCATTTTTGATGAACAACCCAATTTTTAATTTTGCCGTTGTCCAAATATACAGTAATAACAAGGGGGATGCTGAGCTCTTTTATAATTCTACCCCTTAGGTGAGGGATTCGGAATAGTAGTTAAAATCCAATTCCCTCTTTCTTTCAAATAGTGTAATCAAAGTGCTGTGTCTCTTAAGCGGCTGCTTTGCGGCCTGACAGCGTACATTATTTGCCTTTTTCTCCAAAGAGGCTTTCAAGCAAGTGCCGTTGGTAAAACGATCTCGACAAAGACGGAGGTAAGAGTGATACTCGAACATAGAGCAATGTGAAATGAAGCAGCCATGCTGCATTCACAGTGGCTTTTCCCATTTGTCACAAACCCACAGCCAATTAAATAGAGGCAACTTCTCTCCTCCTTGTCCCATTGATCGAGCTCCAGGCTTGGTCTGTAAGCAGGTTTTTCCATGAATTGTGGGCCACTGGAAAAATCTGTTAACACAAAGGTATTTGAAAGTTTTCTCTTCCGTGGCCCCAGAGCGGGATGAAGCACTTCCCAGCAATGACAACAATCTTGGAAGGATAGTTTTCTGAAATTCACCTGTAACAAGCTACCTGCTTAAGATCAAAGGCCAGGTGGGCAGGACCTGTGGACGCCCCCACAACCTCTCAGGTCCCTGAAGATTAGCTGTCTCTTTCCTAGTCCTGAGGCCCTGGGGATGTGTCTCTAGCTCCATTTTCAGGCACATATCTGACAGTCAGGGGTTATCTTAGGAGGCCGCTATAAATTTCAACTCAGAGAGAAAAAGAGAATCACAATGTTCAATATCTGGCAAGGTTTGTTGAGGGATTGCAAGATGGAGAGCAAACTCGCTCTGAATGAAGGCTTTCCAATCCAGTCCTGAATCCAAAGCAAAAGTAACGATGCCCCAAAGTTAGGTTTTCTTAGTACCCCCGTTAGATAAAGGAGAGTGTCTTCTGGTCAGGAACTGGCCGTGCTCGCCAATTTCCTTCCTTACTCCTGTGTTGCCTATTTTATTGTTCCAATAAAAAACAAGCCCACGGAAAGTGCAATCAGCGAGAGCTGCGACTTCACTCAGACACTGAAAAGCTCGGAGATGCTCCCTCTCGGTCACCAGAGTCATCTTTGGCTTCCTTAGGCCAAGTCCACCCCAGCCCACCCTAACTGAATTATTCTCTCCTCTGCAAGAGGAATCAGCAATGAGCACTTTCAGAGTGAGCCTCAACCCTGGCTGCACATTTAGAATTGTCTGAGAAAGTTAAAGAATGACCAAGAGTGGGCCTCAGATCCCGGGGGATTTTACTCAGTTGGTCTGGGGTTGGACCCAGGCGCCAGTAATTTTTAGAAGTGATACAGAGCACGTGGGTTCAAGAGTGTCAGACCTGGAAGAAAATTGAGACTCACTAGGCTCCCTTTGAGACCAACCAGCCATGCATATAAGACGTACGTATAGCCACGTACCACACTCAATGTGGGTGCATTTCATCAGATCGAGATGAGAGCTTGCAGCTCAGCCACAAACCGAGTCTGGGACACATGAAATTGAGGCTTGAAGACTTGTGAACACAGGTCCATATAAATGAGTGGAGAGGTCCCGGGGGGGCCACGGCCAAGGGATAAGCCATGCCCTATCCAAAGGGGCCGGGCCAGGCTCAGCTCCAGACAATGGCACTCACAGGAAACTTGCCAGATTGTCCAATTTCAGGAAAACCTCTGAATTGGATTTCTCTATGAAATCTCTTGATTCTTCAATATTGGCTCTCTCACCTCTTAAACACAGGACAGGTTAAAAGAAAGGTCTTTGGGCCCTGTGGTTTGTGGGGCATCTCCCCGGCCACAGACCTCAGGGGGCAGTCATCTGAACCACTCCAGAAAAGCTCCCCTTTTGACCTTTTCCTCAACGCCCCTTCTTCAGCGTCTGCTACAGACAGAAAAGTTGGGCACGCTGCTTAATATTCCAGCGATTAGAAATGCATTTGGACATAATAAGGACTTGTTGCCATGAAAATACTGTGAGATCTCAGAGCGAATGGGTTCACTACTATGAGCACAGAGGGAAATAACAATCTGCGGGATAATAACAGTAAAGGGTAGGCTCCCTTGCCACCTGCCGTCACAAGGGGTTGGTGGCGGAGAGTCCCCGGGGAGGCGGGCAGCGCGAGCGCACTGGGCGCCTGAAGGCGGTGGCGGATGAGACATTAACAGAAAGTAGGACAGAAAGAAGTAATAACCTCGCCCGGCTCCATAAATAAGCATGAATACATCCCTGCCTTCCTGAATTTACATCTTTGAGGAGGAGACAGACAATAAACAAAAGTTTGTCAGGAGTGTGTAAGGAAAGAGTAAGGAGATGTCACATGGGCAGGGTGAGTGGGGGATGGGAGCACGCAGGCCTCCGAGCTCTTGCACAGACACCGGCCTCAACCCCCAGTGAAACCCGCAGGTTTGGGGGGACGGGGCAGGTGGCTCTGCAACTCAGGAGTCTCGGGATCCGACATATTTTAAAGGGATCGCTCTGCAGGGAGAACTCCTGTGTTAAAAATATGCTGTAGGATGAATGGATAAAGAAGATGTGGTATATATATACAATGGAATATTATGCAGCCATCAAAAGGAATGAGATCTTGCCATTTGCAACGACGTGGATGGAACTGGAGGGGATTATGTTGAGTGAAATAAGTCAAACAGAGAAAGACATGTATCATATGATCTCACTGATATGAGGAATTCTTAATCGCAGGAATCAAACTGAGGGTTGTTGGAGTGGGGGTGGGTGGGAGGGATGGGGTGACTGGGTGATAGACACTGGGGAGGGTATGTGCTCTGGTAAGTGCTGTGAATTGTGCAAGACTGTTGAATCTCAGATCTGTACCTCTGAAACAAATAATGCAATATATGTTAAGAAAAAAAAAAGAAGAAGAAGAAGGTAGCGGGAGGGGAAGAATGAAGCGGGGGAAATCGGAGGGGTAGACGAACCATGAGAGACGATGGTCTGTGAAAAACAAACTGAGGGTTCTAGATGGGAGGGGGGTGGGAGGATGGGTTAGCCTGGTGGTGGGTATTGAGGAGGGCACATTCTGCATGGAGCACTGGGTGTTATGCACAAACAATGAATCATGGAACACTTTATCTAGAACTAATGATGTAATGTATGGGGATAAAAAAATAAATTAAAAAAAAAAAGAGAGAAAAAAAAAATATATGCTGTAGGAGCCAATGGTAGAGTCTGGAAACCCAGCTCTAGGAAGATCGTGCAGACATCCAAGCAACAGAAAATGTCTCCAAAGCCAAATCAGAAGTCAGCTGGCAGAATACTGGGAAATGCAGATTAAGAAGGTAAAAACAGCAGATGCCTAACACAGGGGTTTAACGATCGATCTTCCATTCAACTGGCCAATTAATGCTTGCCTCCAGCCACATCCTGAAACTAAGAACTGAAAAGTGTTATATACTCACCAACCCCAACTTACGGAAAAGAAATTTCTCCACTCCTGAGGCAAAGGTCCTAGGGTAGTGGAAGTCAGGATAGTAAAAAGAGAATGATGGCTTTTACTCCATAAACAGCCAGCAAATGTTTGAGTTATGGCTGACAATTAAGTTCTAATTGGCAATAATGTAAGTCTCTTCTGAATGGATGTGGTAAATATTGAAACAAACGAGCTGCTATTTTTCAGACCTGGATGGCAGTCAGTCAAAATGAAAAGCTAATTTCAGCCTTGGAGGCAAACTCTGTATTTTAATCAAGTGTGACGAAGAGGGAACAATAAATTGGCATTTAAGGTGAGGGGCTATTTACTTCCCTGCCGCAATGCTTGTGATGATAAGTTGCCCTGCCCCCTCGCAAAATGAAGGCAAGCTATGGCTTTGATCCAGAGCATAAGGAAACATCTGGGGAACTGGCCAGAGGCAGAGTTCAAAGACAGCTGAGAGCTGAAGGCAAATGATCCACCTTCCCAGATGTCTGGTGCTGTGGGGGTATCGTGTGCTATTTGATTGCCCATGACATAGCTGGCCAATGTAATTAATCAACACTTATACTGAGGCTCATGAAAATAAAGGGTGTGTGCGTGTGTGTGCATAGTTTCTACCATACTGCAACCCAGCATTAAAATCTAATTATTAAGGATCTAAAATATTAGTTTCATAATTAATTTACTCACGGATTATTAACTAGGTGCCAGTTATGTCCAAGGTGCTGTTATGATGATTCTCACTGGGGAATCATCAGTAGACAAAACATATAGAGTCCTTTCTTTCCAGGAACTTACGTGCTAATGAAAAATAAGAGCAGCTGTAACTCTGAGTTTTACTCTGAAAGCCTGGACTGTTCTGTGTTATTTGCATTGATGTGTATCTTCTTCGTAACAACCCTTGGGTAAGCTACTTTGCTATCTCCACTTTAAAAGTGAAAATCCGGGGCGCCTGGGTGGCTCAGTCGTTAAGCGTCTTGCCTTTGGCTCAGGTCACGATCCCAGGGTCCTGGGATGGGGCCTGCATCCAGCTCCCCGCTCAGCGGGAAGCCTGCTTCTCCCTCTCCCACTCCCTCTGCTTGTGTTCCTTTTCTCACTGTCTCTCTCTCTGTCAAATAAATAAATAAAATCTTAAAAAATAATAATAAAAGTGAAAATCCTGAGGTACAGAGAGGTTGAGTAACGAACCACAAATCACACAGCTATGGCTGCTGGGATAGAGAAGTGAGCCAGGCAATGTCCTCTCTGAGTTCAAATCTAGAGGGGAAGAAAACATTAAAGGAAGAATTGTAGGCATTACACCTGTTACAAAGGAAATGTGTGGACTTGGGGCAGGGGCAGGTAATAAGACCCAAACTAGCTTGAATTTTTTTCATTACAGCAATAACTTGTCATATGTCCTCTCATAAACATGCACCTGTTTTCCTGAGTAACATGCCTGGCTGATTTGAGGACAATAGTTGGTTCTGATCTTTGCTAAAACTGGCAGTCTAGAATTTGAATTTTCTCTCTCCATACTCATTTTAACCTTAAATTCTATTAAGCGTGGGCCGAGCACAAGAGGGTGAGCTGGATATTTTCTAACACATTAAACTTCTTGAACCAAGCAGTGTATTTAATTTATATATGTAATGTTCTGAAGATTTCATATCTTCTGTGAGTCTCTGTCTCCATATAAATTATTTATATGCTTTAATATTTCAATAAAGCCAGTTGGGTTCATGTTGCTCTGAATCACTCATTCTAGTACTCAAGAAAGAAAATCAGCTTGTAAAATATTTGCCTTATTAATCTGGACATATTGAGGGGATTTTCTTAATTGTACAGGGTTTAAGGGTATGATACCAAAAAAATGAAAAGAGAAGAATAATAAAACTCTTCCAGGCTCCGAGTCTCAGGTGCTGACCAGGTGACCCAGTGCTGTGTCCTAGGATAACTCCAGCGGTGGAAGAGATGTGGAGAATTTTTTAAAAATAACAAAGAACAACAACAACAACAAAAATGCTGATTTCCTAAATAAGCTTTGTTAATGACCTGATGAAGGAATTGTGAGCTTTCTCACTTTAGTGGGGACAGTCACAGCACAGTAAAAGCTCCAAGTTTCCAGATCACATTCTCCAAAAGTGTCTGCAGATGGGCTTCTAATCTCCAGCCAGAAAGCAGAAAGCCGTAGAAGAGTCCATTCCGTCATCTATCACATTTGGCAAGTTATCCATCCTGTCCGTTCCTCAATTTCCCCAACTGTTAATGGGGATGATAATTGTATCCATTTCATAAGATTATTAGGAAAGTTCAATGAGTCAGTACATACAGAACACCTAGAACAGCACCTAACACAAAGTCAAATATAAGCCACCATGTTGTTCTGGTTGTTATGTACTCATTTCACAAATATTTAGTGGACGCCCACAATATTCTCTTCCAGCGACAAATAAGACAAGGCCTCTACTCATCTCCACATATTCTCATAGGAAAAATAGGTGACCAATAAATAAACAAGCTAATTTCAGCTTCCATTATGGTCATAGAGAAATAAAAATGGTTGATGGGATAGGAGGTCTCCTTGGCTCTCCTAGGTCAGGGGGATCAGAGAAGCCTTTCTGGGGAGGTGACATTGGAAGTGAGGCCTGAATGGTGGAGAAGGATCTGCCCAAGGGAAGAATTGGGGAAAACGTTCTCCACACAGAGAACAGCAAAGGTAAGGGTCTTGCCCTGGAATAGGTGAGCTTGTGAGAGGGTAACAAGACGTCGGGGGTGGGAGCAGGGGGCAGGATGAGAGATGAGGCCCCAGAGGTGAGCGGGACCTGGGTCCAGTCATGCCCACTGATGAGAGGGTGTCTTCTCTGTCAAGTATACTGGACCCACACGAGCTTGGAAATAACATCCTCTAACCTGTATCTTAAAAGTCAACTCTGGCTGCCAGGCGCAGCCATTTATCCAGATCACCAGAGGGGACACATCTTCCCCAAACACAGAGGGGAAGAAAGTTGGAGGGATTTACCACGACTGTGGATCTCACAGGTGTCGGAGCCTGAGGAGACCTCCAGAGGATGAAGTCCAACATCTTCATTTCACAGAGAAGGAAACAACACATCTCCCAAGACGTCAAGCTCCGACTTGAGAGAAATGTTGATTGCTTTGTACGTGCAGGTGCTGAATAAATTCCAGACGAGACTTGGAAGCACGGGCTGCACCTGGGCTCTAGAAACAGGACCCTCACTAGGTTCTTTATCACCCTTTAGGAAAAAAACAAAACTGGCTTCTTTTTCCTAAGTCTTTCTGAAAATATTCCTGCAGCCCCATATCCATACTCACAGCCCGGCAATGTCTGCACACCCAGGCTGTGTGCGGCGACCCACCTGAGGACAGGTGTAGGAAAAGAAAAGGAGGAAAAAGTACATCGGGAACGTGCCCCCCAAAGGAGGCCAGTGCATAGGGACCCAGCCATCAGAATCTCATGCAGGTACGGGCTGTGTTTGGGCAGCCAGTCCAAATCCTATGTCCTGCCCTCATTAGGCAGGCCATGGATCTGCAGCGAGAGGAAAGAAAGAACGAAAAGCGCATTCCCGCACTCGGCACCTCAGAACAGGAGCCCAGCAGATGGGAGTTAAAACGAAGTGTGTTGGTGCCTGAGGCTTGTCTTAATTTGTTACATGGTTCCATTTGTTTCTCTTATTAATGGTCCACTTAGCCAAACTTAGGACTGGGGGGAAAAAAATCAATCTTAGAAGTTGTCCAAACTCTTCTGAAAAGAATTTAGGATTCTTTCTTTCTTTCTTTTTTTTTTTTTTAAAGATTTTTATTTATTTATTCATGATAGACAGAGAGAGAGAGGCAGAGGGAGAAGCAGGCTCCCAAGGAGCAGAGAGCCCGATGCGGGACTCGATCCCAGGACCCTGGGATCATGACCTGAGCCGAAGGCAGACGCTCAACCATCTGAGCCACCCAGGCACCCAAGAATTTAGGATTCTTTCTAACCACCTCTGTCTTAGATGGTTAGACAGAAGCAGGTTTGGGGTGGATTTTACTAGTTAAGGGATGCCATCAGGAAGATGATATAAATCCAGTGCTGGGGTCCCCGGGAGACAAACTAAGTACATGGTTGGAGCACCAGCAAGGGCAGAGCATTAATTTGTGGGGGGTGGGGGAGGGGAGAGCAAGAAGTTGACATTTTATAATGTTAAAAGGTCTAAATAATAATTGTGGTGGGGGGAGACAGAAATTTGTTGGACATCCATTCCTGTTTGTGTTCTTTCATGATAATTTTGAACTCTGCATGAAGTAGGAGTTTAGGCCATCATCTTTCTCATATTAAGCGTGTCTAAAAGGCTTAATCTCTAAAGAGACAACGAGGTGATGGATGAGGGAGAAGTGCCTTGGTTTATTCCAAAGATCTCGGTTGATAAATGTTAGTGGTGTCCTTCTTCCCTTCCCTGTGCTCAGTCCACAGCCTTACCCCATGCCTTACATATCTTTTCATCTTATAGATTTAAAGAGTTTTGAAGGCCATTATTTTATATGATTTTCACAAGCCTGTCAGGTCACCTGCATGAAGAGGTTCTGGCCATCATTGGATTACTAGTGCTATGTCAGAGTCATTTTTTAAATACAAGCCAAACTGTTTTTTGCTTCACTACAGGTTTCAAAAAAAAAAAAAAAAAAGGTAGTAGGGAAGAAGAACTTGTGAGTCTATTCAGTTAATACCAGTGACAAGACAAACTCTAAGAATATTTCTCCTACAAGACTTTTATGACCTATTTTTCTCTAAAACACATTTTGTAGCTCTAAAGTTAGCATAGGTCTTGGGGATAGAGGTTGGAGTCCTAAATGAAAATGAAGGCAATCTGTATAATCTAAGAGTTTGATGGCTCTGAAAAGGTTTACCTTCCTTACACTGAATATGAGAAAACATGGAGAGATTATCTAACTTGTGAAAAAGAACTGATCCTAATCAAATTTAATTTTACCTAGAACCATGCCCCATATTTCATTCATAAGCTTTAAATATTCTGTATCCTTCTCTACTTGTTTAGGGAGAAAAGTGCTACACATCACAGCACCTGAATAAAAAGGTATTTTTAGCTCTTTAGAATTGTTTCCTCTCTTTGCAAAATTCCTTGCCTAACATATGATTCCTTTCATCAAAGCTGGGCCAAAAGAAATATGGGGATGGAAGTGGAGAAAGGTAGAAATAGAGATCTATTTCACATTTCCCTTCTCAAAATGGAGACTTAACTTTCTGATTCCACAGTAGGAGACAAAAGCATTACAAACCTCATTACACAGACAGGCTTAGGTGATTGCCCAAAATCTCATTGCAGGAAAATTACTGTGAGGGGCTATGAACTCTGCCCCTTCAACTCCCAGAGAATTTTCAGCCACACAACACCAGGAAATAGAGAGTCCCATTTAAATTGGATCCAACTGGTGATATGAAAGGCAAGAGAAATGTTCACTTTTTCCAGCCAACAGGATCTTAACACCAACCTCAAATATCATGACGAGACCCAAGTGAGAAACCCGCCCCCATCTCCTAGGGCAGTCTGTTCACTGTGATCACATTAAAATGTAGCCATCCCTTACCCTAGTTTGCCCTCCTTTGTCAAGTCTGCTCCTCCCTAGTGAAGCTTCATGCATTGACTGATACATGCATTTTTTGTTCATTCATTCAAACAAATACGTAAGCGCTTACCAAAATCCAGGTGCACTTCCGGGAACAGGGGCCAAAGTGCTGAGGGCAGCAATGGCCCTAACTTCTGGAGCTTCTGTTTGCGAAAAGAGAAGCGTGAAGTAAACGAGAAGAAAAAAGAGCCAACACAGCCTTAGACATCGGTCAGAGGGGCCATGTGATCAGGAGGTGCTGCTGGGAAGTGGAGTAGAACAGACCTGAGGGTAAACACTCTCTGTCACCTGCTTCCATCCTCAGAGTAGCAAGACCTAGAACAGCCATATTATCAAGAGAAATGAAAAAAATAAAAGCCTCAGAACTCTTTAATCAAACAAAATGGAATCCTGAGCTTAAATAAATACACCAGGTGAAGAGAGAGCTAGTCCGACTGACCTAGAGTAGAGAACCAAGATTCCAACCTGCTTGCTTGGTTTCCATTTTGCAGTAGCTCCTTGGTGATGGGCAGTTCAGAGGTCCATGGAACTGTGAAGGCTCTGGATAGCTAAACTGAAAATGATTAGGTTACAGGACGAGCCTCAGGAAAAGAGCAAAACTGTCTGCTTAACTTGTTTTTAAGGAAGGCCCCTGGCCAATGGAAGCAAGAGCCATTGTGGCTCAACCTCACACTCCAGGTTCAGAGTTTATAAGGATATGGGCCATGTGTTTTCCCCAGAGCATCTCTCTTGCATCTTCTTCTCTTTCAAAAACGGGAAGGCTGTTGGTAACTGTCCAAGAATTTAGGGACTCAGTACTCTACCCAAATCGAGTTTCATCTCAACATGGCTATCATAATTGGTGTTAGATTCTAAAATGTAACTCATTCTAAAAATTTGAACATGAACAATAGGCCATGTGTTTTCCCCAGAGCATCTCTATTGCATCTTCTTCTCTTTCAAAAACGGGAAGGCTGTTGGTAACTGTCCAAGAATTTAGGGACTCAGTACTCTACCCAAATCGAGTTTCATCTCAACATGGCTATCATAATTGGTGTTAGATTCTAAAATGTAACTCATTCTAAAAATTTGAACACGAACAATAGATCTACCAAACATTCATGCATCCTATTATTGTTGGTTTATTCTCAATAGGCTTTTGGTAAATCATACAGATGACTCTTAGATTATTTCCTGTTGACACAGTGTAATAATCCTCTGGGGGGGGGGGATGGTAACAGAATGGAAACAAAAAGGTACCCTGTGGGAAATGAGGCAATTTGACATTTTAATGTTGGCTAAATTCTGTCAATTCTTTCTTTATTGTATTATTTCACCTACGCTTCTCCTCAGAGAAAGATTTCCAAAAGCTGAATTTTAGAATCTAATAAACCTCATTAAATCTCTCCAGAGCTTTACCACCTGCCAGCTCTGTGACCTAGAGCAAATAATTTAACTTCCCTTTGCTTAGTTTTTGTACTGTAAAATGGGTTGTAGGCATTGGACTGAATGAGATAACTTACGCTAAGAACGTGACCCAGTACTCAATAAATGATAGCTATTATTATCTGTATATATATATATTTATACACACACACAATAGATACACTACAGATACACACCTCATATATATATACACCATACACAATAGATATATATACAGATACAGTGTATATACATATATATATATACACACACACACAGATACAGTGTATCTGCAGTGTATCTATTGTATATAAACACACACACTATATAGCACTTCCTGGCATAGGACTTCATCTAGAATCTGTCCTCTAAAATTGACCAATTGCTTTTGGTGAATAATTCTTAAGTTAAATGCTCAGATTTGAATCAGCCATGTGCACGCCATGATTGCACACCAACCATGACCAAGCCTTGCATCTAACAGGCATTTTTGTATAAATGTCTCCTTTAATCCTACACACAGCTCTGTGAGGTCTGTGTGGCAGACGGGTAGTGAATGTGATTCACTGCAGAATCAGACTAGGTAACTTCAAATCTTACCTTCTTTTTTTAAAAATTTTTTATTGTTATGTTAATCACCATACATTACATCATTAGTTTTTGATGTAGTGTTCCATGATTCATTGTTTGTGCATAACACCCAGTGCTCCATGCAGAATGTGCCCTCTTTAATACCCACCACCAGGCTAACCCATCCTCCCACCCCCTCCCCTCTAGAACCCTCAGTTTGTTTTTCAGAGTCCATAGTCTCTCATGGTTCGTCTCCCCCTCCATTTCCCCCCCTTCATTCTTCCCCTCCTGCTATCTTCTTCTTTTTTTTTTCTTAACATATATTGCATTATTTGTTTCAGAGGTACTGATCTGTGATTCAACAGTCTTGCACAATTCACAGCGCTCAACCATAGCACATACCCTCCCCAATGTCTGTCACCCAGCCACCCCATCCCTCCCACCCACCCCCCACTCCAGCAACCCTCAGTTTGTTTCCTGAGATTAAGAATACCTCATATCAGTGAGGTCATATGATACATGTCTTTCTCTGTTTGACTTACTTCGCTCAGCATAACACCCTCCAGTTCCATCCACGTCGTTGCAAATGGCAAGATCTCATTCCTTTGGATGGCTGCATAATATTCCATTGTATATACATACCACATCTTCTTTATCCATTCATCTGTTGATGGACATCTTGGCTTTTTCCACAGTTTAGCTATTGTGGACATTGCTGCTGTAAACATCGGGGTGCACATACCCTTTGGATCCCTACATTTGTATCTTTGGGGTAAATACCTAGTAGTGCAATTGCCAGATCGTATGGCAAATCTTACCTTCTTCTTACTGGCTACTTGGCTTTTAGGACATTACCTCTCATCAGGTTCAACTTTCTTCAAGGGGTTGAAATAAAAAATGAAAACATAGAATGCACGTACACATCACATGGTGCCTGTATACAATAAACCACACTGTCATGTTTGCTCCTAATAGGGTACAAGCCATTTTAATCAATCTCCACTGCTCCAGTAAAACATAGTGACAGATGCTGACGAGTCCCTGGATCTCTCCTTTGCCGGCACACCTGTGCTTCCATCGGGTAAATTCTACTGCAAACCAAGATCAATTGTAATTGCTTATGCCATTTGCTCCTAGTATTGAAAGGATAAAATTTAGTTAAACTTTACTTAAGTTGGTGGAGATTTGTGAAAAATAACTTTTCTGAGAAGATTAAGTTGAAATATTTGAAAATAATGGAAAGGTAATTGAACGAGGTCTGAGTGAGAATGTCACATACAAGTGGCAAAATCCTTACAATGTCTAAAAATAGTCTGCACATTGTTTCAAAATACAGTTTCAATATTTCATTTTCATTTTTAAAAAAAGCAACTAGAAACTGTCAACATGTGGCGCACCTGAGTGGCTGAGTGAAGTGTCTGACTCTTGATTTCAGCTCAGGTCATGATCCCAGGATAGTGGGATCGAGCCCTGCGTCAGACTCCATGCTCAGCATGGAGTCTGCTTGTCCCTCTCCCTTTGTTCCTCCCGCAGCACCCCCCAAATAAATAAATGAAATCTTAAAAAAAAAAAAAAACATCAACATGTGTTAAGGGTACCCTTTACATAAGAAAGATGCAGAACTCCAACACTTAAAGAAAAAGCCCCATCCCACCATAAGATTAGCAAATGAAAGAAAACTTACATTTTAATTTAAAATAAGTTATACTATATTAGCTACTATTTCCATTTAATAGATGTAAATGTGGTAGGCAGGTTAATGGCCACCAAAAAAATGTCCATATCCTAATTCCCAGATCATATGAATGTATTAACCATTATATGGCAAGTGAAAATAAAGATTGCAGATGGACTTAAGGTTGCTAATCAGCTGACCTTAAGATGGAGCGAGAAACCCGGATTATCCAGGTGGGCCTCGTGTGTGCACAAGAGTCCTTAAAAGCGGAAAAGCAAAGTAGAAGAAGTGGCCCGAGAAACGTGATGGGAAAAGGATTTAACCAGCTGTTGCTGACATTGAAGACAGAAAAGGGGCCTGTTCCAAGGAATGTGGGCAAGGAAGTGGGTTCTCTCCCAAAGCCTCCAGAAGGAACACACCTTTGCCAATATCTTGATTTTAGCTTCATGAGACCTGTGTCAGACTTCTGAACTACAGAAACATAAAACAATACATTCGTGTAGTTTCAGACACTAAGTTTATGGCAATTTGCTGGGGCACAAAGCTAGCACGGAAGCACTAAGAAGGTTTAATGACTTGCCCAGGGTCATACAGATAAACCCAGCCTCCTAACTTCTACCCCTGGGTCTTTCTGCTCTTGTCCACTTCCTTATTGAACCTAAAAACAAAAAATGAATTTAAAAAAGCATGTTTCTTAGAACGCCGAATCCTGTGATAATTGATACTAAAGTGACCACTTTTCTATTTCTCTTATTTTTTTTTTTTAACTTACCATTTGCCAAATGCTTATCATGTGTCAGGCCTTATTAAGGTCATTGCATACAGAACCTAACCTGTAATGTACAAAGAGTGTCCTCAGTTGGGGGAGTTGCCCAGTAAAGGACAGCTCCGAAGTTTAAGTTCAGGTCTACCTAACTCAAAAACCTGTGAAGTGAAGCCCCATGTCACTGGGCTCTCTTTGTGGCCCCCTCCCCACTCCTTCTTCCCTGGCAAAATGACCAGAATCCTCATGAAACTTCTGGAGCCATATCTCTCTCTACTTTGGTTAATGCCTTACAGCATGAATAGCCCCTAGCAGAAATCTGAAAAGTTTCCTTGGAGGGACCCGGACCTTGGGTGCAGTGGGAAGACAAAGTTAAATAAGGCATCGTGTTGACGGACAACCCTCCCTTTACAGAATCGGAGTGCTAAAAGCCTCATTTTGGAACATGGTGTCCCCTACTCAACAGAGAATAAATGACTTTCTTACCTCCTCTTAAAGAAATGGGAAATATTTGAAGAATTCATCTAAGAGCCTGCACACGAGGTCTCAGCCATTTGCCTCACGTTGTTATGACTATGAATCGTACCTGTGATCATTGAAGTCTCCAAAGCGCCTCCCCCACTTTAAATTCCTTTTTATCCACAGTTCTGCTTATTCCTTAGATCTCACAGGCTTTTTACACGACTGAATGTATGACTCATTTGTAATACGGTCTTTAAATACCCTCTCATTTTTTTTCTACTAATCTTATCTTAACCTGAAGTAGTACCTCTGCATTTCTTAAACCCAACAGGAAAAATTTAAATTTCTGTCATTTCATAGAGAAACAGTATTTTTTCAAACATTAATTTTAGTTAGGGTATTCAAAACAAAAGTCCCTGAGCATAGTCCTTTTCCTCCCCAATGAAATTCACATTTTGTTAATATTTAATATTTACTGTGTGCCAGTCAAATATACAATTCAGCATTAGCTTCTGCTGATATACACGGTACCCTCCTGAGTATTTCCAATCTAATGATATCGTGATCAGATTTTCTTCTGTGTCAATTTATTTATCATACTTGACACACAGTCTATTATAAGCTTCAAAATCCATTTTAGGGGGCCAGATCCTTTCTTCTCGGCGAAAAAAAAGAAAGAAAGAAAAGGGTCTTTGTTTTTTTCTTTTTAGAAAGACAGGTGGGGACATGAAGGTGAGGCTATGTAGTAAGTTATATAAGAAAAACCATGTCCTTTCTCTAAATTGAATCATCTTCAACCCAGTAAATATATATTAGTTTAAAATTCTGAGTTCCACAAATAATGCAATATATGTTAAGAAAAAAAAAAAGAAGAAGGTAGCGGGAGGGGAAGAATGAAGCGGGGGACATCGGAGGGGTAGACGAACCATGAGAGATGATGGACTCTGAAAAACAAACAGGGTTCTAGAGGGGAGGGGGGTGGGAGGATGGGTTAGCCTGGTGGTGGGTATTGAGGAGGGCACATTCTGCATGGAGCACTGGGTGTTATGCACAAACAATGAATCATGGAACACTACATCTAAAACTAATGATGTAATGTATGGGGATTAACATAAGAATAAAAAAATAAATATATAAAAATAAATAAATAAATAAATAAAATAAAATAAAATTCTGAGTTCCAGTCTTTTAACCAACAGGTCTTATCTGTACCAATATTTTTTCACCTGCTTACCTTAAAGGCTCTACTTCTCCATGTCCTTCCCAGTAATCCTCAGAATAATGACATTTATGTCCTTTAATGCCTTGCCAATCCGAGTTTGCCGCATAAATGCAAATATTTATCTACCTGCTGTTAGTTTTTTCCCTCTGATCTCCCCAGGCCACTGCCATCCTCCCTCCATTCCTGCCCCTCATGCCCCGGGCAAGCCAGCATTTCCCAGTGGCATCAACACTGCAAGCGGAACTTGGTTTCCCCACCAGGACACAACCTGTGTCAAACTCAAGCTTGTGTGACCAGACAGGAAGCTACTCATTTCTTTTTCTTTTTTTTTATGTTATGTCAATCACCATACATTACATCATTAGTTTTTTGATGTAGTGTTCCATGATTCATTGTTTGTGTATAACACCCAGGGCTCCAGGAAGCTACTCATTTCTACTTGTCCCCTTCTGTTAAATCCTTCTTGTTTCTGGAAAGCCATTTTCACTGAGCTGACATAAATACTATTCAAACTATGTATGATTTCCAGTGCTAAAAATGGTAGATTGGAAAAGAGCCCAAGAATAACCTTTTAACCACGCCGCCCCTTTAATTCACAAATTAAAAAACAAAACAAAACAAAAACTGAGCCAGAATGAGTGGATCTTTCCATTTTTTCTCCTTTTGCTTCCAGTTTCTTCTGCTCTCCCTCCCTCTCTGCTCATCTTCCCTTCCTTCCATTCTAGAAAAATCTCTCAAGCGACTACTTTGTACCTGGCACATTTCCAGGTGCTGAAGATAGAAGACAGCCCCCTGTCCTCATAGAACCTACATTCCAGGAGAAGACATGCGTATCAAGTGGTGAGTTAAGTATTCATTTAGTGGCACAATAAATGTTGCCCAGGAGAAGGACAAGATGACATGAGAGCAAATAACAAAGGGGTTGTTGGGACAAGCTTTCTCAAGGGCAATTTGTTCATCTGTACCAAACACTTTAGAATGTTCACTCCTTTTAATTAAGTTAGGCTACCCAACTCTGGTATAGCCATAGGATGAATTAACATGTGCTGGTTCAAAATCATGTTGTAGAAGAATATTCATTGGTTCATGGAAATGTTAATATAATGTGAAGAAAAGAACGGACTATGAAACAACATACATAACATGATCCTGTTTCATCTAAATACAAAGTGAAGAGAGTGATAGAGACAAACCCAAGTCCCAGGAGGCTTACCAGCATCTTGGTAGGACCTGTCTTCAAGGAATGGGATTATGGATGATTCACCCCTTTGTGATGTTTCACTTGTCCAAACTTCCTTCAATGAGTCTGTGTTACTTATGTAATGGATGCCTTTAATATTAATTGTTTAAAAGTATGTGCTCAAGTATATTGGTCTCTGTGTCTCCAGTCCATAGGACATGCATTCATTAAATGTCTATTCAACAAATTCAAGATATTCAAGAGAGGAAAGATAAAAGTGTGTGTGTGTGTGTAAATAGTTTAATTCTAGTTAAAGGCTTGTGAGGTTTTGTAAATATCAAATGAAACCACTTCATTCCGTAAGAATTTTTCAAATGCCTCTTCATTATGATGAATATATACTGTGTAGCTTCTGAAAGGAAAAAAAAAGATTAGTTGCTGGAAACACATTAATTCCAGATTGAAAATGTGGGATTCCTATAATAAGAACAGTAATAATGGCTCATTACACTGAAGAGTACTTATAAATTCACATTCAAGTTCTTTCACATTTATTAATCCAAATACTTCCTCGGAATCATAAGGTTGCGTTCACCCCTTACATCTTCAAATAAAGAAGTATTTTAGGTTCAGTAAAAATTCCAGCTTCGAATATCTAAATAGCTCCAGCCTTTCTATTAATAACCTTTCAGGGATTTCAGTTTCATCCATTAAGTGGTTAGAAAGTTCTGAAATCTCTTTTGTATGTTAACTTCTTCAATTTGAAAATAAAGCCTATTAACTACAGCTGTCAAATGTAAGAAGGAAACTCTACCTGAGACAGAGCTCAGAAAGTTGTAGAGAGTGGAGATTCAGGGCATAGGGAGAGAGAGCGAGAAGCCATGCATATGAGGGCGTCAAAAGCTCAGTATTATATTGTGAATTCATGATTTTCTGGGCATGTGTAAGCTCCAAGATTGTGAATCCCCTGAGTGAACTTTTTTTTTTTTAAGACTTGCATCCCTTGAATCCATCCTTTGGGATAAAATGAAATAATTAAAGAAGATATTCTTCTCACGTTGTATTTTTGCTTAACAAAATAAAGTGATAATCCTGGACTTTTATCTGACAAAAAGATCACTGCATTGCTCACTCAAATTGAGCATTCATCTCATCTGGGTGTTTTGTGTTTTTTGTTTTTGCCACATGCATCCGTGAGCTCTCCCTATCTATGCCCTCCTTCCGAATACTCTCAAATTAATGTTGACTAGATGGTGAAAATTCATCTTAAAAGGTTTGAAATAGGGCGCCTGGGTGGCTCAGTTGGTTAAGCGACTGCCTTCGGCTCAGGTCATGATCCTGGAGTCCCGGGATCGAGTCCCGCATCGGGCTCCCTGCTCGGCGGGGGGTCTGCTTCCCCCTCTGCCCTCTTCCCTCTCGTGCTCTCTGTCTCTCATTCTCTCTCTCAAATAAATAAATAAAATCTTTAAAAAAAAAAAAAAGGTTTGAAATACTAAACACCTTACTCAAGCTTCAATCTCATGAACAACCATCACAATCCAACAATTATGTACCTTAGATGTTTTCCACAAATCTTTTCAAAGACATACTAAACAGTTTTCTTTATGCAGCTCTCAATTTGCAAACACTATGCAGCACTTTTCAAAGTTACCGATTGGCCCTATTTTTCCGGCTTAAAAGAATAAAGAATTCTAAAGAATGAATTCAATACTGATCTCTGAATCATCAGATCACACTAATTGTCATGGGGCGAGGAGAGCCCCAGGAGCGGGCTAGGTCTCCAAAAACACCCTGGAGGCATTCAAACGGATGCCACGCTCCTACACACCATTTTTCATCAACCCTTTATCTATTTGTTTCAAAATGGCTTGAGGTGAGATGCCTCATCAAAGATTTGGCTGGATGTGGCCAGAGCAAGAGAGTCTGGCAAACCCTGCGTCAGAATGAAATCTCAGAGAAAGGGCAGCCCAGTTTCCACACCGACACATGAAGCTGGATTCCAAAGCTCTGCGCTCAAGGAGGGTGATAATAGTCTCACATCTGAAAAAGGATGAGCTGTAAATGCAAAACTGTAACAGTTCCTACAGCGTGATTATAAGAAGAAGGTGAGATGGGTGTGAAGTTCTCAGCACAACATCTCACACATGGTCAAGTTCAACACATATTACTTTATTATTATTTCAAATATAAACTGCAATCATCTCGTTTCTCAGATGAGGAATCTAAACCTCAGATCTTCTGATTTCCATCCCCAGTATGCTTTCTAAAACATCCACTATCTCTTGCTTAAAGATGTTTATTGTATGTTTCAGTGGTGTGTGCATGTTTACACCTGCAGGTGTGTAGGAAATACATATGCCTTCACACTAAGTTTCTTTTCTCCTTCTATGGTACTTAGAGACAAAGTTGACACATGATTTAAGGGCTATGATTTTTTTCTATTAATCTCCTTAACATCATACTTATGGCTTTACTATTTGCTGGGCACCATTCTAAACACTTCGCCCGTAATAAAGCTCATTTAATCCTCAAAGCAATTACATAAAGAAGGCACTATTATTATCAGTATTTTACACGTGAGGAAACAGGAGCATAAAGAAGCAATTAGCCAAGGGGCACCTGGGTGGCTCAGTTGGTTAAGCGACTGCCTTCGGCTCAGGTCATGATCCTGGAGTCCCGGGATCGAGTCCCGCATCGGGCTCCCTGCTTGGCGGGGAGTCTGCTTCTCCCTCTGACCCTCACCCCTCTCATTCTCCCTCTCTGTAATTCTCTCTCAAAAATAAATAAAATTAAAAAAAAGAAGCAATTAGCCAAGTATACACTGTTAACTGCCAGAACTCAGGTAATCTAGCTCCAAAGCTTATACTCTTCCATTCTCCATGGCCTCTGTATGACACCAAAGGCAGAAAATTCTAGAATCAGGGGCTCCTGGGTGACTCAGTCGGTTAAGCGTTGGACTCTTGATCTCAGCTCAGGTCTTGATCTCAGGGTTGTTAAGTGCAAGTCTCACACTGGGTTCCATGCTGGGTGTGGAGCCTACTTAATTTTAAAAAAGAAAATTCTAGAATAATAGAACCAAAAATTCAAAAATTGTTAGTCTTGTCTTTTTTTTTTTTTTTTAACATATTTCCATTACAAGACAATTACATTGTTTTCTTCATGTTTTTCTTCTGTGGATTGATTGTTCCCTCCATGTAACAATAATTTATCTTTCCAGTTCTGTGGTTATTTAAACCAAAACTACTTTTAAACATGTAGGGTTCATTTTATTTCCACTCGTTTCCCTTTTAAATGACTAGAAAACAGGAAAACTTGGCCATCAACCAGTTGTCAGCGTGTGATGGTGACATCACCATGAGGTGTCGCTGCCTCAAAAATTATCAGGGACTTGGAAAAAATAGCAAAAGGCTATCACAGGATAAGCCAGCAGAGAGGTTCACAATCACCATCTTGTCTTCATGACTTAATTCAGTGGATCTCAACAGTCATGGGATAGCCTCATAGAGAACATTTTGAAAATATAAAGGGACATTTAATTTGGTTGTCGCAGTGAGTGAGAGATGGGATCGGCCGTGACTATAGTTTGGAGAATGGGGTCCAGGGATACTAGACATCTCTGTCTACAAAGCAAAGGTTGCGCCTATATCCTGAATGACTTTGAATGTTCATGTAGGTAACAATTTGTTCACAATCTTCTGAGCCTAGAATCGGACTGCACTTCATATACAAATCTAAAATAGCAGTTCTATAGGTTTTTTTTAAGTAAATGCTATGCCCAATGTGGAGCTCAAACTCACAACCCCAAGATCAAGAGTCACATGCTCTACCGACTAAGCCAGCCAGGCACCCCTTGTTTTCACAGTTTTAAACATTCCATTTTCCAGGAGCACAATCTCTGTGTATATTGATGTAAGCTTTTACTTTAGAATTCTACTGAGTCATTCATTTATCATTTTGGAAATTCTCAGTATTTTCTAAATACAACAACCAACAAAATGCATCTGCTCTACTTGTGTAGATGTGAATAAACAGGCAATTTTATATCCAAGTGCAAACATTTGGTGGTTATATTTTGTCTTCTAGCATGGTCAGGCCTAAAATACACATGATATTATTATTGTTATAAGTTGCAATAGTTTTCTCTTATTTCTCATTTATATTATAATTAGGGCATTATATTTTAAAATTATATGATAAACAGGCTATGTTACCCATGAGGTATAGCTCATAAGAGCAAAAGATATATTAGGAAATATTTGTTATAAAAATTGACATTGGTAAGAATGGAGTTAAGAACCACTGGTGTAGTAAATAAATAATACCAATAAAAACACCAATATTCCATGCATTTACCTGCACTTCTCTAATAATCTCCTGACACACATGAGCTGGAGGCATAGCACGATGCTTGTGAGTTCTTGGTTGAAGAATAAAACTGGTTTTCAGGACTGCCATGTGTCCCCATAAATCAGACAGGCTTCAAATTAACACAAGTTCATTATGCATCTACTAAGTGCAGGGCACCATTGTGAGCAATAAACAGAAACCCATTTTTCTCACTTTCAGATCTCATCTGACTAGTCAAACTAGAGTTTGAAGATCTCATCACAAACCAAGCAAAATGAAATGATCGTTACCCAATTTTGCATTCCGAGTCACACAACCATTCCATTCTCTCTGCAACAAGTTTTCTCATTAAAACAGTTTTATTTTACAAATATTTATCTACAAACATCTGTCCTCCCCCCTCCCCAATTTTTTCTAGGAGAGCTCTGTTTGTATAAGTACTTGGCTATGCAGTAAATACTTTTGATTTGTAGCAGCATCCAGGATGTAAAACATTACCAGATTGCAAACCCCAAGTGCTATAAAAATTTTAAGACATAGGAGATTATTTGCTAAATTATTGACAACTATATTGTTTGAAAGACCTGCAAGCTAAAAGTGCATATTTAAGGAGAAAGACTGCTGATGTGCAATCTCTTAGGCTCTGACCTATCCGTTGGTATGCAACCTTATCTTCAGAGGACACCTTTGAAATCAACAGGATTCTGTGGATTGAAGGAGATGGGAGCATGTCTCCACTAGTAATGTGTGTGCTGCAGGGATCCTACCTCCCACAGAAGGAACCTATGCGGCACGTCTGACTTCAAAGTCAGCTATCCCTTCTTCCCCTCCTCACATGGGACTGATGAGACACAATTTTTTTCAACAGAAATAACAAAACTGTACAAATTCAAGCTTCAAATGCATGGGCCTTCCAAAGTCAAATGGCCATAAATAGCCTTTATGTATAAAGGGGACATGGATATGATTAACAAGCCAAGATAAAGATGAACTCTAGTGCCATTCTGAGGGTTAATTCTGTATGTTCACTTGACTGACCTACGTGATGCCCAGAGAGCTGGTGAAACATTATTTGTGGGTGTGTCCATAAGGATAGTTCTAGAAGAAATTAGCATTTGACTCAGTGGACTAAGACAGCCATCTTCACCAACGTGGGTGGGCATCATCTAATCCACTGGGTGCCTGAATGGAACAAAAAGGTGAAGGAGGATGAATTCTCTCTCTCTTCTTGAGCTGGAATGTCCCTCTTCTCCTGCCCCTTGGACATCAGAGCTGCTGGTTCTCAGGCCTTTGGACTCAGGGATTTACACGAGGGCTGCCGGGTTCTCAGGCCTTTGGACTTGAATGGATTATGCCACTAGTTTTCCTGGTCCTTCAGCTTGCAGACAGAGGATTGTGGGACTTCTCAGTCCCATAACTGCATGAACCAATTGCTATCATAAATCTACTCTTATAAATATATATCCATATCTACACCTCCACTATACTTACAGCACCTATGTCTACACCTACACCACCTATGTCTACACCTCCACCACCTACACTACATTTACACCACCTACGTCTACACCTACACCACCTGCACACCTACACCACTTACATCTACACCTCCACCACCTACGTCTACACCTCCACCACCTACGTCTACACCTCCACCACCTACGTCTACACCTCCACCACCTACATCTACATCTATACCACCTACATCTACTCTTTCTCCATCTCCATCCTATTAGTTCTGTTTCTCTGCAGGTCTGTGATGAATACTCACAAAGATAGATCTGCCTTTTGATGAATACTTTGAAAGACTGCCTATTAAAGCCAAAAATGCCTTCTGATTTTTTAACTAAAACAACCACTATTTCAACTCCAGCACTGCAACACCACACTTGGCTTTGTGTGTTATAGGACTTACAGCTCTGAAGTTTTATATCACAAACTTGTCTCCTGTCTCCCCACATCCCCACCCAGGAGCATAAGGTCTCTGATGAAAAGGATTTTGTCTGTCACATTAATTTCTATATCTCCAGTGCCTATCGACAATGTCTGATCTAGAACAATAAGTATTTGGTGAATAAATGACCAGAAGTGGCCTTATCTTACAGATCAGTGATTTTAAGCTGAAAGGCAATTGTAAAAGAAGGGGGAGAGTGCAGATAAACAGAAGAATTTGTAGGATTGTTAAATACTGTGAGTATATCTTCTGAGATGGTGGCCCTAGGTTATAGAGTGCCTAATAGAAACTTAGAGCTTTGGGAACTTTACTAGAATTTCCAATTTTCTCATAACCTGTGGGAGGCTGATGAAAATCAGTGTTCCTCACACCCATGGTATTTTTACTAGAAACAGAATATAAGCAGCTTTCCCTTCAGCCGCACCCCCTATCTATTCTTTAGTTCTGGGGATAAGACTTCTCAGGAGTGACTCACCCCAAGACTGAAAGTCTTCTTGGACTTCTCTTGGGGATGAGGCTGCTTCAGAGACCTCATGGCTATTCATTAGAAGACATGGCAGGTTGGAAAAGGTCCCCGGGATAATGAGAAAATCCCCATTTTCCCCGATGCCTGTTCTGAAAGTGGGATTTTATGCTCTAGATGGGGAAAGTTACAAATGGAGTGTTTCTCACCTCTTTTTGCATTCAGATGGAGAGACTGTCTCAAGCAGGAAAGTTACCTTTTGAATGTTTTTGTTTTTATTAAAATCTGTCTTAGAAATCACCTTGCTATGCGTTCATCTGACACAAGACCCTTGGCCATTGATTATTTTTTCCAGTATAGGACTCTGGAAACATCTAAGCTTCTCCAAAGCACTGGTTAAAAATGGCCACGTAACATTTTATTGGCTCTGCTAAATTTATATTTAGAGCTAAGACAGTTTATGATTTCAGTTAATAAAATGACTATTTCAGGACACAAATAATAAAAGCAGAGGTTTACCCAGAATGGTGACTATTTTATTAAACATTACATTCCAGTATTACTTATGGTATAAAAACTAAAAGAAAGATATTTTTAAAAGGAAAAAAAGCCTAATTTTATAAAAATATTTTGTTAGAAGGGAATGTTATATTTAAAATTTGAATTAGATGTTCTTGTGGCATAAAGTGAAGCATGGTCAAACATCACAATTTTGGACTAATTGGGGTCCAGGTAAATTACAAAACAATTTCAATGAAATGCAATTTCCGTGCTATCAAGTACTTTAACAAATAGATAAGATGCTCCCTGGCAAAATCATTTTATGTAGCATAGCTAATTCTCTCTGAGTAGAAGGAACAAGTAAATGTTAGTCTAGCTAAGGTCAAATCATCATGAACTCCAAATTAGTGACTTGCAGTTTTCACCATGTATCTAAAGTTCCCAATACCTTTACGTAAGGATTTTAGGGGAAAAAATTTCAATGTTTGGTATACTTCTCCTTCAAACTGTTTGCACCTGAACCCAAAATCTTCATATTTTATTTTCCTGCTGTATTTATTTTTTAAAGATTTTTTAAAATTTTATTTATTTTTAAAATATTTTAAGTAATATAATTATCTAAAGTTTTTTTATTGATTGACTTTTTAAAGATGTATTTATTTATTTTTAAAGATTTTTTTTAAAGATTTATTACATTTATTTTCTATTAGAGAGACGAGTGAGGTGGGGTGGGGGAGCAGGGAGGGCAAGAGGCAGAGGGAGAGAAATAATCCCGAGGCAGACTCCCCACTGAGCAGGGAGCCTGACGTGGCTTGATCCCATGACCTTGAGATCATGACCTGAGCCAAAATCAAGAGTCGGCTGCTTAACCAACTGAGCCACCCAGGAGCCCCAATTTCCTGCTCTATTTAAATTACAACCTATAGGATTCAGTACATTCTGTGGCTACCGCCAATATATTTATATATTTTTAGGGTCCTGATACATGTTAAATTATCCCTTAAATATATAAAACTCAGCCTCGTATGTCAGGACTGCCTAAATGTTTAATATTATCTGCATTAATAAAATAAATTTATCTAATGTGGACCCCTATTTGCAAAGTCAAGCATTAAGAAGTGAACAGTTAAATTAATAACCTAGGAATCTCATCTTGATTGATCAATTAATTGCACATGGAAAAGACTGCTCTGTTACAAGTCAGCATGAAGGCTTTCTGAGATTTCTGAGCAGCTTATATACACTGCAGGGAGAGGCTGAATAACCAAGCTTCGCTTCCTTATGGATTCCACTGGAAATATAATGCTGTATAAACCCCCAGCAAACAGCAATAAATCTGACAAACATTCACTGTGTCTGTGAAGACAGAATGATTCTCCCCAGACAAGCTTTGGAAAATAATGTATTGATTTCTGATGGCAATTTATTGTTCTTTGCGATCGACTGTGCTTATACCGTGCCCTTAAATTATGGTCCTTCCTCTTTCATTTCTGGTCTTTGGAATGTGAAGTCAGAAAGCCAGAAAGCTTCGAAGAGGTTACCTCCAAAATACATGGAATTTAGATGCATTTTCTTTAGTCATAAAATTTCCACTCACCGTGGTCTTTTTTTCATAGAGTCACATTAAATGACACAGCATTAATTCAACATTAGGCTTTCGACTCAAGGACCTCTGACCCACTCAAAACAAAGAGTAGCCGCTGAGTCCTGAAAACCCAGGTCTTCACTCTTCCCAGCTCTTTCCAGAACATTGAATCCCAGGGTCATCCAAGAGGGGGCTTGGGTGACTTGACATTGTGTCTCATAACAGCCATGTGAATTTGATTTGAATCTTTGTCCAAAAAAAAAAAAAAATGATAAAGCTTTTCTTTATTCTGATGGGAATCAGCAGGAATTATTTCTGAGATCCTTATCCATCCATTGCTCTGAGCATTCAAAAAGGAGAAAAACCATTATCCTCTATTATCGGAGATCCTGCTAGAGGAAGTTATTCTCCCAACACCGTTTTTGTTCTTGTTTCTGTTTTTCCCTTTCTTGCTCTCTTGGAGTGGGTTTCAGAGAAGCAGAGCCTGAGTCTGGCTTATTGAGAAAAATACTGAAGGAGAAGCACACTTTCTTCTCCACTGGACTTCAGGTTGGCGTGATGTAGGTCCGGGGCCATTACGTAGAACCAGAGCATGCAGTCAACATGGAAGGGGGCAGAGACAAAAGAGACCTGGCTCCTGATATGGTTTGCCTCCTTGAAAACTAACTCTAATTTAGGATATTTTCATTATCTAAAACAAAAAATCAGATTTTCCCTTTTCTGCTTAGGTCAGTTAGAATAAGAATTTTTATCACTGGCAATCAAAGTTTTAACTAATGGAGACACCATGTGAACTCCTTGCAAATACCAGGAGAAAGAAGATTAAAGAGTCATTGAAACGTCTGTGATTCCAGGTTCACTTGCCTTCTGGAAAATTCTACCTTATGTTCTCCAGCTCTTTTGGTATAATAGAGCTAAATATTCTTCTACTGATTATGAATTACCGGCTATGTGTTCTTGTTCATGTATATAATCTCTTAGCAAAAATTAAGGCTTTAAAAAACACAAATTATGAGAATCCTATCAACGGAAGAGAAGGCATTGAAAGCAAGTACATGATGGTGGTATTTAAGCAAAGAGAAGGTGAGACAAAGGTGATCTGAGATTGTAATTTCTTTTCTGCGCACAACTTTCTTTCTTTTTATAATGAAGTGTTTCAAATCCGGCATACATTCTGAAGTTCACCACAGTCCCTACTCTTAATTATCTTATGCATGGACAATTTCAGTTCAGGCCAGACACAACACTGGATGACTTTCCTTAATGTCTCTGATTTTTAAAATTTATATTGCCTATATGTAAAAATGGACGTGAATGTTTCTTGATGTGATCTTTTATATGGGTAATTATCAACAAACAAAAAAACCCAGAAACGATGGTTTCAAGATGAAGCTTCAGCAGCCAAAAATAAATAAATAATGAACAAATCTACTAACTCTCATAGATGTCTTCAATTTAAAAATAATTTTCAAATTAAAGTACCGTAACAGTAATCCACAGTGAATTGAGACAGAGGTAAAACTGGATGTCAGTTTCATGACAATTCCCAGCCCTCTGGTTCTAAGTGCAGTCTTTCCGCTTCTAGGTATCATGATGCAAACCATCACTTTAATGAAATACAATTGACTATATTTTTTAAAGTGATTAGAAAAAAAAACCTCGCTACTCTATGTCAGTTGCTAATTATTGGTAACACATCTCAAAACTGACTTCAACATACCAGATATCAATGCATCGTGACTGAGAACTGCTCACTTGGAGACTTTATGAGAGAATCCTTCCCCAAGTTTCAAAACGAATTTTGAAAGAAATCAAATCAGAACCTATCCGTCACTCTCTTCTCCAAGCATTTGTTGAAGACTGATTTATGTGCTGGACCAGCAAAACTCAAAATTCTTCATGCCACCATTCATATTAATGGTATTGTATTTCTATCGAGAAAAACATTATCCCGATGTAACATTCTCATGCTCTCCTATTGTGTTCTGTTTGCACTGACCTGAGAGTTCCTTCATGAAAATGCACAATCTCCTGAGGACAGAAAACTATCATGTTCAACAATGTACAGTGAGTACCTAGCAGGGTAGCTGGCAAATAACAGATGTTTGTGAAGTGGTTATTGAATGAAAGAATAAATCACAGAGCTGCCACATATTCTAAAACAAAAACAAAATAACAAAATAACCAGGTTATTACTTATGATTTGCCCACTGCAGCCATACTTGTAGAGATATTTCCGACTGGTTCTACCAAGTTCCACCTTGACCAGGAGAGCAGGGTCTCCCCCTTCACATCCCCTCCCAGTGGGTCCATCTCTCAGATCCTCTCTCCCGAGGAGTTGAAGAGTACCCAGGCTGTTACATGGCGGATCTTCCAGTGATGACTAATGCCAGCAACTCTGAGAATCTTTCACTCCCCGTCCTGCTTCTCACAATGAAATAGTCTTTGCATCCCTCCCATGCTGAGGACACATGGTCTCTCCCAGGCATCCAGCTTCTCTAGAATTTGAGTCTCCTGTTCAACTAGCATCTTTCCCTCCTCTAGCCTCGGAGAGAGGAGAAACTGCTATTCCAAGCGCAGATCCAAATCTTTATCGCCTTGTTAGCCTGTTGAATTCTTTGACGATTTTTACTTCTGTGTGGTCTTGGGTGGCTGAATACACAGGCAAAAGGTGGATTAATATGTTGAGATATAACACTACTTCATGTCATTAACAATTTTTTTTTAAAGATTTTTTTTTTTTTTTTATTCATGAGAGACAGAGCGAGAGAGAAAGGCAGAGGGAGAAGCAGGCTCCCAAGGAGCAGGGAGCCCGATGCGGGACTCGATCCCAGGACCCTGAGATCATGACCTGAGCCGAAGGCAGATGCTTAACCATCTAAGCCACCCAGGCGCCCTGTCATTAACAATTTTTTATAAATAAGACTTCTAATGACTGTACAACTGTCCATTTCATGGAGTTGCTATCATTTTTAATGGTTGGACATAAGTTTTTAAAAGGATTTTAAGCAATCCTGAAATGAGTGTTCTTGTACTTAAATGTTTGTGATTATTAACTATTTACCTGGGATATAGTCTTAGGTGTGGATATACTATGCAAAATGATTGATTTTTCAATGACAAATTCTGTACTGGGATATACTAGACAACAGAATATTGCTTGATTTGAAAGAGTCATATAAAAGATATAGAGAATTGGGTCACCTGGATGGCTCAGTCAGTTAAGTGGCTCCCTTTGGCTCAGGTCATAATTTCAGGGTCCTGAGATCGAGCCCCACATTGGGATCCCTGCTCAGCGGGGAGTCTGCTTCTCCCTCTCCCTCTGCTGCTCCCCCTGCTTGTGCTCTCTCGCTTGCACTCTCTTTCTCTCTCAAATAAATAAAATCTTTAAAAGATATGGAGACAATGCCATATAAGCAAGAACTCCCTGAAGATTGGTCTGCACATCCCAAGAATATTCCTTCTGGAAATTTTATTATTTAGAGTAAGAGACTGTACCACAGCCCCTCAAAAGTGTGATAGATCAAATGCAATGGCATGTTTTCGAGGTGTTTGAGAGAGGGAAACTGCCAAACTGAAGTTCTATCTTCTGCGTCTCCCTCTCCTGTCCATTAAGTAAGGGTATCATTCCGGCAGGAAGCCGGAGTGCAGCTGAGTACCTTCAGCTGGATAACAGTCTTAATAAGGCAGGAATCCACCCTAACAAGCATCATATTTGCTGTATTTGAGGGACACAATAGAAGTCGGAGCGGTTTTATTTCCCGCCAGTTCCATTCCAAAAGCAAGTAAAATGCCTTTTCTTCTTGGTGGGCATATGGAAAGCTTATGAATGCAATAATGAGGACTCCACAAGCCCATTTGGACCCTAGGGAGTTATATAACTTTATCACTTTTTTTTTTTTTTTTTTTTTTTTGGTTAGAAAAACCCAGTGATGCCTTCCATTACCTCCTACACCCAGCCACCTACTGCATCCCTTGAGATGTTCCCAATGACACAGAGGCTAGTGTTAATGTACATAGGTTTATGGCTTAGAAAATGAGGGCAATTTTATTTGACTACTCCCTTAGGATTTCCAAAAATACCATCTTCTTTATATGCATACTTGAAATCACAGGCCATTGCCTTCAAGAATATTCCCATCTAGGATCACTATAGAACTGGAGGGGCCCAGTGCAGAGGAAAACATGGAGCCCACTGTTCAAAAGTTATTAAGAATTTTGCAACAGTGATAGCACAGTATACATCAAACTTAAGGTCGTTCTAAGGGTGTGGGGTCCTCTCTGGTTGCAGAAATCCCCCATCTAAAAAAAATAAAGCACATGACCACTTTCATCACAAAGTCTCCGAAAGCACAGCCCTTTACAGTAAAGGATGAGTCTGGAGGGATTTAGTAATTTTCATTCGGATTAAAGAATATGCTATAGATAATAGATTGAACCAGTATTTATAAAATTGCCAGTATTTTTTACCTACAAACACAGCAATTTCATACGATTCAATATAATTCATGGTAACTGTCAGGGTAGTACATTTTCCTCAGGATTAATAATCTTTTGAGTTGGCACAACAAAAAGTAGAGGAGATGATGATAACAGTTGTCACACATGGGCTTTTTTTTATGTTTGATGTTTGTACTAAGCTTGTATTGCTCTGCATGTGTGTGTGAGAGTGTGTGTGTGTGTGTGGTTTATAAAAGTAATACCTCTGCATTGCACATACCTGGAAAATTTTACAAAATTAGTTTTATTTTTATTTATTTTTTTTAAGTAGGCTCCATGCCCAGTGTGGAGCCCAGTGTGGGGCTTGAACTCATGACCTTGAGATCAAGACCTGAGCTGAAATCAAGAGTCAGACGCTTAACCGACTGAGCCACCTAGTTGCCCCCAAAATTATTTTTAAAACAAGCACAATTATATATTAACATTCTCCCTTTAAAAATTGTTTGATTCCAATTATGCAGCCATCAAAAGGAATGAGATCTTGCCATTTGCAACGACGTGGATGGAACTAGAGGGTATTATGTTGAGTGAAATAAGTCAAACAGAGAAAGACATGTATCATATGATCTCACTGATATGAGGAATCCTTAATCGCAGGAAACAAACTGAGTGTTGTTGGAGTGGGGGGTGGGGTGGGAGGGATGGGGGGACTGGGTGATAGACACTGGGGAGGGTATGTGCTCTGGTAAGCGCTGTGACTTGTGCAAGACTGTTGAATCTCAGATCTGTACCTCTGAAACAAATAATGCAATATATGTTAAGAAAAAAAAAAAAGAAGAAGAAGAAGAAGGTAGCGGGAGGGGAAGAATGAAGCGGGGGAAATCGGAGGGGTAGACGAACCATGAGAGACGATGGACTCTGAAAAACAAACAGGGTTCTAGAGGGGAGGGGGGTGGGAGGATGGGTTAGCCTGGTGGTGGGTATTTGGGAGGGCACGTTCTGCATGGAGCACTGGGTGTTGTGCACAAACAATGAATCATGGAACACTTCATCTAAAACTAATGTTGTAATGTATGGGGATTAACATAAGAATAAAAAAATTTAAAAAAAAAATTGTTTGATTCCAGTGTTTTGTTAGGTGGATAGATGGATGGATGGATACATACATGCATGCATACAGACATAGTTAGATACGTAGATGAATTTTATTACAACATTGGATTATACCATGTGGGCAATTTTGGTTTGCTACTTTTTTTTTTACAAATTGTCATGTTAGGAGCATTTATATATGTCCAGAGTTTGAATTGTGTGATATTTCATCACATGGAATTGCTATAATTTATTCAGTCATTTCCCTGTTGTTGGATATCATTTTTTAAACTATTGTCGGCAATCCTGGAATGAACATTCTTCTGCTTAAATTTCTGCTGCATATCATGGATTACTTCTCTAGGGACAACTTCTAGACATGCAATTGCTGCTTTATGAACATCTGAACAGGAGAAGATCTTCCTCCACTGCCCTATACCCGTAGTAGCTTTAGGGAAGCATCGATTATTTCTTGTTGGCTCCTTCTTTTTAAATACAGAAAGAAAGTGGGAACATAGTCTCAATGTGGAAGATGCAGTAGTTCAGAATAACATATTAATAAACCTTCCTTTGTTCCTCCCCCCGCCCCTGCCACATATATGGGAGCGCTCGCCTGGCATTGAGACTCTCACCCCAGAGAGAGTTGCTGCTGATATTCTGGTGCATCTGCTTTCCCATGTTTACTGTGCAATGACAGGCATATATATGCCCATAAACATATACTTCTTACACTGTTGTGATCATACTACTCACATTGCATCACAGTGTGATTTTTTTTCATTTGACAGTATATCTTAAGTAATTTTTCATCTTTGTAAAAATCGGTGTATGTCATTCTTTTGTAATGGCATTCCACTATGTGGATGAAATATAAATTAGGCATCTACTGACTACTTGACATAGTAATACATTTATTTATTCATCTGTTTACTGTGAATCTGATACCCCACAGGAAGGTAAGTTCCATGAGGACAGGGTCATTGTGCGTCTTGTCCAGCCTGAATTTCCAAAAGCTGTATACTGTCTTGAAGAAAGTAATGAAGGGGTAGAAAAAGGACACTTAGATTTTTCTCCCTGCTGCAAGGGATGCACTTGAACACACATCTCCAACCACATGTTTGAGAATCTCTTTCAAATAACCTCTTAGAAGAAAAAAATCTTGCTCAAAGCAAACATAGTGTTTAATTCATGATAGACACTGCCCTTCACAAAAACTTTACCAGTTTTCACTCCCACCAACAATATATGAGAATGTCTGCTTGGCTACATGCAGGCCAGCATCAGGTATCAATGACTGATTAACATGGTAGTTTTGAGCTTGAGAGCCAGAAGCTCCTTCAGCAAGCATCAGCAAAAGCTCCAAGGACAGCTGCTCAGGCTGTGCACTGCCAAACCCTGGGGGTGCCATTCATATAAGCTATGGTGTTAATGATAGCCATGGGGTCCTTCAAAATGGCGACCCTTGGGGGTGCAAGGGATGATCTCTGAGCATTTGCTCTTTCTTCCCCTAGTACAACTCCTCACAGTTGTCAGCTGGCCAGTCCTACCCATGGAACTTAAACAGACAAAGGTGCCATCTGTGCAGTTGTCGCAGAGATACAAAATCAGCTCTCACCAAAATCACTCAACTTTCATGCCCAGTTTAAAAGGAGAGGAAAAATAATACAGTAGAAGCTATGTTATCAGAACTGGTAGATTGCTAAAAACTAATGATGAGGGGCACCTGGGTGGCTCAGTTGGTTAAGCGACTGCCTTCGGCTGAGGTCATGATCCTGGAGTCCCAGGATCGAGTCCCGCATCGGGCTCCCTGCTTGGCAGGGAGTCTGCTTCTCCCTCTGACCCTCCCCCTTCTCATGCTCTCTCTATCTCATTCTCTCTCTCAAATAAATAAATAAAATCTTTAAAAAAAAATAAAAAATAAAAAAATAAAATAAATAAATAAATAAAAAATAATGATGTAAGGTATGGTGATTAACATAACAATAAAAAATTTTTTAAAAAACTGGTAGATTGCTTAGTTAATTGCAAAGGTCATATAAAGTGCAGATCAGACAATAATTATCCATATTATATACTTACACAAACATAAATACATGATATGACACATATAAAAATATAGATCTTTGTATAAATTATATGTATGTACATATGTTGCTAGAACAAAGAGACCTCCCCCCCAAAAAAAACAGATTACTAAAGACAGAAGCTGATTTCTCCCCCACAAAACAGTACAGGCAGAGGAGGCAGAGGTGGTCCGGGGCCACTGGGGTAGGTCTACGTCAGCACAGACCTACCATCACCTCCAGGTCAAGGGGGAGCACTCCCAGCTCCCACAACTGTATCTGTTCTTGCCAATGGGAAGGGAAAGATCAAAGCAAGCACATCTGTTCCTCTTAAGAATGTGATAGAAATGGGACACATCATTTCTGCTCACATCCCTTTGGCCAAGTTTAGGCACATGGTCACACTGAGCCACAAAGACACCTTAGAAATTTATCCTCTAGTCTGGATGGTGTGGCCCAGCTAGAATTCAGGATTTCTATTATTAAGGGAAGAAGTAAAGAAAAAATACTAGTGAAGAATTCACAGTCTCTGCCCTAAGCAGTTTAACTTTTTAAAAAATGTTTTCATTTAAATTCAATTTGGGTAACATACACTGTATTATTAGTTTCAGGGGTCGAACTTAGTGATTTATCGGTTGCATACAACACCAAGTGCTCATTCCAACAAGTGCCCTCCTTCCTGCCCATCCCCCAGTTACTCCATCCCCCTACCCACCTCCCCTCCAGCAACCCTCAGTTTGTTAAGAGTCCCTTATGGTTTGCCTCCCTCTCTGTTTTCATCTTATTTTATTTTTCCTTCCCTTCCCCATGTTCATCTGTTTAACTGTTTAAAACAGAAATCCCCAATCTTCCCATTTTCATGTAGAAGCCTTGAGTGTGGGTCTGCTGATTGGAATTCCACATTTTGTTTCTCACATGAAATATAATGCAAAGTGGAAGTCTCTAATTTCCACTTTCAGTATCTTGAAGATGCTGCAAGACCTCAAGACACTTTTTTTCCACTTTCAGTATCTTGAAAATGCTGCAAGACCTCAAGAAACTTTTACCATAACTTGAGTTTCAACTCCTAGATTTTTATATTTTCACTGTCTTAACATTTGTCTCCCTCACACCTCATCTGACAGCATTTTTTAGCTAATTGCCTTTATCAATTTTTTCCAAAGCATTCAATTTAGTTTCATAGAGATAGTTCTCTTTTCGTACTCATAATTTATCAGTTTACATAATACTTAATTAAACTGTATAATTATAACTGCAAGTACAATTATCATGAACAGATTTAAGACAACACAGCTAACATTTGGTAAACACAAAGTTTAATAGAAGTGTGTGAGAGAACTAGATATTAACCCACCAGACAAGTGTAGCTAGCACAGAGGTAGAAGCCGTCAATGTGCTTTGCAGAGACAAGGAGGGGAGTCACTTAATCAGGCAAGCTGGTTGAGTGGAGATCAATTAACCTTCAACAGTGCCAGCAACTATCCCCTCCATCCACCCAATGCACAAGTTACTCCAGAGTGAGTGCTATGGGAAAACACAAATCTATTTCTTCCCCCATCCCCTCTCTCAATTATCCTTCAAAGTATTAACATCAGAGTATGGAACTTAAGGATACAGAACTCACTTTTCTACAGCATTGCATTCATGTGGTGCTTAGCCAGAAAACACAGAGATCTCTTCTTACCCGAGAGAAAAAAGCGGCCAGGTTGAATTCTTTGACCTACCGTATGTCAGTTTCCAACAGTATGCCTCTCTCAGAGGTTTTTGAAGATGGTTCTCCCGGCAGATGATTTTTGTCTTACGTCCTGACCTTAGAACTTTACCTCAGATGGAATGGGAATCTACTGAGATGGCTTTTGTTCTAAAAAGTTGCCAATGCTTTGCAATTTAGTCTTAATGTATAGACAAAATACTAGAATAATTTCTCAGCAGCATTTGGTGTCGTCGGGCATACTCTGACATTTGCAGAAATGTATCAGTCTCCCAGAGTCTCATCTGATCAATTAATTGCCATCTCATCTCCCCCGACCCTATTAAAAAAATAGCACAGTGCTTGTGTAATGCCATCCTAGGAGGACTTATTACTAAATAATTGAACAACATCGATCTTAAAATTGAATTACCAGACTCAGGACATTTCCTTTATGTTAACAAAGAGTGACTGATTCGTGTCGAAAACCAGCCCACTGGTACATTTAGAAACTTTGGGATTCTTGGTTTATTTTGAAAGTAAAGAAATACTTTCTTTTATTCATTTAAGACCAAGATATAACCATTTAAGTCTTTCTTTGATTTTTTATTTTACGGCAGGTAGTTAATAACTTACATCAGACAATGGAATAATGTTAAAGAGTATCTTTCCTCTGGAGAACGAAACAGTGTTCTTTTTCTTTTTTTTTTTTAATATTTTTATTTATTTGAGAGAGAGAATGAGAGAGAGAGAGCATGAGAGGGGGGAGGGTCAGAGGGAGAAGCAGACTCCCCGCTGAGCAGGGAGCCCGATGCGGGACTCGATCCCGGGACTCCAGGATCATGACCTGAGCCAAAGGCAGTTGCTTAACCAACTGAGCCACCCAGGCGTCCCCAGTGTTATTTTTCCTAGTGGAGTAATGTCTTCATAAATCTCTGTAAAAGTATGCTTGTGTTTACAAACATAGTATTTGTTGCTGAGCCTGAAATATGGAAATATTCTGCTATTTTTCTTGAGATGGAAACATGTGTTTATGTATTCATCAAACATTTACTGAGATCCTACTTTGTGCCAAACTTATTCTGGGGGCCAAGAATACAAAGCAGAGAGAATCTCTTTTATAAGAGCACTAACCCCATTCATGAGGGTTCCACACTCCCGATACCATCACATTGGGGGTTAGATTTGAACGCATGAATTTTGGGGGGATGCAGACAGTCTGTCTATAGCACTAATCTTGGCCCCACTATCTCTGATTGATGTTTGAAATCCCCCTAAGGACAGGGAATGAAGCCAGAGAGTGGTCCTTAGCATTTGAAGGCTATAGCAGAATTATATCAATTTAGGGAAAAACGAAGCCCATAATACTTAGCATTTTTATAATGGAAAAGTAAAATCCTCCCAGGGTTAAAAATCCATATATTTGATGTGAATGGGAAGACTCAAGCCTTCATTTGTTACATTATAATAGGAACCCCAGGTGTACCTCTCTCAAGGTTATGGCAAAGTGAAATTACTGTGCTATAAAACTGTCATGAGGGGGTAACTCCTGAAACGTGTTAGCAGAACTGCTAGAGAGCCACAAATGACAGGCTGGGAAAATGCCCCGCACCATTTGTAGAGACCAGGCCCTGCCACATTCAATTGGGTTTCAGAAACTCATCACAAATCCAAATTTCTGAAATACTGAATACTAAATTCTCTACATGACGCCCTAGCAATAGGTAAATGTGAGTCTGGAGAAATGTCCAGCAATGAAATGACCTCATCCAGTAAAGTGAATATCGACCAAATTTCCACCATGTGCTGGGAACTAAGGATTCACATAAGAAGTCAAATAACGCCGAGTGCCTACCATGTGCTGGGGACCATTCTGAGCAGCTAATTTACACAGATCTACTTTCTACTCACAAGGACACTTCAGAGGAATATCGCCATTCTACACATGAAGAAACTGAGGCACAGAGTTGTTATGTAGTTGTCCCAAGGTCAGATAGCTAATGAGCAACATGCCCAAAATTCAAACTCAGATAATGTGCTGCAGGGATGTGATACTAAGTTGAGATAAACAAGATATTGCAGAAGAATAGGGTGAATTTCTAGGGTCTCCTCATCTCTCACTTGTAAAGTCAGTCATTTTACCCCTTATTAAAAGAATATCCTTGATATTAGAAACAGGGTCATCTGGCTACAGTTAGGTCCCTGAAACCTAAAATCGCACGCTGGAAGAGCCATTAGAGTATCTAGTTAACCTCCTTCCCCGTTTTACACTTGAAGAGTCTGAGACACCAACAAGTGACAGCTTGTTACAGTCATAGATAATCATTAATCGTATACCTGCCTGAAAAACAAGGATTCGGTAGCCAAAAATGTTTAAAAGAAAACTAACTAAAAAATAAAAAAGACTAAAGAAGGAGAATCTGATCATTAAGAAAGAAACTTGTTTATTACCAGGAGCTAAAAGTTTGCAAGAATGATTAAGGTCTTCTACTTAACTAAAGCAAAATTGTGCCCTGGATATTTGCATGCAGCTGTGTGTGTATTCCAGGGTAACATTTGCCCTGAAATCTTCCTCCAGTTTCTCTTGACAGCAAAGTAACCTAAATGTACAGCTGAATAAGTCCTACTTTAAGGTTCCTTTTAGGGAGATTATACCTTGCCAGTTAGAAGTAAATTTCCTCACCTTGTTTGCTATTACTTAGACCTTTCTGTAAATTTAGTACTTTCACACATCTTACAATAATGGGTCTAAGACATTTGTAGCAAAAGAAGATTACCTTGCCTTTTCTCCCTCAATTTTTTTTTTCTCCCTCAATTCCACATGGAGAAAAATCACACTCATAAAGTCCAAAGAGGACATTAAGAAAAAGCAGAGGTGATTCAGTTAATGTGTCTGCACACGGGTACACATTCATCTCAACCTGTACCAGCTACTGAGGGCAAGAACTTAGCTTTCTTACAACCTAAACCTTTGGAGGAAGCCACATGAAATGGTAACTACTCTGCCTTTGCTCAGCCTGAAACTTGGTCCCAAAGTCAGAGAGAGCATTCCACCTACATTCCTTCAGAGTATTGGCTCTCAGGAGGGGCAATGCCATTGTCTAGGGGGCATTTGGGAAACCCGTGGGGGCATTTTTATTGTCATAATATTTAGGGGTGATTCCAGCATTCAATGGGTAGGCCAAAGGGGCTAGATGTCCTCTGAAGCACTGGACAGTCCTGACCTAATGGAAGGTTGTTTCCACATCGGCACGACTTTCAAATGGACCCACCGAACATATAGAAAGAATGTATTTTGCATAATTTTAATAAAAGTCAATTTTTCAGGAATGCAATTATCCTATAATCAAGGCAATTGTTTTTTTCTTAATTCTGTTGAAGAGGCATGTATTTTGCTACAAATATTACCAAAAGTTATTTGTTCATCATTTTGGAAAAATCACGTGAAAAAGACACCACCCCCCGGGGTCACTGGAGTGGCCCGTACAACTCATCTGAATCAGTCTGCATTGGCAACTTCCACAAATACCAGGATTCTGTGTAGATGTATAGGGCCCAGCACAGACATGCCCTGGAATGTGCACATTGATCGATTAATCGATCACTTGATCTCTCTTATCTATCGATCCCTGGACCAGCACTGAGCCACCTCTACCTCCTCTGCCAATACTGTTTGATGGGTGAGAAATCAACTTTCATCTCCCTAATCCATCGTATTTGGGGGTCTCCTCATCACAGCAGCATGGAATGGACCCTAACTAAAACACAAACCTTCAGACAACGTGAACTTGTTTGCCTCAACACAGCTTAGTGCCTCGTCATCTCAAGGCCTTCAAATCTTTAGTAAAACTTTTCCACGTTGCAAGTGCTGGTGTGATTGGGATATGTTTGTGGAACCAGGAGGCAGGGCTGCATTCACCATCTGGGTTGGACATGGTGTGCACCTGCCAGGATGTAAGCGCTTCTACTCAGAGTCACCTGTGAGTCTGCCCCAGCCCGTCCTATTCTCTATGATCAAGTTCAAAGATACCCAGATAAGAATTTGGATGTCTGCAAGGCTTGAAATAAGGATTTGAGCTACACTAGTAGACCGAATCATATGAAGTGGCTGATATCCAATTACATTTACCCTAAAAATCTTAATCACTGATTTCACAATAATAGAGAGCAAGGAACTACATTGTCTAGCTGGCAATTGGGTTAGAGTAAATTCAAACTCTCCAGTAATCAGATCTGCTGGGCCACCATCGTAGGTGAAATTTATTGACTATGTCCTGTTTTTCTTTGTGCAGCGAACACATAAGACAAAAACCAGGAACACAATAGGCATTCAATAAATATTTGATTAATTAACTAAATAAGTAATGATGGACTCCACAAACCCAGAAGGATTCAAGAAAAGCAAGACAAAGAATTCACAATGAATTTGTAGAGCCCGTTTAAGCACCGGGAAATTGGATGAGTGTGTACAGAGGGGGCTTGGATTGCATGACTTTTAAGTCATACCTTAAATGGGAATCTTTGGTAAATGTCAAAAATTAACATCTAGAATGCATCATCTAAAAGGCTTCATTTGCAAGTTTAAAAGATCATGAAGATAACATATAGCCCTATAATTCTAGAATGCATAGTTTGAACAAGGACTGTTCTGCAAAAGCCTCCTGTTTCAAAAACCAGTGTTCTTTCCGATTATTCATTTTGTCTACTTTCTGGCTTATTGTGAAGTTAATTAATTTTACTGTGACAGCGAAAAGAAATAATCATCAATATGTCTAAATATTAGCTTGTTTCTATCCTCATGGCTTTCTCAGGACTTAATAGGGGGTTATAGGATAAAACAGATGCTATCGGCAATAAATGAGAACAGAAATAAACAACAGTCAACCTGCTTCCTTATTCTTCGGAGAAGACAGGAAATAAGCTAAGTATAGAAGTTATAAAGGGACGGCATGAGCTGTGTGGATAGAGCATTCCAGGCAATTGCTTTTTTTTTTTTTTTATAGGAACCTGATTGATATGTTATAGGATCAGCGAGAAGGCCATGTAGCTGGAGCAGAAGGAAGGGACAGGGAGGCAGCAGATAAAAACCAAACCAAAACAAAACAAAACGAAACAAAACAAACAGCCAGGGAGAGGGAGAACCACAGAGAGGGCTGTTAGCCTCTCTAAGGACCTTGGCTTTTTCTCTGAGATGGAAAGTTATTGCTTAAGACTTTAAGATTATTCCACCTACTTCCTAGTCAGGAAAGCAAACACATCTCTGGGTGAGAGATTAAGGGAAAGAGAAAGACAGCGAATAGGATGGAAGAAAGTCAGGAAAAGGTTGTCTTGACAGCTTAATTGTAGCTTTCCCATTTTCCTCTTTCTGCTTACTTTCACCCAACAAAAATTCAATGCCGAAGTTTTTCTATGAGTTTACTCACTTCCTTTTATTTCTTTATTACAATCAAGTGGAATTTACACATTAAGGGCATAGGATGGTAAAAATAACAGAGAAAGAATGTGGGGCTTTGAAATATGGAAATATGATTCTGTCTTTGGACTCATTCCTTTGGGTTAATCTTGGTGATAGTTCTTTTGGCAAGAACAAATACCTTTGAGGGGGGGAAAAAAGGGGATATATATTTGAATAAAGCACATTGGATAAGGGTGACTCACCAGATCATCATTTCTCCGTATGGTCCACACAGGAAACTGAAATCCCCACTCACTCTCAGCAATCAATTTTTTTAACCTTTCAAGGAAATTTTCCTGTAGAAGGGAGTAATTGTATATAATCAGATTTAATTCTGTTAAGTGAAATGGATGCAGTATCCTTGCCCATGATGCCAGCAAGTTGCTTGCCTGGCCTTTTTGAGTGTGTCAGCAAGAACGCCAACAGCAACAGGGAAGCATCCTGTTCAAGGCCATTTCTCAGATACAAGGAAGATAATAATGATCTTTTGAGTTGAAGACAAATATGACAAAGAATCCTTCTTAAATCTCTGTCAGCTGTTTTCCTTCCAGATTAGAGAAAAGCCCGGGAAATGTCACATCCAGATTCTAGAGCTGGGCATGCCTTCTTGCAATTCATGCATCAGGAGACACTGCCTGATAGAATAGCAACTAGAATAAGAAACTGAATTGCTCCAATTTCTCAGAAATTAGGTCGTTGTTGTTTTTCTACAAATTCATGGGCAGAGAGAGAATGGATCCTATCTTTTGGAGTTAGGCTTCAGGTGTAAGTTAAAAAGATCGGGAAGGTCCCCTTCAACCCTGTTCCAGAATTCTAAGACAGCGGAAGATGAGAAATTCAGGAGGAATTGGCAAGGACATTCCCTAGGAAATGAAGCAAAAGTTGCTGGCTACGTAAATAGCTAAGATGATTTTTGGAGAGATAAGGGAGAATTTTATAAATGAATTTGCACTACATTTTTTTTTTGGTTTCTTTCCCTTGTTTTAATCCACTCCTCCAACCAATATTATTGGGTGCTGACTAAATGCCAGACACTCTTCTGCATATTAGGGATTTAGGGTGAACAAGACAAATAAGATTTCATCCCAGAAGGAACTTACATGCTAGAGAAGGAGAACATCAGTAAGTACATAAACAGACGAACAGGATAGTTTCAGTTAGTGATGGGGCTATGGAGGAAATTTTTTTTAAAAAGATTATTTATTTATTTATTTATTTGACAGAGAGAGACACAGCGAGGGAGGGAACACAAGCAGGGGGAGGGGGAGAGGGAGAAGCAGGCTTCCCGCTGAGCAGGGAGCCTGATGCAGGACTCGATCCCAGGACTCTGGGATCATGACCTGAGCCGAAGGCAGACGCTTAACGACTGAGCCACCCAGGAGCCCTGGAGGAAATTTTTTAAAGTGCAACACAGAAAGGCTTTGGGGAAAGTAACAGAATCAGGAAAACTAAGACCTCATTGAGAAGATTACGATTGAGTTAGGGCCTGAAGGACAAGGAGGAGCTTGGCATGTGACAAGCTGGGGACAAAGCCAGAGAAACAGAAGAAGGTAGGAGCAGGTGGACTGGCCGGAGATGATAAGGAGCTTAGCCCATTTGAGAAAAAGTTAAAAAGGCCAGTGTGAGATCAGGTCAAGGTGGTGACCAGGGATCAGACCTCCTAGAACTACAGAGATGGAATGACGGCCTCAGGTCAGGCATGTGGAGAAACGGACGGAGATGGAGGTTTGCCTGGAGGAAACCCTTGAGCGCAGCGAGCCTGGGAGAAGTGTAGGAAACAGCACTGAACAGAGGCGAACGTGAAGTTCCAGGCAGGCCCCAGCAAAGACCTCCGTGGACCCCACTGCGGCTCTGAGCTGGGACATCCTGGTACAGTCGTCCTATCTTTGGTCCGTGAGGCCAAGTCTGCATGTCTGCCCCTCCTTCCACTGGCCAGCTACGCCCTGGGACGGGAACTTGTGCAAAGTGGTTCTCTCCAAGCGAAGGCAATGTGACAAGAAGACATCAGCTGAAGGCCATGGGGCACCAACACTCCCAGCAGCTGCAGAAATGGCCCCTCAGTCCTGGAAGAGGGTTCCGTGGGACCCTCGAGCACCCACTATGATGACCACGCCGGCTCTCATTCGAACCGGGATAGTTTTAACGATGAACGGGGTCCTTATTCATAATTAAGTAGGGGAACTAGGTGCATATCAAGACTGTCCCAGATAAGTTGACAAATGCATTCCCTCAGTCACAGGCCAGAGGAGAGAGTCTGGGTCTTGTCCTAAGTGCTGTGGGAGACCAGGCACATCATAGTCCTCACAACTAAGGAGTCCCACATCCTCTCCCCCTGAAGACCCAGCTGCCGGTCTCTCAGAAAGAAAATCATTTCCCTCCGCACAGGGGTGCTGCCACCACCACTAACTGACTCTGGCTTCTGTCCTCGGGGGGCTTTCTGGGCCCTGGCCGCTTCCTCGGCCCCCGGTCGCCTGCATGCCTCTCGTATTGAATTTCAATACTGCAGTGGATTTCCCAACCACTAAACTGATTTAAAGATGAAATGGAAAGAGCTCGATATCACCGAGATGGTAAAATTACAGATTCTGTGCCACGAAAGCAAAGTGAATAAAGGCTTTGAATTCCCGACAGAGACTGAGAGCCAAGGGCGGAGGAGTGGGGGTTCCCCAGGGCTGCCCCCCACCCCAGGAGAGCAACTCCACCAACACTGGGAATGAGCGCCCTCCCCCCCCAAGCAGGAGTTCTACCACGGTTTTGCAAAACAGGGTGTCAGACTCTCCTGCCTGCTCTCTGAGCGGGCCAGTCAATTCACAGGGGGTGGGAGATGGAGAACAGTGCCCTGAAGTCGGATCCTTAATTACCGAGGGAGATCAGAGATAGGATTCAGGGAGTCTGTAAACTCAGATGCAAAAATAATAATAATAATAATAATCACCTTTTTATTTTCAGTCTCTAACTTAAAGGTAGCATTCCCTTCCACTGGGGATGTGGGCAAGAAACCACAACAGAATAAAAACACCTATGACTTTACCACCAACAGAGATCACCTGTAAGTTCATACCCTCATATAGTTCTTTCAGATGCCCCAAAATAACTTTTACTCTCATCACTAGTTTTTAGTAATAGTAGATTCATTACTAAGATCTTGTTTTTCAGTGTGTGAATAAAGAAATACAGTACCTACACTACGATGGTATGCTTGTAGTTGTTGAAATATTTTGAAAACTATTGTAATAGCATTGATTATTGTTTGCAACCCTATGCATTTCTGGCATGTGCTTAAAACCTGTATTGTGATGGGGCGCCTGGGTGGCTCAGATGGTTAAGCGTCTGCCTTCGGCTCAGGTCATGATCCTGGAGTCCTGGGATCGAGCCCCCACATCGGGCTCCCCGCTCAGCGGGGAGTCTGCTTCTCCCTCTCCCATTCCCCCTGCTTGTGTTCCCCTCTCTTGCAAATAAATAAATAAATCTGTCAAATAAATACATAAAATCTTAAAAAAAAAAAAAAACCTGTATTGTGATGGGGCACCTGGGTGGCTCAGATGGTTAAGTGTCTGCCTTCGGCTCAGGTCATGGTCCCAGGGTCCTGGGATCGAGCCCCGCATCGGGCTCCCTGCTCAGCGGGAAGCCTGCTTCTCCCTCTCCCACTCCCCCTGCTTGTGTTCCCCTCTCTCGCTGTGTCTCTGTCAAATAAATAAATAAAATCTTAAAAAAAAAAACAAAAACCTGTATTGTGATGGGGCACCTGGGTGGCTCAGATGGTTAAGCGTCTGCCTTCGGCTCAGGTCATGGTCCCAGGGTCCTGGGATCGAGCCCCGCATCGGGCTCCCTGCTCAGCAGGGAGTCTGCTTCTCCCTCTCCCTCTACTGCTCCCCCTGCTTGTACTCTCTCACTCTTTCTGTCGAATAAATAAATAAAATCTATTAAAAAATTAAAAAATAAATTAAGACCTGTATTGTGAGAGGGTTCCATTGATTTCACAGGCCACCTAATGGGTCCATGGAGAACACTGGTGAGAGCTGAGTCCTATTCTCCTGTAGTTGGGGGTATGGTACTACATCTTCACTTACTAGCATGTACAATTCTCAGTCCTCATTTCAAGTAGACAAACATTATCAGATTTCTTTTGTTTTCTTTCAACCAAATGTGGGGTTACTCTCTAAATCTGTAAAGGCAGCTCTGCATAACTCCCCCCCTCCAGGGCTCCCCATAATATAATCGAGGTGGGGGGTAGGAATTTGCAGTAGCTGGTAATACAGTTCTACTCATACGAGATTCATTTTCAACAGCCCTAGATTTCAAAATACATCATAGGTGGGGAGGGAGGTAGTGAAGGGAAAGTTAAAAGGTGACAAATAAGACAATTCATTGAGTCTCTCATATTCTGAGGTCTGGAAAACACGGACTGACCTACAGCTAACTTAGGAAGGCGGCAAGAAATGTCTCTTAAAATGCTGGTGCCAAGAAATTGTGGTTGTCATCGGGGAGCTGGCCCCATCTAGTGAAATGATCTTTAGAGTGTTCTCTTTATGAGGGACAGAGGTTGCCACTGTGTGTTACAGAGAACCAGTTTCAAATGTACACTCTTTCTAGGGAGGGAACTCAAACACTTCAACTATGTGAAATTCTTCACACCCCCTTAAAATAAAAAAGTCTACTTCTGTCATTGTCATATCATCTCTAAAAAAATAAACAGTCTTTCAGAATCAATTTAACTCATTGCTCTTAAATATTCAAACTCTGTCATCCCACAACCCAAAACATGCCTTTGAAATCATTTTTTTATGACCATCAAGCATGCTAATGGCCTTTTCTAAGAGCAGCACCCGTGGGTAGTATAATGAAATTTCCTTTCAGGGACTGAAGATCACCTAGTATTGTCTCCTGAAAATCAAATCAGTTATGACCTTCCTGTTTCCGGCGCATGCAGTGGTCCTGGGGTCTTCCATCTGCTAAAGTATCATGGCCTAGTTGGCCTGGGATTGTCCCAGTTTATTCTCTTGCCCTGGAATAGTGTCCCCCCTCCTTCATCTTCAAACGTGTCCTGGCTTAGATGATGAGTTTCATGGTCACCCTGGCCATCGGTCCATACAGGTTATACTAGATGCCCCCTCCCTATGTGTCTGGGCCATCTAGGTGTAGGGGCTTGGCTATTCCTGGACCCCTTCCTAGGGAAAGCCATCTCCCCAGAGGCCTTGACACCTGCACAGGACTCTGCCACCAGGTTCTAAAAGGGTCCCTGTTTTCTTTCCTGGCTGCATTACAGAATTTCTCCTAACACTTCTCTGTAGGCCCTGGACTCCCATCCAAGGGTGAATGTTTTAATACAAGGAAGAAAGAAAGAAGATGGCAGATGGCTATTGGTTTTGAGCCTGTGAAACACAAATTTCCACTGAGACAAAGAGACACAAAAGGACTTCTGTGTGCACAAAGTTTAAGACTTTGGAAGGTGCTAAGAGAGATTACTAGATCCCCTTTCAGTGGAATGCTGGAGCCTCTCCAGGAATGATCTTCTCCTATGGGAGCGTGCACCTTTGTTTTGACTAGGTTGTTTTCTACAACTCTGTAGAAATACAAGATCTCCTGTAGAAAACTGGTAATAATGCAAATGTTGCTTGTCCATACACACACAGTCCGTCCAGAGCAGAGCAAATTTCTCCTCCTTTCTATAGAAAAATCCAGATTCCACCTATTTGTAAATTTATGTCAGCATTCCTAATCCATAAAAGTATAGTAGTTCGAATTCTCCTTTGAAGCAATTGTAAAACCTTATTGGTCTCTCATTAATGAGTTAAGCAAAATCTTTGACAGGTGTTCATTTTATATCTGTATGGAAGTCATGATTTTATCTTTTTTTGGAAAATTATCCTTCAACACCTGGTTACCTCCTGGAAACAAATCAGCAGAAAGAGGAAAATAAAGGGAGGAGAGACACAAGTTAATAGCTCAATAAAATACCATGTTGCACCTGCTTATTCTTCCCCCTTTCCAGTCACACAGACAGGGATGACTGTAACATGTGCATGATAAAGCTTTGAACTTGAAACTTGAATTATATCTATTTACTTCTGGATTTTCTTTTCTGGTTCTTGAGGCTAATTCTTATACTTTAAACTCTGAACACAGCTCTCAGCAAATCTATGGATTCCTCCCTTGGTGGTTGACATTAGCATTTTCCCCAGAGAGTAATTGTGAAGACTATTTTTGTTCTTTTTGCATTAAAATGACAGAATTGAATAGAATTTGCATATGCATTCATCTGCCATGCTTGAACTAAAGTATTACCCTTCAAAATCCCAATTCAACCAATTTTGAGTAGCTGTCCAAAATCCCTGGCTGAGCCTGTCAATATTCTTCTCAAATCATGTCCAAGGCTCCCACCGTTGTCCATAGAGTAGGTTCTAAACCACTCACTGTGATGCATTCAAAGTCCTTCAGCACCTGGCTCACCCTCTCCCATGATAGGGCACTGCCCCTGGTACACAGAAGTTAGGCGAAGGATGTATCATTTTCAAACGTTAACAGGTGAGTTCTGTGCCCTCTCTACCATGTTGTACCCTCTACTGTGTTACTCCCTTTCTTTGCCTTATGAACTTTTACTCACTTTGCAAACAGAGCTCTGATTTACCTGACCATCTTTGTCATCCTTTCTACCGCCCCCCCCCCCAATTTAATGGACTCCTTGTGGTCTGTAAACTTATAATACTGTAGCTATATCAGGAATACAACATGTGGTCGTAGTTAGGACTGGCTACAACATTTGCTGGACCCAGTGCAAAACAAGAATGTGGGGCCCCTTGTGCAAAATTATTAAGACTTTGAGATACCTATGAGCAGGGCATGAAGAATTCTGGCTTTAACCTCCCCTGTCTGGGACACTGCCAAAGTTTGGAAAATAGTGTTCTTTCATACCAGGGTGAGCAATTAACTAAGTTTTGTCTTATTAACAGGCTGTACTTCAGTTATTTGGGAACCCAGCTATTGACAAGCTGCCACGTCCTTTGGGAAGTCTTCCAGTTTAGTCCCGAGAGTAAGAAGTCACTTCAAGGAACTCCTAGAGCTTTCTCAGATCCCAGCTATTATCAGGCATCATGGTGTCTCTTGGGTTGATTACTGGTGAGCATATCTGAACTGGGCTGGACTCTCTGAGAGCAGAAGGCCTATATTGTGGGTCTGTACCTACTTCAGTATGCCTGGCCCATATTGGGTACTCAATACTGAAATATGAAAGGATGCTTAAGAAGCAATGAAGATAAATAATATGTCATGGTAGTAAAGACCTACAAAAAAATTGTCCTTCACTGAAAAACATCATAATGTCCATAGCAAATCCATCTGGGTTACCTAACTCTGATTCTATGGGAATTATTTACAGATCTGTAAGTTGGAGATAACTCATAGCAATGTAAAATAATTTCCATGTATAGACATGCAAACTATGCCCAGTAAACATCTGGTGACCTCCCACTCCCACTGCAGAAAAATCTAATGTTACCTGCTTTGGTTTCAATAGTCCTGATCTATAAATATTTGGTATTTCTATTTTTCTTTGAATCAGTTGTGACATCTGCCTAGTTCCCTCATTTAATTAATGAGCTCACTAAAGTTTTAACATGCATACTTTCTTTTATGTAGGAAAATCATGATTTTATCTGTTTTTTTAAAGATTTTATTTATTCATTTCATGGACAGAGAGAGACAGCGAGAGAGGGAACAGAAGCGGGGGGGGGGGGGGGGAGAGGAAGAAGCAAGCTTCCTGCCGAGCAGGGAGCCCAATGCAGGGCTCAATCCCAGGACCCCAGGATCATGACCTCAGCCAAAGGCAGATACTTAACCAACTGAGCCACCCAGGCATCCCATGATTTTATCTTTTTAAAATTATTCTTTAACATGGAAAAAAACCCTGAACTTGTGGAAACAAAAAATAGATTGGTGGTTGCCAGAGGTGGGAATTAGGGGCTGGGGGAAAAGGGTGAAGGTGGTCAAAAGTATAAACTTGCAGTTATAAAATAAATAAGTTCTGGGAGATACTGTACACCATGATGACAGGTCAGTAGTAACATATTCTATATTTGAAAGGTGCTAAGAAAGTTAGTCTTAAAAGTTCTCATCACAAGAAAAGAAATGTAACCAAGTGAGGTGCCAATGTTAAGTAAACTTACTATGGTGATCATTTCATGATATGTACACCTATCAAATAGTTACATTGTATACCTTAACACATGCAATGTTATATGTCAATTACATCTCAATGAAAATGGGAAAAAATAACACTATCCTTTAACAAGGTCTAATTCTGTTATATCAAATATTATTACAGTTTTTAAAGGAAGGAAAGAAGGGAGGGAGGAAGGGGGGGAGAATGCAGATGACCTTTCTATGTATTCCCCTCATTATGACTAAACTCGAGTCAGATTTCTTCCTAAAGAGAGTGCCCACCAAACATGCCCTTTTCTTAAGAGACTTTATTTTAGAAAACTTGCAATTGTAAATTCTGTCTCTGCCCCTTTGAGATGTAAATCATCTCCCAGCCTCTTGCCAGTTTTACAAGCCAGGAATGACTTTCTCAAGGACCTGGAAACCAGCCCTTTGAAAGGCAATCATTAAGAATGATGGGCTGAGCGGGATAAACAAGTCACAGAAGGACAAATACTGCATGATTCCACTTAGAGGAGGTATCTAGGACAATCAAAGTCATGGAAGCAGAGGGTGGAAGGGTGGTAGCCAGGGGCTAGGGGTAGAGCCAGGTGGAGGGTTGCTAGTCGATGGGTATAAAGTTTCAGTTATGTGAGATGATTAAGTTGTACAGATCAACACTTTGCCTATAGTTAGCAATCCTCTGTTGTACACTGAAAATTTTAAGATATCTCATATTGATTGTTCTTACCGGAAGGAAGGAAGGAAGGAAGGAAGGAAGGAAGGAAGGAAGGAAGGAAGGGAGGAAGGAAGGGAGGAAGGGAAGGGGAGGGGAGGAGAGGGGAGGGGAGGGGAGAGGAGGGAAGATAGGACCCCTATCTCCCATTCTCCGTGAGACAGTAGGAGCCTAACTCAGATAAGCACCTATCAGCAAACACAGATGGCCTCATCACATTGACCAACCTCCCCCTAAATACCCTTAGTTCACCCCAGCACTTAACTCATTCTTTCCATCTTAATAGAGGTGAGTTCAATCTCTCTCCCCTATCATAGCAGTCTTGAATAAAGTCTTCCCCACCAGTTTAACTCATTCCAGAGCAACTTTTCTTTGACAGGGAGGGGAAGAAGGAAATTGAAAAAAAGAAAAAAATCCCAGCAAGAAAATCCCAGTTCCATTTTACCTATGAAAATCTTACATTCCGGTGAGTTTAATGAATCTGCCAGCTGGGGATCTACACCCAGATCTCTGGGTCTGTGCTTTTTCCACCCTCTCCCATGCCTGATTCTGTGCTCCACAGAACAGACTGAGCAAAAAATATCAACTTGCAAGAGCTTCTCTCCATTTTTCAGTGTATTTTATTCCAACAGCACTCCCCCAGGCCAGGTTGTTTGTGGCCTTCCTAACAGGTGTGCCAAGGGCCATACAACGACTTCTCTTTGCCTCTGTGTTCTGTATGTCCAGAGGCAGGCAGAGGATGAAACATGTTAGCTTGTCACTGACGGTCACAGATCTGCTTTGTCAGGGAGCCTTTCTCAGGATTTTGTATTCTGGCCATGCCTGGAGCCTAACCGCACATCAGCAACGTGACAGTGATTGCAAGCGGCTCTGTAAAATATTTATTCAGTATTAGCTTGCAATGAGTATTCCCATTAAGTAATGGGACGGGGAGTGCTCTGGTTCCGAAGAAAGAGCAAGGCAGGTGTGAGCCTGCAAGCATTAGGAGTCAATTAAATTTTCTGAATTTTTAAAACACAAAAGATGTGCACCGAAGGCTGGAAATTAGAAATACCGTTACTTGTGTAATCACTGAAGAAAGAACATAAATGATAAGATCAGCACTTTGAAGATGAAATTATCTGAATTTCGTTTTATCTTTGCCAGGAGATATGATGAAAGATATTTTATATGTGGAAATTAACCTAAGGATTCCAGATAAATTGAAATTCTACTGAGACAAACTATTTTTTTTAAGAAAGTGATCTTTGGGAGAAAAATAAGATATTTTGATTTGGGTAGACGAAGATTTACTTATTCATTTAATCAATATGCATTAAGGGACTTATATGGCTAGATGCTAGGATATTAGAAAAACCAAAAAGATGTTGTTTAATAGTGTAGCACAAAAGACAGCTATTAATAAAACTTATCACTCAAATAAATATTTAAATACACACTGATGTAAGTCACTGCAAGAAAAGAATTTGTCTCTTCGATAGCACACAACAAAAGGGAGTTTGTCTCAGGCTTCCTTGAGAAATGATCTTTAGGAGAAGATCATAAGGATACTGCAAGTTTACCAGGTGGAAGAATGAGGGAAGGAAGCAATGCTGGCAGCAGAGGTATGAATATTAAAAAATAAAGTTGGAGAACCGGGAGTTGCCAGACCGTGCAAGGATTCCTAGGCCAGGTTAAGGATTTTGATCTTTGGCCTGAAAGCAGCAGGAATCATGGCCGTTTTCAAAAGGCTGCCTTTGAAAAGATCACTGTGGGGGCAGTTTGGAGACTGGCTGGAGTGTGTTCAGGACAGAGCATGCTGAGTGGAAGCAAGATCAGCCAGGAGTTAGTGACCTGCCGGTTAGGTGAGAGATGCTGGTAGTGGAGACAGACTAGCAGCCATGGATATAGTGAGAAATGAACAGAGGGCAGTAATCCTGGGGGAGTTCAAACGAGAACCTGTTAAAATGACCAAATCAGAGCAGATCAGAGACCCCACTAGCCAACTGCATGAGTGGTCCAAATGCATGACCGCTGGGGCATTTTGTTAGAGGGGGCATGTTCTAAGGATCATGTTTTCATTTTCAGGATGTGATCCCTAAACAGCCAATTCCTAGCCCGTTTCTCCCAAATTATAAAATCATTCCTTAAGGAAGGCCAGAAAAGGCCTTTGTTGTCTGTGATTATTCACCTTAGAATTGTCATTAAAACCATGTAAACAAAACACTTTTGCCCTGGGCAATTCAGCAAGGCTCAGACTGGGCTTTATTTATTCTGCAGAATTTTCCACAGTAAAGGTACTCAAGGCAGCGATTTGTACTCGTAGCCGCAAAAGGAAGGTATGGGTTTTTCATTATCGGCTACAACCCAGGTTCAAGCTCTGCATTCTGTTGATCAAGTGCTAGAAATTGCTCTAAATCTTGTATTTAAACCATGCATAATAAAATTTTGTGAAGTTGACTAAGGAGTGGGACAGTTATTTCAGAAAGAAAGAAAAGTTGTTTCATTAAACACCATACAGAGAAGTTGAGCACTCTCTACTCTAAGTGGCAGTTAAGTGCCTCCATTATTTGCCAGTCCGGGTTGAGCTAACAATTCTAAGGCCGGTGGGTTTTACCCATTAGCTAGGGAGTCATTTGCCAGACATCCCGAGTCCAGATAGAAGGTGGGGCCCAGGAGCCTTTCACAACCCTCAGCTGAATTCAAGGAAATACCAGATGGTCGATTCAAATAGGTCTAGTGACTCTGTATGAAATATAATACTTAGGATCATACAGAGCCCCGCTGAAAACTGGACAAGCCATAACAGGTGGATAATTGTTTTTGTCTCACAGAGTTGCTGTAACTCATCCTTTCTACAGGTGAAGTGTTCTCTGGGTCCTTTGCCTTGCTTCCTTTAAAATTCTACACACTATTACATACACACCACTGACTTAACATATTCTCTTCCATGTACTTTAGCCAGTTATTGACGCATTTCTGCCTAGAAACATTTTTCTTTGAATAAAACCAACCCTTACTGCAGGGACTGTGGGTTTAGGAAAAGATGTATTTTTAACTATAGAATTTCAAAATGACAGCTAAGAGTCTAGGGATCCCCATTTCACCTGTGTTGGGTCCTCCCCATACCCCCAAAACAGTGGTGATAATATTCCCTCAAGAATGAAAAAGTGGAAACCTACAAAATAGATGAGATTAATCACCTATAAAAATAAAGTATCAATTTGTTAGAAAATATCAGTTAATGCATGCTAATCCACTTGAATTTCTTAGAAATTATCTTTTTATCCTAAATAAAAGGAGATAATGTAGACCAGTGGTTAAAAATATGGTCTACACCTTAGCCACCAGCTGTGTGACTGTGGGCATTTTATAATCTTTTTAAGCATCACACTTTTATTGGTAAAATATAAAAGTAGAAATAATTACATCTGAAACATTTCTGTGAAGATTAAATAAGATATTGAATATAATAGATGCTGTAAATTTCATTTGATTATTTGGTATTTTTATTGTTTTGACTCAAAGCTGAATAGTATTTAAAAAACAATGTCTTTCCTATAGATTCATTTTAACCAATTAAATTTTATTATGAAGAAGATTATATATACATATCAAATATCTAGGAACAAATTTTTAAAATCCAAGGCTATAAGAAGAAACCATAAAGCTTTACTGAAATCCAATGTTGCAAATCTATCTAATCTTCCCAAATTAATAATTAATCTCACCGATGTCAATTCAGTAAAATTCCCATAAAGCCCCTATGCTATGTTTTTTAGAATTTAAGAGATTGATTCTGAAGTCCATCTGAAGGAGTAAATATGGAGAAGCTGCAAAATTATTACGATAAAGAATAGAAAGGGCTTATCGGCTAGAATCAGTCAAAGCCTTGGTACTTTAACAGTGTGGTAACCCATGCAGAGAAATATATATATTGTAATTTAAGCTAACTTAATACTAGTTTTTCATTTGCACATAAACTAAACAAAAATGACTAATATAATGCTGATAAATATTTAGTCCTCAAATGTTAATGTCATGAAACTATCCTATACAGATATGCCTCGAGATGCATTAAAATATTTGTAAGTATATTCATTACGAAATTATTTGTCATTTAAAAAAAACAGACAAATATAAATGCCTGTGAATAAGTTATATCTGAGCCCAAATATTCCAAGACTCTGTCTGACTGGACAATATCCTATGTAGATGAAATCTCTTTCTAAACCTTTAACCCCTAACAAAGTTTGATGTTAACAAATTCTGGTGATGAGGATGAAAATGATAATAAATACTTATTGAGGGCTTTCTATGTACCAGATACTTTCCTTATTTTTCACTACATCATTTGTTTATCACAAAAATCCCATAAGGTAGACCTAATGGTACCATTAGTATTCTTAGTTTACAGATGAAGAAATTCTCAGAAAGATAAAGAACTTGCCAAGCATCTGCCAGCCAAGACTCACACTCAAGTCAGCCTCACATCAAAGCAATACTCTGCACTGTTTCTCGACCAAAAAGAAAATCAGTCTATTATAAAAAGCACTGATTAAACTTCTTAACTTAGATCTTAAATAACCCTCATACATCAGAAGTAGATGTTTTATTAAAACCTGCTGAGTTTTGACCTCTAGAGATGATTGTTTCTTCTGGTCTTTGGTCACTATGTTTATGGAATCCTGCTGAGAAAATAACATCACCCAGTTTTTTTTTAGATGCACACGTTATCAATAGGAGATATTTGATATTCATACTATGCTATCTTGTGTTATTAGTGGTTTTTCCAGGTACATATTTATATTTACATTTGAACTATGCACCTTAAATTGCATATTACAACAAAGAACATGAGAAAAACACTCAAACACATATGATGGAAGTGATAATGATGCAGATGACAATTATAATTGATGTTTTATTTCAAGTTCCCATCATTCTAGAAGCAGATTCAGAACAAAGTTAGAACAGGAAAAAATAAATAAATGTGGAAAACATTCTTGGTTATTTTTTTCCCTTAAAATTTCACTTCTTCTTATAACATGATCATCCCAAATGTGAAATACCTAGTTTTACTTTTCTCCATACTTTTCTTCCATCTCTTGGAGAGACAAAAGTGAATATGTATTAGTTTTTTTTTTTTTTTAAGATTTATTTACGGGGGGTGGGGAGCAGAGGGAGAATTCTCTAGCAGACTCCCTGCTGAGCGTGAGCCTAACAACAATGACCTGGGGCTGGATCTCAGGACCCTGAGATCATGACGTGAGCCGAAACCAAGAGCCGGCCCCTTAACCAATTGAGCCACCCAGGCGCCCCCAGAGTTTTATTTCAATTACAGTTGATGACTAAGCACGCTTGTTGCCTCCAAACCAAGAAACTGACTTTTTCCTCTTTCTCATGCGCTGACTTGGAAAAAATGTGAGCACAGTTTGTTTCTATAATAATTCCACTACCTGCAACCCATCTGGATCTCAAAGTAAAGCGATTTGATTATATTACGCAGATTGGTTTTCTCTCAGGTTTTAATATTAAGTTACCATTTCACGGTTTTCTTTACAAGAATCAAACATGCTGACTATTTATAAATTATGTTCTTTTAATAGTTAGTATAATTTAATCCAAGGCTATTACTAGCCTAATTGGGTTTATTTGTGTCTTGGCTTAAGGTCTAGAGCATAACAAACTTAAAGATTTGAACACAGTGAGGTTAATTATGCTTAAAAGCTGCAGAGCAGCTAGTTCTTCAGGTCCATTACACACACACACACACATGCACACGCACATGCAATATGAGGATAAAGAATCAAAGAAATTCTTCCAACAAGAAGTGAAATCACAGCTTTCTTCTTAGATCTGCGTGCTGCCATAGCTCAGGTTTTAAGATAGTGTTTGCTTCCTTCGTTCTTCATAATAAAGTTTTGGGCCAAACTATTTGTCCTCAAGGGCTGTTCTACTCTGCTCAAAATGGCTCCCCAGCACCTAAGAAATTCAGTATAAACTCCTCACTCTGGCTTTCAAGAATTCTCTAATTTGAACCCAATTTATCTGCACAATATCATTGCCCCCTCCTCTACTACATGATCTTTAGCTTAATTATAGTGCCCCAAACACAACGAACTTCCCAGCTCCATGCCACTGTTAATGGCCACACCTTCCCACACTGTCCCCAACACTCCTGCTCATCTCTGTTCCACTCCATCTTAGGGGATTATAGGAAGTACGTACGGGACAGTGAGCCAGCCAGATCACTCTGGGTCCTAGAGAACCAGAGCAATAACCCAGCATCACAGGACCTGAACACAATGCCAGGGGATTGCTTGTTTTAATCATTTGTTTGCCTTGTATATCCATTTTCCAAACATAGATTTAATGGATTCCATTGTTGGCCGTAAAACATGAAGCTTTCTTTTTGAACACAATTTAGCATCAGAGAACCTCAGGGGTTGTTAACGTCTCTTGGGTCCAGACTAGCATATATCTTTAGCTTATGCATGGATCCTTCACCTACCAGTTGCTGTGGCCCAATGCTTGGGCTCAGAGAGCAGAGCCAACAGGAGCATGTGCAGGAACGGACCAGGTCAGGCCAGTAACAGACACCTGTAGCGCACAGACCTTGAAGACCTATGGACTCCTTTCTGTTGAGGCCCCTTTTAGGGCTTTAAATCTCACAGGCAGATAAAAAAACCCTCCCTTATTTGTAAAGAAATAGAAGAAGAGGGGCTCCTGTTGTCTGTGTCAGACACAGTTAAGTGTCTGACTTCAGCTCAGGTCATGATTTCGGGGTCCTGGGATCGAGCCCCATGTCAGGCTCCCTTCTGCTTCTCCCTCTCCCTCTGCTCCTCTCCCCGCTCATGCTCTCCCTCTCTCAAATAAATAAATAAAATCTTGGAAAGAACTAGATGAGGAGGCAATAAAAGTCAATGAATTACTGACACCCAAAACAACACGGCCAGATCTCAAGAATTTTATGCTGAGTGGAAGAAGCCAGATGTAATGGGGTACATACTGTATGAGTCCACTTATAAGTAGTCTTTGAACAGGCCAAACTAATCTATTGTGGTAGAAATCAGAACAGTAGATGTTTTACTGGGGTTTCAAGGTTGGACAAGAAGAATACTGTCAGAAAATTTCTGGGAATGAGGACAATGGTCTATATCCTACAGGGTATGAATCAGATAGATGTAAGAATTTGCCAAAGGTCATTAAACTGTACACCTAAAATTCATGCATTTCACAGTAAGAATACTGTTCTTTGATATTTAAAATGAGATTTAGAAAATTAATGCAAGCTAGAATGTTTTCCCATAACTAACTGGATTCTCTCATTTTCACTGGATTTTGAGGATAAGGATCCCAGTGTGTGTAGGTAGGGGTGGCCTCTGCAGCCATAATTTCTGGATCTAAATCTGGTTTTACCACTTTCTGGCTTTGTGACTTTGGCTGTGTTGCCTGAGCATTCTCAGTACAAGGCTGTTTCATTAAAAAACCCAATAATTATCATCATCATACTTTACAGAATTATTATAAAGATTAATTTAATGAGATGATGCATACCAAAGACTTGGTCCCAGGACCTAAGTATATGGTCATCATCAGCTATAAGCATCAATACCAGATTTAAGCACCTTGGGGGGAAGACTATGGTTTCTTAGTGTTTTTGTTGCCCCCAGCAGATCTCCTGTGTCCCTATGTGTCTCCAGTTGGAATGTATGTGACAGAGGTCTGAACACAAGATGTGGGGTTTTTCAAAACTATATCAACATGTGAAATACTTCTGAAATGTCAATATGCCTTAATATTTGAGGGAAGAAGTAAACATCTTAACTATTATAAATGCATGACACTTCTCTTGAATAGAATAAAATCCCTAAGCATACCAAAGATAAAACTTGAGGGTTCAAAGTAGTTTTAGGCAGCTTCTGCTGCCCCCAGAAGTGTCTTCTCCTGGGTTCAAATTTCAGGGTGAATTCAGTAGAGAATTTGATAAGTGATATGAATATTTGCTGAACTCAATTGAAATATAGCTCATTCGGGATTCACATTTGGAACCCTGTTTAGTTCATCTTAATTTATTGTCTTGATTGTATTATCTACTTAATCTATTAATCCATTGAATTTCAAGTGAGACAAGTAGTACCAATTCATTCATCCCATGAAGGAAGGTAGAGACGATGCTATGCACCCTGTTAGTATATTTTTTTAATTCGTTTAAAAAAGAAGTGTCAACAACAAATAGTGAATAGAGCCAATTCGTCACTGACCAGCATCTTTCACAGAGTAGCTCGTTAGTAACATCTGATGATCAACAGACGTGACCCACAGTCAGTGCTGTGGGAAGGCCAAGTTCTACCCGTGAACACTTTCAGGAGGATGGGATACTGAAGACCAGCTGACTCTTATAGTGCTCTCAGAATTCACCCTGATTTAAGTTGTTTTCAAACACTGTGCCCATTGTACATGCAAATTCCCTGCAGTAATCTGCAAAACAACTTCTAAAAATACTTAGGAAAGTCTATATTCAATAAGAGATGCTTTTAGGGAACAGTTCTCCTAGGCAGTGAGTTTAAGACCTAATCTCTTTTGGAAATTCTTATTTCAAATGAATAGAAACTACCAAGGTATGAAGTGTAGAGAAATAAACAGCCTTTGGGTTAGCTTAGCAAATATGCTTCCCGAATCCTGATACAAGAGCTCAGAATGGGTACCTGCTTAAAGCACCTTGGATTGCTGTGTTCATTCCAAGAATACAGAAACACCCATTCATGCCTCAGATGAGCATTCTTCAGGACCATATTCCTCACAGTTGTTGGATTTCCAGGTCCTGCATGTAGATCCTTTATTTTACAACATCTTTTGGGCTCCTGGACCCAATTCCAATGTGTGTGTGTGTGTGTGTGTGTGTGTGTTTCCCCACACCAATGAGCAATTCATGGATACCAGCAGGTTGTCTGAGAATTCAACTCAGTTCTGACCCTATCTACCCTGAGACAGCATCAGATTCCATAGGTTAAGGGCTCAGCCTCAGAAGATCTCCCTTTGCTCTAGAAACTCATTGCAAGCCCATGTTTTTACCTGCACTTCTGACCCATCGGCTACAAACTGGAGGTTTCAACGACCCCCTCCAACTCAGGATGCCAACCACAATTCCAGGTTGTTGCCTGTATCTCTGAAGGACTGGCTATAAATCAGGGGTTCCCATGACTCCCTCCTTGGGCTCAATTCACTTGCTAGAATGGCTCACAGATCTCAGGAAATCCATTTACTCACTAGATTACCAATTTATTGCAAAGCATATTGAAGGATACACATCAACAGCCAGATGAAGATATACATAGGCCAAGGTCCCAAAGGAACTTCTGTCCTTATGGAGCTTGAGGCTCAGCACAGTGGCACGTGGAAGCCTTCTGGTTCCCCAGCCTGGAAGCTCTCCCAAACCCCTCCTTGTGAGTTTTTATGTAGGCTTCATTACATAGGAATGATTATTAACTCATTGGTTCCCCTGAAAACCAGCCCCCATCCTTAGGTGCTCTCTAAAACTCACCTCATTAATATAAACCCAGTTGTGGTAGAAAGGGGCTCATTATGAATAATCAGACACCCATTCCACCTTTATGGCTCTGAAGTCTTTTCAGAAACTGAGGACTAGAGACCAAACAAAAGATGCTCCATTGCTCTTATGTCAGAGAATTCCAAGGGTTTAAGGAGCTGTGAGCCAGGAACCATGGATGAAGCCCAAATATATATGAGAAATATATTTTGTTCATCCAAATGACCAAACACATGTATTTCTTAGAAACTACAACATCACATAACATAACTGTTGATTCCCACACCCAACCTCCCCTCCATGCCCAGCTGTACCTTCCATGCCCAGCTACTCCTTCCATGCCTTCCACAATCATTTATTCCCTCTGCAAGTATTCATTGAGCTCCTACTATCTGTAATGTCTGGGTTGTCGTAACTTGGGGAAGGGGCATGAGGGGAGGGGTGGCATCCAGTAGGCAAAGGCCAGGAAAGATGTTAAACATCCTACAATGCACAAGATAAGCACCTAGCAAGGATTATCCGGTTTACAAAGTCAGTGGTGCCAAGGATGAGAAACCCTGGTCTAGGAGGAGAGAGCTGGGACTTCGCTGAGTTTCCAGGATAGGCTATAGGCCTGCTTTTGCATCTGCTTCACTAATAAGTTGATTTTTGAATAGTGGGAGTTAAGGGAACCATATAACTTTTGGCTCCCTAAAAACTTAACTACTAATAGCCTCCTCTTGACCAGAAGCTTTACCAATACCATGAAGAGTCGATGAACACATATTCTATACATGGTATGCATTACATACTGTACTCTTACAATGAAGTAAGCCAGAGAAAAGAAAATGTTATTAAGGGCGCCTGGGTGGCTCAGTTGGTTGAGTGACTGCCTTCGGCTCAGGTCATGATCCTGGAGTCCCGGGATCGAGTCCCGCATCGGGCTTCCTGCTCGGCAGGGAGTCTGCTTCTCCCTCTGACCCTCTCCCCTCTCATGTTCTCTCTCTCAAATAAATAAATAAAATCTTTAAAAAAAAATTAAAAAAAAAAAAAGAAAATGTTATTAAGAAAATTGTAAGGAAGAGGGATGCCTGGGTGGCTCAGTTGGTTAAGCATCTGCCTTTGGCTTGGGCCATGATCTCCTGCTTGTGCTCTCTCAATCTCTCTCTGAGAAATAAATAAAATCTTAAAAAAAAAATTGTAAGGAAGAGAAAATACATTTACAGTACGTACTGTATTTATTGAAAAAAATCCACACATAAGTGGTTCTACGCAGTTCAAATCCATACTGTTCAAGGGTCAACTGTATATTCAAGCTGAAACCACTTTCATTTTAATGCACCACCCGTGTAGCAAAATTGTGGGAGGACTTGGAACTTTTTTCTACTACCAACTATTGAAGACTGCCAACAAGTATCTTTTTTTTTTTAAAGATTTTATTTATTTATTTGAGAGAGAGAGAATGAGAGAGAGCACATGAGAGGGGGGAGGGTCAGAGGGAGAAGCAGACTCCCCGCCGAGCAGGGAGCCCGATGCGGGACTCGATCCAGGGACTCCGGGATCATGACCTGAGCCGAAGGCAGTCGCTTAACCAACTGAGCCACCCAGGCGCCCGCCAACAAGTATCTTTAAAAAAAAATGACCTAAGACAATTTGGTCAATTTTTTTAAAGATTGCACTTACTTATTTGAGAGAGAGAGAACATGAACTGGGGGAGCAGCAGAGGGAAAGGGAGAAGCAGACTCCCCACTGAGCAGGGAGCCCAATGCGGGACTCAATCCGAGGACCCTGAGATCATGACCTGAGCCGAAAGCAGACACTTAACCGACTGAGCCACCCAGGTGCCCCTGTCTTAGGTCAATTTGTATGACCTCCTACAAATCTTCCTTTACTCTCCTGGACAATGCCATGCTCTGTTTTTCATTGTCATTTCTTCAAATGACTAAAAGCAGAAAAGGAAAAATGTTGGGAGTTGAGGTGGCATCGTGTTATATTAGCTACTTAATTTGGGCAATCTCCCCAGGATTCTATTTTAAATGCTTGAATATTATATTTTCTTATTTTATAGAGCCCTAAATTACACATAAAAATAATCCCAAGTGCTGTATTTAACTTTAATCTGATTATTTTAAAAGTAGCATACCAATTGCTTAAATTAAACAGATATTTTATCAACTGGGTTTCCTACTAATTATGCTCTTGCTCTTATTAAAAATTACTCACTGTAGCATCTGTTCCGATTTCTATAAAACAATGAAAAGGTTTGTTCGCATGTGTTTATTTTTAGAATGAACTAAAAAGAACACATGAACATGTCCTGTTAAATAAGTATTTTACCTTTAAAAGGCAAATTTATGGACTCTGTAAATCTGAATTTAAGCATATCAAGTCTTTTAAACTCAATGACTGTCTTATGATCTGTGTAAAAACCACCCATCAAAGTTAGTTAGTTTATTTAATTATTTGCAAGTCTGCTTCTTTATAGCAGCTGATTTGGGGACATGTCTTTCCTTCTTTATTTTGTGGAAAAGTGTTGATGTTAAGCAATGGAACCAACATTCATTAAATTGTGAGAATAGCAGATCTGTAAGCCCCTTGAATGTTAATGCTGGGAGGGCCTCATGAATAATCTAGTTCAGTTCTTTCATTGTATCAGCAGGGAAATTGAGGCTTAGAGATGGGACCGACTTTGGACCCAGGAAGACAGTGAATCCATGGTAAAGCTATCGAGTCCACCCAAAATGTGCCACTCTGGTGTGTGGGCTATTTTGAGCTGAAGGCTCAAGAGAAACTTTTGCCCCTCCCTTAACTGCCTAGAAGAATCTAAATTGGGGGTCTTTCTCAGAATAAAAGTTATTACCAGAGATAAATTTTATCCGAATGATCCATCTGTGTGGCAAGAAAACAATTACCAAACATCTCCTCTTCTTCTTATTGCCTGTGAATTGCCCCCCTCTCCTTTGAAGCCCTGGACCTTTATTCAACTCCTTAACTTAGGATGGTGTTTTTACCTCCTTTTACCTGTCTTTGAACCTCTCATGTATGTGGGATTCCCAGATGTAAGAAATTAAATTTGATTTTCTCCTGCTAATGTGTCTCATGTCGATTTAATTCTTAAAGCCACCCAGAAGAATATCTGAAGGGAAAAAAATTTTTTTCCTCCTCAACAACTACAAATATCTGAGATAGGCAGATTTCTAATATGGCTCGCAATGAGTCATGCTCTTGTCTGATCCTCTCCCCTGTGAATATGATATGATATCATGTCCTTGATTAGGTTATGTTATATGGCAATGGTGTAAGGATTTTGTAGATATAATTTAAAACTCTAATCAGTTGACTTTAATGAAAAGGGAAATTATCCTGGGTGGCCTTGACCTAATAAGGTCATGTCTTTCAGAAAGCATCTAGACTCAAAGCAATAGCTTCTTCTGTTGACCTTCAAGAAGAAAACTAGCATTTTGTGAAAAAGGCATGTGGCAGGAACAGTGGGCAGCCTCTAGCAGCTGTGGGCTTCAGTATTACAATTATAAGGAATTAAACTCTTCCACTAGCCAGTGGGCTTGGAGGAAGACTCCGAGGCTCAGATAAGAATGCGGCTGCATTCATCACCTTCCTTGATTTCAGCTGGTGAGACCCTGAGCAGAGGGTCAAGCTAAGGGGTACCCAGACGCCTGACTCATGGAAACCGTAAGATTTTTTTTTAAATGAGTGTTCTTTTAAGCCACTTTGTGGTGAGTTACACATCACCAAAAAATAAGATGTCCTTGTTCTATGATTTTTCTACACTTAGAACTGCCTTCCTTCTCTCTATGGGCCAGATAATTCTTAGATTCTTTGGGATGCGATGACTATTTCAGGAACAAACTGATAAGAGATAAGCCGAAGGGTTTCATGCACACTTCACTCCTTCTTCTACAACACCCTGCTGCTTCCAGCTCTCAACTGAGGATTGAGGTTGGAATCATCAATAATCTTAAGGCCTAATACTGACTGCTCTTTTGGGCTACAGAGCATCAATAAGGATAATAATAAGTACAATGGATTAAAACAAACAAATAAGTTAAATCCATGAATTTATATGGATGCTAAAGACAAAACTCAAACAAACAAAAATCTTCATTATTCATCTTTTCAGGAATTTGGGGGACAATTCATTATTTTAAGAAGGTGAAGTATAAGGAATGGAGGAAGCATTTATCCTGCCTCTCCTATGTGGACTGGACTGCAAGGAAATCAAATAACTGATGAGGAAATTTCTATTTATAAAACATCCCACCTATTGAATGAAGAAAAAAATTATAGAATTCACACATCACTATTTTTTGAACTCCAGTAAATTCATGTAGTAGACAATGATCATCAGTGGCTGTGAAAAGGGGGTAAATTAGATAATTATGTGCCTTCTGAAGGTCACTTTACCAGAGATTGAATATGCAAAGGAACAGGTTCCAGAGATCTAACTGCCAATCTGCAGGAAATATGGAGGCACAGGGACCTGCTAAAGCCACCATGGAGATGCACTGATCAACATTCAGATGGTGGGGAGAGTGATGTCATGAATAACATGAATTCCTTAAAAATGAATTGCAAGGAATAGAAATAGAGATGGTAGAAGGATGCATAGATTAAAAGAGACTTAAGAGAAATAACAATAATTGCAATGTATAAATCTTAGCTGGGCCTTGAAGAAATTGTACATGCACATACACATGTATATATATACATACCCACACACCCACATGATACAACTGGGAAACTTTGAACACTGGCTGGATATTTGATAATATTAAGAAATATGAATTGTTGGGGTTTTTTAGGCATTCATGCTTATTTTTGAAGACAGAGTCCTTGACTTTTAGAGATCTGCTGAGTAATGTAATGATAGGATGTCTTGGATTTTACTTCAAAATACATGTAATGAGAGGCAGGGGAATGTGGGTTGGGTTATGAGGAAACATGATTGTGAGTCAAAAAATGTTAGTTGATGGGTGCACAGGGCTTCATTATATTTTTCTATTTTTTATGTTTTGAAATTGCCCCTAAAAGAAAGGTTTTTAAAGCAAATTATGTCATTCTGTACTTAAAATATTTCAGTGACTTTTCATCAGTGACCAAAATCCTGCTATGACCTAAAAGGTTTTGAAGAATCTAGCCCTTGCTTACTAGTTCACCCTCAGTAGAGCCCATATTCCTTCTCTCTAAGTTTCCCCTGCAAGGCCATTCATTCCCCCAACTTCTCAGGGCCCTTGTACGTGCTTCCTTTGGCCAGAAGTGATCCTTTCTACCTTATTTTTCCAACTGAGTCAAGCAACTCTTTTAAACCATCTTGGAGATGTGCATCTCCAAAAGGCATTTATAATGGTACTAATTGCATTCACATTTGGTTGAGGATTTTACTGATGTGTAACCCTCAGTATGAAACCGGGGTGGTTTTGTTTCAGAATCTTACTCATAAGAAGGTGCTTAAAAGAGTGAAGTGTCAAAAGAATGGAATCAATAAAAATTACTCAGTGACATCCAAGCAATTGCTGCTCAGTAACTGATGGTAAAATGATGCTGAAAGTACATGCAAATAAGAGAAAGAGAAGGAGTAGAGAGAGCACACAATAATGCTGACGATGTATCTTTTCCTTGCGTCTTTAAGGATGGCTATTCCACACTGGAGCCCTCCCACCAGCCCCCTTACTTGCTCCAGGACAAGAAAGAAATTAAGTCAGAGGATTCATACTGTCAAAAATTATACAGCAGAGTCTGCGGATAGCCAGATCTATGAGACTGTACCAAAATGTGGTGGCCCCGTTACGCTAAAAATGGAAATGCAAGCCCACAAACCCCAATGGTTAGTCATCAATGGAGAGCTAGATTTCATTTGTGTTTCTTGTCCTATGCTTGCAAGGAAACTGGAATGGACTGCAGAGTGGGGAAAGCAAGGGCATATCAATTTTCTTGTTGGAAAGTACTTCCTTGAAGCAGAACTGAAATTTGAACCTCTTCCACCTACTTTATTCATTACCCCTCCTATGCCACATACCCTCTAAATTTAGAAAATTTCCATGTGAATCTGAGTATCTTAGAATATTCTTTCAACTGTGCAGAAAGAATATGGGTTTCTCTCTGTACATCAAGTGTATTTTGAGCACCTTCAGTGAACAAAGTTACATAATTGTGAACAAAACCACTCTGGGTCTTTACTTTGAGGGAGTCAGACTTTCATACATTCATTTGGAAAATAAGCCCTCCATTTTTTTTTTTATGAATAAGGTAGAAATGACTCTAAAATACTGATGTTCAATTTTTACTAGATGCCACAAACCCATAATAAATGCAGATGATCTGAGTAGACATAGTTCTCACATGCAAATTTGAAAAGGAAAAAAATCTTCTATAGAGGGTAGGTTATTAGGGGTGGGACAATGGGTCATGGGAAAGAACCATACCAATAGAAAGATATTCTATTCCCTATTTTTCTAAAAAATCAAAAACAGAGGAACAAGGATCATTAATCTAAAAAAAAAAAAAAAAGTCAAAATGTTACCATGCGATGAAGAATCTATTCCTTCCAAGGCCCCATAACGTCTTTACCTACTTATACAACATTTATGGCTTTCAGGCTAATTGAACATATTTTATTTTAAAGGGCATTCTGTTTTAAAGCCCTGGAAGCTTATAAAATTAATCCATCAAATTGGTAGTCATTTTAATAATATAGTAATATTTAGCCATGACAATATAATACACTCATACACTGCTGGTGCTGATGAACATTGGCACCACTTTCTGAAAAATGTATCCATGTGCATCAAATGCTTTAAGAGAGTCTCCACCGTTACCCCCTTACTTCACATGGGCAAATCTAATTCTTATTAAGCTAGGAGGGAGGAAGACAAAGGCACACATATGTGTAAGTATATTCAACCTACATGCCAAAGAACAGAAGACTGGGTAAACAAATGCTGATATATCCCTGTGAGATCATGTCATACAGCCATGAAAATAAAACTTTCTTCAAACAATATTTTTTGGCATGGGGAAATAATTCTTAGATAATGCTGAATAAAATAAAAGCAAGCCTCAAAATACAATGTAATCTCAATAGTATAATGTTACACGCATATAGAAAGAATTTTAAATGTACTCATATATCTATAGAAAGTTTACCAAGAAATTAACAACAGCATTATCAGGGTGGTATTAGGTAGTTTTCTTTTACATTGTTCTTTTATTTTTTTACCCACATTTTTACAATGGGCTTTGATTGCTTTTTATAATCAGAGCCAAAAATAAAAATTATCAAATGAAAACTGGAAAATACAGCATGGAATATATAACTCTCTATTAATGAGAAAACTAAATAATAACATTGTAATAATGAGAAAGCTAACTTAAAACAGAGTATCTCATTGTAGATAATTGGAATTCTTTTTATATGCATTTGTTTATCTGCCACCTACTTACCAAAGAGATTTCAGGCATTTAATTGGGAATTCACTAGAGCTGGGTTTATTTCTAGGCACTATCCCTTAATTTTAGCTAAACTCTTAAGTGGAAAAAGCGCTCAGGCATATAATTTGCCTACAATGTACCAGTTTTCAGAGTCCCAAGCTAGGAGGAAAAAAGATGGCCATTTCAATCAACAAATTGTTTTTTAAGAAAAAGTAATGTAAAAAAATAGTAATGACCTAATACAAAACTTGTCAAATAGTCAAAAACAGTCAATCAGTCTTTATTCGTCTATTAACCCATCCACTCATTCACTCAGGAAGCATTGGCTGAGCATCTATTGTGTGCCAGGCAGAGTGCTGAGACCCTGAGAACATAATCCTCCCAGCTCCGAAGGAATCATTGTGCTAACACTGGGCAAGACACCATGAAGCATGTAGAAGATAAAGAAAATGCACCTGTCCTCACCCACTAATGGTTGTTTTATAGCTAATAAATATATTAAGTAAAAGAGGGAAGATCAGCAGTGGGTGGTTGAGACACAGCTACTGAGTTCCAAAAGAAAAAAGTCTGGATTTATAAAAAGTTGAATGAGGAACAATAAAACAACAACAACAACAAAAACAAAAAACCTTTCAATCAAGTGGAGCATATTGCCAAATTACCAGAAAGCCTTGATTTAGAGCAGATCAAATTATAAGCTCCCGATTATTAAAATAAATCTTATCGGAAATAATGCCTAATAAGTGGCCGAAAGTCACGTTGACAACTGCCTAAAGGCTACGAGTGGTATTAAAATTCACGGCTGGTCTACTTAATAGAGCTAGCCATGCGAAGGCACATACACACTAGAGTGAGTCGCAACTGTTGTGGAAAACTTCTGATCGCACATAAGCCACGATCAGACCCTTTGACTTGATATGTTTCTGAGCCAAGCAACAGTTGCTGTAAAAGTAATCCACTCACGAAATAAGTCAAACAGAGAAAGACATGTATCATATGATCTCACTGATATGAGGAATTCTTAATCGCAGGAAACAAACTGAGTGTTGTTGGAGTGGGGGGGTGGGGTGGGAGGGATGGGGTGACTGGGTGATAGACACTGGGGAGGGTATGTGCTCTGGTGAGCGCTGTGAATTGTGCAAGACTGTTGAATTCAGATCTGTACCTCTGAAACAAATAATGCAATATATGTTAAGGAAAAAAAAAAGAAGAAGAAGAAGAAGAAGAAGGTAGCGGGAGGGGAAGAATGAAGCGGGGGAAATCGGAGGGGTAGACGAACCATGAGAGACGATGGACTCTGAAAAACAAACTGAGGGTTCTAGAGGGGAGGGGGGTGGGAGGATGGGTTAGCCTGGTGATGGGTATTGAGGAGGGCACATTCTGCATGGAGCACTGGGTGTTATGCACAAACAATGAATCATGGAACACTTCATCTAAAACTAATGATGTAATGTATGGGGATTAACATAAGAATTAAAAAAAAGAATTAAAAAAAAAAAGTAATCCACTCACCATCAAATGAGTAAAAGCAGGTGCTGGGGCAAATATTGAAGAAGAAACCCTCGGCATGAGGAAGGAAGAAGGGAGGGAGGGAGACTAAGGAAGAGTAAGCAAAGGAAAACCCAACACTAACTTCCCGGGATCACTTGTTAGATGCATTTCTGGATGTTTCAAATATCTAATACTAAAAATGCTCTCTCGGTTTTTTTTTGGTTTTTTTTTTTAGATTTTATTTATTTGACAGAGAGAGACACAGCGAGAGAGGGAACACAAGCAGGCGGAGTGGGAGAGGGAGAAGCAGGCTTCCCGCTGAGCAGGGAGCCTGATGCGGGGCTCGATCCCAGGACCCTGGGATCATGACCTGAGCCAAAGGCAGACCCTTAACTGACTGAGCCACCCGGGTGCCCCAACTCTCTCATTTGTTACCTTTACTTTGCTGACACCCGAAAGATGGGCTGGTTCTGACTCTGAGCAGCACTGAGTTGGGGTCACCTGTGTTTGCCAATGAGCAGTGGCTGCCCCTGAATTTGTTGCAAATACACATTTTCAGACTCCATCTCAGAGCTACTAAATCAGAAACTCTGGGGGAGGGTCCCCAAATCTCTTTTCACAAACCCTCAAGGTGATCTGGATGCTCGGGAAAGTTTGACAACCACCGGCCCACATCACCAGATTGTGGGAGCCTCTGCCAGGCTGAGCCGCCACAGGGCACCACCATCTGTAGGTTGTAACCCAGCTGCGGGAAGACAAGGTGGGAGGGGACATGTCATAGGCCGGCTGTGGCTTACAGCTCACTTGCCATGCATTTAGTGATGTACCAGCGATTCAGTTCCTGAGTGTAGGGCCTGAGAAATTTTCACACAGGGCCAGAGGGGACATGTATAACGATGTTCACTGCATCAATCTGTCCATCACTGGCAGAGACAAAAGGTAAAATGTGAGGATAAGAAGGCAACGCAGATGGATCTTAAATCCCTAGTGCAAAAGAAGGAAAGGAAAAGAAAAAATAACCATATTGATCTACCTGTGTGATCATGCACTAGCCACCTGTATTAGATAGATGAGAGATAGATTACAGTCCATACAGCCAGTAAAAATGTGTGCATGCTCAACAGGACTAGTTTTGCAAGAACACATGTCAACAAAAAGATTCAAATTAAACACATGTGAATGGGTGTCTCTGGGTTGAGTAGACAAGTGGGAGGGAACTATTGGAGGGAAGTGATGAATGTATGAATGAATGAATGCATGAATGAATACGACAAGAATAGCCTTATAAGGAGCAATGTTAGTAACCCGCCATCAGCTGAGGAACATGACTAATGCAAAGCTTTTAAATATTGTAAGAATGAGAGCAAGAGAGGGAGTGGGAGAGAGAGCGCACCCTTTCCTCAGGGCACACAGCTGCCCCATGAGAGAGCTGGAAACCGAGCATAGTTTTCTACGTCAGAATTTGAGCCCATTAACTACTAAGATTTATTGTATTTCACAGGCATTATTTAATTTACTCTTCACAGCAACAGAAAAGGATAAAAGGTATATTAGGTTAAAATATCATAGCAAAGGATAACAATTTAAAAAGGATATTTCCATAGTACAGGCAAGAAAACTGAGGCTTGGGGGGTACGGTGGATGTTTGCCAGGTTTGGAGGCTATCTTTCTAGATGGCGAGATCCCCCATCACTTAGGTCGTGATGGGAAGCAAGACCCCAGCTCCCAGTTGGCCTAAAGTATCCCTATCCCAGCTCCTTGGTAGGAAGCATGAGGCCCAGGTTTGGCCAGTCAGATGCTCCTGCCAGGAACGTTGTCTCATGTGAAAGCGCTCAGAGATGTGGTAACAGGGAAAGCAGATTCTCAGAGGCTGCAGGGGATTTAAGAATCTGACAGTGAAAATGGTAGCCAGTGTCCAAAGCTGGACTGTCAGAGGCGGGGTCCTGGCCTGTTTTCTGCTACGACCTCTGCTCTGTTCTTGGCTCTAAGCTTTTCTTGACGTCTGCCTTTTTCTTAGAATTTGTTCACCAGCCTTCACACTAATACTGAAAGCAACCCAAAGACATATGATAAAATCTATTTCTATTTACGTTACAAAAAAAAAAAAAAAAAATTTAAACCCACTAACCCATTTCCTTACTCAAGAGCCAAGTTGCCTTCTTTCTAATGTTGCCTTTAATGAAGGATTTGATCCTGTAAGCTTCTCCACGTGTGTATTCGTTCATGAGTTGCACCGATATTTATTGTCTAGTAAGCATGTTCCAGGTGACATCCGTGGGCAAGACTGGCCAGTCCAATGGGGACTCAATGACTCAGCCCTGGAACGTTGCTTCGTCACCTCCTACGTTAACTATGCTACCACAAGGGCAAAAGGCAATGCAACATCCAAAGAATATTTCCGATGATCCAGGGGTTCATCTGTTTCTTCTCTGACAACTGGCATCATGACTGGGGATGTGAGAGGTAATGTCTAGAGCTGAGAATATCCTTAGCAAGATTTAGAAGCATGAAACAACCAAATGATCCAGAACGACTTGTCATGCCCCCAGCTATTCTCTGTGTTGCAAGAATACAGAGACTCCATGAGACACAGCGTTTCATTAAAATGCATACCAAATGTGTTCTGGCCACTGGGGTAGAAATTTATAACCATTGTAAAAATAATCCCCACTTCTAGATGGCCCTTTACTGTTGAAAAAACACTTTTCCTCCCCTGTTTCGTTTGAACTTCACCACAGGCAAAACAGGGCTCATCATGCCTATTTTGTATGCTCTGAATGTGTTTAAATGCAATCATTATTGAATTTTGTTTTTTGCATATTCTAAATGAGTGCACCATCATTTCTTTTCCCCTTAGCCTTAAGCTAAGGCTTCCTACTGCAGGCTGTATTTAAAACAAAACAAACAAACATATGTTTTCTTCATCTTTTTTTACTTTCTCTGTTTCTCTCTGTCTCTATGTCTATCTCTGTCTCCATCTCTGTCTCTCTCTCTGCGACCACACACAAGTCTGTCATAATTTTTTATCTTAAGTGATTGCTTTTATTTTTCCCTCTAACTAAATTGCATAAAACTACCAGTGTTTTTAAACACAGTGAAACTGTAGAAATGAACCACCTTCATTTACTCCCCACCCGAGAGTTCTTATTAACTGATATAGGAGCTTTGTAGCAGGTGTGGCTGTTAAGAGATGAGTGGTTCTGATTAACATATCACACAGACATTTAATTGGGAAGACCAAAAGCCTAACCCTCAGAACTTCAGTTTGAACCCGAGGTTGTCAGGGGACAAGAGAAGCGTAGTTGACAATTTCTGTTTTTCTTTCCAGCTTCATCTCTTTGGGAGATGGCTTGCCATCCAAGTGACTGGCTAGGACCGAAATGTGTTGCAAAATTCCACACTGAGACAGAGAGACTCTGCACAGATTCCCTTCTCTCCTGCTAACTTTCTGTGTGACCTGGGAGAGGCAATTAAATTTATGTATGCCTTTCTACCTTTGACTCAGCTGCCCAGCTGCACCAGACCTCAGCTAGCTCATTTATGCAACAATGACAGAAGTAGCAATTAGTCACCTAGAATTTTCTGGGGGATAAAATGAGAGAGCTAATTAAAGCACTTAGCACATAGTCAGCCCCCTTTTTTAAATTTTTTATTGTTATGTTAATCACCATATATTACATCATTAGTTTTTGGTGTAGTGTTCCATGATTCATTGTTTGTGCATAACACTCAGTGCTAGCCCCTTTAAATGATTTTCTTCTTGGTTATTTTCTTGTTTAAACCATTTCTCCTAGATATTTAAGGTTTACAACATTTTTAAAATTAAGTAACACTTGAAAATCAATGTGTTATACTTAAGGTGGTTGTGTTTTTTTCTCATGAAATAAACAACTCCTTAAATTGAAGTTGTATTTTATAATTAATGATCCATCAGAATCAAGAAAATTTGGCAATATTTTATGAGTGGAGAGTTAAAGCATCTCTGGAGGTTTTTTTTTTCCCCCAGTGATAATGTTCTTTATCAACCATGTTGGTTCATTTTATTATATCTTTTGAGGGGACTAGACCCCAACAGTGACTTCTACACTAATAATTGGTGATCATATTTGTGAATTATTTAATGATTACCTTGCCCAAATGATTTGGTCTTCCCTTCAGGGACTCTAAATCCACCTAATAAAATTACCTTATAAAACCAACTATAGTGAAAAACCAAGAACAACTGTATATTATGCACATTTCAAATTATATGTGCCCCAAGTTACATTCTCAAAAACCAAAACACAAAAATCCATGGCAAATTAGTCTATGAATGTTAAAAGATAATTGTAACATAGTAGAGGGGAGGAAATTTTTTCCTCTTCCCTTCTAGTTTCTTTTGGCCCATCTATTCATTAAATTGACATGAGACAGATTAACCGGAGGGAAATAAATTTAAATACATATGTATTATAGCCCCATAAAAAATATGAGACCCAAGGACAAGTTGGGCAGGTGAGGCCATCCTGAGCCAAGGAATGGAACAGGGTCCTGGAGTGTCAAAGGAGAGGAGGGTGACTCACAGGTAGTAAGAGCAGATGTTTGGTAATTAGATGTTTGCCCTGCCATACAGCTAGGTCTTTCAGACAGTTATCTCTGATAATAGCTCTGTTATCTGCAAACAGCACTGAAGAAATTACTCTACTCTAGATAAGTAAAATTTGCGTTATGAAAATGCTCCATGAATATTGACAGAAATGCTATCTAGACTCACCAGCAATCCATCTTTTGTTCTTTTTGCTAAATCCCTCTGGGATCATGTATCTTGCAACATTTTAATATGAGGATTTTTTTTTTTTTCAAAAGAAAATAGACTCGTATTTGAGACCAAGATTTCTGTTTTACAGATGAAAATCAGGAATACATTTCCCTAGCACTTTGTTATATAAATACTTCAAATCACAAGGACCAGAGGGACTATCAGGACCAGTCTAGGTATATATTTTATTATATTCTATTGGGTTGATTTATGAGTGAAAAGACCCACAGTTAGGTTTTTTTATTGAGCTTATAAATTTTCCTTACAAAAGCATTCTATCTAATATCTACAGATATTTCTACCTCCAGAGGACAGTCTCCACCCCTCCCCCTTGAGAGTAGGCTAGACTTAGTCACTTGCTTCCAAAGAATAGAGTCTGGAAAGGTAAAAATAGCAATGCACAGTGGAGAAACCTGGCAGATACCACCTTTACCAAGTGATGAAAGTCAACATCACCAATGATGTCTTGTGAATGTCATGTGTAGCCTCATATGATGTGACAAGAAGGGCACTTCATTTTTGTGCTTTTCTTCCTCAAATCTATGACCTCCATCAAATCATGAAAACAAAACAAAACAAAACAAAAAAAATCAGACAGAGCCAGATTGGAGAACATTCTGCAGGATATGGGGCTGGTACGCCTCAAGATGCTCATGGTGATGAAAATAAAGACTGAGGAATTGTCATAAACCAAAGGGGACAGAAGAGGCATAGCAACTAAATGCAATGTGGTGCTCTGGACTGAATCCTGGAACAGAGAAAGGACATTAATGAAAAAAAAAAACATGGCAAAATCCAAATGAAGCCTGGATTTTACAATATTGTTGAAAATGGGCTTACAGTAGGACATTGTGCTTTTTCTATTAACTAAAACCTCATAACTTCTGGAGGATATGAGACATGATTTACATTTCACTGCCAATAAGTTTTACCTTGCACATTTTATTTTCACACCAAGCCCACAATAAAAATATCTTAATACCATTGCATGAATCATGGCAATTAGAAAACAGAAACATGAGGTTGTGATCTCCTTTGTCAGAACATCGACTGCACTCCCAGAGACGGTCCTAAAAGTCATTTGCCTTTTTGCTCAATAATTTTGAACCTGAAAATGAACAACTACAAACCAAAATGAAAAAAAAACAAAAACCAAAAAACCCAGCCCTGTGTAAATTCAGGTGAAAAGCAGTACATCATAAAGACTAGGTCCAGGTCTCCATGAAGGAGAACACCATTGAAATATAGTAAGAGAGATGGGGAGCAGTGAGGGAGAGAACTAACATTTACACCACGTGCAACATACCAGACACTCTGTTCAGTATTTTAAGTGTCTAGTGTATACCAGTGTCTCCCAAACCCAAAGCTGATGCTGTAGGTTGCACTAGTCCACTTCACAGATTTAAAACCCTGAGCATCAGCAAGATGGAGTAACTTTCCCAAGATGTTACGTAGTAAATCTGTGATTCAAACTAATCTAATCAGTCTAATCAGACTCCAAAATGCACATCCATTTACTAAAATAGTATTTCCCAAATGCCAGGCATTTATAGTTACCAAAATATCCAGGTGCCACCTAAACTACCATATCCTTAACATGTATCTGAACCACTTACTTTTTCATTCAAACATGGCTAAAATGAATACATGTGGGGAATGGGGGCAGGGGAGGGGGGTGGTACTCATCACTGCATCTGCTCCCAAAACAAAAAGGGACAGACTTTCTGAATGAAAATTCGGAAATCGGGAGCCCTTTACAACAAGTCAATGTTAGAAGGGGGTATTACTGTAACAGGTGTGCCTAGAAGGGGAGAATCAGAGCAGGGATAGAGCATGAGGTGAAGAAGAGGCTGGTTGATCAGGAAACCTGTGATATGTGTCTAGAGATGAAATGAAGGCAAAGAAAAACTGCCTTTTGATGGTTTCTTTATTTCTTCTTGTTTTTTAAGATCGGCCTGTTGATAAAGTGAGAATTATGTAGTTGCAAACACTCTGAGGTCCATTACAATCTATCATGTCCTAACCGGCATCAAAAGGAGGAAACATCATAAATTCCCCTCATAATCAACTCCTGGTTTGAACTTCATTGGGAAGATTACCTCCAGCATATTTGCTCCAATTTTTCAACTGTGCCAGCATTTGTTAAATCAATCAACACAGTAACCCGGATTCCCCACCGTTCTCAGGTCGCTGGATGTTCAGGGCACACCATACAGAAGTCACATATCCTGGGGCCAGCATGGTTATTGGGCATATTTTTCTGCAGAGATTGGGATCATGTGACTGTGCCCCAAGGCTTCATGAAGAAATTTTCTCTTTTTCGAGCACCTTGCCTTTCACCCTCAGCCTGGCCTTCACCCACCAACCCTCACTCATCCCTCCTTTGGTCTCAGCTCAGATGTCACTCCCTTCAAAAAGCCATCCTAGACTTCATTAATCTGGTGAGATGCCCTTCCCCTCTGTCTCTCTCCATACCCTGTATTGTTCTTACAGCAGAACAGAGTTACTATCACCTCTGGAGTGCCCAACATTCCCATTTGCCTAGAGCTCCTCCAGGACAGAGACCATGCTTTGTTCCCTGTTGTTTCAACATTTGCACAGAGTATTGTGTATAGTAAATGCCAGTACCATGGTAAAGAATTGCTATATAGAGAATAATAAGTAAGTAATTTGAACTTCCCAATTGTGCCAAGATCGTCAACACTATTTAAGAATTTGGGCAAGATTACCAATGTCCATCCATGCCATGTAAATGAGGGGACCCACCCTACACAACAATCCTATCACTTCAGCTGAATTCACATAGAACTGGCTTATATTGCTCACTCATGTTATCAAAATGCCTTCATTGATGAATATATTTAGAATCAGAAGCAATGCCTGAGCTGGAATAATGTCTTAAACCAGTGGTTGTAGAATTAAAATGCGTTCATTTATTGACAGTATGTTTCACCTTCTGCTAAGTGTTGTGGTAGATGTGAACAATTGGGAGCTGGTCCTCTGGTTGGGTAGACATGGCCAGCTCACACAAACAGAACAGTGAGGAATTTCAGGTGGTGTATATAACTTAGTGACAACTTGCCTGATACACAGAAGTCTTTGTATGCACAAATATAAATTTTGCAGTTTCTACTCTTCATAATGGTTGCTGAAGGTCAATGGCCCTTTGAAAGGACTGGTATGTGGACGTGAATCACTTGAGCTAGTGGCGGGTCTATAATCTGGCCTCTGCATCTTAGCACAGCTTCGTTGTTCTCCACTTGTCTTCCTACGTGTAGTAGCCCGGGTGAATGAATAAAACATCACAGATTCAGGTAAGTTCATAGCCAATATCAAAATCATACTGATGTACAATATACAGAGCTCATTTTAAAGGCATAATGAAACTTAATAATTTTATAAGTAACTATAGTCTTTTATTTATTGATTTGTGTTTGAAGATGTCACTAAGATTTCTCAATTTTGCTTTACCCTGCTTTGTGGGAACAATTATATGCTGTAGAGTGAGGTTAGCAAACTAAATCTGGCCCTCTACTTGTTTTTTTTTTTTAAATAAAGTTTTATTGAAACACATCCATACCCATTCCTTCATATCACCTATGGCTGCTTTCATGCTACGATGGAAGAGTGGAGTAGTTGCCACAGATGCCGTATGATCCACAAAGCTGAAAATATTTACTAATATTTCCATTACAGAAAAGATCTGACAACATGCTGTAGAGATGTTCTCGACTTGAGAAGTTCACAAAATTTCATACTGGATCCCTTCTGAATCCCAAGAGTCTATTGTGTACTGGGAGGTTCACAAAAGGAAGGAGTTAATAAAGAGAGGAATGGAAGGTAGACAAGGAAAGATTCACGGGAAAAGAACCACAGCTAAAATGCCCGGTAAAATTTGGATGACGCGAGAGAGGAGAACCTGGGCATCTGGGTGGCTCAGTGAGCTAAGCATCTGCCTTCAGCTCAGGTCATGATCCCTGTGTCCTGGGATCAGGTCCCAAGTCGGGCTTCCTGCTCTGCAGAGAGTACTTCTCCCTCTGCCCCTCCCCCGACTCATTCTCTCAATCTTTCTTTCTCTCTAGCTCCCTCTCTCAAATATATAAATAAAATCTTTAAAAAAGAAAAAAAGAGAAGACCCAAATCACTTTTTACATTTGCATGCATTCAGAAAAGAACAAATCAGCTGCAGGTGTAAGAGAATAAATAGGTCAATGTTGAGGCAGGGAAATAACTTTCTATCCCTTTGCTTTCTGTAGTTTTAAGGGTTGATATTCTGCCTCAGTCCCAGAATCATGAACTAAAGTATTTGAGCACACCGTCTGGATATATCAAACAAAATCTATTTTTTCATGTGCAGCTTCCACATTATATGCATTAATGGGCAGTTGGCAATTATTTATAGAATAAAAATAAAACAAAAACCATCTTTTATGCAAGTGCCATCACCTGCTATAGTTGAGAGAAGTCTGAGAATGGGAGTCTCTGCAGACTCCGGGGTGCAGGGGATAAGGCATGTGGAGGACAGAGAAGGGAACAGAATTGGAAATTTTAAATAATAGGGTAAACACCCTCTAACTCAGTCCAGAAGAGTTGTTTTCATATCCCCAAATGAAGGACATCTACAAAACAAACTGACCAGCACAATTACAGAACCCTTGTTAAGAAAAATCTTATAGAAAGTATTCTTAAATGTTTTAGAGTTTTGTTGCAGAGTTCATTTGCACTGGAGAAAAGTTATATCTCCAACTTTTACATGAGATTTGCACAGTTGTACACAAGACAAAAATACCTAGAACAGTAAGAATTCATTTGTAAAATCTATGTAATTTGGGGAGCTGGGGTGGTGTAGTTGGTTAAGCATCCAACTCTTGGTTTTGGCTCTGGTCATGATCTCAGTGTCCTGGGATAAGCCCCACATCAGGGAGCCTGCTTCAAGATTCTCTCTCCGTCTGCCCCTCTCCCTGCTTGCTCGCACATACTCGTACTCTCTCTCTCTCTCTCTCTCTCTATATATATATATATATTTATATATATATATATTTATATATATATAAAACAAATAAATCTTTAAAATCTATGTAATAGAATCAGGAAACTAGTATAAATGCTGGAACTTGAACCATGTCCATAGAAAGATCAAGAACTCCCTGCAGCTAATATTTCAGTTCTGGTTCAAGGAAATAGCTAACCAGAGTGGGCTAGATGGACTGGCATGGGGTGGATGTAGACAGAGGGTCAGATCAGAGAAAGATCCAGAAGCAGCTGGAAGAAAGAAATGAATCAGGAGCACTAGCAAGATTAGGATGATACCTAAACCCAATGGTTCTCAACCCTGGCTGCATACTGGAGTCACCTGGGGACTTTCAAAAATTACTGATGCCCATATCCCATGTCCATAGATTCAGATTTAACTGGTCTAGATTGGAGATTGCTTTGGTATTTGTGAAAGCTTCCCAAATGATTCTAGTGCACAGTCAGATTTGGGAACTACATCATTTGATGTGGGAGATGGGTAATTAACACAAATCTCCTAAGACAGTCCACTTAAATTTGTCATTTACATAGCCCCTTAGAGATTTTTGCTGTGTATCATTCGTACTATTAATGCTTATAATATTTTTCTTTAAATCAGCTCATTTTCTAAACCTTAGACCTACTTTAGCCTCCTTCTAAACAATAGCATCTGGAAAATCACAGGTTTGGTGTGCTGGTGGTATTTTTTTTTCTAATACATATTAAAATATGCAGTGTTAACATAAGTGTGATACAATGGAATATTACGCAGCCATCAAAAGGAATGAGATCTTGCCATTTGCAACAACGTGGATGGAACTGGAGGGTGTTATGTTGAGCGAAATAAGTCAATCAGAGAAAGACATGTATCATATGACCTCACTGACATGAGGAATTCTTAATCTCAGGAAACAAACTGAGGGTTGCTGGAGTGGGGGTTGGGGTGGGAGGGATGGGATGGCTGGGTGATAGACACTGGGGAGGGTATGTGCTCTGGTGAGCGCTGTGAATTGTGCAAGACTGTTGAATCACAGATCTGTACCTCTGAAACAAATAATACATTATATGTTAAGAAAAAAAAAAAGAAGAAGAAGAAGATAGCAGGAGGGGAAGAATGAAGGGGGGGAAATCGGAGGGGGAGATGAACCATGAGAGATGATGGACTCTGAAAAACAAACGGAGGGTTCTAGAGGGGAGGGGGGTGGGAGGATGGGTTAGCCTGGTGGTGGGTATTGAGGAGGGCACATTCCGCATGGAGCACTGGGTGTTATGCACAAACAATGAATCATGGAACACTACATCTAAAACTAATGATGTAATGTATGGTGATTAACATAACAATAAAAAATTAAAAAAAAAAACGTAAGTGTGATACCTGTACACAAAATGGTTTGGAGTTATTAAAACAATTTAGAAAAATTAAGCCATATATTACCTAAACCCATCTTGTTTATAGACAGTACAGAATTCACAGCATTAGAGTACCTCTTCACTAGCCCCAAATACCCACCATATGTTCACCATATATGATAATTTATAATTTGCTTATTCATTACCTTGAATCATGTGATCTGTGATACTACTGCTTGGGGAGGTAAGTTTCTTCGCAAATGACTAAGTCCCACAGGTATGAGTCAGTCCTAGCTCAACGATGCTTTGTTACACTCTACTAAATGTCTATGCCATCATGCTCACAAAATTATATCGTACTAGATTTTACAAATAAAATGTGATAGTGATATTCCAGAATCTGGAAGCTTCAAGAAGGTCTTGGGGTTTTGTTCTTCAGACAGACAAAGGTGTAGTGATGTTATTAACTTAGTATTGAGAGAAAATGGTTGGTAGTGGCTATGTATTATTCAATAAACACACCTAGGAAACAATATTATCTGGCGCAAATAAGTTTGTTTAATTGTGAATGATGTCAATCAGTTTTTTATTGGCTGGGGGATTTCTCTGAACCTTGAATATGTAAATACAATTTGTGCATTTCAAGAAAAGAGAGAGTACACAGAATTTTTCAAGTTTGGTTGAGCAGAAACCTTTCCTTCTTGAATCAGCAGATAAAGATCTCTGGGAATTAGTGTTCTCTGGAATGTGGTCTTAGAAACAGTTGTCTACTGTATAAAAATATAAGTTATCCCTATGTTTAATTCCAGTTAATGCAGTCTATAGATACGTTGCATTTGCCTATCATGTATTACATGGGTTTATTCTGTTTTTTCCCATGGAACAGAATCCTCTTTTATAAGTTGTACTTTTTACATCCCCTGAGATGTCTTCAGTGGAAATTACGTGCATGGAAGAATCCTAAGGGAATTATTTGTCTATATGACACATTGGAAGTCAAATAATGCTCAGGGCCAAGCCCGATACAGGAGCCAAACAATTCCACAAAGAGTTTTGAAGACTCAGTTTTACATATCCATGGGATTAGCTTCCTATCTGAGGAGTATGGAGAGTAACAAAATTACTCTAAAGCAATTAATTGGAGCAACAGAAAAGGAAAGAGATAAAAAGAAAATAATAGTGCAAATTCCCTAGAATCATTATTCGAAGTTGTGCAGACTTTTGTCCTGCCTTTCTTCACTAAGTACCACGTCAATTTGCCAATATTATTAAAAATTCTTCCAAAACATTAATTTTGCAAGTTTCATGCCATCTCATTATTATAGATGTACCAAAATATATTTTAAACAATTCCCCTATTGTGTAACATTTATGTTCCCCTCCCAAGCACCACAATAAACAATATTCAGTGGGCATTTGTTTAAGTTTTTAATTAATTCACAAATACTTATGTGTCTACTATGTATCAAACACAGCATTAGACTCTGGGAACACAGTGGTAATAAAAAAAAGTATGCAGTCCCTGATCTTGAGAATCTATACAAACACATTTAAAATTTTCAATGTTGGGGCACCTGAGTGGTTCAGGGGTTAAGTGTTGGGACTCTTGATTTCAACTCAGGTCATGATCTCAGGGATTTTCTCTGAGTGCCCCCCCCTCCACTCTTTCTCTCTCTCTCCCTCAAATAAATAAATAAATCTTTTTAAAAAATTCAATCTTTAAAGTGCTTTTATTATTTTTTAAATTTTATTTATTTACTTGAAAGAGAGCACGCATGAGCAAAGGGAGTAGCAGAGGGAGAGGGACAAGCAGACTCTGTGCTGAGCTTGGAGCCCAAAGCAGGGCTCCATCTCACGACCCTGAGATCATGACCTGAGCCAAAATCAAGAGCTGGGCACTCAACAGACTGAGCCACACAGGCGCCCCAACCTTGAACATGCTTTTAATGAAAGGTGGACTGTGGTATGAGAACATGAAACAAAGAGATTTTTTATTATTATTATTAAAGATGAAGGATACTGTGTTGGCTTTCTTCATTATTTTTAAAGATTTTATTTATTTATTTGAGAAAGAGAGAGAGCATAGAGGGAAATTGAGAGGGAGAAGCAGACTCCCCGCTGAGCAGAGAGCCTGATCCGGGGCTCGATCCCAGGATCCTGAGATCATGATCTGAGCTTAAGGTAGATGCTTAATCGACTGAGCCCCCTAGGCACCCCAAAACAAAGAGATTCTTTTGGGACAAACTGGGAATAACTTTTCTGGGGATGAAGTTAGGACATTTTCTGCCCCTCCTTGTTCACTCCATTTATATTTTAATGTTAAAACTTCATATGATTAATTCCTCAATCTATTCCAAAACTCAGGTTATATTCTTCCCACATAAACGTGTTTGCTGTTCTAATAAGATCTTTGGGAACTGTTGAGAATTATTTGAACTAGATGCGTCATCGTTATCTCTTATGTGTTACTCAGGGTAGCTGTCCTGGGAGTGTCCATCCAGATAATTGCAAAACTTTCCATTTTGCTTTGGGTGTTTAGAAAAGGGAGCTTGTTTTGGGTTGTTGGGATTGCTGTTTCCCATTCTTAGTCATTGCCCAGAGCACAACGAAAAAGTCTGAATGAACCACAGGATGATTTCAGCTCATGTACCTGGAGTGGGGATCTGATAAGTTTTGTGTCTTCCTTAAATGGTTCAATTTGTCAAAGAATACCACCAACCGTTTTTCAGTTTTAGGTGTTTTCAGTCCTATCATAGTTTATAAATAAGGTATTGTTAACTTGGTACAAATAGTGTATTTTTGCTGGAACAGGATGGGAAAAGATAAACAGTTTCCAATCTGATGAGAGAAGTGATGGACAAAGGAACCCACAATGATGTAGCTGCAGAACACAAATGTGTGCATTAAATGACACAGGAGGAAACTGTAAAAGGAAAACTCCTCTGGGGGCCAGATCTTGATAACACAGCATCCCAGATGTGTTTCCCATTTGCATGAGCATCGTCTCATATCTTTTCTCCGAAAGTAAAATTGTCTGCCGAGGAAAATATTAAATTATGGAATCTTTCCAAACAGAAGAAGCCATGGTGACAAAAAAAAAAAAAATCCAGTTATGTATATTGCCTCGAAAATGACCATGACTGCGAATATGCAAAAGAGAAAATATGAGCGTACGTGCTGATTGCAAAGATAAAAGCACTGACTGTCCCCTAATAACAATAATGTCTCAAATTGGTGTGTTTTTCTCTGAATTTACTATTAACCATAAATCATTGAAAGACTTAACTATTTCGCTTGGACTCATTTGTGTTTAATGTTCCAAGGAGACAGAGATGGAGATGGGATGTTTTTGTAAAGAAAATGAGCCAGTGTTAAATGCTTTTCAAATCTCATTCTACTATCAGTATATCTTCCCCTAAATAGCTTACATTTTTATGGTCATTCCATCACCACGAGTCTTGTTGATTAATAGGACTCTTATTTATCATGTGTTTAAATTCTCAGGAACTTTATATAACACAGGCAGGTGTTTAGGACCATTCAGGGTCTCTCCTTCATATCTCATGTACTCACCTCAATAGGAGAGGAGGGTTTCTAATTACCAGGTAAAGGAGAACTATACAATACAGGGGGAACCTACTGGGGCAAACCTTTTATCTAAGTTTCCTAACTAATATCAAAGAAGGATAAGCCTGGGCCTCAGTTTTCCAACAATAGTATTGCTGTATTCTCTGATTGGATTTGTAGGCTAATTTCTAACCTCCTACCACTCTTTGTGATCCTTATCATGTAACCATCTAGACTCTAGATTCTAGAGTTTTCCGGATTCTACATTCTCTAGATTCTAGAGAAAAAAGTTAGGATGCATTTATTGTTTCATAATTCTCTGCTAAAGGTAGCAGATCTGTGTAAGCTCTTTTAGTTGCAAGTGACAAAAATACATCTAAAATCTGCTTAAGCTATAAGGGAATTTATCCATGTAACCGAAAAGTACAGGATGCAAATGGGCTGACCACGTGATGATGAAGTCACCAGGACCTAGATGCTGGGACATCTCCATTCTCTACCATGTTGGCCTCATTCTCAGAGTCCATCTGGTGAAAGATGGCTGCCAGGGCTCTAGGCTCTTAGATTCAAGACCAGTAGCTCCCATCCAGCTTTTTGAGAAGTCCTAGACTTCACGTGCCCAAACCTAAGCCAGTCCCTGTGACAAGGAGGAAGAAGTGACGGGCCCCAAGTCCCATGGCCATCCTAGAGCTAGGAGTGGGACCAATCCCAGTTAAACTTCATTGACTGAAAAGACTTGCTTTCCCTGTTTAAATCTGGTCTACAGAAGAAGGGTGGCCGCAAGTTAGGAAGCAAATAAAATAACAAATACACACATAAATCAATTACTTAAAATAAACAAAACCAAAACAAAGAAAAAAACACATGTATCCACTATAATCATTTTACCTCTAACCCTAAGAGGGAAAAACCAGCAGCCTTCTTTCCATTATTTTCCATTAAAAATTAGTACTATTCTTTGTTACCATCAAAGGAACTCATAAAGGCCTGGTAGCATATATCAGGCACTGAGCTAAGCTGTGAAAGTTTGGTCCACATTGTCTTTTCTTTTCCAGTTTGATTTTTTTAAAAAAAGTTGTCAAATAGGGGAAAAATGAGAAAACGATGATGAAATAAAAATTATTCTTGTTTGGAGGACTTAAGTTTCTAGTAATCCAGTTCCACTAGAGACATATTGAGTGTTTTACTCTCCTAGGAAAAGGAATGAACCAACCCACCGATCTCTGGTCAACTGCACATTCAAATTTTCAAGTGCGCTATAGAGTGAAGCCAGACAGAACCTGTTTCTTCCAGAGCTACAGAATAGTGATCGTTGTGTTTGGGATGTCACCATGGGCCAGATCCACTCAAATTTAAACTCTAATCATCTTCAGAATTCTTCAAAGTTGGGGGAAAATCTCCATTAAAAAAAATAATAATAACTGAACAATCCATTTTAAGCAGAGAACAAAAATGTGGGGCATTTTCTACTAAGCGGTTTGGTTTAAAACATTACAAAGAAATATCTAGCAAAGGGGGCCCTGAAAAAAAAAAGAGAGGCAAGACCTCTGTACCTTGTATATTTTGACCTAATAGCCACTTTTGATGGTTCTCTTTTATAAGATGGGAAAGTTATAGAATCTTGCAATATAGCTCTTAATTCTATGTTTAATTAAGATTCATTTATTTCAAACTATGTTACTGACCATCTACTACGGGACAGACACAATACTAGTCAACTAGGGGAGACACTGTTGTCTCTGTGTTCCATTGCTCGCAATCCAGCGTTGACCACCTTCTCATTGAAATACTATCTTTTCTTGAATTCTGGTTGTCTTCAGCATGTAGTTGGCAACTGAAGCCATGGGTATGGATGGGAATGTAGACAAGAAGAAAACAGGAGGGGAGAGGAGGAGGAGATGAGAGAAAGGAAGGAAGGGGAAGGGGAAAAGAAGGAAAAGGAGGGAAGAGGACAGGAGTAGAGAAGGAAAGAGGAACGGAGGGAGGAGAAGGGAAGAAGAGGGGAGGGCATTGATCCTTAGTGAGGCATTTTGTCACAGAGCATTACACCTGGAGAGAAAATCAGTGTTTTCAAACTCATCTACCTCCAGTTAAAGGTAAGGGAAAGTGAACTCCAGGTACTTGTGTGTGGAGAGAGGGGTATTCCAATCAACTAACGTTGGGACATTTGGAGGACAATTTACAAGCACATATGCTTGGACACCGCAATTCCCTTCTGAAATATATATTCTAGATGGGAAGTCTGATTGGAGAATTATTTTTTGTAATTGCCCAAAACTGGAGAAACCTACACGCCCATCTGTAGTGATCAAGATAAATAAATCATGGTATACTCACATAATGGGGCATTATGAAGCTATTAAAATGAATAACATAAATCAATACATCTCAACATTAACAAACATCAGAGAGTAACTATATAGCATAATGTCACAATCCACAACAGCTACACACAAAACACAGTTGTTATATATTTTTCTCTGAACTTTCAAAATTACTGAGAAAATAAGCTCATGGGGCTCGTGGGTGGCTCAGTTGGTTAAGCCGCTGCCTTTGGCCTAGGTCGTGATCCCAGGGTCCTGGGATCGAGCCCCACATCAGGCTCCTTGCTCAGCAGGGAGCCTGCTTCTCCCTCACCTCCCCACTCGTGCTCTCTTGCTATTTCTGTCTCTCTCTCTATCTCAAATAAATAAAATCTAAAAAAACAAACAAACAAAAATAAGCTCATAATATTCCCCCAAAGAAAGGAAAAAGTCAAAAGGAAACAAACAACCCCTCCATGTTAAACCCTGCCCCCCCATGTGGGCAGGCCCACATGGGTTCTCATGTCTGAAAGTCATTCTGAGCTTGAAATATAGCCTACTCCTTTCTGAGTAAATCCACAAATCAGACCAACTCAGTAATGCTCATGGTTTAATATTCAGAGTATTAAATATTATAAATATTGAGAATTTTGACATTTTAGGAAATGTCATAGGTTGAAAATGCATTTTTTTTTTAAGATTTCATTTATTTATTTGAGAGAGAGTGAGCCTGTGCAAGCAGGGGGAAGGAGCAGAGGGAGAGGCACAAGCAGATTCCACCCTGAGCACGGAGATCATAACCTGAGCTGAAATCAAGAGTCCGCTTAACCGACTGAGCCAACCAGGTGCCCAAGGCTGAAAATGCATTGTAAGATGACTTTCCAAAAAAAAAAAAAAAAAAAAAAAAAGACTTTCCTCTCTCCATCTGGACTATGGGAGGATTTCATAGTGCTTTAATATTTTCTACTTAAAAGGGAAAAGGTACCAAAATCTCAAATCCCTAGACCTGCCACCCCCACTGTTTCCCCTTCACACCACCCCTCATCTTCCTGATCTTTTCATTAGATTAGATTTCTAAAATGATTCCAGCAGGTCTAGCTCAGACCCCTGGGTACCACTTCAGAAAACAGCCATCAGGCCCATCAACTGATGGCCATTAAGGTCTGAGACATTTTCCTCTGGCGCTGTATTGTATTAACTTTTTTGTTTGTTTCCTTTAAATTACAGCGTGACCTGTTTTCAGTTTGAAAGTTATAACCCATGGCCAAGCAATACTTTTCATCAAAAATAACAGAAGAGCCAAGGGTTCCTCAAAGACGCCAGAGCACCGAGAAAGCAAACAAACACCAGATACAGCTCTTAACATTAGAAATACAAAAAGCTTTTTAAAAAGATAAACTTTTTGCATTGAAATGTGATTCTTCTCACACATTGATCTGTAGATATTTATATAACTGTGCCCTGCTGCTGTATTATGAAATATATTTGGAGTCGATGCACATGCATTAATTTGATGAATTAGCATATTATCTAGTCAACTTCATCTTATATTTTACCTTCTAGGACACTGGTGTGGAGACACTTATCAAACTCATTTCTCAGTAAATAGGCTCATATAAAGAAAGTTCTCTGCCCCAAGGTCTATTTGGACCCCCCAAATATATTTATATGTTGCAGCAGTAAGTAAATACGTGGCAGATTAACAGAAGACCTAAGTGTTGCTCTTGTCTGGCACTAGAAGTTAGCAGTCTGTATTTCACGATAACGGAAAAAGTAGCACAAATTGTTTTGAGTATAAGCACACCAAGCAAGAGGACAAGCAATACAGCTTTTAATGGCAAAAGCTTACATAAATTATAAAGCTTGGTGGGGAAATCATTGAAATGAATGATTTGAAAAGCCTAATGATGTGAAATAAAGCTGGGAAAATATCAGAGATTTATCAACAATAAACTATTCACAAGACAAGGGCATCCAGAAGCAGAGTCTGATGTATCTTAGAATCACATTTCAGGAGGTCAGGATTAACGTATTAATTATGGACCATCTAGGCTTTGCTTAAATGTCTCTCCGTCTGCAAGCATCCCTTGCTCTTGCAGAGCAATCTAATTTCATTTCAGATAATTCTGACAGAAAGAGAAAGAAGGGGGAATTCCTCAGCTGGTATTCCAATCTGCCCTTCTGCAATTTTTTACCCAGTGGTCCTGGAGCTTCTTTCTGACACCAGGCGGATCTGGCTGCCCGCCTTCTCTACGGGACCACCCTGCAGATATCACAGCACTGCTGGCGTGCCTCCTCAAGGTCTTTGCTAAACCAGGTTCAACATCCCCACTTCCTTCAGCGTTTCCTGCTTCTTTTTTTTTTTTTTAATTTTATTATGTTAGTCACCATACAATACATCATTAGTTTTGGATGTGGTGATCCACGATCCATGCCCTCCTTAACACCCATCACCGGACTAACCAATCCCCCCACCCCCCCCCCTCCCCTCTAAAACCCTGTTTGTTTCTCAGAGTCCATAGTCTCTCATGGTTCATCTCTCCCTCCAATTTCCACCCCCTTCATTTTTCCCTTCCTTCTCCTAATGTCCTCCATGCTATTCCTTATGTTCCACAAATAAGTGAAACCATATGATAATTGACTTTCTCTGCTTGACTTATTTCACTTAGCATAATCTCCTCCAGTCCCATCCATGTTGTTGTAAAAGTTGGGTATTCATCCTTTCTGATGGCTGAGTAATATTCCATTGTATATATGGACCACATCTTCTTTATCCATTCATCTGTTGAAGGGCATCTCGGCTCTTTCCACAGTTTGGCTATTGCAGACATTGCTGTTATGAACACTGGAGTGCATATGCCCCTTCTTTTCACTACATCTGTGTCTTTGGGCTAAATATCCCGCAGTGCAATTGCTGGGTCATAGGGTAGCTCTATTTTTAAATTTTTGAGGAACCTCCACACTGTTTTCCAAAGTGGCTGTACCAACTTGCATTCCCACCAACAGTGTAAGAGGGTTCCCCTTTCTCCACAACCTCTCCAACATTTGTTTCTTTCCCTATTTTTGCCATTCTAACTGGTGTAAGGTTGTATCCATTTCCTGCTTCTTTCTCAATTCACATGGTTTTGCACAGCCAAAGTCTTTGTATCATTATTTCAAATGGTCTTAAAGAAAAGCTCCAATGTAAAACTGAATACTCAAAGTGCCCTCTCTCTCTCTAGCTCTTTCTCTCCTTCTCTGCCTCTTTCTCTTCCTCTCTCTCTCTTCCCCCACTTCCTCTCTCTCTCTTGCTCTTTCTCTCTCTCCAGTGATTTTGCTTTTCTCTAATCCTCCCAAACAAGAAGTCCATCTAGTTTATGCAAATTGATTTTTCTGTTCTAAGGTTGTTTTTCCTCCTTAAATCCTTATGTCCAGCTGTTCTGGGTCAGGGGTAAAGTCAGAGCCTTCCAGCAAGCCTTTTGGCATTATAGAGCCCAGAGCCATCTGTTTGGCTCTAGGTTATTCACCACGGACCTGGCAAGTAACATGATTCTGACCAGTGGTTGATAATTTCATAGCTCATCATTAGCCAATAAATATGCTAATCGCCCCTGAAGTGGACTAAAACAGTAATTTGACTGCAAAACATCTAGGGCATGTCTAGAAGATACAGGATGAATGTGATTCAGGCTTAACTTCATAAAACTGTCATTTGGTTATTTATCCCATTTCATGGTCATGCACAGATTAATGGCGCTCCCTGTTAGCTGATAAATAAGCAGATACTGACTTTCCTTGGCATGTTATCATTTTACCCCTTTCCCATCCAGTTTTGTCCCAATGAATTTTTGTCTTTGATAGCTCTAATAGATTAGCCTAGAAATCCGAGGCAGAATAATGAGAGAGAAGTGTAGATCAAGGAACCACTTACTCATTCTCCTAACATTTAACCATCCAAATCATTCAGTAAGTGCTTTCTATTTGCAACGTGACTTAAAATTAGATTCCAGAACCTATTAAACCACCTTAATTGGATAAATATTCTTAATTGAGTAATCATAATGATGACACTTAGTATTTGAAATATGAAAGTGTTTAAACCACTTACTTCCCTATTCATAATTTCATTTCCTCTTTTAATAATGATAAAGAAAATCCATCTAAAAACCCATTGAAGCATTTGTTTCTGACCCCACCACATGTTTTTCCTTTTATTTAAAGATCGGTATTATTAACTGATTAACAGAGAATGAGGACCTAGGTGCTATGTATCACCTCCACCTTGACTGTGTATATATATTATCATCTTTGTGAACAATATCCTTCGGAGTTGGGCAGTGTACTACCTGTGAGGCGGTACATGGCAGTGGAGGAGAGAAGGGTAGACCTACCAGAAATAAGTATTTGATAACAGTCACATTAACTGATTTATTTTTATGTGTAGAAGTCATTGAAAAAGAAGTCAACTAGATTCTGAATAGAAATGACAGCTAATAATTATTGAGCACACATTGTGTGCCAAATATTAGACCCACATTATCTCACCTGATCCTTGAAACAATTCTCTGAATTAGGCACTAGTATTATCTCCATATTGCAGAGAAAAGTGAAGTTCAAGGTGATAAGTACCCTTCTCAAAGTCACTCAGCTTAGAAGCCACACTGTGACTCCATGTGTGGATCAGTCAAAGCTGTGTTCTGCTTTGGGAACTGAGAAGTTAAGATGACAAGTCTATAGGGAAGAGAGAACACAATGGGTATTTCCAGAAACAAGCAGAATCGAGAGATAAAGATAGAATTTTCAAAACATTTTACATAGGCCAAGCCTTGCATTCCCAAATTACTTCACAAACGATCCATGGTAAAGAGACAGATTCCTTCCCATCCCCAATTCATCAAAAATCAATACTTATTTGTAAAATACAATAAAAATAAAATATCAGGTAACAGTGAAAAAAAACACAGTGAGGGGTAGGGGTAAAGGGGAGACAAATGGAAAAGAAAGAGATTTTCAAAGAACTTTAGGCTACAATTCTGGGAGGTCACTATGTGAAGATGCAAACATTAGATACACATTGAAAAGAGTGCTTTCATCTACCCATCCATCATCCATTTGTCCTTCCATTCACTCACTGAGCACTTGCTCTGCACTCAGTCCTGTGCTAAATAATGCTGGGGACGTGGTAGTAACTTGGTTGCAGGCTCTGCTCTTCTAGGTCTTGCAATCCAGTGGGGCACACAAATTGCCCAGACACTAAGGACCTAGAGTGAGCAGGACTGGACAGGATACATAAGGGGTAGGAAAATGTCTAGCTAAACAAGGGGACATCTGAACTGAGATTTTAAGAAAAAATGAGAATGGTAAGTGTTTCAGTAAGGCTGAGCAGCACTGGGAGAGGAGAGGGTGGGCAGGGAGAAGGGGTAGCAGGGGTTGAGAGGACTGGTCACCTTGTGTGACCAAAAAAAAAAAAAAGGAAAGGGGAAAAGAGAGAGAGAGAAGCAAACCAAGAAACAGACTTTTAACTATAGAGAACAAAGAGGAGGTGGGGGGGATGGGTGAACTAGGGGATGGGGATGAAGGAGGGCACTTGTGAGCAGCCCTGGGTGTTGTACGGAAGTGTTGAATCACTGTATTGTACACATGAACCTAATTACACTGAATGTTAGCTAACTGGAATTTAAATTAAAAACTTTTTAACATAATCTCAGAAAGTCAATTATCATATGGTTTCACTTATTTGTGGAACATAAGGAATAGCATGGAGGACATTAGGAGAAGGAAGGGAAAAATGAAGGTGGGCTGAATCGGAAGAAGAGATGAACCATGAGAGACTATGAACTCTGAGAAACAAACTAAGGGTTTTAGAGGGGAGGGGGCTGGAGGGATGGGTTAGGCCAGTAATGGGTATTAAGGAGGGCACGTACTGCATGGAGCACTGGGGTTGTACGAAAACAATGAATCGTGGATCGCTACATCAAGAACTAATGATGTATTCTATGGTGACTAACATTAACAAAACAAAACAAAATAAAATAAAATAAGTTAGCCCTGATATTGCAGAGTGTTTTTCTAGCTCAGCCTAAGTACACCTCTAAACCAAAAAATAATAAAAAATTTAAGCATTAAAAAAAATTTAAAAATGAAAACTTTTTTAAAAAAGGACAAAAACAAAATACAAGACTCCAATTTTTTAATAATTAATTTTAAAAAATACAATTATTTTAACAAATTGCTATGAAAGTTTCTAAACACTTTGAGTTCCTATCCTTCACTTGTAGATAGGTAGGAACTGGTTAGGGCACTAACGTGGGTCCAAGGATCACGCTTTGAGAAGACTGCCTCATGGGAGTTTATGTTAGTCACTCTCCTGAAAATTTGCCTCTCTCCAGAGCTACACTCTACCCTCTACTTCTAAAGAAGCAAATTCCAGTTAGTTGTAGGGTACAGTCTAGTGGTTACTAGACACTCATTTATAAACCAAAGGCTATTAAAGAGAGATATGGGAGTAGCTCCTTTGAACACAATGATGCAGCTGAAACATTTTTTAAATGGCCTTATGGAATGGAGATCTTCAAAGCAACATAAACATAAATGAAAAATATAATGGCTAAACAGGAACTGCATTTAATAAAATTTAACTAATTAATTCCTTTTCCCTCCTTCTCAGACTTTCGAAAATCCCTAGCTCAGGAAAATGCTTGTAGATATCTCTTCCACAACAGCTTTCTCTCCTGCCTCCAACTTTCCAGCAAAACTATCATCAAATCACTATGGTTAGTTGAAGATTTTTAAAGATACGAATTTTGTGCTTCTTCATTATTTCCTGAATCTTTTTTTTTTTTTTTTTTTGAAGGGTGGGAGCAAGAAGGATATTCCTCTCACAAATCAAAGGCCAGTTTAGGATGATAGAAAGATGAGCTTTGGCCACCATGAAAAGAAAAAAAGCCCTGGGTTGGTTGGTTAATTGGTTAGTTAGTTGGGCCCTGCAATGTTGAACAGACAACTATCTTAGGAAAAGGGTGGCCGATGGGATATTTCCAGGGGAACCCAAATTCTTTAGAAGGCCCTGCAAGGCCATTGTGATAGAATGTACACTGAGGGAACTGCCCAGCTAAAGAAGGAACGTGCTCTGTTGCTCTGACACACATACCTTCCAAACTCATAAGTGAAAGGGTGAGCATGCCCTTCCTTCTAACCGCTGTTTTGTCTCAATGGATTTGAAGGCAACTATAGGTGATGTGAACATAACAAACGGTCAGTGGGGTCTCTCATCTAGCCCAGGATAGGGTCTCTGAGGACACCTGGGAGGAGGGGGGCTGCAGCATCCCCACAGGAGTCTACGTATGGGCCTCAAATGTCTCCAAACTTCTCTTGTCCTCTTCTTCTCCAATCCCCTCTTTCTTTGCTGCTTTTTTAACTTCTCGTTTTGAAACAATGCAAACCTACAGGAAAACTGCCGAACTACTACTCCGTCTTCTAAAATAGAATCCTGTATACTGCTCACCGAAATCCCTACTGTTGTCCCATGTGCTCTCTCTGTGTAGGTGTGTGTAGATATGTATAGAATGCACATGTGATAGCTGAACAGTTCGTTCATCCTCAACACATCAGTTTATATCTCCTGAGGATAAGGATATTTGACATAACCCCAATTCAATAACTGAATTCAGGAAATTAAGACTGATATATTACCTAATATCTAATATCTAATAGATATTCCATATTCAAGTGCCATCAGTTGTCCCAATAACATACTTTGACCTTTTTTTTTTTTCTTTTCTGACCCAGGATCTAAGTCAGGGTCATGCCCTGCATTTAATCATCTCATCTCTTTAGTGTGCTCAATTTGGACTTGCATGGCACTGAGGGTTTTTGAAGGGGACAGGACAGCTGTTTTGTAGAATACCCCTCTATTTCTGTCTGATTACTTCCTCGTGATTAGATTCCAGTTACACGCACCTGCTGTATAAGTGATCATGTGTCTTTCTCAAGACACCCTATTGGTAATGTCAACTTTGATCTCAAGGGGTGGGGGGGTGGGTAGTTTCTGGGAGACTCTCTTGCTTTAAAGGTATCTTTTGTCTCTTTGTAAAAGTAAGCTGTGGGGAGATACATTGATATTGTAGAAATATTCTCTTCCCTAACAAACTCACCCAGTGATTTTAGCACAAACTCCTCTTATTATTTTTGTTTGTAATCATGGCCAAATAGTTCATCTAAACAGTTCGGGGATTTAATTACAGGCTCGGCCCATGCCAGCCTGGTGCTGATACGTCATATGCATACTGATGTGTTTACTGCATACTGTGAGCCTTCCCATGCATTCGAAAACAACTCCCTTCACATTCCCAACCCATGTTCACACTTTACACCTGAGTCATGATGACATAGGAGGAGGCCTTCAAATGAGGCCACTGTTCTACTGATACATTTTCTCCTTCTTATTTCACTCCATGGACAGGAAGAAAAGTGACCCTCGCTTTCCATATGAAACTACTGTTGCTTTAGAAAGCTTGGGTAAAGCAGGTGGGGGAAAATTCCTAAATTCAAACACCAAACCAAGTCCCAGCCAATCTGGGAAGCAAAATGCCCACTCAGTCTGCAAGCCACAGCAGGGCATCCTGCTGACTTCTGAGCAAAATTAATTGCAAGAACCTGGCAGGTCTCCAAACAACTGTGGTTCCTTCCTTCATTATCACAAATCTCCCCTGTCACTTCTTAATCAACACTTCCTTCATAATTCTATAGGCTGTATTTTGCTTGCATTTAGAGAGGACTTGGTGCAAATACCATTTTCATTCAGCAGTTATTTTGCATAAGGATTTAAGTCGAAGCTCACAGTTAGGCAAGATTTGGAATTTAGACAGCAAAAACCCCTCAGGGCGCTTTGGGAAACAAACCAGATTCCTGCCGCCACTGGGTAGACTATCTCTCAAGGTCATGAAGCTATGCCTTACAAATACCAGCCCATAAAATGAAATCAGCAAGCTCGCGCTCTCTTTTTGCTTCCTTTTTTTTCTTTTTTTCTTTTTTTTTTTTTTTTTTTTGCCAGTGGTGCAAAAATAAAAGAGACCAGTAAAGAGCAGTTGGCCACAAAGGGGAAATACCTTTAACATTTATCGGGAAGGTTTTGGCTAGCTTAGTTTCCTGCTTGCTATGGGAATGACAAGACAAGATGTAACTTGTTTTTTCCCCAGACCTTGTCTTCATGCTCCAAACTTTTCCTGGTCTGCAAAAACCAAATAATTCAAACCAAGTAGTGAAGTAGTGTTAGGATAAGGGACAGTATGCCCACTGATACCCAATATCAAACAGCTAACTGATGGAGACAGGAAAGGGGAATTTTAAGGACTTTGCTCTAATAATACTGCAGGAAAACCATAAGACATACCTACAGAAGCTAGGAGAACTGGGGGTTAAGGAAGGCATGGAGAAGGCCTGTTGATCAATAAGATGAGTAATGCAAGGCAATTTGAATTTTTCTTTTTTCATTGGAAAATTATCATGACCATCTGATGCCTACAGATATCACACAGTCTGAAAGCCAACCTTCAGATAAAACTGCCAATGGCCCAAATCTATTTCCTTAAAATTTTTTCTGAGATAAATATTCCATTGTCTTTCTTAGGAAGAATGAAATCAGAGTAGGTTTGACCTCAAGAAGGGGGCCAGTGGTCATCCTCTGTTTATATAAAAAGACAGTCGATTCCACTGGTATAATTGAACACATATGTAGGTTATGTTGGTGAAATCGTATCTGGAAGTTCCCAGGACACCAGAACCTTGTTAATATATTTGGCTAGAGTCACCTCTGTGGCTCAAAGTTCTCCAATGGCTCTTTCTCCTTACACTAAGAATAAAATCCAAGCCCTTTTCCAAGGTCTATAAGACCCACTGATCTGGTCTCTGCTTTTGTCAGTCTCCCCCCTCATCACACACTATTCCCCTGAAGTTCATAATGCTCCAGACATATGGGATTTCTCTCAGCTCCCTCAGCTTGCCAGCATGTCTGCCTCAGGGAATTGCACATTTGCTGTTTCCACTGCCTGGATAGCAAGGTCCTGACATGCCTGGTCTTCAGGTCCCAGCCCGCTATCAATTCCTCACCCAAGCCCAAGCTCACCATATCCAAAGAGCCTCTGCCTTCCTATAGGTATTTATTCTCTTACACCACTTCTCTGGGTCTGTAAGCCTTGCTCATTTATTTACTTATTTTCTCACCCACTCCCAACAGAAGCTTTTTTTGGTCCTGTTCACTTCAGTATCTCAAGCACGCAATAAACTAGAGCTCAATAACTATAGGTTGAAATAACAACAAAAAAATACTCTATAAAATATGAAGGTCATATGGTATAAAAGACATTGGATTCTGCTTAATACTTGCACTTCTGCCTTGCATGTTAAGTATTCAGGATCAAGTGTAAAGTTCTTTAACAGACCAAGGGCTCTTTGAGGCTAGGGAGTCTGCCTTACTGCCTTACACATCCCTCTTTCCACCCGCAGCACCCATTGCTCAGGAAAGCTTGCTGAATGTGTATAGGAAAAAAGGAAGGAAGTTGGGGGGGGCGGGTAGAAAGGGAGGGAAGGAGGCGGGGGGGGGGGGAAGGGGAAAGAGGGAAGCGGGAGGAGAATTTGTCATCAGATGGACAATGACTTTTCCGGCAGCAACACACTGAGGCAGAAACCATGAATTTGCTGCTGAGACTTGTAGCAATAAGGATTCTGCTCTCAGTATTAATTCAGAGCAGAGAAGTGCTGTCAAGTGTCTGAGGGAGTGTGCAAGGTGGTATTGGATAATTCTCTACTGGGCAGCTCCTAAACCATGGGAAGCCAAAGCAAAGCAAGTGAGAGACATGCTTTCCCAAGAGCCCTGAGGAAAGATCTTTTAAATCAGGGAACCAGATGGTCTGCCTTATTAAAGGGTGCCTCTCAAAGACAAATCCTCATTTTGTTTTTCCCTTTAATACTCACCTTGGTGAAAGGTGAACTACTTTGGAATCAATCTCTCTAAGGTCCCCTGTTCTCAGCTGCAACCTCTGTTCAAACGCAGGACATTCAACCTCTGCTGTCTTCTTGGTGTTTATGAGAAGGGAGCTGAGCATGTCCCCAGAAGCCCAAGGATGCCATTTTTGCGCATAAGGGGAAAACTGCATCTCAGAGCCAGGGTACTAATCCCATTTCCATCGAAAGCTTAGCTGTAGCAGGAAGCACCTAAACCGCTGCCTTTACTCTCTAAACATCTGCTGGGTTCCTATAACACGACTATCCTCCCGGGACGCTTTCTGTAACGTGCCCTAAAATGGCTCCTCGTTGCCCATTCAGTGGAGGCAGCATGATGTTGTAAAAGGAGGGAACTACTCTGAGTGCAACCACAAAGTAGCTACGGGATCTTGGACAACTCAATCTCCTTGGGTCTGTTTTTCTTCATCTGAACCAAATGACCTCATGTATCTGGGGGAAAAGAAAATTAAAGGCATGTCTTAAAATTATAATTAAAAATATCTACTTCTGGAAGCATGTGGGTGGCTCAGTCGGTTAAGTGTCCAACTCATGGTTTCAGTTCAGGTCATGATCCCAGGGTTGTGAGATCGAGCTCCGTGTTGGCTCCTCGCTGAGCATGGAGACTGCTTGGGATTCTCTCTCTCCCTCTGCCATGCCCCCAAACCCCACATCCTCACCCCACCATGTGCTTTCTCAAATAAATATAAATAAATAAATAAATAGCTACTTCTAACTTCCAAGGGAGTTTCCGAATGATTTCAGTAACAATCTTTGCTTACTTTTTTGTTTGGTTTGTGTTGTTTTAATCTAACTCAGTGACTCTCAAATGCTGTCCCTAAACTGGCAGCATCGGCATCATCTGGGAAACTCACTGGAAATAAAAATTCTCAGACTCATTCCAGACCTACAGAATCAGAAACTCTGGGGATGTGATCTGGAATTCCGTTAACAAGCCCTATAGGTGATTCTGATGTGTGCTCATATTTGAGAACTATTGGCCTAAAGGCCGACTTTTATGAGTTCCAGACTCGTATGAAATGAAATCCAAATTTCCAGCTTCCCTTGAAAACTCAGAAGATCTAGAAACACTGAGTTCATATTCCTACAACAAAACAGCTTCTAAGAGGTGTAGACAGGGCAAGCAGTCCCCTAGCTGTCACTGCTCATTGTCAAACCCCCACACAGTTGTACTCACTTATGCCACCTTCTGACTCCTGAAGTTGCTAGAATTTCACCCTCTGCCTTACTTAGAGCTTCCTCTCAGTACTCCGTCAATATATACCTTGCCCATACCACCCTGATTCATTCTATAACCATGCCCCCTGCCACATCACTAGTCACTGTCTATCCTACACAAGTGGAATTCCATTCCTTCCCTACCTACCCCTTTGCTCTCCACTCTGATCATTCAGGAGCTAACCTGTACCCACCATATTCAGAATAACTTTGGATTACTTTAGTCAGTATTGATCTCTCCCTTTTCTGATGAGTGCAATTTTCATTTCAGTCAAGAACTCCAGCAAGAGAAACAAAAGCAAAAATGAACTATTGGGATTTCATCAAGGTAAAAAGCTTTTGCACAGCAAAGGAAAGAGTCAACAAAACTAAAAGACAACCAACAGAACAGGAGAAGATATTTGCAAATGTCTTATCAGATAAAGGTCCAGTATCAAAAATCTCTAAAGAATGTATCAAACTCAACACCCAATAAAACAAACAAAAAAATCCAGTCAAGAAATGGGCAGAAGACATGAACAGACATTTCTCCAAAAAAAGACATACAAATGGCCAACAGACACATGAAAAAATGCTCAACATCACTTGGCATCAGGGAAATACAAATCAAAACCACAATGAGATCCACCTCACATTGGTCAGAATGGCTAAAATTAACAACTCAGGAAACAAAAGATGTTGGCAAGGATGGGGAGAAAGTGTAACCCTCTTACACTGTTGGTGGGAATGCAAACTGGTGCAGCCACTCTGGAAAACAGTATGGAGGTTTTTCAAAAAGTTAAAAATAGAGCTACCTTATGACCCAGCAATCGCACTACTAGTTATTTATCCAAAGGATACAAACATAATGATTGAAAGGAGCACATGCACCCCAATGTTTATAACAGCAATGTCCACAACTGCCAAAATATGGAAAGAATCCAGATGTCCATCGACAGATGAATGGATAAAGAAGATGTGGTGTGTGTGTGTGTGTGTGTGTGTGTATATATGACCATGGAATATTACTCAGCCATCAAAAAGAATGAAATCTTGCCATTCACAATGATGTCGATGGAACTAGAGGGTATTATGCTAAGCAAAATAAGTCAGTCATAGAAAGACAAATACCATATGTGGGGGGATGGGGTAATTGGATAATTGGCATTAAGGAGGGCACTTGATGGAATGAACACTGAGTGTTATAAGCAACTGATGAATCACTAAATTCTACCCCTGAAACTAATAATAAACTATATGTTTACTACATGGAATTTAAATAAAGAATAAAAAAAAAGAATTCCTGATTATATACACGATGATAAGTCTGTCAGTGTATTTCTCTTCCTTGGAGGTGAAGATGGGAATGGAAAGTGTCAGAAAGTGGTCTCTAAACTCCCCTATGGCAAGGCCTGCTATGCCTAATTCTCTCCTAGGACATACAGGGATTGAAGAGGAATAAAATACAAACTCTGACTTAGACTAAGGTTTCCTAATGTCGAGACTTGACATTTAAGACCAGATAATTCTTCACTGTGGGCAACAGCATGGTAAGATGTTCAGCAGCATCCTTGGTCTCTACTCACTAGATACCAGTAGCAATGCCCCCAGTCTGACAACCAAAAATGTCTTCATACATTGCCAAATGTTCCCCAGGACATAAAACCACCTCAGGTTGAGAATCACTACCCTAAAGAAGTTCAAAATCTCACTGAAAATATCAAAATGACCCCCCCAAACAAGTTATAAAATAATGGTGGTAAATATTTGGTGTGTTTGAGCATCATATCCACTCCATCTTCCTTCAGAAACAACTCCTGGTATTTTTTTTTTTCACTTTACAATTACAGGTTTATTATGCAGGATACAACTCAGGAACAGATAAATGGAAGCAATGTCCAGGACAAGGTACAGGGGGAAGGTGTGCAAAGCTTATATGCCCTCTCTTGGCACACCACCCTCCCAGCACCTTGATGTGTTCACCAACCCAGAAGTTCCCTAAATCCAGTCTTTTAGCATTTTTTAATGAAAATTTTATATAAGCAAAATTGATTAGATCATTAGCCATTGGTGACTGAACTTGGATTCCTTTAAAGGAGACTATCATTTTTCTTTTGGATACTGTCTATCTGGATATGTCTCTAGAACCTTCCCACTTCAAGCTAAAGGAAAGACTCATCACCTAAAACTAGCCAATGGGGCACACTTTCCCTGGTATTTTTCTCATCAGTGACAAAAAAGACTCAGGTTCATTGGAGTTCATTCACTGCAGAAGGGGCAGCTGAATGAAACTGTCAAGCAGTTTTTGCAATCAACACCTTCTGGAACTTTCTAAATTCCTGTCCTTTCTAAATATAGCTCCTCAACCCTTTGAGCATTCAACAACCCTTCAAATAAATTCCCTGTTGGATTACATTAGTCAAAATAAGTTTCTGTTGCTTGCCACCAGAGAATCATCACTGATAGAATTACTCATGGTACCTTATAAGGTTAGGAAAAAAAAACAAAAAAACAGGAAAGAACTAGCATAAGCTAAAACTGAATATATAAATATAAAATATATAAAAATATTTATATGAATGCATATATAGTATGATCTCCATTAACATATCTGAACATATATGTGTATGTAGACATAAAATATACATATGAAAAAGTATACTTAAATATGTAAAAGTGGTTGTAGTTGAGACATGTCTTTACAGATGATTTATATTAAGATATTTTTTGAATTTTGCATTTTTGGTATTTTTCTGTATATTAATTTAAATATTCTCTTGTGTTTTACATAACACATATATTCATTTCTTAAGTCCTATGTGTTTTTAAGAGAAACATCTGAAATGCCCATGTTTTTTTACATTATGATACTATGCCATTTTATGTTTTACTTGTCAAACATTTAGTACTCTACTAAAAGTGAACCTTTTTTTTTTTTCAAAAAAATTATCTTTTCTACTTAATCTGAAATCAAAATGAATAGCACTAATGGGGTTGAACAATCCACATAATCTCAAAACACAGTTTTGAGGTCAGATAGTTGTATTAATTAGTAAAGTGTTTTTAGTAACTATTAAGGGTTTGCTACAATAACTTGGAATATTTGATATATCCTCATTAGTTAAATGAAATTGGAAAAAGCCATGATAACAAAAGCAAATGGAAAAGGACCACATTGGGAGACAGAAATATAATTAACAAACTCCTTTATCTAAACTTTCATTAAAGACAAACAAACAAATGTTGGGATATAAAAGGCATAGCTTTTAATTAAAGTGTAACTTCCTTTTGAGAATGGCGTTGCCTTGGGCAAACATTTGTCAACATATGTCCCAAACCACCACTCCTTCCCTGTGTGGCTAGTTGGTATTTTAGCATATTTTCAAACCACTCCAAATAATAAATAAATTTATGAATGCAACAACGACAGCAAGTTCCACAGAGAACTGTAGTATAATATTCTGTCACTAAAACAAATCCATCACTTTAGAGAATTAAACATTTAAATATTCAGTGTTTAAGACAAATTCTTTATTTCCAGACTCACCCTCTTCACAGCTTTCCTTGAATGCCAAGGACAAACACTGCCTAATGCTTTTAATTATTTACTTTCAAGAACTGGAGAAGAAATGCCCCATTCTTCTATTTTTAAAAGCATTGTCTAAACCTGATAATCAGGTTGAAGATAGAAAAATTAACCTTCAAAGTACCCCTGCCATCTAAACAGAGGGCCAGCCTGCAGAGGGAGAGGGCAATAGGGTCCCTGCATTTACTCCAACCCATCCAGAAAAAATAAATAAATAAAAATAAAAATCCCTTCCATTTCTTCCATTAGCCCAAACATTCTAACTCTGCCCCATCCTGCCTTTGCTGTATTGGTGATGTTCCACTTGGGTCCCCAGCCGGCTTCAGTGCCTCCTTCCATTGGCATTTTGCCAGTAAGTCTCCCCATTGGGTAGGCATTAACACTCTGCTTGCATGCAGCCGGCTCTGTATCAGCCTTGTATTATCTTCCCTCCCCGAACTATGCAGGGTTGCCATTCGACTACATAACCAGAGAACACGGCAGCACAACCCTACAATCTGTTGGGAGGCGGTAAGCACAGGGACCACATAAGAGGATGTTGAATTAGACAGGCTGGATTCAAATACCAACCATGTCCCTTATTAGCTGAGTGTGACCTTGGTGGAATTACCTATTTTCTCTGCCTTGATTCCCTCCTCAGTAAAAAAGGGGATAATGATCCTGCTTGTATGGGAGTACTGTAAGGATTAAGCAAAGGGAGCTAATGCATTTATGAAGCGCTTAGCACGGTACCTGGTACACAGTAAAAGCTCAGCAAACGGCAGCCTTCATTATTTTTCATTTGCATATTTAAGCCAAGTTTCATGCCTAGACAGACATTTCCTACATCATAGGATGTAAAGGCTACCAAAGATGCCTATCTCAAAAATTCTGTAACCCATCTCAATACCCCACATTCCCATCATTCAAATCCCCTGAGATTTTTCTTTTCTTTTTTTTAAGTAGGCTCCATACCCAGCGTGGAGCCCAACGTGGGGCTTGAACTCACGACCCTGAGATCAAGACCAGAGCTGAGATCAATAGTCAGAGGCTTAACCGACTGAGCCACCCAGGTGCCCCTCCCCTGAGATTTTTCTAATGACAGAGGAATCCAATATAAATGCAAAAATGTTAACTAGGAAAAATGACACATTACGCTCTTTTCATTCATTAACAACAATTAGTTTATCAAATTAGCTATCCCAGTCAGCTAGCAGATTCCTGTCCCAATACAGCAAACATATGCTGAACATTTACTACCATAAGAGACTGTGCTAAGAGTGGAAAGAGGGAGCAGAGCTAAGCAACAGAGGATCCCTGCCATCGAGTAGATCACAAATTACTGTCAATGGAAGGTGTGCATGGATGTACACATAAAAATATAAGGGATGCCATTGGGTATGGATTGGTCATACACACACGCTTTTATGGGAAGGGAGCTCTTACAAACTGAACACTTGTTTCCCCCCCAAATCCATGTGTTGGAATCTTAACCCCCAAAGTGATGGTATTGGGAAGTGGGGTTTGGGCAGGTGGTAAAGTTATGAGGATAGAGGCTTGCTGTGAGGACACAGCGGATGAGAGGGTGGCTGCGAAACACAAAGTGGGTTCTCATCAGACACCAAATCTGTCAGCACCTCAATCTTGGATTTTCCAGCCTCCAGAACTGTGAGAAATCATTGTTTGTTGTTTAAGCCTCCCAAATCTATGGCATTTTTATTATAGCAGCCTGAACGGACAAACATAGGGGTATAAATCCTTTTCTACATAGAAGAAACTACATTTGAGCTATAACATGCGCTCATTTGCCTGTCAGTCCATCCGTCCGTCTGTCCGTCCATCCATCCGTCCGTCCATCCATCCATCCATCCATTCATTAGGCCAATTAGATACAAAGCATATTAAGCACGGAGTTCATAAAAAGGGTGAACAAGACAAACATTACCAAATGAAACTCCTAGGCTAGGGTGGCGACAAACATACAGATGGATATATAATCACAACTTGAGACAGGAACTAGAAAGCAAAGCAAGAGTGTTCCATAATGTGTTTAGAACAGTGTCTCGGGCTCCTGGGTGGCTTAGTCAGTTAAGCATCTGCCTTCGGCTCAGGTCATGGTCCCAGGGTCCTGGCAATGAGTCCCACATCGGGCTCCCTGCTCAGTGGGGAGTCTGCTTCTCCCTCTGACCCTTCCCCCTCTCATGCTCTCTCTCTAATAAATAAATGAAACCTTTAAAAAAAAATGATAATAATAAAGAACAGTGCCTCATGGGGCGCCTCGGTGGCTCAGTCGGTTGAGCATCTGGCTCTTTGCTTCAGCTCAGGTCATGATCTCATGCATCATGAGATCAAGCCCTGCACCAGGCTCCACGCTCAGCAGGGAGTCGGCTTGAGGCTTCTCTCCTTCTGCCCCTCCCCCTACTCACGCACATGCATGCACAGGAGCTCTCTCTCTCATAAATAAATAAATCTTAAAAAAAAAAACAGTGCCTCGCACATAATAAAGAATCAGATTATCAGCTATTGCTGTGATAGGTCACTATGACTGTGATTACCTATGTGGATTAACAGGAAAGAACTGACTCCGTGACATCAGGTGCAAGAATGCCACTGCCCAATGAGGTAATTTGCGCAATTAGCCTACTTTTCTAGGAAGTGGCAGAAATCAGTTCAAACACAGGCAACCAGGCTCCAGAGCTACGCTCTTAACTGTGTGATTGACCTCGTACTGCATAAGCTATTCTGTAACAGGATTTTTAAGTTTAACGACATATTAAAACATCTCCCCGTTGTTATAGACAATATTCTACAGCATAATTTTAATATTTGCAGCATGAGTTACTTCACTCTATGATAGTACATAGCGACGGGTTCCAGGCTTTTTAATGCCATAAATAACACCGTGATTCACGTCTCTTTCTCCTTTATCTTACCTGCAATGATGGCATTTTCTTTCTTTTTCGAGATTTCATTCTTAGAGAAGGCTTGCTGTGTAAGACGTGTGCCTATTTTCAGGGTGTTACCACGTGTTTCTAGATTATTCTCCAGGAGCAGTGCACCAGGATATGCTCTCATCAGCGTTTCTACCCATTATCCCACCTGACCACGGACTTGGCTGTGCAGCCGCATCCCTAGGGGCTCTCGGGGCCAGGTTGATCATGCCTCTGAATGTCGTGCAAACTCGACTCTGCTTTTGTGTCCCCAGGAATTTTAGTGGGGGAGGGGCTTCTGTGATGATGCCCCCTGTTGCAGAGAGAGAGAGGCACTAGGTGTCAAAGAAGGAGGGAAAGGAAGACCTAGGAGAAAGGACAGCCGGCCCCCACCACCCACTCTCGTATCAAGAGATCCCACCCAGTATCTGGTTTTGCAGACTGGCAATCTAGTATAAAAACTGAAATACAAACCGTCAGCATTGACAGCTGGGGCCCAATCCTGATCAGCTTTTTATCTTTAGATAGGTTACTTTCTGAGCCTTGGTTTCCTTACTGTGAGTTATTCACATATCAATAATACGGGTCATAAACTAGAAAGGATATATTTCAGTGATATTAAAATGCCTATTTTTTCACATTTTAATATCTCTGAAATGGGGGTATGTCATACAATCGATCATTTTATTTTATTTTTTTTTTCTCCAGAAAGCTCTGATTTTATTTATTTATTTTGAGAGAGAGAGAATGAGAGACAGAGAGCATGAGAGGGAGGAGGGTCAGAGGGAGAAAAAGACTCCCCGCCGAGCAGGGAGCCCGATGCGGGACCCGATCCAGGGACTCCAGGATCATGACCTGAGCCGAAGGCAGTCGCCCAACCAACTGAGCCACCCAGGCGCCCCAATCGATCATTTTAAAAAGTACATCGTTCCACAGTCTAACCGGCAGTGGTTTTTTTTCCCCCGAGTGGATGCAGTAAGCAGAATTCAAAAAACGACGCTCCCCGCCCCATGCCCCTCGCCCTCGCGTCATCCCCACCCCGAGTTTGGACGGAAGCAGTGAACGTGACAAAATGCCACTCCAGCGACGGAGTTAGGCTGCAGGGACAGAGGTGTCCACGTGGACCTCATCCCATCACAGGAGCTCCTCGCAAGCAGGGCGTCTTCTCCGGCTGGTGGCGGGCAGCAGGGAAAGTCAGGTCGGCGCGGAGCAGGTCCGAGATGGAAAGTGACCAGAACCCCTGAGTAAAGACGGCTTGAAGAAACAGGGGGTTGCAGGACGACAGCCAGGGCTGCTGTCAGAGCTCAGCAACCTCCAAGGACCCCAGCTCCTTCTTTTTGCTCTAGCATCCACTTCGCTGCTCCTGTCTGTCACCTCGTATCTTTGGATTGAGGGAAAGGCTAAGGACAAGGGAAACGCTCGCATGAGTTTGCATTTTCCATTGGGAAGAAAGACCCTCCCCCCCAGGGAATTCTGCTGCCCTCTTATTGTTGACAGTTTTCTTGCCTGTTTACCCCCAGCTGCAAGGGAGTCTGGAAAAGTAATTTTTTTTTTTTTTCTGGACACATGGCTACCCCAAACACATTCTTTTTTTTTATTATGTCATGTTAATCCCCATACATTACATCATTAGTTTTAGATGAAGTGTTCCATGATTCATTGTTTGTGCACAACACCCAGTGCTCCATGCAGAACGTGCCCTCCTCAATACCCACCACCAGGCTAACCCATCCTCCCACCCCCCTCCCCTCTAGAACCCTCAGTTTGTTCTTCAGAGTCCACCGTCTCGCATGGTTCGTCTCCCCCTCCGATTTCCACCCCTTCATTCTTCCCAAACAAACTCATTCTATTAGTAAGGAAACCAGCATGGATAGTGACTGGGAGGCTGGCAGCAGTAGTCTTCAACCCCTGGGGGGTGGGGGAGCAGAAGCCAGACCATGTTCACCTCTTAACTCTTGTCTTTAACCTGTTATCAGTGTACATTTTAAAAATGGCTGACCCTATGGGGCGCCTGGGTGGCTCAGTTGGTTAAGCGACTGCCTTCGGCTCAGGTCATGATCCCGGGGTCCTGGGATCGAGTCCCACATTGGGCTCCCTGCTCAGCGGGGAGTCTGCTTCTCCCTCTGACCCTATCCCCTCTCATGCTGTTTCTCTCTCTCTCTCTTTCTCTCTCTCTCTCAAATAAATAAATAAATAATTAAAAAAAAAAAAAAAGGCTGACCCTACAGATTTGTTCTAGAATAACTGTGACTAAACTTTCCTGCATTTGAATATTTAAAAAGCTTCAGAATTTTTCACCTGTACCTGCTTTACTGGGAATATATATATTTTTTCTTTTTAATGACAAAAATAATGGCTTATCCTCCCTTGATTGATTTCTTTCCCTCTCCACCCAAACAGAGTACTCAGAAATAACCAAACACAAACAGCTCTTCAAACCTTCTAGTATCTCCCTTGAAAGCCCTCAGGCAGCACTCGCAAGAAAGAAAGAAAAGAAGTGTTCTCCCCTGGGTCAGAGAGTCACCCAGTAACATGTAGGCCTTTGGAATTTCTGCTTAGTATCTGTAAGTTTTTCAAATGACAAGAATGAATTTCTGAAGAAGTTTATTGATTTTTTTTCTGTAATAAACAAAAAATGTGTTCCATCTGTCCGTAAGAGTTACTTTGAGCCATATTTCTTTTCCTCTTAGAAGGGCAGAATATGTCAAAAAAACAAAAAACAAAAATTAGTGTCAAACTTTCCAAAGAACATGGCTTTTACTTAATTTTGATTTAGAAATCAATGTTTGCTGAGGAAGCCCCCCAGGCCAGGGTATTCTGTTACAACAGGATGTGCTGAGGCAAAGCGGGAGGGGCAGAAGTGAGAAGCACAGCAAAATCCTGGCATGTAGTGAGTCGGTCCCTCATACCAACTGCCAAAAGTGGCAAAGGGTGGCAGAATATGGCACCCCAAAATATGCCACTTTGGCATAAAGATTATTTTGAGCTAAAGGCACTTAAAACATGCGGCCGGTACAACAAGGGCACTCTTGACCCCACCACTGAACGCAGGACATAAAACCCCAATATTCTCCCTATACCAGGAGGAAAGTAACATTTTTTTTTTTAAGATTTTTTATTTATTTGAGAGAGAGAGAGAGAGCAGGAGCAGGGGGAAGGGCAGAAAGAGAAGCAGACTCTCCGCCAAGCAGGGAACGAATGTGGGACTTGATCCCAAGACCCTGGGATCAGGACTGAGCCAAAGGCAGATGCTTAACCGACTGAGTCACCCAGGCGCCTGGAAAGTAATATTCTTATTACCAGGGATGAGGAGTCGAGGCCAAGAAAAATCCAAACAAACAGACCTGCTTAGGGCGCCTGAGTGGCTCAGGCAGTTAAGTGTCTGCCTTTGGCTCAGGTCATGAGCCCGGGGTCCTGGGATCAAGCCCCGCATCAGGCTCCTTGCTCAGCAGGGAGCCTGCTTCTCCCTCTCACTCTGCCTACTTGTGCTCTCTCTCTGCCAAAAATATAAAATCTTTCAAAAAAAAAAAAAAAAAAAAAAAACCAGACCTGCTTAAACTAACCCTTCTCTTCCTAGTTCTTTTTCCACCATTAACTGCCCTAGCCCATGCCCCTTTGTCTTGTCAGGTTTTCGTAATTTACTACTTTGTCCAATTCAGTGTATAACTGTTCAACTCTACCTGCTTCTTTGGGTCTTCATTTCTTTATGAGGGTTCCTGTGATGTGGAAAGTTCTATTAAATAAATATGCCTACTTCTCTCCTGCTATTCTGTCCTGTATCGACTTTATTCTCAGCTGTGGTCGCAGACCCTACAGCGACAGCAGGTAGCACTGAGCTCCCGCACAACCATCCCCTGCAGACTGGCCCCTCATGTTTGTGGAAATGCCATGCTGCTCTAGCTGGTGGTCCCCAGTGTCCCTGCACCTTCCGTGCGCAGCCTCAATGCAAAGGAAGGAAAGGCTTTGTCCGATTAGGCTGGCCAGCATCCTGGCTCTGCGACCCAGCTGAGCGCGTGGGTAGAAGAGCCAAAATCTGGCAATTGAAGTTTTCAAAAACGTGAAGAGCATCCAGTGAGCAGTTAAATCTTTTTTAAAAAAATGGAATACTACTCAGTCATCAGAAAGATCGAACATTTACCATTTGCATCGACGTGGATGGAACCAGAGGGTATTATGCTGAGTGAAATAAGTCGATCAGAAAAAGACAATTATCATATGGTTTCACTCATATGTGGAATATAGGAAACAGCACAGAGGATCACAGGGGAAGGGAGGGGAAACTCAATGGGAAGTCATCAAAGAGGGAGGAAGACCATGAGAGACTCTTAACTACAGGAAACAAACTGAGGGTTGCTGGAGGGGAGGTGGGTGGGGGGATGGGATGACAGGGGGATGGGCATTAGGGAGGGCACGTGATGTGATGAGCTCTGGGTGTTACATGCAACTGATAAAGAGTTGAACACTACATCTCAGACTAATGATATGTTGGCTAATTGTTGGCCAATTGAATTAAAAAAAAAAAAGGCAATGTCCCCCTAAGAATAAAAATACATGAAAACATGAGCAGCATGTTTCCATGCGGCCATCTATTTGGTGAAATGTTTTCTTATGTAAACTTTCCTACATTTTCCAGGGTGCCTGGGTGGCTCAGTTGGTTAAGCATCCGACTCTTGATTTGGGCTCAGGTCATGATTTCAGGGTTGTGAGATGGAGCCCCACGTCAGGCTCTGCACTGGATGTGGAGCCTGCTTAAGATTCCCTCTCTCCTTCTCTCTCTGCCCACCCCCGTCTCTCTCGTTCTTAAAAACAAACAAACAAATTTTCTGCATTTTCTGAATTGTCTATAAGGAGCACGTATTATAATTACAGCTTCTGAAAAAGGTTATTTTAAAAAGACATCAAATGTCTCTCACAAACCTAATGATAATTATTTCCCACCCATTTATTGTTTTATATCCTTTGGGTGGTAATGAAACATTGTTTACAGTTTCATTTTTCATCAGGATATTAAAATACTTTGCCTGCTCATAAATTCATTCAAATGTGTCAAGGAAAATCCCCTCAAGAGGCTGTGCAGCATGGAGCTCAACGTATTAGAAAATATTACTGGTTGCTTTTCGACAAGCTTCCTGACAGAGAAATGAATGATCCCGCTTCTTACAGTAATGGTACCTGGTACAGTGAGGGGCAAGGCCCGCAGGTAGAGGCACAATCCATTACTGTGTCTGGCACCTGTACCTTAGGAGAGCAAGGGCCATCAGGATAAAATGTGACCTGCAGCCCATGCAAATCAACTGAGGTAAGCGAAAAACCCAGGAGACACTTGCATTGCGTTGCCACGTCAACCCAGAACTCATTATGGTCTTGTTTATATAGCCACAGATAGTTTATTTAATGTGTGCGGCAATATCTTACTATGTCTTTAAAGAAGGAGGAAGCATTAGCTAACACACAAACAAGTCTTGTTTGCATTTCACGGAGAAGGAGAACTCTTTGCAAGCCAAACAAAAACCAGGTCCTTCTGTAAGAACCCCACGTCTGTGAGGATGTGGACCGAGAAACCTGGACGTGTGGTTAAGTCCTAGCCAAGCGAGCTGCGTTTACCTTGAGTTGTCGCCACGGTCTTTCCCACAACCTTCTTGTAGCGTTCTGCTCTTGTCGTATTCTTTTCATTTGCAGGTACTCGGGAGCAGCCTTAACCTCATTAGATTCATCATCAGTTACCAGTTTTCAGTTTTCAGTTTTCAGTCGGTCCGCCGTTGCTTGGGGGAGGGCTACATGATTCATCTTTCTGTTTACTTGCCACGTCTCTAGAGTTGGCACAACACGAAATCCCGCATGGCCAGCACGGGGCAGGCACTGCAGGTTCTAACGCTTACCTCTGCTGGCGTTGGTTAGCCCACACGCTAGTTATCCCACCATCTCCGACGGGGCGTACGCTAGCCAGTGGTTAGGTGCACAGACTCTGGAGCAGAAACACCTGGCTCCACATCCCTCACCCCGCCCCCCACCGTGACTCACCAGCCAGGTGAGCCTCAGCAAGGCACTTCGCTTCCCTGAGCTCGAGACTCGCACCTGCAAACTGGGGTAATAAAGTACACTTACCTCAAAAGATTGCCACCGGGATTTCATAAGGTACTAATTTTTAGGCTCCATGTATATATATCACTTATAAGTGATCCATACATAGTATATGAATGCATAAGATGAACTGCTAGACTTTACAGAGGATATTTGTTTCAAGTATAGTGGATTTCGGGGCGCCTGGGTGGCTCAGTCGTTAAGCGTCTGCTTTCGGCTCAGGTCGTGATCCCAGGGTCCTGGGATCGAGCCCCGCATCCGGCTCCCTGCTCAGCGGGAAGCCTGCTTCTCCCTCTCCCACTCCCCCTGCTTGTGTTCCTTCTCTCGCTGTCTCTCTCTGTCAAATAAATAAATCTTAAAAAAAAAAAACAAAAGTACAGTGGATTTACTTCTTCATGAATCGGATTCTAAAATCTTATTTGGTTATAATCACTCTTGAAAAATCCCTTGGGTCACCCCCAAAGGATGAAATTTTACCATCCCTCGAGAAGCCTGAGCCAGCTTAGTGTTTGCGCAGTGTTAAGCTGGATCGTGGCTTCTTGGCTGAGCCCCAGATGTCATGGCTTAAGATGCAGATTCCAGGCCCACACTTCTTGAAAATAGATTCAACACACCTGGGGTTGGCTCGGGGACACGAGACAGGTGACAACCTCGGCTCAGAGGCATCAAGTTCTAAGAGCCCATTTGGGGTCACATTCAGGTCCAAGGAAAGGATCCCTTGGTAAAATTCAGCAACAATTGCATTAAAACTGAAGAGGCTTCAGTGGAAACAAACGGAGTAAATACAGGTGGTTAAAAAGTTTTCAAATAATACATTGGGTAATAGTTACTTGCATTGTCCGATAATAGTGCAAACTCCAGATCTTTTTTTTTATTATTATGTCATGTTAATCACCATACATTACATCATTAGTTTTTCATGTAGTGTTCCATGATTCACTGGCAAACTCCAGATCTTAATTCCTAGTATTTAACATACTGACACTTGGAAGTTTAAAAAACAAAAATCATTTCTTGGGCGCCTGGGTGGCTCAATTGGTTAAGCGACTGCCTGCGGCTCAGGTCATGATCCTGGAGTCCCTGGATCGAGTCCCGCATCGGGCTCCCTGCTTGGCAGGGAGTCTGCTTCTCCCTCTGACCCTAACCCCTCTCATGTGCTCTCTCTCATTCTCTCTCTCTCAAACAAATAAATAAAATCTTAAAAAAAAAATCATTTCTTGTTCTTCCAGCCAGGAAAAGACCAAGAGTAAACACTGCATTTATTAATTCCAGACAAAGATCCCAGCATGAAAAGAATTCTTAAAAAGACAGCAGAACTAAATGCCATGAGGTATCCTGGATGGGATCCTGGAACAGGAAAAAAAAAAAAAAAGGGCAGAAAAGCTGGTAAAATGCAAATAGAGTGAGGAGCTTAGTTGAGGGTAGTGTGCCAATGTTGATTTCTGAGTTTTAACAAATGAGTCATGGTCATGTGACATGATAAGATTAGAGGAAACTGGGTGACAGGCATTCAGGGACTCTGTTATTTTTGCAAATTTTCTATAAATCTAAAATTATCCCAAAATTAAAAGCCTTATGTTTTTTAAATGGCAGCAGAGCCTAACATTCATAAGCATGAGGGTTTTTTTTTTTAAGATTTTATTTATTTATTTTAGAGAGAGAGAGCATGAGCAGGGGGAAGGGGTAGAGGGCAGAGGGAGAAGCAGGCTCCCACTGAGCAGGGAGCCCGATGCAGGACTCCATCCCAGGACCCCAGGATCATAACCTGAGCTGAAGGCAGACGCTTAACTGGCTGAGCCACCCAGGTGCCCCTATAAGCGTGAGGTTTTTTTTTTTTAAGATTTTATTTATTTATTTGACAGAGAGAGACATAGCGAGAGAGGGAACACAAGCAGGGGGAGTAGGAGAGGGAGAAGCAGGCTTCCCGCCGAGCAGGGAGTCCGATGTGGGGCTCGAATCCAGGGTCCTGGGATCACGACCTGAGCCGAAGGCAGACGCTTAATGACTGAGCCACCCAGGCGCCCCAAGCGTGAGTTTTTAAGTCAGATCCTTCTCTGTGTCTTGGACTTCTATCATAGACCAGCTCAGTCTTCACTGGCTCTGCCACCCTGAGCAGTTTATGGCACTGATCGGGGCCTCAAGTTCTTCATCTGGTCAGTGGGCGGAATACCAGTCCCTTCCTTCTAGGACTATTGTAAAGATCAAGTGAGTTCAAACACAGTGTTTAAAACCGTGCCTTGTCCTTAACAGGGACCCGCTGAGTGTTGCCTATTATTATTATTAAGCTCAGCAAGTGAGCCTCAGTTTCTTCCTGAGTAAAATGGGAACAATAATAGCACTAACTCACAAACGTGCTGGGGCGACTGAATGAAATGAAGCAAGTAAACACACAGCACAGCGTGTGTGCATAGAGCACTTTCCACAGTTCAGATTAAGCACCCGGTGAATGGCAGCTATAATTATTATCATTAATACTAATAAAAGCTGGTGGGTGGCCTGCCCCAGTTCTGGCTTCAAAGCACCGAGGATTTCAGCTTTGACCTCATTCGCTCCTCCCCGCACACTGCTTGGTATGCACATCTAAAAATGGAAGGACACATACATTTCGGGCCTTTACAACCCAGTCCTGTCCTTTCCCCCAGGAAGTAAGAAGCATCTGTGTTTCAGGGATCTGGTGACAATTGACTGAAAACACAATCCAGACCGACCCAAGAACAAAGCGTGGTCATTGGCTTGTGGAGCGTCCAGGGAAGGGGAAGGCTGAGTCCAGGGACTCCAAGAAAGCCACCAGGAGCCCTCTGCCTCCACTTCTTGACTGTGCTCCCCTCCGGGTTGCCTTCATTCTCAAGCTTCCCAGGATGAAAAACACCTGCCAAGAGCTCTAAGGACTAGGTCTTCAGTGGTCCAAATCCACAAGGAAAGAGAGCCTTTTTCCCTGAGATGTGAACCACAGTCCAGAGCCTGACTCTCAAAGAACCAGCAAGTGTCATGTTCCATCCCAGACAGATCACTGTGGTCAGGGGGACGGGACTCAAGGATGTGCTGGCCCATCTGCCTCTCCCGGGCACTGGAGGGGGGAGTCAGCCTCGCTCAAACCAAATGGCCTGAGCATAGGAAGGGGCGGTGCCCTAGCAGACTTTTCAGATACTGCGGCCAAACGCAGGGGTAACGGATGCTGTGCGGCTACGAAACAGCGTATGTTTGCTATAATCATGTGGATTTTATAATTGATGATCACAGTTGGCTAAGCAGATGTAGAAACTTCAGGAAGAGAAAAGTCAGACACTTTGCTCCCCTTCCTCTCCAACTGAGCTCCCGAGTCCAGTCAGCCCTCCACATGCATGGGCCTCTCCAGCCTTGGGAGGGCATACAACTTCGATTCAATTAACATATATTTATCGGGCACTGATACATGATGCCAGGCACTGTGGAAGGTCCCTGGTTCTAAATTATTTAGACTTTATTAAAAGAAACAATATATTCCATGGTGAACTCCTAAAACTTCTGAAGCAGTTTACCGAGGTATCGCTTTCATACCATAAAACGTACTTTTTTTTTTTTTAAGAGTTTATTTATTTATTTGACAGAGAGACACAGCGAGAGAGGGAACACAAGCAGGGGGAGTGGGAGAGGGAGAAGCAGGCTTTCCGCGGAGCAGGGAGCCTGATGTGGGGCTCGATCCCAGGACCCTGGGATCATGACCTGAGCCGAAGGCAGACGCTTAACCAACTGAGCCACCCAGGCGCCCAAAACGTACTTGTTTTAAATGGCCAACTCAGTAATTTTAGTAGACTGACAGAGTTGTGCAACCATTACCAGAATCCAGTTTTAGAACATTCTCTGATGGTCCCCAGAAAGGTCCTTCGTGCCCGTTTAAGTTAATCCACACACATCTCTAGCCCCAAGCAACATCCTGCAAATCTACTTTCTGTTTTTATAGACTTTCCTTTTCTGGACATTTCATATAGTTGGAGTCACATAATATCTGGTCTTTTGTATCTATTCTCTTTCACATGGCAAGCGTTTTGGGGGGTTCATCCTCAAAAATGTTGTAGCAGGTAATAATATTTGGTTCCTTTTTGTCACTAAATAATATTCCATTGTGTGGTTATATCACACTTTGCTTATCTATCCATCAGCAGACGGACATTTGTACTGTTCACACTTTTTGAATATTATGAATGATGCTGCTATGAACACGTGAGTACAAGTTTTTCAGTGGATGGATGTTTTCATTTCTCTTGGGTAAAGACCCGGGAGAGGAATTTCTGGGTCATATCATAAACATCCCCAATTTTGCTAAATAAAAATTAAAACACGAGGGGCGCCTGGGTGGCTCAGTTGGTTAAGCAGCTGCCTTTGGCTCAGGTCATGATCCCAGGGTCCCCGGGATCAAGCCCCGCATCGGGCTTCCTGCCCAGCAGGGAGCCTGCCTCTCCCTCTCCCTCTACCTGCCTCTCTGCCTACCTTTTCTCTCTATCTCTCTGTCAAATAAATTAATAAAATCTTTAAAATAAATAAAATAGATAAAATAAAATAAAACACTTATTGTGTGCCCATTTTTTCCCTCAAGTGGAAAGGCCCAAAAGTAAATCAATACTACTGAAAATTTCAATCAAGCCATCACCCCAAGCAAATCCTGTTCTTCATTTACACACACACAACCCTCATAAAGGTTAAGAGCCTGTATGGACCAGCTTTTCAACCACATTTCAAACAAAACTTTTTGCTTGTTTGTTTCAAACCAAGCCAAACCATAGCACTGACTGGTAACCAAAAGTAATTACATAAGCAGTCCTACCTGTTTGTATCACTCAAGGAACATTTGTGCTGATCGAATTTACATCCCACAATACTTTATAAAATCTCCCTTTCTTTTCTAATTTTCTTCTCCTCCACCAAAAAAAAAAAAAAAAATAGAATCTACACTCAACCCATGTGGCATTTGCTATGTGTCCCTTTCTGCTTCTCTGGGGGCACTCTATGGAGCCTCTCAGAGTTACCCCTGTGCTGGACACCATATGAAGAAAACAGGGACATAAGCTCTGTCTCTTCGATGCCAAAACCTGGTTCATGAAAATAAACATCCAACCTGTGGTTCCACTGAAATGCTTGTGAAATTTTGCCGAGTTTCTCTGACAGATTACAGGGAATTTAGCTTTAGTCTCTCTGTCTATAACCAGAGCACAGTGTTGGATCAGTCCAGATGGGCTAGGTTATATGGAAGTAACAATCCCCAAATCTCCATGGCTTATAACAACTACGTGGACACCGGGTTGGTTAGGGAAGCTCTGCTCGTATCTGTCACTCGTGGCCCAGGTTGACAGTGTGGCCACCCTCACAAATATCGCCACCTCCATGTCTCAATGACATAGATCCTCAAAGGGCCTTGCATGGGTAATTAGGTATTTATCCCCAAATTGTTACATGTCACTTCTGCTTGCAACTCATTAGCAAGAAGCAGTCATTGGCCGCACCAGAGGGCCAGGAAGAATTCTGCCCAGGGCTCAGAAAATGGGACAACAGGATGTATTTGACAAATAAGACTAAAGGCCATCATGACTATCAGTTTCTCCACCATACTTTACACTTGTAAAACTGTGGGCGCTTATAAGTCAGATATTTCTTTAAAAAAAAAAAAAAGTTGAATTCATTTCAGCCAATTGGCACATTCCAGAAACTTTGTGTGTAATTCACATATTCATGTATCATATTTAAATTTAAGATGTTTGGGGGGGTTCCTTATTTAAAGAATATTGGTGGGGTGCCCAGTGGTGCAGTTGGTAAAGCGTCAGACTCTTGGTTTCGGCTCAGCTTGTGATCTCAGGGTCCTGGGATCCAGCCCCACATAGAGCTCTACGCTTGGCACAGAAGTCTGCTAAAGTTTCTCTTCCCTCTCTCTCTGCCTCTCCCCTCTACCTCTCTCAAATAAATAAATAAATCTTTAAAAAAAAAAAAAAGAATATTGGTGAATATTTTTTCCCTTTCTTTTTTGAAAACAATTACTCTCTAAAAGAATTCTCAAGTTCTGGGTTTCACTACTATGGGATGTATTTGGTCATTAACATAGTCAGTGGTTGACTTTTCTCCTTAGGTCTTGCCTCTAAGCTCAAGGAATACACTTTTGGCTTACATAACTGAAGAGCCTTCAGTTGAGTCTTCAGTCACCAAGGATCCCTTTCTTCGTGGCCTCCACTCTCCCTTCTCTTGCACCTGCTTTGGCCCATTGTTGCTCCTTTTGAGGACCACCAAGAGCTCCAAGGACTCAGCACTTACTGATTCACATATAGCAGGAGAGAGCGTGTCACTCCAAACAGCCGTCCCGGGAGAAGAGAAGGCATCTCTCCCAGAGTCCCCAGAAGTCATCCCCTCCTGAGTTAGGGTGTCCCTAACCAAGCCAACCTCAGAGAGTGCAGAAATACGCCCATACCCCTGGGGCTGAAGGGAAGGTCAGTCCTCCCCCAAAGAGCAGGACCGAGAATGGACAAGAAGGAATGGGTTCCCAGAGAAAAATATGGGTGTAGTTTAAAAAGGCGAGATGGAGGAATGTTGACACGAAAGGCAATCAACAAGTCCTTCGAGGATCATCTACCGTGATACTAAAATAGGATAATATTGCTTGCTCACTGATCTTCACAACACAAACAACACAAATGTCTTCAGTGTGCCAACCAAGATGCGATACCTACCAAGAATGAACAACGAAAAGGGGATTATAGAAGATGATAGTTCTTAAACTTCAAGAGTGTACAGTATCATCAAGGCTATCATTATGGCATAAGTTTAAGCCTCTCTTTTAAATCATGCCAAAGACGAGTTAAAATTATTTCACCCAGATTATCATTGCACTGTGATGACTTGACAGAAGCCACATAAGATGCCTCAGCCTCCTTGCTTTCAGGAACAATCCTCAGGGATTAGAGTCAAGCCCCGTCTGATACAGAAATTACTTATTTTTAGTAGTCTTCAGAGCACTGTACAGGAAGTTGTTCAAACCGTGGTCATTAGGCTCCAGTTTATATTTCCGTTTTTACATTTCTGCCTGTGAAATTAATTCAGTCCAATCCATCTCTTTTGGATGAGTAGGAAACCTTCAAGAGATAAATACTGACTGTTGTGGAATGTAGCCAGAGGAGGAAGCAATTCAAATTAATCTTACTAAATATCACTGTTAGTGAGCAATGATTGATTTCACTCACCGAGGAAGGAGGATTTTTTTCCACACCTCCATAAACTGCCATTTGATATCATGGCTAGCCCTGGTTGACAAGAACTGTTTTAAGAAACGAAAACAGCCGGTGCCAAAGCTAATGGTTGTTTCCCATGTAATCTTGACTTTACCCAGCCCACTAGGAAAACATTTTTCATCCGAATCACACTGGAAGATGCGGTATTAGAAATCTTAAATTAGTATCTGTTGTCTGAGCGATGCTCAGGGCTAGATAAATATAAGAACCCGCAATTTATACATGCATTTTAGGTGGGATGAAGGGCAAAGCATGCTGCAGGATAAGCCGGAATGCCGGGAACTTGGGATGAACTCAACCACTCACATATTAAATGATACCAGGAAAGTAGATAACATCAATTTCTCCCTATTTAAAACGTGATTGGGACATCTACTCTCAGAGCAGTTGGCAGGCTCAGACAACAGGGAAAATTAATTGTACTCTACTGAGAGAGGCTCCTCACCACTGAGGAAAGGAACAAGCTGCACAAACAGGGCACCGAGGTCGGGGCTCTTTTTCATGTTTTAAAATTCCCCCCAGGCACCATGCAGACAGGGAGCGTCGGCTAATTATCATCAGTCTCCAACCGTCCAGCTCCCCTTGCTGTTCTGACTCCACGCCAGGCGGGCTTCAGGCTCATGAGCTCCGGCAGACATCGGGACCTACGCATATGTAATTTGGGCCACTGAGTCGTGTGGGTGAATTCATAAAATGGATTTGTGTGAACTTCAGGAGAAAATATGAGCACACAAACTGATAATTTATAGTGGGAGTTAGCAGATGTTTGCAGAGGCATCTAAGGCAGAAAAACAGCAGAGGCCAAAAGTCTGGGGACTATGGTTCTTATATGAAGCAATCCCTGATTCTGAGGATCTGGGGCATTTTAACCCTCTCCGTGTCCCCTTCTCTGTGGCCACATCGAGGGAAACTAACTGGAGAGAAATACACTGCTCTGCTTGGCCAGCATCTCACCCTTCTTAAGGGAAGAGTACCCACCCCGTCCCCCTCTCCCAGAGAAATTCCTCTCCCCAGTGGCCCAAGACCTCAGAGGGGCTACTCATCCTAAAACCACACCTCTGGCCACAGAGATGGCACGTGCCCAACATGAGCCAACCGGAGGCCTTCTCCAAGATTTTTTAAAGTAGAGAGAAAGGAAGGAGGACAGGATCTAAGTACCTCATCTGCTGAGCACAATGGTGGGAAGCAACTCAGTTCATCAACCATGAATTCACTGAGGGCCCATTTGCCAGAAATCAATGTATTCTTTTCCAAATGAATCAAGTTACCAAAATTTTGTTTCTTGAAACTGTTTATAAGGTTTCCCATCAACTTAGTATTAGATGGTATGCTTTAAGAACCTCTGAAGATTTCCACCAGGTTGTTGAGAGTTGTTTATTCAGAGAAGCTGTTTGGAAACATTGATCTTTAATCCAGCAGCTTCCCCCCCGCCCCAGCCCACCACCCAGCTAACACCATCAGCCACAGCCTCATGAACTGCCAGGAAGTCAACCCAAAAACGGAGGTGGTCATAGCCACAGGCCCATCGTGACTTACACTTTACATCCCATCTTAAACCAGTTACTAAGAGGCACCCAAGCATCCTTCATTTCATCTCCAGAAGGTCAGCACATCCCTAATCTGGTTTAATTTCCAAATTCCAAATCCCCCACTGAGGCCTCTGGAGCTCATAATCTGTCATCAGATCTGTCATCTGTCATCCTCGACCTTCCACCTCTTCCCTGAACATCCTCTTCTTCTGGCTCTAACTAAAGCTTGACTATAAGCCAGCATGACTTCCCCTGCATGCCCATACCCAGGCCTGCAGGTGATGTGCCCTTCTGGCTCCTCAAGGCCTCTCAAAACCATTTCTCCACCTTCCTCTTTGAAGTGCAAACCATTTCATAGATACCACCTAATACTGGTCCTTGTGCCATCTCCTAGAAACAGACCACTCTCCATCATTCTGTGGAGACTGCAGCCTCTGGCCTGCCTCTTCATTTCGCCCGTCAATTCCCTTGAGACCTTCAACAGCTACCGTTGTCTAACCCCTGTGCCTTCCCATCCAATGACCTGAATGCACACGAAACACAGCATTTTCTTCTGCCTCCCCCACTTCAGTCAGGCATGGATAGTCACATGCTTACCTTGGCATCACCAACAACTTCACCACCTCAGAAAAATCTTAATCCCATGGGTCCCATTTTCTGGCTACCACCAGCCTTTCCAGTTCAGTTTCTCTAGTAGCCCCACTACAACTCTTCCCCAACCTACTGAGACATCAGCCCACCCACTCTGCCACTTTTCCACCATCCACCTTCATGTCCTCACTCCCCTCTTTGTCTAGGGGTGAAGCTCACCCCTCTAGGTGAGCTTCAGCTGCCCCTCCCACGGCCTGCAGTCATTTGCTTCCGTAGGTAGAGCCACACATAGGTTAGGACCCGCTCTGCACATGAACCTGAACATTTGAGCACAGCTACTGCTTTGTGCCCCCCTACTGCCTCTCTTCCCTCACTCTGCACCCTGGCCGCCCCAGCCCCAGGTCCTCTGAGAGCAACTCAAGTATCCCAAGCTTGTCCGGATGAGCATCTTCCCTCCCCCCATTCCCTCTGCCTGGAGCATTCCAGCATCCCAGTGGTCTTTCCCCTTCAGGTCTCTGTTTTAACATCCTCCCTTTCTTTTATTTTAACTTTATTGAGATGGAATTCACATAACATAAAACCATTTTGAAATTAATAATTCAGTGGCATTTAGTTCATTGCATTCATAATGCTATGCAACCACCACCCCTGTATAGTTGAAAAACATTTCCATCACCTCAAAAGGAAACCTTAATGTGTCCATTAAGCATTCTCTCTTCATTTCGCCCTACCCCTCAGTCCCTAGCAAACCACCAATCTATCCTCTGCCTCTGTGGGTTTGCCTGTTCTGGAACACCTTCCCTTTGGATAGATTTTTCTAAAGATCCTCAGAGAACCACCCTCATACTTCCCTAGTCTCTGACACTCACTGTCTTTTCTCAATAGACTATATCATGCTATGAAACTCTATTACTTACATATGTGTCTGTCGTCCTCTCTAGGATGTGAGCTCCATGAAAAAAGCATTGTTTTATTTACTTCTCTGTTCCCAATGCCTGTAACAGTGTTTAGCACATAGTAGGCTCTCAACAAATATTTGTCAAATAAATGTAGACAATCTTATGAGGTAGTCCAGTATTAGCATTCTTTAGGTAGCAAATGACAAAATTAAATTCAAACAAATTCAGGCCAGAAATAAGTAAATAAACGAGGTAGTTATTGGCTCATTAACCAACTGTGAGATCACAGGAGCAGATCATTCAGCAGAATAAAAGACTGAACACCCCCAGGAGTTTATCAGTGTCTCTCTGTCTCTCTGTTTCTGTCTCTGTCTCTCTCCCTCATCATCTCATCATCTCAGATGGTTTTCTTCACATGGATGGCATCCAGATGAATCAGGTACACATTACTAGTTTACCATTTATTCTCCATCCACCCATCCGTCTGTCATCCATCTGTCTGTCCATCCTTCCATCCATCATCCCATCCACTTATCCATCCATCCATCCATCCATCCATCCATCCATCCATCCATCCATCCATCCATCATTCCATCTACTTATCCATCCATCCATCCATCCATTCACCCATCCATCCACCAATCTTCCTATCCACTCTACAATTTACCAAGTCCGACATCTCTTTCAGCACTATTTTAAGTGCCATATGTGAAGCAATGACCAAGACTAAATCAGATAAGATGCTTTTTTCCTGCCAGTAACATAAAATATGACAAACAAGGGGGTGGATATGTGAGAAAAGAGGGTTCTGGGAAGGGGAAATTATGAAAAGAGAAGACCTGAGGAAGAGAATTGTTGTATGTTTAAGGAAGAGCAAGGAGACAAGTGTGCCTAAAGTAACATCAGTAAAAAGGAGTTTGGTAGAGCATGTGGTCAGAGAAAAGGCAAGGGGTAAGTTCACATAGGGCCATACTGACTACTGGAAATACACTGGACTTTATCTTGACTGAAATAAGAAGCCTGGGTAGGGTTTGAAGCAGAGTAATGACATTACCCGACTTTTGTTTTAGGAGTTTTGCTCCAGCTGCTTTGATGAGAATGAGACCACAGGTGGGCAAGAGTAGAGCAATAATATCTGCTAGGGTGTTATGGGAATGGTTCAGGGCAGATACGATGCTGGCAAGATGGGTGCAGTACGCAAGGCAAATTGTGGATTTTGAACTAATTCAGAATGTAGGGCCCATTAATGGAATGATGGACTGTCTATGAGGAATGGGATGGGGTGGGAGTTGGGGGCTTAGAATAAAGAATTCCTTCAAGGTTTGGGCCTAGGCAATGGAAAGGAAGAAACTGCCACTTAATGATAAGGGGGTATCTGGGGAAGGATATTTGGTGGGGAATCCAGAGTTTGGATTTGGCCACATTAAGTCTGAGATGCCTGATAATATCCAGAAGGCAGTTGGGTATCTAAATCTGGAACTCTGGGGACAGGTCCGGCCTGGGGACAGAAGATGGCTTTTTAAAGAAAATGAAACAATACGTAGGGAAATTTTGTAAATGTAGGTCCGATCCTTTCACGTTTCAAGTTAACTTCACAGTAGTTGCCCGTCTGAGAGGGAATCCTGTGCCCGTATCATGGTCTCCCGAGCCTGGTCCCTCTGAGACTCCATCTCTTCCACTCTCCCTCTTCCCAGGCACCCGGGCCTCCTGGATGGGTCAGAGCCCACCAGCCATGTTCCTGGCTCAGGCCTTCACCTGGCCTCCTCCACCTGCCAAGTTCTCTCCTACATAGCCTCTTGCTTCAGCTCATTGATACCGTTAAGTCTTTACCCAGATGCCACCTTCTCAGTGAGGTCTGTCCAGATCATTCTACCCGAGTTTGCAAACCACCCACTTCCAACCTCTCCACTTATCATACCCTTCATGCTAGCCTCTATCATTTATTTTATTGACTGTATATCTCTTTCCTTATAAATTTCTTAGCTCCGTGCAGACAGGGACCTGGTTGACTGTTTCACCAACGACTGTGTTAGCAATACCTAGGATAGGGAACGCTGGATACATATTTCTTAGATGAATAAATGAGTGAAAGCTCTTCTCTCTGAGTGTGACCTCATTTAGCAAATGCTTCACTTCCCTAAAGCTTTGGCCGCTTTCTACAACTTGAGACATTAGACTACATAGTCCCTCCCAACTGGGACTTCTAAACTTGAGATTCAGAAGAGCAGTGAGGGAATGGGAGTTTGGTGCTGGAGGCAAACTGCCTTAGTTCACACATGGTCTCCATCCATTAGCTGTATTTGCCCTTTCTGAGCATGTTTCTTTACCTGAAAGGCAAGGGGGAATAGTAATACCCAATGACATCAGGCAGGAACCAGTTAGAAAGACAGAAGCCATTCCAGGTACTTGCACTGTGGGGATTTTTCACGGGGAATTAGTTATACTCTGGATTCACTAGGTCTTGTTGATGATAACACAACTGTCAAGGTCTTGGCACATAGTGCCAGACACACAGTGCTCAAGAAACATAAGCTATGGATGCAAAAATAAAAATAAAAAAACATTGTACCTTTAAACTGAGGGTCTTTTAAGCCATTTCTATTGTCGGATGCCTAAAAGAACATTCTTTAGAAAGTAAGGAGGGGAAAACAAGAAGAATTCAATCAGAATCTGAAAGGACTTATATTTAAAAGAAAGAAAGTTAAGGTGAGGAGTGGGATAAGAGTTGGTCGACTCATCCATTCTGTGCTTCCAAAAGAACACTACTGAGAATCTCTAGTTAAGAGGGAAGGAAAAGAAAAGCCAATTTATGCTGTCAGAGTTAGCCATTATTTTAGTCCCACAGCCCCCTGGTGAGCATACGGTATTTTTATTGCTGGAGTTCATCACTAGTGCTTACTCAATAATTAGATAATCCCTATAGCAATCTATTGTAGTCATGCCTAAAAAAGAGTCCTTATTGCATCTCCACATATGTCAATAGCTTTCATAAACCATAAATCAGTACGATATTGCTGGCATTAGAATTTTAAGCAATCAATGTTAATCAATATGAAAGCCAAAAGATGGATGTGGTTGGGCTTTTTTCTTTCTCCATACAATGAAGATGCTGAAACTATTTATTTGAATTAGTTCATCAGCCTTCGAGATTTGGCATTAGCTGAAATGACAATTACCGTCAATTCATCATCATCATCTGCTAATTTTTCTACAAACCTAACTTTTTATCGCACTGTGAAAGACTTTGAGCATGTCTGACACTCAAGTTCATGTTCATGTTAAATTCTAGTAAAGAACAAAGTCTCAAGGGTGGGGATGGTTCCCAAAACACCTGTCGGTATGCCGGTGGGGGCGACATTTAAAAGCATGGTGATTCGCATTACTACGTCACACAGTCCTTTGGATTAAGATATAGCATGGAGGGAAACCCTAGGCAGCTACCTGGTCCAGGTCATGGAGATGAGGAAGAGAAGATAGCACTTGCTATAGATAAATTATCTTGCAGCTGGAAGTGCCCTTTTATACAGACCTTCTGGAGTAGGCATTATGGGCTGCCTCTTAAGCTTCTCCTGCCTATTCTTCCTTCCTGTTGGGATCCTGACTCTGTGCAGATGTCTACCTCTCCTCCATGCAGCCCCTGTGCTCTGGGGGAAGATGAAAACACTCAGCCTTCCAGTTGGACTTGATGGGTATAAGAGTTCCTCACCAGGGATTGGCTTAGAAATTGGCATGTGACTTATGTCTGGCCAATAAGACATGAAGTGGCATCTCTTAAGAGGCTTCTCAGTAGGGTTTTCTTGCTCTGAAGAAGGAATCTGTAGGGGGGAAATGGCTCCCCTCTCCTAGATGCTGTTTGTCTAGATGTAATGCCTGAAGTTAGTGCAGCCTTCTTACTGACAATATGAGCATAAATTCAGAATGGAAGATGGCTAAATGGAGAAATGGCAAGAAATGAGTTTAACAATCCATTTCTTCACCGTTTAAGCTGATATGAGTTGGAGTTTCTTATATTTGCAACCAGAGTGCCATTAGCCAAAACCTAAACTTCAGGTACAATTCTCACTTCATTAATCAGCATACTATCTTGCTTTGTTTCTCCTATACTCCATTTTAGCCCCCTAGTGAGAGCACAGACTTAATTTATTCAACTGTGAATATTAAAGCCAATTCAAATATTAGGTCCTTCTTGGAAATTTCTTCAGATCTGCAAAAACAACTGGCTCTTTTTTCTGTGGTTTTAGAGCAAGAGTACCCACCTCAACCATAGCAAGCATCACTCTATATGGAAATTATCCATTACGTGCCCCCAGTATCATTCTATTTTGACTTCATGAAGATCAGGCATTGTCTCCCAGTCTCTGTAAGATTATCAGGTATTCTCATGATCCCCATCACTTAGGTGGTTTTCAATAATCATTCATGAATGAATAAATGAATAAATGAACTGCTCAAAGATGTCTACAACTCTCCTCACACTCTTCCTCACCCTTGCTTTTCTTCGTAGCTTTATGTAGCATAATACCAACTCTTTCTAATTATGCTTCCCTTCTCTACATAAAAAAGAGTTATTTTTACTTAAATTTATTTAAATCTTCCTAAAACATCATGAAATGATACCAAAAATGTATGTTCTTCATTAAGTAAGCATTATTAGACCTCAAAAAGCCCAGTGAAGGCCACCAATGTGCCCCAAAGAATTAAAGTTGAGATGACTTCAGTCAGCATTTCTAATAATGCATTCCTCAGAAGAATTATCCTTTACAATGTGAACAGGTGCTTAAGGAGCTCTATGGTCAAGTAATTTAATTATTTTTTTTAGATTTTTTAATTTTTTTTTATTTATTTGACACAGAAAGACAGCGAGAGAGGAAACACAAGCAGGAGGAGTGGGAGAGGGAGAAGCAGGCTTCCCACGGAGCAGGAAGCCCAATGCAGGGCTCGATCCCAGGATCCTGAGATCATGACCTGAGCCGAAGGCAGATGTTTAACGACTGAGCCACCCAGGCGCACCATATGGTCAGGTAATTTAGAAAACATCGTGTTTAAAAAATTCAAACAGTTTCTTAAGTGCAGAATTGCTTAGAGCTTCCTATATGCCAACATGCCCTGTGAATCTCTAAGAAAGCTACAGTATGGGATTTCCCCAAAACTGTATTTGAACATAGAATTGATGTTCTGAAGTAGAATTATTAAAATATCACTATGATTGTTAAAAATACACTTTGAGGGGCACCTCGATGACTCAGTCAGTTAAGCTACTGATTCTTGATTTCTGCTCAGGTCATGATCTCATGGGTCATAGGATTGAGCCCCACATCAGGCTCTGCACTCAGCGGGGAGTCTGCTTCTCTCCTTCTCCCTCTTCCTCTGCCCCTCCACGCTCTCTCTCTCTTTCTCTCTCTCTAAAATAAATAAATAAATATTTTTAAAAACACGCCTTGAGATACACTGTTCTAGATCAAGTGAGCTTTGAATAGGACATTCAGCTATTTTCCTATTTGAGGGAAGATTAAAAAAATAAGAAAGTCTTGGAGGTAAAGTATTTTCCTCACACCCAAAAAATCTTACATATTTTATATATCTTTATACTGTTATACTATTTAGCTTAGTTGCACCTTCAAGAGAATCACAGAATCTTGGATCTGGGAGGGAAGGATTAGACAGAGGAGTGACTATGATTATGCTGTATTCATGAACCCTTTTGAGAATCTGATAAAAACAGCACACCCTCACCCCAGAAAAATGCATCTGTGTACAAATAATTACATGGAGTTCACTGACCTCTTGATAAATTCAGGGACCCCAAGTATGGAACACCCTACCTCCTAATCTGCCATGATCATTGTACATAGTGAAGAAACTGTGGCCCAAAAGTCATGTAGCTTTTGAGGTCAAGGCCAAGTTAAGAATTTAGGAATTCTGACCACCTCTTTGCCCAGCTTTTAATTCTATCCAGCTCTAAGTCATTTTTATGTCCCCACTTTTAGACTCTATCAGGCATACCTGATCTTCCAAACCTACTAATGGAGTTGACTGGATCTAGCTCAGGCAACACCGAAAACAATGGGGCTGACTAGTGTTTTTCAAATCTCTCAGACAATTGTTCCCAGATTAATGCCCTACTAGTGTGATACTATGATCATGCCACCATTACCATAATCCAGGTATTTTACACTCACTTCCAGCTAGCAAAGTAAATTACAAGCATGTTCTGGACCTCCTATGGCATGCAAAGTACAAATAAATAAGGATTCAGAAACCTGACTTCAGTCATAAAATCCAGAAATGAAAAAACATGAGATGTTCTTAGCATGCTTCTTTTTAAACAATGTCGATGACTCCTGCTGAAAACAAATGCATGTTTTAGTAGTAGTGATTACTACCAAAACTTTATTTATGTATATGTAAAATAAATGTATTTATGTGTATATATATTTATATATATATGGTTATATATATATATAATCATCAAGTGTAGACATTAAGTGCTTTGATGTTTATGAAATGTTAGAGCTATGGACAATGTTATGAATGCTAACGAATGAAAATTGCATGCATTTACTCAAAATTTAGACCATAAAACTAATTTATTCAGCAGAACGTAGGATGGCATTTTCCCATCAGGGACTGACATTCCAGTATTGTCCGAGAATCCCAGCCCAGGGGAAAATTTCCATGTAAATACAACACCCTTCAAATGGAACTCAGTCCTGAGCTCACGTTGGCCATGGCAGCCTACATTTGCCTACTTACTGTGAACCTCTGCTGATGAGTAACCATATTCCAGGCACCCAACTAAGCACTGTACGTCTAATCTTTCCGTTGATTCTTCACAAAGCCCAAAAGAAGTAGGTACTTACCACTCTTCTCTTATAGATACGAAAACGGAGATTCAGAGGGTTTTACTATCTTGCTCATGGCCACATAGCTAGTAAGTGTCGGAGCTGGGGTTTGAACACTTAATTGGTTCCAGATCCCAAGCTCCCAGCCATTACACACCCTGCCCCTTGGGAGCCACTGGCCGTTCAGTAACTGATGTTGCTAGGGCCAAATACAAGCTCCTGCTCCCCATTTTTATTTCCCCCCATCTGTGTTAGTATAATCAGGCATTTTTGCTGAAAGATATTCTTTTCAAGAGCCAGCTATTACTGAATCTCTACTTTATTCAAACTGTTCATCCAATATTCATCAACCTCTGGGCTTTCTTCTGTCATCCGCCCCTTCCCCATATATATGCATATATTGTGAGGGACACGAAGCAAAACAAAGTTGAGTAACATATGGCCCCTGCCCTCTAGAAACTTGGCATTCAGAGGAGAACGAAACAATTAAACTAATTAGTACAGCACAGCCTAAGATGTCAGCACGTGGGCGCAGGATCACAGGCAAGGCTTATCGAAATCACTGGTTTATAGGACGGGATTCCCGGGGGAAGGGCTGCTGCCTGAGCTGAGCTTTGAAAGATGGTGGGAATTAGCTGGATCAAGAACGGGGTGCGCCTGGGGGTCGGCGGACAGGCCCTGTAGGCAGAGGGACCGGTACATGTGGAGGTCAAAGTAGCAGGATGAATTCTCAAATTATCAATAGTTCAGAATCTAGAGCAAACCGTGCTGGGAAGCCTGGGGACCCTGGATGTGTGGCTTGTATACATGAATGAGCCATCACCAAAGCCCTCGGGTGTGGTCCAGAAGATCATGCTGAGTTCCAGCTTCCCTGGGAATGTCCTCCCTTCTGTGTCTCTCTCTGGTTTTGTGTGTTATGTGTGTGTATTGTGAGTGTGTGTGTGTGTGGTGTGTCTGTGTGTGTGTTGTATGCAGCACCTGCTGGAAAACTTCTCTTCTGCCCTTGTTTCTTGCAGAGGACTCTGCACCGTCCCATAAACCCACGTCTTCCTCTTTGTTGAGGAAGACCCAGGGAACCACCTTCATGGCACTCCACACCTTCTGCCAAAACTGTATCTTCTTCTCCCCTCTGAAGAGAAACAGAATGGATGAACAGAATATGGCGATTACCAAATAAAGCCTCCTAGGATCTGCAGGTCCCCTCCCAGACGGCACAGCAACAGCTCCAGAAAGGAAGTCTCTCACATCCCTGCTCAAAATCTCTCTTTGTTCAGAAATTATCTTCCCTTCTTTAATTTCAAATTTCTCCCCAAGGATAGAGGGAGGCTGGCTCTTCAGTGTCCCCAGGAAGACAAATGACTTGAGATTTGATGTCACTGTGTGCCATAAACGTCACACGAGAAGGCAGAACACTCCGCCCATCCCGCCCCCTTGGCTCCAACAGTTTTGACGCAGCTTCGGGGACTTGGACGTGCACACTCTGTCCATTCCCATGGACCAGCCAGCCACCTGCCCTGTGGGCAAGATACAAGAGACCCTCGAAGACACTCACACTCAGTAGGGCACCATGATGCATGTACGTAGCACCTTCAATGTTCGGTCTCCTTGTAGTCTACAATTTCTCTCTGTAGTTCTCCCAAGCTTGAGTTGGCCGAGCCCTAAGACCCTTCCCCACCAATTCTGTCCCTCTTCCTACACAGTTAGCCTTTTGGAAATGAAGCCTTCCATGGGTGACCAGCAGAACAAAACACAGCTACCTGCTTGAATAATCATCATCATAATAAAAGGCCAAAAGGAGGGGAGGGTGGTCAAAAATCTCATTCAGTCACATATGCCTAGGAAGATTCTTCTGAGCACGGGTTCCCATTTTTCATGAAGATCTCAGAAGATTTGGTGTCCTCGACAAGGTTTAGAATCCCTGATTAAGAGAGATCGTTAGGGGGCGCCTGGGTGGCTCAGTTGGTTAAGCGACTGCCTTCGGCTCAGGTCATGATCCTGGAGTCCCAGGATCAAGTCCCGCATCGGGCTCCCTGCTCAGCGGGGAGTCTGCTTCTCCCTCTGACCCTCCCCCCTCTCATGTGCTCTCTCTCATTCTCTCTCTCTCAAATAAATAAATAAAATCTTTAAAAAAAAGAGAGAGAGAGATCGTTAGAGATGGAAAGAAAATTCTGCTTCTTCAGAAGAAAGTGGATGTGCATATGTCATCTCCCCTCAGATAGGTTTGATGCTAATTGCTCATTCAGGTACGAATCCCTTCCATCTGACACCACGGCTGCTTTCTGATGTACGTGCAACTTTTGTGATTTTACTACCCATGCAAAGTGGCGCTTGCTGCCGCCAGCAAAAGACACGAGCTATTTATTGCCTCATTTTACAGATGCTGCTGGAGATCACATTTAACAATACAAATATCACAGAATTGTCTTTGGGGTCACAAGCTGCCAAAATTTTGCACAAGCCAGAGCCTGATGACTTTATGCTAATGATTTGACACACATTCTGGGCTTAATTAGACGGGCTGAAGTAGAAGCTTGCTTTCTGCAGTCACACCCTTTTGTCAATAGCTAAACAGGAACGTTTAACTCCTGTTTTGTGACGTACATGGTGGTATACATAACCGCAGCATTTTCTTGCTGGAAGCAAACTTCAACATCTACCCCAATGGTATGCAAAAAATGACATAAGCAATTCTCTTTGGGATGGTGATGCACCCCCAGAATAAAGTCATTTAATCTTACCTGGGTATTCATCTTTCATTCCTTGGGAACACACACACACACACACACACACACACACTTATAACACTTGCCTTGTGCTGAGTTAGCTCTAGAAATACCTACAACTCTCCAAGTTTGCATGGAGTGGCCTGCCAGATGGGAGAAATAATGTAGCAACAAGCAGAAACGCCCCGACCAGGCTACCTGGGAAATCTTGGCAAGCCACTTCACTCCTCTGTGACTCAGTTTCCTCAGCTTTAAAATGGGGTAATTATAAATTCCAAGCATTGTTATGTTAAATTAATAGGTGTAGCATCCTTAGACCAGAGTTTGCCACTACATGGGTGTTGGCAGGAAATCTCATTATTCTCTCTAAATGAGCAGAGGCCAGGACGTACGTGACGCAGCTGCTGGGCAGGCAGATGAGTGACCACACGCGCAGCATTTAGAAGGATGTCTGCACGCGGGGGCACCGTGCAGCACTGTGCTGTTACTACCGTATCTCCCCCAGGAGAAACACGGCTATAAAACCAGGGCTGCAACTCGCCTATCATACGCATTCATCTTCAGCTGCCAATGTTGTGGACTTAGGTGCATTTTGGACCCTTATTTATAGGGCAAAATATAACGCAAGGTGAAGGGGGCAAGGATGAAAATTAGGAAAAGGGGTGAAAAGAAGAAAAAGAGAAAGAGAGAAAAAAATCAGTACAAAGACACTTTCTGTACTACCCTATAACTCGTTAGTAAGAGTGCATTTTTCTGCTTTCTCTGTTTTCTTCCTTCAGGGAATTTTCCATCCCTTTAGGCTGGTTTAAACCGTGCCCAAGCACTATAACCAAGCTTAATAAAGAGACAGGAGATTCTCTTTTTATTATTTTTGGGCAGTGATGCTGGGTTTAAGCTAATTACCAGGAGGCCCAAGGTGCTCGTTCACTACTTTTAAATAAAACTGCAACATTTCTGCTTTCAATTGGGGAGAAGTTTAAAGCGTCTGGATTTAAAGTGCTTCCAGCTAGTACCTGTCTTCACCCATAATCATGCTAAAGGCTTATAGTAATGATGATGGTGGTAGCAACAGTGCAGCCAAGTGTCACCTGGGGTCCCCATCCCTCCAGATGTAAGCAGGATTGTCCAATCCCAATCCACAGCCTCGGGAGCCCTAGGGAGCCCTAGTCTCCCCAACGTGACTGCCAACGTCCATGCAATTTTGCTGTCCTGACCTGACTCCCAAGTATATGTGAGCAACCCCTAGTGAACACAGAAGCTCCACGAAGCATGTGGCCTCCATCCTGGGGCTCTTCCCTCTTCAACTCACCTTCTCCTCTCTCTCTTTCAGGACCTTCTGCTAATCGATATTGACCCCTTCTTGGAAGATTTGGTACCAGCCAAAACCCATCTTGAGCCCATGGTTGCAACTGAGAGAATAAAAATACCCCTGATTTATTACAATATTGATAGATGCCATTCTTTAAGACCTTATTTCTAAGGTTTTCAGCTCTTTGTCTAACCATCTGATTTAAAGTTTCCAACAAGGGGCACCTGGGTGGCTCAGTCAGTTAAGTGTCTGCCTTCTGCTCAGAGGGGAGTCTGCTTCTCCCTCTTCCTCTGCCCCTTCCCCTGCTTTTGCTTGCTCTTTCTCCCGCTCACTCTCAAATAAATAAATAAAATTTTAAAAAATAATAAAAAAAGAAAAAGAAAAAAATAGTTTCCAACGAGCCCATGGAATAGATGTTATTACTATTATCATCCCCCACTAACCCTAATACCAATGGTTCTCAAATGGGGGCAACTTTGCCCCCCACCAGGGGACATGTGGCAATGTCTAGAGACATTTTTAGTTGTCACATTGGCAGAGAGAGCTACTGGCATCTCCCGGGAAGAGTCCAGGGATGCTGCTAAACTTCCTACAGTGCACAGGACAGCCTCCCAGCTCCAAATGTCAAGTGCCAAGGTTGAGAAACCTAGCTTTATGCCAGCTAGAAAACCGAGCCTCAGTTTACCTAATATGTCCAAAGACACAAGCACTAAAGGGCAAAGGTGGGGTTCTACCAGTCCAAATGGTGTTCTGAAACCAGGTTCTCACCTATGACACAAGCGTCCTGTTTTGGTTACCTATTGCTAAGAAACACTATCACCAGAAACCTAGCAGCTTAAAACAACACACATTTAGTTTCTCACGGTTGCTGTGGGTGAAGAGTCTATACACAGCTTAGGTGGGTCCTCTGCTTTGGGTCTCAAGGCTGTAATTCAGGTATCACCTGGATAGTCCCATGTGAGGCTCGCCAGGGGAAGGATCAGCCTCCAAACTCACTCAGTTTGTTGTCAGAATTTATTTCCTTGCAAAGGTAGGACTGAAGGCCACGGTTTCTTGCCACCCATCAGGTGGAAGCCACTTTCAGTGCCCAGAGGCTTCCCAAGTTCCTTGTCACACGGCGTCTCCCCAAATGACCACTCACTTCTTCAAAGCTAGCAAGAGAGAGAGACTCCAGCATGACAGGCACTATAGCCCTAATCATGAACATTTCCATCCCCTTTGCTGTACTCTGTTAGTTAGAAGCAAGGTCCCCCCACACTTACGAGGAGGAGATCACACAAGCTCATGAACAACAGGAGGTGGGGATGGGACCCTATTAAGAGTCTGACACTCATACTATTAATAGAAACATTACCTTGAAGGTAGTTTCCTGCAAGGGTCGTGATTTCATGGGCCATGTCCTTGCAGATATCTCTATATCCATCTTATCCTCACCGATGTCAACAGATATTTGCAGAGGCCTCCTACAAGTGTGAAGGTCCTACACCGGGGGCCATGAGCATTCCTGACCTCGGGTTAAGGCAAACACCACAAAGGTATTTCCGAAAGTCAACCTGGTATGGCTACTGGAGCACATAACTGAAACCCATACTCACCACCCCACATCATGAAAGAGAAGATCAGTGGACTCTACTTTTTTCAAAAGGGGGAGAATTCAGACTCTTTGGTGATAGAAAAACAAACTGTGGCATCTCATTAACTTTGAAAGGCACACAGTTTCCTCCTTCCCACTCATTCTCCCGTCTCTCTTCCCATAATTATCCCTCCATTCTACCTCTTACTTTTCCACCCTTGCCCTTGCTGCACGCACCCATGCGGACTTTCAGACACAGAGAGATCAGAAAATTCAGAACTAAAATCCTACAATTATTCCAATAATTGTCATATATTTTAGAGGCTTTGGTTGCAAGCAGCAGAAAAGCATTCTGGCAAAGCTAACCATAGGGAATGAAGGAATAAAAGGTATTGTCACCAGGTATTGTCTGAGCGATGCAGCAATTAAAAAAAAAAAAAAAAAAAAAAAGCATCCTAGTACAATAGGGTTTGGAAAGCTTCCCTTAGCCAATGGGGGGTGGGGGGTGGGGATGTTCCCAGATCTATCTCAGGCTACTGTTTAACATGTTGGAGTAACGGCAAATCTTCACATCCCTTTGCTAGAGAGGTTACAGGTAAAATGTGTTTTTGCTCATTGTTTGTTTTATACTGTATGGTTTTGTTTTGTTTCCCAATTTAGTTCTTGCTTTCTTATTAATGCTCCTTGATCAAGACCTGCGGTAATTAACCTACCCTTTGGATCTGGTTTAATTTTAATTAAACAATCCTCCAACTCTCAACAGGCTGAATGTTTGCTTCTGCAATTCTTATCACAAGGCAATTTTGTTAGAACTTTATAGATTTTCTGAGAAATTGCTTTATCAATTTTCCCCTGCAGCCATACACCGAAGCTGACTTGTATTGCTAGCTGTTGCTTTAAATTAATTTTCTGGGGTTTTTTTTTTTCACTTTTTTCTGTTGGGCTACTTAATCCCTACATTAATTTCTTCATCTTCTGATTAACAATTAACAATGGTTATGGTTGGTTCCATGCTATAAAATTGGCCTTGTTGGTGTCTACATTTATCTTGCCTTAATGATCAAATCTGTTCTGTGTAAGAGGTTTTATTTTTTTTTTCTACACATCAGTTTTCTATATTCAACCTGAGATCTAAAACTCAAGCTGTGCTCTTTTTTGCCTCTTACATCATCACCAGTAATAAAGATTTTACTGTCAGAACTTGGCTGACAAATTTGCAGGCTCTTTATTACTAGCAATGATGGACTATAAGAAGCAGAAAAAACACAGCTTGAATTTCTTTTCTTTTTTTTTTAAGATTTTATTTATTTGACAGAGAGAGAGATAGCGAGAGCAGGAACACAAGCAGAGGGAGTGGGAGAGGGAGAAGCAGGCTTCCCGCTGAGCAGGGAGCCCGATGTGGGGCTCGATCCCAGGACCCTGGGATCATGACCTGAGCCGAAGGCAGATGCGAAACGACTGAGCCACCCAGGCACCCCTTGAATTTCATTCCCAGCTCGAATTTGCAAGGCTGGCATTTAGAAAAATTATCCTATGACTTCACAAACTAAGAAAATTTGTGGGTGAAAGTCAGAGAATGAATATAAAACTTCCCCCCTAATCTCCTTCTTAGATGATTCTGGTAAAGTCATTGTGCAATGTGGATTTGTTCAAGCCTCCACAAAGAAAATAAAATGTAGATAATGTGTGTGAATCCCTTTTCATTTCAATTACTTAGATAATTTAAGTTAGAGGAATTTGAAGGACTGAGCTATTGTCTTCCATAACAAGAATTGGTAGCATTGTGTTCTAAGACTACACACTATAGGGGAACTTTTTGTTCTTCAGTGGGACCCTTGCATTGTCTAGCCTAGAGGGTTATCTGTTCTACAGAGCTATTTTACCTCGAAGCAGAATAATTCTTGTCTATCTGCATATACATTCTGTCCTGTCCAGTAGAAGTTCAGCTGACTTCCTCCCATTGTGGAAGAAGCCAGTGTTGCATCCATTCTCACATTCATTTCAATGTTACTTTATTCCATGGGAATGTGTGCTTTTCAAGACTTCTCCACTGTACCAATGGGAAGATCCACCTGGTTTCCTCATTGAGTGAGTTAAAAAGTTGCTAACCTGTTCATCTTATATCTGAAAGTCCTGGTTTGCTTTTTTTTTTTTTAATTATCTTTTAACAAAATGTAATCACCATAGGTAAACTCCCCAATTAGGGTGCACTAAAGTGGTAGGGGGAAGTACTTCTCTGAAATACTGCCGCAAATACTGCGGAGTATGACCACAGAGTAATACCATGAAGTACTTCTCTGGAGGAATACTGTGAAGTAGTATAACGACACAGTACTGTGATGAAGTACCCTGAAGCAGGATTCTGAAGTAGCACCATGAAGTAGCACTGGGATATAATACTATGAAGGAGCATAGTGATTAGCACTGTGAAGTAGTACCATGAAGTAAAGGCCAGATTTGAGAGTACATATACATGGTTTCTAATTCCAGATTTGTTCTTTGCTACCTGGGTAAGTTCTTGGGTGGATTGTTTAAATTCTCCTAGTTTCACTTACATGTAAAACACTGATAATAATAATACCTACTTTGTGGGCTCTGTTGTAAAATAATACAAATCACTATATATTTTGAGTAGTTGGTATGATTTATCATGTCTATAATATCAATTATTCCTATACAGGCTTTAAAAATGTAGTGATGTATTGCTTAGAGATAATCTCAATAAACTTGTGAACTGCTTGAAAATTCCAGTTTGACTTCTTGGACCCCACTCCTAAGCTTCTAATTTAGGGCATCTGTCCCTTCAAAATAATAACAACAAAGAAATCTTCAGGAGTGATTTTTTTTTTTCCCATGAATGTAATGTCACGACATAAATTTGTTGGCCCCTTTTAATTGTTTACCTACATAAAATATATGTTTTATATATATATACACACAAATATATACATAAAATATATATATACAAAATACACAATATATGTGTGTGTGTATATATATATATATATATACAAAATTCTAGAGTCAGTCTGAATTTTCTTCATCTCATTTCTAAGAAATAACAAGAATCCACATGTATTTTGTCAGCAAACTTAGAAGATGAGACTGGAATCTTCACAGGAGGGAGAAACACAGAGGAAGCCGCTCTGATGACACTTACTCAGCTACCCCCTGGGGTAACACTTTCTGACTATGCAGCATAACCCACATCAAAAAGGGGAAAAAAAAAAAACAGGTCCCCAAATCTACCCCACAGTGTGGACATTGTTATATTCTGGCAATCCATATCTAGAGCCTCAAGGCTGTTCCTCTCCTGGCGTTACACTTTCGGGAAAGGACCCTAAAAAAATTGTCAGATACGCAGACTTTGGTATAAGGGTATTCACCACAGAACGATTTCTGAATGAAAAATTAGAGACAACCTTACCACCCAAAACAAATGAACAAATGATGGCTTCTTCCTTCTAACGGAGTATTACCTGGCTATCATACGCCATTTTCCCCAGAACTCATAATGATTTGGAAAATGCTCACAATACAATGTTAAAGTTAAAAAGAATATAAAATTATATGTGTTCTATGCTGCCAATTTTATAACATTTCACATGGATGCACACCCTGAGCGTAGGCACACGCATGTGTACATAAGCACACGGAATGAAAAACTGGAAGAAACAGTCCAAACTATTTATATAATGTTATCTCCCAGTGGTGAGATTATGGGTGATGTTCTCATTTTTCCTTAAGCTATTACAAATTTCCCAAATTTTCAACAATGAGCATGTGCTACTATTATAGTCAGTAAAACAAATGTTACAAAAACAACAAACTGCAGATGGTATCAATAATTTTGCTTAAAGATTGCAGAAGTTTCCATTGATAGCTGAGGGCATCAGCCAAAAAGGGCAAGGAGAAGGTCTTTGCTATCATTATGGCTGCCCCTCTGAGCTATGTCACCAAGGAGAGTCCACTTTTTGACTTTTTTTTGCCCAGCACTGACTTCAAGCAGCAGATTGGAATTAGGTGAAAACCAACTGTGACACACTATTATTTTGTTTGACTAGCCAGTACTCTGCATTGTTCACACCGTGACCTTACTATTTATCAACCTCACACTACCTTTGAAAAATCACTCTTCATCAGAAAGATGTACAGCTGCAAAACAGCCATTCTTCAACCATCAGAATGGAGTTAGATTTTTGCATTCATATTTTAGTCTTATTCCCGATTTCTGACAAGTCTGATGTTGACAGCTTTTAGGAGTTCGTGTGTTTTCTCTCTTTCTCCCTCTCTCTCCCTCTCTCTCTCTCTCTCACCACTACCAAGAATCTTTTCTCAGAAAGTTAAAGTTTGCACAATTTAAAGGATTAATACAGTAAATTTGAAATTTCTGTTAAACATCCTTCCTGCTAAAATGTACAGCTTGATTATGTACGAAACAATTTTAATTAGGAAAGTAGTATTTTTATTTATTTTTATTTTATTTTATTTTTTTGCTGTAATAAGAAAAATCATTTGGAAATAGAGAGTTTCCTATGCCTATCACCAATACCAAGTGGAGCTATTATGTCTTCAGGAAGAAACAAACAGGGAGTTTATTTTAAATATATATATATCCTTTTAGAAAGTCATTATTTTATTTATGTAAATGAAAAGACCCTGGTCATTGATAACCATGATTAAGGTTTCTTTTTCCCCAGCTTTCAGAGAGATAGCCTACCTCTTCCCGCAAAGTGGTTCATCCAGCTCAACACACCTAATTGAACCTGACGTTTCACACGTTCTGCAAGATGATGTTAATCTAGTAGCTTCCTTCATCTTCTAGCTCCGTTAAAGGCAGAGTTTATTGACAGAGGCTGTGATTGGCATGCCTTTTGCTGACCAATTGCAATTCCCTCTCCTTGTAAACTCTATTTAGTGTTACAAAAACAATTCAAAGGCAGATTGTAGGTGCCAGCTTTTCCTCTGACCTTTAAATCAAATTTAGAATTTCACAGGGTAGTATGCCTTCGAGCAAAATCTGTCAGCTTAATAAAGTGGAAATTTTCTGCAATAAATCTGCAGTAAATTTCCACCATTCACAAAGAAAGGTAAGCTTCACTATTGTTCTATAGTTCTGAACAACAGGCTGATGATTCTTGGGTTAAATAAAAACAAGTGCTGTTGAATGTCAGGACAACTCTAAATAATGGAGGAAAGAAGGTGAGTGGCATAAATCTAATGAGGGAAGAAAGACACACAGAGAAAGGGAAAAAAACAGATAAAAGAAAAAAAAAAGAATACAGAATTATAAAGAGGCAAGACCAAAAAAATGAAGGAAAAGGAAAAGAAAAAAGGGTGTAAGGAAAAGCATTATTACATCTTGTCCAGCTCTACCAAGGGGTTCAAAATCACTGAAATCATAAGATCTCCTGCTGGAGATACAAAGAATTACGAGTGCTCTAATCCCTGCTGAGTCTCTTCCTGTGTTTGTTACAGCACAGAATGACCTGACGGCTTATTCCACTTTCCAAACAAGTAAATGTCAAGCATTTGCTAAGCAAATTGAGACTGTACATTGTCTCTATTGTCAGAGGAAATCCCCATGATTCCCATCAATAGACAGTCAGGACTTCTGGGAGACATAAATAGTAAGAAGTCTTCCCCGATGCCAAAGTTTGGCTCATTCCATTTTACCAAACCAATGGTCCCCTAGAACATGATTCAACAAAGCGTTTTCTTCAAACTGAAGCATTCTTCCACACGGAGAACAATTTTCTAGACCAAACTGTTTGCCTAACTATTAATGGAAGATGCATGAAAAGCATGCTGGAGACTTCTTCTCTCTCTCATTTTCCACCACTGCTAATGATCACGATAATTAACCTTCCAGCAGACACGGATGATGACATAAAGTGCTGTAAAACTTGACAGGCATCATCTCATCTGATCTTCAAAGAAGGGGGTTCTGTTTTACAGATGAAAGTCAGGCCCCCAAACCATTAATGGACTTGCCCAAACTCACACAGTTATTAAATTCATCTATGGCTTGACCTGGGCTCCTGTTTGCAACCAATTTATAACATCTGATTTATGATACCACCTTACAACACTTCGATCAACTACCCTAATATTCGCATTTGAAAATGTCTGTACTCGATATAGAAGTGAAACAAGGAATTAAGAAAAGGAACGAGAATTTTTTAAAATTTTCACCAAAAATAGTAAAACAACAGAATCAACTTCCTCCTAACTACTTGGAGAATAACCCTAGAGTGCTGCCTTGGAAAAAGCAAATAGCTGGAGTACAAGGCTTTGGAGAAAGGGGAGACATATATTTTGCTTAGGGCAGGACTTTAAATCAAATCTACTTGAGGTTATGAAGGAGAATGAATTAAATACTGTGACAGTGAGATGTTTATAGTGCTGGTCGGTGGCAGGTGAAAGGTGATTCCCTGATATACTTTTGCTAGTCTGCTTGCATTTTCCTTGGCTATATTCTCTCCATGACCTTGAGCTGGCCACGTGGCCTCCAGCCTTAATGTTTCTGGTTATGCATCTGTCACATAAAAATTATTGCTCTAGCCCCTGTTTGCCCTACATGGGGGCTAGAGGAATTTGAGCATAGCTCAAAAAATGAAAATCTTGATCTAAAAAATCATTTGGGAAAGCATTCCAAGTCTATCTCTGCTCTTGCCTACATCACCACTTCCCTAATCAAACCTGTCATCAAACCTCTCACTTGCTGCATGCTGTAGCCTCCTAACTGGTCTTGGTGACCCCATTCTCGTCCCCACCAAACAAACGTGCTCTCCATACTGCCACCGAGGTAATCTTTTTAGAGCACGCCTACTGGATTTTCCTATTTAAAACACTCCAGTAGCTTCTCCTTGCCATTTGAAATAGAGCCAGAGGCTGTAACATAACTCACAGGTTGATCTGGCCCCTGTCTGGCCCCTCTGACCTCATCTCCTCCTGTCTCTGGGGCCTTCCTGGTTTCTTTCCTTCTCAAACCTTCCCAGAGGTGTTTGTCTCAGTCAGAGATGCTCCCCACCAGCCTTAGCACCTGGACCAACTGCTACTCATTCTTCAACACTGGGATGCTCATACATGAAGCTTAAAAAGAAATCCTGACAAAGAAATATGATCTTGGGCTTTCTACACTAACCAATACTTAACTTTCCACTGCACTTGGCAAATAACCCTTAGTCATTTCCATGTATCCAACCTCCAATCCTGGGCCATCCATGTATTTATGTAAATGAGAGGGTCTCAACCTTGGGTGCAATCACTTGGGGGGCATTACTAAAAACCAACCACAACCAAAAGCTCTATTCCCAAGGATTCTGACCCAGTTGGTCTAGGGTGGTGTCCAGACATTTGTCTGAAGTTCCCAGACGAATCTATTGTGAAACCAGGATTGAGATCCACCGACCAATAAGGACAAAGTCAGGAAGAAAGTGGATAGTTACACAAGTTTTTCTGAGATGTCATCAGGCTGAATTATTTAATAAGGTGAGTTGTCAGCAAATATGCAGGATATATATTTAGCTCTACAGGGTGCTTAGTCATATATTGGGTCTACACTTAATTGTATACCTTACCTTGTCCCATAAGATGAACTTAGAATAGATGCAGGGGTGCAGGGCAGACCAAATATAATCATCGGATATCACAGCACACACATTTATAAGTGCACAAACACTGTAATTACAATACTCAGGGTGAGCAAGGTTGATGAAGGAGTTCTGCTTAAAGGCAGCAGAGCATGTGGGTGAGTGAAACACGTACTACAAATAGTAAAAAGCTCACTTACGCCCCAGGAGATGGTAGTAAGACCTCCTTGCATTGCAGGGCCAACTAAAAGGTTCTACATCCCATTTCTCCAACAAACAGCTTGAATCTGCTTTAAATAATGCTTTTGTGTGAAAATGCTAATTTATATTTTTATACTCAAAGCCATCCTTTTGAAGACAGAAAAATTAGAAATACAGAAAAAAAAACATGATGAAGTTGATAAAAGAAAGTATTGATACAATGTGGATATTTTAGTTAATTCCCTTCTCTGTGGAAAAGCATGCTTTAGGAATTTGGGATAGCACAGCACATTAAGTTTTATACCCTTTTTATTTTTTTTTATTTTTGTTTGTTTATTTTAGAGAGAGAGAGAGAGAGAGAGCACGAGCTGGGGGAGGGGCAGACGGAGAGGGAGAGGCAGAGAATTTCAAGCAGACCCTAGGCTAATCGCAGAGCCCGATTCGGGGCTGGATCTCATGACCCTGAGATCACGACCTGAGCTGAAACCAAGAGTCAGACACTTAACTAACTGAGCCACCCAGGCACCCTTACACCTTATTTTAAAAATAAATTTAAACTGTATCAGGAGTATTTTCTTATATAATCATATATTTTTGAGAAATACGGTTCTGTTGTATATATAGGATCTATTATATAAACCTACCCTTTTTATTTAACTATATTCATCTTTGTACATTTAGGTTGACCTCAATTTTTCACTTACAAGAATACAAAGAATATAAAAATATAAAAATGTGTGCATTTGTGTGTATAATTACTATTATATAGAATGATTGGGTTTGGGGAAACTAGTAATTCCAACATTATTTTCTGTAAACTTCATTTTGTGTTCCTGATGTACCTATAAACCAAAGATTTACCTGCCACTCCCCTCCGAGTGTTTTGCTACATTAGGTCTGAGGTGGGGCCAGATAATCTGCATTTTTTGGTAAGCCCCATAGGTAATTCTTATGCAGATGATTCATAGCTTCTACTTGAGAAACTTCTATCAGCCTTTTTAAAATTCTCACGCATGTTGGCAAACAGTCTGTCAGAAAGATAACAACTTTTATTTCCTTGAACAGCATATGATCTTTTAAAACTTCTGTGCTGATTTGATAAGCAATAAATGGTATGTGTTGCTCTTTAATTTCCAATGTCTTTGATTGCTAGTGAAGATGAAGGGCTTTTTATTTCTTTTCTGGTCATTGTGTATATTCTCTAGCAAATTTATCTTTCTTTTCATAACCTTTGCCCATTTTTTTTTCATTAAGATTTCATTTTCTTTACTTGTTTGTAAGAACTCTTTCCATATTAAATTACTCCTTGGCTGAAAATATATTTCCCATTTTCTCGTTTGAGTTTTAATTTAATGTTTATTTCTTGCCCTGCAGAAGTTCTGGGTGTCTGTGTAGGTACACTTATGGATCTTTTGCTAAGCATTCATCAGATCTTCCTTTGGGTTTTCTGTGTCATTGTTTTTAGGAGTTTCTATGTTGCTCTTCTTGCTTTCCTTATTATTATTGTTGTTTGTTCTTTCTTTCTACTTTAACTCTTTACATCATCTGGAATTTATTTTCATATATAAGGACATAAACTCATTTGTCAAGAGTTTCTGTTTTTGCTAAGGATCCTTTTTATCTCTTGGCATTGTAGGGGTCAAGGGCAGGCCACCCCGAAACGTGCCACTCTGGCATATTCGTTATTTGAAATAGAAGTTACAGCCTGTGTTGTAAAAGAGCCGCCCTGTTCAAGGACCCTCACACCCTCCTCTGTCTGACTTACAACAGCACAGCCAATAAGCTGTCCCCTGATTAGAAATGGCCCTTTCCTCACATATTTAATAACTGAGTCTATTTCTCTGGTTTTCCTTTCTTGTCCATTGTTCTGCATATCTTCTGGGTTCATAATCACACTGTGTAAACTGCTATCACTTTATAAACACTTACATAACTGGTAACAAAATCCCACCTAATTATGCTTCTTTAAAAAAAATCTCAGCAAGCTTCTACATCATTTATTCTTTCAAATGAACATTAGATTCTACTTTGTCAACTACAGGGAAAACACATGAGTTCTGGGATTTTGATTAAAATTCTTTTAAAGCTACAAATAAATTTAGGAAGACTTCACATCTTTAGAATGCTGATATTTACCATCAAAATATGTTTGTTATATTATAGTTAAGTGTGCATGCATCCATAAAGTTTTTCTTTTTCTTTATTTTGAAAGTACACATTGCTGGGACGCCTGGGGTGGCTGAATCGGTTAAGTGTCTGCCTTAGGCTCAGGTGGTCCTGGGATCGAGTCCCCCCCTCCCCCAGCATCAGGCTCCCTGCTCAGTGGGGAGTCTGCTTCTCCCTCTCTCTCTGCCCCTACCCCCTCCTCGTACTCTCTCTCTCTCTCCCTCTCGCAAATAAATAAATAAAATCTTTTTAAGAAAGTACACATTTCTTTTAGTTTTTTTGGAGGGTTGCAGTTTATTGCCAATGCAAATTTAATAAATTTTATCCTACATTACTTTATATGTGAAGATATTGACTTATATGTAATTACTTTACATTTAATCCTTTTTACTAAATGCTCCTCTTTCTTCTAATAATTTTTACCTAATTCTCTGAAGTTCTCCATTTGACAAACTTACTGTATGCAGACAATATTTATCTAACTTTTTGTAGTTGTACCAAGAGTTAAAAGTACATAGTTCACTGAAAAGAATGCAAATGACCCTTGAACATACAGGAAATACAAGGTTAACTTTGCTCAGGATAATGAGCTTGTTTGTTATGCCACCATTCACATTCTCCTATCAGATAGAGAGTTAACCACCAACAACACACCGTTGGTGAAGCTCTGGGAAGGAGGCTCTTCCAAATGTGGATGGTGAGATTATAAATGAGTCAATCCCTCCAGCGAGGGATTTGGAAATATCTAGGAAGGATACTTACAATTTTACCCTGTGACCCAGGAATCCCACTTCTTAGAATCTATCTTGATACATTGCCAAAAATGTGAAAAGAATATGCAAAATTATATATATATATATACATGCATACACACACATACATATACACACACAAAACTATCCACTGCTTTCATTCTTAGAAGTCTTTTAAAAATCACTTCTCAATTTGTTCAACAATTTCTGATCTTCTGTCTTAATAATAAAAATGTGTGGAGAAATAGATGGCTCTTGAAGAATAGCTTTTGCTCAGTCCGCCTAAGAGTTTATCTTGTGTTTTATTGTTATTTTGTTCAGAGCCTTCAGTGTATTTACAGGATCTTTCTTCGTTTTTGACAACCTGTGTATTTGAAAGTCTTTAATCTTGAGAGATTATTTCTTTATCTTTGAAATTCAAATATTTTATTATCATTTGTCTCAATGGTTTCATTTAAGTCAGCATGCTCATTGTAGATCGGTTCTTGATTTGAAAATTTTGTAAATTTTTTTTTAGCTCAGTGAAGTTTCTTTTTTTATGTCTGATATTTATACTCACCATGCTTGTGTTCTGTCTTCCCCTGGCTGGCCTCAGGGCAGGCTGCCCCAGGACGTGCCGTTTTGGCACGCCGATTATTTCTAAGCTGAAGACAATCAAAGTCCAACAGACTCAAGGAGAGCTTTAGAAGAGCTTTGTACCTCCCCCTTAACTGCCAAAAACTTAAGATTTTATTTATTTATTTGAGAGAGAAAGAGAGAGCAGGGGAAGCAGCAGAGGGAGAGACAAAATCCCAAGCAGACTCAGCGCTGAGCTCAGAGTCTGACTTGGGGCTCAATCTCATGACCCCGAGATCTGACCTGAGCTGAAATCAAGAGTCAGATGCTCAACCAACTGAACCACCAGGCACCCCATAACTGTCAAAAAAATTTAGATAGGGATCCTGTACCAGGAAGAGAGCTATTACCAAAGATAATCATTTTTTACATAAGAAAATAACCTAGTTTTACATGGTATAGGAAACACACTGGTTTACCAAACACCTGCTTTTTCCATCTTCCTGTGAATTGCCTTCATCCCTTTGAGACCCCAGACCCTCCCTGTCTCTTCTTAGCTCTGGATGTCATCTCAACTTCAATTGCCCAACTCTGGGGAGCCTCTCATGTCTTTGCAGGGAGGTTCCCATTGGTATGTAATTAACTTCATTTTTCTCCTGCTAATCTTTCTTATGTCACTTTAATTATGAGGCCAGCCAAAGAACCTGGAAGGGAAGAAGGAAATGTGTTCCTCCCCTCTACCTACAATGCTCCTTTCCCAAATCTCCTGGAACTACCCTCCATACCTTGTTGTTTCACTCATCCTTTTTAAGACTTGTTCTTTCTATTCAGAATTATGGGTGCATTTTTTGATTTGCCTCCTCTGGGATAAACTCTCCTTTTGCAGTACACTGTCTCCATCTAAGTCCAGTCATTATTTAAATGTCCATGTAGACTTTCCCGACAGCAGATCAATCCTTCTCCCTGTTTATTCTAACAATATTAATGCACTATTCTAGTGAATCTTCTTGAGAATGCAATGTTTTTTGTTTTTTTTTTTCCATTCCTAGAGCCAATCTATGTCTTAAAGGGGCTTTTCCTCCGATGCTTCAGGGCTATTCATTGCTTAAAACTGTGGAAGATCTCACGTCCTCTGTCATGAAAACTTTCTGCTGTACAAGCTCCTAGTCTCCCCTGAAGGCCCTTTTCTGGTTCACCCCCACCTTCTAAAGCAAAAGCCTGTACCTCTGCATGATTCTCATCTACCTATTTCCTGGAAATTGCATGATAGTCCTCCCAAGTATTTAAACTCATTTCATCTGCACATTGTGCCACTAAATATATTCAAAATGTCTGACCCACGGAGGGTCCTTTTCTGAGTTACCACATTGTTGTTATTTTTATCTTCCATCAGTCAGATCCGGAAGACTCTAGAAGGACCGGAATTAAATGTCTTTTGTCACATGTTACCCAGAAGATGATAGACGATGGATCACAATTTTATATTTTAGAAATAACCACTGTATGTGTATCCAATGAACAAACCAGCAATGGAAAATTAGGATAGAAGCAAACCCTGTGGGGACATCGGGACTGCGGAGAGAGGAGCAAGCACCCAGAAAGTCCCAGAACACACACCATCGTGGAGTTTTTAGGGTGATTTTACAGGGGAGCCTTTATCACTGAGGTGGACTTTTCCCAATGATGAGCCAGTTAAAATCTTTCCCTGCTACAGTCTGCCAGGAAGAGGGAGAGAGAGAAGAGAAAAAGGAGAGGAAAGGAAAAGTAAGAAGAGGGTGTTTTTCAGAGCAAGCTCAGACGCAAAGCCTCTTCCTGCAGAGTGCTACAACAACAGCAGCCTGTGTTTATGTGAAAATTAACACAGTGGAATCATAATCATCGTTAGCACTGCTAAGTTGGCCTCACCAATGGCCAAGAACTGTTTTAAGTATCATAAAATGTCTGTAAGAATTTGTATTCTGTCAATCCTTGCAATTCTCAGCCATCATCCCTACCCTTCTCCATATTCTCTCTGTGCTTTATTTTCTATGCTTTTTTATTCTGTGTCTGAGGCTCTCCTTCTCTTCTCCTTCTCCTTTTTCTCCTTTTTCATGATTGTTATTATCAACATCATCACTTGATCTTCTTTTTCTGGTCATCTTGTTCTTACCTCATGCTTTTTGTTTTTTCTTTAAAGACTTTAAATATTTTATATGCTCTTTCCTAATCTTTTTCCAATAACTTCATTATCTGAATGTATCAGGGCTATCATTTTGCTGATTCCTGCTGATGATGACTTGTTTTCTCCTATATCTTATAATTTTGGATTGTGAGGTAATTCATAGTAGGACTTTATCTAGGGCACTGACTCTCAACCAGGATAATTTTGCCCCCTCACCGGGGGGGGCATTTGGCATTGTCTAGAGACTTCTTACTTGTTGAAACTAGGTGCTAATAGCATCTTGTAGGGGTAAAGGCCAAGAATGCTGCTAAACATACTATTTACCAAGTGATGGAGGAGATGGGAAGACAAACAGTGGAAACAATCCAGAGGTTTTCAACAGCAGGAAGTTGCTGGCACACAAAGGCCTGATAGACCCTGGGAGGAGGTGGTGTTTCCTCAACTCAGAAGCTAGAACCATTAGGTAAAACCAGAACCACAGCAGGGACTGCTCTGGGGAAACTGAGATAATGGAGAGACGGCTTTGCAGCCAGAAGCTGGAATCATGGAAAACATGAAAACTCTTGTCTGAAAATGCCTCCTTGAGCAGGAGACGGAGAGAAACACATTGGCTTCTCCGTTCTGCCCTCCAGTTTTCTATAGATGCCTCTCATTGGTCAGACTAGCCAGAAACCAGCTCTCAAGGGATCCCAAGAAAGTTTTGAAGAGAAGCTAGAAGGAAATAGATCTGAAAGCAACAGAGGGTATCTACAAAGAGCCAGTGTGCATCTCCATCCAGAACTCACCTCTGATTTTCAGATCCCTCTTCAGGGATTTCCTCTTTTTTTTTCTAGTTCAGCCTTAGGTTAATAAGATGTTTATTGCAGTATATCTTTCTACCCTTTCAAGTTGTCTCATAATGGGAAATTGTTTTAAAATATCTTTTCTGCCCTATTGTTAGAAACTGAATTTTTTTTTTTTTTACCTTTTATGGTTAAAAGGTTTGCTAATATTTTAGGGAAAGACAATTGATAGTTAATCACAAAACTATGTTATAGTCATTCATGTATATGATCAACAAATATTTATGCGATACCTACGATGTACCAGTCACTTTTCTAAGTTCTAATGAAATAATGAGGAACAAGATCCAATGGCTGACATCTTTATGATTTTGAGACATATATACATATATAACCCACAAAATATATATATAATCCACAAAATATATATATACATATATATGTGTGTGTATATATATATATATATATATATATATACACCTCCACAGATACATGTATTTTTAGAATTGAATCAGTGTGCATTATCTCCTTACTTAGATACAACTAGGTATATAATATTCATTAACATACAGATATTCTAGTTGTTCTGGGTGGAAATGAATATGTGAGTTTGTATGTGTCTATGCATGTGTGTATGTGCAATTAAATGGGCAACTTGGTAGTAAATGGCATAGAGCACACTACTTACAGCAACACATCCTTTGTTTCTTCTCAAAACATTTTTTATCCTTTTATAAAGCCCCAGGTTTAACAAAAATTAGACATTATTAAGGAAAAACAGCTGAATTTCAGAGACTAGAGTTGGTTTATCAAACATCAGTTCTTATAAGAAAAAGCAAGTTTACATTTGTGCCAAAGTAAAAAGGCAGCAACAACCCCATCAACAAACAGCAAGACTAGGTTCTCTAAAGTTTTCCATGACTTCTGCCTGTTGACTGCCTTCCTGCCTTTGTAGATGGGTAACCTTTCAGATTTCAAGTGACAAAGCACCGAGTGGTTACTCAGGCCCTAGAAAGTTTTAGATTAAAAAAAAAAAAAAAGTCTAAGTAATTCACATTTGTAACTGTTGTTTTGGTTTTGTTCTATTTTTAATTTCTTAACCAATCTCTAGAGAAAGGAGAAATGTTCAGTGGTGAAGCTCCAAGGAGCAGGAAAAGCGAAGTGAAAAAACACCAAGGTAATTACCAATTGTGATTATCCAAATCCAAGCTTAGATCAAGTCATTTTTATCTTTAGTCATTACAGTAAATGCATTGTAGACATCCAAATAGCCTTTGAACCTCAGGCTTAGATGTCCTAGAAGTAAGAACTCATCTCAAAGGGAATTCATTGGTTCTCTCTTCATTGAAAGGGAAGGGGCACTTCGTGTTCAGGCTTTAATCAAGACCTATTATATTTATATTGAGGTCAACTTATTTCCTAACTAAGATGAGTACATACCAATAAACTCCCACGATTCTCATTCTCAGGAACTTGGATTGTGTTAAAGTTCTGCCAATGGGAATGCAACCTACTTTGAAATTCAATTATACACTTGTTATTCTCTCCTAAGATGTATAGTTTTTGGCACAACTCATGTGAAATGCAGTAACTCATCCTTAAATTGTAAAACACAGGTAAAGATACACACAAAGCATTTTTAGATATCATTATAGATATTATAAAAAGTAACAAGTTAAAAGTGGAATTATTTTATAGTGGTGTTTGGATGAAGTCTTGACAAGTATCCAAGAGTCCAGATGTAATCGTATCTTCAGAATATCTTCCTTACATACTAAACAAATGTGAAATCTTTGGTTGTTTAATGGCTCACCATGGGATATTTTTTTTATTCTGTTATTTACCAGGACTGAGGGAGAGAGACAATGCCGGTGGAGATTTTTTTTTTCATCTAAAATATTAGCCATAAAGCAACAGACTGACATGTTCTTTGAATAAAATATGGAATTTCACACTGGTCCTGTATTTTAATAGGAAGTGAACTGGCATTTGCTCCTGTCAGCTAATGAAACAATTAGGGACTTTTGGAGAATGAAAAATGGGTGATTAACAGCTTCATCTGGAGACAAAGAAGATTTGTTCATCTCTTAATGACAAGTTGGCAATTCCTTATTTGGGAAGTTTGTTTTGAATGCTCTGAGAGGAGGAGCGTGGAGAACTGCAAGTTTTTGTGTCAGGGAATTATTATTGCTATTATTAATTTTACTTCTACAGATGGAAAGACGAATGGCAGAGGCATGGAGAAATCTCTTTCATTTATTTTCATATCATCATAAGAGTATTTCTGTCAAATTTTTGGTACAAAAGAAAATTTAGAAAGTTTCCAGCTTGGCAACTCTGAAATGAAGCAGAGGCACTGGACTCCAAGCGGTAGACCAGTCATCCTTCCGGATGGTATTCTGTCTCCAGAGTTAGGAAATTGAATGTGATAAAGATTTTACCAGCCATGCAAAATAAATCATGAGACATAACACAGTGGATTGTAAATCAGTCATTAAAAATCATCATGTAGGGCGCCTGGGTGGCTCAGTTGGTTAAGCGACTGCCTTCGGCTCAGGTCGTGATCCTGGAGTCCCGGGATCGAGTCCCACATCGGGCTCCCTGCTCAGCAGGGGGTCTGCTTCTCCCTCTGACCCTCTTACCTCTCGTGCTCTCTGTCTCTCATTCTCTCTCTCTCAAATAAATAAAATCTTTAAAAAAAAATCATCATGTAGACAGTAAAATGTAATGTTTAAGGTCACAGACAATGGTATCAGATAAACCAGGGTTAAAGTCCCTATCCTACCATTTATTAGCTATATTACCTTAAACAAGTTATTTCACCTCTCCCAAAGTAATCATCTCAGAGAGTTGTAGAAATTACATGAGATAATGCACTTAAAAAGCTTGTCATAAGCCCAATAGTTGCTCAAAAATATTTATTATATGAATGAATACTTAACAGATGTTTGTTCGTTTCATAGTATTTTTGAGCTAGAACTATATCCATGATATTGCTAAATTTTGTTAAAAAAAAATCAGTTTGCAGAACCATATATAAACTATAATCTCATTTACACAAGTCCCCTGCATGTTTCTCTACATGTCTTTGCACACATGAGCTATATGGAAGGATGTTCTAAAAATTAAAACAATCGTTATTTCCACGCAATGATATTTCCAGTGCTTATCACTCATTGCTTTGTATTTTTCTCTATATGGTATCTTACAGAAACTATTAAGTTGTATGTGAAAAATCAATATCCACCAGACAGGTTTCAACATTTATCTAAATATTCAGTAGATGAGGATGAAGTCTTACTGGAGAAAGAGATTAGGAAGAAAAGAACATCAGGAGCAATTTATCTTTGAGACCTCTTCCAAAGATAAAAGATACAAAGGAATGATCTTCCTGCTCATTGGGACACAAAGGAAATTGTTCCACCATTCCTGTGCTGCCATACAACTGTCCTTTGAAGAGTGTCTCTGAGACTCCCATGTAATAAAGAGACATTTATTACCCATTTCAAGTGACTTCTTAGAAGATCCCCACTACTAGATAGCTGGAAAATTTTAACAAGAAAAATGAAGAGAGATCAGTTCCTCTTTGGATTCCTGTCAAACTGCACCCTCTCGCTCACCAGCTTATGCACAGAGAGTAACCTGTAATATAATTTTGTGACGTAAGAAAAATCCATCACCTGGACTGACAGCTGGGTGAAACTGCCGTACGTTATACTCATGTAAATGAAGTAATTCATTGTCATTTACTTGATGATCAACCGTCCCCAGCGAGTGTCTTTCTGCTTTGAATTTCGTTAAGTAAATTTCTTAGGATAGATTCAGGAAGGTTTTAGGGAAAGGACTGACCAGAAAGCTGGCATTTCCTGGTCTAGGACAGTGAGGGAGGTAGCCACCATCCAGGACTCCATGTCCCTTTGCTCTGTGTCAATGATTTTCCACAGGCAAAGCCTAAGTTTATGGCCTCAATCAGAGGGGCAGGATGGTTTCCAGTTGACCTATATTGACTTAGCTTCCAAGCATCAAGATCACTCATGGGGGAAAAAAGAAAAACAGAAATAATTTTCATAAAAATAAACATACATGTATATAAATGTGTAGAGAACCCATGGAGGACTATAGAAAACCTGGAAACAGAAGTAGCTTGGCAAAAGACAGGCTTAACAGCAAGAATTGTGTTGTCCAATATTACAGCTATATGAAGTTTTAAAATTAAAACAAATTAAAATTATAAATTCAGTTCTTTAGTTGTACTAGCCACATTCCAAGTGTTCAGTCGTCCCACTGCGCCTAGTGGTTACTGTAATAAACAGCACAAAAACAGAACATTTCCAACATTCTAGAAAGTCCTATTGAACAGTACTGGGCAAGAGGCTGCACTACTCTCTGACCTTTTAAATTGTGTACTTTGTGCATGTGTTACTTATTCAAAAATTAAAATTATTACATATTTTAAAATTTTTAAGTAATAATTTTTAATTGTTTCACATAATTTGCATTGAAAAGTCAGAAGGACTTCTCCATTTTTCCATTAGGGGCTACTAGGATTGCAAACTCATAACACCCTTAAATGGCCAAATTCAAAACCCCCATTATAGGTTGTTCTCCCTAGAGCAAATATAACAATTAAAAAATAATTTAAGGCAAGCATTAATTAAAATCATGAAGTACAAAGCCCTAGTTTTGTTTCAAAGGCTAATAATAAGTTGCTCTTTTAAAATTGATTTTTAGGGGCACCTGGGTGGCTCAGTTGGTTAAACAACTGCCTTCAGCTCAGATCATGATCCTGGAGTCCCGGGATCGAGTCCCGCATCGGGCTCCCTGCTCAGCGGGGGGCCTGCTTCTCCCTCTGACCCTCTTCCCTCTTGTGCTGTCTCTCATTCTCTCTCTCAAATAAATAAATAAAATCTTTTAAAAAAATAAATAAATAAAATAAAAAAATAAAAATAAATAAATAAATAAAATTGATTTTTACTCCCAGGTACAGGAATCATATCACAGATGGAGGGTATAATGAGACAAGTGTCAAATGGTCTATGTTGAAGCTCCAGGTCCAACTGTGCACAGCAAGGCTGTGGGGTGACACTCACTGCCCAGCCCTCTCTCTCCCTGTTGTCTATATTAAGTAGAAAAGCAAGCATTGGGTCAGTAATGGCATTTGAAGTTTTGGTCTTTGTCAGCATTTTCAGAAGCCCAAAATAGAAACCTTGTGAAATCGTCATTGATGCTACTTATATTTGGGGGGAATGACATACTAATGAATAAAATCATTCAAAAAGTATATTCAAATAAATATATTGAATGCTGAGTGTGAGTGTGAGGTTCTATTCCAGGCCGTGGGGATCAAGCAGATAAAATCCCAGGCCTCAGCTGCTTATTTTCTAAGCTACTTGATAGCCAACAAACAAATAAATAAAATAATAATAAACAAATAAGTAAAAGCATGACAGGTGGAGGGGATTGAGTGTGTTCTCAGAAGCAGGCTAGGGCACCTGGGTGGCTCAGATGGTTAAGTGTCTGCCTTCGGCTCAGGTCATGATCCCAGGGTCCTGGGATCGAGTCCTGCATTGGGCTCCCCACTCTGCGGGGAGGCTGCTTCTCCCTCTGCCTCTCTCTCTCTCTCTCATGAATAAATAAATAAAATCTTAAAAAAAAAAAAAAGCAGGCTAATTTACAGAGCGTGGCTGTGGTGGGCAGAATAATGGTCTCCAAGAAACGCTCACAACCTAATCCCAGAAATCTGTGTATATGTTACCTGATAACAGTGAAAGAAACTTTGCAGGTGTGATTAAATTAAGGATCTTACGATGGGGAGATTATCCTGGATTATCTGGGTGTGCCTAATGTAATCACAGGTGTCCTTATAAGAAGGAGGCTAAGGGTATGCAGGAGGCAAAAGAGATGTGGAGAGAGAGGATGTTGGACTTATGTGGTTGCTTCCTTGACCAAGAAAGGTGGGCAGCTTCTAGAAAGAAGCTGGAAAAAAGCAAGGAAGCTAATTCTCCACCAGAGACTCCAGAGAAAACAAAGATCTGCCAGCACTTTGATTTTAGCCCAGTGAAAACCATTTTGCACTTTGACCTCCAGAACTGTAAGATAACACACTTGTGTTGTTTTATGTTGCTAATTTTGTGGTGATTTGTCAGGGCAGAAGAGGAAACTAACATGGTGGTCATGGATGGCTACATTGCAAAGTTGACCTTTTGACAAAGATCTAAGGGCAGTGGAGAGTCATGCAGGTATCTGAGCAAAAAGCATTCCAGGCAGAGAAACAGTAAGTGCCAATTCTCTGAGGCAGGGGCACATCTGGCATGTTGGAAGAGATTGGACTGCAGCAGACAAGGACAGAAGCCAGGTGGCCAATTAGGAGGCTATTTTGATAATCCAGATGAGAGATGATGATGGTGCGGAGGGGCAGTGCAGAGTGGTGAGTCTCTAAGTGTGTTTTACAAAGATCATTCTGTTTATGAGCTTGAGAAGAGATTATGGAAGAGGCAAGTGAAGGGACCATGAGACCACTGGGAAATTACTACGATCATTTAGGTGAGACATTAAGGTCACTTGGACCTCCATCCAAGAGTTAATGGTTGACATTCGAATCTGTTTTTAAGGTAGGGTGGAAAGAGTTTTCTGACACTTGATAAGAATGAGAGAACTTCCACTCATAGCTTTGCCTTTTCCTTTATCACTTTTTGTAATCCTACACCCCAGGCAGCCTAAATATCATCCCTGGGAGACTCACTTTTAGAATCCATTTGAATAATCTACTAGATTATTTATAACAAGGAAAGAAAAGGTTTCGATCATTAAAATCAAGTCAGGTCTTCAAATGATATCTACAACCTCCTTTGCCCATCAACTTTCATCAGAACAGTGAAACAACAGAGTTAAAAGAGGCTGGGGGATCAGCAGCTACAGCAGAAAGGCTCCAAAGTACACAAGTCATCTAGACCAGGCAAGTCAAATGTGGGTTCCAGGTACCAAGGAGATCATTGGGCTATAAGAACTGCCTTCAATATTTCAAAAATCCTCTCAGGAACTTTACAAAGAAGTAGCATCTTGCATTGGTTGTCTGGTTTTGGTTATTTTATAGCTGCTCTGTGTGGTTCAAATTATACTAGTCAGTAAGCAATTAATAAAAATAGGAAAATCAACTATTACTTAAGAAATTCAACGTGTTTTTAAAGTTATCTTTAAAACCATTGGTACTATAGGGAAAATAATACAGAGGGTGCCCAGAAGGAATCTTTGGGACATTTGGAGGTAGTTCTTTTTGGCCCAGGTAATTATCCTGACCCCTTCCATAGCTTTTTTCAGATGGTAAATCTGTATACCTCATCTCCCACCCACTCATCCAGCATAGTGGGCAATTGTGACTTGCCTTACCAGCATTCACTCTCTCTCATTTTTTGAGGAGCCTTAATACTGTTTTCCATGGTGGCAGTACATATATATATGTATGTATATATATATATACATACATATATATACATATATACGATGGAATATTATGCAGCCATAAAAAGGATGAGACCTTGTCATTTGCAACAACATGGATGGATCAAGAGGGTATTATGCTAAGTGAAATAAGTGAACTGAGAAAAACAAATACCATACGATTTCACTCATATGTAAATCTAAAAATCAAAACAAATGAATAAACAAACAACAAAAAGCAGGAGCAGATCGATAAATACAGAGAAAAAATTGATGGTTGCCCAAGGGAAGGGGGTCAGGGATGGGCAAACTGATGAAGGGGAGTGGGAGATACAGGCTCCCAGTTATGGAACAAATGAGTCACAGGAATAAAAGGAACAGCATAAGGAACATAGTCAATGATATTGTAATAGCATTGTATGGTGACAGATGGGAGCTACACTTGTGATGAGCACAGCATAAGTACAGACTTGTTGAATCAATATGTTGAACATTTGAAACTAATGTAACATTGTGTGTCAACTATACTCAAATAATAAAAAAAGAATTTAAAGAAAGAGAACTGACTAGTATTAAGAATTAAATGACCAGTTTTTGGTCCTATTTCTTTAACCTACTTGCTATGGAGTAAGCCACTTAGTCTTGGCAATTACATTAAGAACTAATTTATTATCAAGGCTGTTAAGAGAAATAATTATGGAAAGTCTTTGAGAATAATTTGAAATGTATAATCACACTATACAAAAACAAAAGAGCAAACTGAAATTATTATTGTCGGCTATTTTCCCTGTTCACTCTCTAATGAAAGCAAGTAGTGAAATTGAGTGGAAGAGTCAGTAAGGCAAGCTCCAGAAATAATTGAGCATCGTTGACTGGAAATAATTATTTTGTTATTAAACCTTTAGACTATGTTTGGTGCATATACTCTAAGAGATGTATGTCTTCCACCAACACCTTTTACCTCTGTGTACTGTAATCAGCCCCAAAGAAACTCATGTGTATGTGTGTGTGTGTGTGTGTGTTTCTCCTCCATTAAACTTGAATAGGACACAGTCATTATGGACTCTCTTCATCCATTATAGGAGTATGTAAGCCTTTCAACATTTGCATGTGAATAACTAAAAGAGATTTATGACTTTATCTTTGAACATAAAAAGGGTTTGTTGCATAAATTACACTATTTGGAAGCCCATTTGGCTTTCTCTACTACCTATCTATCCAGTATGTATGAGTTGTTCCTGTGTCCCACTGGGAAAGCATTAAGTGAGATACATGCGTTTTAGGGTGTTTGAATTACTGTATTCTTCAAGTGGAGTTTGCTGACACAATGTGAATAGGCAGAGCTCCCAAGACAGCAAGAGGAGCCGGGCCAAGTTCAATGTAACTTGGTTCCCTAAATGCTGTAACCCAGGCCAACAATCTCCAACTGTGCGCTTGCAGTTCAAACTGAACACAGACCACAAATACGCTTTCTGAACAACATGGGAGATGATGTAACCCAAGTGGGCTAAAGTGAGGTAATATACAAATATAAGGAGTTATAATTTTTGCCTCCATTTTAAAAGCCACACCAAGCCCCAAATGCCAGCCTAGTGTGTGTACCTCCAGAGCCCACCAATTAAACTGCCATTGTTGTACTTTGCAAACAGCCCAAACTCTTGAGACCTAACATTTGAAATAATTCTGTCCACAAGTACCCATCTTTATCCTTCCCTCGTATCTATAAGCATTCTTTAAACATAACTTGATAACTAGAGCCTTGAAAACTTGCCAAGTGTTCTGGTCCCTTACCCCGATCGGACTTATCTGCTTTCCCCCACAAGCCTGGATCCAATGGTCCTGGTGAACTGCTTCTAAAACTAACACCACTCTACAGCTCTTTGGGAACTTGAACCCCTGCCAATCCTCCTGAGCCCAGCCCCAGCCATAAGTAACCCTGTCATCTACTTGCTTGCATCCCATTTTTAAGCTAGCAAATACAGCCAAAGAATATGATAAAATTGGACTGAATTAGGTCCCCCACAAATCTTTGTTCTCATCAAGCCACAGAAGCGGTGAAGTGGCTTTAAGCTTATTATAAACAATCCAGGTAATAACTAGAGTGACCAATCATCTGATGTCATATTAGATCCCAGCAATGCCATAGTATAAGTTTGTGACCTTGACCATCTTGCTTAACCATAGACTCAATTTGCTTAACCATAAACTGTGGCTAAAACAATACCTAGTCCTAGTATTACAGTAAGGATTTTAAAAATTAAAGAACATTTTATCATCCTATTTTATTTAACTGCTCTCCCTAACATTGTTCAGGATAGTAACAAGTAACTCTATGTGCTTCTTCTTACCCTAGACCTACACAGAGTACCACATAGTCTTAGGTGAAGTTGCTCAGTTATAAGCCAATCCTTGGATTGCTCTGAAGGACAACTGCCCTTGTCCTGCTCTTATCTCCCAGAGTCCTGTGAAAGTGATCCCCTCCCACCCCATGATGTGTAGCCTATAAAGAAGTACAACCAACCTTCCAAATTTCTCTTTTTTATTGAAGTATAATTAACATACAGTGTTATATTTGTTTCAGGTTTATAATATAATTGTAAAGTGTTTTCAACAATTCTGTACATTACTCAATGCTCATTAGAATAAGTGCCCTTAAATGCCCTTTATCTATTTCACTCATCCTCCCACCAACCTCCCCTCTGGCAACCATCAGTTTATCCTCTGTATTTAGGAGTGGTTTTTGTTTTTTTTTTTTTTTGTCTCCTTTTTCCTTGGCTCATTTGTTTTGTTTCTTAAATTCCATAGATGAGTGAAATCATATGGTATTTGCCTTTCTCTGAACAACTTATTTCATTTAGCATTATACCCTCTAGCTCTATCCATGTTGTTGCAAATGACAAAATCTCATCCTTTTTTATGGCTGAGTAATGTTCCAAGGTGTGTGTGTGTGTGTGTGTGTGTACCACATCTTCTTTATCCATTCACCTATCAATGAACACTTGGGTTGCTTCCATATCTTGGCTATTATAAATAACTCTGCAATAAACATAGGGATGCGTATTATATATCTTTCTGAACTAGTGTTTTTGTTTTCTTTGGGTAAATACCCAGTAGTAGAATTACTGGGTCATATAGTAATTGTATTTTTAATTTTTTGAGGAACCTCCACACTGTTTTCCACAGTTCCTGCACCGATTTGCATTCCCACCAACAGTGTACAAGAATTCCTTCTTTATCTCCATGTCTTTACCAATACTTGCTATTTCTTCTCTTTTTGATTCTAGTCATTCTGACTTCCACATTTTATGTGAATTAATCCAGTCATTGTTATGTAACAGAGTAACATATACAGAAATAAGAAGCTTTATATTAATGGAATAACTTATATAGAGACTCTCAGTATACAGTAAATGCTTAATAAATGGTCACTTATCCAAGCATCACTCTGATCACCTAACTTAGAGAATGCACAAAGTATAGAATGCCCCAAGATAAGAACTGCAGCTAAATATATCTCTTAGATTTGGAAATATTGGCCAAACTAAAAGGATAAAGTTTATTAGAAATAAATGTAAATTTCTTGAATAGTTCAGAAATTTTCTACAGCAGCATAAGATCCAGAGATCCAGTTTAGCAATGATTCATGGGAAGAAAACTTAAGCACCCCTGTAGACCAATGGGGGAGGCAGGGAACATGGCTGAATGTAAAGGTAAATCCATCAATGGCTGCATTCCTGTACATCTATAGATTTCAACAGAGCAAAAGCAGTGAGCCATGAGCCATCAAAGTATATGGAATTTTATTCACTATGTAAAATATACCTTTACTACAACTGAAGGTTCATTCATGCTACTACAAAGAAATCTATGATATAGAAACAAACTTGGTGCGTCATCTGTCATGGTGGAGTGTAGGGTATACTTTGGGAAAGTAGAGAAGTAAGAGAGACACTACTTTAATGTCATGCATGGATAAAAAATTAAAAATCACATGGAAATACAGAAAGCACTCTTCTTAGTTATGTAAGAGAATGTTCAGAGCAGCAATAATTTCTCTTCAATCTGAGATAAAAAAGAGAATAGGTCCCCTACAATCGGTCCATGTGCAAGACTCACATAGGGTCAACAGAAGTGGATTTACCCCATTCAACCTTATTAGAAACAACCTGAGTGACAGGTAGCTGGAGTGCCCATATAATTTATCATCCCAACAGGATTTTTTTGTCTGAGACAAATGATAAATGTCAATGGACACCAGGAGTGCAATCAAGTCATGCAATAATAGTAGATATAACTGAATCCCTTTGGATGGGTCACCATCACTTCTAGTTTTCAAAAATCTATGGCTTAGAAATACCTCTTTGGCAAACACCAAAGTAAAAATTGGCAGGCAATAATTACCAGTGGATGCCAAAGGTGGGAGGTAATAGAATGGGCAAACCCATAGAGACAGAAAGGAAATAAGTAGTTTCCAGAGCCTGTGAGGAGAGAACAATAGAGAGTGGCTACTAATGGGTATAAGGCTTCTTTTTGGGGTGATGAAAATGTTCTGGGATCAGATAGTGATGATTATTGCACAACCTTGTAAATATCATAAAAACCACTGAACTGTCCACGTTAAAGGGTGAATTTCATGGTATGTGAATTATGTCAATAAAAAATAATATAGTGGACAAAAGAATGATGAGGAGCAAGATATTTACATAGTCTAAAAGGATCTCACCACAAGATTATCATTTGCAAAAGAAAATTAGTAACTACAGTGGAGAAACCAGTAGGAAGCCATCTTAACTAGGTAATCAAAGTGAATATCACCAGTAATGGAACAAATTGATGCCTGTGCTGCCTGATTCAAAGCACTATAGCCCCAAGATGACTTAGTGTTATTTTTCCAAAAATGCATAACCTGAGTCTGATCATGAGGAAATGTCAGAATATCCCAAGTTGAGGGATATTCTACAAATAGCTGTGTAGTACACTTCAAAAGCATCAAGGTCATTGCAGTGGATTGAATTGTGGTCCCCAAAGATATGTCCACCTAAAACCTCAGAATGTGACTTGATGTGCGACAAAAGTCTTTGCAGATGCAATCAAGGCAATGATCTCAAGATGAGATCATTCTGGATTATGGTGGGCCCTAAATCCAGTAATAATCGTCTTTATAAGAGACAAAAAAGAAGACACAGGAACACAGAGGGAAGAGGCCTATGCCAAATGGAGGCAGATATTAAAATTAGGGAACCCCAGATTGAGGATTTCTGGCAGCCCCCAGAAGAAGAAACATGGAGCAGATTCTCCCCAAGAGCCTCCGCAGGGGACAAATCTTGATGGCACGTGGATTTTGAACTTTTGGCCTTCAGATGTGTGAGAGAATAAATTCCTGTGGTTTTTTGTTACCAAATGTGTGGCAATTTGTTATAGCAGTCCAAGGAAGCTGATACAGTCATGAAAAAGAAAGAAAAGTTGAGGATTAGTTCTAGATTAAAAGGGACTAAGGAGGAGGTCTGGCACGCAAATGTAACATGTTATCCTGAATTGGATCTTGGATCATGAAAAGAGACATTAGTGGGACAATGTGTAAATGCTGAATAAGATTTGTAGATTAAAGTGTTGTATAAATGTTAATTACGTGGTTTTTTTTCATAATTTCACTGAGGTTATACAAGATGTAAACATTTGGGGAACTGGATGGAGGGTAGATGGTCATTCTTTGTGCTATTTTGCAACTCTTTTTTAAATCTGAAATTATTTCAAAGTAAATAATTTTTTTAATTTTTTAAATTTAAATTGTACAGCCAACCCCAAATATAAGAACTACAACTATGGTTTAGTTTTGGGAGGGTCCTAGACACACTGCATTTTTTAAGCAGATTCTGGACAATTAAATGTTGTAATGACTCAAAATGTGAGGATCTGGGATCGTATGAGCTCCCTAATTGCTTACATATATGTTCTTGAACACATTCTTAATCTCTATTGGCCTCAGTGTCCTTGTGTGTAAAAATACCTCATAGAGTTGTTTTGAGGATAATTTAGGTAATCTATATAAAGTGCTTACTTCACACAACACCTGGCAGGTAATAAGACCTGGTAACCATTAACTGCTTTTACTACATTGACCAGTGAATACACCCAGCCCTATGCTAGTTACAGAATTAAGGGAAAAAAATGTAGTTTTCTCTTAAAAAAAAAAAATTCATGTATTGCAATCATAAACCCAAGTAGGAGGTGATGGATCGTGCTGGATACTATGAGGGAAGAACTCATCAGCCTGCAGTTTCTTCTGCAGAAGATTATAGTCCTCACTGCAAGTCGGGGGAAATCCCTACCTGGGAAAAGAATATTTGCAAAGACGAGAAGCTCAATGAAAGTTGCTGAACACAATTGCTGACTGGCTCACAGCTGGACATGACGTTGCAAAGGCTAAGCTCACCATCACTAGAAGTACTCAAGCAAAGGGTAATACGCTCTCAGGTTTAGGAAATGGGAATTCCTCTGGTAAGCAGGAGGTGGAAAACAGGACTGCTGAAGCTCTGTGTCTTGATCTGTTCTGGCTGCTTTAACAAAGTATCACAGACTGGGTGGCTTGTAAACAACAGAAACTTATCTCTTATAGTTCTGAAGGCTGGATATCCAGATCAGGGTACCAGCCAGGATACCAGCCAGGGTCCAGCAAGGGTCCTCATAGCTGGTGCCTTCTCAATGTCCTAGCATGGTGGAAGGAGCCAGGGAGCTCTAATCCTATGCATGAGGGCTCCACTCCCACGACCTGAACGCCTCCCAAAGGCTCCACCTCCCAACGCCCTCTCAATGGGGGTTAGGATCTCAACATAAGAACTGGGGGGACACAGACATCGAGACCATAGCAGTCTGGAAGTGTGCATCCTCTGCAGTTCTTCCCTTCCTTGTGGCCCCTCCCCAGAGCTTCTCACATCTTCCTCCATGTGGATTGGAAAGACATTTTCATCTCTAAGACTGAAAGCTGATTAAATGTTAATTGGGACCATCCGCTGAAACCAAACAATATGACCAAGACTGAGGCCCTCTGTCCTCTTTCTGTTCTCGCCAACTTCATCTAGAGACCGTCATTGTCTCTTTCAAGTGACTTTGGGCCCTGCAGGGGCTGAGTACATTACCCTATTCCCTGCCAGCTCTGCAGAGGGCCAGCACTGTGCCTCCCTTCCGCCAACCACGCAGTTTGCCAGCAAATCTCCAAGCTGGGAAAATGCACACACATCAAAAGATCCGCGAGGAGGTTTAGGAGCCAGACACAGAACGGAGGCCCGATTGTAATTCAAGTCAAGACCGCCAGCTCTCTGCAAAGCCTTTGTGAGTGGCAACTGGCACACTCCTTGGGAGCATTTTGCGGTCTCTCCAAATAACACAGCCACCACGAGGTACCAAAGGCACTTTTGTGACTTTCCCTTCAGAGCAACCAGGAGGAGGGAATATATTTCACTTACCCCAAACCCAGACAGGTTTCCCCTCATTCTACACTTCCCTTAGGGTTTCCTCTACACTGAGGATTAGCAGGAGAATCCTGTCTGCTGGCATCTCCCCAAGGAGGGCACACACTAACAATCTTAAAAAAACACACACTTCAAGGCCTCATCCTCAAAAGGATCAGAGATGGAGTTGCTTGTTAGCAGAAGCTGGAATTGGGTGCCAGGGGCATTTGTCCCCACAAATGGTTCCTTCTCCTGCAGGCACACTACCTGACTCAAAGAAGCCCACTGAGAGGACAGGGTGAAAAGAAAATTAACCCCCAAATCCCCACTCCCCACCTAACTCCCCCAACATAAAGAGATGTTTCAGCGGACAAAGAGGAAACCAATTTAATGCCATTTAGTTGCTTGAAAGGTTGTGCTGGCTTTTTTGTTTTTTAATCAAGGAACTAGTTGGCCTACAGTTTGTGGAGATTTTTATTTGCCATTTTGGCATGCAATCTCTCAATCAGTACTCATCTTTCGCATATCCAAAAGGCAGGAACAGCTCAAGGCACTCGTTTGACTATTCTGAGTTATTTGTTTACAAGAAGAAATTGCTTCACTAAGACAGAGATGACCTGCCAACACATTGGGACACTCATAGTTTATTTTTGGTCAGGATGAATTAGTATTTGTTCATGTAAGCTGGGCAGCCTCCCTTAACATGCAAGAGAGAAATCCCAGATGGAGTATAAAGCTGTCCCTAAGTGGTTGTGAGGATAGGAAAATACATGTGTCATAAATCAACAATATCTCAGTTAATGAGTCATCATCTCATTTAAACTGTAGAAACTCTGTAAGATGCCTATTATTATTCCCAAATGACAGGTAAAGAAACAGGGGTTCAGAGACACCAAGTGACCTACTCAAGGCGACGACCAAGAATATCCAGAGAATGCAGTTCGTCTAATTGTTAAGCCAAAGAGAAAATGCTCCCCAGATTAACTCAGTTGACCCTTGAACAACATGCGTTTGAATGGCACAGATCCACTTATACATGGTTTTGGTTTCGTTTGTTTTTTTTTTTAATAAATACAGACAGGACTATAATGTGTTTTCTCTTCCTTATGATTTTCTTCAAAACATGTTCTTTTCTCTAGCTTACCTTGTTGTAAGAAAGCAGCATATAATACATAAAACATACAAAATATGCATTAATCTACTATTTATGTTATCGGTAAGGCTTCTAAACAACAGCTGGCTATCGGTAGTTAAGTTTTGGGGAAGTCAAAAATTTTATTCCGGTTTTTGACTGCATGGAGGGGTCAATGCCCAACCCCCAGACTGTTCCAGGGTCAAGTGCATAGTAAAGTGAGAATCATAAAGAATAGAACCCAAAATACATGAGTTTTCTAAAGTTAGAAGAGACCGTTGTAGCCACTGGAACGTGAGAGATGGGCTGTTCAATGTCATCTCCATCCTCCCCATGCCCATTCTGAGTGCCCCAAGCTTCACGGAACCCAGTGTCCATCTGCATTTTCTTTTCAAACATCCAAACTCACGTTTCCCTCCTTTAGACTGTGAACCTCAGCCAAAAAAGTTATCATTCCTCCCTGGAGGAGATCATCAAAGTCTACGTCAAGGAACATGACCATGATTGTGCCAGCTCTGTTATCTCTTTTAATGAACTTCTTAGGTCTCCTAAAAATATGTCATTATGCAAATGCTTAGCATTTGCTAAGAAAGAACAGTGGTTCTTTCTAGGGCAGTGTGATTTGGGGAAGAGAGGAGCACAGGATGGTGAAGGGCAGGGAGGTGAAGAGAGATTTTAACATTTTACTCTGAACACTTTTTTTTAATCCTTCTTTTTAATAAAAATATTCCTATGTTTTAAAGTCATTTTTAATAAAGTGGAATAATTAGTGGTAATCAGTAGTATAGAGACTAAGAATTTGTTGGGAGGGATTTGATTGACTATGCTCTAAATTTTGTTATAGGAAAAACCATCTTCAGGAGATCATAAATCTAAGGAGTCCAGGGGTCGGAGAGTTTCTTACCCCTGCACTTGGTGTCACTGGAGCTCCTCCACCAGACCCCCTTTACTGGGCCAGGACACCCATGCTCCAGAGGCTGAGAGTGTTGGCTACTAACAACTTCTCGTTGCTTCCTTCTCCAGAGAATTGTTCTGTGCCCAGAGGGAGCCTCCTGCATTTCCAGGGAGGTTATTTTTCTACCCGTGCCCCATTCCCTGGAGGAGTAGGGGCTGCTTAAAGAAGCAGGGGGCAGCCAATGCTTGAGTGACATGGGAGTTTGAATGCCCAGCCTCCTAGGCTCAAGAAGACTAAGCCTGTGATGCTGTTCCTGCTCCTAGCTGGCAACAGGCTGAGGCTCAACTCCAGTTGTGACCCCATCCTTGCTGAAATCCTTCCCCTGCCGCATCCTGCTTCCTCGTTTCCTTTCCTTGAGCACCGCCCCCCAAAAGTCTTTCATAAGAATCCTTGTCTCAGGCTCTGCTTCTAAGGAATGCAACCCAATATGTCCCCATTGCCCCCCACCCAAAGGGGCCACATAGCGCCTGAGCCTCTCACAAATGAATCCAATAAACCTTCAATGATCAGACAACTCCAAACCTATTTAAATTGTTCCAGAACATGCAGAAGGGAAACACACACACACACACATCCAAAACCATTTTGTGAGGTCTTGACATCACTGGTACTTACCTTTGACAAAGCACAAGAAAACAACCAACTGATCTGACATATAGGTATTAATGCAAAAATTTTTAAATAAAATATTAAGAACAACAACAAAATTAGCTACTGAAAGAATGACTCACTGTGCCCAAGTGAGTTTCATAACCTGTTGACATAATTTGCCCTATTGGGTGGTCAGGGCCCACAAAACCTATGATATTCTAAACATTATAAAAAGATATTTGATTAAGTTCCATATTTATTTATTATTTTAGGAATAGTGGATACTTTAATAGAGATATATAATGTAGACATAATAAAAACATCTGGAAAGTATAAAGGAAGAATAGTTTTCATTTCAAAAGCAGAAAAAAGATTTTTAAATACCAGCAAATAAATTTAATAAGAAATATATAGGATCTTATGGGGCGCCTAGGTGGCTCAATCGTTAGGCGTCTGCCCTCAGCTCAGGTCATGATCCCAGGGTCCTGGGATTGAGCCCTGCATCAGGCTCCCTGCTCAGCAGGAAGCCTGCTTCTCCCTCCCCCACTCCCCCTGCTTGTGTTCCTGCTCTCACTATCTCTCTCTGTCAAATAAATAAAATATTAAAAAGTAAATATATATATAGGATCTTTAAAAACCTATAACACATAACTATTAGAATATAGAAGGTATTAATAGATGGAACAATATTTGCTACTCTTTTCTAAAATAGCTCAATCTTATTAAAAAAATCAAATCTCCCTAAATTAAAGTATGAAGGTAATGTGATCTCTATTAGAATCCCAAGAAGTTTATTTCATTGACTGGTTGAATTTTTTAAGGAAGGAAACAAGGTCTCAGGGAAAAATAATGATACAAAAATAACCAGAAAGACCCTGAAAAGCAGAGTAAGTAGGTGGCAGGATTAGGCTCAAAAGACAAAACATTATAAAGTTAGAGTAATTTAATGAGATAATGAATGTAAATTGCTTAACACATGCCTGACACAGAATGGAAAGAAAGATTAATGGAACAAAATTGAATAAAAAAACAGAAACAAATATAGATGGAGATTTAATTTATGATAAAGTTTGCATTTTAAATCAGTGGGGGAAAGATGGGTTATTCAATAATGGATTCAGGACTGCTACAAAGTTTTCTAAATATAAGATAAAATAAAACTGAATCTCTACATCATTTCTCTTATCAAAAATCATCATCCCGGGGCACCTGGGTGGCTCAGTTGGTTAAGCGACTGCCTTCTGACTGCCTTCGGCTCAGGTCACGATCCTGGAGTCCTGGGATCGAGTCCCACATTGGGCTCCCTGCTCAGCGGGGAGCCTGCTTCTCCCTCTGACCCTCTCCCCTCTCATGCTGTTTCTCACTCTCTCTCTCTCTTTCAAATAAATAAAATCTTAAAAAAAAAAATCATCATCCCAGTGATACGAACAATAAGAAATGAAATCTTAAAAGCACTAGAAGAAAACATGAGAGTTTAAGAAATTAACCTTAGTTTCTAAGCAATATCTTTCTAGTCTTGAAATAGGGACAATCTCTCTAATCAGTGGGTTATAGATATGACTATTCAATTTTTGCCTTTATTATCAAAAACCAAATGACCAAAAGAGTAAAAGTATTTAAAATCCGTATGACAAAATATTAATTAAATTAATTAAGAACACTTAATTTAAAAGATCATCATCCCAATTTATACAAGTGAGACAAAGCTTTATAATGATGTTTGTATGTGGGACTATATGACTTTTGAACATATATAAAGATACCCACATTCGTAATCTAAAGATAATAGCAAAGATCAATACATAGTGCTTGGGGAGCATATGAATAAACAGGTATTTTCAAATCCTGTTGTGTGACTGAAGATTACTGCAAACCCTCTGGAGGGACTTATAGATGTTTGGCAACATCTATACAAATGTAAAATGCACTTAATGAAGGCTCCAACAATCCTAGTGCTAAGTATTTATTCTATGGACACAACCCCTTGTTTGCCAAAAAACTTAAGTACAAGGAGGTTCATTGCAGCACTGATTATAAAAGACTGTAAACAATCCAAATGCCCCCCAGTAAGAAAACAGTTAAAACAAAAACAATCCATATAAAGTTTACTTATTTAATCCATGCGGGCAAGGTTTACATAATTAAATAAATAAAACATACGCCATACAGGGGTTGTCAAACTTTTGCTGGAAAAGGTCAGGTAGTAATATTTTAGGCTTTTCATGCAACATAGTCTCTGGCACAACTACTCAACTCTGCCATTACATAAACAAATAGATGTATCTGTGTTCAAATAAAACTTTATTCATAAAACCAGGTAGGAGACTGAATTTGACCCTGGGGCCATAGTTTTCTTATCCCCTGACCTAATGAATTTATTTATAGATAAATAAATTATCTGGGGTTATTTACGGATTTATTTATAGATAAATACGTTATCTATATTTATTGATGGGTGTATGGATACAAATACAGAGATTATGTGTGCATTTGTTTATGAAAAGATACTATGGGGGCGCCTGGGTGGCTCCACCCGATAAGCATCTGCCTTCGGCTCAGTCGTGATCCCGGGGTCCTGGGATCGAATCCCACTCCAACTTAGTTCATAACTGCTTCTACCTCTCCCTCTCCTCCCAACTCCTGCTCTCTCTCTCTATCTCTGTCTCTCTCTCAGATAAATAAATAAAATCTTTAAAAAAAAAAAAAGAAAAAATACTCGAACAGTTTAAGTATATAATATATATTATATAATATGTGTCACATCATATATTTATTATATAATATTCATATATGTTAAATAGGTAAATAGTCCCTGCATGATAACACTCCATAGCTGTGAGAAAGAATGAGGAAATCTGTGTATTATGATACAGAAAACCTCAGACATAGTGAGCAGAAAATGCAAGTGGCAGCCCCATGAGAATAGTATACTCCCATTTGTATTTAACAATTTATACGTTTCACAGAGTGGTTTGTAAATGATACAGAAGAAGCTGTAATTGTCTCTAGGGAGGGGACTGAGGGACTGGCTTCCTGGGGAAATAGGGAAAAATTCACTTCCCTTCTATATTCTTTTTCACTGTTGTTTTTTTTCACCATATGTATATGTAATTTTTGAACATAGAAAGGTATTTTTAAAAAAGAAAATTAATACAAGTTACAGAATGAGGCAGTGGAGTTTAGTAACATAACAGGGTTAGAAAGTTGGGCAGTTGGGCAGCTTGGTATCCCAGCCAGGATGGCCATGGAAGTTCTTAAAGTGAAATGTATCTAGACCAGATGATAAACAACCATTGCTCTAAACCTGACGTGTCCCCCATCAGCCAGGCCATCCCAGCCCTTCCTCAGGCACCACCCCGTCCCCAACTCCCTGTGATTCAGCAACTGTAAGCTCTTAGCAAAATTCACAACTTCCCTGAGTTTCTTTTTATTTGTCAGTGAAACATTGCCAGTCATACTTGGCCTACCCGGCCCTGGAGTCTGAAAGGAAGTAACATATCTAAAAGAACTCTGCAAAATATAAAGCTCTAGGCTAACATAAGATAATTAACATCGTTTTTTTGCACTTAGAGGCTGTTGGCAAAGATAATGTAAAGTATTTGTTCTAGGAACACAATCATATTCTACCATCCTGGCTCAAAACATCACCTTTCATTCACACCTCTATTACAGCAAGAATAATACTATTGTCTAGTTTTTGAATATGTGTCAATTTCCTTTGCTATCTAGAATTCTTTGAGGACAGAAAATGTGGCTTATTTATTCACACATACTCAGGACCTGGTATAATGGCTGATACAGACTCAATATGTTTGATGAATAAATACATAGGAAGGGAGCAAAGGAGCAAAAGGAGAGAGACCTATAAAAAGAAAGTTGGTATATGTGTTAAGACTCTACTTCCCAATAGTTTCCTGAGTAACTCAGTGACTTAGTTCATAAAAGCAGTATCAGAGTAGTAAGAACGTGATCAATGAAGCATTACGTGAGTCCACTGATGGGATTCTAACTCCTTATTTTTTTTATTTGACAAATATTTGAGTGGCTATAGGAATCATGGTACCTGGAATTCAATATGAGCAAAGCAGACACCTCTCCATCTGTCTTAGAGCTTGTGACTTAATGGGTGAGTCAGACATTAATGAAAACCATCATGCAAATGAAGGCATTTTTTTTTTTTTTATATAGAGGGAGAGGGGGAGGCAGAGGGACAGGGAGAAAGAGAATCTTAAGCAGACTCCACACAGAGTGCAAAGCCGACATGGGGCTTAATCTCATGACCCTGAGATCATGACCTAAGCCAAAATCTAGAGTCGGATGCTTAACCAACTGTGCCACCCAGGTGCCCCGAGGGCATTTTTTTTTTTTTTTTAAATGGAGGTAAGCAGTGTGAAGGAACTGACCAGGATTCTATGAATGCATATAACAAAAAAAAGTCTTGTTGATGGCAGTGTTGGGGGGGGAATTATCAGGGAGGTCTTCCCCGGGGAAATCACACATGGGCTGAGGGCTGAAGAAGTGGTAACTCCATCAGGAATGGGCTCCATCTCTCTGTCCACAGGAAGTATATGCAAAGGCCCTGTGGAAAAATAAGCATGGTGCCTTTAAAGACCAGGTGAGGCAGCATGATTATAGCACATGGAGAGAAGATAAAGTAATGATAGGTTGATTTAGAAAGACACACGAAAGCCCTTATCTTCCTGTTCTGGAGGGACGCAGCCAGACTGCATTCTCCAGCTTCCCTTGCAATTGGGTGTGGCCAGAGGAATGTGAAGGAAGTGAGGTGCCTCTAACCCTAAAGGAGCAGCTGTCCTCCTTCCACATTTCTCTCTCAATTGACCTGTGGGATGAAGATGATGATGAGGCCCCACAGGAAGGAGCCCAAGGATGGAAAGACCCTGGGTCCCCTAGGAAAACTGTGAGCCACGCTGTAATGTGTGTTTAGGCTTTTGTGTGAGTGAGAAATATACTCCTTTTGTGTTTGAATCATTATATATTTTTAAATCTATTTATGGGGGCCCTGGGTGGCTCAGTCATTAAGTGTCTGCCTTCGGCTCAGATCATGATCCCAGGGTCCTGGGATCGAGCCCCACATCAGGCTCCCTGCTCCATGGGAAGCCTACTTCTCCCTCTCCCACTCCCCCTGCTTGTGTTCTCTCTCTTGCTGTGTCTCTCTCTGTCAAATAATTAAAAAAAAAAATCTATTTACTTCTACAGCCCAGCCTACCCTGCAAGAGAGAAGAGTGTGGACAAGATCATGCAGGGCTTGGTGGGTCAAATTCAAGATACTGGATCCCCGAAGAAATGGGGAGTCACTGAAGAGATGGTGAGCCATGATCAAAAGTATGTCTGAAGAATGAAACTGGACCATTTCCTTACCCCACACACAAAAATAGACTCCAAATGGTTGAAAGACTTCAATGTGAGACAGGAGTCCATCCAAATCCTAAAGGAGAACACAGGCAGCAACCTCTTCAACCTCAGCCGCAGCAACTTCCTCCTAGAAACATCGCCAAAGGCAAGGGAAGCAAGAGCAAAAGTGAACTATTGGGACTTCATCAAGATAAAAAGCTTTTGCATAGCAAAAGAAACAGTCAACAAAACCAAAAGACAACTGACAGAATGGGAGAAGATATTTGCAAATGACATATCAGATAAAGGGCTAGTATCCAAAATCTATAAAGAACTTATCAAACTCAACACCCAAAGAACAAAGAATCCAATCAAGAAATGGGCAGAAGACATGAACAGACATTTTTCCAAAGAAGACATCCAAATGGCCAAAAGACACATGAAAAAGTGCTCAACATCGCTCGGCATCAGGGAAATCCAAATCAAAACCTCAATGAGATACCACCTCACACCAGTCAGAATGGCTAAAATTAACAAGTCAGGAAACGACAGATGTTGGCGGGGATGTGGAGAAAGGGGAACCCTCCTACACTGTTGGTGGGAATGCAAGCTAGTGCAACCACTCTGGAAAACAGTATAGAGGTTCCTCAAAAAGTTGAAAATAGAGCTACCATACGATCCAGCAATTGCACTACTGGGTATTTACCCCAAAGATACAAATGTAGGGATCCGAAGGGGTACGTGCACCCCGATGTTTATAGCAGCAATGTCCGCAATAGCCAAACTGTGGAAAGAGCCAAGATGCCCATTGACAGATGAATGGATAAAGAAGAAGTGGTATATATACACAATGGAATACTATGCAGCCATCAAAAGGAATGAGATCTTGCCATTTGCAACGACATGGATGGAACTGGAGGGTGGTATGCTGAGCGAAATAAGTCAAACAGAGAAAGACATGTATCATATGACCTCACTGATATGAGGAATTCTTAATCTCAGGAAACAAACTGAGGGTTGCCGGAGTGGGGGGTGGGGTGAGAGGGATGGGGTGACTGGGTGATACACACTGGGGAGGGTATGTGCTCTGGTGAGTGCTGTGAATTGTGCAAGACGGTTGAATCTCAGATCTGTACCTCTGAAACAAATAATGCAATATATGTTAAAAAAAAAATAAGAAGATAGCAGGAGGGGAAGAATGAAGGGGGGGGAATGGAGGGGGAGACGAACCATGAGAGACGATGGACTCTGAAAAACAAACTGAGGGTTCTAGAGGAGAGAGCGGTGGGAGGATGGGTTAGCCTGGTGATGGGTATTAAAGAGGGCACGTTCTGCATGGAGCACTGGGTGTTATGCACAAACAATGAATCATGGAACACTTCATCTAAAACTAATGATGTAATGTATGGTGATTAACATAACAATAAAAAATTTTTTTAAAAAAGTATGTCAGAAAAAGATGGTTCTGGTTGTTCCGTGAAGAGTGATATATTTCTCCAGTTTTCCATTTTACTTCACCTGGTCAGTCATGTGGTGTATTAAATAAGGAGGTGGCAAAGTGATCAGATACTTCAGAGGATGGCAGCAAGTTAGAAATAGTGGAATAAAAATCACGAGTATGAGCAGATAGGCAATGATGACAAAGGTCAGGGCTGGCAAAAATATTAGGGCGTTTTCCATGACAAAAAATTGAAGCAAGGATGGTCACAATGGGTAAAGAAGAAGGCATAAAGCACTGTTAGCAGGATGTGGAGTCTGGAGTCAGGATGCAGCTTCAACGTTCAGTGGCTTTATGATCTTTAGCATATTACCTCGACTGGCTCTTCAAGTTCTCCTATAACTGAAATGGAGTGATAGTGTTTGCATTGCAGAATCGCCATGAGGACACAATGAGGCAATGACATTAGTCATTCAGTCAAGGCCTGGCATGGGGCTGGTGCTCATCTATGCTGGCTGTCATGAGCATCCAGAGCCAGGTTGGGAGAGAAAGGGTTAAAGGCCCCAGTAAATGCTCAGGAGCCAAACATTCAGATGGATTCCAAAGATGGAGATTTGAGACAGATGATTAAATATTTCAGAAAACCATTAAGAAGTTGCTATCTGTGGAAGTCAGAAGGGTCATGACAAGGAAGTAGGAGAAAAGTCCATCCCACTGAGAAATAAAGATCTGCTAATTTTGGAGCTCTCAACTTCATCACTATTGGCTGTGTGTGTTAGGGGGTGGGGATGTCCCGTGCACAGTTGGGGGTTTAGCAACATCCCTGGCCTCTACGTACTAGACACCAGGTGCACCTCCCTCAGTCGTGACAACCAGAAGTGTCTCCAGACATTGACACCTGTCTCCCACTCTTCTGTTCATTCATTCAGTGAATGCTTCTCATGGGGGATACAAGGAGAATTACATGGACACATGCCTACCATCATGGAACTCGCATCTAAGAATTCACTTTTCTTTTCCCCACTACTCAGCTCTTGATCCCATGGATGTAGTGTCACTAAAATATTTAGAGATTGGTGAGACAGATAGGCTATTTGAACAGAGTACTATTAGGTTTTGATTTTTCTTTCATCTCCTCATTGAAAAAAATACATTTTAAAAACTGTTGCTGAACAGGTACTGAGACATATGTGATCTCAGTTGTGTGCCAGTTTCCTGTACTTTTAAGACTGATCTTGAAGTCAGAGATCTATGTCAGAGTCTTAGCATCCAATTACTTCTATGTGGCCTGACATATCTGCCTTTTCAATTCCTGAATTAGTTTTCTACCCTGTATAACAAATTGCCACAAACTTAGCTGATTAAAACAATACCCAATTATTAGTATGCAATAATAATACTTACTATCTTGGGTTTCATAGGTGTGGAAGTCAGAAGTCTGGGCAGGTTCCACCAGTCCAGGTGTTGGCCAGGTCATGCTCTCATCTGGAGGCTCCAGGGGAGAATGCACTTCCAGGTTCATTCAGGTGGTTGACAGAACTCAGTTCCTTGTGGTTTAAGGACTCAAAGTCCCATTAAACAGTCAGTAAGGGTTCACTGTTGGCCAGGAGCTGTTCTCAGTTTCCAGCTGGTGCTTTCTGGTCCTGACATGTGGCCCTTCCATCTCCAAAACAGGATTGTCATGGTGCCTTGAATCCTCTTGAAGTGTCTTGAATATCTCTGGCTTCTCCTTCTGTCATCAGCCAGGGAAAACACTCTAATTTTAGAGGGCCCACGTGATTGGCCAGACCCACCCGAATAAACTTATTATCTGCAGGGCAGCTGACTCGGGACCTTAATTCCATCAGCAAAATCTCCTCATAGCAGCACCAAGATTCATGTTTGACTGGATAACCTGGACATGGGACTCTCGAGGCATCTGTAGAATTCTATCTACCACAGCTCTCCTGAAAGTGGAGAGTGGGGCCCAGAAGGAAGGCCGGGATCTCATAGTTTTCTTTCATGCCCTCCTTTGCCTGAGGCTGGGGACCTGCCCCTTTATTTCCCTGGGGACATGTAAACCACAAGAAGGTAGTGAGTGCTGTGATTGGTAAAGATAATTTAATCCTGACACCAATTTGTCTTGGAACCCTGAAAAGGTTGAAGGTGTTCAATGGTGAGGGGAATTCACATACAATAAAATTTCATCTTTCTTGTTACATGATTTGATATTTACTTTGTTTCCTCTTACTGGGGTTTTAATTTAGTTGCAACAGAGAGTGAAACCTCCCTGCTCTGCACTCAATTGTGACATCCCAGTTGTCACCAGGAGCTGGATTATAGGCTTCACAAAAGTGAGGGGACAGAAATATTCTAATTTCGTTTTTAATTATACAATAACAAAAGCTATTATGAGCCAGAAAGAATACCTTAAAATTAATTATCAGCCAAAATAAGATCCTCAGAAAGCCCTTTCAAAGCTTAATCAAGATAAAATGAAATGAACACAAAATTAAATTTTTCAAAAATCCAATAAAAGATGAAGGAATTCAGAGAAGAACAAGAAAAAAAAATAACTTATGGGAGAATAAGGGCTCTAAATTAGATACCTCTCTTGAATCATTGTCAAGGACATATCTTACTTGAATTATGATCAAAAACCCATATCAATCTCCATCCACTAGAAAAATAGGAAACAATGACTCAAATTGTCGTCTACCTTCCAGGTATGACTCAAATCCCAATTCTATGACAATTTTCATGCTGTTTTTTAAAACACCAGAACAAATGAATGTCAACTTAGGAACAGAGAGCATAGCTCTCTTGCCCCCAGTCTTAGGAAGAGTCAAACATTTGAAGATTCTCTAGCTTCTAGGAAACACCACCAATCTCAAAGACAAAATGCAGATGTGGTTATTCCATAAGAAGAGAGTCCCTCTATGTCTTTAATATGAAACTAGTATGTGTCCCAAGGTGTTATCACAACTCATTCTTCAATAAGTCAAGAGGGAATCTCTTAAAATGAAGGCACTCTTCCCAAGCCCACCAAATTACTCATTTTAGCCTCCTGTGATATAGTAAACATCTGTATGATTTGTTTGTTTGCTAATTCACCTTCCAGGTGTATGTTTCATCTTCTTCTCATAACAGCAATCTACTTTCCAATGGAGAAACTTTCCTCCCTTCCATTAATCCATTTGGTTTGGGGAAGGGGACAATGACCGATCCCCAGTTCCAAAAGAAAAAGGAATATATAAATAAAATCCAAGATCAGAACATTGGATGTCCTGGGCTTAGTGATTGTTTCCAGAATGGGTTTGTGATATCAGCTAAGCCAATAAGACAGATACACCAACCTCTGCTAAAACTGTTGGTTCTACCACCTGGGTTGTCTAACCGGTGGATAAATCTAGATCAGCTGGCATCATCTTTACTCCAGGAAGAAGAATTCCTGGGAATGAAACTAATACAAAAAAGAAAAAGCAGAGTCAATATCTATGCCCCTAACATGGGAGCAGCCAATTATATAAGGCAATTAATAACAAAAGCAAAGAAACACATCAACAACAATACAATAATAGTGGGGGAGTTTAACACCCCCCTCACTGAAATGGACAGATTGTCTAAGCAAAAGATTAACAAGGAAATAAAGACTTTAAATGACACACTGGACCAAATGGACTTCACAGACATATTCAGAACATTCCATCCCAAAGCAATGGAATACACATTCTTCTCTAGTGCCCATGGAACATTCTCCAGAATAGATCACATCCTAGGTCATAAATCAGGTATCAACCGGTACCAAAAGATTGGGATCATTCCCTGCCTATTTTCAGACCACAATCTTTTGAAACTAGAACTCAATCACAAGAGGAAAGTTGGAAAGAACTCAAATACATGGAGGCTAAAGAGCATCCTACTAAAGAATGAATGGGTCAACCAGGAAATTAAAGAAGAATTAAAAAAATTCATGGAAACCAATGAAAATGAAAGCACAATGGTTCAAAATCTTTGGGATGCAGCAAAGGCAGTCCTAAGAGGCAAGTATATAGCAATACAAGCCTTTCTCAAGAAACAAGAAAGGTCTCAAGTACACAACCTAACCTTACACCTAAAGGAGCTGGAGAAAGAACAGCAAATAAAGCCTAAACCCAGCAGGAGAAGAGAAATAATAAAGATCAGAGCAGAAATCAATGAAATAGAAACTAAAAGGACAGTAGAACAGATCAACGAAACTAGGAGCTGGTTCTTTGAAAGAATTAACAAGATTGATAAACCCCTGGCCAGACTTATCAAAAAGAGAAGAGAAATGACCCAAATCAACAAAATCATGAATGAAAGAGGAGAGATCACAACCAACACCAAAGAAATACAAACAATGATAAGAACATATTATGAGCAACTCTATGCCAGCAAATTAGATAACCTGGAAGAAATGGATGCATTCCTAGAGATGTATCAACTACCAAAACTGAACCAGGAAGAAACAGAAAACCTGAACAGACCTATAACCACTAAGGAAATTGAAGCAGTCATCAAAAATCTCCCAAAAAACAAAAGCCCAGGGCCAGATGGCTTACAGGGGAATTCTACCAAATATTTCAAGAAGAATTAATACCTATTCTTCTGAAACTGTTCCAAAAAATAGAAATGGAAGGAAAACTTCCAAACTCATTTTATGAGGCCACTATTACCTTGATCCCAAAACCAGACAAAGACCCCATTAAAAAGGAGAACTACAGACCAATATCCCTGATGAACATGGATGCAAAAATTCTCACCAAAATACTAGCCAATAGGATCCAACAGTACATTAAAAGGATTATTCACCACAACCAAGTAGGATTTATCCCTGGGCTGCAAGGTTGGTTCAACATTCGCAAATCAATCAACGTAATACAATACATTAACAAAAGAAAGAACAAGAATCATATGATCCTCTCAATAGATGCAGAAAAAGCATTTGACAAAGTACAGCATCCTTTCTTGATCAAAACTCCTCAGAGTATAGGCATAGAGGGTACATACCTCAATATCATAAAAGCCATCTATGAAAAACCTACAGCAAATATCATTCTCAACGGGGAAAAACTGAGAGCTTTCCCCCTAAGGTCAGGAACGCAGCAGGGATGTCCACTATCACCACTGCTATTCAACATAGTATTAGAAGTCCTAGCCACAGCAATCACACAACAAAAAGAAATCAAAGGCGGGCGCCTGGGTGGCTCAGTTGGTTAAGCGACTGCCTTCGGCTCAGGTCATGATCCTGGAGTTCCGGGATCGAGTCCCGCATCGGGCTCCCTGCTCGGCAGGGAGCCTGCTTCTCCCTCTGACCCTCCCCCCTCTCATGTGCTCTCTGTCTCTCTCATTCTCTCTGTCTCAAATAAATAAAATAAAAATCTTAAAAAAAAAAAAAAAAGAAATCAAAGGCATCCAAATCGGCAAAGAAGAAGTCAAACTCTCACTGTTTGCAGATGATATGATACTTTATGTGGAAAACCTCAAAGACTCCACCCCAAAGCTGCTAGAACTCATACAGGAATTCAGTAAAGTGGCAGGATATAAAATCAATGCACAGAAGTCAATGGCATTCCTATACACCAACAACAAGACAGAAGAAAGAGAAATTAAGGAGTCGATCCCATTTACAATTGCACCCAAAACCATAAGATACCTAGGAATAAATCTAACCAAAGAGACAAAGGATCTGTACTCAGAAAACTATAAAATACTCATGAAAGAAATTGAGGAAGACACAAAGAAATGGAAAAACGTTCCATGCTCATGGATTGGAAGAATAAATATTGTGAAGATGTCAATGCTACCTAGAGCAATCTACACATTCAATGCAATCCCCATCAAAATACCATCCACTTTTTTCAAAGAAATGGAACAAATAATCCTAAAATTTGTATGGAACCAAAAAAGACCCCAAATAGCCAGAGGAATGTTGAAAAAGAAAAGCAAAGCTGGCGGCATCACAATTCCGGACTTCCAGCTCTATTACAAAGCTGTCATCATCAAGACAGTATGGGACTGGCACAAAAACAGGCACATAGATCAATGGAACAGAATAGAGAGCCCAGAAATGGACCCTCAACTCTATGGTCAACTAATCTTTGACAAAGCAGGAAAGAATGTCCAATGGAAAAAAAGACAGTCTCTTCAACAAATGGTGTTGGGAAAATTGGATAGCCACAAGCAGAAGAATAAAACTGGACCATTTTCTTACACCACACACAAAAATAGACTCCAAATGGTTGAAAGACCTCAATGTGAGACAGGAGTCCATCCAAATCCTAAAGAAGAACACAGGCAGCAACCTCTTCAACCTCAACCACAGCAACTTCTTCCTAGAAACATCGCCAAAGGCAAGGGAAGCAAGGGCAAAAATGAACTATTGGGACTTTATCAAGATAAAAAGCTTTTGCATAGCAAAGGAAACAGTCAACAAAACCAAAAGACAACCGACAGAATGGGAGAAGATATTTGCAAATGACATATCAGATAAAGGGTTAGTATCCAAAATCTATAAAGAAATTATCAAACTCAACACCCAAAGAACAAAGAATCCAATCAAGAAATGGGCAGAAGACATGAACAGACATTTTTCCAAAGAAGACAACTAAATGGCCAACAGACACATGAAAAAGTGCTCAATATCGCTCAGCATCAGGGAAATCCAAATCAAAACCTCAATGAGATACCACCTCACACCAGTCAGAATGGCTAAAATTAACAAGTCAGGAAATGACAGATGTTGGCAGGGATGCGGAGAAAGGGGAACCCTCCTACACTGTTGGTGGGAATGCAAGCTGGTGCAGCCACTCTGGAAAACTGTATGGAGGTTCCTCAAAAAGTTGAAAATAGAGCTACCATATGATCCAGCAATTGCACTACTGGGTATTTACCCCAAAGATACAAATGTAGGGATCCGAAGGGGTACGTGCACCCCGATATTTATAGCAGCAATGTCCACAATAGCCAAACTGTGGAAAGAGCCAAGATGTCCATCGACAGATGAATGAATAAAGAAGATGTGGTATATATACACAATGGAATATTATGCAGCCATCAAAAGGAATGAGATCTTGCCATTTGCAACGACATGGATGGAACTGGAGGGTGGTATGCTGAGCGAAATAAGTCAAACAGAGAAAGACATGTATCATATGACCTCACTGATATGAGGAATTCCTAATCTCAGGAAACAAACTGAGGGTTGCTGGAGTGGGGGGTGGGGTGGGAGGAATGGGGTGACTGGGTGATACACACTGGGGAGGGTATGTGCTCTGGTGAGCGCTGTGAATTGTGCAAGACTGTTGAATCTCAGATCTGTACCTCTGAAACAAATAATGCAATATATGTTAAGGAAAAAAAAAAAAAAGAAGAAGAAGATAGCAGAAGGGGGAAGAATGAAGGGGGGGAAATCGGAGGGGTAGATGAACCATGAGAGACAATGGACTCTGAAAAACAAACTGAGGGTTCTAGAGGGGAGGGGGGTGGGAGGATGGGTTAGCCTGGTGATGGGTATTGAGGAGGGCACGTTCTGCATGGAGCACTGGGTATTATGCACAAACAATGAATCATGGAACACTACATCTAAATCTAATGATGTAATGTATGGGGATTAACATAACAATAAAAAAATTTTTAAAAAAAGAAAAAGCAGAGTCAAGAGATGGAGAGAGAAAAGGTCTCGGCACTATTATTTGAGCACCTAGATCCAGCTTTACCTGAAGTTACTTACACAAGTAACTTTCATTTATATCAGCAAATAAATTTACTTTTTGCATTGAGCCAGTTTGAGCTGGGTTTCTGCCATGAAATCAAGAGTCATGACTAATCACTTTGTCTGGAAAGATGGTCACAGCTGCTCTGTACTCTCAGCATTTTTTTTCTTTTGCCTCCCCTGCTTCCTCTATACAATGCAAATTTCCTTCTCTATGGCTTTGTTGACTTGCTCCCACCAGTCTGAAACGCCCTCTGTGTTTCTCCTTCCTTATCTCCTTCACAGTCCATATTAAGTCCCAACCTCAAGAAGCCATTCTGATCTGCATCTGCAAAAGTCTACTACACTGCTGTCGTTCCATCTTTTGTTGTTTACGTGCCAGTTTGTCTGTTTACAAGTTCTGTCCGCAGCTACCTTACAGGATCCCAGAATAAAACATTTCCCCATCAACCTTCAGAGTTTTAAGACAATGTTCACCTCAAGCCTGCAGCATCTGTCATTTGAGCTGCTGCTAAAGCCTCCGGACGGAACTCTCCATACCCACACTGCCCCTTTACCCTGCACTTCCCCACACCTGATGGATACCCCTGCTGAAAACCCTTGGTGCCTTTGGAATGCTCTAAGAATCATATCCAAATTCCTTAAAGTGGCCTATAAACCACTACAGGATCTGGTCTCTGCCTTGCTCTGTACCTGCCTCTCCCACCCTCCTCCTGCCTTCTCTCTGCTCCAGCTGTACTCACAGTGTTCAGTGCCTCCTACTCACCATGCCCCCCCCATCACAGGGGAGTACCTGCTGTCCCCTCTTCCCTTAACATGCACCCCTCCCTTCTTTCCTAATCACTCTTATTTATTCTTTAGACCTCAGTGCAATCTCCATTCCCTTGGGAAGAATGTCTATGACCCTACTGATTCAGTTACCTTTCACCATCACCATTATAAGCTCTCATGACTCCATGGCCTTTCTTTTACTGCATTTATTAAATTTGCCATTATTACCTTAATGTGTATATTCACATATCTGACCATTTTGTAAGCGTCTCTCTCCTGCTTGAATGCGAGCCCCATGAGACGAAGAACAATGACTGTCTTTCCTCACCATCCTATCTCTGGCACTTAGCAAATACAACATCCCAGGAGGCACTTAATACACATTGGCTGAATCAATGGAAGAATCACCGGGTTGGGGGCACAGCAAATATTGCTGGCTGGATGGAAGGACAGACAGAAGGAAGGACAGACAGAGGAAGGGTGGGTACATGAAATTAATGGTGAATGCCCTTCTTTCCTCCAGCTGTGACTGCTGCCTGTATTTGGAAAGCTTAGTAAAAATAAATAAGGCTCTTAAGAAACGATTGCAGGGGACGCCTGGGTGGCTCAGTGGGTTAAGCGTCTGCCTTCAGCTCAGGTCATGATCCCAGGGTCCTGGGATAGGGTCCTGCATCGGGCTCTCTGCTCTGTGGGGAGCCTGCTTTTCCTTCTGCCTCTGCCCCTCTCTCTCTCTGTCTCTCATGAATAAATAAATAAAATCTTTAAAAAAGAAACGATTGCAGACTTGTCTGGGAAGATGAGCTCTTCGATGAGACACGGCAGTCACAGAGTCCTAAATTGAGAACAGGACAACCTCTAGGACAATAGAAAGCGAGAGAACCATGGAGAAGTTTTGAACAGTTGATAATTTTACCTGTGAGTGGCAGGTACCAAACATGTAATTTCAATGCCTAGCACCCCAGTTCTGTAATTGAGCTCCATGTTTGCTTTGGGCCAAAAGAACAGCTAGGTGGAGACTATTTATATAATCACAGAGCCTTTTTTTGATGTAGATTTCTAAGGCACTGGAGTCATATTTTATTAATACAGGTTTTCTTTGTGTGAAAACTAGCAGAGTTTCGCAGACCCAAGGTATTTAAAAACTTTTTTATCATGCCTGTCTCCATCCAGGTAGTCAAGCTATTGAAAAAAATAAAAGAGATAAATAAAAATGACATTATTACAAGTCCTATCACCTGCTGATGGGTTTATGTGTATTAAAACATGCATGGATGATAAGGATTTTGATGTTTTCAAATAAGTTTTTAGTTTCCCAGACAAAATGGAATGTAAGAAGGATGATAAGGAAAATAATTTAGCAGTTAAGAATGGCGGCAGGCACTTCCTGAGAGCTATATATGTATGATTATATCATGGAATCTGCAAAACAGCCCCAGAAGCCAAGCATTATTTTCTCCTTTTAAGAGATAAAAAAGGAAAGGGTTGGAAAGGTTTAGAGTCCTGTTCAAGGGCATTCAATAAGCAAAATGCAGAACCGGGATTTGCCTGGTTGAGTAAACCTCTGAGCATCTTGCCCAACTTTATTGCCTCTCTGTCAAAGAGAGGCCCCATCTAGGAGTCTAGAGTTTTATGGTTTTTGTAGAAATATTCACCAAACTAAAGGAAACTATGAATTGCTGTTTCCCTGATGATAATGACCATCTCTATGCTAACTGCTAGGGATAAATAAATAGGACAAATCTTTCCCTTTGAGAGGCTCATAATCTAGATGGCTCTGTTCCTAATGTAAGGAGAGTGACTTTGGGATCATTGGATTGGTGGGGGGGGGGAAGAGAGGTAATCTAGAAAGTCATGTAGGACAGGCAGTATTGGGAAGTCTTGGGGACCCTTCAGGGAATGGTGGTCCCAACATAAAGCACTCTGAGAGCCACAGGAAGACAGTGTGCCTTCCAAATGAAAATTCAACATCTAAGTGTGCGTCCACTTACCAGATGATGTTACCATGCACAAAGACAGATCTAAAAACCATATCCTAGGTCACTGCAAGCTTTCCCTACCCATAAACATATAACCACTGAGGTTCCCACCCATGGAGTACATCAGAATCCACTGGGCACAGTGTCAAAAATACAGATTCCTCAGGCTCCTCCCCCACAGGATTTTGTTCATTAGGTCTGAAGTGAAACTCTTGAACCTGCACTTTTAAAAAATGTTCCCAAAAGATGGTCATACTAATGGACTGAATTTGGAACAAACATTCTATTGGTAGAAGCTGACCATTATAAACCATTCTAATATTCTGATTTATTTTTAAAACCTTTCATTCTGGTTTTCCTAGCTTTCATCTTTTACTTACACATTTATTCGTCCATTGATTTATTCAATCGATGTAGTATGGTGTGGGTGTTATCTGTCTTCATGGAAGATTCTCAGACAAGCTAGGCTGCACCACTTATGATCATACAATTTAGGGAAGATATTTATCCTCTGGGTCTCTGTTTCATAGAAAGTGAAGGTGATAACACCAGCCACAAAGTGTTGCTTTTGAGCATTTAGTAAGATAAAGTTTATAAAATGCCTATCATCCAGAAAATGTTCAATGAATTTTAGTTCCCCAGGAGCTGGCCAGGCTTCAGACACTGTGCGCGGCATTGGGAAAACAGAAACAAGTAAGATATGGCCTTTGTCTTAAAATATGCTCACAAGTCTATGGTGTGGATTCTTGGGATGTAATCCACATAAATCCACACCGGGTGACAAGCAAGAAAAAGATTCTATTAGGAGGCTAAAGCAGGAGCTAAATTAAAGCAAAAGCTAAACAACCAGGCCTCACACAGGAAGTCATGTAGGACAGGCAGTATTGGGAAGGTTACAGGTTACAGGTTTCAGGTTACAAAAAAATTGAGCCTATAGAAACCAAAGAAGCTCTGGGAATCTGGGAGCCGAACCAAAGGCCCATCATTTGGGGGATGCCATGGTCGAGAGCTGTGATCATAATGATCGAACTCAATTACTGGCCTGGGCCCTGCCTTCACTTGCTTAAGATTCAAAGTCAAGAGAGAGAGACTGATTGGCTGAGTTTGGGTAACATGAATGTCACACCTTAATGACAGAACCACCAAGGTTGCATGGATGCCAGAGAGGGGGTTCCATGAAAGACAATGGAGGCAGTTACTAGGAGAATGAGCTCTAGATGCTAGGCAGATAGAACCATGTGTCCACCATGGACAGAGAGGGGGAAGCAAGCTCCAGCTATTCTGGAGTGATTTTTTTTTTTTCCAAACTCAGTGAAATTTTTTTCTTCCAGACATTTGCATGCAAAGCATATACTACTCACCTCATCAAAGAAGATATACAGGTGGCAAATAAACATATGAAAAGACACTCAACATCAGATGTCATTGGGGAATTGCAAATTAAATCAACAAGGAGGTACCACTACACATCTATTAGAAGGGCCCAAGTCCAAAGCACTGACTACAGCAAAGGCCGGTGAGGATGTGGAGCAACAGGAACTCTAATTCACGCTGACGGGAATGCAAAATGGCGCGGCCACTTTGGAAGACAGTCTGGCAGTTTGTTGCGGAGCTAACCATAGTCTTATCGCACAATCCAGCAATTGTGTTCCTTGGTATTTACCCAGATGAGCTGAAAACCTATCTCCCTACAGAATCCTGCACATGAATGTTTATCGCAGCTTTATTCGTAATTGTCAAAACTTGGAAGGAACCAAGATTTCCTGCAGTAGGTGAAGGGGTAAACGAACTGTAATATAGTCACACAGTGCCACATTATTCAGAGGAAAAAAGAAATGAGGTGAAGCCCTGGGAAGACACGGAGGAAACTTCAATGCATATTGCTAAGTCAGGAAGTCAGTCTGAGAAGGCCGCGTGCTGCATGATTCCAACTATATGACATTTTGGAAAAGTGAAACTGTAGAGACAGTAAAAAGATCAGTGGTTGCCAGTGGTTAGGGGAGCAAGGGGGGAGAAAGATAATAGGCAGAGCTCAGAGGATTGTAAGGACAATGTGATTATTCTATGATACTGTAATGGTGGATGTATGTCATGAGACATTTGTCAAAATAGAATGTACAACACTGAAAGTGAACCCCAACATAAGCTATGAACTTGAGTTAATAATGATTATCAGTAGGGCACCTGGGTGGCTCAGTTGGTTAAGCGACTGCCTTCGGCTCAGGTCATGATCCTGGAGTCCCGGGATCGAGTCCCACATCAGGTTCCCTGCTCATCGGGGAGTCTGCTTCTCCCTCTGACCCTCCTCCCTCTCATGCTCTCTGTTTCTCATTCTCTCTCTCGCAAATAAATAAAATCTTAAAAAAAAATAATAATAATAATTATCAGTATTGGTTCATGGATTTTTAACAAGTACACTGCATTAATGCAAGAGGTTTATAATAAAAGGGAAACTGAGGCAGGGAGAGGAATTATATGGAACTCACTTTCTGCTCAATTTTTTTGTAACCTGAAAATTGCCTTTAAAAATCTATTTATGATTTAAAAAAGAGTATACTTAAACTCTGGTCCATCAGACTACATGCTACATCAAACAAAATATGCATCACTATTGTAGCACTATGGTCTAGAACACTACCTGACTCAGTAGGTGTTCAATGACGTAATCAATGACATGTAAATGAATAAATGAGCCGAGGAACACATATCCACTCCTTCAGCATTTCTGATCATTCTTAAAACTATAGATTCTGAATCCATTAATATCCAGGAACAGGTTATAAAATTGCATGATAGAAATACAGAAACTGAGCAAAACTTGAAAAAGTTGCCTCAAAACAAAATATGTCAAGCAGATACAGTGATGAGTTTTAACTACATTTGAGAATGTATGCACAAATAAATATCTATGGCTTAACTCTATTAAACTGTAACCATAGAGGTTGTGTAGGAAATTGGAAATACGTGCAAATTATTTCCTGAAATTTCTTTCTTCTTTGGCGTGCTTCATAGCAATACATTTAATATAGGATTATTAAATAGAGACACCACAAAAAGATTTTTGCCTCTATAGCAGGTTAATATGTTAGAAAACAGCTAATATAATATTAACTTGTTGTAGAGGTAAACATCTTTATTTTTGCTGAGCACTTAGTATGCACCATCACAGAGATACAAAACTGGCAAAGACCCAGTCTTCTGTAGTGGGCAAGACTGGCCAGTGACATAGATGGCTCAGGTTCCAGGAGAAGAGAGACTCTAGGATAGATTCTAGAAAATTCTGGAAGTGGTGACCATGGGTCTTGCTGATGGTCTGACAGCCATGAGGGGGAAAGTGTTTTAGTTTCCTACTTGAATGGAGAGAACTCTTTTTGAATAGATGCAGTTCACCTAGGAACCTCTGCACTGAGGATCACAAAAAATTATCATTATACAACTTTTACCCATTATATTTTCAGCTTCCAAAAACTATTGTCCCCTAAATACAGGGTGTGAGACAGGCATCCACATCTATGGAGCACCTACTACATGCCAGGCACTCAGCTGCACATGTTACATGTGAAGCCAAATAAAGAGCCTCTGAAAAGGATCCCAACTGGACAATGTTCAGCAAAAATATAACATTTTTAAAGCCATCAATCCAGTTCAAGTGTGAACTGTCTACCCAGTGGTGTATGACGGAGCCACTTTGAAAATAATGTGAAGGCTGTGCGTATGTAGATGTGGACAGAAGCTGCAACAGTGGTTAAATGAAAAAAAAGATTACAATATATCATGATTTCATTTTTTGTTAAATGTTTTACACAACATAAACATATACATACATACACACTGCTTGTATGTGTAGAAAAGCATTGGGAAGGTGGGTGTGGTAAAGGTATTAACAGTGCTTACCTCTAGAGAGGCTTTTTATTGGTAATTTTTTGCTTGACAACTCGTTTCTGAGTTTTAGATAATGAGCGTGATTGGGTTATAATAAGAGGGTAAGTAAATGTGAAAACCCCCTTAGGGGAGAAATCTGTCAATCCAATCAAACATTTAGCCAATTCATTGTGGAGGAAAATCAGAGCAGCCAAATCAATGGGCATCACTTAGATGTAATAGCTTGTTCACTGATTTAACCAGATATTTTAAAGGCATTCCTTTGACATCTCATTCCAACTGTGATGGATTGTTTCCATCACATTTTAACAAGCACAAATTTACTGATTCATCTTGTGTGCCAAGCACCATGCTAGGCCATTGTGGTATAGCAGAAAACAAGGGGATGCCTCCCCAAAATTCATGTACTTGTGGGGACATGTCTGTGCCTCTCCTATTCACACAGATCCACAAATAGACCCGTCTCCCACAGATGACAATCAAATCACATAAAAAAATGAATAACCTATTTAATCGACCTACATTTTTGTTAATGTGTCAACAGGGCTTCTTTTTTAATACAAATATTTTTCTCAAATGTAAAATTATTTAATAAAAGTGCAAATAATAGGGGCACCTGGGTGGCTCAGTTGGTTAAGCGACTGCCTTCGGCTCAGGTCATGATCCTGGAGTCCCTGGATCGAGTCCCACATCGGGCTCCCTGCTCGGCAGGGAGTCTGCTTCTCCCTCTGACCCTCCCCCGTCTCATGTTCTCTCTCTCTATCTCATTCTCTCTCTCAAATAAATAAATAAAATCTTTAAAAAAAAAAAGTGCAAATAATATTTTTAAAAATCCTAATAAAATCCATAACAGAGTACTGAGCCGACTTGAAATCTACCATCCCCGAGACAACTCCTGTTAACTTTCTGGTGGCATCCTGTTAGCTGGTTCTCTATAGATTTGTCAACAACCAACCATCTGTATTCACCCGGGACTGAGGGGTTTTCTTGGACACTGGACCTTTGGTATGAAAACAGGGACTATCTGAAGCAAAGTGGGACAGTCACACCCCTAGATGAGTGCGTGGATTTATATCACCATCCCCATGTTGGCATAGTGAAAGTGTTACATTGTATGGATTTGCCATAACTCATCTAAACAGTCCATCACTAATGGAGATTTAGATTGTTCCTAATTACAAGCCATTGTTTCTATTATAAACTATCTGTGATGAACATCCTTGCACATATATCTTTGCACATTTGACAATGATCTGTTTGGGATAAATTTATGGAAATGAAATTGGTGAGTCAAAGAGTATGTACCTTTACATATTGATTCGTACAGCTAAATTGTCCTATTTGAACATTTTATTAATTCATACTTTAGCCCAGTTGAACATGAGACTATTTTCATGTATCCTTGCCAAATCTGAGTTTTGCCAATCTTAAATCTTTTCCAATTTGATGGGCAATTCAGTTCAAATTCTTAATGCATGCATTCATTTTGAGGACAAAGAATTATTTTTCTATCAAAAAAATCAAATGCTTTATTATGAAATATAATTTACAATCAATCTTAAATAGCTTTATGGAGATATAATTTACATATCATAAAATTCACCTGTTTTAAGAGTAGGAGTTGGTGAATCTTAGTACACTTAATGCTGTCAGCCATCCCCCACCATCTACTTTTAGAGCATTTCCATCACCCTAAAAAGAAACCTTGTGCCCGTTTATAGTCACTCCCCATTCCCTGTGTAACCACAAATCAGTTTCTGACTGCCTCTCTTAGAATTAAAATTGCTTGGTATAGCATAGGGTGACAACCCCCCCAGTTTACCCAGGACTGATGGACTTCCAGGGTCACAGCATAAGGAGCTAACACCAGGACAGTCCCGGGGAAACCAAAAGTTGGGTCACTCCACCATAGTGTTTTTCATAAACCAAACTTTCTGGTCTCCCCTCCCCTTCTCACCTCTCACCTGACCTCTGCCCACTGGAGTCGCATGATTTGGTGAGTCAGGGTGAAGGCATCTCACAAAGGGAGAATCCCTGGAAATCAAGGTTGGTAAAACATTGTGATTTGAAGAGAATACAGCCACAAAGCAAAGCGCTCCTTCCGACTCAGAATAGAGCTGGCCGCCCCAGTTAGATCACTGGGACACAATGGTGATGCTCCTCACTTGATGTCCCTGACACACAATCCGCTCCATCCAACCATAATGTTGAGAAGGCATCAGTACCTCAATGACACCAAGGATGGCGAAGAGGCGAGATGGATATTGCACTACCCTGGGAGAAGTAATGGGTGCCTGAGATGGGCCTCAGGACCGCCCTGCATCCTCTCCTCTCCTCCTTCCCACCCCCATGGGTGGGTACCATTAATCCCATTTTACAAAAGAGGAAACACAGAGCCGGGCAGATGGTGTCACGGCTCATGGCTAGGCTCAGGGACAGGATTGCGCCCGAGTCTCAGCCCAGCACCAAAGCCTGACTTCCCATAGTTACCCCCACGGCCTCCTAGAAACAGGGAGGACTAAAAAAACCTAATTCACAATGTAGGTAGAAATACACTCTCTAAATTTACATCCTTTTCCCAACAAACACAGACACATAAAACCACTGATTTTTTTTTTTTTCCCCAAAAATGTCTCCTCTCCATTAGGAGTATTAAGTTGAAGTGGGGAAGAGTGGGACAGGAGTGGAAGGATTTGCAAGTAATAGGGAAGCCAATATAATTCAAAGTGAAACTGATTTAAAATTTTGCTAAAATTTTTTATGTTTGCATATTTCATACTTACAACATACCTTTAGTCTTATTTACAGTTTTGATTGAATCTATACTTTGGTACTTTACATAGTATATAAAAATACAGTTTTATGTAAATATTTCTCAGGGAGATCTGTAAAAGTGTCTCCCGTAATTGATATGAGATTTCAAAATACAGTCAGTGTTTCAGAATCAGATACATTTGCTGGGCTTAATGGTAGAAGGCACCTCACATTTATATTTACTAGTTTTTAATTACCTCATTATCTATAGTTGTGAGTATCTCTGATTTACCCAGACAGGAGATCCGGGGGGTAATATATTTGAAGTTACTGGAAAATTTCCATTTTTCTTTGCCTAAAACTTTTCTCCTTCTGAGAATAATGGGAGTGGAGAAAGAGAATCTCAGCCTTGTTCTTGTACCACCAATGGACACTGATCCCCGTGTATATCAGTCTGCTGTGAAACTTTGCTGGGCCATAAAATTGGAAAATGTAGCTAATGTCAGGACTTGCATATTTAAACCCACACTGCTGAAAATAAATCCAAAGACATCTGATATGTCATTTCATATCTAGATTACTCGATTTCACTGGTACCTGTCACCGTTAACACTGCATTGTGGGGAAAGCCACTTGAACATGGCTTATGCCTACTTTACCCATATCTGAGAATGAGGGGGTGAGTCTCCGGCCGTAAACAATTTGCATTTCCTGACACTGTATGTTGTTGTCTTTCGCATGCTCTGTAATATGGGCGGATAAGTAGCAAATCATCCATTTCCGTTCTCTAAAGCCACCAAGTTCTCAGTAAGTGGTTTCAGCAGCCGTCGCAAATGATCAGATTTGTGAAAGCAGAGAGACCGCTGGGGGACCACAGACGCGGCTTTGTTGGAGGTGACAGTAGTTTGGACCAGGAAGTTGTAGGGTTTCTCGACCTCAGCACACTGACATTTCGAACCAAAATGCTCTTGATGTGAACCGTCCTGTGCATGGCAGGGTGGGCCACCAGCTTTCCTGGTACCCACCTTCTAGATACCAGCGGTACCTCCCCACAAGGGGGAAGACCTAGACTGTCTCCAGACACATTGCCAAATATTCTCCAGTGGGCCAAGTTGCCCTGGTCAAGGACTTCTGAGCTAGACAAACTGGACAGAAGGCAGAGGTATAGAAAGGGAATTAACAGGATGTGTTAAGAAAAAAAAAAAAGAAGAAGAAGAAGAAGAAGGTAGCGGGAGGGGAAGAATGAAGCGGGGGAAATCGGAGGGGTAGACGAACCATGAGAGACGATGGACTCTGAAAAACAAACAGGGTTCTAGAGGGGAGGGGGGTGGGAGGATGGGTTAGCCCGGTGGTGGGTATTAAAGAGGGCACGTTCTGCATGGAGCACTGGGTGTTATGCACAAACAATGAATCATGGAACACTATATCTAAAACTAATGATGTAATGTATGGGGATTAACATAAGAATAAAAAAAAAAAAGAAAGGGAATTAACAGGACTCATTGCACTTAACCCTATGTTTTCAAAAATAAATAGCAACTTCGTGATCAAGTTCTTTTTTTTTTTTTTTTTTAAGTGCTAGAATCGTTATCCAAGAGGTAATCCAGAGCTGTCTCCCTCTATTCTGCCCCTTTCCTCATCTGGCCTTTCCCTTGGCAGTAGCAAGTACTCTTGTTGTCTTCCCTTCCGCTGCAGGGCAGTGAGTGTCCAGGGCATGGACACTTCTACACAGCAGCCGTCTGGGTCTCTCTAGGACCTAGAATGAAGAAGCCCAGAACGTGCTTCCCAGGAAAAAAAATTTACAGGCTCAGATCAAGCGTGTTCTTCCCTTCGGTTCTTCTTTTTTTTTTTTCTAAATCATAGCTTTATTGAGATGTGATTCACATATCATAAAACTCATCCTTTTAAAATATATAGCTCAGCAGTTTTTAGTATATCCACAAGGCTATACATCCATCACCACTCTCTAATTCCAGAACATTTTTATCACCCCACGAAGAAACCTCATGCCCATTAGCAGTCACTCCCCACGCTCCCCTCCCTCCAGCCCGTGGCAACCACTAATCTATTTTCTGTCTCTATACATTCGCCGGTTCTGGACATTTCGTACAAATGGAAACATACAATAGGCCGTCTTCTGTGTGTGGGTTCTTTCAGTTAGTGTCAGGGGTTCGAGATCCACCCATGTTGTAACTAGTGTCAGAACCTCACTCCCTTTTGTAGCCAAATACTACTCTGTCCTATGGACAGACTACATTTACTTATCCACGCATCAGCTGATGGGTTCTTCCCTTTGGTTCTCATTGGTGAGTTTGTCCCCTGATGTGACTGTGTGGACTGAGCCCCTTCATGGTACAAACAAGTAAAACTTGCCAGCCTGACCCATGTCTGAAGTAAAGGAATAATTGATTCTTTTTTTTTATGATCTCCATTGCCTTTTCTGAGGCTTTTGGAGTCTTTTTTTTTCTTTTTTTTTTTTCTTTTTTTTTTTGAGAGAGAGAAAGAATGAACAGGGGAAGGGGCAGAGGGAGAGGGAAAGAAACTGACTTCCCACTGAGCAGGGAGCCCAACGACCCGGGGCTCAATCCCAGGACCCCAGGATCATGACCTGAGCTGAAGGCAGATGCTTAACTGACTGAGCCACCCAGGTGCCCCAATAATTGATTCTTTTATTCAACATGTATTATTAAACACCTAGTGTATGTCAATTCTAGGGCACTGTGTTAGGTCCTGGAAATACAATGATAAAAATTACCCAAGCCCCTGCTTGCCTGGGATATTTCATTCTAGCAGGAGGAAACAGACACCAAACAAACTGGGAGGCATGGAAATTCATTGATTCACCCCTCTGTTGAACATGACCACACGCAGGAACCTCACCCGAGCTGTAAAGACATGGGTGGAGAAAACATAGAGCTTACCTTTCTTTTTTTTTTACGTTTTTTTCTTTTTTTTTTTTTTAAGATTTTATTTATTTATTTGAGAGAGAGAGAATGAGAGACAGAGAGCATGAGAGGGAGGAGGGTCAGAGGGAGAAGCAGACTCCCTGCCAAGCAGGTAGCCCAATGCGGGACTCGATCCTGGGACTCCAGGATCATGACCTGAGCCGAAGGCAGTCGCTTAACCAACTGAGCCACCCAGGCGCCCTAGAGCTTACCTTTCTTACACTCGCATCTCCCCAGGGAAAGCTCAGACACACGATTACGGTAGTGAAGGGGCTCAGGGCAGCCAACCCCAAGATATGCCAAAGGAGCACATTGATTATTTTAAATAAAAATTACTTGAGAAACAGCTGGTGGAGGAAGGACACTCTGACCCTCCTCTCTGTCCCCTAAAAGCAGGAAATGAATTCCCATGTGAGAGGTACCCTTCCTGCACCTGGAGGGGGGCACGGGTAGAGAGGCATCCTTACCACCAGAAGTAGAGAATTCAGGGCCAAGAAGGCTATCTAAACAAACTCTGCTCAGTTTCTCCACTAATTAACACCCAAGCCGAAGTTTCTTTGTCTTGTCAGTTCTTTACAAATCTATTGTTTCTTTGTCTTAAAGGTATATAAATAGCCCACTTTGGTCACTTCTCAGGCTCCATATCTATGAGAACTCCATCCACACAAAATTAAATTTGTGTTTTTTTTTTTCTCCTGTGAATCTGTCTTTGTGTGAATTTAATCATTAGACCACCCAAAAGAACCAAGAGAGCAGGGAAGATTTTCCCCTTCCAGATGGCAGGTTGTGCTGAGGGCTATAATAAGCCTCTGAGCTGCAGTCTTTGGGAAAAGGCAGTAGGAGAATAAAGAAAGGCAGAAAAACCTTCAGAGGGGAGGGGCACTTTGAAGTGGCCCCTGAAGAGCACGCATATCTATGGGGACCCAGTGAATGGGAAGGGGGCAGGGAGCCCACCGGTCATCCAGCATATACATCACCAACTCCCTGCCACTCCTAGTCTGGATTTGGGACTCCTTCCACCTGACTCTTCATCTTGCTTTTGTCCCATCTCCCCTTTGGCATCTGTCCCCTCCTACCCATCACCCTCAGGTCTTCCAACTACCATGGCTTGTTTCCTTTTTGATCTATCTGGACTTAGAAGGCTACCACTGCTCACCAGACATGAACCTTTCTCTTGGTAACTATCCTAGAAATGAACAGCCTAGGGGTCCACTTGTTTGGTCTCAGCCTCACCTGGGTCTTCTGTGGACAAGAAGGGGGTAGCCCTCATGTCTCAGAGAGGAGGGGGCTGGGGGTCACGCTAATCCAGCCCTCACACCTAAAGAGGTACAACCCTCTACTTCTCCAGTACCCATTAGGAAGCATGCTCTGGAGGCAGACATCCTGGCCCAAATCTCAGCTCCACCAATGAGGTGGGCAAGTTAGTTCAGGCTCAGTGTTCTCACCTGAAAAATGGAAATAAAATTCAATCTTTGGATGTCTGCTCTAAATGAGATCATATTAGGTAAACACCCTTCAGGATGCCGGCATATAGCACGCACTTGATAAATGTTAGTGCTTATTTCCTAGTTATGTTTCCGTGGCCTTTAAACCCAGCACCGAGAAGCTGCAGAGACTACCTGAACATAATTGAAAATGGTATCCCTTTCTTTTAGAACTCAAGATGCAATCACTATTTACAGGATAATGTTTAGATGTTATGGCAGCATTTAATTTTAATGATCTATAGCCATGGATAAATGAAGCTTAACAATAAAAGCAGGTTGAACTCAAATGGATGTCCTATACCTGGGCATACTCTCAATTCAGACCGGCAGCACAAACAAACACAAGCAGAGGCGACACCACTGACCCCATGTTCCCTCATGAAGCACTTACGGTTTGCAAAACTCCTCCCAGGAGGTTTCCCAGGAGAGCAGGAGATCGGGACCGCAGTGCCCACATGTTCTCTAACAGTCTCCTCGCCTGTCTGACCACAATCGCTTTTGGAATATAGGTACCAAGCCATTCACGGGCCAAGGTGGAGCATTTCTCCTCTCTGTGACAATCGGTGACTTCCGTCCCCTGCAGTGGCCCCTATGGTGACCCCTGGGCTGATACACTGCAGCCGACAGGTGTGTGGTCTCTGAGGTCACACTGCTTAGATCTAGATACTGGTTTGGCTTCCCCCATCCATGCAACCCTGTGCAAGCTGCCGACCTCTCTGTGCCTCGATGTTCTTACCTGCAAAATAGGGCAGTATCAGAATATACTTTGTTACTACATTCCTTCAGGGTTGATGGGGGTTTGAATTTGACAAAATATATAAGGACAGTACTTAAATGTTAGCGATTTCTCTTTTCCCCCCCCAAATTCCATCAGAGCCTTGAACAAACCTTGCAAGGACACAGTCGACTCTCAATCAAATATTCACTGGCTCTCTTTCATGACAATGAAGGGCCTAAGGAGGTGTCTGAAGCAGGATTTCCATGTATTCTCTAGAAATGTCTCGAGGGGCGCCTGGGTGGCTCAGTTGGTTAAGCGACTGCCTTCGGCTCAGGTCATGATCCTGGAGTCCCTGGATCGAGTCCCGGGCTCCCTGCTTGGCGGGGAGTCTGCTTCTCCCTCTGACCCTCCTCCCTCTCATGCTCTCTGTCTCTCTCATTCTCTGTGCCTCAAATAAATAAATAAAATCTTTAAAAAAAAAAAACAGAAATGTCTCGAGAGGAGCAATGAGGAAAGAAGTAAATTCTTAGGAAGTAAAAAAAAAAGGGAAGGGGGAATCGTCTGAGTTTCTGGAAACGATCTTCACCAATATTAGCAAAACAAGACAGAGTTCACCCATCCTCCATTCTTTAAGATGGTCAGGTGCCAAGCAGCTATGCAGTATTGGGGGCCACTAAATGCCATTCAAATGATTTGTCTTATTTTATTTCAAGTCAACCTGAAGTGAAAAATATTTTTAAACAAAGCACAGTAATTTATGCAGCAACTGCCACATAATGATCAGGTTCAATAACAGATAATTATGTAGAAAGTACTTAAATGCTAACTATGTACTTTTAAAATGTTGCAAAAGTAGGTTCATAATTAAATTTTAATTACAAGTAAAAATCAAGACAATGATTATTCCCTGAGAAATTTGCACATTTATATTTCCAGGATTGCATGTGGCTTCTCTCACACTCTGATTCATTTCTTTTGTTGGTAGCTTCTCTCTGATCCAACTCGTTTTGCATGATGGATTTTAAATTTAAAATTAACTAAAATTATCTTGCAGATTACTAATTACCATATACAGTGATTTCAATAGAATAGCTGGGTTGCCATTAAAAAGCAGTTTGTGAACATATAAGTTTGAAATTGTGCAAGATTTATAGTGAGGAGAAGGAGAACACTGGCTGATCATCTAATGGAAATCTGGCTATTGGCTAAAAGGCTAGAAAGCCCTAACACAAGTTACCAACTACTTATGGGGACAGGGACACGCAGCTGTGAAAGTGGCAAAGCTTTTGCAAAACTCCCAGAAGTTTGTATGAATACAAACTTGTCCATTTGCAAGTGAAAGAAACATACCCAACTGACTAAAGGAGAGAGTGTGAGAGACAGAGACAGAGTCAAAGAAGAGGAAAAAGAAGAAGAAGAAAGAGGAGGAGGAGGAGGAGGAGAGGGAGAGGAAGGAGGAGAAGAAGGAGAAGAAGAAAGAGGGGGGGAAGAGTAGGAGGGGGGAGGAGGGAGAGGGGGAGAGGGAGAAGAAGGAGGAGGTGGAGGGAGAGAAGGAGAGGGAGAAGAAGAAGAAAACGGGGGAGGAAGAGGAGGGGAGGAGGAAGGGGAAGAAAAGGAGAAGAAGAAGGAGAAGAAGGGGAAGAGGAAGGGGAGGGGAAGAGAAGAAGGGGAGGAGGAGGAAGAGGGGGAGGGGGAAGATAAGATTCGTTGAATCATAAATTCAAAAAGTTTAAGTGTAACTTCACTTCAGGCCTGCCTAGATCCAGAGTCTGAAATAATATCATTAGGGTTTAACTTCTTGCTCTGTCCAGCCCCCAACCCTGCTTTCCTCTGTGGTCACTTTTCTCTCAGCCAGGAACTCTTCACAAGGTGGAAAATGGCAGCCAGCAGCACGACTCACGTCTTCAGAGCTGCAGAAGCCCAGTGGAAGATGAGGGCTCCCTTCCCAGAGTTTCAGCAAAAGTCCCAGGTCTTAATCTAATTGGTTCAAAGGAAGTAAGTCACCTTCCCTGAGGCAATCTCTGCAGTAATCAGGGCAATGCTGTACTCTGGTCAAATCCAGAACTAAGGTGGAGTTGTGCACTAATATATAGGGGCTGAGATTCCTGAAGGAAAACTGAGCTGTCACTTCCAGACACAACAGGAAGAGAGGACTGGATGCCTAAAGCTCTCTGGATGAACAACCAACTAACCAGACTTTGTCCCCATTCTCTACTCTCTCCCATCATCTTAATTAAATAAAGGAGTTTCTATCTCTGCTCAGCTTTTCCTTACCCTCGAATGAGTCTTCTCGTCATTCAGTCAAATCTAGGCATTTCAACCAACATATACTTTACAAACTAGGCCGGAGAAATTGTTTACATGAATATCTGATCATGGTAGCATCTCTCCATCACTACCACTAGCCCTACCTTTTGACTATTTAAGCATATGAAAAGTAGAAGAAATAATATGATGAGTTGCCATAAATCTATCACTCAGCTTTAGAAATTATAGCCATTTGCCAACTTTGTCTGTAACCTCCATCCTCTGCACTTTTTTTTTTTTAAAACCGGAGAATTTTAAAGCAAATTCCCACTGTTTCCCTTCTAGGTTCTCTGGCTGGCCTAATAGTTAAATTGACATAAGACAGGTTACTAGGAAAAAACAAACTTAATTTTGCATGTGGGGAAGCCCCACAAAGACAGGAGAGGCTCCCTTGGAGGTCAGGTAATTGAGGCTTATCTACTCTCCTGAGCTGAGGAGAAGGAGGCAGCGGTCTGGAGTCTCAAAGGGGAAGGAAGATAGTTCACAAGAAAATGAGAAGAGCCGATGTTTGGTAAACCTGCCATGCAGATAAGTCTTTCTGATGCAAAAAGTTGTTTTCGGTAATAGGTCTGTTCCTGGTACAGATGCCCTGTGTAGGGTCTTTTAGGCCGTAAGAGGGAGGTAGAAAGCTCTTCCTGAGTCTGGCTGGCCTTGATTGTCTTGAGCACTAAGTAATCCACATGCCAAAGTGGGACATTCTGGGACTGCCCAGCCTGAACCCCCTCCCCCAAAACTTGAGCTATTGACCACCACCCTAATTAGGCATTGAATCTTTTGTTCCAGAGAAGAAATACAATGGGCAAATTTTCCCCAAGTTCTCACTCTGAAATTAAGAAGATTTTGATATTTCTTTTCAACAGAGGATTATATCCTTTCATGTGATTCTAATCACCGCCCCCCCCCCCCCCCCCGCCGCCTTCAGGGCCAATGACATGACATTCTGCTGTGTTCTCAGAAGACAGCAAATATTGCAGATATAGATAGGCCATAATAAATTACCAAACTCAAATGCAATTCGACATATGCAGGGCACCCAGTCACCCTCAACTGTGTCCCCACATCTTGATGTGGTATATGATGACTCTGGAGCAAGTTTTCTTGTAACAATTAACTAATCTGTTCATTTGTTTCCAGTTTATCCTAATTACAAAGCAACATTACATGCTTTAGCCCAAACAGCAAACAACAATATTAATGAGAGGACAATTCCTACAATTTGGGGAAGATTGTACAAACAAGTCGGAATGCCTGCTAAAATCACCACTCATGTTCAAACACACTTCATCAGACTTATCAAAACAGCAAATCAAGCTACTACTTAAAAATAGTTCAGTTCAAGCAGCCATACTCATCAGAATATTCATCCACTTTGAAGAAGAACACTCAGTGAAATAGCTTTTAATCAGTTCTAGGACACTCTAACCTCGGGGGTTCTGGGCAAGTGATGTCTTTATTGTGCTTCCATGAGATCACTGAGCTTCCCAATTGAATTTGAAATCCATTTGCTGCACGAGGATGTGTAAAGATCAAATGCCAGATAATGTCCTCAGCCAAGAACAATTAGCAAACTCGGTTCTTTCCCACCTCTTTTATCGAAGAGAATCTTTGGTCTGCTTTAAGGGATATGTTCGGTCTCTATTACAATCACTTGGGCACTTCAGGGGGGAAATTCTAAATGCTCAGAATTCCGTAAGAATGAGCAACCTACACAGAGTTCATGACAAGGAACCAGACCCAACCAGCATTTCCATGAACAGATATATTAAATAGGTTCTCGCACACGCACACACGCACACACATGCACAAATGGGCTCATAAAGAATAACTTCCGCGATAACAAAATTGATTTACCTATATTAAACATTGAAATTAACAAAATAGAAAAAAACAAAGCCATATGCCAAGCCCATGGTCTGAATCTGGTCCACGACCTATTTTTTTTTAATATTTTAAATAAAGTTTTATTATAATACAGCCATGCTCATTCACTTATGTACCCAAGACTGCTTTCCCCATCTGATGGCACAGCTGAATAGTTGAGGTAGAGCCTGTCCAGCTTACAAAGCCTAAAATATTTACTATCTGGCTCTTTATAGAAAAGTCTGCCAGACCCTCGACTAGACATATGAGGCTCAGAAGAGAAGATATAAATTATAAATTGGCTTCAGGTCTACAGAGGGGATAAAAAGAGACACGAGAAATTAAGAGAGCAGTGATATTGTTTGCTGAATGCAGAGATCTGTGTTTTTAAGGACAGTGAGGGCATCCCTTAGCAGGGAGACTTTAGATTTTCAAAAGATATTTCAAAATCTCCCGCTCTCCCCCCCCACTGCATCGGGGAGCTTCATCCACATGAATTTGTCCAAAGCCCCTAGCACCTTTCCTAACTTCTTGCCAGGCATTCTCATCACATTCTGGGGCTGACAACTTGGTGATTTGCTCTCCAACTCTTCTTTCCTTACTTGGCTTCTCCAATTTGGCATCTTTTCTGCTATTGACTCAGTTTCCCCTCTCCGCAGGATCCTGACTCCAGTTTCAGTCTGTGCACCAGGTTTTGGTCACCAGCCTGAGAATGCTCTCGTTCTTGACCTTGGCCCGCCCTTGGCATCTTGGTGCAGACAGCTCAGATGGTCACCACCACACCGTGAGAGTCCACATCGAACACCAATTACATAGACATGTTTTTCAGTGTATTTTTTAAAAAAGAAGCCTAAGTGCCTCCCCTGGCTAACCATGTCCTGATGGCAAACACAGCAATCTTCTCCCATCTAGAGCTTGCACACTATGCCTGTCTATGTGTAGCCAACAATCACATAATATTCAAAAGAAAATGGGAGATGGCTAAGGGACAGAGTCTAGCCGTGCGGAGTAACCTTCAAACTCAATGCCTACACATGATTCAGTGACAAATCATCCTGTTTGAGATGTGCTGTAACTTTACAGACATTACGCTGTTGTTGTTCAGACTCCCTCCTTCAGCCTTTCACTTACAACTCTCAAAACCTCTTGTTTAGGGATTACACACTCCTCCCTTGCCCTAACATTTCCCCATTTTGGTTTTCTCTTGAAGTGTAAATTATTGACGCCATAAACCATTTACTTATAGAAGCCCTAACTTCTTCACCATACATCTTGAGAAAACAAGTCTTTCCAGCCCCTGATACTTTAGGAAAGAGGAAAATCATGGGCTCAAATCCCTCTGCAACATCTCCCTTCTTCCTCTCTCATAGAGGACTGCATACGAAACCCTTGAACACTCCACTTTACAAACAATTCAAGAAATTTTCAAGGATGATTCTGATACTACATGATTTTTTTCCCATTTATGATTACCGGCTTCACAACCTACACAGTGTAAGGGGAAACAGCATTATTTCTCTCCTGAGAACACACTTGCTCCCTGAATCCGTTGCCATGAGACTGTACAGTTGATGAGAGGCAGGGTGTAGCATGCTCCCAACAGCTCTCACAGTGCCTGGCACATAGTAGGTGTTCAAAAAAATGCATACACAACCAATGAATAAATGTAGTAGGAGCCAAAATGGATGATTTGGCTTCAGAGCTAAGATGCAGAAAGAACATGGATCAACTCTAATGCCCATTGGTAAAGCAGTGGCTGAAGAAACTGGGCATTGCTCACAGAATAGAATGTGTAGCTATTTAAAGAAATGGGAGATATATAATAGGTCTGCATAATAATAGACCACAGAGAAGCAATAAGTCACATATACATATGTATTATTACTTCTCCTAGGTCTATTATTGAGTGGGGGAAAAAAATAAGTTCCAGAACAACATGAATGGCATGATATCATGTATATAAACAAAAAAAATTTAGTTCTATATAATTTCTTTGCATATGTGTATGTACACAGATAATATCTAGAAGTGTATTCTTAACAATGGTTACCTCTAAGGAGGGGTAGAGTGGGTCAAAGGAGACTTTAGTCTTATATGTAATGTTTTATTTGTTGTAGAGAGAACATATGTCTTTCTTAGGCAATTAAAATCACTTTTTTTTTTAAGTAGACTCCGTGCCCAGCATGGAGCCTAGTGTGGGGCTTGAACTCACAACTCTGAGATCAAGACTTGAGCTGAGATCAAGAGTTGGACACTTAACCAACTGAGCCACCCAGGTGCCCCCAAAATCACTTTTTAAAAAGCAGTGAATGGAAACAGCTTCAGTAGAATAGATATTACTTCTTCTTTAAATGTTTGGTAGAATTCCCCTGGGATGCTCTGGCCTCAAGAAGTTAAAAATAGAGCTACCCTATGACCCAGCAATTGCACTACTGGGTATTTACCCCAAAGATACAGCTGTAGTGAAAAGAAGGGGCACCTGCACCCCAGTGTTCATAGCAGCAATGTCCACAATAGCCAAACTGTGGAAGGAGCCGAGATGTCCTTCAACAGACGAATGGTTAAATAAGATATGGTTCATATATACAATGGAATATTACTCGGCCATCGAAAGGATGAATACCCACCATTTACACCGACATGGATGGAACTGGAGGGTATTATGCTAAGTGAAGTAAGTCAATCAGAGAAAGACAATTATCATATGACTTATATGTGGGATATAAGAAATAGCACAGAGGATCATAGGGGAAGGGAGGGAAAACCGAATGGGAAGAAATCAGAGAGGGAGACAAACCATGAAAGATTCTTGACTCTGAGAAACAAAGTGAGGGTTGAGGAAGGAAGGTCGGTGGGGGGATCAGGTAACTGGGTGATGGGCATTAGGGGGTGATGTGATGAGCACTGGGTGTTTTATGCAACTACATCTGAAACTAATGATGTACTATATGTTGGCTATTGAATTTAAATTTTAAAAAATTAAATAATTAATAAAATAAAATAAAATAAAATAAAATAAAATAAAATAAAATAAAATAAAAAGTAGTGAGTGGGAGGTGATCACACAGGCCTATCTGGTTCTGCTCCATCAGCAGCAGCCTTGCTATCAATAAGGAAAGACAGAGCTGCCCCATAGAAAGCCCATCTCTATTCTCAGCCTTCCCAGAGCCCCTCCAATCTTTTCCTCCTGTTCATTCATTCTTCCCAAGCCTCTTGCTCTGTCGGGTGTCTCTCATTCCCATCCCACTGACTCATGCCAGCTCCCAACCCCCTCTTTCCGCCTACCCCTATCTCTCGGCACCCACTCTCAGGATCCCAGCACCCAACCCTGCAAACCTCCTGGAGGCCACTAATCCAGGGGGTGGGGGAAGGTGGGTATGGTTCTAACAATATGATACACGTGGTGAGACCAAAATGTGGGCAACGGTGATTTGCTAAAATATAAACATTTTATTTTTATTTATTTTATTATTTTTTTAATTTTTATTTTATAAATTTTTTAAATTATTATTTTATTAAATTTTATTTTCTTTATTTATTTTATTATTTTATTTATTTATTTTATTATTTTCATGCATTATCCCACTTAATCTTTACGGCAGCCTCCTGAGGTCATTTCTATTAGCGTTCCCGCTTCATAGATGAGGAAACTGATCACAGGATGACAAAATCAGTAATGGGGAAAGCAGGCTTTCGAATCCAGGCAGTCTCACCCCAGAGTCTTCGCCCTTACCCGTCACCATTTCACATCATCCCAGCCCCAGGAAGAAGCACAAGGGAAGGCAGGGAAGAGGTCAGATGCTCAAAGGCATCATGTGGAGCCACAGGAGAAGAGATGATTTGAAAGTTAGATTGAGGAAGAACAAAAAAATTTACACTAAGGTGTTTGGATGTTGTTTATTAGCAAGGTGGAGCCACATAAGGCTTATGAATCAGGCGGTGTTATAAATCCTGTGCTTCAGGAAGATTAACCTGGTACAACGGATTGGAGAGGAGATACAGAAAGAGGCCATTTGGAAGTCTTCTATTAAACTAGCCCAAGCATGACGTGATAAGGGCTTAAACTTGTTGGTGGAAAGAAATAATGAGTTTGAGATTACTTAAAAAGAGCACCTCTCCTTCTGTTGTCAATTCAGTCTTTGTGGTGCAAGTCTGTATTTTTCCTTCAATAGTACAAAGAGCTCTTCCCCTCCTGCCTTCGGAATTTGCTCCATCCTCAATCCCTTCCACTGTATTCAAACTTTGTTGTGCTTAACATTAAGCTGTGGTGCAATCATATATTATGATGCCTGAGAAATATTCTCGAGGGCTCCAGAGCAAAAGTGAGTTGGTGATTCAGAGCAGGGAGCATTAAGGTTAATTGTCTAATAATTTACTAAAGTGAGTGCATCTGTAGACATTTTGATTTTCACTAATTGTGGTGTTAAACAAAGTAAACAACACTCTGTTCATATTCCAGCTGTGAAAATGTGTCAAGGGGAACCTTTCCTGTGATTTATAACCCCTTGCTTTACCCTTGAGCACAGGCCACTTGATGGGAAGTTGGAAAGACCAATGGTTTTGCAGACTCCATGGATTGGTTTAGTAAAGATTTCCCTTAATATGACTGTGAGCTAACTGTGACATTCAGAGAAACCAGGCACGAGCAATGCTAATGTGATTTGATGAGTCTTGGAGTACCTGTTGTTAGCACGGATCACCCTCTGTGCTTGGGGGAAGGTCGAAGAAGGAGGGTAGGATGGGAACACTAGAACAGGGACAGACAGAATGAAATAGTTAAGAATGGAGTCAAATCCAGACTCCATACTCAGCTTTTCCAATTACTAACTGGGTGGCCTTGAGCAAGTGAGTTAACCACTCCAAGCATCCTCCTCTTCATCTAACCAGAGACTATCAGTACTACTCTAAGAATTACTGTGTGACCGAAATGTGACACCTCACTTCTATGAGGCATCCAAGAGTTTTGCCAACCCAACACCCTTCCCGCTTCTTTCATTTTGTCTTACGAAATTGGCTTTTCTTCTCCTCTCAGTCCAAGTGTTTTGAATGGGGACTGAGTCCCCATCTCTGGCTTCAAAGACAGACATGTGACCTCACCTTGGCCACAGTTAATCAGTTTAAGGGTGCACGCATCACCCAAGACCAATCAAGCCAAATAAGGCCCAACTCAAGTTACTTTATTTTACTTTTCAATGAAAGAGGGATGTTCAGCTTAAATTACTAAAAGAATTGGACATCAGATCAGAACAGACAGCAGCCATATCACCACCGTAAGAGGAAAACCCAATTAAGGAGGCCAACCAGAGGAACACAGACCAAAACCCTGAAGGGAGGAATATTGGGTTCCTGTGACATGGAGTTCCTGGATCCAACCATGCCTGAAGCTAGAATATACTGAAACTATTTATTTCATAAACCAGTAAATTACCTTTTGTGCTCATGAAAGTTGAGGTAAGGCTTTTGGAATTTGCAACCTGAAGAGTTCTAGTACTTTAAGTTTTTTTGGTTTTGTTTTTTTAAAAAGAGAGAGAGAGTGAGCACATGAGTGAGCCAGCAGGGAGGGAGGGCAGAGGGAGAGGGAGAGAAAGAGCATCTCATGCAGGCTTCATGCCCAGCATGGAGCCCAGCACAGGGCTCAATCTCATGACCCTGAGATCATGACCTGAGCTGAAATCAAGAGTCAGAAGCTTAACCAACTGAACCACCCAGGTGCTCCATTTTTTTTTTAAGTAAAGCTTTAACATAGTTGGTGACACATAGAAGGCACAAAAAACTACTTCTTACTATTGAAGACTCCAATATGCAGCCCAATTTGAAATCTGTATTTAGTTTCCAAATTACCAGAAGTCCATAGAAAGGGGATCCATTTCCTAGTTTCTGATGTGGTTCAAAATAAAGCAAATGTTCCTAATTTAGATCACCTCTTTGAACTAATAGAAAGGCCCAAAGATGTTTAAAGTAGTAGTAATTTGGGGGAGAATTGGGGAAGAGGGTGTATATAAAAAGAAACAAATCTCAGCCTCAGGCCCGATGCCTGGTAATCTGGAGGCCATCCTGTCCTGGTGGTGTGCCTAGCCATCGCCAGTCCAGAATTTAATCCCCTCGAGGGAGGTACTTTGTTCATTCATGCCATCACAGTATGAAGTTTTGCATATTTCACTTCTTACCTTGCAAACTCATTCATGTTGTCAGATCTGTACAATAACCCACAGGACACACACCCTCTGACCAAGGTGGTATTTGGAGCTCTACTTTCCAGATGAGGAAGCCAAAGCTGTAAGAGATTCAGTGACACGACAAAGTCTCATGACATGCCCCAATCATCTGCCCAACTGTTTGCTCACCATTTCCCCCGAGACAACTATTAGCCTTTTGGAATCTCTTGTCCTTCATCCCTAACAGAACCAGGATGACAGGCCCCACCTCACCAGTGACTGAAGGTTTAAATGTGATGATGAATACAAGCACATCTAACACCAAGCGTGGGACAAAGGAAGAGTCTGGCAAATGTGCGTTAAGTTGGAATCTGTGGGCACAAATCAAACTCCTCAGGGGAAAAAATATCGATTGGGAAGTTCTGCCCAGAAGACTCATGCAGCACACGAGAAGTGTGTCAAGAATATTCCAGGTGGTCTGTTTGTATTAGCAAAAAAATCAAAAGCCATCCAAAGAGCAGCCCATAGACAGAGGTGGCAATGTAAAGCACACCTCCACAAGACAGAATTCTACCTAGCAATTAAACAAAAAGGTATGCAATACAATAAGCCCCGACACAGCAAGATCTAGAAGACGTATTTCTGAGCAAGGAAAAAAAAAAAAGGGTGACAATTATATGTGTAAAAGAATAAAACAATATATATTTGCAAAGGATATACATGTCTCCTTCCAAACACTACACATGGAAATGCACATAAAGAGAGGTTCGCAAGGACACACATAAAACCTATGGGACAAGTACTGAATTAAGTGCAAGGGTCAGAAACTAGTCACATCTACTGTGTTTCCATTTTTAACAATGAAAATGTGATCATGAATTACTGATGCAATTAAAAATTAACAATAAGGAAACACTTGAGGCAGTTGAAAGTAACCTCGGATTGCGTCTAGCTAAAAGTTACCTGCTTGATCTACACATTGCTGAAATAAACAAGAATAAATAGGAAAAAGACACATCCAACCACTTACTGGGATAGAAAACAAAGGGGTGAGAAACAAGCTGATGGACCGAATTCTTCTTGCTTTAGAATTGTTATTTTATTATTATTATTGTTATTGTTATTATTTCTTCTAACTGGCTGTGTGCCACATACACAGTACAATTATCTTTCCTCAAAATATCATCACTCAGTTGAATGATCTTGCCACATGAAAAACAAGTTTGGCACAATCATTCCATATTGTTGGGAAATTATCATCAACTTTCTTTTCTCTCCAAAAAAAATTCACAATGACACTGATGAGTTCTGTTGTTCTTCATCTAATACCTTCACCCAGTATAAATCCATAATCTGCACAAAGTCCTTGAAGTGTGACATTAATGGAGGAAATATCCTTATTGGAGGGCTGCATCCAAAATACGATTCTGCTGGACTCAGCCCGCGTGGACAAGTGCACGTTCCGTTGGCTCCCCCCAAGCAAGGCGCTCTCGCGGCCTGGCCGCACATCCTGCCGTGCAGTACGTGAGTTTCTACTCTCATACAGCCCACTTCTAGAACCCTGAAGCACAGGGGCCAGTTTGCAGAAGTGGTGCCAAGCCCACATGACAGTCTCTTCTCTCCGCTTGGCTGACTTGGCCCATTTCTACTGGCTTTTGGCTACATAAATGTCTTTCTTTAGTCCAGATCCTCTTTTCCAAGTCTTAGGTTCATATGCCCACAGCTTTTTTACTTTGATGACTCATCTGCATCTCAAACTAAACATGTCCAAAATGAAAACAGTGATTTTTCTCTCCTAAGTCTCTCCTGGTCTCCCCCAATCTTAGTAAGTGACCCCAACATCCAAAAGGTAGCAATGTGAGAGTCATCTCTGGCTCCACTATGTCCCCTAATCTATTGGTCATATTCAGAAGCCCTGCTGGTTTGACCTCCAAAGTGTCTCTCAGATCCACCTGCTTCCCTTCTCCTTAATTACTATCACCAACCTGAGATGAACACCATTGCCTCTCACCTGGTCGAGGGCCGCACCTCTACTTGCTGGATGGGATGCTGCCTGGTTCATGAATCATTGAATAGAGCCAAGTAGATCTTCAAATTCAAAATAAAACAAAAAAAAACAGGATCACTCCTCTGCTCTTAATCCCTTCAGAGGCTTTGCACTACACCTAGATTAACACCTCAGCTCCTCCCTGGAGGCAACAGGACTAGAGCCCGTGTAAAGCCCAGACTGTTCCCTGACGTCGGCACACTTTAATCTATCCTGTTCTAGAAAACCATCTCCTTCCCACCACATTTCCTTTCCCCTGGATTTTTACATCCCTGCTCCTTTTCGCCCTTAAATATCACCTCCACACAGGGCCTTCCACCACCACCCCCTCTAAGCTCGTCCCCGCCTGCTGGAACAACCACTGTGCTTCCTTCGTGGCACCAGTCATCAGCTTTATTTACCCTATCCCTGTGTTTATTTGCTCCTTAGCAGGAATCTTTTCTAGCTTACATATGGCTGTAGACCCACTGCCAACCTCAAGGCCTGACACACAGTTGAGATGCAAATAATCATTTGTGGAATAAATGACTCAGAAACACATGTATAGGGCGCCTGGGTGGCTCAGTTGGTTAAGCAACTGCCTTCGGCTCAGGTCATGATCCTGGAGTCCCAGGATTGAGTCCCGCGTCGGGCTCCCTGCTCAGCGGGGAGTCTGCTTCTCCCTCTGACCCTCCCCCCTCTCATGCCCTCTCTATCTCATTCTCTCTCTCAAATAAATAAATAAAAAATCTTTAAAAAAAAAAAAAGAAAGAAAGAAACACATGTATGGGGTTCTGTGCTATGTGTTCAACACTTTGTTGGGGGTGGGGGGAGACTTTATAAAAGGCATGGAATTGAATGCCTAAGCTCTGCCCTGAAGTATGATGTACTCTATTGAAGAGACAGAATCTATACCACGACAAGGTGAAACTAACAATATAAGCCAGTAGGTGCTTGAAGATTCAACTGAAGTATTAACTTGTATGCATTCAGTCACGTGGAGTTGGCCAGGTGAACTTCCCGTGGAAGCAGGCCAACCAAATGGGAGACTTAGGAATAAAAGGTGTAAAGTCACAAAAGTTGGAGAAGTGAGAAATAACGAGCTCTGGGGTGTTCAGGAACAGTTTTATAGAGGAGGCTGGATTTATACCAACCTAAGACGGGTCAGAATTAGTTGTAACCACCCAAAACCACCTAGAGCTATAGCCTGATGGCCCTGGAGGGATGTAAAAAAACAAGGAGGCCATTCGCCTGCCAAATAGCAAGACATTTCACTCTCTCTCCAGTATCTCCCATACCAAGGAGTTCTGGAAATTTCCTAAGTCAACTCAGAACTGGAACGAGATGTTGTCCAAGATCCCTTTGGTTCCCAAACTCCCAAGTCCACGCCTCCATGTCCCCTCCCCTCCCAACCCAGTCCCTGCCTCACTTGTAGGATTTTCTTGAGGCTGAAGAGAGAGACGGAAACCCTTGCCTGAGAAAGTCTGCTACCATCTATGCCCTTTCTCTGAAGGGTTCTCCTCTCCCATTTTGTCCTTGTTAGCTCTAGTCATTTTTGGATCATTGGCATCTTTCCATAAGCAGTGACAATTCAGGACGTTGCAAGACAGCTCATGCCCTATGCTAAGCCTCAGGAATCTTATCAGCTAGAGGCTGATGCATGTTCTTCACGTTCCTCACCTTATTTACCCAGGGCTGTGACTGGTCCAAGGTCCAAGGTCTTGCCTAACAAATGTATCCTCATGCAAATTAACTTGGAAGGAATGGGGAAAAAAAAAAAAAAAAAAAAAGAAGCAATGCAAATGTTTAGCCACTCAAATTTTTCTGTCTTAAAAATAACTCCAGGAACAAATGGGGGAGGGAGCAAAGTTCAAATGTTCTCTATCTATTCTGAGTCCACGTCTAATGTTCTTTTCATACTAGACCTTTATGCGATTAATAAGAACACAGATCAAGAAATTGAGGGGCATTCCAAATGAAGGGAGGGAGAAAATTTGGATCGAATGAGAAAGCTCTATGTTTGGTGTGCTCGAAAGAAGCTAAGGGGCAAGGCTGCCTCCAGAATTTCCATACAGGGAAACTGGGAGGATGACAATTTGTTTGGAAGGGCGTACGAGAGGAATGGACGTAATCTGTGTCTGCATGGCAAGCACGCTGCTGTAACTAGGACCATTTGCTTATTTAGGCTGGCAGGACTGTGGGAAATTACAGAAGGGGCTGAATTTCCCTGTAGCCACCTCCTGGCACTACCAATGATGAAGAGACAAGAGACAGGTGTAACCGAACTGAAGATGCCCACTGGAGTAGCGTGAAGGGAGGGTTGGAGAGCGCAGCTAGAGGACGAGAATAGATGAAAGCCTGGGATGTGCCGGTAACAGTGGGAAGGAGAGGGAAGATACAGGATGCCTTCCAGGCAGGGGCAGTTCAACAAGATGCAGTGACTGGATGCATTTTGGGGATGAAGGAGATGAGCGAGGCAGAAATTCTCCAAGGTTGCAGGCTTGGCAGGCTGAGCGTGTCTCAGGCAAGTCAGGAGGAGATATGGGTTTGGGGAGCACGATGATGAATTTGTTTCTCCATCTGCTAAATTTGAGGTAACAGCAGGATACACAGGTGAAAGTGCCCAGTATGTTATTGGAGATATAGGAGCCAGGTCCAATAGAGTGCCTGGTATTTGTTAAAACAGCACGGGCTGAAAAACTCGCCTAAAATACACAGATACTGCAGTGCTTTGCTGAAGCCTCGGAAGCCTGTGAATTGTCTCTTCTCAGTTCTTCGTGATGCCCACAATTATAGATAATATAAACCCCCCCAAGGCCAATGATACCCAGATCTTTCTAAACAGATAGCTCCGAGAGCAAAGATTCACAGGTCGGGAAATGTATAGGAAATCCTCCAGTTTGGTCTGGATTTGGGACATTTGCTTCCTACCTGTATGATGCTTCTGCCTCTGGCTTATGTTTGTATGTATGTGTCTTATCTTATGTGTCTGTATATTCTTTATGATTCTGACCGTATCTGGCTACCACTACATATCCATCCAACATGGCGCCTGTATACTGTTATTAATTTCTCACCTTTTTGTAAATCAGTAGTGGTTTCTTTTTTTTTCCTAAATAAATTTAATTTACAAAGCAGTACTACTATAAGTGAAAAAATAGCATCATTTGTTATAAATAGAATACAATTGTAAAAATAGAGCTAATGAGGAGAAAGACATTGAATTTAGCTGCCCGCTAGCTTTTGTGATAGACATTTGTCATTTTTCTAGCATATACAGCCTCTGAAAGTTCTTCCGTTGTGGGGAAGTCCAAACTGTAGGGTCTTGACATCCACAGTGGGTGCTGAAGAAGCTTATGGAGAGCTCGGTCGTCCCATCTCCTGGCAAATGACTTGGACTTGACCAGTCAGATGCTCTGGCTCATGACTTCAAAACTTAAAAGGAAAGAATCAAGGACAAAGGGATAGTCATAATGAATCCACACTGAGGCACCCAAAAAGGGCACTTGGTACACTGCAAATATCATCCACATGCCCGTGCAGCCTGTTTTCATGACATGTTCTTACTTAATTTCTCAGATTTCCTAGATTTCCTTTGGTTGCAGATAGAGTGAGCTGAAAAGTGTCCTGCCCCCCCTCTCCAATAATCATGTCCACTCAGAACCTCAGAATATTCTGTTATTTGGGAATATGACCTTGCAGATTAATTAGTTAGTTTCATCTCAAGATGAAATCCTGGATCTGGGGTGGACTCTAAATCCAATGACTGGCATCCTTCTAAGAAGAGAGAAGAAACAGACTCGCAGAGGAGAAGACAATGTGAAGATGGGGGCAGAGACTGGAGTGATGGGTTGACAAGCTAAGGAATGTCAGAAGCTGGACAAGGCAAGAAAGAGTTCTCCCTTGGAGGCTTTGGAGGGAACGTGACCCTGCTGCCACCTTGATTTCAGACTTCTAGCATCCACAACAATAACAGAATAAATTTCTGTTGTTTTAAGCCCCCAAGTTTACAGCAGGCCTAGCAACCTAATACACTGGGTTTGGGGACATCTCTTCTGATTACACGGATTTCCTTATCTCTGAGCTACGCCTTGGATGAATACATCTATTCATCCGGCTGGTAATTAGCATTTTCTGGCCTTGGGCTCTCATCTTCTGGGAGCTACCCAATTTATTTCCTTAAGTGGCTTCTGTTGTTTGCAACCAAGAACCAGGTTGAAATGTCTATCAAAGTGTGTAAGCCTGAGATCCATTTTTTGCTGAGATAAAAGCAAGAGTTAAAGAGCGGCTGCAGTATAATAGCACCAAATTGAGACTTTCTCCTTGGGGCAATTGGAAAGACTGAAAGCATTTGAAAAGTAAATCTGTGATTTAATGTTATCTGATGCCACATCTCTTTACTGCCTGAAGTCACCTAATATAACACTCGTGATATGTCTCACATCCTGGGAAACACCAATTTAGTAAAATGTCCCAACTTCACAAACAGAGAGATTGAATCTCGGTAAGGCAAAATAAAAGGACTTGCCTACTATCCTACAGAGAAGCCAATAGAAGAGCCACGTCCATGATCTGTTCTATATTTTCTCATTTGGCAACCCCCCACATACTTTATGCATCTCCTCTTAGGGTTTGTATTCACCATATCGCCAGCTTCAGTAAACTTTATGCTTTACCATCTGCCCTTCATGCAAATATAGCAAGGATGCACCTTGCTCTGGACAACTCCATAATATGCCCCAGCTACCTTGCCCTGGCCTCCTGTTTCCCTCATTACCACCACCCACTGGGGTGCTTTTCAAATGCAAACCAACCAACCTAGAGTCTCTAACCCCCTTGCTCATCAGGCTCTCACACTCCAGGCCACTATGCACCTGCCCTCATCATCCCAGGGCCGGGTACCAGACAACCAGGGACAGCCCCCATACCCCAGAGCCCACCGAGATCATTCAAACCAGCCAGTCCTAACCCGTTTATCCTGCCACGCCTGCTCCCTCCCTCAGAAACCACAAGAAAGGCTCTTGCCACACTTTCCCCCTTTTTCTTCTGCCTCTGACCAGCCTCAGTGCTTCCCAGTGTGGCTCCCTCCTCCTGGGGCCTGTGAGTAACAAACTGTCTTTCAATGCAGTCATCTCCTGATTTGTTGGCCTTGACTATATCTCACATTTTCTCATCATATCCTATATTTTAAGACAAGACTCTCAAGAAGGAAGTGTATGCCTTCAGCCGCCATAACTGGGACAATTGCAAAAAACCTGAACAGCATTGGGATCTAGCATGATGACATTGACTTCTTTTGCTATTGTTCCATTTTCATAGGAGATAAAGAACAGCTGGTACTTTCTTCACACATCCTGCTTTAGTACTGAAGTAAGAGCTTGAGAGGGAAGCAGCATAATTCTGGAGGTAGCCCATGTGGCTTAAACCCAACCTTCACGACTAACTGGTTGTGGCATCTTGGTCAGCAATTAACCCCCCCTAGCTGTATTCTTCCCGTCTGTAAAATATCAGTACGGCCCTCATTCTTATGAGGGTTCTTATGAGGACTGCAGGACCCTGTGTAATTAAAGCACATAGTACATGCCAGGAAAGAGTAAAGAAGAGCTCACTAGACTCCTAACTAGATCGATCAATAATTTCAAATAATGCACATCAGAAAAGATGTCCCCAAACCCCATGCTTCTGGAGGCTTGCACTTCGTGGGAACTCATTAAGTTTGTTCATTGCCAAGCAAGAACTCATCTACTTCATCAACCATTTATTGAGCACCTTCAATATACCTTTGAATGTACCTCTGCCTGGCATAGACAATGAACATATAAAAATAATTAAGTTCATTCTGTGCCTCCAAGTATTCCAAACCTAGTTTACTTCCAACATAAGAATCTATTAAAATTTCAAGAGAGAATTCCCTTGACTCAAATAAAATCTTACCTTTCCAATAGAAAAAAAAAAAACCACACACAAAACTGATTTCACTGGGTTTTATCTTTTCTACTCACCCAGAAATCATGATTTGTTAATGGCTCATGAGAAAGCACTACGGCCCATGTCACTGGAACTATAGAAATCATGGGGACCGAGTAACAGCACAACTACCGTATGCCCAGTCAAAGGTTCCAATAACTCAGGATACTCTGTAATGGCTTAACACCCAGGTCAGAAAAGAAAGGCTATTTTCCTGGAACATTTTACAGAAGCATTCTTCAAAAGTGATTCATTCTTGGTTGGAACTCTTTGGCATGTTTGGGGATCATTTATCAAGTGTGTTTACAACAAAGGTCTCTCTCCAAACTTAGGATGTGTGAAAACAGCCCTTAACACAATAAAAATAATTCTAACCACCAAAGTAAGCAGACAGAGACTCTGGACAGTCAGCTACAGGTCAAAGCAGACAAAGTGAACATGAAATGGGGCTTATGCCAGGCTTCAGGGATGATCTTGTTCTTCAAAGAAGAACTACTACTTGCTCCCTGCTGCTGAAAATTCCACCATTAGGGCACCATGACAGCTCTTTCAGCAGTCTGTTTTGACCCTAATTAAAATGCAAAATACTGGGGCGCCTGGGTGGCTCAGTCAGTTAAGCGTCTGCCTTCAGCTCAGCTTGTGATCCCAGGGTCCTGGGATCGAGCCCCGCATCAGGCTCCCTGCTCAGTGGGAAGCTTGTTTTTCTCTCTCCCTCTCCCACTCCCCCTGCTTGTGCTCATGCTCTCTCTCTCTAATAACTAAATAAAATCTTAAAAAATAATAATATAAAATGCAAAATACAAAGCCTGCTGTTGAGAGACAATGCCCTGTGAGTCTCCTGCATTTCTTCAAGTCTTGTGACTAATAGGCTATTCTTTCAAGAATTGTGTACAGCATTTGGAAGAGAGGGATGGTGTCTCCTTAGAGAGCAATGGGCAAGTTTCCTGCTCAAAGTAAGAAAGCTAAAACGTCTCTTTCCAGGGCAAAGGGCAGAAACTGCCCATTATAAAAGATTTGGGTTCCTAAACTTAAGAATTCTCTCTTATAACCCAACCGATAATCCGCTGCGTGTGCAGGCATCACCTGGCCCTCTCTCTGGTACCCTGTGGGAACTTGCACTTGGAGAGCAAGCACCAATGCTGAAACTCTGGCCTACTACCATTGCTCTAAGTAGTAACCTGACTGTCTCTGATCCAGGACTCTCGTGTCTTCAACAACATCTGTAAACTGTAAAGTCCTTAACACCTGCTGTCTCATTAATGTTCCTTTATCAGTTGGAAGTTGGCTTTCAGGGCTTCTCCATCAGCCCCTCCTCACATTTAGAGTATAAATAAAATGATAGGTTTGCTATATGGCTAAGGCTTCGGGACAAGTCACCTCAAGTCCTTTTTGGGGCAAGCTTCCCCCTAAGTCCCTCCCATATAGAAACTCATGGGGCTACCATTCCATGTAACTCAGCTACCCCAAACTGGGAGAATTTTGAGAATGTTGAAGACCTAGCAATCAGGAGAGAAGGAGCAGAGAATGAAAAGGGACAGAAATTATTCCAATTCTTGGCAATTTTGTCAAAAGCCACCCTGTCAGATATTATTATTTAATTCAAAGTTGTGATCGAATCCAAAACTCAGTTCATGAATGCATCTTTAGTAAGAGTAAAGAATAAAGAACAGCTCAAAATCTTTTGTATCCTATTATTGTTTATTTCAGACCAATCTAATTATCAAAATTAATTATCATGCTTACATACTCCATTGGAATACCAGGGCTGCCAAATTGCAATGCACTGATGAAATCCAGCTCCCTGCCTATTTTTATAAATAAAGTTTTATTAGAACACAGCACACCCACTCATTTATCATTGGTTATGGCTGCTTTTGTGCTACAGTGCAGAAGGGAGTAGTCGAAGCAAAGACCAGATGGTCTCTGGTCCTAAAGTATTTGCTGCCTGACCCTTCACAGAAAACGTTTGCTGACCCCTGGTAGACCCTAACTTTCTTTCAAACACCCTTGCTGCCTGAGTTACCTTCCCGAATAACAAAGCTGACCTTCCTTACTGAAGTCTTCTGGTGCCTTATAGGATGAAAGCAGACGGCCCCGCTCTGCACATGGCCCTCGCTACCCGAGCCCAACCTTCCTCTCTGACTCCATCTGCCCTCACACACCCCTCACTTCCACATCCCCAACACCCCAATCTTTCCCCCATCCTAGTGTCTTCTAGGTCCGCCCCCAGCTCTGTACATTTGCAGACAATATCCCTCTGCCTAGAACTTTCTTTATCAGAGCAAACTTCTCACCCCACTCCCTTTTAGCTTTTACAGAAACCCATCCACCTCAGGTCTCAAGCAGAGTGTGCTGTTCCATCCTGTGTCCCACTAGCATCTCTGCTGAGCAGGAGCCCTGGGGTGGCATACGGGCTGGGCACAGACCTCTCCCCTGCCGCTGTGAGGTCGAGCCAGGGGTCGCTCCCCACATCACCTCCTCCTCCTCGTGCCCAGCCTCCAATCACTCCCGTTCTCTAGCTGTCCCTCGTGTCCTGCCTCGTGGCCACTGCAGCTGCTCCTCCTGCTTCCCAACTTCCACACATCACCCCTCCAGAAAGGCCTTTCCTCACCACCCTCTCTGACCCCTCCCCACCCCGCCCCTGCCCACACCTACATTCCAGCAAAAAACTCTATTTCTTTCTTAGGAATTACCATAAGGTCTAATGAACTTGTTCATCTTTTCATCTAGTTGATTTTTCTCTGTCTCTTTTCACTAAAATAGAAGATCTGCAAAGGCAAGAGACCTGTCTTGGGTGTGGACATTTCCCCAGTGCCTCACATTGTCTGGATTCGATATACATCTGTTGGTGGAGCAGGCAAATGTCTCTCAGTGCCTACATCGAGGCTTAACCAGAGGGCCGGAGCTGCTGGTCAGGGAAGCGGGACCAAGTCTATGAAGCTGACAAGGTTCACTTTCACACCTCGACGACATCGAGTTGGCAGAATGCAGTGCTTCTCAACCTTGGCTGCACACTGTAATCAAATGAGCAACTAATAAACAAACAAACAAACAAGCACTGATGCCCCCTCTCCCTAGAGATTAGAATTAAATTGACATTGAATTTTAGAAAGCGTTCCAGGTGATTATAATGTGCAGCAGAGGGTAGGTGCCCCTTTACCTTGCTTGGTATGCAGGAAAGAGAATAGACCCCCTGGCACTGGGATTAGAGAGGCTTATGTTACACAAATGAGAGAGAGGGACCCAGGCAGAAAGGGAGGAAGGAAGCCAGGCCATGTGTGGCCCCACGACCGGAGGATAAGAGTGTTTCAGGAGTCAAAGGCCATGACTAGCCCATCTCTGGGCACCTGTGGGTAAAGACAGGCGGAAAGACGGACAGACACAGAGATTGGACTGAAAGTAATACCGACGACCGACAAACACAGAAGTATACGCAACATCACGGCGACCACAAAGTCAGCAAGCAGGTGTCCTTTTTTTTCTATCCAGCTGGAAATTTAAAAAACAATTTTTTTTATTTTAAAATTTTGAAAACTGCTACATAATACTAGCAATACCCAGTGCTGGTGGAGATGTGAAGAGACAGACACCCACAATCAGTGACCTTCCTGAATTAGGTCTGGAGGGCGACCACTGAGACCCCACTTAATGGAAACATGGTGTGACCCCCAAGATCCCTCCGTGGTACCAATTCCCTGGCTCCAGGCACACTGGCCTTGTGTGTTTAGCTCCGGCCACACTGGCTTCTGGGCTATTTCCAGAAGAATCAAGGTCCTTGTGGCTCACACCCTGGGACTTAGATATCAGCGGTTCCCTCCACCTGGAACATCACACAAAGACGTGCCTTTCCTTTAGCGACACCTCCCCTGACCAGGCCACCTACAGGGAGCACCACCGCCCCCCATCCCTGGCCCCTGACAGGTCCTTATTTCACTTCGTCCCACTGATCACTCCTCCTAGTAAGTCCTTATTGTCCACCCACAGCCTCACAGACGCAGGCTCTGAGCGGGCCTCGCCTGCTGTGCCAACAGCTGGGTCCCCAGTACCCAGGACAGAGCTTGGAGCTCCTAGGTAGTCGAGTCGTCAAACGAGTAGGCATCTTGTTGAGAGCTGCATCCTTAATACTGAGAAAACTGCATGGCACAAAATAAAAACTCCCTAACCAGATTTGGAAGGAAGGAGGGGAGGAAATAGATTCTGGATGCTTCTCTGAGTGTGAGACTCAGGAGGAGGGAAATGGAATGGTGTAGGTGCAAAAGGAAACAGGGAAAGACAGCACCAGGAGAGAAATACAGGACACAGAGCAGGGCCACGGGGTGGCTACCGAAGATCAAGGCCACCATTCCATCAGGGTTCCTCGTCTCTGTGCATGAGCCTTTGACCACCAGCCGCATGCAGCTGACCCTCCACAGGTCAGAGTGAACAACATCCATGTAAGGACCTCCAAAGGGCCCCACGCTTCAAGGTCTCCCTTAAGAGCCAGACACACAGGGGCGCCTGGGTGGCTCAGTCGGTTAAGCGGCTGCCTTCAGCTCAGGTCATGATCCCAGGGTCCTGGGGTCCAGCCCCACATCGGGCTCCCTGCTCAGCGGAGAGCCTGCTTCTCCCTTTCCCTCTGCCTGCCGCTCGGCCTACTTGTGCTATCTCTCTGTCAAATAAATAAATTAAAAAAAAAAAAACTTAAAAAAAAAAAAAAAGAGCCAAACACACAGGATTGAGGGAGCAAGGCCTTGCAGCCCTAGGCACCATGGTTAGCTGACGACACCTGGCGGCAGCCACCCAACACCACCTACCCCAGCAGGGGGTCCCGCAGCAGAGCATTAAAAAGTGTGGACGCCGAGGTGACCTGGCTCTCCTCAGCAGGCAGGACAGCTTGGGCAGGTCTCTACTATCAGAGCCTCAGTTCCCTCATCTATAAAATGGGCTAATAATGGAGCACCTGGCTGGTGCACTCAGGTAAGCATCAGACTCTTGATTTCAGCTGGGGTCATGATGTCAGGGTTGGGGGATCGAGCCCTGTGTCGGGCTCCACGCTCAGGGCGGAGTCTGCTTGGGCTCTCTCTTTCTCTCTTTCAAATAAATACATCTTTAAAAATTAAAATTAAAAAATAAAATGGGCTAATAATAATTATTGTACCTCCCTTGTGGGATTGCCACGAGTGTTAAATGAATGCTTATCTGTAAAAGAGTAGAATTGTGCCTGAGACGCAGGAGCCACCAAGCATGGCCACTTGGGGATGGAACCTCCGCCGCTCACCTGTCCCCCCTCCCATGACACCATGTAGTAATGAGAGCTAATCTTTATTACGGCCTCCCAATTAGCCAGCCATCACCCTAAGCCCTTCACATGCACAATTTTAGTTAACCCTGGTAAAGCCCCCACAGGTAGTTATCATAAATAAGGAATATAGATGGAAGACTTGCCTAAGGTCACACAGCTAACAAGTCTCAAAGCCAGTATTTAAACTCACTCGGTTCTGGCTTTAGATCAATGTGTCAGTAAGTCAGTAAATGAAGAGACCCAAATAAAGCAATGCATTGAGAAACGGCGAGGAAGACCCTGAGTGGGAAGGGAGACATGAATGGCCCCCGTGCACCCCTCCCTGAAGATAGCTGGTTTTATGTAACAACATCCAACGTGGTTATGCACTTTTAAAAAATTAAAATTATTCCCCAGGGCACTTCAGCTTAACCTTCTCTTCAACTGCTTTATTAAGATATAATAAAACCCCTAACCTAGATATGAAAACCTTTGCAGAGATGGCTGCCTAAATCAGCGGCTTGCGTGCACTTTGTCCTCGGCTGGCTCACCCACTTCTGTAGCCGGCACTGAGGGGGGAAGTTCTAACAAAGGGGGGCCCAACCCGGCCAATGCTCATCAGGAAAAGGTGCTTTATTAGGAGAAAAAGAGAACAACCCAAGAGATGGCCCTTGCAACCAGATCTGCAATTAAAGCTGAACTGCGCAATCTTTGCATTTAAAAGGAGATCGATGGCATCGATTAAGTCCAATAAGGCAGCCACCTATGAACGCGTTACAGATCCGACTGCTACAAAACACGGTTTTGAACTAAAACATATAAAAATCACCGTGAGCGTTTTATGGCCAAACATAACTGGGTTACCCAATGGGGAAGCTAAAGAGTGCTCATTTTATCAAGGGAATGGGGTGCAAACACTTTGAATGAGGTCTTTGCTGGTGTTCCCTGCTCTGTAGTCCCCTCTCCGCTGCCAGTAATTTGCTGGAGGGCTGATTTAACAGGGAGGATTTGAATGGATTCTTACTCCCTTTCCTGGGGTTGCACACAGCAGTCGATTAAGTTAATCTTAAAAGACTCCAACCAAGGTAATCAGTTTAGGGGGATTTAAGCCACATGGGCTCCAGATCTGGTTTTGCAAGGCAATTGTAAGTCTCCAGTCAGCTGGGTTTGAGAATGATGCCTCTTTTCACCAGGAGGAAATTTAGTGGTGACAGGAAGGCTGACAGACTGGGGAGTCACCTTCCAACGTTAGCAGCATCGTCCCAGGCTGGAATCGAATTTCAGTCTTAATAGTTTTCTCTGTCTTAGGGAGGTTGAATCGCAGTAATTAACGGGTCATCCAACTCCCCAACCCCAGTGTATACTGGGATATTTAAACATGTGAGTTGCTATAAATGATGCAGAAACAAAAATGTTAATACCCACGTTGAAACTGTTGCATAAAGATCTGTTCGAAGAATTTGTGTGTTTTTGGTTTTTTTAAGGGTAGTGCAGATTTGGAAAAGGCAATCAAGCCAGGCACCAAAAGCTGCTTGGAAAATACTTATTCTCAAGCCATGATATTCCTGGCAAAGTTTTTTTTTTTTTTTTTAAGAGGAAGCCCCCGGGAAACCCCAGAAATGATTTTCCACGCAAAGCGCTGTAATGGAATTTCAGGTTTAACTCAGTTATATGGGGGCTTGGGGCTTTTATGTTGCTTATAGCTTCATAATATAACCTGGCAGTATTTTCATCCCATTACTAGGGTTTCCATTAAATCAGATGCTGGGAAGAAGAGAGGCCTCAGAAGAAGAACTGAAGAAAAGTACAGGCAATTTTCCTATCTCTAAACGAAAGTGAAGGGGATGAAAACCGAAATGCGGCCAGTCACGCCCAGGATCCTGGTGAACTGAACTCAAGGGTTGAATAGCTAAACTACAAATAAAAACGAAACTAAATAAGGAGAAAGAAGACTGTACACCGAAGAGCTAAAGCTTTGCTTTTCTTTTGTTGCTTTTCAAAATATGTAAATCCATGCTTTCATTCAACAAATATTTTGGGGGCACTTACCATGTGTCTGATAGAACTCATAATACTGAGGATAGAGCAGTGAACAACACAGACAAAAATCTCTGCCACTCTTAAGCTTACACGCTGCAGGGAAAGCTAATATGCAGGTAACAAGAGGGGCACCTGGGTGGCTCAGTCGGTTAAGCATCTGACTCTTGGTTTTGGCTCAGATCATGATCTCAGGGATCGTGAGATCGAGCCCCCACATAAGGCTCTATGTTCAGCAGGGAATCTGCTTGAGATTCTCTCCTTCTGTCCCTCCCCTCACTCACACACACGCTCTCTTGCTCTCTTTTTCAAATAAATAAGTAAATCTTTTAAAAAATATGCAGGTAACAAGAGTGGCATGTTAGTATTTAGAGAGACTGACACAGGCAGGCTTCAGCCAGCATAAATCTTTGAATTACATGAAGGTGTCCCATTCTGGGTGGATCAGTTAGAAAAAGATGTCCCTCCCTCCCCCTTCAGATACCAGGAGTGCATGAAAGGCAGAGTAGGAGCTGGATTCCAACCTCCCTCAAACTCTCTCTTTCGTGGAGAACACAACTAGTACTTGGCATCACAGAGGTTTACAGGTGGTCAGGAAAACCTTCTGGGATAAGATCTGACATGGATGAGGAAGCGAGACGTTTTGATATCTGAGGGAACAGTGTTACAGGCAGAAGGAAGGGCAGGTGCAAAGGTCCTGAGGCATCATGCCCCGTGTGTCCATGGTAGAACAAAGAGGTAGGGGGCCTGGATTGGAGCAGTCATATTTCCTTCATCTGGAATTCTAATTCTAAATAAGACATAGGTTCTTTCCTTTTAGTAGGTATGAGACCTAGCTGGTTGCTGCTTTGAAGAAAGATCTTCTTTGGACACCTGGGTGGCTCAGTAGGTTAAGTGATCGTGATCCCAGGGTCCTGGGATCGAGTCTCACATCGGGCTCCCTGCTCAGCGGGGAGCCTGCTTCTCCCTCCCCCTCTATCTGCTCCCCCTGCTTGTGCTCTCTCTCTCTCTGACAAATAAATAAATACAATCTTTAAATTAAAAAAAGATCTTTAATGATCAGATATTAAGTAAAAAAAAAAAAACTTTAAACTTGTGTGGTCTTGTTTCTACTTGACAGACTGGCCATCCTGATGTGATCTTGGGCATTCATTCAACAAACACATATTGAATATTTGAATATTTACTATGAACAAAGTTCTATGCCAGACGAGTAAAAACATGAACACTGTGCTCATGATGCCTATGGGCCACAGTGTGGGGGGAAAATAAACAAGTAGAAAATTGAAATAACAAACATTGTTAAGGGCCATAAGATAAATAGCGTGTGTGGACTGCAGAAAGCAGTGGGGCATGGAGGGGGTTCTGCACTTTAGACAGGAAAGGCTAGACTGATTTCTTAAGGACTAGAAGACATTCTTGAGAAGAGGGGGTGAGGGAGGCCGTCCTGGCCATACACAGGAGCAAAGGTTGCTTAGCCAGGAAAAATTTTGATCTATTGGAAGAACCAAAAGAAGTCCAGGATAGCCAGAAATATGCATGAAGAGGAAAGATACTGGAATAGTCCATCAGAGCCAGATCTTGGTGGGTCTTGCAGCTTCGGGGAAGAAGCTCACAGGGCTTTGCTATGTGCAATGGGACAGAGAGAGCCACGGAAGAGTATGAAGCAAGGGAGTAAGGCAATCTGATCTTTTCATGTTGCTACACTTGATCCTCCCTAGGGAAGAGGTTCCTAACTACCTTAGTCTGTTCAGGCTACTATAACAACAACAAAACAAAACAACAAAAAAACCCAAAGATTAGGTAGCTTAAACAACAGACACAGATTTCTCATAATTCTGAGAGAAATCCAAGAGACGTCCCAAGAGCAACGTGCCAGAAGATCGGGTTCTCAGTGAAGACCCTCTTCCAGGTTAGTAGAGGGTCATTTTCTCATCGTGTCTTCCCATGGCCGGGGGCAGAGAAAGAAGCCCCAATCTGACTGGGACAGTCCAACTTTATGCCTTGTGTTCTTACATAATTATGAAAAGTATCCTCTCTCACTGCCAAGAGTGTCTTGGTTTGGACAAAAATAAATAGATAAATAACATGATCCCCTCCCCACCCCTCCCAGGAAGGACGTCTCTCACCAAGTGCAATGCAGAGTTTCCCTCCAGTGTTGGAATAAGTTATGGTTTCTTTAGCTGAGCCCCAGATAAAGTAGCGGCTCACATTTAGTGGCCAAGCTGTATGAAATACATAAATCATTAAGTTCTAGAATGATTGTATGAGATACTTGAAGACGATAATATGGACTGGGAGTAAAGATTAACTTCTTCCATTATGTGCTTATTCCAGGCAGAAATGCACTCATTAGAATTTCTGGCAGTATCAGCTGCACAATTTAAATTGTTTCTCTCCCTCTCTTGGTATCTCTCTCTCCCTCTCTCTCCTCCCCACCCACCCCATGGAGGGGTTACAGTTGAATTCTGGTAGGAGAACTATAAATACAATGAGACCAAACCGGAGCTGTCTCACGAGGCTGTGAGATTATCCGTGAGAAACATTCAGGGGGACTCTTGTTTTTGTCATCACTATAGATTTGAACTATTTTCTTGGCTTAAATAGGAAGCAACTGCTCATCATAATTGGTACCCCTCTCTCTATTTAGATATTGGTACATGTCATTTTCTCGAACAGGATTCTTTTGGGTAAAGGCAAAGTAAAGATGGCATGGCTGAGACTATCTCAGATAAATTTGTGATTTACAAGGATGGGGGTTGGGGAGTTGTTTGTTTGTTTGTTTTGTTGGATTTGTTGTTGTTGTTGTTGGAAATGGCATGCCAAGTAAAAGAAACAGCAAGAGCAAAGAAATGGAAGAATGAGTTTGTGCGCTTCAGGAAATGGCTAGTATTTCTAGTATGGTGAGGGCAGGTGAGTCACAGAAAAGGATGGCCTCAGATAGGTTTAGCATGAGCGACCGGGGCCCTTTTGCAAAGACTGTTGAATGCCAGGCTATGGAGTTTGAATTTCAACCAATGGACGTGGGGGAGACTGAAAGTTTTTAATGCAATGAAGCAACGTAATTACAATGCTTGATAAAGCTGTAATAGAAAGTTAAGAGATGTAAATAGATGGTAAGATCAGAAGAAGGGACACTGGTGCAATGGGACAGAGAGAGCCACCTAACCAGTGGCCACGGCCATAAAAGGGGAGAGAGGTAACTGACCAAACCAGGGAGAGAGGTAACTGACCAAACCATAGAGGAAGAGAACCAGAAATTAAGAGATTAACTCACTCGTTTCTCATGCAAATAGTGTTCACTGTGGCCTCCCTCCTCTCCAAGTCTCACTTTGACCCACTTTCTCATCTCATCTTGCATTTGAAGAAGAAATGACCAAATGTGATCAAAAATGAAAGATGGAAAAGTCTAAACGTGTTTCCTCTTATCACATATATTGATACAACAATGGCTACCATGCCTCGTATGCTCTACCTGCCAAGTGCTATTATAAGTGCTTTATTTTTGTTACCTGATTTAATCCTCATGATGATTCTATGACCTATGCATGATTATTATTATTCCCATTTTGCAGATAAGAAAACTGAGGCACAGGAGATTAAGTTGCTGGCCAAGATCATGCACTGAGTAAGAGGGAAAGGTGAATTCAACTCTGAATCCAGAACCTGCCTTCCTAATGTACCCCTTCCCACCTCCTGATATAAAGAGGTCAGTCTGGACAGCTTATTGGTGAGGGACATACATGATATTGTTGAGGGACATACATGATATTGTTGAGGGATATACATGATATAATGATATACATGATATGGTATTCCACATCTTCAAGCAGGAAAAAAAGCTATTTTAAAGACCAAATACTACTTTCAGGAGCATAATCAATCACTATAATTTCTTTTTAAGGAATTATTTCTAGTAAATCCATTAAAAAATGGTTTGTGTTCTGCCCTGAAAATGTGTTTAATTCTATTTAAGAAAGCTACAAGGAGCAAAGATGGGGAGATGGTACTGATGCTTTGTTGTCATTTTTTATTTGGTGGATAGATCTGTCCCAGTACTCTGATGGCGACATCTCTCTCCCACTGACCCGTGGACAATAACTCAGATTTTCACACACCAAAATGTCTCTAATGCCAAGAGCACACTTCTCCTTCAAATCCCAGCTCTTCGCAGCACCTGTCCTTCTCCATGTTCTTAAGACCATCAGATCTCTAGGATTCCAATGACAGCCCAGCTTTTGCGCTGTTTACAATGGCGGCCCACTCTTCTTAAAACATAAGAGTATTGGGGCGCCTGGGTGGCTCAGTTGGTTAAGCGACTGCCTTCGGCTCAGGTCATGATCCTGGAGTCCCGGGATCGAGTCCCGCATCGGGCTCCCTGCTCGGCGGGGAGTCTGCCTCTCTCTCTGACCCTCCCCCTCTCATGCTCTCTATCTCATTCTCTCTCTCAAATAAATAAATAAAATCTTAAAAAAAAAAAAACATAAGAGTATTGGCAATAAAAATTAAAAAAATATATATAGTATTGGCACATCACAATTGGACCTAATAAACAAGAGCAGGCTGAAAGGAATAGATGAAAAATGAATTCAGTTCTTTTCCCCCAGATGGTTCTACAAAAGCCTCCATACCACTTTTGTCTTTCTGTGCATCGGTGTGTGTGTGTATGCACAGATACACAAATCCCAGGGGTCTCAGGACATTCATTTTGTGTGTCTTGAAAGTTCTAATACCAAGATGTAGAGGGAGGTATGAGGTCTGGGGTGGGGAGGGCTTTTTGTTGCTACTATACTTTTTGCCAAAGCTAAAAGATTCTTAAATGGCCATATATAAACCTCATCCTAGTATAGTGCTATAATGTTTATAATTATAAACATAATTTCCTGCCTTTCTTTCCATTCAGAACCTGAGTCAACTCATTGAGTTTAACTTTGTTTCACCTTAATTTTCTGCCAAGAGACTATAAGCTTCCTTTATTCATTCAAGAAATATTTATTCATCTCCTATGATGTACCAGCCTGTACAGGACTCTAGAAGTCTAGAGGTAAGCAAAATAGATGCACATTCTGCCCTTCATGGAGCCTCTAATCCAGTGGGAGGGCCAACTATAATGAAGAGAAATACACAAGTTATTACATAATTCTTCTGCAGTATGTTCTCCTCTAGTGGACTTCCGTTGGTTTTGCATCTCTAGTGCCCATTCTCTCTTTACTAAAGCAGCACCTTGCTTTTCTGCTCAACCCCTCTTGGTGATGTGGTGTGGTTAGGTTGACCCCACCTGCCCAGGCTCTTGGGCCACACATACATTCTAGGCTGTCAGCTTCTGTGGTTTGTCTTAAAATGAGCAGGTGGTACATGTCTATCCAGTGACAAGACTATTGTTGGAACCAGTGGAGCAGAGATGCTCTGCCAAAGACGTCCCTGAAATCTGGGCCAGGCTGAGACTGATGAACAGCTAGAAGAAAGCAGCCCAGACACTGGACACGGATCAAGTCTTCATGACACCTGAATCCAGCTGTGCCTGTCATGCTCCCCTCATCTGCTCCAACGGCTACATGAGTTACCATGTACATGAGTCAGTGAGCCCTCTTTCTTTTTTCTTTCTTCTTGCTTGAGTCAATTTGATTGGGTTTCTTTCACTTGCAATAAAAAACACCCTGATTAGGGACGCCCAGGTGGCTCAGTCAGTTAAGTGTCTGCCTTCGGCTCAGGTCATGATCTCAGGGTCCTGGGATCGGACCCTGCTTCAGGCTCCCTGCTCAGTGGGGAATCTGCTTCTCCTTCTGCCCATCCCCATGCTTGTGCACTCTCTCTCTCTCTCTCAAATAAATAGAATCTTAAAAACACCCTGATTAAACACAGCCACAAGGAGAAAGTGCAGGATAACATGAGATCAAATAACACAAGACTGGGTCTTATCCATGGTTGTGTGAAACTCTGAAGTGTGAGCGACTGCGAGCCAGCTAAGGAGGGGACAGACTTGAGGTTGGGGACCATGCCTTGGCTAATTAATGACTTCCACAGAGCATGTATTTAATACCTATCTGTGGAATGAAGAATAAAGTATGAAATACCAGTTAGTCTCTCATCCCTATTTTGACCAGCTTACGTCGGCCACAGCAATTCTTTTTTTTTTTTTTTTTAAGATTTTATTTATTTATTTGAGACAGAGAGAATGAGAGACAGAGAGCATGAGAGGGAGGAGGGTCAGAGGGAGAAGCAGACTCCCTGCCGAGCAGGGAGCCCGACGCGGGACTCGATCCCGGGACTCCAGGATCATGACCTGAGCCGAAGGCAGTCGCTTAACCAACTGAGCCACCCAGGCGCCCAGGCCACAGCAATTCTGCATCACAAACCACTGACTGTTGATTCTCACAGTTTTGTGGGTCAGGGCTCCGCAAGGTGACTCTGCTGACCGCTGACCTCAGCTGAGCTTGCTCACACGTGTGCAGTCAGCTGAATGGAGCTGGAATCGATGAGCAGCTTGACTCTGTCCCAATGTCCTTCATCCTCCACCTGGACCAGCAGGCCTCCACCTGGACCAGCAGGTCAATGATGACCAGGGACATCACTGTCATGGCAATGGCTGAAGTGCAAGGAGGACAGGCAAATCACAGAAGCATTTCTTAGGATTTCGATTGTACCATGCCCCTAATATTGCATTAGCCAAAGCAGATGACACAGACAGACCCAAGGACCAGGGACAGACAAATGTATTCTGCCCCTTTAGAGGAAAGGACAGTAAAGGTGCTGCACAATGCAGGAGTGCAGGGTGAAATGAAGTGTTGGTGCCATCATGCAATTGACCATGCCAGTTTGACTTTCTTAGTTCTCTCCACCTGACTTCAAGCTCAGAAAAGTTAGACGTCTAGTCCAGATATTAAAAACTTAAGAGTTTACTTTCAGAAAATAGGTGCTTCATAAAAACAAGCAGAGAAGCTCACGGGTGAGAGATTGCTCAACAGGAATTTTCCCATAAGAAACACTAGATGTGAGACTGAATAGGCAGTAACGTCCAGCCCGTTTTCTGGAATATCTTTAGTATAATCACTTTCTAGTAGTTCCACGTAACTTTAGAGCAAATCGCATGCCTGAAACCCAACCACAGAAAACACAGTGTTTGTATCATTCTGTCCTTGCCTTGCGGCAACAAGTCAGAGTTATCAGGATTCTAGCAGAGCACAGCCCATTCAAAGGAGTAAAGGAAGACAGATCAATGAGGAGACTGTTTACAAAACCGTGGGCGGAGTTTTCAGAAACAACCAAAGCTAGCGACGCACCCACGCACCAGCTCAGATGGTGGGTCTGTGCCAACTTACAACGTACATAAAGGGACCGGTTAGCAGAACCCACAAGCTTTACTTGTTTTTTGTTTTTGTTTTTGTTTTTTTAAGGAATTTATTTAAATTATTAGAGAGACAGCACACAAGCAGTGGGGAGGGGCAGAGGGAGAGGGAGAAGCAGACCTCACGCTGAGCAAGGAGCACGATGCAGGGCTCAGGGCTCAATCCCAGGACCCTGAGATCATGACCTGAGCCAAAGGCAGATGCTTAACCAACTGAGCCACCCAGGTGCCCCCAAAATCTTTACTTGGGGGAGAGGCCACCCAATGTGAGCTGTGGACAGATGGAGGAGAAAGGAAACAAAGAAAATAAACTACCCCAGTTTTTTTCTTTTTCACCCTCCAATCTCCCACAAGCACATCTCTTAGCTGTACCTGACTGGAAACCAGAGGTGAAAGGGAGTCCAGGTGAGGTATTCTGTGGAGGTCATCATCCTGGGCACAGGGCCAAGAGAAGGATGGAAGATTAAGCTGGCATGTCAGAGAATATCCAGGCCACTTATGTATAGTTCCAATAGAACCACTGTTCTTTGATTTATCTTCTGAAGCGGTCTCAGAGTGTTAGTTACCAAACACCCCGGGCTCTCTGCCTCGTAAGTGCATGACATGATTGCACTGATCTGTCTCCGGGTATGAGTGAGGCCCAGGGGATTCTTTCTGGCCAATGAGCAGGGATGGAAGTAATGTGAGGCCCTTTGGGATCAATTACTTGTTTACTAGGTCAAGACCCTTCAAGACTCTCCTTTTTCTCCGCCATAGTGACCAACAGCATTCCAGATAATGCTACTCCACCAGAAGGGGGTCCCCAAGTAAGACAGTAAGTAGATTCCCCCTGCCCTGAGCCACACATCAATGGATATGTAGAATAAATAAATTCCTTAAAAGATAACCAAGAGAATATGATAGAAGTGACAGGATGGCACGATGCCATGTATGCAATTACCTTACAGAAGACTGCAATGCCCACTTTGGGAAGAGACCACCTCCCTTGCTGACTTTAATGAAGTGTGCAGTTGTTTCTAGGGGTGTCAAGGCACTAAGGGTGGCCTCCAGTCAGTAATTCCAGTAACCTGGGAGCTGAGGTTAGTGTCCAGCTGACAGCCAACAAGCAACTGAACTCTGCCAACAATGATGTATCCTTCCCCAGTCAAACCTTCAGATGAAACCCAGTCCTGCCTGACGCCTTGACTGCAGGCTTGCAGAGGACCTAGCTAGGCAGTAACTACAGAAACTGCAAGATGATAATTGTGAGTTGTTTTAAGCTGCAAAGTTTGTGGTAATTTGTTACACAGCAGTAGCCAGCTAACAGACTCACCAGGGACCATGTAGGCACTCCATATGCATCATTCCATTAATCCTCACAACCAGACTGTGAAGTGGGTGCTATTATTACTGTATTCATTGTATAGATAAGGAAGGGACCTGAGGTCTAGAGAATTTACTCTACTCACCCAAGGTGCCAAGGCCAGTGAGGGGAAGTCAGGACTCAAACAGGCTGATTCCAGAGCCCACACTCTTAGTCTGTTTTGTGCCACTTGCCCTTTCTGCACTTTTGACCTTGCCATTGTCCTGCTCAAAATCTGTCAGCTGAGAGCGAAGACTCCCACCACCCACGAGATGTCAGAGACTTACAAAATGTAACAGCTCATACTTTCACAGCACTGACTATATGCCAAGCATCTCATGTGCCACACTTCATTTAATCCTCCCAACAGCCTCGTGATGAAGGTCATGTTTTTTTCCCCATTTGACAGATAAGGACATAGAGGTACAGAAGACTTAAGTAACATACCCAACATCATCCAGGTAATTAAACAGAGGAGTCAGAAATCAAACCCAGGCTATCTGGCCCGTAAGATCATCTTCTCAACCACTATATATCTACCTGGCTCTAAATTGTAATTAGAATCCCAAAGTCAGGGAATGATTTTGTTCAAAATGAATCAGATCGATCCATCCCTATGAAAAGTCATCCTCACTCACTTGCCTTCCGATACGCTCCCTCAAGTAGAAGAAGAAGGTATGGAATTACATCAGATCATGCAAAACCCTGGCTCTTCCCATAGGGAAGAGAGGTGTATATGAATATCATCCATCATGTATGTCAAGACAGAAGAAGTTTATGAACCACTGACCCAGAAATCCCATATCACCCCGCCTTGCAGTCAAGGCCCTCTGTGGCTCAGCCATGGTCCGTCATTCCCACTTTAATTCTAACGATTCCTTTTTCACGAACCCCACACTCCAGCTACGCCAAACTTCTTACACACACCACACGAAACCCCTGCTCACACTGGGTTCTTCCACCCTCCCCTCATCATCACATGTCCACTTCCCATCATTCAATGGCCATTTGCAATTCCACATCCTCTCAGAATCATTTTTAATTTCCTTGCCTCAAGACCTTTGCCATCTAAGTTCAAGTTGAAAGCAAACTCTTTCCTCTCTAAATTCCCATGTCATCTTGTTTGTATTTTCTTAATAGGCTTAATGTCCCCTGACTTGTGTCATAGTTACCTATGCACAAGCCATGATGACAATTACAACTAATTTTTTCTGCATGAGTGCTCTGCATCACACATAGCACTAAGTGCTTTCACACACTTTTTTTAAGACATGCCTCTACTTAAAGACATGCCTCTAATGGGTAATGTGATTATCCCCCAACTGACAAGCAACCCCCATGCTTGGACATAAAAGGGATGATGCTTGAAGAAAAAAAAGAGAAACTTTTCCCTGAAGTTTACCATTCAACAGAATTCTAGAAGTTTCAGCCCTGATAGCATCATCACTCCATCCTTTGCACAACAAAGGCACAGAACAAGGCCCTTCCATTTACTGCCTGAGCTGACCCTTCCTCTTGAAGGAAAGGGGAGCCAGTTAGGATGCTGTGGGAGTCAGGCTGACCCTCTTCTCTTTCATATCACTATGAGTTCAAGCATAGATTCCAGTCAAGAGTGAATGTGTGTCCCTATTTTTCAATCTGACAGTACTATTTGTGGGAATTGAACCTTAACGTCTTTGGGGAACTTTATGCTCTTCCATCCTGAACTAGGGGGCATCTATGCTTTTTGGACACAAAACTGTTACAAATTAAGTATATAGTAATAATTATAGCTACCATATTCTGACTTGAACACATTATATGTACCTTTTAACCCCTTAAAAAAAAATTACCCAACTAGTGAATAGAGATATGGGATCCGGAGTCCAAACCTAAAACCAGAATGTTACAGGACAACCAGTTAGAAAATAAAGTAAGTAAACTTTATTGAGCGTGTATTATGTCTCACAGCCAGGATAAAAACTAATATCCTTCCTTGCAAAATTCATTTAATTCTCACTGTGAGCTAGATACTCATTATGCTCACTTGACAGGAAGAAAGTACAAATCAAAGAAGTTAAAGATTTTGTCCAAGGTCAGATAAAGAGCCCGTGGAGAAGTATTTGAACCTAGCATTATCTGACACTAAATCCTGTGTTCTTAATCACAGTATCGAGGGCAGTGGGATACACGTAGATGGGGCAGCTGAATCCCTGCCCTTGATATCTTAGTAAATTGCTTTTGGAAAAAGAACCCAAGAAACAAAAAGGGCCCATCTCCCTTTTAAAACAATCAAATATTTAAAAAAAAAATTTTTTTTAATTCTAGTATAGTTAGCACACATTGTGATCTTAGTTTTAGGTGTACAATATAGTGATTCAACAATTCCATACATTACTTAGTGCTCATCACAATGAAAAGAATTTTTTAATCAAATAGTAAAATGACATATATACACAATAAAAAGTGACAGTATTAACCACACTATTACATACTTAAAATATTACATTTTAAAAACAAATCCTTACCTCACAGAAAGACATACTAGAGTATGTATAAGCAAAATGGAATTTGCTTCAAGAGACTATGCGGGAGGGGGACTGAGTGGGAACACGGATGAAACAAGATTGGGAATGAAGGAATATTGCTGAAGCAGAGCTATTGCTACATCGGGATTTGTTACACAGTTATTTGAGTGTGTTTAATACTTTTTCACACTACACAATTCTCTTGAAATAAAATAAAGAGACCTATAGAAGAAGAAGAAGACCCCAGATCAGATCCCTAGCTCTCTTTCCCAAAACAACCACTGTTGTTCCTGGTCTATTCATCCAGAAATTTCCATTTGTATACAAATGAAGCTATCCACTGACAAATGGAAACGACTAACCCTTAGTTCTTGCCTTGGCTTTTCTCACTGAGGATGTGTCCTAGGTGCCTTCCCAGGCTGCCCAGGGCCAGTGGGCTCCCCACCTTCCTCACCCCTTTTGTCACATTTCTTCTTCACATCCTTCATGGCAAACAACATCTGTATTCGTGGGCGTGAAGATTTACTTCAGGGTTTTTTTCTAATTGAGGTAAAATTCATGTAACATAAAATTAGCCATTTTACAACATCCACTTCAGTGGCATTTAGTGCATTCACAAGGCTAGACAACCAGCACCTCTGTCTGGTTCCAGAACTTCTCATCACCCCGAAAGGAGACCCTGTACCCATTTGCTCCCCCTTCTCCCCCCACCCCCTACCAGTCCCTGGCTACCCCCAATCTGCTTTATGTCTCTGCGGATTTACCTATTCTGGATATAAATGGGATCATACAATACAGGGCCTTCTGTGTCTGGCTTCTCTCACTCAGCACCACGTTTTCACCGTTCACCGTGTGGTAGCATCATATTCCATCCTGGGGAGAGATCACATTTTATTCAGCCCTTCATCAGCCGATGGACAGCTGGGTTCCTTCCACCTCTTGGCTACTGTGAATAGTGCTATGAACACTCCTGTACAAGTTAGCACATGAATACCTGTTTTCAGTTATTTAGGGCACAGACCAAGGAATGGAATTATTTCGTTCGTCTGTTTTTACACCTACTTTTCTTTCCTGTGTCTCCTCTACCTGACTGTAAGCCCCCTGAGGTCAGGGCTCCCATGTGCTTCAGTCACCACTTTGTCCTCAGCCAGTGGCACAAGCCCTCATTCACAGGGGCACACAAATATTGGCTCAAACAATGAAGGAATCAGTCAAGTAAGCAAACCAGAGCACAGCACATAAATCCACCCTATTCACTCCAAAGCTGCATGGTGAGTTCCCTTGCATAGACTCGCCATAATTCCTTCCCCTGTGGACTTGATCAAACATCTCCTCGGCCCCAAATCCTCCAGTGGGTCCCAGATTACTCAGAGTAGGAGCCACAGTCCCAACAATGGCCTGCGCGGTGTTACGCGGTCGGCCCCCTGCAGACCCCCACATTACTGAGCGCGCACCTCCTGTCTTCTCCACTCTGGCCACACTGATCTCGTTACTGTTCTTCAATCTCGCTAAGTGTGCCCCCACCGCAGGGCCTTCGCTCTGTCTGGGGAGCTCTTCCACCAAAAATATCCATGTGTCTCCCTCTGTGACCGCCTTCCCGCCTTGCTCATGCCCTACCTTCCCAGCCAGCCCTTCCTTTAATGATCACACTCATTACACTGTGCACTCACACACACACACAGGCAGGCGCTCCGGGAACACAGCCTGCCCCCCCTTCCCCACCTCAGAAAAACATTGCATCTGTGTCAGGTCCAAATCAGCCTACCTGAAAAAGAAGCCTCGTGAGGACACACATCTTTGTCCATTTGATCATTTCCGTCCTGCACGTAGTAGGTCCTAGGTGCGTATTTGTTGCACAAACAAAGAAAAACAATGAACTAACCACCTTGTGACGGGACTCCGTGTCGTAACCCCGCTTCAGCGCGGAGGCTTCCTCTCATCTCCACTGACCTGGACATCAAACTCAGGGACAGTTCGCTTTCTGAATTCCGGACGAGGCTATATCACCTAGCAGGGAGCCCCGCAAAGACCAGCTTCCATGGCTCTAGGATGCTGAAATTAACCTGGGACCGTTGCTGGCCCCCTGGCTTGTCTGCACCAGTCCCTGCAACCTTAACCACCATCAGTGGGGGCGATTTCCAACATGCTCCTCCTGACAAGAACAGAGAATTTGATTAATTATAATTCTTTGCTCATAGCATGCTCTCATCATTGGTCCCTATGTGTTTGTTTATGTTTGTGTTTATTTTGAATAATATAATAAACACCTGTGAACACTCATCCTAACAAAAAAGAAAGAAAAGAAAAGAAAACTGACAAACCTACAAGAAAACCAGGGAGTGATCAGGGCTGGAGTATTCTGCACTCACACAAATGCACACACACATACACACACACGTGCACATTCCATGCATGGAGACAGGAGCATCATAAAATGCATGGATAATGCCTTTCCCCACAGTGATCTGAGCTCTCAGACAACTTCAATTACAACATTAACCACGTAGCCTTTTGTTAAGTGTACTCTGGGCACTGGAGTCAGAAGTACATGGTTCAAATCCAAGCTCAGTGGCCACAAATACATCGTTAACCTTGCTGAGCCTCACTTTCCACATCTACAAAACAAAGATCATCGCATAGGGATAAAATGGGGTTAAATGAGATCATTTATGTAAGATACACAGCACTGAACCTGGCTCACATCTGGGGCTCATTCACTGCACACGTATTTATTGAGCACCAAGCACGTACCAAGCACTGTTTGCTGTTATATCTGCTCGGTGTTATGACACATGTAAATTGCCCCAACCTTCCTGGAGCTTCCCCTTATTGAGGAAGATGACCTTAATTTTATAAGTATTTGTATGACCATGAGATCAAAAACTCAAAAAAATACATTGAAGAAGAGCAAGAGCGTTCTGGCAGACTGCATATTCTAATCGAGCTCAAGTGGTCAGAGAAGGCTTCCTGGAGGAGGTACCACCCAATCTGGCAGCTACAGGAAGAGCACTAGTTCACTGATAAAGAGGGATAAGAAAGCAGGGGGAAGCATTCTCCGTGCGGGCAGCACCGTCCACCTGTCCTGCCCTGTCCAGAACTTTCTTGGTTTTAGCACTGAAGGTGCCCCAGCCTGGGAAACCCCTCAGTCCCAGAAAACTGAGACAGCTGGTGCCTCCAGGTCAGGGGACGTGCAGGTGGAAAGACCCTGAGGCAGAAGGGAGCATGGCTCGTCTTAGGAGCTAAATGAGAGTCACTGTGGCTAGAATGCAGGGATTCATGAAGATGAGACAGGAGAGTTGTCTTCAGAAGCTCTTGTGCCATATTAAGAAATGTATTCTTGGGACGCCTGGGTGGCTCAGTCTGTTGGGTGTCTGCCTTGGGCTCAGGTCATGATCCCGGGGTCCTGGGATCGAGTCCCACATTGAGCTCCCTGCTCAGTGGGGAGCCTGCTTCTGCCTCGGCCTGCAGCCCCCCTGCTTGTGCGTGCTCTCTCTCTCTCTTTCTCTGACAAATAAATAAATTAAATCTTTAAAAAAAAAAAAAGTGTATTCTTGATCCAGTGAGCAATAGGAAAACTTAAAGAAACTTAAACTTTGAAGCAGGCAGTCGATGTGAGCCAAGGTGGGATTTTGAAAAATTTACCCCAGGGGCGCCTGGGTGGCTCAGTTGGTTGAGCGACTGCCTTCGGCTCAGGTCATGATCCTGGAGTCCCTGGATCGAGTCCCGCATCGGGCTCCCTGCTCGGCAGGGAGTCTGCTTCTCCCTCTGGCCCTCCCCCCTCTCATGTGCTGTCTCTCATTCTCTCTCTCTCAAATAAATAAACAAAATCTTTAAAAAAAAAAAAAAGAAAAAAGAAAAATTTACCCCAGCTACTGGGTGGAGAATGGCCTGGAAGATACTGGAAGCAAGTGAGCAAGTTAATCAACTCAATAAATGCTAGTTCTTGTTAATACCATTAGTGTTATTTCTAAGTGGGGCGAACCACCCATTACAGAGGCAGCATTCCAGTTTGGCTGTCGGGTGTTTGGAGGCTGGTGGGCCTATCTGTGGAGTACCCACGGCAGCCACAGGAGCCGGCTCTGTGTTTCTGTCACATGAACTTCCAGAGAACGAGGAGCAAAGACTGAATTACGCTTTCACTCGGGTCAGCAATAATAGAGTTCCCCATTGTGAAGAACTGAATTCAGTTGAAAATTTAATTTTTTAAATAAATAGAACAGAAAGGTCAAAATACTGCTAGCAGAAATGGGGATGTGAAATTGGAAATTGCTCAGAAGTGTCTTTTACTTCCTCTCTGTTCTATTAATGACTTTTCCAAACTCTCTCCCAAAGGAATTTCTCTTAGATATGCTAATATCACTCCATTTCTCTAAAACATCAGGCCAAATAGAAGATACACTCGGAAATCACCTGTGATTAGCAGTTTTATTTAAAGTGAAATGAAAATGAACCATCCCTATGGGTTCAAGTGGGAAAAAAACAATAAGGTTTGCCACCTAGATTCTGATCTAGCATCTCCCCTCCACCTGGACCATCCCCCCTCCCAATTCTCCCTACTCTTGGCTGGCTGACCTACACTTACCTTAGAAGCCAGATTAAACACCACTTCCTCCAGGAAGCTGTCCCCAATTCCCCAGGCCAGATTAGAAACCCTTCCTATACCACCTGGACATCCATATTCCCCCTTTCGCATCCAGCTCTATTCTTGCTAGCTTAATCCTCCCTCTTTCCCCATCAGACTCCAGGCTGCTGGAGGGCAGTGACTATCTGTACCTTTGCATCAACTGTGATTCTAGAGCATCCAACAAGCCTGCCATGTAAGGACACATGGCAAATGCGTGCTGCATGTTGAACGACTGTTTGTTGGTACTTAGTGCTCAAGGTACTGTATTATCTGACATGCGCTATGAACACCAAATTCCATCTGATCCCCTCAACAACTCTATAAAGTGGATATAAAGTTAACAGACTGAAAAACTGATAGTCAGGAGTTCAATAAATTTATCGAAGTCATGTTGCTAATAAATGGCTAGGCTGGAATTCAAGTCAAGTGTGTGACTCCAAATCCTATGTTCTTTTTTTTTTTTTTAATGTTTTTTTTTTTATTTATTTATTCATGAGAGTCAGAGAGAGAGAGAGAGAGGCAGAGGCAGAGGCAGAGAGAGAAGCAGGCTCCCCGCCTAGCAGGGAGCCCGATGCGGGACTCGATCCCAGGACCCCGGGATCATGACCTGAGCCGAAGGCAGACGCTTAACCATCTGAGCCACCCAGGCGCCCCAAATCCTATGTTCTTGACCATTTCGCCAGTGACTCACAACACAAGGACAGGAGGATATAAATGCACTGCATGTTTTGCTTTAAGGAAAACTTTGAACTCTTTCAGCCTCTGGTGCGTTCCTTCCCCGGCACAGAACAAAAACTGAAAGCGAAGCCAGACACCAAGCCACGGTGTTTTGTTAAAACTGAACCCTACCTGCCCTCACAGAGAAGGCAATTTGTAGTTACTGAGGTGAGATCCAGGTTTAGTGGGTAATCGAAGCCCTCCTTGATCAGCTACGTGGAACAGTGATGAGGGAAGGGAAGACGCTGGGTCTGGGCGCGGCGTAGCGGGTCGAGCACCGCAGTGGCACTTGCCCTCGGGCCCAGCAGGGACAGGGGCAGCTCTGGGAGCCACAGCATCCTCCGGTGTGCGCCCCAGGCACCTGGCCATGAGCTGCAGGCTCCACCCAGTCCTCACAGGGAGGTAGGATCTTGATCTTTCCTGTGGATCATAAAGGGGGTGGCTGGCCCCAGCAGAGAGAGGCTGAAAGAAGATGCAGGGGTAAGGAGCACGCCTCCTCCAAGGGTCCAGCCACCACCAGGAATTGCCGAAGAGGCTGATGCACAGAAGTGATGGGCGGTGGTCAGCCAGCCATCCCACAAAAGGCAGCTTCTCACCAGCACACCGACGGAGGGTCCCAGCTGACCATCCAGTCTGCAACCAGGAGACACCTGGTACTCTGAGCAGCAGGCCTTCCAGCAGGACACTCCCAGAGAGGCATCACGGTGCACCCCCCCCCCCCGGGTCCCACAGTGCCACATCCTAGCAACGCTCTCGGGATGGTTGTAAAACCAAAGGAAATCCTTGACCGCTAGCAGGATGGGGGTGGGGGGGGAGAGTCGTGTGTGGGGAGGAGGAGGCTAGGTTTCCATGGTGCCCTTAGTACCTGATGCTGAGACCATCAGTAGGCATTGGTCCAGCCAACCCTAGCCCCATAGGATGCTGAAGAGGTGCAGTGGTGCCTATGGTTTAAATGTTTAGGAGATGCACAGGGCACCTGGGTGGCTCAGTCGGTGAAGCATCAGCCTTTGGCTCAAGTCATGATGCTGAGGTCCTGGGATCCAGCCCCATGTCTCCTCCTGCTCAGCAGGGAGCCTGCTTCTCCCTCTCCCTCTGCCCCTCCCCTGCTCGTGCTCTCTCTTGCACTCTCTCTTAAATAAAGTCTTTAAAACAATTTTTTAAATCAAAAAATAAATGTTTAGGGGACATAAATTTACATCAAACTAACGGTGTGTTTATTCCAGGTCATTTCATGTGCGAGCAAATTTTATCAATCTGCAAGGGTCAGGGAGGAATGTATTATGTCCCTAATTTATGAGGCTATAGAATGCTAAGAAGTTTCTGGTCCAGAAATCTCCTAAGGGCTGCCTCACAGACATGTTCAATCTGTCCATGGGAGTTTTGAAAATTTTTGAATCTGATACCCATATTTACAAATCAAGAGGTTTCATCAAAAAATAAATCCAGATGTCTAGTATTTCTTGAAAAACATCAGGGGATCTGACAACAGAAATTCCACATTCCTACAAGACTGCTGCCTCCTTAGACAGCAGGAAGGCTGTTTGCCCGTCCACAGTAGTCCTAAGGCTCCCCATCGCTAACCAAAGCAAAGGTCCATTTCCATTGGTCACTCTGCTTGTTCTGCTGTCTTTATTACAGTGAGAGATTTTTCTCTGTAGCTACGCTTCTAGCAGGGAGCAGGAAATGAAAGAGGCGAAGTGAGCCCTATTTTTCGTATGTCCAGACTTTTCCTTCCATGTACATGTTACCTGCCTGGCCCCAAGACCCCAGGTCAGTCCTGGTCTGCTCTGCTGGGCTCGGCGCCCCAGGGGCCACACTTCGGAAGGGAAGCCCTGCTCACTGCGGTAACAGCAATAATGTGACATTTTAACCTATCCCCGCTAAGACCGGTCAAGGAGTCTCCACCCAGCATGCCATCTGAATTAGGTCCCTCCTCGAAAATTCATATCCCCGGTGCGCCTGTGTTTGGATAAATCGCCTTTAAAGTGGTCACTGAGATCAAAGGAGGTCATAGGGCGGGGCGGTAATCCAGAAAGACTGGTGTCCTTCTAAGAACAGGAAGGAGGGCGGGGATGCACATGCCCAGAGAAAAGGCCATTGTGAGGGCGGAGCCAGAAGGCTGAGTCCAGGTAGATGTCCAGCCCCGAGGCTGTGAGAAAACAAGTCTATCGCTTAAGCCACAGGTGCGTGATCCTTGGTTACAGCAGCCCCTGCAAACTAGCAGACCAGCCCTCCTCAGGAGCAAACCATGTCATGCAGAAGTGCATCAGACGACCCTGGCCTTCTTGGGGGCCTGCCCCTCTTCACACCCCCAGGATGTGACCCCAGCAGCCCCTCGCGCTCCCAGAGGCCACACCGTTCAGGGTGCTCCGCTCCACCTGTGCCCTGCAGCCCCCAGAGTTGGGCTCCAGGGAGCCAGAGTCATTGCAAACCATTTGCAGGATCCCCTGCTCCAAGGCAGTCCTGGGAAGAACAGTTCCCTAAAGTGAAATCTCTGAAAATGAAGAACAAGCTCCTTTTCCTGACTTACCAGCAGGCCTAGTGTCTCACACAGGCCTGTCAGTCACTTCCCTGCGCCGTCTCTCCCCAGGGCAGGCCTTGGGTCCCCTCCCACCCTTGTTCTTGCACTCCCCTGCCCTGCTCCGTGGGCCCCGAGGGGCTGGTTCCGCGCTTACACATAAGCAGGGGCCAATCAGTGGACGAGACCATGCCCAACCTTTTCACTGTTGTGTTCCTGTGCCCAGCACGATTTTGGTAGCTAGTGCAACATCATAAATGTATGTTGAATTAATGAATGTTGCTCATTCGACAAAAATTATTGATGCAGAATGATTAAAAGCTACTTGTTGGATAGTAGAGTGGCAGTTAGGAGGAGCTGGATCCCAGGCCTTATAACTTACTAGCTGGGTAAATCTGGACAAGTCACTTACACTCTGTGAGCCTCAGCCTCCTCATCTGAGAAATGGGCATAGTAACGGTGGCCACTCCATAGGGTGTGAGATGACTAAAGACAGTATGTACAAGTGCCCAGCACAGGTCTGATTTATAGCAAGCACACACATGGTATTTATGACATGATCGTTACTTTCTTCCCCAGGGGCCAAGTATGAGTTATTCTTTACCCCGTCCTCCCTTTCCTCTGTGCCTGATCCTGGGCTCGGCCCAATAGGAGAACACTGGATACGTGGGTGCACAGTCCGTATTCACTAAATGTGTATGCAGTTATCAAATAAATAATTGAGGGAGTAAAAACATCAGTTTCACAAGTAGTATGCCGTATTGCTAATACGGAACTGACCTACAGAAAGCTTTCAGATAGTCACTGAATAAATGAAGTGAAAACAGCAAAAAAGTAAGGAGAGGAGGAGATGATGATGTTTCATTCCCAGAGTTTATGTCAGCCACTGAAATTGACATCTACTGTTTTTGCACCCCTTTTATGGGTAGTCACACCCCTTTTTCCCTGGGGAGCTATCCCTACCCTGCTCTCAGCCCACGGAGCCTGGCAGGGCTGACCCAGTTGGCAAAATCCCATCCCATCGGCCATAATGATTCAGTCAGGCTGTATTCCTGAGCTCAGCTGACCCAACTGAAGTGAATCCTAAAGCTGAAGGATGTTCTTTAAAAGAAAAACTCTCTTTCCCTGCTGGAGATGAGCCACAGATGGCATAAAGCTAGAGGATAGAGCCTGAAATCAGGCCACCACACGAGAGAGCCTTATAGTTAAAACCAATGATATGCAACTGGAATCAAGAAGTGGAGAAAGAATCCTATTGCTATCATTTAAGAGCCTGGGTGCAGCCATACCTGAGGCCATCACTCCCTAAGCTTTTGAGTTTCATGAGCCAGCTTTCTCTAATGAAACCAATTTGATTTGGATTTCTATCACCAGCAATTTAAATGATCCTGAAAGGGTAGTCTTAAATGACCTTTGGTTCAAGGCAGGGCACAAAACAAAATAAAAGTCAAAACCATGGATGTAAATCCTTAATTACACAAAATAGTAAACACTTTAAACACCTACTACGTGACAGCTTCCAGGCCAGGCCCTTCACACACATCAGCATTCACTCTTGAAATAGCTCTACATGGATCACTGGGTGTTATACGCAAACAATGAATCATGGAACAGTATGTCAAAAACTAATGATGTAATGTATGGTGATTAACATAATAATAAAAATTTTTTAAAAAGAAATAGCTCTACAATACCCATATCATAAAATCTTCTAGCTATCTGATAAACCCTATGATCCTTCTTTTTTTTTAAGTAAGATCAATAAAACACCCAAATCCCCAATACCCAACTCCTTCTCTTGGTCTTTTAAAATGAATCTTGCGTCTCGGTTACCATTCTCTGTGTCGGGGGGAAGAAAAACACACATACAAGAGAACCTCCACGTAAATCAATCTTTATTCCATTTCAAAGCCTGCAAGATTTTCCAGATATTCCAAAGGTCTCCTTCCCTGAGTGAAATATTACATTTATTTAATAAAGCAGGTAGAATTTACTATCTGGGCACGGGTAAGCACTTTTTACTTTTCACAAGATAGATGACAGCTGCTGGGAGGCTTTTTTCTCCCTCCGTTTTGCTTTTTTTTCCCCCCTCCTCCTTGCTTTTGCCACGGCCACACTACTTTACCTATCACAACTGAATTACCAAACCAAGCCAAAGAAAGACTGTCCCTGTGGGGGTGCTGTGTAGGTTGCAGGCTTTATTTGCCTTTAAAGATGACTTTGAAGAATTAGAAATAAATGTTAGCAAGTATGGTTTTCAATGACTCTGACTTCTTGCTTTGGGGGAGGCTTCACACCCCCCAACACACACAGACACACACACACACACACACACATGCACACGCACAATACCACCACCCCTGTAAGCTGAATTTGCCAGGGACAGGAGGTGGGAAATGCGGAGGGGACAGTGAATACCACAAGTGTTGCCAGCCTAAATTCACCAGAGAAAGACAAAGGCTAAGCCAGTAGATTTCTACCCCTTGGATTAAAACCAGGAAAGAGCACTTTATTTAAAGAGTCTTGCCTGTGGAGGAGAGAAAGCAGCTGAGAAAGAGAGAAAAGTGGTTTGTTTTCATTTGCTGCCAGCAGGACAGAAGGTGAGGGTTTCTCTCTCAACATCTTCACCCATCGGTTGGGCAGCAAGCCAATTTGCTCTTTGGCTGAAAAACTCCAATTAAAAATGCATGACTTTGGTCTTCTGGAGAGGAGGGGCAAAAAGTCAACGCTGGGTTGTGTAAACACTTGGGCAGCAGAAGGGAACTGAGGAATACCTTACTTACTAACCATGGTTTGGGAAACACCACCCAGTAATTCTGGCAGAGAAAGGGGCAGATCCAGAGTCGACTTCCACAGCCCTGACAACTCATATGATTTCATCGTGGGCCCCCAAGCGATGATTTCAGAAAAGTCCACTTCGGGAGCTTCATAAGCCATTTTCCGGCCCGAATAACTCTTGCAGTTACTTATTTGTGCACACACGCACACACACACACGCACACACAGTATCTTGCCCCTGGTCATGACTTAGAAATCTGAGGCATTTGCTTCACCTCAAATCTATTCACAGTTTTATCAACTCTGGGCAGCAACTGTATTGGTCTTTGTTCATCTCTGTATCCCCAGCACTCAGTGGTTTGGTGAATAATATTATATTTGTTGAATTAAGGGGTAGATGAATGAAGAGGAGGCAAAACACTCAATTTCCTCTACTTTCCACCTTATTACTGATATTCCTCAGAGGTGACCCCATTGTTCTCCTCTTTATGTCCCCCATAAGATTCCTTCCACAAAAACGTAGTGATCACTGGAGACTTCCTGAAGATTTTATAAAAGGAAATGGATATTTGAAATGAATCTCCTCCTCATCCCCCTTCTGCACATCCCTCTTGAGATGGCTGTCCCTCCCAGCAAGCAACCACGTTGACTTCCCTCTACATTCTTATCCTCAACAATTCCACTCTTCACCCAAACATGCATTTCTGCTTTCACCCAAACAAAATCACCTGGACCCAGAGGCAGTTTATGACCACTGACTACCCTGAGTCTAAGCTCTCATGCCAGTGGCTTATCAAAGTATTTCTTCCCAACATCTAGGAGTTCTGTCCCCAAGTGATGGTCTCGTAAATGAAATGTTATCAGTTGGAAACTTTTAAGTTTTAATGTTCAAATTCAACACCCCCAGGGTGTAAGGATGCTTTTCATTGCCTTTGTTGCAATGGAGTCTCGGATCCGGTTAACCCTGAGGACCAGCTTTATTATGCCAGTTACCACTACCCTTGAATCCATCAGAATTCCCTTTTGATGGTGTGCCTTGGATGTAGACAGTCTCCTACAAGCTCTGCTTATCTTTTTAGTTCATTGTCTTTGTGCATCAATTATTTTTCCTTATTAATATCTCCCAAGAATCCCCTGGTATTCTCTCATATAATCCCATCTTTTGAGGGCAGGCTGGATCAATCGCTTGCTTTTATTCTATTCAGTGTGAACAGAATATGGCAAAAATGATGGGGTGTCCCTTCTGAGATCAGGTTGCAAAACATGTGACTCTCATCTTCTGGACAGTCTCCCTACTACCATCTCAGATCGTACGCTTGGACGAAGACGCCGCATCTACAAGGCCCACGTGGCAGAGAAGGGAAGGCAGCCTTCGGCCAACCACCAGTAAGGAAGAGAAGCTTTTAATCCACCAGCCCTCGAGGAAAGGAATCCTCCCAACAATCATGTGAATGAGTTCAGACATGGGTTCTTCCACAATGAAGCTTCCCGATGTGACCACGGGCTCCAGTGACACCTGAGAGCAGCCTTCTGAGCTACTCTGAGCCAGGGGCACCTAGTGAAGCTGTACGCAGACCCCTCACCTGCAGAAACGGTCAGATTAAATATGTGTGTTGTTTTAAGCCACTTTTGGTGATTCTGAAGCACAGACCCATGGAGTGGTCCCATAAAATGAATCACTGGTAACTGCTCACCAGGCCTATACTACCGTCCCAAATTCTAAGGACAACCAAGATGGAACCATCTCTGGATTATCGTTCTGTGAATGCCTTATGTACATCCTTATTTTTCTGGATTTTTTTTAAGCTGCTAGTCTTCCATAGCTATGGCTCCACGGTCATGACAACGGCCACCGCTCCCACTACCAGACCGGCCCCCATAGGTGAGCTCTCAACTCCAAGGGGCCCACCTGCCTCATTCACTCCTCTACTTCCAACAAATTAAGTGGAGGTCTTCAGCCTCCAAGAGGTCCACATCACTAAGGTTTTGAGCGGCCACGTCTTATGGGAAAGGCCCACTCTGGAAATTCATTTACCACTGTAGTGATCAGCTCCAAAGCAGCCATACAAAGCTAGCCCCCAAATGTTTCAGTTCCTAATCATAAGAGAGGAGGTCTGCCTAGCTCTTGAGAAACCATGGCTGTGGATATAGAAATGCAGCATTCGGACCCCTCCTTCGGCGAAGGATTTGCTTCAGGGGATGCATAGGCAGCAGACTTCCACTGTCCATGCATCCAAGCATGGTGGTGTGGGTGTGTGGAGGGCCTGGCTGGTTGGCCCAGTGCAGGGCTCTGATGAGCAGTATTTGCTCCAATGCTCCTTCCTGGTGTACCTGAAGCTTTGAGGCCAGGCCTGCACCTCAGTTGGACTTCTTCTGCTCATTCCTCCTTCCTCCCTTCCTTTCCATATGTTGATCTCTCCTAAGGATTTTCTGTGCCCAACTCCCCCTCAGCCTCCACTTCCTGAGAACCCTGGCTGTGACATCACTGTTAAGACCCTCCCGAAAACCTGACTCCTCAGGAGAGCGTGTCAACAAGCCCAGCATAGCATCTGCTTCCATGTCGGTTTCCACGTGCGTGGTTCTGTCCGTTTTCTGGCTTTCCTTTGTCTTCTCCTCAAGATGGCCAACTCCACCAGAGCAGGAACGGTCTCCTCTCATTCCTTGTAATCAAAGTGTGGTCCGAGGACCAGCGACATCAGTGTCAGCGAGTGGATCTCCCTTGTAGTGTGGAGTCTCAGCCTCTCCCCTACACTGACGGGGTAGGAAGTGAACTGTTAAGATGACCACATTGAAGGTGCTAAGTGCTGTTCTATTCATTGCTACGTACCCACAGCTGCTAACGGCTGCCCCAGCATATGGGAAGCATGAAGACCTAGACAGGCTATCTGAGTTTACTTTAGGTGTGGGATGAGAAAGGTTAGAGGAAGGGAAGAGAGCCTTTGGGTTCTGACCCTATTGGTTAGGAAGTGGGAATCCTCCATTTTGGAGAAAAGGCACAACACTCAAAGGATGAGAATGACAGAACCACCCAGCTGCCAGGGGGTTCCTGGAGCAGTTTCTCATTCAACTGCGACCTTCCCACCCCGACACCTAAAGGGGCATTTCTACCATCAGACAGGCCTCTCCACATTCCTCTGTCCGCCCCCCTCCCCACCCCACCCCACTCTAGGCCCTTTACATGTCAGGTATGTAAATAAGTGAATAAATTAAAGAAACCTGAGAAGATTCAAAGCTAGAGTTGGTCAAACGGGCCACTTGTGTGAGGTGTTACCATGTGGCCTCTGAGCTGAGTCATGTGAAGGATGATTTAGGCATTTATCGCTTAGACACAGCATGGAAACAGAGATGTGCAGGGAGCCTCAGGTCAGCCTTCAAAGAGGGATTTTAATGAACTGGCTGTATTTCATCATTTTGATAATCACAGAAATTAGAGGAGGAAATGAAAGGCTTGGCGGGTCATCCAGTCCATCACCTGCCTGTACCGAACGCATCTCCAGTGTATATTTTGTAGGTTTTATGGCATTACTAGCTGAAATGCTTTTCATGTCTAGAGAAAATTGGGGGTCAGTTCACACTTGCTCCTTTGTTCTCCCTCCTACAAAGGTCATAGTCCAAATTCTGTTCTGCTCATTTGCAAACTATTTCTTGCAAGCAGAAAGTGTTATTAGGAAGTAAAGTGTCATTTTTGTTTGTTTTACTTAAACAACGCTTCATTGGAATATTCTAGGGCATGCAACAGCAACAAAATATGAATCTCAAATAAACGTCAGGTGTTTATTTGTGGTTCACACTACACGCCCAACACAAGTCAGCAGTGGGAAATGTTTATCATGACTGAGGTCCTGGACTGATAAGAGTTCAACATGTTCTTCCACAGTCACCAGAAGAAAGAGATGGGAACAAAGCAAATTGCACATGGGCTTTGAAAGGGTCATCATGGAAGTGACACACATCAATTTTGCTCTCATTTTATTGGCATATCACTTGGCCATATGCCTATCGTATGGCCTACCCATGTGCCTGGAAGTGAGAAGAACCAGAAATATTTTGTGGGCAGCAAGAATGATTACCACAAGGAAGAAATCTACTGCAATGCTAAATGGCCAACCTCAATCTCAAAGGCCACCTGATGATTAGAACAGGACCCCGTGAAAGTGGATAAACACCGTTAGCATACCATCTTCAACCAGTGGATATTTATTGATTCCCGACTATGTCAAGACTTACAGTGACAAAAGAAACAAAGTCACTTAATGATGGCAGTTACATTCAAAAGAGGGAGACAGGCAAAAGAAAAAAAAGTCAGGAAATAAATAAACCATATGACAAAAGTGTTGTGAAGCATATATATAAGACAGGTTGTAGGTGTGTGTGTGTAATGGGCCAATGTATTAGGGATGCCTAAGCAGGGTAGAAAACGGCATCCACATGGACAGGTGACCTGCCTTGAGATGATGAAATCCCAAGTGGATGAGGAGAGAATTCACACAGGGGAAGCAACCTGGCATGGGAGTGCACAGTGAGGAAGGCTTCTACATCGGTGCGAGGAGGTGAGACGGGAAATGTTGGATCCTAAGTGAGGTAGGGAGAGCATCCATGCAGGGGAAGGAACAACAGTAGAAAACAAAGATTGGTTCCACAATGTGGAACTTCAAATTTCTAAATGAAAATGAAACGTGTGCTATTGGACTGGAATTATCAGGATAAACTCAGCTTTGACAGATAAATGAATGGATGGATGTTGGATAAATAGATCTGTGTTTGTGTATATGTTACACATATATTCCTTAGCTTGTCCACTGAGAAGCACCAACGGTGAGCACACCTAATTCCCAGATCTTAGCTTCTAAGTACCAATATCCGCTAAAAGGAACCAGAGTCTTGGAGGAAAGGCTGTTTCCTGTGCTGGGGAAGAAAAAGTACAAGAGTCTGGAACATCTTTTTGCGCAAGAACGTGTTCAAAGAATGATAGAAACAGGTTTTTAAAAAAATCTGAAACCAAACCAGAGGAGCTCCCTCTGACCAAACTGAGGACAATTTGAGCATTTAAAGTAAATATTGATAGTAACAGATTATAACCCAACAAATTAAGTAGGAAACCAGGAGTCCATACAAGTGCAGATGAACAGACAGTGCAGAGTGATTAATGGGATATTTGCAAGGTCTCAAAGCTCCTCTCCATCAAATGCTCTTAATTCCAAAGTGGAAAAGAGTAACTACAATGGACGAGCCGGGTAGATACCACCATAATCCGACAATCAGAAGGAACATGATCAATGAGGAGACAAAGTTAAATTGTGTGCCACCTACTAGGATGCAGGGGGGCATCACTTCTGCAAGAACCCTGGCGAAGATGTGTGACCTGAATTCAATCATGAGGAGGCATCAGAGAAACCCAAAATGGGGGGGGGACATGTGACAAAATAGAGCATTGGCCTGTCAACCCCGGAAGTGGGCAGGTTGAAGGGGTGCCTGGTGGCTCAATTGGTTAAGTGTCCAACTCAGGAGCTCAGCTCAGTTCTTAACCTCAGGGTCGTGAGTTCAAGTCCCGCATAGGGTGTGGAGCCTCTTTTTTTTTTAAGATTTTATTTATTTATTTGACAGAGAGAGAGAGAGCACAAGCAGGGAGAAGGGGAAGAGGGAGAGAAGGGAGCGCCACGCGGGGCTCGATCCCAGGACCCCGGGATCATGACCTGAGCTGAAGGCAGACACATAAGCGACTGAACCACCCAGGCACCCAATGGAGCCTACTTAAAAAAAAAAAAAAAAAAGTGGGCAGGTCGCAAGAGTCAGCCACAGACTGACGAGACATCCTGGAGTAATGGCATCTGAAGGGACATGATGACAGAATGCAACATAGGATTTTGACCTAGAACCTTTTGCTGTAAAAGACATCATTGGGAAAGCTGGTGAAACTTGCACAGAATCTGAGGATAGCAGTAATGCATCAATATGAATTTCCTGATTTTTATGGTTATATAACAGCCATGTGAAAGAATTTCCTTATTTGTAAGAAATACATACTAAAGTGTTTAGAAGCGAGGGACACACCCTCAAATGGCTCAGGAAAAAAAGAATTCAGCACTATATGTACAACTTTTATAAGCTTTTATTGCTTCAACATAAAAAAATTCAAAGTTATACTAAAAAGAAAAGATATTAATGATATATATATATTTTTTAAAGATTTTATTTGACAGAGAGATACATAGCAAGAGAGGGAACACAAGCAGGGGGAGTGGGAGAGGGAGAAGCAGGCTCCCCGCGGAGCAGGGACCATGACCTGAGCCGAAGGCAGACGCTTAATGACTGAGCCACCCAGGTGCCCGAAAAGATATTAATGATATATTAAGAGAACAAGAAAGTTACAGAGCTGAACGGCAGGACTCCAATTTTGTTTTTTAAAAGGAATACACACGTCTGCCACGTGAACGGTCATGGACCTCCCTGGGTGGTAACATTAGGTCTAGAATTGTTGTTTCTCCAAATCACCTGCAATCCATTGCCACGAGATGCTCCCTTTGTGACGGGCTATGCCACAGGAGTCGCTGGGCTTGGTTGTCCCCAGCGCTTGTTTGGGTCTCCCAGCACCCGGATTCTATAGCCGCGGGCTCCCAGAGCACACAGTGTCACACCAGCTCAGCAGGGTCAGGACCGAGTCGCCTACAGGACAGCGGGACTCTGCACATGCCCAGGCTTGCCTGGTGCACCAAGGCATCTCCAGAATCCCCCCAGGAGAAGCCCCTGAACACTTGAGCTCACAGCGAGTGGAACGTGGTCTACACCGCCAGCACCAGTAGCCCGGAGTGACAATCTTGGCTCTCGTCAGAGCAGTTTAAGGCTTGTACATGTTCCACAGGAGTTTCTAGTGCAGAGGAAGCCGGGAGGTTGAGTGCTCTCTCAGGGCCTCCCTTCAGCCTGTTCCCCAGGGCTGAAGGCGGGGATCTGCTAACAAGCTTCCGCTCTCCTCCTCCCGCTCACCCCCAAGAGTCCGGCTGGTCCCCCCGAGCTGCAGCCGCACCCCGCACTCTGCCGCCCTCCACATCCCAACTCTGTCAGCACCAAGACACTTCTGGTGACAGTACCGTGGCAACTTTGTAATGATTCCAACGTAAAACTTGGAGCAGATATTTTTACGAATTTGAAGTAAAAAGATGGGTTAAAGTTGAGCTCTTGTTTGGGACTGAAGGACGGCAATATATGCAAAGTCACTCCGGAGCATCTTCAAAATCCAGCTGATCACTAGAGTCACCTGGAGAAGCTGAAACCAAGGACAGATCCGTGGGCTCCAACCGCAGAGCCACGGACCCCCGTAAGTCAGAGAATGCCTGTGGCGTCAGGAGGGAGACCTAAAATGATCTTTCTGATCTTGCCCCACACATGCAGCATCGCCTGTAACTTTTTTAAGCAAACATGCATTCATTTGATCATTCAGAAAACATGAGGGAAAATTAAACTGCCATGAAAATGACTGAGAGCAGACTCTTTAGGTCGGGAATTTAAAAAGCAGCTTCACACTTTGAGACTCATCGGCTTGGTGTAAACTTAGCGGCTGCATCCAAAAGACAATGAGCAATGAGGTGACGGACATTCCACATCCCAGTAGCAGGAACAATCTTCACATAGTGTGGCGCTTTATGGTTCGTAAAACCCCAGGATGTATTTGCATTTAACTATTCAAAAGGTAATACAGAAATCACTAGCATCACAGTCCCCTATGGTGTTAGTCAAAAATGCAGATTTCCAGGGCACCACCCCAGGCTTACTGAGTCAGAACTTTTGAGGATAGGGGAAAACATTATGATATTTTTAACAAGCATCCCAGGGGGTTCTTATGGCTAAATTCAAAAACAACTGAAGAGCATTCTACCCCTCTTATGTAGACAAGGCAGGTAGGACTGGTCACTTGTCCGAGGTCACTGCACTCCCCCTTCCAAGAACCTGCAAAGCCACAGGAAGAAGAATTCCTCGTGAATGTGCTGGAGGCAGGTCCCAGAGCACTCTGCAGTTCGATCAGTGATAGAAGTAACAGAAGACCAAACACTTACTGAGGGAGGTAAGGAAGCGGATTCCCTCTAACCCAGCAGGAGCCAGATTCTTCTAGAAGTTATGTTCCCCTGGAATCACGGGGGAAAGCTTTTAGTGGCACTGTGGGAACGGTTTGTGAGAGGGCTCTCCACAGTGACTAACGTTTCATCACTTCTGTGCTGTGAGCCCAGACTCCAGCAGTTAAGAAGAGACACATGTACACATAGTAGGAAGCACAGCGGCGAGTCCCAGACCTCAGAACGCGGTCAGGAAGTTGGAGAGATGGGTACACAGTTGTGTACCACCTGTACTCCCAGGCAAGCTCCCCGGGCTGGGCACATGCCAGTGGTGGGGGACTACTTTACTCATTCCTTCAAAAGAAATATGTGGCAGAAGACTGTAAGACTTTGGGCCATCATCTACCTGGCCCTCTGACCAAGTAGGTCTCCCCCCAACCCACAGTCCATAAGGCCCCAAACTACTGCCTAAATCCATGGCCAATGGGGCAGAGCAAGAAAAACAGAAATGTTCTGCCAGCCAGTCTAAATTTGGAGGGAGGTCTTAAAAGCAGAAATAAAGTTGATTGTAGAAGATTTTTGAGGATTTTTGTTTTCCTTGCAAACCTAAATTTATAGATTCATATTTAACCTGCTACTCTTTCAAGGAAGCTGTTGTTTATTGGCTCATAAGAAGAAGGAGACCGGCTCTCCTGGAGAGAGTCCCCTTCACCTTCCCGCTCTAGGTGTCAATAGGGACTTCCCATGGACTGCATCAGACTGGAGACCCGAGCTCCAAACTGACTTAGGTAAGCCTGGATGGGTACTGGGTCATCTAACACAGATGCAGTGGCATGTAGGCCTGCTGTCCTGACTTCTCATGACCAAAGACATTCTTTAGAAATAAAGTCTGATGGGCAACATTTAGGAGAGCAAGCCACTTCCTTCTCTCCAGGCTACCACTAACCTCTGAGGTACTTTCATACAAATTCAGAAAAGGACCTTCTCGCTAAAGATACTCTCATCTGTCAGAAGATTACTGTAATATTCTTATTTTGTTAGGACAGTTTGCTAAATATAAAAACAGTTCTATGAGGTCTATGATAGAAGCGGCATACCCCTGAGATAGTGCAGTGTACGACCCCCACAACTGTACATGGCACCCCTGGTATCATTCTTCATTTTAAGCAAGACCTGACTCTGAAAGACAATTATGGTGAAAGCAGTGACAAGGTCACCCAGATCAGGTTGCTGTTTTAAAACACTTATCGTTAGTATTTATGGAAACTAACACACCGCTCTGCTTTCTAGATTGCAGAATCTCCACCCATAAAGTGAAGAAGCATTTGCAGAGGTTTGGAACTTGTAGGAAAGACGAAAGAGCAGATTCTGAGTTTATAGAATATGGGGCACATAGTAGGTGCACAGTAAGCGCGTGATCGTTTAATCAGGAAAAAGAAAAAAAGGGAAACATTTAAACTCCAACAGAAGGTTCTTGCTTTATTTCCTTTCTAACAGACTAGGTCTCTAACTCTCAGAAAGTCATGGATAACTGTGGGATTCTTGCCAACTTCAACTCATGACTTTGTACCAATCTCTGACAATAGAGGAGGACCTTTTTTTTTTCTTTAATCTCTAACTACCAAGTCAGTCAACGAAAAGAAAATCTTGCAAAGTAAGACTTCTTTACATGGCTTTTGGGCTCCATCATTCCCTTTACAGATACTTATAAAATACGGTCTCATCTTCTCATGAGAGGGAAAAGGGGCAAAGTCCTGTCTCCCCAGAGACCAGCCCCAGGTGCTTCTGGTGCTACTCTTAAATCCTGAAGCCTCCCCGCTCTGAGCTGCTCTCCTGGACGTGGCTTCCTTCCAAGCTCAGAAACAGCTTCCTTGAATTACTGAAATGTGGGGCGTTCCTCTCCCTGGAGAGAAGTTACCAGACTCTTTCAGCAGCATTTCTCCTTCCAATCAGGCTAGCCAAGAAGTGAAAGGGCAGAATCTAGTACACTTTCGGAGCCCACGGTTCACAATGTCACCCTAATGAAGAGAAGCTGCAATCTTTGCGGGTGAGACAGCATCTTTTACCTGCCAAGAACGGACCTCAGCACCGAGAGAAAGGGGAAAAAAAAAAAAAAAGAAAAGAAAACTTGAACAGAAACTAGAATCAGTTCTATTCCTTTTCATTGAATTGTCATTCATGTCAGATATCAATGAAATTTTATCATTCTTTTTTCCTAGTTTTTGGTTGAATGTGTTTTTATCCCTGTGCATTACCTCTTTGAGTGAATGCTTACGCTAGTAGTTACTCCATTTTTTACATGGGGGCGGGCATGATGTTAAAAATGCTAACACTGAAAGTAAAAGCCAAGCTATTTTAGAAGAAACACTCATGACTGTTTATTTCTAAAGACTTAAGGAACTTGGAAGAAAAACAGCCCCACACGACTTACAAAGGGAGCTGGATCCATTTTGTGTAGACACAGGAAAGGATCAAAGCCCCCTAACCCCATCCAGAACGCTGAACATGCAGACTGGCCATCGTCTTGGGTCAAACGGGATAACTGCCCGGTCAAAACAGGGGGCTACAGACAGTAGAATAAAGGGTTTTGCTGTGTCACTCGGGGCCTAGAGACATTTTCTGACCTAAGTATGCAGTGTGGAAGCATTCGGCCGGTTCCCTATCCAATGTAGCAGCCCTCATTCCTATATGGTGCCACCCTAACCACATGCTAGGGTCTTGTCCCTGGTCACTGCACAGCCATCTCTAGACCCATCAGACTTGTTTCCAGCTTAATGATCTTCAGCTGCATTGAATGCTCAGCGCACCATATTCCCACCCTCAAACGGGCCCGGGCCTGCTCCTGCTTCTCCATGTCCCTTCTCTCTGGAACCCCCTGAAGGAAAACCACTGGGTGGAAAGGTCCTTTTAAGCCACGTCATCCTATCCCAAAGGAAGGGGGAAAAAAATGTGAAAAGAGCCACTTGACCTGCATTAATGTCCCTACATTTTCTTCCTCTTATTGATTGTACCTTGGCAGTAAGGCTGAAACATGACCGATGACATAAATAAATAAATAATAACAAACAGCAGCCTCTCTGCACCCCTAAATTGCGAGCACAGAGCAGATCTTTGTGAGCCCCTCACCTTCCCCGGAAACAGCCAGACTGAAGTCCTCTAGGGTTTCCTGGAAAGTCAGAAGGTCAAAATTTATGTTCTCAAGGTAACCCAGGGGAAATAAAGACTTCCTTAGCTCAGTACAATGTGTTTCTCATTGTAAATATCACCAATTGGTCCTAAAAATTGTTAAGAAAGACTTCTGCCCTTGGATGAATTTTAAATGTACTGAATGACCTGCTAGAAACTGCGTTGTTGTTGATCCTTCTGAGCACACTCTCTCTTCTCTCTCTCTCTCTCTCTCTCTTTCACACACACACACACACACACACACACACACACCCACACCCTTTACTCGATGGAGCAGTGTCTTCTGAAGCCAAACACCACGTGTGCTTAAAGGCACTGCAATCCCTGGAGAAGGATCACTTCAATTACAAAGAAAAAATGCAACGTAACTACATCTTTATTTCAGAACAAATGCTGACAAAATGAGGACTATCACTACGGTTTTCTCTCTTCACAAGAAAGCCACTTTCTGTGGATGACTTACCTTCGTTTTCACGCAACCGTCTCCCACACCTTTGCTCTAGGTGAAGTCTTCCTCGAGTCCTTCCTCTGCACAAGCTGGCAGTCCCTGGAGCCTCTTTCCATCACAAAATAAGAGTCCCGTGTTCACCCACACGAAAGCTTCAGACGCACTGCCTTCAGCCCGCTGCGTTATAAATAGGGAGGCTAACAGGAGCATTTGTAGTTCTGGGTCACTGCAAAGAAATGCCCTGCACCTGGATGGACTGAGGTTAAAAGAATCAGCTCGGGACTTGGTGAAACTGAAGCCCAGCCCATGGGAGTCTGATGCTGATAGTCTCGGGTTTTACTTAAGGACAGGGCTTCATAAACGCTCCTGTGCCTAAAAATCATGGGGTGGGGCAAAAAGACCTTTTGAAAAATGCGGATCCCAACTCAGTAGGTCTGGGGTGAGTCTAGACCCACCTGGGGTTTCTAACAAGCCCCCAGGTGATGCGGATGCATCCACAGACCACACTTTGAGTAACAAGCCTTTAAGAAACAACAATGGACAGTCTCGCCATTCAGCGTGTGGTACCCGGGACAGGACCATGAACATCATCTGGGAGCTTTTTAGAAAGGCAGTTTCAGGGCCCACCCCAGACCTATGATATTGGAATCTACATTTTTATCAAGATTCCTAGATGGTTCTTATGCACATTCGTTTGAGAAGCTGACATAAGAGAACTTCAGGATCAAATTCACAAAGGAGTTGTCTTCCACAGAAAAGGCAGCTTGCAGCTGGGGGGGGGGGGCAGTGCAAAAAAAAATGCATCTTTTTTATTCTAAAGCAATTGAAACCCATATTAAAGGTAGGCCTGCAGTAGAGGGAACTGAGTAACCTATTTAAAAACAAATCTCTTAAATCCCACCTTCTCCCTACAAAGGGAACCACTTGGCACAAGAATTCTATTGTGGTTCCTCGGCTCTGAATGTGAAACTGCTATCATAAGGTGTCACCTTCCTCTGCTCATCATTTCTCTATGGGCATTAGGTCAACCAACTTGGGGACCTTGCTATAACCAGTGCATTACCACTGTTCTGGGGACAGGCGGTTTAAACAGTAAAGCGGGACTGATAAAGCCCAGTATGCTCAGTCAGGAGGCGAGGTGGAACCGCATGTTCAGATCTCGGTTGCTCCTTGCAAAGACTCTGTGTCTGATGTTTAGGGAGGTCTGAAAAAGGCAGATGTCAACGCTCATATGAACTCAGCACCTTAACAAAACGTGTGACACATCAGAAGGATAATTTCATCAGTGTTGGCTGAAGAGATTTATTTCAAGATTTAAAGCAGTAAATAAAAAATCTTAAAAAAGGGGGGAGGGCGCCTGGGTGGCTCAGTCATTAAGCATCTGCCTTCGGCTCAGGTCATGATCCCAGGGTCCTGGGATCCAGCCCCACATTGGGCTCCCTGCTCAGCGGGAAGCCTGCTTCTCCCTCTCCCACTCCCCCTGCTTGTGTTCCCTCTCTTGCTGTCTCTCTGTCAAATAAATAAATAAAAATCTTAAAAAAAAAAAATTTAAAGCAGTAGTTTGCTAAAAAGTAGAGGCCAAAAGAAGACATGCGGCTATAGATCTCCAGAAACCAAAAAGAAAGGGGAAAACAGACTTAATTCAAAAAAAAATTAAAACAAAACTTTAATTAAATAATCACCTTCTAACAGAATCTGGGGTCACGGAGAGCACCCTAAAAGCAGTTGGAATCAGTGAGATCCTATGCACAAGCTCTTTATTTCCTTCAGTTGTGTTTTTCTTGGGATTCTGCTTGCTACAGACAATTGCTTGCATTTGTTGATCAATAGATCAAGGAACAGTCAAAGGAGATAGGGAACATCTAGGAAGGGATGATGCTGGCATTGATGAATGTGGACAGGGCCAATGCAAATACTGTGTTCAATTAGCATTTTTGTGGACCGAGCAATTTCTGGAAACTATTCTCAAGTCACAGAACACACAGGGAGCATCTGGCTCCATTTCTGGAAGCACTTCTGATACCCTTGCTTCCAGCTCTTCAACCAGTCCCCCTCCAACTCAGTTCTTGACCCTTCATCATGCCAGTCTTATCCTCCTTCTGCCCTACTTGCTTCTTTGCTGTGCTCGGGCTTCAGGTATTAGTAATAACAGCCAACCCTTCGTTGGGCTTCCTTACAGAGTCCGAGGCACTTCACGCACCTTATTAAATTCTCACAAGAATTTCTTGTTTACTAAGGAAATAACTAAAGCTCAGAGAGGTGAGGAAACCTGCCCCAGGTCACAGAGCTGGTAAGTGAAGGTTGCAGGATTCCATCCTATGTCTGTTCCAAATCCAGATCCCCTGACTAAATCATTCTGTCCCTTTTGTTCCCTCCGTTCTACCTTACCTTTCCAGCCACTGTGTCTGCCTAGCTCTTATTTCCTAGACCCGGTCTGGAGTAAGAACCTGAGGCTTTCACTGGACCTCGTTGATGAGAAGTCTCATCTCTCGACTGGGGCTCCTCCCTCCTGCAAGTGCCCTCCCACATCTGATAGCCAGAGATTCAGTACCTTTTCATATTGAATTTTTCGGGGAGGTTTTGAATGGATTTTGCATTCCAAAATATATACACTGGAGCTTAGGGACTACAGTCAAGCCCATTGCTAACGTTCTTTTTATGTTCAGAAAAAAAATCAAGAAAAATAAGGGCAAGCCCCAAAGGATGGCCACAAACATATTTACATTAGACACTTCTACACTGGTCTATTTAGTTAAGCCCCACATTTTCTCTGTTCCATCATAGGTGTCTATTAATAATTCCAATACCCTGAGCCATTTTGCTAAAACAATGACTAATAGTGTATTTGTCCAAGTATAATCCAGTCTGCTGCAAGGTACAGAAGCAAGCCCTGAATACAGAGAGCCTGGGGGAGGTTAAATTAGAGCAGGTATATATTTGCGGAGGATGCCACTCATGTTTAGATGAAAGTGCCCCGTGCAATACTGTTTTTCTCACATTACGCAATCACCAAGGAGGAAAGTTTCTGACTGAAAGCCAGCTGGAGAGTGAATAACTTGCCAAGCAAAACACTGAGGATCCAATGCTAACATCTCCAGATAATTCTTCTTGGGGCGGGAGGACAATGTTCCTGTGATGAATGAATATTTTGACTTGGTGATTAAGCACAGTTATGCTAGAAGACCTGCCTACATGTCTCCTCCTACAGGGTCCTCTAACACCTTCTTTGCTGCCACCATCTACAGAAGGGGCTCTCCAAAATTGCTTTAATTGACAACAGACCAGGAAATTGAGCCAAAGCTCCAGATGAGACATCTATAATAATAGTTCCTCCTCAAAAGAAACCTGTGATCTTCTATTTGTCTTTTAGTGTTGTGAAGGGGGCGGAACTTTTCCCCGAAGTCTTCACATTGAAAATAGCGGTCTCTATACCATGGCCACGCACTCATTCACTGAGCACCCTCGGGAGATTTTAGCCAATTTTTTCAACTTAACTACCTAAGAGTAAGTCCCTCCTGAAAGAAAAGTTTACAGAGTCCATCGATTCTCTTTTGGCAGGCTGACAACTCCTGGATTAGAACAGATTAAACACAGGGAAGCCTTCCCACGCCAATTCAGAGAAGGTTCTCCCCAGATTCCGAAAGCTTTTCTTAAACTCCGGGAAATGGAAATGAGAAGGGGGAAGGAAAGAAGGTTTGGTGAAAAGGGGGAAATAAACCATGGAGAATAATATTTCCCGAACCGAAAGGACAAAACAATTCAGCTAACATATATTAACCTTTATTCTATGACAGAGACATAAATAATTTTATGAATTCATATGACTTGTACAAAAGACAAAATAAGATATTGCACTAAGTTTAGATATGGGATATTTGGATTTAATATTAGCTAAACAGATAAATATATACAATTTAAGGAATTAAGGCAAAACCAGATGATACTTTCAAACACAACAGAAGGCTTGAAAAATAGGTATAATTAAAAACAAAGGTATCCCATCTCCAGTTAATAAAGTGGTCATGTCTAAGGGAAAAAAATCCCTTAGGTTTTTAATAAAGTGGTTATTATCCATCATGTTAATTCAAGCTGAGCAAGAAAGTATAGGATTTCCCATGGAGGAGGGCAGTTTGGTGGAGGTTTGGGGGCTGAGCACTTAGAACTCGCGTAAGCAACTTTTTCCTTGTCAGATTTATGATCTATTCTTCCTATTAGAAAATATAATTTGGAAAATATGACTCTTTCACATATATAATTAAAATACAACTATGAAGCATTCTTTTTTGTTAAGGGAAGTCATGTTGGTGATATCATAGGGTAACTTTGCGGGCAAGCCATTCGTTACCCTATTTGTAGAGAAGACACAAAGCCAGTCACTGAAAAACAACCCCCAGTTACTGTAAGAGAAAAAAACAAACTGATTCCAAAGGAATAAAAATGAGTGTAATCAATATATCAACACAGCACACAGTTCTTTGGCAGTATCGTACTAACCGTTGATTGAAGTCAGAACTTGAGAGTTTTCTAATTCTTAGACCCGGTTGCCAGTCTTTTCTTAAAAAACAAAGAAATAAAATTCCACACCTGCAACGAATTCAGTGATTCCAGGAAATTAAATTCAGAATAAACCTCGCAGACAGCTTTTGACTGTCACACTTGAGCACAGGTACATATTATGTCTGCTGAGAGTCCCCATCCAAGTATACGGAGACGCACACACACACAAAATAACCTGTGAGACTATGTATTGGTTCAGACAGGCCTAGAATCCTTAAAGAGAATCCATATTCACCCATGAGAAACCGATAAAAGACATCAATCCGAGGATGAGAAAATGATCTTCCAGTAACTCAGGGGTGGGCCACCCCTCCCCTGGATCAACATCATGGAGAAATCAAATCCTATAAGGGAAACACCAGAAAGCCAGAGAACGTGGAGTACTGCCAGCCTCCAACCAAGTTACCTTTCTCCAGTTTCAGGTAAACTTTATCCTCCTTATCCAGGTAGAGAAGCACACCGTTAGTAGCAGCTTCGCGAGTAACGTCTTTGTCCCCAGCAAAGGCAGATATTACTGGCTTCCCATTTAACATCAGGTTAACCTACGAGGGAAAAAAAAAATCACTGAAAACATCTACCAGGGCTAATGAATAATGTCTGAGATGACAGACCCAGTAAAACATCTGATGTTCAGCAAATTCATCCCCAGCGATGGCTGCACTTAGTAGGTCCACTGCCAACCACAGTGGCTGCACTTAGTAGGTCTACTGAGCTGATTTTCTTTTTTTTTTTTTTCAATTTCTCCCATGGAAATTTCCTGAAATGCTTACAAAAGAATACCATCCGTGGACAGCAACCTAGCCTTGGGAAAACTGGCCTCCCTTCAACACATAAATTAAGCTTGCTGTTTTATTTACTTCTCACATTCAATAGCAATCTTTTGGTAATGAAGCAAGCCTGAGGCTTCCCAGTATATTAGAAAAAGAAGTCCAGTGCCCTTTTCTCTGATAAACCCAGATACAGCAAGATTCTACCAACACGTTTTTCAGGTTACTAAACCTGCAACAGGCATAGTGCTGAAGATCATTTGAAATTATGGAATGTGTATGTGTGTGTGTGTTGGGGGGGTGTTCTGTTTTTTTCTTTTTTCCCTGATAATGTGTATTAAAAATAATAAATGTACATTATTAAATGTGTATTAAAAAATAATAATCACCACCATAGTGAAGATTTTAATGATGGATAATTAGCAAGGAATCCATAATTAATAAACTCAAAATTATTAACAAATAATAAACTCAAAATTTTCTCCCGACTACAGTTTTGATTATACTGTGTTAAACATTACATAAATTTCCAAATATCGGGGCTTGAGAAAAGCTTTTCACGCTAGTAAATTTCTTTACTAGATAGTCATTCCTTTTATGTTAAAAAAAACTGCCTAAATTAAATCTGAGGATGATCAATTTGCCCATTCGCTAGGAGCTGTGAAAGTGGTAGGACAGTGTGTAATCCACCTTTCACGTGGCTGTAGTATCCAACACACACACTGAGCATAAGATAAAGAGAATGCTGGAATTCCATAGACATGCATTGGTATTGTTGGGTGTTAGCATATTTGAATATTCTAGGAACTCGTCTTTGAGTGTAAGGTCAAGCCTATTACCTGAGAAAGGACAACACAAAATACGTTGCTAACTGTGGAACTGAAATTTCTAAGAATTCACTAGTTTTCGGAGTAACTGAGGATAAACTATTTAAAGCATATGCAGAGGAACGCCCTTTCGTAAAAAGTGTATTTTTTCTAATGGTTAACTGTGTAGCTCAAAATTTCTAACAATGATGGCAAATTTGTTTTATTTAATACGTACTTGTAAAGTTCTGCTAGTCTTACAAGTTTCTTCCTTACAAGTTCAAATAATTTTTGCACATTTAATGAAAGCAAGATTTTATAAAGAGATTTGTGCCACTGAGTTTTTAACTAAGCCATGTTCTCTAAATGGTTGGTTGTTATTAAGGTAATACATTCTACTCTTTATTTTTCTATGCTTCTTGTCATAGCCTTAATGGATGTAATAAAGAAGAAAACTGGAAATAAAGTGTTTTAAAAATAAACTATAAAGATGGTTGTTTATTTTTCTAATGAAAACACATCTTTGGATAAACACTTAAATACATAACCCACTGCCAATAAACACTGCCGTTTGGGGGTAGAGAGGGAGCAGTTCAAAACACATACCTGGATTGTTTGGCTCTGGTAGACTTTAATTACATGAAAGCTGAAACTGTAAATTCCTTTTCTTGGTGCTACAAAGACAGACTCCAGGGTGAAAAAATTACCCACGTTTACTAGGATCTACAAATAAAAATAATAAGTAACAGTAAATTATTAACAATAATCTCTTCTGTAAGTTTCCTTCCTTCCTTCCATCTTCCCCTCCCTCCTTCCCTCTCTCTTTCTCTATCTCTCTCTCTCTGTCTCTTTCTCTCTCTTTTTCTCTGTCTCTCTCTCTCTCTCTCTCTTTCTAGCTTTCTTTATTTCTTTCATAAGGAGTTTAAGAAACCATAGAGAATAAAACATTGAGTTCTACTCTTTTCCTCTTTGGTGACTTGGGAAATAGATTTGTGTAATGGAAGGTTTTTCTGTCTTTTAAATGGTAGAGGAAAAAAATAAAGTAACTGCTTTGTATTCAGGCCTCAATTTCCAGCAAGGTCTGATGGCTCTGGAAACAACTAGGTAACACGGAGGACTTATAAATATTAGCTTTACCTTGAGAGTCAGATAAAAGGCATCTGCCCTGTATTTATATTCCCATCCTCTACAAGCCTTTGCAATGTCCAGAGATGACGTTTCCAAGACAGCCAATCGGCATCCATGGGCTCTCTGCAGTCATTCCTGGACATATCACATAGAGGCCTGGGCACCCCCTCCACCCTGTGACATAATCCATGACTGAATAGTGCACAGACTAATCTGAATGCCTGGCCCTCCCCTGAGCCTCTGCCAAACCTCTCCTAAGATCCATGGCCATTTTTTCAGTCCTGTGCCATCTAGGCCTTAATTATAATATTTTGGCAATGACTCAGCCTTTGCAGGCTGCCAAAAGTAGAGCATGAATAAGGACAGACTGTGAAATCGGTGGCCTTCTTGTGTTCCTGCCAGTGTTATCCGTTATCCTCTTCTCAATCACCTGCTCTTTATTTAAACTTCAAGGGTCAAAAATGAAAAGTAAAATAAGGCACTATTTCCTAAGAAAGCAGCAATGCATTTTGTATTCCAAGATGTGCAGCCTGTTTCTATTGCTTATTAAATTAACTCTGAATTTCAATAAGTGACCTCTTAATCCAAATTTGCAAATGTCACATAAGTCAGTCCCTTCCTATGAGAAGGAGAGTGAGAATGTTTGCGGGTGGGAAGTTGTAAAATGACTGGGGTTTATTCCATTTCTCTCCAAGAAATGAATATATAACTGGCATTCAAAAAAATCGGATGTCCCTATAAGGATACATTTCCACTGTATCAGTGGCAATCTGCCACTATCTCTTGTAAATGCTACATTCGTGCCAATATTAGGCCTTTTGCATAATTCCCTAAAAACATACTATCATCTCTGAGCAATGCACCAGAATAGAGTAGCGGGTCAAGCTGATGTACCAGGTTCAACCCTCGACTTAAAATACATGTATGTGTATAATTTTATTCTGAGAGTTCACCTTCTTCCAAATAACCCTCAGATTCTTTCTCTGACTTGATGATCAATGATCTTTCAGCAACGAATCACCAGCTATGCAATAATCCCCAGCAGAGCTGTTACAAAGATTTTTCTCAAGCACATTTAAAATAATTTGAGGTACTTAGCAGGGACTTCCTGACTCACATACAAGTAGCATAATTCATTAGCAATAATGGAAGTGTCTGATTAGTGTTGACTACACACAAGGCTGGATGTTGACTCTACATTGTAACTGGAGCGTCCCAGCACATACGGATTTATAATTAAATGTGTCTTGTGTTCTCTGAGATGCATGGTTCCCCAAACAGAAGAACAAATCCTCTCCTCTTCTAATTGACAGAAAGGTCACGGAAAAGAAGGCATTGTACAGTGCCATGTCCACAACGTCCAACATTTAATTAATGCACTGAAATATAAACCAGGGGTGGTGCTAGACTTTATTTCCATCAGGATGGAAAATACTGCACCAAAACCCCAAAGGGGCTGCTTCATTCTTTAAAAATTATAGCTATCTGATAGGAAGCCCCAGAGAAGCATTCTCTGCCCGGCCAGCTGGAGAGTGCATTACTTAGGAACAATTAAGTAAGGAATGGAAATGTCCCCTCTTGCCTTCCCTGGCACACACTGCAGTACCACTTAACCTGTGTTCCCACACATGTGTCTTTGCATACAACTGTGCATTACGCAAGTGACTGTGGAATTTAAAAGACTCTGGGTGCTGTTAGGGTTGAACTTACAGCCCCGGAGTCAGTTTCCAGTTTTAAGACTGCTTGCTAAAGCTAAGCTGATACCCCTGGGGTTTCTCAGCAGCCAAACCCCAGAGCTCCAGCCACAGATTTCATCAGTTCCTCTCCACCCCCTACCCTCAACCCCAAGTCTGTCTTTCCCCAGTAATTTGCAATTCTCTGAAAGGACCGGAGCAGGGGAAGGGAGCACCGGCTCCCCAGCGCTTCCCAATGGGAGCTCCCTGCAGCTGCCCTCCCTCTCCCACCACAACTTTTCTCCAAGTACCACAGAAAGGCTTTCCGCTGCAGCGGTGCCTGCAGCGTGTGAGGGGATCCTGGCAGCAGAAAGGTGGGCGAGACCTGACCCACGCCATCACTGCCCGCCCTCAGCAGCCACCTGCGAGAGCTCTGCAGAGAACGTGGACCCCCAAAGCTCTCCTTGGGGAGAAGCTTCTCCAGCTGGGGGGGGGGGGGGGGGGACAAATCATTTATCCGGAGACCGCGAGGGGACCGCGCTGGAACCGCCTGGGCGGCAGCTGCAGAGGAGTCTGAGCCGGGGGTGCCAAGCTCTGGCCAAGAGATTTCGAGGTCCAGGGACCAGCCTCCCGCCAGCTCCTATGGACCTGTTGCTGTGAAACTCGCCCCAAGCTCTTGTGGCTGGGCTCTGCGCTCCCAGCCTCTCCCCCTCCTTTCTCTCCGGAGGCCAGGAGGGAATGCGGGCAGGGGCGGTGGTGGGAGAGACAGAAGTTCCAGACCCAGACCTATTTGGGAAGGCGAGTGCCGAAATGATCCTCCACACCCCAGTCAGACCAACTTAGCCTGAGCAGGCAGCCTGGGTCTCTGGGCTGCCAGAAGATCGACCCCCCACCCCACCATCACCGCCCATACCCACACCCGGTGCCCTGCATCCCTCAGGGTCTGACCTGATCGAAGTAAATGATGCGCGTCTTGTTGCTCATCTCCGACGGCTCATGGTTGGTGCTCCGCACCGCCGAGAAGGCGACCTTGGAGTTGGCCGCCCGGACCGAGATCCCCAGAGGGGAGGAAGAGGAGCCCTTGGAGTCCGTGGCCGGGTTCGAGTCGCACACCACCAGACACTTGCCCTCCAGCACAATGGGCTCCGTGTCGTTCTGTGCCCAGACGGGCAGCGCCGGCAGGGTGAGGGCCAGCAGCACGGCCGGCACCACGGACAGCGCCCGGCTCCCGGAGCCCATGGTGAGGCGCGTGGGCAGCCGCAGCCGGCAGACGCTCCCGCTCGCCCGCTTCGCCTCCAACCCCGGGGCCCCGGCGCTCGGGAAGATGCCAGTGGCTAGATCGACAGCGCTGCACGAGCGGCGGCGGCGGCGGCGGCGGCGGCGCGCACACTTCCCCCAATTCTGTGGTTTGAAGTCAAAGTCTCCGCTCGCGCTCTCTCGCGGGCTCTGTTACCTTTGTCCTTTAAGGAGCTCATGCAGAACCCCCTACCCCACCCTCCTCCGCCCAAGAATCAGCCCTGCCTGGGGCCCCTGCACCCACCCTTGTTCCTGGACATCTAAAAGTCACCACACCCTCACATTCACAACTCAGAGAGGAAAACGGTAATAAATTCTCACCCCAAACCCAAGCACCGCCAGGTGGACGACGGAGCAGGAAAAACAAAGGAGACTCAAAGAAAAGCCTCGGGGGAAGGTGGGTGCCGAGCGGTGCGGCTGTCGGTCCTGTACGCGTCCGGCTTGCGGCAGGGACGATTTACAGAGGCAGAAGGTGTTCCCCGGACTGAGAAGAACGCGAGGCTGTGTTCATGGCCAGGACTCCGGCGACTCCCACTTTCGCCTCGTCCGCAATTCCCCACACCTCGGCGCCTCTCGGACGTCGGCAGGTAGGCAGCAGCCAGCCGGGTCCCGGGCGCGGAGAGCACCGGTCCGCGGGATCAGTTCCAGGGCGCAGGGCGGCTCGGCGGCGGGGTCCTCTCCAGCCGCTGCCACGCGCCCCGAGTCCCTGCGCACAACTTTGTCCTCGCGCAGCCGGGAGGGCGCCAGGCGGGCACACGCGCGCTATTTATAGGAGCGCGGCGTCCGGCCGGGTCGGCCTCCAGCTCACGCCGCTGGCTCCCGGGAGAGGGGGAGAAGGAGTCGAGCGACCCCAGCGAGCGGCTCCCGCCCGGCGTTGGACACACCCCGGGGCAAGCGCGGCTCACACCGCTGCTGTCTGCCGAGGTCCGGGGCCACCCAGCCCGGGGAGCGCGCGGCGCGGAGAGTGTGCGCCCAGAGGGACGCGCGCACAGCCCCGCGCTCGCCCAGCTCGGCGCCTGCTCGCCCCTCCTCGGTCTGGGCGGGCAGAGGGGGCTGCGGCTCTCCTCGCCCCTCCCCAGCGCCGGACTCCGCCGCCGAGCGCTCTCCGAGCCGAGCGCGGGGCTGCCCGCCGGGGCCGTGAGCCGGCTGCGCGCTGCCCGGGACCGGGGGACCCGCCGGCGTCCCGACCGCGGCTGGCCCAGAGCCGGCCCCAAGGCGCCCTGGCGCCTGGCGAGCTCTGGGGAGCCTCGGGGCGGACCAAAGCCGGCGGGGGCCGCTGCGACGAGGTGCCCGATGCCTTCCGCTCGGGGAAAACGAGCCTCAGACGCTGCAGGGGCGAACCCACCCGCACCGCGAACCCACCCCAAGCCAGGCCAGAGGAAGAGTGAGAGAGAGTTAACAAGGCAAGAATAAGTCCTCCGAAACCGTACCCCTAAAAAAAAAAAAAAAAAAAAAAAAAAAAGCCAACTTCACTCTTGAGAATACAGCACCCTCTTGATGTGCCACCCTCCCCTCTGGGCCACCCCACTGTCATCTTGGCCTCTGATTGGCAAGATTTATCTTCTCCTTTCACAGCCACCACTGGGAGGGAAGGGCTTGTCTCTGTCTGGCTGCGTGAACTTGGCCAAGTCACTTACCCTATCTGTGAGGGCAGGACTCCCCTATGCAAGGTCCTGTCAGCCCTCCAGTTCTATCATGCTTTGGGGTCCTGTCACTCTCTTCCCAAATGCCTTTTAGACTTCCAGCTGACAAAGGGCAGGTACCGAATCTTCTAGCAAAACAGCATCCCCAGCAGCCATTCCTGACTAATTATGAATCGAAGGGATGTTTGTTGAACAATGTCCCCCAGAGAGATGGCTCCCCTGTTCCTTCCTGAGTGAAGGGCATCCTCATGAACATGGATTCAAGCCCCTCCACAACAGAAGCCAGACCTGTATCTTCAGTCTTGAAGGGTCCTTCATAAGGGCTGAGTGTTGAACCATAAGCACCACACTGCACCTCCAGTTGTTAAAACTGCAAATACTTCTACTGCTTGGTATTTCTCTGGCCCCCATTCCCCCATAATCTTGCAACTAGATGAGTCCATGCCTGGAGCCAGAGGCCCTCGCAGATGCTGCTCCAGAACAGTGCTCTGTTGGCAGTGCTGTTTGTCACTGGCAAGTGCTCTTTGTCCTAATGCTGACTATCAGCAATCTAAGCTACAGCCGAAGATGGCCACCATTTCCCCAAGCACTGATGTCCCACCCCAAGCCTAGCACAGCTTTTCACATAAACCCTTCCTACCCTGAGTAACTCTTTTCAGACTCTTACCACAGTCGGTCTGGATAACAGCTGCAATTTCCTCTCACCTGATGCTGTCTTTTGAGAGCAGAGCCTGGATCTAATTTGGTTCCTCTTTCTCTCCTGTAGGGGTAAGCACCCTGCCTTCCTTTTCCAGGACAGCTGCTTAGTAACTGAGACCTGGTTTGTTCAACTGCAGGCTGGAAAGGGTTTGAGAAGAAAAGCTCTGTTGGTGACAGAATTGTTAAGTACCCCATAAGCTATCTTCCCCCACCAACCCCAATATACTCTCTGCATCTTTTCCTTCTCTGGGCATCTTCCTTCCTGCAAGAACTCAGATTTAAAGAAATCTTTTGCCCTCCCTCTTTTCCTCACCAAAAGTATTTATTTCACAGCCCCCAAATCTAGCAGACTGATCATATTAAGGACCCCATAATCATTATGGAATGACTGGATGCTTCCAGATAGAATGGAACATTCATTTACCTAATAGTATAAGCTAGTATAAAGGAATCTCTCTCAGTAAAATTCAAATTCTAAGCCTCCTAGATAACCAGAGATGAAAATTTTGGTTTTCTATAAAAGATGTTCCCCTATTCAGGATGTTGTGACAAGGAGGAACACGGCATTTCCTATTGACTCTTACTAAGAGAAGTGATCTGACGCTGTGAATCATAGGGTCCTGTCTCCCTTCCCACCACAGCTGATTGAACAGGGGTAGCCTGTGCATTCTAGGGCTGTCAAGCCATTTGATACCAGAAGTCCATGACTTGTACATCCTGACTAGCAGATGAGCTGGGGCTGCCAGATTTTCTCTCTTTGGGATCTGAATGAGACACTGAGATGGCCTCCAGTAAGCACTGGGTCCTGCAGAGGAGAGGTCTCCAGTCTCCTGAACTAGCCATGGAAGGGCCGCATGCAGGCTGACACAGAGGAGCATGTTGGAAGAAACAGAAGAACTGACCACACTTACAGACAGAAGCCAGTTCTGGAGACTGTGCACTTCTGGACACAATGAAGGGGGGGTGGGGGGCAGCCAACAGTGAATCTCCAGGCCTGATTCCTACTCACAAGAAGCCCAGCAACACTTTCATCTAAGGTTGGGTTCCTTGAGAACTGCCTGTGTCCTTGCGATAAAACCCATTTCACTTGAGCTCATTTTAATAGCCCACTCCTGTTTCCTCACCATCCCAAATCCTCATTAGAACAACATCCCAGCAATCATACTACATCCGGCCATGCATCTCCTGCCAAAAGACATTAACAAATCCAATCCCCTATCTATGGGAAATGTTGTCCTAACATTTGGGGAAAGGAAGCATCACCTGCTCCTCACCTTCACCTCCAGCCCCAGCATCCCCAGGACAAAAGAAGCAGAATCTAGTCCAAGTCTGCAGCACAGATCTGTTCCTTCCTTTTCCTTTTTTTCAGTTGAAAATGTACTATTAGAAAACCTAGTTGTGTTCTGAGTGTTTCCCTGTTCTGAGATTTCCCGATTGTACTTGATGCCCAGAAATTTTGTTCCTAGACCTCTAATGATTCCATTTCTCTGCAGTTGGGCTCAACTTGAAGTAAATTGGTAAAGTACATTAGAATCTGAACTGGCCTTGCATAGGAAAGACTACTCCCAAGGTCAGTAAATTCCATGACTAATGGTCTAACCATCCCTTAAAGAAACCAAGTTCCAAGCAAGCCCAAGATAGTAAGGATCATGAGCGATTTTCTGTTTCTGAAGAAAATGTCTCCAAGAAGGCAAAGGCAGACACAGGGTATCCACCTCGAAGGACCTTACCTGAAAAATAACCCCATGGTTGAATGCAAGAAGACTCTGTGCATCATGTAGCATACAGCGTCCCAGGTCAGTCAGGCCAAAGGTGGAAAATCGAGAGAGAGAGCAGTGAGAGAGACTCACATCATCACCAGACTAAGGTCCACTGGGACACTTAATTACCCTTTGCTCTCTACAGTGATAGTTATCAGCCCAAGCAAACATGATTCTTCCAGGGAGAATAAGTATCTTGAGGATAAAAAGGCTCTGTGAATAACCTTTATGATGTGAATCCTGAAAGTTTCAGAGCAGTGTTGAGTAAATCCTCAGGACTCCCTCTGGAAACAGCCAGACTACTGACTTGCTTTGTATGAAGAAGGTATTCTGGGGGAAAGTAGATGGGTGATTTAAAAATCATTTCTAATTGATTTTACGATTTAAACGTTGTTTGAGACACTTCATCTCTGCAGTCCCCTCCAATCACCACACTGGACAACAAGGTCCAAGTCTAAGGTGGCAGCAAGCAGGCAGGCTTCTGGGTTATAGTCACAGACAGACTCTAATGCCTCTCTTCAGCCTTCCCATAATGCCCTGTGCTCGGGGCGCCTGGGTGGCTCAGTTGGTTAAGCAACTGCCTTCGGCTCAGGTCATGATCCTGGAGTCCCGGGATCGAGTCCCGCATCGGGCTCCCTGCTCAGCAGGGAGTCTGCTTCTCCCGCTCCCGCTCCCCCCTCTTGTGCTCTGTCTCTAAAATAAATAAATAAAATCTTTAAAAAAAAAAAAATACCCTGTGCTCGTGCCATTCATTATATTTTTCACAATTTCCCAAAGTTGTTGATTTATTTGTTGTGTTTTCCATGCATGATCAACTCCTCAGGAGCCCAGGATTTAGCAGAGAGCCAATAAGCAGGGATGAAAAAACAAGTTTACTGAAAAAGTAACATATCATTGCCCTTATTTCTCATAGAGGAAATATATCATTTACTCTCTGATACAAGTATGACAGGGAAAGTAAAATTCTTTCTAAAATTTTGAGGGGCTTGAAATGTTTAGTCCATCTGTAGTTACTAAGAATGGAAAGCCAATGAAACACAAAGGGGATTTATTGGAAGGACCTTCACAGAGTCCAAGGGCAGAACTGAGCTTTGGGAATGGAATGAAGCCTTGTAGATAACCCAAAACATCGCCTGCCTCTCTCTCCCCCCACCCCCCGCCAACTCTCTCTCCCCCTTCCTCCTCCCTCTCTCTCTATCCTCTTCCTCTCCATCTCTCTATTCCTATCTTTCTCTCCCTCTCCATGGCACATCTGTGTTATTCTTTTGCTCACTGCAATCTAGCTTCCTCTGAAGCCTACATGATGGACAATGACAATGAACACTCCCAGCTTTACACACAGCAGATCCAACCGCCCAGAGGACACCCCAGAATCCCAGGGAAGAGACTCACGGCCCCATCTGATATTAAATGCCCACCCCTTGGCCAGAGAGGCAGAATCTGAGTGCACACCACTGATTCCAGCAAGCAGGTGTGCTGCCGGAGTGGGGCCAAGGGGCGAGGACAGGCCCTACAGGAGAGATGCAAGCGGTATGTAGTGGCGTGGAAAATAAAAGATACGGATTCACCTGTACAGTGTGATTCCATGTTAACGGTAAGTCTGTACAGACACAGATATGCTTGAATAAGCAGAGGGAAAAATATGAAAAGCCAGACAGCAAACTGTTGGCTTTCCAGGAATGGACAGAAGGAAAGAAAACCCCCTATTAAGGTGGCTCAGACCTTTATTACTGGAATGGCCACAGCAAACATATAGGGTATTGTGGTTTGCATTTAAAATATATTTTTCTTAATATTTTAAATTCAATTCAAGTTTGGAGAGAAAAGGAACTAACATGCTTTCTCATATGCGGGATTGGCTGGACAGCAATTTTTTTTATTTTGTTATATTGATCCAACTCTAAAAAATCATTCACTCAAAGTCTAGGAAGACACCCAGACAGGGAAAGCCTCACAGTATACATTTAAGAAGAATAATTACATTGCAACTAATAAAGAAAGCTCTGATCACATCTTAGATTCAACTCGGCACTTTATATAACAGGTAGGGGAAGCCCTAGTTCAGTGCACGATGTGTGCCTGGCCACTGTTAGTTTCTGCTGCATACATGAGGAGGGTCTGAATGCAGAGTCCAGACCAATGGGCCCTACTCGTAAGCATCTCCCGGGAGGCTTACCATCAAGGCAGACTCTCTTTTCCTACTCTGAGATGATGATTTTTAGCCCATGAACTGGGAATATGTTTATTAACTAGCACCTGGTGACTGTGAAGTAGATGGTGCTTTGACTTTGTAGATGCTGCTGGTGGGGTACATCCACCAAGGGTCCATCTGCAGTCGGGCTGATTAGCCTTTTGGCTGAAAACAGGGTATTTAGAATTATCTTCATCTCCTACTAGTTTGATGTCCATGGGGAAAGTTAGAAACCTTCCTTTAGCCAGGAAAAATGCAATCATAAAAATAATATCCAGTTCCTAGCTCCCTGTGGGTCCTGAACAGGGAAATGTATGCAGGGCACCTAGCAGAGTATCGGGAATGCAGGACGGGCTCAATGAAATGTAGTGATTATTTTATGGAATCTACCAATGACTAAAGGTGGGTGATGCACCGCGCACCCTGGCCAAGGCCCATCAACTGCATTGCATTGGCCACAAGTCAACCTCACAGACACTGTAACAGGGAAGGACATAGCGTGCCCACGTGTGAGAGAGACTCGAGGTTCAGACACCCAGTGCAGAGACGGGAAGCAAAGCCGAGTTGTCGAGGCAAGCATCACCACGGGTTGGCGGCCGAACTGCAGGGCTCAAGGCACCAGGCAGGTTTGTGAGTCCCCGACAAGGGACAAAGAGCTCGATTTTCTTTCGCTTTCTTTCTTCCTCATTCTCTTAAGCATTAGGTCTCATCACTCAGAGTATCTGAAAGAAGCATTTAGCAGAAAGAGATTCTCCAAAGTGAAAATTACACAGAAAGTCAAGAAGAGCTGGGCACAGTCATCACAGCAACAGTGGAATGAGAGAAATGTTGCAGTTGTCAAATGCCCAGGGGTCCTCAGAGCCAGTCCTCCGAGCCGGACGGAGGTATCTTAAGGAGCTGGTAGTCCAACTAGTTATTTGGCAACTGGAGGGTCCTAGACACTTTGAAGTGTCCTGGGTTTAACAGGATGCATTTCAGAGAGAAAAGAGGGAAAGGGTTTCATTCCAAAAGGTGACTCTCCTCCCCACTGACTGCACTCCGCGGGCACCTGTCGGAGTGTGAGGCCCACGGGACACGCATTTCTGCGGAGATGGCTTCCTCTCTGATATGAGCATCTTGCATCACTGAGCATGATTCTAGTGTTTATAGAGAAGTCTTTTCCCCACCATGGCCACTAGAAGCCAGCCAACCACTTGATCTGATGCCCAGCAGAAGGAACAGCAACCTGTTTCTCCTCTCAAGGGAGAGCTGACTGGGGTAGCTCCCTGAGAGAATTCCAAGGATTCTCAAGGGCAAGTCTGACTCCAAGCAGTCTCTCTCCCTTGTGCACTACCTTTAGAATCTAATCCTCGAATATAATGCAACTCCACTGGTTTTTTTCCTTTTGTTTGGGGAAAACTAAAAAAAAAAAAAAAAGTTGCTGATAATGTCTCCCAATTATTTGCCACGATTCATCGGAGAGATAGAACTTATGACCCCCATTTCACAGATGGGGGGAAATAGAGGGTCTGAGTGGCTGCAGCCAGAGGGTGCTCTGCTAGTAAGTGGCAGGGGCAGGATTTGACTGCAGGACACCTGTCTTCACGCCCAAAGCTCTTTCCCCGACAGCATACAAGAAAGGTTGAAACAAAAATGCAAGGGGATTCTAGTAGGTTCAGAACTATTTTTTGCCAGTTGAAGGACACCAAACTCAGAAGAGACATTGCTTGTGTTCCCAGACTTATTAATATCAGTAGAGGGCATGTGGGAATGAAACTTATGGCAGAGGAAGAAGATAGGCTTCAAATCACAGAATGTTTAATAAAAGCTACGGACCATAAACGCAAGGTGGAGGAGCATATATATACATGCACGCACACAGGCATACATATTAAATATATTAAATAAATTATATATGAAATATTATGTATATAATTAAATAAGTAGTTAGATCACCTTATGACCTTCTCCTAGCTTTCTGTGCTTTTCATTTAGAATGAAAATGGCAGTTTTACATTCCTTGGTCTTGTTATGTGACTCGGAGTATCTACTACACCGAAAGTTCCATGAGGACAGAGGTGGGCTGCCTTTTCCTTATCATAATCGATGTCCTCAGAACAGTTCCTAGCACAGAGCACAGGCGTATTAGATGTTCATGGAAGTTCGTCAATCAAGTGGTGTGGCACAGAGTCCGACTTTGGCTACCTTCTCTGAGTGTATTTCCAGTTATAACACTAGATAGTTGTAAAAATCAACTTATGTTTTCCCTCTAATTCTCACTAATTATTTATGATGTGTAAGAAGCCATCCTTCCGTACTTGGAATTTAAGATGTTTCTGGAAAAAGTACTGTTAAGTTGCCCTTCCTTTCCTGGACACCCATTTCCACAGCTGTTCTTTGTTTTCCACTCCTCCAGCTGGGTATGAGTGTTTTACTTCTGGCCACCTTACCAGCTCAGCCTCTTTCTTTTCTGTCATGGGGGTTGTGAAAATGCTTCCTTTGCTAGGTGTGGCCTCAGTGAAGCCAAATCCCCCTGCTCTGTCTTTTGCCTGCTAATTGGGTACCTGCAGGATTCCAGGAACAAGTCCAAGGTGAGCCCTGGGCTATGGCTTCTGAATCTGTTGGCTTCTGGCTATTTCAGCTGGTGGCGAGCATCCTGAATGACAAACAGTACACCAACTAACTTGACTTTCTTGGCCATCTGTCTGTTGGCTAAATAACTACCTCTTGGATAGACCAACCCATCACTTAGGCAGCTGGTGTTTTGGCGATTGACTGAGCTGGGTCCAATATTCCCTGACCATAAAAAAAAAAAAAATGAATTTTGCAGAGCTTTACATGGGCTTTGTAGAGTCTTTATAAAGCAAAAATAGATAAGAAAAGCCAAATGAGTAAGGAAATAGATGGACTGTGCTTTAGAGCAAAGCTTTTGAAGGCATGAGTCACTTTAAATTTCGCCCCTTTGTGACTGTATTTTGTTCTCTCTCCCTTTGCCTTTCCATGTTTCCTTTGCTTTTCTTCTTTTCTAACCATCTTCCTATCATTTTTTTTTTCCTGAAGTTCCTAGTCTTATACTCCCTTCAACCAATATTGAATTAGGGCTTGGCGTGTACCCGGTAAGAGTAGCTAACCTAAGTGTCCTCGGGGGCTGTGGCAGGTACACGCTGTTCTTCTTGGTTGCTCAGTATCAGAAACCCCTCCCCACGTCTACAGACTCTTCCTCTTTTATGAAACAGAGCCCGTCTCCCACCACAGAACCCGAACGTGCCAGGTACTCATTTTCCAGCTTCTCTTGCACTTAGGGTGCAAGCGTGTGACCCACGCACTGCAAATCAGACACACCTGCCCCAGACACTGAATGAGAAGTGTGTGAAGGGAGCAGGGACCTCCCAGAACCCCTTCCAGGGAAAGCAGCAGCAGGGGCAGTGACTCTGGGGCAGGAACCAGCATCACGTATCCACAGCAGGTGATAACGTGAGCAGCAGGCTATGGGGTCTATGGTCGGGAGCCCCCATCCCGTCTGGGTGGTCACCGTCCTGCAGCAGAAGCCGGACCAAGGTGTCACTCCCGCCCTCATCACCTCTAACCCGCGTCTCTAGTCTGCTACTGAAGGAGCCAATATATGTTAATAAATTCCTTTTCTACTGAAATGAGTCAGAGTCAGCCTTGGTGGCTTGAAAATAAGAGTCCAGCTGAATACTGGACACTGAAGCTAATCGGGAACCATAAATGGCTGACCCCAGCAGGAGATAACTGTAAAATGCCGGAGGACCTATGACTCCTCTCCAGCAGGCAGCTGCTAGTAAACTTCGTACTAGATGAACCTGGCAATGATCTTTCAACAGAAAGACAAAGTCAGATATTTTGGTGAAACCTTCACTTCTGGATGTTAGCGACTAGTTCAAAAATGTTAGTGAGCTACCCAAAACATGGCTGTGAGATACAGAGAGCTCAAGAAGGATGGCCAGTGTGTAACCTCTTTACTTTTAACTTTCTACTTCTAAGAAGTATTCAGAATACCTGTAATAAAAAGGCTTCCTGTTTCCCCTCTGTGCTCTACATTTTACAGGAATTCAGTGAAGTCACAGATTTAAATAGAACATTGTCTGAGGACTAGGATGGTGTGAATGGGAACAGCATACACTAATACCAAATGACCACATAAGCTCACAGCATCCCGATCCAAGCCACCAGCCAATCAAAATGTTTGAACCATGTAAAATCTGCAGCCTCAGATACCGCCCTCTGTCTCAGAGAAGCATCCAAATTACCTCCTGATGTCCCCCTGCTGCTGTAACTGGGCGCCTTGGTCTCAGCTTAGCCACAGGCTCTGTTTAGTGCCCCAACCCCACAAGCCAAGGTCTTAGGGTGGTGCATCTCATTGGTGGGACCTATATCTAAGCATAGCTGCAAGGGAAGCTGGACATATACGTTCCTGGCATTTTTCAGCTTCTAAAGTGGGAGGTGATCCTTCCTCTCGCCAAGATTCATAAGATGTGCAATTCCCCAAACATAGGGGTTCAGATGCTGGTGGCCAAAACTATCCCCCAAGCCTGACTCCCCACCTTCCCCTTCCATCAGCAGAGGAAGAATCAGACAATAGCCACCAAAAATGGACTATGATTTCTGAAAAATTAAAGTGAAATTATATATTACATTCTGAAAGTACACTTGGCTTGATTCACTTTCTTTTAAGATTCTACCTGTTGTCACCCTATTGCAGTTGTATTCACTAGTGTTCCCCAAAGTAGGATCTTTATCAGAATAACCAAGAAAACATTAAAAATGCTATAGATTCAGGGATGCCTGGCTGGCTCAGTCAGTAGAGCATGTGACTCCTGATCTCAGGGTTGTAAGTTCAAACCCCATCCCATGTTGGGTGTGGAGATTACTTAAAAATAAAATCTTTAGGGTGCCTGGGTGGCTCAGTTGGTTAAGCGACTGCCTTCGGCTCAGGTCATGATCCTGGAGTCCCGGGATTGAGTCCTGCATCGGGCTCCCTGCTCGGCAGGGAGTTTGCTTCTCCCTCTGACCCTCCTCCCTCATGCTCTCTCTCTCTATCTCATTCTCTCTCTCAAATAAATAAATAAAATCTTAAAAATAAAATAAAATAAAATAAAATAAATAAAATAAAATCTTTAAAAAAAAGTTACAGATTCAGAGGGTAAGTCCAGACCCACTGAATCAAATACTCTAAGGATGGGGTCCTGGGAATCCATATGTTAAAGCTTCCTTGGTGATTTTAATATGATAATTAGTGATTAATGTTTAATGATTTTAATGTTTAATGTTGTATCCACCTAGTGCAGGTATCTTTCAAATTTGAAGATGGAAGAAGTATCCTTGGATTAAACTGAGGTCACTTAGCATGGTGGGTGGGCATCTTATTTTTACATGCAAGCATATGCTCCCCTCCATATCAATGCTGCAATTGACAAGGGCAATGTTGATCATTGCCAGGAATGTTCCCAGGAATGGGCTCGTGACCCTGGCCTAGCCGATCATCCTACCCCATGCTCTCAGCCAGAGCAGTTGATCCAGGGATGAACATGTCACCCACGCAAAACCAAGTAGAGCTGTCCCATGGGGATATTATATATGGAAGCAGAGGAGAAAGGACCCTGCTTTTGGCTTCAGAGTTGGGCACCTGTGTTGGCCTCTGGGAGGGACCCGACCGAAGCTGATCCTGCTGTCTCTTCTCTACGTAAGGAAAGCGTGCTCCATTCAGTCCTTGACTGCACTGTGTTTTTCTTAGGAACTCTGATTACCAAGATGCAGTGGGACAGGAAACAGATGTCATTTGCCCAACATCCCATACATCCTATTTATATTTAAAGTGGCTCAAGTTGGATGTCTGCCCCTGGCAACCAAAATCTCTGGAGTAAGAGGGTTGTATTTTGCTTTCACTAGAAAAGAGTAAAAGGATACAGTGGCAAATAAATCACCATGAAATGAACATCTGCCTACTAATTTTTTAGTATTCTTAGCTCTAACCAAGAAGCTACCCTGATTGAGTTTACAAGAAAGTGTTAATAAAGAAGCCAGTCCGACTGGATACCATGACAAGGAAGGGCTAAGTGGCTCAAAGTGACTTTTGAGGGCAGTGAAGTGAGGGCTTCGGCCCCAGTGAGCTGGGGGGAAATGCCTTTAACAAAGGCAATTAAGTAATCAATAACAAGTGCCCAAGTCTTGGACTAAAGAAGCCAACGGTTGCTGTCTGTACCCAGGTTGTTCTGTGGGCTGGCATTGGACGGCCCCAGTGAGGGAGCCGAGCCACAGAGAGGGAAGGGAAAGACAAGTGTTGTTTCCCTCACAGATGGATGTGGGACCTACAGATGTCATTCCAAAGCCCACCAATTCAGTCTCCCCAGAGCTTCCTTTATAACAAGCTGGTGCCAAAGAAGCACAATTTATGATTTTCCGTGGTTTGCCAAAGCTCCATCAAAACAGCCTCTTGAAAACTCTAAGTTCACATTGCTATGGGAACACTGTCATGTCAAACAGAAAACACACGCGCGCGCGCACAAACACATGCGGGAACGATTCTCAAGTTCTATGCAACTTCGCGAATCTGTGTGTGTGCACACGTATGTAGGCACATGTAGGCGCATGCGCCCGCGCCACAAATATCCTAGAAGCAGCCTGCAGATGCTCAGCCTCCAGGCTGCAGATTTGCATGGGGTAGCTCTTTTCAAAAAGAAATGGTCGAAAATCTCTTCACCAAGAGGATCTACAGAAATCGTTCGGCTTTTGGTCAGGAGTGAGGGGCTCCTGTTCGATCCATGAAATGTGGAAGAGAAAAGTGTCATAAAGTGTCCATCACTCTTCCAAATGCCCCTCCCCGTTCCCTTTCTGGGTTTTCAGGACCTGCTTCACTACCTCCTTGCACTCCCCTTTCCTCTCAAGTGCCTGAAGCCCCCTTTCAGTCAGAGAGTTCTGGAACTGTAACTTTCTTGGGAATAAAGAAGGCATCAGTTTCACCGTTCTACAACACAGCATCGAATTCTTTGATGAAAAGTCAGCAGGAACAGAGAACATTTGTCTGGAAGTGGGAGTGGACACTTCTCTAATGATCCCCTAGAATTTCTTCTGGAAGATGGGCTTCCACTTCCACTGCATTGTCACCACCATCACTTGGCGTAAGCCACCACCATCTCCCGCCTGGGTCCTGAAGAGCTTTCCAACTGGTCACCCTGATTCCAGAGGGATTCCCCTCCCCCATTCTCCTCACTGATGCCAGAGGGATTTTAAAAACACAACTTCAACCATATCAATCCCCCAGTGAAAATGTTTCATTAGTTCCCCATTACCAACTGATAAAATCCAAAGTCCTCACCTGTCCTATGACGTCCACTCGCCTCCACCAGCCTTGGTACAGTCTCTCCTCTGCTCTCCACCCTCCAAGTACAGCCGAAGAAGCTGCGAGCGGCCCTTCACATGCAACTTTGGCCCCTTCCATCTCGGGCCCACGTGCACACAGGTCCCTCCACAGAGACAATTCCTCCTCCTGCCTCTGCCCCTTCACCGAGTCACTCCCGCATTTTCTCAAGACTGCTTAAATGTCACTTCCTTCTGGAACCCCACCCCCGCCCCAGATCCGCTCACCTCCGACAACCAGTAGGTTTGGTTTTCTGGGTAACTGTCGCAATTACCATTAATCAGTATATTTCCTTTTCTGATAGTCTATAAACTCCACGAGACCTGTGATCACCTCTGTCTTGTTCAGAATTATAATCCCTATACCCCACACAGTGCCTAGCACCCAAGAGGGATTCAATAATCTTTTACTGAATATATGAGTGAGTTAACAGATTCTGGAAATTGGCACCTTTACCATAAATCCCATAAGGGATAACACCTTGATTTCAGCCTGCTGCGCTGTACAGCACAGTGTGCAAGTATTAATCTGCATGACAGCAAGTGTCCCAAGCCAGATCTCTGCTTGTCCAAAACACATCTGTTAAGTCCCAACTTAAATACTGTCCAGACTTCTGCTGTCAAGATGAAGGAAGGGAAGAGTGGGCACAGGGAACAAGCAAGGAGGAAAAATTATCTTTGCGGATGGACTTACGAGCTGAGAGTGAAAGATTCCAGAAGCCACAGCAAGAGACGTCAAGAGAAGATGGTGGCCAAGCGAGCTTGAAGAATCCCACTGGAGTTAGAAAGCAGACTTGACCTCAGCAAAGGCAGTCAGGGTCACAGCGGAAGGACCACAGGGCACAACTCCAACATGAGGTCAGGGATGATAAGGAAGAATAGATGGCACATTTAGTCCAATAGTGGGTGGAGAAGAGCTTGTGACAAGCGATTCAGAACTGAAGCCAGGATGGAGAGTTCTCAAACTGGGGCAGTGTTCACTTAATTCCCAAAACATGCTTTGGGGGCGTGTGTGCTCTGAGGAGCCATGTCGGGCTGGACTTGATGCCCTGTGGTTTGCTTGATTCCTTCATCCCTCCTCCTCCAAAGACTGAGAGCAGCCTGCATGCACCTCCTTCATTGCACTCGGCACACTCTGGCTCAGGTCAGAGGTGCCCCGTGGGTGTTCTGGCTAGCCCGGGAGTGCTCTGAGGTCATCTTGTTCACATCTGAATCTCCTCCCGATCACAAGGAGGAGCGCAGTGTCTGACACATGGAAAGTGGAATCCTGATCTCTCCCACTTTTAGAGCATTGTGGGGTTTAATTTCATGTGTCAACTTGACTGGGCTGTGGGATGCCCATGTAGCTAGCAAAACATTACTTCTTTTGGTTTTGTTTCTTAGCAGAACCCAGACTAGTAGAGATTTTGGTACCAGGAGTTGTTCTAGAGGAATGGAATTTTATTTTTATTTTTTTATTTATTTGACAGAGAGAGGGAGAGACAGACAGACAGACAGAGAGTAGCAGAGGGAGAGAGAGAATCAGACTCCCCACTGAGTAAGGAGCCCAATGTAGGGCTCGATCCCAGGACCCCGGGATCATAACCTGAGCCGAAGGCAGACACTTAACAACTGAGCCACCCAGGTGCCCCAGGAATGGAATTTTAAAGTTTTCTGAGTTAGTGTCAGAGTTTCTGGAATTGGCTCTCTATTATGACTAGATCTAAAGACTCTATCTCCAGTAGTAAAGAGAGAATGCCATGGTGTGAACTGTTTATAGAGACATGCAAAATACTCTACTGGATATGCTCAATCAACCCCTTATAAGAAGCAAGGAGCCAAGTGATTCTGTATGTGGCACTTTCTAACATTTATGGAAAACCAAGGAATATAATGACATTGGTTGGTTGCTCCTAATGTTTCTAGACAAAGTAATGAAAGAAAAGGGTGACTTCTGGGATTCGATCATTGAATTCAACTGATAATGCTGATTATTCTGATAATAATGACCTAATTATCATTAATACTGATCATAACTAAATCTGATTGATAGTGCTGATTAAAACACTGATGTGAATGGTTTGGGTCCCACATGATTTATTTTAGAAGAGCCATTCATTCAATGACATCTAGTCAACATTCGCCCTATGATTTACTTTCAACAATCAGGTACCACATATGCTCCACATTCTTGCTGCCCCCAATCCATTCTCTTTGCTACAAAAAAAAAAAGTGATTGTTTAAAAAGCCAAATATTCCCATGCTTAGAATAAGAAAGATTACTTACTGCCAGGCTTTGCAGATTCTGTCACCCACTTTCCATCCTTGTGCTGAAATACCACAGCTTTCCCTCGGGTCCCCACGTGGACCACACTCCTTCTCACCTCTGGAACCTTCCATGAAAGTTCACTTGTCTCAGTCACATTCATTTTTCCAAGCACCACTGCCCAACAGAACTTTCTGTGATCACTGGAATGTTCTAGATCTGCACTGTCCAACATGGCAGCCGGTAGCAACAGGTAGCCATGAAGCTCCTGAAATATGGATAATGCAACCGAGGAACTCAATTTGAAATTTTATCTCACTTTAATTAATTTAAATGTAAAGAGCTACATGTGGCTAGTGGCTACCATATTGGACAGTGCAGCTCTTGAATTCAGCTCAGATGCCTTTCCTCACCCTCCAATTTTAGGAAGATATATATATTAACTGTACTTTTTAATCATAGGATTTATCACACAAATCCCATATGTTATTAGTATGATTATTTATCTTCAATTTCCTCTGCTATCCAGCAATTTCCATGAAGTCAAGGGGCAGGTCTGTCTTGTTCCATATTGATGTGGTCCCTAAAGCCTAGTTCAAGTGCCTGGTACAGAGTAGACAACAGTATTTGTGAATGAATGAGATTCTGTGACTATATGACTTCAGAAAATTGTCGCATGTTTCTAAGACTCGATTACTTCACCTACAAAGTCTATGGGTCCCTTCAAGCTTATGCCCTGTGTAGAAAATATAGAAATGGGGCACTAGATAGAAAGTTCTAGACGTTACTTAACACCATTTTGCCACAATGACTTTCTGTAAAGCATTTCAGAAAATGGCCAGACTTTATAGTTCAAAAACCAAATATGTTGGGGTGCCTGGGTGGCTCAGGCAGTTAAGCATCTGACTTTGGCTCAGGTTGTGATCTCAGGGTCCTGGGATCGAGCCCCACATCAGGCTCCACACTCAGCAGGGAGTCTGCTTGTCCCTATCCCTCTGGCCCTCCCCCCGCTTGTGCTCTCTGTCTCTCTCGCAAATAAATAAATAAAATCTTTTTTAAAAAAATATGCTCTGAAATTTTATCAAAGCACATTTCTGCCACTTCATTAAGGCACACAGTATCTATACAATCCATATTTGACCACTGAAACAATTCAGTGGGGTGACCGTTTATATTTTGCAGAACTGGAAAGCTTTTCAGACTATAAGTTAAAATCTGGGGCCTCGGGCGCCTGGGTGGCGCAGTTGGTTAAGCGACTGCCTTCGGCTCAGGTCATGATCCTGGAGTCCCGGGATCGAGTCCCACATCGGGCTCCCTGCTCAGCGGGGAGTCTGCTTCTCTCTCTGACCCTCCCCCCCTCTCATGCTCTCTATCTCATTCTCTCTCTCAAATAAATAAATAAAATCTTTAAAAAAAAATTTTTTTTAAATAAAAAAATAAAATAAAATCTGGGGCCTCAAAATGGGAGAGACACTCTGGTAATCACTTCACCTCTGCTTTATGCAACCTAGCAACTAATAAAATATGGATCAGAGAGATGTAATATCAATTTATAATTATCTTTTACTTCTTACTACTTTTGGTAATAACTTTCATGGCTTTAATATCACACACTCTTCTTTCAGAACAAAATAAACCACCCCAAAAGTGTAGAAGGGTTCATTTGGCCAAGTTGTCAAATAAACTGTAAAAACAGTGGAAAGATGGAGGGTCTACATTGAACCTGAAAAGTTTATAATGAATTTAAACTTGGCAAGGGTCTTGTATACAATACTAAGTTAATTGCCTATTTTTAAGATTCAGGATTTAGAAAAATCACAGCCCTCCTTTAGAACTAGTTTAAAATCCATCCTTCTTTCCATACTGCCCTAGCCATGCTAAGGCCCTCTCTCCTCTTTGCCTGGGGTAATGCCTAATGAATGATAATGGGGACATCAAAGGCAGCATAGCACAGTGGTCAAATGCTTGGATGAAGCTTGGATGAAGACTGCTTATATGTTAACCCTGACCTCAGTTTCCTCATCTGTAAAATGGGGATAATCCGAATAACTACCTCTAGAGTTGGCGTGAGGATTTAATGGGGTAATACATGTGAAGCTTGACACAGCTTATATACATCAAAGAATATCAACTATCATGACAACAGTGAGAGAGGAACATGCGCAGATCTGTCTGCAAAGGTCTTATAATTGGCAACTTTGTAAAATAGTGTTAAAAAATAAATTAAATAGTGTTGTCAATAAGCTTAATGTGCCATGCTTTCTAGTGGCCTTTATGTTTAATTTAGTAACTGCCATTTATCAAGCACACACTGAGTACCAGGTATGCAAAATCTTATTAAATCGCCCCAATAACCCTGAGAAGTAATAGCAGTTGTACTGGTAGTAGTATTAATTGTTGTAGTGGTAATCAGAATGGAATAATACCTAGCAGTCTTTGTGTACTTACTGCTCCTAGCACTGCGATGAGCCCATTACATACATGACCTCCTTCAACCCCCCCTTAGCAAACCTAGAAGATTAGAATGATAGTTACTGTCATTTTAGAGAACGTGGGCTATAGTCCAGAGGGCTAAGTAACAAGTCCAAGATTAGACGGTCTGCGTGCGGGAGAGCTGAGACAGGAACCAAGTTTGGCTACTTCCTGATAGCTCAATTCTACTGTCTTAGGAATTTGGAATTTGAAAACAGAGTATGTTTCCATAGTCACATACTGCTGTTTTTTATTAACAGTAAAAATATGAACCAGATGATTATGTGAACGAGGGCTGGGGCTGGGTGAGGAAAACAAGGTGTCTAGGATGCAAAATCCAATGAAGCACTCAGTCTCAGGAAGAACCCAGAGCAGCTGGGATGGAACTAGAAATCTCCTGTGTGTGTCACTGGGAATCGTGCCAAGTGGAGTCACTCATCCTTCTACTCTTTGGTTTTAAAACCTATGCTTTCTGCCTGTTAGGGACACAGCATCATATAATGGACCTGATTTAGGGTGTCTGTTGAACCCCAGATGATGGCACCCCATCCTCCCAGGATGTCCTCTCAAGCATCTTGAGTTGCATCTTCGAAAGCCCATTCTTTACTCTATCGGACTGGCAGCTTGAGGGGCTGTAGAAAGCAGTATGTCCAGAGCCACACCTCTGTTACTGTAAAGTGGTCCACCACCATATTATGCAAGATCCCGTGCTCACGGATCAAAAATTATAAAGCCTTGGGACATGGTGCTGGTAGAGACCCTGTGAGCGAGAACAGGAAAAGCCAGCCTGGAATAGATACTGAAACCAACCAAGATGAAATGTTGTACCTTCCATGTAGGAAGGGAACTAATGTAATCATTTTACCACCAAGTGGCTGGTGGGACTCCTTATGGCATGGTACTCTATCAGGGGCTCAGCATGCACTGCTGCTGGCAGATTAGACGTCCCGCAGTAGCAATAGCTGGATCAGCCTTGTTGATCAAAGAGTCCTGCTTGTTGGGCCCATGCATACTTTCGATCCCTGCCAGCACAGGGCGGCCAAAGACAGATATGGGCCGACATCAACTAGCTGAGTTATTCTGTCTCCTTGATTATTTGGTGCTTCCTCCCTGGTGGTTGCTCTCTGGTGGCATTAACATGTAATACAAAGATTTTCATACTTTGTACCTGCTCCCATAATTCAACCCCATGTCATATTCCCAAATCATCTTGATCCCATTCTTCCAATCTTACTCCTTTCAGGACCCCAACCAACCATTCAAACCAATCTTCACCATCCAAGAGTCCCTATTCTACCCTTTCAGCACAAAGTGGATAATGGAGTGCACTGTCCAAAGCTCTACCCTTAGGAGGATTTCTCTTCACTACTGTTTTCTGGAACATCTGAGAGCATACAACAGCTTGCTCCCATAAAAATGGGCCAACTCATCCATGAAACAAATTCGGTCCCTTTTGTTCTTTATCAGCTGGTCATAAGAGAACCTCCAAGTAGCCACAGGTGCAAACTGATGGATGATCAATGGTATAACCCCGTTGAATGACATGGCGGACTGGGCCACCTATTCATGGAGTTCACTTGCGCCCTGTGGCATTGCTCCTTCCCAATCCTAGATATTCCATGCACATCTTGCAACGCATTGCTGATGAGCCTGATAGATCTTGGGTCATGACGGATAGCCTTGACCACATGGTCACTTGATATCCCAGGATCAGGAACCTCATCTGTACCAGGGTGAGTAGCATGCCAGGAGCTGTTTTTTAAAATGGTGTATAATTCTCTGCTGAAGATAGCCTGGCTGTCCTCCAGAAACCTAGGGCTCTGCATCATTATTTTTCTACTGGAATTTGCCGTAAACTCCGTTTTGCATCCTTCCCCACAGCAGATACTATCAATGCCATATGGGCTGTCAGGTCATATGACCCAAACAGCAGGACAGCTGCACTGAAGTCTGGATCTCTGCAGGGTCTTCTGCTCTGGGCCCTCCTCACTGCTGGAAGCTCTGAAATTATGATTCCCCATTCAGTTTCCCACCTTGAGAAAAGAGAGCCAAGCCTTTATACCTCCTTGACAACAAGTCATTGGAATCAGGCTCCCTCCAGGGCAACGAATCTCTCTTAAGCTAAAGGAAACCCAGAGAGCAACTCAACTGAGAGCCACTGACCACCAACACTTCCGGTTGCTGCAGAAAAAGATGCCTCAGTCCCAGAAGGGGAACCTAGGTAAGAAACCACCTCACCCACTACAGGATCTGTATGAAATGCCTAAAGGAAGTTGGCACAGACAGAAGAATTAAGCAGAGCATGGCTAAGGTAGAAGCCCACGTACCCCAGTGAGAGAGAGAATCAGCTACAGCGAGACAGACACACTGACTGTTTCTCAGTTCTTCCCTAACCGTGGTTTCTATAAGTACCCCATGTCTTTAAAATAACTTATTTTTCCACAGCGCCTGGGATCGAGCCCTGCATTGGGCTCCCTGCTCAGCAGGAAGCCTGCTTCTCCCTCTCCCACTCCCCCTGCTTGTCTTCCCTGTGTTTCCTCCCTCGCTGTATCTCTCTCTGTCAAATAAATAAATAAAATCTTTAAAAAAATAAAAAATAGGGCGCCTGGGTGGCTCAGTTGGTTAAGCGACTGCCTTCGGCTCAGGTCGTGATCCTGGAGTCCCTGGATCGAGTCCCGCATAGGGCTCCCTGCTCGGCAGGGAGTCTGCTTCTCCCTCTGACCCTCCCAACCCTCCCCCCTCTCATGTGCTCTCTCTCTCAGTCTCTCTCTCTCAAATAAATAAATAAAATCTTTAAAAAAAATAATAAAATAAAATAAAATAAAAAATAAAAATAAATAAAATAACATTTTCCCAACTAACCTCATTGGATTTCTGTTCCTTGCCACTGAACATTCTATAAGTGTCTGTGGAATTTTCTACCTATTGGCTGTAAGTAATTTGGATAATATAATAAGAAATCAAACTTCCATGGTTTGGGAATGCAGTTCAAAAATGAGCACAATATATTTATTGTTCTTTTAAAGGGTTCTTTTAGTTTTAGTTTAGTATAACATAAGATAGAAACTGAAAAGGCATATGAAACCAAGGGTCTGACTATATAGTAAGACAACCCTCAAAACTAACTCAAGTAATTTAAGGGTTTTATTTCATCAAGAGCATGGTTCTAATAGCATACACACAACTTATTTCCTAAACACTATATAACACAAGATGTGTGCATTGTAAAAAAATTTTAAGCACCAATCAGGGATATGGTCACTTACAGGATCATCTGTATCTGTTTCACCTTTATTCCCCATTAATAACACTATTACTGTTATTGATATTGTTCTATTGGTTAGCTATTGCTGTGTAACAAACCACTCCAAATCTTAGTGACTTAAAAGAATAAGCATTTATTATTGCTCATGCATCTAAGGGTCAGCTCAGAAGTTTGTCTGGTCCCTGCTGTGCTTACTTATACTTCTAAGACCAACTGACCCTCAGGTGGGTGGTACTGCTTGACTGGACTCTCTCACACATTTTTAGTCTAGGATGACCTTAACTGAAACCACTGGACTCTTTTCTATATGGATATTTATTTTCTAGGAGGCTAACCTGGGCTTGTTCTCTTGTAAGAGGCATGGATCCAAGAGACTGAGCTGGAAGTATTTAATGCCTCCTGCAACCTAAGCTTGAACTGGCATATAGTCATGTCCATCATATTCTATTAGCCAAAGCAAATCACCGAGCAAACCCTGATTCAGAGTGGAAAAACAGATTACTCTCCATGATGGGAGGAGCTTCAAAGTCACAATGCAAGGGGCATGGATACAGAAAGGAGAATGTTTTTGGAGTCATTCTTATAGTCTATCACAGCTATAAAGATTAATATCCTATTTAACCACTTGTTACTTGTGTGACCATAAATAATTTAACTACCCTGCCTGGTCCTTATTTTCTCAATGTATAAAATAGATAATAATATAAAACCTATCTCAATGTTGTTGTAAGTATTAAATAAGGCAACACATAAAGTGTATATCACAATGTCTGGAACATACTCAACAAATACTAGCCATTATTTCTTATTGATATTATTTATAAGCCTCCTCATGCATATATTAAAACTTTCTTCATAGATCCGTAAGTGGTGGATAGGCATGAATGAAGTGGAGATGACAGTGTGCCCGGAAGTGAGGAATAAATGCCCTGACATTATATTCCACCAAGCTAAATTCTCTCTGGCCTAAACTATTTCTTGATGAGTAGATAATTTCATAATTATCTATGCCAAAATGAAAACTTCACAAATGGTTATCCAAGATGGGGAAGACAGAGTTCAAAGTGCAGCTACAAAGATGTCAAAAACAAAAGCTGGATGGATTTGAAAATAAATGCACTGCTTTTGCATTTGGCTTTATTTGCATTTTACATTAGTATTCTGTATTAGTACAGAACAGTAGCTAACCTAATCTAAATTTACAGCTTGTAGAACAACTGGGTTACTAACAGGGCATAGGCACTTCCAAAAATATTACAAATGAAGGGAAATTCTTCTGTCCTAATTGAGAACAGAGTCAGAGAAGATTACAGGCAAAAAGAGACTAATTTCCAAATATAGTTTTATCCCCATAGATGTCCCCTTTAGCAAGTTCACATCACTTCAGACTTTGAATTCTTTGCTGAGTAGTTTCTTTGGCCTCCACTATTGTATCAGTGTTTATTCAAGGTCTCTTCTTTTTCATGATGACTAATTGAAGTAAAAACTTAAAAACAAAAGCTGTACATGTATATTAGAAAGTGTTTGAACATCAACCTAAAATTAAATATGGTAAAAATATAATTTCCTATTATGAACAGCTAGTTGCCCACGAATTTGATAACTTACATGAAATGGACCAAATCCTTAAAAGGTGGAAACTGCCAAGACTCACACAAGGAGAAATTAATAAACTGGATAGGCCTACATCTATTAATTGAATCAAAAACTAATAGCCTTCTAAGAAAGAAAGCACCAGGCCCAGAGGGTTTCACTGGTGAATTCTACCAAAGATGGGAGAAAGAAATGACACCAAGCTTCTACAATCTATTCAAGAAAAGAGAGCAGAAAGAATACTCTCTAACTCATTTTATGAAAACAGAATTACCCTAATACAAAAACTAGGTGAAGAAATTATAAGAAAGGAAAAACTACAGACCAATATCTCTCATGCACATAGATGAAAAATCCTCAACAAATATTAGCAAATGAAATTGTATAAAAGAATCCCACAGGGCACCTGTGTGGCTCAGTTGGTTGAATGTCTGACTCTTGATCTGGCTCAGGTCTTGATCTCACAGGCTTGAGCCTACTTAAAAAAAATTGGGGGTGGTGGGGGAGGAATCCCACTACTAAGTGAGATTTATTCCAGATACAGAAGGCTGGTTTAACATTTAAAAATCAATCAGTGTAATTCACCATATCAACAAGCTAAAGAATATAGCTCACATAATCATATCAATTGATAAAGATAAAAGCACTTGGGGATACCTTGGTGGCTCAGTGGGTTGTGTCTGCCTTCAGCTCTGGTCATGATCCCAGGGTCCTGGGATTGAGCCCCACATCAGACTCCCTGCTCAGCAGGGAGCCTGCTTCTCCCTCTCCCTCTGCCCCTCCCCTCACCGCTTATGCTCTCTCTGTCAAATAAATAAAATCTTTAAAAATAAATAAATAAATAAAGCACTGGACAAAATCCAACACCCATTCATGATTTAAAAAAAAAAAAAAAAAAAAAAAAAAACCTCTCAGCAAACTAGGGATAGAGAAGAAATTTCTCAATTTCTCAATCAAATTAAAGAACATCCACACAAAAAAATCTACTGCTAACATCATACCTACTGGTGGAAAATAGATACTCCCCCTAAGATTGGGAACAAAGCAATACTGTCCTCTCTTGCCACTCCTATTCAATATCCTACTACAATCCTAGCTAGTGCAATAAGATAAGAAAAAGAAATAGACGGGAAATAAATGGTATATAGATTAGAAAGAAAGAAAACTGTGTTTATTCATAAATGACAGGACTATCTATGTAAAAAATCTGAAAGGATTGACAAAACAAACAAAAAACCATCCTGGAACTAATAAGCAAGTATTGAAATAGAAAGATTATAAGATACAAGGTTAATACACAAAGGCCAATTTCCTTCTTATATATCAGCAATTGGAATTTAAAATTACAAAATAATACCATTTACAAAAGTACCCAAAATAAGTGAAATACTTTAGGATAAATGTAACCAAATATAAACAGGATCCATATATAAAGAACAAAATCTCTAATGAAAGAAATCAAGGAAAAACTAAATGAATGGCAACATATTCCACATTCATGGATTGGAAGATTAAATATTGTTCAGATGTTAATTCTCTACAACTGATCTATAGACTCAATGTAATTCAATCAATAGCCCAGCAAGATATTCTATAAATAATGACAAACTGATTCTAAAGTTTATTCGGAGAGACAAAAGTTTAGCCAACACAATACTGAAGATGAAGAACAAATTTGAAAGAATCACTCTACCCAATTTTAAGACTTACTATAAAGCTACAGTAATCAAGACAGTGTGGTACTGGTGAATGAACAGACACATAGATCAATGAAACAGAATAGAGTACCCAGTAATAGACCCACATAAATTGAGTCAACCAATGTCTAATAAAAGGGCAACAGCAATTCTTAGCATAAATAAGAAGGTACCAAGCAAAGGTAAGTTGGATGGTTAGTCTTACTACAGAAGATTGGTATGTGTCTGGTATGTGTCTAAGTACACACCAGAAGTCGTGGTATGTACTTAGACACAACCCACAGCCTAAAACACAATCGTTAGCCACAGCCCTCAGTAAATCAAACACAGAAACAAGACAACAGAGAACTTCTTGAGGGGCTATTTGGCCTAACATGCCTTTTCTATAACCAGACTACTATGTTGAGGCTTCCTTGACTATGACAGCTGGGGGTTCACTTAAACAAAAATAATATATTCACTCTCTCTTTTAATAAGGGAACTCTAGCAATGGAAAGTTTCAGAATCAAAAGAGATCTTTTCTTTGTTGTCTTTTTTTTTTCTTGTGGCCATTGAGTTTTTAAATTCAAATAGCCAAATGAGAAATCAAGCTATATCCAGATCACGATGCTACCAGGTATATAAAAGAATATTAAAAGAAATGCTTCAGAACCCAGGGATCCTTTGGACCAAAGGTAAGAACACAGATGTGGTCACTTGAAGAATCTTAAGATGACCCCTGTTCTCTGACAAAGTTAATGAGACCAATGTATAACTGGATATACCTGATTTAGTTGTAGCCTTCCTTTGTCCTTTTTTGGAAGCAATGACACAATCTGCTTATGCTGGCATTACATGAGCATCAGTGATGTGTCATTCCAAGAGCAGAAGAGAGAAAGTTTGAAAGAGAGAGAAAAATCAAAGGATGTTTATAATGAGAAAATTACGTGTTAAAGAGGAAGGCAGCAATTCTTGACAATATTATAAGAAAATTCTTAAAATAGCAGCAATTTTTTCTTGTTAACAGCATTGGAAATAAGAGAGCAGCAGTATTTTGGTGAGCATGATATTTTTATGTTAGTAATAAGTTGCCAAGAAGATAACTGGGAAATTGCAGACTTTAGGAATTAGGTTCATTGGTCACATGTACCATCCTTCCCAGGAAGAAAGATTTGTCTGAAGTTTTCAAAAAAGTGAAAGGAGCCGAAATAATCCATGCTTATTATTTGTTCAGATTCTGAAACTTAATTGATGTCTTTATAGGAAGTGAAGTCTCCATGGGGACTTCCAGTCTCATCCTGGCTCTACCCCTTATAAGCTCTGGGACTTCAGGGGTGCCTGGGTGGCTCAGTCGGTTAAGCGCCCAGCTCGTGATTTCAGCCCAGGTCATCATCTCATGGGTCGTGAGATGGAGCCCCATGTTGGGCTCTGCACTCAGTGATGAGTCTACTTGGGATTCTCCCTCTTCCTCTGTGCCTCCCCCCATACTCAACTCACACTCCTCTCTCTCTCTCTCACTCTCTCTCTCTGGAATAAATAAATAAATCTTTAAAAAAAAAAAGTTCTGGGACTTTAGACAAAGTCTTTAAGCTCTCTGAACCTCAGGATCCTCATCTACAAAATGGAGAAACTACTATTACTTATTTCCTAGGGGTGGCGGAAATATTAGATAAAGCACCTGTTACAGTGCCCACCACACACACAGCCAGCATTCAAACACCTGGGTGTTATTCTGACTGCAGCAGCAACTCACGACGCCTCACAGACCCTCTCCTGTCCCACCACATGTGCCCCATCTCAGGTTTCCTGTTTTACATCCCTTGGCAAATGATCGATGTTGGAACTACAAAGATGTGGAAATGAATTTTGAACACACACCAAAACCTAACTACCCACTGGCATGTCTGTTAGATCACTTTTTTCTTCCATGCAGTCACACGCGGAGGCTGTGCACTTCCTCCAAATGGTCGCACCATTTGTCCAGTCATTCTTGGGACTTTACTCTGGGGATTGCCTTCAGTTCAGCTCAAATCTTCACCCAGACAAACCTCTCATTGTGTTATAGGAACCCCTTGTTTTTGACCAATATGGCCACATGCAGTTTGTCAAATCCCTTCTTCACCCAACTAATATTTAATTGAACACTTAACTACGTGTGAAGAGCTAAGCTCAACCGAGTAGGTATTCAAATAAAACAGATACGGTCTCTGACATTTTGGCACTTACAACACAGTAGAGAGAGAAACAATAAGTAAGTGTCAAGTGAATAAAATATATATAACAGTCCTCCCTTGTCTGTGGGGGGATATGTTCCAAGACCCCCCACTGGATGCCTGAAACTGCAGATACCACCAAACCCTATATATACTATGGTTTTCCTTATACATACATATCTGTGATAAAGTTTAATTTATAAATTAGGCACAGTAAGAGATTAATAACTAATAATCAACTAGAACAATTATAACAATATATTATAGTACAAGTTATATGAAGGTGAACTCTTTCAAAATATCTTATCATACTGTACTCATCCTTCTTGTGATGATGTGAAATGATAAAATGCCTATGTGATGAGATAAAGTGAGGTGCATGACACAGACATTGTGACAGAGCATTAGGCTACTATGGATGTATCTGACATATCATCAGAAGCAGGATCATCTGCTTCCAGACAGTGGGTGACCACAGATAACTGAAAGCACAGAAAGCAAAACCACAGATTGGGGGGAGGGGGTTACTGTAATTCTACCTTGTGACAAATGCTACAAAGAAAACTTACATGACACAGTAGTAGAGAGTAATTGTAGAGGATGCTCCTATTTAGATCACAGTGAACGGTAATCTCTTAAGTGCACAGGGAAATGACTACACTGTTTTAAGATGGGGAGTGACAAACTTGGATTTACATTTTCCAACAGGTACTCAGGCTGCTCTGTAGAAAAATGAACAAAGTGCCAAAGTGTGTGTGAGGAAACCAGGAAGGAGCCTATTACAGATATCCGGGCAAGAAATGATCATAGCTTGAACAAGAAGAACCCCACTAGGAGCTATAGAGAGAAGATATGCATTTGAAAGATATTTTTGAAATAGAAAAGGCAGAATTGGATGTTGAATGTGGGTAGTGGAAGAGAGAATCCAGGATAACTGCCAGGCAGAGGTGGACTTATCATAAGGGAGCTTAAGCTTCAGGTCCCTTTTTACAGAAAGACCCCTATACAAGGCTTTGGTGAGGGTCCTAGCAGTAAGTTCATGTGATCATATTGTTGTTAATATTTGCAAAACTAAGGTATCTGTGCATACTGTTTTAAATGAAGTGTCTTCAGATTACATAAGCCTTAAAACCTCTATCTACCTGTTTCCAACTTTGAGCTTTAACCACCAGGTGGATGGGGCTCCCTCTTTATGGACGTAAGGCACAAGTTGGTTGGGAGGGCTAGAGCTCCATGTGCATGTGAGAGTGGAGATGTCTACCAGGCATTCAGGTCATCAGACACTGGATGGAAGCCATCCTAAATGGCTTCCAGACCTTTCCAAACATAAAATCCACTTTCAAAGAAAAAATCCTACCATTGCAAATATTTAGCTTCTAAATTAGTGGTTCTTGATAATTTAAAAATATCCTTGGGGCACCTGCGTGGCTCAGTTGGTTAAGCACCCAACTCTTGATTTCAGCTCAGGTCATGACCTCAGAATTGTGAGATTGAGCCCCGCATAGGGCTCCACGCTGGGCATGGAGCCTGCTTGGGATTCTCTCCTTCTCCCTTTGCCCCTCCCCCACCACTCACTTGCTCGCTTGCTCTCTCTAAAAAATAAATAAATAAAAGTATGCTTAATAATTTAGAAAACGTATATATTTATCTTCTCAGAAAACATACGTACAAACAGTTTAATTAACCCCGAGCCAAGAGCCCATCTCTTCTCTAAATGTAGTCACCACTCCATGGGAGAGGCAAAGTGTAGATATTCCATTTTCTCAAGATTATTCTGATAGGCACAACATTTTTTTAAGTATGAATTTTAGAACGTTCAATCACCCATATCGCCTCACAGTCCCATCTTATTCCCACAATGGCAGTACATTTGAGGACGTAGGAGATGACAGGCTTTCAGTGCTCCAACCTTCCGAGAATGTTTATTTTCAAAGCACATTTCTCATCTTTTGCGTGTTCCCAGGCAATGCTATTTTAAAGAATTGGATGTATTTCCTATGCTCAATAGCATGTGCCATTTTTTAAGAGCATCAGCCGGTCACTGTAGAAATTCATGAATACTAACTATTGCTCTGCAGAACGCCTTTTGCTGGCTCCCTCCTCTGGTGTCACTCACGGGTCCTTTTGTTTATTCACTGGGTAGTATCATTCACAATCTCTCTGCCTTTTCTACATAATTCCGGGATAAACCTCGGGATGGGAAGTACTGGTAGGTGCTCCTGATGGGAAAATGAAAGTGTTATTTACCAAATCATCAAACCATCAATACAAATTCTGTGAGGACCTAAATTCAGTGTCCTTTGATGACAGCAGCTTCTGCAAGATTTGCCTGTGGAACTTCATCCTATTTTCCTAGGCTAGCTTGCCATCCATCTGTCACCTCCACTAGATAGAGCACTTCTTGAGGACAAAGGCATCCATGATCCTACCTTTGTGACCTGCACTTTGCACATGGTAAATACGGAAACAGACACAAAGGAACTGGAAATGGTGAAACTGGTTTGGCTATTCGACCTCACGAATTGCTAATTCTGTGGTTTTTCAATTTTGTTTTGTTCTCAGCTACAATTTTTTAGGCACCTGCTACCCTGCAGGAACTTTACCAGGCATGTCTCATTGATTGATTGTTCACGAGAATCATGCTGGTGATATTGTCCCCATTTTGCTAATGAAAAAAATAGAGGTTTTGAGGAATTCTGTAACTTGCCCAGTTTATTCAGCATCCAAGAAGTTTTGTCCAACTGTCAAGCTTGTGCTCTTTCCACTCTCCATCCACACTCACTCTACCGCTCTCTCTGCTGCTGCTGCTAACCTGGCCTCCTGAATGTCTGCCAGACACTCCAAGCTTCGTCCTACCTCAGGGCCTTTGCACTTGTTCTTGTTCCTAGAAGGCTGTTCTCCCCCAGCGATCTTTACACTTACATCTTCATCCACATCCCAATATCATTTCTTCATAGAGGCCATTCCTGACCACTCTATCCCAAACTGCTTTTTTCCCCTGGCCACTTCCTATTCCTCTGCCCTGTTTTATGGCTGGTTATAGCACTTATCTCTGCCTGTCAGTATGTCACATTATGCAATACATCTGGAGTTCAACTATTTCCTAAAATTTTAGAATTGGAGACATTTGTTGACTGGCTTCAGATGACTTAATTTTGTAGCAATTGGGTTTTTTTCTCCCATTAGTTTTGTGTTTGTGACATTTTCCCATTTACCAGTTGATATGGTCTAAGTAGATAATAGAAGATGCCAGGTCGAAGGTGTGTGAGCAGCATCGCCACCCTTGTGGAACATTTTATTGCATTCTTTTTGATTGGAGGGCATATATTATTTTCCATTTCTTCCTTTATTGCTATCGGCACCATTTTCCACCCCAATGTTAACTAAAAATTAATCCACAAAAATATTAAAATGTGCTATGTTCCCTAAGCCTTGTTTTCATTTATCATCTTTATACCCTTGCCAGTAAATTTTTTTGGCACTTGTTTTAACGTTGCATTCAATGAGAATTGATGGGGTATAGAAGCATGAATCTGGCTGCAATCAAAATTTCACAAAGGGACGTAATTAATACCAAAAACAGCAATAAGGATGGTAGCTGGCATTTAATGGGTCTGCGCTACATGCAAGACAGTGTTAACTATGCTTCATGGGTGTTTGCAAACAATCCCTACAGCAGGCCTATCTTGTACATGCTGTTATTGCCCCACACAGATGAAGATCCTGAAGCCCAAGAGTTGGAGAACCTTGGTTAAGTGGTGGAGGCAGAATTTGAATCCAGACGGTCTGGCCTCACGTGCGCTTATCTGTTCTGTAACCACACGGCTGCACTGGGGAGCTGCTGCCCGTCTTCTGCCCCTTGGATGCTTCCTCCAGAATTCCTAAACATAGGCAGAGAGTTGAGCAGACAGACCTAAGGGCCTGATGCACAGTGCGTCGATGTTAGACACGTCCTGGAGTTGCATATTTGTTTGGTACTTCTCTAAATGCTTACATGTTCCATAAACCCTTTTGATGTCCCCATCAACCCGAACAGGCAGGTGCCATTAGTAAAACTCATTTTAATTTTAAAGAGACAGAGGCGAGGGAAGGATAAATCATGTGTCTACATTTGCCCAGCTGGTGAAAAGGGGAGTGAGGAATCAAACCCTGAAAGCTCACTCCTCACCCACTGCCTCCTCTCTGTCTTTCACAGATGGAAGCATCTTGTTAAGATGCAACACTTCGTGGTGACTCTTTATTTATCATTTTCCTTTTTTCATCTAGGAAGCTCGAGGGATAGACTGTGCACAGAGCCTTTAAACCATGAATACTCTTTAAAACTTACAACAGTAAAAAATAATAGGAGAGTAGGAAAGAGAAACAATTCTCATAAATCAAGGTTTTGTTTTTTTTTTCCCCTTCATCTGAGCGTTTCCAGTTGGCAGGGAGTTTCAAGAACAACAAGTTTTTATATTTGTGGGGGATTTAGATTCAATCAATAGCCTCAATTTTCACATTATTAAAGTAATTCTGAACGTTTCAAGGATGCTGACCCACAAACCACATCTATATGTTGGAACTGGATCAGTCACAGAACAGTCAAAAATCTCATTTTTCAATCCACTTCATCAACTGGATAGCAATTGACCAGTGCCTGCCAAAATAACTCAGCTCATTTGTAAAAACAATTAGAAGAGAAGCCTTTTGGGGATCAAGAAATGTTGGCCACAGGGGATGAACCATCAAAGCCACGTCTTTAAACGTGTTTCTAAATGCAGTCCTGTTGCCATTTGAAAATAGTTGGGACTTGTCAACAAACACCCATGTCATGGTGAGAGAGAAAACTAAAATACTCCACAGTTTGTAGGCATTTTGACACAGAATTGAAAGGTCGGGCAGCAAAGTGCTTCACAAAATTAATGTGAACAGGAATGGTGGGTGTAAATTTTAATGCAAATTCTTGTTAAAATGCAAATTCTAATTCAGTAGGTCTGGGGTAGAGCCTAAGATGTTATATCCCTAACAATCGCCCAGGTGATGGGTCACATTTTGAGTACAAAGTTCACATGGTGGGAAACCACAGGCTCTGAAATCAGACAGGCATGGTTTGAACCCCATCGCTGCTGCTGCTTGCTTGCACGACCTTGAGCAAACCTTCCTCCTCTCTGAGCCTCCACCTCCTCACTGGTCGAATTTCTCCCTGACAAAATAGAAACTATGATTGCTGTGCTGTGTCTGGAAATGAGCAGGAATTGAATAAATAGAAGCCATCCCCATAATAATGCATATTATTATGCACATATTAATAGTTATTGTTATCTAAAAAGATGGGGGCAAATGGGAAAAGATGTTAGAAGTGAGGATGTGAATGGGATCCAATAAAGTTCTTCTCTTCATTTATTAAGCATCCTTCTGTGCCAGTCATGGCTTGAGTACTTTCCATGCATAATTCTTATGACTGAAAGAGGAAATCACTTCATTTCATTATCACCAGCACCCACAAAGTTGGTGCTAATACTCTCTGCATTTCGCAGAGAAGGGAACTGAGGCTCAGAGTTACTAAGTAATATACCCAAGGTTGCCCACGAGTGACAAAAGAGGGACTTGAATTTGGTTCTTATAGCTCCCAAGCTCTTGCTCTTAAACACTAATAAATGGTCTTGAATATACACCTGATAGTAAGTGGAGTGAGGCTGGCCCCCTACCTGAGAGGGGCTCCTGTTCCCCTGTGTGAGGCTAGCTGAGGACAATTTGAGATGCACCACCAATCGACAAAACCATTTCAATTACTCTGAAAGAATCGGAAAGCCCCTCAGGGAAACATCCACTTACACAGATTGGCAATGAAAGTCCAAGCGTTAGGGTGTCTTTGGGAAGAATCTGGGTATATGCTGAGCTCCCCAGTTATGTTATAGAATCCTAGTTGTTCTGCAAGTAAGCAATTCATAGCACTCTGCCTGCATTCCCTTAATTAAATGGAGCCACCTTCATGGAATTATTCCACTCCTTTTGTGGTAAATTGCTTTTCACATTTCCTCTAGTTCCTGCCTATGTAATCCTGAGTATTTCATTTGCTGACTTATTGATGCTGGACACAGGTGAGGGACCCTAGCAAATAAAGCTCAGTTCTCTGATTGTTTGTATAACTCAGGGCTCTTTTTGCCACAAGTGACAGAAATTCAATTCAGACTAGTTTAAGAAAGAAAAAAAAAAAGCTATTTATTGACTCACCTTCCTGAAAAATCTAGGGTGATGGGCTGGCTTCAGGAACAGCTAGACCCAGGGGCGCAAACAATGTCATGAAGACCTAGTTCCTCCATCTGTCAGTTCGGCTTCCCTTTGCATTGGCTTAGTTGTCAGATGTCTTCTGATGGTGACAAAATGGGGCACAGGAACTCTGTGCTTACGTTCCTATCACAGTGTATGTTTCCTTCCCCGTGGTTTCAGGAGATATCTAGATTTACTCCAATGGACTAATCTGCGACACTCCTTTGCGTCTCTCCTTGAACGGATCACCATGGCCAAGGGAATGAGATATATTGACTGACCAGGACTTGAGCAGGTGACCACCACCCCTAAGGCTTGGGGCAGGGTCACCCAATGACCATGTGGAGAGGTGTGGGGAAGAGGTGGTCTACAAAAACACTGTTGTCAAAACAAGAGAAAACAAATGTTCGGCAGATGAAAACATCAGAAAGCCACCACGGTGCTTATGGACAGGATCTCACTAGACACCAGGAAATCCTAAGAGGACTGGAAGAAGCTGCAGTTACACTGTTAGAGACACCCCGGTAAGAGGATTTATCCCATCTGGCCTGATGACGGTTTCTGATCGCATAACACGGACACTACTGTGGTATGCACGAAGGAGACTTACACCGGTAGGATGCGGGCTTGTGCTAGCAGATGGGGTTTTTTATGACTGCCATAACTCCTGGTCTAAAACAGTATAGCTTGTACAGCTGACTCTGGGCATGGTTCTACCCACCTTCCGTGGCCCATGGGGTGCTGGAAGATGATAAAACTTCCCAAGTTAGTACCAAAGTGATTCATCTTTATCACCTACCTTTTTAGGTTTCTCCGAGACCCCAAACAGCAATGAGTTCTGTAAAAGAAGTACCTCCTGAGCAAGCTAGTGGAATATTGATGCGGACTCTGGTGCTGACCGTTCTTGGTGGCAGAACCCTTTCTGACTGCCACCAAGTCAGTCTGAAATGGAAAAAAAAAAAAAAAAAAAAAGGAACACGAAGTATTTGGGTGTTTGCATGCGCATGCACACATAGTTTTATAGAAATCATTTAGTTAAATGCAATAGACCACCCAATGCTGAAGAGTTAAGCCAAAGGTAGAAACAGAAAAATTACTATGACCAGCACAAATTCTACTCAGGGCCACAGGGATCTGGGTACCATGGAAATAGCAATTGTATTCAAGGCTATTTTACATGATCCACATATCAATGAAGAAGTTTCATATTTGGGGAATTTAATGATCCACAGAAAATTGCCAGCAAGTTAAAAAACTATATAGTGTTGATTACTATATTGGACTTCTGTATCTTTTTCGGTTTGCTCTCTTCACAACAGACACCAAAGGACTGATGAACTTAACAAAAATACTCTGGAAATTCAACAGAGAGTGCAAATCGAAGGTGAATGACACCGGAATTATTTTCAGGATCATGACTTCCATGAAGCTGGCCCTCTTTGCTTAGAGAACTCAGCACTGCTATTAATTGTAAGGGGCAGAAACCCCAGTCAGACTGGCTTCAGGAGAAAAAGACCATGTATGGCATCACTGAAGAATCCAGGGAAGGCTCCAGCTATGTCAGGAACTCAAGTGATGTCATCAGAAGTTGGTCTCTCTCTCCCTTTCAGCTCTTTCTTCTTCTGCGTTGGTCTTATCCTCAGGTACATACTGCAGTCCCCAGGGACTCCAGACTTACATCATCTCAGGTTAAGGACGGTAAGAAATAGACTCCATTGCTGGTACTTCCCTCACAGATTCTATGATACCTTCTGAATAGGCTGACATGGATCTGGGTCTCTCCTGGACCAGACACTATGTCCAGAGGAGCTTGAGTCCCTGATTGGCCAGTTCTGCTTCACTGGATCCACCATGGGAGTGAAGAACACAGCTCCTGTTAATGGAGGAGGGGCTGTTTCCTCAAAGGAGATGCAGGATACTATCAGCAGAAGATAAGAAAATGCTTTCTTCATAGCCAAAAGAAATCATGTCTTTGAAAAAGGGTTCAGGGGCAATGAAATTTTCCATGAAGGCCAAGGGCAAATGGCTACCCATAGACGGACAAGGAGAGAAACTTTCTTATTCTTCTAGACTCCCGTCCTTTTGTGTTGTTTTTCCCCTTGTGACCCAGTCCACTTCTCGCCTGTCTGAAAATTAAATCACAGACTTGGCAGTCCAGAGCCCACCATTAGATGGACTTCTTTTCTTCAGGGGAAAAAAAAAAAAAAGCGATTCTGCATTTTGTAAACGATTTCTCCTCTCTGTCTTAGGCAACTAAACCAACCCCGCTGAGGTCATTTCAATTAATCAGAAGCCATGCAGGTACTCAATGTTAAGTCAAATAATAAGACTTCTGAAAGGCACAGTGATGATCAGAAGCCATGCAGGTACTCAATGTTAAGTCAAATAATAAGACTTCTGAAAGGCACAGTGATGATCAGAAGCCATGCAGGTACTCAATGTTAAGTCAAATAATAAGACTTCTGGAAGGCACAATGATGAAAGCACGAGTGGCCAATTTCCAGCACACAGAGCTGTAGGTTTTATAAGGAGTGTAGGAAAGCAACGTGAGAAGAACGGGGTAAAATCCAAATAAATAATCAATAAATTTTGTGTCCTTTTGACACAAAATGGAGAAATTAATTTTTCTTCAGTAGGACACAGGTTACACACATTCCCTTTCCTTAATCAAATATGAGTGAATAAGTTGTATGCCTCACAGTAAAACTTCCAATATCTTTCATATCTCTTGGAAATCATGGCTCTTTAAATACTGGCCTGAAGATTCCCAACTTCTCACTCTACTCTTGCTGTGAAAAATAAAAATAACAAACAAACAAATAAATAAAATTTTTAAAAGACCAAGAATACGCAGTTAATTATTTCTAAATGGGTAGAAAACGTACTAAGGGAATTCCTTTCTGTGGGGTAAGATGCTTTCTAAAAAAGCAGAATCAGTTTGTAATGTGAGTGACCACTCCCAAAAATCTAAGGATAACAAATAGATACATGCCCACTCTTCCTGAGTCAGTGATCACCTAGACCAGGGGTGAGCACACTTGTTCTGTGAACACCTGGAGAGCATCTATTTTGGTTTTGTGGTCAACTCTGCCTTTGCAATACAAAAGCAGCCATAGACAATATATAACCTAATGAATGGGGCCATGTTCCAATAAAACTTTATCTATAAAAATAGGCACTGGGCAGACGTTAGCCTCACAGGTCATAATTTGCTGACCCCCGATCCAGAACACTGTGCTGAGAAGGATTCTGGGGTTTTGTCTGAATTCAAGAGGAAAGATTGTCAGGTCAGTCAGTGATGTCTGCCAAAGGCTCGGGAAAGAAAGGCTGTGGCACCATCCTGCACGTCCACTACCCCTGCAAGCCCACTGGTTTGTTATTCATCCACATGCCCGACATGTCCCCTGGGTCAGAAATTGTGAACTGGCAGCCCAGGGTGGAAGACGTAGTCTGGGTTTTCTCTCGAGGTTAACTAACTGCCCCAGATAGGGATCAAGCTCATGACCTTGGCCTCATTAGCACCAGCCTTAGCCAGCTGAAATAATCTTGCTACACATCGGGCTCCTGGAAAAGCAGGAAAAAATAATGTCCTTGTTCTTTTGAAATGGTAGCAACTCACACTGGGAAAATGATCATTAGGGGAACGAAGAGTTAGCGTCTGTCCCAATTTAACCTCTTGTTATTAGATATTCTTAGCTCTCCTACTTCAGGGGTTGTGGATTAACGAAATTTATAATAAGCGTGCTACACCTTCAATAAACACAGGCTGCTGTTCCCTCCTCTGCGAGGTACATAATGCACTGTTTGTAAGAAAACCGGAAATCATTTCCAAACTATGTAATATGGGGAAAATGAAAAGAAAGCACAGGAATTCATAACATGGGGATTTTTTTTTCTCTTCCAATTATGTCATCGATGGAGATTAAAAAAAAATTATTTTTTGGAAGAGATCTAACATGAAAACAGAAAACCAGGCATTTCAAAGATGTTAATTATACCTGTTGCTTTGTGGGGGTGGTCTTTACACAGATTACAAAGGACTTTAGGAACCATTGGTAGAATGGAGGAACCAATGAATCATACTTCTGGAACAGTAAGCAGAGCTGGCTTCACTCACATGCGGCCCACACATCATCCAGGACCCAGCATGCATTAGGACCCCCACGTAAAGAAGGGCCCCATGCTCACCTGTCACCATCCGGAATTTCTTAATAATTTTTGAACACAGGGTTCCACATTTTCATTTTGTACTGGCCCCCACAATTATGTAGCCAATACTGACGCACAAGTTACCAAATATAATTTAGTTCTAGTCTCTTCCATACAATTTGGTGAAAGGTATCCAGAGATTACTTTTATTCTTTCATTCATTCCTTATTTCTTTCATTTTTTATCACTTATTCACTCAACGGTAAATGTTTGAAGTCTTCCTCTATGTCCCCCACTGTTTTTTTGTTTTGTTTTGCTTTTTTTAAAGATTTTATTTATTTATTTGACAGAGACGGAGACAGCGAGAGCAGGAACACAAGCAGGGGGAGTGGGAGAGGGAGAAGCAGGCCTCCCGCCGAGCAGGGAGCCCGATGTGGGACTCGATCCCAGGACCCTGGGATCACGACCTGAGCCGAAGGCAGTCGCTTAACCAACTGAGCCACCCAGGCGCCCAACTGAGCCACCCAGGCGCCCGTCCCCCACTGTTTTAAGTTCTTTCTATCTAAACTGATCATTACCACAACTCTGTACAAAGGAGAAACAAAGACTCAGGACATATATAAGGCCACATGGCTACAAATGTCAGATCCAGCACAAAGCCCTTAGCCTGTGGGATTCTAGAATCTGATCTTTTAATGAATTTTCAAATCTTAACCTAGAAAAATCTCGGGGTGCTTGGGTGGCTCAGTCAGTTAAGCATCTGACTCTTGGTTCAGGCTCAGGTCATGATCTCATGGGTTGTGAGATCAAACCCCGCATTGGGCTCCACGCTCAGGAGAGAGTCTGCTTAAGATTCTCTCCCTCTGCCCCTTCCCCCACTCTCTCTCTCTCTCTAAAATAAATAAATCTTTAAAAAAAAAAAAAGTTTCAGATGTAGTTATATTTTTTCTTCCCATCCAGTGTTATTCAGATTCTTCAAAGTACTCCCCAAAGTGTGACCTTTGACCTCGTGGGGCCACTTCTGTGATTCAAGGTAGGGGAGAACAACATCACAGGATGATCATCCAGCACCACTTCAAAAGCTCACTTAAATAAAAATAGATTCCACAAACATACAAGTTAATGGTAAGCTACAGTTGAATGACCAGGCTCCAGGAACCAGAGGGGAGTGGAACACAGCATTGCTTCCCTGGGTTCCCTTCTCACACATAAAAACTGAAATCCAGCCAAACAGCCCTCGGGGCTCCCTGTCAGGCTATTCCCCAAAGTGTTCCTGAAAATGGAAAACAAAAACCCCATTTTACTATTTGACTGTGGTAGATATTTTCAAGCTTGTAGATTTCAGAAGTGCAAAGCATATTCTGTTCAGAGTTTGAGACCCTTATGCTATGAATATAAACAATAGAATAAAATGGCCTCTTCAGAAATCTCCACCGAGAAATCAGAGGCGCTGGGACAAGTCGGCTCCACGCCAGTGCAACCATTAGACTCCACACCTTCTGGTGGGGGCCACACATTTTAACAGGGCTGCGTTTCCAAGAGCATTTCTTCTAACATGCAAGAGAAACAGGAGTTTGGCTCTCCCACGCTAGTATACTGACAGCTTTCACCATCGAAGAGTTAATACTGACCACGTTTCCCAATATCACTGTGTCACACTCGTGCTCACTTGGTGGGGGAGGAGGTTTCATTAATCTGGTCAAAAGAAAACTTACGTGTCGGTCAGAGATACTCTGAATACCTTAAAGCGTCCCTGTGGCCCCCGCTGGACCCTTAAGTCAACCACCCAGGGCCGTCTGGAGTCACCACGCCCAACCCCCAGGAACACATCAACATGCATTTAGCCAAACGAGTCAGCACGTGTCACCCTTCTCTAAGTCAGCATACACTGATGTTTGTGCAGGGACGCTGTGCTTACTACTTTAGCCCCAGACAAGCAGCGTGTCCAGCATGCAAGATGCTCAATAAATATGTAGTGAATCAATGGTTGCGTATATTAATTAATTAATTAAAGCACTTTTTTTTTCTTAGCTAAAAGTGATAATGTCCAGAACCCCGGGAAGATCTTCCTAGCAACTCAGCCAAGCTTGGCCAGATGTGAGGAAGCTGTCTGACAACACTGTGAACAGATGGTGACAACAACCATTTCTCGAATGCCTACTGTCTCCTAAATGCTTTCCAGGTACCATCATATTTCATGTTTATGGCAGCCTGTGACATAGGTCCTATTTTTACCCCCATTTTACAGGTGAGGCAAATGAGACTGGTTATGCCAATTAGACACAACCAGACTCCAGGAGAGGATACAAATCTTGTGGAAAATGTATTCAGTTGGGGCCCCTTTTTATGAAAAAAAGACAAAATTGCAAATACAAAATTAGAGACTAAAGCGAGTATTCAATCTTGATTGAGAAAAATAATCATGACAACTTTCCGGAGACTTAGAGATTCACGACCCTTTCTTCTAAGATCTCTTTAGCAATATCAGAACTGCTGCATAGAAATGCTTCCTGATTGCACCATGACTTCCCTTTCTCCCTAGAACATTCCATGAACTCACAGAATCACAGTGGCCCATGCAAGAGAGGGGTCTGGATGCTTGAGCTTCAGTACCTTCAGGGTAAATGTGCCTCTGCCCAGATCTAATTGCTCTGTACCTTTGTTTCCTTGGCCACAAAATGGAGGTTACAACAGTACCTACCTTCCATGGTTGTTGGGAGAAATAAAGGATTTCAGTACATGTAAAAGTGCTTAGGATAGTGTTTGACCCTAGAGAGTATTCAATAAGGAAGGAAGGAAGGAAGGAAGGAAGGAAGGAAGGAAGGGAGGGAGGGAGGGAGGGAGGGAGGGAGGGAGGGAGGGAGGGAGGAGAAAAACCCATCTTGACAAATGCATGACCCTTGGCTAACTCTTTCAACCTGTTCCCAAAGTACCTGGTTCACAATGTTTGGTAAAAAGAACCAAGTAAGAAATGGAAATCTGTTTAGAAGAGCCTGATCCTAAATCTCACAGCACGTCAGTGATGATGAGGATGACGACCATGAGGGATAATTACCATTTGTTGACTGTTCACAATGTCCATTCATAGATTAACTCCTGTAATCCTTACACGGGTTCAACCACAGACATATGACCTGCTTAACACACCATTAGAAAAAACTACAAGGCAGATGTTCTGCCTTGCTTCTCAACTTCAGAGTTTTGAAAAGATTCCACCATTGACTCATGAGGAAAGATGAGTGAGTGGCTCTTAGAAGTGGAAACTGGTTGGATATTGAGTTAATTAAGCACGTGGACTGCAACCCTTGTGAACCTCCCCTTAGAGATCATGTGAGTACATCATCCACTCACAGATCATGACCACAGGACACTTAACTCTACCCTCTGTGACTCAGTTTCATCATCTGTAAAGGAAAGATCATCATCTGATCTTACCTGTCTTTCCAGTTTGTTGTGAAGATTATATGAGATAACATGTGTAAACCACCTCCTGGTGTCTGCACATAGTAATGCTTAATTATTAACACTTCTGCAAAGTCATAGAAACGTACTTTCCCTCTTGCCCAGTAATTGAACTCTAGAGAATTCTCCCTAAGAAAAATTAACAAAGAATAAAACTACAGGCACAAAGATATTCCTTGCGGGATCATCTGCATTTATGTTGGAAAAGTATTAAAGATGCTTGCTATCTATAATAGCAAATAACTGGAGACAACCTAATTGCTCAACAGCAATGTCATACTGAAGATAATTATGGCACATCGATATGATAGAATATTATGAGGACATTAAAAATGAGAATTATGAAAACAGCACAGTGACATGGAAATGGTTTTTGGTACAATGCTGTGCAAGAGAAATGGAACGCAAGGTGACATGTCTGCTCTGCGGTAACTGGGACTCTACTGGTCCCCTTCACCAAAGTAGAGCTGGCACCTAGTACGGGGTGCACACTAAGTGGACATGGACTGACTGGACTATGAAACCGTGAAACTGGACTTGGAAAGCCAGGTGTAAAAAAATTAAAATGGTAATATGGTAGTAAAGGGTGTTTTCATTGTTTCTACAGTCAAAGAAAAGGGAGTAAAGAGGAAAGGGAGGGAGGAAGCAGAGGAAGGAAGGGAGGGAGGGAGGGAGGGAGGACTTCAGGCTCTTGGTGACACTGAGAGCCACTGTAACAATGTTAAGAGCTGAGACCTTGGGGTCACACGGACTCTCAGCTCCACCCCCCAATGTTCGCCTGCCTGAACAAGTTGGACAAGTTATATAATTTCTCTTAAGTCAAATGCATACAGATATAAAATAGACCAACAAAAGCATCCATCTCTTGGGAATACCACGAAAATTAAATACAATAATTTATGTTGGGGCACCTGGGTGGCTCAGTCGGTTAAGCGTCTGCCTTCGGCTCAGGTCATGATATCAGGGTCCTGGGATCGAGCCCCGCATTGGGCTCCCTGCTCCGCGGGAAGCCTGCTTCTCCCTCTCCCACTCCCCCTATTTGTGTCCCCTCTCTCTCTGTGTCTCTTTCTGTCAAATAAATAAAATCTTTAAAAAAAATAGAAATAAATAAAATAATTTATGCAAAGCACCAAGTACAATACATATTAGGTGCCCGGTAATGGTAACAGCTTTTGATATTCCCATTAGCATCATTTTATCATCCTACAAAAAAATCTTCTGAGCCTCTAACATACAGCAGAGAAAACAAATAATGATACAACTCCCCAGGCAGACCCCGGGAAAGAGCCATACAATACCACCAGGGGACACTGGTGTTCCCCCCCCCCCCACCTATCCAGACCCCCTTAGTGGTATCACAGAAAGAAGCACAAACAACCCTTCCAGTTTAAGGAAGTGTCTTCTCACAGAGTCCCTAAACTGATGTGTTTTCTCATCAAACAGTTACTTTCACAGACCAACGGCAATGGCTCCATCCATAGAAATAATTAACATGCCCTGGCAGCCCTTATTGATATTCGGTTTACAAAGCAGTGACCTAGAGACAGGGCATCTCTTGCAGATTCATGGCTCACAGGGGTCATTACTGGTGCAAAGGCACTTCCAGGGGCTACGGATTCCTTTCCACTGGTTGTTAGCCCACAGTTTCAACTACCAAATGCTCCGTGCACACAAGGGTCTCCATCAGCAGTTGGAATGTGCATGCAGTAACCAGATTTGCTTTCATACACTCCATTTTGCATTTTTCAAAGAAAGGAGAGAGGGGCTTAGTATTGGAACCAAATATTTATTTATGCTGGAAATCTTCACACAAAACAACCCCATTCTGCTGATACCCACTATAACGTCTGCATCGCCACAGCTGAGATGGCTTTCCGCTTGGTCCAATTCCATTCTCCTTTCTTCTTTGTAACAGAGCACCGATTATATTCTGAGGGAAATGGTGCTCAGCCCAGTGACCGCACTCCCCAGCCCTCCCGGCGCCTGGGGGAGCTACTGAGATACAAGCAGAAGTCACCTGGTGGGACACCTGGGGAAACGCTGGGCTGCCTTTTTCCAGACTCCTACCTGGGCAGCAACAGGCAGCTCGTGGCCTTAGGAAATGTTAGACAGAGGGGCGGAAGGAGCCAGGGCACCTGCTGAAGCTCTGTAGCTGCTACACCAGCCCTCATCGGCCTACCTGCGGCCCTCTTTTAGGTGTGCGAGAAAAAAAAACTGTCAAGGACTGGGAAGGGTCCAATATTTCACCCTCCTCGCAAGATAACCAGGGAGCGCATCAGTTTCAAGGATTCTGGCAGAAGAAATGAGACTCCTAGGTCAGAGACAAAGGGATTTACTGCTCACAATGCGGCTCATGGTCACCTCCGTTTCCCTGCCCTCCCAAAGTCCACAGATGAGGAGCAGCCCCGGGGGGGATTCCAGGCATGCAGTAGCTTTGCATCACAGCTGAGGAACTCCAAACTCGGGAAACCTGATTTTTTTGTTACTGGCTGTGAAGAGAACCTGTCCAACTTTTGCCCTGTAAAGAGACCTTATCTTTATTATCCTGCACAGCAAACACATCTTCCCTGTGTCCCAAAGGGAGGCACCCCATCTTCCAAAGCTATTTGTAGCCAATATCCTGGAGAACAAAAGCTGTCAGTGCCTCTGTGCACAAAACACGAGGAAGACCCATGGAGAACCACCTCCCCACAATGAGCATCTATTTTGTTTAAGTTCTCGCTATTTCCAGTCTGTGTCACCAGCCACTGAACAGAAAGTCTCACCAATTCTCTCAGTGGCTGCAACTGTCTTGTCATTTTCTTTTACGCATAATACAATGCTGGTCACCTGACTCCCTTCTAGATCCAGAGGCCGTGGAGGGTAGAAGAAAGCACATGGGCTAACCCTGGAACCAGACTGCCGGGGGTTCTGATCCCAGTGCCACTGTTCGTTAGCTGTGTGACTCAGGCGAGTTACTTAACTTCCCTGTGCTGGGTTGACTCATCCGAAAAGCAGGAATTATAAGAGCAGCTGCCTCCTAGTCATGCTGAGAATTAAGTATTAACACACAGAAAGCACTAGACAGTGCCTGGCACCGTGAAGTGTGAGCTGTGGAGGACAGAGCAGGCGCAACCACAGTTTGGGAATCACACAAATTTGAGAGTTATGCTGGGTAAGCATCTCAATGACTTCGAAATGTCTTCATCCTGCAAAGTTGCATGCTTCCCTCCGAGAGCTCAGGGGACAGGAGGGGAGAAAGCTTACAGGACACACAGCACCATGCCTGGCACTGGTGAGTACTCCTAACAAAACAGCTGTTGTTGCTATTATTGTTCATTCCATGTTAGTCTTCAAATCTGTCCTTGAATCGTTTAGAGACATCAGAAGACCTTTGTACTTCTTACTTTATCACATGAATATTTTTAGTCAAACATTATTAAATTTCTCTGATTGCAGACCCCTTTAATCTTCGAGTTTTGTTCTGACAGAGGTCACCTGGGGTTGCCCCAAACTCATCAAATTCTCCATCAATTCAATTGCATCATAGAAAGATACAAGGTTCTCAGAGCTAACCATTTTCATGCTTCCGAGTCAGTGAAAAAGATTTGGTCTTTCTTCTTTTAAAAGGTCTCTGAACTCCATTTGTTCTACATAATACTTTATGAGAAGGATCCAAGTGCTAATTGAAAGCATTTCATTCCTCATATATTAAATAAAAATGAGATCTGAACTGCTCGTCTACACTAAAATCCTCCAATGCTATTCACATTTTAATATGAATCTAACATATTGAAATAATTTCAGAAATTTGAAAGTTGAAAGATTTTATAGATTTTCTTAAAGTAAGATTGATTTGAATTATTTTTTAAATACAACATTTACTAGAATGTCACTATAGAATTTCTTCATTTCATCACATCTTTCTGACAGCTGAGAAAGGTCTCCTTCATACTTCTAAATTAGATCCTGTAATAAACGCACAATCTTGACTTGAGACAGTTTTATTACACGACCAGAACCCCCAGCAGTAAGCTCATAATTATGCAGTGATATTAGTAGACAGTGAGCTTGGGCATGTGTCCCAATAATGTGCAAAGATTTGAAAAGAGCTGAATGTTGGGTGATCGAAGGATTTTCCACTTATTAAAGTGTTTGGAATGATATTTCATCCCAGCAAGCTCCTACAGGTGCCTGTCTATTCTTCATCATTTTTTCTGACATCACCACAGGCTGAATTCTCAAATTCACCAAAATAAATCTTGGGTTCCTTCTGCTAATATATTTTTCAACTATAGGGCTGTTAAAACACACTCTGAAAAATAGTCTCAAGGTTTTTGAGGGTTGCCATTAGTGAGCCAGGATAACAACAACTACACCAGAGTCAGACACAATGCAACAAGTATTCATTGAGGATCTGCACTGTATAACATATGAGGAGTTCTCCCTTAATCATCCAGCAAACTCCTACTCATCCTCCAAGGAAGTCCTGACGTCCTCCCCTCTAGGAAGCCCTAGATTTCCTTTAGCTTAGCGTGGAATAGGCATAGGTATCCCTCCTGGGTCATCTCAAAATGCCCTAAGCACATCTCAATCATTGCATTTATCCCATTTGGTGTGATTTTTTTCAATGTTTTTGTATCATTCACTGGTATCCTAGGTGTTAACATCTGGCCTAGAGCACAGCAGGGGCTCTTGTCGGTGCTATGACAGTACATACAAGAAATATCTTCAAGGAGTTTAATGCGACTAGAAGAGAAAACGAGTTTGAGGTAAGGCATGGGGGACCTACAGCTCTAGAGGGGAGACAGGAGCAGGCGATGAAGGGATAGCATGCCATGTGACGGGCCAGGATGCAAAGAGCAGTTAAATGTCTATAGCACACGGAAGGGTAACAGAAAAGAGGAGAGTAGGCTGGGTAGCACCACAGGGACTTGTGGGGGCTTTGGCAAAATGAACAGTGAAAAAGCCCAGAAAGCGGGCGCCTGGGTGGCTCAGTTGGTTAAGCGACTGCCTTCGGCTCAGGTCATGATCCTGGAGTCCCGGGATCGAGTCCCGCATCGGGCTCCCTGTTCGGCAGGGAGTCTGCTTCTCCCTCTGACCCTTCCCCCTCTCATGCTCTCTCTATCTCATTCTCTCTCTCAAATAAATAAATAAATAAAATCTTTAAAAAAAAAAAAAAAAGAAAAAGCCCAGAAAGCAAAATTTCCTAATCTCTAAACAAGGCCCATCTTCAAACATGGCAGATCTGGCCACTAGCTGGAAACCTCTGAGAAATTTCAGTTCCTAGTCCTAGGTTCCAAGTGCAGCCTTCTCCACATATGTGCTAGCAACAAAAGAAAACAATCACTCATAGGCTTGCAGGCCAAAGGAGCACACATTTCTCCTTTTTAATTAAGACAAAAACAAAAATAAGGACTTCTGTCTCTGGCTAAGATGGAATAAAAAGGACCATATTTTCCCTCCAACATTAAAAGTCTAGAAAGCCAGCCAAAATATATGAAAAACTCATTTATAGACATTGGACAATAGGCAGCCCAGGACTAAGAACAGAAACAGACAAGGTGAGCTCTACAACTGCACCAGCTTACTATCTGAAAGCAGTTTCCAGGTCGCAGTATGAAGAGAGGAAACCCAAACAAATCCTGGTGATCTCACAGAAATGAGGAGGGAAAAACCAAAGTTGTAGAGGTCAGGGCAGCTAGAATTTAGGTATCAGACTCTCAGAATATGCACAGAAAGACAGCTCCACAGATTTGCAGAAATGTCCTCAACCAAATACTGATACGCACGTACCTGAGAAGAAACTAGACAAGGCCAAAGAAAGAACCACTGGAAAGATGGAGAAAGAACCATTTCTTTTTTTGACACAGGGCTGGGTTTACACACGGCTGGATAGAGTTCGTCTTCCCAAAAGCCAGAGAGAAAAGATTTCATAGTACAGAGGGTGCTGGGTGGAATCCTCAGAAAAGTATCATGTTAGTAATTAAACTAAATTAGCCTGAGACTAATGGATACTCTGGTCCTGGCTTAAACAACGCCTAAAAGCAAATCTCAGAAGAATTCAACTGACTCGAGCGCCTGGGTGGCTCAGTTGGTTAAGCGACTGCCTTCGGCTCAGGTCATGATCCTGGAGTCCCGGGATCGAGTCCCGCGTCGGGCTCCCTGCTCAGTGGGGAGTCTGCTTCTCCCTCTGACCCTCCCCCCTCTCATGTGCTCTCTCTCATTCTCTCTCTTCCAAATAAATAAATAAAATCTTTAAAAAAAAAAAAAGAATTCAACTGACTCCAAGTAACTTAATAGCATTCTGGAACAAAAATTCAACACTATCTAAAGGAATATAATAAAATCAACTCCAACTACCAACAATATAAACTTTGCAATGTCCGGTATCCAATAAATAATTACAAGGCAGGAAAAGAAGTAGGAAAATAAGACCTAAAAATATGAAAAATATCAATCAATAGAAGAGATGATGGAACCAAAAGAAAATGAAGTGAAAGCAGCTATTATAAATACAACCCGTACGCTCAAGAAAGTGAAGGAAAGCAGGATCATAAAATAAATAAAAGAGGGGCACCTGGGTGGCTCAGTCATTTAAGTGTCTGCCTTTGACTCTGGTCATGATCCCAGGGTCCTGGGATGGAGCTCCACATCAGACTCCCTGCTCAGCAGGGAGCCTGCTTCTCCCTCTCCCTCTGCTGCTCCCCCCTGCTTGTGCTCTCTCTGTCAAATAAATAAATAAATAAAATCTTTAAAAAAATAAAATAAAATAAAGAAATGGAAAATATATAGAAGATGTGAATGGAATGTCTAGAGATAAAAATTACAATATACACCAAGTGGAATTAACAGTTTGCAAACTTGAACACACAATAGAAATAACCCAAAATGAAGGACAGAAAGAAAAGAACATATAGAAAATACAAAGGATACATAGAAACAAAAAAGAGAAAAAAATGGACAGGACAATATTAAGATATATATATTGATATAGGTAAGATATATATATGAAAAAATATTCCCCAAAGTTTCAAAATATATGAAGCAAAAATTTCTAAATCTTAGAGTAAACAGACATACACATAATTATAGGTAGATACTTCAATAGTCATGTTTCAGTAGTTGGTAAAACAGAAAACCAATAAACATGCAGAAGAGTTGAACAAAGTTGTCATAATTCACATTTATTGAACACTCTGCCCGACAAAGAAAGTCTGTGTACAATAGAAATTGGAAAACAATAACTTAAAAATCACACCCCCAAATATTTGGCAATTAAACCACACACTTCTTTTTAACTTTTAAGATTTTATTTATTTATCTGAGAGAAAGAGAGAGAGTGAGTGGGGGAGGGGCAAAGGGATAGGGGGAGAGAGAATCTCAAGCAAACTCTGCACTGAGCATGGAACCTGATGTGGGGCTCCATCCCATGACCCTGAAATCATGACCTGAGCTGAAGTTAAGAGTCAGACGCTCAACTGACTGAGCCAGCCAGTGCCTCTAAACCACATACTTCTAAATACCCCATATGTTTAAGGAAAAAAAATCACAAAAAGATTGGAAAATCTTTTAAATTGAATATAACTGAAGACAGAATACATGAAAAGTTGTGGGATGCAACTAAAACAGTGAGTAGAGGGAAATCTATAGCATTAAATTGGCAATATTAGAAAAGAATGAAGGTCTCAACTCCATCATCTAAATTTCCTCCTTTAAAATACTTGGAAGAACAATATTAACCCCAAAAAGAGAGAAAAATAATAAAGGGCAGAAGGCAATGAAATTGAAAACACAAAAAGAGAAAAGTCAATGAAACAAAATGTGGTTCTTTGAAGATTTTTAAAAAATTGAAAATCCTCTGACTCAACTTATCAAGAAAAAGAGAGAAGACACAAATCACTGAAATCAGGAATGCAACAGAGGGCATCTCTACAGTTCTTAAAGAGAAAGATAATAAGGGAATATTACGAGCAACATTATGCCATTAAATTTGCCCACTTAGATGATACAAACACAAAATATTACTCAAGAAGACACTGACAACCCAAATAGCCCTATGTCTATTAAAGAAGTTGAATACACAGTTTAAAACCTCTCCACAAGGAAAACTCCAGGCCAGACAGTTTTGCTGGTGAATCCATAGACTTTCCAAAGACAATATGAGGAGGTGACACATCCTAAGTCGTTTTAGAAAACCAACATTACCTAGTTAACAAAGCCAGTAGAGACATTATTTTAAGAAGAAAACTACCGTGCACATGTATACCTCACATATAGTGCCAAAAATCCTTAACAAAATCTTAGAAAATTGAATCCAACATGTAAGCCAGGTGAGATTCATCCCAATAATATAAGGTTGTTTTAACTTTTGAAAAGCAATTGATGTCGTTTGATATATTAGCAAACTAACAATGAAAAACCTGATCATGTCAAAAGATGTAGAAAAACATTTAACAAAATTCCACACCTGATTCATGATAAAAACCCTCACCAAATTGGGAATAGAAGGGAATCCCTTCAGCCTAATAGAAGGCACCTGTGGGAAATCTACAACCAACAACACACTGAAATGTCAAAAGACTAAACCTTTGCCCTTAATATCAGGAGCAAAGCAAGGGTGCCTATCATATACTGTCGTACTGGAGGTTCTCACCATTCTAATATAATATAAACAAGTAGTTCGTATATGGATTTTAAAGGAAGTAAAACTCTGTTAATTGATAGACAACACGGTAGAAAATCCTAAGGGATCTACCAAAAACAACTAGTAGAAATAATAATTGAGTTTAGAAAGGTTTCAAGATTCAAGGTCAATGTACAAAAATTATTTACATATCTAAATACTAGGACTGAGCAGTTGGAAATTGAAAACTTAAAAATACTAATTATAATAGCATCAAAATTATAAAATACTTTAGAATAAGTTTAAAAGAAAAATATTGCTTAAATAGTTAAAAAAATAACTAAATAAATAGAAGGATATACCATGGTCAAGGATTAGAAGATTCTATATTTTTAAGATGTCAATTATCACCGAATTGATCTATATATTCAGCAAATTCCCAATCACACTCCTTGCAGGAATTTTTATATAAATCATTTTTATATAAATGATTCTAAAACTCATATAGAAATGCAAAGGACCTAGAATAGCCAAAATAATTTTTAAAAGAACAATATTAGAGGATTTATAGAATGTACCATAAATCTCCACTAATCAAAACAATGTAATGTTGGTTTCATAGCAGACATATAGATCACTGAAGCAGAAGAGATACCAGAAGTACACTGGCCCATGCATAATCAATTGATTATCAGCAAATGTTCAGTTCAATGGGGAAAAGATAGTCTTTTCAACAAATGGTACAGGAACAATCAGATATCCATATTCAAAAAAAAAAAAAGAAAAAACTTCATCCATTATCCCACAGCACAGGCAAAACTTAACTCAATATGATCACAGACCTAAAGATAAGAGAAAATTATAAAAACTAGTAGGAAATATAGGTGCAGCCACTGTGGAAAACAGTATGGAGGTTCCTCAAAAAGTTGAAAATAGAGCTACCATATGATCCAGCAATTGCACTACTGGGTATTTACCCCAAAGATACAAATGTAGGGATCCGAAGGGGTATGTGCACCCCGATGTTTATAGCAGCAATGTCGACAATAGCCAAACTGTGGAAAGAGCCAAGACATCCATCGACAGATGAATGGATAAAGAAGATGTGGTATATATACACAATGGAATATTATGCAGCCATCAAAAGGAATGAGATCTTGCCATTTGCAACGATGTGGATGGAACTGGAGAGTGTTATGCTGAGCAAAATAAGTCAATCAGAGAAAGAAATGTATCATATGACCTCACTGAAATGAGGAATTCTTAATCTCAGGAAACAAACTGAGGGTTGCTGGAGTGGTAGGGGGTGGGAGGAATGGGGCGGCTGGGTGATAGACATTGGGGAGAGTGTGTGCTCTGGTAAGCGCTGTGAATTGTGCAAGACTGTTGAATCTCAGATCTGTACCTCTGAAACAAACAATACATTATATGTTAAAAAGAAGAAGAAGAAGAATGTAGCAGGAGGGGAAGAATGAAGGGGGGAAATCGGAGGGGGAGACGAACCATGAGAGACGATGGACTCTGAAAAACAAACTGAGGGTTCTAGAGGGGAGGGGGGTGGGAGGATGAGTTAGCCTGGTGATGGGTATTAAAGAGGGCACGTTCTGCATGGAGCAGTGGGTGCTATGCACAAACAATGAATCATGGAACACTACATCAAAAACTAATGATGTAATGTATGGTGATTAACATAATAATAATAAAAAAACTAGTAGGAAATACAGAAACCATCTTTCTGACATGGATTTAGATGTGACGAAAATAGGAACTAGAAAAGAAAAAAATAGATAAATTGGGCTTCATCAAAATTTAAAATTTCGTTCTGTGTAAGATATTATTAATAAAATGAAAAGGCAAGCCACAAATTAAGAGCAAATATTAATAAATACATATCTGATGAAGGAATTATACATAGACTATATAAAGAACATCCATTTATGATTACAACCAGAATATATAAACAACTCAACCTAAGACCAAAAATAATAATAATACAAGGGCACAATATTTGAATAGTTACCCACACCATAGAAAATATATGAATGAAAAATGTGTACATAAAAAGATGTTAAATTTCATTACTTATTAAGGAAATGTGTTAAAACTCATCAAATTGTACCCTGGAAAAAGTTACTACTACTAAAAAAAATTTAATGCTCCTATATGTAAATTAAAAATAAAGAATTACAATGAGATATCACTTCACACCAAATAAGATTTGGGGCTACAATTAAAAAGACTTACAATACCAAGTGCTAATAAGAATATGGAGCAACTAAAATTCTCATATAGCATTAATAGGAATGTAAACTATCACAGTCACCTTGATAAACAGCTTGGTGGTGTCTCATAAACCAACTACCCTTTTGACTCAGCAATTTGTAGGTATTTACCCAAGATAAATAACATACATTCACACAGAGAAATGTACTCAAGTGTTCACAGCAGGGGCGCCTGGGTGGCTCAGTCGGTTAAGCATCTGCCTTCCACTCAGGTCATAGTCCTAGGGTCCTGGGATCAAGCCCCGCATAGGGTTCTCTGCTCCGCAGGGAATCTGCTTCTCCCTCTGCCCCCCCCCCCCAACTTGTATTCTCTCTCTCTCTCTCTCTCTCTCTCAAATAAATGCATAAAATCCTTAAAAAAAATGTTCATGGCAGCTTTATTCAGAACTATAAACTGAAAACAACTCAAATGTCCATCAGCAGACAAAGAGATAAACAAATTATGAGACAACCCTTCAAAAGAAAATACAACCCAGCAATCCAAAACACTAACTACCGACACACGCCCACGCGGGTGAGTCTCAGAACCGCGATGCTAAGTGAAAACATCCAGATGCAAAAGACCGCAGTCTGCGTGATTTTATTGATATAAAATTCTAGAAAAGGCAAAAGTAGGGTAACAGAAAGCAGATCAGTGATCGCCTGGGCTAGGGGCCTTGGGGGGAATTTGGGGGGTGATGAGTGTATTTTGTCATAACTGGGGAAGGCCTCGTGACTCCGCACATTTGCAATCTTGTTAACCTGTTTTTAGTGTATGTCCTTTTCATCTTTCTTCTTTTGTCTAAATTTCTTGGCATCTGTACTAAAGAAATAATTTTAAAAGTATCAAAATATTAGTGTGTAAAGAATTTAACAAAAAATCGGGAACCACCAAAATAGCTAACAATGCAGAAATAAAGAGGATGGTTCATCTCTTTAAGGGACTATTATGAGTGTAGCCAATAAAAATCACATTTTCATACAGTATTTAATGACATATGGAAATATTCATGATGCAACGTAAAATACAAAAGCAGTAGCGAATGCTTTATATTCATATAATCTTAACTTTGTTACACACACAATATATGTATGAATACATGCACACAATTGTGTGATTTCTTTGTCCTAAAATAGGGCAATGCTACCTGAACAATGTAAAAATGCCAAAGAAGTCCCCAGAACCAGCATTTGAAAGGAAATCCTCATCTGAACCAAGGTCACGCAAAGGAAACGATGATCAGTCCAGGAGCGAGGATGTTGCTTGCTCAATCTGATTGCTTCAGTTGCAGGATGAGCAACACCTCTTTACTATTTACTATTTACACTGGACTCAGATGCAATACAATGAAACATGAGAGACAACAACTTGACAATAAACTGAAACTAGTCAAAATGCAAATATGCCTGGATGAACCTGAAGGCATATTTTGAGGATTGGGGCCTTATGAACACCTAAATCCTCACACTCAGAGGCAGTGTGGTTTCACTGGAAGGAGTGTGTATGATTTATAGCTGCGTGAGCAAGTCACTTAACCTGGGCTCATCCTCCTCTTCTACAGGATGGGGAACAAGACTCCCCATTATCCCTGCCTCTCAGAGTTATGGTGAAAAATTAATTGACAAATGCAAAACGAACTTTTAATTTACAAATTACAAATCCAACGAGAGGTAGTTTTGTCACTGTGATCTTTGGGCCATGAAAGATCAGCACGTTAGCAGCCACTGGAATGTATCTCTGATTTAAATTTAAATGCATTTAAATGCTTTGATGGGAAAGAAACAGGGAATCTTTGGAGCTCAAAGGGCAAACTAGCTAGTTGTAGTGGCCATCCCCATATGATGGTCAAGAGAATTATAGCTACAACCACAGAGGTGGGTGGACTGATTTCAGGACTCCTATCCCAAAACCTTGGCCCTATCGGGGCTGGCATACAACCATAGAGTACAGAGCCAGACGGACCTAAGTCTGATTTCCAGCTATGTGACAAATGATGCATTATTCAATTTCACTGAACCCCAGTTTTATCCAGTGTGGAATGGGGATAAAGAACGCCCCCCCCAGGGCAGCGATGAGTATAAGTAAGATAAAATATGTTGTATCCTTGACACATATTAGGTACTAAGGCATGCCCACTCTCCCTCTTGACACTGGCTTAGAGTCCCATAAACTTCTCTAATCAATGACAGCCAGTGACAACCCTTTACATGTACAGACGTCAGCACAGGACTGGGGACAGACAGAGACACATGCCTCCAAATGTTCAGACAAAAAAACAAAATCTGTGTCTGTTAGAACGTCTAAGAGTTCATAGGTACGATGCATACAATTGTGAAATGTCATGATCCTATTTGTTCCAAAGCTTTATTTAATATATCAAAATTAAGTCCTGAAAAAGAAAAAACAAACAAACAAACAAACCCCTACGGTAACTTTCTCCAGGGATAAGTTGTTGGGAGCTTACTGGTGTTAGCTCTCTTCGTTCTGAGAAAACTAGGCTAACTCTGCCTGGTGCAAAAGATTTTGTCGAACGAGGGCACAAATCAAGGTGAAACTCCTCTCCTTTACTCGAAGCAGAGATAACTACAAATAGAATACAGCAATAATAGGCAGGTGGGACTATTATATTCTTTTAAAAATTGGGACCAGCAGGAAGTTGATAGCTCCTAGGTAAATGGGACAAGAACTAAAAGCACAATAGGATCTAAATCCATCCAACTGCCAAATTCGGTAATATCCTGATGAAATTAGTTTTTTACAAAAGAATATATTTTCCCACCATCTCCTCTACCCTCCTGATTCTCTTCTCTGGAGATTCTCACCAACAGCACCCTAATCGATGGCCACTGACTGGGATTTGAGTCACTCCAGTGGCCACACTTGGGCCCCGCTCCTGAGGGCCATTTTAAAGCAATGTATTTCAGCAATATGCGGTGCTCGTGTAGATCGCAAGTTCTTAATAGAATCTGGGAAGATGTTCTTTGGCAGAAAATGATTTCGTAGACATTTTTCATTATGATAGATGTGGTATTACAGCCGTTATAAAAAATTTCAAGCTGTGTGCAGCTTTGTCACTAGTATTATAAATCACTCACTCGTATATTAAAATCTGTGGAAAGCAACTGAAGGGAAGGGAAAAAAACCCTCATTTCCTATTTACAGACTAGGTATAATTTGGTATTATTCTTAAAGGTTCAAGGCATCTTAGAGAATCTGTATTCAGTGCTTACGTTAGGATCAGGAGATCACATTCCACTACTGCTGAGATGGGGAAGGAACGGACACGCACTGAGTTAACATTTTCTGCCATAAATCTCGATGTGAAAGGTAAAGGCTGTGCTTCCGGGAGATGGAGAGAGAAGCCCACTGCCATTTGCAAGATAAGCCAGTAATAGAATTAATTAAGAATTAATAAATTACATACATTAGAAGCAACTCTGTGCCACGAATGCAATTTATTTTAGCCACGTGGAAGTTTATGTGTATGTTGTTCTATCTAGGTCTGCCTTTAGAGGCAACTGGAATATCTAACCAAGTGCTTTGATTTCAGTTGGACTGGGAAGGTCCTAATTGCAAAATTCTAAAATTTAAGGATGCCCTCTTTCTCTAAACCTTATTGGATTGGGGATATTTTAAACACAATACCTTAGACATGGCAAGGAGAGGCAAAGACCAATGGTAGGGTTCCACCCACCCTTTTTTCTGTATCAAAAGCAAATATCTAAATTCAATGCACACTGCTTTTAGCTCTCCTCACAGATGTAGCTTTAGGATCACCATAGTCTGACGCCCAGTTTGCCTCATTGTTGGTGGTGAGGTGGGGGTAATATCTGAGGTGATGCCCCCCCCCCACAATCCGTAACCAAGCTTCCAAACCAATGTTCACAGCCAGGAGTGATTCTGCCCCCCAGAAGGCATGTGGCAGTGTCGGGAGACATTTTTGGCTGCCATACCTGAGGGTGACCAGTTTCTAGTGGATAGAGAGACCAGGGATGCTGCTGGACATCCTACAACACACATGCCAGTCCCTCACCACAGACCATGACCAAGCTCACAGCATCAAGGGCGCCAAGTGGAGGAACCCTGGTTGAGAGCTAACCAGGCCAATCCTCCAACTGAAAAAGTAATGATCTGATCTTTTTTTATTTCTATACGGAGAGACGAATTACAAGGCCAGGGTGAATTCTGACACTAGCCTCATTTTCATTACTTGGGACATGGCTTTATTATTTACGGAGATACGAGAGCTTTGTATTTCTACAAAAGAGGGTTCTTGTCAGGGGAATATGGGCATACCTCATTTTCCTCAATGAGGACCTTCAGATATTTTGTAGGAAACAGTGCAATGACTAGAGCTTGAGAACAGTGGTCACAGTCTATCCCAAGAATGTCCCTCCCACTCCTCTAAAAAGGAAAGCCATCATTTGGTGGTGCCAGGGCTCAAGCCCATCCGTTGATGTTCCAGAGGATTCTCTGTAACTGTGTTACCAACATAGTTACTAAAGGAAAAAGAATGGACAGGGAATACAGAGAAGGGAGGAAGATCAGCATGTACTAAAGCCCGCATCCCAGTTAATTTTCACAATTCCTGAACTGGGTTGTTTTGTATTTCATGTCGTTTGTACCAAGAAAAACATGGGGCTCAATGCTGTTAGGTAACTTGACCCAAGTTCTACTCCTAGTAAATGGAAGAGCTAGGATTTAAACCCGCTATGTGTGAATGCAAACTTCATTCTTTCAATGCTTTGTCAGACCATGGAATAGCACATTAAAGATTCATTCCTATGCTTAAGCCATTCTTTTTTTTTTTAAAGATTTTATTTATTTGACAGAGGGAGACACAGCGAGAGAGGGAACACAAGCAGGGGGAGTGGGAGAGGGAGGAGCAGACTCCCCGCTGAGCAGGGAGCCTGATGCGGGGCTCGATCCCAGGACCCTGGGATCATGACCTGAACCGAAGGCAGACACCTAATGACTGAGCCACCCAGGCACCCCTGCTTAAGCCATTCTTGAGTCCAGGAGCCAGCATGGGGAAGTGGTGACAGACTGATTCACTGGTTTGAAATACAAATTTGGTAAGATGCAAACATGGCAATGAAACCCAAAGGGACTTGTTGATTAATTAGAAAATCTTCATTAATTCTGGATTGCCCCTGAATTAAACACCCAACAGGGAGAACACAAAGCCAGTGAGGGAAGAGCTGCTCCCCTGACTTCCTCCCAAATAGCTTCTCCTGCCAGTATTTCCACAGAACACAGAGGTTCCATCTGCACCAAGTGGTACATTTTCTTTGTGATCTTGCCCCCAAAGAAGGACTTCATGGTTGTTTATAACTTACTATTCTGCTTCGCAGCTAGAGTAAGAAGACATACAATTTGAACCTTCCCTATGTTGTTTAAATCACAGTCCCACCAACAATTTCCAGTAAGTATTCTGATGCATTAGATCAGCAGTTCTAACTCCTGAATATTCATCACATCTGAGAAAAGTTATGATGCGCCTTCTAAAATTACTGCTTCCAGGGGCTCCATGCATCATTTAAAAGAATAAAGTCCTTTACTCCAAGTCCACTATCTGATCTCAGACCACACTCTCCAGCCTTTCCTTCCACTCTACAACCACACTACAAAGTGTTCCTCAAATCCAGCCACACACGCTCACCTCCGCACCCGGCTCTCCATTTACCTGTGTAGAATGCCTCCCCCTGCCCCCAGCACTTAACCTGAAACCCACCTTCCCATGGAAGCCCACCCCAGTGGATCCAATATGTGCTGAATCTAAGTAACACTTATGTGGCCCATTCATCGAGCGATCATTAACTCAACAGACACTGATGAAGTTCCCTCTATCATGGTGATCTGTTCGCACATATATGTCTGCCCCACTAGACGGTGAACTCCCTGAGGACAAAAACAATGCCTAAATTCACTTAACTCCAGGATCACACCAGGCCTTGCTCCCAGCATGTTCTCAGTGAGGTCCACAATAATATTTCAAATATCATTATTGTGTTCTCTATACACATGAGATTCTGGAATCAACTGAAATGTCCAACCATTGAAGAGTGGGTAAATAAATCAGGACATATCAGAAAGTAGGAAACAATGAAGCAGTTAAATGATCATTACAAACACTATAGGCCTTCTCTTCCTGAAAATCAGTCACACCAATTCCTACCCTCTCCAACCTGGGAGAACCAACCACCTTCTCTCTACTTGGGCCCCCGCTATGCCCACAGGAGACTTGGAACAGAGCACTGAGAACATTCTGAATTCTCCTCTTATGGGGGGAATTATAGTTGGGAAGAAATACTTTCATAAGCCACTTGTATAAACAATGACCCCCCAAAATCCTTCTAGATTAATCAGAAAAAAATTTCTAAACTACTTTCTAAAGAAAATGGACCCTGTTAACTTAAGAGCCATTTGTTTTGTGTGGTATATAGAGACATTCAAGCTTGGGGGTACAGCTGAATTGCTCAGATAATAGAAAAAAAAAAGGCTGAATGCTCTAGAGAGAGGAAGGAAGGGAGGAAGGAAGGAAGGAAGGAAGGAAGGAAGGAAGGAAGGAAGGAAGGAAGGAAGGAAGGAAGGGAGGGAGGGAGGGAAATGCCAGTGGGAGCAGAATTAAGGAACCCAGTAAAATGTGGTAAACGTTCTGAAGAGTTAATTATCAGGTGTGTATTAGAAGGCAGATCACACTCCATTGCTCTCTTGTGCTTCTGCACCGACCTTTGCTTTAGACTATCTTTTCAAGGATAACTGTCTTCCAAAAAGCTTTGGAAAATCAGGATAGTGCCTTCCTCAGAGCAAGTGGCACATTCATTTCTAGTGCAATAAAGACAGTAGCTCCCTCCAGGGCAAAGGTCAGGCAGGCTTATTGCCATTAGGAAATATTCAAGTTCCCTAAGTTGGTGGCTCAGGGAACCACAGCAAACGCTAATAGTCTGGCTACTGCTATTGCCCTGCAAAATCATAGGTTCCTCTGCCTCGGATGCAAGCGTCTCCTATATTCTGCCAGCATCCATGAAACCATGGCAGCCCACTTGTTAGCTTAGACATAAGCTGCAATGTTAGCTCCTTCACGGATCTCAAAGGTGTGTGATATAAGCCCTCCCTTAAATGCATCCCAGGAAATCTTCGGTAAATTCTGTTATTTACCAAGGTTCCTTTGCAGACAGATTGTTGGGGGAACAGTGTCTAAATTGGTACAGGATGAGGGGCGCCTGGGTGGCTCAGTCATTAAGCGTCTGCCTTCGGCTCGGGTCATGATCCCAGAGTCCTGGGATCCAGCCCCGCATCGGGCTCCCTGCTCCGTGGGAAGCCTGCTCCTCCCTCTCCCGCTCCCCCAGCTTGTGTTCCCTCTCTCGCTGTGTCTCTCTCTGTCAAATAAATAAATAAAACCTTTAAAAAATAAATAAATAAAATAAATTGGTACAGGACGAAAACAGGAAAATTGCTGTGAGGACAGCAGACATCAAGAAGAGACTTATAGGGCGCCTGGGTGGCTCAGTCATTAAGCGTCTGCCTTCGGCTCAGGTCATGATCCCATGATCCCGGCTCAGGTCATGATCCCCGCATCGGGCTCCCTGCTCAGTGGGAAGCCTGCTTCTCCCTCTCCCACTTCCCCCTGCTTGTGTTCCTGCTCTCGCTACCTCTGTCTCTCCTTTTTTAAAGATAAATAAAATCTTGAAGAAGAAGAAGAAGAAGAAGAGACTTATATACCACAGGTCTTCCTTACTCTGAGCTTCTTGAAGGAAGGCATCATGTTCTAGCCACTGTAGAGCCCTGATGTTAGCCAACTGTCCGGCCTGGAGTATCATTACACTCAGTAAGTGCTGAATGGCTGAATGACCCGATGGCATCTGAGACTATGCTTACAATGTACTGTTGATAATCAGCACCCAAAATAAATTATGAACCCGATCACTCTACAATATGAAGCTGATCATTTCACTCCTCTCAATTCGTCCACAATGTTCCATCATTCTGAGAATGAAATCCAAAGTTCTTACTAAGGCCTATAAGGACCCAGGTGATCTGAGGGCTGGCTACGTCCTGGACCCGCCTCCAGCTACTGAGGCTCACTCCCTGTGCAGCCCCACACACCTCCTGGCCCTTCCCAAACACACCAGGAAAGCTCCCATGTCAGGCCTTCTGCATTCATGTCCCATTCACCGAAATGTTCTTCCCTAAGACATCAAAATGAATTGCTCCCTTCATTTTATCCAAATTTTACCTCATCAGAGATGCCTTCTCCAAGTGCCAGTAGAAAAAGCAAGCCTGTCACTCCATCTCTTTATCATTCTTCTTTTTTAAATAACTTCATCACTCTTGACAGTACCTAACATTCTATCATATATTGATTTGTTTGCTTATTATCTGTCTCCCTGACTAGACTGTCACCTTCACAAGGGCAGAGACCCGTTGACTCACTAACTGCCTCCTCACTGCCTAAAGATTTCCTGGCATATGGTAGGTGCTTAATAAATATCTATGGTATTAGTGGGGTCTGGAGGAGGAGGAGGGAGAAAGGAGGTGGGAAGGGGTGAGAAGGAGGAGCAAGTGGGAGCAGGAGAGAGTGAAGAGAGGAGGAGGAGGTGGGGGGGGAGGAAGGGGGGAAGGAGGAAGGGGGGAGGGAGGAAGGGGGGAGGAGGAGGACGGGGGCAGTAAGGGGAAGCAGTGTTAACTGAGCCAGGCATCCTGGAAGAAGTCTGAGTCACCCTCCCAGGTCTGGAGTGTCTGGATCCTGGATGCGGAAGGCGGACCCTTCGTTCTCAGCGCTGCTGGTCAGAGTCTTGGGGCGCAGCCCCAGCGTCTGGTAGGTGTGTTCCAGGAGCCCCCAGAGCCCACACACCGGGCAGGGCGGCCCAGCTCGCTCTGCAAAGGGGAGAGAATGGGAATCCTTTGGCGTTCCCTTTCCCAGCTTCGCATCTAAGTAGTTACTGATGGCGACAAGATAGTCTAATACCTCCACAGATGCCTGACTGCGCTTTGGCTGTTTGCACGCTCGAATTTTCTGCTTTAATAGCTGGAACACAGAAATCTTAGTTAAGTTTCAGTCATAAGCCTTGAATAAAATGAATCCTTTAATCATGGAGAAAATTCCCCAGCTGAAGTAAACAAGCAGGTTTTAAACAGTTCTATATATCTAGGGTTTCACGAAATTCTCGAAGGAGATGTTTATAGAAATTATAAATATCAAAAATAATCCTGCATCTTTTGGGCTTAGAGAGCTTCAACTCTAGTGAATGAAAGTCAAGTGTAAAAATAAATGAGCCTTAATTGCGTTAGAACAGGTGCATAATTTCAATGCCACGGTGGCTAAAATCAGGATGGCTGAGGCTGTCGAACTGTGTTGTGGGAAACAGGGTAAAACTGTTTGGGTCACATCCAGGCCAGACAGTTATTTCTGCCCATTTTCCTGCTTGCTTGGCTTTTGGTTGGGCAGTTGCTCTGTCTGTTGGTCTTCTGCCTCCTCCTTGTGGCCGAGACCATCTACGATGAATCTCATTTAGTAGAGCTGCAAGGCAGGTTGGGGTACCCAGCGCATCTGCTTGGTGCTAACAGAAAGGGAGGAAATGTGCCAACACTCCCAGAGGCCCCTAACTGAGGTCCTGTGGGATAAGAAAACACAGCTCCACCTCAGGGCAAATGCTGAATCCAGAGGCTGAGAGACAGACATTTTCAAAACAGTCCATCTCTAAGTTAGTTTCAAGCTACTTAGGATTCCCGTGGCTTTAAGAACTGTAAGCCAGAGATCAAAACCCTTTTGTAAACTGCCTCTGAATAATGCAGCAAATGGCATCTTGAAGCTGAGGCTGGATCATTACAGTACGAAGAAGCAATACTAAAGTTGGAGCCTTTTTTTTCCCAGGGAAAGGCTCATTTCCTATAGAGAATTTTTACAATATGCATTGGGCCCCTTAATGGTACCTAATTGATGGATTTCAATTACAAAGGAACAAAAAAAAAAAAAAAAAGTAAGCATGGCTGCTACTTACAGGATGGAGATCATTCGAATATCCTGGAAATCTTATCATTAGAGGAGGTCCAACCTTTGGCTCAACTGAGGAATTTTACTCATCTACCCAGAACATGATTAAAAAGAAACCCAGAATATAATAAGCGAATTACTGCCGGGGCCAGCATGCCCAGAGTAGGTTTTAAATAAAGCATGAATTATTCTCAGCTATAGAGCCTCTATTCAGGGGAAGCAGACAGCCAGGGGGACAGTACAAGAAGAGTAAAAACCTCCATCCGAAGACCCCCACGTCTGCTCTGAACCCCAGCCCTTCTATTGTGAGTGTTCATCAATATTTAATTTCCTTTTCTGTTATCTTTCCATTCCTGCAGCCCTGCATTCTATTCAACTGAATGACGCCGCTTTCATATTTTAGACACCAACAAACACTGCGAGTGAGGCTCCCACTAATCGTGCCTCGTGACTCTGGGCATTCTGTTCGGTTCAAAAAGCATTCCCTGAGTGCCTACTACGTGCTATGTTCGGAGGATACAAAGATGAGGAGGACACAACTCCCAGCAATTATCAGGAATCCAACTCTGGAGCCAGATGGTCAAGGTCTTGCCTGCTTCCCTACTTTGTGACATCAGGTAACTTTCCTCATTTGCAAAACACGGATGATGACAGTCTACCTCTCATAGAGTCAGGCAGACGTTATAAGCGTTAATATATGTAAAATACGTAGAATAGTGGCTGGCGTACACAGTCAGCACTCCATAATGGCAGCTTTACTGACCTCAGACTATAAAAGAAGCAAGAACAATAATTTCAACCTTACGTGATAAATGTGATATTGATCAGCACGGGAGCTTTGGCGGCGCAGCGGATGGCCTGAGTGGGAGGAAGAGAAACTGGGCTGGAATAAGGAAAGATTTTCAGTAAGAGATAAAACCTAATTGAAATTTAAAAAAAAAAAGAAAAGAAAAGAAAAACCCAACTAGTAGCCAGAACCTCTCTACAAATTTCCACTTCTTCCTGAAAAGTGAGGGTTTAGAGAACTGCTCCATCCTTTTCTCAAGACAAAACGCCTATCTTGTTTTCCATCTCTCAGGGATCACGGTCTCTCATTGTCTCACCTCAAAAACCCATGGTTTTATATATTTTGTCTCTTTACTATTGTTTCAGGAAGGAAGATAAATGTTTTATCTTAGCTGGAAGTGGAGAGCTCTGTCGCAACTTTCACCTCTCTTATTCTTGTTTCTAATAAGGACTCATGGTTTTCCCCACCAACTGAGCTTCATGCCTAGCACTTTCTAGTACCTTTTGTCTCTCTAGATTGGCTCAAAGAAAAACTAGCCTTGGGATCAGGAATACCTAGGTTCAAGTGCTAGCTGTTGTACTTCCTAACCATATTAATTTATTTGCTCATCTGTAAATTGAAGTAACAAAATCTACTTTGCAGAATTGTTGTAAAGATTAAATGCTATCACCAGTAAAGTAAGTTCTCCAGTGACTGGTAAATAACAGGGACTCAATAAATGATGGGTGTCATTACTATTACTAGACTTCTTGTTCTTGCTTATTCTCTCTCCTACTCTTCTTCCCTGCCTCCACCTTCCTTTCTCCGGATCTGTTCAGCCCTAATATTTGATGACTGTGGGCTGCAGTGACAAATTATGCTTTAAGTTAAGTATGGGCCCCATGACAGCTGAGTCATGCCATCAAGAGTCTATAGAGTGGGAATGAGTCCCAGCCCTGAAATATCAGGGTGTGTGGGTGGTTTCTGCAGGAATCACTGACGAGCACCTGTTAAATATTTTACTTTTCTTAGACAATCTTCAGTCATTCACTTTTAAGATTTAAAACCAAGTCTCTCTACACTTGACAAAAGACCAGATACACCTGGGTCACCACCTGTGATCATTCTAGTTGTTCTCTGTACAACTCTATGAGGCACATATCACCCTACAGACACTGTGCATTTGTAGAGTTGTGACAAGTGACCAGCAAATAGCAGCAAAGTATATGGAGAAAGGACACCTTTTGCTTATTTTCATAAGTTGACTTCTGGCTACAGAGAAGTTGAAAGCGGTTGAAATATGTCAACTGAGTATCCCAACAGTTTCATAACAGAATAAAGATTTTCATCTCCCCACAGGAAGTCTTCTTCACTGCCCCTTCTGGGGATTTTTTCCAGCAATGGGAAATATTCCACAGATCTAGAAGTAGTACAATGTAGTAGCAAAGAACATGGGGATTCATATCAGGCAATATTGTGTTCCAATCCCAGTTCCACCATTTACTAGTAGTACTACCTTGGGTCACTCATTTGACCCCTCCATGGATTTTCATTTGTTAAATAAGAGTAAATATACCTGCTTAATTGAAGTTTATGTAAGGTTGGCATGAGATACTATCTGCAAAGTGCCCTGTATGTTATGCATGCCCTGTAAATGGTAAATGGTATCATTACCATTAACACTGCCATTATTATTATTACTGTTGTTTTTAGCAATAGTTCATCAAATCACTGAAAATCCTCCAGAACAACAGTGTGCAACAGAATTTTCCATGATGATAGGAGGTTCTGTATCTTTGTTGTCCAATAGGGTAGCCACTTGGGCACATGTGGATGTTGAGCACTTGCATTGGATAACAAACCTCTGTGGAATCCAACTGTCCCAGTCTCTTCAAGCTGCTATAACAGAATATCATAAACTGGGTTACCTATAAACAGAAATTTACTTCTCACAGTTCTGAAGACTAATCCGATTTCAAGTCACCGTCAGATTTGGTGTCTGCTGAGGACTTCTTGGTTCATAGAAGGCTGTTCCTGTCAGAGTCCTCACGTGGCAGAAGGGGCGAGGGAGCTGTCTGGGGCCTCTTTTATAAGGGCACTAATTCCACTCCCAAGGTGGAACCTAGTGATCAATTCCTGAGGCCCCACCTCCAAATACCTTCATATTGGGGATTAAGCTTCTAATACATGAATTGGGGGCTGGGGGGGCACAAATATTGAATCTGTAGTAGCATCAGTGATAATCGCTGATTGGAAAATCTCACAAACATTTTGCATCCCCACAAATGGAAGAAATTCCCAGGGGTCAAGTCTGTGGAAACAGCACCTTCCCCAGGAAAGCCAGCAGCTTGCACTTTGGGCTTAAACTGATATTCGGGGGGTCGCCTGAGTGGCTCAGTTAAGCATCTGCCTTCAGCTCAGGTCATGATCTCGGGGTCCTGGGATCAAGCCCTGCAGCGGGCTCCCTGCTCAGCAGGGAGTCTGCTTCTCCCCCTCTCCCTCTGCTCCCCCTCCCAGCTTGTGCTCTCTCTCTCTCTCTCTCAAATATTTTTTTAAATAAATTAATAAACTGATGCTCAGCCTGAAGATACTTGCCTGGTGCACTCCCTCACCTTGTTTAAGTCCCTACTCAAAAGCCCGTCTGGAAAGGGCCTTTCCCTGACCACTCACCATTCCACCCCTCTCTACCACTCACATCTACTCACTCACTTTATTTCTTAGCACAGCAATTACCACGGACACTGCACCTTTTTTCCCTTTTCTGTCACTGTGTTGACAGTTTTGTCTCCTTCCACTTGAACGTAAGCTTCATGAAGGTAAATTCATTTTCTGCTTTGATCACTGCTTGATCTCAGTATCAAGAAGCTACCTGGCATATTGTACGGTTTTGGTAACTATGTGTTGAACTTAATACAACCAGGTTATTTGAAAGAAGGCCAGAGCCTGACATCTTATAAAAAGAATAGTTTTGTGAAATTAAGAACACTCCCCTCCCCTTCCAGCTTCTTACCCCCATCCCCTGGGGATTCTCCAGTGACCATCAACAACAGCTCTATAATTCTCCACCACAGGCAATGAGCTTCATTTCCAGTATGGGGAAAGTGTTTTGAATTCTAAACAAGACCCGACATTTAACATCCCCTCGTTTTTCTCTCTCAACAGTTTACTCCCCCCACAACTAATGTGATTAAGCATTCACGGCAATGGGTGTACATTTTTATTAGGACTATGACAAGTGATTCAGAGGTAATTAAGCAATGGAATGTTTCACACAATGCCACTCCACTTAAGGAATAAACTCTACATTTTGCTGGATTAACTCGCAAAAAGAGAAGAAAAAAAAAAAAGCATTTGGAGAGCGTCAACTGCTATAACAAACAACTATCAGACCTATTGTTGGGCCTTGGATAATCATAAGAAAGTAAAAATTTTCATTTATACAGAAGGATAAGAAAGATAAGAAAAATCAATATACAGATATATATTACATGGTCAGTTATTAAAGCCCTATTTTTCTTTTTTATAAGAGGCAGCATCTTAAATGTACATCAATAAAGGGATGAGTGAATAAACTGGAGAATGCACAGAATTTTATGCAGCACTTAAAAGAATGAGGTACAATGATAGATACCTACATGGAAAGATGGCTGTGCTACATTGATAAGGAAAAAAAGCTGTGCGATAGTTCTCATTTTAAAAAGGAATTTAATCAGTATGTGTAGGTTTCTATATGTATGGATAAAGTTATTCAAGGACATGTGTCAAACTGTTGCAAGTGCTAACTTCTAGGAAGTGGGCTTGGGCCTGAAATGACAACAGGTATGTATTATTTTTGCAATTATAAAAGATATCAAACCATTTTAACGTTTTAAAAATTAAGCGAAAGCAAACAAAAGCAAAAACAAAACCAGTGGCCAGAGAATCCCAGGAATAACCTGATTGCTGCAAGGAAGCAGGGCCACTTCGACAAGGTGCTTCCCCTCCTCCTTTCTATCCCAGCTGCCAGCCCCTTTCCTCCCCTAAAACACAGCTGAACACAAGTGAACTGACTTGTCTGGTACTCAAAGAAATGGTGATCTCTGATGGTACAAGGGGAGAAACAAGGGAGGGCCATGACAGACAGGCTGAGCAACATTTGTTGTCTCCAGCAAATCCCAAGGTACTGTTGTCAGGGGTAATTTTTGCTCTGTGCTAATTTTACCTTCTGCTCTGACACCAGACTCTAACTCCACGTAAGATCCAACTTCACCAACGCCTGAACGAATGCTTTGCCACATTTTTCAAGGGCCCTTGACAAATAATCAATATTAATAATAACGACTGCTACGTTTCTATGTCCACAACGTGCCAAGCCATGTGCTAAGGCGCCACCTAATCCTTCTAAATAATCCTGCACGTAGATATTATCACCTGTGTTATGAGAAAGGAAATGGAGTCTCTCAGAATTTAAGTGACTGCGCCACAGTCACACAACTAACAGATGGTGAAGAGGAACATGTAGAGAGGGAACACTGAGGTCCTGATCCAGTGGAGACACGGCTCTGCCTTGCCGGAACCTGCTACATAATGCACAGGGCCCAGTACAAAATGAAAATGTTGGGAACTCTAGTTCAAAAAGTATTAAGAATTTCAACATGGCCACCGCAGAGCCCTGAAACAACAGTGAGACCCTCGTGGGCACGGGCTCCTGGGAGACTGTCTGCCCGGGAAGCCGGCCCCGTTACCTCGCCCTCTGCATCTGCAGACATGGCACAGATGTTCCATTCTGGAGCCCTGAGGAGCTGCTGCAGGGCTCTACTCTAGGGGAATGAACAAGCCACAGCTTCTGCCCCGGAAAACAGTCAGCCTGGGGCCTTAAGGGAAGGAAGGTAGGCAACGGGATGTGTCCCAAACTCCTACCCCGTGATGAACCTCCTTTGGGCAGCCTTCATCCTCTCCTCTACCTCTTCACATCAGAAGCAGATTCCCACCCAGCCTCACTCCCTCACCCCACACGGCTCCATCACTGTCAGCCTCACATCCCCACCACGCAAGGCAAACTGGAGGATGCTTTTTCCATAGATGGGTGTAAGTCAGCTACCCCCATACTCAGCCACCCCCTGCTCCTGACTTGTCACAGTGCCTCTGGGGAAAACACAGTGATTTGGCCATTCCACTCACTGCAGAAATTATTGATATTTTTTTAGGCGGAAAGCAACCTCACCCCATATACTGAAATAAGTTTCCAAACTTCTAGGGAATAAAGTGTAAACCAAGAGAAAATAACAATGGTAATGTCAGCTACCTTTGAATTCAGCGTTTGCTAGGAGCTAGACACCAAGACATGCTTTACGTGCATATTCCCATTTCATCTGCACAGAAGCTCTTCTAGGTAAGTATAGTCTCCATCCCATTTTACTTGTAAGGAAGTGCAGGCTCAGGAAGGTTTAGGTAACTTACCCAAGGTCATGCCTCTAGTGGCTGGGGGATGGTCATAACTGGAAAGCAAACCCAATCATCTGTCCAGGCATTCCACGGTGGCCGATACTGACTATAATCTGGACTGGAGAAGGGCTGTCTAAGTATGATACCAAGCATGACCGCATACAGGCATCTGGTAGACTTGACGAGGTAAAAATTGTAGACATTCATGTGTCAAAACACAGTGAACAAGATTGAAAGGCAAACCATATCCATGAAAGGATATATGCTGAAGCACGAATCCCTTACTACAAATAAACCACTTACAAATGAGTAAGGGAAAGGCAAATACCCCATTGAAAAAAGAACGGACAAAAGACGTGAAAAGGCATTTCACAATAATGAGTAAAGAAATGCAAACAATGGTCCATGGGCTACATTGGGTCTACTCTCTCTGTTTGTAAAGAAAGTTTTATTGGGGCACAGCCATGCTCATTTACGTATGTATCACCTATGGCCAAGCTGATGAGTTGCAACAGATCACACTGTCCACAAAACCCAAAGTATTTTCTATCTTATCCTTTACAGGGGGGAAAAAAAAAATTGCCACCATCTGGCTTACAGCAAAAGTTTTTAAGTGAGACAGACCTGAGTTTGAATCCCTGGCAAGTTATTTGAGTCTGAGTTCCAGTTTCTTCCCCAGGTGACTGAAAGGATGAAGTAGGATAACATATGCAATGACCTGAACCCCGTGCCAACTCCTAACAAACATTCCGTATGTGGTCACTGAGATTACTGCTGTTGTAATTCCCCTTGGCACTGAACATTTAGGTCACTTCTAGCTCTTCATAAGATTCGATGAGCATAATTCAATCACTTGGTTCCTTAGGATACATTCATAGAAGGAGAAGTCCTAGGTTGAAAAGCATACACACTTTAAGGATTTTGTGGCAATTTGGTAAATTGACCTCTGGAAGGTTTGTACCAGTAGGGCTCCCCTCCCCCAGGTCAACACTAGGTATTATCATGGTAATAGATAATGGACTTGCCTACAGGGCAGGCAGGCTGGCAGGTTTAATCTTTCAGGTATGTCTACAAAGAATAGGAAAGCCAGATTTGATTGAGCCCAGAAGCCTTTACAACAGCAATTATGAGGGTGCCTGGGTGGCTCAGATGGTTAAGTGTCTGCCTTCGGCTCAGGTCATGATCTGGGGGTCCTGGGATCAAGTCCCGCATCGGGCTCCCTGCTCCTTGGGAAGCCTGCTTCTCCCTCTGCCTCTCTCTCTCTCTGTCTCTCATGAATAAATAAATAAAATCTTAAAAAAAAAACAGCAAATATGAGGGCGAATCAGAGAAATTTCACATTATTTCCTAGATAATTAAGCTCTATTTATAATGAGCAAAAACTGAAGACAAAACCATTATGCATATTGGCATTTTTCATTTGAAAGATATTTATATAGGGTATACTTAACTAATAGAATATGCTACATTCGCTAAAATACATAATGAATTTATCTGGACTCAGGCTAGACCCAGCTAAATATAACCGCCCCCCCTAATAATCTTTCAGGTGGTTTATCTGGCTTTTAATCATCACAAACCAAATGTAAGAAGAGCCAGTTTCAGCAGGAAATAAGGCGTGGGAGTAGAGGGTTGCATGGTTTCGGATTTCTTTGATCTAGCAGTATACAGATCATCTGGTGGGAAGACAGGAGGTACCAGAGGGGAACAATTCCCCTCTTGTTTAATCTCTAGCCTTGAAAAAAAAAAAACCAAATAGTGCGTGTTTGAGAGTTCCCATGACAACCAATGCACCCCATCCTTCCCTCCACAGACTGTAAAGTCATCTCCTACATATTCACAACTAGATTATAAACTGTGTGAAGGCAGAGCCTGAGTGTTGGGGAAGTGCCTGGCTCATAAAAGACATCAGCACATGCACACTAAGTAGACTCCAACTGCTTCCATAGAATGAGAGAGCCAACAGGCTTCAAGGCAGGTCTCAGGGTGTGCAGGATTACTTCTAGAGCATGAGCCTGGCTCCTTCTTCAGGTAAGTGAGAAGGTCTGGGAAATCCATCTACAGTGGTATTTCTTATGCCCCTCCCTAACTGGCACCCTCCCCTTCTTCTGATAACAGTGGGCCCCAGGCCCTGTCCTCACGCTCAGTGAGTAGACTCACTGTGGAACATGTAACCTTGCCCTAGCCGATCAGTGCATCAGATCCCCTGGGCCAGGGGTTTAGAGGGCACATAGCCCAAGTCAGTCCCAAGAGAATGAAGCTCAGGAGTTTTTCAAAAACTATGGGCAAGATACTTATTCTTTCCTCCTGGACTTGATTGTGAGCAGATATCAAGCTGTATGTAGTCACTGAAGCTATCTTGATAACTTCGGGAGCATCAGAATGAAGCCCACACGCTGAGGAAAGCCAAGAGGCAGGAAAAGTCCAGTTTATGCTAAAATAGCTTCAGCCAGCAAGCCTGTCCTACCCCTGGATGTTTCCTTTTCACTAAGCGGTAACTCTCTTGTTTAGGTCTAACTGACAGAGCATGCTTCACTAGGAAGACCAGCAAGGCCTGGACCCTTTCCTTGTTGTAATTTTTCAGAATTAAATAAAGGCTAGAGATGGGGAATCCCAAGCTCCAGGGTCCAAGTCAGGCTCTTAGCCAGCATGATCACCTTGAATCTCTGAAAATGACCTCCCCTTCCCCCCCCCCCCAACAAAGACCTAAGAATTGAGCATGATGAATCACACATAAACTCTCTGGATGCCACAACTCATAATCAGGATTTGGTTCCAAAGGCAAGATTCTCCCTTATGTTTTGATTTTCCTCCTATTTACTTCTCCACATCTCCCAGCTCACTGGCAAATGGCCATATAACCAGTTAGGGCTAGCAAAATGTGAGAAGTGATGTGTGTCATTTCTGGCTGAAGCAGTGAAAAGTTCAGATTCAGTTCTCCAGTATTTTTTTCCCCCTCTACGGCCACATATTCCACATGATATAGCTGCAGAAGGATGGCAAAGTCATCAGCCTGGGGCCCGAGCAACTCACAAGAGATGTGAGGCCTGAGTGGGAGAAAAAGAACCACTTCTGTTGAGTTGAGCCACTGAGATTTGGGGGCTGTAGGTAAAGACCAGCCCATCTCTGCTGACAGAAGGAGGTTTGGGTCCATAGTTTTTTACATATGCACTAACTCAGAAAACATTTTTCTTTGATATTGAAGTTGATATTAAAACCATCAAAGAGTGAAGAAGAGCATTTCCAAAGGCCTTGTCCACATCAGTCAAGAGATGAAGTTGATCTGAATAACTACCCACATGGGGTAATTCCAAAGTCAAAAGTAAAGTACGTACTTATTTGGGGGACACATACAGAAAAATATAAAAATGAGACCAAAACTCTTGGCACCAATAGATAAAGATTTTCCCTTCTCATAGAAAAACAACAACAAAAACAAAACAAAACAAAACAGGCAATTAGACAAACACCAGTATTTTCAAGCAAGGTAAACGGAGGCCATCCTACCTGCACGTTATCAGATGCGGAGTTCACTATTTCCACACTTTTTCATGTGTATATCTCCACATATTGACCAAGGAGAAACCTACCTGTTTACGTAAAATGGAAGTCTCGTCGGATTTTTCAGATGTTGATGAAAATAAGTTTTACGACATCATATAACAAATACATACAAGGTGCTAACGGTTTTAAACATTTTCCTAGGTTTTTTGTCACTGACGGTCCAGTCAGAACTGAAATTGATGGTATTCATGTGAAAAATGTCAGGGGTCCTGGTTAGGTTAATAGATTGCTCTTTCTTACATATTTATAAGTTGTATATTTTTAATTGACTTCAAAGCACTAACAGTCATGCCAAAAAAAAAAAAGGAGTTATTTTAAGCAAGGTCTGCGTTGTATGGCCAATTGAGGCAGGCAGCTAAGCAAAATGTGCTGTCAGTGTGTGCTCATTAGAAACCAAATCCTTAGGGTAACTGTATTTATGAAAAAGGAGCACAGAACAATAATTTAGGTAATAAAAATGTACTCAAGAGGAAAAGCATTAAAGTGGCAGCAAAGTACAGTTTCCTGTGATGTTGATACCTTATTTTCACCAATACTTTAAAAAGGTTAGCTGGGTAGTTCCTAACTAATGCTAACCAATGGCAAATTTCTTGTCTCCTCTTTCTTAGAGCTAGGTTCAGAGCCTAGAAGAAGATGAAGGGGAGAAAGAACCAAATCGTTTAAACTTTGAAAACAAAATTTTTGTCTGAGTTGCAGACATTCACTTTAACTTTTCATTTTTGTTAAAAGAAGGAAAATCTTCAAAGTTCACAGGATGACTAGGAGCTGGCCTTTTTGCCAACATTCCCAGAGGGGCCCTTTAGCAAGAATGGTGCCTTTTTCGAGTCTCTCCAGGAGCTGGTGCTCCCACAGAGGTGGCCTGATCTGATTCCATCATCACCAGCAATCTGTCTCATTTGCTCTGGGACCAGGGCCCTGGCAGAACCGTGTGGACAATGGCAAGCTGTCGGAGAAGAGACGCTCCCAGTCACATCAAGGGAGGCTGCGGGTCCGCAAATATTCAAGGTTAGTTTGGGAGGCCTCCCTGTAAGCAGGCTGACTGCACTGGGGTGCAGCAAGGGGCAGAGTATGAAGGGTGGTGTCAAGGACAGGAAGGGAACCACGGGGCCAGCAGTGGCTTTGGCCAAAGATGTCCTGCAACACAGACCCCAAATGTACCAAGCTCCTGCACGCTCTCTTTTGTTGGGAGCTCCTGAGCCACCAGCAGATAGGCCATTATTTCCATGGATTTTCCCTTGGTCCCCTCCGCCCCAGGGAAAGTAATAGGTCACCCTTTCTCACTTGCTGTAAGGATAACCTGGTAGAGCCTACAATAGTCCGGAAGACCACAAGCAACCTCTCCTTTGCAGAAGCCCATCAACTAGGGAACACAGGACCACTGAGACCCTCCCAGATGGATGCCTGAAGGCAGAGAGGGCCGTGTGTGAACACGGCTCAGGCATTCACTTAGCAAGAATGAAAAGATGCATGTAACCATTGAACCCCTTCCTGTCTCACGCCATCTTAACACAACCATCTCATTGGTAATTCCCTTCGAACTGTAAAAAATCAAAATATGGTCTAGCCTCGAACAGGGAAACAGCCTCAGGTTTGGAAAATCCAACACTACTTCAACGGAAAAAGCTAATGAATCGACTTAAGAGGGAGAAAACCGGAAAATACGGAAAGTCAGATCAGAGGTGCAGAGGAATGAGACAAACTAAGGAGAGATCTTTTTTCTCCTTCCCTCAGATTTCCAGAGTGAATGTGAGGAAGAACTGTGCACGCACGCCCACTCGCTACAAAATGCTGTCTGCACAGTGGTCAGCAGGAGAACCCAGACGACGATGGCTCTCACGCTCCCCCACAGTGGTATCCAGGAGCCTGGCCCCTCTGACCCCGCAGAAGCACCTGTTATTCTCTCCTCCTTACAGCCCAATTCCATGGCTGGCTCAAGGCTGGGTTTGCCTTTAGGGAGTATATTCCTTATAAAATGTCTTGCGATACCTCAACCTTTTGGCTAAGAGCAAGACTCTGATTTTTGTGAAGAACTTTTATCCTCTTCTCGTTCATTTCCTGCACTGAATTTTTTTTTTTAATGCAAAAATACCAGAGCACTTTGTGATTACATAACTGTCCTGGATTATTTGGGGAACCATTCTATTTGCTACTAAAATGTTACTCTCATTGACTCTCACTTTATTTTGAGGACGTGTGTCTCCTTTTGACAAATTACAAAGTAAAAAAAAAAATTTGCTAAACAATGCACCCCAGTTAAAAGATAAATCCCTTCCTTAAAAATAGCTGCAACATAAATAGTACCAATTTTCATCCAAAATAAAATTATCTCCTCATAATAATCTTCATTCAAGAAGAAAAATGAGGTGTGGCTCTGTGACCTTGGCAAAGTAAGCTGGGTCTCAGTTTCCTCATCTCTGCAATGGGGATAAAACTAGAAATGAGGTACTCACATGGTAGGGGGTCTTTCAAGATGACACCCCTTTTCTCTGAAGAGCCCCCCACCCACAGGTCTTCTTCTCCCAAGATGCTCACCTCTTCCTGTCAGGTTCTCTCCTACAGGAGTCTGGGACTGGCATTCAGACACAGCCGGGCATATCGCTGCAGGTGGCTCGACGTGAGGCGATGTAAACTTGCAAACTTTAGAACAGCCTTCTTGTGCTGCATTCCTGGAGTAACCAAGAGAGCTGGTCAGGACACATAAATTATGAGTCTGGCAGATATGCAGAGAAATCAGAGAGATAAGAGGCCCACAGTGGCTGCCAGAGCTCCGGATGATCTTCTACCTCCCAGTTCCGGTTCCTGCAAGGTCTGCCTGCCTTCAGCATTTAATTTCCTGTATTTAAATACTGATATAGTGGACTCATATTAAAAAAAAAAATCTAGACTCACTTAAAAATATAATAAAATTACCTCTCCCTACTTTTTTTTTTTTTTTTTTTTGGTAACATAAAACAACACTCACTTAATTATCTCTCAAGATCCAAACTGGTGGGGCAGTTCTTCCAGTTGGGGCCACAACGGCTAGGGCTGCCCTGGGGACTCTACTGGATGGCTGCACTTACATGGTTTGGGTATTTTTTTATTCAAGTATAATTAACACAGTGTTATATTCGTTTCTGGTGTACAATATAAGATCCAACAATTCTAGGCATTTCTCCGTGCTTATCACGATAAATGTACTCCTGATCCCCTTTACCTATTTCCCCCCATCCCCCCACCCACCTCCCCTCTGGCAACCACCAGTTTTGTTCACCACGTTTAAGAGTCTGTTTTTCTGTTTGTCTCTTTTTTTTCTTTGTTTTGTTTCTTCAACTCCACATCGGAGTGAAATCATATGGTATTTGTCTTTCTCTGACTGACTTATTTCACTAGCATGATACCCTCCAGGTCCATGAGCGTTACAACCAGAACTGTAACAAAAACACAGAAGGGGAAAAATGCCAAACACACATCTTTCTTTATCCACATTGGCTCTTCAAAGAGAACTCTGCGACCAGCCAATGCACGTGGGCCCCTCCCACGCATGGACTCCAATTAACGTGAAACAAGGTCTTTATACACACATGATTATCAATATGCACAAAGGTGACACCAAACCAACATCAAGTGCCCAATTACCCAAATGTCTTGCTCAGGTTGACAGCCTTTAAAAAGTCAAAGGCTCTTTGGCAAATCATTTTCTTTAGAGAAACTAAAGCCAACTCTGCAAGCAGATGATTTCACAACCCCTTAACAGCCACTCTTCAAATAATTGAAAGAGCTTCCCATCAGAGAACGCGCCAGGTCAACATGGTACTGTGAGGCCATTTTATTTAGCTGGGGGAGTTCGTCCAAGCTCAGGCCCCCTTTGGGTTTTCGTGTGACTGACAAGCAGCTCGTCACTTATGAGAGGCCTCAAGGCAAGACCTCTTCCAGTTTGCTATTTGAAAGGAGTCAAGCCTGGGGACCCCTCTGGTCACAGCCTGAGGGCCAGATATGTCGTAACAATGGGATATGCATAAGGGCAGGCCCATTTGGGGACTAGTTGAGGGGACAGGGGATTATCTGAGAGTCCCTGACCCTGCAGTGTGCTGGTATGGGACCTTGAAGATCCAGAGAACTTCAGGAATGATTTCTGGGAACACAGAGGAGGCCAGCATGTAGCTGGCTGATGAATCATTTGCAACTCCTCCCATACTAGCACAAAAAATTCTCTTCATTCTCCTACATCCCTAGTATTCTGCTGGATGCATCCAAGTGAACCCAATCACCGGTGAACCTGCTCTTAGTTTAGAGAGTAGAAATTCATACTCACTCGGCAGCCCAAGGGTAAGCAAATTTAAGAAGGTCTGATTTCGATGCAAATCAACTTACTCTGCTGTATTTCTCACTGATAATTTCTCTGTGCCCCTGTTACCAGGGGAAACACAGTTCAGTGCAGACCCCCGACCTCCCAAACACTGGCACAAAATCTAAAGACTCTGGCATTGCCTGGCTATGCACAGGCTCACAGTATGAGCTTATGCTTAAGAGGACAAGCTTCTTGCAATCTAGTCAACACCCCCCCACATTTCTAGGAACATCAAGGAATTCCCAGGAACGACGAGGTCTATTCTGTGGCAGGGGAGAAACAAAATCACACTGTGTCTTTACCTGCTTGAATGTGTCTTACCAGTGTGCTGACTTCTGTTTCAGCTCCCCCGAGTAGAGTTTGGGAGCTGTCACTCCCATCCTTAGAACAAGAAAAACCTCAACAAACTGAAAATCAATGTCTGGTCTGGGGCCCAGGAAAGAACTGAGGCCGCAGGACAAACCGCCATCCTGAAATCTGAAGAGGGGAGAATTCAGAGGAGTATGGCCAATATCTGCTCATGTGGAATGGAAGCCAGGGACCCGTAACTGACAGGAATATTTAGGGGGTCATTTTGATGAATTCTTGGAGGGTGAGAGAGGACTAACAGGTGGGTTGAAACCTTAAAGGGACTCCACAGTTTCATGGGCTTTACCCCTAGAAACCCCACCAGGTTCTCACGGTGAGGACTCAGCTAGGATCCCCCGATGCCTCTGACTGGAGGAGAAGTGTAATCCTTGTGAATTACCCACAGAGCTTTCCTCAAAACGCAGGTGTTGTTGCCCTGAGTCCCTACCACCAGACCCATCAGAGGCATCACGATACTCTTGTTGGCGGTAACGCTGGATGGTTGGATGGATGGATAAATGAATGGATGATAAGTCATCCAAGCCCTCATGGAAATTATAATACAAAAATCCCTAAATTTGTCCCTCATAGAACACCCTCACTAACACCTTTCGATGTTTAATACCTGTGCCATGGTATTAAAAAGTCCTAGTATGCTCAAAAACTTTGTGGGAAATGCTCAACTTCAGAAGTTAAACTGGATCCCAGGCACCTTTCTCTTTTTAGAATTTAGCACAGCTGTTATTAGATACTCGGTAAAATAACCAAAAAAGTGAAAACATCACAGAGCAATTCACTCATATTCATTCCACAGATACTCACGGAGCCCCCCACTATATTGCGGGCGCTAAGCAAGTGTCTAGAAAGCAAAATGGGAGCAAACATGAGCAGAATCCAGCCTCATGGAGCATGGCGCGCAGCAGAGGAAACAGACCTTAAACAAGTAATCTCACAGGTAAGTGTCAAATCACAACTGTGATACTCGTTACCACAGAGAAGTCAATGGAAAAGATACAGTAAAGCAAACAGCTTGGTCAGGGAGGTTATGGAAGGTTAACAAAGGAGATGAGAATTTAAGCATTAGGAAAAATTTATGTGACAAAATGGATTGGGGGGCGGGCGGAGGATCACTGGGAATCCGGCAGAGACCTGTGTCACCTAATGCCCCTTTTAAGTCCTATGGCCAGAGGGAGTGTGGGACATGCAGGAATGGGAAGGAAGCCCAGATGGCTGGGAATAGGGGACTTGGCACTGCTGTTTACTGGGTAAGCCTCCAAGTGCCGTAGTGATTTGTTACAGAGCATTAGATGCCTGATACAGGTCACTAACTCAGAGCGGTCAAGGTTCCTGTGCTGAATATGCTTCCTTGACCCTTCCAGATTCAATCCCCACCACTCTCTACCATGCTTTCTGCCCTGAAAGTCTTGTCTGAGCTGCAACAACCAGACTCCCTTGCCCTCTGGCTGCTACTTGGGTTTGGCCAATGGATGGCACCAGGACAAAGGTCAGAGGGTAGGAGGCAAGAGAGGTCAGCCTATCTCTCCTCTGCTCTCCCCGCTGAGACAGCTCTTAGTGAGTGGTCCCCTCCTTAGCCTCGGGTCTCCCTGGGTACCAGGACCCACTCTCCCCCTTGCCCCTTGAGGCTTACAGGCATAAATGGCCTCCTGCTGTCACTGCTCCTGGGTCACCTCACCCACCCCCACTGTTCCCTTGATTAATCCCACCTACACCTTTGCAAATGATCCTTTCCATTGACTCTTTATTCATCCCCTTTGGATGTTCCATCTGATTCTGGTGGACAGACCGGACTCAGCTAGAAAGTAGTAGAACCAGGACACTAAGTTTCAGATACTTAAAAAAAAACTAAAATATGGGGACGCCTGGGTGGCTCAATCAGTTAAGCATCTGCCTTCGGCTCAAGTCGTGATCTCAGGGTCCCAGGATGGAGTCCCGTGTTGGGCTCCCTGCTTGGAGGGGAGTCTGCTTCTCCCTCTCCCTCTCCCTCTGTGCACACACTCTCTCTCTCTCCCTTCTCTCTCAAATAAACTTTTAAAAAATTTAAGAAACTAAAATATCTATACCTTCCCTCAGGGGGCATAAGCCCAGAGACTGGAAATAAGCCCCTTAGGCTCAGACCACCACAGGTCCAGAGCTTCTCTGGAAACTGACTTAGCCTCTCTGGGACTCAGTTTCTTCATAAGCAAAAAAAGAAACAATACCTACTGGTCACTGCATAAAAATGCCATGAGAAATAAACGCAGAAACTATGTAAAACACATAGGGGCGCCTGGGTGGCTCAGATGGTTAAGCGTCTGCTTTCGGCTCAGGTCATGATCCCAGGGTCCTGGGATGGAGTCCCGCATCGGGCTCCCTGCTCAGCAGGGAGCCTGCTTCTCCCTCTGCCTCTCTCTCTCTCTCTCTCTCTCTCCCCCTGTCTCTCATGAATAAATAAATAAAATCTTAAAAATAAATAAATAAATAAAATAAAACACATAGAACACAGCAGGGACCAGGAAATGACCACTATTAAAACGCCATCGGCAAAATCTCTCATTTTGCTAAACCGACCGGACTCCACACGCCTTCTGGTCCCGTCAGGAGCCCGGGTACAGTACAGCACTCATCAGTTCAATCGGCAGACCCGCAGGGGGCACTAGAAGCATCCACAGGGATGTCACCGGACCCATTCTACATCAGAGCTCTGGTAGCCAACACCTCTTAGCAGCATCGTGTGCGACTCCTCAGTCCACAAGAACCGCTTGGCTCCTTCGAGTGCTGCCATTGCTCAGCGTCGCAGTGGTATTCAGAGACCCGAACAGGTCCTGGAGTCCTGTCACATCGACTTGTCTCCTCCCGGGGTCATACATTTGAATGTGCAAAAGCGTAAGGGGGGGACAGAAGAAAACAGGAATCCACACTCGGTGACATGACCAGAAACATGTTTTGACTTCAGATGACAGTTCTGAGAAAGGGCAGCACCGTATGCCACGTTTATGGCCACTCCAACTATGTTTTAATGAGTCCCTGAATGCTGCCAGGAGGGCCACTTAGACCTGAATAATTGGGTCACGGCGGTTTCCCAAGGACACGGGGCAGGCTTGCGGGGTCTGATGGTTGGCAGAGAAGTAGCTGGCGGACCCAATTCAAAGTCACTGGAAAGTGAGCGTGAGCTGGAAACAGGGCCAGGAGCCAGAGGGTCCCCGGATGGTGCACAACGCAAGCAAGGGAGAGCGGCTCGGCCAACAGTTAGCTGTCGCCGCAGTTAGACCGGCTGCACCACACTTCCCAGCCTCAGCCCTTTGTGCCCCAACCACTGAGGTCTTCACGGGCTCACAGCCCACCCATCTCATATTCACGTAGTCTTAAAGCCAACCCAGAGTCTTGCTGAAATAAATTTATTGTCATTGAAATTTTATATCACCACCACCAACAGAAGCCAGCATCACATACGATCAAGAGACAGCAACAATTAAAATAAACACACTGAAAACAAGTGTAATCCCCAGGCCCCCACTAGAGACTGTTTCCCGTGGAATGGTCTGAGTTTGCCACCAGCCGTCTCCTCCTCCATAATAAAAGGGAGGCTGGCAAGTGTTCAAGCGCCAAAGGAGATTTTTTTTTTCTCCTATAATCAGAATCATTAAAAGAGAATGGAAAGGAGAATAACTTTCTGACTGTGTTATTCAATTTTATTTTATGCTAAAATCACCGAGTAACGCGTCCACAGTCATCTTGTTATGTAACCCAGGGTTACCCATCTGGGATGCGGCGCACCCTTCTGCACCACCAAAGCCTGGCCCTCGGCCTTTCCAGCCATAAATCACGGTCTGTCGGGCTGCTGCACATTATAGGAAGTAACTATTGCAATTAATCTCTTCCAAGTACCAGCTCAGTGCATCTGGTCTGCTCCCCGGGGCGCAGACGCCACCCTCCGCATTGTGCCAAGAGACACTGAACTTCAAGTCTCATGGGCAAAAAACCCATAGAGATCCGTGCCTTGAGGCGCAGGGCAACATCCCAGCGAAAGGACCCCACTTTTCTGCTGCAGAAGGGCTCTTCGTGGCCAGAAGAACGTCGGAGAAGGGTTCTGGAGAAAGGGAGTCAGAGAACATCAGGGCTCTGGTCCTGATGAAGATGCCCGGGGCTTGGGGACCAAGGTGGAGATGGAAAGCACTCTCCGTGGGCCCGCAGAGGGCCTGCAGCCAGCAGGCCAGCACCCTCTCTGCTCTGTGCTCCTCCTGGGGGGATCAGGACCCCCCTGTGGAGCCCTGCGTGCGGCCAGTCCAGCTGCTGGCCCGCCTGCCTCCTGCAGCTGCGGCCGAGGCCTGGATGGTTCTGGCAGAGCCCACAGTACTGACCTGGGAGGCCGACCATCCAGCTGACTTGGCCGGAACGTGGCAAACCCACGGTCCTCTGGGGTGCCCGGTGTGACGTGATTCATTCCAGGCTCATCTCACGCACGTTCATGAGGCCCCCACCGTGTGCCAGGCACTGTTCTGTGTACCAATGGTACAAGGGAAGAAAACCGGCGAATTCTCTACTCCTGCAGAGTTTATACTTTGAGTGGAAAGACAGATAAAGAGCAAAGGCATGAAATGTCAGGTGACTGTCCATGGTCCATGAGGAAGAGGATCAGGAGTGCGAAGGGAGGGGCTGCTTTACACAGGTAGGTCCTAACGGCCCACGAGGGTCTTTGGACAGTGGGCAGTCGAGGAAAAGCCGGAATCAAATGAGACAGTGAGCCCTGTTTGTCTGCTGGGAAGGAAAAGTGTGCCAGATGGCAAGACCAATGATGGCAAAGGGCAGGTGCCTGAGCGACATGTTTGAGCAGCAGAAAGGAACCCAGCATGGCTGCAGGGGGCGGGAAGGGGGTGGCGGGAGATGTGGTCCGAGGGACAGCCGGGAGACCACAGCGGGGGAGCGTCGGCGCTGACTCTGAAGGAGACAGATGGCCTCTGGAGAGGTCGGAGCAGAAGAGCTGACACCTGGCTGTCAGGTGTGGCTGAGAGAGCAGGAGGGCCACTTAGGCTGGCGGGCAGAGAGAGCAGGAAAGGGGCCGGAGCTGGTTTCGAGAGAAAGGGTGGCATCGTGGTGCAGGGGGGGCAGCAGCGGAGGTGGGAAGACATGGGCACGTTTTGAAGATGTCGGTGACAGGACTCACAGAGGGATTGAAGTGAAATAGGGAAAGACAGGAGTCAAGGTGACCCCGAGACATCTCGCCTGAGCCATGGGAAGATGGAGTTGCCACTTAGGGAGACGGGGTAACCTGAGGAGGGGGTCGAGAACCGAGTGCTGGCCATGTTCCGTCTGAGACACTTAAAAGCTACACAAGCGGAGATGTGCACTAAAGCAACAGGAGGTTAATAATGATGATAATAATTTTTACCATTTCTTTTTTTTTTTAAGATTTATTTATTTATTTGAGAAAGAGAGGGCAGGTGGAAGAGCAAGGGGAGAGAATCTCAAGCAGACTCCCCATCCAGCGTGGAGCCCGACTCGGGGCTCGATCCTGTGACTCTGAGATCACGACCTGAACCGAAACCAAGGGTCGGATGCTCAACTGACTGAACCACCCAGGCGCCCAGTATGAGCTAAATCTATATTCTAGAGGCTTCTAAAATACCTCTATCTTCACAACAACCTTGCAAGGGAAATAAAAATCCTCTTTCTGTGGAACAAGAAACTTAGACTGAAAATTAAGGGACAAGAACCAAGAACCAAGGTAAGAAGACCGGTGTCAGGAGGGGGTGAGAAAAGTGCAGGTCATTCAGATAGGTTTATTCTACCATCCACACCTTGCTGTTCTCTCCCAGCCCCGTCCCCCACCCACCCCCAGCCCACGGCTTCCTTGCAGACCACTGGGAGCCTCTGAAATTGGAAACATCATGGCCTGTCCAGCAGGCAAGCAAGGGTGTGACACAGGGAGGTGAGGAGAAACATAATCATCTCGTGACAAATGGTCCATTTCCCCCATCCCGGAATTTGAGGTATTGTGGGCAGAGGAACGAGACATTCCAGGTTTTATCAGGAAAAGATGCCGTCTAATCTTACGGTGCCACTTCGGGCAAGTGGCTTCACTTCTCTGAGCCCGTTTCGTCTGCCTGAAATGAGTCTTAGTAATATTAACTTCACAGGTGATAGAAAGTTTGGAGGAAGTATATATATAAAGGGGTCTTCGGTGTCTGGTCCAGAGTAGACCCTCGAAAGAAAACAGCGGCTACTTGTACTGGGAGGTTCCTGGAGCGGTGGTGGCAGGACTCCCCTGCTGCGTTCCGAACGGCAAAAGAAAACTAACCGCTCCTCAGAGCAGTGCGGGATCCCGGAGTTCCACCTCCCCTGCAGCACGAGGGCATCAACAAGGTTCTGATTAACTCTGCCAGAGATATTTCTAATTTAAACTGAGTTCTGTTGGACCGTTCAACTTGTCAGAGGAGAAGAGCACAGCCCTGGCTGACCTTTTCAAACAAAGCTAATTGCTTGGGTTTTAAGGTTATAGAGCTGAAATTTTGCCATATATTGATCCAGGGGTGCAAATTTCCCTCCGAATTCCTAATTTCCTCTTGAGGAGAAAGTAGGAATTTGTCGTGATACCTAGCCCATCTCCTCCAGGAGGAACATAAATATTCAGAAACTTTCTGCTTCCAAATCAAGCCGGTCAATGACGCAGTGTAATTCCTCAGGTGAACAATCTGACCCAACTAACCACTTGGTTTTTCACTTAGTCAGTCAATACTTCCTGAGCACGTCTGGTGGGCCAGGTTGTGTGCTGGGCTCAGCAGGCACAATGGTGAGCACACGGGACGGGGCGGGGGAGGACGGTGTGAGTCAGGTGGTTACACAACTTGGTATAAACTTCCTGCACTGGCTTTGGGTGAGAGCTAGGGTGGGCCAAGCGGGGCCGTGGTGGTGGTGCCCCTCTGGTGCAGGCAGAAGTGGGGGCTTCGTCTGAGGGGTTGCAAAGGCAAGTCAGTCTGCTTTTCAGTGTCACCATCCGCCAGAGATTCTAAACACTACTGGTCATAAAATACGCCCCCTCCCTGGACAGACCTCGCTCACCACCCTCATCTTGGGTGCTCCGTGATGACAAAGCACGGGAGGGACCGCTCAAGTCAGTGAAGCAGGGCTTCCAAGAAGGCACGCAGCCCACACCAGGATGGGAAGGAGGGCAGCGGCTGTCCCGACAAAGCAGCGAGGGCAGGGTACTCCCCCGAGGGCACGCGGAGCACTGACCCTGGGCCAGGGAGGGCCAGGACTCCCGGAGCAGGGGCCAGACGGGCAGCATGCATGACGGCAGTGGGCTGCAGGGGCCCCAGGGAAAAGAGAGTGTGTGTCCTGGAGAAAGGGCAAAAGCCACTCAGCTGCAGCTGATCCACTTTCAAGAGAAGCAGAATTCCAGATTTTTAAATAAAAGAGGCCCTATTTTGAAAGTACTGACAACCAATTTAAAAATCAGAACACCATATGAAAAACAAAGCACATCTGTTGGCCAAAATTAACCTTATGACCTCTCCACTCAGGGAACCGGAAGAAATGGGAACCAAGGAAGAAGGAGCAAGATGAGAAGGAACCATCTCCCCAGTGAGAGTTAGCCACAGCTCCCTCGCCTGAGCCCCTGGGCACACCCCTGGTCCATTCGTGGCCTTGTTCTGTCATGTGGATGACTGTGTGAGGCTTGGCCACTCACGTCTCTTCCCCAGGACTCTGTAAGGGCCTCGAGAGCAGAAATGACCCTCATCAACTTTGCATCCACTCTGGTGCTGGACAGTGTTGGGCGCTTGGCAAGTGTTCAGCAAACATTCCTTCGGTAGAATTTATCAGCTGGGCACCCCACGTCATTGCAAATCATCTTCCAGACTCTTTAGTTTACTCAGATGGTTTAATGCTTACCTACCACTTCCTGAGCACCTGCCCTACCCCCTGGAATAACCCTGACCCCTTCACACACATCTCTCCATTTATCCTTCCAACCCTCTGTCAGGTCTGGACTATTCTCCCACCCATTTCACAGAAGAAGAGAGAAAGGCTTGGAGAGATACGTAAGTTTCTGAAAGTCACAAAAGGACTAAGTGGCAAAGCTGAGATGTGATTCCAGGTCATACCTACTCCTGGTGCAAAACTGTAACCACTATGGTTACACTGGAATAGCACCGAATAATAAAGCTATCATTCCCTGAGAGCCACGAAAGCTCTGCATAGAAGTGGCCACCATCCTTGGTTTGGACAAATGGCTGTGGGTGCAATTTCTTTAGCAACACGTTCTCTTGCCAGCCATGCCACATGTTTCATACGGGAGAGAAACTCACCAACACCTGGGACAAACACAAACCAACCAACCATAGAGCTAGAACGGAAAGAGTATCATCCAGCCTCTTACTCCAGTTTCTTTTAAAGTATAGGCAGATATCCAGGATATGGGATGGACTGATGAAAGCAGGTTGCAGCAAAATATGTAATATGATACCTCCAAATAATTATTTTTATTATTTTTATTATTTTAAAGAATGAAATCTTGCCATTTGCAATGACATGGATGGAGCTAGAATACATTATGCTAAATGAAATAAGTCAGAGAAAGACAAATACCATGTGCTCTCACTCATATGTGGAATTTAAGAAACAAAACAAATGAACATATGGGAAGGGGAAAAAAAGAGAGAGAGAGGGAAGCAAACCGTAAGAGACTCCTAACAATAGAGAACAAACTGAGGGTTGATGGAGAGAAGTGGTAGGGGATGGGCTACATGGATGATAGGTATTAAGGAGGGCACTTCTTTTTTTAAGATTATTTATTTTAGAGAGAGAGCTGAGGGAGGGGCAGAGGGAGAAGGAGAGAAGCAGACTCCCCACTGAGTGAGGAACCCAACAAGGGGCTCAATCTCATGCCCCTGAGATCATGACCTGAGCCAAAATCCAGAGTCAGACACCTAACCTACTGAGCCATCCAGGCGACCCAAGGAGGGCATTTCTTACGATGAGCACTGGGTGTTGTATGTAAGTGATGAATCACTAAATTCTACTCCTGAAACCAATATTACACTACATGTTAGCTAACTAGAATTTAAACAAAAATTTGAAAAGAGAAAATACGTAACAAAAATAATAATTTTGGGGATGCCTGGGTGGCTCAGTCAGTTAAGTGGCTGCCTTTGGCTCAGGTCATGATCCCAGGATCCTGGGATCGAGCCCCACATGGGCTCCCTGCTCAGCGGAGAACCTGCTTCTCCCTCTCCCTCTTCCTGCCTCTCTGCCCACTTATACTCTCTATCTCTCTGTCAAATAAAATCTTTAAAGAAAAAAAATAATAATAATTTTTAAATTTTACTTATATAAACATACGTAATTTAAATGAGTCTGGGTGCTCATGGGGAAGGGTCTGCAAGGAGACTCCATAAACTGACAGTGGTGTCTGGGGGTGGTGGCTGGACAGAAGAATGGTAAGGGGAAGTTTTTGCTTTTCAGTTCCATATTGTTGAATATTTTACTAGAAGCATACATTACCTCGCATTTAGAGAGAAGATACCCAAAAGGGAGGCCATATGTGCCTTTGGAATCTGTCCCCTGCAAGGACAGCATGGCCACCCTAGGTTGAACCCATCTGGTGCAGCTGAGCCTTCCCTTGATCCACCATGAGTCCCTCCCTCACTGGAGACACCGAACTACCCACAAAGCCTCCAATGTTCCAACAGGGATGGGAAGAGAGGGCATGCTCACACATATAATAATAATAATAATAATAATAATAATAATAATAATACCAGCAATGTTGCCACCATTTACTGAGTACTTTCTCTGTGCCCGACACTCAGGTATGACTCTTTATATTAACCCACTTAATCCTCATAAAAACCCTGTGATGAGGCTTCTGCTGTTATCCTGTGTTGTTCAGACAAGAGAAGACACACACACCATCACATTGTTCCGTGGCACATCCAGGATTCAATCCCAAGTCTGTGCCGAACCATCCAGCTGCTGCCCCCAGATGTTTGTAAGGACGTATCTGGAAGAACGGGCGCTACCGTATGCTGTCATCAGCATTGTCACCCAATCTCACAGGTGACCAGGTGCCAAGTACCAGGTATGTGATAAATGTTCTACGCAAGAACATCTACTCAGCAATTTGGTCAACACGATCCTTCTATTAAACAGGCAGCATTACCTACTCTTTACAAATGAAGGCAATGAAGTTTAGAATGGTCAAGTCAATGACCAAAGTGGCAAGTCAGAGATTACCCACAAACTACAAAATGGTAACACTCAAGCTTGACATGTAACTTCACTCTATCAGAACAAAGATAATTTACTATTTGATTTTGCTTTAAGTTGGTCTCAAGGTTCCCCCAGTTGACCTCTGCAGTCAACCATTTTTTGCTCTGTAGTTCAAACTGCCATAGTGGTCCAGTTTTCTCTTCTATTAGGATGATGATGATGATGATGATGATGATGATGATGATGATGATGCATCCAATTGAGTCAAGAGAATGCCGGAATATTTGTCCGATGGAGAAATGTCCTTACATTTCACAATAGTAAAGAAGGAAATTCAAAACTTCCCCAATCATCTGCCCTCCTGACTATATGAACAAAATGTCAGTGGAAACACAAATCATTATGAGATCTATAAATACAGAAACACACTTTACAGTAATATCAGATATGCCAACTACATCCCACATCAAAACCTAAGCTGGTAGATACAGTTAATAAGAGCTAAACAACCTCCCATCTTGCCTTTCCTGCCATTAACCTCCGGAAATCATTATATCTGCAAATAAAAGAAATCTTTTATATTATAAAGTCATGACATTTTTAGGCTAAACAAGACCTTGGAGGTCATCCAGCCTAACCCCAGCCCACATGTGTCAAGGGCTTCCCCATCATCAAGTGGCACCATAGACTCCAACAGAAACTGGATTCAAGCAGGGATACTCTCGGGGAGCCTTGCAGGGGAAAGAGCCCCATCCTTCCTGACCCTCTGGACAGCATCCCGCTCCAGTTCCAGCAAATCTTCACATGCCACTTCCTGAGTCGGAGATTGAACCAAAAAGATTTTCCCACTTTACTCCCTGATCCCACTGATTCAGAAGGTAAAAATGAGCTGTAGGACAGGAGAGAGTTCAGAGAGGTGGTGGAAGGTCTGGGTATCACCTGAAGTTACATAATCCTTTTAAAACAAAACAAACAAACAAAAAAAAAACAACTACATGTCTAAGAACCCAAGACCTTTGAATGCTTCACACAAAAGAGGCAGAAAACAGCTAAATAAACCAAAATGATGAATGAATGAACGAATGAATGAATGAATATCTGGATATAACCAGAGGCCCATGTGTCTTAGCTGACACTCTGTGTCTCTATCTATTCCAAAACATAATAATAATAGTACAACAAGGGGCGCCTGGGTGGCTCAGTCGTTAAGCGTCTGCCTTCAGCTCAGGTCATGATCCCACGGTCCTGGGATCAAGCCCCACATCAGACTCACTGCTCAGCGGGAAGCCTGCTTCTCCCTCTCCCACTCCGCCTGCTTGTGTTCTCTCTCTCACTGTGTTTCTCTCTGTCAAATAAATAAATAAAATCTTTAAAAAAAATAATAGTACAACAAAACATATAACCAAAAGGAATCCAAATCTTTACTCATTCCCATGAGTCTTGATAAAACATAGGATATTATTCATATACCTTAAACATTTTTGAAAAGGCTTTGTATCCAGTTCTGCTACTCACCGTCCTCCACATGGAAAATGCTTGATCCCCAGACTCACTTCTGAAACATTTCTTGGAAACCCTTTCTCCCCCTCCTCTTTGCCCCAATTTACGCTTGTTCATTGCTTGTTGATTTATTATGTAGTTCCCTTGGGCCTCTCTGACATCATTCCTTGTTGCTCTCTCTTCTCACTCCCAGATCCTACTCAAGAAAAGAAATCGAGGACCTGATGCCCGAATCAAAACTCACTTCCTTTCATAAGGCAAGGGCGAGACTGAAAAAAATTGCAAATTCATCTCTTTCATCCCCTTTATACACAAATGTACATGTATTTTCAAGATGTATTTCTGCATGTCGACTTAAACACGTGCTATTGCCTTTTGATCCCAGCAGCTTGTGGAAAAACTGTTGACACTCAACAGAACACCAGGAGCTGGTGCAGAAGTTCACAGCAGCGACGAACTCTATCGTTGAGAATTTTGAGGAGGAAGGTACTGCAATCAAGTGGGGCAATCTCAGTCAGCCTCTTCACATCCAGGCAGGAAGAAACAAAAATTACAGAGGGGCTCACTTATTAGCAGACACTCCGTAAGCCCCGGCTGAAGTCAGTGGTGCCACTGAAAGTGTAAAGTCACTAAAAGAATGTTGTTTAAAAAAAAAAAAAAAAAAAAAACTGCTGGGTTGGTTGGTATTTAATTTAACTACTGGGGGGAAAGGGTTCAATTTCATTTTTCATGAGTGAAGCCAGTTTTTACTTCCTTTAATTACAATGTGCATTAAAGACCCTCTTCCCCAGCTCTGTTAATGAGACTAAGGAGAGGCATATGGCTTCACCTCAACACAAAACAATCTATGATTCTGTGCTAGTTCCTGCTAACGGAATTTCACGGATTGGGATCTGCTGACCTCACACTCAGGTCCCGAACACACAGGGTGGGAAGGCCTGTTTGGAGGAGGCAGGGAAAGAAAAGGAGAATAAATTATTCTGTTTGTTCATTTGACACCCGGATAGATCAAAGGGGAAAACAACAGTCACCATGAACTTCTCAAACTTACTTTTCTTTTGTTAGCCAGGGACATTACCTTTATCTCAGAATCCTAGTAACCACGAACCCCAGGACAGCCTCATGCCCCATCTCCACTAGCACAAGATTTAATTTGGGAAAAATGCCAACTGTTCTTTGATGATCCCTCTCTCAGTGTTAAAAATGGCTTTACGTTCAGCTTGATCTGAAAGAAACTATTTTATAAGCCTGTCGTTGCACATTGCAAATGCCGGCTAGGACGCCCTGGTGGGTTTCACCATTATTAAAACTGCAACCGAAAATAAATAAATAAAATAAAACAAAGAGGGAGCCCATGTGGGGTCTGAGTAACACAGTGATTGGAAAATCATCTCTGCTTTGGTAGAAGATTGGAATCAAGAAATGTAACCATTTTCATCATCGGTATGACTCTTTGTAACTGATTTCAGCGATGGCCCCAAATGGATGGTGCCCGCTCCTTTGTTACCCACAGTTGATAAATGCGCATCAATTTTTCATTTTGAAGCGTTATTTCCTTTTGCAATTTGCCAAGTGCCTTTTCATGCCCCATTTGAAGACTGTCCCATGAACAAACCTCCTTCGGGGAAGACAAGTTAATTATCTGACCGCCACTCCGATTGTTGGCTGCTGGAAATAAAATTCTTCGCCAGCCCTCATGGTGAAGCCAACACTGCCATTTGACAACAGTCTCAAATTCCCACAGGACCAGTCACGGACAAGTAGGAGAGCAATGGTCAAGAACCCAGACTTGGTAATCAGGCAGACCTGGGCTCCCACACTGCACTTTGGGCAAGTTATCTAATCTCTGTGAGCCTCTGTTTCCCCATCTGTAAAATGGCAATAGTTCTTAAGTTATAAGATGATCATAAGCATTAGACAGCACAATGTGTACTTAGCTGTTGGCTCATAGTAAGCGCTGAACAAATATTTCTGTTCTGATAAACCCTAACAACTGAACAGTTCCATTCACTCACCAGAAGATACTGTGAGAGTTTATTTCATGATGCTTCCCTAGGCTTTACTGCAGAAACGCTTCCACACGAGACACAGTTTCTCACTTTGCAAATGTGTAGTGGTGCATATTGGTGACTTCAGGAAGGATGCTGCCAAGTGTGTTTTCTGGGGCTACAGCACATCGGCTGCTTGTTGGGGGGACTTTTCCAAAGGCAGACTAATATTCCTAGGTACTTCCTTTTTTTTCCTTACACACACACTTGCAGTTTGTTCACTAACCACTTTCTACTACGAGTACATGCTTCTTAGTCATCCAGTTATTAAGAGTGGAAATGGAAGGACTCTGGGACAGTGCCATCCCCCTCGTTAAAATAATTAGTTTACCGTAAGACAAGAGAAAGAAGGGAGCAGAAAAGTCCCTTTGGTTTAGTATTTAAACATTCAAGCCGTGGGATGCACATTCTAATCTGAGTTTCAGAGAGGAAAATAAACAGTACAAGAGCCAAATATGTATTAATTATGGCTTATTTATTTAGTGTCACTGATGCATATCAAACTGTGCAAAAGGTAAATTGAAGGGGGAAAATAAGGTCCCAGTTCAAGAGAGCAAACCATCCCAGAATACCCCCACCTCTGAATATTTTACATAGAGCTCAGTGGCTGATGATAATAGGAAAATGGGAGTTCAATCCACAGTAGGGGTGCGAGGGAGACAGGGTGAGAGGGTAAAAAGAGAGAGCTAAAAGAAACAATTCCAACCCTGTTTAAGATCTCAGCCATGCCAGGGGATGTCAAGGGAAAATTCCCACTGCCCCCTCCCAGCTCCTGAGAACCCTTCACGAACAGGGAGAGACAAGGGTCCAAATCTGCAGCAATAGTTCAGACCACCTTCCTGCGTAGCTCACCACTGATTTCTAATCATGCAGAGAGAAAGCTCAGGATGCTCCTAGCAAGACATTCCCCCCTTGATGAGTTAACATGAAGACAATCGCCGGTCCTGACAGCCATATGAATGAGCTTTCATGAATGCAGTTTTTCAAGTTGAGAAATGCCTGCTGGAAGAGTCTAGAATCCTGAACCTCCAGGCTGACATGAATCATTGTACGAGTGCAAGAATCATGGCACATTCCTCTATTTGATTTCCCCAAAAGACCTTATATTTTTTAAAAAAATCTCCTTTACCAGGGCATAATTTACATATTATACAATTTACTCATCTTAAAGGCACAATCTGATGATTTTTGACAAATGTGTACAGACCTATCACCACTAGCAGAATCAAGACAGAGAAAATTTTCATAACCCTAAAAGGGTCCCTCATGTCCCTCTGCAGTCAATCCCCAACCCAATCCCAAGCCCTTGTAACCACACTCATCTGCTTTCTGTCAACACAGTTCTTGCCTTTTCGAGAATTTCCTATGAGGGCTCTTGTCCCTGGCTTACTTCACTTTCACTATTGCCTCTGAGGTCCATTCATGCTTGTAGTGTGTATTTGTTGCTCACCTTTTTGACTGCTGTATAGTACTCCACTGTGCAAATACACCACAATGTCTTTATCCATGGACATCCATGGACAAGCCGGGGTGTTTCCGGCTTGCTGCTGGTATAAATAAAGCTGCTACAAACGTTCAAGCACAAGCCTTTGTGGGAACGTATTTTACCTCTGGGGGGAAAATAGCTAGGAATGAAATCACTTGGCCCTGAGGTGAGGGCTGCGGACATTTACAAGAACTGCCTACATGTTTTCTAAAGCAGCTGTACCATTTTGCTTCCCCATCCTGTCAACACTTGCCACTGCCAGTCTTCAATTTTAGCCATTCTAGTCGATGTGAAATGGAATCTGTTGTGACTTTAATTTGCATTTCCCAATGATGTTAAGCAACTTTTCACATGCTTGTCTGCCATTCATACATATTCTTTGGTGAAATACCTGTTCAAAGCCTTTGCCAATATTTTAGTAGACTGTCTTTTTTTATCCCATTTATCAATCATTTCTTTTTCATGATTCATTTGCCTAACCCGAGATTAAAAAATATTTTCTCATATTTTTTTTATAAATTTTATACTGACAGATCCTACATTTAGGTATATTATCTATCTCACTTTAATTTTTGTGTATGAAATGGGGCAAGGATTGAAGTTCATTCTTGCGTATAAATATCCAGTTGTCCCAGCACCATTTGTTGGAAGACGATTCACTCCCATTGAATTGCCTCTGCACAAAGCTAGTGAAAGCCTCCAGGTGGATGGGCTCACCAGCACTAGCTGGAAGTGGGAGGCAGTGATGAGATGATCCTAAAATAATGACAGAAGTGTTTAATACACATATTATAGAATCCTACTCCACAGTCATTTAAAATTATGATAAAGATCTATATTTATTGATGATAAAAAGATACTTAATAAAGCAATGAAAAATTTATCACTTAATAAAATGATGAAAAACCATATTACAAAACAGAATAGATTTAGGGAGATTTCATGTTTCTAAACAGAGTAGTAGACAATAAGAAACACAAAGCCAGGGGCACTCGGAGGAGTGTGTGACTCTTGATCTCGGGGTCATGACTGTGATTCCATGTTGGGTGTAAAGATTATTTAAATTTAAAAAAAAAGAAGAAGAAGAAGAAGAAAACAGAAACACAAAGACCAACAAAAGATCTATTCCCAGAGTTCATCATGGTCATCTCTAGGTCGTGAATTAAAGATGATTTATATTTTTTGCAATTTTCTGAAGTTTTTCAATGTGTGAAAGGGATATTTTCATATTAAAAAGGCTTTTCCCTTTTGAAAGAGTGTTGTAGGTGGAAAGAGACCGAAATGAGGGTGAGCAATAAGTTATTGCTCCAGATCTGAAGGGCTAAGTCATCCCATTTATTACTGTAAAACCTCAATGAGTCTCGGCATCGTGTGAGTATAACAGAGAGAATCTCACTATTGTTCCAGACAGGACACCCATTATCTGTAAGGTACATGCTGACATGTGTAATTCTTAGGTCTGAGGATGCTAAAGTCGAACGCACGGCAATGAGAAACTGCTGAGAAACATACACATAATGGTAGAAATTAGTGGTCAAGCTATTTCAAATTAGTTTTTATTCAGAGTCAGTTGTTTATGGCCATAAGGGAGTATCAAGCTACTATCTACAGAATCTTGGAGGGACTCCTAATTACCTATAATTGGATTTTCCGCCTCGAAGATTACCTGCAGTGGCTCTGGAATTGGCCCATTCATCCCAGAAGCTCTCCAGCTGAGTGGGATCACATAGCCCAGCATCTGTCCAGAAGAGTTTAAAACTGATTCAAAAAAAGAGCAAGGTAAAGGAATGGCGGATGGATTAGCATAGAAACGAGATGCCTAAGAGACTTCTAAATTACTGCCTGCAGATTTTTGATAGTGAAGTTATTAACCAACCAGGCAACAAAGGGGAATAAATAAACAAGTTAAAATTAGAAAGATTTCACTTTGGCTGCAGGATATCCTTTCTTAAGAACATGATTACAGGGATGCCTGGGTGGCTCAGTCGGTTAAGCGTCTGCCTTCAGCTCAGGTCATGATCCCAGGGTCCTGGGATCGAGTCCCGCATCGGGCTCCCTGCTCCGCGGGGAGTCTGCTTCTCCCTCTGCCTCTGCCTCTCTCTCTCTATCTCTCATGAATAAATAAATAAAATCTTTAAAAAAAAAAAAAAGAACATGATTACATTCATTCACCAAACATCGTGGCTCAGGCCACATCCACGATTCGTCAGTGATGACTAGTCGGGTCTCAGATTCTAAGGGGGACCTATGGGGACCGTTCCTTGGATTACTGAAAAAATAACCAGACTTTAGCAATCGGGTTCCAAAATATTAGCCAAATATCAAAATCATCACTGATTCCATCAATTAACACTTTCTGAAAATCAAATATAACCCAACCACTGCCCATTTTCCATCTTCTATTGTATAGAGCGTTTTAGGAAATAAACGAGTCTGAGTGAGCAACTTCCCTAACAAGTGTGACATTCCCTTTAGATTTCTTTCAGCGTGAGGAATAGTACTTCCAGCCTTCACAGCTCTGGCAGTCATAGAAATGTCCTCCCCCACACCCTCTGCACCATTACCTTTTCCTACAGGTGCTCGTGCTGCTGACTGAGCACAGAGAGCAATGAAAAGAGGAGGAAGGAGAGGTATGGGGGTAACAACGGCTGGAAACTGTTTGCAAGTTTGACTTAAGAAAGTAATTTCAGGGGCGACTGGGTGGCTCAGTCAGTTAAGCGTCTGCCTTCAGCTCAGGTCATGATCTCAGGGTCCTGGGATTGAGCCCTGCATGGGGCTCCCTGCCCAGTGGGGGCTCTGCTTCTCCCTCTCCCTCTGCAGCTCCCCCCTCCCTGAATAAATAAATAAAATCTTAAAAGAAAAAGAAAGAAAGTAATATCAAGGGCAGCTGGGTGACTCAGTCAGTTAAGCGTCTGACTCCTGATGTTGGCTGAGGTCATGATCTCAGGATTCTGAGATCGAGACCCAGGAATAATAAGCATGGAGCCTCTCTCCCTCTCCATTTGCCCCTCCCCACTGCTCACACATACTCTCTCTCCCTTAAAAAAAAAAAAAAGTAATTTCACACAGAGGAGTCAGAGTTCTCAGAAGGAGAACCCCCTTTTCTCCCACTCAGATATTGGCTGTTTCAGGGTAGCTTAGGTGAGGGCTTCTTTTGGGTCACAAATTTCTGCCTTCAAAGATGGTCAAGGAATAAAAACCGAGTGATCTATTAAACTGCATTACTCCACTTACCTTAACACCCCAAACAAGTTCTCCTATATAAATTTCTTGAGTTGGTATACAAAGAGGAAATGGAGGTACTGTCAGCCCATCATCATAGTAACAGCTAATAATTATGGATTATTTCCTATGGACTGATATAAAACCAGATGATTTTGTACACATATCTACATATATCACCTCATTTTATCCTCACCCCAACCTATGACATAGGTTATTATTATCACTTCTTCTATGGCCAGGGAACTAGAGCTCAGAGAGGTTAAGCAAGCAGTTCAAGGTAGCACAGCAGTAGAGTCAAGGTTTAGACTCTCATCAGCCTGAGCCTAACCTGGGCTGTAAGTCACTGGCTGTCTTAAAATGCTCTACACCCGAGAGAAGCAGACTGCACCCCAATAGCGGTTAGTGGCCTCGTTGCAACATGCTTTCTGAGGTCTTATGTCTTCCTTTTGCTTCTGAATAAGATTAATCTAAACAGGGGCGCCTGGGTGGCTCAGTCATTAGGCGTCTGCCTTTGGCTCAGGTCATGGTCCCAGGGTCCTGGGATCGAGCCCCGCGTCAGGCTCCCTGCTGGGCAGGAAGCCTGTTTCTCCCTCTCCCACTCCCCCTGCTTATGTTCACTCTCTCCCTGTCTCTCTCTGTCAAATAAATAAATAAAATCTTTTTTTTTTTAAGATTTTATTTATTTATTTGAGAGAGACAATGAGATAGAGAGAGCATGAGAGGGAGGAGGGTCAGAGGGAGAAGCAGACTCCCCGCCGAGCAGAGAGCCCGATGCGGGACTCGATCCCGGGACCCCAGGATCATGACCTGAGCCGAAGGCAGTCGCTTAACCAACTGAGCCACCCAGGCGCCCCAATCTTTTTTTTTTTTTAAAGATTTTATTTATTTATTTGACAGAGATAGAGAGAGAGAGGGAACACAAGCAGGGGGAGCGGGAGAGGGAGAAGCAGGCTTCCCGCCGAGCAGGGAGCCCGACGCGGGACTCGATCCCGGGACTCCAGGATCATGACCTGAACCGCAGGCAGTCGCTTAACCGACTGAGCCACCCAGGCGCCCCTAAATAAATAAAATCTTAAAAAAAATATATATTAACCTAAACAGAGCTCTTCATAAAACTATGTTTGATCAGGATAAAGGAGCCGTGAAGCCATTTAGACTAACCGTCGTGCAACCTCGTAGCAGGACGGTGCCCTCTCCAGCCCGTGCCCAGCCGCCACCATCGCCTTCCCAGGGGAAGGTTTTCAGATTTTTCTACTAACACACTGTGGGGGTTGACGTGTCCCGCCCGACAGCAGATAGGAGACTTCTGTCTTGTGCTTCAGAAAAAAGAAAAAGGAGGAAACAAGAAGAAAAACCAAAACAACACCACCAGGCAGGAGGCCAGTCATCTTTTCAGTGCCCATTCAATCCATTCAGAACCACTGATGGCAGAAGGCATCCAGCCATTATTTCCGACTCGAGAAAACATTTCCAGTTAGACAAGAAACCAACTCAACAAGCCCTCCAGCATCTAGCAGGTCAGCATTACAACCTCCACCAGCAAAGCGCTGTGAGTACTCATGATCACAGTACTAGCTGGGTTTTTTTACCCAGAGGGATTAAGTGATTTACCCAGTTTATCAGTAACAACAGGGATTTGAACCCGAGCCTGTCTGAAGTGCACAACCCAGGCTGCCAACCGCTCTTCTGGACCAAGGATCAGCATCCATTTTCTGTAAAATGACATACAGACAATATTCTTAGCTTTATGAGCCGTGACGTCTTGCTTGCAACGTCTCAGCTCTGCTTTTGTAGCACAAAACCAGCCACAAATAGTAAGTGAACAAATGGGCATGGCTGGGTGCCAATAAAACTTTATTAACAAAAACATGTCACCAGCCAGATTTGGCCCGAGGGCCACAGTTTCCCAACCCCCCTTCTGTTCTTTCACGGAGGAGAAAAGATTTAAGCTGAATCTGTTAAGGATCGTGCATCAGTCTGCTGAGGCTGCCACGACAAAGTACCATAGACTGGGGGGCTTAGACAACAGAGATTTATTTTCTCATAGTTTGGGGGGCTGGTAATCTCAGATCGAGATGTGGGCAAGATTGAGACAGGTTGAGAGGGACTGAGGCCTCTTTCCCTGGCTCCTAGATGGCCATCTCTTCCCTGTGTCTTCCCACGGCCCTTTCTCTGTCTGTGTCTGTCCTTAACCACCCCTTCTTATAGGGACACCAGTCATATTAGCCATTTGACGACTTCCTTTTATCTTAATTACCTTGTTAAAGAGCCCGTCTCAAATACAGTCACATTGCGAGGTACTTCAATATATGGATTGGGGGGACACAATTCAGCCCATCACAAATGGAACAGATTTCAACATGCAAAGAGAGGAAGGGAAGAAGTAAGGAAAAGCACGGGGGGTTGTTAAGTGTCTGTGTAAGTCAGCCAGACTTTATATTGGGTGGTTAGGGACCTTTCTCTGAAGAAGTAATATTACAGTTGAAGTTGCTTAAGAATACTATCAAGCAATCAAACTAACAAAACAAAGAGTATTTATTGGCTCATGGAATTGAAAAGTCCAGGCGTAGGTCCAGCTTCAGGTATCACTTGATGCAGGTGCTCAATCAGTGTCACCCACAAAAGGTCGTGTAAGCAGAAGAGTGCCTTTATTTGTTCAATAAACACTTATTGAATTTCCTTTTCACACCAGCCCTCTTCTCACTAAGGGTTTCCCAATGAATAAGGCCCTCAAGAAGGCTCCAGTCCAGCGGGTACCACGATAGGACAGACCCTGAATGAGGGTAAAACACACAGAGAAGAAAACAGAGCTGAGAAATGGAGGAGAGATCTAATGACACTGATGAAGCACCTGCATCAAACCACACCTGAAGCTACCATACTCTAAATTTTTCAATCCCATGAACCAATAACTTCCCTTAATCTTATTTGCTGCATCTTGCTGGTGTACTTAGACGATTTCAACTCAAATATCCCATCTTCAGAGAAAGCGATGCTGACCATCCACAAGACTAGGTCTTCTTTATAACCACCCATAACCCCCAGTGCTTTAACTTCATGGCACTTATCACACCTGCAAATCGATTATGTAATTAATTTCCTTAACAGCTACCTCCCCTGGGAGCTCTATGTTGGCATATAGTGGGTGCTCCACCAAGTTATTTTTTAATACACTTTTTTTAGGGCAGTTTTAGGTTCACAGCAGAATTGAGCAAAAAGTACAAAAAGTTCCCATCTACCCCCTATACCGCCCTACACACAGTATTGTCAACTATCAACATCCCACACCACAGCGGTCCATTTGTTACGATCCATGAACCTACACTGATACATCATCATTGCCAAAAGTCCCTAAGTTACATTAAGGTGCACTCCTGGTGTTGCACATTCTGTGGGTTCTGACCAATGTATGATGACATGCATCCCCCATGAGGGTCACACAGAGCAGTTCTACTGCCCCAACCATCCTCTGCGCTCCACCTATGCATTCTTCCCCCTCTCCCCAAGACCTGGTAAAATTTACTTTTTAAACAAGCCAGAAAACTATGTTTTTTTGCCCCTGATGATCTGAGATTCTAGTTACTGTTCTGGCCCTTGCTTCCAGCCTCCAGGGTGGTGCCTCCCAGGTTATCAGTTGCCTAGGACAGGACTGACTCCCAGCTGAGCAGGCAGGAGCCGGAGGCACTCAGCAGCAGCTCAGGAACATGGCCTCAAAACTTCCAGGCTTATGCCCTCCAGCCTCCATTCCCCTTTTAAACCAGCAACCCAGCTGCTTTTTGTCCTGAGTGCCAAAATGCATCTGGAATGAGGCATGATCCTCCCACTTCCAACAGATTCACTTAGTGTAATGTCACAGGTAAATGTATCAAAACCCAGGAGATGTTCTATTTATGGTAATTGCTCTGAAATGTTACCAACGCATCTCAAAATATAGGTGTTGTCTTGAGCATGTGACAAGAGGGTGAGGTATGCCTCTTTTTCCTTCTTCATCTTGGACCCCCCTCCCAGAACAACAAGCTCACAATTAACGATTCCCTGTTTTCTTGGTTTATTTCAAGTGGAAGGTACTGCAAGCCTCAAGGTTCAGGTCTCTCAATCTGATCTTTCCAATGCCCCTTCTATAGTATTTATCAGTGCCAGTGTCCAAGAAAAGAATACAGCCTGCCCCAAAGCCTCGGAAAAACACTCCCTCTTTTATATTCTCACCTGCTTGCTAGGTTTCCTGACAAAGACAGATTGGAGGTGGGTGGCGTTACGCTGCCCAGTACTCTTAGGCTTGAAGGTGATAATGAGTATGCTTCCACAGCAACTGACTCGGAACTAAGGGCCGGTGGTGCTGATTCTCCAACATCTACCTCCTGGACAAGTCATGAAGCCCCATCCATGGCTCTGCTTGGCCTTTCCTTCATGCCTGGTCACCGTATCTCCAGCCTCAAGCCATCCCTCTCCACATCCCATGACCCAAAACCCAGAAGGACGGGATGCTCAGAGGGGTCTGGTACCTTAAGCTCTGCAACCTGACACAACATGCCTTTGTTGTGTCAAGGACCTGGTGAGAGAGGGAATTGTCAGGGTTTGGGGCTCCCCTTACAGAAAGCATCATTCACTCTAAACAGGCTTATTGAATATGCTCCACATGCTGGATGGAAGCTGGGGACAAGGGGGTGTTAAGGCAAGAGGAAAAGATGGCAGTCTGTGCCCTCACAGAGCTAAAAATCAATTCAGGAGACAAATGTTGATCACACAGATTGCACAAAAATGTGCAGAATGTCCAATTAAGACCAATAATACAAAGAAGTACGTGGTCCTGTGTGTGTATGACAGCAGGGATGGGTCCAGTCAGGGAAGGCTTCCCTGGGGACTTCAAGGACTCCAGGAGTCACTTCCTCAACTCATTCAGGTCTTGCTCAAAAGTCATGTCCTCAGAAAAGACGTCCTGGACCCCCTAAAGTAGCCTTCCTTTGGTTCCCCTCTTCTGACTCCCTGTCCTCACTCTACCTTCATTTCCTACTTCACTGATCACCCCCTGAGATTACACTGCACACCCACTGGCCCCTCTTTGCTAAGAGAATAGAAGCCCCATTGTCTTCTTTTTGTTCTACCAGCAGCACCTAGAACAGTGCCCAGCACATGGGAGGTACTCAGTAAATATTTGCTGGTATTCCCCCTGGGTGGTCCCAGGGGGAAAGTGACAGGGGAACAAGACCCTTGTCAGCGCGACCAGCATCACTACCGCTCGAGGGACCAGCACCTGAGTCGGGGAACGAGAGAGGACCACTGAGGATGGAAGGAAGCAGGAGGCCAGGCTGCAGAGGCAGGTGTGATGTGGTCTGGCATTGCTCAAAACAAAACTGGGACCAGCCAGAGTTTTCATCTTTACCCCAAAAGGAAGAGAGAACAAATGAAATATTCCAAGCTGGGAGGGAGGCTGGAAGGGTGGTTAAAATATGACCAGATTCGCCCCGAGAAAAGAGCACCCTGGCTGTGGATCGGGGTGCGCCAGAGAGGGTGTGGAGTCTGGCTGGGAGGCCGCTGCAGAGTGGAGGGAGAGAAGCAGCTTGGTCGGCAGTCGTGGTGGTGGACAGAAGTCAAGGGGGGCCAGATATATTTGGGACATCAAATCCCAGGACACGACAAAGGGCTGTTTATGAAAACAGAGTCTGGAGGGGAAGGTGGGGAATGTTCTCTGGGTTTCATGCAGCGAACACAAGACCCAACACAGGCAGCCGAGGCCCTCACCTCCCAATGGCCAAGGGCCAGCACGGCTTGGTGGAAACCCTGGCTTACATTTGTGTACACTGACCCCAAAAGCCCCCGCCTTACAAAGAGGGGCTCCAGTGCCACGCCATCCACCTGATGTAAGGCCGTGGATTCTTAGGATTTTCTTTTTCACTGTACTCATAATTCTCTTGCTTCTCCCCTAGCTGACCTAAAACAAACAGTAAAACACAAGGAAGGGGTCACTCCTCAACCCCCCAGGGAGAGGAAGGTTGCCTACAACACAGTTGCGTCTCCAGGACCCAACACAAAATTACAATCTCATTCATATTTTATGTTCTATCGACCACCTAGTTGGTGAATTTAATCCATCTTTGAAACCCACAGAGAGCCTGCGTGATATCGAATATACAGGGCTTTTATACAATTTCAGAATACAGGGTGCCACTGGTTAGAAGTGAAATGGCCGGGAGAAAATCTTCGTTAGTTATCCAGCTTAGCATGAGGGGAGAATATCAGCCAACAGCGGGCATGTGCACGCGCGTGTGTGTGTGTGTGTGTGTGTGTGTGTATGTGGGGCTCAACGGGAGGAGAGAGAAAATACCGATGAAGTGGGGAGGGCACCTGCTCTCACACACACGCACGCACACACGTCCGCACTCTTGAATCTGAATGGAGGCAGCTTGAACCCCCCGTGGGTTACCATCACCACCTGTCAAGGCGTGCTAATGACAGAGCGCTGCACTTCTCTCTGATGTGCATAAACAAAGCCCAGAGCTGTTCATAGGTTTGAAATTATGGATCGCTCAAAACAAAACTGTGACTGTTTCAGAGACAAGACGCAAGGCAAAGAAAACGCGGAGCGGATGCGGCTGCCCAGAGAATCTGTCCCATGTGGGGACATGACAGCACTGGCAAATCTTTTATCCCAGACCAAGGCCAGGAGGCACAGGAGCCCCTGCTAGGAAATCTGCTCAGCGTAAGGAGGTCGCTCCCCATCGCTGCGTCTCAAAACCAGCTCCCGTTCTGCCGCTCCCCATCGGCAGCTGCTGGAGTCAACGAGCGAGGAGGAATTCCAGTTCCAGCTCTGGCCACCAGCCTCCAGCATTTATCCAGCCCCACTCTGCAGACAGGGAGATTTATTTCCAACAACTGAAGGCAGCTTCCCGATCCCACGACAGGCCCGCGGAAAACTGTCAGCCCTTGAGCATCCGCTAGCTAGGTAATGTCGCCTCATCTCTGATTACAGATTGGGTTCCATTTCCAGCTCGGCTGATGACTGTGTGATGTCGGGAAAGTCACCTAACCTCTCTGAGCCTCAGTGTTTTTCTATGCAAGACAGGAATAAAAGATCATTGCCCCCCACCCAGTGCACGCACCCAGGTTCCAGAACTGTCTATACGGATTAAATGCAATGATAACGTGTGAAGTGGTTAGCAAAGCAAGCAGCTCATACTTTGTTAATCTACCACTTATTTAGTGCTGTTTAACGTTAGATATTTTCCAAAGCTCTTGACAAATATTAACTGATTTAATTTTCAAAACAACCCTGTGAGGCTGATACTGTTATTTTCTCTGTTGAATGGATGAGGAAACGGAGGCATCAAGATGGTGCGGGTCACGCCCACGATCCCAGCTCGTCAATGGTGGCACATCGCTCAAACCCACACCCGAACCTGTATGCTTCACCGCTGCACTTAACAATCTAGAAATGTTCATTATTCCCATTATTTTAATCCCTCATTCTAAGCATCTTCAATCCAGCTGATTTTCCTTCCTTTGACACATCTCACTCAGCTCTACTTTTCCCGTCCACTGCCATCACCTGAGAAAGTTCTAGTTCCCCTGCTCCCATCCACCCTGCACATCACTACAAAATCAACCCTCCTACAATGTTGCTTTCTGCCTACCCTACCTGCTCAGACCCTGGCTTCCATGGCTCCGTTTCACCTGCAGAGTGAAGCTCACGCTCCCCTGGGCCCTTGCTCAGCTGGACCAGTCTGAACCGTCTCATGCCTCCAGTCACCTGATCCACCCCAGCCCAAGGCCATACAGGCCTCTCCACTCTTCTTTCCTCCCCTCTGCTCACAGTGGCCCTTTCCCAGAAATGCCTCCTCCATGCCCTTCCAGATTCCGCACATCCTTCACCCATCCTCTGCTGTCCACAGCTCAGATCTGTGGGTGAGTCTCAGGAGGCCAGAAACGGTGCGAACTACAGCAAAGAAGGCGATAGAAGAGATAGCTTCAGGAGGATAAATCTGGAAGCAGATTTCGGAATAGACAGAACAAGGAAGCCAGTGATCCCAATGCTGAACTTTCTTAACAACATCTCCTTCTCCGATTAAAAACAACAACACAGAAGTCTCAAGCTGATGGGGCGCCTGGGTGGCTCAGTCGTTAAGCATCTGCCTTCAGCTCAGGTCATGATCCCAGGGTCCTGGGATCAAACCCCGCATTGGGCTCCCTGCTCCACGGGAAGCCTGCTTCTCCCTCTCCCACTCCCCCTGCTTGTGTTCCCTCTCTCGCTGTGTCTCTCTCTGTCAAATAAATAAAAATCTTAAAAAAAAAAAAAAAAAGAAGTCTCAAGCTGATGTTGAAAAAATCAAATACAACCCACAGATGTTTTTCTTTCCTTCATGATTTTTTTAAATACAGAGAATTCACCTGAAAATTCAGATTTCTAGCTTCTCTTTCAACATGGCAGGCTGCCACTTTGGACTCCCATTCTCCCCAGAGCAACATGTCAGAGCTGATCTGTCGGCAGTCATTTCCTTTAGACAGGGCATTCACCCTCCAGTTAACCACAGGCTCCACCACTCCCGATTACTCAACACTGAGGTCAGGCTGCCATTTATCACTATGCTTACACTCTTTCTTTCCTTGCGGTGGAAAGTGACTTCTTATAACTAAGGTCTGTCATAAGAAGAAAGATCAAACATAGATTAAGATAGAACACACAGGGGCGCCTGGGTGGCTCAGTTGGTTGAGCGACTGCCTTCGGCTCGGGTCATGATCCTGGAGTCCTGGCATCGAGTCCCGCATCGGGCTCCCTGCTCGGCAGGGAGTCTGCTTCTCCCTCTGACCCCCTCCCCATGTGCTCTCTCTCGCTCTCTCAAATAAATAAATAAAGTCTTTAAAAAAAAAAAAAAAGATGGAACACACATTTGAAGGCAAAAAAGGGGCAAATATTTTTGATGTGGAAACAAAAAATATTCTTACATCTTTAATATGCAAACCCACTATCCGACTGACTCTTTATGTACCTACCTGGCATTGTGGGCATTTGAAGTTGTGACCCCAGGTTTAGATACTTCATGGGACTTAGACCTTCCTGCCACGCCTTATTCTGCTTGCCTCTGGAAGGTGGGGAAAGGCCATCTTGGAAACCATCACAAACTAGGACTGCCCCCAAAGGCTGGGTCCAATGCCCTGAACCTTTCCCTCACTTGCTTTGTGCTTCCAAAATTTATCCTCACCTTTGGATATCTGATTGCTCACTAGGCAGGAAATCATATAAACTCATTCCAAATAAGGTATGAAGGCCTGATGACGGTTTCACCCAGTCTATCTTCAGGTTACAATTTAACAGGTGCCTACAGTGCTTTAAGCTAGTGGTTATAAATGGGCTTCCGGAGGCCTTAAGTTCGTCTCAGGCACTGGTGTGGGAAATCGGTTATGTGGAATGAGGTGGAGGGGAGCCCAGATAACTCGCCAGACCAGCTCCAATCTCCCCTGCATTATATAATGAAGTTCTGTGTAAGACGCCATTGGAGGGGAAAAGGAGGTAGAACGGTTCTACCACTTTCAAGGGAAAAAATGTCTACATTTTAAAAGCAACAACATAGCCATTATGGTTTTAGTTGCAAACAAAGAAAACCGACTCAGACTGAGTTTACGGTGAGTATAATGGCCCAAGGAGAGAGGGGGCACTCACAGCACCCGTGGGGGCTCAGATGGGGCAGGCTTGAGAGCAGGGAGCAGGAAGTAAAGCCACCGAACTGTAGCCAGAAGTCTCGGACAGCAACCTATAGGCTCTGCTGTTGGAACGAGGGGTTTCCTGTGCGGCCCTCTCCTTATCTGACCAACCCGGAATTCTAAGCCCCAGCAATGTGAGCTCAGGACTTCTCGACTGCCGCACTGCTGACATGTGGGGCTGGGTAGCTGCGTGGGGGCTCCTGTACAGTGTGGGATGTTTAGCAGCAGCCCTGGCCTCTCCCCGCTAGGTGCCCGTAGCTCCCCCCCACCCTCATGACAACCACAAGTGTCTCCAGACACTGTCAAATGTCCCCTAGGACAGAACTGCCCCCAGTTAAGAATGATCGAGTTACACTGATATGAGGAATTCTTAATCGCAGGAAACAAACTGAGGGTTGCTGGAGTGGGGGGTGGGGTGGGAGGGATGGGGTGACTGGGTGATAGACACTGGGGAGGGTATGTGCTCTGGTAAGCGCTGTGAATTGTGCAAGACTGTTGAATCTCAGATCTGTACCTCTGAGACAAATAATGCAATATATGTTAAGAAAAAAAAAAAAGAAGCAGAAGAAGGTAGCGGGAGGGGAAGAATGAAGCGGGAGAAATCGGAGGGGTAGACGAACCATGAGAGACAATGGACTCTGAAAAACAAACTGAGGGTTCTAGAGGGGAGGAGGGTGGGAGGATGGGTTAGCCTGGTGGTGGGTATTGAGGAGGGCACATTCTGCATGGAGCACTGGGTGTTATGCACAATGAATCATGGAACACTTCATCTAAAACTAATGATGTAATGTATGGGGATTAACAGAAGAATAAAAAAAAAATGCCCATAAAAAAAAAAAAAGAATGATCGAGTTAGCCCAACTTCAGAGACACCCCCGGCTGTCTTGGGGTAAGGGGGTGCGAGGGTCTGGGCCCTCAGCTTCCACAGCAAAAGGCTGGTGCCTAAAATTATCCTCAATACTCAATACAATAATTACCCCACAAGGAAATCAAAGACTCTTCCGTAACGAGTAATTGAAAGCTAAAATTCTACTAATGACGAGTTCCGTCACCTCAAGCTTTAAGAAGGGCTCTCTCTCTCAGCCACTGGAAACAGGCAGCAGAAGTAACGGGACGGGCAACGGTGACTCGTATCTGCTGTCGTCTGCCTCCCCACTGCCTGTCTCATCAGCCACTCAGCAACTAAAACTCTCTAAATCCAGCGCAAAGAGAAATGGCTGGCTCTGGGAGAGACTTTCCAGTCTGAAGTCCCCAGTCTGGACTTCCCTGGGGTACCTGCCAGGATGTGCAAATCCTCTGAGTGGGGGTGGGGTGGGATCACAGGCTGGTTCTTTATCAAGCAAGAGAGCAGATTTGCTCCCCCTGACCCCTCACTCCAGTCAACGGGCACCGCGTTGACTCCCACGGGTTCGGGATGGTGTGTATTGGGGGCAGCAAATCTATCTCTGCCGCTGTGTGCTTGGAATTTTTCTCGCCCACCTGGGCAGAGCTGAAGTGGCTAACTACAAGCCTCGTATCTCGGAAGCGCTCAAAACGTTCAAACCTAGTTCCACCGAAACAAATGGCTTTAAGATCATCCAAATGATAAGAAGGAAGGACGGGGAAAGCAAGTGGAAATACACAAATAAGTAAAGGAATGAGTCTCTAAAGAACCCGAATGACCCCAGCATGTTATGCCTGAATTTAAGTCTGCTCTGTATTTGCAATTCATTCTTAGTGCACAATTACATCTTAAGTAGATAATCCTCTGTAGAACAGTTCTTCTGTAAACAGCCAGTAATTTTGATATATTAGAATTAAAAGAAATTTCCTAAGGCCAAATTCTGCCATGTTTTAAAAATATATACCTTGGTTATTCCGAGAATAATTTTCCTTCAGGGACCCAATTAAAGTTATCAAAACTGTAGGTTCTTCTGGATGCAAAAGATGCCATATATTTTGCCCATACTTCTACTGGTTATTATTTTTCAGGGATTTCATTTTACAGATTTTAAAAATGTCTTCAACCAAGGGGAAGGGTTTGAGAAGATCACATAATTCTAAACTGCAAACAAAAAGCACAAAGCTCTGTAATCACAAAGGCTTGTAATGAAAGGAGGAGCAGGTTTGTTCATGGACAGGTTAAAAAAAAAAAAAAACTGCCAAACAGGTTTGTTTATGAGATGCTGCAATTTTCAATGCTTTGAAGTTTAGGATGCGGGAAGCACAGTTCATACGAGGCATAATCAAGAAGTGGTTGTTTGTTTCTTTTTTTTTTTTTTTAAGATTTATTTATTTATTTGAGAGAGCGAGAATGAGAGAGAGTACATGAGAGGTGGGAGGGTCAGAGGGAGAAGCAGGCTCCTCGCTGAGCAGGGAGCCCGATGCGGGACTTGATCCCGGGACTCCAGGATCATGATCTGAGCCGAAGGCAGTTGCTTTAACCAACTGAGCCACCCAGGCGCCCCAGTGGTTGTTTGTTTCTGTGGCTGCAACATTATGGGGTGTCCCATATGGGCGAGCATCTTGTACAGCTGTAGGTATGGTAATGATCTTGCAAGAATCCTGACATTCCCTGCTTTCCCAAGGAAGAAAGGGGAGCAATGATAGGGACAGCTGATGACAGCAACAGCTGATGACAGCCTTTCAAGTGTCTCAATCCTCCCGGCTACAATTGTTCAAGGTATGAGCAGGGGAGCAGCCAAAGCGCCAGGGAGACAAACGGAGAAGGTGTTACATGTGAGGTAGAACAGGTAAATCAAAACAGTTTTACTTGTGAGATCTGTCAAACTATTTGTCAGCCTGATAACTGGGGGAGGTTTCTGACATTTTTCAGTTAACCAGGTATTTAACTTGCAAAGATTTGAACAGCTTGACCTTTATCATTTCATAATGAGCAAAGAGTCTGCCTGTCACACCACGATTTCTGTTATACAGCTTCAAAAAGCAGGGGAGAGAGAGAGAGAGAGAGAGAAAAAAAAAGTAAAACCACATTTGTCCATTTCCCTGCTGAAATATCACCAAGTCACCCTGTATTATGAGGTCCAATAGACCGGACCCCAATCCAGACATCAGAAGGAACAGTTGACTGGGAGGCTTGGTGGGCAGAGGAGGATGCCCTAAATCTATTTCCAGATTTTATTTTCAAAAATAAGTTGGACTTTGGGGGCACCTGGATTTTGGGTGGCTCAGTCGGTTGAGCGTCTGCCTTCGGCTCAGATCATGACCTCAGGGTCCCGGGATCGAGCCCCACGTCGGGCTCCATGCTCAGCGGGGAATCTGCTTGTCCCTCTCTCTGCTCGTGCTCTCCCTCTTGTCTCTCTCAAATAAATAAATAAACGAACAAATAAATAAACAAACAAATAATCTTTTTTTTTTTAAGTTGGGTTTTTTTTTCCCCCATAGTTTGGTGCAGGGGCCAGCAAACGTCTTCTGTAAAAGGCCAGGCAGGAAGTATCTTAGACTTCGCAAACCACAGAGTCTCTGTTTCAGCAACTCAGCGGTGCAACCATAGCTTCAAAGCAGCCACAGCACGTTGTAAACAGCCGAGCACAGCTGTGTCCCAAGAACGCTCCATCTTACACAAAACAGGTCGCAGGCCAGACTTGGCCCGTGGGCCATCGTTTGCTTATCCCTGGTTGAGCAGCAGGGCTGGCTCCGGATACCTTCTGAGCTTGAGGGATGCTACGCGCTATCCGAGGTTTGCGGGAAGTTTCTCGCCGTGGCAACTACGAAATTTTGCTTCAAACCATCAGGGGAAAAAATGATGACAACAACAGCGTTTATTCATTTACTATTTTTACCTTGCGGATTCCATTCTTTCTCCCTCATGCACATCCACAACAGGGACTTTTCAGGTACGTTTCACGCAGACTTGCCCGAAATGGCCCAGGCGAGAGGACAGTAGTCTTCAATCCCTATCACAGCTTTGGCAGGTGTAGCGGGAGACCGAGGGAAGGCGCAGCTGCATCTCAGCCACTAGATCCCTTTCCAATCCCAGGAAATACTCCCAGCTTCTCACTCAGGCCAGGGCGACCCCAAACAGCCTCTCGGCAGGGCCCAGAGATCACCCTGGCAGAATCCCCCAGTAGGATCTGGACTCCATGTCACACACAGCCTGATAATGCTTCCTTTTTGATTCGAGGCATTGGGATTTTTTTCAAAGCATCATTCTCCTCGAAAACTAAAGCCCTGAAAATATTCGATGCTTCCGAGAAAAGCTGGCTCTTTTTGTCTGTTACAAAAAGCCACCTTCCCTCCACCCATATTGATTAAAACAAAATTGCTGGTTTCACATTTAATTCATTTGTATCTCAAAGTTCTCGAGTAATGTGAATGAATTCTCAGCGTGATTCTTCCCAACACCATGCTTCAAAACAACGTGTTGATGCAACCGCTAATTAATACCAATTTGTAAAATGTGAATGTTAGAGAAGATTCTCAATTATGAAATTGGCATCCCAGTCACCCGGACCTCAGAATTCTTTCCCCGAGTCTATCCTGCCTGTTAACAGGGCATCCACATACTTGGATGGTTGATTTCATCTCTTTGGGGCTTCTTCATCCCGCTCCGAGGCCCTTAATGGAAAAGCCCAGAGCCTCCCACTTTCAAGGTGAATGAGCTATGGCCTGGCCTGGTTTAAGACCCAAGGCTTATCATTCAGCCCCTGAAAGCTCCAGGGCTCCATCCTCACACACGAGCCAGCCACTTCCATGAGGAGCAATGAATAGAAAGAGCTTTGCTCCTCAAAACCGGTGAGCGAGGCTTTTTAAGAGGCTGAGGGCAGCTTTTCTACCCATGGTGGAGCAATTTAAATAACAAGGGTCGGGATTAGCCCTTTATAGAGTTGAGGTGGAAAAAAATCTACAGAGGCAGTGAAATGAGAAAGGTGGATGAGGATTCATTCTCCTACAATAGATCCATTTCCCATCTTGCTGAGCACACACAGCCATAATTACATTGCCTTTGCCTGACTTGTATACACTCTTCCTCCCTGCCACAAACACACATGCACCTCTATAGATGAAAACCGATTTTAATATAGAAACCTCGGTATCTATAATTCATGCTCTTTAGCCTTTACATATTTATTCTGCATTTTAATTAAGGCCAAAATCTGAATACTTTAGATGGATGGCTTTTTTCTTCTATGCATAGCTTATAGGCAAATTACCTGGCAGAAGCCCAAATGTTAAGCAAACACAATGGAGCCAGAGACTAGAGTAAGCTATTATCTGGATTCAACCAGCCCCGGAGAGCTTAGAAAACTCTCTCCTCTGGAAGGTAACCATCTCAAGATTGGCAGGGCTCATCCTCCCTGCAGTTGTGACAAAACAAGAGGATAAAGTGCCAAAGCGTGGGGATTACCAGGATATCACACCTCTCCATAGGAAAGCAGCAGCGGGTCCCATCTGGTGACATACACGGAGGAAGGGTTTGAGGGGCCGGGGATGTGGAAGGGGCTTAGAAGACCGTGTGCCAGGAATTCATCATTAGGACCTAGAACTGAAGTTCCCCACACAGACACTGGAATGACCCACTAACACAAAAAAAAACAGGCCCTAAATCAGAAAGCCCATTAGCTCCCACCTGAGTTTGGATGGAATCACCAGACTTTTCGACAAAACGTTTGATGCTTTGAAAACCCTAGGTTTCCTCATCAGTAATTTATCAAGGAAGGTGATCTTTAAGATGTGAGACTCTACCTGAGCCTTGCCCAAGTAAGCATCAAGCCTTCTTGTTCAACTTCCAACGCAGGTTGAATCTGACCCAATGCCTGTTTTGTCATAAAGTTTTACTGGAACACAGCCACGCCCACTTGCTTTCGTATCTGCAACGGCTGCATTCCCTCTGGGATGGCAGAGGGCGGCACTTGGGATCCAGACCGTCTGGCCCTCAAAGACTAAAGTATTCACTCTCTGACCCCTACAGAAAAAGTTTGCCAGCCCCGCTCCCAGGAGTGGTCCCTCTACTTTATGCCTTTTATTTTCTTCCTTCAGGAAAAGAAGGGGCAAACAAATCAGAGACATCTGGAATTCCCACAATGCCTCCGTTGTACAACAAGAAACTACAGAAAATTCTCCCCAAGCATCTTCTCTGGAGGTAAAACAGCCTGTACTAACGTTTCAGTCCTCATAACACTATACCGCTAAACACCTGTAGATGCGCTAACAGCAAAGAAAACAACACGAAACCGCCACGGACAGAGGCTAAGGGCCAAGCACTGGGCTCGTTCTTTAGCGCCATCATTGCATGTTAGTACCCACCCCGCCACAAAGTACCTCCTGCTAGAATACCAACTTCACACCCTCGGTAAGGGACAGAGGCAGTTCTGAAAACCAGATCTGTCTGATTTCAAAATCCCGACTTCGTAACTACTCTATGCCAGAAGCTGCCTGAGCTCTGGCCCCACCTCCACTGCAGACAGTAACAGCTGACATTTTATGCACTTAGTCCGCCAAGCACTGTTCCGTTATCCCTCAAAATAGACCCATAACGAGAATGGTGAGACTATCACACCCATTCTGCCGATCAGGTAGGTGAAATGACTTACCTAAGGTTATGCAGTTCATGTGAGCCGGTGCTGGGGACTGGCCAACGAGCAGACAAAAGGTTCTTCATCTCTCTGGGGCTAGACCTTCCATCTATAAAATAAGGGGTGAAACTTTTCAGGACTTTGAAGATGTAGCAAAAAACTGTGATTTGCTTGAAAAAATAATGTTTGTGGGCCACAGAATAGACTTTCAGTCCCCTCCAAGCCTCAGAAGCAGCTGCTCAGGGGTCACTGTGGACATTAAAACTCTGCCTCCAGGCCCCGTCATGATGGGCCTTCAACTCCATATAGCTGGAGCTCTCCGGAGAGGACTCCACAAGGATATGTCCATGAACTTCCACAGTGCTCAGGGTTCCCAGATGTCCAGTTAAAATGCACACTAAGTAAGTAAATAAATACATACTGAGAAAGCAGAAAGAGAATGTAGATGATACCACTATATTAAAGTTGTTTGTGGGTACTTACAATTTTTTTTTTCTCCTCCCAGGATTTATTTTGCTGTCTTTGGGAGAGTACTACCCAATTTCCTTTACAGGAATCACCTTGCCCCTGTTGGATCAACTGGATTAAACCAAATCTCAAATGCGCTCTACCCTCGCCTGGCCAAGAGCAGGCCACACCCCAAGCCAGGCCTCTCAGAGCTGGTTTTGATGTTTATTTTTTTTTTATTCTTATGTTAATCCCCATACATTACATCATTAGTTTTAGATGTAGTGTTCCATGATTCATTGTTTGTGCATAACACCCAGTGCTCCATGCAGAACGTGCCCTCCTTAATACCCATCATCAGGCTAACCCATCCTCCCACCCCCCTCCCCTCTAGAACCCTCAGTTTGTTTTTCAGAGTCCATCGTCTCTCCTGGTTCGTCTACCCCTCCGATTTCCCCCCTTCATTCTTCCCCTCCTACTATCTTCTTCTTTTTTTTTTCTTAACATATATTGCATTATTTGTTTCAGAGGTACAGATCTGAGATTCAACAGTCTTGCACAATTCACAGCGCTTACCAGAGCACATACCCTCCCCAGTGTCTATCACCCGGTCACCCCATCCCTCCCACCCCACCCCCCACTCCAGCAACCCTCAGTTTGTTTCCTGCGATTAAGAATTCCTCATATCAGTGAGGTCATATGATACATGTCTTTCTCTGATTGACTTATTTCGTCAGAGCTGGTTTTGGAAACTCCACAAAGACGATGTTCACACGTAGGACCCTTCACGGACCCTCATAGCAAGAGCCTGTGTTCCAGATCCTGCCAAGCCCAGCTCAGCCTTCCCTCCATTGCGGGAACCACCGCACAGGCTGATAATAAATCCCTGTCTTGCCAAACTGGTTTCTCTTGCTTGTAACCAACATTAATTTTTTACAACTTTAGAAGCACTGTTCTTAAAAAACAAACTGCCTTCATTCAGTGTCATTTTGGCCTCACTTGGAGTCTCCTTTCCAAGAATTTTTTTAAGAGAGAAATCGTAAGCACTTGCACACAAGAGTCCATGGTGGGGGGAGGGGGGCACAGGGAGAGAGAGAATCCCAAGCAGACTCCGTGTCTAGTGCAGAGCCCACCCCAGGGCTAAATCCCACAACCCCGAGATCACGACCTGAACCTAAATCAAGAGTCAGACATTCAACTGACTGAGCCACCCAGGCGTCCCTGTAAGAATATTTTTAAACCAAGTTTGTTTCTACTTTCTCTCTTTAAAAAAAAAAATATTTTTTAAGATGCCAGGTAGGGTAGAAATTTACTAGGTATGGACAGACCTACAAAGTGAAATTTTAAAAGTTATACTTTATTAATACTTGTTTTAAAGGGAAATATATACACATATTTTTATTTTATTATTCAGATCCGATCATCGAATGTGTTAGCTTTCCTCTCCAGCACTGGCCCTCTAGAACTTGATAAGCTGAGATTCTCTGAACTCAACTGGGTCTTGACCTCAATCTGCTGTCCAAACAGGTGCAAATTTGCTGCAAAGCAGTATAGTCTACTCCAGATTTTACTACCTATCATTTATTTCATCAAGTTATTTCACTAAACGCTTTCATGAACATGATCCCCGATAGCCAGAGAATTTCTTTAACCTCTTACTTTCATAAATATCACAAGAAAGGAAATAGAGTTACTTGGCACCCCTTGTTCATAGGGAACCCTACATACAACTCTTTTCTCCTCAATGGGCTTATAAATGCACTGTGTAAATACCTGTCCTAAAGTTGATATAATGCAACGGTGTCCCATAATATTTGGGATGAAAGCCAAACTTCTGACCATGGCAAACAAAGCCCGCCATTAAATGGTCACCACCTAGGGCTCCAACGTCATCACAGACCATTCCTCTCTTCCTCCTCCTCCCCTTCTCCTCATCCCCTCTCCCCTTCTTGCTCCTTCTCCCTTTCCTCCACCTCCTCCACCTTATCCCTGATGACCCATCCGCCATCTGTCCCTCACACATGCCAAGCCCCCTCTCACCTCAAAACCTTGCACTTGCTATTTCCTCTGCCTGGAACATTCCTCCAATCTCCAGGACTGGCTCCTGCTCACCATTCAGGTCTCAGCTGAAATGTCACTACTTTAAAAAGCCTTCCCAGGATCACTTAACCTAAAGTATCCCCTGCCCCCAACATGCTCTCCCGTATCTCCCTGTTCTGCTTTGCCATGCAAAATATATTGTTTATGCTGTGCTTCCTTACCTGTTGCCTCAACTACAATACAAGATCCATGAGAGCAGGGATTTGATAGTTGCTGCACATAGAACAGTGTCTGGAACAGCGAGCGTGTGAAAGACACAGGGAGGGAAGAATGGAGAGGAGAAGGAGGGTAGGGAGGAAAGAGCCTTGTGAGGCCCTGGCATCCCTTTGGCTGCCTATTAACTTCCGTAACCTACGTTTTCAAAAATTAGGACACTGTGTGCCTCTCCCTAAACCTCTGATCATCAGAATAGGGATTCCTCTGAGGCAGAGCTAAGTTTTATGGGACTATATAAGTTTTAGAGACCCTCTTTAAGAGAAAGAATACAGAATTATGTACAAGAGGGCAGGTATGAGGGCATATTTATTTAAAATGAGAAAAGAAATCAGCACTGATGGTAAGAATTTTGGAAACTCAATCCCTTTCTTCTTGGATCTCTCTAGGTAATTTGCCAGAAATGCTCAAATTAGAAGTGCTTCCTGACAGGGGTCTGGCCTCGGCCACACACCTAGAACACAGGACAACCCCCAGCCACCCCCAGAAGTCAGGGGTCCAGGCCCATGAGAGTCCCAGAGGCTGTGCTTCTTTGGTTTCCCCACACATCTGCCTCCCGTGGGTAAATCACAATGCTCGACCATACTCTGTCTTCACTCCTAACACCTCATTCAACCCATAACAAACCCCCATTGCACAGAGGGGGCCGCTGCTGTGGAGGTGGCGCTGGGCCTTGGCAGGTGCACGATTGGGTCCCAGAGAGTGTGCAGCGTCCTGCCTTCTTAGGAAAACGTGAGCTCTTCTCAAGAACATCACCCTCTCTGTGTCTGTCTTACATTCTTATTCCGTCTTAATAATTTTATCAATCATTTCCCTCCCAGCCATGATTCACTTTCTTAAGTTTCTTGACCACACTCCTAACATCTTTATGTTGGCTTTCATTATTTCCATGTTTGTGTGAGTTCTAAATTCAGTGTCCCCCACGATTTTCATTAGCAGGCTCTGTGCCCCCTCTTGCAAGTCACCAAGGCAGGTACATGTAATGGTGATAAAGGGTGTCCTCATGAAGAACTGGGAGGGGAGGGCAGACGACAGGACACAGAAGTCCCAGCCAAAGGCTGTTTCACTTTTGCACAAGAGAAGTGCAAATAAAATCCTCACCACTGTGCAGTCTCTCCCTGACCATGTGGAGAACGCCCCATGCTGGTGAGGCTGGGGGGGGGATTCAAACTTGCACAACCTTTTTCTGGATGCATCTGGCAATTTCTTTTTTTTTTTTTTAAGATTTTATTTATTTGACAGAGAGAGACACAGCGAGAGAGGGAACACAAGCAGGGGGAGTGGGAGAGGGAGAAGCAGGCTTCCCGCGGAGCAGGGAGCCCAATGCGGGGCTCGATCCCAGGACCCTGGGACCATGACCTGAGCTGAAGGCAGACGCTCAACGACTGAGCCACCCAGGCGCCCCGCATTTGGCAATTTCTATCAAAATTACAGATACACTTACCCTTTGACTCAACAGTTCCACTTCCAGGAACTTATTTACATGCCTAAGGTTATTTACGACAGTGTTATTTCCAATACCAGCAAGTTATAAACAATCCATGTGTCCATCTTTAGGGACCTGGTTAAAGGAATCATGATACAGCCACACGGTGAAGTAGCATAAAGCTGGAAAAAAGGAATAAATGAGCTCTTTATCTTCAACTATAAAAGGAACTGTAAGATATTTATTGAAAGTAGAAGCAGGCATGGCACAGTATGTATAGTTGAATGACATTTTTTATTAAAAAGGGACAAAATAAATATTTTTTGATTTAGATGAATAAAAACATCACATGAGGGAAAAATAAGAAACTCATAACCGCAGTTACAAGTTTTGTTTTTGGAGAGCATGGGGTTTAGGACGGGAGAAAAGTTTTCCACTACTGATCTTTTCATCATTTTTTGTCTGGAGCCACATGACTGGAAACCTCGTCAAAAATTAAAATTAAAAATTAAATGGGTCACCTCACACTCATCAGGGGGGCTACTATAAGGAAAAGAGAAAGAAAATAACAAGTGTTAGCAAGGATGTGAAGAAATTGGACCCTTTGAGCACCACTGGTAAAATGGTACAGCTGCTGTGAAAAACAGTAGGCACTGCCTCAAAAAATTAAAAATGGAATTAGCAGGGTGCCTGGCTGGTGCAGTCAGTTGATCTCAGGGTCACAAGATCGAGCCCCTCCTCAGGCTCTGCATTCAGCACAGAGTCGGCTTGAGACTCTCTCTCCCTCTCCCCCCACTTCCTCTCTCAAATAAATCTTTTCAAAATAGAATGACCATAGGACACAGCAACCCCACTTTTGAATATATCCCCGAAAGAACTGAAAACGGGGTTTCCAAAAGATATTTGTACACTCCTGTTTATAGTAGCTTATTCACAATAGCTAAAATGCAAGAAGCAACCCAAGAATCCACTGACAGGTAAACAGAGAGGCAAAATGTGGTCCAACCCTACAATGGAATATTATTCAGCCTTAAAAAAGGAAGCAAATCTTCACACATGCTACAAAGTCCACACGGATGAACCTCGAGAACAGTATGCTAGGCGATGTAAGCCAGTCACAAAGGGACAAATACATTTACACGAGGTAGCTAGAGTGGTCAGAATCACAGAGACAGAAGGTAGAATGGTGGGTCCCAGGGAGGGGGGAGGGGGAATTTTAGTTCAAGGGGTACAGAGTTTCAGTTCTACAAGATGAAAAGAGCTCTAGAGATGGATGGTGGCAATGGCTGCCTGACATTATGAATGTATTTAACACCACTGAACAGTGCACTGAAAAATGGCTAAGATGGCAGATGTCATGTGTATTTTACCACAATTAAAAAAAAAAAAAAAACTGGAGAAAACAATTAAAATGGGGAGATGGGAGACTGAATCATTAAACATCTGCTCTCCAAAGAACAGCACTCTGGCCAGTAGTCATCATTTGAGGATTTATGTGGTATCAGAAAATCTTAAAATTCCCATCATGCCAAAATTTATCAAGTCTAAGAAGGGTGGGGGGACTTCTTTCAGTTATAAATTGGTGAATTTAACGTTCTAACAAAGAACATACTGAGGGACATGGCGGTGCTGTTTTTGGCAGAGAACCAGCTCTGTCTGCCCAGAATCCTTTCCCGCCTTCTCCCCCGGCAAAGCCCTTTTACTCTCAACTTCTGTCCCTCCACCACGTGGTGGACACAGTCCAATCGCAAGCTCACCTCCCTGTCCCAGGGTGGCATGTGACTCAGGCTGGCCAATAGGTGCCCTCTGACGTGGAGTGCTGTGATTGGCCCATGGTAGGGCACATGACTCAGCCAGGCCAATCACAGTCGGTATTCCGGAGGAAGGCAAGGGAAGGCGGTCGTTCCCGCTGAGACTGTGCGCATTGAAGACACTGAAGGCTGGAGCTGTGGCTGCCCTTCTCTGTTGCCGCGTTCAATCAGGATGAAGAGAGTTGAGGGCGAAGCCCTACAGAGAAATGCAGAGTGAAAAGGTGGAGAGAAAAGGGGGCCTCATGGCATGGGTCCAGCTATAGCTGACGTTGGGACCCATCGCTGGTCTTTTTCATTTATTTGAACCAATAAATCCCCATACTGCTGGGGACATTTCAAACTGGCGTCTGTCACTTGCAAGCAAAAGAATCCTGGCTAATAGGCACTTAATCGATGATCAGCAACGCTGAACTGTGTGTCCAGTAATCAGGATGCTTCACACTGGTCCCCTTCCAGCTTCTCTTTGCTCCTCCTCATGACCAAGGACCAAGCTTGGCAGTCGTGCTACAGTCTTGCCCTCATCAGCTTCAGCCTCCTGCCTACCGAGGTAGTGCGCGAATCAATCAATACTTCCCAGGCACTGTTCGGACGACAGTCAAAAAGAACAAATCTCCTTTAACAGTGACTGTCCTGAGGGTGAAGATAAAGCACTGGAGAGGGCAGCAAAGTCACCACAACCACGGGCTGTGTTGCTATTCACTCTCCCTGATTCCTCGGAAGCATTACTCACTTCAATAGTTGACACACAGCGAACAGTTTAAGAGGACCCACGACGGAAAGCAACCTGCCATCCAGAATTCCTTCTAAGGAAGTTAACAAGACTTTTTTTTTTTTTTAAGTTTTGACATCCGACAGAAACGAAATTCAAGATCCTGCTCTCCTGCGGACTGGCCGTGTGTCTTTGGGGCAGCCACCTAAGTCCTCTGTACCTCATCTGAAAAATGAGGATGGTCATTGTCCCTACATCACAGGATCACTGTAAGGACCAGTGACATACCACAGGGGAGGGGCCTAACACCAAGAAAGTGCTCAGTAAGAGCTAGCAAGCAATATCACTTATTCATTAACGTGGATTGACCTCTTATCAGCAAAGCCCAGTGAAGGATGAAGCAGAGAGCATAAAGCTTATCAGACATGGGTCCTAACTTCAAATAGCTTACTGTTTATTAATAAGAGAGCTAGGAAAGTATTCACATAACTGTTAATAAAATAATAATAGGTCACACTTCCTGTGCCAGGCCCTGGAGATCTGGTGATCAGTAGGACAATGGTCTCTGTCTTCATGGAGGGCATGTGTTATTGGAGGAGACTGCAATAAAGAATTCACTATCTGATTTAAAGTTCTGGTAAGGACTACAAAGTAGGAGTCCATGGTGTTAAGAAAGCAATAGCAGGGACCTTGAGGTGGGATGTCTTGACATGAAAGTGGTGTATTAAGAAAGTAGCCCTGGGTGCCTGGGTGGCTCAGTTGGTTAAGCGACTGCTTTCAGCTCAGGTCATGATCCTGGAGTCCCCGGATCGAGTCCCGCATCGGGCTCCCTGCTCGGCAGGGAGCCTGCTTCTCCCTCTGACCCTCCCCCCTCTCATGTGCTCTCTCTCTCTCATTCTCTCTGTCTCAAATAAATAAATAAAATCTTTAAAAAAAAAAAAAAAGAAAGAAAGTAGCCCTCGGAGAGCCTGGCGAGATGGTGGAAGGCAAAAGCAGGAGAGGGGAGAGAAGGAGGCCAAACAAAGGGGCAACGTCATGCAAAGTCACCTGACCCTGCAGAGGACCAGGAGTGTAAGTGATGACTCAGAGCTGTCCCAACCTGACCCCAGCACGCCAGACCTTCATAACCCCACACCTGTCAGCCAATGGCAAAGGGCCACCCTGGGAGACACAAACCCAGACCCTCCTGGTTCTCTTTGTTTGCGGGCAAGTGGCTTCAGTAGCTCAAAAGAAGTCCTTCAGTGGTGACGTGCAGATGCCCGCAGTGGGGGCAAAAGCCCAGGAAGCCCGTGAGGGGCCCTCAGAGCAGTGGCAGCATCCTAGGGGATGCGGGTGGAGCTCCACAGCGTCCATCACACTGGGGACCTTGACCTCCTGGTAGGATGAGGTATCAAGAACTCAGCTTCCCTGAGGAATGACATTTTCACTGAGTAGGAGTAGCTAGGCAAGGAGCAGGGGTAGTTCAGTTTGAGATGAAATAAGGGGTTATTTAGACACAGTATTCTTGTGGAAGGCAGTGAATCTGGGGATCTTGTAGGATGCCACTCCCATCTGAGCTCCATCTGCAGCCGTGACACGCTCTGCCAAAGCCATTAGAGGCCGGTTCCAGGTGGCCGGCTTGATGGCCGCCACTGGTGACCTGCACCGTAGCTAGAGATGCAGGGCTCTCGGCGGGAAGCACTTAACAACCTCAGAGCTAAATGACTCAACCTTTCAGGGGCCAATTCATTGCTCATCCCAAATCCTTCCAAACACAGAACACCTGGTATACTCTGGGCATCAAGACCAAAGGCTCCCTTAATCCCAAAGCCCCCTGCCGCTGATCATATTTGCCTGGTGCAAAAGTTCTGAAGGATCTCCCCTTTCACTGCCAACCATGTCCCTAACTCCTTCTAAAAAAGTGAGGTCCAAGAACTATGTTTTAAGAGAAACCAGATTTGGATCTACCTAGACCAGTGCTTCTGACCTGGGGATGGCGGGGGGGGGGGGGGGGGGGCTGTTGTCCCTAGGGAGACATTAGCAATGTCTGCAAACATTTTTACTTCTCATAACTTGAGGCGGGGGTGGGGAGTGGCATCCGTGGGTAGAGGTCAGGGATGCTGCTAAACACCCTACAATGTGAAATGACCACCACACAAAGAATTTCCTGGCCCAATGTCAACAGTGCCAAGGTTGAGAAACCATGAAATAAAGCAATGGTTAAATGTGTGGCAAAGGTTGGATCTCCAATCTACCACCTCTCTCTTTTTTGCCAAGTTCAGTGATGTGGTGTGTGTAAGACACAATATTTTTCAGTATCATGTAGCAGAAACTATGTTCAACTATCTTAAGCATAAAGGATTTATTGTTCAAATAACTGATTAGTCCAGGCACAGCTGATCCAGGGGTCCAAATGATGTCATCGCGAATCATTCACGCTCTCCCCGCATTCTTTCTCTCCCTCTCCCACCACTTCCTCTGTTCTTTTTTCTTCCCTTTCTGCTTTATCCTCAAGCAGACTCTCACCCTGTGAAGCTCTAAGGAGTACAAGCTTTCATCTTGCAAAAGTGACCCCTGGGAGCAGCAAAAGTGACCCCTTAGGAGCAGGAGAGCTTCTTTTTTCCAATACTGTAGTTTTATCATGATCTAAGAATTGGCTTTTCTTTTTTTTTTTTATGTTTTTAGAGAGGGGGAACACGGGGGAGAGGGGGGCTGAGAGAGAGGGAGAGAGAGAGAATCTTAAGCAGACTCCATGCTCAGCACAGAGCTCGATCTCACGACCCTGAGATCATGACCTGAGCCAAAATCAAGAGTCGGATGCTCAACCGACTGAGCCACCCAGGCGCCCCAGAATTGGTTTGACTTTCTAACCGGGGTGACTTGACCATTACTGAACCAACCACTGTAGCCAGGGGAGGTACAACTCTCATAGGTTGGGCCTGAGTCCCGTGTCCATATCTGGAGGCAGAAAAAGTAAACCCACCCAGAACCATATACTAAGATTGGATCCCCAGGAAAATGGGGTGCTTCATGTGTAACCTCACTTCAATCCTGGAATGAAGGTGGTGTTTTATACCATTGCTCAGACATGGAATCCCACTGAGAAGGCAACATGGCAGAGTAGTTTGGATTACAGTGTCTGGGGCCAGATGGACTGAGTTCAGCTCCCAGCTCAAGAACAGACGCTGGGTAATTCTTATCTCTTGTGTTTTAGCTTCCTTGTCTGCAAAGGGACATGGTTTGTCGTGGGAATTCATGAGTTCATCCATAGGAAGGGTTGTAAATCATGCCTGGGACAGATAAACTAAGCGCTTGACAAATGTCATCTATCCCTTCTGGGAACTAATCCAAGCTGCTCATTTTACAGAAAGAGAAACTGAGGTCTGGAAGGAAAAAAAAAAAAATCTGACCTCTTCCAGATCCCAAAAAGGGTCCGTGGCAAAGGCAGGACCAAAGGACCCACTTGTCCTGACCCAGGGCTCTTTTCACGACACCCCGGGCCCTTCTGAAGATTTCAGTCCACTGTAAATTTCATCAGCCCCGCAGGTGGAAATGTTCCACCAGATCCCAGCACTCATTGATTTTATGGACTCCATCCACTACGGCCTGTCAGCCTTTGCCCAGTGGGAAGCCTTCCCAGCCCTGATGGGGACGTAGAGTCTGACCTTCCTCCCCTGGGTGCTTGCCCCTGTCCCGCGGCTGCAGAAGGGGGTTGGGGTGCCAGTGTCGAGGCTTGCTCGCTCGCTTGCTTGCTCTGCTCTGGCTTTCCTGGCAGCCTCCCTCTCCCTTTGTCAGGCTCCCTGAAAATCCATCAGCTGCATGGTATTTATTACTTGCTCCTTGCATTTATGAGTTAGCTACGGAAAAGGAGAAGCCGTGTGCTCCTGTCAGAGAGCACGAGAGGCAGCGAGAAGAAAAGGTTATGGCTGTGTTTGCTTTACTTAGTGCCGTTTTCCCGCCGCCTCACCCTTGGTGAGCCCCGGCAGTCCAAGAATGTTATCATTAACCAAAGAGCTTTTTCCAATCAACACCAAACAGCTACTACAATGACTAGGCAGAGAGGCAGAGATAAATGCTAATTGTAAGATTACATTGCTATCTCCTTGCATGTCTGAGAGGAGGGAACAGGATAATGGGAGTCAGCGATGGGGAGCGCAACCCGGGGAGAGGCGCCACCCCCCAGCGGTGGCCCAGACGCTCACTGAGCACCTGTGTCCTGCCGGACATGACGCGTCACTCCCTTCATGCCCTCGACGACCCGCTACAGACACACGTGTCTCCTGGATCTTGCATCCCAGATGAGGAAACTGAGCTTGAGAGAGATCAAGTAACTGGGACAAAGTCACACCGGGTATAACTGGAGAGGCCTGGATCCGAATCTCAGGAATTTAGGCGTCCTGCTAAATTACCTCTTGGACCTGTGCATAGGGACACGGCGTTTCTCAGACTTGAAGGCACCTTTCAAGTTCATCAGTAACTCATCTAACAAATATTTCCCAGCTACCAGTTGTTAGCCCCTGTGAGGTGGGTACAACAAACCACCTAGAACCTTCCATGGCTTCCCTGCAAGAACAGGCTGATGCATGTCCTGGCGGAGGGAAAGCAGGCCTCTTCTGAAGGAAAGATGGCTTGGGGACATCTGTCAGGAGGTCCAGCGTTTTCTTCCTGGTTACTAAGACCAAAGTGAGCAGAGAGCTCGTGGGGCTTGGTGCCTCAGAGACTGCTTAATACAGCAGTTATATAATAATCTTTTCAAGAGACCTCGGTTTAAAACGCAGGCTCGTCTCTCCTGTACTAGGTACCACCTGTAGAAGGTGACAAGGTCTCTCTCAGCACTTTTCCTCTTAGTGCAAAATGGAGAAAAGAATCCTAGGTACTGCTTGGGGTTCTTGTAGGAATTAAACAAAGAGGGGCACCTGGATGGCTCGGTTGTTAAGTGTCTGCCTTCGGCTCAGGTCATGGTCCCAGGGTCCTGGGATCAAGTCCCGCATCGGGCTCTCTGCTCAGTGGGAGAACTGCTTCTCCCTCTCCCACTCCCCCTGCTTGTGTTCCCTCTCTCGCTGTGTCTCTCTCTGTCAAATAAATACATAAAATCTTTAAAAAAAAAAAAAAAGAATTAAAGATCTTTATCAATTCAGCTGAAGTTCCGAGTTTGCCTGCAGGAATTAGGGTGTAGACTACTCCCCTGCTGCTCTTCACTGTCAGACATAGTTTATTCCATCACTCTCATGCTCCTGGCCTCAAGAATCCCTGGGGCCACCCACTGAAATCTTCTTATTGCATCCCGTGCCCTCTGGAGGAACAGAAAACCATCTGCACCAACGGCCCCAAAGGGGTGGCTATGGGAAAGCAGCCTGGAACTCTGCAGGGCACAGGCGTGGGGCCAGCATCCAGTGGTGGCATTTTCTTCACGAAATCCAAACTGATTTCCTTACTAGGAGTCTGAATATGCAAGTGGGCAGCAGGGGCACGGTGACAGATCTTTCTCCATAACAAACACTCCTCACACTGATGGGCTGAGATCACCTGTGGTCGAGTCACTTCCGTCCCACATCTCCATTAACTATGGCAGTTAGGGCAAAGCCCGCCCGTGACAATAATAAGTGACATGCTTCGCACCTCACCAATGCCAACATCGAGTTACGCACTCCCTACACGTGAGTCCGTGCCCCCTCGCCACCTCTTCATGAAGTACAAATGTTAGCTATTCCCACTTTACGTGTGGGGGCCACTGCAGCTCAGAAGAGGCCATGAGGTTATTATATAACTGCTGTATTAGGCAGTCTCTTTGAGTTGGAAAGGGCAGAACCTAACCCAATCCGGGTTCAGAGAAAAAAAAAAAAAAAAATCCCATAAATATGTTGGCACATACAATTGGAAAATTCAGGGGTAGAGGCGAATCCAGGCAGGGAAGGACCCAGGCTCTCAACGGCTCCCGTGACCCTGCTTTCCAGGTGTCGGCTTTATCCTCAGGCATGCTTCTCCTTCCCAATGACGAAATGGCCACCACAAGTCTGGGCATGCACCCCAGCAGAGGGCCAGAGAAACGGAGCGTCTGGCGCTCTATGGAGTTGCTCCACGGTCCATCCGGGGGGTCCCAGGCCAACCCCCCCACCAATCACTTCCTGGAGGAGGAGGGGCAGTCATGTGCCTGGACAGACCTCGGTCGTCTGAGCATCCCTGGAGTCTGAGATCGGGAAAGCCACACCCCAAGGGCCTAGACAGAGGGTGCGAGGCGCAATCTCCCGCGTGCAAACCAAGGAACCGCTAGCACCAAGAGCAGGAGCGTGAGAGCCGCAGGTGCCGCGCTCTGGTTCTCCTTTCCTCGCTCTCCTGATCAAAAGGCGCACCAGGTCGGATGCTCCTGCCTTCCGGCCCATTTTTCCCCGACCTCGTTCTGTGACTGAGAAGCAGCACAAAATAGAGTGCAGGAGTTGTGTAACTCTGAGGATGGTCGAAGAGCGGGGAGGAGGAAGCGAGAGAAAGAGAGAGAAATGACTTAATTCTTTCCCCAAAGTTCTGCAGCAGCCTAGAGGTCTCTGGTTTATGGATACACATTAAAGAATCTTTTCATGAGAGCTGTTTTATGTGAGAAAGCCGTTTAAGCAAGGAGGCACTTGGCTGCTCCTTCTACATGAAAATTTTCAATTAGTCTGAAGAAGTTAATTACACCATCCTTTAATAACTGCCCTGTGGTTCTGCAAATCCTCTCTTAATTGATTCAACCGTCTGCCCCCAAACCAAGAATCAGCAAACGGGTAGAAAAAGCCCAAGAAAGCAGCGGTCGTGGGGGGTGGGGGGGAAGGCAAAGATAAAGACGTGCTATGTTGTCTGCTGGGTAGGTGAGGTGCAGAAGACAAGTCTGGGAGAGTTATGGCAAACTGCAATGGGTGAGAGATGTGGGAAATTCATTCTACAGATCAAAGGAGCTCCCGCAAGCCGTGGGCAACATACACAATGCTGGCAGGATGCATCCCGCTGCTGCACATCTCCAAGAGGAAGCAGTTCCAAGGGGCTTGATCCAGACCATTAAAAAAGAGCGACTGGAGCCACAGTCGGTGGCCCGTGGCGGTTTGGGAAACTGCTACAAACAGCAGCTTTCTGTGGGCTAGAGAAGATCATTAAAGCGGCAGTCAGAAACCAGGAAATCCAGTGTCGCCTTTGCAAAAACGGACTGCTTCTGTCCTGCTGAGGGTCCGGTAATGCAGGCATCAGAGCGGCCTGGGTTCAGATCCGAGCTCTGCTACTGGCTGGCTGCGTGGCCCTGGGTAAAGCCTCCTGGGCTCTCAGTTTCGCTATCTGTTAAATGGAGGAAATACACACATCTATATCATAGGAGTCTTACGACGGTTAAATGAGAGAGTGCATATAAACTGCTCAGGTCCTGGAACGTGGTAAGAAGTCAATAAATCCTTACTGTTATGTTAGCCAGCCATCACCCTAACAATGTCACATGACAACCCACTCCCCAAACTCAGGGGCATCCAACAAGAAGCATTTCTTTCTTGCACACGTATCTGCAGGTGAGCTGGAATTCAGCCGGGCTTGGTTTCAGCATGCAAGTGGGGCCCAGGCCTGCTCCACGTGCCTCTCATCCTCCTTGGGTGAAGAGCTACAGAGGCATGTTCTGCTCGTGGAGAAGAAATACAACAGCTGACGAGGGCAACTCTGACCCCAGAAGCACATTTCAAGATTCTGTTCACATCTGCTAACTCTCCGTTCGCAAAAGCAAGTCACACAGCCAAAACCAAAGTCAAGGGCAGGGAAGTGCACTCCACCCGTGGAGGCGGGAGACAAGGAATTATATTTGGCAAATAACTGTCTGATTTAGCACAACCATCTTAGTTATATGTGACAAGGACACAAATTACTGCAAAGCAAGTTCTGAAGATTATCAAATGAGTGTTTACTATAGACTGAATTCTAGTCCCCCAAATTCATATTTCGAAGCCCATTATAACCCCCAATGTGACTGTATTTGGAGACAGACCTTTAAAGAGATAGTTAGGGTTAAATCATAAGGCTTAAAGTCATAAGGATAGGGCCCTAATCCAATGGAATTGTTGTCCCTACAGGAGAGGAAGAGATGCGAGCACACAGTGAGAAGGTAGAGGTCTACAAGCTAGGGAAAGAGGCCTCAGGAGAAACCAAACCCGCTGACACCTTGATCTTGGACTTCCAGGCACCAGAACTATGAGAAATAAATTTCAATTGTATTACCCAAAGAAAACAAAACATTAATCCAAAAAGATGTATGCGGCATTATTTACAATAGCCAAGATATGGAAGCAACCTCAGTGCCCACTGAGGGATGGATGAAGAGGAGGAGGGTGTGTGCGTGCACACAATGAACTATTACTCAGCAATAAGAGAGAATGAGATCTTGCCATTTGTGACAACACAGACGGACCTAGAGAGTATTCTGCTAAGTAAAATAAGTCAGACAGAAAGACAAATACCACATGATTTCACTTATATGCGAACAAACAAAAAACAAAAACAAACCCATAAATATCAAGAACTGGCAGTTGCCAGAGTGGGGGGAATGGGGGAAAGAGGGCAAAGGAGGGTGGGAGGTACAGGCTTCCAGTTAGAGAATGAATAAGTCAAGGGGACGAAAGGTACAGCGTAGGGAATACAGTCAATTGCATCCTAATGGCGGCATGCGGTGACGGACAGGGTTGTCGAATCATTATGTTGGGCACTTGAAGCTAATGCAACATTGTGTGTCAACCATACGTCACTTAAATAACTCAGAAGGTCTCCCATCATTTAATCCATACGGCCTCTGGTATTCTGTTGCAAGAGCTGCATCAGATTAATACGGTGACAGAGTAAGTCCTAAAGGAGGGAGAGATTGCTCAGAGAGAGGAGAGAGCAGATTCCATGGAGAAGACATTGTCTGGGGAAAAGTTAGGCAGGTGGTGGTCCAGTGGGCACCGGTGGAAGTGAGTCGGGAGGCCGGCATCCTAGGTGCAAGAGATGGCCTTGGCATGTTCTGAAGAGGGGCAGGAAGACAAGAGCTAACACCATTGGCCACTTGGTTGCAGACACTGCATTAGACTCTTCTCATACCTGCTCTTATTTAATCCTCAAAACAACCCTAAGACGTGGGTGCTGCCAGCATCCTACAGTCGAAGGAGGAAGAAACAGGTTTGGTAATGTAAAGATTAACATCCAAGGAGATCATACAACAGAACTGAAATATGTCAGCAATTTCCACTCACTGGTTGCCATTAGTGAGGACTAGAAAACAAACCCTATGGCCTAAAGATGAGAAAACAAAGAGCTCCTAAGAAATATCAGACAGTGAGATTAAGAATTCCTCAAATCAGTTGATCTCAGGAAACAAACTGAGGGCTGCTGGAGTGGTGGGTGGTGGGAGGGATGGGGTGGCCAGGTGATGGGTATTAAAGAGGGCACGTTCTGCATGGAGCACTGGGTGTTATGTGCAAACAATGAATCATGGAACACTACATCTAAAACTAATGATGTAATGTACGGTGATTAACATAACAAAATAAAATTTAAAAAAAAAAAAAAAATATATATATATATATATATCAGACAGTGAAAGAAGAAAGCGAATCCCCGCCCCCCAGGCACGAAGAACTCAGAATAGGAAAGGGGGAGAAAGGTGAGAGAGGCAGGTTCTCCCTCCCCTGTCCATGCAATGTAACAATGGCAGCTCAGAGTTCTCAGGAACACAGCACTGGAGTCAGCCTGTGAACTCCGCCCTGGGCAGCCCTCAGGTAACCCAGCAGGGAGAGAAGGAAGCTGCTCATTGCAGTGTGACTGAGCAGGTGGTAAGAGAATCAGGCAAACTGGGGAATTCACAGGTCTGGCTCTGTGTGGCCACTCGTGGTCCAATGGTGTGTGGACAAAACTGGACCTAAGACTTCGGATTTCTCAGCTTTCAGGGTTGCCTCCTCCAAGAAGCCTTCCTAAACCAGCTCAGCGCTTAGAAACAAGCCTTCCTGATGTTCTCAACACTGAAATGGTAAACCTACACCTCTGTACATTTCTTACGTCCTGTATCCCGGTAACGCCACAAGCCCCCTGGGAAGGAAGGGGGATCCACTTCGCATCACACAGCCAGGGCCCCTTACTGAAACCACTTCTCCCTACCCTAATAAATGCTCATCAACACATCTGTTGGCAACCGCCCACCCATCCCCTCTCCCCAATTTTCTCCATTCCAGAGCCAGCAAGCCCAGCTGAGGTGGGCTCTGGACAAACCAGTTCCTTCTAGGCTCAGAGACACTTCCGGAATAATGAATCGTGATGTAGTGTGGCTGAAATGGGGTTGTGGTTTCAGATGGCACGCTCTGATTATGTTAAGAGCTCGCCATAATGTGATGAGTGGGATCCCAAAATCTAACCACATCAAATGTGGACTGGAGCTGTTACAAAGTGAATACAGCGACCCAGGAGGGCCTCCCACCAGCCTGCCGGCTGCCTCGGGGCGCCACCTGGTGGCAGGAGCCTGCTCTGACGGAACTCACTCCCGGGATGCTTCCAGGCTTTGGAGACCACTTGTTCTGCCGGGAATTAGGAATCTCACTGTTGGCTGGCATGTACTTCAGCAGCCTGGGCCAGGAAAACAGAGCCAGGAAAATTCCGGTGACACCTAGCCCCTCCCTCTGCGGCCCTGCTTCCCGGCATGGAGTAGTTCGAGATGGGAGTCCCACTGCCTTTTCCAGACTTGCCCATCCCATCCACATGTTCCTCCTCCTCTAAAAAAATCAGACTCTTCAGCTCTACCCCACTTGGCAATGAAGCAAAAGAGTCAGTCAGCAGTTGGGGTATGTCAGCATTCATATTTCAGGAGACATCTTCGCAAAGTCTTGTACTACATTATTCGAAATTTTGTAATAGTCATGGGTCTTTTTGTAAGCAGGATAAAACTGCAATTATCATTTTGAAAATTAAAAAGGAAATAAAGTACACTGTGTTTCTTTTCTATTTTTACAATAATGTGTACATGGTGGGGGGGACTCTTTAAAATATGTGTCTTCCTGGGGCGCCTGGGTGGCTCAGATGGTTAAGCGTCTGCCTTCAGCTCAGGTCGATCTCCAGGTCCTGGGATGGAGCCCCACGTGGGGCTCCCGGCTCAGTGGGGAGCCTGCTTCTCCCTCTGCCTCGCCCCCTGCTCCTGCTCTCCCTCCCCCTCTCTCTCTCAAATGAATAAATAAAATCTCGTTTAAAAATAATAAAATATATGTCTTCTATCAGAGTAAAATTCACTTACAGATTATCCTGAATGGCAGTGATGAGCTAATAAGTGTTCTAATAAATGTTCATTCCTTGTTTCCAACCGTTTTCTTTCACAAATATTGTGTTCCCTTGATTTCTCAAGTGAAGAGAATTTAACCTCCAACATGCCCAAATTAAATAATGGACCTTAGGGGGCGCCTGGGTGGCTCACTCGTTAAGCGTCTGCCTTCCGCTCAGGTCATGATCCCAGGGTCCTAGGATGGAGCCCCACATCGGGCTCCCTGCTCAGTGGGAAGCCTGCTTCTCCCTCTCCCACTCCCCCTGCTTGTGTTCCCTCTCTAGCTGTCTCTCTGTGTCAAATAAATAAATAAAATCTTGAAAGGAAGGAAGGAAGGAAGGAAGGAAGGAAGGAAGGAAGGAAGGAAGGAAGGAAGGAAGGAAGGAAGGAAGGAAGGAAGGAAGGAAGGAAGGAAGGAAGGAAGGAAGGAAGGAAGAAAGAAAGAAAGAAAGAAAGAAAGAAAGAAAGAAAGAAAGGAAAGGAAAGGAAAGGAAAAAAGAAGAAAGAAGAAAGAAAGAAAGAAAGAGAAAGAAAGAGAGAAAGAAAGAGAGAAAGAAAGAAAGAAAGAAAGAAAGAAAGAAAGAAAGAAAGAAAAGAAAGGACCTTAATAAACAGACCTCACAATTTACTCCCGCCAGAATGGCGAAGATGAGAAAGACGGGAAATACCAAGTTCTAGGGAGGATTTGAACACCAGGAACTCCCAAACGTGGACGGTATGGCAGTAGCTTCAGACTACTTTGGAAAGCGGTCTTGGGCAGTATCTATCACAGCCGAACAAATACTGCCATCGATCCCAGGAATTCCACATACGTTCCCAAAAGACATGCACTACAATGTTCACTGCTATCCGTGATACTGTTATTGTAATGTACATTACTGTTCATGATTCAGTACTGTTCATAATAGCCAAAACCTGAGAACTTCCCAAATGCTCATCAGTGATAGAATAAATCACTGCATACTCACACGATGGAATATTATACTGTGGGTGGAAAGACAGAACAACTATACTCAACAATATGGATCAATCTCACAAACATAAAATTGAGAGAAAGAAGCAGACTCAAAAGAGTGCAGTGTTCAAGCCCGTTAATAAAATGTACAAAGACAGGCTAAACTAATTTTGAAGAGAGAAGTCAGGATAGTGGTTACTTTGGTGGGGCCAAGGGAGGGGTGACCAGAAAGAGGCAGGCAGGGAGCTGGAGGGTAGGGGAGCTGGTCATGTTCCATTTCCTGATATTGGTGCTCCTTATGTGGTTGTGTTCAGCAGGTGAAAATCTAAGCTGTACATGTATGATTTGGACACTTTCATGTGCATTGTGTTATCAAAAAAGTTTTTAAAAAGAGCTCACAATTCCTATGAAGGATTAGGTCTCGATCAATATAATTCACTTAGTGACCTTTTCTCCAATTAATATTAAAAGAGCAAAAAGCAAAACCCCTGCAGGTTGAAAATGACCAGCTTACAGATGAAAAGAAAAAACTCAGATGGCATGCCATGCCCACAGTCTTAGCAAAAACCAAATGTATATTTTGTCATCGGGTTTCTTATCAAGAGGAAATAGTTCATCTTCCAAAAGGCAAGAGTCTTAATCTCTGTGCAGATCTATTTGAAGGTGTTTAAATATGGCTGTTTTCATTCCTCTGTCTGCCCTCAGTTTAAATGAAAGACACAATTTCTGGAGCCTTAAAAGGGCCAAGAGAGGGGCATACTGACATTTGATCTGACTTTGATCTAAATTTAATCCAGAAATAATATTTATGTACAGGATATTGAACTGCCTATAGAATGCTCTTGAGCATCTAATAATGCCCAAGCAAGTAGAAAGAAGGCCAGGTGGCCACTGATAAATTTTAACCACAGACTTTCTTCCCAGGCACCTAGGATGATTCTCTAGTTTCTAAACAGGCAAACGGCGACCCCTAGTGGAAGCAATGGAGAACACGCTCTCTTTGGTAACTGCTACTCATAAAAATTCTGTACGTGGGTTTACTTTAAATGACCTAGGGGAAGTTTTTTAAAAAACAGGTGAGTCACCCATTTAAATGAGTAAAGAATACAAGGAAGCAAACAAAAGAATAAAAGTTTCAAATGGTAAATAAATATATATCAAAATAGGTTCAATAATGCTAGTAATTAGAGAAAAGGAAATTAAAATAGCAAATACCATTTTCACCTACCCGGTTAGAAAAATTACTGAAGTCTGATTGTCTCATGAACTGACAAAAGTAAGGGGAGATCTGGTATTTCCAGTACCTTCCTGGTGCAGGAGGGACAAGTACATTGGTTCTGTATTATGGAGAGCAATTTGACGTTATTTTTCAAAATACTGAATGCATACAAAACAGTAATTCTGAATTCCAGAATTAATCCTAGACAATAATTTTCAGTTTTGTGCAAGAAAGTGCAATCTAGGACATACTGTTGTCCCAGAAGGCAAGGAAACATTCAATGAGTAATGCGTTCATGTCCAAAGGATATATGAGCCGACCAGAAGGGGTGCCCGATGGCCAATATTGAGATGAGTAGAACATCAGAAATAGTAATGGCTGTAATTGAAGCAGAGAAAATATACAGAGATCCATAAATCCATGTTGATACACAAGAAGGTGCCAAAAAAACAAAACTTAAACTTATCTGCCATCTCTGGAGATAATTATTATACCGTCTCCTTATTCTTTTTTTTTTTTTTAAGATTTTATTTATTTGACAGAGAGAGAGACAGCGAGAGAGGGAACACAAGCAGGGAGAGTGGGAGAGGGAGAGGCAGCCTTCCCGCTGAGCAGGGAGCCCGATGTGGGGCTGGATCCCAGGACCCTGGGATCATGACCTGAGCCGAAGGCAGATGCTTAAGGACTGAGCCACCCAGGCGCCCTACCGTCTCCTTATTCTAACAATTGATAATTAATGGGAAAGAATTGCTTAATGCTACATTTAGTAGCATTAGGATAGAGTGATTCTTTATTGCTAGCAGGGACTATAATTTAGGGTCACCCTATAATTCCGGTGAATGAAAGAAATTTCTTCTTTACAGAAAAATGTCAGCTAATCAATGCAGACGATGTGGTAGAATTTGCAAATCAACATCCTACAACTCCATACGAAATAGGCGATTGAGACAAGGCCCAGCACAGAGGGCAGATGGGGAACTGGAATTTGCCTAATGCCAACATACCCTTCCGCAGATTAGTTTCTATTTGCAAGGGGAAATATGTAACTTTACAGTGCAGAGATGTGGCCACCCCAATCTTAAGCCAGTCATATTAGCATCTCCCATGGTGGGACAGCCAGATGTTATGTGTTTTCCATTGTGAAATATGTGTATATTTTATCATCAGGTTTCTTATCAAGAGGAAACAGTGCATCTTCCAAAAGTCAAGAGTCTTAATCTCTGTGCAGATCTATTTGAAGGTCTTTAAACATGGCTGGTTTTCATTCCTCCGTCCGCCCTCAGTTTAAATGAAAGACACAATTTCTGGAGTCCTAAAAGGGCCAAGAGAGGGGAATACTGACATTTGACCTGATTTTGATCTAAGTTTAATCCAGAAATAATATTTATGCACAGGAGATTGAACTGCCTATAGAATGCTCTTGAGCATCTAACGCCCAAGCAAGGTGGAATATACATTGGCTACACCTACCATATATTCTTGCCAAAAAGTTTATCCTGAACCTATTCAAGCCTTTAGGTATAACTTCCAGTTTACAGAAAATTCAGGTGACAGAGGAACCAGTTAGGCACCATCATAAAGAAGTAACCCCCAAACCCAAAAGACAAGATATTCTATAGGCCATGGGCCTTAGGTCTTCAAGACAATACCACTGGGGGGGAAAAAAAAAACAGTGGGTGGGGGATGTTACTACCCTAGATTAAAAGGGACTCTAACAGTCAAATGTAATGTACAATGAGGAGTCCTTGATTGGGTTTTGATTTCGAAAACATTTGGGAGATTATTAGGAAAAATTTAACGTGAATAGGATATTAGAGGATATTCGGGAGCTACTGTTAAGGTGATAAGGTATGATGTGGAATGTTGACCATGTACCTAGACATCTTCAGTTTTCAGGGATACATACTGAGACATCTAGGGGTAAAATGCTATGATGTTAATCCACTTTAATTTTGGCAAGTAAGAGATTAAACCAATATGTCAAAATAGTAACAACTATTAAGCACAGGAGATGTGAATATAGATGTTCATTGTACTATTATTCTCTTTCTACTTTTCTGGGCTTGAAATTAATTCAAATGAAAACTAGTAACAGAAAAAGCAAGACGACTTGCACAAGAATATTCAATGTAACACTGCTGATCAGAGCAAACATCTGGAATCAATCTAAATAAATGTCCTTCAACACCAGAATGGATAAATAACTGACCTTCATAAATAGACTTCACACTATACACCCAGCAGACTAGCTAAGATGAAAAAGGCAGAATATTTGGTACTATGAAGTACTAGTAAGCAGTAAAATGGCAAGTATTTCTTTACTCTTATATATATATACTTATTTCTCAAGTTTGTTCATATTTTATTTTACTCCCCATCATATCCTTAGATTTTGGCACCTAATAGGTGCACATATTTACTCTGCCTTTAGCAGATAAGGTATCCAAGATAGTGGTTCAAAACTTGTATTTGATGAACTGGTAACATTTCAAAATTTCACCCCCCCCCCCAAAGAAAATAACACAAGCACAGTTGGAAATGGCATGAATTTCTTATTTTACTACATAAAAAAGAGAACGTTATTTACTAGCACCATCTTTTCACACAAGAAAAGACATTTTATCACCAAAAGGCACAGGTGGATGGTCATAATCCCAGATAAAGAGCAGTCCCTTACACGGAATAAATTTAGATTTATGAAGAGTCTATCATCTGAATAACCAGTAAAAACTCGGCATCGGAGGGAACAATGAAACGCTGGTGGTGGGGGCTTTGATCGCATCACCTTGCTTCGGACATGGGGTGGTAGAACACAGCGCAATATCAGGCAGAATTCAGACTTCCAGTTCGTCTCACGTGATTGGGTAGGAAATAAACACCACTGCTCAAAACGATGTTAACAGAAAATCATTATATTTGACAATCAAAACTCCGAGTGAAATGTAATGCACTAGACAAGGTGCGTCCAAAATCCCATCACCCAGAGCTTAAGAAACACCTGAAGTCTCTTCAGAGCCCCGGGCTTCTCAGCGGTGGGGCGGGGGGTGGAGGGGGTGCTGTGTGGTGAACAGGACCTCGGGCTGTGGACCGATCACACTGGGTCTGCACTGAGCTCGACCAGCCACTGACTTGCAGCCCGTAACTCCAGGATCACAATCTACCGTTAAGTAAAACAAGAGCGTCTGGTCAGAATCATGGGGATCGGGCGCCTGGGTGGCTCAGTTGGTTAAGCGACTGCCTTCGGCTCAGGTCATGATCCTGGAGTCCCGGGATCGAGTCCCGCATCCGGATCCCTGCTCGGCAGGGAGTCTGTTTCTCCCTCTGACCCTCCCCCCTCTCATGTGCTCTCTCTCTCTCATTCTCTCTGTCTCAAATAAATAAATAAATAAATCTTTTAAAAAAAAAAAAAGAATTATGGAGATCATAAGCAGTAATGCAGGGAGGATAAATGGCAGCGGGAGGGCGCCTGGCCGTGGGGATCCTACACCGCCGGTAGGGCCAGCCTCGCGCACTGCGGACGGGGCACACACTCGCAGACCAGTAGCGGCGGGGAAAGGACTGTAGGGCAGCCCCCGGGGAGGGAACCCGGAGAGATGGGGTCGCGCGGGTGAACTGGGAGCGGCTGGCGGTTTTAGAAGCACAAAGGGCAGAGACGTGCCCCGACCTGGAGGCAGGACTGGGGGCACTGCGGAGGGGCGCACAACCCAGGACGCTGCAGTTTATAGCAGCAGGGACAGAAACGGAGACGGTGTGGCCTGGAGAGCTCACCGAAGAACAGACTGAGGTCTCTCTGCTCTGAGGCAGAGGGTTGGAAATGGTCTCTTCTGCTCTGACTCGCGGAACAGACGCGGAAAGCCGCCAGGGAAAGGCGCCAGAGAACAAGAGCCCCAAAGCCTGATTCCCACTGAGCCCATCCCCCACCACAGGGGGCAGGGCAACTCCGCCCAAACAGGGTTGCCTGAGTAACAGCGCGGCAGGCCCCTCCCCCAGAAGACGGGCTGGGAAAACAAGAGGCCAGCAACCCTAGGTCCCAAGAAAACAGGTGCATCTTGCTTGGGTTCTGGTCAATAATTTGGACTCTATACATTCCCTCAAACACCCATCAACAGAATGACTAGGAGGAGGAGCCCCCAAAACAGAAAAGACTCAGAGATTATGACTTATGCTGCAGATTTACAAATGGATGCAGATATAACCAAGATGTCGGAGATGGAATTCAGGCTAGCAATTGTGAAGACAATGGCTAGAATGGAGAAATCAATTAATGGCAACACAGAGTCTCTAAGGGCAGAAATAAAAGGTGAATTGGCAGAACTTAAAAATGCTATCAATGAGATCCAATCCAATCTAGATAATTTAACAGCTAGGGTAACGGAGACAGAAGAGAGAATAAGCAATCTGGAAGACAATATAACAGATAAAAAGGGAAAAGAGGAGGCCAGGGAAAAACAACTCAGAATCCATGAAAATAGAATCAGAGAAATAAGTGACACCATGAAGCGTTCCAATGTCAGAATAATTGGAATCCTGGAGGGAATGGAGAGAGAGAGAGAGGACTAGAAGATGTATTTGAGCAAATCGTAGCTGAGAACTTCCCTAATCTGGGGAATGAAACAAACATTCGAGTCCTAGAGGCAGAGAGGACCCCTCCTAAGATCAAGGAAAACAGGCCAACACCCCGACATGTAATAGTAAAACTTGCAAATCTTAGAACCAAGGAAACCATCTTAAGGGCAGTTAGGGGGAAGAGATTCCTTACGTACAGAGGGAGGAACATCAGAACAACGTCAGACCTATCCACAGAGACCTGGCAAGCCAGAAAGGCCTGGCAAGACATATTCAGGGTACTAAATGAGAAGAACATGCAGCCAAGAATACTTTATCCAGCAAGGCTTTCATTTAGAATGGATGGAGAGATGCAGAGCTTCCACGACCGGCAGAAACTGAAAGAATATGTGACCACCAAGCCAGCCCTGCAAGAAATATTAAGGGGGGTTCTATAAAAGGAGAAAGACTCCAAGAGTGATCTACAACAGAAATTTACAGGGACAATCTATAAAAACAACGTCTTCACAGGCAACATGATGACAATTAATTCATATCTTTCAATAATCACTCTCAACGTGAATGGCCTAAACGCTCCCATAAAACGGCACAGGGTTGCAGATTGGATAAAAAGACAGGACCCATCCATATGCTGTCTACAAGAGATTCATTTTGAACCTAAAGATACATCCAGACTGAAAGTGAAGGGATGGAGATCTATCTTCCATGCCAGCGGACCTCAAAAGAAAGCTGGGGTAGCAATTCTTATATCAGACAAATCAGATTTTAAACTAAAGTCTGTAATAAGAGACACAGAAGGACACTATATCATCCTTAAAGAGTCTATCCAACAAGAAGATCTAACAATTGTAAATATCTATGCCCCCAACATGGGAGCAGCCATCTATATAAGCCAACTATTAACCAAAATAAAAAGTCATATTGATAACAATATGTTAACTGTAGGAGACCTCAATACTCCACTCTCAGCAATGGACAGATCATCTAAGCAGAAAATCAACAAGGAAACAAAAGCTTTGAATGATACATTGGACCAGATGGACCTCATAGATATTTACAGAACATTCCACCCTAAAACAACAGAATACTCATTCTTCTTGAGCGCACATGGAACTTTATCCAGAATAGACCATATACTGGGTCACAAATCAGGTCTCAACTGATACCAAAAGATTGAGATTATTCCCTGCATATTCTCAGACCACAATGCTCTAAAACTGGAACTCAATCACAAGAAAAAACTTGGCAGAAATTCAAACACTTGGAAGCTAAAGACCACTCTGCTCAAGAATGTTTGGGTCAACCAAGAAATCAAAGAAGAACTTAGACAATTCATGGAAATCAATGAGAACGAAAACACATCGGTTCAAAACCTATGGGATACTGCAAAGGCGGCCCTAAGGGGGAAATACATAGCCATCCAAGCCTCACTCAAAAAAATAGAAAAATCCCAAATTCACCAGCTAACTCTACACCTTAAAGAACTAGAGAAAAAGCAACAAACAATGCCTAAGCCACGCATTAGAAGAGAAATAATTAAAATTAGAGCAGAAATCAATGAATTAGAAACCAGAAACACAGTAGATCAGATCAATGAAACTAGAAGTTGGTTCTTTGAAAGAATTAATAAGATTGATAAACCACTGGCCAGACTTATCCAAAAGAAGAGAGAAAGGACCCAAATTAATAAAATTATGAATGAAAGGGGAGAGATCACCACTAACACCAAGGAAATAGAAACAATTATTAGAAATTGTTATCAACAACTATATGCCAATAAACTGAGCAATCTGGATGAAATCTGGAAACCTAAGCTGCCAAGACTGAAACAGGAAGAAATTGACAACCTGAATAGGCCAATAACCAGTAACGACATTGAAGCAGTGATCAAAAACCTCCCAAAAAACAAGAGTCCAGGGCCTGATGGATTCCCTGGGGAATTCTACCAAACATTCAAAGAAGAAATAATACCTATTCCACTGAAGCTGTTTCAAAAAAAGAAACAGAAGGAAAACTTCCAAACTCATTCCATGAGGCCAGCATTACCTTAATCCCCAAACCAGGCAAAGACCCCATCAAAAAGGAGAATTTCAGACCAATATCCCTCATGAATATGGACTCCAAAATCCTCAACAAAATCCTAGCTAATAGGATCCAACAATACATTAAAAGGATCATCCACCACAACCAAGTGGGATTTATCCCCGGGATGCAAGGGTGGTTCAACATTCGCAAATCAATCAATGTGATAGAACACATTAATAAGAGGAGGGAGAAGAACCATATGGTCCTCCCAATTGATGCAGAAAAAGCATTTGACAAAATACAACATCCTTTCCTGATTAAAACTCTCCAGAGTATAGGGATAGAGGGAACATTCCTCAAGCTCATAAAATCCATCTATGAAAAACCCACAGTGAATATCATCCTCAAGGGGGAAAAGCTGAGAGCCTTTCCCTTAAGATCAGGAACACGTCAAGGGTGCCCACTCTCACCACTGTTGTTCAACATAGTACTAGAAGTCCTAGCAACAGCAATCAGACAACAAAAAGAAAGAAAAGGTATTCAAATTGGCAAAGAAGAAGTCAAACTCTCTCTTTTCGCAGACGACATGATACTTTATGGGGAAAACCCAAAAGACTCCACCCCCAAATTACTAGAACTCATCCAGCAATTCAGTAATGTGGCAGGACACAAAATCAATGCACAGAAATCAGTTGCTTTCTTATACACTAACAACGCAACTGTAGGAAGAGAAATCAGAGAAACGATTCCATTTACAATAGCACCGAAAACCATAAGATACCTCGGAATAACCCTAACCAAAGAGGTAAAGGATCTATACTCTAGGAACTACAAAACACTCATGAAAGAAATTGAAGAAGACACAAAAAGATGGAAAAACATTCCATGCTCACGGATCGGAAGAATAAACATTGTTAAAATGTCTATGCTACCCAGAGCAATCTATACCTTCAATGCCATCCCGATCAAAATTCCAATAGCATTTTTCAAAGTGCTGGAACAAACAATCCTAAAATGTGTATGGAATCAGAAAAGACCCCCAATCGCCAAGGAGATGTTGAAAAAGAAAAACAAAGCTGGGGGCATCACGTTGCCCGATTTCAAGCTATATTACAAAGCTGTGATCACCAAGACAGCATGGTACTGGCACAAAAACAGACATACAGACCAATGGAACAGAATAGAGAACCCAGATATGGACCCTCAACTCTATGGTCAAATAATCTTTGACAAAGCAGGAAAAAACATGCAATGGAAAAAAGACAGTCTCTTCAATAAATGGTGCTGGGAAAGTTGGACAGCCACATGCAGAAGAATGAAACTCGACCATTCTCTAACACCATTCACAAAGATAAACTCAAAGTGGATGAAAGACCTCAATGTGAGACAGGAATCCATCCAAATCCTAGAGGAGAACATAGGCAGTAACCTCTTTGACATCGCCCACAGCAACTTCTTTCAAGATACATCTCCAAAAGCTAGTGAAACAAAAGCAAAAATGAACTTTGGGGACTTCATCAAGATAAAAAGCTTCTGCACAGCAAAGGAAACAGTCAACAAAACAAAGAGGCAACCCACAGAATGGGAGAAGATATTTGCAAATGACACTACAGACGAAGGGCTGATATCCAAGATCTATAAAGAACTTCTCAAACTCAACACCCAAAAAACAAATAATCAAGTCAAAAAGTGGGCAGAAGATATGAAAAGACACTTCTCTGAAGAAGACATACAAATGGCTAACAGACACATGAAAAAATGTTCATCATCATTAGCCATCAGGGAACTCCAAATCAAAACCACACTGAGATACCACCTTACACCAGTTAGAATGGCCAAAATGGACAGGGAAAGAAACAACAAATGTTGGAGAGGTTGTGGAGAAAGGGGAACCCTCTTACACTGTTGGTGGGAATGCAAGTTGGTACAGCCACTTTGGAGAACAGTGTGGAGGTTCCTCAAAAATGTAAAAATAGAGCTACCCTACGACCCAGCAATTGCACTACTGGGTATTTACCCCAAAGACACAGATGTAATGAAAAGAAGGGCCATATGCACCCCAATGTTCATAGCAGCAATGTCCGCAATAGCCAAACTGTGGAAAGAGCCGAGATGCCCTTCAACAGATGAATGGATAAAGATGCGGTCCATATATACAATGGAATATTACTCAGCCATCAGAAAGGATGAATACCCAACTTTTACATCAACATGGATGGGACTGGAGGAGCTTATGCTAAGTGAAATAAGTCAAGCAGAGAAAGTCAATTATCATATGGTTTCACTTATTTGTGGAACAAGGAATAACATGGAGGACATTAGGAGAAGGAAGGGAAAAATGGGGGAGGCGGGAATTGGAGGGAGAGATGAACCATGAGAGACTATGGACCTGAGAAACAAACAAGGTTTTAGAGGGGAGGGGGGAGGGGGGATTGGTTAGCCCGGTGATGGGTATTAAGGAGGGCACATACTGCATGGAGCACTGGGTGTTATATGAAAACAATGGATCGTGGATCATCACATCAAAAACCAATGATGGTTTGTATGGTGACTAACATAACATAATAAAATTTAAAAAAATAAAGAAAAAAAAAGCAGTAATGCAGATCAACAACTCAGCACGGTACCTAGCTCCTGGGGTGAGTAATAAAGAATAACTGTTGTTACTACACTTTTATTCCTGAAACCAAGTTTCCACAGCTTACATAGTTCTTCTGCAAGTGAGCAGATGGAGACCCAACCAAGACGGGACGGGGGGGGGGGGCGGGGGCGGGGGGGGGGGGAGGCTGGTATCACCAAGCACACGGGAGTTCCTCCCCACCAGGGAACGCAGGACATGTGAGGCCAGGTCAGGTCATACAGCAGTTTGTGGGGAACCGTGGGCTGGAGGTGGGGAGCGGAGAACAGCACCGAGTCTGCCAATCCCAGGTTAGAAAGACAGGGGACAAGGAGACTTAGCCCTTACCTAAGCTCGCGCTTCCTCGGTGTGGTGTGCGGACCTGTTCCTGGTGAGACCCACACTACCCACCACCTGGGGGCTGGCGAAGACTGTCCATCAAGTGGCCCCGCCCACCAGTGAGTGACAAAACTAAAACCCATCAGTCTGTTTCTCCTGCTCTTGAGTCAAATGACCCAAGGACAGAAGACAGTTACAGCCAATGGATCCTGACACAGGGGTGTCCTGAAGATTGGTACCCACTACCTGGATGCCCAGGGCTGCCTGGGGCCCCATCTGTCCAAAGAAAAGGTCCTACAGACTTTCCTTTTATTCTAGGAATACTCCAAAACCTCTAATACATCCCTTCTTTGGATAAATTACCCCAGATTGATTCCCATTTCTTGCAACCGAGAATATCAAATGCTGTCTGTTTTCCCCGCTGACCATGTGCTACAAGCCATTTCCTGCTTCTACTCCCAGGACAGATGTCACACGTCACATTCAATGATTTTTAGTGGACACCTACTAGGTGGCAAGCCCTGTACCAGGCTGCGGGAGCAGCAGTGGCCACGGCCATGATCGACAAGAGTAGCTGAGCACTCGGATGGGAGACTCAGAGCAGAACGTCTGCTCCAGTCCTGGCACCTGCGAGGAACGGTGTCCCATCTGCAGACTCCCCCATGGCAGGGCTGTAAGTTAGGATACGCAGTGTGACTTAGAAATGCTGCTGGGATACTTTTTCCCATCAAGGTGCTCCGTTCCTTTTTCTCAGGTTTTTCCATCAAAAGCCCCTTAAACTATGTTTTTATAGGTCTTGTCACTGCAGAGACATTAAATAACCCTCTAAACTCAAATGCCTACTGGGGCCAGCTATTTTTATTCATTTGGTACAAATTCTGTACATTAAACACATACGAGTATTCTCCCCTTCAATAAAAAATATGCTACCACTTGTTTTTCTTGAAAAACTGCACCCCCTTCTTCTATTTTTGGTTTTTGAGCATTTTACAGAGACATGGATACGAGAGTGATTTCACTTTCCTCTTAATTCTCTGAGAAAAATATAGGGCAAGTGTAGTCCTAAGCGGCAGCTGACATTGGCCCTCACCGTCAAGGACACCGTCAAGTGTGGTGGGATTATGGCAAGATGGAGAACCTTTAACACCAGCTAGAGCCACTTACTGTGATGCAAGAAATCAGGCTCCCCAAAGTCTCTTTCTGAGAGAAACTAGAAATCCAGGTTTTTATGTGAGTGTATCCGGTTTTTAACTGCTGGCTAATAATTCAAAGCTTCATTTCATTTTTGTTAGTGCCATGCAGACCCATACTCTGCAGTTTAAACAGACAAGCAAACACAAGCAAACATGGGCCATCACATTCTGCCCTTGGAATGTGAGTTTTACAGCCTCTGTGGTTACAGTTCTCAAAGGAGTGGCACCTGGCCTTCCCTGCACTTTAATGCAAATTAGATACAGGTGCCCCTTCCGCAGTTATTTTACTGCCTCCTGCCAGAAAAAACTGTCCTAACAAATACACAAATCTGAGACGTTCATGATGTGCATGGCAACTCCTAGAGTTGGGCAGTCCACAACCTGCACACCTGTACACAGCAACCTTCGTTTCATCCTCTTTGAGCTTTTCAGGATAAGCCCTTAAAATGCCGTTCACCACTTAAAGTGCTTTTCTTATCCTCTAATTATGTTTCTATTTATATTGGACATTATATTTATACGCAAAAGATGAAGTGAAGAACTGATTATATTATCCAGTTAGGGCAAGTCAAGTTACCCAGATTGAAGGAGATTCGAGGGAGTTTTTTTGCCTCGAATCTCAGTCCCTCTTCACCTTGCAGCACTGTAACTCCTTGAGGGACATCTGCCTGCGACAAGATAATCTATGCCAGGTCTTCTGAATCCTCTCAGTTTGGAAATAGATGGATGTTATTGTTTACAGCCAGAACCTCCATTGTACAAAATCACCTTCTCCTGGCTATCAATTACTGTCATTATCTGTCGCTAGGCAAGTTCTTTACAACGTTTTCTGAAACTATCTCAGATCAGTAATTAAGTCCCCAGCCACGGCTCCTGGCTTTCACACAGTAATGAGCAGCATGACCATGAAGCCATTAGAATGTGAAAAATTAGTTATCTCCCGGCATCCTTCCGTGATACCCCAGATTCATTTCCTCTCTTCCACTGATAATGGATCAACAACAACTTTTTCCTTTTTTTTTTTTTTTTTTTGTAGGAAGCTTTCAGAGGCCAACCCACTTGGTCTAGAAGACTATAGGCCATCCCTTGAGGCAGAAAGAGCATCACGGGAATTGGGGTGGTATTTTCCCTCTGGCAAAATCCCTTCTTAAGAAGCACGCCTGCATAATTTAAATACATTTGAGCCAGGGTCTAGCCACGTGTGCAGCCGACCATCTCCACTAATTGCCCAAATTCACTGGCACTTCTGCCTTATTAGCAAAGAAAAAGCGGGCCCCTCCCTGGATTCCTCACAGACAACTCCCAGAGATTCAAAGAAGTGACCTGGCCAGAAGTGGGACCAAATTCTACCTCGTCTTGATGCCAGGCACGAGAGAAGGCCAGACTCCCCCGAGGACAGGAGATTTCACAGACTGGAAGAAAATCTGAAGGTGAAGGCTTTGTCGTTTTGGGCTGGACATTAAACAACTCTCTAAACAAATGTATTTTCCCTTCATACAGAAAAGACCCCATTATGAATATTTCTACATTTAAGTGGAACCCCAAAGCACAAAAGAAAACCCAGCCAGAGGTTTGGAGCTGATCTTGGTAAAAACAAACTGATGCCTCCCCAGGCTCTCTGGAAGCTGGTGGGGAGCCCCCCAATCTGGTCGGAACAGCACAAAAGAGATGAGAGTATGACGACTGGCAGAGGATGGACCACTGGTGAGCCCGGCCACCAAAAGGCCCTTTAGATGCCGAATTCCGGTGTGTGGGTCAAGACGGTGCTGCCTATGGAGCGAGCACCGGACAAGGAGTCAGAGGGCTTGAGTACAAGCACCAGCCTGCTCACAGGTCGTGTCAGAGCCTCTGGTCACTGGCTCCAAAGCAGTGTACCCGGGAGCAGGGGCGACACCTACAGGGGAGAGAGGCAAGCCATGGTAACGGCACCAACGAGGACAGCCCCCAGGGTTCAGATGCCACCTCGGACACGCCTGTGACCACGGATGGGTCACTTCGGCCTCCCGGGCCTCGGGCACCGATTCTGCAGCCTCGCGGGATCATTGTAAAGACTCAAGGAGATCAGACGCAGAGCAAGCCATTAGCAGATGTCGTCCATCATCTTTATGGAGGAGCTAAAGGGAGACTCAATGGAAATGGACCTGTTGGAGGCAGAGACTGGTCCTCTCACTCACCTCCAGCCTGGGAAAGAGGCTTGAAGGGAACTATCCACACAGCTCACCCCAAATCCTCTGGGGTGCATGAGGTACAGAGCTGTGGCTGTGGGCATGTGACAGCAAGAAGAGAAGGCAGCAGAAGTAGCCACATCCCTACTGCCTGGCGTGACAGGGATGTCTCCTTCCCCAGAGCCAAGAGGTCTCCACGGAGAACCTGGAACCATCTGGAAGGACCTCTGTCAACAGCGTGGATGCAAGGCAAGGAAGCAGAGCAAGAAGAGGCTGCAGGACGTATCTCCCTCTGCCCCGGAGCCGGAACTGAGGGATGGGGCTCGCCAGCAGCAACTGTGAGTGCATCACCCATGTCAGGGGACAGTGCAGGGACCCAGAGCACTCCGAGGAACCCTCCAACGAACCTCTGAAAAAGCACACCATTCTGGAGATAGGCAAATCCTAGAGCACAAGAATTGTATTGGTATCTCTTTCCTACTGCTGTTGTAACAAATGACCACAAGCTCAGAAGCTTAAAACAACAAAATTCATTATCCTCTACAGTTCTGCAAGTCAGAAGTCTGAAATGGGTCTCCAAGGGCTCGGATCCAGGTGCGGCCAGGCTGTGCTCCCTTCCCGAGGACCCCCGGGAGGGGGGGGGGGGGGTGGAGTCCCTTTGCAGGCCTTGCCCAGCTTCCAGAGGCTCCACCTTCAGAGTCAACAGCAAAGCCTCCCTCTGCCGGGCTTCTGTTGTGAAGTCTCTTTCTCTCACCTTCCCTTCTGCCCCCTCCTCCACTGGGATTATACTGGGCCCAACTGGATAATCCAGGATCCTCTCCCTGTTTTAATTCCATCTGCTACTGTGGTTTCCCTTTGCCATGTAACCTAAGAGAATCACACGTCCCAAGGATGAGGACGAGGACACCTTTGGGGCCGTTATTCTGCCTACGGCACCCCTCGGATACTTTCGCTCCCCAAAGAAAATACCTGCTCTCCCCGCTCCTGCAAGGTTCTTCCTGGAACTACAACATAGCTCCTTCTTACGATGCCTAAAACAGCATCTGCTCAGGTGTGGCTGCTCAGTATAATCGGAATGCCCCGTGCACCACCAGCCCGGGGAGAGGGTCAGCTGGAAGTCAGTAATATAAATGTGGCCGGTAAGCTGCCCCACCCGCCCACAGAAGACCTCCAGGTTCCCCTCCATAACCCACCAACACCAACCCTGTGTCTGGGGGTCCTTGAGGGCTCTGACATCAGGTTTCCATGTTCTTCCACCGCCTTCAACTTAAAGAAAGCCACTGTCCTTTGGGAAGTGCCTCTTTCCTGTCACTGTGGTTGGCGTCCTCCCCAAAAGGACCAATACGTTAAGAGTGGGACTGTCCAGACTACAGTTACTGATGGCTCAGGACAGCCCCGCAAGTAGGAGAGGAAAGAACATCAGTGCTTCCTCCACTCACCCGAAGCGCAAAGCAGCAGAGCCAAGCCCCACGTCTCAAGAACTCATGAGAAAACAACTCACTCAGCTTCCAGCTGTGCCCTCTGCATCTGGGTGGTAAATGAGTCCAAGGACAAGGCCAGGCAGGAGCCTGTCTCAAAGCCATCCCTCCCAGGATCCTCCTCCCTCTTTTCTCCTCTCTTTAGGGAGGCTCTAGGTCACTCTTCTCTTGCACCGAAGCCAAAAAGAAAAGCAAGCTTCAAAAGAAACCTGTCGTGCATATCGTCTATTTCATGCTCCGACCTGAGTAAGAGGGTCCCTGCTCTCAGCTCTGCAGGCCCCGCATGTCCTATAAAAAAACAGTCCTCATCACACGTGCCAGAGAGAATCCTGTCGCTCGGACTCACAATGCAACCATTAGCTCTCATGAACAACACTGTTCAGGCCCCTGGGAAATGCTCCCCGGCGTCTCTCGTCCTGGTCCTCAAGCCAGAAGGCACCCACATCCAAACACTGTGAAAGTCTGGGGGTTGTGCAGCTGCAGAGACACAGTGTAGGGAGTTGAAATAAAAGAACGTTTAGGTAAGAGAAAAGGGAAATTAGCTAAGCTGACCAGGGCTTCTCCTCAATACGTTTCTGCATTTAAGGGAACACCAAATGCAGGTGTCCAACACCCATTTCCCACATCTCCTTTCATCCACTTTTCAAATCCAGATAAGCTTATCAATTAGGGGGTGACCACAACGGTTCACGTGGTGGCTAAAGAATATTTGGCAATCTTACACGTGTGTGTGTGCACGCCCTCATGTGTGTCTAGACAAGAGGCAGTGAAGGGACTCCTCCCCTGAGTACTGGTGACCAGGTGGACGCCGGACGCAAGAACCAGGAACAGATTTACTGACACAAGAACACTTACATACGACTTACTTAAATGCTCAATTAAAATGTTATTCCACTCTTGAATTTCAAATGTCAGCTTTATCTAAATAATTTTGTTTCAAACTATATTCATCAATTATAATTTTAATCTTGCTTTTACTTTGAGCAGATATTTTTAATGTTTTGGGAGGGAGCTAGTTTTAGAATATCTCTGAGATTCTTAAATTTTGCTTATTTTAATTTATAGTTTTATGAAATGTATTCAACTGTGCCACACTTTGCATTATAAGTACTTTGTAGGGGGGCGCCTGGGTGGCTCAGTCATTGGGCGTCTGCCTTCGGCTCAGGTCATGATTCCAGTGTCCTGGGATCGAGCCCTACATCGGGCTCCCTGCTCTGCGGGAAGCCTGCTTCTCCCTCTCCCCTCCCCCTGCTTGTGTTCCCTCTCTCACTCTGTCTCTCTCTGTCAAATAAATAAATAAAATCTTAAAAAAAAAAAAAAAAGTACTTTGTAGGGGCTCCTGCATGGCTCAGTTGGTTAAGAGTCTGACTCTTGATTTCAGCTCAGGGTCAGGATCTCAGGGTTGTGAGATCGAGCCCTGCGTCGGGCTCCATGCTCAGCACAGAGTCTGCTTGAAATTCTCTCTCCCTCTCCCTCTGCCCCTCCCACTGCTCACACTTGATCTCCCTCTCAAATAAATAAATAAAATACTTTATAGAACTTCTTTCCATGATTCTCAAAATGTGGGTGCAGCCAGTGTGTTGGGTTTGTTTCTAAAGAGTGTGGAGACTGGCATGAAATTGAGAGTAGGATCTCTCTTGTTTATCTTACATCATCACCCACTGGAGACTGTTTAAAGAGCTAAGTCTCTCCCTGTGGGGGCCCAGAAGCACACCTGGAATAAACAGCACTGCATGTCTTCACTGTCAATACAATATAAGTCATGTGAAAATCTTAAGTTCAACAATATAGTCGTTTGGCTGAAAGGAAGGAGAAAATAAATTTTGTGGAATAAGTATAATTGCTGTGTCACCTCTACCTTTATTTTACTACTCAATCCCCAAACATTGCCAGCCCAGGGAGGGAACATCCAGACAAGCACAACAGTAATAAAATTTCATCCTCTGATAATTTGCCAAGTTGGTCATATAAAACCTGAATTTTGGCTTTTATTATTGAATATTACTTTTATATGTGTTTATGGGTCTTCCTATGAAGGCAATCTCTTCCCCGGCATATAGGGCAGAGCCTATATGAATTGGCAGTTATTAGCTTAATTTCTGAATTTTAAATATTGAGACACCCAGTCCCTGGATCCCACCAGTGTTGGTGAATCTGCACACAAACACACGGGGAAACAGCAAGCAAAGCCTGCCCTCTGAGGGACTCCAGTTTATGCGTAAGCCAGAGAAACCTCCAAAGACTGTGTAATTTTTTTTAGCTCTGATCCCTAAACTGGCTCATTGCCCCCTCTCTGCTTCATAACTGAACGGGGACACTGGGTCTTTGAACACCTGAGTAGGAAGCAGGGGGAACCTGAGGGCAGCCCGAGCATGAAGCTTGAGGAGGGAAAGCCGGTGGTCAGGGTGCAATCAAGAGCCCCTCGGCAGAGCTGAGAAATCACAACAAACACTGCGTGCCCCCCAAATCCAAACTATTTACCATCTGACCCTTTACAGAAAAAGTTTGCCAACCCGGACCTAGATCGTGGAAGACTTCGTAAACCCAGTTAAGGGACTAAGCTTAATCGTAAGAACAACCACAAGCTATTGAATGGATTTAAACAGATAACTGGCACAATTTTAAAAGTCACCCTGCAATATATGTTAAGAAAAAAAAGAAGAAGAAGAAGGTAGCGGGAGGGGAAGAATGAAGCAGGGGAAATCGGAGGGGGAGACGAACCATGAGAGACGATGGACTCTGAAGAACAAACTGAGGGTTCTAGAGGGGAGGGGTGTGGGAGGATGGGTTAGCCTGGTGGTGGGTATTGAGGAGGGCACATTCTGCATGGAGCACTGGGTGTTATGCACAAACAATGAATCATGGAACACTTCATCTAAAACTAATGATGTAATGTATGGGGATTAACATAAGAATAAAAAAAAAAGTCACCCTGCAAGGTAAAGGATGGAATAAGGAGGGAAAGAATGAAGAGGGGAAGTCCAGTTGGGGGGTTGTACCAATAATGAGGTAGAAACTTCGGGCAGCCTGGACTAGAGACTGCAAGGTTTAAAGGAGCTGTTTTAATCCCAAACATAAAAGGTTTTCGTTCCTGCACTGTGTTCAAGAACCACTAGATGGAGCCAAGTTACAGAGAGAAATAATTTCTCTGGCCCAATCTGTAAATTCTTATCTTACAGTGTGCTCAGCCAGCCTTCCGGGAGCCTAAGAGCCGTACTTCAGTGGTCTAAACCTTTGGGTGCTTTCATGAAGCAATTGCTTCCTATTAAGTTAAATTTATATCTATATTGTGTGTTTTTGACCAGAGCTATGAGCCAAGGGTATCATCTGAGAAAATGAAAGATGAACCATATTCACCCCTCCAATTAGATATGCAGCTGTACCCAACAGAATAATGGACAAAAGACCCAAACAGCCCCGCTGACTAAAGAAGAGATACAAAGATCAGTGAGCACACTCAAAACAACTGCTCAGCTTCACTAGTAATCAAAGAAATGTTCAAACAAAAATAAGATAGCCTGTAGGCCTAGCAAGGTTTTGCTTTTCCTAAATGATGATCCCAGCATTGGCAAGAACATGACAAAATGGGCACGGCTGATGGCAATGTAAATTGGTATATTTCCAAAGGGCAAGTTCTCAGTAAATATCCTGGATATTTGAATTGTGCATGCCCACTGACCAGTAAATCCACTTGTATAGATACCTAAAGGAAGAATCAAGACTGTGCACAAACGTTTCCATCAAGGACGTCCACCATATTATTTATAAAACTGAAAGCAATCTAAGGGGCCAACGGCAAAGAACTCATTCATCGAGGTATGCCCACGCTTGTGTGAATCAACAAATAGTCCTTGAGCTCCTACACTGTGCTGGACACCGTGCTGAGTACTGAAGACACAGGGCTGAACACAACGGACCACGTCCTCGCTGTCCCAGAACAGAATTATTAAAGATGTTATTTTCAGAGACTATTTCATGAGCTGAGGAAATGTTCATGCTATCGTAAGTCAAAGGAAAACAGGACTGAAAAATGTGTATGCAACCCGCTGTGAATTTATTTAAATGTACACTATAAAAACACCATGAACAATTTCACGTACGTAAGAAGTGCACACTTCATTTTTCATAAATCAACTTAATTTTACCTCTAAGCTCCAATCCTGCAGAGTTGTTAAAAGATTTGGCCTTGGGTCAGGCTCAGATCTTCCTTCTCTTAGCCCCCTAGGGTTTTGTTAAACAGGTTCTGGGTTTTACCCAGGACCCAGGTATTTTTGCTCATGTGTGCACAATGATTATCCCCAAATACCCATCACCAAGGCCCTGTTGCTCTATCAGATCTGCTGCTCTGGGCTTTCTGTGAGGATCAGGAAAGATCACAAGTCTGGAAGAACCTCATCCACAATCCCCTTGGGCCACCCCCTAGGGCCCGCTACTCCGAGTGCAGTCTGGACCAGTAGCACGCCCATCGCTTGGGTACAGCTAGATCAGAATCTGCATCTCCATCAGATCTCTAGGTGATTCTTGTGACTAGTACAGTTCTGGAAGCACCACCTGAAGAGGTCTGAACCATACTGGCCCCTTACTGCTAGGAGGAGCCCAGGTTGGGGCCTTTCCAGAACCCCTGTGGCTGGACAGTTACTCACTGGTCCAGAGAAGCTCTTCTTTATTTCCATCAATGAGCATCGATGTGTAATAAAGACGGCAGAGGGAGGAGTACAGGTAATGTCAGCCTGCTGTCCTGCCCCTTCCACGAGCTCCTCCCTATCGGGGAAGACCAGGGCCTGTACCTGCTTTAATAAAGGAAAAGCAGGAGAAATCTCATGGAGGGAACATAAATTCTAGTCACAAATACATCTCGTTTTTCATAAAACCAAGACTAAAAAGAAAATATCATAATTAAACTCTGGGTAATAGCACTAGATCTTATTTTTAGTCTCTGCCTTCAACCTTTCTGTATTGTTTTTCCATGATGAATATAATTCAGTTTACAAGTGGGAAAAGATTAAACACTTGCTAATAGAGTATACTCCTGTAGATGAAACACATACGCAAAATGAACCTAGAAATGAGGTGAAAAATTGCACCACCCGGCGCAGGGCTGAGGAACAAATTTTTAGAGAGAGGGCACAGATCACCTGCATTTACTGAGAGGCTAGCCAGATTGCTCAAAAGGGTTCTCTCCTATCTTCTCGATGCATTGGAACTTATTCATTAAATCCTATTTCCTGTTAGGGTGTTTGGGCTTTTAAAGAAAAAAAGAGAGAGGTTACATGGTAACTGAATAGAGGGAGAAATCTGCCAGCTCACTCACGTCTCTCCTTTCAAAAATAATGCACAAATTACAGGCGATTCCAAATAAAATTAGGTTGTTGTTTCAATGGGCTGTTAGCATGAATTACTGAGACAACTGGCTACTGAGAACAAAAATGCCCACTACCAACGGCAAGCCCATGTTGCTGAGTTCGTGGGCTTTAACAAAACACATTTAGGGCTGGTGTCTCACTGAGGTCAACCTAAGGTACTAACAGGACGTTAGATGGATTTTTCCTATTTCCTGCAGCTTTTCCCACAGGCAGAGTGTCCCAAGAGGGTCCGTCTCAGTTTTCTGAGGCCCATCGCTCATCTATGTGTCAGAACTCTGCCCAGGGAAGAGGTGAAGGAGGAGATCCAGTTAAAAGGATAAGCAGGGAAGCAGACACACACCGCTGTTTATTTCAAGAAGTTGGCAGAGACGAAAGCAAGTCACGGTGCCCTTCAGCCAACTCATCCTTCCTGTGCAAGTCACTGGTGAGTAAATCAAATGGGGCTCTCTGGAAAACCCTCACTAAGCCACCTTCCTCTCAAGAACCATGGCATTTATGAAGTATGCACTTCAATCTTACTTTTTTTCAAAGAACGAGCTCCTAGTTTCGATGATCTGTTCTACTGTTCTTTTGGTTTCTATTTCATTGATTTCTGCTCTAATCTTTATTATTTCTCTTTCCCTGCTGGATTTAGGCTTTATTTGCTGTTCTTTCTCCACCTCCTTTAGGTGTAAGGTTAGGCTGTGTATTTGAGACTTTTCTTGTTTCTTGAGAAAGGCTTGTATTGCTATATACTTTCCTCTCAGGACTGCCTTTGCTGCATCCCACAGGTTTTGAAGAGTGTGTTTTCATTCTCATTTGCTTCCATGAATTTTTTAAATTCTTCTTTCATTTCCTGGTTGACTCATTCATTCTTAAGTAGGATGCTCTTTAATGGACATCAAAAGAAAGCTGGGGTAGCAACTCTTCAGACAAATTAGATTTGAAACCAAAGACTAATAAGAGATGAAGAGGGATACTATATCATAATTAAAGGGTCTATCCACCAGAAGATCTAACAACTGTAAATATCATATGCCCCTAACATGGAGGCAACCAATTATATAAACCAAGTAATAACAAAATTAAAGAAGCATGTTGATAATAATACAGTAATAGTAGGGGACTTTAACACCCCACTCACAGCAATGGACAGATCATCTAAGCAGAAGATCAACAAGGAAACTAGGACTTTGAATGACACACTGGACCAGATGGACTTCACAGATATATTCAAAGCATTTCATCCTAAAGCAACAGAAAACACATTCTTCTCAAGTGCACGTGGAACATTCTCCAGAATATATGACATACTGGGTCCCAAATCAGGTCTCAACCAGTACCAAAAGGTTGGGATGATTCCCTGCATATTCTCAGACCACAATGCTTAATGTTTAAAACTTGAACTCAGTCACAAGAGAAAATTTGGAAGGAACACAAATATATGGAGGCTGAGTATGTACTTCAAAGAGAGCTTTATACTTGTAGGCACTAAGGGAGCTCAGATTCCGGCACAGGGTGATGAACATGGAGACAGGAATCCCAGAGTCCACGTTCACCTAAAGCATCACCGGGTGTTAAAGAATCATTTGTTTAAAAAGTAAAACCATGATTTTCACACAAATATAAAGTGAATGTGTGTCAAAAACTCATGAATGAATGGAGGAACCAGGAAGGTGTTAGCACTATTTCAAAAGAAAACATGAAGAACACACCCACGTAGAGGCAGCCAGGAATGCTGAGCTGAATTTAGGGCGCAGTGTAGAAAGTCGATTATCCCGGGGGCACCAATCACTTGTATTCCACTGGACAAAACTCATTTGCATTTATCTCAACTCTCTACAACCTGCAGAGTTATAAAATAGACAAGGCAAGGCACACAGAACCAGGAAGATGCACCAGACAGAAATTCCAGTCTTTCTCTTTTTTTGGTCGATTCCAGAATCTTTCCATCCTTCACACATTTTCTTTTCCCAGTTTACCGAATAAGCTGAATTCCACAGGGCGGGAGGCAAGAAAGCAAATGTACTCTCCTCCACGCCTTACATTCCTTCCGTTGACAGAGTTCTCTCGGCCCCTAGTGAAGCTGCAAGCAGATGCCAAAGCCCTTCCTGTCCCTCTTGGGTTATTAAAAACCCCAGCTCTGTCCAAATTCCAAATAATCCCGTAAGCTGCTGGAAATATCTCCTCTCTCGGCGGGGCCCGCCGGCTGCTTGGAAGCCTGTGGTCAGGGGAAAGGAAACGGCTTGACTCAGCGCCTCGCTGTTGGCTCAGCTAGCTCTCCCCACACTCGCCGAAGGGCAGAGATCTCTCACAGGATTAGGAGTGTATTCCGGCCTGGGCACGGGGGCCGGAGGCCGCCTCCAGGGACTGAGTCTGTCACTCACAGACGGGGCTCTTCGGAGACGCCCTGCCCCCATTCCACCTGTCGATGGGGGGGCTCTCCCCTGCACTGCCCTCCGCTGCACCCTTTGGCAGACCACACAGCTCTCCTCCTGCGCTTTAAGGGACTCTGTGGTCCTCCCCTTTGTAGAGTCACCTCACCACCCACCCCGTCAAGTGATCCTCTTGGCCAAACTCCATCTCAAGTTCATCCCGTGTATCTCACTTCCATGGGATACACCAGAGGTTTTCAACCAGGGCAATTCTGCCCCTAGAAACAGTTGGCAATGCCTGGGGACATTTTTGGTTGTCACAAAGAGGAGGAGGGATGCTGAAATTTAGTAGGTGCAGGCCAGGGATGCCGCTCAACATCCTACAATGTACGGGACAGGCCCCCTTCATGCAGGGGCGCGTGCGCACGCACACACACACGGAATTATCAGCCACAAGAGGCCACAGTGCTGAGACTGAGAAACTCTGGGCCAGGCCGATGAGGGGCAGGAAACACAACCCTTCCCACCTCCCAGCACAGGTCCCGGCCCGCCCTCCACCCCACCACTCAGAGCCACACAGGATTCAGACCCCAGTCCTTGTGACCTTCAGACTCCTGGAGACTTGTGTCAGGCTCCCAAAATGCTTCCCTTGACCTGAGGTAAGACTGAAGCACAGCGACCCTCTCCAAACACATCCTCCCCGGGGATTCTCTTGCTCAGGGAGGGGAGGGAGGCGGGTGCGTGGCGGCTGCAGGAGCAACACTGAGCCATTTCTGAGGTGATCCGAGCATCCGGCCCTGTCCTCAGAGCCTCTGGTGGAACGCGACAAAATAGAAAATCGCATTTAACACTGTTGCTAACATGCTGTTATCGGCAGAACTGTGTGTGTCCCCCCCACCCACCCAAATTCATGTGTTGAAGCCCTAACCTCCAGAATGTGGCTGTATTTGGTGGTGAGGCCTGAAAAAAAGTGATCAAGTTAAACTGAGGCCGTGAGGCCGGGATCTAACAGTGCGACTGGTGTCCTTCCGGGAGGAGGAGGTTTGGACACACACAGAGGGAAGACCATGTGTGGACGAGGCGAGAAGGAGGCCATCTGCAAGGCAGGGAGAGAGGCCTCAGAAGAAACGGAACCTGCCCACACCTTGATCTCAGACTTCCAGCCTCCAGACCTGTGAGGAAATAAACATCTGTTGTGTAAGCTCCCCAAGCCTGTGGCATTTGCTATGGAGGCCCAAGCAAACCAATGCAAGTGTATATTGGCCCCACCTCCGATCTTTACTGGGAAAGGGGCATAGTGTAATACCTAAGTAAAACATAAATAAGTAGCCCTCGGGGCTGGTACGAGAACTCCATCACCATCCGAGCAACGCACGGCTGGTTTCTACTTTGTTGTTCTGCCAACCTCCACACCCAAGCTTCCAACCTGTGGTCCGAGAGGGTTTCGGGAGCTCCCACCATCCTGTCCTCACTCCTGTCCCCAAGAAGGAGAAAAAAGGGAAGGGGAGAGGCATTTCTCTCAAGGGTCAGTGTGGAGGTTGGACAGCACCTCCGTTTTTGTGCTGTTGGCGAGAATATAGTCCTGTGACTCCGGTCGTTGCCAGGCCAGAGAACATCTTTAGCTGGAAGCCGGGCATCCAACCACAAAGCCTCCTGCCCTGTAAGCAGGGAGAATGGTACAGGACAGCCCGGAAGCAGTGACATTGCATCAGAGTTTGCTAGAGGTAAGAAATGGCAGAGCTGATTACAGTTTCAAACATCCTGGGGCACCTGGCAGGCTCAGTCAGAAGTGTATGTGGCTCTTGATCTCAGGGTCATGAGTTCAAGCCCCACGTTAGGGGGAGAGATTACTAAATAAATAAATAAATAAATAAATAAATAAATAAATAAATAAATGTTAAAAAAAAAAAAAGATTTCAAATATCTTAACAATCCACTGGATTATCCGTAATCCATCAACGGATAAATGGATAAAGAGGATGTGGTATACATATACAAGGGAGTATTACTCAGTCTTAAAAAGGAAGGAAATCAGGTGCCTGGGTGGCTCAGTCAGTTAAGTGTCTGCCTTCAGGTCATGATCCCAGGGTCCTGGGATCGAGCCTCACATCGGGCTCCCTGCTCAGCGGGGAGTCTGCTTCTCTCTCTCTCTCTGCCTCTCCCCCGGCTTGTGCACTCCCCCTCCCCAGTGTCAAATAAATAAAATTTTTTTAAAAAAGGAACGAAATCTTACCTTTTGCAACAATATGAACGGACCTTTGTGGCATTATACTAAGTGATGTAAGTCAGATGGAGAAAGACAAATACTGTATGATCTCATTTATATGTGGAATCTTAAAAACAAAAATAGAAACAGAACAGACTGGTGGTTGCTGGAGGCAGGGAGTGGGAGGTGGGGGCAATGGGCAGAGGAGGTCAAAAGGTACAAACGTCCAGTTATTAAGTAAGTTCTGGGGATGTGATGGACAGCTCGGTGACCACAGCTGCCAATACTGTGTTGTATATTTGAAAGTTGCTAAGAGAGGAGATCTTTGAAGTTCTCACAAGGAAAAAAAAAATGCGTAATGATGTGAGGTGAGGTGAGGTGATGAGTGTTCGCTAAACTTACTGTGGTTATCATTTCACTATATATGCATGCATCACACCATTACACTGTGCACCTTAAACCTCTACAATGCTACAAGTCAGTTATGGATCGGTTGAGGTTCTGTGTTTGCAAGTTCTTCTCTCCCACTTAACTGGGTGTTCTTAAAGCTTCGAATTTCTGTTTTCATTCACTGGCGCCCCTGCCAGAGCCCAGCAGTGCTCCAGGTTCATTAAGATGAAACATCCTCCATCCCTCATGGAATTCACACAGTTTTTGAGCACCTGCTATATGTAGAGCTTAAAATCTCCCCACCCTCTGTCATTTCAAACGCACTTTCCTCGGACAACATTCCCAAGCGTCAGAAGCCCACTTCATGAAGTCAGAAGAGTTTTCGTGGAAGAAAACACATTCTCGAGTACAGACATCAAGATCAGAGCTGCAGCTGCATTCTCTTGGTCTCGGGATCAGCGAGGATGACATTTTACAGAGGGAGACAGATGGTGGCTTTTTTAAAAAATGGAAAGATTCTCACTCTCAGGGGAAAGTCCAGATGCAGCCAGTCCACGGCTGGTAAGGTGGTTCCGTGCCAGGAAGTCCTCAGGGACCCATGTTCTTTCCAGATTATTACCCCTGGACTGTAGCCCTAGTCCTCACGGTCCAAGATGTTGGCTGGAGCTCCAGCCATCACAGTTATCTCCAAGGAGCAGGAAGGAAGAAAGAACAAAGGGCAGTGGTTGAAGTAGCCGCATCCTCTTGAAGGCCCTGCAGCCAGAAGCATTCTCCAGGCTTGGAGGAGCCTTGTCTGCTGCTCTTCAACAATTTGGCAGTCCGTGGAGACTGCGGATAAAGGGGCCAGGATATGATGAATAAGAGGGAGTAGCGAAGCAGCAAAAGCAAAAAGAAAAATCCCAGGGAGTCGATGGTTCACTGGAGAGTGTGAATCATTCTTCTCATGAGCTTTTTCTCAAAGGCGAAAGTTTCAATCTCCTTGAGTTTCAATTATAGTGAATCCCATGCCAAAGGAGTATTTGATCCAAGGAAAGGCTGAGCCAGTAAATTACCACCGGGACATCTGGAAAATCACCAAATCGAAGAGAAACCACAACATCTTTGGGGAACTATAGGGACCAGCTCCTTGCTTTATAGTTTGGGAAACTACTTATTATCACCAGGAATTTCTGGGTCAGATGACCTCACCCAACACCAGAGGATCTGTGTGATAAACTCTGAGGGACCAAAAATAATTCTGTGCCTGTCCCAGGGTTTCTCGACCTGGGTCCCACGGACTCTTGCAGATGGACAATCCTCTGTTGTGGTTGCATGCGTGTGCGCTGTGCGGTGGTGAGCAGCATCCCTGGACCCTACTCACTCGATGTCAGGAGCACTTCCAGTTGTGACAACCAAAAATGTCTCCAGACCATGGCAAACGTCCCCTGAGGGCAAAATAGTCTCCAGGTGTGAACAACCAGTCTTGATCTTCTTTTAGAAATTTGAAACAGAGACTCAGAGCTGATAACTATGGATCTGGGTTTCCTTCAGAGACCGCTGTATTTTTTCGGTTTAATATTTTCACCCCTTTGTTCATTCATTCATTCAGTGACATTGGGACTCAGGAGTGGCCAAGGCAGAGAAGGTCTCCAGTCTCACAGAGCTTCCATGCCTGTCAGTCTGCCTGCAATGGGCCTCCATAAGCCCCATATAAGGACTGTCACACTACTATAATATTCACTTGACAGAGAAAATAACTGAGGCTCAGCAAGGTCAAGTCACTTGCCCAAGGACATACAGCAAGGAAATGTCCGGCTGCAGGAATTTGAACTCATATGATCTGAGCCCAGAACCTGCACTTTTAGCCATTAATTTAGTATCAACACACCAAGCATCATGTTCACTGCTTAACATTATTATCTCAAACCTGAGAGGCAGGGATGATTGGCCCCATTTTATGGATAAAGAATCTGAGGCTCGGGCGCCTGGGTGGCTCAGTTGGTTAAGCGACTGCCTTCGGCTCAGGTCATGATCCTGGAGTCCCGGGATCGAGTCCCGCATCGGGCTCCCTGCTCGGCGGGGAGTCTGCTTCTCCCTCTCCTGCTCCCCCCTCTTGTGCTCTTTCTCTCTCTCACTCTCTCAAATACATAAATAAAATCTTAAAAAAAAAAAAGAATCTGAGGCTCTAAGGTGAAGCCTGGCTCCAAGCCCAGCTCAGCTCTTTCCACCCCGCTGCCTGGCCTCTGAGTAAAGCAAGCTGCTGTCAGACTCAGGGTGTCCATTCGCACTTCAGTTTATAAAAAGGAGGTTGGGTACAGCGAAGTACGTCTGCCTGTTCATACTAGCTTGGAGTCTGTGGCTTAGGTCATTTCAGGATTCTGTTTTTTACCAATTTGGCTGTACTGTCAGAGTTCTCGGGCGGCCGAGTATAACCAGCCTGGCTAAGTTTTAAGAGGCTAAGTGGAAGAAAATACCCCACTTACCACAGCAGCAGCACAAAAGATGTGAGACGTATAGATAAATTTAAGAAACATACAGAAAAAAGTTTAACTTTATTAAGACGTAAAGGAAAAAACAGTAAGGAATATTCTTTTTAGATAGGAAGTCTCAACATCAGGAAGATGTCCACCCTCCTTAAATTCATCTACAGAATCATCTAAGACAAAAGGTTCTTCTTACCAAAGGCTACCCCTGCAAGTGATGGGCATTCACAGAAAGCAGTGACGTCTGACAGAGATAACCACATTTATTGACAGATTGCTATGTTCCAGACACTTCAGCTGGGTCCCACCATTATCCCCACTTTCCAGATGATGAAACTGGGCTTTAAGGATCTTGGTGAAGATCCCCCAGGCGACACAAGGTGGAGCCAGAACTGGAACCCAGGTGGTATTCATCACAGCCCCCATCCTTAAACATTACACAATCCTGACATCCTCTTCTGCCCCCAAAGTAGGATGTGGTCTTTAAAAAGAGAATCTTGGTCATCTCGAAGAAGTGACATTAGAGACAAGAAAGACGTACCTTTGAATATCACTCCTCAAAGAGGCTATAATGGGTGGAGAGAACCCCTTGGTTTTAGGATGTGGTGTGTTTACACACCATTTTATTGTATCCCTCTGTTAAAACACTTGTGATGCTGTGCTGTAGCTAAGAGTCTGCACACCTCATCAGACTCAGCCCCTTGAAGGCAGGGACCGTACCAATAAGGATGCTTTTGGCAACAAATAACAAAATAGCCTACTCAAGTGGCTTAGACAACAACAACAACAAAAGCAGTTAATTATGCAACCTAACAAACATCTGTAGGCCCAGAGGTTCAGGGACACAGTACATCAACCGTATCTCTCTCCCCACTCAAGACCGCAACATGGCCGCCTTAGCTCCAACTACTGGCTCTACCAAAATCCATCTCAGGCAGAAAGCAAGTTAGGAGGGGCAAAAAGTGTATCTTCTTACATGCTTTTCTCTTTTCAAGCAGGAAACTAATCACCAGAAACCCCTAGACAACTTCCCCTTATTACTCCTGGGCTAGAACCAGGTCACACGCCCATATCTCAGCCATTCGTCAAGAAAGAGCAGTGCGATTGCCATGACAAGCTGAGGCCAATCATGATTTAGATCCTGGGACGAGGTGCACGGCCACCAACACAAAGTCTGGGTGCTGCTGCCAGGAGCAAGAGGGAAAGCTGTGGGTAGGCAACCAACAAGGAATGTCCCAGTGACGTGGCTGTCATTTCATGTCCAGTATCTCTCATGGTGCCCGACACACACTGAGTAAATGTCTGCTGAATGAATGAGAGACTGCATTAGTGAGCTCGCACTGCCATAGCAAAATACCATAGCGTGGGTGACTTAAACAACAGAAGTTTCTTTTCTCACAGTTCTGGAAGCAAGAAGTCCGAGATCAGCTGCCAGCATGGTGGGGTTCTGGTGACAGCCCTCTTTCTTGGTTGCTGATGACCACTTTCTTGCTGTGTCCTCACACGGTGGGGACAGAAAGAGAGAGAGAAACCTTCCTCTTCTGAGGCTGCAGTCTTACAGGATTAGGGCTCCACCCTTATGAGTGCATTTAACCAAATTACCTCCTAGAGCCTCTACCTCCAAATGTAGTCACATCGCAGTGAGGGTGTCAACATACGAATTTTGGAAGGACCCAATTCAGTTCATAGAGAGACCAAAGAATATAGGGAACCAAATGAAGGAGCCAGTGAATGAATGAATGACCAAATAAATGAACAGAGGCAAGGGTTTTGTTAGATACTATTTCAGGACACATGAAGTCAATAGTTTGCAATTCGATATAGGGCCAAAATATGTGCTTTGGTCACTGAGGTTTGACTTCTGGACACCCTCCTGGAAATGTACTTTCTCCCTTTCAGAATGTGAATGAACAGCACTGGGCGTTAGGTCACACTCAACTTGCGACCCATTACCAAGCAAAACATGCCACTGATCCCCAAAAGGAAAGAAGCTGATGAGCGTGGATGAGTGGAGACGCACCAGAGAAGCAAAAGTTCGGCGCCAGCATTCTGCAGATGCTAGCCCTGGGCGACACTGGCAGGACAGGCCAGCTGGCTGGAACTGCATCCACGATCACTCACGGCTCTGCGTCATCAGCAGCACATGCAGAAGGCAACCCCTGGGCTGGACATTAAGTCAGGCCCATTCCACTGCAGCTGCCACGGGAGGGACTCACCATCAGGCAAATCTCAATTCTCAGAAAAGTATGAGCATGTCTAAGGCAAAACCAAGAAGCCCACTTTTCTTTTTTTGAAAGAAATGTTTCCTATAAAAGCCTTAGCTTTAAAAAAAAAAAAAAAAAAAAAAAAAAAAAGCCATTCCTACCAAGGAAAACACTCATGTTACCATGGCTCAGATCATATACACAGAGCTATTTTCTCCTTCTGCTTCAGGGAGGAAGGTTCCAATGCAAAAAAGTCAACCCAACCGTCCTTGGAGCATTTAATGTCCCTCTGTCCCCTTCCACTTCAGATGATTCCATAGCTATTTTCATCGACCAATGTTCCTTTAAATTATGAGGTCAGTGGAATGAGAACATCTTCATGGTCAACCTCATGGAACTCTGAAGGATACTAACGGTTGTGATTTTTATATCTTACTCAGTGAGAGAGAACTTCCCATGGCTGGGGCCACCATTTATTTACTAAATCCTTCCACGGAATAAAGCAAGCCAAAGGAACAGAGGAACGCTGAGGAATCATGTCAAATGGTCAGAACTAATTCCTCCAGCCTGGTCACAACCATTCTGTCTTGGCAGCATCTGTCATGCTCTATCATATTTATTATGTGTCCATCTCTCCATCTCTCCCAGCCCCAGACACTACTTCTTGACTCCTCAAGAGCAGAGCCCACGAGGATTAACATTCTACCAACAACAAAAGGATGCCCTGGGCAGGCGGATGGCCAAGACACTGGTGCTGTGTTGGAATTACACAATACACACATTTAACACGTGCAAGCTCAACTCCACGTGTTCCGTATTGTTCTGCAGAGGGAGGGAGATCCTAGCCCATGCAACATTCAGCAGGTATAAGCCCGGGTACTCCGGTGCTCAGGAGATGAAAGACATGAATTTACTGTTCCCTCTATTGGTTTCCGTTCCTGTGGCTTCTCCTGGCATGAGCAGCTCACTGGGGTCTGAGAGGGTAGCTTGGACGCCTCCTAATTTTCTCTTCATATCTGGCTTTAGAACTTGACCGCTGGGAGAGCAGCTCGGCCTGAGCAGACCTGACTGACAGAAACGGATGGAGGTGTGTGTGACCTCATGCACTCGCATTATCTAGATGCCACGGACAAGGGCTGTGGCGGATGCTCGTGTGCTGCCCAGTCCCCCTCCAGGACTGAGACCCTTCCCCCGGCTGCAGAGTGCAGTGGCCAACAGCCATCAGCTGAGTCCTTCTCGAGGCTTGCTTGTCTTCATCTGAGAGAGACCAAGGTCGACCTAGGTCGACCAAGGGGGCGGAGGAATTCCACACCGGTTAACGGTCAATGCCGGAGTGTGGCCCGGGCCCCTCGCCCCAAGCCGGTGCAGCTCTGCGGGGCCTGCCAGCTCCAGGGCTGCTGTCGGTCCGGCTGGGAACAGTCATCCCTCTGTCCCAGCCCCCTTCCCAGCTCACTGCCCCATACAGGTGCATTTCCTGCGTGCCCAGGCCCATCCCCGAGAACACAGTGACAACAGAACTCCATGGGAAAGCCCAGTTCTAGAGAACGGGAGAGACTGGCCACACCCTGGAGACATGGCCCCTCCCTGGCCTTGCACAACAAGGGAGAAGCCAAGAAAGGGAAATCAGAGCACATCCTCGAGTGCGAGTCATTCGAGGCTGGACAGCAGCTTCAGCAAGGACTTTCCTTAAAATGAAGGAGAAGCACTTTCCAACAAGCACTTCCCAGTCTGGGAATGTCCTCCCAGGAGCTGAACCATCTTGTGCCTCCAGAGCCTTTCCTTCCTCTGGGGACCCGCGGGCTTGGGGCCTGGCACAGGGAGGGAAGTGCCGCCCTAGGAGGGCAGTCTTGTCGATGTTCTGGGACGCGTGCCTGACACCTGGCACTGTACAAAACCACCACGCTGTGTGGACCTTTCATCCAGTCTCAGCCCCTGGCTGACAGCAGGTGTCTGCCTGAAGTACCAGCCTCCTACAGAATGAGAAGGGGGCCACAGGTGACAGATGCTGCCCTCCAATCCAGCACACATGGGCCAGCAGGAGCGACACGCTCCCTCTCCTCTCAGCATCCACCACCAGTGGTTTGACTTCTGTTCCCCTAAACAGGGAGAGCAAAGCTGTCCGAGGACCGTCCTAATTCAGCTCTGGACTCACAGCACACAGCAGGCCCAGCTGCTTCTGTGGAAGCGGGAGGAGGCGCCTGGAAAATCAGGACACAGAGCAGACAGGTGTCCATACTGAGAAGCGTGCTCGTGGGCCAAGTCCAAGGCTCCTAGAGAAACGTGCTGGGGTTGCAAGTCTGGTTCCTTCCACGGGGATTCTGTAGCCCTTCCCAGCTCTTCTGTAAAATGCAGTGAATAGAACACTGCCCCATGGGGTCACTGTGAGGCAGGGCCCAGGCTAAGATGAGAAGAGCCTGAGAGTGAGCACCTCTTTAAACCTGGCCCCCCAGAGACACACCAGCCTCACCCCAGTTCCAGCCGGGCTGCCAAGGCTGAAGGAGGAAACACGTGCATGACATGCACTCAGGAGCCTGGGCTCTAGGGCACGGCCACACGCAGGTCCCAGGCCCCCACCACCGCTGCCACCCCGGAGAAGTACCGGGCCTCTATGGCTCACCATCCTCATTTCAGCTTCTAGAGGCCCCACTGTCCCCAGCTCAACGGGCCCCTTTGTCCTCGGCAGCTGCAGATCCAGCCTCGTCTCCACGCCTGCATCCTTTTCAGGGTAGCAAGGCAAGGCTATCTACCTGTAAGGATTAGATAAGGCCCATCTGGATAATCTGGGATCATCCCCTATCTCAAGGTCCACTGTATTAAACAACTCTGCAAAGTCTCTTTCGCCATGCAAAGTCACATATTCACAGGCTCAGGGATTGGGACACAGACATCTTTGGGGAGGGGACATTTTGCTGACTGCACACACAGAAAGATGTTTTTAGTGTATCAGCATTGATCTGGCTCTAAAAAGACATCAGGTCTGGCTACTTATTTAGCTGATCCTACATGAAGTGCCCGCAGTGCTGTAACTGCATACATCAGAGAACCGATCAGACAGAGTCCCTGCCTCCACAGAGTTTACAGCCTAGTCGGGCAGCTCCCAAAGTGTGGTCCTCAGACAGCATCGTCAGGATCCTCTGGGAACTTGAGAGAAAGACCAATTCTTGGACCCCATTCCAGGCCTGCTGAGTCAGAAACTGGGGGGAGTGGGGACAGGGAGGATTTGTGTCCTAACAAGACTTCCAGGCAATTCTAACACATGCTGAAGTTTGAGAATCACTTTTTGTGGGGCGGGGGGGGGGGGGGGGGGTCTATTACTAGACCTCTATCTCAGGGGCTGGCAAACATTTTCTATAAAGGGCCAGATAGTAAATAGTTTAGACTTTGCAGGCCATTCATGTCATAACCACTCAACTCTGCCATTCGAGTGCAAGGGCAGACATGACCGTACATAAATAAATAGGTCTAGCTGTATCCCAATAAAACTTGATTCATAAAAACAGGTGGTGGGCCATAGTTTACCAGTCCCTGCTCTATCTAAAGGAAATGAGTTTCCCAGGCTCTAGGGGGAAGACTATCTTTAAGGATAAAGATTTTATTAGGCTTCCACAGAATCAGGTGCCCCCCTCCCAACCATTCTGCTTCCTCTTTTCTGATTCCTAACTCATCAAGAAGCCTCCAGATAATAGTTTACATTTCCAGGAATTCCAGAAAGAGGGTACCCTCTATACACAACACTCAAGTATTCTGGTCTCAGAAAAAGGGGTCTCATCATTATAAATGAATACATTAATCTGGAGTTAGCATGAGTTGGTCACCAAAGAACTGCGCATCTATGGGTGTGCTAAGAACACTCACTGAAGAGTCTGAGACACTGGTTAATAGGAATGTGACAAATGGGACAGTGGCCTCCAAAGATGTCCACTCCTAATCCCTAGACCCTGTGAATATCTGACCTTACATGGCCAAAGGGACTCTGCCGATGTGATTAAGGTCATGGGTCTTTAATGGAACGACTATCCGGCACATCTTGATAGACCCAATGTCATCACAAGGGCCCTTATGTGAGGGTGGCAGGAGGGTCAGAGTTGGAAAAGGAGATGCAATAGAAACAGAGGTCAGAGTCAGAGATTTTGATTCTAACTGCTGGCTTTGAGACTAAAGGAAGGATCCATGAGCCAAGAGAAGCAGCTGGCCTCTGGAAGCTGAAATATGCAGGGAAACAGATTCTCTCCTAGAGACTCCAGGAAGAATGCAGCCCTGCCAACCTCCAGAACTATGAGAGAGTAAGTTTCTCTTGTTTTAAGCCGCTAAATTTGTGGTAATCTGTTACACCACCTAAGAAACTACTACAGACCACGACACGGGGATGCCAAAAGCATAATGTGCATGGTTCTATTCCCTAGTTCCATATCAGTGCAGGCTTTGCTAATCAATCCCGGCAGTCTTTGTCCGAGTTGATGAAGCCTTGGGATTTCTTCCCACCCAGATCTCCAAATGGCCAATACCTATTGACCCAAATTGGCATGCAAGAATGGGTCAGATTCTTGAATATAAATAACAAAACCCACTCTGTCCAATTTAAACAGAAAGGGGATGTATTAAAGACAGTAGGTGGCTCACAGACTCTCTAGGAAGGTCAGAAAATTAGGCCCAAATCACCCTTTTGGACAGCCCCAGTGTGGAGCCTTTGGCCACCATCACTGGTCACACACTGGAAGCACTGATACGAGCACAACAGCTGGGACATCTGCTGTCTAGGTGCAGCATGCTCCTCCCCAGCTATCATAAGAATGAAGTCCACACTGGGCTTGTTCCTTACAGCACCACTTCCCAGTCCAAGTCTAAAAATGGCTAGCTCTCTCTCCCTGCTGTTCAAAGTCAAGTCTGTGGATCAGCTGCATTGTTATCACCCAGACCTACTGAACCAGAATCTGCATTTTGTCAAGATCCCTGGGTGATCCAGATGCCCAGCTACAGGTGGAAAGCCCTGTTCTGTACCACCCCACCCTGGCCTGAGACAACTCAATGGTGCAGACCCTACAGTCATAACATCACCAGTGTAATGACTCCAAGAAACACAACACTCAAAACAGAGGACCCAAGTGTTAAGCAAGCCAAGGGAACAAGGGAAGCTGGGGAAAGTTAGGAGCACTCCATTTTGTGATTAATGAAAGAAATACAATAAAGTGCTAAGATGTTTTGGGTTTTTTTTTAATTTTATTTTATTATGTTATGTTAGTCACCATACAATACATCATTAGTTTTTGATGTAGTGATCCACGATTCATTGTTTTCAAATAACACCCAGTGCTCCATGCAGTACGTGCCCTCCTTAATACCCATCACCGGGCTAACCCATCCCCCCACCCCCCTCCCCTCTAAAACCCTCAGTTTGTTTCTCAGAGTCCATAAGTCTCTCATGGTTTGTCTCTCTCTCCGATTCCCCCCCCTTTATTATTCCCTTCCTTCTAATGTCCTCCACGCTATTCCTTATGTTCCACAAATAAGTGAAACCATATGATAATTACTTTCTCTCTGCTTGACTTATTTCACTTAGCATAATCTCCTCCAGTCCCATCCATGTTGATGTAAAAGTTGGGTATTCATCCTTTCTGATGGCTGAGCAATATCCCATTGTGTATATGGACCACATCTTCTTTATCCATTCATCTGTTGAAGGGCATCTCAGCTCTTTCCACAGTTTGGCTATTGTGGACATTGCTGCTATGAACAATGGGGTGCATATGGCTCTTCTTTTCACTACATCTGTGTCTTTGGGGTAAATACCCAGTAGTGCAATTGCTCTATTTTTAATTTTTTGAGGCTCCTCCACACTGTTTTCCAAAGTGGCTGTACCAACTTGCATTCCCACCAACAGTGTAAGAGGGTTCCCCTTTCTCCACAACCTCTCCAACATTTGTTGTTTCTTTCCCTGTCCATTTTTGCCATTCTAACTGGTGTAAGGTGGTATCTCAGTGTGGTTTTGATTTGGATTTCCCTGATGGCTAATGATGATGAACATTTTTTCATGTGTCTGTTAGCCATTTGTATGTCTTCTTCAGAGAAGTGTCTTTTCATATCTTCTGCCCACTTTTTGACTTGATTATTTGTTTTTTGGGTGTTGAGTTTGAGAAGTTCTTTATAGATCTTGGATACCAGCCCTTTCTCTGTAGTGTCATTTGCAAATATCTTCTCCCATTCTGTGGGTTGCCTCTTTGTTTTGTTGACTGTTTCCTTTGCTGTGCAGAAGCTTTTTATCTTGATGAAGTCCCCAAAGTTCATTTTTGCTTTTGTTTCACTAGCTTTTGGAGATGTATCTTGAAAGAAGTTGCTGTGGGCGATGTCAAAGAGGTTACTGCCTATGTTCTCCTCTAGGATTTGGATGGATTCCTGTCTCACATTGAGGTCTTTCATCCACTTTGAGTTTATCTTTGTGAATGGTGTTAGAGAATGGTCGAGTTTCATTCTTCTGCATGTGGCTGTCCAACTTTCCCAGCACCATTTATTGAAGAGACTGTCTTTTTTCCATTGCATGTTTTTTCCTGCTTTGTCAAAGATTATTTGACCATAGAGTTGAGGGTCCACATCCGGGCTCTCTATTCTGTTCCATTGGTCTATATGTCTGTTTTTGTGCCAGTACATGCTGTCTTGGTGACCACTGCCTTGTAATATAGCTTGAAATCAGGCAACGTGATGCCTCCAGCTTTGTTTTTCTTTTTCAACATTTCTTTGGCGATTCAGGGTCTTTTTGATTCCATACAAATTTTAGCATTGTTTGTTCCAGCACTTTGAAAAATGTCATTGGAATTTTGATCGGGATGGCACTGAAGGTATAGATTTCTCTGGGTAGCAGAGACATTTTAACAATATTCTTCCAATCCATGAGCATGGAATGTTTTTCCATCTTTTTGTGTCTTCTTCAATTTCTTTCATGAGTGTTCTGTATTTCCTAGAGTATAGATCATTTACCTCTTTGGTTAGGGTTATTCCGAGGCATCTTATGGTTTTTGGTGCTATTGTAAATGGAATTGTTTCTCTAATTTCTCTTTCTACAGTTGCGTTGTTAGTGTAGAAGAAAGCAACTGATTTCTGTGCATTGATTTTGTGTCCTGCCACATTACTGAATTGCTGGATGAGTTCTAGTAATTTGGAGGTGAAGTCTTTTGAGTTTTCCACATAAAGTATCATGTCGTCTGCGAAGAGAGAGAGTTTGACTTCTTCTCTGCCAATCTGAATACCTTTTCTTTCTTTTTGTTGTCTGATTGCTGTTGCTAGGACTTCTAGTACTATGCTGAACAATAGTGGCAAGAGTGGGCACCCTTGTCGTGTTCCTGACCTTAAGGGAAAGGTTCTCAGCTTTTCCCCATTGAGGATTTATTTGCTGTGGGTTTTTCATAGATGGATTTTATGAACTTGAGGAATGTTCCCTCTATCCCTATACTCTGAAGAGTTTTAATCAGGAAAGGATGCTGTGTTTTGTCAAATGCTTTTTCTGCATCAACTGAGAGGACCATATGGTTCTTCTCTCTCCTCTTATTAATGGGTTCTATCACATTGATTGATTTGCAAATGTTGAACCACCCTTGCATCCCGGAGATAAATCCCACTTGGTCGTGGTGGATGATCCTTTTAATGTATTGTTGGATCCTATTAGCTAGGATTTTGTTGAGAATTTTGGAATCCATATTCATGAGGGATATCGGTCTGAAATTCTTTTTGATGGGGCCTTTGCCTGGTTTGGGGATTAAGGTAATGCTGGCCTTATAGAATGAGTCTGGAAGCTTTAAATGATGCCTAAGCCACGCATTAGAAGAGAAGTAATTAAAATTAGAGCAGAAATCAATGAATTAGAAACCAGAAACGCAGTAGATCAGATCAACAAAACTAGAAGCTGGTTCTTTGAAAGAATTAATAAGATCGATAAACCACTGCCCAGACTTATCCATAAGAAAAGAGAAAGGACCCACATTAATAAAATTATGAATGAAAGGGGAGAGATCACGACCAACACCAAGGAAATAGAAACGATTATTAGAAATTATTATCAACTATATGCCAATAAATTGAGCAATCTGGAAGAAATGGATGCCTTCCTGGAAACCTATAAACTGCCAAGACTGAAACAGGAAGAAACTGACAACCTGAATAGCCCAATAACCCGAAACGAGATTGAAGCAGTGATCAAAAACCTCCCAAAAAACAAGAGTCCAGGGCCTGATGGATTCTCTGGGGAATTTTACCAAACATTCAAGAAGAAATAATACCTATCCTCCTGAAGCTGTTTAAAAAAATAGAAACAGAAGGAAAGCTTCCAGACTCATTCTATAAAGTGCTAAGATGTTTTTAACCAGGAAATATACAGAGATTATGTTTGGACACCACGGAGGGTTTCCTATTCATTACATCTGACCCTTCAACCAGACTCAGTAGCATTGAGAAGAACTCGGAACAGAACTCAGAACAACATGGATGATTTTGTCTTCTACACACAGGAAACTCCTGCCTCTTTTCATTAATTTGACTCAGTTGCTACAATTTGTGAATCAGCCATAAGAAAATGGACTTGGAGAAGCAAATTGGTTTTCACCCTAAGTTTCCAAAAGAGGATCCGGCAGAGTACAAAGAAAAAAATGTTCTTTTAAAAAAAGCATAAAAAGTAACTTGACCTGTTCCTTGCATTCAAGTGTTTAGAAAACAACTCACTCTCTACTCACAGAATCTCCTTGAAAGTCAAGAGATTATGAGGAAGAAGTTTGTGGTTTTGTGGTTTTGAAATGTTTTATAATTTCCACACTGGATTTTAAAAGGGAAAATTTACAGTTGTTGGTTTTTTGTTTATTTGTTTTTGAATCTGAAAAATGACAGATGAGAAAATGGAGGGTTTTGTGATCCAAAAGTTAAACCCAGCTTAGTGGGGCATATCTTTTTACTGTCACATAGAGGCAGGAAGTAGGCTAGGGGCTGAGGGAAGGAGAGAATGGGGATGGCTGCTAATGGATATGAGGCTTCAGTCTGGGGTGATAAAAATGTCCTAGAATTAGGTAGTGGGGGTGGTGGCACAACCTTGTGACTATACTAAAAACCACTGAATTGTATATTTTAAAATTATGAATTGTATGCTATGTGTAGCTAAATTTTAAAAAGGGAATGAGATATTTACAGACATACAAAATATTAAGAACCTAACGTATGAGTAAAAATAAATCTTAAAATGAGTTGGAAAGGGCGCCTGGGTGGCTCAGTTGGTTAAGCGACTGCCTTCGGCTCAGGTCATGATCCTGGAGTCCCTGGATCGAGTCCCGCATCGGGCTCCCTGCTTGGCAGGGAGTCTGCTTCTCCCTCTGACCCTCCCAACCCTCCCCCCTCTCATGTGCTCTCTCTCTCAGTCTCTCTCTCTCAAATAAATAAATAAAATCTTTAAAAAAAAATGAGTTGGAAAATAGGGGCACCTGGGTGGCTCGGTCAGTTAAGCATCCGACTCCTGATTTCAGCTCAGGTCATGATCTCAGGGTCCTGGGATGGAGCTCCACAGCGGGCTCAGTGCCCAGCGGAGAGTCTACTTAAGATTCTTTCTCCCTCTCCCTCTGTCCCTCCTCCCTGTGCACACTGTCTCTCTCTCTCTAAAATAAATAAAATCTTTTTTTTCAATTAGTTGGTAAACAAAAGCTTATTCGATGCATAGTATTAAAATACTTGGACACTGACCATCAAAATCCTAGAGGAGAACACAGGCAGCAACCTCTTTGACCTCAGCCGCAGCAACTTCTTCCTAGAAACATCGCCAAAGGCAAGGGAAGCAAGGGCAAAAATCAACTATTGGGACTTCATCAAGATAAAAAGCTTTTGCACAGCAAAGGAAACAGTCAACAAGACCAAAAGACAACCAACAGAATGGGAGAAGATATTTGCAAATGACATATCAGATAAACGGCCACAATCCAAAAATCTATAAAGAACTTACCAAACTCAACACCCAAAGAACAAAGAATCCAATCAAGAAATGGGCAGAAGACATGAACAGACATTTTCCCAAAGAAGACATCCAAATGGCCAACAGACACATGAAAAAGTGCTCAACATTGCTCGGCATCAGGGAAATCCAAATCAAAACCTCAATGAGATACCACCTCACACCAGTCAGAATGGCTAAAATTAACAAGTCAGGAAACAACAGATGTTGGCAGGGATGCAGAGAAAGGGGAACCCTCTCCTACACTGTTGGTGGGAATGCAAGCTGGTGCAGCCACTCTGGAAAACAGTACAGAGGTTCCTCAAAAAGTTGGAAATAGAGCTACCATACGACCCAGCAATTGCCCTACTGGGTATTTACCCCAAAGATACAAATGTAGGGATCCGAAGGGGTACGTGCACCCCGATGTTTATAGCAGCAATGTCCACAATAGCCAAACTGTGGAAAGAGCCAAGATGTCCATCGACAGATGAATGGATAAAGAAGATGTGGTATATATATACAATGGAATATTATGCAGCCATCAAAAGGAATGAGATCTTGCCATTTGCAACGACGTGGATAGAACTGGAGGGTGTTGTGCTGAGCGAAAAAGGTCAATCAGAGAAAGACATGTATCATATGACCTCAACTGATATGAGGAATTCTTTTTTTTTTTTTTTAAAGATTTTATTTATTTATTTGACAGAGAGAGAGATAGCAAGAGCAGGAACACAAGCAGGGGGAGTGGGAGAGGAAGAAGCAGGCTTTCCGCCGAGCAGGGAGCCCGATGTGGGACTCGATCCCAGGACCCTGGGATCATGACCTGAGCCGAAGGCAGACGCTTAACGACTGAGCCACCCAGGCGCCCTGATATGAGGAATTCTTAATCTCAGGAAATAAACTGAGGGTTGCTGGAGTGTTGGTGGGGGTGGGAGGGATGGGGTGACTGGGTGATAGACATTGGGAAGGGTATGGCTGTGGTAAGCGCTGTGATTGTCAAAGACTGATGAATCACAGATCTGTACCTCTGAAACAAATAATACATTATATGTTAAAAAAAAAAAATAGTAGGGAGGGAAATCGGAGGGGAAGACAAACCATGAGAGACTATGGACTCTGAGAAACAAACTGAGGGTTCTAGAGGGGAGGGGAGTGGGGGGATGGGTTAGCCTGGTGATGGGTATTAAAGAGGGCACGTATTGAATGGAGCACTGGGTGTTATGCACAAACAATGAATCATGGAACACTACATCAAAAAAATTCATTTTTAAAAAACAAATAAAACAAAATACTTGGACACTGAGTTAAAAAAAATAGGGTTAATTTTCTTCTGCATGCCATTTAGACAAATTAATGTATTTATATACTTGTGTGTAAACATGAAAATGAAAATCTGCAGATGAATCAAAAGGAAGGAGGGAAGGAATGAACAAACGAATGAACGAGGCATGAAGGAAGGAAAGAAGCAAAGTGCCTGGCACACTGGAATATTCCTAAGGGGATGCTGATACTATTGTGGCAGAGTAGGCTTTGTGGCACTGGGCAGTGTTGGGTCCGGTAGACAAAGGGCAGGAAACAGAATACGGGAAGGAATGGAAGGAAGACCATTGGACAAGGATGTAGGAACAGCCTTCCCATCACTATTACAACTAATTAATACTCATGTATCACAACCCACATCCTTTCCATGAGTAAAAGTAGGTATTTAAGACCCAGAAGAAATTCACATAAAAATGTTCAGACCCCTCAGGCCAAACTTGAGTAATCAAAACTCAATTACTTAAGACCCTTATTATCAAGTGACCAAGGCAACCATCCCAGTGATGCCAGGTGAGTGTCATGTGCCCTTGACATGATGTGATGAGAAGACACGTCACCTCTGTGGTATTCTTTCCAGAAACCCATAACCCCAGCCTAACCATAAAAAAAAAAAAGGAAAAAAAATCAGACAAATCCAAATTAAGAGACCTGCCACAGAGTATCTGATCAGTGCATCTCAAAACCGTAAAAGTCATGAAAAGCAAGGAAAGAAACTGTCACAGACTGGAGGAGACTAAGCAGACATGATGATTTAATGCAATGTGGTTCCTTGCATAGGATCCTGGACCAGAAAGAGGACATTAATGGAAAACTGGTGAAATCAAAACAAAATGTGCGGTTTAGTGAGTAGCAATGCACCAAAGCTGGCTGCCCCGTTTCCACAAAAGTACCGCGATGATGTAATATGTTAACAATAGGAGGAGTATGGGACGCCTGGGTGGCTCAGTTGGTTAAGCGACTGCCTTCGGCTCGGGTCATGATCCTGGAGTCCCGAGATCGAGTCCCGCATCGGACTCCCTGCTCAGTGGGGAGTCTGCTTCTCTCTCTGACCCTACCCCCTCTCGTGCACTCTCTCTCACTCTCTCTATCTCAAATAAATAAATAAAATCTTAAAAAAAAAAAAAAAAAACAACAGGAGTAGGACGAGGGACATATGGGAACTCTCTTCACTGTCTCTGCAATGTTGCTATAAATCTACAACTATTCCAAAATAAAATACATAGGTAGGATTTTCCAAAGCTCAATTACATAGCAAAGTGGCTGGCCATACCAGAAACTCCTAGTTCGACTTAGATCATCATAAAATGTGCCCAGCCCTCCCACCACACTCACAGATGAGCAGTCTTCTTGTTCCTTCCCCAGAGCTGCCCCCGCTGTCAACTCATACTTGGGCACTGAGTAACTCTTGCCTCTGCTCGTTCGAACCGCTCCCCATAATAACACGAGCTTCCAGCCAAGCACAGACCGAAGCTGAGCCTTCGTCGGGGGAGAGGCTATATACGGCCAGTACCCTCGTGGAGGCAGCTGCTACGTGTGCCTCTGTGAGGGAGGTCAGGAACAAAAGGCCCCCTCCAGCTCTCCCACACTATTGGCAATGCTGTAAAACCCAATTCCTGGTACACAGTGGAAACACTCCCTGTCGATACTGGCCAGTTCTGTATCTATGTGGGCACATACTCACCTCTTCTTTTGGGGCGAACAAGTTGCTGCACCGGCCAGGTCCCCCTTCAAGTCCCAGTTGTCAGCTGGAAGCCTCTAGCTTTACAGTTCCCTCTGGATTTGCCTCAGCTGCAGAATGCCATCTTGCCCAAGATTTGTACCCAGCCCACAGCCCATGACTGACAATGTGGTGGGTATAAAGGCCCAACCCTGTCAGCCCAACAGGGATGACTGTGATGAACCACATCTGCTCCAGAGCTCCCCAGGGTGGGCTGAGGCCTGCCTGCACCACCATTCAGCTTCTTCCTCTGCCCAATCCTGCCCCCCTCCCTCTCCTCCCCTGCCCTGCCCTTCCTTTCCATTCCCTTCCCCACCCCTCCCCTCCTGAGCACACAAAACGTGGCAAGGACAGCTGAGGATGTGAATTTTAAACTTTGCGTTACATTAATTCATTTACATTTAAATAGCCACGCATGGCTAGTGGTCACCATATTGTCCAGAGCCTCTTGATGACGTCAGGCAGGGAGCACACGTCCGAGTTCTTGCCAGGCCCACTCTAACCACAGGGAATGAGAAAAGAAAGGAAGTCGGAGGCACAATGCCAGATGAAGGGGAAGTGGCTGCTGGGGATACAAAGACAATGGAAGGCTTTCTGGCTTGCACAGCTGGCTGGAAAGTGAGGCCATTCACAGGGAAAGAAAACACTGAAGGGTGACCAGATCCGAGGGAACAGAACACAAACTCAGTACTGGACATGCAAGTGTGGGTCGCCCATGAGGAGAGGTCAGAGGAATGGTCTGGAGCTCCAAGAAGGCTGAACTAGAGGTACAAATTTGAGGAGCACTGGCGTAGAGCAGGACGCTGACGTGGGGACAGGATGAGACTCCGTAAGGAAGAAAATGGGAGTGGGATCAGCAGAGGGGAGCCTCGATGCTCAGCGGTGTAGGGAGGAGGAAGAGCTTGAGAAACGGGATGAGAAAGAGCAACCACGGGATCAGGGGGGAAACTGGGAGAACGCCGTGCAACAGGAGCCAGGAAAAGAGAAGGGATCGAGAAGGAAAGAGTGGTCGACTGTGCCAAATGCTGCTAAGTCAACCAGACATGGGTTAAAGATGAAGATGTGCCACGGGCTTAAGGACAAGGAAGTCGCTAGTGCCCTTTGTGAAACCTGTTTCCGTGGAGTGACCAAGGCAGAAGCCAGGAGGGCATGGCTTGAAAGACGAAGAGTGGAGAAAGCAGGTGCTGACCATTCTTTCAAGAGCTTCAGATGCGAGGGGAGGGCTGAGGAGGAGCTGCAGGGATATATGAACCCGGAGAAGGGCTGAGGTCTTTTATGAGAAGGAAACGAGTATTTGCAGATCGAGGTCTCATCCCACCTTTTCCCAAGACAGCAGTATTTTAAAGGCACAACTAAGCCATTCAGTGACTTAGGAAGGAAAAAAAAATCCATTAAGAGGCTTGAACTTCAAAATGGTTTGCTCGGACAATGTTCACTTAGGATGGACAGAATTAATCAGGAAGTCCCCCAAGGCACACTCCCCCCCCCCAATCTACCAGTAATTTCAAGATGGTGTCTTCTTCAAAAAGATAAAGGGATACAATTTTAAAATACATTTAAAATCTCTGTCTCTGTCTCCCAGAACAGAAAAAGAAAATAAAGGAAAATGGATGGGTGGTAAGAACAATCAACAGAATAAAAACTATGAGAGGCTTCAAAGGAGGGAAATAAAGTCGAAGCTGGTGATTATAAGAATAAAATGTCAGTCCAGGTTAAGGAAGCAATGAAAGATGCCTACAAAAGCTGAAAAGAAGCCCAGAAAGGGTCCTCGAGTTACCAACCTGGAGTACTTAAGAGCGATTAGCTTGGGATGCTTCTCAGAACCTCCAGAACCTCCTGGAGGCTGGAAACAGGTGCACATAACGTATCTACCACAAGTGTTAGCGTGCGCTTTCAGAAAGGATGTCCCTCTGGTCTCCACCGTGAAGGGACACACCACTAGCGAGTCTTCATGTGACTGCAGTCCATTTAAGACACAGGGAGCACTGGGGCGCCTGGGTGGCTCAGTCGTTAGGCGTCTGCCTTCGGCTCAGGTCATGGTCCCAGGGTCCTGGGATCGAGCCCCGCATCGGGCTCCCTGCTCTGAGGGAAGCCTGCTTCTCCCTCTCCCACTCCCCCTGCTTGTACTCCCTCTCTTGCTGTCTCTCTCTGTCAAATAAATAAATAAAATCTTTAAAAAAAAAAAAAAGACACAGGGAGCACTATCGCGATATTTTTTACAACTTATGCAAGTCCACTGACACACCACAAACTTCACTCATGTTAAGTGTACAAATGAATGATTCTGAGTAAGTATTCAGTTGTGCAACCATCACCCTAACCTGGCTTTCAAACATTTTCATCACCCGGACTGTGCCCTTTGATAGTTAATCCCCACCACCATCCCCAGTTCTAGGTTCTAGAAAACTACGAATTTACTCTCTGTACAGATTTGCCCTTTCCATACATTTCCTGTGAGTGCAAACACAGAAAATGTAGTCTCTTGCGTCTGACATCTTTCGCTTAGCATACTGGCTTTGAGATTCACTCATGCTGGGCATGTATCAGTATTCCATTCCTTTTTACTGCTGATTCGTGTTCCATGGTGTAGACACGCCACATCTGGTCTATCCGGTCACCAGCCAATGGACATTAGGCTACCGGGAAGCCAATGGACTGTTTGGCTACCGGGAATCACACTGCTGTGAACATTCACATCCAAGAATTTGTGTGGACATTTATTTTGATTTCTCTTGGGTAGATTTCTAAGAGAGGAATTACTGGAGTCAGGTGATAAGATTGTTTTGCTTTCTTTAAAAACTCTGTTGGCGGGCGCCTGGGTGGCTCAGATGGTTAAGCGTCTGCCTTCGGCTCAGGTCATGATCCCAGGGTCCTGGGATCGAGTCCCACATCAGGCTCCCGGCTCAGCGGGGAGCCTGCTTCTCCCTCTGACCCTCTCCCCTCTCATGCTATTTCTCTCTCGCTTGCTCTCTAAAAAATAAATAAATAAAATCTTTAAAAAAAAAAAAAAAAAAAACTCTGTTGGCTGTTTTCCAAAGTGCCTCTACGGCAATGTTTGAGGCTGTTGGTTAGGCCAGGGACGGGTGTACAAAGACGAACAAGACAGCTCCCACTCACAAGCAGCATACAGTCTAACGGGAGAGAAATGATCAGTAAAATTACTGTCCAGTGGAGTTACTTCCTGATAGCTCCGAAAAGGTGGGGTCTATCAGGCAATTGCACAATTAAGATCGTCTAGAGCAGAAAAAGAGAAAGACACAGGGCTTCTTCCCTTCAAACATTTCTTTGAGCACCTAATATGTTTCTGACAGAAAGCGGAGATGATTAAATATGAATACGGTCACGCTTCAGGGATTTTGTTCAGCTGTGCGGAACAGAACACCTCACATTACTAGAACTTACATAAATAAAACGTTGCTTGTCTGTCACATAACTAGAAACCTGGAGGCAAGGAGTTCAGGGCTTTGCCTGCCTCTCTGTAAAGTCAGCAGGGATTCATGCCCCCCTCCAGGTTTGGGTCCCCCAAAGGATCTGGCGCTTGTCCTCAGACTTGCAAAACAGGAAATAGAGCTCCAGCCTCCATGCCATCATTCCACTCAAGGACAAAAGAGAGTGTGCTAGTTGAGTCTGCTACTTGGCTTAACTGAGTCACCTCCCTGGACCTCCCCTACATCCACTGGCCAGAATCGGGTTATGCTGCCCATAAGGGAGGCCAGGAAATGAGTGTGTCATCTGGGCATACTGCTGTCCTCAGTAAATTAGGAGTCCATTAGTAAGGAAGAAGGGGAAAATAGGCATTAGGTGAGCAACCCACAGGTCTGCCTCTGTCTTTCCTGAAGTAAATAATCAAGCAAAGAAAAGAGCAGGCCAGGGACACGAGGGACACAGTAGGTGTTCTGTATACCTTACTCTGGGCTCTCTCCCCTCCTCCTCTGAGCTGAACCCATGAGAGACTTGGGAACAGGTAACGTATTTGGGAGATGATCCCAGGAAACAGGCAGAAGGGAGAAAGGAGAAGAGATGAAGGAGGCCATCGCAGTTCAATGTCACGGGGACATCTGGGCAGCATGCGAGGCAGCCCTGCATGCCCACCGGAAGGACAGGCGGCTGGAGAATTTATTCAGTGGCTCCAGCCCTTATCAGCTGAGTTTTGCCCCAGATGGTGCTCACTCCCCTTCACTTCCAAGCTGAACTTGATCCAGCTAGGAGGGCCACCACCTAACCACTCCCCCACATCAGGGGAGATCCTGAAACACCATGTGGGGGCAGGGGGGGAGCCCTGGACATGGGACCCAGCAGAGTGACTGGAAACTGAGCGCCCAAGGACCTGCCCAGCAAGAGGCGGCTGGGGGATGGCAACGCAGGTATGAAAGCCATCTCCTCCTCAGAAATCATTAGGATCTCTAATATGATCTCTGGCCAACGTTGTCCCTGTTTACCGGCATGGGACGTGACTACCAAAAGGGGAATAAAGTGAATAAAGTACATAAGATTTGAGGAAATTTGTAAAAAAAAAAAAAAAAAAAAAAAAAAAAACAGTTCACATTTGAGCTGGGTCTTGAAGGCTACGATGGATATGGGAGACACAAACTCAAGCAGGAGCTCTTTGGGCAGAGAGGACACCTGGGTGGATTCTCTCCTAGGATAAGAATCTGCTCGTTAGGGTTTATTAGAACATTCAAAACAGGCAGCCCCACATGTGCCAACGATACATGGAAACACTGGAGATTGTCGTGTCTTGCAATTGTTATTAATAGAGCCAATGCATTTGTAGAAGATTTGATGAAAAAGTGATGCTGCATCTGTGCGGCTCCCCCAGGAAAGCAGGGGGCAGCGTTGAGGGAACACCAAATCAACACTCATTAGCACAGAGGGTGCCTCTGAGGACGCAGGTCTGCAGCGGCAGGCCCCATCGGCTCCCCCATGCTCAGCCCATGCCATGCACGCACAGAGGGCTGAAGGACCCAGCAGATGATGGATAATCTTGATTATCTAGCTTTGCAGGTAACGCCCAGAAAGGATGAAGATTATGTTTTTCCCCAACCTGGAAGATGGATGGTTTCGCATCAGAAGTCAAGTTGCTCTGCTGAGAATAAGTAGAAGCGCTACCTCTTATGCCCCCAGGCAGACTGAGATCCCTAGCCAGGCGCCTTTTTTATTTTAGTAGAAACTGCCAAGAGATGAGACTATTCACAAACACTAGGACTGCCTGCGAGTGTTCTCCCAATATTCTCTCCTGAATTCGATATCTTTTAAATTCTTGTTAATCTAACTGGAAAAATGGTTTTGGAGTCCCGTTTGGATTTGTATTTCCCTGACTCCCCAGAAGGCTGGACATCTTTTCGTATGTTTACTATCTGTTTGTATTTGCTCTTCAGTGGATTTCTGTTCATATCTTTTGCCCAATATTCTAAGAGGTAATTTCATCTTTTTCTTATTAATCTGAAAGTCTTCTTTATCTATAAGAGATGGCAACCATTCATTGGCTATGGAGAATATTTTCTTCCTGTCTCTTGACGTTGTTTATGGTGCTTTTTTCCATACTCTACATTTTGGATTGCCTATCTTGTTAAGAAAATCTCTCCGTTCCACAGTTTTATAAATATTTAAAATGTTCTTCTATTTCCTTATGTGTATTTCTTCTATCTCATACACACACACACACACAAAGTTAGACAATAGTTAGATGGATCATTAATCCATCTGGAATGTGTGTGTGTGTGCGTGCATGTGTGTGTGTGTGTGTGTGTAGGGCCAAAAGGACTCCGTGCTTCCAGAGTTCAAAGATCCTCATGTGCAGCACCAAATGTGATATGAAGCAGGTACTGAAGTCTATTGCTAAATTCTGCCTTCTACATTTTCTAGCTCGAAAGGCATCTCGATCCTCCCTGCTACTTAAGAAGGAAGGAGAGGGGCTTCCTGCCCATTGCCTCTCCCACAGTTCCATGGCCAGCCACTCTCAAATCTCTGCCACCCTTCTGCCTGAACATCTCTGCTCCTGTCCTCCCCTGGCCCCATGCCGCCACCTCTTCATCCTGGTTCCAGGCTACCATCATCTATCTGAGACCTCTGAAGCCCTGGCCTCCCTGGTTCCTTGCCCCTCCCCTTCCAATCCATTCTCCACCCTGCAAGGGGGAGTCTTTTTAAAGGGCAGCCCCCTCTCAGCCCCCACTGCCTAAAGCCCTTTCTTCTTCCACAGCCCCCACTGCCTTCAGGAGACGGTCCAAACTCCCACGTACGGTGGATCCAGACACTCCCGACTTTTGTTTAAAAAAAAACCAAAAACCTTTGCAGCCTTATTTCTCAAATTGTGTCTCCCAGCTCCACACTCTGGCCAAACTACTTTCAGTTCCTCAAAAACACCAAGCTTCCTTATAAAATACATAAATCACAGGGATAAAAAATACAGCATAGGGAAGGAATATGGTCAATAATACTGTAATAACATCGTCTGGTGAAAGAGGGTAACTACAGATATCAGGCCAAGTGCTGCATAACATATAGAATTGTTGGGTCCCTATGTCATACACCTGAAACTAATATAACACTGTGTGTCAACTGTACTTGAGCTAAAAGAAAAAAACACCACCAACCTTCCTTTTCAATAGATCTCAGTCCTGGCTATGCCCCAGCTCACCTGTCGAAAACTGAACACACATTTGTCCAGGTCCTACCCCTGTGATCCTGATTCAGGAGGTCAGGTGGGTCCCTGTACCCACATTCTGTGACGATCCCCACGGCCACTGCTCTTTTGTCTCCAGGTCTGGGGTATGTGACTCCCTCTGCCTGGGACCCTCCGCGCTTACCTCCTTCATGCGACCCCAGCCCCACGCCACCGCTGGATATCACCTCTTCTTCCTCCAAGTCAAGGTTTAGATGCTCTTTCCTCCAGCCGTGTCTCTATCACCTTGACCATCCAGGTTAGGGCCCCCCCAGTGCTCCCCCAGCCCCCTGGGCTTCATCATCATGCACTCATCACAATGAAATATAACGTCCTGACTTCTCACCTCCCACCTCGGACACGGAGTCCAGGGGAAACCGGGACAGTGTGTCAGTTTGGTTCACCGTTATATTCCCTGCACCCAGCAGAGACCTGACACAGAGCAGGTGCTCCATAAATGATGGCTATTTAAAAAAAAAAACAAAACTGAATGAACGAATTGGATGAATGGATACCTGTGGCAGTTTCCATGACCAGTAAGAACTGCTCCGCCAAGGCAGCACGCAGATGAGCGGTCTGGCCTGCAGAGGGCACCAGCCTGCCTCTTGAGCTCCCTGCCCGCGCGGGCGCTGCCGCCGTCAGTCGGGGAGGCGCCCGATCGCTGCTCCCTGCTCCGCGGTCCTTTCCCTGCGCTGAAGATGAAGTAGGAGTCTGCCTGCAGCCCGTGTGTGAAGGCTGAGTGCTCCCCCCTCACTTCCAGCAGCAGGTACCACATGCCCGGTCCTGCTATGAAAACAGCTGAAACTCCAGGCACCAGTGGCAGCTTTTCCATTCCCAGGCGGGGGTGTGAGAAGGGGTAAGAAGGAGGGAGAAGGACGACGACGCAGAGGAGTACCCGTCCCGGAAAAGCAGAGGAAAGTTCTCTTGTCCGTCTCCAAGCTGACTTTCTCTCCCTCTCCCTCAGCCTGGACTGGACGGGCATCCACCGCAAGCACCTGGAGGGGGATTCCTTGCCTCCAGCAGCAGCAGGTTCTGGACGCTGCCAGAGCCCCAGCTCCCACCCCCCCTCCCTTAGCAATGAACGCTTCGTGCTGCCTGGCTGCTCAGCCAACACTGCCCAACAGCTCAGAGCAGCTCGCGGCGCCCTCCTTCAGCAACCAGAGCAGCGGCGGCTTCTGCGAGCAGGTCTTCATCAAGCCCCAAGTCTTCCTGGCGCTGGGCATCGTCAGCCTGCTGGAGAACATCCTGGTCATCCTGGCTGTGGTCAGGAACGGCAACCTGCACTCCCCCATGTACTTCTTCCTCTGCAGCCTGGCGGTGGCCGACATGCTGGTGAGCGTGTCCAACGCCCTGGAGACCATCATGATCGCCGTCGTCAACAGCAACTACCTGACCTTCGAGGACCAGTTCATCCAGCACATGGACAACGTCTTCGACTCCATGATCTGCATCTCCCTGGTGGCCTCCATCTGCAACCTGCTGGCCATCGCCGTGGACAGGTACGTCACCATCTTCTACGCGCTGCGCTACCACAGCATCATGACGGTGCGGAAGGCGCTCGCCTGGATCGCGGCCATCTGGGCGTGCTGCGGTGTCTGTGGCGTGGTCTTCATCGTCTACTCCGAGAGCAAGATGGTCATCGTGTGCCTCATCACCATGTTCTTCGCCATGCTGCTCCTCATGGGCACCCTCTACGTGCACATGTTCCTCTTCGCCCGGCTGCACGTCCAGCGCATCGCGGCGCTGCCACCTGCCGGGGGGGTGGCCCCACAGCAGCACTCGTGCCTGAAGGGGGCTGTCACCATCACCATCCTGCTGGGGGTCTTCATCTTCTGCTGGGCCCCCTTCTTCCTCCACCTCATCCTCATCATAACCTGCCCCACCAACCCCTACTGCGTCTGTTACACCGCCCACTTCAACACCTACCTGGTCCTCATCATGTGCAACTCCATCATCGACCCGCTCATCTACGCCTTCCGGAGCCTGGAGCTACGTAACACCTTCAGGGAGATCCTCTGCAGCTGTGACAGCCTGAACCTCGGGTAGGGCGCCGCGGCCACTGAAGTGGGCGACGGCTCCGTCGCTGGTGAGCCCCCAACCAGCCAAGGTGTTCGGAAAAAAGAAGAGGGGGTAGATAAATCCTTGGAAGACTTAAAATATGTCAACAGCCATGATTGTACATGTCTTTTGTCTTTGTGCTTGCAAAGCTTTTCAAAGGGGAAAATGGTACATAACAGGCTTTCTCGAAGGATTCCAAAGTGGGTAAGTCACTGATTTCCCAAAGAGGCCCTGGCGGGACTCAGTGAGGGCCCCTCTGGGTGCTGCCTGTATTCATTTCCATGCACCTGGGGTCTGCAATGCCCACCTGCTCCCTCCAGCGTCCTCCCCGTGTCTCCCTGCCGCAAGTCAGACCAGACGGAAGGACTCTCGTTGACTGTAACAGGGATTCGAATGTCTCCCCAGCAAACCTGTCACAGTTCTGGCTGTCAGCTGCTCAGATGGTCTTGTCCTCATTTCGTAAGAGACTGAGTTTCTATTCTATAACTCGATTTACTGTAAAACAATTGCCTAAAAAATACTGAGCTCTGTGTGGAAGAAGCAACGCTATGTATGGCCCTCTCCTCAACCCCCATACCAGCCTCCCCCCGAAAATGAGCATGGGGATGTAACCTATTTCTATTTCGGCTGCTATAGTGCTGTTGTCGGGTTCTTATGCATTAAACCTAAGGCAGCTTTCAAAATTCCAATGAAAGGCAGATACAGGGCTTTGGAAAATCAGCACATACCTGTGTACAAAGTATTTTGATACCTTGCTGTTTAAAGGTATAAATTTCCCTCTTTAAAAAAAAAAAAAAAGGCTTTTTTCTGATTATTCCTTTTCTGTCATTAAAGCAAGAGAGGAAATCATGGATGGGAGGGCACGTGCCTCAAGAAATGGCTTTACTATAGTTTCAGAGAGTTTCAGAAACTGTGAAAATGCCTGTGTTTTTCTCAGAAGCTCTGTTTTTGCTCACAGTAGCCGTGTCTCTATCACCTGATCTCCTGAGTTATCTGTGAAAGAGAAATTTCTTGGTTCACTGCTCCTTTTTTCTGGCATGGTGTAAAAGTTGGGGTGACCCAGCTCTCAATGCCTGTAGCTTATTAAAGAAAGCATTTCATCCCCATGAGCATAGGGTGAGCTGTGCTGACTAGGACTGTCTCTGCATGCTACACGCACCCATCAGACCCTCTCCTGCCCTGGAGAACTTCATGCTGTGCTTTCTGGCTGGCCTCACGCTGCCCCCGACACACACCCCCCCAATGAATTCTTATAATATGCTGTGTCTTTGGTGTACAATTGTGTGTTTTTTCTTGTGCTGGAATATACTGTGGGTTTTTGGTACTTGAAGACATCCTGCCAACAGAAGCAATATCACTTGTCTCTTGCTTTGGTTGTGATGTTTGGAAACAATAAAAGGCTTTTGTGGCTGCTAAACGTGTGACACGTTAAAATATGCCACCCGGGGGCGCCTGGGTGGCTCAGTTGGTTAAGCGACTGCCTTCAGCTCAGGTCATGATCCTGGAGTCCCTGGATCGAGTCCCGCATCCGGCTCCCTGCTCAGCAGGGAGTCTGCTTCGTCCTCTGACCCTATCCCCTCTCATGTGTTCTCTCTCTCTCATTCTCTCTCTCTCAAATAAATAAATAAAATCTTTAAAAAAAAAAAAAAATATGCCACCCGGAAGCATCCTGGTGACTTCTGCACATGGCCCCCACACCTTACACTGTGATTCTGAGTATTTGGTAAATGGCATAAACACTGCCATTGACCACAGTGCTCAGCTTTTCTAGGGCAATGCCCTTCAGCCAAACTACAAAATTCTCCCATTTAGTTTCCAAAAATACCAGGCCATAGTTCCTGGGCCACTGTCACTCTCCATTATTCTAATTGAGATGCCAAATAATAGGTCATGCCCATGGCTACTCAGCCAGCAAATGGGGAAAATGGGGAATTGGAATCTTTGAAAATGTATTAACAGCTGTAAAAATTATGATGTCCCTTTTCTATGTAATCAAGATAAAAATAACTTACTTTTCACTCTCTGATATCAGCTTTCACATTACTTCACTTGCCTCTCAACAAACTTCTAAAATAGGTGAGTCATGTCCCAGATGAAGACCTGGGCAGGAGAGGTAACGTGGCCGTCCAACCACACCCCGCTGGTTAAAGTCACAGTGTATTTTGTGTCCTGGTGATGATGTCTTTTTGCCCCAACACGATGCTGGCAACAGGTTTCCATATTCAGACCCGACTCGGCTCTCCTCCCTGTACGCATTTTAGCTTACAGTGGCACTTCCAGATGTAAATGCCCACAAGAATCACCTGGGATCTTGTTCCAGTGCAAATTCGAATCAGCAGGTCTGGGGTGGAGCCTAAGATTCTGCATTTCTGACTCTGACAAGCGCCCAGGGGATGCAACTGCTGGTCTGGGGACCACCTTTCACAAAGCAAGGGCACAGAGGACTTTCAAAGGAGCATAACGGAAACCCAAAAGTATTCATCTGCCTAGAGTGCTGACCCCGTGCCAAGAACCATGCTAAGTACGTATAGACATTTGCTTCTCTGACCCTTGCAATCACATCACGAGGTAGATACTATGATCACCCTTATTTTGCAGATGAGACACCTGAAACTCAGAGATCAAGGAGCTTGTCTATGAAAATTCAGCTAGCAAGGAGAGAAGCGGAGGTCCAAACAGGCTGCCCAACCCGCATCCCCAAGTCCAACACCAATGCCCTAGCGCCTCTCATGGAAACAGTATAGATGGTTGAGCCATGACCCAATGACATCAGAGGCAATGTGCTGCCATGGAGGGAGACTAATACATATTTCTACAACTCTCAAGTCCAGAATTTCATAATGGAGTTTCCACAGAGATGTCATAAAAACCAAGAGCCAATTAATCATTTTATTTGCTCTCCTTTTCCAAAGCCTATGGGTAGCCCTGGGGAGTACACCTCTTACTGGGGGTTGAACATTAGGCTGACAGGGCCACTTCATGTGGGAACCCACTGAACATCTTCAGCAGCAGAAGTTAGGTTTGAAAATGCTTAATCTGGGTAAATAAAAGCTCATCATGATTTTAACTCACATGTTAAGCTACATTCACCTTTCACTCCCATCCCCAAGGCAAGATCACTGCAGTGGTTGACTCCCTGGGTCTCTAGAAATGGTTGCCTGTTGTCCTTAAGTTGAACTTTTGTGCTTAATTCCTATAGGGCTGGGGGCTACAACATACTCAAGCCTCCTCGGCTGAAAACCTTCACCACCCTCACCTCCACCAAAACCCATTCTCCACACAGCAGCCAGTGCAATCCTTTAAAAATACAAATCAGGGGGCACACCTGGGTGGCTCAGTCGGTTAAGCAGCTGCCTTCGGCTCGGGTCGTGATCCCAGGGTCCTGGGATCGAGCCCCACGTCGGGCTCCCTGCTCAGCAAGAGCCTGCTTCATCCTCTGCCTGCTTGTGCTCTCTCTCTGTCTCTCTGTCAAATAAATAAATAAAGTCTTAAAAAAAAAATACAAATCAGATCATATTGCACTCCTACTCAAAACTCTTCATTGGCTTCAAATAAAATTCCACTTCCTTACCTGGCCCTAGAAAGCCTTAAAGATCTGATCTCCTCTGGTAAATCCCCAACACCCTCCTGCCCACACTTAACCACCCCCACTGGACTCAAACTCACCATACTCATTCCTGCCCCAGGACCTTTGCACTTGCTATATCCTCTGCCTCAAGCTTCTTCCCCCCATATCTTCCCATGCTTGGCACCTTTTTATCATTCAGGCTTCAGCTCAGTCCTCTGAGATGCCTTCCCTGACTACTCTTTCTCAAGAAGACCCCATGTATTCACATGGACTATTATTTTATCACAGATCTTGTTGCTATTTTATATTTTCTTATTAGTTTATTCATTTAATTATCATCAATCTCTCCCACTAGAAAGCAGTGCCCAGCATCTAAAACTGGTCAATAAAGAATATGTATTAAATGAGTAGGTGATTTCATTAATACACTTAAATATGAGTTCAAGTCTAACCAAAGAGAATATAATATGCCAGCGATCCTCAGATTTGGTGAATGTCAGGAGCAAACATGGAGTCTGAGAAAAACAGCCCCACCTCTGAAAATTACAATCCAGCAGGTCAGAGGTAATGCCAGGCATCTGAAATCTTCAAAATCCACAGGCAATTATGATGCACAGCAAACTATGAGGACTACCTAAACCAACAAGCACTGCTCATTTCTGAAGAATAACAAAAACCAGCACCTGGGGGCTTAAGTTTCTTTCCCACCATTCCCTGTCAAGGTGTCAAGCACCTGCAATTAATGTCGGGCCCTCCAAGAACCAACAACGTAAATCTAGAAACTGGGAGCACCAGATGACAAAATGCAGAACAAAAGGAAAACTTGCAATTGAAGAACTCAACCTTTCTCATCTAAGAACACCTATGTGGGAGCCAAATCAATAGAAATAATAATTAGACACTATAGGGTGTTAGTATGTGCCTGTCACTGTGCTAATAAGCGTTCTGATACATTAAGTCGCTGAATTCTTACCAAAAGCCCATGACCTAAGCACTACTACCGTTGTAGCCTACAGAAAAGGAAGCTGGATCGTGGAGGGGGTGAAATCGTCTTGACCCAGGCTTCCAAGAGGGTGAGAGACAGAGCTGGACCCCGTAGCCACCGTCAGGATCCGCACCCCACGTGTGAGCCCCAGCGCCACGCACCCCCAGCTGTGTGTGTTCCACACTGATCACTAACCAGCGTGTCATCAAGCAGGACTGGGTGCAGATTCTACCTCCCTTCTACGCCGGGAGGAGAATAATTCATGAATGCTGGTCTTCACCAAGGGCACAGTTGTGTCACTGATGCTCAGTGAGTCCCAAGTGGTGTCCCATGACTCAAATCCGTTCACTCAGAAAAATCTAAGCCCCCAGCACTTGGCTACGCTGGGTAAAAGTCATTAATAACAACAATAACTAATGTTTAGAGAGTGTTTCATTATATGCCAGATACTGTCCTGGGCACTTGACATATGATCTCGCTGAACCTTCACAACTATCTTCTAAGACCGTGGTTCTCAACCTGGCACCATGTTGACCCCAGGGTCCATCTGGCAATGTCTGCAAATACTCTTGCGGGTCACATCTAGGGTGGGGGTGGTCCTGGCATCTAACAAGTAGCAGCGAGAGCTGCTGCTAAACGCCCTACGATGCACAGGACAGGCCCCCACAACCAAGAATTATCTGCCTCAATGCCAACGGCACTGAGCTTCAGAAGCCTTGTTGTAAAGTAAATAACCTCCATCCTCACCATCTCACAGATGAGCAAAATGAGCTTGTCCAAGATCACGCTGCTTCCAGAAAGCCCTAGCCCAGAGCCCAGGCTCTAGACTCAGCCCATCATTAATTCAGCACATGGAGGGGGCCTCCTCTGTGCTAGCCCCTCCCAGGTGGGCAGGTGGATGGGGCTCTGCCCTGCCGGAACGCCAGCTTATCAGGGAGATGACAGGTACAATGACAGGAACAGGGAGGAAGGGCGGCTGAGGGCTGCAGAAGCACAGAGCGGCCCCTCCCCTAGCCAGGGACACCCTCAGGGGGAGCCTTGAGGAGGAGGAAATGGAAAGGGAGGCGAATGAGAAACAAGTGGAGGAAACCAGAAGCAGCACATGCCAGAAACTAAAGAAATCTCAATGACCCTGGAGGCCCAGGGCCATGCCTGCTACCACGAAACTCCTGGCTTCACTGCCCAGGTAGCTCTAGAAAAGGCACCTAAGAGCCTCTAGGGAGTCCTGTAATCATCTTTCCCTGGGGACTACTTATAGCTCCTCAGAACCTTCTGGTCCCCAAAAGGGATTAGACCCGGTGTCAGAAATGTCAGCTTACCTAAGCTAAGCCCCTTTGCATCTCTCCCAGGTGAGCCTCCCATGTGTTTCTTGCTGAGCAGAGAGAGGATTTGGGAAGCTCTCCCCCTCCGCACCCTGACCGGCCGCAGAGCCCACGTGGTTAGTGAGAGCTCCGCACAGGCAGCCTGGCTGGGGTGGCAACCCCGGTGGAAAATGCCGAGTCCTGCAGGGTTACAGCATGAGCTGAGTCCCCAGTCCTGCCATGGTGTGAAGGCGGGTCAGGGAGGTGCAGATAAAAACCAACACTCAAGGACACCCAAGGCTGGGCTATCGTAGCAGAGAGGAAAAAGAGGCTTCGGGGCAATGACACCAGGCCTAGGTGTGAATCCTCAGGCCCATTTTTTACCTCTGTGAGCTCCGTCGCTCACCTGTAAAAGGGAGGTTCGACCCACTTACCTGGCGGCATTTAGTTGTGACAAATGAATGCAATGTCACAAGGTCCAAAAAATAATCAACATATGAATTTCACAGTCCCTTTCCCTCCACTGGCTTGCCCCTAGAAATTTCTGCAAGCTGCCTGCCCCTCCTCCCCCGGGTACCTGCAAATGGCTGTCACTAGGGAGGGGGAGGAAGGGCAGAGGAAGGGGTGAGGTGGAAGTCAGCCCAATGTTTCCCATTTCCCAAAGTACAGAGTAAGTTCCACAAGGGTATGCAAGATGGTCTGCAATGGCCCACATATCAACACTTGCCAACTGTTTCTATTGTAATAGAAAACTCTCCCAAGTAAACCACAGTTTGAGTATTTGGATTTATATTTGTACTGTAAGTATGTCCAAATGCATATTACATTGTTTACGAAACTCGTAATCTCTTACGTAGTGTTGCTCAGGATGGGACTCAGGTAGTGTTTACAAATAAAGACGTGAGTTGGCTATGATGAAACTATTCAGTAAATGGGTCACGGACACAACACCATCATCAGGGACACACACGGACGAGTGAAGTTTGAGAAAACCTAGCCCAAAGGTTTTCATTGTAAAAAGAAAAGGATTGGAGGAGAGGAAAAAACGGTCAGGAAAAGGGGCAAGAGGGGAGAAGCTGCCATCCATCCATGTGAGTTTAGAGAAGGGCAAAGGTAGAGTCGGGATTCGCAGAGGCTTCTGGTGCGGTTTTCTCTGGTCCCTAGGCATTCTCTCTGGATACCACGGCGACTGGCACTGAATTCCACCCGGGTTTTTCAACCTTGGCACCACGGACCTCGGAGCCAGGTGATTCTGGCCTCTCATTCAAGAGGACACCCACAGCATGGTGAGGACTGCATGTCCCCTTCTCACACTACTTGCTCAAGTCCTCAAGGATGGGCTGAGTGGCCCCCCGTCCACCTCCCAGAGAACTTACCACGTTGTGTAACTGTTCTGTGAACTTCTCTCTCTTTTCTGCCAGTGAGCCAAACTGAAGTTAGCAAGGTGGAAAGGGTGCGAGGAGACTCAGCAAATGGAAGCATGGGCCTCTGACATGGGAATTGGCAATTAGCTGCACAGACATAGAAGAAAACCCTCATTCCCAGAATTCCCATGTGATCTTTTTTTATCCGATCTCTGAGGTCAGACAGACCTGTGTTCCAAGCCTGCATCTTCAACTTGCTGCATAAAGAATGTAAATTCTCATAAACCAAGTAGAAATCTGGCAGCCACTAAACCAGCACTTTATTTTATAATTAAATGGTTTTCTTTGGCAGGAGGGGAGCTCCCTGAGGGGTTGGAAGCTCTTCTGTTTCTCAATCCACTTGTGAAAATTCATTACACTTTATTATTTATGTACTTTTTAAACATACAGGAAAGTTCTTACAAATTCTCTGCTTTGCCAGGTTTTGTGACAGGCCACGCAGGAAGGATGTCTACCCCAGAGCCAACAGTTGGCTGAAGTGGAGAAGCAGAATGGGGTGAGTTGCTCTAGCCAAAGAAATGCATTTCCCATACGAGACCTGCAGAACCAACTCAGTTCTCCAAACACTTTATAGGCCACACATCTGACCTGAGCGATATAGATACACTCATGTTCCTGGCAGTGTTTTCTTTGTTTTTAATTGTGGGGGGAAGGTCCTTCCTTGCACTTACTGTGTTTATGCTCTGACATGTGCTGATTTTGAAGAGGTTGACACATCCCACTCAGCACCAGAGGGAACACAAGAGCAGTGTCACAGATGGTCTTTTGGGGTGAATGCCACAAAAGTGGCTTTGAAGGACTCTGTTTATCAGCAAAGGACAGGCTGTGTGCCCCACCCTGAAAAGACTGGGTGGCCAAATGGAGGAAACTCGGAGCTGAAATTCGGGAGAGCCCGGGACGAGGCACGGTTCTAGGCTCGTGTGACCCTGAGCAAGTCTGCCACCGTCTCTGGGCTTTGGGCACACGCCGGTGTGAGTGGCAGAGCTGGACTTGGTGGGTGGTTTTCAGCCCTTGTCCGTGTCTGTGGCAGTCACAGGTAGCCACTGCTTCAGCACTGTGGCTCACGTGGCACATACCCCACCTCCATATCAGCCACAAGGCGGGTGCCTGGCCCACACCTGACCATCTGTGGATCCTCCACCTCTTGGGCACAGTAACCACATCTGTGGCCCAAGGCAGCCCGGGAGACCCCATACCTGCTCTGGAACCAGTGAGAATCACAGGCCCTCGTGCCCCTGGAACTCTGGGTACCAAGCTGCCAGGGCTGCAGGTGGGAGGGACCAGTCTGTGTGAGGATGAAGCCTGCATCAAAGGAAGCAGGCAGAAGAAAGAGAGAAGACTGCTGCTGTTATTATCTGAGCACCTGCATCCTACTATGCCTGAAGCTAGTCCTAAATCTGGCCTTTCGGTTCCTGAGCTACTGCCATTTATAACAGCAGCATTCTGACAAATACTATCGATTCCTCAGGGACCAAGGGGGGAGAAGTCAGGTGGGGGCTGGGGGGAGAAGGGCAGAAAAGTAAGAACAGATAAGGACTCCAAGCTCCAAGCTCAATGAGACCAGCTCCGGTGTGAGCCGGTGTGCATACTGTGTTTACATGTCAGATCAGATTTGCAAAAACAGCTGAAAACAAAGACAAACCACTAGAGTAGATGATCCAAGGAAACCTCTGGTCTGCCCTCGTATTATACTAAGGGTAAGGGTAAAGCAAGCAGAACTGCAAGGAAACATTTCTAATTAAGGGATGAAAAGGAAGGTAGAAAACTGGACAACCAAGTCAAAGTTTCCAGTATGCTGGGCCAGTCACTTCCTCCTCAGTGATCCCGCCATCTTCAGATGCACCTGTCTCAAGCACTGCTCTTATGCTATCATCACTGGAGAATATGATGTTGTTAACGCAATCCGGGTTTTCTTGGCAGCCAGATTCAGAGGGAAAGACATGCCCATTTCGGGCAGATACTCTGAGAAACGGCAGGGAATTGCATGGATCTCAGGAGTTTGGGAACAGACAGCAAAGAGCAGAGTGTCTGCGGAAGGAACAAGAAGGGTCTGGAAGTCTAGTGGGGACAAAATCTGAAATGCCTGTGGTCACCAGTGCTTGGAGCAATGGATTTACCCTTTGGGGGTGGGGGCAGCAACAAAGTGCTGAGTCCCACCTCAAGGTGGTCCCAGGGCATGGACTTGGGGTGCCCACAGCAGGGAGCAGGAAAGGTTCAAACTTTATTCATGTCTGCCAACTCTTCCCATCCCTCGTCCCCTCTTCCCCTCCCCTAACTGGGAGCACTGTGAGGAGGCGGGCTCCAGCTGACTTCCCCAAGTCCACCCCAGTCCTGGTCCAAAGCAGGTACTCGGAAAACATTTGAGGAGTGAACGAACGGATGTGAGCAAATGGTCCCTCATCTTTAACTCATTCAAACAGAGCAATGTTGTAGCACAGGGCCCAAGGTCATGAACTTTAGAAGCAGGCAAGACCCCCTGAATTCGGCCCAGGGCCCTGCTTCTCACAGCCTCTCACCTGAGACAGTAATTTATTTGTTTCCTCACCAAGAAAAATGGTAACACTCGCACCTAGGTCAAGTGTGGTTGAGACGTTTCAATGAAATAAAACTTGTAAGACTCACTATCGTGGTGCTTGGGGCCCATCAACATCATTCCCACTGCTAATATTATCATTAAAGAAAATTAGTGGGTCATCTTGTTCCATTCTGGGCACACCCCATGGGGCTTCTCAGACAGGAATATGCACCCACAAGTCCCTGGGGATCTTGCTGAGCTGCAGATTCTGATTCACGGCACTGGGGTGGAGCCTGGGGCTCTGCATTTCTAACAAGGGCCAAGCTGACGCCCTTGCTGCTGGTCTCAGAACCACACCTTGGGTGACGAGGCCTCCCACAACTGAGACATCAGAAATGAGGACGAGGCAATTTTCCACAGCTGAAAGTCACAGTTTAAGGTGAATTCTTGACAAAATAATATCACTGATTCCATCCCAGGAGGCCAAAGGAAAATCAAAAGGGATGGTGAGCAAGTGAAATCATCTTGAGTATTTCTTCTTAAGGAGTCATTTCCCAGGCCCCCTTCTAGCACAGGCAGCCTCCCCCCCCAGCCCAGAGCAGCCACTTGTCTGGGATGAAATGAAGCAAGCAGATGAGTCATTGGTGTGGCAGACATGGGCAGGAGTCCCCTGGAAGACAGTCCGCTTTCTGAACACCCACGACGGAGACAACTGCATCCATCAGAAAACTCCAAAGGCAGTAAAAACAGGCCGAGTAGCAAGCAAGGCCATGGAGCCTCCGGGGGACAGAAAGGCGAGTAAGGGTGACACAATACTTCTAGAATTATCGTCACTGGTTCTACATGAACCAGAAACACTCAGAGCCGTGGTTCTCAATTTTGGAGGCACCTGGCAAAACCTCAAAAATTCTGATTCTGGGTCCTAGCTGCCAGAGAATTTAATTGTTAGGGAGTGCAGCCCCATGGCACATCAACCTCCAATGTGATGTTTTGGATATTTGGAATCAGGTCAGGATTGGAATGCCATCAGTGCTGGGGGATGCTCACCCCTCTGCGCCTAGAGTCTCCCATCTATGAGATGAGAATAGAAACTAGATTCAGGATAATGGTGAGCCTCACAGATAAAAAGTGCCAAGACTCTACTCAGTATACGGCAGTCATTCCTGGGCATCTTCTTGCCCGAATAAGACCTCATCTTCTTTAACTTAGATCTTACCTAAAGTCCCGAGCCAATTTACCAGTCATCCACTTCGCAACTGCTTATTTTCCGAAGACGTTAGGCTTCAAATATCCCACTCGGCACATACACTGCCTACTCCCTTCTGAGCCAGCCTGTTCTTCTCCACATCCGCATCTTCTCTTCCACCATCACAAATATTGGTTGAGTGTTTATGGACCAGCTACCATACCTGGGGCTGGGGAAGGAACACTGAACATGATGGCCCTGTCTTCAGGAAGCCTGGTGGCAAGTGGGGAGACTGCCCTGGGACAAGCAAGGTCCAGATTCCCTTTTAAAGCGAAAGTTGGCAGGACAGGAACACACAGCTCCAGGCAGATTGATCTCTTCACTGTGTCTCCATGACACAATCACTCGGCCATTTCGTGCCTTGGTTTTCTCTGTAACATGAATGGCTCTTGTTCTCACCAGCCATCCTTCAGTGGGTAAGCGGGCCAAAAAGGTACTAAGGAACACTCCATCAAGTGGATCCAAAACTGCCCCAGACTTCCCTCCAACAGTCAGATCACTTCCCCAACAAAGGAAGAGAGAAGGAAGCAATGGCAAACAAAGCAAACAAGCCAGGCCAAAGGCAAACAAACTGTTTTGTGCGCTCTAGAGCTCAGCCAGAAACATTTAGTAAGGTCAGAATTTGCTCCACAACACTTAGGAACAGGAGATAGCATATTATTCTCATTTTTAAAAATAAAATTCTGGGGGCACCTGGGTGGCTCAGACGGTTAAGCGTCTGCCTTCGGCTCAGGTCATGATCCCAGGGTCCTGGGATCGAGTCCCGCATCGGGCTCCCTGCTCAGCGGGGAGCCTGCTTCTCCCTCTCCTTCTACTGCTCCCCTTGCTTGTGCTGTCTCACTCTATCAAATAAATAAATAAAATCCTTTAAAAAATAAATAAAATAGGGGCACCTGGGTGGCTCAGATGTTAAGTGTCTGCCTTCGGCTCAGGTCATGATCCTGGAGTCCCGGGATCGAGTCCCGCATCGGGCTCCCTGCTCGGCGGGGAGTCTACTTCTCCTCCCTCTGACCCTCCTCCTTCTCCTGCTCTCTGTCTCTCATTCTCTCTCTCTCAAATAAATAAAATCTTTATAAATTAATTAATTAATTAATTAATTAAAATAAAATAAAATTCTGATGACTTCTATTTATTCCAAACATGAGCAGAGTCAAGACTCTTACAATTGCAAGCAACAAAAATTCATCTCACACTGGCTTAAGAAAAAAAAAAGAGGGAGGAATGAGTTCAGGCCCTGCTACATCTAGACACTGAAATGATGTCATCAGAAATCTCTGTCTTTCGAGACTAATTTCCTCTCCTTTGGCTTCTTTCTTAGGCAGGTTTTTTTTCACACAGTGGGCCCAAAAGCATGAGACTCTATTCTATCAGCTCACTCCTCCAGTAGAAAACAGCTTCTCTTTCCCCATGGTGCCCCTACTCATGTCCCACCACCCAAAAGAGAAGAGAACAAACTTCAGGCCAACTAACTTAAATCAGACACCAATCATCGTATCTGTTGCCGGCCAGTGCCTTCACTCAGGCCTGGATAGACCCCCAGCCGGCCACAGGAACCCCCTGTGAGCGAGCTAGGTACTGCTTCCAAGGTAGGTAGGCACTCCAGGCGCTGTCCATGGTCTCTGGTCTCTCGCTCTGCAGCCCTGCTCCTCCAAGTACTCTCAACTGGCTCCTCTGGGGGCTCCATCTGCATGGCCCGCTTCACAGTTCTTTTGTTTCCCATAAAATATACCTGCTAATCCCTAACTAACTCTTCAGTGCATTCATTTTAAGCTAATGAAATATTGTTTAAAGAGTCTATGCAGGGGGCGCCTGGGTGGCTCAGTCGGTTAAGCGTCTGCCTTCGGCTCGGGTCATGATCCCAGGGTCCTGGGATCGAGCCCCGCATCGGGCTCCCTGCTCCACGGGAAGCCTGCTTCTCCCTCTCCCACTCCCCCTGCTTGTGTTCCCTCTCTCGCTGTGTATCTCTCTGTCAAATAAATAAATAAAATCTAAAAAAAAAAAAAAAAGAGTCTATGCAGAAACACAAACATGATAGAAAAGATACTGAGTAGGGACGCCTGGGTGGCTTAGTCGGTTGAGTGTCCAACTCTTGATTTCCACTCAGTTCATGATCTCAGGCTCATGAGATGGAGCCCCACATTAGGCTCCGTGCTGACTGGGGAGTTGGATGGAGATCCTCTCCCTTTCTCTCGGCCCCTCCCCGCCCCGGCATGCACTCTCTCTCTAAATAAATTAATTAAATCTTTAAAAAGAAAGAAAAGATACTGAGATTTCAACTGGGTGGTCCTACAAGTTTGGTTTTCTAGTTCTTACTTTCAAACATTCAAGGGCTAAATGGTTTGCTTCTCACCCCCAGTCTTGACCTTGGTTTCAAAAAACCATTAGCGGGAAGCTTTGACCTTTCTGGGCCTTGGTACTCTTCGACACTAATCAAGTTGGATGCGTCTTACGAATCAGACAGAAATATAAGTAGACAGGGGCGCCTGGGTGACTCAGTCGGTTGGGCATCTGACTCTTAGTTTCGGCTTGGGTCACAATCTCAGGGTCATAGGATTGAGCCCCGTGTCAGGCTCTGCACTCAGCGGGTGGTCTGCTGGGGATTCTCTCTTTCTCACTCTGCCCCTCCCCTGGCTCCTGCTCATGCTCTCTCTCTCTCTTAAAATAATAAATAAATAAATGGTTTTTTAAAGAGAAATGTAAGTAGACAGTATCTTACCTTTTAAAAGAGCAGTATAAAAAGAAAACGAGTGGACCATTTCCTTAAATATCACTTCCATTTGGAAACTCCCCTCTTCCCATCACAACTCACATACATAGTGCAACTATTATTAAAATAAGTAGGTTATTCAAGCAAATGTTCTAGAAGCATTATTCATAATAGCCAAAAAGTGGGAAAACCCAAATGTCCACTGACCAGTTGAAGGGATAAACAAAATGTGAAATGTTACTCAGCATAAAAAGAAATGAACACATTTACAACACAGATGAACCTCAAAAACATGATGCCAAGTGAAAAGAAGCCAGACACACTAGACTAGATTTTGTGTAATTCCATCCTGTGAAACATCTTTAGAAAAGGCAAATTCATAGAGACGGAAAGTAGATTAGTGGCTGTGTGGAGCTGGGGGTAGGGACAGAATGAACTGTAAACAGGCACAGGAGATCCTAATGAGGGGACAGAAACACCCTAAAACTGGACTGTGGTGTTACTATGCGACATAATAAAAAGATTGATATTTGGTCTTTGTCTCTGGTTCCTGGCACAGACTCCTAAAGTCCTTAGAATCTCTTGCATGATGACAGTGAATTTTGTACGCTAATAAGATGAGCTGGTGGGGGTGGGGGACCCTGCGATAGCTTCAGGTTGAGGGCTGGTGGTCAGAGAGACCAAGGGCATGATCAGAAGGTTGCAAGTTTCAGCCCCAGCCCACGGAAGGAAAGAAGAGCTGAAGACTGAGTAACTCACCAATAACCAATGATTCACTCAGTCCTGACTCCGTAGGGGAACCTCCATAAAGACCCCTAAACGGTGGGGGTTCAGGGAGGTCGGCAACCATATCAAGGACCTGGGAGGTCGGCACACACTCCTTCCCACATACCCTGCCCTGGGCATCACTTCCATTTGGCTGTTCCTGAGCTGTGTCCTTATGATAAACCGGTAATGGTTAAGTAAAGTGTCTTCCTGAGTTCTGTGAGTCATTCTAGTGAATTATCTAACCTGAAGATGGGGATGTGGGAACTCCAATTTATAGCTGGTCAGTCAGAAGTGCAGGTGACAACCTGAGACTTATAACCAGTCTCTGACCTGAGGACATTATTGTGGGTGAGCCCTTAACCTGGGGGTCTGCACTAACTCCGGGTAGTCAGTGTCAGAATGGAACTGAACTGCAGGACACCCAGGGGATGTCCAGAGAGTTGGCAAATTGGTTGGTATGGGAGAGAAACGCACACATTTCATGCCAGAAATGTGAGTAAAAACGGTTCATTGCACAACTGAGTAAAATTACTAAAAATCACTGACTGTACACTTAAAATGGGTGAATTTTGCAGTATGTAAATTACATTTCAATAAGGTTGTTTAAAAAAATAAACCTGCCAGGAAATAGACAAATGATATGAGGTGTTGCACATGTTGTCCCAAAACACAATGTTCAGGGACCCAGCTACCTGTATTGGCAGGAAGTCCAAACCGCCCCCCAAAGATACTCCAACACCCTCTATTTTCATTAGTGTCAGGGAGGGAAGGGTCAGTCCTGCTCATGCCTTTCTCCAAGAACAAATTAGACTCACGCCCTTTGAGACCATGGATGAGCCCAGTGTGGAACCCCACTCCACCAACACTATGCCCCACCCCACAGTGGCCCAGACCCCCACTACCTCAGGGACCAAACCCCTTAACCTTGCTCAAGCTGCAAATTCTTGGGGCATAGACCTCCCACAGCAACCTACACCCAGCACTTCAATGTACTCCCAGTTCCACGTCAGACCCAAACTCCAGGGGTCCTGCCACTCACCCACTATGCAGGTTGCCAGATTTAAAAAGTAGGGGATGCTCCATTCAATTTTAAGGTTTCAGATAAACCTATATTTTTTTCAATATAAATATATCCCAAATATTGAATGGGACATATTTATAATAAAAAATTATCATTTATCTTGCAACCCTCCATAAGGGAATGAATGAGATGGTTCTAATGAGATCTACTTTTATTCACTAAATCTGGCAACACTACCCCCCCCACACAGCTATTTTTATCTCCTGGGACTCTTTTTCTTCCCTGCTTCTGGATCTTTGTTGGAGCCCAGCCCACACACACAGTAGGTCTTCTTAACTTCAATCCCAGGGTGAGGCAGTTGTATTATCAACCTTTTCCCTTCCAGAAGTTTCCAGGGCTTCTTAATGTTAGTCAGACTGCCTTCCCCTAAGCTCTACATTGCAAAGGCCAGGGCAGCCTTGCTAAGTGCAATAAAAACTCCACTTTCCCATTGTCCCCTGAGCCAGCAACACCTCCTCACCTCACACTGGTACGACTCAGAGGAACTTCAAGGGACAAAAGCATCTGTAACTCTGTATCTACGCAGAGACCAAATGGCAGCTTCTCTTGCTGAAAAGAAAAGTTAGCACATGCCCTATCTTCATGCAGGACCAGCACTTGGCTCGGGAGATTCTTGTTAGCACTGATATTTGCAATTTCTACAGCACCTACGCTGTGCCAGGCTGTGAAGTCAGGAACCCGGAGCCCTGTGAGGACCACAGCAGGAAAGGGGACTAATATTTACTGAGAGTGTACTGAGCACTGGGCACCATTCCAAGGGCTTTCAATGTACCAATGTGTTCAATTTCATGCTTATTTCATTCCCTTCACACCCTTGGATGAAGAAACTGCTTATTATCCACCTTTTACAGATAGGAAAACAAAGGCACAGAGCAGGTAAGAAACCATGCCCAAGACAGGCACCTGGTGAGTAGCCACATGCTTAACCACGCAAGTTCTAGGAATCAACCACTGACTGACCAAATATTGGTCCAGGAAGCATATGTCATCCTTCGTAAAGGGCTTGCGTGATGGGATCAGATCGTGGGGCATTCAGACGTGGATTGTACCACCCACAAACTGGGCATCATCCGAAACACCATCCAAAACGGCCACTACTTACGGGGAACTGGCTTCATGCCAGTCACTGGGCTAAACCTACCACGTGGATCTGAAAGTCTGAAAGGATGATGTCACTTGCTCCTTTAATTTTATTTCATCTTCGAAACCGCAGAGCAATCATCCTCATTTCACTGAAGCTGATACTGAGGGTCAGAGAGGCAAGATGGGAGCCAGAAGCCAGAGCTCTCCACTATGGCCCAATGATAGAATCTGTAAGATGGGGCTGGGGAAAGAGCCTCAGTCATTTCATAATAAAAAATAAATTGTTAAAGGATTTGAAAGTTTAAACCATTTTAAAAAGGAAAAGCTAGCATTTGTTTAAAAAAAAGAAAATAATCAAAGCTGGAAGTCTGAAGAAGACCACAGTCTGTCTGGCTTTATGTGTCCATGACTGGATAATGATTGGGTGTTCAGTACACATACAATAGAATTAATCTCATTAAATGGGACAAGAGTGATTGTTGCTGCCTAGAAAAAAAAAAAATCTTAATAATTATACATTCCCCTCTAAAATGAAAGGTCAGGCTGTCCTATCCAGTGAAACTGTCACACAAGCCATTAGCCATTTAAGCCAACGAAGTTCTGTCTTCAGTGTTTTGATTGACTTCAAAAGCTGTTCTTAATGCCCGGTGCCTCCCTCTTCCATGTCCGGTACATGTCGTGCAAGGAACAGACCCAGCCTAGACACGTACAAACCACTGGCCCAGGCAAGTCCTTTAAGAGCAAAGACACTGAATCTGAGACACACTGTCCCTTTGTCATTTGGAACCTGCAGCGTCCCCCCTTGCCAAATGCCCAAAGACAGCTCAAGCAAAACTCATGGACTGAGCAAATTAACACCACTCTTGGGATCCACCTGTGGTCTTGTACAACAGGCATTCTTGGGGATCCTGAGCTTTTGTTGAACAAATCCCCATTTTTGTGCTTTTCTCTGAAAGCCCTTACTGGAATTCATTTCTCAGAAGTGACAATTCCTCTCTTGGAATTAATCTGCAAACAAAACGGGCTGTGTTGAGGGGTACAGGAATGAGGGGAGAGGAAGTGCCTTCCAGTGTGAACAGTATTAATGTAATCATAACAACATATATTGACTAGAGTTTTGGTTAAAATCTGTGGTAATGAGGGGCGCCTGGGAGGCTCAGTCAGTTAGGCATCTGCTTTCGGCTCAGGTCATGATCCCAGCGTCTTGGGATCAAGCCCCACATTGGGCTCCCTGCTCAGCGGGGAGCCTGCTTCTCCTTCTCCCTCTGCCTGCCTGTCTGCCTGCTTGTGATCTCTGTCTCTGTCAAATAAATAAACAAAATCTTTAAAAAAAAAAATCTGTGGTAATGATATTGTCATAGGGTGACACAGAAGGATAGGGAAGCTAAATCCTCACTCTCTATGGTGGGAAACCCACAGATGACATCTAATATGTGGAACCAAGTAGACCCGGAGGCGGAATGCCATCCAACGGGACAAAACGCAGACCTCCCCTGTCCGACTGTCTTCCTAGGGCCGCTGGTGATCACGGGGACAAGAGGCTTTTGTAAGTCACGCTGCATGGTCACCAAACAATAACAACAAAGGCTAGTAATGCGACAGGACCTGATAACCTTTTAGAGAAGAGAGAAGGACAGAAGCAACCTGCTGGGCACCACGCTGAAAGCTTTAAGTGCATATGTCACCAAGTCCCACAGCCCTGCGTGGTTGCTGCCACTGCCCACAGGCTTTGGTGGTGGGAAACAGCCTCTGAGAACCTAGCTGCATTTCCCAGGCCACACGGCAAGCTGGAGTCAGGATCACATTCCAGAGCCCTCTGCATCCTGACCTGTGGTTTGCCTGCACTGTGGGGCACAGAGCACACTCCTCTGTGGGTGAAGGCACAGGGCAAATACAACTGAGAATCACTTTCTGGTTTTAAGGTAAAAATGCCTCCATTCTGGGCGCCTGGGTGGCTCAGTTGGTTAAGCGACTGCCTTCAGCTCAGGTCATGATCCTGGAGTCCCTGGATGGAGTCCCGCATCAGGCTCTCTGCTCGGCAGGGAGTCTGCTTCTCCCTCTGACCCTCCCCCCTCTCGTGTGCTCTCTCTCATTCTCTCTCTCTCAGATAAATAAATAAAATCTTTAAAAAAAAAATGCCTCCATTCTGCTAATGTATCACAATAGCTATTAATATGTTTTCTTTCATAAGCACATATCTAAAAAAAAAAAAAAACCAGGGGCGCCTGGGTGGCTCAGATGGTAAGCGTCTGCCTTCAGCTTAGGTCATGATCCCAGGGTCCTGGAATCGAGCCCCGCATCGGGCTCCCTGCTCTGCAGGAAGCCTGCTTCTCCCTCCTCCACTCCCCCTGCTTGTGTTCCCTCTCTCGCTGTGTCTCTCTCTGTCATATAAAAAAAAAAAAAAAAAAACCATCTAGCAGGTGCTACATTCATGGCTCCAGACCCCATAAGGGGCAAGTTAATGACTCATTTAGTAACCCCCATGATGTTCCTTAACATTTAAAATGAAATGGACAAAGTCTTTTATGTGCTATAAAAGAAAAAAGCAGCCCAACAGGTGCATTAAAAGGCTGTATTTTACAAATGCATTTCTGTTTATAATTATTGGCATTTGTGCTTTAATGCATGATGAAAATCCTTCTGCTTAACACACTGAACGTCTCTCGAGGGAGGGAGTAAAAAAAAAAAATCAAGTCTGCCTTGAAACCAAACTACCTTTTCAAACAGCCTGAGTTTCCCAGTAGTTTCCCTGAGTTGCCCTTACATCTAGGAGGTGATTTTGGACTATGAACAACACCCCTCTCTTTCTTTTTTAAAAGCTTATTTATTTATGTTTTTAGTAATCTCTACACCCAACGTGGAGCCCAAACTCACGACCCCAAGAGTCTTGCTCTTCCGACCAAGCCAGCCAGGCACCCCAACTCCCTTCGCTTTCTTAATAAAGAGCTGACTTTTCAGCTAAGAGGTCCCCTCCTGCAGGAAGCCTGCACTGACTGCAACCAGGCACCAGTGACCAATGCCTCCTGAATGCCTGGAGCATTTATTACACACAACCCCTAGTTCTTCCATTGAACAAGTAATTGTGTGAGCACCTACCCATTCCAATTACTGTGCTCATGCAGGGAACAGAGCATGGAGAAGACAGAGAAGAGCCCTGCTCTCCTGGATCTTACCCAAATAAATAAACAACAAGATACTATCAGTTGTGTTAAGAACTATGGTAAAAATAAACCAGTTGATACCACCGAAAGTTACTGGGATGAGGGCGGTGGTATGCTGATAAATGTTGAACCACCAGCTCTCCTGGGGGGTGAGGGGAGGCCCTAATCAGAGGGTTTCTCATTTCTTTTGGGTAAACACCCCTCATCGTTGAGTTCAGGCTAGCACCATGGCATCACGGGGCAGGGACTTGGGAGGATGGGTGCTGCAGTGCTCCATTCCACGAGAGCACCGCCATATGGAGAGGAGCGCTGCATAACCTCAAGAGCACAGAAAATATTAAAATGTAGTAAAATAATTCGAAAGTAATGAATCTGGAGTATTCATCATCTTTGTTTTTAATGCGATTTACTTCATCATAACTTCATACAACTTCATTATTTAAAGAGAGAGAGCGTACACAAGCAGGGGGTCAGGGTGGGAGGGACAGATGGAGAGGAAGAGAGAGCATCTTAAGCAGGGTCTACACCCAGCATGGAGCCTGACACGGAGCTCAGTCTCACAACCCTGAAATCATGACCTGAGCCAAAATCATAAGTTGGATGCTTAACTGACTGAGCCACCCAGGCGCTCCTATATAACTTCATTTTTAATAGTGACTATGCTTATTTCGCTCAGTCAAACAGAGAAAGACATGTATCATATGACCTCACTGATATGAGGAATTCTTAATCTCAGGAAACAAACTGAGGGTTGCTGGAGTGGGGGGTGGGGTGGGAGGGATGGGGTGGCTGGGTGATAGACACTGGGGAGGGTATGTGCTATGGTGAGCGCTGTGAATTGTGTAAGACTGTTGAATCACAGATCTGTACTTCTGAAACAAATAATGCAATATATGTTAAGAAAAAAAAAAAGAAGATAGCAGGAGGGGAAGAATGAAGGGGGGGAAATCGGAGGGGGAGACGAACCATGAGACGATGGACTCTGAAGAACAAACTGAGGGTTCTAGAGGGGAGGGGTGTGGGAGGATGGGTTAGCCTGGTGATGGGTATTGAGGAGGGCACGTTCTGCATGGAGCACTGGGTGTTATGCACAAACAATGAATCATGGAACACTACATCTAAAACTAATGATGTAATATATGGTGATTAACATAACAATAAAAAATAGTGACTATGCTTGACAAGCAGCTTACAACACTCTTGAAAATTTAATAATCAACTCTCTTGAGCCAGACAGGCAAGCTCCAACACACGACATTAATGAGGGGGACAGAGAAGGGCTGTTCTGAGCAAGTGACTTTTACAATAAGACCAGAGAGAAGGGGAGGAGCCAGTCATACAAAGATGCTGATGTGCGAGGGGCACTAGCGGAGTGACCTGACGGGGAATGCAAACCCTAAAGAATTACTTTAGGGAAAACATAGTTGTAATCAGCTAAATAAATAAAAATCGTATGTGTTCATGTACAAAGGCCTAAAAGGACACCCACTAAAGAGCTAAGATTCATCACATCTGCAGAGTAAAAAAGAGGATAAGAAAATTTGTACTTCCTGCTTCATATATTTGGGGTTTTTTTAAGATTTTATTTATTTATTTGAGACAGAGAGAGAGCACAAGCGGGGAGGAGGATCAGAGGGAGAAGGAGAAGCAGACCCCCCACTAAACAGGAAGCCTGACGCAGGACTCGATCCCAGGACCCTGAGATCATGACCTGAGCTGAAGGCAGACACTTAACCAACTGAGCCACCCAGGCACCCCTGCTTTATTTATGTGGCTAGCATCTGAATATTTTGACAGGCATGTATATGTTATTGCTTCTTAACACACAAAAAAAGGAGAAATATAAAGGAAATATAATCAGCATCTCTGTCACTGGGGTTTCAGTGACTAAGGGCATTTGCAACAAGTAATGTCCTTGACTGTCCTGCCTCCCTTAACTGAATTCTCTGAAAGGCTTCAACGTTGCTTGGGCATTTTTCTCTCTGAAACGCTCAGCTTTAACAAAATTCTGGGTAGAAGTAGAACCATGAGTCACAATTACAGGAAGGTTTTAGAAATATTATGTAAAAATTACCTAAGGCAGCTTGGCTAAAACTTGCACAAGCAGGAATGATTCACCCCAATCAGTAACTGGGTGAGGAGGGAAGAAGAGCGGAAACCCTCATGGGTCATTTTGTTTAATATCATCCCATGCTGCCCATATCCAGAATGCTGGGATAAATCTTCGCTTTCTGATTAAACAGATTTACATTTGTCACCACAGTCGGGTTTGGTTCCAACAGCCAGGCACGTAAGGCCCTTCCTGGATTCTCACACACTGAGGCCGCCATTTTGAAGAACAGTGTTCTCCTGCTTTCAAGTATAGGGAAAAAAATACATCAAGCACAATTTTATAAGGATAATAGAAAAGCCCAGTGGATGTCTGTCTGGTGGCATTTGCCAAGAGAGTCATATTTATAACTATGCTTATCCATCTAACCCTTCTCAGTATTTTCGATAAAATCACATCACATCAGATGTCACCTGAAGCTTCTACTTCTTCACACCTTTAACCAGACTCGGCCACTTTTCTCCCGTCACTGTTTTCACCAACTGCCTGAAGCTGAAGACAATCCTGTCTTCCCTAAAGCCAAGATTCGTTTGGGCATTTCTGTACTTTCTATTCTATTTTACATTAAACCTGCCTTTCCCAAATTTCAGTTATATTTGTAGCATCTTCATGGTGATGACCAGATCGGTTTACAACCGGTCTTAAAATTGACTTAACATTTTTAAGAGTACATCTTTTTAAACTTAAGTATTTTTTTTAAAGATTTTATTTATTTATTTGAGAGAGAGAGAATGAGAGAGAGAGAACACCTGAGAGGGGATAGGGTCAGAGGACGAAGCAGACTCCCTGCCGAGCAGGAAGCCCGATGTGGGACTCGATCCCGGGACTCCAGGATCATAACCTGAGCCGAAGGCAGTCACCTAACCAACTGAGCCACCCAGGCGCCCAAGTAAGTATTTTTTAATGGAAAATGGATATCTCTTTCTAAAAATGCAAAAACAGTACCACTTGTTGTATTAGGATCTGCTGTTTTGTGGCAGAAACAAACAATCCCAAATTCTCAGTGTCATTACACATTAGAAATTCATTTCATGACTGACCCAAGTCCACCACCATCCAGGCTACCCTCTCCAGTACCGAAGTCCTCTGTAGACCCAGAACTCCAGACTACATTCACCTGACACTTGCCAAACCAATATGTGATTCTACAGTCACTGACTGGAGAGCTAAGCACTGGCTACTGAATGCTTTCCCATCTAAGTGTCAACCATGCCCTCAGTTCACATTTCATTGGCCAAAGCAGGTCACATGACCATGCCTGACTTCAAGAGGAACACAATCCTCCTGTGTGTCCAGAAGTAGCAGAGACCAGACAGTGGTGAGTCATGGAAACGCCTGCCCATGTACATCATGAGAGGTCAGTAAATCCAAAAATAAATATAAGAATGAGCAATGCTGTTAAATTCTAGCTTGATGCTGTTGCCTGCCAAAGGGAGAAGAGCCAGAGACAGAAAGGTGTTAAAGAAATACAAGCAGAAGAACCCCTCTAACATGCCATGGAGGACAGTAATTCCAAAAACAAATGCAATGAAAATGAACGAATAGTATTTTAAAGATTGAGATGATATAGTCAAAGTGACTAGCTCATTGCTTATGACTAAGGACTAATTCCATCACTTTAATTATTATTATTATTATTATTATTACTTTAAAGATTTTATTTATTGGGGTGCCTGGTTGGCTCAGTCATTAAGTGGCTGCCTTCGGCTCAGGTCATGATCCCAGGGTCCTGGGATCGAACCCCACATCGGGCTCCCTGCTCAGTGGGGAGGCCTGCTTCTCCTTCTCCCACTCCCCCGCTTGTGTTCCCTCTCTCACTGTCGAATAAATAAATAAAATCTTAAAAAAAAAAAGAGTTTATTTATTTACTTGAGAGACAGAGAGAGAGAAAGAGAATGAGCCTGGGGAGGGGCAGAGGGAGAAGCAGACTCCCCGCTGACAGGGAGCCTGACGCGGGGCTCGATACCAGGATGCTGAGATCACCACCCAAATGGAAGGCAGATGCTTAACCGACTGAGCCACCCAGGTGCCTCTAATTATTATTATTAGTTCCATTCAGAGATGCAGGACACACATACTCATTGCAATAGTTATGGAAACTGTCCAGCAACATTGAAAAACTCATACACTACGTGAAAAAATGCAAACTGCAAAAATGTAACCACGAGATAATTGCTTCATAAAAATGTGTACTTGACAATGGAGTACCATCCAGCCTTAAGAAGGAAATCCTACCACTTGCAACAACATGGATGGGCTTTGAGGGCATTACGCTGAGTGAAATAAAACAGATGCAGAAAGACAAATTCTGCGTGATCTCACTGATACGTGGAATCGAAAATGGTCAAACTCACAGAGGCCAAGGGCAGCATGGTGGCTGCCAGTGGCCAGAGTTGCAGAAAATGAGATGTTACTATGAGGGCACAAAGCTCACTCACATAGAAAGAGCAAGTTCTACAGATCTAACATACAGCAGGGTGACGATAGCTGATGGTACTGTATGCTTGAAATCTGCTGGGAGTACATCTTAAGTGTTTTTACCACCAAAACAAAGGGTGACTATGTGGGGTGATGGATGTGTAATAGCCTGACGGCAGTAATTGTTTCACAATGTATATGTCCAGCAAAACATCACATACTCTTTAAACATGAACAATATTTATTTTTAAAATTTAAAAACATAGAAATATGTATATAAGGACTAGGAGGAAAGTCCTGTTTATGGAGTGTCTGTGTACTGGTCCCTGTGCAAAGTGCTTTCAGCTTCACTGGGTCATTTAATCCTCAGAATTACCACAAGAAGGGCACCTGGGTGGCACAGTTGGTTAGGCGTCCAGCTCTTGATTTTGGCTCAGGTCGTGATCACAGAGGTCATGAGATTGAGCCCTGTGTTGGGTTCCATGCTGAGCACAGAGCCTGCTTGAGATTCTTTTTCCCTCTCCCCACCACCGAAAGAAAGAAAAGAAAAGAAAGAGAAAAGAAGGAAAAGGAAAGAAAAGAAAAGAAAAAGAATTACCATAAGCTAGGTGCTACAACCTACAGATTACTAATGAGGTAATGAGGTCACCAGAAGGACTAAAAAGGACAGAAGGACCAGTGAGGTCACAGAAGGACTAAAAACTAGCCCACACTATAGAGCTTGTTCCTGAAAGAACAGAGATATCAACACAAGCCTGATGCTCAAGCCTGGGCCCCAGAGGGTTCATTTTAATTTCCATCATTTTAATTGCTTGCCCTCCAAGAACTCATATATGCAGAATGCATTGTATCTCTTTATTTGCCATCAAATGATTTTGAATCGAAGCCCTCATTCTGCTGGGCTGGTAAGAAATTCAGCCCTAATTAGTCTTAGTGTTTCACTAAAACCACAGCCATTAACCACCATCACCTGCTCCTTTAGGACCATGCACAGGGGCTAGAAAATTTCCAGCACCAACTGGGAAGCTGCCCAGAGTCTGGCTGTCTGTCCACAGTAGCTGCAGCCAGAAAGACCATGTCTGCCTTCAGCTTCACACACTCTGCCTCTTACACACCAAGTGCAGCACCAGGCATCTCTGGAATGCCCATTGCCCCTGCCTAGGACACAGTCCCCCCTTCACCTTATTCAAGTAAAGGTGGCCACCCCTCTCTAAGACCTTGTGGTGGGGAGAGTTTCCAAAGAACAAGGCTTGGGATTCTGCTCAGGATCCCACTGAGAACAAAGGCTTTCCTCTCCTGCCCCAATCTATGGAATTTCTTCTTAAATCTGGGTAAATCCTTGCATCTCCCATCAGCATTCCTCCTCTCCTCCAACCCATTCTTTGGTGGGTTTCCACCAGGAGCCACAAGTCAAATGGCTTCAGGGCCCAGGAGAGCATGCAAATGCGTGAAGTCAGCAGGCAAAATGAACACCACATGGTCCATGGAAAGAAGGGAGCTGCTCCTCAGCACCTGCCCAGAGCTGTCTTAGGAGAATTTTAGGATCAGAATTGCCAGTTTCCTGGAGATCTCAGAAATCCAGATGCTTAGGTGAAATGGTACTATCTTTAAAATGCTATATGGGGGGGCGCCTGGGCGGCTCAGTTGGTTAAGCGACTGCCTTCAGCTCAGGTCATGATCCCGGAGTCCCTGGATCGAGTCCCACATCTAGCTCCCTGCTCAGTGGGGAGCCTGCTTCTCCCTCTGACCCTCTCTCCTCTCATGCTCTCTCTCACTCTCTCTCTCTCTCAAATAAAAAAAAAATGCTATACAGGGGGGTGCCTGGGTGGCTCAGTCGTTAAGCATCTGCCTTCGGCTCAGGTCATGATCCCAGGGTCCTGGGATTGAGCCCCGAATCGGGCTCCCTGCTCAGCGGGAAGCCTGCTTCTCCCTCTCCCACTCCCCCTGTTTGTGTTCCCTCTCTCGCTGTGTCTCTCTCTGTCAAATAAATAAATAAAATCTTTTAAAATAATAATAATAATAAACAAATAAAAATAAATAAAAAATAAAATGCTATACAGGTCCACTAGAAGTGCCTTTCAGGCTACAGCGTGCCCTATGAAGGTCAGTTTGTGATCCTTGTCTAACTTAGGCTATGAAAAAAGAAACTGGGAGAGTAAAGTGTTCATACAATTCCTGCTTCCTGCAGTACCAGAGCCTTCCCACAAAGAAAGAAAAGCTAAAACCTTCTCCCTACCTGAATGGGAAAACAAAGAGAAGAAAAACATTACAAATGTCACAAAAAAAAAAAAAAAAAAAAATCCTGCTACATTTCCATTATTGCCTTATTTGTACAAGCTATAGAAATTCAAAGACTATTTTGCCTCCATAATCTAACACGTTATTTATCCAGATTCTTTTTTGGTTACAAGTGATAAGAAAACAACTAGCTAAGACACGAAGAGATTTTATTGCTTATATAACTAAAAAGGGTAGATGTGGCTTTGGGCTCCATTTTTATAGATAATTCAGACACTGTCACAAAATCTTGGTTTCCCGCCATCTCAATGAATTGGCTTCTCCATCTACACATGGTGGCAAGCCAGTGGCAGCCTGGAACTTGCTTCCAGGTTCAAATATGAATGACAGTCTCTGTCCCAGGACTCCTTCCTGAGGCTCCTTGCATTCCACTGGATCTGATTTGCATCCCTGAACCAATCACTAAGGCCAAGAGATTAGGAGCTGGTGACTGACCTCACTCCAGGTCCTGCTCCACCTGGGAACTCCAGGCACCCTACCCAAGCACACAGTGGAAGCTGAAGGCAGGCTTGCCGAAAGAGACTTGAAAAATGAACAAATGGGTGCTGAGAAGGCAGAGGATATTCACCATAAGAGGCCTGGAAAGCCCTCACTCAGCAACCTGTTTTGCACAGCTGCTTAAGAGAAGCTTAACAGTTTGGAAGCGGAGCAGAACGACAATCCCCCCCAATCACTGACAGTTTCTAGCTACATAATCTGCAGGGGCCGGTGCAAAATAAAAACGTAAGGTGTCTCGTTCAAAAGGTAGGAGGGGAAATGCTGTTACAGGTACCAAAAGAGAAAGCTTTCCCTTTACTCTGTAGTCTCTCAACTGATCACAGTATCTTTTATTCGCTATATAATATCCTAAGGAAAACCTAAATTTTACATTGTGAGCATGAATTTTACTGCTTCTCTTTCCTTTATGCAATGTCAGTTTAAATGCAAATAGAAGAGCGTTTCACTCCTCTGCAGAATTACCAAAATTACACAATTTGTATTTTGCAGCTCACATGTGCACCTGCATCTCATTTCTACCAGAACAGTCGAAACGCAGCACAAAACTAGCTCAGCTGTCTGTATCTCACTTTTTGAGACCTGCGTGTTCTACCACACTGTTTACCTTCCACTACTGATGAGTAAGGTAGACTGGAAGGAAAAGGAACTCTGGACCGCCCCCACCCTTCTTGTTCCTTCCAATGCATCACCTTCAGCATAAACGGTTGGCTTATCAGGGGAAGTGAGAAAAGAAATGATGGGGCCCTTGGTCGTTTGTGTTTCTTCCAACAACACTGCCTTCTTCCTGCCTTTAAAGCAGGCTCTGGTTCGAATAAGGTAATTAGCCTCCCAAGGCCACCCGTGTCCCTGCTTACTCAGTCGTGGATGTAAGGTGCTCATCTTGTACTCCCTTGGAGGCTTGCTGACCCCCGTGGAGGGTGGGTCGAATGGAATTCTGTGCTTATGGGCATCATAACAGCTACGTGCAAATGAGACAGACAGGAGCTGCAATAGATACACACTCGATCACGAGTGTCTCCTCTGCTCACACAAACATGTCGTTGTCCCGTTGGCCTTCATTTACAAAACACAAGTTCGAAGACTAAATTGCTAAGAGTTTCAAGGTGGCGACAGCAGGGCATTTAACCAAGCGCAGGGCCCCTCTGAGAACACGACCTCAGAGGGACAACTGTCCGTGAAGCCAGCCCTGACTTCAGGAGACACGGCAGTCGTCATGCTGACACAGATGTCCTCTGTGTTATTGCAGATATTTCAACCCCCTCATCACCACCCGAAACAAAAGACTCAACAGACTCAAAAAGTAGTAGTTTAAAATAGTCTGGCCAATAGACAGGAAAATAAAAGCTCTATAAAAGCCAACGCTAAACCCTACAACATTGCCTATTTGGCTAATTATATGTTGTTCTGCTCCCTAATGCTCCTTACATTCATCATCATTGAGACGGTACAGATCGAGCTGTGCCGCATGTTTGTTTCTCGTGGGTCAATGTCCAGAAACAAATCAAGTGACTCTGTGTACCTTTGCGTAAGAAGTTTGGAAAGGAGACTGGGCCCGTGAATCAAGGCCCCGGGGATCTATCACTGACAGGTCGTTCACAAAAGAAATGACTCATGTTGAGTGCCTTTGGAACAAATTAGCTTTTATTTATAAAGCACCTCTGTAGCTCTTGCTCAACACCGGCAACTGTTGTAAACATTTCACAAATTTATTAATCCCCAGGAAAATTCTAAAAGGTAAGAAACCATCACTATGCCCATCATATAGGTGGTCAAACTAAAGTACAGAGAGATTTATTAACACCTGGCAACACAGCTTGACAATCGTCAAGGGGCAATTGTGGTGGTCAAAAAGTTCAAGTTCTAAGAGAATCGATTAGTCCTGTTTGTCCCACCAGGCATAACACAACCTGCCCAGTAGGAGTAACCTTTACTCAGCTGGTCTGAAACTAACAGACCATTCCTCTGCCCCACTGGCTCCCAGCGCTGACTATATCTTGTAAGAACCTGGACAGCTCTTAAATATCAGGATGCCCTGGCTCAGCCCAAAATAGTTGGGACCCTAATGCTGGCAAAATCTGAGGCAAGAGTCCAAACTGAGGTATACATTATCAGAAGTGTCAATATTTCAGTTACAGGGCGCCTGGGTGGCTCAGTCGTTAAGCATCTGCCTTCGGCTCAGGTCATGATCCCAGGGTCCTGGGATCGAGTCCCACATCGGGCTCCCTGCTCGGCAGGAAGTCTGCTTCACCCTCTCCCACTCCCCCTGCTTGTGTTCCAGCTCTCACTCTCTCCCTGTCAAATAAATAAATAAAATCTTTAAAAATATATATATTTCAGTTATAAATTATTATGGGGGAAAAACTGAGAGCTTTCCCCCTAAAGTCAGGAACACGGCAGGGATGTCCACTATCACCACTGCTATTCAACATAGTACTAGAAGTCCTATCCTCAGCAATCAGACAACAAAAAGAAATAAAAGGCATCCAAAACGGCAAGGAAGTCAAACTCTCATTCTTCACTGATGACATAATACTCTGTGGAAAACCCAAGAGACTGCACCCCAAAATTGCTAGAACTCATATAGGAATTCAGCAAAGTGGCAGGATATAAAATCAATGCACAGAAATCAGTTGCAGTTCTATACATTAACAATGAGAAAGAAGAAAGAGAAATTAAGGAGTCGATCCCATTTACAATTGCACCCAAAACCGTAAGATACCTAGAAATAAATCTAACCAAAGAGGCAAAGGATCTGTACTCAGAAAACTATAAAATACTCACGAAAGAAATTGAGGAAGACACAAATAAATGGAAAAGCGTTCCATGCTCATGGACTGGAAGAACAAATATTGTAAAGCTGTCAATGCTACCTAGAGCAATCTACACATTTAATGCAATCCCTATCAAAATACCATCCACTTTTTTCAAAGAAATGGAACAAATAATCCTAAAATTTGTATGGAACCAGAAAAGACCCCGAATAGCCAAGGGAATGTTGAAAAAGAAAAGCAAAGCTGGCGGCATCACAATTCCGGACTTCAAGCTCTATTACAAAGCTGTCATCATCAAGACAGTATGGGACTGGCACAAAAACAGGCACATAGATCAGTGGAACAGAATAGAGAGCCCAGAAATGGACCCTCAACTCTATGGTCAACTAATCTTTGACAAAGCAGGAAAGAATGTCCAATGGAAAAAAGTCTCTTCAACAAATGGTGTTGGGAAAATTGGATAGCCACATGCAGAAGAATGAAACTGGACCATTTCCTTACACCACACATAAAAATAGACTCAAAATGGATGAAAGACCTAAATGTGAGACAGGAATCCATCAAAATCCTAGAGAAAACAGGCAGCAACCTCTTCGACCTCAGCCACAGCAACTCTGTCCTAGAAACATCGCCAAAGGCAAGGGAAGCAAAGGCAAAAAATGAACTATTGGGACTTCATCAAGATAAAAAGCTTTTGCACAGCAAAGAAAAGTCAACAAAACCAAAAGACACCGAAAGAATGGGAGAAGATATTTGCAAATGACATAGCAGATAAAGGGCTGGTATCCAAAATCTATAAAGAACCAAACTCAACACCCAAAGAACAAATAATCCACTCAAAAAATGGGCAGAAGACTGAACAGACATTTCTCCAAAGAAGACATCCAAATGGCCAAAAGACACATGAAAAAGTGCTCAACATCGCTCAGCATCAGGGAAATCCAAATCAAAACCACAATGAGATACCACCTCACACCAGTCAGAATGGCTAAAATTAACAACAAGCCAGCAAACGACAGATGTTGGCGAGCACGCGGAGGAAGGGGAACCATCCTACACTGTTGGTGGGAATGCAAGCTGGTGCAGCCACTCTGGAAAACAGTATGGAGGTTCCTCAAAAAGTTGAAAATAGACTACCCTAGGACCCAGCAATTGCACTACTACGTATCTGCCCCAAAGGTACAAATGTGGTGATCTAAAGGGGCACCTGCACCCCAATGTTCATAGCAGCAATATCCACAATAGCCAAACTTTGGAAAGAGTGGGCTCTCTCCATCGACAGATGAATGGATAAAGAAGTGATATATATATACAATGGAATACTACTCAGCCATCAGAAAAATGGAATCTTGCCATTTGCAACCATGTGGGTGGAACCAGAGGGTATTATGCTAAGTAAAATAAGTCAATCAGAGAAAGACAATTATCATATGATCTCACTCATATGTGGAATTTAAGAAACAAAACAGAGGATCATAGGGGAAGGGAGGGGAAAATAAGACAAAATCAGAGAGGGAGAGAAACCATAAAAGACTCTTAATCATAGGAAACAAACTGAGGCTTGCTGAAGGGGAGGGGGCGGGGGAATGGGGTAACTGGGTGATGGACATTAAAGGAGATATATGATATAATGAGCACGGGGTATAAGACTGATGCATCACTGAACTCTACCTCTGAAACTAGTAATACACTATATGTTAATTAATTGAATTTAAATTTTTAAAAAAGGAAAAAAGATCACCTAGTAATTAAACTTCAGAACCAGAATTCAAATACATATTTGTAAACTCCATAAATAAATAAATAAATAATAAAGTAACAAGTTGTTAAATATGTTCTATCCTTCTAGTTTGACAAACACAACCACCCAACAACAAAATAGAAAGAAAACAAAACACCTGTAAAGCAACATGGTCTCCACACAATTGAACAAATTTGAAGTAAGTTTCATTTTCGGCCAAAGACCGCAACGTGCTCTGGAGCAGGAGTGGGGATAGGACGGTGGACTGCAGAGAACTTCCCCCCGGCCTCACTGGGTGGCCTCCTGGCTTCCTCAGCTAATCACACTCGGGATCCACAGACACTTCCTCTTTTCGGAGAGAACTTGCCCAGAGCCAAAGGCTGTAAGTACAGTTACTATCCCCACTTTGCACCTGAGAAACAGAAGCTGATAAAGGTGAGGAACTCCCAAGATTCTGCACGCATGGCGCAGGGCCAGGATTTGAAATAAGCACTAACTCCAAAACCCATGTTTTTAACTGATTCATTACATCTTCTCCCCTTCCGTTGCCTAAATTACACCCCTTTTATGGGGTCTCTGCAAAGCCAGACTACCTCGGCCAACCTGCCCCTAACCCCCACTGACTGTGATCTCTCCACCCAGCCCTGAACCCATGTTGTCTCTGACAACAACCACACCAGAGTGTGAGCACCTCAGAAACTCTGGGATCAGCCTCATGGATGGTAAGGAAATCAAAGAAATCGACTTCCAGATTCTCAAAGTTCATCTATGTTCTTTCTAAATCTGATAATGAGCACATTCCTGGTGCCCAGAGGTGCTCCAAGCTCCCTGCTCACTCTCCTCTCCCCAGTTCCATAATCACCCTCTCCCACTCCACAGAAGCCCACCTCTCCTCACCCCGAGTCTCACCACAGCACACTGTCCCCAAGCCCAAACACTCCTGGGGCACCACACAAAGGACCATCAGAAAAGGAAGTGTTCAGAAAACAAAGGATCCTAACGTCAGGAGCAGAGCCCTCTAACGAGTCCAGTGGCTTCTGAGTCTTTGCTTGCAACAATATTACAGCAGGACCAACTGAGTTGTCAGCTCACAGATCATTAGAAATAAATTTTCTGACAAACCACCACGTGATTTTTGGCACATAACTCAAGAGTTTGAATAACTGAGTGACACTGCTGTACCAAAACTCTTTTTATTTCCATCAATTTATTCATGTGTGAACAAGGTTTCTACGAACTTACATCTATAAAAAATGAAAAATAAGAACAGAATGAATGTTGAACTCTGCATCATTATGGTAATAAGTGATTTCCTCCTTTTGAATGGCCTTTTTAAAAAGCCCTATTCATCTTATTAAGAGATGCAGTCCAATAAAATGTTACTTTTTATGCTCAATAATTACTTCTCACATTTTATGAGAATTTCTGTTATGTGGACAAATTATATTAATAATAACTAAATTACAAACTCAATCCAGAAGAATTTTTTTAAGCCCTAAAAGCCTTAAGGTTCCAGGAAGCCATGTTTTGGTTTTGATGTATCTATATTTATTTACAGAGAATCATGATAAAATGGTCAATAAAAGTTTTTAAAGCCCAAAAATATATGTCATTAGAATAAAATTCTCTGTGGAAATAAAAAAAGAAATTATAAACTTGAGGAGAAAAAGGGGACAATGTAAAACTTACGGAAGAATTTTTTTTCACCCATTCTTAAATGAATAATGGTGGGTATTAACTTGTTATGGTGTTTAGATTCTACTGGATATAATTTTTTTAAATATGTAAACTTTCCATCAATATTCATAATATGCCAAAGGTAATATTCTTTGCAACTACTTAAACTTACAAAGAAAAATTTGAATGTCAACCTCAAAATGTATAAAGGGAATTCATAGTGTTTCAAAATACTTTTAGGGGCGTATGCATGCAAAAAAACTATTCAAGCCATTAGCCTGTGTCATTCGCCAATCCCCACCACCGCGAGACTTGGTTTCGGCACTACTCAAATACACTGCTGTCTTGTTTGAATTTCCTCATGGCAGCCTTGTCTCCCCAACTCGACTTAAAGCAAAGAGCCACACACTTTTCTGTGTCTTCATCCCCAGCATAGAATGAAGCTGAGCCCAGACCCCAACGGCTCTCCAGCCACCCCCTTTAACTCAAGAATGAACACCTGAATGGCTCCATTTTCTCATCTGTAAAACAGGGTCAAGGCCATACACCTACTGTATCTATGTTACAAGATTTTTATGAGGCTCAAATAGAATAATCTTTCCTCCTAGTTTTAACTCCAATTTTTCAAGTATTGCATTGCAGCCTGTTTGCTTGCTCTGAGCTCACAAACACCCCCCCTAAAAAAAGAATAAAAATGCTCCCCACAAGACAAAATCAATGGCCCTCACAATCACCACCCCCAAACAAGTGAACCTATTCCATCTTTCTTGTCCAATGAGCCAAATATGGCCTAAAATTCCTTCACAAAACCCACAGCTCTCTAAGTCACCACCAACTGATCTTCAAGGCCACTTTCCCTCTGATGTGTTTATTGATTATTGCATGTTGGGTGTATGTATTACTGAGCTTTTGATGGCACCTCACTCCCGGGAACTCAGAGGTCCCATAGCAGAGCCCTCTGTTGTAGAGACTCACACTTAACTGCAGCATTTGCCTGGAGAGCTAGGAAGGCATGGGGGGTGGGAGGGGAACTACAGGTCTATGCCCCACCCTCCCCTCTCCAAAAGAGAAGCCAGAAAACATCTCCACCTGGTTGCAGACTCTCTCTGCAGTGTCTCTGTTCCATCTGCGACATCCCCTACAGAGCCTGCCAGTAATGTCTCAGAACAGGGTTTGCTTCAAGAATTTAAGTAGGAGAGAATCCACTACTCTGCCTGCCGCCTCTGTGTGTAAGCGGTTCATTTTATTAACAAAAAGACTCTCTCAAGCTGGAAAGCCCTGGGAAGGCGGACAAGAGAAGCAGAGTGACTCAATCAATAAGCCAGGGAAAGAGTCTTGGCAATTGCGCTCAGTCACCCAGAGAATGAAGACACACCAACCTGAGTCCCAGGAAGGTAAAGCCACTACAGTTCTGGGACTCATCCTCAAGCCCACAGCCGCCATCCACAGGTAAAAGTCAATACAGTCTTGGGCTTGAAAATCAAATCTGCCACACCTCAATGCAACTCCATTTCTCTGTCCTGATGGTGAAGAACAAGGCTGTACCATCCCTTCCCACATGGTCTCACTATCTGCAAACATGCCCATGCATACAGAGTCCAGAAGGACTTACACACTGGGATCTACTGGGCTTGGTATCTTAGTTCTAATCAATATAGATGCCACAGGATGGGGATGCCTGGGTGGCTCAGTCGGTTAAGCGTCCGCCTTCGGCTCAGGTCATGATCTCAGGGTCCTGGGATCAAGCCCCGCATCGGGCTCCCTGCTCAGTGGGGAGCCTGCTTCTCCCTCTGCCTGCTGCTCCCCCTGCTTGTGTGCTCTCTCTCTCTGACAAATAAATATTTTTTTTTAAATAAATGTAAAAAAAGAGCAGGGGGGAAAGATGGAGGAGGAGTAAGGGACCCTATTTCAACTGGTCCCCGGAATTGAGCGGGATATCTACCAGGCCACTCTGAGCACCCACGAAACCAGCCTGAGATGTAAGAAAATCTGGATCTCTACAAACAGAATATTGCAGGCGGTTCGTTGTGAGGTACTAAGCGGAGAGCCTTGATCCTGTGGGCAGATATCGGAGGATAAACAGCGGGAGGGTGCCTGGCCGTGGGGATCCTACACCCCAGTGAGTGACAGCCTCGCGCACTGCGGACGGGGCACACACTCGCAGACCAGTAGCAGCGGGGAAAGGACTGTAGGGCAGCCCCCGGGGAGGGAACCCGGAGAGATGGGGTCGCTCGGGCGAACTGGGAGCGGCTGGTGGTTTTAGAAGCACAAAGGGCAGAGACGTGCCCCGACCTGGAGGCAGGACTGGGGGCACTGCGGAGGGGCGCACAACCCAGGACGCTGCAGTTTATAGCAGCACGGACAGAAACGGAGACGGTGTGGCCTGGAGAGCTCACCGAAGAACAGACTGAGGTCTCTCTGCTCTGAGGCAGAGGGTTGGAAACGGTCTCTTCTGCTCTGACTCGCGGAAGAGACGCGGAAAGCCACCAGGGAAAGGCGCCAGAGAACAAGAGCCCCAAAGCCTGATTCCCACTGAGCCCATCCCCCACCACAGGGGGCAGGGCAACTCCGCCCAAATAGGGTTGCCTGAGTAACAGTGCGGCAAGCCCCTCCCCCAGAAGACAGGCTGGGAAAACAAGAGGCCAGCAACCCTAAGGTCCCAAGGAAACAGGTGCATCTTGCTTGGGTTCTGGTCAATAATTTGGACTCTATACATTCCCTCAAACACCCATCAACAGATTGACTAGGAGGAGGAGCCCCCAAAACAGAAAAGACTCAGAGATTATGACTTATGCTGCAGATTTACAAATGGATGCAGATATAACCAAGATATCGGAGATGGAATTCAGGCTAGCAATTGTGAAGACAATGGCTAGAATGGAGAAATCAATTAATGGCAACATAGAGTCTCTAAGGGCAGAAATAAAAGGTGAATTGGCAGAACTTAAAAATGCTATCAATGAGATCCAATCCAATCTAGATAATCTAACAGCTAGGGTAACAGAGACAGAAGAGAGAATAAGCGATCTGGAAGACAGTATAATAGATAAAAAGGGAAAAGAGGAGGCCAGGGAAAAACAACTCAGAATCCATGAAAATAGAATCAGAGAAATAAGTGACACCATGAAGCGTTCCAATGTCAGAATCATTGGAATCCCAGAGGGAGTGGAGAGAGAGAGAGAGGACTAGAAGATGTATTTGAGCAAATCGTAGCTGAGAACTTCCCTAATCTGGGGAATGAAACAAACATTCGAGTCCTAGAGGCAGAGAGGACCCCTCCTAAGATCAAGGAAAACAGGCCAACACCCCGGCATGTAATAGTAAAACTTGCAAATCTTAGAACCAAGGAAACCATCTTAAGGGCAGTTAGGGGGAAGAGATTCCTTACGTACAGAGGGAGGAACATCAGAATAACGTCAGACCTATCCACAGAGACCTGGCAAGCCAGAAAGGCCTGGCAAGACATATTCAGGGTACTAAATGAGAAGAACATGCAGCCAAGAATACTTTATCCGGCAAAGCTTTCATTTAGAATGGATGGAGAGATGCAGAGCTTCCACGACCGGCAGAAGCTGAAAGAATATGTGACCACTAAGCCGGCCCTGAAAGAAATATTAAGGGTGGTTCTATAAAAGGAGAAAGACCCCAAGAGTGATCTACAACAGAAATTTACAGGGGCAATCTATAAAAACAACGTCTTCACAGGCAACATGATGACAATTAATTCATATCTTTCAATAATCACTCTCAACGTGAATGGCCTAAATGCTCCCATAAAACGGCACAGGGTTGCAGATTGGATAAAAAGACAGGACCCACCCATATGCTGCCTATAAGAGATTCATTTTGAACCTAAAGATACATCCAGACTGAAAGTGAAGGGATGGAGATCTATCTTCCATGCCAGCGGACCTCAAAAGAAAGCTGGGGTAGCAATTCTTATATCAGACAAATTAGATTTTATCTTTTTTTAAAGATTTTTATTTATGTGTTTAACACAGAGAGAGAGAGCACAAGTAGGCAGAGCAGCAAACAGAGGGAGAGGGAGAAGCAGGCTCTCTGCCGAGCAGGGAGCCTGATGCGGGGCTCGATTCCAGGACCCTGGGATCATGACCTGAGCCGACAGACAAATTAGATTTTAAACTAAAGTCTGTAATAAGAGACACAGAAGGACACTATATCATTCTTAAAGGGTCTATCCAACAAGAAGATCTAACAATTGTAAATATCTATGCCCCCAACATGGGAGCAGCCATCTACATAAGCCAACTGTTAACCAAAATAAAGAGTCATATTGATAACAATACGTTAATTGTAGGAGACCTCAATACTCCACTCTCAGCAATGGACAGATCACCTAAGCAGAAAATCAACAAGGAAACAAGAGCTTTGAATGATACATTGGACCAGATGGACCTTATATATATTTACAGAACATTCCACCCTAAAACAACAGAATACTCATTCTTCTAGAGTGCACACGGAACTTTCTCCAGAATAGACCACATACTGGGTCACAAATCAGGTCTCAACCGATACCAAAAGATTGAGATTATTCCCTGCATATTCTCAGACCACAATGCTCTAAAACTGGAACTCAATCACAAGAAAAAACTTGGCAGAAATTCAAACACTTGGAAGCTAAAGACCACTCTGCTCAAGAATGTTTGGGTCAACCAAGAAATCAAAGAAGAACTTAAACAATTCATGGAAATCAATGAGAACGAAAACACATCGGTCCAAAACCTATGGGATACTGCAAAGGCAGTCCTAAGGGGGAAATACATAGCCATCCAAGCCTCACTCAAAAAAATAGAAAAATCCCGAATTCACCAGCTAACTCTACACCTTAAAGAACTAGAGAAAAAGCAACAAACGACACCTAAGCCACGCATTAGAAGAGAAATAATTAAAATTAGAGCAGAAATCAATGAATTAGAAACCAGAAACACAGTAGATCAGATCAATGAAACTAGAAGTTGGTTCTTTGAAAGAATTAATAAGATTGATAAACCACTGGCCAGACTTATCCAAAAGAAGAGAGAAAGGACCCAAATTAATAAAATTATGAATGAAAGGGGAAGATCACCACTAACACCAAGGAAATAGAAACAATTATTAGAAATTGTTATCAACAACTATATGCCAATAAACTGAGCAATCTGGATGAAATGGAGGCCTTCCTGGAAACCTATAAGCTGCCAAGACTGAAACAGGAAGAAATTGACAACCTGAATAGGCCAATAACCAGTAACGACATTGAAGCAGTGATCAAAAACCTCCCAAAAAACAAGAGTCCAGGGCCTGATGGATCCCCTGGGGAATTCTACCAAACATTCAAAGAAGAAAGAATACCTATTCTACTGTAGCTGTTTCAAAAAATAGAAACAGAAGGAAAACTTCCAAACTCATTCTATGAGGCCAGCATTACCTTAATCCCCAAACCAGGCAAAGACCCCATCAAAAAGGAGAATTTCAGACTGATATCCCTGATGAATATGGATTCCAAAATCCTCAACAAAATCCTAGCTAATAGGATCCAACAATACATTAAAAGGATCATCCACCACGACCAAGTGGGATTTATCCCCGGGATGCAAGGGTGGTTCAACATTCGCAAATCAATCAATGTGATAGAACACATTAATAAGAGGAGGGAGAAGAACCATATGGTCCTCCCAATTGATGCAGAAAAAGCATTTGACAAAATACAACTTCCTTTCCTGATTAAAACTCTCCAGAGTATAGGGATAGAGGGAACATTCCTCAAGCTCATAAAATCCATCTATGAAAAACCCACAGTGAATATCATCCTCAATGGGGAAAAGCTGAGAGCCTTTCCCTTAAGATCAGGAACACGTCAAGGGTGCCCACTCTCACCACTGTTGTTCAACATAGTACTAGAAGTCCTAGCAACAGCAATCAGACAACAAAAAGAAAGAAAAGGTATTCAAATTGGCAAAGAAGAAGTCAAACTCTCTCTTTTCGCAGACGACATGATACTTTATGGGGAAAACCCAAAAGATTCCACCCCCAAATTACTAGAACTCATCCAGCAATTCAGTAATGTGGCAGGACACAAAATCAATGCACAGAAATCAGTTCCTTTCTTATACACTAACAACGCAACTGTAGGAAGAGAAATCAGAGAAACGATTCCATTTACAATAGCACTGAAAACCATAAGATACCTCGGAATAAACCTAACCAAAGAGGTAAAGGATCTATACTCTAGGAACTACAAAACACTCATGAAAGAAATTGAAGAAGACACAAAAAGATGGAAAAACATTCCATGCTCACGGATCGGAAGAATAAACATTGTTAAAATGTCTATGCTACCCAGAGCAATCTATACCTTCAATGCCATCCCGATCAAAATTCCAATAGCATTTTTCAAAGTGCTGGAACAAACAATCCTAAAATGTGTATGGAATCAGAAAAGACCCCCAATCGCCAAGGAGATGTTGAAAAAGAAAAACAAAGCTGGGGGCATCACGTTGCCCGATTTCAAGCTATATTACAAAGCTGTGATCACCAAGACAGCATGGTACTGGCACAAAAACAGACATACAGACCAATGGAACAGAATAGAGAACCCAGATATGGACCCTCAACTCTATGGTCAAATAATCTTTGACAAAGCAGGAAAAAACATGCAATGGAAAAAAGACAGTCTCTTCAATAAATGGTGCTGGGAAAGTTGGACAGCCACATGCAGAAGAATGAAACTCGACCATTCTCTAACACCATTCACAAAGATAAACTCAAAGTGGATGAAAGACCTCAATGTGAGACAGGAATCCATCCAAATCCTAGAGGAGAACATAGGCAGTAACCTCTTTGACATCGCCCACAGCAACTTCTTTCAAGATACATCTCCAAAAGCTAGTGAAACAAAAGCAAAAATGAACTTTGGGGACTTCATCAAGATAAAAAGCTTCTGCACAGCAAAGGAAACAGTCAACAAAACAAAGAGGCAACCCACAGAATGGGAGAAGATATTTGCAAATGACACTACAGAGAAAGGGCTGGTATCCAAGATCTATAAAGAACTTCTCAAACTCAACACCCAAAAAAACAAATAATCGAGTCAAAAAGTGGGCAGAAGATATGAAAAGACACTTCTCTGAAGAAGACATACAAATGGCTAACAGACACATGAAAAAATGTTCATCACCATTAGCCATCAGGGAAATCCAAATCAAAACCACACTGAGATACCACCTTACACCAGTTAGAATGGCAAAAATGGACAGGGAAAAAACAACAAATGTTGGAGAGGTTGTGGAGAAAGGGGAACCCTCTTACACTGTTGGTGGGAATGCAAGTTGGTACAGCCACTTTGGAGAACAGTGTGGAGGTTCCTCAAAAATGTAAAAATAGAGCTACCCTACGACCCAGCAATTGCACTACTGGGTATTTACCCCAAAGACACAGATGTAATGAAAAGAAGGGCCATATGCACCCTAATGTTCATAGCAGCAATGTCCGCAATAGCCAAACTGTGGAAAGAGCCGAGATGCCCTTCAACAGATGAATGGATAAAGAAGATGTGGTCCATATATACAATGGAATATTACTCAGCCATCAGAAAGGATGAATACCCAACTTTTACATCCACATGGATGGGACTGGAGGAGATTATGCTAAGTGAAATAAGTCAAGCAGAGAAAGTCAATTATCATATGGTTTCACTTATTTGTGGAACATAAGGAATAGCATGGAGGACATTAGGAGAAGGAAGGGAAAAATGGGGTGGGGGGGAATTGGAGGGAGAGATGAACCATGAGAGACTATGGACCTGAGAAACAAACAGGGTTTTAGAGGGGAGGGGGGAGGCGAGATTGGTTAGCCCGGTGATGGGTATTAAGGAGGGCACGTACTGCATGGAGCACTGGGTGTTATATGAAAACAATGGATCGTGGATCACTACATCAAAAACTAATGATGTAATGTATAGCGACTAACATAACATAATAAAATTTTTAAAAATAATCAATCAATCAATCAATCAATCAATCAAAAAAAAAAAAAAAGAAAAGAAGCAGCAGCCACAGGATGGAGGGCAGTAAAGTGCCCTCCAGGATCACCTGGAAAGCTACCAGTCGTTGTTAGAAGCAACATTGTTGGTTACACTGCAGCAAGTTGTCTCTGATACTCAGACCATGAGCCTCCCAAGGCCACTGCCTCAGAAGGCATGGGAGAAACTCAAGGGTTCCTACGTCGGAGGGATTTGGCTCCTCCATACCAGATACTAATCTCAGTGCCCAAGACGAAGCAATGAGCCACAGACAAAAACCCTAGTGGGGGACAAATAATAAAAAAATAAAATAAAACATATTCCATATCCAACAGTAAAAAGAGACAAGAAGAGAAAGGTCTGAATAGGGAGCGTGTACACTGCAATCTGAGATAGTGTGGTCAGGTCACCTCACTGAGAAAGTGACCTATGAGTTCAGACTTGAAGGAAATGAGGAAAGGAGTTATGCAGTGACCTAGGAAAAGAGCAATCTGGACAGGAAGAACAGCAAGTGTGAAGGCCCCAAATTAAAACCTTTCATGCATATCCTGGTCACAAAACTTAACACAGCATCATCAATTGAGTCCATCTTCCTTTCTCAAGTCCTGTAGTGTGCTTATTTGTTGTTTTGCAGGAAGATATGGTATCATCACTCCAATGGCAGATGTTTGCTCCACTACTAAGAAATGTACACCAGCTGCTCGGTGTCCAAGCCTTTCTGTGGGTCTAGTAACGTTTCACTTTGATGCCAAATTATGATGCTGTTTTGAAGATATTTTTAAATGGCAACTAGACCTATGGTAACAACAATGCTCATCACTCAACTGACAACTATATTAGCAGTTAAGACCAAATTCACACACATTCTGACAATGACAACCACATCACACCAGTCGTTTGGTTGAAAGCAATCTTAAAACACCAGTTCAAGACTTCAAGACTCATGTTTTCAGAGATTTTGAAATATGATATGAGTGATTAAGAAGGTGATTGAATAAAAGATTAATATACAAAAGCCAGCTCTGTCTCAAAAGCAAAAACCTGGAAGAAACCCAAATAATTGGCCACCAACTGGACAGTGGATGAGTAAACCACAGTGTATTTGCACAATGAGATAGTAGATGAAAGTAAAAATCTATCCATTGCAGCAACAGGAAGTAATATGCACAAAGCACGGCATAAGTAAATGAAAAAAGTCCAAAAAGACTGCATAACGCATGATACCCTTTATATAAAATTAAAAATATACTCCTTAAGAGTATATATAAATGCTACAAAACTGCACAAAAAGAGAGAAAGGAAGTAATAACGAGTAACACAAGATTCAGAGATGGTTACCTTGGGTTGAGGGAGACAAAGGAATAGGCTGATGGGGGACCATGTGGTTAAATGAGGCCACAGTCTTATCCTCTGAGTCAACAAATACATATTTAAGATATGAGGGCAAGTACCACCTTGTTAGTCTTCACAGCCACCATAGTGCCTATCTGTGTCTCTAAGGGCAAAGGTGGCAGTAAGAAAAAGAAGGCACAAGCCAGCTTCTCTATTTAGGACCAAGAATATGGGAAAAAAAATCAAAATAGACGAGAGAAAACTGAACACCTTCTCCAAAGGAGACATTCTAAACAACTTCCTACAGTGGAGAGACACATGGGACTATCACGATGACCAGAAGACAAATTCAGGCTCAGGATCTTTCTGCCTTGTTGGCACAGAATGCATCCTCTTTGATAGGGAAGCTCATAAAGAAGCTCATCTAGATTATTACTAATAACATTAAATAGCCGTAAAATGGGGATAATAATGTCACTGACTTCACAAACTCATTGTGTAGATCAACTGAGATAAATATTTATTACTGGCTTAGCACAGTATCTGGCAACCAGGACATCAATAAAAAACAACTGCTTTAATTGGATGGATATGACTCCCAAGTCCCAGCCAAGTACAACCTCTCCCAGTCATGGAAAGAGGCAATATCCTCTTCCCCAAGGAGTTCTGCTAAGTTCTTTCATACAAACACAAAGACAGGAAAAAGTATTTCCACTGGAGCTGGCTCACTATGAAAAAAAAAAAAAATGAGATTCTTTTCTAATTAAGTGACTGCAGGGAGATGCTTCCTCTGAAACCTACTGCTTGCTTGACCAGCCCTAGCTTTCAATGAGTGTAGCTGCACAGAAGAAAAATTAAAACCCTGAAACGTCACAAAGGAAAGTCATCCCATTTATAAAGTGACAAGGCTTTGGGGGGAGAATTTCATAAAAACTAAAAATACGGATATCATACCCATCAGGATCCAGGCATACTCAAGTTGGGTGATTTCAAGAAGTATTAATAAAAGACCCATGTGCAAAGGTTAGGGAAATCACAAGGGTTAGGAAATGCCCCAGCTCTAAAGGGAATACAGAGATACATCTTGAAGCCTCAAGGAACATGAGGAAAGAACAGTTATCACAACTTGGAAGCAGAACTCCATGTGCAGAGGGCTGCCAAATGCCTACCTGGAGCCATATTCTTTAGCCAAGGAATGCAGCGATCCCAAGTCAAACCTGCAGGGAAGGAGCCAGGGGAACAGACACTCTGACCTCATTCCTCACTCTCATCCCTCCCTCCAGTTCTCTGCTGTGGATTTTTATTGGCCATACCCAACCTGAAACCAGAGGGAAGGGAGCCCACTGATGAGAGAAAGCAAGGTGGATACGGATGGAAAAGGGAACTGGAAGGGCAAATAAAAAATACTGAACACATATATTCAGTGCCTGCCCATCTCAATCCCAGTTAGCTCATCTTTCTATTTAACTGACTTCCTATTTGCTCATTTTCTCTAGCTGTTGACTCTGCTACTTCATGAGTGTAATCAAAATCCCAAGAGTTTAAGAGAAAATGCACCAAGATTATATTGGCAAGAGTTGTTATATTTGAGGGGGAAAATAGGGGACAACTGACCTACCCAGAGTAGGGAAAGGAATAATAAGGTCAATTCTCATACATACACTGGGTGACTATTATCTCCCTCTAAAAATAGTGGCTCTAAAGTATGATAGGTTGAAAATGTTTAGGACCTAATGTAAGTGAAAACTGAGGACACCAAATAGGCCATATGTATTATGGTTCTGCCTGTGTAAAATTAAGCAATCTATGTTTAGAAGAAAATATACCAAAATGTTAGCATGTTTGTGTTTCAGTGGTAGAACTTGGGTATTTTTTCTGCTTTACTTCATTTCTGAAATGTCTTTTAAAAGCATCTAGTACTTCCAAGAGAACAACAAAAAAAATACTGGTGGAAAAAAACAGCCAAGGCGTGTTTGGAGGTGGAGAGGGGGTGTTGATGATTCATTTTGGCCCCTGAATTTTCCGATGTGTCTATTCTAACCAAGTCACTTGGATAATGTCAGCTCCTAATGGCATGATGTGAAAATACAAGCATAGTGGTCTTCCATTTCCCCACCATCGCTCTGGGCATTACTCCATCATCCATGACACAGCAGCCAGGGAAGTAGCAAGAGACATTTGTCTCCAGGCTTCGGTCAGCTGTCTCCCTGCACTTTCTCTTTCCCCATGTGAAAGCCACTACCAGCACAATGGACCCTCTCTCCTAGCACTGAACCCCAAACTATAACCCCCTCACAAAACCCATCTCTGGTCCTTCCCCATTCAAGAAATCTCCCCCTTTCACCCAACTAGATAAAATCTCATTTGTATCCCAAATGCCTAGCCCTCATTCTGGCAGATGGTGAATGATAATTTCTTTCTCTTCTCCTCTGCTTTTTTAAATTAACAAACACTTGATTAAACAAACAAAATAATTTCTTTGTAAATTCCAGCCTGCAATGTTTCTTTGGTGGATATCTTTTTTAATAATTCTTCCCTAGATTGCCCCTGTAACATCCACAGCTCGTTCTACTCCCCACCCGCCCCCCTCAATTTCTATGACTTGGTCATAATTCAGAGGTCAGCACCAGAATGAATTTGTTCAACAGTCATTAAGCAAAATGCACAAGTGAAACCAAAGCACTGCTGGGTAACACAACTGTTTCTACGGCTGAACAGAGGGCAGCTTTTATTAAATTATGTAGCCAATGTTCCTTTTATTTCCTCAGTGACAATGTGGTTCATAAATTGTTATGTGGATTGCTTTAATCAGCTAATTTCAACAATCTATAAGCTTGAGGTAATATCACTGCATCGTGTAGAGTGGATTGAGCATTTAAGCTTTTGAAAGGACAGCGATTTGTTTTTTGAGCCCTGGACATTCCATGGGTCAGAGGACATGCTGTTTGGGTATTTGTACCTGCTCAGCCCTTTGGAGACTTTGTCTTACTCATGCTGGATTACTCCCTTGGGATGCAGCTTCACAATGTCCCTCTCTGCAGAGTTCCAATTGTGTCTCCTAATCACAAGAGCTTCATGTGTTCCAGAAAAAGAAAAAATAAAATAAAACAGCTTCCTGGTTAGACTCACCAGAATAATGGGAAACGCGCTTGAGGAGGGGATGCAGATGCCAGGGGCTTTTGGTGGCAGGCCCGTTTCTAGAAAGGTTTTACTTCAAACATCATACACTAAGTAGAGGAGCCAGGCAATCTAACCAGTGAGAATTCCTCTAAGGCCAATAGTAAGGAGTCACCACCTGTGAGTCTGACAAACACTTCTTTGGACCTACGATGTGCTGAGTGCAACAGCAGATATAAGGATGAGTAAGACCTGACACCTACCTGCCTTCAAAGGGCTCAGTCTCCAAGGCACAGTGCTTGGCACTAAGTAGGCTCCTATTCATGTCTGGGTACAGAAGCTCAAACAAGAATACCGTGAAACAAACTAAAGAGATTTCAGTGGAAGCAGGTAGTCTGGCTCTGTGACCCTGGGAAAGTTTCTTAGCCTGTTTCTGTTTCATCTCCTATAAAACAGGGATCATAACAGTGCCCACTTCATGAGGAACTGATGAGCTAAGGTTTTCATCCAGTGTCTGGCTCAGGTTTAATTTTTGTGTTCTACTTAATGAATGGCCTCCCAATTATTCTCAAGTCTGGAAGTTGGTGGTGGGGGAGGATGAACTGCGGATGTTCCAGGAGAAAACTGCGGAGGAACTAGCAAAAAAAAATACATCCTTGTGTTGTCTGGCATTTGCAAAGAAATTTTTGTTTACTTAATCTTTACTTTTCTGTTTACCTAATATTTGAGGCACAATTTGAAAATAAAGATTTATCATAGAATCAATAGCTCAATTTAAAAAATAAGATACAAATAGTAAACACCATTGATTTCCACAGTCTCCAAGAGAATTATCTTCATCATTAAGGTAGCTCCCACTTCTAGGAATTCTGATCACAGTAAATATCAAATCATTACATTTGATATCAAAATATAGATATGCACTTGGGAGAGGCAGTTATCAAGGAAAAAGTCCACTGCTGTCTCTTTTCCTCATGTCCTACAGTTTTCCTTAATAACTGCCACAATTGTTATCACATAACTACTTGTCATATTTTTAGTGTTATCTTCCTTTGCCTCAATGGACTATAAATTCCATGAGACAGGAGCAATGTCTGTCTTTTTAATTTTCACATCTCCTTTACCTAATGCAATGCTTGCCACATAATAGACATTCAGTGGCTATTTCTTGGCTGGCTGGCTAGATACGTGGATGGATGGATGGATGGATGGATGGATGGATGGATGGATGAATGGATGGATGGATGGATGGATGATGGATGGATGGATGGATGCATGCATGCATGCATGCATGGATGGACAGGTATATGGATGGATGAATAGGCAGATGGATGGATGGATGATGGATAGATGGATGGATGGATGGACAAAAGATGAACACTTCTCAGGATCAATGTTTGTAGGTTTTACCCTTTAAATGGTTCATGCACACAACATAGTACAACAGTTCAACAGTTCTCAATGCTTAAGGCAGAGTGTATGAATGTGTCTTGATCAGTTGTGAGGTGGATCCTAAGTAATAGCTCCAAAGTTTGTGACTGATTTCCAAGTTTTCCCAAGTTATATCAGATGCAAGATTTTCCTTATTAGAACATGCCCTCTCCTCACTTATATTCAAAAATGCTACCTCAAAAGGAGAAAGGAGGAATGATGTTACAGCAAGAGTCCCTAAAATAAAGCACAAATCCAGGCTCCCTTGTTTTTGTGATGTAGCAGAGACCTTCATTCCCTACCCAATATCCACATGTTTTTTCACATTGCCTAGCCCCCTGCAGTAGGTTGGAGCAATGTGACTAGTTCTGCCCAATGCACAACGAGCAGAAGCGCCATGTGTCACTTTGAAGCCAAAGCATGTAAGGGCTCCAGATGATGTAGCTACAACACAGTGAAGACTCCCAGCCTGGGTCATTAGCAACTATAAGCAGCCACCCCCCACTCGTGTTGGACATGTGCAGCTAGACAGAAATCGACTTTTATGGTGTTAAGCCACTGAAATTCTGTAGTTGCTTGTTACCTCAGCATAGCTTTGCCGATCCTGACCAGAGCATGCCAGGATCCGGTGGTAGCCCTGGGAGAGGCTCGTGCACGTGCCTGGCATCACTCACACACTGTAAGACACAGAGAAAGTTGAGAACCACTAGTGTGCTGTAAATTATTCTGCCAGAAGTCTTGCATTTTAGGAAAGGCTTCTTTCTGAACATTTTGTAATTATGAAATCTGTTCTATGTGCAAAAAGAATCACACAACAGATAGTGTACCGACCCTACAAATTTGACAAAATTTAACATTTTGCCATATTAGCTTCAATTCTTTTCATTAGTAAAACAATGCAGCTACAGATAATGCCCCATTCCATTCCCACCCTGTCCCCCCACCCCCCCAGAGATAACCACAAACCTGTGTGTCACCTCTGAGGAAGGTTGACACCGCTCATGTTTTAAACACAGCAACCCGATTACTTGAGCTTTCTGTTTCAGAAAGAAATGAGAAGACATTATACTTTTATGTTTTTCTTTTACAGGAGTAGGGTGTGGTTTGTGACATTAGCTACTCTTCCTATTTTCCCACTTTTTTTCTTCCTTCTCATGGTTTGCAAAGCTATTTTAAGATAAGGAATATGAGGGTGCCTGGGTGGCTCAGTTGTTAAGCGTCTGCCTTCGGCTCAGGTCATGATCCCAGAGTCCTGGGATCCAGCCCCACATTGGGCTCCCTGCTCAGCAGGGAGCCTGCTTCTCCCTCTCCCACTCCCCCTGCTTGTGTTCCCTCTCTCGCTGTGTCACTCTCTGTCAAATAAATAAATAAAATCCTTAAAAAAAAAAAAAGGCAAGGAATATGAATATGTGACCATTTTATTTTCAAACACTGGTCTCTTAAATCAAGGATATTTTCTTAAGTCTGTTTCAAAATTCTTTGAGGAAAATAATTCCAGTTTCTGCATTTGCTTTAGTTTCAGGTTTTAGTGAAACCTCTATTTAACTCTTAAATCAAACTGCTTATGTTCTTATACCCACTTGGCCTCCTACTAGGCTGGGTAACCTTGACCAATTCTCCTAATCCTTCCGTGCTAATGCTCCCTTCCTTCATATCAAGGTCTAGATATGAAATAAAGGACACACTCAAAAAAGACCATTAAAGAGAACTTAATGAGCATAACTAAGAGAAAGTAACAAGGGTTGGGGAAATACCCCAAAGCTGGCAACAGCAGAAAGCCATCATCAACCTGGACCATAAAGGGTGAAGGAAAGTAGTGGGGCCAGAATCTGGTGAGACCCAAAGCTGGAGGACAGGGCCACTTGCCAGGAGCTGAGGCTTCAGGCAGGAAGCTCAGCCAGTTCCCTCCTATAATACTATGGCTTGACTTTCCATCTCCTGATGGCTCCCATTGGACAACCCTAACTGGAATTCAGAGGACAAAGGAGCACACCTAAAGTAGCCTTACAGATCATCCTCCCAAGGTAGTGTCGTAAGGAGGATACAGAGGGGCACACACAGAAAATCAGCACACCCCAACAGTAAAATTAGGACAATAATAGTACCTCGGTCATAAAGCTATTCTGACTATTACATGAAAAAATAAATAAAGAAGAGTCTCCGGCTCAACATATTTGTATATGCCCAACAAATACTAACTTATTGCAGGATTATTAATTAGTCCATATAATCAATTTACCTCTGAAGCACTGAATAGGCATACTGATATTTTCAAAAAAAACTATAGAAGTGAATTTTTTCCAAAAACCCATCTTACCATGGCCTAAGGGACTTGCATTCATTTGTATGTCTATTGATTTATTTATGTATTTGTAGCAAGGAATTTGCCAAAGAAGTCCTTTCAAAGCTGAATGTTTTCACCACACACACTCAAAAAGAAAATCTTCCTTTTCTTATGAGGAGGTCTGTGCCTTGATGTAATATTCACCGCCTTGCAGGGGGGAAAAAAAAACAACTCTTACAAAATGGAAATGATTTTTCTTCAGAGAACCTGCTGCCCCAAATTTGTTGAAACTGATTTAATATTTGGTTCGATATTTGTCCCGATGCCGGTTTAAAATCTGGTGAGAAGAGAAGTTTCAGGCTTAACCATGTGGCCTGAGGAAGACAATGACGAGAGCTGTTCCAGTACAAAGGATTCCTGTAGGCCGTTTCTCTAGATCCTCTCCCCTTGAAAGCAAAAGACGAGCTTTTGAAAACCAAAATACCAACCAAAAGCTCAACGCTAAAATGCAAAATATAAGATTGCTATCAATATAATTAATACCGGAAGGTTTTCATTTCTGGTGATCAGTGATTTTGTACCAGGTACACCCAGGGATTTGTGTAAGGCTATGGAACCCTAGTGATAGAGCATGAGCAACTTCATAGCCATAAAGCCTGAGGTGTACAGCTTTACTCCCTCCCTACCTGCCCTTGGGCAAGCCACCTCCATTCTCTGCACCCCCATCTGGATCGGTAGCCAGAGTGCCTACTTCCAATTGTAGCTCTGCCACTTTTTTTTAAAGATTTTATTTGTTTGTTTGAGAGAGAGGGAAAGAGTGCTAAGTGAGGGAGGGGCAGGGGGAGAGGGAGAATCTCAAACTGACCCCGTGCAGAGGGCAGAGCCGGATGCAGGGTTCGATCTCACAGCCCTGAGATCATGACCTGAGCTGAAACCAAGACTCAGACGCTTAACCAACAGCCACCCAGGCGCCCCTCTGCCACTTTTTAACTATATGACCTTGAGCAAATGATTTAACTTTTCTGGGACTCAGTTTCCTCACATGTAAAATGGAAATAGTAACAGCACATACTTTATGGTTGTGAAGATTAAGTAAGTTAATGAACACAAAACACTTAGCTCAGTGCCTGGCGTTCATATACTGAGCAAGTATTTGTTGAGCTGCTAAGTGTCCTATTCCTAAGTGTTGTTTTAGGCACAGAAAAATCTCTTGCCTTCATTGGCCTTACATTCTACTTGGGGAAACAGCCTATAAAAACAATAAACAGGCACACTATAGAGCACGTCAGACAGTAATGAATGCTGTAGAGGGAAAAAAAAAAAAAAAAAAAAAAAAACAGAGCAAGACGAGGAATCCGGGCTTCCAGTAAGTGATGGGCTTACAGCTTTAAGAAGATGGTCAAGATCTAACAAGATGTCACTGATGTAACAACATTTTAGCAAGGGGCTAAAGTTGATAATGGAGTGAGCTACAGGAATGTCTGGGGTGTTCCAGGAAAAACAAACAGCTAATGCAAAGGTCCTGAGGCAGGAGAATCCCCAACACATTCAAGGAACAGGCAGAGGGTCCAAAGTAGTCAATAATCAATATTAATATATTTTCAAAATAAAATTAGCAGGATTTGGTAACGTGGAATATGAGAGAAAAAGGAGTTGGAACTGATTCTGAGATGTTTGTCTTGAGCAAGTAAAAGAATGGTGTTGCCCCTTCCTGCCCCAGTCTGTTTTTTGTTTGTTTGTTTTTTATTGTTTATAATGAATTCTAGGCATTGATCTGGACTTATATCTAACACCAAAGCTGGTGTGCGCTGGTCCTCTCCACCATATTCCCATTAATTGCTTGGCAGTTAAACCTCACCCTCCAGGACAGCCTGAACACGAGGCCTGAGCTAAGAAGTCAGTCAACAGCAAGTACTGAGGACACTTCCCACTCAGCATTAATTTCTGGACTAAGTTGGCTAAAACTAGGCTCAGCAAGATTGAACTGATTCGCCAAGGATCCTATAGCAACCAGAAGCGGGGCTTTCAGCTTGTACTAATTCACCCTGCTTGCCATGAATGAAGCTTTATCTCTATCTAAAGCAGCAGTTCTTAACCTCCTGGAGATCCTAGACCACCCTGAGAACCTGACAAAAATGATAGGTCCTAGGTCCCATCCCCTGAAAATGCAACTAGACATATACAGCTATGTAGACAGTTCTGGAAGTCCTCCCCTTAAAGCTCATCTACAAACCCACTCAAGAGCCCTGGGCTATGAATTCTTACACCAGAAGCAAAGTCTAAAATAAGTAGGATTGTAATAAGTAAATTACCCAGACACTAATTATTTTCAATAAGTGACAGGTATACATGGAAATAAAATACCGGGGCCCCTGGGTGGCTCAGTTGGTTAGGTAACTGCCTTCGGCTCAGGTTATGATCTCAGGGTCCTGGGATCGAGCCCCACCATCGGGCTCCCTGCTCGGCGGGAAGCCTGCTTCTCCCTTTCCCACTCCCCCTGTTTGTGTTCCCTCTCTCGCTGTCTCTCTCTCTGTCAAATAAATAAATAAAATCTAAAAAAAAGAAAAAAAAAAGAAAAAGAAAGAAAGAAAATACTAAAATGCAGAGTACAAAAGGGTATTGGGTGGTGTCCCTCCCACACCTACCTGGGAGCATCTCAGTGCCCCTGTCTACTCCTTCTTCTATAGACATCCAGAGATGGGGTGTGTGGGCGTGTAGGGGTGAGTGCCTCTTTCTTTTCATACAGAAAGGAGCATACGATATACATTATTCTGTTTTCTTAGTTCTTCTTACTCATCTTCAAGGCCATTCCTTCACAGAATCCAGAAATACCGCACGCTCTTTAAAGTTCCCCTAATGCTCTTGCACTTTATAGCTGGCTCTTACTGATGAATACTCGGGGATTTTTTTTAACTTCTGCCATAAAGAAAACACTGCATTGAATAACCTTCAACATCCCTGTTTGTGCTCATTTGGGAATATATCTATAGCAAAAGCTCCCAGAAGTGGGATTGAGGATCCAAGGAGGGTCCATGTGCATTTTACATTTAATAGATTTTCAAAATTGCCCTCCAAAGGGATTCTACCAATTTACGCTCACCAACAAAATCACCAAGTATTCTAATAATGTTGCCACATTTTTCCCAGAATTGGAACTATTGATTTTTATTTTAAAAAAAGAAATGCACTGGGCGCCTGGGTGCTCAGTTGGTTAAGCGACTGCCTTTGGCTCAGGTCATGATCCTGGAGTCCCGGGATCGAGTCCCGCATCGGGCTCCCTGCTCGGCAGGGAGCCTGCTTCTCCCTCTGACCCTCCCCCCTTTCAAGTGCTCTCTCTCTTTCTCTCTGTCTCAAATAAATAAATAAAATCTTTAAAAAAAAAAAAAAGAAATGCACTGTATAAATGCTTCTTGGCTTCTCTTGACTAGTCCAAGTTCATTCCACAAATTATTCTCACAAATAAAAACAGATACAGTAATCTAACCCATACACTCACATTTATCTCAGGCCAAAAAGCAAAGGTGGGTGCATTGACAGCCTTCAGAATGCTTATTTGTTGATAAGGGACTGACTCTTTCTTGAGGATTAATGAACAGACCTCCCATTATTAATAAATAGAACTGATGTCTTATCTGAATTGCAGTTTGCTTCAATTCCAAAGGAACCTCGTATGAATGACCCAGAACAGAGAAAGAAGTTTACAAAATCAAAATGGAATAAAAAGGGAAAAAAAAAAAAGAACGAAAGAAAGAAAAGGAAAAATGTCAAGGCCAGAATCCATTCTCATTTCAATTAGTTCCAGCGAAGAACTACTGAATCATACTTTGCAATGTTGCTAAAGCAATTTCTCGTAAAGGCAAATGAAGACGAGGCTCAGTCCGTTTTCCCTGCATGGGAGCGGAACACCCCAGGCTTTCAGATTTGGACACATGGTATCAAGTACATTTAAAAATGAACAAGAAATTTCATTAAAGTAGCTGGGGGAGAAAAATAAATTTGAAACTGGATGTCTCAGCCAAGGTTCTGCTGATGATTATAAGAGCCTGAAGCTCAAACTGACTCCAGGAGGAAAAGAAAGAGTTCAGAGAGAGAAGGCTCCTGTCCCCTAGTCCCCTCCATTAAAGACCTCTGAAATGGCATCATTCCCTAATGGGGCTGATGATTTCCTGGCCTAACCTTATGCCGCTCTCCCAACTCTCACCCTAGGGTTACTCCCCTGAGACCTCCTGCCATGGTGGACATCCCAATGGGACATACATACAGCGACCTTACTCAGTACTATGTTAACCTGTGGGACAGTGTGTATTGCAGTCCCCCCAGCTCAGCAAATGTGGGCAGCTTCCTCTGCACCCTCGCTTCTCAACCTCCTGCCATTCAGAGCTGCTCAGGCACCCACCTGCCTTCAGGCCCCTCCAGGCCAGAGACAGACACCATCCCACATGTCCAAGAGCCCGCGTGCCAAGCCCTCCCACGCCCTTGCTCACCTTCAGCTCCCGTAGCATTTGGGGGACAGGGAGGTGGGGGGAGGTGAGGGTGGTCTACATGTGTGAAAGCTCAGCAAGCCCCCAGCCAGAGAGGAGATGCCTGTCACCCTTCAGGCAGCACACAGAGCGGACGCCGTCCCTGCTCTGCCCCGTTCCCCTCAGGCACACCCTTTCCGCTCTCTCTGGCCTGACTTCCAAAGGCCGAACAGGTGACTCTTTTCTCTGGCCCCTAGAGCCTGCTCAGCCTGTAAAGGGCAAGCTGGAAATGTTAAAGAGATTAACGCCCCCAGGGAACAGCCTTCCATCAATAACCAGTAGAAGTTGGTGGATAAATAATACCCCAGCCCCCTTAGCCTTCAGGTGGATAACTCTGAGGGGCACACTCTACAGTATCCCCCAACATGGCCTGCAGTCATAATGTGCTTGATGACAGTCTTCTCTTCCCTGGCCCACCTTCCCACTCCCCCCACCGCTGTTTGCTGAGATCACCTCTCAAATAAACCACGTGCACTAGAATCTGTGCTGCAGGATCTGCCTCCAGACTATGTCAGACTATAGTGTGCCTTCTAGACTATGTCAGGAAGTCAAAACTTTCCCAGAAGTCCCAGCAGAACTCTGTTTCTGTCCCACTGGCCAGGCCCGCGTCAATGGCCACCAGCTGTGAGGGAGTCTAAGAGGAACTCAAGTTTTTTAGCTGGTCATATTTCAGTGTAAACAAAATCAGCATTGTCCTTCTCTGTCTGGCTTATTTCATTTAGCATAATGTCCTGGTTGATCCATGCTGTTACCAATAACAGGATTTCATTTTTTTTTTTATGGCTGAATAATATTCCATTGTATGTCACATTTTCTTTATTCATTCATCCATCAATGGACACCCAAGTTGTTTCCATATCTTGGCTATCGTGAATAATGCTTCAGTGAACAAGAAAGTGGAGATAATCTTTTTAAGACACTGATTTCATTTCCTTTCGGTAAATACCCAGAAGTGGAATTGCTGGATCATCTGGGAATTGCTGGATCATCTGGGAGTCCTAATTTTAATTTTTTGAAGAACCTCCCTGCTGTTTTCCATAATGGCTGTATCAATTTACATTCCCACCAAGAGTGCACCAAGGTTCCTTTTTTCCCACATCCTTGTCAGTACTTGTTATCTCTTTATCTTCTTGGTAACAGGTGTGAGGTGATCTCTCATTGTGGTTTTGATTTGCACTTATTTGATGATGAGTGATACTGAGCACCATTAAGCTTACAGTAATTTGCTACCCAGTAACAGAAAATTAATATATGCCTTTGAGAAGCAGGAGGGATTTCCAGATGGCTCTGTGAATCTCTGAGTTCCCAGTCTGCTGAGGAGGAGGGACTGCCTATTGATTAGGATGAGCCTGGGAGAAAGCCTCCCTTGAATTACTGAGGCTCAACATGTAATGAACACGAGCTGCACGGCAGCCACCACAAACAGGATGAAAACGGAGACCCTGGAGCCACCCAGCTGCGCAGGTGGCAGAAGGAAAACTGTAAGTTCAGATATACTGCAAGGGCTAGAATATCCATATCCTGTACAGTCTTTGGTTTGCTTTTAATTTATCCTAAGGCAAAATTCCTTACCATGCCCACTGGCCCCAGCAAGACTTACCCCTAATGACCTCCCTGGCTTATTCCTCTCCACTCTCCCCCTTATCAAAAACATTCTTGTCTCAACAACCTTCTTTCAGTACCTGGAACACGCCTATCTCTTCCCACCTCTGGGCCTTTGCAATTTCTGGTCCCTCTGCCAAGAATGCTCTTCTCTTGTCTCTTGCCTTGGGTGGCTCCTTCTTCAGATCCAGCTGAAACGTCATTTCTTCTTTCATTAAAAGGCTTCCAAGAAGCCTTCTCTAAATGCCCAATCCAAAGTAGTTCCCTCCATGTCATACCTTATCCCTGCACACGTTTTCTTCCATCTTAGCATGAGAACTTGAGCTTAGATCGTGTATTTGGTTATTTACTTATTCACCCTCTATCTTCAACATTAGAATGTACGCACCACTGGTGACCAGGGTCACATCTGCCTGCTTAATCTCTGCTTCCCCAGCATCTAGTGGAGTGCCAGCCCCAAGAAGGCACTCAATAAGCGTAAAGGGAAGAAAGACTACTTCTTACCTGAGCAGAGTGCTTCTCTGCCATCCCTTCTCCGTCGTAACACCAGCATGGCGCAGAGATTTCAGGATTGGGCTTTCTGAATCCCAGACACGGTCTACCCAAGTCTTGGTGATCAGTTATCAAGGTAGGACTATCTATTAGCCCCATTTTACAGATGAAAAAGGTGAAACACAGATTCAGAGGCACACAGCTTCTTAACAAGCAGAGCCAAGATTTGAATCCACTTTTGTCTGGCTCAAAAATCCACATTCCTCCTGCCAGTGTCCATAGCCTCCACTCCTCAAGAGAAGGCTTCTGAACAAATCTTAACATTCTGCATACACGCAGCATCCAGTCCATGCCTAACCCAGGAGGAGGAGAAGACAGAGAAATCTGGCTAAAAGGAATTTGCAGCAGGTAACAAAGCAATAGGCAGAGAATGTGTCCCCACAGGAGAAGGGGGCTCCCTGCAGACTGTGGGCTCCACAGAGCTAAGAATAGTGCCCAGAATATGATGGACATTCAATAAATATTGGTGAAAGAATTCAAATGTGAATATAAAAATATAAGGAGTTCATAGCTATGTATATAGCAAGGGTCTCAACTTGGGTAGAATCCCAGACATATGGGTTTGCTGACCCAACTGGTTTGGGTTCATTATGGGGTTTCTCAATCTGGGCACCACTGATTTGGGACTAGATCATTCTTTGCTGTGGGGCCTGCCCTGGGCACTGTGGGATGCTGGCAACATCCCTGACCTCAGCTCTTTAGATGCCAATACACCCCTGCAGGATGCATCAACCACAAATGTGTCCAGCTTCCAAATGTCCACTCGGAGCACAAAATCACTTTCCTAACTCAGTGAGAACCACTGAGTTATGTGCAGCAGAGCCTAATCCTTATTGAAATGTGATCTAGCACAAAGCTGAAAAGCATGAAAAGTCTCAGGGATTTTTGCTGGAACAAGGACATAATCTGCCAAGACACTCTGCTTGCCTCCCTTTCCTGTTTAAAATTGATAAACCCTGCTCCAGGAGAAATAGTGGGGAGGAGTCAGGAAGACTCTGCCGATCACCTTAAGGCACTGCTGCGGCTGGTGGGGGCCTGAAAGCCCAGGCCATGCCCATTCCTGAAGCACTTGCCAAATTCAAGTTCCCAGCTGTGTGGCTACGGTACCATCCGGATTTAATCTGAAATGGGGTTTCACTGTCTTTTCTCACCTTGAGGATAAAAACAATGTTCAGCCTCGACTGGAGTATTTAACACCCAAAATGAGAGATTCTGGAACAGAAGGAATCAGCCATTCCACAAACCACAAAAAAGACAACGGGGAAGGATACTTCCTCCGTTAGAAATGCTGCTGAATTAGAGTAAAATAAAGATCAAGGTTTCTCTTACTTGAGGTGTGTGATATTTTCTAGGAACAAGTAGTACAGAGAACATGCATACATCAAAGAATTTTCTAAGTGCCACTGTGAAACCTCTTATACTTAGAGTCTCATTCCCCCAAGACAGGTTCTTCTGTGAACTGTTAAACACACCCATCTGGCAGTACCTTCCTAATGAACTATAAGGAACAGCACAGAATCTGGTGAGGACACTGAGTCCAAAACAGAATCCCTCGCCTGCCCTTTCTCCCCTCTTTCAAAGGTAAAGAGGAACAAACATGTTTTCATCCTAAATGTCAAGACTTCTCCACTGGGGCTGCTGACTCCGCTCCCCAGCAGGACATTAGAAGAAAAACCAGTCACAAGAGAAAGAAAGTTCAAGTTGGAATTTGTGGGGCCCTTTGCTTAAAGGCTGCACATGGCTTACAGACAAGGGAGGCTGCAGGGGTCAGAGCACTCTAGAGGCTGACTTTTAAAGTAGGTTTCTAATGCATGGAGCATTTTCTTCTGATGAAATCATCAGGAAAATCTCAATCCCAATAAAAAGGCAGATACGAGTAGATTTTTCCAGAAAAATGGAAGATCTAGACATCTACCCCAGCCAACACTCAGCCGAGCAGCTACCACAAAACCTCATTACATCCCCTCGAACAATCAATCTGTAGTTCCCTGCCTCTGGGGGGATTGGGTTTTCTCCTTGACATTTGGTTGCTCCGTGGACTTCCAAGTGACCATGCTTGCATCTGGAGCTATTTAGTCTGCTCCCCTTCTCCCCTGTACCCTGCTCAGTGGCCCCAGAGCTGATTCTAGGGACCGGCTGGCCCAAGTGCCCCTTGGCTTGGCCAGTGGGAGGCAATGAAAAACCCACAGCAAATATCATTCTCAATGGAGAAAAACTGAGAGCTTTTCCCCTAAGGTGAAGAACACGGCAGGGATGTCCACTATAACAACTGCTATTCAACATAGAACCAGAAGTCCTATCCTCAGCAATCAGACAACAAAAAGAAAAAGCATCCTAATCAACAAAGAAGTGAAACTCTCACTCTTTGCAGATGATATGATACATTATATGGAAAACCCAAAAGACTCCACCCCAAAACTGCTAGAACTCATACAGTAATTCAGTAAAGTGGCAGGATATAAAATCAATGCACAGAAATCAGCTGTATTTCTTTTTTTTTTTTTTTAAGATTTTATTTATTTATTTGAGAGAGAGAGAGCGCACATGAGACGGGGGAAGGGTCAGAGGGAGAAGCAGACTCCCTGCTGAGCAGGGAGCCCGATGCGGGACTCAGTCCCGGGACTCCAGGATCATGACCTGAGCCGAAGGCAGTCGCTTAACCAACTGAGCCACCCAGGCGCCCAATCAGCTGTATTTCTATACACCACCACCAAGACTGAAGAAAGAGAAATTAAGGAGTCCATCCCATTTACAATTGCACCCAAAACCATAAGATACCTAGGAATAAATCTAACCAAAGAGGCAAAAAATCTGTAACTCAGAAAACTATAGAACACTCATGAAAGATATTGAGGAAGACACAAAGAAATGGAAAAGCGTTCCATGCTCATGGATTGGAAGAACAAATATTGTGAAGATGTCAATGCTACCTAGAGCAATCTACCCATTTAATGCAATCCCTATCAAAATACCATCCACTTTTTTCAAAGAAATGGAACAAATAGTCCTAAAATTTGTATGGAACCAGAAAAGACCCCGAATAGCCAAGGGAATGTTGAAAAAGAAAAGCAAAGCTGGTGGCATCACCATTCCGGACTTCCAGCTCTATTACAAAGCTGTCATCATCAAGACAGTATGGGACTGGCACAAAAACAGACACATAGATCAATGGAACAGAATAGAGAGCCCAGAAATGGACCCTCAACTCTATGGTCAACTCATCTTTGACAAAGCAGGAATGAATGTCCAATGGAAAAAAGACAGTCTCTTCAACAAATGGTGTTGGGAAATTGGACAGCCACGTGCAGAAGAATGAAACTAGACCATTTCCTTACACCACACACAAAAATGGACTCAAAATGGATGAAAGACCTAAATGTGAGACAGGAATCCATCAAAATCCTTGAGGAGAACACAGGCAGCAAACTCTTCGACCTCAGCCGCAGCAACTTCTTCCTAGAAACATCACCAAAGGCAAGGGAAGCAAAGGCAAAAATGACCTATTGGGACTTCATCAAGATAAAAACCTTTTGCACAGCAAAGGAAACAGTCAACAAAACCAAAAAACAACCAACAGAATGGAAGAAGATATTTGCAAATGACATATCAGATAAAGGGCTAGTATCCAAAATCTTTAAAGAACTTATCAAACTCAACACCCAAAAAACAAATAATCCACTCAAAAAATGGGCAGAAGACATGGACATTTCTGCAAAGACGACATCCAAATGGCCAACAGACACATGAAAAAGTGCTCAACATCCCTCGGCATCAGGGAAATACAAGTCAAAACCTCAATGAGATACCACCTCACACCCGTCAGAATGGCTAAAATTAACGTCAGGAAATGACAGATGTTGGTGGGAATGCAAGCTGGTGTAGTCACTCTGGAAAACAGTATGGAGGTTCCTCAAAAAGTTGAAAATAGAGCTACCCCATGACCTGGCAATTGCACTACTGGGTATTTACCCCAAAGATACAAATGTAGTGATCCGAAGGGGTACGTGCACCCCAACGTTTATAACAGCAATGTCCACAATAGCCAAATTAGGGAAAGAGCCTAGATGTCCATCAACAGATGAATGGATAAGGAAGTGGTGTACACACACACACACACACACACAGGAATATTATGCAGCCATCAAAAAAATGAAATCTTGCCATTTGCAATGACATGGGTGGAACTAGAAGGTATCATGCTAAGCGAAGTAAGTCAATCAGAGAAAGACAAGTATCATGTGACCTCACTGATATGAGGAATTTGAGAAGCAAGACAGAGGAGGATAGGGGAAGGGAGGAAAAAATGAAACAAGATGAAACCAGAGAGGGAGAGAAACCATAAGAGACTCTTAATCTCAGGAAACAAACTGAGGGTTGCTGGAGTGGAGGGGGGTGGGAGGAATGGGGGGCTGGGTGACAGACATTGGGGAGGGTATGTGCTATGGTGAGCTCTGTGAATTGTGTAAGACTGATGAATCACGGACCTGTACCCCTGAAACAAATAATACATTACATGTTAACCAAAAAAAAAGAACAAAACAAAACAAAGGGCAGGGCAGGAGGAAGAGAGCAATCAGGGCACTTCTTCCCTGAGATTAGTCAGCTCGGGCTGTTTGGGAACTGTAGTATATAATCACAATGTTCTGAGTCTGTTTACATTTCTAACAGCCTGATTGGGATTTGGGGTTGAGAAATGTGATCCCTGATATATATGTGCGTTAGGTTCAAACCATCCCTGAAGAACATTCACATTTTTTTTTTAACCTGGAAGTGGAATCTAGTTTGTTGGTTGCCTGAGAGATAAAATGCACTGCTTTGTGCCATTTAAATGTTAAGAGGGCTTGGATGTTTTTTCTGCAAAAAGCCTATTTAACCCCTACCGAGTTCCCAGGCCTCCCAATTTCACAGGTTAGGAAGTTCCCTTTCATTAGTAGGTTCTTTATAAAATGAAGGGGATGGATTTCATTTATATCAATTCCTTGCTGTGCTTTCTACCTAATTCCAAATTAATTCCAGCCCAAGGCTTAATGGATCAGATCCATGAGGTCACCATGACTTAATATTTCATACCAAGCCTGACTACAATTAACTGAGTACCAGCTTTGTGCTACGCATGCTCCATTCACTGTCTCCATTCCTCCCCAAACTCCCAAGGGAAGTAGCATTATTCTCAATGAAGAAACTAAGGCTTAGAAAGAAGTGAAGTCACTTAGAAGAGCTAGAACTTGAACCTAAGTCTTTATGGTTCCAAAGCCTGGACTCTTTCCCCTACAGTGTGCAGCCTCTTACATTTTACCCAAGTTATCTGAGGTTTCAATTTGGCAATGTCCTCATTTTGAGGTTGCCATCATTATCCTGCCCCTAATTGCTCAGAGTTGCAATGGACTATGAGCAAGCTTTGTGTCTCCCCCTTGGGGCCTGCATGAAAAATGTCATTCATCATTTGGTTAGCAAAGGAACCTCAGGGTTGGGATGGTAGGAAAACGTGGCCTGGGTCCTTCATTTGAGACAGTGCCAGCCACTTCTCCTCCAGCTAGGCACAACACATCTCTGTGTCTTAGAGCTCAGCTCTGCTGAGAGGAAGGCCATTCTCTGCAGAAGGGAGCTAAGAGGTCTGGGTAACTGAAGTTATTGCTAGAGTGCCTGCTCCAACAACAGCTCCTTTGGGGAACTCATGAACAGGGACCTTGACAATTCAGAAAAATGAAGTGCACTGACAAACACAAGGATCAAAGAAGAAAAGGCAAGAAAGAGTACTTCTTTCTTTAAATGGATATAATTTACATACTATAAAATCCACCCTTTTATAAAGTGTACAATTCAGTAGGTTTTAGAATATTCACCAAGTTGTGCAAGGACATCAGTGCTATCTAATTCCAGAACATTCTCATCGCCCCAAAAGGAAACCCCATGCCCATTAGCAGTCACTCCTGTCACTGTCCCCCAGCTCCTGGCAACCAGTAATCTACTTTCTATCTCTGTAGAGTTGCACATTCTGGACATTTCATAAAAATGGAATCAGATGATATGTGGCCTTTTGTGTCGGCTACTTTCACCTGCCAGAGTGTTTTCAAGATCCATTTAAGTTGTAACATGTGTCAGCAGTTAATTAATTCCTTTTTCTGGCTGAATAATTGTATGTATACAGCACTTTATCTTTTATCCAGTCATTAACTGATGAACATTTGGGTCATTTCCATTTCTTACTATTATGAATAATGCTATTAGGAGCATTCATCTACAAGTTATTGTGTGGACATTTTTTTTCAATTCTCTTGGGTGTATAGCTAGGGGTGGAATTACTGGATCATATGACAATGTTACATTTAACTTTTAGAGGAATTGCCAAACTGTTTTCCACAGGGACTGCGCTATTTTACATTCCCTCCTGATATGCATGGGGGTTCCAATTTCTCTACATCCTTACCAACTCTAGCTACTGCTCATCTTTTTTATTGTAACTATCCTAGTAGATGTGACATGGTAACTACCTGTCATTTTGATTTGCATTCCCCCCAAAACTAATGGTGTTAAGCATCTTTTTATGTGCTTACTGGAGATTAGTACATCTTTTTTGGAGATCCATCTACTCAAATCTTTTCCTGTTTTCAAAATTAGGTTGTCTTCTTTATTGTTGAGTTAAGAGTACTTTACAGGTGCGCCTGGGTGGCTCAGTAGGTTAAACATCTGACTTTGGCTCAAGTTATGATCCCAGAGTCCTGCAACTGTAGGATCGAGCCTTGCATCTGGCTCCCTGAACAGTGGGAAGTCTGCTTCTCCCTCTGCCCCTCACACCGCTCATGCTCGCTCTCTCCCTCTCTCTCCCTCTCAAATAAATAAATAAAATCTTTTTTTTAAAAGGGTACAAATTCTGGATATAATCCCTTTTCAGATATATGATTTATAAATATTTTCTCCTATTTTGTGGGTTATCTTATTTTCTTGATGATGTCCTTTGAACACAGAGGTTTTTAATTTTGATTAAGTCGACTGAAGAACTACATAGAATATGCCTCAAAATTTTCTTCCTGAAAAAGAATGAAGTTGGGTGGCAGTCGCCAGCACTCCCAGGCCACACTGGCACCCCCTGCTGGGACTCTGGAGAATCACCGGAAGCCGCACAGCGGAGAGCCGCGCTCGCAGTCCCCTGCAGTGAACTGTCCGCCACCGCGGTGCTGAAATCAGCTGGACCCAGACATGCTGTGGCAAAAAGCATGTCCAGAGGATGATCTCAGAGAAGTCTTGAAAGTAAGGAAAGGGCTTACCATGTGGACAAAAGAGAAAGAGCATTCCAGATGTAAAAAGCATTTGTAAAAAGATAGAAGAAGACAGAATGGCGCATTTAATTAGCTGGATCCAGAAGAAAGGTGGTGGTGGCTGGTATTAAAGTAGTAGTCGCCCTAATGGGAAGAACTGAACACTTTGAAGATGGCTGGAGATACAGTCCACAAGACTTGAGAAAGGACTGGATGTTAGGGATGAGGAGAAGACAGAAATCAAAACAACTCTGAAGTCTGACTTGAGGAACCAGGTAGTTGAAGGTGGCATTTACAGAAATGGAGAAAAGTAGAGGAAGACTAGTTTAAAACTGTAACATAAAACAGATCTGTACTAAAAATCAAGGATGAGAAGTGGGGTAGCAAAACATAGTGGTTAAATTTTAGAAGCTTATTTGTTTTCTTGTTTGCTGACTAGTGTTGTTTTGCCATTTTGAATTTCCTCCCCCTGTGATATATAAAAATGCCTTCATTTGTTATCAGTAAGTTCTCTTTTTAAGATTTTATTTATTACTTAGAGAGAGAGAGAACATGGGCAGGAGGAGGGGCAGAGGGAGAGGGAAAAAGCATACTCCCCATTGAGCAAGGGGCCCGACTTGGGGCTCGATACCAAGACGCTGAGATCATGACCTGAGCCGAAGACAGATGCTTAACCAACTGAGCGAACCAGGTGCCCCTCAATAAGTTAATTCTTATGGGGGGTGGGGAGAATAGTGGTTAAGGTCACTGCCTCCGAGGCCAGATGACTTGGGTTCAAACCCAAATTCCAGCTCTTATGAATCCTGAAATCAGTTTCTCCTCTGGAAGAGATGGATAATTATAGTCACTAACTTAGAGAGTTGTAATGAATCTTAAATGAGTAGATATTTTGCACATCTGGGGAACAACTGTTAATGAGTATGAGGTTTCTTTTCAGGGTGATGAAAATGTTCTGAAAGTAGATAGCAGTGATGGTTGAACAATCTTCTGAATATACTAAAACCACTGAAGTGTATGCTTTCAAAGCACTGTATGCTTTCAAAGGGTAAATTTTATAGTATCTGACTTGTATGACAAAAAAAAAATCCTGAACAGCACTTAGAACCATGCTTAACTAAGTGCTAAGGAAGTGTTCATCAAATAAAATAAAATATTGAGAAAACCATGAAACTATTATTTTAGATTTAAAAATCTTTATTCTTCAATTCCTCCAGCCTCCCACCACAGGGGATTTTTTAGAGTCCACTTCACTCCTACAGCCTTCATCCCTCCCTCCTATGCCTGTACTTTCTTCTAACTCCCCTCCCAGGTGGCTCACCTCCAACTCCAAATTTCCCTCTTCCTGTTACATAAAAAATACCACCCCCCTGAGGCCCTTCACCCCAACTCAGCACCACACTCAATTTTGTGTATCCAAATCAAGAGCCAAAATGCCTTCCATTTAACAAGATTCCATCCTAATTAAAAAGCAATTGTGGTTTATGTTTTCCTTTTTTTTACACAAGTTGTTGTGATAGAAATGATGTATTATGGTTTTTAATTGAAAGAACTCAAGATAAAGTAGAAAGGAAAAACTGGATTTATCAGCCACAGATTGAGGAAGCACAGATGGGTCTGAAAATTCTTATCTTTTTCCTTCTCATCCACTTTTTTTTTTTTTTGACAAATTTCAACACATTTTGGCCTCAGATCTTTGTATTTACTGTTCCCTCCATCCCTCCTTTTCCAGCAGGTAGCCACATGACTCACTCTCGTACTCCACTCAGGTCTCTGGTCAAATGTCACCAATTTGTGGCATCTCAGGGTTCCCTGGCTACCCGTGCTGCCACACTGTCTTCCCTGACACTAACACTCCCTCGTGCTGCTTTCTTTCCCCTCCACTGCTTGTATTACAATCTTCCATCCTACATGCTACAGTACTGACTTGGTTTTTTTAAGATTTTATTTATTTATTTGAAAGAAAGAGAGAGAGGACGTGCGGGCGTGTGCTCAAGTGTGCCGGAGGGGCAGAGGGAGAGGGAGGAGCAGACTCCCTGATAAGCAGAGAGCCCCATGCGTAACTCCATCCCAGGACCCTGAGATCATGACCTGAGCTGAAGGCAGATGCTTCACCAACGGAGCCACCCAGATGCCCAGTATTTACTTGTTTAGAGTCCCTCTTCCCGCTAAAATGTCAGTGCCCTCAGAGCAGTATTTTGTCTTCCTTATTCACTGTACTGTCCCCAGCACTGAGCATGGTGCCTGGCACATAGACGACACCCCGTAAATATTCAGTGGATGGAAGAATGAATGAACAAATAAAGGGGTGACACAAGAAGCCAACATTCCACACGTATCCAGACAAGGGGTAATCTTTTGCACAGATAGTATCAGTATCCAATGGGTGGTATTCGGGTTCATCTATATCATTTCCCTGGGTACCATGGAGACCTCTAAGAAGCCACTGTTCTGAAATAAAATTACAGGGGAAGATCAGCCAATTCAAAAGTGTTCATACTTTTGTATAATAATTCAACATGAACAGAAAAAGCAGGGAGGTATCAGCCCTACGGTCAACAACCTTTTATTCTTTTAAGTTTTAAAAACTCACATCTCCTCTGTGCTTGTCCTGCCACTTTCTCCATCAGGTTGAGAGCTCCCCAGAAGAAGAGGCTGGGGGGGGCACCTGGGTGGCTCAGTCGCTAAGCATCTGCCTTCAGCTCAGGTCATGATCCCAGGGTCCTGGGATCCAGCCCTGGATCGGGCTCCCTGCTCAGTGGGAAGCCTGCTTCTCCCTCTCCCACTCCCCCTGCTTGTGTTCCCTCTTTCGCTGTGTCTCTCTCTGTCAAATAAATAAATAAAATCTTAAAAAAAAGAAGAAGAAGAAGAGGCTGGGGTGGCAGGGGGCTGTAAGACACAGCTGAGTATCTGGGAGGGGATGGTTGTAAAAGTGTTTCCCCGAGGTCTGTGAGAGGTTCTAGCAAATTATTGAACCCAAGGCAGGGGGCTCATGGAAACCCCACTTTATAGCCACTTGGTCTGACAACCTGTTACTTGTGACTGACATCTGAAGAGGGTGGGTCTTGTGGGACTGAGCCTGTAACCTGTGGGGTCCGACATGCACTCCAGGTTGACAGTGTCCGAACTTAAATGAATTGTATGACATCCAGCTGGTGTCCGGAGAACTGGTCCATGTGAGAAAAAAAACTACATATCTGATCACAGAAGTGTTCTGTGTGAGTGACAGAGGGGAAACACAAGGTTTGTGTTTGTTTGTTTGTTTTTTCTTATACAACCAACCCCAGGACGGCTGAAGCAGAAGCTCTGGGCATGGGGCCCAAAAGTCTGTGTTCTAACAAACCCAAGAGGTGACACTGGTGCACATTCAAGTTTGAGACCATTGCTTGCTTCCCCTGGGAAGTCCCTGAAGTGCCCAACCCTCCTCCACACCATCCCCCTTGGCAGAATCATTCCACCTGAGCCCACAGCACCAATTTCCAACTAACAAACCCCAGTGCCCACCTCTGTAGCTCTAAATAGGATGTTTATACCATTGTTTCCAGATTTAGACAACATATATTCCCTCCCCACCACAAGGAGTTAGCTCATAATTCCCCTCTCCATTTCAATTTTTGGTATTTATAGCTTGAGGTTTTAGTCCCTCTGTGACTCTTTAGAAATTCAGATGATAAGCTCAACCCTCTATTTCTTGTTCCATCAACTTTCCGCAGGATCTCCTGACCCGCTGCCTTTGTAAGATGCTCATTAGCTCCCATTCCCTCTCTCCACTCCTCGTCCCTCACATCCATTTCACAGTATCTTGTCAAAGCACCTTTGCTTTTATGTTTCTAAACAGTTCTGATTTTCAGTTCTTTCTGACCTCTGAACACAAAAGCTAAGTCTTTCATGCTCGGCCTGGGAGTCAATTCTAAATGTTGAAAATCAAGAAATAGCACTTACATTATTATGGGATTGAGTGTGTAAAGAACATGGCACAGTGTCTGGCATGTAGTAAGCCGTCCATCAACAGAAGTTATTATTGTTATGACAAGGCGAATGTTGTTCATGTGGTAGCCAGCCTCCAAAGTGGTCTCCAGGGATCCTCACCTCCCAGTATTCACATTTTTGTGTAATCCCAAAATGTATCTCAATGAATAGGGTTGACCCACTTGGTCAAGAGGATATTGCAGGGGGCGGAGCAAGATGGCGGAGGAGTAGGAGACCTGGATTTCCTCTCCTCTCAGGAATTCAGCTGGATAGGGATCAAACCATTCTGAACACCTACAAACCCAACAGGAGATCGAAGAAAAGAAGAGCGACAACTCTCTGAACAGAAAAGCGACCCCTTTCTGGAAGGTAGGACGTGCGGAGAAGTGAATCCGAGGCGATTCGGGAGGATAGACGGCGGGGGAGGGGCCTCCGTCGGCGCTTCTGGCAAGTGATGGAGCCGCGGGGCACAAAATCGGAACTTTTAAAAGTCAGCTCCGCCGAGGGACGTCACTCTGGTGGCTCAGCGGGGGGTGGGACCCTCCGGGACAGTGTGGTCTCAGGACCCTCGGGGTCACAGAAAGACCGGGGGTGCCTGAGTGAGGCAGAGCTCCCAGGAAACGGAGCAGGGAAGCCGGCTGCAGAGGCGGGGCCCAGGCGCGGGCTCTCAGCTCGGGGTCGCCATTGACCGTGATCCGCGGCCCAGTCGGGCCCCTGCTCCTCCAGCAGGGACCCGACAAGCGGCAGATCCGGGGAGACTCCCCTTCCTCCCCCGGGAGGAGCCGCGCGGGAGGGCACCGCAGGGATCTGCTGGGTCTGGAGACTCCACCCGGGGTCGGTGCCGGAGATCGAAACGCGCGGTCACAGGCCGGGTGAGACGGGGAGACGGGAGTGACTAGCGGCTTTTCTCTGGGGGCGCACTGAGGAGGGGGCCCCGAGTTCTCGGCTCCTCCGGGGCGGAGATTGGGAGGCCGCCATTCTCACTCTCCGCCTCCAAAGCTGGACGGAAAGCTCGCAGGGAACAAAAGCCCCGGAGAGCAAACGCGAGCAGATCACTTAGCCGGGAGGGGGCGAGGGCGGGGCACTTCCGCCTCCGGCAGAGACATTTGGAAACCACGGCAACAGGCCCCTCCCCAGAAGATCAGCGAGAACGGCCGGCCAAGACCAAGTTCACCGATCAATGAGAACGGCAGAACTCCAGCGCTAGGGGACCACTGCACATAGAATTCATGCTTTTTTACCATGATTCTTTAGTTTTTCAAAGTTAATTTTTTTTTAACTGTCTTTTTTTCTTTTTGAATTTTTCTTTTTCCCTTTTTCAACCAACATCTTATCAATCCCTTTTTAAAAAAAATTTTTTTTATTTTTCATTTTTAGATTCATATTCTATCCCTTCATAGTAGTGACCCGTATTTTTGGCTTATATATATAAGTTGTTCTCTCTTTAAAATTTTGAGATAGTTTCTTCTAACAGATTAAAATATACCCTAAATCTCTAGTATATGGTGTTTTCTATTCCCCTGCCTGATCACATCCTCTCCCTTTTTTTTTCTTTTTTCTTTTTTTAAATCCTCTTCTTTCTTTTTTCAAACAACTTCTTATCAATTCCTTTTATAAAATTTTTTTATAATTTCCATTTTTAGTCATATTCCATCCCTTCATCATATCAACCCTTATTTTTGTACATATATAAGTTTTTCTTCCTTTAAAATTTTGGGAGGCACTTTCTTCTAAAAGACCAAAATACACCCCAAATCTAGTGAGTGGCACTGATCTATATACCAGCCTGATCATATTTGATCACATTCTGTTTTTGTTGTTGTTGTTGTTGTTTTGTTTTGTTTGTTTTTGTTTTTATCTTTATCTTTTTCTTTTTTTTCTTTTTCTTTTTTCTCTTTTTCCCTTTCTTATCCCACTGCTTCAGGTATTTTCTGATTTGTTTAGAGTATATTTTCTGGGGACGTGGTTACTCTGCTAGCATTTTGTTCTCTCATTAATCTATTCTCCTCTGCACAAAATGACAAGACGGAAAAAATCACCTCAACAAAAAGAACAAGAGGTAGTACCGACTGCCAGGGACCTACTCAATATGGACATTAGTACGATGTCAGATCTAGAGTTCAGAATCATCACTTTAAAGATACTAGCTGGGCTTGAAAAAAATATGGAAGTTATTAGACAAACCCTTTCTGGAGAAGTAAAAGAGCTAAAATCCAACCAAGTAGAAATCAAAAAGGCTATTAATGAGGTGCAATCAAAAATGGGGGCGCTAAGTGCTAAAATAAATGAGGCAGAAGAGAGAATCAGTAATATAGAAGATGAAATGATGGAAAATAAAGAAGCTGAGAAAAAGAGAGATAAACAACTACTGGATCACGAGGGCAGAATTCGAGAGATAAGCGATACCATAAGACGAAACAACATTAGAATAATTGGGATCCCAGAAGAAGAAGAAAGAGAGAGAAGGGCAGAAGGTATAATGGAGCAAATTATAGCAGAGAACTTCCCTAATTTGGGGAAAGAAACAGGCATGAAAATCCAGGAAGCACAGAGAACCCCTCTCAAAATCAATAAAAATAGGTCAACACCCCGACATCTAATAGTAAAACTTACGAGTCTCATAGACAAAGAGAAAATCCTGAAAGCAGCTCGGGAGAAGAGAGATGTAACCTACAAGGGTAGAAACATTAGATTGGCAACAGACCTATCCACAGAGACCTGGCAGGCCAGAAAGGACTGGCAAGATATATTCAGAGCACTAAATGAGAAAAATATGCAGCCAAGAATACTCTATCCAGGTAGGCTGTCATTGAAAATTGAAGGAGAGATAAAAAGCTTCCAGGACAAACAAAAACTAAAGGAGTTTGCAAACACAAAACCAGCCCTACAGGAAATCTTGAAAGGGGTCCTCTAAGCAAAGAGAGAGCCTAAAAGCAACATAGACCAGAAAGGAACACAGACAATATACGGTAACAGTCACCTTACAGGCAATACAATGGCACTAAATTCCTATCTTTCAATAGTTACCCTGAATGTAAATGGGCTAAATGCCCCAATCAAAAGACACAGGCTAACAGACTGGATTAAAAAAACAAGACCCATCGATATGCTGTCTGCAAGAGACTCATTTTAGAACTAAAGACACCCCCAGATTGAAAGTGAGGGGGTGGAAAACCATTTACCATGCTAATGGACACCAAAAGAAAGCTGGGGTGGCAATCCTTATATCAGACAAATTAGATTTTAAACCAAAGACTGTAATAAGAGATGAGGAAGGACACTATATCCTACTTAAAGGATCTATCCAACAAGAAGATCTAACAATTGTAAATATCTATGCCCCTAACATGGGAGCAGCCAATTATATAAGGCAATTAATAACAAAAGCAAAGAAACACATCGACAACAATACAATAATAGTGGGGGACTTTAACACCCCCCTCACTGAAATGGACAGATCGTCTAAGCAAAAGATCAACAAGGAAATAAAGACTTTAAATGACACACTGGACCAAATGGACTTCACAGACATATTCAGAACATTCCACCCTAAAGCAACAGAATACACATTCTTCTCTAATGCCCATGGAACATTCTCCAGAATAGATCACATCCTAGGTCATAAATCAGGTCTCAACCGGTACCAAAAGATTGGGATCATTCCCTGCCTATTTTCAGACCACAATGCTTTGAAACTAGAACTCAATCACAAGAGGAAAGTCGGAAAGAACTCAAATACATGGAGGCTAAAGAGCATCCTACTGAAGAATGAATGGGTCAACCAGGAAATTAAAGAAGAATTAAAAAAATACATGGAAACCAATGAAAATGAAAACACAACTGTTCAAAATCTTTGGGATGCAGCAAAGGCAGTCCTAAGAGGAAAGTATATAGCAATACAAGCCTTTCTCAAGAAACAAGAAAGGTCTCAAGTACACAACCTAACCTTACACCTAAAGGAGCTGGAGAAAGAACAGCAAATAAAGCCTAAACCCAGCAGGAGAAGAGAAATAATAAAGATCAGAGCAGAAATCAATGAAATAGAAACTAAAAGAACAGTAGAACAGATCAACGAAACTAGGAGCTGGTTCTTTGAAAGAATTAACAAGATTGATAAACCCCTGGCCAGACTTATCAAAAAGAGAAGAGAAATGACCCAAATAAATAAAATCATGAATGAAAGAGGAGAGATCACAACCAACACCAAAGAAATACAAACAATTATAAGAACATATTATGAGCAACTCTATGCCACCAAATTAGATAACCTGGAAGAGATGGATGCCTTCCTAGAGATGTATCAACTACCAAAACTGAACCAGGAAGAAAAAGAACCTGAACAGACCTATAACCACTAAGGAAATTGAAGCAGTCATCAAAAATCTCCCAAAAAACAAAAGCCCAGGGCCAGATGGCTTCCCAGGGGAATTCTACCAAACATTTCAAGAAGAATTAATACCTATTCTTCTGAAACTGTTCCAAAAAATAGAAACGGAAGGAAAACTTCCAAACGCATTTTATGAGGCCAGCATTACCTTGATCCCCAAACCAGACAAAGACCCCATCAAAAAGGAGAATTACAGACCAATATCCCTGATGAACATGGATGCAAAAATTCTCACCAAAATACTAGCCAATAGGATCCAACAGTACATTAAAAGGATTATTCACCATGACCAAGTGGGATTTATCCCTGGGCTGCAAGGTTGGTTCAACATCCGCAAATCAATCAATGTGATACAATACATTAACAAAAGAAAGAACAAGAATCATATGATCCTCTCAATAGATGCAGAAAAAGCTTTTGACAAAGTACGGCATCCTTTCTTGATCAAAACTCTTCAGAGTATAGGGATCGAGGGTACATACCTCAATATCATAAAAGCCATCTATGAAAAACCTACAGTGAATATTATTCTCAATGGGGAAAAACTGAGAGCTTTCCCCCTAAGGTCAGGAACACGGCAGGGATGTCCACTATCACCACTGCTCTTCAACATAGTATTGGAAGTCCTAGCCACAGCAATCAGACAACAAAAATAAATAAAAGGCATCCAAATCGGCAAAGAAGAAGTCAAACTCTCACTCTTTGCAGATGATATGATACTTTATGTGGAAAACCCAAAAGACTCCACCCCAAAACTGCTAGAACTCATACAGGAATTCAGTAAAGTGGCAGGATATAAAATCAATGCACAGAAGTCAGTGGCATTCCTATACACCAACAACAAGACAGAAGAAAGAGAAATTAAGGAGTCGATCCCATTTACAATTGCACCCAAAACCATAAGATACCTAGGAATAAATCTAACCAAAGAGACAAAGGATCTGTACTCAGAAAACTATAAAATACTCATGAAAGAAATTGAGGAAGACACAAAGAAATGGAAAAACGTTCCATGCTCATGGATTGGAAGAATAAATATTGTGAAGATGTCAATGCTACCTAGAGCAATCTACACATTCAATGCAATCCCTATCAAAATACCATCCACTTTTTTCAAAGAAATGGAACAAATAATCCTAAAATTTGTATGGAACCAGAAAAGACCCCGCATAGCCAGAGGAATGTTGAAAAAGAAAAGCAAAGCCGGCGGCATCACAATTCCGGACTTCCAGCTCTATTACAAAGCTGTCATCATCAAGACAGCATGGTACTGGCACAAAAACAGACACATAGATCAGTGGAACAGAATAGAGAGCCCAGAAATGGACCCTCAACTCTATGGTCAACTAATCTTCGACAAAGCAGGAAAGAATGTCCAGTGGAACAAAGACAGTCTCTTCAACAAATGGTGTTGGGAAAATTGGATAGCCCCATGCAGAAGAATGAAACTGGACCATTTCCTTACACCACACACAAAAATAAACTCCAAATGGTTGAAAGACCTCAATGTGAGACAGGAGTCCATCAACATCCTAAAGGAGAACACAGGCAGCAACCTCTTTGACCTCAGCCACAGCAACTTCTTCCTAGAAACATCGCCAAAGGCAAGGGAAGCAAGGGCAAAAATGAACTATTGGGACTTCATCAAGATAAAAAGCTTTTGCAAAGCAAAGGAAACAGTCAACAAAACCAAAAGACAACCGACAGAATGGGAGAAGATATTTGCAAATGACATATCAGATAAAGGGCTAGTATCCAAAATCTATAAAGAACTCATCAAACTCAACACCCAAAGAACAAAGAATCCAATCAAGAAATGGGCAGAAGACATGAACAGACATTTTTCCAAAGAAGACATCCAAATGGCCAACAGACACATGAAAAAGTGCTCAATATCGCTCGGCACCAGGGAAATCCAAATCAAAACCTCAATGAGATACCACCTCATACCAGTCAGAATGGCTAAAATTAACAAGTCAGGAAACGACAGATGTTGGCGGGGATGCGGAGAAAGGGGAACCCTCCTACACTGTTGGTGGGAATGCAAGCTGGTGCAGCCACTCTGGAAAACTGTATGGAGGTTCCTCAAAAAGTTGAAAATAGATCTACCATATGATCCAGTAATTGCACTACTGGGTATTTACCCCAAAGATACAAAAGTAGGGATCTGAAGGGGTATGTGTACCCCGATGTTTATAGCAGCAATGTCCACAATAGCCAAACTGTGGAAAGAGCCAAGATGTCCATCGACAGATGACTGGATAAAGAAGATGTGGTATATATATACAATGGAATATTATGCAGCCATCAAAAGGAATGAGATCTTGCCATTTGCAACGACGTGGATGGAACTGGAGGGTATTATGTTGAGTGAAATAAGTCAAACAGAGAAAGACATGTATCATATGATCTCACTGATATGAGGAATTCTTAATCTCAGGAAACAAACTGAGGGTTGCTGGAGTGTGGGGTGGGGTGGGAGGGATGGGGTGACTGGGTGATAGACACTGGGGAGGGTATGTGCTCTGGTAAGCGCTGTGAATTGTGCAAGACTGTTGAATCTCAGATCTGTACCTCTGAAACAAATAATGCAATATATGTTAAGAAAAAAAAAGAAGAAGAAGAAGGTAGTGGGAGGGGAAGAATGAAGCAGGGGAAATCGGAGGGGTAGACAAACCATGAGAGACGATGGACTCTGAAAAACAAACAGGGTTCTAGAGGGGAGGGGGGTGGGAGGATGGGTTAGCCTGGTGGTGGGTATTGAGGAGGGCACATTCTGCATGGAGCACTGGGTGTTATGCACAAACAATGAATCATGGAACACTTCATCTAAAACTAATGATGGGGATTAACATAAGAATAAAAAAAAAAGAGGATATTGCAGACATTACACTGTAGGATTACCAAAGCTAGGTTATAAAGAGCACTGCAACTTCTACTTTGTTCTTTGGGATTATTTGGTCTGGGGAAAGCCAGCTGCCATGTTGTGAGGACACTTCAACTGCTCTATGGAGAGGCCCAGGTGGAAAGGAACTGCCAACAGTCAGTACCAACCAGCCTGCCACGTGGGGGAGCCACTTTGGAAGTCGATCCTCCAGCCCCAATCAAACCTTCAGATGACAGTGGCCGTGGCCCACATGATGACAGGAACCTCATGAAAAGTCTTGAGCCAGAACTACCTAGTTAAGTTCGTTCTGACTTCCTGACCCACAGACACTGTAAACAATATAAATGTTTATTATTGTTTTAAGCTACTGTTGGGATAATGTGTCACGCAGCAATAATAACTATCGCAATTCACCAGAGTCAGCCATCCTGTTGAAGAGCCATATCTCACAGGACACGGCTAGTTCCAAATGGCAGTATTCCAAGTCAGATAAAGAGATGAGCCTCACTCAACCAGAGGTAGTCCTTTTAGCCTGAGTAAAGACATGGTTTTAATTACCTGCAAAATTTTCTCCTGATCCTAGTGGTAAAACCAAAGCCAACTCTCTGTACATTCTAGGCTACAGTTCAGCATCTCACTGAGACCTTTAAGCTTAGACATTTTAACAAAGGGGAAGGCTTTCCAGAGCTCACCTTTTGCACCACACTGCCTGCTCCCTCCTCACCTCTTAATGCACTGCAAAAAATCTACTAAGTGGCTTTTTAAAACTATAGGTTCCAGGCCACCATCTGCAGGGATTCTGAATCAGTGACTTTAGTCTGGACTCAGGAATCTGCTTTTTAAAGAGGCATCCTTCAGGAGATCTCAAATGTTGGTGAGGATGTGGAGAAAAGAGAACCCTTCTATGCTGTTGGTGAGAATATAAATTGGTAGCCATTATGGAAAAGACTATGGCAGTTCCCCCCAAAATTAAAAACTGAGCTACCATATGATCCAGCAATCCCACTGCTGGTTATATACGCAAAGGAATTGAAATCAGTATCCCAAAGGGACACCTGCACTCCCATATTCACTGCAGCACTATTCACAACAGCCAAGATGTGGAAACAACCTGGTGTCCATAAATGGATGACTGGATAAAGAAGATGTGGCATTATACAATGGAATACCATTCAGCCATGAAAAAGGAAACCTGGTATTTGTGACAAGAATGGACCTCAAAGGCATTATGCTTAGTGAGATAAGTCAGAAAGAGAAAGACAAATACTGTATGACCTCATTTATATGTGGAATCTGACAAAAAAAAAAAAAAACTGAGCTTGCTAAAACAGGAGTAGAATGGTAGTCACTAGGGGCCAGGGTGTAGGGGAATTGGGGAGATGCTGTTTAAGGGGACAAACTTACAACTAGTAGACACATAAGTCCTGGAGATCTAATGTACAACACAGGGATTACAGTCAACAGTACTGCATTATAAACTTCAAAGTTGCTAACAGGCTAAATCTTAACCATTCTACACACACACACACACACACACACATAAATCTGGAACATAATAAAGGTGTTACCTGATGCTACTGTAATGACCATTTTGCAGTATTTCAGCCCATCAAACCAACGTACTATACACCTTAAACTAACCCAATGTTATAGGTCAACTATGTCACAATTTTTTTAAAAAAGCCGTCCTCCTACCCCCACCCAGTTGATCCTGATGTTGGTCGTCCCCACCCGCACTCGGAGAAACGATGCTCTACACACGGTGTCTCCTCTCCCCCCACCGATTAGCTGAAGTGATCGCAGCGTGTGAAATGGGAGTAACACTGTAAGTATTCGAGCATAAATGAGCCAGGCCTTCTCCAAGTCTGAAGCAAAGGATGGCAAGCTGAGCTCCATTATGTAAAATAGGTACAATCACAATCCTTTCTCGGCCTCATAAAAGATCCACCGGTGAATAACTTGGAGATGAATTCCCCTGAAAGACTCAGAGGCTACTCCTACCTCCCAGAGGCTTTTTCTTCTTTTCCCCATTTTTGCAAATCTGAGTGAAGGACTTCTGGTTCATTATATCAGGTGGTTAGGACCAAGACTGTTTTTAATGGCTCTTTAAAGTCTCACAGACAATGCAGGGAAAACAACTTGGAAACCTTAAGGGTGAAACAAGAGTCTGGTTCCCTCCCGCTGCATCGCTTGGCTCCACTCAGGGATGCTGATTCAAAATACTCATTTCCTCCACCTTGTCAATACCCTTGATTATTCGCCACTGAAGTTATTAAAGCAGATTGATGGGCAGAAGCTGAAGCTCTGCTGGTGCCCAGGCTCACTGCAGTGGGTAACAAGATTAGGACTTCGTGCCTTAGTGAAGCATAAAGATTCTACTTTTGAAAAGAACCAAGAGATAATCTTGAACAAAGAAACCCACAGGCAGAAAAGTTGAAACTCCTTATCCCAAGAGGAAAGCCCAAAGAGATGACTGTCTTTTGGGAACTGGCACAGTAATTGTTCTCCACACTAACATTCAATTAGCACTTATAAACTCACTATGATCTACATGTGCAAGAAATCCTGCAAAGAGCACACCAAGGTTTGTGCCTACCCCGTGGGCTTTACGGCACTGTTTGCCAACGGGCAATTCCTGGGGCCCCACCTGGAACTCAAATATCTGGCTCAATCTCTAGAGGTGCGGGTTGATTTGTTTGCTTGCTTTTAATTCATTGCCAACATTTAAAAATCAGGAAATTTTAGGGGCGCCTGGGTGGCTCAGTCGGTACAGCATCAGACCCTGATCAGGTCATGATCTCGGGGTCCTGAGATGGAGCCTCACATCAGACTCCATGCTCAGCTCGGAGTCCGCTTGAGACTCTCTCTCTCCCTCTCGCCCTGCACCTCCCCCTGCACACACTCACATGCTCTCTCTCAAACAGTCTTTTAAAAATTTTTTTAAAAAAAATCAGGAGAGTTTACATTCTTTAGATGCAGTTAGCAGGCTTGGGTCAGTTAGCATTTTCTGTGTAGCAACCATTTGTTGTCTCATGATTCTGAGGTTCAGCAATTCGGATTGGGCTCAGCCAGATGGCTGTACGGGTCTCGGCTCGTTCCTGTGTTTACAGTCTGCTGGAGCTCAGATGGGGGCTGGCTGGTCTAGGATAGCCTTGGCTGGGATGGCTCACTCTGTTCTACTTGGTCTCCTCCTCCAGCAGGCTAGCCGGGGTTTGTTCATGGGTTTTAGAAGCAACAGCAGAGTATGCAAGGCCCCTTGAGGCCTGGGCTCAAAACTCCCACACCATCACTTCTGCTGCATTCTACTGGCCAAAGGAAGTCACAGGCCAGCCAGATTCAAGGGATGGAAATCTCACTTCACCTCTGAATGGGTGGGGAAGAATCTGTGGCCACCTTTGCAATTTACTACACAGCTCATTTTTTTTTTTAATTTTATTTATTTGACAGAGAGAGAGAGCACAAGCAGGGGGAGCAGGCAGAGGGGGAGGGAGAAGCAGACTTCCCGCTGAGCAGACAGCCCAATGCGGGCTCCATCCCAGGACCCTGGGATCATGACCTGAGCCCGAAGGCAGATGTTGAACCGACTGAACCACCCAGGTGCCCCAACCGCACAGCTTATCTTAAGAATTCGGTAGATATGACCACCTTGGGGACACAATACGCTAAAGCACACAGCTGGTCCCTTGGATGGGTATGGCAGTGCCCTTCCGCACAAGCCTTGCCCCTGCTGATTCATTTACACACGGTCTGGCTCTGTGGATGTGGCAGGCTCTGCCATTCCTGATCCCAGAACGACCTCCCATCCCACAGATCCAAAGACCCGTCCCCAGCCATGAACACAGCTGCTGTGATCACTTTTCACGTCTCAGAAAACATCTCTCTCTTTATCTGTTTCCTCTCCCCACCCCTCACCCCTTCAGCAATAAAGATCCCATTTTCTGCCGGGAAAATCAATGAGAGGAGGGGGAAGTGAAGAGTGCGAAAGACTTAGGGGGAAGACGGCCCTGGAGCCAGACCACTTGAGTTCCCCTCCAGGTTCTACCACTCCACTCACCTCGTCTGCCTGAGCCTCAGGTTCTCTGCGGGAAAACTGTACCTGTTATGTTCACACACTTCTCCTTGAAGATACTACGTTAGTCGATCTACTCATGTTGCATAAGTGTGGACCCATGGTGGTGTAACAAAAACACTGAGACACAAGTCAAAAGTACAACGACAACCCAAAAAAGCACTCAGAGTGAGTGGTAAGGTTATTTCCATGTTCGGCTCTGAATTTAAGGCAGGCTTCCTGCAAAAGGGAATTCACGACTCAGCGGCGGAAGCAACTCCCTGAACGGTCGGGGGGCTCGACTGCGAAGGGGGCGGACTTCAGCAGCTGTGCCTGCAAAGGGTAACTCGCCGCAAACCTGCGTCCGGCAGGCGCCTCACCTCTCGCGCTCGGAGCCTCGGGAGAGCCTGCAGCGCCACCTGCTGGGCGAGGACGCCTAGGACAGCGTTATCGGGGCGCCCGGCCGCACTTCGGAGGGTAAATCCGCGACGGTCCCTCGCCCGGAACCACCTGCACGCACCACCCAGCTGCATGCCAGCGGGCCTGGGTCCCCTGACGCCCGCTCCCGAGGCCCAGCTCTGCAATCCCAACCACCTTCGGAACCCAGAGCACCTTCGTGCGCGAGGGCGCAGTCCTCAGCCCCCGAGCGTGCCCTAGATGCTGCGGGGAAGGGCTTCAAGGAGCTCGCGTCGTGCGGGAAGAAAGGAAGCCCCCCGGGACGCCTGGGTGGCTCAGTTGGTTAAGCGGCTGCCTTGGGCTCAGGTCATGATCCCAGGGTCCTGGGATCGAGTCCCACATCGGGCTCCTTGCTCAGCAGGGAGCCTGCTTCTCCCTCTGCCTGCCTCTCCCCCTGCTTGTGTTCTGTCTCTCTCTCTGACAAATAAATAAATAAAATCTTTAAAAAAAAAAAAAAAAAGAAAGGAAGGAAGGAAGCCCCCCTCCCACGCGAGGGAGGGCCCTGCAGCCCCAGATATCCCTCCCCTAACCTCCCTAAGCCTCCAATACCTCATCTGCGAAAGGGAAATGATAATGCCAACCCCAGGGGTGCTTGTTAGGTGCAAATGGGACCATCCAGAAGGGCCCAGAGCCTAGGAGCGGTATGCAGGAAGTAGCAGCGAGTAATGTCAGGCCTGAACCTCCTCTGCATTATAGTAATATAATAACAAGAATGATAAGTAGTGGTCCTCTCGTCCAGCAGGAGTAAAATAGCAGGTACTGTGGCTTTATTACCTACCGAGCTCTATTCCAAGAGCCTTACCTGCGTGGAAACTCAAGCATTTCCTTGAAGTCGTAGGTAACATTTATTATTTTATTTTTTTAAAGATTTTATTTATTTGAGAGAGTGTGACAGAGAGAGAGAGGGCATGAGCAGAGGAGAGGGGCAGAGGGAGAAGCAGACTCCCCACTGAGCAGGGAGCCCGATGCACCCTCGATCCCAGGACCCTAGGATCATGACCTGAGCTGAAGGCAGATGCTTAACCGACTGAGCCCCCCAGGCGCCCCAGCATTTATTATCTTAACTCAGAGAGGTTAAGTAACTTGGCCAAGGCCAGCTAGCAAGCAACTGGCAGGGCTAAAATTCGAATGCCAGCAGCCTGTGTCTTGGAAGTATTAAAAAATTTTCTTCCTGCATAGCTATTGGCAGGTCAAATTCCTCCCCACCTCCCACCCTTTTTCTTTTAATCTATTAAAAAAGGGAAACTAGGGGCGCCTGGGTGGCTCTGTCGGTTAAGCGTCTGCCTTGGGCTCAGGTCATGATCCCAGGGTCTTGGGATTGAGCCCCACGTCAGGGCTCCCTGCTCAGCGGGAAGCCTGCTTCTCCCTCTCCCTGCCGCTCCCCCTGCTTGTGCTCTGCCAAATAAATAAAATCTTTTTGGGGGGGGAAACTAAGCAAATCAAATGGCTTTGGTCCTCTCCCCCCCCCCCCATAGCCCTCCAGGATGCTTTTGCTGCCTGCTGAGTTCCTCATTGGCATGGTGGCCCTAGGTGTGGTATTCGTCCCCCATCTTACAGAGAGAAAATGGTAAAGATTAGGCTAATGACTTCAAATCACTTGCTTGTCACTCCCAGAAGCCAGTCAGTGGAGGTGCCAGCCTAGAGCCCGGTGTTCCAGGCCACACTGAGCAGGGTCAAAACCCGAGTAACAGTGCCCAAGTGTGAGGCCAACAGAGGACGGCTAATGAGCAACACTTCCAAACTGCTGGGAGGCAAATGAGAGACTGGTGCGTGCACACACGCATTCCCTGGTCATAGTACCAACATCACTTTATTTTTTTTTATTTTTAAGATTTTTTTTTAATTTATTTATTTGAGAGAGAGAGCGAGCATGAGAGAGCACCAGCGGGGGGGGGGGGGGGGGGGGGCAGAGAGAGAAGCAGACTCCCCGCAGAGCAGGGAGCCCAGTGGGGGACTCGATCCCAGGACTCCAGGATCATGACCTGAGCCTACCGCGCGGAACCGCCTGAGCCACCCAGGCGCCCCCAGCATCCCTTTCAAACGTCCCTGCACGTCCAAGTCTGAGAACTGGCCCCGCGTGGTTGCCCAGCCGAAGGCAACTCGGTTGCCACTGATGTCTCGCAGACCCTGGAACAGAACCCTTACAAAGGGAGAATCTCGACTTACCCCCCAGGCCGGCTCTTCCCCAGTCTTCCCCAGTCTTCCCCACTCCGCCGGTGCCCGGCCGCCCCTCCGGAGCTCGGGTGAAGTCCTGCAGCCGTCCGTGCTGGTTCCAACGCCGGAGTCCCCGCGACACCCGAAACTGGCCCGCGCACGGAGCGCAGAGAGACACGGGAGCCACGCAGGCCGCCCCACCGGCAGGGGGCAGTTGTAGGCAGCAGGGGAACCTAGGGAGGGGTAGCTGTCCGCCCCCACCGCCAGAAGCTTAAAATTTACACAGAGGTCCCAGCCCAGCTCCGTCGGCGTCCCCAACGCCGTGACCTCGAAAATGGCTCCCTCCCGGGATGGGGGGGCGGCGGTAAACTCCACGGACTGGGTGGGGCCACCTGGCGGGTCAGCCGGGGTCACGTGCTCTGGGTGACCTCGCAGCCAATCCCGGAGTCCTCTCCCCTTGCCCCACCCCCAGGCTTCCCACGTGTCTTTCGCATCCTCCCACGTGGCCCCTGTCTCCACCCGAGCCCAAGGCACCTTCTCTCCCCCTCGCTCTCCCTCCCCCGGACATGTGCAAAACCTCCCACCCAGGCTCCCCGCTTCTCATCCTGCCTCCTCCGACCCATTCCGCACACAGCAAGCACGCTCATCGGATTGTCTCGCTCCAGGGATGAAAGCCCTGCAACTTTTAACCACTGCGTCTAGAATAAAATCGACTGCTCTGGCCCCCGGCAACCTTTTCCAGCCCGGCCATGCCCCTCACTCCTTGTGCCCCGGCCACTCAGGCCTCCTCTGAATTGCCTGCCCCCCACACGCCAAGCTGACCTCTTCAAAAATGCACCCCTGCCGTCCCTCTGCTCGGCAGCCTCTTCCCACTGAAAGCTCCCCGTCTCCTTCTTTGCATGCTTTGGGTGGCCAATGCCTCTTTCTTGAGGAGGCCTTTCTGATCACCCAGTGCCCACCCCAATTCAGGATGCTCTCCTCACTGGGCTATTTGTTCACTGTCCATCAGCCCCACCCACTGAAGCTCCATAAGAGTGAGGACCATGTGGAGCCATCCATCCATATAAATGGTACAATACTGGGCAGATCATAGATGCTCAACAAATACTTGAGGGAGGAGAGGAGCAGAGGGAGGGAGGGACAGAGGAATGGAATGAGAAGACAGCTATAACCCTATAGGAGAAGAACCATTAATTATTAATATACTTTATAATAATATTAGCTAACACCAACATAAGCCTGCTCTAGGCCAGACTGTATTCTAACACCTTACACGTTTCAATACATTTACTCCTCACAATTACCCCATCATGTACCTGCTATTACTATCCCCATCTCGTAGACGCAGAAACTGAGGCACAGGTTAAAAATCATTTCCCAGTGTCATACAGGAAGAGCTTGAACCTGGGCTTCACACCAGACTCCTTACTCTCAACCTCCACTACGAAGACCCTAAGTGTCCGTCACATGGGGAAAGGGGCAAACCACTCTGCCAGGGCCACCACAGGGAATACAGTGCAGCCCTTTCAAGAAAGATGAGGCTGCTCTGGATTGACCCACACGGACAGATGTCCTTGATGGGACAGTGGCTGAAAAAGCAAAAGAAGGACACATAATAATCCCATTTGGGGAAAAAAAAAAAAAAAAAGAAGAAGTCAAATAAAAGAGCAACTAGATGCCATTGTTCACACGTAGGAACCTGCCTGGAAGGATACAAAAGCACTAACACTGGCTGAAGCTAGGAGGGCCTTCCCTGGTTCTCTTGCTGCCAGCTCAGGACAAACGGAACTCTTCGTGACATCTGCCCAACTAGCTTATCTGAAGCCACCCTTCCCCACCCCCCCTTACTCCCCTGTCCCTTACCTGATTTCCATATGGCAGTTACTGCTGCCGGACCTCATAGAGTAGACTGACTTGTTTAATGTCTGTCTATATAAGGGTAAAAAAAAATTAATTTTCCGTGGTGCAAAAAGAGAAGAGACCCTCCCCTCCTTCTTAGAGTATTTCCTTTAGAAAATTTGAAAATCCCTTTTCTGCCCCTGTGAGATGCATGCAAACCTTTTTAAAGGTGCAATAAGCTCTTGCCAGCTGTACAACCCAAAAACGGGTTTCTTAAGCGTCCGAGACTCTAGTCTGAGAGCCGTATCTTTGAAATGTAAACATGAAGAAAGATAGTAGCCTGAACTCCCAGTCTAGGTGAGGGTCTCACTTAGGTGGCTAGCTCCCTGTTATAATTACATGCTTGCCATAGAGACATGAGAAGTTTATTATTCCCTCAGATAGAGACAATTAGCAATCACAAACGGCCGTCCCAATTACCAGTGGATTTAAGATGAACTATGTGCGACAAATGGTGCTGTCAAGTCCCCTTATTTGAGAACTAGTTATCGTTTATCTCGAGGACGGGATGTAAATGCGTTGCATCTGCTGAGCTGCATAAAAGGGCGAGATTTCTTTCTGTCTTTGCAATCTCTTTAGTGAATTGCCTGTGATAGGCATCACATTCTGGCTTAATGTTTATTCAACAATAAAAATGCTTTCTTTCTCTTTTGTGGAAAGGTTTTCTGGATTGGCAGGCGATTTTGTTTTTGAATTCTATTTCCCCACCATCTCTTCCCTAGTAGATCATGAGCTCTGTGGGATTTTTTTTGTCTTCCTAGTTCAGGTGTCCACAGCACCTGCAAAGGTCCCCAGCACTGAGGAGATGTTCAAAACGTGTTTATTGAATGAATAAACAAATAAACCCGTCATCGCGTTTGAATTTTATTTTTTACTTGCAATGAGCAAGTATTATTTGTTATAATCAAAAAAAAAAATCAGGGCACCTGGGTGGCTCAGTTGGTTGGGCGACTGCCTTCGGCTCAGGTCATGATCCTGGAGTCCCGGGATCGAGTCCCGCATCGGGCTCCCTGCTCGGCAGGGAGCCTGCTTCTCCCTCTGACCCTCCCCCCTCTCATGTGCTCTCTCTCTCTCTCTCTCTCGTTCTCTCTGGCTCAAATAAATAAATAAAATCTTTAAAAAAAAAAAATCAATTGAGCTTTTAAAATCACCACAATCCCAATAGAACAGATAGGCTGCTGGTTTGCTTTATGGATATTGATTTTACGTCCTGTGAGTCCTCAAGCTTCTCAGATATTGTTGTAGTCTTTAAATCGTGACTAGGAACTACTCCAGACATTCTCATTAGCAACCATTTCAGACATCATACAAAAAAAAAACAAAAAACCTCAGACATCATAGTCCCAGTTAATCCAGATCCTTCCTATGCACTGAGAATGATCTGTTTGTTTGTTTTAATTTATTTGTCAGAAAGAGGGAGAGCACAAGCAGGGGGAATGGCAGGCAGAGGGAGAAGCAGACTCCCTGCTGAGCAAGGAGCCCTATGTTGGACTCGATCCCAGGACCCTGGGATCATGACCTGAGCCAAAGGCAGACCTCAACCAACTGAGCCATCCAGGCATCCTGAGAATAATCTGTTTTTATCTCAAGGACAGTCAAGAGGAGATTCTTTGGTGCATCTCAACACCTCCATCCTCCAACTCCAAAAGCTACCACTTTTCTCAAGGCGAGGTTTATAAGCAGCATCTCTCCCTAAGGGGCTTCACTGAACTGGACATTCAGGTCCCATGCCCTGTACCCTCCACCCCGAGGCCTTTACTTACATCTAGCTCACACCATTCACCCTCTTCTCCGAATGAATGAATGAGTAAATGAATGGATGAATGAATGAATGAATGAATGAATGAATGAATGAATGAATAGAAACAATAATGGTCCCCATGTGTATTACGATTAGCTTTCCAGAGGCACTGTATGTTCCAGGCCCTGTGCCAAGCACCCTATGTGCATGATTTCCCTTAATCTTCACAGCAAACCTGTGAGGTGGGTACAGGTCCCCACCTGTATTATTGTTCCCATTTCACAGATGAAGAACTGAGGTTCACAGATGCTAAGTGACTTGCTTAGTCTCATGGTTAGTACACAGTGAAGTGGGGGCACACCCCAGGCCATCTGACCCCAAAGCCCCAGCCCTTGGCTCCAAACTACAAAATGTCATTAGTTTCAAAGCACTGGATCAATCTTCTATCTTATTTGTGGAAAAAAGAGGAGAAAACCCAACCAGGCAGGAACATGGGGCAGGAGGATTCAGAATCCCCTTAACAACTCACATTGTCTGAGCTCCTGCCACAGACCAGGCCCTAGGGTAAGCACTTGAAAGATGTGATCCCATTCAAGCCTCTCACCAGCACCAAGGTGCTTACTATTACTGTCCACGTTTCAGAGGTAAGGACCACAAGGTGTTGAGATGTGAAGTGACTTGCCAAGGTGCCAAGTTAGTTAAGTGGCTGACTCAGAATCAAATCCAGGTAGGTCTGCCCCCACAGCCCATGTTCTTAGCCATGATTCTTCCTCAAAGAGATGGAGAAAAGCAGAGAAGAAAGAAAATCCCTCTTCCAGGCTTGCTGACCATGTTCTTGCTGTGGCTTGGACCCAAAGTCGGTCCAAGTGCAAACCGGGAGGGAGTTCCCACAGGGTGAGCCAGAAGGAGAAAGTGAGAGGCCACAGCTACCACTGGTGACATTTCTCCACACTGGCTTAAGGGCGGGGTGGGGGGGTGTCCCATGTCCTAGGAATGGAGGAGCTTAAGGGCTTTTTCTGTGTTTGTCATCTCAATGACTAGAGCCCTGTCCTGTACTTCTTCTCTAGTCCCCTTTGTGCCTAGCTCAGCACCAAACACCATGTGGATCCTCAATGCCCAGTTTCTGAACAAATGAGTGAATGCCCACCTCCCTTTACAGGAGACTATATATCTCAAGTTTTCACGGTTTCCATTCAAAAGTGGTCTACAAGGTACCTGGGTGACTCAGTCAATTAAGCATCTGACTCTTGATCTCAGCTAGGGTCTTGATCTCAGGGTCATGAGTTCATGCCCCACTGGGCATGGAGCCTACTTAAAAAAAAAAAAAAGCAGTCTGCAGAGTCATGTTTTCCACTCTGCCCTCCTCCTTCCTTCATTGTGCCCCACAAGGCCACTTGTGTCGGGATGGAGGGATGGGGGCTGGGGAGTGAAGCCTCGGGCCATACCACATCTGTCCTGCACACATGGTTAATTTTTGTCCTTTTAGGAAGCCATAGAGAGCCACATTACAGAGAAAGAAACCTGAGGTTCAAGGAGGTTACATACCTTCCTCTGGGCCACATGGCTAAGGGTCATGAACTCCAGAACTCACCTCTGACCTGTTTGCCTCTGAAGACCCTGCCTCATGGAGGGACAGGAATCAGTAGGCACCAAGTGATGGCAGCAGACCCCATACACGTCGTCAGCACCCAGTAAGTACGTGTTGAGTAAGCCGGTAAATGAATGGATGAGATTGTTTCAAGGAGAGGGTTACTAACAGCATCTATTGCTACAACACATTAGAAATAATGGGTATGGGAAAAAAGGGCTAGGAAACTTGGCCATTAAGTCCAAGTTATTAAAAAAAAAAAAAAGGAAATCACCTATATATATCCATTATAATCTATATTAGTCTGCTTGGGCTCCCGTAACAAAATACTACAGACTAGGAGACTGTGGACTTAAATCCCAGAAGTTTATGTCTCACAGTTCTGGAGGTTGGAAGTCCCAGATCAGGCCATTGGCATGAACAGCGTCTGGTGAAATCCCTCTTCCAGGTTTGCTGACCATGTTCTTGCTGTGGCCTCACATGGCAGGCAGAGAGTGAGTTCAGGGTCTCTTCCACTTCTTATAAGAAGTGCATCTCACCTAATCCCATCATGAGAGCCCATGCTGTAACCTAACCTAACCCTATTTACCTTCCAAAGTCCTCATCTCCGAATACTATCATACTAAAGGTTAGTGCTTCAACACAGGAATTTGGAGGGGTGGGTTGGAGGGGGAATACAAGCATTCAGGCCATAACATCCATTACTAGGAGACTGGATTACATAAATCATGATGCATCAACACTACAGAATGCTCTATGGCCTTGAAATAATATTCCACTACTGTAGTTTCAACAGGAAAGACATCAGTGACATGTGAAGTGAAAAAGTCATGTTATAATACAATTATCCAGCATGACCCCATTCTTCTCAATACCAGGGACAATGGGTACTTTGGTAAGACCTGGATCCTGTGGCCAACGCCTGACCAGAGGGCAGGTGGAGCACTGAGATTTTGACAGCCTCTCCCAAACTACGACAGGGAGGGGAACTCTTCAGTACAAAGAGGGAGCTGAGTAGACACAAAGGAAGAACTGCCAGCCACGTTTTCATTTCTTGAGTCTTTACTCCATGCCAGGCCCAGTTCTGTAAGCCCTGAAATGTGTTATCACATTTAACCTTCAGAGCGCCCTTTTTTTTTTTTTAAAGATTTTATTCATTTATTTGAGAGAGAATGAGATAGAGAGAGCACGAGAGGGGGGAGGGTCAGCGGGAGAAGCAGACTCCCTTCCGAGCAGGGAGCCCGATGCGGGACTCGATCCCGGGACTCCAGGATCATGACCTGAGCCGAAGGCAGTCGCTTAACCAACTGAGCCACCCAGGCGCCCTTCAGAGCGCCCTTTGAGATGGGTGCTGTTACTCCCACTTCCTACAAGGGAAGAAGCAGAGACTTAGTTGGAGTCACTTAGCAAAGGTCCAGGGCAGAGCCCAGCCTGGACTGCACCAAAGCCATGAGGCTAATCACCAAATCCTAAAACAACAAGGCATTCCTTTCTCTGTGTCACTCGTTGCCAACACAGCAGCGGGCACACAGTCACAGAATAAGAAATGCTGATTGGAAATGAACAGAGAGGACGCAAGAAGTGATGGATGGGGGTGGTGGTGGTTGGGTTTGCCTCGGGAAGAGGGACAAAAACAGAAGGAGGACTCCAGACAGGCCAAAAACATTTGGAACAGTCACATCTAACAAAACAGCTTCACCTAACAAAGAGAGAAAGAGAACGGGAATAAAAATGCTCCTGTCCGCAGGAAGACTTAGGTATGGTCAGAGAACATGCCTTGGGAGAAGACACAGCAATTGCTCCCAAACACTGCCCACTGTCCATTTTAACACAGTCCCCCTGCTTGGGCTCAGGAATCTCTTCCCCACATTCCTATAGAAACAAGCCTCATGAGTAATCACAGGCCCCCGACCCCAGAGCAGATTAATAATGTGTTCCCCCTTGGAAACTAGGAAAAGGGGTTCCTCTGACGGAAAGGAGGAAATTTCTTCCTTCAGCACCTCATCCCCTTCCTCCTCAACACTTGACACACACACTCGAGTATGCTGCTTCCCACTTGCACACATGCATTCCCATGTTATTCACTCTCTGCCACACACACACACACACACAAACACACACACAGCCCTATGGCACCATCTGGGAGTTACCACCCCACCTCCCAGCGGCCATCCTCCTCTAGCTCTCTGCGAACTGAACCTCAACTGTGTTAGGAAGACAATGTGCCTGCTCCTAAGCCAACTCTGCTTCCTTTTGCCAGATTCCCTTGCAGCTAAGAGTGATCATGTGACACAGTTCTAGTCAATGAGACAGAAGGGGCTTCTTCTAGTGGGGGGCGGGGGCAGGGGCGGAGGCAGGGTCCAGAAAGGGTTTTTATTTGCTGCCCTACTGAATTAGGGCACATTGATCCCATCTCTCTACAGAACCTTCCTGGCAGAAAAGCTAAAGATTCCCAGACTCCTTTGCAGCTGGGCTTCTGGATATGAATTCGTTTCTGCCAATTGGATGCACTTGCACAATATTTTGAAGGCAGAAAAGGGGCGGAGACATCTTCCTGCAGTTTGGGCTCTTTGCTGCTGGTAAACAAGTTTGCAGAGATTGGGGTTTTCTGCAGCAGAATTCAGGTGTCCAGTCGCCAGGCCACGGGTGTGGACAGGCAGTCGTGGCAGAGACAGCAGCCTGGCTGCCTTTCCAGGGTCCGGTGACCTGTTCTGTGGGAGCTGGAAACCAGGTGCAGTGGTAGCAGTTTCCTGAACCCTGGATCACAGCTATGGCAGTGCGTTCTAGAGCTCATTCATTCCACTGGCCAACTCCTGATGCCCCCTTTCCCAGCTGTGGCTGGTCAGCGTTGCTGTGTCCAGGCAGTCTTTCCTGGGGGCCGCGCCTAACGCCCACTCCTCTAGCTTTTCCAGTGATTTTCCAAGCACTAATTCCCTGTGCTAAATTATTTTCTGCCTACAATAGCGGGAGATCTAGCAACATTTAGAATCCTCTGGTTTCAACCAAAAAGTGCTAAAGATGTCAGGCATGAAAAGTGTATGAAGAGGCCTCAGGGAAGGCACCATTTCTTTGAGCCTGTTTCTTCTTCTGTAGAAGCCCAAAGATTATTATTATCATTATCACCAGTTAATAGTTATTGAGTACTGTGGCAGATTGTATCTCTCAAAGATGGTCCCAACAGTACTTCCCATCCCATAAGCCTTCCACAGGTGACCTCGCCACTTTCCGTCACGTCGGAGGAGTCTAACCCCCTCGCTCTTGAATCTGGGCTGCCCTCCGACTCTGCTGCAACCAACAGAACACAGCCGAAGCCACACCGCCTAAACTCCGACGACAAGGAAAAGGCACGAACCTCCCGCCGGGTAAACTCCGCCCCGCGCTCAGGGCCCGGGCCCGCCCACTCTGCGCGGGGCTCGAGCTCCAGAGGGGCGGGGGCGGGGCCTTGGAGGGACCCCGCGGCTCGGCCCCGCCCACCCCGCGTGCGGCTCGGCTCCGAGGGGCGGGGCCTGGAGGGCGGGGCCTGGAGGGATGGCGCGGGTCCGGTCCCGCCCACCCCGCGTGCGGATCCGGAGGGGCGGGGTCGGTGGGCAGGGCTAAGGCGGGATCGCGCGGCTCCGGCCCCGCCCACGCCGCTCTGGGCTCCGGCTCCGGCGGGCCCCGCCCACCGGCACTCGCTTCCCCCTCCGGTCAGCTGCGCCCGCGGCACCGCTTCGCCGCGCGCCATGGCCGGGCTGCTGGCGCTGCTGGGTCCCGCGGGCAGAGTGGGCGCCCGGGTCCGGCCTCGCGCCTCCTGGCTCCTGGGCGCCGCCGCTCCCTACGCGCCGCGCCCCCTGTTGCTGCAGCTGCTCCGGCCCGGGCCCGACGCCCCGCTGCTGCGCGCGGTCCGCGGGGACAGCCGCGACCGCCAGGTAAGCCTCCCCACCCCCACCCGGGTCCCTGGGCGCCCGGATCCCGGCCCACCTCCGCCGAAGGAGAGCTTTACTCGCCCAACTGTACGAGACCGACCCCCCGCCCCGGGGTCCCCGAGGCCCCAATCCCTACAAGCCGAGGAAGCGATCCTCCCAGTTGACAGCCGGAGAAACTGAGGCTCAGGGAGGTCTGGTGATCTGCCCAAGGTCACACAGCCTCTGACAGAGCCCCCGCGGCCGGCACAGCGGCGGCAGCCCAGAGAATTGTCGCTGGGGCCTGGACTTGCTGGCAGCGTGCTCACATGGCTGTCAGAGTTGTTTCCCCTTCAAGTGGCGCTAGAGCCTCCTCCGCACTGGGCCCAGGAGAACGGCCCCGGGGGTGCTGCTCTCTTGAACACCCTCCCATCGCTTGCTGCTACTCCCTATTTATCTAAGCAAAAGAGCAGGCCTCCCTCCCAGGCTGCAGGCGAGACTCGCGCAAGAAGCAGTGTCGTTCTGTCCTGTTTCATTTCGTTGCCCTCTATCTATGGTAAGTGAAAACTGGTTTCCCTTCAGAAAAGTAATAAGGACTTTCTTTAAAAAAAAAAAAAATTTTTTTTTGTTTTTTTTTTTTCTTTTTAAGTTCGTCTCCTGAAAGAAAAACAGTAGTAAGTAGCGCAGTCTGGAGACACAGGACTGACGAGTTGGGACACGCAGAACCTGGCTTCCTGCAGTCCCTTTGCCTAGGGATGGGATCCCCCCGCTCACCAGCCCTGTGACCTCACCCCGAGTAGGCTGAAGGCTCTGAGCCTGTTTGCTGACCTTTCAAAGGGCTAAAGATAGCAGCTTCCCAACTGGAGTTTGGGGGACAATCCCATGAGCTGAAGCAGGCCTGAGCACAGTGCCAGTGGAGCTTCCTGAATGAATGTTCCGTGGGGATTTGACTCACACCCTTACCATGCCTCCTGCCTTCTGCTCCCCCCATCCAACAGGCAGCAGATCTTGTCCCTAAATCCTGAGCCCTCCCCACATGTCTGGTTGCCTCCTAGTGACTCTTCATGGATCAGCCCACCTGTCCCTTCCTCCAGGAAGCCTTTCCTGACCACCAGTGATGCCTTGGGTGCCTCCACTGGCCTCCCTCAGTCCCATGGGTGTGCATCCTCTCTGCACTCATCATCTGGAATGGTCTCCTGACTTGTTTGTCTGTCCCATCAGCCACATCAGTTTTGCCCCCAGCCCAGGCCCTGGCACTGGCAGGTGTGTGTGTGTGTGTGTGTGTGTGTGTGTGTGTGTGTGTGTGTGTGTGTGAGAGAGAGGAGAGCATACACGAATATGCATATGTATGTGCATGATATGTGTATACAGTAGGAACAAGTGCGATCTCAAGACTCCCTGTATTCCTGTCTCTATTCAATAGTTCTGTGGCCTTGATCAAATCTCCTCACTTTTCTGTTTCTCAGTTTCCTCGTCTGTAAAATGGGATGTTAATAATTCACATTTCTTGGAGCATGGGTGTGAAACCTAACATCGGGTACATTCTGAATTAATGTTAGCTGTTGATGTAACTATCACAGTAAATGTATAAATCACAGGGCTCCCATGAGCTGTGCTTGTTTCTCCTGCTGTCTGGTAGATGGGCAGGATCCGAGTGGGATCAGAACCTAACAGGATGTCAGGACAAAAGATACTCATCATTCAAAGTGTCATCTCCCTGAGAACATACATCTCTCGTGGGGCCTGGGAGCAGGTGCAGGGGTCTCGCCTGTCAGCTGCTCCTGGCTACCCACAGGCACCTTGTTTTGGGCCATTGGAAGGAGGGAGTGCAGCTAGGGTCTCCAGACGTGCCAGGATTTTAAGTCAGTACCTGAGAGACCTTCCCGCGTCTGCCTTTAGTGCGGTCTCCACTCTAACTGGGAGGAAGGAGGTGAAGCCACAGGAGAATCCTGCCTTTTTCACTTAACCTGATTCACGTCTTGTCACCTGGCAGAGCCTGCCTACACTTACACTATGGGAGAGGAATCTTAGGCAAATGATTTGCTCTCTTTGAGCCCCAGTGTCTTTTGTCAGTTCTTGCTCATGTGCTGTGTTTTCAGGGAGCCCCTCCTTGATGACCTTAAACTGGCATCATCCCTCCCCACAGTCCTCCCCATCTGCCTCCCTTCCTTGATGTTTCTCCATAGCACTCGTCCTATCTAGCAGCCCTGATACTTTCCTTTTCTGTTTATTGTCCCTCCCCTCCCCACTAAACCATAGGCTCCCTGAGGGTAGAGTTTTGTCTGTTTCATTCATGGCTATACCCGCCACACTTAGAGCAGCACCCCCCATAGAGCTGTTATCCATGAGTAAGTGAGGAGCACAGCATAGTTGTTTAGAGCAAAAGCCTTGGAACCCGCAGGTTTAGATCCCACCTCTGACAGGTAATTCCTGTGTGACCCTCTGAAAGTTACTCAACCTCTCTGGGCATCCAGGATCCTCCTCTGTTCAGTAAGGATGACAATAGTGCCTATCTCACAAGGTTGTTGTGAGGATTATCTAAATTAATATTTTCAAAGTACTCAGAAGAGTGCTTGGTACAAAATACTCACAATGTAGTGTTGTGTTTAGTATTATTACTTATTGAATGAATGAAAACAGATGTCACTCCAGACAAGTGAGCAACATCTTTGCCTTATTCTTCAAACCCTCCTGCCCCTTCTAATATAGCCTTTTATACTTTATTAAGTATTTGGCTTGGGGGTGGGGGGAGGTAATCTCTCTCTCTCTCTCTCTCACTCCCCCCCCCCCCACAGGCATGGATATAAAAGCACTTGGCTCAGTACAGACACTAGGGGATGTATAATGTTACATGCACCCAGAGCACTGCCTAACATAATATATCACAGGTACTTAGGGTGATATTTTACAGAGATGAAGGTCTGAAAAGTTTCCATTCCTTGCAAGCCACCCCTCAAAAATTCCTTTGTTTTAGTTTCTTCGTTCTCCTCCAGGGTTAGGAAGAAAACCGAATGGCTCACAGTGCTTAAAGATACCTCCTTTTACCACAATAAAAGGAAGAAAATTGTCCCAAGATTCTAACTCTAGAAAGTTAACAATGAACCCTGCTGCTAGCTAACAGGAAATTGTCCATTGTGTCTGAATATTTTATCCCTCCCATTGTTTTGCAGGAGATGCGGGTTATTCTGTAGCTGGAAGTCTGGCTGCCTCTTTATTTTTCTTTTTTGGCCAAAAGGCCTTTTGCCAAAATAGAGGTTGTAAAGAAAAGAGTCCTCAACAGAGACAGCTCCACTCGGCTGTGGTGAATGGACAGATGGGACGTAATTCAGTTCGGTCGGGCCAAGTGTCAAGGGTGGGAAATGGAAGGGGCTTTCTCCCTCCTCAGCCTCAGAACGTTGTTTGGCACTTGGGCTGTAGATTGTAGATCATTGTGCTATCAGCGCTTGACGTCTGGAGAGCGGGGCTTCCTCGGCAGCCGAGAGGCGGGTGGGGCCTTGTTTATCAGAAAGAAGCGAACCTGAGCTCTGAGCAGCCGTTCTGGCCGGTGGGAGGCAGAGCCAGGCAGAAGCTTTGAGGAAAAGGGGAAGTTAGGGCGCCTGGGTGGCTCAGTTGGTTAAGCGACTGCCTTCGGCTCAGGTCATGATCCTGGAGTCCCGGAATCGAGTCCCGCATCGGGCTCCCTGCTCGGCAGGGAGTCTGCTTCTCCCTCTGACCCTCTTCCCTCTCATGCTCTCTGTCTCTCATTCTCTCTGTCTCAAATAAATAAATAAAAAATCTTTAAAAAAAAAAAAAGGGGGGAAGTTAGACGTGCTAGCCAACCTAAAGGACACTGGCTGGTTTTCCTTCTCCCCGCCAAAGCCTTGAAGTCCGGGAGAAGTGTTCCAGAACTTTAGGAGTGTTCAGCTCTTACAGGACACGAAGTCGAGTCTGACTGCAGAAGCCGTGTGGCCTCGAGGTGGCCAGTGCAGTGACCCGTCCAGACACTTGCCAGCCTGCTCACCACTCGCCCCTGAACCTCAGTCTCCCGCCTGTCAAAGTGGGAGCCGCAGAGGTGCCCACATCATGGGGTTACCATGAGGGTTTTTATGAAATGACGCCTTTAAAGCGCTAAGCCCAGCACCTGGCTCAGTAGAGGGGGGCCTAGCCTGAGGACACAGGTGGTTTCCCTAAAACCTTTCAGAAGAGGTTCAGCGCTCCTGCCTATCAGAATGCACTCTCTTAGGGGGGCCTGGTTGGCTCCGTCGGTGGAGCACGTGACTCTGGATCTTGGGGTTGTGAATTCGAGCCCCACGCTGGGTGAAGAGATTAAAGATAAAAAATCTTGAATCAAAAAAAAAGGGTGGGGGGGCTGCACCTGGGTGGCTCAGTGGGTTAAGCGTCTGACTCTTGGCTTTGGCTCAGGTCATGATCTCAGGGTCCGGCTCCATGCTCAGTGGGGAGTCTGCTTGAGATTCTCCCTCTCTCTTCCTCTGCCCCTCCCCCTCCACGTGTGCATGCTCGCTCTAAAAAAAAAAAAAGCACTCTCTGAGATTCATGACTCAGTACTGGATCCCAACAGCCCCTCCCCTTCTATTAAGTCTCTGTTTTCATAACTCTGAAAGTGGCCGTAACATTTGATTCCCAGGAATGTGAGCAGCGTTTAATGAAATTGAGATGAATTCCAGGAACGAAGCTTATGGGTAGGAGTCCCCCGTCGGATGCACAGCAGGTGCATCTGAGGGCCAGGGAGGGCCCCCCTGGAGAACATGCTGAGGGTGGGAAAGCCTGGCAAGGTGAGGCAGGATTGGTAAGCAGGGGTTTACCTGGCAACCCCGGGCAATTGATAACTAATCCCAGTGCCCAGGCCTCACCCCAGAGCACAAAATCCGACTCTGGGCACCTGGACATAGGTACAAATGGACCAGCAGCACTTGAGCCACCTGGGAGCTCATGAGAAAAGCCACCTGCCCCCCCCACCCCGCCCCATATGCTTGGTCAAAGCTCAAGCCCACAGGGCAGGGGCTTTTGAAGCAGGGCAGGGCTGGGAGGTCCCCTGCAGCCCCGGGGAGCCTTGCTAGGTTTGGAGGTGCTGCTTCGGACCCCTGTGTTGTTTCATTTTCGTTCAGGGAGTCCTGCGCCTCCCTCCTGGGGACTCTGGGCCGTCATACTCCTCCCTCTTGCCTTTGAAGTGCAGCTCGGGTGCAGCCCGCTCTAAAAATATGAAGGAAAAACCAATCATGTTGCGAGGCAGAAACTGGAGCTCACTGACCCAGATACTTCCTCCCAGGAAGAGCTCTGAGACAGGTCATTAAGATTCAAGAAATCTTTTCATAAAAAAGGCACTCTCCATATTGAGAAGGAGCCTTTTTTAAAAGAAATCCAGCATTCTTGGGTTTTTTGTTTCTCCCAAATATTCCAGGCCCTGTAGATGCTCAATAAATGTTAAGAGAAGCCAAGTCCGGTGGTTTGTTTCTGTGCAAATCCCAGCCAGTGTGTTTATGGCCTAGGAATCGGCCCTCCCTGTATCCGCTCAGATATCCGGGGTAATCCCTGATTCTGGTAGTAAATAGACCGTAGCTTCTCCATTGTATTTTGCACCCACCGTCCTTGTTTTGTAGAGTCTAGGATGGTTGTCGCGTGCTCAGGCTGTGGACCAAGATAACCTGGATTCTAGTTTTGGTGATTTGGGGCCAATTCTTCGGTCTTTGAGGCCTGTGTCGTTCCTCAGGAAAGTGGGAAGAAAACAGTATCTACCTAGAAGGTGATCGCAAGGATGAAAGCCGACAGCAGAAGGAGAGAAGCATCTGAGCACTGCCTGGCTGGCAGACGGTGCTCGATAAAGCACCATCGGTGTCCCCAAGTGTGTGAGCCCCAAGGTTTTAGTTACTGTTGATGCTCTAACAGCTCACCAGAAATCCAGTGGCTTAAAACAACACACATTTATTACCTTACAGGTCTGGAGGCCAGATGTCCAAAATGGGTCTCAATGGGCTTAAGTCAAGGCATGGGCAGGGCTGGTTCCTTCTGGAAGTTCTGAGCGAGAATCCATTTCCCGACTTTTCCAGCATCCAGAGGCCACATGCAGTCCTTGGCCTGTGGCCCCTTCCTCAGATCTCTGACTCTGCTTCTGTGCTCACATCATCCCTGAACCCCCCTGCCTCCCTCTCTTCACTGATAAGGACCCTTGTGATTACATTGGTCCCACTCAGAAAATCCATGATGCTCTGCCCATCTCAAGATACTTAATCACATCTGCTAAATCCTTTTGCCATGTAAGGTAAGAGAGTCACAGATTCTGGGGATTAGGACCCAGATATCCTGGGGGCCGTCATTCTGCCGATCATACCCGATACCCAGCTTTCCAGGGCAGTCAGTGTCGAAGTGGGCACTAGCCTCAGCTGGCTGAGGAGGAAGGGGGCAACTGGTCCCTCACTGGGCAGGAGGGAGAGTAGAACACTGCGCAACACGAAAGCTGCTGACGGCCACTAAGACCCTAGCTCCTGCCCCAGAACGTCTCCCCTTCTTTTTGTTTGTGCACAGGATCCCAGCAAAATCGCTGCGACACCAGCCCCACCTGCCAGCAGCACAGGGGAGGAAAAGCCAAGCAAGTCGCAGCAGCTGAGAAAGATTTTTCAAGAGTACGGTGCCGTGGGCGTGTTGCTGCACGTTGGCATCTCACTAATCTCCTTGGGCATATTTTACATGGTGGTTTCGAGGTGAGATCTCGGCAGGAACAGATCTTTGTTTTTTTTTTACTGTCATGTGTGATTCTTTGTGAATGAGAACATTTTTCCTATGGATGTGTATTCATCTAGCCACTTCTGTCATGTCTTTTAAATACTTTAAATCTTAGAGCCAAATCGATTACCTAATTTGACGCCTTGTGATAAAATTTTTTTTGGGGGGGGGGTCTCTTTCCGCAGTGGTGTGGACATGTCTGCAATCCTGCTTAAACTCGGATTTAAAGAGTCACTGGTGCAGTCGAAAATGGCGGCGGGCACAAGTACCTTCGTGGTGGCCTACGCCATCCACAAGCTGTTTGCCCCAGTGCGAATCAGCATCACCCTAGTGTCTGTGCCCTTCATTGTCAGATATTTTCGCAAAGTGGGATTTTTTAAACCTCCAGCTGCAAAGCCTTGATGAACTCTTCAAACCTATTTCTTTTAAATAGAAATTCGGGGTTAGTTTTAGGATAGAGCTTTTCTGGGGGGCGGGGAGGGTGGGGACAGGAAGCTAATTGCTATGTTCTCGTAAGTTTGACCTTTGGCAACAAAATTCAGGTTCTTTTAATAATTGTAATTATTTTGCTTTACAAATGTTGTTAATGCTATTCATCGTAGGGCTTGTATGCATAATCTAAAATGTCAGCAAAACATCACAAGTTGAGTTGGCATCTCAAACAAAACTGTTAGCCTACAAAGTGCTCCTTCTGGAAAATCACTGGTGAGGTTCTGGTCTGCAGAAGCCCCCGGGGTTAATCTCCGCTCAAATTCTTAAAGGGCGACGATTCATTAAGCTGGCTTTTTAAAATTTCCGTTCCTCCAGGATCTGTCGTCAGGCTGCCTGTGGTTTAATAGACGATAGGATGCAAAACAGCTGAATTTGATGAAGCAGAATTTCCGACTTAACAATATGTAATCAGGATCTAAATTAGCATCAACGCTTTGACGTTCATTACACTTGTTTTAGGGAAGAAAAATAACCAAGTATTTCTGGTGTGTTTCATTGATCCGAAAACACCTTCAAATCTGGACGTGATGGTCCCTACCTCAGGTGGCTTTTCTCAAATTTCAGTGAAGTAGGTCAGGGTCATTTGTCTCTGTTTAGGTAAAATAAGGGAATTTTATCCAGTAGTAGTGGGATCACATGGCTCCTGACGGCCTTATCCACGGGTGAATTTGGATACTGCACACATGGAAAGCTAAGACAATCTTTGCTTAACCTTCTCTGTCTCAAACATTCCAGAACTACCGTCACAATGTTTAAATTGTGTTGCTACTTATATTTTTTAATTGAGTTGAAATTGTTATGTAGAAAAAGATTTTGTATCACTCTCTAAAAAGGAAAATTAGCTGCACTTGCTGTAAATGGGAGGCAACTGTGAAATACTGTGAAATAATACAAAATAATACAAGCCAGGGAGGGAGGGGGTGGGCAGGTGTTATTACCTTCTGTTGAGCCAGTTTTACCTGAGGACCCCCCCCACCGCCATTGCTGTGAGGGACATTATCAGTTAAAAACAGAACAAGCACACAGATTCAAATTGTCATTTTTGTCCCTGAAACAGGAGCAGGCAGACTGGAGGGAATTCCTTTCTGTGGGATTCCTGTAATGCTACCTTCCGGGCTGCATCCACACACAGCATGGTCCACACTGGGACCCCGATTCAACCAGTTCTGCCCTGCCACCTGGGTCAAGGGAGATCCAGATTTGGGAGGGGGTTTAATTACATATGTGACAATCAGAAAACTAAAGGAACTATAAATTGACCATCCTGGTTTTACCACCTGGCTGCTGACCGTTCCCTGGTTAAGCCTTAGTAACCTATGTCCGTTATTTCAGTTAACTTTTACAAGAACATTTGTGGAACAAATTCTCCACTTGCAAGATTGTTAAAGTGGATTCTCCTGCCACACACACACACACCATTTTAAAGCAATTAGCCCATTGCCAAAAGGCTTTACTGATTTCAAGTTGGAACTGCCTTTCTGGGATCTAATTCCAAGGACATCGACACCGCTGAGCAAGATGCCTGATAAGAGTGCTAGGAAGTCCCTCCTGTGGTCTGGTCTCTGTTTACACAGTTGGCTTCGCGCTCCTAACCACCTTCTCGACCAGTCTCCCTACCACTCAGAACCCTAGTAATGCCTATGCAAAAAAACAAAAAAAAAAGCTGACGGTGAGTCCTACAGGTTTAAGGGCTGAAATCTTAAACTTTGATTCCATGTTTGGAGGAATGGAAGTGGACTACAGGGCAAGCAATAAAACCAATCACCAAACCAAACAGCCACGGCCTTCTCTTCTAAGCCCCACCTCCACTCCACTCCTGCAGCCAGTGGGGCCCCAACAGAACAGAGAACCTGGAGAAGATGAGATCAAAGGATCAGGGAATATGTGACTTCACCAGCAAGATGTACAGATTGCTTGTATTTACATTGTTTTTATGGAACTAGGGGAATAAAATATCTATTTTAAAAATGTAAGCCATTGTTCACCCCTAATTTTGTATCTGACGAAACGAGCCGCTTAAATTCCCTGAAACAAACATCTTTGTGGTGTATGAGGAACTTAAGCCATAACTGTCACTGATTAGGAAGCAGCCCTGTGTGTGACCAGTTTGTTAATGTTGCGCTACTACAATGAGCTATTTTCTTTGCTTGTGTGGGATTCTGGGGAAATGACAGAAGTTTAGCCGGTGTCACTGGTGAAGTTGGTCACATCATACTATCACTTGGGTGGATGGTGCATGAAATACTACTTTGGGAATGTAAAAGTTGGTTAACTCAAGACTGAAAAGCTCCTTTATCCCAGGAGGCTAACTGGGTGGACACCTGCAGCTTTATTCTGAAGCTTCTGTCACTGTGTCACCAAAGCTGACATGGAAGTCTCTCCGTGTTGGCCACTTCCTTGTAGTTAGTCATTTCTAGTATCTAGTTCCTTGCGTCAAATGAAGGCCGGCCATGAAAACATAGTTCTCTATTAGTTTTCAGGAACTTCAGCATTTCCAAGGTCAAGTTCACCCTCTTTGGCTGAGATGTTGGCAGCTAGAAACAACTATGTAACTTTATGCATTAGGAGCACACAGTACATGAGATCAGAAAAGGGATACACCTGCTCCTCTCATGGCTCCTCTCATGGCTCATTTCCAGGCCAACAGTGAACAGGCAGGGAGCAGAATTATGCGTGCAGCCAAGATGTATTTGTGTTCTTATGTGTAAAGTTTACATAACTCCAAAGTAATAAATACTAATAACCTGCCAAGTGTCCCTTGGGAGCTAGACAGCAAGGGGAGCAAAGAAGCCTCTACCAGCCGTCCTGAAGGGGCAGCAGGCTTGATCCCCCACGGCTGGAAATGAGGGATTCCGGTTAAGCAAACATTCCTTCAGAGAATTAAGAGCCACGCTTGGAAAACCAGTTTGCAAAGAACTAGTTCACCCAACGTGTAGAGCTCTTTGCATCTAACTGAAAACATGGTCAGAGCCCAGTGGGCAGGTATGGATGTAGATGACCGATTCCTTCATCCCGTCCTCTGTCCTGACCACCTGCAGCTGTGAACCCCCAAACGTCCCAGGCCAGGCCGGGTGTACCCACTTCTGTGAACTATTGCTGACTCAGCTGAGTCCCCAGGAGGAGGACGCACCAAGGATCCCAGCTCCATGAGCTGGGCTGCTGTCCTGCCCTGAACGTCCAGAACCTAGGACAGGAACTCACGCTTCCTGGGCACATGGGAGTTTGCAGGATGAAGAGAGGGCACTGGCTGCCCCCATCCCCCGACTCCTGGTGCCCCCTCCACCACCCAGTCACACGGCCGTGTGCCTGTGCCCTGTGCTGCCGTGTTTCCTGCTGCGCCCTCCCCGGCCTGCGGGGACCTCTTGCCATTCCTGCCTCCATCCTTTCAATCCTCCCGTCAAGCCTGGTTAAGATGCCACTCCCTCTGGGTGCCTCTCCCACCTAATTACCCATCACAGTTTTGCCGGCTCCCTGACTTGTCCCCTCCCCTGCTCCGGTCAGTGGCTCCCCTACCAAGTCATGTCCCCGGTCGTCATAGGAAGGATATGTTCACAGGCCAGGCCAGCTCCAGAACCACAGCCCCAACAGCACCACGGAGGGGCCTTCCCACCCTCCCAGTGGGCCCATGCTCAGCCCAGCTTTCTCAAAGGGTAGGATGAACTGGGATATGCATTATCATTTCAAGGTTAGACACAGGAGAACTTTAATTATAATAATTTTATAGGTGACTTAATGTGCTTTACAAAAACTAAAACCTCAAAACCATGAAATAATAAGCCCTTTAACATTTAGAAAGAGCTGAGACAGGTCTCATCTAGCCAACCCAAGATGAAGGTAGAGCACATGTTTCTATTTCACAGTCTCGGAGGAGACAAGGAGGACTCGCTAGCCAGGCAGAGGTGTGGGACACCGAGCGCAGTCCTAAAGGGATGCTGGGGAAAGAAAGATAGAAGTCTATACAAAATTCTTTATTTTAACATTTAAAAGAAAGAATCACATGTTCATCCTGACAGCTTTCCCAGGCTTGGCCACCCAATAAGTTACACACACACGAAGGTACTTGGAAGGTTATTGCACGCCTCTGTCACTGATGGAGTCACAGTGATGTGGCCACTCTCCCCGCAGTCTGACCCCGCGCCTGTCCTCCCTCCACCAGGAGGCCTCACTCGGACCAGGCTATGGGGAGGCTCCGGGTCCTGAAGCTAGCGACACAGCTGCACTTCCTGTGGCTGCCTTCACTCCAGAGCACGGTGTTCACTGAAGGGGACTCTTGGGTGGGGAGGCTGAGGCAGCGCCCTCGGGCACGGGCAGGCCTGTTCCTGACACCATACAGCAGCCCTGCCTCTCAGATTCCTCCCCCTGCACCATTCTTAAGATTGTTTGCTAGTTGATTCTTTGCTTTTTTGGCTACTTGATGGTTTTGATGAATTTGCTGTGATCCAGGGGTGCTCAAGTACTTCTTTGAGAGTCGGCCTTTGGCTGGGATTATGTTTCAACAGTCTTGAAATGAGGTCCCTGGCTCCCTCCGGCACGAAGTCAGGGAATGTGAACTCAACCTGGAGTACAATAAGTTGACCGTCACAAAACGCAGCTTAGAGAGAACAGTACAAATAGCTCACAGCCAAAGTTAAAGCTGAGAAGAATTCTACAAGAAGCAATGGCTCATTTCTCATTAGGTCTTACCCGCGATATTCTTTTGTAGGTCTCTTGGTATGTGCTTGCCTCAAAAGGAGGCTTCCCAACTAGAAATTCATAGCAAAGAACCCCAAGGCTCCAGAGATCCACCTTCTCGTCATGCATTCGGCCTTCAATCATCTCTGGGGGCAAGTAATCCAGGGTGCCACAGAGGGTGGTTCTCCTAAAAACAGAGGTAGGCTCAGGTTGGTATGCTTCTGTTTGTATTAGCACAAGAACGGCTAAATGTCATTAACAATGACACGGACATTGATTGAGCGCTCTTCCTAGGCCACATCCTGTGCTCTGAAGCAGGTACTATTTAAATCCCCGGTTTTAGGGGCGCCTGGGTGGCTCAGTCGGTTGAGTGTCCGACTCTTGATTTCGACAACTCAGATCATGATCTCAGGGTCATGAGATCGAGCCCCGAGTCGGGCTCTGTGTTCAGCGGGGAGTCAGCTTGAGATTCTTTCTCTCCCTTTCCCTCTGCTCCTCCCCACCCACTTGCTCACACGCATGTGCACATGCTCTCTAAAATAAATGAATCTTTAAAAAAAAAAAAAATCCCCCGTTTTAGACAGAAAACAGATTGAGAGAGATGTGCAGCATCACACAGCTAGCAATCAAGCCACACCCCAAAGTTGTCCAACCCCAGAACCTTCTTAAATGATCTACAATATAAGAAACTTAAAGAATCACTACTATATAAAAGCAGCCATGAAAGTTCTCTGTAAACAGTTTGGAGTTCTGTATTTGTTTTTATATTACAGATAGGCTAAGAAGCTTAAGAGCCAGGTGACATGAGTGACAAACTAAAAACTGTCCCACTGTGAAAGTACTACCTTTGGCCTCTGATACACCACTGGTACCAAAGAGACTTAAATTTGGGGGTGACCTATGAGGTATTCTTGCCAAAAATACTGTGTAGGCCCTTCGACCTACTTCCAGTTCTCAGCAATTACAGAGGATGAAGGACCAAGTGACACCATTTTGGGTCATTTTAAATTGTGGGACAACTGGTCTAAATTTAGACCAAAGAAACACAATCAAATACAACGCATGGATGGACCTTGGTTGGATTCTGACTTAAAAGAAGAGCTCTAAAATTTTGTGGCCAAATGGGGAAATCAGAACATGGACTAAATAAATATAACAAGGCTGTTAATTTTCTTAGGAGTGATAATGGTTATGATTATAAGGACAACGTCCTTATTTTTAGGAGATACATACTCAAGTGCTGAGAGAAGGAAGCATGAGGTCTGCAACTTATTTTTGAAGGTTCACCAAACAAACAAAAAAAAAAAAAACCAGACACCACCAAATATGGCAAGTGTGTGGCCATACACAGGGCAAATGTTACCACCTGCTGAATGCAGGCTCTAGATGGACAGCTGAGCAGTCAACCACCCATTCGGCATTTCCGTATGCTTGAGTTTTTAACAACGAAGCCTGGAAATAAGCGGAGGGTGGCAAACATTGAACTAGGAGCAAACACCATGTAGGTTTCCACTGCTTTCTATCAGTTATTCTTTGCCATTGGCTCTTCTAGGGGGTCATGCTGAGGCCAGTCACCACGCCCAGCACCCAGAGAGTACATGAGTGCACTCAACTCAGTGGTGACCTGCGGCCTGGGATGAAGGAGCTACCTCTCCAGACCTCTATCCCCATAGCACCACTGAGATGGTGGAAATGGCCCGAGTCAGAGGGTTCTCGAACAACAACACACCTGGGAGCTCTTACGGTTGCTCATGTCAGGGAGGTGGGGCGAGGAGAGCATCAGCAGGTACACAGCTTAATCCTTTCTGAAAAGGACACTGATCTTTCCCATCACATGACACCATTGGACAGGTTAAAGTCCAAGTGAGCCCTGCAACTGCACAAAGCCTACAATTCCTCATTGTTGTCTGCCTCCCTAGATGCCAACAGCGCCCACCTAGTGACAACCAGCTTAAAAAAAAAAAAAACTCAACAGATTTATCCACTGCTGTAAACAATTAGAAGTGATCTAGCAAAAATAAAGCTCCCCACCCCCACCATGTCACCTATTTTAGGCTATACAGTTTTTAACTGTATTTAAGTACTATAGCTGTAATTTTTAAGTCCTATTCCAAAGTTGACAAACTTATCAGTAGATGTATGTTTTTAATGCTCTACCTCACATGAGGCTTCAAAAGCTTAATTAAGCCCAAATTAAATTAAAACAGTATTTTAGCTCTTGTTTGCAAAGTTAAGATTTAAATTGTTTCATTAAATTTCTCTCTCTGTGTGAAGAGGGGACAAGAAAGGACTCCGCTGTTGACAAAAGCAGACCACAGAGAATCTTAACCACCACCCTGAAAGTTCTATCCGAACCAATGTGGTTTTGGAAATTCCCCCAAAGAACTGCGCTCTCAGCTCCAGACCTGTGTGCGCCACCCCTTGGAACTCGTCTCCTGTCCGGGAAGCAGCCGAGTGTCGTCTCCCTGCCCCACTGCAGGCACCACCACACACATCCTACGCTTCCTTGGTCATATACTGGTCACAAAGGTCCCCTTCACGAGCCTCTAAGGACATTAAGCATCTTTAACCCAGGCCTAGGACACATTAAAAAGCCTCAAAATAGCTGCAGAATAAAACGTTCTCAAAGACACTCCTATCAGGTCTAAGTTACTCCAAGTATGTGCATCAGTTACCTGCCCCGATTCCACACATCTATGCTTAAGGGTTTTTCTATTTAGTTCCTGAAAGCCCCCAAGGCTTTTGCTAAACTAAGTAAGTTCCACCTCTAAAGTTACATACCTGGAGGATGGGGCATGTACTGACCACCCAAAATCTGCAATCTTAAGCTCTCCAGCCGATCCAAGGAGTAGGTTCTCTGGCTTAATGTCTCTATGAATGACTCTCTTTGAGTGACAGTAGGACAGGGCATCTGCCAACTCTGTGATATACTATTTAAAAAAATAAAGTATGGAAAGTCTGTATCTTATATTTTATGTAACACAACTTTAGACATCTCTTCTGAAAGGAAACCCAACACAGATTTCAACAGATTTTGTAGACTGACGCAAAAGCTAGAAACAATTGAATGACTCTTTAAAAAAAAAAAATGAACCAAATTAGTGTTTAGCATAAAATACAAGTTATCCCATACTAAGTTATTTATTTGCTAATACAGCAGACAGGATATTGGAAATATAGGAAAAACTAATTAGCTAGAACTCATCACCACATGGCAATTTATGGCCTAGTAGCAATGAATTATGATAATACTGAGAAACTAGCACCAATTAGGGAGTCAGACATGTAAACAATTAAAAAACAATTTTAAAAAACTTGCAAAAGTGCAGTCAATTCCCATTTATAAAACCAAGATCGGGGTGTCTTGGTGGCTCGGTTGGTTAAGCGTCAGCTTTCAGCTCAGGCCATGATCCCAGGGTCCTGGGATGGAGCCCTGTGTGGGGCTCCCTGTTCCTCCCTCTCCCCCCAGACCCCCCTTCCCAGCTCATGCTCATGTTCTCTCTCTCAAATAAAATCTTAAAAAAAAAAAGAAAGAAAGAAAGAAAAGAGCTAGTAGTTAAAGCTGACTTCCTTCATACCTCCCATATCCGACTGTGAATATAGGTAAAGGTCCCTAATATTTCTCTACAGCCAGTTTTATTTGAATAAATCAGAAAAGGGAAACAAGAGTGTATAAATATTCATTCTAACTACTGGGGAATCTAGAAAGAATCAAGCTTTTCCTTCCAATAACTATGTGATTATATCAACATAAACTCCATCTGGATGAAAGAGTAGTAGTAGTATAAGTATTAATTGCCAATTAAAGAAGACAACTAATTAGGTTAGCTAATATTTAAAAAGTAAAATGAATCTATTTCTACTTATCCAAAAAGCAAATACTTAAGTGTAAAACGTCTTATTGCTGAGACAAGACCAAAGGGTCATTCACCAACAGTGCTGTGATTTCAAAGGTACAACCACCTGAAAGAAATGCCATTTAAATCAACGCCCCTACTCTCCAGAAACAGAAGGCAGAGTAACCACCAATCATCTGCTGAGTCAACAAAGAACCGCCCAAAGACCCTTTACTTCTTCAAACAAGTAATTTCATTCAAATAAAGTAGCGTAATCCAGAGGGGGAAAAAACAAAAACCCAAAACAAAAACCTGATCATGTTGGACTTTAAGATTAGATCCAGGTAAGAGAATGAAAAGACAAGCCACAGGCAGGGAGAAAACCTTTATAAAACACACGTGATAAAGGACTGGTCTCCAAAATATACAAGAACTCTTAAAACTCAAAACGACCAAAACCCAATTGAAAATGGGCAAAAAACCTGACAGACACCTCAAAGATGATACACACATGGCAAATAAGCACATGAAAAGATGCTCATCTTTTGTGACTAGAGAATTGCAAATTAAAACAATGAGGTACCACGTACCTATGAGAATGACTAAAATCCAAAAAACTGAGAATACCAATCGCTAGTGGAGGAGGAGAACAGGAACACATTAATGGGGGGGAGGGGGGCAAAGATGGCGTATCTACTTTGGAACACAGTTTAACAGTTGTTTCTTGTTGTTGTTGTTGTTTTTACAAGGCTACACATGACCTTACTACACAAGCTAGTTTTCAAATCTGTTGAAAACTTATGTCCCACAAAAACACGCATGCAGATTTTTTTGTGCAGCTTTATTCATAATCACCAATAACTGGAAGCAACCAAGATGCCCTTCAACAGATGAAGGGATAAATTGAACTATGTCCATGCTGCAGAATATTATTCAGCAATAAAAATGAGCTACTGTGCTCACGCCCTGAAAGGATATAGATGACCCTTAAATGCATATAGTTGGTCCCCCCCCAGGGGTAACTGGTTAATTATTCTGTATCACTACACATGTACACTGGAACTGAATAATGAAATGGTTGGTGGATGGTAGGATCCAGGTTTTTCAAGGTTGGACTGCAAGGCTACAGATAAATACGGGGAAAAGGGTAGAATGATCCATGTGGCACTGGACTCATGTTTTGCTTAACATAGATACAAATGGATAAAAATATAGATACATGTATATACACACAGATTAGTATACACATATATGTCCCTGTTCTGTCCACCGAGAGCCTAGACATAAGGATACTCCAGTAGCAATGAGCGTAGCTAGCACCCAGATCTTCGAGCAGCAAAATAAAGTAGTATGAGATTATGATTCAAAGTATAAAATATCTGTGAGTCCATATTAATAAATGACTGAATAACTGAGAACAGACAAATCTCTGATGCAGAAGAATTCTAATGATATACGCAGATAGAGGTAGAGGTGGGACGTAACCCACTCCTTCTTCAGTGTGGGCAGTGCAGAGAAGAGCACAGTATGGAAAGAGAAACTTCCCAGCGGAGAAACCTAACGAGCGTGACCTCAGCCAGGTCACCAATGCCAACACCCCCAGTGATAAGCCAGGTTTCTAGAAGGGACCACAGTAATGGACAATGAACAGGAGAAAGTAAGTCTGTACTATCTCTACATGCTCAAAATCCAAGACTATTCTAAAATAAATTATTTTTTAAAAAGAGGGCAACTTTTCATATATACATTTCCACAAAAAAACAGCTGTGGAAACAAACCAGCCACAGTATTCCACCTGGTACCCAAATTTACCTGTACATATGATTCAACTAAGGTATTCTGATTCTTTCATTCAAAGACCTGATCCCAGTGAGCTCTCTTTCCTAAGACAAAACTCACTGGACTATAAGGAAAGGCACACTGCTATGTAGGACAGGAATACCGTAAACCGTATAGGCCGGGACCATAAATGAAAACTTACAGTAGCAGTTCTCTGCTCATCAAACTTTGACAGTTTCTGAAGTTCTCTGTAGACAGCTCCGAGAGGTGCATATTCTAGAATTAGGTAAACTCTGGTGGCATCATGGAAATAACCATACAGTCTGAGAATATTTGGATGCCTGCAACAAAGGATGAATACTCTAACACCTGGTTTTGGAAAAAATACAAAAATATGTACTAACTACTAATCAAACCCCTTATGTAAAACTAGTGAAAATTGGTTCTAGTCACAGACCACCCCACCACACCCCTCACCACACCCCCCACCTACTTGAGAATCTGAAACTACAGACCTACTCGGGGAAAAAAAAAATACATGCATCTGCAGTCAGCTGGCAAACATTACAAGGTATTAATGGACCTTAGGTTTAGTTAAGACTATTTCCTTCCCTTGGGCCATCTTTATTCTTAGGGGGAAAAAATTCAGCTAAATGTTAATTCTCTGCACGTTAGAGAAAGAGAGACATGGCATCCCCATAGCAGTTTGATTCCCCAAACACTAGGAGACACAACTTCAAAGCAGTGTTGGGTGGGAGAGGTGGGCTGCTGAGGACTTCGGGCAGCTGAGAACACCGCTCAGCACAGCAGCCTTCAGCTCCCGTCAGCTGTTGCCAGGAAAGGATACAGGCCTGATGCAGACAAGTCTGTCAGTATGCACGACTAATTCAAGTCTGAAAAAATACTGGAAGCAAAAAAAGAAAAGAAAAAGACCCACTGGCCAAAGTCAACCTGCAGAGGCTGCCAGTTTGCAACCTCTGCTTAGAGCTCAGAAGTATCATTCCCCTTAATTATGCACACGCAGACACACACACACACACTTGACTCATGTACATAAGTCATTAACAAAGCACAAACCTCCAAGTGGTTTTTCAGGACCACAGCACTTGTCTAGATAAATCCTTGAAAAATGACGAATTAAATCACTCTTCGCAGTCCTACAGAGCAGGCCTTCCACTGTTTAACTCCCTGTAATTAAGTTCTGCAGCACATTCTTTTGAACATCAATCTGGAAACTTACCTAAGGTGGGACTGTATTTCTACTTCTCTTCTCAGCTGATGCTCAACTCCTGCTTTCTCCAGTTGAGCTTTAAATAATACTTTAAGAGCCAGGATAAACTTGCTTTGCTTTTCTCTTGCCAAGTAAACATTACCAAACTTTCCTTTACCCAGTGGACGACCAATTTCAAAATCTTCCAAAGCCCATTGCCTTCTAGGAAAAAATTTGAACATTTTAAAATGTGAAGATTATCTAACAGTTTATTAAGGAGTTGTAGATATACCTATAAATAATTTTATATTTGAAGTTGTATTCAGTATGTACTTCGGCAAGGACCAAGCCAATAACCACCATATGTGAGTCTCCACAGACATTAAACCCCCTACTCCCCCACCTGCCAACGACTGAGTCAGTGACAAGGAACAATCTGACCTTTTAGAAAAGACTAATGCAAAGTTCCCAAGGCACTACTACGCTCTGAATTACAGACCTAATACCACCACTGAAGACCACAGGGACGGTTAGGTAAGTAACTGGAAGAAGTCTTCAGAACTCTAACCACAGCCTCCTCCTCCATCCCAGAGATGCTAACTCTCTGGGGTGGAGAATCACCCTGATAAAGCAAGTGGGATGGATCCTACAGGGTAGCGGGGGCGAGAACCACTGGATTTTGATTCTCAGAAAGCTGCTATTACAGGCAGCTAAAGCAAAAAAGGCTGTGGGTTCATTCCTGGCTCCTCCTACTACATTCTAGACATAACATTTTACATTCTCGAGTCTAGACAGTTCAGAAATTGAGAGCAGACTTTTGGAAAATATCTGGGGAAGACACCGAAGAATACTTCAATTGATAGTGTCAAAATATTCAGAGTCATATATACATGTGTCTTGAGTTTTGTAACATGACTGCCTTTTGTTTAACAAACTTGCTCTTTTGTATAAGAATAAAAATAAATAGAGAAACATACCTACACTCTATGTAGTGGTTACTTCTGAGGGTAGAGAGAAACTTATTTTACACATTTCTGTAACAGATTCATACAAGTTTTTTTTTTTTTTTAAGATTTTATTTATTTGACAGAGAGAGCGAGAGCACAAGTAGGCAGAGAGGCAGGCAGAGGGGGAGGGAGAAGCAGGCTCCCCACGGAGCAGGAAGCCCAATGTGGGGCTTGATCCCAGGACCCTGGGATCATGACCTGAGCCGAAGGCAGCTGCTTAACCAACTGAGCCACCCAGGCGCCCCACTAAGTTTTTTTCTAAATTTGGAAAGCAATAAGAAAAGCTTGAGTCCCTAGTAAACATCATTAAAATTCCTTTTTTTTTTTTCTTTTGAAAGGTTAGAATTTGGGAAGATTTATATTTTGAGTGAAAATATAAGACCTTTTTATTTTTTAATGTGTTCCCATAATTAAACTTGCAATGGTGTATTCTAATAGAATGATAGCACAGGACTTTGTAAATAGGATAAAGCTTACTTTTTTGAGTCTTCATTTTTCTGTTTTGTTGCCAGTTCCTTTTCAGAATTATGTCCTATGTAGAATAAATTAAAAATCTATTTTTAGAATAACTACATTTTAGAATAACTATAAGTAATTAAAAACCTATGAACAGAAATGAAACAAAGAATGGTCACCAAAATATTAATGGTATGTCCAGAATGGTAGATCTGGGCTATTTTTAGTTTTCTTTATAGAAAAAAGATTATCACACCCTACCCTGACTCCTACCAGGTAAAGTCTTTACAGATTTCTAGAGTAAAGATGAGCAGATACATATACAGCTAGGCCCTCTGAAAATTTAAAGACTCAAGACTATGCAGATTCTCCCTGAAGCTTCAGTTTCCAAATGAAGAGCCTCTAAAGCAGAATTGCCAAAATCTCCATCCATGATATGCTCCCACTCATCAGCTTCTCCCCCACTAGGTGGGCTAGTCCACTGTCCAGATGTATGTGTGTACAAGTTATCAACGACGTGCAACAAAACATAAACCAACCACCTTTCTTCCACTAGATTAGCTGCCAGGGAGAAATAAAAAAATAGAAGCCACAGAGTCAGCAAAATGTACAATAAACAAATTGCACAACAGGGTGAAGTCATTAGCCAGAGGCTACATAGGACATTCCCACTTCAAACTCCAGCAGCAGCAGGGTACGCTCTGCTCAGATACCTGCATGCGGGCCCCAGCTGGTTTCCCCCTCCACGCTTCACCATCTCCATTAATGCCATCAATATGACCACCACCCCTATGACCAGTTGACTGCCCAGTTCTATCCTGTCTGCATCCTCAGGGAGCACTCGAATTTGCCTGCACTTCTCCATCCTGGCTGTGTCTGAGGGTAAGTGAATGCTTCTCCGCTTCCTCGTCTGTCAGAGTTAATAACAGACTCCCTTCACAGTGGTTCCGAGGACTGAATGAGACAACACGGATGAAGGGAGCACTTCTGACTGTGAGCACACAAAGCTGATAAATAGTAACTATTAATATCCACCCAGTTCAGGCTACCGTCTTTGACCTAATCCCCAAGCAGCCTGCCTCCTGTCTGCTATCCCGAAGGGCAGCGTCACTACCTTCCACTTCATTCCACACATCCAGAGGAAGCTTCTTTCTAAAAGTCCGGCGCCTCCTCTGCTTAAAAACCTTTCAGCAATTTCCCCATTCACAGGGGGTGAAGCCCCACTCCACAACATAGCCACAGTGCCCACCGTGACCTTACCCCGCGGCCTCAGTCCATCCAAGTCCATCCACTTCCCCGACTGCCCTCCACACTCCCAGCCCTGGAACTTCAGTTCCTCAAGCATACCAGGAGGGTAGGAATCAGCTCTCCATCCTGGGCACAGGGCTGGCCCACAGGAGACACGGCTACTCCTTCAACCTGACATCAGATTCTCCCCCCATCCACAATAAAAAAAGATGTAAATGCCAGGGCTCCAAACAATAAATGCAAGTCTATTCACTTGCCACCACCCCTTTTTTAAGCAACTAAAAGAAATAATAACTATCCAATAGAAGTCTCAAAAAGCTGATTTACCAGGGGCTGATGATGACGACTGCTCATTCTTTTGGGTATTATTCAGTGGCCTAGAGACAGGACGGGGAACACTGGTTGTCTGCAATTGCTTCTGCTTCAGATTCTGAACTGGTTTATGGCTGGAGACGAGCTTTGGTGCTTGTGGAGGAATTCGCTGGGAGCAATTTGAAGGACACAAGACCCGCTGGGCCTGGCCACTATTCACAGATAACGGATTCTGAGAAGGAATTTGCTGAGTCACCGGAACACGTTTTGGACCATCACCGAGTGCAATCGTAGTCTAGGTTGGGAGGGAAAAATAAATTTCATGTCTTCATCAACAAAAGCTCAGTATTTTGAGAATTTCACAAAGTCTGTTTTTTAGTATAACAAAATACTGAAGGTCATTGATAATCCATGGAAGGGGAAAGCTATTTTCATCAGCACTCCCAGAGGATATGGTTAATATACAGCTGAAAGGAATACCTGAAGGATACCTCCCACGCACCCCAACACCCCACCCCTAAAAATCATGCTCCCATAAATAAATGTTCATTAACTAAACTTTCATCTGAAGAGGGAGACATCAAACACTTTCCAAGAATTCTCAATGACTTGGAAATTATTACTTAGCAAAAAGCACAATACAGAAACTTTATACCAAAATTCCAATTTCATTGACATTTCTTTGGCAATACCGTACAGACGTTTAGAAAAAAAAAGACAAAGAAATATGTCAAAATATTTAACAGTGGTTATCTTCAAGTCAAGATGTTTTAGAAGACAGTCTGAGAGCCGCGTGGGTGGCTCCATCGGTTAAGCGTCTGCCTTCGGCTCAGGTCATGATCCCGGGGTCCTGGGTTCAAGCCCAGCATCGGGCTCCCTGCTCAGCAGGGAGCCTGCTTCTCCTTCTCCCCATTTCTCTGCCTGCCACTCCCCCTGCTTGTGCTCTGTCCAATAAATAAGTAAAACCTTAAAAAAAAAAAAGTCTGAATTTTTGCATATTCCAGATTTTCCACAAAATACTTATTACTATTAATTATTTACTAATGTTTCATTGTCCCAAATACTTACAAAATGGGTCTGAGCCAAAAGAACTATGGCAAAGAGGAAACAAACAGGTTCTACGAAGAATTATGCCAAAATATATTATTTACATGCCTGTAAGTAGGGGATCATAAGCTTAAAAAATAGTTAATTCTAAGACCTTGAACTAATCAAACTAAAATGGGGTGGAAGACTTCCTCCAACTTCAGTGGAGGAAATTTCCTCATAAATGAGGGAACAAGGCTGGCAAGGGAAGCCTCAGAGGGCCTCACAAGAGATAGTTCCCAACTTCCAAGTAAAAAGTCAATTACTTCTGAAATTAACAATGTCCACAACACAGTAGGCATTCAGGCAGTGACAAACATTTTAAACAGAGCAGTTTTTTTAAAATGATCTTTATCAGGGGCACTTGGTGGCTCAGTCAGTTAAGCATCTGCCTTCAGCTCAAGTCATGATCTCAGGGCCCTGGCTCAAAGTGGGCTCCCAGGAAATGGTCACTACAATGCAGCTTGACAGCCTCTGAGCTTACCATTCCCTGAATCGTGACCAGAACAAACTACGGCAAAGCAATTTCATTTCTGGTGAGCAAGTAAGCACAAGCAAGTATTAGGAACCTGTTGTGTGCAGTATTATCCTACACACATTGGAGGAATGCAGATACTTAAACAGCTAGCTAGAAGACAAAGCAGAACAAAATAAAAGCTACAGTGACAATCCACAAAATGTTACTGAATGCCAGGAAAAGAGGCTGACATCCAGGAATGTAGCAGAGAGTTCTAAAGTTACAATCCAAAGTAAAAGTAAAAAGAACTCCAGATATAAAACCAATCTCCATTGGGTTTTATAAATGTGATCGAGAATACAGATTATCCAATTTACCTTAAGAGGCCCTGCAATGCAGTTTTCTTTAGATCGGTCCATGATGCCTGAAAAGAAAAAGAACCATCTTTAATTTATACAAATCCTCGTGCTTCCAAGTGCAGTTATGCTAGATCCCGGTTATAGCTCCTGATGAAAATTTCACACTTTTTCTTTGTCCAAATGAAGCTGGCCAGGGAGCCTTGTTTTCTCAGGTGACGTAAGGGACAGATGTGGGGCTTCCACCCCACACTGCATCCCCTCCCCCAGCCCCCAGCTTCACTCCCTGAGTCCTCCCGCTCCACCAACTTGTCTCTAAAGGATTACTTATCAGTGCAGGAGCCTGCTTCCAACCCTGCTGCCTTTTAAAAGCAGGTCCTCTCTTCCCCATAACGGACTCTGGCTATGACAGCACCTCCCTCCTCACCCTTCAACAGCAAAGCTCCAGAACAGTCATCCACACTCACCACATCCACCATTTCTCTCAGCCTCTAGCCCTCTCCCCCATCAGGATTTCATACCCACCAAGGGGCCGGCTCATGACTGACGTCTACTGTACCAGATTGGTGTCCCCCAGCAGCATTTGACAGGGTGGCTCTTTTCCCACTCCCAGCCTCTGCTAGCTTGCAGGGTGGTACCCCATGTTATCAGCTGTCCTACTGCAACCTCCTTTGCTCGATTAGCCTCACTTTTGCCAACCTGAAAGTCTGGGGTGACCAGGAATGAGTCCTTTGACCCCACTTCTTCATCCCTACCCTTCCTAGGGCACCCCTCATCCAGCACCAGTGCTTGAAACGTCTTTAAGATGATGTGAATTTACATCTTCTACCCTAACCTCTCCTCTGACTGCCAGACTCCTACCTACCTACCTACCTGCTCAGTATCCCCCAGAAAGGTCTGCCAAGCACCTCACTCCCAACACATCCAGAAAGAACCTCTTCTCTCCTCCTAGCTTTTCTTCCCCTCCGCTCTCAGGAGCAGCCTGAGCTTAGGCCCAGAAACACTCTTTTGCAGCTATCTTCATTCCCTATAGGAACTCATCCAGTTTCCTGGCTCTCAATACCATTCACAGGCTCAGGACCTCCAAACTTCCTTCTCCAGTCCAGACCTTTCCTGAACTCCTACCACCTATGAAACATCTCCGCCTGTAATCGGAGGCCCCTCAATTTTAAAATGTCTCAAACGGAATTCCTGCTCCCTCCCTACCCCCATCTGTCCAACCCTGTTCTCACAAATGTCCCCATCTCAGTTACTGGCAAACCCCGCCTGCCAGTTGCTCGTGTCAACTATCCTTTACACGGTTCTCTCTCAAACCCCACATCTAATCAATCCATCAGCATATCTTGTAGGCTCTACCTTTAAAATCACTGCTCAGGACCTTTAATACCACCACCTGATCACACCAATGCTCTCTCCCTTCAACTCTTTGCAACAGGCTTCCCATGATCACTCTGCTTCCACCCTTGCCCCATTATGGTCCTTTCGCAAACTATTAAGTCAGCTATGCTGGTCCTTGGTTCAGAAGCCCCTCATGGTCCCTCAACTCAAATTCAAAATCCTACCTGCATAGACAGGCCTACAGTCTCAGAGTATGGACCCTGACCACCTTTCTGGCCTTATCTCCTCTTTTCTGTTGCACACCAGCCATACAGGGCTTCTTTCTTTCCTCAAAGCAGTCCCCTGCCACAGGGCCTTTGTACTTCCCTCTACCCACTTGGCTCTTCTACCCACTTGGCTCTTCCCTCAAATAGAAGTGTGGCTTGCTCCTTCATTACATTCAAGTCTCCGCTCAGACGTTTCCTTTCTGACCATCTTGCTTTTATTTTTCTTCATAGCCCTTACTTAACATCTTACATAACATTACTTGTACTTGTTTACTTCTGTCCTCCCAGATAATATCCCGCTACCTGCTCAGTATCCCCAAGGAAAGTAAGCTCCATGAGAGCGAGGGCTTAGTCCCATTTTGTTTATGTTGCCTCCCCAGATCATGTCTGGTATGTAGTTCCTACACCAGTGTTTGGGGAATGAGTTAATCCATTAAGAAAGCAAATCAATAATGCAAATAGTTTATAACACTAAGCTCATACTGTGAGTCAGGCACAGCAATATATCAAGTAAGTAGGACATATACTCCAAGAAACAAACCTCTCTGTATTTTTCCTGCCCAGGTGCTCTGAATTCTAGAATCCAATCAGAAAGTGTCCCCCACCCCCACACTTTCACATCCATTTCACAAATAAGCAAATAACTCCACTTTGAAGATAGAACCACAGCTACAGAGCAAGGAGTCCTTATATCAAACAGGTTAGGAGAAATGACAGAAAGGAAAAAGGAGTTATAAGCTTGTGTTATGCAAACATTAATTTCACACACGCTCTAATGCTTTCTTCACTTTCCCTAACGATCACAAGCAGCAGACTAATGAGATCACACAGGCTTAATTAAGGACATTTATTCAATAGTCTTCAACAGAAACTAGATATTTGCCCCAATTGAATATACTTTTCCTTCTCAGGGAGATAATAATAAACAGGACGGAGTAAGATTCTGATCCAAAAATTCTGGAGAGAGCCCCAGGAAAATTGTTTCTCAAATGACTCCAGTCCACAGCCAGGGTCACATGACCCAATGACTTGCACAAGATTCCTGCAATTCAAGCCACATATTCATACTATTCTAAACAGGAAAACTGTTAAGCTTATATAGCACTATGCCTTTAGACTTTTTCTTCATCAAACTTGCTAGTGTCTGCATAGACTTAGAGGAGAGTGGGAATGAGTAGGTGGCTGAAAAGAATCTGATTCAAAGAACAAGAAAGGTTAAGGAGAGAGGAGGAACCGTTAAAAGTCAAGGGCAGTAGTAGCTCCATCTCCATCTGGAGGGCACTTGCTAGAAATGGAGACTTTCGGGCCCAACCACAGACCTAACAAACCAGATCCTGCATTTTAACATCCCCAGACGTCTAGTATGCGCTGGTCTAGATCACTGGTTCTCCATGAAACATCAGAATCACCTGGGAAATTTGACAAACTACAGACACCTGAGGTCCTCTAGGCCCAAGCGCTTCTGATTCATTAGGTGGGTCTACATTTTTCACAAGGACCCTCTGAAATCACGATAAACGCGGTCCAAGATCTGCGGCTTGAGAAGCACTAGCCAAAGAAAACCTCTTGGAGGAAGTTTTCATTCATTCACCCACTCACCCACCCAGGACAAGGGTCCTTCCTGGCTATGCTATCCCAAGTAGCCCCCGGTAAACCACACTACTGTTTTCTTTTGCAAGTTCTCCGGCCAGTTCGTCGTCTGGCGCCCCCCCCCCCCCCCCCCCCCGCTAGGACGCAAACTCCCAGAGAGCAAAAGCCCTCCTATTTTTTTCTTACCCAGGTACTCACCGAAAACGAGAACCCCATCAGAAAGCACCCCCACCCCCCATGCCACTCAACAACCCCATGCACTGCAGGTGTTTAGTAAACACCAAGCGGCATCTTACAGGGCGCCCCAGTACCCGCGAGCAGAGGGGAGGGCGCTGGGAAAGCACCGGGGGGGGGGCCAGAGGAGGGGAGCGGGGAGGATGCAGGCGGGGAGAGGAAGAGAAGGACTGAGGCGGACCGAGGAGGACCAAAGTGGGGGGGGGCACCGAGGGAGGCCTCGCCGCGACTCTTCCCCGCCGGCCCCGCAGCCCCACCGCCCTCTTCCTCCCCACCCGTCCCGCCGCCCGCTAAAAAGCCACCAGGCCCGCCGCCCTCGCCCACCCGTCTCACAGAGCTGTCCCAGAGTCTACGAACCCGTCGGCTCCCGCCTCCGACCCAAGGCAGCCGAGTCCTCCCGAGCGCTCAGCCGTTAAGATTCAAAGTCTACATTTTAAATAGGAGTTAAACCCTCTAATCTGAAAGCTGATTGGCCTGGGCTAGACAGGCGCTGCCTTTTGATTGGTTCACAGCCAACCGGACGGCTTGAGTCCCGTCCAAGGCGGTGACAGCGCGCAGGCGCACTTGCCCGGTAAGGCCCCGGAAGTGGTGGAGCCAACCGCCCGCCAGACTTTGGCAGTTCTAGCGCCCGCGGTGCTCTCCGGGATCCGACGTTTGTCGGCCAGACAGCATTTCCTTCGTGCCAATCAACGTTGTCGCGCAAGAGATAAAGTCGGAGGAGGTTAACGAACTACTCCAACGCGCCAGTAAGTAAGATGGCGAGAAGGGCAGGCGAGAGTGGGGCCGATCGATAGCGCAGCGCTCGGCGCTTCGCCCTTTGCGCGTGCGCAGTGAACGTGCGCTCATAGCGATCGATCGGGCAGAATTCGCGCCTCCATTTTTCTGGGAGAAAGCGGGAGATCGAGAGAGCCGGACTAGCGGGTACTGAGGGCCTGGGATGCATGGAGAGCGCCTGGTGCGGTCCGCTGGGGTCTTCACGGAACCACAGGAAAGATGAGCGAGGCGGGAAGGCCCGATAGTGAGCGGGGTGGCATGCGCCCTGAGTTGCTAGGCTGGGCCTGCACACCCTCTTCTCTTCCTCGAAGGCCTCGCTCCCACCCTCACTCCATCCTTAGTTCGCTTCTACCGCGAGATGGTAGCGGAGCTTCGTGAAGGGGGCGTGTGTGTTCTCGCCCTGGTCCCCCTTCCAGTTCCGCGTGTAGACAGTTCCTAGGGTTTGTTCTTCCCGTCCTGGGGCCTCGGCGTCCTCACCTGCAAATTAGGGGTGGTAATTAGGCACTTGCTAGCCCAGCGAGCGAACGTTCTGTGAGACTTGAGAAGCGGGCCTCGTCCTTTCTTTTCTTTCTGAATCTCTGTATACCCCGCCGATGCTCCTGGCATGGGTGCAGAGACGGGAGAGAACAGTGGTTAAGTTCTGGGCTCTGCTGTGGGCAGTCCAGGCGGCCACTTGACGAGTTACTCAGCCACACTTTATTTTCAGTTTCCTAACCTCTTTATGCCTGTTTCATCATCTCTGTTGTGTCGTAGCGTTGTCTACACAAGCATAGATTTATATACAGTTGCTTCTACGTCTGCTTAAATACTTTGATTTCATTCAGTGATTTCGTTCATTCATAACGCTTGTAAAGTGCTTAGCACGGTGTCTGGCAAGTGCTTAATAGATGTTAGCTGCAGTTATTAACACCCATCAGTGCAGCACAGTAAAGACTGGAGCTCTGAGGTCAGATAGCCTGGGTAAGGATCCAGGCTGTGTCATTGACAAGCTCTTTGATCCTGGGTAAGTTAACCTCTCTGCTGCACCTCAGGTTGCCTCTAAAATAGGATTAGATGAGTATTAAATGAGGTAATGCATAAGTTGCTTACGCTGTGTTATATACTACACTTATGTCTAATAAATTTTAGCTAGTTTATTACTGAATTTTTTAAAGATTTTTATTTATTTGAGAGCGAGAGAGGGAGCATGAGCAGGGGGAGGGGCAGGGGGAGAAGCAGGCTCCCCAATGAGCAGGGAGCCCTATGCGGGGCTCAGTCCCAGGATCCCGGGATCATGACCTGAGCTGAAGGCAGATGCTTAATGGACTGAGCCACCCAGGTGCCCCTGTCATTAAATTTTTAAGGAACACTACAGAAAGTCATCAGGGACAACACAGTCCTTGAGTTAAACCATCTGTATTCTAGTCCCGGTTTCTCCAGGCACTGGTCATGGGCCCTTGGACAAGTTATTTTCCCTTCTCATCTGTAAACAAGATTGCAGGGCCTCCCTTACAGGATGGTGTTGAGGACTAAGTAAGAAGAAACATGCTGAACACTCAGTAACTGTTAACTGTTCTTATGATCAGTAGCTTCAGTTATTCTCCAGGGGGAGTTAGAAAACATGGTTCCCCACTCCTTTACTGTAAGACACCCCCCTTCCAGAATCTTTCCCTGTCAAGTACAGCAATCCAGGCAGAACTGGTGTTACTGCTCACTCCTCTCCTTTCTGGTATTCCTCTCTCCCCTGTGCTCTGACTTTCAATTTCTTGTCTGCCTGTGACTTCTGTTCCTTATTACTGGCCCCAGATTCCTGTGGCCTTCTGATCGCTATCCAGATAAACATACACATACAAACATTGATTTTTCGAAGTCAAATTATCCACTCATGTCCACCAATTGGACTTATTTTTTTGCATAGACCAGAAACCATCATCTACAGTTTTCATTTCACTAAGAGAGAACTTAAGCACTTGTGAACCAATCTAAGGGCACAATCCTTTAGATTTTTACCTTTTTTTCCCCCCACGTTTTTATCGTTGTTTTGGCCATATCCTACTTGCCAGTATTTTATTAAGCATCTTTGAATCTTTCCAAAGCTTTGTGGCTTTTGTGCCCTTGTGTTTTTATTTACTATCTAATTAAATTATGTAATTTAGCAAATTTAGTTATCTTAAAATGTGTTTTAAGAATGAACATTGCTGACATCAGTAAACATACTGCTCAGCTGGTGGAAACAGTAGTGTCTAGACATTCAACAACAACAGCTGTCTTACCTATTGCAAATACCAGTCAGTGTCTTATAACAGAAGAAACAAGATTCTGGGATAGCAATAGAGAATAAAAATGACAGGCAGGTAGTTTGACAGAGAAGAAAAATTGATGGAAAGTTCTGTAAATATTCGCTAACATGATTTGAATAATTTCTGTGTGCCACTGTGCTCAATGCTCTGCATGCACCATCTTATTTAACCTTTGCTAACTTGCTTAACAGCTGAGGAACATGGTCTCAGAGGAAGGAGGTTGATGACCAAAGATGATGCAACTAGTTGAGCTGGGATTTATGCCCCGTAAGGCTGACCGGATTGCTGTGTTGCTTCTGTGACTCCCTAGTGCCTCTGCCCTTCACCATCCCTGTTTTCTCATTTTGCAGCTGGCAAGGAAATCGTCTTCCTCTTCTCCACGATGTACAGAACCAAAGTGGGCTTGAAGGACCGCCAGCAGCTCTACAAGCTGATCATTAGCCAGCTCCTCTATGATGGCTACATCAGCATTGCTAATGGCCTCATTAATGAAATCAAGCCTCAGTCTGTCTGTGCACCCTCGGAGCAGCTCCTGCATCTCATCAAACTAGGTAGCTTTGAACGCAGATTCATTGATTCCATGACAAGGTTCCAGAGGTTTTCGTAATCAGAATTTTTCAAGCTTATTTTTGTTTAGTTTTAGTGCCTAGTATGTGTCAAGTACAGTGCTCGATACTGAAAGAGTAAGCAGACCCCAGATTATGAAGATTTTGAGCTGGTTCTAGCCTCAGGCTCTGTATAAGAATTATCTGAAGCGTTCTTTCATTGTATTATTGACTTCAGATTTCAGCTCAAATGGTATTTCAGAGCCCTCTTCACCTTTTCTAAAATTACCCACTATCTTCCCCATACCTCCCCAGGTACTCTAAAACAACAGTCCCATTTCCTTCATAACAGAATCACTATCTGAAATTTTCTTCATTGTTTCAGGTTGTTGCCGATATAGTCTGTACCTCCCCAGAAAAGACAGCAAGTTCAATAAAGATCAGGATCTTGTCTTGTTCGAAAATATATCCTGTGCTGGCCTGGGTTGTAGAAAGCACTCAGTAAAATATAGAATTAGCAACATGTTTATACCCTTTGCCTTAGCAGTGCCAGTTTTGAGAATTTGTGTTCAAATTTGAGGAAATAAAATGAATACAACTGAAATACCCAACAATAAGGAATTAGTTGTGAATGTTCTTGTATCCATCACATTGGGGCCAACAACATGATGTAGATTAACATTACACTGGCCAGATGTTTATTTTGTTTGAGTAAATGAACAAGTTACAAAATATCATATAGTGTGGTTCTATTTTTGTTTTAAGAATTGTAACAACTGTGCATGGAGAAAGGTCCAGAAGAATCATGCCACCATGTTAACAGTAATTATCTCTGGGTGATCTAATAGAAGGTCATTTTTATTTTTGTGTTCATCAGTATCCCTGATTTTACTTATACTAATAAACATACTGTTTATATGATATGTGAAGTTATTTTTAAATTTAAAATGCATTTTCTTGAGAAACTTGCGTTTATTTAAATATCAACATTCTTTCAATATGTTTCACTGGTGTTAATGCTAACATTGTATCTGACTTAATGAGCCTCAAGGCTGCTACTAACAGATCTCAGCACTAAAATGTTAAAATCCAGAAGGGGGAGAAAACGGACAGCTTAACTATAGGACTGCTTTTTTTACATTTCTGTAGTGTAATTAAAGTAGAGGATTTTGGAGGCAAACATCGGGGGAGCTGGTGTAACCTGTTGGAGCGCAACCTTCTCTGATCCATACTGCCCATCGTGGGGTCACTGTGCGTGCACCCAGGTCGATACCCATGATTCTGTGAAGCGCTAGGTGTCGCACAGCTCCAAGAAAGAGTGAATTGACACTGGATCCAGAATTTTGTCTCGGCGTTTTAAAATAACATTTTCTCGTGCACTTAGTTTTCTTCTAATAAAGATTTTACTTATTTATTAGAGAGAGAGCAGGAGCAGGGGGAGGGCCAGAGGGAGAGGGAAAAGCAGGCTCCCCACAGAGCACAGAGCCCAACGCAGGGCTCGGTCCCAGGACGCCAGGATCATGATCCAAGCGGAAGGCAGACACTTAACCGACTGAGCCACCCAGGCGCCCCTCATGCACTTAATTTTTATTCCTTTCAGGAATGGAAAATGACGATACTGCAGTTCAGTATGCAATTGGTCGTTCAGATACAGTTGCCCCGGGCACAGGAATTGACCTGGAATTTGATGCAGACGTCCAAACTATGTCCCCAGAGGCTTCAGAGTACGAAACATGCTATGTCACATCCCATAAAGGACCGTGCCGCGTGGCCACCTACAGTAGAGATGGGCAGTTAATAGCTACTGGATCTGCTGATGCTTCCATAAAGATACTTGACACAGAAAGAATGTTGGCCAAAAGTGCCATGCCAATCGAGGTAAAATCCCAGTAACATACGTACTATTTGCCTGTTGTTCATTGGGAGAATGAGAGACCAGTTTAGACCGGACCAAACTTAGCATAGTTGGGTATTTTGAGTCAGACAGATTTTAGATTTTGAGCATCTGTTTTCTCATTGGTCTAGGTCATGATGAATGAGACTGCACAACAGAACATGGAAAACCACCCAGTGATCCGAACGCTTTACGACCACGTGGATGAAGTCACATGTCTCGCTTTCCACCCGACAGAACAGATCCTTGCCTCTGGTTCAAGGGATTATACTCTTAAATTATTTGATTATTCCAAACCATCTGCAAAAAGAGCCTTCAAATACATTCAGGTTAGGAATGTTTGGAAAGGAGCTTTACATTTTTTTCTTAAAAACAAAGAGCTATTATTGTATGACTATTCTCTTAAAGTAGTCTCAGTGATCACCGTATAAAACTGGAGGACACAACAAGGACACATGCCGCAGGTGGCTCAGGAATCCAGTTTGCATGGACACGTGGTCCACATGCTGCCCTGTGCCCACCTCTTCTGGCCGGTCAGGACTTCTGGCCAGTTTACGCAACAAGGGTTCAGAATCTGTATCACTTTTTAAAGGTTGCGGAACCCTGTGTAAAGACAAATCAACTTTGCTGAAATGTAACTTAATGGGACTCAAAAAATTACTCAGTTGAAACTATCAGATGTTTCCTGGAAAAGTGACATTTGGTACCACATTTTGAATTTGCAGTTCAGAAATACTAATGTTTTGGTAGTGGCTTCTACTTTTTAATAATTTAACTTAGTTTTTCACTCAATATTTGGAGACCTAGGACAAATTGAAGAAGCTGTTCACGTGTACAAGTTGTGTTTATCCTTGTTCATTCACGTGTGCTTGTATCCTAGCCTGATAATGTTCCATTCTGAGTTCACCTGGTGTTCATTTGCAAATAAGAAGCTCGCTTCTGTGGTTTTTGGAATAAATAATCTCACCAGTAAATAGTTTTTGAAATCTCTGTTCAAATGATACTTTCTTGTATTCTAGAAAGTTCGTTGTTCCTTCTTAAACCTGTGTAACGTCTGACTGTTGTTTTATGTATTCTTTCCACCAACCAGATATTTTCCACATTTCCTCTGGATTTTGTTGTTCACTAGTTAGTCACTTAATGTCAATGTCTCTGTCCTAACAGGAAGCTGAAATGTTACGCTCCATCTCTTTTCATCCTTCCGGAGACTTTATCCTTGTTGGGACTCAGCATCCTACTCTTCGGCTTTATGATATCAATACATTTCAGTGTTTTGTCTCTTGCAATCCTCAAGATCAACACACCGACGCTATATGCTCCGTGAATTACAATCCTAGTGCCAATATGTATGTAACTGGTAGCAAGGACGGCTGCATCAAGTTATGGGACGGTGTTTCCAATCGATGCATCACAACTTTTGAGAAAGCCCATGATGGTGCTGAAGTCTGCTCTGCCATTTTCTCCAAAAATTCTAAATACATTCTCTCCAGTGGGAAAGACTCTGTAGCCAAACTTTGGGAGATATCAACAGGACGGACGCTGGTCAGATACACAGGTATGCGAAAAATTGCTATTAACATTTTTTCCGTAGCATTTTATGGTTTCCAGAGCTCTTAAATCCTCACGAGAGCCACACAATAGATGTATGCGTTGAGCAAGGCAGATGTGATCCCTCTTTTAGATAGGAAACCAAGGCTTAGACGTTCAGTAGTTTAGCCAAGGCTGCAGTTCGTAAGAAGCAGAGCTGGAAGTAGAACCATCGTTTCATAACCTTGTTCTTCTCCATACGTTACAGCTTCAGCAAGATCTGATTCCATGCAAGTAACATTTGAGATTCTGGTGGTCCATTTGTAGACCAGTGGTCTGCCTTTTTCCCTCAAACATAAGAGCAGTCCAGAGAAAAGCCTGAGGTAGTGGATCTCAGTAAATCTGTGCATTAGGGAAAGAAGGCTGAGAGGGAAGATCTTGGCCTATTTCTAAGAGTGCAGGTAGCCCTAATAGTTACTTGGCAGTGAGTGTTGGTAAAATATTTTGTCTCATTCCCTGTTCCTTGGAGCTGAAAAGGCTGTTGTTTGGTAGAAGATCTCCAGGAAACTTCAGCTGGTTTCCTCTGTTGTGAGATGTTTGTGTCATACACTAAAATCACCAGGACCAGAACTCTATAAGAAAACAACGCATTGTAAGGGCTGGGCGGTGGTGGTTATTAGTTAGCCCTTTAGAGAAGAAAACTCAAGAGGTGGAGACTGAGACATCTGAACCACTAGGGTGCAGCATAACCCCCTCAGATTGATCTCATGGTAACCAGAGTTCCCTTCCTGCCATCCGTCTGCCTTCTGACATAACACGGTACAACTAACTAGCAAGTCTTGAGAAGAGTCATTTTTATCATAATTCTTGGTGACTTTGTTGAAAAACTTTTGTATGGAGCTATTTTGAAGAATTTCTTTAATTCTTACTGTTCAAGGACTGTGTGCTTGTTGCAAAAAGAAGATAGAAAGATGATCAAAGTAAAAGCGGGAAAGCCTCCTCCCTCTTCAGAAGTAACAACCACCATCTGCGTGTGATGTATCAGGAAGGGTACACACTAGATTCTCACAAGATTTATTATGTTTGTTTTGTCTTGTGAATATTGGGATGTTTCATGCTTATTTGTGGCTGATTGGTTTGTTTTGGTGGAGAATTGGGATTTGATTTTAAAATGAGATTATACTGAATTTATATACAAATTCCCTCATTTTCTAATTCACAGGTTAAGACTCCATGTCAGCATGCTTAGTTCTGTGTTTCCAGCTTCAGTGTTTAGTTAGAATTCAAAGGATTCTTGAAATAATGAAAGACAAGGAAAGACTAACAAGCATTAGAAATTTCAGTGTTAAAAATTAATTCAAAACACTAAAAATTAAAATGCTGAACTAGGGAAACAATATGCATAGCATGTGAAGTGGACACATATCGGTGGTCAGTGAGCTCAAGGAGAGCAAGGTGACCTGCAGTACTGTAAACCTAAGAAATGAAAATGGAAGGATCTTATGTACTCATCAGATGGCGGGAATTTAAAAGATTGCTATTATCTTGTATTGATCAACATTTTAGGAAATTAAATATCTTATTGTTAGGAGTGTCAACTGGTAAAGTATTTCTAAAAGGCAGGTTCGTGTCCTGTATCAAAATTTTCAGCATTGGACCCACTATGTGCACTCTTAGAAATTCAAGATTTTTTTTTTGGCAGAGAGAGAGACAGCGAGAGAGGGAACACAGGCAGGGGGAGTGGGAGAGGGAGAAGCAGGCTTCCCGCTGAGCAGGGAGCCCGATGCAGGGTCCGATCCCGGGACCCTGGGATCATGACCCGAGCCGAAGGCAGACGCTTAATGACTAAGCCACCCAGGTGCCCTGCACTCTTAGAAATTCAGTCTAAAAAGACTCTCTCGTCGGGCGCCTGGGTGGCTCAGTTGCTTAAGCGACTGCCTTCGGCTCAGGTCATGATCCTGGAGTCCCAGGATTGAGTCCCGCATCGGGCTCCCTGCTCGGCGAGGAGTCTGCTTCTCCCTCTGACCCTCCCGACCCTCCCCCCTCTCATGCTCTCTCTCTCTCAGTCTCTCTCTCTCAAATAAATAAATAAAAATCTTTAAAAAAAAATATTAAAAAAAAAAAAAAAGACTCTCTCGTCAAGCATGCACAGGCACACACAGAAAGATGTCCATCCCAACATTATCTAGAGTAGGGGAAAGGGAGAGATAACAGAAATGTCCACCAGAAAGCTTTGAGTAAATTGTTGTTCAGCATCCTTTTCACGGTAAGCAGCCTTTAAAAGTAAATACTCACCCTGCACAGCTGTATATGTGTTATACCTCATGCTGATCCTTGCAACCAACTTGTGGGTAGGTGCTGTAATTATCCTCCACAGAACAGAAGAGAAATTGAAGGTGTGACAGGGCTATGTAATTTGTCCGTGTTCACATCACTAGTAAGTATTGAATCCAGATCTGATACCAACACTTATATTTTTATCCATTAAACTATATTCCATCTTTATAGACTGTTGAATAAAAGCACATGATGTGGGCACCTGGGTGGCTCAGTTGGTTAAGCAACTGCCTTCGGCTCAGGTCATGATCCTGGAGTCCCAGGATCGAGTCCCACATCGGGCTCCCTGCTCGGCGGGGAGTCTTTTTCTCCCTCTGACCCTCCTCCCTCTCATGCTCTCTGTCTCTCATTCTCTCTCTCTCAAATAAATAAATAAAATCTTAAAAAAAAAAAAAAACACATGATGTATGCTCTGCTTTACAAATGATGGACAATATACAGAGATACTGAGAAAGGATATTCGTCAAAATATTGACTCTGGGTATAAAATTGTCAGGCAGTTTTAATTTTTTATGCTTCATACAGTATTTTAAACATAAAATCTGTATTTTCATGGTCCTAAAAAAGCCTAAAGCTTCCTTTTGGAGAGCAGATGTTCATTCATCCCAGTAATTCTGTTCTAGGAATTTAATCCTGAGGAAATAATGTGTTCAATACAAAGAATTGGTCACAGTGTTATTTGCAGTCAGATACAAACTAAATGCTTAGCAGGAAAAGAATTAGCTAGTAATAGTGCTTCTTAACAGTGGTGTATTTTGCAGCCAGTAAAAAAAACATGGAAGAATGAATGTACCCAACAAAAAGTTGATTTAAACTATGACAGAAAAGACATACAATATAGCACCAATTTTGTATTTTTTTAAAGATGTTTTTATGCCTAGAAGTACATCAGAGCGTTCACAGTTAGTTGCCCGAGGTGGTGAGCCCGGGGTGATTTTCTTCTGCATACTTTCGTGGAGTGTCCCAAATTGCACAATAAATGTGTGTTCCTTCCATTTTAAAATGCTGTTTTGCCATCGACGGGATAATTAACCAAAGTACAGCAGTCTGAGGATGGAAAATGTAAACGTGGGCAGCTAGCCCTGGCACTCAGACCCTTACCCTCTCGTCTCTTTGCAGGTGCCGGCTTGAGCGGGCGGCAGGTGCACCGGACGCAGGCCGTGTTCAACCACACCGAGGACTACGTACTGCTGCCGGACGAGAGGACCATCAGTCTGTGCTGCTGGGATTCTCGCACAGCCGAGCGCCGGAACCTGCTCTCCCTGGGCCACAACAACATCGTGCGCTGCATTGTGCATTCGCCCACCAACCCCGGCTTCATGACCTGCAGCGATGACTTCCGAGCACGGTTTTGGTACCGGAGATCAACCACGGACTAGCCCGCCTCCAAGATATGGGGTTCTTTTCTCGACTGTGCCCCTCCTGCCCCTGCATCCCATCACCAGCTCCAGCTCCGGTAGTAAGTCACTGCACCACCTGGCAGTCATGCTGCCACCTCTCCATCCTTCTTGGATTTGTACAAAAGAATCTTTTTTTACCTTGATGTAGAATCATGGTGGGAAAAGTTGGAAACGCAGATCTGTGCGGTGGTTCTGCATTCACTGATTATTACAGTGTGATTTTCATCGGTTTTGTAAATACAGGACTTGCCATTTCTCTTGAATCTCTTGATCATTTGAAGAAGGATAGAGTATTAAAGTGCTTTCTAGATCTCAAGTGGATCTGTCCTGAGGAATTTTCGTTTGATGGTTTTGTCAACTTCTGTGCCTGTTCTACAACCTCTTTGTCTATATATCTCCTTGCAGAATACATTTGGGCAGATAAGTAGGCATACAGCTCTGAGAATCAAGAGTGTTGTGCCATATTAAAACCAGTTTAGAGAATCCATCAGTTCTATCCTAAAATGACATCATCCTGAAAATAAAGCTCGAATCTCCAACTTTAGTGTTACACCTTTTTCACTTCAGTAAAATTAGCGGTCAGTTTTTCCTGAAGATTTGTAGGAGACAATATGTTTCATCATACCTCCCACCTTCTCCTTTCATTGCCTGCAAATGCTTATCTTCAGTAAATACTTCTCATAAGATTATTACCGGTTGATGGAAAACCTAATTGAAGATCCATCCAATCTAATCAAAATTAGGTGACCCCGCTGCCGCTCTCCAGTGTTGCTTGTTTCACAGATGATTAATATCGATTGACTTTGTTCTTGTGTAATTTTAAATCTCATTTTTCAGTTCTCTTCAGCATGAATTGTCACTACTCATCGTGGATGCACACCGGAGCTATGTTCTTGGAAGATTTTTGCAATTAACCAACCGATAGGGGTTTTCTTTTTCTCAAAACTTTTTAGAAAGTGACACTATTTCTCTGGATTCAGCTCAAGCTAGGTCAGGGAACCCTAACCTCCCCTCTGAAAGATAGACTTTGGTTTATATTTATCCCCAAATACAAGAACCTCATGATCTAGGTAGGAGCACCTAGAAATAGAATCTAGGGTCATTTGATAAAAATATTAAATAGATTAAAGTTAGTGTTTTATGTTATAGGAACTTTAAAATCTTCTGAGGTTTACTGCATAAAAATTCTGCATTAGTCATCCTCAAGGAGCATTTCAACTTTTTGGTCTATGAAACCATTTTAGGCATGCTTAATGTGTTAAATCAGAGTTTTAGTTCAGATTTCCAAAGAGCTATATTTTTTGGTCTATAGTGAGTTTGGATTTATTTTTATTTTGTGTCCTGATTCTCCAGCACTTGAACTTGGCCATCTGTGAGTGCTGCTTTTGTAAGATTAGAAGAAATCTACGGAATAGGAACAAGAATAACCAGTTCCATAAAAAATTACCAACCAGAACTCCTCGCTTCTTTTTCTGCTATTTCTTTTGCTTTTGGCCCTATGAAACTATAACAGAGAGTGAACATTTCCACGTCCCTCTGCTCTCCCACATGCAGTAGAGTGACCCCGTTGCATTCCCCAATTTAAGTTCCACTGGGTCTTTTTAACTGTTCATGAATTTAAATAATGATGCCTACTTTTTCCAGTTTCTGGAATAGTCTCACCAGTGGATCTGTAGTTTCAGGACTCCTACTTACAAGATCAAGATACTTTTGTGTGTTTCCAAAACAGACTTTTTTTTCTTTTAAAAATCACATTAAGGGACACCTGGGTGGATCAGTGGGTTAAGTGTCTGCCTTCAGCTCAGGTCACGATCCCAGAGTCCTGGGATCCAGCCCCGTGTCCGGCTCCCTGCTCTGTGGGGAGTTTGCTTCTATCCCCTCCTCCCCACTCCTGCTCTCTCTCCCTGTCTCTGTTGCTATCTCTGTCTCAAGTAAATAAAATCGTTAAAAAAATAAAATAAAAATCACATTAATATTTTGAACTGGTGTAAGTGCCAGGATTATTACATGGGCTTGACATCAGCATGTCATTAACTGTACCACGGAACACCCTGGCTTTCAAACAATGAATAATAAGTCAGGATAAAAACTTATAACTTCTATGTTATTTTTTAAAGATATGTGATTTCTAAAATAAACTTTTTGTATATAATGATAATTTAAAGCTAGTTCTTTTTTGGGGGGCCTTGCTTTGAATGTTTCCATATTTGAACATATGCCGTCAAGCAGCAGTTATGACTTTGGTACTTTTCATACTGTTTCTTTAGTGTTTCGTTCTAGAAGTCAGATTTTTATAGCCAGATCTCCTTTAGCTATGTACCTTATCCCAAAACTAAAGTATAATTCCATTTCTTTTGATGAGTCAGAGAAACCAACCTTCTACCTTAGACTTTGGTTTCCCTTAGGAAGGGCGATGTTGTGGGAAGGGGGAGGCGTCCCAGCTCTGTTACTGACTTGTTTAGTAGTAAAGCAAGCCACTTCTCTGCAGGGCCACAGCTTCTTTATGTGATTAAAGAGCTTAATCAAAATCATCCCCAACATGCACTCAATCAGTAAGGCACTTTTTTTTTTTTTTAAACACCGCATGCTAGAAACAGGTTTGGGAGAGGGGGAGACTTCTGTTTCTGAAAATACGGTGGACCAGGTACTCTGAGAGCCCTTTCAGTACACACCTGTATAGAATTTATTTTTATTTTTAATCTCTGAATAGCTGAGCTAGCAAGAAATTCTCAGGGAATTTTTGAGAGGCAAAACAACCAGAAATCACAAACCCAGACACTCAGGAGCTAGGGGGCAGCCAGCTGCACCGAGGACATTTGTCAGTCCCCTGGAGCCTAATGATTTCTGAGCTCTGACCTCACATGGTGGGAGCTTTGGTCCAGACCTAGGAAGAAAGCCCAGAACCCAGAAACTGCCCCATTCCCTGAAAGGGTGAACTTGACAAAAACCCCGCCTCCCGGAGAGAGGATAGCCGCCTGACTGGGTGCTGGCTCAGGTTTGTGGCGAGGGTCTTCTCTGACAATCCCATCTACAAGCTATTTGTCCACATAAGGTGGGAACAAACCACTCGCACTAGTGGCTTCGAGAAAAGCGAGCTGAGAATCTAAAGCAAGTCCAAGAGCGCCTGACAGAAGCCAGCACAGATGAAGGAAGAACACATCTTTACCCCAGGCCCCAGTTCTCCCAGATCCAGCTCTGAGAACCATGGGTTCATAATCAAGTATGTAAGGAAACCCCCCTATGACGAGAAGCAGTAGAAACTAGACAGAGTCAGACTTGAAGACTTGGAATTAATCAGATGCACGATATGTGAGTGCATCGAATATGAAAAGCTGAAACAGGACCGAGGACCAAGAGACTTAAAAAAGTGACAAAGGGGATTTGAACAACAACAAAAACCTTTTAGAAAATAGTCGACATTTTTTAAAAGATTTTTTATATTTATTTATTCGACAGAGAGAGGGAGGGAGAAGCAGACTCCCCACTGTGCAGAGAGCTGGACATGGGGCTCCATCCCAGGACCCTGAGATCATGACCTGAGCTGAAAGCAGACGCTTAACCAACAGAGCCACCCAGGCGCCCCAATAGTTGACATTTCTATCACTTTCATTCCTTAGGTTTCTGGCCTTTTTCTGGAGCTTTTTTCCTTTACCTTCCGACTCCCTTTGTGGGCGTTTTAATCTGTGAAGCCTCTTTCCCACTCAGCATTTGGCCAATTTACTCTTCACAGCCTGGTTGCTCACCTGACAGTGACCCCTTGCCTGTGCCCCCAGGTTCTACCCTGGGGTTTTCTCGAGCTACTCTTAACACTCAGCCCCTCTCCTCCAGCTTTTGGCCCACTTGATGCCCACAGCATTTCTTTTGTGTCCTGTTTCTCAAGTCTTGCTTCCTTTTCCCTCTCCACCTTGGCATCAAAATTCAGGCTATCAAACAGAGTCATCACTGACAATTAGAATCCTAGTCCTCCCTGTTTTATCCATGCATTAGGGAATTTAGGTGAATTTGTTGACAATTTATGAAACTCTCCTTTCACCCAAAGAGCTGTATTTGAGTTATCTTCTTAAGGTTAACAGCTGCCAGATTACTAGATGATTTTAAAACCATGCAGTCTGACATTTCCTGCTAAGCCTTTAATGCTCTGGATGTTCTTCACCTGGTGTCCAGCTTCACTTTAAAAACTCAGGCATTGAGTGACCAGCCTTCGAAGACCACCCCTCAAGGAGCTTGAGAGCTCAAAGTCTGCATGAAAACAGTATAAAGCATCCCAAAAAACAGTCCCATCTACAAAAGCAGTCTACCTTCCTGTGCATTTATTAGGAGCTATAGAAGTGAAGTGGTCAGATACTCCAGGTTTTGAAGAGAAAATTCATCCAAGATACTGTTCTCAGGAGCGTTTGTCAAGAGAAGGGGGGAAATTACCTTATCAGAGTCTCGGAGCTGGTTCCCTTGAACTCTAGCTGTTTCAACCTTCAGTCAGCAGGATATTACGAAAGCCACCCAATTTCCTACAATAGCAAATTCTTGCAATATTTGTGCACAGAAGGACACATTTGCCTAAAGAAGTAAATACAAATGGATTGCAGCAAAATGTCTAAGGCCTTTCATTCAGAAAAATGACAGGGCCAAATAGCAGACTGAGAAGCCAAGCCCCACATTCACAAAATACAACACTAGGTATCCGGGTAAGAGTGAGTCTGTTTCCTTTTGGGACCAAATCTATGACTTTTGTGTCTTCGTTCTGTTTTTTAAATTTAGGTTGTTTCTCCTAAATAAGTGAATAAATAAGAAAACATGCAAATTACAGCATTCTAACCTGTATCTGGAACTCCAGGGTCGGCCCTTCAATAGTGGGAAGAATCACTGTTAGGAGTTTGCCAAGATGGTGGGAACTGTCCAGACTGGACCTGGCATGAAGTCTAGCTTTTTACTGAGAGGCTTGGGTCTGGATTCTGCCTCAGTCCCATCCCTGTGTGACCTTGAGCAAGTTTGTCCATCCTTTTTACTTATTTTCAAATATATGCAAAGGTCCATTATACAATAAAAAAACAATGGTTGCCAGGGGCTGGAGGCCAACAGGGCGATGAGGAGTGACCGCTAATGGGTATGGGTTTCTTCCTAGGGTGATGAAATATTCTCAAATTAGATAGTGCTGATGGTTGCACAACTCTGAATATACTAAAAAAAAACCCAACAAACACTGAATCTGTGCTCTTTAAAAGGGTGAATTTTGTGGTATGTGAATTCTATCTTAATAAAGCTGTTGTTTTTTTTAATTCAATGTCAACAGTACAGTATAATGAATGTCCACGTAGCCATCACTCAGACTCCCCAGCTGGCTACTCATAGGTAATCTTTTACATATACCTCTAGCCTTTTTCCCCTCTCTTGAATTATTTTGAAGCAACTCTCAGATCTTTATCTGTAAATATTTCAGTATGTATGTCTGAGAGATAAGGACTTTTTAAAACAAAATCATGACATAATGACATCTAAATACACATGGAAGCATCACATTGAGGTTAATCGATCCCACCCTGGAAATGTGAACCTCAGGCTTAGCTCAGTCGTGCCTGCATCTTCCTCATCTGAGATGCGGGATGACCCACGCCCACGAACACAGAGGTGCAGGTTAGGGCCAGAAGAAAGCAGGAGCGAAGAGGCACACCCCCGAACAATGTCCAGATTCACATTCAACGACATGGAAATCACCTGCCATTTTGTAGAGGGCTTTGCCTTACAAGTATTTCTATCTCTACGCCTTGCAGGAGTACCGCTTGAATGATTTGTCCTATCTGTAAAAACTAATAGGATAAAATCCTTCTGCTAGTCCAGGCTGTCATTCATAACCTCAGCCCTTAGGACTCATTGCTCTTCCATCTGAATCTGCTTGGTTACCTTAAATGGAACTTGCTAATTCCATCTCTTTTTTTGCATATTCATGGTGTTGCAGCTAGAAACAAGCTCTGCTTCTATACTGATCGGCCCCTGCTTCTCATATCTTGCCTTCCTCATGAAGCCTTCCCTGCATTACTCCCCATTCTCCCATCTCTATCGTCCTCTCTGTGGATCTCCACTTGGAACTTGCTGCTAAGTCAGCTTGTGTTCTCATTCTGTGGGGTCATTGTTCCCTCCCGGTTATCTGCTCCCATCTGCGACACGTCAATTACTCGGCCCCGGAAGTTAACTTCCGACGATGATAACAATTGAAAATATGAATTGTCTCAGCCAGAAATCAGTCAGCTATTCCCACCAGTAAGTCCTTCCTGGTCCTATCCGTCGCTCAGACTTGCGACGGATAGCCAGCAGACCAGACAGTGAGCGCTGTAATGGCAGGAAGGTAGCAATAGGGAGAGACCACCTGTTGGAAATGCAACCTGAGCCAGGCTCGGAAGAATGGGTACCAGTTCATTTAAATGAAATAAAACTGGGAATGTGCCTAACAAGGAGTCTTCTTCCCTGTACGTTCTCTCTGAATGTTTAGTCCGAATTTAGGGAAAGTAAAAAGACTTAGCAAGTAATGCTGAACTGCAGTGAGCCAGTGCTCTGGTTTCAAGTTCAGACGATGGGTGGGTGAGATTTAAGAGATAATTTAGGGCGCCTGGGTGGCTCAGTCGGTTAAGCGACTGCCTTCGGCTCAGGTCATGATCCTGGAGTCCCGGGATCGAGTCCCGCATCGGGCTCCCTGCTCGGCGGGGAGTCTGCTTCTCCCTCTGACCCTCTTCCCTCTCGTGCTCTCTGTCTCTCATTGTCTCTCTCGCAAATAAATAAAATCTTAAAAAAAAAAATGCATTTCAAGGGGCGCCTGGGTGGCTCAGTTGGTTGGGCAACTGCCTTCGGCTCAGGTCATGATCCCGGAGTCCAAGGATCGAGTCCCGCATCAGGCTCCCTGCTCGGCGGGGAGCCTGCTTCTCCCTCTCCCATTCCCCCTGCTTGTGTTCCCTCTCTCGCTGTGTCTCTCCCTGTCAAATAAATAGATAAAATCTTTAAAAAAAAAAAAAAGAGATAATTTAGGGCACCTGGGTGGCTCAGTTGGTTAAGCGACTGCCTTCGGCTCAGGTCATGATCCTGGAGTCCCTGGATTGAGTCCCGCATCGGGCTCCCTGCTCAGCGGGGAGTCTGCTTCTCCCTCTGACCCTCCTCCCTCTCATGCTCTCTGTCTCTCATTCTCTCTCGAAAAAAAAAAAAAAAAAAAAAAGATAATTTAAACTGTACTGAAAAGTGCTCAGCAGCCCTGGTACAGAGTCAGCGCTCGGAAAATGCTCATCATGAAGTTTTGTGAGCCAAGACAAGGAGGTGAGCATGGGGTCAGAGCGAGGAGCAGTGTGTATCGGAGGAGAGATGGGTCGGGACTAGGTCCTTTAGGGCATTCCCCTTGACTTGTTTTCTCCTGGCTGTTTGAGGGGCAAGTTTAGGAAGCAGGAAGGAAGAGACACTGACCACGATCACCAATTTGGCCTAGCGGCCTCTAATCAGAAGAATGAGCTTGGTGGAAGCTGTTCACAGTGTTTATGGGGACGAGAATGTGGAGCGTTCATACCCTGAGCTTTCAAAGTAGGAACTTCACCCTATAAGGCGGAAGAGCGTTTTTGTTTTTTTTCTTCTTTTGTGGTTTCACATAGCAAATGTGTGACAATCTCTACTTATAGACCAAGTGAGATGCCAAGCATCGAGGAGTGAGTGTGGCCTGGATTTCTGTCCCCTCTCCATCAGCGCCTTCATTTTCCTCTTATTGTGCTTTCCAGAAAGTTTGCCTGCTGGGAGAATCGTTTTGACAATTTCCTGTGTTGTCAGATAACTCCATAGAATTCAGTTTCTGAGAACCGGCCAGAAGCATGCGGTGACATTGCATAATCCTCCTCTGAAGCCGGAGATATCAGCTGGAGAGCTCACGGGAGCTGTTCCACACCAAGATGAAGGGGGCAGGCATCATGGATGGTGCGCCCAAGGTGAGTGACGGGGGCTATTTGGATGGGCGGGGGCAAAACAACCCGTTATGGTTAAGGACAGTGACCGATTTTCGTTCCAAGTTTCTAGTGGAGTCGTAAATACTAGTAACGTGAGCTTGAGATGGAGAAATTTAATGTAAGTTTAGTGTGGAAAAGATAACGTGTTCTAAAGCTACTGCCAGTTTGATTCAGAGATGGATGCAAATGACTTCCTAGCAGAAGCCAGTTTCTGGGGTTCACGACACAACCCATCCATCCCTTTGGGTCCACTCGCTTTCTAACAAACTTCTCGAGCAAGATGTGAGGCTCGGCCTCAGCCCACCTTGACCTCTCTTCTCTCTGGACCCTGCAGACACTTAGTGTCACTCCCAGGTGACCTGGTTGATTCTGTGTTCCTTCCCAAGAGCAGAGTCTAGATCTGGCTTCAGCCTCCCGTGGGCTGAGTCCACAGGGGGTATTCCGCACACCATTTCCCGGGAACTTTTATACTGGTACATGTGAGTGGGGCTCAAGTCTGTGGCATGAATCAAAAAAAGAGTCACTGGGGCGCCTGGGTGGCTCAGTCGTTAAGCGTCTGCCTTCGGCTCAGGTCATGATCCCAGGGTCCTGGGATCGAGCCCCGCATCGGGCTCCCTGCTTGGCGGGAAGCCTGCTTCTCCCTCTCTCACTCCCCCTGCTTGTGTTCCCTCTCTCGCTGTGCCTCTCTCTGTCAAATAAATAAATAAAATCTTTAAAAAAAAAAAAAGTCACTATTTAGAAAGTTGTAATGGCTGCTTTAAAGGAAAAACAGCTGGGACACAAGGAAAATGAAGCTCAAGGATTTTCTCGCTCTGCCTTTTTAAAATGTGAAGTAGAACGGGGAAAAAAATGAAACAGTTACTAAAGGGAAAGCTTGTTTATATGAATTACATATATGTTACTTAGTATTAAAATAATAACAATGGATGTCACCGTGGAATTTATGTAACCGAGTAACCTATGACAGCCTCTCTTATATGGATTGCGTGTAAATATCTAAGCTACCCTAGAATTTTATACCCAACTATTTTCTTTGAAAAAAATTTAAACCATTGGAAAACTGGGGGGGGGGAAGTAATTCAGTAAATCCCTGCATATCCTTTACCTAGATTCACTGATTTCTGGCACTTTGTCACATTTGTCTGCATCTACTTGTGTATATTTAGACACACGTGTGCGCACACTTTGTTGTTACTGTTGTTAAACCATTTGAAAACAAATTGTAGGCATAATGACATTTCACCCCTAAATGATGCTTCACCTCAACATGTGTCTCCTAAAAGCAAGGACATTCTTCTACACAACTCCAATACGATCCCAGGCAAGGAAATTTAACGTTGAATTAATAACATCCTTCTAATACTCAGTCTACATCACAGCAGTACGAGGGCAAGAACTCACATCTTCAACTCCTAGCCCAGAGGCAACCTCAGCTCAGGGTTTGTTGGGTCCCCTACAAACTGTCAATGCACATATGATATAATATACTTTTTAAAAGGCTTTCTACAAGGGGCGCCTGGGTGGCTCAGTCATTAAGCCTCTGCCTTCGGCTCAGGTCACGATCCCAGGGTCCTGGGATCGAACCCCGTATCGGGCTCCCTGCTCCACGGGAAGCCTGCTTCTCCCTCTCCCACTCCCCCTGCTGTGTTCCCTCTCTCGCTGTGTCTCTCTCTGTCAAATAAATAAATAAAATCTAAAAAAATAAATAAAAATAAATAAAAGGCTTTCTACAAACAGGAGCACTAACTGAACAACGGTTGAGCTTCTCACCTTTTACAATTAACAATACATATTAGAGTTCCATTTATTTCAGCACAGTTCATCTCCTTGATTATTGCTAATTAATTGGTTTTTATTAGATGGCGACACAATGCAGTCAGGGGCCATACCATGTAAGTGGTTCTCAGTTTTGGTGCATTTGGCTTTGAAGCAAGCTCATGTCCATCGGGGGCACCCCGGAACACCTCTCATACCCTGAAGGTGGCCTGCGGACAGTGGGTGGTGACCAGTGACTGCGCATCACGCCGTCCCCTGCTGCTGCTGATGGTCACCCAACGGTTCCGTATAAGTAGAGTCTTTACCTCTGTGCCCAGCAGCCTTTGTATAGCTGACTTTCATTAGGTTTTCCCTAAATCTTGTATAAAACCAAGAGAAACTGAAAGATAAATAGGATGACGTTAGTGATAGGAAACACTGGGAGTGGTACACATGCAAGAGGTAGAAGCTCGTCATGTGTGGCCAAGTGGTCTGTCTAACACGTCATTTGTTGGCTTACTGGACGGTAGCTGGCTGACTCTATGTTCAACTCCGTTCGAGAAATGCTGGAAAGTTGGGTCTAGAAGACAGGGTGAATAAGTGATTTTATTATATGTAAACCTTTGTTTGGGATTTTGGGTAGTTTAAAAGTGCCTGATTTATGAAAATAGAATCTGCGTGTACTTTAGTGATGGAGTCCCATGTGTTATGAACTGTATTCACTTCTGAGTGTGCATGTGTGCCCACACGTGTGTGCCCATGAGTGCACATCATGAGAGGTGATACTGAAATTGGCATCTTTGGGCACAGACATCTTTGTCTCGCTAGAATTGAAGGAGAATTACAGAGTCAAAGAAGCATGGTATTTGTTTTCCTTCACTTTCTGAGAATTTCTGAAACTTGATTCTATTTTAAACCTACTTTCTCACAGTATTTTCTCTACAACCAGTACTTTCTCTCTTCTGTCAATACGGCCGTATGCTCACTTGGTTTTCTGAAAGGAGTTTTCAAACAAGTGTCTTTTCCCTGTTACTAAAGGGTAGATGTCCAGAGAACTGATCAAAAATAATATTTATGTTTTACACACATTTAAATGTTCTTAGATGTCCTTAACATTTCGGATCCGGCCTCAAGTAAAGAGCAAATATCCTTTAGCCCTCTTCCATTCCAATTCTGGGTGGAGTCGTCCTCGAGCCCCTCCAGGAGGGTCACAGTAAAGACGTAGAATTAAAATCGCCAACATTCCCAGGGCTGGTCTAGACAGACCCAACGGCGATGCGTCTGCCGCTTGCCCAGATGGAGCTTGCTTCAGTGCTTCTGGTTAAGAGCACTGGGGACGTCGTTTGTGGGTGGGGAGCAATTGCAGGCTCTCCTTGTGCCTTTAGGACCTCTGGGGTGGGAAGCAAGACATTTTAACTCAGTCTTTGTTGAGGAATGGCAAGAGGGAATGTGTGCAGAGAACTTAATATGGCCACAAGGCCAGCCTGACCCCATCCCACCAGGTCCCCCCCCACCTCACTGCCTCCCCTTCCCCTGCCTTGGGATGTTCCATTTGGGGGCTGGATCCCTGGGGCCTCCCCACAAGCATCTTCCACACTCTCTCACTTGCTTGCTCGACCCCTTTCTGGACTGCCCCATCCAAGTCACCTCCCCAGCCACACCCTCCCTGGTCATTCTCATCTTCCGCCTCCTCTTCCTTTATCAACATCTGAAGTCATCTTTCCCAATTGTTTCTCCCTTTGTTCATCATCTGTCTTCCCCTCTGGAGCGTGAGCTCCACAAGGGACAGAGCTGGGCTTTCTTATTCGGTGTTGCATCTCCAGTGCCTACTGCAGTGCCTGCCCATAGTTGGTGCCCAATAAACGCTTTGAGTGTGTGTGAATCAGTGGGAGGTCACAGAGAGTGCAGATGGAACCCTTGCGACATAGCCCTGCCCTGCCCCAAGGTCAGAGACAGGACTTCCTAGTTGTCAGACACCTGGGAATCTAAGCTCCCTAACCCCTCTCTGGCCCCAGCCTGACCCACTCAGCCTCAACTCTTGAGAACTGGCCCTCTTCCTGCTCCCATGGTCAGGTGTTGCCTTAGATCTGAGCCTTTGCAGCTGAAGTCAAGGTCACAAGGACCTGCAGCCTCCCAGTGACCTTGTCCAGCAGCTCCATACCTTCACCTGTCTCACAAGGCAAAACAGCCCAGGTCCAACAGCCAGCTTGAGAACACAATTCACTGTCCATCGTTTAGCCATCTACCCAGCATGTAGTTATTGGGTCCTGGGGTTTGGATGATCAACACAGAGCTGATGTTCTAGTGAGGTCAGAATGTCAGTAGATGAGTACCTGGACACAATGGTTTCAGCTGGTGATAACTACCATAAAGAAAATAAAACAAGATGATCTGATAGAGGTGATGGACAGAAAGTGGCCTTTCTGGAGACCTGAATGATGGCAGAAACATTCCCGGCAGAGGAGACAGCAAAGGCAAAGGCCCTGCAGGGGGAAGGAATTCAGCATGGTGGAGGATCAGTAAAAAAGGCCAGCGTTGTTGGGGCAGAGGGACAAGGAGAGAGAGTGGGCAGAAATGAGATTGGAGGGAGAAGTAGGGTCCTGTTCACATAGGACCTTGTGGGTCCTGTAAGAACTTTGAGGTGCATTCTAACTGCAAAGGAAGCCACTGGCCTATTTAAAGCAGGAGATGACATGGTCTGATTTATGTTTCTAAGACATCACTCAGGCTACTATGCAACAAATGGACTGTTGGCCAAGAAGAGCAGAAGCAGGGGGATGAGTCAGGAGACAAGGGCGCGTGGCCTCTCTTTCCATTTTGGGGACTGCCATGCTGTTCTCAATGGACACAGACAAAAAAAAAATCGCTTGCCCTGCCTTTTGAAAAAAACTTTTGACATTTGAAACCATGAGCAGATGTGAACAGAAAGAATAGTAAATAAAGGTGTAAATAGGTTTTATTGAACTGCATGTTCAATATACACCCCCCTTTTTTGTGAAACCGATGTTTGTTTTCTACCAACCTTATTTCCAGACAATATACCTTTAATTCATTCAATAACTATCGAGGGCCTGCCCTGTGCCACTCACTGTTCTAAATGCCACCAAGGACAAAAGTGTCTCGGCCCCTTCCTCAATATAATAAACTGTCGTTTTAGTTCATAAAAAGTCCATCACATTATATGGTCACTCCTGTTTCATTTTGCTACAGAGCTCACTATAAAAAAAAAAAGCTACACAAAACAGCCTCACGACCCCCAGAGTTACCAGACTATTCAAAGAAAAGTGGCCTGCATGATCACTGAGTGGGGAAGCAGCTCTAGAAACAGAACATGGTCATTTTGGAACTAGGATGACTAAGGGAGGAAATGACAAGTGCCTGGAGGGGAATAACTTCAAAGGACAGAGGTGGGAGGCAGGGAGAAGTGATATTTGGATACTCCAACATGACTTGCAAAAAGGGGAAATAAATATTTTAGGAACCGTGTCCAGCTGTATTGCTCATAAGCCACTTGTGGATTGGAATGGAAGAGGACGCTTGTGTCCACACCATGGGAACAGAGGTAATGTCAAGAAGGCAGTGTGTCCTATGCCTGGGACAGCATCTCAGGGTCCTGCGTCAAGGCTTTGCCGTCTCTGCAAACCCCTCTCAGGAAAACACGGAAACCACTGAAAAGTTATCCACGGGCACGTCTTGGCTCCCCGTGTGGCCCCCCACTCCAGAGAGAATGTCTCCGGGAGCTTTGAAGTTACTGGATGTACACTATTGTTCTTTTTCTTTAAAGTGTTGCTTCTCCATAGAATCAAAAGCAGCTTTTGCTACGCATCTGTTACTGGTAGTCTGTCATCTGGGGAGAAGAAAACAGAAGAAGTGAGATGAGAACGCAGTAGGGTCTTTCTCCCTTGGAGATGTTTGCCCTTTGGTTAACAGAAAGTAAAAAAGGGCTTTGTGGGATGTTGGCTTCGGGTTCAGAGTGTAAACTTGCCCCAAGGTTGAAAGGGCACCAGAGTCGGTTATAGACAGCGAGTACTTCAAGTTGCTTCTTTCCTACATGATGTTGCCCAAAGCGAGGCGATCAATGAGCATCGTGAGATCAACATGGTCAGTGACACACACCCGTCCCTAACCTTCCTTGTGGTCTCCCAAGTAAGACTTGCAATGGGTCTATCTGTAGCCCATTATTAACAACAAAATGAATAAGCCCAGGGACTGGAATAAATTCGCACCCACAGAGGGGGAGACCAAGAGCTTAAATCACAGGGTGGCTCCTTGCTTTCCTAACACCCTTAGAAATTACCCTGGGGGATGGAGAATTTGGTGAACAGGCATGAACCTTCCCTTATTTTTCTGTGATCTGTTAAATGGCTTGGGCCAGCTTTGAATTCTTCCTGATCAACCAGATGGAAAAAATCACACCCTGCAGGGACCTTGACTGCTGGCATCCAAGACGATCTTAGATGCGGGGCATGAATAGAACATTTTTCTAATGTCAGTTATGTATTGTCATGTGCATTAGAAAAAATTAAAACTAGCTCATCAAACGTAATTTTATAAGTAACGTTGCTTAGGGAGAGTTGTTTTTAATTGGCTTCATTTAACATTTTACTTTAAGTAAAAAAAAGTACCGAGGGCACATAGCTATGACAGGAAGCCATTAATAGACATACGGAGTTGAAGAAGCAGTCTTAGATAAAGTGTCCTCCTCGTCGGAGGTGGTACGATTGCACAGAACACCTTCTTGTATCCCCCCTGCCTTTCCTCTTCTCTTCCCTTCAAAAAAAAGAGAGAAAGAAAGAAGGAAGAGAGGAAAGGAAGCTTCCAGAAGTTGCTTCCAACTTCTCTTTTTTCCAAATGAGGTATCTTAATCAATAACCCAAGGACGAGGCTGGCCAGGAGTGAACGTGGAGGTGCTAGAGTGGGGACGGCAAGGAATAGAACTGCTGGATCTCTAGGGCTCTACGGACTGAAGGACACAGTTTGGTATAACAGGGCCCGTCTTGGGCCGTATCTTAAAAAATCAATTACTAGAAGGCCTGGTTTCTTGTTGCATCATTTCAATCCTGAGATCCTAGATCAAGGGGACCTGGTGCTGCTCGCTCCACCCGCCCCTCTCCCAGCCCACGTCGTCAGACATACAGTAGGTGCTTAATATATAATTGTCAAATCAATGAAGCGCTAAAAGTACATTCTAGCAAGGTTCCCATGAATAGGGGAAGTAGATTCAAACAAGTGGATCTGGTTGAGACCCAAACCTATTGGAAAACCACAGAATTCAGGCCTCAGGGAAGAAAATACTTCACTTCCATTGGGCGGTTTTGGAATTTTTTTCTGGCCAGTCACTTCCTCAAAGTCTCATCAGTGGGCAGGACCTTCTGCAGCTACTGAAGTCCTGTGATGAGGGGCTTTTTCATCTGAACCATCAGGAAGAATTGAAAGCTGGAGGGATCGGAGGTCGATGTTACGGTGGAGAAATCACTTCACGTTTGTGCTTTTTCATAGATGACACCGTCATCCAGGGCCGTTTTTACAGGTGTTAGGAAGACAAGGAATCACTCTTTGACTTAAGTTGTTCTTTTTCTCTCACATAGCTTCTCACTTCCAAGTTCACCAGGGTTATTCCCACCACAATGGCTATTGGCACCCAGACGGATGGGGGTAGGGGGGAAGCAGGGGGCAGATGGAGGGAATGCATGGTGTGGCCGGCCCCATCCTTGCCCAGGGCTGTTGGGCTCAGCCCAGATCTGCTGGTGAGAACTGCTGCAGGAAGAGCACGCTGTTCACACACAAATGTTTGAGACCCACACCTCCGACACAAACTGCCACCGAAGAACTTCCCTTCCCAAGCGATTTCTGTCGGTGTTTTCCAGGATATGGAATAATCACCTTTAAAAATACTTTCTTTAAAGGATCAAGATGAAGGTGAATGTGAGTATCTGAGTTTCTCTCTGCTGGCATCATTTCTTGCAACTATTCAAACTGTTTGGGACTCTAAATTCGCCATGTTAAGGGGTCCGTTACTTGTTATTTCAAATTTTTTCCCTAAGTTAGGGGAGCAGGTGATGATGCTCCTCAGATAGCTATCACACCAGTGGAAGTAATTGAAAGTTGCTCTATGGCCCATTTTTGGCTTTGAAACCAAAAAGGGAGAATTTATACTTTGTTTAAAAAGCTATATTCTACTTGGTTAATTTTTTTTTAAGTTTATTTATTTACTCATTAGAGAGAGAGAGCACAAGCAGGGGGAGGGGCAGAGGGAGAAGCAAGCTCCCTGGATGCAGGACTCCAGCCCAGGACCCTGGGATCATGACCTGAACCAAAGGCAGACGCTTAACCGACTGGAGGCTCCCAGGTGCCCCTCGGTTAATTTTCTTTTTAAGCTTAAGTGTTACTCTAAACATAAAGGTAACTGGGGGAAAAGGGTATTTCGGTGTCCCACTTCCAGTTAAATGACTTCAGGTCACTTTGTCCACATTCTGGAACCTTTCATTGGAGAGCTCATCCACTTTTTCAGAGGCTGCTGGAGCCGAAGCTTGCTGATACCCACGGCCTCTCTGACAAACAACAGCAGCTTTCCTTCAGCGTCTCTCCTTTACCCACTTTGCTAAGTCTCTAAGAACCAGCTCCAAGAGAAACAACCCTTCTTTATGTTGTAGGATGATGCAAGAAATTACTCAGCTGTCACCTCATTAAAAAAAAAAAAAAAACCTAAATATTTCCGAGACTAAAATGCAGATTCTTGAAGCAGAGCCGTCTCAAGCTCCAGGATACCACCAGCGAACTCTCTCACCACATTAGGCATGACACATGAAAGGCGAGTAATCGAATACAGTTGGAAGTCCCAGGGCGAGTTCTGATTAGGAAATAGACCATTTTGCTATCTTCCGTGACACTTAGTTCCCTAAACCTTGCGGAATAATTGTACTTGTCAATGTCAGTGTTGCTCTGGAAAGCTATTGAAATCTGTGAGGGAAAACAGAAGTTAAGGCAATAGCTTCTTTGTTGAACAATGGTTTTCAAGGGAGATTCTTCAAGAGGAGGGAAGAAGGAAGGAGGGACACATGGAACACAGGAAATGGGGTGGTGGGGTGGGGAGAAAAGGAAGAAGTGGTGGTCCCATCTCAACTGCAGACCTCAGAATACAGCCCCAGGGTGGGTGGGGGGGGAGGAAGGGGCAGCAGGTCTTTCTCGCTGCCCTTCCCCGTGGTACAGACAGGCAACACCAATTCTGGTGTCTTACAACAGGTCGTCCCAGTTTTCGCTGTTGGTGGTATGACTTTGTGTGGGGGAAAACTGCTTTCAACCGAGATGAAGTTGACTTGGAAGCAAGGTTCCTTCTATCTGATCAGAGTAGAATGGACGGGAGTGATTAATGACCGCCAGTTGTTCAAGTTTACCAACATAAAGCCATTTTCTTCCAATAGAACAGAATCCTTTCTTAAAACTAAAACACATACTCATGGTTTACAAAATTCTAACTGTACCAATGAGCATGGACTGAAAGCGTGTTTTCCTTTAATCCCAAAATCTCTATAGTTTCCGGGACTCTGGTCCCCCTGGCCAGAGGAAAAGCCCCAACCAAAAACTTATGTCATCTTTCAGAAAGAAGCTATGCTCACAACAGCATAAATGGGGACATACCATACACACAGTTTGTCCTCCTGATTTTTTTTAAATTAATACTATATTTTGGAGATTGTTCCACATCAACTCATATATATTCTACCTCGTTCTTTTAAATGGCTGTATGGTATTCTGCTATAAAAAATGTATCATTATTTACCAGTAATTACATGTAAGCTGTGTTCTGAATTCTTAGGGCAGGATCCAATTCTGATAAGTGACTAGGCAACATACACACCTGAGTTAAAATGTATTTATCAGTTGGGCGCCTGGGTGGCTCAGTCTTTAAGCGTCTGCCTTCGGCTCAGGTCGTGATCCCAGGGTCCTGGGATCGAGCCCCACATCGGGCTCCCTGCTCGGCGGGAAGCCTGCTTCTCCCTCTCCCACTCTCCCTGCTTGTGTTCCTGCTCTCGCTGTCTCTGTCTCTGTCAAATAAATAAATAAAATCTTTAAAAAAAATGTATTTATCAGTTTACCATCCCTCTCTCGGAAGCACACTTTGTCATTGGCTCGTCTATCAAGACGCACATGCCGTCTTGCAGCAGAGTCTGTGCCAAGCACTGTGATTTGTGGGCTGAAAGGGCAGACTCTGGGGTCAAAACTGCCTGTGTTGCGTTCTTGGTTCTGTGCCTTGCTCTGTGAGCAGCCTTAAGCTACTTAATCACCCTCTCTGTGCCTTAATTTTCTCACCTCTCAAACAGAATATGACTCACAGTATCGGCTTCCTGGGATTGTGAATACCAAGAGAGATAATCCAGGCGAATTATTGCAGTGCCTGGCACAGAAATTGAAAGACTGAGCTATCCTCATCCACGAGGCATTGGCTAAATAGCAAACAACAAAAGTAACGTGATGCCTGACTCAATATGCAGCCAAAAGACCGAAGGGAATTTCTTTCTCTTTAATTACAGGAAGTTAGTAGTAGGGGACACACAGCATGTGTAAGAAGAAAGCTGCATTGTTATGTGGGGTTTGCAAACTGAGAATTCTTTCCAGACTATCTTTGCCAGGACTCCTTAAAAACACGTCTACCCTGTCATCTTACCTCACAGAATGTTGTTACCCATCAAAACCTCTCACAAAACGAGTGTCATGTAGATAGATACTTTGTCTCTCCCTCAGGGTTGTCCTTCTTCCTCTGTCTTTCTTCCCTTTTTGGAGAATGTGGATGAGAAAATGGAGGTGGTGTGGGGATTTTGCTTCTGCTCTTGGAAACTTTTCTTTAACATAATGTGTTTTTAAAAATGATGGAAAATAAACATGAGCAAGCCAACTGATAGCACCATTCTCTCTGCTTTGATCTTTCCAAGCCTATCTGTGTATTTACACAGCATGAGATACTTCCAGTGAATTCTTCCAGTGCATTCGAGGGGAGACTGTTGTCCTTAATGACGATCAAAGGGCTTTCTCCGCTCTGTGTCTACTCCTGATGTTCTGAGTCTGGGTTCAGCTGCCCCATAAAGATCTATAAGAGAAGCTTTCACTGATCTCAAAGTCAAAGCTCCTACAACCAGGGGAAGCTTTTACGAATTTCAGAGATTCATACTTGCCATACATCAAAGGCTTTGAAATATTTACGGTGTATGCTTTAAAAAAGAATTGTGGTTTATGTGTTACTATTCTCTCATGATCCTCAAAGGGGAAGTATGAACAATTCTGCCACCTTCTCCTAAAACTAAGAATTCTTGGAAACAAATCATGGAATCTATGAGAAAGAAGCTAAAATGCTAAACAAGGACATTTTTCAAAGAAGGAGTTTAGTAGAAGACAGATGCCCATTTTGTCAGTGATGAGGTTCTATGACGGTGTAAGAGCGGGGGTCCAATCATCACTTGCCGCTCAAGGTTCTTGCCACATGTAGAGTCTCTTATTTCTTGTTTGGGGGCACTTACTTATTTACTATTTCCTGCCGTGAGCTGGAGACCTTGTGGTATGATTTACGTTCCCAAGGAAATGGTGATATTCTGGCTACTTAGAAGGAAAATCATCTCGGGGTCTCTCCAATCCCCCTGGTTACTAACTTTAATTTGAGTACAAGGGGTGAGGGATAGTGCTTGTGTCAGCCGTGAGGGGAGGAGAGAAGCAAGCAGGAAAGTGTAGAGAGAGTCTCAAGTTGTGATCAGCTAGCACTAAGTCTTGGCCATAACACAACGTAACGGGGCGGGGTGGGAGGGGGCACTCCAAAGCCAATCGATCACCTGTTCACTCAGGAGCCCTGCACTGAGTCGAGATGCTCCAGCCTCCTGCCCATTAACTTTGGGTTTGCAAAGGAGAGCGGCATGGGGCCTCGAAGACCCCAGCCATGGGCAGGACTCAGCAGCAGAGCACTTCACTTGGCCCAAGAAGTTGTATTTTAAAATCTGTGTGAGCGTGCCACAGTCTCCAGCACTCCCAAATGTCTTCCACCCGGCCTGCCTCCATATACTTTCTGCCCAGCTCCCATAATCATGTGAGTTCGCTGCTCCTGTCTATGGATGTCTTTAAAGCAGCTTCTTCTAAAAGTACATGCTTTTAGACTTTAGCAGATCAGAGCAGGAGGTTGACCTGGATTTGGAGAAGCCGTGCATCGAGCTGGCAAAGCAGGCTGTGGAATCAGACAGACTCGAGCTTGAATCCCCACGCTGCTGCCTGCCGCTGTGTGACCCTAGGCAGGTCGAGTAACCTTCCTGGTCTCAGGCACATAAAGCTCTCAAATGAGGCGAACCCAGAAGACGGCTTCCAGGGTCGCTGTCCCACTCGAATGCTCTGATTTCCTGCCGCTCTGCTCTTTCAAGGGAAGTAAAGAAAAGAAAAATGGAAAGTAAAGCCGAAAGGCAGGCGGGGCTCTTGCGGAGTTCCCAAGGAGCTGTGCGCACCCTCCTGGTCTAGAGGGTGATGAATGAAGAAGCCCAGAAGTGACGCTTCCGAGGGTGACTCCTCCACGGGCTCGTTCCATCTGGTTCTGCTGAGAGCGGTAGCTGCGGGGACTGGCTCTCTATGCCACTGCTGGAGACAGAAAGCCTGAGAAGCGATTACTCTCCCTGGTCCGTACTGCGTCCGTCCTCCCCTCTCTGGTAATTACAATCCTGCCCTTTCTTTCAAGACTCGCCTTAAAGGTCGCATGCGATCCTCCACCACCTCCTCCCTCGGGCTGTCCTAAATCCAACCTGTACCTCATCTCAGCGGAGCAGGCATCTCCCACCTGGCCTGGGCGATTGGCTTTGACGAGCCTCTTTGGCCTCACAGTTGCTCCCTCCGATCCCTCTCGCCCAGCAACCAGATATAAACAGCAACCAATACGGAATCAAGCTCCGGATCCTTTGTTTACTTCTCTCCACCCAGCCTGGTCATCTTTCAGTTCCTCCAGCTCACCACCCACTTCTCACACACGCGCTCTCTCCCTCCATCACCCCCCGCCCCGGGCCCTCAAACATTTCTCTTCCTCTGCCTGGAGGATCTCTCCCCCACTCTTGAGGTGACTAACTCCTACTCACCCCCAGAGCGCAATTCCCACGGCTCCGTTCTCACTACACCCATATTCCTCATAACTTCCTGTGTTTTCCTTCATTGTCCAGAAGAGAGGTAGAAATCCTATACTGCTTTCTGTGAAAATCTGATTGGAGTTTGTCTCCTCCACTGGAACGTAGATTGGCACGAGATCAGGAACTGTGTTGTTCACTGCTGTATCTCAGCAGGGCACCGGGTATATAGTAGACGCTCAATACAATCTTAGTGAATGAATGAATGAATGAACGAACGAATGAACAACATCCCAGATTTCTCCAATTGTAGCTAATTAATCCCATAGCTCATTGCTGATTCAACATAGGCGAACACAGTGCATCTGGCGGTTGTGTGAAGGTCTCTCCAGAGAGAGAATCTTACCCTTTGTCTTTGTTTCTTTCTTCCAAATGCTTATTCCATTTTCCTTTCCCCTCTTCCAGCTGTTGTATGAAGGTGGGCATTTGAGGGAGATGCCCTTTTTGGAAATTAGTTAGGGATATTTCTTTTACTGCTCACAGAATCTAACTGCCAGTGTGCCCACAGGGGACAAAAATATAAACATATGTCTTCCTTCATCTCTTAAATATCTACACAGATGTTTCCAAATTAACTCCCTATCAAAAACAAAAAAAAACAAAACAAACCCCTGTGAGTGGCCTCAGAGAGTCCTGCAATCGCTGTTAGGCTCTCTTGGGGTGGGCTGGTGGTTGCTTCCAAGTGTTATCTATAAAGAGCTTAGCCCCGTGCCAGGGACATAGGGGCGCGGTGAGTGTTTGCTGCCACCGCTTCTCCTCCCCACACCACCCGTCGCCCCGAAAAAGTCTGGCTCGCCCTGACTCGATTCTCTCCTCAGCACGCCTAAAGGCTCAGCGTCTCGGTCCTGTGTGGACGCAAAGGAGGAGACCAGCCTTACATGGGTGGTCAGGGACACCTCGGCAAGAGGTGACTTTCGTGCAGGGACAGCCTCTGCAGGAGGTGACCTTTGAGCTGAGATCTGAAAGAGGAGCCAGTCATGCAAAGATCTGGCGGAAGAGTGTTCTGGGCAGGAGAAGTAGCAAGGGCAAAGGTCCAGAGGTGGAAGCAAGCTTAGTGGCTCTGGGAAAAGGGAGAAAACAACGTGACTGAAGGAAAATTAACAGGCAGAGTGGTGGGCCAGGAGGGCGACCAGACAGGGAACGCAGGTTTTGTTCTAAGTGGATTTCGAAGCCATTGGAAGTCTTTATTTTTTTTTTTTAAAGATTTTATTTATTTATTTGAGACAGAGAGAATGAGAGAGAGCACATGAGAGGGGGGAGGGTCAAAGGGAGAAGCAGACTCCCTGCCGAGCAGGGAGCCCGATGTGGGACTCGATCCCGGGACTCCAGGATCATGACCTGAGCCGAAGGCAGTCGCTTAACCAACTGAGCCACCCAGACGCCCATTGGAAGTCTTTAAATAAGAAACCAACACAATCTGATTTAAGGATATAAATATGTATGTGTATAAATGTCTGGAGAATGGGTTGTAAGGGGAATGAATGGTGCAATAATGGATGTGAGAAGAGCAGTTTGAGTCCAAGTGACCTTAGACAAGTCATTTGACCTCTCTGACCCTCAGTCTCTTCCTCTGTAAAACAAGGATTAGAAAACCCACCTCTGAGGCTTCTGAGAGCTAAGTGATACAACGACTGCATCACTCCCAACACAAAATAGGGCCCCATCAACATGGTCCTGTGTCTTCTAGGTGAAGGGGCTCCAGATCCCTCACTTGTGTTACATTCTTCTTCTGGAACAGAAACTTTGATGGGCTTTGTTATTAAAACTCCGAGACATTGACTGATTGCATGAGGTGTCCTGAGACATCCCTGCCCATTAGAACAAAGGGAATTAAGTGATAGCGCCATACATGGGATTTGCCTTTGCCGGGAGTTTACAGCCGGTAAGGTAGGCGGGGTTGCACTGCAGACTGCAGGCTGGAAGCAGAGTAGTAAGACTGACCATCTTGGACAGCTGTGGGTGCCCGCTGGAGTGGGTGATCGTACGAGCCCACTGTTCTCTAGGAAACAGTCCCCGCCTCTCGCAACAGGCAAATCCACCGACGAAGCTGGTGCCAATCTGGACGTTTCCGAGCAGCTACCACGCTGCAGCAACTGCTCTCTGTACGCACGCGTGATCTTATTTCTAGACAAATGCAGGCACGTCTCAGATGATCAGCTTTTTCTTTTATGGATGTGTCAAGTGTATTTCGTGAAGTTGTGGTGATTGGTTGCAGACTGTGTTTCTGTTTTCTCGCCAGTGTGGACAGTTGAAGTGTAATGTTCAGGAAGGTAAACTCATGAATCTCAGGAGAACATACAATGAGCTCATGTCAAAGACTTTATTAAACGGATTCATTAATGAGAGAACCAGTAAGATGTTCAAACTGGGTCAAAGAGCATTTAGGAATCTAGGTAATTGTAGGCAATTTAATAAAGGATTATTAAGAGAGGATTGCAGGGCTTAGTTATAAGTCTGGTTCAAGTCTGATAAGGTAATAAACCATAACCTTTCAGGTTCTTTTCTTACTATACAGAGATTATTATTAACTAGAAAAAAATCTACAAAGTAACATGGAACTTCACTAAATCCTGGCCTTTAATTGGTACTCTTTATAAGATTCTAAAACTCTCTTCTCTCTAAATGCTTCATCTCTGCTAGATTCCGCAGTCTGGAAACACACTCACACTACATTCACGGGACAGTCACTGAGTGTGCAGACTAGCCTGGTCTTGAGGCCCATCTTTGGGACATCTTGGTGGTCATTCTCACCAAAGGCCACCTAATGGGATGGGCAGAGAGTCTCAGAGAACCTCCTTTTTACCCTACTCTAGAAAGACACAGGGGCTCTCATGTCGGTACTGAGTGTCCCTTTATCTCCCAAAGACTTGAACACAAGGGTATTACATTACTCAGCCTTCTCCACCCATTAACTCTAAAAGCAACCAATGAGCACCTGCTGTGTGCTGGAAGCTGGGGATGCAGTTAGAGCAAGGAAGGTGTCCTCTTCCGGAGCCAGTGCTCTAGCCCGGACATAGATACCAAATAGACGATCATCACCTACTTAATGAATTATATGTGAGTGTCATCAGTCCTGACATGGAAAAGCATTGGGCAAAAAAAATGGGGAGGACTAGTGTAGTCTGAAGGAGTCTGGGTGTCAAGTAATCTTTTTGCAAAGAAGGGACATCTAAGAGGAGTCTGGAAAGAAGAGTGGGTCTAACTAGGCACACAACTGCTGACTCTCGGAAAGAGGGAACAGCCTGTGGGAAGGACTCAAGCCCCCACAAAGGGTAGCGCTCCTATGGGGCTGATGAGGAAGTGATACCACGAGCCTAGAGATGTAGGCGGGAGTGCAATCTCTCAGGGCCCTGAAGGTTTGGGGGGAGCAGGGGCTACGGGGGAGCCTCGGAAGTTCACAGAGTGGATCATCACATGATCAAAGTTGGTATCCCCAAACTCAAGCACGGGGAACAGTGCCGTAGCTCGTAAACATTCAGCCAAGGTCGGCTGCCCTTATGAAGGAATACGTAGGTGGCCAAGGGGACACGTCGTGGAGTTCCTCACACCCAGAAGGAAATTGGTGCTTATTAGCCCTAACTGGGCTCTCTGCTTTTCAGTGTAACCCCATACACTCACTCCACCTCCAACCAGTGAGATTTGTGCCTCCCTCCCAGGGGAGATTTTCTGGTTCACCCGGGATGGGAGAGGAGATGCCCACAGGCAGGAATGTCCTTCACAACACACACACCTCTAATGCTTCAGGACCATGTTCTTTCTTTTTAAAAATGAGTTAATTTCCAAGAATGAGTTAAAAAACCTCTCAAGTTTCCAAGACAAAGATTTTAAAACAAATGTACCATCCAACCGAGAGCTCATGCTGAGGGTCATGGGCTGGGAGGAAATGGACAGTCTCATTCACAATGGACGAAAGTGTACATGAGTCAACCATGCCCAAGGGCAATGAGGGAAGGAGGAGCCCTAAGGATTTCACCCACCTGGACATTTCTCTGTGGAAATAAATAGGGAAAGTTGCAAATATTTAGCGATGAAGATGGATCATCTTAGCACTGTTTGTAATAGCTAAAAACTGGAATTAGCTAAAATGTCCCAGAATCAGGAAGGACAAGCATGGTTCATCCTCACAGTGGAAAATGGCACCACTATTTAAAAAGATACTGAATGAAGAAAGCTGTTCATGGACACGGAAAAATGTTCGCAATCTATTATTAAGTAGAAAAAAAGCAGATTATAAAGCCATATGTAGCATATGATCCCATGAGGTTTTTAAAATACAACTGACTCTCGGTATGTATATGAACGAATATGCACAAGATCTGAGAGGTCACGAACCAAAGGAGTGACAGTGGTTCTCTGTGGCAGGCATTTCTGTTTTCTTCTATTTGATTATCATTGTTTTGTACTCTCTCTGTCCTTGCTTTTGTAGCAAGAAGAAAGTTCCATGTGCAAAACTTATTCATGATCTCCTAGGACCTCAACTGCAGTAGATTTTATGTGGGATTGTCAGTTTCTGCATGGAGGATCTGACTTTACTTATGCTTCTCACATAGACAGGCAACAGTGTTTCTCTAAATACATAGAGACCTTACTGTGTGTTTAAAATATTTTTCAGCAGTTAGACATCCGATTCCATTTTTGTAACAGAAAAACTTTATGCAAAAAAGTAAATAAAACCAACACTTCTTAACAAATGTAATGGGATGGCTCATCATTTTTGCTTTGTTTTATGAGTATAAGAGGTATAACTAACTAAATTTAGTCGAAGGAAGAAAAAAGCAACCAGAGGGATAAATACCAAAATAGTCTGAAAAGTTACCTCTAAGTGGTGGGATTATGGATAATTTACACCTCTTTTTTCTTTTCTGTATTTCCTAATTTTTCTGTGACAAGTGTGCATTGATATAATAACAGGTGATCATGTTAAAACCCACAGAAACAAACTGCTTTCATTTAATTACAGCAAAAATCCATATAAGAAGGAGGTTTACCCATTGCTGCCCCTGAGACAGGGTGATTTTCCTTTGAGGACCATGTGCCTTACAGAAAGAGCATGAATCTGAGAATTAGGGAGACTGACTGGGTTGGGTTTTTTTTTCTTTTTTAAGAATTTACTTATTTATTTGAGAGAGAATGAGCATGGGCAGGGGGAGCGGTAGAGGGAGAGGGACAAGCAGACTCCCTGCTGAGCACCGAACCCGACACAGGGCTCAATCCCAGGACCCCAAGATCATGACCTGAGCTGAAGGCAGATGTTTGACCGACTGAGCCACCCAGGGGCCCCTGACTGGGTTTTGATCCTGGCTGTGTGACCACAGACTAGTCACTAACTCTTGTGTCTCTATTTCATCACTACCCCGCTAATGAACATTGACTGAGCATCTCTCATGCACCTGAATCTGTTCTTGATGCTGGGGACAGAGCAGCAAATAAGTGAGATATGGTCCCAGCAGCCACAGAACTTAGAATCCAATTCAGGAGAAAAATAGCAACAACGAGACAAAGAGCACTATGATCATTAGGACAGTAACAGCCGACCTTTACTGAGCACCTACTAACTGCCAGGCCCTGTTCAGTGAGCTTTATGTACCTAACAACACTTTTCATTCTTGCCCCCTGAGGAAGATGTTATCATCAGTCCCATTTGACAGACGAGGAAACTGAGGCCCAGAGAGAGTAACTAATTTGCTCCAAGGCCCACAGCTAAGAAGTCGCAGAGCTGGGATTTCAATCCGACTATGTGCTCTGCCGCACTCCCCCGAGAAGCTCATGGTCATCACAAATGAAAACCGTGCCCTGAGAGCACAGTCAGGAGACTCGACAGGTTAGGGCGCCTGGGTGGCTCAGTCGTTAGGCGTCTGCCTTCGGCTCAGGTCATGATCCCGGGGTCCTGGGATCGAGTCCCGCATCGGGCTCCCTGCTCAGCGGGAAGCCTGCTTCTCCCTCTCCCACTCTCCCTGCTTGTGTTCCCTCTCTCACTGTGTCTCTGTCAAATAAATAAATAAAATCTTTAAAAAAAAAAAAAAAGGAGACTCGACAGGTTAGACTGCCCTGAGGAGATGACATTCCACCAGAGACCCCAAGGATGGGTCGGAATAAATCAGGCAAAGAGTAGGGACAAAAGCCTGTGGGGTCAAGGAAACATAAGAATGTGTTTCTAAGGGGCGCCTGGGTGGCTCAGTCATTAAGCATCTGCCTTCGGCTCAGGTCATGATCCCAGAGTCCTGGGATCGAGTCCCACATCGGGCTCTCTGCTCAGCGGAAAGCCTGCTTCTCCCTCTCCCATTCCCTCTGCTTGTGTTCCCTCTCTCGCTGTGTCTCTCTCTGTCAAATATATAAATAAAATCTTAAAAAAAAAAAAAAAAAAGAATGTGTTTCTAAGCCAGGGGCTTGGTGGAGTGGTTGTTGGCAACAGTAATAACAATGAATTCTTTCTCCTCCCGTCCCCAGACACTCTTGGCCAGAGCACTTTATGACAACCACCCAGACTGCTCCTACGAGCTGGCTTTCTGCAGAGGAGACATCTTGACCATTCTGGAACAAAACGTGCCAGAAAGCGAGGGCTGGTGGAAGTGTTTGCTCCACGGAAGGCAAGGTCTGGCCCCTGCCAACCGCCTCCAAATCCTCCCTGAGGCCCCCGCTGACAGGCCCTGTCCCCCTTTCCTGAGAGGCCTGGAGGAAGCTCTCGCCAACTCCGAGGAGACCTACCAGGTACCCACCCTGCTCAAGCCCCCAACTCCAGGCCCCGTATATGAGCACATGAAGGGCTGGGTAGAGAGGCCTCCACCCACCACCGCGCAAGTCTACGAATTCCCTGACCCACCTGCCCACGCCAGAATCGTCTGTGAAAAGACTTTAAGCTTTCCGAAACAGGTATGCATGTTTCCAAATAAAACAGAAGGGTCGAGGGATATGTAACTCCCAGGGGCTGACCTTGCCCTTGAGTTCTTGGTGTCCATTGGGAGGATCAATGTGCAAAGTGGGAACCTGGACCCCTTTGATTGGCTGATGATGGGAGCTCGTATTTGGCCCCCAGTTCAGTTCTCACTAATATTCTCGGCACTCTAGTGATTCCCCACCCCACCCCCTGCCCCCTGCTCTCCAAGACATCCCCACTTGGCAGGAAATTGAAAGCTTAGTGGAGCTGTTCATGAAAGTATTAAGGACTTCCACCATGGCCTTTTTGGACACTAGGACTTCTAGTGATTGGTTCAAAGGCAAGACATTACCCAACAGATTTAACATCTATATTCCTTTCAGCCAAGAAACTTTACTTCCAGAATTGCTACAGAAATACCCAAGGAGGCAAACATATATCTGGGTGAGGAGGCCATGGCCATAATAGCATTTTTTGTTATAAGGAAAAATCTAAGATGCCTAAATGTTTGTTAACGGGGGGATTGGTTGCATAAATGTTTGTTATCCCTACAACATACTAGGCACTTGTCAAAAAAAAAATGAAGTCGTTCTAGGAGGCACATATAAGGGAGAAAAAATAACCATTTAAACAAAACCAACCAAACAAAAACTAAACAAAACAAAACAAAACCAAAAAACCCAAATGATCTGTGTGTATATATGTGTGCGTGCTCACCACTGAAAGAACAAACACCTACAGAGGTCCCCTTAGGAAGTGGAGTTGGTCACTCTTACATTCCCTGTACCTGCCACTGTGCCTGGCCTGGGGTGGGTGCCCAGTCAATGAGCAGAGAGATCAGGAAGTTGATTTGTGTGTTCTATAAGTATGTATGACATCTGCAATTTTCAAAAATAGCAATTAAAAAAAAAAAAACAAACAGAGGAAATGAAGCACTAGGTAGATGTAGAATGAAAACATTTTTTTTTTTTAATATGGAAAGGAATTTAAAGAAGAAAGGAGAAAAGTAATGTATTGCTGTCCCCAGGCCTGGGCCTTGATGAGGTGTTAAGCACACAGAACAGATTTGCATGGTCTTCTGTCACTGTGGGTGTTTCCTGCACACTTTGCTTTCAGCTCAAAGGACACATCCCACCTGGCCCCAGCTCTGGGCAGGGGTCCTGGTAAGGTCTGCGTCCAGGAAGCCTGCTCCCCCGCCCCCCCCGCCTGTGAACCCCACAAGGAAGCTGGTCACGCCTTCTGCGGCAGCCCGCCGGGAGGCCTGGCACGCTCAGCTGCTGTCTGAGCAGCTGACTCAGAGCAGGGCCTTGGTGGGGCTTCCTCCACGAGCAAGTAGTCTCTGCCGAAGTTAAGTTGGGTTTCCCCCTCTCCCCCAAAGGCACACGGGGGCCGTGTCTTCTGTTCACCGGGTGTCCCAGGCACCCGAGCCCAGGGAAGGCTCCTACCGCTTTAACGTTTGTTAAATGAATGAAGTGACCGTGGACCCCAACTTCTAGCGGGCATCGCAATAAAGAGAACGATGCGTTTACTCTCTAAACCTAACTCGGCGAAGGGTCAGGGCATTGGCTGGGAGATGTGCCCTTGACGTGAAGCGTGTCTGTGATGGGAGCCCCCCACCCACCGCCTTGTAAGGCTGCGGCCGTGGACAGAAACCACAACCACGATGGGGAATTCAGAAACCAGGGGCTCTTGAAGTGGGCCCAGTAAGACACCTGGGGAACTTTCCTGCCTTTTTCTCCTGCTTCCGTTTCCTCTGTGGCTGCTCCATCTACATTTTTCTCCCTCCTCCCCCACTTTTTGTTTGTATCGCCTTCAATGCGCTTGCAGGGGCAGGGGGAGGGGAGGGGGGTCTCTGAGAGCAAGAAATGCCGCCTGTGGCTTGGAAATCAGTAGTGTGGTCACCTGGCTTCCGGGGCAGCCACAACCATGCTGGGAGAGTGGGCCCATCCCAACACCCCTCTCTACCTCTCTGTCTTGCCACATCACTTCTAAGTGCTCCTCAAAGCTGTGCCTTCTGGTGATGCTAAATAATTCCACTCCTTCTTCTACCACAAGAAGGAAGGAGCTAGAAGAAGTGGATGAAACCCAGTTCAGAAGCTTCCGATCCGAGTAGTCTGGGGGTTAGCCCTGACTCCTTGGTGGGCAGAAGTGCTCGATAGAACTAGGCAAATCCGGCCACTAGCTTTGGGCTGTTTTCCAATGGGCAGTTCACAGGCATGGAACTGGGCCAGGTGACCCATTTCACAGACTCCCCTTAGCCCTGCATGGACGATCACTGGATTAAGGTTGACCAAAAATTAAAAACCAAGAAAGGTGAAAATATGTCACTCTTCTCGAGTTGTCTAATCAAGGAATCCACGTGTCAGGATCAGACGTCTCTATCGCTGGAAGAGGCCTCGGTGGGTCTTAAGAATGACTTGTCATGCTACAAACGAGGGAACTAATTTCCAGGGAGGTGAGGTGGCCCAGCCAGGGTCACAGGGGGATGAATACCAGCGACCGAAACTTCCTTGTGCCCGCACGTGGCTGCCCATGCCTTTAGACTCTGCATGCCCTTGCTCTTCGTTTTCCTGACTCTGTGGCTGATGCTATCTATTCTTCGAAATTAGCTTTTTACTGAGAAGTAACCTACAGATCCTAGGGGGATAGCTTAGTCACTAGTACCCAGATCAAGAAACAGAACAAAACTAGCACCCCAGAAGCCCCCTCACACTTTCTTCTGGTCACTTCCTCCAGGGTAACCACTGTCTTGAGCTTTGTTTTACTTTTTATTCCAACTTCCTTAATGTAATATGCTGGCCTGACTTTTTTTTTTTTTTTAATCGCCATACAAAGAACATATTTGATGTTGGTTTGAATTCAGAAAGGGGAATCTTTCATATTTCAAGTGAAAAGGGTCCCACTTCCTGGTGGAATTATTCTCAGACCCACTAGTTCCTGAACTGGAGTTTCCTTTTGTCTCCCTATTTTGAAATCGTGGTTCTCAGACATGTTCCTTACTTGATTGCCACCTTGAACCTTTCTGTTTCAAGAAACACTGGGCATTTCTGAACCAGCTTCCACCGCCTGAAATTCCACACACAGGAAAGCCCCTTCGTCCTCCGTGGGTGGTCTACCCACAAAGTCAGCTACAGAAAGCCAAAGGGCTTGGGGTCTTAGAGGGTAAGAGGCAATGGGAGTGCATTTGGAAAAGCTCTGTGGCAGGGGACAGAATAAGCCGGAGGTGGAGGTGACGGCCTATGGCCTGGGAATTGGACAGGGCAGGCGTGTCAGGAGCTTGGATTTAACCCAGCATGGAGTGTAGACCAATCAGCCTACGACCAGGAGGGACAAAGTCAGCTTTATTGCCCCACTGTAGAGAGAGGGTTCACAGAGCAGAGGAACCGTGGGCTGTCTCACAAACAGAGGATAAGGGAGCTTGATTAGTTATGGGGGTGGGAAAAGGTGACGTGAATACAAAGGCCTGTCTTGATAGGCTCGATGCACAACAGGGCAGTGTGTAAAGGGCTCAGCGTCAGCCCAGACTTCAAAGCAGGCTGTTCTCTCTTTGGGACCCTCCAGGCTGAGGGAGATGGGGAATATTGCATCTGATACCTCGTGTCACAAGCTCTGTGTTGGGGACCGAAAGTGAGCCTGCTTCTCTGATGAGAGTGGGATGTTTCCTTCTCACTGATAGAACTTCAGACTGCAATGCTCCCGAGAGCCTAGGATTTTAGAGAAGCAGTTTTCTCTGTGAGTGAGGAAGCAGTCATCATTTGGAGGGAGGTTATTTTGACACTCGACAGCTGACTGTGTCCTGGGAAGGAATGTCTGTCCCGTTCGCTTTGTGGCTGCTTTATCTGCGTCCGTCATTCCAGCCTGATCAGTGGTGGGACCCACTGGTCCCTACCAGTGCCTCAAGCTGTACACTTTCTTTCACCCAAAACGAGCAAATAAATAAGTAGATACTTGCATTTCCTTCATGCCACACCGGGTCGCCCTCGTGAACAAAGGGACTCTGATCTAGTCCTCATAAGCTGCTCCTCTACCTAGACTGCCCTCCCCGGCTGCACATATTCAGGTCCTCTCCATCCACGCGATCCAATTCAGAAAGCCCTTTCCAGTGACAGGTTCCTGGGGACCCAGTGGGAAATGCAGTCTCCCTCCGCCAACTCTCTGGACTTGACCCTTTCCTCTCCTCAAGGCCCTGTCTCGCTTTCCAGCCTGCGTCCTGGCTGTGTCCCCACCTTATTTCTCCCCCATTAGACCTTGACCCTGGCAGACAGCACGCACTCCCTTATATAAATCACCCATTCCCGGGCCCCTCCTGGAGACGTCCTTGTTTGAGAGGTCTGACGTGGAGCCGGGCAACCGTATCATTTTGAAGTTCGCCAGGTGGTTGGCTCCCTGGCCAGGTCTGGAAGCTGCGGCCCCTGGAGCAGCCAGTGTGGTACCCGGTGTAGAGTGGACATTCATGAGTTCTGGAGGATTCACTCGAATCCAGTTATAAGCACAGCCTCCAAGGCTGAGGGCCACCTTGGTCTGGTCCCCTCCTGCTGCGCCATCGGCCCTCATCCCCAGTAACACATCCTGTGACAGGCCCCTGCTCCCTCCCCGCCCCCTTGAGTCCCTTCACTTCACACCCTTTGAGCCTCTCCTGTCCGGCTCACTGCTGCATCCCCAGCATCATCAGATGAACACAGTAACACCCCCGGATTGGAATCACAGCCCCGGATCCCTCGAGAACTTCAGAATCACCTGGGAGGTTCACTGAAACTGCAGATTCCCAGGCTCCCCACAGGACTCAGAGGTCCCAGTACAACAGACATGGGGCCCGGGAATCTGCATTTGAGCCTGCTGCCCAGGTGAGGCTGACACAGGCAGCTGTGGGCCCCCACGTGAGGAAGACTGGCCGCCACCACGGGACCTCCCCTCCCATGTCCTGGGTCCGAGGTCTGAGCGAAGGGCCGCCAGGCAGGGGTGCAGGGACATGGCCTCCACACTGTCAGGCTGCCTTTGTTGTGTGAGGGTAACTTGGAACATGATCTGTGGACTCTGCAGTGACGTCTCCTTCCCTTGGCTCTTCTTTGTCTCCCCAAGGCCCTCTTCACCATCCCCAGACCTGCTTGGGCCTCGTTGCCAATGCTGCCTTACCAGGTGTATGATGTACCGGCCCAGAGCCGGGGTCCCCTGGCCCTGAAGGTGAGTGTCGGCCCTGGTCCTGCCCGGCCCGTGGGGTTCCCCGTGTCAGGCAGATTGCTTTTCTGCATTCAAGCAGGTGCCGCCAAGCCTCTCCTCTCTCCACCTCTCCTCTCCCCGCACCTGCACCTGTTGCTGAGCATCTCTTCTCCTCTCCCCGCACCTGCACCTGTTTCTGAGCATCTCCTCCTCTCCCCGCACCTGCACCTGTTGCTGAGCATCTCTTCTCCTCTCCCCGCACCTACACCTGTTGCTGAGCATCTCTTCTCCTCTCCCCGCACCTGCACCTGTTGCTGAGCATCTCTTCTCCTCTCCCCGCACCTGCACCTGTTGCTGAGCATCTCTTCTCCTCTCCCCGTACCTGCACCTGTGGCCCGTGGATGAACACACTTGCTCCCTTTGCCAGGACAGATGCCAGGAGCACGGCTACGCCTTGGGCACAAAAGTCTTAAAGATATATGTGCGGGACTCGCCTCACTCACCTCACCCTCACTCCGGCCCTCTTGACTCTGTCTTTATTGAAAATTTTGTTCATCATGAGTTTTTCACATTGTGATATTTTTTAAAAAAATGTTGCATCCCATTATTATTTACCTTGATGACCAAGAATTTTGGGGCCCCCTCAACTGTTTTGCCCAAGGCAGCTGCTGCACTTTCTTCACCCTGGTCCCCGCTCGAGAACAGGTCATCCCCAGCACAGCCATCAGATTCTCACCCTTAGCTTTTCCCAAGCCGGAGTTAGCCCCTGTGCCCCACGACCCCACACCCAGGTGGCACAATTCGTCATTGAAGGTCCCATTGGTGCACTTTCCACTCTGTCTGAGGGGCACGAAATGCACCCTACCCTTCCCCAGTGAGAAGGAGTCAGTAAGAAACTCACAGTTTGGCTCTCTCCAAAGAAACCCCTCTCCAGAGTCCAGCATTTTCCCTCTTTTTGTGCAGACCCTGTTTCGGTGCTTCTCCCTGTCGCTTTGGAATACACACCTACTTTTCACATCCTGATATATGTGTTTTCTAATTGCTGTACCAAAAAAAAAAAAAAATGCACATCATCTGTTTGGGCACCATGTCTTTTGCTCCTTACTGGGTGTATATACGTCATTTGGCTTAGTGTCTTGGTGGTTAACAGGCGCTCAGTGAACATTTGCAGGATGAACACACAAATTACAAGCACAGGAAAATTTCTGCTGAGAAAAACAAACAAGAAAGACAGAAGCATATTAAGTCCCAATTCCATGTATTGCTTAGTCAATCCTAAGGCTAACTTACAGATGCAAATGAGCCCCTGTTTTTAGGCAAGTTCATTCTCTCTCTAGTTTGTCCCCAGCTTCGGTCAAGAAGGCATCTTTTTATTTTTTTATTTTTTAAAAAAGATTTTATTTATTTATCCGAGAGAGAGAGAGAGAGCATAAGCAGGGGGAACGGCAGGCAGAGGGAGAAGTAGGCTCCCCACTGAGCCCAGTGTTTGACTCGATCCCAGGATCCTGGGATCATGACCTGAGCCGAAGGCAGACGCCTAACCGACTGAGCCACCCAGGCAACCCAAGAAAGCATCTTTTTAAAGCACAAAGTCCATTGTTGAAAACATAACCGCATAAACTTCCACCATGCGAGCACCATGACCAAAAGCCTCAAAGTCTTTGGTGATTTCTATTTTCATTTGGAAAAACAAAACAAAACACTGGAGTGGGCAGAGTTTGTGCAGGAAGGAAAAATCCAAGTTATCCTTTTCTGTCTTTCCCCAGGAGCCAGAGAAGCAGCTGTTATATGATATACCCCCCAGCCCCCAAAAGGCAGGACTTGGTCCCTTGGCCAGCCAACCACATGTAAGTATGACAAGGCACCAGAGATCTGATGCTAGGAAAATGTGAGCATCCTCTGGGACGTCTTATCAGCTTGGTCAAAATTGGGAATGCAAATTCCTCATAGCAGAGCTTATTTCATTTGAAACTCCTGATGGCAGTGGTATTAAGGAACAGGTTGAGTAATGTGGTTTGGGCAAGTCCTCTCTCTTCTCCATGCCTCAGTTTCTCATGACAGACTAATTGTGAGGATTGAGATAATTCTCGTGGAGAACCTCATACAGGTATAGTGTTTGGCACAGAGCAAAAGCTCAGTAGATCTTAGGAAAATTCTTCTTCTTCTTCTTCTTCTTCTGTACCTCAGAGATACGTTGTGTTAAGGTAGATTTTTATTTGTTTATAGGGGACATGCCTTAAATTGAAAATCTGTTCATTGTCGAATTGTCACACATTTACAATACATATACCTATGCCCAAGTTTTTTGGGGAAGGCCTTAAAAAACAGATGACATCTCTGAAGTGTTGTGAGAGATGCATAGGAGTTTGTTAGAGGGCAAGGAGCGGGTCGGGAGGGCATGTAGAACAGAAGGACTGGTTTGGGAAAAATGAACTACAGTGGACTAAGGGAGCACTCTGAGTTCAGGGGAAGGTGAACCGCCGGGGTGACTGGACCCACAAGGAAGCTGGTGGCCGCTGTGGTGGGGAAGCTTAAAGGTGGGTACAACCAGGGGCGCCTGGGTGGCTCAGATGGTTAAGCGTCTGCCTTCGGCTCAGATCATGATCCCAGGGTCCTGGGATCGAGTCCCACATCGGGCTCCCTGCTCAGCGGGGAGCCTGCTTCTCCCTCTGCCTCTCTCTCTCTCTCTGTCTCTTATGAATAAATAAATAAAATCTTAAAAAAAAAAAAGGTGGGTACAACCAGATGATGAAGGGTCTTGAGTGATCATGGCAATGGGGAGCCACTGAAGATGCTTGAGGAAGGGAGTGACAATCAGATTTGTAAGAAGCACAGTACCCAGCACTTAGTAGGTCCTCAGTGTAGTTGCACCTTTGTCAAATGAGTCGCTCAAACCCTCTTTTTATTGCTACTGACCTGGGCATTTTTGTGTGGTTCTTCACAGGGGCAGAGTGCTCCCCTGGTGTCAGCAATCGCCGTGAGGCGAGGCAGCTACAACACGTTACCAAGCCTCCAGAAATCAGAATGGATTTATGACACACCAGTGTCCTCAGAAAAAGCCAATGGCAGAAATGCATCTTTGAGCAGCTTTGTGGAAGAATCAGAGCCCCACACTCCGCCCAGGTATATGTCCAGCTTCCAGAATCCTCCAAACAGCAGAGCAAGGTCCCTCTATCCACACCTGCATAAAAATGTGCCCATGCAGAAAAAACTCAGCCTTCCAGAAATTCCTTCTTATAAATCCCTGGCACCCAGGGACACATTTCCCTTGGACGAGGGCGCTGGTTACAAGGTGCCTTCAAGCTTTCTGAACCCCCGGGTGGAACAGAAAAACACGAAGCCAAACATTTATGACATCCCTAAGGCGATGCCGAGCGGCTCCCTGGCTGTGAAGGAGCTGGGGAGAGTCAAGGGGGCTCCGGAGAATGCCCCGGACCGCAGCTCCTCGTGGCTCTCTGGCCAGGCCCCCTCGCTGTCTCCGGAACCGGACAGGTTGTCCGTTTCCAGTTCTGACAGCAGAGCCAGCGTTGTCTCCTCGTGCTCCTCCTTGTCCACGGACTCCTCGTCTAGCTCCTGCTCAGAGGAGTCAGGAAAGGAGCTCTCCTTGGATCCAGACTTGGCCAGAGAGACGGTAGCAGCTCTGCAGCACGAGGTGGCCAGTTCTGTCGCCAGCCTGATGCTCTTCGTCAGCAGGAAGTGGAGGTTCAGAGACTATCTGGAGGCCAACCTCAGCGCCATCCGCAGCGCCGCTGACCACGTGGAAGAATCTTTGAGGGCATTCCTGGATTTTGCCCGCGGGGTCCGTGGGACTGCCTGTAACCTCAGCGACACGAACCTTCAGGCCAGAATTAGGGACCAGCTACAGACCATCTCCAATTCCTACCAGATCCTGCTTGGAACAAAGGAAAACCTGGATAGCTGCAATTGGTCCTTGGAAGTCCTCGTGACGGACAAAGTCCAAAACAGCCTGGATGACCTCGAGAGATTTGTCATGGTGGCGCGGATGGTTCCAGAAGACATCAAGAGGTTTGCCTCCATTGTCATTGCCAATGGGAAGCTCCTTTTCAAGCAGAACTGTGAAAAGGAAGATACCTTGCAAATGACCCCCAATGCACAACTGAAGCTTGCAAAATGCATCCAGCTTCCCCAAACGGAAATTGAATCATACCAAAGAAGTGCTCCTTTTAATGAACAAAAGGAAAGTGAACACTCCCCTGAGCTACTAAAGAAAAACGGGACAATTATCTGTGAACTGGTGAGTTCAGGGTGGTAAAATAGAAGGAGGCTTTCAAATTTCATCTGGAGGGGTCGCCCATCAGATGCTAAGAGCCTTTCACTAATTGTTAGATAGTTCAATAATTGGATATTTATTATCCAATAATAATAATAAAAATATCCAATTATAGAACTATAATTATAGAACTATAATTGGATATTGAAAGATAATGATCTTTCAATAATTTTGAGAGACGTTGGTTCCATTTTAAAAAAATTAAAATTCATGAAAGTAATGTAGATGAAATCTTATTAAGAAGTAAGATAAACACTTCAATATTAAGGCACGTAGGATGTCTTCTGGAAACTCCCAAGGGATAGTTTATCTCTAATACTAGGGTTAGGAAGGACTTTGAAAACCTTTTGAAATCTGTTCCTTGAGCACCTTTTTTTTAATCTCACTCCCCAGTTTCCTTGCACTTTTGAAAGTTGTTGATTTAGTCATTGTGTTTGTGTGTCTTAGAAACAGAAGAGGAAGTGTAAACTCTCTTCCAAATTGTGCATGGTCTTAGCAGCCTCCAGACTGCAGTTACTGTTAGAAATTCTTTGCTGCATGAGTTCAGACGTTGTAGAAAGAGAACTTCTGGTTCAAGGATCGCAAGTGCCAAGAGGCACGGCACGTAACCCGGGGACAACATGACTTGGCCCTTTTAGCCCCAGTCTTTTTTTTTTTTAGTGGCATTTTTTATTGTTATGTTAATCACCATACCTTACATCATTAGTTTTAGATGTAGTGTTCCATGATTCATTGTTTGTGCATAACACCCAGTGCTCCATGCAGAACGTGCCCTCCCCAATACCCATCACCAGGTTTAGCCCCAGTCTTGTGTGGTATTCTGTTAAAATGCCTGCTGGTTGGTGTAACAGCTTGCACACATTCTAGAGAAGCTAGAAACATGGGTATTTTTCATTCCCTAATTTAAAGATGTAGATATAGATAAAGAGGTATACTATACACAAATATAAATATAAATATATATATACAATTTTTTAAAAACTCATGTGTCCAGAGCGCCTGGGTGGCTCAGTCGGTTAGGCGTCTGCCTTCGACTCAGGTCAGTCCTGGGATCAAGCCCCACGTCGGGCTCCCTGCTCAGCGGAGAGCCTGCTTCTCCCTCTCCCTCTGCCTGCCACTCTGCCTACTTGTGCTCTCTCTCTATCTCTCTGTCAAATAAATAAAAACCTTTAAAAAATGTTAAAAAAATAAAAAACTCATGTGTCCTTGTATCAAGCCATGCTGGTAGGCAAAATTCAGCCCTTGGTCTTGCAGAGTCTCCTTTGTTGAAAAAAAGGCATCAGCCCTCTGAAACTAATAATATACTCTCTGTTAATTAACTGATTTTAAATTTTAAAAAAAGGCATCCGGAGGCAGAACCATTGACAAAAATATAAAGAAAAATGCTCAAGTTTTAAAGTGGACTTAAATACCTCTGTACAGTGTAAAAACCACTCACGTTGGTAATTGGAAGGGATTTTATTTTTCAGAAGCTGCCTAACCTAGAAGAGACAGAAAAACCCGTCTTGGAAGGAAGGTTGGATGAAAACAAAAACTTCGAAGGACAGGTAAGTGATAGGGCTGGCTCTCCCGGACTTCTGACCCTTTATCGCTCGAGATGTCTCCTACTATGAACAAGTCGGCATTCTAGCCATGACACCTTTGGGAGTTGATGTTTTTGTGACAGTTTTTCCTGTTTGCAGTAGAAGGAGCCCTGAACAAGTCCAGTGAACCCCAGTATGTGGAGCACGATTCTTGAACCATTAGTGACATAGTTCTCAGTGGTCTGCAGGTTTATCACGGGTGGGACTGACATGACCTTTGACATCCTCTTTTAATGCTTCTGATTACAATAGAAAAACTGTTTTGGTTTGGAGCTTGTGTATCATCAACACCTCTTTGACACTCGATGTTCTTCCTTTTTTTTTTTTTTTTTTTAGTCAAAGATGTTATCATTGTGCTTATTTTTTTGGTTACTTGCGGCAAATGACAATGATTTTTCCAGTTACCAATCTGAAGAGTTTCCATTAAACTAGTATAAGTAAAACCAGTGGATTCCTTTAAAGACAAAGATGAAGCAAGTCAGGTTAAGAGGGAGGCAAAAAGGGCATACCTTGTGAAGGTTGTCTGAATACCTGAAGCCTGGGGATCAGTGAAACAGATCAACTCCCTGGCTGGGGGTGGGTGCAGGTAGAGGAGGGAAGGACAAAGATGTCTCATGACATGGACAAGATCATTCGTCTTCTCAGGGGCAAACTAGAACGAGATCCCTAGGCTGGAAGTCCTAGGTCAGGGAGCCAGCATGGTCAGGTCCTGGGGAGGGATCCCCTCTGTTTTCTAATTCTGTCCTCTCGTGGCAGAGAGCAGAGAAGGAAAGGAGCTCTGACAAGGGCATAATCCCATAACAGGGCCCCACCCAAAGGACCTCATCCAATCCCAGGTACCTCCCAAGGGCTCATCTCCTGCTACCTTCACGTAACAGGGTAGAGTTTCAACACACGAAGTTGGGGGGCACAAAAGTCAGACCCTCTCACACTGTCTGAGTGCTTCCAGGCTGTGAGTTTTGAGATCGCAGGTGGATGAGAGAGCAAGCAGTTTAACGAAAAGACTAAGAATTCAGACTTAGCCGACTCAGCTTAGAGCGCCGGCTCTTCATTTTGCTACATGAATAACCACGGGCAGCCCCCTCACTTCAGAGAGCACCAGTCTCCCCACCTGTCCTAACAAACGGGCTTTGGGTGATTACCCGGAGGGGTTGCCACTAAGTTAGATGCTGAGAACCTTTCAACAGTGCCTAGGCTTTGGAAGACAATGGTTCCACATTTCAGAAAATACAACTCATGGAAGTAAAATTCGGATGAAATCTTACTAGCAAGTTGGAGAAATATAATATTAAGGCAGATAGGTCAGCATATTTGGATTTCTTCTAGAAATTTTGGGGGCTCAGGTTTACTGCCGATGTTGGAATTAGAAAGGATTTTTTTTAATCCTTTAAAATCTGTTCTTTAAATTTTAAAATCTCACCATCAAGTTTTCTTTTATTTTTTTAAAGATTTTATTTATTTATTTGTCAGAGAGAGAGAGCACAAACTGGGGGAGTGGCAGGCAGAGGGAGAAGCTTGCTGAGCAAGGAGCCCGATGCAGGACTTGATCCCAGGACCCTGGGATCATGACCTGAGTGGAAGGCAGACACTTAACTGACTGAGCCACCCAGGCATCCCTCTTTTATTCTTTTTAAAGTTATAGATTTAGTCATTGTCAATGTGCTTCTTGGGATGGGCTGCTAATGGTTTGTTGAGAGTATTGAATAAGATTTTATGTATTTAACATGTAAGATTATATAGACAACACAATAGGTAAGATTGTATATATAAATACTATAATTTATATGTAACAGTGCTTTGAAAAGATTAATTTGTTAGGCAGATGGTGCACTGTGGGGCATCCCAAACAAAACTGTATTTTTTCTTATAAAAAGTCTAGAAAATTGAGCAAAATAGGAAACAGGAGACAACCACAGCCTGGTGATCAAATCTGTCTCTTATCAATTGTTTTCTTCCCTTTTCCAGAATCCTAGCTCCCCCATCCCACAGCCTTTGAGTCAGCAGAATCCCGAGAAGAGATTCCACCTTTCTGAACACTGCCGGCTCTATTTTGGGGCGCTCTTCAAAGCCATCGGCATGTTTAACAGCAGCCTCAGCAACAGCCAGCCCCCCGAGATCTTCATCACGCAGAGCAAGCTGGTCATCATGGTGGGGCAGAAGCTGGTGGACACACTGTGCAAAGAGACGCAGGAGAGGGACGTGCGCAACGAGATTCTCTGTGGTAGCAGTCACCTTTGCAGCCTGCTCAAGAACCTCGCGTTGGCCACCAAGCACGCCGTGCTCAAGTACCCCTGCCCTGCAGCCCTGGGGCACCTCCAGGCTGAGGCCCAGAAGCTGGAGCAACACACTCGGCAATTCAGAGGGATGTTGGAATGAGCCTCCTTCCCCCTCTTTCTCCCTCCCTAAGGTTAACCTCTTAGCTTCAGCTTCCCAGCCCCAACCTGTGTAACTCTGTCCTACGGGCAAAGCCAGCCTAGGGATGCACTGATGGGCAGAAGCTGGTATTACCAAGTGGCTAAACAACCCCAGGACATTGGCTTATGCTGCAGAGAGCCAGGTGTTAAGTAAGAACCTTGCTAAGTTTTTAGCATAGCATAGCATAGCCCATAGTTAGCTGGGCATATAGCAGTGAATCATACAAAGGCCTTGTCCTCAGGGAGCTTACCATCTAGTGGGGAGATAGACGATAAGTGATGAAGAATTACATACACAATGTGTTAGGTGCTAGGGAGACAGTAAAGGAGGAGAGACTTATTTTCAAATGATGAATTTCTGTTGCATCTGTTAGCAAATGTGATAAGTTTTTCATTTTGGACTGAATTAATTTTGTGAGATTTGGTACAAATTCTGTATCTGCATCTTATACAACATATATATATATATAACATATGTGTGTATATATATATATATATGCCATACATATATATTCTATTTTATCTTAACCGAGTTAAAGATGCATGTCATATTTACAACGTAACATGTTCTGTTAGGTTCCTTATTAATTTATTTTGTATATAATAGCCTATGTTGATAAATTCAGTATGTTTACTCAGAAAAAGCTTGTACTTCAACAGTCTCAAATCTGTTACCATTTATAAAGTTATGTAAATATAATCATGAATTTAAGCATTCTTCATAGCAATCCTTTCTTTGGAAGAGGTGGTGATCCATGTCACCCAGATTCTGGTACCAAAGCAAAGCCACCAGTGTTTACTTTTCTTATTCAAATGCTTTTCCCCAAAGTGTGTAGGGAGATGCAGTAGACGCCAAGTGCTCATGCACGAGGCTAGTATGGCAAAAACAAAGCCATCACTCATGGTGGTGCAACCAGAAGGTGTGGTGTGGACAGGATATCCATTGCTGGGCACAGATCTGAAAGTGGTGCAGAGCTCCCTCAAGGCAAACCACCTCCTCTTCCTCTCCTTGCAGCTGGGTCTTCAGCTCATGTTGCTATGGTTACATCATCTTTACTTCACTTCAAGTGAAGGTCCATGTCTCCTATACACATCTCAACCACTAAACACCTTTGTAGCCTGGAACCAGCAGCCTCAGGCTGGAAGTCATCTGAAATGTCACCAGCCTGCCTGCTACTCGGCACTTAGTAGGCACTTCTAAATGGTTGACTGTTAGAAAGCTGATTATTTTCACCGAGTTACTCCTAGGGTCTCTAAAGAAAGATCGTATCTTTGTGAGGCTTGCTTGGTTCTCTAATTTAGAACAGAGAAGCCACATTCTTTGAACAGCTGTGATCTGTATTGGTTAGGACTCCTTCTGTTCCAAGTGATCAAAAACCATATCCAATCTTTCTTAAGCAATAAAGGAAATTAATTGACTCAAGTATCTTAAAATAACCCAGGGGCAGACTGGGTTTAAGGCCAGCTGGTGTGGGTGCCCAGTTTCTCAGTTCCACTTTCTCTGTGTTAACTCTCATGATTGCAAGGTGGCTGCCCCAGGTTATGTCCTTGGTTTGTGGCCAGAAGAGAAAAAAGAGGCTTGATTCTGCTTGGACTAGCTTAGAACAGGTGCCTGCCCCTGAAAGCCCCACAACAAGGAGGGCATGTAGTACCCAGGTTGACTTAGACTTGGGATTCAGCCCTCCACACAGGCGCACACACACACACACACACACACACTCCCATGTGTCCCGAGAGAGGGAAAGAATAGCCCTGCCAAGAACTATGACATGTCTGAGATTCCCCTACTTTATATTATTTTTTTAAAAGATTTTATTTATTTATTTGACAGAGAGAGAGAGAGACAGCGAGAGAGGGAACACAAGCAGGGGGAGTGGGAGAGGGAGAAGCAGGCTTCCCGCCGAGCAGGGAGCCTGATGCGGGGCTTGATCGCAGGACCCTGAGACCATGACCTGAGCCGAAGGCAGACGCTCAACAACTGAGCCACCCAGGCGCCCCTGAGATCCCCCTACTTTAAATTAACAAGTTAGCCTGCCAATTTCATGGACATTGCAAGAAGACAGAAGATTCTGGGATCAGAGACTATGTCTGGGGCCCCCAAGACCACGGCTAGGTCCAATGATTCGCAAGGAGGAATCCCAAGACTCAGCATTACGTTCGTACTCACGGCTCTGATCTATTACAGTGAAAAGAGACAGCAAAGGGAAAGGCTCAAAGAGTTCAGTACAAAGGAAATCAGGCTCAAGTGGCCAGGAGTCCTCTCTCCCTGGTCACACGGGACACTTTTAATTCCCTCAGCAACGAATTGTGACAGCACCTGTGAGATGTTGCCCGCCGGGGAAGGTCACGAGAGCCTCCCACCCAGGGTTTCCATGGGGCTGATCATGTAGGCAGCCCATACATGGCACATCCCCGAAGTCCAGACTCTCGAAGGCGAGCAGGTGTCCAGCATGAACCACATTATTTGTACAAACAGCTTAGGCACACTGACCCATTCTCATCAACTCTGGGGATGGTGGGCACCCTCCCCAAATCCAGGTTTTTATAAACAACCAAAGGCCAAGCTTGCAAGCCAGCCTTTCCAAGGATATTATTGATGCCTGCTATGTTAACTCCTCCGCCCAGAGACAAAGGATTTTCCTTACAGCCTTGCAAGCAGCTTATGCTTCATCTTTATATCATTTCCACCTCAGCCCAAGTCCGAGGGCAGAGCAAAACAGGATGCAGATGAGGCTATGCACACACTGAGTTTGTGTCAAAGCCAAAGAACTCAGCATAGGCAGCCCCAGTCTTTCCCAATGACCTCTGCGCAAACCTGATCAAGCCTTGCCTCAGAGCGAGACATTGTCTTTATGATACTGGACAGCAAACACACCTGCCTTTCTGCTCTGGAGAGAGACATGATCTCTGTCTTCCCAGGGCGTTTGCTAAAAACCGCCTTGAAGAGGTAATTCAGAACAAAATGTCATCAATGCCTCTGCTCAAAGGACATGCAAAAATGCAAAGGCCCCAAGAACCGTGTCCCAACAGGAGCCCCAACCCAAGTCGGGAATTTTGTTGGAAGAAGGGCGGCGGGAGGGGTGGGGGGGGAGGGTGTTGCAGGGAGGCACCAGGACCTGTTTACTCCAGCCGGCAAGATGATTTTTGCACCATAGTGATAACAACAGCAGGTATTTATTAAGTGATTACTACATTCCAGACCCTGTTCTAATGCTTTAGTTGTTTTAACTCTTTCGGTCCTTCATATGTGAGAGGCTCTAACAGGTAATCAACAGATCCCTATTGCTTTCAGAACACTACAGATGTATGTATGTAGATAGGCAGGTAGATAAACATATAGGGAGACATATCTGTCTATATTTTTTTCTGTCTCTACATGTATTTTGAGACGAGTTCAAACCAAGGGCCTTTGTTGACAAAGTACAAAACCATTGGGTTGAACATAATAAAAGCTGCTGTTCTTAGCTAAATGTGTTTCCTTCCTTTTTTTTTTTTTTGAAAGAGGCCAGTTATGAGATGAGTTTCCTCTAATTCGATAGGATAATTGCTTCTGAAAAACATTTAAAAGAAGAATATTGCATTTTTTAACTTTTAGCAATGTTTTGCTAAGTAGTTTTCTTTCATGCCCAGAATTCTGTGCTGCTTCCTTTTAAGGAAGGAAGAGGAAATGGTGGGTGGTGTGGTGGTAGCAACTTGACCTCAATTAAGTTAAATTTCATCAGAAGGATGGAAGTGGTGAGGAGCCTAGTTGAGAGATCTTCCAGTGTGACAAGCCCTGGGGAGCTGGGTTTCTGGTTTGGGGGCAACTATCCTTTTTTTAAAAAATAAAATATCTTTTTAAAATTTTATATTCTCCCCAAGGATGCACCCAGGTCTCCAAAGGCTGCCCGTTTACAAAAGTTGCCCGTTTGTATAGGTGATTGGCTAATGCCTTTTTCCTTTTGTTCATTCATTGATCAAATATTCATTGTGCATCTCCTATCTACCTGGCCTCTACTGATCACTAGAGGAACTGCAAGGGACAAACCAAAGCTTCTGCACCTTGCAGCCTTCATTCCAGCTGAGGGGGATGGGAAACCAGAGCCAGGAAGAGGTGGGGTGAGTGAGGCACCTCTCCTTAAAATCAAAATATAAGGGGGCACCCAAAAACTTAGTAATCAAGATACATTGTATTTTGATGCAGTATTTTAAAAAATCACAATCAATGCAAAGAAGTCCATGTTGAACAAGATATCAAAATTTAAATTTATAACGAAAGGTCAGTGGCAGTAAGTGCAATGCAGAAATTAAATCAAGGTGGGGGTAGTGGATAGAGAAATGGACGGGGGGGTGCTCTTTTACTGGGAGAGGTCGGGGAAGGAGCTCTGCAGAGACACCGCCCCCTCCCGCCAGGAGCAGACGTTGAGTCACTCAAAGGAGACAGCCTGGAAAACAGTGGGAAAAGAGTGTTCCTGAAGAGGGAACCGTGAGGCAAGTACCCAGAAGTGGAAACGAACCTGGAGCTCTCAAGGGAGAGATGGGGCCAGCGTGGCTGGAACCAAGAGAGGGAAGGGAAAGTGGGTGACATGATCTGGGATGGGTAGCCAGAGGCCAGTTCATGGAAGGCCTGTGTATTCCTGAGATATGTTTAATGTTTCCCTAAAACTGCTAACTAAAAGTAATTTTTTTTGTCTTGAATTATGTCGGGATTAATTACTTCTAGTTGTCCACTTTATTTGACTTTAACCCTCTTTGGGACATCCTCAGAAGTGTAACCGTACGTGATGGTTTTGAGACTCTTGAAGAATCCTAACACACAGCCGTTTGTTGTTGTTTTTTCATGCTAACTCTTAAAACGAGTCACTCTGCCTGTCTGCCTTGTCCAGACAAAATTGTAAACTCCAGCTATGGGAGAGCGCATGGGCAGTACTCACCGGAAATCAAACCCTCAAGGTTCGGAAGGCTGAAACATTTGGGAAAGATTGTAATGGGCAGTAGGAGCACTTAGAGTACTTGTTCTTAGCTTGGGCCTCAGTGGGTGATGCATGAAATACATAGATGTGTAAACAGTAGCAAAATTTTCTATGTACCACTGGATATTTTTCTGGGGAATAAGTCCAAAGTTTTCATCAAATTCTCTATCAAGTCCAATAACCCCAAAGAGGTTAAGAATACTGGTTTTGCCACAGGATGATGGTTTTCTCTTTCCTGGTTTTATTCCTCTCCTGCCCTTTATTTAAATCCACAGTTTGACCGGGGTGAAGTTGTCACCAAAGATCCTTGTAAGGGAATATCCTGTCTCAGTTCACTCAGCAAAGGCAGTGGAAAGCAATGGCACCTAATGATACCAGTTTGTCTACTGTGCAGAGAACAAAATGGCTCAAATCACGGAAAGCCCTGAGTACAGGACCTGATACTCTCAGCCAGCTCTCAACACAAATTAGTTGCTGTTGATGATACTAACTCTACAAAAGCTTAAGCTGTGTATCGTCTGCAGCACAGAGCAGCCTAAAAACCAATATTCTAAATGAGGAAACCAAGGAGGAAGAGAAAAAAAAAAAATTCAGCTGCCCGAGAGCTTCAACATCCACCCAGTTGGCCCTGCTGGGCTTCACAGCAGCTTTTGGGGAGAGGTTAAAGAACACGGCATTTGTAGTCACATGGGCCTCATCTGAGAAAGCCTCTCATCTTGTACTCCTTTTACTCGACTGCTGTGGGCCCCTGACCCAAGACTGTACACCTCAGTCTCAGGTTTCTCATTTGGAAAATGGAAGGCATTATATCCCCTACCTCCTAAATTATGAAGACAGAGGAAACAATGATCCAAATCTCCCAGTGCACAGTCATGGTTTAATAAAGAGTAGTTATTTTTATTTTCATTTCTCCAAATGAACTCAGGGAGGGGAAGATTGAGTCTCCAGAAAAGAGCATTGGTTTGAGAGTCTGTCTAAAGATCTTTGCATTTATGCTATTCTGTAACTTGATTTTCTGTCCTTGGGGACAGAGGGGGAAAAACTAATATTGTAACCCAGTCCTAGCTCTCCCTCTTACTAGCTGTAGGACCTTGGGCAAGTCCTTTGATCTTTCCCAGCTTCTATTCCCTTACTTGTAAATGGATTCTTATAGTACTTACCAGTTTTAGGGTCTACCAAAACTGGACTTGTCACCCTCCTTGAATGTGTCAGTACTTCCTTTTTGGTTTATTGAGGAAATGAATATTGAGTGTGCCAAAGGTTCTTCCATGCACTGGGGACACAATGGGGACTAAAGCAAAGTCCCTACCCTCACAGACTTTACAATATCTGTGACTGGTATAAAAATAAATCATAAGGCGGGGCGCCTGGGTGGCTCAGGCGTTAAGCGTCTGCCTTCGGCTCGGGTCATGGTCACAGGGTCCTGGGATCGAGCCCCGCATCGGGCTCCCTGCTCCACGGGAAGCCTGCTTCTCCCTCTCCCACTCCCCCTGCTTGTGTTCCCTCTCTCACTGTGTCTCATTGTCAAATAGATAATAAAATCTTAAAAAAATAATTAAAAAATTAAAAAATAAATCATAAGGCAATGAGAGACCAACGAATTAAAGGATTTATTTTCTTTTAATTCCCATTAATTGCAGTAACAGATAACCCTATGTTACAATCCGTGAAGTTTTCATATCCACATATTTTCTGTTCCCAACTGGGGAGTATTTCAGATTTATTTATTTTTTTTTTATGTCTCATTTTGGTCAGCAAGGTAACATCCAATTATGTAGGTCCACCTTACTCGCTGTGGTTAGACTTCCCCCTAATATTTATAATAATTACAGGAACAACTAGAAAAATAGTCAAGAGCATAGAAGCAGACAGTCGTGGATTTTAGCAGGGATTTTGCAAGGGATTTGGGTTCTCGTTCCAGACCTAGTACAATACAACCTGTCTCTCGGAAAAGGCAGGTAAACATCAGTGTGGCTTTTATACCCGCCTCTGTTCGGTATACCTGGTTTTTAATAAAAAGAATAAAGGAGGCTGCGAATCAAATACATGCGCATACAGCCTCCTTGCAACTTTTCCTCTAGGGACCGTATGCATGGCAGTGTCAAAATTCCAGGCCTTAGAGACTCTGACGTCCCCCAGAATCTCCTATAACACCACGTCACAGGATTTGCTGGGAGTGCTGACGTCAGCGTGGTGCTCCACAAAAGTTCTCACTTAAACACCTGATTGTTATCTGAAATAACAGATGCCATTCACCTGCATCGTGAACTGCGTTAACAAAATGCGGCCCTTTCCGTCGCAGCGCTCAGAGCGCGGGGATGTGCCAGACCCACAGTCAGACACGCTGGGGTGGGACGGGGCCCGAGAACAGGGGTGCTCTTTAGTCACCCCTGCCCCCTAAGCGCGGCGAGCGGTCGCCACGGTGCATCGGAAACCCTGCACCCACCGGAAGGAGGAAGGAACCGGCCGAGCCGGGAGACGTGGACGCTCCGCCAGCCCCTGTGAGTGCAAGGACCGGCTGGAGCTCCGGCAGCCCTAGCCGCGGGGCCTCGCCCAGCGCCTAGCGACGCTCTCCATGGCAACCGGGGCTTGGCAACGGATCCGCCCCACTGCGCCGCGGCGGGCGTGTTGCGTCATCCCTGCGCGCCGGAAATGACTGCAGAGGTCGCCAGGGTCCCCCGGAAGTGGTCGCTGCGGGCTATCGCTACTGACTCTGACTCTTGGCTGGCGATGGGTTGCGACGGAGGAACGATCCCCAAGAGACACGAACTGGTGAAGGGACCGAAGAAGGTTGAGAAGGTCAGCGACGTGGGTCCGGTGGGGACCGGCGCTAGGGGGCTCCCCAGGGAGCGAAGGAAGGGCGGGGAGCTAGCGGGGTTCCCGACGCTGCCGTGCTCATTTATCTCATTTGGAGAACTCAGAATTAACAACAATGTTAGTATCAGACTTTTATTGAGTGCTTACTGTTGCCACTCGCCTGGCAGTACGCTTAATATGCGGTAGCTCGGGGCGCCTGGGTGGCTCAGTTGGTTAAGCGACTGCCTTCGGCTCAGGTCATGATCCTGGAGTCCCGGGATCGAGTCCCGCGTCGGGCTCCCTGCTCGGCAGGGAGTCTGCTTCTCCCTCTGACCCTCCTCCCTCTCATGCTCTCTGTCTCTCATTCTCTCTCTCTCAAATAAATAAATAAAATCTTTAAAAAAATAAATAAATAAATCTTAAAAAAAAAATGTAATTGTTTAGGGACGCCTGGGTGGCTCAGTCGGTTAAGCGACTGCCTTCGGCTCAGGTCATGATCCCGGAGTCCCGGGATCGAGTCCCGCATCGGGCTCCCTGCTCAGCGAGGAGTCTGCTTCTCCCTCTGACCTTCCTCCCTCTCATGCTCTCTGTCTCTCATTCTCTCTGTCTCAAATAAATAAATAAAATCTTTAAAAAAAAAATATGCGGTAGCTCGTACAGTTCTCACAACAGCCCTGTGGGCACGTATTGTCATCAGCCTCGCTTTCAGAAATAGGAATTGAGGGCCACGAGGACAGAGTTGCAACCCTAGGAAGTGGCAGGGCCAGGATTTAAAGCTTGTCTGCCGTTAGTTACAATGAGACAGATGGCTGCTGTTTATTGAGCTTTGTACCCACTTAACTTCATTTTCTCCGGGAATTCGTCCCAAAGGTTCTCTTATCCACATGAGATCAGGTCTTTCTCTTAAAAAACTATCTTACCACCCTGCACACTGCCTTCATGGTTGATTAATGTCAGTCACAGAGAAAGGTAAGTTCCCTGTGGCACAGTCTTCACCTTTTCCTCTCTACAGCTCGCACAGTTCTTGGCACAGTAAATACGGTGAGTAAATGAATGAGTGGATAATTCTTAATTCTCACAGGTAACTGAGAAAAATTGTATATAATAATTTCCATGCTACTAACAGGGAAATTGAGTAAGTAACATGACCAGGATCACACAACTGACAGGTAATGAAGCCAGGATTTCCAACCATTTATTCAGGGATTAAAAGTTAGCATTGGTGATTACTTTATTTTTTTAACCCTTTATTTTTTAAATAATCTCTACGCCCATCGTGGGGCTTGAACTCATGACCTCGAGAGCAAGAGTCACATGGTCTACCAGCTAAGCCAGGTGCCCCGCATTAGTAATTACTTTTTTCCCTAAGATTTTATTTGTTTGCTTATTTATTTATTTACTTTTAAGATTTTATTTATTCACTTGACAGCGAGAGAGACCGTGAGAGAGGGAACACAAGACGGGGGAGTGGAGTGGGAAAGGGAGAAGCAGGCTTCCCGTGGAGCAGGGAGCCCGATGGGGGGGGTGGGGGGGCGAATCCCAGGACCCTGGGATCATGACCTGAGCCAAGGCAGATGCTTAACAAGTGAGCCACCCAGGCGCCCCTTATTTATTTATTTAACAGAGAGAGAGAGAGCACAAGCAGGGGGAGCGGTAGGCAGAGGGAGAGAGAGAAGCAGACTCCCTGCTGAGCAAGGAGCCCTATATGGGGCTCGATCGCAGGATCCTGGGATCATGACCCCAGCTGAAGGCAGACTGAGCTACTCAGGCGCCCCAGTAATTATTTTTTAATAACAGAAGGCATGTAAAGTACCTAATACAGTGCCTGGCACATATGGATGCTGCATATATTCTCTATTGAGCAGCTAGAAGATCTTTAAAGGTAAAATCTTTAAAAGGTAAATCTCGTGTATCACTACTATATTTAAAATCCTCCAGCAGCTTTTTGTTATATTCAGAACAAAATCCCACAAGGTCCTGTGTGATCAGATGCCTTGCCGCTCCACCTCATCTTCTACCCCTCTCCGGGTCTTTCATTCTGTTTCAGCCAAACAGGCCTTTGTTTCTCAGCCTGGAGTAAAATTTCCACAACCTGATAATGTTCTTCACTGAGATGTTCATATCATTTGTTTCTTCACTTCATGCAGTTCTTTCCTCAGATGTCATTTCAGTCCATTATTGCCAAAATACATCTCACTTCCATCGCTCTCTGTCCTCTTTTGCTGCTTTACTTTTCTTTATAGTGCTTATCGCTGTTTTCATTTGTTTATTGTCTGTCTTTCTCAGATATGAACGGAGACTTTGTGTCTTACCTTTGTCCACCACACAGTAGACACCTGGTAAATGTGTTGAATTTGAGAATGAATGGACTCTCAAGAGGAGGGAGTGTTCCCTCTCATCACACCTACAGATGCATAGACTAATGCTAAATAGTTAACACTCATGAGAGCTTTTCCAAAAAAGTATTCAGCTAGTTTCATTAACTTGTGACCAGGGCTGAAGAGGAGTAGCTTAATGAAAAGCTTGGTAAGGTGTCAGAAGGGGATAGAAAAGAAGAAAGGGTGATCTGAGACAACCAGAGTGCTCAGGCAGGATGGATTTTGTTATCCTTATTTATTCAACAAATACATTATTAAATGCTTATCACAGGCACTATTCTAGGCCCTGGGGACAGGGCAGTGAACAGAGTTCAGGCTTTACATTGCCTACATTTCAAATAGATATATAATTTAATATTTTTGATCACTCACATGGTGTGTTTGGTCTGGTAAAACCATTGCTGTAATTTAAGACCTTTCCCTGAAGAGAGACCGGGGTAAAAAAAAAAAAAATGTTTCAGAAGTTTTTTGGGGTTACCAACCTGGGTAAGGATTAGTTTATCACTTTTCTCCCTGTCCCCAGCTATCCCAATTATCTTTTGAATCAGCAAAGTACTATGGGTAAAGCAGGTGAGGGATCCAGAAAGGAGATCCTGGACTTGCTGAACGTGGCTTTTTTGACTCTGCAGTGGGTGTAGTAAATCGACTTCACTGGTGGCAGGTTTTTCTTGGGCCTTGGCTACACTGAATTTTGATAAAAGTTATTTAAGCAACCAAAGTATAGCTCTTGGATCTGGGGTATGGGTAGAGTAACAGTTGCAGTAGTGTGGGTTTTGTTTTTATTTTGTTCTATTTGAAATAATAGAAAATCGGTAGAAAGTAGTGATTAAAAGCATGGTCTCTGGGGCACCTGGGTTGTGCAGTTGGTTAAGTGTCTGATTCTTGGTTTCGGCTCAGGTCATGATCTCAGGGTCATGGGATCAAGCCCTTCCTTGGCCTCCGCACTCAACGCAGAGTCTGCTTGAGACTCTCCTCCACCATGTCCCTCCCCCCTTCTCTGTCAAATAAATAAAATCTAAAAAAGAAAAACCACAAAACTTGGTTTCTGGAGCCAGCCTGCTTGGGTTCTTATCTTAGCTTCTTCATCTACTTGCTGTGAGACCTTGGACATGTAACCTAACCTCTTGGTACCTCCATCTCCTCAGTAACAAAGTAAAAATACTAAGTTTTAGGGTTTCTCTGAGGGCTAAAAGATTAAGTCACAGAAACTGCTTAACACAGCACTTGGCACACAGTAAACAAGCAGTTGTTACTGCAAAAAGTAAATTTAAGGGAATTTTTCCATATTTTTTTTTCCTCTTCCTACTTTCTCCCACTTGTGCCCTCCTATTATCCAGGTTTGGCATTTTAGGAGAGGAAAATAGTGGGACTTGGAATATTAATATAGGTGAAATATCATTTGAGGGCAGTAGAAGGTCTTGTGTTTGGATTTGATTTTTATAAAGAATTATATAGTCTTTGTGCTGAACTTAAAAAAAATAACTATTTTCTAGATTCTCAGTCTTTAAATTCAGCTAAAACTTCGGAGCCTTTCCCACTGATAGAAATTAGCTTGTATTGCTTATTTTTTCTGTCCTGCTTCTCTAACTTACTGTTAAGGTACAAATGCTGGGGGTACCTGGTTGGCTCAGTCGGAAGAGCGTGTGACACCTGATCTCGGGGGCGTGAGTTCAAGCCCCACGTTGAGTGCAGAGGTTACTAAAAAAATAAATAAATTTTAAAAAATAGATACAGACACCAATATTTACATGCAGCTTGTATAAGCAATTTAATGACTTGATATGAACCGTTTTGTTGACATGTCCTGTTTAGTGGGAACTTGGTTGGACATGGTATTAGTTACTTGGACTTTTTAATCCCAGCTTCATGTGTCACTATCTTTGATTTAAAAGACAAAAATCATCACATGTGGTATAACTAAATAAGCCCTTATAGGTAGAACTGTGGACCATATATCTTTCAGAGGTGAAAGTTAATTGGAAGGATTTCTTTTCTTTTCTTAGGTTGACAAAGATGCTGAATTAGTGGCCCAATGGAACTATTGTACTCTAAGTCAAGAAATATTAAGGCGACCAATAGTGGCCTGTGAACTTGGCAGGTATGGTTCCTTTTACTTAATTGAGATGAGTTTTTATTAACTAATTTTTAAAAGAATTTTAATGTGAAGGAAAAAGAATTTTAATGTGTAAATGCAGTTCTTGATTCATGAAATGTGAATCATCTCAAACAAATTTGTGAAGCCTAGGTTATCATTCCCTGTCTCTGAACATACGTCTGCATTTTTCTATTCAGTTTGGTTTATTTAATCCAGGATCTGAAAATTCAGGGGCCAGTAGGAGCTCGGTTATAAACATAAATGCATGAAGGAGCTATGTGGGGTAGTAGGGAATGGTGGGGACTGGAGGAAACTGGAGAGTTCATGTCTTGTCTAAAACGGTAGCTGCTACTCATTTCCAGCCAGTTGTTACAGTTCAAGAATGTGGGCCTAGTGATTCCAGAACTTCTGATTGTTTTTCCCAGGAAAAGTTGAAAATGTACTTTTACATTACATTTCCCAATTTTTAAGTTCCTGTTCAGATCACATTCGGCTCTCAGACCGCCAGTTTGCAACCCTTGGTTTAAACTAGTTTCTTTCTTTGTATACTCTGGAAATAGTTGAGACAGGATTTAATTTACTTTTTTAATAATGCAGGGCATTCCTGTTACCAGATGTAAATGACTTTGGATTGTACTGAATTTCGTCTTACTCCTTTGTGTGGAGGTTGACTGTTGCTAGAATGTTCTGACTCATCCTTATTGTTGCAGACTTTATAACAAAGATGCCGTCATTGAGTTTCTATTGGACAAATCTTCCGAAAAGGCTCTTGGGAAGGCAGCATCTCACATTAAAAGCATTAAGGTAAGACCAGTGATTCTGAAGTTCTCCAGGGGTCTCAGTGGTTAACGTTTATTTTATAGAATTCATGTACATTATAGACTGAACTCAGAAATTTGGAATTCTAGTCCCACCCAGCCACCAAATGAAAGTGTGATTTGGGGGTGCCTGGGTGGCTCATTCGTTCAGCGTCTGCCTTCGGCTCAGGTCACGATCCCAGAGTCCTGGGATTGAGTCCCACATCAGGCTCCCTGCTCAGCGGGAAGCCCGCTTCTCCCTCTCCCACTCCCGCTGCTTGTGTTCCTGCTCTCGCTATCTCTGTCTCTGTCAAGTAAATAAATAAAATCTTTAAAAAAAAAGAAAGGAAAAGAAAGTGTGATTTGGGGCAGGTCATTTAAAGCTCAAGCCAAGAGTTCCTATGCCTGTCCTTCCTGCCTTATAAATTTGTTATAATTTAATATGTGCAAAAGAACTTTGAAAACAATGTGATGTATAAATGTTTGGAGACATCATTTTTGTGTTAAAACTCAGCTACTTGAATTTTTGATTTGGAAGACACTTACAGAATTAGAGAATTTTATAAGGTAGATCATTATTAAGTCAGTGTGATATTTCCTGCTAATTAGATGTTCTGATTGACAGTTAAAATTCTTTTATAAAATGGAAAAAGTTTTTTAGTAAAGGAAGTTGATTGAGAGGACAAAATCTTGCAAATCTGGTCAATGGGAGAAACATCAGGAAGGTGGTAGAGAATTTGAGGACCATCAGCCTTGTCAGACACTTCATCTCACAGGTGAGAATACTCACTATCCACGACTTTTTTTTTTTTAAAGATTTTTTTATTTATTTGACAGAGAGAGACACAGCGAGAGAGGGAACACAAGCAGGGGGAGCGGGAGAGGGAGAAGCAGGCTTTCCGCCGAGCAGGGAGCCCGATGTGGGGCTCGATCCCAGGACCCTGGGATCATGACCTGAGCCGAAGGCAGACGCTTAACGACTGAGCCACCCAGGCGCCCCATCCATGACTTTCTGAGGCCACACAGCTAATGAGGCACCAACCCAGAACCAGAGTCCCTGGCTCTCTGTATAAGGCTTTGGGTTTTTCTCTTCTTTCTTTGTAAATTTTTTATTATATTAGGCCTTTTGTTTGAATTCTTGGAGTGATTACAGGATACAGGATATAATTTCAGGCAAATTAGTAATTTTTTTTTTTTAAGATTTTATTTATCTCATCTCACAGGTGAGAATACTCGCTATCCATGATTTTTTTTTTTAAAGATTTGTTTATTTATTTGACAGAGAGACAGCAAGAGAGGGAACACAAGCAGGCGGAGTGGGTGAGGGAGAAGCAGGCTTCCCGCTGAGCAGGGAACCCGATGTGGGGCTCAATCCCAGGACCCTGGGACCATGACCTGAGCCGAAGGCAGATGCTTAACGACTGAGCCACCCAGGCGCCCCTGTCTGTTCAATTACTAAATAAACATGGGCCACCAGGAATATGGAACAGCCTCAGTGAGGATTCATTCGCAGGGAAAGAAAATTGTTCCTTTCCGGATGAAATTAATACAGAGCTTTCTGTTAGTGGACTTATTTTTCATGTCCAAAAGTACTTTTCCTTAGATAGCAAAATATTTATAAAATAGAAATTAACTAATTCACTTGCCAGTCAGTGAATTTTAAAACTCTTGTTTTCTATTGCAGTTTATGGTTTAATTTTTTTATCCATGTTACAATTGATGGCCAAAGGAAAGGAGCTAGGAAGAAAAGGTTTGGATGGGAAAGGACTGGAATAACAATTTCTCTATCGATTTAGGTGGTTATTGAGGCTAAGGATGATCCATTTATCAGATGAATTCTTAAACTATGGATGGTTTTTCACAGAATGTGACAGAACTAAGGCTTTCTGATAATCCTGCCTGGGAAGGGGACAGAGGAAACACAAAAGGTGACAAACACGATGACCTCCAGCGGGCACGTTTCATCTGCCCCGTTGTGGGCCTGGAGATGAATGGCCGGCACAGGTCAGTAAGGGATGTGGGGCAGATGGTGTGGAGTCTGGTTAGATAATACTGATGCTGTTAGGATTTGTGCTGTAGCTGTATAATCACACAGTCGTCGTCTTTTTTTTTTTTTTTTAAGATTTTATTTATTTATTCAATTATTCGACAGAGAGAGCGAGAGAGGGAACACAAGCGGGGGAGTGGGAGAGGGAGAAGCAGACTTCCCACAGAGCAGGGAGCCCAATTGGGGTGAGGGGTGAATCCCAGGACCCTGGGATCGTGACCTGAGCCAAAGGTAGATGCTTAACGCCTGAGCCACCCAGGCGCCCCTCATCACACAGTCTTCTTTAGGGTGTCCTTTGGTTTGGGTTGTGTCTTAGAGGTGGGGTGCTACCATGAGACCATGTTCATTCCCTAATAGCCGTTTCTCATGTGGTGTCCCACCAAGTCCACTCAACTTTGGTGTCTGTGCTTTCTGTACTTGAGAGTAGGAGCACCTAGAGTAAAGAGGGATTTTAAAAATTTCTCATGTGACACTTTATGAGACCTGAGTTGGATTATTTGTTTTTTTCTTACGGGAAGAAAGCAAAGGACAAATGTTGCCCATCAGGCAGCTCCGATTTCCTTATAATTGCTGAAAACTGTGTGGTGGAAAACAGTGTCACCCAGTGTGTGCTCAATCAGTCAGCTGAAGACCCAGCTGATAATGATAACTTGCTTTGAATTTGTAGCGAACAAATCCTCTGACTAGAGCACCAGAAATCCTAAGGTCAAGAGTTCTATAGCAAACATAAGTGACCTGTATATTTCTGCCTTAAAAAATATGAATGTTGACTGTAGCAGGTGCCTTTTTATAGAATGTCTCAGTAAGCCAAAGCTTTCAACTCTTTTCCCACCATTTAGAAATACCTTTAATAACTGGTAGTCCCACCTGCCATCTGGAACCTTCCATCTAACATATTACTTGTTGAAAGGTAGTACTTTTTTACTATTTTCATTCAGGAAATGGGTGGGGTTGAAACGGGGAGAATCTCAAGTAAGTAAAAACTTTGAGCTATAAACAACCACATTGAATCTGGAGCATTCTGGCACATTTGTACACATCCATTGAACAGACGTGTGTGTGTGTGGCATACTTTGCCAGACAGCGTGACCACCATGCCCTGAAATGGCACAACCTGTGGCTTTGTGGATTTGGAGAGAAGTAAAATTTTAGGCCCAAGGGGCTTTTAAAGATTATATTCTTCAGGGGTTTTGGGGGGTGTGGTGGGGGAATGGGTTAGCCCGGTGATGGGTATTAAGGAGGGCATGTATTGCATGGAGCACTGGGTGTTATACGCAAACAATGAATCATGGAACACTACATAAAAAAATCAACTAATTAATTAATTTTAAAAAAAGATTATATTCTTCAGATAGTCTGACTTTAAATCATTTAAGCCTCTCAGAGTTTACCATTTAGTGGTAGCTCTATGAGGTGGTTAATATGTTAATTGGCTTGATAGAGATGATCATCTCACAGTGTATACATACATCAGATCATCAAGTTGTACACCCTACATATAGAAAATGTGTGTTTGTCAGTTGTACCTAAATAAAGCTGAAAGAAAGAAAAAGTAATGAATTAATTAAAAAGCTAAAGTTCTGGGGAACTAGACTCACCTCATCTCACTTTTGTGTGCATTTCGGTATGTGGTATACACACACATTATTTCAGGGTTAAAGTTGTAACATAAAAGTGACCATTTTAAGGTGCATGTTTCAGGGGTGTTTGGTACAGCCCCAATGCTGTGCAGCCACCAACCTCTGTCTGCTTCCATTTCCCTCCATTTCCCTCCCCCCAAAGGAAAACTCCGTAGCCACAGAGCAGTCCCTTCCCGTTCCCCCAGCCCCAGCCCCTGGCCACTGCCGGTCTGCTCTCTGTCTTCATGGATTTGCCTATTTTGGAGATTTCCTATACGTAGAATCATTCAGTATTTGACCTTTTGTGTCTGGCTTCCCACTTCTTTTTAAGAAGACCATGGTTCACCTCAAAAGAGGAACTTAGCAGAAACAGACTCAACTCTGGGGTCTTAAGCAGGGGTTACCTGTAGCCTGTTGCTCCGATTGTGGCTTCCCTAGTTTTTCCCCTTTTTCACTGGTTAATCTCCTCTCTTCTCTCTTCCCAGTTAATTGAGCTTTGCCTGTTTTGGCTTTGCCCTCCTGCTATTAATATGGCCTCCACACTAGAAAATCATACATTTATTAAAGCCTATATAATAAAGATTTAAATATAGAGAAAAGTAGAAATAAATGACTAGTGTAATGAAAACATTGAGCCTTTGTTTAAAGAAAAACAATTTTCTGGGATGCCTGGGTGGCTCAGTCGTTAAGTGTCTGTCTGCTTTTGGCTCAGGTCATGATCCCAGGGTCCTGGGATCAAGTCGCGCATCGGGCTCCCTGCTCCTCGGGGAGTCTGCTTCTCCCTCTCCCTCTGCTGCTTCTCTCTGTCAAATAAATAAATAAATCTTTAAAAAAATAATTTTCTAAATTATTAATAATTAGTAAGTATCCATAAAATAGGACTTTTTTTTTTTGGTCCTAAACAACAGTAAATGAATGTAGTACAGTGTTATTAATTGGGTTTTTGTTAAGGCAATCTGTATCCACTATAATCCCTAAGGAATTGGAGAGACTTTCTGTTGTGGCATTTTTAGAGGAATATATAAAGTAAAATGTGCAGGTGAGTTTTGCCCCTTTCCCCCAGTCCTCGCCTCCCATGGCAACGTTCTTAGTTGTTTGGAGTTTCAGCGCTGCCCCCCACCCCACACACATACTCCACACTTCCCTACACCTCTGCCATTGGAAATATAAATAAATGTATATTCTTTAGAGTCATGGAAACGTATTAGACCTATCTTGTAACCTCTTTGTTTCCTACTTCTCTGTCTAATGTGAGCATGTTTTCATGGCCTTGCATACAGATTTACCTTGCTCCTTTTAATAGCTGTGTGAGTGTTCATAATTTATGTAACCATTCCTCTGTTGATGAACATCTAGGTGCTTTCCTCTTTTTCCTTGTTACGAGCAGCACTGTCCTGCACAACTTCATAAATACATATTTATGCATTTGTACACTCGTGAGCATGTTTCTATAGGAGATGCTCCGAAAAGTGCTTTTTTCCCTCGATACTGACAAATTGTCCTTCTAAGACGCACTGTGTTGTGCCCACCACCAACAGACATGCCTGTTTCCTCTGTTTCTAGCTGGATAACTTTAGTCTCTCTCATTACTGCCGGATACGTAAAACATGGCACATCATTGTTTTGCAGTGGATTTCTTTAATTTACAGTTGAGGTTAAGCATTTTTATGTTTTGGCCATTTATATTTCTCCCATGAATCGCATGTTAATGCCTTTGCCCATTTTTCTGATACATTGTTTATTTTTGCTTTTTGAGACCCTTCTGAATATTCACAAATACTGAATCTCGGGGCACCTGGGTGGCTCAGTCAGCTAAGCGTCTGCCTTCGGCTCAGGTCATGATCCCATGGTCCTGGGATAGATCCCTACATCAGGCTCCCTGCTCAGTGGAGAGCCTGCTTCTCTTCCTCCCTCTGCCTGCCACTCACTCTGCTTGTGCTCTCTCTTTCTCAAATAAATAAATAAAATCAAAAGCAAACAAAAAAAACACTGAATCTCATATATATTTAAAATAGTCTCTCCCAAGAGTTCCTGTTCTGTCTTTTGACTTTTTATGTTTGTGGGTTTTTTTTTCTTTAACGTATTTATTTTTTTTTGTAGGAGAGACATTATTCTAAAGGATTATTACAAGGGACCAGGAATGGGACTATGGCCTATATTTCTCGTTTAAAGTAGTATATAAATAAATATATATGGGACATACTGATTTCTTTTTCCTTAATGGAATCAAATGTGACCATTTTTCTCTTTGTAGTTTTTGGCCTTTGTACAGACTAAACAAATGTTAACCAATAATCTGAGTGATCATTTTTAAATTATTATTTAAGTCATCCTCCATTTTGGATTATTTCCCCAGGTTTTGCTTCCTGCGGTGCTGTGGTTGTGTGTTTTCTGAACGAGCCTTGAAAGAGATAAAAGCAGAAGTTTGTCACACAGTGAGTTGTTGGCATATATCGTTTCTTCCGTCTTAGTAGCTGAGGAAATCAGATGGTTTAGGGTCCCTCCCTCCATGTGGCATTTCAGCATCCTTCAGTTCTTTCTGAAACAGATCTAATTCGTTGTTTCTCTGCTTAAAACCCTTCCATGGCTCATCCTTGCTGGGTGTAGACTCAGACTGCCTTTTGTGACGTGTTCCTGCCTGCCTGGCCAGCTCCGGCTGAGCTCGGGCTGCTCCCTGACCACCTCCTGTGTGTGCCTTTGTTCCCTCTGCCCTGACCTGCCAGCTGGGGGAGGTCATGCCCCCTGTGAACCTTAGCTCCAGAGCGATTGCTTCCTCTGTGAATCCTTGCTGCCAAGCCGCCTTCCCTATTCCCTGGGCACCTTGTTATCCCACTGATCTCATCAGAATGTAATTGGTAGTTACATCGTGGTTTCCCCACTGGACTGGAACAGTTGTTTTTTTTCCTTTTTTTTTTTTTCTGTAAGACTTTATTTCATTATTATTATTAAGTAGTTTTCATAACAAACTTAAGAGGAAAGTAAGGGATTTTCTCTATTCCTTCTGCACTCCCCCTCCCCCCCGCCACAAACAGCCTCTCCCATTATCAATGCCCCCACAGGGTGGGGGGGTGCATTTGTTACAACTGATGAACCTACACACCATCACCCCAAATCTCTTAAGGTTCCCTTGGTGGTGTCTATATTCTGTAGGTTTGGACAAATGTATAATGACATGTATTTACCATTTTCGCTGCCCTAACAATCCTCTGTGCTCCATCCGTGAGCGTTTGAGAGCAAGAAGCAAAACTTGTCCATCTCTCACCTCCAGAGCATGTCGCATGTCCTCGGTGAGTGCTCACACGAGGGAGCAAATGCCTGATGTAGGAGCTTCCCCATGCAGCTCACATGACGGAAATGCTGATGGCCCTGCTTTCCCGGTGTCGCTGCCGCGGACCCAGACGTTTGTGTCTCTGGTGTTCTGTTGGCCACGGAAAACCTACCACTTAGTTTAATGTCATGGATGCCAACAGCTCCTGTTTGTAGTTTCACCCATATTAACTCTGCTTGGGTTTCATTGGGCCCCTCGCCCTGCTTCTTCCTGTTGTGAACTGTTCTTTCATTCAGCAGCTTTCACTGAACACCTGTGAGGGGCCCGCCTCTGTCTCAAGCACGGTGCGGTGGGATAGCCTGGTGGATAAGACAGATACAGCCCCTGCCTCCACGGAACCCACAGTCCAGTTGGAGAGGGGTGCTCAGAGAACTGAGCACGGCAGTAGTGACTGTGACCAATGCTGGGAAGGGAACACAGGGCGATGTCCCGGAGCTCGGAGAGAGGCTGCCGCAGTGGCAGGGGATTCTGCTTTGATATTTATGGCAGGAGATAATGTTAACTTTTTTTTTTTTTTAAGATCTTATTTATTTATTTGACAGAGAGAGACACAGCGAGAGAGGGAACACAAGCAGGGGGAGTGGGAGAGGGAGAAGCAGGCTTCCCGCCAAGCAGGGAGCCCGATGTGGGGCTCAATCCCAGGACCCTGGGATCATGACCCGAGCCGAAGGCAGACGCTTAACGACTGAGCCACCCAGGCGCCCAATGTTAACGTTTAAAGTAAATTTAAGTAAAATGAGAAACAATGGGCTCGTTCACAGAAATACACCAAGACACTGATGGTACCTGGGCAGGGATGCCTGAAGCTATGGGACAGGTCGCACATGGTGGCGGTAGGATGTGGGTGGGGGCGGTAGGGGCGGTGGGGGCTCTTGAGAAGAGGAAGGAGAGAGCAGCTGCTGCATCAGAAGGGCCCGTGGAGACGGAGGTGCAGTGCGAGGTGTAGTCCTCACGTGGGCAGTGCGGCCTGTGCCAGCCGGGAGAGAGGCCTGGGAAGTGAGTCAGACTGGATGGTGGAAACTTCGAGGGCCAGCCCAGGGAGCAGGTCCAGGTGGGTGTGCGGTGCGGCGCCGTTGACGCCGTTTATGCTCTGGGAGCATAAATGTAGGCCTGTGCAGGACGCACGGAGGGTGACGGCCGACCAAGAGGAGCTGTTTGGCAGCAGGTGTGCGCGGGGCTTCTGTGGGGGAAGCACCGTGGGAGCCGGCCCGTGGCTGGCCTGGGGTTCCTTCGGGCAGGAAGGCAACTCTGCATACATTGTGTTCAGGTCTGTGTGTTTTCCCACATAGTATGGAAGGTGTTGTTTATGTGTTAGACATTTGCAAGTACATTCTGGAAGTCTGCTTCCAGGATTGAAAGAAAAGAAATATGAGAAGGTGGCAAATTAAGCTGAAATTTATTAGAGAAGCCAAATACCCAGAATCAGTGGCTCCCAAACCAGGCTTGTGCGGTAGAACCTCCACAATAGTATATGCTCCCATCCCCTGTTTCCGACCCACCAAATCTGTAATCTTCACAGTTGGGGTAGAGCCCCAGGGATTTCTGCTTTTGTTTGAGAGTTCCCAGAACGATTCCAGTGGGCAGCCAGGCTTGGGGGACTGACTGATCCAAAGCAGCCAGACTTTTATTTTCTTCTGCCCATAATGGTCACCATCCCTTAGATGGCATGAAGCTGTCCTTGTCATAGGCTGACCTCACACATCCATCAGTGACCACTTTAACAGACTTGCAGCAAAACAGAACTGCCTGCACAGAGCTTTACAGAGAAGTTGATTTTATGGAAATAATTGCAAGGGAAGTCTGAAACCTTTTTTTGGTACTTGAGAAGTTTTACTGGACGCTTGTGAACTTTTAAACGTCAGCACCTTGGGCACTTCAAAGGAAGGGAAGGAAGCAGGTGGAAAGGGGAACTAAGGGTGTCAGGATTGCACAATGGGGCAGAGGGCAGGTGAGAACCAGGAACACTGGCTCTTCCTGTCTCATGAGGGCGGCTGCCATGGCTGTCGAAACCTCCGGCAGGCAAGACAGGACACTGGCTATCCTCCAGGAAGTTTCGGGAAATGTTTTCGGAAAAAAACTCCAAGTATTAGTTTGCTAATACTGGCTACCACAACAAGGCCCCAGAAACTGGGTGACTTCACAGAAATTTACACATAGTTCTTGAGGCGTGAAGTCCAAAATCACAGTACTGGCAGGGCTGGTTCCTTCTCAGGGCTGTGAGATGGTCGTCTTCTCCCTGTGTTTTCCTATGGCTTTCTCTCTATGGAGTCTGTCTCTGTGTCCAAATTTCTCCTTTTTATAAGGACACCAGTCATTGGAATAGGGCCCACCCCAGTAACTGCGTCTTAACTACATCTACAGTGACCTGATTTCCAAAGAAGGTCACGTTGTGACATACGGAGGCCTAGGACTTCAACTTTTTTGTGGGGGACACATTCAGCGTATGACACTGTGCAATTTAGAAAATCACAGAGCATGGGACAGCCAGTGGCCCACTTGAGTGGGAGGCGTTCATCCACATAACCAACACTGAGAGCCTGGTATGGATCAGCTTTGGGTCACATGCCAGCGCTGGCTTGGGACTGTCACTTCTCAGGGCCCCAGATTCTAATATGTAAAATGAAGGATTATAATAAATTCTTAGACACTTTCCTTTTAGATCCAGATTCCAAACAATAACATTTTAAAATAATAAATGACAAATTTATATATGCTGTCGGGAATCAAACTCCTATGTCTAAATTCAAGTCTCTAAAGTGTAGGAATGTGTAAGGTTGGCTAACTGCTATGACCCACAGCCCTCACGTTCCAGTGTCTAATGCAGTGACAGTTCCTGGTCGGACAGCTTTCTTCCAAGGGAGACTCAAGGACTCGGACTCCTGCTGGGGTTGGAGTATTCTGCACTCAGCTGACTGTTGGGAACAGGGCGGGGAGCATACAGCGTAGGAGATTTTTATGGCCCAGGCCGGGAAGTGGTGCTCATCACTTCTGCTCCCGTTCCGTTGTCCATCGCTCAGTCGTGTGGCCACACCAAACTGCAGGGAAGCCTGGGAAAGGTACTAGAGCTGGATGCCCAGGAAGAAATGGACAGCAGCCATTTCTGCCAAGACTGCCGAAAGGAAAAGTCATGTGCAGCTCCAGGAACTGCAGTGCATCAGGGAAATGTCAGTGAAGTGAGGTGAAGCCACAGCATCAAAGTCTAAAACACATATTTTCGATTTTTTAAGTAATGTCTGAAATTTAGAGAAACCAGTGTCATAAGAATGCCTTGGGAACCTCAGGGATATTTAGGGTGTACGTTTTCTCTACTTTCCACTCTGTAGTTTCATATACATTTGGTTTTTCAGTTCACTAGAAGAGACTCAAGGGTTTGAGATCACTCTGGTTGTGTGTTCTGAAACACACGGCGTGCACGCTTGATTTCTGTAAACAGGGTCCAAAGAGATGTAGTTGCTAGGTTGGTTGGTTTGTTTGTTTTTGCTATAAGCAAGTGACTAGCCAAAAAATTAATTGTATTCCCCACTGTCTTCTTCCCTTCTTGTAATAAAGAGAAACACACTGGAGTAATTAGTTTGCCAAATAAATGATGTGCTTATTACTCAAAGCATGTTCCACGGTCCTGTAATATTGGCATCACCTGGGAGGGTTTTTTTTTCTCCTTTTAAGAAATGCAGACTCCTGGGTCCCTCTCCAGACCTGTGGAATCAAAATCTGTATTTTAACAAGATTCCCCACCCTCACACCCCCGCCGTGGAGATTTGCGTGCACTATAAAGTTTGAGAATCCCTGATTTAGAGGTTAGAGTTGTGACCAGTAGCATTTGACTTGCCACTGACTTCATTTATTTAGGCTTTGTGGTCATTGAGTAGGATATGTGGATATTTTAAAGTCAGAAGTGAAACAAAAATTTACATTCATGCTGATTTTTTTTTTTTTTAAAGTAATCTCTATGCCCAATGTGGGGCTTGAACTTACCACCTCAAGATCAAGAGTTGCATGCTCCACTGACTGAGCCAGCCGGGCACTACTCTTTTGCTGTCTTTTCGTGGGGAAGGGGAATGGAAACGGGAGAAAATGTTAGGGAAAGTGGTATCTTCAAAAGTGGTCTGCGAATGCTGATTTTTTTTCAAGCTCTGACATCCAGCGGGTAATTTTAGCTTTCTGCCATCTCTATGGTCTTTGGAGGTATTAAGCTTCAGGGAACTGCATAACATGCAACACAGGCAGCCTTGAACTTTTTCACGTTAGAGAAATCTAATAGAAAAATTGAACAGTAGAGTCTACATTGTTAGCAAGAAGGTACTACTACGAAAAAGGGAAATTATCTCAAGATCCCAATTAATGCATCACCTTTAAGGTACAGTCTGTAGTGGTCTGTTTCAGACATTCTTTTTGCACGTGATTTAATTTTCCTCTTACAAATGAACACCGAGTGTGACTCAGAGTAGAGTGAACAGCAGTTTCTTGGTTCTGATGCCAGCGGAGGCTGCTGCTTTCTGTTGGCCTCCCTGGCCTGTCCCAGCCTTGGTGGCTGCCTGTCTGTCACCCTCGGCTCCCATTGTTCCCCCGGCACGCTGCTGAAACCCAGCTTGTCCTTCCCTGAATCTCCTGCTGCTCCATTGCACCATGCCTTTAAGTTACTCTTACTTACTTTTTTAATTATTTTATTTTATTTATTTATTTATTTAAAGATTTTTATTTATTTATTTGAGAGAGAGAGACATAGCAAGAGAGGGAACACAAGCAGGGGGAGTGGGAGAGGGAGAAGCAGGCTTCCCTGCAGTGCAGGGAGCCTGATGTGGGGCTCGATCCCAGGACCCCGGGATCACGACCTGAGCTGAAGGCAGACGCTTAACGACTGAGCCACCCAGGCACCCCTATAATTTAATTTTTATATATATATATTTTTTAAAGATTTTATTTATTTATTTGAGAGAGAGAGAATGAGAGAGAGCACGAGAAGGAAGAGGGCAGAGGGAGAAGCAGACCCCCTGCTGAGCAGGGACCCGCCCCCCCCATGCGGGACTCGATCCCGAGACTCCAGGATCATGACCTGAGCCGAAGTCAGTTGCTTAACCAACTGAGCCACCCAGGCGCCCCTAATTTTTATTTATTTATTTATTTATTTATTTAATCTTTACTGGAATGATTTGTAGAGATAGCTTCTTCTGTTATATCTGATCCCTTGGAGGGCGGCTCTGTGTTTGAGTTCATTTCTTTGAATGAGGGTGAGGAGGTGTAAAGACTTGGACTCTGGAGCCAGACTGCCTGCTTAGGTCCAAATCCCAGCTCCACCTGTTTAACCGTGTGGTCCTGGAAAGTCCCGCTGTTGCCCTGTGCCTCAGTTTCCTCATCTGTGAGATGAGTCAGAAATCATTCTAAGTGCTTCATCCTTGTGGCAACTCTGGTAAGTAGGTTCCCGGATTACACCCTTCTAATGTGTGACTATTGAATTGACATTGAAATGAAATATTCAATTGACATTGAAACAAAATGAAGGCAGGCTTGTGTTTCAAGTAACTTGAAAAGATACAAGCTTTTTTTTTAAAATGGGTTTTGCCCTTAACTTGCTAGTGAGTTGTCATAAAACATAGGAGACACAGTCGTGGTGAATTTGAGCTTTCAGAACGTAGCCAGTTGGCACCATTTGTGAGCACTGTGTTTGCCTATAAAAATGTGTAGAGGGGCGCCTGGGTGGCTCAGCCGTTAAGCGTCTGCCTTCGGCTCAGGTCATGATCCCAGGGTCCTGGGATCGAGCCCCACATTGGGCTCCCTGCTCTGCGGGAGGCCTGCTTCTCCCTCTCCCACTCCCCCTGCTTGTGTTCCCTCTCTCACTGTGTCTCTCTCTGTCAAATAAATAAATAAAATCTTAAAAAAAAAAAAAATGTGTAGAAAAGCAGAGCTGTACTGTCCGTAGGGCTCTTGCGTTCTCGTCTTTGACAGTCTGAACATTTTGTGTGTGCTTTCCTTGAAATTAGGTGTCTAAGTGGGAGAAATGTTTGTTGAAACGAAGATTTTAATGTTCTCTGGTTACTTACACTTGATTTGTGGGACCTGCTTTCAGAGCCTCTTTTCCTTCTATTTAGCTTTGTGCTTTCCAAGGGCTATTTGCATTGACTAAGTTGATTTGATTTTATTGCAAAGCTTCAATTCACTGAGGCTTTAGATTGCTTGTGAGTTACACATTTATTTGTTTAGTGTCTTCTCCCTGGTTCCCGCTTTTCCTTTATTTTGGTTGTTCCATGTTGTGCCACTTAACATTTTCAGTCTTGTACGATGCCACAATCTATTTTAGAGAAAGAGAATATAGAGAAAGTCCTCACAGAATGATGAAAAAGCCATGGACTGTTTAGAGACCCGAATCTGTGCGTAGAGAAAATTAAGATCATTCCTGCCTTTGGCCAGTGCTGTTCAGTATGGTAACCACCAGCCACATGTGACTATTTAAATTTCAGTTCATTACATTTTTTAAAAATAAAGATTAAAATTCACTTACTCACACTGTCTACATTTCAAATGCCCTGAAGCCCCTGTGGTCGTGGTCGTGGTCGTGGTCACTGGCATGGGGCAGCCCAGGCGTAGCGCGGAGCGAGCCGTCAGGGCAGACGGTGCTGTTAGTGCCGCGAGGCTGCGGAAACGTATGGCAGCCTTTTTACGAAAGCGTGTTTCAGCTCGGGATTAGTTTCATTTTACCCAAAGGAAGTGACTCTTCTGTGTTTTTCTAGGATTACCAGAACAAAGTTAACATGACTGGCAGCCAAAGAGGACTCTTGTGGATAAGCAGAGTTTCGTTTCCAGCGGGAGTTTGTTCTTTATTAGAATCTCATACACAATAGTATCTTAGAAATAAGATGTGTTCTTATCTAACCTGAGTCAGGATCTAGTGTTGGGAGGTTTTGATTTGCCACCACTATTTACGGAAGCAGTCCAGCTGGCAGGTCCAGGGGCCCCCAGCAGTACTTTGAGTCACTTTTCCTCTCTTGGTTGCTTGCTCAAAGCTAGAGTGGCCTGCGATTATTTGGAACGGCTTGTCAACAGCAGGTTTCTAAATTCATCTGATGACTAGCTTGTATCAAGGAATCATTTCTCATTCTTCCTTCTTTGGGTCAGAGTTCTCTTAGTACAAGGCAGGAACAGGTGGGTAGCAGTAAGAAAGCAAACACTCTGCAGCTTCCCGCTCAGTGGCTCAGTCTCCTGTTGAAGTGACCGTCCTGTGGGAAACGCCACTGAGGCTCCACGGGAGCCTCTGCCTGTCGCAGCACCCGCAGCCGGTGCCACCGCTCCAGGCACGTCACCACCAGAGGGTCTGTTGAGTTGAACGTGTTGGCAAACAAAGAAGGCGACCGAATGATCCACGGCAGGTCTCCTGGTCCATACATGCAGCTCTCGCGGACGTAGCGGCCTGCAGAAAGAAGCACAAAAACCGAGCTGCCTTTGTGTCGTCCGTTTACATTCACACACAAAAAGGGACACTTTTCCAGGATCATCTGTAAAGGCCCCTGCTTCCCAGGAGCTCAGACCGACCATGATTTCCCAGATCGCTCTGACCGGGGCTTCTGTGTTGGATTTTGAATCCGTGGGGACAGGGTTGTTTTCGTTTCTTCTGTCAGTATCTCTGGCATGTTTAATGGCTACTTTAAGGGAATGCTGTGGAATGTTCGTTATTAGTGAACACACGAGAGAGGTGTAATAGCACTCATTTGCCTGGCCCACTCTAAATTCTGTTAGGTTCCACGAACTTTGTTTTCCTTGGTTGTGGGTAGTTCACAAGAATTGCATCAGTGGTAACAGGTCCTTGCTGCAGTCGGTTCTTGCTCCTGCAGAGTGAGTGTGTGGTACAAATGGAAGGAATTAAAGTTGGAATGATAGTTAGAATCCAGTGCTGAATTCCTTCGAGATGAGCTCAGTAGCATGTTTCATGTGCCTGACGCTGTGCTTGGCGCTTCCTTCTCTGTCACCCTCCCACCAACACCCTGAGGTGACTCCATTACCACCTTCGGTTCCCAGAGAAGCGAGCGCTCCGTTTGCATGTGAGGGAACGGTCTCCCCATCTTGGAGACCTTGCTCTGTGCCCAGCTCTGCCCTCCTTTCTCTCCACACCAACCCAGTCATCCTACTTTTAAAAACCTGAGGGAAATAGAGGAAAGGGGCGGAACTCCATGCACAGAATCATCCAGTGTTGTTGGTGAGCCTGGAAAAAGGTGGAAAGAACGTTCCCCTGGTGAGCAGGCGCTCATCCGGTAAAGGGCCAAGCAGCTCTCGCAGGGTGAGCGCTCTAAGCCGCAACTGTTGTCATGACTGAGATCTTTCTGGTAGGTATTCTTGGTACAGTGTCACGGAGTATCAGTAGAATTACATTTCACCAGTTGAAAAGTCTGAATATGAAGACAGGCAGTCTGAAAAACTTAGGACAGAGTGAAAAGATTTTCAGCTGCACCTTGATTGTAACTGGATAATTCTGTTATTTGCACACACATGAGTTTGAGCCGGAAGGGAACACAAGCGAATGGAAAGTCCTCAGAGTCGGGCTCGTGCTGTTTTGGTGATTACAAATAACAACAGGGTAACTCTGCCTCTTTGTGTCAGCTCATCCAGTGGAGGGGCCCCAGGCAGCAGCTCCTGGTTTGAGACCCGGCTCTGCCACTTCCTGTGACATGGGGAGTGACCTCACTTCTCAGAGCCTGGGCTTCTTTCTCTGTAAAGTGTGACCATGGTAGTTAACAGCTGGGAGTCATTGTGAGGATGGACTGCAGGCCCAGAGCCGGGCTCTGGAAGGGGGGCAGGGTCTGCCACACTCACCCGCCAGTGCTCGGCCTGAGGTAGGGGCCACATCGCTGCTTTACTATGGACGGTTTGCACACTAAAGTGAGCAATGGCAAGAACTTTCTGAAGTGTTTACTTTGGGGCAATGATGATTTTTGTTAAGATTCACAGTAATTGGGCTTTTTGACAAACATTGAAATATTCAGGTTGTCACTCTAAGAATTCTAAATCATTATTATTGATAGCAACAGCCCTTCTTGACTTCTTATACTGTGAATGATCATGTTTTCAGGAGGAATCTGAGCCCCCGGCCCCCACCCCTACCCGAGCATTTATTTACCAGTCTTGTCAACCCTAGTGTGTAATGGCAACAAGCACCTGCTTTCTAAAGAAAGGTCAGGGTTGCTCCTTAGCCTGTTGTTTGACTGTCACCTTCTTACTGTGTGAGCTCCCTAATTGAATCCTGGCTAAAATATTTATTAAAAACATGTAGAAAATTCTTCTAGCCCTTCCGGACCTGGTACCTGTCAGAGGAGGGTGGCTGCGTACATGGCAGCAGGAATTGCTCGTCTTTGAATTACTGTGATGTTAGGTTTTACACTTTTCATTTGTCTGCAACCTGCTGCTTTTTGGTCAGTCTTTTAAACAGCTTGAAAACTGGGTGAGCCCGGTGGCTAGCTGGTCTACTGTCACTCAAGCCCGGGGACCACACCCAAATGCACAGTAAGAAGAGGTGGTTGTATGTGGTGGTCCCTCCTGCGTGGCTGGGAAGGCCAGATCCCCTCGGACAGAGGATGCTCTACCCTGGCCACCTGCATGCACGTCTGCCCCACTCTTCCTGCCTTCTCTGTCCCACATGGTTGGCGGCCCCATAAAGGTTGGACACCTCGTTTTCCTTTCCAGGCGGGCTCCCAGAGCGCTTGCACCTCTCCCCACTGGACTTGTGGACGTGGCGCTGTGACCGTTGGCCTCCGTCTTCTCCGCAAGACTGTGTGCTCCTCTCAGGCAGCCGCCCTACCCCGGGCTTTAGGGGGGTCAGGGAGAGCCAGCGCCCGGAGAGTAGGCCTGAACAACGCGACAGGAGCCCGGTTCCGGTCCTCCCAGTCCCTAGGCATCTCCCCCCCAGACTGTGATGCCTGAGAACCTGCTGTCAGCCAGTGCTTTTCTAGCCTGTCCACCAAAGAGGGACACTGCCGTCCCCACCCCAGGTCTGTCTTTTCTCTGTTGTCCTGGGAACTAAAACCTCTGGGACACCAGACAAGAATTCACAGCTCCCGGGGAGAGTCTCCTGAGGGCAGAAAGTGAAAAGACCTTCCTTCAGCAAGAACTACTTAAGAACCCGCTCTGGAGCATACACCTGTGTTACTCCCTCGTCTATTCTAGTAGAGACACAGGGGGACCCAGAGCTTTTTTAAATAAATGTTCAGTTTGAATTCTAGGAGCAGGTGGAAGAAACCAGCTAGCTTGTGTATCGTTTAAAGTTGCAGCCCGGTTTAGTGTTCACTTTGTGAAAATGCATCAACCCAGATACTTACGATTTGTGCGCTTTGCTTGCTAGGTATTATAATTACATAAGAAGTTTTTAAAAAACTGACCCCATGGAATTGGAACCTCACTCATCCCCTCACTACTTCTGCTAACGGTCGTCTGTGTCTCCCGACCTTACCCCGGCAGCAGTTGTCAAGTTTGCCTACGACGGGAAGGCTTGCTTTTAGGTTTGGTTTGATTTTTACCTTTACATCCATCGTGAACACTTCCCTCCTCGTGTCTCCACTTCACAGCGTGAACATTTCCTTCCCAGCCGGCCTCCGGTGTGGCTCCCGGGGCGTCTGCGGGGGAAGCAGACCAGGCATTGCAGCGCAGGCAGCTCCTCAGCCCTTGGCTACCACTTCTGCGCCGGCCCTCCCCCTTCCTGCACAAGCAGGAGTCCAGGGGTGGGGGTCCAGCCTCACTCCCAAGTGTTCGGCTGTGGTCTGATGAGGGGTTAACACTTTGGGGGCAGCTGGGGAGCACCACACTGGCCTCGCGTCCCAGCGCTGTGCTTCGCTTTCATCCCTTTCTCCATCCCCAGTAACTCACCGAACGCGTACAACGCACCCTTGGCCTGACGATGTTGGGTCTCTTGGGATTGTGCTTTCCCCATGATAGCCCTCTGAGGGGATTCGAAAATAGGATTTTCAGTGGATGTGAGAGATTATAATAAGATCCTAACCAGTTTCTACTGGATCCAGTGTTTGCACTGTCATCTGGACCGATTAGCTTAGCTGTTCGAACTTGAAGTCACATCCCCTACAGGAGCCACTCAGCTTTACGCAAAGAGAAAATAAGTCCACGTAAAGAAGGACATCAGCTCTCCCTCTGCCTCTCAGGGAACCTATCTGAGGTATCCTGTCTGCCACCCAAAAAATTACTACTTGTAATATTTTCTCTTCTTAAAGAGCCCCTAGCATAATGTCTGGCACTAGTAGGTACGTAGTAGTATTTAATGACTGAATGAAGAAGTTTCTGAAGATTTCTGCTCAGAGGCTGGTAGGACTTCCTTTCAGAGAGGGAACAAAAAAGCAACTGGGCTGGTTTGGGAACATGGGGCACCCTCAGCAAACTTCAGACCCCTAAAACCAGACCCTCCCATACTCCTCAAGTGAAAGGTCTTGCAAAATCCAGAGCTATTTACCGAGCCATAGTAAAGTAGTGAAATAGTGTTTTCACTCAAGAGTAAACTTCTGTTGCCTCTGATCTGAACAGACGCCACATTGCTGGATTGTTCTTACCTCTCAGTCGGTTCAGAGTCACCCAGTAATGTCGTTCCGGGCTCTGGATGTCCTTGGACCACCGAAGCATGTCTTTTGCGCGGCTGTCAGTTAGTACAAACTCTACAAACTTCCTCGTTAGGACATAGTAAGCGCTTCCAAAATAAATTGTTAAGTTATGGGGCGGTTCATCCTTGAATCTTTTGTTTGGAGATACGTAGATATTTCCTTCAGGGGTGGATTCCGGTTGACTTTCACTTGTCTTGGAGTTCATGTTTGGTGGTTGGACTACTCCAGGAGTGATGTTTTTGTCATTCCATTTGCTTCTGATGTAGCGTATGATTTCTTTGTTGGTTTTTATTGGAAAATCCTGTCCGCAAAGGTTAATGACGTAGTTCCATTGAAATTTGGAATGGACCAGGTCTTTCATACAATTAATATCTGCCTGGAGTCTTGTGAAGCCAGTGTAAGCCACTCTTGCTCTCTTTGATGAAATAAAAATATTTTCAAAACAGTTAACCAGGGTTTGCATAGCAGTCTTGTACTTCTTCGGGGCCTTTTCATCAACATGAATACAGTAAACGTTTTGAGGCACATAAATAGCTCTGAGAAGCTGCACAAACATTGCCAGCTCCTTGTGAATTGTTATAATATATGCCAAAGAGAAATTGCTCTCTTCTGCAGACAAGGGTCTGGTTATGAAATGCAACTCCTGGGAAATCCTAGAGCAATTTCCTGGTGTGCGTAAATGAGCAAGAATTTGAGAACCATGAGGGTTTTTGCAAAATTTTGCAATTTGGAGGGCGGCCCCTTTCCCTTCAAATAAAGCTGAACACAGTTCGTCCGGATAAAAGCCACATTCCACTACTGCTGGGTAGGTGGGTTCTTCCTCTGCTTCCTGAGGGGTTGGAGTCAGTAAATACAGAAAAACGAAGATGCATATGCCTGCACACAGGAGGAGCCCGGGCTTCGTGGCTCGCAGCTGGCTCATGTTTCAGGCTCCAAGGGCCTTCTCATCACTATGGTGTGAAATGTTTTCCTTTAAGCTTCCTAAGAGAACAAGAGGGAGAATTTAGGGTGCGGCAGCCCTCCCCCAACCTGCAACGTGACTGAAGTGCACATTTTTTTTTTTTTTTTTTAAGATTTTATTTTTTAGAGAGCGAGCGAGAGAGAAACAGCATGAGAGGGGAGAGGGTCAGAGGGAGAATTAGGCTCCCCGCTGAGCCAGGAGCCCGATGTGGGACTCGATCCCAGGACCCTGGGATCATGACCTGAGCCGAAGGCAGACACTTAACCATCTGAGCCACCCAGGCTCCCTGAAGTGCACATATTTAAGGTATATAACACGCTCAGTTTTTCTATACCTACACGCCTGCAAAACCATCACCACGTCACCATGACAAGCATTCCCTTCACCCCTAAAAGTTTCCTCGGGCCCCTTTTACTCCACCCTTCTCTGGCAAATCCATCAGTGGATTTGCTGGCATGTTCTGTAACTTTATATAAATGGAGTCCTACACTGTGTGCTTTTTGCTTGGCTTGTTTCACTTAGGATACTGATTTTGAGATTCCACCCACATCATTGCATTTATCACCGTCCTTGCCTTTTTACTGCTGAGCAGGATTCCATTGCGTGGGCATGCCACAGCTTCTCTGTTCATCTGTTGTGGACATTGAAATTGTTTCCAGTTTTAGGATATTACTAGATGCTATAAGCATTCACGCACAAGTCTTTGGCCCTTTGTTTTTGTTTTTGTATTTCAGCGGCTTTATTGAAAAGTATAGCCCTCAGCACCAAAACATATGGTAGTTGGTTAGGTGACCTCTGCCGACTCAGAATTAAGACTGATGTATTCAAATTATTAAAATATATATCAGCCTTTGGGAAAACTGAAAAGTTATCCACAAATCACCTTTACAAAAGTAAAAGATACACTGTGGGTTTGTGGTTTATTTTCCAGTGCTTATTTATCCATAACATGATGTCAGAATTGGGCACAGCCATCCTGGATGGACTCAAGCTGCACATTGCACTGAGTAGCCATTTGCAATACTTGTGATGCTGGAGATCTCCTTCCATTCCCTGACGTAATAGAAAATCTTGATGACTTACTTCAGCAAGCTCATAATCATGACGTTTGCGTACTTAAGACTTTGTTTTGGGGGCGCCTGGGTGGCTCAGCTAGGCTTGTGGTCAAAGGAAGAGAGTTAAGCGTCTGCCTTTGGCTCAGGTCATGATCCCAGGGTCCTGGGATCAAGCCCCGCGTCAGGCTCCCCGCTCTGTGGGAAGCCTGCTTCTCCCTCTCCTGCTCCCCCTGCTTGTGTTCCCTCTCTGGCTGTCTCTCTCTCTCTGTCAAATAAATAAAAATAAAATCTCAAAAAAAAAAAAAAAAAAGATTTTGTTTTGGCACAGTGGGGGCAGTTAGTGAAAGTATATTCTCTTCCTTTTAAACACAATTCCAAATTAGGAGCAATGGCAGTTTTATTAAAACAGCCCTTAGTGTAAAAACTTCTGGAATGTTAAGTCAGCAGGTTTCCAGGGTGGTGGTAATAGGACCTGTGTTTTTGTTTCTCTGGGTTAAATACCTAACAGTGAAACTGCCCGCTCTTTCCCAAAGTGGTTGTGCCATTTTGCCTTCCCCACAGTGGTGTAGGAGAGTTCCAGTCACTTTATAGCGTCATCAACACCTGGTGTGATCAGATGCATTATTTTAACCATTCTGATAGGTGTGTGGTGGTGATTCATTGTGGTTTTACTTTGCACTTCCCTGATGTTTAATGATGTTGAGCATATTTTCATGTGTTACTGCCCTTAGCTTGGCAGGTTTAAAAAAAATCTTAAATATTTATTTTGGACATAGATACTGTCCTGTTCTGCATCATTCAGAGTTCATTTTATGCTGTTATTCTGTATCATGTTACAACTCTTTCCAGTAAATGAAGCAACAAATCAAGAGAAGTTTTGTGATGGCAGAATTTGACTTGTTGACATGAGTTTATGATTATTTTTAAAGAAGGGTTCAGTGATTAAAAATAAGATATCTTTATCTAATGAAATTATTTGATAATAATTGAGTTGCCTTTTGGAACCCTACAGAAATGCCCAAATAGGTTTAGCAGGAACAGAGGTGACCAGAAGCATTTTGATTCATTATTAATGCACGAAGGCATCATCACCTTTGAAATTTAGGAAGAAGACCGATCATCAGGCAAAACATCTGTGTGTTAGTAATTACTTTGTTCCCGGTTTCAATAAAAAGTCCTATCATTGCCTGTTTAAAAAGCCCATTTGCTTCTGAGCAGTGTTCTAGCTCACACTGACATTAGTCCCTTGCCCTTCTGCGTCATTATTACAGATGCCATGTGGATGAAGCATGGACGAGGCAGCCTTTTGAGCTCCCCTTGTGTTCTTAAACTGTGAACCAGTAAAAGCTGTGAACGCTGATTGTGGGTTGTGAATTTAAAAAATATATTTATTTTCCTTGTATAGTTCCTTTTTACCCATCCCGCTTCAAAAATAAAAAGCAGTCACTGCCCAAATATGCCAAGTTACAGTGTTCTATGCCAGGTCAGTAAACGCTTGTGGATGGCCCCAAACATGAAACATAATGGCATAATTTTAAAGACATTTTTATACTTTTTATACATTTATATATATATACTTTTATATGTATATATACTTTTATAGTTTTTATAAACACAAAAACTCACTGTAATGAACGCATTTCGTATCTGGTCTGTAAAATAAAACCTAGAAATTCAGCAGGAAGGAAATACCTTCTTGAAATTAAAATAAAGCTTTTTTAACTACTCGCACAGATTTGGGTTAAAGGGCAGCCATGTGCCATAGTTTGTCGCATTGTGTTACAGCTGTAGTATGGGGAGGAGGTTTTGGAGGTTTGGTTTGTCATCTTTGTCATCTTTGGTTTTGTTTCTAGGCTCGTGGTCAAAGGAAGAGAGTCTGGTTTCATCACAGAACGGTTGTTAGCCCCACTTTGCTGACAGACCACACCCCATGTAAACTGTGGCTCTGCCACAGGGAATTGGATCTTTTCAGTAGTTTGTAATAATTACAGGAGGACAAGCCCCGTGTGTAATCCGTTGTCCTTCAGGGTAATACCTGGGCTAAGTGTTTTCCCTCCCTTCTGTAGAGACAGGCGTGTGAGCTGGGCTGTGCTCATCTGCTGCCTTTCTGCCTCCGGTTCTGGCCGCGCAGCGCTCACGGCTGCCTGGGTCACCTTCCTTCCAGCTCGGGTTCCCTCTGTGATGGAGAAGGAGGTGTGCCCTCGAATGGGTCACCAGCGGTTGAGCTTCGCTGTCATCGCGTCAACACAGGCTCTTTGAGGCAGGCAGGCCCCCGGGGGCGCGGGCGGTCGTAGCTCTTGCTGTTGTAGCAACACAGCAGCTGGTGGGCGCTGGGCCCGTCCCGTGGGCACCACGTCTTCGGGGCTGGCCAGTCGGTCCTCTAAATGGGGGGGCCTGCGCCACTTTCAGCTTTGCAAACATTCCCTAGCCTTGATTCTTGGTGACTGGTTGTGGTTTTGTCTATAATGTAAACGTGACTTGTGTTGCCATCATGGAAATGTAATTATTAAACAGGTGACTTTTCTATCACTGAACTAATTTCCAAGGCATGTAAGTGGTATTTTTCAAGTGTGGGGAATACGCAGCTCATTAAGAAGTGTGGTCTGACTGATTTTTAGACCCTTTTTTCTCTCATAAAAACTGTATTTAAAATATTTACTTTAAAGGCCTTAGAAAGGGGCACCTGGGTGGCTCAGTCAGTTGAGCATCTGCCTTCGGCTCAGGTCATGATCCCAGGGGCCTGGGATCGAGCCCTCCATCGGGCTCTGCTCCAGGGGGAACCTGCTTCTCCCTCTCCCTCTGCCTGCCTCTCCCCCTGCTTGTCCTCTCTCTCTCTCTGTCAAATAAATAAAAATCTTAAAAAAATAAAATAAAATCTCAAACTTGAAAATATTCCACTTTTATTTTCTTTGGCTGAAACAAAAACCAGAGAGCTGGTTTTGAGAGAAAAAGATGACTGCTCTATCTGCACTGAACAATATTACTGATCTTCCAGTTTCTGTTTTAAAACTATAAAGGAGGCAAAGAAAAACATTTTATTTTAATAATTGTACCTGCTCAGCCTCTGCCATTCACCAGAAGCTGCTCCTCAGATTCCGAGGGGCGGAATGCTGGCGGCGTCCGTGCCCGGCCTGGTTCTTCTCCCCAATCAGTGCTTCTCTTCCCGTGGCTTCTGCTTAAATCACATGAACAGAGTTGTTTGGCAGGTTTTGTTACCCTTTCATCCCTGGAGGATTTTATTCTTGTTGGTTTTGACCTGTAGATTGAAAAGTAGTGGCTGCTTCTCTGAGCATTTCTCCAGGACCAGATCACTGCCTTATAAAACACAACGAGTCAGCAGCCTGGCCCAGATGAAGGGCAGCAGAGTGGTCTGGTGTTCTGAAGCCTGGATGAGATCCTGGCAGTTGAGGGGCAAATTCTATAAATGCTTTTAAAAATTGGAGGCCAGATGTGGTTATCTGACCCTTTTTTATTAAAGGGATAAATAATAAAAGTCCTTTAAAAATTTTGTTTTCTTCCTAAATGGCATTTGGAACAATCCAAGCGTTTCAGCACGGCTCTCCAGAGGGCCCCAGTTCAGGGACGCAGGGGAGCTGTGCCCGGCCTGGTGCTTGGCGGCTCCACCAGGGGCGGGGCTGGGCCAGGGCACATGGCTGAGGGGGCCTCTGCCTCACCGGCAGCGACTCTGCCCTTCTGTTGTTCTCCGCTGCTGGATACTTGTCCTCTTCCCTTCTTTCCCGTCTCTGGTTTCAAAGCTTTCCTTACTTGCTGTCTCATTGGGTTTCCCCCAGACAGACCTAAGAATAATGGAGCCGAGAGACAGGAGTCACATGCTGTGGAGAATTCTCCTTTTGCAGGTATCCAGGCACCTGAGCTTGACATTTAGTCAGATGAGTGCAGATTCGCTTCACCTGCTCGCAGGTGACTCGAGATGCCTGTTGCTCTTCTGCGGAACAGATGGCGCTGTGGCCATAGAAAGATTTCTTAATCGGGCGGATAGAGTCGAGTCTCTCTAAGCTCATGGGGTTGAGGCATGGCTGTGTGTGGTATGTGTACTTTTTATACAGAAACAGATTTGTGCTGCCTCTCAGTGGTGGTGAGACCTTGTATATGCTTGTAGGGACATCCTCAGATGCCAGGATTGAGGTTTCTTGGGCAAGAATCAGGAAAGGAAAGGCCACCGGCTGCTGGTGAAGTCTTGGCTGCAGCTGTGGCCCCTGTACCTTGAGTGCCTGTTGGAAAGGTCAGCCTGTGGGTGCTCGTGAACTGGGCCCTTCATAGTGGCCCGTCCCGAGGGGATAAAGATTGGTGCTGGATTTCACTTGGGACCTCACATCCTAAACCTGGAAAGAGGAAGATTCTCTTAAGCAAAAAGCAGTGGAAGAAACAGCTGAGAACATAGAGTGGCCTGCATACAGCTTTACGCTTCCATAGCTCGAAGGGAAGTACAGAATAAAACCAAACACAGGGGAGGAATTATTGTGATAAGTGGATCAAAGGTCAATAGGCTTAATGTATCAATTTCTTATACAGACTGGTTAAATAAAGTAAAAAATTTTTGAATGAAGATCCTAATAAATAGGGGCGCCTGGGTGGCTCAGTCAGTTAAGCGTCTGCCTTTGACTCAGGTCAGGATCTCGGGGTCCTGGGATTGAGCCCGGGATGCGGCTCCCTGCTCAGCAGGGAGTCTGCTTCTTCCTCCCACCCCCCCACCCCGCCGGCGCATGCTCGCTCTCACTCTCTCTCAAATAAACTCTTTAAAAAGATCCTAATAAATAAAGTGGACCTACAGCATATACACATAATCTGCGAGAGAGGCAGTAGGAATGCAGTGGGGATTTTTGTTTCTTTTTTTTTTTTTTAAGATTTTATTTATTTTTTAGAGAGCAAGCGAGAGGGAAACAGCATGAGAGGGGAGAGGGTCAGAGGGAGAAGCAGGCTCCCCGCTGAGCCGGGAGCCCGGTGTGGGACTCGATCCCAGGACCCTGGGATCATGACCTGAGCCGAAAGCAGACGCTTAACCATCTGAGCCACCCAGGCACCCGGGATTTTTGTTTCTTAATTGAAGCCAAAAAGGAGCCACCTTCTTTTACCTTTCAGATCAGTGTGTTTTTGTTCCTTCAAATTATATGGTGTGATAGGCACTCTTACACGTGGTAGGGAGTGTAAAGTTCATACGACCTTTCAGGGGAACTATTTGGCTTTAAAGTATTATTCCCTTTCATCCTGGTTTGAAGTATTTCTCCGGGCTGTGTTTTCATTCATGCACGCGGCAACTAGTTCCCGGGTGCCCACTGTGTGCAGGGCCCTGGGCTTACCCCTGGGCCACAGCCGAGTCGGATAACGGCCAGTCTGTCCCTCTTGGAGCTTACGGTATGACAGAGGGAAACACTGTTTTGAAAGTCAGTACGCACATACAGGCACACGTTCATTTACTGTGTGTCACAGAGTACTACACGGGAAACAGGCTTCGGTGGCGGAGAATAAACGAGTCCCACAAGGGGGATTTTGCGGTCTGAGATGCATGCCGGTGTTTGTTGCAAATATTATTTGTAAGAACAGTGATTGAGAAACCACTTTTCCAATTGTTCGTGATCCAGATCTGCAGATAGAGTAGCATGTTATCGTAATTCTACCCGTTCCCTCGGCACTTTCCTGCTGGCTTTTTTTTTTCCTACTGCTTTAAAAAAAAAAAAAAAAAATGAATATCCAGAGATCAGGGATATGTAATTTGTAGTCGTGTTCTTTTAGCTTAATAGACACTTTCTACGTTGTCAGAAACTCTGAAATAACTCTCTGCCCTTCCTTTTTAAGAATGTGCTGTGATTTATTTTCTCCATTTTGGGGACATCTAAGTTATAAGTGATAAAAGGAGGCTAATTTAAAATAAAGACATGATTTCACCTGTGCAGTAACTGTACACATGGAAAAATGTGTTTGCAGGAAAATATGGGTGTTTTTCGCTTATGATATGTGTTACTTTATAAGCAGAGAGGGTCCGGCCCTTTGGGTCGGCTGTGTCTCTGCCACAGCCCTCCCCTCACTTTCGAAAGTAACCCTCCCTCAACCCTTCAGTACGTAGAGAAGAGCCCCAGCCTGGCCACTGGCACCGTGGATGGAAATCTGCTTCCTGCTCTGGCTTCACATGCTCCCAACGGATGGGTCCCTCACCCAAGTTCCGGGGGTCAGGCAGCAGCCTGCCAGGGTCAGGCACACACCAGGAGCGTGACAGGGCCTGCCGCCAGTGGGAGGGTCGTGCCCAGGCTCTAGGGGGCAGCCCTTCTCAGGTCCCAGCAACTGAGGCCTTGAGAGTGTGGGTTTAGTATTAATGGATCTTTTGAATTTGGGGGAGAAAGCAAGATATCTCAATTTTTAGCATGAGAGGTTCCCGACTTTTTATGCTTAGTGGCTAATTCAACTTTAAAAATATAACTCTGGGCACAGCACACCATAACTGTGGGTAGAATGGGGTCCACAGCCCTATCTAGACAACTAAACAGTCACATGTAGAGGAGAGAGACTGTTGACCGCCGACACTCCAGGAAAGGGGGTGCCAGGGACTGGTGGAAATCAGCCGCAGAAAGCCCGGAGTGGGGAAGGAGGAGGGGGCAGACTAATGGAACAAATGGAGACTCCTTTCTACCTCTTGGTTCTGTGCTTGGGAGGGTTATTGACGCCATAGCCCCAGCCCCACTGGGCCGTATCTTCCACCTGATTCTGTTCCTGCGGATCCTTTTTCATTCCCTACTCAAGAAGGAGATCCCCAAGGGATGACTAGCCAAATCTCCCACAGCGTGGGACTTCCCAGGAGGCCTCCTCCTGCAGAGCCTGGAGGCCTCCCTGCAGTGATGGCAAAAAACAAGCTCCTTTTCTTTGAAGGCAGTCCCGGCGAGGTGCCGTAACAGCCCCCCTTCTGTTGTTCATAGGGCTTCTCTGTGGCCCTGATCTCAGGATGTGTGGGCCAAAGGTGGGGGCGGGGGGGTCTCTTCAGTTGTGACATCTTACCAGATCCCTCCTAGGAAAGGAGGTGCCTTGGGCCTGTGCTGTGGGTTTTGGAGGTGAGAACCACAGTAAATAACTGAGCTAAGGCAGTGCCTGGGGGGTCAGCACATGTCCACTGGCTCTCCTGTGTGTTGGGAGGTGCTGGGAAAAGCTCGGCAGCTTTTTAAGAAGAGCACTTCAATGTCTTGTGCTGAGAATGTGTTGTAGAAAAGAGATTCTGGGTACATTGGGTCTGTGGCTGTTCCTGTTCCGGGCGTGGTAGGCTCTCGAGGCCTCACTGGGGTCAGCACGTGATTGTGCTCACGGCTCATGTTTATCCCAGCAGGCTGGTAAGGCTGCGTGCCTGAGGGTCAGGGACAGAGACCCAGGCGGTGTCAGCAGGAATCCGTGCACTCTCCCTCCATGAAGGGGCACAGAGGCCCACTTTCCCCAGCAAGACACATACAGCCATGTGCGTGTGAGGTTTCTCCCAGGGAAGCTAGTCAGAAACACAGAGATGTGTCCTGGAGATGGTTTGTGTCGGGACAGGCCGCTGTCTTCCAGGAAAGCGCAGACCCGCAGCTGTAGCCCACAGTGGTTGACTGTTGGCTGCCCATCCCTGTGGTACGCTCCCGACGCCGGTGCCCTGAATTCTGGCCTCATCCTCGACCGCGCTGGGAGTTCGGTTTACTTCCCATTTAACAGGTGCGGTCACTGAGGCTGAGAGTGACCAGCGGGGTGGGCCCGCCAGGCGGGCCTTTGAAAATGCAAGACCCCCCCCCCCCCACCTCTCGTGGGAACGACAATGGGCAGCGGCCCAGGAGAGAGCTGAAGTGCAGCCTCTGCCTCCAGACAGGTCCTTCTGCTCTCCTGCTGGGATGGAACCCGGTTCCCCCAGTTGGCCATCTTCCCGGACACTGGAGCAGGGGTTCTCAAAGCAGGGATCCCCCCCAGGCAGCGTCTGCAACACCTGAGAACAAGGGAGAAATGCAGGTGACAGGGCCCCACCCTGGGGCTCCCGAATTGGCCAGCGGCTGAGGGTCCCCTCGCTCCCGGAGACCCTGACGCCAGGTCGGGCTGGCCAGCGTGGGCCCCGTCTGGGACAGAAGCTCCGCGGGCTTCTTCCCTTTCAGCCCGGGGCCAGTGGTGTGCGGCGGGCACAGCCCGGGCTCTTGTGAAGTGAGTCCTGAGACGAGCCAGCAGTGAGTGCTGAATAGATACTGCCGGTCCCTGCCGCAGACTTCTCCCGAACGCCCACCAGCGGCCAGCGGCTCTGCACCGCCCTTCCCGCGCACACCTGGGGGTCGGGGCCGCGGCGCACACCTGGATGGAAAGCCGCCCGACGCGGTTAGGAAATGGTGGGCGCCCTCCAGGTTCGCAGACACCAGTGTGGGGCTGGCCTTGCAGAGCCAGGCCCTTTCAGAGCCCTCTCGGGCCTGCCACGCTGAGTCCGGACACAGAACTTGCCAAAGCAGGGCTCACACTCAGAAGCTGGCTAAGCCGAGGTACAGGCAGGAAGTTCCCGAGGGTTCGCAGAGCAGTGGTTGGGCTCCGGAGCGTCTGGGGGGAAGCTGAGCTGCCCACCGCGTGGTGATGGAGTCTCCTCTGTGTTCTGCCCCCTCCAGTGTGGGGCTTCTTTCCAGGAGGACGACGTCATCGTGCTCAACGGCACCAAGGAGGACGTGGAAGCGCTGAAGAGGAGGATGGAGGAGAGGAGGCTGAGGGCGAAGCTGGGGAAGGTAACAGAGCCCTGGGGTCCACCCCCCCCGAGTCTTCAGGTGCTGCCAGCTGCCTCTGCCGTGGGGCCAGTGGCAAACCCCCGAACTGCCCTGCTTTTGGGCGTGCAGTGGTTGAGGCGCTTTTACAACCTTGAAGGGCCTGGGCTCACTGTGTGGGGCACAGCGGTTCTGCCCTCCTTCACTCAGCTGCTTCATCCGTGACGTGGGGCTGGCGACAGCACCTGCATGGGGCGGGCATGCTCAGGAGGGTCACCAAGCTCGTGCCCGCTTGCAGCCCAGGGCGGGGGGGCAGCCACCACCTCTGGGCTGTGCTGACTTTACGTCCTGGGTGTATAAAACTTGTACAGTAGAAGTGAACAGCACATCTGGAGAGCCTGTGCTGCCCAGGTCTGAATGTCCTGGGGAGTCCCCTGGAGATCTGCGGGGGCCTGGGAGCCTGCGATCCCCACCCACCGCTGAGGCACCTCAGGTAGTGAGGGGCTGAGCAGCCTCCCCGTGACTGGGAGCCGCCCCCAGCCTTCCTGAGCCCTGGCCGGGGCCTCTAGGTGTGAGGGCTGCCTCGGCTCTCCGGAAGGGAGGCCAGTGCCGCAGACCCCCGGCTGCGACCAAAGCTCTGCGTGGACTCAGGACGGGAAGGCTTTGTTTTGTGGCCCTGGGTCTAGATCCCACTCCATAAGCAGTGGATTCATTGCCTCCTGTTTTGGCATAATGACCAGGCTCAAAACAGTTTTATCAGCTAAGAAGTCGTTCTGTGTGCCATACATTCTGGATCCAGCAGCAAATTTCATTATTTCTTAAGTATTTACAGACGATCCCTATGATCTTTTGTGACAGCAAGTTTTTCATTCTTTAAAAAAAAAATAAGTTATAGGGCGCCTGGGTGGCTCAGTCATTAAGCATCTGCCTTCAGCTCAGGTCATGGTCCCAGGGTCCTGGGATCGAGCCCCGCATCGGGCTCCCTGCTCAGCAGGAAGCCTGCTTCTCCCTCTCCTATTCCCCCTGCTTGTGTTCCCTTTCTCTCTGTGTATCTCTCTGTCAAATAAATAAAATATTTTTAAAAAAAGAGGGGCACCTGGCTGGCTCAGTCCGTAGAGCACGTGACTCTAGATCTCAGGGTTGTGAGCTCCAGCCCCACGTTGGGTGTAGAGATTGTTAAAAATAATAAATTTTAAAAATTAATCATAATTTTAATTTATAAAATTAAAAATTAGCAAAAAAGTTTAGGTTCAGGCTAAATGTGGGAGAAATTCTGTGTTCAGAACTAAGTCAGAGGAATGATTGAAGTAGTAGAAAATGCGTTTCAGTGTCCTGAAGACATAAAGTTGTGGGGGAAAATAGCCTCCCTCTGTGTGGCATGCATTTATGATGTAATAATTAAAGATTTTTCAGAGTTGTGTTTTTTCTTTAATCATCATAGAGGAAAGAGCAGGACCCTATCCCCCTGGAATGTAAGTGCACTCATTCTCTGTTCATTTTCTAAATGTGATTTTGTTATCATATGAGCAAAAAAGAAGAAAGCTTGAGATGTTTTTGACAGTTATCAAAAAGGATCGGCTTGTTCTTCTTTGCTGTCATTGATCAAGTTGTTTTTAAAAAGCACGAAAAGGGAAAAAATCTGTTTCTGAGGAAGCTCCTGGTGTTTGTATGGTCATTAACGGCGCCCCTGTGGTGAGTTGTCTCCGGTCCCAGAGTTCCTGCCAAGGTGTTCACAGCCTAGCGGGGCCCGCACACCCCTCTCCGCAAAATGCTCCCTGCGGCTTCTGGGAATGCCTCTTAGATACTGCTACCAGGATACCAGAATATTTCCCAAAAACGCTCTCAGCCGAAGATAGGACATAGCATTTCCTCTCTAAGTTCTTGCTGCTCTTGCTTTTTATAGAATCTCAGCTATGAATGAAAGGCTTCAAAATCCCCAGTTGTCTTTTTTTGAGGACTAGGTATCATCCTCACGGATTTGAATATGTGCCTTGCATGTGTGAAACAAACAGGAAGTTTTTACATTGTGTACAAGCATTGTAGGTCACTCTGCGTGTCCGTATTACACGTTCAAGGCCAGTGCCTGAGGGAGGTCTGTTCCCCACGTGTTCCAGTGACGGCAGCCTTCCGAAATGATTAGGCCGCGTGTCTTTAGCGCCACCTTTGGGATAGTTAGGAAAGTGGCATGTTAAAGTCACCGAATAAACATCCTTCTGTTTGTGCTTTCTCTGACTGAATCCCTTCTGACACAGCTGTGAGATTTTAGAATGGTTAGTTTCATTTCTTAAATTTCTGCTGACCAGTGTAATTATTATGAGTGACAGAATTCTAGTGCTTAAAAATCCAGAGTTTAGGAGAATTGGCTGAAGTGTCCTTCAGCATAGTGTCAGGTCTTGTTTTATTTTTTCTTACTAACCTCTACACCCAACGTGGGGCTCAAACCTATGACGCCACGATCAGGAGCTGCACGCACTTCGACTGAGCCAGCCAGGTGTCCCTAGCCTCAAGTCTTTATAGTTAGTAAACTAACATCAGAGCAGTTTGACAACTCTGAACAAGAGTGACTGGACTGGGTTGGGTTCAGCACATTTTTTGCTGGCTGGACTGCAGGTGCCCACCTATACTTTGTTACTTGTTTAACAGCTCTGAAATCTGGTGTCTTCATTTAAGAGTTTTGAGGATGTGGTTTTTGGAATATAAATAGAGAACCAGGCAGATCTCTTCAGGTATATTTCTGACTGAGGCAGAAGTGTGTTAACTGGAAACACACACCAAGGGCCAGGGTTTAGGACTCCTGCGGTCTCAGAGTCTGCTCCAGAATGAGCACCTACCTTGTATGAACTGCATCGGCCTGTCGGCAGGGCTCCCGGGACAGCGGCAGCCACACTTAGACTGCAATAGAGTTCAAGCACGTCTCCAGTTTGCTCTTTCTTTTTACAGAAAGCAAAGAAACCCAAGGCGGCAGAGTCTGTCTCAAAGCCAGGTGTCAGTGAAGGTAAGGCACTAAAAGAGGTCCTTATTTTAGCAAAAATAAGGCTGTGGAGCTGTTTCTTTCAAAAGTTCATGCTTTTGCTTTGTTTTTTGTTTGGCTTACCTTTTTTTTTTTTTTTTAACAGAATCTCCAGGGCCATCAAAAATTAAGACAGGGAAGCCTGAAGAAACCAGCCTTGATTCTAGAGAGAAGAAAGCCAGCTCAGCTCCCAAAAGTGCAGGTGGGTCCTACTGAGGCAACAGGGAGCTCTTTAGAGGGCTGGTAAACCAGGTGGTGATATCACGGTTTTATCAGAGTGCATTCGAAAGCTGAGGCTCATCCTAAGTCATGTTTCTAAGTAGTTCATCGAGCTCTCTTGGAGGCTAAGAAACAGTCGCTCTACCCCAAAGCCTGGTTGAAGGAGTCTGGGCATAGATGGCTAATTGTTTTTTTACTGAGAGCGCATTTGGTGCCAAGATACCCAGGCTGCACAGGGAGCTGGACTCAGATTTACTGCAGAGACTGGTTAGTGTCTGAGGCTTGGGGCATTGGGCGGGAACGTCCCAGAGGGCTGTTTGACACATAGCCCAGAATTCAGTGCATTTCTCCTCACTACCCTTAACTCAAAGGAAAGATTGATTTCACAAAAAGGAAACACAAATTTATTATTAGGTAAAATAAGGTGTAACCTTGTGTTGTGAGTGGCACCCACAGTGGTTAATGGATTCCAGTCCCCACCCTACACGGAGTGGCCACCTGGCCTGGGGTAGGTGACCCGGCCTCCTGGTACTTCTGTTCCTGCCCCTGTGAGACAGGCTGATAGCACCCCTCATGAGGATGATCTGATCTCCAGCATTCACAGGGCTCGGACCAGAGTGGAGAATATAGCAAACAGTTACTGGTGTGGTTTTCAGTGATAGACTTAAATGTAGTAGCTTCATCTGTTTTTAGGAGTTGGCAGTTGAGAGGATGTACTTTGACATTTATCCCAAGAAAGGAAGAGGAAAATTCCTGCTGTTAACAGACTTTTTTTCCTTTTTAAGAATGTGAAATTTGGAGTGATCTGTAGGCCCAACCTTAAAGTATTTGGCTTCTCATTCTTCCAGCGGCAAATGGGAGCTCTTCTGGAAAAGTCGGGAAGCCTCTGTGTGGAACCACAAAGAGGTCCATTGCCGAAAGCGAAGAATCGGAAGCTTACAAGTCCCTCTTCACGACTCACAGCTCCGCCAAGCGCTCCAAGGAGGAGTCCGCCCACTGGGTCACCCACACGTCCTACTGTTTCTGAAGCCGCGCAGGCGCCGTCCGGTTTCCATGGGGCGGGTGGCGTGGGCGTTACTGCACCCTGTTCTCTGCTAGCTCCCCCTTTGCGCTGAGCTATAAAGTCCCCCCGAACCTCGGAGCTGGTGTGGTCGCTCGTGCTTGTGAGGCGCCTGGGTTCCCACGGTGACGTGCTGGCCCTGCCCGCCCCCTCCCGCAGGCTCGTGCCCTCCCCACGGCCCCGGAACATGCGTTGGCTGCACTTTTTATGCTTGAGATAAAGACTCCAGATTCCTTGGGGTGTGTGGTTGGCCCATTTTGCCTAAAATTCTAATGATTTTGCTGCCAACTGTGGAACAGGCCAAGCGAAATTGTACTTTAGAAAGTGAGCTTTACATGCACTCCGCCTGCATGTCTGTTTGCCGGCAGCCTCTGTGCCCTCTGAGCAGAGCTTGCCGGTCGAGTCTTTAGGGAGGGTCTTTCTTTTATCACTTTCAAGACGAGAGCCTTTTAGTTGGGCACCTGAGGGTTTGGTATAAAAATAAAGCAAGTCCGCCTTTTCTCTCATCTGTCTGTATTTTTCTCTCTTCCATAATGTTTTAGTAAGAAAACTACGGCCTCTCCATGGGTGGTGATCAGAGTGTTTCCACGAAGTGAGTTCCCTTCTCTCTCAGATGATGAAGGGAATTCTGTGTACAGTCGGTCTCTCTTACCTGTGCTGACATCAGGCATTGAAACGTCCCATGGGACGGCTGACTCAGAGCTGAGAATACCCCATGTCAGCACGGCTTCTGGAGACAGTCGTACTCCGGACGGGACTGGCTGGTTTCCATCAGCGCGCAGGAAACGGAGCCAGGGAGGGAGGCCGGAGGCCTGGGCGGGAGCACTGGGTCCCCATGTCCTGTCTCCGAGGGCTGGGAAGCTCGGCCCCTAGGTGTCTCTGTTTTGAACAGAGAAGCATTTTAATCAGAATTCTATTCACCTCAGTCAATTTTTGTTGTGGACTTTTCCAGAACAAAGCTGAATTGCCCATTTTCTTTTCCTGAACATTTTTTTAATTTTAATTTTATTTTTTTAAGATTTTATTTTTTTGAGAGAGAGCATGAGCAGGTGGAGAGGCAGATGGAGAGGGAGAAGCAGGCTCCCCGCTGAGCAGGGAGCCCGATGTGGGGCTTGATCTCAGGACCCCAGGATCATGACCTGAGCTGAAGGCAGATGCTTAACTGCCACCCAGGCGTCCCTCCTTACCCATTTCCTATATAGCCCTGTTAAACCATTTCCTAGTTGTTGCATCTTTTATATCAACAGCCATTATTTCTGCCAACTTCGACTTCCCTAATTTTAGCCTTAATTTTATTCTGCAGTGATTATTTTGACTGTCTCCAGTTTTTCCCTGTGACCCGTCACAGGGTCCCCAGCCTTAAAACTTGAGCAGTTCAGCCCGCCTGCTTCCCCTCAAGGTCACCTCCAACTCTGCCTGTCACCCCCTCCCCACCCGCCCCCTTCCAGCAGCCAGGCCAGAGCCTCAGCCCCTCAGCCCCAGCTTCTGGCCTCTGCCTACGCCTTCCCTGCCCAGAGCCGCGCCGCCCCCGGAGGAGAGCGTGCTGTGGAGACTCCTTCCAGCCTTTCGTGTCCAGCAAGGCATCGAGTCCTCAGAGGCCCGAGGAGCGGCACTTGTCCTCGAGGTGGGGAACAGTCTGCCCGTGTCGCCCCGGGCCTGGCAGGGTGCCTGGGACACAGGAGGAGGAGAGCAAGGCAGTGACGGCTCAGAGCTGCTGCCGTGTTGAGGGCTCGCCCGAAGAGCAGAGCCCTTGGTGGGCTTCGTCTCCTGGGACTCAACGACCCACCGAGAGGGGCTGTGACCACCTCCCTTCCCGCAGCACTGCACACGCGCTCCCAGCTCGGGTCCGGTCAGGGCGTCGCGCCGTCTCTCCCGCCAATACTGGCCCGGTGGGGGAGTCCGTGGAAGCTGTGCAAGGCTTCCACGCGGGATGCAAGGAGCGCCCACAAGCTCCCTGCCTCCTGTGCCCGCCCCACAGGGCCGAGCCGCTCTGCTAGCCGGGCGGGACCCGGGCAGGCCCCGGGCGGGCAGGGGCTCCCAGGCGCAGGCTGTTTCACGGTCTTGTCTTTCCGAGGAAGAGAACTGAAGCCTCCCCACGAGGAACTGAGATCGCCACGCCACACCAGGAACCTGTCCTTGCCTTTTCACCCAGAGAGCATTCTGGCTCAAAGATCTTCCTGCTTCTTCCCTGCTTTTCCACTCGTCCTCCTGTTGAGAAGTGCTTTCAGACTTTTGAACACAATATAAACCAAAACAGTGTGATTCCTATCGTGGAATCTATGTCAACATCTTCAAATTACAAAAATCAGGTGGGACGAAATTTCCTGAGCATTCCTGTTGTGTGGGGTCATCACGTACGGGAAGTCTGCGCGCCCCTCACTGCATCATGCCCTAACCGCCACATTTAGAGCACTGTTTGGGGGGGGTGACTTCACATACAGGGTACACGTAGACACGGGACCACCCCAAAATACTCTGCAGCCGTAGCTGGGCAACAGGGGCGACTGTCCCACAAGAGCCACGTCAGGCTGCTCAGGGAGCCAAGACCGAGTCTCAGTTCCAAGGACGAGCCCCCGAGGGTCACCGGGCACCCCCTCCAGACACCGGCCAGCCGCGTCCCGAAGGAGCAGCTACAAAGGAGCCCCTCTCGAGGAATGGATTTACTTAACTGCCTACTTTCTAATCAGCCCTTTGGATTTGCATCCCTGCAAGGCCCACGCAGACCGCCTCCTGCAGGAAGGCCCCCGCCTCCCCAGGAGTGCACACCTGTAGGAGCTGTCTTCCCGGGGTTCCAAGTAGTCCTACAGAACTTCTTGCTCAATGCCCAGAGCTCAACACGGTTCGAGGCACAGGGAGGGTTCCCAGCAGATCCTTGATGATAGCAGAATGTTTCATTCCTAGGGACTAAGTCTGTCAATCAGATGACATGGGGGAACAGGTGCAAGCTGCCTTGTGTTCCTGGATTCTTTCGGTTTCGTGTCATTTTAAAAACTGATGGTTTCGGGGGCGCCTGGGTGGCTCAGTCGTTAAGCGTCTGCCTTCGGCTCAGGTCGTGATCCCAGGGTCCTGGGCTTGAGCCCCGTGTCGAGCTCCCTGCTCCGCGGGAAGCCTGCTTCTCCCTCTCCCACTCCCCCTGCTTGTGTTCCCTCTCTCGCTGTCTCTCTCTTTCTGTCAAATAAATAAATAAAATCTTTTTAAAAAATAAAAACTGATGATTTCAAACACACTGGGCAGTGAGCCCTGGCTTTACTCCCGACATTGGCTTCGGTTGTCCTACAGGCTGGGCCCTTCTCCCTCGGTTCTTCACACACATGCAGATATCAGCACCCGCCTTTTCCCCAACCACCTCCTCATCACCCCTCAAACGACCCGAATGTCTTTTGGGAAAACCTCCCCGAATAACCTAACCTAGAGTCGTCCCCTCGTTCTATTCCCTTAAAGTACTCTGTTCTTACCGCAATTTTAATGAAGTAATTTATACCCTTACTTAGCACAGGCACTGCACACTCAGGGACGATCAGCGAGGAGGTGGGAGGCGAGAGGGAGTGGGGGGACCGAGGAGAACACGGCCACCTAGAGGGCCTATTTGGCCCCAGCAGAGAACATCCCAGTGTGATCAGATCATCCCTGTTTTCAAAGGAAGCCAAAAATCTTGGTTTTAAAAGTCAAGTCCCTCCCAACGTCTAAATATTGGCAAATAAGCATGTTCAGGAACAAGGCAGGCCAAACCAAACACACCAGTGGCTCCTAGTCCGTGGCCTCTGGTTTCATCTCTCTCCCACCCGGCTCTCAGTCCTGCAGGGACGTGTGCCGGGTCCACCCTGCTCACCATCATGTCTGGATTCAACAGGTGAGAAACAGAAATAGGTGATGGCTTCTCCCGGTAGAGCCCTGGGGTCAGAGAGGATGTTCTGGCAGGGAGCTGGCGTCCCCCGGTGCCCGTCCTCCCGCTCTCACTGCCCGCTGGACATTTCTCCACCTCCCTTTGAGCCTCGCTCCCCAGCGACCACCATGGGCCTCCTTATCCTCTGGCTGGAAGTCATCACAATGGGCTCTGTGACATCACCAATAGCCCGGCCCCAGGCACCCAGTCTCCAGGTGCGCAGGCAAACAGACCCACCATGAGCAACTTCGTCCCCCATCTCTGCTCACCATGCGGACGCTAACATGGTTCTTGTTCTTGCCTCTGTGCCTCTCCTGCGGCTACGCCTTTATGTTTTCTCCTCTGAGGGATAAAGTCAAAGAACCCCAGGGGAAGGTGCCTTGCGGAGGGCACTTTCGGATCAGGCAGAATCTCCCAGAGCACGCCCAAGGCTGGCTTGGGAGCAAATGGCTCTGGCTTTTTTTTGTTGTTGTACTGTATGTGATACTGAAGTTTCGAGGAGACAGTGAGAAGAGTAAGGTAAGGATGGCTCCGTTTCTTACCCCGCACTGGTTCGTTCCGTCTCAGACGTGTCAGGCCCGGAGAGACGACGTTCTCATCCTTATAGGCGGGGCCGTTCGGTAGAACGAAGTAGGATGAGAGGTCCCTACCCCGTGGTCCTGCGACACGCGGGCACATTCATTTCCTGACGTGTCCTTGGGGAAGACAACGGCCCCCAGACCCTCAGGGGTCAGGGCTAACGGTTGAAGATGACCTTCCGCCGATCAGCTAAAGAAAAGCTTGGTTTGATATTTATCCTATTAAATGAGTTTTTTCCTAATGAAGGAGAGATTCGAGAACTTGGTGTGTCTCAGGTCAAAATAACTCACAGAGACAGATTCACTGCTCCTGATTCTTAATTTCCCTAGAAGAAATTCTTTATTTCTTCTTGTTGTTGTTGTTTTAAAATTCTTTATTTCTTACAAGTTGCTGAACCGAATGGAAATGGTATCATTATCCCGGGTAAAGGAAAAGACCTGTTGTGAAGGGATAAATGTATAAAGAAGTAGCACCTCCTCCCCGAAGTGGCTGAACAAGCGACAGACGGGGAAAGGGAGAGAAATACAGCATGTTCTCTGCTAGAAGGCCCAAACACTTCATGATGCTGTGTCCAAACTGATAGAGCAGGGGTTGGCAAACCTTTTCTGGAAAGGAGCAGATAGTAGCTACTTTCAGCTTTGCAACACATACAGTCTCTGTTGCAACGACTTGACTCTGATGTTTTAGCATGAAAGCAGCCTTATGTAATGCACAAATAAATGAGCAAGGCTGTGTTCCAATAAAACTTTATTTATAAAAACAACTGGTGGGCCAGACTGGGCCATAGTTTGCCAATCCCTGGACTAGAGTGCAATGCTAGAACCATCTTTTCTTAGGGGAGTCTGACTCTCTTGGAACTCTGTCAAAACCAGCAAAGGCAATAATATTATTCACCCTGAATATCTTTCTTGACAGGAGCAGAATCCTGCCCTTCGAGGCTGTTCATTTCGCTCTCCACTAAAGAAAAATCAAAATGCTTCCCCCAACAAAGACTATGCGTTCAATACCTTAACCCAACTGGAGAGGGACCTTATGAAATTCGTGTCCAAGGTGCGGAATCTGAAAATCACCATGGCAACTGGCAGTAACCTCAAGCTTCAGAGCATGGAGGGACCTGCAGGCCCACACAATATTACCATCTATGAAATATGGGGCGAAGAAGACTCTGACTGAATGGATTTGTGTGTCAGAGTAGGAGAGACAAAGTTGAGTGTTGACAAACCATATGCAAACCAATAAAACTATTCTGAAGAAAAAGAATTCTCGAAGTTGACACCTTTTTTTTTTCTTTTCTTTTCTTTTTCTCTTTTTTTAAACTGGAAGAAAAAATAAATGTGAGGCCAGTAACCACAGCAGTTAGTCTTTTGTTTTTGCCTTCCTCACCTCCCCTAGACCAGTGAGTGTTGAAAAGAGCACAGACTAGCAACATTGTAGTGGAGGCAACCTTCTTGGCTATGGCGCCTGGGGCCTCTGGAGGACAATTAGGCTTAGGAAATTTGGGATAAGATGTGGATACCATTTTCATTGTAGTTATTTTTGTAGTAGCTATTTGTGCAAAAGGTGGAACCAATTTTTATGTTTATAATTTATTACAAAGGCCAACTTTAATTATAGGTTTAAAAGAAAATGATTGAATTAAGAGTGTGTGTGTGTGTGTGCATGCATGCGTATGTCAGGGAGTGGTGGATTCTAGAAACATTTGATTTTCTTCCCACCAGGAAAGTCTTTTTATTCGTTCTGTCTCATGGATGACATGTATTGACTTTTTCTTCTACCAAATATCCAGTTGGAGTAAGATATAGAGAATTGATCTCTATTTTCAATGGAATTTGGATACAGATGAGCTAACCAGGGCTTCCCAAAGTAGTCGATATGAATGTTTATAATACGTATTAAAAATAGGGAGATTTTGGCATGTTAGTGTGGCTGATGGGAACTACACTCACCAGAGGCTGTTAAATTAGCTTATTGACCCCCAATCTAGGTCAGCGGGCAGCTCTACAGACACTCAGGTGCAGGCCTGGGGAGAGAAGCCAGTGGGGAAGACCATGGAAGGTTCCCTACTTCTCAGTCCAAAGGCAGAGGCAGAGGAGTCCTGAATCTCCATCCTTGAATCCCCACGGTTTGGGCAAATTCTTCAGGCTGTGTCGTGTGTGTGTGTGTGTGTGTGTGTCAGACCCCAGACCAAAGCCACCCGCCCATCTCGTTCTGTCTTATCAAAAAAATATTCTGGTGGTAACCTGTTGATAAGGAAAATCTGTGTCCTAAGATGGCCGGCGAGAGAGTCCCAGTCCTTGCCTCGGGGCTCTTCTGGGTCCTTCTCCCTGCCCCGCCTCGCTCAGGTGCCAAGTATACGGAAGTAGAAGTGTATAAATTGCCCCCTTTGTTTGTGCTCGGGGCTCAGCCCTTTGGAGACCACACTCCTCTGAGCCCGCCGGCGTTAAATAAGCCTCCGATCCTCCAAGATCTCCAGGTGCCACTCGGTTCTTCCCCGGGCGATCCAGTGCAGGTTCCCTAACACTGTGATCTCAACATGGCGCAGGTTTTAGATGACTGGAGAGCATCTAAAAGGCCAGGGGTCAACAAACCATGGCTCATGGCCAAATCCAGCCCACTGCCCGTTTTTACACCACCCACGAGCTAATAATGGCCTTTCTATTTTTAAATGGTTGAGAAAAGAGGAGTAATATTTCATGACATGAAAATTACACGAAACTCAAAATTCAGTGTCCATAACTTTTACTGATGCATGGCCACACGCGTTCATTGCTTCTGTGTTCACAGGCAGGACTGAGTTACTGCAACACAAACCCTATGGCCCACACAGCTGAAAATACTGTCGGGGGCCCTTTACAGGAAGCTGGCCAACCCCTAGTTTATGCTAATCTTATTTACATGTTAACAACCAGGGAGAGTGTTCAAGAAAAGCAGATCTATTCAGCTGTAAACTTCACAAACCTCCCACATTTGCCTGCTAGGCTAACATGTAATTTTATAAATCACATTTTAGAAAGAAAGATGGGGACTGTAAGAAAAGGCAAAATCTCACAATTCCTTAGAGCAAGTTGACCAAGGATCTACATTAAAACAAAATCTGCTGTGCATTTGGATGTAGCAATTTCTATAAAATAGTGTCCCTGAGTCTCTGCCTAGCCTCATACAGAGCTTTGCAGACCATGGTTTGGCCTAGACAACAGTTGTTTTCTTAACCCAGTCAATTTCATGCAATATTTTCATGCAAAAATGCATTCGATTCGGGATCTAGGGCTGAAGAAAGCTACTGAATTCTGCTGTCCTAGCATAAACTCAATTCCGCATGTCACCACACTGTGGTTTCAGAAGAGCACGTGACAGGCCAAGGATAACAGCTGGCTCCCTGTGGTCACCTGGGGGGCTGGGGGCGCACTCACAGGGGTTTGCTCCCTCGAGGACAGTGGGAGGAGTCAGGCAATCACAGGAGTGACATCTGTCGCATCAGCTACTGGTTAGAAACAAGCCACTCCAGGGGCACGGGTTACACCCGTGTGAGCGCCAGGCCTGGGGCCCATTACAGAGCCCGCTGCAGAGAGGGAGGCCACTCCGGCGAGAGGGGTCAGGGACTAACAAACAAGTGGGAGGGCCGCCAGGGCCCTGCTTGGCGTGGTCATCTGCAAGGCCTTTCTCCCGTATCTGGGCACGATGGGGGCGGAAGCCTGGGTATCCCCGGGTGGCACGCAGCCCTGCGTAATCAGTCTCTCCCTTGAATGTGACAGAGCGGTCACTCCCATGTTTGCAGCGTGTCCTATGAGGCTCTATCCCAGCCCAGACACCCTCCTGGTGGTCTGTCGGTCACACCATAGCGACGAAATGGGTCCTAGCAACAACCAGTGGCCCGGAAGAGACCCCCAAGTCGGGTGAGACCCCAGCCCCAGCTGACACTTGGATTTCAGCCTGGTGAGGCCCCGAGCAGAGGAGTCCGCTCCCCGGACTCATACCCCGGCCCACGGAAACTGGGAGGTAATAAATGCGTGTTGCTTTAAGCCACTGTTTGTTGGGAATTTTTTACACAGAAATAGAAAAAAGTAATGCCGCACATGGACACACACAAACACGCCAGGTCTCTCCACCTGCTGCTTCTGATGCCTGGGATGACGCCTCCACCTTCCCTCTGACCCAGGCATCGGCCTCTGAATCTGAGAAGTGGGACCAAAGGAATATTGGCCGAGGATCAAGAACGAGGATATCTAGGGCGCCTGGGTGGCTCAGTTGCCTTCCACTCAGGTCATGATCTCCGCGGGGTCCTGGGATCGAGCCCCGCATTGGGCCCCCTGCTCAGCGGGGAGCCTGCTTCTCCCTCTGCAACTTTCTTATATAGATAAATTAAAAAAAAAAAAGGGAATACCTTGTTCCTTGAAACCAGAGGTTACAAACTGTTGGCTCGGGGACCGAACCTCTCCCTGCTCCTGCCACATTTACGTGGCCCACGGTCCTTTTTTAACTTTTTATTTTGAAACGAGGATAGATTCACAAGAAGTTGCAAAGGTAGAACAGAGAACCGCCTTTTTCCGCAGTGGTTGCGTCTGGCGTAACTTCGGGACGCAAACAAAAGCAGGACCTGACACTGGGATGGTGTGTGTGAAGGGTTCTGCGCTATCTTACCCCACGTGGATGCTGGTGCACCCGCCCCCACATCCGAGAGACAGGTCTGTGCCGGCTCCGGAGACCTCCGCCCGCCGCCCCCACGTGGACACCGGAACCTCCCCCGTCACCCACCCCAGCAACCGTGCATGTTTCCATCTCTAAGATGTTGTTTGGAGGATGTTACATGAGTGAGGAGTCACCCAGCATGTGTGACCTTCGAGGTTGGCTTTTCCACTCTGCATCTGCGTTCCCTGCGAGTGGGCCTCTGCACCCACACTCCGCGCACATTTCACCATCCACCTGCTGAGGGACATTTCGGCCATTTGCAGGTTTGGGCTCTCACAAATAGATCTGCTACAGAGGATCACGTCCAGGTTTTTGTGTGGACGTGCAGTTTTATTTCTCTGGGATAAACGCCCAGATTTACGCCAGGTCATATGGGAAAGGGTATGTTTTGGCCCCCCAGTAAAATGTTTATAACTTTGGATTGGTGGGCAGTATTTTAAGTGAGATTCCACATTATATTCTAGCGAGGGAGACGCAGTAAATCTAGAAGTCCTAATGAAATACAAATAAACACATGGGAATTGTAGCACTCCAGGACGCATACCCTCTGAGCCTTCCCAACAGACTTACAGAAGCATCCAACCCACCTCTGAGCTCCGTGACCTGTCTCCTCCCAGTTAGGCCACACCAAGCCCATTTCTGCCCCAGGGCCTTTGCACATGGCCTCTCTCCCTACGGTAAGTTTTTCCACCAGATGTCACAGCCCTGGCTGCTATGCTTGTTGTTCTGATCTTTGCCCAGAGGGTCACCTGCTCAAGAGAGGCCTCCACTGACCACCCAGCTGACCTCCCCTGCCACTCCACATCATCCACTTTATTTTCTTGGCAATACCATCACTGTGTGACATTATGCTTTTTACTGAGCTGTTTCTTGTGGTGTCCCCTGGGATGTAAGCTCCATGAGGACAGGGATGGTGTCTGCTGTGTCCTCAGTGTCTAGAACAGAGCTTGGCACATAATGGGTACTCCATCCAGATCTCGGAAAAGCTACTCGGAACTCATTTCAGATTTAGAGAAAACAATAGCACGGAGTTCTCATACACCCCTCCACCAGCGTCCCCGAATGCTGGCCTCTTAGGTAACCAGGGTAGAATCATGACAACCAAAAGCTGTAATACGGGTGCAACACTGTTCATTAACTAAAGTGAATTTCATCTCATTCCTCTCTGTTCTGGGATCCCAGCCAGCAGCCTACAATGCATTCAGCCATCCCACATTAGTCTCCAGTGGAACAGTCCCCCAGCTCGCCAGTTACGACCTTGCCGGTGTTGAAGAATAGCAATCAGCTCTTCCACAGAACGTCCCTCCATTTGGGTTGAGTGATGCTTGTTTTCTCACGATGGGAATGAGGTTAGGCCTTTTCGGCAAGAGCACCAGAGACGTGGCATCAGGCCCTGGTGTATGTGCCCCAACACTGTTGATATTGACCTTCATCGTTTAATTAGAGTGGTGCCTGCTGGGTTCTTCGCTGTAAGGTAGGAATATCTTAGAGGACGCCCTGAGTCTACACCAATCGGCCCCTCAGACTTTCACCCACTAATGTGAACATCCATCAGCGGGTCTTTTCTGCAATAATTATTTCAGTGGTATTGGTATTTGCCTGATGGTGGTTTGGATTTCCCTCTTTCCTTCTTCATTTATTAATTCGAAGACTACTGTAAGGAAGACCTGTCCTTTCTCCCCCATTTATTTGATTATTTATTGGTATCAGTATAGGCATATTTATTTTATTGTATTAAAATCCAGTATTTTTTGAAGATTTTATTTATCCATTTGAGAGAGAGAGGAGCACGGGGTGGGGGTGGGGGGTAGAGGGAGAGGCAGAAGCAGGCTCTCCTCTGAGCAGGGAGCCCAATTGGGACTCGATCCCGGGACCCCGGGGATCATGACCTGAGCCGAAGGCAGAGACCCAACCGACTGATCCACCCAGGCGCCCCAAAATCCAATATTGTTGTTATTTATTTCCTTGCTCACGCTTCGTCAGTTCCCTCAGGTCGGCTCCTGTGTACTTTGAACAAGCCCCACCCTTTTTGAGCAATTTCTCACTTTCTGGCGACTCCAGACATTCCAGGGTCATCTTGCTCATTCCCTGCCTTGGAATCAACCACCGCTCCAAAGAGACTTTGTTCCTTGCATTGGAGAATGGCTCTGGGCTGTGCTGGTCTGCACGGGGCTGTCCCAGCTCTCGGCCCCCTCCACGGGGACCGGGGAAACTCGCGTGACTTACCCGTCCCCCACCCGGTCTGTATTTCTTTATCGGTGACCGTGACTTAATCCCAATGCCTCTGATTCCAGTCCAATACCTCGGTTCATTCTAGCCACCCCCCTCCGCCCCCTATTTATAACTCCTTCCTCCTACAGTGACAGACCCAGCTCTCAAGATGTGTATTTACGGATTTGTACACACATGAAGTAGTTCAGGATTCGAGCCCCGACCCCACGAGGAGCACACTTACTAACTAGACCACAGCCTTGCTGCATCCAGTCAAGGTGCTTCTTCCAGAGTTCCTTGGACGACTTCCTTTCTTGCCCCCTCTTCAGTGGGATGCTGAGTCCATGGGCGTGTGTTAGGTCCATTCCAGTTTGGGCTCCCCCATATCCAGGCTGGTTTTGCTTGTTTCATTGTCTATGAAGGTATATGACGTAGCGCGGTGGTTCTGAGAGTCAAAGATGCAGGAAAAGATATTCCCAAAGAACTACTGCTCTGTCCCTGTCCCTGTCCCTGGTGCGTGGACCCCATTCCCTCTTCCCCACCTCTTTCCCACGGAATAAGAATCAACCTCTTTGGTTTCTGTTTTACCCTTCTTGTGTTTCTCTTGCACTAATGAACAGACGTGTGTTTTCTTAGAAGCCCTCTTTCTCACGTGAAGGATGCCATGTTACCAATATTCTTTGGGGCTTTGCTTTTTTTTTTTTTTGCTTAAAAGCGGGTCCTGGATATGGCTCCTCATGGGCTCACAGAGACCTTCCTCATTCTTTTTCCTGCCCGCAGAGTACTCATGGTGTGCATGCAGCAAAACTGAGGGTAATTTGCTTAACTGTTCAGCGCGGACATTCAAGTGGTTTCCAATAGTTTGAAATGACAAATAACGGCACCATGAATAACCCCATACGTCTGTGTTTTTGTGTTGTTGGAGGGGTATCTTCAGGGTGGATGCCTGTACAAGGGATTGCTGGGTAGAAAGGCAGTGCACGTGTAGTTTTGCTGGGTATTGCCAAATTTCCCTCAGGTGGGTGGTGCCCGTGTGCATCCCTGCCAGAGATGCCCATACAGATTTATAAACGAATGTGGGCAGATGACCCTGAAACGGCTCTTGGAACGCGGTGTGTGGCCTGCAGTTCCAGAGACAGCCACGAGGTGGCAGACAACGCCCACCGCAGAGAACAGCGCTCCCGGTTTCCAAGATTCTGCTTTCAAGGGCCCTTGACGGTAATGGGTAAGGTGAAGTAAGAGTGGTCATCATGTTTTTATTACTAAGAGCAACTAGCATTCGTAGTACTAGCCATTATATAATAATACCGTTATTTTTATTAACAATTGATATATGCCGTTTGATTATTTACTCACTCAAGGATTGGGCTCTGGGGATGAGAAAGTGGAGAACAGCCCAGATAAACATCCTGCCTGGGGGAGGGAGACCATAAACACACACCTAAGTCCAATATGTAGCCTGTCAGGTGTGCACGGGTACTATGGAGACAGATAAGCGAGGGAGGGGGTATGTGTACAGGTGTGATGGTGGTGAGTGGGGTGGTTTACAGTCAAGCAGTATGGTTGGGGTCGAAGAAGGGTTCACTGAGGAGTAAACCATGAGGACAGCCTAGCCCTCCGAGAGTTTGGAGGACAGAAGTAATGGGAAGTGCAAAGGCCCTGAGGCAGGAGCATGGCCGGCTTGATGGAGGGGCACTCAATGTGCTTGGGGCCGAGTGAGGAGAAGAGGTAAGAGACAAGGATCATGTGGGATGCCAGTCAAGGAAGCCTCGCAGACCATCCATGGGACTTTGGACTTTTCCTCTGTAAGAGATGGGAGCCATGGGGGAGAATATCAGATCCCCAGAAGCCGGGAAAGAGGGCTCCCTCCTTCCCGCTCCCCAAACCTGCAATTCATCCCTCACCGGACAGCTATGGGCAGCCTACCCATCCCAGGCCACCTATGGGAGAAGAACCTGGTCTCTGTTCTCAGGGGACTGTCACAGCTGGGGGTGGGGGGTGGGCAGTGGCAGGGACACCAGACGGGACAACTTCAGGTCTCAGAGGGGTTACGACGATCCTGCTGCTGGGAAAGCCTGTGAGCAGCTCTCTCCTGAGAAACAAGGCATCTTCCAGGGAGCCCTTCCGGGTCTTCGAGCTACTTAACAATCCTGTAAACCCTGGAAAACTGATAATACGCAAAGCACTCGTGTTCGGAACACGCAGAAGGATTGCATCGAGTGGGATGTGCTTACGCGCTGTGTCTGCGGTTGAGTCCCCACTGCGTGCCCCTGCGTGGTTCTTCCAGGTGTCCCTCCAAACGGCGGGAGCGTCCGACTGATCCCCTCCCCAATGAGCTGGAGAAACTCCAACACACAATCGTGTGACATCGTGTGAGAGCCGTGATTGTGCCTGTTACAGCCCCCCCCACCGCCTCCACCGTGTGTGAACTGGATTCACCTCCATCTGGGGGGGGCCACAGGAGACTCTAAGCTCCCTGAGGGTGGGACCCCCTCCCGCTTGCCCTTGTCCTTCCTCTGCTCAGCCCGGCAGACCCTGCTCACCCTCCGGGGCACGGGCCTCTGCAAGACCAAGAAGCCCCACCAAGTGCACTCCTGGCCACTCAGGAAACAGCCCTGCCCTTGGTGGGCAACGGGGTTTGGGCTTGGGAAGACCTTGAAAGGCTGAGGAGGGACTCCCAAAGTCTTGAACTTGGGGGACCCCGGGGCTGCTCGCTGCCCTCCCTGGTGTGTGGATTTAGACGTCAGGCAGACACAGCTGGAGCTTTTGCCTCTTGTCTGGACCGATACCACCCATATGCACATCACTCCACTCCATTATTCCAGAAATTCCATCTCCTCCCACGCATTCATTCCTCCTTCATTCGGACGTCCATCTGGTCGTCATTCAGCTAACACGGTGAGCACCATTCCGCATGAGCTCGGTGGGGGTGACCAACAGTGATGAGTGAACGCAGATGTGGACCCACTGAGACCCCCCCCCACAGCTACCACAGACCACTATGGAAACACCAAACCAGCAGTGTTTCCGTGGATGTGGAGAAATTGGAACCCCCGTGCACCTGCTGGTGAGAACGTGCCATGGACAACGGAGTGGAGGTTCCTCAAATGCTAAAAAACACAATTACTGCGGGACCCAGCAACTCCCCTTCTGGGTAGAAACCCACAAGAATCGAAAGCAGGATCTGGAAGAGATGTTTGCACAGCAATGCTCAGAGCTGCAGGATTCATGACAGCCAGGACGCAGAAGCAACCAAGGGTCCACAGGGGGATGGATGGGTAAGCAGAGTGGGCGATGTGCACGCTCGAACATTTGGCTTCAAAAGGCCGGCAGCGTGTGGGCTCTGGGAGCACAGAGGTGGTCAAATCCTGCAATTTGATTGGAGGCTGTAGATAATTAGGAGAGACAAGGCGATAAACACATAAATAAATATACAACAGCGTGTCAGGAGTGGGTAAATGCTGGGAAGAAAAATACACCAGAGGAGGGGCCACTTGAGCCAGACGGAAGACCTTTCAGGGGAACACCTTGGTCTGTGGGGGGTGAGAGCACAGGGAAGAGCCTCCGGGCAGGGGGAACAGCAGGTGCAAAGGCCCTGAAGTTCTCTTAGAAAGCCTCTCCTTCCTCCGGAGGACACTTCATCCTGATTTATACCTTCATCGTGCTGTAATTGGATCCCTGTGAAGACAAGCAGGACATGTCACTCAAATATGCTGCTTTAGCATGACGATTATTTTGAGCTGAAGGCACGTGAGACAGAAACAATTCTCTTCTCTCCCCTTTTCTGCCTAAAAGCAGGACATAAATTTCCCGATGAGGAAAGTGCCTCCTCCTCCCTCATACCAGGGAGAGAAGAGTGACTCTTGCCACCAAAGATGGAAGTTGAAACCAGGATGAGTTTGCATAAACAGACTTTAAAACATAGTCCGTTAGTCCCTCACATATGTGCTAGCCACTTGCCCACAACTTACCCCTTGAGCCCTAAACTCTCTTTCTTTTGCTAAAATGGTATCTAAGCCTTAATTCTAACTGCTTCATTGAATTTCCTTTCTTTTCTGTGAACTCCCATGCACATAAATATTAAGAAAAATGGTGTGTCTTTTCTCCAGTTATTCTGTCTTTTGTAGTTTAATTTACAACCCCCGGGTACCTAACCTAAGAGAGTAGAGTAAAAGCTTGTCCTCCCCTACATTTTCAATTCTCTACCCTCAACACATTTGGGCTCATCATTCTAGAGTTCGGATGTACCATAATTTAATCAGTTCCTAACTGAAGGATGTCTAGATTCTTCCCTGTTTGGTTATTACGAAGGCATATGGTACATTTTTCTCCAGATTGGGCAGGACTTGGTGATCGTCACTTCAAGTAGCACAACCACCATCTGCTAGTGTTTGGATAGCTTCTCAGTCAGCAAACACTGCTGCGTGCGGCCAGTCAAGACACAGAAAACAAAAAGCCTAAAATGGCTTACACTTCACTAATCTTAGAATTCCTAAGTACCGTTATATGATGACTCATCCCACTTAAATTCAAAGCTGTTTAATGGCCATCTGGTTCCTCAGAATATGAAAGACTTTGCCTAGCAACCTGGAGAGGAAACCAAGAGTGAGATAAAAAGCATTAACCACTGAGGGTAAGTCCCACCGAATGTCAGCTGAGTGTTAGCTCCTTGAGGACAGAGATGCAGTTGAATAAATAAACTGCATTTCATCTGGGCCTATTTTTCTGTAAAACATTTCCTTTTTTTTTGTTTTTTGATTACGAAAGCTAAGCAACCCAAAGCGCAAGTAACCAAAGAAAAATAGATCAATTAGACTTTATCAAAATTAAAAACTTTTGCATTTCAAAGGAAATTATAAGAAAGCAAAAAGAGAACTCAGAGAACAGGAAAAAACACTTGCAAGTCCTATATCCGACCAGGGTCTAATATTAAAAATATATGAAGGCGGACGCCTCGGCGGCTCAGTTGGTTAAGCGTCTGCCTTCAGCTCAGGTCATGATCCCAGGGTCCTGGGATTGAGTCCTACGTCAGTCTCCTTGCTCAGCAGGGACCCTGCTTCTCCCTCTGCCTGCCACTCCCCCTGCTTGTGCTCTCTCTCTCTGACAAATAAATAAATCTAAAAAGAATGTATTAAGGGGCATCTGAGTGGCTCAGGTGGGTAAGCATCAGACTTTTGATTTCGGCTCAGGTCATGATCTCAGGGCTGTGAGCTCGGGCTCTGCACTGGGCATGGAATCTGCTGGGGATTCTCTCTCTCCCTCTCCCTCTGCCCCTCCCCACCCCTGCTTGCTCTCTCTCTCTCTCTCTCTCTCTCTCTCAAAATAAAAAAAATCTTTCCAAGAATATATGAAGAACTTACTACTCAACAATACAAGGACAAATAATCCAACTGAAAATGGGCAAAAGACATAAATAGACATTTCCCCACTGAGCAGGGAGCCCGATGTGGGGCTCGATCCCAGGACCCTGAGATCATGACCTGAGCCGAAGGCAGATGCTTAACTGACTGAGCCACCCAGGCGCCCCGACAGTTAGGATTAAAAAGGACAGATGGTAACAAGTGTTGGGGAAGACGTAGGGAACTTGGAGCTCTCACACAATACTAGTGGAAATGTAAAATTTTGCAGTTACTTTTGAAAAGTCTGGCATTTCCTCAAAATGTTAAACATACAGTCACCATATGATCGAGCAACTCCATTCCTAGATGTTCACTGGAGAAAAATGAAAACATAGGTCCACACAAAAACTTGTACATGAATGTTCACAGAACTGTTATTCATAATAGCCAAAAAGTAGAAACAACCCAAATGTCCATTACACCCGATACACAGATGAATAAAATGTGGTCTATCCATGCAATGGGACATTATTCAGCCATAAAAACGAATGCAGACTGACACATACTACAAAACAGATGGACCTTGAAAACCTTATGCTAAGTGAAAGAAGCCAGGCACAAAAGACCGTCTATGATGTGATCCCTGTTTTAGAGGAGAAATTTCTCTTCTACCCTCTTAGATTCTAGCCATGAGGACCTGTGAATTAAACTAAAAAAGATCACTCAACCTAAGAAAAAGGCATGTGATTTTTTTTTTAAAAGATTTATTTATTTATTTATTTGAGAGAGAGAGAATGAGAGACAGAGAGCATGAGAGGGAGGAGGGTCAGAGGGAGAAGCAGACTCCCTGCTGAGCAGGGAGCCCGATGTGGGACTCGATCCCGGGACTCCAGGATCATGACCTGAGCCGAAGGCAGTCGCTTAACCAACTGAGCCACCCAGGTGCCCTGATTTTTTTTTTTTTAAGATTTTATTTATTTATTTGACAGAGAGAGATAGCGAGAACAGGAACACAAGCAGGGGGAGTGGGAGAGGGAGAAGCAGGCTTCGATGTGGGACTCGATCCCAGGACCCTGGGATCATGACCTGAGCCGAAGGCAGACGCTTAACGACTGAGCCACCCAGGCGCCCAGGCATGTGATTTTTATGAATATTCACGTGCACAGGAATTGACAGAAAAAAAGTGAAACTAAAGAAGTGGAGAGGGGCGTCTGAGTGGCTCAGTCAGTTAAGCATCTGACTCTTGATCTCAGTTCAGGTCTTGATCGCAGGGTTGTGAGTTCAAGCCCTGCATTGGGCTCCACACTGGCCATGGAGCCTACTTAGAATAAAATAAAAAAAAAGAAGTGATAGACCCAGTAGGTCATGTGCCACTTTAACAGAAGACAGAGGGTTTGAGCTCTGAGGGCTGCTAAACCTTGGGGATGTGACCAGAGGATATATGGGGGAAACCAATGGATGGTAAGGGTTACACGAGGGAGCTCTGTTCATGCAGGCGCACCTTGGCGCCCGCTCTCTCTCTCGGGCGATGAGTGGTGCTCCTCTTCCTGGTCTGGGAGAGGGGACGGCTTCACTGGGGAGACTTGTGCCCTGCTTTTAGGAGGTTCTGGGGAACGGCCCAGGGAGTGCGGTTGGATGACCGTTTAGCCAAAGTCTGCTGGAAGTCAGCCCAGGGCCCTCCCTCCAGCAGCATCCTGAGGCCACGAGGCCCCCACAACTGGTGTCAGCCTTTAAGCCTGGCAGCTTCGGAGGGTGGTTAGCATGCCCAGGGAAAGGGAGTGCCCTGCAGGCTTCTGCTCATCTTATTCTCCAAAACTGTTCAACAGAAGTCATCACTCCGCTGACCTGCCCAGTGTCCCCTCCCACCCCTGCTCCCTGCTCGCGCGCGCCAAAGTCACCAATGACTAGCATTTTCCTGCAAGCCGGGCTCACGGGCTTCACAGAGTTCACCTAATCAACGCAATCCGACAGCTAGTCCAGCAAAGAGCTCTGGGCTCTGGGTCACCATCACTTCCTGCCGTGGGACCTGGGACTAGTGACCCACCTTCTCGAATTTCCCTTCTCTCGTGGCTGAAACAGAGGTGATGGTGGGGGGCCCTGAGAACCTGCCCTGTACCTCGCACCTGCTTTTGTATCTTCACCTGCCTCCAAATCATGTTGGCTCCATGCTTTTGGGCTCAAGAGGTGACCAGCCCCAGGGCCCCGGGGTTTCAGCTCCCCGGCTTGTCTGAAGGGCTCTGGGCCCCGGGGGAAGCTGGGTAGCTGCCCAGTAGAAGCTTCACATGCTCCTCGAAGGGGATTTCTGAGCCAACGGCCCAAGGCTGCTAAGCCAGAACAGAGCAATGAGGAAGGAGGAAGGCCAGCCGCTTTCCCTTCAGGTTTCGAGCTCATCTGCAGTTTCAACAACAATTAAAAAAAAAAAAAAAAAGGAGGCTTGAAGATTCCTCATTCTTTCTGGGCAGGAGTAGCTGTGCTTTTTGCAGGGCCTGGTGCAAAATGAAAACGTCGGGGTGTCTCATCTAAAAGTCGTGAATTTCAAGACAACTATAGAAAAGCATTGAATCAAACGTGGGGCCTTTCTGAGCACAGGGTCCTGTCCTCTGGTTTATCAGCACAGTCCCTGGTGTTCTTCTGCACGTCTAATTAGCATATTCCCTCCTGTTGTCCACAAGGACAACGAGCAGGACAGTGTCGGGGCAGAGGTCTGACGTCACTGAAAATGAGTGGGTCGGTGGGGAGAAGCTGGGAGATGGGAACTGCCTTCTCCTGGGCCAAACCCCCCTCAACCGCCACCCTCCCAGTCCCTGGTACCTGCCCTGCGTGCGGGGTGGGAGGGTTCTCAGAGAAGGGACGAGGCTAGAGAGACAGCCACTGTGCAGTGTGAGGCTCAGGATCCTCCCCCGCCCGCACCGTGGACAGGAAGGTGATGGGCACACAGCTCTCTGCCCCGGGCCGGTTTCCCGGAGGCACAAGACTTTGTCATAGGATAGACGAATAGACAGGACGTGGGCCATTGGCTGTGGCGGGGTCAGGGGGGCGGGCGGCAGTGGTTAAGGGCACGGGAGTTGGCATCTGGAAGTCCTACCTTCCTAAACCCAGCTGGGCTCCCTTAAGCAATTTCTTTAACCTCTTTGAATCTCATTTGCAAAATGAGATTTGCCTTGGGGTGATGGAACAGGATCATTGCCAAGATTCATTAGCATAGCGCCATGAAATCCTGACAGTGACGCCTGGCACACAGTAGGTGCTTTATAATAAGACTTTATTACACCAGGAAAAAGAATGTGCTTTGGATGCCCAGGAAACAAAGTCTCTTGAATAAAGGGTTAAAAAAATTTGAGTCTTGGGGTGCCTGTGTGGCTCAGTCGTTAAGCGTCTGCCTTTGGCTCAGGTCATGATCCCAGGGTCCTGGGATCGAGCCCCGCATCGGGCTCCCTGCTCAGCGGGAAGCCTGCTTCTCCCTCTCCCACTCCCCCTGCTTGTGTTCCCTCTCTCGCTGTGTCTCTCTGTCAAATAAATAAAAAAATCTTTAAAAAAAAAAAATTTGAGTCTTGTGAGCTGTGTTACATGTTTCTCTGCCTTTGGACCAAGTAGACTCTAGGTCTTTGAACTGTTTTTGATGACGCACGGTAATGGGGTTCAATACCATTCCCCCAGAGCCCAAAGCCTGTCTGTTGTTAGAGGTCAAACATCCATCCTCATTCAGCAAACCAAAGTCACCCGCTGGCCCAAACACTTGGTTTCCCAGGCTGCTGGTCTCTTGAGATGTGTGCGAGGCCGTCAGAGTAAGGACTGAGGTCACAGCCAGCAGCCACTCCTTGGAGAAACAAGGACACGGCTTGAAGGGGCCACACCAATAGCATGTTGCTATTCTGATCTGCTGTGGGGTTCAACTCCAGACGCCCCAAGCTCAGGGGCCGTCAGAGGGTTATGATGATGGAGGGTAATTAGCAGCTCCACGGTCACCCATCTGGAGAGGTGTGAATGAGGCTTTGAACCACAAGCGGATTCTAGGTTCCAGGAGCTTTCCACGGAGGCGTGCCAGACTTAGCCAATAAAAATCCAGGATGCCCGCTTAAATTTGAACTTCAGATACTCAATGAATAATTTCTAGTACAAGTATATTCCACGCAATCTTTGAGACATATTTATACTAAAAACATATTCCTTATTCATCTGAAATTCAAATATATCCGGGCCTTCTGTGTGTTATCTGGCAACCCACCGCTGGATGCCTGGCCCAGCACTGACCAAAGCGTGATCGAAAGTGGACCTCTTCCCACTGACTCAGGCGTCTGGGAAATCGGGGCATCGTGAGCCGAGGGAGAAGGTGCTCATAGTTTCCAGGTAGGAAAAACCCTTTGGTGTGGCCCTGGAAGGTTGCACCCCTCCTTGGCCACAGCTCTCTCTGCTCTCAGACGCTGTGTTCCACTCTATCCGCCTCTGAACCTTTTGTGTGCAAGGGAGCTGTTGGGACAGGTGGTGGAGATAGGTGTGTTGGGGGACGTAGGGGGGCTGGGGCAGGAGGGGCCCCGGCTTCTGGGATCTGGTTCCTGAAACTCACCAGTTCCTGCCAGATCCTGCTGCGGGATCCAGCAGCTGGTACCCTCCAGAAAGCTTCCCGTCTTAAAGGACTCCCACCCGGATGGTTGTGCTGATAAGCCCCTCTGCCCAGCTTTGTTTATTTTATTTTATTTTATTTTATTTTTATTTTACTTTATTTTATTTTATTTTTTGCAGTTTGGGGGAATTTTCCAAATATACCCTCTCCTGGCCAAGGAAATGTCTATCAGCCCCTCTGAGTCAGGACTTTCACTTTATTCATTCGTTCAACATTCATTTCATTCCGCCCTGTATTCATTTCCTGGGGCGTCCAGAACAAAGTACCATAAACTGGAGGGCCTGAAACAACAGAGATTTATTCTCTCCTGGTTCTGGAGGCCAGAAGTCCAAATCCAAAGAGTCAGCAGGGCCCTGCTGGGTCTGAAGGCTCTAGGGGAGGATCTGTCCCATGTCTTTCTCCCGGTGGTTTGTGGCGGTTTCGGGAAATCCTTGGCGTTCCCTGGCTTTTAGACGCGTCACCCCAAGCTTTGCCACCATCCTTACGTGGAGGTCACCTCACTGGGTCTCTCCTTGTTTTATAAGGACACCAGTCATGGTGGATTAAGGGCCTTCCCCCACTTCAGTATGACCTCATCTTAACTGAAAACATCACAACATCTGTGCCATCCAGGTGGCTGGGCTCAAGATAAATACATAAAAACAAGATATTCCACAAAATAGGAACAAAGAAGGAGACATGCCATGTGCTTGAGTAAGAGCAGGGAAAAATTACGGTATAAATTTAGTATAATTCCCATTAAGATTCCAGTAAGATTTTTTTTTTCCTGGAGAGAGTATGTTGTGAGTTGAATTCTGTCTCCCAAGAAGATATGTTGCAGTCCTAGCCCCCAGTACTTGTGAACCTGACCCTGAGGACAGGGTCTCGGCAGATGTCGTAGTGACCGCGGGGAAGTTAAGTTGGTGCTGCTCATCGTCTTGCTGGGACCACATCCTGTCCTGGCAACAGGAGCTGAGCGCCCGGGCAGCCAAGCTGCTGTTCCCCTCCAACCCTGACTCTTGAGTTGAGGGCTAAACACTTTCGCCGCTCACTCAGCCCGAGCACCCAGACAACACGGCCTGTAACCCAGAGCCGCCCTGGCCAACGTCCTGCCTAAGGCCAGCTAGTGAGGTTGTCCGTTGATATTTTCAGCTTCCAAATATATTCCTTTCTGGCCTAAATTAACCAGAGATTATTTCTGCTTACAAAGAGCCCTAGGTGGGGGCACCTGGGTGGCTCAGTGGGTTAAGCATCTGCCTTTGGCTCAGGTCATGATCCTGGGGTCGTGGGATCGAGCCCCACGTCCGTCTGTCCCTTAGGCTCTCTGCTCAGTGGGGAGTCTGCTTCTCCCTCTGCCTCTGCCCTTCCCTCCACTCATGCTCACTCTCTCTCTCTAATAAATAAATAAATTTTTTAAAAAAGATTTTATTTACTTATTTATTTTAGCGAGAGAGAGAGAGCACAAGCAGGGTGAGGGGCAGAGGGAGAAGCAGACTCCCCACTGAGCAGGGAGCCCGACATGGGACTCCATCCAGGGACTCCGGGATCATGACCTGAACCCAAGGCAGATGCTTAACCAACTGAGCCACCCAGGCGCCCCTAAATAAATAAAATTTTTAAAAGAAAAATCAAACTAAAAATCTTCCGCTGCCTTGAGCACTTTGCACAATTACATACTAGCCTTGTGATGTGAGGCTCTGAGCACTTTGTTGGTTTGCCTGATGGTGAGCTGCAGCACCGGGATTTGAACCCATGCCTGACTCCCAAGTCCATGGCCGCTAGTCTCTGTCTTACTCCAGCACAGTAGGAGGATACAAAGACGTAGTGGGGTGTCACTACACAAACACGGGGTTCTATAAATCAGGACACAGAGGGTTTTATGCAAACACCAGGGTGGGGTAGCCAGGCAAGCCTGGGAGGGTGATCAATCGGGGTTTCGGAAATGCTTCCTGGAGGAGGTGGGCGGTTCTGAGCTGAGCCCTAGACAATCAGCAGGGGGAGGCCAGGAGGGCCACACTGGGAAGGGCATCGCAGATGGGAAGAACTGCGGGAGATGTGCCGAGAACTAGAGGCAGGATGTACTGGTTAAGACTCTTTGTCGCAAGCCCAAATAGGGCCAAATGGAATGAAAACGTTCAGAAGACGGGAAAGTGCAAATCAGGGGTAGACATGGGGCTAAGGACCCAGGTTGTCCAGTGACATCCTCGGGATCTCGTCTCTTTCTCTACTGCTGCCTTCATTTCTACTTTCTTGACTCCGTTCTCAGACGGTCCCCCTCCTCCCCCCGTGCTTGCAATCCCGCCACCCGGAGCCCCTGGGGCCACAGCCTCGGAGGCTTTCCCTTGGCTTCCTTGACAGATGTCTCATGACCTCTCATCGGCTCTTTCTAGATCATCACCCCTGACCCATCCCTGCGGCTAAGGGGCGGCAGAGTGCTGACTGGCCAGGCCCCCTCCTTGGTCAACCTTGGGAGACACCGGGCAGGGGTGGGGCGGGAGGAGTGGAGGGAGCTGGGGTACTTGTTTTCAGAGGAAGAATGAATGGAAATTGGAGGAAGGAAACACCAAATACTGTCTTTATGGGAACGTGAAGTGAAAGCCTGAAGCAGTGGGGATCAGGGTCAGGTAGGTGGGGCCGGATCCCGGAGGACCTAAAGAGAAACAGGCTTGCAGCCTAGACACAGCTGGGGGATGTGGGCCCGCATCCCAGAGGGAGGGAGCGAGTCCCATGCAAGGTGTGTTGGCCCCAGCTCTAGGCTTTTTCCCCTGAAGGAGCACCTGGTGATTTCCCCCATTCTCTCACTCTGATACTGATGAGCGTAGGGATTCTTCAAGGAGGCAGCTTCCCCTGAGTTGCGTCCCTCCCCTGGCTCCTAATCCACCCAATAGATTCAGACAGAGATCCACACCCTTTTCCTGTAATTGGCCAGAAATTATAAATATTTGGGGCTCTGGGGGCCATATGGTCTCTGTCACAGCTACTCAACGCGCTGTTGTAGGGTCAACAACTGTATTATTTCCGTACTGCCCATGGCGGCTTCTGAGACCATACAGACCGCAAAGCCAAAAATTACTATCTGGCCCTTAACGGAGTTTGCCAACCCTGCCATATACTCTGATATCTTTCAAGTCAGTAAGTATCTTCCCTTACTTTTTTTTTTTTACTCTTTTATATTTTAGAGATGGGTGGGGCAGAGGAAGAGGGAGAGAATCTTTTCTTTCTTTCTTTCTTTTTATTAACATATAATGTATTATTTGTTTCAGGGGTACAGGTCTGTGATTCATCAGTCTTACACAATTCACAGTGCTCACCATAGCACATATCCTCCCCAGTGTCCATCACCCAGCCACCCTGTCCCTCCCACCTCCATCCCCTCCAGCAACCCTCTGTTTCCTGAGATTAAGAGTCCGGAGAGAGAGAATCTTAAGCAGGTTCCACGCCCAGTGCAGAGCCTGATGCGGGGCTCCATCCTACAACCCTGAGATCATGCCTTAAGCCAAGAGTCGGATGCTCAACTGACTGAACCACCCAGGTACCCCCCACCCCTTACTATCCTTTTTAATGACTGCATTTTGCTTCCCTTCCACTAGCATTTCCAAAGCTGCTCTGCTGAGGGCATTCATTTCCCTGGTGAATATTCCAGAAACCTGGTTTGCCATGGGAAGACACCCTCCGAGTTTGGGAAGCAATAAATAATGTCCTCAAAGCCTCTCCCAGCCTAGCCCGGGTCTCTAAGCTCTGACGGGCTGAAAAAGGGGCATTTTCTGAGTCACTTCTCATGACCCATGGATCTGATCATCTGGATCTTTTTGCAACTTTGCAAACCCATAAGTTAGGCCACCTGCTGAGGAATCCCACTGACTCTGTCCTGGTAGTCCAGGACAGTCCTCTGTTCCCTGCATCTGGGTCCCCTTCACATCAAGCTATTTTCCAGCAGTGTACAAGGAGTTCCTTGAAATCTTTCTCCCTCTCTTAATTACAGTTTAAACTTTGTCTTATTCGGAGCAAAGGATTCCTTGCTTGCTAAGGTCCACTGTACATCAAGCTGGGCTGGGGGTCTTCCTGTGGATCAATGGAGAGGATTTAAGGCAGAAGCTTGAACTAGTTTTTCTAGTTCCAAGTCACTCTCCAGATTCTTCTGTGGGTTTACTTAGGCAGAAACCCTACCTGGACTTGTGAATGACATGGGGCTCTTTATTGCCCTAGATCCCTCGGGAGCCCCTGGAGAAGACAATTGTTTGGAAAGTGTTGCCTCTTATGCTTTTCCTTTTTTTTTTAATATAAAAGAGGAATTATAGTCTTTGCACCCTATAACCTCGGACATCTGCCAAGTTTCCTTAGTAGCATTTTCACTTGAAAATGAGCCTTTCTCCTCCTGAGCCAGTAGGGTGTTTCTTGTACCAATAGTGGAGTTTGAAAAACCAAAACTCTCAAGCCTGGTTATACCCCTGGGTTTTTTGTGTCTGACACCCCAAATGTATACATCACCTCCCAACCAACTTACAGAGAAACTGGAAAAGCCAGAAAGAAATAAGAGGCAATCATTTTGCTCATTTTTCAAATTGATAGCATTGCTTTAAAAAAACATGTTGGACTTTGAAATTTATTTGAAATTCTATTTTTTGTTATTATGAAATGATACACGGTCATTAGAGAATTGGGGAATCTTAGACTGGGCAGACAAGCCAACCTTCGCCACCAGCCCACACTCAAGGAGGTGCACACAAACAACACTGTAGGACGGTAACGGGCCCTATGGGTAGTCTATTCAACATCCGTTCTCTTCGTTTTTCCTAAGAGGTCCCTGATTTTGTGCTGGCATCCACTCTGGACAAGTGTTTTGAGATTAATTTGTCATGGTGGCCATTTCCCTCCCGGCAGGTGTCTTGGACCCAAGTCTGGGATGTAATTATGGCCATGACGTAAGAAGGCAGATGTCTGCCGAGGGGCTCCTGGGGAAGGTTTCCTTCCTCCTATGTGAGATGCACAGAAGGAGATGCCCGTCTGCTCTTCTTCCTGGGGACGAGACAGGATGCCTGGAACCACAATGGGACAATGAAGCAGACGTGGGGAAGAGAATTGAGCCGGGAGAGTTGGAAATGGAGCCGAAGCCCAGTGAGGGCCTCAGGCTTGCTCTGCTTCTGCTCTTCTTATGGGACAGAAGATGCTCCCACATTTTAAGCCGGCTTGAGCCATGATTCCATTTCTGTAGTGAAAAGCATCAGAGCCGAGTAGCCAGCGTGTTCCCGCATGCACGCGTCATGGTCTAGCAGCCCACCGACCGGATCCTATTAGGAACATTCCTACAGTCAAACGAAGATGGGCTGATTTAGCTGCTGCTGCAAGGTCCCAGGGGAGAGGAGCCTTTGGGAGATACTTGGGAAGGGGAGGATGGAGGAAGCTGGATTGTGCTGGATGATCCTAGGGAGGGATGCGAGAAACGGGCCAGTAATGGGCCTGTTCTGGACGCTGTTGAAAAGATGGGCCATTTGGCAACTATCTTAACAATGGAAGCAGGATCCAGCTGGAGTAAAGCAGGGTTGGAACAGACACTGAGGAGTTGTCAGTCACTCATGTAAGAGAGAGGGCTGGTGCATTATTTTTATGGGCACCATGTGGAGCCTCATCTGCAACCTACTCCCAGCACTGTTTATGTTCTGTTGGAAACGTTGTGTCTGGTTGTCAGCGAGGCTCATTTCAGCGAGGCTCATTTCACTTTCGCTGGCTGTAAGAGAAATATATATCTAAAACCTGAATGAAAGGATGGGCCCCCCCATCATCCGTTCTCCATGCAATGTGACACTCAAAGACACAGTCTCCCAAGAGTAATTAAAAACAGCTGACGTATTGTTTTTGGTCGATGCAAAGGGTACATGAGAAATATATACATAAATCAACCCACATGCAAACATTTTAGAATTATTGTTCAATGAAATGAGAACAAGGAGGAAATCTAGCGCATCCTGGAATATATGGATATGTAGTACCTTATAGGAAAAATATCCTGGCAGCTGATGGAATTCTTCACTCATATCTAGGCTTCTTTGTGTCATAAATCAGTGCTTCCGAATTCTGAGGTCAACCCAGGCAGGCTACACAAAAATCACCCACGTTGCTGATGAAAACATCTGGATTCCCACATCCTTCCTCACCTGACATTGATTCAGTTGTTCTCACCTAGGAACCTGTGTTTTTTAACAAGCCTGTGAGATGGTTATTTTTTTAAAGATTTATTTATTTATTTTGGGGGGGAAGGGGCAGAGGGAAAGAGAGAGAGAAAATCTTAAGCAGACTCCGAGCATAGCGTGGAGCCAGATGCGGGGCTTGATCCCATGATGCTGAGATCATGACCTGAGCCGAAACCGAGAGTCAGACACTTAACCGACTGAGCCACCCAGGCAGCCCGAGGTGATTTTTATATATAACCAGGGCTGGGGACAATCAGTATGGAGCATTAAGATCCCATCTCTCATCCTTTTGGTGTCTCTACCTCAAAGTCAAATCTCCTTTTCCTCCCATTTCAAGGAATCTGATTGGCTTGGCTTGGGGTCACATGTCCCACTCCTGGGCCATTCACTGTGGCTCGTGAAACGGGGCACTATGATTGGCCAGATCTGGATCTTGAGCTCTTCTTCTCCAAGATCACGAGATACTGAGCTGGGATGTTGTGATTGACGGCTATGCTGAATCATAGGATGGATCCACGCAGAAGTGTTTCCCCACAGGAAGTGGTAAGGGCCACGCGGGGCACGCCATTCCAGGAATGCCTGAATCTTATTTTAGGTCAAGAGGCAAAGGCACATTAAAAGTCGGCTTCATTGTATTAACTGGGCTTTTGGCAAAACTCGAAGGCAGGCTGTTAATAAATAGAGCTGTATCTCTTGGCTTAGCGGTGAAGATGAAGGACAGGGTAGCCTTTCCTCTCTTGCCAACCACCCAGTCAGCTTTCACGTGGCCGCCAGGACTGAGTCCTGCCAAGAGATGACACAGCAAGGATGAGAACTTGAAAGTTAGAACTGCTGGGGTCAGAGCTGTCATCTTAAGTGACAATGACCTGGCCGTTCAGTAAATCATACTCAGTGTCTTAGAATTTGACCGAATCACACTTATGTCTTCCTCCCTGAAGAACAGGAGGGAGGAACTATAAGATTTCCAGTCGAAAAATCCCAGGGAAGGGCTCTGATGGGTCCTGTGGAGCAGACAACCAGAGGGAACTCCAATATGCCCACTTGCCTAGAGAGTTTGGGGTACATAAATGACTCTTCCAAGTACCTCCTTACTCATTTCCAGACGCTGTGACATAATAAATATATATTTGGTCTCTGTCCCTATTTCCAGGCACGGAGCTCCCGAAATCCTTGGCATCTCCAAAGTGATGTGTCTTTTTGTATGGAAATGAGATGACTGGAGAAGGTGGGGAGCTCCTGGGTCGCCTCCGGAGGGATGCTGGCTGCCAGGGTAACCAACTTTGTGCTTGGAGGGTCCATGCTTTCAGCCCCAGCCCCTGACCCTTAGGGAGCAGAGAGGGGCTGGAGGTAATCACACTAAAGGCCAGTGATTTACTCAGTCCTGCCTAAGGAATGGCACTTCTAGAAAAAGTCCTGAACAGCAGGTTTTGGGAAGCTTCCAGGTTGGTGAAACTGTGGAGGTGTTGGAAGTGTGGCAGGTGTGGGAAGGAGGTGGCAGGTGTGGAGAGGACACGGAGGCTCTGCGCCTTTTCCCCGTACTCTGCCCTAGACATCTTTGCTATCCGGCTGCCCCAGATTGTATCCTTCATAAGAAACTAGTAATCTAGTAACTACACTCTTTCCCTGAGTTCTGTGAACCTTCTGGCAAATGATTGAACCTGAAGGGCAGGTCATGGGAACCCTAATTTATAGCCAGTGGGTCAGAGGTACTGGATGTCCAGCATCTGAAGTGGGGGACAGACTTACAGGGTTGAGCCCTGAACCCGTGGGGTCTGCTCTAACTCTGGGAGTTATCGTCACAATAGAATTGAATCGTGGGCACCCAACTGATGTCCAGAGCATTGGAGAATTGGTTGATGTGGGAGCCCCCAACCCCCAATATATCTGGTGTGTGTAGAGTGTAGTAGTAGGAAAGAAACATGGTTTTTTACTTTTGGATGCTCTTCATTTCTCTCCTTTAAATATATTAAAGCCTTTATTTTAATATAAGAAAAAAACCTTTCAAAGAGTCTTGCAATAAGGACCGGAAGTAGGGATGGACACCCATAGAGCAAAGAGCATGAAATTATACTGATTGAGGCAAATTTCACTCACCTTTGTTCTCATTTTATTCACGTGTGGCTAAAAAGACAGTTTTGGTTGTTTGGTGAAATTGCCAGAGTGGTGACCTGGAAATGTAGCTAATACCTTTTATGTTTTGTTTTTGTTTTTTTTTTTCCTTTTTGGGAAGTTAAGATTTGTTCAAAGAGTATCTTCAGAAGCTCTTGCTTTGATCCAAAATGATTTTTTTTTTAAAGATTTTATTTATTTGACAGAGAGAGAGATAGCGAGAGCAGGAACACAAGCAGGGGGAGTGGGAGAGGGAGAAGCAGGCTTCCTGCGGAGCAGGGAGCCGGATGTGGGACTCGATCCCAGGACTCCGGGATCATGACCTGAGCCGAAGGCAGACGCTTAACGACTGAGCCACCCAGGCGCCCGATCCAAAATGACTTTATTTATTTATTTATTTATTTTTAAAGATTTTATTCATTATTTGACAGAGAGAATGAGAGAGAGAGAGCACATGAGAGGGAGGAGGGTCAGAGGGAGAAGCAGACTCCCCGCCGAGCAGGGAGCCCGATGCGGGACTCGATCCCGGGACTCCGGGATCATGACCCGAGCCGAAGGCAGTCGCTCAACCGACTGAGCCACCCAGGCGCCCCCAAAATGATTTTAATTAAAATAACCATAACAGGGCTGCCTGGCTGGCTCCATTGGTAGAGCAGGCAACTCTTTTTTTTTTTTTTTTAATTTTTTATTCTTATGTTAATCCCCACACATTACATCATTAGTTTTAGATGTAGTGTTCCATGATTCATTGTTTGTGCATAACACCCAGTGCTCCATGCAGAATGTGCCCTCCTCAATACCCATCACCAGGCTAACCCATCCTCCCACCCCCCTCCCCTCTAGAACCCTCAGTTTGTTTTTCAGAGTCCATCGTCTCTCATGGTTCGTCTACCCCTCCGATTTCCCCCGCTTCATTCTTCCTCTCCTGCTAGCTTCTTCTTCTTCTTCTTCTTTTTTTTTCTTAACATATATTGCATTATTTGTTTCAGAAGTACAGATCTGAGATTCAACAGTCTTGCACAATTCGCAGTGCTTACCAGAGCACATACCCTCCCCAATGTCTATCACCCAGCCACCCCATCCCTCCCACCCACCCCCCACTCCAGCAACCCTCAGTTTGTTTCCTGAGATTAAGAATTCCTCATATCAGTGAGGTCATATGATACATGTCTTTCTCTGTTTGACTTATTTCGCTCAGCATAACACCCTCCAGTTCCATCCACGTCGTTGCAAATGGCAAGATCTCATTCCTTTTGATGGCTGCATAATATTCCATTGTATATATATACCACATCTTCTTTATCCATTCATCTGTCGATGGACATCTTGAGAGCAGGCAACTCTTGATCTGAGGGTCGTGAGTTCAAGCCCCATGTTGTGTGTAAAGATCACTTAAAATAAACCAAAACAGCCATGACAGCCAAAAAGGGAAAAGCAGACTGACAGTTCCTGAAATTCTGCAGGTAAGAGAAGGAGGGTTAGGAGTGGGGACTGCCTGAAATGCACAAGTTTGTCTTGAAGTGGCATCTTAGGAACGTAGATGATGTGCTTATTTGGGGTGCTAATCAGATGGGGAGGTGGGAGATGACCCCCAAGTGCAATGGCCAAACACAATATAGCACTTAGGTTTCCCGTGTACTCTGTAAATATGAACTCGTTTAAACCTCAGAACCACCCCGTAAGGTCGGTCCTTGCAACCTCTCAGATCACGCAGCTAACAGGATTCCTATGACCACGAAACCACGATGCCCTCCAGCCCCCTTGCCTTCAGAGAGGCTCAGATTCTGGATTTGGGCTCACTGGCTGGGCAAGCCCGGGCGCTTACCTTCTTTGAGCCTGGGTTCCCCACCTGCAGAACAAGGGTCCTTCCCGAGTTATGGGGACGCCCACAGAGCCCCTGACTTTGGTGCTCCACGGAGGGGACTTGTGATGGCTGTTACTGACTTACAGCCTTGGGCCAAGATTCCCTTACTGCTGCCCCTGCCGCCCGAGCCCGGCTGGGGATGGGGCTCCATGCCAGAGCACACCTGCCAGAGTCCCGGCCCGCGCAGAGCCTGGCCGTGTTTGGCAGGATGGGCTAAGTCACTCCGGGAGCTTCTCTCCTTCAAGCCCCCTGACATTCAGGAATCTTCCTCTTTGCTCCTCTTTGTCCTTCCCACCTCCCTTCTGCCTTCCCTTTCTTTTTCTTGAAATACCCTAAGTCAGTTGATGCCTCTTCCCAAGTACGTCACTAAGCAGGCGGGCAGTGCGAGCCGAGTTGGCACAGTGCGGGATTAAGGAAGGATTAAGGCCCTTTGTCCATTACTCATCTCCTCTCTGCAGAGACAAGACCTGAAGGATTGCTAAAGAATTCCCTTGGTAACTACTTTCTCCAGGCCTTGTTTGGATTGCCTCTGGCTGGGTGGAGCTCCCCCTGCGTGCAGCTTCGCAGGGAAGGGAGCCCAGGGCTGCCAACGTCGGGGTGGGTGAGCCAGGGCATTTGCATTGGGTTGGGTCTCCACTCGAGGGCCAAGTCGACTCACCTCTGGGGCCGGTTGCTTCAGACCTCGGAGACAAGCCACATCACGCCCCGAGATTGAATCCCCACTTCCAGCGCCCAAGGGTGTGGTCCTGTGGTCATCCCAGCCCACTCCTCCTTTCGTGTTCCCTTCCCTTGTCGCTCCTGCTTTATGGAGGAAGCGCATAACCTGCTCTTGCATAAGCTGGTCCACGGTGTCCCAGCTCCCGCCCTCTCCACCTCCTCCAGGACAGCAAGTCTTAATTCTCTCTCCGCCTCCTGACTCATCCCGCCCTCCCTCTGCCTTGTATCTCATCAGCCACAGAGCTGCTCCCATATTAGCAAGAGCAGAAACCCTCTGAGCTCTGGGTGCCCCGCCAGCGTCCATCCTCCCTTCCCTGCCTTCCTTCAGAAACGAGCTTCTCTGCGCCCATTGCCTCTGTTCCCGCAACCCCCACCCATTCTCCCGCCCACTTCGGCCCCCCGAACTCGCTCCTGCCGGGGCCACCGGCGCCCAGGTTCCACTACACAATGGACACCTTCAAGTCCTCTGTCATGGGGCTTCTTAGCTGCACTTGACCCAGCTGACCGCTGTCTTCTTCCAGAAACTCCCTCCCTGCTTTCCTTCTGACATGTTCAAGGTTTTCCTGCCTCCTCCCCGGCCTCCTCCCTGCCTCCTTCCCCACCTGCTCTCTCAGTGTTGGGTCTTGCAGAGCTGGACTCTTGGGGCTTTCCCCATGATCTAGGGGCTGGGGGCTCCCACGCCTATCACTCCCCCACTGACACCCCCAAGTGAACGTCTCTCGGACATTCCACATCCCACGTGTCCAGAACGAAGCTCTTCCTCCCCAGGCTTCCTCACTGGCAGGACTGCACAGCCCTGCAGCCCAGAGGCCCGAGCTGTCATTCCTGGTTCCTTCACTCCCCCACCTCCCTGAAGCCCTCCCAGTCCACCTCCAGCTGCCGTTCTGCTCCACAGATGTCCCTCAGGTCCCAGGCCCTTCACCCCCACTTCGCTACCCTATCCACCAGCAACTCCTACCTGTAGGGATCCTACCCTGATGATTGCCCTGCTGCTGCTGAGATCTTTCTAGAATGAAAATGGAATCAGTCAGTCTCTTGCTTAAAACCATTTCATGCTCCTTACTGCTCATTGCGGTTAAAGCGAAGTCTGACCTCCTGAAGCCGTGACACAACCCTTCAGAGCCTGGCCCCTCCCTGCCTCTCTCACCTCCCCTGCCAGGGTGCCCTCCAGGGCCCAGAGTCAGGGACAGGTGCTCAGATCCCGGAATGTTCCTTCCCCTCCAGGCCTTTGTACTTGCTACTCCTTTCTTGGGTACCCGTCCCTACCCTACCCTAGTCCCCACTTCTGGTTAGCTCCTATTTATCCCTCTGTCCTTGGCTTGGCTTAGATGTCATTTCCTCCAGGAAGCCTTCCCTGACTCATCCTCCCCAAAAAACGAAATGCAATCAGACCAAAAAACTGAGTCATAATCTCCTCTCTTCCCCGAGGAGAGATCAGGAAAGCTGTGTTTGCATAATAAGCACAGCATTTTTACTTGACTTCTTTGTTAGGGCTTAGCGGAAATGGGATAAGGTTAGTATCTAAATATAAATAATTCCACAGCACTAGAAAAACACAAATCTCTACCTGATATGTGAATCATGTGATCAGCTGATTGGGACTGATCATCAAAAAACGAAATAATCAAAGTAGAGACTGGATTAATGAAATCATTCTTTGCTCACATAAAAAGATACGTAACTGGGTTTTATAGAAACCAGGTTTTTCTTTCTTCCTGATGCGGTGGTCCTTTTATTCCAATGACATGTTATAGAATTGGTCTCTGCCTTTCACATGTTGAATCACGACAACCCCATCTTCTGGAATTTGAAACACATCTTTTTCTTTTTTTAAGATTTTATTTATTTATTTGAGAGAGAGACACACAGCGAGAGGGGGAACACAAGCAGGGGGAGTGGGAGAGGGAGAAGCAGGCTCCCAAGGAGCAGGGAGCCCGATGCGGGACTCGATCCCGGGACTCCAGGATCATGACCTGAGCCGAAGGCAGATGCTTAACCGACTGAGCCACCCGGGCGCCCCTGAACCACATCTTTGGCTAATTTCATTTCATTTGTATTATTACTGCCATTATTGATATTTGGGATGGCTTGAGACTCTAATGACAGAGGAGGCTGGCTAGAGCATAGTTTTGACACCCTGTGGCGTCACCACTGGTTGTATTGAAAGTGTTTGGCAACTAGAAGGGGCTGGATCAATACTGATGAATGAATGAATGAATGAGTGGAACAAGGGAATGAATGAAGGAACTCGGTTTTCTGTTCTTGGCCTCCGGTGGTTACTTTCAGCAGCACACACAGACCAGGTGTAGCTTCTGCTCCCTGAATCGCGGGCGTCCCGTGACGGGACGGCAGGGTTCCCAGAGCGCCTGTATCTCTCTTGTAGTGGTCAGAAAGTGTAGGAGGAGGGAGCAGGGCCCAGGTCTCACCCGACCTTATGGATTTTATTCTCAGTACAGGGAGAAGCCCTTTGGAAATGAAATATACCACCTGATCTGATTTCTTTTTGATTGTTTTTGTTTTTAAAAATATCATTGCAAATCTCTGGAAAGCCAGATCCAGGACTGGAGAAAGAAAGTCAATTATTAGCTGAGAGTGTCAACACATTTTTGTGACACCAGATGACTTCCCCCTCCCCCCTCCCCCCTGTCAACGGCAATGCCTTGAGTCAGCTTGCCATCTTGTGGTCAAACTTAGGGACCACACACTGCCCGTCCTACACTCCAGGGCCCCTGCAGTGGTGGAGACAAGACTTTGGACCCCAGTCTGTGATCCCACCAGAATCTTGGGTCTAAAGGTCTATGTTCAAGTCCACTCCCAGCCGTATGGCTGAAGAATTCAAGTTTCTCATCTGAATCGTGGGGACAGCAACACTCTCATCTCTCCAGTAAAGACCCAATGAGAAATAGGATTTTCGTTATCATAGGCTTTTGGAAACGCTCCTGATGGTGGTTGATGGGTATAGTTTTTCTGAGGGCGAAATCTGTCTTCAGTGTTACCTAAAAACAAGAAAATAAGATGCCTAGGTGGTTTGGATGTTTTGTCCTGGAAGGGATTTGGGCATCGTTAGGGTGACCTTATTTAAAGAGGAAGAAACAGACTCAGGGAGAGAGCAAAGTAGAAATCCAGACTCTTCCAGGCTGGCACTGCAGAATGTGGACTCACTGCTCCCCTGGCTTCAGCGAGGATGCGAGGGCAGAAGTTCCCACGTGGGCGCTCGGAACAGGGTTCAGGAACCAGGCCAGTAAGGACAGAGACCATGGAGGTCATGGCTCTTTGGAAGGCGAGTCCTTCTTTGTGTTGATGAGGAGGCATCCACAGAACCTGAGCGGGGCTCCGGGCTCCAGGTGCGCAGAATTTGTGGCATGGAGTAAAGCTTCTGCCCCACACCTGCTTGTGCTCTCTCTCACTCTCTCTGTCAAATAAATAAATAAAATCTTAAAAAAAAAAAAGAACCACATTGCCTTCTCTCATCCACCCAGCCCCCACCTGCTTGAGGACCCAGATGAATGAAGCCTCCAAAGTTAGGAAGGTACAAAGTGTGAACGTCTCTGGGGATTTCTTCCTACCCCCCCTTAACAGTATACCCCTGGGAAAAGGACTAGGGGCATCCCTTGCTGGAAATACCCCAGCTCCCTGAGGGATGATGGCAACCTCATCATTTAATGAAAAAAATCTGCCCCTAGAGTCCTGGGAGAGCCTGAGGAGTGGGTGGGGCCGGGGAGCAGATGCCATCTGAGGCTCCTTGCCCCTGAACCCCCAACAGAGGTAGGTCCCAAACCACACATTGACCTTCCCCGAGCATTTGGCTGCTGGGCTACCCAGCGTCCCAGCCTGAGCCTCGCGTCATCCCTGCACAGTGTCCTCAACGGGAAAGTCCCCATTTGACTGCCATTGTGTGTTTCCTCAGAAGGACTTCAGACTAAGCAGGGACATCAGTGACCTCAGGAGGCCTTCCACAGACAGCAGACTGGTTTTCAGTGGATGAACGCATGATGAATGATGAATTTGGGTGTTTTCTTTCCAGTTCCCATCGTCTCCAGGTTCCTTGGAACTGGGGGGCATCTTTTCTCTGCCCCAGTGCCTTATGTCTGTCTCGGACCACGCCCATCTCTGCTGGCCAGTTCAAGTTCGTGGGGTCCAGGCACAGACACGGACAGGTCAGCTAGTGCCACCCCACAAACTGTAAGTCATATTGAAAGGCACACACAGCGTGCATGTAAAATATTGTCTTTGGTGTAAATGAGAAAAAAAAAAATTGCACCTGAGTTTTGCTAGGAACAAATCTCTCGCTTTGTCCTTGGGTTTCGAATTTTATGATGTTTCTATGTAACACTATAGAAAGAAAACCAAGAACATCCTATATGTTTGTGGAAGTTTGAAGACATTCCTGAGTTGCATAGGAAATCATAATGTCAATGAGAAAATATTACGACAGCATGACAATGAAAACCTGACCTCGTTAGCCCTGTGGATGCAGCTAAGGTGATACCTACAGGGAAGGAGACGGCCCCACATGCACGTAAATGAGTTAAATGTCTAATTCAACAAATTAGAGGAAGAACATTGGGGTAAACCCAAAGAAAATGGGAGGAAGAGAATGAAAAAATAATAAGAATTCATTAGAATCAATTCAGAGTACCAACAAACCAAAAGTTGGCTCTTCAAAAATAAAAACAAGTAGATAAAACGCTGATGATAGTACTTACAGGTTAAAAAGAAAATATACATTTTAGGAATGAAAAGAGGAGCAAATGTACCAGTTAGAAAATAAGAGAACACTTTGAGGCAGACTTATACCCACATGTTTGAAAATTTAGAGGAAACTGACAATTTTCTGGGAAACTAGAACCTTCCAACATCCCCTAAAGGGACCTCGAGAGACCTGTATCCATCACATTACTGTCTCCACCTGTCCCAGCAGTCTAACACTCAGCCAGGGGACACTCCACAGGACCCCGATGATTTTGCAGGAAAGTTCTACCAAAACCTAGATAATCTCTATATGGCTCCAGAGGATTAAAAAAAAAAAAAAAGAAAGAAAACTGCCCATCTCATTTTCTGAGGCTAGATTTATGTTGGTACAATACCAGAGAAGAAACTTTAAGAAATAAAAACTATGTCCGGCGGCGCCTGGGTGGCTCAGTCATTAGGCGTCTGCCTTGGGCTCAGGTCATGGTCCTGGAATCCTGAGATCGAGCCCCGCATCGGGCTCCCTGCTCAGCGGGAAGCCTGCTTCTCCCTCTCCCACTCCCCCTGCTTGTGTTCCCTCTCTGGCTGTCTCTCTTTCTCTCTGTCAAATAAATAAATAAAATCTTAAAAAAAAAAAACATATCTGATACCATTTGTGAACGTAGATTCAAAAGTCCTCCCTAAGTGTCATCAAGTCAAATGGAACTGAAGGTGTAGGACATACATGGGGATGGAGCCCTCCTGTGGCGGCCCTTGTAACAGGGTTGGGTGACAGCCCTGCGGGGCTTGGTGTCCAACTAAGGGGGGTGTCTGAGAGCCAGGGCCTGGGGTTCAGGGGATGTGCTGCACACAGGGGATTGGGAAAATAAGTAAATACGCTGAGAATCACAGGATCCATGTTTCTTCCTATTAGTATTAGAGAAAAGAGGTCCAAATATGGAAGGAGGGAATGCTAGAATGAATCCTATGAAACTGACTTAGAACTGCAAGGATTGATACGAATGCATGGTTTTCGATACAGATGTAGAAATAAATACAGTTGTAAATATTCATACATGCATGCACATTTCCTATCCTTGTCCACTGAGAGGGCCTGGGAGCAGGGACACCCTGGTAGCCGTGAGCACACCTAGCAACCAGATCTTGGTTTCTAAATTCTGTTCTGCACTAAGAGGAAGCAGGACTCCATAGAGAACTGCATGGTCCTAGGGCTGGGGCAGGAGTAGAACAAGATGATCCTGGAATGTCTTTTCATGCTACAAAGTAAGGAGGCGCTCAAAGTCTTCAACTTCAAAATAAACAGATGAAGATCGATTGAATCAAAGAGAATTTCTGAGGGTCCAGCAGGATTTTGGAATGGGACCCACGTTATTCCCACAGGGGTCTGCCTTTTTGGTCGCCCACCTGGGAAGCTGGCCCAGCTGGAGGCTTATGGCTCGAGTCCCATATTCTCATTTTATTTTATTTTTTAAAGATTTTATTTATTTATTTGAGAGGGGGGAGAGCATGAGCAGGGAGAGGGGAGAAGGGAAAGCAGACTCCCCACTGAGCAGGGAACCCAATGTGGGGCTCGATCCCAGGACCCTCAGATCGTGACCTGAGCCAAAGGCAGACAATCAACTGAGCACCCAGGGTCCCCCCATATTCTCATTTTAAAGCTCTGCTTTATTGAGTTATTTTTATTTTTCCAAATGGAACTCCCTGTGATTTATTGGATAACCATTTCTCACTGATAGAGAAATGATACCTTTTATCATACAAAAAATCTATGAGTATATTAAAGCATTCACTCCCTCCTCCAATTTTTTGTTTATCTTTGAACTAGGACCATATTTAGTTGTTTTCAGAAAAATCTTGTTCTCAGAATAACATTAAAAATAAGTGTCTTTAGGGATGCCTGGGTGGCTCAGTTGGTTAAGTGTCTGCTTTTAGCTCAGGTCAAGATCTCGGGGTCCTGGGATGGAGTCCCACATGCGGCTCCCTGCTCGGCAGGAGCCCGCTTCTCCCTCTGCCTGCCACTCCCCCTGCTTGTGCTCTCTCTCTGACAAATAAATAAATAAAATCTTAAAAAAATAGTGTCATTATTTCAAAAATGTTCCACGACGCTGAAGCACGCAGTCATTTCCCACGCTGCACCCACCCAGGCCCAGGCCCCAGAGGCAGAGAGGTCTGGGTCCCGGCTGGTGGCAGGGTTAGGGAGCAAGTGCCCAGCCCAGCGGACAGGCCAGCATTTCAAAGGCAGTCGGGGACCAGGCCTGGGGCGGTTCGTATCTTTTCTCCACGGTTCTGGGTGGTCCTGAGCCTTCCTCTGGGGCGGGGTGGGGGGCCAACGTGCGTGAGCACCTTGCTCCACCAACCACACGGGGCTGTGCATGCTCTGCGTGCCTGGCCGGCTCCCTGTGCCCACACACACGCACACGCACACTCACGCGCACACAAGAACACTCGCACACGCACACTCACACGCGCGCACAAGCACACACTTGAGCACACGCACACACGCGCGTGCACATACACACATTCACACTCGCACGCACTCACACGCACACACAAACACATGCACACGTGCGCACACTCTCACGCGCGCACACACACATACACACACACGCATGGCGCTGCCTCCCCAGTACCTGGGAAGGGGCTCACCCCCATTGGCGAAAGCGGCGTTGAACCCTAGACTGAGCGCAAGGCCACGTCCAGAGCCGGAAACCGCCAGAGTCGGAGAGGAGGGTCAGGGCCACGGCTGCAGCTCCCTCGGGACCTCTCAGGTCAGAGGCTCCAGTCTCTGGGGCAACTCGGGAGGAAGGTCTGGGCCCTTCTCCAAAGTAAAAGGAGCCCAGGAGGGCGCCTGGGTGGCTCAGTTGGTTAAGCGACTGCCTTCGGCTCAGGTCATGATCCTGGAGTCCCGGGATCGAGTCCCGCATCGGGCTCCCTGCTCGGCGGGGAGTCTGCTTGTCCCTCTGACCCTCCCCCTCTCATGCTCTCTCTCTCGCTCTCATTCTCTCTGTCTCAAATAAATAAATAAATAAAATCTTAAAAAAAAGGAGCCCAGGAATGCCAGGTTTTGCATTGCTATGTCAGGGCCTTCACAGCTTCCAGAAGCCCATTTTTCCCTCTTCTAGAAATGTGTGTGTGTGTAAGAGAGTTTCCTGAAAATCCACTTGTAGAGTTTGCTTCTTTTTCTGTGGTCTTGGAACTTTGGTTTCAACCCCCTAGCATTATTATCCACCCCCATTCCTGCCTTTCTCTCCTTCTCCTCAGTATTTTGTGCAATCTACGGAACAAAGAAAAGGGGGCAGCGGAGAAAGGGGAGGGGGAGCAGGAGGGGAAGGGGCAGGAGGAGGGAAACTCAGCACCCCGAGTCCTCTTCCCGGCCGCCTGGCCTGTGTGTCCTTCCCCACCTTGCTTGCTGCCCGGACAGATGCATTCGCCACTTCGAAAGACATGCCATGGGCCCGGGGGTGTTATTTTGTCAAGAGACACAACTGACTGCGTGGGTTAAGACACGAAATGCCGGAGGATGAGCTATGTGCCAGTGACATACAGCGACAGTGTAAGGGAGAAGAGCCGGGCGGTCTGCGGCCCCACCGCCCAGAATGCGCCCGATCTCGTCGGATCTCGGAAGCCAGGCAGGCGGGGCCGGCCGGGTGAGGACTTGGAGGGGAGACCGCCTGGTTATCCGAGTAACTCACGCTCTTTCTCTACTTGCTCCTGAGAAGATGAACAAGGAGCAATCCCTCCATTCCTAACCTCAGTGCTGAGATGAATGTATTAAGCACCTACTATGTGCCAGGCACTGAGTAGGCTTATTACACCTTAGCTGTCATTTGATCCCCAGAGGAACGTTACAAGGCAGTTACTTATATCATCCTCATTTTATAGATGAAGAGACCAAAGCTCAGAGAGTTACTTAGTAACACAACCAATGTCGTTGCCCAGCCTTGTAGCGTCAGGGGAGGGATTTGAACCCAGGTAATCTAGCTCCAGAGACTGCAGGCATCATCACAGTTTCTCACTCTTGAACGTCTTGCTTGTTTCCTATGGTGGCTGTAACAAAGTTCCACCAACTCAGTGACTTAAAACAACCCGGATTTATTCTCCAGTTCTGGAAGACAGAAATCTAAAATGAGGGGAGCCTGCTGGCTCGGTCGGTAGAGCATCCGACTCTTGCTCTTGGGGTTGTAAGTTCGAGCCCCACGTTGGGCGTAGAGATTTCCTAAAAATAAAATCTTAAAAAAAAAAAAAAAAGTTGGCAGGGCTCCCTCTGGAAGCTTTAGGGGAAAATCCATTTCTGTGCCTTTTCTAGCTTCTAGCTGCCACCTGCATTCTTGGCTCAGGGTCCCTGACGCCATCTTTTTTTTTTTTTTAATTAAAGATTTATTTTATTTATTTATTTTAGAGAGAGAGAGCACAGGAGTATGAGTAGGGGTAGAGGGAGAAGATCTCAAGCAGACTCTGCACTGAGTGTAGACCCTGACACAGGGCTTGATCTCACGACCCTGAGATTGTGGTCTGAGCTGAAACCAAGAGTCAGATGCTCAACCGACTGAGCCAGCCAGGTGTCCCTCCCTGCCTCCATTTTTAAAGCCACCAGCCTCTGATTCCACTACACCATCTATGACTGACTCTGATCTCCTCTTGTAAGGATCCTTGTGATGACACCAGGCCCACCCGGATAATCCAGGATGATCTTCCCATATCAAAATCCTTACCTTAATCACATCTGCAAAGTATCTTTTGCCATGAAAGGTGACATAGTCCAGGTTCCAGGAATTTGGATGTGAATGGCTTTGGGGGGCCATTATTATGTCCACCACATTTAGTGATTTGTATTTAGGAAAATAACAAAAAACATTTTTAAATGCCTTCCTAGACTTTAATTCCACCAGAAAAACCTGTTTATCGGGCAAAACTGGGTTTATTAGACCTCCTGCTGTAAAGGACAACACCACTTCAACAGAGTCTCAAATTAGGGAAATTAGGGATGGTATTTATAGGGTTTTAGGGCCCTGGCTGGGGGATTTTGAAGCGGATCTTGCAAGGCAAGGAGCGGGTGGGGACTGGGCAGAGGTTCTGACATAAGAGCCTTGGAATGGTGAGCCAGGGAGGCGAGGTTTTGAAGTGAGAGCTGATGCATAATCTTATCTTCCAGGAGCAGGTATTTCCCGGGACAGGCAGAGAGGTGACTTTTGCTTGATCTCAGTATTGCTTAACAAAAGGATGATGTTGGTTTTAGTTCTCACTATTAACACTAATAATTGTTCCCATTTTTCCAAGTGCCTCCTACAGGCCAGACAACTTGATTCCCTTTCAGCAGTTCAACAACCCTAAAGGCAAGAATGTCAACCTAATGTCAGGAGAGCATAATACTTCCCTTCTTGGATTCGGGAGCCAAACGGTCCTGCATAAAAATCTGGGCTTCTTCCCCCACTTTCCAGGTGAATATGGGCAGGTGAATTCTCTGGGTGAGGCTCCATTTCTTCATCCGTAAATCGGGACAATACTTCCTGATCCAAGCATGAAGCCAGGAACACAGTGGCTCTGGCCAGGTACACACCATGTGTCCATGCGAATGGGGGGCCATGTACCCTGTTTGCCTGCAGGAAACCTGGTTTATGCCTACCCTCCTGGCTTCATTAGCAATCGTGCCCTTTTATTATTCTCAAAAGTGTTCCTCTGTAGATGATAAATTACATGGGCACAGCTCAATACAGTGAATCTCTGGTTATTATTCCTAATCTGTAGGGAAAGTTCAGAGAGGTCGAGTGACCTGTTTAAGACTACACTCTGGGGCACCTGGGTGGCTCAGTTGGTTAAGCGACTGCCTTCAGCTCAGGTCATGATCCTGGAGTCCTGGGATCGAGTCCCGCGTCGGGCTCCCTGCTCGGCGGGGAGTCTGCTTCTCCCTCTGACCCTCCTCCCTCTCATGCTCTCTGTCTCTCATTCTCTCTCTCGCAAATAAATAAAAAAATTAAAAAAAAAAAAAGACTACACTCTGAGGGGGCAGAATTTGGCCAATTACATAGTAGGTCAAGTGCTATTCCTTCTACCGGGAGTAGTCCCCCACCCCTAGCCCCACGCCACACCTTGTGACTATCCATTTGTGTGATTTTATATTAAATCCATCTTTCCTATTAGATCAGGAGCCCCATGGGAGCGCAGACCAGGTCTGTCTCATCCCGACTGTTAGCTTTTGTCCCCGAAAGACGAAAGACGCTTGTCATTTACATGCAAATGCTTAGCCCGCTGCCTGGGAAGTGTTCAAACTCTACACAGGGCAGCTTTTCCCTTCCAGAGACCCAAGCTCAAAGGTGCCGCCCCAAAGTTCTGGGACCCAGCCCGAAGGAGCGCACTCAGTCCCAGACTCGGGCTGCGCCCACCACTCGCCAGTGGCCTCCCCGTAAGGAAGCACCCAGGAATTGGTGAGTAACAGGGCATTCATCTCGGTCTCTATCCTTCCACCTGACGGGGCCCTGATAACCATCCACCCTCCACAGTCGGGCAGGCCCAGGAAGCGAGAGAAACTGCTCACGCACTGGCCTCTCTCAGGTATGGTTTCTGTGCTGGCCTGGGGCCTGACCCCAGTGTCCCCAGCAAACAGGATTTTTTCCTGTAATTACCATACCTTGGGCTTGGCCCTCACAAAGTTATCACCATCCAATCAGATGGGAGTTTTTGGCTCTGATAAACTAGTGTCTCCTCTTAATAGTAACAGATGTTAAGGAATGCCTTTGTCTGGTCTTACCTGTGGGGCTCTTTTACTCCGAGGAGGAAATGAACCCACATCTGTATGCACTTACTTAGGGGATATATGGCTCCAGTATTCAAACTTCAGCCACTATGGAGAATTTTTAAACACCATCTAAAATCTGAGCCGACCCCGTGACTCAGCAGTTTCAGTTCCTGGAACCTCCTCTGCCGAAACACTCGAGACCAACAGGTGTGCACGAGGATGCTCCTTTTATCTCCCTTTGTAATAACAGGAAAAACTGGAATAACCTTAGGTCCGTTAAGGGGGAAGGGGCTAATGGCTGCACATCAAGGTATATGCACACAATGGAGGGCCGCCCGGCGCTAAATGTAAGGAGGCCCGGGGAGGGTACCATCCCAGGTGGAGTGCAGAGAACAAAGCGAGTGTTGATGTTGGACTGTTGCGCATTGATATTCATATAACTGCCCAGATGAGGGCCTAGAAATGCAAATCCGTTGAGTCTGTTACCTCTGTGGCATGAACAAAAGGGATTGTATTCAAGGCGCCTTGAAAACATGGCACTGAAACAAACAGGAAGGTAGCAACCTTAAACTGGGGGGCCGGTGGGGGGGGGTGGGCGGGAGGGACAGGGAAGGGGGCAGGGGCGCTTAGCTCTGCTCAGTTCCACTGTGGGCAAATGCTGGTCTTACTAGCTCAGGGGCTTCCCGGGTCAAGTTAGAGTTGTTTTTTGTTTGTTTGTTTGTTTGTTTGTTTGCCGGGGCTGGGAAGCTGCAATAGGAAATTAAAATTACAATGAAAATTTCACCTAGACCCCTCCAAAAAAGCCTGAAAAGTCACCCCCAATCCCATTCTGAAGCAGGTGAGAGGTCAAACCAGGTCAGGCGCTGCTGACCTTTGGATGTTTGGAGTGTCCCTGGACTCCGCCCACTAGTTGCTTGCAGCACCCCCCCACCCCCACCACAAGTCGTGACAAACACAAAAGTCTCCAGACATTGCCAAATGTCCCTTGGGGCCCAAGTCGCCCCCACTCCTACCCCCTGAGAACCACTGGACAGGTTTCCTAGATCCTCCTGGTTGGCATCTCACGATGGCAACTACTAGCTTCACCCCACTCTCAAAAATGCCCTGTCTGATAAATCATATGAGCACCCTGACACTTGGCCTCCAGGTCCCTTGGGTGATAAAGCACCAGTAATAACACTGTGGGCCCGAATCAGATGCATTTGTAGCTCAATTGTCACCTTTCCTGAGATCTTCTTTTTCTTTTTCTTTTTTTTTTAAAGATCTTATTTATTTATTTGAGAGAAAGAGTGAGAGAGAGAAAGAGCACAAGAGGGGGGAGCGGGAGAGGGAGAAGCAGACTCCCCGCCGAGCAGCGAGCCCGATGCGGGACTCGATCCCAGGACCCAGGGATCATGACCTGAGCCGAAGGCAGTCGCTTAACCAACTGAGCCACCCAGGCGCCCGCGCCCGTCATTCTTATTCCCATGGTCCACTTGTATTTTCCAACTTTTCCTCGAGGCCAGAATAAAAACTGGGAAGCTGTGGGCAATGGGCAAAGCCCTGTAAGGTATTTGAATGAAATTCTTCTGAGAGGCTATCAGCCAGTTCTGGATTGTTCCACTTGAACATAATTTTTTTTTTTCGAGATCTGACCACTGCTGGAGAGGGGGTTTCCCTTGCCACTCTATGAATACGCATTGAGGGCTCGAATGTTCCAGGGACTGAGGTAATCCTTAGGGACACCGTAGTGAACCAGTGAACAGAGCCCCACCTCCTGGGGCTCTTACCTTGCAGTGGATGCCAGTGGGGTGTTGACATAGACCAACAGGCAATAAATAAGGAAACTGACAAATGAAACACTGCGAATTATAATAACTCAAATGCCCCCTGGAGAGGCCCTGGTGAAATGCCATCCAGTGACTGTCCCTGACCATCTCACCTGCCTATTCTTCTCCTGGGTTCTGGGCGGGTTCTGACACTCTATGTATCTGACTTATTTAGTTATTAGGTTCTTTCACCGGAATGGAAAATCTGCGAGGACAGGATTTGTAGGGGGTTTTTTGTTCACTGCTGAATCCCAAATGCCTGGAAGAGTGCTGGGCACATAGCATATGCTCCATGAATATTTGTGGAATGCATGAATGCAGAAGAGACAGCTCAGGGCAGAGATAGGGAATCACACGGTGAGAGACCTCGTGGACCCAGGTGGCCCGGGAAGGCCAGCTTGAGAAGATGACACATATGACTCACACCGGTCCGAGAATTAGTCAGGCCTTCTCCAGGGCCTGTGCCCCAGAAACGTGGACGCTGAGCTCACCACAAAAGTGAGTCCCTCCTTAAGGTCGAGGCTCCCACTTTGGATGCTCACCAAGGGCTTTGCAGACATTGCTTTTCACTTCTCCCTCCCCCCAAACTCCAAGAGGTTGAGAATGTCATTTCTGTTTTAGATGTGTGGAAACTGAGGCACGGAGAGGTTAGGTCACTTGCTAGTGAGGGCCGAAAATGGGAAACTGCACCTGTTATGTGTTGTTTCAGCTTTGTTTGCTACAAACATGTCCTTGTGGTGATAATACAGATTATTCCAATGTTTTTTAGATTTTTAAAAAAGATTTATTTATTTATTTGTCAGAGATAGAGAGAGCGCACAAGCAGGGTGAGCGGCAGGCAGAGGGAGAAGCGGGCTTCCTGCAGAGCAGGGAGCCCTATGCAGGGCTCGATCCCAGGACCCTGAGATCATGACCTGAGCCGAAGGCAGACGCTTAACGACTGAGCCACCCAGGTGTTCTTGGATTATTCCAATTTTTGATCAAAAGGAATAGAAGGTGGTTGCTAGTAGAAGGAAAAGCAGTCAACTCAGTGGGGGTTTGGTAAATGGTAAAACATGTCATTTCACATCAGTGGAGAACTGATCCTTTGAAATAATATTATTGCAAGACAAAAAAAAAAAGACACTTCATTCATTAGTCCCCAAGAAAGGACAGATTTGGCAAATTGGTAAATGCGTCAAGTAGAATCTCACCAGGAAAATGGTAGAAAGAAGAGAGAAGTGGTAACAGAAACACCGGGACGATGAAGAAAAAGACTGACCCCTTTCACTCCAGAAGGATTTCAAACGTAAACTATTTCAGGCATGAAGTAAGAAGAGGGAACATTACATACCAAGACTTCCTGCATGCTCAGCTCCCAGCTCCTGAAGGGGACACCGAGCCAGCGCTGAAACCCCTGGGGGCTCTCCACAACCCCACTCCGCCCAGCCTCCCTAAGGCAAACTGTCTGAATTTGGAGTTTTCTTCCCCTTCACGTTTTTATTCTTTTATTCTCTGTGGAGGTATTGATACGTCTTCTGCAGGTTTTAAAATCGGTATAAAAGCTATCATATTGGGCCCCTGGGTGGCTCAGATGGTTGAGCGTCTGCCTTCAGCTCAGGTCATGATCCCAGGGTTCTGGGATCGAGTCCCGCATCGGGCTCCCTACTCCTTGGGAGCCTGCTTCTCCCTCTGCCTCTCTCTCTCTCTCTCTCTATCTCTCATGAATAAATAAATAAAATCTTAAAAAAAAAAGCTATCATATTGATATGCCACCTTTTTTACATTGAGGTAAAAGTCACATAACATAAAATCCACATAACATAAAACCATTTTAACCACGTTAAATTGTACGATTCTGCGGCATGTAATACGTTCACAATGTGGTGCAAGTGTTACCTCTATCTCGTTCCAGAACAATCCATCACCCTGAAAGGGAACCCCAGACCCATAAAGCAGTCACTCTGTGGATTTGCCTATTTTGGATATGTCCTAAACATGGAATCATGTCATATGTGCTCTTTCACTTAACATGATGTTTTGAGGTCCATCCATATGGTAGCAAGTCTTCATACTTCATTCCATTGGATGCATGAGCCGCATTTGGTTTATCCATCTGCTGATGTTTCCACCTTTGGTTCTTGTGCACGGTGCTGCTATGTGCATTTGTGTACACGCTTTTGTTTGAATACCTGTTTTTAATTCTTGGAGGTGTATCCCTAGAAGTGGAATTGATGAGTCATATGGTGGCTGTATGTTCACCTTTTTGAGGAGCCTGCAAACTTTTCCCCATGGCTGCACCATGATGTGCTCCTACCAGCAATACATGGGGGTTCCCTGGTCTCCAATCCCCGACATCCTAGTGGATGTGTGAAAAGCTTTTGCAAACTTTTTCTTAGCAACGGTATTCCTTGACAGTGCCTGTGTTCATACATGTAGCTTAAGCACAGAAGCATGTGAAGCCTGGATAGAGTTCTGAACACGCCGCCCCCACGCACGCTGCTTTGGCATATTGATTATTTTGACCTGAAGGCACTTGAGAAACAGCGGATGCGGGCAGGGCTCCCCGACCTCCTCCTTTCTACCTAAAAACAGGCCATAAAATTTCCCATGAGAAAGGTGCCTGCCCTCCCCGTACTAGGAAGAGGAGAACATTCCGGAGACTGGGAATCCGTGCTGAGTTGGATCTGTTCAAACAAGCCCACAAACAGAACCTTATCTTCTGCTGGTCCCCCCCCCCCCAACCCGCCTATGCAGCTCCTAGTCACTTCCTGCAGCTTACAGCTGAAACCCTTCTGTCTTGCTACCTCCTGACTATCTTGTCCTTATTTCAAAGGTATAGAAGCTTCTTGCCTTGGTCCCTTCTTTAGGGCTTCATTCCCTTTCTGAAGGCCTCCATGGGCATGGAAAGATTTAATAAAACTCTTGTGCTTTTCTCCTGACCAGCTGCTTTATGTCAGGATAATTCTCAAGCTCAGCGGAGACCCTCCCGTCCGGCCTCAATGGTAGCTGACAGTGATGGACATTCAGTGGCCAGCGCTGTGCCCAGCTACCCATGTACACGGTTTCACTTACTGGTCATAGTGACCATGGCACCTTCGTGCTCCCCATGCAACAGATGCAGTGACTGAGGCAAGGAGCCAATCTGGAAATTTCCATTCGAAGAGGCAGTCTTGGCCTCTCACTCATTAATGATCATTTTTCTCCTAAAAATTTGCATCAAAACTAAAGCCTTTGTCTTAAGTTGTGTTTAAGTTAATGTTTCATCATCATCATCATCATCATTGTTATTATTTTACCGAACAGATTTAGGGAGAACAAATGCTGGCCTCCATCCTGTCCTCAGCATGGTGTGCTCCCCGGGTGGGTGACCGGACCAGTAATGGATGGAGTGAGCCAGGAAAGAGTTGGGTCTGAGCCCTGCTGCTGGGCATTAGCCCATTTACCTGAACTGGGGGCCCAGTGTGTGCAGACATTTACCCAGTAGTCTCCCATTGTCCCTCAATAGGACAAGCTCAGGTCCCTTTTAGCACACAGTCTGGCACAAAATAGGCCCTTACGGAAATAAGGAAGAGGAGACGGTCTCTGTACTCAGGGCAGCCAGGGCCTAGTGTGGAGACCCAGGAGCACTAAGGGGCTACTTACTGCCACCCCCCAAAAGTGGGAGCTTGCCTGAGTCTGAGCATCTTGGTGCAGAGGGAAGGGCATGTGCTAAGGCCATATCTGATGGGCTTTCATGTCCTTGTGTGTGTGTTTGGTCTTAGTTTTAATGAATTGTTTTTAGTTACAAAACCAAGATATGCCCAAGATCCAGATAAACTGAGGTACATGAGCACACAAAGGTAGAAAATAAAAGGCAGGCTCCTCCATCCTAGGTCATTTGCTTTCTGATTTCATTTCCTATGATTCTGTAAATTTTCAAGTATCTTTTTTAGCAGTTAATTTGCAAACAGTTGACCATACACCATAGCCCCATGCCTGGGGACCTCCTTTAGAAAGCTGAGTTCCATTCTCCATCAAAACTCTAGGAAGTATATCGAAAATATATCTGGCCCTTGTCCCCCCGCCCCCCTCACACACACACATCATCCAGCATCAAATCAGAATTCATGCATTGCATTATGTCTCCTGAGTTGCTAATGTAGAATAGTCTTCCATCCCATGCCCCTCACACCTGGTCAGGGGCCCTCACAATGTACCACACTGTGCTTGTCTCATTGTTCCCTGGTGGTGTCTTTAAATCCTTCCTTGTAAACTTGTAAATTGTAAACTGGCTGAGTTTGCTGGCTTAATGCTTAGATTCATGTTAAACTTATTTTTAATCAAGAATTCTTCAGGGTGGGACTCCTGGGTGGCTCAGTCTGTTGAGCATCTGCCTTCAGGTCAGGTTATGATCCCAGGGTCCTGGGATCAAGTCCCACATCGGGCTCCCTGCTCAGCAGGGAGCCCGTTTCTCCCTCCCCTTCTCTCTCTCTGTCTCTCATGAATAAATAAATAAAATCTTAAAAAAAAAAAAAGAATTTGGGGTGCCTGGGTGGCTCAGTTGTTAAGCATCTGCCTTCAGCTCAGGTCATGATCCCAGGGTCCTGGGATCAAGTCCCACATTGGGCTCCCTGCTCCGCAGGAAGCCTGCTTCTCCTTCTCCCACTCCCCCTGCTTGTGTTCCCCCTCTGGCTGTGTCTGTCAAATAAATAAATAAAATCTTAAAAAAAAAAGAATTCTTCATAGGTAGGATTGATATACATAGCAGATACAAATATAGGATGCCCTAAATCTGAATTTCAGATAAACAATACTTTTTTAGTGTAAGTTATGCCCTATGCAATTACATTTTTATAACCTGCCTCTACTAAAAAGGTATTTGTTAAAAAAAGAAAAAAAGAAAAGCATCCTGTATTTTATCTGGCAACCCTGCTGTATGCTCTGTAGGGCTCTTTGTACCAGCTACTGATGGGAGATGTGACCACTGGGTTACAATGGGGACTTCCAGGTCTCCCAACTGTCCATTCTGGAGTCGATCACATTAGGCACTGGAAGTGCAATATCAAAGATGACCCTTGTCCCCAAGGAGCCAACCACCAGGGTCTCTGGCCCCCTTTAATTCTTTTTTCTCCAATTTTGCAAAGTAAAATAAAAGAGGATATACCTGAAAAGATTTTAACACTTCCTCTAAAGCAAGCAAAATAGTGCGGTACCAGATGAACGTGTTAGGAGGCGGGTCAGTGAATCTATCTCTGAGGCATTAAATTCTGAAAGACAGATACGTAGAGCAAAACTAAGCTACGTGCGCAGAGTGACAGGGAAGGGATAGTGACCCATCGCGCTCTGCAGTGGGACTGTGGGTGGACCAAACTGATGGATCAAGAAATGGTGGGACGGATACTCATGGAGGGGGTGGTGTCCCAAGAAGCCTCTTTCGTTGGTGAGGGACTGATGTATGGAGATCAGTGTTAAAGAGAAGACCAAGGAGACAGGAAGAGATATGGTGTGAGGTCAGGGCCACATGTCTTAGATTTGTTTGGACTGAAAGCTCCCCAAGAAGGACACTTGAACTTTCTCTGTACTTAGACATGAGTGGATCACAAAGTCATTCCAAAACAGCAATGAAGAAGGCATTCCAGCCGTGGGGATGCTAGACACAGTGGGCCATCTGTTTTGCAAATCCGTAAAATACTTCAACATTTTAAAATGTAACAGTGAGGAGGTAGATGGCTTGGGGAATGGGGAAGTCAAGCCCTTATTTTCTGCATTTCTGTGCTATTCCCATTTGTTTTGGGGGGCAGGCATATGTCTTGCTTTTAATCATTAAAAATGAATTATTTGGGGCACCTGGGTGGCTCAGATGGTTAAGTGTCTGCCTTCGGCTCAGGTCATGGTCCCAGGGTCCTGGGATCGAGCCCTACTTTCAGACTGCCAGAAATTGCAAGCCCACTTCCAGGTCTGACCCCACCTCTTGCTCCCTACACCGGAGCTATACTCAGCCAGGGTGAGGGTCCTGCTGTCTGAGCCCGGCTCCCGAATGGGCTTCTTTCCATCCAGGTGTGCGCGGGAAGGGCGGTGCAGAGCCGCTGGCCGCTGGTGGGCGTTCGGGAGAAGTCTGCGGCAGGGACCGGCAGTATCTATTCAGCACTTGCTGCTGGCTCGTCTCAGGACTCACTTCACGAGAACCGGGGCCCTGTCACCTGCATTTCTCCCTTGTTCTCAGGTGTTGCAGACGCTGCCTGGGGGGGAACCCGGCTTTGAGAACCCCTGCTCCAGTGTCCGGGAAGATGGCCAACTGGGGGAACGGGGCTCCATCCCAGCAGGAGAGCAGAAGGACCTGTCTGGAGGCAGAGGCTGCACTTCAGCTCTCTCCTGGGCCGCTGCCCACTGTCGTTCCCACGAGGGGGGAGGGGTCCCTGCATTTTCAAAGGCCCGCCTGGGGGCCACCCCGCTGAGGGAAGGATTTGGGCCAGCATCTGTTTTGTTCTGTGTTCTTCCTCCTATGTGGGTCCCAAGGCCCAGACACACCCGTGGATTCTCTGGGCCTCAGTGACCGCACCTGTTAAATGGGAAGTAAACCGAACTCCCAGCGCGGTCCGGGATGAGGCCAGAATTCAGGGCACCGGCGTCGGGAGCGTACCACAGGGATGGGCAGCCAACAGTCAACCACTGTGGGCTACAGCTGCGGGTCTGCACTTTCCTGGAAGACAGCGGCCTGTCCCGACACAGACCATCTCCAGGACATGTCATGGAGAGGAAAACCACAGGCTGCAGAAGGGCCCAGTGTGCCAGCATTTATATTGAGTTTTGTACCCGTGTGTACCTCCTGGACCCTACATGGGAAATACAAAGAAAAGGCGCATGTATGGAAGGACATACTCCAACTTCTATTTGCTGAAGCTGCTGACTTGCTGTCATGTGTTCTTTCCTGCTGGGTGGGGGGAGCACACAGGTAGTTTTTCATACCAAAATATTGCATATTTGAAAGTTCTATGTTGTAAATTTTGTCAACATTATTCTTCGTGTTGTGGTGTTAACATCATGTCCATTACTAAATTTGTTTATTCCTTTCTCCCTTTATACCTTTAATTCTTTGCTATCACTGTACTTCTTTTTGGAATAAGGAGTTAAGTTTTCACTGCAAAATGCTTCTTTTTAATGTCACGTATGGATTACCTGTTTTTCCTCCACTGATATGAAATGAAATCTTTTACCATTTGCCAAACCCTCATATATACATGGATAGGGTATTAAATGTCTTAGGTCCAATACGTTTTTGTGGGTTTTTTTTTTAATTTTTATTTATTATTTATTTATTTTTAAGATTTTATTTATTTATTTGAGAGAGAGAATGAGATAGAGAGAGAGAGCATGAGGGGGGAGGGTCAGAGGGAGAAGCAGACTTCCTGCTGAGCAGGGAGCCCGATGTGGGACTCGATCCCGGGACTCCAGGATCATGACCTGAGCCGAAGGCAGTCGCCCAACCAACTGAGCCACCCAGGCGCCCTTTGTTTTTGTTTTTGTTTTTAAGATTTTATTTATTTATTTGTCAGAGAGAGAGGGAACACAAGCATGAGGAGCGGGAAAGGGAGAAGAAGGCGAGCAGGGAGCCTGATGTGGGCTCAGTCCCAGGACCCTGGGATCACGACCTGAGCCAAAGGCAGATACTTAACCGACTGAGCCACCCAGGCGCCCTTTTTTTGGGGGTCCATTAAGTTTTTTGACTGCCCTCGTGCCAACGCCAGATCATTTAATAAAAAATTAAGTTGGTATTATTATCCCAAGAACACATTTATGGAAAAGGATGTTGGAACAACACATAGAAAATGTCATTCCCCACCCCCCACCACCAATTCCATCTCCCAGAGATAAAGGTCTGGATTAGGGTTCACAGCAGGATTAGGGATGAGAGCCCAGCTGGGGTGCCCACATTCAAAGGCAGCTGTGCCCAGACCTTTGACCAGCAGTGAACAGGGAGGGGGTTCAGTCTCTTCACCAAGCTTCTCCGATGGAGGTCCCCATTAATGCGCTGAAAAGGGTGCACCTTTGGGGCTCACAGTCACATGAGCTGTGACTGAGCTATTACTTTACAGACGACAAAAAATAAGTTCTAAACAGTTAATTATCTTGTCCAAAGTTGTCCTGCTAGTCCGTAGGTGATGGTCTTCAAGTTAGGTTCAGAGCAGGGCACATGCTATGTCTTTGGCCTGGAGCATCTTCCTTCCTCCATCACACTTTGACTCTTTGCAGCTCTGGATAAGTGATTGAGGCTGTCTCTCCCGACAGACCAGAAACCCCATGGGGCAGATATGATTTCTGTTTTGTTCACTGCTCTATGCCCAATACCTATAATCATGGGCGGTGCTTAGTAGGTGGTCCATGGATTGTTTTGGATTGACAGGGTAACACCCTACTGTGCCTAGGAAAGGCTCAAGGCATGCTAATAATTACATTCGAGAGGGCTTCTAGCTACTGGCAGGCAGCGAGTCTCCAAGTGGCCAGCACTGTAGCATCTTTTAAGGGTGCTCAAAATTGCAGCTTCGTGGTAGGCATTTCAGTAACAGACAAGTCTGTTTCCCCATCTGCTTCGGTGCAGCAATCCTGTTTGTATGAGCAACATGGAGCCACTGAGTAATAGAGCATTCATCATTTTGGCTAAACTTTGATAACAAGCCACCTTTCACGGTCATCTAGACCTGGGAAGTGGAGAGAAATCATGCCCACACACCGGGCTCTTGCAGACATGGTTCCTGTCAGTTGTTTTGTTGTTTGGTCTCCTAGCTGGGCTTCCCTTTAATCACCACACTTATGGGGTGGAGACTGTCTCATAGATTCACCTCCACCCGATAAGATAAAAGTTCTAGATTCTCTGGAATATCTTTCCAGTTCCTAGAATAGCAAAACTTTCAAGTCTTAGTCATCGTGCTGAGCTCCTCTACCCCCCGGAAGAAAATTATTGTGGTTATTTACTGATTAAATTCTGTAAAGTGAACAATTCTGCAGATATTTAGAAATGAGATATAGCTATAGATAATAATGCAGCAGGATGGCCAAAAATATCGCTAAGTGGTAGATTTGTGCATAATAGCAAAGAATAGGATATGTATAAAAGCTGGTTTGCAGAGATATCTTAAATACATAGAAAAAGGACTCCAAGCATCTATGCATCTTCTGAATCGTGGTTGCTTCTGGGGAGAAACTAGGGAACTCCTGGGCATCATCACAAGGAGGGCACTGAAGAGGAAAGAGTCTGAAAGAAGAAACTGGTTAACTTCAGGAATAATGTGTGCTTCTGGGAAAAAGCTAGGGGGAAGGAAAGACATTTCTATGTTCTGTAGCTGTACACTTGTACATATATCAAGAATATTTTATAGCTGAAGCATAGTCATGCATTCTTGGGTCATTAAAAAAAAACATTAAAACAGAAAACCAACAGGAAGTTATGAAGTGGGAACAAAGCAAACCCCTGTCCCCACCCATTCACCTGCCCTGCTCCCTGCCACCATAAACAGTTGTTCCTTAGATCTGCAATTGCTCCTTTGTTAAGTGAATATTTGTGTTAAGAGAAAATGTTAATAGTAGTTTTAGGCAGTAAAGTTGGTGGGGTCTGCATTGGGTATGGCCACAGGAAGAGAAGGGAATTAAACCCCACCACCCACAAAAAGAGAGAAGAGAAGAGAAGAAAAGAGAAGAGAAGAGAAGAGAAGAGAAGGAGCGAGCCCACAAAGCAAGCACCTCTTTCTGAATCTGCTCCCCCAGCACCATGCTCAGACATAACTGCTGACTGCGGTTTTTTAAATAATAATAATGTCACTCATTAGAATAATACTAGCAGCTATTGCGTGCTTGACCCTGCTTCAACTCTGCCTAACAGGTTTGCGGCTCTTCAAAATCGGGCTCACGTCTTATTTCCATTTTATTTATTATTATTAGAACTTTTCAAACACATCCCGAAGGAGAGAGAATTGTCCGGCGACCCACCCTTCACCCTGGACCCTCCGCTGTTTTTTTTTTTTTTTTAAAGATTTTATTTATTTATTTGAAAGAGAGAGAATGAGAGACAGAGAGCATGAGAAGGAGGAAGGTCAGAGGGAGAAGCAGACTCCCTGCCGAGCAGGGAGCCCGATGCGGGACTCGATCCCGGGACTCCAGGATCATGACCTGAGCCGAAGGCAGTTGCCCAACCAACTGAGCCACCCAGGCGCCCCCCTCCGCTGTTTTTAACCACTGCTCCTGTCACTCTGGGCTTCAACCATCTCTCTCGACTCCCTGCCTCAATGTTTTAAAACAAAGCCCCGACTTCATGTCATTTCTCCCAGAAAAACTTTAATGTGTGTCTCTAACAGATACTTTTTTTCGCTTGCTTGTTTGTTATTCTAAACCCCCACCCCTGTGGGGGACAGGATTGCCGCTCCTAACAGAACTTAATCATTTCTTATCATGATAACCAGACCCCTTTCAATTGAGTGTTTGGGGTTTTTTTTCCAGTCTTCAGAGGAAAACTGACAAAATTTCAAAAATTGGCAAACGCTTTAATGGCAAGCAAGATGCGAGGATTAAGGCCAGCACGTTGCCTGGGAGCTTGTTAGCAGGTGCAAAGTCCCTGCCCCGGACCCACTGAAACCACAGTGGCAGTTTAAGAAAAATCATGGGTGGGGCGCCTCAGTCGGTTAAGCGTCTGCCTTTGGCTCAAGTCATGATCCCAGAGTCCAGGGATTGAGCCCAGTGTCGGGCTCCCTGCTCAGCCGGGAGTCTGCTTGTCCCTCTCCCTCTGCCCTGCTCGTGCTCTCTCTCTCTCTCAGCCTGTCTCTCAAATAAATAAATAAAATCTAAAAAAAAAAAAATCATGGATGAGTCAAGTGTGAAGCTATCTATGTACATTGAATAGAGTGCTGTAGCCAGTCCACTCTGGATTAATCCACTTTTCCCCTGAGATGTCGATCTTGCTTCCCCTTCCAGTCTTTCCAACAGAGAGCCCGCCACGCAGCAAGCATCAGCCAGGCTCCTGCGGACAGATGAGGTCCCCGCCATTCTGACATTCTCACTCGAGGGAAGAGATGGACAGTAAATTCACAGATGAATAAACACATTCGGGTTGTGATCCCTCACCTGGGGGAGAGGCCTCCCTTTGACCACCGATTTCAATTGCACCAGCTCTGGAGGCCTGGTCCCACCACCCCAGCACCCCCACTTCTCTCTTCTTGCTTCGCCTGTCCCGGGAACCTCATCTCCAGATGTGGACCTAGATGTGGCCGATTTATTTGCTCAGGGCTTTTTTCCCTGGCTAGGATGTGAAGTATAGGATAAATATTTGCTAAATGAAAGTCTACTAAAATGTTTTGAACAGGGCGCCTGGGTGGCTCAGTCGGTTAAGCGACTGCCTTCGGCTCAGGTCATGATCCCAGCGTCCTGGGATCGAGTCCCGCATCGGGCTCCCTGCTCTGCGGAGAGCCTGCTTCTCCCTCTCCCACTCCCCCTACTTGTGTTCCCTCTCTCTCTGTGTCTCTCTCTGTCAAATAAATAAATAAAATCTTTAAAAAAAAAAAAAATAAAATAAAAAATAAAATAAAATGTTTTGAACAATGAAAATACCTAATAGCGATCAGTATGTAAATTAGCTTTAAAAAAAAAGTCTATTTGATTCTACTTATAGGACCAGTTCCTACGAGGAAAGGGGGCTGATGCGAACAAGTCCTGAACTGAGAATACATTGCACCTAGCCCTGGAGCGGGTGCTTCGCTTAAGGGCTGGAAGCCTTGGCGTGGCCACGCCCCTGCCCCCGAGCTGTGTCAGAAGTCTGGGGCCAGAGCTGCAGGTGAGTCTTTGAGGACTCTATGCCCTTGTGGCCATCCTCCAGGTCACCCGTCTGGATTTTTATGTTTTTAACCTGAGGGCTCTGCATTAAGAAGCTGGATTCCCCCCCCCCCCCATTCTAGACATAAAAGTGACCTAATCTCAGCCTCATCAGTATAATGATCCCAGGTGTCTCAAAATGTGTCTATGCATTCACAGTAATTCCACTCAAAATTAAAGCAGGAGTTTTTGGGGTGGATGGCGGGGGAAGATAGGGTAGGGTTGGGAGCTGGAGAAGAACCAAATAGACCCTGAAGCTCTTGCGTAGGAGGAAGGCAGAGGGAAGGTGTGGAAACAGGGCTGGGAGCCCTCGCCCTCCACCTTGGTACCGGAGGAATCCACTATTTAACCAACACGGCAGGACGGGCAGAATACAGCAACAGACCCATGCCCGCGAGGGAGCCTGAGAAATGATAAAGGCAGCACTTCGAATGGGAGGGATCTTAAAATAAATGCAGTTGGGGCTGCCAGCTGGATTCTATCCATTGGGAAGCTGTCACATGAGTCACCTCCTCAAGCCTCAAACACACACGAATGCACATCTCCCAGTTGCATGTGGGTTCGACAGATTCTGAGACTATGCTTGATGCAGGTAAAAGGTGGGTGCGGTCGAACTGTGGGCAGAGAGCATGAGCAGTTGGCTCACAGAAGAAGAGATGCAAGTGGTCAATAAGTATGAGAGAAGCTGCTCATCATCATGCCACCTCCACCATCAGATGCGGAGAGATCTGGCTGCTGATGAACGCATAGCAGTGCAGAGGATTAGCCAAGAATATTGCTACGTGCTAAATTCCTATAAAATAGCAAAGAATAAGATCTTCTTTAGAAAAGTGATGTGCAGAAATAGGGACTTAAATATATATAAGAGGGACTCAAAAGACACTCACCAAACTTCTTTTTTATTTATTTTTAATTTTTATTATTATTATTATTTTTTACTCACTAAACTTCTTAATCGTGGTGACTTCTGGGGAGAAGCTAGGAAGTTTGTACTCTTTAATATGTACTGATTCGGCCGCCCATTATAGGTGACCTTGAGAGGACTTGGGCCCTCTCTGCACCGTTGCGGTGTCTCATTAAACTCGTCGCAGCGTTTTGGAAACTTAATGAAGCACCGCTACGTTCTTTGACACGACACCTTCACTTCTTGCCTTTACGCTGCAGAATGCACCTGCGGGATTCTGCAAGTCCCGTAGATCCTATGGGGGCTGATCTGTGAAGTTCTGTGGTGCAGAATCTCCCAAATCCTCACGCGACCCAGGACTGAAACAGCCTGTGGGTGGCTTTTGCTTGGACCATTGGCTATGTTAAAAGGTGACTCAATTGGGCAAGGTAATTGATGGTTTCGTCTTAAAACAAGTGGTTTGGCACCAGGTGTCAGAGCGGCTTTCATTGAGCGGCTGACCTGGCCCTGAAGGGCAAGGCTTAAACCTCCTCGGTGTGCCTGGGATCCCTCAAGCGGGCAGTGGGGAGTCACCTCTGAGACACCACCCCTCTTCCCTAATACCTGCCCTGTCTTAGGGATGAGGTTTGTGGGTGTTCGGCGATCCCAAGCCCCCCATGGTAAGCTCTGTGGGAGGATGGGCTTTGCTGCTTCGCCTCCTCCCCCAGCCAGAGCGGGCACCCGGGGAGGCACTCGGAGGGCATCCAGCGCCTGCTTGAAGGACAAGCTCATCCACCACCCTGCAGTTTAGGACAAGCCTCTTATTTACCAAACACCCACTGTGGCAGGGCAGTGCTTTGTGAAGCTAATAGGAGGAGTGTTTGTGGGCGGAAAATCTGAGCTCCTGACCCCACCTTAGCTTCTTTCAGGAGCTGGGCTCCTGCTCAGGACATCCCCGGGCCTGGGGCTCCCTCCTGCCCTCCCTCAGCTACCCTTAGGGAGCTGTCTGTCCTTCAGGACTGTCAGGACTGCAGCGTTGCCTCCTCTGGAAATCTGTCCCATGCCGGGACCGGGCCAGGCTGCCTTCCTTCCGCAACACCCCCCCACCCCCGTTTCTTCCGAGCGCCACCTCTGTAAATGTTGAGGAATCATCCTCTGCCAAGGTTCGTCTCCCACTGGCGACAGTAGGGCCCCGAAGACGGGGATTTTGGCCTCGGCCTGGTTGACCAGGAGCTTCCCACCACAGGGCCTGGCACGTTGCAGGCGATGGATAAATATTTGTGGAATGAAGGAATGCAAAAGAGACAACTCGGGGCAGAGATAAGGAATCCCAGGGCGGAGGGGACCTTGCGGATGCGGGTGGCTGGGGAAGGCCAGTTGGAGAAGGTGACATACAGGACTGACACCAGGTCCAGTGAGAGCCAGGCCTTGCTGGGAGCCGATGCCACAGAAACCTGTGGACACTGGACATGCCACAGAGAGACCTTCCCAACTCAAAACTCGCCCTTCCGATGCTCGCCAAGGGCTTTGCAGATAGTACTTCTCACTTTGCCTGCCCCCCCAAATCCCAAGAGGTTGGGGACGCCAGGCACCTCCTACCCTGTGAAGGGGTCAGCCCTCGTGATGGCCGCTCGACACTTCCCTCTCTCCACTGTCTGACTGAAGACCCTCCTGGTGGAATTAGGGTCGGGTATTAACCCTGGGACCCTGGCCTCCACCCTCAGCTGGGCACTGGAAACCAGACCCCGCTGCCCGAGCTGCCCCGAGCTGCCTTCTCAGAGGTGCACAGGCAGACCCCTGGTTCTGCCCAGATCTTGTCGGGTTTCCTTTCCATGGTTCCTGAACTTTCTCTTCCCCTTCAGTCAGATGGGAGATCCCTGCATCTGGAGGTGGGTGGTGGAGGAGGGTTCAAGGGGACAGGAGAACGTGGGCCGGAAACTTCCACTGGAAGCATCCAGGGGGTTTCTCTGGTGTTCGTCCCCTGGCCCTCCCTCTCCTTCGCCAGGCACTCCGAGGGCTGCGCTCACGGAAGAATCTGAGCAGAACATTCTTCTGGGAGGCTTATGATTGTCCATTTACAGAGGAGGAAACTCTCAAGAGGGAGAATGCTCTCCTCCCTTCCTGCTTCTCTTCCTTCTGTGGATGTTTAAAGCAGTAGATCATCTATCCTCAAATGTATCCAAAACCATAATTCCTGATTCATTTCCTACTCATACATCTCTTCATGCATCCGCTTCATCGTGCCATAAATGAGCACCTGCTTGGTGGCCACATACCAAGGACACCAAAGGGCAGAGAATGTCAAAGTTTTGGTCTAAGGACCTCTTTATTTTTTTATTTTTATTTTTTAAGATTGATTTATTTATTTATTTTGGAGGGCAGTCCAGAGGGAGCGAGACAGTTCCCAAGCAGACTCCCTGCTGAGTGCGGAGCCCTACCCCAGGCTCGATCCCTTGATCCTGAGATCATGACCTGAGCCGAAACCAAGAGTGGGAAACTTAACTGACTGAGCCACCAGGCTCCCTGGACCTCTTTGCATTTTTAAAAATTATTGAAATTCTCAAAAAGCTTTGATGATGTGGGTTATCAATATTTACTGTATTAGGAATTACTGAGACATTTAAAACTTTTCATTTGAGGGGCAACTGGGGGGCTTAGCTGGTTAAGGGTCCAACTCCTGATCACAACTTGGGGTTGTGCGGTCAACCTCTGCATTGCTCCACGCTGGGCATGGAGCCTACTCAAAAAAACCCACATTATTTGAAAGTAACAATGAACCCACTATGTTTTAACCTAAAAACATTTTATAGAAAAAAATAACCATATTTTCCAAAACTAAAAAAAAATCGTGAGAATGGTGGTATTGTTTTTTTTTTTTTTACATTCCGCAACTCCCTTTAATATCTGGCTTAATAGAAGGCAACTGGATTCTCACATCTGCTTCTGTCTTCAGTTTGTGGTGATATCACACATCATGTAGCCTGTGGAAAATTCTAGTGCACACAGAGTGAGAGAGGCAAATGACATGTTACAAAATAGTCGTGACCTCATGACCCTCTGAAAAGGACTCATGTGCTAAGGGGACAGATTCTAAGGAGCATCCAGGCTGGTGATGGGCAGGGCAGGAGGGTCAGAGGGGGCTGGGGGTCACCAGCCAGCCCCAGGGACCCTGCATCCAGTGCAGCCTCCTCCTCAGCCTCCCCTGACTTCTTCCCTCCTCATCTTCCTCCCTGAACTTCCTCTTCTTGTTCCTCTGTGTGGCGAGATAGCCTTCCCTGGAGGCTCAGCATCTCAGCGAAGCTCAGACTTTGCAGAACCCGAAGCTTGTAGCTCTGGTTTTCACTTGGTGTGTGGCCCTGGGCAAGTTATGTAGCCTCTCTGAGCCTCATCTGCCCCCTCTTAGTGGTGAGGGAGCTAAGATGTGACTCATGGGAGCATCGTAGAGTCAAAGAGATTTTATAGTTAACCAGTATGTGTGATGTGGCTTCTCCCTAGATACAGGGACTGCACAAACATTCTTCGGCCCTCAAGGATTTTACAGTTTAGAGAAAAGGGGAGTTTTCATTCATAAAACAAGTATTCATTGAGCACCTCCTATATGCCTGACACTGGGTAACAAATGTAAAGCACCAGAGTTCATATTACAAAATTCTATGCACCAGTTTAAAAATCAGGTATTAGAACATGGTTAGAGCTTCAAGGGGCGCCTGGGTGGCTCAGTCGTTTAAGTGTCCCACTCTTCATTTTGGCTCAGGTCATGATCTCAGGGTCGTGGGTTCGAGCCCTGCGTCGGGCTCTGTGCTCAGTGTGGAGCCTGCTTAAGATTCTCTCCCTCCTTCTGCACCTCCCCCGAAACTCCCCCACTCATGCGTGCTTGCTCTCTCTCTCAAAAAAAAGATTTTAGGGGCATCTTGGTGGCTTGGTTGGTTAAGCATCCGGCTCTTGATTTCAGCTCAGGTCTTGGTCTCAGGGTCATGAGTTAAATAAATAGAGCTTCAAGATATATTTCTTTCTTTCTCTTTTAATTAACAATTTTTTTTAGTAATCTCTACACCCAGTGTTGGCCTCAAGATCAAAGTTGCATGTTCTCCTGACTGAGCCAGCCAGGCACCCCCAAGATATATAGATAATTTTTAAACATTATTTGGTAGAGAGAGAGCACAAGCAGGGGGAGGGGCAGAGGGAGAAGCAGACTCCCCACTGAGCAGGGAGCCTGACGTGGGGCTCGATCCCAGGACCCTGAGATCATGACTTGAGCCCAAGGCAGACGCTTATCTGACTGAGCCACCCAGGTGTCCTCTTTTTTTTTTTTCTTTAAGATTTTATTTGTTTATCTGAGACAGAAAGAGAGAGCACAAGCTGGGAGGAGGAACAGAGGTAGAGGGAGAGCCTGACTCCCTGCTGAGCAGGGAGCTTAACTGGGGACTCGATCCCAGGACCCTGAGATCATGACCTGAGCCAAAGGCAGAAACTTAACTGGCTGAGCCACCCAGGCACCCTCCCCGCCCAGATATATTTCTAAGTGGAAAAAACAAGTGGCAGAATGGTAACATATGACACCATTTCATTATAAAGCATTTAAACACATTTTTTTTTCTCTTAAGTATCTAGTGTTTAGATGTTAATTCGAGATCTAATTTCCCTTATATAGTTTAAAGCAGTAGTGTGTTTATTTTGTATATCTGAATGTGAATTACAAATATAATTAAAGACCTCAAATAATTTAAGATAGACTAGGGGTGCCTGGCTGGCTCAGTGTGAAGAGCATTTGACTTTTGATCTCAGGGTCGGAGGTCGTGAGTTCAAGCCCCACGTTGGGCGTAGCGCTTACTTAAAATAAAATAAAATAAACCCAAAAATTTAAAATAGACTTACAAAATACATTATTTAAAATATGTTATTACAGGGACACCTGGGTGGCTCAGTTGGTTAAGCATCTGCCTTCAGCTCAGGTCATGATCCCAGGGTCCTGGGATCTAGTCCTGCGTCAAGCTCCTTGCTCAGCAGGGAGCCTGCTTCTCCCTCGGCCTGCCACTCTCCCCCCGCTTGTGCTCTCTCTCTCTCCCTCTATGACAGACTAATAAAATCTTTAAAAAAAAATGTTATTACAAAAGTCATCACTATACATACAGTTAAACCTAAAGCATCAGTCACATGGGCTCAATTCACTTCCTTGTGATTTTCATACTTGGTTTAATTATTTTCTTCCTAGGGGTTAGTTATATTATTGTTTTCACTTTTTAAAAATCAAGTCGAATTCAATAAAGCACGGCATCTTAAGTGAGCAGCTCAATCAACAGTCACAGAGTAAATATGCTCCTGTAACCAATACCCAGATGAAGACCTAGAACATTCCATTACCTCTCAAGGTCCCCTCCTGCCCTTTCTTCTCCATTCACCCTACGACTAGTGTGGTCACCGCTCTTCTGACTTCTACCACCATTGATTGCTTCCCCTGTTCTTGAACTTTGACCTCCGCGGGATTCACTTTTGTGTCCGGCTTCTTTTGCTTTAATGTCTGTCTGTGAGATTCGAACAGACTCTCGCATCTAATGGTACGTCATGCTTCTTCCTTGTGGTGCAGAACTCCATCGTACAGGTATACCTCAATGTATTTATTCAGCCCACTGTTAATAGACATTTGGGTTATTTTCAGTTTGGGGTTATTATAAACAAAGTTGCTCAGAGCATTCTTGGGCATCTCTTTTTATGGACGTACATTTTCATTTCTCTTCGGCAAATGCCCAGGTGTGGCATTGCTGGGTCAAAGAAGGCCTACTGTGTTTCTTTCTTCTTTTTACAAAGTGTTTTTTTTTTTTAATTTTATTTTTAAGTAATCCCTACACCCAATGTGGTGCTCGAACTCACAACCTGGGGTTGTGATCAAGAGTTGCATGCTCTGGGCGCCTGGGTGGCTCAGTTGGTTAAGCGACTGCCTTCAGCTCAGGTCATGATCCCAGGGTCCTGGGATCGAGTCCCGCATCGGGCTCCCTGCTCTGAGGGGAGCCTGCTTCTCCCTCTCCCACTCCCCCTGCTTGTGTTCCCTCTCTCGCTGTGTCTCTCTCTGTCAAATAAATAAATAAAATCTTTAAAAAAAAAAAAAAAAAAGAGTTGCGTGCTCTATCTACTGAGCCAGCCAGGTGCCCTTGACTTTGTGTTTCTTTCTTCCTTTCTTTTCTTTTTTTTTTTTAAGATTTATTTATTTATTTGAGAGAGAGAGTACAAGCAGGGGGAGGGGCAGAGGGAGAAGGAGAAGCGGGCTCCCTGCCCTGCAGGAGCCCCGATGTGGGGATCGATCCCAGGACCTGGAGATCATGACCTGAGCCGAAGGCAGACGCTTAACCCTCTGAGCCACCCAGGCTCCCCAAGACTCCATGTTTCTTGTGGGTTCTCAAACATGCAGGTAAATGCTGAGACCAAGGCTACACCAACCACTGATCATCAGTTCCCCCTTGAGAGGCAGGAGCGAGGGAGGTGAGAGACCTGTAACTAACTGGGAATGGTGATCCAATGGGACCAGACTCCTACCTGTTGTCTCTCACAATTTTTTAGAAGACAAATATACTCATGTATTACTATGCAATGGAATTTGAAAAATGATTCAATTGCCTGAGACCATATCTGGATCACAGAGGCATCAAGACTACATGAAGCGAAACTTCCACTTCTAGGGCCCATGAAGCAGCTTAGACTGAAGTTGCCTTCCGGCTGTAAACAACGGGAAGCTGGACAAAGTATGCGAACCAACCCTTTAAAGACAGTGGACGTCCAGCATCCGGGACCGTGGTCCCGAACCTGACGCAGTGATGCATGTTCCACGACCACCGCCACCACCACCACCGAGCTTTCCACCCAGAGTGGTGCCTTTGGGCTTGGGACACAGGGCAAGCAAAGCTGAACAAGGCAGAAGAGCCTAAGAGGAGGCAAGCCAGGTCCATGGGGGTGTGATGTGTGCAGCTGCCTGGGGTCCCAAGCGGACAAGGGCTTCGTGCTCGGGTTGATACCCTGCTATGACTATCTTGAAAATCTTAACTTTTGACCAGGACCTGGACTTTCATTTTGCACCAGACCTGGGAAATTCTGTAGACAGGACAGGGAGGACGAGAAGAGAGTCAGGGAGGCTGAGCTGGTTAGAATGTGAGGAACTGGAGAGTTCCTAGAAATCTCAGGGACTCTACCCACGCCCCCACCCCACACCCCACACCCCCGTCTTTGCTGGGATGTCCTGATGGTTATTTGTATGTGTCATTTTGACCAGGGTGCCCGTTTGCCTAGACATTTGGTCAAAAGTCCTTCTGGGTGGGTGTGTGAGGGTGTTTCTGGATGAGATCAGCATTTGAATGCGTGGGCTGAGTAAAGGAGATGGCTCTCCACAATAGGGAGGCCCTCAAGCAATCAAATGAAGGCTTGATGGAAGGAGGAGGCTGAGGAGGAGGAAAAGTCCTCCAGCTTGCTGCTGAGCTAGACTACACACTGGTCTTTTTCAGTCTTTGGACTAGAATTCAAGCATCAAATTGTCTTGGGTTTTGGGCCCCCTGGCTTTCGGACTGGAAGTTACCACCATTGGCTCTCCCGGGTCTCCAGCTTGCTGATTGCAGCTCTTGGGGCTTGTCAGCTTCTGTAATTGCATGAGCTACTTCTCCTTAAAATATGTATATATCTCCTGGGGGCACCTGGCTGGCTCAGTCGGAAGAGCATGTGACTCTTGATGTGGGGTCATCAGTTTAAGCCCCACACTGGGTGTAGAGAGTATACTAAAAAAAAAAAGTATTTATCTATTTATCTATCTATATACACTACTAATATAACTATATATAAAACTACGTATGGGTGCTTGGGTGGCTCAGTCGTTAAGCATCTGCCTTCGGCTCAGGTCATGATCCCAGGGTCCTGGGATCGAGCCCCTCATCGGGTTCCCTGCTCAGCAGGAAGCCTGCTTCTCCCTCTCCCACTCCCCCTGCTTGTGTTCCCTCTCTCGCTGTGTCTCTCTCTCTCTGTCAAATAAATAAAATCTTAAAAAAAAAACAACTACGTATATAACCACATATGTAACTATATATAAAACTATATGTGTAACTATATATAACTGTATACATTACTATATACATAAATACATAACCCAGCAATACCAGTCCTAGGCATTTAAGCACAGAAAAGGAAAATATATGTCCCCACAAAGACTTGTACATAATGTACAAAGTGGCTTTATTTGTAATAATCCTACAATGGGCTGGATGTTTATGTCAGCCCACCCCCCACCCCCAGTTCATCCATGGAAACTTAATCCTCAATGTGTTGCAGTAGGAGGTGGAGCCTTGGGGAGGAGATTAGGTCATGAGGGTGGAACCCTCATGAATGGGATTGGTGCCCTTGTAGAAGAGGCCCCAGAGAGCTCCCTTCCACCGTGTGAGGATACAGGGAGATGGCCAACTATGATCCAGTAAGCAAGCCCTCAATAGATAACTGAATCTGCAGGAGCCTTGATCTTGGACTTCCCAGCCTCCAGAGCTGGGAGAAAGCAATGTAGAACATTTATGAGCCACCTAGGCTATGGTATTTTGTTATAGCAGCCTGAGCTGACTAAGACAAGTTCCAAATTGGAAATCATCCACCTGTCCATCAACCAACAGGCAAAAGAATACATAAACTGTGGCATACACACAACAGAATATTACTTAGCATTGCGAAGGAAAGAAACACCAGTGCACCAACAGCATAGATAAACCCCCAAAACATGCTGAACAAAGAAGCCGGATGTAAACTGTACATACTTGTGTACATTTTATTGCTATGACAGGTGACACTTGAGAACAGTTTAAAATAATCTATAGTGATGGAAGAAGATGGATGGTCACCAGGGACTGGAGATGGGGTGGAGGGGCACTGACTGCAAAGGGGTGGGAGGGAACTGTTTGGGGTGATGGAAATATATATATATATATATTAAAGATTTTATTTATTTATTCGACAGAGAGAGGCACAGCGAGAGAGGGAACACAAGCAGGGGGAGTGGGAGAGGGAGAAGCAGACTCCCCGCAGTGCAGAGAGCCCGATGTGGGGTTCGATCCCAGGACCCTGATCATGACCTGAGCCGAAGGCAGACGCTCAACCGACTGAGCCACCCAGGTGCCCCGCAAATATATATATATTTTAAATGTATTTATTTGGAAGAGAATGAGAAAGAGGGAGAAAGCACAAGCAGGGGGGGAAGGGCAGAGGGAGAGGAAGAAGCAGACTCCCCCGCTAAGCAGGGAGCCAGCTTCGACCCCAGGACCTGGGGATCATGACCTGAGCCAAAGGCAGATGCTAAACTGACGAGCCACCCAGGTGTCCCGTGATGGAAATATTCTATATCTTGGTTTTCTAAACTCATCATACTGTACAATTATTCAGTGCATTTCATGGAATGCAATTAGATCTCAATAAAGTTGATTTAAAACTTTAAGAAAGGAAAGAAAAAAATATATATACCGCAAGGGCTAATTGTGATTCCCACCCGTATGAATGTACCGAAGAGGAGAGGGAGACAGCGCTGGCCCTGGGTGCTGCCTCAGCCTCACGTCTGGCCGGGAGCCTCAGTGCTGCCTTGCCCCCATCCCGGGCTGCCACCCGCGGAACCTCGAGAAGCCCTAAGCCAGAGCTGCAGGTGAGTCACTGAGCGCTCTGCCATTTTGGCCATCTTCCGGGTCACCCATCTGGATTTTGATTAACAAATCAACGTAACTCAGAGTTTCTCAAGCTCCCTCGACGTCTCGACGCTGCTGACACTGGACCAGGTGTCAGACCCTCTCCCTCTGCCGGCCACTCCCCCGCCTGTGCTCTCTCTCTCCCTGTCCGGGGGGTGGGTGGGGGTGGGGTGGGCTGTGTTATGTACTGTCCAGTGTTAGCACTTTGCCTGGCTTCTGCCCACGAGATGCCAGGAGCACCTTCTCCTGAGCTGTGACAACCGGGATTATCTCCAGACATTGCCAAATGTCCCCTTGGGGACAAAATCACCCTGTTGAGAACCACGCTTTAACTAGGAGCTCTGCCTCAGGTCTGGTAGTTTCCTTTTTCTTCTAGACCTAAAAGAGACCAAATCTCAGCTTCGTATCAAGATGCCAGATCTTGGGGCGCCTGGGAGGCTCAGTCGGTTAGGCGTTTGCCTTCGGCTCAGGTCATGATCCCAGGGTCCTCGGATCGAGCCCCATGTCGGGCTCCCTGCTCCGTGGGAAGCCGGCTTCTCCCTCTGCCACTCCCCCTGCTTGTGTTCTTGCTCTCGCTATCTCTCTCTGTCAAATAAATAAATAAAATCTTAAAAAAAAAAAATCACATGCCTTTTTCTTAGGTTGAGTGATCTTTTTTAGTTTAATTCACAGGTCCCCATGGCTAGAATCTAAGAGGGTAGAGTTTGTGTGAGGTGGTGGGGAAGAACGTGACATATTGGTCGTGAGACTATTCTGGAAGACTTGAATCAAGGAGACAAGACAGATATGGACACAAGGGCAAAAGGTACAATCACCGAAACTGAGTCTGGCATGGGCATAGGAACAGACTATTAAAGGAAACAGATAAGGAGGCAGAAAAATCCACATGTTTATAAAAGTCAACTTACGTGATTAAAAGTGGCATTTCAGGGCGCCTGGGTGGCTCAGTTGGTTAAGCGACTGCCTTTGGCTCAGGTCATGATCCTGGAGTCCCGGGATCGAGTCCCGCATCGGGCTCCGTGCTCAGCAGGGAGTCCGCTTCTCCCTCTGACCCTCTTCCCTCTCATGCTCTCTGTCTCTCATTCTCTCTCTCGCAAATAAATAAAATCTTAAAAAAAAATAAAAATAAAAATAAAAGTGGCATTTCAGTTCTCTCCATCTGCACTGTGAAGGCAATTGGCTATCATCTCTCCTTTGGAAAAAATAAAAAAATAAAATCTAGGTCTGTCTACCTTAGGCCATCATTACGTGCCCCCTTCAACTCCACTGCATCAAAGATTTAAACGTTAACTACAATTTCTGGAAGTAGTTGAACAAAGATCGGACAGGGGCTGGCTCAGTCGGGGGAGCATGTGACTCTTGGTCTGGGGTGTAGAGTTCGAGGCCCACATTGAGTTTACTTCAAAAAAAAAAAAAGCAAAAAAACTTTAAAGAAAAAAATAAAAAATATCAGAGAAAAGATACCTAGATAGAAAAATGGGCAAGCAACAGTAATGGTTTGCAGAAGTAACACAAATTACCAACAAATACTTGAAAAGATGCAAGTCAGGTGTAGCATTTTCCTTGGGACCACCCGATTGGCCCAAATGCAGGGTTGGTGAAAGACTCTCTCCCCACATTGTGATTGCAAGGGAATCGGCATTTTTTCTATCCTGCTGATGGGGGTGTAAAGGAGACCAGAGATCGTGCGGCTGGCTACCCCAGGTTCGGATGGACCCAGCTCCGCTGGGATGCATCACACCTGGGAAGGGTACAGCTTGCATTTCTGCAGGCCCCAGAAAGTCTCCCAGCCCTCACCCTGGGGGCCCCCAGGCCCTAAACAGCCTGTGGCCACGTTCTCTCTGTGCCACAGGCTATTTCAAGAGACAACTCGACTCATTAGGGTGTGTGTTTAGTCGTCCACAACTTAGCGCCTCGTGTCTTATTTACCCCTCCCTGCCACCTGCCTGGCCCCAAACGTGTTACTCAACCGCTATATTCCTGCGTTCCTGCAAGCCCCAAGTGGAAAGTAAAGGGCAACCCTCTCAGGTCCCCTCCCTCCTCGGGAGCTTTGTACTATCACTTTGCTATAGCTCAATAAACCTTACTTTGCTGCCCCCCACTCTGGTCTACCTCTTCACGCCTCGAAGTGGCATGACCACGGACCGCGGGCACCGATGGAGAAAAAGTCCTGTAACGAACGCCTGGGTGGCACAGTGGGTTAAGCATCAGACTCCTGATTTCAGCTCAGGTCGTGATCTCAGGGTTGAGATCAAGCTCCATATCAGGCTCTGCAATGCTGATTCTCTGTCTCATTCTCCCTCTGCCCCTCCCTCCCAATAAATAAATAAATAAAGTGATACAAAGGATTTGAATAAAAAAAGGAAAGTAATAGTCCCACCTCAAGGAGTTCCTAGGAGGATTAAATGAGAGAACACAAGCAAAAAGCTTAGACCAGTAAGGCACGCATGGTATCAGTATGTGTCAGCTAGCAGACATGAAAAAAGCCAAATAAAAGTGAAAAAAAAAAAAAAAGCCTAATGAGGAAGCTTTCATAGACATTAGGCTTCTACATGCCAGGGATTGTTTTATCCTATTCATTCATTCATTCATTCATTCATTCATTCATTCATTCATTTATAGAGCCAGGGGAGGGGCTGAGGGAGAGAGAAGCCGACTCCATGCTGAGCACTGAGCCCAGCGCAGGGTTTGATCTCACAACCCTGAGATCAAGACCCCCCCCCAACCAAAATCAAGAGTTGGGCACTCAACCGGCTGAGCCCACCCAGGCGCCCCTGCCAGGCAATGCTTGCTTTATTTATTTATTTATTTATTTATTTATTTATTTATTTATTATATTTTTAAAAGATTTTATTTATTTATTTGACACATAGAGAGAGAGAGCACAAGCAGGGGGAGCAGCAAGCAGAGGGAGAGCGAGAAGCAGACTCCCTGTTGAGCAGGGAGCCCGATGCGGGGCTCGAACCCATGATCCCGGGATCATGACCCGAGTCAAAGGCAGACGCTTAACAGACTAAGCCACCCAGGTGCCCCCAGGCGTTGTTTTAAACACTTTACATACATCATCTCATTTAATCATCGGTTGCCAACCCCACGAGATAGGGTTACCCTCTCCATTTTGCAGATGTAAACACTGAGGCACTGAGCGTTTAAGTACTTGGCTGAAGGTAGAAAGAGTTGGGATTTGGAGGAGGCTGGGCTCCCAACCCTGTGGTCTTAATCATGGGAGTAAGAGATGGAGGTGTGGCTCATTCCAGGACAGGCAGACACCACCGGCCTTCCATCAACACGGCAAGCCTGAATACAATAGGACGTTCAAGCATTTGGGTCCCCTATTTTCTTGTGTTTAGGATGGTGGGGCCTTGGCTACCCCCCACTGCTCTGCCAGACAGGGCAGGGCAATGCTTGGAGCCTGAGGCAAAGGAAAAACAGGTGTACCTATATATGCTTATAAAATATCCTCCCACTTGGAAAAAAATTAATAAAAGCTCTATAGTCAAACGGTGTCTGGGTGGCTCAGTCGGTTAAGCATCTGCCTTCAGCTCAGGTCATGATCCCAGGGTGCTGGGATCGAGCCCCACGCTGGGCTCCCTGCTCAGTGGAGAGCCTGCTTCTCCCTCTCCCTCTGCCTGCCACTCCCCCTGCCTGTGCTCTCTCTCTCCCTGTCAAGTAAATAAATAAAATCTTAAAAAAAAAAAAAAAAAAAAAAAAAAGCTCTACAGTCAAAAGCAGGGCTCAATACAAAGCCCCTGCGTGCCCAATCTGCTTGCCAGGCAGCATCTCTCAACAGACACCTGCTTGGGGACAGAGAGAGGCTTGGCACTGGGGGCTGCTTGGAAGTAATTCTTCCCATTACACACTACCACTGGGCCACAAAACAGACCCCCTGTCCTAATTTACAATTTCAGTATTTTGTTCATCAAGGATTTATTTGTGCTCCTTTGATTTTTTTTTTTTTAATCCTGCATTAAAATGTCTTGATTACTGAGTTTTTTGGTGTCTTAAATTTTGCTCCCTCACCCTGGTTCCAACCCTGGTCATTACCCTCCTGTTACTGACCTTGCAAGTAAACTGACTTGCCTACTTTGGGGGGTCACCAAGATTCATAGGGGCAGCCAGCTGGTCCAGGTGAGGGGAACCTGTGGTTTCGGACCTGTCTGAATGATGGGGGGTCCAAAAGAACAAACAGATGACTTGGGTATTTGGATGGGATGGGGCTGGGGAAGACTTGGTTTCTGGTAATCAGTCACCTCTTTTGGGGCCTCAGTGTTTTCCTGGATATAATTAAAAATTGGATTTATAATCTAATCCTTTGGGTGGGGGAAGGGACATAGACAGGGAGAAGCCATCAGATGCTTTTTTTATAAGTTCATATTTAAAAGTTTAAAAGACTTAAACTTCCTTGCCTCCTCTTCACCTTTCCTCCAAGTCTATACAAATGATTGAATTTTTATGACATGTACACATGAATGAAAGACTTGTTTCTTTAAAACAAAACAAAATCAGGGGCGCCTGGGTGGCTCAGTTGGTTAAGCGACTGCCTTCAGCTCAGGTCATGATCCTGGAGTCCTGGGATCAAGTCCCGCATCAGGCTCCCTGCTCGGCTGGGAGTCTGCTTCTCCCTCTGACCCTCCCCCTCTCATGCTCTCTCTCTCTCATTCTCGCTCTCAAATAAATAAATAAAATCTTTAAAAAAAAAAACAAAAACAAAAAAAAAAAACAAAATCAAAATCTAAATGAGTGGTTTTGCGTGATGCTTGGGTGGCTCAGGTCATGAACCCAGGGTCCTGGGATGGAGTCCTGTGTCGGGCTCCTCGTTCAGCGGGGAGCCTGCTTCTCCCTCTCCCTCTGCCTCTCCCCCATGCTGGTGCTCTCCCTCTCTCTCTGACAAATAAATAAAATCTTAAAAAAAAAAAATAAGTGAATGGTTTTGAGTAGGGTATATTGTTTGTTTAAAAGACAAATCTGTGATAAGACTAAAGAACAACCTTTCAATACAAAAAGAGTTCATGTGACCTAGACCCTGGAGACGGATAGAGGAATCCAATTTACACGGTTATGCTTTGGGAACATGCAAGTTTGATTCATTATACACAGTTTCAGAGTCTCACATACGAACAAGGGAGGAAATGGTTTCACACTTGTTTTCTTAGGAATCATTTATGCCAGTGGGTCTCCGACTTCAGTGTGTACCAGAATGCCCTGGAGGGTTTGCCGCAACAGAGGTTGTTGGCTCTACCCCTGGACCTCTAGATTCAGTGAGTCTGGCTGGGGTGGCCCCTGAGAATTGAGAGTTTTCACGCAGGTATTACAGATTCTCCTGGACATGGACTTCCCTTTGGGAATCACTGCTCTGTGCTCTGTCCCAGATTCTGATGCTTTATAACTTTCCAACTGACAAATAAATGCAACTGGACTTGGTTGTAACTGGTTTGCTTATGCAGCAGCAGAAACATCTTCCCGCAAAATAAACACTCATTATTGCCTAATAGGATAAACTAGGGCAGGGTTGTGTTCTGAATCTTCTTTGAGCATATCTAAGCTTCTTAGAAAAAGGAAATGTTGGTACAAGACATTTCTAATTATTAGTTTTGGAGGCTAAAGATTTTGTTCAGGTGAGGAAAATGTATATATAGAGGTATTAGTCTTTACAATTTTTTTGGTTGGTGTGCCTGGTATTCAAAAGGGTTGGAGACAGGTATTTATTTTAGAGTATAGAGTGGATCTAAGGAATCATATCTTTTCTTTCTTTTAGGTTCTGCTTTTAATTTGGTGTTGATTTTTGCTGGCTAGGGTTTCCCCTCGGAATCCCTGGGTTGCCATGGTGCCATTTTGGCTTTTTAAATGTTGTTGTTGTTTTTGGGCCGAAGGCCCCACCGAAATGAGTTCTTACACGCAGAACTCTGGAGCCTGGGAGCAGGTCCAGGGAAACCAACGTTTGTGTGCCACGTGAGGAAGATGCCGGGGGTAAACGGAAGATATTGCAGCCCGGCTTGTGGGATTGAAAAGAGTGGGCAAAGGCGAAAGGACCCACGGGGCTGCTGGGGAAGCTGAGAGCTCTCCAAAAGGGGTCCCACTCCAGCTTCCCTGAAGACCCCACCAGAGGAAAGACCGTGGGGAGGTTGAAACCTTGCCCCGGTGCCAGGTTTTCATAACTATGAATTGTGACAGTACGAGGTGCTCCAGGTTCTGGAGTCAAACATTACATTTGGATGTTAACAGTGGCTATTGTATTTTTAAATTAGGAAACTAAGACACAGAGGACCAGAAACATACAACAACAACAACATACAGATCTTCCTCTCTGGATGAAATTCTGAAATAAACTCAAGATGTTAACGGTGATTAGTGTGTTCATTAAAAAAACAAAACCAAAAACAAACAAACAAGGGGCGCCTGGCTGGCTCTGTTGGAGGTGTGAGCAACTCTTGATCTTGGGGTCATGAGTTCGAGCCCCTCGCTGGGTGTAGAGATTACTAAAATAAAAACTTAAAAAAAAATTAAAGCAAGACACATTAATTGCAATCCCCTTCCCAAAGGAAAACAAAACCCCAACCATAAGGAAGTAAAGTCAGTTTTCTCTCCACACCCCTCCCCCCAGCCCCATTCTATTGCCTGGGTGTGGCCACCCCAAAACTGTGTGGCCTGTGGCCCTTGTAGCTATTCCTATAACAGGATCAAAAAGCACAGCATGTGTTGATCCTAGAATAGAAGAATATTAACGATCAAAATCCTAGTTATATCTTCAACCAAGCTCAGTTTCCCTGTAGTTTTGTATTCTATTTTTGCCCAAATTGGCGGTGGCTAAGAAACCATGTTTAAACCGCTTTACACTAAATTGTGGTTGTGCCTGTACCCGTTTTTGTTTTGAGAAATGTAAAAATGTACATTTCCCTCTATGGATGGTTCTAGTATGAAAATCTCTTGGTGCACTTAAAAAAACGTGCCTTTGAAGATAACTGGGAAACAGAGAAACTGAAAGCGTTTACCAGTAGGTGGGGTTGAAACCTGCAGTTTTTCTGCCTTTTTCTCCCCCTTCTTTCTCTTCTAAAGGCATATGTAAAGGAATTTTGGATAAGTTTTCAACTCACCTCCCTGGGGGAAAAAAGCACTTTGGGTTGCCTGGGCAGGTTCTGTGTAAAAACCATCAAGGACCCAGGGAAGGAGGGACCATCGCTGAGCATATCCAACTTCTCCTGCTGGTCTGGGTGATCTCAGCGGGCCCCAGGAGGTTCAAACTGAAGATACAGCCAACAAATGGCATTTATTTCTGTGCTGACAGTCTTCCTTAAGAAAACTGCATTTTACTGGGCTCTCCGCTGTTGTGTTTTTCGCTTTTTTGCTTTGGGGGGGTTTTGTTTGTTTTTGTAAACAACAGCACTTCACCTCTGTTCTTAAGGCAAAGAGCGGTGATAACCAAGGTGCAGGCAAGTTTCTCTGGCACTTAAGGAAGACGCCCCAAATCCATCCACCTCCTTCTCTCCCAGGGAATTCACTGCGCCTTGGTTCAGTTTTAGTTGGACCTGGAAACCTGTGAGGTGCCTCAAGTCTGATCAGAGCTAGAAATGACGTCTGAGAATTCACAGAAATGTTAATAGATCTAGCTTTGGAGACCAGATAGATTTAAAATGTCCTTTGCCCGCAAGCTGTAGACGACGTTGAAGAGAATTTCGTGATGGAAGCCGTCCTCGTGCGTACTGCTTGTCATACAGGCGTAAAGATCACTCAAAACGCCAGGGAAGACCCTTTTCAATTGGCGAGTTTATAGTTTCCAAGGGGAGGAGGGCAGGGGAGGAGTAACGACGACCTTTCAGGTGTGTCTTCCAATCGCGATAGCCGGTTTTGGCTGTGAATTGAGCCCCCCCCCACCCCCCTGCACTTCCCCCTTCCGTTAATTAAATAAACCTCGGAGCGCTTATCGGCACACGACTCGGCCCTTGGGGATCTCTTCCAGCGTTGCTCCCATTCTTAAAATCCTCAACTCACAGAGGTTGAAGAGCTGGCGACATGAATTTCCAGCTCCTAAGGGTGAGAAGAGAGGTGTTGGGTGGAGGGCAGACCGGCAGGGAGGAGAGGCATGCGGGAGGATGCCCGCTGGGTGGGGAGGGCGCGCGTGGGGGCGCAGGGTGGCTCCCGGGCGCTGCCCACTCCTGGCGCCGGAAGCCGAGTCCGCGTCGCCCGGCCCCTGGCCCCAGTGGGCCTCCTTGTCGCCTGGAGGCGATCAGAGAAATGCGTTAAGGCCGCCGGGCTTAGTTGGCCTGGAGGTGTATGGTGTTCCAGGACGCTGAGCGGAGAAGGCCTCCGGGGACGCTGGGCTGGAGCCTTGGTCCTCCTGCTTGCGCTCGGAGCGGTTAGGCTGCGCACGGGTGGGCCCTGGGATATAGTGGGGAAGTGACAGGCACTCTGCAGCCAAGCGTGGCCTCTGGAGGGCGGCGGTCCCCCGGGGCGGCGGCGGGGCGGGGGTGGGGGGGTGGGGGGCGGCGAGAGCCAGGCTTGTCTCTAACAGGTCTCCAAGAGAGCCGCTAGGGAGGTGGCCTCGAATAGCAGGCATGTTTGTGGCTTTGAGGTAGTTGGACGACCAAAAATTCACCTTCGCCTGCTGAGAAGTGGGGTTGTGGTTGTCAAGTTAGAGACTATACCCACGAACTCTGCGCTGGGCGAGCGCTCTTCAAGTGAGCGCCCGGACTAGACCCGGGACAGAGATGGGCTCGGGCCCTCCCCGGAGCTTGGGTCCTGCAGGCTCCCTCGGCTCCGCGACTCTCTGTCCATTTGTAAAAAGCAGATTTTTCGAGGAAGGGCTACAGGCCGCGAAGCCCCTCCCTTCAAGCACCCGGCCTGTAGCCGTGCGCTTAAAAGTGAGCAGTAAATGGAGTTGGGCTGGACCCTGGGTTAAGTAAGCAGCCTCTATGTGTGTGCGGCGGGCGCTTTGCGCACTATCCAAACAACCTGCTATTTTTATATTATTGCTGTTATTTTGGAGTGGCTGTGAAATGATGCATGTGGCGCCCCCGGGCGTGCCCCTTTAGTGGGCTTGCACAGTTGGGGATACTCTTTGGTGCCAAGTGTGTCTGTCCAGTGGGGGGACGGTGCCGCGAACGGAGGTTGTGGAATAGAGGGTAGGGTGCGTGAAGGGGCACGCTCCTCGATTGCTGCAGGCCCCGGCTTTTGGGCTCTGCTTAACCCGGCTGGCCACTTCACCGCGGTCTCTGCGGGAGCTCCCGCTGCTCCAAGGGGCGGGACAGACACCTTGCGCGCCCCGCGGCGTCCTCGAGGGCGCTCGGGGGCCTCCACCTGCAGCTCAGGCGCCCCCTCCCTGGGGCGGGAAAAGTCTCAGGCCAACCCCAATCCAGCTCTACCTGCCCCGCCGCCTTCCCTGGTTTGCGGGGGTGGGAAGTTGGAGGCGGCGGCGGCGGCGGCGGCGGCGGCCTCCCGCCTGCGCATCTACGCAGACGCCTCCGCGTCTCCCGACTCGGGTTTCTTGGGCCATCGGAGCGGGCTGGGGGCTCGGGTCCGGGCTTCAAGCGTGTGTGAGCGCAGCCTCCCTAGGGGGCGACAGAGGGGAGTAGCTGACAACCCTCTATCCCCATACCCCCGACTTTGCGTGGCGTTCTGCGAGGCTCACCCCCGGGATCCCCTAGTTCTGTTTACAGTGAAGCGGCTGCGAAGCCTCCTCGGAGGGTCCTGAGGGGGCACCCTTCCGGGAGCGGTGGCTGCCCAGGGGCGCGGCCCCGCAGGCCCGGGTCTTCCCGCGGCGAGGGGCGGGGGCTTTGGAGGGAGGTCCGTCCTGGGTGCGGGAGCCATTCGTTGCCTGCTTTCCGCCGAGAGAAGTCAAGTAGAGCTCAAGGAAGGACTGAGGCTTCCAGCACGCCGACCCGGGCGCGCGCGTGCCGGGGTTCCCGCCCCGAGCCGAGGGTGCGCGTGTTTGGGCAGGGTCTCCAGGGCCGGGAAGATTGAGGATTTGTTTGCGCCGCCTTCCATCCGGGGCGCGGAAGCCGCGCTCTGCCTTGAACGCATGCCCCTGGGAGAGGGGGCAGCGCCGGTGACCCGGGCGCTGCCTGGGGGAATGAATGGCCCTTGCCAAGCGGTTCGGAGACATCTAGGTCCCCGGGGCTCCCCGAACGGAGGCGCACAGTCCCTCAGGGGCTCTGTCCCCGGGCTGGGAGGCATCTCTGTCCCTACGGGTTGCTTCGGCCACAGCTGCTGCGGGAAGGAATGAAAGCCGGAGCCTGGGGTGGGGGGTTGGCCCGTTTCTGCCCTGCCCAGGTTCCAAACCTGCCTGGGGGAAAAGTTGCCCGCGTGGACGAGACAACTTGTTCAAGTTGCACCCGAGGCGGGGTCTTTGAGTCAAACCCGGGTCTAGAAGGCCCTGCGTGGAGGAGAGCCTCCGCGTCACCGCTCTGGGAGTCTGGAGTGCCCGAAGGAGGCGCGCAGCTTCCCTCTCGGGAGTGCCTGGGACCCCAACCTTCCACGTCCTGCTGTGCCCGTGTCCGATTCCTGCGTGGCACAGGTGCCCCCCGTCCCGCCCCTCCCCCAACCCCCGAATACCAGGAACGCTGCTTTTTCGGTTGTTTTACTCCAGGCCTCGGTGTTTTGGAAGCGAGGTGTCCGGGGTAGTGTGCACTGTCCTTTGTACTTTTAGTGCAAAGCCCCGAAAAGCCTCCAGTGGTTTCACTTCCAGGTTTTGTTCTCACATTTGGTAGGACTATCACCTCGGGTCTGTCTACTCTAAGGCGAGAGAGGACGTTTCACTTGGAGGACGCCCATTTTTATTTCAGTTATTCTATTTTAGGCCCATCTGGCTCTAAAGAAATGCCAAAGCTCAAACAAACCCGAGAAGGAGCAGGAAGGTGGTGTGTGCAAATCATTCTGTAGATGGGGAGTAGCGTCCACTCCAGGCCCGGAGCACTGCACCGATGGGTATTAATTACTGCATAATCGGTTTCGGAATCAGATCGAAATAGTCCCCTTCTCCAATTCTCTCAGAATGTTTAAATTCAGATCCAGGAGTCAGATGGGACGTCCCAGTAAAATTCGCCCTTGAAAATTAGCGACTTTCCCCTTGCAGTGAAAAAGGTCAATTACAGTAATTGGGCCAATGGATTTCGTTTCTTTAAATTTTTTTTAATATTGCACATTGCATTCAAGTTTGGGTGGCAAATAAATATTGGGGCTAGAGGCCGCGTTTCTGTGTAAGTTTCGTTTTCAGCCTGCGTCCTCAGAACGGGGGTACTCACCCCTCCCGCGGGGTCCCTCTCCGGCCCCTCCCACTTCTCCCTTCCCCCGCGCGTGGCGCTTGGGTTGTTGTATTCGGCCCCGCACCTCTTTTCCCGGGTGAGTTGAAGCTTCTGAGTGCCGGGCCCGTCGGAGGCAGCTGCCGAGCCGGCGCTGGGCAGGGCTGGGCAGGGCTGGGCAGGGCTGGGTGAGGGCGCGCGGGTGACCCCCAGCCGCAGTCAGCGGCGGAGATGCAGCTTGGGGCGATGGCGGCCAGACGCCGTTGTCCAGACTTCGCGGCTGGTGGAGGCCCGCCCGCTCCGGGGCGCTCCGGGCCGACTTCCCCTGAAGGCCTTCCCTCCTCCAGCCCCTCGGAGGAATGGGCTGGCGCTATGACCACGGAGAGGGAGGGAAGGGGAGGCGTCTCTCGGAGGGATTGGGGCTCCGGCTGCAAGATCCCAGCCCAAACCTTAAGTCTCCGTGGGGTGGACATTTTAGGAGATAAGGGGGACCCCAGCTGTTAAGATACCCGAACGCGGGGTCTCTTAAGTCCAGGTGACAACGTCTTCTGGAGGATGGGGTAAGGCGCGTTGGGGAAAAAAAGGGGGGGGGTCTTAGGTATTTGGATCCCGGGCCCCAGCTCTGCCAACCTCAAGGTGTGTGCATGTTGGGGATGACTGATGGAAGGCGCGAGGGGGACCCCGACCTAGCAGGTCAGCGGCTGTCAAGAGAGGTGCCGCAGACTCGCCTCCTCTCCGCGCCCCCCGCAGCGTGGTTCTCGGCGCGGCGCCCCGCCGGGGTGCAGGGCGGAGCTAGGCTGGGACTGGCTGGGGGCTGCCCCGCCCGGCGCCTGGGCCTCGGTGCCGGCCCCCGGGGAGGAGTTATGATAATTTCCTTCTCATTAAGGCGCCCGGGTCCCCCGGCTATTGCCGGGACACACAGTGCGGGCGCGGCTTCCCGGGTCCCCGGCAGCGGCTTGTACACGCGCGGCGGCAGCATCTACGCTCGCAGAGCCGCCGATGCGCGTCCAGTGACCGGGACAGCGAGGCCCTCTCGTGGCGGGGGCGGCGGCAGACGCCTAGCCACCGTGACCCCCATTTTGGATTTACCGCTCGGGGGGTGGGGGGAGCCTGGATTTAACTGGCGCCTGTTTTGGGGGACGCCGGACGCCATGTTGTGGAAAATAACCGATAATGTCAAGTATGAAGAGGACTGCGAGGTGAGCTGGGCGCAGGGGCGCAGTCTGGCCCCGCCCGAGGACAGCCCGGGAGGCGGGGGCCGCTGGACCCAGGTCGGGTCGAGGGCGCGCGCGGGAGCAGCGAGCAGGCACCAGCCTCTGCCCCTCGATGGGCCGGGGTCCACTTTTCCGGACGCCCCCTAGTCCGTTTCTCCGGGGCTCTCTTCTGAATCGGGCCTTTTCCTAAACATCCACCCTCGGGAACAGGGCCTGGAGAGAGAATGGCAGATCCCACCCGCAGAGCTTACCGGTCGGTCTCTCGCGAAGCAAACCAGCCCTTCTTCCCTTTTTCTCGGAAGAGCGTCTCGTCTACAACCCTTAGACGTGGCTTTTACGCAGCGTATCTCCGTCCAAAGGGTCAGACGAGGCGACCTGCCGGCGACACCTTTGCAGAGTCTCCTCCGAGGCGGGCTTGTCACCTGCCCCGCTAACTCCTCGGGGAAACAAGAAAACAACAGAAGTTTGGCTTTTAAGAGAAGTGGGGGCTGGGGAGTGCTGGTGGGGGGGCCCTGAGGCCAGATGGGGCCGTAAGCGCTCGGGAGTGCTCCAGCCAGTCGGACAGGTTGAGCTAGAGTTTCGGAGAGTGGGAGGGAGGGAGGCGGCGAGCGGGAAGAGGAAGACGCGGGCGGCGGGCGGTGTGCGCCATGGCGCTGGCGGAGCGGAGCCGGGCCTGGGGGGCCGCGGGAGGGCTGCGCGCCCGCGGGACCTCAAGGGGCTGCCCCTGTCGGCAGGCCCGGGCACTTCCACTAGGGGGCGACAGTGCCATGTTTCTCCCGGCTCCCCGCTCCCCCTGTGACCCCTCGAACCCAGGGGGACAAGTCCTTTAAGAACTCAGTAGGATAGCCTTGGGGCGAGGGACGTGCGCAGGCAAGGTTGCCCAATATTCGGGGTCCTTAATTCTCCCCCTGTGCCCCGATTTGTGGGGACACTGACCGTGGCCGGGCAGGGCGGCCTCACTTGCTATTCCCTCTTGGTCGGGACGCTGCTAGCAGGCAGGGCAGCCCCCGCCGCGGTGCGTTCCTTCCCGAGCTCCTCGGGCGGCGCTGGGTGGCTGGCCTGCTAGGGAGCGTCATTCACCCGGAGGTCTTTGTCCTGAGGGCGTGGAAGGGGAGGGTCCCTGGGGCGGGGAAGACGCGCACTTCCCGCTTTGTGCGCTTTATCCGCGCTCGCAGCTTCCCCCGGTTCTTTGGTCGGGCGCCGCCATGTGCGGGCTAGTGAGCGAGCGTACTGCGCACCGTGCTCGCCGCACGCCGACTTCCTCGCCGGGCCCGGATCTCGGCTTCTCCTGGCCCAAGGCCTGGGATTCGCACTTGGCGCTTCAGGGCGCCTCGGGCGTCGCGGGGCCCAGGCCTTCGCCGCCGGGCTTTGAGGCCGCGTTCCTCCAGGTTTTTCGAAGTCTCTCTTTACTCCGTGGACTCGGGTTTTGCAACGAATTCCCCGGGGCACTTTGCCTCCGGGTGCCCTCCGGCTGGAGGGCAGGCCCCGCGGGTTGGGTCCGGGCTGGTGCGTTGGGTCCCCTGGGGGCTCGCCCCTCAGCGTAGCGGCTGCGGCCAGTTCGCAGTAGCGGGGTTTCGTGCCAGCGGGGTCTCTCTCTACTTCTCTCTCCCAGGATCGCCACGACGCGAGCAGCAATGGGAACCCGCGCCTCCCCCACCTCTCCTCCGCCGGGCAGCACCTCTACAGCCCCGCGCCGCCCCTCTCCCATACTGGAGTCGCCGAATACCAGCCACCACCCTACTTTCCACCGCCCTACCAGCAGCTGGCCTACTCGCAGTCGGCCGACCCCTACTCGCATCTGGGAGAAGCTTACGCCGCTGCCATCAACCCCTTGCACCAGCCAGCGCCCACCGGCAGCCAGCAGCAGGCCTGGCCGGGCCGCCAGAGCCAGGAGGGGGCTGGCCTGCCCTCGCACCAGCACCACGGGCGCCCGGCCGGCCTGCTACCCCACCTCTCCGGGCTGGAGGGTGGTGCCATGAGCGCCCGCAGGGATGCCTACCGCCGCTCGGACCTGCTCTTGCCCCACGCGCACGCCCTGGATGCCGCGGGCCTGGCTGAGAACCTGGGGCTCCACGACATGGCCCACCAGATGGAGGAGGTGCAGGTGAGAGGCGCCTCGGCTCTTGCCCCTCCTGCCCAGACCTGTTCGCCCCCCAGCTTCTCCTACCCCCACCCGCCTCACGTTCCCCCGAACTTAAGGGAAACTTTGTCGTTTCTTCCCTAGAATGTTGAGGACCAGCACCTGCTTCTGCACGATCAGACTGTTATTCGCAAAGGTAGGTAATGAGAGCAAACTTCTCTCCTCCCCCGACTGCGCATGACCTGGCAAGGTGGGGGCATTTGGTGGCTGGCTTGGGACATTTGTGCTGGGGAAGGGACTGACCGGGGCTGGGGGAAGGTAGGTTTTTCCGAGTAAGAAGAGATCTCTTTCCAAACTAAATGAGAAAGAATGGTAGTAAAACTCTTAGGAGCTGCCTCGATTAAGAGATTAATCAGGATTTGTTACTCCATAGCGTTCTCCTGGGGAATATGATCCCTTGAATTGGATGGTGTTTTTACAGTGTGTCTTCCAGAGTGAGTTAACGCTGTGATTTAATTTGGAAGAAAACACACCACACACCTTAGTTGGGTAGTCGATTCTGTGATAATTGTTGAATGAGTGGATGTGATTCTATTTTCCATTTCAAATGTGCATCTGCTGAAGATCCTTAATCCTGACCTGCAAGAAAAGGTTTTGAAACAGTTCGGCCTACCAAATACACAGCTTTAAAAGGACCAGGGTGGGATGATGTGCCAGAGCTCGGGTTTATGGAGGGTGGTGGGGGAGGGGACTGGAAAATTGGATCACTATGGGAGTGTCTTGACGAAATTAAGTCGGTGTACTGACAGGATTACCAGTCCGGCTGTTTTGGAGATGGAGTAGTCCTCCTAGATGAAGGGTAGTTACTCTCAGCTACTGGAAGTTAAACTGCTCGAAATCAGTTGGGAAATGGTTTTTGAAGAAAAACTCAGAAAATAAATTGGATTTCCCAGGAAACTTTTGTAACAGAACGGGTTTGTTTGTATTTTTAAATTTACCGTGATCAGTTACACTGAAAGTTGTCAGCAAAGGATCTAAATGTGTCCAGTGATTTTGGTTGTTTGTCGAGTGAGGAAGAAAAAAAGAAATAGCCATTTATTTAGGACTGAAGTAGTCTTTTGAAAACAAATGTTCTAATTAAACAGATTTTAACAGTGGCTCGAAAATGAAAGCCCTCCATGCTCGGGGTCATGACTAATTAGCTTTGTTAAGGTGTTAACTTGTGAATTTCAGATTCGATTATCTTTGAAGAATATGACTTAAAAAAAAAATCTGCTTGCAATTTACATAGTCTTAACATGCTGCATTGTTTGCTTACAGAGCTCTTTTGGCTTTGGTGAGTGGTTTGAAAAGGTCCCTTTTTCCTAAGTGCAGCTCCCGGGACTGTCACTTGTGATCTTCATTCACAGGTCCTATTTCAATGACCAAGAACCCCCTGAGTCTCCCTTGTCAGAAGGAGCTGGTGGGGGCTGTGATGAATCCCAGCGAGGTGTTCTGCTCGGTCCCTGGAAGATTGTCCCTCCTCAGCTCCACCTCTAAATACAAAGTGACAGTTGCTGAAGTCCAGAGGCGATTGTCCCCGCCTGAATGCTTAAATGCCTCATTACTGGGAGGTGTTCTCAGAAGGTACATGGGGACACACGGCCACGGTGGTTGGGTGGTTGGAAGGTGAATAACATAAAAGAACCAAGGAGGTATTTTTAACATTTATGTAACTTTTATACTTAACACTGAATTCTAATCGGCTTAGAGTTTTAGTACATTCCTTCTCTTTTAGAAAGTGCCAGATGTAGAAGGAAGTGCTAAAACAGCACTCACAAATTGTCATTTGGTTAGGATTTGATTCCATGTATGAAGTGGTGGCATCCTGTTGGGGGGGGGGATGCTCCATGGGTTTTGTTGCCCCAGAGGGCTTGGGGGGCTGCTACAGTTTTTATACGTGTAATTTTATCCACTCCAGCACAATTTGCAATGTTCTGTGATTGGAAAAAAAAATGTTGGTGATGGTAAGAAAGAGCATTAATTACACTGTATCACTTGATTATGATCCACATAATGTAGATACTCTGACAGATTTCCGTTTTAATCGCAGCAGTGTAGGAATTTAGAATTTTAAAGTGTGGTGTTTTGAGAATAGCTACAGTTCACTTTCTTGTACCCAGAGCCAAATCTAAAAATGGAGGCCGGTCCTTGCGGGAGAAGTTGGACAAGATCGGGTTGAATCTGCCAGCCGGGAGACGGAAAGCTGCGCACGTCACTCTCCTGACGTCCTTAGTAGAAGGTCAGTGGAGTTTTGTTTTTGTTTTATGGTGTTTTTAGTTTGCGCTGTGTTGTCTGTCATCTGTGTCTTTAATCCCTGAAGGAAAGCCTAAAAACGGCTCTGTCACAGAGATGAAGATGAGTTGTCATGAGTTCATTGCAGTGAATCACAGTAATTTTATCAAATGTGTTAACACTTAAATCCCTGCCTGCTTAAGTATCCTGTTCTGGGTTCTCCAGAAAAATCACTGTGTAAAAGAAATTGGTTTCCCTGACCTAAGAACTCTCACCGTTAGGGTGTTGGGACATTTCCTCCAAGTGAACCAGTTTTTGGAAGATGGCATCGATCACCTGGCACACTTTTAAAAAGCTGGTTGTGGTATTGGGTGGGAAGAAGCACCAATTCCAGCTTGGGTAGCTGTGCAATATCAGGATTGTGGTCAGTGAAGAGAAAAGCCCTTGTAGACGGTGGGATTAACCCAATTCACAAGCCCTTTGTTCATTTCCCGCAAGAAGAAAAAAATTAGTGGGGCCCCTCTCCCCAGTCCTAAAATCGTAGGATGTAACATTTTAGTGTATTGAATGGGCCTGTACCCCCAATCTGGAAGGGAGCCAAGAATGCAATTACAGCCTTTAAAAATAAGTGGGGGCTGGGCGGGGAGGGGGTGGCGGTTAAGGGAAAAGTGAAATAATTTTTTTTCAAAAACCAGCTCATTGTTGCTGTGTACGGGAAAATGGAGTGGAGCGCGGAGGGGCTGATCCTGAAGGCCAGAGCAGCCCCCTCGCCCAATCAGCAGGGCGCTGGGCTCCACTCAGGGCTGGGGGAGCCAATGAGGGGTGGTCGCCTGGTGGCCAGGCAGTCTTTTGAACACTTTCTGTCCCTGGTCTAATGGCGCTCCTGTACGCTGAAAGGGACTTGGCAGAGCCCGGCTCTACCTTTTTACGAGTGTCTTTGGAGGTCAGGGCAAGGAGAAAGGAGCTGCCTGTTAGTTAGCTGCCTGTTGGAGCCCAGCTGTCCTGCACGGAGAATGGTGGGTTCTGCGTGCGTGGCGCATAAATGTGGCTCCTCGAGGTTTTCTTACTGGCCAGGCTGAGGTGCTTGAATAAGAAAGTCTGTGCCAGAACAATGGTTCTCAGATTCTGATTTAGTAAGTCTGGGGAGGCAAGTGGAGGAGACGGGGTGGGGGTGGGGTGCCACTCTCTGGGTTTCTGGAAAGCTCTGGCCAGCCTTGACACCGTGGAGCCAGGCCCGGGTATCTCCGGTCAGAAATGAGTCCCGTTGGTTTTCTCTCCCTCTGATCCCCGAGTGATTTGGACAAAAGAGCGTGGGTAGTCCAGGCTGGTAGTTGGGCTCTTCGCATTAACATTTCCAGTGGAAACCCAGCCCTGCCTTTCTTTGTGAAAAGAAACATCCCTGAGCCCTGCCTCCTTCCGTAATGGGGCACCCCTGGTTTAAAAAGAAGGTTCTCCGTCAAAGACTTGGTCACGGTTTCATAAAGAGAAGTGACCAGTTGACTTTTGTGCAACGTGCTCATCTTTAAATTTCCCTACTTCTCCACAGTGATAACTTTTTTTATCGAGAGAAAGCATGGATGTGTCTCAGAGAATCTTAAGTTGGGGTCCAAGATGGGTTCGCGTTATTCCAGGGCAGTGAAGAATGTCAGTCAGTTTTTCCATACGCCGTGTGTTTTCCTGCTCTAGTCCCAGGGGAGCGAGCCCACCGAAAGTACCCAGGAAGTGCCACTTGCCCGCTGAATTGTTTTCCTTGTGGGTGATTTCATTTTAAAGTGCCAAGGGACTGCGGGCCTAGAAAAAGGGTTAGAAAAAGAGGAGAGGGAGGTTTGCGGGAAGTGACTGCGGGCCTTCTAAGTCTCTTGTCACTGCTGATTATTTTAGGTGAGGCTGTTCATTTGGCTCGGGACTTTGCCTATGTCTGTGAAGCAGAATTTCCTAGTAAACCCGTGGCGGAATATCTAACGAGACCTCATCTTGGAGGGCGGAATGAGATGACAGCTAGGAAGAACATGCTGCTGGCTGCCCAGTGAGTATTCAGACTTGAATTTGGTGGCTGGGTGTTACTACTGATCTTGAACTTGGGGGGTGGAGGGGTGCCCAGTAACCGTCCCAGGTGCTCAAGAAAGAAAGGCTCGGTAAACAAAGGTGTGGAGCAAAAGGAGCTGGCCAGGGGACGTTCTTTGACAAGGCAGATAGATGGACTCTTGGGTAGGACTTAGAAGAAGAAGTAAAATGAATGTATTGCTCAGTAGTGAGTGTTTTTTGGAGGTGCTCAGGCAGCTCAGAATAGTTCAGTGACCCTTTCATTACTGTGTCTCCATATCTTACAAAAATGTGTTGGAAACACTTTGGTCACATCCAGTCAGGATTGTGGGTGCCTTCTGCCTCCTGAAAAGACATTTTTGGTTTTTTAAATGTAACGATTGGGTTGGATTTGTAGGAGACACGTGGGCAAGCTAAGTGTCTCAAGCCCTGCTTAATGCAGCTGGAGGATTTCTCGTGGAAGCCAACAGTAAATTAGTTTTTAAAATTATGGTAACCGAGGCGGAAGTCGTCCAGTCGGGAAACGGGGCAAAAGGAAGCAGAGTGACCTAGCCTGTATAAACAGTGAGTTTTGGGGGAGATGTGGATTCTTGGGGTTCTTGAAGAAGAAATTGGTGTCTAGGTACCGAGCTGTACCAAATAAATGTCTATCCATTGTTAAGTACCCTCCTGGGCTGGAATCCTGACCCCACCTCCTGCACTAGTCCTGGTGACCTTGGCCCTTTGACTGGGGTTAATCCCGTTATCTTTTCTAATTGCCCGTGAGGATTAAAGAAGGGAGTGCTTGCAAAGAGTTGAGCTCAGGGCCTGGCGCGTAATAGGTGCTAAGTGTGAAGCAGTTGACTATTTGTGGCAAAGTCTATTTCTTTTTGAAAGCTCTGGTGGCCTCCTGGGTGTCCTCCCTGGGGTGATTTGGCTTTGTCCTCTTGCCCTGTCGCGAGCTAGATGGAGCTCACAGGTGTGTGTTGACTGTCCTCCCAGGCAGGTGTGTAAAGAATTCACAGACCTCCTCAATCAAGACCGAACCCCCAACGGCAACAACCGGCCCACCCCGGTCTTGGAGACGAACATACAGAACTGCTTGTCTCATTTCAGCCTGATCACCCACGGGTTCGGCAGCCAGGCCATCTGTGCGGCTGCGTCTGCCTTGCAGAACTACATCAAAGAGGCCCTGATAGTCATAGACAAATCCTATATGAACCCCGGAGACCAGAGTCCAGCCGATTCTAGCAAAACCCTGGAGAAAATGGAGAAGCACAGAAAATGAAGGATGGGAGTGAGCCAAGGGCTGAAGAGTCTCGAAGGAAAAGGACTCCACGATCATTCTCGACCTGGACGGGCTGGGAGACCCCTCTTGCCGGGGGACGGTTTGTGACCCACCTTCCCATGAAAAAGGCCTCCACTCATTTTCTGGATCTTGACGTGCCCTCCCGGATTCCTTAGTGTTCTTTTCTCTAGCGCTGAAGTGTGTCTCCTTAACTCTGGACAAGGGATCGGAAGGTGACAAGTGCTGGTTCTTTGTTCATTAAGCTCATTTTATTCTTTTGAACCCCATTCTTTTCTCTGAAAGTGGTGCTACAAGTTTTAGAACCTTTTAAATAAATTCCCGGGGCTCACGAGAAAACCCACACCGGTAGCTGTTGAAATGTCAGATTGGTGCGATTCAGATCGACAGTAACTTGCAGTGTTAAGGTAATGGTTGGCTTTTTGTGTCCACTCAATATTTATCTAAAAGTATTTATCTGGCTTCTTCAGGTATCAAATCCTACAGACCGTAGGAAGCAAAGATTCTCTCTGCTTAGCAGCTAGTTTAATAGGTGGTATTTGACATTCTTAAACCCCTCGTTGAAAGGGGGCCTTTGGGTTTTACGAAACTTGTAGAAATGAAGCCTGCTGATGATCTTGTGTTTTCTTTTTGTCTTTTCTTTTTTTTTTTTAAATTCAGAGAGTTAACTCTTCAAATGAGAGACTCTGAAATGTCATGTTCCTTTAAGGTACTGAAGCTTTATTTGCATATTTATTTCACATCTTGGTGTTTCGAGTAAACTTGAAAGGGGTAGGCATGAAGCGTTTTTTTTGTTTCTTTGTTTTTGTTTCTGCTGCCCGCCCCAAGTCCCGTAGGAGGCTCTGTATGTTGAGAAACAGTGCGTTGAGTGTACAGATTTTATTTATGCATAATTTAATGGGGTCTGTAAATACGGGTGCACTTCTTACGACTTTTGACAAATGGGATTCGATTTTAATATTAACTTCTAAAGGTGATGGGGTAATCTAAAACACTTCTCTTAGGTTTTACTCGTATGTACGCAGGGTATTAAGAATTAAGAGGATCCTGGGCTCTGTGCTCTGTTCTTGATGCGGAAGATTCTATTTAATTGAAACTCTCTGTTCACAAAGCGGTAACTTTGTGTCTCATTCCCATCATGCTGGACCGGAAGATGGGTGTGTGGTACCGTGCGTGGGGGTGAAATGGAGGTTTTTGGAAATGGCTGTAAACGTTCCCCGAGTAATTGTTGTGTATAACAATACCTGTATAATAAAAAGTATTCTCCATAGAAGCCGTGAACGTCGGGTGACAACTTGGTTTTTTCTAAGTCTCTGGGATGAGTGGAGTAGTGGCAGAGCTTAATTTATGGTTCGGCTGTGGCTTTGTTAATGGGACTGAGCAGGAAGGCTGTGTGCCAAGGGAGGTCTGAAGTTTCGTTTGCTGTCCCGTCTCGGCTGCAGGAGGGCCTTGCGCTCCCCGGTGGTGGCCCTCTGCTGTGTGTAGTACCCCTCTCCCGCCGCTAGGGCTGTCTGGAAGCGTGCGGGACCCTTTCTTCCGAAGGCAGAGAGTCCGCAGTGTTGGAATAACGTCTCTTGCCTAAAGCTTAGTCACCTTTTGAGAAACAGCTAGGGTCAGGTAGGGTCAGGTTGCCGCCCCCAAATTTTGAGAATGGAAACGAAATGACTGTAGGTAATCCTTGGGCAGACATTCCTCAGGAGGATTTTTGCATTCAACCAAGTGCAAATCGCGGGAAGTGTAGGCTTTCGTTGGTGTTTTCAAATCAGTGAAATTCTCCCGTCTTTGGACACACGGCAGTGCGCATCTGTCCAAGGCACCCTAACCATTTTGCTTGCCTGGTAAGTGGGCCGTTGGGTCTCTGCGGGCTGCTTGGGGAGCAGAAGAGTCTGGCAGAGATAGTGGACTTGCTGGATGTTTGTGAGGATCTCGAATGTACTTCCCCGGTCCTCGATTCCAAGTTGAAGTGTCCTGGCGTACCCTCCAGGAAGTGATATGTTTATAGTTTGGCACGAGAGGCAGGACTTCAAAGGGAAGTGGGAGCAAAAGGATTTTCCACATTGGATAAGGCCATTTCTTCAACTCCAGCCTCATAATCCTTGATTTATAACTCTACCAAAAGCTCAGCAATTCCTGACTTTGTGTTGGCATTGGATGTGAAGTAATTTAAACTCTGCCAACCTAATACTTTGCTCTTGGCAGCTTGTCCTTGGCCAGTGAATGTTCCTATTAAGTTGGATTTATCTGGTTGATATGTCAAGTTCACAATTGCTTTGCTTTAGAGGAGTGAAAAGAGGTCTTAGGTTGGCGGTTATTTCTCAATCAAGATGTGAGACATTGGGTGTTTAAAGGAAGTTATGGGGGAAAGGGCTGAAGGAAGAAGGACTGTTTTCTTATCAGCATCTTAACCTGCTTTTGGACTAGAGTCTGGCTTTTAGGAGCTGTGCCCAATTGCAATGCAGACAATGTTCTGGAAATGCCCCAAAGTCAACCAAGGATTGAAGTGAGTCATAAGCAGGGCTTGTGCCTGGCTCACTGCTCAATTGTCCTTTATCCTTGTTCCCACTGAAGCCCATGGATGGCGGATGGGTCTCCTGGGTCCAGGGCACAATAATAGGTTTTTCTTCCCAACACCTCTGAGCTGATAGGTGAAACAGCCAAGTCCCCTCAACAGGTCTCTACAAAAACTATGGTTGCCTCGGCTTTTCCCTCAAGCCCCTGTTTGTGGGAGAAGGGTGCCCTGCTGTAGCTTCTCATGGGCCAGGGTGGTTTTATTTCCAGCCCCACGATGGTGAGGATCACACTTCTTTTCCCTTCGCCCTATAGTTGGCCCCCTGGCTGACAAATTGAGCTCGCTTTTATGAAGGCACATGATGCCATGAAGTCTGCCCTCTGGGAGAAGAAATGAAGATGCTGCTTCCTGGTTGTCCTGCAGGAAAAGCCGTCATTGTCTGAAGGCACGCTCTTGCCTAGCACTCCACGTATGAGAGATTCCTCATAGCAGAGACTCCTCGGCAGGGCTGTGCGTCTGTTGCCAAGACCTGCCCATCCGGGTACCTGGCACCTTGATGCCTTCCTGCCTTGCAGACGGCACGTTTAGAAGTTCTGTGGAAGGTCAGGAGTGGGTGTTTTCAATGGCAGTTCACGGTTGTCTTTTGCATGTGCCCACGGTTTCAGTTGCGGCTTAGCAAAGGGACGGATTAGTCTGTTTCTCATTTGAAATGATTCCATAATGATGGCCATCAGCATTTTCTTCTTGGGGGGCCTAGCGGCGGGGTGAATTCTGAGATCTTAAGTTCCTGTATTTGAATGTTAAAAACAAAACAAGATAGGGTCATGGATGGGTGAGAGACAGAAACTCCTCAAGGCTTGGCAGCGGTGGGGCTTCTGGGGCCCGTTGCCTGGTTTCCTGGGGGGAAATGTCAGTTACCAACTGTTGTGAATTCCCGTCGAGGTTCTGTGACTTCCCAGGACTTGTGAACATCTCCCCAGTCTTTTCCTCTTTCTGGGGAGCAGCGTGGGGTGGCGAGGGGGCAGCTGAATTTGCCTTCCTTCACAAGCAGGCGGAGAACGTGGGAAGTAGAGCTACCTTTGGTCACGAGAGGAAGGGAGAACAGTCTAGGGTTCCTTGGAGTGTGTTTTCCAGGTGAGGGAGCTCTCTGTTTTCCCTGGCGTGGCCGTGATTCTTAGCAAACGTCTCCTCTAGGCACCTGAGCTCAGTGGGCGGTGAGGGTTCTCTCTTCGTTGGGAGATAAAAGTTTGCTTTTGAAATTTCGATGCCGCACGCACAGGTGTATTCTTCCCAGGGTAAGCTGTTGCCCCTTGATGTGATAACTACTGAAGATCCTGGTTACCCTGGATTTCTCTTCTAGTTCATAGTCTTCATCTGCTTCTCTGAAATCCACAGGCCACCATGCAGGGGGAGGCTTGGTGACACTTCAAACCATCGAGATCTGCCCCCCCTCCAGGTTCGGCCAACCCAGGCTGGCACCATGCCCAGGGCCTACTGATGTAAAGCGTGCCACACCTTGAAAACCTCTGTCTATTAGGAACATGGAGCATCATTTTCTGAGAAACAAACTTGATCTCCTGGTTTTTAAAAAATCACTATTGCATTGGAGCTGATAGTTTCATGGAATGTTCAGTTATTTTTGCACCATCATAAACACTGTAATTTCCCTGCCTCTTTGGGATAACATCTTGATGGGGAAGATGGGTGGAGGAAAAGCATGGAAATTAGAGTCGAAAGGCATAATTTCAGGGACCTGTTCAAGGAACAGCTTGGTGGAGAGTGTTTTCCAAGGTCAAATCTCAAGTGTTCCCCCCCCCCCCTCGCATGACGCATGGTGCGTTCCTTGTTGTTCTCAACATTTTCCAAGGAAGGATCCTGGTCTTGAGGAGTGACCCTCCCAGGTGGGTGTCAGAGTTGGATGGATGGAAGGCATCCAGCCTCCCGGCACTTGCTGAGACTGGAAGGCTTTGAGGACTTCATGGGTGTTCTGGGTGGAAACCGTGCTTCCCCAATAGGTATGTCCATGTCCTCACCCTCGTACTTAAGAATGCGACCTTATTTGGACATAGGGTTATTGTTGGTGATTGAGTTAAGATGAGGTCCTAGTGGAGTGCAGTGGGCCTGAAGCCAGTATGGCTTGTGTCCTCCTAAGAAGAGGCAGACACAGACCCATGAAGGCCAGCACGGTGTGCCGACGGGGCGGGGGAGACCGCACAGATGTGGCTACCAGCCAGGGAGCGCACGGACCAGCCGTCACCAGCAGCCAGGAGAGGCAAAGAAAGGTACTCTCCCCTACAGATTGCAGATGGAGGGCGGCCCTGCTGACCGTCTTGATTTTGGACTTCTTGCCTCCAGAACTGTGAGATGACACATTGCCCGGCTGGTGGCCCGAGGAAATGGACACAGCGGGGAAGGACTCCTTTCTTCTTCCCTTGTTGTTCTCCCCCCATTGATCTTTCTCTGGGTTCCTCTCTACACGTGGGGTGTCGCCTCTGCCCACGTCCGAGCCGGCCACCTCTGTGGTCTCCCCACCGGGCCAGGCCCCTCTAACAGATGGAGGCTTTTCACAGTCCCGTGGCTCTCCGCACCTGTTGCTGCTCAGCAGCCGTGTTGCTGGAAGGAGCTGCTTGCCGACAGCACCTGTGCTTCTCGGGGGGAAGTCACCCCAGCATCTCTGGCCAAAGCAAATCCTAGACTCCCTCCCAGAGGCCCATTTCACTCCTCCTTTGTGCTTGTTGTATTTAACTGGGTACCTCTGGGTATTCCCAGCACTGCCCCAGAATAGCGGCTGTTAAACCCGGCAGGTCACCAGAGGTTCTGCAAGGATCCTAATGCCCTTCTGCTGCCTCTGACCCACTGAATCAGAAACTGGGTCAAGAACCTGCATTTTTTTTTTTTTTTTTTTTTTTTTTTTTGAGAGAGTGAAAGCGAGAGATATCACGGGGTGGGAGAAGCAGACTCCCCACTGAGCAGGGAGCCCAATGTGGGGCTCGATCCCAGGACCCTGGGATCATGACCTGAGCTGAAACCAAGAGCGGGCCACTTAACTGACTGTGCCCCCCATGCACCCCCCACCCCAAGAACCTGCATTTTATTAAAAACAAGCTTCTCTTGGTGACCTTAGTTTAGGAACCACTGCCATCTAGTATCTTCTAGCTCTAAAATTTTACTGAGTCACATCCCTTCTGGAGAGGAAGGGATGTGACTTGCTCTGTGTGTCCAGCATCTTCTCGAGGGGATGGGCTCCTCCTCTTGGGCTCCTGCTGCACCCTGTGATCACAGGGCACTGGGGACACCGTGGTTCCATCGTTTGGCTTTTCTAGTAAGAGTCTTCGTCTGTGAGAGCAGGGACCTTGTCGATCTTGCCCTCCAGGGACCATGTCCATCTAAACCACACACTGGCTAGCTCATTGCCCAGGTCAGGGCATTTGCTCAAAAAGCACCTGTGTTGAATCCTGGAGACTGAGCTGGGCTAGAGTGGGGTCTCTGGGGTGGTCCCTGCAAACAGTCCTTCTCTGGAGCCTTTTCATTGCTCTGGGCCACGTGGGCATCTGGAGCCGGCCCACCAGAAGGGATTCCATCCTGTGCTCTGCTGAGCTAAGCTGCACACATTGGAGGAAAGTTTCTCTTCAGGAAGATGTGTATCTGGATCAAGTAGTCAGCCCCTCCTTCTCCCCACTTCCCTTTTTCAGGGTCTGAAATCCATCTTGCTAGGTTGAGGGTTTTGACATCATTCTTGATGACTGGGAACGGGTCTCTTCCTGCTCTCCCTCCTAGGCAGGCTGGTGTTGATGAGAGGTGACTTTGACCCAGGTCTGGGTTTAAATAGATAATTCGTGCAGCTGGGGGAGGACTAGATTGGTGGGGCTGCCTGGAGGCAGGGAGGCCAGTCAGGAGGCTGGAATGTGGGAGGAAACTGAGGCTGGATGGTGGAGGGGAGGGAGGGAGTTTGGGTGCCCATAGGTGCTTTACCGGTGGAGCTGACAGGAGTCCGCCAGATTCTATGAGGGCACCTCCAGCACTTTTCAAGCAGCCATAAACTCTACAGAGTAGCTTCCAGAATTTGGCAGTCCTCCTGGATCCTGGGGACGACAGAGGAAGCGTCCGCGGATTTATGTCCGTTGAAGAGCCAACCAGTCTCCTTGGCCAGGAGGACAGGGTGGGGACTGATGAAGATGGAGAAGATAGGAGCACCAAGCTACTGGGTCATTATTCTGGTCCCTAAGCCCCACCCTTTCCTCTTACCCCAGGAGGTGGGTGTGGGGGGTGATGGCCCAGACTGGGGGCTCTGTTTCACCAAAACTTGCCTCGGTGGTTCCTTTTCATGAACCAGGAGGGGGAATCATGTTTGGGCCTGAGGGTCTGGGAAGGAGGTGCAACTTTCCCCCAGATGACATTTGCAATGTCTGGAGACTTTTTTGGTTGTTACTACTGGGGGAGGGAAAATTGCACATAGTGGGTCGATGCTAAACACTCAACAAGGCGCAAGACAGCTTCCTGCAACACGGAATGATCAGGTCCAAAATGTCAGGGGTCCAGAGCTTGAATAATACTGTTCTAAACATAGGAAAAAAAAAAATCTAGATGCATTATTTAAACCATTAACAATTTACTTCTGTGCAGTGGATGACTTTTGCCTCACATGATTCTATATAGTCTCAAGTTTGTTTATTTTTTTATTTTTTAAGATTTTATTTATTTATTTGACAGAGAGAGTGAGAAAGGGAACACAAGCAGGGGGAGGGGGAGAGGGAGAAGCAGGCTTCCCGCCGAGCAGGGAGCCCAGATGTGGGGCTTGATCCCAGAACCCTGGGACCATGAGCTGAGCCGAACGCTTAACGACTGAGCCACCCAGGTGCCCCAATATAGTCTCAAGTTTAAGAAAAGAAACCAAACAATAGGGGCACCTGGGTGGCTTAGTCCGTTAAGCGTCTGCCTTTGGCTCAGGTCATGATCTCCGGGTCCTGGGATTGAGCATCTAAAAAAGAAATCTTAAAAAAAAAAAAAAATCAGCATTACTTTCATAAGTAAAAAACCTGACATAATGTTTACAGAAAGGAATGAGTGTTAAGTGAATACGTAAGTGAATGTTTAAATCAGTGAATGGAGGGAGCCTGTGCAGATCCCGAGGAGAGAGAGGTGCATCCCAGCGCAGCCCTTTCCTAACCTTGGATCTGAGGCTGTGGTTTCACACCTGAAGCCATTTGCCAGGACAGGTGAGCGGAGAGAGGAGGTCGCCCCTCCCCCGAGATGGGGACCCCCTTCCCTCCGATTTTTTACTCTCTTTGGCAGGAAATCCTGATTTTCTGAGAGCAGAGACATTGTTTCACTTCTGACACCCATTAATATTCTTTTCCCACAAGACAGAAAAAACTCAGTGGTGGAAGGCACCAACCATTTAAGAAAATCTTCAGAAAGAATTTTCTCAACTGTTTCCTCTTCATTGTTTTCTCCGTCCATTGTTGCTAAGTAGTTCAAGCTGACAAGAGAATGAATTGAAGTGCCACGAAGGATTTCTTTCGTGTTGTGGACAAAAGTGATGCACATTACTGTTACTGCTCGCACACACTTGGAATGTCTTTGGGGAGGACAGACAGAGCCAGTGAGGGCTTCCGATGGGCAGGGGTGGGGTGGCAGGGACACAGATCTTCTACTCTGCGTCATTTTGTCCAGTTGGAGTGTTTTATCTTGCACGTGAAAACAAGCAAAACCGGCTCTCAAATCTGAAAAACACTAGGTTTAGCAAAAACACTAGAAAGCTAAAAAATGCTTCTGTGGAACAAAGAGCCCACAGACCAAGAGTTTACTGCATTATGTCATTTAATTCCCCGGTGACCCTGTTTTAGCCCATTCTACAGAGGCTCAGAGACCCAGGTGAGCAGCAGCTGAAACTAACCCAGCAAGAAAGGTCGGAGCCCGCCCCACAGCGGGGCAGGCTGCCTCCAGGGGATGTGCTTCTGACCTAGCGCCATCGGGCCCAAAACGCAAAGAACTTACATTATTGAGCGCTTGTCATGTGCCAGCCACTGTTTTAGACACTTTTCATTGATTTTACTCTTCCCAACGACTGTAGGAGGTAGGTATAGCACCCATTCTACAGGTGGGGAAATGGAGGCACAGAGTTGTGAGCTGCCTGCTCAAGGTCTCTCACTTGGTGAATGGGATAGCCCAGACTTGGTGAATGGGATAGCTCAGACTAGCGCTCTGGCTCCAGGGTACCGTTCTGTTCTTCGAAGGCAGCAGCCTGTCTGGAGGCAGGTAGGCTGAGGGATATTCCTGGGAGGGACTCCCTGTGCCTTGTCTTTAAGGGAGGGGCTAGAAGCAGGATAGAAATAACTGAGTGATAAATGCTCTACCTCGTGCAAAGTGCTTGGCTCAGTGCCTGGCACACATTAGTGTTCAATAAAAGTCAGTGTCCTTTTTTGAACTAGGTGGAATGGAACAACCTTTGGTCAAAGAACAAAAGGACAGAGTGGGGAGGAGAGGAGAGCAGGAAAGGAAGTGCGGAGAGGGGGACGGGGGAGAAGAAAGGAAGCCCCTTCCACCTTTGCAGAGCAGTGGGAACATGGGCTCCTGCCAGCAAGCTCAGGGGCTCCCTCAGTCTCCAGCATGGTGCCGCCTCAGTTTTCAGGGCTCCTTTTGTCATCACTCCTGCCCTTCCCGTGGTTTAAGCTCTCTGTCTGTCTTCTTGCAGCCTCACTTGGCTCACCTCTTTCTCAGCTCCAGTCTCACCTTGGGGAGCACCTCCTCCTGGAGCCTTCCCAAGCTGAGACTGACTTAGGGGTCCCCTCAGCTCCCATCACACTTCTTGTCACATGGGGTGGTAACCAGCTGTGTAGTGTTGCGTCACCTCCCAGATCTTGCCATTGAAGGAGTCACTGTGATCTGTTCATAGCTGAACTCCAGTATGCAGCTGGGAATCTGGCTTATATAGATGTACAATAAATATCCATAGGCTGAGTGAACAAATTCATTTGTACCAAAAGGTCAGGATTTGCTGAAGTGAATCTCTATCAAGGCAAGGCATTCTCCCATCCGTGCATTCACCTATCTACCCACCTATCCATCCACCTATCCACCCATCCATCCGTCCATCTGTCCACCCACCTATTCACCTATCCATTTATCCGTCCATCCATCCATCTACCCACCTATCCATTTATCCATCCATCCACCTATCCATCCATCCATCCATCCATCCATTTGTCCATCCATCCACCTATCCATTTGTCCATCCATCCACCTATCCATTTGTCCATCTATCCACCTATCCATCCAACCATCCATCCATCCATCCATCCATCCATCCATCCATCCATCCATCCATCCATCCATCCATCCATCCACCTATCCATCCATCTGTCCAGCCAGCCAGCCATCCACCCACCCACCCACCCACCTATCCATCCATCCATCCAGCCATCCATCCATCCATCCATCCACCCATCCATCCACCCACCTATCCAGCCAGCCAGCCAGCCAGCCAGCCAGCCAGCCAGCCAGCCACCCACCCATCCACCCACCTAGCCAGCCAGCCAGCCAGCCATCCATCCATCCATCCATCCATCCATCCATCCATCCATCCATCCATCCATCCATCCACCTATCCATCCATCCATTCATCCACCCTTCTACCTACCACCCTAGTCCTTTAGTAAGCTAAAGCTGCCCTGGACCCTGCCTTGAGCCCACAGTCTGTTAGAGGAACCAGATAACAGTCCATCAATCACATGCACATATAACTACCAATGTGGTGTGCTCTTCATGCACATAGGCAAAGAATGGGGAACCAGTAGAACGGTTGCTGCTCAAGTAGTTTCTGCAAAAGAAAACCTTTAAAGGGTGAAATTCCCTGCATTTTGCAGCAGCTGGGGAACCATTTCATTTTTGGCCTGGGTCACTGTTTCTGGCCCCCATGAAATTGTGACTACTCAGCTTAAAGTTACATCCTTCAGAGACAAGCTCCCTGCTGTCAGAAAGCATTGGAAGGAGAAGACCTGCAAATAAACAATCAAGATCATGTCTGGGTGGTGGGCATCTATTATTATTATTACTATTATTTTGTGTAAACTGGGGCCAAGGGGGAGAAGTGCAAATGGCATGAGTGGTATGTAGAGATGAGAGTCCTCCCACTCCTGTCTCCCCGCCACCTGGTTCCCTGGCTAGAGACAAGTCTCATTACCAATTAGGTGTGCACAAAGATATTTTAGGCACGGACACACGATTACATGTATTTCTTTTTTAACCCAAATTTTGTACACACAGTCTGGCACCTCACTGTTTTCACTTGATATATCACATTGATGGCTCCTTACAAGTTCGTATAGAGCTGCCTTTTTTTTGCAAGGTGTCCTTTTGTGTGTGATGTTCAGATTATCCATCCTCTCCTGGTGGGGTTTAGGATGTTTCCATTGTCCTGCACGTATAAACAGGGCTGCAGTGAGTGCGCGTGCTCGCAAGTCACTGATGGGTGGTTTCCTGGCCGTGGGATCGCCTTTTTAGTTTTTGTAGATGCCGCCATGTTGCCCTCCTCAAGGCATTCCCATGCCCACCGTGGCAGTCTACATGAATGGACCTGTTAGGGGGTGGTGGTGGGGCAAGGCTTTACTCAGGATGTTCAAGAGTTCTGAACTTAGGAGGTGACATTTCAGCTCATGGGTGAGAAAAGGCCAGTTGTGCAGAGGCAGAAACAGAGTCCTCCCGGCAAAAGGACCAGCGTGGCTGGAGAGATGAGGCCAGAGAGAGAGGAGAGGGAGAGAGCGAGCCAGAGCCACATCTGTGGGTCTTACAGGCTTGGGAAGGAACTGGGATTTTACTTGGGAAGTCGTTGGAGGGTTATAAGAAGGAAGAGATGTGATTGGATTTATGCTACAAACAAACAAACAATCACTGTATTGGCAGAATGAAGCACAGTGGGTAGGAGTGGAAGCCAGAAGCCCAACTAGGAGACCACATAGGCACAGAGGCAAGAGTTGGTGGTGGCTTACCAGCTGGGAGGAGCCATGCCAAAGAGAGCTGGGACATTTTGAAAGCAGAGCTGACAGAACTTGCTGATGAGTTGGAGGAGCTTGGGCATGGGGGGAAGAATTGGGAGGGATCGTGTGGAACTTCCAGGGTTGGGTCTTGGCGAAATTTACTAAGATGCAGAAGACTCAGTAGACCAGCTTCGTGCCAGTAAGACTGTTCAGTCACAGGGAAGGAAAACACCATGGAAACTGTCCTCAGCTTCTTTTAGCAGGGACTCAAGTCGTTAAAGCAGGGTGCCTGTGGCTGGCCCTTCCATGGAAGTAGCCACAGTGTTCGTGCTCCAAAGCAGATGTTCTGGCTGCCATGACACCACCAGGATGGGCTCCATATTGGTTCTGAAGCCTGATAACCTCCCGATGTCCTGACATACTGGGACAAGGAATCTGAGGAATCAGCCCACCCACTGGGTGGGGCTGGTGTGGTCTAGCTTGGAATTAAAAATTACTCAGGTTTAAGTGACCAGCAGAGGTGGGGTAGGGTGAGCCCAAGGGTAGGGCTCATTAGAACTTTATTGACTGTCAACACTGGAAGGAACTGTAGAGGTCATTGGCTAAACCACTGATTGGGGGGGAAAAATAGTTTGTAGGGTAAATTACTTTTATGCCCTTTCAATAGTTATTTAAAAGAGTTAAAATCACAACAATATTGTTTATTGAGTGCTTCTGATGCACCAAGGTCTAGGCCAGTTGCATCACATTCATTATTTCTTTTTTTCTTCCAATTAAAAACTTGAGTATAGCTGACACTTAATGTTATATTAGTTCACATGCATTATTTTATTTCAATTTTCCAAATAACCATCCAGGGAGATACTGTCATTGTCTGCGCAGTAACTCAGGCTGAGGGTGGTGGCCCAAAGTCCCCTGGCTGAGATGGGGTCCCAGCCGCCTCCCTCTGACTCCTGGAGATGGAACTGGAATTTCCAAGGGCACCTGTCTTCCAACCTTCTGTTTACAGCTGACAAAAGCCAGACCCAAGCAGGAGGAGCTTGTGTGATCAAGAGACAAGTGAAGAGAAAGTTAAGGATCTTGGAAGTACGGTTCTTGGCCTGAGAGGGTGTGCATGTCTCTACGGCTTTGTTGGTTCTACTGGCCATACTGGCCCCCAGAGAAAATGACCCGAGAAACTCTGTCACTGGCGTCAAGGGCTGGGTCTCCAGTTGTTTGTCACAGTGGAATATTACATTCTTAATTTTTGCTGGTCTGATAGTTAGGAAAGCATCCCATTATTGCGATAAATACATTTTTTTTTTAAAGATTTTTATTTATTTATTTGAGACAGAGAGAATGAGAGACAGAGAGCATGAGAGGGAGGAGGGTCAGAGGGAGAAGCAGACTCCCCGCCGAGCAGGGAGCCCGATGCGGGACTCGATCCCGGGACTCCAGGATCATGACCTGAGCCGAAGGCAGTCGCTCAACCAACTGAGCCACCCAGGCGCCCCAATGATAAATACATTTTAAAGAAACATACCAAATATTAGTGGGCTACCCTTGCCTCCTCCCCAGTAATCTATAATGATGGGGCTTCATGTTCCGGATGCCCTCTTTTATTTTTAGCACAGATTCATCCACTTATTAATTCCACACGTCTTGAACTCCGTGTTCAAAGTTCAGAGTGTCCTTGTGTTCCAGGCACTGTTCTAGGTGCTAGGGACACATCAGAAAGAAATCTGTCCTCACGTGGTACATTCCAGTGGGGGACCCAGCCCCTGAGCACAGTAGATACATAAAACACATGGAGTGTTCAATGGTGAGAAGTGTTTTGGAGGAATATTAAAAAGGGACAGGACAGGACATTTCTGTGGCAGGAGAGGTGTTGCATGGAGAAGGTGAGGCAGCAGGCTGTGGGGAACATCATGGTCTCGGACGAGGACACAGCAAGTGCCAAGGCATAGTGAAGGAGCAGTGGGACGAACTGAGGCTGGAGGATCGCACGCCTTCCGTAAGGACCGTGCCTTTTGCTCGGGACGAGGTGGAGCCGTTGACGGTTTATGTAGAGGACGGCTTTGGCTGCTGTATTATAAATAGACTAGGGGGGGTCAAGGTCAGAAACTTATAAACATTTGGAGGGCACAGCCATCATCAAACAAGAGGTGATGACTTAGTGTAATGGGTTGAGTAGTGTCCCCCGAAATTCACGTCCACCTGGAACCTCAGAATGTAACCTTGTTTGGACATAAGTCCTTGTAGATGTACTTTCATCTTCGGTGGGGGGGCCCTAAGTCCAATGGCCAATATCCTCATGTAAAGGAGAGGACCCAGGAAGATGCACACAGAGAAGGTGAGGTGAACATGGAGGGGAGATTTTATATCAGCGCTGACACAGGCCAAGGGGCTCTGAAGCTGCCAGCAGCCGAGCGAAGCAAGGAAGGATTCGCCCCTCGAACAGCGGGAACCCGGCCCTGCTGACATTTCAGTGTCACACTGCTAGTCTCCAGAGTCCTGAAAGGACAGGTGTCTCTGGTTTTTAGCCACGTTCGTGGCACTTTGCTAGAGCAGCCCAGGGACTGAAATGCAGCCCTGCTGGAAGGTCAGTCAGTGGGGGTAGAGTTTGAAGACAGAACCGAGGGGCTTTGCTGATGGCTGGGATGTGGTGGGTCAGGGAGCAGGAGTCCAGGCTGGGCCGAGGTCTTTGTTCTTTGTAACTGGAAGGATGACAGGGAGGCAGGAGGGCTGCAGGAGGGGCTGGTTGAGGAAAGAAGACCCCAGGTCCCCCTTGGGGTACACCGAATGCCAGATGTGTCCCACACACCCAAGGGGAGGCCAACCCCCCCCCCACACACACACGTGTGCGTGCACCCTTTATTTTGGTCTGATTGCCTTTTTTTTTTTGCTTAAGGATATTTCTTGAAGATCTTTCCATGTCGATACATAAAGGGATGCCTCGCTTTTTTGTAGCTGTATAGTATTCCATCGTGCGGATGGACCATTCATTTACCCAGAATCGGGCATCTTTGCAAATGGTCAGTTGAATAAAACGACTTGGAGCCCATATGTCCTTCCGGGGCAGTTATTTATTATTTTTTTTCACGACAGTTATTCTTTGACTGCTGCCTGGGGGCCCCGTGCCTGAGGAATGAATTCACGAGGAGGGTAGCTGGGTGCCGTGGGGGAGGAGGGCTGCGGGCTCAGCTCCGGCACCCTCTGAAACGGGGTGTTGTTAGCCAACGAGAGAACCAGGCAAAGCCCCAAGAGCACTGTTTTGAGGCAGGTGCTCAACACACAATAGCGTCTGCTACCACGTCTCACAAATCCATGTTCGGAGCCCGGAGGTGCTCAGGAGTGTTCTAGATGCCAGCTCCCTCTTCCTTGAAAAACGGCTTTTGTGGTCCAGCAGCCACCTTTGGAGATTCGCGCTCCAAAGGCTCTGATAAACTCTGCAGTTGGGAAACATTCGTTGAGCCCCGTGTACTCAAACGGGTTTGAGGACATCACTCAATCCCTCCTCCGTCCCCCAAGTGCATCCCCCAAGTGCTGGCCACATCTCTGGGGCCCAGAGCCCGGCAGCCTGAGAAATGCGGGCTTTGGTTACACATCGGAGTTTGGACAAAAAGATCACAAAAACCAGATTTGTGTCAGCTTTGCAGTGCGATAGAACCTCTTGTTTTGTTCGTTTGGTTCTCAAGATTTGGTCCATTTCGTGCTTGGAGCAGACCAGACCTCCCCTCGGGCCACCATACTCTGTCCCCAGGAGCTGCCGTGGTGGTGCCGGCCTGTGGGACGGTATGCACACCACGCAGCGCCCTCCCCGAAAGGCTGCCTGCCCTGGATGGAGAACAGGACCTAACCGGGTCCTTCATGAGGCTATCTTCACTCTGTGGCCTTGGAAGTTGACCTTCGGGAGTCACAGGGGAAGAGTGAATGGCTCAGAAAACTTCCCCACTAGGGGCCGCTTTTCAGGTGATGGAAATGTTTTCAACATGAATAGTGGTCATGAGTCTGCAACGCCAGAAGTCACGGAAAGTCTCAGAGCTTCACGCTTGCCCGGGGTGACTTGTGGGATGGAAGCTCTACCTTAATGAAGCTGTTTCACAGAAAGGAGAAAGGCCCAGCAAATGGACAAATTCACAGTTTAGGTGGTGGGAGCTTCTACCTGCAGGGATGGCCAGATCAGAGGCCCACGCTGCAGAGGGCATGGTCCCCATGCCGCCAGAAACACCCCTAGCAGCTCTTCGCTCTGTGAGACCTGGTTGGCTCTGCTTGTTGGTGGTTTCTGAGCAAGGACAATTGCACTAATCCAACCTTTCGGGACAAGGTCCCTGAAGAGAGGCAAGAGGACCTTAATGATGGGCCCGCTTGCCATAGAGTGAGATCCCAAGTTGGTGAATCCAAAGGAGTCTCACCAGACTTCTGCTGCTCCTTCACCTTGAGCTTCCAGAAAATATACAAGGGACCAGGGGTTCCAGAATTTATGGTGGAGACTCTCCAATTGTGTCTAGTCTCTTGAAATCATTTAGCTGCTTTTGTTTTGTTTTTGTTTTTTTTTTTGTAAGATTTTATTTATTTGAGAGAGAGAACAAGCAGGGGGAGAGGCAGAGCGAGAGTGAGAAGCAACTTGGGGCTTGATCCCAGGACCCTGAGATTATGACCTGAGCCGAAGGCAGATGCTTCAGATTGAGCCACCCAGGCGCCCCCATTTAGCGCTTTTCTTTAAAAAACAACTGTGATGAGGGGCGCCTGGGTGGCTCAGTCGTTAAGCATCTGTCTTCGGCTCAGGTCATGATCCCAGGGTCCTGGGATCGAGCCCCGAATCAGGCTCTCTGCTCTGCGGGAAGCCTGCTTCTCCTTCTCCCATTCCCCCTGCTTGTGTTCCCTCTCTCGCTGTGTGTCTCTCTCTCTGTCAAATAAATAAATAAAATCTTTAAAAAAAAAAACAAACACACCACCACCACCAAAAAAACCCAACTGTGATGTAAGAAAAAGACTTTCCAGTGTATGCTCTCCTGAAGGGACCCCAGTTCTGCCCTTCCGTGTTCCCTCTTATGAATGTAATGAGCAGGGGCGCCTGGGTGGCTCAGATGGTTAAGCGTCTGCCTTCGGCTCAGGTCATGATCCCGGGGTCCTGGGATCGAGTCCCGCGTTGGACTCCCTGCTCAGCGGGGAGCCTGCTTCTCCCTCTGCCTTTCTCTCTCTCTCTCTGTCTCTCATGAATAAATAAATAAATCTTTAAAAAAAAAATGAATGTAATGAGCAAGTTTCCAGGAGCACCTCCTACTGTGTGCCTGGCCCAGTACAGGCCAAGGGACGCACCCTGGGACCCTGACAGCTCACTCTGGCCTCAGAGGAATTTAGAGACCACACAGCCCCTACCTTCCCACTGTCACTTTGCACTGTGCCCCATGACAAGGCTTCACTTGGCTCCACACATGGCAAAGAGCTCACAGGCCATCCTGACCAACCCAGGAATTTTGAAATCCTTTTGGTAAGTCCTGTGGATCCCTCATTATCTGATATTAAGACAGCCAATTGAGCTTTCTTTTTGTGTTTTTTTCCCTTTAAGTAAGCTCTTCGCCCAATGTGGGGCTCGAACTCATGACCCCAAGATCAAGATTCACATGCTCCACCAACTGAGCCAGCCAGGCGCCCCTAGGCCCCTCATTATCATTCCCTCATTTATAAGGTATTCACTGAGCACCTACTTTGTGCTAGCTCATTTCTAGGATCTGGTGAGGACTCAAATAGGCCTGGTGTCGGCCACAGAGGCAACGTCTAGCCATGGGGACGGTCACCAGTTACTGCATGTCCCCTGGGCTGATGCCCTTTGCCCCATGAGATTCTCACAGTGACTCCACTCTGCATTAGGTACCATCCTCTTCCCATTTCACAGATGGGACCACCAAACGGTGGGTGGGCGAGCCCCGCCTTCCACAGGAATGCTGCCCCTGAGTGGTGTCTGGTGGAGCCTCTGAACTGTGTGGACCCCACTCTTAGCCCCCCACTAGGAAAAAGCTGGAAAAAGTGGGGCAGTGACTTCCTGCCTTTCAGGATTGGGACAGATACATTTGCATGAGAAATGAAAATCCACACACCCCACCCAGTGATTTTCAATTCCCAAACCGGGTACTCCTGCTTTCTAGTCTTTTTTTTTTTTTTTTTTTTTTTTAAGATTTTATTTATTTATTTGACAGAGATAGAGAGAGAGAGCACAAGTAGGCAGAGAGCAGGCAGAGGGAGAGGGAGAAGCAGACTCCCTGCTGAGCAGGGAGCCCGATGTGGGGCTCGATCCCAGGACCCCGGGATCATGACCTGAGCCGAAGGCAGACGCTTAACCATTTGAGCCACCCAGGCGCCCCTGCTCATTACATTCATAAGAGGGAACACGGAAGGGCAGAACTGGGGTCCCTTCAGGACAGCATACACTACAAAGCGCCCCCGCTTTCTAGTCTTAACACCCCAACCCCACCCACTTTCCCTTTATTTCTATGGACTTTCTGTCTTCAAAAACCTCAAAAAACAGCAATGTTAAAAGAAAAAAAAGGTAAGAAAAACTATGGTATCTTCTAAAAGTTGACATTGAGCAAACAGGCTTTTTCCTTTTTCTTTTTAAAGATTTTATTTATTTATTTGAGAGAGAGAGCATGAGAGGGGAGAGGGTCAGAGGGAGAAGCAGACTCCCCACTGACTCCTGGGACTCCGGGATCATGACCTGAACTGAAGGAAGTTGCTTAACCAACTGAGCCAGCCAGATGCCCTTCTTTTCTTACTTGTTTTAGAGAGGGAGAAGCATGAGCAGGGGGAGGAGCAGAGGGGGAGGGAGAAACAATCTCAAGCACACTCTGTGCTGGGCTCGATCCCATGACCCTGAGATCAGGACCTGAGCTGAAACCAAGAGTCAGATGCTCAACCAACTGAGCCACCCAGGCGCCCCTGGGCTTTTTTTCTAACAACCAAGAAAGGGTCTGGAAAAGAGGTCTGGAGGCAGGGTCCGCTTGGGTTGGAGTCTGGTTTCTGTTACTTCATAGCTGTGTGGCTTTGGGTAAATAAATGAAACTTCGCCAGCCTCGGTTTCCCTGCTGGTCCCGGGGAGAGTTAGTTGCTGAGGGTTCCCGGGGCCATGCGCATCCACTGCTGTTGGGTGCTTGCCCGCTGTTTGGGTCCTGTGTGTGGTTTTGTTTTAAGGCAGTACCAGCGGGCGGCCCCACGTGGGACCGAGAGTGTAGCTGTGCGTGCCTCTTGGGGACAGCAGGGATGCCCGCACCTGGAGAGGTCCAGACGCAGGGTTTGAGGCCGGTGGTGAATGTGCAGCTTCATGGGGCGGGTCTGGCTCTGCGATCCTCCTTGGAGAAGACTTCTTGGACCCATCCCCGGTGCACTTGACCTGTCATTCCTTTGCCCTGGCTGAAATAGGCCATCCAGCAGGATGCTGTAATGGATTGATTGCATGCTCATTTTGGTGATGGGAGGGTCCAGAGGGGGTCAGAAGCCACATTTTATCCATGTTTGTGCGCCTCCAGTCCAGCCCAGCCTCCGGTAGGCAGAGCGACTGAATAGTAGTGTTCAAGGTCAAACTGCTTGGGTTTGAGTCCCAGCTCCACCTCTTACCAGCTGTGTGTCTCTGGACAAGTTGCTTAACCTCTCTGCTTCCATTTCCTCCATGGGGATAGCAGTAAGGGTAGTCCCCCAAATAAGAGGCTTATTTTGAGGAGTCATAAAGATCATATATGTCAAGCACCTTTCACTGTGCCTGGCACACAGTGGGCATCCATTTCTGCCATGGATTCACTCAGAGCATGCCCAGTCCATGACATCTATGCACCAGATCCCTGCCCTCCTGGATCTTCTGTTCCAGCACGTCCGTGAACGAAGAAATAAACAAGTGAAGTAGATAACATGTTCGATAAGAACAAATGCTATGGAGGAAAACAAAAAGGGAAAGAGGGGACCAGGGCAAGGAGAGCTCAGCAAGAGCTTGTCGTTATGGTGAAGATTAATACCTAATAAACATTTGTTCAGCACATGACAACGAGGCAGTGAATCTGGGCTGGCCATATCTCTGTCTCAACCAAATGGCATAAAGTGGGTGAGTGTTGGGGGGTGTACAGGAAAGGAATGTTTTCCCCAAATGACTTAATGAAGGTGCTTTTCCCCCAGAAATGGCAGAGACAGCCCGTGGGACGGGAGCCACAAGCCTCCACCACTTGGGGCTGCTGTGGGAAGATGGGGGATGTGATAGAGGATCCAGCATCCACCCAGGTGGGTCCTGGAAGTCTGCGCTTAAGGCTGGATTCGCCTCTTGAGGAAAGCGCTGGGCTCCCAGGAGCCGAGCCTCCACCATGATCCTCCATGAGATGTGTCGGAGGCTGATGACTTCTGGTGATTCTTCTGAGGCATTGGTGTAAAGATGTGTTGATTTTACTAGTGTTCCCTCACCCACAGCTTAGGGGAAGATGGACTGAGAATGGACCACCGGATGAGTAGAAAATGTTCTGCTCATCTTGGTTCCACTGGGCCTGGCATATGTGCAAAGCAGCTCCTGAGTGCCAGGTACCATTAGATGCTTAGCACTTCATTCATTCATTCATTCAGTAGATTTTTGGTTTCTATCATGAATCAGGCATTATACGAGGCAAAGCCCTATGATCTAGGAACCAACAAACAATAAACAAGAAAATGGTCAAATACAATAAAAGTGCAGCCCATCTCGAGGTCCATATGGTCGGGGCAGAGGGTGGGCAGTGTAGACAAGGTGGTCTGTGTTGCCTGGAAGAGGTACCCTTTGAGTGGACAACTGAAGGACGACAAAGATCTGCTCTGGAAAGGGTGTGGGAAGAGCATTCCTGGCAGCAGGAACAGCAGGTGCTGAGATGAGAACAAACCCGGCCGGGGGGAGAAGTTGGCAGAAGGCCAGGGTGGCTTGACCGGCGGCATGGGAAAGCCAGTGGTGGGGACCACACTGGACAGCAGGCAGGGCTTGATCAGGCAGTGCCTTGCAGGCTGAGGTGTGGGGTTTGGACCTAATTCTGGGAGCACCGGGAAGCTTCTGGAGGGTTTCGCGGTTATGTTTTCAGATCACCTTGGGCAGGGGATGGATAGGAAGGGGATTGGGGGACCAACTCATTTGGTGATTCAATGAGAGGAGCAAGGATGGGGCTGGCTGGGTGCACTGAATTGAATGGTGGCCCCAGAAGAAATGTCCATGTCCTAATACCTGGATCTCATGATTGTGACCTAATTTGGAAAAAGAGTTTTTATAGATGTCATTAAATTAGGGATCTCTAGCTGAGCTCATCCTGGATAGCCAGATGGGCTCTAAATCCAAGGACAAGTGTCCTTACAAGAGACAGAAGAGAAGATGCAGACACGTGAAGAGGAGGAGGCCCTGTGGCCATGGAGACAGAGATCAGGGTGATGTAGCCACAAGCCAAGAAGGCCTGGAGCCCCAGAGCCGGAGAGGCAGGAAGAGCCTCCCCTAGAGCCGTCAGAGTGAGCATGGCCCTTCCCACACCCTGATTTCAGACTTCTGGCTTCCAGCGCCGTTGGAGAAAGCAGTGGGGGTTTATCTGGGCGGCCCCAGGAGCTAGTAGAGTGGGTGGGAAGTTTGTAGGAGTAATAGGAGGGCAGGTACAGCACCTCAGAGTACCTTCTCACAAGGGGAGAAGTTACTTCACAGTGGAGACACCTGCTGACACCACCTTGACCGTGACCTCAGTTGGCCTCGCCGTGAGGGACCGATGGATTGCCCACACCTCCTGATGCAGCAGGGTGGGAGGGAGAGGCCTAGGGCAACTCCTGAAGATGTATAACGGCATCTCAGCCACAACTACTTCCCTGAGGAGTCAGGGGCGACCGGTGGCTCAGGCCACCTGCAGATATCTGGGGCCACAGGCCCGGCCTCCAGGGCAGGCCCACCAAGAGGAAGTCAGGTGCGGGCCGGACACCCGGACTTCTCTGTTAATAATGGGGCACAGAGAGGGGTTGCCCTGAAGCTAGTGATCCATGCCTGGGACGCTTGGTGTACGCGCTCCGTCGGCGCTTCCTGCCGGCCCTGCCAACGGGCCAGAGGAGACCAAAATGGGCCCAGAGTACGATGGATTGTCCCAGCGTCACATGGCCAGGGAACGGCAGAGCTAGGCACCTCACCAGGGCTGGATCCACTCCTGCGACAACCCTTTGGAAGGAGGAATTCTCAGCTTTTCTTCCTGCAGCTGCATTCGGGCCAGTGGGACAGGAGGGCATTATCTGCAGCTGGGGCTAGATCCTGGGGACACTTCCCTTTGGAGTTGGAGATGGGACTGCAGGGGAGGGACCCCATAGGCAGATGACTTAATGAAAAATAATAATAAATAAAAATGAAAATACAGTAATAATAGAAAGGGATCTTCATCATTGGATGTTCATGTTATGCCAGGGCCTTTGCCAAGCAGTTTGTATACGTTATCTCCACGTTGATGAGATTTCAATCACTCCTGTCTCCCCTTAAGCATTTATTTTATTTATTTTTAAAAAAGATTTTATTTATTTGAGAGAGAGAGAGAAAGTACATGCACGAGCAGGGGGGAGGGGCAGAGGGAGAGGGAGAAGCAGGCTCCCCGCTGAGCAGGGAGCCCCATTGGGACTTGATCCCAGGACCCCGGGACCATGACCTGAGCCGAAGGCAGACGCTTAACAACTGAGCCACCCAGGTGCCCATCCCCTTAAGCATTTAAACTATATTCAGTTACTACCAGAAATGATGTTTCCCCCGTGTGAGAGGGACACTAAAGGTCATGCACAGTTGCTCGGCCCATATTAGTGATGTCCATGAGATGCTGGCTTGCTGCTTAGGTATGCTACTCTATCTATCTATCTATCTATCTATCTATCTATCTATCTATCTATCTATCTATCTATCTATCATCTATCTATCTATCATCTATCTATCTATCATCTATCTATCATCTATAAAAGACGTATATATATATATATATATATATGATAGATCTCCTGCCTCTGAGTTGTTGGGCCACATGGGGGAAGGGCTGATAGTACAGGAGGAGGAGGGTGCTGGTAATCATGCTGGTTTGCTTTGGCCTCAATGTGTGCCAGCCACGGGCTAAGCCCTTTGCACACATTTTCTTATTTAATACCCACCCTCCACCCCCAAACGTAGGAGACAGACCTCCCACCACCCCACTAGCTCCTGGGCACAGAGGTATTTCCTGAACAATTCACGGCTGTGCCTAGAACAGAACCTGGCACGTCCTGGGTGCCTGACACAGATTTGCAAGAATGAGTTATACTCAGTATGTGTCAGATCAAGCCGTGTTCCTTCTCCCTGCAAGGACACGCGGCCAGGAAGCGGCGGAGGGTGAGCGCTCCCTCTGCATCTGCTCAGACACCCTGGGGAGCTTGTTCCCGAGTGAACCCAGTGAACCAGGGCAGGTGGGGCAGGTGGGAGGGGAGCCTGGCAGAGGAGGGCTGGGCGGTGGGGGAGTTGGGGACAGCACTCTAGGTGAGGAGCGTTTACATTTAGCCACTGCTTATGGTTCCCGGGATGTGCAGAGACCTAGGCCTGGAGGAAGTGTGGGTGTCAGGCCAGGACCTTGGCTTGGGCAGGGGTCATTTGTTTGGAAAGTCGAGCTCCTTGTGGAACTGCATGCATCGTGAGGATCCCAGGCCCAGGGATGAGTCAGACTGTGTTTCTGCCTGTAAGGGATTTACTAACTGGAGGAAGGGGGGATACCACCCTGGATTGTTATTTTTAATTTTAAAAATTTCTAGATTTGGGGCATCTTGGTGGCTCAGTCATTGAGCGTCTGCTTTCAGCTCAGGTCATGATCCCAGGGATCGAGCCCCACATCGGGCTCCCTGCTTCGTGGGAAGCCTGCTTCTCCCTCTCCCACTCCCTCTGCTTGTGTTCCCTCTCTCGCCGTGTCTCTCTCTGTCAAATAAATAAATAAAATCCTAAAAAAAAAAAATTCTGGATTAAAAAAATGAGCGTGGTAAAAAAAAGTTCCAACTGAACAAAAGGGATATATTTCCTGAAAAGTTAGTTTTCCTCACTGACCCTCACCCCTCCCCTTAGAGGCTACCACAGTTAACCTGTTAATGCTTTCCTTCCAGAAAGTCTGTGCGAATAGGAGTGTGTGGTATAGACCATTTACACCCTCTGTATCCTTTATACCTTTATACTTTACACATTTCTTTGCATCTTGTCTTTTTTCTTTACTTTATTATTTTTATTTTTTATTTATATTTATATATATTTATATTTTATTATGCTTATTATTTTTATTTTTTTAATAAATATGCTTTTTAAATAAATTTGCTCTTTTTTCCTTTCAGATATCTTCTTAATATTTTTTTTTTTTTTTTTTAAGATTTTATTTATTTGCGAGAGAGAGAATGAGAGACAGCATGGGGGGGGGAGGGTCAGAGGGAGAAGCAGACTCACTGCTGAGCAGGGAGCCCGATGTGGGACTCGATCCCGGGACTCCAGGATCATAACCCGAGCCGAAGGCAGTCGCTTAACCAACTGAGCCACCCAGGCGCCCCGATATCTTCTTAATATTGATTTGTAAGAGCCTTCTATATATTAAAGAGCTTTTTTTTTTTAAGATTTTATTTATTTATTTGACAGAGAGACACACGAGAGAGGGAACACAAGCAGGGGGAGTGGGAGAGGGAGAAGCAGGCTTCTCGTGGAGCAGGGAGCCCAATGCAGGGCTCGATCCCAGGACTCTGGGATCACGACCTGAGCCGAAGGCAGATACTTAACGACTGAGCCACCCAGGCGCCCCTATATTAAAGAGCTTAATGCTTTGTCTGTGAAACCACTTTGGATTATACAAGTCTGTTGTCGGGGTCTGAATATAGTGATAGAGGGAATCATGGGAGCAGAGCCAAGGGTCCTCTGATGCTGTGTGAGTTTGCATCAGTCAGGAGAGACCCTGGGGGGAAGTGGTATGGGGACGAGTCTTGGGGAGATGAAGGAAGAGGGTGTTTCGGTAAAGAGGCTTACGTAAGCAGAGTGTCACGGCGGGAGAATGTGTGTTGGTGGCAGATGACGCTGGAGAAGGCCAATCATGGCATTGGAATACTTCCTTGTAGGCAGCAGGAGACATAGAAGGGGCTTTAAGCAAATGACCAGATGATCAGATTTGTCCTTTTTTTTTTTTTTTTGAAGATTTTATTTATTTATTTGAGAGAGACAGAGAGGGAAAGCACACAAGGAGGGGAGGGGTTGAGGGAGAGGGAGAAGCAGGCTCCCTGCTCTGCAGGGAGCCCACTTTAGGGCTCGATCACAGGACCCTGGGACCACGACCAGAGCCAAAGGCAGATGCTCAACCAACTGAGCCACCCAGGTGCCCCAGGTTCGTGTTTTAAGAACCCCACTCTGGCTGCTCTGTAGCCTGGATTGTAGGAGAACAAGGTCAGAGAAGGAAAAGCAGTTAGGACGCTATTGCAGAATAGGGAGGAGGTGACAGTGGCCCAGGCTAGGGTAATGACCAGGACGGGGAGATGTGGACAGTCTGGAAAATCGTGTTTTGAGGTAGGATTGGCAGAGCTGGTGACCGAGGTGCTGCAGAAAATCGTGATTCATTCCTCTCTGTGCAGTGGGAGTTCAGAAGAGGTGATGTCAGCAGGGATGGGAAGAGGTGAGAGTAGGGACTCAGGTGTGGACAGGTGGGCAGAGGATAGTCTAAGGTTCTAGCCACAGCCAGTGGATGTTCCAAAGATTCCTGACCCCATGGTGCACCTGGGTGGCTCAGTTGGGTGGGTGTCCGATTCTTGATTTCGGCTCAGGTCATGATCTCAGGGTCGTGGGTTGGAGCCCTGCGTCAGGCTCTGTGATGAGCATGGGGCCTGCTTGGGATTTTCTCTCTCTCCCTCTTCCTTTGCCCGTCCCCCCTACAAAATATTCCTGACCCTGGATTAGACATTATTTGGGGTGTCTGCCCCCTTCTTTGAGATCTGTCCTCCTCTCTACAGGTGTGGGCTCTTACTGCCAGGTGACCCTGTCTCTGCATGATTACCTGAATCAGGTGCAGACACCTGACCCAGAGGACACCAATCAGAGCCTCTTTCCCTGGAATTCGGCATTCGAACTAGGGCTCCCCTGACTTGTCCAGTGGGCTCCCGGGGGCCGTGTCTGTGCCTTTATGACCGTAGCAGGGGAGGCAGACTCTCAGAGAGGGAGAGAGAGGCAGGGACCACCAGCTCAGCAAGGCAGATTGAACCCACATGGTTTTCACCCCTCCCTGCCCGGAGCTCACAAGGAGGCCCTGAAGGAATGAAGAAGCATGCGTTCACCGGACAGAGAGCAGGAGAGGAGAGATTCAGAGCGATTGCTAGCAGGAAAGCCAGCGGAGGAACGGTAACTTGCTTATCATCCCGGAGAATTCTGTGCAGTTCTGTCTGTGGGGGTGGGGAGAGTGAGCTCATTCATTCCAGAAAGCCCCAGAAATGGTCAGAAATGGGAGATCTCGGGGTGCCTGGGTGGCTCAGTCGTTAAGCGCCTGCCTTCGGCTCGGGTCATGATCCCAGGGTCCTGGGATTGAGCCCCGCATCTGGCTCCCTGCTCCGCAGGAAGCCTGCTTCTCCCTCTCCCACTCTCCCTGCTTGTGTTCCCTCTCTCACTGTGTCTCTCTCTGTCAAATAAATAAATAAAATCTTTTTTAAAAAAAGGAACGGGAGATCTCAGGGATTCCCTGGGGTGAGAAGGAAAACAGGCAGATTGGTTGAAAGACTTGACAAGGAGCATCTTTCCACCACTAGTTAGCTCAGTATCTACCCCTTCCCATCCCAGGAAAAGACTAGATGTTTCCTTTGAAGGCTGGAGCTAGAGGAACCTGAGTCTGGAGTCGCCAACCCCGACAGGGCTGAAGATCATGTGCTGGAAACAGGGAGTTTGAAGGAAGGTTTACTGATTGAGCAGCGAAATGCTCGTGTCTTCTCCAGCTTCCAGAATGCTAGCAGCCAGGAGCGAAGTCTGGATGATTCTTCTCAGGTAGGGTTGCCAGGTAAAAGTGTAGGATTCCCAGTTCCATTTGAATTTCAGAGGAGCAACAAATATCTCCCTAATAGAAGGGTGCCCCCAAATATTGCAAATTTGTATCGGTAAGGTTTGGCAGGGCTTTTCAGGAGAAACCAGGAGGCCAAGTCCTAGAGGCGCCACTCCCAGTGAAGTGACTTGGGACCTTGGGCCCCTACTGGGAGACCCCTGGGTTGATGAGCCTTGTCCTTCACCCAATAGCATTTGAGTCTCACTTGTAAGTGTGAATAAATAGCCCAGATCACTCGACATTCCAGGGAGGGTTCTCAAATGAAAGATGGTGAAAAACCAACAGAAAACAGAACTCTGGATGCAGGGGCAGGGCAGAGAGCAGAGGAATGCTTCGGGGCAGCAGAGACAGGGAGCAGTCCCCAAAGGTGACTCTTGCTGGCCTCCCGGTCTTCAGTTCCCAGGGAGCCCCTGACCTTCCCATCCCTGGTTTCTGTGATATAGCCCTCTCTCCACCGAAGATCCCCCCCGGGGTGCTTAAGCTGCTGTGAATGTGTTTCCTTCCCTTCTGACCAAAGCATTGGCTCCTAAATACGCCCAGCTTGGAGGAAGAGCCTCCCCTGGGCCAGCAGTTGACCCCGGGTCTCTGCCAAGTGACTCTGGCAGCTGCAGCCTCCCCATGCCCCCCGGGAGCCAGGGCCACATCCAAAAGTCTCCATCTGAGGCTGGCCTGGGTCCCAACTGCCCTCTCTGCTGGCAGGGGAGGGAGCCAGTTGGCTCTGCTCTGAACGGGGAGCCATGAGCCTCTTCACCAGTGCCCTCCTTCACTTCACTGAACCAGGCAGGGGTCCTGCTCATCCGCTTTCCTCCCAGGTCTGGAGGCTCTGGGAGGAGCAATGGCCTTGATTAACACGACCATCTTCAAACTAATAGGACAGTCTTTAAATATCTGAAAAGCAGTGGTGAGCATCCATTCAACTCAGTTGCCCCAGATTCACGATTCATTTCTTCTCTGCCTGCAGGATTTAGTCGCTCACTTTCTTTTCGTGATTAGCTTAAACGTAGGTTCTAGGCTCCCGTTGCAAAAATCGGTCATTTCATTAACTGGCCCCAAAAGCGTGAGGTCGTTGTGTGGGAGGTCATTTTGGTAACACAAACATTTGAAATAAGGGGCTGAAGATTGGGGATGGCCGACTCATCATCAACCTGTTGATGTTTGTCATTAACACCAGGGTGTTTTTGAGAGTGAAACCGAACACTTTCGCTAATTACGCTGGGACAGTAGGTGTAAACGGGGGCTGTCCCTACTGATAGACGCGCTCGTTTCTTTCGGAATTTTTTTAAAGGCGTGAACAAGGGAGGGAATCCGATTCGCACAACATGTGACAGCGTTGTTTTGTTTGTTGTTTGTCTTTAGCTTGTTTTGCAGTGGTAGTTCGCAATCTTGGCACATCTAGGGTAGGGGGCTTGGCAAACAAGTCCAGCTGTAGCCTGTTGTTGTAAATAAAGTTTTATTGGAACACGGCACACCCGTATTGTCTACGGCGGCTTCTGTGCTGTCTGGGAGGGGCTGACGTGTGGCTGCAGCAGAGACAAAGGGCTTTACACCTGAGGTATTTCGTATCTGGCCTTTTATAGGAAAGGTCTGCTGCCTTCTGCCTTGGGGACCTTCAGGCCGAATGTCCCTTTCCCAAGAGACGCTGATGTAGTTGTCCCCAGGAGTAGCCTGAGCGTTAGGAGTATTCCAAGTGCCTCAGAAGAATCTTTTGTGCTGGCAGCACCTGCGGAGGGCAGGTGGTCCTGAGCTGAGGCACAAGGGAGGGGCAGCCTGTCTGGAGCGTGCGGAAGAAAATTCCAGGCTGACGGATCAGCAGACCACACGGGGCTGCCTGAGTGGGGAGAGCTCAGGGAGGGGTCAGGGCGAAGCTGCATCGAGGAGGTAGGTAGGTTCAGTGTGGCCCCCAAGGGGTTAAATTGGGCTGGTGAGTCAAGATTCCAGGAAAACAAACGGGCTCCACATTCCAAGACAACCCACTGCTTCCCCTACCCTGGCGGTGGAGGAGGGAGCAGGCCCCTTGCGGGGTGTTGCAGGTGAGAGGTCAGGCCCAGGCGGGCAGGTGGGGAAGCGCTGGACATCGGAGCCCATCAGCCTTGGGTGCAGGTCCCAGCCCAGGGCTTCCTACCTGTCTTCAGTTGGGCCTTGGGAAATACACTTTGAACCAGAGATTTGTGTGCGGGATGACTAATGGGGTGCTGGACTGGGCAGAGGGGGTCTCAGCACGTCCCCTGGTAGAGCTCTGAGCTGGGTTGGCCCTTCAGAGATGTCCCCAACCAAGGGAAAGACTGTATCTACCAGTCACTGGATGCAGGCTGCCTCCCAGGGAAGGGGCCGTCGGCTCAGATGAGGCAGCTCTCTGAGGCCAAGGGCAATTACCAGGGAGGAGCTCAGCTGTGAGCTGCTGGGCTCCCACTCCCAGCCTTGGTCTTGGAGCATCGACTACAGCAGCTGTGGGACCTAGAGCACACCGCGTAACCTCTCTGAGCTTCCCTGTACAAAATGGAGCCGCGGGGCTGTTGGGAGGATTGAGATACTGTATCCAAAGCACGTGGCCCCAGTCCTGGGCTCTGGGAGGCACCCAGGAAAGGCTTGTTTAGTTGAAAGGATGGGCGGACGTGTTGCTTTGTTATCTGAATGAGTCTGAGGCCTCCCTCTCCGGGGGGAGGATCACGGGGATGTAAGTCAGAGACAAAGGTCTGTCCTACTGCTAACCGGTGGGTGACCATAGGCAGCTGCTTCAGTAGCTCTCTTTTTTATCTCGAAAGTAGGGATGGTAGCACCCATGTGGCCTCCTTGGGGTGTTGGGGAGTGAATGGAGGTCACGAGGTGGAGAGGTAAAAGCTTTGAAAGCTGTCAGTCTTCCCTGGGGGTGGTTGGGGGGCGTGGCAGCAGGTGGCCGAGGGGGCGGAGCCCCAGGTGAGGCAGGACCGGTGGACAGGTACACATGTACCCGTCCTTCTGCATGTACGCATGCGCCCCATAAGCACATATAGGTACGTGCAAATGTGTGCAAATGCACTCATGCACACGCACGCACTTTGGCACAAGCATGGGCCTCCCAGCGTTTGTCGCTCACACCAGGGAAGGACAGAGACCGGGAGTGGAGCCATCCGAGGCCCCGCTCCTCTCCCCCCACCCGTGACCCCGCTGTGGAGACCTGGGGAGCAGGGTTGCCAAGAAGCAGCTCAGGCTGGGGGCCATGTGTGTGGAGGTCGGGCTGGCCCTATGTGTGAGGTCTGTCTGCCTCTTGTCGCAGGCTGCCAGGCCGTGCCAAGGCCGCGTGCTGGGCTGAGCAGCCCAAGCCAGTGTCAGCGGGCTCCTTTGGAAACTGCGCTGGTCTGCAAGCGGGCGACTGAGCCAGCTGACGCAGCTTAGCTTTCCACGTAGTGATTTGTCGCAGGAAACTCTGAGATGCACCGAAGGGTGGACGGTGTATAGTGCTGATCAGGGGGCACTGAGAGTGATTTCTATGGGTCATCTCTTTGTTTCCATTTGTTTTTCTACGGTCAGCCTGCCTCAGCTTTGAGTAATATTCAGGATCGTAAATGTGCTTGGTTGAAGACGTTTGTCGATGATGTTTGTCCCACATCCCTTCCTCATCCCTGGCCCCCTTGTTTGTCCTCCTGTTCTGCTTGTGGATCTGACGACTGTGGAAGCTGGGCTGGGAGTACTGGCGAATCACAGCCTTCTCCGCTCCCTCCCATGTCCCGGTCCACAGTGATGGTCACATGACCTGTGTCAGGCCAGTCAGAATCCTTCCTTGTCATTCCATACACACACATGGGGAGCTCAGCTCCCGCTTCCTCTGGATGTTAGAGCTGTCTCTGGTCATTCTCCCTCTCCCCCCACTACATGGAAGAAATCCCTCTTCAGTGAGAGAGGCTGATACCTAGAGAGCTAGCCATAGAAGAGAAATCCTTTTGATCGTAAGACATACGATTCAGTATTTTATGTAAAACTAAGAAGGAAAAAAAGCCTGCCAATTAAACGGTGACATACTTCTGGATAGAAGTCACATTCTGATTTCAGAGATATTAATATGTACCTGAGAATCAGTGATATGTGTATGTGGATGGAAGGATGAATAGATGGATGGAGAGACAGATACAGCAAAAAGGTGTGATCCAGAGTAAGAGTCTACATGAGAGCAGATGTGTGTGTGTGTCTAAGAGGTAGGAGGATTACTGAAAGCATCTTTGAGCACCTAGATCCAACCTTTTCCTGAAATTGAAATCATTGATATAAGAGCCCATACGTTGTTTTTTAGGCATATGCCGGTCAGATTTCTGTGATTCACAATGGAAAGAGACTGGATGACCCTTCTGCTTTTGAATCTGTTTATTGCCTAGACACAGGTAACAGAAAAGGTTTTTCTTTTCTGTCATCTCTTCATGGCTAAAGACCTGTGCCTGCTTTGCTTTAAGAACCTATGGTGGCTGATATGGACTGAGCCTGATCAGGCACAACAGATACTCATGGGATTACGTTGAGATCACTGTTGAAGCTCCTTGGTTGCAAGTGTCAGGAATCTCAGTTCAAAGCAGCTTAGGCAAAAAATAGAATTTATTGACTTGTGTATGTGAAAAGTTCAAGTATATGCAAGCATCAGGAACAGATGGATCTAGGGGCTCAACATGACTTTCTCCGGACGCGGTCTCGACCTTTCTGGGCTCTACTCTTATTCATCCATGCATCCATGCATCCATCCATCCATCCATCCATCCATCCATCCATCCACCCATCTCTACACCCATCCTGGGTCTGGAACTCAGGACCCCAAGATCAAGAGTTGCTTGCTCTTCCGACTGAGCCAGCCAGGTGCCCCCACTACCTTCTTCTTTGTTGGCTTTACTGTCACACTGGCTGTCCTCGTGAGGTGACCCGCTAGTCAGACTCAGACCTTCCAAGTTAAGAGAGAGATTTTCTTTATTGCAAGAATTCTGAGTATCTAGGATTGAGCCTCAGCTGGCTGTCTAGGCAGGTGCCTGTGGGGATTCCCTGGACTGGCCTGGAACATGCTGATTGGCCATGGCGGGGGGGGGGGGGGTCGTGTGACCCGGAGTGGGCGGGACATCGACCACAGGCTGTTGCAGACTGAACGTGAGGGAGAGATGGCTCCCCAAAGGAAAGCTGGATTGTTCTTACCGGAAGAATGGAGGATGGGTACCTAGTAGTTGTCCGCAGCGATTCTACCCCTATCTCTGGGTTAGCACCATCCCAGGGAAGGCTCCTAGTCCTAGCCACCTGGTCCTCACCTCTCCCCGGAGAAGCTCTTCCCCTGGGGCTGCCGAGCAGGGGCCTCCCGGCATTCGGCACGTGCTGGGGCGCATCTTTCCCCGTATGGAAATGAAACAAAGGACGCTGGGGAGGGGTGTCCCCTGGGGGCTGGACGCCTCCCTGCCACAAGGAACCGGGAGCGCTTTCTGGGCGCCATGACGTGATTTCCCTCTTTTGTGCCTGCAAGAAATGTGGTCTTAATACAGCGTGTTCGATGTCGCGGGCAGGATTAAAGGACAGCCCTAATTGGCCAGGGGCTGGGGTTGCACCTGTTTACTCTCCAGAATAATTCCATGCGGCAGGCATGATTAGTCACGTCATCCTCGGGTCATGTGTGGGGGAGAACTATGACGTCCCAACAGTTTGTGGCTGGGAGGCGTGAGGCTTAGCAGGAGCAGCCCCCTGGGTCCCCAGCAGGAGGGAACACGCGTCTCTGAGCTGGAGCTGCACCGCCGGAAGGCTGCCCTGCTCATGCCAGGCGGAAGCCGCTGCCTGCCTCAAGAGCCCAAGTCCATCGCCTTCCAGCTGGGTGATCTTAGGTGAATGAATCGCCCTCCCTGGCACTCACTTTATTCATCTGTAAAATGGGGCTGTCGTGGGATCGTGTGAGCTGATGTGCATAAAGTGGTGGCGTGGTCTCTAGCACATAGTAGGTGCTCAGTAAAGAGGCAGCGGCTGCTATTGGCTGTTATTGTTGTTATTATTATTATGATCAAGACTGTTCCATTTTCCACACTGTTGTCAGAGGAAATTTTCAAAATGCCCTGTCCTCTCTGCTTATAACCACAAAGGCCTTATTTCCTCAGAGCTGGGTTTCTCACCCTCACCACCACTGATACCTGGGGCATCCTGTGCACTGCAGGCTGCTTGGCAAGGTGGCCTGTGCCTACTGATGCCAGAAGCATCCTGCCCGCCCCCGCCAAGTTGGGACAACTGAGAATGTTTGCAGGCATTGCCAAAGGGCCCCAGGAAGGGTTGCCTCCTCCAGACTACCCCTTCCCAGCTGAGAAGCACGGCCTTACACCAAACCCAGAGCATTGTCCCAGCCTTCTGGGCCAGTGTGGTCTGGTGGTCTGGCTCCCACAGACCCTTCTGCTTTCACCCAGCGCTTGGCCTTGCCCTCTCTCTCGTGGCTACTCTGGTCTCTAAGCCAGGGGGACTCTGCACCTTGTTTTCCCTCTGTAGAGAGGAGCCTATCCCACCTCCCTTGTCTCTTCACCCCCAATTCAGCCTGCAGACCTCAGCCCGGTTCCGGCTTTCTCAAGATCTCCTCCTGATTTGTGCAAACGGCCTGAATCCCCCAGGGTCTCAGCTTTCACTGAAGCAGCCCCTCCTGCAGTACTTGTCTGGGTTGTGAAGGATCCTGCGTTTATGTGTGTGATTCTGTAGTTAAAATGCAACTCCCCACTCCCACAGCGGAGAGTAAACTCCCTAAGAGCGGGAACGAGCCTTCTGTGTCCCAGTGGTTAGTGCCCAGGAATCTTGCTGAATGTTTGTTGCGGAATGAGTGAGTTCTGAGTTATGCAGCTTCATCCCGTAGGCTAGCGGCTGGCCACACCGACCAGCGCCGTGGGCCCCGCTGCAGAGAAGGATCCCTGGGTTGCATGGAGCCTGGGGGATGACAATGTTTTCGTCTTGTTTTGTTTCTATAGTTTTTATTGGCGTATAACCTACATAAAATGAGTTGCACTGATCTGAAGGATACAGCTTGATGAATTTTTACAAAGATAATGCTTTGGGTAGCTAACACCCAGATCAAGATCCAGAACATCGCAAACACCCCAGAGGGCTCCTCCATCTCCCTCCTTTTTGATATCCCAACCAAAGGTGACAGCTGATCTTATCTCTATCATCAAAGATGAACTTTACTGGTTATGGATGTCATATTAGAGTTCTCCAGAGAAACAGAACCCATGGGATGTTTAAATATATAGAGGAAGATTTATTTTAAGGAATTGCAATTAGAGAGGCTGGCATGTCCAAATTCTGAAGAGTGGGCTGACAGGCTGGAGACCCAGGGCAGAGCTGATATTGTAGTTCAAGTGTGAAGGTCGTCTGCTGGCAGAACTCTTTCTTGCTCTGGGAGGTCAGTCTTTTATGCTATTCAGGCCTTCAACTGATTAGACGAGGGCCACCCACATTATAAAAGGCAATCTGCTTTACTCAGAATCCAGTGATTTGAGTGTTAATGTAACCCCAAAACACTGTCAAGAGAAACACTCAGAATAATGTTTGGTCCTCTGTCTGGGCAGCTTGGCTCAGCCAAGTTGACACATTGAGTTAACTATCACAGATGTCACGTAAATAGAATCATATGATACATCCTCTTTTGTGTCTGGCTTCTTTTGCTCAGCAAACATCTGTGGTTTAGTAACTCTAGTTCATTCTTTTTCTCTGTTGCATAGTACTTTAGTATTAGTATATTACTTTTTTTGTTGTTGTTGATGGACATTTGGGTTATTTCCAGTTTGGAGCTGTTATCAATAAAATTGCCACGAATGCTTTGTCTATACTCTGGAGGAAATAATGCTCATTTCTGGAATTGCGGAATTGCTGGGTGACAGGGTACACACATGTACTTTGTGGTTACTGACCGACAGGTTTCCATACTGGACATACCAGTTTCTGTTACCACCAGCGGTGTGCGGGCGCTCTGGTTCCCTACCCTCCCCTGCGCCGATGTTGTCAGTCCTTTTGATTTCAGCCATTCTGATAGGTGTGGATTGGTATTTCGTGGTTTTAATTAAGCCTTTCTTTAAAAATATTCTCTGTTAGACCAAAACCAGACTCCCTCACACCCTGGAGCAGTTTCTTTTATTAAGACAATCCTATTCATCCTTTTTCAGAGAGAAGGAACCTGGTATCTCTCCCACACCTACTGTGTCAGGCACGGGGCTAGGCGTTTTAGAGATTCTGTCTCAAGAATGGAATCTCAAGACATCTCTTAAAAGCCGTGGACAACTCTGGGGATAGAAGAGGGACAGGCAGCACTTCCAGTCCCCAAAGCCCCAGCCATGCAAATGAGACGTCAGGTTCTCACTCCCTGGGGAACTGATTCAGCAATTGCTTCTGTGACAGGCATGGTGTGAATGTGACAGATGTTCCTGCAGAGAGAAAGCTGCTTTTGATGGGAGCCACTCAGGAGTCAGCTGGGTCTCGAGTACACACGTGTCGTTTCCCATTAGCCTCTGTGCTGGGGCCACGGGTGACGGGATGGCGAGCAGAGGCTTTGCCTGCAGCTGGCCACGAGGACCCACCTCTCAGCAGGTGGATGCCGTGGACTCTAGGCCTCTCGGATTGCTGAATTTCGTAGGCTGGGAACATCTTCTCACCAGTTTTTGGTCAATGCTGTAGAGGTGAAGGTTATTTTCCATTTTTAAAGGAGTCTACAGTCATCGTCACTTCAAGAGAGGACATTTGAATGCTAGAAAGCAGGTAGATGATCAGAGTAAAAGTGAGTCCTCAGGTTTTAATACATGTTACCTAGAGAAAAAGTCAACATCGTGCCCTTAGTTTTCTCATCTTGCTGGGGACTAATGGAAAGTTCAGTGCAGACTGATTTGCAAACTACCTGGGTGACAGAAAGGTACACACTTTGGTGCCAAACCTGGGTTCGTGTCCCAAGACCAATCCTTAGGGTTGTATGACTTTGGCAGGGTCACCCATCTTCCTAAGACCCAGTTTTGTGGTAAAGGCTCAGAAAGTCATCTCTGGAAAACACCCTGCGTAGGGCCCAGCCCACAGTAAGTGTTCCATAAGTGCTCGTTGAATGACTTTCTGTGGTATTTTAGATCCACAATCCCTTAGCCACAAATGCAAAACCTAAGACATTGTGAAAGCGGAAAATGCTTTTCTTACGTTTGGTACAATTCATTTGGCAGCAAAACCTGACATGAGGCTATTCTATAGCCTTTCTTTATTGATCCCAACCTGGGTGAGTATTTGTCCATGTTGCTTTAGAATTATTAACATATTTATACTGAGGTGCCTCGCAGGCTCCAAAGAGATGTCATGTATTGTATGGCATTTGCAATGTATTCTCTTCCTCCGGTCTAGAACATCCTGAATTCTGATGTCCATCTGGGTTTCAAATGTCAGAAACAAAATTCAGATTTACTTAGAAAAAAAAAAAAAGAGAGAGAGAGAGAGAGAAAAGTGTATCACCTCATGGATCTAAAAAGAAAAAGAAAAAATCAGAGATATCCTGCCTTCAGGTGTGGCGGGATCCAGGGGCTCAGAGGATGGCTATTTATTTCTCTCTCATCATCTAGCCCTGAGTATCTCTGCTTTCCCTGCAGTTTTGGCTCCATTCCCATTCCTGCCTCAGATAATGGAGGGGATGGGCCACCAGAATTGGCTTAGTTTGGGTCACTCTGGCAGCCCTGCATCGATCGGGGAGAATAATAGCTCCTCAGGAGGGGTGTGGGGCAGACCCAAGCAGCAAATGCCCACCGCATCAGGTATAAACCGGTTCTGTGGCAGTACAGTCCTTCACTTGGCATTCCTAGCTCCAGGGGAGTCCCAGTCCAAGCACAGAACACCTGAGAGGGGGTGGGCACTCACGTCTCTCAGCCTCTCACTGGGTCCACACCGCCGGTGACATGTCAGTGTCTCATGGTAGGCTTATCTCTTGCTTCCCTCCTCAGAACCCCTATCATTTCTGTTCCTCACAGTGATTAGAAGAGCTGGTGCACATCCTGTTCTCTCTGCAGCAATGTTCTTCCTGCTGCGTGATTCTTGGCCTAACAGACACGCCTTGGAACAGACCCCTGCCTCTCTACGTTTCTTCCTTCCAATTCCCAGCCCCTCCCTTCCGTTCTTTGCTGCACAGAATCTGTTTCACGTTGGGATTATGTATTAACGGGGCCTGTATTTGTTTAACAACAGCCTCCCTGGCTACGCGGTCCCCTCGCGGTGGCAGGGCCGTGTCTGTCGACCACTGTGTCTCTTCAGTGCTGGACCCATAGCGAGGGATCCATACATATATTTGGATGAATGAATGCATGAACAAACGAATGAGTCGCAGAGCTTGAATTTGAACCCTCACCTCCTCGACCCAGGGGCTCGCGCTGCTACCCGTGGCGCCTCCGGCAGTGTCTTCAGATCCAAATGAGAAGACCTGAGTCCCTCTTACTCTAAGGTGTTCTAGAACGTGCTGTGACGGTTTTCCATTGTCTTCCTTCCCTGCGTCTATTCCGCAGGTGATAGCCCCCCCCGGAGGGCCACACTTCTAGCGCCAGCAGCCGCGGGGGCCTCTGCTCACTTGGAGGTGGTGCCACCTGCCTGATGACCAGTGCTGGAAGCTTCCCGGCCGCCGGAGCCCCGTGCGTGCTTCTGGGCTTTTCCTGACAGTCTCCGGGGGAGGCCGCGGCAACCCCGGGCTCCCGGGCAGGCCCTCACATGAAGTGGGTGGGAGGTGGATACGTCTTGCTATGTCTTCCATGAATCTCTGTGCCATCCTCTTGGGAAACGGCGCTAAGCGATTCTGGAAGAACTGTCAGTCACAGTATGCTGTCCCGGAGCCGGGTTGTGGTCAGCTGACAGAGCCGCACCAATCACTGGGCTGGAGGGTCAGAGCACGTGACCAGGCTAAGCCAATGGGAGCCCTTCCCTGGGATTTCTGTCAATTCCACTAGCGATGTCGGATGATTGCGAGGCTTGACCCAGTGTGGCCGCGGTTGTAGCCTCCAGGGGCAGCCATTCTGAGAGAATAAAGCTCCTCAGCAGGAGAAGCAAAGACACTAGAATAGAAGGCCCTTAGAATAGCAGTGACCCCATTTACTAGATCCTCTCTCTGTGCCAGGCACTCTGCACCCGGTTTTCCTAAAGCACCCACCAGCATTAGGACAGGACACGTAACTGGGGATGAGGAGCCTCTCAGACGTTCAGGCGCTTGCCTAAGGTTCCCACGTGGTGAAGCCGAGGAAGTGGGGTCGGCCCCCAAACCCTGTGGCCTCTGCACTGGCCCGTGGGTTGCCTGCCTGCTTCTCTTCTTGGGGAGCTCCATGCCTTGGAGCTTGCCTTGCCCCAGGAGAGCAGAGGGTGTCTTTTGTGCAGGTTATCACCGTGGGCAAGGATAGGCGCACGCCTGGCTGAGTGTGGAGTCAGCAGAGGACCCTGTGCCAGAGGACCGTGTGCCAAGGGCTCGGATGCCTTTCCTCCCTCCTCCACCCTCCCTCAGGGCAGATGCACTGGGGCCACAATGGAAGCTACTCTCATGAATACCTGCGAAACAAAGACCGGCCTTTATGAAAGAGAAAGTCCCTTTGCCCAACACCAAGCCAAACGCACCAGTTAAACAGACAGCTGCAAAACACGCCCATTCCAAGGTAGCAGATAGAAAAACCCTCCATCTCTTGCTCAGACAGCCACATCCCCGGGAGGCTGGGGCAGAGGGGAAGGCCCCCCAGCAGCCCAGCTACTGGCCGGAGCAATCACTGGCCGGTTTTGGAGGTGGCGTGCACCAGCTCCGGGCTCCATCAGCCACAACAAAGAACTGAACGCGCTCCCAAGCAGAACTCCGTGACTCAGGAGCAGGAGTGGGGGGCTCTCCTGTGGACAGGAAGGCCCCTCCGTGCCAGATTTGCAGCAAGAGCAGGATGTGGAGAAAGCCCAGCTCACCACATCCCCTTGGCGAACTATGACAAGAAACGCACCAGCTTTTCAACACCACTCTTGTTCTCTGTCAATGGGTTCCATTGTGGGTGTGAATTCCCCAGTTCCAGGAGTTGGTTCTGTGCCCTGGCCAGAGTCTCAAACCAGCGACCTGGGCTCATCTACTCCCTTCCCCAGCATTAGGAAGCATCCCCCGTCTTGCCCAAGTGCTCCACTGAGGAACTTTCCTTTTGCTCCCCATCAGTGGAGGGACAGAAAGCTGGAGGAAATGCTTTGTCACCCTCCTTCAGGGGCACTGAGCCTTGAGGTCTCTGCTGCTGCCCCTCTCTCCCTGTTTTCCACTTGACGTTCCCCACTCAAGTCCAGGGCAGAGATGGGCAGTTACCACCTGGGGGCCAAATCTGGCCCACCGCCTGCTTTTCTAAATAAAGTTTTATTGGAACACAGCCATGCCCATTCATTTCCATGTTGTTTATGGCAGCTGCAATTGTTTTGTTCTACAATGGCAGCACTGAGTGGTGGCAACAGGGATTGTATGGCCCACAAAGCCTAACATTTTTGCTACCTGGTCGTTTAAAGAAAAACTGCCCACTCATGGTCTAGGTCCAAAGGGAGCTATGGGGAACGTAATGTTGGACCTTTTCAGTCTCTAGCTCAGTTGACTGATTTATTTGTTTGACAAATACCTCCTGAGCATCGACTATGCACCGAGCTCTGAGCTGGCTGCAAAGGATACAGAACAGGGTAAGTCAGACCCGCTGCTTGACCTCGAGGGAAGCCAAGGAGACCGCCATCATGCGAGCTGTTTGCACACAGGACCGTGCTGAGCATCTAAAGGAAAAGGCAGTGAGCTTTGTGGACCCAACTCAGGGGTCAAGGCCAATTTCCTGGGAGGAACAACACGTCAGCTGAGACCCTGGCAATAAGGAGGGCTTAACCAGGTCAGTGGGCTGGTGGGACAGAGGACGGAGATCTTGTCCTCTAGGCAGAGGGCCCAACCTGGGCCAGCCAGGCCAGAGCATAGCTCCCTCCAGGAATAGAGTGAGGTCCTGGGGGGAGACATGAGAGATGGGCTTTGGGGAGGGGTGGCCTGGAATGAGACAGCTGCCTGTGGGCTGTCGGCTCACGTGACAGGGAGGTGTGAGACCGGGCCGTGTCCCTCCTTTTTTGAGACACCAAGGGTCCCCTTCATCCTTGTACAAAGCTCTAAATTCAGACCAATAAACAGGTTCTTCTAAAGTGGTGGTGTCCCATTTGGGAGCCACTAGCCACGTGTGGCAATGTAGACTTAAATTTAAATTAATGAAAATAAAATTTTCACTGTTCAGACCCTTGGTCACAGGGACCATATTGTGCCTGATGGCTTCACGTGGCGGGCATCGTGGGTGGCCAGACGGAGAGCAGTGCCGTCACCACAGAGGCCTGGGCAGCACTGGCCTAAAGGCAGGAGGTGCCATTGGAGGACTGAACGTTTCCACTGGAAAAATAGTCTGGGCTTTGGGACTTGGGTTCTTCCACTCATAAGCTGTGCAATCTTGGGCAAGTTTATTTAATTTCTCGGAGACTCAGTTTCACCATCAGCAAAAATAGGCCCAGGATGGGGTTTGGCCCACTGTAGGTGCTCCCTCTAAATGGCAACTATAATAATTTTAACTTTGCAAGATAGTGGAAAATATTAAAAACCTTCACAGTGTCTCCAAGAACTCTTATGAGGGAGGAAACTTCGTGCAAACAAAGCGCTAGGTTGCTAGAGGGGGAGGCTCTGCAGGATGTTTGTTGAGTCTGCATTGGAGGGAGCAGGGACCTGTGCAGGGTCACAGGGGGTAGATGGAGAGTTCGCATGGAGCTGGGAGCCATGTGTGATGGACCAATCAGTGACGACCCCAGTGGCTGGTGTGGCTGAAGGTCTTTCCAGAACAAGGATGTGTAAAGATCAAGGAGAAGCTCTGTGCATGCTGAGCTGTAGGCCCAGGTGCTGAGCACATGTCTTTCCCTTCCCACTGTTCCCCGTGAATGTTTCAGGAGACTGGAGAAGGGGGTGGTATGTGGAAGTTGAGGAAGGGCCCCTTCTCCCATCTGGCTTTTTATGGTGTGCAAGAGAGAAGGCACAGAGAGGCGGCCGGAGGACCATCCACCATGTTAATCCAGGGAATCTGAGGGGCCCTCAAGAAGGTCAGATGCATTGAAATTCACAGAAGTCTTGGGGAGAGCTTTGGAATGGGAAGATCTTTGGGGAGGGCGGTCACAGGAGTGGAAAGATGAGGGTCATCTCAAGGGTCGAGAGGCCTCAGGGGACATCTGGGTCACACTGAATTCTGAAGTCTGAGGGGAAGGTCCTAAACTCCCTCATCTTTGTGCAAAGCCCTGTGTTCTGGATATGTGGGCATGGTGCTGAAAAGAGCGATTGATTGGAACTGGAGGATAGTTCATTCATTCATTCATTCATTCATTCTTATATTGGGCAGGACTTTTTTTGGTCGCATGCATCCAAAAACTCAATCCAAACTAATTTAAGGAAAAGGGAAAAAAAGAAGAATGAATGATTCACATAACAATGATAATCCAGGTGGCAAATCAAGTCTGGTTAGGGAAAGCTGGATCTGGGGCTCTAAGAATAGAAAAAGGACCGACTTCTCTCTCCCCTTCATTGGTTCCTCGAGGACAACATGGCCTCCCTGATTCCAGAATGAGAGGAACAGGGAGAACTTTACCGAAGCTCAGTGACAATCTCCTTGTGAGTCATCGGCCCTGTTGGGTCGCATGCTGATCCCTGAACCCAGTGAACAGAATGGTCTGATTGGCCTGGGTGCTCATGTGTTCCCCAAGAGCTGAGTGAGAAAAATGTAAGGAATAAAGTAAATCAGGGGAGCTGAGGACCGCGGAAAGAGCTGAGCAGACTCTGGGCATGGAGCAAGAGATGTCTGCCGTCGCTAATTCACTCGACACCCCGGGGCTGGCTCTGCGGGGCAGGAGACCGGAGGCCTCGGCCCTTATGGAGCTTACCTTCTAGTGGGAGGTCTGACCCTTATCCCCATGGTCCTTTACCTGCCCTCCTTCCTGGCCTGAGTCCAGCCCAGGGAGAGGAGTGAAATTAACTGTCCCTCGTTGTTGTGACACTTCCTGGGAGCAACAAAGGGCCTTTCACAGGGAGAAAACGAAGCAAGTACCTGTGGAATGACCTGGAAGTCACAGAATTTGGTTGCTGAGGTGCCAGATGGAAAATATCCAACTGGTCATGTTCAGAGTTTGGAGCTAAAATAGACATGCTCTTAAAAAAAAAAGAAGTCCATATATGGCTAATATTTCGGGTATACCTTTTGGAGTGAAGGACACTGAACTGGATTCTCAGAAACTGAAAACACATAGAAGGTCCTGGAAAAATCAGTGAATAGTGGGAGCCATGTTCTCTTCCAGGTTTCACCCGCACTCGGGCTAGATGCACTGTGGTATCAATTGGGGGCGGGTGGGGGGAGGAAACTGAGGCTCCCAGAACTGGGCCCTGGGCCTCCTTCTTCTTGCTACCACCAAGACCCCTTCAGTGGAGGGCTCTAGGCAGAGAGAGCAGAGGTAACAAGACATGGAGGGAGAGGACACAGACACATTGAGGGAATAAAAGCAGAAGGCAGGCAGAGGGAGATAGGGTGGGAGCTGCTGTTGGGGTACAGGCCGGGCCAGACCTTGAAGGAGTTGGGGAGCCAAGGAGATGAGCTTCGAGAGACATTTTCTCCCGTACTCCTGGAGGCCAGAAGTCTGAGATCAAGGCGTCCGCAGGGCTGTGCTCCCTCTGATGCTCTAGGCAAGGATGCTTGACGTTCCTTGTTTGCCACTGCATCGCTCCAACCTCTGCCCTTGCCTTCACAGGGCCTTCTGTGTGTGTCTCTGCGTGTCCGCTCTTCTCATCAGTACCAGTCACCGGTTTTATGGTGCCCCCCCTCAAGCTGCTCCAGTGTGAGCTCATCTTAGCTAATTATATCAGCAGAGACCTTGTTTCCAAAGAAGGTCACTTTTGAGGTTCTGAGTGGACATGAATTTGGGGGGACACTAATCAACCCCCACGGTGGCCTGATGTGATTTTCCCTTGGTGCGAAGGACCCCAGTAGCATGAGGAGTGGACTGGGAGGGGGGCAGCTGGGGTCAGGAGAGAGAGGGAGCAGACCGGCGTGAGGTCGGGGATGGTGGTGATGGAGGGACGGGGATGGCGCGGAAGCAGCTCTGGAAGCAGCATCAGCAGGATAGGGGGATGGACACCATGTGGGGCAGAGAGAAAGGGAGGTTTTGAGAACATGCCCCAGGCTTTGGGTGGCTTGTCAGCCCAGTCGTCAGTCAACCCAATGTGGTGAGGCTTAGGGTAGGATATGAAGTAGACACGCAGAAGGGAAAACAGAAGAAAACATTTACAAGAAAGAGGAGGAGGCTCGGGGCATGCATGCCCCCGAGATTTGCCCACGAGCTGCAGGAGTTCTCCGGGGACACTTCAAAACCTGTCTCAGCGCGTGGGCACCACACGGAAGCGGCTGATGGCCCAGGATAAATAGAATAAGTAGAATAAATAACCCTCCCAGTGAGCTCATTCTTCATTTAGATCCCTCCCCCCTTGCTCACGCCAGCCCCTGGGTGGGAAAATTGCTGATGACATTACCAGCATCTTGTGGCCCCGGGGCAGACGGCGGACCCTGGGTGATGAGCTTGCCTTCCCCTTCTCCCAGTGTCTGTGGCCCGTGGCCTGGCACAGCGGGCAGGGGTAGGAGTTGAGTCTGGATCTCTGACCAACAGTGCTGGGAAGGGTCCCTAGCATTTTCCCCCACTGACTCTGGAGCCAGGCTTTAGGTTTGCTTGAAGACTCTGTATTAGTTTCTGAGGCTGCTGTAAGAGACGAGCACCATGTTGGTAACTTCAAATGGCAGACATTTATTTTCTCTGGAAGCCAGAGGTCTGAAGTCAGTGTCCCTGGGCTGAAATCAAGGTGTCTGCAGGGCTGTGCTCCCTCCGGAGGCTCTAGGGGAGGACCCTTCCTTGCTTCTTCCAGCCTCTGGGGGCTGCGAGTGTTCCTTGACTGTGGCCATGCCTCTCCAAGGCTGAGATGTTCACGTTCCCTCTGGATACATGGATTGCATTTCGGTCCCACTGAGTAACCCAGGATAATCTCCCCATCTCAAGAGCCCTAATTTAATCACATCTGCAAGGACCCTTTTTCCTAATAAGCTCACACATAGAGGTTCCAGGGATTGGGACCTGAGATCTTCGGAGGGGCCGTTATTTACCTCCCAGGGACTCCTTTACTTACGTTGGCATGGACAAGTTACTTCCCTGTCTGTGCCTCAGTTTCCTCATATGTAAACTGTAGAGACTCTGCTTTTCATAAAAGAACCTCTGACCTTTAGTTGGCCACAAGGTCATTAGAATACAGACTTAATTTTGCAGGCTTTCTGCAGCTTGCTGAAACTGTGTGCCTAAGTTCTGGCCAGTGAGATATCAGCAGAAGCTGGTGTAAGTTCTGGGCAGCGTCCTCCTCCTTCCCTTTCCTCTTCTGGCTGTTGGAAGTTGGATGTACGGCTGTAGGGCTGGAGCAGCCATTTTGGACCATGAGGTGAATTTGGGAATGAAGACCACCACCTTGGAGGTTCTTAGGAAGATTGAAGAGCGTTGACAAGAGGGCATAGAAACCTGCTCCGAATATTATGCAGCCATCAAAAGGAATGAGATCTTGCCATTTGCAACGACGTGGATGGAACTGGAGGGTATTATGTTGAGTGAAATAAGTCAAACAGAGAAAGACATGTATCATATGATCTCACTGATATGAGGAATTCTTAATCGCAGGAAACAAACTGAGTGTTGTTGGAGTGGGGGGGTGGGGTGGGAGGGATGGGGTGACTGGGTGATACACACTGGGGAGGGTATGTGCTCTGGTGAGCGCTGTGAATTGTGCAAGACTGTTGAATCTCAGATCTGTACCTCTGAAACAAATAATGCAATATATGTTAAGAAAAAAAAAAGAAGAAGAAGAAGAAGGTAGCAGGAGGGGAAGAATGAAGCGGGGGAAATCGGAGGGGTAGACGAACCATGAGAGACTATGGACTCTGAAAAACAAACTGAGGGTTCTAGAGGGGAGGGGGGGTGGGAGGATGGGTTAGCCTGGTGATGGGTATTGAGGAGGGCACGTTCTTTTTTTTTTTTTTTTAAGATTTTTATTTATTTATTTGAGAGACAGAGAGCATGAGAGGGAGGAGGGTCAGAGGGAGAAGCAGACCCCCTGCCGAGTAGGGAGCCCGATGCGGGATTAGATCCAGGGACTCCAGGATCATGACCTGAGCCGAAGGCAGTCGCTTAACCAACTGAGCCACCCAGGCACCCGAGGAGGGCACATTCTGCATGGAGCACTGGGTGTTATGCACAAACAATGAATCATGGAACACTTCATCTAAAACTAATGATGTAATGTATGGGGATTAACATAAGAATAAAAAAAAAAAAAAAAGAAACCTGCTCCAAGAATATTTCTTCCTCCCTGTCCCCCTCGAACCCCCCGTCCCCTTCCCATCCTGTTCCCGTACCTAGCCTTGTCCTCCTCCTTAGCCCAATGCTGCTGTTTTGGTCCTGAGGTTCCTGAGCCCCCAGGTATTGTTGGCCATGGCATTCAGTGCTCCGACCGGCTGAGCACTGGGGATCTCAGAGTGACGTGGCCACATACGCCACACCGACAGCTTGCCTTTGTAGTCATTCTCCGTTATTAATCAATATAATGAACGAGGAAGCAAGCCACTGCACTGGGCACTTGACATACCCCGTTTCCAAATTTACAGCAATTATTTTGTAGAATTATTATTATGGAAGAGATCGTGTTATCTTTGTGAGAATCCTACCTGCTGTTCCTGGGGCTTATGGGTGAAGAAGCCTCCCAGTTTCACGGCTGCTGGGGGCGGAATCAGGAGTCAATCCGCCCCTCTGCTCTTCCGTGGTAGTTTCTGGAGCCCCCACAGGGGACTAGCCCTGGGTTAATAAATATAAGGGGACTAAGATAAAAAAGATCAGTCCCACTCTGAGGAATCCTATGTGGAGAGGCATGCTGGCATGGGGAAGCTGCGTGGGGTCAGCCTCTGCAGTGGTTCTTGGAGAGTCAGATTTGAGCTGAGTCCTAAAGAGGGGTGGGTGTGTACAGACAGAGACAATGGGGTGAGCTTTGGGGTAGTGGGAGTCGGGGTGTGTTGGAGAATCAGGAAGTGGACAGTTTGTCCTGGGCAGGGGTGAGGGTTTTTAGTCTGGGCAGAATAAAGTTTCCTCCTTCCAATCGGAGTTTTGTTTCTTTCTCCTCCAAGAAGCGAATTTTTATTTATTTTTTATTTTTTAAAGATTTTAGTTTTTTTTGTCAGAGAGAGAGAGTGTGCGAGCACAAACAGGGGGAGTGGCAGGCAGAGGGAAAAGCAGGGTCCCCGCTGAGCAGGGAGCCCGATGCGGGGCTCGATCCCAGGACCCTGGGACCACAACCTGACCCGAAGGCAGACGCTTAGCGACTGAGCCACCCAGGCATCCCAAGAGGTGAATTTTTAAATACCAGCATAGCACTTACTTACTGAGAGAAAATCTGGAATATATGGAAAACCACAGAGCATACCCCTCTATCTGAGCATTCAATGCTGCCGATTTATTGGGATCTGTGGCTCACCCTTACGAGCCCTCCCAATGCCAAGCACCTTCTCTCTGTCCTTGCATGGTGGGAGGGAAGAGGGAGGGAAGGTGGGGCATCTTTTATAAGGACTCTAATTCCATCCATGAGGGCTCCACCCTTGTGACCTGGCACCACCCAAAGACCCCATCTCCTAATGCCGTCACACTGACGGTTAGGATTCGAACAGGAATTTGGGGTTCCACTCAGCCCACAACAAGTGCCACTCAAAGACCCCTCATTGTTACCTTTTTATAGTGACAGCCCCCTCCCCCGCAAGCAAGTGCTAGTCTGTTCTCCGTTTCTATAATTTTGTCATTTCAATTTTGTCATTTCCATTTGTCATATAAATGGAATTACGTGGTATATCACCTTTGAGATATATATATATATATATTTTTTTCACTCAGCAAAATGCCCTTGAATATTCTCTGTGTAATTTTGCTTCTTACAATGTGAGGATTGTATTCAAATTAATGGATAGGTCATAATGTATTTAACAAACCCCCTCCTGCTACTTAGCTGATTTCCACCTAAAAATTATTTTGCGTTCTGCTGTGGCAAATATCCTTGAAGCTTAGTAGGTACTGCTCTAAAGATTTATTTCTGAAGACAGATCCTTGTGCTGGACTTGCTGGGCCATGCATGTTTCCAGAAACATCTTGCCTAACTGCCCAGGAGAGGCAATGTCCCGATGTTTACCCCTACACCTGACGTGGAAGACTGTTCAGGTCCCTACACCCTGGCCCCCTTAAGGAGAAAGCTCCTGTTCTCCTCAGCTCATCCGAGGCCTGGGGTTGGTAAGTATGGACAGGAAGGGGCGAGAGCAGAGAAGCAGCCAGAATATCAGTGGGGGGGCCTGTGGTCCAAGGGAGAGGTGATGGGGCTTCGGCTCTGTGTCCCGGTTTGATGAAAGGTTATGTGGCCACTGTACTGAGAGGACACAGGGGAAGGAGGGGCCCTTCTATTCCTCGAGCCTGCCTAGCTTCTTGCTCTTTTTCCACTGAAACACGACCAGCATCATGCAAGGCTTGCACCCATGGGCTCTTGAGGGGCCACACGGGTCGCGGAAACCGTGATGTAAGGAAAACACGCTCTCTCCTTTCTCCCAACACATCGACTCTAAGCTCTAGCGATCTTCCTGCCTCCCCACGCTTTGACAGATGGAACACAGGAAATATTCTCTTTCCCCTTTATCTGGCACCAACCACACCCGCTCTGGCCGTGGGGCCTTTGCTCTTGCTGATGCCTCCACCTGGCGTGCTCTGAGGGTTCACCCCTCACCTCCCGCGGGATTCCCCGTGTCACCTTCTCAGGGAGGCTTTCCTGAGCCTCCCCTTCCATCTCCTCGCCCCCTGCCCTAGACTCCTAGCCCACTTTCTCTGCTTGACTTCCCGTTAGCATTTATCACCACCCACGATACGGATTTATATCAGTTTTGTCTGTGTTCCCCCACATTTCTGCTGTCTTGCTCCATGCTCCATCCTCAGTGCTGAGTACAGTGCCTGACTCTTGGTAAGCACGCAAAACGTCTTGTTGAATGAATGAGTGAATGAATGGAAGACAAAACAGAAGGAGGAGTGAAAAGAATGACGAGAAAAACGAACTGACTCCCGCATAAGACATTCCATGCTGGTGCACTACACCTAGCAGCCGGAGCCTCTGGGGACTGGTGAGCGAAAGGGACTGGTGGGGTCTGGGGTAAACTGACATGTTGCCGCCTGTGGGGGAGGGGGGCACCCAGTGTCTCACCCCAGCCCACTGCTGCCTTTAGTTTTTCAGGATTGAGTGACAAATCTCACTTTACGTTACCATAATCAAATAGAGTTGCCAATATTCGACCATTCCTGGCCCACAGAAGTGGTAATTCCATGCGATTCAAACTTAAATCACAATTCCTCCCGATTAAAACTGTTGCCAGCGCATTTACAACATCATTAACCAGAACAAACCCGCCGCTTGGGCCAAAGTGACACTTTTATGAGCTGGGCGCTCCCGGGGCCAGCAGTTTGCAAGCTCTATCACAGCTTACAGCAGGTAGCTGCCACCCCCAGAAGCAGAGCACGCAGCTCCACCCGGGTCCCTGGGACCAAGAACTTGTTCAGCCACCAGCACGCAGGGGGGCTGGGCAGGCAGAAGCGGGGACAGGCCAGGGAGAAGTCAAGCGTTTAGGGTGAAGCCCTTCCCCACCAAGTGTAAGTGCAGACCCCCGTGTGGAGCCCTTTCTCAGGGAGGGGCTTCTGCCCCCAGCAGGTCTCTGGGGGCTGCACGAGGGGCACCACCTTTGCTGGGCCCAGACTGAGCTCCTTCTAATCTGGGGCAGTGATCTTGTCAGGCAGCAGGGGCTCGTCAGCCGGGTGCTGCATGTCATCAGATGCACAGATGTTCGAAACTCAGGAAGGTGCTAAAGAGGCTTCTGGGCAATTGGGAGGAGGGGCGGGGGGGTGGGGAGAAGAAGCTTCTGGAAGTAAAACAAGCCAATCACCCAGGACCTTGTGAGGGGGCCTTGGGATTGAAAAGTGGTCCCGCCTGTGGGAAGGGTCAGGCATGGTTCTCTGCCTGTAGCATCGAGATGAGCCAGGGCCCAGCAAAGGGGCGGGGGGTGGGGGGGAAGGGGGCTCAACCTGCTCAAGGACATGTGGGGGATGCCCCCTTCCCCACCCTGCCGAGTGTCCCAGCGTCTCCCAGGCCTTTGGGTTGGGCACGGGCCCCAGGGCCTGGCAGCGCCCCTTGCCTTCTTCCACTTGCCATCTGACTGATTTCCTAGCACGTGTGCCCTCAGCTTCCTCCCCAGCTCTGGGTGCTGTGGACATGGCAGTGAGCAAGAGGCGAGGTGGGCCAGATGGAAAACGAGGAAGCAGGTAAACGTGCGGTGCAAGGTTGGGAATTGTAGGAACCCCGCGCCCTGGGCACGGGCCACCTGCCTTGCTCCCGCCTCGGGCTCCTCCCCGTCCTCTCTGGGGCCACAGACACGCTGTCTCCTCTTTTCTCTGGCCGGAGACCTCGAAGGCCCATATGCCCACATGCCCGAGTCATTGGCCACCAAACCTGGGTTCCCTTTCTCAGCTGTTGGAGAGGGGAGGTGCTCAGGGGGCAAAGCGGCTCCAGGTGAGGGAAAATACTTGCCTTTCTAGGCGTGGCCATGGGGTGGGAGCCATAGCTGTTCTACCCTTCTCAAAAATTGGAGTTTTCCAGCACAGCAAAGAAAAAGGAACGATTGCAAATCAGTTAGACACTGTACTAACAGGTGGAAGTTTGCTGCACTGACACACATCTACGGACATTTGGAATCAGACATTTACCCGGTAACGTCTGTCTTCTCCACTTGCTTGAAATGATCAGTCTAACCCTTACTGCGTGCTTCTATGTGCCGGGCACGCTTCTAAACACTACATGGATTTGCTCATCTAAGTCCATGACGTAGGGACCATCAGGATCCTTTGTTATAGTAGAGGAAATTCAGGCACAGAGAGGTTAAGTAAGGTGCCCAAAGACACACAGCTAGAAAGAAGAGGGGTTTGAATGCCGGGCTCCCAGTCCTCCATTCTTTATTTATTTATTTATTTTTTATTTATTTTATTTATTTGACAGAGAGAGAGAGAGAGACAGCTAGAGAGGGAACACAAGCAGGGGGAGTGGGAGAGGGAGAAGCAGGCTCCCGGCCGAGCAGAGAGCCCGATGCGGGGCTCGGTCCCAGGACCCCGGGATCATGACCCGAGCCGAAGGCAGACGCCTAACGACTGAGCCACCCAGGTGCCCCCCGGTCCTCCATTCTTAACCTCAGGGCTGTGTTGCTTTCAGTGAAGTGAGGGCAGGAACCAGCCTGTTTGCTCAGCACAGGTCTCCAGCGTCTGGCTTGGAGTAGATGTTCAGACCTACTTGTGGAATAAATGAATGAATGGATAAAGACCCTTTTATCAGAGGGATGGTGCCTACTGTGAGGGCTCCACGGCCGTGTGCGCTGTCTTTGGTTTGATTCCTCTTTGACAAATGAGGGAGTGAGTGAGCAAGGGAGTGGGCGGGGCAGCGGGTGGGGAGGGGGAGGGGGCGGGGCAGCGGGCGGGGCAGCGGGTGGGGCAGCGGGCGGGGAGGGGAGTGGGAGTGGGTGAAGTGAGTGAGGGAGTGGGGGGGGAGGGGGTGGGGGAGTGGGAGAGGGAGTGAGCAGAGGGAGTGGGCTAGGGAGTGGGCGTGACAGTGGGCGTGACAGTGGGCGTGACAGTGGGCGGGGCAGCGGGTGGGGAGGGGGAGTGGGTGGGGCAGTGGGTGGGGCAGTGGGCGGGGCAGCGGGCCGGGGGGAGTGGGAGTGGGTGAGGTGAGTGAGGGAGTGGGTGGGGGAGGGGGTGGGGGAGTGGGAGAGGGAGTGAGCAGAGGGAGTGGGCTAGGGAGTGGGCGTGACAGTGGGCGTGACAGTGGGCGGGGCAGCGGGTGGGGAGGGGAGTGGGTGGGGCAGTGGGTGGGGCAGTGGGCGGGGCAGCGGGCCGGGGGAGTGGGAGTGGGTGAGGTGAGTGAGGGAGTGGGTGGGGGAGGGGGTGGGGGAGTGGGAGAGGGAGTGAGCAGAGGGAGTGGGCTAGGGAGTGGGCGTGACAGTGGGCGTGACAGTGGGCGGGGCAGCGGGTGGGGAGGGGAGTGGGTGGGGCAGTGGGTGGGGCAGTGGGCGGGGCAGCGGGCCGGGGGAGTGGGAGTGGGTGAGGTGAGTGAGGGAGTGGGTGGGGGAGGGGGTGGGGGAGTGGGAGAGGGAGTAAGCAGAGGGAGTGGGCTAGGGAGTGGGCGGGACAGTGGGTGGGTGATTCTATGAAACTGTGCAAGGCTAAGAGGCCAACTGGAGAGCAAGAGAGACTGAGCCCCTACGTGCTTTAGCGCAGGCCCCAGTCTTGGGTTCTTTTCTTTGTTAGACCACTGCTTGTGGTCGTGAATCTGGACACTTGCTTTGCTTCTTCCTTTTATTTTCTGAACCGACACTGGGCGATCGGGGTGTTCAGATACCTGGATAGCATCGGGATGTCCCCGTGAGCTCTCTGTGGTCCGTCCTGGAGGCGGGGCGCGGTGGATCTCGCCACATCCCAGCAGCTCTGGGAAAAGCCTCCGCAGTGAAGTCCTGCATCTGAGGTGGGACCAACGGGACATCGTGGACATTGAACGCTCAGGACAGGCCATATTCGTTCTGTGTTTTCTAGAGTGTGGGCACTCAGCCGCGGGCACTCAACAGTGGTAGCATTCGGCCGGCCAGGGCACTGGTTTTGAGCCCTCTTGACAACAGGGCAAGTCAGTACTGAAGTGCTGGGAGTCTGTGTCCTCACTGGGAACATGCACATCATGAACGTCCCTTTTTTGCTAGATGACTGTAGATTAAACCTGATAAGGCAATAAAGCGGCCTAGAGCAGGGCCTGCAGGAGACCCTCAATGAATGGAAAGACACAGGTCTCTGTAGGTGTATGGGCATCGATTTACTTACAAGTAAGCCCAGTGATGCCTCCAGGAGTTGCTTGAGTTTTCAGATGAGACCCAGTTGGGGAAAAGAAAGAAGGAATGTTTCTACCCTCATCTTTTTGTTTGCTTTAATTTCTTTTTTTTTTTTTAAGATTTTATTTATTTATTTGAGAGAGAGAGAATGAGAGACAGAGAGCATGAGAGGGAGGAGGGTCAGAGGGAGAAGCAGACTCCCTGCCGAGCAGGGAGCCCGATGCGGGACTCGATCCCAGGACTCCAGGATCATGACCTGAGCCGAAGTGTTTGCTTTAATTTCTAAAGAAATGTGCTAACAAGAAAAGGCAGGATGGGGTGACTTGGTGTTAATTGTGGAGATTTCTCTTATTAATTGATCTTTCACTTATAGTATAACCCAAGGCAAATCCCCCCCAATTCCTGGATTTGAGAAGAAAAGATAAAGTCATCTGTAGGCAGTTCTGGTTCTTTAGCCAGAGCTGGCAGGGAGGTGTGGAGAGAATATTCCTGCCTTTGGAAGGACCTGTGGGGACCCAGAGTCACACCTGTAGCCAGAATGAGGAGGTTTGACTTGAGTAAAAGCATAGATTGCCCTACAGTGGGCTTCTGGGTGGATTCTGGTCTTTTCCAATAAGGAAGAGGATTCTGCCTTCTTTCTGCCTTCTTTTGGGTATGGCTAAGTGGCCTGAAGGGGCTAGGCATGAAGCCACCCCCCAAAGAAGAATCTCTACCAGCACATCTCTCCAAGCATTGGCAAAACCGCTGTGCTTAGAGTCAGAGACTAATGAGGGTGGACGCCAACCTTCCTTCCTTCCATCCTCCCTTCCTTCCTCCCTTCCTTCCTCCCTTCCTTCCTTCCTTCCTTCCTTCCTTCCTTCCTTCCTTCCTTCCTTCCTTCCTTCCTTCCATCCTTCCTTCCATTCATTGGTGATGTTTATTGTAACTTAACTGGGAAGATTAGAAAAGGTGCCTGAAAACAAGGAAATCCCTCATGTTTCTGTCACCTTACTTAGCTAAGTCTGTGTGCATTTCCCAAAGAGCCCCAAAGTGCCCCAAAGTACCGTAGTATATCAGCGCATGGGTGGTTCAGTGGTAGAAGCTCGCCTGCCCAAAGTGCTGTAGTAAGAGGCATTCATAAGCAAGAACGGGGAAAATGGAAGCCCTGTTGTCCCCAGGGGGCCATTAGCACACAACTGAGCAGGGAAGGACCCTTAGCCCTCACCCCCTGGCTGGCCAGAGGCCTGGTGTGGCCCAGGGATACTGTCCTGTCGGCTCCCACTGGTCCCCGCCAGGGAAGGCAGTACATTCTTGGGAAGTGCGGGATGGGACCAAGAATGGTCAAGGGAGGAAATTATCATCAGGGACAACTGAGGGGCAGTGACCTTTTTCTCCGTTGGAAATGAAGTGGGGGGTGGGGAGGGGAGGTCTGCCGGGGCGGGGGCTCGCCCTTCCCATGTCAGCACATACCAGCCCACTGGCTGCCACCTGGCTGGCATTTCTTTGCCCAAGGCTTTCTGTGGCAATACTGTCAGATCTGTGGTTCCTGGGGCAGGCCGAGTGCTGGGAATTAATGTCCCCTGCGGGCAGTCCTCAGCCAATGACAGAGGAGCGGCGCATCAACCCTTCCACTGGGACAGCTGCCGGATTCCCCAGCAGCATTAAGATCCGTCACTTGCTAAGTCACTTGGGTGGGAGCTGGTAACGCAGCCTCTCTCGTCCCCACCCCCTCACCAGATGTCCCATGGGCTCACCTCCCAAGGAAATCCTTTGCGTTCAAGTTCTTGCCACAAGGTCTCTATCTAGAAGCCCACCCCATCTGCCCACTTGACACTTGGGCAAGAAAGACAGACATAAAACTAACAGCGTGTGATGTGTGCTTGAAAGGAAGGCCCGGGAAGCTGGGGGGAGGCTGGGGGCACTCAGCCTAGAAACGTCTTTGTTTGGGATTATTTGCCTGAAATTGGATTTTTGTAGGGCACTTTTCTGCAGTGCAGGAAACCTTGAGAGGAACTCAAATAATGATCCAGTGCTTCGCCTGTGCCGGGTGCTGAGATCCGAGGCGTGAACGTGCAGACACAGCTGTAACTGCTGTTGGGGAGGGGAGGTGACAGGTGCTCTGGCTGCTTTTTAAAGGGGGCTTTGACCTAATCAGGGAGGCTAGGGACAGTTTTGCTGAGTGGAACTCCAAAGCACAGGGGCCTTAGACCAGGTGCAAAGAGAGGGACCGGTGTTCCAGGCAAAGGGCCCAGCGTGTGCAAAAGACAGAGCGGAAGGGGATGTGTATTGGACACCCAAACGAAGCCAATGTGACGGGTGCATAGTGAGCGAGGTGGGGGTGGCCGGAGATGAGCTGGCAGGGGACTAGCCTGGGAAACGTGTCTGTGGCCATTCAAGGATTTGGTTGGTCTTAGGAGTGCCGTACAGTTAGCGATGACAGGCGTAAGCGGCTTAGCTGACTTGATCAGACTCACATTCCGAAGAGATCACTGGCTGTCCTGTGTTCCGATCAGAGTTCATCTAAAGGTTCCTTCTGGGGGCGCCTGGGTGGCTCAGTTGGTTGAGCGACTGCCTTCGGCTCGGGTCGTGATCCTGGAGTCCCGGGATCGAGTCCCGCATCGGGCTCCCTGCTCGCGGGGAGTCTGCTTCTCCCTCTGACCCTCCCCCCTCTCGTGTGCTCTCTCTCATTCTCTCTCGCAAATAAATAAATAAAATCTTTAAAAAAAAAAAAAATAAATAAATAAAGATTCCTTCTGATCCCCTCTCCTCTTCTCCTGCCCACCGGGACCCTCCGACTGGACCCAGAAGCAGGGAGGCTGGGACAGGCCACGACAGAAATGACTGTCATTCATTTGAGCCAGCGACGCGCACCGCGGTCCTCATCTTGCCAATTACCTTGTCATTCCCAAAAGCACTTTCCTGCTGAAGGAAAGAATGGCACTCCGAGTGGCCTTTACATAACAGTTGGACTTCCCTCTCAAGAACAGGGCTGGAAACAGGGCTCCTGTCAGCCGATCAGCCCCTAAGAGCTTGCCTTGGATCTGATAAACAGAGGTTGGCAAATGGGAGGCTTGAAGGTGATGCCAAGCACTGTGGTTTGGACCAGACTTACGAGTAAAACAATCGAAGCAGCTCACTGCGTGCAGAAGGGAAAGGGTGGGGGAAACTCAGCAGAGACACAAAGACACAGTGTGGGAGACGGAGGGCGGGCCCCGTTACCACAGCCTTGCAGCCTCTTCCAGACCGCCTGCCAGGATGCCATGCTGTCCTGCTCAAGTCACTACCATCTCTTCCTCCGCACCTCCTCTGGAAGTGAAGGGGGTGGGGTAGGGTACCCGGTGGAGGTGGTTGGGAAGCCTGGTGGATGCATTTGTAGAGAGCTTTGAGGGACAATGACTTGTTCTTCCTGTTTGATGATGTTGCTTAGAAGCCGTAAAGCCTTAGCTTGTTCGTTTTGCCATTTGGATGGTTCTTTTGGTTTTTTTTTTTTAATTTTTAAAAAAGATTTTATTATTTGAGAGAGAGAGAGTGCGTGCATGAGTGTGGGGGGCAGGGCAGAGGGAGAGGGAGAAGCAGACTCACCACTGAGCAGGAAGCCGGACACGGGGCTCCATCCCAGGACCCTGAGACCGACTGAGCCACCCAGGTGCCCCTTAATTATTTTTTTAAAGATTTTAGTTATTTATTTGAGAGAAAGACAGAGAGAGCTTGAGCTGGGGGAGAGGGATGAGCAGACGCCCTGCTGAGCAGGGAGCCCGTCCGATGTGGGGCTCCATCCCAGGACCCCGAGATCATGACCTGAACTGAAAGCAGATGCTTAACCCACTGAGCCACCCAGGTGCCCCTGGATGGTTCTGAACTGAGCCAGGCACATTCCATCTCCCAGTGTTGCTTGTGACCACAAATGACCTATTGGGGGGGCCTGTGCTGGGGGCCTGTGAGGAAGTCATGGAACCACACGGACACCCCACTTGGGCATGTTGTTTTAGGACAACATCTACTGTCCAAATAGGGCCTATTTCTGCTCGGCCAACTGCACTGCTCCGGTGTTCTTCGGTAGGACCTCAGACTAGCAGCTCCTGTGTCATCGGCAGCTTGATAGAAATGCAGAATCTGAGGGGCGCCTGGATGGCTCAGTCGGTTAAGCGTCTGCCTTCGGCTCAGGTCATGATCCCAGGGTCGTGGAATCGAGCCCTCCATCGGGCTCCCCGCTAAGCTGGGAGTCTGCTTCTCCCTTCCTCTCTGTCCCTCCCTGCCTGTTGCTCATGCTCTCTCTCTCTCTCAAATAAATAAATAAGATCTTAAAAAAAGAGAGAAATGCAGAATCTGAGACCACTCCCCAGACCCCCTGAGTCGGACTTTTCACAAGCCCCCCCGGTCATCTGCAGGCACGGTTCGGTTTGAGAAGGGCCGGCCCCAAAGCACGTGTGTCAGGGGTCTGTGAATGGAAGTCATGTTTCCGTGTTCGGGATTGCGGTTGCATACATCATCTCATTTCATCGTTTCCAGACCAGCCCAGGGGACAGGAGGAAACAAAGACTTAGATAAGGAAACTGAGGCTGGTTTTGTCCTGTGCTCTGCCCAAGCTCATCCAGCTGGTAAAGGGTGGGGTCAGGTCTGGCTGGCTCTTGCTGTCCTGCTCCTTCAGGAGAACCCAGCCGGATGCTCTCCAGCCACGGCGTGGCAAACCTGGGCCTTCCCCCCGGAATCCTCCCTCTGTCCACCGCCGCCGGAGCGGGGCTGTTCACCTGCCCCAGGAAACGCTCATGGGACGAACAAGGCTCCAGGCCACCGAGTGGCGTGAGCAACCTGAGTGTGAGCAGAGAGGCTCACATCTTCTAGAGGCCGACCTCAAGCAAATGCTCGCCGCAGCGATGTTAGGGCGCACCCTCAGTCCTGCAAACTCCCTACCCCACGGCCGAGGCCAGGATGCACCTGCGTTTTGGGATCAGGATGGCTGGTGGACCACCTCAGGGTTATGTGGAAGGACAGAAAGGGTTTTTTTTCTTTCTTTTCTTTTTAAGTGTAAAAGCCTGGTGATTGTCAAAACAGATTTTGGCCTGTACTTGACGTTGTGTTTTTTTGTTTTTTTTTTTTCTTACTTCACTTCCACGAAGGGGCTTGAGTTCTGGGGTTTGGGCAAGAGCTGGGCAGACGGCTGTGGCTACTTGCCTGTCACCGTTTAATCTTCTCCCAGCTGCGCACGGTGGTGTCCTCGGCGAGCTGCGACCATTGCTTCAGTGGCCCACGAGCCTTGCTTTCCGTGAGGCGCTTCTGGAAACCCAGCTGGAAATGCGACCTCCGTTGGCACAAGTTGCTGACGGATGCTGGCAGGTGTGCTTCTGGGCTGAGCAGATGAATGGGGAGCCATCTGGCTGTTCTCCCTCTCAGGTTCCTGTCTGACCCTTGACATATTACTTCAGTGACTTGCTAATCTTTAAGGAGAGGCAAGTAAGTGAATCCCTTTGGGGACAGATAATAGGTTCTTATTCCATTATGCTTTTTTAGCCCAAACACCCAAATTTAGTTTAAAAAACAATTCTATAGCGGGCGCCTGGGTGGCTCAGTTGGTTAAGCGACTGCCTTCGGCTCAGGTCATGATCCTGGAGACCCTGGATTGAGTCCCGCATCGGGCTCTCTGCTCGGCAGGGAGTCTGCTTCTCCCTCTGGCCCTCCCCCCTCTCATGTGCTCTCTCTCAAATAAATAAATAAAATCTTAAAAAAAAAATTCTATAGCAAGATTTAAACTTCTAGAAGAGATTAAACTGCATCTCTGTCACAGGTTTTCCAAAGGTCATATGCAGGTTTGTCAAATTCTGGGATACCCACTGTAACTGCAACCCATTCCGGCTTTATGATTTAGGAAAAGTCAGGTCCAAGTTCAGATCTTTCATTGCTGAGTACCTACTACGTGCCCAGAACTCTTCTGGGCTCTGGGATTCCAGGTTCCTGTTTTTATGGGTTCTCCATTCTTATAGCAGAGACAGACACTGAACACAGGAATAAACAGGGTACTTTCAGGCCCTGATCAGTGCCACAGGACAATAAAATGAGCAATGCGTTACAGACATGAGGGTGGGGAAGACAGTGTTAGATGGGGTAATCAGGGGAGGCTTGTAGAGGAGGTGACATCTGAGCTCAGATCCTTGGGCTGAACCTTCCAGGCTCCTGGAACAGCAGATGCAGAGGCCCCAAGGAAGGAAGAGCTTGGCCTGTGAGGGGAACTGAACAAAGGCTGGTGATCGAGGGAGGATAGTGAGGACATGAGTCTGGAGAGGGACGCAGGGACCAGATCCCACTTGTTAGGCCTGGCAGTCTGCAGGAACGAACTGAGTTCTATTTAAAAGGCATTGGGAGTGCCACGATCTGATTTAGGGTTTTGAAGACCTCTCTGGCTGCTGTGTTGAAAATGGACTGGAGGGGGGCAAAAATGGGAGCCCAGAGGTTGGCGGGGGGAGGCATTTGGACTCAGTGGGTGGGGGACAGGTGCAGGAAGAGAGATGCCCCAGCTGAGCAGCCTTTCCCTGCCTGTAACCACCTCTCTCCAGCAATCTGAATTTCCTTCACGTTGGCATTGCTAGAAGGCAACAGAACCCTGACTTTAGTGGGTTTCCCTGCAGGTAGGTAAAACAAAGCCCCACTGTGAGTGCATCAGACCTACAAAGGGGTGGATCCTGAAGGAGCTCAGAGTAACATGGTCAAAATTTCCATTTCCTCATTATTGTTAGCTCAGAGACACCATCTCAAGGAAGAAACACACTCATTTATTCATTTACACTTTGTCTTGTTCTAAAATGATGGAATCTCTCAATAGAGAAATTACAGAGAGGAAACCATCCTGAGTGTGTGTATTTTAAATTACTGTGTACCTATTATATGCCAGGCATTGAGCTTAAGGTCTATATCACCTTCCTTCTACCCTCTACCTACCTTCTTACCAACTCTAGAGGTAGGCACAATTATTATCCCCATGTTAGGCTGGGGTTATGGAACTTCAGCCCAAAGCACACAGGTAACACCAGGGACAAAGGCATTACAACCCATGACCCACCTGTCCACACAGCTCCTGCTTCCACCCATCCCTCTGCACTGGCTCCATTAATGAACTAACATCTGCTGCGTACCCACCATCTGCAGGGAAAAGACAGTGAGTCTTGACTTACTAGTTGGGTTCTAGAAAGCCCTTTTGCATAGAGTGCGTTTAGCCCTTTGGCCCCAGCCAATTCTTCATGCCCTAAAAACAGAACTCTTTCTTCTACATCAGAAGCAGTACCTTGCGCCAACAGAGAAAAGTATTCCTGCTGATACTTGACATTTTCTACCCAATACGTCGCATTCTTTACCACCAGAAGCACGTTTCATAAGCCGAGGACTCTGTTTTTCATTACAGAGTGCAAGACAGTCCTTCCTGTGGGTTCTGTACCCAGCCCATGGTGGCAGATGGAATCCCTGCAGATGAGAGCAGGGTTTTCAAACTGAAGGTCATGACTCATCATGACTCATGATATGTACTTGGTTGTGATAAGCAATAAAAAAAAAAAAGGAATAGAATAGAAAATATCAGGCGCCTGGGTGGCTCAGTTGGTTAAGCGACTGCCTTTGGCTCAGGTCATGATCCTGGAGTCCCGCATCTGGCTCCCTGCTTAGCGGGGAATCTGCTTCTCCCTCTGACCCCCCCTCCTCATGTTCTCTCTCTCTCTTCTCTCTCATTCTCTCTCAAATAAATAAAATAAAATCCTTAAAAAAAAGAATAGAAAATATCAATGTCTGAGTACATCTCATGCAATAAGGGACATATAGTTTATTAAAACTCTTAGTTTATGGGCATGAGGTCACAATTTTGTTGAGGTCTTAACGTTTGAGAGCTAATGGCTCAGGGTGTTGTTGGAAGATTGCACAGCTGGAGAACATACCCTTTACCACTCGGTGGTCAGGGACCTCAGCTACAGTGATCATTTCTTCTTTTTTTCATCCCACCCCTACAACCATCATGTTAACAACCTAAGCTGTGAGGATATCAGAGTGTCTGGCCTGATGGTGAGCAACTGTCCAGTTTACCTGTCCCATCTCTGCTCTGTGGGTGGGGTGGGTTTTGTCGAGGACTGGCCCAAACAACAGCCCAGAGCGAAGTCCATCCATTGAAATTGAGGCAATGCTTTTTGATTCTGGTGTCTCTGCATTCAGATGACAATCAGTAGTCATGATGGTTTGGGGGGCACCTGGGGTGGCTCAGTTGGTTGAGTGTCCGACTCTTGGTTTCGGCTTAGGTCATGATCTCAGGGTCCTAAGATCAAGCCCTGCGTCAGGCTCCATGCTCAGCATGGAATCTGCTTGTCCCTCTCCCTCTGCTCCTTCGCCCTGTTCTCTCTCTCAAATAAATAAAATCTTAAAAAAAAAATGGTAATGATGGTTTGTAATGACAGCAGTTTATTGAGTGCTTACGCGACACTGGGCATTTTCCATGTTGCATCTCATTTAACTGTCCTGGCAACCCTATGTGGTGTAGGTTCTATTGTATTCCTCGTTTACAGAAGAAACTGAAGCTCAAGTGGTTGAACTCACTTGCCCATGTGTGTGTCAGGAATCTTCCTTTGCAAATGACAGAAACCCAACAGAATGTCTTTGTTTACATAACTGACAAGGCCAGGGTGATCGGGTTTCCTGCACCGCTGGGTTAAGGAACCTCAAATGAAACCAGAAATTTTTTGTTTCTTAGTGCTGCTGTCCTCTCTGTTGGCTTCATTTTTTTAAAGATTTTTTATTCATTTATTTGAGAGAGAGAATGAGAGAGAGAGAGAGCGCGCACATGAGAGGGGGGAGGGTCAGAGGGAGAAGCAGACTCCCCGCCGAGCAGGGAGCCCGATGTGGGACTCGATCCCGGGACTCTGGGATCATGACCTGAGCCGAAGGCAGACGCTTAACGACTGAGCCACCCAAGCGCCCCATCCTTCATTAGTCTTAACACCATCCGGGCTTGCAATCTACAACCTCTGAAACACTAGCACTTCTTTCTTGATAGTTGCAGCCAAAGTCCTGTCTTTCACTCCTATTGGCCAACCATGACAATGTACTGGGGCCTGAAGGTCAACCCCACCTGTACCATGGACTGAGAGATGGGAGGAGTCACTCCGTTTACCAGCTAACTCTTGCTATGTGATAAACCACCCAAAACTTAGTGGCTTAAACCAATATGCTCCAGCCTCATGGAAGTCACAGAGGCCCAAGAAAGGGAGTGGAAGAGCACAAACCCTCTTGAGAAAAAGCTTGACACATCATTGCTTCGGGCACATGAGAAGAGTTCACCCTCTCTTTCCTGCTTGAGAAGTTGAGGGGCTCAGAAGAATGAGGCAGCCATCTTGTGTTCAGGAGTGCAAAGCCAAGAGAATCCCAGATCAGGCCTGGCATCTTGGATTGTTCAACCTACCTACCTGCCTCTTATCTCTGAAGTTCCCATTTTGGGAGGAGAATAAGCCTTTATCCTTCAGGCTGCCCTTTGGCATATATTCTCTTAATTGCAGCTGGAAGCACTTCTAATTAATACTCCAGTGTCCCCTGAGCATTCTTACCAAGTCTTTGAGTGTGCAAGGCCATGAGCCAGAGGTGAGAACACTATTCCTTGTGTTACACTTTCTTGCTGGGTCCGGAGCTGTGCTGCTTAGCTCTTGTTATATTGCAGGGCTGAGAGAAATAGCTCTTGGGGGTTTATTCCAGAACCGACTTCTCCATAAGATCCAGCCACGTGGCTACGGCAGGGTTTCTCCGCCTTGGCAATGTTGACATTTTGGGCAAGATAATTCCTTGCTGTGGGCGCTGTCCTGTGCCCTGTAGGATATTTACAGCATCCCTGGCCTCTACCTGCTAGATGCCAGGAGTGTCCCCCTCTTCAAGTTGTGGTAACCAAACAAATGTCCCCAGTGGGCAGAATTGTCCTCTGTTAAGAACCATGGGGCGAGAGGGATCATCTCACTTGCATACTGTCTCCCATAGCTCTGAGCATCCCTCCTGCCTTTCACACCCGTTTCTCTTTCTCTGCCAAGACGGTCTTCCCTAAATTCTGCCTAGCCAGGCTGCACTCTCACAGATCTCTCCTCTTCAGATGGCCTCACCCGTTTGCCAGGAACACTCCGAACCCCCCTGGCCGAGTGGGGACCTCGAGAAAGCATTCAGATGGTTTCTTCCAGTTGTTCTCCCAGGGAGACGGAAATGGGGCCATCACCTGAAGCCTGGGTGTTTTCCACTGACCTGGCTCGAAACTGGCTATGGAAAGCAGGTTGGAAATTTTAGGAATAAGAATATGCTTCCTTGTAAGAGGGCCATCACTCCTGGATTGAGATGAGTTCAGTGGGAAAAGCAGGAAGGAGAACTGCTGCTGGAGTTGCATTTCCAGGCCCCACATGGGCCTTGAGGATAAAGAGAGAGAGTGTTTCTAAGACCTTGTCCCAAGCAGGAACCGTTCCTGGAGGAGAGGTGGGGGGCAGGGGGCGGGCTGCAGATGATGAAGCCAAGAGATGGAGCCCCGGGCCCCATCTGCTTGGGGGAAACTGGATGTGTTTGGGTTTTGTCTCACATCTTGGAATGATTCATTTATTCTTCCGCTCTCAATAAAACCCACCGGCCTTGTGAGGATCTTCCCTCATCACAGAACTCTGTTTTGTATAAAATAAATTGGATCCGTTGGTGTGTGATTCATCTACACTGAATGCAGCAAAAATAGAGTGTTGGGGGAAATATCTGCTGACCAGTAAGCCAGGAGAGGCTTTTCTTCAACGCCTCCTTCCCTTTGAAAACAGGAAGCTACAGGAGGCCAAAAGAAAGTGAGTCCAGAGCTGCCTGATTCGAATCCAGACTCCGCCCCACGCCCACCTGTGGGCCGCCTGCCCGCCTGCCCTGCGTCCTCTCCAGCTCCTGACCCAGTGCTGGTTACATTGCTGTCAACGAGGCCCTTCTTTCTGGCGCAGCCCTTCTGGTGCCAACAATGTGCCTGATCTTATTCAGAGGGAGGCTTCTCTTTTCCCCCACTCACCTCTCCACTTGGCCTTCTCTCTTAATCCTCTGAGAGAGCAAAACTCTGAGAGTGTTTTTCTCCCCAGATAAGTGGAGAAAAGGGGGCAGGTGCCAGAAGTTTCCAGCCAGCACTTGATAATTCCTTCTTCCTGCCCTGAGGTTGAAAAAGAGCCCTGGTTTACGATTCCTCATTATAGGTTCCTGACCAAGAAGCTTCTTGAAGCTTATCTCATTGCAGGTGAACAGAAACCCAGTGAGAACTGGCCCGGATAAAGGAGGGAATTTATTGGCTCATATCATTGAGAAGGCTGGTGGCTTCAGGCACAGCTGGATCTAGGAGCTAAAAGATACCATCAGCAATCATTCTCTTTTTCTCAATTTTGCTTTCCTCTCTTGACTCCATTCTGAGGCAGATTATCCCCTCCAGGGTCTGAAACACCCACCACCAACTTCAGCGTTAGAAGCTGTAGAAACTTCAGGGCGCCTGGGTGGCTCTGTCATTAAGCTTCTGCCTTTGGCTCAGGTCATGATCCCAGGGTCCTGGGATCGAGCCCCGCATTGGGTTCCCTGCCTGGCGGGAAGCCTGCTTCTCCCTCTCCCACTCCCCTTACTTGTGTTCCCTCTCTCGCTCTGTCTGTCAAATAAATAAATACATTCTTAAAAAAAAAAAAAAAAAAGAAGAAGAAGCTGTAGAAATTTTAAGCATTTGGACAGAAAACATGATGCTGCTGTTGGTCACTACCCAGCTGATAGCGGTCCATGCAACTGCTTGTACTGAAAAAAGTGTCTCCTCTTTGTGTTTTCCAGTTCTTCCCAGACTTTATACAGAGAACATGGGTTTAGTTAGGGTTAATTTGATTGCAAACAACAAACCCCTGCTCAAACTGGCTTTAGCATAAAAATCATCTTCTTGAAAGATTTAAGGATTGCTTGAGGAACCAAAGGTAGACAGTGAGAGCAGGAAGAGGAAAACAGGAATCCACTGAGAATCAACATGGCATTCCTCTCTCCATGTCCATGATCTCTGGCTCTCTTTGGGCCTTACCTTCAGTTTTCCCCCTCTCTGTGTCTGGTATCTGGCTCTTTCTATGCTCACTGCAGGACACGGCCACTGCAAGCAGCTCCCACAGCCTCTCAGAGGACACGGGAAGCCCATGTTCCCTCCAATTTCTAGGAGAGAGAATCTGGTTGGGCCAGCTCCGGGGGGTCTACCCTAAGTCCAATCAGCTGTGGCCGGGAGGCGGGACACATGGCCTGACCTATATCCTATAGCCCTTTGCTCCCGATAGGAACAACGGAAGCCGATTCTCTGGAAGAAGGTGCAAGGCTATTTTCCTACCACCGTGGGAGCAGGAACTTGTCCCTATCTCGGACAAACCCCCGTATAGGCGTCCTGGTTTGCCTTGTCTCGTTTTTTGAGGACTTCACTCCTGAAACTCCCTTCCCTTGCACTTCCACACCCAGCCTTGGTGTCATTCCTGTACACCATGGTTTCTTGGCCTCGGTGCTACCGACATCCGGGACTGGATCATTCTCTTTTTTGAGGAGGGAAAGAGCTGTCCTGCTCATTGTAGGGTGTCCCTACCCACTAGATGCCTGTAACACTCAAGTGTGACAACCCAAATCACCCCTGGTTGAGAACCACTGCCATAGACTTTCTTTCTTTTTTTTTTTAAAGATTTTATTTATTTATTTCACAGCGAGAGCAGGAACACAAGCAGGGGGAGTGGGAGAGGGAGAAGCAGGCTTCCCGCCGAGCAGGGAGCTCGACGCAGGGCTCGATCCCAGGACCCTGGGATCATGACCTGAGCTGAAGGCAGACGCTTAACGACTGAGCCACTCAGGCGCCCCTGCCATTGACTTTCAAACAGGTCTTGACACTCCCCTCTATAAAGGAGTCACCGCCCTTGACCCCAAGGGCCACCTCTATACTCATGGCATTTTTCTGTTCCTTTGCACAGCAAAACATCTCTAGAGGGGCTGATTCTCAATGACTACACTTCTCTCCTTGGATTCTGTGCCCATTACCGTGCTGGAACAGCCCTAAGTCATCGATAACACACCTCATTAAAGCCACTAGTCCATTCTCCATCCTCATTGTACTTGACCTCTCAGAGCAGTCGATATGATTGGCACTCCCTCCTTGAAACACCTTCTCGATTCCTATGTCCCTCCACACATCTTGCCTTCCTTCTAGCTTACTGGCCGTTCCTTCTTAGTCTCCTTTGCTGGCGCTTCCTCTATCCCCAGAGCTCTGACCTAAGTCCTCTGCTCTTCCTGTACGCACTAGCTAGGGATCTCACCTAGTTCTGATGGCTTCTCAGCAGATCTTCTGCCTGGGTCTCTTCCCTGAACTTTGAACTTGTGTCTCCAAATGCTCATGTGACATTTCTACTTGGACAGCTAAAGGTGTGCCGGATCTAACCCAGCCAAAATACAGCAGTGGCCCTTCTTTGCCACCCACCTCCAACGGAACTGCTCCATAACAGCCAATCATGCCACCATCCATCCAGTTCAAGCCAAAGATCTAGTCCTTGATTTATTCCCCTGCCTTCCCCTGGACATTTGCCCAGTGTCTTATCAGCATTATGTCCAAATCCACCCACTTCTCTCCACTCCTACCCCTAAACCTCTAGCTTTGGCCACCATCATCTCCTGCTTGGACAGTCTATCAGCCAGCCCTAACTATAACTAGTCTTGTGCCCTTGGCTCTTTCCCTTGGGCAGTCCAACTTTTCCAGTCCATTCACTCAGATCCCATCACTCACCCTTGTTTAAAAACCTCCAAGGCACCTGTTTCACTTAGAACAAAATCTGAGCCTCTTATCTTGGCTCTCAAAATCTCCATGTTCAGCTCATGGCACCGCTTTGAGCTCACTTCCTTCCAGTTTGCTGACTTTTTCACTGCTCTCCAGGCACACTGGCCCTCCATCTGCCCCTCACCGAGCCTGGGTTCTTTCCTGTCTCGGGGTCTTTGCACCTGCGGCTCCTTCTTCTCTAGATCTGTAAGTGGCTAGCTTCTCATCACTCTGGCCTTCTGAACAGCCTGTTAGAGCAGGAACACCAGCCCCTGATGTACACTCAGACACCTCTAATCTCTCTCTAGAACACCACCCTATTGGATCATCTTCATAACCCTACCTATACCTGATCCAGATGGTGAGGGATTCTTGAGTTCTCTGTGGACACATGAAGCATGCTTTAGAAATAAGTTATTGCCTACAGAAACTGGTCTTTAGGCCTCCCTACAATGTAAATGGAACTCTCATTTTAAACAAACATCCCCATATCCCTCTCTGTGCGCCTAACAACCTGACTATTGTTTCCTTTTTTTTTTTCTCAAGCAATTTTGGAGCTAAATAAAACATTTACATTCTTCATTTATGGCAGCCAACCTTTTTTTCTTTGTTTTGCTAAAGCTGCCAGATACTACTTGCCTTAAAAAGGCACTTTGAGGTACAAGGAAGGGGCCAGGTAGATGAAGGCTAACACTGTTTTAAAAGGCGTGTTTATGAAAGGGAAATACTGTGCATTGCTGGGTAGCTGGATAAGCCTGGAATGGTGGGTTTTGCTAGGAATTTGGTACCTTGCTCATGAGCCAGTTTGCTTCCCCGGGTATCTGGGAAGTTCCCAGGTAACTTAGCACGTACTACAGGCTGGGGCGTAGACAGAATGAGCTCTCCGTGATAATATTCTATGCGTTAGCCCCGTGTCAGAACTCTTCCGGTGAAAGACAGTCATGACAAGTAACGGCAACCCAGCTCAAAATGACTTTGGCAAAATGATCATTCATTGGCTGCCCAAATCCAAGAAGAAGCCAAATAACCGAGGGCTGCGATACCTCCCGGCCTCTGCAATGGCATGCAATCAGGGATGGGTCAGCAATGTTTGCGAGTCAGGAAAAATAGGCAACAGTTGGTGCAAGGCGGACGTTTCCCAGCTGGAGAAAGGATGGCCCTGCAGCGCTCGGCCTGGTCAATGACTCAATGGGGGCAGGCGAAGCCTGGAGAAGGCTCCCATTGGCTCAGCTCGGGTCAGGTGACCACTCCTGGACTAAGCGATTGGACCATCTGGAAACCAAGCGGTCCCACCGGAGCCACGGGAGCCACGTGGTCCAGCGGGGAGGGACGTAAGAGCGGGGCCAGGTTTCAGAAGGAGGGCTGTGGTGGGCAGAGAAAGCAGTTAAGGTCCACTGTTAACTTCATAATGAGCATATGATTAGAAAGTTCCCATTGTTTCCATGTCTGGCGTTTTCTCAGTTTATATCCTGGAGAGAAAAGTGAAGTATCCCGTTCTATTCATAACAGTTCATCAGGCAGCCCTTCTCCGTAATTCCACCTCCTCACAGCCTGTTAACCTGTTGCTGTTTTTCCTTCCAGTATCTCCTTCCCCTCTTCCTTCTGGCTGCACTGACCTTTGGGTTCTTAGCTAATCTCCAAATCTGTGAACTTCTTTCAAAATCAACTTAGAATGTTCTTGCTAACCCGCTATATGGACATGGAATTTGAACAGTTTTTAAAGAAAATTTTTTTTGGTCTTCGCTTTCCAATTTTGGTGAATTAATTTTTTTTAATTGAGATATAATTGACACATACTATGAGTTTCAGCTGTACAACATAATGATTCAATATTTGTGTATATTGCAAAATGGTCACACAATAACTAGTTAACATTCATCACCATACAATTTTGGTGAATCTTGAGAGGTGATTAGGGTTCTCAAAAGAAAGCATTGAAAATGACCCGGAAAGGGCTCCTTGGGTCGCTCAATCAGTTAAGCCTCCGACTCTTGATCTCAGCCCAGGTCTTGATCTCAGGGTCATGAGTTCAAGCCCCATGTTGAGCTCCACGCTGGGCGCGGCACCTACTTAAAAAAAAAATGACCAGGAAATTTGGCCATTTGGTCCCATACAATGACAGGCTCCCCAAAGGTGGGTATAACAAGTCATTTTCCAAATATTAACCCAGACATTGCAGGGTGGTGGACTGCCCGTCAAATCTGGTCCAGATCTGTGTGACTCATGCAGCTAAAAAAAAAAAAAAAGAAAAAAAAATCCAAGTTCCTTGCCGACATTTGAAATAAAGAGCTTTTATCTTGGATTTCTATCTTCTCTGCAGGTATCAGGAGACGGAGCTGTGACTGGCCAGTCTTCCCACATGACACGGGGGGTGGGGGAAGAGCTGGACTGTTGTGGGTGATGGGGCACGCCAGTCGCCACAGAGCCCCAGACCGCACTGTCAGCCATTTGAGTCATTCAGGAGGCCTGCCTGGCTGGACCTGCCACTCTCCTTGGGCTGCTGCTCCTCAGGTTGCTTGGGCTCAGAACCATTCTGTTCCACCCAGACGAAGGGCCCTGAGGGCTTTCCTGTCAGCACTGGGCCCGAAGCCCAGACCTAGGACGAATCTTGTGGAACTCCAAGGCTGGGGAAATCGTGAGATTCCCAGGAGCGAACTGCAGAGTGCACAGTGTCATAGGGCATATCATCCTCGGGGCAAGTTTAGAAATATGCGCATATAAGCCGATCCCTATGGTGGTGCCCCCGTCACTGCCTCTGCTTGCCCCCTTATCTTCGTGTCTGTGCCAGCATTTTAATGCTATAGGAAAATTCCATCAGAGTTTACCGTATCTGCTCTGAAGAGGAAAGAAATCCCTGGGTGCATATTTGGCATATGTACGTATACTCTTTTTTTTTTTTTTTTTTAAGATTTTATTTATTTATTCATAAGAGACAGAGAGAGAGAGAGGCAGAGGGGGAAGCAGGATCCCCGCTGAGCAGGGAGCCTGACCTGGGGCTCAATCCCAGGACCCCAGGATCCTGACCTGAGCCGAAGGCAGACGCTTAACTGACCGAGTCACCCGGGCGCCCTGTTTGTATACTCCTCAGGGTGGGCACTCTCCATCTGCACCCGATCCCCACCTCATCCCTAAAGAAGGGAAATCCATGTCATTCCCACCATTATCTTGTCCCACATAGGCTTGTATACACAAATCCTGTTTACAGCATTTTGTGCATAATTGATGGGATTTTTCAAGAGTAATGCCGACCACACCCAGTTCTTTTTATATGCACTGATTGCAAATCCAGACTGGGTGATTCCTGGGGAGCCAACCCGGAAGAAGACAGACAAAGGCCCAGGCCTGTATGGAATTTACCATCCGGTGGGAATTTTCAGCTTGGCATAGCCAGAGTGAATCTCACTAATTCCTACCCACCAGCTACCAACATCAGAGTTCACAAGGCATCTTGGAACCACATAATAGATGGGAAAACATGGCAAAAACACAGGAAATAATTAGAGGTTAACAAGACATTTCCTGCTCATTGCCTGTGTGATCTAAGGCACACAATTAACCTCTCTGATCTCAGCTTTCTCAGGTTATGTAACGCGGCCCATTAGAATGGGTCCCCTATGTGGTGTTCACGAAGAGTAGAGATAGGGATAATGCTCACCATTTATTGGGCATGTATTCTATTACAAGTATCGTGCTCAGCATTTTACATCCATTACACCACTTAACCCCCCAGCCATGTGAGGGATAGTTGCCATCATTATCCCCATTTTAGAGATAGGCAAATGGAGGCTCAGAGGGGTTTACAAACCTATCCAAGATCGCACAACTTTTATGTGGCAGAGCCAGAGTTCCAAAGATCTCAAGGAAAGATGATTCTCTGGATGAGGGAACGGAGCCTGAGGGAGGCTAACTGACACGGCTTGCAAAGTTGTTGAGAACATGAGATGCAGTAATGACAGTGGGCATTTTTTTAGACCAAAAGTGGACCCGGCATTGTGCTGAGAGCTCTTGGGGCTTCCATGTGTCGGGAGTTACTGGCACCATGATTATCAACGCTTTATGAATGAGGACGCCACAGCGCCAAGGGGAGACTGACCGGCACAAGGACACACAGCCAGGAATCCTGGGGACCAGATCTGAGCCGCACTGCCTTCCACGCCTTTGCTATTCACACACCCATCTTACTGCCTGCATGCGGGACACTAGCATGATGCGCACAGCAGCTCTCTTGTTGGTGCTGTTGCTGAAGTTCCAAACAATGCCGGAGAAACCAATTCACGGGATGATAGACTGTAAAGAGCCACAGAGGGCTCTTGCTTGATAGCAACCTGGGCTAGCACCACTGCAGCCTCCTGAAATGCCTCCTTTAGACCCTCTTGGAAGCCCTTCACGTATCATCTCTCATTTAATCCTCACAGAAGTTTACAGATAAGAATATTGAGGCACAAAGAGGTTAATTTGCTCAAGGTCACATAGTAAGCAGCCAAGCTGGAATTCAGACTCAGGCATTCTGGCTCCAAGGTCATTCCCTCCATCCTAGACCGTGCACTTCTGCTCTTCCCCTCCTGCCCCAACACACACGCTTTATCGTATATGTTGTTGAAGGAGCCAGATATGAAGAGAAAGTTCTACCTTGTTCTTTTAAAAAGTTGCATGGATGCATCACAATTTTTTCAACAGTGCTTTGGTTGCTTCCCTCTATTTAGTACTAGCAAAAACTTTATGATGAACATTCTAGCAGGGAGATCTTCACACAGCTGTGAATAGATATCAGTTGGATAGCTTCCTACCTGTGCAATAAAGAGTAATAAAGCAAGGCTTTTTTTTTTATATGACTTTTGGAACCTGAGTTCGTCTAAGCTTGATGTAGATTTATTTTATTTAGGGCATGGCTCATTGATAGAGTGAGGGATTCACTGTCCACACTGTTGTACATTTTAGGCGGAGTCAAAATGAATGGCTCCTGAGCTGCCTCAAAATGGCCACTCAAAATGGCGGTGTCTGAGCTGAATGCACATTGCATGGCATTAGCTTCAGAGAGTCTAGGACTGAATTGTGTGGTGTGTTCAGAATTGACGATGATGGTATTTCCTATCAGGCCAATCTCCTTTGTAAGGCCAATTATGGCAGGAGAAGGCGGTACACAGGCAGTATGTGCGATGATTAAGCTCAAAGTTGGTTCCGGTCTTGGGTCCACCATTGACCATCTGGTGGTCCTTTGTTCCTACATTTATAGAATGGGGGGTATAACAAGACCACTCTCCCCATAGGGTCATTGGGAAGATTCAAAGAATATATACATTCAGGACAGCTCCTGGTTTGTGGTTGGCCCTCAAAAGGTTGTAGCTGTTATGACATGATGATGATGGTCACGTTAGGACATCCACAGAAAACTGGATTTACAAAGCTGAAGTCTCCCAAATGCCATGTGAACCCCTCAAATCATTCTAACTGTCTGCCTCATATTCTGGATCTTAGTGGTTCAGAAATGGAGCCAGTAAGAGGAACTTCCACCCCTCCCTACCTATGGCTGTGATTCAGATCCAGAGAGCCAACACAGTGTGTCTAAAGTTGCTTTTATTGTGCACTCCGTTGGGACAATAATTTTGACGATTTATCCCAATATATATGCACAATTTAGCAATATATATTTTCATTTATAATTTGTATTATTTCATTATGTTATACATTATTCATAAATTATATACATGTATTAGGTTGAACTGTGTGAAATTACCACTTTTGTAGGTCATGACAGACAAACATCTACAGTTTCACGTGGCTCAACTCCCTGGCATTTTTTAAATTTAAAATTAGGAAGTGCAAATTTGTTTTTTTACTTGTTAGATAACACACGTGAATAGAAGCTCTAATCCTTTTTGGTGACCCGGGGCCACATATTTGCTATCACAAAGCCTGATTCCTCCTCTGTAGACATAGTAATAGCCCCAACTTCATAGCATTGGAGTGAGATTTAAAAAAATAATATATATGTGCCTGATTGTGAATTACTTATCGTCATAGGGTGTCATCAAAGTTAAGCTATTATTAGCTCAACAGTCTAAATCTATTTATATTTACAGATTTGTTTGACAAAGATGAGCCATCCTTTTCCTGCTGCTTGCTAACCTAAGAACACACGGTGACATTAATGTATAATCCTCAGCGTCATGCATGATGGCTGCATCACACTTCATCATGTGGATTTTAAACCATTGTTACATTGAACCTCTACTGATGGCCGTTCGGTTGTCTGAATCTTTCTCATCCTGGTTTTATCTGTGCATACATATCCTATTCTTGACTGTTTTTTAGGGTAAATCCCTGTTCGGATCCTGACACCGCCCTGGCAGTGTTTTTTTCTGGTCCCACCCTGCCCTGTCCCTCCCTCCACTTTGGGAGGGGAAAGTTTGTTGGAAATCGTCAAAGAAGTTCTGGGCTGGGGATTTGGGGGTGCGGAGGTGGGGCCTGATTTTGCTGGCCCAGGTACAACAGTAAAGCCAGATGAAAGGGCTGATTATGCATGCTGATGGAGCCCGATAAGGGCGAGTTTACAAAACTTTCCTTGCAGATAGTTTTAAAGATGCCCTTCTTTTGTGATTTAAATATGTCCCAGCTCCACCCACCCACTGAAACTTTATTCCAGTTTGAAGGCTGTAAAGAGCCAGAGAATCAGCAGCCCGTATCTCTCCCTCTTATCTTCCTTCCTTGACTATTTTCAGCCCATCAGAAAGGTCGGGTTTTTAAGCTTTTGCTCCGGGGAATGAAATGCAAGTTGTGGATTTTTCGTAATGCTTGGACGCAGATGCTCGGCTTCGGGAAAGCAACGGAGAAGCAGCCAGAAGCTCCTCGGTAAACTGGTTGGAGCGCCTGCACCGTGTTGGAGATGGGGCCCTGGGCTGCATGCCCACTTTTGGAGATTTGAGGGTGAAACACAAAGCAAACAAGACGGAGGTGGAGGGTGGGGCTGAGCCATCTCAGGCAACTCTCTGAGCCCTGGGGGTCACATGGCGCCAGGGAAAGGCACCCCCCGACCAGGGAAGATGGGCACACTCCAGTCCTTGCAAGAGCAATGTGACGCTACCAACTGAAATCAGTGCTCTACAGGAAAGCTTGAGAACAAGGCTTTTGGCTTGGCTTTGGGGGTGGTGGGTGGTGAGCAAAGGCATCCCCGCGAGGCAACCAGATCCCTCCCAGCACATGTCAGTACCTGGAGCGCTGGCCCTCTCTCTCTTCTCCCCACTCACCAAGCCCCAAACAGCTTCGGAGACTTTGATGTGCTGTTCCCTCTGCCTGGAACATCTCACCCCACATCTCGGGGTGCCCCAAATCTGGCTGGCTCCTTCTTCTAACTCCAAGGTGAAATATCATCTCCGACTACTCAGGTTTATCTCTCTTCACAATATTTATCACTCCCTGAAGTCTGTTTACTTTCTGCTACTAGATCTGTTTTTCCTTTTTCACCCAGGTGCTCGGTGCGTTGGAGATAACAGGTGCTCAGATGGTGAATGACGAATGACGTGCCCCCAAGGGTGCTCCTCGGCTGTAAGGGAAGTTCCACCACTTGGGGAACCTGGTTAATCTCAAGGGTCTGGTCCAGCAGGTCTGGGGCGATGACTGGGATTCTGCATCTCGGACCGGCTGCCTGGGATGGGATGCTGCAGGTAGATGGCCACACTCTGAGGAGCAGGGTTCAAGTGTGTTCTTTGTAGTGCAAACCCTACCACCATGTGGCGGGGGGGAGGGTCAGCACAGGTGTCTGGGGGAGACCCTGGCAGGGAATAAGACAGTGGTTCTCACCTTGGCATCTCCGGTTCTAGCCTTTCGTTTGGGTCCTGACACTGCACACTGGGGTTGGCCCCTGGTCCCCGCTGCCATTATCCCCCTGCCCCATTACTGACCTTCTCACCACACCTTCTTTGACCCCCACCTGACAGTTGTCCCCAAGCTTGGGTGAGCTTTCTAAAGCTCATATAGGGCTTGCCATGGCCTCCAGATCCCTCAGCCTCCTGCCTACTCCTCAGCCTGGCACCAAACAGGCGCCCCAAAACATTTGCTGAATGAGGGACAGAGTAACCTCCCCAGGACCAGCGGCTGTTGACCCCACCCCTCATCTACATGTGTGAGCCTCCCAGCTGGATTGGAAAAAGGTTTGGTTCCTCTCTTTATTGTGAAAGTAAGCTCTGCATAAAGCTCTTAAATGGGAGAACTGGATTGAACCACTCTGACAATCAATTCTGTGTTTTCCCTTATACCCCAGGAACCCCCTCATTTGGGATTTGGCAGACCAGGATCATTTGTTTAAATAGTTAAAGTTGGGGGGTGAGATGGGGTTACCAACTCTTCACTCACCGTCTGAGATCACTGGCCTTTCACTGAGGATGGGATTGTTAAGCATACCCATCGAGCAAGAACTGCTCCTGGAATCCAGAAGGATCATTCTCACACCCAGATGGTCAGCAGGCATCTGCCTACGAGTGGCATGCTCCTTGTCTCTCAGCTCCACAGGGACCCCTGACAACCTTGTTCTCGAGCAGCGACTCTATCTCAGGGAGCGTTGGAAATGTTGGGGTGCATTATGGGCTTGTCACAGAAGCTGGGGGTCAGCTGGCATTCACACCCTGCGGGTCCTCCGAGACCCAGAGTAGTTGTCCAACAAGAGCTGTTCTGCCGCTCACGTGACTTTGAATGTTCCCCGCCCCCCTCACCCCAGCCAGTCCTGTGGACAAATAGTGAGTTTACCATAGAACCCAATTCCATGTAATTTTGCAACATGAAGGATTTTTCTCATAGTTTTGATACATACAGAATTTTCAAGGAATACAACCACTGTGTAAAAATGAGGGGAAATACATTTTTTTTTTCCTGTTCGGAACATTTCCCAAGAGTCATTCAACAATTTGGGGAATCATGTCCCCCATGGCATCTCTGCCGTCTCCTTGGCTGTTGTCCCCCCAAGGAGCTGTGAGTTCTGGGGGGGGGCGCGGGGGGGCAGCCCCACCCACAGCCCCCCCCCCCCCCGCAGCCGTAGGCACAGGAGCCCATGTGACCTCAAAGCCTGGTTGGGGCACTTCCCGGTTGTGTGCCCTTGAGCGGGTCTTCAGGCACTCCAAGCCTTGGTTTCTCCAGCTGTCAAGTGGGGGATCCCCAAGCTCCAACCTCATAGGGCAGATGTGGAGATACAGAGAGGCAATGGGGGCCATGTGCCAAGCCCGGGGATGGGAGCACACAAATTACTACATGGTGTGAAGAATACATGGATGGATGGATGCATTGGTCTCAGGAGGATGTGTATTTTATGTTGTGTCCATGGTATGTAACGGTGTTTAGTGGGGTCAGGGGTGCTGGTGAACACACACACACATACACACACACACACACTCACACAGGCATACGCAAGGGCCAGGGCAAGACAAGAAAGGGTTCTTCCTTCCAGCTCACCTCTGTCCTCCCCTCCCAGCACCCCGTCATTGCTCTGATGCTGAGTGTGAGGGAAGCTCTAAAACCACCGAACCAGCCCACCCTACAGTGTGGCCTTGAGGAACAAGGGCCAAGCCTGGGATCAGGAGGGCTTGGGTTCAGTCCCATGCCACCATTTATTAACTGAGTGACCTTGACCTGTTGACCCCATTTCCTCCTTGGTAGACAGCTAGTAATTGGGTTTGTTGGGGAGGATGGAAGAGGATCCCATGTAGGGGGTGTTTGACCCAGGGCCCTAGGACAGAGGGATGCTCAGCAGACAAGCTTGCCCCTCCTGCTACCTTGTTCCTGGGGGCTCACGAGTGGAGTGAGGACTGGGGTGGGGGGCTGTCAGACAAGATGGGCGGGACAGGAGGTGGGAAGAATGGAGGAGTGGAAGAGCTGATCAGGAATTCCGTGGAGGTGTCTCCACTTGTGGGAAGACTCTCAGTCCCTCTCCAGGAGGCAGGTATGTGTAGCAGGTAAAGGTTTGGGGCTGGGAGAGAGGCACCCGGGCAGAAAGAGCAACAAACACAAGGGGACAGAGGCAAGGGAGCAGCGCCAGACACTTGCTTCATATCCACTCGCCAAATGCTGGTGACAGTTCTGTTCGGGAGGATGTGACATGGTTGGAAATGCCCCATTGCCCATCCCGTCCTTGACATAGACTTAGGGTGGAGCTCAACTCAACAGTGATGGCCCCACACTTCAGGTACCTGCAAATTTATACTGGCTTCTCACAATATCTGTTGATTCGAATTGATTAATGGAGCACCAGCTGTGTGCAGACATGCTCTCTGTGCTGAGGAGACAACCCTGAACAGCACAAAGTCCTGGTCCTCATGATGGTCATGACGGTAAGAGCGGTAAAAATGGCGCGAGTCAGAAGGCCATGGTCTTCCTCCTGCCAGGCACAGCCAGGCACAGCCTGGTGACAAACTCCTTTTTCTTTTTTCTTTCTTTTTTTTTTTTTTAGATTTTTATTTATTTATTTGACAGAGAGAGACACAGCCAGAGAGGGAACACAAGCAGGGGGAGCAGGAGAGGGAGAAGCAGGCTTCCCGCGGAGCAGGGAGCCCGATGTGGGGCTCGATCCCAGGACCCTGGGATCATGACCTGAGCCGAAGGCAGACACTTAACGACTGAGCCACCCAGGCGCCCTATAAGTCTCTTCTTGATGTCTGCTGTCCTCACAGCAATTTTCCTGTTTTCGTCCTGTACCAATTTATTTTATTTATTTATTTTTTAAAGATTTTATTTATTTATTTGACAGAGAGAGACACAGCCAGAGAGGGAACACAAGCAGGGGGAGCGGGAGAGGGAGAAGCAGGCTTCCCGCGGAGCAGGGAGCCCGATGTGGGGCTCGATCCCAGGACCCCGGGACCATGACCTGAGCCGAAGGCAGTCGCTTAACCAACTGAGCCACCCAGGCGCCCGACAAACTCCTTTTTCTATATTCATTTCACGTATAAGGAAACTGGTGATTTGTCAAGATCTCACAGCTGGAAAGGGCTAGAGGCAGGATGGAAAGCGTGGTCTGTGTCCCTCAGAGCCTGTGCTCCGAGGTGTGTTGTATGAGTGTCTTTTTGCTGCTGTAACAAAGCACCACACACTTAGTGGCTTAGAACAACCCGAACTAATATCCTCCATCTCTGGAGGTCAGAGGTCTGAAGTGGTCTCATTAGACTGAAGTCAAGGTGTTGGCGGGTTGCTCCTCTGGAGGCTCTCAGGAGGATCTTGTTTCTTGTCTTTTCCAGCTTTCATCCGCATTCCTTGCCCTGTGGTGCCTGGTTCGGTCCACGAAGCCAGCAGCGCAGCCTCTTCCAGTCTCTCTCTCTGACTCAGACCCTCCTGCCTTCCTCTGGAGAGGACCCTGTGGTGACACTGGGATCCCAGGATCGTCTCCCCTCCTTGAGTTCCTTAATTTCATCACACCTGTAAAGTCCCTTTCACCATATCAGGCGACATAGTCACATATTTTAAGTGTCACTGTGTGGACATCGTTTGGGGCCATGGTTTGGGCTCCCACAGTATGTTTAGCCAGAAAGAGCAGGGTTTCCAGTTCCTGTGTGTGTCCTAGATTGGTTATGTGGTTTCTCTGTGCCTCAGTTTCCTCCTTTGTATAATGGGGGTGAGGCTAATATCCGCTTGGTGGGGCTGTTGGAGGAGTAAAGAAGTCGGTGTTTGCAAAGTGCTGACTATGTGTTGGGCAGGCTGTCAGACCAGCCTGCGTCCGTGCTTGGCCCTGCCCATAACTAGCTGCACCTTTGGGGGCAAGTCCCCTGCCCACCAGCGACCACTCCATCTGGACTGTTTCCCCCATCGCTCCACAGGACTCTGAAGTTGTCTTTCCATTTCGACATTTGATCCATCTGTGGCTGCCTGTGTGTGTGTGTGTGTGTGTGTTTACGCGCGTGCGCGTGTCTGGTGAGGGTGAGTGGGACGGAGATGGGGAGAGACACTCTGTGAAATGTTTATATTTTATGCCTTTTGATGTAATTCCAGTCAAACCAGATCTGAAATCATGCAGCAGGAAGCTCCTTTAAATTTTTAATTTGTTGTTTTTCTTAGAAATGATTATTTCCACATTGAGCCCAGAGACACTCGGGGCCCATCCTGTCTTCCCTCCTTTAATTGTTCCTAAACCTCCCCGGGCAGTGGCTGTTTACTGCTGCCAATCAGGTGGGCTTTGCACAAACAACGCTCTTGGACTTGGCAATTGCCCCAAGATAGTGATGCACAGAGAAAGTTGGGTCCACCCTGTCACTTCAGAAAGCCCCAATACCTTTTGGGAAACTCTTTGCAGCTTGTCCTGGGTAGGTGGGGGTGAGGGTATCGCTTAGAAGAAATCCAGCCTGTAGAATTCCTTGCTAAAAGCCACGATGGTGTTTTATAAGATGGATCGAGATGGGGAGCTGGGGTAGGGGTGGGGGTGGTGTGAATGGGATCTCTTGGTTAATCTTCTCAGCGTTTCAGTTTTTAATCCAGCAGCTTGGTCCTGGTGTTTTTGAACAAAGGAATGAAGGAAGAACAATCACACAGATTTAATAAGAACTGAGGTGAGAGATACTTTTGATTTTTAAGCAACGTGACCCCCAAACAAGTCGGCGGGGGTGGGGGGGAGGGAGGGTGGGGGGCCCTGGCAGTATCCGTGGTCTTTTGGCTGATGAGGAGGAGGATGTGAGGACCCAGCCGGGGAATATTGGTGGGTGGGGGTGAAGTGGAGTTAATGCCTGACCCACTTCAAACGCTTGTTCTTTACCAGTGAAGGAGGACACCAGAGAGCCCCTGCGAGGAGCTAGGGATGCCTCTGGGAGCTGGGTCTGCAGGCAGGCTGAGCACCCAACCCTAAGGGGCTGGAGAGGAAACTGAGTCCATCATTGCATGGAGTCCTTTTGCAAGGGAGCTTCCTGAAGGTCCAAACGGGGGTAGGGACATGATGGCGGGGCTTGGGACAAGGCACATAACTCTGTGCCTCAGTTTCCTCATCAGTAAAAGGAACATGGCTTTCAGCTCATAATGATGTCTCAAAGGTGACATGAGCTCAGAGGGGCAAGATATGGCCAGTGAACAGCAGCTGTGGGACTTCCAAATGGAAATAGTTTTATTGCTTGTGTGTTTTCTTATTATAACTGGAGGATCTCGATCTTGGTCCCACTGACATCTTGATGCAGCTGCTCCTTTATTATGGGGCTGCCCTGTGTACTCGAGGATGTGTAGCAGTGTCCCTGGCTCTTACTTACTGGAAGCCATTAGCACCATCTCCTTCCTCGAGTCTGGACAACCAAAAATGACCACAGGCATTGCCAAGTGTCCCCCACCTCATTTAACTGAGTTCTAACTAAAATGCATGCCTGCTGTATATAAAAGCAAAACCCAAACAAACACACACACAAAAAGTGTATTAAGCAATATAGAAGAATACAGAGAAAAAAACAACTACCCAGAAATTCCAATATAACTACCATTTTGATTTAAATATATACATTTACAGAGATTTGTCTATGCAAACACACACGGGACACATGCAAACAACACATATGAATTTAGTTTTTAATACAAATGGTCATATATATGCTATTTTATGTTTTTCCTTTTAAATTATATTTTTATTTTACTAAATTTTTATAAAAATTTCAAAAGGAGTGTGTGCTTATTGTTTACAGATTGAATACAGAGGTCTGTAGAGAAGGAAATACTTCTCCACTCCCACCTGGAATCCACTCATTCTATTACTAGTATTGCTAATAATAGCAGCTACTATTTAGGCAAAGCTTTGTTGGTGCCACTGGGCGGGTGCTGAGCCCCCTACATGTGTCTCGCCCGGGCCGCACTGCAGCCCTCTGAGATGGGTGTGCTTCCTTCTCTTCTGGTTAATGGATGCAGACATTCAGGCACGGAGAGGTCTCCCCCTTGCCTGGTGACAGTTGGTCCCAGATCGGTGACATGCTATGTCATTGCTGTTCTTTAAGACTTAGAGCCATGGATGTCGACCTTGAGCCTCCGTCAGAATTCCCTGAAGGGCTTGTGAAAACACAGACCACTGAGCCCACTCCATTTCTGATTCAGTAGGTCTTGGGCAGAGCCTGACAATTTGCATTTCTAATACATTTCCAAGTAATCCAGGGAACGCACTTTGAGAGCCATTGACCTTGATCCATAGTTTTCAAAGCATGTGTCAGACACCACTTAATCTGGGATCAGCCTGGGTAGACAGATCACAGATGGCCTTAAATAGCAGACCAAGGAGTCTGGATTTTCTTGGTCACCAATTTGGGGGTAGGGAGGATGCTTCTACTGAAGAACTTTGAGCAAGACAGCACCAAGCTCTGGAAGGCATTGCAAAAAAATCACTCTTTAAAGGAGCTGACGATGAAAAAAGCTTCATCTTTGCAAACCGAAGGTGAAATGTCCCCTCCTGGCATAGTCAGGAAATGAGCCCAGCCTGACCAAGGCCATGGAAAATAGTCCAGCTGCTGACTTAAAAATAGCACACCGTGGGGCACTGGGCTGTCTCATTCGGTGGAGCGTGCGACTCTTGATCTCGGGGTCCTGAGTTTGAGCCCCATGTTGGGTGAAGAGATTACTTCATAAAAATTAAAAAGTCTGTGTACAAAAGAAATAGCACTCCATGACACAGTCAACAAAGATGTCTAACACTTATTCACATATATTGCCAATGAATTTAAACAAAAGGTAGAATATTCAAAAGTCTAATTCAAATAAATTATTTAGAATGCGGTTTGGCAGCAGAGGGAGAATCAGGACTCTGGTAGCTGAGCGATGAAGCAGATTTACAGGGGAACTTATTATACATCTTGTAATGGGTGGAGTGGTAGAAATTCTTTTTTTAAAGATTTTTAAGTCATCTCTACACCCAACATGGGGCTCAAACCCATGAGCCCCAGAGATCAAGAGTCGTATGCTCTACCGACAGAGCCAGCCAGGTACCGCTGGAGTGGTAGAAATTCTTAATAGCTTGTGAACCAGGGACCCTGCATTTTCTGCCCTGGTCCATCAAGTTCTGTGCCTGGACCTGGTACCAGCTCCTTCTGATCCAGCTGAAACTCCAGCCACCTTGAGGTTTGATGCCCTCCAAGGACTCGGACCTCTCTGGCCTCGTGGGTCTCTGCACATGTGTGCGTGGGGTTGGCTGTTCCTTTAAAGCAGGGTTTGCAAGGACGAGATGTGGGTACGGAGGAGCTGGGGAAAGAAGACTGGGAAGTGGGGGTAGCTCGGGTTCTCAGGGCAGTCCAAAGTCTGTCTTAAGGGGCCACTCCCCCCTCCATTTCTCATGACAGCAAACCTCTAGAGCTCAGGATAAACATCAGACTTTTATTTATTTTTATTTTTTATTTTTTATTTTTTTTAAAGATTTTATTTATTTATTTATTTGAGAGAGAATGAGACAGACTGCATGAGAGAGGGGAGGGTCAGAGGGAGAAGCAGACTCCCTGCCGAGCAGGGAGCCCGATGCGGGACTCGATCCTGGGACTCCAGCATCATGACCTGAGCCGAAGGCAGTTGCTTAACCAACTGAGCCACCCAGGCGCCCAAACATCAGACTTTTAAAGGTTGACAGCAATTCACATTTTAAAAAATGCGAACCCAAATTAAGAGACTCTACAAAAAAACTAACCGGGACCCTTGAAAAATGTCCATGTCATCAAAGACAAAAAGCAAAAATGATGGCAGAAGAGTCCTAGATAGGAGACTTCAGACCCTTGACAGTGAGGTGTGAGGACATGACTGGGATGACTGGGCACAGGGGCCCCCGAGCTATGTGGTAGGTAATGCCCTGTGTCCTATTATGTCGGTATGGTCATATTATAATGATGTGCTATTATCAAGCTAATACATATTATACATAGAATACTTCACATTAAATAGTGTGCGAATGTGTTGCAGTTCATGCAAGAGGATGTTCTTCAGCCACATATTTATAGATATAGACACATGCATCAGTCACATATATATGGAGAGAGAAATCAACGTGAGTAGAGTATCAAGTGGTGAATCTAAGGGAGGTTATTCAAATGTTCCTTGTTGTTTGGGGTTTTTTTTTTGTGTGTGTGTGTGTTCTGGAAGGCAGCTTTTCAAAATAAAAAGTTGGAGGAAACCAATGTTTGGCCCATCCCAGGAGGCAAGTTGGCAGGTCATATCTGGTGCATGAGCCCCCTGGCTTATGACATTCCCATGAGATCATCTGACACATGGGGAACTTCCTGCCTGACTCCTACCTCTGAGAAGCCTTTCTGACTCCATGAGAGCAAACCCAGTAACTTGTAGTGGGCACTTATGAGAGCTCAGGCCACTGGGTTAGAGCTAGGTTATCTATTTGTTTTCTCTTAATTAGGCCGTGGATGGAGAAGGGGATGTTTCCTGCTCACGTTGGTTTCCTTCTCCCCTATTTCTCTTGTATTATTAGGACTAGGATGAGCTGCTAGGGAGGTAAAACCCCCAAATCACAGAGATTTGAACAAGATAAGTGTTTATTTTAATCACACACTTAAAAGGTCAGCAGGAAGGGGATCTAGGTCTGGTGTGGCCTGCACTCCACTCCATGGAGTCAACCCTCTGCATTTTTGCCACACTACGTAAGGTTTTCACACCTGAGGATAACTCATGGATCAAGATGGCTACTGGAGCTCCAGCCATTACATCTGCATTCCAACCACCAGGAAAGAGAAAGAACTGAAGAACAAATTAGGGAGAGGCTATATGTTAGCTACCTTTTGGGGAAGATTCCTGGAAGCTTTCACATGATGTTTGCATTTGCATCTCATCAAGTAAACTTAATCACCTGGCCATGCCTAGCTGCAAAGGAGGCTGATAAATGGAGTCTTTATTCCAAGAGACCACCTGCCTACCTGAGTGCAGGGTACAATTCCTGCAAAAGAGGAGAAGGCTGACACTAAGGAACAGACAGCAGTCTCTGCCACACCCCTAAACCTGCAGGTGGCCTGGCATATACTTCATCAAAGGTCAGCAAACTGCATCCCACGGGCCAATCTGGTCAGTGGCCTGTTTGTCTACAGTCAGTGAGCTAAGATCAGCTTTCACATTTTTCAAGTTACATTTAAAATGGTTCTATAAGGGGGCGCCTGGGTGGCTCAGTCGGTCAAGTGTCCAACTCTTGATTTCGGCTCAGGTCATCTCAGGGTTGTGAGATCGAGCCCCGAGTCATCAGGCTCTGCGCTGAGTGTGGAGTCTGCTTGAGGTTCTCTCTCTCCCTCTCCCTCTGCCCCTTCCCCCTCCCATCCCCCCACCCCTGCTTGCTCATGCTTTCTCTCTAAAAAAATAAAATAAAATGGTTCTATGAGAACCATACATAATAGCCTCCATGTTGCCTCTGAGCCAGTAAAACCTAACACATGTACTATCTGGCCCTCTAAGAGAAACTTTGCTGACCTGCACTAGATACTTTTTTTTTTTTTTTTAAAGATTTTATTTATTTATTTGAGAGAGAGAGACACAGCGAGAGAGGGAACACAGGCAGGGGGAGTGAGAGAGGGAGGAGCAGGCTTCCCGCCGAGCAGGGAGCCTGATGCGGGGCTCTATCCCAGGACCCTGGGATCATGACCTGAGCCGAAGGCAGACGCTTAGCGACTGAGCCACCCAGGCGCCCCTGCACTAGATACTTAATAAATTCTTTTAAAGATCCACTTTTCAAGTATTTACCGGTCATTTGCCATGTGCCAAGCCTTGGGGAGGCAGCGGTAAGTTGTACCCATGGAGCTGGAGACTAGTAGGGGACAGAGACAAATAACTCGTGAAATGTAATTCATTAGAGTTGTGCTTTGTGCTGTGAAGAAGCATGGGTGTTATGAACGTCCAGGATGGGGGAAGCGAATCTATTTGGGGCTGGCCAGGGCGCGGCTGAAATCTTAAGAGGAGTCGGCCTGGTTAGCTTGGTGGCTGTGTGTGTTGTGGTGGCGGAAGGATTTCAGGCCGAAAAGAACAGAATGGAGGCCACTAGGAGGAAGATCTTGGTGCCACCCAGAAGTGACAAATGGCCGGGTGTGGTGTTGTGTAAGAATGACGGGAAAGGGGGAAGGGGGGAGAGGCAGAGAAACAAGCAAATCCTTCCCCAGCAAGACCTGCATGAACCTATCAGCGGGGGTGATTCACATTGTTTCCATGTGTTTCCTTCTGTTTCCAGCAGCCTGGCAAATCCCATAAAATAGCCATTTCTAGAATGTACCCACTGTCCTTTCTTTTCATCCCCACTGCCTTCCCTGGAGTCTCTTAGAGAAAAAAAATGTAGGGATTCCAGAAAGACTGGTCCAGCCACATGGAAAGCGGCCCAGGAAACTGCTTGGTTATGGCTGCAAAGGCCGTGAGAAGCAGATTATCCTGTAATTGAAGGGGAAGTTCTTTATTAGGATCGTTGAAGAGTTCTACAAACTTCTTTCATCTGCCGCACTCCACACCTTAATTAATTTGGATTCAGGAGGCTTCCCAAGCCTCCAGTTGCACCATCTCTCTCAGGGCCCAGGCCTTCTGTTGCAGGTGGGGCCACTGAGGCTGGAGAGACCCTGGGAGGTGGAAAGGTCCTCCATCAGAGGGCTGGTTTCTGAACACTTCAAGCCTCGGGCTTTCAGGAAAGAGCTCAAAGCCAACCGTTCCAAAGAAGGGGAAGAGTTTCACTTAAAAAAAAAAAAAAAAAGTGTTTTTGTTATAAAACTGGTTAAATCACATTTTATATGTGACTTTGAAAAATAACTGCATATAAACACATGAAAATTCATGACTTATTTTTATATCACAACTGGCTAGGGAAAATCCTGATGTGCCCACTGGGTTATTCTTTTTTTTTTTTTTTTTTTGGTTATTCTTTTTTCTTGATGCTTAACTGAAACCCAGCTCAAAGTAGCTTCAAAAAAAAAAAAAAAAGGTAATGTGTTGGTGACTCTCATAAACGAAAAAGTTTAGGAGGTGGGCAAGCCTGGTTCCACCGGACTGTGTGACGTCACCAGCTTTCTCTCTGCCTTCTTCGCTCTCTTTCTCCCTCTCACTTTCTCGAGTTTTCTCTCTTTCTGCTTTCTAGACTCCCTGTGACGTGGCCCTCAGCAGCTCATAGAGGTTTATTGCAACCTCAAGGGAAAGAAGGGTTCTTTTTCTTAATAGGTCCAGGAACATCCCCAAAGGGGGTAACATCGAGAGGCACGTCAGATAATTTTGCTCATCGCGCTGATATTATTCCTCCCCTGGGCATTTTCAAGAGAAATTTGGAAAGTTTCCAATTGCTTTCAGCTGTGGTTTTTGGTTTTGTTACTGCGCTGTTTCTTTGAAACTATGTAGAAAAACAAACACACCAAACACCTATTATCCTACCAAGTTAATACAATCACTGCTATCATTTCGAGGTGTCTTCATGTCGGGGCCCCAAAGCATATATGCCAAGTGTAATTATGACAGTGGTTTTGTAGGTATGGATATGTAGGTTTTGGAACTAATGGACTTGGGTCTGAATCCTACCTCTTTTATTCTTATTAAAGAATAAATTTAATTCTTATTCGAGTATATCATCTTTAGAAGGAGGGGGGTACGGGGAGAAAGAAGTCTCCGCAACGTGGGAATGAAAGCCAGACCTCGATGTTGATTGGATACTTCTGACCAATGCCGGTGGCCAGAGGAATATACCACGTGCTGATTGGCTCAGGCCTCAGGGACCTGAACCAATCACGGCGGAAGGTGGAGCGCCAGCACCCGGCCCGGCTTAAGCAGGTGGAGCGGCTGCAGTTAGGGGACCGAGCTGCGAAGCTGCTGCGAGCCCCTTGTGTCCCCACTCCAAGGCGGGCTCGCAGCAGGCGGCCTGTGCCGCCTCCCCGTGCGGGCCAGCGCGGTCCTTAGGAGTGGAGGGCGCTGCCGTGGGGCCATCTTGGCTCCCCCGCCCCGGGCGCGGCCTGGGGTCTGTGCTCCACCTGTGCCTTGCCCTGTGTCGTCTGCCGCCCAGCCCGCATGGTCATGCCGGAGACACGTCACATTCTCCTGGGCTCGGGAGACAGCCCTAACTGCTACAGCTTGGAAGCCAGACATGTTTGTTTTCTCCTTGGCGAAACCTCAGTTCCCTCTTCTAAGAAAATAAAAGGACTCAAAAAGAAAAAAAGAAAAAAAAAAAAAGGACATTTTTAAAAGGAAAAACTCATAAAAAAATAAAAGCCCAAGTCCCAACTCCAGTAGCAAATTGTACTTCAAACAGCTCTTAGCAAACCAGACTCGGAGCAGTGTTACAGGAGACGCAGCAGAATGAAGTTTCACGTAAAAGCAGAGCCAAAGGGAGAATGGGAGCAGAGAAGTCTTCAAGGGAAATGCTCTCTCAAAGCTTTTGAGACAGAGGTTTTAATCGTTGGTGTCAATACCCACAATTTTATTGAGAGCTTGCTATGTGCTGGGCACTGAGAGAAGTATGCTACCTATTATCTATCATTCCCCCAAAGGCCTCCTTTTACAGAAGAGGAAACTGAGGCACAGGGAGGCGAGGCAGCTTGCTCCAGGGCACACTGTTTGCAAGGCATGGGGCTGGCTCTCAAGCCTGTATGTATTTCTCCAAAGCTTCCTAACCACTGCCTTTCACTGCCTCTCCTCTGGTCTGGGATTTGAGAAAGTTTGCACAGTGAGGTTTCTGAGGCAGACAGAGACTGCCCTCCTGGTTTTTCCAGATTCTGTTGGGTTTTGGCTTGGTCCACGCGGGACTATTTCAAGCTGGTTGGAGAAGGGGAATTACTCTTTTTGATTTCCTGCTTCCTGGGTTGTTGCACAAAGTGAGTGGGCTCCAGCAAGCCTGGAGTCACCTATCTTGTTGGGGTTTTTTTTAGATGCTAGGGAAGCAGAGCACAATGAACCTTTCCAATGGGCAAGTTCCCCGGGACTTGGAGAGGAACGAGAGCTCCTCTCATGCTGACTTAGTGGGGAGACTGGAAAGAGCAAAATCATCACACTCAGGGGTAAGTGCCAAAAAGACAAGAAAGAAGGGTAAAGTGGCAGAGAGGGATGACTTCAGGTGGGAACAGGGAGGAGCTATTTGAGGAGGTGCCCCAAGGAGGTGCTCCTGTCCGAGGAAGCTCCCCTTAAGTGGAGCTCTGACTGATGGGAGAGAACCAGCCATGGGGCAACTTGGGGAAAGAGCGTTGCAGGCAGAGGGAGCAGCAGGTGTTAAGATTTGGAGGATGAGCAAAAGCTAGCCAGTGAAAGAGTTGGGAAGGGGGGATGGGAGGGAAGGCCTGCAGGGGGTCGGGCTATGGGTGTCACACTGCCCCTGGTGTGGAAAGGAGCTTTCAGGTAAGGAAGGTGCCCCCAGCTCCCTCCCTGCCCTCCCTGGGGACTCTAGGGTTTGCTTACCAGATGCCTTCCCCCTCAGGCTTAGCAACCTGTGAGGCAGCCAGCCAGGGAGGGCTGCGGCCTGCCCAGCGGCGGGGCTCAGATGCTGGGAGGGAAGCCGAGCATGCTTTGCTGAGAAAGCATGAGCAGTCCCTTACAAAACACTTTCTTCTTGCTTTCTTTTCCTCTTTCCAGTTCAGAGCAAAAGGCACCGCCTTATCCTGAAGGCAGTGTCAGGTTATTTTTCAAAAGTGAAAATTGATATTTGCTCTCTGAGCCTATGTTGATCTTCATTTTAGTGGCCCTCCAGGCAAGCAAATGAGAAACTATCAGTTTCCAGGATGGGATAGCAGAGAAATGTAATAATTGAGGGGCTACAACCCAAAATTTAATATGGATGATTTGTTTAAATATTCATTGGGTCTGTTTAAACATTCCAAATAACCAAAATTATATCCTGGGAAGGCAGTAGAGTGCATGTTTAAACAGCCAAGTGCATGGGTCATGAAAACATGGATTTCAGTCTTACTTTTGCCTCAGACCAGCACTGAGAATTTGGGCAAAAAGCCCTTTATTCTCTGTCAGCCTCAGTTTACTTGCATAAGAAATGGAGGTGAACCTTTCTCACAGAATTGTTGTCCCTGGTGTATCGTAGATGCTCAGTCCATACTTGAGTACACGTAGGTGCCTAGGATGGTGCCTGGGACACGGCAACAGCTTGTAAAATTTAAAGGATTAGCATAGTGATGATAAGTAGTGAAGCAGTATAGTAACGGATGATAGATACCCGGGCCAGACTTACTAAGTTCAATAACCTGGCTCTGCCACCTTCCAGCTCTGTGAACTTCAGCAAGTTACCTAACTTCTCTGAGCCTCCGTTTGGTTTTTTTTCCACCACGAAATGAAGACGATGGTACACATGGTTATTATGAAGATTAAGTGAATAAGAACTTAGAACCAAGCTAGGTACAGGGTGAGTCCTACACGTATGCCATTATATTGTTATGAGCAGTACAGTGTTATTCTAGTGCAAGAAAGTATTCTTCCTGAGCGGGGACTTAGTCCTATTCTCCACTATCTCCCTAGTTTCTACAACAGTGCAGAGCATCTAATAGGTGCTTGATAAATTTTCACTAACTTTGTTGACTAAATGAGGTGGACGGTGAGGAATCATTCTTATGTTTCTCTGCAAATGGAAATATCCTGAACCCCTCTACGTGCTAAGCACTCTGGTAGGTCTGGAATAGAAGCCTCTTTCCCTCGCCTCCATGGAGATGCCTTTCATGTCCAAATCTTGTGTGTCAAATACATACAATGCTCAGCAAAGGGGATGCAAGGCCTCCTTCATTCTCTGTGGACTCAGCCGTCTCCACTGCGCATCTCCCAGCAGGGTAACTGCCGACTCCAGAGACTGGGATCTCATTAGGGACCCACTGGGTGCTCACTGGCTACCTATAATAACAGGTACTCAGGCGGGGTTGGTGAAATAGGACTGATGAACGTGGATGACACCCAATCCTGCCATTCTGATGGAATTTTGTGTTCACACATCTGACTGAAGGGGAGAAGCGAGAGGTACCCATTTTCCTTCATAAGCTGGGGCACACAGGCTGTTGGAGGCAGAGCTGGATTGAGGTGGGGCCCGCGGAGCAGCCACAGAAGCTGCTAGCATCCCTGGCATACTGACTGAGGTTGGCATGGTGAGATCTTCCTTCAAAGATGAAGCGACTGTCCCCAGACTGTCTCGATAGGAGTGGATGCCAGTGAGCGGTGGGGATGTAGGGCCTGCAAGAGGAGGCCAACTGAATTGCTCTCGAGGATAATCCTTAGGGTTCCCTGTGGCATTGCTTCTTGGCTTGAAGGCCAGTAGAATTTTTTTTTTTTTTTAAAGATTTTTATTTATTTATTCATGAGAGACAGAGAGAGAGGCAGAGGGAGAAGCAGGCTCCCAAGGAGCAGAGAGCCCGATGCGGGACTCGATCCCAGGACCCTGGGATCATGACCTGAGCCGAAGGCAGATGCTCAACCATCTGAGCCACCCAGGCGCCCGAAGGCCAGTAGAATTTTTATCCTGCTTCCCGACGTGGTCATGTCTGGGGCAGGCAGTGATGTGCTACGGGGTATGTGCAGTCACAGCTTAAACAAGACCTGTCTTTCAGAGTTAGAAGCCCCTTTCTAAAACAAATTGTTTTTAAGTTTTTTATTTATGTAAGTAATCTCTGCACCCCATGTGGGACTCAAACTCAGGACCCTGAGATCAAGAGTTGCACGCTCCTCCGACTGAGCCAGCCAGGTGCCCCAGGAGCCCTTTTAAGACAAATTAAGACAAGTATCAGTATATCATGGAGTAGAATGCCAGACTTCGTCATAGATTTTTAAGTTAAAACACAGGACTTAAAAAAAAATGTCAAGCTTGTTTCAGCCAAATCATCCAGACCTTCAGATAACTTTTTTGCCTTTTTTCTCTGTAATTAGGAATCTTTTGGAGGACAGGTTTATGAAGTACTGGTATTCTTAAAACCCTGACGTGGGCCCCAGCCAATTGGCCATCTCTCTTTAATTCTTCCTGTAAGACTGATTTCTGGAAGGAGCTGACTTTGGTCTTGAACCCCCTCAGAGCAGCAGGCTACAGCTTGGCTATCACTGACACTGGATGGGGCAGTTAGGGAGCCGAGTGTTTTCTTTTCGGGGATAAACCCCAATCAAAACTGCTTAAAGCCAAAAAAGTCACTGTTTGGCTAATGGAAGTGGGAAGCGCAGGATTGGACTCATGGATTTATATGTTGTCAGAACACCCTTCTTTTCTGGCTCTGTTCTGTCTTTCTCTCCATCTGGCCTCTTGCTGATCTTCCACAGAAGGACTTCCTTCACACAGCTGAGCAAATGTGGGGAGGATCATGGACATTTTTTTTTTTTTAAGATTTTATTTATTTATTTGACAGAGAGAGACACAGCCAGAGGGGGAACACAAGCAGGGGGAGTGGGAGAAGGGGAAGCAGGCTTCCCACCGAGCAGGGAGTCCTATGCGGGGCTTGATCCCAGGAGCTGGGATCATGACCGGAGCCGGAGGCAGACACCGAACGACTGAGCCACCGAGGCACCCAGGATCATGGACATTGACAGAGCCAGGCTTACCCTTGAGACAACCTGCCCAAGGCAAGCACAGAGATGCTAGAGAGCTTGGATTTCGCAAGGTCTGCCACTGAAATCCCAGGGCAGGACTCGGATTGGTCCAGCCTGGATCATGTGCATATGCCTAGGCCAATTAGAATGGCCAGGGAGATGGACTATTGTGATTGGCCAGGCCTGGATTACCATCCCTCTCTAACGGGGGTGGTGGGGAAATAGATGATTGAGGCCCCGGCTAGAATCATACAGGGGGAGGGGCAGCCCCCCCAAAGGTAGGAAGGAGTCATTTACCAGAGTGGGGTCGGAGAATGGGAATAAATAAACCACAGATGTTCATTCCCGGGGAGAAGGCATTCTCACTTGGAGAAATGGGAAGGTACCCTGTATCTTCCCGTAGAGTTAGCCCCAGGTAGGTGTGGGCCCTGATCTTCATTTAAAGACAGAATTTTATAGGTTTCCACATCCTTAGGGACCCTATCTGCCTTCTGAAGAGAATGTTAAAAATTAGAAAAGGCGACTTGTTTCCATGACCAGAACATGACTTTGTTCTGATTTCTCTACATGTTAAGAGATTAGGGTGGGAGAATGTTCTGGAGCCAATGGCTCACTCTTCTTGCCAGTTTCTAATTCTGTGCATCTGGCAATCCTGTGCATCTGGCTGGGTAACTTTACAGACTGGTGCACCGAAGAAGAAACTTTCATGGACAAAACTTTTCAAGTATTTAATAGTTTTAAGCCAGAGGCCACAAAGCAATGGCATGTTTTCTTTGGCCAGCTGAGAGTTTACAAAAAAAGAAAACCAGATGCTTGCCAACATCTAAGAATTGGAATATTTCATATGAAAGCATGGATTTCCGACTTCTCTAGGAAAACCAGAAGACCTGGCCGTGCTGGCCCCAGAGTAGTACGGGGCCACAATAGCCTGGAGCTGAGGAGCAGCGCCACCTTTAGGCAGGACGTAATGCTCTAGTCAGCCATAGTCCCCACCACTCCCTATCGTCCTGCCCTTGGCCTCCTTCATTTACTCGTCATTCCCATTACTGGTCTGGCCTCTGTAAGCTTTTGCCTTTGCAGCCCTGGGTTTACAGTGGCAAATTCCCTGAGCCAAATCTCTGAAGAACTAGGTCTTTCTTTTTCCAGCTTTGTGACCTTAGGCAAGTTACTGCCTCTCTCTATGCCTTAGGGTTTTTTTGTTTTGTTTTGTTTTGAATCTGCAATTTGGGGATGAAATGCTTCATTTAATCAATCTTTATTCAGCATCTATTTTCTTCTGGGTGCTGGGTTGACAGCAATGAACAAATAGGCTTGCTGGGGGCAGACAAAGGTAGGGGTTGGTGAGGCAAGCAGGTGGGGGCCCACTTTGCGGAGGCATTTAAATGATATACTGTATCTAAGTAACTTAGTCCAGGCATTGGCACACTATGGCCTGTGTGACAGATCTACCTGACACCTGCTTTTGTAAATAAAATGTCATTGGATCGCTGCCACACAGATTCATTTACATATTGTCTATAGCACGTCAGGCTGTCTGCTCACAACAGCAGAATTGAGACCATATGACTTGCAAAGCCTAAAATGTTTACTATCTGGCCCTTTACAGAAAAAGTATGCCAGTTCCTGCTTGATTTTTTATTTTATTTTTTAAGATTTTATTTCTTTATTTGAGAGAGAGAGCGAGAGAGCAAGAGAGAGAGCATGAGAGGGGGGACGGGCAGAGGGAGAGGGAGAAGCAGTCTCCCCACTGAGCAGGGAGCCCAATGCGGGACTCGATCCCAGGACCCTGGGATCACGACCTGAGCTGAAGGCAGACGCTTCACCACCTAACCACCCAAGTGCCCGCTAGTTCCTGCTTTAGCCCAGAGCCCAGATACATAGAAGGAGCTCAATAAATTGCAACTTATTAGAAGTAGTACAAATGGTCCTCCCTCCCCAACTCTCTGTTGCTGATATTCCAAGGCTGGGAGCCTTTCACAGCTCACTGCGCTTCCCCTGCCCCCTGACTTTCTATTTGTTTGCCTAACTGCTGTGTTCCTTGTGTAGGTAAAACTGCAGAACTAATGTTGGCTACGTCTACATACAGATTTTAGAGAAAGCTTCATGTGGCCCTTATCAGGGGTAGGGTTGGGGTTTGCCCACTGTCCGTTTCTGTGCATTGGATCAGGTTAATGAGACCAAATCCCATACAGGAATAGGCAGGCTGCAGCTTGAAGGCCCCTGTGGAAAGGGCTGGATCTGTGTTGACTTACATTTTTCAATGGGGTGTGTGTCAGACTTGCTGAGGTTTTATGGTTTCATCAATGGTTCTACTCTTGTGCCAGCTCCCACAGCCTGACTGTGCCAGAGACCTTTGCTCTCAACCACTCGGGGAGATCCACCTTAACCACCCTTCCTCCTCTGGCAGCTGCTGGGACAGGAGCATGACAACAGCAACTGCATTTACCCAGGGCTACATGCTTTATATTCATCATCTTGCTCATCCCCACGAGAACTCTGTGGATGGGGCACCTGTATGTAGGATTTGAGGATCGGCCAGGTAAGGAGTTTGCTGGAGGTCACACAGCTAGTAACCTTGGGGAGAGAGGATTTGGCTGTCTGAGCTCAGAACTCCAGGGCAAGTTACTTAATCTCTCAAGTCTTAGTTTTCTAGTCTGGAAAATGGAAGTAATTAAAGCTACCTTGTAGCATTGTTGGGAAGATTGGAGAAAAGATGTCTAGTGCCTAGCATACAGCATGTAGTCCATGCTCACTGGATGATTCCTATGATGATGGTGGTGATGGTGATGTTGGTGGATGATGGTGATGGTGGTGATGGTGATGATGGTGATGATGATGGTGATGGTGGTGATGGTGGTGATGGTGGTGATGGTGATGATGGTGATGATGGTGATGGTGATGTTGGTGATGATGGTGATGGTGGTGATGGTGATGATGGTGATGATGATGGTGATGGTGGTGATGATGGTGATGGTGGTGATGATGGTGATGGTGGTGATGGTGATGATGGTGGTGATGGTGGTGATGATGGTGATGGTGGTGATGATGGTGATGGTGGTGATGGTGGTGATGGTGGTGATGGTGGTGATGATGGTGATGGTGGTGATGGTGGTGATGGTGGTGATGGTGGTGATGGTGGTGATGGTGATGGTGGTGATGATGATGGTGATGGTGATGGTGGTGATGATGGTGATGATGATGATGGTGATGGTGGTGATGGTGGTGATGATGGTGATGGTGGTGATGATGATGGTGATGGTGATGGTGGTGATGATGGTCATGTTGGTGATGATGGTGATGGTGGTGATGGTGGTGATGGTGGTGATGATGGTGATGGTGGTGATGATGGTGATGGTGGTGATGTTGGCGATGATGGTGATGGTGGTGGTGGTGATGAGGATGAGGAAGAGGATAGTGATGATGCCAAATTGGTGGACTGTTTCTAGCTCTAACTTTGCTGACAGTCATCCACCCCCCTAAAAGTTCATTTCCCCCCCCCGAGAAATACAATGTTTTTTGCTCCCTGATGGTATTTGTTTTCTGGCTGCCATAAAAAGTTATCACTAACTGGGTAGATTAAAGCCACGGGAATTTATTCTCTCACGGTTCTGGAGGTCAGAAGTCTAAAATCAGGGTAGTGGCAGTGTTGATTCTTTCTGGAGACCCTGAGGGAGAAACTGCCCTGTCTCTCCCCTGGCTGTGGAGGCTGCTGGCAATCCCCAGAGCTCCCTGGCTTGTGGCCACATCTCTCCAGGCTCTGCCTCCATCTTCACATGGTCTTCCTGTCTGCGTGTCTCTGTGTGTCCTTTTCTGTCTCTTAGAAGGTCACCCCCATTTGATTTAAGGCCCACCCTAATCCAGGATGATCTTATTTCTATCCATACCATAACTATTTCTGTAAAGACCCTATTTCCAAGTAAGGTCACATATCTGAGGTCCTAGATGGACATTAACTTGGGGGAGGAGGACACTATTCAGCTCACTGTATTGAGGCAGGCCAGTGGGGGTGATGTGGACATGGCGTGCCCCCACCCCCTGCCACGACCCAGGGCCCTGCTGACAGGCCCTTTGCTCCCAGGGCTCACTGGGTGGCGGTCAGTGCTGTGGAAGTTCTGGTTGCCCCTCTGTGGCACATCTCTGAAACTTGGAGGGTGGTGACTCACCAGGAGTCATTCTGGCGAGTGCTAAGCCAGGCAGCCGATGGGTGGCTGCAGGCTTGGAGTACCCCGGGGCCTCTGAGGAAGGGCGCACAGCTCAGGGCCCACCACCCCATCTGCAAAGAGCACCCGAACCTCAGGGCCTGGGCCAGGGGAGGCTGTGCGGGACTGTGGGCAACTTTCCCTGTGCTTCCTTTAAATAAAAAGTTAGAAAGGAACCATGGAGTTTGCCATCGTTGTGGGCAGGCTGTGACACGCAGAGGGAGCTAGGCCCGTTGTGCTGGCTTCCTGGCGGCATCTGGAGGGTTCAGAGTGGCACGTTGAAGTCCCCGTGGCCTGGGCAAGACCGCTCCCAGGTGGACACAGCTTCTTAAGTTTCTTCTGAGTCAGTGACAGGAAAGCGTGTGTGGTCAGGAGGGGAGAGCGTGGCCAAGAGAGAAAGCATCACTTCCACCCCTTGGTGTGAGGTGAGAGCACAAGATAATCGCTCCCCGTTTCATAAGAGCTAAATAAGCCAAGCGCTGTTGAAAAGGGGCTCCCCCACTCCCCACCATCTCACTTTTGGGTGCCCTCTCTCCTGCCACCCTCGCCCGTGCGTCTTCCTGTCTCCTGAGGTGAGGCCAAGAGAGCAGCTGAGACCACAGTCCCTGGAGGCGTGGGGCTGGGGACGGGGTGCGGCATGAACGGGACTAGATCCTGATGTCCTTTGCCTGGTTGCAGGCGTTGGGGGTCTCTGGGAGTCTCCTCCTCAGGTCCTGAGCTCAGGTCCGGCGCCTGCCAAGGCTCTGGGTGTCCACAGAAGTTAGTGGACTGTCCAGACAAAGGACAATGATTTCTGTGCCAAGGGAACTGTCCTTTATTAAGATGGACTTGGTTGGTTTTATTCGTCAGAAAAGAGGAACGTGGGTGGCCAAGGGGACAATTGAGTATCTCCTCAGTGGGCCGACATGAATGCGGCTTTGTACTTCCAGTGGCGCTGAGAACGATGCTGAGAAGAAAACATAAGAAGGATGGAGGGAGGGAGAAAAGATGGGAGGGAGGGAAGGAGAGGAGGAAGGGGAAGGAGCAAAGAAGACCAAAAGGTAAAACCCGATGAAAGAAGGGAGGGAAACGAGAGGAGAACAGTGTGTCCGAGGGTCCCTCCAAGGAGAGGCAGCTGTGTGGGCCGCACAAGGCCTCAGGAGGTGAGCAGGCAGGTAGGGCAGCACGTGCAAAGGTCCTGGAGGCGGCAGAGAACCTGGTTGGTTTCAGGAACAGGCAAGAGAAGTGTGACTGAGCCTGGTGGCTTCAGGGGTGAGGTGGATGAAGTGAATTGGGAACAGGCTGCGTGTGGACCCCAGATCCAAGTTGCCACGGGGCCCGGCAGGAAGATGACACAGGCCGCCTGGAGCGGCCTCTCCCCCGCGCCAGTGGGGTGCTGCCTTGGCGGCATGTGGGCATCGTGCTGCCAGGCCTTTGCTCCATGATCGTGGAGTGAGATCTCATGTCTTTTAGGTGCCAGCTTCCAATGTCAAGATCGAGGAGAGACTCTGCAGACTGCACAGACTCTGCGGCCGCCGCTTGGCACTGTGGGACCTGCCCCAGGGCTTCTGCCTACGTGGGCCGGGGACTTGGTCATTTCGGGCTATGCTGGAGGACGCCGGCTGTCATCTCTGGGTCCCTCTCCTGCGGAGCCGGGCTAGGTCACAGGAGCAATTCGCTTCTCCGTCTGTGGAACTGGCCAGGGATTTAATCCAAATAAGGGCACAGCCAGGAGGAAAAAGGTGTGTCTTCCTTAAAAAGCCTTGAATAAAGGAACCCTATTCAGGGCCTGAAAAGAGCCATGTTTGAGTGGCAGCCTGTCTAGGCAGGTCTGTGTGCACAGGGACCTCTTACAGGAGGGAGGCTTGCTGTGTGAAAGTTTGCTACTCTTCCCCAGGGAAGGAATCTCGGGGGAGGGATCTCCCCAAGCAAAATCTGACACATGTGGTGGCAATCTCTGCATTGAGGCTACCAAAATTGGTCCTTTGCTTTCCTTTGGGGGTTATGAGGAGGGCCCTCCTGGGCATACCTGCTGCGTCCCTGCCTCCCACAAGGACAGCTGAGACTTAGCCCCTAAAGAGAGTCTGCACCAGGTGTGTTGGTGAGCTTGGTAACTCATTTTCACTTGCGAGGCGGTCCGTGTCGAGAAGGTCAACCAAGTCCAGACTCTTGGCTGCAGATGACAGAAAGTAAACTTAAGCCAGGTCAGACAGACAAATACAAGAAGGCCCTGGATGGACCTTGGGGGCATTATGCTAAATGAAATACCTCAGACGGAAAAAGACAAATACCATATGATCTCACTTCTATGTGGCATCTACAAAAAGCAAACTCAAAGCAGGAGAGATCAGATCTGTAGTTGCCAGTGACAGGAGTTGAGTGGTGGAGGGATAAGGTCAAAATGGTCAAAAGGTACAGACTTCCGTCGTAAGATAAGTCAGTGCCCGGGCTGTAGGGACAACAGGATGACTGTAGCAAACACTGCTGTCTACTGGTATTTTTGAAAGTTGTATATTGTGTGTTGGAAAGTTGCTGAGAGAGGAGATCCTAGAAATTCTCAACCCAGGAAAAAAAATTTTGTAAGTATATGAAGTGATGGATGTGAACTGAACTCACCGTGGTGATTATTTCACAATCTGTATGTTTGTCAGGTCATGGTGCTATGCACCTCAGACTTACATAGTGTTGTATGTTAATTACATCTCAATAAAACTGGAAGAAAAAAATTGAAAAGAAAAAGGGAAAGAAGAAACATGTTGGCTTTTGACACTGAAAAGCCAGTCCACGAGTACTTCAGGGTCATAGGAAGACTCTCTCTCTCTGCCTTTGGTTGATTTCCATGATGCTCCATCCTTAGCGACAAGCAGGTCTAGACTCAGTTTCCAGCCTGGCAAACTCAGCAGACAGAGCACCCAACCAAATCCAGGGCTGACTCTTACGGGTCCAACTTGGTCACGTACCATTTGTGACCAATCATTGTGACCCTGACTGTTCTGCCCTGGTTCAAGGTCAATCCTGGGCCAGGGAATTGGATCAAATCCCACAGGACTGCATGGACCAAAGGAAAGGAATGGTTTCTCCAAAGCAAGTCAGACACTATTATTAGAAGGAAGAGGAATGGCTATGGGCAGCAAAAGATCATCATGCCACGTGCCATAGCCAATAAGTAGAAGATCCTGGATAACTCTGGACCCATGTTTTTAATTCAGGGGGGTTCAGGAATGGCTAGATCTAGGAATTCAAATAATGTCAGGAGGACTTGGTTTCCCCCTGCCCTTCCATTTCTCCCCTCTACTCTCCACTGGTCAGTTTCTTTCCCAGGCAGGTTGTTTTTTCCATGGTGCCCCTAAGCAACTCTAGGGTTATGACAACCAGTGGAAACCTCAGTAGAAAGAAACTGGTCTTTTCCAAAATAGCAAAAAAAAAAAAAAGTCCAGGGCTGATGCTCATTGGACAGACTTGGATCACATGTCATTCCTGAGCCAATCCCTGTGACCTGCTGTGGAGGAGGCTGATTAGCCAGGCCTGCTGTCACATGCCATCCCTGGAGAAGGGGGTGATTCCCCCCTGAATAGATGCATTAAAGGAGACACTGTCCCCAGAGGAGGGGGACACAGACCAGCCGAACTAGAGGCATCTTCCTTGGAGGGGAGTGCACAATGGCTGTTGTTTCCTGGCTCCCTTAGGACACAGGAATGAGGCACCTAGCAGCCGGGGTCGGTGGAGCTGCAGACTGGGAGTCAACACACTTACATTGTCAACCACTGTGATTTATCAGGTGCTCAGGATGGGCCTTTTGCAGGAAATTCTAGATGGATGAATGGAATTCTGTATGGAATTCTCATGGATGTTTAATTTGGCTGAACTGGAATTTCAGGGAGCGAATATGCTTGAAAGCCAGTGTGGACCATCCCTCAGAGACTGCTGGCCTGAGCTGTGGCAGGAAAAGAACGTGGCATTTCTGTTGTGATGAGCAGAGCTTAAGGAGAGTAATGCTTCCTTTTTGCATAGCATGTGATGTTTTTAAAAACTGTCAACATTTGGAAACTCAGAGGAGCTTCATAACAGTCTGTGTGTACTAGAGCCTGAATGATCATTCTCATTTCCAGAGAAGGAAATTGAGAGGGTGTATGGCATGGTTACTAGGAGATCTGGGAGGGGAATCTGGGCTCTTGACCCTGAGCTGCACTACTTAATCTAAAATTAAGTATCCTGAACTTGAGCTCTGGACCCATGGTTAAATTACTGGCTCCCCCCTTATTAACTTGTGGCCTTGGACTCTGTGCCTCAGTTGCCTCATTGATGAAATGGGTCAGCAATGGAACCTGCCTGATGGGATCATGGTAGAGATTAAGTGGGTAATTATGGGAGAAGTCTTAGAATCATCCTTGGGACAGAGTAAACACCATTGATGCTTACTATTGTATTAGATGGGAATTAAGGCCAACTGTAAGTAGGGTGTATTTGCTCACATAATGGGCAGGGACAGGCAGTCACTGGTATTCAGCTACAGGCTCACTGGTGCCCGGGCTGAGGTGGCTGCGTTTCCTTAGGCCTTTTCCTTCAGTCCCAATATGGCTGCTGGTGCTCCAGCCATCACATCCATATTCTAGCCAGGAAGAATGAAGAACATGGAGTGGTAAAAGGACCTACCTTTCAGCTGAGTCAGCTCCTTAAAAAACACCCATGGATACCATACCCACTGACTTCTGCTTATATTACCTCTACCACACACATTGCAAAGGAGGTGCTGAAATGTGGTCCTTTAGCCAAACACATTCCAGGCATTAGTGATTTAGGATGTCTGTTAGGAGGAAGGAGGCTTGATAACAGGAAGGCATCTAGCAGTGCGTGCCACAGGTTCTTTTCGTTTTGTTCTGAAGCCAGCACGCATCTAGGGTTTAAAGCGAGAGCCACAAACTTTCCTGCCCACAGGCGAGTGTCCTTCCAGGCACAGAGGCAGCAGTGAGCGGTGGGGACTGGGGCAGACTGGAGAACTCCCGCTCTGTGTCCAGGGCTGACAGTCAGATCGGCTAATGCTTGCCACATGAGAAAGAGGAGCCCAGTGCTGCCAGGGCCTCTGATCTTTCAAGAAAAGTGGATATATGGTTTCGGGTGAGATCAATCTCATGACCCTGAGATCAGACCTGGCTGAAACCCAGGAGTCCGATGCCCAACTGACTGCACCACCCAGGCGCCCCCAATAAGATGTTTTTTTTTTTTTAATTTTTTTTTTTGTTTATTTGAGAGAGAGAATGAGATAGAGCATGAGAGGGAGGAGGGTCAGAGGGAGAAGCAGACTCCCTGCCGAGCAGGGAGCCCGATGCGGGACTCGATCCAGGGACTCCAGGATCATGACCCGAGCCGAAGGCAGTCGCTTAACCGACTGAGCCACCCAGGCGCCCCCCAATAAGATGTTTTGAGAGAGACGGAGATCACATCCACATAACTTGTGTTACAGTATATTGTTATAATTGTTCCAGTTTATTAGTAGTTATTGTTGTTAATCTACTGTGCCTAATTTATAAATTACACTTTATCACATTACACATATAAATTGCACTTTATCATAGGTATGTATGTACAGGAAAAAAATAACAGCATCTATAGGGTCGTACCATCTGCAGTTTCAGGCATCCACAGGGGTCTTGGAACACATCTCCCTCGGAGAAGGGGGTCCACTGTATGTCTCAGAGTATTAGTATTGTTGCTTGATCTCCTTAAGCCTTCACTTCCTCATCTGTAAAGTGGAAACCGGCTAGGACTCATGGCGTGCAGATGTGGGAAGATGAGAGGAGGGACTCATGGATGAGGGCCCAGCACGGCGCTTGGCACTCGCGAAGCGCTCATTAACGAATAGTCAGTGTTAAATCCAAATGCAGGCTCTATCCGAAGCGTGCTTGCTGGGCGCTGGTGAACGCACCTTTCCTTACCTTCCCGACTTCGAAGGAAAGTTGCCTGCAGCTCTGATTTCTTAGCAGCTTTTGTTCTCAGAGCAGGAGCCCACAGGAATAGCTACCAATTAAAATAACAAAGTTTCGGGTGACAACGTTTGCAGAAGAAGCTGCAAATGTTTAATAAAAGCCCAGTTGCTGGGAGAGTGAATGCTAACTCCTGTGGAAGCTCTGAAGCCATATTCCCAGTTTCCAGAGAATTCGCTTTGTTAGAACACGACCTATTTTTGCTGACGCTCTGGACCCTGGCCCTCTCTCCCCACCAGAGGCTGGGGCCAGACCCCCACCGGGTCACCTGTCCTCCTCTGCTTTCTCGTTCCGAAAGGGCAGCCACTTATTCTGTCTGGCTTGCACATTTTCAAAATGACGCCAGCCACACCTTTCTCACGGACAATCAGAGACTGTTGTAGAGAACTGGGATGATAGAAGGAAATTTAAAAAGTGCTCTGCGACCCCACTGCTCACAGATGGTCACCGTGGATGCCGAGTCCTTTCATCTTTCTTTTTATGATTTTTAAAAAATAATATGCACTGTAAAAAAAAAAAAAAAAGAAATTATAGAAAAAGCCCCCAAGCAAACCATCCCTCTCACCTCACCTTCCAGCACCCTCTCGGGGCTTCTGGCACCCAAGCTTCATGGTTACTGTGGCACATGCAAGCCTCCAGACTGCCTGGATTTAAAATCTGCCTCCTCCACCAACCAGCTGTGTGCCACTGATGGGACTTCTCCAGGCCTCAGTTTCCCTATCTGTAAAATGGGCACATCATTGGAACCTCCCCCGATTGCTGAGAACATCGCCTGGCACGGTGAGCCCCCGAGAAATGGCAGCAGTGAGTAGTCCTTTCATTTTCAAATTTCCGCACAAACCTTGTGGCTCACACGACACCTTTATGTTTTGTCACATTTATTATCTCACGGTTTCTGTGGGTCAGGATGCCAGGCACGTCTTGGCTCTGTCCTCCGCTCAGGGTTTCACAGAGCCACAGTCAGGGTGCTGGCTGGGGCTGGGGTCTCCCTGGGGGCCCCAGGCCTCTTCCAGGGCCATGTGGTTGTTGGCAAAATGCCTTTCCTCGCTGCCGTGGACCTCAGGGCGGCTGGCCTCTTCCAGGTCAGCAGGGGTGCGGGGCTGCTGGGAGCCTCTGCCTTCCTTGTCCCATCCCCAGACTCTCTTCTAAAAGGCCCACTCGGGATAATCTCCTTTTGGTGAACTCAAAGGCAACTGACCCCAGGACCCTAATTACATCCACCACATACCCTCCCCTTTGCCCTGTGATGCAGTCACCAGTGGGGGGCGTCCCACCGCCCGCACAGGTCCCGGCCACACTCAAGGGGAGGCCGGGCCACACACACAGACCACAAGGGGAGGGAATCTTGGGGCCACCTTAGAATTCCGCCTACCGCCACTGGTTCACTTCAGGCCTCACCGTCACCTTGTGCTTTAGTTTGGGGGCCACGTAGAAACACTTAAGCTGTGGCCAAGGATTCATACTTGGTAAAGAAGATCCCATCTATCCGACCAAGCATTGGAATTGAAGGCGCTTTTGAATAAATGAACAAGCAGTTTCATTCAGAAAACAGTGATTAATTCGCTAGTTCATGCATTCATTCCATAAGTAATCAGTGCACCTCTGGGGGCCCCCGGGCTTAGTGTTAAAACATATGAACTCACATGGGTACTGATAATAGTGGGATCTTTTATTGCGAATTTACTTCAACCAGGCAGCTGCTGGCGCATTCCATATATTAGCTCACTTAATCCGCACGATAACCTTGTGAAGGATACACTCACATCACTTCCATTTTTGCAGAGGAATTGAAATCAAGAGAGGCTGTTGAACTTGGCCAAGAGCGTGCAGCTTGAAAGCAGCGAGGCTGAGACAGGGTCCAGGCATTCTGGCTCCAGAGCCCGTACCGTCCCCACTTTCCACTAACAACCTCGCTCACGGGCACAAAACCATTTGGCTCCCCGGTGGGCAGGCTTCTTTCCTCCCTCCATAGCTGCCTTTCTCTGGATTCTCCTTGGACAAACAGGGAAGTCTAGGGGGGGAAGGGCAAGCTTTAGCTCCAGTCATGGGCCACTGCCACAGGGGAAGCAGCCGTGGGTCCCAGGGCCCCAGGGGGCAGAGCTGAGCCATGGACAGGAGGCATTTCGGGGGCCCCCAATGACCGCGTCCTCAGTCCCTGCCAGGAGCCCCTCTGAGGGAAGGCGTCAAAGGGCGGGGGGCTGGAAGTTCTCCACCAGGGTTGGGCATTATCCCCGCTCCATTCAGCCACTGCCCTTCTCATCCACCCAGCAGGTCTGGCCGGTTCTGGAATTTTCTGTGCACCAAAAATGCACATGGCAGCTGTGGGTGGGGCGCCCCTCAGCCCCCGCCTCTTCTGCTAATTTGTCAAGGACACTTTTTTTTTTTGGAGAAGGCAAAGGCTCCGGCAGAGGCTGCTCTGTCTCTCTTCCGCCCAGCGCACCCCACTCCCTGTAGACAGGCCATGCCTGACCCCACAGGATTCATCCAGGTCCCACCTCTGAATCTGCCAGACCTGTGGCCCCACCCCACCCCCCTGGCTGCAGAGATTGTGGCAGGGTGGGCACTGGACAGAAGCTGGGCCAGTCAAATCCTGCCCTTTCGAACGGGACTGGCTGGAGAAAAACCCACTCTGTCCTCACAGTGCCTGGCCCTTCTGGGAGCTGCACAAACCTGGAATAATTTGCTCCTGGTCCTCTGGCCTCTGCTCTGCTGGGAGCTCCCCAAGGGCAGGAAGACCATGTCCTATTCACCCTGTGGGTCCAGCGCAGGGCTTAGTGCCTGCCCCTGGTGGGCGGTTGATTTGATGAATGAATGAATGAATGATGAATGAATGAATGATGTTCTGCTTTCTACAACTTTTGCACCGGTCCCCAATCATTCCTTCCTTTTGGAAGACTGCAGCTTCACTCTCTTTCTTCTTCATTTTCGTTTTAAACTCTCCATTTGTGGAATATCTCAAACCTGAAAATAGTACGAGAAATTTCCACACACCTGCTCCCGGATTCAGTAGTTATCATCATCCTGACGTTCCTTTCCTGTATTTCGTCCCCTCTCTTACTGGGGTAGTAGGGACAGAGGTGTTGGGATATTTAAAAGCAAATCCCAGACATTGAACCATTTCACCCAAAATACTTTAGGATGTATCCTTAACAGTTAAATATTTATTTTCGAATAACAACCTTAATACCACTATCACACTTCACTAAAATAATAATAATAATTTCTTAATATCATATAATATCCAGTCCATGTTCAAAATTCCCCCATTATTTTAAAAACTCTTTTACCATAGGTTTGCTCAAATCCTGCCAAGGTCTGTTCATGCTGAGGTGTCTCAGGCGGGATTTTTTTGGTTGCAAGTGACAGAAACCTAGCTCAAACCAGCGGAAACCAAGAAGGGGGATTTGTTGGCTCCTTAAGGAAGCTGGAAGTGGGAAGTTGAGGGGCCCCCAGGGATTCTGGATGCAGAATCCGATCCAGCCAGGACTGTCTATCTGGCCCTTGCATTGCTCTGCCTGGCTTTATTTTTTTTAGACTGTTCCAGAGAAGGTGGGATCATGACCCAGGCAGTTGCGTGCCTACATTCTTTCAGTTCTGTGATGATGGAAATGTCTATTTCTCCCTGTGGTCTCTTTTGAAAGAGAAGGACTTTGATTGGCTCAGCTTCTGCCTAGTGCCCGCCCCACCACCAATCACTGAGGCTAGGGGGCGCGGCCTGTTGATTGACAGCGCGCCCTACTCCCCAAGGTCTGAGTGAAGGGAGGAGCCTTTTCCCAGTGGGAGGAGCTTTCTGTCACCGAGAGAGAGCAAGGACCAGGTCAAGCGGAAAACGGAGCAGGACCACTAAGATGTTTCTTGATGCTTCTGAGACACAGGTTTCTGCTGTCAGTAGGCCTGGAAAATACCGAACTGGAGATAGTTAAGCTGCCCCTCCCTTCTTTAGAAGGCTGCAGCTCGAGGTGAATGCCTAAGAATGCAAAAGAGAATTTTACATACTTGGTTGATCTTGGAAATCTTATTTTCGTGCATTCTCTAACGAAGGTGGTATTTCTTCTAAGGGGGCAAAAACTGAAAAAAAGGGTGAAAAATCCTACTTTTTATGTGTAAAGCACAGATATACATATAGATCAACAGATACACTGTATACCTGTGATATTAAGATTTCACGAGGGGGGCAGTGAATAGGGGAAAATGTCCAGAAAGACTCCTTTAGTGGAGTGGGGTGGGGGGGAGGTTGAGAAACAATTTTATTTTCCATCTGGGCTTCAGTTTCCTCATTTGTGAGATTGGATAATAATAGTGCCTGATTCAGAGAGTTGTTGCAAGAATCTATGGGCATTTATGAGTCCCTGGTATGGAGGAAGCGTTATGTATGTGGTGGGTTCTACGGTGGGTGTCACTGTTGCTGTTTTGGGAGCATTTTATAAGTGTTTGAAAATTAATGAGCACAGGTCTGGTGTCAGATCAACTGGGTTTAAAAACTTCCTTGAAATGTTTGAATACTGGATTTTCTCATTTGCAAATGAAATGAAAAAGACTTGCCTTGTAGAGTTGCTGTCAAGGTTAAAGGGAATAGAATAGGCAAAGTCCTTGGCACGCAGTAAGCAACTGTATTATTATTCCCTTCCGCAGGTGGGGAAAGGGAGGCCCTGAGCCTTGGAGAGATGTGCTCAGGGAGGTGTAGCCAGCCCCTACTCCGCCAAGTCCAGCCCCTGGGCTCCTGCTGGCCCAGTCTTTGGTCAGTCTCACATTTACTCCCTCCCCCTAGCAAGTCCCACCTTTGTCCTTCACCTCCTGGGGGCATCACAAAGTCACAGAGCCTGCATCCAACCACCCAGCTCAAAGGCCCCGGGAGCTGTGACAGGTGGGACATCTTTGTTTTTGTTATCCTTGTTTTTCATCCCCCCTCCAGACTTAACTTTGCCTTTGTCTGAACAGAACAGAAGCCAGAGAAGGTGCTGCACTTTTTCTCCTCACTTGTCTCTGTGCCAAGCTCTGCCTCTGGGCAATGCAAGCTGTCTGAGCTGTTAACCTTTTCTGCTCGAGGAGATATACACAGGCCCGGGTCTGGGTCTAGGACTCAGGCTTCCAAACACCAGCTCAGGACTCTGTTTTTCTCGGCCTCGATTTTCTGCTTCTGCAGACAGGAGCCTCTGGGTTTAAACCCAGCTAGCTGACTCCATGGCATCTGCCCTTTTGAACAGGGAGGCCATGGATCCTGGACGCTCAAGCTCAATTGCAGAGACGTAAATGCTCTCTTTTTGTCTTCATGCCATCAGCTTTGGCGGTGTGTCACTGTGCAGTCACCTGGGTGTGACCTCTGCCTGTCGGCTAGCTCAGGATCTGGGGGGCGTGGAGGGAGGGTCAGGAATGCTGGCCTGCCACTGGCTGGCCGCTTGCACCCGTCTGGAAATCGAAGGCTCTGCTTGCTTTGGGGGAAACGCTGGGGGTAGAAGAACTTTCCAGTGGCTTCCTGGCTAACCATAACTTTTGCCCCATTGTTCTATGTCTAACCATAGAGTCAGGTCACCAAAGAGTTGGACTGCTTACGATCAAAATCTCATCTTCTTCTATCCTGTACTGAGTGCTTGACCTTGGCCAGGAAATGCAGGCTCTCCAGGCCTCAGTGTCCTCGTCTGCCAGTGAGGACAACGACATTGCCTTCCTAAGAGGCTTGTCATGAGGGTGAAGTGAGTGGATGCATTTAAACCTGGCACATCATGCACACTCAGGAAATGTCAGCCGTGACTAACTGAGTCACAGGGTCCTGCAGGGGAGGGCCCCATGTGCCTCGACCAGTTCCTTCCTCGCCACTTCCCCTCCTGCTCTTCGATGGCTGCCCCCCTGGCCTTTCCTTCCCATGCTGATCCATACCAGCCTTATGCCACTGATAGGGCTTTTGCCCTGAAAAGCCTGGTTTAAACAAAGCCCATCAGCCCTCTTGTCATGGGGATTGACACACCTGGGTTCCTCCTGGGAAATGTTTCCCGGATCTTTGCCACGCAGGCCCCCCAGCTTCTCACTGTCTCAGGGCAGAGGTCACCTCTTCCAGGAGACCCCTGACCACCCCTTGCTCAGTCACTTTCTCTCTCCTGACCCTGTTTTATTCTCTTTGTCATCTTTACCCTGGCTTGAAATTATTTGAGGTATTTACGTCTTTGCTTGTGTGTTTGCTGATCCACCCCAGCAAAATAAACTTCTATTTTGGGGAGCTCCGTCTATAACCGTGAGTGTCTAAAATAGTGGTGGTATACAGTAAGTGATCAATAAGTGACCAGCAAATGAATGGACAGTTGCATGGAATATTGACTTAAATAATACAGTAAAAGCCAGTGTTGGTCCAGCTCTTTTGTATTATGTGCCTGGAATTTTGAGAAGCCTTTGTGTACTTTTAATTCTATGACAGCTCTCGGTCATAGGTACCTTTGTTGACTTTATAGCATAGATAAGGTAACAGTCTCAGAGAGGTAAAGTAACTTCCCCAAGGGCACAGAGCTAGTAAACTAGAGTGGCTCAGAAAGGCTTCCACGCAGGCCTCTCTCAGTGCTTCCTTAGCCCTGCTTATGACTGAAGTCCTAGAACTTCAAGGGAGGCAGAGAGGGTGTGTGTGCAAATCCCCACGAGAACGACAGTGCTAATGTGTCTCATCTAGCTCGCATGCTTTTATTCCTTACTGATCGTATTCACATCCAAAATCGAGTGTGAGCCCTCAGCCTCCCACCCTGGGTGTGTGGGTACCATGTAGGTAGGAGGGACTCTGCTGTGCCTGTTTGTGCAGGCAGGGAAATTGAGGCTCAGAGCAGGACTGTGATCTTTTGGGGTCCCCGGAGCCTGGCTCAGTGTTTCATGTGACGTGTGGTCGTCCCACTTCAGAGTGGCCGCGGCTGAAACCCTGTTCCTCTGGGAGGCATCCCTGAACCAGACTCAGCCAGCTACTGTTCCTACCTCACACCGTCTGTGTGGTCCCCATCCTGCATGTGCCCCAGTGTGTCCCCACTGCTCGCCACTTCGCCGCTTTGTCCAGCTAGACCAGAGTGGTGGCCGCCCAACAGATGGATGAGCAAGGACAGTTTTGCTCCCTCCTCCAGGGGACCTTCGGCATCCTCTGGAGATCACTTTGGAGGATGGGGCAGCTATTAGCATCTGGGGGTGCTGCCAAACACCCAACAAGGCACAGGACAGCCCCCAGCAAAGAAGTGTTTGGTCCAAAATGTCAACTGTGCCAAGGCTGAGAATTTCTGCTCTAGACACAAGGGGCCATGGAGCCCTTGAGCTCTAGCTGGGCCAAATGGAGACACTGGATTTCAAAGACTTAGCGTGGAAAAAAAAAAAAAAAGTAAAATATCCCATTAATAATTTTAAAATATTGACTACATGTAGAATAATATTTTGGCTATATTGGGTTAAACAAAATAGAGGGAGGATATTCACTTTTTCTATTTTTTTGTGATTTTAATAGAAAGTTTTAAATCACAAATACAGTTTGCATTAGGTTTTGAGGAGACAGTGCTGTGCTAGATGGTGCCTGTCATGCAAACAGGGGTCTGCCTGGGTTTGCTCATTGTTAGGAATTCATTGCTAAGCTGAGTCTTCAGGCACGGTGGGTGCTCAGGAGACAGTTGTGGAGGGAGGGAGGGAGGGAGGGAGGAAGAGAGGGATGGAGGGAGGGAGGGAGGGTTCTGATAAGACCTTAAGGATGCATTGGTGAGCCCAGAACCCTCCCTCCAAGTCCTGTTTTAAAGCAGCAGCCAAGGAGAGCCCTTTCTTTCTAGAAGATGCCCGCCCCCCCCCCCCCCCCCCCCCACTGTCCCCGATTCTCTGGCCAGGCCCTCTGGGTCTTCTTGCCATGTCTCCTCTCACTCCACCTGGCTGAGAATGATCTAGGGTAACTCACTCAATCCCTTGTTTTGGAGCTTCTCCCCTTGCAACCTGTCCCCACCTTCGTCCTCATCAGCAGTAAAGGTCAGTTAGATTTTTAAATCTCACTATCCGGGCCTGGATCCGCTGGGATATAAATCCAGACAACAGGGAAGCAGTCCCAGGCTTTCTGTGACCTTAATTATCTTTAGCAAATGGATTGATCATCCCCACAGGAAAAAGGGATGAGCCCCAGAACACATATTTGGAAACCTCTGTCCTGTCCTGACAATGGGCTTTCTGAGAATACGGCTGATTCTTCATCATTACACAACAGAGGGAGGATTGAGCAAGTGTCGGCCACAGTGAACACCAGCTGGATTTGACCAGATTTTGTCTTGAATATTAAAAACAGGTCACTTTTCTTCTCAGCCCTCTAAAAGACACGGGTTGGCTGGGCATGGCTTCCAGGGCAGGAGCGATTGTAGGTGGCCCTAGAGGATGTCTAGAGGGGACCTGTTTTAACCGTAAACCTGGCCTTTGGACTCCCCAAGTAGCCGTGCGATTGTCCACACCGAGCAGCCTGGCTCGGGGAATGCAATTCACAGACATGAATGATGAGTTCGCTTTAGTGTAAATGCTCCTGGGATTTCTTTCCTTTTAAAAGAAGTCTGATTGTGATAGTCACATGTTTATGGTACTGAAATTGCCAAATGCAGGAAAACACACCCACGAAATACAACCCAGAATCTCATCACCCAGTGAGTATCACCGCAAACAGTAGACTTCGTTTGTACATCCTGTTCATCGTTGATTGTGTACAGTATTGTACAATATTGCTCTCAAAGTGCCAATGCCGTTTTAGACTTTTTTTTTTGCTTTCTATCAAGAACGTTCTACCTTCTCATTCCATAGTCAACATCACTTTGAACAATTTCACAGCTCCTCACCAACGCTTATTTAGACAATTCTCCATCGTTGGGTATTTAGGCTGATTCCAGCTTTTTGCTATTGTAAATAGGTCTACAGTGGACATCCTTGTACCTGAATCTTTGCACACATCTCTGATTATTTCCCTAGGGTAAATTCCTAGAAGTAAAATTACTGCTGAAATGCTTCACACATATTAAGACTTTTGATAAGTACCGTCACGTTAGTCTAGAAAGTTTATGGCAAATGACGTTTCCGACAGCAGCATGTGGTCTAATCTCTGGAGCCTCCCCGCCCTAGGCAGCCCTGGCTGGTAGATGTCAACTAAAAAAAAAAAAAAAATGTATATATATATATATATATACACACACACACACACACACACACACACACACATATATATGCTGTATATATATGTATATCTATAAATCTACCTCCTGGTGAAGACCCCTATTAACAATTTGGTGGCTATTTCTTCCAGATTGTTTTCTTGAGCCTACGTATTCATGTATGTGTATATGTTTTTCAGAACTGGAATGACGTAAGCAGATTGCTTTGTACCAATTTTCAAATTGCACCGTGAATTGTCATTATCTGTATGAAGCATTATTCTTTTCCATGACTCTGCAACATCATGCTGCAAGTCTATACTGCTGTGTACCTCGCTGCTTCCTTAATGCTGAATGCACAGGCTGCTTCCAACTTTTCCTGTACACAGGGCATGGGAACACATTTCTTGCCCATAGTTTCTAAGTAATCCCTTAGAAATGGAAAATGCTAGGGTGCCTGGGTGGTTCCGTCAGTTAAGCATCTGCCTTTGGCTCAAGTCATGATCCCAGGGTCCTGGGATCGAGCCCCGAGTCGGGTTCCTTGCTCCCTTGTTGGGTTCCTTGCTCCATGGGGAGCCTGCTTCTCCCTCTGCCTCTCTCTCTCTCTGTCTCTCATGCATAAATAAATAAAATCTTAAAAAAAAAAAAGGAATGGAAAATGCTAGAACAGAAAAAAGAAAAGCACACCTTAAGGGTTTTAATTGATATTACAATACTCCAAGAGCCAGGGAGTGTGTTGTTTCTCTCATCCTTGGGAACACTGTGTGTTTCCCTTCTTTTTAAATATTGCTACCCTGCAAGGCATGAAGAGTTCTCGCCTTAGAGTTTCTAGGTCCACTGCTTTGATTACTAATGGATTTAAATATTTCTCTTAAGCTCATTGCCCGTTTGCATCTCCACTTTAGTGATGTGTCTCTCATTTTTCTTTAGCTACTTTTATTGATCTGTAAGACCTTTATATATTTTAAGAGTCTGGATACTTTCTCATATGTGTTGGATATATTTTTCCTAGTTGTGATGTGTCTTTTAGTTTTATTTGTTGTGGTTTTTGATGTCCAAGAGTTTTTGGTGTTTATGGTGACCTGTTTTTTTTGTTTTGTTTTGTTTTGTTTTTTCCTTTGTGGTGCCTGCCCTCATCAGCCTAGAACAACCTAGAAAAGGGGGACTGATTTTTAGGGCTCACTGCCACCGTGTACTGTTGGACAGGCGCCCAGTGTGGACTGATGACTTTATACATGGTGGGTGAACACACAGCCTTTTGACCTTGGAGGAGCTGTTGGCCACGTGGCCCAGGCAGTCAGGTCTTCTGTTTTTCCTTCCTTTTTTTAGGACTTTGTTCCTAACTAATCCTGTAGCAGAAAGAAGACCGGGCAGAGAGTTAGGGCTGCTTACTCACTGTGGAGCCTCGGTTTCCTTATTTGTAAAATGAAGGAATGATCAGGATATTCCCCTCTTGCCCCTACCTAACCATGACCTATGACTTTAAATAGGGCCTAAAAATCACTCCCCAGGGAAGCCCTCTCTAGGCATAGAAGGCCAGACATTCCAAAGAAAGACAAAAAGATTCCTTCTACCTTATAAATATAAAAAATTCCTGGATGTCAGGGAAACACCACAAATAAAATCAAAGGAGAAAGAAGAAATGAGGAAACATATTTTCAACAATTGACTCATTTATCTCCCCCATCTAGCCAAAGGGGAGATCATTCCTGCCCTCCCTCTGGGAGAGCCTCTGGGAGAGCCTCTGGGAGGCAGGGAGCTGGGGGAGGCGCTCAGTCCAGGCTTTTTGTTTCTGGAATGAATGAGCAAATGAAGGAATGATGAATGTGCATCCTAGCCAGTGTGGGTGCCTTCCTTGTAAAATTAAGAGGAGACTGAATGCTGACCTAGAAAGGAAGTGACTTCTCTTGTGTTGGTTACTGTGGGCTTGTTCACCATAGAACCTTCCATCCCCCCTCTGAGCTCATCTGAAAAATGGGTTTAGAAGTGTTCACGCCCTCTACCCAGGCTTCCTCCCTGCAAGGGGTGTCACTGGGGATGAATCAGAGCAGAGGCATTGGCCTGACCATTGTTTTGACAAAATAGACATTATTAAACAGATGATTTATTTATTTTATTCTCATCCTTTGTACCTACATCTCCAGGAGAGCTTTGTTCATAGGTGTGGGCAAGAAAGGAACTTTCTGCAAAGTCAGAAGCTGGTCATGGGGAGAAAATTAGGGTATTATAGGGATGTCTACTGACCTCCAGGCCTGAGAAAGTCTTGGCTTGCAGCATGGACGATTGGGTTAGACATCAAGAGGGACATCCTGGTTAGTGAGGTTGTGTAGCAGAGGAAGGAGCGAAGGAGGAGGATCGTAGGACCTCTTTCCCTGTGAGTGAGAGCTGGTTTGCGGGGAGGTGCTCCTGTGCCTTTGGATGAGACCCTCTGGCCACATTCCCAGAAGCCTGGGTAGCAGTGTGGAAGCAAAGCACAGCTTTGCTGGAAGGATCCTGAGGGAAAATTCAGTGCCTCCCTCCCATGTGCAGGTGGAGAAACCAAGGTGGGACCATGCAGCAAAGATTACCAAGGGTCTCCCATGTGCCTGGCCCGTCTCGAGCCCTGGGGGGACACCCGTGGGTGAGGCCAGATGACCAGCAAGCAAGGTCTCGAACACAGAGTTCAGCGTGGAGGTGTGACCGGGCTGGATGGGGCAGGAAGTGACGGGGAGGAGAGCGGTGGGAAGGAGTGCCCCGGGATCACGTCTCTGAGGTGGGCTCATGCGGGATGCAGTGGCGGGATGCAGTGACTCAGCAGGACCACGTGGAGATACATTCAGGGTCTGGTTTCCTGACCCCTAGTCAAGGGCCCCTCCGGGGCTTTTGGGGGGCAAATAGCAGAAAACCCAATTCAGAAAGGCTTGCGCCCAAAGGGAATGTATTGTCTGAAAAATCTGAGGGTAGACTTGTTTCAGGAATGTCTTGATCCAGGTTCTCGAACAGTGTCACCAAGCCCTACCTTCTCTTCATGTGTCTGCCTCTTCCATGGGGGGTTTTGATTCTCAGGCTCCTGTGGGAGCAAGATGACCTCCAGCATCTCTAGGCACACACACATGCTCCGAGGGTCAAGCTCAGCAGGGCAGGGAGCTGCTTCTTCCCCAGTGGCTTTAAAGAAAGTCCTGGCCAAATTCGGGTCATGGACTCATTTCTGAACCAGTTGCAAAATGGCTCAAGTACCGGCCATGCTCGGGTCCCAGGCCCACCCGGGAGCGCTAGACTGAAAGGAGGGACTGCAGCTTCCCAGGTGACTTCTGAGCACCATTGGCCAGAGGAGGATGGATTCAGGCTGGCCCCAACCCAACCATGACCTGGACGTCTTCCCACCTCTCCATGCTGTATCCCCATCAACCACTTCCCAGGCTTTATTAGGCACCTACTCTATGCTTCTGTCTCTGTTTCTTACATAGCTTAGCCTTCAAGGTACAGGCTTGTTTTAATCCTCCAGGATCGTACGACCTAATTGAGGAAACAAATCCTCTATCCTTATTTTCATCCTGTCTTTTTGTGGTTTCCTAATGACATGAGTTTTCTGTCATCAAAGGGAAGGATGTCCGTGGGATGGAGGAGTCAAGGCGGGCTCCGGAATGAGGAAAACTTCCAGTGCATTTCAAAGGGGGGTTGTATCAGGAAGGGTCCATGGAGGGTAGAATATGACCATGCACGCAGGATGCTGGACATAGCAGACTGCACACACAGCCATGTGATTATGGTTTTGGGGGATGCAGAGTTAGAATTTGGGTCGTTCTTAGATCACTGGCGGTTTGCAAGATTACAAGGTGGGACACAGGCAAATGTGTATTTTAGTAGTCAGGTATTTATTCCGAATTTGTCTTAGAAACAAGTATATTATTACCTTATCAGATCTGGCTAATATAGTTAGGGATAAAGCTAAGATTAACCCAGAAAAGGGTGGGGGAAGGAGAGGAGGCAATTTAAAAGAAAATCTAAATGCAGGTGGCTTGCAGGAATGGCAACAGGGTTGTTATGAGCAGCAAAGTTTAGGAGATGCTGGTGGAGAGCCTGGGGTCCAGGCTCATGCAGACTTGGACTCGTGTCCCACCATACACACAGTGAAACTCTGGGCATGTGGCTTCACTCTTCTGGACCTCAGGTTTCTCACCTGTAAAATGGGGCTGAGATCGGGACCAACTCCACGGAGGATTTCTGGGAATCCCTGAGACAGAGAGTGTATGGGGAGCCCTTAGCGTGGTATCTGGTGCAGGTGAGCGTGCACTCAGTTATTCATAACCTGTATTATTTGCACAGGAAAGGAGGGAAAGGTGTTTCTGCAGCAGGCACAGCAGAGTGAAAGCCCAGAGGTGGGAAGGACCTTGGCAGGGTGAGGGCTGCCGTTGGGGTGGGATCCTGAGCAAGAACAGCAGGGGTAGTGTTGGGTTCAGGCAGGGAGGACGCCCCAGAGGGGGAAGAAGATTCCTCTGGAGGGAGATGCACTGCTTCCTCCCCAGTCCCTTTTCCCTCTGCTGACCTCCAAGCCCGTCCTCCCTCCTTGCGTGGAGAGCTGTCTGCAGACAGATTCCGGAGAGCTGGGCTGTGCTCCACAGAATTAATCTATGTTGTTTATCTTTTAGACACCATTAACCACAAATTAGCTGATTCTTTTGTGGCTATAAATTAATAGATTCCATTAGTAACCAGTCAATTACAGGATGATTACTTTTTCTCTGGAACCTAGAGGTGTTTGTTTTTTTTTTTTTTTTTTTATAGCTATTTGAGAGCGTTTGATTCTGTCCTCTTGTCACTCCCAGCTCCTTCCCGGGTTCTTGGTTCATTGGGCAAGATCTTCCAAATGGACTAGGGAGGCTGAGGGTGGGTGGTGTGGACTCCTCGGGTAATGAGGTTATAAACAGTGGCCTGTTGTTTGCTTTGCAGAAATAAAACCAACTGGAGGTTTATTTTCAAGAGAATTTCTATTTCCAACACAAACCAAACAGGGGTTTCCATCTCCCTTTATTCTGGTATCTGCCTTAAACACATCCCATTTGTTTTTTCTTCCATATCTTTCCTACTTCTAGGGCCTCATCCCGGTAAACCCCTGATAACCTCTACTTTCCACCTATCCATCCATCCATCCTTCCTTCCATTCATCCATCCCACTATCCCTCCATCTCTCCTTCCTTCCTTCCTCCTTCCCTTCCTTCCTCCCATCCATCCATCCATCATCCCCGCATCCCACATCCATCCATCCTTCCTTCCACCCATCCATCCATCTCTCCTCCCCCACCTTCCTCCATCCCATCCATCCATCCATCCACCCACCCACTCATCCATCCCACCATCCCACCATCCATCCATCCATCCATCCGTCCATCCATCCATCATCCATCCTCTTTCTATCTAGATACATCCTTCTATTTTTGGCTGGAGTTGCCTAGAGGGACACCGATTCCACTGTATCCAGCTGCCAAGTCTTTAAGCATTCAGGTAGTGAGATGGGGTGTTTTTGGAACCCGTATCTGTAAACCTACTGACCTTGGGGGGTAGGCAGGTAACTTAGGTAACTAAAAGCAAAAGAGAGACCCAGTGTTCCAGTGAATGAGGGGCTGCAAGCCACTCCGAAGGCCTTCTAATTCAAATTAGAAACAAAACAAAACACCTTTAGACCTTGGGTTTGTGACATTTGCTGTCTCATCCAGAATTCTTTTTTTTTTTTTTTAATTTTATTTATTTATTTGAGAGAGAGAGAACACATGAGAGGGGATAGGGTCAGAGGACGAAGCAGGCTCCCCACCGAGCAGGGAGCCCGATGCAGGACTCGATCCCGGGACTCCAGGATCATGACCTGAGCCGAAGGCAGTCGCTTAACCAACTGAGCCACCCAGGCGCCCCTCATCCAGAATTCTTTGACTGCAAACAATGACAGCTGACTCTTGCAGTAGGCTGACTAATGGTTCCTGAAAATGTCCTTTAAGTGTTGGCTAAAATGTCACTTCCTCCTGGAAGCTTCCCCTGATTCCTTAGATCTGGTCAGATACTCCTATTCTATGCTTTCCTAGCACCCTGTATCTCTCCTTTGTACCTTTATCACAACTACACTTTATTCATTCACTGGTGTAATTAATTGTGGCCATCCGATTGTTTCTTGGGGCTGGGAGTTTAGTGAGTTTAATGAGTTCATGCCTGTTTCCCCCGCCCCCAGTAGTGCCTGGCACACAGTAGGCCCTCAGTAATTATTTGTTGACTTGCTAACTGCTGCCAGATAATTCTTCCCAGGGAGCGGAGGGGCCCTGACCCTGTCTGGCCCTGGACCATCCTTGCCTCCTGGGGGGAAGGACAGGCTCCTTTGGCCATCTGTCTCCCCGGTAGTGGCTGGCTCTGTTCTGGCACGTTTTCTACCCAGCCTGGGTTTCTGGAACAGGTCCACTGCAGTTTCAATTGCACCTCTGTCACAGCGGGTTGATAAGGAGAGGAAGCTGTGTGCTCCCAGCCGATCTGTATGCAGGGCAGTTCTGAGATACGGCACCGGGAACACAGCTGCTCCTGGCGGGCTGCCCTTGGGCTCTGGGAGGATTGCGGTCCCGAGGTTCCCCAGGACAGAGGGCTCGGGCCCCCGCCTCCGCATCCCCTCACTCCTACCTGCCAAGTGGGACTTCTGGGTGTCCTTATTGTGCCCATTTATCGGTCAGGCTTTACAGTTGTTCCCCGTGAGCCTGAAAGTATCACCATGTTTCCACTCTGTGCATCTTTGCTGAACACCTACTACTGCATGGTGCTGCAGGTGCAGGGCCGAACAAAGCTCGGAGGTGGGCTTTGCTCACTTGGGGGCTGCAGTCCGGTTTGGGAGATAGACAGAGGTATTAGTCACGACACAAAGAAATACAATGACAACTCCCACAATCCTAGGAAAGAGGAGAAACTGGAGGGGCTGGGAGTCTAACAGAAGGGCCCGACCTAGCAGAAGGGGGGTTAGAACGGGCTCCCTGGAGGCTATGATTGCTGAGTGCAGAGAGGAAGGAGAACAGGAGTCAAACAGGGGCAGGGGCTGGGATGGCGTGTTCCAGGCAGTGGGACCATGTGGCAAAGACACTGATGGGTGCCTGACAGGCTCAGGGGACTAGTTTCCTGGGCTGCTGTAACAAATTCCTACCACCTTGCTACTTTCAAGTCAGACACATTTATTCTCTCCTGGTTCTGCAGGCCAGAAGTCCAAAATCAAGGTGTCAGGACGGCTGTGCTTCTTCTGAAGGCTCTGGGGGAGCATCCTTCCTTGCCCTTCTGGCTTCCTATGGTTGCTGGCCATTCTTGGCATTCCCTGGCTTGTAGACACGGCACTCTGGTCTCTGCCTCCGTCTTCATGTGCCCCTCTCCCCTGTGTGTCTCTGAGTCTCAGATGTCTCTCTTCTTTCTCTTGCAAAGACACAAGTCATTGGATTCAGGGCCCTACCTAAATCTAGGATGGTCTCATCTTGAGATCTTTAACTTCATTATACCTGCAACGACCCTTTCTCCAAATAAGGTCACGTTTGCAGGTCCGGGGAGTAGGACTTGCTGATACCTTTCTGGAGGACACCGGGCAACTTAGGACACCGAGTTCCAGGAATTGAAAGAAGACCTATGTGCATGGAGCATAAGGACCTGGGTCCCGGTGTGGGCTGGGCCAGATCTCGAAGGCGCGAGGCCATGGAGAGAGGACAGGGAGCCGCGGAAAGGCTTCCAGGGGGAAAGTGGCAGGTCTGGGGGGGAAGTCTCAAGTTCAGTTTTGAACCTGTTGAGTTTGAGGTGCCTGTGGTTGACTGCTCCCAAAAATGGCCCCCTTTGTCTTGGGCCATACCACTCAGAATGCGCCCGATCTCGTCTGATCTCAGAAGCAAAAATGGCCTCATTTCTTGCCCTTCCAGTGTGCACGCCCTTTTGCAATGTGAGCTTACAGCTCCTCTGTTGAGGGGAGGAGCTGATTTCCACATCCCTGGGCTGGCCTTGTGACACGTTTCGCCTCTGGGATGCACCAGAAGGGACACCTTCCTGGTTTCCAGCCCAGAGTCCTTGCATATTCGTGCTCGTTTTCCTACCACTCTCCACAGCCTCTGAGTGAACAGGCCTGGGCCAGCCTTTCGGGTAATGACAGAACACGTGGAACAGGATGAGTCATCCTAGCCGAGCCCATCCTGGACCAGCCAGCTGACCTCAGCCAAGATCAAAGGAACCATCCAGCTGATTCCAGCCTAGGTTGATGAGCTGTAGAACTGCGAGCTGCCTAAATGGCTTTTAGAAAAAACCCATTGTTAAATTTGGGTTTGTTTATCATGTGGCCATCGCCGACACATTATCTTGAGTCCACCGAATAAAGATGAGAGGAAGCAATTAGGATTCAAGGACCGAACTCAGATTAGAGGTTTGGGTGGGAGAAAATAGATTTGTGAGTTTTCTGGGTAGAGGAAACGAAGTTTGTGAAGGAGACAGAGTTTGCCAAGTAGTGGGTGAGGTAGGAGGAAAACCAGAAGCCACAGAAAGAAGCTGTTAGTGGTGTCAGGTGCTGCCGATAGTTTAACAAGGTCTGCCTGGTGAGATGGAGACCAGGATGAGCAAGGAACAGCATGAGGACACTGGATGGAAGCATGGCTGGAGGTGGCTCAGAGGAAGGGGGGGTACAGACTGTCTCTCACCAATTAGAGTGGGGCCAGAGCCTGACTCTGGGAAGCTCTCCACTATCTATCTACAATTTGTATACCCTTTTTGAGAGTATAGATTTTTGATTGCACACATGTTGTGATTGCAAAAATAGCCACAGATTCTTCCCATTGTTGTATTTGTACCCCTTTGCAGTGTGAGTTTGCAGTAGCTTCCTTCAAGAGGTGTTCATCCCATGCATCTGGGCGGAACACATGACTCGCTTTGGCTGATGGGACAGTGACACACACGACTGCAGCAGAGGCTTGTAGAGTGTGTACACACGGAGCTTCTTGCTACCACTCTCACGGGAAGAAGCCAAGACTAGCCTGCTGGGTAATGAGAGACAGATCACCCAGTCGTCCCTGCTTCGCTTGAGCCAACAGCCAGCCAGCCCAGGAGCAGAGCCACTTAGCTGACTGGCAGAAAACTACTGAAGAGTGGATGAGTCCAGCTAAGCTCAGCAGAACTTTCCAGCAGAGCCTGGCCCAGGACGCTGGCCCTCCGAACCATGGGCTAGATAAGCAGTTGTTATTTAAGCCACAATTTCTTATCTATAACATAAGGATAGAAATAGTATCTTCTTACTAGTGTTGTATAGATTAGTTGAGATATCTAAAGCTCTGAGAACAATGTTTGGTGAACAGTAAACGCTCAATAAATCTTCTTCTTCATCATCATCATCATCGTCTCTTTCTTCTTTCAGAGTATTTCCAGGTGTTGACACATCTCCGTTTGTAGCATCTGCTTGTACATTTTTTTTTTAAAGATTTTATTTATTTATTTGAGACAGAGAGAATGAGAGAGAGAGAGCACATGAGAGGGGGGAGGGTCAGAGGGAGAAGCAGGCTCCCTGCCGAGCAGGGAGCCCGATGCGGGACTCGATCCAGGGACTCCAGGATCATGACCTGAGCCGAAAGCAGTCGCTTAACCAACTGAGCCACCCAGGCGCCCTGCTTGTACATTTTATTGTCTATAGATTTTATTATCTTTTGCCACCTTAAAAATCTTTTCTGGCTGGGGAGAGATGCCCCCCTTGGCCTAGCCAACTTTTATCTTATTTATTTTTATTTTTTTTTTAAGTTTTATTTATTTAAGTAATCTCTGCACCCAACGTGGGGCTCAAATTCATGACCCTAAGATCAAGAGTTGCCTGCTCTTCCGGCAGAGCCAGCCAGGTGCCCCATGGGCTAGCCAGCTCTTAGAGAGCAAAGCCTGCCCTCCTCAAGAGCATGCTTTGATAAGCCAACAAACCAATCCTGGGGCCCTACCTCCTCAATCTGGTTCCTGCACCCCAGGAGGCAATATTCTCCTTTTTTAATTATCCCAGGGTCAGGTACCAGGCCTTCAGAGACCACTCTGATAGCTCAGAACCTGCCCGAATTATTCGAACTGGCCAGTCCTAAGCTGCTTGCCCTGCCCTGGCCTGCCTTTCCTGTGGAAACCCCAGTAGAGGTCATGGCCTAGGCACTCCCCTGGCTCCTGACCACCCTGGTGCTTCTCCATGGGGCCCTGACTGGCATGGTGCACCATGCTTCCTGTCTTGAGAGCTTGGGAGTATAAGATATTTTGTTTTCCTGAGGCTTTCTTCTGTTTCCTCTCGTGGCTGCACCTGACTGACCATTTCACAGGAGAATACAAAACGCTGCTGTGGATGGACATTTAGATTATCTGTGGCTGTTTGCTGTGAACAGCCTTGTACTTGCTTCTTTGGATGTTTGTGCAAGTCTCCAGTGTGGGTATGCACTCCTGGGGGGGAGGGGAGCTCTTGCGACCAGGGGCAGGCCACCCGTCTCCCAGTGGGGTGAGTACTGAGTTTATTCAACATTGAGAAAATCAAATCAGAAAAGAAAAAAAATAAAGGAAAGAGAAAAATTCTTTCAGCCATATTCAATATAGGAAAAACAAGTATTTGCTTTCCCTGTGGATTTGCTGGTCAGTTGTGCGATTTCAATAGTGCTCTATGCTTTGGGCCGACCTTTTTGGTGGAAGGGAAATTTTCCACGTGGCCACTAGGATTGAGTGTAGAGAAAGCCAACTGCTGGATGTCCCAATGTGGTATCACATTCTGAAGTCTTTTTGTAGAGTTTTCGAGTTGATTCGCCGACTGCCACTCACAGCTTTCTTTTTGCCCATAGTGACACTGTGGGACACCGTGGGTCCCAGGAGAGAGTAGAACTGTGGGGACCACTCTGGCATTTAGGCTTATTTCTCCCTGGCTGTGTCTCTTGCTACAAAAAAAAAAAAAAAAAAAAAAAAAGGAAAAAAGAGAGACAGAGAGAGAAAGGAAAGGGAAAAAAAAAAAAAAAAAAGCCTGGTCATTTTCTCTCTTTGGTTACAAACATCTTTCATTTCTCCAGAAACAAATGAAAACACATCGCCATGTAATGATGTTTACCGAAAAAAAAAAAATCCCTGCGTAAAACCAACAGACACAATCTGGATAAAATAGATCATTCAGCGGCTTCTTTGCAAACTCTGCACCTCGCTCCTTGCCAACAGCCTGCACACTTTGAGCCCCTTGGCATTTTATTTGCTTTCCTTTCTTGAAAGCGTACGAGTGGGGAGGGGCATGTCCACAGTCGTGCCGGGTGAATAGCGAGGGGACATTCCCCGAATAGCTCATCAGAGCATCCATCAGGAGAGGTTTTTCCCCCTCGGCTCATGGCAGCGAATCAAATATTTAAATGTGATTTTTAGACTTACAGGCACATGAAGAGATTTGTTTGGCCAAGGAGGGGTGAGTTAGAAAGCTGCTCCAGCAAGGCGAAGAATTTTCTGCTGCCAGGATGAGGCTAACTCACCTGCAACATGTTCTACTTGTAAATGTAATGCCCCCCCCAGCCCGACGTTTTCCCCAAGGAAAAGATTCCATTGGCCAGACCCTTTGTTGGGGGGCTGGGACAGACCCCAGCAGTGGGTCTGGGGGGCTGTGGTCCCCTGGGCAACAGGCCCTGTGCCCTGACAGCACCTGCCTCCCCCAGGATGGTCGGCCCCCCTTGGCAGCTTTTTGAGTTGAGTGCTGACAGCTTCGATTTGCAACCAAGGGGGGCGGGAAATCAGGAGTGATTCATCCGTCTGCTCAGCACAGTGGCAAAGGGATTGACAGGGCCTTCAGTCCACTCTGGTGACTGGGCTGCAGAAGGAAATGCTAACAGGAGCCGACAGCTGGGGGCTGGGGGGTTGCACAGGGGCCCTGGGAGACAATGGCCTGGAGAGGGTCAGATGAGGGCAGTCAAGTGGATTCAGGCAAGATGCAAGAAGGTGCCACGGCCAAAATATTCTCTTGGGAGCCGAGCCCTTGCCTCCCCTGGGTCCAGGGTCCCACGAGCCGCTCGCCCCCAGTGCAGGCTTTAAACGGCCGCTGGTAACCCCAGCGGGATTTGCAGGGGTGCCCAGATGGACATTTTTCATTTAGAAAAATGCATAGTAGTGAAAGCACCATTAGGACTCCAAAGCCGTGATTTCAAGCGCTAAATTTTTTCTAACAGAAATCACAATAATCCCTAGTTGTGAAGACTTTGCTGCAAGCCGGTATATTGCTAAGTGAGAAGTAGGCGTGTGTGCTTGTATCCATGTATGCAAGCGTGGGTGTTCACACGCACGTGCACACACACACACACACCTATACATATATTTAAGACTTGAGAGCACTTTGGGGCACCTGGGTGGCTCAGTCGGTTGAGAGTCCGACTCTTGATCTCTGCTGCAGTCTTGATCTCAGCGTCCTGAGTTCAGGCCGCACGTTGGGCTCCATGCTGGGAGCGCAGCCTACTTAAAAAAGAAAAAAGAAGACTTGAGAGTCCTTTGAAAATTTACCAGCATCCCCACGTTATGGATGAGGAAACTAATACCAAAACCCCCAGTTGTTGGTGTTTATAACCCCATAACAATAAATTCAGCTTCTTGCGCCCTACAAACGCCATCCCTGGACGTGCTCAGTGGGGAAACCTGTTGATTAATAGCTCCTTTTTCTTGGGCCCTGTCTGTGATCTTGCTTATCGAAATCCTGCTCATCCAAGTCGAGCTCACAGGCCCTCTTCCAGAAAAGCCTGCTTTTCTACATTTAGAAAATAATGATGTGGGTAAAATCCAGGCAACTTGATCAGTCATGGCTTAGAAAACATCTCCCCCTTCGTGGGGTCAGTGTTCAGGCAACCACGTTGTCATTAATGTGTGAAATGTCAGGCAAGGTGTCAGCCGTGGGGACAGTCCCTGCTCCCCAGATGCGCTCCTTAAAACATTCCAATCCTGGTGGCCAGGCTCTATTCAGGACAAAGACTGTTTTCCTTCTCTTCCTTTGGGGTTAACAATTGGCCCATTCACAACCCAGGCCTGTCTGGGAGCCCTGAAAACAGGTCTGCACAACACACACACACACACACACAGATGTGCACACCCACCCACCCACAAACACGTATACACACTCCCCCACAAACACATGTACATACCCCCGCACATGGGCACCCACCTCACAAACATTGTAGACACACTCACACACCCCCTCACTTGCACACGTGGGCCTCCACACATGCACACATACCCTCCAAGTGATGACCACATGTGGGTATTTAGAGTCCATGGTCAAGGCCGAGGAGTCGTGGTAGGATTGCACGAGGGGCAGGATGAGTTTTAGCAACCGCTAATCTTTGGGTCACCTGAATTTAAATAAATTCATCAAAAAGCCTCTGCTGGGGACCAGGCTGCCTGGGGAGACCTGGGGGGGTAGGGGACCAAAGTAGGAGAGAAGCCTCTGATGAGGTGAGGGGGGCAGAGACTGGTGGCGATCAGGACCCACGTCTCCCAGCGGCTCACCACTGTGCCTCTGCAGGGCCCAGCAGCAACCCCCGCACATAGTAGGCCCTCAGTGCTCGGGTGTTGAAGAGCTTGCGGTGACCCTGCAGAACGAGAGGCGAGTATGGAGAACACGGGGCCCACAGCTCCTCAGGAGGAGCGCATCTCGGTGGGAAACTCCAGGTTGGTCGGCAGCATTCCCCGGCTCTCTCCCCACCCCGGCTCTCCCCACGGGCTCTCCTCACTGTTCCTTGGTTCCACAGCGTGAGCCTCTCCTCCGAGCCAGGCTCTGTGCGCCGGTGACAGCAGGCCGGCTTCCTGCACCTGTGACATCCAGCTGGCGTCCACGAGAGACGGGCATTGAACCAGAGAACACTGGGGATGAGTGTGAGGGTCACGTCCGCTGTGTGAGGGCGCATGGTGGAGCCCACTCTAGGGGGGTCAGAGATGCCTTCCCTGGGGATGGACAGCCTCAGGGGAGCCTCAGTCCCACCCGATGCCCTACTGAGATGTCCGTGGGCCCTAGGAGCTGATATCTGTCCCGAGTCCCTGCACGGAGTAGCTGCTGAATTAAATGAGCTGAATCAGAGAAGGAGCATGCAGTCCCCACCAGTCATCGGGGACTGCAGCCCCTCAGGCCTGCAGGGCGTGGGTGGGGGGTGCGCTCCCCCGTTCTGCGGGACCTGCTCTCCAAGCCTCCTGCAGAGCCTGTCCATGGGCCATTGTGGGGAGGTCTGTGGGGGGAGGGGCGGGAGGCGGGGGGCCTGTAGGCGTGAGATCTTCGGTTCCCTGCAGATGCTTCTCTGCCCATCTCACAAACCTTCCCTCTGTGGAGTACCTTGTTTGCTGAAAAAGCATTCTTTCCTCACTTTATGGCTGGTAGGTGTCATCTGCAATCACTTCTGGGGGCTGGTCTGGAGGGAGGGGGGGGATGAAAAGAGCCCCTCCCTCTTGGGTCTCCAGCCGCCTCCCCTGCCCCCGCTCTAAGGGGCAGTAAGTCGGAAATGAGATATAAAAGTTGAGAAGTCCACCAGGTTAAAAAGGGGGACGTGTCTCTACTTGCCACTCAGTCTCTGCCTTTCCAAGTGCAATCACCTTTCAAATGGGGCTGCACCTGCCACTGTCCTTCTCCCTGGGGAAAGTGGGGCACCCCTGGTCCTGACCCCCTCCCCCGCATACACCTGCACCACACCTCATCCTCCCACACCCGAGCTCTGTGTCTTCGTGTGTACTTAAGGCATGGAATTCACACACTGGGCAAAAATGCATTGTTTGACCCCATGCGTGTACCTGGCTTCTTGCTAAAGCCCAGATCCGAGATCATTTCCATGGAAAGAAGATCCACTCTGACTGTAGAATCATTTGTTCACTTATTAATTCATTCACTGAATTTGGATTTGCTGCTGACACCATGTGGGTCACTGGGCCAAGCTAGAGATTAAGAACAGTGAGGTGAGTAAATCGGACACCCACCCAGCTTGCCAAGGGAGAGAGAGGAGGTGTTAGACAAAGAACAGCAGGGATCAGGGCACTCACTGCGTGCCAGGCACACAGTGCTTTATCTCTGGCACCTCATTTAATTTTTGTGAAAACCCAATCTGGTAGCTTGATTTCTATTATTTCCATTTAGGAAACTGAGGCAGGGGAGGTGGAGTGACTTGTCCAAGGTCATGCAGCTCATAAGTAGCAGGGCCTGGATTTGAACCCCGGATTCCTGGTTCCAGAGGCCACACCTGTAACCAGGACCCTGTACACCCCTGCGATATGTTCTTACTGTGAGAAGGCTGTGAGAGTGGCAGGTGATGCTCTGGGTGATTCTGGAAGGGGGACCTGGTTTAGGCTGGAAGTCAGTAAGAGTGTCTCAGGAGATGCCCTTGATACTGTACTTGGGAAGATGGGGAGGAATCAGAATGGGAAGTATATTCCAGGAAGAGGGAGCAGCAGATGCCAAGGTCCTGAGGCAGCAAGAACTTGGCATATTGAAGGAATACAAGAAGGTCCCTGTGGCTGGAGTCCAGCACACAAAGCATGTCCCTTTCTTTAGCAGACACTACAATCATGCACCTGTCTTCCACCTGACCAATAGCACCCCACAGGGGAGGCTGTGCTTCAGCGGAGACAAGTTCCAACTCTGAGGTTTTCCCAAATATGTGGTCCCACGTGTTCTTCCAGTACCTTGCTGCTCCCCGTTAAGGGAGGTTCCTGACCTCCTGACACCCTGCCTTTCTCCCGCCCCGGTTCATCTGAGTTGGGGGCAGGGAGGGCTTTAGAAGCTCTGATATGCAGAGGAGGCTTTCCTGCCTGTTTATCCTCTAACATCAAGAGTAAGTGGGTCCCAGAATGGGAATTCCAGGGGTCAGATGGTGGAGAAGACAGGTCAAGAAAGGAAGGACACAAATCCAGAGCAAAGACCAGTGAGGGGCGAGACTGAGAAGATTATTCAATGAAGACAAGGGAAGTAAGGAAAAAGAAACAGTCCAGAGAAGGGCAGGGGCAAAGTGGGGAAGGGTTCAATGCTACAAGACATCCTTTGTACCGCTCTTTGATCCCTCATATCGTCTGGCGAGGCCACACAGGACAGAGTTTCTGATTCCATTACTTTTTACCTGGGTGATCTTGGACAAATTGCTTAAGCACATTGAGCCTCAGTTTCCTAATTTGTAAAATACACAAAGGTGAAAATAATGCCCATCCCAAAGGGTTGTTGAGTTTAGTCAGGACTCTACTTAGTTGTCAGTACAGAAACTCAATTCAGACTGGCTTAAGCAAAATATTGAATTCTTTGGCTCTTGCCTCCGAAAGACGAAAGAATAATGGTTTCAGGCATGGCTGGATCCAGGGATCAAATGCTATCATCAGGATTTTTTTTAAAAAGATTTTTTTTTTAATTTGAGAGAGAGAGAGAACGAGCAGGGTGAGGGGCAGAGGGAGAGGGAGAAGAAGGCTCCCCGCTGAGCAGGGAGCCCGACCCGGGACTCGATCCCAGGACGCTGGGACAGTGACCTGAGCTGAAAGCAGATGCTTAACACTTAACCGACAGAGCCACCCAAGCGTCCCCAAATTCCCTTCCTTTTAAGGCTGGATAATATTCTTCTGTATGTATAGACCATATTTTGTTTATCCAGTGCTCTGTTGAGGGACACTGGGTTATTGCCAGGGCAAATGCGTTATAAGCCAAGAGTGTGCCCACTTCCATCTTCCTGGCCCATGACACCCAGCCCAGCATCTGCTCGTCTCCTCCTGTCCTTCCCCAAGCCCAATTACCGGGCTTCAGAAAGTAGTAAGAACCAACTGGAGTCACACTGTAATAAAAGTGATAAGGAAGGGGAAGAGGATTAATAATTTTTTTAAAAAAAGTTTTCAGCAAAGGAAACTCATTTCTAAGAGGAGAAAAAAAAAAAAAAGCCCAATTAGGTCTGGTGGTAGCAACTCACAAAGGAAGCGCAGTTGTCAGAAGGAGGGCTGGGACTTTTCAAAGAACTTACTGGAACTAAACAGAAATGCTGAACTTTGTTTTGTCTTTCCCCAGAACATGCTCTTTTTGGAATCAAAAGGCTCCGAGGGTGGTGAAAGACTTCAGAGCATGAAATTGCATTACTGGAAATGGTTTGGGGCTTTTGTTCCTGAGGCCCAGGCCTCGTGAGGGCTGAGTTTAGCAACAAGCCCAGCCCGGCCGCAGAGGGGTACTGAGAGGAAAGGGGCAGCTGGACATGCCCTCCAGTTTCCCAGCTCCTCAAAAGCACGCTGCAGTGCCTCAGGGGGTCATGGTCAGATGCTGCAGGGTCAGAGAGCAGCAGTGGAATGGGAAGAAGTGGGTTGGAGGCTGCAGCTTTGCGACCCCCTGCAACCCACTCTGAGATCTTTAAATACTGCTGAATGACCACAACTGCCTTCTAAATGGTCTCCTTGCCTGGTTTTCGGGAAGGCAAATCTGAGCCCATCACTCCCTCCCTTTGGAACCTTCTGTGGCTCACCATGGCCCTTGAAATGGAGTCAAGCTCTTCAACTACAGCTCCTCCAAGGAAACCAGCCCTCTCTTGTCTCTTGGTTTTGCACATGCTGTTCCATCTGCTCGGTGCGCTCTTTTTGTTCCCTCTTTGCCCAACAATGCTGCATATTCTTTTGGTTTCAGCACAGACATCCCTGGCAAAGGGGCTTTCCTCTGTGTACTACCCCCAGTCTCCTGGGCGGTTCTCATTAGAGAAGTATCACCCTGCTGTATTAATGCCTTTATTTGTCCCCATCAGCATTTCTCAACCTTGGCACTATTGACATTTGGGGCTGGGCAATTATTTGCCATCGGCTGTCTTGCACACTGTGGGACCCTAGTGGCATCTTGGGCTGTCTTGCTGTCTTGCACACTGTGGGACCCTAGTGGCATCTTGGGCTGTCTTGCTGTCTTGCACACCGTGGGACCCTAGTGGCATCTCAGGTCTCTACCCACTAGACGCCAGGAACATCACCCCATCACCTGTGGTGACAACCGAAAATGGTTCCAAACATTACTGGAGGCCCCTGGGGACATTGATGACAAAGACTAGAGAAAGGTTTTGTCACTGCTGTGTCCCCACTCAGTATACACTTGTTGGGTGAATGAATGAATGAATGAATGAACATGTACAGCAGTGGGCTCACAGAGGCTGGTCGTCCTCTTTAGGGAAGCTCCGAGTCTTGCTGGATCCAAGCAGGACAATGGTCTATGTTGGGTGAACAGAAAGGTCACTGGGGTGACCTCCTCAAGGTCCCCTGAGAAGCAAACCTGCAGGGCAGCTTGGGCTGGTCCAGTTTTGAGAACAATTTAGTCTGTAGCTCTAGTTGTTTGCCTTGGTGAAGTGAATCTCATAGTTTTAGACCTGTGATGTCTACTATAATAACCACTCACCTCTTTCATAATTTTTTGTAATAATTACATGTTGAAATAGTAATATCCTACATATGCTGGGTTAAATAGATTATTAAAATTAAGTTCAACTGCTTCTTTTTACTCTTTATCGTAGTTATTGGAAAAATCCCAATGATAGAGATGACTCACATCTGTGGCTGACACTGTTTTATTTATTTATTTTTTTAAGATTTTATTTATTTATTTGAGAGAGAGAGAATGAGAGACAGAGAGCACGAGAGGGAAGAGGGCAGAGGGAGAAGCAGACCCCCGCCGAGCAGGGAGCCCGATGCGGGACTCGATCCCGGGACTCCAGGATCATGACCTGAGCCGAAGGCAGTCGCCCAACCAACTGAGCCACCCAGGCGCCCCTGACACTGTGTTTTAATGGGACAGTGTTGACCTAGGGCTGAGGTCCACAAACCATGGCCCACCATCTGTTTTCGTAGCGCCCGGGAGCTAAACATGGTTTTTTTTACTTTTTTGAATGGTTGGAAAAAAACTAAGGAAGGATATTTTGTGACATGAACGTTACATGAAATTTAGATTTCAGCATCCACAAATAAAGTTTTATTGGCACACCACCATGTTCATTTGCTTCTGTACTGTCCAGGGCTGCTTGGGCGCTGCAAGGGCAGATCTGAACAGCTGCAACAGAGACCATATGGTGCCCAAAGCTGAAAATATTTACTACCCAGCCCCTTATGGAAAATGTTTGCTGACCCTCACTCTAAAGCATGCACTACCCAGGGGGGGAATATTGTGAATGTGGTAAAAACAATCTTAGAGATTGCGATGGTTTGTAGCTCTCCAAAAGGCCATGGGACATAAACACATATAGGGCATATCTGTGGTAGGGAGATGTCTTGGGAGGAGGGTAATTAGGAAAAAGGTTCCTCAGGAGGCAGTCAATGAAAAAAGTTTGAGCAACACTTCTTTCTTTTTTTTTTTTTACATTTATTTATTTATTAAAGATTTTATTTATTTGAGAGAGAGTGCAGGGGGGAGGGGCAGAGTGAGAGGGAGATCAAGAATCTCAAGCAAACTCCCCACTGAGCTCCATCCCACAATTCTGGGATCATGACCTGAGCTGAAATCAAAAGTTGGATGCTTAACCGACTGAGCCACTCAAGTGTCCCTGAGCAACACTTCTACAGAGGATGTTGTTTTATCCACATTGGTACTTCATGATCTATCCAGATGCTCCTGGTTCTAAAATTCTAATTTACTCATGGAGAAAAGAAGAGAAGCTAACATTTAGTGTGCTTTGTTGGAGGCCCATCACTCTATCAACACAATCTTACTAGTCTCACTAACCCTCCTCCCACTTCTGTGAGATAGACCTCTTATTATTTGATTGTTATAGAGAAGGAAATTGAGGGCCAGAAAGACAAAATAATTACTTCTATCTTGACACAACTCACTGCAGCCTTGTTTATAGAAAGGAAAAAATAGACATAGATTTAAATCAGTTGAGAATTACATTCAGTTATTAGGAAAAGAGACCTGAGTAAAATGAAACAGAGATATATTTCTCCCTTGTGTGAAAGAATCCTGAAGATGAGTAACCAAGGCTGAGATAGAGGCTCCATGGTCTTCAGGGACTCTGACTCCATCTGTTTGCTCCACCATCCTTAATATTAACTTCTGAAGTACATCACCTGATGACCCGCTATGACTGCTAGAGCTCCAGCCATCACATCTACATTCCAAGCAGCAGACAGGAGAGGACAAGATGCAAAGGGACTTTCATAAAACATTTCTGCATTACAATGTGCTAAATACTGTGCTAGGTATTAGGAGGACTGAAGTGAACAAAATAGACACTCCTGTGCTCTTTCAATAATCAGCAACAATATGAAGTCTAACCTGATGCTTTTCAGTGTCTCACATCCCTCATTTGATATTTCAGCAAATCCTGCCTGCTCTACTGAGATGCCTGTGAATCCCACCACTTGTCACACTTCCGCTGCCTGGTCAGAGCCACCCTCACCCCTCCTGGGCCACCATAGTACCTCCTACTAGTCTTCCAGCTTTGCCCTTGCCTAGCCATACCCCAGGCTATTCACACAGCAACCAAAGAAACCTTTTAAAAAAAAGTGTAAGTCATTCCTGACATATCGCTCCAACCCTCCTGTGGCTCTCACTTCACCCAAAGTCAAAGCCAAAGTACCTGAGAGCGTCCTTGCATCCCCTGCACTACTTCCTCTCCAGCAAGTGTACTCTCTCATTCCACCCCACTATCCCTTCGTGCCCTCTCCAGGCCCACTGCCTCTGGCTAGTCTTGGAACAGTTACAGCCTACCACAGGGCCTTTGCACTGGCTATTCTATTTGCCTGGATAAGTCCCCCAAATATCTGCATGGCTTGTTCCTGCTCTAGCTTCATTTCTCTGTTCCTATCACCTCCCCAGAGAAACTTTGTTGACAACCCCACCCACCCTCACTGTCCACTATAGTCATCCTGTCTCCCACCTCCCCCAAACACCACCAATAAGACTGTCAGGCTTGGGGACTATTCCCAGTGTTCTCACTGCAAGATCCTCAATTCCTAAAATTGAGCTTTATGCAGAGCAACCTTGCACTTAATATCTGTGAAATGAACCACAAGTTTTCAAGGTCCAGTCTTTGCTGGAACCATTAAACTTATTTACTAAGAGAGCTGTAGCCTTGCCAAGTGGGAAAGTTGGCCATATTGGCAATGGCAGACACCCAAGCCAGAGGAGACTTTATTCTTTGATCGGCTTTCTTTTCTTTCTTTCTTTCTTTTTTTTTTTTTTAAGATTTTATTTATTTATTTGACAGAGCGTGCGAGCGCAAGACGGGGGAGCGACAGGCAGAGAGAGAGGGAGAAGCAGGCTCTCCACAGAGCAGGGAGCCCAACACGAGGCTCAATCCCAGGACCCTGGGATCATGACCTGAGCCGAAGGCAGACGCTTAACCGACTGAGCCACCCAGGTGCTCCTCGGCTTTATTTTCTGCCTGTAACTTACACATGCTTTCATATCCATGAGTATCTTGGGATAAGAACTTCCTCCCCTTGCCACTATGCCCACTGGAATTACAGTAGTCCCCCCATCCATGGTTTCACTTTCCATAGCTTTAGTGACCTGCGGTCAGGTGGGTCTGGAAGCAGGTGACCCTCCTTCTGACTTATTATTAGAAGGTCAAGAGCAGCTTCACGCTACGACACAACACCTATGTCATTCAGCTCACTTCATCTCATCATGTGGGCATTGTATCATCTCATATCACCGCAAGAAGCGTGAATACCGTACAATAAGATATTTTGAGAGAGACCACTTGCACATAACTTTCATTACAGTATATTGCTACAATTGTTCTATTATTAGTTATTGTTTAATCTCTTACTCTGCCTAATTTATAAGTTAAACTTTATTATAGGTATGTACCTGTAGGAAAAAAAGTGTATATAGTGTTGGGTACCATCAGTGGTTTTGGGAATCCACTGGGGATGTACCCGCCATGGATAAGAGGGAAGGGACTGCTGTATTCTGACTGTTTTGGTTGTGATTAATTAACTGATGGCCAATGTCGAAGGAACATTTGGCTGCCAGGATGCTCTACATTGGTTTCTCACTCAAGACAATAGTCATAGTTGGGGCTGGATGACTCTCTGTGGTGGGGTGTCTGGTGCACCGTAGAATGGTCAGCAGCATCCTTGGCCTCCATCTACTACATGCTGGTAGCACTGCTCTGGTTATGACAACAAAGATGTCTGTAGACACTGCGGGATGTCCCCCCGGGGGACAAAATCGTCCCTGGGTGAGAAGGACTGCTCTGTATAATCAACAGTCACCTGTGTCAGGGAGCTGGGATAGGACTGGGTGGAGGTCGCCAAGCACACCCGACTCTCAGTAAGTTATTCACCCATCAGGCGCAGCCATGAGGGAGATCTTGTCTTCTTGAGAACTCCTTCTTCTTTTTTTTTTTTTAAGATTTTATTTATTTATTTGACATAGAGAGACACAGCGAGAGCAGGAACACAAGCAGGGGGACTGGGAGAGGGAGAAGCAGGCTTCCCGCCGAGCAGGGAGCCCGATGTGGGGCTCGATCCCAGGATCCTGGGATCGTGACCTGAGCCGAAGGCAGACGCCCAACGACTGAGCCACCCAGGCGCCCCTTCTTCTTTTTTTTTTTAAATTTTTTTATTCTTATGTTAATCCCCATACATTACATCATTAGTTTTTGATGTAGTGTTCCATGATTCATTGTTTGTGCATAACACCCAGTGCTCCACGCAGAACATGCCCTCCTCAATACCCACCACCAGGCTAACCCATCCTCCCACCCCCCTCCCCTCTAGAACCCTGTTTTTCAGAGTCCATCGTCTCTCATGGTTCGTCTACCCCTCCGATTTCCCCCGCTTCATTCTTCCCCTCCTGCTACCTTCTTCTTCTTCTTTTTTTTTTCCTTAACATATATTGCATTATTTGTTTCAGAGGTACAGATCTGAGATTCAACAGTCTTGCACAATTCACAGTGCTTACCAGAGCACATATCCTCCCCAGTGTCTATTACCCAGTCACCCCATCCCTCCCACCCCACCCCCCACTCCAGCAACCCTCAGTTTGTTTCCTGCGATTAAGAATTCCTCATATCAGTGAGATCATATGATACATGTCTTTCTCTGTTTGACTTATTTCGCTCAACATAATACCCTCCAGTTCCATCCACGTCGTTGCAAATGGCAAGATCTCATTCCTTTTGATGGCTGCCTAATATTCCATTGTATATATATACCACCTCTTCTTTATCCATTCATCTGTCAATGGACATCTTGGCTCTTTCCACAGTTTGGTTATTGTGGGCATTGCTGCTATAAACATCGGGGTGCACGTACCCTTTCGGATCCCTACTTTTGTATCTTTGGGGTAAATACCCAGTAGTGCAATTGCTGGATCATATGTTAGCTCTATTTTCAACTTTTTGAGGAACCTCCATACTGTTTTCCAGAGTGGCTGCACCAGCTTGCATTCCCACCAACAGTGTAGGAGGGTTCCCCTTTCTCTGCATCCCCGCCAGGCGCCCCTTCTTAAGAACTTCTGGTCAAAGGTAATTTGGAGTCCAAAGCAAAGACAATCCATGTTTCAGTCCAAGCTATACAATCGAGGTTTCCAAAGTGTCATGGTGCCATTAAATTGTTCCTAAGAAAGAAAAGCATTACTGTCCCCTGACTTCAACAAAACAGGTCTGGAGAATCACACCGTAGATTTCTAAGATCTCAGTATAAAAATCATAAATCGATACCAAGTTTAAATGAACACACATAGATGGGGCACACGTACTCCCTGCTCTATCTAGGAACCTGCACAGAGCCGCATTTACAACTGAGAACTAATGCCTGCTTGCAGGCTGAGGACACCGAGTCCCGGAGTGACTTTCTTAAATGATACGGGTTTCTTACCTGACTTCCTCAGTTATGCATGTCGTGAACCTGCTAAGAGCTTGCTTTACCCAAAGGGATTGGCTCAGAAGATGGGAACATTTACTGTGAGGTGCAAAAACAGGGAAGAGCGGCAGGAGAGCTGAGCCTCCACCAGCTGCTTCCCCCTCTTCCCAACCTCCTTGCAGCCCAGATCCCAGGTGTCAGAGACACCTGAACCCCTGCTGCACTGGTGGGGGGCGGGGCGGGGGGGGAGAGAGGCTGTTTCCCAGGGAAGGAATCCCATTGGCTCTGCTTGGATCACATGCACATCTCTGACCCAATGGTGAGCCCAGAAAATAAGCCACTCTGATTGTCCGGCCTGAGTCATGTGTCATGAAGTAGGGTCTGTCCTGAAAACATGGAGAACGAGGGACTGGGTGGTGGCGGCCAAAAAGTAACAGCTGCTTAGCTCAGAACCAGGATGTGGGTCCAGGTTTGAGTTAGCTCTCCTTCTGGAACATGAGTCTGCCATTGCCCATACATGTTGAGTGTTTTGAAATAAATACCTGAAAAGAAAAGAAAAAACAAAACAAAACAAAACAAAACAAACCACAACTTACTCTTCATAATCCTACAAGGAAGAGCTCATCAACCCCGTTTTGCAGATGAGGAAACGGGGGCGCTCAGAGAACGTTAGAAGGTGCCTTGAGATTAGCAGAGCCCAGCCCTAACTCCCAGTCTTCGTCTTTGAGTACTTCTCACAGTCTCAGACTTGTGCAGAGCAACAGCCCCCCGTGCCTGGCCCCCGTGGCCCCTGTCTACCTGGCGAGGGCTGAGGGGAGGGCTTCCTGGAACAGGTGGTCCCTCACCGGCACCCGCAGGATGACACGGGGCTGGCCCGTGCGTAGAAGTCGGGTCCAGGCAAGGACACAGTGCCTGGTCTGGAAGCGAGAGGGTCTTCACCTTCAAGGAACCCCACACACTCCCCGGGTGTGGAGCATGTGAATGCGTGATGACCTGAAGACCGAGCCAGGGTGCAATCCCACAGGACCCAGAGACTCTCGCTCAGGGGCAGGAAACGTACCCTCACGGCAATACGGAGGCATGAAAGCCTTTGAGCGGAGTTGGGGAGCCTCTGGGTCACTTTTGCGTCTGAGAAAGATGATGCTGATTGTAGTGTTTGGAGGAGGGCATATGATTATTGAGCGCCCGCGGTGTGCCAGGCACTGTTCTAGGCATCGGGGACACAGAAGTGAGCAAAACAAAGTGCCTGGCTTCCTGGAGCTTGCATTCTAATAGGGACACACACAGTAATCCAATACACAAGAAAACAGATTCCGTTTGAGACGTCTAATTCAGTCAGGGCTATGCAGAAAAATATCAGAGGGGAAGGGCAGAGAGGGTGATGGTGGTGGGCGCTGTTTTAGCTGAAGGCATAATCCAGGAGAGAGATGATGGAAGCCTGGCCTGGGGTTGGGGGGTGACAGAATTTCATTTTGTTTGCTCACAGCGGCATGTGTCAAATGGTGTGTGTGTGTAGGGGGGAGGGGGGCGAGTTCAGGCTGGTAGTCTCTGGGTTCTGGCCTCCAGTGCCCACATTCCTTTGCTCTGGAGCAGCTGTCGAGCCTATATAAACATTTAAATGTGGATGTAGCTTGGCTCTCATTCAGCACATAAATAGTTGTCAGATCTTCAATTTTGAAAGGACTGGTTCCCAGTGATTTGTGTAAGTTTGGGAACAGAGATGAGACCGCACGCACAGAAAACCAGCTCTCTCCACGTGAGGGACAGGCCTGGCTTTCAAAGCTACAAACCTTTCAGATGGGAATTAATTTCGAAGGTGGAGATGAGCTAAAATGAACGAGGATAACCAAGAAAGATCAAATGTGTCCTGCGTTCAACAGACACATCTTCCCCCACAGGCAAGTAGAAATGCTCAGAAATAGAGATTTGATGCTTTGGAATTCTGAGATTACAAATGCAGTTTGATTTTAATTCTTAGGTTTTCCCCGTGTCTTCCAGATATTTAGCATTCAGCACATTTTCTTTGGGGACTGGCTTCGACGACTTACTCTTTTCTGAAATTTGACTTTAGGGTACCAACCTAAGTACTTGAATTCTAGGAAAGCCGACAGACTCAGCACATAATTTATTTATTTTCCTCCATGACACGGACAAAGATGAAAGAGACGGCAAAGAACGCTGTTGGGGAAGATGTGGGCAATTCATACCTGTTCTGGGCAGGATAAATGGGAATATCTTTTCCAATGGCAGTTTGGTAGGATCTGGCAAAACTTAAAATAAGCTTACCCTTCAAACTGAGCAATGACTTTCAGGAATCATGTCACAGAAACCTCTGACATACTGAGCAGAGATGGTGATGCAAGGATGTGTCCCGGGCTTGGTTTTGTACGTACATATACCCTCTATTACATCAATATCTATTAACCCTCAATTGATTAAAAAAAATCACATTTAAAAAAAGTATTACACTTCTCAGCAACGAAGCTTTTGTAGCTGTTTAAAAATAAAGTAGACCTCAGGGTGCCTGGGTGGCTCAGTCATTAAGGGGCTGCCTTCGGCTCAGGTCATGATCCCAGCGTTCTGGGATCGAGCCCCACATTGGGCTCCCTGCTCAGCGGGAAGCCTGCTTCTCCCTCTCCCTACTCCCCTGCTTGTGTTCCCTCTTTTGCTGTGTTTCTCTCTGTCTAATAAATAAATAAAATCTTAAAAAAAATAAAAATAAAATAGACCTCAGCCAGGTGGTCCGGGTCAACATCAACCACAGTGAACCATGCTGAGAATGCATAGCCTTGATATCATGTGCAGAGAAGAGCACTTCAGCTTTGGGGTCGTCCTCCCCCAAACCCGTCACCCCAGTCTAACCATGAGGGAAACATCGGACAAATTCCAAGAAGGGCATTCTACAAAATACCTGACCAGTCCCCCTCCAAACTCTCAAGGTTATCAAAAAACAAGGAAAGTCTGAGAGACTGTCCCAGCCAAGAGGAGCCTAAGGAGACAGGATGACTAAGTACCATGTGGTTCCCTGGTTGGGGGCATGGACATGCGGGAAACACTAGGCAAATCTGAATAATGTATCAATATTGGTTCATCAGTTACAGCAAGTGGACCACATTACTGTAAGTCACTAACGACAGAAGAAACTACATGTGGGGTCTATCTCTGTACTATACTACCTTTGCAATTTTTCTGTAAATCTAACCTGTTCTAAAAAAAATAATATCTATTCCAAAAAATGAGGTAGAAATTTATGGATGGACGTAAAGGTTGTTTGAGATGTATGATTGTGTGTTTATGTAAGTACAGATAGAGTCTGAAAGGATGCTCCCCTTTCCCCCATAAGTGGTTATCTTGAGTTTGGGGCTAAAACACTTAGTGGGAAGGAATCTTTTACACTTCTGTAATATTTGGGGATTTTTACTCTGCACATGCAAGACGTTCACAATATAAAGTTCAGTAAAGACATTTCAAACAAACACACACAGGGTGAAAAATGAGCTTCGTGATGGGCAGGAGAAGGCCAGGGCAGTTCAAGTAGCTTACTCCAATTTCATCTCGCATAAATAGGATTTAAATTAACATCTCTTGATTCATAATTCAGAGTCAACAGCATGGAAAAATTAGAATCCCCTCCAGGTACCTGGGGACATCCAAATGGTCTTATTTCTAGAATGTTTGATCTTGATGAGCATCTGTGGATTCCGTCACTGTCCAGCAGTCTGAATGGCTTGCCTTGCAGTGACTGCCATTTACTGGGCGCTCACTCGGTGGCCGGCCCTGGCGAGGACTCCACGTGTGCTCTCCTTTAGTCCTCAGAATAACAATCCTCTGAAGTAGGTTCTGTCATCACCACCCTTTGAAATGTGAGGCCCAGACCGGGAAGGTCACTTGTCACCCAGCCAGGAAGGGAAGGTTCGGGTCTAATCCAGAGCTGTGTGACGGGGCAGGGGGCCCAGCTTAAACACTCACCCCTGACTCCTCACAGTAGGGGCATGACAAAGGGCATTGCTCACCTGAACGTGGACCCCCTCCCGGTCCCCTCAAGTGAGTTCCCTGTTCAACAAAATGGTTCCAATGAGCTTGAATCTCCACTGCCATTGTTTATCTTTCTGGCGGGATATTTTGGTCCCATAACCAGGTGCACGTGGAATTTTGGTAACAATCAAAAAGTCTAAGAGTGCGTGAAAACTCAACATATGTTGGCTAAGTTTGGGCCGTATGGAAAGTATACGTTCATCATCAGTGTTTACATTTTACTTATTTATTTTTCCTGAAATCCCATCAAAATAAAAATCAACCGTGTTGCCCTGCAGCCCTATGTGTGGGAGGTGCCCTGGACATTATTTCCTGTAAGGGGGACAGACAACAACAAAATGGGACTGTGTGTGTGTGTGGCGGGGGGGTAGGGTGGATGGGCCACTGTTGGGAGGGAAGGCGACCTTTTCTTTTTCCTAATGCAGATGCCCTTTGTAGGGGAGGGCACGGGGCAGAAAGACAGCTGATCTGAGCAGACTCAGTGCCAAGAGTCAGGAGAATTCTTTTGGAAATCATGTTGCCAGCATCGCTTAAACCTTGACTTTGACCGTCTGCAGCCGTGCTCCTTAATTTGCTTTTGCACAGCTCTGTCCCCTTCAAACCCTGTCAGGCCTGCCACGTGCAAATAGACACATAGTGAGCGAGGCCACATTTGTCCTTCAGAGTCCCCCTGCCATGTCAGCAGGGCACAGTGACGTTCAGATAATATCTTTCCTTTGGACTTGCTATGGGGTGAAGACTTCACACCTTGACTCCCTCCCACCAAAGTGCCTCTGATGAAGGGGGCTCAAAATGCTTCCGATTGGGGGTGAGAGTCTGCAACGTAATCAGTGGCCAGCTCCTTGGTGGCCGGCGTGAAATGTCACGTGATTCCCTTGCAAGGAACTGGGAACTGCTTTCCTCCATTGCCCTCCCCGACAAAGACCCGAATTCACATTAAACACATTCCTGGGAGGTGGGTTCCCCCCCCTTTTTTTCCTTCTTCCATTTTTATTGTTGAATTTCATCTGATGCAAAGGTTTCTAGTAGAGAAGTAATTTAGAGCATCGTGGCATTTCCTTTCTTAATTAATTCCAACTGGGGCTGCGTCTAGAGGAAGCATCGGAGTTGATGGCTTCCTCGCCGTGCAGGCTCTTCCTGCTGTATTTGTAAACACCAGCCCGGCCTCAGAGCTAGGCTGGGCTCTGGTTTGAATTAAAACCCAGGCCGAAGGATCAACCCAGCTGTGCTTTCCTGTAAGCTCTGTCAGTTTTCCAAAGCTTGTTAACATGCTAATATAAAAGGAAATAGGACGGACTTCAAGGAATTTACAACTGGTCTTAAACTTCAAAGACACAGCTACATGGATGCAACACACACACAGCCAATATGTCTCTCCATCCCCTCTCTGCTCAGACACAACCCAACACAAAACAAAAAACCCCCAAACTAATAAAAGTTCATGTAACAACCCAGGGATGGCTCTGGATGGCTGTCGGGTTGAAACACTGTGGCCACGATCCATGATGTCACACGCCCGGTTACAACATGAGGTTTTTGGTGCATTGTGAAACGTGGGGCAAAATTAGTAGGTCTGATTGCAGACGTGATAAATATTTCCCCAGCCCTCAAGAGAGTGACGCCGACCCAGCCTAAATGGTCGGCTCCCTTGTTCTTCCCCAACGCAGAGCTGGCCAGGTGGGTTGGGTGGGAAGGGAGGACCGGGCCATCCTCACCTGCCAAACCCCCGTCCAGCCTGACAACAGGGGCTTGTGATGAACGCAGGAGGGAGAGGCTGGGGCACGTTCCTCTGCAAATGGTGATTCATTTTCCAAGCTGTCTCTTGGAGATTTTGACAACAAATAGAAAAAGCACATTTTTTTTTTTTTAAATGTCCTTTCAATGTTCTCCTTTCTCCAATGAGTATTAGCAGGTAGTATTTATCTCAGTCTGCTGGTTGTGGATGCCAAAACCCAGTTCAAACTTTCTGGTTAACTTCCTCTGAACATTTCCAAATTGGATCCCAAATAGTGAAGCAGAAGTTCCCATCCAGGATGAGGCTCAACGCTGTGGCTGTGACCCCTTCATTCCTCAGACTCATTAATGGCTGACCATGGGCAGTGTTCACCCAAATGCATGTGCCCTTGTGGGCCCACTTAGGTTGTCTAAGAATTGCTCCTTCGCCAACTGTTTTTACATGGTCAGTGCCATATCACATAGGGCAAGCTTGCTCAATCTCAGCACTGTTGACAATATGGGCAGGAAAATCCTTTGCTGTGTGGCTGTCCTGTACATCATAGGATATGTAGCCACATCCTTGGGCTCTAGCCACGAAAATCCAGTAGTACAACCCACGTTCCCACCACCTTCCGAATCAGGACAATAGAAAATGTTTCTGGCAATTGCCAAATATCCCCTGGGGGTAGAGTTGCCAGATAAAATATAGGATGCCTGGTTAAATTTGAATTTCCGATTAACAATGAATACTTTTATCTATATTATACCTTGTGCACTATTTAGAACATGCCTAGAAGTTGTATTTTGTTTATCCAAAATTCAAATTCAACTGAGCATCTTCTATTTTTGTTTGCTAAATATGGCAGTCCTACCCGGAAGGCAATAATTACCCCCCCCCCCCCAGCCCTCTTGAGACCCACGGACTTAGGGCAAAAACATATGAAAGTAACTGCTTCTGGTCTCTGGTTTGCCCCATTCTTGGCCATATTATCTCAGGAAAACCATTTATATTCTTGGAACCTTCCTCTCTTCAGTGAAAAGTGGGGTCATGAAGTCTGGCCCCAGCTCATTGTTAAGAAGATTCAAGGAGACAAGGCTTTACCGAGCAGGTGAGTGCCCGAACCCACTCAGACCTGCACTGTCACTAAACCCCAGCTCTCCGGGGACCTGCCCTCCCCACCCTGGTGGCACTGAGCCATCCCTGGCCCTAGGCTTGGCCAATCAGAGAATCATATTCCTCCAGGCACACGGTCATGGAAAGCCATGTGACCCTAAAGAGCCAATGGGAGGCCCCATGGTTTTTTTTTTTTTTTTTTGCAGGGACTTTTCGGAGCTGCCCTTGAACTTGCAGGCTGCTGGTGTCTTTGGGGGGGGGCAGAGGGGGAGGGGGGCAAGCTGACAGACTAAAGCAGAGCTGAGGGATGGGGAGGGAAAGCCTATCTGCACCTCTGGGCTTTTCCGTGTATAAACCAATACCACATCGGTTGAGCTGGGGTTTCTGCCATGCACAGCTAGCCAAAGAGGCCCAGCGGACTCCACCTGTGAAATGGCCCTGGTGTGCCTCCCCCACCCTAAGTGTTCAGTAAATGTTAGATATTATTATTGCTGTGATGGCTATTGTTTCCTCAAATGAACAGTAGTGTCTTTTTTTTTTTTTTTTTTTTTTTTTGAGAGCGCGTGTCTGAGCAGGGGAGGAGGGGCAGAGGGAGAGAGAGACTCTTAAGCAGACTCCACGTCTAGCCAGGAGCTGGAGCTGGAGGTGGGGCTCCATCCCAGGACCCTGAGCTCATGCCCTCCCCGCCCCGCCCCCCCCGGGCACTTAACCTACCGAACCACCCACGCACCCCGCTGAACGGTAGTGTCTGAGTTCGGAGGCCATCTCTTCTCTTCAGGGGCTTTCTGGTGGGTGTGCCAGACCCCTGGAGGGCTTGAAGCAGAATGGACAGATAGGTGGATAAATGAACAAACTGGGTGCACTGTGGGAAGCAAAGTGTTTACTTACACACTATCCAAGTTCCCCCTTGAGAAGCTTTGAATGAGCGCCCCATTGCTGTGGTTGCTGTCTTTTCTGCCTCCACTCGGCCCTCCCCGCACACGGGCTTAGCCTTTGTGCAGGATTCATGCCCGCTGTTACCACTTTTGCTCTTTCTGGTCCCTCTGTTTGGATCACTCTCTCCAGAATCTTCTCATGGCTCCCTCCTTTACAACTCAGGTCTCCGCTCAGGGGCCACCTCCTCTGGGAAGCCTTCCCTCATCACCCTTAGCAGCCACCCTTCCTATCAGTGCCCTTGCTTTATTTCATTCATGGCCACTATCACCATCCAAACCCACGCTCTGTTTGCTCACTGCCTGTCCCTTCCCCCACGCCCACCAGGTAAGCTCCATAACGATGGGATCGTCAACCTTTGCCACTGTCCCCAGCCCCTAGAAATTCCATCCACAATGGCAGATGCTTGATAAATACCTTGCTAAACAAATACAAGAGTATTTACATTTCTGGCTTCCTCTGTAGACTGTGAGTCCCTGGAGGGCAGGTGCCTGTCTTACTGGTTTGAACCACCAGGGTCCGGGAGGTGCTGAATGAGGCCTCAGTGCCCCAGGGTTGAATGAATGCATGATTTTTGAGGCCATGCTAGTCCCTGAGGGCAACCGAAAGATCTGGGTGGGGCTCCATTTCTCAGCCTCCTGGGCACACCTGCTGTTGCTAAGTGGCCTCCAGTGTCCCCAGCAGGAGTAGGCAGGATGGGAGGTGGGGCTGGCATCAGCTTCGAAGCCAGGCAGGGCAGAATTAGAGCCTCGGGGCTGCTGTTTTCCGACAGTGTGATCCCGGGCTTCAGAGGCTCATCTGTAAAGTGGGAAGAATGGGGGGCAGGGAGGGGGGAGGGATGGTGAGAATTGCTGAGGCAAAGCATGCACCACACTTAAAAGCACCCCAGCCAGGCTAGCACTGGGTGGCATGGATAGATTTGTTTCTATTTATCTATGCATCCCTGCATCTCTGCCTTCATCTTTTTGTCACTCCTGAGGAGGGAACTTGTACACCCCCTTAGAAAGAAGGTTCCCTGTGGAAGGTCACACAGCTGGTCAGAATTTTCTGATCAAGTCCTGGCGGCAAATCCCCCAGCTTACCTCTTGCCTCCCTTTCCACCCTCGTACCTCCTGGCTCCCACCCTGGGCCCGCGTTCCTCGTGACATCCTCAGGGCCTTTTTTTTTCCCCCCAGGTGGGTGCGTTTTATTCTAGACAGAAAAAAATGACAAAGTCGCTCATAAACCGAGCTGTTTTTCACACTGTTCTGTCTCTGACAGGCTGTTGGAAGAGTTGGGAGGAGAGGTGCTACTGTTATACTTTTGTTATTCGGCGCTAATTAGAAGAAAGCCGAGCGCTGGAACGGAGAACATTGTTTCCATAGGAATTAAAACGAATCCAGATTAAAAGTCTTCTGATTCCCTGGTGCTGCATTTGGAGCAAAATATTTTGCTTGGCGCTTAAAGGATTAAAATTACCTGGTTGATCGAAGAGCATAGATACGCTATCATTTTTGTGATAATTAAATTCTGTTCTGAGTGTTTCAAGGCATCCGACCGTTAGGTTTCCCTGTAGCAATTGTAATAACGAAGATGCCCGGCAAGTTTGCTGCGTGGGAAAGTGCGCCTTTGATCAACAGAAAGGCACATTGTTTTTCCACAGACTGAATAGGAGAAGTAGAGGAGAATTTCCTCCCCTTCAGGGGAAGCCGGATGCTGTAGGAAAGAGCTTGAGAGGGGGATTGCAGAGAACACTTTTTCTCCAAAAGCCACCGTGCGCTGGTGACACGTTCTGGTGACAGGCTCCCATGTTAGCTGTGGCAGCATCTCACGGACTCCTCACCAGAGCTCATGGGGTGGGCTCTCATTACTATTCCCATTTCTCCAGAGGGGGCAGGAGAGGCTCAGAGAGATTAAGTCATGTGCCCAAAGTCACACAGCAGGTCAATGGCGATACTGGGTTTGGATCCCAGCGCATCGGGCTGTGGGGCCCATGCTTTAGGGGTGCTTGGCTCTGGGAGCATTTTTATTGTCCAGCTGTCCAGGTGAGGGAATGGAGATGCAGAAGGTCCCCTCCAGCTGGTAGCACCTGGTGAGAAAGGGCAGAGGCATGACCCTGAGTGGCCTCCTGGCTCCAGGAAGAAGGAAATGCAGAGAGCGGGTGGGACACGTGTGTTGTGGGGGCTCCGGGTCACAAGCATGTGAGGCCTGGCCTGGCTTTCCCCCAGTGGGGTGACTGGGGCCAGTGACCATGTCACCGCTCTTGGCCTCAGTTTCCTCGCCTGTAAAGTGAGGATGATAACAAGTCCTTCCTCGAGGGGCGCCTGGGTGGCTCAGTCGGTTAAGTGTCTGCCTTCAGCTCAGGTCATGATCCCAGCGTCCTGGGATCGAGCCCCGCATCAGGCTCCCTGCTCTGCAGGAAGCCTGCTTCTTCCTCTCCCACTCCCCCTCCTTGTGTTCCCTCTCTCACTGTGTCTCTCTCTGTCAAATAAATAAATAAAATCTAAAAAAAAAAAACAAAAAAACCCCACAAATCCTTCCTCGAAGTGGGATTTGGGGGTTGAAGGAGATAATCCGTGTCAAGCGCTGCATGGCATGCCAGCCTCCCAGTACACCCCAGTTAAAAGCTGGCTGTTACGATCCACATGATGATTATTCGGATCCTAAAGCTGAGCCACTTTCTGGGGGCCAGGATGTGGCTGGAGACAGCTCTTCAGACCAAATTGGATCATCTGGGATAAGCATGCAACCCGGTCCTGGTTTTCATTTCTCCTTCACTGCCGGGCATGGTGCTGGGCTCTGGGACAAATAGCAGTGACTGTCTTGCTAAGTTCCTGAGTCTTATGTGTACAAGGATAGAGATTGGTGAAGCAGATGAGAGGACTAAGCCCTCTGAGGCCACATAGATTCTGCCCACCTCCCTCACAGGAGACCCATGGTAAAGGACATTGTTGGCCCATTTATTTTCAAAAATGCTTTCACTTCTACCCTCGGGGGCAACCTTCATTGCTCCTGTCTGAGCTACATGGCAGGCTGAGCAACCCTCATTTATCCCCATTTGACAGATGAGAAAATTGAGGCCCACAGAAGTTGAGATGATTTGCCCAAGGCCGGGGAGCTAATTATGTGTCGAATCTGGGTCTCAACCCCATGCTCGTTCCCACCACATCCTCTCCTGCCTCCTCATGCCCAGTGAGGTGATAATTCTGGTCATGTTGTCATTGGCAGGGTCCTATAAGGGCTGGTTGTTCCATGCTGGTAACGAGAAAAACGGGCTGATAGACTGGGGTCACAGAGAGAGACGGGCAGTGCGGGGAGCATTTGCTCTGGGGGTCAGGACAGGAGGCTGGCTTCTAGACACCCCGTCCCAATCCCAGGGGCCCGGGTACTTTTTACCCTGAAGGTCCCGTGTGTTCCTGCTGCCCAGTCCCTTTTAATGTGAGCTGGCTTGAGTGCATTTTCAACTTCTCCTCCAAAATCTGTTCTGTGACGAGAACACCTGGACCCAGAGCTTGTGTTGTTCACACCGTGTCCCCAGCAGCCAGGACAGCGCCTGGCATGGAGCGTGGGGTCAGTAAGCACAGGATGGGTGAATGAGTGACTGAGTGAGAGGTGACAGGTGCCTTGGCCTTGAAGAAATGCAGAAAGGCAGGGTCCACATGGGCCACTGCCCCCAGCACCCAGCACTGCAGATGGCTTGGCCATGGAAGTCTGACCGCTCCCTCTGTGTCCCCAACCCTGTGCGGGGCTCCAGTGACCGTGCTGACGTGGGGCGTTGTCATCACGGCGGGCGGGGAGGGCTGGTGAAAGCTTAGACTTCTGGGCCCACGACACGGCTTTCTGATTCCTTCGTCTAGGCCGGGGCCGAGATTTTGCATTTCTAACAAGTTCCTAGACCAGGCTGGCTTGCTGGCCCAGGGACCCTGCCTAGCAACCCACCGTGCTGGAGGATGGGAGGGCTAGTGTCCCCTGTGGGCCCTCACTGTCCAGCTGGGAAGCAAACGGCCCACAGGAAGGTGGGATGGGAGTGCAGTGGGGTCAGGCAGGCCTGGACGAGGGGGGTATCCCCAAGCAGAGGCCGTCTGTGGCCGGCTGGCATGGCCTGTGACCTCAGCCAGTCACGGGATTAGTCCCGTGACAATGAATTCATGTATTTGGGCATTGTTGGCAGAGGGTCAGCTAGGCTCGGGGATGGAGGAAAGACACGTGTGTGGTTGTGAGCCCCTCTGGGGTGTACTTGAGATGGAGGCAGACATTCACCCCATTGCAGCCCAGGCTGGAGGCTCCTTGCAGCTCCCCAAGTGTCCCTTGCACTGTGTCTGTATGCTCACCCCCCTGGCCCTTCTGTGTCCAGCGACCTGTCTTTGGAGAACCGCCCTGGGGCCCCTGGAACCACACTGGGGCAGGCCCAGAGGTCCGGACAGACTTGGGAGTTTGCACACCCAGTGCAGCCCTTAGCTGGGGATGGTCTGGTGGGGGTTATGAAAGCTTGGGCCCCTCACCCCAGGCCAGGAAAACCTCATGGGGTGACTTACCCTCCAGAGTTCCCTGTGGGAGGGGCACCTGGGTGGCTCAGTCATTAGGCGTCTGCCTTCGGCTCAGGTCATGGTCCCAGGGTGCTGGGATCGAGCCCCACATCGGGCTCCCTGCTCCGCGGGAGGCCTGCTTCTCCCTCTCCCACTCCCCCTGCTTGTGTTCCCTGTCTCGCAGTGTCTCTCTCTGTCAAATAAATAAAATCTTAAAAAAAAAAAAAAAACACCAAAAAAACCAGAGTTCCCTGTGGGGTCAGGTTAAGCCACTCCAAAATCAGCCCTACTTCTCTTCCTACCCCGGGGCCTGCTGCCCCACACGACCTTATTGACCTGCCCCGGCCTCAAGTCCTTAGTAAATCACGTGCCAGTGAATTCTCATGTCAGCTGCTGCTTCTGGGGACCCCCACCTAAGACAGATGCTATTGGCAGGAGCTCAGAGGGGGACACGAGGAGAATGGGGTGGATGGCCAGGGACAGGTGCCCCGAGGAGGCAGGAGAAGGCAGGTGGAGTTGGGACAGCAAGTTCTGGGGGTCGGTGGGGTCACTGTCTTAGAACCGACCAGAGAGCTGTCCGGGCAAGCCCTCAGCAGCTTCTCCGCCCCCGCAGAGCGGCATCTAGCCTCCAGATGCAGAGACAACAGAGGCCCTTCTAGAGCTCTTTCATAAAGTCCTCTGTGGAGAAAGCATTCTAGAGTATTTTGGCTTCTACTTTATTTCGGAGTTTTCCTGTGGTGGCCCACGGCCCAGCAGACACTAGCAGGAACATGCGAGAGCGACACCGTGGCTTCTCGCTCCGTGGAGGAGCCCCGGGACCCGCGTGTGGTGTCTGGGAGCGGCAGAGGGTCGCGCGTGGGGGCCGGGCCGCGGGGGTGTCAGGGCTCCCGGCCAAGCGACAGCCCGGCGCCTCCCTCTGCTGGTTTGAGGACGGGTCGGACGTCCACCACTCGCTGCCACCGAGGTGAATTACGAGGGGGCGGGGGACGTGCTCCAGAAACTAGACATTGTCCGCCCTTTGTCTTCACGGCTGCAGTTACCTGCTCAGGTCCTGCCTCCCACGACTGGGGCAGAGCAGGGGGGCGGGGGGTGGGCAGGAGCAGGGGGAGGCTTCCAGCAGGGCTGGAAAGATGAACGCAACGTTTACGAAGGTTCTTTGCACGGAAGTGCTCTTGCTTCGGCAGGCCACGTTCACAACCAGGCAGGTCCGTTCCTCCGCATTGTCGACGACATAATGCCATCTGGGAAAACAGTTCTGCCCCAGGGGCAGACGATAACGACAGTTTCCGGTTCCTCTACAGGCCAAGGACTCAATATTTTTGTTTCTTCATCTCAAAACCACCTTGTGATTATTTCCTTGTACAAGTGAGAGAATCGAGGCCCAGAGTGGTTAAGTGGCTTACTCACAGCCACACAGCTGCTAAGTGGCAGAACTGAAATTCAAAGCCAGACCTGCGAGTTGGGCGGGACGCCGCCCCTGCTTCCCTGTCCAGCCTGGTGCCCCCAGGTCCCCTCGAGCACTAATGCCATCCCCAAGGGTCCCGAAAGCTGCCTCCTGCCTCCTGGCCTTCGCCTATGCTGGTCCCTCTGGCGGGAGCACCGTTCACAGACTCCTTTCAATCTCTGTTCACCTGCCACATCTGGGAGGGGGTCTTCCCTGCTCTCTCCGTCTAAGTGGGGGCCCCCGCCCCCCGCTTCCTCTATATCCTTTCTTTCATGACCACCATCACAAGCTATGATTAGGTGTTTATTTACTTGTTGATCTCCTAGTCCCTGTATTTCTCAAGAGGGCAAGGACCGTTGGCTTTTTAAATATCCCATTCTGTTCCCAGACCTGAGCACATAATAGGTACTCAAATTTGTTGCGGGAGGAAGCAAGAGTTCTTGCACCCCACTGGGGGGTGCCTTGTGATCGATACTGTGCTGTATACATATCAGGTGTTGTGCTCATTTATAATTTTTTTTTAAGATTTTGTTTATTTATTTGAGAGAGAGAGATAGTGACAGAGATAGCAGGAGCAGGGAGGAGAAGGAGAAGCAGGCTCTCCACTGTGCAGGGAGCCCGACATGGGGCTCCATCCTAGGACCCTGAGATCCTGAGATCCTGACCTGAGCTGAAGGCAGCAGCTTAACCAACTGAGCCACCCACGTGACCCTAATTTTTGTTTTCACACAGGCTGAGGTGTATTTTCTCTGGTTTTTCCAGCTGCCCCTTTGCTGAGGGCAGAAGAGGCTGCACTCTATCCTGTCACACCCATGGCCCTCCTCCAGGATCATCTTTTCTCCAGAAACCTTCTCCCAAATGAAGCCCAACCCCTCAAGTCCCCAAATCCTAGCTGTGTCCATTATTAATCCCATTCTCCGATGACCAACTATCCCACTTGCCTGGGACGGTGGGGTTTTGTTGCTAAAGCTGGGACAATCCCAAGGAAACCAGGATGCTTCATCACTTTACTGATTAGAGGGCTACTAACAGAAGCTTGTAAAAGAGTGGCTTAAAGAAATGTGGGGTTTACTTCTCTCTTATGTAAAAGAAAAAGTCCGGGGCTGGATGGTGGCTCCATAATGTCATCGGAAGCCCGAGTTCCTTGCTTTCTGTCCTGTCATCCTAAAATCATAGCTCAGTCCTCAAGGTCACCTCATGGTCCCAAGATGGAGGCAGCAGCTCCAGCCATCATATACATATCCCAGTCAGGGAAGATAATGGGTAAATGGAAGGTTAAAAAGGATAGGTACCCATTGAATTAGCTCCTTTAAGGAACTTCCCTGGAAGCCCTATTTGAGACTTCTACTCACATCTCATTGGCTAGACGTGTATCACAAGACCATCCCTAGCTGTAAGAGAAATATCATTTTTTAGCAGGATGCATTGTTGCCCTGATTAAAATGTGGTTTTGGGGGCGCCTGGGTGGCTCAGTTGGTTAAGCAACTGCCTTTGGCTCAGGTCATGATCCTGGAGTCCCTGGATCGAGTCCCGCATCAGGCTCCCTGCTCGGCAGGGAGTCTGCTTTGCCCTCTGACCCTATCCCCTCTCGTGTGTTCTCTCTCATTCTCTCTCTCTCAAATAAATAAATAAAATCTTAAAAAATAAAAAAATAAAAAAATAAAATGTGGTTTTGTTTGTTCGGGAGAAGGCCAGAATATATCTTTGATAGGTTGAGTGGCCTATCATGCAGGTTTGCCCAGAACTTTCCTGGTTTGGTACCACAAGTCCGGCATCCCAGGAAATGCTCGGCTCTAGCAACCGGAGGGTTGGTCGCCCTCTTGCTAAGCAACCTGCAGTCTCCCGCACACCAGCCTCCTGGCTTAGCCACAGCGGCTGCTTTAGGAACATGGTGTTGGATTTTTGTCTGCTACCTTGACATCCAGGCATAAATCAAACATCAAACAGCCTGGGTGATGCATTAAAAAATAATTTCACCATAACCCAGGTGCTAAATTACAGCAGTTGAGCTGTAATTATTTGATACATATCTACCAGGCTGAGAAAACTCGGCCTCTATTAGGAATAAAATTAGACTCTCAAGTTTTCTCCACACACTTCTCTCTTCCAGGGCAAAGTTCCCAAGTTCAGTTGGTGGTTGTTTTTCATCTAAAATTCGAGTTTGCAGGTTCATTTACATGAGACGCTACTAGGCTTTTGCAAAATCTCCAGATTTGGAGGAAAGAAGTAGGAAGTGGGAGATGGAACATGCCCATCTTTGAGATAGCGGACAGGTCTTGCAAGCAAGCATGAGCTCAGCGCATGGTTTCTCCTGTGACCAGCATAAAAAAAATCACCAGCAAACATTCATCAGGCTAAATTACACCTTCAGCTTTTTGCATCTTTGCGATTATTCTCCACTCATGTTCCAGCTGAGGAAACTCAAGATTCTGGAGGCCAAATAATTTACTAAGTTCACGCAGCTAGGCAGTGGACGGTGAGGCTGGGGTCTGAACCCACATCTGGCTGGTTCTAGAGTTGGGTTTCCAATTTCTGGTTTCAGCCGAACTGCTACATGGGTTTGTGGGAAAAGCAAAAAGGAGAAGGAGGTGAGGACACCTGGCTGTGCCCAGATCTGTCTTAGCAGCATCCTGAGAGGTGAAGAAAGCACTGCAGTTTGTAACTCCTGGCAATTTAGAGCTTTCTCAACGCATCAGGCCATTTCAAGTGCCCCACGTTGTTAGGATAACAAACGTCATCATGTGTCTTGTTATTTCTGCCCATTTCTCTGGATTGCTTGGCAATCTCTGTCTCTTTGTCACCACCCAGTTTTCCAGGCCCAATTTCACGGATTAGAAGTGGCAAGGCGAGTTTTAGCACCTTATAAAGAGACCCACGGAGACTTCCTGGGCGGAAGTTCCCCAAATCCAAGGCTATGTCACAGTGGAGCGGCCTCCTGGAGGCCCGATGCCCGCTCCGGGGCTGTGACCCTCAGCCAGGTGCTCCTGGCTGCTGGGCACGGGGGCGTCTGGGGTCGGCTCTGGTCCAGCAGATGCTGTGCCCGTCATGCTGGTGAGACTCATGTGTCTCCTGAGGCCAGTGGGGCAGACAGTCCCACGGATTGCTGAGGCCCAGCCTCGGCTCCTTCATCTGTGAATTGGTGACAACAGCTTCCACCTCACAGGGCTGGGGATGGGGGGTGGGGATTGACTGGGGTGGTGGCAGCCAAATGCCTGACACAGTGCCTGACATATATAAGGACTCAGTAAAGCTCAGCCTGAAGAGTGCTCATGAGGAGAAAGGGGGGAGAAGGAGAAGGAGGAGGAAGAGGAGAAGAAAGAGATCATCTGAGCTTTGATTTCTTTAATTATAAAGCAGGACTAATAGAACCTCGTTCATAAGATTGTAGCAAAGACCAATTGATAGGATGTGTTAGATGCTCAGCATTACGCTCAGTACGTACTAAGTGGTCAATAAGTCTTAGCTGTTGATACAACGTGTTGAGCTTCAACCAATTTGGGATAAGCCGCCTTCCTTATAGGGTTACAGTGATCACGTATTTCTTTTTTTTTTAAGATTTTATTTATTTATTTGACAGAGAGAGAGACAGCGAGAGCAGGAACACAAGCAGGGGGAGTGGGAGAGGGAGAAGCAGGCTTCCCGCTGAGCAGGGAGCCCGATGCGGGGCACGATCCCAGGACCCTGGGATCACGACCTGAGCCGAAGGCAGATGCTTAACGACTGAGCCACCCAGGCGCCCCGTGATCACGTATTTGAAGTCAACAGAAAGTGCCTGGTACCTGGTCAGATCTCAGTGTGGGGTTACTGTTCAGACAGCGGTGAGAAAATCATTCTGCCCCATCGCTGTCCATTGCTGTCTGTGCCTGTGGTCTCCAGGGGGCTGGAGGGGGGCCCGAGAACCTTCCGGAGAGAGCTGAACGGGCAACATCAGCCTGTCCTGGTGGCCCCGTGTCACTTTCCACCCTCTATTTCTCCCGCCAAAGGCCATGGAAGCAGCACGGGGACCCGAGTCCCGGGCAGGCTGAGCACTGACCTTGGGTGGTCTCGGCGTGCAGGTGGCCGTTGGCGGCCCCAGTCCACTGTGACATCTGCCTTCTGTAGAGCACATGTTGACACCACTTGACACTTACACAAGCCAGAAGCTGCCTGGCCCACACTCATCGCCATAATAAACACATGCGGCAGTTTTGAGAGCCGAGCTGTCCCATCCATCAATCCAGCCTGACACCCGAAGAGTCCCTGCGGGGAGGAAGGCATGGCTTCAAAGGGCAGAGCCTTGCCGCCAGGTGTGCACATCAGGGACACGGTGCCCTGGGCTGTGGGGGATGGGTGGAGGTGAGCTTGGTGCCTGTGTGAGTGTGTGTGTTTGTGTGTATGTGTATGCACCGGTGCGTGCATGCCTATGTGCGTGTGCAGGTACGCATGTACGTACATGCAGACGTTACACACGTGTGTGTCTATGCACGTGTGTGCACGTCTGCATGCGCATGTGTGCTTGTGTGTATGGGTGTGTGCATGCGTGTGTGTACGTATATGTCTGCGCGCGTGCGTGTGTGTGTGTGTGTGCAAGCACATTAGGCCAGCTTCCAAATGCAAACCCTGTCAGGGCCTGGCAGGACTGTGGAAATGGAAGAGGGGAGATAGACAGTCCTGGGAGCTGGGGGACAGTGGAGAGTGGTGGGGCCTGTGCCAGGCAGGAAGCCATGCCCATCGGAGGGGTGCAATTGCAGTTCCCTGCTCCCCAACTGTGACATGCTGGAATGCAGGCCTTGGGTTATCAAATCGTCCCATTTTTCAAGAGAAGACAGAAAACTGGATTTTTATGTGCAATGTCCTGACTTTTAAGACTCTATTGTCAGCTCATCAAGGAGATTTAAAATGTCTGCTGGATCAAACAAAACACACCCACGGCTGGAATTTGGCCTGTGGACACCTGGTGTAGTGTATATATTTTCTGTGGTGGAAAAGGGACTTCCCTACCAGGCTGGGCTCTTCCCAGAAAGCCCTGCATCGACCTGGAGCAGTGGTTCTCAGCGAAGCGACTTCGTCCCCCCAGGGACACTTGGCAATGGCGGGAGACCTTTTTGATGATCAAAACTGGGTGTTGCCGGCAGCTGGGTCGAGGCCCGAGATGCTGCTACACATCTCCAAGGCACAAGACAGCCCCCCTCTCCATTATGAGGACCAATCTGGGGGCACCTGCCTGGCTCAGTCGGTAGAGCACGTGACTCCCTCTCAGGGTCATGAGGATCACCTCATTAGGGGTAGAGTTTACTTAAAAAGAAGAAGAAGAAGAAGAAGAAGAAGAAGAAGAAGAAGGAGAAAGAAGAAGAAGGAAGAAGAAGAAGGAAGAAGAAGAAGAAGAAGGAAGAAGAAGGAAAAAGAAGAAAGAAGAAGAAGAAGAGGAAGAAGAAGAAGAAGAAGAAGAAGAAGAAGAAGAAGAAGAAGAAGAAGAAGAAGAAGAAGAAGGAAGAAGAAGAAGAAGGAAGAAGGAGGAGGAGGAAGAAGGAAGAAGGAGGAGGAGGAGGAAGAAGAAGAAGAAGAAGAAGAAGAAGAAGAAGAAGAAGAAGAAGAAGAAGAAGAAGAAGAAGAAGAAGAAGAAAGACGAAGGAAGAAAGAAGAAGAAGAAGAAGAAGAAGAAGAAGAAGAAGAAAGAAGAAAGACGAAGGAAGAAAGAAGAAGAAGAAGAAGAAGAAGAAGAAGAAGAAGAAGAAGAAGAAGAAGAAGAAGGAGAAGAAGAAGAAGAAGGAGAAGGAGAAAGAAGAAGAAAAAGAAGGAGAAGGACGATCTGGCTTCAGATGTCAGTGGTGAGAAGCCTGAAGTAGAATCATCCTGAAAATGATTTGGGAAGGCCAGCTTCTTGCTGTCGAAGTCCTAAGCCTTGAGCAAGAGCCTTTAGGGGGCAGCTATGTGACCAACCGAGAATCCCATCTGCAGAGACGGTTTGAGAGGCCACCTTTCCCGTAAGTGTTTCACACACCTGAGATCACCAAACCTCCCACCACCCCATGAGAAATACCACTGCTATCCTCATTTCACAGGTGAAACCAAGACAGAGTCTCACACACACACACACATGCGCGTGCCAGGGAGTTGGCAGAGCCTGGCTGTAACTCGGGGCAGTCTGGCTCCCAAGCCTACCCCCTTAATGACAGGGCTACACCGTGAGAAATCACGGGCTGAAATTATTTTGCGTTCTCTTGCACACCCGAGAGTTGGTATTCTGACTGCTTTCCCTTCCGGGAACAACCTTGGCTTAGAAAGCTCCTACTCATCTGTCCAGGCTGAGCTGGACAAGTGCCGACTCCAGAAAGCTCCTCCTGGGCGGTTGAGTTGGGTCAGGCCCCACGTTGGAGCTCCTCCCACCAACTAGGAGTTTCCCCTGTCATAGCTCATCTCCCCTTTACCGGGCCCACTTCAGTTTCTGTTTTAATATCTGAAGAGCATCTCTGATGGCTATGCTAATTCCTGGCATGTACTTGGCAGTGACCAGGAATTTGTTGAATGCATGGGTCCATGAACGGTGGGTGTTTCCTTGCTGCCCATCTTAGCTTTATTTCTGAACTTCGGAGTGCATTGCTGAGTCTTTACGATGAGCCAGGCACTGTTCTAAGTACTTTACGTGTATGAACTTGCTAAATGCTTGCAACAGCCTCATGAGGTAGGTATTAACACTGGCCTCATTTATCCTTGTTTACTCGACTTCTCAGGCAAAGAGAAGTTGAGGCACTTGGCCGAAGTCACACAGTTCCAAAGCGACAGGAACCTCCCCAGTGGTGGCCATGAGTACTCTTTCTGCAGCCCTGAGGACAGAGCTGAGTTCTGTGCTTGTCCTGATGCTGTGGTCCCCGGGGAAGGGCTTAGTGAGTAATTATTATGTGACTCAGGATCAAACAACCATTTCATTGAACATCTGCAATGTGGAAGGCACTGAACTGGATGGAGTGGGTTTATATTTCTTTGTCATCTGAATTTCTTGTTTAGATATTCACCTATTTATATCCTATTAGTATATTTGACATTTTTTCTTACTGAACAGCAATTACTCTTTATATATTAAGGCTCCATACTATGTGTCACATTTTTCATATTTTTCTTGATTTTACCAATTTTGTTACCTCTCCACATGTTTATAATATTTTATTTGCTGTGCAGGGTTTTTTATTTCAATTTTTAGACCACCCAAATTGTTCTTTATAGTTTCGATCTTCAGTGCCGTACCTCAAAAGATTCTTTCCATCCCTAAGATTATAAAATAGTCATTCATATCTACTTTCCCCAGTTCTTTCATTTCATTACTTCATTTATTTATTTGCTTACTTAGTGACTTAACAGTTCAATCTTTGGTCCACCAGGAATAAATTTTAGCACATGCTGTGAGGCAGGAATCTCACCTTATTTCTGTCACTCGGTCCATTTCTACGTTCTCCATAAAAACGTGTGGAGAGAAACTTTGACTAGAATAGGCAGCCACAACCTTTACAACACCTTTCTGAGCAGCTCAGCTTGTAAACCACATCGTCCTTCAGTTGCCTCAAATATATATATATACACATATATATGTGTATATATAACATACAAATCTGTAATATACAAATGGTATACTTACGGATATAGCATTCTGTTTTTTGTGGTCACATAACACTCGGGACTCTCGAAAGACGAATTTTCTTAGGCATTTACGTGAAGGGGGTACAGTCATTTGCTCATCCCACAGCCATTACTGCGCTGGCCCCTGTCCTTCCCAGATGCAAACCACCTCTTTGTTCACATGACTGGCAGACATCCCTTGATACATACCAATTAAAAGCATGAGGTATCAGTTTTAGTGATTTGACTGGCACAGGTGAACAAGACTGGTTATTCCAGAGGGAGTAGGGCCACCGAGACCCCTGCTGGTGTGAGCGAGGAAGTGGGATGGTAGGATGGTGCTGGAGGACCATGTGAGAACCACACGGGTGCTGGGTGCTGGTCATTTTGCTGTGGGCTTTGCATTTATGCTAAAGAGGTGACACCCACTATTAGGTCCATTCCACAGAGGAGGACATTAGGGTGCAACAAGATGGAGTGACTGCCAAGGTCAAACGCCTACTGAGACTAAACCAGGCTGCCTGTTTCTCTGCCCTGGAGCCTTGTAAAAGTTCACAGTGATAGACTTCGAGGCATGCTTGCTCATCAACCCAGCAATTCCTCGTCCAGGAGTGTGTGCCTGGGACAGAATTATGGATGGGCAAACCGGTCTGGGACAAGGGTATTTATCAGAGGGTGGTTTCTAACAGTGAAAATTTGGAAATAGCTTAAAAGTCCATCAAAAGGAAAGTGGTCAGCTCGACTACAGTATTCGCATATCCTGGACTACTATATAGCTCTTAAAGAATTATAAATATACTCTTTTGATACACATAGTTCCCTATATATTAGTGCATGTACAAAGCAGGTCACACATTTTATGTATTGTATAATGTCATTTTTGTTGTTTAAAAAATATATAGACAGAGAAAAACATGGAGATTAGAGCCAGGTTTCTCAGCCTCAGCACTGCTGACATTTGGGCTGGAGAATTTTCTGTTGTGCAGATATATCTTGCGTAGGATGTTTAGCAACATCCCTGGGCTCTACCCACCAGATGCCAGTGGCGTCCCTCTCATCCCTCATCCTCCCAGTAGTGACAGCAACAATGATCTCCAATCATTGCCAATATCCCCTGGCAGACTGTATTGCCCAGGTGAGAACCACTGGGTTAGAACTCCTCCCTCCCTCCCTCCTTCCCTCCCTCCTTCCTTCCCTCCTTTCCTTCCTTCCTTCCTTCTTTCCTCCCTTCTTTCCTTCCTTCCTTCCTTCCTTCCTTCCTCCCTTCCTTCCTCCCTTCTGTCCTTCCTTTCAGTTTCTGCTCAAATGTCATCTCCTGAGTGGCCCTCCTTGCCCACGCTGCCTAAAATGCCACTCTATTCAGAGATCCAGCACCCCCACCCCACCCCATCTCCTCTCTCCCTTTTCTTTACCAGACTCAGCACTCCCAGACATCCCAACACTGTCTGATTATTTCCTATCTCCTGCCCTGGAGTGGAAGCTCCTTGAGGGCAGTGACTTCGCTTAGCTCTTTTCTGTATTTCTTGGCAGAGGACAATGGTTAACACACAGTAGGTACTCAACAAATGTATGTTGAATTAGTAAATACCAGAGACCAGAGCTAACATTTTTGAGTGCTTACTGGATGCCAGGCCTTTTTGTAAATGCTTTACTTTTATTAACTCATGTAATCCTCCCAAAAACCCTGGCAGGTGGGGTCGATTATTACCCTGCTTTACAGGCAGGGAAATCAAGGTCAGAGAAGTCATGTGGCTGGTCAAGGTCACATCTTTCTAGGTGACTGAGCGGGATTTGCTCTTCAAAGAGCACTAAGATGAACAGGCAAGATCACATAGGTCCTTGTACATCTGTGGGAGCAAAGCCTTGGGTAAGTTGTGGGTTAAGTTGCACTGTGGTGTCCTCTCCTCTGATAGGACCACCTTTGGAACAGCGTGAGTTGTGAGTTGAGTGTTACCTCTCAAAAGATATAGCCATCTGGAACCTCAGTAATAGGACCTTAATCAGAAGGATCTTTGCAGATGTGATTACGCTAAGGATCTCGAGATGAGATCATCCTCAAGACAGAAGAGGAGAAAACGCAGAGACACGCCGAGGGGAAGGCTGTGTGGGGATGGAGGCAGTGAGTGGAGTCCTGTATCTCCCAGTCAGGGAGCTGGCAACCACCGGAAGCCAGAGGGAGGCATGTGCCTGAGACTCCCTCAGAGCCTCTAGAAAGAGCCAATCCTGCCAACACCTTGATTTTGAACTTCTGGTCTCCAGAACTGTGAGAGAATAAATTGTTTTAAGCCACCGAGTATGTGGCAGTTAGCAATGGCAGCCTCGGGAGATGAATGCAGCACCCCAGCTAAGACAGCTCGGGCAGTGTGGCTCACACTGGGACAGCTTACTTCTGCCGAGACTCAGTTTTCTCATCTGTGATGTGGGGATTCTAGCCCTATCTACACCACATTGTGGTGGGGATTAAATGAAAGAACAATTGTTAGCACTCGGCTGGGCGCCTGCCACCGGATAAATGCCCCATGAATGTTGACTGTTTTTATTCTTTTATCAATCTGAAATGTGTCCCCAGGGGTCCTGAGTCAGAATCAAAACTGAGGCCAAAACACATTGTTCAGTTCTGTGCACAAAGATATTCACGGGTCACTGGTCCTAGAACAACAACAAAACATGGAAAAAGCCCGTATTCACCCCAAGGGGCAGAGGGATGCACGCTGGGGTGTGGGGGGATATGGCGGGGAGTGGTGTGTGGTCACTGAAGGACACTCAGGAGACGTTATGATCAATGTGAAAACATTCTCAGGGCTGAGGTTAGCTAAAAGAAGGATATAAAATTGTATGTGCAGGGGTGCCTGGGTGGGGGCTTAGTCGGTTAAACAACCGACTCTTGATCTCAGCTCAGGTCTTGATCTCAGGGTTGTGAGTTCAAGCTCCGCTTGTATTGGGCTCCATGCTGGGTGTGGAGCCTACTTAAAAAAAAAAAAATGTATGTGCAGAATGGTTACAATTGTGTAGAAATAAATGTAGAAAAAAGGCTGAAAGAAAACACCAAGAAACCGTCATAGGAAAGCAATTTAAATCCACAAATACAGGAAAGGAGGAAGGGGGAGGGGAGAGGGAGGGAGGGCACGCCAATCACTGGGGTGACAGGGTGATGTTAATCCGTCCTATGTGTAGCAGTTAATACCCTCCAGAATATTTACGTCCTTTATCCCAATCCACGTGGCAGTTTTAATAAACTTTCAGCTTCAGGTACCTTCTCTAAAATGTTTAAGATCTCTCCTCCCACTCTGGGCCACGCTCTGGCTTTGTGTTCACGGGCTTAATCTCTATTGGCCTCAGTTTCCCAACCTAAAAAAATGGGGATGATAAGAGCCCCTGACTCACTGAGTTGTCGATAATACCTCAGTACCATGCTCGGCACTTAGTAGGCTCTTCATAAACTCAGGCTGCTGTTTGTACATGGGGACAGGAGCCTAGTGGACATTTCCATGGAGACCAGCGGCTGTGGGGCCTCCTTCCCAAGGGGGAGGATGCCCTGGGATGCTGGCAGACCCCCAGGGCAGGAAGGCAGGTAGGAAGATGGGAGGGGATGCCCAGTCAGCATCCTCACCAGGGGCAGCCCCGTTTCATCTCGGCACAAGACAACTTCCTGGTTCAAAGACCAAAGGCCTTTAAAAAAAAAAGAAGGGAAAAGGGTTTGTGGACATCAAATGCTGTTTTAGAAACACTGTTTTGATGATTTAAACATAAGCAAATCCGAAACATATGGATTACATTTCTCCCGAAGGGTTTAAAAGTTAAGGGCGGGGGGAAGGGAGTTGTCTTGGGCCAAGTGCATGTTGATTTTTGCCAATTTTCAGAATCTTTGGGCAGTAATTAGAGACATGTCCTCACACCCCAACCAGTGCTAAGCTGTGCTTTTTTTTTTTTTTAATTGCTGTTATGACTCACTGTTGAGTTGGTGATTATTTTTATCCAGTTAATGAAGGTAATCTATAAATTACCACTGACCCAGATTCATGATTTAATAAGATTTAAATTACACACCCATGCTCGCTCCGAAGAAGGGGGCTGGAGCCTCTTTCTGAATGCAACACATGCATCTGCCTGTTCTCAGAGGTCCTGAAGCTCAGATGTTCTACGACCGCCTCCCCTGCTCCCATCCGAGCTCATGGCCTCTCCAGGGTGACATTTGGGGCTACCTGGTCTATTTCCAAGCCCTGTGACTATATATGCTCGGTGGAGGCTGGCTTTGGACTCACTAAAGAACCCCGAGGGGAGGCCCAGAAGGCAACCACCTTGCTCCTGCGGCTGTCATGTCTGTGTGCCCTCAGCTGACCCCCGGCCCCTCTCTGGGCCTCAGTTTCCCTCTGTATGACGTGAGACAATATTGGTCTTTAAGGGGTTTCATTTTTTTTTTTTTTCCTTAGAAAGAGAGAGAGCACGGGGGTGGGGAGCAGGCAGGGGAGAGGCAGAAAGAGACTCTTAAGCAGGCTCCCTGCTGAGCCACGACTCTGAGATCATGACCTGAGCTTAACTGACTGAGCCACCCAGGTGCCTGGTCTTTAAGGGGTTTCTTGGCACTGGTGTGCCGAACCTGGGTTTCCCCAAGTGGACCCTGTGGAACCCTGGTCCCCAGAGTGCTATGGGGAGAAGTGCTCCATCCTCAAGCATGTCTGAGCATGGTTGGTTACACACTTGCCCGACTCGTCCATTCACTACACCACATGTCGGCAGTTCAAGGTCAAAGTCAAGGTCACCACTGCCTCTCACCCTGCAAAGGCCATAGCTTCCAGGAAGCTCTCCTGGTTTAAGTTAGGTCAGGTCCTGCCCGTGCCTTTTCAGCTCTTCCAAGGCCTCCTGTGGCCCTTAAATCAAAATCGCTCTCCTGAGCCTGCACGAGGCTGGGGATCTGTACCCAGAACCAGCTTCATGGGCAGGCTAATCCCGTCAGTGACACGGGCCCGTGCTCAGCCCCGTGCCTAATTTAAACACTCTGTCATCTCTGTCTTGAAATTCTTAGTAAGTTTACCCAATGGGTCTGCATTTTAACTTTGCTCTGGACCATTTGAACCATGTAGCAGTCTTGCCAGCACCCCAGACTCGCCTTCTGCCTGACCTCACCCTCTTTCTCCCCCTCCTCGCTGCTCATGGGCCTTCCTTGTGCTCCTCTGTATGTCTGGGCTCCCCCTCCGCCTGGAGGATGGCCCACTCTCCCGCCCCTTTGCTCTAACTGGACCCACTCGTCATCCCTCAGGCCCCAGCTCAAACAGCAGTTCCTGGGGGACGGGGAGGGCGGGGCTCTTCCACCCTAGACTACCCAGGAAGGCAACCCCAAGGCCACCCCCCTGCCATCTCATTCCCTTTGTGGCACTATTTGAAATCGCCTAGTTGGCCCCACAAGTGAAAAGGGGACGGGGCCTTTCTGCTTGTCTCTGATGCAGACTGAGAGCCTGTCAGAAGGGAGGCGCTTTTCTGGTAATGAAGCCCACTCTGTCTGTCTCCCTCCCCAGCTCTCCAGCTCCCCAGCTCCAGAACAGATTCCCACCCCCACCTCCCACCTCCTCTGGGGAAGCCCCATCCCCACCTCTCTGTGACCTGTCCCCACTCTCTGACAGTCCAGCCTCCTCCACCCTCCATCTTTTCTCCTTTCCTGACCCCCTCCTGAGCTCTCTGGCTTCCCCCAGCTTCCCTGCTCTGAGGCCGGGAATCCCACTCCCTCTCCCTACCCGCCACCCCCCAGCCCTCTGCCCACCGGGAACTCCCTCTCAGGATCCTCTGGGACTCACTTTTATCAGGCCAGCTTCCAGAAGTCTTCCAGCTTCTGACCCATTTCTCGGATCATCATGATTTCATGTTACCCCCACTCTGGGCCCTGTGTCTGGGGGCTGCTGGTGGGGTGGGGGGGACACTTTCACTAGAGCCCCTAAGTGGGGGCAGCCGCCCTGGGGCGGGGGGAGGTGAGACAATGGAGCTGAGACACAGATGCTTCTTTTTTCATCAATTACCTGTTTGTCTTAATGGGCAAGGCTACCTTCGTTAACATTCTAGGAATGGGGTTAAATGAACTCTATTAAGAAGTTCAGGGGACAGGGGTGCCTGGGTGGCTCAGTTGGTTAAGCAACTGCCTTCAGCTCAGGTCATGGTCCTGGAGTCCCGGGATCGAGTCCCGCATCGGGCTCCCTGCTCGGCGGGGAGTCTGCTTCTCCCTCTGACCCTCCTCCCTCTCATGCTCTCTGTCTCTCATTCTCTCTGTCTCAAATAAATAAATTAAATCTTAAAAAAAAAAAAAAAAAAAAAAGAAGTTCAGGGGACAGAGCCCAAGGCTGTGCACAGATCACAGAAGGGGTTTCAGGAGAGCAGACATGAGGAAACACAGCTTTACCGCCACGTGGAAAGCCCGTGGCCTGAGGGCCGGAGAGCCTTTCCAGCGTGGTGGAGGGAGGCAGGTGGGTGCTGGTTTCAAGTCACCTCTCCCTGGGGAAAGCACTGTGACTTTCAGCAAGGAAGGGGACCCATCTGTCCTGTTTTGGCTGAGTTTCCTGCCCATTTTCACACTGAAAGTCCCGTGTCCTGGGAACCCCGTTAGTCCCAGGCAAACCCTAAAACAGGCCCAAACAAGCTGCATCCCACCCACCTTGAGCATCTGACTTTCCCTAAGTTCCCTTTTCCACCCTCAGCTCCCCTTTCCTCTTGGGGAGCTGGCTTCAGCCCCATCCTCTGCCCCTGCAGAAACATCACTGTGTCTCCACTTTGCCAGGGCCCCCAGCTGGGCTGTCCCCAGAAGACCAGAGCGTGTCTGTTGGGGAAATCAGGGTCCATCCCAGGACCCCCCCCACCCACAAAAGGCCCATAAATCTACCAGGAACAGTGAGGTCCTTTGCTACCAACCAGGGATTTGCATCTGGTGGGAAGGTTTTTTCATTTCTCATTTTATTTTTATTTGAAGTAAAATACACGACACATGAAATTTACCATCTTACCTATTTTCAAGTGTACAGTTCGTAGTGTTAAGTACATTCACACTGCTGTGCAGCCCATCTCCAGAGCTCTTATCATTGCGCAAAGCAGAAAGTCTGCACCTGTGAAACCGCAGCCCCCCACCCCTGCGCCGGGCCCTGGCACCCACCTGGCGTCGTGCTTTCTGTCTCTGCGAATCTGACTCCTCTAGGGACCTCATGCCCGTGGAATCATGCAGTATTTGTCCTTTTGTGACTGGCTTGTCTCACCCAGCGTAATGTTCTCCAGGTTCATCCACGTTGCAGTTTTTAAGGCTGAATAATATTCCACCGTGTGGATACACCACACTTCGCTTATCCATCATCCCTCTACAGATACTTGGGTTGTTCCCACTGGGAAGGTTTTTTTTTTTTTTTTTTTTTTTAATTTATTTGAGAGAGAGAGAGAGCACTAGCAGGGGGAGGAGCAGAAGGGGAGGAAGAGGGGAAGCAGACTCTCTGCTGAGCAGGGAGCCCGACGCGGGACTCCATCCCACGACTCTGGGATCATGACCTGAGCCAGATACTAAACCGACTGAGCCACCCAGGTGCCCCTGTTTTTCTTTTTTTTAAGATCTGAAGGCGGGAAGCGAGGAGAAATACCAGCAGAGGATCGTACCGAGGAGCTGGGCTGAGATGAACCTGGACAGCCCGGGGGTCGGGTGGTCTGTGTCCAGCCCGGGGTTCGGGTGGCCTGTGTCCAAGAGGAAGAGAAAAGGAGGAATAATCTGTGCTTGGGGAACACAGGAAGGAATAGGAAGGAAGAAAAGGAGCCAAGAGGACTGTCTGTGCATCAACCCCTTTTACAGCTGCTGGTTGATTCCCTGGAAGAAGCTCCTGGAATAATAACTATTAAAGCAGCCACATTGATCAGTAAGGAACACTTTCTATGGGCCAGGCCCTGTCGGAGGGGTTGGTGTGTGATGTACAGTGATTCTGTAAGGTGGGTGTTGTTATCCCCATTTCACAGGCAGGGAAGCCGAGGCACGGATATTTCACTGGTCCATGAAGTTTGGGCTGAAAAGGAAAAGACACTTAGAAGTATCGGAGACCGGGGCAGGGGGTGGGGGATGGTCTCAGGTTTTGAGCCCATGTCAGAATCACCTGTGGGGCTTGCTCACTTTTGTGTGCTCTCAGGCCACCCAGGGGTTCTGATTCCAGAGGTGCATCAGGGGCTGGGGCCCCCCAAGAAACTCTGGCTGGACAGAGCTTTCGCATAGAAAGGGTGGGCCAAGGATCCACCATGGGCGTCCTCATGTGTTCAATGTCTTAAGAACACATTAGAAAAAGTCTTTCCTTCTCAAAACCTATTGCTAAGAATCAGACATTGTGCTGGGCATTTGCAGAGCTAGTTTGATCTTCAGCCTGAATCGCTTCTTGGCCTTTTGGCTACGATCAAGTGATCTTCAGCATGGCACATCACTTCCATCCTGAATCTGGGGGTTTGGCTGTGCAACGGGGTCCCTGATACCTGCTCTGTAGGGTCTTGTGAAACCTTCCTGGGACCGCTAACTGAGGCATCACAGAGGTCTTAGGTCTATACACCAGCAGGTCTCAAGCATCGTTTCCAGGGTAACCCCACACCAGCAAAGCTCCTGTGGCTTTTGGATTTCCCCAACTTTGTGACTTGATGGCAAAGCCCAGGTTGTCGCTAGGTCTTGGCCTTTCACAGCTGAACTTGAAAGTGTCCCAATTCTAACCTCATTACCTATGATAAGGAGACTAGCCTCCTGGGACCCAGGCAGGGACGAGATTTTATGGCATTTCTTTCTTTCTTGTGTTGGCAGAAGTGGTCTTTGGAGGATTCTGAGACAGCCGGAAGAGGAGATGGACTTAGGTTAACAAACAACTTTTTTTTTTTCTTTTTAACAAGTAACACATTTGTGCTAGTCAGTTTAGGAAATGCAGATAATTAGAAAGAAAAGATCAACACCATCCGTAGCCTAACCTCCCCAACATGACCAGAGGCCTTTGGGGTCTCTTGTTGGACCTGAATCACGAGCCCATAAGCGGGGGGATGAATCCACAGCGCAACATTTCAGCTGCATGGTGGCGGTTTTGACCCACGGATCTTGGCAGCTGTCCCTGGTTTGGGGGCCGAAGGAGAGGTGAGGTGTGACGAGAACGAGCTTTTGTTTTTGTTTCTGATTTTTGAGAACTTGGATGAAGTTGGAACTCCCATCAGATTAATGAGCAGTGCTAAGAAGCGTACTTGATCCTCCCCCCAAACAGACTGGTTGTCATTTTTGCTATTTTTCAAGAGTATAAACTTTTGTTTTCCACGAAATTGGCATTCTGGCAGTCAAACTGAATATTTTAATGTTTTTTTTCAATATTTTTATTTCTTTTACAATATGGTTTCTCAACCTCAGCCCTCTTGATGCATGGGCCAGATAATTCTTTGCTATGGGGTCATCCTGAGCGCTGCAGGTTGTCCAGTGAGATCTCTGGCCTCTACCCACGAGATGCCAGCAGAAATCTCTGACACCTCCCCCCCAACAACAAGCAAAAAATCGTCTACAGATGAGTGTCCCTGGGGAACAAAATCATTAGCCGTAGAGAATCCAAACCACTGTTCTAGAAAGTTCTCAGAAACAGCACCCTTTTATCTGCCCAAGCATCCACAGAGCCTAAACTACAGTTTATGCTATGGAATTATATGTGATGGTGTTTTTTAAAGGTTCCTACTTAAGAAAATAGTTAATTAAGCAAGAGGGCTAGCAATAATAATATAGCTAATGTTATATTCCATGTGGTTGGAGTTTGTGTGTACATACTGACATTTTAACATCCATTGCATTTAATTGCAATTAGCATTACATTACATTTGCTCTTATGTTACTAATTTTATTTAATAAAATAGGAGGCTTTGGGGAAATTTAAACTTTTTATTCTTTTTTTTTTTTTTTTAACAACCAGTTTCCTGACTGAGGGATACTATTCCATATCAGATATAAAGAGAGCTTTCCCAACAGACTCGAGAAACGGTTGTTGATGAATAGAGAAAGCTCTCGACGAATTTGCCCCAGCATGTCCCAGATAGGGATACCCTGCAAGGAACAATGGCTGTCTTTGAGACAGTTCAGAAATAGGTATTTTATTCACCGAATGGCCAACCAATTTTTGTATACCATGTGCAGAGAGTTTATAGTGGGACAATTTCTAATTTCCTACAAATTGGAGAGGTGACCTTTGAAGAACGAGGAAGTTTTTTGTTCCCGGACTTGTCGGGGAAAATCCATAAATGAGAGCACATTTAATACAATGGGACAAATAAGATTTGTCTGGCAGAATCTCATTTGGCCAAACGCAATAAGTCATCTTGTGAAAAAGCCTCTTTAATATACTGTGTATGTGTCCTTTGTGCGTGCGTGCACATGCTTACATGTGCAAACCAGAGGCGTGGGCTATTTCATTTATCATTTCCCGCTTTTCTCCAGAAACAAAATTGAGGTGAGGGTCCACAAAGTTTCTTTGACTATGTCACCATAGGAATCAACCCACCTGTCTTGAAAGAGGAAGAGAAGAATGAATGCATTACCTTCCTTCTCCAATCACAGAAGTCATGCATTATAAAAATAGCATGTATCTTATTGCATGTATCTTACGGAGTGCAGAAAAGTATACAAAAATCAATATCTGTCACCCAAGACGATTACTATGAAAAGGTTGGTATATTTCTTGCTAGATACTTGTTTTTGATTTGTGTGTACATACACATTTTTAACCAAATGAAGACCATACTTTTTCAGAATTTTCAGTTCCATTCCACTCTCTGTTGTATCCTGAGTCTTTCCCCCAGATAATACAATGTGTAGGGAATAATCATCGCCAGTGATTGAGGCATACAAACAAGGCTGCTGTGGATGGTTGTGCGAGTTGTGTAATGAGCAAGCCTAGGGGCCGCGATGTAAACGGTCCTGCCTGAAGGAAGGTGCTGCTAATTCTAGACACTTTCAAAACATACCTATGTAGTTACTGGTTGCTCCCAGGGGGTGTGAGAGCAGGACTGACTGCTCAAAGGAACTTTGGGGGCAATGAAAGTATTCTAAATGGGGTTGGGGATGCGTCTGCACAATCATCCAAATGTACTAAAGCTCATTGAACTACACGCCTACAATAGATGAATGTCATGGTATCTTAATTATACCTCAACAAAACTTTTTTTGGTGGAGGGAGACAAAACCCATCTTCCCAAATAATCAAGAGCCAGAGGCGGGGGGGGTGGGGGGAGGGGACGCTACTGTTATTCCCACTTCACAAAAGGAGAGCCAAGACTTAGAGAGGGTCCATCACTTCCTTAAGGTCACCTCCCTGCCGTGGGGCCAGTAGCCACTAAGTTGTGACCTGCTGTCACTCTGGAGTGGGCCCTTCACAGTCTGCATGCCCGGACCCCTGACATTTGGGGCAGCCCCTCCCTGCTTCCTCTACTCTGAGTCTGTTGTCTGCCAGTCAGTCCGTTCCTGCTCTGCTTCCCAGCCTGGGTGGCAAACACCCAAGCTGACAGAATGGGTTGAGCAATGGAAAAGCAGGGGGGAATCCTCCCCATTGCCCCCCCCCCCCCGTCCCGCCTGCTGCCCTTGATCTAAAACACTGTGAGGAGAGCCACTGAGCGCCAAGAGCGCAACCCCCATTGGGTTGCGCCTTTCCCCACAGTGCATCTTGGATGAGTATGATTTATGGCCTGTGTTTGAAGGGATTCTAAAACAATGCAGAGCTTCTGGTGGCCTGTCTGAAAACATGCTCACACACAGTCACCAAACCCAGCTCTGAATCACCCTCCAGAGCCGGAGAGGGATCTTCAAAGTCCTGTCTTCTGGGTTTCCAGCAAGACACGATTGTGGGTTGGGTTGGGAACGAGTGCGGAAAAATTGACTGATTGTTATTTTTGAATGTGGCAATGGTTTTGAGGACAGTTTCATCATAAAGAGCCCCCTTTGTATTTTTATTCTCATTGTGTTGTCATTCCATGGGGGCTCATGTGAAGTCGGGCTTCTGACATCCTCAGGAGAGGCTGTGAGAACCTGGGCTTGCAGATGGATCGCCATCAGTCAGGGGCTGAATCCAGTCAGTGGATGGCTTGTGGGGACCAGGGGAGGGCAGGGGTGTGGGCCAGCTGCCTAAGGGATCAGGAGCAAGCGTGGACGTTGGGCTTCTCCCTCTGCCCATCCTACTCCCTCCACTTCCTCACAGGTGTGGCAACCAGTCAATCGGTCCCCTAATTCTCACGCAGCAGGGTCAAATGGATAAACAAGCTATGGTACAGCCAGATGGTGGAATAATTTAGCAAAAAAAAAAAAAGAGCTACCAGGCCATGGCAAGGGACCTCGAGTGCATATTGCTAAGTGAAAGAAGTCAGTCTGAAAAGGTGACTTGCTGTATGACTCCAACTATAGGACATTTTGGAAAAGGCAAAATACAGAGACAATGAGATTAGTGGTTGCCGGGGCTTGGGGGCAGGGGAGCGATGAGAAGGGTGAGTAGGTGGCACACAGGGGATCGGCAGGGGGACAGTGAAGCTGCTTTGTATGATACTGTAAAGATGCATGGATGTCATTATACATTTGTCAAGACCCATAGAATGGACACCACCAAGACTGAACCCTAAGGTACAATGCAGACTCGAGTTAACAATGATGTATCAGGATTGGTTCATCAGTTGTAACCAACTGGTAAAAATAGGGGAGCCTAGGTGGGGGGAGGAAGGGGTACATGGAAACTCTCTGTTGAACTTTCTGTTCAACTTTTCTAAAAACCTGAAACTGCTCTAGAAAAGTCTATTAATTCAAAAAAGAATCATATCTATACCCCAACCTTCCAATGGCATCCTTGGACATTTGAAATAAAATCCCAAGTCCTTGCCTTATCCTTACAGAAGATGACATGGTCTGTGCCTGTCCACCTGTCTGACCTCCTCTCCCGCCAACTCGGGTTTGCTGGCTTTAGTCTCGTCATGCTGACCTCCGTTATACCCCTGAGCAGGTCTAACTCTCTACCACCTCAGGGCATTTGCACACATGCTGGGCCTTCTGTCTCCTATGACTGCTAGTCCCTGTTTCCCAGGTTAAAGCTTTATGGCAAAAAACCTCCCCAATCACATCACCTAAAGGAAGTGTCTCCTGGAGATTTCTACCGCTGAGCCTTTCTGGCTTCATCCTCAATGGTTTTTGAAAGCTGTTACTATTTCTGTTATATGGTTACTTGTTTTATTTGGTTACTCATTGTTCTGCCATTTTCCCTCACTCAAAGGCAAGACAGGAAATGTAAATAAGGGCAGGAAGTTTCATCTCTTTTGTTATTGATGGGTCTCCTGTGCCTGGAATTATGTCTGGCACACAGTAGACAGTTAATGACTGAATGAATGTACATTTACTGACACCTACTGTATTTCCTGGGGTTTAGTGTATAAAAAAACCCCATCATTTTAGGTCTTTAAAACTGAAAGTGTTCTAAGGCATAGATTTAGGAATTTTGAAATTTGTAGAAGGGCCAACAAAAAAACCACCACGGATTCTTAATTTCCATCATGCCAGCCCACCTCACCCCATCCCTACACCTTGCCCCGTGAATCCCAGACACAGCCTGCCCCACAGTGCCTTCACTTCCCCAGCACACCCCGTCTGAATGGCCCCTGAACACCCAGCATGCCGGTTGAGCATCAAGGCGGGCAGGCCAAGACTGGAGTCCTGACTCTAATGTTTACCAGCTGTATGACCAACCTCAGATTTTTTACTTGTAAAAAGGAATAATCATGGGACTGACCCTCAGGCTCTTGGGAAGATTACATAAAATAATGTGCCAGGCAGGGTTCAGGGCAGTGGGCAGGAGAGATTAGGATGCTGCCCTCATGGGGGTGCCATCGGTGGTGAGGACAGGTGTATTAAGCTAATGAACAGAGCCCAGAGGCAGTGAGGGTAACCGGAGTGGGAAGGGGTGGCAAGGGTGGTCAGGGAAGAAAGCACCATGTGAGCTGAACCTGAATGGTGGGAGGGAAGGAGCCATGTGAAGATCTGGGGAGACTGTTCCAGGTGGAGGAACAGCGAATACAAAGTTTCTGAAGTGGAGACAGGTGGGAAAAAGAGCAAGGAAGTAGATGGATAAAAAGGTGCCAAAATAGGCTAGCTCTCAGTAATTGCTGTTATTAGTAAGATTGAAACCGAGCAAAAGTGTCTATTTTTTTTTCACATTTTACCCCTCCTTCACCGTCCCTTCCAGCTCTCCTGTACCCACTAAGACTTGTGGGTAATCTTACTTATCTATGATTCAGAAAAAGTCTCATAATTTAATAACTAAGGCTCTGTGTTAGTCACCTATTGCTGTATAACAAATTACCCCAAAACTTAGCGGCTTGGGTCAACAATTAATATTTAGGATCTCACACAGTATTTTGGGGTCAAGAACTTGGTAGCAGCTTAGCTGGGTGGTCCTGGCTGAGAATCTGTCACACGGTTTCAGTCATGATGTCAGCCGGGGCTGCATCATCTGAAGGTTTGATTGGGGCTGCAGGAGGATCCGTTTCTCAGGTGGCACAGTCCCATGGCTGCCAAGTTGGTGTTGGCTCTTGGCAAGAGCCCTCAGTTTCTCTCCGTGGTGTCTCCATGGAGATGTTTGTGTGACCTCACAACATGGCAGCTGGTTTCTCCCAGACCAAGTGATCGGAGAGAATAAGGTAAAGCCATAATGCCTCTTATGACCTCGCCTTGGAAGTCACAAACTCCCACTGTATTCTACCCTGGTCACATAAGCCAGTCATGATTCTGTGTGAGGGGGACCTTACAGGAGGCAAGGATCCCTGGGAGCCATCTTAGAGGCTGGCCACCTGAGCATTTCCCCCATCAGATGAACTGAGTTCATTTTCTCCCCGCTGGGGTCAGAATCCATCAATAACTGGTCAGTGACAAAATCCTGAGTGGTGCAAGTCATGGCCCGTCTTTCAGTTTTGATCATTTCTCCCTGTTTTTCTCATCTCAAATAGTTTTTCCTTGCATGGTGGGGACTTCACTGTTCAAATTCCATCCTCTGATATAACCTGAGAGATCATCGCACACTGATTTAGTCCCTGTGATAGAAATTTGTAACTAAAGTGGGAAGTGAAGGAAATTAATTTGTCTGGCAAAAGTAATTCTACTGCCAGACAGAGAATCTGCCATGGGAAAACAGATGGGAGTATCATGTAAATATAACCAATGCCAAGAAGAATCAGAAAAGGCAACTTGTAGCTCTTTAAATGGTTTTCTTAAAATATTTTTTTGTTGAGGCTATACAGAATGCCAAAACAAGTGAGGGGGTGTGAGGCATTCCGTCACCCCCATCTGCATGTGCAGACACAGCCAAAAACAAGGTGTGACTGTTGGAAATCATGTTTGGGACTCACTCAGTGGTTTCCCAATTGATGGGCATGGAAGGCAATTCACGGAACCCAGACAACTTGGGATCCCCACGAACTGATGCTACTTTGTGTTGCAAGGTTCTGTGCAGGAAATCGGCTGACTTTCAGGTGACAGCCCTATCCTTACTCTTTCAATACCTTTGCAGCAACCCACTAGAAGAAAAGGGCTTTGGGGTTATGACTGAAGGTAAACACAGTTTTAAAAATAGCAGCATCCACATTCATGAGGCTTTACAAGGGGCAAAGGTGCCTTGGGTAATTAAGTTGGGTCCAGCATCAGTGTGTGCAAGAAAATATTCCTAAAATGCATCGTGTTTGTGGTGTGTCATCATAAGAGAGAAATGACTGAATTTTAGGAGCCTGTCCACCAAACACTGCAATGTACAGGAAGAGGTGATGATGATGAGATGCGGGCTAAATTTAGAATATTTATCCTATTAATCTCCAGTAGGAGGTAACTCTCCATTTAACTTAGAAGGAGATGGTATGGGCTGGTCAGAGGTCCAACTTGAGTCAGGCCAGAGGGGCGGGGAGAGGGTGGGGAGGCCTCCTGAGAAACGGACGTTGAAGCAAAACATTAGGCGTGAGTCGGTGTTCACAGGGGAAGGAGATAAGTCTTTTTGTCCCCATTATGGGGATGAGGAACCGGAGGTAGAAGCCGCACCCCAGTTCTGCCACCTGATGTCTTCCCTGGACAATCATCACTATAATCCACAACCTCCCCACCCCCCATATCACCAAGTCGAATTTAGTCATTAGCTGTTCACATACGTCAGAAAACAAGCTCGAGGTAAAAGTGATAACGGGTGACGTGCCGGGTACCTGACACAGAATCCTGAGATTGTGTGCATAACCCTATTAACAACGACAATACTTAACTGACATCTGAGCCCAGGCTCTGCCAACCACCTGGACTCCCTCATCTCGGCCTCACCACTGCACGCAGCAGCTGTATCATGTTCCCATCTTACAGATGCGGAAACTGAGGCCCCAAAAAGCTAAGTAAAGCTAAGTAAGCAGCATGTCCACGTTCGCATCAGCTGTAAGTGGCAGAGCTGGGACAGGGATTGAGAAGAGGGACTGACTGTGAAGATCACGGAGCCCTGCCTTTTCACTGCCTGGCTTCAGTACGTCGCGATACGGGATCCTCCAGGGAGGTTACCCATCCTGGCTGCCCGAGGAAAACTCCTTTAAAGAGGCACCTGCAGCAACTGGCTGGGAGTTGCTTAAGTCAACAGCTTTGGTGGGTAGTTTGGCAACGTCTGTTTCTGCATCGACAGATCTCTGCAGATGTCTAGAGAATACTTTTCCCTAGACCCAGCCAGAGCACCCTTCAGATGTCCCCAGAAGCAGGCGTGACAATCAAACATGCAAGGTTATTCACGGTAGCATGACTTTTAATAGCAAGTGGATAGGAACAACCCAAATGTCCATTAGCGTGCTGAAATTAGGTCACAATGACGGGCATCTGCACAGTGCCGTGCTATGCTGTTCTAAAAAAGGATGGGGACGTTCTCTCTGTACTGATTGGGAAAGATTGCTGAGATGTATCAAGCACAAAAGCAAAGCACAGAATGGTGTGGACAAGACGCAGCCCTTTGTACCATGGGAAAAGAGAATATAAACGCATGGATCTGTAAGAAACAGAAGCGATCTCAAGAGGCTTGTCCTAGAACTCAGTCACAGGGTTGGTTTGTCTCCGGGGAAGGGAGCGGAGACCCTGGGGGGCTCAGGGATGGAGAGGGACTGACATTTCCCCCTATAACCTTTTGTACTGGGTTTGAGACTTTATGGTGTGTACAGTAGCAGATATTTGTGCAGGTTTTTGTTGTTGTTGTTTCGAAAAGATAAAACACAGAAACAGCTCAGGAGACTAGGAGAGATGTTTCTTTAAACACTTCAGGTGTGGGTTTGCTGTGCCCCATTTCCGGAGGGGCTTCGGCCTTCATTTAGATCAAATGTCTGCTTTCCCTCCGCTGTCCCTCCGATGTCCCTCCGAGGGCAGCCTGGCTTCCACTCCAGTGACCCGCGCGTCCTCAGAGGCAGCCAGCTGCCAAAGTCACTGTGCTGAGCCACTGCGTGACCCTGGGGCGCCTTTGGGAAGGGCCGGTTGCTCACTGCAGTGATGGTCCCCACTGCACTTGGTGTCCACGGTCACTAAAAAAACGTCCCTATGGGCTGCTGCCCTCCTGGCCCGCTGTGGTCTGTGCAGACGGTGAGCACAGGGCTCTCGCTCGGCATGACACCCCGATTTGGGACAGCCTCTAATAGCCCCAGGCTGGCTGTCCGCGTCCTTTGCAGCCGACCTCCCCCTCCTCTGCGTTGCTGTTCTCTTGGGCGGACTTTGGGTGGGAGAGCAACAGTACGGCTGCCAGGAAAGATGCCCCCCACCCCCCGTCAGCACTGATACTCACGGGGCCACAGTGCTGGATGGAGGGTGTCCAGGAACCGGCCTCGCCCCCAAGACCCCGGAGCGCGGGCCCCTCTGTGCCCCGCTCAGCATCATCTCATTTGGCCCCATTCCCCTGTTTATGTTTCAGGACTCAGCAAGAACGACAAAGGTGGGCAATGTACTGAGAGCTTTGCATACATTCTCTCTATGTACCTATGAAATGATGGGACAGGTAGGTTGTCCCAAACCTGTGTGTGCCACCTGGAAACCGAAAGTGCCAAGAAGGCAGAAAACGTGGCCAAATCCCTACAGAGGAGAGTTGAGGGGTGGAGTTAGGGTTCAGAGCTAGTCTCCCAGGTCACCACCCCATTCCTGGGCTCACAGGACACATCACTCATGGTCCAAGGACACTCTCCACTCAGCCCTGAGGGACCCTCAAAACCCAGGAGAAAGTTTTAGGCACCAATCAATAAGCCCCGAGGCCCTGTGAGGGCAGGGACCCCGTGTGGTTCAAGGTGACGCTGGGTCCCCGGCACCTACCACGCTGTGGGGCACTCGGTAACACTTCACGGAAGGCAGGGCGCGAGGGAGGGAGGTCCTGCGTCAGAGAAGGTACTGGTTCCTGCGGCCCAGTGAGCCCACAGCTGTTGTCAGAGACTGACCCTCCCCAGTGAGGCAGGAGCAGTGGTGAGAAGGGTCACTTCAGGGTGCAGGCTTCCAAGCGGGTGGCTCTCTCTCACCTTCTTCCTCCTGCTGCACGCAGAGGGCAGCGTCCTCCTCGTGGACTGTGGGGCCGCAGGGAAGCGTCCTGGACGGACCCCGGGTCCCCCCGTCCAGGAGAGCCACCCTCTCTCGGGAGTTACCACCCTGGGTGTTCCATGCCCAAGAAGTCAAGGGAGGCAGGGGCGGGGAGGAAACGACTGTGCCCTGGGATGGCGCCGGGGAGCTGTCCACTTGCTGGGTACTGTGAGCACGCCACCTCGGATGGCACCCAAGGAGGGCCTCTCGGGGCTTCTGTCCCACGGTACAGATGCCCCAAATAGATAGTGAGGCTTCGAAAGGTGAAGGGATGTGTCCAAGGGCCCAGATGTTGGAAGTAGCAGAGTAGAAGTTGGCGAGGAGGCTGCTGTGACTTCAGGGCTCCCACTCCGGGGCCGCGGGGTCCCTCCTGCCCTGCGCGGCCGGCCTGCCCCGATGCAGGAGAGCAGAGAAGGGCCGTGCATCCCTCTCTCGGCACCTCGACATTTGCTCGCAGGAATCCGCCTGGCCTGTGTCTCCAGGTGCGGCCCGGCCAGGAGAGCAGCCGGTCTGGCCAGGGACCCCACCAAGGGGTGCAGACAGGGCGCGGCGCACGGGCCTCCCGCTGCGGGTCCTCAGCCGCGCTGCCCTGCCGGTCGGGCCGCCGCCGCTCTGACTCAGACGCTGCCCAGCCTCCCGGCTTGCTGAGTTTGCAAAATCAGCCCTCCCAAGGGGCTGCCTCCGTGCATCCAGGATGCCTGATTCTCTCCTGCTGGAGACAGAGGGGCTGTTTAAGTCCCTGTGAGGAATGCACTGGCCAGTCGGGTCCCCTCCAAACTGCGAAGTCTAGTGCTGAGAGAGGGCTCCGAGGTACTTAGGACTTAGTACTCCTGTTAAGCTGGCCTGCCTGAGCTCACGTCCCAGGCCCACCATGACCAGCGAAAAGGGCCGAAGGCAAGTCACTCACCCCTCCACGCCTGGGGATGATCACAGGCTCTTCCTTATAGAGGTTTTGGAAGAATTGAGATAATGCATGAAAAATGGTTCAGACTTACTAAGAACTCAGTGCATTTTTATAACCATGAGAAGGTTTTCTATCCCAGCTCTCCATCCCTTGGACAGCAAAGACGAGGACTGACCCCAAACTATAAAAAAATAGGAGTCTCACTGTGTGCCCCTCCAGTTTCTGCCTGCTTTTGTTCACGGTCCTCAGATCATCGCCACTCGTGTTCTGTCCAGCATCCAGTTCTTACCGGAAGCCAAGCGGGGTGGGATTTGGAGCTTAGAGACATGAGGCCGTGTGCCCGCCGCTTCCCTTCCCAGCCAGACGTGCGGCAGCCGAGCGGCCGGGAATCCAACTCCAGCTCCGAGCTTCTGCCTCCCCTCACGTTTAGCTATTCATTCTTCGTGGGAATATTTACTGAGTGCCCACGTCATGCCAGGCGCTGAGCTAGGTCCCGTGACACAGCCACGAACTGCTTCAACGAGGTCCCTGTGCTCAGGGTGCTTGCATTCTGGTAACAACATCAGACAATAGGCAGGTGAACAGCCCCATCCGTAGGGTAACTGCGGGTGGTGAGAGCTGCACCCAGGGATGGCACTGGCCGGCCGGACGACGGTGATGAGTGGGAGCTGCTTGGGTTGGGTGGTCCGGGTGGTCTGGGTTCAGTGTGAGAGGAAGCAAGAAGGAAGTGAAGCAGTGTGCGTGGGGATTTCTGGAGAAAAGCCTTCCTGGCAGAACCGTAGCAAGAGGGCAGACCCGTAGCAAGAGGGCAGACCCGGAGGAGGGAGCGAACCTGGCTGGTGTCCGGGGAACAGGGAACTGGGAAGCCAGCCTGTGTGTGTGTGTGTGTGTGTGTGTGTGTTGGGGGGGAAGCAAGGCCCCCTGGAGCAGGGAGGTGGCATTCATTTCCCCTCTGCCCTCACTGCTCACCCAGCCCCTCCCCGCGCTCCCGCCCCAGCTGCACAGGACCCCAGGGACCACTTTCGCAGACCCCAGATGAACACTCAGGAGCTCAGAGAATCAGATGGCCAGTCTCTGAGCTCCTCCCTCCTTCCTTAGCTGCAGGGCAGGTTGAGAAAATTAAATATATAGAGACCAGATATTCTTTAAAGCTCTTTCTATTTGCAGGAATGCCTGGGTGGCTCAGTCGTTAAGCGTCTGTCTTCAGCTCAGGTCATGATCCCAGGGTCCTGGGATCGAGCCCCACATCGAGCCCCACATCGAGCTCCACATCGGGCTCCCTGCTCGGCGGGAGGCCTGCTCCTCCTTTTCCCACTCCCCCTGCTTGTGTTCCCTCTCTTGCTGTGTCTCTGTCAAATAAATAAGATCTTTAAAACAAAAAAAAGCTCTTTCTATTTGCAAATAAAGATAATCCTAACAATAACCCTTTAAAGTAGGAATAATGATAATTATCATTACTATTATACAGAGGGGGGAGGGGCAGAGGGAGAGGGAGAGAGAGAGAATCTTAAGCAGGCTCCACGCCCAACGCGGAGCCTGAGACGGGGCTCGATCCCACAACCCTGAGATCATAACTTGAGCTGAAATCCGGAGGCAGATGCTTAACTGACTGAGCCGCCCAGGCGCCCCGAAGTAGGAATTGGTATTATTAGTAGTAATATTGTCATCAGCACTATTTAACAAATGAAGAAACTGACTCAGAGGCACTAAGGGACTTCCTCAGGGTCACACAGCTAGAAAACAGGAGAACTGGAATTTGAACTGCCCCTGCTTCCGCCACTGCTCTTTATTGGCTTGTACCACAGGGTCCTTGTGTAGGAAGCACTCCTGCGTCTGGGATAACATACTTAGTGCCTTAAAAAGCCACGTGAGGTTTCCCTCCCCCTCCACATTAGTTTTTGTTAGGACTTCAAGCACCCCGTGGCACACAGCCTGACCCTGGGTCCTTAGAGCCGGGTGCTGAAACAATGGCCCAAGGACCAAATCCTGCCTGTTTTTGGAAAAACATTTTTCCGGAAGCCAGCCACACCCCTTTGCTCATGGATTGCCCATGGCTGTTTTCCTGCCATAAGGGCAGAGTTGCGTTGTTATGACCCAGACCATATGGCCTTCAGTATTTACAATCTGGCCCTTTACAGAAAAGGTTGCAGATCCTTAGCACGGAGAAGTTTGTTCCCAGCCTCTCTGTCTGTGGTGGGGTGACTTTGGAAGGACACCTTGACTCGCAGGCCCAGCCCTGGATACAGCACAAAGCAGGCGCTTAAAGTCGGCCTGACTTGGAACAAAGGGAGCTTCCCGGAGTGGAGATGCCACAACCCTGGGGGGCCTGGCCATGGCTCTCTCTCCCCCTGCCCCGGTCAGAGGGCGCGTGCGTGCATGTGGGGCTGAGAGCGCAGCGCACGGTGGAAGCCTCTTCTCCATGTGGCGCTTGTAATTGTCAGACTTGAAAACGAAAACACAGGGCACCCAGTGACTTTGAACTGCAGACCGACAACAAATAAGTTTTGAGTATAAGGATGCCCCAAATATTACATGGAACATTCTTACACTAAAACATGATTCTAAAATTACTCTACCAAAATTCTGAAGTTCTTATACTAAATTCCAAGTTTATTATGCCAAAATCTTCAGTGTAAGTATGCCCCAAATAGTGCAGGGGACAGGCTTATGCTTAAAAAAAATGATCCATCATTTATCTGAAATTCAAATTTAAGTGGCTTTTTGTGTTTTGTTTGGGAACACTACAAAGGGATGAATTTGGAGGCACAGGCTCAGACCTGCAGGGACCTCGTGATGTCAGGCATGTGGATTTGTCCCCGTGGCAGTGGATTTGTCCCCGTGGCAGATGAGGGAATCACAGCCCCAGGGAGGCCTCCAAGACCCTTCCCCAGATGGTTTTAAAGCAGGAAATCCTCCCAGTTCTTGAACAAAGGTGAACTTCTTTTTTCCAAGTGGGCATCCCCAAATTTAATTCCGGAACACAGGGTCTGTAGCTTTCGGGCAGCAGGAAACTATATATGGGCTGAAAGTGTGGGGTTTTCTGTTTCTTTTTTTTTTCTGTTTCTTTTTTAATTGTTGTGGTTGTTTTGTGTTGATGCTTTGCGAGCTGAGACCTGCTTTTCCCGTCCAAGGCCCATTGCCGCCGCCGGCCTCTCTGTCTCTCTGGCTCACCCTCTGTGGCTCTCCCTGTCCCTCTCTGTTATGTTGCTTGCTCAGGGAGCAGCGCTGGAGACAAAATGCCTTTTGACAGGTGACAAGATGGGACCAACATCATGGCGGGTTTGGGCAGTAATCTGGGTGGCAGAAGGAAGGAGCCATGGGCTTAGCAATGTTCGGTGGCCGAATGGAAGCAGAGGCGCGGCAATGGGGATTTCTGCTCACCTGGGTTTCAAAAGCAATTATTAGGGGGCACTATTCTCCAAATAGTGCGCAGTGAAGCATCATCAGCTTCCGAATTGGCCCGAGCAGGCAGCATCCAGGTCCCCCCTCCAGCTTTGGGAGCTCGGGTTTTGTCACCGTTTTTAGGCATACTAGTGACAATAGCCCTGCAGGGTGAGCCGCTGGTTGGAGTGTCTGGCCTCAGTCCTTACCACGCAGGACTGGAGGCCAGGGGAGGACTCGTGACTTGCTCGAGGTCACACGGCTGATGCGAAGCCCAGCTTCGAGCCGGACCCCAGTGGGGCAGGCCCCCAACCTCACGCCCCTGTCCGTGATTCTGTCCCCATGGAAACCTTGCATCTCAGGCTCTCCTGGGGGCTTTGGGAGGGAAAAGGGGCACCAGGCAGAAGAATCCGGGCCTGCTAGGGGAGCACAGACTCAGAGCCACCGTGGGCCCAGAGCCTCACCAGCCCCACCTCGGCTATGTGGCCCAGCCCACCTCACGACAGACTGCCCCAACCCAACTAAAGGGAAATTGGGCACCTCTTGCCACCCTTCTAGCTCCCTGAGTCTTTCCAGGAGCTGGAGAGCCCCGTGCTTTGCTAGTCACAAGAAGAAATCCTGTGCTGACTTTGAGAAGTAGTCGAGAAGAAAAGGGTACCTTTTTCTGGGCGGCCCCCAGCACTCTCAGTGCTGGCTTTGAGCTTTGCTTTTCTCCTCTTCCAAGCCAGCTCTCCAATTCTACTCCAGAAGAAAGGGGCTCCAGGAAAATATCTGGGGTGACAAGCAGCAAGTTAGGGCCAAAAGGGTATTTTTATAGGGACCTCCCATATCAGAAGAACCCAGAACACTGTTGAGAAATGCAGACTCCAGTGCCCACCCCAGGGCTTCCCAGTGAAAACCTCTAGGCACTGGCCTAGGACTGCACATTCTTACGGAACTCTCTCCCTGATGGCATTGCACAGTTAGAGATGCAAGGCAAGGACTGGTAATTTTTCAAGATGTGACCCTTCCCAACTTAAACACAGTTTAAAACCTCTTGTTGGCTTCCCAGTGCTTTTAGGGGGGAGACCAGTGCCTTTAGCTTGGCTCATTGGATAGCATCCTCCCTGTGCTTCATTCCTTCACCATTCGCCTGCCACACCACCCTGTCCTCAGCTGCATCCCCCATTCCTGCCACAGGACCTTTGCACTGCCCGTCTCCGTTCTCTAAACACTAACCCCAGGGAAACTCTCTGGGGTCCCTGGACTAGCTCAGCTGCCAAAGTCCCCCCTCCAGCTCATGTGCCCCTCCTTTGGCCACTTCTCTCAGTTAGAAGTCAAACACCCTCATCTCTAGATGATTTCTTAATGTCCTCAGTCGCTCTTGAACTGGGAGCTCCCTGAGGGTAGGGGCTGGAGCTGTCCCATTCAGCTGGGCACCCCCAGCCCCAGGCCTGTGGACAGGGCACTTCCTGGTTCAGAGCCCAGATCTGGAGCCCCTGAGTGCTCCTACCACGGACCCCACCAACCCCTTGGACAGCAAGTCACAAAACCTCCCTGGACCTCTGTCTCTGTGACTGTGATAGAGCTCAGACTGTCCCTGTCCCGAAGGGCTATGTTGAGGCTGAAGCGAACGAGTACCCACTACTCCCTAGGCAGGGTGTCTGGCATTCACTGAACAAATAATGAGCACCTAGTGTGTGCTGAGCACTGTACCTGCGGAGCGACACTGAGAACAAAGCTGACAAAGCCCCTCTTCACCGGTGGAGACGGTCCTCAGATTGATCCAGAGGAGAATGCCGAGCATCGAGAAGGGTGCTGGTTCGCTGTGGGCAAGTGGCTGGCAGAGGAGGACCCTCCTCGAGTTACTGACCTCTTCAATGCTCAGTTTTCTCACGTGCAAAATGGGCATGATAGGAGAACCTGCCTCATGGAGTGCATCAGTGGGAATATTCAGGGGTGAAGAGGTGTGGGTCCCTTGCCGTAGTGTGTAACAGTGAGCGGTAACTGTTAGTCCAAATACAGCAGGGAACAGGATGGAGAATGGGAGGGTGCTGTGTGTGCTACTTTAAGAAGTAAGGGTGGGAAACTCTTCCTGGGGGAGGGGATGAGAGGGAAGAAGGGAGCCATGTGGATATTCCAGGCCAGTGTGGCTGGAAGGTGGGCAGCAAGGCCAAAGCACCTGATGAAGCTGGAGAAGGACAGATGCTGGGGAGGCAGGTGTTTATGGGCCTTGCCTTTGGTTCCGCCGCGGAGGGAAAGCTACCCGTGAGCAGGAGCATGACAAGGTCTGGTTCACTTGGAGAGCCACATCGAGATTGCTGTATGAGGAAGGCCTTGGGGGGCCAGGGCCCAAACAGGGAGAGCCTCTGGGAGGCCGAGGGGTCCCGTGAAAAGTGATAGGGTCTCAGAGAGGGTTAAGGATGGTGAAAGTGATGAAAGGTGGTCGGATTCTGGGCACCCTCTGAGTGTGCCTGGCAGCCCTGAGGGGCACAGGAAAGGGCGAGGCATTGGGTAAAAGCAGAGCCATTTCCTTAGACGGGAGTGGGGCACAAAGAGAATACCCCGTTGTAGGTCATTATCACGGAGCCATTTCATTATAGTGATCGTGGCCCGGTAATCCGTACATGCTCCACTCTGGCCAGCCCCAGGCTCACTGCGTAGGTCAAATCGGCCCTCAGAAAGGCAAAGGTTTTTAGATTGAATAAAACCCATCAAGCAAGGATAAGTATGATTTGCCCCATAAAGGAGGACTCACTTGTGTCCATACCTACAGAAAACTCAGCTTTCTTGGCAAGCGCTGAAAGCCGTCCGTGGTCCAGGACTGTGCCCTTGTGACTTCCAACTTTTACTATTTCCTCAAGTTGTGCATATTCTAAAGCAATTTGGAAAGCAAGCCTTTTTCCCACCGCCCAGTTCTTGTTCATACCTAATGGATTCCAAGGACAAACCAAAAAGGGTGGGTCACCTGGTGTTTGGAATTTTCCCTATAAATGCGCCCCCCCACACCGTGTTTAAAATTCCTTTTACTGTGTTCTCTCCGTGCCCTGTTTGATGAAGTTTCTTTGGTAAACGTTTCCTAAATATCACAGAAGACATATCTCTCTCACACACACACACACACACACACACACACACACACACACACACTCAAAAGGTAGAGGACTCTTTGTAAATTGTAAATGAAGGCCCAGGGGGTGGGGGAGGGGGAGAGGAGGTCACACCCCAAGAGGGCTGCATCCCCCGTGTTTCTAGTTAAGTAGGTACAGCAGATGGTACTTTCGTGAGGTTCCCTCAAATTGTAGACATTTTTTTTTAAGTAGGTACCACACCCAGCATGGAGCCCAACGTGGGTCTTGAAATTGCAACCCTGAGATCGTGACCTGAGCTGAGATCAGGAGTCAGCCTCTTAACCGACTGAGCCACCCAGGCGCCCCAAATTGTAGACATTTCTTCTGAAACTATTCATAGTGAAAATATACAACAGACACAAGTGAATGATAATAGGTAGATGGCAATATGCATCATTATCATCATCTTTGATGGTGCCAGCCAGTTCCACACTCCTCATCTGTGCTGGTCATGAGACCCACAAGAGCCTGAGAGGGACCTGTTTTTAAGTTCACTGGCCCAGATGCACATCAAGGCAAGAACCCTTCCTTCCCTGCCACACGTATTCCCCTCAAAAACCTCCTCTGGCTGCCCCGGCCCCTGAGGTAGCCCAGAAACCCTCCTCCTAGAACCTCTGCACAACATCTCGTTCAAGTTCAAAACCCATCCCCTGTCATTTATAATCATTTGGCAAGTTTCATTTAAAATGAAAATCCATTTAATGAAATATTTCTGTTTAAATACCAGCGCATAAGATTTGCAAAAATGTACCCATCTTGAATATATTTAAGCAAAAATCAATAAAGGTTAATAGCATATTGCTAGAGCATCACAAAGACAGAAAGCCAAATTATTCCTTTTGTAATTGAATAGTACCACTGGAGTGTGGGAGGAAATCAACAGTGACATTTCTACCATATCTTTTCAAATGGTGTGTGAAATTCAACCATTGGGCTGTGATAGCCACATACAATTCAAATTTGACTAATTAGGTAGATGGTGCAATTTTCCATTTTTTAATAGAAAAGGGGGTGGCAAGGCAATTTTGAGAGGATCGGGGCCAAAACGGGCGGGGGGAACATCATGTGAAGATAGCAAAGTCTTTAACAACAATGTAATTTAAAAGAAGTATTTAATTGGAATCTATTAGGAGACAAGCCAGTTGGTTTGAAGGACAAGATTAAAAATATTTCATTAATGCACATGTGACTTCGGGAAGAGATGCTCAAGGAATTTGTCATCTTCCTGAGTTACTTAGTCCAAAGGAAAGGGCACTCATAGGATGTTACGACTCAAGAGATTATGTTGTTCTTCCTGGTGTCTGTTATTTGTTGCCCCCCCGCCCCGGCCCCGCCATGGTGATGGATGAACATCAATTTCCCCTCTTCCTTATCAGCACCTCAAGCATTCTTGGGGAAACCACACCTCCTCTATTCTTAGCCCAGAATCTTGAGTCAAGAGGTATTCCAATGACTGCTTCAGGATGGGTTCTGAATGGCTAAAACCAGTCGTCATGTTCCACCCCCAGGCCCCAGAGATTGGTTCAGTGGATGAGCGCATCACCAAATCCATGACAAAAAGATATGAAGAGCACCTACCCTTCCTTGCTCTGTCAGATGGAAGGACCTAGAATGGAGGACACTCCAGTAGCAGTAAGTACACCTAGAGGCCAGATCTTTGTTTCTAATATCATTCTCCAAAAAAGGGTCTCCATGGAGAAATGGCTGATCTCAGACTTGGGGCAGGGAATAGAGAAGACGAGTCTGAAGCATCTTGGAGTGCCAGAAAGTGAGGGACCAATAAAAGAGTCCACCCACAGTAATGGAGGCATGTAAAGGACACATAAGCACCAACTGGAAAAGCTCTCAGTTGCTTAGGCTGGGACAATTTGAGCAAAAAATCAAGTAGTGCTGGAATGATACTGCAAAGTATAAAATAAGTGTGATCCATACTGATATAAATGAGTGGTGGGATAATGAATAAATAAGTAAAAATGAACAAATCTCCCATGCAGAAAAATTTCAAATCATTTATGTAGATACTGCAACCTCGGTGAGGTGGAGTACAACCCCAGCTTCTTAAGAGTGGGCGGCACTTTGTGACTTCCTTCCAAAGAGCACATAATGGGGGGAAAAGAGTGACTTTACAGCAGAGAACCTTGGCAAACTTGGCCTCAGGCAGGTGACCTCGGTTAGCATCAACGATGATAAATCACATCGATAGTATATATCCTTGACAAGGGTGGGATTACCTCTGGGGTCTTCTTCCCCCACACTCGTGGCCCCAGGATATTCATGAGAAAATATCAGACAAATCCGAATTGAGGGATAGTCTACCAGAGCGGCGCTCCTCCAAATTGTCAAGGTCACGGAAATCGAAGAGAGTCTGAGAAGCTGTCACAGCCAAGAGGAGCCTAAGAAGACATGATACTAAATGTCATGTCGTGTTCTGGATGGGATCCTGGGCCAGAAAAAGAACATTAGGTAAAAGCTAGGGAAATCTGAATAAACTTTAAACTTTAGTTAATGATGATGTATCGATATTGGTTATTAATTGCGACAAATGTACCACTCTCATTTAAGATACTCATAATAGAAGAAACAGACTGGGGTATATGAGAACTCCCTGTAGTATCTTTGCAATTTTTTTCTGTAAATCTGGAACTATTTTAAATAAAAAAATATTATTTTAAAAATCTGATATGAAGTGATATTGATTGGTGCTTCTGGGAAAATAAAGCTCCCTTGTGCTAGAGTGTAAGGATAGGGAGAGTGTCGGTATACGGCGTTTAAAGCTGAGCGCACCATTTTGGTACCAAAGAGGGGAAGACTGGAGCTGCTAGCTGTTGCTAGGTACAGCCTGGGGACAAGCTTACACTGCAGAATGAAGAAAAGAAGAGGTCCAGAGAAATAAAGTCCTCGGTGATATGGCATGAGTCACTGGATCAAGCCTCGCCTGAAACTAACTTAGCTCTTGACTTCTCATATTCTGAGCCAATGAATAAATCCCTTTATTGTTTAAGTAGGCTTTTTGTCAAATTGGAACATCATGATTATGCAACATTGAGAATTATTCCCCATCTCCTTTGGTCTACTCAGTGATCCCCAAATTCTGAAATCACACATTCTGTTGTGTTTGGGCTGCAAATTAATTGTTAAAACAAAGTCTGAGCAGTGTATGCTTTGGGGATACTTCCCCACTGTTTCCAAGGGCAAAGAGAATAAGGTGTATGGGTTGCAGGCCACAGGGATCCTGAGCTGGTTTTCAGTTCCCACCAAATAATCTCTCTCTTCAGTGGAGAAGCTGTTGCCGGGGGATTATTTCTGGAACATTCTTCCGACTGAGCAGGGACTTGAGCTAATTACTTCTCAGTTTTATGTGGCTTGTGGCTATTTGTTGTTTTATTTAGGAATGGCGGGGGTGGGGTGCAGCTGCGGTTTGGGTTTTCTTGTGTACTCTAGACATCACTGGAAGGTCACCTCCTGGTCCCACCCCACCACTTATTGTGATGTTCCTATTTGTTATTTTTTAAAAGCTTTTCGTGTAGATTATTTAACTTGGCAAAACTTTACAAATGGAATCCCATTTGTGTAAATAAACAATCAAACTTTTCTAAATTGTCCCCAGGGAGGGGACCATCTCTTGATCATCTCTTTTCCCAATATGCACGTTCCCTGTGCCAGGCGGCATGAACCAGGCCAGGCAATACATGAGCGAGTCTGTCCCTGGGTCCACGGGGGAGGGACCTGACATGCAGACAGGCCAGAGACATGTCGAAGGGAAGGCTGCCCAGGATTCAGTCTGGCCCCAGAGCTTGCTGCTTCTCTGTATCCCTCTCCACCAGCTCAAGCACCAGGCTTCCACCATGTTTGTAGAGGGAGAGTCTTCTTGACAGAGTGGCTAACGACACCCCACATCCTCTGGAACCCTTGGGGCACAAGTTCTTATGAAGAGTGGCTAAAGGCATTTGGAAGGCAGGCTCACTACTAGCCAGGGCAGAAGCCTTGGTGCTTTGGACAGAGCCCTGTAATCTTCATAGCTACAAAGGAGATGAGGGAGTCTCTTAAGGCTGTCCGTCAAACCATCTGAGATTTTGTGAAAAGCATGGCCTCAAACTGTGGACTTGCATCTGCCCTTTTACCAGAACTTTCCTGTTCTGTTTTTTGTTTTTTTTTAAGATTTTATTTGTTTATTTGACAGAGAGAGAGAGCGAGTGCACAAGCAGGGGGAGCAGCGGAGGGAGAAGGAGAAGCAGGCTCCCCGCTGAGCAGGGGGCCCGATGGGGAGCTCGATCCCAGGAGCCTGGGATCATGACCTGAAACAAAGGCAGACGCTTCACCGACTGAACCACCCAGGCGTCCCCAGACCTTCCTTGTTCTTCAATTCTGCTGCACGAGATTCCCAGAAATCTTACCAAGGGTCACATTTATCCCCCAACTTCTTGATGCATAAAATCCTAAATCTGTAGTTTTCTCAATTTCATTTGTTCTAAATGTCACATTAGCTCCTGCTTTGAAGGAATCTATCCGCCCACTTATTCATCTATCCATCCATTCAACAGATTTTTGCTGAGTGTCTCCTCTGTTCTAGGGCTGGGCACTGTCCTAGGGCTGGGCCACAGCTATGCTGAGCTAGCTAAGCGAGGTCTGCCTGAAGCCAGATGTTGCCCTCTGAATGACTCAACTCTGCAAAACACCTCCCTGATATGCAAAGATGGTGTGTCTATTTCCATTCAAATAGTTATCAGGGATTTTTTTTTTTTTTTATAGTTGGATGGGCTAGAAAGGTCCTGTGGAGAGCCCTTGTCTCTGGGGCAAAGGCACGTGAACTTGGCAGGGGTGCACGGTCAGCCGAGTATCACACAACTCCAGGGTAAGAGCTGGTGTTGGTAAGAGAGACAAATGTCTGCTAGGGGCAAAATTAGCCCTCCAAATTCCTGAGATATCCTTAGAGCGCTTGGTTTGTGTGTCCAAACCTGCATCGTAATATGTGTATATGAACGTACAATGTGTACAGACATATGCCATGCACTGCAAAGAATGAATCTGCACAATTCACTTACAGTGTTTTCTCTTACAATGGAAAGAGTGCATGGAGAGTGTTACAATTCCAGAATATCCTCCACTGGGATCCCTGCTGGCTCTCAATTTGGCCAAAGTGCAGGCTCTCTGGATATGGTACTTCAGTGAATACTACTTAACATGGAGTGGTGGGAGGGCATCTTTATGTCCACGCCATGAGATACAATTGTCACCTTTTAACCCAGGAGGAAAGGAAGGTTCGGGAGTGGTAAGTGGCTTAATAATACTCTTCCAAAGACCAAGCAGCGGGTGACGCTGTTCTAGGAGAGCTCAGGACCTCCACCTTCTCTTTTCCCTCCCACGTGTAAGCACTTGGAGGGGAAGTGTGTTGTGTGTAGCAGCAAGCAAGGAAGAAGGTACTTGAATGCCTATTAATTGACCATGGGGCAAACATTTATTAAAAGACTCCCAAGAAGAATGGAACCACCATCTTCCCTTTGGAGCTTCTGCCACAACACATTGTACACCAAAGAGTCAGAGGGAAGGAAGAAGGGAGGTGTGCAGAGGGCACAGGAGGCACCAGCTCATCCTGGTTTCTAGTTTTATGGCATCTCTTGAGCCAGATAGTTCTGCCCTAACTAATGCAGAAATTAGCTAAGAACAACAATAATGACAATCAGCGTTTATTGAGAATGTATTCTGTTCCTGACTGTTATACAGCAAAATCCCAGTCCATTGTAGATTTAAATAGGAGAATAGTCAGATTAAATAGCAAATAAATGCAAGCAGATAGAAGGGAAGAAATACTGTTTTTCCTTCACTCCAAGAAGCTGTCAGCTGTAGGAACATCGGAGCCAGTGAATTGATTAACAGCTTCTGTGGGGAGTCAAACAGCCCAAAATTCAAAGCCTGTTTCCTCCACTAACTAGTTATAGGGTCTTGGGTAAGTCATGCTGTCCTTTCTCTATCTATCCATCCAACCATCCATTCACCTCTCTACTCGACAAATATTAGTAGAACACCTACTACCCACTAGGCATTTGAGAACCGAAACCACCAGAGTTCCTTGTGTCTGTGTTAAACAATATAGGGACGAAGCAAAGTTAACAGCGTTGCTTGCTGCAGGAGATACGTGCTCCTGGCTGATAAGACTGTCAACTAACTAAACAGCTTCCTAACCAAGAACTTTTACTGTAAAGGGCCTGTGGTCAGCAGAACAGTGGCCCCCTATGTTTAGATCCTAATCCTTGGAAGTTGTGAATATGTTTTGCTTCACTGCAAAAGGGACTTTGTGGGCTTGATTCAATTAAGAATCATAAGCTGGGAAGATTATCCTGGATTATCTGGGTGGGCCCAGTGTCATCACAAGGGTCCTTAAAAGGGAAAAAGGGAGGCAGGAGAAGAATGTGAAAGTGCAGTGTACAGAGACCCGACCAGCCATTGCTGGCTTTGCAGATGGAGGAAGGGGCCATGAGTGAGGAAATGTGGGGGCCTCTAGAAGCTGGAAAAGGCAAAGATCCAGATTCTCCCTGGACCTCCTGAAGGAAGACAGCCCTGCCAACACCTTCCTCATAGTCCAGTGGGGCACATTTCAGCCTTTTGACGTCAAGAACCTCAAGGCAATACATTTGTGTTGTTTTAAGCCACCAAGCTTGTGGTCATTTGTTATAGCGGCAATAGGAACCTCATACAAAGTCAGATGGGAAATCTGTTCTGCTTTGTGGATTACATGTTCTCTTTCAAAGCTTCCCAACTCTGCTGTTGTTGGTAAGTGAATGAACGTGGCTGGCTTTGGCCCATGGGTCAAAGTATGTTGACTCCTGTCCTCACATAAGCAACAGGGGTTTATAATGGTAGCGACTTGGGAATGTTCTTTTGTGGGCATTAAATGAAATGATGCATAAAAAGCTTTCAGCGGTGCCTGAGAAATAGTGAGCACCCAATAAATGTTTATTATGATTATTTTTTATCAGTGTTATTGTAGTGGTGTGACGAGGAGGAGCGTACTTGCTCTTTCTGGCAGGCTGCCCATCAGAACCCAGTAAGGATAGGCCAGGAACCACGTATCTGTCAGGTATCTCTGGTTAGGGCTCTTCTCTGGCACTTCGTAGACACTCACATAAGGGAAAAACAGCTTGGGGTGGAAGAATAAACAGGAAGAATTGTCTCTACCTGAAAATGACAACCTGGAACAGATTCGACGAAAAACAAGTGTCTCCAAGTCACAGGATCATCCTGGCTTTGAATGGCAGAGGGCTGTCCTGTTACTATTCTCCCATCCCAGCATTGACATATTTTATTACTAATTGCTTCTTCAAACCTCATCGATGATCTTTTGCACTTTCCGCAAAGAAATGTTGAAAGCTTTTAATGAAGAAATTAATTATGTATAGTCTTGAATGCAAATTAGACTAATTAATTGTAGCATTGATACTCTCTCCTGGCACAAAATATGAGAACTGGCATTATACATATTTATAAGGTACAGTACATTTTGACAGATGCCTACAGATTGTGATGAAAAGGTGGTCAAGGTGTCTGAAAGGATGGCTTTTCTCTGACAGATAAATATGGTTGCATTTCGTGAGAAGTTTGGTTTAGTTGTCAACAATAGTGACTTTGGAATGTTGAGACGAGAAAACTTTTGGGCATAAAATGGATTTTCCCCAAACTGGAAAATTTGAGTGGAGGGGAAGTGATGGGAAGCAGGATGAATGTTTCCTCTGAATTCTTGGTTCCTATAGTACAATTCTCCAAGAATGGGAGATTTCCATGTCCTCAGTTTCCGGATGCTTGAGTGGTTGCGATTTGCCTCTTTTCAACTGTGTTTCATTCCATGCATGAGAGTAGAGAGTGGACATCTGTGTGAGTATCACTTGGCCACTGGGAAACAATGTTCTGCCTCACAGAAATGTGTGCTAAATAAAGACCCCATTGAAGGAAAAAAATGGCCACAGTATTTTGCGGCCTCTCCCATGAAGAAGCAACGTTTATATGTCCTTCCTTTGGACCTTGGGTTAGCTACGTGACTTGCCAATGGGACTTCAGCAAACATGATGCAAACAGAAGACTGAAAAGTGCTTCTGTACTGGGTTTGTCTTTCCCCGCTCCTTCTAGAAACCCTTCTGCCACTGTGAGAACAAGCACCTGAGGACAGGCCCAGCCATCTCAGACATGACCCCAGACCTGTGAGGGAGGCCATTCTAGACTAGCCAGCCGCTGCCAAGTCGCCCCAGACCAGAAGACTTCTCAGCTAACCAAAAGAATTGTGAAAAGTTTGAAAAACATTTTTGCTGTTTTACACCACTAAGTTTGGAATCGTTTGTTATGCAGCAAAGGCCAACTGATACAAGTTAGCACCAACATTTCAGCATCCTTTCCTCCTACATTTGGGGGAGGTGGATATTAAGGTCCTTGAGTGGCAGGTACTGCTCCCTAGGAAGCTTCCACAGAGAAAGACCAGTTTTTGGGGGGAGACAGACAACAAAGAGGTAAATGAGTCAACATTGCATTACAAATTGAAGAAGATGATTTGGACAAAGAGCAAAGGAAGAGCCTACCTTCAAACATTGTGCCTCCCCCAGCCACCTCCTCCCTCCATCTTCCTCCTTCCGGTCAAGTCCTTAGAGGCTGTGGTGGAGGTTGCAAATGCCAGACACCCCTTTCCCAACTTTCTTTGCAGCCAGGTATAACCATGTGACTCAATCCTGGCCAGTGGGGCCCCAGGGTCACCTGCTGGGAGACAATCTGGTGGGGCCCAGTCTAGTCCCATGAGCCCCTTACAAGTAGAGAGATTTCTCCGGTTTGATTAAACTTGATTTGTTGAGGGGAGGGCTTGTCTCTTCCCTTCAAAGGTACAACCTCAGAAAGCCACAAGTATCTGTAGGAGAGGCTGGGCAGTCCTCTGCAACAGCAGCAGGGAACAGTGATGGAGAGAAAGTCTGTCCCGAGCAATGAGTGTTTCACTAAGGTCTCACGTAATCATAGGAAGAGGACCCTCCTGCAGTGTGAGGAGTGGGTGGACACACACAGGAGCCGGCTAGGAAATCAAAGGCAGGAATACCTTTGAAGACGGGGCCGGGACAATAAGGAAAACTCATGGAGGCACTGTGGGTAAGATGACAAAAGGCAAGTTACACTTGGCTTCCCTCTCTGGGCAACAATAGGGAGTGGTGGGGACTATGGCAAACTGGACACACACACCCATCTATCGCAGAGCCTCGAAATCTCCACACTGCCAACAATTGAAGCCAGACCCTCTTTGCTGGGAGAGTTGGTGTGCCGACCTGGTCTTCATAGGGTGTGAGCAGCGTCCCTGGCTTCTACCCACAGGATGCCAGTAGGTATCCCCCCAGCTGTGATGACCTAAAATGTTTCCAGATCCTGGCAAATGCCCCCTGGGGGGTGAAATTATTCCCAACTCAGAAACACTGGTCTGCAGAGAGCAGCCACCACTCGGCTTCACTCGGTTTCAGCTAGTTGCCTTGTGGGAATGCAAGCCCTAAGTTCCTGAGTCTTCCCACTCTTCAAAACTTCTTTCCATTTCTATTATTGGCAAATAATTCATTTTTTAAAAAAAGTGCCAGCCAATTCTAGTGCCATGTGGGAGAGACAAAAGCCCAGTTTGAGTCAATAATAATCTATTACAATCACTGAGGCAAGCAATGGTAGATGTGATTCATGGTGGATTTGTCCTTATGTTCCCCAAAGGAGCTGCTTTATGGAACCTTCCATCGCCTAGCAGCTTGTTCATTATTTGTTGAACGAGTGAACAAAAGAATTTGACAGTTTATTATGCTAATCCTGTATGACCCTCCCTCTCTACCCCTAATTTTTATTTGACACATACCCCCTGATCTCTCAGATTTCTCAAACCCACTTCTCTCCCTTTCTGGCCCCTTCAGGGATTTAAGAGTTCAAAAAATCATCCGAACTCACAAACCAGATTCCTCACAGCCACCAGCCTCTTCCAGCACCCTTGTTTGAAACGAGCCCTTCCAGAAACATGCAGAAGAGCCACACATGCTCACCCTCCCATTTCCTTTTTAGAGAAAAAAATAAAAAATAAAAGCTAGGCCATGTGTGGGAAATGCTGTTAGCTTTGTGGTGGTCAGAACGCCGAGTTTATGTTGAAAATGTTCTGCTCTGGATAAAAGTAAATAAAACAAAGCCTTGTTCCTTAGAATTAACATCAATATTTATTTTTCACACCGCTGACATATCGGACAGCCCCCTCCTCTCTTTCCCTGAGTCCAGGAGAAGGCTCCTGGTAATGGGCCGCACGGGGGGCAGGCGGGGGGGGGGGGGTTCTCGTTTGCACACCTCCCTCCCTCCCCTCCTCTCTTCATCCTTGGGTGTTTTTGACAGGCTCTGTCTCCTGCTTAGAGGTTTAGTGAAATTTTGCAGACTCAGGGATTCTGATCTCCAAAGTCAGTTTCTGGTGGGCACCCCACGTCCCCTGGCTGGAATGCAAGTTGACAGCCAGCTCTAGGATCTGCGTGCAGTGACCAGCCAAGACACAGAGGGGATGACACCCACAACCGAGAGGAGAATACCTGGAGGGCTCGCTTTGTCTGGGGCTGGCTCTGGGCCCGCACCTGGTGACACTGGGGGAGGCTAGCCCATGTGATCCCTGACGCCCCTCCAGGGCCTGTCATCATGCCCCTGCCTGTCTTGGTCGCCTCACCTCCTCCCACTTTGCTCCAGCCATATTGGCTTGCCTTCTGTCGGCAAACTTTTTCTGTGAAGAACAGAAGGTAAATAATTTAGGCTTTGTGGTTTTAGCACGGAACCCCCTCAGTCCCAGGCAAAAGGGGATGGCGGGTCACCCCACTTTGCAGGCTGTCTGGTCTCAGCGGCAGCACTGCCCTTTAATGGACAGCAGCCTCGGGAAAGATGCAGATGAATGGGCGTGGCTGTGTGCCAATAAAACTTTATTCGTAAAATCAAGCAATCAGCCAGGTGCTCGGAGGTGCCAAGGTCCCTCCCTCCTCAGGGCCTTTGCACTTGCCCGAGCCATCCTCCATCATGTACTTCTGTGTGCCACCCAGCCTGTGCTCAACTGTCACCTCCTCAGAGCCCCTCACTGGCCATCAGAGCCCGCAGTCACCTCCTTCTCCAGAGCATTCTCAGCCACAGGGTGGCGCCTCCCCCAGGAGTTCCTGCTCTGCTGCCCCAACCACCACCCTGCCCAGACAGCCGCAGTGGCTGACGCGGGGCTCTGAGGGGGGACCCCCGCGCTGATGGGGTCTGGGGCCACAGCCTTGCTCAACTCCTACCTCCTCCCAAGCTGCACCCCCAGCCCCTCCTCCTGAGCACCTTCTCCGTGAGCCCAGCTCACCTCTGTCCCCATCTCTGACCCTGCTTCCCAGGGACCCCAGCCCACTCTCCCTCCATCCCCTACGTGCACACGGTCACGTCTTGCTGTTTCACCGGCTTCACCCCACTGCACACTCTTCCGAGGGACCCGCACGTTTGGGTACTTGTTTGTTGTCCGTCTGCCCCAACTGTAAAGGCCAGGAGGCCAGGATGTCTTGTTTCCGTCTGGAACAGCCCAGACGCCCGGCTCACCACCAGACTCTGTGGTGTGAGCGACTAAGGACCGGTCCCCCACTTCCTAGGTGAGGCCACGGGGGTGCTCAGGGAGCTGGACGCTCTTGCTCAAGATCTCAGCTGGTGGCAAGTAGGAAGGGGGAGCTGTGTGGTTTGAAGAGGGGCCTCCTGGAGCCTCATGATTTGGCTCTGACCCCCACCAGCCAGCAGAGGACCCTCCTTGACAGGCCCAGAGCCAGAAAAGGGGGGAGGATTTCCATCTGCACTTTCCTGGGGCTCATCCTTTTTTTCTGATCATGGGTGTGTGACCTGAGCAGGCCCACGGGGCTCCACACTGAGAAGGGCTGTGTGTCTGGTTTAATTCTCTGGTATCGCTCTCTTGAAATTCTCAATAGAGTTATATTTTTAATTCTTGATACTTTCTGAACAAGGGCCCTGCAAATTCTTAGCTGGCCCTGTGTATACTGTTTGCCAGGTTTAGTTCCGGACACCCCCATGTTCAGTCCTCCCAACGCTGTGAAGGGGGCTGTGATTATCCCGATTCTACACACGAAGAAACTCAGGCCCAAGGGCACCGAGTGATCCACGCGGGGGTCACACCGCCAGGAGGCGGCAGGCCAGTCCCCCTCAGAGCCTCACAGCTGCCCTGAGTTCCTCACGTGCTCCCTTTAGCCTGTTTCTCCTGAGGGCATCCAGAAAAGTGGCAAACCCACCAGCTCCTTGACTGTAGCCCACTGAGCTGGATCTTGACTTCTGACCTCCAGAACTGATCATAATAATAAACTTGTGTTGTTTTAAGCTACTCCGTTCGTGGTAACATCTTACAGCAGCACTGGGAACTAATACCTGTAGGATAGATTCGCCTTTATTGGAGACCAGTGCCGAGCATTTAGCTCTAAGTAACCAGCCAATCCAAGAGAGGAGGCCCCCTGGTTCTGTGATCCATAAGGCACATAGGCTGAAAGCAAAGCAAAAACAAAACCCCAAACAACCGTCAGTGTAAGTCCCCAAGAAATTCTTGCTGAGGGTCCCCCTACCATCACCGTCTTTCCTGGTGGGGAGCTCAGATGAGTGATCCTGAGAGGCACTTGTGGGACCAGAGATCCTGCACCCGACCTTCATCTTCGGCTGTCCACCTGGACCACCAAGATGAGGAATGATTATTTATTAACAAATTGTGGAAATGAAGTCAAACCCAAATGAAACCCTTTTCCCTTCTTTTTTTTTTTTTCCATTTAAGACTTTAGTTAGTTAGTTAGTTAGTTAGTTAGTTATTTGAGTGAGAGAGAGAGAGAGAGAGAGAGATCATGATGGGGAGGGGAGGAGCAGAGGGGGAGGGAGAGGGAGGAGGGGAAAGAAATTTCCAGCAGATTCTCTGCTGAGCAGGGAGCCCAATACAGGGCTTGATCTCACAACCCTGAGATCATGATCTGAGCCAAAACCAAGAGTCAGAAGCTCAACCGGCTGAGCCACCAGGCGCCCCCCCTTCCTTTTTTTTTTTTTTTCCCCAATGAAAAACTAATGTAGCTATGGAAAGTAGTCAAGCGGTGCACAAGACAAGAGCAAACGGTGTGAAACTTTTTCTGTAAAGGGCCAGAGAGACGACACGCAAGCGCAGCTCTGGTCAGGATTCACTGAGTGGACTGTTGTGTCCAAATACAATTGTATTTAGGAAAACAGACAGTCAGCAGGATTTGGCCTGAGTGGCTGAGTTTTGCCAGACAATAATGTATTTTGGAAGTGCACTTCGCCTCTCCAAAAGATTACTCAAGAATCCTCAGTTACTTGGATAATTTTGCCATCCGTGATGTGGAGCAAAAGTGTAAGTCTCTTTTCCGTCCTCTGGGTCAAACACTGGGTCAGCTTCCTATGTATTGTTCCAGAAGATTCTGGGCATATATAAACAGCTGCAGCCTACCTCCTCCAGTTACATGGATGGAAACAATACCTGACATGGGTTTGTGGGAGACCGTTCGGGAAGTGCTCGGTAGATCTGTTTGACGCCTAGCAGGTGCTCAGAGATGTGGAGGTTGGGATACCCTGCTGCGCTCTCCCCAGATCGGGCAATCAGGGTTCATTAAAGGAGATATTAGTGGGGAGAAGCCCAGACTAGACACAGGTCCCAACTCCACCACCTACTCACTGTGTGGCTTTGGGTAAGTTACTAAACTTCTCTGAGGCTCAGAGCCTTCCTTTGGAAATGGGGTGCTGAGTGTAGCTATTAGTTGTCGTGAGGGTTCAGTATAGAGTTGCCAAATAAAATACAGGATAAAGGCCAGTTAAATTTGGATTTCCGATCGACAATGAATACATTTTTTTTTTTTTTGTAGAAGCAAGTCCCAAATGATGAATTTTTATTTGCTCCTGCTGGCAGCCCTATTTCAGAAAGATAATTAATGTGGGACATCTGGTCTGGTGCCTGGCATATAAAGGTTGCTCAATAAAAGGTAAGTACTCTTGCATGTCATCCGCCTGATGGGGTTATGACGTTTCTGACCCCCTACCCACCCTGCCTATTATGAGGACTGGATGAAGTAAGATATGTCAAAATGAAGGCCATTTCAGGCCAGCCGTGGGTCCTGTCAACTATTCTTAATTCTTACTTTTTTAAAAAGATTTTATTTATTTATTTGAGAGGGAGAGAGAGAGACAGCGCACACGAAGGGGGGGCGGGGGGAGTAAGGGGGGATGGGGGGAATAGGGAGGGGACGGGGAGAGGGGAAAGAACATGAGGAAGAAGCAGACTCCCCACTGAGTGGGGAGCCCTGATATGGGCTCGATTCCAGCACCCTGAGATCATGACCCGAACCAAAGGCAGACGCTTAACGGACTGGGCCACCCAGGCGCCCCTTTATTCTTACTTCTATTCTACTCCCCAACCTCTGGATTCCACTGGTGCAAACCTGAACAAACCAGTTTCCCTGGCTCTAGTCCTCCTCCCTTTTTGTTCAAAGCCTCTGTCCTGCTTCTGGGAGGAACGTGACCTGTTTCTGACAAGGGAGCACCCCTCGGCTGGGTAAGAGGATAGCCCCTCTCAACTCTCCCTGCTTTGGTGGTCCGACTCCAGCACCTGGAGAAGGCACCAAAGGTACAGCTGCTCTGAAAACACTTGTCCCCATGGCGCCACCTCCACTTGCTCTGATAAATCTCTCTCCTCATCCTCCTCTTTCCAGCACTTTGTTCTTCCAAGATCCTCTCTTCCTGGGGTCCCCCTGTCCCCAGAATCTCCCCTCCCTTCTGTCTCCCCACCCCACCCCCTGCAGCCTGTATTTCCTTTTTTAGTCTTCCACCTTGGTTTATTTTATTTCGCCCTTACATTTTTCCCCATTACAATTTCATTTAATTTATAGATCTTCTAAATAAAAAATACAGGCACACAATTCTCAAAGTCAAAATTTCTCAAAATTAGCAACTAAAGCTCTCCTTTCCACCTTCCCCAATGCCCATCCACATCCCCCTGGACAAGCTCATTTGGATTCTGTCTGCTCCTTGTTGCTAATGGCCACATTGTAACCTAGCGAACTAAACTGCTTCTTCGCTCTGCTCCAGTTTTGAACATGGCCCCCTGACTTCCTTTCATGGAAAGTGAGGATGCCATTCTCATCTTGTTCCCCCACAACAGCCCCACGTGCCTTCCCTCCCCTCATTCTTCAGCTTTAACCGTGTTGGGCTAAGAATGGTCCTTGTATGTCCACAACCGTGACTTCCTAAGTACTGGCCAGCCACTGCAATCACATGCTTGTGCACCCTTTGCCGTAACCTTGGGTGCGGGAGTGCCTTGGTGGTCCTTGTGTGGGCTTCAGGGGGCCAACGCAGTAGCAGCCCTCAGTGCTCAGCACAGGACCACACCCTCATGGAAGGTCATGGGCATTGATGTTGGATGTCACTTCTGATGTTGTGCACACAACCCCAGAACCCTCAGGGTTGGCGAGAAGACAAGCTTTTACACCCTCATGTCTCGCGCCTTGTGGCCCAGACCATTCTCTGCTCTGCCTGTAGGGTACCACAAAGTATTATTTTTATAGATCCCACAATTATCTCATACATAATGCAATTATATCACATTGTAATTTGAATGTTAAGAGAATGGCATTGTTAAATGTGGAGGAGAGGAGAGAGTTTTCCTCTACCCTCTTAGGTTCTGTGACTGAGGCCTGAGAATTAAACTGACAAAGACAGATGAATGAGAAAAGCACGCACATTTTATTCGATGTTACTATTTTTTTTTAAAGATTTTATTTATTTATTTGAGAGAAAGAGAATGAGAGAGAGCACATGAGAGTGGGGAGGGTCAGAGGGAGAAGCAGACTCCCCGCCAAGCAGGGAGCCTGATGCGGGACTCCAGGATCATGACCTGAGCCGAAGGCAGTCGCTTAACCAACTGAGCCACCCAGGCGCCCCTTGATGTTACTATTTTTATGTGTGCATGGAGACCTCGTCTATATGAAAAGAAGACTCAAAGAAATGGATAGGCCTCACAGCTGATATACTAGTTTAACAAGGAGCAATATGTTGTAGAGACGTGATGAGACAAAGGAAAAGTGGTTTGGGGTAGGGGCAGTAAATCATGGGGAAGTGACCAGGAAATACATGGAGAAACTAATGAAAGATATAAGTTATCTGAGTAGGTTTGTTTGTACAGATTCATCTCCGTGCTGATTCCCCATCTCCAGTGATAAGAATGTTCTCCTCTTCCCGGAGCAAGGAGCGTACCTTTCCCATAGGAAACTCATGCCCTGATCTTAGGTGGAAAGGATGAAGTTAGAGAGCCCTTCCTGCACCTGCTGTTTCTTAACTGCCTTCAGCTCAAAATAATCACTATGTCAGAGAGGCAGATTTTGGGTTGGCATGTTCTAATCCCTTTAAATTGTAAACATTAAAAATATGCCATAGTTGGGATGCCTGGGTGGCTCAGTCGTTAAGCGTCTGCCTTCGGCTCAGGTCATGATCCCAGGGTCCTGGGATCGAGTCCCACATCAGGCTCCTTGCTCAGTGAGGAGCCTGCTTCTCCCTCTCCCTCTGCTGCTCCCCCTGCTTGTACTCTCTCTCTCTCTGACAAATAAATAAAAATCGTTTAAAAAAATATATATGCCATAGTTTTTGTTATCATATTTCTTTTTTTAAAAAAAAAGATTTTATTTATTTATTTATTTGAGAGAGGGAGAGCATGAGGGGAGAAGGGTTAGAGAGAGAAGGAGGGGGGAAGGGTTAGAGAGAGAAGCAGACTTCCTGCTGAGCAGGGAGCCTGATGCAGGACTTGATCCGGGGATTCCAGGATCATGACTTGAACTGAAGGCAGTTGCTTAACCAACTGAGCCACCCAGGCACCCCATCATATTTCTTTTTTTAAAAAAGATTTTATTTATTTTATTTATTTATTTTATTTTAGAGAGAGCATGAAGAGGGGAGGGGACAGGGGCAGAGGGGGAGGGGAGGGAGGGAGGAAAGAATCTCAAGCAGACTCGCATGCTGAGCGTGGAGCCTGATGCGGGGCTCAATCTCATGACTCTGAGATTGTGACCTGAGCTGAAACCAAGTCAGACACTTAACCGACTGAGACACTCAGGTGCCCCTGTTATTATATTTCTTAATATACTGGGGCCTCAGAAAATGAATGAGGTCTGGTCCATCTCTCCCTCTGAGAAGTCTCCTGAGAGTCCTGGAACCACAGAGAAAGATGCTGAGGGCGTGCACCTAAGGTCACATTGACAGGTCTCAGGGATTTGGGAACCATTACTCAGCCTGCCACATTGGTCCCCGCAGCCACGTCTCCCACAGGCTGGATCCTCATTTGTGGAGAGTTCAAAAAGGGTAACTACAGCCATGGTGTCTCTTTTCTCCTGGGGGAGGCAGAGCATCCTCTTTGAGGACCAAGCAGAAAGCTTCAGCATCTCTCAGGCAAGACTGGACGACCCATGCTTGGAGGTTTGATGGCTCCAGGGGAAAGGATGATTCTTGTTCTGCCATCAGCCCAGGGGCAGGAGGGAATCTTCCAGTCCTCACCTCTGCTAAGATGCTGGGAAGGACAGGAGAGCTGGTAGGCCGTGGAGGTAACAGTAGCCAGTACTGGAACTCAGTGAGTCCAACCGGGTGCAGGGTGGTCTCATCACCCTGATCCTCAGTTATCTGCTCTGTAAAATGGGAACAATCACAAAGCCAGTCATAGACAATTGCTGCTGAGATGCGTAATCCATGTAGAAAACACTGGGCAGAGTCCCTGGTACGTGGTGAACTCATGGCAAGTCCTCCCCTGTCAACAAACTGGTAACTCCATGACCCAGTGGTTCGAGGCACAGTCCTTGTTTCTGCCTCTGATGCTCACTCCCACCTCACATCCAGCCCATCAGAAAACTGTGTCAGCTCTGCCTTCAACGAATGCCCTTCATGGATACTCTCCTTGTCCGAACCACCATTGTCTCCCTGCCGGATTCTTGCCCGAGCCTCTCGCCGGTCTTGCTGTGTCCCCTGCCCTCTTACGTCTTGCCCACAGGACAGCAGAGGGATTCCTTTAAGACTCAAGTCGGGTCAAGCCATTTCTTTGTTCATAGCCTCCCAATGGTTCCCCGATTTCAAACCGAGTTAAAGTCAGCACTCTAACCTTGGCCGACAAGCACCCATGGGATCCAGACTCCGGACTGTTCTCTGACCTCACCCCATACTGCTCTCTCCGTCTGTCTCTCTCTGTGCTCTCCCCACACTGGCCTCCCAGCTGCTTCTCCCACACACTCAGCCTCAGGGCCTTTGCACTGCCCTTCCCTCTGCCTAAAATGCCCTTCCTTCTGATGACCATGTACCCAGTAACCTGGCCTCCTTCACATCTCCATACCTTAGGTATCGCCTTTTCAGGAGGCCTTCCCTGGTCCAACTACATAGAAGAACAACACCTTTATTTCTATATCAACACCTGATACTTGATTTTGTTTTTAATTGCCTGTCATCTTGTGTTGTCTTCACATCCCATCTCTGTGAAGGCAGGCACTATATCTGTTTTGCCTTGGGCTATGTTCCTAACATCTAGAAACAGAGTCCATGCTCACTAAATATTTGTTGGGTATGCAGAATTTATTGAGGACTGGATGAGAACGGTGTCAGGCACCATTCTAAGGACCTCCCGCTGAATCTCTGCTTTAGTCCTCACACCAACACTATGAGGTCAGCACCATGCTTATCACCACCCCCTTCCTGTCCACACACACCCATTTAGCAGATGAGGAAACTGAGCCTCAGAAAGCCCAAGCGGCTTGCTCAGCAGGTAAGTGGTCCAGCCAGGGCTGAAACCCAGGCAGTGAGATCCCCCAGCTCGGTCCCTCACTCCCCTGTGGGGCCTGTCCACTCCGGCAGCCAAGGCGCTGGCTCCACGTGGCTCTTGAGCACGTGAGATGCAGCCAGGCCTAATTGAGATGTTCTGTGAGTGTGAAACTGATTTCAAAGGCTTAGTACCAAAAAGAGAATGTAAAATATACCACTAATAAGTTTTTATATTGACGACATGTTGAAATGATAATATTTTGGATACATTGGATTAAATAAAATACATTATTCAAATTAATTTCACCTGGCTCTTTTTGCTTTTTTTTAATGTGGCTATTAGGAAATTTAAAATCGCACATATGGCTCCCATTTGTGGCTCATGTTGTGTTTCTATTGGACAGCGCTGTTCTACAGCATCTCCCAGGCTTGAACTTGAACATCTTTTGCCTGGGAGTGAGCAGGTGAGGTGCTCAAGGGACTCCGCTCAGCTCCAAAGTGCCAGGGCTAAAACCTGTTCTCTGAAGACCCTGCCCGGGGATTTGGATGGCTAAATATTTACGGTTCCGAGTCTGCATTTCTAACAGCTCCAATATGCCTGCGGACTTTGTATAAACCTAATCATGGCGAGGCACACGGTTTCCATTTCAACTGCCTTTAATCCTCGATCCTCTGATAAAGGCGATGTGACGACATCTCCTTGAAGTGCTCGGCCAAGTCCGCCTGGGTAAAGGCCACGCAGATCTGCAAAAGGGCAGGGCTGACTTGGGGCATCCCCGGTGGTTATATTTTTGGAAGTAAAAGTGATGTTTTTAATGGTTGAAACTGATTACTCTCCTCACCTGCTTGTGGAATGAAAAGTTAGGAATTGTAAAGAGTCTAAGCCTCTTGTCATGCCCATGCTCACCCCTCCAGTGCGATTCCGTGCAGGATTTTGAGTTACTGCTAATGAAAATTCAGGTTGGGTGCTGAAGGACAAGAATACTCACTATTTGCTGTGGGTTGTGATGGTGAAAGCAGAATTGTGGTGTGTGTGTGTGTCTGTGTGTATGCTTTAAAGTTATCTAAACTTGGGGCGCCTGGGTGTTGGTTGAATGTTGGAGTCTTGGTTTCCGGCCCAGGTCATCGTCTCACGGGTCATGGGATCGGGTCCCAGGATGGGCTCTGCGCTCGGTGGGGAGTCTGCTTGAGGATTCTCTCCCTCTGCCCCTCACTCACGTGTGCGCGCGCACACACACACACACACTCTCTCTCTCTCTCTCTCAAATAAATAAATAAATCTTAAAAAAAGTTTAAAGTTATCTGATGTCATTCACTTGGGCTGTGGCCATTGTCCTCTGTTTTAGCAAGTCCTGAGAGAGGCGTCTTCACATGGGGGGACGCAGGGTGACATTCTGCATCCCTGTTTGAAGTGACTGTAAATGGAGACCTAGGTCACAAGAGAGAAACTTCTGGAAGAATCAGGAGTGCTTTAAGATGGCCTTAGAGGCCGCTGATATTTGAATCCATCTATAGTGTGGCAGGTTGCAAAATCTCAGGTTGTGTAGTAAGATGAGGACTCTGAATAATTCACAGGACTTAAAACAAATCTTAATTAGAAGGTTAAAAAATTTGTGTGGCTACCGGGGGGGGGGGCAGAGAGAGAGAGAGAGACTTCATATTAGAACCCAAGAATCCTGTTAATGGAGACATCATCTGAAGCTGTTTTTTGAAATTCTTTTTGGGAGGCGGGGGCTGTAATGAGAAGTCTCCTATTATTCCTTTACTTTTCACTTTCTGCAATTACTGGTGCTGATTTTTAACAATTGGAAATTGTGGTCCATGACTTTCAGAGTGTATTTTACATTCTCCTGATTGAATTGTCTTCCTGAAAGTTAATTATTTTTTACTCAGGGCCAAAAGTGTTTTGACACAAGGACAATCCCCCTGGAGTCGTGGTACAATTTCATACGAAGGCTAAGGTTCTGTGATCATAGATGCCCAGTTACTTTCAAAAAAGGAAAATCTTTTTTCTTTCAAATTCTGGTGCCTATTTGCGATGAAATGATGCCATTTTCTTTAAGTTCTGGCCTCTCCGCAAATGGTTATTTTAACTGACACTCAAGTCAAAGGCTCGTTTGTAATGCCTTTCATTTCAGTTTTATGGCAAATTAAATTATGGTTGTGGTTAAACAAAATTACATTAAAAACCATATGTGCTGAAGAAGTTTTGGGGGAGAGTATCGAGTTTATACTTTAAAAAGCCCGAGCTGCTCTGTTTAAAGTGGATCTTTCATAAACTCGGAGTCAAGAAGCAACAATAATGTCCTTCAGTGAGTCACACAGTTTGGAGAGAAAGGGACACTGAAAATGCTGGGGAAACAGACACCGAACTGAAAAACGCTAAGTCGAGTTTTTCTGTCAAACCACGTTTGAAAGTAAGGAATTCGTGTAAATTGCCATCTTTTGCATCAGAAGGAAGAAGCGCACATAGTTCCCCGGCTATATGGAGTTGTTGTGACATAAGAAAACAGAATCTTTTTAAACCTCCAGTTTAATTAATTCTTAAAAAAAAAAAAAATTAGCAGCAGCACGTTAAAAGGATAGAGGGGGGGAAAAAAAAACCCGATTAGTTCCAAATAAGCGTCTCTTAATCACCCTTGTGAAGGCGTAATTTGCAAAACACTACGAGGAAGTAACATCTTTTTAATTTTAGGGGAAAAAGTGCATTGATAAAAATAAGTAGAACATTTTAATTAAAACTCATAAAGTGCGCACATCTGCTTGGGATTGTTCGGCGTGGCGGCGATTAGCGGGTCCCTGCACCTAGATAATGAGTCCCCGGTTGTCGTCGCGGGCATAATGGCCGGGCCCTTGTGAGAACGTTGGCGGCGCATTTGGTGGTGCGGGGCATATGCCCATTAGATCCCAGTAAGTCCGGCCCCGAGCGGAGGGGTGCGCTGGGGGGGCCGGAGTTAAACACAGGAAACAAGCGTTGAGTGTGCGCCAGTAAAAATGATCACAGATCAGGGCTGCTGATGTCATAACCCTGGGGGTCGGGGGTCAGGGCGCTGAATGCGCCTGAAAGGGGCCGCCTGTCTGCGGCCCGGCCGGCGGCGGGCGAGGGGGCGCGGCGCGCACAAAGGCCCGCAGCGCCTCATTAGAGACGCGTTTGATGGGCTCCCGGCCCCCACGGGGGCCCCGGGCGATGTCAATGGGATAATTACGATGATCTAATGGCCGGCTCTTTTGCATGCAGGCCCGCCTGAATGGGCGCCTGGAGGCTGCATTGAGCCGGGCTGTGTAAACTGTAGGGTGCCTCGCCGACCTGGAGCCGCGGAGCCTGGCGGCGGGTCAACTTGGACCACTGTGCATTCGCGCTCTCAATAGGCGGAGCGGGGGGCGCGCTGTTCCGCGGCCGCCTTTCAGCCGGGAGAGTGACAGATTGCAGGTCAGGGGCCGGCGGGACCCGGGCCCTCGCCGGGCAGATGGACCGCGCGGCCACGCGGGGGACCCCCGCCCTGCGCCCGCGCGCGTCCCCGCCGGGCGGGCGGCCGCGCGCCGGGGTGGGAGTGGTGGCCGCGAGTCTCCCCGGGCGGGGCCGGCGTGGGGGGGGGAGGGGAGGGGAGGGGGGAGGGGACAGGGATGCTGGCCGGGGCGGGGCGGGGGGGGGAGAGGGAGGGGGGAGGGGACAGGGATGCTGGCCGGGGCGGGGCGGGGGCGGGGGGGGAGTGGAGGGGGAGGGGACAGGGATGCTGGCCGGGGCGGGGCGGGGGGGGGAGTGGAGGGGGGAGGGGACAGGGATGCTGGCCGGGGCGGGGCGGGGGCGGGGGGGGGAGTGGAGGGGGGAGGGGACAGGGATGCTGGCCGGGGCGGGGCGGGGCGGGGGGGGGAGAGGGAGGGGGGAGGGGACAGGGATGCTGGCCGGGGCGGGGCGGGGCGGGGGGGGAGTGGAGGGGGGAGGGGACAGGGATGCTGGCCGGGGCGGGGCGGGGGGGGGAGAGGGAGGGGGGAGGGGACAGGGATGCTGGCCGGGGCGGGGCGGGGCGGGGGGGGGTGGAGGGGGGAGGGTGGTTTTCCATTTCCCCCCAGATCGGCTCTCTTAATTACGAGAGTAATCATCCAACAAGTCCCACAGCCCAGCGCTTGGCTCCGCTCCCACGCTTGTGCGTTTCCCCATCAGCAGACGCGGCTCCTGCCAAGAGCCCCAGCAAAGCAGCCCCACCCCGAGCGTTTTGGAGGAGGGGTGGGGGCGTGGAAAGAAGTGGATATTTGCGATTTCAAAGGAACGCTCGCTCAATGGCTTACGTTAAACCCCAGGACTGTGCGGGTATCCGACAACTTTCCACCTAGGAAGCTGGCAATTTTATAGGTTTTCCTCGAACGCTATCCCGCTTCCACCGGGACTCGCAGTAAATGTGCTCATTGTGAATTATTTTACGTACGTGGGAATCCTGATCTTTGCAGCCTCTAGGATTTATACAGGGCTTAATCTGGGTCTTTCCAGCACATAACAGGCACTCAATAACTATTGCTAGAACGAATGAATGAAGAAAGGAATACACACAGACTTGTGTACAGAAAAAGTTCCAAGTTCCCTTTTTTGCCCTCCTCCTACCAGGGACCCCACCTCCTCTAGGCAAGCAATTCCAACAGTCTGGCATATTTCTTTTTCCTCCTTTCTCTTGCACTTAAAAAAAAAAAAAATCACTCTTTCTAGAAAATTTAAATCGTACTGACAAGGGTAAAAAAAGTATTAATCCTTCCATCCTCATTCCAAACCTCTGTGTGTGTGTGTGTTCCGTCTGTAAGACTATGTAGGTTACATCACAGAGCATGTGTCCCTGCTTTTATATCAGAGGGATCATGGGGTATGTGATGTTTTACAACTGGATTAAACCTAGCATCACTGACATTTCCCCATATCAGTAAATATTGATGTACATTCTCCTATTAAATGGCTGCCTACCATCTGCAGTGTGGATTTACCCTTATTTGCGCAAGCAGTCTCCTGCTGATGAACATCTAAGCTGTTTCCATTTTCCTCTTTGAAACAATATTGTTGGGAATATATTTGTAAATTCCATTTTGTACACTCTTCCAATTACCTCCTTAAGATGAATAATTATTTTTTCAAGGGTAAACCATGTCAGTTCTCTTATATATTCTATATTTAGAGCTGGAATCAATCCTAGGCAATAATCTAGTCTTCATCACATACGAATATCCATTAATTGCACCTAGCTATTCCAATTCTCGTTCTTAGAGCAAACATGTAAACTCTCTCATCCTTTCTAACCCAGAAACTGCCTTTTTCTTAGCAAAAATTTGGGGGTCCAAAAAAGATCAGGTGTCCCTGATCTTACTTTATTTGCACTTTTCTTCCTCAGAAAAGCCCTTTTTAAATAGCCAACAATAGGAAATGATTTCATCTTTGATGCCTTCCCTGGAGTCAGAATGCTTTCACAGTTGAGCTGAGCACCAGATTACCTTGAGGTCCCAAAGCCAGACTTAGAAACAACACTGGGCACAGCAAATGACAGCAAATGACATTGTGTAACTGATGAGATGGAATTGCCAAGCGTAATAAAATGCAGCCCCCTGCTTTGGCCATCACTGCTACCCACATGATGCCCAAGTTACATCTGGTCTACAGGATCAATTTATCATCAGACAGAAAACAAAAGTGGAATTAAGTGGTATTGAAGCGTTTTAAAATTCAGTTCAATTCTAATAAAGCACTGTATGTACATAGTAAACATTTTTTCCAAACACAACAGTGAAAAGCTTCTCTCCTGCCTCATCTCCTCCCCACCCCCACTGCCTATTTTCCAGATTTCTCTCCCTAGAGGCAACGCTCCTACAGCTTTCTGCATCTCCTTCCATTGATGTTCTTTGCATACAACCCTGCATATATGCATCTCCCCCTTTGCACAGGAAATTAACACGCCATATACTTTGTTCCAGGTTGTTCTTTTCACTTACAGTACCTGTATTCCCTGTGTGAGCTAACCAGTTTAACCAATCCCCTGCTCATGGACAGGTAGGTTACGCTCAGTCTTTTGTTACTACAGACAGTATTCTTGTCACAGAGGGAAACTAGATCTGCAGTTAAATTCCTAGCAATGGAAATGCTGCACTAGGAAATACATGCCTTCAAAGACTTGAGAGCTTTTCCCAAATTTCCTTCCAAAAAAATCCTTCTAATTGGCACTCCCAAAAATCAGGTCTGAGAAGGGTGTTTCCTTAGGCCTTTGCGCAATTAGTGACTTGTCACCGTTTTTGATTTCTGCCAACTGGATCCATGAAAATGTCTGAATGATATTTTTGATTGCTAAACAGCCTATGTGGATCAGAATCCAGTCTCAAAGGGAGGATGAAGGGATGGGCTTCAATCCCCCAGTGAGCCAGGGGTCAGAAATTCCAGGGAATGTTGACCCCAAGGAATTTCTCCCCCTTGAGGGGAAAGGAGAACCTGTCTGTGGGTTGTGTTTACCCTGCATGAATGGGGGAGGGCTTGTGCCCTTGTTTGGGGTGCGGCCCATCCTCTGGCTGGCGTCACCCTGTCGCCAAGTATCACTCTACCCTCCGGCCAAGAGTTCCCTGGGACCCCAGCAGCAGGAGCACCACTGGCTCCGTTGGGAGGTCAAACCCGGGACAGGACCGAGGCACCGGGAATGAGGCTCTTGCGTAGGCGTCTCTGATTGCATATGGATCTCCGTATTCCCAGACTTGACCTGTCTTCCTCCAAAGCCTCCAGGAGATCCCGGTCCCCTCCCACCCCCACCATGCCCAACTCATAGATCGGGCAGATTGCACTGGAAAGAAACAAAACTGCATATCCTTTGATAAGCAAAGAGACTTGGGGGGCAGGGCTCTGGTCTACGGACGCAGGACTCTCCCTCAGTTCCTGGTCTACCAGCAACTTGTGAACCCCCTGTAAAGATCCCCGTATGAAGCATCCTCTTTCAGCCGTGATTTGGGCTCTTCCACCTGCTCAGAGACCCCCGGACCTTTTTATTCCTTAGAGGCCTCCCTGCATTTTGCTTCCTTTTAAATGCATGTCCGAGGGGGGAGGGGGCTTGGAGCCCTTGGCGCCTCACCTTCCCAAGTTACGCTCTCCCCAATTTTATGTGCCTGGACCGACCGGCAGCATTTTCTGTGAAAACACAGTTTTCCACTTAGTTCTCCTTCTTGGGAGCGACAGCTCCTTTCACCCAAAGAAAACAATCCTCAGCCCGGGTTTTGGAGAGCGGCAGAAATATGGAAGGTGATTCGTGTTTGGAACTTCGTAAAGACTCTCAGGCAGCAGGAAAAATATTTTCAAGTGTTGATTCTGCTGCAGCGGCCCCTTGATCTCACTTGTTTCAGAAAAATACCGCTCGTGCTGGTTTCTGAAAACTTCCACACCGTCAGTATGCTCATCTTCTCTTCGTTGTTGCCTGTAAGGAGCTAGAAATAAATAATCTGAAAGCAGCCAGGGGGAAAGGGGTTCCGGCGTTTAGGGGTGGGTGCTTGCTTTTTATTTTTATTTTTTATTTTTATCTTTTTTCTTGTCTCCTAAAAGGAAACTCTGCGTTAGTTCTGTGATGGAGTTCTTAGGTGTTTACATCGGCAGCCGGCTGGGGTGGGTTTGAGCATCTCCCAGCAGCTACACATCAAAGAGTTAAATGTAAATAGCTCATCTATGCAGGAGTTTGGCTCCCGCTGTAAGTAGGTGGAGTTTGGAATCTGGGGTCCCACAGACCCCTTGCATTTTTGGTTGATTGTCTTTAATTACTTTTGAGGGCTGAGCAAGGTTGCTGGTGCCTCGGGGCACTCATGACAGACAAGGAATGTTTCTTAATGCCATTTATAAGGAGCACATCATGAAGCATCAAACAGAGCAAAAATGACGAGAATAGCAAGTGTATCATTATAGCCTTCATTTAAGTAAAAGATGCAGTAAACAGAAAGGAAAACCAACCACACAGGGGGTGGATTTATTTGTTTTGATTGCCTATTACTCAAAAAGGCATTTATATCCTGATTTTTACAGTATTTGCTGAAGCCCTAATTTCGCTTCTTGAAGGATGGAAGGACAAAGGTGAGGGTAGGCGGCTGCCAAGGAGGTGCTGCCCCACCCTCAGGAAACCTAGTAGAAGCCAGTTTAGGGTCTAAAACAAGAAAAAAAAAGTTCTTGCTCATTATTCTTTTTAGAATTTCTTTCTGGGGCGAAGGACAAAAATAGAGAGAAGATGTTCCGTTTTGACAGACTTAATTAAGCTCATCAGATTTATCAAATCACAATATAGGACGGCCGGCTCAATTCGGCTTTCAGATGAACAATAAATAATTTTTTAGTATAAGTGTGTTCCATGCATATTTGGGACAGACTTATAAAAAAATGTATTCGCGGTTTATCTGAAATTCATTTAACTGGGTGTCCTGCATTTAATTTGGCAACCCTGCATAAACCGTTGTTCCTTCCTTTTTTTTTTTTCCTCAAAGAACTCAGGGTTTATTTTATTTATTTATTTATTTGTTCGTTTGTTTATTTATTTATTTTTATTATTTTTAAAGATTTTTTTTTTTTATTCATGAGAGACAGAGCGAGAGAGAAAGGCAGAGGGAGAAGCAGGCTCCCAAGGAGCAGGGAGCCCGATGCGGAACTCGATCCCAGGACCCTGAGATCATGACCTAAGCCGAAGGCAGACGCGTAACCATCTGAGCCACCCAGGCGCCCCGTTTGTTTATTTTTTATTAACATATAATATATTATTTGTTTCAGGGGTACCCCTGGTTCTTTCTAATTCCATCACTGGTGCGTCTGGATCACAGGCGAGGGAGGTTCCTCCATAAAAAGAGAAATGGGCACGGTGGCGGGGCGGGGGGGTGGGTGGTGAGCCTATGTTAATGTAGTGGGATGTACTTACCGCCAAGAGCGTACGTTGGCGTTAGTGAGTATGGAAGCACGTGGAAGTGAGTGATGGACCCACAGCAGATGCGTCTGGGAGCAGAAGGGTGGGCCCGGGGCCCGAGGATCTGAGCCCTGGCCTCCACTGCTTCCTGGGCCATGACCCCAAGACAGTTGCTTAAACTCTCCGAATTTCAGGTTCCTCATCTGCAAACGGGGATGCCTGAACCTCTCTCCTGCAGTCTCCTTGCCCAGGATAACATGCATAGAGCCTTGGGCCCAGGGATGGACAAAGAACCCTCTAGAAGGAATGGGTGTTGTGATGAGAGGCCACGTCTCTGGCGCTTTGGGGCTCTGGGCTTGAGAGACAGAGAGACCAGAGGTTCAGTAGCTGTCTGTCCTTGGGCAATGGATTTCAGTTTGCTCACTTGTGATCCTTTAAAAATTTCTTTTTTTTTTTTAAAGACTTTATTTATTTATTTGAGAGAGAATGAGATAGAGAGAGAGAGCATGAGACGGAGGAGGGTCAGAGGGAGAAGCAGACTCCCCGCAGAGCAAGGAGCCTGATGCGGGACTCGATCCTGGGACTCCAGGATCATGACCTGAGCCGAAGGCAGTCGCCCAACCAACTGAGCCACCAGGCGCCCCTAAAAATTTCAAATCATAATCACCTGTTTAAAGTGGAAATGGGACCTTGTCATTCCCCTGTTCAAATATCTGAAGTGGCCCTTTACCACACTTGGAATAAAATCCAGACCTTTAACAGGACCTCCCTGACCCTTCGTGATTCCCCAGCTACCCACGCAGCTGTGAGCTCCCTCACCAGCTTCTTGCTGCTCTGGCCTCCGGCTGCACCTGGACTGGAGTGAGGCAGGAGAGGGCCTCAGAACTTTCCTTTCATTGACTTAGGGATATTCCTCTAGCAATAGGATTGAGCACCTTCGATGTGCTTGCCACTGTGCCAAGATCCTAATTAGCCACCTGATAAGATTACATTTTAAAAAGGGAAGATTTCCACGGTAAGCACTTTATATAGGCCAGTCATCGGATCAGATCCTAATAAACAACACCCGTTTCTTGAGTTTTTGCTGAATAGGTACACTTTGCAATCAGCAAATAATAAAAGTACAATTGATATCTCCATTGCACATGTGAGGAGATGGAGTCCCAGAGACGGTAAGTAACTTCTTCACGGTTGCCCAGCTAGGAAGTGACGGAGCTGAGATTTGAACCCATGGCGAACGGCTTTCAAAGAAGGTCTTTACCCTGCTCCTCACAGACCAGAGTACACAGTCTGAGCTTCACATGGCAGGTGTGAAACCATTTGAAAAAGTGGTTTTGCTGGAAAAGTTGAGATCAACCGACCAGTCAAATTAGTCCAAAGTGATTAGTTCTGCTCACCAGATATGGTTTAAAGAAGTGACAAAAACCAGGATGCCTGGGTGGCTCAGTCGGTTAAATGTCTGCCTTCGGCTTGGGTCATGATCTCGGGGTCCTGGGATCGAGTCCCGCATTGGACTCCCTGCTCAGCAGAGAGTCAGCTTCTCCCTCTCTCTCTGCCCCCCGCCACTTGTGTTCTCTCTCTCTCAAATAAATAAATAAAATAAAACTTTAAAAAGTGATGAAAACCAACAAAAGCCTTTCTGCTGTGAATATTTTTTCCTGCTGATTATCTGGCAATAAGAGAACTAGCTGGTGGCAAAACAAAAATGTTGTTTTTGGTCACCACTGAATTGAATCGAAATGTCTGTTCACCGCCCTTCACTCTCAGATTTATTTCCTTGTGTGTTAGTGCAGGAGTTGGGAAACTTCCAGAAAGGGCCAGAGAGACAATATTTTCAGCTTTGTGAGCCATACCATCTCGGCTGCAATGACTTTGCCATTGTAGCAAGGAGACAGCCACAGACCACACGTGGAATGGACGGGTGAGGCCGTGTTCAATAAAACTTCATACAATCCGTTCCCGCTCTGCGCGGCAAGGCTCTATAAAGTTGCTAGCAAACACTGAATTAGCAAATCCTGAACCATTGCTCCTAAGAGAAACACAGGGTGAGGTTCCTGTGAGCCTCGGGCCATGGCATTTTTGTCACCTGATCAATAATACATAACCTTGTTTTATGTGTGTGTCTAGTAAAGACACCTTTTTGAATACACATTGTTGATCCCCTAGCGTTGAACCCACAGCCACCAGGGCTATGGCTCATGCCCGAACAAAGTCGCCTCACTTGCATCACTTCCACATTCCCCTTCTTACCTTCCTGCACTCAGGAACAGCAAATAGCACTTCATCCCTGTGCTTGCGCGTCATTTTGGATAGCCAGATCTTCCACGGAAAGCACCACACGGGGGGAAACATGGCACTAAGAGGACGTGAAAAGGACATTTGTCTACAGGAAGAGGCAGGAAGGCAGAGAGTTGCCTTGCTCGACTACCGCTGGGTGACTCAGATTGTTTGCTTCTTGGCATATGTCTGAAAATGACCACCCCAAGTATTGACTTGGGGGTTATAAATAAGTTTTAGCAAGTAAGCAGACTTGCAAAATATGAATAATGCGGATTGATTGTATAGAGACACTGAAATTTGAGTTTTACATCATTCTCACGTGTCACAAGATATTCTCCTTCTTTTGATTTTTTTTTTTTTCAGGCATTTAAAAGTGGGAAAACCAGGGCGCCTAGGTGGCTCAGTTGGTTAAGCGACTGCCTTAGGCTCAGGTCATGATCCTGGAGTCCCGGGATCGAGTCCCGAATCGGCCTCCCTGCTCAGCAGGGAGTCTGCTTCTCCCTCTGACCCTCACCCCTCTCATTCTCCCTCTCTGTAATTCTCTCTCAAAAATAAATAAAATTTTTAAAAAAGAAGCAATTAGCCAAGTATACACTGTTAACTGCCAGAACTCAGGTAATCTAGCTCCAAAGCTTATACTCTTCCATTCCCCATGGCCTCTGTATGACACCAAAGTCAGAAAATTCTAGAATCAGGGCCTCCTGGGTGACTCAGTTGGTTAAGCGACTGCCTTTGGCTCAGGTCATGATCCTGGAGTCCCTGGATCGAGTCCCGCATCGGGCTCCCTGCTCGGCAGGGAGTCTGCTTCTCCCTCTGCCCCTCCCCCCTCTCATGTGCTCTCTCTCATTCTCTCTCTCTCAAATAAATAAATAAAATCTTTAAAAGTGGGAAAACCATTCTGAGCTTTTAGGTTGTACACAAACAGGCGGGTGGGCCTGATTTGGCCCCTGGGCTGTCGTTGGCCGGCCCCTCCCATGGCCGTTAACCTCCCTGTTGTTGAGATTTCTCATGGAGAAGAGAGACTGAGGACCTTCTGGTCAGGATGGGCCTCTTCATCCCGGGACTCTTCTCACTTGGGTAAGAAAATGCATCCATCCTATATCCACTGTCTACCCCTAAAATGGCGAAACAGTAATCTCCTAAAACACCTTTAGAGTTTGGTTCGCTTTCTGAAGACAAACAGGCAAGGAATGAGTTGTTTTCTGAGGGCGCCCCGCTCAGTCAGTTACCCCTAGTCAACTTCTCCATCACAATGACGTCAGAAAGAGCTGAAAGAATCCACACATTATTTTAAGCCCAACTTTTCCCCCTTCCTAAAATTCCCTCCATCTTCGGAGTGTCTATAAATAGGAATTACAAATAAAAAGAAGGAAAGAAGAAAAAAGAAACGCCGGCCTTGTTTCTCTCAGAGACACGGCCCTTCTGGACCCAGAACAATGCAGGTCATTATTCCAAATGCCCACGATGCAAACACAAACCAGGGCAGACGTTATAGAATTTGCTGCAATGCCGTTGCCTCCCAATCATTAGTTTATCCATTGGCTCCTGCTGCAGAGTTCTCCAGAAAAGCCCAGACAAGTCAGAGGAGATTGCTTCTCAAAACTCTTCCCAAAATAGATACAGGGTCAGAGTGAAGAATAAAACTGGTATTTTCCCAATAATTTAAGAGTCAGTGTTTCCAACTGAGGATTGGTCATCCTTTTTCTGTCCTGGGGCTGACAGCTAGCCAGTGCCCTTGGAAGGAGAATTTTGGTGTGGGACATCCGTTCATTCATCCATTTTAGATGTTGCTGGAGCTCCTACCAGCTCCCAGGGTCTCTGCCTGACTCTAAGGATGGAAGAGTGAGCCAGACAAAGGTTTTCTGGGTTTCTCATCCCCAGAATGTCAGGGATAGAATCCCAGACCAACCAACGTACCTAGAATTCTCTCAAAAGTGTTTTCTGGAAATCCCTTTTTTTTTTTTTCACTCAAAAGAATTCAGGGATAGTCGAGTGACATACACCCCAATCAACAGGAAACGTCTGGAACTGCTCCCTTTTTTGGCACCAGATCTTTCAAAAATAAAAACTGGGACTTTGGTCAGTCAGTCAAATCAACAGGAGATTATATTAGTCTGGCAATTTTTCTCATTAAAGAAACAGCAATTCTAAATCTTGTGTTTGTGAACCAAGAAATTCATTCTCGCTCTGCTCTCTCTGAAACCTTGTCACTTTTGTTGAAGATGGTTTTATATCTGTTCTTCTCTGCAAAATTTACCTTTGGCCAACACCAAGAATTAGTTGACCACATCTAACCTAAAATCAGCTGATTTTAACAGCCCCTTAGCAAATCTTTCAAAGGTAGAGGAGGTGGTTTTAAGCACAGTAGGATCTGTAGTTGTCCAAAAACCTGCTAACCCCCTGCTTTCTGTCAGGTGACAGGGACCCGTGGGCTGAGAGGCTGGCTGGTCCCACCCCACAGTGGCCAGCCCCATTGGCAGATCTTCTTTTTAGAAAGTGCTGTGTAGGGAGGGGCACAGAGAGCCATGGGTCCTTTTGTAAAACCCAAGAGAGCCAGATCAAGATCACTCTTACCAACATCTACCCCTCTGCCTCTTCCACCCAGTTCATGCAAGAAAAAGTTTCTAAGATGCCCTAGTTCCTGCAGGTTTGGCTAGAGCATTGGGTAGGCGAAGTAGCTCCCCCCCACCCCCGATCGATCGTGGGTCCATTAGCAGATTCTTTTTTTTTTTTTAATTCTTATGTTAATCCCCATACATTTCATCACTAGTTTTAGATGTAGTGTTCCATGATTCATTGTTTGTGCATAACACCCAGTGCTCCATGCAGAACGTGCCCTCCCAAATACCCACCACCTGGCTAACCCATCCTCCCACCCCCCTCCCCTCTAGAACCCTCAGTTTGTTCTTCAGAGTCCATCGTCTCTCATGGTTCGTCTACCCCTCCAATTTCCCCCCCTTCATTCTTCCCCTCCTGCTACCTTCTTCTTCTTCTTTTTTTTTTTCTTAACATATATTGCATTATTTGTTTCAGAGGTACAGATCTGAGATTCAACAGTCTTGCACAATTCACAGCACTTACCAGAGCACATACCCTCCCCAGTGTCTATCACCCAGTCACCCCTTCCCTCCCACCACACCCCCCACTCCAGCAACCCTCAGTTTGTTTCCTGCGATTAAGAATTCCTCATATCAGTGAGGTCATATGATACATGTCTTTCTCTGTTTGACTTATTTCGCTCAGCATACCACCCTCCAGTTCCATCCACGTCGTTGCAAATGGCAAGATCTCATTCCTTTTGATGGCTGCATAATATTCCATTGTGTATATATACCACATCTTCTTTATCCATTCATCTGTCGATGGACATCTTGGCTCTTTCCACAGTTTGGCTATTGTGGACATTGCTGCCATTAGCAGATTCTAAAGACTTCCTAAACAATCACATATATTTACGGTGGGAAAGCTTAAGACCAGAGTTGCCAGTCACCCAGCTGTTATCTCACAGAAGCAGGTGGAATACACATCTTATTACTTGACACGTTCGTGGGCAATACCTCAAGGGGGCGAGAATCAAAGGAAAGGGGTCCCTCTCTGAGATTGTGCAAGTAAGAACTGGCTTTGCTGCAGACAAAAGAGACAGCCTTCTTGGAGGGAGGTTCTGCAACGTGCATCAAACTGTGCAAGCACACAAACTGGACCCGGGCACTCTCCTCACAGCAGGGGTCTGCAGACGACGGTCTGCATCCTGTTCTCCTGCTGCTCACAAGCTAAGAATGGTATTTATATTTTTACACGATTGGGGGAAAAAATGAAAAGAGGAATAGTATTTCATGACACATGAAAATGATAAGAAATTCACATTTTAGTGCCCATAAATAAAGTTTTATTGACACACAGCCATGCTAATTTGTTGTTGCCATATATTGCTAGCACTTATGACAGGGGCCGTATGGTCCACAAAAATATTTACTCCCCGGGCCTTTGCAGAAAGTTTGTTCACCCCTGTTTTCAAGGGATGTGTTCTAAAGAAACTACAGGAAGGCAGTGCCCATCAGAAGGGGACCAGTTAAATGAATCATGACACATCTGTTCAGGGACATACTATAGGGCTATGAAGAAGGAGATGCAGGTAGAGATCACACACATGCATTTTATTCCTGTGGACACATTCCCAATCATATTGCTGTGTTTTATCTTTTTTTTTTTTTTAAGATTATTTATTTATTTATTTGAGAGAGAGAGAAAGCTAGCACAAGTGAGCGGAGGGGCAGAGGGAGAGGGAGAAGCAGACTCCATGCTGAGCTGGGAGCCTGATGTGGGGCTCGATCCCAGGACCCTGGGACCCTGACCTGAGCTGAAGGCGGACTCAACTGACTGAGCCACCCAGGCGCCTCCATGTTGCTGTATTTTAAAGGCAGAAAATTGTATCCTAAAAACAGCCTGGAGAAAGTGAATTTCCTTTTTTTTTTTTTTTAAATAAAATGAGGCACCTGTAGGAATGTGATCAGAAAAAGTATAAAGCAATTTTCATTTTCATTTCATTCATTTTTCTGTGTTTTCTTCTTTGTCTGAGTCACTTCATAAACAAGGCTTTTCTCCCTATGCCCTCCTGCCATCCCCCAAAAAGGAACTGTCCTGAAAGATCTCAGGGGCAGATTTTAACAGTGTTCCTCACTGTGGTCTCTGGCTGATAAAATAAGTACGCCCTGCCTCATCACTCCTTCTCCCCACCGTCACTATGCCGTCTACCTAACCCCTCCTACACGGAAGCTTGAGTGGAGAACGCACAGATCTGAACCTGCTAAATCCCCAGTTATTCTGTCAGTCAGGTAACCTGAGAATCCCAGCCCCTAATCTCTGACCAGCACCAGGTTAGTGCTGGTCAGGCTGCCTGTGAGAATGTTCCAGAACCAGGGGGCAGTTTTCTCCTTTGCAGTAATACCCCGAAAGTAGCTTCCTCTACCTTTTTTTTTTTTAAATCATGTTTATAATTAATATTCCAATGTATTACAACTTTGATGACTAATTCTCATCACAGGAAAAAGAGAAAAACACGGGCACGGGAGAGAAGACAGTAAGAAACGCCAGACAGATGACCACTGAGACCTGTTTTTACTTTTTTGGACTCGCTAAAATGCCAGGTACCGCGTGCGCTTCTTGGCGTTGCTGATGATTACAGTGCGTATTCGCTGCGCTACTGAGGAATTCAGTGCTGGTATTGAGAATAACAATACACGGTTGGAAGAAAGTCACGAGGTGTGTTAAGTGCAGATATGAACTAGTTACTTGTGAGGCATGCTAAAACCATAGACAGAGCAAGGGTGCCTTAAGCTTAGACATAAAGGTGGAGAGTGTCACTTACAGAAAGGAAGGGATGGCAGCCCTAAGGAAACCTTGAAGCTTCATAGGACACTGATCGTGTCACCTTGAGGTTGACTGGTGTGTCATCCCTAAAGCTCTGGCCCCGTGTGTCCTGGATCCAAGATATAGACATCGGTTCCGTAACAGTTGTGCAGAGATGTTCTGCTCCCCCACTCTGTCCACGGTCAAGGGTGTGTTGGCTCTGGGCACCTCCCCGGCACCGAGTCCCCTTGCTCACCTTCAGCTCTGCCCCTTATAACCACACGGTCGTCAGGGAAGGTGATGATGGACGGGGGACAGAGAGGGAGAGAGTTGGAGTCCAGCGGGGTCCGTGATGCCTCATTACACCAATGTCCCCTCAGTGCGAGCAGATCAGACACTCAGTACAAGTGTCTGAAGGAAAGACCGCACGGTAGTAACCACATAGGTTTTCCTGGGGCTACTCCCTGTCTTAAAGATCTAGCCCTATTTTCTCCATTAGGGCTGATTTGGGGTTTGAACAGTTTAGTGCCAGACTCTCTGTGGGCAATTCTGGCCCCACCACTAACGAGCTGTTGGATGTAGGCAAATGAGTTAACCTCTACCTCTCATGTGTGAAATGGGTGTGATGGCTTGTCCCTCACGGAGCTGCTGCAGGGGGTGGGGATTGCCGTCCCATGCCAGGGCGATGCTCCACGAGGGTTGGTCATGAGCTTCGCAGATGGACCTGCCATACTGCCCTGTGCCCCGAAATCATGATCTGATCGGAATATGAAGACCTATGCTTGTGAAAAGTGACACCATACATGGTTATGTCATTTTCCTTCTTTTTTTTTTAAAGGTTTATTTAGTTGAGAGAGAGCGAGGGGCAGGGGCAGAGGCAGAGGGAGAGAGAGAGTCTCAAGCAGACTCCCTGCTGAGCGTGGAGCCTGACGCAGGGCTCATCCCACAACCTAGAGATCACGACCTGAGCCAAAACCAAGAGTCAGACGCTTAACCGACTGAGCCACCCAGGCGCCCTGGTTATGTCATTTTCTATACGTGTAGAGGAGTATAGAAAATCCCCAGTTATTCTGTCAGTGAGGTAACCTGAGAATCCAGTATATGGACTGCACCAGAGGAACAAGCCTGCTGGTGAGTGGATGAGGGAAAGAAACTTGAGTTTTCAAACTTAGGATTTCTTGCACCCTGCATCAGTAACTTTTGTGATTATATTTTCTTCTAAAGAGACATTGTCTTAGGGGCGCCTGGGTGGCTCAGTCAGTTAAGCCTCCGACTCTTGGTTTTGGCTCAGGTCATGATCTCAGGGTCGTGAGATCGAGCCCCACATTGGGCTCTGCGCTGGGCAGGGATCCTGCTTGGGATTCTCTCTCCTTCTCCCTCTGCCCCTACCACCCCTCCGCTCCCCCCAAAAAAGAGACATTGTTTTAAAATGAAAAACATCCCAGTTGAGGCACGTTCTACAAAATACCTGGGCAGTACTTCTCAGTCCTGTCAAGGCCATCAACAAGGAAAATAGAAGCTGTCACAGCCGACAGGGGTCTCAGGAAACAGGATGACTGAATGTGATGGGTGTTCTGGGTGGGACCCCGGAAATGAATGAGGACATTAGGGAGGAACTAAGGAAACAGGAATCAAGTGTGAACTTCGGTTAATAATTATGTATCTGTCAGGACAGTTTCCAAACTTAGAGCAGTGGCAAAGAATGGTGGTAGGATCACTGTGGGGGAGACTATGTTATTTCATATTAGGGATGAAAATCATCTAATCATTCTCTGGCAATTGCAATTTCATCTTACCCTCATAAAAAAGACTTTTATCCAAAGGAAAAACAAGCAAACCAACAAAAATATAAAGAAAATAGTCCATGGCAAGTTTGCAGTCTGCTATCATCCCGCTGACAGTTAAGTCATTTAACACAAAGAAAGTGCTCTTCCCCTCCATGGTTTTACATGTGTCATCAACAGCTGTCTTGGGGGGTGGGGGAGGAAAAAAAAATAATTATGTATCTGTCATGGCCCATCACTGGGACCCGTGTGCCATGCCGATGTAAGATGTTAGCCAGAGGGAAAGTGGGGATGGGGCGCTCGGGAGCTCTCCGCACTGTCTGCACCTTCTCTGTAAATCCTAACCTAAGATGCAAAAGTTTATGTCAACAAAATGGAAAGTAAGATTTCTGTTATCCATCTATTGAAAAGGTAAATCCATCAGCCCGGCAATGTTAGAGAGGAAGTTTTGAAGTCACACGGGGTCAGGAAATTATAGCAGACTGCATGTCTCCAGAATCTGAAAATGATGTGTGTGTTTACAGGGATGAAGGGAGGAGGGCTGGCATTGGTATCTTATTGCTGCTGGAACAAATGACCGCACACTCAGAGGTTAAGTCACACGCAGCGCTGTAGGTTAGAAGTCCCACACCGATCCTCCAGACTAAGATCAATGTGTCGGCGAGCAGCATCCCTTCTGCAGGCTCTCAGGAGAATCTCGTTCTCGGCTTTTCCAGCTTCCGCAGGCCACCGCATTGCTCCGTTGTGGCCGTCCCCATGATCCAGGATAAGCTCTCATCTCAAGATCCTTAATCCCACCTGCAATGTCGCTTGCGCCCTGGAAGGTGACATATTCGTGGCTTCCAGGGATGAAGTCCTGGGTGCCTTTTGGGGAGCATTATGCTGCTTACCTCAGCTGGCAAACAACGTCTTTCTTCTACCCTGTGATTTCATACAGAGATCAGCGTGGCATTGGGAAAATTTCTTCCCCGTCTGGACCTCCATTTACTCATCTGTAAAATACAGTGTCTTGAGCTTCATCTTTCAGCTCTGGGATTCCTCCTGTAAAGACGCTGGTTTGGAACAGTATTTGAAGGCTGTGTTACAGGCCACCCTGAAGCCCCTGAGGTCAGGAAGGTGGGGCGAGCACACTGTTTTACCCATCGGGGTTTGTAGACGATGCCTTGATTCTCTCACCAGAGGGACCAAGCTGCTGTTATTTTGGTGTTTTTCATTTTTATAGTCGCTCTTTTGTACATGAGCCCTTTCAAACGGAAACTTGGTTACGGCAATGAAAAAAATGAAATATTTTGGACATTTCCTGGCAGTGCCTTCTAGTGCTTTCTTCTAGGGTAGGGGCTAGAATTGGCCTTTGGCTTAGAAAATCCAGAGGTCTGGGTCCAAACCCCAGCTCCATGGCTCAGTGGCCAGGAGAGGTTGGGCTAGTCTCAGAACTTCTCCGAGGCTCAGTTTCCTGCTCTTTAAAGTGGGAACGATAATAAGGGTACCTACTTCATAGGGTTTTTGTGAAGAATCAGCAAAAGAATGCAGTAAAAGTCTTGGCACAATGCACAGTGAACCCACAGAATTTCTCCAGGATGTGTGTTCACTGCTCACATGCTTTTAAAAAGAGACTCTCAAAAAAAAAAAAAAAAAAAAGAGAGAGACTCTCTCCTGCTGCCCAGCTTCAATAGTTCTAACTGATAAACCAATATTTGCCTTAACATCTGGGGCCCCTTTCCCTGCAAAGAAACATCAGAGTTTCTCAATTGGGCCATCATGCTCAGAACTGTGAGTTTAAAAACAAGACAAAAAACAACAACAAGGGCGCCTGGGTGGCTCAGTTGGTTAAGCGACTGCCTTCGGCTCAGGTCATGATCCTGGAGTCCTGGGATCGAGTCCCACATCGGGCTCCCTGCAGGGAGCCTGCTTCTCCCTCTGACCCTCCTCCCTCTCATGCTCTCTCTCTATCATTCTCTCTCTCTCAATAAATAAATAAAAATCCTTAAAAAAAAAAAAAAAAACTACAAACAAGACAAAACAAAGCAAAATCCCCAACCAAAAAGGATCTATGAGATGCTGTTTTTCCTGAGGGATATGACAAATGCCACCCAACAAGGAACCCCCACATATCCAAGCAGCAACATCCACTAGGAGGGATGGATGAAATGGATTTGGTTATTCCTCTAATTTTATAGGTGAGAAAATGAAGGTGCTTTGGGGGTAAGCAGGTCACCCAGGATCTTGAGTTCACGCATGGCAACTTGGATTTGAATCCATCGTCTGGCTTCCAAAACCTGAGCTCTAAAGCGGCCTCTCGACCCTGAAAAATGTGACATACTGGACAAAGAAAGAGGCAAGAAAGGGGCTATTATAACCCCATGTTAAGTGACAAACACAAAATGAGGTGACTGCCCACCCTCCACTCCCCAAACTTTTTTCCCTCCTTCATTTTTCTTCATAGTACTCACCACACACATGAGCGTGCACACCCCCCCCCCGTATGCACACACACACACACACATGCACACCCAATTTCTGATGGCTCGTCGTTCCCCCTTGGTTCCTGGAATGCAAGCTTCAGGAGAGGAGGTCTGTGCTCTTTTGTGTTCCTAGCACAGAGGGATGCTATGTTGGCAACTAGGAGACGCTGGAGAAATGTGCTAAATGAATGAATCACCTTCACCTTAATCCTGACAGCCTTCAGCTGCTAACGAGGTCTTTGGGACGGGGTTGGGAGCTCCGCAGCCTGATTCTGGTGACCGATGTGGACGAAGTGGGTTGGAAAGTCCTTGGGGCAACGTGAGCCTGGAAAACCCTACATCTGGGAAGACAACATGCCTGCAACTGCCCCACTCCCTCTTTTAGTATCAACCCAGCACTTGCAATTAACTAGACAGCGATTTAATAAATCTGGAAGCTAAATTTCTTTTGGCGGTAGCATAGAAGACCGTTGGCAGCCCCTAGCTGCGTAAATTAAAACAATAAGGTGTTTTTAAAAATAACGTTTTAAAAACATGCATACATTTGAATTAACATCCAGCTCGGCACCCCACAGAACACAGAGAAGCTGACTGCGTGCCCCATAAACACCCCTCACTCCTCTGCTGTGGTGAGAGCCACCACGGGCCTTTCCAAGGTGTTCTAGAAAGAAGTGTTTTGGGGGGCTCGAACTCAGGACCCCGAGAGCAAAACTCGCACGCTCTACCAACTGAGCCGGCCAGGAGCCCCAAGAAAAAGCGGTGTTACAAGGCAAGGGTCTGCCTCCAGCACCTCATCCTAATCTGGACTGGACATGGCAAGTTACCCCCAAAGCCCACGGAGCGAGGACTCACAGCACAAACACCGCCAACTGCTTTCTCTTAAAAATATAAAATGTTGGCTGCAGCTGCAGGCAATTTACTTCTTCTGATGAGTCTAACCTTTCCTTCTCTGAGGAAGTTGTTTAGCGGGAGGGGAAAATGCGGTCACAATATTGTTTTATGACTGTTTATCTTTAGAGCCCAAGCGATACTGATTGCAAATATTTATGCGCATTTTTTAAAAGTCTCGGCTAATGTTTGGAATGCATTTTTTTTTTTAAAGAGTGAAATCAGATTTCAGGTAGATTTTGCAATTTTGGAGGATTTCAAAGTCATAACCAAGCTTCCTCTACTGGCCCACTGGTCCATTAATCTCCTAAATACAGCAATTAGGCAAACATGATCAAAATACAGAGTATTACCATTCTGTTGGGCTTTGGGAGGCTTGTCTTGGTTTTAAATGTCCATTATTAATGACTAGTCTAGAAATCTAAGTCTTAGCTTCTATTACATTAAAGAAAAGACCTCCGCATGAGAAAGCTTTGCATTTCTCTTTGAAATGCTGCTTTCCTCTTAGAGAAATGATTAGCCAGGTGTCAGAGACAAAGCACTAGATGTAATTTCTCCAGCTACCAAATAGCTACCAAGATGGGGTCTGCCACCCTGGGCTGAAAGAGCTACACTGTGTCTTCTAATTGTTTCCTTCTCTCCAAAGGTAAATGCTTGTGGATCTGCTATATAGTTAAAGTCCTCTGAAGAAGGCATTGGGAAGGGGAAGGGGTCTCATATCCGAGGGATCTCTTTGCCTTTAAGGTCAAAAAGATCTGGGATTAAATCCCAGTTTTGCTAGTTGCACTGTGGCCATAAGTAAAGTGATTTAACTTCTCAAACTCTGTATCCTCCTTTATAAAATGGAGAAAAATGATACTTAGTACTCTGTTGGTTGCAAAGTGGCTTAATGAAAGAACAGGATATTTATTGCCTCAAGGAAATGGGAAGCTCAAGGACAACTTCAGGCTAAGCTGCATCCAGGGGTGTCCGTCATGTCATCAGGCATGCACGCTCTCCTTCTCTCTCATTTTCCATCTCTGAAATTTGTTTCTCACTGGGTACTTGCCTCTGTTAGAGAAGAGAGACTTTTCTTCTACCCTTTTAGTTTCTGTGGCAGGAGCCCTTGAATTGAGCTGACAAAGGACAGATTCACAGGAGATAAAGCATACAAATTTTATTTGCAATTAATATTTCTACTTGGCATGGGGGGCTTCATAGAAAGAAGTGAAAACCCCCTAAGAGGTAATTAGGTCTGAGAGCTTGCATACCATTTTAACAAAGAACGTTAAATTGTGGAGGCATGTGAAGACAAGGGAAAAAGGGGGTTGGGGTATGGGGCAGGAAATTGTGGGGAAAATGACAAGGAAATAGGCAGGGGAAACTAATGAAAGACAGGGTTACTTTAGTAGGTTTGTTTGTAGGGAGTCATCTCTGGGTTGACTCCTCATGTCCAGTGATGAGGATGTTCTCCTCTTCCTGGTACAGGGAGGGCATCTTTCTCATGGAAATGTATGGCTTGCTCTTGGATAGAAAGGAGGTAGTCAGAGGGCCCTTCTTGTATCTGCTGTTTTGCACTTGCCTTCAGTTCAAAGTAATCAATGTGTCAATGTGACCTATTTTGGGGTGGCATGCTCTGATCCATTTCACCTCTTTCCCCTCCACCGTGGGCAGACTCGTCCGTACACGAGGGACGTGTCTCCAAGGGGTCCTCCTTTTACTTCCTTCCGGCACCATGATGCTCAAAGACACTTTCTCCTTTTCCTTCAGCTCCAAAGGGAAGGATCGAGGAAATGAGGAAACCACTCTGATTGGCTGGCTCACACGATAGGCCCTCCTTGGCCTCCGTCCAAGTCACGGAGGGCCATCACTGGTCAGATATGGGTCCTGGGACTTAGTATCAGCCCACACTGACTGACAGCCCCACTAGCATCACATGGCTACAGTAGGCTGAGGGAGAATCGTTCTCGCAGGAAAGTGGCGGGGGGAGGTGCCCTGCAGTATTGATTCAAACCACGTTGATCAAACACTTGCCGTGTGCGATGAAGCACATTGGGCACAGAGGGTACCAGGAGGAGCACCGTAGATCAGGTCTCTGTCCTTGTCGAGCCTTCACGGGGGGCAGGGGGGTGGAGGGGACACGCGACAGGTGTCTAAGGTCATTTCAGATGATGGTAGTAAACATGCTGATGCAGCAGGACATGGGGCAGGGTTGGGGGGGCCATGGCTGTGCAAGTACCACAGATGGGATGGAAGCCAATATCGGACCCCATATCTACCTGCTGAGGAGAAAGGCAGAAAGAGTCCGCCTTGAAGCTCAGAAGAAAGAATTCCTGCAGGAGACAGAATGGCCAGGGCAGAAAACTTGGGGCTTTGATGGCCTCGGGCCAACTGGGGGCACAGAAAGAGGGCTCGGGGACTCGAGGGGGAGAGAGGGCCTGGTGAGGGAGGAGCGAAGCCACAAGGTACCAGCCACAAGAAGGAATTTGGAGTCTGTGTGCAGTGTGTTGGGAAGCAGATGTTGGTGGCTTTTCAAAAGCGGGGTGGGATGTGATCTTACTGGTCAGTTGAGTGGTCGATGGAGCTTGGTCTGCAGGACCACGTGGCAGTGATTTGTCCTGTAGGTATTACCCCTTCTCGTTGGAAGCAAGCACTGAAGTTTGACTTGGCACACACGGCCGCCAGCGATCTGGACCTCATTTCCCAAGCCCCAATTCTGCGTTCTGGCCAATGGGATGTAACTGGGAGCATGGCATGGCTTCCAAGAACCGTCCTTCAAGAGAGGGGTTATGCCCCTCACCCCTCCTTCTTCCTTCCTGCTGACAATGACTGGAGCTCAAGCAACACCTTGGGGCCAGGAGGTGTTGAGTCATGAGCAGAGGATGGCTGACCAATTAGAAAGAAGCTGGGCTCCTGGTGACCACCACAAAGCCACCCTGTTTGCCCCAGATTGCTTTCCTCCGGGAAGGCACAACTAACCTTGTAAACCCTTCCGGCCTCTATCATTTGGGGATTTCTATTACTTGTGGCCACACCTGATTGCACCTAATTGAGGTGAGAGTGGAAGCAGAAAGACCAGTTTGGAGGTGAGTGTTATTACAGGCAAGAGGCGATTTGGCCGGAGCTAGGCATAGAAGCAGGGGAAGTGGGGGGACGGGGCAGATTGGAGAAATGTCTTTCGAGTAGAACATTTGGAGGGGTTGCTGATAGATCGGATATGACAGTTGAGGGAAAATATTGAGACACTTTGATTCACTCATCAGAGATTTGTTGAGCACCTCCTATGTGCCAAGCACTGCTCCATACACAGGGGGCGGGGTGGGGGGGGTACAAAGCAGACATGCCCTTGCCCCGGGGGAGTTACACTGGGGCATCTCCTACCAGTGCTTGGACCCTGGGGGCATTTCTGAAATTGCATGTGACACAGGGCGAATTTCTTCACCTCACCAAATCTCAGTTTCACTTTTTGGAATGTGTTTTTATAATGAGGGCATCTGGGGCGCCTGGGTGGCTCAGTTGGTTAAGCGACTGCCTTCGGCTCAGGTCATGATCCTGGAGTCCCGGGATCGAGTCCCGCATCGGGCTCCCTGCTCAGCAGGGAGTCTGCTTCTCCTTCTGACCCTCCCCCCTCTCATGCTCTCTCTCTACCTCATTCTCTCTCTCAAATAAATAAATAAAATCTTTAAAAAAAAAAATAATGAGAGCATCTGCTTCCCAGGGAGGCAAAAGACAGGTGCTTAAAATGGCTAGCAGTGGTATTGCCAGCCTATCATCCAGGTGTGAAGAAAATAGAATTTCAGAGACTTTGCAACTGCCTGGGATTAACGGACAAGACATTTGAATCTGGAAGGTTCCCGTCCAGGCCTAGGACGCCACACAGCGGAGCCCAACAGCAGGGGTCCAGTCTGCCCTGGGCACGCCCTCTGGGCTGGGGGCCCAGCCGGGTCCCCCGAGCCCTATTTATGAGGCGAGCACCTGACTGGACACATTTGATTGGTCCAGCGGCGGGCACCTGACCCAAGCTGGGCCAATCAGAATCTCTTTGTTGGGATTGCAGAGGGAGAGAGAAGGTCCACCTAGAGGGTCCACCTATTTGTGAGCTCTCAGTAGAGAGAATACCTTTTCCAGCCAAGCGACAACTAACTGGTGGGACCAGGATCGAAGCCTGCGTACCTCTCATTCTGGGACTGTGGTGTTAACCACCCGCATTAGCGTTCCGCTTCCTGTGGGGGTACCCAGCCCAGATTCTTCTTTCCCCAGAGGGAGGGTCCCATCTGCCCTGGATCGCCTGTTCCAGCCTTGGCTGCAGGGAACCCTGAGCCCCGTGCGCTGCATGGCTTCTGGGGGTGGATTGCTAGGTTAAACAGTGGGTGATCTTACTCGTGGGACGCTGCCGTCTACATTCATCTGTGTTTGAAGGGACTGCCAAGGCAGAGAGGGTCAAAGAGATTCCTGCTTATACAGGTTGAGAAGAAATGCAGTGAACGAAATTGATTGGACCAAATCTCTTCCCTGGGGCCCCCAGCCCCTCCACCGGAGTCCACCCGTCTCCTGGATTCCGCAACTCGGCTGAATTGACATCACTTTTTAAATCAGAGTGTGGTTTGTGTTATTGTCTGCATAAACGGCAAAAATCTAACAGATGTGTGCTTGGCATCTAAGTAAATTGGGCTTTTGAGAAAGAAAAAAAGATAATTAAAAGGGGTTTATGTTTAAATCTAGAGAATATTAATGAGACTATTAATAAAAACTATGGTTGAGTGCTGGCAATGGACAAAGCTGTTCAGGCACATCATCTGATTTAATGTTCCTAAAGACCCCAGAGTCAGGGACCATTATTGTCCCCATTTTACAGAAAAGAAGAGTGGGGCCTCCAGAGGCATGGCTTGCAGAGTCCAGCGTTGAACCAGGTCTCGCTGACTCTAGATCCAGGCTCTAAAACCTCTCGCATTGAATCCTCTTCCTCTTAAGGCATCACGTGCCCTTTAAAAGAGGTCCACAAAGTACCTGATCATTTCCTTTTTAAATGTTGCAAGTGACCAGACGAGCGGTGTTTCATCCCCACACAATGAAGAAGGGAGAGATGGCCTCATGAACGTGGCCTTGCAGCCAGGTGATCCCATCTTCACAGCTCTCCCCTTCGGCCCAGAGTCGACTTCTGGCTTGGTTCTTCTGGACGTGGGTTCAGCACAGCCTGGGAGGGGTGCTGGTGCGGAGAGAAGATCAGCATCTTTCCCCACAACCAGCCTGCGCTCCAACAACGGGCAGTTTTTATTTCCAAAGAATGACTCCAGATTGACCAAAAAGAAAAAGGACAGAAGAAAAAAGAGGAAGAAGATGAAGGAGCAGGAGGAGGAGGGGGGGGAGGGGGAGAAGGAGGAGGGGGACGAGGACAGGGAAGAGGGGGAGGAGGAGGGGGGAAGAGGGGAAGGGGAAGATGAGGAGGAGGGGGAAGGGGGAGCAGGAGGGGGAGAAAAGCGAGAGCTGGCTAGTCTGCAATGGAAAACGCAGTCTCGACACTGAAAGGCATTCTGCGTGGTTTTGAAGAACATTCTTTGAAATGAAAGAATCGACTTGTCTGCTTAATGCAGCTTTTTGTTGATTCCTCTTGATGACACTCATGGCAAATGGTCTTGTTCAAAAATTATAGCCTGTCTGAAACTGATACAGACGAGCCCTGGTGGTTGGACTGTCCACCGATAATTGGAAACAGGAGCTCCGCAAGTCGCATTCTGCTGAGAAAGAGAAAGCAAAGGCACCCCCATTCTTGGAGGACTTGGGACAGCCAGGCAGGTTGGGGCTGTTTTCCAAGCCAGTGCTCATGCTCAGGAATTTCACCCCTCTCTTCCTTAAAAGAGCAGGCGTTAGTGAATATCGGATGCTCAACCTTGCTGTTTGCTCTCAAGGCCGCACCGTTCCTGGTCTGTGCGGCAGGTCCCGGGGGCAGCACGGTGAGGAGAAAGTGCACGGATGCTGAGAGGCACCAGCCAGGTCCTGTCTCGCCCACACCTTCCCTGGCTGTGGGCCCCGGGCACATGTGCGTGTTTCCCGGTTCTCAGGTTCCTCAGCTCTGACGTGGGATCATAGCACTCCTGTGTCGAGGGGCAGCAGGGTAGGGGGTGACGCCCCGGAAAGCCTGGGGTACCCCGCTCTGCATGCGGGACATACTCAGCATTTGATAGTCAATGCTGTTATTTTTCTGACTTGTGACTGATGTGTCAGGAGAAGAAAGTAAACTATGGAAAAACTTTTTGGTGATGACCTGTGGTCCTTTGTTAGCATCTAACTGAGGGACGTGTTAGATGGAGCTTATTTAAAATATGAGATGGTGGGCAGAATACTGTCCCTCACTCCAAAGATGCCCAGGTCCTATTCCCCACAGCCTATGAGTATGTCACTTTACACGGCAAAGGGAGATTAAAGTTGCAGTTGGAAATAAGGTCAGCCGACTTGAAAATAGAGAGATGCTCCTGGATTACCTGGGTGGGCCCGGTGTCGACCCAAGGGTCCCGAGAAGTGAGAGAGAGAGGCAGACGAGTTACATCATTTGATTATGAAATAATGATCAGGAAGATGCGGTGTTGTTGGCTTTGACGTTGGAGGAAGGCACCACCATCCAAGGAAAGTGGGAGGCCTCTAGGAGCTGGAAGAGGCAATGAAATGGATTCTTCTGCAGAGTCTCCAGAAGGAACACAGCCCTGCCAACACCTGAATGATATACAGCCCAATGAGACATGCTTTGAACTTCCAGCTTCCAGAACTATAACATCATAAATCTGTGTTGTTTTAGGCCACTAAATTTGTAGTGATTTGTCAGGGAGCCAGGGTCATTGAATACAGTGATTTGGGGCACTGGTCGAGTTGATTATTTTCCAGATGCCCTTCTCTTTCCATTTGTGAACTCCTAGTATATTCTAAGGGAACGGAGCGCACCTACTTACAGTGCTTAGAACATGACATGACAGCTAGCTGGTGCCCTTTTGACGCCAACATCAACCCAAAACCCAAACCAAAAGACCCCCCACCCTTTTGTAAAGCGGGAAATTGGTTCCTTGGAAAAGAAAATCAATTCAAGCATAGGAAGTTTGAGCTTCATTTAGAATTGTAAAACCGCGCCATCCCAGCACGCTCCCTCCCTCCCCAGCTGTGAGATCTCATGCCTAGACGGAAGGACGGAAGGATGGAAGGACAGAGGGTCATTTATTTTACGTTCAAATGCAGGCAGAGGTTGTCACAGGTGCTTCATCCACTTCCATCGGCTGGCATTCTTCAAAAGATCAATTATGTACTGACATCTCCTCGCACACGAGCGTGGGCTTATTTACAGCCACCACGCAAGGTTGAGACGTGGTGAGAATCTGGCCCTAAGCACAGTGCAGAAATTCATATTCAGATGGCTGAACCATTAAGGCGGTTCTGGGAGCTCTCTGGGCTGGGAGGGCATCTGTCATTGGCTTCCTACATCACGCAGCGACCCGTGGCATGGTGGAGCGTCCGGACCCTGAGAGCTTCCCTTCGAGGCTCTTCCTCTCTCCCTTCACGGCTCCACGGTCAGCTTTCCAGGAGCTACCCTCTGGCAACCTCCATCTCGGGCTGAAGGGCTAGGGGCTTGGAGGGCCCTTCCCAACAGTCAACCCCGGCATCTGTCGGGAGGGATGCATCTCATCAACAGCAGAGTCCACGTGATGGCTTAGAAACAGGCTGTGCTGGCTTATGACACGTGAGGCATAAATTAAATCATAACAGAGTGCTTGGCTGACAGCGCGTGATGACAGGTGTTGTGAATAAGTTGGCACAGGGGCCACTGCCCTACGTCGCGATTGTCAGTCATGGCCACCGCCCCTCTCCCACCACTGGGGACCATGTGTCTAGCCAGGAGGAGCACCCTATTCACCTCGTCTGGGATCGGAATTGGCTCCTACACGTCTCGTGCTCACGGAGGACGTCGCAGCCCCATGGGGTCATCCCCTGTCCCCCTGGTGGCTGGGCTGGAGCGCCTCTCAGTGCCCACGCAGGTAGGGCCCCTCACTGCGCCCTTAGCGTGTGTTCCTGTCCTTGTGCATGCTTTGAAGACAGCACGAAAGCAGGGACATCCAAAAACTGAGCAAAAGCCCTGGAGGGAACAAAATATAAGTGGTATCTTAAAAAGTATCAACGTGGCCATCCTGGGAAATTTCAGAGCTTTGTTGGACTTCTTTGTATTCCTGTCATAGCTTATCAGATAAGAATGGGAATTGCATAGAGCGGAAACACCCTAATCCTTAGGGCTTCCTAGAATGTGTTCTGGGGCTGAGAACCCCCCACCCGGACCCTCCAACGCCTCCATCTTGTTGCCAGGATGGCTCTCTCCCTGGCAAACACTGGGTACTCTCGTCCTTCTTCCAGGCTTCGGGGCTGGCTTTCCACTTGGTTGCTTTCTGATCCCAAACTTCAGGACCAGCTGAAGAGCTCCCTCTTCTTCGAGCCCTGGGAGAACATCCTAGTTAAAATTAGCCTGCCTCACGGCCGGCCCCAGCTCGGTCCTACTTGTTTCCTCCAGAACACTTGTCACAATCCGAAATGATCTTGGCCAAGTCTGCACATTCACGGTGTCCCGCGGGAGGAACGTACACCCCTTGAGGGCAGGGAGCCCATCTGGCTTGTTCCCCATGACAGTCCCCGAAGCCCCAGCCGGCACCTGGTGCAAAGTGTAGGCTCTGTGAGGGCATTGCAGGAGTGAAACGAATGGCTATTGAAATCAAGCATGCCCATGTGCCCTTGGCATCTTCTGTACCCAGCCCCGGTGGACGCTCCGTGCTCAGAGTATTCACAGCGCAATGACCCAGGAAGAGCTGTGACTGGCTGTCACAGTGTGTTACTGTCACAGAAGGCCAGGCTTCACCCTGGGCCACACAGAGCCCCGGCAGCCCAGCCCTCAGTGCGTCTTGTGGCAGCATGGGGCCCCGTCCCACTACCGAGGTGCCATCTCTGCGTGGCTGGGAGTTTGCAGGAGAGCAGGTCAAGACATCTGGCAGAGGCTACCTCGTGTCACCGGCTCTCCCACCTTTTCTCCCAGCCGGCTACTAACTTGCGACAGTGGGAATGAAGTCGGGGGGGGGGGGGACCAGGGTGGACCTGTGCTGACCACGGGACCTGGCAGGCACAGCCCCCAGCCCAGGCGGCCGGCGGACCAGCCTTCAGACCCACGCTGCTGTCCAGGGGCTGGGCTTGCTCAAATGATTTATCTTTTCCTTCGCACCCCATTGAAATAGCTCTTCTTATTGCCCCCATGTTTACAGATTAAGAATTGAGCCTTGGAGAGATCAAGAGGCTGGAGGAGGGTCACACAGATAGAAGTGGCAGGGACATGAAGGAAAAGCTTAAATCCAGCTCTCTCTATCTGTAAAGCCCAGGATCAAAACTGATTCCCTGGGTCCTGCAGCTCTGCATTCACTGAGGCCAGGAAAGTTCTGAAGAAGGGGGAAACAACGCCCTCCTTCCAGGTAGCCGTAGATGGCTTTGCAAAAGACTCCCGGGGAGGAGAGAAGTTTCTCATTTCAAGCCGGAGCTCCGCATTTTAGTTACAACTTCAGTGCGGAAGAGGAAGGAGGAGGGATGTGGGGTGGAGACATCCTCAAACACGGGGCTGCTGAGACAGAGCCTAGTTTTATTAACTAGGTAGGCAGCTGTCCGGCAGATCGCATGCACTGTGCCTGAGCCCCAAGCTGTCTTGTGTCCAGATGTCCCCCCCCAGATCGGGAAGCAGAAAGGTTTGTGGACGAGAGGCTGGTAGCATCCCAGACCTCTAGGTTCTGGTTCAAAATACTTCCTTGGATCTTGTTGTCGAAAGCCTGTCGATAGGAGCCATTTTACCTCTTCCTCCCACCTAGGTGGGGTGGGGGTCTTTTAGGGGAGGGATGTCCCCAGCCCTGCCTGGTGGGACTGTCCACAGGTTAAAGGAGATCGGTATATGCAGCGCCATCCAACAGAAACATAATTTGAGCCACAGATGTAATTTTACAGTTTCTAGTAAAAAGTAAAAAGAAACTTTTTTTAGTAAAAAGTAAAAAAAAAGTAAACAGTAAAAAAAATTAGCAGTAAAAAATTTAAAAAAAGCCTTTTTTTACTGTGGTAAAAAAATTATAACATTAAATTTACAATCTTTACTATTTAAGTGTAGAGTCACTTAAGTGTGTAAGTTCAGTAGCTAAGTATATTCACATTGTTACATAAATAATATAAAATTCTGTAGCTAGATGTTTTCCTTTTTTTCTTACTAAGTCTCTAAAATCTGGTGTGTATTTTTGCACTTAGAGCACATCTCCATTCAGGCATATTTATTTTTATTTACTTATTTATTTAATTTTTATTTTATTTTCAGTAAACACCTAATTGCTATTTAGATTTTTAAAAACTTACTGTTGAGAAAGCAGATTCACACACCTAAGTAGATCCAAGCATTCTTAAAGCCTTCCAATAAATTGTCAGTTTTTAGATTTAAGTTCATCGAAATTAAGTAAAATAAAAAATTCCATGCCTCCGTCACACAAGCTCCATGTCAAGGGCTCCAAAGCCGCGTGTGGCTGGTGGCTGCCGGGCTGGACAGTGCACGTCAAGAATCTCTAGAAAGTGCTTTGTAAGCGGTAGCATTAGTGTTCTTTGGAATCGCACAAAGAGAGGAAATGGGAAGTTTCTCCCCCTTAACACCAGCAATAATTACACTCATCTGCAGAGCTGGATGGCTCCCGGTCCCTGTCTCTCCCTCAGACAGCCCAGGGCCGGCCCACCCCTTTCTGGACCAGACAAACGCTCTCAGCTTGAATTTCTCCCTCCCTTTGGCACATACGGGGAGAGCTCTCTGCACGGGGCTGCTGACCCAAGTTAATTAGGAGATTGGACTGGAAGGGGAAAAAGACTTCAGACTGAAAATTCAGAATCACCCCGCTTACTTTATCACTGGAAGATCATTTCAACAACTTCCTCCAGGAAATTGCAAAGGGAAGTCATTATCCAAAAAAGAGGGGGAGACGCGGGTCCACGTGAAGCCCAGATGCAGCCCCCGCGCGGGGCAGGCTGGGGGGCAGGGCTGGGTGTTTACTGGGTCATTTAACCAGGGTCCTATTTGCCGAAGTTTCCTTTTCCACGATTATTTGTTGACCTTAATTGTTGCCATGCCCATGAGATGCGGCCCTGAACTTCCTCTTGCAGCTCAGCTCTGGGGTCAGGGCGGGCTCCCTCTAATTGCCTGTGTCCTGCCTTTCCCCTCGGGTCTCCAGGGCAGGCCCATTCCCACATATGCTTCCAGAACCATCTTAATAGAGGGGCAGCAGCACCCAACTGACGACATATGTTTAGCTGCTTGCCGGGGTCGGCCAAGCGTGCAATATCACGTTACATGAATGGGAAGGTCAGTCCCAAACAAGCTGCTTTTTACAAGCGCTGGCTTAAGGATTTGCTGCTAAATAGGGCTTACATGTAGGGGGTGAGTGGGTAATGGGCTTCTTGTGGAGCCCTGTTCTCTGTCTGCGTTTTGCATTGATTAGAAAGTTTTCTGTCTCCCAGGACAACGCCGCTCCGTTAAAAAAACGCCTTTACAACCACTGGGGTTCCTGGACCTAGGTCAGCATCTGCGCTCGGAGCGGGGAAGATGTGGGTTTGGGGTTCCCAGTGTCTGGGCCTGGAGTGTGCTGGGGGGAGCCACGGTCCTCTGTTCGATCACAAATGCATTTATGCTCCATTAACCCCGTGCAGGCCCGAGGGGCAGATGGGCAAGGCAGAACCAGAGAAAGAGGGAGCTTGCGGCTTCTCTCACCTGGCCCCGCTCCAGGAGAGATGATGGATGGGCCAACGCGAGGCCGCCACTTAGCCTACAGCTCCCCTGGCCCACAAAATATGCCTGGGCAAACTCCCCTCCTGGAGTCATCAGAGGAGACACCCAAGGCCCACCCTGAACCTAAGTGACCAGCCAAGGGCCTGGAGAATATTCTGGAAAGAAGTCAAAATGGCGTTCAGGATTCTTTTTCAGTAATGGTGAAGACGAGGGCATTTACTGAGCACTTTCTACATCCTGTGCTGTCCACAGGGCGTTACACGGAGGAACTGATTTAATCCTCTCAATAGTCCAGTGAAGCCCGCACCCTGACTAGGCCTGGCCCACCACAGAGCCGAGAAGCCAGGCAGAACAACAGACATAACTTGGCAAAGTTATTCCTCTCTCCTTCCCTTGCTCCCTGCCTCTGTGCCTTCCTTCCCTCCCTTTTCCCCCCTTCTTTCCTTTCTTTTTGATTATAAAAGTGGCTTTTTAAAAAAAGCTAACGATACAAAAGTGAGTAAGACGTAGAAGTATCCCAAACCTATTCTTCATCCTCTCTTCACGCTGCTCAGCATTTGGTGAGCGTCATGTGGACACACACTGTTTTTAGTAATAAGTCATTCATCCAACAAACGTTTACTGAGAATTCAGGACATGTCAGGGATTGCGCCATGGGCGTAGATAACGCTACTGACATTTGGGGCCAAATGTTTCTCTGTGCTTCGGGCTGTCCTGTGCATCGTAGGGTGCTTAGCAGTATTCCTGGCCTCCAGCCACGAGATGCCAAAAGCATCCACCCCCTAGTTGAGATAACTAAAAACGTCTGCAGAGATTGTCACACGTCCCCCGGGAGCCAAAACCGCCCTGCTGAGATCCACTGGACAGGATGGGTGTGGCTGTGTGGGGTTCTCAGGTCATCCTTTCCCTTAGCCCTGCAACAGGGCATCCTGACACATGTTCCACATTCTGCTTCCCTCTTTTGTATCAGATTCCAAAGTACGGAGGTGTTGGGACTTCCTTAGCAAGCCTCCCGTTAAGCGCTATCTGGGACTGTTTCCAATTTTTATCCCATCACTATCAATGCCAGCACGACCCTCCTGGTTCATACCTGTGTCTGTATCTGCACATTCAAGTATTGCTACGGGACAGATTCTTTCAAGCAAAATTGCCCGATCAAAGGTGCAAGCCTTTCAATATTTGCTACAAAATACTAATGTCCACACCATTGTAGTGATTTGCCCCCGCGCCGAGTGTCCCACTCGCTGACTGGGATGGAAGCCATCAGGAAGAGCGTTCTGATGAGAGTATGTTGAACATGTTAGGAAAAAGAGATTGTGTTGTGTTTCATTCAGAGGGCGCCCTTGGGTCTTTTGTTTATACTCTGCTATTAACATTCGTTTTAAACTAAAGAAACATAACTACTCAGAGTGGCAATTTCAAATTTTCCAACGTGGACGTGTAGAAGTTTAGTGCTTTCAAAAAATTAGGTATTTAATAAACTAAAAGGGGGCTCTCTGTATTAGTGACCCTGTTACAAGCTGGAGCTGCCTGATTGATGCAAACGCAGGGATCCTCTGCCATCCCCAAGTAGACCTGAGTTCTGAGCTCCAGAGAGATGTGGACGCCCGGTAGGTCACCTCCTGCATCCCGAGACTTGCACTTCCCAGGGGCTGCAGTGTCCTAAAGAGGACAGCTCCCCAAGGCTACCCCCTTCACGGTCTAGCCAGGATCACCTGCTGAGAGTCTGGGGCTCCAGCCATGCTGGGGTACACCTGCCAGGGTCAGGTGCACTTGAACAAGGACCTTGACATTCCCACCCCATCTGGAGTATTTTTTAAGAGGCTTTCTTCCTATGCTTCTTCAGCCTTCAGGCTCCTCTTCCAGTTACAAAGCTCTGCTCAGCTTGATTTCTCCCCCTTAATTAAGGTAATTTGAAACAATAAATTGTTTTTCCTGTTTGAATAAAAATAGGCAAGAGAAAATTGCTTTTATAGAATTTCAGGATAACGTTGCTGCTGCCTACTTGATAAGAATGGGAATTTCCAATCTTTAGAAGTGGTTAATTCAATAATACACCTGATAGTCTACTTTAAAAATTAAATGCTACAAAAATTAAAGATAGCTACATCATGCATATGGTACAAAATTCCAAAGGTACAGAAAAATTACACTGACTTCTCCCCCATCTCTGTTCTCCAGTCACCCAGTGCCTCTCCCCAGAGGAAGTCACTGTTACTATGGGGTTGGCTCATATGAAATTGTTCATGGTTACCTGCTTGTTTTGCCAACAAAAAATGGTAATTTCTTATGATTCAATCTGTACTTCCAGTTTTCTTATTCAGGCACTATGACTGCGTAAATATGCACATAGAGAGAATATTCCCATTTTCTTTTTTTATATGAATGATAGATAGCAAATGATAGGCACTGTTTTTCATCTTGCTTATTTCACTTAATGTATCTTGAAGATTCTCCATCTCAGTATACAAAAAAGAGCCTCATTCTCTTTTTAACAGCCAGAGAGTATTCTGTTGAGTGGATGTTACATTATCCATGTAACTAGCCCCCTTCAATGCACAATTAGATTTTTTCCAGTCTTTTGCTACTGGGAACAATACTGCATTCTCTCTCCTTGCCCACACATTCTGTCTCACAAGTTGGGGTGTATCTGTAGGATAAATTATTTGAGGTGGGAATGCTGGGCCAGACGATGTGTGTCTTTTTAATTAAGAAATCCATTGCTTCATAGACCTGTACCCCTGAAACAAATAATACATTATATGTTAAAAAAAAGAAAAAAAAGGAAAGAAATCCATTGCCTAATTGTCCTCCAGAGAAGTCGCATCGGTTCCTACCTCGAGTAGCCTGAAAGGGGTCCAGCTTGACATTGTGCCTGATTTTTAAAGTCCACAGAGCAGTAAATGTTCACTGCAGCTCAGGGAGGAGTGGCAATACCAGGGGTAGCCTGGGAAATGTGGGTTCTTTGGATGAGGTGCCAGGTCCAGTTCTGTCTCCTCCAAAAGACAGATGAGGACAGAGAAGTCCACTTTTCTGCAAAGCCACCTCTCAGCTTGAAATGTCATGGGTGGGGAGGGGATGAAAGGGGAGCTCCATTAGTTAATGAAGAGCTTCCTTCTCTCCCAACTCTCTCCTGATCCCAACCTAAAAGAGAATAGCCCAGAGGGGAGTTCGACCTCAGGTCCCACTTCACAAGCATTTGGTAGAAGATGCTGTTGACACAATATATATCTTCAGTTGTTGACAAAGGACGTCATCACAGATTGAGATCATGGGGTGGAACCCAGGAAAGAGCATCGGTTTACCAATATGGCTGGTGACCAGTTGACCATCATTAGGCTAGGGATGGACAGGCCAATGGCTGGTCTTGGAAATCTGTCAAATTCTTTGACACTCTCCCTGCAGTGGGGGGGGGGGGGGGGAGGGGGGCTGGTGCCCTCCCCTTGAGTGTGGGACGTGAATTCCAGGCCTAACTGACACAAGGCAGTGTTGTTTCCGCTGGCTCTCTCCTTTTAGATTGCTGGCTCTAGGAGAAGCCTGCTGCCATGTTGTGAGGCCACTCAACTAACCCATGGAGAAGCCCACCATGGGGAGGACCCGAGGCGTCTCATCAACTTGTCAACCATGGGAGCGGGCTACCTTGCAACTGGACCCCACAGCTAATCAATGCATGTAACTAGGATGACCAGCTCTCTGGAGAGCTTGTTTTATCTGCTCTTTGCCTCGGCTTCGTATCTTATCCCAGCAAGGAGGCAGAGGTCCTTTTCCAGCCATGGGGAGTGGGATGGAAAGATTTTTAAATCTTCCATGAGGCTAACATGGAGACAAGTGACCCATTACAAGTCAACAGGGTTTGGTATGCTGTATTCTTCACCTTCACCACTTCCCTGACACTGCAGGGCATGGGAGCATTCTGTAAACTTACTAAGCCTTAACTCTCTCATGTGCAAAATGGGTTGATAACCAAAGGCATAGTGTGGGCCAAGGTAAGCTTTTGAAGTCCTTCAAGCATTGAGCACCAGGCTTCTATAAGTCTTAATTCACCTGTCCACCATGCACGCATGTATCCATCCACTCAGCAAACCTGTGCTAAACACCTCCCAAGTCTCTGGTACCACGCAAGGTGCTGGGATACAAATAAGAACACATAAACATTCTTATTATCAAGGGAATCCCAGCCCAGTGGGAGACAGACAGGTACCATATGACGTAATGTGGTTGTGACACAGCTGCATAGACATGATGAGGAGAGAGCTTCCTCTAGGGGGAGGAGGAGCAGAGACAGGCAGAAATAACTCCTGAGTGGGCCACGTGACACCTGCTGCTCAGGGTTCATAAAATCAGACACAGTGTGCCAGGTTCCTGCTCTGCTGTAAGGGTCAAAAGTGGAATCAAAGAAGCTCAGGATGTTAGAACAGATGTCCTGACAACCTAGCTGTACACATGCACTAAATAAGGCCTGAGACCATTCACTTCTTGAACTTGCCAAGACCTTCCTGCCCCAGGACCTTTGCACATGATGTTCCCCCTCTGTAGAGATCACTCCCACCTTATCCTCTCCTCATATCTCAGGGAGTGGTAAGCTTCTTGTCACTCTCTAGGTCTCTGTTTAAATGTCCCCCTCCCAGAGAGCGCACATCTTTGCCCGAATACAGTGGTCTGTACTCAGCACTGTTTTTTTCCTCCATGTACTCTTCACAGTTGTAATTATGCTATGTATTATATTGTTTTCCTTCCCCCCACCCCATCTTCCCCATTAGAATGCAAGCCCCACCCACAAGGGGAGGACTAGTGTCCTATGCACCACTGTAACCTCAGGTGCCAAGGGTATCTGGTACTGAAACAAAATGTTGGATGAAATAATGAATGAATGTAATAGTTACTGTATATTCCTTATCTCATTTAATCTTCACATCAGACCTTCAAGGGATTGTTGACCTCATGATTGTGTACCCATTCTTGCCACCCCACCCCACACCATACCCACACACCCACACACAGCTCTTCCTTCCTGGGGAGCTGGGTCCACTTTTTTGTGCTTAGGGAAGGTGGTGCCTTTCCAGCCCAGCCCAGGATGTGAATGATGTTGGCTCTAAATCAGTTATGGTAATTCCATTCCTCTTCTCAATGGTTGATACAGGAATTTGCACATGATGCAGCCGTGACCAATAAGATTTCAAAGGAAGCCTCTTAGGGCAGTGCTGCCCCAGCTGGGATGCACCCAGGAATTATTGGGCACCTTGTGAAGATGTGGGGGTCTGACTCAGCACATCTGGGGTGGGACACAAGATCCTGCATGTCTGATGAACCCAGGAGATGCTGATGCTGCCGGCAGGTGGACCACACCTTGAGTTACGAGGCCTTAAGGAGTTTCTGGGAAAAGTTTTTCTCCCCTATAGAAAGATCCCCAGGAAGAAAAGCTGACTTTTCTGTCGTTGTTGTGTGAACACATGTTGTTTGGAGCTGAGCTGCAATGGTGATTGACCACAGCTGGATAACGTGGGATGAAACCAACATGTGGAGGGGGGCACAGAGGAGAACATGAAAAGCCTGGGGGACTGGGTGATATTGTGAAATCTCTTAACCAACCTTGGAGTTGCTTGTGTAAGACAATAAATGCTGATTTTTAAAAAGATTTTATTTATTTATGAGAGAAAGAGAGAGAGAGAGAAGGAGCAGAGGGAGAGGGACAAGCAGACTCCACGCTGAGTGCCGAGCCTGACCTGGGGCTCGATACCAGGACCCTGGGATCATTACCTGAGCCAAAACCGAGAGTCAGATGCTTAACTGACTGAGCCACCCAGGTGCCCCAATGCTGTTTTTTTTTCTAAAGCCAAATTGAGTTTGGGACTTTGTTACTTGCAGCCTAAAGCATCATGACTGATGCTATACACAGACAGCCTGGTGCGGAGCAAAAAAGATCAACCTTCGGACCAGACCAATCTGGGGACTTAACTCAGCCCCCTTAGTAGCACTGCCATCCCTCAGCCTAACCAAGACTCAGATTCTTTGTTTATACAATGGGCTGCTTTGACTACCAAAAAGAGAAAGCTAGAATCTTCTAGCGGAGCGCTGTCCAATAGAAATATAATGAAAACCACATATGTACCTTTAGCTTTCCTGATAGCCACATGCAAAACATAAAAGGAAACAGGTGACATTGATTTTAATAATGTTATTTATTTAGCTAAAAATATTACCATTTCAATAAAAAATCATACATATGTATATATTTGGCACGAGGCTTTTGAAATCTGATGCGTATTTTACACTAGGGCACATCACAATTCAGACTGACCACAATTCAGGTGCTCAAGAGTCACGTGCGGCTAGTTGCTGCTGCATTGGCTTAGTTACAGCACAAGGCTGGGCTCATAATAAATACTATTTATCCATGAATATGGATTACTTATGCTGCTCTTAACATAGGCAATGGAGAAGAGCCTCGGAATTTCCAAGCATGGTAATTCCCAAGCTGGAAGCCACCCGGTGATGAAGTTGTGATGCTCTGGGTCCACGTCTAAAGTCCTGGGTATCGCTCACCTGCAGGGTCTGCAGGATAAACCAACAATAGGGAAAGGGCAAATGATAACACGACTCATCTCAGCAGCACCAGCCAGGACTGAGACCGGGACTCGTTTAAAGATTTGATTACATGACTGCTATAAATCATATGTAAGGCTTTTAAATGTCATGTCTCCTTCTTAAGAACCTTCACGACTCCCTACTTTCTGTTGGGTTAATGCCGACCTGGGGCTTCTAGGCTCTCCCAGAGCCTGAACCCATCTTGGCTCACCTGGCCCAGTCTTCCCCTTGCCCTGTTTTAGCAGCTGCAGGCCAGGCCTGGGGGGTTGTCAAGGAGGAGGAGGAAGAAGTAGGTGATGGTGCTGAAATCGAGGGTTTGGGACCACGTGGGCAGCGTCAGGTTGGCTGAGATCCCAGTGTCACAGGCACTCATGCCTCCCAGATTGTGTTCGAACCTGCTATCACTCAGTCTTTGCAACCATTCTGTCGGTAGTGAGGTATGGATGGATGTTCATTGTTTGTGTTTGCCCTACATCCTGTCCCATTTCTGGTAGGGCACGCTGCCCCCTGCCTTTGGGAGCACTTTATCAATGTGGTTCTGGTCGGCGCTGCCAATTACATAACCCACTCTTCACCCTGTACTACAGGGAGGCCCGTGACCTGGGCCAGGCCAACCTGAATGTCTGATTTCATTGGCTACAGTGATTGGATCCAGGGAGTAGGCATGTCTTACGAGTCTGGCCAGTCAGAGCCTTTGTCAGGATCTGATTCAGCTGAGATGTATGAATGGACCCACTTGCCAAGAGAAGACATAAACAACAGGGAATGGGGAAGGGAGAGAAGGAGTGAGAGCTCCTTCGAACCCCTAGATCCAGATGAACCTGAAGCTAGCACCACCATTTCTCTTCTGTCCTGTCATAAACCTGCTTGGCATCTTTTATTACTTCAACTAGTTGAGACTGGAGTTCTGTCACATGCAACTGAAGTAGCTTCAACTAATAGAAGTATAGAATACGCGCCCCCCCGCCCCATTGCATGAGCGACAAGACTGAGGTAAAACGAGTGCCAATAACAACTCCAGGGCCCCTAGAACGCAGGGCCAGGATTTGAGTCCACATCACTGGGTTTCTTATCCTTTGCTCTTTCCACTACATCCCGCACTGCACTTAGTCTGCATTAGAGTCCTATGGCTGCCGTAACAAATGGCCACCAACCCGGCACCTTAAAACAACAGAACGGTATTCTTTCACAGATCTGAAAGTCTGAAGTCAGAAAACCCTATTAATACACTGGGCTAAGAGCAGGGTGTCAGCAGGGCCTCACTCTCTCGGGATGCGCTGGGGGAGAATCTTGTTTCTTGCCTTTTCCAGCTTCTGGTAGCTGCTGACAGTCCTTGGCTTGTGGCCACATTGCCCCAACCTCTGCCTCTGTCTTCACGTGGCCTCTTCCTCTCCCTTACGTGTTTGTCTAATCTCCCCCCCCCCCCCCCGCCCGCCCCGGTCTCTCTCTTGCAAGGACACTGTGATGGCGTTTAGGGCCCACCTAGATAATCCTGGATTATCCCCCACAAATCCTTAACCTAATCACACCCGCAAAGCTCCTTTTTCCAAATAAGATAGCATTTACAGGTTCCGGAGATTAGGAGCTGATCTCTTTGACGGCTATTATTTAGCCCAAGACAGTGTCTAAATTCCCCAGGATTTATGCTCAAACATGATGAATCAGTCCTGAAAAAACTTGGCCAGTATCCCATTGTCCAGTCTCCCCAGCCAGATGGTTAGTACCTTCAGGGTCAGGCCCAGCCCTGAGTACCCAGCATAGCAGCCAGCGCAGGCCAGGTGAGCACCAGTCAGTCCCGGTTCAGTCTCCTCCCCCAGGCTGAGCGCTGAAGATCAGGTGCAGCCAGGAGGGGTTTGCTGGGGCCAAAATATAGCGCTGCTCTTTTTTTATGGACCCTTTTTTCATTTACTAAGGTGATGTCTGCTGTATACTTTGCTTTGACTTGCCTCTTTTGGTTTTAGGAAACACCACGGCTAGCCCATTGGGGCAGGGCAACCAAATAGTACCTCCGCCGTCTAAATGCTCGGGTTCGAATTCTGATTCTGCTGCTATCTCCCACCTGTGAATCTTGAACAAGTTACTTAACTGCTGGGAGTCTTCCTTCATTAAGATGGGGATGCTAATAATACCTAAGGGCTAGATTGCTGTCGGGGTTACAGGAGAAAGAGAATGAGGCACCTTGGCAGTGTGCCTCCCACAGAGCACTCGGTAAATGTTAGGTTATCATGATTGCTGTCACGTGGAATCCGCTTCTGCCTCTCTCTTTGGCTCTAAAATTACTATCTCTGGTTGTAAATGTCAAGTAGTATTATTTCTACCAAATAAAATCTGAAGGTTATAAAACTACTTCCTTGGGTCCCTCACTGGGATTGTGTCCTAAAAACTAGGGCTGCACACCCTCTCAGTTGGCCGGGGACCCCGACCAACCCCAGAGCATCCTTCCAGCATCTTCCTTTGACCCTATCTGCAGATTTTCTGGCTTTCTACCTCTCAGGGGAGAATTCGGTTTGCAGGTCCCGCCTTCTTAGCCAAGGGCCTTGGTGGGAACAGCTCTGGGCTCCGCTGGGCTGTCGGGGCGTGGTTGAGGCAGGGTTGGAGGCGTGGCCAGGGGCGTGGTCAATGTGTGGTTGGAGGTGCGTTGGAAGCGGGTTCTGGGCGTGGTTGGAAGTGTGGAGGGAGGCGGGGTTAGGAGCGCGGTTGATTGGTTGGGGTTGCGAATGGGGGTGTGGCTAAGGGCGGGGTTGGGGCTAGAGAGTCCCAGGTGCAAAGCTGGATCTGGCTCCAGGACAGGACCTGAGTAGAAATGTGGGCCACTGGGGCATCTCGTCCACCTCTGTGACTTTATTCTCATTATTGTTCACGCTGCTGGTCCTTACCAGTCCTCCAGTCCTCTATGAAACCTCATCATACTTACTCTCATGACCCACATGACCTTCCTTTTTGGAGGATCCTTTTCATTGCCTACATCCGGATACACATCGCTTGGCGAATCATTCCTTAAGCCTGGAGCTCGGCAGTGTTTCTGTCTCCTTTTCTCCTTTGGAAACAACTACAGCAATAGCAAAAACGGTAATAATCATAACAGCAGCTGACGGTTTCGGGGCTGCTGTATTTTCCAGGCACTGTGCCAACTGCTCTTCTGTGGACGAACTCATTTCATATCACACACATGCACACACGCTCGCTGTATGGTAGGTGCTTTATACGCTCTGGATTATCCATGATGAAGCTGAGGGACTGGGTGGTTAAGTAACCGAATGTTAGTTTCCCTCTCTTGCCCAATAAATTCCTAATAAAAAAGAATGAATGGCTAAACCATGCTGCCCCACAGTATTACTGTAAAAATAAAACTGCTAATAATCTTGTTTTCTGATTACAGAGAGCAAATTCTGTTCACTATACTAGAAAATTAGGAATTAGATAATCACTAAATTAGAAAAATAAAGAAAATCATAGTAACAGAAAATAAAAATCACTCATAGTATTTTAGTTACACCTATTTCCAATCTGTCTGTCTATCTGTATCCATACATTTTCCAAGGAATTAAATTCAAGCCATGATTTTTCTAGGTAGGTCTCCTGAGGCAAGGGAAATAAAAGCAAAAATAAACTATTGGGACTTTATCAAAATAAAAAGCTTCTGCATAGTGAAGGAAACAATCGACAAAAGTAAAAGACAGCCTACTGAGTGGGAGAAGATATTTGCAAATGGCATATCTGATAAAGGGTTAGTATCCAAAATACATAAAGAACTGATACAACTCAACACCCAAAAAACAAATAATCCAATTAAAAATGGGCAGACGATATGAACAGACATTTCTGCAAAGAAGACATGCAGATGGTCAACAGACACATGAAAAGGTGCTCAACATCTCAGGGAAATGCAAATCAAAACTACAATGAGATACCACCTCACACCTGTCAGAATGGCTAAAATCAACAATACAAGAAACAACAAGTGTTGGTGAGGGTGTGGAGAAAAGGGAACCCTCTTGCACTGTTCCTGGGAATGCAAACTGGTGCAGCCACTGTGGAGAACTGTATGAAGGTTCCTCAAAAAATTAAAAAAAGAATTACCATATAATCCAGTAATCACACTACTGGATATTTACCCAAAGAATACAAAAACACTAATTCAAAAGGATATATGAACCCTTATGTTTATAGCAGCATTATATACAATAGCCAAAGCATAGAAGCAGCTCAAGTGTCCATCATTTGATTGAATGGATAAAGAAGAAGTGATATATATATAATGGAATATTATCCAGCCATAAAAAATAATTAAATCTTGCCATTTGCAATAAAATGATGGAACTAGAGGGTATCATGCTAAGTGAAATAAGTCAGTCAGAGAAAGATGAATATTATATGATCTCACTCATATGTGGAACTTAAGAAACAAAACAAACAAAGGGGAAAAAAATAAACCAGACAGAGATAAATCAAGAAACAGACTCCTTTTTTAAAAATATTTTTTAAAAGATTTATTTATTTATTTATTTGACAGAGAGACAGAGAGATCACAAGCAGGCAGACAGGTAGGCAAAAGGAGAGGGAGAAGCAGGCCCCCCACCGAGCAGGGAGCCTGACCCCAGGACCCTAGGACCACGATCCAAGCCAAAGGCAGATGCTAACCAACTGAGCCACCCAGGCGCCCGAAGAAACAGACTCCTAACTACAGAGAACAAACTGATGTTTCCCAGAGAGGAGGGGGTTGGGGGGATGGGAAATAGGTAATGGGGATTAAAGAGTACACTTATCATGATGAAAAAAAATAAATTAAACAATGGTTTTTTAATGGCTTTCAGGCCTCCGGGCTTCTCTGTTTGGACATTTATGTTGTAACCAGGTTTTCCTTTCTGCTATTACAATATTTGAAAAATATTTTTAAACGTGTATCTTTGCTCACATTTCCAAGTATTTCTTTAGGATAAAGGGTATGTGTCTTTGAATCTTTGGATGCACATTGCGCAGTGCCCCAGGACAGCTGTAGCAATTAACCATACCTCCAGCCATATTTAAGAGCTTTGCTTGCTCACTTTTTCACCAACTCTGGGGAGTCTTCTTTTTGTTTTTAAAACCTGGCTGGTGTTTTCTTTTCTTTCTTTTCTTTTTTTTTTTTTTTTTAAGATTTTATTTGAGAGAGAGAGAGAGAACTAGCAGGGGGAAGGGCAGAGGGAGAGGGAGAAGCAGACTCCTCACTAAGCAGGGAACCCAATGCAGGGCTCCATCCCAAGACCCTGGGACTATGACCTGAGCCGAAGGCAGACATTTAACTGACTGAGCCACCCAGGCATCCCAACCTGGCTGGGGTTGTCATCTGCATTTTTAAATTACTAATGATGTGAACTTATTTTATTTTTCTATATACAATGTGTTGGCCATTTGGGCTTCCTGTCCAGTTCTTTCTGGCGCAGATTGTGAACATCTTCTCCCCGGTTTGTCTTTCTCTTTTCCTGCCTCATTTCCCCTTCACCTTGACCTCTTAACTATTTAAAAAGTTAATGCTGGTTACAAGCCCTTTCTGATTTAAAGATCAGATGAACGGATGTTATGGCATCAACTCCGTAAGTGAATTGGTTTCCAAGTCAACCCACCCAGCTATTCCGTTCTTGCTGCTCTATCCCCTCACCCACCCCTGGGAATTACAGGAGGCCCTGGCTGGAGGCGAGGCGTTCCTAAAGCAGACAGAACAATATCTGCCTACATAAAGTCATCTAACATCTCTGAAACTCAATGCTGACTTACATAAAAAATCTCATTTTCTGCCCACTACTTTAGAGGGTAGAAATATTTAGACAGAAGACCTTAGAGTTTACGAGCGCTTATCAAAAGCTTTCTGCAGCCCATCTCCAAGCTTTCTCAGATATGTCATAACATCCGAAATGAGCAGTGCTGTGCTAGATCCAGAAGGCAGACCAAAGAGGACTTAAATGAAGCACAAACCATTATCACGCACCTGCTCAGTCCCTGACATGGCGCATGTCTTATCCCAGCTAATCGGAGCTACCCTGCCAAGCAGACAGCTCCATTCATTCAACAGATGAATATTTAATGCGTGCCTACTGTGTGCCGGGCTCTGATCCAAGCCCCTGGGGAAAGATCAGGGAAGAAGACAGATGCTTTGTCTTCAGAGGGCGTATATTCCAGCAGTTAAATTCATAGGAGATGCTATTCTTATTCTATAGATGGAATTCTCAGAGGGATTCGGTCTCCTGCCACATCACCCAGCCGAGATTTGAACCCAGATCTCCTGGCCCCTAAGCCCTCTTGGGCTCCCAGGGCTCTGGATTCTTTGCTATATCGAATCAACCTGGATGCGTAATCTCATCTCAGTTCAAACAGCTCCTGGAGCATTTCCTGATAGCCCGAGTGCCCAACAGTGCAGTTTGTCAGATTGGGCCAGTAGAGGCCTGTCACAGGGACCAGCAAGATCAGAACTGGGCAGAGGGACTCATTTCTTTGCTGTGGCCCCCGCCACTCTCAGGGAGCAAGGAAGGCTGGAGCTGCCCCAGAGACGACCCCTCTCTGGGGTTTTAGACAAAGGAATAGAGGCTGCCGACTCCCCCCTCTTGTGTACCTTGTCTTCATACTCCTCACTGTTTCCCTGGGCTCAAAAAAGCAGAGAGGGGGGTGCCTGGGTGGCTCAGTTGGTTAAGTGACTGCCTTCGGCTCAGGTCGTGATCCTGGAGTCCCGGGATGGAGTCCTGCGTCGGGCTCCCTGCTCGGCAGGGAGTCTGCTTCTCCCTCTGACCCTCCTCCCTCTCGTGCTCTCTGTCTCTCGTTCTCTCTCTCTCAAATAAATAAATAAAATCTTTAAAAAAAAAAAAAAAAGCAGAGAGGGGCAGCTCTTGTTTTAACAGAAATGAAACCTTCTCACTGCTGGTAAAGAAATAAAGTAATGAGAAAAATCTCTCTTTCCTCATTGTTGAAGGAAAATCAAGGGGCATGGCAGACACCATCGTTGGTGGACACGTGAACTGTGGGGCTCTGGCATCCTCTTAGGTGCAGGGGCAGAGGGGGGCAAATGAGAAAGGTGAGCAGTCTGAGAAGCTGATAACAAATGGACACTTTTATTTTTTTTTTTTTAAGATTTTATTTATTAGAGAGAGAGTGAGCACACAAGCAGGGGGAGTGGCAGGGGGAGAGGGAGAAGCAGGCTCCCCGCTGAGCAGGGAGCAGATGCGGGGCTCGATCCTAGGACCCTGAGATCATGACCTGAGCTGAAGGCAGACCAAATGAGCCACCCAGGTGCCCCACAAATGGACACTTTTAAAGGAAGAATGCTTCTCTACAGGCTCAGCCTCAGGCTTGCCCCAAACCTGGATTTCTCGTCTTGGAACCTCACCCACGCCCGACCTTTTCATGCCACGCAGACAGTGTCTGCCCGGAGCTAGCCCAAGCCTTCCTTCTTCTCCGCTGGGGACAAAACAGGAACTTGTTATTAATAGTGGTAAATCAGTGAAACCTGGGCTTTCTTTTCAGAGCTCTCCCACGGGCTCAGCCTTCTGGACAATTTTGTCAAGGCTTTCAGAAATCAGTCCTGAGTTTGCTGAGTTCACTCTGCATCCTCGCCTTGAAGAAGTCTGAGGACCCAGTGGTGATTTCTGGTCACTTATAAGAAAATGTACAGAAAGAGAGCTCCCAACCAATAGCTCCAAAGGTAAACTCTTCCGATATTAAACGTGGATATGCCAGCATCACTGAGCAAGCCTTGTCCTCCAAGACTGACCAGCAATGATTCATAAGGCACAGTTGGGATTCTAATGGTCCGTGGTAGCAGAAACAGGAGCGTGGTGCTGAAGATGCATATCCATAGCTCCCTATGTGCCAGGCTCTGCGCTGGGTGATTCAGACGCCCAACGACCCCACCACAGAGCAGCAGGTACATGGCCCCCATCGCATCCATGGACAAACAGACCCAGTGGGCAGTGGTGGGGGACAGAATCCAAGTGTAAGTCCATCCATTCCATACCCCATGTCTGCTTTTGAAGCAAAGCCTGAGGTTTCCTGCCCTCAGTGGCCACTGGAGCATGTTAGACCCTCACCTGGATAGCTCCTTCTGGACACTGTCATTCTGCCTTAGGCCTGGAGCTCAGGGTCCCACTTGCCATTGGCAGGGCCTGTCCTGGGCCCATCCTGGGTCTGGGTTGAATCCAGGGAGTGGGTCTTTTTTTTTTTTTTTTTTTTTTTTTAAGATTTTATTTATTTATTTGAGAGAGAGAGCAAAGAGGGAGAGGGAGAGGGAGAAGCAGACTCCCACTGAGCAGGGAGCCCAACAATGGGCTGGATCCCAGGACACTGGGACCATGAGCCAAAGGCAGACATTTAACCATCTGAGCCACCCAGATGCCCCCAGGGAGTGGTCTTTATAAGGCAGAAAACAATAGTCTTGACTTTCCAGCAAACAACAGACCCTCATCTCAGAACTTTCCAGTGCCCCTCCCCACTCTGTCAGGGCCTGGACAGCTCATCGCCAACCTTTGCTAGAAGGCAGGTCTGGTGGGCACCCCCAGACAGACTTCTGCTGGGCCTTTCAGAACTTGGGGGCTCACACCCATATGCTGAGGGATGGTGTGGTGACAGATGACACCCCACCTTTGTCCCTTCCCAGGTATATGACCTCTCCTGGTTTGCTGGTAATGACTGGGACTCAAACAAGCTCTCCAGCATCTCCCAACAAGACTCTGCTCCCTTGAACAGAGATGAAGAGAGGATGCCAAGGCCACAGGAAATCAGGACGTGGACCTCCTGAGGCCCCAGGCGAGTCCCCAAACCTGAAATCCTAAAGGTGGGGCACAGGGAGACTTGGCCCTGAAGTCCCAGGTCTGCCCTCCCCTTCCCCCAAGGATCAAAACCTGGTGGTTTCCAGACCAGATCCTGGGCTTCTGTGGAGTCTCTGGGGGCTGGGCTGCAGCTTTGGAAGCTTCGTCCTAGCTCCCAGGGGGCTCTGCTTCCATTCCCCATAGATTTCAGCAGTGCCAGCTCTAGGATTTCTAATTGGGAGCGACCTGTAGAAGGGACCCTCCTGGGAAGGCCCGGGGCCTGTCTAGAAGCCACATTTATTTGTAACATAAGCTCAGTGTTTCTGTTTTCATTTGTAGGATAAGATCAGTAGATTATGTTCTTTGGAGGTGGATCAAGTCCCCGATGGCGGTGGATCAAGTCCCCCAGCCACCCCTCCATATTGCCAGTTCACGGGGTTCTGGGTATGACTGCACCCAGAAAAGAAGTGTTCTATGCCAAGAAATGAAACTTGAAGTTCACCGGGCTAAACCTTCTGGCATTTGCACTAACAATAGCCACATAGAGCCTCCCAGGAGCTCAGACTCCAGATTTGTTGTTTTCCTCCTTATTCCCACTTTCCAGATGCAAACACTGAGGCTCAGAGTCCTACACTTGTCAGAACTGGCTTTCAAAGGCACATCTCCAGGACCATTTCCACCAAACCGCTGGGCTTCTCCATGCATTAGGGTTAGGGTCATAGATAGAATCTCTTTACAATGTTCTAAAGCTCAAGATTCCTCAGCCATCTGAATGTTTTCCATCATGCATTCGTTATCATTTGCTTTGGAGGACTTTTTTTTTTTTTTTTAAGTGGAGACACCTGGCTATCCTGCTCTTATCTGCAGATGTTTGTCGAATGGATTGAGGGAATAAATGTTGTTATTTGCCCCAGCCCTCTCCCCTCCAATTAAGAGTGGACCAGGAGAAAAGTCCAGGGGGGTTCACGAAATCATTTCATCATTCCCTGGCAGTGTGGATAATTTAGACAGATTCTGCCAGCCCTGGCGCAACTCCCACCCCCGCCCCCACCCCAATTCTGCCTTTAAAGCCCTTTGCTTGGCAGGAAAACGCTGCCCCCTCCTGGTTTGGATGGACAGGCACACCAGAGACCAGTCTTCAGACCAATACGAGCTTCATTAAATCTCAACAATAGGTTCAAAGAAGTCCAAAGAATAAATTAGGACGAACGGGGCTGGGTAGGACCGTGCCGCTGGGTAGAAATAAAGATTTTGTGATACCCTCTTCACTTAATGAGATTCATCAGTCCCTTCGGGGCAGCAATAGCATCAGCCACCAGTTATACAACCCAGGACGTTCCTGGGTACAGACTGTCCTGTACGGAGGGGATTGTAAAAGCATTTGGGTTCAGAACAGGCAGTCACTCCCCGACAATTAACGTGATCTCCAGAAGGGACCCATGTCACTGAAGGGGGAGCAGAGTCAGGAAGCCCCCACCCCAGTGATGGGTCTTTGGGCCGGAGGGGGAAGGTGAGCATGCATTTGTTTGGGTTCAGTGCTCCTTTGCCCAATTTTGAAACCTTCCTCACCTGTGTCTTTCTCCATGCAAATGAGCCAACAGGAAAAGCAGGCCGCTAGAGATTTCGCAACAAGCACAGAAGTTGTCCCATTCCAGGGACAATGTCTTGTCTTTGGGGCAGAAAATGTGCGCATGGCACTGGCTTCTGGAAGACTCTCCAAACTCACTTTCCCCCACACCCCCCTTTCCCAAAGATGAGGCTCTTGCTTGCTGCATTGCTCCCTAGGCATCCTTTGAAAGGTGGAGTGTGGGGAGTAAAGCCATAGAAAGTGTCTTAAGACTTCCATGTGACTCATGACACTAATTTTCTCCTCAAGGGTTGAGCTAAAGCCAGAAAGTGTTTGCAAGAAAAATTCCTCTAGGTCCCACCCCCAGGGGACCAGATGATGACTGGTGAGCATGCTGAGGACCCCACCGGACAGGTCGGGGAGGAACATGCCCAAACCAGCTATCTTTGCTCTTCTGGTTCTTTTTTTTCCCCATTAAACTTTTTTTTTTTTTTAGTTGAGATATTGACATGCTCTTCCAGTTCCATTTTTTTTTTAAGATTTTACTTATTTATTTGAGAAAGAGAGAGAGAGTGCAAGCAGGGGGAGGAGCAGAGGGAGAGGAGAGAGAATCCCAAGCAGACTCTACGCTGAGTGCGGAGCCCAACATGGGGCTCGATCTCATGACCCTGAGATTCTAAACCCTGAGATCATGACCCTGAGGTTCTGACCTGAGCCAAAACCAAGAGTCGGATGCTTAACGGATTGAGCCACCCTGGCACCCCTATGCTCTTTCAGTTCTAATTTTGTTCTAGTTCTTTTTTAAAAAAAATATTTTATTTATTTGACGAGAGAGTGAGAGAGTGCGCACACGAGTCAGGGGAGGGGCGGAGGGAGAGGGAGAAGCAGACGCCCCGCCTAGCAAGGAGCCCAACTTGGGGCTCAAGCTCAGGACCCTGAGATCATAACCTGAGCCAAAGGCAGATGCTTAACTGACTGAGCCACCCAGGCGCCCCTAATTTTGTTCTAGTTCTAACTGTGGCTCCAGAAACTGGCATCCTGGCCTAGGTGTGGAGAGCCTTCCTCATGCTTATCTTCCCCACGCTCTTTAGCCAGTATGCGTCTCACCAGCCTGTGACCCCCCACGGTCTAGGGAACGGTCTGCTTGATGAGCATCTCCCCAGCGCCCAGCACAGCACCTGGCATGCAGCAGTAGCTGGGAACGCCTGTCCTTGTTGGAGGAGTGCGGGAGAGTGGCCTTGAGGCAGGAGAAATGGCCCCTCCAGTTTGGTCCCTTCCCCTAATGGGGCCTCCATCACCTTGGGGAAAAGGAGGGAAGTGGACAGGGTTTTCTCAGCCACATGCTGGCTGGACAAAGTCCCTTCCCCACTCCGGGGGTCTTATGGTCTACCAGGAAAGACAGAGATTAAAGAAATATTGGTACAGATGGTTCATTTCAATTGGCAAAGCGCTCCTGAAGGAGAACATCTAGGGATCCCATGGAAACTTGAGCTACAGCTTGAGTGGGAGATAACCAGACCTCCAGGAGAGGGAAGAGCATTCCTAGAGAAGGAACAGCATGGGCAAAGGCCCTGAGACAGATTCTGGGGGCAGCATTTGCTTGCCTGACAGAAAGGATGGATGCATCTGGCCCCTCGTGTTCCTCCTGTCCCTGCCACGAGGGCAGAAGTGACGCCCCAGAGGGCACCTGTATTCTCACAGCCGCGAGGGAAGGCCAAGGAAACCCATGGCCCCAACACTGCTGAGCCACCAAACTGGTCCTCACAGCCACCTTCCAGGTTCTTGTCATGTGAGAAACAAGGATTTTTCTGTTATTTGCGGCCTCAGGCATTTTCTGTCTGAAAGCAGGAGAGAAGGTTGGCAGGTTTCCTAACTAGCTGGGCTTGTAGATGTGGTCGGAGGGCACCACTCACAATAAAGTGAGTTCAAGTCCCAATGAAAAGCTCCCCATTCCCACCACCCACCACTGAGCCAGAGCCCTGGGGCCCCCCTGTCTGGGGACCCCTTTCTTCCAGCAGAGTTGGTATAATCCTCAGAGAAAAGATCCCCCCCTCCCCGGGAAACCCCCAGCTCACTCCCCCGGGGAATCTGCCAAGTCTTGGGAATGACCGAGGGACAGGGAAGGCCCGGTTATCCTATCGGACCGGCTCACACCATCCGAGTGCACCGTGTCACGCTCGCAGCCCCTCCCTCCCTCTGCTCTGCGGTGGTGACCGGCCTTCACGGGGTCACCCCGCTTCTGTGTGGAGTCAGGCTGCCGTGTCTGCCTGCTTCCAGGTAGAAGGTCCCCACAGCCCTCTGCAACCGGGACCTCTCAGCAGGGCTGTTATCCAGTTTCCTCACCCATTACACGGCGATCTTCCTTCCTGAACAGAGAAACTTCTATAATGTGGGCCATAAAACATCTCTTTGAATTTCCCCTGGAGACTGCTATGATTATAATAATAAAACGGACTGCTTGCATGAAGGCTTTTATCCCCGCGGCTCAAAGCTCACAATAAACACATCATAATTATGGATCTCGACAGTCCCCCTTTTGCTCTTTTCCTCATAGGGAAACTGAGGCAAAAGGAGGTCAAGCGCTTTGGCCTGAGGCTACGGCTTCTCTCAGCCACTGAGCAGCCCACAGGCCTGCCGTGACTTTCACTGTGCCCATAATCACAGCCCTGCTGGGAAGCCTTGGGAAGTTTGCAAGGGCATCTCGGATGCCAAACTTCCACCCCCTTCCACAACCAACTTTTTTGGACAGAGGGAAAACTGTGATCTTGACGCTAGCTGGATAAAGCCCTTTAAGTATCCTGACCTTGAATGGCCACGGGGACCAACCTCTTCTCTATGAGATTATGTAAAAAAACAAAACAGAACCATAGGACACAGGACTCACAGGTATGTTCTGACGTTGTTCACAGCGCGTTGTTCACAGTCTCCGTCACTAGAGTGGCAGGGGAAGGTCCACTGTAGGTGGTCTGTGCCAGGCACCGTGTCCCACAGCAAGGCATACCTACAAGGTCCCGTGCCCTGGGTGGGGGACATGTCCCCCCTGTCCGGCACAGCCCTACCCGCCCTCTCACACTCACAGTGACCTCTTGTCCCGGCGAGCAGCAATGACAGGGTGCATCGTGGTCGACCCGGCATGGTTCACGTTCAGGGCCACCCTGGGTGCTGGCCACAGGCCCCCGAGGTGTGAGCTGGCAGGCAATTATTGTGCTCTTCTTCAGGTTGGGTCTGAGCTCTAGGTGAACTGGACCCCTTTCCCATGGTCCCCCAACTATGGACTAGCAGAGCAGGACCTGGAGCCCAGGATTTGGTCATTACGACTCTCCCTTCTGGTCCCCATAACCCCAAGAGAAATGGCCAGACATCTGGAAGAGACCTTTGTGTTGGCCACACTTGGTGTCCTGAACACCCCTCCCCCCTACAGTCAGTGCTGGGGGGTGGGGGATTTCAGAGGGGGTGTTCGCTACACATTTCTGGAGATAAAACAAGACCTCGCTAAGACTTGGGGATCCTTGATTATTCTGTCCCAAGAGGCCCTCACTCCTGCTACTTTAGATGGTGACCATAACAATAACAGTAAAGACAATAGTAATAATGGTGAGCATTTATTTGGTGAGCACGTCCTGTATACCAGGCCCTGTGCTGCATGCATCGAGGGCCTCGGTGCTTATGAAACGAGTGCTATTCAGAGCCCCGTTTTGCAGAAGATGGAAGTGGAGCTTGGGGAGGTCATGGGACTCGCCAAGGTCACACAGCAAGAAGTGGCAAGGCTGGCTCAGGCCCTGGGTGTCTCTACTCCTGGGTCAGGACTAGCAATGGTGACTAGTGACATTTGTTGCTTTTTCAGCAGCCAGGGGGGCAGGGATACCCAATTTTATTTTACTTTCTCTTTCTCCAAAAAGAGCATGGATCCAGGGCCATCCTTGGGCTGCGTAACTGCTCAGCACCCTTACTTCCCAGGCCCCGGCCCACATATCTTATCAAATTTACTTAATGTGAACATAGGTGATACATATCACTTGATTACCAAGTTGTATGCTTAAAAATGGTTGAAATGGCAAATTTTATGTCATATATATTTTACTACAATGAGAAGTAGCCACGACATCTACTTTAACTATTATATATATTGAGTGTGGTTGATTCGTTGATAGGCTATTAGGTTTTGTGGCTAGTGAAGTAAGCCATTAGTAGTTTTGAGTTTGTGGTGTTCTGAGCCCATTAATTTGTATTTTTTCGATTTCAAAACTTTTTTTGGTTCCTAGTAGGCCTTTTTGACAGGCTGGCCATTGTAGGATGTTGGTTCTACTATTATTACAGAGGAGGAAGGGGCTCTGAAAGCCCTCAGCCAGGGAGCGACAGAGTAGGGATTGGAACCGTGTTCATCTGACTCCGGGACCCAGGTCCTGGCCACAGGCCCTGTCTTGGTTGCAAGCTGGGGAGCCCCTGGACACCTGTCAACACCATAGCCTGCATCCAGGCCAGAGGTAGGCCTGGCATGAGGACAGGGACAATGTTTCCAAACTCTAAATCTGGCCTTACTTGCAAATTCAGGTGAAGGGCCTGGGCCCAGGAAGGCTGTGTGATTTCAAATGTGAGAGGCCCAAGAGCCAAAGGGGACGGAGGCAGCCTGCAGGGCCAGGGAGAGGTGGGGGGGGGGGGGGGCTGTGGGAAGCCCTGGTTGTGCAGTCTGGGTCCCCACGGGTTCCCATGCTGCAGGAGGGAAGGGCCAAGGGGTTAACCATTCCCCATAATTACCCACTCCCAGCTTCCCCTGGAGAGAGGAAGGCCTCGGCACCTCTCTGCACCCCCCTGGGGGGGGGGTAGGGGGGAGCTCCTCCAGGGGGCACTGAGAGCACTGGGCTGGCCATTCTAGGGGGAGACCATCATTCCCAATCTGGCACGAGACCCATGCAGAGGTGGACAGCAACTCTGCCTTTGCTTTGTACCAACTGCCCGGGGAACTTGGTAGGAAGACTCGGCCGATGGACCCCGCCCCCGGCGCAGGTGTCCTATTCAGGACCAGGAATGCAACCCTGCTCTCAACCTGTTTGTTTATCAGGCTCTTCCTAGGCCTATACGTTAATCCTGGCATTAAAAGCCATGATTTTCTTTCTTTCTTCATAATATTTTGAATTGTGAAGGTAATGCACACTCATCATTAAAAAATACCGAAATTACAGACGAGCAGAACAGAGAGAACCGCTATCAGCACTTTGCTGCATGGTTGTCTTGAAGTTTTTCTGTGCATTAGTAATAATCATATAAAATAATGGCAGCTACAATTTACTGGACGTTTCCTGCGGCCAGACTCGGGACTAAGTAGTTTGCACACCATATCTCATTTAATCCCACCCGCAATCCTAGAGAGTGAGTTACTATTTTTTAATCTCCATTTTGCTGATGACAAAGCTGATGTTCAGAGACTGGGAGCTCCCTCCTCAAGTTCACCCCACCTATAAAAGGAGAAGCCAGGGGCCCACTGATGCCTGCAGGGACTCATTACACCATAAACAAAAATCGAGTCCTCCTTTTTACGTGCTCTTTTTACCAAACATGGGACAGGGTCCAGCTTCGTGAACTTTCACAACGGGAGCTCACCATGTCCCCAGCACACGTGAAGACACAGAAAGCCCCCTCGGCCCCCCTCCCCAAGGGGATCATACAGTTTGGAAACCTGCTTTTGTCAATCGGACAGTGTGCCGAGAATAGCTTTCTGCGCTGATTGACTGTGGCTTCTTCTGTTTGAATGTCTCACGCTCTGCTCCCCCCATCCCATTGTCAGCCCTCTGGGCCCCTTCCAAGTGTCAAAGCCTGATTTTCACGTTCCTCCATAGAGTGTGCAGTACCCCCCACTGCGAGGCTGCCTTACTCTTAGGTTTTTTTCTTCAAGTCCTTGGGCTGGTGCAGTGTGAGGTGGCCTGGGGGACACGGCGGTATTTATGTACTTAAACACCCCACCCCATCCCCCACTCACTAGAGCAGTTTCCTCATCAGAGCTAGGAAGGAGGGCTCGGCCTGGGGGGAGCAGGTGTAGCACCCAGGAAGCTGCGTGCAGAGCTCCAGGAACGCCCCTCCATGTCTCTGAGTATTGGAGACATGGTGACATCTCTGCCCATAGAACACTCTTCGAGAAGCATCTCTACCTGTTGCCAGAAAACTATCGGAAGCCAGTGGTCACAGCCTTGGCTTTTCCTCAGGAGGCCCATGGCAGGCGGAACGTTGGACTGAGACAACTTCCCCTGTTCAGCTCACAGAGAAACAAGGATGTGATCTTATGCATCCTGTGCCTAGACCCCGGGAGCGGGGCTCCCCAAGCTGGCGCTGCAGGATCTGGTTGATTCTATCTCGTGGGGGCTGCCCGGTGTGCTGTAGAATGTTTCAGCATCCCCGGCCTCCACCTGCAAGATGTCAGCCCCTAAAACAGCACCAGGCATTGCCAAGTGTCCCCTGAGGGAAGGAAGAAGGCCCCTGCTGCCTCTGGCCTCTCCTCACCCTGCTCTCCCTTAGAGAGCCACTCCCCTGGATACAGGCTGCTCTCCTTTATTCAGTGTGGCACTATTTACTGAGCGCCCATGGGCGCTGTGGCAGGCCCTGGGGACGCAGCAGGCACCAGACCCTCCCACTCTCTGGGGGCTTCATGATGGCCCTGGGGATAAGCAGGCATTTTTTTTTTTTTTTAAAGACCAGAGAGTGACTATTATAGCTTGTGTGGGTCAAGGGGCAAAACTGAGGATATTATGCAAGTATCTATGTAACCATTTAAAATGTAACCTTTTAGGGGCACCCAGGTTGCTCAGTCAGTTGAGCATCTGACTCTTGATTTTGACTCAGGTCATGATCTCTGGGTTGTGAGATCGAACCCCGAACGAGGCTCTGTGATCAGTGTGGAGCCTGCTTGGGATTCTCTCTCTGCCTCTCTTCCCTCTTGCATGCTCTCTCTCTCTCAAAAATAAAATAATATAAAATATAACCCTTTAGAAATGTCAAAAACATTCTTAGTTCTCAGAGCTGAAGGGAAAAAGGCAAAAAACCAGTCAGGCTGCTGGAGGGCTATAGTTTGCCAAGCCTGTTTGGAGGAAAAATAATAGCTCACATTTATTTAGTATTTACTGTTCTGTTCAACTCCTTGCAGGGAGAAGAGAGCACATGCAAAGGGCCTGAGGCAGGAAATTCTTGGAGTGTTGGAGCAACAGGTGGTGAGAGATGCAGTGTCCAAAGCCACGCATATAAGACGTGAACCTGGGAAGTGTGCATGAGACATGGTTAAATTAGACTCACTATAAAGAACAAGATTTGACCCAGTGGGATTAAGGGCATTCACATTCATGCATTCAACATATGTATCGAACCTCCTTATTACTCCAGTGCTCTTCTGCCTTCTGGGATTTGGGCCAATGAGGGCTGAGGCTTGGCGGGTTTGTGGAGAGGGGAGAAATTTAGCCCATGACTCCGCATCCTCAGGCCAGGCTGGTGTGCCAGACCATCGGACTAAAGCCATAATCTGGGTGTGGCCTCTTTCAAGCAACTGACGAGGGCCCAGTAGACACGCTCAGCAGGGAGTTGAAAAGGACCCCAAACCGAGCTCTCAGTTAGCTGAACCTCCATCCATATCAGACTCAGCCAAAAAATGTTACGAGCTTGGTTTGCAGTTTTGTCTCTCCCTCCCTGCCTCTTTTCCTTCCTTAAAACACAGGATAGGTAGGGAAGGATCTTGCATTGTAAGAATTCATAAACACAAGAGCTGACATTTATTGAGAGCTTACTGTGTGCTAAATGGTTTGCATTGTTAGAAGAAATTGGGAAATGGACAAAAAGGGATTATTGACCACAAGTTTTATAAGGGCCTGTGCCTTCCATTGTTCTTATTGATAGTGATGCAAATGATTTTGTCCATAGAAATGCAGATGAGTTTTGTGGCCTGGAATACAACTGACTATTGTCCAATGACTATTGACCAGCTTTGAATCCATCTGTAACTTTATTCCAGCATTTCTGATAGTCTATATATTTATGTGTGTGTTTGAATTGTCCCTTGAACTGTTTGTAACATCTTGCTGGTTCCCTCGTTAATATGGGAGTTAAATGCAATCTTTGATGCATCTCTATTTTAGATCTGTATGAGTCATGATCTTACCTTTAAAAAAATGTTTTCTTTTATTCTTTTTAAATTCTTCTTTTTTTATTTATTCATTTGACAGAGAGAGAGAGAGAGAGAGAGCACAAGCAAGGGGAGCGGCAGAGGGAGAGGGAGAAGCGGGTTCCCCGCCCAGCGGGGAGCCTGATGCCGGGCTCGAATCCAGGATCCCGGGATCATGACTAGAGCTGAAGGCAGACACTTAATGGACTGAGCCACCCAGGCGCCCCTAAAAAAATGTATTCTTTAACAACATGCATAATCTTATTTACAACCCTGTGAGATGGCTCTTATTGCCATTGTCCTCATTTTACAGAAGAGGGAAACTGAGGCCCAGGGTGCCATGAAATCTGCCCAAGGCCATCTGCAGGTAATTGTTTGAGTCAAGCTTTGCACCTAGCAAATGGGTCCCAGGGCTGGAGTGCTTTGTCACTGTCCTGTGTGGTTCCTTGGTGAAGCTATTTGACACAATCCAGTGTGACAGGCTCACCCCAACCGTGCTATTGGATTTCAAGCAGGTGCCCATGACTTTGGCCCTTCAGGATTCTCCAGAGCTCAATGCCTTATAGCTGGCTGATGGGGCCAGCCGCACTGGGAACCCCAAGGACGGGCACGGGAACTTCTTTTGTCCCTCTCGGACGCCTGGCCCAGAGCTGTGGGCAGTGCAGTTGACCGGCAGAATCTTACTGGTGGGTGTGAAGAAGCCAATTCAGAGAAGTGTCACTGAGGTCTGCGTCTTTGATCTGCTTATTTTCACAGAATAAATGTAAATAAATAGTCATGAGTGTTATCGCAAGAATGTCAAATTCTTTAGGGAGTAGTCAACAACAACTACAATCTGAATACTTTACCGACTGATGGGTGGGCTGTTTTTTAAAATACTTAGGAACCACCTTAAGCCAGAGCTAAATCAAGTTATGCTTTCGAACTACAGAACCGCCAACATTTTCTGAAGGGAGAACAAACCAACCGATATCTGACTAGTCACTGTTCCTGTGGGACATTCAAATGACAACTGTGAAGTCAGAACCCTTCTCTTAACGTTGTTCACTTTGTGAGTGAGCTGAGTGCTTGCACGGGAGCCTGTGGCCAGCTAACATTTGTCGAGTTTTTACTATGTATCGAGCACTTTTCTAAATGCATTGCATGCATGTTCTCACTGAATCTTTAAATCTTTCTGTGGTGTGATTTCATAATTAGCCTCATTTTACAGATGATGTGACTGAGGTCCAGGGAGGTCATCACTTGCAAAGGCCACAAAATGAAATGAGGACTTTTATGGGCAGGAAATAGGCTAAGCACACTACTCACCTGCAAAAGTAGTTTTTCTGAAAAAGGAAGGATCATTCGGGGGATAGAACCAAGAACCCAGATGACAGAGCCAAGAGCTATAGAGAATCATTCCCAGTACTGATCCAGCGGCTTGCATCATGTGCCCAGCTGCATTTCAAAATAGATCAATAATAGGTAACCAGTATTCTTAGTAACTACCTGTAGTGCAGAGAGAAACAGAGATGGACTGATTAGAGAAGAAGTTTGTTCAAGCACGTAGGGGGATGATTTCCAGGTGCTTTAATTCTTTTAAATGGAGGGACCTAGGATGGAGCTTTCTTCGTTCATTTGCCTCCTTGTAATATGCTTGGGATATAGATAAGCCAAACTAGTGTTTCTGTCATGACTCAGGCATACAGAAGGTTGCAGGTGGGATACTGAATGACCTTGGCCCCAGAATTTTAAGGAACTACAGAGGTGTAGATTTTTATCAACAGCTTAGCATAGAACAAGATTTTCACTCTGCTGCTGTGAGCCCCAGGGCTTCCAAAGAGGTGACTCTGGGTCTTCTTTCTGGGGGAAGGGGGTAAGGTAGGGATTGCTTCTTCCAATTGAACCAAAAACAGTTCTGTTTTTGTTTAAATAATTACTCCACACAAACACTATGTGTAGGTTGCAGGACATAAAACTGTCAAGAAGAGGATAGAAATGACCAGGATCCAGCCCCAGATGACTCATGCTAACATTAAAATACTTGCAGAGGTTGTTGTGGTGGGTATTCTGGTGGGCTTGCTCAACTTCTGTTCCATCCTTCCTCTAGGATTCCTTCCTGAACGTCGGAGACCATAATGCAGAAAACTGTATTTTCCAGACTCCTTTGCAGCTAGAGCTCTGGATGTGAATTACATTCTTCTGCAGGATGTGGGATGTGGAAGGTGGGGTTTGCTGCACCTGTTTCCCCCTGCCCAGGTCCCAGCTTCCTTGGTGTTGAGAAGCAGGTGCAATCGTGTGCTCTTGAACTTTATGGATCTACTGGCAGCCTCAGAAATTGTAGCCCTCTGGAGGGTCAGTTCTGCATGCTGCTGGAGTCTTGAGCCCACGCCCCCAAACTCCCAGGGGTTTGGCAAGCACTCTGTTTTCTGTATTAAACCATAGAATGATTTCTGTTTCCTGCTCTGAAACTGGATTGAGACTATTAGATTTTTCAACGTTACAGAAATAAACAAACCAAAGGTAAAGTCTTCCCTCCTTTCCCCAATTCCAATTTCCCTTCATGAACAGAAACAAGCAAGAAAATGCTTCTTTGTGAATCTCTTCAGATAGATAGATAGATAGATAGATAGATAGATAGATAATAGACAGAAAGATAGATAGATAGATAAAATACATTATATAACATATGACATTGCCCAGAAGGGATCATTATATAGCAGTTGTTTTGCACACTGATACCTTTCCACTGAAATATTTTTTTGAATCACAATGAGATATCACTACACACTGATAGGAATGGCTAAAATAAAATTGAAAAAACTAACAATACCACGTGTTGAAAAAGACAAGCAGCAATAGGAGCCGTCACACATTGCTGGTATGGGAATGTGAACTGGTTGAACCACTCTGGAAAACTATTGAAGAGTTTGCATTGAAGTCACACATAGACCCACTCACTGCCCCAGCAATGTGTCCTACAAAAATGGTCAGGGCAGCTTTATTCCTATTAGTCAAAAAGTAGAAACGATGCAAAGTTGCACATCTACATAGGTAACAAGCATTCTATCCCAGAGTGGAATACTATTTGGTAATAAAAAGGAACAAACCATGGAAATGCTAGCAACGTGGATGAATTTCAGAAACATGATGCCAAGAGAGCAGAGGCAGGAGGTTCAAGTGCAGGCAGAGCTACTCTGCGGTCCCTGATGTCAGGACACAGGCTACCTCTGGTGGCAGTGATTGACCGGCCAGGGGCACAAGGAGCCCTCTGAGGTGATGGAGAAACTCAGAGACAAAGTTATGTCGAACAATCTCATGCATATCTTGGAGTTCTTTTGCAGGTGTATCCATAGGGTAATAAATTCCTAGAAGTTAAATTGCTGAGTCAGAGGGAACTTGACCATCTCACAGATGTTGCCTAACTGTCTTCCAAAAACACTGGAGCGACATACGCTCTTGCTGCCAAGCCACCTATGAGATCCGGTCTTCCCATGCCCCCATCGGTGCTGGGCTTTATCAACCTTTACAATGTTCGCTGATCTGATGCTTAAAAAATGTTTCATCTTTGTTTTGGTTTTTTAAAAATTAGATCTGCTCTATCTTGACCCATTTCCCGTATTGGGTTTCTGCATCTGATTTCATTTGAGGAAAGGGTCTGTGGCTCAATAGATGAAAATGTCAGACTGGATCGAAGGAAAGACTGTGTCTCCAGAAAAGCAGCTGCCCAAACTAAGAGCAGAGTTTCTCCCCAGTGGGGTTTTCCAGCCAATGCTGAGGTTGGGAAACAGTGTAGACACCCAACTCAGAGCACTGGGGGCAGATTCTGGCTTTGGGCACAATGCTCTGACTTCGCACAACTCAGTTTCCCCACCTGTGAAGTGGAGATATGAATAGTTTTGCTCCTGTTGTGAGCAAGGAGCTGATACCCATACAATGCTCAGCCTGGACCTGGCATATCCTCCTAGGTCTTACCCAAGTTCCAGCCATTGGGATGATCATGATGACTCATCATAGAGACTTCCCTTGTGGGCCTTAGTTTCTATCTTTATACGATGAGATTAAGGGAGATCCTTTCTGGTCTCTGCTCCCGGGGCCCATGGGAGCACCCTGCTTCCCAGCCCCAGGCACTGTGTCCCCAGGTTCCTGAAGTCACCCACCTGCCACCCACCTACGACTCAGGCTGCACTGCCTCTGGCCGTCTCTCCTGGACTCTAGGTGACTCCTACGTGGTCACCTGGCCCCAAAGCCATGAAGCTTATTTCAAAGTCTCAGGACCCCTGGAGAAAAGAATTCCTCTGGCTCCGGCTTACTGCCCCTCCCCGTAAAAGGAGTGAGACTTCATCTGTGGGACCTGCAGTGGACCACATGCTTTCCTGTTCCCTCTGCCCCAAGGGTCCATACCCAAAGCACTGATCCCTGTTTCCTCCTTGTCTCTCTGCATATCAACTCGGGCAGCCGTAGACTCCAACGGACACTAAATGCCAATGTAGACTTCGTTGGGATGTACCCCCCGCCACCCCCCCCACCCCCCACCCCACGCCACAAAAGGGCATCTTTCATGGTATTCCTGCTAAGACCCCGTCTGCCTTGGCTCACTTCATGGAACTTAACGAACATTTCCTCCTTCTGATTCTGGGTCTGGTGGTGGGCGGGGAAGGCCCCCACCTTGCTCAAATTGAGAAATCCTTTCCCTCAACATTGTAATGGACCTGGACAAAAGGATCAGATCATTTGAAAGCCAAATACCCTCAGAGTAAGTTTCAACATCCTCTATTAATATTTCTGCCTCTTCCGCCCCCACCCCCTGCCCACCTCTCCTAGTTAATCAGCTATGCCTGGCAGTCACCTGTCAGATTCCCAGCCCACCACTGGGGCAGCCTTGCCCCATCAAAGTCCAGGGTCCTTGGTGGAGATGTGTCATTTCGTGTCTCTGAGAGCAGTGCCTTCCTCCAGCCCCTGGCGTGTTCACTAGAACTGAGCCCTGCTTTTTTCCATTAAATAATCAGTTATAGACTCACATCAAAGTGAGATTGAAGAGGAGGGTGGAGGGAGAGAAAGATGTGTGCTTGTTTATTAGTTGTGGGTTCTGACAGCCCTTTTCATGTTCACTTCGAGGACCGGGGGAAGCACAATGTGTTACATCTGATGGGGTAATTATTAAATGAGGCTCAAGGCACCAAGAGGCGCACTCATAAAAAGAAAAGTTATTTCCACCAGTTGCCCTGAATGTTGACTCATTTCAGAGGCTTGGAAGTTCAATGCCAGGGTCCTGCTGATTTTGCCCTCAAGCAAAAGTGTGCAAAGATCCCTTTGCTTTCAGGAGATGGTGAGATAGACAGCCACGCAGACAGAAGTAGGCACAGAGTAATCACAGCTAGGATTTATTGAGGATATACTGCATGCTGGGTATCTGCTAAGCATTTGACATGCATAATCTCTAGGAAACCTCACACCCATCCTTTTTTTAAAATTTTATTTTATTTTATTTTATTTTAAAGATTTTATTTATTTGACAGAGAGAGACACAGTGAGAGAGGCAACACAAGCAGGGGCAGAGGGAGAGGGAGAACAGGCTTCCCGTGGAGCAGGGAGCCCGATGCGGGGCTGGATCCCAGGACTCTGGGATCATGACCTGAGCCGAAGGCAGACGCTTAACGACTGAGCCACCCAGGCACCTCACACCCATCCTTGAAAGAATTTAACTTCCACCAGCCCTGATTTGCAGTGAGAAAAAGGAAGGCTAGAAAGGTTTATGACCAAAAAAATTCAAGGTCACACAGTAAACAGAGGCTGAGCCACAAGGAATGTTGACATTTGGGGCAGGGGATCTTTCTCTGCAGCTCCCTCCTGTGCATGGGGGGTGGGGTATTTAGCAGCATCCCTGGTCTCGACTCACTGGATGCCAGGAGTGCCCACCAAATGTCACAACCAATTATGTCTTCGGACATTGCCAGGCGTGCCCTGGAGTGGGGGCAGCATCATGTCAGGTCAAGAACCACTGTGCTAAACCCTTCCGTGTCTCTGTTGAGACGTGCCCCTTAGGACCCTCTGCAGACTGTAGAGGCTGCTCAAGAAGCAGCTCTTCGTATGGTCACTGAGTTTCTGCAATTTCCTCTCCACTCCAGACAAGGACTCCCAGGTCTGAGCCATCTAGCACTTCACCTGCATTTACCAAGAGGCTGGTGTGTGTGCCAAAGTGCCTTTGGGAAGTTACAGAAATGAACAAGATGTAGCCTTCTCTCACCAACAAGAAGAGAGGTTATGGTCTAGTAAACTATAGCTAAATCTGGCCTATGGAATGTTTTTCTTGTCTTGCGAAGATTTATTTAAACAATTGAATTGGTGGCCAATGTCTAAAGATTTGAAAATTTCACTTAAAAAAAAGTCCGAATGTATGGCTTATTTGGAAAAAATCAGAAGACCCTTCTACGGTCAAGGGTGGGAAAGCCTTGACCATAATCATCAGCTGCCCTGCACTTTGCCCCGGCTACCTGCTGCCTCCCATCAGCTTGCTACTTTAGCTTCTCAGCCCCTCTGGGCATTCAGTGTAAGGTCCCAGAATTTGACCAGAAGCTCCTGAAGGGCTGGATCAATACCAGCCAATGTTGAAGAACAAAATTCTGCATGCAGACTCCTACAGGGGACTCAGACCTTAATGCAGGAGGCGGGGATTCTCAGAGGAGGGAGAGACCTTGGTGGGGGGTGGGGCTGGGGAGTCAAGGAGAGATCCTTGGAAGAGGTGAGTTGGAGCTTAGCAGTGAAAGTAGGTAGGTTTTGGCAAGAGTGGGGCTTGTAGAGGGAGAAGCCACATGGTGGCTGATGGGCAACAAGATGAACTCCTGTATCCAAAAGGGGTACCAGAGGGAGAGCAGGAGGGCCACCAGGAGGAGGTGCTAGTCCTGCCCTTAGGTGGCTTCCATCCATTTCAGGATCCCCAGGCAAGAGCAGTGAACATAAGACTTTATCAAATCAAGGCTACAGACTAGGTTCTAGAATGGGTTAAAGGAAGGAGCTGAATGCGGCCTTCCTGAGGGGCCACAAGATGAAACCAAAACCTGAGGAGTCACACGTTTATGTTTTTGATCTCCCCCCACCCCCTAGTGGAAGTGTTCAAACCCTTTCTACAGGAGGCAGAATAGTCTAATGAACCCTGGTTTCATCACCCAGCTTCAACAATGGCCAACCCATGGCCAATCGTGTTTCATCCGTGCGGTGCTGTCTGGCTGCCTCTCATCAGGGCAACATGACTGAAAGCCAGAGTGGTGATTTACTAAAGCTCAAATTAGCTCAAGCCACTCCCCTGCCTTAACACTGGAGTGACTTCCCTTGGCACTTAGAACAAAGCCCAGACTTCTCATCCTTGTCTCCAGACCCTGCATGATCTGATCCCACAGCCTTGCCCACCAACCTCAGGACGTTTGCTCACAGGCAGCTTAGTACATACGTGCTCTCTTTCTTAGAGCATTAGCTCTGCAGAGCAGGACCTGCCTCTAGAGCACTTCTACCCTCCCCCGTAGCGCCTTGCATGTGGCATGGTTGGGACACAGGTCTCCACGGGATACATGTTTCTGTACATCTTATAAGCAAGGAGCTGGCTATCTCGTGTTCTAGACTATCTTTTCAAGGATGTTTGCATAGAGAACAGCTTTGGAAAATAGTGTCTCCATCCAAAGCAAAGCAGGGCAGGCATGCCTACTGGCCATTATAAAGGATTTCCTAAAATTGGGGTTCTTCTTCCATAAGCAACCCTATGCACAAGGTGACATCTGTCCTTTGCATTTGCCCTATGGGAATTGGAGGTCCAGCCCCCCCCCCAAAATGCTGATCCTCTGGTTCCTGCTTTGCTGTGAGTAAAAAGTCCTTTGCCTCTGACCCAGGAGTCTTGCGTCTTCTGCCAGCAGCCATGACATGGTATCAGGCCACCTCTTAGCTTGCAAGTAGGGTAAAATCCCAAATCCTCTTGGGATCTTGACAGATGTGTGCTCAATGCGTGCTTGCTAAATAGAACCTTGCATTCCCTGCAGGTGGGCACTAAGAATCTTCAGCTCTCCCGCACAGTCACAGATGTTGCTGGGTGAGTTGTTCTTCCTCATTAAGACTCAGTTTTCTCATCTGCAAAGTGGGCATAATAACGGCACCTTTCTCAAATGCTGGTTCGGCAGGAGTCGGAACAAGGGGCTTCTGTCTCTGCAATAGGCGTGTGTATATCTCCAGGTAGACCACATGCCCAAATCAGCTCATCTGGGCACCCTCCACTCCTCCTGGACAGTGTTGGAGACATGTCGATAGCCCTGCGCTCTGGGTGTCTTTCTCCTGGATGGCAGGACCCCCCCTGGAGCTGGGAGACCTAGATGTGGAGCCTGGCTCTGTGTTCTTCTATACTCTTCGTGCCCTAGTTTCTTCATCTGAAGAGTGAAGAGTAATAGCCATGCCCGTTTCCAAGTGTTGCTGGGCCCTGGGGGCGCTCTGTGTCTCCGCTGTCTCGTTCATCTGTCTGAGTTCCTCTTTCAGTAGTTGGTCTGTAACTGGTGTCCGTGTCTATTAATATCGATCATCTATCAGGCCCATGTGGGGAGACAATCCAGGAGCTAGAAGAGAGGGAGGAGGCTTTAGAAGCTCACTTGTCCTGGGAAAGTTCCAGTAGCAGAAGGTGGGCTCCGGAAAACCTCCTGGGGAAGGCCCGGTGCAGGCACCCTGGCAAAGGAGGACAATTACTGCCCTTCAGAGGGAAAGTCCGCCTGGAATAAGCACATCAATGGGAACGGTCTCCCCAGGGACTCCCAGGAGAATCATCTGTTGGCCCAGCTCATTTATACAACAGCCGCATTAGTTTCTAGAAATGTCACTCGTTATTCCGGTCCAGGGGGTTACTGCTTCTAGCTGGGAAGCCAGCCGAGGAGAAATGGGCAGTAAAGTGTTTCATAAAATGAGTTTGGGAACGAAGGGGCTGGCTTCACATCAAGGCATGTCAGAGAGGTGCGGGGCCCGAGAGACCACATTTACTATTCCGTGATGTAAGTGCGGCCATAAAAAGGATATTTATGAGCGAGTCTTACGGAGAAGTATCACCAGCTGCTTCAGTGGTGTAATGATATAGGGAGAAAATTAAACAGCACAGTTAGAGTTAATAATAAATTATATATAATAACAGGTCGTGGCTGTCCCGGCTGGGAGACAAATCAGCCTGGAAATCCTCAATAAGAGAAGCTGGGGAAGCTGCACATCTAAGATCCTGCCCCTTTCCCTCCACTCTGGATTTCGGAGCTGCACCCTCGGGGCTGGAAGAAAAGACCTCCAGGTTGCAAATCTAAAAACCCGCTTCCTGGGGTAAATGATGGGTAGAGGGTTGTCTTTTATTATTATTGTTGCTTTAATTTTGCAGCTGATCTTGCTTTTGAAAAGAATTCGAATACTCTAGATAAGGGTAAGCAAGTCTTTGACCACCCCTCTCCCGTCCAGGTCCTCCCGCGTCCCCACCTCCCTGCACAGGCACTGTGTGCACAAGGCTGTGTTTGGACCCCACGGGGTTTGCTACTGGAATGCTCACCGGCCTGGAGGGATGAGGGGTCAAGTCCCGTACTGAGGCCAGTGGAGCGAGGGAGGGGAGGATGAGAGGGCTGAATGCATGCACTTCAGGAGGTAGACCAGCCCCGGGGTGGAGCTGCTGCAGCTCCTGAGGGGTTCCCGGCAGCCAGAGCAGGGAGACTCCCCTCATCATGCAGGGGGAAGCTCTGGATAACTCAGCACCCACCACCGCAGCCTCCTGAAAGAGAGAAGCAAACTGGGGGCCAAGATGGGTGTTCCCGGCCGCTGGGCTTGCACTCTAACCCCCTCCAACGGCCCAGACCCTCTGGAGCACCTGGAGGGAGACGGAGACAGGGCAGGTGTCTGCCTCAGGCCCTCGCACGGCAGGGCTGGGAGCCGGCGCTCAGGACTGGGTGGTTCCAGGAGAGAGCGCGGGAGGGACTTCGGGGCTCATTCACAGCTATCCATGTCTTCACTGATAACTATTTTTGAGCATTTATTACAAGCAGGCACTCGGCGTGTAATAGGGCTGTGGGACGGCCACCAACACGCTGGAAAGAAAACGGTCCTAAACTTCATGAAACACAAGAGGATGGTTTCATAAACACAGCACCCAGTGCTGTCTCCACACGTCATGCGATACACAGGACACAGTCGCATGTTCTTTGCTGCTGGGGTTAAAGGTGGGCTGGCACTTTCATCAAGATAAAGAGAAAAGCAAAGAAAAACTCAGGGCACCTCAATTGCGCCACCTGGTGGCGAGATACGTCAGCACTGCAGCCAAGCAAGTGTCTCGCACCCGCGAACCCGCCCCAGGATGCTGATCATCATGCACCCTGCCTCCGGGATGGGGTTCAAGGAAGCTCCCAGTGCTTGTCTGGCCCCCAGGGTCTGGGTGAAGTCAGAGGTGGATGCTCAGAACCATCAAGAACTATTGGCCTTTCCAGCTTTAGGAGTTAAGGTGCCACTGATGGGGAAGCCCAGGGCTCTTGCAGTAGCTGGACAGGACTGACTGTGGCAGCCCCAGGGCGGGCTCGAGGAGAACACCCCTGCCACTGGCTCTGGGCTTAGGACACTTTCTAGTTTCCCAAATCTCAGCGTGGTGTCTGCTGCGGAAAGTGTCCCTTCTCTTCAGAGCCATCAGTGGAGAGTGCCCGGATTCAGTGAGGAGGGGCCCGGTCTGGACCAGGAACGCGGAGTGAGGACAAGCACCACCACCCCATGACCAGTAACTCCCTCGCTGATACAGCCGGGGGCCGGAGAGACCCGGGACTCGGTCATCGGGAAGTGGTTTAACCTTCCAGGGCCTCTTTTCCTCATATCATAAAAGGAATAAAAGTATCCTTGTCATGACGTTGCTGCAAAGAGTTAGCAAGGAAGTGTATCCAAAGCACTTAGCATAGTGTCTGGTAAAACCGTTCAGGAAATAAAATGTTGTTGTGATGATTGTTAATGCTCATATTTATTGAGCATTTACTATGTTCCAGGCTTCATAGCAAATGAGTATTAACAGTAACACACAACATCTGATGAAAACATTCTCTGTGCCATGCACTGTGCTGAGAGCTTGGCATTCACTGTTTCATTCCGCACAACCTTATAAAGCAGCCCAATCGTCTTAATGTTGGTGTCCCCCCAAATTCCCATGTTGAAATCCCAATCCCCAGGGGGATGGTATTAGGAGGTGGGGCCTTTGGGGGTGCTTAGGTCATGAGGATGGAGCCTCCATGAATGAGAGTAGTGGTCTTTGAAAGGGACCCCACACAGCCCCCTCCTCTCCTATGCTCACAGAGCTTCCACAAGGAGAAAACACAGTGAGAAGGTGCGGGCTATGAACCAGGACGAGGATGCTCACCAACCATGCTGCCACCTGATCTTGGACCCCTCACCTCCAGACCTGTGAGAAATCAATGTGTGTAGCTTATAGGCCACCCAGTGTGGCATTTTGTGATAGCAGTCCAAATGGACTAAAATGGGTAGGTTACAATTATCCCTGATTTTTGATGAGGCCCAGAGAGGGTAAGAGACCTGCCCAACGTCACACAGCTAATGAGATTGGAATACAAGTCTATCCACTTCAAATGGCTTGGGAGAGTGAAAACGGGTGTGCAAGGCACCTCCACAGCAGGGAATTGAGATCCAAAGATCAAAATCAATGAGTTCTTCAGTGTAAGAAGAGCTCTTTAGTTCACAAAGAATGTGAAGTTCGTAGGGCTGTCCTTAAGTGGGGGCTGGACTGGAGTTGCTCTGACATTTGGGTGAGTGGTGTGTGTATCAGGGAGTCTGCCAGGAGAGGTGTCCGTGACAGTACTGTGACTCCGGTGAACCAGAGGAAGTTTGAGCAAAGGCGGGAGGCTGGAGGCAGCATGGAGTGTGTGGGCAGCTCAGAGAAATTCAGGGTGGTTATAGCTTGGAGTTGAAGCAAGGAGGTGAGGGACAGTGGAAGGCCAAGGTTGGGGAATGAGGCCAAAGAAAGGGTAGGGCTCTGTAAGGGTCATAAGGGGACTTATCAGTGAAGCCAAGGAATCAACTTTTATCCTGAAAGCAGTGGGCAGGCTGGGGGGGGGGGGGTCTTTGAAGGAGATTAGTTTGAAGGTGCCTTTAAGCAGTAGCATGGTCAGATTTGTGTTTTAGAAAACTCAGAGTTTGTAAGTGTGGAGGATGAAGTTCTCCAGCCTGCCTTTTACATGTTTTTAACCAAAATTAAAATGCATTCACTATAATAAATATAAATGGCACAGAAATGTGTAACGTAAAAATAACAACCCCTTTCTCCAATTCCACTCTCTAAAAGTAATTACTATAAAATAGTTTGGTGTGTATTGTTCCAAACTCTCATGATAGATAGATAGATAGATAGATAGATAGATAGATAGATAGATAGATGATAGATAGATAGATGATAGATGGAGGATGGATGGGTGGACAGATAGAGAGATAGAGAGAGAGATAGGGATAAATAGAGATATACAATTGTTTCCCAATGACTTGTTAGAAGAGCCCAAAATGCAGACCCCCTTCCCCTAATCGGATCCAACATGGTCTAGACCAGCAGCTCTCAACCGCAGGGATTCTGTCCCCCAGGAACCTTGGCCATATCTGGAGATATGTTTGGCTTTCACAATGTGTGTGGGGGCTGCTGTAGCAACATCCTGCAATGCACTGGACAGCGGCCCCCACAACCAAGAGTGAGCTAGCCCAAACTGTCAGTAGCACTGAGGCTAAGAAACCCTGCCTTCAAAGGAACCCCATATCGGTCAGATTTGCTAGGTGCAAGTGATGGAAAAAGAATGTGTTTTTGCAATATGGGGTAGCTCATGGAATTACCAAGAGGCAGAGAGGGCCAGGTTCACAAGGCCAGGGACGAAGCCTCGGTCACGCAGCCCCAGTGATGTGGGGATGACACCACCCTCAGCTATGCCCGACTGTTCCCTGGATTCCATCTCTGGAGCCTTCGCCACCCCCACCGCTGCACCGCCCAGCGCCTCCTGCCCATTCCCGGGAGTAGAGACTGGCAGGCATCTGGCTTGGGTCTAGCATAGACCAAAGTATCAGTCAAGCTTTTCATAATGGTTTTCATTGTTGTCCCCCAAAGGTCCTTTTTCGACATCTTTTCTAATTGCTCCCCCTTAGGAAATGTCAGTACCAAGACAAGTTTATATTTACGTGCTGTATGCTTATCTGTGCTTTGTACATCAAGAAACGGAGACTTCCTCATCCACCCTCCTCCTCATCCACCCTCCTCCTCCCCCAGCCAGTTTTTCCCCCCGAGGGCCATCTCGACCCCCTGAGAATGCGTGGAGCACATGGACCTCTCGAGTAGAGTCTCTCCCAGCTCTAGCCAGATATCAGACTCTCCTGAGGAAGCTTCCCCAAATTACAGATTCCCTGTCCTTGACCCGGACCCCCTGATTCAGAATCACTAGGACAGCAAGCTGGGAATCTGCATTTTGACAAGGGCCCAAGATGATTCTGGTGATCAGGTAGGTTTTAGAAAGGGTAGTGTATTGGGAGTGATTCCCAAATGTGGCTGCACAGTGGAATCACCCAGGAGCTTTCAAATCATATCCACGTTTTGTTCGGTCCTGCAGGGATCCTTAGCTAATCGGCTAGGGGTGTGAGGGATGTTAGCATGAAGATGGGGGTTGACCCTGGTAGGGTGGAGGATGCAGAGCTGGATGGAGTGGGTCAGGATGCTGGATTTGCTGCTCATCAGCTGTATGTCCTAGGGGAGGTGCCTTGGTGTCTCTGAGCTTCAGCCTCTCAGGCCGTAAGATGGACTCTGATGCCCACCCAGAAGGTCAGGTGAGGGTCCTTGAGATGATAGACATGAAGTGACGGACATATATTTTGATTCAGAGGCTGAACACTCCAGACCCATGTTTCTCAGACTCTCACATGTGCGTGGATCCCCTGGGGAGCTCATTAAAATGTGGATTCTGATTCAGCGGGTCTGGGTGGGACCAGAGATTCTCCATTTATAACAAGTTCCAAGGGGATGCCAACATTGCCAGTCTGAAGTCTATACATTGGAGAGCAAGATTCTACCTAAACCCCTAAACCTGGCTTCTCAACCTCAGTACCAGAGGCATTCTGGGCCGTTCTGTGCTGTGGGGGCCAACCTGGGCATCACAGGGTGTGAGTGGCGTCCCTGTGGCCTCTCCCCACTGGATGCCAGTGGCACCCTCCTCCCCCAGTGTGACAACCAAAAATGTCTCCAGACATTGCTTGATGCCTCTTGGGGGACACATCAGCCCCAGTGGAGATGCCCTGGTCTCGGCCCGTGGGGTGGTGAAGAGGTGGCACAAGTGGACTGAGGTCAGCTGCTCCATCCCCCCGGAAGCCCAGACAGCCTGACGTGGCCATGGTCACCCGTGTTCTGGATGAAGAAATGCACGGAGGGAGTGAACAGGTCCAGGATGCCTGGGAGGGGCGAGCGTCCTCACGCAGAGCGAGGCTGGGGCCCATCTGTAAGGTTGGTCCCCACTGCTTGGGAGAGTGTGGATGACATTCAGTCACAGTGACACTCAGGAGAGAGCAGGAAAGGCCACTCACTGCAGAAGCCAGAAGCCGGGGCAGCCAGTGTTTGGTTTGCCCAACGGGAGGGAGGCAGGGGGATGGGGGCAGCGCCCTGGTTCACACGCTGACATGGGTGATGGGTTTCCCAGGGCTTATGCTGACACTGCCTTTGAAGCGACCCAAGCTGGTAACACTGAGCAAACACACCTCTAAACCAGGGGCCCCACAATTGCCGATCCAAAGCTGGGGTGGGGGGCCTCTAGGCACCCTTCCCGCAGCCAAGAGCAGGCCTCGGTCAGGTGCAAGCACAAGGTCATGTCTATGCAGTCACCCTTCCAGACTGAACCTCGCAGGGGACAGCTCTCCCGGTGCTCAGAAATGCTGAGCACTCTAGCGTGGTATCACCCAGGACTCGAATCCGTGACCACCTGATTCCAGAGGCCAAATCATTTCCTCAAAACTTCTCCACAATTCCTAAAGCCATTTTACTTTCATTACGAAAGAACACTAATACGGCTGCTTTCATTGTCTGTTCACTCTGTGCGTTACATATTTTATAGAATTATTGCCGTGAATCCTCACCAAGCCGAACAGAAGACACACCGCTGTTTTGGAGATGAGAGCGCAGAGAGGTTAACTGACATGACCAAGGTCACACAGCTCCTAAGTGGTGAAGCCAGGATTTGTAAGTGGGGATGTATAATCAAGCTTGTTTCTTGTTTTTCTATGTGTCGGTGGGGCCTCTGACCATTTCCATTTTGTAATATGGGAATGCTGGTCCGCACCCCCCAACTTTCTCCTTTTTTCCTGCCCCTTTCCACTCCTGCAGTGGGTCGGGGCCCTGAGAGGCAGGGGGCAAGGTCTTGGGGCTAAGCTGGGTGAGCTTCTAAATTCCAGAGCGGAGTGTCAGGGAACTAGGGGTGGGGGGCTGGGGGTGGGGCTGCTCAGTCAGTTCCTTTGCATCTCTGAACCTGATACTGAGGCCAGAGGCTCTAGGTCCAAGCTCTGGTTTGCCTCTGCTCCCCAATGGGAGGAGGTTGCTTCTCCAACCTGAGCCTCAGTTTCCCCATCGATAAGATGAAAAGGCTGGTTTTGGTGGTCTGGGACTCTTGGAGTCAGTAACACTGGCTTCCATCGTTTCTAGCACGGAATGCGTAAGTAAAGTCACGTGGAATGCCATCTCCCCTTGAAGATCATGCAGCCCCTGGCCTCTATATCCCCTGAGGTCCACTGAGACCCCTTTCTCCTCTTCCACTCCTCTAGGCCCTGACAGCCAGGTGGACACAAATATGGCTGCTTCTAGACTGGGGGGTGGGGTGGGGCAGCCACTCTGGGTTTCTCTGTTGGCAGGAGATGAGAGTCAGAGCTCTGGGGTGGGGAGAGGCATCACCGTGGCACAGTCTCTCCCCCACGGCCTGCCCCCCATGCCCAGCTCTCTTCACACAGGGGCGGGCGGCAGAGGGGCCTCGAGCCCTGCCTTTCGCCCACACCTCTGCTTGGCCGCTGCGGCTTGCTGAGCCGAGGAAGCACTGCCGAGCTCTGTCGGTATGTCACGTTATCATCCGGGCGGGCTCCGAGGCAAAGTCACGGAGGAAAATGACACAGGGCTCTCACAGCGGGCCTGGCTGCGGGCTGCAGGTGGGCTGTAGGGAAAGCTGTGGGTGGGCACCGATGAACAAGCCTGCTTTGGTCTTGAACGGTTCTTTATGAAGGAAATGGCAGCTGGAACACCTTGAAAATCATGATGCGGACTTTGTGGGCTGTGTTTAAGAGCTTCTGCTTCCTGGGTCCAGGGATCGAGCCTCATGTGGGGGGGGTGGTCCCTGCTCAGCGGGGAGTCTGTTTCCCTCTCTGCCCCTCCTCACCCCTGCTCATGCTCGCTTGCACCCTCTCTCTCAAAAATAAGTAAAATCTTAAAAAAAAAGGGGGGGTGGGGGGCAGCGCCCTGGTTCACACGCTGACATGGGGATGGGTTTCCCGGAAGCTTCTGCTTCCCAGCTGATGAGGATTAGCAGCCAGTGCAGGGTCTGTGTCCACATCTGCTCTGACAAGATGGGGTGTTCGGAGGAGGGGGAGAAGTCGAGCTCTTGGGAGCTAAGTGGCTCAGGAGACCCATGGTTGGAGGGGACAGGCTAGAAGCAGACCATGAAGAACGCCACGAGCCATAATCCTGCCAGGGCTCCCACTGCACTCAGAGGAAACGCCATAGTCCTTGCCCCGGCCTCTGGGACCCCACAAGTCCCCTCATTCCCCGTGCTCTGGAGCTCTGCCACACCGCCCTCTTTGCTGTTCCTCCAGTGTGTCCAGCCTGCTCCTGCCTCAGGGCCTTTGCACTTGTTCCCGCTACCCCATGGAAGAAACATGGCTTGCTCCCTTTGTTCCTTATAATGTTACCTCTTTAAAGGGGTCTTCCCTGACTACCCCGCAAACAACAGGAAGCCCACTCCTGCCCTAGCACTCCTCGCCTCTACAGAACCATCAGCCTCGACATACTAGATGTGTCATGTCTTTATTTGGTTATCGGCTCACCACTCGGGAATTCCGAAAGAGTGGGGGTTGCCGTGTGCTTCATCGTGTGGGGACTGGCGTGTCCCCAATTGTAGAACATACACAGAGTGGACACTTAATAAATACTTGTCAAAGGAACACATTTCAGTGAGGCAGTTAGCCTGCCTTGCCACGATCACTGCTGGCAGAGGTTCAAGAGAGTCTTTAAAACCGGGAGCCGGCAGTCACAGGGTCCCTGGGGCGCCACGTGACCCTGGGAAGATGGGACAGTCCTTTTGTGCGGTGAGCGCTGTCGCTAATGGGGCCAGGTCCCTGGTCAGAGCCCCTCCCTCGTGGCTCAGGCATGGCCGCTTCTCCCCAGACTCAGGCCTGGCCCCCAGCCTCACGGCGGCATCAGTCCCACAGTGGATCTCCCCCCAACGTGGTGGCAGTCGGGAATATCTGTCCATTCGCTCACAGGGTTTCTTTCTCGGCCTCCACGATGCCCCCACGAGGTAGGTTCTGTTACCCTGGTCTTAGAGATGAGGAAACCGGAGGAAACCCATCAGGACCATCACCGACCAGACCCAGGCTGTGGTGTCTTCTAATCAGGAGGCATGTCCCGCCCCGCGCCCCCATCCTGATAATTCAGGGCAGCAATCGTTTTCAGGGCATTTTTTGGTGAGCATGGCTGGCTGGGTGATGCTCCCAGGACCCATCGGGAATGTTGTCCTCAAAGAGCTTCCGGGTCAGTACAAGTGCTGAGGCAGAAGGTTCTAGAATCAGTGGACTAGATCTAGAGGGGCAAACAGGAGGAGTAGCATCCCTGGCAGCTGGGTAAGGAGCAAAGTAGTCCAGCGCTGGCGGGTAGGCTTGTCTCGGCGGAGCCGGAGGGCGGCCGGGTGTCAGCAGTGAGGGGTATGGGGGCAAGTTAGGCAGAGAACAGCCTGAACATGTACCTTGTCGCCATGAAAAAGGATGTCGGGGAGCAAGTGATGGCTGCTTGGAGCCAAAGCTCCCAGGGGTCCAAGGGAGGGAGGCAGGCGAGAGCAGAGGTGTGTCAGGGCCCACACAGGCATGTATCTGAGGGTCTGATCGCGCTTACCAGGCTGCCATCTCGGCCAGGGTTCAACTGGGGACGCAGAACCAGTAAGAAGGTCCAACAAAAGAAACGGGACCAGCATAAGTGATATACTAAGGGACCCGTTGCAAGGAGCTGGCGTGGGCACCGGTGGCTGGCTCCGCAGGTCTGGAATCCGTGGGCAGGCTGTCGGAAAGAGGTGGAAACCCCAGGCATGGGCTGAGGTTGCTGCTCGCAGGCAGAATTTCGTCTTCCCCAGGGATCCCCGGCTTCTGCTCGTACCAGGCCCACCCGAACCATCTAGGACAGTCTCCCGTACTGACAGTCACCTAATTATGAATGCGAATCACATCTACCAAACTCCTCTGCCAAAGCGCCACTCGAGTTTGGGGGCCTCGCCAGGTGAACTAGGCCCTGTGGTTAGTGCAGTCGGGCTCTGGCTCTCCCTGCCCACATCTCCCACCTGCTCTCCCTCACTCACTCTGTCCCAGACACACTAGCCTCTTGCTATTCCTCTAGCGAGGCAGGCACATACCCACCCCAGGGCCTTTGGACTTACTGTGCCCCTGCCTGGAGCACTTGCCTCCCAGATCAAAGCAGGGCCCCTCCCTCACCTCCTTCGAGTCTCAGGGAGGCCTTCCCTCCCAGGCTTATCTAAAGTAGCCCCCCAATCCCTTTCTTTTTTTTTTCTTTTAAGATTTTATTTATTTATTTGGCAGAGAGAGAGAGACACAGCAAGAGAGGGAACACAAGCAGGGGGAGTGGGAGAGGGAGAAGCAGGCTTCCCACGGAGCAGGGAGCCCGATGTGGGGCTCGATCCCAGGACCCTGGGATCATGACCTGAGCCAAAGGCAGCCACTTAATGACAGAGCCACCCAGGCGCCCCCCACCCATCCCTTTCTGACTGCTGTATTTTTATCAAGAAGCCACTCCCCAACATGGGGACCACTCCCCGACATGATATTATATATTTATTTGTCTCTTATTGACTCCTAGAATGCAAGATCAGAGCAGGGATTTATTTTGCAGCTAAAGGTGGTGTCTTCAGACTTGAGATCTTGGCACCTGGGAGGAGCTTAACACACATTTTTTTTTAAAGATTTATTTATTTGACAGAGAGAGACACAGCGAGAGAGGGAACACAAGCAGGGGGAGTGGGAGAGGGAGAAGCAGGCTTCCCGCCGAGCAGGGAGTCTGATGCGGGACTCGATCCCAGGACCCTGGGATCATGACCTGAGCTGAAGGCAGACGCTTAACGACTGAGCCACCCAGGCGCCGCCTTAACACACATTTCTTAAATGAATGAATGAAGGGGAATTAAGACATTGTTCACATTCACCTCGATTCGGTCTTACCAACTTCTGCCTTTAATATTTTCCCCGTGACCACGATCAGACCACGCAGACATTGTTCTCTTCTTTAAAAAACCAGACCCAGGCTGTGGTGTCTTCTAATCACGAGGCATGTCCTGCCCCCCATCCTGATAATTCAGGGCAGCAATCATTTTCAGGGCATTTTTTGATGAACATGGCCGCTCATGGCCCACATCTATTGCTTCAGGGAGTGACGTTTTTATGGTCTTCAGTGGTGGGAGAGGGGAGGGGGGCTGTGAGTCCCAAATTGGAGATTCCCAAGATTTGCCCACATAAAGCCCAGTCTGTACCATGTCCCGATTCGTGGCGACTTTGCCGTACGCACAAGACAGGGACGGACAATTCGTTCCTCCCCACCTTCCCTACTGCTGGATTTAAGAAACTGCTCGCTCTTTTCCGTAGGGCAGGATCCCCTCCCCTCCGGCCCCCATCCTGCCCCCTGGACAAATGGCCCTGTTTCTCAGGCTCTGTGGGAACTATGTACCCTTTCATGGTTTGGAAAAGTGGGATTTCCAAGAGCCCTGCCACCTCAGCCAGACGGGCCTTGCAGACAAGGGCCACGGTCCGTCCGTGGCCAAACCATGTTATCCACATGAAGACAGAAGAGAGTTCTTACCAGATTCCCAATGAGAAGCTTCCCTCTGGCTTCTGGGCTTCTAGTAGTGAGTTAACTGCTCTTATCCCGAGCTTGCAAAATTTGCAGGATGAGCTTCCAGCCCTGTGAGGATGAAGCCCCTTCTACTTTGGAGATGTTTTTGCTTGAGGTTTTGGGGCCGGGGAGGATTGAGAAGCAGCAGGGTTCATTTATTAGAATAAAGGCACCTGGCTTTCCTCGACCACACCCCCTACCCCCGGGGTTCCCCTTCCAGAAAGGTCTAGGTCCACCTTCGTCTCCCAAATGCTCTTTTTTTGCAGAAACTCTGTTTGAAAATGCTCCCTGATTGAAACAACAGGGTTGCAAACTTAAATTTCACAGGCACACATGTGAATAACAGGCCTCCGGGGTAATGGATGTTTTCAAATAGGATTTCAAATGGAGAGGGTGACTGATTTAGAGATTTAACAATTCCTCCTCAAATGGAGAAGAAGGAAAAAAGGAAACGTTTTGAGGCTTGGAGTCAACTCAGGACACTTTACCTTCATCTTCCAAACTGTGGGCATTCGAGTCCCAGAGTTTCCAGTTACCTGTGCAGAAGGGGAAGGGCTCTCAGCGTCATGTACGAAATACACCCGCTCAACTACCTGGTTTCTCTCAGAGATGGCACAGCACAAAGAGCACGTTCTGCCTTTTTTTTTTTTTTCCCCCTCTTAGACCTTAAGGTGACATCATCGTGACTAACAGCAAAAGGTATTCTCGGATCCCGGTTTTGTTTTATGAACTGTTATATATTAAATGCTGCCCCTTTGGTGAGAGCTGTCAAAACAGTTTCGTGTAATCTTCCCTGGGAGAAAGATCTCTGTGATGCCACATAACTCAAATTATACAAATAACTGTCAAGAGCCATTAAAATCAGCGGCAGAGGGGGGCGGGGGAGGGGAGGAAGGCGCACCAGGCAAATCCTCACTTGATGTGAAGGGAAAATGCCAGACGTGGTATTTGCTCACGTTGATGAGCAAGAATTCCTCTTCGTCTGAAGTCTATGGATGGCCACGCATCAGCTTGCCCCAGCTGGAGAGAAAATGGGGCGTCCAGGCCGGGGGGTGCTCTGGAAGACCCAACCCCTGGTTTTTAGTTCGGGGCCATAATAGATGGTGTCTGTGCCTTTGGAGGACCTCTTTCCTGAGGTCCCAGAGCCCACGTGGAGGGTTGGCATGACAAGTTGCGGACCAATGTGGGCACTGGTGGATACAGCGGGGCTGATGGCACCAGATGCCAGCCCCCTGCCCCCCAAACTTGCACCCCGATCCTTGAGGCACAGCCGGGGAAGATTTGTTTGGTGCTGAGGAGACCCTGCGTGGCCCTCTCCCTTCTCCGCTCAGTGTGGTCTGGGCAAACTCAGACTGCTAGATACACCGTGGAATAAGGGCTTGGGAAGGAGTCAATAAGAATCTTTGATGCAACTGAGGTTTCAAGCATGTCATGTTCTCAGAAAGTGGGAACCTGCCCAGAGCCCTTGAGATGATCTTCCCTGGTCCCTGGGTGACGAGTGGGCTCAGGGTGCCCAAGTAATCTCAAAGCCATCTTCCTGGGATGCACAGTGGAGCTGGGAACATCTGGCTTCCCTGACACCTGCCCCCAGGAGGGATGGTGGGGGGCACTGTCCCTCTCCCACACCCCTGTTGGGGCACAAAGCAGAAACAGCTGTGGGAATGGGAGCTGGCTTTTGTCATTAAAAAGCCCCCACGAAGCCAAATAATCCTCGCTCTGGGCAGTTAGGGGCTAAATTCTTTGCTGCCTGCTCAGCAGGTGTATCCCAAAGTTCTCAGCACCAAAACCATTTATTTTGCAAGAGCAGAGGCTCAGCCTGATCTTGGAGGCTCAGCAAGGCCCTCACTCACCTCTGTTAACTCATCTCTAGAGACACGCAGGCTGGTGCAGAAGCAGGAACGATCTTTCTAGAACTGGAATTTGATGTGACGTCTCTCTTTGGAATAATTCAAAGCCTGCTAGGGGGGACCTTGGCTACCTGACTGGGGGGGGGACAGGACACCAAGGAGCTGACCCTAACCAGCCGGGTTTCCTCTTTCTCATACCCCTATTTTCACCCTTAGCTCCAGCCTTATGGTGGGTGGTACCCCCAAATACTTTTACTCACTTCTGTTCCTCTGCTCCTTCCATCCCCTCTGCTTGGAATTTCACTCTCACTTCTCTGGTTAATTTTTACTCATCTTTTGTTGCCAAGCCAGGGGCTCTCCCTGAGAAGGCCTTCCCTGATACCCCCAGGCTGGGCCAGGCCTCCCCCACCATGCCCTGCCCTGTAACTCTGTCTCCCCGTCTCTCCCACAAGACCAATGGGTCTCAACCCCAGCCACACAGTAGAACCCCCAGGGAGATTTTCAAGCTGAACCACTGCCTGGAACCCACTTTCTTCCAGTGCAGTTAGAACCTCTGAGGGGTGCTTTCCCAATGCTCTCCGAGGGATTGAGAAGCCCAGTGTGAAGCCCCAAGGCTCACACTTGACCCCGAGCCTTCCCAGGGGAGAGGCTCCCCGCCACGGACCCACGCACTCCCTGCATCTTGCCCACCGAATGTTGGTGGCTGACACACAGGAGGTGCTCAGCAACTGCTTGGGAACAAGTACAGGCAAGGATTTTAGTCCACAGGCAGAGGTATGTGAGAGAGATCACTGCTTTCGTCTTCTTGAGTTAAACTTTATTATTTATTTATTTATTTTTACTCTGAGTGCCATTTCTCAGGGCTAGTAGAGAAAACATGTCATCTTACCTGGAATCCCCATCATTGGGGATGTGCCCTGGTTCGAGGGTGTGGCGGGAGAAGGGACACACAGTCCTCAGGGATTCATGCACACCGGTTGCCATGGAGATATCAGCATCCCTGTCTGCAGGGCATCCTTGAGCTCCGGGTCCCTTCTGCTTCCATGGCTGGCTTGGAGGTGTGAATTTTTTGCGAGGGTGCTGATGGCCCCATCTGCCAGCCATGCCTCGGGGCCAGTCCTCTCGTCTCCAGCAGCAGCCAGTGAGCAGAGTGAGCCTGGCCTTGGTGGGGAGCACTGTCCTCCCTGCTTTTCAAACGTGGTTCGTCTTTACCCACAAAGCCTCTTGTCCCTCCCTTTCAGCTACACTTCTATCTCTCTCAATTCTCCTTTGCCTTTGGAAAACAAAAGCCAGAAAGACTTGTAAGCTCCTTCTTCCCTCCTCCCTACCTCACTCCTCTGGGACAAAGGAGCACAGAGGCACCAGGGGCAGGAGAACCAGGAGAGGAAAAGGTAAATGTCTAAAAATAGGACCTGGAGGCAGTAAAAGTAATAGCTAACATTATCTCCTTTCATCCTCAAACCTCTTAGAACATAGCTCCTGTGATTACGCTCATTTTCCAGATGAGCAAAACGAGGCTCAGAGAGGTGGGGCGACCTGCCCAGAGTCACACAGCTCATAAATGAAGATCCACGGTTTACACCCAGGTCTGTCTAAGCCCCACCTCTCCACTTCCACGCTGCTCCACCCTAGACAATGACCCGCCCTGTTGGTGTTCCTTCTCTCACCTGCTTTTTTCTCCAATTTTGATTTTTTTCTTTTTTCCCCCCATTTTATGTATATCTAAATGTATTTATAGTCACTTTAGGATATTCACTGGCTTCACGAGAACATCTGGAATGTGAGAGTAAAGAATTCAGAGTAATTTTTATAGCTCAGAAATGTTGTGCACATTACAATAGAGAAGAGACTTATTCCTGTATGACTCCCTCTCGGGGACTTCACCCATGAAAGTCTGTGCTTATAAATAAGAGCTCCAGTTCAGTTCTTCTTCACTTCAGAGAGAGTGAAAACCTGACCCCTATAAAACCCTCATCTGTTCCTCTGACCTCCCCCTCTCCCCACACCACCCCTTCCCCCCTCCCCACCCTGCCCTGCAAACTGGTTCATCTGAGAAGCACATGGCTTTGTTTTACTCCCACACTACTGTATATAAGCATCTTAATTTTTGTAAGGGCAGATTTTTAAAAATTTATTTTTTTATTTATTTATTTTACAAAAGTGAATGTTCCTCATTGAGTCTGTACTTCACCCATGTTTTCCTTTGTTCTTGTTTCCTGATTTAAATCCTTTGGTCACAGAAACAGTTTTTCTTCTCTTCCCAAATCTTTCTGGCCAACTTTAGCATCTTCTTTTTCAGGCGTTTGACATTTGAGAAAACATCTAGGTCCATGAGTACCTGCTGCTGAAAAGAATCCTGTGGAATGGCATTTTGATTTGGTGTGACCTTTGTCGACAAGTTCATGTCAGAGGTCACCGAGCCCTGATAGTGGGGGGTCGGCCAGAGCCCAAACAAGTGAATAGATGTCAAAAGCAATTTTCCGAAAGTGCTTGTCTCGACAGGCAAGCCCTTGGCCCCAGTGGTTCGTCCCCCAATGCGTTCAAGATGTTTCTCACCAGGGCTGTGGGAACGACCCCTCCAGATGTCTTCAGGAAAGTCCCGCCCTCACCTGCCTTTCCAGCAGGTCATTGCAGAGCTTTGGCTGTCAGCCGCCTGGTGGGTGTTTACTGAGCTGAGTTTTGCTCCCAGTTAATTTACTCGTGAAATTAATTGCTGCTTCACGGGTTCAGAAGTTTATGCCAAAGCTGCACCTGATACCTTTCACTTGGGCATTTCCTTCTGCTCTGTTGGCAATTCTCATGTCCTGCCCCTCACCTCCAACCCAAATGCTATGTCACCCCATGCCTCATGTCTTCGAATCCTTTTAATTGAGAGGGTGCCTTGTCTTGTAAACACCCATTTACTTTTTTTGAATAGGTAATTTTCAAATTATTTAATGTTCAGATGTGCTAGAGAGGAAAAAGCCTCTATTCTATCCTGTCCTCCAGCCAACCAGTTCCCCTCCCAGAGGCAGTCGGTATTAACAGTTTTCTTTCAAAGACACTTTATGTGTATGTCGGCAAATATGGGTTTATATTCTTCTGTCCGCCTTTTTACACAAATGGCAGCATTTGTCCACAGGACACAGAGTGATGTTCTTCAGGGGGAACCCATCCACTCTGAGCAGGTACTTTCTACAAAGCTAATGTTCACCAGGGCTTTCTGAGACAGGCACTAGGCTAAGCCTTCTCTGTTGATTTTCTTCCTTCATTCTCACCATAAATAATGAGTTCGATGCTACTATGATCTCAGCTTTGCAGATCAGAGGTTCAGAGAGATTTAGGGGCATGTCTAAGTGACATGACATCCAGCTAAGAAGTGGCCAAGATGGCCAAGGTCTGTCTGATGCCAGAAGTCCCAATGACAGGAGATGGTTGTCCTAAGGCAGACCAGATTCTTAAATGCCCACAAACCAGAATGGACGATAGAGGTAACGAGTCATCAGATACCTAACGTTTACTCACTGTGAGCCAAGCACTCAGCTAAGTGCTCAGGGTACAAAGAATCAGCTTCTCTAGGAAGAGACAGACACTATCTAGTGAAAACAAGTAAAGTGTCAGATATTGTGCGTAATTTTTAAGAAGTGCAAGAACTGGCTCAGGGCCAAATTCCAGGCCGCTTCCTAGAAGTCAGGGTGAGTTTAGAATGAACACGATTGTCACCTTAGGATTGTCACTTTTAAGAATGTGAAAACAAATATTTTGGAGAAAGTCTGGTTGAAACTAGAGTCATCTTCCCAACAGCCTCCTGAAGGAAAGGAAGAACTCAAGCAAGAGACGTAGATTTGGGGGAAATGAGTGATGAGTCAGCACACAAAACCTTTCTCTCTCTCTCTCTCTCCTCACTCCAGTAAAGATCCCCCATGGTGTGGGGTGCAGGAAGATGAATGCTGGGGAAATACATGAAGGAAACTGACACTGTGGGGCCCTGAATCCTGGGGATGACTTTATTCATCTCTCCCATCTCAATTCCTTACCACTTCCTCCAGGATGCCTTCCCTCCTGACCTCCAGGTGGAGCTGTTCCCCTTGTTCCCCGCCCCCTCCCCCCCATCCCAGGCCCCCTTGGAACCACATACTTTTTTCTAAATAAGCAGTCTTCTCTTAGAATTATAACTCCCTGGTCTACCTTTCTGTTTTCCCCTAGATCAGAGGTCTGAAAAAAAATTTTTTTTTTTTTTTGGTAAAGAGCCAGATGATAAATATTGTATGCTTTGTAGGCTTTCCATATGGTTTCTGTCACAATTGCTCAACTCTGTTCAACCCTTCACTGTAGCGTGAAAATAGTCATAGACAAAACATAAACAATCAAGTGTGGTTCTGTTCCAATAAAACTTTATTTGTGGACACTGAAATTTGAATTTCATATCATTTTCGAATGTCACAAAATACTGTCCTTCTTTTGATCCCCCCCAGGCCATTTAAAACTATGAAACCCTTTCTTTGCTTGTAGACTGTCCAAAAAAGCAAGTGATGGGCCTTCTGTGGTGGTGGGCCGACATCAGGGAGGACCCAGATCCAGATGTCACTGTAACTTTTAACCAGTGAATTCCCAGTGAGAGAAGCCTTGCAGAGGGTGTAGAATTTGACAACTCGTCGTTGAAGGAATAAATTACACAAGGGGGAGTTAATGGTTAGAGACTAACTTGTCAGAAAAAATATGAAATTTGCATATGGGTTTTATTTGTTCTAAAGTGTCATTGCTTTTTCTCCCCTGCTGAATGTTATGAAATGCTAATTAGCGCCCATCACAACCACGGTTCACAGATCTGTTTGATGTCCTTTGTCGGGGTGTGTACACAGCATTCCACACTGCAGACTGAAATAACTTGTCTCTGCCACGGACAACCACTCTGTTCCACGCCGAGAGACTGTCTAACTAGGGAGGCTGGCCCACAGGACGGACCAAACTGGCAAGAAGAAATAAAATCAACCTCAAAAAAGTCTTGTTCCAAGTTCATGTTGCTGGGCAATGAGTGAGATTTCCCAGATGATTGGAAAGTAATTCACCTGCAGGAAGTTAATGAGCTGGGGTACCCAACATGCCACGGTCCCCCTGACCTCACAGGGGAGGTGCACAAGGCAGAGCACCCTCATCTTTTTCTCGCCACAGACTTCATTGTCTCTCCTGTGCATCCATGGAGTGTTGGTGAACAACCCCCCTGCCGCCCAGTAGAGCCCCGCACCCCAGAGTTTCCCAACTCAGAGCTACCAACATTGGGAGCAGGATGCTTCTCCATGCGAGGGGGCCGTCCCAGGCACTGTAGGATGTTAGCAGCATCCCTGGCCTCTACCTTCCTAGAAGGCCAGTGGCCAACCTCCCCAAGATTGCAAAATAAAGTAATGTTTCCAGGCACCCCCAAATGTCCCCTTGGGGGCAAAATTGCCCCCACTCTCGCTCTGATGGAGATCCAGCACTGAGGATCAAGGATCCTGAATGCAAGTCTTCAGACAATGGTGAGCCTGGGATGGGAGGTTCACTAGCCCTTGGCAAAACAAGAAAGAAAGAAAAAAAGATACAAGAGTGACTTTTTTTATAGCATGAAATGTGACTGATGTGAAGAAATCTTTTTCTGAGATTTTCTTTTCTATTTGTTCTTGCAAAAATATCTTTTATGAAGAGATACTAGCAGATGACAGCCTTTTTTTTTTTTTTTTAATAAATGCTTCTACCCAGCAAAGGTATTGCCAGGAGCTGGTCATCCTAGTCAACCCACGCATTTTTTTTTTTTTTTTTGAAGTTTTACTGCAGTGAAATTCCAGATTTTAGGAATGGCTGCGTCAGACAACTATAAGAGAGAAATTGGGTTTTCCAGTCTCTCTCCTTAAAGAGCTCCCAACTCTAGCAACTCCTAGCAATTTTGGCTCAGTTTTTTCAACTATAGGACAGAGATAGTAATTGCGCCCATCTCATAAGGCTTTGGGGAAGAAGAGATGAGAAATCACATTTAAATCATAGGCTTTGCTTATATCCTGAAGATCCTTCAGCTTAGAGCCTGTAATTCATCTGGATTCCTGTAAGCCTGGGATAAATGTTAGGGATTATTATTATTATTATTATTGATACCTTCCAGTTCTGCAGGATGTATAACAGTGCGGTTGTACATGCCTTAGACAGACGCTCCATGTCTGGCAAGTTCAACAGCCTGACACATCATCCCATGCAAAATAAGGTCCCTTATTTTGGGAAGGTCCCTCCATGTCCTCATTTCTGCATCCAGGGAAGGCAGTTAACAGTGGGAATTTTTCTAACAGTCCTTTCTCCCTGCTGACTTGCCCACTTACAGAGCGGCATCCAGAGAGAGAAGGGGCTGGAAGGCATAATTACTGATTCACAACGTAGTTCCAAAGAACCAACATGTTCATGCTGGCAGCGCCCTTTAAAGACGTGTGTCATTCAAATGTCGACACCGCTAATTACAGGGTAGGGAACATGAAAGTTGCAGGGAATGGTGGGGTGGTCAGCCAGCCTCCTGCCCCCTTCCTTTTAAGTGCTCATTGTGAAATATTTATCTCTCGGCTGACTGACAATCCTTGCCAGCTTTCAAGTCGGTGGCCGTGTGTGTGCCCCCCCTCCCCCCCAAAGGGCCTCCTAGCTCGGCTGGTTCTCCGGCTCGTCTCCCTTCCCCACTGCCCTGGGAGGGGTGATGGATGGGGGCCATCAGGTGAGGCTGCCCAGGGCGTTCGCTTTTGACCTCCCAGGAGCCCAGGTGCCAATGACATCTGATGTTTGGGGTGGGGGGCGCTTAGCCACATTCACTTTTGGTGGAGGTGAACGTTCTGATTCTCAGAAGAGAAAAAACAAAAACACGTGAGAGTCTATCTCCCCCAGATCCACGGCCGTGGGAGGGGACAGAAACACACGGATTTGATTTTCCTTATGGAAAACTTCAAAAACAATCTAGGAAGCAACAAATAGACTTCAATTACATCTGTGCTCCGTGTTGAGCAGCTGAGAAACTGTGATATTCTGAGAGCGGGAACATCCTTGTTCCAGAGTGCCCCATCATGCCTTCGTTCAGTCAACAAATACATGTTGAGCCCACTGGGCCAACGCAGGGCTGATAGAACCACAGGACGCAAGCCCAGAGCCCCATCGTCGTGCAGCAGACTGTCAAGCTGGGAAGATGGGTGGCTGCATCCTCTGAGTTCTCCTGGCTGGCAGGGCTCTGGAGGAAATGAAGCAGAGAGATTTATGGAGTGTTGAGGGGTTGAGGGGGACCCCCTTGATTTGGGAGTTTGCCCAAGGCTCTCTGAGTTGGTGACATTTGACCTTTCTGACTTAACAGCCGGTGGTGTGATCTAAAAATGCAGGGCAGGTGAGGGAGATGGCATTTGGAGGAAGGAAGGAAAGAACAAGCTTGCAAAATCAGCGGAAGGTCACACATGACGTTCTGGGGGCTTTTTTAGTGTTTCCTCCCACTTATGATAAAAGCATTGCAGGGACATTGTTTCAAAATTCTAAAAACAAGTATCTTCTCCCTTCGGAAAATTTACCAGCAGCTACCTGAGCCCAGTTGGCTTTGATGTCCCATCCTTCTTGGGTGAGATGGATGAGGGAGATGGAGGAAGGTCACGGGCCGAGCAGACCTACTGGTGGGACAGGAGACGGTTTTGGGGTGCACTTGCGTCCCCCACAGCCCCAATAGGAGCGTCCCAGCCTCCGCCCACACATGCCCATCACTCTCCCCCAGGAGTTGGCTAATTCTTGTAAGAGTCACATGGTTCACACCTGTTCTCAGGAGATGACCACACAAGTGGTGTAAAGCAGGGAGCAATGGATGGGTGACACCTCGGAGAGGTGAAGGGACTTGTCCAGCATCACCCGGCTGGCAGGTGGCAGAGCCAGAACTCGGATCCAGGTCTTCTGCCTTCAAGTCTCAGATTCTCTCCAGCCCCCATCGCTCCCCCTTCTTCGAAGTAGAGTCCACCTGCACGGTGAGAGTCCGAGCTCCGTGGTCAAGATGCGCACAGCCTTTCCCAGATCTGCTCTGGAAAATTGGCCTGGGTGAGCAGATCTTTCTGGGGAGCAGCGCCAGTGGGGGAGTCGGCCCCAGAGCTGACAACAGCCACAAGGCCAAGTGAACACACAGGGTGGGTGAGGGAGAGGGCTTTTGAAGGAAGCCCAAAAAGGGAGATCTAGGAGGGGCAGGCAGGATATCTCTTCTTGGCCTTGTGTTAGTGGAGCCACCTCCTTTTGGGGCCCTGGGGCTCTGCATCTCCCCAGGTCTCACTGGGGTTCTGGGAAAGGCCATGCACTCTGCCCACCACCCCCAGGGTGCCCATGGGTGCCGGCCACAGCCAGTGTGTTCGTTGTCTACACCGGGCTGTGGAACCCCCACCCAAGACGCAGGGGGCTAACACAGCTGTAATACAAGCAATGAAGACGAGGATTTTCTTGTAAAAAGCTTCTTTGTCATTTCTACCAGTTTGACAACCAGCTTCTCACCTCCTGTCCTGTCCCACTTCTCCTGCCCCATTGCTGATGGATAGCTACCTCGTGTCTTGTCTTTTCCTAACACTGCCTCTGGGCACTCACCCCACATCTCTGGACATCTATGGAGGGATTTTCCTAATTCCCAGTTCTGTATCCTAGAAAACAATCAGACACCTGGTGGATTGAGTGGATTGAGTGGTTTTTTGTTTTTTTTGTGTGTGTGGTTTTTTTGTGTGTTTTTGTGTTTTTTTTTTTTGTGTGTGTGTGTGTGTGTGTTTTTGCCTTTCAACCTCGGTGGTTGGGAGACTTTCTGTAAACGATCAGATAGTAAATATTTTAAGCCTTCAGACTATACAGGCTCAGTTTAAACCATTCAACTCACGTGGCCTTTGTAGCACGAAAGAAGTCCTGGGTGATATGTCAATGGATAAATGAGATTCACTCAGAGTTCGGGGGGTGCCGGCAATGGGAGCTGACTCTGGCTGATGGAAGAAGAGACATCGCGGAGCCACAAGACTGTGTAGAACAAATGAATGAATGAATGAATGGGTGAATATGATGTCTCCTTGGGACCGGCTGTTTGAGGGCCTCCACATTGTCCTGCTGAGCATCACCTCTCAGAGGCCTCTTTGGAACTCATATTCCCCTGCTATTTACAGCAGGTGGTTGTGGCCTCGGGGGTCACTCGCGGTGCGCACAATAAGGACAACAGTGTTCACTGCCTTTGGAGAACTTTTCATCTGATGCCTGCAGGCTCATTGTGAATGCCTCTATGATGTCACAGAAAGGAAGGGCTATGGTCACACCACGTCCCCCAACCAGAGCAGAAACACAGCCTCTAGCCCAGCTAGCCTGCATGGTCTCCACCTCCGTCTTGGGGTGCCTTATCTGGGAAGAGTTGAGTCCATGCATTAGAATCCAGGACCCCTGCACGGGGAGAGCATTCATGACTTTCCTCCCAATGATACCATCCTCCCGGAGAAATGAGGGCAGGGAGGATGACCCCAAAAGATTCCCAAGGCACTCTCAAAGAAATTTGCATGAGAACCTCCAACACTGGCTCTGGAGTAGCAACACTTCTCCTAGAACTACCTCGGGAACCTCAGGACTTGATGACCTCTTCCCCATAGCTTTTAAAGTGTGCTGACTTAAAAAAAGAAAAATCTTCCCAGCATGCGTTGATCATGGGGCTGAACTCAGGTGCCATTAACTGTATTGCTTTCAGAAAGATGGTTTTCTTCGCCTTCCCAAATTTCTAGGTCACGGGTGACTTGGCCATTTCAGGAGGACTCAGGATTGCGGCGATCTTCACTATATAGACGTGAAGAAAACATAAACATTCAAAGAGGCTGAGGCTTCCCCGAGATCAGAGACCTCTGCTAATCATTCTCCAATTGCAATCTCCAAATATCAATTTTGCCCAGAGAGAGAGACCCCTTCTCCCCTTCTCTCAACAGCTAATACTTCTTGAACCAAGTTGAAATCAAAACTCCAGCAGATTTGAGCTTGTCCTAGGCAGAAGCAGTCGGGAAACGGTTTCCATGGGTACAGAATTTGACATTATCAACTGCAAATATTCAGCACCCCAGGATGACAAAACTCCAGCAACTTCAAAGCTGTTAAGGATAGCTTTAGGGCAAATTTTAATTAAAATTAGATAGCATATATGAAAAGCATCTAATTTGTACTCTATAAAAGAGTTTGGGAAGCACAGCTCTGGAGCCTCAGGACCGGGGCTGTAACAATTATGTTGTAACTTTTCACAGCACGATCACAACATGTTAATTTGTTAATGAGTTAGTCAGAGCAGAAGAGAGAGCTCCTGACGAGGAGGAAAACATACAGATTGCATTTACATTTCTATTTTTAAATAAATGTTTCAAGTCAAACTAAAACTTCACATGAAAGTTTTGGATTTCTACTGATTTTTTTTTTTTAACTCAGCTTGCCTGGTGAGATGAGAGTATTAAGATCCTTGGGATTTCTTGGAGAGCACTAAGTGATTTCTTTATCTGAAGGCGGCTATAATTACATACGTGCTAAATGCAGCCATTTAGAGGCGAGGAAAAGTGGCCTTTTTTTCTCTTTCCCTTTGTGAAGCTCTAGCCCTTATAATAAACTTGGACTCAGGAAGGAGGGAAAGTGACGACAGAGATCATGAGAAGTTTCATTGTCAGTGACTCTATTTCTCAATGTAATAAAAAGAAAGAAAATCGAAGGAGGAAGGAAGGTAGGGTGCGCTGTGGTGGACCTCAGGGGGTGCTCGCTCTCAGAGTCCTGCTTCCATTCTGCACCCCAAGTGCCTGGCTCCCCTTGCCCTCTCCCTGCCCTGGACCACTTTAGGCTGAGCTCACCAAACTCAAACTAAGTGCATCCGATAAAGACCCACCTGATACAGGGATGTGTTGAGAGGGCACTCGGAGTGCAAAGCTGTTGTGGCTTTAAGAGACTGCAAAGAGATCATTAAACTTTTGCAGATTTTATGAAAACAGGCCCGTGAGAAGACTTTGCAGGGGCCCTGCCCAGGGCCTGGAGGGGCCTGTGTGATCGAGGGGCCACGAGCTTGCAGTCAAACCACCTTTGCCTGCGACATCTCATTGCTCTTCCCTGGACCCGAGGAGAGACACACAATCATTAGTCCACGTCCTAGAGAAGAAGAGCTTGAGGCACAGAGCAGGTGGATTGGGACTGGGGACACACAGCTAATAAATCACATGCCGAGCTGTGATTTGTGTTGATGGCAGAAGCTGTGTTTTCACTCTGCTGGCTGCTGGCCCCCCAGGGAGGGATCTCTGAGCACTCATTCTTCTAAAAACACTCACTAAACCCCTCACAGCCTCAGGAAGGAATTGCCAGTTACCCTCAACCTATTTTTACCTGCTCAAAGCTCACTCGGCAAGTAAGTAGCGGGGCCCAGGGTCCGCCTGTCTGCTTGTGAGCCCCGGTTCGGACATTCTGCTGGTACCTAGTGAGGTCCCGCGAGGTGCTGACGCTGGGCTACGAGCAGGAGCCCCTGCTGTGGGAGACACTGCGCTGCCCCCGGAAAGCCCGTGGTCCAGGGGGAGAGAGCTATACGCAGAATGGTGGACCTCCATGGTGCGTGGTGGTGTGGCTAGCATAAGGATCCACAAGAGGAATCGGACCTGGTTGCCTAGGGGGCTGGGGGGAGGGGAGGGGCGGGTGGGCTGCTCCAGTGAAGCTGGAGGTGGAGCGAGGGATGTGGGCCGAGGATTCGGAAGAGGAAAGGCCTGGGACACAGGGACTGACATGCATTCAGTTGCTGATACATCACGGTGGTCTCATTTGCAGGTGATCAAAATCCACCCCTAAAGAACCGCAGGAGAAAGGGACTGGAGTAGCTTGTGTCGCTGGAGGGGCCCTGGGACCTGCTCACAAGGTACAAGGACAAGCTGAAGGAATCAGGCTCCCCTGATGGGGTGGGGAGTCCCCCACCCCATGATTCTCCCTCCAGCGGCCCATCTCCAGGGGCCCATCTCCAGCTCTGCTGGTCTCAACCCGCTGGGCCTCTCTGCCTCATTCTTGCCTCCAGCAAATGGGACTTCTTTTGGTGAAGAACACAGCTGCCCACAATTCCAGCTTGCCTGCTCCAACGTCCACAGAATTCTTCCTCCTAGCAAGTGCCTATCAGTCCCAAAGAAGGTCTCATTGGTCCAACGTGGCTTCCATGGCAACCTCTCAGACCAATCGCTAATGCCAGGGATATCGGCTATTGTGATTGGCCAGTCAGAATCTTAGGCGAGGCCAGTATGAGCAGAGGGCAGCAACCAGAGAAGGAGCAATGGAAAAGTCTGCTAAACTGGCTAAATAAATAAATAAGTCAAATTAGATCTGTTTGTCTGCCTACAGAGCAGCCAACTCAGTCTACTCGGTAGACTAGCACATAAAGGACTCACCACCTTCATTCACAGGAAATTTATAATATAGCTTGAGAGAGAAGCAATATTTATTTATTTTTTTAAAGATTTATTTATTTTATTTATTTATTTTTTAAAGATTTTATTTATTTATTTGACAGAGAGAGAGGTAGCAAGAGCAGGAACACAAGCAGGGGGAGTGGGAGAGGGAGAAGCAGGCTTCCTGCCAAGCAGGGAGCCCAATGTGGGACTCGATCCCAGGACCCTGGGATCATGACCTGAGCCGAAGGCAGACGCTTAACGACTGAGCCACCCAGGCACCCAAGATTTATTTATTTTAGAAAGAAAGAAGGAGAGAGCATGAGGGGAGGGGCAGATGCCCCACTGAGTGGGGAGCCCAATGCTGGGAGACTTGATCCCATGACCCATGAGATCGTGACCTGAGCCAAAACCAGAGTCAGACACTTAACTGACTGAGCCACCCAAGTGCTTCAATATTTAGTTCTTTAAAATAACCTCGAACCTTGGATTCCGCAAAGGATTCTTAGATATGACGCCAAAAGCATGAACAACAAAAGAAAAATAGGAAAAATTGGATTTATTAAAATCAAAATCTTCTGCATGTCAGAGGACAATAGCAAGAAACTGAAACAGCAACCTCCAGCATGGGAGAAAATATTTGCAAATCATGTATCTGATAAAGGTTTTATAACCAGAATATATATAAAGACTTCCCACAACTCAACAACAAAAAAGACAAATAACCCAATCGAAAAATGGGCAGAGGACAATGTAATAAACATTTCTCCAAAGAAGATGGACAAATGGCCAATAAGCACCCGAAAATAGTCTCATTGTCATTAGTCATAAGGGAAATGCAAATCAAAACCATCACAAGGCACCATTTCATACCCACGAGGATGACTATGATAGGCATATTTCAGAAAGAAAAATAACAGGGCGCCTGGGTGGCTCAGTTGGTTAAGCAACTGCTTTCGGCTCAGGTCATGATCCTGGAGTCCCTGGATCAAGTCCCGCATCGGGCTCCCTGCTCGGCAGGGAGCCTGCTTCTCCCTCTGACCCTCCCCCCTCTCATGTGCTCTCTCTCTCTCATTCTCTCTGTCTCAAATAAATAAATAAAATCTTTAAAAAAAAAAAAAGAAAGAAAGAAAAATAACAAACGTTTGATGAGGATGTGAATAAATTGGATCTTTGGTGCCTTGCTGGTGGGGATGGGATAACACAGCCACTATGGAAAAGTTTGGTGTTTCTTCAAAAAGTTAAACATGGAGTCACCATATGACCCAGAAGTTCCACTTCTAGGTAGGTCTGTGCCCCCCAAAAATGAAAACAGGGGCTCAAACAAATACTTGTCCATCAGTGTTCATTGCAGCATTCTTCACAGTAGCCAAAAGGTGGAAACAACCTAGTGTCCATCAACAGATGAATGGATAAGCAAAATATAGTCCATACATAAAGTGGAATATTACTCAGCCGTTAAAAGGCATGGAATTCTGATGCATTGCAACTGAATTCTGAAACCATTATGCGGAGTGAAATAAACCAGATGCAAAGGACAAATATTGTATGATTCCACTGATATGAAACACCTAGAGTAGGCAAATTCATAGAGAGGAAAAGTGGATTCCAGTTATCAGTGGCTGGGGGAGGGGAGAATGGGGGTTTATTGCTTAACAGGCACAGTTTCTGTTTGGGGTGAAGAAAATGTTTTGGAAATAGTAGTGATGGTTGCATAACATTGCAAATTTAATTAATGCCAGTGAATTAAACAGCAAATTTTATGTTGTGTGTATTTTACCAGACAGAAATTTTTAATATGATCTCTAAGAGTCGTGCTAAAGAATCCAGTCCTTTTTCAGGTTCAAAAGCCCCAAGGAATGTCCCTGGAGGAAGCCTCTTGGGTTACTTGCTTTTCCTCTCTCTGGGGAGCGAACTGTATTTATCCCACTACCTCCATCCCACAGTGAGTCATGGCAGAAAATCTTTGGCTTTGCCCGAGCTGTCCCTGACGGTTTGAGCTACAGTTGACCTAGAAGGAATGAAAAGAAAAAGATCTCTTGGACTCAGTTCTCTTGAGCAGATGCTAGCTGAGCTGGGCTGGGGGTCTGGTCTGGTTCCGCCTGACACCCTCCCGGCCAGTTCCAGACTTCTTCTACGGCTGCAGCCCCTGCATCAGAAGGGAGATCCCAGACGCTACTTTCTATTTTAGTTTTTGCCATAGGGGCTTATTGCAGCATTGTTTATTTCAAAAACAAACAAAAGCCCAAATGTCAGATGACAAAAGGTTGCATAGATGAATCATGGCACAACCATGTCATGAGATAGTCTGCAGCTACAAAAAAACGATGTCGCAGAACCAATATGAATACGCAGTGCACACCAACGCCCCATCACCGTGCAAGCCCCGTATAGGCATTACCATATTGAATCCACCCGATCACACTGTGGTGAAGGTAATACAGATAACCCTGTTTGCAGATGGGTAGACTGAGGTGTAGAGAGAGATCACATAACTCTTTCAAGGTCATGCAGCCAGTCTGGGAATCCCGGACACGAATCCCTGTCTGTCTGCTTCCAAATCCGGCACTTCTTTTTTTTTTTAAGATTTTATTTATTGGGACACCTGGGTGGCTCAGTCAGTTAAGTGGCCGACTCTTTACTTCAGCTCAGGTCATGATCTCAGGGTCCTGGGATCGAGCCCCCAGGCTCTGTGTTCAGCAGGGAGTCTGCTCCTTCCCTCTGCCCCCCGCACCCCCCATCTATCTCTCAAATAAACAAATAAAATAGATTTTTACCAAGATGCTCTGCTATAATATCTGTAAATAGATTTATTTGTTTATTTGAAAGAGAGAGTGAGAGCAATATGAGGAGCTCTGGGGAGGAGCAGTGGGAGCGGGAGGAGCAGGCTCCCCACTGAGCAGGGAGCCCGACGTGGGGCTCGATCCCAGGACCCTGGGATCATGACCTGAGCCGAAGGCAGATGCTTAACCGACTGAGCCACCAGGGTGCCCCCCACATCTGGCACTTCTAATGCCTGCTCTAGATTCTTTAGCAATGCAACCACTGAGTTGGAAAGATGCTCACAATATACTTAATGGACAAGTTTAAAACATTATATATTTCTGAAACAAATTCAGTAGTAGATTGATAGGCACAGAATAAAACATATGAGAGTTTAGTATTAGTTGTGCCTTGGAGATAGAATCCGGGGTGACTTGTATTTTTCCCTTCATGCTTATTTATATCATCTAATTTTTCTATTTCTGTGTTGTCCAATACAGTAGTGACTAGTCAGATGTGGTTATTTGAACGTTAATTAATTAAAATTAAATACGTTTAAGAATGATTCCTTTGGTTGCATTAGTCACGTTTCAAGGGCTCAGTTACCACACATGGCAAGTGGCACTGGTGTTGGCTGCGCCGATATAGACCATCTCCATCATCCCAGAACATTCTAACAGCACTGATCTGTAGTGATCATGGATTTCTTAGATAATTAAATATGCTTTTCTTTTTTTTTTTTTTAAAGATTTTTATTTATTTATTCATGAGAGACAGAGAGAGAGAGAGGCAGAGGGAGAAGCAGGCTCCCAAGGAGCAGAGAGCCCGATGCGGGACTCGATCCCAGGACCCTGGGATCATGACCTGAGCCGAAGGCAGACGCTCAACCATCTGAGCCACCCAGGCGCCCTAAAAATGCTTTTCAATACAGCTTTCAAGAAGCAGAAGAGGGCGCCTGGGTGGCTCAGATGGTTAAGCGTCTGCCTTCGGCTCAGGTCATGATCCCAGGGTCCTGGGATCGAGTCCCGCATCGGGCTCCCGGCTCAGCGGGGAGCCTGCTTCTCCCTCTGACCCTCTCCCCTCTCATGCTGTTTCTCTCTCTCTCGCTCTCTAAAAAATAAATAAAATCTTAAAAAAAAAAAAAAAAAGAAGCAGAAGAGAAGGCTGTTCAAAGCTGGGTTTGCCTCCTGCAGGCCACCGGGTGAGGCGGGAAGGGAGAGCAGAGAGACTCTTGCTCATGTGCAGAAAGGACTGTGGGAAGAAGCTGTAGCAAGGGTGTGGGATGGGCTGGCTCCCTTCCCGGTCCCGGATGGCTACAGGCCTCCTCAGCATCTCATCCCAACACCAGTCGACCTCCCGAGGCCGAGTGAGGCTGGTGCTCCCGGCATGTCTGTTTTTAAGAGCAGCAGAATGTTTCCCAGGAGCCCTCGGGCAGCCTCCCATCATGCTTCATTGGCCAGGATTGTGTCAAATGTCTGTGCCTGATGCAAACACTGCTAAGTGAAATAGGATTGCCACAACTGGCTTAGATTCCTTCCCCAGCTGGGGTCTAGAGTTATCTCTCCTGAGGGGCAGATGAGACAGGGGAGCATGAATGGTCACTGAAGAACCAACAGAGTCTGCTATGGATTGCAAGTAACAGAAAAGTGGCAGAAGCTCAATTCTGGACTCAAACAATGGCCGCTGCTTCCTGTGTGTCTGTTTTTAAGAGCAATTAGAATCAGTTTACAAAATGGCTGCAGAAGCTCCAGGTGTCACATCCTCACCACCGTCCAGTGGAAGAGAGAAATGGTGGCTTCAGCAAACATCTCTGCATGCGTTGCTGACTCTAATTTGACTCACTGGGTGCTTGTATGACTCTGGAGCAATCACAGAGGTCTCAAGTTACCCTCAAAGTAATGAGCTAAGAAAGGGGGAGGGGCATCCCAAAGGCTACTGGTGCATTCTTTATTAGAAGCAGAGAGGAATACATGAGGGGCAGCTAGTGATAGATTTCCACTCCAAGCTGGCAACCCGATGGCAGGATCAGGCAAGGCAAAGTCTTGGAGACCACCTTGTTCCCTTTCCTGAGAGTGACGTCCCCCCTGGATGTGGACAGACCCAGTCAATTACAGGGGCCAGTGACAGTGGAGAAAGTGAATAAAGGAAGGGTTGAAATTTGTTTTTAAATTGCACCAAGATAGACTCTTTTTGGAAATTGCCTGAGCAGGAAAAGAAGAAAAGGATGTCTTTCAGAGCCGCCTCTCAGTGAAAGGACCCATTTCTCTGAGTGTTTGTCTAACCTTTTCTTTAACCAGGAAATTACAATGGGATTACCAGTTTTCTGCAAAGAAACTCTTTGGATGACCTTCTCTGGGAACAAATTTGAGTGGCACCATATACAAGCTGCATTATTTTTTGCCTTAATGGATTATGCATGCCAAAAAAGAGATGTCTCCATATTCTTTTTTTTTTTTTTTAAGATTTTATTTATTTATTTGAGACAGAGAGAATGAGAGACAGAGAGCATGAGAGGGAGGAGGGTCAGAGGGAGAAGCAGACTCCCTGCTGAGCAGGGAGCCCGATGCGGGACTCGATCCAGGGACTCCAGGATCATGACCTGAGCCGAAGGCAGTCGCCCAACCAACTGAGCCACTCAGGCGCCCTCCATATTCTTTTATATCTGCTTCTTCTATATCCTGCTATCCCTCTAGATCCTGCTATATCGATCTCACTGCTCAGCCTCTGTTTCTCTGTGTTTATCAGTTTAGCTACATCTCATACATCCTTCTATCCATTCACCTGTCCATCCGTCCATCCATCCATCCATCCATCCATCTAAATGTTCTGTTATTTATTAAAGCTTTATGGATTTTCATCTAATTTGGAGGTCTTTGGGGGATGGTTGACTTGCTCCCCACTCTGCATTGTCCCCGAGCAGACATTGATTCTTCACAGTGAGAGCTGAGACCAGACAATGAGTCATTTACTCAACCAATATTTATTGAGCACATACTGGTGGTTGCCTATCCAAGCCAGTTCCCCCTTTTTGGTTTTAATATCCCTTGGCTTGTCCAGAAACCACCCTTTGGGAAGGTGATCACATTCCCAACTCAGGAGTCAGTCCTAATTGTTCTAAGCCAACCATGACCACGTTCTCTTTGCCAGTGATGGCTTTAACCATGGGTGCTCATCTCGTTCTGGCCAATGAACTGCTTGGAGGCTACAGGGGAGGTTCCCTTGCTCTTAAAGGAGAAACTGGAAGAGAGGTCTTCACTTCTCTCTCTAGAAGTTACTGGATCTAGCTAGTGATGCCCAGGCCCGCAGCAGGACTGTGTGACCGGGAAAGGAACCGGTCTAAAGACAGACTTAGCCCCCTGAGGAAAGCAGAGCAGAACCACGGTTTTTGGCATCTTTAACCACCGCATCGCCTCCCTCTGGAGCTGCCCTTCCTCTGACTTTTCATTTAATTAAATAAGAATCCTTCATTTTCTTTGAGCTTCATGGAGATTGTGTGTGCTGTTAGTTGCAGATGGAAATATCCTTTGGGTGGCAAATTCCAAGTCTCTTTTCTAGAGAGTATAAACTGTAACTTTTTAATGTCATTCACTTTTAGCTTCAGAAAAAGTCTAGGGGCGCCTGGGTTGCTCAGTTGGTGAAGCGTCTGCCTTCGGCTCAGGTCATGATCCTGGAGTCCTGGGATCGAGTCCCGCATCAGGCTCCTTCCTCAGTGGGGACCCTGCTTCTCCCTTTGCCTATTGTTCCCCCTGCTTGTGCTCGCTCTCTCTCTCTCTGACAAATAAATAAATAAAGTATTAAAAAAAAAGTCTAGAGTCCAGTTTCCACCTCTTACACCTTTACAATTTTTATGCCAAAGACAAAAGAATTCAAAGTGTACGTACTTTCACTTTCTCCTTCTCTTGCCTTCTAAGCAGAGCAGATTCTAAGCATGAGCATTTTGTGGTGGAGAGAGTTGTGAGCCTGGTAGAAACAGAAGCTCAGGGTCAGTGGGTCTCTCTAAGAAAAGGATGCACAACTCTTCAGATCAAAAAGACCCAGAAGGGGGGCTTGGCTGAGACAGGCCAAGCCATGCTTCTTTTTTTTTTCTTTTTTTAAGATTTTATTTATTTATTTGACAGAGAGAGAGAGAAAGACAGCAAGAAAGGGAACACAAGCAGGGGGAGTGGGAGAGGGAGCAGGCTTCCGGCCCAGCAGGGAGCCCGATGTGGGGCTCAATCCCAGGACCCTGGGATCATGACCTGAGCCGAAGGCAGACACTTAATGACTGAGTCACCTAGACGTCCCCTGGCCACACTTCTAACACATCCTCCCTCTACCCACGCTTCAGTGGACAGACTAAATCCCAGAGATCTGCTACGTCCAGGAGCAGGGAAGAGGATCCTGCAAGGGAGGAAACGGGGACATTTGTCAAACACTCTTGTCACAGAGAGGCTGGGACTGGGATGGGGGAAGAGACAGGGACAGAAAGTCTTAGAAAGTTGTGCTGCTTAATATGCGAGAACCGCCCCCCCCCCCCCCCATTCCTTAAGAAAGTTCTAGTAACAATAAACACGGCTTTTCAAGGCTTTGGGAATTCAGTTTGTATTTCCACAGAGTGCAGTTCCATGGGGACACCAGTTCAGAGATGAAGTCAGAACTCCCCACTCCACTTGGGACAGATATAAGGTATACCTTGCAATCGACATGCACATTAATATGGAATTGGCCCCCCACTCCACCTCCAAAACTCTTGTTACATTGAGATCTGTCTGACAATTGACAGCATCTTAGAATCAAGGGAATACATTTAGAGTTCTCTTAAAATATGCTCAGTCAAAATTGATGGGACATGTTTTATCTTAATGTAAAGCATTCTTTTTTAGGGAAGCAGATACATCAAGGCAGGCGCCTTTGTAGCAGCCCCCCGCAGAGAAGGGAGTGGAAAGAAGGGGTGTCCATTGAGCTCTCACGCCATGCCAGGCTCAGGACCAGGACCCCGGGGCATGGGTCTCCCTGGGGTGTCACAGAGCAGTCAGGCAACTCATGAATGACCAAATATACAGAGAAGGGGTCTGGGGCTCAGAGAGGGGTAGGGCCTGGCCAAGGTCCTGTGGTCAGGACCGCGCAGTGGGGTCCTCACCCTTGTGTGTCTGCAGCAAGGTTTCTCAGCTGGGACACTGTTGACACGGGACCGGGGAATCCTCCGTGGTGGGGGCTGTCCAGGACACTGCAGGATGTTTAAAAGCACCCCTCGCGGGCACCTGGGTGGCTCAGTCGGTTAAGCGGCTGCCTTCGGCTCGGGTCATGATCCCAGAGTCCTGGGATCGAGCCCCACGTCGGGGTCCCTGCTCAGTGGAGAGCCTGCTTCTCCCTCTCCCTCTGCCTGCCTCTCTGCCTACTTGTGCTCTCTCTCTCTCTCTGTCAAATAAATAAATAAAATCTTTAAAAAAAAAAAAAAAGCACCCCTCGCCTCCACCCATTAGCCACAGGGAGCACCCTGCCTCCAGTTTTAACAACCCAAATGGCTCCAGATATTGAGAAATGTCTCCTGGGAAGGAGGAGCAAAATCTCCCTGGCTGAGAACCACGGGTCTACGTGAAGTACGGAAGACAATGAGGGAGGTCACTCTGGGGTTCTGAGCCCGTCACCCCAAAATGTGTCCTCCCCCTGTCCTGGGCGCAGGCTTCTGGAATGCAGGAGGTGCCCCCAGCCAGCCAGTTCGGTGGCACACCTTTGCCCCGCCCCAGCATCCAGCATGGTGCTTTGGAGAGCAGAGTACCCTAATAAACTTAAAAAAAAAAAAAAAAGAATAGAAAACCAACCCTCCCTAACTGGAAGCTCCCAAAATTATAAACACATTAGCAAAGAGAAGGAAGTGTGACTGATCGTAGTTGAGGCCATAATTATAATAATCTCCGAGTTTCGTGGGGCGGCTTAACAAAGTACGGAGTAGCTGTGACAATGGACATCTGTTGTCTCACGGTTCTGGAGGCCAGAAGTTCAAGAGCAAGGTGCTGGCAGGGCTGCGCTCACTCCTGAAGGTGCTAGGAAGGATCTAGGGAAGGATTCCAGGCCTCCCTCGCGGCAGCTTCCCATGATTCCTTGCTCGTGGCAACGTCACTCCTGCCTTCACGTGGCATTCTTCCTGTGGCCAAACTCCCCCTTTTCATAAGGACACGGGTCATATTGGATTAGGCTCCCACCCTACCTGAGTGTGAATTACATGCAACAGCTCTGTTTCCGGATAAGGTCACATTTGGGGTCCTGGGGGTTAGAACTTAAACAGGTGAATTTGGGTAAGGACCTCAGTACAACCCAGGACAGATGACCACTGCTGGAGGCTATGTGGGCACACAGAACTGGCTGCCCCCGTAACCTCTCATTTCACCCCCAGGGCCCCCCACGTTTGTAACTATGACTTCCCTTTACCAAGGGCTTACTGAGCTGAGTAAACCGAGTCTCAGTGAGGAGGAGTTATTTGATCAAGGGGTTCTACGTTACTCAAGGGCAAGGAGTCTGTGCCTCCCCATGCCTCAGTTTCCCCATGTGTAAAAGGGAGATGACAATAAGTAACTACTACATTTGTAGGGCTGTTGATGGGATTGAATGAACTAAGACTTGCCACGCCCTGAGGTCTATATCGGTCCGTGGTAATTACTTATCACATAACAAATACATGGATGTCCCTGAGCAAGGGGTCCACTGGGGAAGGCCACAGCAATGCTAATGGCCGGGCGGCACCCTGGCAGCTAATAGACCTGATGGGGTCAGCCAGTGCATTTGGTTTAATCCCTAGTAGCACCCTGACATTTAAAAATTGGAAGGCTTCACACAAGAATGTAGATTCCCGGTTTTGTTTGAAAAATCAGGGGATCTGGCCTGTTCCCACTCCCCGTCTGCCCACCGGCTGCCTCTGAGCACATGGGCCCTGCTGGGTGCTAACCGGTCAGGGGGTTTGTGCAGCAACTTCCTGTCTCTTAGAAAATATTCATGGTCTCCGGACTGGGAAATAGTCTCTGGGTTCAGAAGGGCCACCCCATCCTGGCTCGGGGCTGGGCGGTCCCGGGGGAGCCCGGCTCAACCATCAGCCCCAGGTAAACCCCGCACCCTGGGGCCCCAGGGGGCCCTTCCAGCAAGCTCTCTTTTGAGTTTTCCCAGGCTCTCTCTGCTCTCAGTTTACATTTGCTTGATTTTATCTCCTCATGACAGCAAAATGTGCAAAAGCATTTGGAGAATTGAAACCAAATGTGCGGGGAGAGTCCTGCTCCCCTCGCAAAGGCATGAAGGGTCTCAGGGTTGCCACCAGTGGCGGCCCCGGGGGCGGTGGGTGCCGGCGGCACCAGGCATGGCCCCGGGTACTGATGATGGAGGGGGGAGCCGGGATCCAGGCATTTTCCAGCTCCACGGACATTTCAAGATGACACTACAGTCTCAGCATGTTTGAAAGGGGGAAAAACGAGACCCAGAGAGAAGATGAGACTTGTCCCATGTCCCTCAAAGTGGCAGAGGAAAGAGCCCCATGGGATTTGATCCACTTCCTATAGACTTCTTCCTGCTTGCCATGAGATTGGGATTTCTTTCAGATACTTTCTTTTAATCCATGTTTACTTTGAGGGCAGACATATCCATGTTAAAACTCCAGCTCTGCTCCCAAAGATCCTGAAAAGATTCTTTTCACCATCCCGAGCACGGGTTTCTCCGGCTGTGAAATGGGATGCATAAAACCACCCTAAGAAGGTCTTCATACTTTCAGGATGGATACATTTGGCTGTGAGCAACAGAGCTGAGTCCTAGATGCGGAGCAGAACGCTTGCCACAGGAGCTTCTGTACCATCCAGCAAACATTTATTGAGCACCTACTACACTGTCCTAGACCCTGAGCATCTGGGCATTGTCCTATGTCCTACCGTCATGCAATCAAGGAACATGAGTTGTGTGCCTACGTGGGCAAAGTACTAGGTGGAGACAGTGAAAGCCAGGAGGCCAGATGGGGTGGGGGAAGCAAGGTAGAGCAGGTGAGCTCTTGGACTAAGCGAAAAAAAATGTCTTGACCAGGGGTGACTTTGCTCCCTCCTCTCTGGGGACATTTGGCAATATCCAGAGACATTTTTGGTTGCCAAATTGTGGGGAGAGCATTACAGCTGGCATCTAGAAGCCAGGGAAGTGCTAAATATCTTACAACGCCCAGGACAGCCCCCACTACAGAGAATTATCCAGCCCTAACGTCCCTAACACTGGAGGTGAGAAATCCCTTCTGGGTAAATAGCACTGGGCTTGCGGACAAGGAGACAGGCTTGAGAGGTAACTGCTATTGAAGTGAATGAGACCCGGGCTTTGGGGGGCTCTCTGCATTTGACTTGCACTGTATCATGTTCACTTGGCTTGCTTGCTTCTTCTCCGTCCTCATGTTCCTTTCTTGATAGAGAATACCAGCTGGAGGAGCAGTGGGAACAAAGCCCCAAGACCCTCCCATCTGTCCTCTTGCTGCAGTGAGTTCAGGGCTGGAGGGGAACAGACAGCAGCAAATGCTTTTAAGAGTCAAACTCAGGGGTGCTTGGGTGGCTCAGTCGTTAAGCGTCTGCCTTCGGCTCAGGTCATGATCCTGGGGTCCTGGGATCGAGCCCCACATCGGGCTCCCTGCTCAGTTGGTAACCTACTTCTCCCTCCCCCCTCTACCTGCTCCCCCTGTTTGTGTTCCCTCTCTCGCTGTCAAATAAATAAATAAAATCTTAAAAAAAAAAATAAGAGTCAAACTCAGGCCCTGTTTTTCAGGTTAAAAAAATGGGGAGGTAGGCAGTTGAGAACTTATTGAATAACCTCCTGATCTTTCTGTTTCCATGACAGGGAGCTTATGTTTCTCTGGAGATGAATGTGTGTGCCTTTGCTAAGGGAAAGGGGAAAAAATGTCCTGAAACTATATTCCTGGAAACTTTCTTATTAATTCCCCAAAAGACATGAACCCAAGCAACCACTAAATACCCAGACCAGAACTAAGAAAATTCAGTAAGTGGCTTTTAAGAAAATAAAAATAAATCGGAAAAACCCCAAACAGGAAATACACCCATTCGGTGGAGCATTTTGGTAGATGGGATCTTGGTCTGGAACCAGAAAGCAAGACTTGGCCCCTGCCTTGCGGTTACTTATGATATCTGCATCCAGACACATAGCGGCATTCATCACTCCACATTGACTTGGTTCCATAGAGTCCTGGGGCCCAGAAAGAAAACTGGTGATACAGGACAGAAGTGACCAGTCCCTATCCTCATGGAGCATTTATTCATCTGTCATTTGACAGACATTGCACACTTTTTCCCTCACTTACAACTTTCTGGAATTCTCTTGCTTGCTCATCTGCTTGCTTGAGTCATTTATGTTTCCTGTTTGTGGAAGGCAGATTCCAAGATGGCCCCCAATGGTCCCCATGCCCTGGCACTCAGGCCCTGTGTAAGGGCCTCCCTGTGAGTGTGGGTTGGCTTAGTGACACACTTCCAGCCAACAGCAAAGGTGATGGGATGTCACCTCCATGATTAGGTTATAAAAATTGTGACTTCCATCTCCCTCATGGACTCTCTCTATGGCTTTCTCACCTTGCACACTTTGAGGGAACCAGCTGCCATGATGGGGAGACCAACAGGGCAAGGAACTGAGAGCCGTTTCCAGCCAACACCCAGAAAGAATCTGATGAGCTCAGCCCAACAACCCACGTAGGACTGAATCCTGCCAACAACTGCTGAGTGAGTTTGGAAGGGGATCCTTCCCCAGTAGAGTGTTCGGATGAGATTTCGTCCCTGGCCGACACCTTGATTTATGCCTTCTTAGGCAATGCTCCTTCCTGTGCAGCTGTCCCCTCTGCCTGGAAGGCACCCACCACCTGACTCAACCTTCATGTCCTTAGTGGAGCCCTCCCCAAGTTCCCCACCTGGCTCAAATCCCCCTCTTAGAGGACTGCATGCACCTCTTACCGACCGTGCCCCATCGATGCATGTACAGTGTTGTTGCACATGTGGTCCATCAGGATTTATTTCCCACCAGGTGGTACCTTCCATGAGGGATGAGATGGGGTCAGTGTATACCCAACAATTAGCACAGAGTAAAATACATGATAGGTACCCAATAATTTCTTTTTGCTGGAAGATCAAATGAATCAAACAATATGCAAGAAATAAAAATTATAATAAAACATAAAAAAGTCTTCACAGTCCCTGGGTGTCAGGAGAGCTGGTGAAATGGTGCTCAAGTGGGAGCAAGGGCAGAAAGGTTTGCTGTAGCCTTGAGTAAGCCCCAGGAAGTATTAGCTGCAGCTCTAGACAGAAGCCAGCTGAGTGCTCTCTGCATGCTCGCTGTGCCCACAGTCAAGGAGGATTACCTCTCTGGCACCCACTCAAAGCTCCCTGCAAGTCTGGACTCTACCCCCTTGACAGCCTGAAAACAACACCCGGCTTTAGCCTTGGAAAAAGATAGGGAGACCTGACTGTCTATTTTTTTTTTTTTAAAGATTTTTATTTATTTATTTATTCATTAGAGACAGAGAGGCAGAGGGAGAAGCAGGCTCCCAAGGAGCAGGGAGCCCGATGCGGGACTCGATCCCAGGACCTTGAGATCATGACCTGAGCCGAAGGCAGACACTTAACCATCTGAGCCACCCAGGCGCCCCGACCTGACTGTCTATTAACCCTCCTTTGGGAAAAGGTGAAAGCAGGTTCAGAAGGTCCAGAAACCAGGCTCTGGAGCTATGTTTTTCAATATTGACACTCTTGATGTTGGAGTCTGGATCATTTTCTGCTGTGGGGGCCATCCTGTGCATTATGGGATGCTTAGCAGCATCCCTGGTCTCTATCCACTGGATGTCAGTAGCATCTGCCAAGCCACGAGTTAAAAATGCCTCCAGACATTTCCAAATGTCCAAATTTTTTCTGGGGGGCAAATTATCCCCGATTGAGAAAAAGTGCTCTGGTGGGTCATTCATGCATTCATTCCTGAATTCCCACTGTGTGCCAGGCTCTGAGGATGCCTCAGGGACAAGACATGGTGACCCCTTTCCTCCTGGATCTTACAGTGGAGTGGGGGAGACAGGAGGAGAACTGAGAGGCCCGGATGAATATAGGACTAGGTGATGCTAGGAGATGGGTCGACATGTACCAGCTCCAGAGAAGGGACCCACTGCTCTCCTGAGGGCCTGGCATACCGTAGGTACCCAATAAGCACACATTGCATGAATGACCATCTGAAATAACTAATTATTAGCTGTCAAGGGTGGTGACTTTAGATAGAGTGGTTGGATATGTGCCCTCGGGGAGGTGGCATTATGGCTGGTGACTAAACAGCTAGAAGGAGCACTGTGGGGAGACGGTGGGGGGGTGGGTTGGGTTGGGGGAGAGGTCCAGGCTGAAGAAGCAGCAAGTGTTTTGTTCCAGGGCTGGAAAGGGCTTGGTTTGTTCAAGGAACTTACTTGGAATGTTCCTGTTCCTCATTCACTTGGTTAATTGTGACCTGCATTCAGAGTTCCTCTCAGACCTTGCTTCTTCTGAGCCTGCCAGCCTGGAGGTGACTTGGGCATGCCCCCCACAGTGCTCTGTCTTTCCCAATGGCCCTGAGCATGTTCCAAGCCATTGGCTGTGTCTCAGTGGATGGTGAGGTAGCTGGAGCTGGAGGACCAGAGGCCGGCCCTGTCTGTTTCTGTTCACCACTGGGCCCCAGCTTCAGAACTGTGCCTGTCATGCTCGGCATGCATGGTGAAAGGAAGGAAGGAAGGAAGGAAGGAAGGAAGGAAGGAAGGAAGGAAGGAAGGAAGGAAGGAAGGAAGAAAGAAAGAAAGACAGGAAGACAGGAAGGAAGGAAGAGAGAGAGAGGAAAGAAGGAAGGAAGGAAGAGAAAGAAAGAAAGAAAGAAAGAAAGAAAGAAAGAAAGAAAGAAAGAAAGAAAGAAAGAAAGAAAGAAAGAAAGAAAGGAAGAAAGGAAGAAAGGAAGAAAGGAAGGAAGGAAGGAAGAGAGAAAGGAAGGAAGGAAGGAAGTTAGGAAGGAAGGAAGGATTGGAAAGCACAAAGGTAAAAGTAGAGCTTCTGAGAACTAGGAAATCCCACAAAAGTTGAGTGTGGGCACAGAATAAGCCTCTTGGCCTTCCTAACTCAACAACCTGGGCCCCATTCACCCACTTGCACACAAGTCCTGGCCCCACTTCACTGGCAGATACTAAGAGCTGAAATTATTTTCTAGAAGAAGGCAAGAAGTCGATGTCATCCTACCAATAGGAAAGATTCAGAGAATAAGCTTTCAGTTGCCATGGCAACATTAAGTGTCAGAGCTCTGTCTGTAGACTCTAGTAGTGTGGTGTGTGTGGGTGTGGGTGTGGTGCGCACTCACAAGCGCATAAGTTTGGGGGCAGGGGACTAGCACTGGAGTTCAGACAAACACTGAGACATTGAGAAGGGATGTGAGCTAAGTCTACTGGATCTTGACCGCTGGCTGTCAAAGGGTGAACTTGAACATGTTTCCCAAACCCCAAAGTACTAAATCTCAGGGGACTGGTTTGAGGGCAAATATGTGCCTTTCAAGCAACAATCTTACAAAAAACAACCTTCAAGAAGGGCTCAAAATAGAAGTTAATACTTCCAGCCTGGGAAGGCAGCAGTAAGGCAGAAAAGAAACATGCAGATGAGATTTTAAGTCCCTGGTTCTATCTCGTACTATCAATTTGGCTTTCAGCAAGTGACTCAAGTCCTCCAAACCTTTGTTTCTACATGTGTAAAATGGGGAATAATTATAATACCTCCTCTCCTAGAGTAAGAGGGATGGGGTGGGGCAAAGTGCAGGGCAGGGAACAGCACGTGCAAAGGCCCTGTGGGGGCTAGAGAAGAGTTCTCGTGCAGGGAGGCCAGTGAGCCAGGCGAGCGAGGAAGAGTAGTGTGAGATTCGCTGGAGGGCTTGGCAGGAACTGGATGGTGAAGGGCATGAGGCGCATGATGGTGGAGGATGTTGGAGGTAGTCTGCCTCCTAAGAACACAGATCGCAAAGTATGGACCCAGGACCAGCATCTTGGGACTTATTCAAAATGCAAATTCTCGGGTCCCACCCCCGCAGACCTACTGAATAGGCAACTGGCACTGGGACCCGCCGCCAACATTTTCATAAGCCCCTGTAGGGCATCTGATGCTCACTCAGAGTTTGCAAACCATTGCTAAGAGTGAGAGGAAATGGCTAGTATTGAAGCCAGACCTTGAGAGGGTCAAGATTCCATCTTGGAAGTCTCTCTTTTAGAGAGGTGTGCATTACTTTCACTCAAAAAAAGAAAATGGTAGGGTTGTAGATAGAATACAGGATAGGATGCCAGTTAAATTTGAATTTCAGATAAAACAACAAATACTTTTTTAGATAAGTATGTATTGTGTTTTATCCTGCAATCCTACCACAACCACCGAATTCAGACCTCCTGGAGCCCAGCCAGGCTGGTTGGGTAATGACTAGTTTCCTTGGAATGTTCTGGAAGCTGGGAGTCATCTTTGAGATGTGCCCATTGATACGATTACTCAGTGTACCATCACTTCCAGGGGAATGGTCTCAGCTTCTACAAAGTGACTCATACTGAACTGATTTATTTCAGGAAAAAAAAAAATCACTGACTGATTGTTTATTCCTAGGTTGCGTTTCAGCCAGCTACTGTGTTGCAATACTTGATTTATAGCTTTTTTGCTCAGCCAACCCCAAGCCAGGAGAGGAGGCGTGTTCCATCCCCTTCTCCTGCTGAGCCCTCGTCACCTGCCAGGAACACCTGTGAGGTTGTTAACACAGCCCTTGTTTAAGAGAGGCAGGGGGACCTCAAGGCAGCTTTGGCTGTCTTGGCAGAGCCACCCAGGGCACTGGGCACGTGCACTCCTTCTCTGTGATCTTTCTTTCCCGCTCATCGGCCAAGCTAAATACACTGTGCACCCCTGGCCTCCTCACATCAGAGTTTTTACCTGGTTTCCAGGTAAATGTCTCCCTGGGGGCTCTCCTTCAACCCCGTGCTCCCCTCTGACTTGCCAGATTCCATAAAGGTTCAGAAGAGCATAGACTGACTTCTGAATATCGACTCCACCATGTCCTGGCTGGGGGAGCTTACATTGGTTCCTTTAAACCCTCTGAGCCTCAGTTTCCCATTCTGTAAAGTGGGGATGAGAAGAAGACTAGGCCCTTTATTGGAATTTTGTTGTGAGATATGACTAAGGCAATGCTGGTCTTGGGCATCTTTGGTACAGCAGTGCATCAGGGGCCTGGAGGTGACCTTCTGTGGGGGTGCGTCAGAGTCAAGCTCCCAGATGAAGACCAGTGAGGGGAAACGGGCTCTGGGAAAGTGTTCGTAGAATACTAGGACACCTTGAAAATTATTGCAGCTTGTTCCGGTTTCAAACTATAGGAGGGGGAGGTAAAAAAAGGGACGCCTCTTCGGCAAGAAATGAATAAAGTCTTGTTTCTGTGCTTTTGAAGATCTGAGAAGGTTAAATCATTTCTTCTAGTTGCCATTTCTTTGTATGTGCTTTGCATTTTAATATCTTTCAGGAGCTTGGGGTTGTGAACGTGGCCATGAAGTCAATCCATGGGTCCTGCCATTTTCCTCCGCTAATTTCTTCCCTCTCTGAAGCTGTGTTGCTTTAATGTTACTTCATGTCACGTAAATTCTCTTCTTTCCCCAGAAAATAAAATGAATCATACAACTACACTTTACAAGAATAGTAGGTTCATGTTGGAAGTTAAGGGCAATAAAAAGAGAAAGGAAAACACAGATCCTGACCACTTGAAGGGATACTCCCCCTCTTAAAATAACATTTTTGTTCCTGATTATTATCTGAAGTTAAATGTTATTAAAGTAGAACATTTGGAAAATAAAGATATAAAAAAGAAAATAAAAATTGCACTACCCAGAGATAGTTGCTATTCACATTTCAGGAACTTTCCTCACCTTCTCTTAACACACACACGTCATTTCAGGATCTTTCCTTACCTTCTCTAACACACACACATCTACACGTCTAAGATGTAATTATATGAACTCCTTGCATTATTTACAATTTAGAACACAGTTTCTAATCTTTTCATTTCAAGCCATGAGCCTGTTCCCATGTCAGTTTGTTCGCCTGGAAAATAATTACTTCTGTGGTTGCACAATGCCCCATTCCTTCCTGTGGTTTTGCTTCAATTTAACCATCCCCCATTGTTGGGCATGTAGGTTGTTTCTAGTTTTCCCCATTGTGTCCTGCTTACTCAGTGTATTTGTCGGCTACTCGGTGCCCACATTCCGACTGTGGCCTAAGGACAGATTTTCCAGATGTCTGAGTCTTCAGAGAATGCAACTATCTTAAAGTTAAAATGCATTAAATATGAAACTTCTTCTAATATTATGTCGATGCAAGTCGAGCTAGTTGGAATTCCCGGGGTGGAGTAGGGTAGGGTGTAAAGGAGACGACGTTAGGAATCCCTCTCTTAAATCCAATAATTTATGGTACTGTAGGCATGGCTGGAAACCCTACAGCTCCACCTGAAACATCTGTGCATGTTTCGCAGTTGCCAACACAAACAATGGTGCCATGAAAGCACAATGCTCCCTGTCAATGCCTAATACGGAAACAAGACAGCACCACGTTGCTGGGACATTTTTCTGGGGACATCAGACTCTGTTCCCAGACAGACGCAATTTTCTCGCCATTGCAGAACATCCTCCTGGATTGTCCTCACCACGCTTGGTCTACCCAGGTGTCTACCCCTCCCGACAGGAGCCATAAGCTCGGCCCCAGCCCAGTGGCAGCAGTCCCGGGATTTCACCCACTTGCAATTTGGAATGGGTTGAGTGGCTGATTTTTATCTCGCACGAATAATGCAAGGTTCCCTGGGATGAAAGGGAATTGCAGGGATGGGACTCCAGACTGGGAGGGGGGTGTGGTCGTGCCCTGGCACGCAGCGCCCTGCCCGCCCTGCCCGCCCTTCCCGAGACCCCCAGCTCAGAGCACCTGCGCCTTTCCAAAGACTCCTTACTCAGCAGACACTGTTCCCAAGCCGGATTCCACCTTCATTCCCATCCCTGAGAAAACCCCAGGTCCTACTGTGTGACCTTGGGTAAGTCACCTAACCTCTGATAATTCACACTACCTACCTTAGAGGGTTGATGTGAGGAGTAAGCGGGCTAATGTGTATAAAGCACTTGTAACAGGCCTGCCACGGAGTCATGATTTTTGCCATGAAACTGTGAGCTCGATGCTGCAGGCACTTGGGTGTTCACTCCAGCATCCCCAGGGCCTCCATAAGTAGGCGCTGACTGCATGCACACTGCTCACCAGAACCCACACTCTGAACAGAGTGCCCGGCACACCCTCAACGTTCCATTCATCGCTTTTGAACCCAGGAACGCACGCTGCTTCAGCTCGGGGACAGATACCTGGATCTCTGTTAAAGAGCGAAGACAAGCTGATGGTTGTGATATCCTGAAAGAAAGCCTGAGCGTATTCGTTCAAACCACCTTGGCAAAGACACTTGCTTCCATCTTTGAGCACTTACCACATGCCAGGCCTTGTGCTAGGACACCAAAACCTAACCTCTGTTCTCTAGGACAGCTCTTTCCCTTCTTGGCAACAAGCACCTACAGAAAATGATGATATTTAGATGGCGCACCAAGGTCAACCAGACAGCCTTGAGGGCATCTGCACAGAGCCGGGTCGGGGGGAAAATGTGTTACATTTAAATACTCTGTAATTATGATGAGGAGGATAAAGTACAAAGGATTATGGGGTATACTACTGAATTTTGTTCAGAATTTCCAAATAAAACCTTGTCACCTTAAAAAAGAAAAACAAAACCTTGAAATTGCTTCTGTAAATGCACCTAGCTTATGTCAGCTTTTATGCTTGGCATGGCAACACATGATCTTCGAGCGAGAATTTTGCCAGGGATATCTTCAAGTTCTTCACTGCCACTATCTATATAAGAAACTCTGCATAAGGGGCACCTGGGTGGCTCAGTCGTTAAGCGTCTGCCTTCGGCTCAGGTCATGATCCCAGGGTCCTGGGATCGAGCCCCGCATCGGGCTCCCTGCTCCGTGGGAAGCCTGCTTCTCCCACTCCCTCTCCCACTCCCCCTGCTTGTGTTCCCTCTCTCGCTGTGTCTCTCTCTATCAAATAAATAAATAGAATTAAAAAAAAAAGAAACTCTGAATAAATAAGGAAGAAAATGTTTAAAATCCATTTAAAAACAACACTCAAAAGAGGAAGGAAAAACAAGGAGTGAAGTCTCATTTGAAGAATCCAAAGGTGTTTTTAAAATGACATATGTAATCTTGCAGTGTCTCCAGATCAAAGGGAAGAATTCCCCACTCTGTTGGGCTTGCCCCTACCACGCATTTCAACGTCACGTTCAGTCTCCAGTTTTCAGAACCACTGTGTCCTGCCACAAGCTTGCGGGTGTCGCTGGTGTGATAGGCCAATCTGGCTGAAAATAAGCCCAAGTTGGGACTCCAGCCTGCCCAGCGCTTGTCCGCCTGGACTCCGCCCCTGGCTTCATGCCATGCCGTATTCTACTTACTTAACAAGTAAGTGAAAAGATAGCGTGCCAGGTGACCAGTTCTGTGTTAGAAACAAAGCATGACCCAAGGGTAAGAAGTCCCGAGCTTAGCTGGCTACTTTATTATTTTTTTTCTTTCTTTTTTTTTTTTTTTTTAAGATTTTATTTATTTATTTGAGAGAGAGAGAGAGAGCACATGAGACGGGGGGAGGGTCAGAGGGAGAAGCAGGCTCCCCGCCGAGCAGGGAGCCCGACGCGGGACTCGATCCCGGGACTCCAGGATCATGACCTGAGCCGAAGGCAGTTGCTTAACCAACTGAGCCACCCGGGTGCCCAGGTGGCTACTTTAAATAAGGTTGCCCAGGGCCGGTCTCACTCAGAAAGGGGCATTTGAGTAATGACTGGAAGGAGCCGAGGGTGGAGTCAGGCGGGTGGTGGGAGTAGGGCATGCCAGGCAGAGGAAAGAGCCCATGCAAAGGTGCAGAGGTGAGGGTGGGCCAGGGTAGCTGCCATGCCATGAGGGGCATGGGGAGGGAGGGCAGGGGGTGGGAGACGGAAGGTCAGAGTCTCTCTTCTTTGTGGTGCTTCTCAACTGGGGGGAGGTTTTACCCCTTAGGGGACATTTGAAAATGTCTGGAGACATTTTTGGTCATCACATCTGGGGGAGGGGTGCTATTGGTGTCTAGACGGTAGAGCCCAGGGACGCCAAATACCCTACAAGGCACAGGACAGCCCCACAGCAGAGAATGACCTGGCCCCAAGTGTCAGTGATGCAGAAGCGAAGAGTGTCTGCTCCAGGGCTTTATAAGTCATTACACTGATCTTGGCTGTCACCCTGAGCAGGAAGGACTCCACTGCAGTGACAGACCCGATGGGTCTCAGCAGCGCCCCCTGGCCGCTGTGGTGGGTAGCGGTGGAAGGAACTCCCAGGTGCTGACGGAGGGCCCAGGTGAGAAGCTGGTGGCCTGGGAGAGGTGACGGTGGATCAGAGTCCCTCCCTACCTGTGATCTCATCTTCTCACCCAGTAACTCCACACCTGAGGAGCCACACTAAAGAAACAGCCAGGGGGGGAAAAAAAAAGATTTAAAAGGGGTTGGGGGAGGTTCAGATAAAAATGCCAGAATTTTAATTTAAAGAAAAAAAATCACGCATCGGGAGCTCCATCCACCTCCAACAAGAAGGGCGCAGCTGGGTAGAGCTGAGGTGTGAAGCCAGCGAGGGGACAGCCTGCTGCCTGCTGTGTCCCTGTGCCTAGAAAGGGGCTCTATCTCTGTGTGTCACCTGGCTGTTCAGAGAGGACCCCACGCGGCTGTGGGCTCCCTGCAGGTTCCCCCGGGGGGGTTTGGGGGACGGGCCTGTGCGTGGAAGCTGGAGGGACACACAGATGATGAAGACAGTGTTGCATGAAGGATTTTCTTTGTTTTGACATTCTCTCACCTTGTGAGAACATCCAGACCATACGTACTCATGGGGGGAGAGAAAGGAGGGGAGGCAGGGAGCAGCTGAGGCCCCCAGAAAGCAGGCCAGCCTCCGGGGAGGGCAAGGGGCTCATGGAGCCCAATCCAGGTGGGCGGGGGTGTGGGCAGGGATCCCCTGAAGGCCTGGTCCCTGGAGTTTCAGGGTCTCCTCCCCTCCTCTCCCCCCTGGCCCCCCCACACCACTTTCCAAACCATAGTGGTGTAATTACAGTCAGCAATTTCGTTGTGGGGCTCCTGGGGAACAAGTGGGTACAAGAGCTCCCGATCTGGCCTGCCTCTGGACAGGCGGGAGGTGTTTCCAATAAACGTCGGCATTTTTAATGAGTCCTTTACAACTGCTAAATGATTAAGCGAAAGATTGACAAGAGTAACTGGTAGCCCCAAATCTTGGCAGCAAATGAGAAGAGCGGGGTCCCACCCTGCCGTCCCCTTGGGCGCTCCTGTAAATTATGGCAGCAAACTCCAAGGGAGAGCGGGTGGGGTACACCATGTGTGCTGTTTAATTAATAAACTAATAAGCACCATGCATTTCATAGTTCCCTGGGAAACCTAGTTTTCCTTTTCTTCAAGTCTGACGAAGATCTGTGTCGAGAACAACTTCGCCTTCAGGCTGGAGTGGAATATGGGAGACGGGGACACTGCCCGCCTGTTGGTGTGGGGGGGGCAGGCTTGTTCTGCGGGGGCCTCCAGGCAGAGCAGTATAATACAGGATGCCAGGTAAATCTGTATTTCAGATAAACAACAAAATTTTATATATATATCCACATATATAATATATATGTGGATATATATATATGGATGTCCCAAATAGTACATAGGGACACACTTATACTAAGAAATTATTCATTGTTTGTTTGAAATTTGAATTTCACAGGGTATCCGGTATTTTACCTGGCAATCCTGTTTCCAGTTAAAGACCTATTTGAAAAAAAAAGAAAAAAAAATTTCTTTTTCCTGGGAGACAATCCAAAAAAAGGTCACTGCTTTCTCATTGTGACCTTCCAGGGTGTGGAGCACCCATGCCCACCCTGGGGCAGGCAAAATATCCCACAGTTGCTAAGAAGGGGGCTTTGGAGCCTGGATTCGAATCCTGACTCTGCCTAGCTGTGTGAGCTTGGGCAGTGGATTTAACCTTTGTGAACCTCAGTTTCCCCCTGTGTAAAATAGGCATGATAATAGGACCTGTTCCCTAAGGGTGTTTTGAAAATGTCATGACATATGTCATCCAAAGCACTCAGCACAGGGTCTGGTCCTCAGCAACCCCCCCAAACCCACCTGAATGAGTATCATTTTGTCTGTGACATTTCATTCTTTATGCAACCCATACCCGAATCCTTTAATGGCCTTTGCGTTCAAAGGACAAGATTAGAATGCCTGTGTTGGAAGAAAATATGGCCCCAGGGATATGGCTTAACCCTAAAAGTATGGGACCGTTGGCTCTCAAATTCAGGGAGGGTTGACTCAGAAGGTCACAGTTCAACAAGGATCGTCCCCATCACACACTCCTTTTGAGCAGTTTCCAACGACATGGGGCCTACGGTAGAGCTGCCTTGGTAGAGTCGCTCATGAGCCTGAGAACAGGTGACAGGTAATCCTGACCCACTCCATTGCGGGCCACCTATCAGGACATGGGGGACTGATTCCATTTGGCAACAAGTCCAGTCTCCTGACTTTTGAATTCCCCGCAACGCTGAGCACCAGGCCAGGTTGGAGGTAGAATCCCAAACTCTGCCCTCCAGGAGCTGATGAGGTTGGAGGAGATATAAGCATGAATGGGAATAACAGGAAATCAGGAGCAGGGAAGGAACTACCATTACTTTTTTTTTTCATTGAGCAGCTATTTGTTGCCAAGTGTCATTTGCATAGGACAGGACATTTAATGCAGCCCTCGGGATCACCCCAGGAGGTGTCTGTGGAGGGGACCAAGGCTCAAGAGGAGAAGGAAGTTGCCCAAAACAACACAACTGGTAAGGAGGGAGCTGGGACTCCAACCTGGATTTGAGAGAACTTGATGGATCAAAGCAAAATTCAGGTCTAGGAGAAAAGGAGGTGTGGAGATGGAGGGCAGGAATCGCTCCAGCTTCAAACCCTCAGGGGAAACTCTAATCATCTACAGAAAAGAAGCTAAGCTGAACAATTCAGGAGGGCTGTCGTGAGACACAGGTGGCTATTTGAATCTAATGTAGTTAAAATTCAGATACAATTTAAAATTCCATTCCTCGGTGACACTGGCCACATTTCAAGAGCTCACAATTACATGTAGCCCATGGCTACCAGACCAGACCAGCAAATGCAGAATGTTTCCATCATCACAGAAAGTTCTGTTGGACAGCGGACAGCACTGCTCAAAGAGACTAAGTAAGAAGAAATTTCTGCTCCCTGGTGGGGGAGGGCCTGCCAAGGCCAGGTGTAACAACAGGGAGGGGACGGTGGCGAACGGGAGGATCCGTGCCCTGTCTCCAGGAGGCATCTGCCACTCCGCTCTAGCTGATTGATGGAACCGGGCCTATTGGTCCCAGTTTCTGGTTTTCTTTTAAGGAGCATCAAGAAATCTAGATTGTAGAGTGTCACCCCTAATTTTTAAATGTTGAATTTATAACTGTTTAAAATTTTTTTTAACTATGTGAGTGGCAAATAAAATTGGCATGTTTTGACCAAGAAGAGGCTGTTAAGTTTTTCTTCTCTGATTATAGACAAGAAAATATAATAACCCCATCACAGGAGATGATCTGATGAAATTGTTGTATCAGTTATTAAGGGGGAGGGGAGGAGTGAACCACACATAATCAAATCCACCAGGGTTGGGGGATGTTTCCGACTTCGGGGGCCTGTGGCGGCAGCCGAGTAGGGTTCTCAGGGCTGCCTTGGAGAACTGGGTGCCCAAGCTCCACAATGTGGTGAGCGGGGCGCCTCAGCCCTCCTTGGATGTTGCAAGCACCAGGGTTTCAAAGTCTCCCGGCCTCCCAGATGTGCTGGGTCCCAGCCATGCAGAGGGTGGGGTGGGGGGGTGTCGCGAGGCATCCCTGTGTGCAAGCCTCAGGGGAAGGCAAAACCCCATCAAGTCCAAGCCTGCCTTCCTACAGGCCGTGCCTCTTCCCATATGCTGGGTGGATTCCTTTCGGGATGAGCCAGGGTGCAAACACAGGGTCCAGATCTCAAGGGCCACATGACACGTAGAAGTTGAATTCAGGAAAGGGGCTTCTAGGGCTTGCTCTGGTTCTCTGGGTGTTCCCAGCCGAGGCCAACACGTCAGGTGCCAGGCTAGCGTCTCGACTTGTCATGTCATCACCAGCTAAATGCCAGTTGCAGACATAACCATTCTGGGTTGAGCACACAGGGCGCTAGGGATAAATATGCTTCTTGGTTCCAGCTTCCGGCCAGTGTGAAGGCAGCTGTGAGCCCCACACAGAGGGCCACTGTCCTCCCTGTCTGTGTTCTGGGGAGTGCATTCCAGCCGGGGACTTAGCCTGATTGTGGCATCGCGTGAGCTCCCAAGAAGGAGTTAGAGGCTGCCCTCCACCCAGTTACCCGGGTTTGCCCAAGACTAGGGGTTTCCCAGGATGTGAGACTTTCCAATTTAAACTGAGATGAGTTGGTCGCCCTGTCTCTACCATCACTTTCCTCGGCGAGCTTCATGTTCCTCGCCAGGGATGGACAGGGAAGCCTCTAACTCCTGCCAGAATTAGAGAGTGCAGGTGACATCCAAGGAGGCTGAAACATCAGATCTCTCGAAATCATCCCAACCTACAGAAAACCGCAAGCTATAAAGGGGCAGGAGCCTTGCTCCCAGGTGAAAACGACGTCAGTAACATCAAGCGAGAATCTCACTTTGGAGATTTTTTTTCCTTTTTTAAGTTGTCTTTGTTCAAGACCCAGCCAGGGAGATAAAAACCAGTCCCCACAGTACTGGATTTCCCCTTTGTTCATGACACAAGGTGCAAGGTATATATACCATGATCCCTTGTTTGCGTGAAAACAGAAGTGAGCCGGGGATGCACGTTGGTGGGCTTGCAGGAGCCCAGAGGGGTGGGGCCCGGTGCACACTGTTGACATGGGGCCCTCTGGGCCGGGGGACGCAGAACGTGGATGAGGTGGCCCTTCGTTTTAGACTGTCCTGTGTTGCTCGAGGGTTCACCGAGTTTTGAGACTTGGGACCTGCAAGGCTTTAAAATCCAACTATAGTTTCTTAAAACTTAAAATACTCCAGACTGAACACGAAGCAGTCATTTGCAAGAATGAGTACTGAATGGCCAGGTTAGGTCTTGCAACAAGGGAAGCCAGGTACAGCACAGAATGGGTGATATAACTGCAGTAACAAATAGATCTACAAGTTGCAGATATTTATTTAAGTGTCAAAAAAGGTCTGGGACGAGCGCCTGGGGGGCTCAGTTGGTGAAGCGTCTGCCTTCGACTCAGGTCATGATCCCATGATCGAGCCCCGCGTGGGACTCCCTGCTCAGTGGGGAGACTGCTTCTCCCTCTCCCAGCCCCCTGCTCTTGTTCTCTCTCTGTCTTTCTCTCAAATAAACAAATAAAACCTTTTAAAAAAGGTCTGGAAGGAGTCACACCAAGATTTGAATATAAGTTTATACCCAGGAGAGGGAAAGTTAAGGTATAAACTAGACTTTTAAAGCTACCCTCATCTATTTGGGTTAACTTTCTCCCAAAAAGCATGTCCTTCTTTGTTTGTTTTCTTGTTAATTGGCATATCGTAAATCTCCAACTAACAGAGCAGGTGGGCCTCCTTTTTTTTTTTTTAGTTGATTTTATTTATTTATTTGAGAGAAAGAGAGAGAGAGAGATGGAGATAGCGCGAGAGAGCACAAGCAGGGGGAGCAGCAGAGGGAGAAACAGGTTCCCTGCCGAGCAGGGAGCCTGACGCAGGGCTCAATCCCAGGACCCTGGGATCATGATCCGGGCCAAAGGCAGACGCTTAACCAACAAGGCCACCCAGGTGCCCCAGGTGGGCCTCCTTTTAACGCAGAACCCCAGTGTTCACAGATCTCTAAGAGCAGTAGCGTTCCTTCCCATAGGTCATCTCCCTGGTGCAAAATAGGACACATTTTAAACATCTTTTTGAGAACAAATCCCTTGTGTAATTAATTAAGCCTATAATTATACCCCAATCTTTGAAAATGTAATTTGTACTTTCCCTACAACACTCATTTCGAGCCTGACTTCTGATGTGGGCTAAATTATATTGGAACCAATTTTTACTACTTGGAGACTCAGGATAAGCCAGGCTTCATTTGTGATTGATTGAAATATATTGCCATTTCCATCTTTATTACTTAACAGCAGCTGGAATTTATGGAGCCAGGGTCCATCCCAGGCCCTGGACATGCGGCTCTGAAGAGTTCATTTTTTTTCAACCTCATCGCCACCTTCTTGGGGTTGGAGAGACACGTCTACTCCGTTCTGGTTTTATTCTACTTCTTAGTCATTGTTCATCTTCCCTCCTGAGTCAACAGTTTTATAGGACAGGCTTCACTCTGCTTTGTGCCACTGGGAAACATCTCTGGATTTTACTAGGATCCCCTATGCATGAGTAAATGAATGAGAATTTTTAAAAAGAGCAGTGGGGGAGAGACCGTTTTCCAAACACCGCGGGTCCGACATCCCGTGGGCCGTCTGCTTGGTAAGCAAAACGGTGCCCGCCTTATCCTTGGTGCTCTTGGCATCTCTGTAGTTTGGGATTCTGTGCTGGCTGTTTGAAGGATAAGAGTAATGCCGGGAGACACAAATCTTCTATAAGAAGATTAAAAAGGGGAATGCTCTTAGGACTGGGAAGGGGGAAGCCGGTGAGCAGGGGCGTGAAATCCTTAGTTCTGCCTCCTCCATGGGGCCTGGAGACTGAGCTGTTCTCTTACTGACACAGGGGATCCTGTGTAACAGACGTGAGTCCTGTTTCCCAGGTTGTCAGGACACATCGGCCCACTCCCCAGGTGAGGGAGGATCGGGGGGGCATTTCCTGCCTGTTTGGCACAACCCGAAGGGACAAGGCTCCGAGGTCCCCCTGTCTCTTCCTTGTCTCAAAGTGAACAGACAGGGGAGTCCCTTGTCCTTTGATTCTAAGTAAAGGGGTTTGGGGAGGGGCTTTCTACATACCCAGGGCAGGTGTCCCACCTATAAACACCTTCCCAAAGGGGCACCTTGACCAAACCTTCCGACCTAAATATTACCTTCTTTTGGACTTTCACCCTGAAGACAGTTTTCTTATTAAATTGCTTGTAATCTTTCAGCGGGATGACTCATTCTGACCAGCGGGAGGAACCGCCCCCCAAATACCTTTTGAGTCATTTGGGGCTTCTACCACCTTGCATAAACTTTGAATTTTCCTTTTGTTGAAAAGATTATTATTAGGAAAGATCAGCCAGCTGTCCGTACATGTCATCACATTTCTCCAGGAGATGGAGCTGCGTGAGCTTGGAAAAGCGGGGCTTGGGCAGGTTCAGGGAGAAGGTGCAGCTGCGACCCAGGGCCCCCGGTGGCCCAGACACCTGGCCACAAAATTCCCAGGGTGGGTCTGCAGAAGACACAGGCGGGTCAGGAAAGCAAGGGCAAACTCTACAGAGATCCAGGACGGTTGCTCAAGTGCTCGAGAATCATGTGGCAAGGCCCCAGCCATCCTCAATCTCCCGGCTCTAGCTGGAAGGTTCCATTTGTGCCCTGCTGAAAACTGCCCTTCTCTAAAAATGAAAGGAAGACAGTTGCTCCAGACCAAACATGTACACACACACACACACCACACAAAAACCACTCACTCTCTAAAAATATAGACCACCATTTTTTGATGGCAACTTTATGTAGCAAGAGTTCTCAACCCACTTGAAATGGAATTGGGGGAGGAGAGGGAGGAGTGGGAAAAGTTCTGGTGCTGGGGGCTCCACCCTGAACCAAGAGAATCAAAATTCCTGGGCATTTTAATCTAATTGTTTTGGAAAGCCTTCCGGGTGAGTCTTCCATGCAGCCAGAGCTGTGAACCACTAAGTTAAAGCAAGAAGACGATTCAGACCCGAAGTGCAGAAAGGGGTAGAGTCTCCAGGTAAGGTTCTCGAATTCCGAACTTCCCCCATAATAGAGACGTCCTAGGCAGCTGAGAGGCAGAACCACCTCCAAATTCATGTGGGTCCCAGCCAAGGGGATTTGGCATTCATGTAGCCCCCTCTGCTGGCCACGAAAATCGGTCAGTTCTCTTTGGAAAAGGATCCCGCAAAGGAGCCTCCCCCTTATCTCCTAGTCGGGATGGGGGCTTCTCAGATGCTGGACTCCACGGGGTAGGGGAACTTACAAAGCAAACCCCAACACATGGAGGGACGAGGGTTCTTCCAGTCTTTTATTTTGCAGTCACATCTATCAACACCATTGTATCGGGAAAGAGAAGACATTTTTCAGCAAAAATATAAAAGGAAAGCAATTGCAGAACAGATGATATATAACCTTTAGAAATAAATGTAGCCTTTAGAAGAACCTTACTGCATTTTCTGTATATTTCTTATTTTGCTGCGGGCCAGCACATGCATCCTCGACTGGGTCTCACGTTTGGGGAGTGCTGGCCCAAAATAAGAGTTTTTAATTAAGAAATTACTCTTTGGTCACTGTTACCAAGTAACATTGTCATCAGAGCTTCGTCAGCATGTGACCAGTGGGGACACCTGGGGCCCCGCACTCGGAAGGACCCTGCCCTTGGTTTAATGCTCTCCTGTGGCCACTTGGAAATTCCTGATGATCTTTGAGCCAGGACCTCTGCATTTTCATTTTGCACTGGGTGCCGCAAATTGCCTAGGCCGTCCTGACTTTCACTGGTATGTCTGTGTGACACCCGGCTTTCAGCTCTTCGATATATACTGATGAGCTTCCATCGGTGCTAGGCACCAAGGTTACAGTGATGAAGCACACAGAGAGTGCTTGGCCCTAAAAGCTGTCTTTCTGGACCAGGCACACTGCCAGTGTTTACAATGGGAAGATCAATGAATGAGATCTAGAGCAGATTATGATTCTCTGAAGGATATTTCCGGAGATGTACAATGGGGTGAAGCGATAGCACATGCCAGGGAGCCGAGGCCACAGAAGGTTCTGGAAGGAGGTGATGCGAGAGCTGGGACCGAAAGAAGGGAGCAGTCAAAGTACAGAACAAAGGTATTCCGAGGGAGGGAACATGTGCTGGAGGCCAGCAACCTGGAGGCCATGGGGGGAACCCAGGAGCTGAATTAAAAGGGGGTATGGAGGGGAAAAAGAACTCCCAGTTTTCCAGTTTGAATGGCAATGATAGTAGCATCATTTATGTTGAGATCTGGTGTGGATAGGGGAAGGGATGTGCAGAGATGGGGGAGAAAACACTACAAGCATAGTTTCAGCCAAATAGATTGGCTCCCCGCTACCAGGAATGGTCTTCTCAATTGGTGGGGGCTGCGGGAAGACCCCACTCTGGCAGACACTATCAATCACCTATTAAGGCTACGAGAGAAAATACAGGATGTCCAGTTAAATTTGAGTTTCATCTAAACAACAAATAATTTTTTTAGTGTAAGTATCTCCTAAATATTGCATGGGATATACTTATTCTAAAGGTTACTTGTTGTTTATCCGAATTCAAATTTAACGGCTCACTTTTTACCTTTTTTTTATTATTTGTTTGCTTGTTTATGCTAAATCTGGAACCCTATCACCTACCCAACTGCCTTTACCCTGATTGGTTCAGTTGTCTGAAAACCATAGGTTTCTCAGGGGGCCCGGTCCCAAGGATGAAACCTGATTGGTCCAAGCCCAGCATGGTAATTCCATTTCCTGCTAGTGATTGGTTTAGGAAACAGCATGTGACACAGTTCTGGCCAATGAGAGATGAGAGGAAGTCTGGAGGTTGGGGAGCTTTGAGAGAAGTTTTTCTCCACTCTTGAACAGGCTCCTGACAAAGACACTGCTCTCCTTCCTTGAATGTTGAGGGTGAGGCTGTGATGTGTGGAGCTCCAGCATCCACCCTGCAACCATGAGGGAACAAGCCCGAGATTAAAGACAAGGTGTCAGGGCAGAAAGATATGTCCTCAATGATGCCACCCAGTCTCCAAATCTGCCAGCCCTGGAGCCCCTGCCTCCTTTTCGGGCTTCTGGTTAGTGAAGTAATACATTTCTTATTATTGGAGACAGTGGAGATGGCTCTTCTGTGACTTCCACATGGCCAAGCTCATCCCACCTGCTGCATTGGCCAGCCACCAGCTTGCGGGAGCCCCAAGACTGAATTTTGTGGAGGGAGATACAGAACATTTTCATGTCACATTGAGTATGGCGGAGAATACACAATTAAGAATAAGTAATTACACTGGGTGTTATACGCAAATAACGAATCATGGACCACCACATCAAAAAGTAATGATGTAATGTATGGTGATTAACATAACATAATTAAAAAAAAGAATAAGTAAGTGGGAGACTACAGATTCCTGGTATCTCAGCCTCACGCTCTGTCCACGCAGACCTTTGTAGAAGCCCCTGTCTTTCCTCCCCGCCCTTCCCAACCTAGTCCTTCGGATCTCACTCCCGCTGAGAGACAGTCTCTGGGATCTCTCACATTTCTACCCACCTCTTGAGCAGAGGCACTGACAGCTTTTCTTCCAGATTACCTTTTCAAAGATGTTTATTAGTGAAGTCTTTGAAGACAGAGCTCGTGTCTCCCTCCGGGGCAGAGGGCAGATTTGTTTGCTGTCCAGTTAACAGATGATAATGTCTCCCTCTCAGGCAAAGGCGGGTGGGTTTGTTCAGAGCCTGTCATAACAGACTGGGGTTTCCTCCGCCATGACACAAACCGCTGGGCCTCCATATCTGCCCGGGACCCTCCACTTTGCTCCCCCGGGCTTGGGATGCGGGGCGAACCATGCGGACACGAAGCTCGCACTGCCTGCTATGCCCGGTAATAAAGTCCCTCCTTGGTGACGCAGGAGTCTTCTGTCTTCTGCCAGCATCCGTGGAACTGTGGCCGGCTCACTTGTCAGCTTGTAGGTAGGGAAGATCTCAGACCCGTTGAGCTCTTGAAATACCCTCCCGATCCCTGAAGTGTTTCAGGACACTTGAGCTTCTGAATCGTCACTGGTGTTCTTTTACCTGCTACAGATCAACCAGGTCGGCAGCAGCTCAGTCCACCGTTTCAAAGCCGGTTCTGGGGAAGTGTGTGCTGAGAGGCCATATTGCCTGGTGAGTGACCAGAGGTGCGTTCATCTCCTGGATCTGCCACCCGGCAGCTCCATGACCACGGTCAAGTCACTCCATGCTTCAGAGTCTCCGTTTCTTTGTCTGTAGATTGGCTGTGAAGGATACAAGAAACCCTCTCGAGGTACATTAAGGAGAGTGGCTTTCATAGTAAGGAACTAGGAGGTTCCATGGACTCCACTTGAAGGAAATCCAGTCAACCCCAAGATGCCCTGGGAAGTGGATGACGCAGGGAAGCTGCTTTGTCCTCTTCCTGTTCTCTGTGGAGCTTCTGTCTTTCTGTCCCTGCTGCTCATCTGCTTCCTTCCTCCTTCCCTTCCCAGGCCCTCCTCCACCCACTCATCTGTATCTCCTGGGCCCCATCATAACCACCCCAAATGGCCTCAGCTCTGACAATGCAGCCCAGCACCCTGTGGGCAGCCTAGTCCTTCGGGTCTCCAATTCCCAAGAAAAGGAAGCTGATTGAGTTTTGGGACCAGTGTCATCCTTGGTCCCATCCTTGTATCTTGAGGACACAGACTGGGCTGCCTGTCAGGTAGTGCAAATTCTTCCAATAGCGAGTTTCAGTGGGCAGGAAGTTACTGTTCTCTCTGGAGTAACCAAATTCATAGAGTTTCTATAGAGGTTCATAAAGAGGTTCACAAAAAGTCCATCCCACAGGGCCTGGCACAGGTGAGATGCTCAAAAGAGGGTCATGATTTATGGGGGACTCAGGGTATTTGTTGCCAGCCCAGGGCATGTGCCTTAGAAGGTCAGGCCATGCTTGTGAGGTGTCTTTCTCCCTAAATACCTGGTTAGCACAGTAGGTGCTGAACCTGGGTGGGGTGAGGCCCCAGGACTCAGCCTTGCCATCAGCCCTGCTTCTGAGGGCCTTTGGGGCATATGGGACATCTTGTCATGTTTAGTAACTGCAGGTGTTCGGGGCTTTGTGTTTATGTCCAGCCTTTTGCACACTCGGGGCCAGTGTTTGTTCATTATGTAGCTTTTTTTGTAGGGGGAAAACATTTATACATATGAAATCTCTATCCATTTCAGTTTTTAAAGGTTTTCTTTAAAATCGGGAACGGACGTTGAATTTTATGAAATTCCTTTTTGACATCTATCACAATGATGACATCGTTTTGTTCCTTAACTGACTAATATGAATGATGTTAATGAATTTCTTCCTATGGAAGCATTCTTGCATTTCTGGAAAGAATGCCATTGTCATTCTGCTGTACTTTTTGGGGATTAAAAGGGCCTTTATCATTCTTCTCTAACTCATTAAAGTTTTCTCGGGTTTTATTGGCAGTGAAAAAATTAATATGACAAACCTGTCATTGTTCTTTATCTTTTGTTAAATAATTTTTAAAAATATTTTTTAAAAACTAGGGCTGTGCCGTAACATGGATCTACAATGAACATTTTTTTTAAAGATTTTATTTATTTATTTGACAGAGAAAGATACAGCGAGAGAGGGAACACAAGCAGGGGGAGTGGCAGAGGGAGAAGCAGGCTTCCCACTGAACAGGGAGCCCGATGTGGGGCTCGATCCCAGGACCCCAGGATCATGCCCTGAGCTGAAGGCAGACGTTTAACGACTGAGCCATCCAGGCGCCCCTACAATGAACATTTTTCAGTTCAATTGCTGACGCTTTTCCAGGCAGAATATAACACTCCATCCATCTCATTTCTCTGGCTGTTCTTTTGGGGGGAACTTCCTTTTTCCTGTGGCTCTTCCAGTGTAGACTTTCCCTAAGACCCCTTCTCTTCTCCCCCTTGTCTCCTAGTCTTGCCCTGCCCCCGCTGGCTTTCACTCAACAACCTGCAGACCCAGGCTCCTCTCCTCCTTGAACTGGCATCCCCATCTCTCGCCTCCTGGAATGGATGTGCCCCCTGCTGCCCGCACCCAAGGAAGCCCATGACCCCAGTCCACAGCCTCAGACCAGGGGGCGGGAGCAGGATGTCTAGGCCAGGCCACGGAGTTCTAGTGAGCTGGTCTGTAGGAAGTACACCCCCAAAGGTGAGTCCTTGTGTTCCCTTTGGAACAGATGCAATCAGTTCACAGAGGAAAACCACATTTTGTTTAGTCTTTTCCTGGCCCAGATGCCTGGTATTTAATAAAGCCTGGAGCCAGCCCCGAGGGGGACTAGCTTTTATGGGCTCCAGGCTGTACTGCAGGCACCACCCCCCGCCCCCAGGCAGGGGTCTTGACCCGTTGGTGGCTGATGGGAGTTTTCTTCCCAGCCCCACCTCTCCTGATGCCGCCAACTCTTCCATCAGATGAAGAGAAACATGGCCTCTCAGGGTCATTCTCCTTCCCAGGGATGCTGTGAGGAAGCGTCTCCAGTTTAAAGGATGTCCCCCCCGCGCCAGGGAAGACCCCAGAGGAACTCAGGGTGACCTCTGACCTCCGGTTAAGGGTGACATGGTGCAGCCAAGTCACACTTGGGGTGCTGTTACCTGAGTGAGTGCGTGATTTCTGGCCGTGTAGCAATGGAGGCCACGGCCCTCTTGAGGATGGGTGGGAGGGATTTTCGGGATCATCCCCCAGTGCCTGAGTCACAGAAGTGCCACACTGAGTCCTTGGCTCATTCACAGCCAAGCCCTCCAGCCCCGGGGTACAGAAATGGACCAGACATGCCGGGCATTCCTGCCGGTGGTTAGAGTGAGAATTAGCTGCAAATGGGGCGTTTTTCTCTGGGTCGCCCCCACCCCTCCAAAAAACAAGCTTTCAGGAGCTGGGGGCACAAAGCACCAGCGGAGGGAATTCTGGACTGTGGGGCTGGTGTCTGATGGATAGGGATGTTCCCGGGGGTGACAGAACATGCAGATTACGGGGCTGCTCCCTGAATTTTGGGTTTCTAACTGCTTATGCAAGGGCACGGTGGGCCCTCCATGCGTGTGGTTTAACAAAAAGCCTCGTTTTGTTTTTTTATTAATATATTATACACTTAGGGGCACCTGGTAGCTCAGTTAAGCATCTGCCTTTGGCTCAGGTCATGATCCTGGAGTCCCAGGATCGAGTCCCGCATTGGGCTCCCTGCTCAGCGGGGAGCCTGCTTCTCCCTCGGCCCCTCCCTCTGCTCATGCTCTCTCTCTGTCTCAAACAAATAAATAAAATCTTTAAATAAAATATCATACACTCAGAGAACATTTCCAAAAAACACAAAGAAGAAAATAAAGATAACCCCAAGTCTTATCACTGAGGCCCCACACTGCTTCATGTTGGGGTGACAGTATCTCTCCATGCCGACCTAAGGATGTACCCAGTGTGACCTGAATGAGACCTAATGAGATCTCACGTGACCCAGTTTATCACTGCCCCAGGCGCCCTTCCATGCAAATATATGGAGATCTACAGCAACGTTTTAAACAACTCTGAGCATTCTATTGTGTGGCTCATCGTGTCACTGCCTGGATGGTGTCTACAGATGTTGAAATAAACAAACAAATGAACAGGGGGGAAGCAAATAAAACAGATGCATGGAGGAAGACCTGGTTAGGACACCCACAGCACAGAGCATACGAAAGCCTACCGTTACACATGATCTCCTTTATCCTCACAACAGCCTCGTGGGGTAACTGGCCATTCTCTTATTTTATAGATGGGCAAATTGACGTTCTTAGAGGTTGCCCACCTTGCTCCTAGGCTCCCAGGCAGCCCACAGCAGAACTGGTCAGACCCAGATCTGTCCGACGTCCATCCCCACCTTTCTCCCCCAGCAAGCTGTGTCTGTGTGCGTGTAAAAACACACTCCAAGTCGACCCCTAACTTCTCAGCTCTCTGGCTCGCTACATCTCTACAGCCTCAGGACCAGCAACCTTAGCATCTTGGACCTCCGCCTCTAAATCAGACACTGCATTTTCCCCAGGATTCCTTGGTACCTCATTCAAACATTACAGACTGAGAGACACGTGGTCTACAGCGCTTCTGCTCTAGGACTGGATTAGGGTAAGTTGAGTCACTGCTTTCCCTGGGAGAAAGGAACCACTTTCTTCTCCAAGGCGAGATCTGAGACCATACCAGGTGAGCTGGGCCTTCCCAGTGCCGATGCCCCGGGGATGAGTGAGGGCGAGATGGCCCACTCTCCTCCCTCCATCTCCCCAGAGCCTCCAGAGCTGCCTCGCCCAACCCCGGTGCCCTCACGCCTGCCTTGATCACTTCTTGGCAACACGCACGAGGAGACGGAGTGAACATCGCTGGGGGATAACCAGGCTGGTCACACCGCCCACAGCCCCCAGACCCGTCTGCAACCATCAGAGTTTTCTCTTCCCCACTAATCGCAGAGACAAAGCCACATGCAAGGTCTAACGTCTTTCTTTTACTCAGCCTTTCATGATGGGGTGGAGGGGCTCACAGGAAGGAGAAAGCGTGGATCCCAGCTTGGGTGTGGGTTCTCCTAGGTCCTTGTTTGAGACCAACATCTATTTGTCAAATGGCAGTGGGGTCCCGGGGACAGCCATCCGGTGGGGACGCCGAGATCCAACAATAGGGCCCAGGTCTGCAACTGAGTAATATTGTTAATGGAATTACTACATTTAATAAAATGTGTCCTCCTCCTACTAACAGCAGTAGTATTGCATGCTCCCCAGATGCCCGACACGTGCAAGGCACCGACCGTATTTATGGAAGCATAAAGCTTTCGCTCAGAGCCTCCCTCAACTCCCAGTTCCAAATACAGTGGCTGTGAGAACTCACTTTTATGCCTTATCCTTTATGCCTCTCCTCCTCCCTCCCTGCTCCCTCTCCTCCTCCTCCTTCTCCAGAGCACAAAGCACTGGGGATTTATAGCATTTGCATAAACACCCAGCAACAAGAGAGTGGATAGAGTGGATAATCGCATTGCCACATTTCGCTACACCATACACTGGGTGTTCTGGAATGGAAAGGAACAAACTACCAACACCCAGCCACACAGCTAGAGTGGAAATACATGATGATCTAGGGGAGCCTCCTTCCTGGCCCTTCCCATCTCCTGGGGCGCCTGGCAGTCCCTGTTGTTCCTTGGTTGGTAGACACACCACTCTGATGTCTGTGTCCACGGCCACATGGCTCCTTCTCTCTGTGTTTCTGTGTTTCTTCTTCTAAGTCATTGCATTCAGTGTCTATCCTAATTCAGCAGGACCTCATCTTAACCAATTCTATCTGCAAAGACCGTATTTCCAAAAAAGTTCACATCCACAGGTATCAGGGGTAGGACTTGCACGTATCATCTTTCGGGGGCACACAATTCAATCCATAACACTTGCCCAAGACAGCACAACTATTAAGTGGCAGAATCAGGGTCCAAACCCAGGTCTGCCTGATTCTGAGACCCCTACTCTGAACCACAACACTTTTGGTCCCTAAGTTCATCCAACAAAGAGGCATCGGCCGCATGGGCCAGGCCCTCAGGGGCTGGGTCCCATCCTGGCCTCAGGGAGTTCAGGGGAGCCCTGGAAGGGCAAAGCAATGAGTGTTTCATTCAGTCAAATGCAGACACCCCAAGGATGCACCAGGCACTGTCCGGGGGGGTGGGGTGGGGAGGCTGGGGGAGGGGGCAGGGTCAGGGCAGATGTGACGCTGGTGGGCACTAGCCTGAGGCTAGAGATGAATCGGGTTGTGTGGGGCCCAAGAGAGACATTCCAGGCTGGGGGAAGGGCATAAGCAAAGGCCTGGAGGGGGACTCTGGTGACCTGGTGTGTTCAGGGTGGGACAGATCCAGGCAGCAGCAGGTAGATCTGTGAATGCACCCAACCCCTCAGTACCCTTGTCTTCAGAACTGTCTGCCGTGAACCTGGGCGGCTCGAGGTCAGTGCAGTGTGGGCGCCCTGGGCCCCCCGCCCCGGATCCTGGGCAAGCCATCACAGCTCCAAGGGTCACCCACTCTACGGGGGCGACAGTCTTCACTGCCAACCTCAGAGGCCATGTCAAGGTTCAAAACAGGACTTGGGCAGCATCTTGGCTTTGAGAAAAGGGAACCTGTGAACAATGGCCCCAGAAAGAAAGCCTGTACCTATGATCTTATTTGGAAATAGGGTTTTCTCAGACATAATCAAGGTAAAATGAGGTCACACTGGATTTGGCTGGGCCCAAATCCAATATGACGTGTCCTTCAAAGACACTGACACGCAGGGAGAAAGCCGTGTGATAATGAAGGTAGAGATCCAGGTGATACTACCAGCCAAAGACCACCGGAATCACCAGAAACCCAGACAGCTGCCTGAACACACTCCCCCGTGGAGCCTGCAGAAGGGACCAACCCTGCCGACACCTTGACTTTGGACTTCCGGCCACGAGACCATGAGAGAGTAAATATCTCTTGGTTTAGGCCACCCCATTTGTGGGACTTCGTGAGAGCAGCCTCAGAATGAGATGCTAATTCAAGTGTGAAGGAGGAAAGCGAAGCTGGCCATGGTGATGGGGATTGACAGGGAGTGACTTGGGGGGGGGGACACGGTTTGGGATGAATGGTACAGGCATCACTGAGGGAAGCCGAGTGGGCCAGTGTCCAGGAGAAGAGCATCACAAGTGCAAAGGCCCTGAGGCAGAAGCTTGGGGGCGGGGTTGGAGGGAGGGAGGACATGCCACCAGAGCAGAGTGAGTGACAAGGAGCGAAGGAGAGCTCAGTGGGGAAGGAGGGCCAGCTCACATGGTGCAGTGCAAGCCAGCAGAAAGATTTCAGTTTGTTTGTTTGTGTGTTTGTTAAAGATCTTATTTATTTATTTGAGAGAGAGTGCACACAAGCACAGGGGAGGGTCAGAGGGAGAGGGAGAAGCAGACTCCCCGCTGGACAGAGAGCCCACCATATGGCTGGATCCCAGGACCCTGAGATCATGACCTGAGCAGAAGGCAGACACTTAACCAACTGAGCCATCCAGGTGCCCCAGAAAGACTTCAGTTTTTACTCCAAGCTTTTAAAATAATTTCTTAACTATTCTGCTTCTTTTTTAAATAGCAGCTTTACTGAGATATAGTTAACATGCCCTAAAACTCAGAATCTTTGAAATGTACATTTCTGGGGGTTTTAGTACATTCACAGAGTCATACAACCCTCATCACTGTCTTCTTCGAGAATGTTTTCATCATCCCGAAGGAAACCTCATCCCTTTCTTCTGAATTTGATAGGCGGCCATCAGAGGGCTTGAGAAAGGAGCCCTGTGAATGACTTTCGATTCTGCAGGATTCCAGGGGCAGGGTGCTGGGGGGTTGGGGGGTGAAGGCGGGACCGGAGAGAGCAGGCCAACAGGTCAGGACGGTGCAAGACACAGGTGAAGCTGGAGGAGGCCTCGCCTGGGTTGCAAGGGCGGGGGGGGCGAGATGAACTGTGGTCAGATAAAGGATGCATTTTGAAAGCAGAGCTCATAGATCAGATATGGGGGGAAGAGAGAGGAGAGGCATCATGGGGATCCCGAAACAGCCCTCCAAAGGGATGAGCCCACATTGAAGGAGGCGGGGAGACTGTGGGAGGGACAGGTGAGTAGGCAGGAGCTGGGGCTCTGATGAGCAGTGTGGTTCGGATGCCTGATACCCAGCCCGGGGTTGAGATGGTCACTGGATATACCAGCCTGGTGTCAGGGAGAGGCCGAGTCAGGAGATGGAAATTCTGTAATCTGAACATGAGGCTGATGGGCTCACCAGGGGGGTGAGTGAGTATGGATAGAAAAGAGAAGACATCCAAGGATGAGCCCTGGGGCTCCAGCATTTAGGAACAGCAGAGGAGACTAGGAAGAAACAGCCAGAAAGATGTGAAGAACATTAATGGTGATTATTTCTGAGTCGTTGAGTTGTGGGTGATTTGTTTTCTTCTCCTGCCAGAATTTATTACAATGAAAACATTGCTTTTATAAACTTCTAAAAACCAATTCCTTCTTATAAAATGAATTCTTTCATGGACGCCTATGAGATTATCTGCTTAGCATCCCATTTCTAGGAATAGAAATTCACTGTACTTCACACGCCCCCTGCCCCACCACCATGGTGCCAGGAGAAGCAGCAAATTATAAATATGACCCTGACTTCCTGGTTGTCTTTTATTGGTCCAGAAGTGAGCATGGGATCCAAGCTGAGCCAATCAGAGTCCTTCCCTGGGAAATGCTATTTGGGCACCTGCATGGTAAAATATAAACGTTGGAAGTTGTTGGCAGCTGTGTTTTCCTCCATGTGGCCCTGAGAAGCCAAGGAAGGTAGTCTTTCTAGAAAGAAAAGAAAGGGGCAAATGTGCAGACAGGGGAGGAGCTTGAGCCATGACTCAGTTTCTCGAGGTCCGGCTGCAAATTACCCTTGCAGCCTTCTATCGGCTTCCCCCGGTGTCTGAAACTGGTTTAGGCTGGGTTTTATCATTCAAGGCCAAGAGACCTGGCAAACACAGTGTGAGTCCACGTTCATCTGTGCTGCACCTGCCATGGGCCAGGCACCCAGGAAAGGTCTAGGCTCACCCCCAGGAGTTTCTATTCCAGTTGCATTCAGACCTCATGCCTCATGGCACCTACAGTCTGGACTTGGGGGTCCACAAAGCATTTTTCTGCACAGTATCTCTCAATCCTCAAGACAACCCTGTGAGAGGAAGAATCTGTTTGAACAGAATGCCCTGTCCCATGCTTGCAGGTGACAGATTGTTTTTACCCCAAGTTCTGGATTCCTCCTGCCTCCCAACTTCTGGAAACTTCAAAAAGATGGAAGACCTTTCTCCCATCTTTTCTTGGGCTCTTCAACTCCTGCGGCAGCGCTCCCTCTTTTGCCAATGCCTAGGCTCTGCCAAATTCAGTGCCAAATTCCAGGACTGGGCAGAGTTGCTACATGCTGATTCACCAATCGCTGGCTGGGTCCAGGTTGCATCATGAGAAGCAGATGTGCCTCCCAGACCCACCTCATTAATCAGCTAGTGAGGAGGCCATGCCCTTCACCACTCCCCAGGGATTATATTGGAGCTGCTTGTCCAGACCCTGCACGGGCTCTTTCGGGTTCCCATGACCCAGGCGCCACTTGAACCTGTGGGACTGAAATTGAAATGCCCATTCCTTGCCTGTAGTCACAAGCCCAAGATTGGGCGTCCCGTGGCCAGGGGGCACCCGTCTGCTCTTTGAGGTCCCAGGGACTCGATTTCCTTTGCCGAACACATCAGGATGCTTAGTCCTCTGTGAATGGCTGCCCAGAGGTCACATGAGGTTGTACCTGTGAACAGGGCCCTGGTGTCCCCTCTGCTGTTCATTTTAAGTAAACTCGGACTTGGTTTCTGGAGCATCGAGGTGATGCAAGGAATTCCTGTCATCCCTTCACGCAGACTCACCAATGCTAACATTTTGTTCTTCCTGTCTGTCTGTCTCTCTGTCTTCATCTCTGTACACACACACACACACACACACAGTCTTTATGATGAACTGCTGAGGAATAAATTGCAGAGATCACACCTCCTCGTCCTGTTACTTTAGTGCAGATGTCCTAAGATCAAAGACATTCTGTTCCACACAGTACAACTGTCAGAATCCGAAAACAACCTTGACACCAGACTGTAACCTGCAGGCTCCTTCTGGGTCCCACTTTCTCGTCTCCGGAAGAGCCTTTACGGTCCTCCCTCCCCCGGGAGCTCATCCAGGCCCAGGCAATGCCTTTGGTGTCCCGTCTTTCTGGCCTCCTTTCATCTGATCGATTCTGCAGCTTTCCTCTGTCCTTGCTGACACTGACATGTTTGAAGAGGACAGGCAGGGGACACGATGGTGGAGCAGCATCTGACTCACACAGGTCTCACTCGTAGCCTTCTCACCATACATCCTACCCGGTCCAGACTATTCTCTTTGCATCTGTTTGCAGGAATTATAATCCCACCCCTATAGGGGGTTGGCTGGTAGCCCCCCAAAAGATATGGCCACACCCCAAGCCCTGGAGCCTGTGAATGTGGCCTTGTTTAGAAAAAGGACCTTTGCAGATATAATTAAGGATCTTGAAATGAGGTCATCCTGGATTATCGAGGTGGAGCTGAAATCCAATGTCAAGTGTCCTTAGAAGAGACAAACCAGGGAGAGAAACAGAGGAGGAGGCCACCTGAAGTGGAGGGACGTGGCCACAAGACAAGGGGTGCCTGGAGCCACCAGAAGCCAGAGGAGACTAAGGAATTTCTCTCCTAGACCTTGGGAAGGACCTCGGCCCTGTGGACACCTTGATTTCGGACTTCTGGCCTTGAGAACTGTGAGAGAGTGAATTTGTCATTGAGGTCACCCAGTTTGTAGTCATTTGTTATGCCAGGACCAGGACATGGATACAACTCCCCCTTTCCCTCAAAAAATCGGGTATATGGTTACCTATTGCATAATGCCTTTCACGGAGTTGCTGATTAAAGGTTGATTGACAGCAAACATAACCCAGCTCCCACGGTCTGCGGGCCCTCTGTCTTTCAGAGTAGGGTCTTGACGGGGTACGGAAGGGGTCCTCCTCTGTCCAGGGCGTGACCCAGGGGAAGGGGCATGAAGTGAAACAGGTGTATTGGGCAGTGAGAACGCTGGCCTGGGGAAGCATCCCCTCCTCATTCTGGGGGCGGCAGCCACAGCCCAGGGTATGTCAAGACATCTTGGGACATCACTGGCCGGGGGCAGGGGCGAGAAGCCACGTGCATTTGGGTGGCCCCTGAGCGAGGAGAGGCCAGCTCCCCAACCCCTGGGAGCATGTTCTGGGTGTTAGCTAGGCTTGGGCCCTGCAGGCCTCAGCACCAGATGGGGGAACAAAGCCGTCCCAATTCGGGTACATGCCACCAACTTGGGAGGCTGCAGGCGCTGACCGGAGGCAGAGGCTGGGTCCTCCTGGCAGACTTTTCCATTGTGTCAGGAGGAAGCCGGCTTGGAGTGGAGCTGGGGGGCCTGCAGGCCGCGGGGAGCTGGTGAGGCCCACAGCGGGACCAGGTTGCCCAGGCCCTGTGCCCAGACAGGAGGCACTGGAGGACAGCGCCCTCAGCGGGGCAAAGCCTGGATTCACTTTGCCCCCCACCCCCCGATCCACAGGAGCACCCTGCCTGGGGTGGGGGGATGGCTCACTCCACCCCGGGACTGTAGCGGCCACACTGAGAGCAATAGGGAGGCCCCAAGGGAGTGGAGTGGCTTTCTTCTTTTAGTCTTTTAAGTTATTTTGGTTTGAATTTTAATAAAAAGGGAACATAAAAGTCCTTCATGAACTGTGGGAGGTGCTTCTTTTGTACCAGGAAGAAGAGGCGGTGGAGGCCCTGGGGCCGCCGGGATGGGTCTGCCTCCACTTTATGGAAAGGTCCTGGGTTTATTGTTAACCTCCGACCCTAGACCACAGCGCCTCAAGCCAGGGCAGTAACCCCCTCCCCAGGGACCTGCTCAGCTCCGGCCTCATCCCCAGGCAGACACCAACAGTGAGGACGGCATCATAGGGACGTTTAACTCAAATGCTGGCTTTGCCCCCACCCTCACCCCAAGATGAACACCCCCCCCCACCCCCGCAAGCCAGGGGCCAACGCTGAGTGATCGTGTTCAGTGGTCCCAACAGAAATAAGAGAAAACAGGTGACTCCACGCTCTCAAACTCCATTTCCAAGAATCACACGTATTCATTGAGCAAGTACTATATGCCCCCCTGTGTTGGGTGCCTTCCTGGAAAGTCTCGTATCAGGATGCTTCTGGTCGCAAGTAACAGAAACCTCCGTCCACCTCCATTAGCTGAAATCATCAGGAAGGGTGCTACCTCCCATCCCAAGACGGCCATCAGAGCAAAGGTGGCTAATTCAACAGCTCGGAGAGGTCAGAGAGCACACTGGTGCTTTTCCCTTTTCCACTCTGCTGCCCCCACCGGCTCTCCTGTGGTCTCGGGACGGCTGCGGGAATTTCAGCGCTTGGGTGGGAAAGTGCCTCTGGGGATCTGCATAGAGGGGGAATTTGCCCCGAAGGCTCCCGTCAGACTTCGCGTCCCTCATTGGCCAGCACTGTGGGTCACATGCCCAGCCTGAAGCCAATCACCACCCGGGAGACCGTGGTTTATTTACATGACCCTGAACTTCAGCGGCAGGTGGATCGCCCACCTGGGAGGTAGGTCTCCCGGGTGCGCCAGGGGCTTCGGGAAAGAAGGGAGAGCTGAGGCTGGGTGGGCAGCCAGGGGTGGCCGCTGCTGTGACTTGTTTGATCTTCAAATAACAAGCGCATCTCCTAACGTGTTAGGCTCTGGAGGCTCAGCAGTAACACAGAAGGGGAGCAAAGCGCAGAACGGGCAGCACCCCCTAAGAATCCCCACCCGCCTGGAACTGGCGGAACTGGCAGGAGTCTTTCTTCCTTCCTTTCCCTTTCTCCTTCTTTCCTTCCTTTTTCTTTTCTTCCTCCCTCTCTCTCTCTCTCTCTCTCTCCCTCCCTTCCTTCCCATTTTATTTATTTGAGAGAGAGAGAGAGAGAGAGAAGAGAGCACGAGCGGGGGTGGGGAGAGGGAGAAGCAGGCTCCCCGCTGATCGGGGAGCCCAACGTGGGGCTCGATCCCAGGACCCTGGGATCATGACCCGAGCCAAAGGCAGACGCTTAACCGCCTGAGCCACCCCGGTGCCCCATGGCAGGATTTTCAAAGACAGGAGGGTCTGATGGGCCTTCTTTTAGTCTAGCCCTTGGTTTTAACAGGAATGATTTTGCACCCCTCAGGGCACATTTCTCGATGTCTGGAGACACTTTTGGTTTTCATGAGGTGGAAGGAGAAGAGCTTGCTATTGGCATCTCGGGCGCAGAGGCCAGGGGAGGCTGCCAAACACTGTCTGATGCACAGGACGGTCCCCCACAGAGTTCTGTTGCCCCAAATGTCACCAGGGCCCAGGATGAGAAATCATGGTAGCTCATGGATTTGTCATACAAGGCTGTGAACACAAATCTATGGATAGTTTTACTTATGGGCACTTTAAGAGATTTTTAAGAACCGTGTTAATGGAATGCAACCCTTGGCATCCGAACATAATACCTGGAAGAAATCACACGGGGTCTTATTCTTACACCTGGCCTTTGCACAAGCCATGCTGTGGAAAGCAACCTCATCCCCACCCCCCCCACCCCTTCCCCACAACCATTGTCTTCTGAGCCCACGCCTGGCGGGGCTGAGATGTCTCTCCCTGCAGGAAGGCATTGCTGACTGCTCAGCTCTCAGTGCTCCTGTGGCCGCCTGTACTTACCACCTGTTTACCACCGGTTATGCGTCTGCTGTGGGACAGCCGAGGGGGCCATGCCATGTTCCGCCTTACTGCTGCCCTTTCCGTAGAAACCCACATGCCTGCTACGCTGTCTTTGCAAGCTCTCAGCCACCGACCTACCAATCAGGTGACTTGAGAGGGCCCCTCTCTCTCTGTAATCAGAAGCACACCTGCTCTGGGGTTCCATGTTTCCATAACTAGCTTTATAAGGCAAAAATTGCATAAATGAAAATCCCCGCTGGGAAGCCATTCATTTCCATACACATCAGTACCTGTCGTTTTGTGCAGGTTGGGTCAATTCTCAGGCTGCAGCTGATTTTCCTCTGGCATGAAACAGACTGGTGTTGCTTCTACTCGGGACCATATATATCTCCCATCTCGGGAGATATAAATGGGACCATATAAAATAAACCCAGTTAAGCCAAGAAAACCATGTGGGGAAGCAGGCAAAGAATAAACTTTGGACAACTTATCAGTTAGGAGACTTTTAGCTGTAAAGCCACACATTTCTGCCCGAGAAGCTTTGAATAATACAAATCTTCACAGTTTCACATCCAATGTCCAGAGGAGGGGCGGCAGTGCCAGACTGTTCATTCAGGGACTCGCTGACATCACCCACAGGATTCCTCTACCCTCTACAGGTCAGATTTGGTCCTCAGGCCCATCTCCTGGAGGCGCAAGAGGTCTGCACCAGCTCCAGCCATCACCTCACCGGCCTCACCCAGATGCAGAGAAGAAAGGTTTCCATCTAGGGTCTCTTTTTAAGACTAAAGAAACTCATTCCCAGAATCTGTTCAGTGGACGTCCCGACAGGGTTTATGGGCCAGAACCATAGCCCAAACCCCTTCCTAGCAACTGTTGGCAAGGGGAATGGATTGCCCTGACTGGCTCAGAGGAGGGGACTGGCAAACTACAAGCTGGGCACCAAATCTATCCATCACCTGCTTATGTATAAAAAGCCATACCCGCTCACCTACATACTGCCTATGGCTGTTTTCATACCACACTGTCGGAGATCTCATGCCTAAAATATTTACCAGATGGTCCTTTTCTGAAAAAAGTTTGCTGCCCCCTGGTTTAGACGAACAAAGTGCTGCCGGAAAGGAAGAAACCATCCCCAAGCACAGAGGCTTGTCCTGCGCGAAAGGGGGTGGAGGGGAGGGCGGGATGATTTGGGTAGGAACCCCGTGGTGTCCGGTGCAATCCCCGCTTTGCCGCAGAAGAGTTGTGCGTCTTTGGGGAGCCCCTAGGCATTCTCAGGCTCAGCTTCCCCGTCTGTAAGAGAGAAAACGTTTTGCCACAGCTGGTAGGATTCAATGAGGTGATAGACGGAAAGCACCTGGCACAAAATAGACTGAGAATGTTTTGTTCCCTTCAAGAATTTTCTAATGGGTTTTATGCTGTTAGGCTCACCCCAAAAGAGAGGCTGCCAAAGGCATTTGTGGTTGACTAATTGGAATCAAAACATTGCTTCTGCTCTTACAAAAGTCAAATTACCCAAACAGGATTTGGTTTTAGGAGCTTTCTTAAAATCAGAACGAGCCGACAACAAAAGCTCCAAAGGAAAGTTGTGCAACATGGCGACGGTGGGTGGCAGGGATGTCTGTCCTTGGGTGTTTCAGAGTCCAGGGGTATCTCACTGTCTGGGATCATTGCTGTGGGCTGGAAGTCGAGGCAGGGGGCTGGACAAGATGTAAGGCTGAGGGTACCCACGGCGACAGGTATCGAAGGCTGGGGTCTCAACCCTGCACCCCAAAGAATCTTTTTTAATATCACAGCGACCCCATGTTTGGAGAGAAAATGACTGCCAAACAAAATGCTTTCATTAACTAATTTATTTTCCTTTATTAAAAAAAAAAACAACAATCAAGAACACATGTATTGGCCACTCAGGCCTTCTGCCGGGACCAGAAACCTGGGAACATGAGGTGGAGAGAACAGGCCATGGGTTTGGACAGCCCCAGATTACACTCCAGCTCTCCCCTCTTGGCTGCATACACCTGAGGCAGGAGACTTTGCCTCTGAGACTCAGTTTCCTCATCTGTAAAATGGAGATCACAGCAGTGCCTTCTTCCCAAGTTCTTGCAAAGACTTGATGAGACCCATTAAGAGCCAAATGTAGTACAGGGTCTCATAGACAGTGTATACTCGACAAATATTAGCTATCATATTAGCTAACGTACATAGCTCGAACACTGCAAGGTAGATATTTTTTTAAAATTAATTTATTTTTATTCTTATGTTAATCCCCATACATCACATCATTAGTTTTAGATGAAGTGTTCCATGATTCATTGTTTGTGCATAACACCCAGTGCTCCATGCAGAATGTGCCCTCCTCAATACCCACCACCAGGCTAACCCATCCTCCCACCCCCCTCCCCTCTAGAACCCTCAGTTTGTTCTTCAGAGTCCATTGTCTCTCATGGTTCGTCTCCCCCTCCGATTTCCCCCGCTTCATTCTTCCCCTCCTGCTATGCAAGGTAGATCTTAATCCCATTAAGGAGGACCCTGAGACTCAGAGAGGTTAAGTAACTTATCCAAGGACACACAGCCAGGAAGTGATAGAGCTGGGGTTGGCACATAGGTCTGAGTGGCTCTAGAATGCCAGCAAGTAGATCCCAGGCTGCAAGACCACTGCACAGTGACGAGGACACTGGACTGAGTTGTGGTCCTTCCGGCCCAAAGAGAACAGGAGGGGGTTGTTTACATTTCATTGCGTCATCCTGGGAAATGGCCTTCTACTCTTTACAGCGCTCGCAGTAGCTTGTAGGGGCACATGGCTGAGCCCACCCCAAGAGGGGACCCAAAGGAATCACCCCACCCGAGAGGGAGAACCAGGGAGATGCAGCCCCCAACAGCGGCGGGGAGCGGGGCAGAGCGCCTCCCGGCCAGCAGAGGGCAGCAAACGCATCTGTAAGGGAGGACCAGCCTGTCCAAGGGAGGACCACGAGCCTGGGGCTGGAGGAGGCCGTGCACAGGCAGCCCACGCGGGGGCCCTGACCCGCCACGGGCGCCGGGAGTCCTCTGTCTGTGCCCTGACATAGTGACAGCTATGACCAGGGGCCAGGGTTGAGGGCTGTGCGTGATCACCCCAGGCCTCCCTTTCTCTGGAGCAGGCTCTATTAGGACTACGGCCCCGCACAGAGGACGTCTAGCCACCTGGCAGGCAGGTGGCAGGGTCCCCATCCTAACCACACTGGGACTCCAGCAAATTTGCACTTGCAACAAATTCCTGAGCGCAATGTCCATGCAGGTGCTGCCCCTGCCCAAAGCCCCAGGAGCGAAATCCGAGAGGCGGGCCCAGTTCCTTGTCGTTTTAGAGACACAGACGCTGAGGTTTGAAGAGGGGATGCAATGTACCCAGAATGGTGGGCAAAACTGTGGTCCCCAGAGACGTCCACGTCCCAATCCCTGGACCCTGTGACCCTGTCACCTTGCGCCTGAAAAGGGGCTGTGCAGATGGGATTCAGTCAAGGTTCGTGGGATGGGGAGATGGTCCTGGAGTACTTGGGGGGCCCAGAGTCGCCAGAAGGGTCTCTGTAAGAGTCGGAGAAGGGGACCGTGCCCACCGCAGCAGAGATCAGAGTGATGCAGCGTGAGACTCTCGAGGCCGTTGCTGGCTTTGAGAATGGGGGAGGGGCCCAATCCAAGGAACGAAGCAGCTTCTAGAACCTAGAAGAGGCAAGAAAACAGATTCTCCCCTAGAGCCTCCAGAAGGAACACAGCTTGGCCCACCCCGCGATTTAGGCCAACGAGACCCTCTGCAGGCTTCTGACCTCCTCAAGGATAAACTTGTTCTGTGTGAGCCACTAGCTATAGATCGGAGAGAGTGACGCACCCAAGTCCTTTCCCCCCCCACCCCCCACACACTAGTGAGTGGGGAACCCGGGCCCCGGGCTCTGAGCCCTCCTGGGATCTCTGCCCAGCTTGGCCAAAGGCTGCGCCCAGGTGAGCTGCTCCTCAGCCTCAGCAGGGGGAGGCAAAGGAGGTCACCAGGATGGTCATTTGTGTCCCTGTGGGCCAAAGTTCTTAAGCCTTCCCTTAGCTCTTTCCCCATCCCCGTGCCTCCTGACCAGCCTCCATGAACTTACCCACTTACTCATTCAGCCATTTGTTCATCCCTTCAACGCATTTACTAAGCACCCACTAGGTGCCAGGCAATATAATAGTGAACAAGACAGTCTGGTGGGAGAGGCAGACACCCAGGGTGTGCTGGGATGAGCCAGGGGCCAGGGAACCCAGGGAGCCTGGAGGCAGGAGGGACACCATGGAGGGCTTCCTGGAGGAGGGGAAGTCTTAAGGAGTAGGAGCTAGGTAGCGAGTCAGAGAGGAGAGGAGAGGGGAGATTTTGCTGTCATCCAGTCAGTCAAGAACCACATACTAAGCACCTGCTGTGTGGGCCACGGGCTGGGAGCTGAGGATACAATGACACCCTCTGGGATTCGGGGCTGAGCAAGGGAGGCGGGGCAGGCAGGCAGGGCGTGAGCATCTGCAGTGAGCTGTGGGACCCCAGGGAGCATGGGACGGGAGAGAGGGGGCTTATCGTGGGTGCCCGGAGGGGCAGCTGTGGTGAGAGCATAGGCTGAGGGGTAAAAACCCGGGGTTAGACTCTGCTTGGACCCTCACTACTATAACTGTGGAAGTCACTTAACTTCTCTGAGTCTCAGTTTCCTTGTCCATGAAATGGGAGTGATGCTGGTTATCTTGTTGGAGGAGTTACAGTACCCGGCACCTAGTAAGTGCTCAGTAAGTCATGGCCGGCTGAAGGGGGGACTGGTGGGTAGCAGGGGGCGCTCAGGAGCACGTAGGAGGAGGATGCAGCTTGCTCGGTAACCCTGGCTATGTGGCTGTGGTAGTCGTGGTATTATCTGTGCAGTAAGTTCTGACACAAGTGTAAACATGTACAACCCGCCTGCAAGGACGGAGTTTGGATTTTCCAGCAGGTTTCCGGTTACAGGCTGAGACAAGCACACCCAACCACCAGAGGGCGTCTGCGCTCCCCAGTGCGCTCCCCAACACACACTGGCCCCCACACACATCCACACACTCACATTCATACACACATTCACATTCACAGAAACACACACACACCCACACACATCCACACACTCACAGAAACACACCCCCCCACACACATCCACACACTCACACTCATACACCATTCACATTCACAGAAACACACACTCACCCCCACACACATCCACACACTCACACGTGGTCCTACTCACACACACGTTCCTACTTGCACACTCACACCCATACACCCCATTCATACTCACACTCACACAAACACAAATTCACCACCACACATCCACACACACGTTCATACACCCTCACACACACCACACCCTCATACATGTTCCTACTTGCACACTCACACACTCACCCCCATGTACCTACGCACTCACATTCATAGCCACACACTCACCCTCACACACATCCACACACTCACACCCACACCTGCACGGACTCACACACATGTTCCTACACACTCACTCACACTCACATGCACAATCACCCAGACACCCCTTTCCACGCAGATGCTCAGACCTGCCGGGAGGGCCCGGGCGGGGGGGACGTGAGGCCATCACTGGCCCAGAGGCTGTCACTCACCGAATGCTCACAGCCACCCCCGGGGGGCGTCGGGACCGTTCTCATCCTCCCTTCCCAGGAGGGAAACTGAGGCACAGAGAAGGTCGGGGACTTGCCCAGAGGAGGAGGTGGTGGAGCTGGGCCTCAGACCCAAGCAGCTTAACTGCAGAGTCGGCGTCTGCTCGGCGGGGCCCCAGGGACACGAAGGGCGGCAAGGACGGCCGAGCGGTGGCCCCGGGCGGGTGCGGGCCACAGAGCGTCCCCTCAGAGTCAGCGGTGCCCGCTGTCGGCTGCTTCTTGCTGCTTCTACCAAAGCCCCAATCCGGCGCCTCCCGGCCACCCAGACTCGCTGTCTCGTCTCGCGGTGCCCGAGTCAGAAGTCCCACCAGCTGCCGCCGTTCCCCCTTCCTCCTGGTTGCTCTCCGGTTCTTGGCCTCGCTCCCTGGGGGTGTGTTTCTGTCGCGCTTTGTCTTGCTCTCCCTCCGCGTCTGTCTTCCGCTGTGCATCGGTGTGTCGGTGTGTCTGTGTGTCTGTGCATCGGTGTGTCTGTGCGTCGGTGTGTCTGTGTGTCTGTGCATCAGTGTGTCACTGTGTCTGTGTGTCTGTGCATTGGTGTGTTTGTGTGTCTGTGCATCAGTGTGTCACTGTGTCTGTGCATCAGGGTGTCTGTGCATCAGTGGGTCGGTGTGTCTGTGCGTCAGTGCATCGGTGTGTTGGTGCGTCGGTGTGTCAGTGTGTCTGTGCATCGGTGTGTCGGTGTGTCTGTGTGTCGGTGTGTCTGTGTGTTTGTGTGTCTGTGTGTCTGTGCATCAGTGTGTCACTGTGTCTGTGTGTCTGTGCATTGGTGTGTTTGTGTGTCTGTGTGTTTGTGCATCAGTGTGTCACTGTGTCTGTGCATCAGGGTGTCTGTGCAACAGTGGGTCGGTGTGTCGGTGTGTCTCCTCTCTGTGTTTCTGTCGCGCTTTGTCTTGCTCTCCCTCCGCGTCTGTCTTCTGCTGTGCATCGGTGTGTCGGTGTGTCTGTGCATCTGTGTGTGTGTGTGTGTCTGTGTGTCAGTGCGTCGGTGTGTCGGTGTGTCTGTGTGTCTGTGCATCAGTGTGTCACTGTGTCTGTGCATCAGGGTGTCTGTGCATCAGTGGGTCGGTGTGTCTGTGCGTCGGTGTGTCTGTGTGTCTGTGCATCGGTGTGTCAGTGTGTCTGTGTGTCGGTGTGTCAGTGTGTCTGTGCATCAGTGTGCCTGTGCGTCGGTGTGTCTGTGTGTCTGTGCATCGGTGTGTCAGTGTGTCTGTGCATCGGTGTGTCTGTGTGTCTGTGTGTCTGTGCATCAGTGTGTCACTGTGTGTGCATCAGGGTGTCTGTGCATCAGTGGGTCGGTGTGTCTGTGTGTCGGTGTGTCTGTGTGTTGGTGAGTCGGTGTGTCAGTGTGTCTCCGTCTCTGGTCACCCCGTCTCTCCGCTGTGCTGTTTCTGTCCCTGTGTGTGTGTGTGTTGCTCACTGTCCGTGTGTCCGTCTGTATTCCTCCATGCATGCTGTGGGGTCTGTGCGTCTCTCCATCACTGCCTCTGTCTGTCCCTGTGCCGCATTCCCACACAGGCCTCTGTGTGTCTCGTCCACCCCAGCCCCCTCCCCCATCATCCTGTGGGGACCGGGGGGGGGAACCCGTGGGGACCAGGCGGCCACGCACCCACACGGAGTCCAGGGGCTGTGCTTTGAAGTTCCTCGTGGAAATTCAGTGTCCGCGGGCCTCTGAGCTTCCCCTGCAATGTGGACCAAGTCTGGGGCCTTGAGGGCGGATGAAGGGGGCCCCGTGTAGCCCTGAGGACACCGCTGGACTCGCCTGACCTGAGACACTGCTGAAGGGTGATCTCCAGGGCCCTCCCGCCCCACTTCCCTGCTCCCTCCCTGGGTTCCCATGGGGCCACCCCCACCCTTCCTGGAAGCCCCAACCCTTCCCTTCAGACAATGGCGAGTAAGGGGCAAGGGGAGGCCTGGAATCAAGGGATTGTATAATCATGCCCTGGAATTTGCTGGAAGCAGAAAAGCCCCCCATAAAATCTTCCAATCCCTCATATTTGATTTCACGAGCTGGTCGTCTAGGTAATTGTGGAGAGCAGCCCGGGCATCAAAGCAGCAACCCCTATGGTCCCCAGCCGCATCCTGGCGGGTGGTCGGGGGGGTGGGGGGACAACCAGGCCCAGGGGGCGTGTTTCCTCTGCTTGCAGATGCCAGGCGCTAGCGACAATGTGCTGTCCACGATTACTGTCCCCATTAGTGATGTGGGAGACAGGAGGGCAGAGATCACGGACCCTAACAGTCCTCCTGAAGCTTGGCCAGCACCCTGGTCTGGGCTGCACTCCCTCCTTTCCCTCTACAAAAGTTCAAAAAACCCCACTCCAGGTTCCCTCACCAGAATAAAAGTCCCTACTTCTCAGATCAAGTGGCAGCTCCCGACAGTCGAAGGCAGGATGGGCCAGGGTAGGAGGGCTTGGGGTGGGGATGGAGGGTCAGTGAGCAGGTGCTACACTCGGGCAGAACAGGCTGTGAATCTTGGCTAAACAAACTCGTTCATTCAAAAACTATTTCTTGAGTGCTGACTGGGAGCTGATGTGCAAGCCTGGGCTGGAGACTTGGCTTCTCCGACTCTTGTTTTTTCTCACCTGTAAAGTGGGGATATTACCTGCCTCACAGGTTGTTGCAAGGTCGTGGTAATCAAAATCAGCTCAAGGTCAGGCCTCAGATCCAATCTCAGGTTCACCGCTTACCAAATGGGGGTCATGATGGTCAATCTGATGTGTCAACTTGGTGAGGCCATAGCCCCCAGTTATTCAATTGATCGTTCATCTAGGTGCTTTGAGTGTGGGGGTGTTGTAGAAGTAATTGCAGTCCAAAAATCAGGTGACTTCCTGGAAGGGAGAGTGTCCTAGAGGATCTGGGTGGGCCTGGTCCAATCAGTTGAAAGGCCTTAAGAACAGGACTGAAGATTTCCTGAAGATAAAAGTTCTGCCTGTGGACAGCAGCCTCAGCTGGTGTCCAGGAATCCTAGCCCCTCCTCATGGCCTGCCCCACGGATTCCGACCTGCCGAGCCGGCCCCCACAGTCGCCTACACAAGCTCCGTGTAATAAATCCCTTATTATCTATCTCCTACTGGTTCTGCTTCTCTGCTGGGACCCTGACGGATACAGGGAGTCTGGGAGTGTTATTCTGCCCATTTCCTCAGCTGTAAAATGGGACTAACAATCTCTCACAAAACTGTAATAAAGATTAGAGTGTAATCTAATCTGGTTACTTTCTAGAACACACTAAGCAGCTTCTTTCCTCTGGGCCTTTGTGCTTGCTGTTCATTCTGCCTGGAATGCCTTTCCCCTGCTTTCTGCATGATGGGCTTCCATCCTTCAGAACTCACTTCAGCGTCACCTCCTCCCAGAAGACTTCCCTGACCACCTCGGCCAGAATGGTGCCCTGTGTTATTATGCTCAGTTGCATCACCCTAGTGATTATTATTATTTTTTTGCTGCACTTCGCACAAATTATTTCACTGATGAATAGACTGATTTCTTCAGATCTATTTACGTAGTTGGTTAGCTTGTTTATTGCTAGTCTCTTCCACTAAAACCAGCAATCCTCAGCTTTTTAAAAATTAATTCTCCCCCTGGAGGCTTTTTAGACATTTTTTTCTATCATCGCCGCCCCTCCCCTACCTCCCATAGCATCTTTGGACTCCACTCAGAGCCTGGCACATGGGCGCTCAATTTAAGTGTGTTTTCTCTCCAAATCAGCTTTCTCCAGCCCCCCACCTCCTGCACCCCAGGCTTCTCCAACAAAGGAATGGCTGCCCGAAGCCTTTCCAAAGCCCCAGAAAGGGAAAGCGCACAGATGTACGTGTCTGAGTCACCCACAGCCTGCAGGACCTGCCTTGAGGCTGTAAGCAGAAACATCTCAGCGTGGAAAATGGGCACCATGGGCAAGTTAGAGGCACATATTTCCCCCAAGACCAATGTTATGGAAAGGACAAAGTTGGTCTCTTTCCTTTTCTTCCCTGGACTCAAAACTTGATAGCTGCTAGGCCAAGATCCCAGCCATGCCCCTCCGTGTCACCTTGATGTGATGGGCATAAGGTTGCCAGACAAAATACAGGATGCACAATTAAACTTGAATTTCAGATAAATGACAAATAAAATTTTTTTAGTATAAGTATGTCCCACATATTGCACGGGATATACTTATACTAAACAATTATTCTCTGTTTATCTAAAAATCAAATGTAACTGGGAGTCCTATGTTTTTATTTGCTAAATCTGGCAACCCTAAGCGGGCAGGACTGGCTACGTAATGAAGTATTAAGAATTTCAAGATGGTGACAGAAAGTTTTAAACCAAGCATGGAGACCTTTTCCTGACTGTCCTAGTCGCATGCACACCCACGAAGAAGAGGCTACACTGAGCCGTGACCATCCCCTTCCTGCCACATGGAGGTAATGTTTCGGCTACTTCCCATCTCTGCCAAGCAGGGCAGGGGGTATGGCCTTGATGGGTGACAGAATGCAGGTGACCTCTTAGAACCGGGGAGCAAGAAAGGTGAGCTCGAGCACATTTATCACCTGCTCTAACCCCCCTGTAGTCTGATAGATGCAATTCAGCATTTAATTGTATCTGTGCTTTCTTTTTTGAGCTGCTACAAATCCCTCAGGAAAGAAGTTCCAAATAGCAACATTTCCAAATGAACCATGGGCATGGGACTAGGGAGGCGGCGTGGGGCTTCACCTGTTTTCATAACCATTTAGTCCTTCTTATTTCTTTATTTTTATTTTTTAAAAGATTTTATTTATTTATTTGAGAGACAGAGAGAAAGTGAGAGACAGAGCATGGGGGCGTTGCAGAAGAGGGACAAGCGGACTCCTCCCGAGCAGGGAGCCCGATGTGGGACTCGATTCCAGGACCTCAAGATCATGATCAGTCAAAAATTAACCGACTGAGCCATCCAGGCGCCCCCGATTTGGTCCTTTTTAAAACAAATCTGAGACAAAAAGGCAGGCAGCCTGCTGTCTCTGACAAAGGTGGCTGTCAGGAATACAGATATTCGTAATACTAGTATCTAAAGTGTTCTGAAAAGGACAAGTGTGAGCCGCACACATGCTCTACCAAGTATCTGGCTCTGTGGCCCGGACGGCTGGCTGGACCCGGGCTGGGCCTTCATGCCGGACACCTTTGCTTGCACACCCTGCTTGGATGGCCACCTCCCTGGAGGAGCAGGCATTTGAGCTTCCCCTGATCAGTTCCTAAATGTTAACATGGGTTTACCAGCGTTAGAAGTGAAACACTGAATAAAGATGGAGCATCCGGACTCTACGAAGATCTTCTACAGCTCAGCAACAAAAAAGACCAACAACCCAATTTAAAAATGAGCAAAGGACTCCCAAGGGGATGTGCAGATGGCCTACATGCACATGGAAAGATGCTCCATCTCGCTTGTCATTAGGGAAATGTGAATCCAAACCACACAATCGCGCTCACTAGGGTGGGTGCCTATAATTTTTTAAGGACGGAAAATTGCAAGGAATGGCTAGGACGTAGAGGAATGGGAACCCTTGCCCATTGCTGGTGGGAATGCGAGATGGTGCAGCAGCCGTGGAAAACAGTCTGGCATTTCCTCAAAGAGTTAAGCATAGAATTACCAGGTGAACCAGCAATCTTCCCTCGGGGTATATGCCCTGAACGATTGAAAACAGGTACTCAAATAAACGCATGTACCTTCGACTTCAGAGCGGGGTTATTCACAGCAGCCAAAGGGTAGAAACAACCAAGTGTCCCACAGCTGATGCATGGATAAACAAATTGTGAATAAATGCAGTAGAATATTCCTCGATCATAAAAAGGAATGAAGCCCGGAGACATGCTACCACATGGAGGGACTATGAAAGCATGATGCTGAGTGAAAGAAGCCAGACAAAAAAGGTCAAATATTGGGGCGCCTGGGTGGCTCAGTCAGTTAAGCATCTGTCTTCGGCTCAGGTCATGATCCCAGGGTCTTGGGATCGAGTCCCACATCAGGCTCCTTGCTCAGCGGGGAGTCTGCCTCTCCTTCTCCCTCTGTCCTTCCCCCAACTTGTGCTCGCTCTCTCTCTCAAATAAATAAATAAAAATCTTAAAAAAAAAAAGGCCACATATTGTATGATCACAATTTATATGAAATCTCCAGAATAGGGATAAATCCATAGGGAAATAAAGCAGATTGAGGGTTGCCAGGGGTTAGAGGGAGAGGAGAATGGGGGGCATCTGTTTAGTGAGTACAAGGATTCTTTTGAGGGTGATGACAATGTTTTGGAACGAGACAGAGGTGGTAAGTGTATGACACCACAAATACTGAATTGTTTAAGATGGTTCATTTTCTATGTGAATTTCACCTCAGTTAAAAAAAAAAATATTAACTGTGGCTTGGTGAAAATCATGGCAATGTATTTTTTAAATCTCCATTAGGAGCTCTCCATCACCGCCCCCCCTTCCCCCGGCCCCACACTGCAGCACCCCAGATTTTGGTGAGCTCTGCATAAGTGGTGGCTGGAGATCGGAGATAGGGGGTATCTGGGTTTTACAGCTTTTAAAATGGTGCCGCTATTACAACCCAAAGCAGAGCCATGAAACCGGTACTTCCGTAATCTGTCTTGATTCCCAGCTTTCTTTTCACCTTCTTATCATGTAAAACAAATTCTATTCAGAGAATATTAGAACAAAATACATTTTCCTATTTGCGAATTCTTTTTTTACTCTTTCTTTGGGTCATTCAGGCTGTTCACTAGTTCTGTTTAACAGGGCATTTTTGGAACTGTTTGCTTTGTTCCTATGATTCTCTATTTGAGTCAACATCATGTATTTTGGACAATCGTTTTGACTCTGAAGTTTAGTTTCTGAGAGATCACAAAATTACGACCAAACCAAGTCCTAAGTAAATTGTAGCCGTGAAGATGATGGTGCCCTGCTGGCCGCCCACGATCGAAATATAGAAAGTTTAAAACCAAAATGAACCATTGCAGGTGCTTTGGTGCTTGGAGGCTTGATGTCGGACTTTAAAGTCTAGATTAAGAACTACACGCTGAGATGACAGAGAACTGGGCTCCGGATGTCAGTAACTACACTTTACTGGTTGTCTGGAATCTGAGCAACTGCGGCTCACAGAGGGCAGGCCAAGATGCGGACCCAGAGCCCCGCTGAGCCCAGACGAATCTGTCCACACCACCTTCCCACCTCTAGCTGCCGCTGTGGCGTCGAACAAATCGCTTGGCCTTGGGGGGCTCAATTTTCTCATCTATGATATGTGCATTTCATTCTCAAAAACCCCTTTACTATTATTTTTCTTCCCTCTGGGATCACATGTCTTGAAGGTGAGTTTATCAATCTATATGTAATAATCCACTCCCCATCTTCAGTGATCAAAAATTTTTTGGCAAGTCAGGGGGTTCTGGATGAGATTACGAGGATTGATACTTGGGGTTGAGTGTCTCTTTTCCTCCTACAGCTGATCCAACTTCCGGTCCTCTCCCCTTCTGCTCTATGAGCTGGAAAAGCTAACTTTTCACTTTCCCAGACTCCTCTACAGCCTCATGCCACAGTCTCAGCCAATGAAATATAAAGGGAAGTCTGCTGAAGTCCTGGGAAAACTTCTGATTTCCTGCTGAAAGGAAAAGATGTCACTGGCATCACTTCTTCCTTCCTTTTTCCTGCCTTGCCTCCTGATGTGATGGTTGGTGCTGCAGCAGCCAACTTGTGACCTTGACGAAAAGCCCAAGAGAATCACAGAGGCATCAGCATCTGACATCACAGAGCTGCTGAACCAATGGCAACTGCCTCCCTCCAGTTTCTCGTCTTATGAGCAAAAAAAGCCCCTCTAAATTGGGGCTTCCAATCCTTGGAACAGCATGTTAGCCCAGCTGATTCATAACCTGTCCCTCAGCACTCCCACAGATGCAGTGACCAGTGTATTAGTTGGCATTCTTCTGATTGCAAAGGACAGAAGCCCAACTCATGGTGGTGGCTTAAACAAAAAAAACAAAAAAAAACAAAAAAAAAGAAGGGACTTTACTGGCTCATGTCATTGGAATGTTGAGGGGGTGGGCATCTGGCTTCAGACATGGTTGGAAATGAAGGCTTAGATGAGGGTTTCTCCACATTGGCATTACTGACATTTGCGGACTGGGTAAGTCTACGACGTGAGGGCTGTCCAGTGCATTGTTGGGTGATTAGCAGCATCCCTGACCTTTAGTCACGAGATGCCAGTGGCACTTGCACCGTCCACTCCAGATGTGACAAACAAAAATGTCCATAGACATTGCTCCATGTCCTCCGGAGAGCAAGACGCCCCCGGTGGAACCCCTGATCAAGATCAAGTCTTCCAGGCTCTGTCCATCTTTCTGTCTCTCAGGGTCCATCTCTGTGTTCAGCTTACCATCTATTCCTGTAGGCGAGGTTCCTCTATGAAGTCAAAGAAGAATCACCAGACTTACACCACTCTGGTGAAAAGAGAGCTGCTTCTTCCTCACACCCTCCTAGCAATCCCAGGGAAGGATTCTGATTGGCTCTCCTAGGGTCACATGGCCTGCCCTGAACCAATGTCTGTATGAGGAGAAGTAAGAACTGGGACACCTACCTGCCCATATCTGACCTGGAGAGCAGGGTATGTTGTTGGGGAAGGGGGCAGGCTCACCAGGGCCAAGAAGAATGGCAGAAGTGTAGTTTCTCAGAGGAAAAATGGGGCCCCATCACAAGAAAAACAGGGAAACGGACACTGGCCCATAAAAAGAGTTGCTATCTGACTCCCTTAACTCTAAAACAGGCAAAGAAGGCTATAAAACCAAGCAGGTTGACATTTCTTAATGGAGATATAATTCACATACCACACCATGTGTCATTTCAAAGTGTACAATTAGTGGTGTTTAGCATGTTGGCCACGCTGCCCAACTGTCACCACTATCTGATTCCAGAACAGTCCTTGTACCCACTAGTAGTCACTCCCCACTCTTTCCCAGTCCCTGGTGCAACTTAAACATTTTAAATAATGGTAGATGTTGCTGTAGATAGTATGCAATTCCCATTGTGCTTCTGGAGGGTGGAAGATAGCTTAGGGACCGTGCCACTGCCGTCAGCATCCAATGGACACACTCTCCCTTCCTGATGGAAACCACCACTGGCCTAGATGATTTCTAGGGTCAGTGCCAGCCAGATAGACCTGGTAGTGTGTTATAAGGTGAGTCCCTTTGGGACCAGCTGTTTATAGCTAAAAGCCAAGCCGCCTTGGCTTGACTTTCTGTTCAGGCCAGACGTGGTGGTTGACCAGATCTCTGCCCAGAGCCACATGTTGAGCTGACCCATGAAGCTAAGAGGAAGGAGCTGAGAGCTGAGCAGGACGCACCCCCCCCAAAGGGGGGCATTACAGAGAGGGTGGTAAGTGCCAGGTCTTAGGGTCAGGTTCACTTGGATTCAAATCTCCCCTCTTGCCTTCTATGTGGCCTTCGTTTCTCTGGGGCTTTGTTTCCTCCCCATCATATAACCCATCCCGAGGGGTGGATTTGGACCACATAGGCTCACACATGGGCCTTGAGCCTATCAGGCCTCGGTTCACATTTATCCAGCACTCATCATATCCCCACTGGAGATTGTGCTCTCAGACCTATTTCACAGATGGGAAACTGAGGCTCAGATGGGGAGAAACTCACCAAAGATCACTGTCCATTTCATTCCCACTGTCTCTCCAAGGGCACTTCCCTGTCTTCCTGGAGTTAGATGTGGCCATGGGATTCACTTCCACCACATTCTTTTTTCCTTCTGGTTTGGCTACTGGTCCCATGTGAGAGGGTGGGTCCCTGAGTGACCAGGGTGAGCACTGCCTCTCTGCCGGCCTGGGATGCATGTGTGGTCTGGGCGAGAAGTACATCTTTGTTGTTTTAAGCTATTGAAGTGTTGGGATTATTCGTCACCACAGCATAATCCAACCCATTGTAACTGAGACAGTCACATGATCAAGAGCTAAGACTCATACCCAAGTCTGTCTGACTCCCAGGCCTCCCCTAGCATTCTGCCTCAACGGAGAGTCTGGGGCTTCCTTGGGCCCATAGCCAGTGCTCCTGAAGCCTGGCATTGGCAAGGGGTTCTGAGTGCCTATTAATGACCATGAAGAAAAATATGGCAGGCAGAATTCTACGATGGCCCCCAATGATCCACACTTTTGTATAATCCTCCGCATCCTGAGTATTAGAGAGGCCTGTAGATAGTTGTGTCATATGGCACAACCAACTTTAAGAAAGAAAATTATACTTGGTGGGCCTGACCTAATCAGATGAGCCCTGAAAACGGATGAAGCCCTCCCTGGAAAAAGAGATTCGAAACATATAAGTCATTTAACATGAGGGAGATTCTCTGTTGCTCGCTGGCTTCGAAAATGGAAGGGGTCATGGAGCAAGGAATAAGGCCACTTGGAGTTGAGAGTGACCCCTGGCTCACACCAACAAGCAGACAGGACTTGGGTCCTACTACAAGGGATGGGAAATGGCTACAACCACATGTGCTTTGAGGAGAACCTAGAGCTCCAGAGGAGAACCCAGGCCAGCCCACACCTTGATTCCAGCCTGGTGAGACCTTCAGCAGAGAAACTAGTCACTCTGCTTGCACTTCTGTCCCACAGACATGAGAAAGAATAAACGGGTGTTGTTTTAAGCCATGAAATTCGCAGCAAATTGTTACACAGCATTGAAAGCTAATACAAACGAAAATTTTTTCATGTATCCTCTGAGCTGGGAGGAAGCTCACTGAAGACCCAGCTTCCCCCACTGTCCTTGGGCTCCCATTCTCCCAGAAATCTCTCTAGCATGGCCAGACATCTCTCCACCCCCTCCCCTGCTTTTATGCCTACCGCTGTTCTAATTCCCCTATTATTCCCTTCAGTACCTGCTCAACAAATGGGCCATGTGACACAGAGCGCTCCCTTGCACGGGGTGAAGAAATGAGCTTAAGCTCTCAAATGTAGGCTCCTAGTCAGACCTGGAAATACCAGGCCGAGCTGGCACGAGGAATGCCAGCTCCTTGCCAACGTCATTGAATGAGGTTTTTTAGTCTCAAACAAAGCTCTCCCTTTGAGGATTAACTGCCAACAGGGAGCTCTTTGTTTTGAGTAGAATTTAAGATGATTGCTGGGCTCGGAAAGGGGAGAAAGGTGACACCATCAAGATCACACTGTGTAAATCCTGGATCATACAAAACATAATTTTTTTAACTTGTTGGCAAATATGGACACATATCGTGCTGACACTCTGCAACATCCGTTTGATCTGTGGCCCCGTCCCTGGTCTCACATTTCGTGGCAGGTGATCCCTTCAGAGATATGCATGGACATCTGTGGGGCCTGGCGCAAAGGAAAGGCCTCTTCTCACTTGTCAGCTTTTTATGCTTTTGGAAAAAGAAAGAAAAGAAAGCAAATCCTCCCGATACAGCCCTGGTGTTGTTTCCCGAGGTAGAAGACTTTGGAGGTGGGAAGGGAGTGTGGGTAACTCTGACATGGGACTCAGAGCTTCTGTTTAGAAATGATCCCGGCCTGGTGTTCATGGCTGTTTACGACACACCACCCTGCACCTGCCATGCTCTGCACAGAGCCTGCTGCGGTGAAGGGCTCTGCCCCGGCTCTCTCACTCTTCAAAGCTTGGCCCCCAACCTGCTCTGAATAAACCCCAGCGTGCTCCCCTGGGGCCAGTGTCCTTCTGATCTGGCTTCCCTGCTACATGTCTGACCCATCCCCCAGCTGTCTCCGTCCAGCCACTGCTGTGCCTGGAACACAGTGGGCACGTTCCCACCCCAGGACCTTTGCACAGCCACTCCCTCCACCTGGATTTTGTTTCAGATATCCACCTAGTTGACTCCGTTTCTTCTGGCTTGTGCTCAAGAGTGTCATCACCTCAGAGAGGCCTCCTGGCGCCCTCATCTCTCTTCTCTGTTGACTGGCTTCACTTCATAGGTTGTATTTTTAATTCTCTCTCCTCCCCCTCGGGAATGTGAACTCCACGATTTGATTTACAGTGCTCTTGGCCTCATCGGAGAGTTCAGGCCAGCAGAGGGACAATTACATACATGGAGTGGACCTGGCCCCCTGCCCTCTGGGGGCTCCTGTGTGAGGGCCTCCTGGGCACCGGGCGGCAAGAGAGGGTGTGAGGGTCAGCAGGCGAGGATGGGGAGCTGGCCCCTTCCCCCACCTCCCGCCTGCATTTGCCAAGAGGTCCCTGGTGGTGCCTGGGTGCTGGCAAGCAGCCCCGAGGCTGACCTCCCTCCCGGTAATGATTTTCAGGCCGCTCCATTTGTCAGCACTGCTCTGCGCAGCTTGCAGGCGTGGGCTCCGGGCTTCGGGCACTCCTCGGTGATCTCAGCTCAGGGAAGGGAGTCATGACACAGATAATCCGAAACAGCTGAGAGGCTCGGCGGCCGTGCTGATAACGAGAGCTGGTGCGTGTGAGGGTGCTCTGTCCGCGCGGCTGTGCTCCGACCCCGAGACTGTGCTCAGTTCCAAACTGTAAGGCTGCTGGCAGAGCGTTCAACATCTGTTCTCCCCTCTTTCCTAAACTGATTCTTTTGTTTTAATGAGTTTATCTTTCATTGTATGTAAAGCGTCCCTCCTTGACTTGCAAAATGAGCCTACCACAGTGGAAAGATATTATTTAACTTTGTTTATGAGATTGAGTATCGTTTATTTACTGAGCTAGAAGTTACACCTAGTGGAGGAATTCTGTGAGTTTTTGACAAACACCTTCAGCCCTGTGACCACCCCGCAGTTCAGACGCTGAGTCCCCCATCCAGCTCTTTTGGTCAAACGGGGTCTTCTTTAGTCCTTACAGCAGCCCCAAGAGCCCCAAGACGCCCCAAGCTGTAGCAGCAGACGGGGGTTCTGTGCTCTCAGGCACCCCAAGTTCCACTGCCCAGCACAGTGCCTGGCATACAGCAGCTGCTCAATACACGTTAGTCAAACAACTGAATGAAAGACACCAGCATTGTCGTTATGCCGGGTTTACAAACGAGGGGAAGAGTTCAGGAGAGCGCAAGTGCCAGGGCTGAGCACCAGCATGCAGCTGGGGGCTACCATTTGCATTTCCAGCCTCCTGCCCCAGTCACCAGCTCCCAGATCCACAGTTCCGTTCTGTGGGGTGGCCTGTCGGGGCCAGGGGTCTCCGCACAGCCTCATGAGAATCCAGCCTAACTACTAACTCTTGCTTTCAGGTTCACGGACATTCATGTAAAGGATGTTTGGTGGGCAGGAATGAGGTCCACTGACTCTCCTCACCACAGGGCAGAGAAAGGAGTCCTAAGCTGGGACCAGTCTTGACTCTGGCACGACCTGCTGTGTGACCTCATGCAAGTATCATGGCCTCTCTGGGCTTTTGTTTCTTCCAACTGCAAAATGAAGGCGGGGCTTAAACCTAATGGAGTCAAAGGGTCCTTGTAGCTCTGCCATTATGGTTATGTACTAGAGAGGGCTTTCTTGGCTGCAAGCGACAGAAAACCTCACTCACACTGGCTTAGGGATGGACAAGGGAGGATTTTCCTGGCTTATCCAGGAGTTGTAAAGTAGACAGAGTCAGGTGTGGCTCCATCCAGGGGCTCTGACAATGTCACCCATTCTCTCTCTCTCAAAGCACCCCCTTCCCCCCCACCCCGTGTTTTTCCCTCCACCCCTCAGCTCTGCATTCCTGGGTGTTAACTCCATTCTCATGCAGAATCTCCCTTTGGGATGGCAAAATGCTGCCAACAACCCCAGTAGTCCATCCTGTCCTCCCAGGGCCCCCACCAGGAAAAGCAACTCCCTTCACCCCGGAGGTAGGGTTGAAGGGTCCATGTTGGCTCTGATTGGACAAACCTGGGTCACATGCTCATCCCTGAACCAATCCCTGTGGCCTAGAAAGTGGGATTCACTGATTGGCTGGGTCTGTGTCATGGGATCACCTGCATCGCAGGGGTGGACGATGTGAGCCTGCATTAGGTGGGCTGGAACTGGGGCAAGTGTCGCTCCCCAAAGAAAACCTAGAGGTGTTTTCAGCATGAGGGGACCACGTGCCAGACAGGGAAACATTTTTACAAAATCCATTACAGAGTCTATGGGGCGCCTAGGCTGGCTCAGTCTGTAGAACACCGACTCTTGATTTCAGGGTTTTAAGTTTGAGCCCCCTGGTGTAGAGATTACTTAAAAATAAAATCTTGAAAAAAAAATGCATCACAGAGTCTGAATTACATCTCCTGCAATCAACTATCAAGGAGGTTTGCCTTCTGTAAATGTGTCCTGGGAAACCCCGCTGGTCCCCAAAGCCAGCCAGACCTTACCTGCCCTGACACTGCCCACACGGCATTGCTCCAGTTCCTCTCTCTCCTGCAGTGTCCAAAAAGTCACCTCCCAAACCTCAGGCAGCCCGCAGGGAACAGTTCCGGGTTGACCTCCTCAGAAGTGGGGGGTGCACAAGGCCCTTCTCAGAGGTCCCGAAGGTGGCACCAGGCCTTCGCCGAGCCTGGGACACACCCAAGTCACTGTTCACTAAAGAAAGTGGTTAAAGGTGAATGAGATACCTCTGGGGGCTGTAGTAAATCACCTCAAACTTAGTGGCTTAAAACCACACACATTTCTTACAACATTAGAGATCAGAAGTTTGGAATGGGTCTCCTTGGGAAATCCAGGCTTGGTGTCTTTCTGGAGGCTCTCTGGGAGAATCCATTTCCTTGTCTTTTCCAAGTTCTAGATGCTGCCAGCATCCCTTGGCTCCTGGCCCCTTCCCCCTTCCTGAGAACGAGCACTGCAGCGTCTTCCAATCTCTCTCCTGACTCAGACACTCCTACCCACCCCCGCCCCCCCATAAGGATCCCTGGGGTTACATGGAGCCCACCTGGATAATCCAGGATCATCTTGCCCTCTCAAAGTCCTTGTTCACATCTGCGAAGTCCCTTTTTTCAGGTAAGGTTATATATTCTCAGGTTTCAGGGATTAGGATGTGGACATTTGCGGGGGCTAGTATCCCACCTACCACAAAAGTTATTCCACTCAGTCCCCTGCCGAGTGGTCCTCCATACAGTCCACACCAGTGAAAATTTGCTTTGAGTTACAGCCTGGGATTTGCAGTGGGTTGGATCAAAGCGGAATCACTACGTGCTCACATAGACGCAGACACACACAGAGACGTCTCGTCTTCTAGTTTCTTGCAGTGTGTGGGATGCACACAAATTCATTCATTTATTCAGTGAGCATTTATGAAGCATCTACTATGTGCCAGTGACTGAACTTAACACTGAGGGATGATGGAGATGAAGACAAACAGGGTCTCCCTTCATGGGTCCCCCTTCATGGGTCCCCCTTCATGGAGCTTCTGGTCCATAAACATTAAACCAAATAAGCACTAACTAATTCATTAATTAATCCATTCAACCAATACTATTTTTAGAGGGGGGAGGGGCAGAGGGAGAGAGAATCTTAAGCAGGCTCCACGCCCTGTGCAGAGTCCAATGTGGGGCTCCATCTTACCATCCTGAGATCATGACCTGAGCCAAAGTCAAGAGTCAGATGCTTAACCGACTGAGCCATAGAGGCGTCCCTCCACCAATATTTATTAAAGTCCCAATATATGTAGACCCTATGCCAGGCTCTACTGAATAGGACAGACCCGGTTCCTGTCCCCGCAGAGCATCCACTCTAACGTGGAAGACAATCGCTAAAGCACACAATGGCCAGGAGGATTGGATAGGAAGAAGGACCAGCCAGGATGGGGGTGCTGACAAAAGGGAAAGTGAGAGGGGGTATGTATCTGTGACCCACTGCTACATAACAAACCACCCCAAAACTGAGTGACTTAAAACGACAACCACTTATTGTTTCTCAGAAATAGAGAGGTCAGCTGGAAGGTGCTGCTGATCTAGGATGGTCTCCACCGATCGAGGCTGGGATTGAACTTGTGTTTGCAGTCAGCTGCAGAGAGAGGTTGAGGGCTAGCTGTTCTCAAATTACCCCACTCACATTAATGGTGGGGACTGGGGTGAGGGAGTGACTGGACCCCACGTCTCTCCTTCCCCAGCCAGCCAATCCGGCTTGTTTCCCAGCAGTGGGGGGCGGGCAGTGGGGCCCGAGGTGCAGCAGAAGTGTGCACAGCATCCCATGGCCTAGGGTTGGAACGGGGGCAGCATCTCTTCTGCCAGAGGCTATTGTCAAAAGCAAGCCACACACCAGTCAGATTCCAGGAGGGCGGGACAGACCCCTCCTTTTGGTGGGAGGCACGACGCCGTCCCAGTGCAAGGGTGAGGCATTTCCAAAATCGAGCACGAGGAGGATGAATGCAGAACCAGCCGGGTACTTCTGTCTCTGCACCTCTAGTCTGCGGGAAATTTCCCCTCGTTCCGGGTCTGACCACGTCCGGCTCTGACCAGTTCTGCCTCTGTCGAGCCTTCCGGCCACCGCCTTCGGCGTCAGCCTTTCCCATTCCAGCCCGGGTCCCCTTTGCGGGGCGAACCTGCCTCTGTGGAGCCCTCCCAGGCTCATGCATCCCCAACACTGGAGGCTCCCAGCCACTGTTGCCTGCACGCTGCCGACTCAAAGGGAGCCAGAGAATTCCTTGGCTCGGCTCTCCATTTTCCACCCACCAAGTCATAAAAGCTGCCGTGAAAATGGCCAGGAAAGCCCCCTGTAGCCCTTTCACAGAGCTGGTTCCTGGGTTGGCTGACCAGCGAGGATCTTTCTAGATTTGCAGTAAAATCTGACCTTTGGTTCAACCCGGTTTCGTGAGTGCGTGAGGCTGACAAAGGCCCGGTGCCGTCCCCAGAGCTGCTCTGGGGTGAGGCCTCCAGCCCTGGGGCCGGCCCTTCCCTGTGATCTCAGTGCCCCCTCCCAGTCCCCACAGAGCCAGCAGGGGCAGCTGCGGGGCGGCAGTTTGGGAAATAGACTACTGCTCTTCTGGAAGGCCGTGGAAATGCTGGGCGGGGCGGTGGGGGGGCAGAGCCTGCTGGACTGGATGTCCACGTGGGGCCAGCCGGGCTTCTGGAAGGCCTGCGGGGGCCTGGGGCGGGGCCTGAGGGCCTCGGAGCCCTTCTGGTCGGTACATTGCGATGTGGCTGTTAGGAAGGCGTCCCCTCGTGTCAGACCCCCCCACCCCGAGGCTCGCCGCCAGCCACCCAGCGGCTCTGTGAGTCGAGCAAGTGGCTTCGCCTCTCGGAGTGCGGATGGGTCGTCCGCAAGAAGGGGTGAAGACCACCCAGTGCCCAGGCCCCTGTGAGGAGGAAGGAAGAGACACGGGGGAGTGCTCGCTGCATGCTCGCTCTGGCTGTTCTCGTGGGCTTGGGGCGCACCTCGGTGACTTGGAAGGTGGGCCAAGAGCCGCACCCACCCCGGCGGGGAGAGAGAGCTTGTGGTCTAGCTCCAGTTCGGGTACTGGGAGACTCGGGGGACTCGCCCTGGAAAACAGGGCTCATCCCCTCTAACAGTGAGGAGAACGGGCCAAGAGAGGCCACGGGCTGTGCCCAAGGCCACCCAACGAGAGGGTGGCGCCTCGGCTCATGAACCAAATGGCACCCCCTGGCCGCCCCCCAAGGGCCGGATGCTCGGCCCGACACTCCACCTGCATTATCTCATCGGGTTGTCTCCGTGGCCTCCTCCCTGCAGATGGGGAGAGGGGGCCCAGCAAGGAACGGCCACCCCGGCGCCTGGGCCCCCAACGTCTCCAGTTATGTGACTCAGTGCTGAGTGCTCGGCAAGGCTGCCAACGGGGAATGGACTTTGAGGGTCAGGCTGCTCTGCTCCTGCAAACAGGACCCGCTCTCCATTCGGAAAAAAAATCTCTGGAGAACAGCTGCTCCTCTTTAGGGGGCCCATGGGCTCCAAGCCGGCCCCCCAGAAAAAGCAGGAGGCCCCCTGAAGCAGCTCGCATCTGACCGGCACTTCCTCAGACATACCGAGTCGCAGGAGCAAAAACACCAGCAGTCCCAGCCGCGACCTGCCGGGAGCTCGACCTGCTGTGTGCGGGCCACAGAGTGCACCCGCCGCTTTGTCCCATGTCCCCTGCCCCGCAAACACCGCAGTGAGGTAAACGGTTTTAGCGCCCATTTTACAGAAGGGGAAACTGAGGCCACGAGAGGCTAGGTCACGGGCTCCAGGTCCGCCAGCTAGGAGGTAGCAGAGCTAGACTCAGACCCAGGCCCACCCAGGCCGGAGGCCCTCACGTCCCTCCCCCTGCAGGGCGCTGCTGATCAGCAGGCTTTCTGCGATTCATGGGCGCCCCGCTCGGAGCTGGGGATACAGATTTAGCAAATCTGAGAGCGGGGCTCTCAGGCAGGGTGGCGCGCTGGGGGGAGCACAAGTTCGGGAACCGGGCTGCCTGGGGTCCCGTGAGCTCCACGCTTAGGGGTCACTCCATCCTTCCGTTTCCTGAAAGACGCCATAGAGGTGGCTGAGCCACCATGAGGTTTTAATGAGAGCATACATGCCAAGTGCTTAGAACTGTCCTTGGCCGGTGGTCAGTGCTCCGTAAATGATGATTATCTGCTCTGGTCTAGGCTCCTCGCAGAGCGACAGTGCGTGGAAAGTCCCGGAGGCCAGACAGAACCCGGGAGGCGCCAGCAGCAGGGAACAGGTGAGGCTCGGGAGGCAGGGCACGTGCTGAATTGGGGTGGGGTCGGGTGGGGGGCAGGCCAGCTCTCCTACATGGTCAAGCCCTGCAGCCCTTACCGCAGGGGCCAAGGTGAGCCCTCAGAGGGTTTGTGCAGGGGTGTGATGGGGGCCCATCTGGCAAGGCCGGAGCCAGGGAGGCTGGAGGGGAGCTGCTGGGCTCATCCAGGAGAGAGGATGGTGGCCAGAACCAGGCTGGGGCAACACTTGGAGATGGGGGGCCGGATCCGCGCTTCATCTTCGAAGGGGAGCCAAGAGCCCTCGCTGACCGGTGACTGATGAGGCCAACAGGGGGCTCACAGACGATTCAGAGCCTCTGCCGCCAGGAACCAGGAGGAGTCCCCTCCTCTCCCCTCCTCGCTCCCCACGCCACACCTCTGTGAATGTGGCCAGGAGTGCAGGAGGAGATGCGGGCCTCCTGAGCCAGCTGGGCTCCCCCATGGTGGCGTGCAAGGGGTCCCCCCAAATGGGGATCTTATCAGTCAAGGTTTCTGTCGTGGACATATGGACTCTCCCTCGTAGAGATCAGCTGGGGTTTGAGTCCCAGGGAGCCGGTGACTTAACCGCACCATGCTCTAGCTTCTTCTTCTTTAAAACCGGGAGGACGGATGAGTTTGGACGTAAGAAGCAGCCAGGCCTTGGGACACGGTAAGGGCCCCCTCCGCTTCAGCCCTGCTGCTATTGCTGCTTTGTTGTTGCTATTAACGGTGGTGGTGTGCTGGTGGGGGGCTGTTTGCGGGGGGGCTGCCCCATAGCCCCCAAATGACTGTTCAGAGTTGGACCTCTTCCCTGTCCCAAGTTCACCTTCTCAGGGAAGGGACTCTGACTGGCCCAGCGTGGCTCAGTAGTCACCACAGCTGGGAGAGGGTCATGTGGTGTGAGCTTGGCTCCTGGGAGTCACCTGTGTGACCACGAGGGCAGTGGGGGAGGGGCATTCCCCCCAAACTGGGGCACCCCAACAGCTTCTGCTACACCTTTACTGCTAAAAATAAAATATTACTCTCTGATCGTAAGAATTATACATTGACACTGGAAAAGCAGTTTAATCAAATACTAACAGGCGTAAAAGCAATTTCAAATGCTTATATTTGCCACCCATTTGGTGTCTCTCTCTCTCTCTCTACCTATTTATATATTTTTATAATGCATGTGGAAATACACACATATAAATACATTTGTTGTACAAAAGTGAGCTCCTGCTTTCCTTATTGTTCAATATTTTGCATTTTTGCTCGTATTATCTATAGAAATGCAGATCTTCAAACTGCATGACATCACCAATATCCCGCTGTTCTGATCTATAAAACAGCAATGCCATGTCGTTTGACCAAACACATCACTGGTTTTCAGTGACTGGCTAGTATTCCATTTTGTGACTATGTTACTTTTTTTTTTTTTTTTTTTTTTAACGTCCCCCATCACTGGACGTTTGTGGTATTTTCAGTTTGGATCTATTCTGAGCCCCACTACACCGAATTTTTTTTTTAATACCATCTTTGTGTGTCAGCCCCATTATTCCCAGACCTTTCTTTAACCACGTGGCTCTGCTGGGGCCACCAGAAAGCAAGGATCAGCCAGGGCTACAAACTGATTCTAGAATTTGAGTGAGTTCCTGTTCCTGTCAAGGAGAGGTTGGGGATTCTGACCCCTTCACTCCCAGCCGGGAATGAATCGCACCCAGGAGGTGACCCGGCTGGGCACTCCTGCCTGACCCGGACCTCCAGGAAGCTGAGTGTTTAATCCCTGCCCAGGAAGGGGCAGGTCCCCATGTGACAGGGAAAACAGACACTTGCAGCCCATAAGGTTAAGTTCCAAGTCTCTCAGAGTGATGGCTTCCTCTCAGGACCCCTCCATGGCTGCACATAAACAGGGGCTCTCCGCCTCTGCCCCTCCACTGCCCCCTCCCTGCCCTGCTTCCCTGAACCCCCAGCACCTGCAATCATTGCAAATGTGATCTGGCCCCGGAGGAGGGCCCTGAAGACCACGCCGCCAGAGGCCAGCTGTCAGGACGGGAGGATATGCTGCCTCCCGTCCAGCTGGGCTCCATCACGGCCTGGGAAAGGTTCCCACACAACCCCCTACACACCTTTCACCCTGAGCTGTGGGGGTGCTGAGAAGCCCGCAGTGGCAGAGCACCTGCTCTGTGCAAGGTGGGGCTTGCTGCCTCAGATGCAGTCCATCATTCCAGCGGTTTCTGAGCAGGGACCCCTGTTAATTGGAGGACTTTGGGTTCTGAGTGCCTTCAGGGCTTTGGGTGAGAAGAGGCATGACCTGAGCTGGGGAGCTCTGCAGAACTTGGGGAGAAGAATTTGGAGCTGGGGGTCCGGGACGGTCAAGGCAGGAGGGGTGGAGGCCAAGATGGGCAGGGATGGGCGGGAAAGGCGGGCGCTGACCATCAATGTTCAGGACCCGACATCCACTTATCCAAAGCCCAAAGGCAGACACAGGCTGGGCAGTACCTGGGGGGCATCCGGGTCACCCCACATGGGCTCTTATTAGAGACATGAATTTATATCCAAAATGAACAAAATTTACATACTCACAGCAAGCTCGTGTACGCCTCCTAATGATCCTGGACAAGCCCCACCATGAGTCAGGCACAAATGTCATGCCCCAGAAGGAAATGTGATGCTTTTTCCATAACTCCACCCGTGGCTTCCTGGGGCCCCTCACTCAGCTGGTGCAGGAAATCTGCATCCGCCCTGGATGCGCCTGTCCGAGGCCACATGTGCATCCCCGAGGCCCTTGCGGGCACACCGTCAGAGCTGGGGGCACGCCGGGTTGCCGGCCGTCATCCCTGCAGACTGGTACCCACTGGGATGGATGACATCCGCCCGTCCTGGGTCACAGGCTCTTGAAGGCAGCGTCCGCAGCATCCTTCATCCCGTGCGTCCAGGCGACAGTCTCTCCAAGGCCACTCTGGCCTCCACTATTTCTGCGCCTCCGCCGGAGAGGCAGGGGAGAAGGCGGCCTCCGCCCCCGGAGCTGGGCCTGCTCTTCAGGCAGAGGTGGGCCTGCTGCAGAGGCGCAGAGCCCGGCAGCCGCTTCTCACCTGCTCCATGCACGGCGGCGACTCGCCAGGGTCTGCTCCTGGTGCTAGCTCCCACCCAGAGAGCGCAGCTTAGGCCTCCTCTGGCCTCAAATCCCACCCAGACCCCACTCCAGGCCTCTGATTCTCTGTTTTTAAGTTGGGGGACTTGGAGCTCCTCCAGGAGGCAGAGGGTGGCTCAGCGCCTTCTTAGGTGCTTGGCACCCTCAGGTCCTGCCCTTCCGTGTCCTCACTTCCTGTCGCCTCCAGAGGGAGACCAAGGACACTAGCTCATGCACACGGTATTCTTCATCCTTTGAATTCTGTTAGGATGAAAGCTTTAAAGAAATCTTGTTTTGGATAAGGTTTTGCAAATGTTTCCATTCACCGTTGACATTTTAGAAGGCCAATAAGCCAAAGTGGCTAACCCATAGGCAGGTGATAATCACTTTACAAAAAAGAAAAGTCTGAAATACTGCTTTGCACATAGAACCCAGGCACAGTTGTGTTTTCCCACAACAAAATAAAAGGACTTTTGATTAAGCTAGCAGAAACTCCGCACGTTTTTTAATCCATACTTGAAAAACAGATTCAACCGGCTGACATTCTGTTAAAGTAAGTATTCACAGCTCCATTTGCCTAGTGGGACTCTCGATCCCATGCGAATACCTCAGTTAATGGCTGCCCCATTCTTGCAGTTGCCCAGGCCAAAAACTCAAAGTGATTCCTGACATTCTCCTTCTCTACACCCCATATCCAATTAGCAAATCCTGCCAACTCTTCCTTCAAAATATATCCCACAGAACGAGTTTGCAACTTGGAAATGTCATTTGATGGTAGCCAAGATGAAGCTGGTGGCTCCTCCCAAATGGCTTCTCACCCACCAAGGATTCTCTGTTCCTTTCCCTTATGTATAAGTTGGAATGTCTTTGGTTGTATGTGACAAGGACCTTGATCCGGCTTAAGGAAAGAGTATTGGCTCATGTGATTAAAAAATGGAAGGGTAAGCCTGGAAGGGATGACTGGATCAGGAGCTTACATAACATCAACAAGATCCATTCTCTCTCTCCCCCTCTCTCTCTCTGTCTTATTGCTCTACTCTCTGCCATGTTGGTTTTCTTCTCAGACTCTTCCCTCATAACAACAAAATGTCTGCCAGCAACTCTAGATCCTACATCCTCTTCAAGATCTCATTTCCAGCAGAACAGCCCCTGGATCACAGGCTCTGCTTGGGCAACACCCACGTCCCATAGCCAATCCCTGTAGGCAAGGAGCATGTGAAGTCTCAGCCATGTGCTCAGCCTTCAGAAGAAGGAGGGGCAGGCAATAAGCTTTGCTCAGATCCTGTGAACTGAGATTGGGGGAGGTTGGGTCTGCAGAAGGAAAGTGAGACACAGTTACCAGAGGGAGGGTACATGGAGGAGGTGGGGTAACCAAACATCAGATGGTCATCACTCCGAGGACACCGCCCACCTGCCTTGGAATAAGAAACAAGAGGCTCCACCATCCCTAGAGGCCCTCTTAGTGAAGAACTGGAAACATTCCTGAGAACTGCTTTTTCAGAGATGCGGAGATTGTTCCTATGCCTATCACCTGCCCTGGAATCCTGCTTCCCAGAAAAGGTGACTGTAATTTCAGCCTTTAAAGAATGTCTTGTGATAAGCAGAAGAGGAAAACAGTGACTGTGACAAAGAGCTGAAATGTTTCTCCTCAAGCCATTGTGCATGTCGGTGCAACAGGATAAGAATTCTTTGGCACTCTGCTTCTGAAATGAGAGTCTCCCGAAAATCTCTCAGAAAATTTACCTGAGCACAACAACATCTTCTCCTTTCCAAGGAATACTGGAATGGGGTGTTCATTTAGGGGAGTCGGTTTTGGTCGTGTGCGCGCGCGTGCGCGCGCGTGTGTGTGTGTGTGTGTGTGTTTGGGGTTCCAGGGTGCTGTGAGGCTAAAGGGAGAGGAGAAAGGTGAGATTATGTAAAGACAAGAGGCAGAGCAGACAAATATCTTGCAAATTCAATGTCACAGGGGTTTGTGTGTCTCTTCGAAGGACACAGAGTGGGGGACCCTGCGAGTTCATTGCACCTGGGTTCCAGTCCAGTTATTCTCTGCAAATCAGGGGTTCGATGTGAAGATCAAATGTTGTAGACAATGGAAAATCCTCAGGTCAGTGCCTGACACATAGTATATGCTCAAGAAATGGTGGTTTGTTTTTGTTTTTTTTAATCATCCTTGTGGTGAGAGTTAGATTTATGAATATGAAAATGTTTCTGCCCCGGCTGCACCTTGACCTCCCCAAATTATTTCAAAATGATATATTTGTCAGATATTTGGGAATGAGAAAGAGAACAATGGGACAAGAAACAGGATCAGAAAGGTGGGACAAGAGTGGCCACAACCCACCTAGAAAAGCCATCTACGTGAGGAAGAGCCACAAAACGGGGCTGCGGGGAGAGGGATGGGTTTGGCAGGTTTACAGGTGGGTAAGGGGAGGCTCGGATCGGCTGAGTGGTGCTGGGGGAGGGGGGAAGAGCATTTGAGAAGTGAGGTCATGAGCTGTGAATTGGATACTTGTCCATGTTGTTTTAGAGATGCCCATGGACGTCAGAAGGTCTTTTTAATAACTTCTGGTCCCTGGGCTGTGCTTCTCTGTATGAGGGTCCATGCCGAGACTGGGCCGTGGGGGGCCCAGCAGCTGTTAGGGCTACACTGCTGATTCCTTTTTAGGGTACAAGGAGAAGAGGTGCCTTCAGATTACCTCAGATGCTGGGGATCTGTTTTCAGGATACTCAGGGAAGTAAGAAATTCAGAGAAGAATCCTAAAAGCCAGTCATCACAGAGTAAGAAGCTTCCTTGGGATTCCAGATAACTCTAGGGTCCCAGTTACGTAGTTTCCCACACAGAAATGGGCTTGTCATGACCCTACTTTAAGGGGTCACCATTGTGAGTCAGCTACAGACCTTCTCTTTTGAATGCTCCTTTTTTGAGCTCCCTGAGAGAGATGAGCTGATTCTTTGGCCATCACCAACAGCACCGCCTGCCCCCGGTGCACACAGCTGTCCTGGCCAGGCCGCGCATAGCTTCTTTAGAGATCATCCTTCAGGCTTATAGGAGGTGCCATGATGTGTCTGGGATATGCCCTTTGGGCTGTTGGGGGTATCAGGGGCTGATCACTCTTAGCTGAGTCCCTCTCTAGGAATTGCTTTCAGCCTCTAACAGTTACAACCCCCACGGTCAGGCCCCCTCTTGGGTGTCTGGTGTCCGGTGACCAGGTGGAGAGAAGGTAGAAAGGCCCAGGCCCATCGCCCTGCTCCTGAGCCCTCTGCAGGGCATCTCCACCCAGAGCTCCCCTTGGGGTCAATGAGGCCTTCTTTGTGACCACACGGCAGGCCAGTCCACCTTCTCCTCCCACATACACGTTCGTCCCCAAACACAGCCCGTGAACCTCCTGAGAGGTTCTGAGACACTAATTTTGTCTCAGGGTCTCCTTCCTCAGGAACCCAACCTGTAAGGATTCCTACTCCAGTTTAGGAAGAGTGGATTGGGGTTGCCAGAGTTAGCAAAGAAAAGTTCAGGATTCCCAGTTAAATGTGGATATCAGATCAACAGTGAATAACGTGGGGCGCCTGGGTAGCTCAGATGGTTAAGCGTCTGCCTTTGGCTCAGGTCATGATCCCAGAGTCCTGGGATCGAGTCCCGCATTGGGCTCCCTGTTCAGCGGGGAGCCTACTTCCCCCTCTACCTCTGCCTCTCTCTCTCTCTCTGACTTTCATGAATAAATAAATAAAACATTAAAAAAAAAACAGTGAATAATGTATTGGCATAAATATGTCCCCTGAGATATCTGGGACACATTCATACTTTATCATCATTTATTGTTGATCTGAAGGTCAAATATTCTGTATTTTATCTGGCAACCTTAGTGGGACTGTGGAGTAGTGAATACGGGGTCTAGGTCCGTCCGAGTGGGCCAGGTGCCATGGCACACATTCAGAGCATCACAGACTCATATTCTGCATGCAAGTCAGCTTAGGTTTCTTTTGTGAGAAATACAATAACTCAAATGTAACCCTATTTTTGCTTAATGAATAATACAAGTAATAACCATCACATGTTGAGGGCTGTCTGTCCGAGACCATGTATTAAGCATTTTAAAGCTGTTAAACCCTCTCAGAACACATCTAAACTTCAAGACAAACTTTTGAAGTGAATGTATCACTTGGATCGAGTCCAAAATGAGTGACAGAAAAACCCAAACTATGAGTAGTTTAGGTAAAATTTAAAAATTCCAAGGTAAGCAGTGCAAGAACTGGGACTGGTGGACTCCCACCCTTTCCCTCTTGGTCTACCCTGTGTGTGGCCGCCATTCCCAAGGTCACCTTCATAGGCCAATATGGCTGCTGGAGATACAGCCATCACATAAAATTCTAGCCAGCAAGAAGGAAGAAGCAATAAAGAAGGGCACATGCCCTCCTTACCAACACTCTTTATGCATAAGCATATTGGTTTATGCCCCCTGTAACAGAACTCAGTCACAGGACTTTAGTGTAAAAAAAAAAAAAAAAGCTGCAAAATACCGCTTCTATTTGAGCTGGCTACATGTCCAGGTAAGAATCAGGGTTTTTCTTGCTTAGGGAGAAAGGAGGAAGCAAAGTGAGAGATAATTAGCAGATTTTGCCACAAATAAATGTTATTATTATTCTCATATTTGGATGAAATTGAAGCTCAGGAAGATAAAATAACTTACCCAACGTCGCGCAACTGACAGCCTGCCCCCAGAGCCTGCGTCTGTAATAACCATTATCATATAATTCAATTTAAGGAGACTTCATACATGCCAATGATGCAAGCAGGATCTGAGCATTGGCAAACCCTGTTTTTTAAAATATAACATTCGAACAAATCATGGACATTCAAATATCAGTACTTTGCAAAACACTCTAGTGATTGTGGCAAACGCACAAAACCCGAGGCAAAAATGACATACACACTGAGAAACACAAGAGGGAAGACTGTCGTCACGCAGCTCAGCAGACCTATCGTGTCCCAGAGGTCGGTGTAATGAGGGTGATCGAAAGGAAATAGCAAACGTGGTGAGGTGGCCGTGGTCTGGGCAGGGGGTGCTTGAAATCAGCACAAATACAGGTTTGAGCCCTTGAGCAGGAGCGAACATTGAGTGGACTCTGTGGGTTTAAGAAATACAATTCAACAACACCCTGCAATGTCTTTGAACTCTTGGGTCTCAGGGAAATGGCCTTGGGAATGAAAAACGTCTCCAAGAGAAATATTGTTTGTATTGTACGGTTGTAAAATGACTAGCCCTCCCCCATCCCGAAGCAGAGGAAGGGAAATTTGAACCGTGTAATTTAGAAGCGGGGCTACACGTGGGAGGGCCTGACTCCCAGGGGAAAGCTGCCTGGGGCCTCCTCAGGCAGGTCTCGAGGCCGAGCAGCTCTAACTGTTAGGAGAAATGTTCTCCAACTCCACAACCCGCTGGGATTTGGTTGCTCACAAAAATCACGATTTCATAGAATGAAAAAAATGAAACAGAGCTTCGAGACCATCCTGGCCTCTGAATTCAGTGGGGTCTCATCTTGCTCGTTTCTGAGCAAGTGCTACGTTCAAGCTGAATTGAATGAGATGGTTGCTCTGCTGTGATCGATTGGTTATGTCTGCTGTGGGCACAGAATGGTACAGGAGGGGCCCACATGCCCTATGTTTCCTGACCCTGAACTTGGCAAAGTCTTCCATTTTACAGAGGATGTAAGTGAGGCTCTCTGAGGGAAAACAAATTGCTCTGAGCCTTTTGGTAGCTGAGTGGGAATGAGAGGTATCTTCTCCTGAATTCTAGTCCTGTCTTCCTTTTACCATTAGCAACTGAGGCTGGCGACCGGAACCTTCTCCAGAGCAATTCCAAATGGGCATCCACACTCCACTCAAAGAGAAGTCTCTGTCCTTCCAAGACGACCCATTTCACTTTTCCTTGATTTACAGTCAGGTCTGAGCAGGGCACCACTAGAAGATAAAGATTTCTGATTTTGGTAATCCCCTGGGCAATAGTAAGAGTAATCCTGTGTGCGGCTGGAAAAATAATCCCAAATCACAGTGGCTAAAACAGCGTGATAGACTGAAGTAAGGGCCTCTCAAAGGTGACCATGTCCTAGTTCCCAGAAGCTGTGAATGTGACATTTTACATGGCAAAAAGGATTCTGTAGATGTGATTAAATTAAAAATCTTGAGATGGGGAGATTACCTTAGATGATCTGGGTGGGCCCAAGGGTCCTCATCAGAGGGAGGCATGAGGGTCAGAGTCAAAGAAGTGACAGTGAGAGAAGAGAGACATTTGGAGATGCCGTGTTTCTAGCTTTGCTGATGGAGGAAGGAGCCAAGGCATGAGGGCGCCTTTAGAAGCTGGAAAAGAAAAGGAAGTAGAGTCTCCTCTAGAGCCTCCGAAAGGAAGGCATACCAACCAACACCTTGATTTTAGGATTTTTGATCTCTAGAGTGGGAGGTCATATATAATAACTATATATATAATAAACTTTTGTTGCGGGGCGCCTGGGTGGCTCAGTTGGTTAAGCGACTGCCTTCGGCTCAGGTCATGATCCTGGAGTCCCTGGATCGAGTCCCACATCGGGCTCCCTGCTCGGCAGGGGGTCTGCTTCTCCCTCTGACCCTCTTCCCTCTCATGCTCTCTGTCTCTCATTCTCTCTCTCTCTCTCTCTCAAATAAATAAATAAATAAATCTTTAAAAAAAAATTAAAAAAAAAAAAGAAGAATAGGGCGCCTGGGTGGCTCAGTTGGTTGGGCGACTGCCTTCGGCTCAGGTCATGATCCTGGAGTCCCTGGATCGAGTCCCACATCGGGCTCCCTGCTCGGCAGGGAGTCTGCTTCTCCCTCTGACCCTCCCCCATCTCAGGCTCTCTCTCAAATAAATAAATAAAATCTTTAAAAATAAATAAATAAATAAACTTTTGTTGTGTGAAGCCATTGTGTTTGGGGTAACTTGTTACAACAGCCATTGGGAACGAATGCAGTAAAAGTGTACTTCTGGCTTGTCTCTGAACACATGAAGGGAGGCAGTCTTTCCAGGTGGCTCTCCTCCAAACCATGATCAGGCCTCCAGGACCCTCTCATTGTGAGGCTCCGTGGCCTCCGGGGCCAATGTGCCAAGAGAGAGGATGAGGGCAGATGTCCTGCCGGACATCCCAGGTGCCAGGCATGGACTTGCCCTCCACTTGCATCAGGCAAACCAGCCACACTTGAGCACTGAGCAGCCCGCGTGTCCTGGGGGCCTGAGAGGACCATCGAAAGGGTTTGATGAGTATGTGGTCCTATCTCTGTGCTCACCCATCCCCTTCCCCCTCCTTATAAGCCGCCCCTCCCCTAATTTTTAGGTCTTAAGAGTCATGCAAATCTGGCTCTGGTTCCAGCTTGCCACTCAATCACTGTGAGCAACTCAGTGGGCCTCTCTGACCCACTGTGTCCTCATCCATAAAATGGCGGTTTTCGGGGCGGGGGGGCACGATTATTATTGCAATTGCAAATATATTATATAATTATTTTTTTTTTAAAGATTTTATTTATTTATTTATTTATTAGAGAGCGAGCGAGAGAGAAACAGCATGAGAGAGGAGAGGGTCAGAGGGAGAATCAGGCTCCCCGCTGAGCCGGGAGCCCGATGTGGGACTCGATCCCAGGACCCTGGGATCATGACCTGAGCTGAAGGCAGTCGCTTAACCAACTGAGCCACCCAGGCGCCCTTATATAATTATTATAGACATATTATTATACAGGTCTAAATGTTAAATTTGATGATGGAGTACAAAATAAAAACGTTTTCCAGAGGTTCTCAGTCTGGGGGCATCTTCAGAATTACACGCAGAATTTTAAACCCACAGACACTGGGCACCTCCAGGGGCGGAGGGTCCTCCATGTGTGGAGATTCTGCAGCTGGATTATTACTGCTCAGTTCAAAAGAAGTGTCCGGAACTTAATACCCACTCTCAAGAAAGGACTCGATATCCATCATGGAAGACACCGCCTTACCATTCCCAGGAGCCCTGCACTGTAAATCTGAGCTAGAGCCCTGAAAACATCACGCTCAGTGAAAGAAGCCAGATGCACAAGGCCACATAGTGGAGGATTCCATTTCTATGAAATGTCCCGAATAGGTAAGCCTCAGAGACAGAAAGTCTTCTAGAGGGTTCAGTCCACTCTTTCTCTGGAGCTAAGGGAAGCCAGCTCCTCTGAGCTGGGCAGGGGGGCGGAAGGAGGGAAGATGGCAGGAGGGAGGATTTTGTGCGGGCGGTGACAGAGTACACACGGGGTGTGCACTCACAGCGAGATGTGGGCTCTACCCCCCAACCCCATGGCGAAAGACTCGTCATTACACTGCCAAAAGCCGGGCTCCGTGCTACCCTGTGACCTCGAAGATGTTTCTATTCCTTCAAACACTCTGTTTTGATCACCCCCCCAGAGCTGCCTCTATTCCGAGGCCTGAAGATAAACTGTTATTTTTATGGGGTCAGTTTTACTCCCACCAGAAAAGAAAACAAATGCATGACATTTTGCTTCGGGAAATCTGTGCATTTCTCAAGAGCTACGCCCCCCTTTTGCCTAGAGATGATGCTCCTTCTCTGTAGGGATCTGCCGGCCACTTTGTACCCGAGCAAAGGCTCCCTCTCACCACCGGCTCGAGCCGCCCTGCTCCCCCGCGCACTGTTCCTTGTCTGGGTGTCACTCACAGGAACGGAAAGCAGCAAGCCGGGATCTGGGTGCATCCCCCCGGGACCCACGTGCAGGGAAAGGATAGAACGTCGCTTTTTGAGCTGACGAGAAACTTCCAGAAATCTAGAAGATACCGCTCTCGAAACAGTGATGATTGCACATCTCTTTATACGAGAGAGAAAACCAAGACGGCCGAACGTCGAATGCCGGTTCCACATCCTCTATGAGCACACAGGCCGCAGCCTAGACAATGGATGCTGAGAAAGTGTATTCATGAACCCAGAAGGACATTTGTTTTATGTCCAAATGGAGGTGCTGAGGGATTTATGAAGAAGACTCTAGCAAACGCTGCCAGGGCCCCACGCATTTCCCCAGGCATGTGACATGCCCCCCACGCCCCCGGCCCCGCCCCAGCTTCCAAGGCTAGCACCCGCATGCACTCCCGGAATCATCTTCGGGCAAGGACTGATGCGGGAGCAGGTGGGTGAGTGTTGGGCTTCCTCACAGGTAACTCTAAGGCTTGTCGGACACTGTCTCCCAGGGATCCCAGCAGGAACCTGCTCACTTCCGCCCAGGACACGGGAAGGAGAAATGCCATTCCTGTTAGTTTCCAATTGCTCCCCAAACAAACTACCACCAAATTAATGGCTAAAACAGCAATCATTTATTATTGGCAAGCTGTTGCCCCTTCCGCAGGTCAGAAGTCCTCCGCTTGGGGCTCACAAGGCCGAAATCCAGGTATTGGCAGGACCGTGCTCTGTGCTCGGGGCTCCAGGGAAGAATGTGCTTCCAGGCTCATCTGGGTTGCTGGCCAATTCAGTTCATTGTGGCAGGAGGGCTGAGGTCTCCCTACATTTCCTGCTGGCTGACAGCTGGGGACAGGTCTGTGCTCCTGGACGCTGCCCATGTTCCTTCTCGTGCTTTCCAAGTAGCCCTTCTAGCAACAGCGGATAGAGCCCCTCCTGCTTCAGATCGCTGTTTTCTCATCTGCCACATCTCTGACTCCAGCCGGAGAAAGTTCTCTGCTTTTAGGGGCTTATAGGATTAAAGTGAGCCTACCTGGAAAACCCAGGTAGATCCCCCTCTCTTAACACCTGTAACCTTAATGGGGTCTGCAAAGTCCAGTTGGCCAGGTAACATACTAGACTCACAGGCTCCAGGGATTAGAATAGGGGCCTGATCTCTGGGAGGCCCTCAGCTCTTGACAGCAATCCTCCATCTCCCGTCTCGACTCAAATGGTTCTCCACTCAGAGCCTCTGTGCTGAGACCAGGAGGCAGAGGAATCAGGCCTGCAGGCCTTGAGAGCCAAGATTTGCCTCCCTGACAAGAGCCAGGGGTGGGAGAAGAGCCTGCCTTATTCTCCTGCTTGGAGAGGGAGGTAGCACTGAGCACAGGATGGCCGGCAGGTAGGAGCCCAGGAGGCCGCCACTGACATGAAGGCCTCAAACCAACCCTGGAACCATCTGTCTCCAGATGACTGGTGGGATCACTAAATCCACCACTGAAGCTACGTTCAGATGAGTGTTCTGTTTTTTTTTGCGGACGAAAGCCCTTCTAACGGACTGCATGGGCGTTGTGATCACTGCTGACGGGTTATCGTTCAGCACTCATGCCCTCTCCTTCCCGCCAAGGGCAGACTCTCCCTCCCCACCCTGTTCCCTGTGGACTTGGCGGTGGCTGTGGCTTTCTCTGACCGGCGGGCCTTAGTGGACGTGGCACCAGCAGTGGCATGTCTGGCCTGGCTCCCGTGCTCAGTGATCCGTCAGAAGAATATGCCCAGGATCACCTGCTGCCCCTTCAGCCTGGGCCTCAGAGCGGACACACCTGGGGCTGTGAGCCCAACCCTCATCCTATAACCCAGCCCAGCAGACCCTCGGCCTGAAGCACAGACCCCAGCAGAGCCCAGCCTACATCAGCCAGGCCACGATCAGCCGCTCCCGCGGTGCAAGCCACCGAGCTTCGGGACAGTGTGCTGTGTGGCTTTGTCATGTTGATCGTGACGAACACAGTAATGAACGTGCCAGAGGTCCGCACCCTTCCCTTTCCCCGGGACTCCCCAAACGAGGTAGAGGTGGTGGATAGAACTTCCTATTACTCTGGGGATCCAAGAGTGCAGAAAACCCATGCTGGCCATTCGTAGAAGAGGGTCCAGGGAACTGGTCGACTCCCAGCATTTTCCCAAGACACACAAAGGGGCAGCTGTAGAAGAAATGTCTGTTGGGTGTACTTGGGAGCCTCACAGAGTTTCTGCAGCTCAGGGCTCCATGGTACCCAAGGAGAGCTCCCTGTGGGCCCTTGGGCTGCTCTGCCAGGTGTGGCCCCGGGACCCAGCCCCCTTGGAGAGGCTTTGCTCCCAAGACGTCGAGGGCACTGGTGTGACTGGTGAGCACTGAGGGGAAGGAGGAGGACTGGGCAGGTGCCCGGAACACCTGGGGACAGCCTGGACCAGATACCCCAGGCACGTCCGAGGCTGCGTGATCTCCCCAAGCAGCACTCCAGAGAAAGGAGGAGCCCAAATCCCTAAAGTTAGGTTTCTGCCACCTGGCACAGGGGGTTTGGAAGAGACATTAACTTCGGTTGGAGCGACAGCCCCTGCTTACCAGAGACAGAAGACTGAAGTTCACAGTCACTACAGACAGAGACCTGATTTAGTCCCTGGGCAAGGTGGCCAGCTTGCTTCAATTTCGTGTCTCCGTTCCCACTGGGCTAGACCAGGGTTGGCAAACTAGGGCCTGTGGACCAATCCAACCTACTACCTGTTTATGTAAATAAAGTTTTATCGGAACAGCCTTGCCCGTTTGTTTACATACCGTCCAGGGCTACAAAGGCAGGACTGAGTAGATGCAAAGCTGAAAATGTTTATTATCTGCCCTTTGCAGAAAAGGGTTGTTAAGCCCCGCATCAAAACATCCCTGTCTTTCTTACCAGCTCCAAATTCGAAATCCCCGTCTACTGAACTCAGCTGCCATTACAGTAAACTCAGCAGAGGCTTGGGAATGATGCACAGCATTAACAGGAATAAAACTGGCTTTATAAAAGGAAACCAAACCCTTCAGTGGGCCAGGAAGCTATTTCCCACATACCACAAAATTCTTCAGACTTCCCCCTCCAATTAGCCAACGGGATGTGTCAGGGGCCTGCCTGGATCACACCGCGCTTGTACCCACTCCTGTCCAAGAAAAATGACTTTTCCTCTTACTGTTCGCACCCCACCCCCTCCCCAGCGCTCCTCACGGTCCTTCCTCACCCCAGTGTTCTGAGGGAGAGGCCGAAATGAGAAGTCCCAGGGTTTGAGCTGCTCTGGCCTGACTCCACCCAGCCCCGTGGATGCCAGCAGAAATGCGAGGTTTGTCTCTATTCATCACAGGCAGAATCTGCAACTTGAGCCCCCGTGCACCAGAAATGAATGGAAAAAGTGCAACCTGACCACAGAAGTATTATTTTATAAATAAGGCCCTTCAGTAGTGGCTAATTGGATACACATTTTGTAAGATTTGGGGAACATTAAAACTATCATACTTGCATTGACTGGCTGGGTTCGTATTACAGCAGTGGCCATTTTCCACACAATGTCAGGTCCCAGGTTGCAAATTCTAGCTCAGAGACGTTATTTTTCCCTTAAGGATGTCACTTCTCCACCCCCACCCTTCCAAAAAAAAAAAAAGGCAAGCAGACTGACTTAGTGTATATTTAACAGCTCCATAAATCACTCAACATGCTTGAATCTCATCAAAATTCTGCCAGAAATGATTTCCCTGCAGCAGATGGCCTGTTTGGGAAACTAATTTGGCATAATTTTATTTCCACCAAATTTCGATGAGCTCCTACTGTGGGTCAGCCTACACCTAGTCTGGAAGGAACCCAGGGGAGCTGTGTCCAATTCATGGCTCTGTATCCCAGAGGAAGCAAACCCGGCACGCGCCTGAGGTAGAAGCTATTTAAGGAGACAGGCACCAAGCTACGAAGATCATGAGATGCAGGTCACACTCCTATTTATTCTGAGGCTATTGAAAATTCACACACTTCTCATGGGGACAGAAGATCAAATCCAAGCCAGGCATTGAGTGCCGTCTGCCCTGTGCAAATTAGTGCTCTGTGGGTAGCACGGGGACAGTGAAGGGACTCGGGTTCACCTACAGGGCATGGACTGGAAGGAGGGGTGGCATGCTGGGGAGGCCAGAAATGGCACCCGAATTGTCTCGTTGATTCCTCAGAATGACTCCACAAGGTAGGCACAGTTATGATATCCAGTTCACAGATGAGAAGACCAAGTCTCTTGGGTTTTTCAACATTTCCATCACAATGTTCCTGATAGTGCAGGAAAAGGAATACAGAAGCTGGGGATATGGAGGGGTTTCCCAAATCCACCTACTGCAAAAGTGGCATTTCTTTGAGTTTCTGGGGGTTTTTTTGTTTGTTTGATTTGATTTTTACATTCTGCTCTATAATATAGTTTAATATAAAAATGGTTTTAGTTGTCTATCAGTGAAATCCCACAAACTTTCTTTCAAAAGAACTTCTAAAGCAATTAACTTTCCCAGAGGACATTCCTCGTTTCTTCTGAGTTTTTCTGACTCCTTCACCCGCTGACTGTACCTGGAGGCTAAACATGTTCCAGTTTAAGAAGCTCGGCTGGAGAACAGGGCTTGTAAACCAGTGGCCTTTGGACCCTTTGGTTTTGTTTGGCTTATGTAGTATTTTTAGGTTTTCGTCAAAATAAATAAATAATCCAGATTTCCAGGTTCTCTTGAAAAATGGTCCTCAAACAGCCATTGTATGGCCCTGAGTAGTGGCAGCCCCTTCTGGCTGGGCATGGGTTCTGCAGTGTGCCTCAGTCCCCACCGCTCCCTAGTGTCTTATACCTAGACTATGTCACTGGTTTATATGCTCATTTGGATCCTGGAGGCACTGAGGATGCGTTTTTGTCTTGGAATGACTGGTATTTGGGGTACAAAGTGCTGACCCTCCCTGGGGAGGCACAGAGGGCCACAACAGGAAGAGAGCAAAGTCCATTCACGAAGAGCCTTGCAGGGGCATGTCAACATAGATGGAGGAGGAAAAAAGCCCAAATGATGCTCAATGAAGCCTTTTTATTTTCCACTCAATCTCTGATGCTGCTTGAAGTGATGGATGAGAGAAGCTCATTTCCTTTGGTTGCAAAAAAAAAAAAAAAAAAAGACGGAAGAAAGAAAGAAAACCAGAATGCAAAAGAAAAAGGCAGTGTTTAATAAAACACGGAGGAATGACGCAACGGTGCTCGGAACCCTCGGGGTGGAGCTGTTAATTGCTTCCTTCCCCGGGATGCTGGTTAGCCCTTCTCTGGTGGACTTGGACGTGTTTGTCAAAGAAAGTATCAACCCCCCATAACTCTCCGAAATGATACAATACATCACTTGAAAGTAAGCTAGGATCAACACTTTGTTAACTGTTTGATCTCACAAGTCAGAATTAATGATAGGTATTTTGCACAAAGAGAAAAAAATGAATGTTAAAAGCCTATTTATGTTAACTAAAGACATCCCTGCAGCATCAGGGTTGAGTTGGAGGCGATTTCCTGCAGCACAGCTGTTCCACGTTTGTTAGTCTGCGGGTGGGTGGCAGCAACCGTAATGAGAGCCAGATTGAGGGTGCAGGAGCTGAAATCAGGGGGGACAGGGATCTTCAAATAGTTAAGTCCCAGTGACCACCTGGAAAAAGGGGGACCCGCGTTAGAATTCAGAGCAAACCCTTTCAGAACTTTGGGTAGAGTAGGGGGATCAGTTTCTTTACCTGAAAAATTGACTTCATTCATTCATTCTGAAAATACCTAAAGAGCCTGGGCTGTGCACGGGGATCCAGTGGGGGGCAGACCGGGTCCCTATCCTCGTAGACCTTACATTAACCAATAAGGAAACAGATTACCAAATAAGAAAACTCCCAAGTCATGATGAACAGAGGCAGCTGTGCCCAAAACGGATGAAGATGACTGGTCAGGGAAGGTCTCTCTGAAGAGGTGACACTGGGGTTGAGTCCTGAATGAAGTAAAGATGGGGTGAGTTAGGCAAACACTCTAGAACAGGATGTTCCAGCAGAGGCCGAAGCCCATGCAAAGGCCAGGAGGCAGGAATGGGCATCGGGGTGTTCAAGCAACTGCCAAGTGGCTCATGTGCTGGAACTAAGGGAGGGAGGAGGGGGATAGAGAAACAGGGACAACAGTGTGAGGCTCCAGAGGCAGAGTCTAGCGGCTGTTCTGAGGGTGAAGGTCCCATTGGAAGAGTTTGGACAGAAGACTAATGAGATCCGATTTTCATTTAAAAAATCTCTGGGGCTCTGGGTAGAGAATGGGTTGCCGGGACTGGGGTGTGGGGACGATGCAATCAGGGGGACCTGGTACAGGTAGGGGCATTGTCCAGGCCGGGAGGAGGACTGCATGAGCTGGGGCAGGCAGCCCAGGACCAGCACACGTGGAGCCAGGCTGGAACAAGGGGGAGGCACGCGAGGTACCCACATCTCCAGTGCCAGATTTAAGATGGCGGAGAGCGACTGCCAAAAATCTGAGGAGTCAAGATGAATAAAGACATACTCGGTATTATTGATTTTTGTTTCTGCCTTAGGTTCTGGGATGGGTTGGCACAGCCCTGTGACTGATCTTGTCTTTATTTAAAGTTTTGATATTTTGTTCGTCGTGGACTTCTTTTTACATTACTTTTGATTTTATTTTTTAAACACTGCATCAAAACATTGTTTATCTGCATGACTGCAGTTGTGGTGCCCCCTCAGCCCTAACTGCACCCCTGCACTAAGCAGTCAACAAATGTGAGCAGTCGCCGTCCTTGCTGTGGTTACTTGCTTATAAGCAAGTATGCAAAATCTCACTTGGCTACCGGGAGAGGCAGATGCACAGTGGCTTCTGGAAGCTTCCATGCTCCTCAGCCCCTTCAAGTTTATGACTGAGGTGGAAACGAGCAAAGCCTTTAGAACCATGTTGGTCAGGAGTCCCTGGGCTGCGAGCAGCGGAATGCACTCTCCCGGAGCTCAGGTGGAGGGGAGATCTGTGGGAGCGAAACTGTCAGGCAGCTGGACCTGTGCTGGCCGCACATGAATCCTCACCTGGGGAGCTTCTCAGTTATTCAGGTGCTCGGGCCACACCCCAGATCTATCAGTGAGAACCCCGGGGCCCTACTAATTCCAACTTCCAATCAGGTCCAGAAGGTGAGTCTGAGCAGTGAGGCCTTCATGGGGGGGTCTGTGGACCTCCACTCTTCTACTTCCATTCAGGAAAGATTCAAGGGGTGTCTTGGGGGTACGAGGGCCTGCCCAGGCTTGGTGGGGGGGGATACAGCTAGGAGGAGGGACAGACGCATCACGGGGACCTTTGGGGAGGCTCTCAGCTCTAGCTTCCCGGCTCTGGGTCGCTCAGTTCAAACTGCAGAGAGCGAGCCTCTGATTGGACCAGTGGGGGGGGTCACATGTTGCCCGTGAGCCAATCAGCTGTGGCTACCCAGGCGGGTTCTGCGGCACAAACATGGCTGCCGCGGGGGCCACCGTATTGGGTGGGGGTTCTCTGAAAAGAGAGATGGGGTTTGGGGAAGGGGGGCTGCTCTGAATGTCTGTTTTTACAGCAGCATTCCCTGCGTTCCGGGGAGCTGGAGATTAGGATTTAGGAAAGGCTGGGGAAGTTCAGAAAAAGCCATATCTGAGAGGTGAAGGGGGAAGCTGAAGCATCTCTGAGCCGCAACATCCCCCAAGGAGTCGCCCTCTTGGATGAGCGAGCCCGCTTCTCCTGTGCTCCTTCCTCCCAGGGACTACGAGGGCCTTGCTCGGAGCACCTGTAATCTCCTGCACTCAGCTGATTTGCGGGGCCTTTCTGGAGAGCCCCGGGGAGCTTGAGAGGGCTTCCCCGCCGGTCTGTCCACCCAACAGCCCTCCGGTGCTGAGCCGCAGCGGGACGAGACAGAGGGAGGGCAATGGGAAATCTGCATCCCAAGTCACACCTATGGTGATGAAGAGCCGGGACCAAAATGCTGGATTTTTTAAACTCTTGGTTCAAAAGTCTCGTCACCGCCACCAAACTGAGAAGTCATCTGCCACCCTAAAATGTGATTTTTACGAACTCACCCCAATATAGTGTTTCTCAACACGTCTCTAGAAGCAGAGGGAGAAAAAGAAAAACCCAATAAAGTGTGATGACTGTCACTTTGTTCCCATTTTTCCTTCTATAGCAGTGTTTCTCAACCAGGGGTGCTTTGGCTCCCGGGGAACATTTGGCAACGTCCAAAGACATTTGTATTTGTGGTTGTCGCGAATGAGGGTGGGGTGAGGTGAGCAAGCTGTGGATAGAGGCCCGGGAGGCTGCATAACATCCGACCTCGCCCAGGACAGACCTCACAACAAAGGACTCAGCCCCAAATGTCAATCGTGCCAAGATTAAGAAGCCCTGATGCCCCATCTCTCTTCACAAAATCAAATCTCAGACGGAAGGATTAGAAATCTGCCTCTCTGTTCCATTCCTGAAGTTTGCCCAGAAATTAACTTTTTTTTTTGGCTAAAAAATAGAGAACAAGATGATATGAGTGGCGATCATATAATCCTGTCTTTAATAAGAGCTAACGGTTACAGAGCCTTCATGTTGTGCCAGCCACTGGCCCCGAGACGCTGCAGGTGAGCTTCACACCCGCCTGCTCAGGGAGGTGCAGAGGAGGCATCTGAAGGAGGCCCCACAGCCCCTGCCTGGGAGGCAGGATCCGACCCCGGGCAGTCGGCACTCTCCACTCCACTGTTACCCCAAACAGCACGTAGCCTAAATTGTAAGATTATATATTTTCTATGGGACACACTTCAGTGATTTTCATTATTGAACGGGGAAAAATGCCCCACAAAAGCTTTTATTTTTCCTGAGTTGGTCTTCATGAAGCAAGAGGACACACCACTGTTCCAGATTATTCCCTTTATTGCAGTTACTTCCCCTGCAATTTCCCCGTTTGGCCTCAATTTCCTTTTAATCCTCAAGTGCCACGTAAACTAGATCGGAGGGGTTCGCAGAGAGGGCTTCTATTCCAGGACACATTGTCAGCCTCTCTGAATGAGATTCTCAGGTTTGATGGCGTGAAGAAAAGAGATCTAGAACCATGCAAGTCAAGCATTTTCCTCCAGGGAACTGAATTCAGGGAGTCCTTATTATAGGCCGGGTACTGTGCAAACACTTCACAGGTGTGTCTTCATGTCAGACCCAGCTCTTTGGGGGTGCACATTGTTTGTTTTAGGGTTTTATTGAGGTGAAATTCATACAACAAAATTCAGCACTTCCACCATTATGAACTGTGCAATTTGGTGGCTTTTCGTGCATTCATGATTTTGTAAATCAGTACTATCTCATTCCAGAACATTCTCATCACTCCCCAAAAAAGAAGCCTCATGCCCACTAAGCAGTTGCTCCCCATTTTCCCTCCCCCAGCCCCTGGCAACAGTGAATCCACTTATTATCTCTAGGGACTTGCCAGTTCTGGACATTTCCTATCAATGGAATCATATAATCTGTGGCCTTTTGTGTCTGGCTTCTTTCACTTAGCGTCATGTTTTCAAGGTTTATTCATGTTGTAGCAGATGTCAATCCTTCCCACATTTTTGTGGCTGAATAATATTCCACTGCACGGATAGAACACAGTTTGCTTATCCATTCGTCTGTTGATGGGTGTTTCCGTTGTTCTCACTGTTTCGTTATTATGGATAATGCTGCTATAAACCTTCATGTGTAAGTTCTTGTTTGAACACTTGCTTTCAGTTCTCCTGGGTATATTGTCTAGGAGCAGAATTTCTGGGTCATCGGTAACTCTGTGTTAGATACAGCGGCCAGCCCGCTCTAGAGAGGAGCAATCTGAGTTGTAGTGTTCACTTGCCCGATGTCTCAGTAGTAAGCGTTAGGGCTGGGATTTGAACATAGGCCACGGGGCCATTACCTCTGGCCTCCCCTGCCTGTCACAAATGAGGCTTGGGAGAAACTACAGATGAATCGCATGACACAAATCCTTATTTGTTTCTTTTAACTTTTATATTTTTCAGTGTAATTTTATTTCATTATAAAAGTCATGTGTGCTCATTGCAGCATTCCAAATGATTTTTAAAAGCAAGTATATTAAAAAAATACATGCTTGATGGTCCACAGGCTTTAAGCAGCTCTCACATTTGAGCTTCTTTCTATCATCCGTAAATGCTGTATGATGCAATATGCCGACAGAGTGACACTCAGGTTTCATCGTTTTATTTATTTTTATTTTTTAAAGATTTTATTTATTTATTGGGGGGGGGAGGGAGCATAAGCAGGGGGAGTGGCAGGCAGAGGGAGAGGGAGAAGCATGCTCTCCCTCGAGCAGGGAGCCCGATGTGGGGCTCGATCCCAGGACCCTGGCATCAGGAGCTGAGCCGAAGGCAGATGCTTAACCAACGAGACACCCAGGCGCCCCCAGGTTTAATCATTTTAACCTCTGGGAAGGAGGGACTGATCCTCAGCGGCCAAGGGCTATCCCATTCCCATAGACATGAGTGGTGGGGACCGTCAGGGTCTGAGCCGAGCCACCCGGGGAAGCTCTGTGCCCTCCGCAGCCACTGAGGCCCGGCCAACAGCACTGGCGAGCCTCTGTGGGAGCACCAGCGACTATGTTAGGGCAATACCATCCCACCCTCCATTTCATTTTGGGGAAAATGGCTCTTTCCCTCCCATTTTCCAGATGAGGAGACAGAACCTCAGACATGTGCGAGTCCAATCCAGCTCTTCCTGACCTGGAAGGCAGAGAGGCGTATTTAGTATATACTCTCTGCCTTTGGATGCATTAGCGTATTTGATTCACACCCGTCCCAAGAGCAGATACTTTCATTACCCCCATTTTGTAGACAGGGAAACTGAGGCTCAGAGAAAAGGAGTGATTTAACTGAGATCATTTGGTTAAAGATAGAGCCGGGCTTGAACTCTGATGCCAGATCTGAGTCTCTTTTTATTATAAGAAAGAGTTTTCTCGCAATTCAGGTGTTTATGAAATGCCTCTTTGGCATTCCATCTCAGTGTTAAAAGCTTCTAGGTTTCCACCTTGATTAGCTGGGTGGGCTTTGGTGTCACACAGACGGGGCTTGGTTTCAAACGCTGGCTCTGGGCAAGTTGCTTAATGAGAAGTCAAACGAAAGAAATTAAGGTGTATATATTCCATGGAGAAATGATAAAGAAATAACCAACTTGTCCAAAGAGCTTATTGTGTGCCAAAAAATGGGCAAAGCCCTTTCTGTGTATCAATTAATTCTCACAGTGACCCTTTGACCTAGGTTCTGTAATTATTCCTATTTCATAGATGTGGAAGCTGAGGCACAGACAGGTTAAGTGACTTGCCTGAGGTCCCCCAGCTTCCACCTACCAAGGCTAGAATTTGCAATCTAAGCAGCTTGGCTCCAGAGCCTGTGTTCTCAGCCACCATGGCTTAAAATCATGCTGGGAAACTACATCCACCAGCACAGAAAACTCCATGAGTTCAGCTTAAAAAGTAGAGGTCACAAATCAGTACGGATGGGCCTGTTTATTTTAAATTTATATGTAACACTATGTTTTCTGGGTGCTGACTATATGCTGGGTGCTGAGGCCAGCCCTTGGACTGTATTATTTAGCTTAATCTCCAAGCAGCCCTTCGAGGAGGGCACTCCTCTGGACATACTCAGATGCAAACTTGAAGACTCAGAGAGGTTCAGTCACTCAGCAATGGTCACACAGCCCTGAGAGTAGAAGCCAGGATTCAAACCCAGACGCTCGGGCCTCCAGGATGCACCCACATGGACGCATCACTGACTGAGGGGCGTACAGCCCACTGCCAGGAGCTCTGAGCTCCTTCTCCACCGGCCTGTGGCTGGCGGCTCTGATCTATGGGTGCACATTGTGGTCCTGCACTATCTTTGAATTCCCATATAGATTTTAGAATCAGAATCTTAGTTTGACCTTAAAATCCTGCTGGCATTGGTTGACCCTGTAGATTTAAAGGTAGAGTTTCCCTTTTAACACTACTAAGTCTTTCATTCAATGAACATGGTATATCACTCCATTAGTGATATACTTCTGCAAGGTGCTTTTCAAAATATTTAACAACACACAGTTGGAGGGTGGTGCTGGCCGTCCTCACGTGCTGATGGTGCTTCTTTGGACAATGAACTGGAGGGGAAGGGGGGGTCTGGGTTCATGGGAGGGGTACTCGGGGGGCTCAAAGCAATGCTTTTTGCCAACTTGCAGCTTTTTGCTGCAGCCCTGTTGAACGCTGGCCCCCTTCTTTTCCCTCGAGAGCTGGCTGGGTGCCAGGGCTTCCTGTGTCTTCCTAGGAGCTGCCTCTGGGCCCTGACTCTACAACCCCTCTGCAGGGAGAGCCCCAAGCTGGAATCCAGAACATGGAAGATGTTGGGCCCATGAACGGCTCTGGAGAAGTGGCAGAGGGGACACGGAGCAGGGACAGGCCCAGATGCCCACCCCTCCATGTGTAGGCCAGATGCAGGACGGGAAGCCGAAACCACATCAAAGTGGCAGGCGCCCAGGCTGGAGTGGGAGGGGACCAAGGAAGTGTACAGCATGGTGATAAAAACCCGAGCCCTCACGGCCACCACCATCTGCAGGCACAGAGCTGGGGCCGGCGGGGGAGGCCCGGGTCAGCCTTGATCCACAATGACACTGAGACTTGGGGGTCCCTGGGTCGCAGAGCTGAGAACATGGGCTGGTTTGCCAGCAGGGCCAGCGAACGGGTGGGGCCCAGCCCAGCAGAGTTTCGGGACCAGAGGATGTGGACCCAGAGGATGTGGGTAAGAATCCCAGCTTGACTGATCGCTAGGATTATAACCTTACAACAGTTATTTAGCCTCTCTGGGCCTCAGTTTTCCCATCTATAATATGCGCAGAATACCTTAACTACCTTATGGGGTCGTGGAGAGGATCCAATGTGTTTCGCACAACACGTGGCACGTAAGCAGGGCTCTGGGAGTCAGCGCCCCCAGGGGAGTAGCCCTCAGCTAGGATGGATTGAACTGGTGGGTAAATACCCTAGTTTCCACATGGCTCTGAAGTGCAAGCTCCACACTGTCCCCTGGAGTCCCCAGCAAGATAAAGGCTCGGCTGCCCACAGCCATAAGCTGTCCCTGTGTTGGCTGCCTCCCCTCCCTGCCTGACTTCCCCACTCCCCAGGCTCCCACACACCACTGCTTGCCTCACAGGGTCACTGCCATCACCGTCTCAGGGTGGGCTCTGGGGAGAACTAAGTGCACGACATGGACCACGGCCAATGTCCCCAACTCTCCATGCTGTGAGTTAGGCCTCAGTTCAAATCCTGCGCTGCCCCTTGCACGCCGAGACCTGGGACAAGCGATGCGGGGTCTCTGAGCCACCACTTCGCATCTTTAAAATGCACACCATGATGGCATTTCCCCTCTGGGTTAGTTTTAAGACTTGGGACGTTCTGCAGATCATGTGTCTGGCATAGACCCTGGCACATCGTCACCACTCAATAAATGTTAGCAGCGAATATTATAATCAGGGAGACATAGGGCAGCTCTCTGGGCAAGAGAGCTATGTGTCACAAGGTCCCTGTCTGGTTTAAGGCTCTGCTTGTCACCGTCTTGAAATCCACAATGATTTTTGAACAAAGCATTCTGTTTTGTGCATTGGACCCTGCGAACGAGGTAGCCATCCCTGGGGGACCTTGTCGGGTCTCAGTTTCCTCATCTGTAAGGTGGGGGTGACAACAGAGTGAACCCTACTCTGCAGGCAGTGATGTGGGACGGAAGTGTGGGTCTACAGAAGTGCTTTGCTAATAACAGACAACCCCACTGGAACAGTGGCAAAGGATCTGAAAAGATATTTCTTCAACGAAGATGTGTAAATGGCCAAAGGCCCCTGAAAAGATGCTCCACATCCCTAGTCATCAGGGAAATGCAAATCAAACCCACAGGCAGATAGCACCTCACACCCATTGCAAAGGCTAGAATCAGAGACAGACGAAAGCAGGCGTCGACGAGGGTGTGGGGAAATCGGGACCATTATGTGAGGCCGGTGGGGATGTCTAATGATGTGGCCGCTCTGGAAACCAGTCTGGCAGTTCCTCAAGAGTTAAAACATAGAGTTATCATGACCCAGCGATTCCACTCAGGGGATAGCCAAGAGAAATGAAAACATGTCCACCTAAAAACTTGCACATGGATATTTATGACAGCATTAGTGGAAACAACCCAGTTACCCATCGACTAATGAGTAGGGGAACTGCAGTCTATCCCACAATGGAACATTGTTCAGCCACAAAAGTGAGGGAAGTGGGGGTACTTTGCTTCAGGGTGGATGAGCCCTGAAACTGTGACGTGTGGGGAAAGAAGCCAGACGCAGACCGCATACTGTGATTGCACTTAATGAGAAATGTCCAGAAGAGGAGGACTCCATAGACACGGAGGCACATTCATGGTTGCCAGGGGCCAGGGCTGGGGGGGGGGGGTAGGGAGACAGACCCGGCGAGTGGCTGCTGATGAGTCTGAGGTTTCTCTTGGGGGTGAGGAAAACACGCCCAGAGCTGCTGTGATGGGTACACGGATGTGAATACACTAGAAACACTGACCTCTGCGTTACAAGTGGCTAAGTTGTCTGAATGGTATATTTTGGTATATTTTTGCCAATTCCAGAGTGCTGGACAATGGCTGTTGTGATGATCACAGCGCAGTGCCCCTGCCTGCACGCACGTGCGCACGCTCGCTTGCACGCCCGCGGTCCTAGCTGTCTGTGTGCCAGGCCTGCACCACTCCCCTGCTGTGTTCTCTGTGTTTATTCTTCCTCTTTAGGAAAATACATTCACTGCCAAGTCCTCCGGGGAGAGGCCTCGAATAAATATACCAACCAGGAGGAATCCCTCCTTCCTGCTGCTTACTCCATTCGGCATTCCGAAGCAGAAACTGAGGTCACAGAGAGTCGCTGGTGGGACATGTGATGTGGGCCCTCCAGACCCTCCTTAGCACTTTCTGACCTTGCCAAGGAGGTGAAGAGCCCCCTCGCCTTGTTTCCGGCTGCGGATGACAGAAGGCTCAGGACAGTGGTACCCAGATGCGGGGCTCCCAGAGCAGTCAGCATTCAAATGAAGTTGTGGTGACTCATGTGGCGTTGTCTCCCCTCTTCCTCTCCCTCTCTCGCTCTCTCTTTCCCTCCTTTGCCTTCTCTCTCCCTACAGTGCTTGTGTGTGTGTCCCTCTCTGACCGTCTGATTCTCTCCCTGTCTCTCCCCGTTTCTCCCTTCATTTTCATGTTTTTTGCCTCATAGCTGCAAGATGGCAGCTGAGCCTCCAGACATCACACCGATGTTCCAGGCAGGAAGAAAAGGCAGAAGGAACATTCATCAGTGCCTCAAAATATTTTACCAGGTGTTTGTGACAGACATTCAAATCGGTGAATGTTTGAATGCTCCTTCTTTTACCTAAGCACCCCAGAATCACCACCACTAAAAGGAATTTTATATTTCGCTTGCTCAATGTTCTCCTCTGTTCCATGCTCTAAACACAGCCCAGGTTGTTCCTGGGCTTTTGTGAAATGGAAGTGAGGGACTGACAGGGCCAGGGGGACTAGGAGGCAGGAGGCACAGGAGGGAGGGGGAGGGGCTTGCTTAGTTTGGGAAGTCTTAGCAGTTGTGTGGGTTCTGGTGCCTCAGTCTTGTGGACTCCCACCACACCTGTGCTTACCCCAACCATACCAAATCTTTTAGTTCGTCGTTCACTCTTTCTCCCACTTCCTCATTGACCCCCTCCCTCATTTCCACGAGAACTGTGGGCCTGACAGCCTGTGTCAGTCTCCACCTGAGGCTGTGAGCTTGAGTTCCTCTAGGACCAGGGCCAGGGGGGTGGGTGCTCCGCATGCTGCATGTTCATCAGACAAGTGAAGGGATGTGGGGGCTGTGCCATGGTGCATCCAGAGAGGGACCCAGGCTGGGAAGAGCTCAAGTGATGAGAAATCTCTGAGCCAGAGGAGATGGAGAGAATGAATGTGTCTGATCACCTTTCTCCGTGACCCCTTGATGTTGGACTCTTGCTGTGATGCCCTGGTCGGTCTGGCTCGCCTCCGCGGTGACCCACACAGCTTGAGCGGACCTCCCTTTAGTGCTTGTGCTCTTGCAGAGCCTGGAGCATCACTTCCAGGGACGGAGGCGGGTGGAGATGCTTCCGGGAGACTGGCTGGGCTCCACCCTCTGCCAGGACCTGCCGGGCAGGTCCTCGCTTGTTCTGCACTGGTTGTGACATACAGACATGTCAGTGCCAGGAGAAGCAGGATCTGGGTAAATGGGCAGACTGCTTCGTTGAATTCCAATTAATCATGGTCTCACTTAGCTGAGGCTGGCTTAAGATCTGCTCTTTCCCATGCCCTCTATCTCAGGTGGTGGCAACCTACAGTGCGGTGGGGATAATTTCCACTGGCAGAGTCAGGTGGGTCCCTCGAAGAATGGCAAAATAAGCCTGATAATTATAATAACACTGATAGTAACACCAGTCATTGTGCGCTTATGATGTTCCATAGTATCATAATATGCCAAGCACGTGCTGTTGTTTTTCTTTTTAATCTTCACAACAGCCCTATGAAGTAGATGCTATAATTATACCCATTTTGCCGATAAGCAAACCGAGGCTCAAGGAGGCCAAAGAACACAGCCAGCAAGGGGGTGGAGCTGGGACTGAACTGCAGGGGCTCCACCATCAGGGCGCACACCTTGGTCTTCCTTCCCCCAGCTCCTCTCTGCTGCCACCCTCCCACTTGCCCTCCAGCAACTGCCTTGTACTGAGCTTCCTTCCCGCTTTGTGTAAATTAATTTCCTCTAAGGTGTGAGTGGCTGCTGAGCTCGACTCAGCAGAGCAATATTTGCCTTTTTATTTTAAGTGCTAGTTCTTCCAAATGCACGTTTAGTCAGAATTTAGAGAAGCCTCAACCAAGTAAAAGGGTCCCTCCCATATGCCTGTTCCTGTGGGGCAGGCTGGGGGTGCTGAGGGACACCTGCTGTCCCTTCCCTCTATAAACCCTATTGCAGCAGAGGCAGTGAGAACACATCACCTCCAGCCCTGCCCTTGGCCGTGAGTAAGTCTTTCCAGGCTCTTCCACGGCGACTGTTAACCTCCAGCCCTCACGACCAGACTGTGCTCTGTACTTCCAGGTCTTGTTTGGACTGGAACAATTTAAAATGCTTTCTTCTAATTACAGAGGTAGAGCAGGCGGGGGCTGCACCGCCGGGAGGCCAGTGGACTTGCACGTCTCGGCTGTAGCTGGCAATTTCAGTAATGATAGTCATGCATGCCGGTTATCTTTGGGGTTTCCAGAAATACAGGGACTTTTCCAGACACCCGTGAGTGTCTGTGATATGAGTGATGCGGTCTGCATCATTCTCTGAGGCTGTGAGGCCTCACTCCCTGGATGAGCAGGGACAGTGTTCGTGGCTGTTCGGGGAACGCTGAACTCAGATGGGTGCAGACAATCCATGGGATGGAAGACACTCAGAAGCTACAGCTGGAGAAGGACGGTGTCTCAGGATGGAGGGATCTCCTGGGATGTAGGATTTTGAGTTTCAAAACCAAGAATGTCCTGGGCAAATCAGGGCAAAGTTAGTCACCTCATTCCCAGTGAACTCAGGGAATCGAACACATGTGTTTTCCTTTGTTCCATCTGGAGCCCCGGCTGCAAAGGTAACACATTTTTAAATAAAGGTATAAACCTAAGGAACAATTGGGATAGAAGGAGGGACAACAGCAGAAAAAGGACACCCACAAAGGTCTCAGAAATGGAAACCAAATGAATGAAGACAACCGGCTCAGCCCAGCAGGAAAGCTGCCCTCTGAGACGCAAGGGGTGGGGGGAAGGCAGGCAATGACAAGAGGCCCAGAGAATTAGGCTCCTGGATCTAGCCCCTCTCTGGAAGGAGATGGGAAGTCTACCCCATAGAGACACGAAACACGGGACTCTCCATAACCAGGGATGCCAGAAGGGAGAAGACAGGGTGACCCTGTGGTGAAAACAGGGCACTTAAGTGCAAGTCAATGTGGGGAATGGGGAGGCCTCCCCCTTCACCTGCCACAGGGACTGCCTCTACATCAGACCCAGAAACCAAAACACACACGTAGAAAACAACTAAACATGCAGGAAACAAAGACAATGCAGAGAGAAGAAATGCTCTTGAGAAGAACACCAAAAAGCTCGGTTGATATTCTCACAGGGATAAAAGATTGAATTTGTACAAGAAATGCGATTTAAAAAAAAAAACCAAACAACTTTTGGAGAAGCAAGAATGTCCTCTTGTAAAGCTGTAATGAGAGAGTCAGTACAATAATTGAGGGATAAAAGTAAAAAAAAAAAAATATCCCAAAACTTGGCGTAAAAACCTGGAGATGGAAAAGTAGAAATCAGAGGCTCCATGGTGGGACCTGGCTCACAACTAGCAAGAATTCTAGAAAGAGGAGATAGGATGGAGGGAGAAATTATCATAGCATTAACAATTCTTGGAAAACTGGAGATAAAAAGGACACTCCAAGTTTTCCCAGACAGAGGGGAAAGTTCATATACAAATAAACAGAAATCAGAATAGCCCCAAACTTCTTAACAGCAATCCTGGAAATGTTGCAACTCTGAAGAGCATGAGCCAAGCCCTACTAGGCCTTCAAAAGTCTGGAGGAAAATTATTCTTAAATGAGACATTTTATATTGAGCTAAATTATCAAAGTGTGAGATAGAACAATGTTTTCAGATATTAGAAGTTTCAAAAAATTGCCTCCCATGTATCTCATCCCAGCAGCTTCTGGAGGACTTGTTCCAAACATACAACAGCATAAACCGTGAAAGACGAGGGCATGGGATCCAGGAACTGTGGGCTCAGCACAGAGGGGAGATGAAAGCTCATCCCCAGGTGGTGTGAGGGGAAGTTCCAGCCTTGTAGCAGGCCTGGAAGCCACTGAGAGAGAGCCAGGAATAACTGAAAAACCAAAACAAAAAGAAAGTCACCCAATAGATTATCTGATGTATTTGCGTTGAAAAAAATTTAGAATTCTTTTGAAAAGTTGGAGAAAGACATAGTTAAAAGCACAAAGAAAACTGAGCAGATTATTTTCTAGAGGCAATCATAAACTTCAGGAAAAACGAACGGTTGTGCAGGAAAGGAAACGATGCCTAATATACTACATGGCATCGAGGTAGACAGTGTTTCCATGGCCATAGTTATGTAAACACTAAATGTTTATTTCACCAAAAATTGGGATCAATAGATCAACAGGATGTGGGAGAGAAGTCTATATATGGAGATAGTGTAAGGTGTTCAGTCCTCATGTTCTGTATGAGAGGTCAGTGAATAATGTTTAAAATAAGAAATCAAGAAAGAACAGTATGAACCTATTTTGTAGAAATACAAAGGTATATGAGAATAAAGAGTCAAAAGAGTAAAAAAAAAAAGTGTTTTCTTCTAGAAGGCACTAATGTCCACATTGCAAGTGCTCATCAGGTGCCCAGTGCAATAAAGTTCAGAATGGTGGCTACCCTTCTGTATCCCTTTCTGAGAGCAGGAGCCAGTGCCGGAGCAGGGGCTAGACTACAGAGGCTCTTTATGATAAATTTGTATTCAGTTTAATTTTTCATTTACCTCTGCATAAATAGAGATTAAATGTAAAAAGTAACAAAGGCCCAGTTTTCTATGGGAAGAACAAGTAATACGAGGAATTCATTGGCGTACACATCTGTGAAGCAGGGGTGGGGGTGGCCTGCTTTTAAGTACAGCTGGATTTGGCAGCTCACGTGACGGCACCAAGGGCTGGGGTGGCGGACTCACGTCAGTTCGCCTGGGACTTTCTCAGTGACAGTACCAAAATTCCCACCCTCTGAGGAAACCGGTCCGTCCTGGGTAAAACCAGCACAGCTGGTCACTCTAGCGAGGGCCCAGTGTTTCTGTTTCTCTGGTCTGCCTTCCATGGGGTCAGCGTCATGCTCACCTCCCACGGGGTGGCCCCTCGACTATTTGTGTGGTCGTCCCATCCCAGATGCCAGGGCCATTATCTTCACCAACCGCTACTCCAATTTTATTTTTAATCTTCCTATTTTTCATATGTTTAAGCTTTTTGTTAAGCCTCCCACAAAACCTTTTTTTTTGGGAAGCAGTCCATCTATAAATCCTAAATAAATAAACACATCACTCTCCTTTCCACCGCTGTCCTGGCAAGAGCGGCGTTCCCAGTGGACCTGCCAGGCTTCCCGGGGGTGGGGACTGCCGCAACAAAGTGAATTCTTTCGCCTGAATTATCAGGTTTGCTCATCTAGAGTGGTCAGTGAGCAGGAGCCCCGCCAAAACCCCTCTTCATGCTGTGCTTGGTAGATGACCAGTGAGGTCACTTGTTTTTGTTTTAATTCATCCACATACAGGTTTGGGCAAGAAGCCGTTTCCCTGGATTCTGGTTCAAGTTCTCGGATGGGGGGGCTCCCGCATTGGTGATGTTCAAAGCTGGAAAAGGGTGGGAGGTCAGAGCAGGATTTAAAGTGCGACAGACCTGGGTTCAAACCCCGTCCCTGGCTGTGTGACTATAGCAAGCGACTTGCTCTCTCTGGGTCCGACTCCTTTTCCCTGGGGCCATTTCTAACCCTGCCAAGTGCCTCTGTGTGAGTAGGGATGAGGGGGGCCTCCTTGGTAGATGTGGCCCTCCACACATTCTTGGGGGCCAGTCACAGCATCTCTCTTGCGGGGTGGACTGGGACAGTGAGTGGAAATGCCCCGACCAGCACCTGGCCACGGCGCATGGGGCAGCAAAGAGGAGATCTCCCCCTCTCCTCCTTCAGCAGAAGCTGTAAGCTGCCACGTGCCCACCAGCAGAAGAATGGGTAAAGGAATTTGCTACATTCACATAATGGAATAGGACAGAGCAGTGAAAATGAACAGATGACAACTAAACACAACATTACCAACATAATGTTCAGGAAAAGAGGCCAGACACACGAGAACAGGTATCATTCTGTTTTGTTTGCGTAACTTTCTCTGACGGGCAGAACCAATTTTGGGGGTGGAGTGAGAATCGGGGCAATGGTTACCCTGGGAAGCGGGGCTCTCTTGGAAGAGGCCTCTCAGGGCCATGATGCTATTTCTTGATTTATTCCCAGTGCAGAGACCATCGCTCGGGGTTCACTCGGTGAATATCCACGCTTGCAAGTTTGTGCCCTCTTCTGCATGGATGTCGTCTTTCGGTAGAAAACCCAGAATAAATGCAATGATATGACCTTGACTGTGTTTCCCTTGTCCAGGGGGTGGCGGAGGCCTGGGCTGATGGGAACTCCCCTTGGCGTCCTGTCTCAGCTGAAATGTCACCTTCTCAGAGGAGTCGTCTCTGAAAACCTGTCCTAACTCAGCCACAGTAACCGCCATACCCCCGCCCCCCCCGATTGTCCCTTTGTCCCCAGCCGCTGTTTCTCTTGTGAGCCACTTTCTGTGGTTGGTGGGCTGCCCCTTGCTGGTGTGGGGCATCAGAGGATGGTGTCTTCTGTGGGTCACTGCCCAGCCTGCTGGCGTGTCCTCCCCACTGCGTGCTCGTTTTCTGGGCCGGTGCCGGGCATGGAGGCAGAGAGAAGTCCCTGCGGGTGTTGGGTGTGTTGAATGGACGAGTCAGACATTTATCAACAGATCAGAGGAACGGAAATGTGCGTAGCGTTTTTTGTCCAGTGAGAGGAGAAGGTTGGATATCTTTGCGATGTTTTACCTCTTGCGGTGAGCTGCTGTTTATTTCCAAGTCTAAGATGAGGAGTCATCCGTGTTCAGCGCAGGAGCATTCTGACGCCGCGCCGTAGGCAGCCAGACTAAGGTTTCAGGCTGATGCTGAAGGTCACAGCTGGGCAAAGGCGGGAAGAAACGCCGTCCGGGGTGAGTCCACCGAGCATCCCCGGAGCCCAGCGGCCCCACTCTGGCTCAGGACACGTGAGGAGCAGTGGCAGGTCTCTCCGCACGCGTGACCCCGAGGGTGTCACGGACCCCGTGGGCCAGACTCTGCACCAATGTCACGCCCGCACCAGCAGGCCTCCAGCCCCCTGGGCTATTTATATCCCTGGAATGTCACCAGGCTGGCTGGGAAGCGAAGACCCTTGAGGTGCATTAAGCCCACAACCGCCCCATCTCAGTCCGGGACTTCTGAGAAGACCCGCTCAGCGTTATCAGCAGGCCCACTCCGAAGATAAGGAGCCTCCGCTTGGCCCCACTAATGGTATTATTTTAGGGACCACTCGGAAGGACAGGATGGGATGGGGCAGAGGCATCTGTCATCCTGTCCTTCATCAACACGCTACCCAAGAGTAGAACAAAGACCGGCGCTTGTTTGGAGACACCATCCTCCCCGAAGGCAGCTGGGGGAGAAATGTGCTCAGAGTGATTATTTCCATCCCCTTCCTAGCACCTCTGGGCAACCCACCCGCCCCCAGGCCAAGGCGGGGCACAGGGTGGGGGTTGGTTGGGGGTGGGTGGGCAAAACCTCTGCTCTTCAGCTCCGGACTAGATGGAATGTGTCAGAGGACTTCTGCTAAAACCTCCTAAAACAGAGATCCGGGATCTGGATTCGGTTAGAGGGTCAGAGCTCAAATATGTAATTTTTCTGTTGGCTTTAACAATCGAAACCATTTTTATTCAGCATTTCTATAACTTAATTAAGTTGGATATACACCACTGAGGGTCAAGTACAAAGGTGCAGGCCTCTGAGCAAATTGTGGTCCACGTGTCCTTCCCCCAGTCCCCCGCCCACTTCCACCCTGGTCACCACCGTTCCCCCCACCCCCACCCGACACACACACAAACTGTTCTTGGGAAGAGAGCAAGGTCAGATGCATTGTTCCCAATTCCCCAGCCACTCTCTGTCTCAGAGCAGGAAAAGCAGAGAAGACAGCCGCGGGGCTGGGATGGAAATCTGCGAGAAGGTCCACTGCTCCGTTGGTGCGCCTGGGCACACCTGAGAAACTTCTCACTGATGATCCCAAAATGCGGCCAACGGTGCCCATCAGGTGAGGCTGACTGAGAGACCCTTGGCCCTAGCCTTGATCTGAAAGGGAGGGACGCAGAGGGCCAGGGTTAAGGCCTCCCCAAGTTCATGCAGCTACGAGGGGCAGACCCCGTTTGATTCCAAGCCTGTGAATGAATAACAGTAATGACATGTATTCCTCAAACAAGTCAAGGGAGCTCTGCTATGTGCCAAGCCCTGGGCCGGGCCCTGGGGACAACACAGCGACCGAAACAGACTAAAGTCCTTGCCGTGAGTAGGGCTCCTGCACCAGGTGACCTGGGGCAAAGAACTGATGAAGAGTAGGGAACAGCCTGCCGCTGTCTGGAGGAAGGGCATTCCTGGCACGGGGCTGGAACCAGTGCAAAGGCCCTGAGGCAGGGCACGCCTAGGGTGTTGAGAAGGGCAAGGAGGGTGTGCAGCTGCAGCAGAGTATGTACAGGGAGAGGAGATGGGGTGAGGTGCGGGAGCCTGAATGATGTCCCCTCAACTCTGTCCACATCCTAATCCCTGGAATCTGTGAATACGGTACCTCTCAGAGGTGACATGTGCTACTTCGTGTCAACTGTTTTCACCTCCAACACTTCTGACACCAAATGTGGTGGTGGAGTGAGGGAGTCCCCCAGACCAAGCAAGTCTTCAAATCTTCAGTGCCCTCTGATGCACTTCAATTCTGGTACTCGTTACCCGGAGCTTGGGCACACCCGCGGGCTAAGGGCTCACCCGCAGACTGCCCCCACGTCAGACACGTGGGGTCAGTCCCAGGGAGTCACCTCTTCTGACCACTGGCTATAAATTGGGGGTTCCCACAGCCCCTCCTCAGTTGGTTTTTTTTTTTTAAGATTTTATTTATTTATTTGAGAGAGAGAGAGAGACAGAGATAGGGAGAGAGAGCATGAGCGGAGGGGCGAGGGAGAAGCAGGCTCCCGGCTCAGCAGGGAGCCCGATGTGGGGCTCAATCCCAGGACCCTGGGACCATGACCTGAGCAGAAGGCAGAAGCTTAACCGACTGAGCCACGCAGGCGCCCCCTCAGTTTTGATCGTTAGCTAAAACAGCTCGCAGAATTCACGAGTTACTTACAACTACCGGTTTGTTCTGAAGGATACAAGTCAGGAACAGCCAAATGGACGAGATGCCCAGGGCCAAGTATGGCGGGGAGAGGGGGATCACAGAGCTTCCAGGCCCTCTCCAGCACATCACCCTCCCAGCACCCCCCTATGATCACCAGTTGGGAAGCTCCCTAAACCCCATTTTTCAGGGGATTTTATGGATGTTCCATCAAGTAGGCAGCATTGGGTCAACCATTGGCCAATGGTCATTAACTCAATCTCCAGCCCCTCTTGCCTCCTGGAGGCCAGGGCATTGGGCTGGAAGTTCCAACCCTCCAATCCCAGGGTCCGTCCCTCTGGTTCAGGCAAGAGTCACCTCATTGGCATAAACTCAGGTGCGGCTAGAGGGAGCTAGTTATGGGAATCAGACATCTCAAAAACCCCTTCTTCCCATCCCTCAGGACATCCCAAGGGTTTTAGAAGCTCTGTGCCAGGAACTGGAGCCAGAGACCAAATATTTATTTATTTTTTAACCATTTCCCACCTCGCACTGGGGATTTTGCAGGTGTGGTTAAGGATGTGGAGATGGGGAAATCAGACTGAATTATGTACGTGAGCCCAACGTGATCCCAGGGGTCCCTGTGAGGGAAGGAAGCAGACCGGAGAAAGACGTGAGGGGGTTCGAAGATGCCTTTTTGCTGCCCTGAGGCTGGGGGAAGGGGCTGCAGCCGAGGGGTGATGGCAGGGGCACTCTAGGGGCTGGAAAAGGCTGGAAAAGGCGGGCGCCCTCCAAGCTCTGGAAGGAACCAGCCCTCTCCTGAGGCCTGAGAAGCCTCCTGACCCCCAGAGCTGGAAGGGGTAAGTTTGTGCTGCTGTAACGCACTGAGTTGCTGGTCACTTGTTGCAGCGGTCCCAGGAAACCGAGGGACGGGCAGATGCTGTGGGCCTTTTGGGTTATTTCACTCGAAGTGGCACGGGGCTTGGGGAGGGTTCTGAGCAGAGATCTCTTGTTTAACAGGATCGCTCTGCGGCGTCAGTGAGCCAGGCCCTGAGGTACGTGCTCGGCTTACAACCGCTCCTTTAATGCCCCCAACATCCCTAAGAGGTTATTACTACTGTGTCCATTTTACAGAAGAGGAAGCCGGGGCTTCGGGGAGCTATGTGGTCCCTATGTGGTGTTTCGAGGTGTGCCAGCTCACAAGAGGCTCACATTCTTCCTTTAACAGGGCAGAGTCCTTTGTCCGGTGGCCGCACCTGCTATAGGAGTTTTCCTTCAACTGTCTCCTGGAATAAGTGCCCAGCTGTCCACTGCCCCCCCCCACCCCAACTGCCTCCCGCAGGTGCTTACGGCCCTCCCGACGGGGCAGACAATGCCAGAGAGCAGGCTCTGCCACCAACCCAGCAGGCTGGACATCACGGGGGTTCTCCGGAAGGCGGGAGGGGGCTCCCGCCCCTTAAACTCTCCCCCGAGCTGCCAGGCTCCTGCCGTGTTGGGATTGACTTCAGTTTCTCTCCATCGGTGCCTCTCAACCGGGAGCATTGTGTTCCCAGGGGACATTTGGCAATGTCTGGGGACATAAGTGGCTGTCACAACTTGGGGGATGCTACTGGCATCTAGAGGACGGGGCCAGGGATGCCGCTAAGCATCCTACAGTGTACAGGACGCCCCGCAACGGAGAATGACCCGCCCCAAATGGCAGTGGTGCGGAGGCTGAGAATCGCCCCCTGCCCACACACGTCTGCCGGCCTCGTGTCTCTCCCTCGGGGTCAGCGTGCCGCCCTGTAGGCATGGGGCATTACACGTGGGGTTTCTGTACATTCTGCCCGCACACCCTTGTTACACCCCCTTTCTGACGCCCTCCTCAAGTGGTCCTGATTTGAGTGCCTTCTGTTCCCCTCTGGGCCCCCCACTGATCCCTACCCAACACTCACCGTTGTCAGCTCCTTTCCTTGGTTGCTTATTTGCTCTCCTCTCTCTCTGCCCGGGGATGTGCTAAGAGCATGGGGCCCCCCGTACACCCCGTCGTGGTGTATCCTCGGTGCCCAGAACACTGGCCACAGCGCGCCGGGGCTCAAAATGCACTCGTTGAACGGCAGAGGCGGGGGGGGCGGTTCTGAACTGGACCCGGGCCTGACATCAAAGTCTTTTCTACTCACCAGGCACGGGATGGCCCGGCAGGGGATGGGGCAGGGGGCTTGCTTAGAAGGCAGGAAGAGTTGTGTGGACAGTGACTACAGCACATCCAGCCCAACAAAGGGCCATTCAGAGCCCAGAACCCCATGTGGCTGCCTGGGGCGCACGGCACGGGGTGGGGGAGGGGTTGGTACAATCTTGCAATGACCGTCAGTGGTCACCAGTGTCGTGACAAGATTAGTGGCCACACCTCAGGGCACATAGCCCTTCAAGGAGGGCCAGCTCTGGGACACGCGCTCCATGGAGCTGGGGGGGTGCGGAGTCTGGAGCCCCTGCCCCCCGGGGCGCCTCCGGGGCCTGCTAGCCGGAGTCTGAGACTGAGAGAGGGCCACCCGCCGGAGCAGACACCGCCCCCCCACCCCCACCCCAGGCCAGGTGCACTTCGCCTCCGTCCAAACAGCTGTCTCAACTCCAAAGGCTTTGGAGAGCTCTGTGTTTTTCCTCTTCTATTTTTATTTTCTCAAATCTAAGACCAAGAGAGGGCAGGGCCAGAGTTGTGAAGCCATCTGAGCCAGGGTGAATTGATCCGCAGGGGAAGGGAAACGTGTCTGGAAGAGGTCACTGCAAGTATCCTTGGAAGGGATGGACAGACTTCAGCCTGAGGGTGGGGCCGAGTCGCAATAAGGACTGGGTCCCCTGAGAGAGGGTCCGTCCCACCGGCAGAGGCCCCTGGACTCAGGGCTGGGGCAGGCCCAGGAAGCACTGCTTTCATTGACACCCCCCGATAAACAGCGCCCCCTGGAGGTGTGCAGGGCCCAGTTCACCAACATTCAGCAAACGTGTCATGGTCTCCACCTCCCGAAAGTGGGAAGGGCAGTTAGTGTATGGCTCTCAGGCTTGCCCCGAGCATTCAGTGAGCTCAAGCGTAAAGCGCTTCATGTGCCCTGGGCAGGGGCCCTGGCCCAGAGGGGGCGCTCCAGAGCTCGTACTGTGTTTTGCAAAGATCCAGACAGGTCAGTCCATCGTCCTCCTCAGGCACATATGAGAGTAGCTGAGGTGATGAGTGACTTTACAAAGAATTTGGGGACTGCAGGTAATGATTCTGGGCACAACTCAAATTGTGCCACTCATTTGGTGGGGTGGGGGGGATTCTCAGTGGGAGGACCCTACCTTCAGCTCTAGTCATCGCTCTCTCGTGTGCTACTTGCCAGGGAGCATCTGCGTCCGTGGTGCCTTTAACATCCTCTGTAACCCGAGGCGTGTAGTGGAGCTTAGGTGAGACGCAAGGAAAAACGCCGACGTAGCCCCCCAGATTTCTGCCCAACATATGATGATCGCCCCAAAGATGAAGGGATTTTGCAGGTACAATCAGGGCCCCTCACCGACTGATTCTGAGTTAATCAAAGGGTGATTATCCTGGGTGGGTCTGACCTAATCAGGTGAATCTTTAAAAGAAGAGAGATCCTCCCACTGGCTTTGAAGAATGAATTGACCACGTTGTGAGAGGTCCACTTATAAAGGAGCTGAGAGTGACCCATGGCTGACAGCCAGCAAGAGAATGGGGTCCTTGGTCCTACAACTGCAAGGAATTGAATTTGGCCAATAACCCAAATGAACTAGGAAGAAGACTCAGGTTCTAGGTAAGAATGCAGCCTCCGTCACATTGACTGTAGCCTTGTGAGCTCCTGAGCAGAGAACCTAGCTACATCTTGCCCACACTTCTGATCCACAGAAGGGGTGAGATAATAAATGGGTGATGATTTAAACCAACAAGTTTTGGTAATTGGTAGGTAGCAATAGAAAACTAATAAAAATAGCTAATTGCTATTTAGGATGCTCCAGCCTCCCTAAAATTCTGACAGAGATAGGACCCTGACTGCTGATTTTTGACTATGTACATTGCCACCTAGAATAAAAGACTATAGTTTCCAGTCTCCCCTACAGCTAGGTGTGGTCATGTGACTGTATTTTTGTAAATTGGATGTGAATGGGTATTTTGTGTCTACTCTTTAGGATGGCTGCTGAAGGGAGCATTCAGCCCAGAATACGGATATGATGGCTGGTGCTCCAGCAGCCATATTGGACCATGAGGTGAATTGTGAGGATGGAAGCCATGAATTAGGATGACAGAGCAGAAAGGTAGAAAGAGACTAGATACCAAATGGTACAGTGGAGCTGCCATCCTGATCTTGCACAGCTGATTTTCAGGCTTCTCTTAAGTGAGAAACATTTATCTTGTTTAAGTCACTGTTATGGGGGTTTCTTTGTTATATACTGCTGATGCTAATCCTAAATAATCTAGGTGAGCACCATACCATCTCACAGATGAGGAAACCGAGGTCACAGAGATGGTAGAGAGTTGCCCACAGTGAAGGTCCCACAGCTAAGTAAGTAACTGATCGCAGGCCCCTCTGCCCAACACACAATGCTGCTGACTCGATGGCATGAGAATTCTCCTCCATTCCAAACAGATATTTGTAAGAAAGCAGGGGAGGTCTTCCTCCAGAGCAGGGAAGTGAGTGTCCTCTCAGCGGCCTCTAGCAATGACTTTTAGCAGGTGTCACTTCTCACCCCGAACACCGGGTGAGGGCATCTGCGCTCACCCCACCTCCAGCCTCGGCAGACGAGGAGGCGGGAGAGGTTCAACTGGGGCCTCGGAGCCTTTGTACATGCTAATCCCTCAGGCAGAAATGCTCTTCCCTACAGTAGCTCCATTGCCTTTCAGGGGCCTGCTCTGTCCTTCCTTTGGAGTCTCAGCGGCAAAGGCCCCCCTTGGAGCTCTTCCTTGACCGCTCCGTCTGAGGAGCTTGGCTGCCAACCCCTCACTTCCTTCCCCCGCCCACTGTTTTCTTCCAGATCCACATTATTACCTGCCACTAAATCGCTCACCGTGAGTGCCATTTTGTCCATCAGGCACTGCGGAGACAGTCCCCAGGGCTCGTGGTACCTTCAGGGGCCCACAAAATGGCCTAACGTCTTTTAAAATCAGAAGGTAAGAAATGAACGTGATTCCGCCTAACTTGTATTTGTCTTTGTTCCAACACAGTCATAAAAGCGAATTTGCATTATTTTGCATGAAGGGAGGGGTCCGCACAGGCACACTGTGGTGCCAAGTACCGTCTCCTGTGCTCCCCAGGGGCAAGCCCCGCGGGGCGGACACCTTGTCCTGTCCCCCACCTCCAGGGCCCGCAGCAGCGCTGGGATACAGTGGACACCTGGAATTAGCGCGTGAGCAGGTGAGTGGAGGAAGGCTTCTGGCCAAAGAGGAAGGCTGGGCTTCCTCCAAGCCGTCCCCGCTCCTACAAAGGGCACCGAGGTTTGGCCGCCCTCGACGGTGGTCATCCCTGCGTATGGTCTGCTGGCTCCCCCAGGGGTGACCCGGCCTGGACCCCTGTGCCGCATCGGCCCCACTGGGGGTCAGTGCCTCCAACAGGGTGTGGGCAAAGGGTGGGAATGGGGGGGAGCTGGGGTTGGGCTCCCAAGCCCCTTCTCCAGCCACGGGAGAGCGCAGGAAGCTGCAACTGTTACACCACCAGCACGCACGGCCCGAGGCACGTTGTGAGGACCCACTGAGGCTGGCTAGAAAGTTCTGTGAGGCCCCAAGACTTTGTGGCGGGAGAGGGGAACAAGGCCTTGCGAGAAGGACAGGAGCTGCACTGTAATAGAGTGAATGGTGGCCTTAAAAAAGATCTGTCCAGGGCACCTGGGTGGCTCAGTTGGTTAAGTGACTGCCTTCGGCTCAGGTCATGATCCTGGAGTCCCGGGATCGAGTCCCGCATCGGGCTCCCTGGTCAGCAGGGAGTCTGCTTCTCCCTCTGACCCTCCCCCCTCTCATGTGTTCTCTCTCATTCTCTCTCTCTCTCAAATAAATAAATAAAATCTTTTATAAAAAAAAAAAAAGATCTGTCCACGTCCTAATCCCACCTGTGACCTTATTTGGAAAAAAGGTCTTTGCAGGTGTTAATTAAAGGATGTTGAAATGAGATCATCCTGGATTATCCAGGGAATCCTAAAGCTGATGACAAGTATCCTTCTAAGAGACAGGCACAGGAAAGACACATAGGAAAAGGCAGAGGCCACGTGAAGACAGCCGAGACTGGAGTGAGAACAGCCACGGGCCGAGGAAGCCAGCAGCCCCCGAGGCCGGGAGACACGTGGCAGGGCTTTCCCTGAAGCCTCTGCACGGGGCACAGGCCTGCAGACACCCCGACTGGTGACTTCTGGCCTTGGAACTGTGAGAATACATTTCTGCTGTTTTAGGCCCCCACTCTGTAGGAACCAGTGACGGCAGCCCCAGGAAATGAATACACTCACCTTCTCCAAAAGATCTGAACAGAGGGAAGGACTCAATGTACGTGTGAGAATTCTCGGAGCAGATGGCCTCCGTGACCAGCGCGAACCAACCCCCCAGCCTCCCAGGGAGGCCCACACAGCCTCTGTCATTGGCAGGCAGGGGAGGACTCATAGGAAAGGCCACTGGCCCCAGCCCGGGAGGGAGCTTCGAGTTCAGCAGTGCTTGCAAGGGAGGGCCTCGGGCAGCGTGGAAGCAGGAGGGAGACCCGAGGCCTGCACTGGTGGTCCGGGAAGTCGGCACTCGTTCAGGGACTGACACCTGGGATTGGGGGACCTCTCTGCACCCGCTCAGTGTGGCCCTCAGGGACGTCAGGCCAAGCAGTGGGAGCCATGGGACCCGACGCAGGAGCTCAGAGAGCAGGCGATGAAAAACGGCTCCACAGTGAAAACGAGCAAGAGGGGTGCAAAGCAGGAAGGGAAATGTGAAGGCAAAAGATGAGGCCACTTGTGGTGCTTCAGCCACAACACACCTGCCTACAGGGCCCCTGATAGGTGCCAGACCGGGGCGGGGTGTGTGTGTGTGTGTGCCAGGGATGAAGAATGTCTGCCCTCTCTGCTTCTTCCTGAAGGTGTGGCCCTCTCTGCCCAGCTTTTACCTTCCTGCTCTTAATAGACACATGCGTACAAATACCCAGCTATCTGCAACTATTAATACAGCAACTGATGTTCACGCCTTCGTGAGAGAGGCAATTGGGAGTAGTGGGGACTATGGCAACAACCACTCTTTGGCTCCAGCCAAGAGTTTCCATGCAGGAAGGTGGCCCAGGGTAGCCAGCTCTGCCCATTTCTCAAGGGAAGCCAGAACTGGGGATTTTTTTTTTCACCCCCAACCTTCTGGTTCTCAAAAGCATGTTGGCCATGAATTCATTTTTTGAAGATGTATAAACACCACGCGGGGGGGTGGGGGAGAAGACACGTCTGCAGGCCGCATCTGGCCCTCTGGTTTGTGGCTCTGGTCTTTGGCCTGGAAATAGAACAAAAGCTAACTTGCGCATCGGGACAGTGACAGGAGGGTTTGGAAATCACAGGGGCTGGAACTTGTTAGGAGCGGCTGCTTCATTGGAGGCAACGGGGGAAGAGCGAACAGCCTGGCCAAGTAACAGCTGCGGTTCTAACATCCATCAGGTGACCTCAGTGTGCACTTCAAAGCAAGAAGGAACCTGAGCTGTTGTTCCACACTGCATGGCTGAGTGCTGCTCTGTGCGCAGTTAGGCGGCGGGCCCCGGGCTGCCTCCACCAGGCCCCCAGGTGTCCCTCCACAGCTTGAGCCGGGAGCCGACAGCAGCCCCCAAACCACTGAGATAATTTGCACTGGACAATGTTGGCTCTGGAGTCTGTGCTGCCTTAGTTTTGGGTGTACACTTCCCCCACCGTGCCTTTTTTTCTCTTTCTTTCTTTCTTGTGCCTCTATTTTATTGGGATGACTAAATCTTTAAACTATGTTAGCAGTAAACACAGCTAATTTACCCCCTGCCTCTTTGAAACAGCTGTTGACAGCTGCACTGTAATTCAATCAAGGATCTTTGTAGTGGAGCCTACCAAATTCCCATTTGTTGTTGGGTTCCATCTCTCCTGCCTGGAGCCCCACACAGCTGCACCAAACATTGACGAGCACCCCTTTCTCCCCAGAGCCTGGATGATAAACAACATATTAATGGTGGGGGCCAAGGCAGAGAGTCCTTAGCAAACCAAGAGAACTCCAATGTCCAGGAGTTGAGAGAAAAAACAACACACAGAGACATACACAGCCCCAAGAATCAGAACCAAATGTCTCCTTTTATTGAAAAGTCAAAACCCTTTTTATTTTGTCTATTTATACAGAAAATTCACGGAAGACTGCTCTATGCAACAGCTGAAGGTACATTGGTCTGATCATTAATAAATAGTCTTAAATAAGAAAACAAACAGGCTGGGGGAAGCGAGCTCATCATCCTGAACAAGGGATCAAAGGAGGGTGTAAATGAGCTTCCAATGGACATAAATAATTTCTTTGTTTTGTAACAACTATTTACATGTTTCAATGTACAAAGGATGCTAGCCAGAAACCAGGTGGGGCTTGAGTGGTGAGAAAATTTGCACCAAGAGGGAACCACACAGAAATCCCCAGGTCTGCCAATAGATAAAACAAAGTACGGCAAAAACAGTGACTCTTCCCCATTGACCAGGCAGAGTGGAGGCTGTGGCCTAAGCTATTGAAGAAGAAAAATAAAAGAAAATAAAAACGGGGCCCCAGTGTTTCTAGGAACCAACTTAATCAAGGTGGAGAAATGATTCCCTGCTGGACCAGGTTCCAGGGGCATAGGACTCGTCTGGATAACCCTGTTATTTGTTCACAGACAGCCCAGAGCTCCACAAGGCCTGTGTCACAGCCAGAGGCTGGGTGCACAGCATTTAGGGGACCCACTGGCCAAGGCAAGGGAGGCTCACACCAAGAGCCACATCAGAGATGGCAACTTTGAATTGGAATGCTCAATTAGGACATCACTCTCAAAGCAGTTTCTAGATCCTTCCATTTGAGATTCACGTCCAGCATACCCTGCACCTAGCAGTTCTCCACCATGCCATCCGCTCCTTACCTCAAGGAGCTTATTGTTTGCAGAGCCCTCAGTAGGGGTCAGCCAATGAGAACAGGTGGCTACAGAGGCCCCGGTTGGAACCCAGACTCCAGGGTGCTGCTGCCAATCATGACCAACAGGGGAGCCCAGCTAGGGGAGGGACAGTAAGCCTGCCCATCCTACCCCTATCTAGAGCGAGGTTTCGCTGGCACTTCTTTAAATAGGGCCATGTTAGCTAGAGTTCAGGGTCAAGCTGTGGGTTCTCTCCTGATTGCTGTCCCTTCCGCCCTGTCATTCCACATTGATTTTCTACCACTAGGAGAGCTGGAAAACCAATTCTGAATGTCCGTCGGTGCTTCACATGCCTAATTTAATTTCTGCCGCCACACACCCAACTGAAGGATGGAACATATTTTTCCTTCAAGGTCAACACACCTCCTCCTCCAAGCAGAAATTTGCCCTCTCCTTTCCCGGTCAAATCTTGGATTTGGGCAAGTCTATGTAAACAGCGGGCCTCTGCAAGCCTCAGAATGAAACCAGAATGGAACAGAGAGGGGGCCTCCCCTGCCTCCACTGGCCACAGCTTCTGTTTATGAAATCAGAGTAAACCAAGAAATGGGGATAAATTGTTTAGGAAAATATATCTGTAACATCCTAACCATTTTCATTCATTCGTTTTATTGTGACATTTATTACAGGAACTTCCGTGTCAATTTTCCTTGCGCACAGACACAAACGTGCCCACCCCTGGCCGTGCCCCCTTCCTCCCGCTGCTGGGTGGCCTGGCTGAAGGGCGCTCCTAATTACCCCTGGGAACGAGTCAGTGCACGGCTGAGACGTCACAGCCAATGATCGTGGCTGGGCAATTTTTCTTTATATATTTTTTTTCCTTTAGGTTTTGCCTGCCGCAGCATGTAGGATCTTGTCCATAGGAGGCGGATGAAAACCTGATCAAAAGGCATTTGCTTCTCGAATTCCTTAATCCTCCTACGCCCTTAAGGTTGGGGACGGGGGCAGGGCAGGTCTCATGAAAGGCAGTTGCTGTGCTGGGCGGTGGAAGGCACTGGGCGGTGGGAGACGGAGGACCCCGAACAGTGTGGCGCTGGAGGGTCTGACCTCCAGGAGGCGCTAGTGGCAGCCACAGGCTCGGACGACCATGTTTCTGTATTTCTTCAGGATGACGTTGGAGCTGTCGTCGAAGTAGAGGACAGAGATGGCGTTGAGCTGAGTGGGGGCACAGCAGGGCTTGGGCACCGTTTCAGGGTTGATGAAATGGACCTGGAACACACAGCAAATGGTGGCAGTGGTGAGAAGCGCTGGGTCCCTGCTCCCCGGCCTCCTCATTTCTATGAGGACCGCCAACTGCTTGGGCAAAGTGACCGCACGCGACACTCCCCCCTGGGAGTGACTGCACGTGACACTTCCAGTTCTGGCCCGTGACGCATAACCTCTGTTGCACAGACCAGGGACCCAGAGCATAGAGGTGTCCACAGCACACAGCTGGGAAGTCAGTGGCCAGGTTGTTCTCCACTGCCCCTCGGTCCTGTGCATTGAAGAGTGTTTACCAGCGTCCCCCACCAGAAGCCAGAGGCACTCAACCCCCAACCACAACCACCAAAAATGTCTCCAGACATTGTCAAATGTCTCCTGGGAGGGAGATCGGCCCCAAGTGGAGAACACCTGGGGCAGACAGGGTGAGCCAGCAGGCCAAATCCTGTGCCGCTGCCTGGTTTTGTGAATAAAGTTTTATTAGCACCCAGCCATGCCCATTGGTTCCCTAGTATCAAGGTCTTCTTCTGCACTACGATGGCCAAGTTTAGGAGCTGCAACAGAGGCCTTAGGACTCACAAAGCTAAAAAGATTTACCATCTGGCCTTTTTCAGAAAAAAATAGCTGACCTCTTGGCTAGACCTGTCCTGTCCAAGAAAAATACAATGCAAGTCACACTTGTAATTGAAAATGTTCTAGCGGCCACGTTTGAAAAGAGGAAAAGAAATAGGTAAGATTAAATAATATGTTTCATTTAACCCAGTATTTCAAATATATTATCATTTCAATACACACTTACCATAAAGAATCTTTTTTTTTTTTTTTTTTTTGGCACTAAGTCTTCAAAACCTAGCATATTTTAGACTGACAAAGCATCTTGATTCAGACTGGACGTATTTCAAGTGCTCAAGAGCCACATGTAAAAGTGGTTACTGTATTGGATGGTGCAGGTCTAAATTATACTAGACGATTCTGCCTCTTGAGCAGTGAAACTAGGACAAAACTGGGCAAACACCTGGGTGGAAGTCCACGAGAAAGAAGAAGGTCTAGAAAGGAGGAATGAAGGAAGAAGCCAGCTAGCCGCGCAGGTTTGCTGCTCCTTCTTGCTCGTGGGATTCTGTGCACCTTACAGGGGACGAGGGCCAGGGGCAAACAAACTCAAAGGCCCAAAGGGGCCAGGCAGGCACCACTGACGAGCAAAGGAGGCGAAGAGTAAGACAAGAGGGAATAGTGAGGGTTGGGGCAAACCCGAGGGCGGATGCTGCCAGCTAACTGCGGCCAGCCAAAGTCAATGCAGTTGGGTGTGCCGAGTGTCCAGGACAGGCCAGAGACTTAGCTCTGCTCTGTTTGGATGTGAAACTTCCAGGTTTCCAACACACCGCGTGTGCCAAGTAAAAGCATTCTGGAAGCCTCCAGCCTGTGACCTCTGACATAAGACAGCACACTCAGTAGCTTATTATGGACGATTTCAAACCTTACAAATCTAAACCTTCCCCCCACCTCCTCCAACCTTGAATAATTTGAAAGCAAATCCCAGACATCAGCTCATTTCCTCTGTTTTTCACTAGGACTCCCAGAAAGCAAGGACTCCCCCCGCTGTTTTTTTTTTTTATTTGCTTCAGAGGTAGAATTTAAAGATTCATCAGCTGCATGTAATAATACCCAGTGCCCATTCTGCCAAGTGTCCTCCTTCATGCCCATACCCAGGTTACCCCATCCCGTGCCCACCTCCCCTCCAACAACCCTGTTTGTTTCCTAGAGCTCAGCATCTCTTAATGGTCTGCCTTCCTCTCAATTTTCATCTTATTTTATTTTTCCTTCCCTTCCCTCTTTTTAAACATGACCACAGAACCTCTTGTTAGGATAATCAGACAGCTCCTTCTGATCCCAGAGCTCCCTAGTGACACGCAGACTGAGTGGGTGATGAGGGGACAGCCAGGCTTCCGCTGTATGGGCCATGAAGCAGGGGTCGGAGGGCAGAGGTGTGCCCCTGGCAGCCTGGGAGACCCCCCTGGCACCTCCTAGGGGCATGGGGCAGGACCTTAGGGGGCACACAGGCACAGGAGAACAGGCCCAGGCCAAGGAACAGGTTGGGGGCAGTACTGGCTTCCAGCCCAAGGACTTTCAATCCTGAGCAGGATGTCAGAGTTTGCCTTTGGGGAAGGAAGGGCCTTGGAAAAGCATGGCTAAAAGAGAAGCCTTCACTCGAAGGGCAGAGCGTGGTTCAAATGAAAGGACTAAGGGAGCTTTTTCTCCAAGACATAACACGTAGGGCAGGAACAAGTCTGCCACTAAACAAAAGAAGCCGAAAGCTTCAGAACAAACAGAACTGTGGGATGGCCACAGAGGGGAATGGCCCTGGGTAGTGAGCTCTCTGTCACCAGGAGCATTCAAGCCAGGGAAAGGCCCCAGTAATGTTTATGGCAGGGAGCTAGATAACCAAGATCCCTGAACCTCAGATTCTAAGCTGAAGAACGAAGTTCTTAATTTTTATCACTGCTGCTACTTTCAGTAGAGTAAAAATCACTTCTATCAAGGGTCACCAGGGCTGGGTATCCTGTTAAGAGCTTATTTTCTTATCACAGTGAATCCTGCAAGGACCCCGTGGAAGTGCAGCCTGAAACAGCCCCCGCCCTGCCCCATCTCTCTGTCCTATCTGCTTGCTTCCTACCACTTCCTCCTCTCACGCGTCCCCCGTTGTTCACCTGACTGCTTCTCTCCCTGGAAACTGAGGTCCCAAGGGCAGGGACCAGGTCTATGCTGTTCCCGGTGGCATCCTCAGCTCCCAGTGCGGGGTCTACCTGCAGGAGATGCTCTTGGATGGCCGAACCCCGAAGTTCAAGGCTAGGGGGCAAAGACATGCGCTCAGGGAGGCAATGGGCTCTCAAGCCTGCTTGAACCCAGGAAAGCCCAGACTTTGGGGGCCAGGGGTGGGGACACCGATGGATGCAGAGCAGACACGCGGACAACCAAGAACAGGCACCCAGAGAGAGGCAGGGCCAAGGCTGACTTCACCGTGAGGCACAGTGACCATGAGCCAAGATACCTTTAGGAGCCCCTGAAACTGTTCTTATTTCTTTTTGAATTAGGAGAAATCCGTGAACTTTAGGGTTGGAGATTACACACATCTTTATGCCAATGCTGTTATAAAATACAGTTTTTCATCTTTTTTCGTTTTTATGGAGGAAGGGGCCCACGACAGGAGGAGCGCCCAAGGCCTGCGAGAAGTCAGGGCCCCAGCCTGGAGGAGCGCAAGGCAGGGCCCGGAGTGCCCCCACCACCCCGCCCCGGGCACGCAGGCCACACTCACCAGCGTCTGCACGATGGCGTGGTTGGTGGCGTTCATGTAGGAGTTCAGAGGAAAGGCACACTCGCCCTCACAGTAGTAAGCAGCATAGCCTTCGGGAGCGATGATCCAGTCCTGCGGGAGGGAGAGCGTGAGCCCCGCATGACCTTTCTCGCCCCAGCCCGCTCCTGCAGGCCAGACTCTGTGCTCCCAGGGGACCAAGCCGCGGCCCACACCGTCCCGAGCAGCTGGGGGTCCCGCAGAAGCAGGACAAATGGAGGCTAGGCTACCACGGCCCCCCACGGAAGGCAAAATGAGGGAAAGACCACCAGGGGCTGGGCGAAGCCCAGAACGGACGCTTGCACGGCCTTACTGGGAGGTGGCCCAGACAAGCGTGACCGGGGTGGCATCAGTTCTAGCACTACGAGGTGCCTACACGTTGGCAGTTTGCTTTACACAAAACCTCCATGCGTCAGGTCACCGACATGGGAGAGAGACGACTAACCCACAACACTGAGAATTAAGTGACTGCAGATGAGCCAGCCAGCGCCTGGTACATGTGTGCGGCTCAGTGAAGGATGCCCACCGCCAGGCCCGCCTTCAGGGCTGGGTTAGCACAGGAATACCGTTCTAGCAGTATGTACACCCCTCACGGGCTCAAGTCTGTGGACTCCTCCTGCAGAGGAGCTGGAGTCCGGGGCTCGGTTCCAGCACCAGGGCGCATGCATGGCCGGGCGCCCCGCGGAGCACAGAACCACGGGAGGGCTCCACACTGGCCGTATGCTAATGCCCTGATGGTGCGCTTGGGCACGATCCCCGGGGAAGAACCCGGACTCCCCCACCGGACCACAAGCTTGCTGAGGAGTGGACAACAAAACCAGCGGCCTTGGTGATCTCAACGCCCCGTTCGGGATATTTGAGCTCCATGAGGGCAGGCACACGGAAACGCTCCCTGCCGCATCTCCAGGGCCTGGAAGAGCGCCCAGAATGTCACAGATGCTCATAAACAGGCATTAGATTGTATGACCCTAGTGCCTGTCCTAGGATTCATCCCCTGCCCTTCGCCCCATTCCATCCAAGTGGTTCCGGAAGGAGCCGTCATGGTCCTATGACATGATCTCATCCCCCAAATAGCTGGCTGGTGCAGGACCAAGCACCTGACCTGAGCTGGGCCAATCCGCCCCTGCCCTGGGAAGGGGAATCACGGAAGAAGGAAGGGCAGAGGGTGGAAGGCGGCCCTGCAGGCAGCCGGCTTCCAGCACACGGGCTCCACCACCTCTGAGAGAAGCAGGCAGCCGCAGGGTGGAGATAAAGTTCCCATGGAGAATGAGGCTCAGAGTCCAAAGTGTTGGGGCTCCTGGCTCTAACTGGAGTCTCCCCCACATTTCTGCCCTTGCATGTCATGAGTCATCCCTGTATCCCTGACCTGACTTCTCTACCCTAGTTAGGACACTAGGTTCTGGAGTCTTTGCTGAAGTCGATGAGAAACATGGCTCACTGCCCACATGGGACCCAGACCCGCTGCCTTGGGGGGTGTGGGGGACACCCACGCCAGAGCCCCCACCATCGGGGCCGATCCGGCCACCCGTCCTTACCTGCCAGCCCAGATCGCGGAAGCTCACATACAGCTCGTGCTTCTTGCAGGCCTGCCTCTGGTCACCGCTGCTGTTTTCTACGTTGGCGGGAGACGGGGTGCGGGCAGGGGAGAGGAAACACGCACACATATTAGGGTTTCCTCAGCCTAAGGCAGTGGTGTGAGCAATCGAACTCAGCTGGAAGGTGATCTTTCGGACACAAAAGCCACTCGAGTACCTGTATAGCCTTAAAACTCATTTCCATCCCTAGCTAACGGCCTCCGTAAGAGGCACCACCGTCCCCACCCCTCTTGCGCCACCTTAGCTCCTAATGCTCTCTGGATCCTTAGGTGGACACTGGCCTTTTTGTACACACGTGTTGTTTGGAGGCTGACCTCTGCCCAGATTCCATATAGGAATCCATGCGCCACCATGCTGGCTGCGGGAGCCTGCTCAGAGGGGACTGCCTCTGGCCAAGCTCACCTGCTGAGGCCAGCCCACCTCACGATGCTCACCCCTCTTCAAGGGCAAGAGGGGGCACTGACATGGCCTGGGACAAAGTCCCCACCACCAGGAAGAAATGAGAGGGCAGGAAGTCAAATCCCACTGACCTCCCAGAGAAACACACTACTGAGGTTTTTTTAAGGAGTAAAAACTATGCACTGGGGTTTTCCAGAAGTATGTAAGGTTTGTAGGCATTTGGGTTAGGGCTTGAGCACTTGTAAACACGTAGAAAGCTCTGCCCCCCTCTCTCTCCTCTCACACACACACAGACACACACACACACTCTGGTGTTCCTGCACAATTTTCCATCCTGCAGTTATGGAGATTATTATTATTTTTTCTTTTCTTTTCTTACCCATGACTTGTATTTCCTCCAGCTAAAACTTTCTAAGGGCTTTCTATCATGCTTAGAGCAATGCCTCAACTCCTGCCCTTGGCCTGTATGGCCCTATGTGGCCCTGATTCCTAAGCCACAGCCTTCTTTCTGTGCTGTGTATGTACTGCCAAACCTGTTCCTACCCCAGGGCCTTTGCACTTGCTGTTTCATCTACCTGAAATGCTCCTTTTCATAATCTTTCTATGTCTGGCTCTACTTGATACTCAAGCCTCACCTCGCATGTTGCCTTTTCTAAAAGGTCTTGTGAGGTCACCATTGGATCCCCAGAGCCCAGTGTCCACCCATATTTGTGTAGTTAACACACAAATAAAGAAAACATCAATGCCTCAGCTTCTGTCTACTGCTGTGATCCCTCCAGGCCTCAGAAGGTAATGAACACCAGTGGGTGAGGGACACAAGGAGAACTTCTTGCAGGTTGGAGAGGAAAGCCCAGGAGATGACCCAGGGTTGCCTGCTCACCTAACCTACACTTGGGAAGCATCCAGATGCACCCATTTCCCCCTGCCCGGTCAGCTCTCTCAGATGGTCAGGTGAGTGGCCCTCCTGGTGGCCTCAGGGGCTCATGGCAACCCCAGCCCTTGTCAGTGACTGGTTCAGACCCAGGACTGAGCTCACCAGCTCCTATCTCATCCTTGGAGTGAGGATTGGCTCAGATAAGAGCAAATGACTCCATCCAAGCCAAAGGGACACAGGTGGAAGCATGCTGGGGCTTCTGGAAAAAGTTTCCTAATTCCTAAGAAAGACCCATGGGAAAAGATACTCATTTCTTGCCCCTATTGCCCGGGAACTGAAAGGGAGTAGAGCTGATTGTTACATGCAGCCACAGCCTCAAGGAGAAGCCAACACTGAGCATGGTGGGCAAGGACAGGAAGCCAGGGCTTTCACTGTCCTTGCCTTTCTGGATCAACCAACCCTCATGCCCACCCAACCTTGGCACTGGGAGCCAACAGCTTTCCTAGTGGTTGAACCCACCTGATCTGTGTTTCTGAGACTTGCAGCCAAACCACCCAGGGGGTCCTACCTGGAAAGGTGCATCCCGGTGTGGGGGTGGTAGTCAGCTGGAGCCCAGGGATAGACCCCAGAGCACACCAGCTCCCAAGCAGAGTCTGGCCAGCGGGTCAGGACCAGGTAAGGGGGTGCCACTCCAGCTCTGGAGTCAGCCCCTGGTTCTCCTAGACCTTGGGCTCCTCGTCTGCAGAGCGAGGAGAAAGTGCCTACCAGGGCAGCCGTGCACGTTCCAATCAGTTTAGCACGACGCTAAGCTCATGGCAACAAGATGCTGATGATCATCCTTCCAGCCCACCTGCGAGGGAAGGTTAAAACTATATGCAAACTTCATTCCCACACACACTCTTTAACCATTTGGAGTTAATGACTGCTTCCTCCAAACCTGATGACACGCCATGTTTGGAAGAAGCGAAATATCAGTTTCCTGCTGTCCCCTGATTCACAAGAATTCTATTTGCATGGCTTCTAGGTTAATGAGAAACAGTAAGATAAAAAGGATATCACTGAATTCCCTTCCCCGGACCTCAACTTCCCCATCTGTGAAATGGGTGTGAGAGTTGTGTAGGAAGCCACATGTGGCGACCATACACTGTAAGTCAGGAAGATGTCCTTGGGCACCTGCTGGGCGTTACGCTGTCCTAGAAGCCCTGAATGTACAGCCATGTGGACTACTCCGAGGCTAGGAACAAATCTGAAATGAAATGGTGCGGGAGGGGAGTGGGGGTGGGAGGGAGAAAGAGAAGGAAGAACGAGGTTGAGGAGAAGAAAACAGGGAGGGCAGCAGAGGGTGCAGCAATCAGAAAATGGTCTCCAACAGGCTTTCCGGAAATGCGTAGGTCTGAGATGAGCACGTATTCATGGCTGGGTGGGTTCAATCCCATGCAACTTCCACCTCCATCAGCCTCTGTGAATATTCCTGATTTTGTACATATCTTTATATCTATAGTTCAGGAAAGCAATTTTTAAAGATTTGCAAACCAACGAGGAAAATCATATTGTATTCATTATGACAGAATTGCGTGTGTCTTTATAGGCGGGATCCTGGCCCTTGGGGACACTCAGAGCTCCTGAGATGACCTCAGTGAGGGTGGGGTGGGCACAGTCTCACCTCCTGGGTGCCTGGTGCACCATCCATCCATCCATCCATGCATCCATCCATCTATCCATCCACGCATCCATGCATCCATGCATCCATGCATCCATCTATCCATGCATCCATCCATCCATGCATCCATCCACGCATCCATCCATCCATGCATCCATCCACGCATCCATCCATCCATGCATCCATCCACGCATCCATCCATCCATCCATCCATCCATCCATCCATCCATCCATCCATCTATGCATCCATCCATCCATGCATCCATCCACACATCCATCCATCCATCCATCCATCCATCCATCCATGCATCCATGCATCCATCCATCCATCCATCCATCCATCCATCCATCCATGCATCCATGCATCCATCCACGCATCCATCCATCCATCCATCTATCTGTCCATCTATCCATCCACGCATCTATCTATCCGTCCATCCATGCATCCATCCACACATTCATCCATCTATCCACCCATCCATGCATCCATGCACCCATCCATCCATCCATCCATGCATCCATCCATCCGTCCATCTATCCAACCATGCATCCATCCATCCATCCATCCATACAAACTGTTAATGAGTGTCTACTGGTTTGCAGATGCTGTTTTGGGCATTAGAGCTACAGGTAGGTATGAACAAAACAAGGCCTTGCTCCAGGGGCATTTATCTTCCAGTGACAGAAGCAGGCAGTAAGTCAGCAAGTAAACATAGACTACATCCTGTCGAGATGGAGAATAGTAAGGTAGGAGAGGAGGGTGTGCTTCCAGGGGGACTGTGGGATGGAGGGTGCTAACAGAAGGATCTTCTGAGTAAGGGATGTTTGCGTAAGAACCAAAAGGAAATGAGAGCCAGCCAGAGAGGCGTCCAAAGGAGGAAAATTCCAGGATGAGGACGTAGGGGAATGGAGAGGAAGGTGCCTTCCATGACTGGAAGGTCAGCAAGAACTCTAAGAGCAGTGGCTGCTGACCGAGGGACAGAGAGTCAGGCACTAGAGCCTTCCAGAAATGAGGAGGCATGAGCAGGGCTCAGCAGCAGGCAGCGTGGAGGGGGCAGAAGGTCTACTTTGCTGGACTGAGCTCCAAGGCTGGGGGCCGGGGGAGGCTGGGAGGACAAAGCAGCAATGGGGGCCTGGGGTCCCCCTTCCCTACCTCTGGGCCTGGCAGCCCGAAGGCTGGGACAGGGAACCAGTTACAGGGGTAGCAGGGCCTCCAGAGGGCCAGGTGGTAACTAACATGTGAAGGTCGAGGTCAAGGGAACCATCAGAGAAGAGCTCCAAGAAATCTATCGGACCATTCGCAATACTGTCCAGAATGCACTGAGTGGAAGTCCAAAGATGGCCTCCATCGCTGCGGCACCGCCCACAGTCGCAGGAAGCACCGTCAATGCGCAGCCTCCTTCTCCCCCTCGCTGTAGGGAGATGGAAGGTAGAGGGGAGGGAGGAAGAGCATCCCTCAGCCAGTGATGCATGAAGCAGCCTGAGCAAGACAGAGGACCGAACACGTTAGCTTGGGACAGGGACGTGGCAAAGAAGCTTCGGGTCAAGCACCAACATTTCTGGCTGCTTGATGTCCTAAGTAAACCAGGATCTGAAGCTTTGTGAGGCTCAGTGAGAAGAAGGTGCCACGACTGATTAGTAATGTCTGCCATGGGCGGAGGCGGGGCAAGTATCGGCCTGAGTGCCACTTTTCCCAACCCTGTCTTAAAGCAAAGCAACGATATTTGGCTTCATGTTAAAACCCAGGCCCAATAGACGAAGGCAGCGAGCAGCTTGTGAGGCCAGCTGTGGGTGCCAGTAGGGGCTGGGCACTGGCCCCGTCACCAGAGACACCTGCACCGCCCCTCCGGGCCTCCTTGGATCGTGAGGCTGCTCTGGGAGAGAGGTCAGAAGTCCTGTTTTCTGACGACCGCGTATTAGCCGAAAGACTAAGATAGGGAAGAAGAGCTGCCTGTGAAGGAGACTCCCAGCTCCCCTGTCCCTCTGGTCTGGCCCCCCCAAACCCATGCTGCCACTTCATTTGCCTCGACCAGCCCCTGCCTGAGCAGCTCACAAGCTACAACCCCCAGATCATTTGGGGAAGATGCCTAATTCCCAGGGGGTTGGGTGCAAATGTGGGTGGGGAGAAGAAAGTGGGACCCAGTCTCTCAACCCTAAACCACATGCTCTAAGAGCAGGTGAAGGCTCTGGGGCGGGGTGATCAGCCTACAGGGAAGAAAGTTTTGCAGTGGACAGGAGGTGGGAGGGTGAGTATCCCTCCCACACATCAAGGGCCGCCACATGAGAGGATTCAGCAGGATTCCCAGCCATCACATGAGGTAAAGCCCTTCAAAAGGGTATGTATGTGTGCATACACACACATTCAGGCATTCTGGTTTACCAAGCCTGGGGTGCGGCCCAGGCCTTCGTATTTTTTTTTTTTTTTTTTAATTAAATTTCCGGGAAGGGTTGAGATAAACTGCAAAAAGGGCCGGGAAGTAGAAAGTCCCAGGACGGAGACAGATTCCAGGCAAACTAGAAAGGCTGTCATGTGAGGGAGTGAGAGCCCCGTCCTGGGGGTTATGTAAATGGAGTGTTTGGTGGGGATGCAGGGGGGGAAATTGGGTGTCGAATTCCAGGACTTTGAGGCCTGGTCTCTCTTCCTTCATTACACCCGACAGGCCTCCAAGACGCTGGGTCTGCGAGCATGGAATGTACTAGCACGTCCTGCCTGGCTGATATGGAAAGACATCTAACAAGTCTCCCTCCTCTGACCCTCCCTGAGCACCCCACCCTGCTCCCCACCATTCTCAGCGCAGCCAGAAGGATCATCTGATCACCCCTGCCCCCACACCATAGCTTCAAACTCTGCAGAGGCTTCCAAATTTGTTTTGGATGAAGTTCAAACTCAAGATGTGACTCTGAAGAGGACTCTTGATCTTGCTCACCTTGCCAGCCCCACCCTCCCCTTGTTCCACGGCCTCCCTCTCCCCTCAGAGGAGCGCCGCCGCCTCCCACCCTAAGCCCCATGCCTGTGGGTCCCACTCCCCAGACCACTCTGGTCAAGCCGACCCAGCCAGGCCTCAGGGGCACCTGCTAGTCCCTGAGTTCTTGGCGGGGCAGTCTCCTCTGCAGCCCTAGTCACCATCCCCTGCCCCTCAGGCCTGTTAGTAAGTGACAGCCACGTCCAGCCTGGCCCAGACTCGAGGGCGGACCATGGCTGGCTTTCCCCAGGGGGCTCCAGCTGCTAGAGCCAGCCCAGAGGAGGTTCCCACTGCAAATTAAGGGATTCTGTCGGATTTTCGTTAGGGGGCCTTACAGAGCCTTCCAAGAAGCCTAAAAAAGGAATGGATCCACCTGCCAGTGAAGAAGCCCTCCAGAATCCCTGCATACAAGCTTCAGACACTGAAGCCCATGCAGGGGCCCTGGGGTCAGGAAACCCTGCTCTAAAAACTTCACCAAGCACAGCGACCGTTCCTTTCTTCACCTTCAAAAAGGAAAATGAACAGAAATAGGAAAACTGGATACATGAAGCCAAAGAAGCTGATGACAGTAAAAGGTTAGTCTGGGGGTGGGGGCTGCTTGGCCGCCGCGTGCCCCCCGTGTTCCCCTCCAGGCACAGCTCAGCTCAGAGCTGCCCATGCAACTGGCAGGCTGATTCCGCTGCAGACCCTGCCTGGCCTCGCAGCCCACCCAGCTCTCTGAGATGGCGCAGGGGCACGCGGAGTAAACCACTCTGCAAACGTGGTGGGTCCACTTCCTACGGCTGCTTTAACGAATTATCACAAACACGGCGGCTGAAAACAACACCAGTTTATCATCTTCCAGCTCTGTAGTTCAGAAGTCCAACACGGGCTAAATTCAAGGGGTCACTGGGACTGTGTTCCTTCTGGAGGCTCAGGGAGAAATCGATTTCTTTGTCTCTTCCAGCTTCTAAAAGCCACCCACCTTGTCGGCTTGTGTGCCACACCCCACCTCTATCGTCAAAGCCTGTGACATCACACCTCTCTGCCCTCCTCTGGCCTCACACCTCTCGGACCACAGCGAGGAGGGATTCTCCGCCTGGAAGGACCTCCGTGATTACAGTGGGATGCTGGGCCCACCTGGACCATCCCGGCTTATGTCCCTATTTTAAGGTCGGCTGATGAGCAACCCACATTCTATTGGCAGCCTTGGCCCCCTTTGCCATGTAAGGTAATGGATTCACCAGTCCTGGGGATGAAGACATGGACATCTGGGGAGCTGAGGGAGCACCGCTCAGAGAGCAGTGCAGCTGGTCAAGGTGAGGGGACAGGGCAGGTGGCTTCTTTCAGCCACAAGCTGGGCACCTTGGATCTGGGTGGTCATTTCCGCAGTCCATGGGGAAAATGGTTTGTCGGTGAAGTTAATTTATTTGCAACTTTCCTTTTGGTCTGGGGGAACATCGAGGGGCATCTTTTCAGAAGTGGCACCCAACATGCAAGAGACCATGGGGCGGGGCGGGGCAGGGGGTGGGCATGCAGGCCACAGGCATCCACAGTGTTGAAGAGGCCGGTCCAGGCCAGCCCAGCCCCCAGACTCATCCCAGCAACCCCAGGCCACCAGATGCCAACAACACCCTGGTGCCTGGTCAGCCCAGAGGGAAAAGGACCCTGTTGCAGCCAAGCCCCAAGGCTGGCAAAGGCAGGCCCATGCAGGGCCCAGCAAATGCCTAGTGAATTGTGTGAAGACAGTTAACAGGATTGTTGGGGGGCCCAGAGTTCATCAAGCAGACGCCTCCTGGCAAAACCAAATAGGCTCAAATCCCAGGGCTGCCACTTACTTGCTTTGTGCACTTGGACAAGTTACTTAACCTCTCTATGCCCCATGTCTGTCTCCACTATCAAATGGCAGGCCATCCTCCTCAGAGCCTCAAGAACCACAGAACACCATACACCCTACAACAAGTACCTAAATGTCTCAAGCCCTGGAGGTGTCCTGGAAGGAATGCACTAACCAGTATTTTCTATTAAATCTTTGAATTGCTAGCTATGAAAATGCTAGCTTTATTTTTAATTTGTTTTTACTTATAATAATGCATCATGGCAATGAACCTAAAAGTATCCCCCAAAATACACTGGAAAATCTAATGCTCGTTTTTTTTTTACTTATAATAACAAAACATTTCAAACAAACCTAAAACTATCCCAAATAATACACAAAAAACTCACTACGACCCATATTTAACAAAGTAGTAAAATGAGCCATGAGTTTCAAATATCTCACTTTAAGAACTAGAATTGAAAACACAGCAAACTCCCTCATTTTTTTCTCCTTTTCACTCCCAAGCAGCGGCCTCCCTGGGGAAGGTGGTGTGGTGTCTTCCCACTACATGTTTCTAGAGCTTTCTTTCATTTATTTGTAGCCATCACTTTGTCTACTTGGAAATTTACACGACTGGCATCTTGTTACACTAATGTTTTGCTATGTGCATTTCTAAGTGAACTTACTACTTTTATACAGTTAAGGCGGTGATGAGCTCTGCGCAGGATGGGATTTTGCGGGGTTTGCTTCCTGCTATGTTGGCTCGAGGATCATTTGCGGGGCATAGGAATGGATTTGAGTCACGCCCCTACTGGGGTCCTGCTGTGGGGTCCTGGGGTCCGTGCACTGACCCTCCCGCCCCAGGGCGTACCTGCCACGTTGGCCACCCGCAGGGCTTCCTGGTTCTTGGGAGTCTTGGAGCGGTTCTGGCTGCGCTGCTTGCCCCCCGTGGAGCGGGTGCTGCGAAGGTGGACCTCCGTGGCCTTGAAGAAGGCCACCATGAAGGGCTGCTTGTTCTGGGGTCCGTGCCGCCCGATCAGGCCCGCCAACTTGGGGTTGATGCTCTGCCCTAGACCGGAAGCAGTCAAATGCACAGAAGATCGATTACAGGAGAAGCGGTTTGCGGGGAGGGGCTGCGTGGCGTGACTTCTATCCTCGCCTCCATGGTTCACTCATGCACCTGCTATTGTCCATCCAGCAAGCACTTATTCAGCATTTATGCCAGGTTGTTCAGGAGCTTGGAACACAGCAAGGAAGCGCACAGAGGTGTCCTCTGGGCATGCATGGGGTGCAGGGGGTTGCGGGCAGGCAGCACAGACCACGGTAGCCCGTGGTGATATGTGTGCGGGGAGAAAAACGGAGTGGGGTGGGTTAGGAGCCGGCTAAGGTTTGCGGGGCTTGGGCTAGAGGAAGCTCCACTTACATTTCCTTGGCCAAAGTGGGTCATGTGATCCACCTAATTTCAAGAGGTGGGAGAACCCTGTTTGCCCAAGGAGGGTGGGAACCATGGCAAACAGCCCCAGTGACAACCACCTTATGCATGGAGGGGCCGTTTGAGCAGAGGACTGGGTAACAGCGAGGGAGGGAGCCATGTATGTGGGTATTGGGGACAGGCATTCTGGGCAGAGGGCACCGCAAAGGTAACTGCTTGGAGGTGGGAGTGAGGCTGGTGTGTTCAAGCAACAGGTAAGAGACCAGCTGCCGGGTTAGAGCACCGACTGGGGTGAGCAGGGACAAAGGAGGGGTCAGTGGGATAAATCAGGGGGGACTATCGGGAGCACAGATCATGTAGGGTCCTGTGGGCAACAGCAAGCACTTTTCCTTTATTCTGTTTACTGAATTGAACAGTGTCCCTCCACATTCATGTCCACCCAGAATCTCAGGATGTGACCTTATTTGAAAATAGCATCTTTGCAGACGTAACTAGTTAAGATGAGGTCACACCGGACTTGAGGGTGGTGATGGCAGCTAACCCAATGACTGGTGTCCTTAGAAGAAGGCCACGTGAGGGACGCCTGGGTGGCTCAGTCGGTTAGGCGTCTGCCTTCAGCTCAGGTCATGATCCCAGGGTCCTGGGATTGAGTCCCGCATTGGGCTCCCCGCTCTGCCTCTGCCTCTCTCTCTCTCTATCTCTCATGAATAAATAAATAAAATCTTTAAAAAAAAAAAAAGAAGGCCACGTGAAAACACAGAGACACCGACAAACACACACACACACACACACACACCCGAGGGAAGGAGGCCAACAAACACCAAACACCAACGAAGCCAAGTGAGGACTCGTTCCTCAAGCCTTCGGAAGGGGTACAGCCCTGGGACTTCTGGCCTCCAGACTACGGGAGGACGAAGCCCTGCTGCTTTAAGCACCCCAGTTTGTGGACCAGGGACTGAGACGGTGGTGTGAAGTGGCAGCCACGGGGTGTTTGAGCTGCGCAGTGGGCACCCCGAGTTGTCTCTAACAGAGCACCTCAGGTGCCCCTGGAGGGCCAGGGGGAGGCTACTGGACAGTCCAGGGAGAGGGACAGGGCTGGCTCCAGGCAGCAGCGAGCAGGGCTGGCCAGAGACAGATCCTCAGTGATTCATTTTTCAAATCCATCTTTGGAATTTACATTTAAAGTTTTGTTTTGAAATGATTGCAGAATCACAGGAAGTTGCAGAAGAAAATGTACAGGGACGTGCCCTGTACCCTTCCCCAGTTTCACCCCATGGTCACATAACAAGAGCACATCCCAAGCTGGGAAACAACAGAGCCTGGATCCACCTTGAAAGAAACATCTGGCAGAATTTGCTGAGGGACTGGACAGAGAGGCTGCGAGAAGGTGCAGTCACACCTGACTTTCGTGCTCTGGGCCTGAGCACCTGGAAGAAGGGAGGGGCCGTTTATGGAGGTGGGGAAACTGAGGCAAGGGTGGGGGAGGGTGGAAGGCGGAACGCAGTGTGGTTCAATGGCTGCCATTTTCGGTGTCCACCTGTCGCCCGAGGGAAGCTGGCAGGTGGGCAGCGGACCATCCCAGCCCGGGTGCAGCTCCCGATCCGGGGGGAGAGACGGACTGTGGAACCACACGTGCTCTGGCTGGGCGCCAGACTCCCCGAGTTCAAGTCCTGCCTCTGTCACTCAACACACAGACGCTTCCCAGAACAGAGCTTTGCAGTCGGACATGCTCGATAAATGTTGGCTCGGGGCATCGGGTGGGGTGACAGGGAGGAATTCCTCTGGGGACAGGGTGTAGCTGGACAGCGGCCTGAGGGCCGAGCCCAGGCACCCTGACTCCACCACTGAGAGGTCAGGGCTTGCATCAGAGTGCCCAGTTAGGGAGGATCTGGAAGGATCTGGAAGAAGCTTGGGGAGGAGGAAGGAGGGCACCCAGAGGGTACGGGGCCGGAGAGACAGACAGGAGAAAGCGGACGGAACAGGCGCCATGTCCTGTGCTCTGCTGCTGGGCAGAGCGGGCTGGGAGCTGAGAGCAGGGTATCAGCTCAGGCCACTGGCCAGGGTGTACTTATTGTCATGCCGTATGGTGATAAATATTCCAAAGAAAGGTAAAGCAAGAGACAGGGCAAAGAAAGCCGATCTCACTCATGAGAGAACAGCCCAGAGAAGCCGAATAACCTGACCAAGGACACCCAGCTTGGAAGTGACAGAGCAGAATTTGAACCCAGGCTGTGTAACCGGGACAGAAATGCATAACCCCCAGTTAGGTCGGAGGGGTCAGAGGCCAATGAAAGTGGTGCTTCTGGAGGCCCTGGGCCCGTCCACATCTGGAATTAACTTCACCTGGAGCCCCCCAGACGGGCCCAAGTCAGGAAACCCAGCCTCCCAGGGACCAGATCGGCACCAGGGGGTTCGCTTTGGTTTTTTAACTGCTCATGTTTAAAAGAGCAAACGTCCCCCATCCACCACTGCTTTACCTTCACCCCCTTGAATGTTCGGCTTTCCTGCATTCTTTAGCAAGGGTTTCCTCGAGTTCATGCATTTATAATTCGAACGATTCTATAAAAGAAACCATTAAAGCTGAGCCCCTAGGAATTGTATCTTGCCCCCACCCCCACCTGGAAGGCTTTTAGGGCAAAATAAAAATGCCTCGCTTGAAAACCTGATGCTGTTCCAGATACAGTAAATCCAAGGGCCGCGAGCGGGCCATGCAGCACCAAGGGAGGGGGTCTTGCAGCTAGCAGGACAGCCAGGTCCGGGGACCCACAGCCGCAGCAGAGCATGGGTGGACAGGGGGGAAAGAAGAGGAACTTCAGGGGGTTTAAACCTACATCTTCCACCGACCACCTTGTGTGGGCCAAGAGAGGTAAAGTTGGATGCTGGGATCTCGATTGCCTCATCTGTAAATTGGGGATGATGCTATTTGTCTCACCCGCGCCCCCTTTCCTTGGTACTCAACCCAATTTTCATTTCAGCCTCTGTGCCTTAGCAGACCCCACAGGGGTGGGCCTGTGGTCTAACGGACAACAACTAATCCTCTAGCTGCAGTGATTGGCTCAAGGACGGGCACAGGACCCAGTGCAATCAATGAATGGAAGAGAGGTACCCTGGAAGTTTCTGGGAAAGAAACTTCCCACTTTAGCATTCGAAAACAACCTTCTCTCTCCCTGGACAAGATTGAGGGAGGAGGAATGGATGGAGCCCCAGAAATGGCCACCAACCAGAGACCATGAGATGTTTACATTTTCAAATGGGGCTGATCTGGTGGAAGGAAGAGCAGAGAGACAGATGCGGAATTTCTGGTGACGTCGCTGAGCCACTGGATCAAACCAGTCCTGAAGCTCGTTTCTTGCCCCAACCACCAAAATGAACAAACCCCTGTGATTGTTTAGTCCAAGCCGCACGTATGTGTGTCTACAAAAACACGTGTGTGCAATTCCTCATAATTGGGACGGTTACTGCTGTTTCATATAAACCTGGCTTTTATGCAATATACCGTGACATCTTTCCACATCAACGAAGCACACTGACCTCATCCCTCGTGGCCACAGAGGAGCCTCGCATCTGGAAATGCCTTTACCTTATCCTCTCCTACCAACGGACACTGAGGTTATGTGTCCCAGGCTTGAGCAACTACCCTGTTATTGACCCCTTAGTTCATTCAGCAATACTGACGAACACCTACTGTGTGCCCGGCTCTGTGTGAGGTACAACAGTGAGCCGGAAAGCCCCCCAAAGCACCGCTCCCCCCGCCCCGGGGGGAGGGAAATAAGCTCAGGGATGCAGAGTATTGTGATTGATGGTGGTGATGGCCACGAAGTAACTAGGACCGGGTCGGGGGCAGGGACAAGGGGGACTGGTCAGGGAAGGCTTCTTAGGCACGGGGGTTCTGGAGGAGGAATGTTCCGCAAGGAAGGAATGGCAAATGCCAAGTCCAGGAGACAGGAACACACATGGTGTGTTTGAAGAACAGGGAGGAGGGGAGTGGAGCTGGAAAGAGGGAGGGAAATGGGGCTGGTGATGAGGCTAGGTCACAGAGGACCTTCTTGGGGGCTCTGGATCACATTCTAGGTATGACGGCAGCCACAGAGGGTCTGGACAGGGGAACATGGCCAGACTTCTGTGGTGAGAGACCCACTCAGGCTGGTGTGGGGGGCAGATGGTGGTCCAGAAACAAGCCCCCTCCCACCAGGCTCTCCTCTAGACCCTTGCACTTTGGGTGGCCTCTCTGGGCCCTGCCCATGTTTTGCTGCCCTCCCACGAGCCCCACAATTCAGGGCAGGGTGGTCCCCTCCACCCACTGCCCCAGCACAGGACAGGGTTCTAAGACTGGCCACAGCACGTTGACCCAACAACGGTGGCAACACAGTGGCTGGTCCTCGGCCACCGGCACTCAGACCACTGGGGGGCACTGGCAGATGTGCACACGTGTCCCAGGAGCACCGCTCCCCCGGAGTCCTGACGACCACAACTGTCTCCACACATCGCTAAGTGTCCCCTGGGAGGCCACACATCCCAGGTGGTGAGCCATGGCTTGTCACACCCCTCCCTAAAACAAGCGCCACTCCTGGACAAACACACAAAGGTAAGTCCTCACAGTCAAGTTTTTAACTGTAAAACGCTAGAGACAATGTGGCATTTTATCCAGACAGTTAGCGGATCAGGCACCTAAATAATTCATTCATCTTTTTACAAATATTCATGGTGCACAGGCCGGGGCCGGGCACTGCTCTGTACCCCGGGGGTTACAGCCAGAGCCCGGGGAAGGAAGCACAGAACCAGATGCAGTGTGATCACATCTTGGAGAGAAGAAATTTAAAGCATATACCAACATATGAGAGTATGTATATACATAAGGTTTTTTCTTTTTTGTTTTAATACCCCCAAAAGGGGCCAAGAAGCATTTTACTGGAGGAGAGGACATGTGGGTTGTCTGGCAGAAGAATTCTATTTCATTTTATGATATCACAGGGTATTGGCTTTACTTAGCACGTGCAAGGGCAAGTATCTGTTTTGATGGTGTGTATCTAAATGTCCAGGGTGAATATCACCGAATAGGGAGCCAGGCCACATGCACGAGGCAGAGGGCTGGAGGTAGGCATAGTAACTGATCGAGGCAGGGAGGAACAAGAAACATAATACTTTAACCATAAGGTCTGTGTCTTCAGGGAAGTTGGAAAAGATGTATAGTCTAGCTAAGAATTAATAGGTTAAAAAGAAACAAACCCACCTGAAGATTTGCCCAAGAACAGGGTTGCCAGACTTTGCAAGTAAAAATACAGGATGCCTGGTTGAATTTGAATTTCGGAGAAATGAATAATGTTGGCAGTATGTGGGACATACTTACACTAAGTAATTATTTGTTGTTTAGCTGAAATTCAAATTTAACGGGGTGTCTTGTATTTTAATCTGCCCATAGGTGCTCCTCAAGTGAGGAGAGAAAGGCCTTCCCGATGTAGCATTAGATCTGATCCCCCTGTTGGCTGCAGCAATACGTGATGGACGAAGGCATCTGGTCTACCCGGTAGGCAGGTGCGTGGGCTCAGGGCGATGGCTTCGCTGCTTTCTTCCTCTTTAATAGAACACATGGCTTGCTTCTTTGTGGGATGTTTTAATTCTGTTTTGGTTTTGAGTTTTTTTTTTTTTTTTTTTTAATTTTAGTGCTTAAACGAACATCTTGAATACAGATGTGTGAGTCTTCACAAATGTATAGACTGATGTGATCACCACTTCAATCAAGATGCAGAACGGCTCCAGCGCCCCCCAGAACTCCCCTGTGCTGCCTTTTATCTCAGTGCATTGAAACTGGAGATGTCTCTGCTTCCCAGGGACATGTATCAAGGTCTGGAGACATTCTGGGGTTTTATGACTTGAGGGAGGTGCTTCTCCATCTAGTGGGTAGAGGTCAGGGATGGTGCTAAACATTGTATGGTGCTCAGGATGACCTCCCAACAGAAAGAGCCAGCCCCAGATGTCAACAGTGCTTTCTAGACCTGTTCTTGCCCCACTCCCACCCTCTGGCAACTAGTGACTTGTTCTCATCCCCATAGCTTTGCATTTTCTCGACATTTCATGTACGTGGACTCTCACTGTCTTCTGCTTCAGCTTACTTCCATCTGGACGTCTTTGAGATTCGCCTCTGGGTTGCATGTTCCAGTTGCTCATCTCCCTGTTGCTGAGTACTATTGCATAGTATGGATTTGATCCCGTCGCTGAGTAGTATTCCATGGTATGGCTCTAACCCAACTTGTTGATCCACTCACCTAGTGGAGGACACCTAGGGGTGCTTCCAGCTTGGATGGTCATGAATATGAGAAACATTCACCAACAGGGTTTGCATGAACCTACACTGTCCTTGCTGGGTGGAAAGCAGAAGTGAAATCCTTTGTGCTGCTCATTTCCCACAGCCTTTGCACATTCCACGTGTCCACCTGTTCCCAAATCATCACACCTGCTATCTGAAAGGCCAACAAAGCTGTCTGAGCAGGCTCTGCTCCCACTCCAGAGCTGAGTGGAGAAGGCCCAATCCTAGAAGCGTTCAGTGAGGCAGAAGCGGCTGGCTGTGGCTGCACATGCCATGCCCAGCCCCTTTGTCCCTGGCCCTCCTCCACACGAGGAGGCTGCAAACAGACACTTCCTAGTCTCGCATACAGCTCGTTCTAGGATAGGTGCTGCAGGCTTCTCAGAGATGCTCTCCTCCCTAAAAAGGCAGGCAGAAGAAAAGAAGATCCTTTATCTAGTCCACCTGCTTCCTTCCTCCGTGCTTGGGGATGTGGAGGCCACCATCTTGCCAAATGTGATGTGATGAGTCTCAGGACACAACGTGGGGCCAGGAGGGAAAAGATCTTGACTGTTGTTGATTCTGCCAACCCAGGGGTTGGCAAACTACAGCCTGCAGGCCAAATGCAGCCTACCGCCTGTTTTTGCAAATAAAGTTTTATTGGAACCACCTTGCACATTGGTGCACATATTTACCACCTGCTTTCATGCTCTAATGCCACCACCCACTGGCTCACCTCTTGGAAGACCTTCCTCCCAGAGCTGTGACAGAGACTATCTGACTCACAAGGCCTAGAACATTTACCATCCGGTACTTTATAGGAAAAGTTTGCTGACATCTGCTCTAACCAACCCTGGATCCACATACTTCCAGATTTGTAAAGGAAACCATAACTGCCCCGAGATAAGGCACCTTAATTGTCTGTTATTTGCCCATGAAAGTATTCCTGACAGAGTTGGTTCTACCCATTGTTGGCGCACAATAAATATGAGAAACCACCATTACTGAGCGTTTGCTCTGCGCCAGGCACTGTGCTGAGCCCATTCCTCCTCAGGTAGGCCTCCTGACCCCACATTTACAGATGGGGAAGCCGGCTCGAAGCTGTGAACTTAACCACCAAACCATCACTGAGTCCAGGTGGATGGAAACACAGGAAGGAAAAGATTGCTCGGGCATGAATGTGGGCAACCTACAGAGCCTCCACACTGTAGGAAGGATTCCCCAAGCCATGAGGAGGAAGGTCTTCCAAGAGGTGAGCCAGTGGGTGGTGGTGTGCAGAACTCTGGGCGTGGAGGACAGGGACAAGCCCGTGCATCAGGCCACCGTTGGCGGGTCCTGGAGAGGCAGGAGCAGAATCAGCACGCCCAGCCCAGGGGAAGATCCCCAGGAAGAGGCATGGAGCCCAAATGGGGCCTCTCAGGAGAGGAGAGAGCACAGCCCAATCACAGAGAAGGCGACATCTTCGTTTTCTTGTGGCTTCGTTTTCCAGGCCCAGAGCCACTGGATCCCCCGTGGAGGCCCACAGCAGCAGAATGCTCTTCGCCGATTGTACAAAACACATTAATTCCGGCCACTTGTCTCTGTGGACCAAGGCCCAAGTGACAGTTGAGAACGTAGTTAACACTTGTGACATCTGCCTGGCCCCAATGACCCAGTGTTGTCCCAGTCACTGCTGCCCACCCAGCCCGGGAAGGACCCATCCCAGCCTCTGGGTCATCAAGGCCTCCTCCTGTCTCTCACTCGGCTTCTGAACAAACAGGATGTGAAGCAATCACAAGGGTGACGGCACCTTGGAACCAGCTGCGCGCTGTGGGCGGATCACTCGCCAACCTTGGCTTTACGGGGCTTGGTCTGCACAGCTGCCCTGGGCGAATGGCTCACCTCGCGGTCCCGTCCCAGCCGCCGCCGCCGCCGCCGCCGAGCATCACACCGGGACAGCAGATGCCCTCTATCCTTTAAATGCCTTGCAATCCCATTCAATCCCGTCGGGGCTGGTGAAGAAGAGGGGCACGTGCTCCCGCACCCGAGGAGAGAAGCAAGAGGCTCCCTTTTCACACAGACATCCAGAATGCATGTGTGTCTGACTTCAGGAAGCAGACAGGGGGCGGGAGCGGGGAGACCAGGCCTCCTCATCTACGGGCAGCGGCTGGAGGCAAGGAGGCCTGAGGGGGGCAAATGAGGCCACCAGATTGTCTTCTTGGATTAGAGAGGTCGGGCTTTTCGACACCGTCCTCCAGAGCCTCTGAGTGATTTCTTCTCTGGACAAGGGAGAGGAGGAGGACCCTAGAAACTAGGACAAGAGGCTGGAGTCCTTGTCTTGGGAACAAATGACCAGGTGTTTGCACGTCTGCAAGGACAAAAGCGTCTCAAGCCCGAAGCAGTGTCTTCGTCTGCCCGCAGCTTTGGGACGGAAGGTGGCAGTGGAAAAACCATGGGTATGGATCCAGAGAGCAGCTGGAAGCCCTCCTGAGAACCCCAGAACTTGTCTTCACAGCCTCCTCCCTGACCTTTAGAACACGGTCTCGTCACTGTCCACCTTCCGACGAGAACGTGGGCAATGTGATGGCAAAATCCTTCAGGCCCTACCCCAGTGCCTACAACAATCTCGGGCTCATCAAATGTTTGTTGAGTGAAGAAATGTGTTTCCAGTGCAGGTGGAGGGGCTCTTGACTATAGGAAGCTGGTTCTAACACCCAGGTGCTGGGGCAGGGAGAGGCCAGCATTGCTCCCCGGCCTGGGACGCAGGACCCGGGGCCATCCTGTCTGCAGGTACAGTGCCCAGGCCCATGGTACTTTTGGGGGCCCATGAAAATGTTTTCATTTTTAATCCAGCCAGGATTATATTCATCTTTATACCAACATGGTCATAAAACATCATTTTTACTTTTTTTTTTTTTTTAATGGAGGGAGGAGCCCACAAAAGTCAAACGCAGCCCTGGCCACTTCTGTTGGTCCTGCGGGAAGCACACTGGCCTCTGGGTTCTTTCTCAAACCCTTTCCTTCCCAGGCAGGAAGCCAGGACGCTGTAGGGTCCCGAGCTGTCTGTCGGCAGGGCCCAGCCATGTACCTGGCAGGCGCTCATGGAGTACACACTCCCCAAGCCTGGTCCCTGCGGACCACATTCCTCGGAAGGCGTTTCAGCGAAGAGCGAAGTTGGGGGACTGGAGTCAGAACCAGCGGTGAAGCCCAGGTCTACCCAGGGAACTGGGCAACTTCAGGCAGGTGGCTCCCCCTTCTCGGCCTCGGTTTCCTCGTCTGCTAACGTGTCGATGCTAACAGCCGTGCTCCCTGGGCAGGTCCCCGAAAGCACGAAGCTCGTCAAAGGCAACCATGACGATCCCATCGAGCGTGCAGGGAGCATGGATGGGGTGCCAGACCCAGGGCTCAGCATTTCACAGGAATTCACTCTTCTGCCCGACCATTATTGCGCCCGTGGAACAGAAGAAGGGACAAGGCATCGGGAGGCTGGACCCGCTGCCCAACACGACATGAGGCTGCCCGAGGAGCAGGGACTGGGCTGCTGGCTCCGGGCGGGACCCGTGTGGGTCTGTCCCTATTCTGCACGGGAGCCTCGAGCCAGCAGCCTGGCCTGCAGCGAGGGTTCAGGCCTCATCGGCACCACGGGGACAGCCCCCTTGTCAGCTGGCTAGCCCTCCACCCGGGGGGAGCCAGAACGCGTCAGCACCCCTCCATTCGTGCCTCCTCTCCTCTCCCACCCGCCCCTGGAGCGCAGAACACCGCCTGTGTGGCTTGGGGGCAGCTGCCTCTCCTCTTGCCTTCTGTACAAAGGGAAAGACAAGTAGACGCCAGCCCTCCTTCCCACAGCGTCCTGTCCTCGGATGAGACAATGCTCCCCAGTTGGCTCCCGATGAGCCACAGGTGCCCGGAGCGTTTATGGGCTTCTCCCCCGCACAGGCACGCTCTGTGCTCCTCCCCAGGGGCACTAACAGGAAGGCGCAGCTGGAGGCAGAGGGAGGTCTTCCTCCTGGGTGGTCTCAGGAGGGATTTGGAGACCCGCTGAGCAGGAGGCTGCCCTCGCACCAGACCTAAACCTTCTCAAAGAAGATCTATGACGTCTGGGCCTCACTAGGATGGAAGCAAGCTCACCAGTACAACTACCATCAACATGCCCATTGTATGGGTGTGAAAACTGAGGCCTCTTGAGAGGGGACAGGCTCCATATTCCAGCAGCCACCTAGTGGCTGCACAAGATGCTGCTAGGGTCTGGACAAGGATCAGACGCTGTACCTGACTCGGTGCCCCTTCTCCTTTCCTCCCAGAGCGGGCACTGGGGGCTGGGCAGGGGTCACCGCCCTGGAACTCGGCTTGCCCAGGTGCTGTAGGCAGCAGCGGGGCTCACTGAGTTTAGGTGGATGCCAGCAGGAGCCCCCGGGGCAGGGGCCCGGCTGCTTCTACAAGAAACACAGCTGTGGTGTACCAGCAAACGGAGCCCCAAGTCCACGGACTCCCCAACAGGCTCTGCTGGTCTTTCACGGGTGCGGGCATTTAACATGATGGGGTGCTCAGCCTGAGCGTCATCTTAGTAGCAGGTACCCCAAAACATGGGGCATGACTTTGCCAGCATGTCAGCACTGGGCCAGGCCCCAAGTTACTCAGGGAGCTCGTGAGAAAAGGCAGCTTCCTGGGCCCAATCCTCAGGGACTCAGCATCAGTGGGTCTGGGGTAGGACCTGGGAATCAGTAAGTTCAACATGCCCCCCAGGGGATTCTGAGGGACACCGGGGTCAGAGGGAAAGCAACTGCATAGCCAGGAGCCCATGGTTTCAGAAACGCTGGGCTCACTTGTTTCTTATCTCATTCCCAGAAAGATCCCGAAATTCATACCCCCCAGTTAGCCATTGTACCTTTTATCCTTCTCTGATGGTCTGAGTGGGTGGTCCTTCCCTGACCCAAGCCACCAGGCCAAACTTGCTTCCTGGGCATGCACAGTGCCTGGACAGAGCAGCCAAATCCCTGGGTGGTGGCATCCATACCCAGCTCTGGGTGCCCCATCTGGGAGGGGGCGGGAGGGGAGGAGACAGGCCCTGAGTCACACGTACAGCTTCTGATCCTTGCCCGGACCCTGGGTTGCATCTTACGAGCACTAGGCTATCCTCCCCATAGATGAAGAGGGGTCCCCAGGTGGCTGCCAGAACATGCAGCCGCACATCTGTCAGGGGCCTCCTGTCCCATGAGGATCTTACTGGTAGCATCTGCCTTGTGGCTCACGGTGGGAATTACAAGAGATCATGGCATAAAGCACTGACTCTGGGCTCAGTGGCTGCCCCAAGTTGAACAATTAAACTCTTCACTTGCATGAGCTCATCTGATCCTTCACCACCACCCTGGAAGGTGGAAACTATTATTAACCCCACTTTCCAGATGAGGGACATTAAGTGACTCACTCTGGATCATGTGGGTAGAAACAGTAGAGGTGAGGTTTGAACCTGGTGAGTCTGGCCTCCTGGGCCCAAGCTTTAACCATCAGGCTGTGCCATCTCAATGAGTGCCAAGCCTTACCTGCATTCTGGGGGGAGGCAGAAGCTGGAGGAAATAAGGGCACAAAGCCCCAGACTTTGGGGGAGAAAGGTGATGGCAAGCCTGACACTAGGGGAACTGGGTTGGGTGTCACTTAAGAGCAAAACCAAACTTGGTCCACCCCAAGCCAGCAGGGCAGACAGGGCAGAGAAGCACAGACCCATCAAGGTCAAGCTGGAAGATCTAGACAATATCCACAAGTCCAGGAAAATGGTCACTCTGAAGAGAGGAGTCAAATCTACCGTAGCCCCATTTTTACTTCATCTCCAATATGTTCCTCAGGAGCTTGTAAGTGAAAAAGAAGAGTTGAATGACTCTATTGTCAAGTAAGTTTAGAATTCCTCTATGCTCTATTCCCCATCAGGAAATTCACAACGGACGTTTGCAAAATAAAGGTTCTGAGAAGTCCTGCAGAGAAACCTGCTTAGTTTATCCAACCTGGCCTTTCTCACACTTAACTGATCATGAATGCTTCCCTTCCCCCGGGACACCCATCGACACTTCATGGGACACAGTTTGAGAAGTTCTGGCATACAAGACGGATTGCACACTTTGTCTATAAATAATCATCTGAAAATAATAAATCTTTTCAACTTTGTGGACCACAGAGTCTCTGTCACGACTACTTAACCCTGCTGTGATAACACAAAAGCAGGCCTAGACAATACGTAAATGAGTGAGTGTGGCTGTGTACTAATAAAACTTTATTGACACCAAAACGTGAATTTCATACTATTTTACATGTCATGAGACGGTCTTCTTCTTTTGATGTTCCTCCCCCATTTAAAAATGTGAAAACTATTTTCAGCTCACAGGCCACAGAAAAACAGGATGTAGGCTGAATTTGCCCCTTTCAGGAATTTATCCCAGAGCTATACTCAAGTGGACAATGACGTGTGCACTGAGGTTTTCCACTGAAGCCGTGTTTGTAAGAGCAAAGGACCAGAAAACACCTACATGTCCTTCCCGGGGGGGGGCGTGGATAAGTCAGGAGCAGTAATAACAACACCAATACCATTAATAACAGAAGCAACAGCCCTGGTTCAGGGCGTGTTTCCTGGGCATCGTGTCTAGACTCAGCCTCTGTTTCTCAACGCATGGCCCGGGACCAGCCACCTCCATGGCAGCCTCCCCTCCACTCCAGACCTGTTGAATCAGAATCTGCATTTTAATGAGATGCCCGGGCGATTCCTATGCACACTAGGGCACTGTTTTAAAACTCCTTCTGTATTAATGCCCCCTACGGCCCTGTGTGTTGGAGACGAGGAGGCTCTGGAAAGTTAGGGAATTTGTCCAAAGTCACATGGCAAATGAGTGGCAGGCTACATTCACTCCGCACGTATGCGAAAACACAACAGCCCCCTAGCAAAGAGGGCAGCTCGTCCACGGCTGCAAAGGGCCAACCTTCAAGGTAAGTTGTCAGGTGGAAAAAAAAAAGCAAGGCAGACAACACCATATACACTATGTCACTACTTGCAGGAAGAATAAAATAAAAGCAAAGCAGAATCTATGTGCAGTTGTTTAAACACCCAGAGGGCATTTCTGAAAAGACAGCCAGGAACGCGGAAACAGCAGGTGCCCCCGGGATGGAAGTGAGCAGCTGAGGCGGCGGCCCCGGGGAGAGCTTCACCCTTGCACACATCTGTAACTTGCCTTTTAAGCCACTGGTAAGTATTACCTATTCTAAAGTCAGTGTGTTTCTAGTTTGGGGTTTTTTTCCTGAAAGCTGGTGTAAGGAAGAAGCTACCCACTCCAAAGCGATCTCCCACTTAATAAGAAGCACGCTTTGGGGGCAGGCGTGCGCGCAAGCAGTCCCACCCTGGTTCCCACTCGCCTTCTGGCCACCCTTGTCAGAGCAGGCAGATGCCCGGCAGAGAGTGAGTGGGAGGCCCAGGGAGACGCAGGCCAACAGTGGACTTTCCAAATATTTGGGACTCAGAACCACATCTGGGGTCACTTGGGAGGGGCTTCATGCCTTCCTTGCACCCGTGTTGTGGTCCTTAACCAGGGGCAGTTTTGCTCTGCAGGGAACATTTGGTAACATCCGGAGACATTTTTGGGAGATGCTACTGGCCCCAGTGGGTAGAGGCCAGGGCTGCTGTTAGACATCCTGCCACGCACGGGACACATGCCCTATGTGTCCAGGTTGGGGTGCCTGGGTCAGCACGTCTCAGATGGCCATGTGTTCCGCCATCACCTGGGGCCCCGGCTGAAGTGCTGGTTCTAACGTAGCAGGCCTGCATTTCCAAGAGGATGCCAACCCCGCTGGTGAGGGCCTCACTCTGCGCAATCAGGCCTCGCCCAACCCGGCTGCGGCCAACTGTGTAATCTTCTCTTGCAAAGGGGGTAGGTGCTACTTTGGCTTGGGATCGAAAGGCTGGACAGTGGGTACTGGCTGGTGGGGGCTGGGGGGCCCTGTTTTGATGGAAACAAGCACGAGCTTGCTGAGCTCCTATGCGAACCCAAGAGCACAGGCTGAGTCGGACCCAGGGGGGTGGTGGCCGGAGACCTACCGTCCAAGGTCTCCACGCAGAGCTGCAGGCCCAGATTGTGCCGTGGGTTGACCACCCAGTGATTGCTGGTGGCAGTGATGTCGAACACCAGCCAGCCCTCCTCCGAGGCCCAGAGGGTGCGGCTGTCCAGCAGGAACAGGTCTGACTCCCTGCAAGAGAGGAGGGGAGACACAGGCCCCAGGTCAGCAGGTCATGGCTCCATCACCCCGTCACCAGCCAGCCGCTGTTGGAGAGAAGGACCATGTGGAGTAGGGGAGGTAGGAGGAGGGCCACCAGGCCCCCAAATGTGGGTGCAGCAGAGCAAGACCCAGGCCTGGAGACCTCTTAGTAGCTGTGATGGGAAAAGGGAGTGTGTTAGTGGCATAAAGAGGTCCACACAGGGGACAAGGAGCTGCTCCGAAGCAAACTCACCCTTCACACTTGTTAGGGGGGCACACCAATGGGATAGGGGGACAGGAAGGTAGGAATTTACAGCCTCTGTGTTGCTGGGAGTCTCAGGGGACAGAAGCCCACATTTGTTAGATTACTCACCATGTGCCAGGCACCACCCCAAATATTCTACACACATCATCTCATTCAACTCTCACGACCCTACAGTGTAGGGATATTATCATCTCCACTGGCAATGGTAAGACCATGACTTGCCCCAGGTCATTTAGCCAGGAAGTTCCTGAGTTGGGGTGTGAGCTCAGGTAACTGAGCACGAGTGCAGATGCTCTTCATTTCCATGCCATGCAACTTCTTCATAAGTCCACCAAGTATTAGGAGGTGAACTCCTAGACTGACATTATTAATAGAGATAAGCCTTTAATCCTCTCTTCCTCACATTTTGCACTAGCAAAATGGGTAAAACGACAACTGATGTTGTAGTGGACGGACAATGGATGGGTAGGTGGATGGATGGAAGGGTGGATAGATGGGTGGATAGATGCATGCATGCATGGATGGATGGGTGGGTGGGTGGGTAGACAACTGGATGGATGGGTGGGTGGGCATATGGATGGATGGATGGGTGGATGGATGGATAGGTGGATGGATGGATGGGTGGGTGGATGGGTGGATGGAAGAATGGATGGGTGAATGGGTAGCTGGATGGGTGGATGGATCGGAGAGTAGATAGGTTGGTGAATTTTTACCTCTGGTAAAAGATAGCAGAATTCTAGTATACAAGGTCTCATAACATCTTGGGCAGTTTTACTTATAAACATTCAAAGTTTCAATATTTTGAGTCCTTCAATAATCAGTTAAAGGGCGTCTGGGTGGCTCAGTTGGTTGGGCGACTGCCTTCGGCTCAGGTCATGATCCTGGAGTCCCGGGATCGAGTCCCGCATCGGGCTCCCTGCTCAGCGGGGAGTCTGCTTCTCCCTCTGACCTTCCTCCTTCTCATGCTCTCTGTCTCTCATTCTCTCTCTCTCAAATAAATAAATAAAATCTTTAAAAAAAATCAGTTAAAATATTTGAGCCCCCCACATTGTGCCAGACACTGGGGTACAATGGTGAACAACACCTAACCAGCCCCTGCCCTGGGGCATTGACAATCTCCATCCCATCATACCTGGAGTGATCTAATTTTCCTGGGAACTAAGGTGAATTTTCTCTGACTATTTATGGAGCACTTACCGTGTGTCAGGCTCTGGGTTGAAATGCCTGACCAGCGTTATGTCAGCACTGAGTCCTTACAACAACTCTATGAGGTGGATACCTGGGCCATTGTGCAGACCCCAAAACGGAGGCTCAGAAAGGCACAGTTGTTTGCCTGGGGTTATTAGGGGTCCCTGTGTGCTAAGACAGAGCCAAGGCAGGACTGAAGTCCAATGAGACGGCCTGTAAGCCCAAGCTTGCAACCACATATGAACACAGTTCTTCTGGACACTATCTTTGCTCAGGTGTGACTATCATCATTTCAGAGCCTTTGGCAAATCAAACTCATTGTAAAATAAGCCATGAAGACATCGGCTGGAGCCGAGGAGCAGATGCCCCCTTAGATGAGGCACGTATCTCTTGTTGGCCCCCATCCCTGATTCTCCTATCACCAGTCATCCCCATTCATCTCTGTGGCCTGGAGACTCCACGTTTGTGAGGTTGCCGAATTGTAATTCTGCTGCATGCCATAACACACTGACATTTACCAGTCACCTTCATGTGTACAAGACTTGTGAGAAGGCATGCAGAAAATAAATCAGTAATTTTAGCCAGTGTCTCAAATCTCCTTGAACGCAGAACCCACTGGAGTTGTATGGGGAGAGTCACGGGTCCTCAGAGGGGCGTACACAGGGCTGGAGAACCAGCCTCAGATAGAGCAGGAGCCAAGGCAGGTGTGAGGATGCAGGGCTGTCTCATCAAGCGCAGCTATCGAAGGCAGGAACTTGGGTTCCATTTCTCTCTAGGCATCGCTCCATCCCAAAGCCTGAGAGCAGAGAACCTAGCTGGCTTAGTCAAGGGGGTGCCCAGCCCTTGGCCATGGGAGGGCAGGGATGGGACAGCATCACCGGGACCGCAAGATCGAAAGAGGGGTTATCCGCATCCACGTCCCTGAAAATCTCACTTTAGGTGATATTCAACAATGGCCAGAACCTGACTGAGAAAATGCTGAATTATATTACGCAATGTGTGCGAATGAACCATGACTGGGGATCTCCTAGCCAACAAAACGTAGCTGCAGCACAAAACAGTGCGTTGTCTCCTCGCCAGCCCCTCTGAGCTCACGCCCCCCTCCAGCACGGAGAGATGACAGAAGATGATAGAAGCAATGATGGCTTTTTAGAGCCACAGAGGATACCGAAGACTCTAACTTGGACTGTCCTGTCCCAATGGAAAAATAACGAGACGGTCTTTCGCGACCACCTCTCTTCCACTTCTTCCCTGGGCCCCTGGACAGGCAGTTCCAGAACTGGCTTGGGGGATGTCTGCACAGATTTTCACCTTACAAACAAGAGTTTCCTGCTGTCCCCGTCTCCAGTTTGCCCTGATGACTGCCCTGGCTATGGAGCGCCGCAGTCAGCAGTCCACAACAAACAACAGAGAAGAAACGCCCCTCCAAATCCAAACAGCTCCCCCGCTCAGACAGGCTCCCCGGGCCCTCGTAGGAAGCGTCCACACCACAGCACAGAAGTCGCCAACCTGGGTGGTGACTTTGCTGGAAAATGTTATTTGCAGAAAAATGTGACCAGATATCTGGATAAGCCCTTATGGGCAGTAAAACAACGAACAGTAACTTGGGGCCCTCGAACAGTGAACGTCTTGCCAGATGATACCAAACGTTCTTATTACCAGCTCGCCTTGACTTATCCCGTGAATCAGCAGGAACACACCAACTCCCCTCCCCCCAGCCTCGGTCTGGGTCTGTTCTGGGCCTGCTTGGAAGGAGCAGAGGCGCATTTGAAGGCACCGGGGCAGGAGAGCCTTGGAGAGGCGGGAAGAGCGGGATACTAAAACAGGCTTTGCTTCTGCCCCGAAGGTCTGGGCATGAGGTTGGCCCACATGAAGAGGACAATGTAGAAATGACTCTGCAACCAAGTCCACGGGGACAGGTGGGAGAGTGGGCTCTTCTAGCTGCCACCTTGAGCATCTCATTAGAGCACAATGGTTCTTACACAGGGAAGGACATCTGTGACATGTTATTTACCTTGAACACGCTGGCTTCCCTGACCCAGCCCGGGCGCAAGCAGAGGCGAGAAAGGCTCAGGGTGACGGTCCCCCAAGGAGCCCGACAGCACTCCCCCACCCTCAGCCCTGCTGGAACTCCAAGTGCTTCCCTTGCGTCAATTCTCCAGGGTCCCCAACGGTAAGACTGTTGTTCCCATTTTACAGATGAGGATGGGGGGCTCCAGGGAAGTGAAGCCAACTGTCTACGCTCAGTGACCTTGTAAGGGACAGAACCAGGCGCAGCATCGGAAGTCTGACCCCAGAACTTGAGCACGTGAGCCCTGTCACTTCCTTAACTCAGCTCTCACCAAAGGACAAGAGACACAGGAGGTGGTTGGATCCTACGTAATGCCTATTACTGTCACAATGGTGTGTGGAGCAGAGAAAATACTAGATAGGTATAAGATCTGGGGGGGTGGGGAAGAGAGGAGAGTAGGTCGAGCCAGCTGATTCCTGGGCCTCAGTTTCCTCCTCTGTAAAATGGGAATAATGCCACCTTCTTCAGCAAGTGTGGAGACCCAAGGGAAGACCAGCTAGGCAGCAAACTCTCAAGGTTCCTGGGGCATCTCTAGAGTTTTCCCTGGCGCACATTCCCTGCTAGATCTGTTTGGGCCCCCATGTTATGTGACCTCCCCAAAACCCAAGAGTCAATAGTCAATAGACTACCTATCCATTCAAAGAATGTTCACTTTGACTCCAAAGTTCATCCAACAAGTATACTAGGATGTTCAGAGTCGTAGACTTTCTGCAAATAGGGCCACCCGCAATTCCTCCTACCTCGGTACCCACAGGCAGCTCTGCCATAAATCAGTGGAGTCTGTTCCCCATGTCTGAAGTCCGGGCTGACCTTGCACCTTGCTGTGACCAGTAGGACCCAGTGGAAGTGAGGCCCAGCTCTGTCCGAGGCTTAGCAGTTCCATTTTGGCTCTCTGGGAAGCTAGCCATGGATCAAGAAATCGGACTACTGTGCTATAGAGAGAGACTGCATGGCAGGGGGCAGAGACCATGGGGCAAGAGGGTCTAGCAAAGAGAGAGACAGAAACCAAGCCAGCCCCCAGCTGAGCCGCGAGCTTCATCAGTGACCACGGCAGACACCGTAGAAAGTACAAGAACCACCCAGCTGAGCCCTGCCCAAATTCCTGAGCAACAAAATGACTGTCGATTGATTACACTGTGTTGTGGGTAGTTTGTCCATCACAGAGACAGAACCCAAACCATAGTTGTACTGTTTATTACTGAAAACCATCTACTAAGAGACACGGGTAAGACATGGTGGTGTGCACAAACTTCCATATAAATCAACACTTCTTGATGAGGGGGAGATAGGGTATCAAGCGAAAAGGTGTTATAAAACAGAATGTATAGCGTGTACATTTCCGGAGAAATATAAAATGCTAAAAAATGGTGAAAAAAAGAAATAGAAAATTTCAGCCACACAACATGCATTAAGAATTGAAATAGAGGGGCGCCTGAGTGGCTCAGTTGGTTAAGCGTCTGCCTTCGGCTCAGGTCATGATCCCGGGGTCCTGGGATCGAGTCCCGCATCGGGCTCCTTGCTCCGCGGGAAGCCTGCTTCTCCCTCTCCCACTCCCCCTGCTTGTGTTCCCTCTCTGACTGTGTCTCTCTCTGTCAAAAAAATAAATAAATAAAATCTTAAAAAAAAAAAAAAAAGAATTGAAATAGAAATGAAAAGCCTTTCTCACCCCCCCATTCCTAAATGGCTTTGTACTCTGTTTTTACCAAAATCACCAAATTATCAACAGACAATTCCTGCCTATACAAATTGGTCAAGAAAATGGGAGAGGACAAGGTGGGAAAAGCTAGTCCACCATGGCCTCCAACAACGGACAAGGCCAATGTGAATAGACATCTCTATAAAGATATACGAATGGCCAGTGAGCCAATGAAAGGAAGGCCAGCATCATCAGCCACCAGGGACTCAGAACCACAGTAAGATAGCACGTAGCACCCACCAGGATGGCTAAAACCAAAACAGACAGTAACAAGTGTTGATGAGGATTCACAGTAACTGGGCCGCTCATACACTTCTCATGGGAATGGGAAATGGTGCAGCTGCTTTGGACAACAGTCTGGCAGTTTCCCAAAAGGAGAAACATAGAGCTACCATTTGAGGTAATTTTACTATCCAACAGAAAAATGAAAAATAGATCCACGCAAAAGCTTATACACAGATGTTCATAGCAGCATTATTCATAATAGCCCCGAAAAGCGGAAACAACTCAAATATCCATCCATTGATAAATGGATAAACAAAGTATGGTAAACCCACACAACGGGAAATTATTTGGCAGTAAGAAAGAATGAAGAACTGAAACCTGCTACTCTGTGGATGAACTCTGACATCATTATGCCGAGTAAAAGAAAGCAGACCACATACGGTGTGATTCCATTTATATGAAATGTCCAGAGAAGCAAATTTACAGAGACAGAAAGCTTAGTGGTTGCCAGTGGCTGGGAGGGGGCGCACGGGGGGAGGGTGGGTGCTAATGGGCACAGAGTTTCCTTCTGGGCTAATGAAAATGTGGAATAGTGGTGATGGTCACATAGCTCGGAATAGACTAAAACCACTGAACTGTACCCTTTACAAGGGTGAATTGTACAGTATGTGAATTATGTCTCAATAAAGCTCTCTTTTTTTAAATGGATAAAGCCCACTGAAGCCTAAAATACAGAACATAGAGCCATTATGCTAATAAGATGTGTTCCCCCCTCTGCACGTGGTCATCAATAGCGTCCCAATGCAGCGGCACCTTCTATTTCTGAAAGAAGCAAGATCGACGTGGGACAGCCTATTCCCATGTTCCACCCGATCTGCATTATGACCCCGGGGGAGGGGGCTGGCCCGGCTCTCAGCCCCCTTCCGTGGGTGTGGACGACATGCCCGCTCATCCAGGCTCACAGAGGGGCTACCGAGCTGGGACGCAAACGTGGCCTCGCCTCACCTTCTCCTGCTTCTCCCGATGGAGGCAGCAGTAGCAAGACCCCGAAGGTCAACTGCTCCCTCCTGAAACCCAGGTTGCCCTGAAGCCCTGCTCTCTGTGAGGCGTGAACCGCCGGTGACCCCAGCGTCGTGGCACGGAGGGGTGTTAATATTTAACCACCAGCCTGGGAACAGGGTGGTGCTGGGGCCGGCGGCCTCCTGCTCCTGGGGACAACCCTGGGAACCAGCTGAAATCTAACCCACAGAGAGAAGCCGGAGGACCGCATGCCACCACGAGAGCTCCTTTCCAGCGCCTCACAGCCCCCCTTCCCTGGAAAGTTCCACCCCGCTGGAAAAGTGGGTATTTTTAAATCCCAATGTGGGAAGGTGGAAAGTGCTTTTTTTTTTAGCCCTCTGGCTCCTTAGAAACGATTCAGAGACTGTGATCTCAAGGGCCTTCACCACGACCCACTCCCAGAGCGGGATGATCCCATGCAGGATGTGGGGTGCCACCCCCGGACCAGGGCCTCCGGGAGATCAGCACGCCACACAAATGCAGCCCCAGACAGGACAGCCCTGGAACCGGCAGACTGGCCAGCTTGGAAGTCTGAGGGTTTCTCCGGGCCAGTGCAGGAGCTACAGGAAACAGAGAGCCCAGCTGCAACCCCCCCCCGCCCCAGTGCCCACTGCCTCATCACTGGAGAGAGCCTCCATCCCACAGCCATGTGGGGACGATGCCTCCTCCCACCTTCTGCCAGCAGATCCTAGCGATCTGGGGTCTTAAGAGCTGAACGGGGCCTTGGAAATCTACTCCCGTGGCTTTAATTTTCAGCTCGGGAGGCCAGACCTTGTGCACGGGCCGCTGGTGGCCACATGGGGAGAGCCAATTCTGGGCCTCTGTCTTGGGTGGTATGATGGAAAACACTATTGCCATCCTGGCCTGAGACCCAGCTCAACAGTTGTCCCCCGCCCCCGGGGTCCCTCAGACACAGCCCATCGCCTTCAGGGAGCTGGGGTTTGGAAGGGCCACATCTGGAGGCATCAGGGTCTCTGCAGGAGGTCTGGCTGGCAGCTGGGGGTCCCAGCACCAGAACACTAAGGCCTGGGCCACCAAGCTCGAGTGAGGGACATTCTCTCACCTCATCCTCCCTCCTCCAATGGTGTACGTGAGGTCACGACCCCCACTTTATAGACGAGACAGTGGAGGTGCAGATGAGTTAAGAAAGTGTCCTCAGCCAGTGAACAGCAGGCCCCAGACAGGAAGCCACACAGAGCCAGCCTTCCCATTGGGACCCCCAGCCAGGAGTCCTCCCAGGGGTTAGAGGACGTGGAGAGAATCCAGGAGAATGTGGCTAGCTCCGTGCCAAGTGACCCCCATCAAAGAAAGAGAAATGAATTTCAGATTATGTGGTGGGCAGAATAACACGTGTGCGTGCGTTTCACGCACGCATGTGCACACACACACACACACACCCCGGAAGTCCACATCCTAATCCCCAGAACCTGTGACTTGTCGAGGCAAGAGGGCCCTGCAGATGCGATTTAGGTGGCGCCCTGTCATCACCAGGGTCCCTGTAAGGCAAAGAGGGCGACAGACAGAGGTGTGAGCATAGAAGCAGAGTCACAGGGAAGTGACTGCTAGCCGGAGGGCATGAGCCAAGGAATGGGGGTGGCATCTGGAAGCTGGAAAAGACAAGGCAACGACGGATTCTCCCCTGGAGCATCCAGAAGGGGCTCAGCCCTGACACACCTTCAGATGAACTCAGTGAGATCCATCTAGAACTTCCGACCTCCACAGACATAACATAGCAAATGGGTGCTCTGTCAAGCCACGAAATTTGTGATTTGTCACAAAAGCCATAGGAACGGATGGAGTTCCACTCCTGAAACCAACCCTGAACACCCCTAGGTCCCAGGCACTCTGTGAGCAGCCAGAGATGGAGCTCTGACTCCAGATGAGCTGAACGCATCACACAGTGAAGGCTATTAGACCCCGATCCGGGGGCATGAGGTGAGGAAGGAGTCCTCTGGGGCAGCAGAGGAAGGAAAAGCACTCAAGTGTCTCCTGAGGCAGGTCAGAGGGATGGGCAGAGTTAATGAAGCCAGGAGGGCAGGAAGGGCATTCCCGCAGAGTGTGCAAAGCAAATGAGAGAGGCGAGGGGAGCCTGCAGCCATGGGAAGGTTCTGGGCCGAAGCACAGGTGGGAAGAGTCTCCAGCAGGGGTAACCTGCAGACTCCCCTCCCTCTCCCCTGCTCTGACCCTCACCCCCACCCTCTGGCTCTCTGGAACACTGCAGGGCTGGGCGCTTTAAAACTCTGCACACTGTGAATTGCTGCGGGGCCTGGAGAACATGCCCCAGAAGACAGAGAGCAAGAGTGAGTGCGGTGGGGAAGCCCCAGCTTTCCCGGGCTGACGTGACGTCACGGAGGGGGAGCAGGCATGCTGCTACTCAGCTCAGGATGAGTCAGGCTGGGAAGCCAGCAGCCCCCGTGCACCTGGAGCCCGACCAGCACGCAAACACCAGGCCCACAGGGGAGCCGGGAACGAGATCAAAGGGCCCACGGAGGAAGTCGGGTGTAGTGCCATGGGGAGTGCCCCTCCAGAGCCCCAGGCTGGGGAGGACCCAGCCCAGGTCCCCAGCACCCCACCTGGGGCTCCAGGAATGCCATGCCCTCTACCAAGTCACCCGAACAGGCCCTGGCATCCCTGGAACAGGAAGATGAAGTCGGGGAGGTCCAAGGCTTTTTTTAAACCCACTTTCTTTAAGACTACGCATATCCAGGAAGGCTAAAATTAAGTCATTTGGGAGGAAGGTGGAAAAACACACAAAGAAGCATGATACCCTCCACCCACGGCCAGAGCATGAGTCGCCAGCCCACGGTTTCCCCACCCCAGGACCATCTGTCTGTCTGCCTCTCTCTCTCTCCCTCCCTCCTCCCTTCCCACCCCTGCCCTTCACCTGGGCATTCACAGGATGGTCAACAACACTCCTGTCCACAGTCCAGGAGGCCCCTGTTGTCAAAAGTCAGGAAGCAAATCAGCAGCCATTAAGGTCAGGGCCTCAGTTTCCCCATCTGCAAGAGGAAGGGTTTGGAGTTTACCAAGTTCTCAAGAACTGCCTCCATTAATCGAATACCCAAGAGAGGAAAATGAGAGGGTCAAAAATCAAAAGGCTCTGTATTCAAATAAGGGTAGAATGCACCACATCACTGCTCCTTGAGATATTTCATAATGTGCATTAGCTCTTTAACAGCTCTGAGAAGTCCTGCTGCAAAGAAATGTCTACTCTGGCTTTGGCATGTGATAAAGAGGCTCTCAAACATGTGTGTACACATGGGTCATGGGGGCACGAGGTGGACAAGGAGGAGCACAGCTAAAAATAGAAGGTTCTCCCCTATCGGGGATACAGCAACCAGCAGGAGAAAACAATCAGGAGGTCTGAGTGGAGCCCAGGATCCTCCTTGTGAAGAATCCTCCAGGTTGGTCCTTGGGTCACACTTTGGGTGGGCAGGGATGTGGGCATTATAACACAAGGCTTTGGGTCTTAGGAAAGTTAAATCCTAGTCGAGTGACCCTGGGCAAGCCAACTTCTGTCCTTCAGGTTCTTTTATTTATAAAGTGGGTTAACTATGAGGATTGTTCTCAAAATGGTTTAAATGGGATGATACAGTCATGAGGCCAAGCCGGTGTCCAAGGCTCATGGCTCCAGGTTGGAGCAGACCTCAAAGTCAATGTGAACCTCTGCCCCCCCTCCAGATTTAAGCTACTCCAGCCCCAAAGCAAGGAGCTCACAACAAAGTTCTGACCCTCACTCAAGATGCAACGATCTTAGAGCAGGCCTGGCTCATGACGCCAGGAGCGCTTGCTCATTCACGATACCTGAGAGGCAGCTGCTGTGGTCCCTATCCACAGGTGGGAGGCTGGGGCTCAGGGAAGCCAGCAATGCTTCTGGTGGTGAAGGACCCCAAGGGGTCCCACTCCCACCCTCCCTGACCCGCCCTCCCCTGTCCCCAGGAACCTGCGAGGCCTTGAGGCCTTTCAGAGCCTCCTATCTGAGTAGATAACTGCCCTGCCTTCAAGCCGTTATTAGCTCTTAGAATAAAAAGCCCAAACTCCCTAACGTGTTCCCCCTGCCTCCCCGACACCCCCCGTCACCCCACATTCCTCCTGCCGGCCCCCCTTCAGGCTCTCGTCTGTGCAGGGCCGCAGCCAACCAGAGTTGCCACCTGCTACATTGTTCCCGGTCTTTTCATCTCCATCACACCTGTTCCTCCTTGAGCGCCCCAGGGAAGCTTCCAGCAACACCCTGAGGGGCACGTTGTCCTTAGACACGCTCCGAGCCTCTCCTTTCCAGCGCTCAGGCTGGTGTTTAAATTTGTTTGCAGAGTTCTTTGGGTTTTCCTCTTGCCCAACCAGATTCTGAGCTCCTAGGGCCACAAGAGCGAGGCCTGCTTTGCCGGCCGCTGGGGTAGCCCCAGCCCCTAGCACACAGCATGGCACACAGTAGGTCTCCAATACCTGCTGAGCGAACGTGCTGGCGCCTTCAGACCACTGCCACCAGCCCGGGGGGGCTCCGGATCACGTTCTATCGTCTGTGTTAGTTAAAGGGCAAAAGCGAATGCTTTTGTTTTTCAAATGACTCTAGTGTTTCCAGCAGTGGATTCACCCCCAGTTCCCGGGCCTCGGCCCACTGCTCCCTCCTACCCCAGTGCCCCCTGGGGGTGCCTGGCCCCACCACCGGTCAGTCCCAGGCCCCGCACAGCCCACTCTCCCGGGCTGCCTGTGTCCTCGGGGGGCTGCCGGCTGGCCCGAGCAGACCCCCGCGGGAAGCTGCCGGGGACGCGGGCTTCACCTCCTCCACGCCTGCACCCTCAGCAGCAGCACCAGCTCCTTTATCGGTATGTGTCCGGGGGGACCAGGAGGACACGGACGGCCAGGAAGCCGCAGCTGGGAAGAAAGCCAACGGCAGATTTACTTTGGGACCCGACTCTTGTTCCCCTTTGCTTCCAGTTTCCAGGGTTTGGGCTCCCGAGTTTCCGGAAACTGGAGGCCCTGTCACTCGGTTCAACCGAGGCACAAAGCACATCGACACCAAATGACAAGAGGTAAGCCGCGCTGGTGACATCAATCACCGAAAGGCCTCGGGGGGGGCGGGCAGAGAAACTGGGCCTGCTGGGGAGCGCCGTGGGGCTTCGGAGGTGGCTCTGGAAACCCAATGGGGGGTGGCTGCGTGCATCTGGCTTCGTGGAGGCGGGCGGGCGAGGCGCCACGGACAGCAGACTCATCTTCTGAGCCTTTCCCTGGTTGCCCCGTTTCCTCCAGCGCCAGACCAAAATAGAATGAGGTCAATGCTGCCTCTTCCACGCACACTCAAGGAATAAACAAACCAACACAAACACAGCTTTCATGCTGGGTCATCTTCCCTACCTTTCTTTCTTTCTTCCTTTTTTTTTTTTTTTTTAAAGAACCACAGGCTGTTTTAAGATTCCAAACCCAGAGGCGGAAAAGTCAAGTGAAGCAGGCAGTGGACGGAGAAGGGAGGTGAGCCTTGCAGCTGGGTTTGCGGAAGAAACAAGGATCATGATCGCCAAGGTCAAGGTTTTCAGAAACAAAGGTCAGATCAGAGCGCCTCGATGCAGAGTGGGGCGGGGTGTCTCGGACTTCACTCTGACCGCGGGTCCTTCAACGGAAGAGCGGTGGCCAGAGGGAAGGCTGAGGAGACAGCTCGCTGGGCCTCACGCCACCGAGCCCCCTGATGGCGCTGCCAGCTGGGCACCCCGTCGTATCTTCCGTCGTATTTTGGGGACCCCCCAGAGGCAGATCCTGAGTCAAGGACTTAAATGCAAGTAGCCTGAGAGGTGCCCCCCACCCCGCCCCGGGAACCACCTACGTGAGGGAGAATGCGAGGCAGGGATGGAAAAAAGCCCAAACAGGACACTGTGCATCTGGGGCTCACACCCTCTGGGTCCCCAGGACGCAGCATGAACACCACTCCACGCGGTGCTTCCCAAGGTGACAGGAAGCTGCAGGATTTATCTACCAGTCCCTGACTGCCAGCAGCGGAGGGCTGCTCCCGGGAGCCTTGGCTCCTCCATGGGCTGCAGACATTCCCAGGGTCAGAGAAGACCCTCGGGCAGGAGAGGTCAGTGCCGGGCGGAAGCATCCGGGTCTGCGGCCACCTCACTGAGGAGGGACGGAGGCTCTGTCTGAGGCCACAGCTGGCGAGGCCAACACGGCAGGAGTCATCCCCCTCCGAGGTGGCCAACAGGGGCTGGAGGAGAAAGACTCAGGGCAGGGACAACCACTCAAGACACCCATGGCCATGGGCCAGCGCAAGAAGACAGTGATGAAGAGGAAGGAAGCAGCTCCCTTTATTGCCCAGGAAGCAAGACTGTGGGGGTCACAGGTTCTCCTGGGAATTCAGGGTCTGGAGATGCACCCCAGGCCCTCTGATGGGAAAGGGATCTGAAGCAGGACTCTGTTAGCAAAAGCTTTCCAAGGAGAATCCCCATTTCCTTTCCTTTGACAATAGGTTTCTCTGGAGGCTCCTGGTTCTGACTCTGAGTCCTATCTGCCTCACAAACCACCCTGCCCTCCCTACTCCACGCCCCCCACCCATGGGCCCAATCCCTGAGTCAAAGGTTGAGTGCAAATCCCCAACCTCATGACATTGAGGGGAAAAAAGAAGTCTGCTTTTGGACCTAGGTATCATCTTTCAAGAGTCCTTAATTAGGCCCTAAAGAAGAGTCAGAAAAAGAAATCCTATTCCTTAAAAGGCTCTTATAATCTAGTCTTCACTCAAGAAGCAAAACTGTTTGCTCTGTGCCAGGCACTGGAAGGATGGTCGTTGAAAGCCCCAAAAGTTACAAGGTGCTTCAGGCTGAGGATCTAGTGATCTTGACTCCCAGCTGTCCAGGTTCAAAAGACAGTGAGACCGTGCCATGATGGGGGTCTGAGCTAGATTTTAAAGTAGGCAAGGTTGTGGGGGCACCTGGCTGGCCCATTCAGAGGGAGCACAAGGCTCTCGATCTCGGGGTTATGAGTTTGAGCCCCACACCGGGTGTAGCCATGACTGAAATAAATAAACTTAAAAAATAAACGACAAAGAAAATATAAAACTACAAAAAGAGTCAGATTTAAAAAAATCATACTAATAAAGTAGGTAGGGTTGAGACAGACTAGCAGTAGAGGGAAAGGGTTATGTACAAACACTCTGTGAAAAGCTGATTGAAGGGCAAGGTCATTAAAAACAAGCGAAGTCTAAGAAACTCATAGGAAGAGGTGCCTTAGGGGACACGACAAGGAAAAGTCATGTGGCGTCCCGGATGGGATCCTGCCAACAGAAGAAAGACATGAGGGTAAAAACAAAAGGAATCTGGATAGATTACTGACCTGAGCTAATGATAATAATGCGTCAACGTGGGATCATTTTTTATAGCAAATGCACCATACTAATGTCAGATGCTAATGGGGGAAGCCAGGTACAGTGAGTATGGGAATTCTCTACTATCTTCTCAGTTTCTCTATGTCTAAAACTTCTAAAAAAAAGTCTCATAATAAAAAGTAAGTTATATTTTTTCAAAAAGTTGGTTTGGGGGTATAAGTGTGAGAATCAAACTGGAGTAGACTGGACAAACAGGGAGATGGGCTAGAAAACACGATGTGTCCAGAGCAAAGGGGTATGCAAATGCCAACCTGGCCACACCAGAGGGCATGTGTGTATGTGTGTGCATGCATCAATGTGTGTGTATATGTTGTGTTTTGTGTGTCTGTGTGCACGTCTGTGTGCATCTGTGGATGGGTGTGCGTGTGTGCATCTGTGTGTGTGCCTGTGTGTGCGTGTGTGCATGTGCGTGCATGCCTATGTGCATGTGTGTGCGTGCCTGTGTGAGTGTGCATGTGCACACCTGTGTGTGCATGTGTGTGCGCACGCCTGTGTGCGTGTGCGTGCATGTGTGTGTGCGTGCCTGTGTGTTTGCATGTGTGTGTGCGTGCATGTGTGTGCGCATGCATGCCTGTGTGCGTATGTGCATGCCTGTGTGCGTGTGCGTGCATGTGTGTGCGCATGCATGCCTGTGTGTGCATGTATGTGTACATGCCTGTGTGTGTGCGTGCCTGTGTGTGCCTGTGTGTGCATGTGCATCTGTGTGTGCCTGTGTGTGTGAATGCCTGTGTGTGCGTGTGTGTGCATGTGTATGTGCACACCTGTGTGTGCCTGTGTGTGTGTGCATCTGTATGTGCGTGCCTCTCTGTGTGTGCATCTGTGTGTGTGCGTGCCTGTGTGTGTGTGCATGCCTGTGTGTGTGCATCTCTGTGTGTACATGCCTGTGTGTGTGCATTCCTGTGTGTGTGCATTCCTGTGTGTGCATCCGTGTGTGCATGCCTCTGTGTGTGTGCATGCTTGTGTGTGCGTGCCTGTGTGTGTGAATCTGTGTGTGTGCGTGCCTGTGTGTGTGCATGCCTGTGTGTGTGCATTCCTGTGTGTATGTGTGTGCATTCCTGTGTGTGTGCATCCGTGTGTGCATGCCTCTGTGTGTGTGAGTGCCTGTGTGTGTGTGCGTGCCTGTGTGTGTGCATGTCTGTGTGGGGGGGGGGGTGTGTCTATGTAGCTGTGTACAGGAGACAGCTGGAAATGAGGCTGGAGCTGGACTGTGGAAGGCATGCCCCTGGATTAAAGTCCTGGGATTTCAAGGTATAGACGCAAGGTGTCCATCTGAATAGAGATATCAACAGATATGCACACCCAGAGAGTTGGCAGGGCCAGCTCCACGGGCATGTGACCTGTGCCATCGCTCCGGGTCCCACACACAGAAGGACTCTGTAGATGGTTTAATGCTCTGCCATCACTGTCTTGAAATCCATGGTACATTTTTAGCAAGTAGACCCACATTTTCATTTTGCACCGGGTCTCACAAATGATGTGGCCAGTCTTAGGGGCTTGTTTTTAACAATTAATAATAACAGCCACATCCTGTATGATTCCAACTATAGGACACTCTGGAAAGGGCAAAATTATTAAGACAATAAAAAAAAAACCAGGAGTCGTCAGGGTTTGAGAGAGGGGAGGGATGAACAGGCAGAGCCCAGAGGATTGTTAGGGCAGTGAAAATGTTCAGGATGACATCATAATGGTGGACCCGTCATTATACATTTATCTAAGCCCATAGAATGGACACCACCAAGAATGAACCCTAGTATCAACTGCAGACTTGGGGAGATATGCCATGTCCATGTGGGTTCATCCACGGTAACAGTGGTCCCACCCTGGCTGGGGATGTTGATAATGGTAGACGTTGTACATGTGTGGGGCCAGGGGGTGTAAGAGGAAGTCTCTGTACCTTCCCCTCAGGTTGCAGTGAACCTAAAATTTCTCTAAAATAAGATTTAAAAAAAATAAAAAGAATACACACGAAGACTTCTAGTTTCAACACCTGACCTGTTGGGGTTACAAATGAGAATTTCTGTTTTGTTTCTCTCTCTCTCTCTCTTTTTTAAAGATTTATTTATTTTAGAGAGAGAGAGAGAGCGTGAGAGTGAGTAGGGGGAGGGGCAGAGGGAGAGGGAGAGAGAATGCTGAAGCAGACACCCTGTTGAGCACAGAGCCCAACACAGGGCTCGATCCCAGGACCCTGAGATCATAACCTGAGCCGCCCTCAGGAGTCGGCCGCTTAACCGACTGAGCCCCACAGGCACCCCTCTGTGTTTCTCTTTAAACCCACTCCCAGGTGGTTCTGAGGACACCTCAGTTTGGGCCTCACCATCCCAGACCACGGGACCGAGAGAACCCGTGAGCAGGTGCGTGGCAGGCACTGAGCAGTGTTTCGGGGGTGGCCAGAGGTAAGCAAGGCGAACAGGAAGGTTGGAAGAAGACAGGGATGGTGAAGACCTTCCTATTCTGAGTGTACACATCAGAGCCAGCAGCACCCCCTGGGGCCTGTCCAGAACCCCAGCCTCTCAGACCCTCCTAGGTGGCTCCACAGCCCCCAGGGAGCCTCCCTCCCAGATGCCAGCACCCACTTCACCGGTCAGCATCCAGAGTGGGAGTGTCTGGGGGCTACCATCCCTCCCTCCACTCCAGGGCTTCTCAGCCAGGGGCCGTTCTGCCCTCGGGGGGCATGTGACGACATCTGGAGATATTTGGGGCTGTTGACGCGTGGCGGTGACATCTCACGGATAGAGGCCAGGGATGCTGCCCAGGATGGCCCAGCTCACACAGGGATCCGTGGTCATGCCGCGGCATGTCAGTCTGGCCAAGCCTGAGAGACCCAGCCTTCGAGGCTGCTGATGGAGGTGGCAGCCTAAACACATCAGCCCCTTGGGCCCTGACTGGGGGTCAGGGGTGCGACTCTGTCTCCCAAAGCCCTGCAGGATGAGGGAGCCAAAGTCACCCTACTGAGACTCTCAGTGGCCTGGCAGCCTGCCTTTGCCCACCCACTTCCCAGTGCCCCTTCCTCTGCTGGAAACATTTCCTAATTACTCACTTGCACACATAATCCTCGTCTTGGGGTGAGCTTCCAAGAAACCTGACCTGCGACCAGTGGCCAGCAGGCTTCACTCTGCAGCAATTCACTCAGCAGCAAGGGCTGCCTCACGGCCTCGAGCCCGGCAGGGATCAGGCAGGAGGGAGTGCCGCAATCCATTAGCAATGCCTGCCTCGGATCCCGCAGAGGGAGTGCAGGCCGGCTGTCAGCTTTCCTTCCTCCATTTCTGGAGTGGCAAAACGGAAGGCCATGGGCATTGTGCAGTGCTGGGGGGTTGGGAGAAGAAAATGGTGCTGACAGGCTGGCAAGAAGACGAAGGAAGGAAGAACCAGTGTTTGCAAGAACTTTGAGCATTTGCCCAGATGCCTACTTCTGCCACGAACTTGAAACAACCAAGGACTTCCACGAGCATGGTTGATTCCTTTAAAACATCATCTTCCTGGTAAGCCTGCCCTCCCCATCTTCATTGAGTTCATATTTGAGCAGGCCCTTTTCTTCCCAGCTACAGATGACCGCTCATGACCAAATTGAAAAATATTAATTCTCTTTGTCTCCTGCCAAAAAGGCTAAAGCAATTACAGGGCCTGATATGAAACACAGATGTTAATACATTTGGAAAAACAGGCTCCTATAGGCGAGCAGAGGTCCAAGTATGAAGTGCTTTTGGAATTAAAGCGCCAGATCAAGTTATACAGACAGCCCCCAATGTGAAAGCCATTCTCCCGAAATTCATTCCAATGTAGGAAACCCAGGGCCACAGCACACAGGCTGACATTTCCCCTATTTGCAGACGAGAACCCATCTACCCTTGGGTACCCACTGGCACACAGCTCCAAATAATATAATTATAATCATCACAGGGAAACTTCCCTAAGATTGAAAAGTATTATAATTATAGGCAATTTTCACTTTTTTGGAAATTGGGCTCAAATGCCAGAGAAAGATTGCAAACAAGGCCTTCTCAAGTTTCAGTTCTCGAAGAGAGAACACACTGGAAGGTTTGCTGGGACAGACCAGTCCAAGGCTGGAGGAGCTGGGAGGAGCTGGGAGAGTGCAAGGCCGGACCGGGCCTCCTTGGCGGCCACTCACTCAGACAACAGGGCTGTCCCTTGCATCTTCGTGCCAGGCCCTGCCTCGGAGCTGGGGATACCTGCAGGCAAGAGGCAGCCATGGTGCCACGATTCAGGAAGCCCACGCCCTAGGAGAAGGTCGGACACGCTTTCCTCCCCGCACACACACAGGTTTTCCAGAGCACCTGCTGTGTGCCAGGCTCCAGGTACAAAGAATAGGACAATGGGCAAAAACAGCCAACTCCCGCCCTCCCATCTGCCCCTGCTCAGCCGCTGGGCAACCGTCAGGGTCTCCGCAGCTCCCAGTCACATCATCGGGGAGGCTCCACCAGGGTCCCTGACCCACCCAGCTTCCAAGTGGTGGGATGGCGGTGGATCCAGGTGTCTCCAAAGCCCCCGGCCTTTCCCTCTTCATTACACAGGATTGTGGAATATGCTGGCCGGGTCTTTTGTCTTCTCTGCCTCAGTTTCCTTTCCCCCACTATTACCTGATTCCTAGGATTGCCGTGAAGGGAAAGGAAGAGGCGTATCTGTCAGCCAAGGAAGAAAAACAGATGAGACTGGAGAGGCAAGCTTCCTTTCCTTAATCCCTAACCTGGCACCGTGCCTAAGTTTCCCTGTTTATGAAATGAGGTGGGTGATGGTACCTCCCTGGAGGGGGGGGAGGTTGTGATGGGAAGGACTACAGAGTGCTGCATGGCAAGTACTCAAGGCAATTAGCTCTGTCATCATCACCGTTCCAGAAGGCCTGTCTCTTCTCTCTGTTCAGACAGGTGTCCTCAAGAAGGGGAGGGCAAAGGTCACGCACTGGGAAATGGAAGGCATCAGCCAAATGGATGCAGATGGACAGGCAGCAGCCCTTACCCACAGGCAGATCTGCAAGAAGACCACTTCATGGGGACATTTGCTCACCTTGACCTTAGCAATCAGGCATGAAACCCACCTGGAGGGATCAGAACGGGGCAGGGGTGGAGGAGTGCCCCTTGGTGGAATCATTTGGGTCTTCTCACAGAAAGACGGCCGGACCCATCCACTCACCTCGGGAACCCTACTTGCCACTCAGCTGCACGGTGCACAGCCCTCGAGCCCCTGGGAGGGGAGCAGGACGGAAGTCTGCACCCCCACGGAATGGATGAAGCGACTCATCCAAGGCCCCGCAGATCCTCAAAGGAACAGGAAGGGCAAGTCCACTCTGGGCAACTTCAAAAAATGTCAGTGTCAAGGTGACACTGGGACCAATTACATCAGAATTCTACAGGCGGGACCCCAGCACCCCAACTGTTACTTATTACCTGGTTTTGAGTTCCGCCTCTAGCGTGTGACCTCAGGAGGGTCATCTGACCACTCTGCCCCAGTGGTCTCATCCGCAAAATGGGAGAATATGGACTTCTCGAGGGCATCGTGAGGAGTAAGGGAGGATGCGGGCACTTGCAAAGCACTGACCTGGTCAGTCGCAGGCACGGAACCCGTGATCGTTGATTCCCTACCAACCCTACTCCCCACAAAGCCAGGCTTGGGATGAATTACAGAAGGAAACAAAAGCACAAAGATCAGAAAAACCACCAAGGCCCACCAGTCAGCCTCAGCCTGCAAGACCGGAAGCCAATGGCACTAAGTGGACCGACACAGTCTCTGCCCAGCAGGCTGTCCCTGCATGCAGGCTTCTTCCAGAGTGATCCCTCTGGACACAGGAGAGGACCCCAAGGGGAACCAAGGGGGCATCGGGGGCCTCTGTTCCTGCCCAAGCAGCTCCGAGCTGGGATTTGACAAAGGTGCTAAGGAAACCTGCCAACGTGTCCTTGACCAGGCTGCCCCGGGCCTGCTCTCCGCTCACCTTCCAGAACTCCGGTGGTGCCCAGGCAGCCAGCTGCTCTTTCCCTGCCCTTTGAAAAGGCTACCAGGGAGCTGAATCGGCCACTCCTGAGAAAGCAGCTCAAAACCAGAGCTCCCGCCCTGGGGCTGAGGTGTAGTGGCAAGATGTGCAAGCCAGGAGACGGGGAACCAGGCACGTAGGCCCTCAGGAGCCGCAGAAAGGCTCCCGGAAGCTTCCGGAGGCCTCTGGAGCCAGAGCCCGAGCGATCCACACCCTCAGCCAGCCCCTTCCCCGTGCCCCTGAGATTGTCAGTCAGGGTCTGGACTGCACTTTGGGCGGGGTCCTGTGGAGAAAAACAGCCATCTTTGAGAAACCAGGCTAAAGGGAACATGGGGACCTGTGCTAGAGGGAGTCTGTCCCTTCCGTCTCTCAGGCATATAAGATGGCTCACAGATGAGAGAGAAGAGAGCTCTTGGTCACCAGTCCACAGCCTGCAAGCTATACAAAAAGGCCCCGTCCCCCACCCCAAGACTCTGACGTATCAGGAGTTAAAAATCCGCCCCCCACCCCACCCCGGGGTGATTCTAACCCACAGCCAAGGGTGAGAACCAGAGCTTGGGAATCACAATCACCGTTCGAGCCCCAAGTGAGAAGCACCATGGTGCCGCCATGGCCAAGGACGTGAGCCCTAGAATCCCAGAGACCCGAGTTCAAGGCCCAGCTCTGCCATTTTCTGGCTACATGACCTTGGGTAAGTTACTTCCTCTCCCTGAGCCAGTCTCTGCACCTGGAAAATGGGGATACCAAGTTTTCCAAGGATCATTTTCAAGGTACATAGGAAGCAGAAGTGCCCGGCACATAGTCACATCCAGAAAGCACCAAATGATGGCAAGCCTAGAGCAGAGGGTGGGGATGTGCTCTGGTGTGTGACCGCGTCCCTCTGCCCAGACATGCTCACGGTGATTACAGTCAGAAAAAAGTCAAAGTCTTGCTACCAAGTCCTTAACCTTTACTTAGCATGATGAAAACTGGGGAAGGGACCATGAGCTGCACCCCAGAGCCGTCAATGCTCTCCCACAAAGACCGTCCCTGCACCCAGCACCCACGCACCTTCTTGTCTGTTTCCCTGGATGAAAATCATGAGGGCATCCCCGGGGAGCTTGTCAGAAATGCAGAAGCTCAGTGCCCCATACCCCGGCCCTGCAGAAGGCAGACTCGACTGCATTTTCACCAGATCCCCAGGAGCCTTGTCACCAAACTGTTTAAGGACAAGGAAGCTGCTGGGCTTCCTTCTCGAGAGGGAGAGGTCAGAGCTGTGGCAGGTGTGAGTGTTCCGGGAGGGTTGTGGACACTGCCAAGGAGCCCCAGGACGCCCCCTCTACGAGAGGAGCCGGGAGCGCTGGGGGCTCCCAGGGAGGGCCACTGGGGGTGACAGAGCCCCCCTGGCAACAAAGGGGTACATGCTTGCCTCCTCCCTCTCCTCGTCTGTCAGCTGCCTTGGCAAACAAGCCCTCGGCCCCCACTCCAGCCCGTCACGGGGATAGCTCCTTCTTCCTCAGTGACTCAGGCTGCAGCTGATCCAACCTTGGCCCCGGAGACCACTCTGAGGTCACCCTCCTGGCAACCAAAGTCCCTGAGACAGACCGAGGGACATTTTTCATCCAGCTGCCAACATCATATCGACCTTGGCAGTGACTGACATCCTTTGAACAGGTTCTGCTGCCCTGACAGGCCTGCGCGCCCCCCCTCCCCAGGGGTATCTCACAGAGCACCTACATCCCCCACAGATGGGGCAGCACTGGGGGAGCAAGCTTGGAACCTGCAGCGGGGAGGGGGGTTGGTGAGAATGGAAAATGCCCAGTCCAGTTTCCATGAATGAAACTGGTTAACTAATGCGACCCCCTGTAAAGCCAGGCCCGAGCCGGTCCGGCCTGAGGCCTGGGGTTCAGAAGAGGAGGGAAGGCTCTGATCCCTTGCCCCCCCAGCATGGCCACTGAAGCCAAAGTCCCCATCCCTCGACCTGCCTCGCAGCCCTACTTGTCCCACAGCTCCCCAAGGGCGGCTCTGGCGGCCTCTCCAGCTGTCTGGGGCCACGTTGCGAGCAGGGCCCGAGGGCCGTGGAAGGCCTCCAGCTCGGCGCATTATTGGAATTTAATCTGGATTCCAAGAGATCAAGAGGACTTGGTGGAAAGTGGCTGCCATAGGGGGAGAGATGCTGAGGCTAACCCAAAGGCAGCTAATCCCTGGCACCCCAGAGCTTTCCAATAAAGCTCAGGCAGAGGCTCGCCAGAGAGCCAGATGTCCCAGCTCCACACAGCTGGGCAGCAGGCAGCAGCAAGACCCCAGACCCCTCGGCAGAGGGAGCAGGCTGGCCACACAGCAGGGACAGGATCTGGGCTCCTCTGGGGATCAGATCAGCCGCAGGCCTTCAGCTTGAAGAAGATGCATGTCCCCTCCCCCTTCCCCCAAGTTGGGGAAATGCGAACAAGGGCCCCACCTCCACACAAGCTTAGGCCTTCATCCCACTGGAGACTGCAAAATGAGACATTCAGCAGAGATGGGGGGAAAGCACTATTGCAGACAAAACTTGGCGCCCCCCCACCCCCATTTTCCTTTGAAGGTCTTTGCATTCCCTGTGATGATGGCGATCTTGGTGAAGAAGATGGTGGTGCGGATGACGGGACAGTGGTGGTGATGGTGATGGTGATGAGGTAGGTGATGGTATTGATGGTGTTGATGGTGTTGATGGTGGTCATGGTGGTGGTGGTTGAGCACTGACTATGTTCTAAGGAAGTCTGTTAACCCACTTTATCCTCAGCACAGCTCTGGGAGGTAGATGCAATTATTATCCCCATTGTACAGAGGAGGAAACTGAGGCTCCAAAGGTCACTGCTTCCCAAGGCCACACTGGTATTAGTGTCGGGATTTGAATCCACACTCTAATTAGCCAGATTATCCCACCTGAGGAATCGCACAATAGAATCATTTTGCTTCTGGATTAAAAAACAGAACAACCCACCCAGAAAAAATATGTAAATAATTTAAAAAATTTTTTAACCTTTTAAGTTCTGGAGAATGAAGGTCTCACCTCCTTCTTTCAGGGCCAGAAAGGAAATTTAGACATCTACAGACAGCAGCCCCTTGCTCTCCCTCCATTCCCTGCCTCTTTCATACTTTGCACCTGCCATGTCATCTGGAGGGCGGGGGCGGGGGTCTGGCTACTTCCGCCAGTGCCTGGCACACAGCAGGACCCAGACATTGCTAATGAGGGACCTGGTCTCCCGGCAAGCCAAACGCCCCCAGAGTCAGGAACCCAAAGCAAGGCTCGCGGGCCCAGAGATGGCCTGTGGCCAAGCTGCTCACCGGGGGCAACCTATGATGCCCACCCTCGCCACCTGCCAGAGAGCCGCAGACAGCCGTCCCGCCCATCCCGCTTCCAACCACAGTGACTCAGGCCTTCTTCCCTCCCCGAGGGCCTCCGGATCCACCCCACGGAACGGAGACAGGGTCGAGGAGGGAGCAGCCTCAAACCGTGACGGGACACGTGCCCGCGATGCCAGCAGGCTGACACAGGCAGAAAGACAAGCAGCTGCTGGCTGCCTGCTGGGGAGGCCAAGGCTCGTGTTCCATTAAGCAAGGACCAAGTGGCTCGCCCCGTCTGGGTATCATCACATCCCTCTGTCCTCCCTACGACCCGTGCTTGTCCCCGCCTTAGGACCATGGCCTTTGCCGTTCCCCTGCAACTTGCTCTGTTCCAGCCCACGCCCCATTGCCAGAGCCTTCTTGTCATTCAAACACGCCCAGCTCAACAAGGCCATGGCCATCCATGACCACTCGATCGCTTCATGAGGCCAGCTCGTCTGTTTCCTTGCTTCCTGGTTTCCTGCCCTTCTTCTTCAGCCCCTGGTATGGGTTGGAGTGTATCCCCTGAAAAGATATGCTCGAGTCCCACCCCTGGTACCTGTGAATGTGACCGTATTTGGAAAGAGGGTCTCTGCAGATTAACTTCATTAGTTAAGTAAGATGAGGTCAGGGAGGGCCCCTAGGTTTCCTTCTAAGAGGAGAGAGGTGCACAGGAGAAGGTCCCGTGAAGATGCAGGGCCACGTGGCAACAGAGCAGAGAGTGGGCAGACAGATGTAGCTAGAAGCCAGAGCACCAACAGTGGACAGACACCCCCGGAAGCTGGAAGAGGCAGGAAGGACCCCCACCCACACCCTTCAAAGGTTTCCGAGGCAGCACTGCCCTGCCAACACCTTAACTTCCGACTTCCAGCCTCCAGAACCATGCGAGAGCACATTTCTATTGTTTTAAGCCACGCACCTCGTGGGACTTTGTTAGTCCAGCCCAGAAAACCAGTCCTCTCCTCAGCCACTGTTTCAGATGAGGCCCCTGGTCCCATAGTCCAGTCCCAAAGCCAGCACCTGGCCTATGGGTACTCAGGGGGGTGGGATGAACACATGGCTGGGCTCACAAGTCTCTCTCTAAGTGCAGTGGCCTCTGACCCCCACAAAAGAGGTCCTGTGCCTGTCACACCAGGCTTGTCTGTCTCAGGGCCCGGTGGGTGGCGACACCCCTCGCGAGAAATGGCAGCATCCCAGCCAAACCCCGGGGACACAGCAGTGGCCGGGAGGGCAAAGGCATTCTGGGAACTCCAGAAACTCGGAGAAAGAACCGAACAGGTGACACCAGCCAACACTTGCATTCTCTTCAGCCAAACCCACTTGCGGGGGCCACATTCCTGAGGTGAAGCCTCTTGCCAGAGACTCCTGAGGCAGGTGTGGGGAGCCTGCCAGGAGGGGTGGGGAGGGAGCCGGGCTCGGCGTTTGCACAAGTTGGCCGATGGAGTGCTATTGACGAGCTGCCTCTGGGTACCTGCCTCGCCTCCTACTAATCAGCCTTCAGGAGAAAAGTCAAACATATGTTTTTGTTCAGGAGTCCTGGGGGATCTGTCAAAACCCAGAGCAAATGTGTGTCACACCCCCAAAATGAACTCGATGCTTCTTCCTATAATTGGGTCTGGGGGATGGGGCACAGATGCTGGGGTTCAGCGGGTCATCATAGGATTTGGAGGTGATTGCCAAGACCGCGTGCCACCTCCCCCACGGCTCACCCTCCTTCCCGGTACCCTCCCCTCCAGGAGGGTCTGCGGGCCTCTCTGTAGTATAGGGTGAGTAGGGCTGTGCATGCGAGTGGGGGCTCTAAGATGCAAATTTAGTCAGCACTAAGACACCATTTGTCGCCCATCAGACCGACAAAGACCAAAACCGTCTGATCAGAGATGATGTTGTGAGCACATGAGAAACCGGCCTGCTCTTAGGTTGTTGGTATCAAGTGACATAACCTCCAGGGACAGCTGTCCAGCCAAGTCGATCAGTTACTGACGCGTGCACCCTCTGACCCCAGGACTCTACTTCCGGGGCTGTACCTGATAGACACGCACCGGTGTGAAATAATGCTGTCGACAAAAATAATGTGCCTCCCGCCTGTAACCCAGAAACGTGGAGAACCCACCAGGGTGGAGAACCTCAAGAAGCGGGAAGCGGAAGCTGCCTGCGGGACGGGCACCGGGGCTCAGAGCCGGGAGGGAGCCTTCCTGTTCACTGTAGCTGCTTTTCTCTTGTGAATGTGACAACGTGAGCACGTCTTACCTTCGCAAAAATCTCTTTTCAAAAGAAATACTTTTTGGACGCCCGGGCTCAAGTCCCAATTTGGCCACTTTCTCCCTGGGTGGTGGCACGCAGATGACACACCCTTTGGCTTTCAGCTCATGACTCTCCCCATGTCCCAGAGGAGTGGCCGCCTCACAGGGCTGCCGTGAATACGAAACCAGGTAACAAGTGCAAAACAGTGGAAACCCTCAGAAAGAGAGGCTTGGTTTTCTTAGTCTTTAAGAAGACGACCCCTGACATGGTGGTGCTCACGAAGGAGGTGGTGACGTTTCCTCTGTCCCCAGGGTGGTAATGGGTCCCCATTCCCGCTGCAAATGCTGAGACTGTCCATCAGGAGGTGCCCAGAGCACCTTCCCACCATTCATTACTGAGGAATGGCATCCAGCCATGACAAGAGTCATCCTGAACCAGTCCTCGAGTCAGCCCCTGGGCAGCACCACTGGGGTTGGTCACAGTCACCTCTGGAAGGCACCACGTGCTCGCTCGAAGCTCCGGCCCATCTCTGAGTCTCCTGACCTCTCAGGAGACCTCGAAACTGAAGGGTCTCAAGACAGTCAAGTCTTTCGACACAAGATCTGGGTTCCCAACCTCATGATCCTTAGAAGGCTGAGTTCTCTCTCTGCCTGTTTATTTCCGGGTTGGGGTTTTTATCCCGTTTTATGACAAATGGCCACCTTCACCGGTTGCCTGATGTCATGTGCTGGGTTTCACGGTGAGCAATGGGAGATAGGTAGACCCTCAAAAGATGCTCCTTCCTCTTCCCTATCCCCATCCCCTCTGTGCCCCTGACCCAGACCACCCATAAGTACCCACACGGGCTCACCTGGCTGTCCCCTCTTCCTAACTCAATTTGCTGACGGGGAGAGTTTAAAGAAATAGCAACCCACACCACAGACTTTCTTGACAGAAGAGGTGCAGTGTAGGGCCTGGCAGGTGGTGGCCCCAGATGGAAGTGGCCCGGCCCGAGCCACCGCCCCCTTCCTCCTCTGCAGCCTAAGGCAGCTCAGCCCCTGGCCCGGCGCCGGCCCCAGCACCCACCTGCCCAAGTGCTCCTGCAGCACCTGGTAAACGCTGATCCGGAACGTCTCGTTGTCGAAGCGCTCCCGAATGTAGTCCTTGTAGATCCGGAATTCAGCTGCGGTCACAGCTTCTCCTTCTGGGATCTTGGAAAGATCAAACCGGAACTCGCGATGGTGGTAGCGCGGGTAGAAGAACTCTTTGTCGTGCTCCACTGGAGAGGGAAGAAAGCACACACCCGCACCAGCCGCTCATTAGTTACTGGCTTTCGCTCTCCTGGCGCAGAGCCCAAGCATGCCCACGGCCAGAGACCCCTGGGCCCGACTGCCCCTTCCTCGCTGGCCCACGGCAGCCTGCAGACGCACAGCCTCGGACCCTGGGGTCACCTTGAACGAGAGCAGTGACTCTGCATCAACCCACTGGGAAGAGTGGGGCACTGACCGAGCCATCCCAGAGGCCCTGGACAGACGCCGGGTCATGGACGCTCAGGCCTGGGTTCAAATCCAGGGTCAGCCACCAACTAGCGGGCCTGCACAAGGTACCATGTAATCTATCTGGACCCCCATTTCCTCATCTAAAAATGAGGATAATAATCCTGCACGGGCTGTTGGGAGAGCTAAGTAACTGAACATCAACAGCTTGGCTGCTGGGAGGGCTCGACAACGGTGAGCTATTACGAATGCAGACAGACCGCACTCTGCCTGTCATGGGGCCCCTGAGGCCCAGCGGTGCTCAGCCCTGGCTGTAGGTGGGAATCATTATGGGGGCTTTGAAAAAACACTGACGCCCTGTCCCAGCGGTGAGCTGGTAAATACCTAGGAACTGGCTCTCTGGGACCTTATCTGTTGTGTTTACCAACTTCCATTTTGGCAGATTTCGAGCTACCGACGTGAAATCACTGAAGATGGAGGTGGGAGACTGGCACATGGGGGGGGGGCTCTGGCACTGTGCCCACTGTGCTCGCCCCTCCCTGAGCCAACTCAGTATCTTTGGAGAGGGGGTCCAGAAACCCATACTTCTTAAAGCACCCCAGATGTTTCTAACAGCCATCAGGGTTTCCAAACACAGCCTTAGACTAAAAGCAGAAAAAGTGGTGAATGGCAAGGTTGGGGGATGAGGATTTTTAAAATGACTTCTGGATAAAATAAGGCAAAGGCCTCAAGTCTTCTCCTTTATACTGGCAGTGAGACTAGACGAAGAGATTATGCCCATTTCATTGAAAATAAATGTTGAAATGGACGTAAGCCCAAAAAGAGTGTTTCTGGGCGTGGGCCTGTGATTCCCAAGGATCATCCTCTGATCCAAAGTGGAACGGGGATGAAGCTGGGAGTCATCAAGTGCTGGAAAGATGCAGAATGGCTAAGTTCAGGCAAGTGTGAGGCATCTGCAGATACCTTTCCTCTCCTGGGAGAAACAGCCCCATCTCCACTTCCTGTCTGGGGGAGGGGGGTGACCAGAGACACAGGGAAAATAGAGGAGAAACATGCCCAGCTTCACCTCCAGCTTCATCTTCCTAAGCTCTAGAAGCTCTCAGGCTGGATCAGGGCTGCCCAGCTGCAGGCAGGGCATGAACGCCTTTGAGGAAAAAGGTTCCCAACACTGGCAGCCCAAAGGCCCTTCCTACAGGCCTTCACTTAAAAAAAAAAAAAAAAAAAACAGAAACAAAAACAAAACTGTTTTAAACCTTAATAATACTTCTAAAAGATACTAAGATGAGGGCAGGGGTGTTGATGAATTATCCACTCATCAGGCTATTCCCTGTTGGGCAGAGGGGGCAGGTAAAGTCCTCAAGGCCAGGGGACTCCGGCTGGGCACAGGAGTGACCCTGCCTCTGGAGAGATCTCAGGAAGGTGTCCTCTGAACTTTAGCTGCTGGAATCTTGGGCCACACGTGGAGAGCTGGCCACAGGAATGACTTCTCCAGAAACCGCCCCGTGGTCCCTGTAGACTGCACCTGTCCTCCTCACTTGCTCTGTCCTTGACCCCCACCCAGAGCACTTGCCTTCTGACCCAGTCTCTGGGAAAGGCTGAGCTGGGGGACAAAGAATGCTGATGGGGGCGTCACCAGGCCCCCACTTTGATTTATGCAGAAGGCAGGTAGGGGAGGGGTCTTTGTGGCAGCCTCTAAGAAGTGAACCTCAGGAGGGGACCTCAGAGTGAGGGAGCAGAGCAAAACGCCTTGCCCCGGTCACTGTGGAAACACCAGGGCCAGGCCTCTGTCATCCTTCTAGCTCACTCAACCTTCAGGTCACCCTAGGAGGTGAGCCCAATGCCACGTTGGTAGGGGACGCACCTAAGACCCAAGAGGTGCCGAGTGCCCCGCCCAGGGCCAAAGAGCTGGGCCTCAGACCCAGGCCCCACCAAATCTTAGCCACGCCTCTCAGTGCCTGAGCCAACAGCTCTGCAAGGGCAGTTCTTATGCTTGTCATCAGAACTTTCTCGTTGTGCGACAGCATGCATATGGTGTTCACACAAACTGCTTGTGTGAGGTTCTGCGCCTCGTCACAGTGAACCTCCCCGTGGGGCCTCCTCCCAGATCAAGAAACAGAATGTCGCCAGCAACCCTTTCCTCTCCCCCAACTTCTCAAGCCTCAGGTTGCTTTAGCTCGTTTCAGAATATCATAAACAGGAAATAATACGGTACACGTCCTTTTGTATGTGGCTTCTTTAATTCAACAGTGTTTGTGTGGTTCATCAACGTGCTTGTGGATGTTCATCCATCCTTGGTGCTGTATAGTATTCCATGCTTGGATTTCACCATGATTCACATATCCATTCTGCAGTTCATGGGCATGCGGGTCATTTCCAGTTTGGGGCTCTCAGAGCAGTGCATTCTGGTACCCATGTTCCCCGTATCTTTGTGAATGTGGGGAGGCATGCACAGAAGTAGAATTGTGTGTGTTCACCTTTAGTCCTATTGCCGAGCTGTTCTCCCCAAGTATTGCCCTGGGAGCTTTTTCAGAGTGTGCCAGGAGGGACAGCGGAGAAACACAAGTCTGTCCTATTAAGGAGATGGGCACAGTCCGGGGCCCCTCAAGGGCTTTTTTGCTTGGGACTGGCTGAGAGTGGTAAGGCAGCCACCCCTGGAGAGCGGCCTCCCACCCCAGCGAGCAGTCCGGGCATGCACCCATTCAGCCCCCACCTGGGCCCCCTCGCTGAGTGAGCTCCCAGTGAACACACCCGAGCTGTCCTCCAGCCCCGCCACCCCACCCGACCTGAGGTCACTGAAGACCATCTCATAACTAAATGGAAAGTTTGGTTAATGGCCATGATCTTGCCAGACTTCCAGGTAATAGCATGCAGCACTTGGTTCTTCCTGCCTTCAAACACCCCGCCTTCCTGTGGCTCCTTTCACCGTGACCTGCTAGCTTTCCCCCCAACTCTCTGGCCACTCCTTAAAACATCCCCTTAGACAGTCCCACTGAAGTCCCCTGGAGCTGTGGAAGAACAGGGGAGCATTCCACAGGCCACCCCCCTTCCCCGCATGCTGATAGACTGCACAAATAAAGTCTCCGTTTCCAACCATCTGACTCTGTCCTCTCCCAGAGAATGGGGGTGCAGAACCCCCTGCTTACAACAAAGAGGGCTAAAGAACCCAGAAGTACAAAAAGGCATGTTCATGGAGCACTTGCTCTGGGTTGCGTCCTGCTCTGAGCACTCTCAGTCATCATCTGATGGAACCCGTGAGGCGAGATTGATCCCCATTTCACAGATGAGGAACCTGAGGCTCAGGGAGGCAGGTGACTTGCCCAAGGTCACAAGTTTAGTGAGTGGCTGGGCTCCAAAGCTCACACTCCTTGACCTTTACCCTTTCTGGAGCCAGGCGCGCTCAGTCTGAATCTGTGTCCCTATCAGCTGTGCGGTCTTGACCGAGTTACTTAACCTCTGCGTGCCTCCCCTCGTCCCAGGATCATAATAATGGCCCTTTCTGTGTACAGAGTCGGCACTTACAGCAATGTAAGTTCACGTCTGCCATGGTCACGGGGCCTCTCAAACAATGAGGCGGGAGAATTCCAATCAGCACAGAAGCCTTATGCGCGGGTAGGTATTTGCATAGTTTGGCTATGACAACTGTATTTGAAAAATATCATAGTCAGACCAAACACTAGAGAAATGTTTGAAGGAGCAAGACATTAACACAGGTGTAACCACTGAAGTCACACCCAGTGAAGAAAGAAAACCCTGATACATAATCACAAAAATAAATCTGTTGCAGCAGGTGTATATACAACGTCTTAAATGAATAAGATAAAATGTATCTTAACTGTTAGTTAAGATACCAGGGTTATAAGGTTTCTTTTGTTAAAAAGATATAGGCAGAGTGTCCAGCTAAATTTCTAGCAAACATCTGCAGGCTCTCTGGGACAGCTTTCTGTGTGCATCGCCTTCATTCATTATTTTAAGACAATGAGCAGTATGAACCACGTCAGCCTTCTTCTCGTCCTGAAACCGCATCACCGTGGGTTCTAAAAATACTTCTGTAATTTATCAAAGTCAGATAATCATATTTCTTAAAAAAAGCAGTTCATAATTCAAAGTCCAAACCAAATTCCAAATCTCATCTCTCCGAGGCGTCCATTTTATACAGAAGCCACCCCACGGCATGGAATCCACACCGTTTCAACCTCAGGGGTCCAGGCGGTTCAACTGTCACCACTAAAGTAGATAGAAGCATGAACTTTTAGGGAGAAAATACAGCTTTATACTTCTTTCCTATATTACCATATCTGATTACCCAAGACTTGGGTTTTTAAATAACTGTCTAGAGTTGGTATCTCCCTTTGTCCATAAAGAGAAGCTTTCTAAAGGCAACCCAGACCCTAGGAATCCAGCTTTTTCTGCACCGCCCTTAACATTCCAGCACCCCACCGGCTAAGAGAGCTCATAGGCATTAACGAAGACTTTCATCTTCAAAAGATTAAAAGGGCCCAAATCCCTGAGACCAAAAGATAAGTCCAAAGAAAATGGATTCCGGAAAACACCATCCTGACAGCAACCAGCCCCGTGACTGTCCCCAAAGCCGACTCTAGTGTCCTTTTACAAAAGCCTGGAATAATGACCCCAAAGCTGGTCCCGGGAGGGGTCATTCTGGGTTCGAGGGTGTCCATAAAGGGTAGAGGCAGGTGGGAATCGGAAGCCACCCACCTGGGCGTCCCCGCTCATGGCCCTCGGACACGCCAGGGGTGACCTCTGCCCCACGTACAAGCCTGCTCCCCTGCATCCCCCAGAGGGTTTCTGCCTCCTCTCAGCATCTGGGCTCCTCCTCCCACTGACATTACACAAAAAGTACAGACATACCTCTCACTAAGTTAGTGTCCTCTGAACAAAGGGGTTATGATAACCGAATGGAACTCGCCGTATAGACTTGCCAAGGGCAGCACATATTTAAACAGTACCTAAGCGTAGGTATTGAGAACCATGCTTTGTAGAACTGTATTTAACCCTGTGAAATGAGGGGTATGGACCCCCCAATATATTTATACTTACATCCATACATAATAATACACCCCAGAATACAATAAATTCTTACAAATGCGAGAAAACAGAGAAGGTATCATATATCTTTTGCTCCCGCTGGGTGGGCAAAGCGGCTGCAGGACTGACCACTCACAGTGATGTCACAAAAAGGTGCCGTGACTGTACCATCTCTTTCTCTTGGAAAGCCTCATTGGGGCTCTCTCCGTCAAGCCATGTGAGCCCCGGGGAGCTGCCATCTTGTCCCATGACCCCTTTTGGCAGAGTTGAGGGATGGGCGGGAACAAGCCCCAAGCTGGGCCAAACAGGGATGTCTTTTTTTCCCCTGGAACCTGGAGGGAAAGAGCCCCTGTTTGTCTTCTCTGCCTTGAATTCTACAGGTGTAAGTCGGCACTGTGGGCAGCCATGAGCCACTGCTGTGCAGAGGAAGCTGGTCTGTGATAAGGTAGATGCCAGGCAGGGGGCGCAGACATCAGCCTTGAGGAGGGAAGCCTTTCAGGTTTGATCCTTTGGTCTGGTGATCCCCATCCTTCGTGAAGTCTGGGGTTTCAATTCTTCCAACCGTGAGTTATGTGGAGAATCCCCAAACAAGTCCCCCTTAAACTAAATGGAGTCAGCTTTTGCAACTTGATAGTTTGCAACCTACTATTTGCAACCAAAGCAGTTCTGAACAAAATAATCATGAGCCCAGTAATACTCCACGTCTGGGAATGGATGGGCGGGGAAACACGCCCAGATAATCATGGTTATCTCCAAGTGACCACTTGCCATGAAAGCCTCATTCTTTAGACTTGGATAATTTCCAAATACAAGATGACCCCTTGATCTAGCTCTGTAGGAGCAGGGGCCCTGACTGACCCCATCATGAATCCCCAGTGCCCAGCACAGCCTGACACATAGTAGGGCTCCATAAGTCTATCGGATTGAATATATTACGCCTCGTGTAATTTCCTTCTGGTCTTTAAATAACATGCATACAGTAAAGCATACAGATGCTAAGTGTTGACAAAGCTCGATTAACTTTCTCAACACAAATACACCCAGAGCGGGAAATAGTACATTCATTCCTCCGACCGAAGATGTCTCCACAGGGCCCCTCCTGAACACCAGCCCCTCCTCCCCAAAGGTGACCACCATCCCAACACCTGGCACCACAGACTCAGTCCGCCTGCTGGATGCTTACCCTTCTGTGTCTGCATCCCTGTGGTTGCGTGTGGTGGTGGATCATTCATTTCCACTACTGTATGGAACCCTGTTGCAGGAATTGGCCACAGTCTATTATTTGATGGGCCTTTGGATGGTTACCAGTTCCAGATAGTTACAAACTGTGCTATGAGGAACATCCTTGTACATGCCTTTTGGTGAACACATTTCTATTGGGTAAACACTTTGAAGCAGGACTGCTGGTCAGAGGGCAGGAGCGTGCTCATCTTTAGCATATGCATCTGACTGTTTCCACATCAAGAATTTGGGGGTAACAGGGAATGGAGCCAAAGGAGACACAGTCCCTAAAGGAACAGTTCATTTTAATTTATTTCAGTAGACCCCAATGCATTTGTTTAGGTATGAGGAAGTTCTTCACGGGAAAGATGTTGAATGCAGTCTTGAGGAAGGATGGAGGTCCACCAGCCCCAGAGAAGAGGGAGAGGAAACAGACTGGTTCCAAAGACCTCCAGTTATGAACCTCTTTCATGAGGATGAGGCTCTGGGAACCAAGAGAACCAGCCAAAGTCCACAATATAACCAGAAGCTAGAACTGAGCTTTCAAGGACCCTTGACTGCTTAAGATCCCGTGTCCCAGAACCTACCCCCATCCGGATTTAACTCCAAAACTTCCAACGCAGCCTTCCTTTCTTTCCTACGGGGATGCGATTCATCCAGAAGGTTCTGGCACATGCCAGAATTGACCGGAGCTGACTGGGACCAAGGCAGCTGTCGGAAGGCAATTTATGGTGGCCCCGCAGCTTTGGGGATGTGAACCTTGATGATGGCTCTTCATTCGTTCAAAGATTTACATGGCGAGATGAAGGAGCTTGAAAAAGCCACCAGAGGCACGCCATAAATTGGGAGCTCTGGAAAATGGACCAGACATACCCAACTACTCTAACAGGAAAATGTTCTCTTGGGAACATGAGCGTTGACATACCCTGCAGCACAGCTATCACAGAAGAGAGGACCCTGTCCTAAACCCATAGGAAAGGAATATCACCTAAAAGTCTAAAATGATACATGCTCCCAAGAAAATATCTCTGCGTGTCCTCACACCCCAGTGTGCTCATTTAGCAAGCGCTTCTTGACCACCCCAGCAAGGAGCGAGAGCCCTCCGTCAACATGCGGTGGGACAAAGACAGATAAAAGCCCAGTCAGATTGCAGCTCTGGGGGCGCCTGGGTGGCTCAATCGGCTAAGCATCTGCCTTCGGCTCAGGTCATGAGATCCCAGAGTCCTGGGATCGAGCCCTCCGTCGGGCTCCCTGCTCAGTAGGGGGCCTGCTTCTCCCTCTGCCTGCCGTTCCCCCTGCTTGTGCACGCTCTCTCTCTCTGGCAAATAAATAAATAAAATCTTTAAAAAAAAAAAGATTGCAGCTCTGTCACCTGCCTGACCCCTGAGCTGACTAATGGCTACTGTTTTTTCAATTTGATTCTTAATTGTAGTACAATATACATAAGATTTACCGTCTTAACCATTTTTGTAGTTCAGTCATGTTAAATACATTCACAGTGTGGTGCAACCAATATCCAGAACTCTTTTTAATCTTGCAAGACTGAAAGACGCATTAAGCAAGCCCCCCATTCTCCACCCCCAGCCCCTGGCACCCCCAATTCTATTTTCTGTCTCTGTGAATTCAACTCCTCTAGGGACCTCCTGCCAGAGGAATCTTACAGTACTGGTCTTTTTGTGTCTGGCTTATTTCACTGAGCATCGTGTCCTCCAGGTTCATCCACACGGGAGTTTGTGTCAGGATTCCCTTCCTTTTCAAGGCTGAATGGTATTCCATTGTGTGCACAGACCATGTTTTGTTTATCTGTTAATCTGTCGATGGACACTCAGGTTGCTTCTACCTTTTGGTTACTATAAATAATGCTCCTATGAACGTGGGGAGGCCAAGATCTCCTTCAAGCCCTGCTTTCAACTTTTCTGGGTCTGTATCTAGAGGTGGAATTGCTGAACCATATGGCAATTCTATTTTTAATTTGTTGAGGAAATGTCATTCTGTTTTCCACAGAGGCTGCACCATTTTACAGCCCTCCCAACAGTACACAAGGGCTCCGATTTCTCCACATCCTCACCAGCAAGAGTTGACTTGTTATTTTCTGATGTTTGGTTTTGTTTTGAGAGTAGCCACCCGAATGGGGGTGAGGGGGACAGTCACGATTATAAAGGCCCTCCCACTGTCCTGGACGTCTCATCACGTGTCCCACACAACATCTCACCGAATCCTTATAAAAATCCTACTCACAGGTAGGCACGTGAATCGTGTCCATTTTACAGATGGAGACACTGAGGCTCGGAGACGCAAAGTCACTTCCCCATGGCCACACGGCTGGCCTGAATACCCACACCATCTTCACCACTCGGCCATGCCGACTCTCTCCCTGACACTGGACACCACCGCCGACTTCACAGCCATGGAGATAATCAAATAAGGACAACCCCAGAGTATCGCAAGCTCTTAGCACACATGTGAACGCACCAGTAATCTCCTTAAAAGCTGCACTCAGAGAGCAAAGACTGTATTCGATTCAGGTCCCCCTTTGCTTTGCGAGTTTTGCTCCTGCCCAAGGCCAGAGTCGCCCTGGAAAGAGGGTGACAGCTTGAAGACGGCAGAGCATTAATCTGTCTCCCCATCCTCCCTCCCTAGCCCCCAACATCGGGGTGGGGGGCAGGGCCCCGTCTGGCGGAGGGCACATGAGCAGCATTGTCTCCCTGCCCCTGGACTGCTGTGTCAACTCTCGAACTTTCCACCAAATACTTGGGCTGCCAACAAGACCACCTGGAGTCCCAGCGCCGGGCGCTCCGAGAGGGTCTTCGGAGACACTGCCTCCTTGTTAGATGCCCAGAGACGCAGGCGCGGAGGCCAGGCCGCTGGGCAGGCCAGGCATTTGTCATCGGTGCCGCGGCACAGATGTGGGGTGGGGGTGGGGCAGGGGAATTACTGTACCGCAAGATTAAACACTTCAGTGTCAACATGTGCGCGGTATTGCTCGAACAATGTTATCATTGTGAATTGAATGGACCAAAGGGTTTAGGGGATGGGGCGGAGAGAGGGAAAAAAGATGGGTTTAATTATCTCTAGGGCTGAAGCCAGTTGTTTGCCTAAAGAGACCCAGACGCTGGTAGAGCTGGAAAGAAACATGGGCTGTAAGCCTATGTCGATCTCTCTGCCATCAGCCGAGGGCAGCCATCCCTCATTCATGGGCGCCCCCATCTCCGTGCAGGGAGGAACCCAGCCCCCAGGGATCCCTGGGTCCCGATGCCATCCCCAGCCAGCTGCAAAGGAGGGAAAAGAATGGAAACTAGCTACTATTTTCAGCTCAACTAGTAATTCTCAACCAGGGGTGATTTTGTCCTTTCCCAACAACCCCACCAAGGGATATTGGGCAATGCCTGGATTCATTTTTGTTTGCCACAACTTAGGGGGTGTGAGCTACCGGCGTCTAGTGGGTGGAGGCCGGGGACATTGCTAAACATCCTGCAAAGCACAGGACAGCCCCCCTCCCCCAGGGAATGGTCCAGCTCCAGCTGTCAATCATGCCAAGTTGAGAATCCCTGAGCGAACAGATGAACAAACCTCAAGAGAGTCTGGGAGGGGCGCCTGGGTGGCTCAGTCGTTGGGCATCTGCCTTCGGCTCGGGTCATGGTCCCAGGGTCCTGGGATCGAGCCCCACATCGGGCTCCCTGCTCGGCAGGAAGCCTGCTTCTCCCTCTCCCACTCCCCCTGCTTGGGTTCCTTCTCTTGCTGTGTCTCTCTCTGTCAAATAAATAAATAAAATCTTTAAAAAAAGAGACAGAGAGTCTGGGAACCTGGGTTTTGGCCCCATCTGGGCTCTCAGCGAGGGGGGTGGGGCCCCAGGTTCACAGGGCCTCAGTTCTTCCCTCTAACAAAGGGATGGGTTTAATTGGTCTTGCCCATTCCCTGCACTTCTATTAGGTTGCCCCTAGAAAGTCGCCAACATTCTACCCATTTTGACCTATCGATGGTTCAGCCTAATACCTCCAAACCTGGATTCTACATCTGTGCTTCTGGTATGACAGCCACGAACCACACATGTCTACTGAGCACTTGGGACGTGGCTGGTGTGGCTAGGAAGTGAACGTTTACATTTATTCTGGTGTGATTAATCAGAATCTAAATGGCCACGTGAAGCTAGTGCTCCCATATTGGACAGCACAGATACAGAACCTGTCCATCACGGCAGAAAGTTCTATCGGAACTTAGAGCAACGCTCAGTAGTATCAGTGTGCTGGCTTCTTAGAGCAACACGATGACAGGGAGAGCTTACTGCAAACCAGGGTCTGAATACACGTTCTCAGAGGCACAAGGGGAGGGTCCCCCCCCCCAAAGACATCCCCATTGTGAGAAATGCCACGGAAGCAGGGAGAATTTAATCCTAGAGCTGTGTGTGAGGCCTGGGATGGAAGCTGGTGGCTCTGCGGCTCTCGGTTCTGTCTGTAAACAGGCATGATGGCCCCCTGCTCTGGTCACAGGACCACCGGGAACCTGTCACTTGGTGAGTGACATCGCGCACTGGATAATCATCAGACACACCAAGTTCAGGAACACGGGGCCGGGGCTCTACTCCGGGTCCAGCTGGGCACCGTAGCCCTTTCCCTCTTGCGGAGCTGGGCTCAACCTGACGGTCACAGCCCGACAGAGCCACCGTCCCTTAACGTTCCCTCCCCACTAGCCCGTTCCGTTTCCCTCCTAGAACTTAACTGCTCTGATTACTGTATTGATTGGTCTGCTGACCTGTCTATGACCTGTCTTCTCTTCTAGATTTTAACCCCAAGAGCACACAAACTGAGCAAGGGCACAGAACAAAGCAGGTTTCAACCGTGGAGCGAGGCCGGGGTGTGAGTCCCCGCTCCGTGGCCACCGGGGGCTTAGTGAGTTACTTCTCATCTGTAAGATGGGAGGATGAGAATACTTACTCCATCGGGCTGTTGTTGGATTAAAACAGACCAGGGATTCGCACACCCCGGCGTGCTTCAGAATCACCTGGGAGCTCGTTAACACGAGACCACTGGGCTGACTCCCAGCATTTTTAATTCAGGGGGTCTGGGGTGGAGCCTAAGGACCGGCATTTCTAAAACATTCTCAGGGGATGCCGAGAGCCTGGGGACCCCACTTTGAGAACTGATCGCACAGAGGCGGTCTGCCAGCACACAGGGCGGTCCTGAACGATGTTAGCGGTCACGACTTTGTTGTTCTCCACTGTTCCATCTGCTGTACCCACTTGCCTGGCGCTTGGCAGAGTCTCAAGTGTCTTAGTGCAGAGTCTCCAGAAACTTCCCCCACAGGACCCTTGCCTCACTCAGCTCAAGAAGCAGTAGAAAGCTGGGGCTCAGGTGGGCCATGGGGCCTGATGGCCTGGGTTGGAACACAGGCTCTGCCGATCGCCAGCAGGGACTCAGGACAAGTTAACCCAGCTCCAGGAGGCTTAGCGTCCCCCCTCTATAAAATGGAAATGTGAAGGGGCCTCTAGTTATGGGGCTTTCTGAGAATTCGAGGACACAGAGGCTAGCAATCATGGGGCATGGCGGGGGGCAGGGGGAGACACACGTGTACCCTGCCCAGAGCAGACCCCAGGAGCAGCCGGCGGTGGGGAGAGGAGCGGCCGTGGGACAGGAGGGTGCCTCTCCAGACCTTCCCCCCAGAGCAGCCAGACTCCTGGGTCAGCTGGGCAGGCACAGCTGGTTTAAGGTATTTTAGAAGCAAATCAAATCAAATGAGAATTTATAATCCTTCCTGAGGTCTGGGTTCCATCAACCCAAACTCATTAGGCCCTGGCCATGCAGGTGCAGCTAAGGAAGAGATTATTCTGCGTTTCCTTCATGCTGGGCTCCCATCTCCCTTTCAAAATAAGAGTTTCTGCAAACCCTGTACTCGGACCAAAACACCACAGAGCCATCTGCACTTCTTCTGCACACAGGATGGTGTGGAGGGAGGTGTGTGGAGGGAGGTGTGCGAAGCCTGTTCCCAGGGGCTGGTGGGGGAGGTTTGCTGGAAAACAGCAATCCTCAAGAGCCTGATCCATTTGATATTCACATTTTCAAGTTCTTTTTTTTTTCTTACATTTATTTATTTTTAAGTAATCCCTACACCCAACGAGGGGCTCAAACTCGTGACTCCAAGACCAAGAGTCCCAGGCTCCACCGGCTAAGCCAGCCAGGCATCCCGATATTCATATTTTCAACTAGCTGAACTTGGATTCCCAAGCTGAACTACCAAAACATCCTCAAAACTGCACTCTTGTCCTTTGAACACGTTTCTGGTAAGGGAAGGAAAACCCACCATCAAACCAAAGAATGGCTTGGAAATTGGAAATCTGTGGCACGTCATCAGGAGGGATGCCAATGAGTTGTAAAGTGAGTCTCCAGCTCACGCTTAACAGTTCTAAATGGGGTCATCTTACAAATCATTGGAAATGATTAGCAGTGATTTAAGAGAATTCCTGTACAATTAAATTTACATAAAATTTAAAAACAGGTGAGACTAATCTATGCCATTAGGACAGTGGTCACCCTTTGGGAAGAGTGCCAAGGGGTTCTGGGAGCCGATCGTGTTCTGTTTCTTGATTCGTGCACCGTTCTGTACCCGTTTACAAAACCATCAATAAACAATGTTCGTAGTAAATGTGGGCTGGGTTTATCCACCTTCGGTTCAACATAAGAAGTATTTGTCACCATATCTCCTCTATTGTAAGAGGTGTGATCAATGTCATGGCAGCTCTTGGGGGAAAGGCACCTTTATCAATTTTAAGACATTTTGGTTTCAGAAACACTGATCATCAAAGAAATGGGGGATGATGCCTAAAGCAGAGTTATGTGGCTTCCGCCTGCCCTCACATATGATCCGCCCATTAGCAAGGCTGTTCACTAACCTGCTCCACACCAACTTTTGAGCCTGAGGAGCATTTCAGGATCAAGCACTTCAGGAAGTGGACCTCCAAATTCAAATTCGCTTCCTGGCTATGTATCCTGGGCCAGCTACTTGCTTCTTTGTGCTCAGTTTTCTGGTCTATAAAATAGGGAGGATAAGAATGGCCCCCACCTGAAACGGTTGTCATGAAAATTCATTAATTTAGGTAAAGAAAATAAATTAAGTAAATTTAGGTAAAGTTAATTGGCACATAGTAAGCCCCTGACAAATGTTACCTGCTTAGATTATTATCATGATGGTTAACACAGCTCTAACTGAATAGTTGCTACACCCCCACCTAGCCACAAGGGACCAGAACCTGACTCCCAGCAACCTTATTTATGTAGCGTGATCCACCTTCTAGATCCAACTGATGCATGCATGAACATGTGATTCAAGGTGCCGAAGAGTCTCTCCCCAGAAATTTTAGTTGGGTCCAATAAGTCAGTCGTGTCATCAAAAACCCAAGTTTCTTCTGTCTCTTTGCTCTGCTATTGATAATTTAATCCTTAGGCCTGTTGCCTCATGATCACAAGATGGCTGCCATGACTCCAAACATCACATCTCCACAGAACCACATTCAAGGCAGGAAAAAAAAGAAGAAGAAGAAGAAGAAGAGTACAGAGAGTTCTGTTTGCTCAGCTGTCACTCATCTGGAAGCAAAATATTTTTCAGAAGAACCACCTCCTATCCCATTCCTCCCCTAGCAAATTTCCTCCTGTGTCTCATTGGTTAGGACAGCATCCTGTGGCCATTCCAACCTGCCAGGGAAGTTGGGAAAGCAAATATGTGGCTAGCCAGATAGTTGTAATTACAAGTTGCTGTGGGTGGCCTTCTTTCTCCCAGTCAGCAGGGGAGCAGATGAACCCAGTGAGGCAGAGAGGCAGGAGGGGCTGTTCAGTGACAGATGAGGGACATGGAGAGAATAATACTTGGATTCTCTATGGACCTGCAAGTTGCCGGCGTGTCCTTTCCTCAGGCTTGGGGATGCACTGATTTCCCAATTTTTTTTTTTTTATTTTCACTTAAGCTAGTTTGAGTAGATTTATTTTGCCCGCAACCAAAGAATTCTGTTACATGTACTTTTGTTGACACCAAACAAACGTTGCCCAAAAATAATCCCTGAAAATACCTTCTACCTCCTTTTCCTCTGATCAATTCTAACTGGTGAACCTAAGGATACACTCAGACCCTCGCGCCTTACTCTCTCGCAAACCAGCAGCAACAACCCAGGTGCCCAGAGCCCACCTCCTGGAAAAAGTTGTTTCAGGCTCTCAGTGTACACACAAGGTTCCACCAGGACAGGCAGGCCTTCCCTCCAAGCAGCTCCCCACCCTTGGCTAGCAAACAATGTGACACGGATTCTTATGATGCCTGAGTATCTTGATCTATTCGTCCTCTACCCAGAGGGAAACAGGAGCTTCCTGTCCTACAAGCAGAACTCAGATCAAGCCCCAGCCCAGCCTCTGCTTCCTCCCAGGTTACAAGGACTCCTGACCTTCTCAGGTCTTTTCAAATACTTTGGCCCCTTGTCTGAAGAGATCAGGAGGGTTGAGCTGATAAAATAAAGTTTGTTTTCTGCAAACAATTGGCTGTTGGCTAGAGTCCTATGAGGACCAAAGTTGTACTGACTTACAGGTTTGAGTTTAAAGAGAAGCTCAAGTCTTTCCATGGGCTGCAGAGGGTCTGAAATCATGTCAGCATGCCACCAATCTTCCGCTTACATTCAAGTGCCAAACTGTTATTTGGAGACCAGAAACTAGCTTAGGGCCTCTAACTATCATACAGAGGAGCAAAATCACGTGTGCAAATAACTTACGTAAATCCAACTATATAGCACATAGGCAACAACAACAAAGAGAAACAATTTAAATAAGTTGAATGTGGCTACCCAACAACCTCTTCCAATCCACTTTTCCCTCACCCACCTCCCACTGTGTTGGCCAGAGGCCAGTTTCATACCTTCCCATCCTCCCTTGCAGCAAGTGCTGGCCTTATGAACCAGCCGGGCTCATGGGACATAAGGAGAAGTTTTCTAGAGACTTCTAGGAAATGAAGAGCTAGGCAAGCAAGGAGAGCTCTTTGAACCCACCCCCCTTCTCCTGCCTTGAACATGAGATTGTGTGAGGATGTGATGTCCGGGGCTGTAGCAGCCATCTTGTAACCACGAGGTAACAGGCATGAGGAATCTGAGGATGGTGATGGTAAGGCATAAATTTCACATATACCCGAATGATATCACTGAGCTGCTGCCCCAAACTTGCAATCACCTCCCTGAATTCTTGCTGTTATGGGAGATAATGACCTGTTTTTAACACTGAAGCCACTGGTAGCAAAGGCAGATGTTCTGTGACTTAGAACAAGTCCTAAATGAGACATCGTTTCTCTCCACTGAAGCAGGGAGAAGGCTTTGGGAGGCATATACCTCACAGCATCTGCTGTCCTTGAGGGTGGTGCTAATGGTTAAAGATAAGTGCTTCGGTCCACTATGGGCCCTGAACCTCAACCAAGCATTGCACCTAACGTGCAATGAAAGAAGCAGCAACGTGCCCCACCACTGAAGGAAAACCGGCTCCGGGTCTTCGCACACAGAGACGGAGTGTGTCTATTTTCTGTGTGGCTTCTTAAGGGACTTCAAGGGAGATTTTCACTCTGCTCAACTTCTGTCCAACCCGCTGCCTTCAGCCTAGCCCCCACGGAAGGGGGGACTACAGCATCACACTTTTTTTCAAATGCCCAGGCCTCGTGTCAAAATCTGTAATGGGGGGCACCTGGGTGGCTCACTGGTTGAGCATCAGGCTCTTAGTTTCGGCTCAGGTCACGATCTTGGAGTCATGGGGTTGAGCCCTCCGTCAGGCTTTGCAGTCAGTGGGGAGTCTGCTTTAGGATTCTCTCTCTCCCTCTCCTTCTGCCCCTCCCCCCACTCATGTGTGCACGTGTGCTCTCTCTCTCTCTCTCAAATAAAAAAAATAAATCTTTGGGGGCGCCTGGGTGGCTCAGTCGGTTAAGTGTCTGCCTTTGGCTCAGGTCATGATCTCCAGGTCCTGGGACGGAGCCCCGTGTTGGGCTCCCTGCTCGGTGGGGAGTCTGCTTCTCCCTCTCCCTCTGCGCCTCCCCCCACTCGTGTTTTCTCTCCCCCTCTCTCTCTTTCTCCCTCTCAAATAAATAATAAAATCTTAAAAAATAAATAAATACATCTTTAAAAAAACTGTAATGGGAATTGAATAAAAAAACATGAATATAATTTTTAAAATGTGAAGTCACCTACAGAAATGCAGTCTTGGATATGAGGGCCCGGGCAGGGTTGGGGAGGGCTTCACGGGCACCCCCAGGGAGCTGCAGCTGGCTGACCAATCACCATGGGCTAGCCCAACACCATGTTCACGGAAGGGCCTAGAAGAGACTCTATAGCAACCCAGGCCATCAGCTCTGCTGACAGCTCACTGCTACTATCTGGGTTGGCCCCAAAGGCCCCGAGCTCTGAGCCACCCACCTTACAAGGACACTAGGGATTGAATTGTGCCCCCCCAATTCACCTGCTGGAGCCCTAAACCCAAAATGATGGAATTAAAAGATGGGGCTTCAGGAGATATGAGGTTTAGATGAGCTCATGAGGGTAGGTCATGAGAGGTAGTGTCCCCACAAGAAGAGAAAGAGATGGGAGCTCTGGATGCTTGCAGCGGGTCATCTACAAGCCAGGGAGAGAGACAGAACCCAACCACGCCGGCAGGCTCATGCCAGACCTCCAGCCTCCAGCATTGTGGGGGAATAAATGTCTGTGCTTTAAGCCCCCCGCCGTAGGGTACTCTGTTCTGGCCCAAGCTGACTGAGGCCCTGAGCGCTGGGCTGCTTCCAGTGACCCGCTTGAGGTCACACACCAGGGAGCTGGGACTCGAAGCTGGATGGACCTGCTGTCCCCAAAGCTGGACAAGTGGCTGGTCATCCCTGACTTCCCCTCTCCTCACACGTAGTAACAAATGTGGGAATCATGCTAACGGCTGGTGTGGGTAGGACCTCACTTAAGATGGAGAAATGTCAGGTATTCCAATCAAAAAATGAGGGGACACAGGAAATGCCACCCCACAAAGTCTGACATCAGTGGAGTTCAGAAAAAAAAAATCAAAATACAAAAAAACAGGTGCAATTTGACTATGACTTTTTCATTAATTAATTAAGAGTAGGCCAGCCCACAGTCAAGTGTATACATCTGAGGGGCTGTTTGTGCCCTAAGCTGGTGGACACACGGAGAGCTGGGTCTAATGATGTTTCGGTGTTTCCTTAAAACTCTGCTTCGATAAATACGGACTGGAATCAGCAAGAGGCAACTTTCTCATATAACAGGATTTGTCATAAGAAAACCAGCTTCCTCGTTCGTCTCGTGTCCAGTTAACACAGTCGAGCTTTCCGCTGCACCGTGGGCTATCACAGCTAAGGGTGGACCACCCTCAATCCCAGCCCCGCAGAGCTCAGCACGTGGGACACACGCACACTCCCTGCCCCCCATCACTTCCAGAACCAGCCGGCGCCCTGTCTCCCTGCCTGGGACGCCCAGAGGAGCTGCACCCACGGCTGGTGCAGGCAGGCCCCTCGCAGTGACCACATCACTGCTGGCAGCTACTGGTCCTGGGCGCCTCATGCCCCACGGGCACCGTGCTTGGCTCTCCTCCTGCCTCCGCACCGGGACTCCCCCCACCCAGGAGCCAGAGCTGGTCTTAACTACCACCTGAGATGTTGTAGGAGGATTTTTGTTATTTTTTTTATTTTTAAAGATTTTGTTTATTTATTTGACAGAGAGAGACACAGCGAGAGAGGGAACACAAGCAGGGGGAGTGGGAGAGGGAGAGGGAGAAGCAGGCTTCCTGCGGAGGAGGGAGCCCGATGTGGGGCTCGATCCCAGGACCCCGGGACCATGACCTGAGCGGAAGGCAGACGCTTAACGACTGAGCCACCCAGGCGCCCCAGGAGATTTTTTTTTTTTTTTAAATGGAATATGGGGAGGAGGCTACTAAGACCAGCAAAAATGCAACATGCTACAGCACCGTAGGGATTCTCGATGCCGAGAAGCCATCCGAGGAGTAATCTGTTTAAATCAGAGTTTCCTCCAGCTAGGAGGAGCCCCTCGGCACGTCCAGGAGGACAGAGGGTGCATTGTGTCACTGGTTGTCTGCCCATGGACAAAGGGGGCGGGTAAAACTCAGGCTTTTTAAATTTTTATCCTTTCCCAGGTAGAGGGTATGGACAGTCGAAAAGCAGGGGTCGGCAAACTTCTTCTTTTTTTTAAAAACTTTATTTGTTCATTTTTGTGAGGGGGGAGGGGCAGACAGAGAGGGAGAAGCAGACTCCCCGCTGAGCAGGGAGCCCCACACAGGGCTGGATCCCAGGACCCCAGGATCATGACCTGGGCGGAAGGCAGACGCTTCACCGACGGAGCCCCCCAGGTGCCCCGGCAGACTTCTACAACCCACCAGATAGGAAGTATTCCAAGGCTCTCTGTGGCAGTGACCCCACTCCTGCGGCGGCGGGGGGGCGGTGGGGAGCAGATGCAGACGACACATCAGTGAGCATGTCCCAATCAAGCCTTACAGACACTGGGATTTGAATTTCATCTAACTTTCAAATGTCATGAAATATTCTTCTTCTTTTGATCATTTATCACCCTTTTAAAAATTACATAAAAACCATTCTTGCTCCCAGGCTGTGCAAACCCAGACGGAGGTTTGGATTTGGCCTGTGGGCCATGGTCTAAAGCCAGCAGCTTTCCCTGAGCCAGCTACGGTGGCCGTGGCCACACGAGGCTTCTCTGCTGCTTGCCTGCTCCCCACCCCCCCGAAGTTACCTGCCAACAGAGGAAACCAGGTAAGAGAGGTTTTTGCCCTAATTCCTCCTGAGGAACAAAAAAAAGAGGACCCACTTTGAAGGGTGTGTTTAACAACCATTTAGTATCATGGGGCAAAAGGCACTGTAAGACTATTTTGGTTCCTGGGAGATGATGCTACTCTGTAGAGATGTGACCTCCATCTCCGTCCCTAGGGTGTTGCTAACCCAGGCAGCGCTGTGTTCCCAGGAGAGGGCTCACATTTTGATCGCAATCCGTGTTCCTTTTAACCGGAAAATAATCCCTCAGTCTCGAAATGCTGGCTTCCCCCAGTCACTGCCATGGGCCAATGGGTTTGAAGCAAAGGCTCTCAAATCAATTTCCAACTTTGAGGAAAGTTACCCTAAACCAGTGGTTTGCATTTGGAGGCAACTGTGCTCTCCGTGCCCCCTTCACCCCAGAGGGGGGAACATTGGCAACATCAGGAAACATTCTTGGCTATCACAGCGTTGGCTTGGGGCGCCCCTGGCATCTGGTGGGTAGGAGCCTGGACACTGCCCACCATCCTGCAATACAAAGGACAGCTCTCGCAACAGAGAACTGGTTCGGCTAAAAATGTCATAGTGCCAACGCTGGGAAACCCTGTCCTAAATCTACCTAAAAAAGGCATTTCCCAGTTCTTAGTGTGTTTGAGCCACAAGAGACCCAGAGATTTCTGGGCCCCCCCTTTCCCGTCCCCCCTCCCCCCCAAGAATTTAAGACAATGAGGAGCTCAGGGTTCAAGTTGGTATAAGGCAAGTCGCTTCATTTATTGTTTCCTCCTCAAGGAAATGACCAACTGGTGCCTCTACCCTATAAACGTTTACTAGCCCTGGAAGGTTCTGAGGCCCCACTGCCATTTTTAAGGGCTTCTCACTCAACAAATGCTAGCTCAAGTCAGTCAGACTGTGGAACCTGAGAAAGGGGAAGATGGTGGGGGGCATTTTACAAAGTTCAGGACCAGGAGGAAAACCGAAAGACCTAACACGACCTCCCCACCCTGTCTCTCGTGCTCATAAACGAATGTCTGCTTCACACTGGGCATCTTATGAACAGGGGCAGGAAGAGTTTTAAAGGTCTCGGGGCACGGCTGCTCGGGGTTTTCATACGCCAGCTGAGTCCGCGTCGTGCTAGTGGGTCTGGAGATTGATGAGTTATTGGCCCTTGGGGCATGAGACCCTGAACCCACTCCAGGACTGGCTCTCCGGGAGGCTTTCCCAGTTCCTTGGGGCTTGGGGAAAAATGTAATCACAAAGAAGAACACAGAGGAAAGTGTAACAAATATCCAGGTACCCATAACTGAGAATTAACAAGAATTAATATCCTGGTTGTTTCCTTTGCGATAAACTTTTTCTTTTAGAATAACTTCAGATTTACAGAAACATTGCAAAGACGGTGCAGAGTTCCAGAGCACCCTCTCGCCAGCTTCCCCCTGAGCCAACATCCCCCAGAACCATGGGACACTTGTCAAAGCGAAGAAATGAACATCAATGTTCATTTCTACTTACTAGTAACTAAACTCCAGATTGTTTTTCAAATTGCACCAGTTTTTCCACGGCTGTCCATGTTCTGTTCCAAGATCTGATCCAGGATACCACATTGTACTTCCTAATGGTTTCTTACTAAGAGAAAAAAAAACTGAAGGGAACAGTCAGTTTACTTAAAATTTCTTCCCAATCACATCCCGCCTCCCGCCTCCCTAGAGGCAGCTGGTGTGAGTCCTGCGGCCCGTGTTATGTTCCTCTGGCCTGAGTACCTATGTATGGGCCCACGAACGACATATAATATTATCTGGTGCCCTCCTAAGTGTGTGTTTTGACACAGTGACGAATGGTTACACCCTAAACATCCTTCTGCAACTTGCTTTCTCCCTCTTGACATTGTTTTGAATCGGTATTGATACATAAGAAAGAATCTTTCCATTCCCTTCGGTTTATTGTAAATTTATAAATAAATTTATTACCAATCTATTTCTCCAATCCCCTGCTCACGGACATTTAGACTGTGGGTGATTTCATACTATTACAAACTATGTAATATTTATTCTGGTATACCCGTGATCTTTTCTATAGTGTCTTTTTTTTTTTTTTAAGATTTTATTTATTTATTCGACAGATAGAGAGAAAGCACAAGCAGGCAGAGTGGCAGGCAGAGGGAGAGGGAGAAGCAGGCTCTCCGCTGAGCAGGGAGCTGGACGTGGGGCTCGATCCCAGGACCCCAGGATCATGACCTGAGCCAAAGACAGCCGCTTAATCAACTGAGCCACCCAGGCTCCCCTCTTTTCTATAGTGTCTTGAGGTATTGCTATTAAAATACCAATCTCTAGCTGCCTCTGCAATTTTCCCGTCAGAGGGGCATAAGGTGCATGCAGGAGCCCTAGTACATGGTACTCGGGACCCTGGGCCCTGACAATGGTTTGAAGTCATAGAGATGGAGGAGGAGGAGTTATCGTAAGCAGGATGGACAGCGAAAGAGAAAGGTATGTGCTGCTCATCTCTACATTCATTGTCAGTGCACCAAGCGCCAAGGTCAAGGGCTCGGTGTGTGTTTTGGTGGTGCCTCAACACCACTCTCCTTGTGTGTCCCCCCACCCTCAATCACATACCTCCATGGGGCCAGGAGGAAAGAGTTTATGGCCTTACATTCAGCAAGAGCTGGATTAAAATGTCAACCCCACCACCTCCTAGTCATGCAAGTTTGGGCCCCTTCAGTCTCCTCCTCCCTAAAATGGGAATGAAACCACCTGCTTTGCAGAATGCTGAGAGAATTAAATGAGAAACCCAATAAAGAAGGGTATCATAAATCCATTACTGCTACAAAAAGATCTCAACCTTCCCACTTTATCACTATGATTTATTTCAGTGATGCATTTAGGTAATGAAGGACTCTCTGAATTCAGTTTCTAGATTCAGCCATGCAAGATTCTGCCTGCACTACGAATTGCCTCTGAGGCCCAGGAAGAAAAGGCAGCAATCCCATTCAGGGCAAGACTTCATGACAGGGCAATCACCTGCACGACCCACACTAACGCCGGCCAGGACAAGCACCTCTCCAGCCAGGACCAGAGGCAGCCTCATTAATTCTCTGGGTAGTGAACCAGACTAAGGCTGAAGCGTGCTTTTGCTGAAAGACAAGTCCCAAAGAAGCGAGTCATTTTACAAGTGGGAATAGAGAGAAGTGGTTATTCTCGTTGAACCATGTGAATACCTCAGTGATGCAAAACTTCTAGAAACCCTGGTCTCCAAAATGGGGTGCAAGCACTTGGGGGAGGCTAGAGGGATCCACTGGGATATGGGGGAAATGTTACAATCATAATTAAGTAGATTTCAAGGACTGATGGACATCGGGAGAAGTTGGAAAATAGTGGCCGAGCTCTGACAAAATCTCTGCGTAATTGGTGGATGAGGTTGAAAAGAGAGGATCTTGTTGCAGCCAACAAGCTCTTCGTCCCATTTCCATGTTCCTCCCGGGAGACGGCCTTCCTACCATAGTATGACAGGCACTGGTGCAATTCCCCAGCTCCTTCTGGTGCTCCCCTCTGCAAGCTCAGGTTTAGTTTCCTGCCCACCTTCGGTCTGGTGTGACCACCTGACTAGCTCTGACCAATGAAATGTGAGCAGAAGAGGGGCATTCACCTCCAGGTGGAAATTTTAAAATCCCAGGCACAACTCACAGAGCCTTTCCCTCTGACACGGTAACTGGTGACCTTCGAGAGGGGTGTCAGCCCCATCAGCCAGGGGACCTGAGCACCCTCCCACCTGATCAAAGTGCAGAGCCCCCTACCAACCCACCATGGAGCCATGACTTAATACAAGAGAACAAACCTCTGTGGGGGGTTTACCCCACCCCCCCAAGGCTGTGGGGTCTCTGTTAGCACGTGATAACTTCCTTTATGCCAAATAGACAAATGAAGGATGAAAATAATCAAAATGTAGGACCAGACCTTTAGCTCACTGATCCCCAACCGTTGAACCACGATTTTGAAAGACATCAAATTCTATCACATAACATTAACTAATTTGTGAGAGCAAAATGAAACGTGTCTTGTTCATGAAAAGCGTCATTTTATATTAATTAATAATCAACTAGTTAAAATGTGTATTAATGAACATCAGAATTTTATATTGTTTTTATCTTTAGTGCCTCCTCCTTAAATGCGTATTTTAGTCTACGTTTTTATAAGGTTAAAAAAAACTGTACTAAAACAGTAGGATTTATTTCTATTTAGGGTGTGGACCCAGAAATTTACTGGCGGGGATGCGAAATCAAAAAGCATCTAGAAGATGCTGCGTTAGAACACCTTCCACTCATTCATGCTCACGAGTAGCCAATACCCGAGCCCTGTGCCGTGAGAATTTGGCGAGGCAGCGCAAGAACAGGATAGTAAGAATGTCTGAGAAAACAGTCAAGAAAGGAGCCCTTTATCAAAGGCCAAACACAAGTCATTGAAACCACAGGATCACTCGCTTGCCCCCGTTGGCAACGTTCAATTGCCGGGCAGGTGAGCACTGGGTCCGTGACAGAACCAGTCTGAGGCGACCGTCATGCTACGGGTTTAGATTTTTTTCTTTCCCAAACTGCATAAAAGCAAGAGAGAGGCTGGCGTTACAAGACAGTACAGGCCTAACCCTGATGCTTAAAAACATGCAAGTCCTCGATTTTGGAAACAGTGCAAGTTTTTATTCACAGCCAAATTTAATTAAGCCAGACAACAAAAGATTGGAACTTGAAAGCTACTCTGGGGAGATAAAGATGTGAAAGAATAACACGTGACCTCAAAGACGCAGGGAAACCTAATACCCACCAAGTCAGATTTTTTCAAACAGTACAGAAAGAGCTGAAGGGAATTTACGGGAAGCCTTGAGTGATTAAGCCCACCCCTCGTCTCGGGGCCCTGGAGACATTCTCTTTCGTCCCTGGGTCTCCAGAGGCTTCTCAACGCACTGCATCCACACAGGGCTTCGTTGTGGCCTCGGCCCAGCTGGGGCGAGTGGGGGGCAGCCTTGCACCTGCTCCAATAAAGAGTGGGGAGGCTGTGCTGTTCTGTTAATGAATGCTTTGGGCTTGACACTCCCTTGAAGGAAAAGACAATTTGTACTTTGACCATCTTCCAGAAGGGGTGGGAAGAAATACTTCAGTCATGCGCTTTTTTTAAAATTAAAACTTTTTATTTTGGAATGATTTTTGACTTAGAGAAAAGTTGCAAGGATGGTACAGAGCGTTCCCAGACACCCCTCACTCAAGTTTCAGTTTGCCTAGTCATAAAATTTTTAAATAGTCATAGATGCTAAAAGCAAGAGAAAGAGTCAGCATTATACTCTATTTATCCTCAAGTAAGTTTGGTGTTCTCATTCAAATTTCAGTGATCTCTGAAAGAAGGAAACGTGTGTGCAAACACACACACACACACACACACATTTTGGGGGCCATTTTCTCCACCTCTTTAAAATAACATAGGAGGCTTAATCTCAGTATTTTAAGATAAGGATTTAAAAACTGGTATTTGGGGGCACCCGGGTGACTCAGTCGGTTAAGGGTCCAACTCTTGGTTTCGGATCAGACCATGATCTCAGGGTCCTGAGATGAGCCCCCCACGCACCTGCACTCAGCGGGGAGTCTGCTTGAGATTCTCTCTCCCTCTCCCTCTGGCCCTCCCGCTCGTGCGCTCTGTCTCTCTCACTCTCTCAAATAAATAAAATAAATCTTTAAAAACTGATATTTGGACTGATACGGCAGAGTGCGTAGTGACACGGTCGCCACAGGAACAACAAGAGCCACGGTTTATTGTGCACCTACTGTATGCCAGCCTCCACGCACGCGTGATATGCTTTTGCCTTCGTGAGGATCTGGGAAGGAGGGGAGTATTATCCACCTTTATAAAATGAGGAGACCAACTCAGAGATGTTAAGAAACTTGTTCAAGGTCACACAGCTAATATGCATCCACAGTGGAAACAGACGCACGGGTTTAAGCTGTGTCGAAAGAGAATCACTGTGGATGCCGGTCCATTCGCCGTTGCCAAGTCACACCCTCGGCTGTCACCGAGAACTTCCGTTACACGGCAGTGAAACCCCCCAACCCCCACGCCATATATCACCCAGAATTAGCTGCAAAGTGTCAGGAAACTTGGCCAGGCAGCCCCAAGCATCAGCGAGGGCTGGAAGCCTTCACTGTGAAGCCCTTTATAGAAAGCCGCAGTTGGCAGCCCCCTCTCCTGCATGGGAACAAATTAACATTGGCATTCCAAACACAGGAAAGGAAGGAAATTGGAAACACAGTTCATACTTGGCCAGCCCTTTGAAATACTGTACCATGCTACCGACATCAATTAATGGAAAGCAGGGTTGTGCTGAGAGGCTCTGGTTTGGAAATGCATTAACACACGTTAAACATGTTTGTACAGGAACCGGATTATAAGCACCCTGGCTGCAAAACAATAAAGCAATTACCCCAAAACTGGGGCTCTCAGAGTTGTCATTAATTCAATCCACTCCACGCGGATCAGCAAAGGCTTTGCGCGGCTCCCACCAATGCCTTCCACCACAAACGCTGAAAGGACACATCGCACACGCCTTTCGGAGTTGCACGTAAGTGTCAAACTCCATGCGCTCCTCGTATCCCCCGAATCATCAACACTCCACTTCGGAGAGGGGAAGAGGCCACAGCAACAGCGCCCGTGTTGGTCCACGCCGGGTTCGCGCAACCTCTCGTCGGGGAAGGTTAACTACAAAATACCTGTTCCATATTAAGAAATACCAAGTCACATTTGTGTCAAATATTATTTGTCAAATACCAGTTGCTGCAAAACGCAGAATTCAATTGCAGCCGAACACACAGCTAATACCAAACGGTTCACATAATAGCCGTGCTCATACATGGGATCGTTTGCAGCGAAGGAACGCCCCCCCCCCCCCTTCCTCTATAAACTGTTTCAGGAATTGGAAAGAAAAGCATCTGAAGCTCTGGAATAAATAAAGTACTGTGCCTTGAGCTGCCCCGTACAAAAGACCCAGCACGCTGGGAGCGAGGACTCAAAACGACCAAAAAGGCAAGTGCCCGCTTACGGATTTTGTAAGCACGCGTAAGAGGTAAGGTTGTGGATGATGTGGGTGAACCTCAACGTTTCTGGCGCGCAGTGAAAGAATCGCTGCGTTTCTTCAAAGACCAGCCTCGGCCGGCGCCTCGCCCACGGACGTGCCCACCTGCGCGCGGCATCGGGGGGCCCCGGGGACCCGCCTTCCCGGGGACCCGCCGCCCCTGCTCCCGCGCCCCGGTGACATCCCGCCACGCCACGCTGCTCTGGGATCCATCAAGTCCGAGCAATCTGGGTGTGTAAAGCGAAATGTGTTATCATTTTCACCGCAAATTAACAGTTTCTATGTAAATATTGGTATTTCCTCACCCCATGAAGGCGAGAGGAGGCAAAATGGCAGTGGCGCATTTGATTTAAACTAATTAAAAGCAGAGGGTCATGCAATTCAATATATTGATTTTACCAGTGGGACTTAAGGCTTTTGTAATAAGTGTAGACAGCTGCCGCGCTCTCCCACCACCACGTTTTAAAGGCTAATCCTCGCATTCCTTCTGACAATAACATGACAGGTCCCACACATCCCTGCCTATACCCTAACCCCGGAGACACTGCCAGAGTGCATTAAGGCGAAGCGGTGCAGCAGCCTGCCAAAAACAGTGTGTCGACAGCCCCCAGCTAGGTCTGAAGAGTGATTGCGAAAAAATTAACATGGCCAGCCATTCGGGCTCTCCATTCTCAATATTCATCTGGCACAATGGATGGGCAGGCTGCGGAGGGTGGGGCCTGGGGGAGCGTTAGGACACTCTGATTCTTGCAAGGGGCCAAATATGACCTTACCCAATAGGGAAAAAAGATATTAAAGCGACAGGGGTGATCAATCAACTTAGATGGGACTCTCCCCGGAATGAAGTCATCACTTGCCTCTGAGTTCAGCAGACATGTGATATTGGCTCGCATCGCAGGCATTCCGGCGGTCAGGGGATCGGACACCAGCTGTGTTTATCTTGCAGAGGTTACAGCCCTACTACGCGACCAAAGGCCCCCCGAACCGCCGCTCGCAAGCCCTCTCTTCTCTCTGAGCCTTCAGAGAAGCATCCCTTCACTGCCTACAAATCGATTTTTATCTGGGCCACCTCCCTTACACCTTGGATGGACCACTCCACAACCAAATGAGAGCCCTTGGAATAAAAACCAAAAATAGCCCCGTAGGCTGGCATCCAGGGCTTGGCCTTAACCTGCCTTGATCCCAGAAGAGAAATACAAAGAAGATCAAAAAAGTTCAAATCTGGGTCACATATATCCTTGGGAAAAGGGGAATGGGGGGGGGAGAAGCTCTTTGATTTAAGAACCAGGAAAATGAGGTTTAAAAGAAGTGATTTGGAAAGGGTTGCTAAAAACACAGCTGTTGGTGCACTCCTATAGCGAAGTCACTCTGCAGCAAGCAAGCAAGCAAGAAGGGGAGAAGCCTGTGTGACATCTATATTAACCTCTGGCTGCTTACAAGTGAGGGCCGTTGCTCCAAGTGCTGGAATGTGGAAGAGCCCCTTCCAAATTTTAACACAAGCCAGGTTACAGCTGCAAATGCCTGCAATCCATGCTCCTTTCCCGAAGCACTCCCTGAAGGAAATTTTTTTAAACTGTAACAGAATCTTTTTCTAATACTCTACAGTGGTAGGGCCTGTTCTTAAGGGGCAAGAGGAGAGATCTTAATGCCAAACACTTGTCAACAAAAAGGACAGCCAGATGGTATAAAGCAAAAACTACACAGCCTTCTCCTGACTCTTCAGCTATATTAACAAAAGCCACTTTTACACACTGAGTCCAGTAATGACCGGTTTCCAAGTTTTTATTTTTATTTTTTTAATTTAGCTTCGAGGAGTAAAACAAATTTGCTTCTTTCCTAACCTGGGCCAGAGAGGAACATGCATCACACGCCCCCTAATGCCAGGCGACTTCTTTTTGGAGATCCCAAAGGAACTGCTGGATTTCTCTAGAGGGGCCGGGGGGCCGGGCGGGGGGTGGGGGGATGGTAGGGGGCTCTGGCGGATTCGGTCTGCAGAACTCACATCGCCTGGGTTCCATTTCAGAGAGGGCAGCCTGTTTTGAAATCCAGAATTAAGTCTACACAGAAGAGTCGGGGGCTTGTTCATCCAAACCAGCTTACAAATCTCGCCATTGAACCCAAGGGGCCCCGGCGGATGAGATGTGGGTCCCCCGCTGTAGCTCAGCTAGCATCACACGGGGCTTCGTGGGACAGGCTGGTCTTTGTCATAAGGTGGGGTCTGAAGTCCTCATTCTCCGCATCTGGTTTTCTCCCACATTCTCCTCTAGCTCCCGCTCTAGTTTAGATCCCACTCAGCCTGGCAGAAAGCTTGAATTCCAAGGAGAAGGACTTAGAGGAACAAAAACCAGTTTGGCTGCAGACGGAGGGAAGAATAAACGCACCAGGTCTGCAAAAGCCTTCAGAATCCGGTCAGAGGTCCCCCAAGCAGGGCAGGACAGCAGCGGTATGCAGTGGAGGGAGGAGGGGGGCATGGAGAAAGTCAGCAGCCCCCCGCGCGGGTTACCAAATAATGATCTGATATGGACGAATGACATTTTCTTATTATTGGATAAAGTGTGAGACTAAATGCACCTTTAGAAAACTTTGTATGTTACAGATCAATTATGATTTGCAGTCCAAGGAAAATCAGTGTGCTTCCTCAGCAAATTTAGCTTCCAGATTAATCTCCTACACATTCCCCTCCACCCCCACTGCCACCCCCAGGCCCCTCCTATGGAGAAATTCCGGAGCCCACGACAGAATGGAAGGGACAGGCGGTTTACTCCTGTGCTGTTGCTGAGCAGAAATGAAAGGCCACCCTTAAAGCATCTGGAGGAGGAGTCTTGCCAAACTGCAGGCCAGGTCTTCACCCAACTAATGACCTCGAGTTTTAGGGACAGCGAGGGAAAGAAAACAAGGTCAGCGCACTCTGTTAAAAGCCACTGCGCCATCTAATTTGGAGTGATGTTCCAGAAAGCAAGACCTGAGAAAGTCAGGACTGTCCCACAAAGCCCAAAGCCAGCCCGACTGATTAAGAGGCTCAGACAAGCCGGTCTTTGTCCTTTCAAGATGAAAGAAATGGGGCTAACGGGTTGAAAGGTGTGTGTACAGGCAGAGGAGAACCACCCAGCTGTGGCCTTCTCAAACAAGTCCTGGCTTGCTCCCACCACCCAGGGGGAGCGAACAGCCCTGCCCCAAGGTTCCCAGAGGCGCCCAGTCAGCAACCTCCTCCTGCTCTGGGGTGGGGGGAAGAAGCCCTGACCACGCTGCTGGTCCATAGAAGCAGGGTGCTTTTCTGCACTGGGTTAGCAGGACCCAGGGCTTACAAATGCCTTTTTAATGACCCCAGCCTGGCTCTGAAGGCCACCAGTACCTGCTGCATTCACGGGGAGTCATGGGTACCCAACAGAACAGAAGATACCATAAATCCCTCACCAGAGAAAGGGCCTGGCCCAGGCTAACCACCGGCTTCAGTATGGCGACAGAGCCCTGCTTTAATTTACATATATATATATATACATAAATTTGGAATTTTTCTTTAGTTTCTGGTTTAGGTCATAAATACACATTGTAAAAAAAATTTTAAAAATCACAGACAAAAGTGCAGACAATGAAAAATCAGAAATCAGACCCCAGGTCCCACTCCTAAGCCCCAGCCCCAGCCCTGCCCCGCCCGCCAGTAAAGTCTATGTCCAGTTCACGGTGTCTTCTTCCAGTGGGAACAGATGATACACAAGCACATACATAACCTCACGGATCTGCACCTTGCTTTTTTCCACCTCATACATCCTGCAGATTGTTCTAAACCGGGACATATGGAGCTGCCTCCTTCTAACTGGCTGCTTAGTATAATTTAAACTTTCTTGAAGTTGTTTTGGCATCTAAACCTCCCACCCCTTGCTCGCTGAAACTCGTTGCACTATTTGATTTGGGGGCTATTATTAAGGGCAGACAATGGCGACCCGGGAACTCGCGGGCCTTATCTGGGGCTGGAAGCTTTGGGGTTGATCCCCGCTTCCCCGCTCCTCCACCCACGCCCCACGCCCCCAGCGGGGGGGGCTTCGGTATCCCGGCGCTGTTGACAGGGCGCCCGTGGGCGTGAGTTTGCTGTCTTGACTCCGTTCGGATTTTCGCAGCAAGTTACACACGTAGAATGAAATCGGCTCAGGAACAGCGCTATCGGGGCGTGTTATCTCGGAAACCAAATATTTGATCATCAGTCCTACGGCGCGCTGCCGGGGGTTAGTTTGAGCAAGTCTGGTGAATGTGCGTGCACGGAGGGAGGAGGAGCCACCGCGCCCCCGCTGTAGCGTCAGCCTCCGGTCCCCGGGGCCCCTGCGGCTCGGGGAGTGAGCTAGGTCCCCCGTCCGCCCCCGGCAGCGTCTGCTCCGAGATCCCGCGCCACTCAATCGCCCAAAGCCGTGGTTTGCGCGCCACACGTGATAAACGCTGGAAATGGATTCCGCCCGCCTGGGACCTATCATTAAATATTTAAAATAGAAAGCTCGCAAAGGCACCGTTTCTTCCCCAGCTCCCGCCGGGAGAGCTGAGAGCCGGGGCGGGGCGGGGGGGGGGGCGGTGCCGGGTCGCAAGGAGAGGGGCCCGCAGACACTGGCGGCGCGCGGCACGCTAAGGCGGGCGCACCGCGAGGGGACAGGTAGGGCTGGCCAGGGCGGGGAAGGGGGCGCGACGCCTGCGATGCCAGGTCCAGACAGGGCTGAGGGGGCCCCGAAAGGGCGGGAAGGCGGCTTCGCCCAGCAGGGCCCTTTAAATCCAGGTAGCAGGGGCCGCGCGGGCCCGGCGCAGCTCACATGACCCAGCCCCGCGCTTTGAACTGAGCCGCGGCCGGCCCGGCGCCTCCAGCCCCAGAGGTGCGGCCGCCGACTTAACCCGGAGGGGGCTTCGGACCAGCCCTTTCCTCCGCCTAACTCCCACAGGCCACATGAGCCCGGTTCGCCCTACCTGGGGTGCGCACAGCTTGGGGTCCCCTGGGGCCGGGAGTAGGAGACCCTCGGCCAGGCACTGTGGTTTTGCAAACGGCCCGGAGTGTAAAGATGGGCGGACTGGATGTAAGAAGTGGCCCCCTCCCAGTCCCAAAGCGCCTCCTGACCTAGACGCTTCCCCCCACCCCAACCCCTCCCTCCTGCCCTCACTCACCGAGGTTGACGAAGCTCATGACCATGTCGGCGTCGGTGAGGAAGTGGCTATCTTGCAGGCTGGCCAGAGGGGGGCCCTGGGTACTGAAGACGGCCTTGTAGGGGTAGGAGAAGCCCTGGCCGTCGGGCCCGCCGCCCTCCTCCACCGCCATGGCATTGTACAGGTCCAGCATGAACATGGGCGCCGAGTTGTGCTTGCCCTGGAGGTGGGGGCGCGGGCGATGCGGCAAGCCCAAGATAGAGAGGATCTCGCGCTGCATCTCCCGCCGCTCCTGGCTGCGGAGGCGCCGGTGGATGAAGCTCGAGTGCACCTCGTTGTCCAGGCTGAAGTCGGCCAGGGCGGAGCGCAGCAGGAGCAGGGGCGCCCAGAGCGCCACGAAGCTGTGCGGCGCCGCGGCGCGCAGCGAGCGCACGTGCATCGCGCCGGCTCTACGCGCGACCCGGGCTCCGGGCACCCGGCACCGGGGGCCCCGCGCCGCCCCAGGTGGCGGAGGGGGGCAGGCGGCCGTCCACGCCGCTCGGTCACTTGCTGCAGACGGGCCCCGCTGCGCCCGCGCCAGACATGGCCCCTCCCCGGCCGGCTGCGCTCTGCCCGGACCCCCGCCCCCTGCTCGGCGCTAGCCCCGGGGGCCCCTCGCCCGGCACTCGCCCGGGCGCACCGCGCGGCTTGGAAACCGGCTGGAGCGAGCGAGCGAGCGAGCGAGCAAGGAGGCGGGCGCGGGTGGGAGGAGCAGCCAGCAAACCTAGGAGCCGGGAGAGCGAGCGCCGGGGAGGCAGCGAGGCGGCGGGCGAGCGAGCGCTCCTTTCTCCCGCTCCGCTCGGGCGGCGGCGACCCACTCTCTTCCGAGCTCCGGCGCGGAGAGCAGGGGCCGCGCGTCGCTCTCCCAGCCGTGCGCGCCCTTGATCGCACGAGAGGCCGCCTCGGGAGCCTCAGACTGGTACGCGCTGGGGCCTGGGAGGAGGAGGAGGAGGACGGGCTTCCAGGGGCCCCTCCCGCGCCCGCGGCCTCCCACCTGCCCTCGGCCCCGCCCTCCCCCCAGCTGCGCCCAATGGGTTCATTCATTCCTTCTAGTGCGCTCTACAAATATTTACCGAGTGCCCACGCGGTGCCCAGCGCCCGGCCGAGCGCCGCGGGGATGCGGAGGGAGGAATCCGAGCCGGCCCTGCCCTCTCGGGACTCGAAGTCGGGACAGGGAGGAGGCCTGAGCGGGACCCGTGCGATTCGTTTCGGGCTGAGGTGGAAGAAGCTGGGGGAGTGCGGAGGCAGCGCAGCAATCGGAGAAGGCTTCCCGGAGGAGGTGACCCCAAGTCCCTCTCGTCCCTCTGCTCCACCACCGCCCCATTTACTCCAGCCAGGCGGACCCCTCCGCGCCTCCCGGAACTTACGGCTGGCTTGCCTTTGCACTTGCCATTCCTTCTGCCTGGAATTCTCTCCCTTCCGTTTAATCCCTCCCACCCCCGTCTGTGCCTAGCTCCGATGGCCAACCCTCCACCTCCCGGTGCCGCTCGGGTGCCACTTCCTCCCGGACCAGCAGAGAGAACGTCGCCTCCCCTCCTCACCCCTGCGCGCATTTGTTTTATTTCCTTCAACTGCCCTCACTGTTTGAGGGGATTCAACCTTGCCTTCTTCCCCTGCTGGGGCTGCCCAGAAGAGGCAAATCCACAAGCTAGGAGTTCCCAGATGATGGGCTAGATGGGGGGGGCACCACAGGACGTTTCGGATAAAAGGTGAAGGGCTGAGTTTGGGAGACAAGGGTTGGCGGGGGCAGTCTGGCTCAGCCTCACATGGGGACAGGAGAAAGCTCCAGGATTGGAAAAGATAAACCCGGTATTCTAGAGTTTTCTGGAGCAGAGAGGGTTCTGCCATGCCGCCCTCTGGGGGCTTTTGGACAAGATGGCAGCCTGAGGGGCCACGTGGGTGGATACGTGAGGCCAGAGGCCAGGCAAGGAGGAGAGAGATGCAAGGTGCAGATCCTAGCCATTCCTATCACTCTCTCCGGCCCTGTTACTGAGGCCCCCGGCTTCCAGATGGAACAGGTCCTGAGCCCCCAGGCCCAGGGCTGGGCCTCTGCCCACCTGTCAGTCGAGGCACTTTGAAAGCCCCCTCCACCTGCCCTTGATCCATGAACTCCTTCCTTCAACAGAAGTTTGCGAAGTCCTTCCTGGGTGGCAGGCAGGGCGGGCTTCGTGGGCGTGCAACCTGCCTAGACGCCCAGGCCTGCACGCTCAGAAGGGCCTCACGCTTGGCTTTCTGTTCTGCTGCTTCGGCATTGCCATTCTTCGGAATCTGTGAACAGAGGGCCCCCGCTTTCCTTTTGCACCGGGCCCTGCAAATTGTGTGGCCCATCCCGGTGCCAAGCACCGTGCTGGGCGGGAGGGTACCGTGGTGAGGCCACCTCCATGACAAAGCTGGCGTTTGGCCCAGGAGACAAAGCAGCAAGCTTCAGTAGGATTTGGGGGCAGGAGGGGTGGCAGTGCTGTCCCCCGATGCTCTCAGGGAAGGAGGTGGTGCTCTCAGCAGCTGGAGCCGGGCAGCACAGGGAACACAGGAGGGTCAGGGAGGAAAGACGCGGATGGGCCTCATGGTGGGGGGAAAGCTAACACAGGGACCTGTGGGGGCAGCCAGAGCAGTGCTGGCCGCTGTGTCCACCGCTGAGGGTGTGACCTACATCATCTTGGCTGGTGATAAAGACAGGGCTAAGTCAACAGGGTGAGGTGGGGGGAGGGGGGAGGGGGGAGATGGGAAGGGGATCTCCTGGAGGAGACGCTCTGAGCTGAATCCTGGAAGGATGAGGAGGGGACAGCTTTCCCAGGGAAAGGCGTCCTAGGCAGAACGACCAGCAGGTGCACAGGCCCTGCAGAACGAGGGACAGATGCCAGGCTTTGTTGCCCCTGAGCTGCCCCGTGCCCCGGGGCTGGCCCTTCAGGGGCAAAATCATTGCAACTGCTGTGCCCACTTCCAACACCAGCTGAGATGAAGGAGGTTACTTTCTTCCCGAAAGCAACGGCCTTCTCTGCTTTTCAATCGACTCTCAAGTCTTTTGGGGGGATTCTGATAGGCATTGGGGGCTGGGGGCGGGGGCGGCAGGGAGTGGTACTACCAATTTACATGTGAAAACAACTGGTTGGTCTGCATCTACCCTGTCCCCCTCAACCGGGAAGGCCCTGAAGCAAGGATTATAGTGTCCCCCCACACACACACTCCCACCCCCATGCATCCCACCTGAGCCCATGGGAGCCTGGCACACGGCAGGTGCTCAGTAAGTACCCATTGAGTGAATAGCAGTAAGCACAGCCAACACCTAAAGAACACCGTTGGCTGAGGACATACTGTGCAGGCGCCAGGCTGAGGTGTCTCCCAGACCCCTCACCCCAAGACCCTTCCTCTGGGATGCCATCTTTTCTCATGCAAGATGAAGAGAAAACATGCTCTCCATATCCAAGACCTGGGCAAGATAAGGTTCTCTCTGAATTCCCACAACCTCATTTAGGCTTATCTTTCCTGTAATCCATGCTGGGGAGGGGGTGTCCCTATTTTCCCTGCTTCCTTCCCCACAGGAGTGCCCAGCACTGCCCCAGGCCCTCAGGGAAGGCTTGCTTGATTACAGAACAAATGAATGAATGAATGCAAACACACAGGCAAGAAACATCTGGCTGGGAATACGTCAGATGCTGCTTTGAGAGCTGAGGACGCCAGCAAACTCTTCGAGAGTGTTTAGAGAAAGTCGGGTGGGAGCTAGCAGCCTGGCCCTGGGAGCCTGTCTGTCTGGTTTCACACCCCAGGCCTGCCACTTGTACTCATGTCTCGGAGATTTAAACTCTCTGAGCCTCAGTTCCCCCATCTGTATAATAGGAGCCTATTAGCGCCCATCTCCTAGGGTCGCTTGTCTCCCAGGGTTGCCAGGAGGATTTGTAAGTGAAATCAATTCATGTCAAGTGCTTTGCAAGGTGCCTGGGGCACAGAGAAAGCATTTGATCAATGTGTGTTACCATCTGGATGAAAAGGAAAATACGTTAACAGGAAAGCCTTCTAAGTTAAAATAACAACACAATTCTTCATGATGGTCTGCTTTTGGGCCGAGCAGAGAAAGGCACATTTATCCTGACTATGAGAGATCCAGAGCAGGGGTGGGGGGTGAGAGCAGGAGAGCAGAGCGGGAGCCCAGTACTAGTGACGAAAGGGCAGTGCTTGCATTCTGATCCCCTCATTGTCCCCCAGCAGCCCTCCCGTGCCATCCAGGGCCCAGAAACCTCCTTGGGGCCTCTCTCAGTTCCCAGCAGCCAGCAGCCAGCAGCCAGCGCCCCAGCCCCCACCCCAGTTGTGGTTCCCCTAGCTGGGCACCCAGCGCTGGACTCCCCGGCCGCCGTAACCGGATCTGCCCTAGTCTGCTCCACACCTGGGGCCAGCTCCGCCTGGCTGAAAGACAGCCTGGAAACGTGAGGGGTATCATTGTGTCTGGCCAGCCCAGCCGAGTGTCCACACCCCGCGCTCGCCGGCCTCCCAGCACCGGGCAAGGAGTTTTCATTTCATACATCATCAGTCACATCTTGCCGAAGCGATTTTGACCAAGTCAGCATGTGTCTCGAAGGCAATAAAAAAGAACGGAATCCTGCTGACGCTCACATTCAGCAGGAGGTAGGGAGCTCATCTTCACTGTGGTACCATCTGCCCTGGAGGAAGTTCAGCAGGCCGAGGGGCTCCCCGGGGGCACCCTCCCCAGCCAAGGCAGTCTGGGAGCTGTTCCCCCTGTCCACCCACCTGGCCAAGGCCTGATGACCTGGGCCTCAGACACCAGCAGGGAATAGGAGGCCAAGGGCCTCCTCATGCACAGGCTTTAAACTCCTCGAGTGCAAATCCTGTGTGTGTCCACTTACCCTGGAGAGGAAATTATTTTAGCACATCTGTAATGAAATGTTGCTTTCCATGCCAATCTTTCATTGCACTGGAGATACAGACTCAAACTTGCTTACTCTGGGGCTTTCTTTGCACAATTTTTTAAACAGAGGGGTAAAATGCTGAACAGCTTCTATCGGTCTTAAGTACATTCGGCAGTAGCCACAGTTGCAAATGGAAAACACAGACACGCACACACACTCCAGAGAAAGCTGATCTCTGGATCTCCCAAACAGCTAGGAGGAAGCTTCAGTTTTGTTTATTACTTGCATGGCTGTTATTTCTTCCTCAGTTGGAGGAGCTGCTGTTGAGCATTTACTATTCCCAGTTCAGCTTCGGAAGGAGCCCTTTCCTGCTTCCCAGACGTGAATAAGAGCAGCTGACGGGTTTGAAGCCAGGCACCTGCTATGCCCTACACTGCCTAAGCCCGCGTCACCCTCCAACGTGCAGGGGGCTGTTCTACTTCTCAGGCCGCAAAGTAAACCGAGATTCTGACAGCGACTTGCCCAATGTGATGGAGCCATTATCCGGAGCTACACTTGTCCACGCAGCCCAGGCTCTTAAACTTTACCTGGTGGTTTAGTGATCTGGGAGCAGATCGTTTTTCCCCCTTTGGTCCAAAAGCAACACTTCCCCATCCTGGTTGTGCACACGAATTCCCAGGGAGCTGTCAAGTAAAGGAGACCCCGCACGAGACAGACACAACATCAGGAGGCAGAGGACACAGGGCCCAGATATAACAGGGAGGGCTGGGGAGAGGGTGACCCGAAAACCACATTTCCATGGGGGCTGGGGGATGCCATCCAGGACTTAGATTCTAGGGGTGCCTGAGTGGCTCAGTCAGTTAAGTGTCCGATCCTTATAGACTCTTGATTTCAGCTCAGGTCATGATCTCAGGGTCGTGAGACGGAGCCCCTCGTCAGGCTCTGTGCTGGGCATCAAGCCTGCTTGGGATTCTCTCTCCCTCTCCCTCTGCTCCACCCCCACCCCCCCATCTAAAGAAAACAAACAAATAAACAAACACATTCTAAAAAAAGGAATTTTAGTCTAAGGTTACCACCTAGTTCTAATTTTTAAGAGAAGCCGAAAATCTGTTTGTGTCTGACAACTCTCCATGTGCATTGGCAACTAACTGAATTTGTTTAACGGTTAGACCAAAGAAAACCCATCTACCAGTCAGATTCTGGACTCCAGTGTGCCTCTGGCCTTATAAAGGGCTCTGCTGGGTTTGGAGGGTGTATCGGCCTCCCCACCCCCCAAACCGAAGGACCCTCAAGGTCTGTGCATTTCAAAGCAGCTCCATTTTATACACTATTTGTGGAACATTCAGTGAGCGAGAGAGGTGGGAAAGACCTACCACCCTCCCCACCAGACCCTAACCTTCTCCAGAGTCCCTGTCCCACTGACAGTCTCTGTCCCACCGACTCCTGCTGTTTGGCCCTGGTAACTGATCTTTCCATAAACTCACCCTCCCCCCCAGCTCAGAAAATTCACCCACAAACATCAACATCCAGAATTCTTTCTTGAGGAGGTAGGGTCTTCATTGTCGTTGCTTCCAAGTGTCTCCTACCTCCACGCTGCACCTGGGACTTTGTGCCCGGGGACTGTCCCATCTTGGGAAGCAGAGCCTGCCCCCCGGCCAGGAGCTGCACAGCCCAGAGATGCGCTGTCCCAGCCTGCTTTGCAACCAGAGCATGTGACCAAGTCCCAGCCCGTCAGACGCAGTTAGTCTGTGCCTGAACCACTCTGCAAAGCCATTTGGATCCATGTTCCCAACTGCAGAGCCCCCCAACCTGGTTCTCTGGCCTTTCTGAAAGTTCTGTGAGCCCCCCAAGATCCTCTGGTGAACACCTTTCCTGTAGCAGTCAGCCCCAGATGGTTTCTGTTGCCTGCAGCTATGAACCCTGCAGGATGCAGCATCAGGGAGCTTGGAAGGGGCCATGGAGATCATGTCCATCCAAAGTTTACAGACCTTCCCCTTTTTTCAGCAGCTGAAACTTTTGATCAAGGAAGCTTTTCACAGACGCTCAACGTAGAAAACAGAGCTTCTGTGGTTAAACCAAGCAAGAAAGGGAGCTAGAGTTGCTACATTTAACAAATAAAAATGTAGGATGCCCAGTTAGATCTGAATTTCAGATAAACAATGAATAATTTTTAGTCTAAGTATGTCCCATACTTTATTTGAGACACACTTATGCTACAAATTTATCTCTTTGTTCTCTGAAAAGGATGTTTGATAGGTTAAGCCACGATGTACTGGGTTTCAGTCATTTATAGCCAAAATCCTACAAATGTGTGGTTCATGTCCTTCAGCTTGAAGACAGAGAAATTGAGACCCAGAGAAACACTGTGGGGCCCAAAGTCTCCCAGTGAGTCAGGGCAGAGCTGTCATTCAAATTCGGGCTCCTGGCTCCCAGGGTCCTAGAAGCTCTTCACTCCCCCGCATCATGCATCTCTCCATCTCTGCTCCTTCCTTCTCTTACTGTTCCTTCTTACTCTCTTACTTCTCTACTCTTACCTCCTCACTGTGTTCCTGCCCATTTAAAAGAAAAAAATTCTTCCTTCTACTTTGCAGTTTATCTTTATTGCCTCCCCCCTTGGTAAACCCTCACTGCAAAATAGGTTTAGTCCTGAATCGCGTAAAAAGATAATTTGGGAAAATGAACAGATTTGACCTCACCTTACATATGATGCAAAGAATAATGAGGGTCAGCACTGATGAATGACACAGCTATCTGGTGCTGGGCACATTGTAGATTATCTCAAATCTTCTAACAGCTCTGAAATTAGATGCTCTGTCTCCCATTTCACAGATGAAGATATCAAAGCACAGAAGTCAAAGAGCTTGGCCAGGACAAAAGGCAATGCCAGCATTCACACCCTGGGCAACCTGCTTCTGACTCCCTTGTTTCTTCCAGCCACACCTCTCCATAAAGCCAGCCACAACTTTTATTTCCATGGCTCACACGGTGACAGACCACTGAGTAAGGTTGCCAGATTTAGCAAATCAAAATATAGGACACCCAGCTAAATTTGAATTTCCGATAAACAGTGACTAATTTTTAAATATAAGTAGGTCCCAAATTGTGTGGGACATGCTTATGCATACTCACCACCCCCTGACATATATAGTTACGTGTCTATTGGTTTCTTGTCTCTCCCCCACAGGAAAGTGGGCAAGGATTTTGGTCTGACTCGTTCACTGCCCTAAACAGAGCCCAGAAAGGGTCTTGCATGTAGTAGATGCTCAAAAAATATTTGCCAAGTGAGTGAATGACCTCCCTGAGAGCACATCTTGGTTTCTGTCTGGAACATCGCCCGAGTCAGAATCAGGAGCTGGGACTGTCACTGATAACCCGCCACTGAGGCACTGAGTGATAGTGGGCATGCGCCTGAGGGGCTCATCATAGAGCCCAGTGTCACCAGGGAGATCAGGTGACAAAATGGTCTTGACAGATGGATCTAGACGGGAACGGCCATGTGTTCAGGTGTTCAGGCATGGCCAGGGAGAGGCTGAGAACAACAGCTGGGAAGGCTTCTCTGAAAGGTGATGTCGGGGAGCCAGGCATGTGATGCACAGGGAAAGGGTGCTCCCGGTAGGAGCAACTGTAAATGCAAAGACCCCGAGGTGACTCCCAAGAGCATCTGGGCTCCCTGACTTCAGGAACACCTTCTAACTCCAGCTTTTCCTGGGGCCCGATGGTTCCCTGTGCCCAGATCCCCAGACACCACCACATTCTAGAGGTGGCTTGCGTGGGTGCTTAATTCTTACAGCCAAAAGAAGTCAGCCCAAACCCCTAGCCTGGGCCCCTGTCCTGCAGCAGCGTCCAGACATGGGCATTGCTGCGTGCTCCTCCGCGGGTGGGCTGAAGCTCAGCATCCTCATCGGCCAGACCCGTCCCTGGCTGGCCGCCTCCGAAGAGCGCACTCCCAGGAAGCTATCTGCAGTTGCAAAACCAGGAAGCATGATGTTCCCAGACATCAAAGAGGTTGCAAAGATTGCAGTCACCTCAAACCCAGACCTCTTCCTGCAGCTGCTGTTTAGATACCAAGTCCGAGGATTTTTCTTCAGGGCTCCCATGAATGGGAGAAGCTGCCACCCCCACCCCCACCTCCCGGCTGTAATCTGTCCCATGTCCCTCCATGTCTCTGGCACGATGGCCCTGATTTTGTTTTTATGGGGTAATATTCTTTGATTCCCAAATGCCTTGTGGGAACTTGCTAGAGGTTGGGGGTAGGAACCAGAGAAACAAAAGGATGATTTACAGAGCTTCAAAAGCTTCATTATAACCAGAAAATTTAATTACAGACATTTGGTTGTTTCGTTTCCATTTTTGAAGGAGGAAAAAAAAATCAGTTGAATATGGCCACACTGAGTCCCTCTTAGAGGTTAGTTCAAGGCATCTGTGACTTCTGCAATCCTTGTTGGCATCCAGCGATAAACAGGCTGAGAAGATAAAGCCATCCTGTGTTTAAAAAGGGGGTCTGTCTCTGAGGCAGAAATTTTATAGATAAAACAACGGAATGTGACTCACAGAGGTCATCTAGTGAAAATGGCCCTGTGTGGACACAGATCTCCTCACACAGGAGCTGAACCCTAAAACAGACAGGAAGCTTGCGGGGCAGGAGGAGCTAGATCATTCTCTGCATATGGCTTTCGAGGAGCCACCTCCAAGCTCCATTTTCCAGATGAGTTTGATGTTGTGAATATCCCCTCCCCGCCGCTGCCATCTCCCCGCCTGCACCGCCTTTCCTCTCTCTGTCCATTCATCAAACGTGCGCACGCAGTGCATGGAAAAAGGACTTCCTGGTCGGGTCAGTTTAAGAAATGATGAGCTGGAGAAAGACAAACAGGTTTCTTCACTTCCGAGCTTCTCAGTCTGTAATTAGAGTACAGTGTTTCCCTGAGCTGTTTAAGTCAGGAGTGTATCCAGTGCCAGGGATAGGAGCGCAAGCCGAGGTGGTGCCTCTCAGAGGGAGAGGTCCCGTCCAGGCAGCGCTGGGTCCCGGGGGCACACAGGGCAACCTCTTCTTTGTGGCTCTCTTCTCTCCATCTCTCTAGCTCTTTTGATTCGGCATCTGTCTGAATGTTGCCTTCATTATTTCCCACCACGGACTGGCGTCCTCTGCACGGCAGGGGGACTCAGCCCCTGATTATTCCAGATGGACAGTGCTGGCTGGTGACCCTGGTGGAGAGGGAGAGCTTCTTGCTTCCAAAAAAAAAAAAAAAAAGACATCCAGGTCTTGGGCCAGGAAATGGAGCACCTGAATTTCCCGGTCTAGGTCACCTGCCCACCCCAGAGTCAGGATGGAGGTCCAGGCACTGGGTCAGCCCCACCAGAGACGTATGCCATGGGGCAGAACCAAGAACGCCAGTGTTTAATTCAGTCTAGGTCTGAGCATCAGGGGGGCAATGGTGTAAGCCCCAGTCCAAGTCTGAAGGCCCAAGAGTCAGCAGGGTAGGTGTCCAAAGGCAGGAGGAGACGGATGTCCCAGCTCAGCCAGAGACAGCGAATTGGCCCTTCCTCCACATTTTCAACGTGTTCGGACCCTCAGTGGATTGGATGACGCCCATCCACATGGACGAGGACGGGCTTCTTTACTCCGTCTACCAATTCAAATGCTAATCCCTTCCAGAAACACCCTTACAGACACACCCAGAAATAACATTCTACCAGCCATCTGGGCATCCCTTAGCCCAGGCAAAGTGACACCTAAAATTAACCAACACAGGGGGTAAGAAGGCTCCATCCCAAACTTCTACAGGCACGTGGTGGGTGAGTTTCGGAACCACTACCCAGGGGCGGGAGGATGAGTCCGAGGTCATCCGTGTCCTGGGGGGCAGGAGAACCACAGTCATGACAGTTTGAACACTATCTACCGTGAAGAAGAGCGCGGAGGCACTGCTCTTCCTACTCCTTGACAGCTTCCCAAACGTTCGCTGGACTGGAGGGGTCAAGAGTCACTCACATCGCTTTCATGCCAGAACATGTCACCTGACCCCCGACCTACCCACTCAGGATGCCCGGGAGGGTCAGAGACGGCACGTCTGACTTTACCAACCCTGAATAATGACCACTTCGTAAGACTTCATCACGTGCCCAGCACTGGACGGGTGTTTGAGTTGGTAGGATTGCGCTAGGCTGTGTGTAACAGAAACCTGCCCATAACGGCTTAGCCAAAAAGGACATGTGGGTTTCGAACATAGGAAGGGTCTAGGTAGGAAGTCCAAGGCTGATGCCGCTTCCCTGTAAGGACCTTCCTCCTCCTGAGCGCCCTACTGTCCTTAGCTTGTGGTTTCCACCCTCGGGGTCACACGTTGCCCCGCTCCGGGCATCCCGTGAGTCTTCCAGAATGATGAAGGGAAGGAAGAGGGAGGACAAGGGAATGACACATCTCATCAGCCAGCACGGGGTCACACAGGCACGCTTAGCTGCAACAGAGGCTAACCCGTGAGTATTTTTGGCTGGCACCATGTTGTTTTGGTAGAAAGGAAGGGGGAGAGAATGGGTCAGCAACCAGCAGCATCTGCCCCACACGCCACCAGCCTGACTTGGTTCGCCCTCCTGACATTTTCTTGAGGTAGCGACTGTTTGCATCTAGGCGAGGAACTAGATCAGGGGTCTGCAGACTATGGCCCGTGTGCTGCATCCGGTCGCCTATTTTAGTTAAAGTTTTATTAACACAGCTACGGCCAAATGTTTACATCTTATCTAAGCCTGCTTTCATGTTTAACGGCAGAATTAAGTAGCTGTGACGGAGACTGTACATGCTGCAGAGTGGGAAATACTTACGATCTGATTCTTTACAGAAAACGTTGATGGACCCCTGCAAGAAACCCTGGTTACTCAAAGTGTGGGTGGGGGACCAGCAGCATTGGGAATACCAGGAACAGAATCTCGGGCCGGTGGAGACTAGAACCTGTGCTTACTCACTGTGTGAGCCTGCACGTTCCCGAGTCCCCATTTTCTCACCTGTAAAATGGACACAATCATCCCTCTCATCTCTCTCCCTCATGTCGCCTGGAGGAATCAGAGAGGCAGTCCATGGAAGTGCCTGGCGGATGATAATTACTTGAGAAATGGTAACAAGTTGCTGATGTTGGTCTTCATGTCTCTCTCGCTTTTTTATTTTTTATTTTTTTATTGTTTTTTTTTAATTTTTTTATTCTTATATTATCCCCATACATTGCATCATTAGTTTTAGATGTAGTGTTCCATGATTCTCTCGCTTTTTTTTAAAGGTCACTCTCATAATCCATACTCTCAGGAATTCCCTGGGGGATAAAGAAAGACAGGCTCCTGCAGGCTCCTGGTTGCTGGGCACCGGGAGGGAAACAGCCATGACACCCATCTGGTACCGAATTCTCTCTGGGGCTTTTATTCGACATCGCACAGGAATGTTTTGGTCCAACTGTTGCCCTCTAGCTCTCTGGCTAGTTCTTGCGTGTTTGCACAGGAGGGTCCTCCTCAGGCCTCAGCGGTCACGTTTTTCCCCAAGTTGAGTCCCAAACAGTAAGGTTGGTTCCTTTGACTCCTTTTGTTTCGATGTGCTCACGAGCCTGCATGAAAATGGTTGTGAGCTGCATCAGGCCCTGCATAGCAAGAAAAGCCGACAGCCAGATGGGCTCACCCTTCTGGAAATGTGGAGGAAGAGTCAACAGGTCAAACGAGATGAGATTCTGAACCTAGTCATTCTTAGAAATTTCATCTTTGCCAATACATAAAATAATAGAGTTAAAAACTAATTTTAAAAACCCAAAAATTAAAAAAAAAATGTTTTTAAAGTCTCTTTTAGGTGGTCCATTCCGAAGAATAGGTGGCATTGAACTTTGATAACCCTGAAAGCTGGCCACTAAAGTTCGCATCCCCCCACGACGCACAAAAAGTTCCACTTTGGGGCAATTCTCCCTGTTTCCGGAAGATTCTGGAGGTTTACCACAAAGGCCCCTGCCTGTTTGGAGCTTCTCAGCAGCAGAAAATTACTAACCACAAAAGCTTTCAGGACAGGCATTTAAAATCAACCCAAAGACACTCTTCTTTCACGGGCTTCTGCCTCCAGACAATTTTTCACAGTCCAATCCCACACCGTTCCTCGCAGACAGGATCACCATCCAAACCAAGGATTCTTTTAAGAATTCTGTATGCATTAATATGATCACCTTGAACTTGTGCAGGACGAAGAGCTCCAGTTAGCAGGGGGCTTTCGAAGGCTTTTAATAGGAAACATTTGTGCCAAATATAAAGGCTTCTCCTTGTGTTTTGCTTTAGCTGTAAATTATCTCCTCCAAGGATCCATCCAGAAATCTCTGCAGAGGGTGAACTCTGCAGCATGGCTGGATCCAGATTTGTTGCTTGGTGCAGATAGATTTTCAGCTGCTGCATCCAAACCGCAACTGGGGGGACAATAAGAACAGAACTCCTTTTGTTCTGATTAAACTGTTTTTAATGGTCCCTTCTAGTCTGGGCCTTAGTGGACGTCTCAACAAGGCCCCTCATTGAGACGCCCTTGAAAGAGGCAAGTGGAGCAGAGCACAAGGGAGCCCTCGGGAGGGGCTGGACGCCCTTTGCTCAGCCTTGGTGGTCCTGCCACAAAGGAAAACGGGGCTATTTTATGTGTTGTCTAAGATGGAAAAGGGGAGGGGTGGCAAGAGAAGGACACGCCCACAAATTTCCATAATTAGTGCTTGCAAAGTGTTAGGGTTCACACACACACACACACACACACGGTGACATCAAAAGTCATCCTGGAGGGACAGGGGTTCCCAAAAGCTGAAACCCCAGAAGCTGGTGGAGCAAATCCACTAAATGGAATAGCACGTGCTCCCCTGGGCTGAGAACTCGGGCTGTATTAAGAGAGCCACGTTTCTGACCACTTTGCTTTTCATCGGGAGGCCTGCGGAGTCCCTTTGGTTCATGCAGGATCCAGAATACAGAAGAGAAGAAATACACCAACCGCTCCCACGGCACAAGATGTGTCCCACGCAACACCTCTGTCAAAACCCAAGGTCCACACTGTCCATCCTCTGAGGGTCTCCCAGGTGGCACCTGCAGGATATGGTCTAGGTAAGAACAGGGACCAAAGAGAGGAGGCAAAGAAAGCTGTGATTTATCCCTCGGAGAAAGTTTCCCCACTTTGAACGGTACACGTGCAGGCGAGATTTTAAATGTGTTTACGTGCTCTTTTCTTTCCTAAAGACCACACTTTGGTTCCCCACGTTAGTGATCAGTGATTCTCAGCCAGGTAGAGTTCTGCCCACCCCACACCCAGGGGTCATGTGTTAATGTCTGGGGACATTTTTAGTTTTCACAGCTTGGGGAGAGTAATACCGGCATCCAGTAGGTGGAGGCCAGGGATGCTAATCAATATCCTACCTTGTCCAGGACAGTTTCCCATGACGGAGACAGATCCGAACTGAATGTCCATAATGCCGAAGCTGAGAAACCCAGGGCTAGAAGAAAGTGACCCAGACCCCAGTCAAGCCCCCACCCCTGTCACCAAGGTTGGAAGGATCCAGATCCTCATTTAGTTGAAGGTTAGGAAAGATCGAATTGCTTTCTGCCCGGTGGAGGCACAATTTCTCCCAAATGCGTTAGAACAACAACAGGGACTATAGCTCTTTGAAGCAAGGGCTTGGAGGTTAGTCTTTATTTGGCACTAAATCATCTTAAATTGCATGGGGAGATGGACTACAATTCAAGTTATATTACTAATCAATCTTTCAGTGGAATAAATCATGTGGAATGATATTCTATTAAATCTGTAAGTAATTAAAGGTCATGCGGACTTCACGGGGAAAATTCCGGACTTTCATCAAGTTTCCCTCATGCTCACCACCCCCCTCAAAAAAAAAAAAAAAAAAAAACACCTGCTTCTATCACAGGGGACTGTATGGAGGTAGAACATGCTTATTATTTGACATAGTGATTTATTAATCACGCCTATTTTTCCACAGGAAGTAATGGGAAGGGGCTAATACCAGAGAACTTTGAACAGAGAACTGGATGCAACTTAGGGTCCCCATCGCAGGGTTTGCATCTTGGCTTTGCCAGCTGTGAACTTGGGCAACCTACCTCCTCCCACCAAACCTTGGGTTGTCTCATCTGTAAAAGGGGGAAAAAATAGTTCCTTCCTGGGTGCCTGGGTGGCTCAGATGGTTAAGCATCTGCCTTTGGCTCAGGTCATGATCCCAGACTCCTGGGATCGAGTCCCGCATCGGGCTCCCTGCTCAGCAGGGAGCCTGCTTCTCCCTCTGCCTCTCTCTCTCTCTCTCTCTCTCTCTCTGTCTCTTATGATTAAATAAATAAAATCTTTAAAAAAAAACAGTTCCTTCCTTGTAGGGTTTCACCAAGATGGAATGAGATCATGGATTATAAATGCTCAGCACCCTCCCTGGACCCAGGAGGCGTTGGCTATCTTTTTCCCTCTGCAAGAAGCCTGGAGTAGCGAGGTCCCCCTGCCGCGTGTTCTTGGGGCACCCTGCTTCTCTGTACCCACGTAATTATATGGGCTCTCAGGACATTTGTGATTGGAGTCTGCCCTTCCCTCGAGGATGGGGGCTCCCTGGGCACACAGCAGGCTGCAGCGTCTGGCACAGGCACACAGTAAGAGCTCAATAAATGCTTGTGAGATGAATGAATGATGAAGAGAGTATTTGACCAATGTCAAGAGCCTAGATTTCTAGTCCTTTATCCACAACGCAGTAGCAGTGGACCTGGAGTAAGAAAAACAACAGCCTCCTCTTTTCTCCTGCACGTCTGGGCCATCAGCAGGTCCTTTTGCTTCCACCGTCAAGCTAGATTCAGATTCTACCCACATGTCCCACCTGCAGCCGGATCCAGGCCACCACCACCTCTGCTTGGACCGTGGCTGTGGCCTCCCCCTGGCCTCCCCCAGAGCCTCGCAGTCCACAGCTACCCTACCTTCCAGCTGCCTTTACCACACTCGCTCTATTCCAGATGTTCCAACCACCCAGCCTCCTCCTCAAATGTCACCAGCCAGACCACCCTATCAGAATAGTCCCTTCTGCTCTGCAGCACCACACATTAAGATCACTGTCCCCAAGCTGGGCACTCTCAAAATCCATTTTAGTCAAGTTCTCCAGGAAGCAGGCGATACTGATCTACAAACTGAGACTCCTTCACAACTACATCCCCTGGTTTCAATATTTTCTTTGTTTTTCCCTGCTCTCACATGGACTGCCTTCTTGGTGACCAGCGGTTTCGGGGTGCTATTTTTCCCTTTATGGGTACTTTTGAAGCTAATGGCCAACCTCTGACTGCCTGAAATCTGAGCTTTGTCTAGCGTCAAGGTACAACCCAGCATTCTCTTTTAACTTCATTTTTCCTATTACAGATAACAATAACCAAGGAATGACATATTTTGCTTTTTTTCTTATTAGTTTGCCTTTCCTTATGTATCCTGTGATCCAACTCTCCCAAAGTTGGATCCAACTCTGAATTCTGTTTCCTAACCTGTATCTTTAGTAACTGATTACGGTACAGCTGCTGCTTTGTATGGTGGATGACCATGCGGCCATCATCCCCTGCCTTCCACGTTCTCTTTTCAAATCACATGTTCTCATGAAACAGGGTGAAGCTAACAAATCCCACTTCTGACACCAACTGTGATCTATTTCTCCTCCAAATGTGTGTTTCTTCCTACCCCAACCACTACTCCAGTTCTCTGGACACCAACTGGATGTCCTGCAATTCAGTTCAACTCTGACATTACCTAGAGTTAGCATAGACCCCACAGGTTAAGGGTTTGGTCCCAAAGGACTATGTCAACATCAGGTGCCAAGTCCTGGGACTCCCATACTTCTGACCGACCAGTTATAAACTGGGGGGCGGAGGCATGACATCCCTCCACAGGTTTAGTAATTTGCTATAATCACTTACAGAACTCAAGGAAATACTACTTATATTTACTAGTATATTATAAAGGATATTATAAAGAATACAAATGATCAGCCAGATGAAGAGGTATATAGCAGTGGAAGCATCCCAAACCCAGGAGCTTCTGTTCTTGTGGAATTGGGGTGCATAATGTTTGCACACATGGAAGTGTTCACCAACCCAAGAAGCTCCCTTCGTCATTTAGGGTTTTGTATGGGGGTTTCATCACATAGGTATGACCAATTTTAATTATTAACTCAGTCTCTTACCCCTCTCTCCACCACTCGGATTGGGGGATGGGGCTGAAAGTTCCAAGTTTCTAAACAAGATTTGGTCTTTCTGGTGACCAGGCCCCATCATGAAGCTATTTAGGGATCTGCCAGGAGTTGCCTCATTAGAACAAAAGACGTTCCTCTCACTCATTAAAATCCAAAGGATTTAGGAGCTCTGTATCAGGAACCAGAGCTAAAGACCAAATATTAAAACAAAAGATGCTCCTGTCACCCCTGTTACTCAGGAAATCCAAAAGGATTTAAGATCTCTGTGCCAGGAACTGGGGATGAAGACCAAATATGTATTTTCCATTATAGCACAGCCTCCCCTCACTCACCTCTTATCTCACTCACACTCACCTCCTATCTTCACGTTACTACCATTATCTATAATATTTTTTATCCATCTGCTATGTGTTGTCTTTCTGTCTTCATGGGACTGGCAAGTTTATCTTCCTTATCACTGTATTCCTAATGCCTAGAATAGTGCCTGGCCCATTTAAAAAAATCTCAACTAATATTTCTTGAATGAATGAACAGATTGATTTAAAATGATTGATGAGTGGTGAAGAGCTTGGGTTCTAAATTCAGACTGCCTGGGTTCGCATCCTGGCCACTATCCATCCTAGGTGAATGTCCTGGGGTATGTGATTTTGGCCATATGAGCCTCAGTTTCCTTATCCAGGAAACAAAGAACAGCTATATCCATCCTTGGGGTTGTTGCAAGGATAAAGTGATGTCCATGTGATGTGCCAACTTAGCCCAGTGCTTGCACCTCACAGACGTTGAGTGACTACTTGTAGGATGAGCTCACCCCCTGCATTAGTACAATGTGTACCCACTCAAAACACCCTCACACTCTTCCCTTTTAACTGGTTCAGGTACAGCCATATGGAATTACCGATGTTTGGCCATTTTCGACCTACAAAAACAGCAGTTTCATAGGGTTTGGTCTAAATAGGTAGGCAGAACCACTATTACTGATCCTGTTTTGCACATAAGTAAAATCACAGTCAGGCAAAAGCCAGGAACCTTTCCCCAGACCACACAACTGGGAAACACTGGAACCAGTCTGAGTCCAGAACTTCTGCTCAGTGTTCTAGCTGGGACCCCTCCAGTCTTTAGAAGCTGGTACATGATGCCAAGAGAACTTCAGGATCCCTTTGTCCTCCCCTGGTTGCAGGAAGGAGGTGCCATTTAGGAGTGGGGGCAACAGGGGGAGGGCCGTGGCAGGAACCACTTTCCAGCTGAGCAGGAAATGAGCTCATTCTGTGATAAGAAGAGTTGTTCCTACCCAGCCCGTAGAAGAGCCCCATCCCTTGAGAGTTTCACCAGCTCTCCTTCCTCCCCTCCCCCTTCCTCCTCCCTCCTTCCTTCCTCCCTTCCTTCCTTCCTTCCCTCCCTCCCTCCCTCCCTCCTTCCTTCTTCCTTCCTTCTCTCTTCTTTCTTCATTTTTTAATTAAACAATGACAGGATTCCTTTCTAGTGGTTTCATAGGCGTGAAATCTCTTAGCAACCTTAATTATTTTCAACTTAATAACTTCCTGGGATGGGGGGGAGCGGCCGAGCCCCCAGTGGGTGAAATGCCTTGCTGGTTAAGCTGCTCAGAAGCAGGCTCTGGAGCAAATGAAGCGTTTGACCAAATACTTCTCATATTTTCCCTCTCCCTGGTAAGCGCTTTTGTTTGGAGTGAACCTTTTTTTCTCCCCCTGATAAACATGAGTGACTACAGTTGACTGCAATTTTTTCAGCTGGCTATAGCTTCAAAGGTTTGCGGGTTTTGAATTCCAGGCTTTTAAATTAAGTTTTTTTTTTTTTCTTTCTCAGACACACCTATAGCAGATAGTAGAAATATGAACTTGATCTTCAAATAAAAGAGAGAAAGGGAGGTGTGCTGTTGGCAGCAGTTTTCAGTGTGGTCAGGTCGGCGTGGACAGTTTCCAGTGGTGGAAACCCCATAGATCATTGCAACCCCGAGCAATGACAAGGGGACCTGCGTTGCCAGACCCCAGCCCACTGGGGCCAGATAAGCACAGGAAACAAGTACCGAGCCCTGACCGTGAACGCTTGGTGGAGATATAAAGTCACTGAGCCTCAAACCGCCCTAGGAGGTGGGTGCCAGGATCACTGAGGGAGAAGCTGAGGCACAGAGAGGTTAAGCAACTGATCCCGGGTCACACAGCTCCATAATGAAGCTGAACCCAAACATGATTTGCCTCCAATGCCACCTGCCTCCCCAAAGTTACTCCTTGTACCAAAGGACAAGCACTCGATGAGCAAGCACCTATAAATCAAGACTAATAAAATACCTACTTTGAAGTGCTACCATGGTGATTGAATGAGATAAAGGGCATGAGAGATTCTGGTACGTGATTCCTTAAGAAACATTCACCCATTTCCTGCCTCTCCCAGCTGGCAAGACACATTTGTGAATACCAAAGACAAAGATTCAGACAGATTAGGGTTCAATTTGAGCACTCATCACTTAGTGGCCATGTGATCTTGGGTGAGTCACTTAACCCTTGCTGGGCCTCAACCTTCCTCACCTGGAAAATGGAGCTAAAGATAGTGCGTACCGCAAAGGTAGGTGAGGGTACAGGGAGAAAGACGCGGGAGCACTGCATGAACGTCATCTGTGGGTTTAGAAGACTGTAACGAGCTGGTGACCTGCAGAGCGTGGCTTATCCTGGAGAGCACTGGTGTCTCTGGGGAGGCGGGAATTCTGTGATGCAGACTGAAAGGAGCCCCAGAGTGACTTTCCCAGCATTTGCTTTGTGTCACGGGCTGTGCTAAGCTCCGCCCAGGAACCAACCCTGGAATTTTCCTCTAATTCTCACGTCACCCTCGCAAAGACCCCAGGGAACTAGGTCCAGGGATGAGCAGACAAGGAAACTGAGGCTCGAAGAGCAGTCACTTCCTCAAGGTCATATACGCAGGGGCGTGGCAGGATGAGACTCTCAACCCGGCCCCTTCCCAGCCCCAGCTCCCCATCACTCTGCTGTGGTCCTGATCTGCCACATTTCCACTCATCAAATGTTCAGTGTCCACTATTCTACGTTGGCTGCCGAGCAACCTAAGACCCTGTTCGGGCAGCACCATCGCGACATCCTTAGCTGGTTAGAAACGATTCGAGAAGACGACGACTTCGGGGAAACCGCAGGGATGCTCTCATGGCTAGTCCCTAACCGTACGGGGTCAGGGTTCCTAAAAAAAACCCAAATCCCACAAAGCAGCCAGGCTGCAACCTGTACAAATACGTCCCCACCCGCCACCCCCAGCAGGAAGAAGCAAATCCCCAAATTCTTTCAGCCCCCCAAGCGTGCTGGTCTGGTGGGATCTTCCCACGTCCTCGGGGGTGTCCAGAGACCAGGCAAGTCTTTGCCATGTGTATGAATCATTTTAATAGGGTGTCTTAACAGAAACATTTATCACCTTCTGTGCAACAAGACTTTTCTTTTTTGTTTGATTTAAATGGTTAAGTAGGTAATAAATGCCTATCAGCTTCCCCACTGTAGGCTGGTAATCCCTCCAAACCGTCAATCATCCCAAAGATTATTATGGTCCTGATAAATTAACACTTGGAGGCAATTGGTAAGCCAGGGCTTTGGGGCTGTCTGTCCCACAGGAGCAAGGAAGAAAAAGCTGGGTTTTCTATGAGACATTAATCCGCGGACCAGTGAGGGTCTTACTAGAGGAGGCCCCCACTTCTGCCCATCGAGGCTGCAATGCCAACCCAGATGGTTGTTTCTCCCCCTGAAAGCCCCCACCCCCTTCTGTCTGGTACAAAATGCCCTACTATGTGCCGGGCACTTTGCTAGGCCTGGGGCAACTGAAGAGAAGGAATCAGATGACACGTCCTCACAGAGCAAACCCGAAGGCGGCTGGGAGGTGGGCAGGGATGCCCAGTGTCCCGACGCACTGCTTGGCCGCCCTGAGGCTTCACCAGGATGGAACTGGGCAGTGACTGGCTCAGCTGTGCTCCTTGGGGAGCTGAGGTTCATCTGAGAGGCTGGGCTTGCTCTGAGCCATGGCACCCCCTTCTCTGTGGGGTGTGGGAGGGGCTTGCATTCATTTCCTCGGGCTACTCTAGCAAAGGACCAACAGGTTAGATGGCTTAACATGACAGGAATTTATTATCTCACAGTGCTGGGGCTGGAAGTCTAAAATTGAGGTGTGGGCAGGGCTGTGCTCTCCCCAAAAGCCTTTAGGGGAGGATCCTTCATCCCCCCTTCCCGCTTCTGGTGGCCCCAGGTGTTCCCTGGCTTGTAGCTAGCTGCCTCCCTCCAATCTCTGCCTCCACTTTCATGCCATCCAGCCACACATCTGTGTCTGAATGTCCCCTCTCCTTTTAAGGTCACGGAGCTAGAATCGGACACCCTACTCTGATATGACTTCATCTTATGACCTCAACTAACTACATCCGCATCGATCCTATTTCCAACTGAGGTCACACACAGACATCCAGGGGGTAGGAGTTCAACATCTCTTCTGCGGCCGAGGGGGCGGGGGGGCAAAATTCAAGCCCTAACAGGGGCTGCAGGAGAGATCAGGAGGGCACGGTGGGGCTCAGCCCTTTTGTGGCTCACACACTGTCCCTCACCTCCTGCCTCACCTCTGTGGCACCAGGCCTGCCACTGACCCTCCTCCTCCCCAGGGTCCTCCTTCAGCTTCTTCGACTCCGGGGCCAGGCTGTGTGTTAAGCTTTGTGATGTTCTGGCTGCCGCAGGACACCCTTGTCCCCCTCCGCACACCCCCGCCCGGTCGGAGGGAACAAGAACCGGGGAACCAAGGAACTGGAGGGAGCCGGCTCCAGTCCATCCTCGGGGGCTCCCGCTCATGCTTGCAGTTCCAGCATGTTCCAGATGTCCCCCGCTTCCCATCCACCTTCGCTTCCTGTCTGTCCTCCAGCATCCGTCCAGGCTGTCTGGGGTGCCCCTCCGGCGCCCTGCTCTCCTCTCCAACAGCCCGAGGCCCCCGCACCTGCTCTCCTCCTGCCGTCACTTCTCTGCCTGCAGGTACAGGGAGCAGGATGCCCCCAGTTGTTGTCATGCCCATGGCCTGGAGCCAGTAAGCCCAGCCCCTGCTTCCAGGCAGGCCAGGCTTTGAGTGCCCTTCACACTCCAGAACCTTCCGTGGGATTGGGCCCAGCCGGGCACTGAGCCTGAAACCACCCCCAAGTTGGGCTCCTTCCCTCCCCTGTCTGGCTGCCCCTGGGCACACGTCCTCAGTAAATCACTGCACCTGAATCAGGGCCTCAGGGGCTATTTCAGGGGGACTCAGCTAATGCAGAGACCTTGAGCAACACAGTTTCAAGCAGTGGGTTAGGGGTCAATCTGACTGTGTGCAAGTTCTGAGAAGCCAAAAGCAGGGGTATTGGAGAGTCCATATGCGTGTATTTTGAGTGGCTTTCCCGTCAGTCCACGCATTGGATGAGTGGGGGCACACGGGGCTGGAGGAGAGACAAAGGACAGACCTTGAGCCACAGGATAAGGAGGTCCCGCCGTGCAGGACGTGCGGGGCCTGCAATCAAGTCCATGAGGACCGTCGGGATGAAAGGGCCCCTCTTCTTGAGAACGTTTTGTTTTGGAAGTAATTTTAGCCTTGCAGCAAAATTGCAGAAACAGTACAGAAGGCTCCTGTGCCCCCCTCGGCCCGCTTGCCCTGCATTTAGCAGTTCACATAATGCTGGTACAGGGGCGTCTTTTACTAACTCAGACTAGAGACCCAGGGCTAGCAGCTGCTCTCCCCCCGGGGTGAGTGCGGGAGGCAGGGGCATGATGCTGCAGGAAGGGGGGACCTGACCTTATCCTCAGGGCACACGTATTCCAGGAAGAAGGAACAGCTTGTGCCGAGGTTCGGAGTAGAAAGCACCAGGCCCGTGGGTGCAGCAGGTGGGACGTGTGGGAACACATTGGGGGCATGCGCCAGAGAGAGCTGCCAGCCCTGGGTCTACCATGCTGAGCACTTTGGAGCTTGATGTGCAAACGGGGGATCCCTGGCCACTTCTTAGGGACCCCCCCAGCCCCAGAGTTTGCTGTCTTCACACCAAGAGAGTGCAAAGGGAGTGGGTAGGGAGTGGATGAGGACAGAGCCAAAGGCAAGACACGGAGAAGCCAGACGTACAGGACCCATCCCCTGGGATGGGCTCACATTCTGGCTGTGGCAGCCTTAGGCCTTGTCACCTGAGGGCTTTTGCAGGCCACTCAGGGTCTCACGTCATCCCCCCCACCCCCCTCCAAGTAATGCCCAGGTCTGGCACCTTCCTCCAGTCCACCCACCCCAACTCCTTCGAAGTGGCCAGGAAGCTGCCCCTCTCCCCCTCATTCCTGGCCCACTCCCTTCTTTCCCCGGTTCCTGAGGGAGCTTTGTCTCCACATTCACGCTGGGCCGCCCCCACCACCAGCCTGGGGCTATCTTCCTTCAGAAATAAGTCTGTCTCCTTCCTGATAAGGCCTTAGGGGAAGTTTGGGCATCCAGGAGGCAAGGTGCTGATCTAATTAGCTGAGTAAAGCAATCAGCACTAAGGTGTGAGTGACAGATAGGCCTCACCTGGAGGTGGATGTTTGCAGGGCCACAAAGGAGAATGGGTGAGTCCTGACAGCGAATGGAGAGGGGCACACAGGTGGCTGCCCCGGGAGTGCTAGGAACTCCCAAAAGGGCTCACCTGCCTGTTACCTGGAAGTGCAAACGCCCTCCTGTCTTGCTTCCTCACCTTTGCAGGGATTCTGCGCCCCTGCCCTCCTCCCCGCTAAGGGCTATTACAGCCTTGCCCAGGAAGAGTCTTGTCCTTCCGTGGGTGGAACCTGCCCAGCTCTGTGCCCAAATCATCCCCTGCTGTCCCCATAGACCTCCAAGGGCACTGTCACCGCCATCCATCAATGACACCAAACCCACTACTGACAAAGGCAAGGAATGACTGGGGAGAGGGATCATCCGAGGGGCCAGGAACCCCTTGGGTGGCCATGCGCTTCTTAAGACCATTTTCATGTAAATGTTCTTTTATTTAAAAATTAAACAGATGTCATAATCCCGAATCCCCTTGTACGAGCTGGGTGATATTAAGCAACAACCATTTGGCCTCTGTGCCTTGGTTTCCCCATCAGTGAAGGGAGGTGGTTGTGATGATTACAATGGGATGATGCATAAAGCATTTTGGAAGTGCTCCATAAATGTGGGCTATGGTCCTCCATGACCTGCTTTCGTTGGAGAGTAGGAAAAAAGGGTCAGTTGGCAGGAGAATACTTGGATATGATCTTTCTGGGGGTCAATGATGGAATATGGGTCAAGATTTAAAACACACTTCTTACCAGCTGTGATTGCAATTACTTCACTTATCTGTGCCTCAGTTTCCAGACCTGTAAACAGGGCTAAAAGTGACTGTTGCACTGATCTCTGTAAGGATTAAATTAAATTAATACACAGAAAGCATTAAATCATGCCTAGGTCCTATTAGGAGCTTGATTCATATTATATTCATTGACCCATTGATTCTGCTTTTCCAGTCTGAATTCCAACTTTCAGTTTTGGAATTCCTCCAGTGCCTTCCAATATGGACATAAGGCTGTTCATTGCAGCAGGGTTTGTAATAGCAAAGAATTAGTTAGAAGCCACTCAATATCTACCCGTAGCGGAGGGAATGATATACTACAGATTGTCCCTACAACGGACTCTTCACAGCTGTTAAAAATGAAGGACTTGATTTGGAACAATGTCTAAGATGTGCCTAAAAGAGTGCCCGGGTGGCTCAGTCGGTTAAGCGTCTGCCTTCTGCTCAGTTCATGATCCCGGGGTCCTGGGATTGAGCCGTGCATTGGGATCCCTGTTCTGCGGGGTGTTTGCTTCTCCTTCTCCCTCTGCCCCTCCCCCCTGCCCTCTCTCCCTCTCTCAAATAAATAAATAAATAAAAATCTTTTAAAAAAATAAGATGTGCCTAAAGGTAAAAAAAAAAAAAAAAAAAAAAGGTGATTAAAATAATATGCACAGTGTTACCCATGTTTGTTCAATAAATATTGTCAGGATACACAAAAAATCCTAAAGAATTTTTCACGAACTGCTCGTTTCTGGGGAAAGGGATTTACTTTGGCATTCAGGTTTCAATATTTTAAAAATGAGAATATATGGCTTGTGTAATCTAAAAATAACAATATAACAATAAAGATACATTGAAATGAAAACGGCTATAATTGCATGCCCCAGGGGAGGACAGAGATTGAGCTCCTGAGAGGCGGGTGGGAACCAACCATGGGATAGTCTGACTCTGGAAAGGAGCAGAGCCCGGCTCCGGGGGTCACATTCCACTGCAGTGACCTGGAAAGGGGTGTCCCGTACTTTGCAGAAGTGCACCGAGTGTGACTTTGACGTAGGTGATCCGGGAGCGTGGCTGGGAGATGTTTTGCTGTTCAGAGGCAGGTGCAGGCGAGCAAGGAAAGGGACATGCGGTGCCCTGCGTCTGTCCACTCTGGCTACCCAGAGAGACTCACTGGCTGCCCAGACCAGGGAGACTGTGCTGGGAGCTGGCCGACGGACCCCCACCCCCACCCCGACCTTGGAATGCAGCCACTTGAGGGTGGGAGAGGAAAGAGCAGATGGGGGTACAGAGGACCAAGGTGGTCAAATCCTCTCCTTCCCATCTCCCTGGGACACACCTGCTCTCTCACCCATTCCGCATCCCTGAGATGACACACAGCTGTCTCGGGCATGAGCACAACCTGAGCCAATGTAATCGAGGGCTTTCTACGAGCAGGCACTGGGCACTCAGCATTACGCTCACTTTATTTCATCTCCAAACAACCTGGGGTTAGACTATTATCCCCCTTTATACAGTCAAGATCCTGAAGCTCAGAGCTTTTTAAAATAATTTATGCCAAGTCACACAAATCACAAGCGGTGGAATTTACACCTTTGTAACGTGCACATCTTTTTATACAAGCTACTGTTTTTGCAAAACATAAAAGCTGAAATTTCAGCTCATGATGTGTCGAAGCCATCACAACACAAAACAATAAATAAACCACCAATATCCAAGAACGTCATTGCTGGCAAGCTCTTGAGAGATTCATTTCATTGTCCAACAGATGTTTGTTGAGCATTTTCCATATACAACACACTGTTCAACTGTTCTAGTCCTGAAATGCCTGCCTCGATTTCAACAGTGCCGGACACCTGGAGGGACCTCAGCTGGTGTTTTGAATGAATGAATGAGCAAGTGAATGAGTGAATACACTTTTAACTTTGCAAAGGCCCTCGAATTCCTGGATCAAAAATCTGGCAGATGAGCAATTTAGGTCAATGGGGAAAGAGATAGGCTTTGCCCTAGAAGACCGTGACAACACATTCTTCAAAAATGTAAATGAGTGAATAAGAGGACTGTCCACCCTCATCCTATAAAACCTCAATCCATTGAATTTCAGCATTTATAGAAAACTTTATAGAATGCCTTTTAAAATTGGACTTCCTTATACTAATATCTGCAACTCACTTTGAAAGAATCACCAAAAAGTAGATGGAAAGAGGGATGGAGAGATGGACAGATATGAGAAAAAGCAAGTTGAGTAAAATGTTAATTACAGAACCGAGACCATGGGGATATGGATGTTCACTGTATAATTTTTTCCACTTTTCTATATCTGAAAATTTTCAAAATCAGAAGGAAGTAATTTGGGCTTCCCTTCAAAGCTGTTAAGGAGTGTTCTTGTAATTATTCAGACCAATGTCTATCGATGAGCTAACTGACCATAAAATCTCATTTTTATCTTGTGACTCCAAAGAGCACAGACTGAAACTTTCATGTGAAGGAAATCAATGTTCTTCTGATGGAGACTTGGTGAATTCTTTGCAGTTCACTGGGAATTGGAAGGAAGACCCTTCCATAGTGGGGACTTTGGCACAGGTCCCCTTGCTTATCCCAGAGCTGAATCAGCCAGGGGATGCTCTCTTGGGGTTGCAGGACTGAGGAAGGCTTGAGGAGCCCTCTCAGTCTGCTGCCTTGGGGCCAGTCACTGGGTGCCACAGGACACACGAAAACCGTTTCTGTGTTAAGACATCCTCCTCGACAGGACCTTGCACCTCTCCTTTCCCAAGATTAGAAATATTTAGCCAAAGAGCTCATCCTTTTGTTTGCCCTAAATCTTCAGTGCTGGGGTGTAGGCGGCAGGCTCCAAGATGCCCCCATGAACCCCACCTTCTGGTATTCACGTCTTTGTGGAATCTCTTCCCCTTGAGTAGGGACTGGCCTATGATGTGGGATGTCACTTCCTGAGTAGGCTACAAAAGACTGGTTACTATACAGCACAATACACTGTGATATTCTATTGATATGTGATTCTATGATACTCCACTGATACAGTACAATACTCTATGGATACACTATGATACTTCATTGATACTATGTAATTCTGATCATTCCAATCCCTACCTCACTCCTGCTCTTAGAACAAGGACCAAAATTCTCACCAGGCCCCCAGGGCGCTGCATGCCTTTGCCCATGGTCCTCTCTGGCCCCCTTCCCCACTCTCCATCTTCCCCTATCCCCCCCTCTCCAGCTCCCCAGCCTCGCCCACCTTCTGACATCACCATGCTTTCCCCAGGGCATTTGCACATGCTCCTTTTGCCTGGAGCTCTCTGCTCTGCCTCTTGGACCAGGTAACTCCTCTTCAGACCTCAGCTCAGGTGTCACCTCCTCCATGAAATCTTCCCTGGTTCCCCAGAGGAAATCAAGTGCCCCCCCCCCCCATTAAACATGCCTTCAAGGTCCAGAACACTTTTCCCTTTCCCATTATTATTTTGTGTGATTGGTAATGTCCATCCACCAACTTAAACTATAAACTTCACAAGGGCAGGACCATGTCTGTTTGTTCTCTGCAGTGCCCCCTACCCCGCAGATAGATGCTCATTAAGTAACCACCGCCTAAGGTCCAGCCTGGAGGGGGACGGTGAACATGTGGTCCAGATAACCCTAAGACAAGGCAGGCCAAAGCCACACATGAGGTTGTAGTAAGAGGGGAGAGGAAGGTAAAACTGCCCCCTGCCAGAAAACACAGAAGACACATGATGGAGGACAGCACAGGGACCCGGCCTCAGAGAACAGGAATCAAGGCAGCAGGGCAGAGAGTCAGAAAGGCTGAATGGCCAATACATCTTCCAGCAGGGCTGAAGGCTGGACGTAGGAATGAGGGACTGAGCCCTAAGTACCTGTGATGAGGACAATTTTTGTTTCTCTGAGTTGCTGTCCTGGCATTTTACAGTATGACAAGCTTGCTCACACCCAGTCTGGACAGTTAGATAAGGACCTGAGTTGTGGATTCTGCCAGAAGTTCCTGCTTTGCTTTCCCTGGGGCCCCTTTTAATATAACTGCTCAGAGTTAAGCTCTTGAAAATTTAGTGACCTCCACCCCAAACCCCTTCTAAGCAGTAAGTGCTCACCACCTGGCTTGCTCAGGACCAGGGACGGAGGATTGCCCTTCTCCCAGCTCATTGTGCTCCTCCATTCCTGGGATCTGTAAGTAATAAATCTGGTGACTTTACTTCCTTGGCGTGGGTGTACTGCAACTGCGCCTCCCATCAAGACGGCCCTGTGTTCTCGCTTCCTCAAGGCGGCAGCTCAGATGCTGGGGGAGCTCCCTGCGCGCCCCATTCCGCAGGTCATAATCCGCATCGTCTTAACTCGGCGCACCAGCTCTAGCTTCCCCGCACAGCATCAACGTCTATTCTGCGTGAAGCAGAACCCCTCTTCTCAGCAGGGAAATGGTTATACTACTAAGGGGCAGGCGCCGCGCACACCCTTAAATACGTAAAATGACCTCAGCTTTAGAGAAAGTCTCTATAGTACATAGGAAAGCCGCTAGAATGGAATATGGATGGCTGCCTCTGAGTGTGAGATTATGGGTAATTTTTTTTTTTTCTTTTTCGTTGTATTTCCCAACATGGCCACGTGTTCCTTTATAAACGGAGGAGAAAATATTGTTGAAGGCGGGTGCAGGTAGGTGGGGCGGATGACATCGGAGCAGCTCCTTCGGAAGAGCGTCCTGCCCTCTGGTTTGTGCGAGATGGCAAGCACGTGAGCAGTCGGGGGTTGTAACGGGGGTTACGGCAGAGTTACTGTACCTTCAGTGGTGAGAAAGACATGGCAAAGAGTGGATAATATCAGAGATTTTTCTATAATAGGACAAAGCTTGCGGCGCGTGGCTGGTTCCAACAGTAGAGCACATGACTCTCCCTCTTGGGGTTTTGAATTCGAGCCCCATGGTGGGTGTACCTAAAAATTACCTAAAAATACATTGAAAAAAAAAAAAAGCTTTGTAAGAGGACATTTGATGTTTTTGTCTTCTCTCCTCTGTATGCCTAACACTTCTTTTCTGGACATTTCTCTTGGAGACACACCCTCCTCTGAGTCCGGGGAGCTCTGGTCGGGCTGGCTCTGGCTCTCTATGGGCGAGCCAATCAGAGCACAGCATCCCCCTGCGGCCAAAGTGATTGGTTCAAGAATGGACACATGACTAGGCAAGGTTAGTGAGAGTCAGCGCCCCTCAGTCAGTGCCCGTGTTTCTGTTGGAACTCTTGTGAGATGGACACTTCTTTCCCCTGGACTTGCTGAGACAGTTGGACACAAGCCTGGAGCTGCTGACACCATCTTCTGGGAGAGGGCCTGCCTGAAAAAGGAGACTACAAAGAGAGAAGCATTGTTGGAGCACCTGGATCCAGCCGTACCTGAAGTCGTCTACTCTGCACTTTTAAGTGAGGGAGCCAATATTTATCTTTCGGTTTTTCTGTTAAGCTGATTTGATTAGGTTTTCTGTCACTTGCAACCTAAAGTGTCCTGCTGACACCAGAGGCAGAACACACAGAGTTGCTTTTGAAGTAGCTTCTGTGGCCACACCTCCTCGCTTTCTTCTGGGAGTTCTGCAGCTGGCCGCAAGCTGACACTCCTGCCCAACAGGCCTGGGCTCCTCTGGGAGGCCTGTGCAAATCACCAAGGCCGCCCAACCTCCCTCCCTAACACCTGCACTCCTTTCTTCCTCTGATTCTTCTGTCCCCTCCCAGTGTTCTCCCTCTTCTCCTGAGGCTGTCTTCTTTCCTGTTTTTTGTAAGAGGAAAAATCATGAGCCAATGAAGGGTGAGAGTATGGAATTTGGAATCAGACATCCCAGACTTCAGATATCCAGCATCCCCGCTGTGTGACCTAGGCAGATTACTTAACCTCTCTGAGACTCACTTTGCTTTTCTATAAAGCAGGGATAATAATTCCTATTCATGATGAATCTTATAAATCTCTTGTGCACAATGCATCATGCATAGGAAGTACTCATCAACGTGGACTGTTACTGCTAGCCTTTTTTTCCTCTTCCCAGCACGTGGCCCATGGATGCCCGTAGCCTTCAGTGACCTTGAGCCATCTCCCTGGCTGTTTCCATGGAGTCATTTGGAGACACTGTTGGCTGATGACAACTCTTCAAACAAGGCCCACCCCTCAAGGAAATGCCTGTCTGCTCAGCCACATTTTAAGAATATAAATACCACCATCGGCAAGATTCAAAGGCCAGGACCAGGTAATGACTACCCCTCATAGGCCCTTAGTCTCAGGCAGGTTTCAGCTTGCTGTGCAGGTCATGGAGCTTCTCTTTGGTAGCTCTTTGCTGTAGCAAGCAGCCTGTCTTGCAAGGAGCATTTCACCTCAGCTGAAGGAATCAGAAGCACGTGGGAACTATGCTTTGTGTCTTCTCGGCCCCCAGGTTCAGCATCCTTACAGCAGAAATGGAACACAGTCAATGAATAGACATTCGCTAGAGGACATTAGGAAACTGCATCACCAAACTTAGCCTGTAAATGAACTGGGTGGTGAGGTCTACACCTCAAGCCTCCTCCATTCACAGAGCATTCTTCAAACATCCTGCTATTTGTGTAAAATATTTAACACCACCTGATACAGAGGTCACACCCCGACCCATGTCCTTGCATAACTAGGGATTCTCTTGGAATGACACGGAAGTCAGTCCAAGGCATTCTGGAAACATGGAGTACAGTGTTGCTATCTGAGTGTAGGCTTTGGAACCAGTCCTTCTGTAAGGAATGCGATCTGAAGCACATTGCCTGCATTTGACTTTTCTTAAGTGCAATGCAGTGCAGAGCTCAGCTGTTTTTTGTTTTTGGGGGTGTTTTTTTTTTTTGCGCAGTTGCCTCCTCCCTCCATACTAAACTGCAAACCCGCTGAGGGCAGGGTGCCTCTTGTTTGGCTCTGTCTGCTTACAAGCTTGCTTAGTTTCCCAATCTGCTAAGTGGGGAGCATAGTGGTTCCTGCTTAGAGAGGCCGCTGTAAGGATTAGTACCGGCTGCCTTTGCTGAGCCTAGACCCGGCGTAGAGCATCTAAGTGTGCTACACGCATTACCTTATTTCATCTGGACAATGTCCCAGGGAGATGGGTACTAACATTATCCCCACATGAGGGAGATTTACAGATGAGGAAAATGATACCGGGGCACCTGAGCAACTTGCCCAAGGACACAGATGTAGCAAGCGCTGGGGGCAGACTTGAACCCAGACAGTTGGACAGTAGAGACCAGCTCACAGATTGCATGCCTCGCGGCTCTCCAGTTCAACACGGTAATGGACGTGCAACACACACACGGCACAGCATCTCATCCAGCCATCCGTAACTTGGAGCATTTGACCTCGGTACCCAGCACACACCACAGGACTTTCACTACTTCGCATTTACTGAATGGATCCATGCCATTGATCATCAAGGACAGGTTGCGTTCCTGCAATGCCAAGGGTCCTGTTCTAGACACCGGGAATGGAGCACCCGAAAGCCTTGCAAGGCCTCTGTCCTGATGCTTCCATTGCAGTGGGAGGAAACCATAGCAAACCGAGAGTCAGATACAGAATCAGATGTAATCCAATGCCAAACGGTGGTGTGAAGAAAAACACCGCAGCCCAAAGGACGAGAGAAGAACAGGAGACAAAGGGAAATGACTTAGAGTTTGTTTGAAAATGTGGAATTTTTAGAAGGAGTGGGGCAGTGATAAAAGTTCCAAAGGGAACGTATTTGTGACTCTGTCACACTTTGGTGAAATTAAATGCCATCATACAGCAGGGAAAGTTATAGTAGGGGTTTTGGAATGCCAAGAGGGAGAGATGGTTGATGGGCTTGGCCTGGGGAGGTAGAAGCCTCATAGCACACCTGCTTGCTTGGGCTTTCAGAGCCTAAGGCACAGTGTGAAGACAGGGAGCCAGCCCCCAGCAGAGATTGCCCACCTGCACCTCACCAGCCTGCTTAGTCGACCTGGGAAGGGTGCCTCTCGAATCCTGTATTTTGTCTACCCTTGAGTGAGTGGTAGAAAGATCAGCACAACCCAAAATATGATGTCATCCATCTGTGACTAGCACAGAAGAAGCTAGACACCCAAGATGGAATGCGCAACCGGGTCAAAATGCAGATGTGGTCCCCCCACGCCCGGCTGCAGCAGCCGGACGCGATGAGAAGCTAAGCGAGACAGGAATTTACAAGCACATGACAAAATGGACAGCTTCCCTGGTTACAAATCATGCAGAAGAGGGTGGGTATCTTAGAGTTGCCGATAACCAGATAAGAAAAAAAGGAAAACAGATCTGTGTGCAATTATCTCCCGACACTGAGTCATGAGGCACACGAGCGGCGCCCTGCAGGACGCTGTCATCCGCGGGCCGTGGCTTTGGCTGATGGCCTCCCAGCCCCTCTGCCTTTGCCGAAGCCCCCAGGGAGCTCAGTGGTGACTGCATTAGTTTCTGGTTCTAGCGCTCCCGAGAGAATCGGCCATGCGGTGTCCACGATGAAGTTGGTCAAGGAAATCCCCTGAGAGCCAGGGATCGAAGTTCAAAGCCCACAGAAATAGGGTCTGATGCGGATTCCCATTCCCCACCCCCCAGTCTGTGGAATTCCCTTACACAGGTGGTGTTCCGGGATCGAAGAAGAACACCAGGGGCCCCTCCGCAAAGCAGCACTCTGCTCTCCCTTCACGGGCTGATTTGGGGAAGGGACACCCTGTCCTGGGGACTGAGGTCTGCGAGCTGACACTGAGAGTCACCTCAGGAGAAGACAGGAAATGACAGAGACGTGGGCGGGGAGCCCAAAGTTATCAACAATTACTAACACTCCCCCAGCGAAGTTGGATTTGGCATGCAAAGCCCAGGCCCCTCTTTGCACACCCAGCCCTGAGGATCGAAGGGCAAGTGTCAGCTGCCGTAGCCGAGTCCCGGATGACACATCATGTTTGTCCTCTGCCTCGAGCAGCTGAGTACGTGGCTGGCTTGGCCGTCCCCAAAAGAAATCCATCTTGACCAGAACATTCTAATTCTATTAGCAAGGCAGCCGAGCCAGGGGTTTTTGGCTCTTCCTGCGTCTCTGGGGAGTGCCTTGGGACCAAGCAGAGACAGGGAGGAGCAGTGACGTGCGCAGAGGCCCTGAGCTGGGACCTCCAGGAGCCCAGGGCAATGTCCCTCTGCAGGGTTCATTGATCCTGAGAAAGCGTTCCACTGGGGACGGGGAAACAGCAGGATTCCTGTCCCAGGAGAAGCTGTCTCCCACAGGGGAGACGCTCTGGAGTTTGGGAGATGGGCCCAGGTTCAAGTCCCAGCTCCACTACTTTCTTGCTGGGGACCCGGGGGTAAGTTCTTTAACCTCTCTGCACCTCCACTGCCTGATCTGTAAAAGGAAGGCTACCAGCACCACCTCAAAGGCCCTTTATGGGACTCAATGCAACAGCGCACACCGAGTATGGACCGGAGCCTTCCATGTATTATGTGCTCTGTGAGGGCGTCTCACCTACCTCGGGCTCTGTCACGGGGGTGACGTGGAAGGGCTTCTGTGTTCCAGCCACCTAGGGCTGATGTCGGTCAAACACTTGAGGACTAGGGACTGGGCTAAGTGCTTTACAAATACCGTTAGCTCACTTAATTCTCGCAGCGGGTCTATGACCCAGGGCCTGCTGTTTCGTCGGTGAGAATACGTCTGACAGCAGGTCACAGGGCAGTCAATTAAAAGTGGATCAAACAATAAGGAAGCAGGGGCGCCTGGGTGGTTCAGTCGGTTGGGTGAGAACCCAGGGATTCTGGCCACAGAGCAAATGCTCTGAGCCACACAACCCAGAGTGAAGTGCGTCTGCAGCCGGGTAGCTGGGCTCCTCCCGGGGAGGTTTTCTTGTTTCCGGTCCTGACTGCCAAGCCTCGAATGAATCTTCCAAAAGAGATGCCAAATCAACTCCTCATCATGAACACGGCAGAGATGAAAGCCCTTGGTCACTGGAAGTCTCGTGACTGTGGGACCAGCACCTGAGAGGTTCTCCAACCGCAGATCTGGTGACGGCTCTCCTCTGCCTGCCTCCTTGCTATTTTCTTTCCAGAATCTACCTTGTCTGGACAGCATGCTAATGAGCTAACCGAGAAGGTCTGACTTACTGGCAGTGCTTCCTAATGAAACGCACTTGCTCAACAGAAAAGCTGGCCCTGGCGAGTAGACCTGAGTGGCAGGACCGTGCGTGGATGCCAAGTGGCATGGGGATAATTTAGTTCAAGGGGTTGTCCAGCTGCCAACACCACCTCCACACGCAGGACTAACTACGGTGCCAAAGCGTGTGGGTATGGCTTTCAAGGGAGTTAGAAGAAGCAGCAGGCGAGGTAGGGAGTACTGGAGAATATTTGTGTGTTCGCCATGTTCTTGCTTTTCCAAACCGCGAGGCAATGAATGTGTCGATTTTCACGGACGCTGAATGTTTTAGAACAGACCCTTGGTGCCCATAGATGTCTTAGAAACAAGGATGGCTCCTAAGGATTGAACACTTCACACCGTCGAGGCATGTTATCCTCACGACCCTCTCAGGTCGGTGTGATGGGCGCCCCCACTTTACAGATGGGCTAAGTGAGGCTCGCAGTCACGGGGTTAGTCAGTGGAGGGGCTGGGACGAAACCCAGGCGTCTGAAGGGGAAAGCCGTGCACATGAGCAGAGCATCCACACTGGGGAGAGCGCAGGGTGCAGGGAGGGCTGGGGAGGGGGAGACGGAGCCCGAAGGGAGGTCGGGGACACGCTCGGGCAGCAGTACAAGCATGTGTGGGAAGAAAACATTAAAAGCACCTGCTGGAAAAATCAAACTGTCCCTGCCAGGCAGTAAAGCGACATGCTGCGTGACATCTCCATCTCGGGCCTGAAAAGCCGGCTGAGGGCAGCTGGTCCGGCCGGCGTGCCAAGGGGCCTCCGCAGCAGTGAGGGTGCCAGTCGGAGCATCGTGCTCCTACCCCGCCGGTGTGGGTCTGCGGGCCGCAGGACAGCCCTGTGGGTAGGTCTCCGGCCTCCACATCTGGGCGGCTGGGGCTGAAGTCCAGCTTCCCTCCCAGACTATAGTGCCCTGCAAAGACCTAGCCCTCCCTCAGTTTCCTCCTCTGCCCAGGGGGGATTCGTGAGCATGAACGAAGCTGTGCCTCCCTAAGCACAGTGTCCAGCAAGCAATGAATGATGAGGGCCATTGCCACTGTGACTGCCTTCTGCCCATGCTCCCAGACCCCATCCCCATGCACACTGGACCCTCAGCTGCCACACCTGGACGTCGGGCCCCTGCACCCTGGTCATACGGGGCCTCTCGGAGGTCAGGAGGCTCGTGCTGCCAACTAACTCACTGTGTGGCCTCCGCAAGTGTCCTGACCCCCTCTGAGCCTCAGGTTTCCATGTATGGAAAATGGGGGTCATGATAGACCTCCCTCTCCCGTGGGACTGAGATGTGGCTGAAATGAGTTCATGCGTGGACAGCACTCGTATACCAGGCAGTGTTCTAAGTGCTGCAGTTTAGCATCCAGCAAAACCAGACAAACCCCGGCCCCCCCAGGGCTTAGATTTTCGAGGGAGAGGGCAAATCATGTAGCAGAGGTCAGGTAGGGAGCAGCGCAGCACAGAGCAATGGTGTGGGGGCGGGGCACAGACACAGGGACCTTCGGGAAAGGGGTAACACCGAGCTGTGCGCTCATTGTCTTAGTTCTCCTTTCGGACCGTTGTGACTTGCTTTGGCCAATGAAACGTGACAGGTGCCAGTTCTGAGTGGAACCGCAGAGCCACTGTGTGACTTGCCATTGTCCCTTCCCACGGCCACTGTGACCATGAATATACAAGGAGAGGAGCCTGGGTCAGCCTGGGCCTCTGAGCGGCCATCAGAGCTCCCAGACCACGACACTGGATATGCAGTGTGTGTGAGAGATGAACCTTCATGGTGCCCAGACACGGAGGGTTTAGGGTTGGTAATTGCAGCATAACTAAGCCTGATCCAAAGTCCTATGTCTTAAGGGGGCAGAAGCTTAAGGAGAATGAGGGAGCAAGCCACAGGACAGTATGCGGGAAAAGTGTTGTTGGTGGGGGGAGCAGCAGCTGCAAGGGCCCTGAGGCAAGAGTGTGCTGGTGTATTCCAGGAACAGCAAGGAGGCCCCTGTGGCTGGAGTAGCTCCAGCAGCAGAACAGAATTAGAGCGGGGGGAGGGGGACTCATCACATCCTTGTGGGCCACTGTAAGGCCAAGCACAATGCTTACTGGTGTCTGGGGCGGGGAGGGTCTCCAAACCGACCAGCACACCTGTTCTCCCAGACCTGTTTCCAACACTGCATTTTAAAAGTAACAAGGAGAGGTTGCAGCCGTTGGTGCCCCCCCAACACACACACACATACACACACACACAGGGGATGGGCTGGGGTATCCTGCTGGACCACCCCCATCCCAGGGCTCTCCCTTCTGGCTGGGACCTTCCAGCTGGCCTCACACTTGGCTGCAGGTCCTCGTTTGTTTGGGGCTTGGACAGACTTTCCAAGCTGCTCCTCTCGGCATCTGTTTACGAAGATGACTCTGTTGCACGAGCCTCCCGGGGTTGCTCCATGGGTCCAAGCATCTGTTCTGCTGAATTTCTTTCTCTATTTATTTCTCCAGTAAACAACCAGGGCAAAGGCAGGGTTGTGTGGTGATTCCACAACTCCTGCTGCTGGTGCCAAGATCTAATAGGATGCAGAGATAACAAGGGGAGAAATGAGGGTCCCATGATCGGAGCGGAACACGGGGTAAGGCTCTGGGATCTCCATGCAGAAGCTGTATCACCCACAGCTCCCACGGCACCCAGAGACGTGGGCAGAGCTGGCCCCTAGTGGATCTGCTGGCTTTGCACCCCTCCCCGCATCGCTTCCCTCTTTTGTTGTTCACAGCCCCCCAGTGACACCCTTAAAGACCCCAAGGGACCAACCCTCTACTTTATCAGTCCAGGGGGGCTCAAGGGAGGCCTGAAGCCCCCTTACTCCCCATCCCCTGAGCCCCACATCCAGGAACAGGTCCATGGCTGAGGCCTCCCCACTATGTTTCTCCTTCCCTGACCCTTTGCGATTGGTTCTGCAGTGGTCACATGACCCAAGCTGGGCCATTCCAGGTCATCCCAGGATTTTTAGGGGAGCCATGTGGAAAGGTGGGGGTCTCTCTGATTGGGTTGTGAAGATGAGAGGATGTGACTCACAACTGCCGGTGACCGTCTCAACCATCACGGGGGTGGGGGGGTGGGGCTGGCGGGGGAGCCTGCCTGAGAATGAGGGCAAGGCAGAAGAAAGCAAAGTGGAGGAATGGAAAAACACAGATTTCTGAAAGTAACACTTGAGCTCCTGGATCCAGCTACTCCTGAAGCCCCTGGGTTTGAGGGGTAAGTAATTTATGTGGTTTCCTGTCACTCACAATCAACAGTGCCCCAACCAATTCATGAACACACATCGGTAGATAGACATAATGAAGTAGGGTGTGGGGATGGAACGAACACTGAGCAGGATGCTCAGAAAAGGCAGGAAGGCGAGGAGGTCTGAGAGTTACTCAACTGGGGTGGTTTCCTGTGTCCTCGGCACAATCACAAAGCCCAGCAGGATCTGGCCTGTTACTCTTGGGCTTCACCACCTCTGTCTCCCACTTGTGCCCTCTCTTTTAGCTACACCACCTCTACATCCATCTTCTATGCTGTGTCATGAATGACCCAAATTTAGCAGCTTAAAACAACACCTTTTTATTAGCTCACAGTTGTGTAGGTTGGAAAGACATCACAGCGTCACTGGTTCTCGGCTCGGGCTGAAATCAAGGTGTTAGCCAGCTGAAGGGTCTCTTCCAAGCTCATTCCTATAATTGGCAGGATTCTGTTCCTCGTGGTTGCAGGACTGTAGCCCTATTTCCTTGGTGCCTTTCAGCCCGGGACAGCTCTCAGCTCCCAGAAGCCATTATGTCATGGGGCTCCTGCCAGCAAATCCTCTCGGTTTCCAGTCCCTCTGACTTTTCCTCCTGCCCCCAGCCACACAGAACTCACTTTCTGCTCTCCAAGGGCTCCCCCGATGAGGTCCGATGCACCTGGCTTACCTCTGCATCTTAAGGTCAATGCCCTGGGGCTCTAATTCCAAATGCAAAGTCCTTGCACAGCAGCACCTAGATTCAAGTCTGGATGAATAAGCAGAGGATGGGAATCTTGGGGGGCCAGCTTGAGGATCCTGCAGCTTCCTTGTTCCTCAAACATCCCGTCTGTGCTCTCCCTCGAAGCCTGTATGTGCTGTCTGCTCCTCCAAAGAGCTCTACTGGCAAGTGCCCACATGGGTCACCACTCACCTCCTCATGTTTCCATACTGATGGCACCTCCTTGAGGAGACGCCCTCGCCCTCCCCACAGAAACATCAGCCCTCTCGCTCCCCAGCCCCTTAACCCTGCTTTGTTGTTCTTCACAGAGTTTATGTGATATTACAGATGTATTCGCTCTTCCTCCCCTCGCTGGACGGCAAGCCCTGGGACAGGGACTTTTATTGTGTTTGCAGAGCCTGGCACAGAGTAAATGCTCAATAAATATTTGTTGACTGGAAGAATGGACATGTTTCTTAGATTTTCTTAATCGTCTGAAATAGTCACCGTGAGGTCTTACTTGTGTGTAGCTGCCAGCCCCGGGCTCCATGGGAGGCACAATGAAGCCGAGGCAGAGAGCCCAGGGATCGGAGCCAGACTGCCTGAGTTCCAAACGTATGGGCCAGCCCTGCCCTCTCAAAGCTGGTTTCTTCATCTGCAACATAGGACAATACTAGCACCTACCTCAAAGGGTGTCCATAGGTATGAAATAGCTCAGGTGAAGTGGCAGGCACCCAAAGCCAAACCGTAAAGTGACACCATTTCCTACCCTCAGAAAGGCAGGGCTGTCATGGATCGACAAGGATGGGTATGATGGGCAACTGCGGGGGAGTGCATCTCGAGGCAGTCACTTCAGAGATTTATTTCGCAAACTCTAGCCGAGGTGAGGATGTGCACATCCTGTGTCCTGCCCAGAGACAAGCCCAGGAATCCTTTAGGGGTTTGCAATCACATCCACGCCATCTACCAAGATATACTGCTTATATCACTAAGATCTCACGAGACAAATTCAGAGACGCTACCAGCTTCCGTAGATGGACCGTCAGACACCCGAGCAAGCACTCTCCATAAATAACCTCCTTGCATCTTATTCCCACTTTACAGATGAGAAAATCGAGGCTCGGGGAGGTGCACAGTGCTTGCTCAAGATCACGCAGCGGGAAGTGGCAAAGTTCTGGCCTGCACCCTGGATGGTGGAGAGGGAAGGGGGCAGGGGGAGGAAGGAAAATGGCAGAGCAGAGTGGACCCAAAGACTGCATCAATGCGTCTCAGAAAGCACCCTCTTCTGCAAAATGCTGGACACACACCTACATGTCGACACAAAAACTTGTACAGGAATGTTCATAGCAGCATTATTCATAAAAATGGGAACAACCCAAGTGCCCATCAACTAATGAATGGGCAAACAAAACTCTGTTCTTTCCACCCAGTGGGAGATTGACTTGGCCATAAAAAGGAATGAAGCACAGATACACATGGATAAACCTCGAAAACATGCTGATTGAAAGAAGCAGTCACAAAAGGCCTCATATTGTACGACTGCATTATATGGATTTCCAGAATAGGCACATGTATAAAGATAGAAAGTGGACAGGGGCTGCAGGAAGGAAGAATGAGAAACGACTAATAGGTACTGGGTTTTGTTGTTGTTGTTGTTGGAGTGGGGGGACACAAAAATCTGAAAGTGGATTGCGATGGTGATCGGACAGTTCTGTGAATGCACCTGGAACTAGGAACTCTAAAAGGGTGAATTCTATGATCGGTGAATTCTGTCTCAGGATAGCTGGTTTTTTTTTTAATTGTTTATTGTTATGTTAATCCCCATACATTACATCATTAGTTTTAGATGTAGTGTTCCATGATTCATTGTTTGTGCATAACACCCAGTGCTCCATGCAGAACATGCCCTCTTTAATACCCATCACCAGGCTAACCCATCCTCCCACCCCCCTCCCCTCTAGAACCCTCAGTTTGTTTTTCAGAGTCCATCGTCTCTCATGGTTCGTCTACCCCTCCAATTTCCCCCCCTTCATTCTTCCCCTCCTGCTATCTTCTTTTTTTTTTTCTTAACATACATTGCATTATTTCTTTCAGAGATACAGATCTGAGATTCAACAGTCTTGCACAATTCACAGCGCTTACCAGAGCACATACCCTCCCCAGTGTCTATCACCCAGTCACCTCATCCCTCCCACTGCACCCCCCACTCCAGCAACCCTCGGTTTGTTTCCTGAGATTAAGAATTCCTCATATCCGTGAGGTCATATGATACATGTCTTTCTCTGTTTGACTTATTTTGCTCAGCATAATACCCTCCAGTTCCATCCATGTCGTTGCAAATGGCAAGATCTCATTCCTTTTGATGGCTGCATAATATTCCATTGTATATATATACCACATCTTCTTTATCCATTCATCTGTCGATGGACATCTTGGCTCTTTCCATAGTTTGGCTATTGTGGACATTGCTGCTATAAACATCGGGGTGCACGTACCCTTTCAGATCCCTACTTTTGTATCTTTGGGGTAAATACCCAGTAGTGCAATTGCTGGATCGTATGGTAGCTCTATTTTCAACTTTTTGAGGAACCTCCATACTGTTTTCCAGAGTGGCTGCACCAGCTTGCATTCCCACCAACAGTGTAGGAGGGTTCCCCTTTCTCCGCATTCCCACCAACATCTGTCATTTCCTGACTTGTTAATTTTAGCCATTCTGACTGGTGTGAGGTGGTATCTCATTGAGGTTTTGATTTGGATTTCCCTGATGCCGAGCGATGTTGAGCACTTTTTCATGTGTCTGTTGGCCATTTGGATGTCTTCTTTGGAAAAATGTCTGTTCATGTCTTCTGCCCATTTCTTGATTGGATTCTTTGTTCTTTGGGTGTTGAGTTTGATAAGTTCTTTATAGATTTTGGATACTAGCCCTTTATCTGATATGTCATTTGGAAATATCTTCTCCCATTCTGTCGGTTGTCTTTTGGTTTTGTTGACTGTTTCCTTTGCTTTGCAAAAGCTTTTTATCTTGATGAAGTCCCAATAGTTCATTTTTGCCCTTGCTTCCCTTGCCTTTGGCGATGTTTCTAGGAAGAAGTTGCTGCGGCTGAAGTCGAAGAGGTTGCTGCCTGTGTTCTCCTCTAGGATTTTGATGGACTCCTGTCTCACATTTAGGTCTTTCAACTATTTGGAGTCTATTTTTGTGTGTGGTGTAAGGAAATGGTCCATTTTCATTCTTCTGCATGTGGCTATCCAATTTTCCCAACACCATTTGTTGAAGAGACTGTCTTTTTTCCATTGGACATTCTTTCCTGCTTTGTCAAAGATGAGTTGACCATAGAGTTGAGGGTCCATTTCTGGGCTCTCTATTCTGTTCCATTGATCAATGTGTCTGTTTTTGTGCCAATACCATGCTGTCTTGATGATGACAGCTTTGTAATAGAGCTGGAAGTCCAGAATTGTGATGTCGCCAGCTTTGCTTTTCTTTTTCAACATTCCTCTGGCTATTCGGGGTCTTTTCTGGTTCCATACAAATTTTAGGATTATTTGTTCCATTTCTTTGAAAAAAGTGGATGGTATTTTGATGGGGATTGCATTGAATGTGTAGATTGCTCTAGGTAGCATTGACACCTTCACAATATTTGTTCTTCCAATCCCTGAGCATGGAACGTTTTTCCATTTCTTTTTGTCTTCCTCAATTTCTTTCATGAATATTTTATAGTTTTCTGAGTACAGATCCTTTGCCTCTTTGGTTAGATTTATTCCTAGGTATCTTAATGTTTTGGATGCAATTGTAAATGGGATCGACTCCTTAATTTCTCTTTCTTCTGTCTTGTTGTTGGTGTATAGGAATGCCACTGACTTCTGTGCATTGATTTTATATCCTGCCATTTTACTGAATTCCTGTATGAGTTCTAGCAGTTTTGGGGTGGAGTCTTTGGGGTTTTCCACATAAAGTATCATATCATCTGCAAAGAGTGAGAGTTTGACTTCTTCTTTGCCGATTTGGATGCCTTTTATTTCTTTTTGTTGTCTGATTGCTGTGGCTAGGACTTCTAATACTATGTTGAACAGCAGTGGTGATAGTGGACATCCCTGCCACATTCCTGACCTTAGGGGGAAAGCTCTCAGTTTTTCCCCATTGAGAATGATATTCGCTGTAGGTTTTTCATAGATGGCTTTTATGATATTGAGGTATGTACCCTCTATGCCTATACTCTGAAGAGTTTTGATCAAGAAAGGATGCTGTACTTTGTCAAATGCTTTTTCTGCATCAATTGAGAGGATCATATGATTCTTGTTCTTTTTTTTTGTTAATGTATTGTATCACGCTGATTGATTTGCGGATGTTGAACCAACCTTGCAGCCCAGGGATAAATCCCATTTGGTCGTGGTGAATAATCCTTTTAATGTACTGTTGGATCCTATTGGCTAGTATTTTGGTGAGAATTTTTGCATCCATGTTCATCAGGGATATTGGTCTGTAATTCTCCTTTTTGATGGGGTCTTTGTCTGGTTTTGGGATCAAGGTAATGGTGGCCTCATAAAATGAGTTTGGACGTTTTCCTTCCATTTCTATCTTTTGGAACAGTTTCAGAAGAATAGGTATTAATTCTTCTTTAAATGTTTGGTAGAATTCCCCTGGGAAGCCATCTGGCCCTGGGCTTTTGTTTGTTGGGAGATTTTTGATGACTGCTTCAATTTCCTTAGTGGTTATAGGTCTGTTCAGGTTCTTTTTCTTCCTGGTTCAGTTTTGGTAGTTGATACATCTCTAGGAAGGCATCCATTTCTTCCAGGTTATCTAATTTGCTGGCATAGAGTTGCTCATAGTATGTTCTTATAATTGTTTGTATTTCTTTGGTGTTGGTTGTGATCTCTCCTCTTTCATTCATGATTTTGTTGATTTGGGTCATTTCTCTTCTCTTTTTGATAAGTCTGGCCAGGGGTTTATCAATCTTGTTAATTCTTTCAAAGAACCAGCTCTTAGTTTCGTTGATCTGTTCCACTGTTCTTTTAGTTTCTATTTCATTGATTTCTGCTCTGATCTTTATTATTTCTCTTCTCCTGCTGGGTTTAGGCTTTATTTGCTGTTCTTTCTCCAGCTCCTTTAGGTGTAGGGTTAGGTTGTGTACTTGAGACCTTTCTTGTTTCTTGAGAAAGGCTTGTATTGCTATATACTTTCCTCTTAGGACTGCCTTTGCTGCATCCCAAAGATTTTGAATAGTTGTGTTTTCATTTTCATTGGTTTCCATGTATTTTTTTAATTCTTCTTTAATTTCCTGGTTGACCCATTCATTCTTTAGTAGGATGCTCTTTGTATTTGAGTTCTTTCCGACTTTCCTCTTGTGATTGAGTTCTAGTTTCAAAGCATTGTGGTCTGAAGATAGGCAGGGAATGATCCCAATCTTTTGGTACCGGTTGAGACCTGATTTTTGACCTAGGATGTGATCGATTCTGGAGAATGTTCCATGGGCACTAGAGAAGAATGTGTATTCCGTTGCTTTGGGATGGAATGTTCTGAATATGTCTGTGAAGTCCATTTGGTCCAGTGTGTCATTTAAAGTCTTTATTTCCTTGTTGATCTTTTGCTTAGACGATCTGTCCATTTCAGTGAGGGGGGTGTTAAAGTCCCCCACTATTATTGTATTGTTGTCGATGTGTTTCTTTGCTTTTGTCATTAATTGCCTTATATAATTGGCTGCTCCCATGTTAGGGGCATAGATATTTACAATTGTTAGATCTTCTTGTTGGATAGACTCTTTAAGTAGGATATAGTGTCCTTCCTCATCTCTTATTACTGTCTTTGGTTTAAAATCTAATTTGTCTGATATAAGGATTTCCACCTCAGCTTTCTTTTGGTGTCCATTAGCATGGTAAATGGTTTTCCACCCCCTCACTTTCAATCTGGGGGTGTCTTTGGGTCTAAAATGAGTCTCTTGCAGACAGCATATCGATGGGTCTTGTTTTTTAATCCAATCTGATACCCTGTGTCTTTTGATTGGGGCATTTAGCCCATTTACATTCAGGGTAACTATTGAAAGATATGAACTTAGTGCCATTGTATTGCCTGTAAGGTGACTGTTAACTGTATATTGTCTGTGTTCCTTTCTGGTCTATGTTGCTTTTAGGCTCTCTCTTTGCTTAGAGGACCCCTTTCAAGATTTCTTGTAGGGCTGGTTTTGTGTTTGCAAATTCCTTTAGTTTTTGTTTGTCCTGGAAGCTTTTTATCTCTCCTTCTATTTTCAATGACAGCCTAGCTGGATATAGTATTCTTTGCTGCATATTTTTCTCATTTAGTGCTCTGAATATATCCTGCCAGTCCTTTCTGGCCTGCCAGGTCTCTGTGGATAGGTCTCTTACCAATCTAATGTTTCTACCATTGTAGGTTACAGATCTCTTCTCCCGAGCTGCTTTCAGGATTTTCTTTTTGTCTCTGAGACTCATAAGTTTTACTATTAGATGTCGGGGTGTTGACCTATTTTTATTGATTTTGAGAGGGGTTCTCTGTGCTTCCTGGATTTTCATGCCTGTTTCCTTCCCCAAATTAGGGAAGTTCTCTGCTATAATTTGCTCCATTATACCTTCTGCCCCTCTCTCTCTTTCTTCTTCTTCTGGGATCCCAATTATTCTAATGTTGTTTCATCTTATGGTATCGCTTATCTCGCGAATTCTGCCCTCGTGATCCAGTAGTTGTTTATCTCTCTTTTTCTCAGCTTCTTTATTTTCCATCATTTGGTCTTCTATATCCCTGATTCTCTCTTCTGCCTCATTTATCCTAGCAGTTAGAGCCTCCAGATTTGATTGCACCTCACTAATAGCCTTTTTGATTTTGACTTGGTTAGATTTTAGTTCTTTTACTTCTCCAGAAAGGGTTTCTCTAATAACTTCCATGCTTTTTTCAAGCCCAGCTAGTATCTTTATTTTAATTTTTTTTTAAGATTTTATTTATTTATTCATGAGAGACAGAGAGAGAGAGAGGCAGAGGGAGAAGCAGGCTCCCAAGGAGCAGGACCCTGGGATCATGACCTGAGCCGAAGGCAGACGCTTAACCATCTGAGTCACCCAGGTGCCCCCAGCTAGTATCTTTAAAGTGATGATTCTGAACTCTAGATCCGACATTGTACTAAAGTCCGTATTGAGTAGGTCCCTGGCAGTCGGTACTACCTCTTGTTCTTTTTGTTGAGGTGATTTTTTCCATCTTGTCATTTTGTCCAGAGGAGAATAGATTAATGAGAGAACAAAATGCTAACAGGGTAACAACGTCCCCAGAAAATATACTCTAAACAGATCAGAAAAGATCTGAAACCAGGAGAAAAGAAAGGGAAAGAAAGAAAAAAGAAAAAGATAAAAACAAACAAAAACAGAACAAAACAAAAAAACCAGAATAGGATCAAATATGATCAGGCTGGTGCGTAGATCAGTGCCACACACTAGATTTGGGGTGTATTTTGGTCTTTTAGAAGAAAGTGCCTCCCAAAATTTTAAAGAAAAGAAAACTTATATATGTACAAAAATAAGGGTTGATATGATGAAGGGATGGAATATGACTGTTAAGATGGAAATTATAAAAAATTTTATAAAAGGAATTGATAAGAAGTTGTTTGAAAAAAGAAAGAAGATGATTTAAAAAAAAAAAGAAAGAAAAAGGGAGAGAATGTGATCAGCAGAGGAGTAGAAAAAAACCATACACTAGAGATTTAGGGTATATTTTGATCTGTTAGAAGAAACTATCTCAAAATTTTAAAGAGAGAACAACTTATATATATATGCCAAAAATACGGGTAACTACTATGAAGGGATAGAATATGACTCTAAAAATGAAAAATAAAAATGTTTTTTAAAAAAGGGATTGATAAGATGTTGGTTGAAAAAGGGAAAAAGAAAAATTAAAAAAAAAAGTTAAAAAAAATTAACTTTGAAAGACTAAAGAATCATGGTAAAAAAGCCACTAATTCTATGTGCAGTACTCCCCTAGCGCTGGAGTTCTGCCGTTCTCATTTGATCGGTAAACTTGGTCTTGGCTGGCTGTTCTCGCTGATCTTCTGGGGAGGGGCCTGTTGCCATGGTTCCCAAATGTCTTTGCTGGAGGTGGACTTGCCCCGCCCTTGCCCGGTCCCGGCTAAGTGATCTGCTCGCGTTTGCTCTCCGGGGCTTTTGTTCCCTGCGAGCTTTCCGTCCAGCTTTGGAGGCGGAGAGTGAGAATGGCGGCCTCCCAATCTCCGCCCCGGAGGAGCCGAGAACTCGGGGCCCCGCTCCTCAGTGAGCCCCCAGAGAAAAGGCGTCAGTCACTCCCGTCTCCCCGGTCTCCGGCCGCACTCCGTGCTCGCCCGGCCTGTGACCGCGCGCCTCTGTCTCTGGCCCCCGACCCCGGGTGGAGTCTCCAAACCCAGCAGATCCCTGCGGTGCCCTCCCGCGCGGCTCCTCCCGGGGGAGGAAGGTGAGTCTCCCCGGATCTGCCGCTTGTCGGGTCCCTGCTGGAGGAGCAGGGGCCCGACTGGGCCGCGGATCACGGTCAATGGCGACCCCGAGCTGAGAGCCCGCGCCTGGGCTCCGCCTCTGCCGCCGGCTTCCCTGCTCCGATACCTGGGAGCCCTGCCACACTCAGGCACCCCCGGTCTCTCTGCGACCCCGAGGGTCCTGAGACCACACTGTCCCGGAGGGTCCCACCCCCCGCTTAGCCACCAGAGTGACGTCCCTCGGCGGAGCTGACTTTTAAAAGTTCCGACTTTGTGCTCCGCGGCTCCATCACTTGCCAGAAGCGGCCGACGGAGGCCCCTCCCCCGCCGTCTATCCTCCCGAATCGCCTCGGATTCACTTCTCCGCACGTCCTACCTTCCAGAAAGGGGTCGCTTTTCTGATGAGAAAGTTGTTGCTCTTCTTTTCTTCGATCTCCTGTTGAGTTTGTAGGTGTTCAGAATGGTCTGATCCCTATCCAGCTGAATTCCTGGGACCTGATGGGATTTAGGTCTCCTACTCCTCCGCCATCTTGCTCCCAGGATAGCTGTTTTTAAAGTGTGTTCTAAGGGACTCTGGTTTTCTGAGTGTCGATGAGGAAAAGTCAAGAAAAAGTAAGTTTGGCAAATGTGGGTTAAACGTAAGATTCAGTAAGATTTTTATGCAGAGCCTTCACTTTGTAGATGTGCGTGCTGACACCCCACGTCGGGCCTTCCTTTAATAAACGGCGGTGTTTGCAAAGTCCCTGCCATGTGCCAGGCATATACGAACTCCTTTACAGGTATTAACAAATTAACTCTTCACGCTGACCCTGTGAGGTAGGTACTCTTATTCCTCTTATGTTAGAAACAAAGAAACTGAGGCACAGAGAGATTGAGACTCTTACGGAAGATCACACAGCGAGCAAGTGGCAAAGCCAAGGTTTGAACCCATCTAATCTTGCTCTGGGATTCATGCTAGACTGCTGTCTTGATGGAGTATCCAGCATTTCCAAAACATGTGCGACCATGGCTTACTTTGGTACGACGCATCCCCAAACCTGTGCCTTCTCTCCTTCCTGGAGGACAGCACCCTGATCCAGGAGCACCACTTACCTGCACGGGGGCAGTTCCCCTCCCCAGGCTTGCTGCCTCCACCCACTCCCTGTGCTCCATTCTCCCTTCCTACTTCAGCTTGCATCATTCCCTTGCTCTGAACCCTCTGATGACCTCCCCCTGCCTTGGGACCAGGCTCTCTCAGTCTTGGCACTATTAACATTGGGGATTGGCTCATTCTCTGCTGTGGGGATTGCCCTGGCCACTGCGGAATGTTTAACAGCATCCCTGGCCTCTTCCTACTATATACCAGCAGCATCCACCCCCTACCCCAAACTCCCACAAGTTGTGACAGCCCAAAATATCTCCCAACATCGCCAAATGTCCTGTGGAGGCAAAACTGCCCCAGCTAGAATCATTGCCTTCTAGGAAAGCTCCAATTCCTCCCGCTGGCTGATAGGCCCCTGAAGGTCTGGCCCTTGCCCACGCCCCCTCCACCACCCTCCTGTCCTTCACACCCTCCACCAACATTGGCTGGCTCTCCCCTATCCCATCTCTCCTCAGGCCCTTTGCATGTGTTGTTCCCTCCAGCTGGTGGCTGGCCCTTCTTCATTATCATGTTTTCTCTGTTCACTTCTTTACTCTTTCCTGTCCTAACCAGGATGTGTGTTCCCGGCAACACAGCATTATTGAATTTATCTTGTAGATGCGTTTTTGTTTTCTCTTTATAATCCATCTTCCCCACCAAAATACCAGCAACATGGGCATGGCACCTGGTGATCTTGCTTTTCATTGAATCTTGGTGCCAAGAAGAGCCCTGGGCAGCCAGGCAGGCACTTGTCTCTGCCAGATGATTCACGTTGTGATGTAAATCCGGGAGGCCTTCTGGTGTGGACCTGTGCACGGCAGAGAGGGAGAATTGAAGAGAGAAACACCTAGGAGAGTTTTATCACCTTGGCTTTGGCCACCAAAGATGCCTTCTGGTCTTTCGTAAAAGGTCTCTTTCTGTCAAAGCTGGTTGCCAAGAAGTTTTTAGAATGGAAGACAAACAATAAAAGAAGACAAAGAAGCAGCAGAGAGGGAGGATGAGAACTACTTTAAAAATTTTAAAGTCTCCTTAAATCAAAGCCAGTCGCTGTTTAGTGTCAACTGATTTTTCAAATAAAGAGGAGACTAGCTGTTGGAGCAGGGCTGGAAAACAGTGGTGGTAGGGTGTCTCTAGGCCAGGATCCCAACACACAGGGTGGGGGGAGGGGAGTGATTAGCAGCCCAGTTGGGGTGTGAGGAAGAAATAAAAAGCAGAGAGGATGAGTCAGGCTGGGCTGGGGCAGGAAGACTCTGCATGCTAGCCAGCCAAGAGGCAGCCAGGTGGAGAAACCTTCCTTGCAAATCCATAGGACGGTTGTATGCTGTAGAGGGAAATTGTGGCTCTGAGAGCTCTCCCTGGATTCCTCCTCTGGCTTGGTCTTCCGTGAAGGGATTCAGAACTCAGCAGGGATTTTGCTGAGCATGACTTCGCCTCCTGGGGTGAGCCTCTCCTTCTGTTAATGAGAGGCTCAGGTTGGCTCTGAGTTTCTCAACCTGGAAACCCCAGACACAGAGGTCCTGGAAGGTTACAGTAGAGATCCGACATAGTTCAAACTACCTAGGATATATTTTTTGCCAAAGGAAGGGGGAGGGGGGAGGAAGATCAAAGCAGGACCAGTCAAGCCCCTAAATCTAACCTACAATTTACAGGAAATACCAGGGACAGAAAAACAGGTTAAGTGACACCACAACGGTGCAATCCACAAACTATTAATTGCACGAAACTCTCTGGGACAAATGACTCGGTATCTTCAACAAATAAATGGCAAGGAAGAAAAAGAGGGGAACCTATAGAATTAAGGGAATTTAAGAGACATATCAGCCCAAAGCCTTAAAAACAATTCATGGAATTGGGGATATTAAGCAGTGAGGGGAATATTGGGGGATATTAAAGGATGATTGTGAATAGAAGTTTTGCTATGAAAATGGGATTATGGGTTTTTTCCAAAGAGTCCTTGTTTTTTGGAGATACCTGTTTAAATACTTAAGATGAAATAATATGATGCCTGGAATTTGCTTCTGAATAATCTTGAAGGAGGGTTGGGAAGGGGGTAGATGTAGGTGAAAAAATTTGGCCGTGAGTTGACAGTCATGGAAGCTGTTGTTGGGTCCATGGTGGTGTGTGTGTGTGTGTGTGTGTGTGTGTGTGTTATAGCACTCTCTCTCTCTCTCAAAACAAACAACCACGGGGCGCCTGGGTGGCTCAGTTGGTTAAGCGTCTGCCTTCGGCTCAGATCATGATCCCAGGGTCCTGGGATCGAGTCCAGCATTGGGGGCTCCTCGCTCTGCTTCTCCCTCTCCCTCTGCCTGTCACTGCCCCTGCTTGTTCTCTCTCTCTGACAAATAAATAAATCTTAAAAAAAACCCAACCCACCATGCCCGCATCAGTAAGATGACCCACATGCTCCCAAATATTTTGCTGGCCTTCTTAAAATTTGATTTATCTTCCTCTCATTGATCTGCTTTACATCACACATCCTCTTATATCATCACTGGCTATGAGAAATGGGCACATGTATTCATCAGTACTAAATTACCTTGACTTTGAGGCAATCTCATATGGCAGCTGACAGCAGAGAGACCATTCCTGTCAGAGTTTTCTCATGCGCTGCTCTAAAAACCCGGAAGCTTATTTATACTTCTTCGAGCCTCGACTTTCTCCCTCACACAGTGGGAAGGAGTAAATGAGATTTTGTGTGTAGAGCATTTGGCTCAGTGTCTGACATCAGCAAACTGCGGTTATGATTGTGCCCAGTGGCAGCAATCCCAGAAGAATGTTTGAGTGGCGTCTTATTCATATAAAAAACGATGCTTATTTGGGCATGCACAGGAAGTTGTCTGAGGTGCAATACTACCAGTAGATAATAGACATAATCCCACAAGGGGTCATTCGTTCATTCAACAAACACGGCTGAGTGCTTTCTGAGTGCTTTCTGTGTGCCAGGCACAGTTCAACTGTGGGGTACCAGCTGAGCTCACCCCTGGGGCCGACAGGGTAGAGAAATGCAGGCATGTCGAGACAGGGGGAAGACAGGGGTGAGGACTTGGAGTGTGGTCCAGGGAGATGTCCAGACTGAGATCTGAGGGATACAGGAGAATTAGCAAAGCTGGATTTGGGGGAGGGAGGGGAGGGAGTAGGAGAGAAAAAGGACAAAACATTCCAAACTGCTAAAGGATGAGGAAGTGCAAAGGCCTTGGGGCAAGAGGGAATAATTCCAGGGTCAGGAGGATGGCAGAGCCCAGGAGAGGACAAATGAAGGTGGAGCAGAGAGTGGGTGCAAGGGGCAGGGGTTTCTTTCCCTCTTACTCTGTACTTTCTGAATTATGTAAATATTTTATGTAAAGCATAGATCATTCTTACAGTTTTTAAAAAACCTAAAAAACCCCACACATAAAAAAGAAAAACACGGGCGCCTGGGTGGCTCAGTTGGTTAAGCGACTGCCTTCGGCTCAGGTCATGATCCTGGAGTCCCTGGATCGAGTCCCGCATCGGGCTCCCTGCTCGGCAGGGAGTCTGCTTCTCCCTCTGACCCTCCCCCCTCTCATGTGCTCTCTCTCATTCTCTCTCTCTCAAATAAATAAATAAAATCTTAAAAAAAAAAAGAAAAAGAAAAAGAAAAACACCTGCTAAAGCCCCAAGAAATAAAGAAATTATTGTAGTGTTTACTTTTTTTCTCAAGAATCCATAATACGTTAAAATCCATTTACATTTACTAAAGACACCACCTTGCTTAAAAGTAACAAGTGTGGCATCCTCTCCTTTCTGGTTCGCTGGGAGGGCCCCCCCCCCCCATCCTTCCCTACAATAATCGTGCCTAATTTGAAAAATGCTCCTTGCCAACCCGCCTGGGGGCTCTGGTTCTCAGACAAGTTTCTGGATGTCAGGTTGGGTCCGGACGAAAGGCCCACTAGTGGGGCTTGGGGAAAAGCTTTCCATTTTCCCAAGAGCAGCTCGGGCACAGCTTTGTGACCCTTCTCTGTCCCTGTGCCGAGCGTAACTGGCCAGCAGGAAGAAAGGACCCACTAGGGAGACTACCCTGCAAAGTGGCATTTGCCAGTTTCCTTTGCAAGCTGTTGCTAGGGGCAGAATCTGTTTTTCTGGTTTCCTCTCAGGGCCTGGGGCTGGGATGGCTGACTTTGATGTGGAGGTGGTGCACACAGAGCCTGCTCGTTACCTGAGTGCAGCCTGGATACCTGGGGGCAGAACCACAGCTGCCTGGAAGGACGGCTAAGGCCTCCTGCTTTGGTGTGTGCAGTGGGAGCACAGTGAGGCCTTTCAAGTTGGGCCCCTCGTGGTTTCTCCCTGCAGGAATGCCAGGTTTATTATGGGTTGTTCCCTTCTCTGTGCCGATCCCCTCCCTGTGCTCCTGCCCAGCTCAGGACTTTCCATTTCAGGTTAGATCCAGTGACTGGCTGAGTGTAGCACTACGTGCTACGGAACGGCCTGTCCTCACAGGAGGCAGAGACAACCAGACAGACGGTTTTAGTCCTAGGAGAGAGGCACCTCCCAGCAGACAAGCCCAGTTGGTGTCACTGACTTGCCTTCTCCCTTCAAAGGCCTGTTGTTTGTTTCTTGTTGAGGATGATAAATGAGAGCCCACCTGTGGCACCACCCTCATCTCACCGTGGGGAAAACTGAGACCAGAGGGGGTAATTCCACCCCCAGAGAAGCCTCTGCAATATGACTGCACCTTCCCAAGCCAGCCCCGCCGTGGTGCCTCCTAGCCCCGTGGTAGCAGCTTGAAGGTGGAGTCAAGATTTACCTCTCAGCTCTATCACATACGAGAGTGCAATCTTGCACATATTGCTCAACTTCTCCAAGCCTCGGTTTCTTCATCTGTGAAATGGGGATAATAATTTTTACCTCTTAAGGTTGCCAATTTAAATGCACTTCTCACCCTGCTAACTTCATAATTTAAGTGTTCACTTATTTATCCTCTTCTTAGATGGTGAGCTCCCAAAGGGCAAGGACTCTGCCTGCCTTGGTCACAGCAGTGTCCTCAGTAACCAACACTTCCTAGCTCAGAGTAGGCAGTGACGAAGTATTTGTGATAATAATAACCAAGGCCCTCAGCTCAGGGCCTGGCACAGGCAGCCATCATTACGAACAGAGAGGGTTCATTTTTATTTCTGACGGCAAAGCAGTTTTTGTTTCAAAACTATCAAATAACCAGGAAGTGAGGGAACAAAATAGTTCTCTGGAGGGGGCCTGCTGTCAGGTGGCTCTTCTGGGTCAAAGCCCTTGGCCTCCCATCCCTGTAGGACCAAGCCCCCACAGGCCTGGGACCTACTTTGCTTTATAGTCTCTCCCCATTTTCCTCTCTCTCAAGGACATCATTCCCCCAGAGGCAAGAGTCCTTCCCTGGGGCTTCAGAATTCCTAGCTTCTGCTCAAAGGCTCAGAGCCAGGGAGGCGAGGAGGAAGGGGGGACAGCTCACCAAATCTGCCAGGCAAGGATGTGGTCCAATGTCAGGATTGCTAGATGAAATACTGGATGTCCAGTTCAGTTCTAATTTCAGATAAACAACAAAACAATTTCCAGTACAGTATGTCTCAACGATTGCATGGGACCTAGTCATCCTTTAAAATAAAAAGTATTAGTTGGTTTATCTGAAATTGAAATTTAACTGAGTGCCCTTATTTTAATTTGCTAAATCTGGCGACCCTTCAGAGTGACCAAGCTGGGATGTTACCCCAGTCTGACTCAGCTGTGGACCTCACTTTCCTCCGCTCCTGCAAAATCACCATGACCACATCAGGAACCTCCTGGGATGGTTATGAGAATTAAGAGAGCGGCTACTATAGAAATATTAGAAGGGCAGGAATTTTGTTTGCCTTGATCACAGCTGAACCCAGGCCTAGCGCTGCGGCTGGCACACAGGTGGATCACCAAAACTACTTTTTTTTTTTTTTTTTTTTAAGATTTTATTTATTTATTTGAGAGAGAGACTGAGAGACAGAGAGCACGAGAGGGAGGAGGGTCAGAGGAAGAAGCAGACTCCCTGCCGAGCAGGGAGCCCGATGCGGGACTCGATCCCGGGACTCCAGGATCATGACCCGAGCCGAAGGCAGTCGCTCAACCAACTGAGCCACCCAGGCGCCCCCCAAAACTACTTCTTTTCATGAAATATCGCTGGTACTAGTTTTCCCTAAATACTGCCCCTTATCCCCTCAAAAAAAAAAAAAAAAAAAACACACAAAAAAAACCAAACACCATAAATCCATTTCAAGGAAAACTGGATCCAATATCCCAGACATGTCATGCTGGTCCCCACTGGGCCCATCACTTTGCCCCCCAGGTGGGACTGTACCTGATTGAACCCTGTGCGCCTGCGCACTCCGCTCAATGAGAGGCGTTATGCGCATGCCTGGGGGCTAGGTGTGCGCATGCCCAGCCCGAAAGTGTGGTGAAAAGTGACCACCATCGCCAGGGAGGCTGTGAGGCAGGGCGCACGGCAAGCGCCCGGCAGGGCCCTCGTGGGCGCTAGTGGGCTTCCTGCTCTTGGAGCTTTCCGTTGCTGTCGGCCCTCATGGCCTTTGCGCCCATGGGGCCTGAGGCCTCGTTCTTCGCGGTTTTGGACCAGCACAAGGCTTCCCTGCTGGCCACCCTGAGGAGAGGCGGTGGGGAGCCCGTGGGCGGGGGGACGCGCCGGGCCTCAAGGTAGAAGGGCCCGCTCTGGGGCGCGCATGCTCGGAAGTTAGAGAGGAGCCGGGTCCCCCGCCAGGCTGGGGCGGGGTCCTGAGGCGCTCTGGAGGGACATGGCTGCGCTCCTTGCCTCTCCCTGGGCTCGGGATGAGGAGGCCCCAGGAGCGACCCCCTTCGCCGGCCACTCGTGAGCCCTGAGAAAGCTCCTTCCTCAGAGCCCTCTCTTTTCTGCTTTTAGCTCTTATTTTGAACTCAAAAAGCCCGGTGACAGACCTTGCCTCTGGTGACTTCTAGAATGTTCCCCTTCTAGAATGTTCCGGGAGCTTGCCGGTTTCCTGAGGTTCTCAGAGGTCAGGGAGTTTAGGGCACAGTTTGGCTTTGCGTTTGTTTAAAACACTTTTTTTTTTTTTTGGATACAATTTAAACGTAAAAAGCTTTCAGGATTTTGTGTGTGTGCGCGCGCGTGTGTGAAGAGAAAGAGGGAAGATGAATGTTGCGAGTTCTCACTCAATCCGGGTTTTGTCAAACTGAACAGGGAAGTGGCTGATCGTGAGACAACGATTTACTTGACTTGGAGAGAACGTACACACGTTTTAAGTGATTTATTTAAAATCAGTTAAAGCGGTTGGCGGCTGGCGAGGTTGGTCAGAGCCAGGTGCTGAAGAGATGGATTACTGAGACTCTCCAGCTCCCGGCTCGGAATTAGCTACAGAGACTATGTTTATGTTATTGACCGTTTTTATTTAAAAAGCTGGGTGGTTGTTTTTTTTGTTTTTGTTTTTGTTTTTCCTGGATCTGCTTTTCTGGTTTATCAGCAAAGTTTTTCAGCCTAAACAAATTACTTTCTTATTTTCAAGAAGACTAAGCCAACCACCAACAAAACAAAAACACCACAAAAAAAACAAAAAAGTGGAAAACCTACAAGCAAACAGATTTTTATAGTAGTATTGAGTTTGAGGGAGAACTTATGAGCGTGAGGAAGGGACAGAATGGAAGTCCCCTGTTTAAGTTTCAGATGCAGATTAATCTAATCGTATTTTCAAGTTTGTCACAGGGTTACCTTGCAACTTTTTTTTTTCAAACTGGAAAAATGAATGAGATCTTTCTTTGAGTCAGTTTTTATCGCTCCGTGTTAGAAAATACTGATTGTTTTAAGATTTGCTTTCTGATAACATGCATTTTAAAGCAAGCTCTGAAGTTTCTGGGGGAATTAGAACGTTCTACATTCTGCGCATTTTCTAGATTTAATTTGATTTCCCTTCTTGGGCAATAGGCTGATGGTATTTATAACTGAACAGCATTTTTTGAAGCTGATGGCTTGTGAAATTAAAAGTCAGCTCACAGAAAACTGGGCTAGGTCTTAATATTTTTCTGTAAAGTGCTGTAATGGTTGCCAAGTCTTTCCATGGTAGTGATTAAACTTTTTTCTCTTTGTATCACTAAAATTCAAAAGGGCAGATTTAAGGCACGAGATCAATCAGGGTGATGTGCTACAATGGAAGTATTTCTTTTGGAATATTTTTGCATTGCATTTTTGGGAAAGAAATTAAATTCAAAGTCAATATTGCATCATTTTTAATTAAAACATTTATCAGTAGTATTTCAAGCCAACAAGTTTGAATTTAAGTAGGTTAATACGAAGAGATTAAAATACATTTATAAATCATATTGTCTAGTTAATAATATTGTCTAAAAGGAAGATATTACTTCAACTGGTAATTGTTTGAGAAGTAGAATTACAAGCAAATGAAATTTCTCTGCAAGTAACCAGTATAAATATGGTTGTTGTTTTAGTGCAATGCCCATGTCAAAATTTAGTGGGAGAGATCAGTATGGAGGCGAATTACCTAGTCTTAAAAAACAACCAATGAAACTAGAACCTACTTTCCTATTGATCTGGGGAAACGTTACGTAGTGTAAAGGTCTAATTTAGAATTAAGATGGAATCATAGTGTCTTTATTGTTTCAGTTCTGAGGTTCTTGCGTCTATAGAAAGTGTTATCCAAGACATCATCACAAGCGTGGCAAGGAATGAAGCACCTGCATTCACAATAGACAACAGATCAAGCTGGGAAAATATAAAGTGGGCATTTGGCATTTTTAATTTTTAAATACAGTATCTATGTCATTATTTGAAATTATTTGAGTTAGAGTTCTAGTCTGATTTCATTCTTTTTACTGCTTTTACCCTGCCGAGAAGGATTGAAGGAAGTTTACAAAATACATACCTCATAAGCAGGTCTTATAAACTAGAAGTGGGTGTGAAAGATAAGGCAAAGGGAAGACAATGCTAGGAAGAACAAATGAAGCACCAGAAGAGGTTAGAATCCAAAATGCATATGATAAAGTCTTACAGTTCTGCTAAAAACAGGCTCCAAACTGGGATCTAAGCTAGAATGTCTAGCACTCAAACGGGGGAAATATGACCAGTGGAATTCTGCAGAAATACTGCAAAAGCAAACCACTTGTTCAGGGGAGGTACAACCAATCCTGATACTGGAAGGAAAATAAATGTATCTGGAACACAGAGCATATCTCAAAGGCTCTTTCTCCTGGTAGATCTCCCCCCTGCTAAGTCATGTGTCCAAGAAGGTAAAATCGGCAAACAGTTTTGTCAAAGCCTCCAACCTGCTTGCATCTTTTGTGTTTTTCAGATGCTCAGCCTGTAGAATCTAAATAATGAAAAACACTACAATAGTTCTCAGTAAGAGTTACAGAAGCAGAATAAAAGTAATTTGGGGTCTCCTTAGTCACTAAGTATTCTTTTATGGTCAGTATAATTAATACAAACTGTAAACTTTTGAATCATATTTTACATCATTTTGGAGAATGGATTTCATCAAGCCCTCAGGCAGCTAACACCCAACCTATTTGCCTGATGCCTTCTGCCACCTTTAGGACAGGCTTGGCAGTTCAATTTAACAACCTAATATAAATTATTTCATTTAATGTAATTTTGGAGGTAAATCAGAAATACAATATTTCAAAACTTGTTAAATTGAGGAAAATTAACAAATGAGTAAATATTAAAATGAGCAAAATGCTAATAAAATTGTGAAATAGGTAAAATAGTTTACATACATGAAATGTCACACATTATACACTAAATACACATACATGATACTCAAAGGTATTTAATTCACTTATTTTAAACACTTTATTTTAGTGCCTCTGTATGTCACAAAGCTAATTACCTAATTACCACCTGGAATTATCTAAGATTATAAATGAAGTTGTCCTAAAGCTTCAGTGGCTCTGTTGAGAAGAAATATGGATTTAGGTGATGTGCAGAAGAGCACATTAAGTGTATATTGTTTGGTGTTCAGACGTTAATTCTTTTTTATCTTATTGCCTTTCAACAAAATGACAGGTTTGAAGATTCTGTGGGTCTTCAGATGGTATCTCATTGTACCACGAGAAAAATCAAAAGTGATTCACCAAAATCAGTTAAAAATTTTGGTAAATTAATCTTTCTTAGCTTTTAGTAATAAAATAAGTAAGTTTGGTTACTTTCTGGGTTTAGTTATTCCTAGTTGAATAATTTTAGTTGTTCTTTAATAGACCACCCTTAGACCTGAAATAAAGTTACAGAATTTTTCATTGTCAATAACCACGGAAGCAGATTATAATTCCAAAATAAATTTTCAAGGTACATGATTCAGTAGAAAAATATTCTCTCAGTTTTGCTGTTCAGACAGCAATTTATTTGATCCTTCAGGAAATTATTATTCTGTACTCAGTACTTCTATTTGGGAAAGATAATTTTTTTAATGTTATGGAAAGTAACTGGGGGTAGTTGGAATCCTTGATAGGGGTGTGTTTTGAATTAATGAGAGAAATGATGAGTAACTTGTTTATTGTATCTTATTTTCCAGCCCTAATTCTTAAAATATTGTCCATGATTTATAAATTAGTACAGAGCAACACTTATGCAACCAAAAGGTAAATACTTGTTTTGGTAAATTACTCCTTTAAGATGCAACCTGAGAGTTAGTTTAGGTTAACTCCCATTATGATTTGAAATGGTACATTAGACTAGACTATGGGTAATAAATTACTTTCTTTATACGGTGTGTTTCATCCAATTAAAGCTTCCCACAAATAATACTCCAATACTTGTCATAGTCAAAGAGAATATGGCTAATTAAAAATATATATTTAACTTTCATAGAGACATATATTATACTGACAGCCAACTCTTTGGTAACCAGACTGTCGTGGACAACATTATCAATGACATTTCTTGTATGTTAAAAGTGCCGAGGATGAGTCTACACATAGTAAGTAGCATTTAATACAAAACATCTTATTTTAAGACAGAAGATTTGTGTAAAATCATAATAGAAAAATAAATGTAATCTGTGCTTTGTTTTGATCCTATTTGATACTACATTTTCCTCACGAATTTAAATGATCTACTCTCAATATATTCCCTTGGATGAATGGACTAAAACAGGTGAATTACTAAATATTTTTTATTCCTAAATATCCTTACATATTTTCTCCTTTACTTCTTAAATTCCAGTCTGAGCTGAAATACATGTAATCTGGCAGGTGAACGTGAGGATTGGTTCAGCCGTACAGAATATGTTAGTGAGGGGCACCCGGCTGGCTCAGTTGGTGGAGCATGCGACTCTTGATCTTGGGGTCATGAGTTCGAGCCCCGCACTGGGTGTAGAGATTGCTTAAATAAATAAACTTAAAAAAAATGTCAGTGAAAAAGTGTTCAGATATGGCCATTATTTTTTCAGTTATCTACATCGAAAGGTTTAATCGCTGGCAATTTAAGGTACATGGAGGAAGACGGCACCAGTGTGCATTGTGCCTGCGGTTCCACAGTAAGCATAGTAGTGTCACTTGCTTTAATTCCCTTTCAGATCCTTTGTTTTTTTTTTTTTTTTAAGATTTTATTTATTTATTTGACAGAGAGAGACACCACGAGAGAGGGAACACAAGCAGGGGGAGGGGGAGAGGGAGAAGCAGGCTCCCTGCAGAGCAGGGAGCCCGATGTGGGACTCGATCCCAGGACTCCAGGATCATGACCTGAGCCGAAGGCAGTCGCTCAACCAACTGAGCCACCCAGGCGCCCTCAGATCCTTTGTTTTTGAAATGTATTTTATTTCCTGCTTTCTTGGGTAGTTTGGAGCTTGAGATGGTCAAATAAAACTGAAGGGTGAATAAGCGTATGCTTTAGGGGGTTGTCCATTACACAGTTTTAAAATACGCCAGTTGTCAAATGTCATATTACAATAAACAAAGATAATGCTTTCCTTTGAAAAATGTACTGTTGTCTTCAGGTAGAATGGAGCTTGGCTATTTTAGCATGGTTATTTATGTGATCTTGATACAGTTTCCTGGCTTGGAAATTGATCTATTTAATTCTGAACTATTTGCTGGGCTTTGGCACCTGGAGAGCCCACAGCACTAACCTGCACAGCAGTCTGGAAATGAGCAAGACGACGCCTGTGTGCTCTAGGATAGGAGGGCTTTGATTCACCACTTTCTGCCACTTAAGCCACGTATCCACAAAGTTTCTGAGAGATTCTCACCTGCCAGGAAGTAGTTTGGGTGGCACGTTTGTCTTCTTAGGGGTAAATCTGTTTCCTACTGTTTCCTTATTGAGGAATAAATCTCTGATGACTGATGTATTCAGAGAAAAATGAAAATATGGGATTTTTATGATACATTTTTAAATGTGGCTATACTTGCTTTTTATTTAAAATAAAAACTCTCTTGTTTTGTTAACTTAGGCTGTTGCTGTGCCATCTAATATTCAAGGAATTCGAAGTATCCTTTGAGTGGTAAAACTATTTAACCTTGTAGAATGTGCATTCGTTCATTATTTTGATAAGCCAAGCCTTCATAATGTGTAACCATCAAGCTAGACCCTATAGTGGTCAAGATGAACACACGTGGTTTCTGCTTTAGGGGCTCCCTGTCTAGTAGAAGAGACAGGTATCTAAATATGTGAATCGATGTCTATATATTTGAAGGCAAAAAGGAATATACTATATCTATTGCTGCTTTAGAATTGATTTATCACTATTTAGTTGGCGATTAAATGGAAATATTCTTGTCTTCGAATTATCAGCCTTAACATCACAGATTTAGTTACAGATGCGAAATTTCTATTAATTGTAGAAAAAGATGCGACATTTCAGCGACTCCTGGATGACAACTTTTGCAACAGAATGTCCCCTTGCATCATGGTTACGGTATTACATTATTTCCCTTTACTACAATGCCAAGACTAACATACTACTTTGGTGATTGGCAAGAGGGGTTTATAACATTATCTCTACAGCTCGCACCATGTTCTCTTATCAATATGGCACATCCTTTGGGGTGAGGGAGTAAGAATTTCCAAGGCATTTATTTAAACATCCTCAAATCTGACTAAAATCAAGGTGGTGGTCCCAATTCTTTTTTTTTTTTTAATTTTATTAGAGAGAGAGAGAGAGAGAGAGAGAGCACTAGCTGGGTGGAGGGGCAGAGGGAGAGGGAGAGGCAGGCTCCCTGCTAGGTGGAGAGCCCGATGCGGGGCTCGATCCCAGGACCCTGGGATCATGACCTGAGCCAAAGGCAGACGCTTAACCGACTGAGCCACCCAGGCGCCCCTGGTGGTCCCAATTCTTAAATACCAGTGATTTTCTAATGCCACAGTGAGTTTGCACAGGCTCTCAGAATCACCTACATGCCATTCTCCCATGGCTGCTCGTCTCAACTATAATATGGTAACGCTGGAGCTGCTTTGTGTTCTGCCTCCTGCAGGTTCGTAGATCAGGTAATTGCATGAATTCCATCAAAGGGAGCCTGCTTTTCTATACATATATATACATACATATATATCTGCACCAAGAATGGCAAAGAAGACAGAAGCATACATTGAGATGCCACACGGGCAGCTACAGTCATCAGTGAGCAAAGGGTAGTAAGCTTCCTGCTACAGGGTCGTGTGGGCGGAGTTGATAACACTGGAGTAATCGGACACCTGCCGAATGACGAATGACATGTGCGATGCTGCCTCTCCATGTCCCTGTTGGTAGATATGTCCGATTTTTATTATTTCTGCTTCTGCTGAAGTGTTTCCTTAGGATTATTTCCCAGGACTGGGATAGCTGAGTCACAGTGACAAATGTAGGCGGGCTTTTTCACTCTGTTGTGTAGACTGTGCATTTTTCACAGTCCACGCTAGTCTTCCACCTGAAATTTAAGGTGATCTAACTTGTCTAACTTTTAAGCTGTTGGTAAGATAAGGAAAAGGTTTTGTCAGTTTCATTCTGCTGGAATTAAAATGCATAATTTCACTCTTGCTTTTAGGGAAAGGGGGTACCTGATCTGAACACAAGACTTTTGGTCAAGAAGCTATGGGATACATTTCACGTTCCTGTTTTCGCTCTTGTCGATGCCGATCCACATGGTGATTTGTCGTTGGATTATTTGAGGCAGCGTCCGAACTGAATCCTGTTCATCCTACGTATAGCTGTGCTTTTCTGCTCTTAGAACACTTTCATGAATTATCTTAAAAGAAGATGATCATCAGATTAAAATTAATGATTATAGTCATTTGAGGCAATTTATTGCTATTTTTGCCCCATTGAACTGAACCACAAGTTTTTTATTGGTAGTATCTATGAAAATAAAAGTGGCAGGTGTTAGATAAAACGTGAGAGCGCACACCTGTGATGTGCAAGGAGACTAACCATAAAGGTGACTCTTTTCACAGGCATAGAAATAATGTGCATCTACAAGTATGGATCTATGGTAAGTACAGAAAAGTATTTTTCCTTTTCCACTATTGAGATAGTTCATACTCATCAGAGTGATTGCTGCATTCTCTTACCAGCCCTTAGTTGGCTGAGGACCCCCACAGTGTACCGGGGAGCTACTCTCCTAGTCTAGAGCCAATCTGTGTTAGTGGCTGTGATCCTAGCTTCCAGCATGACCAGTGTGACCACAGATGACAGAGTGGGATTAGCTGTGGGCAAGAGACACTATTATCCTTCACTCTTCCAGTCTGCTGAAGTAACTGTGGGACCTCAGGGTAACAGCAAGGGCTGATTGCCAAATAAACTCTGAAAATTATATATAACCTTGAATTCTGACATTGCCAATTCCCTTTACACCCACCGTAAGGAAAAATGAAAACATCACCAAATTTCACCACTAGAGTCTGTACATCAATTGTTCTGAGTATGGTCCCAGACAGTGTTGGTATCACTGGGGAACTTGCTAGAAATGCACAGCTCAGTCCCCATCCAGGCCTCCTGAATTGGAATCTCTGGGCTTGGACCCCAAGTGATTCCGAGGCATGATAAAGTTTGGGCACCACTGGCATACACCTTGAGTGTCCCCGACAGATGTTTATATGACATATATATTCAGACAAAAGGGATGGTGAAGCAAGATGTCAAAATACAGAATCGTAAACAACAATAAATGCAGGTCAGAGAGGTTCATTTGTAGTTTTAATTTATATGAAATCAAGACAGAAATCCTAGAGCAGTTTTAAAACCTTCACTGAAAGCCCAGGTTAGCAAAAGTCTTGGTGATTTTCTTGGTTCTGTGGCCTCAGGAAGTGTGCAGGCTTTTGTATTTATCCTTCTTAATAAGTAAAAAATGTGGCTGCGATAACAAGTCTGCTGGTTTTCTGCAATTTAGCCTCACCTAATGCACGTTTGCTCTTTATTTTAGGCAATGTCTTTTGAGGCCCATAATCTCACAGTTCCAGCTATTCGATGGCTTGGTCTCCTCCCTTCCGATATTAAACGGTTAGATTAATCTAAGTTTTAGTAAAACTAGGATATTTAAAATGATGCCTCATCATAATATTAACAATAAGCCGTAAAAGTGACTCTATGGGAAAGCTCTTAATGTGTTTTGTTTATATTGTCACTATGACTCAGGATTATAGAATTATGAATTAAATTCATCGATGTTTCTGTTTCAATTACCAAAATGCTTGAATGAATTTGGTTAACTGAACTTTCAGCTGGAAAATAGTTTTTGTTTTACCTTTATGGTTAAAAGATTTTGTAATATTTTTATTTTTTTTAAGATTTTGTAATATTTATATACTCTGAAAGTATAAGACATTGAATCTAGTTAAATGGTAATCATTGACAACATCGTTTGCCATATGAATCAATTTTACCATAGATTTAAAATTTTAATTTCATAAAAAAAATCTCATTTTAAGATTACTTAACATTTGGGAACCTAAATTTTGTCAAGTTTAACATATATGTTCGTTATAGAAAAAAATCATTATGTAACAAGATAAAAACCACCTACTGATGAACAGCTTTACCACTGTAGATTATTATTACACTCTGTGCATAGTCATAACTCTTTCACAAAAATGGGATCATACTTTGTTACTTTGTGATCTGCTTCTCTCACACAACAATGAAATCACTTTTCCGTACCCATGACCTCATTTTAGTGTCTTCTCTTACTGAGTTCCAATTCTGGATGTACCAGTGTTTATTCAGCCAGTGCCTCGTAGTCAGCCATTTGGGTGGTTTCCAAATCTCTGATAAATAGTGCTTTGATGGTCCCTCCTGTAACTAAATCTTCGGCCGCATCTTTAATTAGTCCCTTAGTCCCCAAGGCTGAATTCCCAGAATTGCTGGGTCAAAGGGTATGCACATTTTTAAGATTTTGACTGCCCTCCTGATAGGTTAATTATTTTGTTTTCCCTGGAGAATGAGAGCCCACCTGTCCCTCAGCATGGGACATGATCACTTTTATTCATCTCTGTTAATGGGATATTTAAAAATATTTTATTGTTTAATTGGCCAATATGAATGAACTTAAACGTGTTTATTGGGTTTCTTTAAGCAGTGAGCAAACCCTGGGACCTGGTCCTTGTTTCCTAAATTTGGACCATGAACAGGTTTTGGGTGATTGCCACTTCTTACAAAATGTGGGCATAAGAGAAAACATTTAGTTTTTGATTTTTGAATATTTACACTCTAGTGGATCAAAGTTTTGTTCCATTTGGTGTATGTGTCATGGTCAAAATCTCTTGGGGGTGATCTGTTTATATGAAGAGCTTTCCTAACACAAATTCAGGATAAATGATCTGATAATTATTAAGGTGGAGGGCTTGGAGAAACGCCAGCTGCATCTCATAAATTCCATCAGTGCCCTCAAAGCCACTCCCAATAAATGGACAATGAAATTTTTAAAAAGTGTGATAGCCACACAAACACAGCTTCACGGGAAATCCTCTAGCTCCCCCCTCAACTTTTAATCAAATTGTCACCCTATCTGATAGCTGCCACTGGCAAATGGTCATAGTCGTGGGGACATTGAAAAAGACTATTTGAAACTAGAGCTCTCCTGGGAAATCCAGGATTTGTGACTTCAAAAAGTAGTCTATACCATAAATCCTGGACCTCTCCTGTCCTGTTTTTAAAACACACACCAAGAAAAAGTTACGATCCACTTTTTTTAAAACTTAAAACTAGGTAGGGGTGTGTGTATGTGTGCACACACGTGCGCTTGAGTGACAATAAGTTAGAGATAGACTAACGTCCTTGGCCCTGAATGTTCTCAATGAATTACAAAGAATGAAGTGCTCAGTGGAACCTGAGATCCCATAGTGACTTCTGCTGCTGGCCACGCATATTCCATAGTTCCCTGCTTCGAGGCTGTAATGCTCTGGGAGCCACGGTGGTGTCCATGCACTTGATGGAGTGCTGTTGGCATTGTGTGTAATACCAGTGTCTGTGTTCTTCTTGTCATTGTCCTGTGAGTGTGACGGGAAGGAAGACAATTTAGAATGGACATCCACTATGAACTTGAATCCTTGCTGATCTAGGACATCTCCCAAATTCTGGCTTTAAGAGAGGGATTTATCTTATCTGTTATTTCTGAGTTCCTTGACATAGTATAATAAATACAAATAAATATGTGACCTTTAAGTTATAGAAGCGCTCTGTTTTTGCTGATTTTTTTTCATGTATTTTTTCTAGGTTAAATATACCTAGAGATACTTTAATTCCGCTGACAAAACGGGACCAGATGAAACTTGACAGTGTCCTGAAAAGACCTTATGTTACTTGCCAACCATTTTGGAGAAAAGAAGTATGTTTCTTTCTAAGATTCAAGTGTTGTATGTTTTATTGCCTTTAACTTTCATAGTGGCTATTCACATAATATTCTGTAAATATCGTCCTTGAAATTTTATATAACCAACAACTAATGTGAGTGGTGCTTGGCAGTAAATGGTTGTTGAAACACTGAATTACGAATGCTAATAGATAAGATCAGATGGATGGAGCTGACCTATTTTTATCCTCATCATAGTTCTCTACCCATCGTCTATGGCTGCATCATAGTTTTTTGGGGGGGGGGGGAAGAAAGAAATTACATAAACACACCAGACCATTCCTAGTTATCAGAGATGTCCATGCTCTGGAATGTCTTGGCTGACCTAAAAGCTATTGCCTGTGGCTTCTGAGAATACAACAAGCCTAAATTTACTAGGTTTGAGTCAATAGAGGTGTAGCACAGGACTTGGTCACAGCTGTACTTTACTTTTATTGACAGATGGAAATAATGGCAGACTCTAAAATGAAGGCAGAAATTCAAGCTTTGACCTTCCTATCATCAGATTATCTTTCCAGAGTGTACCTACCTAACAAATTAAAATTTGGAGGATGGATATAAAAACATATCAGAATATATCTTGTGATTGCAAGAGGTTTTTCATTAGTTTTATTTTCAGTAGTAGATACTGTTGTGGAAAGAACATATATTCTTAATTCTGTAGAGGTAAAATAATTTTCCACTAATTATATTTTTTGTCAAAACAATTTTCTTTAGAAGACTTTATCCTTCTCTGTAGAGACTGAGTTCTATCCTATGTTCTAAAGTAACTTATAAAAGAGTATACATTATTTTGACTTCTAAATTTTATTTGAAAAAAATATTGTAAAAATGCCATCAAAGTCTGCAAAAATATTTAATTTCTACAATATAACTAATGTTAAGACATGAAGCATCTTTTAGTATCAAAACTAATAATAACCTAAATTCGAGAAGTTGCAAATGAATTAGAGTGTCTAGTATTTCCTTTTTAGTTGCTTTCTTTTTTGCCTTCATGGTGTAGGGGTCACACCCCATTCATTCACTTGTGAAAGTAGTAAAATTTATTATGAATAAATATTTGGGTTGATGCAGTCTGAAGCACTTAATTTTGTTTCTGAGTATGCTTTTTATTATTAACAATTTATTTGAAAATTTCCCCAGGGTTTTATCCATTCTCACCACACATCAAGTCCCCTGACTTCCCCTCTAGTCCATGTTTATGAAACATGTTCAAGATTTACAGAAGCCTCAAATTTTAATAAGGTCTTTCTGTAATAGTAAAGATTCGATCGTCTCCCCTCATAACCCTCTCTGAATTTTTCCAGAGATGAGTTTTATGACTTTATTCTGTACTTTCAGCAAACGTTTAACTGCACTGAAGTTACTTGTAATTGTAAGTAAGAATATGTATTTAGAGGAGAACAGAATTGTTGGTGAGTTATTTTATCAAAATAGATGTTAGTAATAGTGGGTCCCATTTCTGAGAACTTACCTGTGCCAATCACTGCTTACACATTATCTTAACCCTCCCAAGGGCCCTGGCAGGTCTGTAATTACATCCGTAGTTTACAGGTGAAAACACGGGGGATGTTGCTTGTCCAAAGCCATGTAGCCAGAACGGGGCAGAGTGGGGACAGTAACACTGTCTACCTCAAGAGCAGGACCAGCTACTGAATATGTGGGGCCAGTGCAAAATGTAAGTGTAGGGTCCTTGTTCAAAAATTATTAAGAATTTCAAGACATTAGCAGAGAATTAAAGCGCGCACTGGGGGCTCTTCTTAGCATGGGGCCTGGCGTGACTGCACCCATGAAGCTGGCCTTACACAAGAGGTTCTGGTAAACATTAAATAAGGTCATATAATAAGTAAAGAAAATACTTGTATAGCACCTATTATGTGCCACATATTTTTCTGGGTGTCTTGAACATTAATTTCATCTTCACAGGAACTCTGTGAGCTAGGTACTTTTCTTATCATCCCCACTTTACAGATAAGACAACAAAGGTACAGAGCTGCTCAGGAGCTTTTCCCAAGGTCACATAGCTACTAAGCAGTGGAACTGGGACTTACCCCCAGAGCCTGGCTCCGCGGCTCCTGCTTTAACCACGAGACTGGCACACGTGAATGCGTTACATGTAGCTGAGGGGGCACACTGTTCCAGAAACGTCTACAATTCTTACTGTTGGCTAGCGGTCAAATCAGGTCCTCCTGATGCCAAGCCTGCAATGTCAACAATTCTGTTATTTCCCCTTGGTCATGTCAGAACCAAGTATTTCATTTTGAGAATATTCTGTGAGACTATCAAATTGACTTGTGAGACTATCCCAAATTGTAAAGACATTTTTATAAATCACAGTGTTTCTTTGAATTTATACCTTTCTTCCTTCCTTAACATCTAATGTCACTAAACTTTGACAAGTTCTGTGAAGGAGAACATCACTGACCTAGAAATACTTGGTCAAGCTGCAAGATGTCTGGATTAGGACATACTGTCAAAATGGAAAGCAATGAGAAATCTACAGTAGTCATTAAAATTTGAAAATAAATAAAAATTTTTTGAAAAGAAATTTGAAAGGGGATTGCAGATACATTCAGTTTAGATAACTACACTCATTTCAAGTTTATGATGGAAACTTACTTAAAATAATTTTCATTTATTTGGGAAAAGGAAATGGGAGAGCAAAATGCACTGCGTTTTGGCTTTGCTACCTATCTTTGATGCAGATGAAAACCTAACAGTAGTAGCTATTGGAAACCCTCTAGAATTCTAATTCTCAAGAGTTATTTCTAAAAAGGATTACTGTAAAATAGGTGACTATTTAACATGGCAACTGACAACAGATATCCCCTCTACCATCATCTGTGTTTATTTTTATATTTTCATAATTTTAATTAAGAAAGAACAATGGTATTGGAATGTGTTTATAATGAAAGTGAATAAAACCTGGTGCAACAAAAAGATGTTCAGAGAATCTTATTTTTTTCCTTAAGAGCTCATAATCACCCTCATAAAATAAAAGCTCTTGTAATAAAGTAGGGATCCGAAGGGGTACATGCACCCCGATGTTTATAGCAGCAATGTCCACAATAGCCAAACTGTGGAAAGAGCCAAGATGTCCATCGACAGATGAATGGATAAAGAAGATGTGGTATTTATATACAATGGAATATTATGCAGCCATCAAAAGGAATGAGATCTTGCCATTTGCAACGACGTGGATGGAACTGGAGGGTATTATGTTGAGTGAAATAAGTCAAACAGAGAAAGACATGTATCATATGATCTCACTGATATGAGGAATTCTTAATTGCAGGAAACAAACTGAGGGTTGCTGGAGTGGGGGGTGGGGTGGGAGGGATGGGGTGACTGGGTGATAGACACTGGGGAGGGTATGTGCTCTGATAAGCGCTGTGAATTGTGCAAGACTGTTGAATCTCAGATCTGTACCTCTGAAACAAATAATGCAATATATGTTAAGAAAAAAAAGAAGAAGAACGTAGTGGGAGGGGAAGAATGAAGCGGGGGAAATCGGAGGGGTAGACGAACCATGAGAGACGATGGACTCTGAAAAACAAACAGGGTTCTAGAGGGGAGGGGTGTGGGAGGATGGGTTAGCCTGGTGGTGGGTATTGAGGAGGGCACATTCTGCATGGAGCACTGGGTGTTATGCACAAACAATGAATCATGGAACACTTCATCTAAAACTAATGATGTAATGTATGGGGATTAACATAACAATAATAAATAAATAAATAAATAAATAAATAAATAAATAAATAAAAAGCTCTTGTAATATCCCCAGGTTTCTGGGAAATATAACTGTCATCATTGATGGTGCTAAGTGACTTGAGAAGTCATGATTTCATGGAGAAAAAAAACACATATTGCAGTTTCTACAAAATAGGCAAAAACATACCAGGATTTCATCTATGACTTCCTTTAACTGGAGCATCTTGGTTGAACTGTTTGACAGAGGTATCTGCTTATTGGTGCTGAAAAAACGGATGCTAAGAACAGACGCTGTCAAAGCTAAACCACATACACATGTGCACTAAAAAATATTTGCAGTAGAGTGTTTTTGTAGCAAAGTACTGAGAAACATGACTTCTGTTTGGACTTGGGTTCACCTTTGAAAGTCTATATCCCAAGGAAACAATCCTGCAAACGCAAGCCAATGGCGCCCTCTGCTGGCAGAAACTCTATTGTTCTCTCAAATCCTCCTGCTATTTTGGGGGGTATTTCTTTTTCTTTCTTTCTTTTTTTTTTTTTTTTTAAGATTTATTTATTTAGAGAGAGAGAGCAGAGGTAGGGGCAGAGGGAGAGAGGGAATCCTGAAGCAGGCTCCCTGCTGAGTGTGGAGCTCGACATGGGGCTTGATCCCAGGACCCCCAGGTCACGACCTGAGCAGAAATCAAGAGTCGGACACTTAACTGATTGAGCCATTGTTTTAAGGAATGGGGTAGAAGAGTCTGAGACACGGCAAAAGAAATTGGGTAGAACCACGAGAATTCCCGTGTGAGACAGTACTACTTGAAAAAATCCATTCTGTATCATCAGCTTCGGATGCCTCCAAGTCCTTGTAAAGCTGCACTTCGTGTATGCTTCTTGGCAACCAAGCTCTTTATACTTAACATATTAGAACTTTTTAATTAGGGCGCCTGGGTGGCTCCGTCAGTTAAGCGTCTGCCTTCGGCTCAGGTCATGATCCCAGGGTCCTGGGATCGAGTCCCACTTCGGGCTCCCTGCCCAGTGGGGAGCCTGCTTCTCCCTCTGCCTCTGCCCCTCCCCCAGCTCATGCTCTCTCTCTCCCTCTCCCCCTCTCAAATAAAGTCTTTTTTAAAAAAGAATTTTTTAATTAAAATTTCAAAATTAAAAATCACTTTAAGTGAAAAGGAATTGCTATAAGCTTACAAGCATATTTAGTTTCTATTCACCTAGAAATGGAATATAAATATTGCCTTGGGTAAAAATTGCAGAAGTGTTCGCCAATGCGAATGATAGCCATAACTGAAATTTAATTTTAATTATTTTTTCTTTTTGATAATTTTTTGCCTATACTTCATGGCTCAATAATTCTACCCATGCATACAGATCATTTTGATCCCCCTTCTTGTTTCTAGAGGGAAGAAGTGAGGTGACTTGCTGCAGTCTGCCGTCTGGGGAGGTGTGGAGTCAGATTGTGGGGCCAGGCGGCTTGCATCCCAGTTCCCCTTCTACTCACTGCCTCTGTGACTGGGACAGGTTACAAGCTGGCCTTGGTTGTGTCAACTGTAAGATGGAAATAACAACAACAATAAACATGCCCCCATAGAGTCATTGTGAGGATTAAATGAGATAATTCATGTAAAGTGTTTGAGTCACTCTGTTCAGAAGAAGTCAAGGGGTGTTAGTTGTTGTTACATTTGGGTTCACCCATGCTGTTGCTCTTCTTCCCCTGATGGTATATGCAAAAGGAGATCACCAGTTATATGTCCCTAGATGGCAGAAAGATTCTTTTAAAGTATGCTGAATAACCAGTACTATATGAGAATCTGTATCATAATAGAGGTTTCTGGAATATTCCTCAGGCATGGAAAATATAATTCAACAAATACTGATTTAACAGCATATATGTGTAAGACACTGTGCTCGGTGCTGCAAAATGGAAAGCAATGAGAAATCAACAGTAGTCATTAAAATTTGAAAATAAATAAAATTTTTTTGAAAAGAAATTTGGAAGGGGATTGCAGATACATGCAGTTTAGATAATTACATTCATTTCAAGTTTATGATGGAAACTTAAAATAATTTTCATTTATTTGGGAAAAGGAAATGGGAGAGCAAAATGCACTGCGTTTTGGCTTTGCTACCTATCTTTGATGCAGATGAAAAGCTAACAGTAGTAGCTATTTGGGAACCCTCTAGAATTCTAATTCTCAAGAGTTATTTCTAGGGGTGCCTGGGTGGCTCAGTCGTTAAGTGTCTGCCTTCAGCTCAGGTCATGATCCCAGGGTCCTGGGATCGAGCCCCGCATCGGGCTCCCTGCTCCGCGGGGAAGCCTGCTTCTCCCTCTCCCACTCCCCCTGCTTGTGTTCCCTCTCTCGCTGTCTCTCTCTCTCTGTCAAATAAATAAATAAAATCTTAAAAAAAAAAAAGAGTTATTTCTAAAAAGGATTACTGTAAAATAGGTGACTATTTAACATGGGAACTGACAACAGATATCCCCTCTACCATCATGCACGGGAGTACGGCATAACGTTTAAAATCTAGGAAGCTAGACAAGGCAAATACTTGCACTGTTTTATGAGACAGAATATGATAAGCACTGAGGGGCTCCGAGAGGTTAAAGAAGAGATGGTATGAGATGATCCATCTAGGAAAGAATGAGGAAAGGTGTCGTTGAGGAGGGAGTACTTGTCAAGAGAGGATTCCAAGATGATGCTGGTGGAGTTAGGTACCCGACAGACCTCTCTGGCTCTGCCGCTTAACAGCTGTGTGATGTCTGACAAGGATGTTCTCTCTCTCCGCCGCGCTTTCCTTGCTATAAAACGGAGATTACAGTACCTACCTTCTAGGGCTGCTCTGGAAATTACAGGAGTTGGACCATTTAGTGCTCAAGAGAGCTATTATTACTATCACGATCTAGAGGTTCTCAAGCTTGCCTGCATCTTAGAATCACTTGGGGGAGCTTATGAAAAAAGATTGGTTCCCTCTGTCCCACCGCAGACTGACTAAATCAGAAATCTCTGTGAGGCCCAGGCAGCAGGGCTTTACAAAAGTTCCCCAAATGATTCCAAATACCTCATCTAGGTTCTTGGTGCTCAGCGGCCGCCGTGCATGGCCCGGGCAAGCTCAGCTGGGAATCTGTTAGAAATGTGGGTTCTCAGTCCCCCTGGACCTTCTGAATCTGCATTTTAAATAACAAGGTCCTGCGGGTCTGAAAGCTCCCTGCAGGTATCAAGACTCCTGGTTCGCAGACCACACTGACTAGCAAAGGAGAAGATTCAGCGTCTGTCCCACAACCTCAGCAGATCCCTGCCTCTTTTTGTCCTTCAGAAGTTCAGCCACCAGCTGAAATATTTGGAGTTGGCGCGCGCGCGTCTTAACAGCCCCTTCGCATTCTTACGGAAACTTACACTTAGCAAAAAGTCTTTCACGTATGTGCCACTAAGAACTCCCCTCCAAGTCGGGCATCATTATGCCAATTTTACGGAGGGAAACCGAGGCCCAAAGAGCCCGGGGATGGCTTACGACGCCCCAATCGGCAAACACGAGGTCAAGGGCCGGGACCCAGGCTGGCCGACTTCGCCGCCGACCGAGGCATCGTTCCATCGGCTTCTCCGAGAATGGCTTTGGACTCGGGTTGGCGGGAATCAGAAATATGCTAGACTTCATTCTCAAGAGAAAATACTAACGACCATCCATCAGCTGGGCTGCGAATCTAGCAAAACGGTCGCTTGGCAACATGCAGGCGGCCGCACCAACTTTCGACCAATCCGCAAAGTGCTGGCACGGGGACTCCTTCTCGGCGTCAATGTCGCTTCTGCGCATGTGCCGTCGCCTTCAACGCGGGGGAAGCCTTTTTCTTCCTTCCCTGCCTTCCGGGCGACACAGGAAGTGGCTCCGAGGCGCCTGCGCGGTGGGCCCACGGTAATTGGGGCCGTTTCCTTCACCGGCGTGAGGGTATTTCGGCCCTTGGGGTTTGTGGGCGCGGCGGCTCGCCTTCGCCCCCTCGGCGCCCGAGCGGGTTCGCAGGCTCCCGAGTCCTCCCGCTGCCCGCCACCGGCTCCCCGTCGCGGCGGGACTCTCAGGTAGGCCCCGTGCCGCCTCCCTCGCTCCCCGTCGCCATGACGCCTCCGATGCCCGGCCCCCCGGCGGAGTGCGCCGGGCAGCGATGCCCCTGGGCGCGAGCCGGCCGGTTAGCGAGCTTCACTCCTGGCCCCTGGGAGGGGCTCTGGGGTCTCCCCGGGTCTCACCCCCTCGTCCTTCTCTTGGGGAAACTGAGGCACCGGGAAGGGCCACAGAGTTGATGGCAGCGTCTGTCGTCTCCGTCCTTCCCTGTTAACAGTTCTGGCTTATCAGACACGTGCTCCCGCCTCCTCGGAGAAGCCTTCCGTGACCCTTCTTCTGCAGAAGGGCCTGCGTCCCTTTCCGTCTCTCCCGCGTTAACCTTTCTTCGTTGCTCTTGTCTCTGAAACGTGCCTGTTCCTTTGTTTCTGTCCTCCTGTGCCAAGTATTTACTGTAAACACAGAGACACGTTGCCCCCGGCAAGTGTCTGTTACCTACCGGCCGCCTCGGCCCGGGCTCCCTGCCGAGCGCCGGGTGTTTCTGAGAGGAGTCCAGACCGCCCTCTGTTCTCGGAGCTGACGTTCCGCTGGGGAAGAGGTTGATGGCGCACAATACTAGGTCGTGACAGGTGCTCCGAAGAAAACAGGGTGGTGTTACCTGAGGCTGGCTGTGTTAAATCAGGAAGGCAGTGGAGCCTCTGAGGGGGACGGGAGAGGTCTAACGGCTTTACTGAAGTGCAGCTCACCTGCTATCACGCATGTAAAGTGGGCCTTTTGATGACTTTGGGAGGTTGAATACCGTTGTGTGCACATCACCCGCAGTGCAGTTGGAGAACATTCCCGTCACCCCCCCCCACCCCCCCACATTGTCAGGAGACAGACCAAGACAGCTGGAGGCTTGGGAGAGGGCGAATCATCCCAGGCGGAAGGAACAGATAGTAGAGATGCTGCAGGGCAGGGCTGAGCTTGCTGTGTCCACAGGTGGGAAGGATGCCCCCAGAGCGGAATGCGGCGCGGGCGCGGAGATTGTTTGGAGACGTACACGTGTCCTCCGAACTTCTTGAGGGGTCCCCATGCCCTGCATAACGTGTGCTCCCCATAGGCCGACTAATACTTGAATGACCCTGGCTCCTTCCCTGAGTTCGTCCCAAATGCCAGAAATGTTCTCTCCCAACTTGATAGCTGAAGAGAGGGAAGGAACAGAAGAAAGAATTTTCAGGCACCGGGCACGCGCCCTCACTTGGTTTTCATGATTCCGTGAACTGGATGTTAGTGAGTCTCTTTTTGTGGATGAGAAAACCAAGGCTAGATAACCTCCGTAAAGCCCCGTAGCTAGTGACTGCCGTAGCTTTGTTGTTCCTCTGTTCACTGGGGTTTCAAGTGCACCTCTGACGTTTGAGGCACAGGTAGTTGGCACGCACCACGTCCTCTCACAGAGTTGCTTCTGAGATACTAACGTGCTCAGAGCTGTTGCTTTGACCAGGATATCCCACTCACTCTCTTCATGAAGTTGGGAATCCCAAATGCCTTTCCAAAATCCCTAGCAATTTCCCCATTCTCTGTTGTTCAGAACCTAATACTAGACCTTTTGATACTCAGTTAAACCAAGTGGATTACTTTTTAAAACTCGTTCTACAGAGGAAGTGCTGAATCTTTGCCAGGACTAATTGCTTTTCTTAGTAACTTCATGCAGACATAGGACCTAAGCCAGAGTGTAGAAATTAGTAAGAGGAAAGTAAATTCTCACTGAGTGGTGACCTGGAAGAGTGGGGGCTTCTGCTGGTTTACTGTTGTATTGCTGGTGCAAAACTCAGTGTCTCAAATTATGTAAGAAAGGGGTGAATTTATTTTCTAGCTGGTGACTGAAAGTACTTGCCAATGGTGACAAATGAAAGACGGAAATAAGGAAACTGGATATGGGGTGTATAGGAACTCTGTCTTTACAATTTTCTATAAATCAAAAACTGTTCTAAATATTTCATATTTAAAAAGCACTTACTTAACACACTTTTTTTTTTTTTTTTAAAGATTTTATGGGGTGCCTGGGTGGCCCAGATGGTTAAGTGTCTGCCTTCAGCTCAGGTCATGATCCCAGGGTCCTGGGATCAAGCCCCACATCAGACTCACTGCTGAGCGGGAAGCCTGCTTCTCCCTCTCCCTCTGCCTCTCTCCCTGCTCATGCTCTCTCTCTCTCTCTCTCTATCTCTGTGTCTCAAATGAATAAATAAAATCTTAAAAAATTTTTTTTTTAATTTACTTATTTGACAGAGATAGCGAGAGGGAGAGCACAAGTAGGCAGAGCTTTAGGCAGAGGGAGAAGCAGGCTCCCTGCTGAGCAGAGAGCCCGATTCCGGATTCGATCCCAGGACCCTGGGATCATGACCTGAGCTGAAGGCAGATGCTTAACCGACTGAGCCACCCAGGCGCCCCGATTATCCGTATTTAGATCTCTTTAAAAGAGAGAAACCTAGCATCAAGTCATTTTTCCCTTCTGTGGCTTAATTAGCTTTATATTAGCTCTCAGGAATATTGATTACTGAGGAAGGGACCTGTCCTTAACGTTTTCCATTATTTTTTAGGGCCAGAATGAGTCTGTTTGGAACCACCTCGGGTTTTGGAACTAGTGGGACCAGCATGTTTGGCAGCACAAACACAGATAACCACAACCCTATGAAGGTACCACATGAAGTTTCACGGGATGTTTAGGAAATTACAGCCCAGGGTTTCCCACAGTGAGAGAGATCCAGATAGCTTGGGAGCCTCCTTTGGGTCAAAAGCTCTGAAACTTTGTCTAGCCCACTTTCTCAAACTTGGAGCACAGAAATCGTGTCCCCTGTGCTCGTGTCCTGTGCCCCCTGACTTTCTTCACTTAAGTCACTGAGGTGCTTGTTAAAATTGTGGACTCCCAGGGCCCAGCCCACAACTGTTGAATCAGAATTTACATTGGGGTGGGGGCAGGCAATGGCTCTGATCGAGCAGTTTGGGGCCAGAGTGAACTGCTGGGCTATCACGTGGAAAACATCATCCTGGGCATGTCACTGAGAGTGCTGCTTCAGGTCCCAGCAGTGCTAGCCCTTCCACTAGCTCCTTTGTGACTGCTCCTTTGGATCAGAGCAAGAGAGGTCCGGTGCACTTAGTTCTTAGCCCAAGGAAAGTCCACCATGAGTGTTCAGTGAGAAAGAAAACAATTTTGAATGAAATTGGTGATTCCTATGTTGTAACATTGACTCCCCCCTCCCCCCCCCCAGGATATTGAAGTAACATCCTCTCCTGATGACAGCATTGGTTGTCTATCTTTTAGCCCACCAACCTTGCCCGGCAACTTTCTTATTGCAGGATCGTGGGCTAACGACGTAAGTGCTCCTTATGTGCATGTTCTAGAAGTCTTATCTCTTTGTATGGGCAAGGTTAGCTTTCCATTCGGCTTCATTCTTTCCCAAGTGAATGAAACAGAGATGACCTTTTTAAAGAAATCAGTGGGTGTGACCCTTCTGAGTAGGGCAGACATCACTTGTTACACTGATGTTTGTTAAAAAAAAGCATGATCATATCACTCAAAAATTCCTACTCTAGTTCAGTGACTTGACATGGATTCCCAAATCAAATGTAGTATCATTGAGAAGGACTGTTATCCACGGTGGTATACATAAACTTACAGGTATCCTGAAAATGTCTTAAGGCAAATGGTAAACTTTTTTCAATTTCGGATATAGCACATATCCCGCACAGACATTATACTTAACCTATTGTGCACAAAGAGAAAGACAAGAAATCATAGTGCACAAAAGGAAAGATAAAAACTCTGGTAGAAAAATAAGCAAAGGATGTGACGAGGCACTTTGCAAAAGGAGTGCAGGTGGCCCATTAGTGTGAACTTGAACCATTCAACCACACTCATAAGCAGATAAATTCAAACGTCTGTGATGGAGACCCTGTCAAGTTAACAAAATGAGAAGTTTAAAAGAATAACACTTGATCCCAGCAAAAAAAAAAAAAAGCTGAGACCTTACACGTACCGCTGGTGGGTATATAAATTGGTACAGCTCTTCTGAAGGCTAATTGGCAGTATCAGAAATCCTTAAGTTTATACCCCTGCATCTCAGTGGTTCCCCTCTGGGGCTTGAGGAAGATCTCCAATAATGTACTTTACGTGCATAACTGAATTAATCCCTTAACAGCTAACGCAGTGATCCTACTGTCCTCCATCTTCTGACGCAGCTTATGAAAGTTAGAGATGTAGAATAACTGGCCCATGTCCCACATCTAAGGAAGCAGCAGCCGGGACGCTGCCCCAGCAGTGTGACCCCGGATCTGTACTCTTAGCCACTACCTGATACTGCCTCATCGTATTGTATTTTATTTTTATTTTATTTAAAAGATTTTATTTATTTGTCAGAAAGAGCGCACAAGCAGGGGGAGCGGCAGGCACGGGGAGAAGCAGGGTCCCTGGGATCATGACCTGAGCTGAAGGTAGATGCTTTACGAACTGAGCCACCTGGGTGTCCCAATCTCATTTTAAAAAGTCTTCATGCTAGTGGAAGTTCTGAAAATTGTAATAACAAATAATGTATTTTATGGTATGTTTGTGTGCTGGAAAACCATTTTAAAAGTTTTGGAAAAGGCTGCCTGGGTGGCTCAGATGGTTAAGCGTCTGCCTTCGGCTCAGGTCATGATCCCAGCGTCCTGGGATCGAGTCCCGCATCGGGCTCCCTGCTCCTTGGGAGCCTGCTTCTCCCTCTGCCTCTCTCTCTCTCTCTGTCTCTCATGAATAAATAAATAAAATCTTAAAAAAAAAAAAAGTTTTGGAAAAGATTTTTATGCAACAGTGGGGGTAGCGGGGGGTTGCGGAGAGAACAGGAGGAGGAGGAAGGCAGTCATGGTTGAGCAGGTTTGGTTTCTACATGTTTCTGGAAAGACTTCACGTGATTCACTGCTGAAAAATGTTAGAAGAATGTTTAATGGCAGTTAATAATGCAAGGGAGAAAAGCTTCAATTAAAAGAGTGAAGGTACTCTATAATCTAGTTTTTTGAAGAAAATATGTGTGCATAGAAACACTGAAAGCACAATGAACTATTAACTATAGTCTAGTGGGAGTAAGGGGATTTTTTATTTTCTTGTCATATTTACAAAATCTGTCAAGTAAAATGCATTACATTTATAATCAGGGGGAAAAATGATGTAAAAAACCAGAATATTCAGAGACGAAAGGTACGTTTCCCCTGTGGTCTTGGTTGTCTGGATGGTGATGGATAACATTGTACTTTAGAGGACAGATATATCTCACAGATGTGATGAGAAATTTATCCGCAGTTTTAGGTGTAAGCAAAAGAATTTGTATATTTTGATGGCTTGGAAAATAGGAATAGGGAAATAGCTACTTGAGTAGACTTTTCAATTGCTTTATTTTTTTTTTAAGATTTGTTTGTTTATTTTAGAGAGGGAGCACAAGCAGGAGGGGCAGAGGGAGAGATCTCAAGCAGACTCTGAGATGAGCACGGAGCCCAACGCAGGGCTCGATCCCACGACCCTGAGATCATGACCTGAGCCGAAACCATGAGTCGGACGCCTGACCGACTGCGCCACCCAGGCGGCCCTCAATTGCTTTATTCTTAAAGTTAGATAACTAGGTTTATATGAGAAGTTTGTGTATATTTAAGTTGCACCCCATTAGTTATTGGGTGTTAAATGCATGTAAAATGTTGTAAGTTGCTATGTTTGCATTAATTTGTCATATTACTGTAGGTTCGCTGCTGGGAAGTTCAAGATAGTGGACAGACTATTCCAAAAGCCCAGCAGATGCACACGGGGCCTGTGTTAGATGTCTGCTGGAGTGATGTAAGTTTCATTCCATTTTTCATGTTTTCTACAACATAAAATCATGTGTTACCTAGAGTATTTATATATTTCTACTTTCATATAACCTGAGCCACAAATAGCATGTATGTATACACATTATTGGAATTCTAAGTTTCTGAGTGTCAGTACAATAATTTATTGATATTCCTAATGTAGTCAGTTAATGTTAGCTTCAGTTTATTTGAGTTTTTCTTGCATAAAAAGTTCATTTTATGGACATGTTACCTTAAGCAAACAATTGAATTATTTCTGGAAGCTCTTCCTACCTTTATGCCATGAATTTTTATGTCATTTTAAAATTAGAAATTTAGTATCCCAGAAGGTAAATCCTAGAGAAAAAAAGAATCCTTTTCTATTAATAGGTATTTGAAGTCTTTGGGGTTTTTGGAATTCTTTTTCCTCCCAGATCCTGAGCATCAGTAATATAAGCAAATATGTTCAAGTTTATTTGGCTGTGAGTTTTTGATAGGGGAGGATGTATCAAAGGGACCCTTCCCAAAGGTGCACCTGAAGGGAAGGTAACTGGTGAGCCACAGCAAGAGCTGCAGCTGTAAAGGGGCCTGTCCCCTTCATAAAGGAGGAGCCAGTGCCAGTGGACAGCTCAGCCTTTCTCTCCCTTCTGCCACTGCTGCCCAGCAGCTGAGCCCAGCAGAGGCAAGAAAACGGGGGCCCGAGTGACGGGGGCAGACAGATGCACCTCCATGCTGAGGAAGCCAAGCCTCCAGGCCCCTCTCAGGCCTTATATGTAATTTTTAGTCAGATTCATTAGTTATGAATTGCAGACAGTAAAATTGAACCTTTTTAGTGTATAATTTTGTCAGCTTAGAGAAATGCGTAGAGTTGTGGTCAGGGTACAGAACAGTACAGCCCCAGATTCCCTCCTGCCCTTCAGTCACATGCTCCTCAGTTTCTCGCTGCTGGAAACCACCGATGTGTTTTCTGTCCCTGTGGTTCTGCCTGTCCCAGAATGTCACGTGAATAGTCCTGTACCGTGTCATCTTGGAGTCTGGCTGCTTTCACTCAGCAGAATGCACCTGAGACTCCTGCAGGTCGTTATGTCAGTCAGCAGTTGTCCTTCTCGCTGAGAAGTATCCCATTGTGTGGATGTGTCACCGTTTGTTCACTAGGAGGACATTTGGATTGTTTCCCATTGTGGTCATTACAAATAATGCCTCTGTAAACAATTGTGTACTGGATTTTCTGTGAACAAAAGTTTTCATTTCTCTGGGGTTAATATCTAGTAGTGGGATTGCTGTGTTGCATGTTACATATATGTTTAATTTTGTGAGAAATTGCCAAACTACTTTTATTCTATGTTGTCATTTTCAAATTACACCATTCATTTATGTGATCTTACTTGATTTTATAACTAAGAAATGATTCTATTTATAAATATTTTGAAATGGTTTAGGAGACAGAATTGCTCCCGTTTTCATCATTAGCTATGATAGGCTTCTCTGAGCATTTTTGTCATCTGAAAAATGTTTTCTTGACATATCTGATTTGGATTATTATGAGACAATGATAGACTTGTGAAAACAATTTGAAAAGTGATTGCAGATACAACTTATTTTTAGTTTCCATGTGGAAAAGCAGCAACTTGAGTAAGTTGAAAATCTTTCTAATTTATTTTGCCTGTCTTTTTTTTTTACGATTGGGTAACAGATCAGAATGTAAAGTTTCTTATAAAGTAGGATAAGAAGTAGAATTAACTGATAAAGGAATTCTGTTGCCCACATGTTACTGAGTGGCTGTTGGCATTTACAAAAAACAAAGACAGCTATTTCCTTTCTCCAAGTTGTGTGTCATCTAATGGAAGAATCAAACACGGTAATGAAGAGTTCTAACACAGTGAGCCGAGCTCTGAGAGGGTCAGGGTGTCCTGGTGCTGGCTTGTAGGAAACACAGAAAGCAGCTATAAATTTTGGGAGGGGTGCTGTGAAGGCCTCACTGAGGAGACAAGTTGAACTGAATCTTCAAAGAGAAATGAACCCTGTGCCTGTAGCTTTTTGAGCATTGTATCATCCAGCTCTAGTTCCAAATTTGGGCTCTAACTCTTCAGCATTTTGATTTTGGCAGGTTTCTTAATCTGTCTGTGTTTGTTTCCTCATTTGTAACATGAAGGTAATAATAATTACAACAGATGATATTTCATTAAGCAAATAATTATCAGGCTCCTCTAGTATGCTAAAGCCCTGGGGATATAGTGGAAAGGGAAGTAGGCAAGATGGGCAAATACCATATTCAGGACAGACAGAATTGCAGATGGTAGAACTTTGTGGCAGCTAGACTGCATCTACATAAAGTGGCTAGCACGGGGTTAGTTGACAGACTTGTCTGAGGGAACGTAGTGAATGGCTAGGTCGAGGCCCAGACCCAGACCTTCCTGGCTCCAGAACCCATGTGCTTGACAGCCTCCCTCGGAGGCTTACAGGAAGGGGAACGGGCTAGTGTGGGAGGTGGGAAGAGCGTTTAGGAGAGGAAGGTACACATATAACACCACCACAGAAGCACAGAAGCGCCAGAGTTACCTTGGAAGCATAAAACCCAAACTTGGTGAAGATGATTCTTCAGTGCTGTAAGAACACATGGTTCGCTGTGTGGCCATAGCAGGGTGGGGAGCAGCTGGCTGGAGAGCACTTGCAAATACTGTTTCTCTGCCATGGCTTTTGCTAGATTAGCCTCCGTATAGGTATGCCCAGTGGGATCTGGCCTGCTGCTCCGTGGTGCTGATTACAGCCGTAGGATGGGCATTTTATAATGAGGTTGAGAGGCCAGTGTGTCGCTCAATCTCAGGGTAGCCCACGACATACATGGGTATCTTTCTAAGGATTTATGGAGTTACCCTTACAACTTCACTGATAGAGAAGCAGGTTTTATCTTTTCTTTCAGTTGGAGAACTGGTGACTTTATATGGGAAGAAATTGTTGCTAAGGAAGGATGGCAGTAAATCTTTGAGCTTTGGAACCAGGAATGAGATAATCTAGGTCACTGGTCAGCAGACTATGGCCCATGGGCCAGAAATGGCCCACTGCCTATTTTTGTAAATAAAGTTTTATTGGCACACAGCCACATTCAATTTACATAACGTGTATGGCTGCTTTCAAGCTATTATGACTTTAAGTTAAGGAGTTATTCACTAAATAGCTCTTTAAGAAGAAATTTGCTAACCACTGGTCTAGACTTTCCATTTAGGTTTTCCTCTTTCTAAAAATTATCCTGTGTTTTTTCATATATGACTCATTTATGAGTTCTATATTTGAATATTTTTAAAACCACTACACAATGATTGCTAATTTGTTAAGCTGTTCTGTAGTTTTCATAGGACCAATGATTATTGAAAATTAGTGTAGTTTTATGGTGTGCACTTTAGAATGCTATCAGATACGTAGCCGAACAAACGTATAATGATAATAAATGCATGTGTGTGTATATAAAGAGAGAACGATGCACTAAATGTGGCAAAATGTTTACCATTGGTGATTCTAGGTGAAGGGTTTGTGGGTATTCATTGTTTTTATTCTTGCAACTTTTGTGAAGGCTTGCACAGTTGATCAAAAAAGACTTGAAATTAGGGCACCTTAGGTGGCTCAGTTGGTTAAGTATCTGCCTCTGGCTTGGGTCATGGTCCTGGGGTCCTGGGATCGAGCCTCGAGTTGGTCTCTCTTCTCTGCGGAGAGCCTGCTTCTCCCTCATCCTCTCCCTCTGCCTGCTGCTCTTCCTGCTTGTGTGCTCGCTCGTGCTCTGTCAAATAAAATAAATTAAAATCTTAAAAAAAAAAAAAAAGGCTTGAAATTAACCAGAAGAAGAATATGTGTAAGTGGCCCCTACTACATATGGATGCAGGATTTGTAAAAACTACTCATGGAAGGTAGTCAGTGGCCCACGAGAAAGGAGAGGGTCAGGGGCGGGAGACTTCATTTTCCCTGTATAACTTCACATGTTGTTTGAATTTTTTTATCCTATTTATTTGGTATCTCTTAGGAAAATAAATCAGTAATGAAGAAACAGAGCGAAAAATGTGTTTCATATGTGACAGTGAGTTTATAATACACTGGCTCCCCAATAATTAGAAAAATAAAAATTGCAAAACAAAACCTGCCTCAATATGATCAACCTAACATAGAGATAGAAATTGTATATATATTTTTTTAGAGTGACAGATTTTCTTGATTTTCTTTTAGGATGGGAGCAAAGTATTTACAGCATCATGTGATAAAACTGCCAAAATGTGGGACCTCAACAGTAACCAGGCAATACAGATTGCACAGGTAATAAACACTGTGCCCAGAAAGGCTGGTGCCGGGGTTGTGATGACTTTTAAATTCTAATTCTCTAGTATAGAAAAAGTGCAGTTGACTCTACCAGATCAGTTAGACTTATGCATTCCAGAAACCTCTTTAGCATCAGAGTAACACCAGGGTAATAACCACTCTTAGGCCTACTGGTGTTTCACAGATGGTCTGTCATGGGTCTTCTGTATGTGTGTAGGTAAGGATGGTGTCCTAAGGAGTTAGTGATATTAAAGCCTGTAAAGACAGATGTCACAAGTGGGCCTCAGCATTCACGTGTTCGACGTTCTGACAGCCGTGTGTGGCTTGCCTTTTACCAACTGCGTTTGGACACTGGTTCATTTGACGAGTATTTACTGAAGGCCTGCTCTGTGCCCGGCACTGCTGGTCGGAGTAGAGACACAGCAGTGAGTAAGAGGAACGTTTGCACGCGCTCCTGGAGCTTTTACTAGGAATAGCAGGCGGGAAGGGCACAAGTAATGAAGCTCAAAGACGCGAGAACCGAAGGGTCTGACCTGGTTGGGAAGGGGGGCCTCTGGACCCAAAACCGTTTTCAGAAAGGCATTACCTACTCTGAGCTCGCAGTACGTGTGACTGTGTGCCAGAAGCACCTCTGATCTCTTCATTCACGTCACCTTAGTCAATAAAGGAAACTGTAGAGTTCCCAACTAGTTATTTCTGAATATCTCCCTAGGAGGGGCTTACTTTGACTCTCATTATGGGTAAAATAAAATTGATGTTTGTCAGGATGGAAAGTAGATCTATGTTCTTAGGTTAAATTAAATGTCACGGTCATTGGGAAGGGCTTGGAATCCTTTGGTGTTTGTTTGGTATGACCTCAGTATTTATTTATTTATTTATTTATTTTTTGAGATTTTATTTATTTGACAGAGAGAGAGGGAACACAAGCAAGGGGAGTAGGGGAGGGAGAAGCAGGCCTCCTGCGGAGCGGGGAGTCCGATGCGGGGCTCGATCCCAGCACCTTGGGATCATGACCCGAGCCAGAGGCAGACACTTAACGACTGAGCCACCCAGGCGCCCCTGACCTCAGTATTTAAATTTGTGCCTTCTCTTTGAGTTTCCAGAACTGAAGCTGCTTACACATAGTTAACATTCATCTTGATCTGTTTTGATTTTGTCTTCTTGCAAGCACGATGCTCCTGTGAAAACCATACATTGGATCAAAGCACCAAACTACAGCTGTGTGATGACCGGGAGTTGGGATAAGACTTTGAAGGTATGATACACCAGTGAGGGGACTGCACGGCCTGACCAGGAGTGACATTAATTCGTACACTGTTTGGACAATAGCTCTGAATGGTCGCTTACTGGCTTTTTTTTTTTTTTTTTTGCTTATAGTTTTGGGATACACGATCATCAAATCCCATGATGGTTTTGCAGCTCCCTGAAAGATGTTACTGTGCCGATGTGGTGAGGGATTTCTAACTTAATATATATATCCTTTTAAGAGGAATACAAATTTCTTACCTTACGACAGTTTGCAATTAGAGGGTAATCTAAAAATCCCTCTAACTTGAATAATAAATACACAGAGGATATAGTTCAAATGGCCGCATGGTCAGTATGTAACGTCTGTTGTGGCTGTAGGAAAGTGGGCAGTAATGTGTGGTGTGGTGTTGGATCTTTGGGGACTGAGTGGAAGAGAAACAAGAACTTTCTCTGTCCATTTGGTTATAAGTCTTCCAGTTTTGTGCTAACAGCCAGTAATTCCACTTTTAGGAATTTATCATGAGAAAAAAAAGACACAGATGGTCTTTGTTCTGTATAATGTAATGAAAGCTTGGATGTGGCCTGATAAGCCAACAAGACCAGTGAGGTTAAATGAACTCATTTGAGGGAATATTGGACAGCAACAGCTAGTATTCTTGGAATACATGCCTTGAGTGAAGGACATAAATTATGTAGGAACATACATACATATATACATAAGCATGCATGATGCCTGGAGAAGCCCTAGAGGAAAACATAGCATGATATTAACAGCAGTTAGCGTTTGAAAGGGTGGTGTAGGTGATTTTCTCTTCTTCTCTATTCCTCAGTATTTAAAAAAAAAATTCTATAGTTTATAGTTGTAAAAAATGAGTCTTTTAAAAATGGATGTTCTTTCAAATAATTATTTCCCTAGATTTTCATGAAGAATGTTGTGATATCATTGGATTTTTTAAACTTAAAAAAAATTCAGACTTGTTTTTCTGAGTCTAAAAACATGGATCTAATATCTTGGTATTTAAAAAAACACATTCCTTCATTTTAATCATGTCTCTGCTTCCCTCCGTTCCCTAGATCTACCCAATGGCCGTGGTGGCAACTGCAGAGAGAGGACTGATTGTCTACCAGTTAGAGAATCAACCTTCTGAGTTCAGGAGGATAGAATCTCCACTGAAACATCAGGTGAGTCACATGTAAGATGAGGAAGTGTGTACTTTGTGTCACGTGTGGACTGCAGTTGTACTTTCAGACACCTAGAAGTGTTTTTGAAGGGGTGAATTTAAGGATACAAGCACACGTATTTTGTGGGTAGATACTGCCCATCCCTGGAGGAGCCCCTTGGTGGCTGGACGCTGCTGTATACAGTTGTGTGCCTCCGTGGAGGGGCTCCGTCGGGTCCTAGCGCCCAGCCTCAGCTCTGCCTTCATTGGGCCCACACAACACTAGGCTTTTCCGTGCAGTCTCCCACCCGCCACAGACTCTTAGATTTTCTTCATCTCTTCCAACTCCTAGGCTCTCCCTCCTCAAGCCTTTGTCTCAGCAGATCAGCTTGGCTCCTGCTCGGAGAACATAGTGGTGGGGAGCTTCTTAACTTCTTCCTGGGGAATCTAGAAGTCTGCCTGCGCCTGCATCTTTCCCTGCCTTTCTCCTGCCAGTTAGGTGAAGTCTGTGCTCTGTGAATGCTGGTTTTGTGGTGGGGCTCCATGGTGACCCCACCTCCTCCAGGGATATCTGGACACTAATCCCCCCCCGCCATTGGCACCCCTAGCACGGATGCGTGCTCCGGTCTCGTTCATCCTAGGAAGCAAACTCTCTTGCCCCACATCCTCCGGTACCACCTGGACCCCTTTTCCTTTGCAGTTAAGCATCTCACATGAGTTTTCTTAGTTTCCTTACCTCCCACTCATTTCTCACGCGACTCCTTTGAGGCTTCTGCCCCCGTTACTCCACCGAAACTGTTTTTGGCTTGGCCACCGATGGCTTCCTCATCCATAAATCTGGGGACGCTCACCAGCCCTCATTTAGCTCACAGAGCAGCGTTCATGTTCTGACATGTTCTTAAACACCCTGCCCCTGGCCTCTCTAATGCCCACCTCTTACCCACTGCCTCTCTGGTGGCTACTTCATCTTCCTTGATGGTTGTTGCTGCATGTTGGAGCTCCCCAGGCCTCTGCCCTTGCCTGCCCTCTTCTCTACTGAAGCAGAACCTCATCTCCTGTCCTTGCTGTCAGTTAAGTATGCCTTGTGGTCTGGGGACTCAGATCCCTAACAGACGTCGGGACACCCACAGTCTGACAGCTCCTTTGCGTGTCTCCCAGCATTTCAGCCCAACAGTGTCTCACACCAAACCTGGGACCACTTTCTGCAGGTCTTTAGATGTTACCTCTCTTCAGGCTTCTCACTGGCTGTTTTCCCCAAAACTGTGTGTGTATGTATATACCTTAAAGATCTACACGCATACATGTTTTACGTATTCTGTTCCATGTTGTCCACTAGAATGTAAATTCAGGCGGAGCAGAGATTTCTCTTTGTTGCCACCTCGTCCTCAGCTCCTAGAACCAGGTCTAATGCATAGAAGGTTTCTGCAGATGTTTGCTGAGTGAACAAACAACCTTAACCTGCTCCTGCCTACCACCCTCAGCTGCCTCCTCCCCATGTGCTCTGCATCTCATGAGATGGGACCTCCACCTGCTCTTGCCTAAGCTGGAAATCTGGAAGTCACCCTTGATCTGCTCCCCCTCCTTTTCTCCTGTCTCACTGATCTCCAGGTTCCCTTCTGCCCTGCAGGTGTTTTGGAATCTGTTCATTTTGTTCCTTCCCTCCTGCCACATCTAATCCGAGTCTCCTTTTGTGACTGTAAGAGCTTAGATCTTGTCCCTCCTTTGATCCACTCTCCATGCATGGGTTAGGGGGCTCTTACAATGGCACATCTGACTTTGCCACACCTCTCCTTAAAAACTCAGCACTGACTCCTCATTTCCCTTTGAATAAATCCCAAATTCCTTGACAAAACCTGGTCTAACTGGCTTCATTTCCTGCTATCTGTGCCATACACCCTGGTCTTTGATTTGCTGAGGCAGGCCCTCAGTCTTTGCATAGGGCCACTGTGGTTGTGTTCTTATAAATGGTGCCCCCCAGAGGTGTGCAGTTGCTGGTCTCTGTGCCGGGCATGGGAGGCACAGTCATGGTTCCTGCTGACTTACAGGCTTTTGCCCCTTTTCATTAATTTTTTTTCCACTCTCAAAAGTAATGAGCTGCTTGTTCAAAAAAGGCAAATGATAAGGAAATGGAACTACCATGTATTTTTCCTTTTAGTTAGGAAATTTTTGTGCTCTAGCAAGTATCATAATAACAGAAACTGCTCTTTACCTTCATTTTCTGTGGCTTCATCCAGAAGCTCTGGTCCTGCCCCCATGCCTCCTGAACTCCTCACGGAAGATAGAACCTCAGTTTGGGTAGGGTGGGTGGTCCTCTGGAGTAGGCCAGGTTGTCACGACAGGAAGGAGGGAGTCAGGACCCAGGCCCTGGCTTCTCCTCTGCCCAAGCGGCTGGGTCATGGGCTTTTCTGTGGGATCTTCTGTAGAGTCCAGGAGACCCTCCTTTGGGTCCCCAGAACCGGTGTTAGATCAAGTGCAGCGTGTTGCTTCTGCATCGTGTGGTCGCAGTTTAGAAAGTGCTGGTCACAAAAAAAAGAAAGTGCTGGTCATGTCCACTCTCCCACATGACCTTTGTTTCCCCTGTGATCGCTGGGCAGATGCTATTTCCCTTCTCCATTTGGGGAAGCAGAGGTGCAGAAACATTGGGTGAGTTGCTGCAGGGTGCCCACTTGGTTAGTGGTGGGCTTTGAATCGGGGGCCAGCGCCAGAATAGGAACGGGTGGGGTTCAAGGGGTGTGTGCACTGCTGGAAGGACAGCAGGCCCTTCCGGCGGTAAAGGAAGAGCAGCGCCAGACACAAGCATGTGGTCCGCAGTTTGTTCGTAAAGTCACGTGGCTGAATAGAGGTAGAAAATAACGCTTGGTGGAGGACTAGAAATAATTTACCGTGTTTGTATAATATGTTTCTGGTTTCTGTGAAACCCAAAAATGAGGTGAACGTTACTTACCTTCGCTTAGTTATGAAATCTCGTATTTTACTTTGGGATAACATACTATTTTCTTTCAAACCTTAGCATCGATGTGTGGCTATTTTTAAAGACAAACAGAACAAGCCGACTGGTTTCGCCCTGGGAAGCATTGAGGGGAGGGTTGCTATTCACTACATCAACCCCCCAAATCCGTAAGTGGGCTCCATTTGCTTGCGAATTTTCACTTGAGACTTTTTCAGAAAGGAAAACTCAGCTGAGCCTTTGCTTTTCAGCGCCAAAGATAACTTTACCTTCAAATGTCACCGCTCGAACGGAACCAATACTTCAGCCCCTCAGGACATCTATGCGGTACGTTTTTAGAAACCTTAACCTTGAAAATGCATCTAGAAACTAAACTTGGAGGTGGGTGGCTGAGTCATTACGGGGCTCACTCTGTCGTTGTGCATGTTCATGGGCAGAGATCGATGGATTACGCTGTAGGTCCTGGTTGTCTGTTTTTGTGCCACATTGACTATCTTTGCTCTCCGCTGCTGCTGATTGCAAGCGGACGGCTCTTGGGGCCTTCCCCCTCCTTCTGAGTGCTGCCCGACCGCTCACACGCTTAGTTGAAACTGGGAAATTGCTGATTGCTGAAAAAGAAAAAGGCACTTCCCTGAGGTCCACTCCTTGGCGTCCCTGGCTACGTACTCGTGAACTTCTGCTGACTTGCGTTCATAACAAGAGATGCGATTCGGTTCTGGGCTGGCAGTTGATCACAGAAGCACGGCTAGTTTCTCCTGAGATCCACGGGCAGCCGGCACTCATGAAGCGGCAGTCCGAACTTTTTGTTTCCCAAGTGCAGCCAGAGGCATACCGGTACAAACCTGATTCCTCCTCCCTTTTCCACCGTTTCTCATCATGCGTGTTGGTCCTTGCAGGTAAATGGGATCGCATTCCATCCTGTCCATGGCACTCTTGCCACTGTGGGATCTGATGGTAGATTCAGCTTTTGGGACAAAGATGCCAGAACGAAACTAAAAACTTCAGAACAGTTAGATCAGCCGATCTCGGCTTGCTGCTTCAATCACAATGGGAACATATTTGCCTATGCTTCCAGCTACGACTGGTCAAAGGTGAGCATTCCCCGGCCTGCTGTGGAAACTCTAAGGCAGCGGTGCCAGGCTCTGGAGTCAGAAGGCCTGGGCCTGAGTTGTGACTCTTCTCGGGTCTTGCTGGTGACCTTGGCAGCTCACCATCCGTCACTGCAAAGGGAAATAGCACAAGTCCCCTCAAAAGGTGTGGGGATTTGGCCAAAGTCATACCGTAGAGCCTTTCCCTGGGAACCTGCCCCTGGGAAGGGTCTGGTCATTGTGAGGTCAGAAGTAGAGTGAGCTGGAGGCCGTCACTCCAGGAGGCTCTAAGTCCTTCAGGGAGGCCCGGGGTGGTTGCCAGAATATGAGGGGGCACGGTGAGGGCTGCTGGGGGGCAGCAGGGCCAGAGCATGGGGCTTTCACTGGAGGCATTGCTGCTTTGTTTATTATCTGGGGAAGGGAGTTAGGGGCTGACAGGGTCTTGGCTGCATTTTTGAGGCATCCCAGCATGGTGGTAAGGGGAGCAGACTGCGGGATTGGGGCTCCAGGCTGCTGGCTAACAGCTGATGTTTCTCGGCCAGCCCATGTGTTTGCTTCTCAGCTGCTGGTTGTCCTGGATCGTTTGTTCATTTTTCTCATGCCACCCCCCAGCCCCCTCTCCACAGCAGCCTTTCAGACTTTTCCCTGCTCTGCCCTTGCTGCCCAGGTTCCTGACTGGTGAGGTCGCTGGCCTCACCCAGAAAGGTTTTGCCCTCCTCAGTGTCTTTCCCTTTCATCTGCACGCGTGCCTGTCTGCCCTGGCCCATTTCCTTCCGCCTGCCTCCCACCCCAGACATGCCCCAGACTCCCTCACACCCCTCTGTTCTCGCTCCTTCTGCAAGCACCTTCTCTCCCTGCCCACTGGCTCCTGGTCCTCCGTCTGTAAGCACACACCGAAGCCTTTGACCATGCCAAAGCTAGCTGGGAAACCTTGTTATCCTCGACTGATGAACGCATCAGTGGGGTTAACACCCACTAGCTTCTGTTCCTTTGGCTGCTTCCCGAGTGCCGCCCTTCCCTGTCAGCTCTAGCCTGACTGGTTCTCCTTGGGGTTCTCCCAACGCAAACCAGTGACCGACCCTTCAGTCTCTGACTTGGTTCCTGAGCTCGCACTCCACTTCTCTCCCAGTATCCCCGTCCCAACAGCGTGAATGCACAGCGTGCCCAGAGTGCCTTCACTTAGGAGAGCAAGTCTTGTACCTCCCGCCCGTGCGTCCTTTATCCCCCAGGCTCACTGCCTCTCCTGGGTCCCTCCTCTGAGTCAGTCACTGTCCGTTCACTTGGGGCTCTCAGTGTCACCTTTGATTCTCTCTCTCTCAGAAGAGCTGGGCAGTCCCCAGTCTCTGGTGGCTTTACCTGCGGACCCGGTGCCCACCCGGCCTCCACACGCGAGCCCGGTCTCGCTGGCTGTGTGCTGATGCGGGCTGGGCAGCTGCGCTGTGTTTCTTGAGGCCGCTTTGCTCAGGCATCCTGGGGGTGCAGTGGTCATGCATGGTGGTCACTTTCAGTATCTGTATGGACCCACGAAACCCATCACCACAGTCCAGATAACCTTGTTTTAAGATAACAGTTTTATCTCCCCCAGAAGTTTCCATACGTATTGCTGTCGTCCCCTCCCCCCCCCCCGAACCTCAGTCTGCTTTCTGTCATAGACGAGCTTGCGTTTTCTAGAATTTTATGTCTTTTTGGCCTGGCTTCTTTCCCCCATTACAAGGATCGTGGCGTTCGCCCCCGGCGTTGAGTGGATCCCTCGCCCGTTCTGTTCGGCGGCCGAGCGGGCCGTGGTACCAGTGCGCCACGTGTGTATCCGTCCGCCTGTGGCAGCCACACGCAGTTTCTCGCAAAGGGTGTCTTTTCCGGTTCTGCGGAGCCGGGGCTGGAGCAGGCTGTGGCCCAGGGCCTTGGTTTCTCCATGGGCTCTTCAAAGGGGCTCCCTGGTCCACGTGCTCCGCCCGCGGCTGCCTCAGGCTGCACCTCTGGCCCCCCTCCCCCGGGTCACGCTCAGGGAGCCGCGTGTTGCAGGCATTGAAAAATGGGAAGTGAATTGAAAGAAGTGAGAAAGCTCATTGCTGTGAATGCTGCTCAAGATGAATTCATCTGAACAATTAATGTCAACTTACACTAGGAGTTAATTAAATTACACTCTTTTTAATTTAAAAAGAGTTGCTTTGGGAAGTTCACACTGTTCTTAGTTTAGGGACAGTTCTCTTCGGGATGAAATCGTGATCACATCGGATTAATATTCCGAGCTTGCTGCCCGAATGCAGCTGTCCAGAAAAGTGCAGCTTTTATGTATTATGATGGGAACTTCTGGTCACCATTGAGCTAAACTTCTAGAACCATCTGGGCGTGTCTGTCAAGGGATGAGAATAAAACACGTCGCTATGGTAGAGGAGGCAGAGTGCAGCCGGAGGCCCTCCCCATCTCCCTGTTCAGGTCTTCGGGTCACCCGAGGTGCCCACTTTGGCCTTGCCCACCACCCCCTCCGCTGTCCTGGCACTATGAACCACTTACAGCTTCTGGCTGCTGTGCCTTTTTCTGGGGGATAATGTTCAACGGCCTCAGTCTACCTTTCACTGTCCTTCATAGTCCAGCCTGGTCCTGATTGCCAGGCTTCCCTTCCACCTGCCCACGGGCAGACTCACTGACCACCACACATACTTGCACCTCTCTCTGGGTCTGTGTGGGCTGGCTCATCCTGGCCCTTGCCGCCAGCCCCAGGAAGTCATAGAGCAGATGTCTCCTCTTCTGTGAAACCTCAGGTCTGAGCCAGTTCTCCACTGCCCTCCCTGGAGGCCTTGCTCCTTGTGGGTGGTCACCTTGGCATTGAGGTGGTAGTGGGTTAAAGAGGCTTAGCACTGAAAAATATGTAGAAGATCATTCCTCTAAGTGGGACACCGAAGACGAATTTCCACCAAGTCCTTAACCTTTCCTTTGAAACCAAAGTTTAAATTTGTTTAACATTTGACTTTTCTTTCCCCCCATAAACCTGTTTTGTGCCCCCAGGTACATTGTTTCATGTATGTAGCACAGGACTAGGCATATACAAAGTGCCCACAAAATGCTAATTTTTGCTTTTTAATGATAAGATTGTTGTGTGTGTGTTTTTCCGCCCCTTTAGGGACATGAATTTTATAATCCCCAAAAGAAAAATTACATTTTCCTGCGTAATGCAGCCGAAGAGCTAAAACCCAGGAATAAGAAGTAGTGGCCGGAGACTTCTGGGTTGTCCAGAGCTGTTTCCTCTCTACTCTGCCTCGTCTTTGTATGGATTTGGGTCCCAGTGTTTGGTAGGTTGTCAGCCCTGGATGTGGATTTCAAGCCCCGGAGAAAACAGTGTCCTTGATCAGCAGTCAGGAGCCCTGCCGGCCACGGTGACTGTCCTTCTCTCCATTCCACTGCCTATTACAGATTTCTTCTGTGACTCCACGGGGATTGAAATAGATTCTAGAAGTTAGGTTCCTGTGGGCGACTGCCAGGTATTTTGCAGTGCTTCATTCAGCCATGTATGTATTCGAGAACATTGGGAAACATTCTATGAACGCTGTACTGTATTTTGTAATAAAATATTTTGAAGATTCCCTACTAAGCTCCCTTTGTGTGTCTCTCTCCCTTGCCTGCCCCTAAGCTCTGAAGCGGCCGTCCTGTCGCGCAGCACCCAGGGTTTTGATTTGTGATTGGAGTCGCCCTTGGGGACATGCAGCTGTCTTGCCCCTTAGAAGAAAGGGGACCCTGAGCTGTGACTGCCGTGTGGTGTGTGGCGGCAGCTTCGAGTGCAGGCCGGCAGAGGCTGGATGTGTGTTTCTCTTGTTCCTTCGTCCCGTCTTTAACCTCCCCAGCGGTGTTCGGCTCCGCCGGGCAGAGGTCCCGGTGGCCGGGACGGGGCCTGTTCCGCGCGCTGAGGGGCAGGCCTTTGTGCGCAAGCCCAAGTGGGTGATGTTTGTGTGGCCTTCAGGTTAGGGCCCGAGCCCCCCGCGCCGCAGGTGCTCTTCAGTTGTGCCCCAGTGCTGGTAGGTCATTTTTTTTTATTTCCCATCATTTAAAATTCTTGATTGGTAAGTATCCAAAGTGAGATTCAGCTTAACATTTGACTTTTGAGTCTGTTGTTGTGTTTTTACTCTGTGATCCCAAATGCTGCTTATGCTTTACTGTTTAGGACTGGTATGTAAACTAACTTGCTGAGTTTGGAAATCTGGCTTTGACAGTATTGTAAGTTGTGTTTGCCTACTCATGAAAAGCAATGAAAATAAAATTTTCTACTGGAAGAGATTGCCTGCACTCAATGGTTTAAAAAATTCTTTGGTAGTCAGAGCACAAGTAAGATCAGACCTTTTAACTCTTCGGCTCTATCTTTTTGCATGAAAAATGTTATTTTTTGAGAGAGAAAGGCAGGTGTACTGGTTAAAAAAAAGCCTGAATTTTCAAGTTAATTATTTACACCTCACTTTTCATGAATCAGCCCTGTGTGTGTGGGAAGAGAGGGTAAGTAGGACCGCTCTGCTGAGAGTCAAGCTCAGTTATCCCAGTAGCTGGCTTTGCTGACAGGTAGGCAACATGAGCGTTGCTTTAGCCGTAATTTCATAATTCTCTTTATACGCTTGTGACTGGCGGTGGTTGAAAAGGACCTGGAAATCATGAGTCTAAACCAGGAGCTTTGTAGAGTGTTCTTTTCCAAGCCTGGGCCTCGCCACGTTACCAAGGGGATAGGTAAGAGCTCCAGTGGCGCAATCAGTTAGCGCGCGGTACTTATACCAAGGGGATAGGTAGTTTGTGCCGTTGGCTAACTTAAAACATCCGCCGAAGTCCCATGTTGGGGTGCCAGAAACCAGGAGTGAGGGAGCTCCTTGGTGCCCGTGGGGATGTGAACCCTGGTAGATGGGGCCGGGGCTCATTTCTCCACCTGCCCAGAACCTAGAGCATAAAGGCCTGCTATGGGTTTCCTAGTGATGAACCAGGAAATATTTGTTGAAATCACTGAACTTCTTAAGATATTTGTTTTCATGTTTCCTAAAAGGATATGGAGTCTTTGAGGAGCTCCCCATCTTAAACGTCACCCCTGCAGGTACCCATACTATACGCTGCTCATGCATTTGCTGGGATCTTCTAGTTGAGAAAGATACAAGCGTAATCTTGACGGCTTTAATGACAAGTCGCTGTACCATTAAGGATGGGCACCCATGGGCGCCTGGGTGGCGCAGTCGGTTAAGGGTCTGCCTTCGGCTCAGGTCACGATCTCAGGGTCCTGGGATCCAGTCCCGCATTGGCCTCTGCTCACGAGAAGTCTGCTGCTCCCTTTCACTCTCACTCAGTGCCCGTGCTCGCTCACTCGCTCGCTGTCTCAGATAAAAGCTTAAAGATTTACACCCGGGTGCCTGGGTGGCTCAGTCGGTTGAGCGACTGCCTTCGGCTCAGGTCATGATCCTGGAGTCCCGGGATCGAGTCCCGCATTGGGCTCCCTGCTCGGCGGGGAGTCTGCTTCTCCCTCTGACCCTCCCCTGTCTCATGCTCTCTCTCTCTATCTCATTCTCTCTCTCAAATAAATAAAATTAAAAAAAAAAAAAAAAGATTTACACCCGGAGGTCCTGCTTTCATGGGAAGAGGGGTGTGTAAGCCTAATGGAGAAGACAGGTTGTCTTGTTCACTTACGTTCTCCAACATTTTCTCATGAAGATTCCCAAACGTGTTGAGTGGGAACAGCTTCGCAGCGAACACATATCTACCAACCAGATCCTAAAGTTAAGAGGTTGCTTTCGTGTGATGTCTCCATTTGGTTTTCCTAGGCCTCGGCTCTGCTCGTGACACCACACTTGGCAGTAACTGTGGAAGCCTGGCGGCGAGAACTCGCAAGAAAGGAGACGGGTCAGAGCAGGTGGGAGTCGTGTGCAGGAAGGCTCACCTCTGTTGCTGCCACGTTTGGTCTCACCCCGTGTTCTTCGAGGCAGACACCGAAATGGCCTGGAAACGCGGTGCTTTGTGTGCGTGTCTACGAGCTTCTCCAGAGTCCTCTGCCATCAAGGGGGCCTCCTGAACCCTGCCCGCCTGACCCGTGTGAGGGGCGGCTTCGTCTGTCCTGGGCCTGGACTCGAGGATGCTTGGGTGGGATTTGGTAGAACAGGGTGAGCAGCCACCTTACAACCATGGGTCCTCGCCCTTCTTCCTGAGAAGCGGGATTCTGCCAAGTGAGAAGCTGCTCAGATGCCTGGTGTGTTTCCGGGCTGGTTCCCATGCAGCTTCCTAAGCACATTCATCATTCATCTGGTCACCAGTTTCACCGTGATTTCCTTATTTTTCTTTAAGTCGATCCACTTCTAAAAAACACCGTTGCCCCCACAAAATTAGTCACTGCCATAAATTTAAAGAAAAAATTACATATGTGGAAAACTGTTATCTTTTGCCCAAAGTTAGAAAGTAACCATAAAAATTTACACAATGAAAATAAGACAATAAAAAGCCATGAAATAATACAATGGAAGTTAAAACATACCACCTAACGTCCTCTTCGAGGGACAAAATACCTCACTAGAAAATTCTGTTAACGGGACGTTATTCTGTATGTTCTAGGCTGCTTGGTAGAACCTCTCTGCCATTTTTGGAGTGACTTGGGAAATTTTTTTTTTTTTTCATTCAACCAAAATGTGATTTTTCCTTTGAAGGAGGGGCTCTGTGAGAAATGACCAAACACATTAGGAGCACAGAAGTTGGCATCTTCCAGATTAAATCGTGATCTCCTCGTAGGTTGTGAAATGACTATAGTTGTTGAGACTAGCATGTTTTTAATGGAGCTGCAAGACTACATTAAAATATATTTTATACGTTCACTAGCTCACACACAGTGATGATAAGTATTGTTTTGCTCAACGTTGCTACCGTTACGTGTGTGTGTATGTGTCTACGTGTATATGTGTTACAGATGTTAATCGTGTCCTGGACTGGGATTTTTCTCCCTGTTACGCCTTACGTGGTTGGGGACCCATAGTTCTGCCCTGAGTACCAGTCATGACCGTTTCCTTGCACTTCCCCCAAATGAGAGAAGGACTGTCTATTGACTATAAGAGGATGTTTGAAATACCCGTATGACACTGTACATAGTTAAGAACATGGACTGCCTGCCTCCAAATCCCTGCTGTGGGACCTTGAGCATGTGATTTCTACTTCTCTGAGCCCCGGGGACCCCATCTGTCCAATGGGAGACATGGAAAGCAGCATTTGCAAAAGATTGGTGGGAGTATTCAGAGTTAAAGCCCGCAGGGTGCTGCTGTGGCTGGCCCATAATGAGTGCTCAAATTCTAGCTGCTACTGCTCTAACTTCCAGGTGGGATGACATCCGTGGGAAGTTCCTCTCCCATGGGGCCAAAATGTCCACAGACCCGGCTGTCCTGGGACCTCCATTGTCTGGAGGCGGCTTCTCGCAGCCCCGGGCTGTGTTTCCAGGCTGCCAGGAGGTGGCGCCCACGACCCCAGTGCCAGGCTCAGGGGTGTATGTTGTGTATTCTATTCCTTGGACTTGTGCTTGTTCAAAGAAATGAGTGCTGGCTCTCCACGTGGTGTTGTTACTAAGCTCGTAAGATAGTTAGGAAGTGGGGTTGAGGGATTATTTATCCTGTTAGAAAAATATCCTGTAAAATTACACACTTTTACCTTTACAAGGATTGATGGCCTCCTTAGAATACGAAAGTCGAGAATTTTTTAGAGGTCAGATTCCTGATTTTTCTACTTAAAATACAATGCCCCCCTCCCCGGTTTCCTCATGGGACACTGAAGTTTTGTTGCCTGTGGTGTGGGCGACTCTGTCTCCACTCACCCTTCGGCATTATCTCTGCCTTGCTTTGGGAAGGAAAGAGAAGGAAATGCAAACCTCCATCCCAGATGGGTGCTAGGGGCCAACAGGGCCATTTTGAGACTAATTTCAGTAACTTTGAACGCTCTAGACGCACATGTGCTGGTCGGTGGGAAATCCCTCCAGGCTGCAGGTGGAGGAAGCAGTTTCAACACCAGCATCCTATTCCCGTGAGGGGTTGGGCTGACGCCCAGAGACTGTCTACGTTTCACAGCTCAGCGGCGGGATTTCCTGCGAAGTGAGGGCACCCTGATTCCATAGAGCCCCAGCAGCAAAAGGGGGGAGGAGGCAGGAGAACCATGTGGCTGTCGTGCTGAGAGATTTGGTTGGTTTTTTCTTTTTGAGTATTTTTTATCACAACAAGTGTTATGTCACCACAAGGCCTACAGAAGCAGAGTAAGTCATTTTATAGCCTGCTGTAAGTCTGTTGTGAATTTTGCATCAATATACTGAGAAATACTAAGGTGAGGGCTGTTTCCAAAGCAAATAAAAGCCTGTTGCATACTTGCTTAAAACGTGAGTCAGCCCCTCGAGAGAACTGGCAGGCGACCTTATCCCTGGAGTTTCCCCCTGGGGGAGGGGCGGGGCGGCAGGGAGGGGTGGTCAAAAGTGCTAAGAAGCAGCTCAACCACCAGCACCTCGAGGTCCCAAACCCACCCTGGCCTTCTGGTCGTCCAGGCAGCAGCGTGCTTCCCCCTGCCTCCAGGTCTTCTCCACGAGGGGGACGGCTCAGAAGCATGAGGCCCCTCCTCTGCTTTGCAGCCTCCACACTCAGCCACTCAGCCACTCAGCCGCCACTGGTAGCCTGAAGGGCAGTGTCACCATCACTCCAGGGCCTGGAGGGCTGCCTTTGACTCCCTGTGCCCCCAGGGCCTTCCTCAGCAGGGCTGAGCGCCCCCCTCCTGACCCCGGGCCTCCTCCTCCGGCACCAGGTAGACCTGCATTTCCAGTTTGCATCTTTCTGACTCTGGGCTTGACCTTTATTTTTTTATGATTTTATTTTTAAAGATTTTATTTATTTATTTGAGAGAGCAGGGGGAGGGGCACAGGGAGAGGGAAAAGCAGACTTCCTGCTCGCGGGGAGCCCGACGTGGGACTGGATCCCAGGACTCCGTGATACAACCCAAGCCAAAGGCAGACGCTTAACCGACTGAGCCGCCCAGGCGCCCTGGGCTTGACCTTTAAAGCAGAAGTGCAGTGGAGGCTGAGTTTTACTGAGGGAATTCTTTGAGGCATGCGGTTTCTCGCTGTCTTTAGGTTCGTGGCATGTCCCCTGGTGCCAGGGGCCACTTCATCTCTTGGAACCTCCTATAACACGACCCCAGTCCTTGGCCGCCTCAGTGGGACTTTGCAGGAGGGGCCCCTTGACCCACATGGGAGGCCCCAAGCACAATTCTACGAGTTGCCTGCAAAAGCAAAGTAGGTATAGGTTATGGACTGAATTGTGCCCCCCCCCCCCCAATTCCTGTGGTTAGTCCCAACCCCCAGTGCACCAGAATGTGACTGCATTGGGAGACACGGTCTTTACAGAGGTGATGAATTAAATGAGGTCCTCAGAGTGGGCCCTAATCCAGTGTGGCTGGTGTCCTAAGAAGAGATTAGGACACCGACACCCAGGAGAGACCGAGTGAGGACGCGGGGAGGAGACGGTCGACGCAAGCCAAGGACGGCAGCTTCACAAAAAGCCAGCCCTGCCAACACCTGGATCCTGGACTTCTGGCCTCCAGAACTGTGAGGAAATACGCTTCTGTCTTTTGAGCCCCCCAGTCTGTGGTCCTCTGCCACAGCAGCCCAAGCTGACTAGGACAGTGTTCCCAGGTAGCCGTTCCCCTTTCAACTGTGTGACACGGGGCCCCTGCCCCCACCATGGAGCCAGAACAGACGCCGTGTCCACACGGTACCTGCAGCCACCTTCACCAACACGCTCCTGGGCTCCTGGGGCAAGCGGCTCATGCACCTGCCACTGCACCTGCTGGGGCGGGGCCCCCCACCAGCGCTCCCCAGGGAAGCCCCACTCCCACTGCAGGGACGGGCTCCGCCTCTCCCTAGCCTTGGCTCTCGCGGAGTTCTGGAAGCTCAGGGGTTAGCCGCACACCACACCGGGGCAAGGGCTTCCCCGCACAGCCACTAACCTGTAGAGTGCCAAAAAGGTGTGCGGCCTTCCGAGGGGCAACGGCCGTGTTTATAATCCATGTTTTTTCAAATCCGCGCTGGCCACTTTTCTAAGGTTGACCGAGGCAGTGGCCCAGGCTGTCCACGGATGAAACACGACCATTAGCCCCGAAGGTGGCCTCACGAGCCGCTTGCCCCACTGAGCACCAGCTCCTGAGGAGGGGGGCGGGGGCCGCGAGCCAAGGAACCCAGCCCCTGAGAAAGGGCAAGGGGACCGATTGCCCCCCCAGAGCCTCCAACCCTGCCAACACCGTGACTTTTGAGTCCGGGGAGGCCCCTGCTGGGCTCTGACCTCCGGAATAAGGAGAACGAGAGGGTCGATCTGTGTTGCTTTAAGCCGTAAGGGTGGGTAACGTGGGACGGCGGCCAGAGGAGCTCACGCGAAGGCGCTGCAGCCCGGGGACGGAAGGCAGGGTCTGTGAGCCTGATGGGGAAGAAGTCTTCTCCACGGAGGCGGGCCAACACGGGCCAGCCGGGCGCCCTCGGCCGCAGCCGTGACCCTGAAGCCCGCACGGCACGCTGCTCGCGGGCACTTTGCTCATCGCCGCTTCACAACCAGAGCACCGTGAAGGCACCGCTCGCTCTGGTGACCTAACCCCTCAGCGTGAGGGCACACAGCCCTGAATCACACGCTTGCTTCTAAAAAATATTTTAATAGCTGTATTTTAATGTGATACTTTTCCTTTGCATTTCTAGCCATTTTACTGTTTGGAACCGCTGTCTGAGGAGGGGCTTTAGGTCTCAGCAGACTGCCCGGGGTCCCAGGCCCGCTCGGAGCCGAGGGCCCCTGAGAGCGCACACGGCTGGGGCAGGCTGGGCCTCTCCACATTGGCTGGGGGTCGGGAGGGCATCTCCAACAGAGGGGTTTGGGACTCTGTCCCCCAGGCAATGGGAACCCCTGAAGAAGCCTGGGTGGGAGGGCTGCCAAGGTCCCCACCTCCCCACCCGGCCTCAGGCCGCTGTGTAGGATGGAGATTGAGGCGTGTTGGTAAAAAAAAAAAAAACAAACCCCGAAAATTGCAGGAGTTTGCATTTACCGAGCTCCCACTCAGCGTGAGGACGACCTCAGCACTTTGTGTCCTGCAGCCCCACCAGAGCCACTATGAGGAAGCTGCTAGCGTGATGCCCATCTTGGAGCTGAAGAAACTGAGGCCCAGGGGGGCCTGTCGCTGACAGACGTGTGATGTGTGCAGGACACGAATGCGGGGCTGTCTGGGCTGCCCTCTGCCCCCCACCCCCAGACCGATGCCTGTGAAGAAGGCACCACGTGCCTCGGAGGGTGAGCCCAAAGGAGCCCTGCCAAGCCGAGAGCGCGGGCCAGTCGGGGTCAGCCGACGTGACAAGGTCTGCAGGCCCCAAGTCCCCCGCGCTTCCTCTTTTGTTTGTTGCGTCGATGTTTTCTTTCAAGGTTCCCCAAGCCTCCAGTTTGGGTGGAGGTGGGAGGGGGGGCGCTGCACACTCCCCCCCGCCCCCGCAGCCTGCCTTTGAGGTGAAGGGCAACCCCCAGCTTGAGTTCACAGACACCCTGAGTTCCTTGGGTCTCCACGAAGATCCCTCCACACCCCCAATCCCGGGCTTCTGGAATGGGCTCATTCGTGTGTTTGTTCCCTCACTCAGCACACATGGACTGAGTGTCCTCCCTGTGCCAGGCGCTGGGGACACGGTGGGGAACAACGCAGACAGCGGCCTAACCTCTTGGAGCAGGCCTCGGGCCGGGAGATGGCCAGTCCCTAGAGAAGCAAACGGAGGTGGAGAGCAGGACTGGGCAGGGACACTAGCTATTGAGGGATGTTAGAGACCAGATGGTGCCTCTGAGATGCAGCTGGGGATGGTGGGGTCCTAGCCTGGCTGCTTGCTGAGGGAAAGAGCCCAGGCTCTGGAGATGGCCAGGAGAGGCCGGGAAGGCGGGTGCTGGTTCTGTTCCCAGTTGGGTGGGGAGGAGGAGGATGCTGTAAGTGGAAGAACCCTCTCTCGGCTGAGCAGCTGAAGCCCAGAGCGGGTACAGGGCTGCCTCCCACGCCTGGGTCCGGGAATGACACCCAGGAGTCCCAGGACCCTCGGCTGGCTCTGAAGGTGGTTCCCAGACCCAAGAGTGACAGGCTGTGGGATTTCATGTGCTCAGGGCTCTGTCCTGCTCAGTACCTCCACCTGCATGAGTCTCCAAGGGCTGCCGCAGCCAATGACCACAGACTGGGTGGCTTAAGACAACAGAAATGTATTCTCTCATGGTTCTGGAGGCGAGAAGTCCAAAGTCAAGGTGTCAGGAGGGCTCTGAATGCGCAAAGAAGGGAGAATCTGTTTCACACGTGCCTTTCTCTTAGCTTCTCGTGCCACCAGCAATCATGGTGCACGTTGGCCTGCAGATGCATGTCTTCAGCCTCTGCTCTGTTGTCACGTGTGTGTACATCTTCGAGTGGGCTTCTTGTAAGGACAACAGTTATTGTATTAGGCCCCATACTAATCCAATATGACTTTCTCTTAAATTGATTATATCATAAAAAACCCTACCTCCAAATAAGGTCAGGTTCATGGGTCCCAGGGGTTAGGACTTGAACATATTTGGGGGGAGACACAATTCAACCACAAGTGTTCACCCAGGCATGGTCTCAGACAAGGATCCGTGTTTCCAGACTAGAGGTGTGAGTCTGGGCTTTCCCCCTAAGACTTCAGCTTCATTCTCACTTCACCTAACCTTCTCTGCGGTCCCAGCCACCCAGCCCTCAAAGTGGGGAGACACTTCCTTAAAGACTGTGGGGAGAATAAATGAGATCATGGATTGGTCATCATTTACGGCCCTCCGTGGCCTTGGGGAAGCAACCCTGAGCCTCAGTGCCCTCCCTCTTAAAAGTGGGCTAATAGTACCGACAAATGACAAAGACTTTTGAGGTTAAATCATCTAATATATGTAAGGTCACCTAGTCAAGGACCTGGCCTCAAACAAATGAACGTCATCCTTATTAGCGGTGTGTGAGGATCCACCACATAAAAGTGCCCAGCACTCAAAAACTGTTGGATAAATGGTGGCTCTGAGCCTTTTTTTGTTTTAAGATTTTATTTATTTATTTGAGAGAGAATGAGAGAGAGAGAGAGAGAGCATGAGAGGGGGGAGGGTCAGAGGGAGAAGCAGACTCCCTGCCGAGCAGGGAGCCCGACGCGGGACTCGATCCCAGGACTCCAGGATCATGACCTGGGCCGAAGGCAGTCGCTTAACTAACTGAGCCACCCAGGTGCCCGGCTCTGAGCCTTTGCATCCTGTTCTCTCTGCTGTTCCCCGTCCTCCAATGGCTCTGGCTCTCACCAGTTCCCACAGGCCTTCCCTGACTCTAAAGAACACCCATCACCGTCTGCTCCTCTTTGCTTCCTTCTCACCGCCCTAGAAAAATCACCTAAATATAAACATAATATTCACCATTCACTCATTCATTCCTGTCTCTCCGCTCCTGAAGTGTAAGCCCCTGGGTGGTGGTGGGGGGGGGTGTATGCTTGTTTCCTACCTGCAGTATCCTGGGGCCTGGAACCTGGCCTGACACCTGACGGACCGTTCAAAAGGATCTGTTGGGTGAATAGCTGATTCCCAAGTAGAAATGGGGGCACGTGGGCAAGTGGCGCCACCCGCCGGGAGAGGTCGGGGATGCAGAAGCCTACGGGGCCACAGGATGAACGAGTGAAGGAACCCCTGCGCAGGCATCCGCGCGTTAAGGCGCACACGGCCCCCGCCGGAGGCGGCCCCCGCTTCCGGGCCGGGCAGGAGCGCGAGGTGCACGCAGCCAGCCCGCCCAGCCGGGGTGGACAGACGCCCCTCCCGAGCCCCGCGCCTTCCGCGCCTGCGTCCCCGCCCTGTGCGGCCGCCCCCGGCTGGGGAAGCCCGGGCCCCCGCGGCGCCAGCACGTGCTCCGCAGACGCCCGCCGCCCGGCGTGCAGCCGCGCTCCAGGCCGGCGCTCCAGGCCGGCGCTCCTCCCGCGCCGGGGCTTCGCCGGGTGGGGCTCGGGGCGCGGGGTGGGCGCGGCCGGGCGCGGGCGGCTCTGGGACTTGTAGGCGGAGAGCCTCGGCGGCCGGCGCCCCGGGCAAAGGCACCGCCCACCCCGCCCAAGTTCGTGCTGGCCCGGGTTGGGGCAGCCTCCGAGAGGCCCCGTCTGCCACGGAGGGGGAAATTGAGGCCCAGCTTGTCCAAGATCACGCGGCCGGCTGATGGCCGCCTTCCCTGGCCTCTAGGAAACAAGTCTAGGGCACACTTTAATCACATTTTAATCCAAGTTTCCAAAGGGCTCTCTGAGGGCCCGTTGTCTGGCGGAGAGCTCTCCTCACCTCCGTTTCATCGTGCATTCACTCAACAAACATTTCCCGAGGGCCCTCTGCTGGCCAGGTCTTACAGCCTGAGCAAAACATCCAAGGTCTCACCTAGCAGAAGAGGGAGGCCGTACACGCACACGTGAACTGAACGGGGCTTCTGGGGGGAGAAGTACTTTGGGAAGGAAATAAATAAGCAGGATAAAGGGCAAGCAATGAGGCAAAGGCCTGGAAGGAGGCAGGAGTGTGGCTGCGCTGTTGGAGGAACATGAGGAATAGGACTGAGGTGGGACAGGGAACTGTGTCCCTAGGAGGCCTGCTGAAGACTGGGGGCTCCCCTCCTAGCGTCGGGGTGGGGGCGCTAGGGCACAGATTTGAGGGAAGGAAGGAGAGCAGGGTCAGGGGTCCAGGGACTTGAGACAGTCCGTCTGGGCCTGGAGTCAAACGCAGCCGAGACAGAGAAGGTGCTGGATAAACCCCTGAAAGACTAGGGAACATGGCTGGCCGTGCCCCTCCCAGTCCCGCAGACCCCGGCCTGTGTCCCGCTGTCCCCGACGAGGCGATAGGCTCGGCCCGAAGTGACCCCACTTAGAGCGGCAGTTCTCAAGTGTGTGCACAGCTGTGCCCGGACGCGCCAAGGGTTCGAGGCCCCACAGCGGCGTTCTGCACTGCACGGAGGTGCGACCCACCGGTGGGGAATGCTGGTGCCGGGGCCAGCTTCACGGGCCCCGAGCTCAGAAACACCCCGCGCTCGGTTTAATGCTCTCCTGTTTGATGTGAAATTCCTAGCAACTTTGAACAAGTTCCGTAGCCAGTCCTGCCTGGTGTGGAGCTCACGGGGGCCCTGACATGGCCTGTTTCTGTGGCTGGGGACAGGGACAGAGGGACCGGACCGCCCTCAGCTTGCGTTTCCCCCGGGGTCGCCCACACAGAGGGAGGAATCCCTGATCCGGGGGTGGGGGTGGGGATGGACTTTTGACGAGGCCAGAACAACGCCCCCTGCCTCGCCACCTCCTCCGGGAAGCCTCTGGGACCACTCTGGACCCTCCTGGATCGCAGATCCCGGGTTTATATCCCTGCCGGTTGTACACCGTATTTTTAACGTTGACCCGCCTTATTCATAGAACTCCGTGTATGTTCTGTGCATCCATGCAGCCCCCATCCTGGAGTGCCTGTCGCATGAGGGGCCCTGAAAAGGATTCGTCGAATGAATCATATTTATATATAAAACAAAAATCATTTCACCTTTTAATACATGTGGCTGTATCTTACCTCGCCCTGAGATAAATGCTGGCTCAATAAACGTGATGCTCACCCTCGGGCTTCCCCCTAATTCACTAGACCGTGCGCTCCACGAGGGCAGGGGGCTGGAATCCGGCGGGCACGCAGAGGGCCCCCGGGACCGCGGTACCCGCCTGCCGCGCGCCCGTCCCTGTTGTCTCCAGGGTGAGAGCCCCGCCCCGCCCCGCCCCAGGGCTTCCCCGGCCCACGGGGCGCGGCGGGGCGGGGCCAGGACTACGCTTCCCGGCGGCCCCTGCGCGCCCGTGGCGGGGCGGGGCCGCGGCTGAGGGCGGGGCCGCGGCGGGCTGGGGGCGGGGCCGCTTACAAAGCCCGGGGGCGGGCGCCGGGGCGCAGAGTGCCCGCAGCGCCGGCCCGAGCGCAGCGCAGCGCAGCGAGGCGCGCAGAGCGCGAGCAGCCCGCGAGTGGACGGGCCCGGCGGCTGGACCGGCGCCGCTGCTGCCCTGCTCGCTCCCCGCCGCCGCCCATGAGCGCTGCGCGGCGCGGCCCGGGTCTGTAGGCGGCGGGGCGCCCCCCCCATGCTGCTGCAGCCCGCGCCGTGCGCCCCGAGCGCGGGCTTCCCGCGGCCCCCGGCCGCCCCCGGCGCCATGCACGGCTCGCAGAAGGACACCACGTTCACCAAGATCTTCGTGGGCGGCCTGCCCTACCACACCACCGACGCCTCGCTCAGGAAGTACTTCGAGGGCTTCGGGGACATCGAGGAGGCCGTGGTCATCACCGACCGCCAGACGGGCAAGTCCCGCGGCTACGGCTTCGTAAGTGGCCCCGCGGCCGGGCGCACACCCCGCCCCGCACTTATCGCGCCGGGGGCGCTGAGTCAACCGGCGGGCGCACGCCCAGCCGCCCCGGCACCTGCCGCCCCCTCCTGGGCTCGGGGGCGGGGGTTCACGCTCCAGCCGGTCGGGCCGCCGCTACCCGGCCCCGGCTCCCTGCCCCCACCCCCACCCCGCTCCCGGTTTAAAAGGGAGAACCGCTGAGTTCAATTAGCACTTCTGAGTTTGCAGAGAGGTTTTGGGGACAGTCGGCTGCGGCCAGGACTTCCTGGAGCAACAAGCAAGCAGGAGCGGAGGCTTCACCTCAGGGCGCTTTGGAGGCCTTTGGCACCCCGTCTCCTCCAGTATCTTACAAGAGCTCCCTTAACCACCCCAAATAAACATCAGTTTAAGTGAAAAGCGGCTTGAAGAATTGTCTCCTACTTCCTTTCTAACTAGCGTTCCCCAGCCCCTCCCATGAGGAAATTCGCACCCCCCACTGGCTGGCAGGCAGGACCGGCTGGGGCCCCTGCCTTGCTTGAGGCGGGGGAGGGTGCCTTGTCTCCCCTGGGGATCTTTTCTGTCCTTGAAGGCTAGGTTTCCCAGCACAGGAACTTGGAAGGAGGAGCTGAAATCCAGGGGCACCTCTGTGGGAGGGCCCCGGGGTGGGAGGTCGGTGGGGACTGGGCCAGAGGCTCTGGGTCACTGGCCCCGGTGGAGGGGGACGTGAGGGCCCCTGGCCAGAGCAGAGCCCTCTGCTTCTCCCACCCAGTAAGGGAAGCCCCTGATGCGTCTGTGCTCCTCCAGGTTACTATGGCCGACCGGGCGGCAGCTGAGAGAGCTTGCAAAGACCCTAATCCCAACATCGACGGCCGCAAGGCCAACGTGAACCTGGCATATCTGGGCGCCAAGCCGAGGAGCCTCCAGACGGGTGAGAGAGCCCGTGTTTTCCTTCCCCGGCTCGTCTTGATTGCTATATTCAGTGTTGGTATCCGTGGGGTGGAAACGGCCCCCCCCGCCCCGGCCCTGCCCCAGGAGTGGCCGTCAGCTATCATGTGCCTGCAGAGCCGTCACAGGGCCGTCCTTCCCTAGCTTGGGAGCTGGACCCCTTGGTCTAGGCACATGTACCCGTGGGGCAGGGTGAGGAGGGCGCATCACCCAGTCGTCAGCTGTCTTGGCGGCAAGGGGCAGTCAGCTCCCGGGCTGGAGATTGGGAGGGCGGGCACCCAGGGGCTGCTGCAGCCCCGCTCCCTTGGCTTTGCTTCGGCAAGGCGCGTTCGGGTTGGAGGGACGGCGGCCTGGGAGTGCAGAGGAAGCCCGTTATCTGTGTCTTTTGGTGGGGGTCGGGGTGGGTGGGTCCTCCTTGGGATGAGGCCGAGCCCCTAACTGCTGTCGCATTTTAGGCTTTGCCATCGGCGTGCAGCAGCTGCACCCCACCTTGATCCAGCGGACTTATGGGTGAGTGGATGTGGCTGCTGGGGGCAGGGTTCGGGGCTGGGTCGGGGGGGCGGCAAACCAGCCGGAGCAGGCCCCTTGGTCCAAAGGAGTCTTTCACCCCAGGGCCCCACAGCATTGGTTATGCTGTTCACATCCACCTTTCCTTGTCTGACGACCATCACTTTCTCTGGTCTTCCAGAAACGTGATGGCGTCCCGAGGGTGGGGAGGGCGGAGTAAGCCGGGAGAACTGAGAGAAGGCAGAGAACACTTCTGCACCCCCGACAGAGGCCATGGCGCGTGGGCATGGGAGCCTGCCAGTCTGGTCTCAAATCCTGGCTTCCCCCTTACTAGGTGTGTGAGCTCTGGTGGTCTACACGGCCATCTGTGCCTCAGTTTCCTCCCCTGGGACACGGGGATGGTCCTGTGGGTGGAGAGCTCCGGATGGGCCTGCTGGGGGCACGTGAGCGCTCCCACAAGCTGTGGGACTGGCGGCTGGGCTCTTCTCAGGGGGCCTGGTGACCCGCCCTGGTGCCTGACAGATGGTGGCAGCAGGTCCCTGCCACCCAGGGTCTGGTGTGTAGGAGAGCTGCGGCAGGGGAGACCGGACCGGGGCCAGCTGTCCAGCCCGAGTGGGCCCGGCCTGTGGGCCTTTTGTGCGACGTGCTTTGGTGCGGCCCGTTCCACCCTCCCCTCCCCTCCCCACTTTTTTTTTTAACTTCTAATAAGTCTTGGCAGCTGCTTGCGGAAGGACGCACGCTTTAGGGGCACAAAGGATCCCGCCATGCGGTGTGACTTCCCAGCCCCATGGTCGATGTCGGCTGTGCGCCCCAGTGCCGGGAGCAGGTTGACGGGGCTGGCGAGGGCCCTTACCAGACAGGCGGCCCCTTGTGGGACGTTAGCACTGCGTAAGCTGTCAGAGACCAGATCCCGGGCTTGGGTTTTGTGCTTCGAGTTGTGTGAGCATGTGTGCGCCTCTGCCCTAGAAAGAGGCCCAGCTCCCTAGTAGGGGTGGGAGCGAGGCTCGGGTGGACTGCGAGGGTCAAACAGATGGCCGAGGAGTTGCTTCACGCCTCCGATTTGGGGGTGATTTGGGGGTGCTTGCCCAGACAGGCAGCGTCTGTGTCTGTCTGGTGGCCTTGGCGTGGATCGGCGTGTGTGGGAGCTCAGCTCTTGGTCTGTTCTCCGGGGAGGGAGCCCGGGGGCGGCTGGGAGCAGGTGGTTCTGGGTTTCCTTCTCGCCCTGGGATCTGCTTCGTCAGTGTCTGGAGCCGTCTTGGAAGGTATCTGGGGACAGCTGCCATCACCCTAGGTCCTTCCTTTTTGGGGTTCGGGTCACACAGGGAGGGCGTTTCTCATTTTCCGTAGCCTTGGCTCTGTTCCCCACGTCCATCCCAGGCGGCTGGGACCGGGGCCGGAGCGGGGGCCAGCTGCACAAAGCTCAGGGCACGAGCCTGGGGCACCTGCAGCTCTGTCCTCCTTCAAATGCAGCAGTGCCTTCCCCTCCCAAGTTCAAGCTCTTTTCTGATCCAGTGTAGCTGCCTCTAAGGCTCCAGTAACTGTCAGGACTCAGCCTCTGGAGCCTGCAGACCTGGGTGCGAATCCCGGCTCTGGCACGGTCCAGCTGGGCCCATTTGGCAGGTAACCTCTTCTTCCTGAGCATCCAGGTGTCTCGTCTGTTGTTTCCCGATGGAAATGCTAACCGCTTCCCACAGTGCCAGCCCCCTAGGGCTGGGGCCTCCGCGCCCCTGTGTGTGCCCCCCCACCGGTTCCCTCCTGTCCTCACAACAGCTCTCTGAGGTCAGAACCGATGTTATCCTCACTTCCTAGATGAGGAAACTGAGGCAAACAGAGGTTCACAGTCTGCCAGGGTGACCTGACTGATGCAATCTGAAACCAGGGTGGCTGGCTCCGAACCCACACTCCACCGCCACTCTCTGGGGTGGGCAGGTGGGCAGGGTGCCCCAGCCTTTCCCCTCAGGGCCCCTTGGGTGCCACCCACACGAGGGTAGTGGGGGGTCAACACAGACTTTACTGCTGTGCGTTCCTGACTTCAGGTGACAGTGTTTTGTAACTGAATCTCTGGCTGGCATCTAATACCCGTGACGATGAAGAGGCCGCCAGGTCTATTTGTTGGTTGCCAAGGGGCGGAGACCCAAACAGGGACAAGGGGTCAGAGGGACCGTCCAGCTCGTTTCCAGCGGCCAGTGGACCGAAGCCTCTCAGGGTCATGCCGCCTCCCACCAGGCCTTGCTGGGCTCCAGGGTGGCGGGAGGGGCCCCTGGAGGTGCTGCCCCCCGGAGAGGCGGGGCGGGGCTGCCCGGGGTCAGCTGCCCCCCCCCCCCCCCCCCCCCGCCACCGCCCAGTGCTCCTCAGTTGGGAGAGTTGGGCCGTCAGCGTCCCTTTTGTCTTTTGTCTTTGCGAATGAGAACAATCGGGCAGGAGCGCGGCTGGTCTGACTCAGCAGTCGGCGCTGTGAGCTGCGGGCTGGCAGCGAGGCCTGGCCTGCCCCTGGCCAGGGCACGGTGGGAGCCGGGCAGCTCGGGCTTTTGAAACCAGTTAACCCCTCTCCTGCCAGGCTGAACTTCCCGCAGGCTTCCTGGCTCCGATCCTGTGCCTTGGACGGTTGCAGAGATTCCACAGCCCGGCTTCTGGGCAAGGCCACGGCAGAAGCCTCGCCTGCTGGGCCGTAAACTTATGAGCGCGGAAGATTCTCTTGAGAACTTTTTACATGTTAGGCTTTTGGCTCGGATTCCCCTGCCCTCCGTTTTTCAAAGTGGAATGGGGTCTTTCAGGACCTAACTGGTGCTCTGTGTCCTGTAACTGTACGTGGGGCCAAGGCCTGAGGTTTGGAGGGTCCTTCTTTGACAGGTGACAAGTGATTTAATCACAGGAGGAAGCGACTAGGCCACAGGCCATCCAGCTGAGCGTCTTTTGGCTGCCTGGGAGGGATAGTCCACAGCCTGCAGGCAGGAGAGTTCACAGCCGTTGGGGAGGGCACATGTCGGGGCAGAGCTTTGGGTCTGCCCTGGAAGGGACCTCCTCGTGTTAAAGGGTGTGTGTCCGGGCCTGGGCCCAGGGCCTGCCAGGATTGGAGGTTTGTCCTGGGCCTGCCTGTACTTAGAGCCTCTCCTTGGGTTATTTTTGAAGGGCCAGCTGCTTCTCTGGGCACAGCCCCCGCCCCCATTCTCCCGTTCTTAAGGGGGCCTTGCTGTGGCCTGCATGCCAGTCCACCACGAGCCCCGCTCTGTGCCGGGGGGCGGGGGGAGCAGGCCCCAGGTCCCAGACAGCGGGGTTGCCATGTGCTGGAGCAAGGATCCCAGGGTCTGCCCCGGCTCATCTCCCCGTCCGTGTGGCGGGGCCCAGGACGCTACTGCCACACAGGAAGACTTGGGACTCGTCAGGGACCCATCTCGCGGCAGCGCCCTGACAAGGCCTGTGGGCCCAGCTGCTTATGGAGGAGATGGGTGAGGAGAGACTTGCCTGAGCTCACGCTGCGTGGGGCTGGGTGGTTCCAATGCCTGCCTTCCTCCCACGAAGCCCCTGTACCTCCCTCTGACCGGCTCTTAGACAAATCAGAACCAGACACCCCAGGACTGACGGCCTGATGCCACAGAATCCTCTTCAGGCGGTTTGTGCCCTGTACTTTCAGGGGCTCCATCCCCCCCGTGAGGCCCCCACTGCCCTCGCCATCACTAGGCCACAGGCGTGTGCACGCTGAGGGGTCTGAGCCCAGTCCCTGGGTCACCAGGGTGGGAGGGGACCTGGGGAGGGACAGGAAGACGTCCATGTCCCCAGAAGTGTGGAGCACACAGGGCTCAGAGTCCTTCATTCATTCGTCAAGGCTTTGATGTGCTGGATGCCAGGCCCTGGGCCCAGGATACTTTACAGAAGAAAGACACGGTTGGTTCCCCACCTCAGGGTGCTTGCTTTCCCGCAGGGAAGCCAGACCATTAAAAACTCTTTCTGTGCATGTGAAGGTCCTGAGGTGGTGGTGGGTGGGGTGACGGGGCGGCCGGCCAGGGGGACTTCCTCGTGGGGAACGGTTCTGTGTGGTGCTTGTCATGGTGGGCGGGCCATCTGTGCTGTGATGGAGTGCCCTAGAAGGACACACCAAGAAATGCCAACATCTGACCAGGGCCTCCAGCCTGGCTAAGAGCCGCGAGCCGGCATCAGGCTCCTGCTTTTGGTAACGCGCTGGGTGGTGTAGACGTCACCACCCGGGGGGGGGGGCACTGGAGGAGGGCACACAGGATTTCCCTGCAACTTCTTGGGGTTCTACCATTATTTCATAATCCAAAGTAAATAAAGGCCCGGGGCGCGGAGGTGAATGGCAGAGCCCTGGGGGGGGGGGGTTGGAGGGGAGGGTCCGCATCTTGGGGGGCGTGGCAGGAAGTGAGGTCAGAGCCTGAGGCCGTGGGGGCTGGGAGGAAGCTGGTGCCCGCTGTGGTGTCACCTGGCTTGTTTTTACTTTCAGGGTGCCTGGGATGGCCCTGCTCCCCACACCGTGGCTTCCTGTTTGGCACCCACCGAAGCGAGGCGTGGGCCGGCGCGTGGCCCTCCCCCGTGGGCCGCCCGTGCACACCTGTTGTTTGTCCGCGGCGGCTGTAACAGAAACCAGCCCCCGGGCGGCTCTGGGGTTCCTCTGGAGGATGAGCTCCTTGCTCCGGCCCACTGCCCTGGCAGGAAGGGCCTTCTGCTGAGGCCTGGGGAGCCCCGTCCAGAAGCCTCGGGCCAAGGCATGGCGGCCGGAGCACAGACAGGCTGCCTGGTGTCCGAAGCACCGTGTGGGTGCCTTGGGGCGGGGGTGGGGGGGCAGGGGAGGGGTTCCCGGGCTTCCTGCTGCAGGGACAGCTGAGGAGGCTGGAGGCCCTTTACACGATTCCTGTGTGCGATGCCTCGTGGCCGTGGCTTTTCCTCTTGGAGTCTCAGCTTCCCCGCCTTCTGTGTGGACAGGATGGGGGCTCCGCAGGGTCGTGGGGGGACATCTGCCTTCATGCTCCCGACCCCTCCCATGTGGGTGGGAGGAGGAGGCCGGGCATTCACTCAGCCAGTTTGGTCAGCAGATGCTTTTGCTTGCTTTGCAGCAGGCCGAGGGTGCCATGGGGACGAGGGGGGAGCTATCCCCGGTTAGGGATGCAGAGGAGCCTGGAGCAGAGGGGTGCGTGCAGGGAGCCCAGGTGGCAGGAGGCGCTGAGGCGGGGGAGAGCAGCTGGGCTGGGGCGCCAGCACGAGCAGTGGGAGGGGGGTTGGGGGCCCAGGGGCGCATTTAGATTTTATTCAGAGTGATGCGGGACGGAGGTGGGCCCTGAGCGGATGAGGGCTGGGTCGCTTGTGTCTTGAGAGCATCCCTCGGGCTGCCGGGCAGGCCTGCACTGCCGAGGCCAGGAGGGAGGCCCTGGGGCCCCCGCGGCAGTCCACATGCAAGGCCACGGTGGCTGCTGTCTCCGCCGCCAGGGTGAGCAGCTGTGGGATTCTGGATGCATTTTAAAGAATGTGTGAAAGAGGAGCCCAGGAAGATTCCAGAGCTTTGGGCTGAGCAAATGGAGGGTTGGATCGGCGTTGGGGAAGGGGGGCAGGTGTGGGGAACAGTAGGCATTCAGGTTTGGACACGTTGGGGTGGAGATGCCGTGCCGGGGCCTGGCGCTCTCCCACGTCTTACCTGCCTAGTGCCCGCTGCCCCCACACTGGCCTGCTGGCTGGTGGCCCCCGGGAGCCTTCACATCCCCCCGCCCCGCGGGGATTCCTGGGCACGGGGCCTCTTTCCTGCAGGTGCGGGCGCCCTGCTCGAGGCCCCTCCCTGCGCCCGGCGCTGGCGCCCCCAGCGGCTGCGTGCGGGTCCAGCACGGCGGGCAAAAACCTCCAGGGAGCAGAAAAAGTGAAACGGGCTCATTTGCCTTTTTTATTTTTGGGGGTGGCTTTGCATTCGGAAATGGAATCGTTCAGGGCTGCGGCGATTTCTTCTCGCTGAGTTTTGCTCTGAGTGTGTGGAGAGAGCGGTCGTCTGGCCCCGGGGCGCCGGCTGCCCTCGGCTCTTGTCGGCACCCCGTCTGCCCGGGAGCTCGCAGGCCCTGCTGCTCGGAGCCCCAAGACCTCTGCCTTCTTAAGGGGCCTCTGGGGACCCGGGGGCATTCTGTCGGGTTCAGTGGCACCCTTAGCGTACAGAGGGGGCAACAGGCCAGAGGCCGGGATCCAAACTCAGGGTTCTCGCCTCCGGACCCCTGGGCTTCCGTGGGGCCGAGTCAGCGGGGGTGATGTTGGTGCTGCGTTGTTGTCTTGGGTCCTGGCTGACGTCTCGGCTCCCCAGTGGACCGTATTGAGGCTGCGAGACCCCAGTCCCACAGGTCATGGTGGTGCCTGGCAGGAGCAACCCTGATGGGCATTGGGGTCACCCGACCTTTAGGTTCTGACCCTGAGCCTGACTGTCCTGCTGGCTGGTACGGTTCTCCCCCCTGGGGCTGGGCCTGGGCGGCTAGGAGACAGAGGGGACCTCCCGTGCGCCTTGGCTGGCCTGGGGCTATTCCTTGCCCTCCCTCAAGCCCAGGGGGGTCTCTGGTGCTGCCAAGCCCTCCAGGGCGCACAGAGCATTAAATCCTCACGGCGGGTCCGGGGGGTGGTCCCACCCCCACAGAGGCAGTGCTGAGGCTGCGAGGCGCCTAGCAAGCACCGAAGCCAGCCTTGAATTGAGCCGGGACGTTCTGCCTCCCCAGGGTCCCCCCAGCTGTGAATTGCTGAGCAGAGCTGTTCCAGGCTGGGCTGCTTCTAGTGCCTTCGAAGGGGCTTCAGCTTCGGGCCCAGGAAACCGTTGGCAACCCTGGGGGAGGCTGCTTTGCCACCTGGGTGCCAGCAATCCTGGGGCCTGCCATGATGTGCTAGGTGCTTGGGACCCAGCACTCAGCGCCAAGTGCTTTCCCTTGTAGGGCTTAGGTTTTGTTTTCATGGAGGAAACAGCAGAAGAGAAAGTAAATGACCGGGAGGTTTCAGGTCGTGAGAAGGAAATAAAGCTGGTGGTGGGTGGGGTGTGCTGGTGTTGGTCAGGGAAGGCCTCGGAGGAGGTGAGGTTTGAGCTGTGGGAAGACGCCTGCAAGCAGAGGGAATAGCAAGTACAGAGGTCCTGTGGTGTAGAGGAGCCTATTGAGTCTGGTAGGAGTGGAGACAGGGCCTGGAGATGAGTTGGGGGAAGTTGAGGCCTGGTTGTGTGGGAAGCCATAGGGGGAGCAGTTTGGTTCTGCGTAGTGCGGAGGCCACGGGAGGGGTCTGGTCCTGGGGGTGACCTGGTCTCTTGGATGTTTTTAAGATAAGCCTCTGGCCACCAGATTGGAGCAGAGTTGGGGACTGCGGTCCTGCTGCGATGTTGTGTTATGGTGGATAGAGGCTTGACCTGGAGAGATGGGGGGCGGGTAGCGTGGAGAACACACAGAATTCGGGGATCGGGGTGGGAATGAGGAGTGCCAGGTGGGTGGGGCGGACATGGGCTGCGGGGGGGGAGAGTGCACAGGGCCGGCAGGCCAGCCTTTGTCAGCACAGAGTGTTGTGAGGCCCGTGCCCTTTGCAGAGGCCTGAAGATCAGGCCTGTGGAGGCTGGTGGCGCCCTGACCTTTCTGGGGAGTAGGTGGGGCAGTGAGGAGCGTGCTGGGCACACCCACCATGTCCCCAGTGCCAGGCGGCCAGGACCTCCCCCTGCTGCCATGTGCAGGCCCGGGGAGGGCGCGGGGCTGCCCTCAGGTGGTTTGGCTGGGCGTTCTGTCTCACCCGAGAGCCCAGCGGGTTCCCTGTGTGTGTGTATGCCGCTCGCACGCGCGTGGGCTCACCGCTCCGCTCTGCCCCGCCATCCCCGCCTGGCCGCCTTCCCAGCCCTGGGCGAGGGCATCTGGTCACGAAAGCGCTGAAGAGCCTTGTATCTGCCCTTGGCTTTGTAGTTCACTCTGGCAGGCTCTCTCCACGTGGGGGGAGCCGTGATCACGCTAGAGGATTCTCTGTGTTGGGCTGTCCTGTGCCTGGTGGGCTGTAAGTGGCATCCCTGGACTCCACCCACCAGGGTGGCAACAGAAATGTTCCAGGCGTGGCCTGGTGTCCCTTGAGGGGCAGAGTTGCCTGGGCTGAGATCCGCTATTCTGGTGGAGGGTCCTGGGTCTCACAGCGGGCCCTGAGGCCAGCCTCTGTAAGTCCAGAGGCAGAGCTGAGGGGCTGACGTAGGGGAGGGAGGCTACCTGGGGCCAATCCCCTGTGGGGGCGGGGGGGGCGCTTTGCGGCTCCTTCCCCTCAATTCACCCAGCACTGTCCTCTCTCACGGCCTCACTGTGCGGCATGACCTGCCGTTCCTTCTTTTCCTTTGGATGCGAGGCTGGGGTGCACACACCTGTTGAGGGTCCAGTCTCTCGATATGCTGAGCTCCTCGGCAGGAACAGAATCACCGGGGGCTGCCGGGTCATGGATGGGGGCTGCTCTGCCATCCGGGTGGCCTCCTGGAGACCCGGGCTGGCCCCCGAGGTGAGCCCAGGGTCGCAGGCTCCAGCCAGCAGCCCGTCCTTGTGGGCACAGGTCCCAGGCAGCGTATGGACGAGGAGGCCGACTTCGCTTTGCCAATTTCTGGCTGTGTGAGGATGCGGGTCATCCAGGCCTCTCTGAGCCTCAATGTCCCTCTCTGGGAAATGGGGTAACACAGCCCCTCTTGTGGCTTTGAAATGCTTTGTGAGTTATCTCAGGCTTGTTGCAGAGTGCGGAGCACTCCAGGGAAGCAGGTGAATAGATGCAGATATGTGGTATCCTGGCATGTCAGGAAACGGGGGCTCCCTTCCTCCCCAGCCTGAGAAATACTCACACCAGGTCGGAGTGTCCCCGTGGTGGCTGGGACAGAGTTCTGGTCCTGGCAATACAGAGTGTAGAACCTGGTAAATGTGACCACTGCCTCAGCTGGCCGGACCTGTCATTTTTAAAGCCCTGGGTCCTGCTGTGTGGACGGCATGAGGCCCGGGTCTAGGCAGCGCGTCCAGCGTGTGGGTGTGTGTCAGAATCTCTGGGGGCCTGTCAAATGCAGATTCCCAGACCCTATCTGACTTCTCAGTCTGCAGGGGATCCACATTTTTAGCAAATGCTTGGGGGGGTGTCTCAGGCAGGGGCATCCCTGCCCATGTTTGGAGAAGTTCTGGGCTTCACGCTTCTACAGCCTCCAACTCAGGAATGTTCCTGAGGCTCCCGGAGCCGGGTGGGGACGCTCATGGGGCCAGGGACAGCCCGGTGGGGGCCGCACCAACACACGCTTCCTCGTGTCTCCAATTTGCTCCTTTCCTGAGCGGCGTCCCTATTGCTGGAGCCCCTCGTCTTTCTCAGTGGGGAGACTGTTTTCGGTGGGCTGTCCCAGCAGCACTGTGTGCCCGGCATGTTCCAGGGCTAGGTCTTGGGGCAGAGCCCTCTGCGCAGCTCAGCTGAGATGCAGGGCAGGTGAGGGAATGGGGCCAACCTCAGGTGGGGTCAGGAGGCCACCCCCTGGGATGAGGGCTCCAGGGGACACAGTGGCGGGTACGGGCCCAGGTAGGGATGGCCTTGAGACCCGGGCTGGCCCCTGAGGTGAGCCCAGGGTCGCAGGCTCCAGCCAGCAGCCCGTCCTTGTGGGCACAGGTCCCAGGCAGTGTATGAACAAGGAGGCTGACTTCGCTTTGCCATTCCCTGGCTGTGTGAGGATGCGGGTCATCCAGGCCTCTCTGAGCCTGGTGTGTGCAGCTGGGGCGGGACAGGGGAATGGAGGGCGAGGGGTCTGGGGATCTGGTCTCAGAGTGGACAGCCTGGTGCCCTTGTCCTGCTGTTCCTGCACACATACTTGCCTTTTTGTTGCTGTTCCCCTTGCCTGGAATGCTGTTCCCCACGGCCGGCTCTGTTTTGTTTTCCGTGCTCAGTGCAGTTGCTCCCTCCTCCAGGAGGTCTTCCCTGACCACTCCCCGCAGTCCCGCCTCCAGTTCATGGGTTGGATTGTTTGTGTGTCTGTCCCCATCCTGGAATCCAAGCTCGGGGGGCCAGGGCTGTGCAGTCTGCTCACCTCCGTATCCCGGTCCTGAGCAGACATGGGAGGAAGCTGCTGGATGCCGAGCAGGATTCGAACCCAGGCCTGGCTCTGGTCAACGCTCTTGTTTACGTGGGGGAGGAAGGAGGTGACCGGCAGAGGCTCCTGGAGCGGGGACGATGGGCGCTGTGGGCCCGAGCCCGAGCGCGGGGATCCTGTGGGAGCTGCCCAGGCCTCCTGGCGAGCACTGTAGGTGGGGCGTGGGGGGGCACAGCCTGTCGCCAGCAGGGATGTGTTGCCGCGGTGACTACTGGGGTGCTACTGCCTCGGAGGGCAAACGGCAGCCGTGAGGGAGCCGTGGTTGGAGCCGGTGACCCCTCAGGCAGGGGCAGGTGTGTCCCGGACTCCCACTCCCTCCCAGATCCCCGGCGCGCTACCCCCCCCCCCCCCCGCCCCGCCGGTCCTTGTCCCAGCCCTGCCCACACCAGGCCCAGCCAGCTCGCTGCCCTCGCCGGTGGCTCCCCCTCCTGCAGGATTCGCCCCTCTCGTATCCGCGCGGTGCTGGTAGGAACAGGCCCCCGAACAGCCACCGTCTTGAGGCGTGAAGCGCCCTCACAGACGTGTGTGGACACTAGCGCCGTCTAGCTCCGGAGCCCCGTCGGCCCTCGCTCCCCGTCCCGGCCCCCTTGCGAAGCCCCTGGCGGTTTAACCACTTTCCGCCGGGGGTTGCCCGCGTGTGCCTTGCCCGTCGGTGGGACCCTGCCGTGTGTGTCTGGCTGCTCAGGGTTCGTGCACGTGTGTCAGACGCCGTTGGTCGTCGCGGCGTGGACGGACCGCGTTGGTCGCTCTGTGCTTGGGGGGCTTCTGCTTCGAGGCCCTTGTGAGCGCTGCCCCTCCTGGTCACGCACGTGGAGCCACCGGCCCTGCAAGGGCCACAGCACCTCGGTGGCCTCGGCCCCCTCCTGCGCACTCCGCTGCGCCCGGCTCGCCCTGCCGCCTCTCGGGCCCTTCGCACGAGGCAGCCTCAGCCGTCCTTAGCGTGGCTGCAGGTACACGTTTGGTGGTCGCGTCGGCCCTGTCCCCCTGAGCACGAACGTCACGGTTGTGCGTCATCGGCCCCTCCGTTCTGCTGCTTGCATCTCGCTTCCTGACGGCAGGGAGGGCAGAGGCGGGGGCCTGAGCCTGGGCCCCTGGTGTCGCGGCCGCCGCGTGTGGCGCGCTCTGGAGGGACATTGGCTACTGCCCCGTCCCCTGCAGGTGACGCTCGGGCTCCTCTGGTTTGTCAGCGGTCCTGTAGATGCTGCTGCCAGGGTCCGCTCAGCGCGTCTGTCCTTGTGCCGGGGGGGGCTCCTCGTGCATGCTGAGGGGGCCCGGCTGGGGAGGAAGTGTGCGTCCTGCCCACGTGCCCCCGAGACGGCACTGTTTCTGCCCCTGCTGAGTGTAGGGGGGCAGCGGGGGGGATTTTCTTTCAAAACAGCTTCTCTTTGGGGCAGGGGCCCTGGGCTCAACTGACAGGGGCCCGGAGAAGTTGGGGTTCCTCGTTGCCCCCAGGTGTGGCCCTGTCCTGGGTTCCTCGTGCTGGTGTGAGGAGAGGCCAAGGGCCACGCCGTCTGCCCCAGTGAGGCGGCCGTGCTCCTGACACAGCAGATAGGCCGGAGGCCCAGAGAGGCCTGGCCACTTGCCCAGGGCCGCCCAGCGGCTGGTTGGCAGAGCAGGCCCACACCGATCCTGCCTTCTTGAGCCTCCGTCTCCCCATCTGCGACATGGGGGACCCCGTCCCTGCCTGGCAGGCTGGCGTGCACATTAGCCTGCAGCGTGGGACAGACGCGCGCGTTCAGAGGGTCCCCTCACCGCGTCGCCGCGGGTTTTCTGTTGTAAAACAAGGTGATGACGTGCAGGGCAGCCTGAGGGCAGGCCCGACCAGTCACCGCGTGAGGGCATTTCGGACCCAGCGCCATGGGCACTGGGGGTGGCTGGTGGCCTTGCTCCCAGGGCCTCTGCTTGTCCTCTTTGTCTTCATCGATATTCTTAGTGCATCGCTCACGTAGTCCTCACTCAGCACGTGTTCGCTGAGCTGCTCTGGGCCGGGCTCTGGGCCGTCAGTGACAGAGCGGGGGAGAAAGGCGGGGAGAGCCGTAGATCGTGCAGGATGTTGCTTGGCAGGTGGCAGATGTGGGGAAGATGGACGGGCAAGTGGAGGGATGGGGTGTGACTTGGGCAGTCACACGGGGACCTGTGCTCAGAAGGCCCGTGTTGGATTTGATGCTCTGCTGTCACCGTCTGAAAATTGTAAATCATTTTTAAACCTGCCCCGCCCCCCAATCATAGCTGGCCCTATGGGGGATGGCAGGAGTGTGGAGTATAGGGTTGGGCTGGGGGTGCCCGGGAAGCGCTCGCTGAGAAGGGGGAGCTCTGTGGATAGCGGGGGGACGGTGCGTTGCAGGCAGTGGGAAGAGCCCATGCCAAGGCCCTGGGGTCGGAGCACATCTGGTGTGCTCAAGGAAGGTGGGTCGTGGCCGCACCCGCAGCCTTCCCCAGCTCTGCCGCCTCGCCCTGACCCTCTGTGTTTGGCCCCACAGGCTGACCCCCCACTACATCTATCCGCAAGCCATCGTCCAGCCCAGTGTGGTGATCCCGGCTGCCCCAGTCCCGTCGCTGTCCTCGCCCTACATCGAGTACACGCCAGCCAGCCCGGCCTATGCGCAGTACCCGCCAGCCACCTTTGACCAGTATCCCTACGCCGCCTCGCCCGCCACGGCCGCCAGCTTCGTGGGCTACGGCTACCCGGCCGCCATGCCTCAGGCGCTGTCGGCCACAGCCCCCGCGGGCGCCGCCTTCGTGCAGTACCAGCCTCCGCAGCTGCAGCCCGACCGGATGCAGTGAGGGCGCCCCCTCCTGGGCCCTGGGCCCGCGGCCCCGGCACCCCCGCGCCGGGCGAGCGGCTGGCCGCGCTTCGGCGTGCACACCCGCGCGTGGGCCTCGGGAGAGCCCGCAGGAACCCCCGCCTGACCCCGATGGACTGGAGACCACTCCTCTCTAAATCCAGGCCCCGCCGCGCCTCGAGGGAGGACTCTGGGGAAAAAGACTGACCGAACGCCTTTGAAGAAGCAAGCCAGGCCTCGCGCACCCGCCACCCTTCCTCCCGCGCCTGCCGCCCCTCGCCGCACCCCAGGCGCCGCCGGCCCGCCCCCGCAGCGCCCGGCCGGGCCCTCGCCGCCGGCACAGACTGGCTGCCCGTCGGGCCCTGCAGACGCTTCGTCCTGCCCGAGATGCCTCAGTCCAGCGCCGCCCGAGAGCGCGGCGGGGGCGGGCTGTGTCCGCAGGTGCACCCGCGGGGCCGGGCGTGCGGGGGCGGGGGCCCTGCCCCGGAATTCGCGTCTTCTAGACCACAGCCCACCGCGCCCCCGCCCCCACCCCGGGCTCCCGGCGCAGCAGGGTCCCTGGCGACGTCCCTTTCTGTCAAAGCTGCAGCTCTTTTCTTACTGTCATTGTTTTGCTACTAAGATGATTTCAGAATGTCAGTCTATTTTTTCAACCGGCACTCCCACCACCAAGAATCCAGAACCTATTTTTGACTTTGAGAGACTCGCTTTGGTCGACGGCTCCGCCCGAGGACACAGTGACAGTATTTCCGTGTGATAAAGCGCCCCTCAGAGGGCAGGCGTCTCCAGGCCCGTCTCGCTAGGCGACAGCAAGTTGTCCCAGAGCTTGTCCCCCGGCCTTGTCCGCAGGGGGCGGCAGGGAGTGCGGCCCAAGGTGATACGCTGGCCACGGGGCCGCAGCGCAGCGTCCCGGCCAGTGGCGGGGGGCCTCCGAGTGCAGAACCACACAGCCGCGCCCGCCCGCCCTCCCTCGCGGTGTTACCCGCTGTATACCAGCCTGGGCGGTGGGATCGAGCTGAGACACATCCCACCTGCCTTGGGGTCCCGCTCAGTCCAGGGTGGAGGCGAGATGTTCCAACAGGGCGGGGCACCTGGGCTGTGCGGTGGCCCCCCCGGCTCCGAGGAGGAGGGGAGTGAGCTGAGGGGCAGCCTGGCAGAGGAGACTGGCAGAGGGATTTGGGGAGGGCGGGCCGCAGAGTTGGGGGGCACTGGGGGTATTCCTTCGGACCTACCTCAGGGAAGTGGGAGGCCTCAGGGGGCTGACCGACGTGGGCAAGCACTTTGCGGCACGCCTGGTACAGAGCCAAGGCCCAGAAAATAAAGGTAGCTAATATTATAATAATATTTTTATTAGAACGTTCTGATTATAAGAATAAAACTTGTTTTCTTTAAAGAAAAAGTTGGTCTGTGATTTTTCTCTCGAAGTGGGGGCCTTCGACACCGCCCCCACCCCCACCACGATCATCATGGGCCGGTGGCTCAGGTCATGATCACACCTGGTGTCACAGCTTGGGAGCCAGGGGTTTTAATCGACTGTTCCTTGAGCCCCTACCCTGCACCGGCCTGTGGGCATCCAGAGTGAGGGGACACACGCAGTCCCCGCATCACCACCCACCTTCCCACTGATGTAGGGAAGGAAAGGGCACTCCCCACCCCCCCGGGTGCCTGCTCCCCTGCAGCCCACTTCAAGTCCAGGGGAGGGCTGACAGGCTCAGCGTGGGTGACATGCTCCAAGCAGCGTCCTGAAAACGGGGGCAGGGGTGGGCATGGTGGTGTGATTGGTGGCTCCCCAGAATCCCATGGAATGGGGGGCAATTCCCCAAGAGAAGGGAGGGTGCCTCTAGAAGAACCTGAGTGACGGCTGCTGAGGGGACAACGCCGGTGTCTGAGCCAGCTACACTCCGGGTGCTGGTAGGGCAGGGTGCAAGGCCACAGGAAGGGAAGTCTCGGTCTGGGGCTGAGGGGGCCCAGCCCAGGGGTAGTCCTGGCATTTCACACAACTCCGCTGGAGCCACAGCTCCATGCTGGAGAAATCACGGGGGACTCACAGAGGAGGTGTTAAGGCTGGAGAGGAGATTAATTCAGTCATTCCTTCATTCCAAGACAACGTGCCTGGTATAGAAGCAAAACACTGGGGAGAGTCATAAAACAGACATGATGCTACCCATTGGGGTTTATAATCTAGTTGGGGATACCTAACAACATGCATATGGGATCATTTCGGATACTGACTGGCGCTATGAAGCAGGTATCACAGGGTGATGGAGAATGACAGTTCTAGGCAGATGGCAGCGAGTGCAAAGGCCCTGGGGTAGGTGCATGGAGCAAGGAGGCCAGTGTGGCTGGAGAAGGGGTAGTGAGGAGAAAGTGGCAGGAGATGAGTTTAGGGAAGTGAGGGAACTGGAGCTGAGGAAGCTACGGGACCCTGGGGCGGTCCCTCCGTGGCCTGCAGTCTGGGGAGGGATAGTGGTGCACAGACGACCCAGCAAGCTTAGCATAGTGTGGTCTGATCGATGCTGTCAGCAGGGAGGCCCCTGAACCTGGTGGGGGCGGGGGGGAGTGGTGGACACCCCAGCTTGGCTGCACAGAATGGAGGGGTTCCTGAGGATCTAGGGGGAATGGAATGGGCGCCCCTGGTGAGCAAAGGCTTGGAGGTCGTGGGTTTGCCCTACTTAGGGCCAGGTGCGCTCCAGGCACCAGGCTTATCATCTCCTGACCCCGCAGAGCAGAGCTGGGCCCCATAACATGCAATCTGTCCCCATCTCCTTCCATCACCTCCCCCAGGCATCACCTCCTTCTCTGGCTGAGCCAGAGATTCCAGTTGGTCTCAACTCCTCTCTCCCCCTCACCTTCACATCTAACTAGTTGCCAGGTCCAGAAGTTTCTGCCAGCTAAGCCAGTCTGGAACCTGCCCCCCAACCCAGGCACCACCCCCTCTTTTCTGGACCTTCACCATGGCTCCTTCGCTGCTTCTGTCCTTGTCTTCCTACAGTCCATGCTCCACGTGGAGCCAGAGGGGTCCTGTTCAGCCTAAGTGAGACCACGTCTCCCAGCTCAGAGCCCTCTGTGGCTCCCTGTGGCCCTGGAAGGAAAAGCCAATGCTATCACTGGGGACTATGCGGCCCAGACTAGCCTCCTCCCTGTTGGCTGGACACACCAGTCACAGCCCGCCCCAGGCCCTTTGCACGTGCTGTGGAGTCTGCTAGCTTCTACCAGCTGAGTCCCTCCTTCAGCTCTCAGCCCAAAAGTTTGAGTTCAGGGAACCTGAAACCTGCAAGCATTCTGAACCTGATGCAGGCGATGATGAGTGGGCATCAGAGATTTCTGGCAGGAGTTTTAGGACCATCCATTCAGGGAGGAGTATGCAGGACAGACCTGAGCCAGGAAAGGCTGGGCCAGGGGAATGGAGGGACAGAGGGACAGAGACCAGTGACTGCAGTGTCCACATGGAATAGGGCAGAAGGAAACGTGGTGAGCGGAGCACCTGGGCAGAGCCAGATCTAACACCGGAACCCACCGACTACTCCATGTGGTTGGCCCTGGGCTTTGAAGTGAGATGGGGTCACCCTGATGTGGGGAGGGGGCTTGTCTTCTCTGCACCTTCCCTGGGGGTCCCCAAGGGACTTCCTTGGGCTTTTTCCAGTGACTTTGACTTTGAGATTTACAAACCCCCTTTTTCTGGGGCCCAGGACCCCAGGCTTCTGCCCAGGGAAGAGTCGGGGTTCCCAGGGTCAAGTCAGGTGAGATCCTACCAGGCATGTTGGCTTTTCTTACCAGGGACCCGAGCCTGTCCCTCCCCCTGCCTGCTGGGTCTTAGTTTGCAAACACTGGCAAGGGGTCAAGGAGGTCAGTATGGGGCTCCCAGCTTCGGGGGGAGACATTGGCTGCAGCTGATAAGGGCTTGGGGGCCGGGCAGGGGCTTGCGGGTGCTGCCAGGGTTATCTGGAGGGCCACTCGCTGCCAGCCCATTTCCTGTCGCTATCGACTTATGGCAGCCTCTGGGACAGGCCTCAGGGACTTGAAAACACCCTCCTGGGTCCCAGGCCTGAGGGCTCTGGATGGTGGCAAACCGAGGAGAGAGTTTCCAAAGTCACCAGCTCCAAGCGGAAGGCAGGACGAGCTACGGCGGGGCCGGGGCGGCCAGGACCACGGCCACCAGTCTCAGCCACAGTGATCGTAAATAATGACCGTGGGCCCAGCCGCTGACCTCCTCCGCGGGGCTGCCCCGGGTCAGGCACAGCGCCGAGTGCTTTTCACCGATGGTCTCAGTCACCCTCAAGGTGAATATTCTAAGTGTCCCCATTGCCCCACCCAGGCCAGCAGGGAGAGCCTCCACCTCCCTCTGCCTCTTTGACAAAGGGGCTGTGACCGTCCTCGGAGGGTAGGACTCCCTGTCCCCTCTTAGCCTATGTCCCTAAGCAGCCAGCCTAGGGGGCGTGGGCTCAAGGAGGGGCCTGGGGTCTCCAGCTCCTTCCTCGTCTGCATCTGTCCCATCATCCCTGGTCCCACACACCCAGAGGGCCAGACACACACACGCACACGCGCACACACACACATCTATACGCTACACATGGACACACACCCGTATATACAGGAACACACACATACATGTACACAGACTCACACGTATACACACATCCAGACTCACACACAGTTCACGTATATGCGCCTAGAGTCACATCATACATGTTACATATACGACACACGTGGGTATACATGCAGACAGACACACAACCACGCATATGTACACACCCAGATGCACACAAATCCATTCACTCCCGGACACGCACACACTCATTCACTCACACGCGTGAACTGACAAGCCCAGAGCCACCACCATGGTCTGGGGTCCACGTTAAAGAGTGTCAGCAACATCCAGGGCTTTGAGGGGCTCACGGGTTTGACCCACCGGGGAAAAGCGCCGAGGGCCGTGAGCCAGGCCCCGTGGCTCCGAGGGTGCGGGTGGGAAGGGGATGGCGGAGTCCCCCCTGGGGCAGGCCCCGGCCAGCCTGGCGGAGAGAAGAAGGGAGGGAAGGTTGGCCCTGGGGGTGGCAAGGAATGGCGGGAAGTGCCCAGGGCTGTGGCTGCAGACACGGGACATCACGGCACCGGCGTCCTCCTGGCGCACCCGGAGGCTGCTAAATGCTGCCCCCCCCGCCCCCCCGCTCTTGTGCTCTGGCCTCGGGGATGAGCCCCTGGGAGTGGCCCCAAGCAGAGCTGGGTGGGGGTTGGGCGAGTACCCCCTCCCTCAGCCCTAGGGTGCGTGTTCCCCAGTGGGATGGAGCTCCGGTGGCACACCGCGATGATTGGCTCCGTGACACACCCCTCCTGTCCCCTCCCACCTCGTCCCCACTCTGTGCTGAGCTTCCTGGGGTCGTGTCCCCAGCAAACTGCGGCTCCCAGGGCACTTGCCAGCCAGCCAAGCGTGATCACAAGCCCGCAGTGGGGAGCAGTGCACCCCGTGCCCAGGCCTGGGCAGTGCTGAAAATCCCTTGGCTCCCTGCTCCCCACGGGCCCTTCGGGCAGGTCCTGTTCTTCCCCTTTCCACAGGTAGAGACAGGTGCAGAGAGGTTGCCCCAGCCAGTTCGTGTGCAGGTCTCTGAGCTGGCAGGGGCATGGGGCCAGGGGATGATGCCCCGGGCGGGACTCTAGGGAATGTGGCTGCCACATGGGTCGTGTGGGGTTCCAGCTACGGGGTGGGGGGGCACTTCCTTCACTGGTTGCAGCCTCATTATCCCACTTTCCAGATGAGCAAACTGAGGGCCAAAAAGAAGAAAAGGGCTTCTCTGAGACCACCGGGTTGTTGCTCCCACTCTGGGGGTATAATCACGAAGGGACGGGCTGGGTATGGGGCCACACGATGTCACCTCCATGCTACTTTGCCCTCTACACCTGCGGTGGGGGTGGGACTCACCTAGCCCCTGGCTTCTCTGATCCGCAGTTTCTTGCACAGATGAGATGATCCCTAGGTGGCACCTGCAGGTCCTGCCTGCCCAGTACCCACCCCCTTCCTCAGTGAACATTCCCTGGTTTTTCCTTTGAGGAGCTGGCCTATCTCACCCTTGAGCAAACCCCAGCTCAGCTCCACAGCTCAGACCATCAGCATATTCTACTCCCCTGGACCCAGTGATTGGCTCCTAGGGATAGGCATGTGCCCCAGTTTAGGTCAATGAGAGTCAGTCCCGGACTTCTACTAGAACTCTTGGGGAAGGAAGCTCTTTCTTTTCTTTTCTTTTCTTGTTTTTTTAAAAGATCTTATTTATTTATTTGAACAGAGAGAGACACAGGGAGAGAGGGAACACAAGCAGGGGGAGTGGGAGAGGGAGAAGCAGGCTTCCCGCGGAGCAGGGAGCCGAATGCGGGGCTTGATCCCAGGACCCTGGGATCATGACCTGAGCCGAAGGCAGATGCTTAACGACTGAGCCACCCAGGCGCCCCCGGAAGCTCTTTCTGATGGGAAGCCAGGCTGGGAGCAGATAAGCCTGGAGCTGCTGGGAGGGGAGGATGGGGAGGGATGATTTGAGCTTATGGAGACCCTGCCTGACAAGGAAGTCAGCACAAGAGCAAGTAGAGCTGAGGAGTGGAGAAGAGATAGGGTCTTGGTGACACCTTTGGGGGCCCCTTGATCCAGCTATGCCTGAAGCTAGTGGGCTTTTCTAAGAGCTAATACTTTCCCCCCTTTCCATAAGTCTATTTAATTTTGTTCTTCTGTCCCTTGCAGCCAAGACTCTGGACATATACAGTCTCAACGGACCTGCATTACTTAGAATTAGATTGAGTGACATACTTGGAAAAACAGAAAATAACAGTGATTCTTAGGTAGTTACAAGTTAATTGTTTTCCCCATGTTAAAAAAAAAAATCTGAAGCAGGCAGTCCAGAGTTTCAACGACAGCTCCACAGTCATCAGGAACTCATGCTCCTTCTAACGTCCCATTACACTATTTCAGTGCATGGCTTCCTTTCTCAAGACCATCTCATGGTACAGAGTGGCTGCAGTAGCTCCAGCCATCATGTCCAAGTTCCAAGCAGCAAAAGGAAGAAGAGGAAGGTGAAAGGTGTACCTCAAGCTGAGACTTCACTAGGAGACTTCCCAGAAGTTGCACAGCATGCTCCACTCCCATCTCACTGTTCAGAACTTAGTCACTTGGCCATGCCTCCCTAACGGCGAGGGAAGCTAGGTGTTTAGCTGGGCGTATAGCTACCTGGATACAGGAAGCCTTCTGTTATGAAGGAAGAAGGCAGAATGTCCCTTATGCAGTAGACAACTTGCAGTTTCTGTCTCGGGCTCTTCCAGCAATAATGCTGTGCCTCCAGGAGAATAATGGTCATGTGGGGATTTGTGAAGACTGTCACTGACTCAGCCTGTGTTCTCTCTCTTCACCTTTACACCAGCCAGCGGAGCTGGGTCTACCATCATTCTGTGCCCATTTCACACATGGGAAAACCGAGGCTCCGAGTGCTCACGGAACTTGCCTGAGGTCACCTGGCTCCCTGGGGGCCGTTCAGGGATGACAGCCCAACTTCTTCCTCATTGATGTGTTCAAGTTTGGTGAATAGTCCTCCCAGGGCATGTCACGCTCGAGGATCTGATATTCTCCTGTGTGCTGGCTCGTTTCCTCATTGCCAGAACCCTCCCACACGGAGTGGGTTACTCGTCCTTTTTTACAGAAGGGAAGATTGAGGCTCAGAGGGGCAAGGCGGCATGGTTGGAAATGGCTGCTCTAGGCTCAGGTGGGTGTGCCTGGCCCCAAGGTTGTGTTGCTGGCCTCTGCCATGCGGCCTCTAGGAGCTTGCGATGGAACATCTTGGCCAGGGCTCCCGCCGTACCCCTCTGCCCTGCACCCCTCCTCCCAGCGGGCTGTCATGGCATGGCGCAAAGGGCCGGATGCTCGGGCACCTCCAGCTCTGTCACTGCCTGTCCTTGGGTGATGGCTGGGTCATGGTTGCATCACCTGCACATGGGGTAATCACCGTGGCCACCGTCCCCGGGCCACGACAGGGATGGAAGGAGGCCACGCATGCAGGCCTGGCGTGGGGTAGGCACAGCGTGTGGGTGGCACTCACGGAGCCCCCAGCCCCCATGCCCACAGGGAAGCTGGGCAAGCGTGGAGTCTGGAGGTGAGAAAACCACCCTAATTCCTATGAAACCTGCCCCTGCTTCTCAGCATCCTGCCTGTGGACGAAGGACCCCTGTTTCTGGTCCAACGAGACAGCCCCCCGCCCAGCGTGTTTTCATCGCTCAGAGCCCCAGGACTGATGAGAACTGACATTTATTGAACACTTCCTGTGGCTTTGTGTCTCTTCTTTCCCTGAACCCTCCCAGCCTCCTGGGGGAGGTTGACTGTGCCCCATTCACAGATGGGAAAACCAAGGCTGGGAAGGCGGGGTGGACGCAGCCACTTGCCCAGGGCCGGAGAGCTGGTGCATGGCAGAGCCAGGATTCGGACCCAAGAATCCCACCTCGGGAGGCCACAAGCCGCCCTGCCCCGAGGCCTGAGCCCGGGTCTTCCACGTCCTCACCCCACAGCCAGCTTGGGTATGTGGCCCTGCACGCTCCCTGCCCTGGTTGCTGAGTCACACGTGTGTTTGTGCCCCAGAGATGTAAACACCAAACTGGGAGCCCCTGGGTTGGGGACCATCCAAACACAGCCGGAATGACAGGGGCAGATGCCCAGAGCGCCCTGGGGCTGGGTGTCTGCACAGGGCACGGCGTGGAGTGGGCACCTGGCCCTCCAGATACCTCCCAGGCCTCCTGCTGGGGCCGATAAGTGCCCGGCGCTGCTTATCAGCCCTGCTCCCCTCCTGCTCTACCCGCAGCCTGGAGTATGCATCAGGGGGCGCAGCGGGCTGGCCGTCGGTGATGGGGTGAACCTCCCCAAGCCCGGCCCACCGGACCCCTGAGCTCGTTGCGTCAGAGACAACTGAGTTGTTGTTTCTTTTTGCTTCCGGGTGCCGCCTGCTGGCTTCCCTGCTCCCATGATGGGGGCATTTTTAGAGAAATTAAAAACAAAGGTATTTTCTTTTTCTAAATTATAAAATGAACACAGTTGGGGGGAGAATTCTAAAATAAACGTATTACGATAATCTGCATACATGTGTAAACATAGGAGGAAGGAAACAGAGCTGATGTTAATGCAGGACTCCGGGAGAGTCTTACTTTGTTCTTCACGGGGTTCTGTATTACTTACAGATGAGTCCTAAAAACCAGAAAACGAAGTTTGTGTGTAATTACTCCAAATCCTAATGGGGCGGGGTTCTTTCTACAGCTGTCAGCTTGCTCATATTGATCTGGGTGCCCCTGATGAGCCCAAGCTAGTTGGGGGGATGCAGTGGCTGTTCTTACCCCCTCCTGTCTCTTGTCTATGGCAATGCACTCGATTTTCTAAGAAGGTAACTCACAGAATGTGCTGTTCCCTGGCATAGAACCCTCTGTGGCTCCCTACTGCCCTGGAATGAAATCCCAGTTCCTTGTCTCAGCCTCCCTGGCTGGTGTGAGCCAGCCCTGCCAGCTCTCAGGTACCTCTCTTAAGAGCCACGCTCCCACCAGATGTCTGCTCTGGCTCCTTCTTGTCCCTCAGCCCTAGCTCCAAAGTCACCGGGGCTCAGCTCAGATGTCACCCCTGCTCCCCCGCCACCAGATACCTTCCTGGGTCTCCTTGTCTAAGCTGCTTCCCCTTCACCCCCATCCCCGTTCTCTCTCATTTTTCTTTTCTTTCTTTCTTTCTTTCTTTCTTTCTTTCTTTCTTTCTTTCTTTCTTTCTTCTTTCTTTCTCTTTCTTTCTTCTTTCTTTCTTTCTTTCTTTCTTTCTTCTTTCTTTCTTTCTTTCTTCTTTTTCTTTCTTTCTTATTTCTTTCTCTTTCTTCTTTCTTTCTTTCTTCTTTCTTTCTCTTTCTTTCTTCTTTCTTTCTTTCTTTCTTTCTTTCTTTCTTTCTTCTTTCTTTCTTTCTTTCTTCTTTTTCTTTCTTTCTTATTTCTTTCTCTTTCTTCTTTCTTTCTTTCTTTCTTTCTTTCTTTCTTCTTTCTTTCTCTTTCTTTCTTCTTTCTTTCTTTCTTTCTTTCTTTCTTTCTTCTTTCTTTCTTCTTTCTCTTTCTTTCTTTCTTCTTTCTTTCTTTCTTTCTTTCTTTCTTTCTTTCTTTCTTTCTTCCTTCCTTCCTTCCTTCCTTCCTTCCTTCCTTCCTTCCTTCCTTTCTTTCTTTCTTCTTTTTTTTTCCTGGACAGCTATCTCTTTTTCTGGTGCTGGCATCTGGGACAAGGGCCTGGGCCCGGCCTCAGAGCATCCTAGGAGTAAATCTGTTCCTCTAGTTCCTCCTTGGAGCTGACCAGGGTCTCTGGGTTGCATTCCCCCCAACAACCCCATTTCTGGAGGGTAGGCCTTGCCCCTGCCCGACCCTAGGCCTCCCACTACCCAGGAGGCCCACCCCTGTGCTGGTGTGACCTGGTGGCTGACCAGTGGGCATCCTGAACTCTCCTGGGCCAAAGCAGAGGTGAACATTGCAGGAGGCCGCTTGGCTCCCACGGGCCCAGGCTGAGGGAATGGCTTGTGCAAAAGGCCACCATCCTGAATCTCAAGCCGAGGTTTAATAGAAGCCTCCAAGGTGACAAGGGTGGGGGACAGCTGTGCTCCCAGGGCGGGCAGGTCGGAGAATCCTGCACTGACTGAGCACCTAGCTTGTGCCAGGCCCCGTGCCTACCACTCAGTGGTGTCAGCTCATTGAATCCTCACAACTCTGTGCAAGATGCATGTACACCGTCCCCATTTTGCAGACGCAGAAACTGAGGCTCCAAGTAGCTAGGGAGCTTGCCGGAGGCCACATAGCCAGTAGCTGACAGACCCCAAAGCCAGCTCCTTAACCTGCTGCTGGGCTCTCAACTGGAGGGAGCAGCGACGTGAAGTACGGTGCAGCCACGAAGAGCCAGCAAGTGGGGGTGTATTTCTTGCCATGGAAAGATGCTCACGGAGCACTGTGGGAAGGAAAGGGTAGCCGCCGATGGAAGCTTCTCTGGCATCCCTGGGCCCACCTTCTTCTACAGCAACGATTAAACATGCTCCCCAGTTTGCCATAGTCCCCGGCTGGCCTTACTGTGCCTCTCACCAAGCTCTGGGGCATTTTAGTTTGTTGGTAGGAGCCACGGGAGAGAGTCAAGCGGGGGACAAAGGCAGGGGCCACATCAGGCACACATACGTTTTATTGGCCCGATGTCTAACTAGAGGACATTCAGGCAGTTAAGCCCTAAATGGATGGAGGGAGGGACAGATGGGTGGATGGAAGAAAGGACAGAGAGAGACAGGGAAGGCGGGATGAATACAGGGATAGAGGGATGGAGAGACAGACGGATAGAGGGATGGATGGAGGGATAGATAGACTGCCAACCCCCATCCCCACCCCTGCAATGTCGGCTTTGCCGCAGGAGATGGTTTAGTGCAAGTGTTAATGATTCAAGGGTTTGGAATCAGACAGACTCAAACTTGAATTTGAGTCCCTTTCCTTACAAGCTGTGTGACCTTGGGCAAGTCACTCACCCCCTCTGATCCTCAGTTTTCCTATCAATAAAAAAATGCAGAGTAATAGCTCGTAGCACCTCACAGGACACACATGGGAAGAGCATTTAGGGCCAGGTTTGAGGGAGGAGCCCTGAGGTGGGGGGGGGCAGTCCTTTGTTTCTATCCGTGCTGTTCCTGCCGCCCTCCCTGCCTGTCCCGGGAAATCAGGTCCGTCCCTGGGGAGACTCGGTGCTCCCCACCCCTCCAGTTCTGAGGAGCTCAGGATCTCATGGGTCCAACACCAGTAGCATTGCTTGTTTGTGGGTTCCAGATGTGGGACAGGTGTCAGCCGCCAGACACACGGTCTGCACTCAGCGGTAGAAGCAGAAGGGCCTCGAAGCCCCGCCCAGAGCAATCCTTGTTATCGGGGCTCCAGCCCTGGCTGTGCCTCGGAACCTGCCTCTGGGGGCTTCTCCCTGCACGGGCCCCACCCGGGATCCCCGTCTCCAGGAGAAGGGCCTGGGCATGGCTATGTTTTCAAGAGCTTCTAGATGATTCTAGGGTGAAGTTTGGCCTAAGAACCACCATGTTTAGTTCTTTTCAGTATTTTTGTTTCCACCTGGCCATTTTTTCTGCTTTTCTCTTTAGTTTCTTCAGAGATTGGAAAAGATTCTGCTCTCTATAGTTAGAGGAAGAATTCAAATTTGTTTCCTTTTTAGGGTCTTGATGGTTCAGTTTAAAAAATATTTTTTTGTGAATCCTCTTGGAGTACAGCTGGTTAGAGCAGGGAGATGGGGCCCCCCTTCTTTTTCCTTTATATGGCTCTAAAATCCTCCCTGAGTGTATGTAGCATGGGGCTGGCTTTCAGTACAACTTAAACTGGATTCAAAGAACAACACTTAGTGCAGGGGCGCCTGGGGGGCTCAGTTGGTTTAGCTTCGACTCAGGTCATGATCTCAGGGTCGTGAGATTGAACCCTGTGTCAACACAGAGTCTCCTTGAGATTCTCTCTCTCCCTCTCTCTCTGCCCCTCCCCCAACTTGTGTGCTCTCTCTCTCTCTCTCTAAAATAAATAAACAAAATTTAAAAAAAAAGAATAGCACTAAGTGCAAATCAAAGCAAAAAAGTAAGATTCTACTTCACACCCTTAGAATAGCTGGAATGAAAATCCAGATAATACCACATGCTGGTGGGTGTTGGTGGGTGTTGGTGGATAGTGATAGGTTTGTGGGTGTTGTTGGGTGTTGGTAAGTTGGTAGGTGTTAGTGAGTGTTGTTGGATGTTGGTAAGTTGGTAGATGTTGGTAGGTGTTGGTTAGGTGTTGGTAGGTGTTGGTCAGTTGGTAGGTGTTGGTGGGTGTTGGTAGGTTGGTGGGTATTATTGGATGTTGGTAAGTTGGTATGTGTTGGTAAGTATTGGTAGGTGTTGGTAAGTTGGTGGGTGTTGGTGGATGTTGGTAGATGTTGATAGGTGTTGGTGGGTGTTGGTAGATGTTGGTAAGTTGGTGGGTGTTGGTGAGTGTTGGTGGGTGTTTGTGGGTATTAGTAGGTATTGGTAAGTTGGGTGTTGGTAGGTGTTGGTAAGTTGGTAGATGTTGGTGGGTGTTGGTGAGTGTTGGTGGGTGTTGGTGGGTATTGGTAGGTGTTGGTAAGTTGGTGGGTTTTGGTGGATGTTGGTGGATGTTGATAGGTGTTGGTAAGTTGGTGGATGTTGGTGGGTGTTGGTAGGTGTTGGTAAGTTGGTGGGTGTTGGTAAGTGTTGGTGGGTGTTGGTGGGTATTGGTAGGTGTTGGTAAGTTGGTGGATGTTGGTGAGTGTTGGTGGGTGTTGGTGGATGTTGGTGGATGTTAGTGGGTGTTGGTAGGTGTTGGTAAGTTGGTAGATGTTGGTGGGTGTTGGTAAGTTGGTGGGTGTTGGTGGATGTTGGATGTTGGTGGGTGTTGATAGGTGTTGGTGGATGTTGTTGGATGTTGGTGGGTGTTGATAGGTGTTGGTAAGTTGGTGGGTGTTGGTGGATGTTGTTGGATGTTGATAGGTATTGGTAAATTGGTAGATATTGGTGGGTGTTGGTAAGTTGCTGGGTGTTGGTGGATGTTGGTGGGTGTTGGTGGATGTTGGTGGATGTTGGTGGGTGTTGGTAAGTTGCTGGGTGTTGGTGGGTGTTGTTGGATGTTGGTGGGTGTTGATAGGTGTTGGTAAGTTGGTGGGTGTTGGTGGATGTTGGTGGATGTTGGTGGATGTTGATGGGTGTTGGTAGGTGTTGGTAAGTTGGTAGATGTTGTTGGGTGTTGGTAAGTTGCTGGGTGTTGGTGGATGTTGTTGGATGTTGGTGGGTGTTGGTGGGTGTTGGTAGGTGTTGGTAAGTTGGTGGGTGTTGGTGGGTGTTGGTAGATGTTGGTAAGTTGGTGGGTGTTGGTGGGTGAGAATGTGGAGGAGTTGGAAGTCTCCTGGTGGGAATGTCAGGTGGAAAACAGCCTGGCGGGGCTTCAGATGATTAAACATAGGGCTGCCATATGACCCAGAAATTCCACCCCAGGTGTCTAACTGAGACAGTAAAAGCAAACATCCTCACACAGTCTCATCCATGAGTGCTCACTGTAGCACTATTCGTAGTAGCCAAAAATGGATGAACAAATATGGTCTATCCACACAACAACTATATTATTTGGCCATAAAAAGGAATGAAGTTCTGATAGATGCTACAACACAGATGAACCTTGAGGACGAAGCGCTAAATAAAAGAAGCCTGTCGCGGGGGCTCGTCTTGTGTGCTCCCACTCTCATGACATGTCCAGGAAAAGCGAGTCCATACAGACGGTGAGTGGTGTGGTGGTTGCCAGGGGCTAGGGGCAGAGGGGGCAGGGGGGCACTGGGGCCGGGGGTGTGGGGGGGGCAGGAGGATGCCGAGGGTTGGGGATGCTGGGGGCTGGGTGTGCAGGAAGCTGGGAACATGGGGGCAGGGGGCAGGGGGGCCTGTAGGCTGGGGGTGCAAGGGGGTGCCTGCCACTCACCAGGCACATCTCATCAAGCAACTCTTCGGAAACCATCAAGGCAGTGGCTCTGGAAAAATGAGGAAAGACTGAAAGAATATTCCAGAAAAGAGCAACAGAAATCACCACAGGAAAACCCAGAACTCTGGGGGCCCTCCCTGCACTGATTTATATTTGCATGTCACTTCTGTTTTGGATAACATGTTGGATAGTCACCTTATCCTTCTCGTTGTTTGTACCCAAAATCTCTGCTTGGCTGGCATCACAGGGTAGAGGTGGTGACCAGGGGCAGGATCAGCCCTCAACAGGGAGTGGGTTACTGTGTTGGGCTTTGTCCCCAGGTCATATAGGGAGGGAGGCGGCCAGCCTCACAGCGCTCGGGAGGGGCCCAGCCCTCTCCCAGGCCTCCACCCATACTCACCCCCAACCTCCAACCTCTGGCTCTATGGCCTGTGGGTGGACACTGGGACCAACTCCTCCCCCAACTATCAGCTGTAACCCCCGGGGGGTCAGGGGTCTGGGGGGTGGGTGCTAATGAAAGGTGCATTCAGGGAATTCAGGGCAGGTTGAGCGGCTGTGTCTGGTGAATATGAAATTTTTTTCTTACTTTATACTTTGAACGTGGTGCCACAAATGCATATTGCTTCTGTAATTATAAAAAAACAAAACATTAAAAATAAATATAATCTCACAGTAAAATGCTGGAAAGTTGCAGACGTTGCCAAGTACAATGAGAAATTCCTTCCGATGCCGCCCCCTGGAGATAACATTTGTGTCTGTCCCTCCAGATTTCTCTCCTAGGACAGGGTGACACAGCCATAAATAAATAGTCTCTAGTGGGACCTCTCTGTTCTCTGCTCACCTTCGTAGAGCCCGGCCCCCTTGTCAGTTCTGCATTCCGTGAACGATGCTAATATGTATTGGCACCTGCTGCATACAGAATCTGTTCTAGGCTCTGCCGATATGGCAGGGAGTAAAATGGACAAATTCCTGTCCCTGTGGGGCTTCCAGTTTCCTGGGAGAGATGGACAATCTACAAGGAAACAAACAACCAAGATCATTACAGCGGACGCCTGGGGGGCTTAGTCGGTGAAGCGTCTGACTTCGACTCAGGTCATGATCCCAGGGTCCTGGGACCCAGCCCTGCATCAGGCTCCCTGCTCAGAGGGGAGTCTGCTTCTCCCTCTCCCTCTGCCCTTCCTCCCTGCTCATGCGCTCTCTCTCAAATAAATTAATTAAAAAAAAAACCAATAACCAAGATCATTCCAGAACCAGAGAGGAGCTGGGAAGAAAAATCACAGGGCCTTTGCACAAGCAGGTCCCTCTGCCCTGGAGCGCGCTTCCTACAGATGCTCATGTGGTGTGCCCATCCTTGGCCACCTCCCTGCCCCCTCCCCTCACTCTGCACCCTGCTCGCCTGCCTCCTCCAGAGCACCCATCAGGGGTGGGTGTCTCAGTGTGTTTCTTTGTTTGCTCATCTAATACCTGTCTCCCGTCTTGGACTGGGTGCTGGGGCAGATCGGGAGCATGTCAGACCCATCTATGACCCAGCCACTGAGCCAGTGTGGGGCCCACAGCAGGATGACTCCGTATACTTGCTTAACTTATGGATTCTAAAGAAGGTAAAGGAAATAATCTTCCAAGCTGAGAAGTCATCTGAGGCAGCGTGGGGTGCGTCTTCAAGAGAAAGTTCTCGGGGGACATGGGTACCCTGACCCCAGGCTCGGGACCCGGCCGGCAGCTGACCTGGAAAGGCCTGCAGGAATCCAGGCCCCGGGGAAAGGAGCGGAGCTGCCTCATCTAGGGGCGAGGGGGCCGAGCAGAAGTGACCGGCCCCCCCCGACTCTCCTGGGTGATCAGAGGCATCCATGGGAGTGTGGGATGTGGAAGCCTCCCACCAGGTTCCTCTTGGGACAGCCTCACTCTTCTCCGAGGGCATCCGCACTCAGTTTTGACCATATTTGCCTCAGAGCCAAGTGGCCACCCGGTGGGGCCGTGGTATAAATATCAGTTTATTTACTCTGTGTCCCAGTAAAGCATGCTTCTGAGTAACGAAAGGCTTCCCTGTTTTTTTTGCGTAAGTTTGGAAACACGGCCCCGGGGCAGGAGATAATAGCCTGGGGCTCAGCTGCAGAGAGGTTTGCCGGAGGTTCTAAATCACCTTCACCAGGCTGGCCCGGGGCTCTTCCTCCCAGGCCACCCTACTGCAGCTTCCCCACCAGAAAGGAAAACAGCAAATTCTCTGTGAGGTCGGACCTCCTACCTGCCCCCTCGTGCAGGGGGCTGCTGTGGGCATTTGCCAACTTCCTGTAAACTGTGCCTTTGCTTTCCTCTGGGGAACCCGCCCTGGGTCCCAGGTGGTTCCAGATCCTTCTGCCCCTTCTACAAATGCCCGAGCTTCTCTTCTGTGCCCGGCACTGGGGCTGCAGCAGTAAAAAGATGGGTGTGGCTACTGCCCTGACAGGAGCTCACCTGATCAGGAACACAAGCAAAGAAATCACTGGGTTACAAATTTGTGAAGGAAACAAACAGGTGAGTGGCTGGAGAAGAATCAGGAGGGTCCAGGTCAGAGGTGGGTCCAGCAGAAGGCTCACTGGACAGAAGTCATACACAGAGGCAACAGTGGGAAGAGCATTCCAGAGGCGGTCACAGCACGTGCAAAGGCCCTGAGGTTGGATGTGCCCAGCCAGGCTGGAGGGCAGGGAGGCCTGCAAAGCAAGAGCGTGGTCTGGGAGCAGAGGTTGAGGTTGGCACAGTGGATAGGGAACCGGGTGGGGATGACTGTATCAAGCCACTCCCCCCAGCCCCCCACCAAAACAAAAACAGGCAGCTGGCGTGGCTTTGGCATAGCTTCCTGCGGGTTGGGAGCAAGGGGCCTGACTAGGAGCGCTCCCTGGCATCTTTGTTCTCCCCCCCTCCCCCTGGCACTGTTCCCCCAGCACCTCTGCATTTGCAGTGATGGAGCCAGAGACCATGGCCAGCATGACTTCCGCTCTTGCTTCCGTCTGGCCTCCCAGAATAGCGTTTGACACCTCCCTGAGGTCTCCACCTGCCACTCCTGGCTGTCTCCGCCCACCCTTCCTCCCCGACGAGGAGGGAAAGCACTCCTGTTCTTTGCGGGGGGACGAGTGGTGGGGATGGTTGGCTTAGTGGGAAGGGAGGGGACAGATAGGTCCCACGGAGCGGCGAGCCCCATTGGCCCAGCCTCCTTTGCACCCAGCTGCAGGCGGTCACCTCCCTGCTATGAACAGTGGTGGCATTTTCATCAGGATAGTTGCACAGCTTCTGTCTAGCAATGTATCGACTAGATGTCACAGAGGTGAGTCTGTCCCTTCCTGTCCCACACCCAGTATCCCCCCCAGAGGCATCCGGCACCTTCAGTTTGGACACACTTGCACTTTGCACGTCAGTCTATCCATTCCCACCAAGATCAAGTACGCGCCTGCGCCCTGCGAGGCACCCTTCCCTGAGATACGTCCTGAAGGGCCCCACCCAGCCCCCACAGGGTTTGCTCTTGCCTCCTTGCCAGCCGCGGGGTGTCCAGGGTGGGGCGTCTCTGTCGCCGGTGCCCTGGGATGCGGGCGGAAGCGGGGAGGGTGCATCACCTGGGACAAGCCGCCTGTGCCCGCGTCCGCCGTGGTCCGGTCGGTGAGCACCTGCTGGGACCTCACCTGCGCGCTCTTTCTCTGTCCCGGCTCAGCCCTGCCAGGCGGCCACATGCAAGGGCACATTTGGGGCCTAGGGGTCACACTTTTAAAATTCATTTTCCCAATTCAGTGACCCAGCAGGAACCTGGCCCCCCAACCCCCGAAATGGTTTCCCGTGTCCTTCTGGGGTGTCTAAAGGGGGTTCACGTGTGCCTCAAACCAAGCTTGGAGTCTTTCCTGTTCTTCTTTTTCCTGCTTTGCTCTCAGCTGCTCATGCCTGCCGCCCCCAGGCTCCTGAGAAAAGCTGCCTGGAGCCGCTGTCCCCAGACCCCCATGCCATGCCCAGGTTTTGGCCCGCAGGTGCCTGCAGAGCTCCAGCCTGTGAGCTGCCCGAGGACCTCAGGGCGGGGCTGAGGCTCCATGACAACTTCACCAGCCCCAACCCCTCCCTTGAAATAAACACAGACATAAATCCTTTCTCCATTTATTTAGTGAACAAGTACCAAATACAAGGTCCTAGTGGGTTAAGACAGAAACTGTGTAAATCATCAGGGAATAATTGTTTAATTTCAGGCTGATATACACCACAGAGAAGTGCTGAGCACTCCCAGGTGAGCCTCTGCCTCAGGGCCTTTGCACGTGCTATTCCCCTTACCTGGACTGCTCATCCCCAGGTATCCACAAGGCTCACCTCTTACCTTCCTCCATTAGAAATTACAGCCCCACGTTCCCTCTCCCTCCCCCGCTCATTTTTCTCCGTAGCGCTCTCGTCACACCTCAAACCTACCTTTTCCAGTTATTATTGCTGGAACATTCTTTACTTGTCTGTCGACTGCCTGTACCCCTAGGGAAGTGTAGGTCCACAGGGCAGGAATTTTTGTCTGTCTTCAGTGCCTGGAAAAGTGCCCGGTACAGAATAGCCGATCGGTAAGTATTTGTTGAATGAATGAATTACCTAACGGGGGATGTGACCTCAGCTAGTCGGGGGCTGAGGAAGAGAGTGTCAGGGGACATTTTCCCACCACTGGGGACAGATGCAGGTTTTGTGGGACTGTCTTTAAGAAAAAGAATATACATACAGTTACACGTCCAGCCTTAGGGCAAGACACCCAAAGCCAGACTGGCGTCAAGGAAGGGAAAGCACTCCAGGCAGAAGGAACAGCTGGTGGGAAGGCTGGTGGTGACTGAGAGCCAGAGAGAGACAGGGAGAAGGTCGGCGTGGACATAGCTTTGCTGGGCATCCAGAAGGGGCTGCAGAGCCACCGCGCTCCGGCCCGGAAGCGACGCGGTGTGACACAGCGGTGCCCTGGTTTCTGCGGGATCCCAGGGAGATCGCCCCGACAGATGACCTTTGGGTTCCAGCGGGACAGAGCCCTGTGCCAGCCACCACTTTCCCACTCTTTCCATTGACCAAGCAGAGGGTGGCCCCAGCGGCAGCCTTCCCTGTCAGCCTCCAGGAATGTGTCTCCCTGCCTTGAGGTCCCCGCTCACCCCTAACCCACCTGGAAAGCTCCCTCGAGGCTGCCTGGGGAGGCTCCCTCTCCCTCCCTCCCCGGGTTCCGCTCAGAATAAAAGCTGGGGCCCTGGCTGGGGACATGTGCCCTGGCCCCAAGCCACTGCCAGCCATTTGCATCACAAATGAGACTCAGGCTGTTGGGCTCCAGCCAGCCGGCCTGGTGCTGCCCTCGGTGACTTAAGGACACGAGCCAGGATCCAGCTGCTGCCCCCGCTGCCCCCTCCCCCAGCTGTCTCACCACACCCTCCGGGGAGTCACGGGCTCTCCAGCCTGCTCGGGATCCTCCTGACCAGGCAGCCCTCCTCAGCAGCCGGCCAAGGAGGGCTCTCGAAGGTCAGGGGGGCTCAGGACTTGACATCTTTTAGCTCTCATGCCAGGCCTCTTTACAGAGGAGGAATCTGAGGTTCCAAGAGGGGGACTGATATGCCCAAGGCTGCTCGGCTAATAGCCCGCAGAGCGGGGACTGGAACCCATGGCATTCTGCTCTAGAAGCTGCACTGTGGATGTGGGCCACCCCTCGAGGCTCATCTGTGTCTGTCCACCGGGCAGTGAGCACCGGTAGCTGAGTGCTGGGTGAGTAAATGACCATCTTAGCATGGACCTTTCTCTCCTGCATGGTCGGGGGAGGGGGCAAGCTGCTTCTCCTTCTAGACTGTGAGCCCGTGAGGTCGGGGCACTGCCCATGCCCACTTATGGTTCTAGCATGCAGCAAACGCTCAATAAGTGTTTCGGAAGTAAACCATCGAGGAAATCAATCCACAAACTTTGTTTTGAGCCCTGGTGTGCTTTCCCCCTGCAGGTTCTTTCCAAGGCAGAGGTAGATCATGTCTACCTCAGGTTCCCCAGGGCTGATCACGTGGTCTGGCCCTCAGTGGGGGTGCTGGAAGGTTCTCTGAGGTTTGTCAGTGACTTACTTGCCGTGGGCTGGCTGGGGCTCCTGCCTCAGCTCCCCTGTCTCTTCCTGGCTTGTCCCCTGGGGTTCTTCCCCACCCCAGGGCCTTTGCTCATGCTGTCCTCCTGCCTGGATGTGTCCCAGCAGTGGCTGCTTTTCCTCCTGTAGGATTGGCTTCATTGTCACCTCCTCAGAGGAGTCCCCGTGGCTGCCCCATCTAGCTGGAACCCTCAGATATTCTCTATCCCTACCCCATCTGTCTCCGGAGCCCCGAGCGTGCCCTCTGGTTGCTTTTTATTTGTTTTCTTAGATTGGCCTGTGTCCCCTTCCGAATAAAAGAGGGAGACAGATGCAGACACAGAGAAAAGCAGAACATGTGTGAGGGCGACAGCATGACTCACAGGCAGAGACACGAACAGAAACTGAAAGAAAAGCAGGAACGGAGTCGCGGAGAGAGAGGGAACCAGAGGAAGTGCCATGGTGGGGGAAGGGGAGGGGGCCGGCGGCCGTCCTTCTGGGGTGATAGAGATGTTCTGGGACTTGATTGTGTGACAGGGGCAGTGCAAACTCCCAGCCACAGAACTGTGTGTGTGTAAAGGGTGCATTTTATGGAATGTGAATTATCTCTCATTTTAAAACACAAGAGAACATCAGATAAACCCAAATTGAAGTACAATCTACAAAATACAGGACTGACCCTCTTCAAACACAGCAAGGCCATGAAAGAACAGAAAGGAGTGGAAAGCCTCCCCAGGCCAAGATGACCAAAGGCTTGGGTATCCTCGAGCAGAAAGGGGACGTGAGGGGGGAAATTGGTGAACTCCAAATAAAGTCTATAGTCAATGGTACTGCATCGATGTGAATGTCTTGGTTCTGACAATTGTGCTATTATGTAGGGCATTGCTATTAGGAGAAGCTGGGGGGCGGGGATATGCACACTTTCTGCAAGTCTAAAATACAAAGTTAAAACAAAGAAAACAGAAATGACAGAGAGCTGCAGGGGACAGGGAGCTGCCTGTCCTGCGGGCCCAGCAGGGACCACCAGCCCAGGCCTCTGCAAAATTAAAGCCTGGACTGGGGGGAGGGGCGGGTTGCCCTGCCTAGAGTTGGTTTCCCCATCATCGCCAGAAAGACTGCTGAAAATTCAGGGTGACACCTCTCATTCATCTAAGGGGTTCAGCTGTGGTTGGAGCTGCCCTGGGGGCTCCCTTCCACCCACCCGTGATTGTGTCTAAATGTATCTGCGGCTGCCCATGCCCCTCACCCCCCAGTCCTGGGTACCTACCAGCAGGCTCCTGCAAAGCTCCAGGGGGTCCTTCTGCAGGAGACAAAAACCACCTGATCTCGCTTTCCTGTGAAAGTAGCCAAGTGGCAGCCCCATGCTACGGTTGGGGCCGGGTCATGTGGGACCCGGCACAGGACGTACAGATCTGCTTTCTGTCCCCCTTGCTGGCCTCTGGGCTCCTGAAGGGAAAATGCTTGGTTTTGTTTCCCTGGAACACAGCCCTGGGCCAGGCATGTAGTAGGTGCTCAATTAAGGCTTGTACATTTCTGAGGCACCTGACTCACAGGATGGTAGTAAAAGAATAGATACTTTCTAATCCAGTGGCTTACAAGCTTTTAAAAGTGGTGAAATCTTTCAAAATTGAAAAGGTACGGAATGCTTCAGAAAAGAATAAAATCTCCACCACCGCCACCCGGAATTAAACATAAATTCTGCTATAACTCCCACCCCACCCCCTCACCTGCCCAGAGCCAGCCTCTGGGGGAGAGAAGGTGGGAGCCTCAGCCTCCTGCCCTGGTCTTTACCCAATTATTGATGGTGACTGTCCACTTACAGCATTCTCTTTGTGCGTGTCGTTCTAACTTGTATGCGAGCCGCCTTGTGCTGTGTGCGGTGCTCTGATGTTCTGTTTTCCTCTCGACAGCAGGTTGAGGTCGTAGAGAGGAATCCATCCTTGTAAGGAGCAGCCTCTACCCCCATCCCCCACCCCCTCCCGCCCCGGGGGGGGCAGCCCCCTCACGTCACAGGTGTGCAGCCTTGGTAGTCACGTGGGGCTCAGAGGGGCCCTGCACCAGGTTTAACACTCTGCTGTCTCCATCTTGAAATTCTTAGTTTCTTTTGAGCAAGGGGCCCCACATTCTCCTTCTGACTGGGCCTCGTCAATCTGACAACATGCAGCACCGACTGAGCCCTTGTCCTGTGCCAGACCCTGTTCTAGGCCATCAGGTGGCACGAACGTCACCCCTGAATCCTCCCCAAGACTCTCTGAAAGGTGCGGTTTTCATCAGCCCATTCTGCAGACGGGGAAACTGAAGTTCAGAGAGCTCCTGACTCTGGTGCCCCTGCCTGAACCACCACGGGACAGCCCCTTTGAAGATCAAATCTGGTCCAGGTCCCTTTCTCTCAAACCAAGGTGCAGAGCGGGTAAGGCTCGCTCACGTGGACGGGCCCGGGGAAGCACAGCCAGCTTCCGGGCCACCATCAGCCAGGAGCCGGAGGCCCCCCCAGCCTGGCGGCTGAATTCATTTCATGCATTTCCTTTCCCGTGGGGACTGTCTCAGTGAGCAACCCCCGGGGTGTTAGAACAGCCTCTTCCTCTGAGACCTGCCTTCTATAATTAGCTGCCAGGCCTCACCGGCTTAGCCAGGCCCCGGCTGTGGAGGGCCGGGCCTGCGGCTGCTTCCGGCCAACGGGTTTCCACGCTCTTCCCCAAGAACCCCAGAAAGCCTGGGGGCAGGGCTGTGTGTGGGGGGGTGCTCAGGGCCCGAGGCCCACGGAAGAGGCCCTCTCTGGCTTCCCTGGCAGGCTCTCCCGCTACCTTCGCAGTCATGGGGGCAGACAGGATTCGTTTCTAGAAGCCGAGAGAAGCCCACCCATCTCATTCGTTCACTCGTGGAACTCGGGTTTCCCGAGTGTCTTCTGTGCGTCCGGAGCTGTTCTGCCCCATGGAGCTGAGACATAAGTAAACGCATCCATAAACGAGAAACAGAAACAGAGTGACTTAAGGAAAAGCAGAGAGGTTGATAAATTAGGGAGATGGATGGAGAAGGGGGATGGGTGGGGCTCACTCCAGCAGCATGGTCGGGGGCCCCCAGGGTGTGAAGAGCCTGGAATGGGACAAGAGGTTCACGGACGACCGAAGGCGGAGGGGACGGCAGGTGCCTGGGTTGGGGGCAGGGCAAGTTGGAGAGAGAGGTGGCTGAGGTCCAGCAGGTCCCCCCACCGTGGGTCACCAAGCCAGGGGCTGGGCTTCAAAGATCCCAAAGATCCCAAAGATCGGAAGAAGCCACCAGACAGCGGACGCTAGCTTTGTCTTGCCAGAGTCTAGAGCAGGGGTTCTCCACTAGGGGCGATTCTGCTCCCCAGGGGACACCGGGCAGTCTGAAAATGTTTTCTGTGTCACAACTGGGGAGGGGGTGCTCCTGGCATCTAGAGGGTGGAAGTCAGGGACGCTGCTCACCACCCTGCGGTGCCCAGAATGTCCCCAAGTGTCAGTGGCAGGAGGCTGGCTGAGGAGGTGGTGACTAAGGTGACAGTGGAGGAGGAGAGAGGCGGGGGGTTTGGGGTATGCTCTCAAGGCAGAGCAGACAGGACAAGGCAACAAGCACACTGTGCAGAAGGAATGTCATAGGGAACGGCCCACGAGGAGAGGTGGGGAGAGAGGCCCCTGGTGGCAGGACAAGCTGCAGAGGCCGCCCTGGAGAGCCTGGGGGGGAGATCTGCGGGGAGACGGGGGCAGGTGCACAGGCAGGTGGAAAAGGATCTTGAATTTGGGTGAAGAGGTGGGATGAAGGCGGGAAGCAGGTGGGGGTCACATCCTGCCTGGCTTCGTGGGCGCAGAAGAGGACTTTCACTGGCAGACTCTAAATGCAAAGGTATTCAGAGCACTGGACTGGGGCGTCCAGACACTGGGTTTCAGCTTGAATTGAGACTAACTGGCCAGGTGACTTTGGAGAAATTACCCTTTGGGGGCCCCAGTTCCCTCTCTGTCCATGCTTCTGTCCTGTCCCCCAGGGGGGTTCTGGGCAAGGTCAATGCGGTGCTTGGTATTGGGACCTAGGATGTGCATGGGATGCGGATGTGACTTCTCATTCTGCTAAGTGTTTAGGAGTGACCCCCGAGAGCTGTAACCTCAAGTCGCAAGTGTGGGTGATCCCCAGGAACCAGGCAGGGGATCTTTAACCAGCTCAGGCATCATTGCCAAGTGGGCATGTGTCTGCGGGACTGTTCCAGGGCGATCTCCAATAGCACCCCCCCATGTGGTGGGATGATGCCATAACAGCAGTGAAGTTTGGTGGGGAACCAGCTGCACCCCCCACCTGTTGAGGATGATTTGGGCGTCCTTGGGTGATTCCAGGTGATGGGGGGACCCAAGAAGGAGTTCTGGGTGTCTTGCTAATAAAGCACCAGGAGCCTAAGTGATCAAGGAATAAGGAGAGTCATCACCTTATCACGACTTGGTGGAGGGGTTTATTCTGACTCTACAGTTTGGAAGGACAGTTTCTTGGGCCCCAGGGATTCCTGGGAGAGCGGGGAGGAGGGTGCAGGGGGTAGCAGTCAAAGGTACGGGAATGGTGTCTGTTACCCTTCTGTCGCAATGACTGGCTTGTTGCTCTAAGAATGCAATCAATTCTTCTGGTCCCCCGTTTCTTCCTCCCCCAGCCTCGGTGCCTGCAACCCCAGGCCCAGGAAAGGATTTCCTCAGTCGGGGAGGCTCTGAAGACACTCAGGTGAAGGGAAGGCAGGGGATGGGGTAGCGGGTGGGGAGAGGTTTTCACTGCCATCCCAAGCTACAACCTCTCCTGTCTCCCTTTCCTGCTCAGAAGATGCTTCCAAATGTGCACCTGACAAGGTACTCTCGCATGGGTCACTTGAGAAACAATCAAAGGAGGCCACCAAACCACTTATTCCTGAGGAAACAATAGACAGCTGTCGCATGGAAGAATGCACAGACTTATAGGCAAAGAAAGAAATGCAGACAAAGCCCCTCTCCATTTTGATCAAATTAGGAAACAATTATAAAATGATAAAACCCAGTGCTGGCAGGGATGTGGAGGAAATGACACATTGGCTTTGCTGTAAACACACTCTGATTTGGAAGGTCAATCTCCGTGCCAGAAATAAGTGCTGTGAAACTGCACAGAACTTCTGACCCAGCATTTGGTCCTCAGGTACAAAAACATTTACAGTTGCCTTATTTAAAAGTGGGGGGTGGAAAAAACAAAGACCAAAACCCCGGATGCCCTGGGCTAACATTTGTGGAGTGCTCACACTATTTGAAATGCTGAACACGTATTTCTTCTTTAATCCTTGGAGAGTCGTGTGTTTTATGAGCCCTCATATCACAGATGAGGACCTGGTAGCACACGGGGTCTGGCCCGGTCTCCGTGGTCACTCAGGTGGACAGCAGCAGAGCTGAGGTTTGAGCCCAGGCTTCCCCGCCTGCAACCTGGCGGGGGGAGGGGGGCACTCCACACTGCTGTTCTGTAGCATGAAGGCGGAATTGTCCACCAAAGAGAAGGTGACATGCCGCTCCGTGGGGATGTGCTGTCACCAGGATGTGACCGGAAGAAAAAAGGGGCTTCTTTCTGCTTTTGCCTGGTTATAAATACAAGCCCGCTGCCTGGCAGGCAGGCCCCAGCCCGTGGTTCTGGAATGTGGGCGAGCCACCCTCCTGGGGACCTGCCGTTGGTAGCTGGTCTTGAGGCAGCCAGTCCCAGCCCACAGACCCGGCCAGCGAACCCCCTGTGTGTTGGGTCAAGCCAGCACCTTCACGTCACCTTCATGAGAGTCGAGCAGTTGAGCTGATGCCTAGAGCCTCTCAGGGTTGCCCCTGGGCAGGAACGCCAGCAGCCTTGTGGTTGGAGGTGCTGGATGGAGGGTGACGGTCTAGGCAACTTTGGCTTCAAGGAGATCACGACATTTTGGAGATGAATGTGGCACAGGGCAGAGCTTGGAGATCCTCTGCCTCCTGAGCAGGGGACGGGAGGGACAGCCTGGTGGCAGGTTCGAGGCTGGTGTGAGTGTTGACATGCCTCAAACTCTCAGGGAACTGTGGCTCCTGTTCTTGGGGCCTGGCCTCCCCATCTCTAAAGAATGGGGCCAGTGCAGATGGGTCAACGTGGGACCCAGGCTGCCGCGGGGTGGGCAGGGGTCTCGGGGAGGAAGCCCTTCCCTTTCAATGGCTTTTCTGTCCTCAGTTCAGCTTGATGCTTGGCGCGTCCCCATGGCCGGCCGGCCCTTCCGGTCCCCCTTCACGTCAGAGCGTGAGTAGCCTCAGGCTCAGGGCCATGGGCAGGCAGCAGGACTTACTTCGTGGTTTGTCTTCCCTGTGCTCATTTTCAGGGCTATCTTCTGTTAGTGGCAGGTGATACTTGTTTCCCATTGACATCAGTGTTAGAGAGTTTCCTTTTGAAATAAACTAATTTAGGTGAAAAAAAAGTAAGGCGAGTCATTCTAAATATAAATATGAAGCAGAAGACAGGTCAGAGGGAGGTGGTCAGAGTCCTAGAGCTGGTCTCAAGTCTGGGACCCACAGGCAGGGGCCCTTCTTGGCCCCCTGCAAGATCAGTCCCGATGGTGTAGGGTGTCACCAGCCTGGCCCCTCCTGGCCCCTCCTGGCCTCTCCACCGTCCCCGGTGTCTGGGGCCTAGGGTTTGCTCCCCACCTCTGCAGGGTGCTGTCTCCTGCACTGGGCCTGGGTCTAGAAGCAAAGGGTCCTAGGTCCTAGGCTCAAATCCTTGCTTGACAGCAGCTGTGTGACCTGGGACGGCTGTCTCAGCTTCTCTGGGCTTTGCTCTTTGTCTGCACGCAGTTAACAGCCCTTTCTTCCAAGGATAGCACGAGTGTTCCAGGCAGTGATGGTTGGCACAGAGCCTGGCATTCGGCAAACCTCCAGCTATTGCTGCCCATCCTTGCTCTCCCATTTAATGAACAGGCCAACTGAGGCCCAGAAGATGCTCGAGGTCACAGAGCCTCTAGATTCAAAGGCAGGCCTCCGTGACTCTGAGTCTCCCCCCGGGGGGACGAGCCCGCCCTGCTTGGCCGTTCCCGGGCCCGCTCCCGCGCCCCGCTTCCCTCCCTTTGTCCTGCTGTCGCCAGCTGTCTGGGAGCAGGTGGTGTTGCCCTGGTGTGGGGGGGAGGCCGAGGCGGGTAACACACGGGTTGCTATTTGCTTTCCTCTCCACGGCCCCTTCCCGGTCTGGGCGGACGCAGGCGTGGGGCCAGGTGCGCGGGCGCGGCGGACCTGGATGTCTGCTCCCCGGTCTAAGCTACCAGTGGTGCCCCGAGCCCCTGAGTGGGCCAACTCTAGGGCAAGTGACCGACCATCTGGGTGCCTGGACTGAGGGGTTTCCCGGGAAACAGGACTTGCCGTGCTGGACGGGGCGAGTCCCAGGCACAAGAGGGCACACTGGTCCCCCGTTCTGCAAGAGGCCATGCATGAGGGGCAGTGGGTGGGATGGCAGGTAGAAAGGGGACAGGATCAGCCACCCCCAGCGACATTGTGCTGCTCCCCTCTGGCCCTGCTGCCTTGCCAGGGTGGGGGGCGCAGGAGGGCAGTCTCTCCTGGCACTGGCTTTGACATAAGGCAGAGCCAAGGGAGGAATTCTGTCCTATCCCATATTAATGACACAGCATGTCATTTCCACGCTCAGAGCCTCAGTTCCTCATCTGTAAAATGGGGATAAGGATTCCATCCCCCTCACAGGGATGCTGGGGAATCAGATGAGAAAATGAACATACAGCACTTTAGCAAAGTGTAGACATCTCCTCCATGACAGCACATATGATTAGATTAGATGTCTACTTAAAATGCAGCTTCCCACTACTCTTGGAATAAACCCCACCCCCCCATCCCACCGACATGAACCTTTGAAGCTCCTGTGATCGTGACCTGTGCCTGCAACTTCTGCCCCAGCCATGCTGGCCTCCTGGCTGGCCTAGGCCTGACCATGCTTCTCCCTGCCTCAGGGCCTTTGCACGTGCTATTTCCTCTGCCTGCAACACCACCTCTGTTTTTCCCAGGACTGGCTCCTTCTCATCTTTTGGCCTCAGTTTAAAGATTGTCTGCACAGAGAGACCTTCTCTGTGTACCTTACTTGACAAGATGTTTGTTCTCTTGGGGACAAGCCATTTCTCAGCTGGTTCACTGTGGTCGCCCCAAGCCAAGGATGATGCACAGCCCGGAGCTGAGCTCAGGACGTGTTTTTGTGAACAGTGCGCATTGGCCTGCGGAGGTCCCCACAGGGTTGGAGGAAGAGCCCGGAGTCCTAAATCCCTTTCCTTCTGCGATCCTTGGCTTCCTCATCTGTCAGCAGGGACACCGAGGGAGTGTCCAACTCCTTGGGGCCTGAGAGGCATGGACAATGTGACAAAGACGGACCTGTCCTTCCATGGCAGCCACACGCAGTAGGACCCCGAGGCTGGCAGCCCCACCGGGGGTGACCTCACTTGCACCCCTCGGCGCCCACGTTCCTCCCCACATCCTTGGGGGTACACACTGCACACACCACACGCCGCTCTGGAAACGGAGGCCCAGAGGGGGTGCTCCCTGCCTGGCCCCCCTACCCCGAGGGGGGAGCCCCGAGCCTGCTGCCCGAGCTCACCGGCCCGGCAGGCGGCTGACACACCACGTGCCCCCGGCCCTCCAGGACAGACTTCTCGCGGAGACTCCAGAACATCGTCAAAGCTGTCAAACAATTTCCCTGCCAGGTTTTTACAAGAACCCAAGGCCTCGCTGCCCGATGCCAAACACCCTCTTAAGACAATACCTCTGGGGCCGGTGGGCCCGACTGAGCACCGCTGCCTCGCCTCGGCCATATATAGGCAAAAGCTGGGGAATCCCTCTCCCATCCCCTGGGCTGGGATCCCAGGGAGGCCGCCACAGCCTCGGGACCCTCGGGATCTCGTGCCTCCCAGACTGGCTGCCTCTGGCCCGGCGCTGGGGGGGAGAGTGGGGGGAGGGGGAGCCCAGGGAGGAGGCCAGGTGGGCGGGAGCGGGCGGCGGGCCCGGCGGTGCCCCGGCAGCTGGAGCCCGAGTGGCAGGGCCAGCGCGGGCTCTGACCAAATAAGGCCCGGGCAGCGGGGCCTGGACAGGCTCACGGGCGGCAGCGGGCTTGTCTGCTCCCCACTTCCTCCTGCCGCGCTCTCCTGCCCGCCAACCGGCCTGCACAGGCTCCCCCACCCAGAGCAGAGCCAGCGGGCCATTCAGCACCCCCCCCAACCCCGGGAGAGGAGCCTCTGTTTAGGACCCTTGGAATGTTCTATTTGGAAACTTCAGGAGCCCCGTTTAGAATCTTGAGAGTAAAGATTCCTGGAATTCCGGCTCCAGCTATGGGACCCCCCCCCGGGCCCGAGGGGTGGCCTGCCCTCCCCGTGCGCACCCCAGCCCCCGCCTCCACGGGTGTTTGCTGGTTCACGTCCCCTGTGGGTCACCAGTCACACCTTGCAGCCCTTCCTGGTCTGTGAGGTCAAAGGGCGAGGCCAGCCAAGGGGCTAGGGTGGGGGCCCAGGGACTCCGGAACAAACTGACCCCCGCCCCACCTGTGCCCGTGGTGAGGTGGGGGTGTGAGCTCTGGAAGGAGGACTCCATCCCTAAGAACCAGCTTGAGCAGCCCCGTGGGGAGCAAGCACCCTGCGGACGGGGACCCGGAAGAGGGGGTAAGTCCGCTGGGGGTCCTGAGCAGGCTAGGGGGCTTGTCATATTTCAGGAGCCACTGTGGAACGTGGAGCTCCTGAGTCTCCCTGCCTTGGTTCCAGCAAGCAACTTCTCTTCTTGGAACCTCAGTTTTCCCATCCTTAAAATGGGTATAATGCAAGCCCTACGTCAGGGGTGGCTTCGGGCATTCAATGGGATAAGGTGCGGAGGGCTTGAGTGGGATCCTGGGCCAGGGAGGGGATGCCTCCTTTCCTGGGAGACTGGGGCTGGCAGGGGCTCTCTCTCTGTCCCCGACACCCCCTCCCCAGCTTTGTACCCCCCCCCTCCACTTTCTCAGTAGCCTGGGCGTGCTGGAGTGGCACTTTGAGGTGTCTCGAGCAGGAAGCCTGTGGCTTGGTGTGACCAGCTGTTGCATGTGTGAGCCTGCGTGAATGCGGGTGAGTGTGTGGAGCCCTCATGAGCCCAGCTGCGCAATCAAGGACGTCGGCAGATGGGGGGCACCTGGGTCCCTACTGTGGGCACGAGGAGGCCAGGGAAAGTCAGCGTTTCTCTGCTGCCTGCTTCTGAAGCCTCTCCATAAGATCTGAGAATCTCAGGGGCATGGGGCTCACCTGCTGGGCCCTCAGAACCCCTCTTCCAGGATTGGCTACAGAATTTGGGGCCCAGTGCAAAATTAAAATGTGCAGCCCCTATTCAAAGCATAGCAAGACTTATAAGACGGCAACAGCAGAGCATTAAACCAAGCGTGGGGCCCTTCTGAGCATAGGGGGGCCTGCATGACCGCCTGGGCCTTCTGCCCTCCCTCTCGCTGGCAGCTTGGACGTGTGGGCTTGGCCAGGCCCACTGGACACTTTAGCCCGGCCGTGCTGGTCGGATCAGCCGGAAGGGTCTGTAAAGTCTGTGAGATTGACCCTCAGCCCCCCAGTCACAGCCGCAGCCAGGAGCTCTGCTCCGAATAAACGTGCACTCCCAGCTGTTCTGTTTAAGCCCAGAATGAGCTTTGCTTCCACGGACCGGAGGTGAGTGTGTGTGGCTCCCGCTGTTAGCCTGGTGGGTGCTGGCTGGGACACGGCGGGCAAGGCCGTCTGTGAGCTGCACACCCCCTGGGTGGCCGGAATGGCCTCCACTGGACGGGGCGGCCTGGCAGAGCGGGGGAGCCCTGGAGGTGGAGGGCAGGGAGGGGGCCCAGATGTCCTGAGAGCCCAGAGCCTCTCAGTGCAGGAAAAGGAGGCTGCCACCTGGGGGCTCCTGCAAGGGGCTTGGGGCTCCCCTGGTGGCTGCCACCTTTGTTGCTGGCCCTGGGGGTACTGCAGGCACCCCCACCTCTCTGGAAATTTCTCTATGATCTCCAGAAAGTACCCACCTGGTGCTTGAATGCACGCACTGGGAACTCGTGGCTACTCTGTTGGAACCTCAGGGATTCCGCTCAGAACCTTCTGGCTTGTCCCCTCAGGGTAGGGAGTGGGCTTGGCTTGCTCAAGGAGTCTCTCAGAGCCTGGCACAGCACTGGCACAGAAGGGAAGAGCCACCAGCTTCCTGTGGGGGTGGAGGAAAGCAGGACGTTTCTCAGCCAACAGCACAGAACCAGGAGTTGGTGTTCCTCAAAATCCTCCCCTGAGGCTGAGATCATAACCCATGTGGCAACTAGTCCTTTAACATTTCATTTTAATAGAAAGCTTCTCATGCACTTGCCTATTTTTTGATGTAGGAGAAAGATCTTTTATTCAAGGGTCTGGGGGCTCTGTCTTTCTCACATAAACCGTGCGCCCCATGGCCCTCCTGCCTTCTGCAGTTTCTCTTTCTTTAAGTGGAGAGAAGAGAAATATGTTCCCGGAGGCAATCGACCCAGAGCTTCTGGGCAGACTTCACTCTAAAGTAAACTTGTCTTTTCAATTAATTAATCAACAAAGATTTATTTGGCACCGACTGCATGCCAGCGCTAGATACTGAGAAACCGGATGAAAAATGAGCTGAGGGAAATTCTGCCTGAGGGCAGCTAGGTTGGTTTTCTGTTTTACAGAGGTAGAGTCCAAGGCTCAGAGAGGTTGTGTGAGTTATCTAAGGACACACAGTGCGTGCATGACAGTCTCTGGACTACAAGCATGTTGAGCTGGAGAAATCAGCTAGGAGAGGTGGGAGAATGGGCAATCATCGGTGGTCAGGACTCGGGCTTTGGTGCCAGTGAAACTAGGTTCAGGGCGCCTGGGTGGCTCAGTTGGTTAAGCGACTGCCTTCGGCTCCGGTCATGATCCTGGAGTCCCGCGGGGCGCCTGGGTGGCTCAGTTGGTTAAGCGACTGCCTTCGGCTCAGGTCATGATCCCGGAGTCCCGGGATCGAGTCCCGCATCGGGCTCCCTGCTCGGCGGGGAGCCTGCTTCTCCCTCTGACCCTCACCCCTCTCATGTGCTCTCTCTCATTCTCTCTCTCTCAAATAAATAAATAAAATCTTTAAAAAAAAAAAAAAAAAAAATGATCCTGGAGTCCCGGGATCGAGTCCCGCATCGGGCTCCCTGCTCGGCAGGGAGTCTGCTTCTCCCTCTGACCCTCCTCCCTCTCATGCTCTCTGTCTCTCATTCTCTCTCTCTCAAATAAATAAATAAAATCTTAAAAAAAAAAGAAAAAAAGAAACTAGGTTCAAACCCTGCCTCTGGGACCGTTCATCCACCCACGCCTGGGTTCCCTCAACCTCCGAGGGTTGTGCTTTGCTACATGCTAGCCGACCTCTTGGAGCCTCAGTTGCTCATCTGTAAAATGGGAATAATAAGAATCCTGCTCGTTCCTTCGGTCCCTCAACAAACATTGATCGAGCACCTACTATGTGCCACACACCACTCTAGACACTGGGATACAGCCGTGAACCCAACAGCCCCCAGGGCTTGTTGTGAGAGTTGACAGGGGTGGGAGGGTGGCAGTGTGCCTGACCAGGCTCCCTCTGTGAGCCAGATGTGGGGCGGGTCACGGCAACGGGGCTGGGCTGCAGGTGGAATTCAGCAAGATGGGCCCTGGTTCTGAACCTGCCAGGGCGCCAGGTCAGGTGCCCAAGGGGAGCAGGGGGAGGTCTGGGGGCCAGAAGGATGGCAAGGATTAGGGAGAGGAAGAGAGGAGGGATCGCCATCATTGCCACTCTTCTCTAAGAAGGAACAACAGTTGCCGGGTGCTGTGCTCAGCTCTGCACCTGCACGTCCTGTGGGCCCTGAGGACCACCCAGCGAGGCCAGGTAACAAGGAAGCTAAGGCTCGTGGGATGAAGTCACAGCTCGTGAGGATGGAGCCTGGGATGTGTCCCTCCACAGCCTGATCTTTTATTTATGGAGGTGATGACGCGGGAAGAAAGAAGCAGAAGGGAAGAGAAAGGCTTGACAAGGGGGCAAGATGAGATCCCTGTTCTGGAGGACTCTCTGGGCCCTGTCTCGACTTCCCCAAGGAGAGGGCTTGGCTCCCCATCTATGCCTCCCAGAGGGGTTTTGCTCCCAGGGACTCAGGCTCAGCCAAGCCCGCAGGCAGGTTTTAGGCCTGGCCCAGGACTCCCCTGGGCGTGTGGCAGTTGTTCGTCTCCCCAGAAGATGGTGTCCCCACCTTAGGGTTGATTCTTCTCCATAGCCGGGAACCTGGCATCCCTGGCAGCCTGAAGAGGCTATTTTTAGACCTTACAGCTGCTTTTTATCACAGCTGCTGATATGTACGTGTAGAAACCCTGGGTTCGTTCTGCCAACACTCTGAATGAACTTGGCAAATGAGCAGGGATGGTGTTGCTAAAATGGGAGGTTGGGGGAAACACAAGGCTGACGTGAGTGCTCCGTCCCCACCTGGACTCTGGGAAGAGAAGGGAGCAAAAGAGCCAGAGTCAGCCAGGAGGTCTCAAGGTGGGTGACAGCAGGGATTAGGCATGTTCCAAAGAAAGTGTAGACTGATGTCTGGGAAGCCAGAGTGGGATTTTTAGCAGCTTTGGGCTTTGTTACTTCGTTCCCTTCTGGGAGATGGCTGAATATAGGGGTTGAGAACATGGATTTTGGAATCAAACAAACCTGGCTTTGGGTCCTGACTCTACTTTTAACAGTTGTATTATTATGCGTGTATCAGTTAGCTGTTGCTGTGTAACAATCGATCCCCAAACTTAGTTGCTTAAAACAACATGATTCGGGTGAGTCAATAATTTAGCTTGAGCCATCACCTGGATGGTCCTCTGGTCTGAGCTGGGATCCCTCATGCATTTGTGGTCAGCTGCTGGGTCAGTTGGAGCCTCTGTTTCTGGGGAGTGGCTGACTATCATCCAGGGTGATGGAGACAACTGGGTAGTGTGTCTCTCATTCTCTGGCAGTCTTATTCTCTTGATGGAGACAGGAGTCCGAGAGAGCGAGAGAGCGAGAGCAGAAGTATGCAAGGCTGTTTGGGCTCTAAGCTGAGGTATGGTGCAACATCATTTCCAGCAATTCTGTTATCCAAAGCAAGTCACAAGACCAACCCAGATTCCAGAGGTGGGAAATAAATACTACTTTTTTTAAAGATTTATTTCTTTATTTGAGAGAGAGAATGTGAGCAGGGAGAGGGGCAGAAGGAGAGGAAGAGAGAAAATCCCAAACAGGCTTCCCGCTGAGCACAGAGCCCAATGCAGGGCTCAATCCCACAACCCTGAGATCATGACCTGAGCTAAAACCAGGAGTCAGATGTTCAACCAACTGAACCACTCAGGTGCCCCTAAAAGCTACATTTTGATGCTTGCAGCTGCAAAGTCACTTTGCAAAGTGTTTTGAATTCAGAGAGGGATGGAGAATTAAAGTCTTCAAAACTCAGTATATCACACTGAGCCTTACATAGCTCCTTGAGCCTCAGTTTTGTCATTCATAAAGTGAACAATATGGCTGTTGGGTGAACTAAATAAGATGATGTGTGTGAAGTCATTAGCGTAGTGCCCAGTATAGAGTAAGTGCTTGGAGGAGGGATTGCTCCCCGCCCCTCCCCTACCCCCTCTGTGAAACATGCCTTGAGGGTGAGCTGCTTTCTGGAAGAACGTTATCCAAAATGAGAGCCTATAGTTGCAAGAAACCCACCAGGGCCAGGAGCCTTTTGTTAAATATTTCTTCCACTGTCCGTGTTCGGCTGGACTGAAGTTGATCAGACATTAGAACTTACTGGCCATTGTCTGTCTGTCCCCCAAGCCATGTAGGTGTCTTCACTCTTCCATTCAACAACACCAGGCACATTTACACACACATGCAAACTCCTATTCATGTGTGTGCATTCATGTACACACTCACTCGCACATCCACATGTGCGTGCACACACACACACACACACTCACAGCACACATGCCTGTTTATATGCAGACACACCTGGCCTTTCACACATTTACTCTTACACAACATATCCTCTTGTACACTCACACTCACATGCACACTCTCATGTGTACATTTGCATGCATGCATTCTGTAGCACACCCACATGCTCTTGCAACACACATGCTGTGCACACGCACATGTGCACATTTCCACTCACACAGCTCTCCTGGTTTGAGTTTCATAGCCTCAGCTGGCTGGGTCCTGCAGAGAGAGAAGCTCTGCAGGTCCAAGGCCAGGGCCAGCAGACTCATTTCCACCCCTCGCAGCCACCAGGCTATGAACTTGAGCACATTCTTCTCCAGCTCTGGCCCTCAGTCTCCTAACAATGACACCCAGCATTTGTTGAGCATGCCCAACACATTCTTTTCTAAAACTCACAGCAGCCTGACAGGTGGGGAAACTGAGGCTCAGAGAGGGGAACAGCCTGCCAAGGTCACCCAGGCTGTAACCAGAAGACTTAGGGCTTGAACACAGGTCTGGCCTGACTGCAGAGCCCATTCTTCCAGCTACTTTGCTACACGGCTCCTGGGCCCACTTCGTCATCACAGTAAGGGAATACTGTTATAATCCCACTTCACAGGTGAGGAATCTGGGGCTCCAAAGGTGCAGGGACACCATCTCCGTGGTCTGCCCTCCAGCCACACTGGGCTTCATTCCCTTCCTCCCTTTCTTGTAGCAGGTCCCCTCTGGCCTCAGGGCCCTTGCACCTTTGCCTCTTCCCTTTGCTGGGTTGATGTTTGTTCATCCTGTGTGTCTCACCTCAAACTCCACTTGTTTTGGAAACCTCCTTCTCTGACCCCCAAACCAGACAACACTATACGCGTTTTCTACTTCCCATCATAACATATCACCACCATCTACATGTGTCAGAGGTGCAGGGTCTAACCCAGCTTTGTGCAGGGTCTCACAAAGCCAAGTGCAAGATGCTGGCCAGTTGCACTCCCCTCTGGAGGTTCTGGGGAGCCCCTGTTTCCTGCCCATCTGGGTTGTTGGCAGGATGTGATGCCATGACTTGTGGCCCCTTCCTCCATCCTTAGGCCAGCCACATCGAGAAGGTCTTCAATCTGCTGTCTTTCTGCTTCTCTCTTTTAATTTTCTCTTCCACTTCTTTTTCCTTGAGGCATAATTGACATATAACATTAAGTATGTGTTATCTTCCACTTTGAAGGATCTCTGTGGTTCCATCAGACCCACCTAGACAACCCAGGATAATGTCTTCACCTCTAGGTCAGCTGTTTAGATAAATAAGTCCTGGGGATGAAATGTACACCACCGTGTCCATAGTTAATAATACCATATTGCATATAGCTAAGTTGCTAAGGGAGTAGACTTTACAGTCCTCAACACCCCAAGAAAAAAAATTAAAAAATTTTTGTAACAATGTATAGCAAGGGACATTAACTAGACTATTGTGGTGATCACGTTGCAGTGCACGCAAACATTGAATCATCATGGTGCGCACCTGAAGCTAACATAATGTTACATGTTCATTATGCCTCTGTAAATAAACGAATAAATAAATAATTTTAATAATTAAATATATTTAAAACAATAAAGATTTCCTCAATGTAAACTGAAATGTAAAATAAAACAAGGAGTAGAAATTTAAAATTAAAAACAAAAGACAAACACCATCTTTAATTTGTTCCCTTAGAAGTGACTCATTCTAATTTGCCCACAAGCTCCCACTCCACTCTGGAATCCCCCATGCCTTTCTTTTTCCTGTTGGCTGCATAAGTGACCCCACAGCTTTAAGACCTTCTAATCTATGCATATGAAATTGTCACATATATCAACTGTACCTAACGTTTAAAATTAAAAAAAAAGACTCTAGCTGATATGTGAAGAAAAGAAAAAGGTCAGCCGTCCAGTGACCTTAATTCCATCTGCCGTCCTAATTCCCTATGCCACATGACCTAGGGTATTTACAGGCTCTGGGGGATTGGGGCGTGGACGAGTTTTGGAGACCATTATTCTGCCTTCCACACTTACCTTATTGATATTTTCCATCATGTGCCTGTGTCAAATTTGTTATTTATATTCATTGGTGAGATTCTCTGTTTTCTGTCTGTCTCCTTCCGGAGACCATCAGCTCCATGACTGGTAGTTGGAGGAACTGAGCACAAATTCCCTGAACAAACAGTAGGACCAGGATTCGAACCTGCACCTTTGCATAGTTATTTCTCAACAAAGAAGGTTGGATGCTCATTTTCTCCCATGCCCCCATCACGGCTGCTGGGACCAGTTGCATATGTTGTGGACTGCACAATTCCAGGGCTCTGCTCACACCTCAGACTGTGTGATCCTTGCAGTGAGGTAGGGTCCAGCCTTCAAGCCTGTGGGCCGTGGCTCTGCTGCTGAACCTGGAGCTTGTGTTCTCAACCTTGGTTGCCTTTGGAGTCATCCAAAGGTCTTCTAAAATCCTGATGCCCCGGCCATACCCCAGACCAATTGCCTTAGAATCTCTGGAGTAGGCCGAGACATCTGCATTTTTGTAGGTTCCCCAGGTGACCCCGAGTGTGGGCTGAGGTGGGAGCTCCCTGGGGCAGGGTCAGAGAGAGGGTGCTGTAACGCGGAAGGAGGGGAGTTAGCGGAGGCCCAGCAGCTGTGATGACACGTGTGCCTTCCCCACCCACAGGCCCGCTGTTTCCCCACTCTGTGTGTCTGTGACCCGGCTTGGGGCTCCTGTGGCTGATGAGCTGGCCTGATTTATGACCAGCCAACTCTTGGCTGTCAGTGAACATGGGAAATACAGTGAACATGGGCCTCCGCTCCACGAGGGTGACGCTCATCCCTTCTGGGTGACAAGTTGGCTGCAGAGACAGGCGGGGACGGCTGGGGGCCCATCAGAGAGACAACAGCATCCCTTGAGGAGCGTGTCCTTGCGTCGTACTTGGGAGCCGCCTGAAGGTTGCCCGATCCTAAGTTGTACTTGGCCACAGTCAATTTGCTGGCACATCAACTGGGAATTTTCCCTCCGCGTGCGCTGAGCACAGCTTCCATGGTCCGGGCGGCTCACTCTGGGGGCCGGTGATGAAATGTGCTGGCGGCCGGGCCTGGGAGCGGGGTGAGATAAGGCAACAGGGGCTGTCTGGGGCAATGTGCTGTCGACACCACATTTCCAGGACACTTCTGCTCTGCCCTGCGCTTGGGGACCCAGCTTGAGGGAGGAAGGAAGGGGAGGGGCACCGAGGAGCCTGGGGTGGAAGCCAGCCAGAGATGGGAATGTGTATTTCACCATTTGTGAGAAATACTTATGCTCCTCCCTCTGGCCCCCTGGGAGGCTGTGGCTCTTGGCCGTGCCCCACCCCTGGACGGCAGCGGTCCCTGCTGGGACACTAGTCCCGCAACGGGCCTGGCAGGTGTTTGTGTTCCCCCAGGTCACCCAACCAGGGTGCCTGGGGCCCATCAGGCCCGAGCCCCCTTCCTCAATTTGTCCTCCCCAAAGAGCTGCCCTTGCCTCACCTCTTGGCTGGGAGCTGGGCATTCAGTGTCTCTCGGGGTCTTCCAGAGTGAGGCTGGTGGTGGGGATGGAGACACTGCTCGGGGCAGGAAAGGGGGGCACTGGGGCTTCTTCCGGGCAACTCCCCCAAAGGCGAAGGAGCAACATAGCAAACCACTCCCTCAGCTGCCAACACGGCCCCTCTACCCATGGCCTTGGGACATCGTCGTACTAATGGTCTGTCATGTTCTCTGCTCTGGCTTGGCCCGGCCCGGGATCAGGCCAATCAAGTGCCACAGCTTGCCCCAAGAACGGGGGTGGGGGAGGGCCTGATGGAAGACCACCCTTCTCTATAGCACTGAGAATTTGTTTCTGTGGTAACACCTGCTTACTGGACACGGGCTGGGGCCATTCTCAGCCTGCACATGCATGAGTTCATTTAATCCTCAAGCAGCGTCGGGAGCCAGGTAAACTCTTGCTCTACCCATTTGGTAGATAAGAAGACCAAGGCATGGGGAAGTCAGTAAACAGGCCCCGGCCACACAGAATGGGGGGCAGATCTGGCCCTGGGATGCGGACCTCCACTCGGCAGGGGCCCCTGGGGAGAAGGCCGCCAAGCCTCCTGTTCACAGGAGCCATGAGGCGGGGGTCACAGCCCTGGCCACATGGGTCATGGGGAGTGCCTCAGCTGCTCAAGAGGAACCGGAACTTTGGAAACCGCAGTCTTATCTGCTCCCCACAAGAGCTGCAACTTGGCAGCACTCGTGGGCAATTAAGTTGGTGGCTCTTCATTCACTTCCTTGTTCGTTCATTCACTCACTCACTCACTCACTCACTCACTCACTCACTCATTTGTTCAGCCAGCGTTAACCGAGTCCTTTTCATGTGCCAGTTCCCAGGCCCCGGGGCACAGGCTCTTCCCTGGAGTTCCAGATCCAAACGGGAGCTGGTACTGAATCGGCAAGCACATGGTATAGATGCTGGGGTGGGTGGAAGGGCTATGAACGCGGGTAACAGGGTGGTGGGTGATGGGACAGGAGCCTGCCCCAGACAGGGAGGTTGGGAAAGGCCTCTGGGGAGGTGACATTTGAGCAGAGACCTGAGTGAGGAGAGAGAGGCAGGCAGAGGAGAGGTGGGTTCATTTTCAATGCTGCATATTTCTTTTTCCTTCCCTTCCCTTCCCTTTTCTTTCTTTCTTCCTTCCTTCCTCCTTCCTTCCTCCCTCCTTCCTTCCTTCCTTCCTTCCTTCCTTCCTTCCTTCCTTCCTTCCTTCCTTCCTTCCTTTTCTTTTTCTTCTTTTTTCAGAGAGAGAGAGAGAATTTTAAGCAGGTTCCACACCCAGTGAGGAGTCCCACACAGGGCTCGATCTCACCACCCTGAGATCATGACCTGAGCTGAAACCAAGAGTCAGACGCTTAACCAACTGAACCACCCAGGTGCCCCCAGTGCTGCAAATTCTCACAAAGTCAGTGGCTCACACAACACCCATTTATTATCTCATGATAATAAATGGGTGGGTCAGGAGTCAGCACATTTTAGCGGGGTTCTCAGCTTAGGGTCTGTCAAGGCTGCAGACAAGTTGTGAGCTGGGTTGTGTTCTCATCTGGAGTCCCAACTGGGGAAAGACCCACCTCCAAGCTCCCTCAAGTTGTTGGCAATTCAGGAATGAGACCCCATTGTTCCACTCACCGTCGGCTAGGGATGGCTCTCAGCTTCTAGAGGCTACTCATAGGTCTTTACCAGGTGACTGCCCTCGTTAGATCCCTTACACTTTCAATCCCTAATTTCAGAAGGGCTTCGTTCCTTTTAAGAGCTCACCTGATTTGGTCAGGCCCATCCAGGATAACCTCCCCCTTGGTGAACTCCAAGTCAACGAATGAGTAACTTACTCATGGGAGTGACCTTCAGTCATAGTCACTGCCCACATTCAAGGGAAGGGAATTCTGCAGGGGGCCTGTACCTGGGACCAGGATTCTCCCTGCTACAAGGGTTGTAACCTCTTCTGTGCTGCAAGAAAGCACAAGAACACTCTTTGGAAGGACTCCTGGCCAAAGAGCCTTAGAAAGAAAAACCAGTGTTTCTCCAAGTCCTGGGCAACTGTACTGGGGAGCCAAGTGTGGGTTCTCTTCATGCATAACTGTATCCTTCACAACAGAGGTAGACAGTATATTGCTCTGGGCTCTTTCTGGCATGAGTGACACAAAACTTGACTCAACTGACTTAAGAAAGACAATGTTTATGTGACTGAAATGGTCTGGTCTAGCTTTAGGCATGGCTGGATCCAGGGGCTCAAATGCTGTCATCAGGACTTGATTTCTCTCCAAATCTGGCTCTGTCTTCCTCTCCAGTTGGCCCCTGAGTCAAAGTTTACATCTCCCCACTTCCCTTTCCAATCGAAAGTCAGGTTCTTTCTTCCCAACACTTTCATAGAATTAACTCAGATCATACCAATTTGGGTCACGTTCTTCTCCCTGAACCAGTCGCTGAGGCCTAGAAGGTGGAATAAGCTGATCGGCCAGGCCTGGGCCTCATAGCCACCCTTGGATTCTGAGGGGGGTGCTTTCCCTGCCCAAGCCACAGGGATTCAAGTGGGGTGGGCATCCTGTAAGAACATGCTAAGTGCTGTTTCCCGAAGATGTGGGCATGCACACTGGGGGATGGGAAACAGGGCCGAGAGTGGTGGCAAAGGTGACAGTTGTCTCTGCATTTGGTGAGACAAATGGGGTGGCATAAATGCCTCCCCATTCCACCACACCCAGGGGCAAGAAGCCAGCGCAGGTAACTTCTACAGCCTGAGCATGTAGGGGGAGATCGGTGGGCCCTCCCTGAGGTGGGCGGATGGAGGGAAGAACCTGCGGGGCGGAAGAGGTGCAGCCATTCCTGGGAGAGCAACACTGCCCAAGACTGGGAAGGGGAGGGTGGCTAGCAAATTTCTTGACGTGCAGGGTTGAGGGGTAGACAGCAGGCTCTCTGGGAGGACCATCTTCCTGGGCATCTGGTAAGGCCAAGCCCGTCTTGGGGAGTTCCAGCTACAGCCAAGGTCCCCAGCTCCAGACCAGCCAGAGGCTGCAGATCTGCCCCTATTAGGGGCAATTTGGGCTCCAGTAAGGAGCACATCAAGGCAATGAATGTGGTCTGGCCAGCCAGCACCTGGAATGTTCCACCTGGGGCGGGACCCTGCCTTTGCGTGATACCTGGGACAGTGGGACAGGATGTGCATCAGAATTTGTAGGGGCAGGCCTGTTTTCAAAAACAATTAAGAACTTCCAGATGCTGACAGCAGAGCATTAAACCAAGGGCAGGCCTTTCTGGGTGCACACGTGATGGGGCGTGTGATCCCCCTGGGGCAGCCTACCTTCGAAGCCCGATGGTGGTGGGGGAGGGAGCCCAGCACTTCCCTCTGATAATCAAATGTCATTTGACTTAGAAGAACTGAGTCAAGTGATGCCTTCTGCCCCCACTGCTGCATCCTTGTCACCCCCGGCACTCCCCCCGGACCCCTGCCTTCTCTGGGTTGCAGTAGGAAGAGACTGATTCTGCTTGCGTATGCTGGAGGAGAGAGATGGAAGAAGAAGCTGCATGTGACTTGAATCTGGGCTAAATCCAGCTTTTGCTGTTGGTCAGCTGTGTGAGCCCAGGGAGGAGGCTCCTCTCTGACCCTCAGGCTCCTCTTCTATAGGGCGTAGCTATGATAGCAGCATGTCGCAGAACTGTTGCCGGGTTAGTTGAGCCCATGTGGAAGAGCATCGGGGTGGCCACGCGCCTGGGCTCTGGAGTCGGTCACCATGTCTGTAGAGAGAACTTACGCATGGCATGGGGCATGCTTGGCGGGGGGTGCTGTCTGTCTGTAATCGCCCCGGAGTCTGGACACCCTGAGAACAGGGCCTGCTCTCTGTCTGTGGCCACCTCTGCTGGTGTGAGGGGAGGAGTTAATCCCCTGCCCCGCATTCCCATGTTCCTCCTATCACGTGGCCTTGCCACCCATGGGCCCTTGCCTGGTGCTCTGGTAATGCCCTGCCAGAATCCTTTGTGAGTTTTTTCTTAAGGTATTATTATTATTATTTTTAAGTAATCTCTACGTGCAACATGGGGCTTGAACCTACAACCCTGAGTTCAAGAGTTGCATGCTTCACTGACTGACCAGCCAGGCACCCTCAGAATCCTTTTGCTTCATTTTCTTCCCTTCCCCTGTGTGCCCCAATCTGAAGGCCTCCAGGAGGCATCAGGGCCTCAGGCAGGAGCCTTCCCCAGTGTGGATCCCCCAGTCTGTAGGCTCCAGGCCTGTTCTCCTGGCTGCCATTGGCCGGAGGCATCCCAGGGTTGCTCTGGGAAGGTCCCCCCATGCTACGGGGTTCTACCCAGTGCCGGGCTCCACCCCGCAGGGTGCCTAAGGGACGTATAGAAGGCTTGGAAGGCCTGCCCACTGCCTGGAACAGGGGGTGTCTCTCTGTACGAGTGGATTTTCTTCCTGGACCACAGGAACCAGAGAAGTTCTGTCTCTAGCATCATGGCAGGTGGCTGGCAGCTTGCTGGCTGCCTGAATCGATGGGCTTAATCTCTTGTAGCTGCCTGCTGACAATTTGACTTTTCCCAGAGCCCCTCTCCTCTTCCCTCCGCCGCTCTTGATAATGGTGATAACTGACCGCCAGACCCATCTGCACTTTGACCGATGGGGAGCCACTGGGGAGCCACTGGAAGAGGCTGGAGGGGCCCGGCTGGTGGAGTAAAGGCCTCTGTTTACAGTGGTTTCTAGATTTCACTTTCAAGGCAGAGAGGCCCCGAGGCAAGGCCAGCTTCACGGACCTGTGACCTGGTCAGCTGCTCAGGGCCCCAAACTCCGAGGGCCCCCACGGTTGGTTTAACAGTCTGCGGTCACTGTCTTGAAATTCTCAGTACTTTTGAAACAAGTGCCCTGAATTTTCATTTGTCACTGGGCCCTGCCCTTGGATTTTGGAGCTCTCGGGGGCCCAGGGGTTGCCCCCACCATGGGAAGAGCACTTGTCTCCACATTCAGGAGGGACTACGTCCTCCTGTGTGGTGTCCCCTTGACGTGGCTCCTTCACTCGGGTTCAGGGTCCCCTTGGGGACCGTCTGGGTATTTGGCCACACCCCATTTTGATCCTACTGCTTTTTTGTCAATTTTTGACCTTTCTAACATTCATCAAGTCTGAGCCCCGGGCTCGCCGCCCTCTCTTACAGTAGCGTCTTGCTTCGTCTCAGGATACGCCCCTGTGAGTTCCATTGTGCAGATGGGGAAGTCGAGGCTGGGACGTGGGTGCAGCAGCTTGCAAAGGCCACACGGGCTGTGGGGGCTGAAACAGTCCTAAATCCAGGCTGCAGAGCCCAGACCCTTACCAGAAGCTTCCCTGCCCACAAAGGGCAGAGGTCAGAGGAAAGAAGAGCGTGTCCTGTGTCCACACCCTCCTCCCCAGCCATCTCCCTGTCCCAGCACTTACTCTGTGCTGGAGGTGGTGTAAGTCCCTGAAATGCCTGGGGTCCATGGCTGCATCATTGGGGTGGGGGTCAGCCGCCCACCGACCTGCAGGGGGAGCCCTGTGTGGTAAGTACCGGGAGCCAGCCTGGGCCTCTTGGCCTTGCCGGGCCTGGCAGAGTGGCCTCCCCAGGGACTTGACGGACAGGCCATGCCAGGGTTCCCAGGGCTGGGTTCTAAGGGAGCTTTTTAAAGCCATTTCCTGGGCCGGAAAGAGGAAGATGCCAATTGAGTGCCTGGCTGAAGCGTGAGACCCGAATGTCCTTGAGCCGAGTCACAGAGCCTCCCGGCACGGCTGTCCCACTCTCAGCATGTGTTCCCGAGTCACAACGGGTCTGGGGGCCTCTCACTGGAGTCCCTTACAAGGGGAGAGGGTCCCAAGCAGACTTCTCAGACTGTATGTGCTCACCAGTGCCCCAGAAGCTCCTTACAATGCACACTCTGCCCCGGCCGGCTGGGGCAGCTGGAGGCCTTTCTAGCCAGCTCCCAGGTGGCACTGATGTTGCTGGTCTGTGGGGACAGGGACAGGGAGAGGGTCATGTACCCTAGTGGAAGAGAAGCCCCAGGAGGTTCTGCGATGTGGTGTGACTGGTGTGGGCTTTGCCATCGGGGTTCTAGGCCCGAATCCCAGCTCCATCCCTGCTGGCTGGGACTCAGGCCTTCAGTCTCCTCCTCTTGAAAATGGGGCTAATGACAGTCTCTGCTTTATGGGGCGACGTGAGGAGGCAGAGGGCCTGGCGCTGGGTGGAAGCTCAGACCATGTGGGTTTTATGTTACTTGAAGTGTGACCAAGTGTGGATCTTTCCAGAGATACCCCCACCCTCCTTTGGAACTCCTCCAAAAGGATGGGTCATCTGGTATCAGAAGATTCTTTTAAAAGAACTCCCGGGGGCGCCTGGGTGGCTCAGTGGGTTAAGCATCTGCCTTCGGCTCAGGTCATCATGATCTCAGGGTCCTGGGATCGAGCGCCACATTGGGCTCCCTGCTCAGTGGGGAGCCTGCTTCCCCATCTCCCTCTGCCCCTCCACCCTGCTCATGCTCTGTCTCTCTTTCAAATAAATAAAAAATCTTTAAAAGAAATAAAAGAACTCCCAAAGGCAAGGAAAAGCCACACATCACATTTTCGCTACCAGGGAGTGGATTTGGGGCAGAAGGGCTGAAAAGGACGTTAGAATTTTTGGCTTTGCACAGTTCTGTATATACAAGCTCCCTGGGGCTCCCTGTGCACTTCAAGGGTGCCCTTGAACTTGGAAGAAAAGTTGCAAAGACAGTACAGAGAGTTCCCACATATCCCTCAGTCAGTTGTAATCTGCCATTATGTTATCATCTACACGACCAGGGTACAGTTGTCCCAGCTAAGAGCCCTACACCAGCATATTATTATTCACTAAATTCTAGAGTTTGTTTAGAGTTTTTCCCTCCCTTTCCTGCTCTGGGGCCCTGTCACACTGCACTTAGTCCTTGATTCCTTGTTCCTCTGGAACACTTTCTCCAGTATTCCTTGTTTTGGATGATCTGGCCATTTAGGGAGCACCGCTCAGGGGTTTTGTGAAACACCCTCCGATCGGGGTCTGCCTGGTGTTTTTTCATGGTTGGACCAGGGCTATGGGGTTTTGGAAAAAGACACTAGAGGTGAAGTGGTCTTGTCACATCCTATCAGGGTAACATGATATCCATGTGGCATTGTTTTTACTCTTAAGCAATTCTGGGAGGATAAGAATCATGTTAGCTATAGGAGATAAATCTATTGAGATAGATAGATGCACATGTCAACCAAAAGTGTGGGAGGTGTGTAACACCCTCCTCTCTGCCTCCCTTGCTACACGATTTTTGAGGAACTTTCTCTGACATCCTGCAATCTGACTTGGCCAATTTCCTTGCTGAAATCAGACCTCGGCACAACACTGAACCCCCAGCAGCCTGACTTCCTGGAGGCTGCACCTCCCTGCTGGGCTCTTTGGAGAGGTAATGGGTTCAGGGGGATGGACGGGCAGAAGGCTGGTTGGTGGAGGTGTGTTGTCCTGGAGGAAGCAATGTCCTCGGATTCCAAGAAGCCCTCAGTCCTGGGTCTCCCCTCAGGCAGCTCTCACAGACAGAGAAACTGGAGGGTGCACGAGAATGTTCAGCATCTTTTGAGAGGAATTTGGCCAAAAATGAGTCCTCTTGGGGAGAGGCCCACGGGGAAGAAGGTGTTTGTTCTGGAATTGGACAGAGCTGGGCGTCAGTGCCCCTCTACTGCGTATTAGCTGGTGAGCAACGTGCAGGTTACACCACCTCTCTGAGCCTCACCTTACTCATCCGCGAAAGGGGCTAATAACGGTGCTAATGACATAGATGAAGGTGATAAAGCAGACGTTCTACAGACGCCACGTGTTGGGGCCTCTGTGGTCGTGCGACACATTGCTCCGGAACCAAAGGCAAGGTGTGCTAAGGTGGCGCGACTCGCGACAGTGTAGGGGACGCCTCCTGGGGCCACTTTTGGGGACATTTGGGGGATGGTCACCCAGACCAGACTCTGCCTCTCCTAAAAGACTCTTCTGTTTTGTATTTTCAATTTGGTTTCCTGTGTCCAGGCCACCCCGGTCAGTCGCTGCCTCCCTCTAGGCTTGGACCATCCTCCAAAATGGCGCATGGGGTTGGTGACAGAGGAAGTGGTCTGCTCACTCAGGTCTGGCACCTGGGGAGGAGGCTGCTGGCATGGTGACTGTTCTCCGCGGCTCTCCACGCGGGGCTGGGACTTCCCGTCTCCCCGTCGTACAGACACACTGGCCCCTCCAGCCCCTCCCGGGCTGCCCCACTGCGCCTGTCTGCCTCCAGAGCTCCTTCCTCAAGCCTGGCCCTCGGGGGGCTCCTTCACCTGAGTGTCACGGATTTTCTCGGCCCATCCCTATCCTCTAGACCCATCTGGAGAGTCCCCAGCAACAGCCCCACTCGGCCTGTCCCAGGCTTTCCCGGCGTCTCCTCGGCCTCCACACCATGGATCTGAATGTGACTTTGCTTAACTACTATTTATCAGCCCTCCAAAGACCTTCTGTGTATATAATCTCATTTAAGTCCAGTGATGGTATGAGCACCACTGGCCCCATTTTGCAGTGGGGAGACTGAGGCTCCCGGAGCTCAGGCCGCTGCCCAAAACCACACAGCCAGAGGGAAACAGAAGTGGGGTTTAGACGCAGGGCAGTGTCATTTCCGGGCTCACGTTTTTTCCACGTGGCCACACGGAGCCCTTCTGGAGCCCTTCCAGCAGGGCTGGGACTCAGCGAGAGGCCAGGGAGGCCTTCCCTCAGGCACAGAAAACCCTGTCATCAAGATAAATACTATTTGAATGCAACTTTTAAAAAATGAAAATGCAAAAAAACAAAACAACCCCCCCCAAAAACAAGCTCCCCCTCGCCCCCAACGATCCACAAACAAGGAAGGCATGAACCAGAGCCAGGCTGCAGATGTGCCCCGCCCCTCCTCCCCCCATGCAGTCCCACGGCGGCCGCTAAAACCCGGCCCTGGAGCTGATAAAGGTCATTGGCACAAACAGAAGGTGGCCTGAGGCTGTAGTTGACGGGTTTGCATTTACAGATAGAAGGCTTCACGGATGCGCTGCTTCCCACCTGCCCGATTTTGTTCTGCACACTTCCGAGCACGCAGAAGAGGTGAAAGACTTCAGTGCAGTAACAACCTTTGGCGTGTGCCTTCTTTACCTGCCCCTCTGGGCCACAAGCACCTCAAGGGCTCGGGCAGCGCCGGGGGTGAGGGGGCGGCAAGGGCACGTCTCCCCCGCCGCAGACCCGCCACCTCCGAGCTTGCGCTCCAACAAGGTCCCGCGCGTCCAAGCGCACAGTGAGGCTCAGATGCCAGCCCTGGCATGAGGTCAGATGGCCCTGTCTGACAGTGATTATTAAGTGCGGAGGGAGGGGGGTGTCCCGCTGCGACCTTCTCATCAGGACATCAGCCCATCCCATTCATCTTCATAGCAACCCAGAGGCCCTCAACCAGCATTCTGTCCCCCTCGGGACGCTTGGTGGTGTCTGGAGACATTTTGGATGTTGCACGGGGAGGGGTGTGTGGCTGGCGTCTGCGGGGAGGGGCCAGGGGGGCTGCTGCAGCCCGTCCGAGGCGCGACAGCCCCCACAGCAGAGTCATCGAGCCCACAGGACTGTCTGCGAGGCTGAGACGCCTGCCTCGGGGGCCAGTCGCCGTCATTGTCTGTTCTGCGGAGGAGACCAAGGCTGGAGGGGAGGGCTCTGAAGCCCGCCCCCGTGTGGTGTGTGGGGGGTGTGACAGCCCCCCGAGGGTTATGGTAACAAGCCAACAGCTCCTGATTCATTCAGTGCACTGACGACTTTACCAAACCTGTGCTCTGGGTAGGTGCTGGGATCCCGTTGGCATGTGGAGCACCCAGCAGGCATCCAATAAATGCTGCTGATCACAGCAGAGGCACAGAATAGTTGTGGAGCACTCAGGACCTGCGGTGGCCGTTATCCATCGGGTTCTGATGACACCGGTGTCTTCCCCATGTTTGCCCTGGGAGGCGGCGAGGTCCTCTGGGCGGCTGCGGGCTCCTGTTTTCTGCTCCCTGCCCGAAAGTTCTAGGTCTCTGTGCAGAGCCGGGCTGCCCCGGGGGTCGCCGACGCGCTGGGGTCCGCGGCCTGGGCAGCACGCCAGCACGGCCCATCTGGGGAACAGATGTGCTGTTTGCAAACCTCCGCCCAGAGGCCGCAAGGTGGGACGGAGGGGCCCCAGTTCCGGGGACACGGTCCTGCTTACACGCCTAGTGGGTCTGGCAATATCCAGGACCTCCTTATGCTAAAAGGTGATTCCTTGTTTACCTGAAATTCAAATGTAACTGGGCATCCTGTGTCTTATCTCAGTGCTATTTCCTGGACCACCCTCCCCTCCTCACCTCCCTTCCCTGCTTTATTATTTCATGTAAACTTTTTATTGAGGCGTGAAAAAAAGGGCACAAATCTTAACTGACCGGATGCGTGAGACTTCACAAAGTACCCCGGGTAACCAGCGCCCAGAGCTAGAGATGGAATGTGAGCCCGGATGCCCCCCAGGCCCCTCCGGCCCCACCGCCCCCCACCCACAGCTAGCCACCGTCTGTATTCCCAGCCGCATGCATTGACTTTCCAGCTTTGGGGGCGTCTATGTGTGGAAGCACACAGTATGTTCTTGTGGCTGTTCGGAGCTGCGTCCCTGTGGCTGGGTGCCTCATCTGTTCTCAGCGATCTAGAATATTCTATCATGATACAGCACCCTTTGTTTCCCCATCCCCTGTTGATGGGCATTGCTAGTCTGAGGGTCTTATAAATAGAGCTGTGAAGAATATTCTGGCACAAACCTCCCTCACACTTGACAGACATCACCGGTTACTGGAAGGGCACGGGGTATGTTCTGTATGAGCATCTCCCCCCCCCCCCCCCAGGCGTGCGTGCCCTGGCCTTCCTGCTCTCTCTGGCAACCCAGCCCCCAGCACATCGCCTGCACAAAGCCCGTGCTTAGTATGCATTTGGGGGATGAAAGAACACGAGCTCCCTCTTCCTGGAGCATTCCGTTCAGGGCATCTCAGAGACAATGCCCGGCAAGGATTAGCTCTGGGGCACAGCACTTGGATTTGCATGCATTTTGACTGAGGACCCAGGCAACTGCCATGCAAATGTTTAGGGAAATGTCTTCCTTGGGCCCCGCGAGAGGACCAGATTGAGTGGATGTGGGGCAGGAACCTGCCTTCTTCCCCGTGGCCGCCCGCCCGCTGGGCTCCACCTGCGTGGGGTGTCCTGTTTATAGCCACCAAGGGCTGCCTGCCCTCCCTCCACCCTGGCAGTCACCAGTGGGAACATTCCTGGGCTTCTGAATGCCTCCAGCGCCCCCCCGCCCCGAGTCCATGCAGTGCTGGATGATAGAGGATAATGAAGGGTTCCAGTCCCAGCACCGCCCTGGCGCTTGGCCCCTCAGACCTGTCCTGTCAGAGTCCTGTAAAAATAGCCTGCCTGTGGCTATTTTGGGTCCTGGGAAGCCTCGGGGAGACTCCGTGTTCCGAGGAGGACCAAGAGGGAACCCAGAGCAGCCAGCTGAGAGGGGAGATGGAGGTCCACAGGCAAAGCTAGTGCAGATGGTGTCTTCTAGCAAACGGGAATGTTTCTAAAAATCACAAAAGAGCGGCCGGTGTGTAAGAATAATGGGCAATGTTCGCATGAAAAGGCAGTCAGCCTCTCTCTGCCGCCCATGCTGGTTGCCTGCCTGGCCTGGAAGGTATTTGAATCGTGGCCCTGGGAGGGCTCGATCCTGTGGGGGGCCTGGTTGTTGGGCGGGGGGGGCTTACGTAGCAGGAACGCGGTCACACATCAGCTGGGGAGTGGAGGGCAGCAGGGCTCTGGTGGGTAAAATAGCGAGGTCCCTTCAGAAGGCCCAGCTGAGAGTTCTCTCTTCCGTTTATATACCTCTCCCTTCAGATGGACTCCGTCTCTTTCTCCGTGAAACTAACGTTAGAATGTTTTTTGGAAACACACTCAGAGAAAACATACTTCGTCCGGTCTCTTCTCCCCACCCGCCCCATCCGTGCTTTATTTTCCCCAGCACCATGACCCCCACCCACCCTGCCCGGCAAGCCTCTTGCTTCTTTCTTTGGGGTCTGTTCCCACCATCAGACTGTATCTCAGCCTGTTCTGTCCCTAGCACTTAGAATACAGCCCTGCACACAGTAGGCGCTCCATAAATGTTCGCCGACGCAATCAACCCACTTCATAAATGGTGGGCTTCTTTCTCATTACTAATGCTGAAAGCACACTCTGATCTCGCATCTGGGACTTCGAGACGTCGGCGTCTCCCCAAAGCGGGCAAGGAGGTAGCAGCCCAGGGTTTCCCATCCCCGGAATGAGCAGAAAGGTCCTGTAGTCACTGGGGAAGCAGCCAGAACGGGCCTCCAGGGGTGTCAGGGGCCCATGCTCAGGCTCTAACACCCAGGGGTCTGTGATTAGGACAGAAGGGAGCGACGGAGTCTGGAATCTGCTCCTCATTCGTCTGCGGAGCCCACACCAGTCACTGTGAAGGACTGCCTGAGTGCTGGAAGCTTCCAGAAGCTTCTCGCCAGCCTTCAGATATCTGCGGCAGGAAGTGGATGCTCAGGCAGCGAAGGACCATTGTTAGAGCCACAAGCATTTCAGGAATGGTTTCGCAAGGCTCACATTTGCCCTCTTTCTCTCTCTGACAGGGACGGCTGGGGAGGGAGGTCTGCTCGGCAGCCGCACTGAGGAACGCCGGAGGCTGCCTGAGCTCCGACTGCCAGCGGAGCTCTGAAAATGCCCTGGTTTTCCGCCCCGGCTGCGGGCTGGGGTCCCTGGAGCGACGCTCAGCCGGGCCCCACCCCGGGGGTTCTGGTGTGATTGGTCTGGACACCAAGAGTTCTAAAAGGTCCCTCAGGAATTCGAGTGCCCATCCAGGCTTCAGAGTCAGCGTGTTAATGCACGTTTGCCTGTAGGGGTAGCCTGAACTACCCTTTACTGGGCGCCTTCTGCATACTAGATGGTTTTTTGTTTTGTTTTATTTTGTGTGTGTTGTTGTTGTTGTTTGCAAATGTTACGAACTGCGCTCCCTGCGGGGCTCTGATGGAAGCAGCAGACCTGCCCAGTGGTTGGACGGAGCCAGCAGGTGGCGGGTTTGGTGCTTTGGCTTCTTCCTTCACTGCAGTCTCCATGGGAGTTAGACGTGAGGAAACACACTCAGACAAGTGGTTTTCTCCAGGTTGCCGTGAGAAGCAGAATAATGCCCCCCGAGACGTGGCCCCGTCCTAGTCCCTGTAACCTGTGACAAGTCACCTTACATGGCAGGGGGGAATGAAAGTTGCAGAGGGCAGTAAGATTGCTGATCAGCTGCCTTTTCAATGGGGAGATTATTCTGGATTATCTGGATGAGCCCAGAGTCATCACAAGGCTCTTTTAAAACGTGGAAGAGAGAGGCAGGAGGGCCAGTGTCGGAGTGGAAAAGGTAAGATGGGCCTTTCCTGGCTTTGAAGATGGGAGAAGAGGCAATCCATCGCGGAGTTTGGCTGGCCTCTAGATGCTAAGAAAGGCAAGAAAACAGATTTTTCCCCAGAGCCTCCAGGAGGCACGCAGCCCTGCCGACACCTTGACTTTCAGCTCAGTGAGACCCATTCTAGACGTCCGAACTCCAGAACTGTAAGAGGACAATTGTGTGTTGTGTTAAGACGCTGACGTTGTGGTGCTTTGTTATAGCAGCTGTCGGAAACCCATACAGTCGCCTAGCTAAGTAGGTGACGGCGTTGCGCTCCGAATGCAGGCAGCCTGACTCCGTGGCAGCGGGAAACATGCACTCACAGCCTGGATTTTCTGGGACAACCCTGATTTCAGTATTCGTCTCTGCATAAGAGCTCGAGGTAGGGACAACACAGCTCTGTGCCTATACGACAAGAAGGAACTTCCTTATTGAATTTATTTTTCCTCAGTAGCTGTCAAACCCCCACATGGCAAGGACCTTAGTAACCTCTAACATCCTTTCTCCCCATAGTAACGGACCCCCGACGGGGAGCAGGGGCTGCCCAGAATATACCCTACACTTCCCAGCCTCTCTGGGGTTTAGGTATGGTCATGTGACTGGCATAGCCAATGGGAAGCACTCTTTGAGGCAAGGGGTGCACAGGGCTGAGACATCCTGGACCTTGCAGACAAGGCATCACCTTAGAAAGGGGACCCAACAGGCTCCTCCCCAGGGTGGGTATTTAGAAGGGTCAGCAATAGGCATGGAGGGCATGCAAGGTCTTTACTAAAAAGCTGTCTGTGAAATACCATGTTTTATCTCTCAGAAAACCTGCTAAGTGAATTTCCCCTCCTTTATTGGTTAACTTAGTTTTGGCTAGAGAGGCTTCACCAAGTTTTGGAGTCTCTGCCTTTTTCAACTTGTGACTCTGCCATCCTCATGCTCCAAAATTGTTGCTTGAGCTCCAGCCATTGAATCTCCTTTCCAAGCTGGGGGTGGGGAAGAGAAAGGAACAGAGAAGGAACTGCTCCTTTTTTTCTTTTTTTTTAAGATTTTATTTATTTATTTGACACAGAGAGAGAGACAGCGAGAGAGGGAACACAAGCAGGGGAGCTGGAGAGGGAGAAGCAGGCTCCCCGCTGAGCACGAAGCCCAACACGGGGCTCGATCCCAGGACCACGACCCGAGACGAAGGTAGACACCCAACGACTGACCCACCCAGGTGCCCCACCTCTGCTCCTTTTAAGAACATTTTCCACACTGCTATGTCCCATGGCCACACCTCACTGCAAGGAAAATGTGTCTTTATCCTGGGTGGTCCTGCGACCAGCTAAAATTATAACTGAGGTGAGGGCGGAACACAGATACTGGGGACACCCCACACTTTCTGCTATGTTCTGCCAAATCAGATCTGTTCAGAAGGACCGTCTGATGACAGGTGGGAGCTTGATATAACAGTGTCGTTCCATTTAAGTTGATTGGCTGTGTGGCCTTAGATGAGCCGCTTGACCCTTCTGGGCCTCTTTTGTTCACCTTCAAAATAACTGAAGTAGAATAACAAAGTCTTTAGTGTGTCTTTCGGCAGAACCCTCTTCTACGAGTCTGAGAACCGTCTCCTTTTTAGGCACAGAGGACGTCGTGATATTCAAAGAAAATGGGCGCACGGCATGCTTGGTGCGTCTTTGGTGTCTGGCTGACCCGGCCTCCTGTCCTGAGGGGCGGGGGGAAGCCGCCTTCCTGGCTCGCCTCCTCCTGGCCAAACGCAGATGCAGGTTTTGGACCAAATGACTACAAGGTACCCAGCACACCTTGCATCAGTGCCACTTCCACTGGCCGATCAACATTTTAACCGAAATAAAATAAGAATTGGGTCTGTTTCATCCTGCTGCTGTACCAAATGACCATCCACTTAGTGGCTCGAACAGCCGCGATTTCTTCTCTTACAGATCTGGAGGTCACAAGTCCCACACGGGCCTCGAGGGGCTGCGTTCCTTCTGGAGGCTCCGGGGGAGAGTCCGTTTCCTGCTCATCAGGTCGTCGGCAGAATCCAGCGTCCTGTGGCTGGAGGCCTGACATCTTTGGAAGGCGGCAGTCTGCTTACCGCGGGAATGAAGTCCTGGGTGTCCGTGAGGTCACGAACGGATTTGTTGCCAGAAACTGAATTGTCGTTTAGCAATTAGGCCCCCGGTTGTGTTCGGCCTGCACATAGCCAGTCAGGTGGAGGTCAGGTGTGAGCAGGGAGGCCGGGACGCTGAGCCACAGCGTCCTTTTCCTCCCCACTTCTGAGCTGTCCTGGACGGGTCCTTGTTATTCCGGCCTCGGGGGTTCCCTGCCTCCCTGGCTAGCTCCTCCCCGAACGCACAGCTCGCCAAGGCCAGCTCACTCTTTCTGGAACACACTTCCCCATCTGACAATACCTCCTGAAATGTGCCCAAGGCAGAGAACCTCTCTTGTCTCCACCCTCCGCCCGGCTCTCCCAGAGGACAGCTCTGCGTCTGAGGTTAAGGACCAAGTGGCCAAGGGTGGTCGTTTCGTTGAGGCCTAGATGGTGGGGTGCCCACATCAGCCCCCAGTTCTGGCAGTGGCTGGGGAGGCAGGCCAGGGCGGCTCGGGCACCCGGGCTTCCGAGTCACACTGCCTGGGTTCAAATCCTGGCTCCACGTGAGAGCTGGGGAGCCTGGAGCATGTTTCTTGACTTCTCTGTGCCTTGCTTTCCTCTCTTGTAAAAGGTGAATAATGATGGCATTTCCCTCAAGGGATGGTTGATTGAATGAGATAATCAGCGCCAACTGCTTGCACTGGGGAGAGCCTGGAACTTTCGCCATGGGTTGGTAATCCCACGGTCATCACTGTCATGGGGTCAGCACATGCTCCGCACTCGCACTGCAGCTGTGGGCTCGGTGGGCATCCTGCATCAGCCGAGGCTCTGTCTGGGCATCATGTGGGCAGGGGCACAGGGTGCTTGGGGGGGACAAGGAGCTGGCACGTGTTTCTCCCAGGCTTGTACTCCCTCTAAAGAAAAGTTCAAAAAGCAGCAACTTCAACTCTCTTTACTTGGGATTCTGTTTCTCTTTTACAGGCCGTGTGAGATGGCTTTGACCTTCGATCTCGCCCCGCTCAGCACCGGGGGTGTCTAGGCAAAGCTCTGGCCAAATTTCTAAGGCTCTTTCTAAAGGGCAGATGCCATTCAGGGCTATCCCATGTGATCCTCAAAGTCCCTTGCAGAAAAGGTGGGATTACCCTCCGTCTATACAGATAGTAATAATGGTAGGAGATACTGCTTAGCACTTCCTAGGTACCAGGGTCTGTGCCAAGCACGATCAAGAATCCAAGGGGTGGCCTGTCTTACAGAGTGAGAACTAGCTGGCATCCCTTACAAATGGGAGGAGGTAGCAGGAATCCAAGACCAGGCTGGTCTTACTCAGCCTGCGCTCTTTCTTCTGTCGCCTGATTAAACAATAATTCCAGATTTTTAATTTCCCCTAAAGCACCAGCTTCCTCCTTGACACCATGCTGAGCACATTTGGACGTGGGGAGAGAAGGGGAAAAGTCACCATCTCCTAGTTGAGGCTTGGTTACTCTGATAGATGTCCTTGCAGAGCCACATCACTCTGCAAAGAGAAACTTCGGTTGTAAAAGATGAATGTTGTGCCCATCTAGATCAGATTTAGAAAGCCCCATGCTGGGAGTTGTGCTACTTACAAATATTGCTCATTATTAGGTTGCTTTTACCGTTTGGTAAGGCATTTAAATCCCCCATCAAGTAAGTGAATTGCTATTAATTTAAAAGAATAGCCTTGGATTTCCACTTCTTTCTAAATAAAGTCTCAGGGAGAGAAAAGGGACAGGTGGACATTACAGGTGAATTTTGTTGTATATTTGTAAAATTCCAAGGTGTGTGCAAATGAGAACAAACACGGGGATGCGGATATTAGCTTAAGCTTGCTGCGAGCGTGCCACTTCTTAACTCACTCTGAAAAATCCAATACTTCAAAAAAAAAAAAATCTTTACTATGCTGCTACAGTAAATGGAAAACACTACCGCTTGCCAGAAGCAATACTCATCATTGTCATTATTAGTGGGGACATTGTGAGCATTCACCCCATGGCAGGAACTGCCAGAATGCTTTGTAGACTGTGTGACAGGTTCTTCCTCGTGGATGTTACTCTAGGAGACTGGCTCCATTATTCCCATTGACAGATGAAGAAACTGAGGTCCAGTCCTCCTTAGTACATCAACGATAGGGGTGTCAATGAAGACAGGAAACCTACTTCGATCCATCTTTTTAATGCACCTGAATTGCCTTGTTCCCCTCTTCCCGCCCCTGACTCCACTCACCTATCTCCTATCATCCTTAAAAGTTGAGAAACTTTGCCCAGTGTCACCCCTCCGCCCCCAGCCTAGGCTGGAGGAGGCCCTCTCCCCTCCCACCTCTGGAGCTCGGAGGCACCCACCACAGGCCTGTCCATATGCACCCTTCTCCTTCAGCAGGCGGGCTCCTCCGGGGCAGGGACAGAGCCCCCCCACTCCCCCTCCCCAGCCAGGGCACACGCTGGGGGCTCAGTGAACACTTGTTGAGTAGATGAGTGGAGGAAGCGAATGCGGAAAGCAAGTCAGAACCAGGGTCCTGCACAGCTGAGGTGCCCCGGTGCTTGAGGTGGTCCTTGCCTTTGGTTTCAGTGATGATGTGTCTCTTTTTAGGGCCACTGCTCTGAGCCTCTACAAAATGGGACAACAGAGGAAGGGAAACACACTACTGCAACTCATTAAGTGAGTTAATACTGTGGCATCTGGAGCCGTTCCTGGCTCAGAACAAATGCTCAAAAAGATCAGTAACATTATTTATTATCATGCTATATATTGTCTATCCACATATAATCACCATTTATGACAGGTGATGTTGGTTTTCCATTTACGGTCGTGTTGTGTGGTTTCAGTTGAAAATAAATGTATTTGATTCTTAAAAGTGAGTTGAAAAGGATTAAATATCAGCGAGTTGGTACCCAGTCTGGTCCAGTTCCTGCAGTGGTATTGAACGACGGGGTAACAAGACCCCAGGGGAAAGGAACTCAGTGTGGGGCAGCTTTTGTAATCACAGGCTGGTTGCCTGGAGTCCAGGGCCACTTGGCCATCCTTGTGGCCATCCTTGTGGCCTGGGGCACTGAGTGGCCGTGGAGAGGCCAAGGGTCATAGGAGGAGCCTGCACAAACCTGTCCCGAATCGTGGCTGTGCTCCCACCCAGGGCAGCCTGCACCCCAGACCAGGGCTGGTATTTTTAGTGCATCAGCACCCTGCACAGCCTCCTACACTCTGACCAAATTTAGAAATCTCAAGAGGTCTTTGCACTTCCACGCCTTCAGTGGGAGCAATGAATGAAAAGGCCTCCGGCTCTCAGTCTAGCTAGAGCCAGCCTTAACGTTTGCAGGGCTGTCTCTCTGGACTGGTCGGGAAGCCCAGGATTTATCCAGCGGTGAGAGAAAGCAAGCTGCAGAATCACGTGTGTGGTCTGGGGCCACTTCCGCAAAAGCACAACAAAATCCGCCACGTGAAAGCGTGTCTGGGCTGCGGAGCCAGGAGAGGGGTGTGGGAGGGACCCCCTCTGCACAGACTGCCAACAACGGGAATGGGGGTGGGGTGGGGAACGGGGTGGCACCGGAGGCTGGGGAGATGAGAAACTGTGTGTGCTCTTATCAGCGGTTTATATTTACCATTTCCTTTGTTAAAACAAGTATGTGTTTCTTCTGAAATTTGAAAACCCTGAGCACCAAAGGTCTAAAAACATCTCAAGACTGAAAAGCCTCAACCTGAACGCTTCTAAGGAATCTCAGTGAACCCAGTGCTTCTAAGACTGCAAGTGGTAGACCCTCACTGCTCTGACAGCCACACATCCATCCCTAATTGCCCAGATGTTCCCCAGAGGCTCCTGCTCAGGGCTCTGGTCCCCCAGTTCTAACTCCACCCCTGGCCCCAGGGAGGGGCGTGGCCATGGCTGGCCAATCAGAGCACTGCATGTCCCTGGCTCTCCAGGACTGGGGCTGGCCCCTAGCAGGGAGATGACTGGAAACAGAAAACCCAAAACCCTTTGCTGAAGAGTTACTGTGGAAGCTCCTGTCCTATGAACCAATTCGTTCCCTGTTGGCGGAGATTGTCTGAGACTTGTCTGAGTTGGGATTGGGTCTCTGTGAGCAAAGGTCTGATGGCTGAATGACCAGGAATGTTGATATAGGTGGTTAAACAAGGCCGTATTAAAATTAAATAATATAAGTTTATAATTAAATGAATTATATTAAAACCAAAGGTAGTAAATACCCAGAACGTATCACCCCCTGGCTTAATTCACTACACTTTACTTTCTATGCCCTTGGGGTGATTTACCTCCACTGTTTCTCTACAGTGGAAATGCCCTATGATGGTGTATGCCTGGGGGGTCTCTTCCCAACTCCACACCCACGGAGTCATGCTGGTAGCTTGGAACATGTCATGGAGGGAGTACTTACACCATGGGATCTGGCAAATGCCACCAATAGGCTTCTCCCACCCAAAGCCCTTGTTAAACGCTTACCAGCAGAAAGGAGGCCAGGTAACACATGCAGGGATTCGTCTGTTCTTCAGGAACCCCAAGTAATAGGAAGGAGAGTGTGTAAGCATCTTCAGGGCGAGAACCCACACTTTATCTCATGTGGTTTTTCCCAGCACCTAGCTGAGACATTCAATTTCTGCGTGTTGATTGACTTACGGAAATGAGGATCCAAGAAGTCAAGGGCTTTGCCCAAGGTCACCTGGGGTGGGGTAAGGACCTGAGCATAGTTACTCCAGATCCTGAGCCCCACCTTGGGATCAGTTCTTTCTTTGTGCACTGCCCTCTGACACCTTGCTGACTGAAAGGCCCTGTGGGATGCTGGGCCAAAATGCTCTGTGGTCAGCAATGAAGGAGAATCTGCTCCTCCCAGTGGCCCTGATGTTCAAGGCCTCTGTTTTGAGCACTCATTCCTTGACAGCTTGCAACTTTGCAAGGTGATTTTAGCAAGTGCATGGGCACAGCATTTAATAACACGGAGTCCCAAGTTGAGGGGGGCATGGCTTTTCCAAAATACATGCAGCAGAAACCAAAAGGACAAATAGACAAATCCACAATTATAGTTGAAGACCTCAGCATTGTCCTCTCTAAGCTGTTGAAAGAATAAAAAGACAGAAAATCAGTAGGGATATAAAAGCCCTGGACAATCCTATCAACTTGACCTAAGTGGCATTTTAGAACATTCCACCCAACAGCAGAATACACATTTTTCTCAAGTGCACATTGAACATTCACCAAAGTAGACCTTCCTCTGGACAATAAAACAAATCCTAACAGACTGAAGAGAAATGACATCAGACAAAGTGTTCTCTGATCATAATGTAATAAATTTGGAAATCACTAACAGAAAGGTATCTGAAAATTCCCAAAGATTTGAAAGTTAAACATACTTCTAAATAACCTATGGATCCAAGTGGTAATCTCAAGGGAAAGTAGAAAATATTTTGAACTGACTAAAAATAAAAACACAACATATCAAGGTTTATATAATGCAAATAAAGCAGTACCGAGAGGGAATTTTATAACATCGAGTGCTTACGTTAGAAAATAAAAAACGGTTTCAAATGAATTCCCCAAGCTTCTACTTTAAGAAACCAGGAAAAGAGTGGCAAATGTAATCAGAAGGAGCGAAGTGATAAAGACAAGAACAGAAATCAATGGACTTAAAATTAGGAAAACGAGAAAGAAAATTAATGAAACAAAAAAGCTGGCTCTTTGGAAAGATGAACAAAATTGATAAACCTCCAGCTAGACTGACCATGGCAGAAAAGGAGAAGACAGAATTAACAGTGTTAGGAAGGAAGGAATTGCTATAGACTCTCCAGACATAACAAAGATAATAAAGGAACATCACAAACAACTTTATTCCCTAGAATTTGCAGCTGAGATGAAATGAGCAGTTGCCTGAAAGACATGAACTACCAAAGCTGGCTCAGGCAAGAAGACTCAGCCATAAAAAAGGATGACATCTTTCCATTTGCGACAGCATGGATGGATCTAGGGAGTGTAATGCTAAGCGAAATAAGTCAGAGAAAGATAAATACCATGTGATTTTACTCATATGTGGGATTTAAGAAACAAAACAAATGAACAAAGCAAAAAAGAGACAAACCAAAACACCAGACTCTTAAATAATTACAGAGAACAAACTGGTGATTACCAGAGGGGAGGTGGGTGGGGGGATGGGTAGGGAAAAAGAAAGAAAAGAAAGAATAGATAACCGGAATAATCCCGTAGTTATCAAAGAAATGAAATTCACAGTTACAACTTTCTAATAAAGAAAACTCCAGGTCAGGTGCCTTCACTGGTAAATACTACCAATCAAGGAGGAAATACTCTTAATTCTACACAAACTCTTCTAGAAAACAGGAAAGGAGGAAACACTTCCTAATTCATTTTATGAGGCTAGCATTATCTTAATGCCAAAGATATTACAAGAAAACTATAGACGAATATTGCTTGTGAACATGAATGAAGAAAATGCTCAACAAAATATTACCAAATCAACTTTGGCAAAATATAAAAAGGATAATAGATCATGACCAAGTGAGGTTTATCCTGAAATGCAGGGCAGGTTCAACATCAGAAAATCAGCCAATGTAATCCGTCATATCAGCAGATATAGAAAAAGCATATAATCATCTTAATTGATGCAGAAAAAGCACTTGACAAAATTCAACACTCTCTCATGATGAATTCTCAGCAAACTGGTAACGGAAAGAAATAAAGGCTTTTACCAAAAACTTATAGCTAACATCATGCTTAATGGCAAGACACTCAATGTAATTCCCCTAAATTGGGAGCGAGGCAAAGATACCTATTCTCACCACTCCTATTCAGCATCATACCAGAGGTCCCAGACAGTGTAATATGGCAGGAAAATAAAAACAGAGACAGATTAGAGAGGGAGAAATAAAATTGTCTCTATTTGCAGATGGCATGATTATCTACACACAAAACATAAGGGAATCTACAAACTACCAGAACTGATCATAAGTGAGTTTAGCAAGGTTGCAGGATACAAGGTCAATATACAAAACTCAACTGCATGTTTCTGTACTAGCAATGAACGATAAGAAACCAAAATTTCAGAAGCAGTACAATTTACAATAGTACCAAAAATCAAAACAAACCAAAAAACCATGAAAAACTTTGGTATAAATCCAACATCTGTGCAAGATCTATATGCTGAAAACTACAAACAATGATGAAAGATATCAAAGACTTAACTAAATGGAGAGATATACTGTGTTCATTGACTGAAAGCCTACATTGTTAAAATGCTAAATTCTTTCCAAAAGGACCTATAAATGTATATCCCTGCAAAGTCTCAGTAACATTTTCCTGTACAAATCAACAAGCGTATTTGACAGTTTATAGGGAAAGGCAAAAGATCTCAGATAACCAAAACAATTTAGGAGAAGAAGAACAGTGTTGGAGGACTCACATTTTCTGTTTCAATGCTTACTCTAAAGTTATAGTAATCAAGGCAGCCTGGTACTGATGAAAGGCTGGATCAGTGGAACAGAATGGAGTCCAGAAATAGATCCCCACATGTGTGACCAATTTGTTTTCGGCACAGCTGCAAGGGGAATTCAGTGGACAAAGGATAGTTCTTTCAATCAGGGGCACCGGAACAATTGGTCATCCACAGTGAAAAAATGAACCTCGATCCACACCTTTCAAATTTGACTCAACATGGATCACAGACTTAATTGCAAAGCATAAAATTATAAGACTTCTAGAAATAGACCTAGGAAAATATCCTGTGACCTTGAGTTATGCAGAGATCATCCATGCCACTAACAGAATGATTCATCAAAGATAGGATAAATTAGATTTCATGAAAACTTGTAAAAAATCTGCTCTTTTGAAAACACTGTTAAGAGAACGAAAAGGCAAGCCACGGACCATGCGAAAATACCTGCAAAACTTATCAAGATCAAGAGTCCCTAAATAACTCTCCAACAACCCAATTTAAAAAAAGAGTTAAAAGATCTGACCATTTTAGCAAAGTAGATATGCAGATGACAAAGAAGCCCATGGGAGGATTTTCAAAATCACTAGTTACTAGTGAAATGCAAATCAAATTAAAACCGCCCCGAGATATCACCACATACCAACTAGGATGGTTAAAAACAAAACAGTGCAAACCCTGACAAAACCGAGTGATGGTGAGGCTGTGGAGAAACTGGAAGGCTCATCCCCGGCTGGTAGGAGGACGGAACGGTGCATCCACTTTGAGAAACAGTTTGGCAGGTTCTTGTGATGTTAGACATACATCTCCCTTAGGACTCTGAATTCTCACCTTGAGAGAAATGGAAATGCATGTTTGTGCACCACTGTTGATGGCTTTGTTCGTTATCTTCCCGAACTGCGAACAGCTCGCGCGTCCTTGAGCTGGTGTACGGATAAGCAAATGGCAGAGTATCGTACGATGGAATTTGACTCACAAATAACAAGAAAGGAGCAAGTGAGCCACACAAGAGCAGGGCTGACTCTCAGAGGCATTCTGTGCAATAAGAGAAGGCAGACCCAAATACTTAGTGTATCATTCTTTCTCTGTGACACGCTGGTTGTGACAACCGGGGACATAAAGAAATCAGTAGTTGCCGGGGGTGGGGAGTGGGGTATGGCTGGCTCCAGAGCCAGATGGGGTGACAGACCTGCTCTGAGTCTTGACCCTGGTGATGGTTACACGACCACGCATCTGTCAAAACTCATAGAACTGTATACAAAGGGGGAATTACTCTGTAGGTAAGTTATACCTCAAAAAAAAAAAAAAAGTAAGACAAAGAAAAAAAAAGGCATTTTTGGAAAATGGCACTAAAGGATTCTGGTATCCATTTCACTTAATTAAAAAGTATGATTAGTAAACTAATTTGCATTTGGACTCCATTTGAAGGCCCCACCTTCCCACGACAGATTTCTGGTGTTTCACGGAATTTTTTTTAAAACAACACATTTGAAAAGTATAAGCAAATATCTGTCTGTACACATCCAGCCCTCCACGCTGAGATCGTCCCACCTGTCGAAATAAGAGGGAGGAATAATTTCTTTTAAAGATTTTATTTATTTGAGAGAGAGAGAAAGAGAGAGCACAAGCCAGGGGAGGGAGCAGAGGGAGAAGCAGACTCCCTGATGAGCAGGGAGCCCGATGCAGGGCTCGATCCCAGGACCCCGAGATCATGACCTGAGCTGAAGGCAGACGCTTAACCGACTGAGCCACCCAGGTGTCCCCTCAAAGGTAGGAATAGTTTTTAAGAAGACCCAGCTGTTCTTATTCGGAAATGGGTCTGGATGACTCAAAGTGGAACATTGCCCCCGACACAGGACAAAACAGCTTGCCAGGTCAGACAAATGCATTTTCCAGCGGTCAGTCCGTCTTGTGCGTGCTCTGCGTGATACATGTCCTGTCAGCCGGGAGGAGTCACTCCTGTGTCCCTCCCCTTCCCACGGGCTATGCTCTGTCACCGTAAAAAGGCTGTCACATTCGCTCCCCGGTCACCTGAGTGTGTGATCTCAGTGCTAAAGCGCGGAGGAGGTCTGGCAAATTCCGCAACATGGGTCACGTGTCACTCCCAGAGCTCTGCCTTCTTCCATTCCTTCTGGAACAAAAACCAGTTGGCAGGTCATCAGAGAGATGCTGAGTCGCTCTCTTTGGGTAGAACCACCTAGAATGAGATGTTTAGGGCCTGGCGACTGAATACACCTTCGGTTTTCCCAACATTTGTGAAAACAGGGAAGAGATCAGCTTGGGGAATAGGTGCCCTCTGCCCCTCTCCCATACTCCCAGGGCTGGCTTTGCACCAAACCTGGCCATGGAAAATGCTGATGCTCGTGTGCCACTCCCCCAAGAGTATCATCCTGTGGGCCTGCAGGGGTCCGGTCTGGGGGTCTGTATTTTTCACAAGCTCCCTAGATCATCCCAACACCTGGAGATTCCTGAACCATGGTTGTTGAGGGCCTTGGGGTCACTGGAAATTCCCCCAAGGTTGATGGGATCAGATGACTGTCAAGTATGTTGTATGGCCAGACACATGCGGAGCCATGATTCAGGAGGAGCCCTGCTCGCCAAGGCAGATGGAGTGACCAGGTGACCGGCACAGTGACAAGCACATATCCAAATGCCAGGGGACGCTGCTCTGAGCAGGACCCAGGCACTCGGTACAGGCAGCCGCCAGAGCAGGAAGCACCCCCAGAGAACTGGGGTGTCCCTGGAAGACCATGTGGGCGTGCCACCCCCCCTCCTGCTGCAGGCGGGGACAGGGGCTCCAGCAGCGTCCTCCCCGACCTGCCGACTCCACCCCATTCTCCCAGCTCCTCTGCAAACGGCAAACGCACTAGGCTGCAACCTGGCGGCTCGTGCATAACAGGGCTCTTCTCAGTTTCCTAAAAAATTACTTGCCTTGAGATTTGGCTCTTCTGAGGGATTGGATGTTCAGTAGTCAGATGGAACATGGATCATTCGTATGGGATTGTGTATCCGCATTTTTGGGGTCATGTTCTAAATTCCAGGCTGACAAAGTCAAAAAAAGATCGAGGTCAGCCATTGTGACCCCTTTCTAGGGGAAGTCATGGGGGGCTGACCCTGTGGTCTCCAGGGTTCGTCCTGGGGATAAGTGTTCCAGGGGTCTCACTGCTAAGTGGGACACATCCATCCGTGAAGTCTAATTTTCTCCACCTCCTCCCAAAGGGTCCTACTTTCAAATACTAGCTCTTTAAAGTTAGAACTAGCATCAGAACTCTGGGCCGGTTTAATGACGCTCCATGGCTGGAACACAGCAAAGGTGTTTATTCCTGGATTTCCTTTAAAATCAATTTTTGAACTCCTAGGGGCAGCTGTATTTAAATCCTTCTATACCAGCAGCAAACCCGGGCATGCCTCTGTAATGAAACTTTTTTTTTTCCTGCTCAAGACAAATTATTTAACTGACAACATGGCTGTTTTTATTGAATAGAAAAATCCTAGAATCTCTTTAAAAATTATTTTGTCCGTATTCCCATATAATTTCAATGCTGCATGCACCTTACTCTCATTTTTTTTAGGGGGAAGAGAAGTTCTCAGGCTTTGAAATACTCGCTGAGCTTCTCCCCACAAACAAGTGCGTGTTTCCAGTTTCCAGGTGGCCATTAAGGAACAGGGCTGCCTTGGGAAAACACAGCCTTTTCTACCAATATAGTGACTGATGCTGATTGACTTAAAGTAATTCATTGTCTCGCATGATCTTTTCTGTTATCATTTGACCGATTCTGATAGTTCAGGCCTCAGGATGTAATTACAGTAACTATCAGGATGAGTCTTTTAATCAGCGACCTTTGGACTCATATACAAACTGTCATATTTCATTAGCAGGAAGTGACGGCAACATGCTGTTTCAGCTCCTTGCTTGCTCCTACGGGGAATATTGCACCACGAGAGCTATTTGCAGCCTTCCTATATGGTCTCCTGTGGCTGGCTTCCAGCCATGGTGGCTCAGTTAAGAGGGTTTGTTTTGTTTTGTTTTGTTTTCCCGAATTTTTGGTCCCCGTGAGCACAGTTGAGTGTCCCGTGCAGGGCTCTCTGCAAATGCACAGAAGAATCAGCATGTGCGTCTTTGGAAATCCTAAACTGTGCATGCTTATAATACAAGGATTTATTGAAACAAAGCTCCTAATCATAGCCATGCCTTGGAAATTATACAGAAGTTACTAAAGTAGCATCATAAACTAGGCTGCCACTTAAAATCCTTGTTTTGTCTGATACACTCAATTAAAAATCAACTGCCATAAGGAGATGGGGTCATGTGGAAACTTTTAGTTGATCATTTGAGGCTTTGACTGGACGTGTTTAATAGCGCTGCCCATTAACGCTGGATTGTCATAGAGACCACGTTCACGGGGGCTGTTCGGTAAGCTTCTCAATAGTTATCAAAAGGAGCTAACATTTCTAAAGGAAACATCTGGAAAAGGAGAGTTTCTTGCCATTTTCAAAAGGTGGGCACTTTGTAATATGAACTGCTCCCCGCTCCCCAAGCCTTTCACTGACTGACCTCGAACAATAAACAGCATCCGTCAGGCCTTTATACAGTAACGCTGTTGTCAAACAATGTTGTAATCTAAACACCCTTCCCCCAAAACAGAGACGTTAAATTGTGCAAGAGGTGTACATTCCAGAACGGTTTCCTGCTGGATCTCAAAACCGTTGTAAAGCGTTCTAAAATGCAGAGCCGAGCAAAGAGTCCTCCCGCACGGGTTTTGCAAAGGCCCCTTTCTTAGCCACCTCGAGGGCAAGAAATCCTCCTGCTCCTCTTGAAGACAGACCTGCTTTTGGTTCATCTTTCTGTACCGTACAAAATCGATCCAACTAACCGCCGAGACTTTGTTATAATGGAAAAGAAAGAAATGCCTGCCCTCTTGTGGGTACGATTGTTCTTGCTCCTGTCACGGAAATCCAATGCACTCATCGTGCACTTGAGGACCAAATGATCTTCTCCTTTTGCCCGGGTGTCGGTCTGGGGGGAGTCTGGGCACATAGCTGAATCAAAGCTGAGCAGGCGCGTTTAGCCCTATGGGATACCTCATCCAGGCAAAACACTGCAAATGACCTGTAAGGTCTTGTTGAAGTGTTTGCGATGGTGTTCAGATACAAACTGGGCTTGCTTTTTTGACCATGTTTCTTTTTAAGTTAAAAAAATTTAATTGTAATAACATACACAGTGAAAAATGTACTCTTTTAACCACTTCCATGTATGCAGTCCAGTAGTGTTGAGTGCCTAACATCGTTTTGCGAGTGGTTCCAGAGCTCTGTCTTGCAAAACCGCAGCTCTATCCCCATTAAACACGGACTCCCATTCCCTCCCACCAGGCCCCCGGTAACCACCATGCTACTTTCTGTCGCTATGAACTGGATGATTCTAACTACTACATGGAAGTGGAAATATATGGTATTTGCCCTTTGGGTCTGGCTTACCTCACTGAGCATCATGTCCTTAAGGTTCATCCCTGTTGTAGCCTGGGCCAGAGTTTCCTTCAAGGCTGAATTATGTTCTACCGTATGGATAGTGCACATTTTATTCATCTATTCATCCACCGATGGACATTTGGGTTGCTTCCACCTTTTGGCTATTGTGAATAACACTGCTGCTCCCCTGGGTGTACGAGTCTCCCTCTGAGAACCTGCTTTCAGTTCTTATGGGTATATAACCGGATTGCTGGATCATACGGTAATTCGATTCTTAATTTTTTGATGGACCCCACTGTTCTCCACAGTGGCCGCACCATTTTCCAGTCCTATCCACAGTGCACAAGGCTCCAATTTCTCCACATCCTTACCAGGCAAAGGGGACATTTTTAGAACCATCATTCACAGAAAGCAAAGATAGCAATTTAAGCCATTTCATTTTATTGAGTTATGCAGAACAGCTTTAAACAACAAATAAGAAGGTGTTACAAAAAGTCAAAGTGTCACAATAGCATACAATAGGGAATTTAAGCCTCATCATGTGAACTCAATTAATTTGCTCTGATGAAAAGAATATAATGCCCTTCCAGCTGGAGAGTGCCCCTACGTGTTCACTTTATACAGGGCTTTTGGGCTTTGAAGATCAGCAGATCAGCATTTTAAGAATTTGAGTTTAGTTAACCGGGTGTATGTGGCGGGGGGGGGGGGGGGGGGAGTCCTTACACAATGCACCTGTGTAGCAAATCATCGTGATGCACGCTTTTAATATCTCACAACTTCATTTGCCAATTATATCTCAGTAAAGGCGAAAAAACGGAATTTGGGACCTATGGATGATTTTAAACTAGGGGGAGAAAAGTTCAGAGCAAACACAGCTGCCAAGCTAAGAAGAAAAGTATGAAAAATATATCATTTTATATAAAGATGGGTACTAGTTAATTTTAAGTACTAAAGGGGCATTTCACATGTTGCTCGAAGCTGAGAAAAGTCTCTTCAACTGGCAAAGGAGAAATACTCACCAATTACAGGGCATGACATGCGAAGTACAATTTCTTCACAAATAACACATTTCATTATCAGTACACATTTCATTACGTTTCTCCTCACTCTGCCACTTATTTTTTTTTTAAAGATTTTATTTATTTATTTGAGACAGAGAGAATGAGAGACAGAGAGCATGAGAGGGAGGAGGGTCAGAGGGAGAAGCAGACCCCCCCCACTGAGCAGGGAGCCCGATGCGGGACTCGATCCCAGGACTCCAGGATCATGACCTGAGCCGAAGGCAGTCGCTTAACCAACTGAGCCACCCAGGCGCCCTAAAAAAGTATCAACAAAGTAGTTTTCGCAAAACAAAAGGGTGATGAACTGTATCCTAGTAGGTGACAATGGACTGTCACCAGGGAAATTTCATACCTGCCAGAAAACATAATTTAGGAAGAATACAAACTCTAAAAGTGAACCTTGCTCGTAGACCAGAGTAAAATAATTATGCATGACCATCTAGTCTAATCTAGAGGTTTCCATCTTCTACTCAGCTTTTTTTCCCCACAATATCAAGATCTTTTTTGTTGAATTTAGAACTAATTAAAAGTATTATGGTAGCTTTCAATTTTATGGAAAATTCATTTGTATTAAAAAAGGATATATAAAATTAGGTTTTCAGGTTTAAAAAATCATATTAGAAATATAAAGGGTGTATACAATTTAACATAAAGGATCCCAGCTTTGGCTGTTGGCTGAAGCATTAAGTAGTCTGTACTTACAGCTGAGATAACTGGTGTCCCCTCCCCAATCACTGCCCATTCATTGCAGGCCACCCTGCCAATATCAGGTGAATGAATTCATAGGTTTGAGGTTTTATCCTCCCAATTCAAGATCTTGGCCTTTTATAAAATACTTGCCATGCTTTTTGAACCATCCAGTGGAAAAAAAAAAAAAGGCAAACAATTCCTAGCACTAACCCCAAACTTTGGAAAAATCGAGACCCTCCACTGTCAATGAACTTAGTTGTTTCAAAGAAGACGCTACAAACTTCTAAGTTGAAGAGTTAACCGCTGCGAACAGGAACTCTGAATCTCTGTCGCTCAGCCATCACGGGTCACTTCTTCAGCCGCGACGCCTCTGTAGGGGACAGGAACCACCTCTCCCTGGCACTGCTCCAGTCTCACGGCGGGAACCTCCTTAGCGGCAGCTTCTTGGGGAAAAGACACAGGATTTGGGCAAATTTAAAATAAAGTCAAGAAAACAGTGCACGTACCTTTTGGAAACAATCCCTTGATGTTTTAACATAGCAAACATTCTAGAAAATGATTTTTTTCCATTTATAAGACACTCGTGTAAGTATTTCCGATGGCACCTATGTGCCTCAGGGGGTTCTGAACCTTGGTCCCCTAAGCTTTTAGGGCTGGATGATTCTCCGCTGGGGGGCTGTCCCGTGCGTTGTGCAGTATTTGCAGCATCCCCTGGTCTCTAGCCACCGGAGGCCAGAAGAATGCCACTCCTCACTTGTGACACCAAACATATCTCCAGGCACTGCCATATGTTTGCTGGGAAGCAGGCCCGCCGCTGGCCGAGAACCCATGCTCTACACCGAACGCAGGCCCTGCACAACTCGACAGAGGCTGAGCCACTCGCCTGTCTTGTTTTGGAGCTCAGGGAATGACGTCCCCAGAATGACAAAACCAGCTGCTCACAGGGCATTTGTCCCTATTGCCAGGGAGCCCATGCAGAGTCGGTTTGGGGTCATGCATTGCGCTGGGCACCCACTCACTGTGAGCCACGCCCGGATCCATAACCATCCCTGCCCACCCTCCAGCGGATTCTCACCAGCACAACGTTGGGAGCTTAAAAACAGATCGCTGTAAATCCGATGATACTCATCCCTCTACCCATTTCCCAAATTACTCCCCAAGAACACCCACACAACTTCACTGCCTGCCCGTGAGAAGGGCAGACAAAGAGCCCACACTCACCAGAGCTTCACCTTCTGTGGGTTCAAGGTTGTTTGAAGACAGGTTTGCTTGTGGTTTCTGGAAGCATTTTGGGGGGAGTGCGGGGAGAGCACTAAGACCCGGGTCATGCGTATGCAAAGGAACTATGATTTGTAGAGACCTAGCCCGAAACGCTGGGTGACCTAGAGCTGACCCACCGTCACAGCAAAGTAGAAGCCAGACCACTATCCGGATAAAACAGGTTAAAAACCCCTGAAATGCAAATTAAGTATTTTTTGCTAGTATAAGCCGGGTTACTTGTTTCCATTCACACTTTGCTTAGGGTGCGACAGGTGACCATCCAAAATATGAGACAATTTTTAATACACCCGATCTTATCACTGTCTGTCTTTAAACCTACGAGGACTTTCCCATTCCTGCCCTTCTGGAAGGCAAGCATTCGGGGCAGGCAGCATTCCGCACGCCCTTCATGACCTGGTCCAAGTGATGTTCCGGTTTCAACACCAGCGTAAGGCCGAACAGGAGAGGGTGTCAATGCGGACCCACCTCTCATCCCTTTGATTTTGTTCTTTGCTTACTTCAGGGTCAGTGTCCAGGAGGCTCAGGGTCGACACAGGCAAGGTGCTGCCACCCAGTCGTGGAGGCCCATGGCCACCGTGGAAGCTGGTACACTTGAACTCTGCTCCACGGCAAACAGGTCACCAACCAAGGGCTAGACATTTTCAAAAACCCTCCGTCCCCAATCGTTCGGTCTTCTGACGAAGGCTACTCTTACTCAGATAGGAGTTGGCCAAAGGTTTTTAGAGGCTTGAATAGATAATTAAAAGAAAATACTGCATTTAGGTGTCAAGCCAAGAGGTGTCTAATTAGCCGAGAAGTCATACATTTATATGGACATTTTGGGGTCCGTCCCAGTTAGAGCGTGGATCCCCGTAGCCTGACCTCTGGATCTCTTTATGGTGGTCGAAAGATTTGAGGTGGATCTCACCTGTTTATCTTCTCCAGTAAAGGGCTGTGTTCATTATTTGCCTGTTTGGTTAAGTGGGAACGAATGAACCCTGCTAACGGCAGGCCTGGTGTGGACTCGAGGGCCGGGCCCGCCTTGGAGGGGAGCTCAGGGCAGGTGGGAGAGAATCAGATAAATGTGACGCCGAGCACCAGGTGGGGGTGTGCAAAGCAGGGGCATAGCCCTGGGGTGTAAGTGAGGTGGGGCTGACCCAGTTGGGGTTCAGAGCTGAGATCTCCGGGATCCGCAGGTGAGATCTTGGGGATCTGTGGGTGAGTCAGCAGGAATTCCTGGCAAAGGAAAGGGTGAGTCTGGCCTGGCTGGGATGGGGGCGCAGTATGGTTAGGTGCCCGAGAGGGTGGGAGGCGGCGAGCACACCCGAGGTCCCAGCCTTCAGAGCGCTGGGTGCACAGGGAAGGGGTTCCGGTGGTGGATAGCGGGGACAGGGGGGAGAGGCGCTGAGATGGGGTCCCGGACATCTTGGGGAGACAGGGTGGACCCGGTCCCACGCCTGTGGCCTTGAGAAGTGGGCGAGGGCGCTGCCAGTGGGTCATGGCTTCAAACACCAGCGCGGATCAGGAGAGAACGAGGCTGGGGGTGGGAGGGACGGCAGAGAGGTGGCGAGACGTCAGTTTTAAATGGACTGACTGGGAGACCGCTGAGAGGGGACGCTCGCCGGGCAGCGGAATAGTCGCTCCCAGCCTGTGGAGGCTGCACGGGGGCTGCACAGATCACCAGGGACCTGCCGCGGCAGCGGGTGAGGGTCGTGCATGCAGGTGTGGGGCGGGCGCAGGTGCGCAAGTGATACAAGTGTGGAGGGGGTGCCGCCGTGGACGCAAGGCGAGGTGAGAGCGGCTGTGGGGAGGAGGAGAGGAGGAGGGGAGGCGCTGGGGGAACGAGGGAAAACACCAGTAGGGTGGATGCATGTGGGGCAAGCAGGAGGGGACAGGGTCAAGAGGGTGACCAGTCAGTGGTGCCACGGCTGCCGAGGAGGGACAGGTCAGTGGGACGTGCTGACGGGGAGCCTCCAGGCACCTCAGTGGGGTGACGGGGCAGAAGGCAGATGCAGGGGCCCAGGCGGGGCAGGAGTGAGCCCGCCGGGAACATGATGGGAGTTTCTGGACCAGGGAGGGTGGGCGTCATGCGGGGGTTCGTTTTTTCTTATGACACCTAGGTGTGTTTAAGGCTGGCAGGCGGGAGCAGGCCGGGTGCGAGCCACAGGCCAGCAGGAGATGGAGGGGAAATGCGGAGGTAGGAACAGGGAGGCAGGTGCCAGGTGGAGTCACCACGGGGCCTCAGACCTCAGACGGGGGCGGGGTGGCGGCGGTGGGACTCCTCCGTAAAACCATGAAAAATGGTGTTTTACACTGTCAGTGTAAAGACCAGTCTGGTCCAGGCTGGCTCCGTCGTTTTTATATCCGTATTGTGATGTTCATTTCTCTTCTGAGTTTACCCCGCAAGCGCAGTGGACCGACCTGTGCCTGCAGACGGAGAGGCCGGGGGAGCTGGGGGAGGATGGCTGGAACACCAGTCTGAACTCCTGTCCGAACTCCAGCCCGGGGTGGGAAGATGTGGGCATGTGGAAGGAGGTCTGAACAGCTCGTAGTGCCCCGCTCAGAAGATCTCCAGGCCCACCACCCACTTCCCAAACAGGGGGACTGTTTAGTACAAGTATATCTCAAGTAGCAGGTGGGATATACTCACCCTAAACAAGTATTCGTTGTTTATCTGAAATTCAAAGTTAGCCGGGCATCCCCTATTTTATCTGGCAGCTCTGAAGCAAGGAAAAACCTGGCCGCTATCCAGAGGAACATTCACTAGTCAAGGATTGGGGCTGGGATCAAAATATAGGGGATTTAAGAATGAGGATGTCATGCAAACGTTTTCCGTTTGTTTACGCGATAAGGTCGTGTGGTTTCCAGCCATGCTTTTCAGCTCTAAGATTCTCATAGGACAGGAATGGACAGTGTAACAGAACATGTCCGGAAGAGTCAGGTCTGTCCCCTCATGGAGCAGAACCTTTCACAGGGCAGACCAGACACAGGCCCTTTTTACTCTAACCTGGGAACCCACGTCTGCCCCCCTGAGGCCAACGGTAAAGACTCTGATGCCCACAGTGGCCCCAAAAGAGAGAGGTCCCCATCCTAACCCCCCCAAACCTGTGACTGTAACCTTATGTGGAACAAGGATCTCTGAAGATATAATTAGGTTAAGGGTCTCAAGATGAGATCATCCTGGATTTTCCAGGTACTACGTCCAGGGACAAGTGTCCTTGGAAAGGAGAGGAGAGACAGACAGGGAGGAAGGCTGGAGTGATGTGTCCACAAGCCAAGAGACGCCGGGAGAGACCAGCAGCTGGAAGAGGCAGGCGGGCATCTCCCCAGAAACTTCACAGGGAGCACAAGCTCTTTTGACACCTTGAGTTAGGACCTCCGGGCCCCAGAGGTAAGAGAGGGTAAGCCTGCGTTGTTCTAAAGCCACTCAGTTTGTGGTCACTGCTGCAGCAGCCCCGGGACATTTACACGGCACCTACCAGGTACAGGAGACAGCCCTCCAGCTTCAAGAGGGGGCAGCCTTTCGCCTGGGCAGCCTGGCCCGCCAGGAGCCCGTGTGACGGGGGTGTGTGGATGCCACCGGGGCAGGGGGGGGCTCTGCAGCTCTGACAGGTGCAGAAGCCATCAAGCCCACTGCGCCAGGGACCCACCCGGGGCAAAACGAAGCTCAAAATCTGCCCAAGGTGGCAGGGGGCGGCCACAGAGCGGGGCCCGGGACACACCAGTGCATCCCCTGCATGGTAACACCCAGCACCCAGGACGTGATCCCAAGAAAATCACTCGCAGATTAGAACCCCGTTTGTTGAAAAAGAGTTACCGTCTTCCTGGGCTGCCTCTTTTGGGATGGCTGGCTTTCTCTTGGTTCTTCTCGCTTTCCCCAAGGCAGCCGGCTTTCCTGGCCCCGAGCCACACTTCGCCGAGTGTCTCTGCATGTTACTCTGTTGGAGAAATGACACGGGGCGCATGGAGAATCAGCAGCCCCGACGGAATGCCATTTAGAATCCCACGGGTAAAGACCCAGGCGCTGGAAAGTGGGGAAACGTGTGCCTGGTATATTCTTTCTTTCTTTCTTTTTTTAAAAGATATTTATCTATTTTAGATTGAGAGAGAGCGCGCACTCAAGTGGGGAGAGGTGCAGAGAGAGAGGAACAAGCAGACTCTGCGCTGAGCACAGAGACCACCACGGGACTCGATCCCATGACCCTGAGATCATGACCTGAGCCAAAATCAAGAGTGGGAAGCTTAACCGACTAAGCCACCCAGGCGCCCGATGCCTGGTATGTTCTTGTACAAAAAAGGTGGCTTTTTTAAAAAAGGGGACCCCTCTGTTGTGTTTAGGTCTAGCCAAAAGTGAGCTTATTTTAAATATATATATATTTTATTTACATATATATAAATTTATATATTTATTATTTTATTATATTTATTAAATATATAAATTTATAGTAAATCTATATATAAACTTAGTAAATTTATTATAAATTTATATATTTATATATAAGTATATAAATATTTATTTTTGAGTAAATATAAATAAATAAAATAAAATAAATATAAAAATATATATTTTTTATCATAGAAGTCAATGAGAAGACAATATCTATTCTTCTAGAATGCGTCTACTCTCCAAAGTGAGGCTTGATGTTGAACCAGAGATTCAATAGACTGTCAATTTTAAGAAAATCAATCATACACTGTATGAATTTCACTGCCCTGCCAACCTCTCTCCTGACCTACCATGCATGGAGTTAGGGAACGTATACACAACACTCAAAATTAAGAGGGAAGTCACAGATTTCCCGGTCAAGACGATTAACGATGCATTCCTACATAGGAACACTTAGGATGACTTAAGTTAGGAATCTTCCACTGTTTGGGAAGTTCATATGGAAAGTAAGATCCTGGTGACGTGTCAGTCAATTTGCTGATGATATAAAATCTCCCACCTAATTTCTACTTGGCTTCAGCATGGTGCTCCGCTGGACTGTCCTGGTTTTTATGGGTAGAAGGGGAAGGATTCATGTGTAAGTGGAGGGGGAATGTTACGGGTTACTGAAACTTCTTCCATTTTGGGTTGGCAAACGATGGTCCATGGGTCAAATCCAGTCGGCCAACTGTTTTTGAAAAACAAGTTTTCTGGGGGCGCCTGGGTGGCTCAGTTTGTTAAGTGCCTGCTTTTGGCTCGGGTCATGATCCCGGGGTCCTGGGATGGAGCCCCTTGTCCAGGCTCCCTGCTCGGTGGGGAGCCTGCTTCTCCTTCTCCCTCTACCACTCTCCCTGCTTGTGTTCTCTCACTCACTCTCACGCTCTCAAATAAATAAATAAATAATATATATATAAAGTTTTCTGGAACACTGCCATGTCTATTTGTTTATGAATTGTCCATCTATGGATGCTTTTGTGTTACAACAGTAGTTGGGCCAGAAACTGGTCTGCAAAGCTGAAAATATTACTATCCGGCCCTATACAGAAGAAAGTTTGCCGATCCCTGATGTATATGATGATCATGCACAAACGGAGCCTTTTGGGGCCAAGGATTCTTTTGAGGATATGATGATCGCAATGGCCTCTTCCCCAGCAAAGCATACTCGTGCACACATACAATCTCCCTCCAAATTCATGAAGCTCATGGCTAACGACTCTGGACATCGGCTTTGGATTAATAAACAACCAAAAACACAACCAGCCTTTAAAAAGTAAGTGCGCTAAGATTTTAAGTAAACCAATATGACATTGGTTTACAATATGACAGGGGGCAGAGCGGTATGACAGACATATGCATCAGAGGACTGTTTCTCAAGAGAGGAAGGACCCAGCATTTGGAATCCAGAACAGGGGTCCTCACTGGGGAGGAAAGGTGCTCACAGCCCTATGACATTCTGGTGTGGAAACCACCACATGTTAAAGAATGAGAGTTTGTGAACGATGTACTTTCTAAAAATTAAATTGGATTCAAGTACCCAGATATGCACATATTTCTTTATCTTTAAAGAGTTCATATTTTAGGGCAGTTTTAGGTTGAGAGCATAATTGAGAGGGAGACAGAATTTCCCTTACGCCCCTTGCCCCCGCACACGCACAGCCTCCCCCCATTATCCGAATCCTCACCAGAACGGGGGATGCTTCTGTTACAATCAATGAACCTACATGGACACATCACAATCACCCAAAGCCCGTGGTTTACACTGAGGTTCACTCTTGGTGGTGTTTGTTCTGTGGGTGTGGACAAATGTATAATGACCATATCCACCATTCTATTATCACACGGACTAGTTTCGCTGCCCTAAAACTCCTCCGTGCTGCACCCGTTCATCCCTCCTCCCCAACCCCTGGAAACCACCCATCTTGTTACTGTGTCCATAGTTCTGCCTTTTCCAGAATGCCCCATGGTTGGAATTGTACAGTGTGTACCCTTTTCAGATTGGCTTCTTTCACTTAGTAATATGCATTTAGGGTTCTTTCATGTCTTCACGGCTTGATGGCTCATTTCTTTGTAGTCCTGAACACTACTCCCTTATCTCGATGGACCTGTTTATCCATCACCTACTGAAGGACGTCTTGGTTGCTTCCAAGTTTTGGCGATTATGAATAAAGCGGCTATAAACATCCGGGTGCAAGTTTTTGTGTGGACGTAAGTTTTCTACTCCTTTGGGTGAACAGGAGTGTGAGTGCTGGATTGTATGGTAAGAGTATGTTTAGTTTTATAAGAAACCACCAAACTGTCTTCCAATGTGGCTGCACCATTTTGCATGCTGCCCAGCAACGCCCAAGCGCTCGGTCTGCTCCACTTCCTGGCCAGTGTCTGGTATTCTCAGCGTTCTGGATTTTGGCCATTTTTGTTAGGTGTGTGGTGGTGTCTTGATTTATTTGCATTTCCCTGATGACGTACGACGTGGAGCATCTCTTCCTGTGTTTACTTGCCACCCGTATGTGTTCTTTGGTGAGGGGTCTGTAAAAATCCTTGGCCCATTTTTTAAATCAGGTTATCTGTTTTCTTAGGGTTGTGTTTTAAGAGTTCTTTGTGTATTTTGGATGACCGTCCTCTATCCAATGTGACTTCTGCATATCTTTTCCCCCTGTCTGTAGCTTGTCTTCTCGAGTCAGAGGTCGTGCATTTTAGTGAAGGCCAGCTTACAGATGATTTCTGTCATGGATGGCACCTTTAGTGTTGTCCCTGAAAAGTCCCTGCCAAACCCTAACAAGATTTTCTCTTGTTATCTTCATGGGTTTTATAGTTTTGCATTTTACCTTTAGGTCTGTGATCCATTTTGAATCAATTTTAGTGTAGGGTGTCAGGTCTCTTTCTAGATTTTTCATTTTCGCTGAGCACGGAATCCCACGACCCTGAGATCATGACCTGAGCCAAAATCAAGAGCCAGCCACTCAACCGACTGAGCCACCCAGGCGCCCCTAATGTGCAGAGACTCTGATAGGAATTGCACTGAACCTATAGATCAAGTTGTAAAGGACTGACATCTTGACATTGTTTTCTTATCCATAAACATAGACTAATTTTCTCCATTTATACAGTTTCTCTTAGATTTCATTCATCAGAGCATTTTTCGTTTCCATTGTAGCAATTCTTTGTGGTTCTTTCTTAGGATTTCCATCCCTCTGCTCGTGTTGCTTACCTGGTCTTACATGCCGTCTACTTTATCCACTAGCGCCCTTAGTGTGGGAATCAGGGCTGTTTTAAATTCCTGATGATTCCAACATCCCTGCCATGCCTGCTTTTGCTGTTCTGTCTCTCCAAACTGTGATTTTACCTTTTGGGATGACTTATTAAGTTTTCCTCATAGCTGGACTTGACGCCCCGGGGAAAAGGAGCTGCTGGAAACAGGGCTTTGGGAATGCGGAGGGGAGGTGTGGGGAGGGGGCGTGTTCTGTAGCCTGCGACCGGGTCTCACTGTGTCCGTGAGTCGTGCCTCTGGACTGTGAACCTCACAAGTGTTTCTCGGTTTTATTTTCCACCTCAGGTGGGACCGGAGGGCTGCTGTGGGCTGGAGTCGGGTGTCTCCCTTCCACCGGGTCACTTAGTTCTGATGATAGCCCAGTGGGTTAGGCTCTGGTGAACTAGTTTCCCCAGAGGGAGACCTTGTTTGTTAAGGAGAACAGAAGGTTCTGGGGTATTTCAGATCGCTTCCTCCCCTTTTCCCGGCTGGAGGGAAGCAGAAGCGGATTCTTTTTCTGACATTCACTGTGAGAACCTGGTCGGGCTCCTGGTGGTAAAACCCCCAGTACAGTGGGGGCCTCTGGGACTGGGACTGTAGTTTCTCTCGGACTTGTCCACCTGAGCCTCCAGCGAGTCTTCAATTACCATTCAGGTTTTCCTGCCCCGGCGCTGGTTCCCCGTGGAGGCTTCTGCCTGCAAGTCTCTGCTCTGGAACCCGTGACTCAGTGTTCACCTGTCCGTCTCCATTCTTCGGGGCGGTGGTTGGCCCTGTGTGCTCCCCTCTCCCTACAGATCCTAGAAGAGCTGATTTTTCAATCTATTCAGGTGTTTACTTGTTGTTAAGACAGAGTAGCAACTTCCAAGTGGAACCAGAAATGGGTTGTTTAATTTTTTTAACAGCGTTATTGAGATTTCATTCATATACCATAGAATTCTTCCATTTAAATTGTGTAATTCAGTGGCTTATTCCTAGTGTTGTAAAACCATCACCACCATCAATTTCAGAACTACATTTCAAAAAGAAACCCTACGCTCTTAGGAGTCACCCTCCGCCTTCCTCTCCCCCAGCCCCTGGCAACCACTAAGCTACCTTCCATCTCTGTGAATATTCTGGACATTTCCTAGAAAGGGAATCATAGAATATATGGCTTCTTTTAAGGTTCACCACGTTGTCACATGTACACATTCCTTTTAATGGCTGTGTAATATTCCACTGCATGGATATACAATGTTTTATCTGTTCATCGGTTGATGTACATTCAGGTAGTTTCCACTTTTTGGAGCTGTTTATGAATGACGCTGCTATGAATATTCGTGTACAAGTTTCTGTGTGGTCCTTTTGAGTATATGCCTGGGAGTGGGACAGCTGGACTGTGCACTAACTTTACGTTTCACTTTTTGAGAAACAGCCAGACTATCTTCCAAGGTGGTGTCACCATTTTCAGATCCCACCGGCGCTGTGGGAGGGCTCTGATCTTCCCGCATCTTTTGTTATCGGTCTCCTTTGACTGTAGCCACCCTCATGGCTGGCCCTACATGTTCTCGCTATGATTCTGCTTTGCATTTCCTGAGCAACGAACGACGATAAGCATCTTTTCATGTGTTTATAGGCCATTTGTAGATCTTGTGTGAAGAAATGTCTATTTGGATCCTCTGCCCATTTTTCTTTGGGTATTTGTCTTTCTATCCTTATGCTGTAAGAGGTTTTATACGTAGGCACACCTCATTTTACCGTACTCTGCTTTACTGCACTTGTAGGCGCTGTATTTTTTATAAATGGAAGGTGTGTAGCAATCTGGCATCGAGCAAGTCTACTGATGCTGTTTCTAGAAAGCTCATACTGTATCTCTGCATCACACTTTTTTTCTTTTAAAGATTTTATTTATTTATTTGACAGAGAGAGACACAGTGAGAGCAGGATCACAAGCAGGGGGAGAGGGAGAAACAGGCTTCCCGCGGAGCAGGGAGCCCGATGCGGGGCTTGATCCCAGGACCCCGGGATCATGACCTGAGCCGAAGGCAGACGCTTAACGACTGAGCCACCCAGGCGCCCCTCTGCATCACACTTCTGTAATTCTCGCAATATTTCAAACTTTTTCATCATTATTGTATTTGTTACGGTGATCTGTGATCAGTGATGACAACTTGCCAAAAGCTCAAATGATGGCTAGCACTTTTTAGCTATGAAGTATTTTTAAATTATGGTATATACTTTTTTTTAAAAGACATAATGCTATTGCACGCTTAACAGACTATAGCATAGTGTAACTAACTTTTATATGCACTGGAAAACCAACACATTCCTCTGACTCACTTTATCGTGAGGTACTTTACTGTAGAGCTGAAGCCCACGCTATCCCCAAGGTATGCCTGTATTCTAGGTGCAAGTCCAAATACACTTTCTTGAATGCAAGAAAAGTTTTCAAAACTTCTGATTGTATGTTCTGAGGAATTCTATGAGGCAGACTCATTCTTTTCTCTGTTTTCTGGTTCTTCACACCAAAGGGCAGGCTCTTTACAATGTTGACAAGGTATGAACGCTGGGTTTGGAGTGTTGTCACTACTTGTATTTGAGAATTTGAACTTAGGAGTATTAACACTCCAGAATTACCCAGAAAACCACAAAGAGAAAAGATAAAGCTTTCTCCTCCTAAAGAGTCAACTTCAGATAATTCAAAACTTTTATAAAAGCTAGCCGGGAGCGCATACATTGTCTAAGGGTCTGGCTCATCATCTGTCGTGGTTTTGCAATGACCACAAATTCTTCCACACTTTTCCTTTCGAAAGGAACCCCATCCCCCACCTCTTGAATGTGGGCTGGACCTAGTGATTGGTTTTTAATGAGTAGAAATAATGGGCCACTTTTAAAACTAGCTGACAAAGGGCACAGTTGCTCTCTCCCCCTCTCCCCCTTGCTCTGGGTCATGAGGCCACTCGAGCAGCCCAATGAAGAGGTCCACGTGGTAAGGAACCGAGGCCTCCTGCCAAAAGCCATGGAAGGGCACCATCTTGGGAGTGGAGCCTCCAGCCCCGCCAGGCCTTGGGTGATGTGGCCCCCAGGGGACAATATCCTGACAGTAACCTCATGAGAGACGCCGAGCCAGACCCATCCATCCAAGCGCCTCCCAAATTCCTGCCCCACAGAGAATGTGCGGTAATAAACGTTTGTTGTTTTTTAAGCTACTAAGTTTTGAGGTGATTTGTTAGATAGCAATAGATAAATAATACACCGCCTAAAAAAAAATAACATGGAAGACTAAATGTCTTTCTTATCAGAGCACCAGCAACACTGCTCTAAGAACGTCTCTGAGATATTTTGAAAATTGTGTCCTCTCTGTGAAATAGCCTAAATCTAATTCACAGGAACAATGTTAACATGTTACACTTAAAGCAGGAGTCTTTGCAGATTCTGGGGAGTATGAGAATTCCCTAAAACGATTTGTAGGATTTTGTTTGCAGAATTGCCTTTTTTCACGGAAGGGGAGACCACACTTTCGTAAGATTTTCAAGAGCTCTGTGACTCCAAAAAACTAATAACCACTTCCCTAAGGCAGGACAGATAGTGCCTTCAGACCTGACAAGTTTCTATAATTGGGTTTAAACTCCCTGAGTGTGTCAGTGCCCGTGAAACAGAGGAACCTCTTCGAGGAGGACTTACTGTGACTCAAGTAAGCTTACCCAGCGGGAGAAGCCCTTGCCACACTTGGGGCATTCGTAAACGGCCGGGATGAAATTGGCATCATGGTACTTCTTGAGGTGCACATTTAGAAGTTGCTTCTGTCGGAAACATTTATCACACGAGAGGCAGGGGAACGGCTTCTCTCCGGTGTGGGTGCGTATGTGAACGGTCATATGACGTTCCTAGGAGGGATGGGGAGGAAGACAAGCAGCTGAGCTACCTATGGGGACTTTCTTAGTCCTTGACGTTATTTATTACATACCTTTCCTCCCTCCCCAACGATGAGCATATGATTAAGATAAGTGAGGGCACAGTCTGGCCATCTAGGAACCAAACTTGTCCACCCTGCTGTGAGGCCACCAGCAAGCTCTGGGCATGCAGTGGAACATTCCTTGCGGAGTGAAACGATAATCACCTGGCCCTCCAAGAGAGCTCAGGGATTTGCAGCCCGACTTCTATAACTATTTGCAATGACCTGAGTTTACAAAGGGCAGATAGAGCCTGGACACAAAAATCTAATGTCAGAGGGGAGCCTGGGTGGCTTGATCAGTTAACATCCGACTCTTGGTTTTGGCTCAGGTCATGATCTCAGGGTCGTGAGATCTGCTCTCAGTGGGGCGTCCGCTGGAGAGTCTCTCCTTCTGCCCCTCCCCCTGCTCATGCATTCGAGATCTCTTTTTCGAATAAATAAATAAATCTTAAAAAAATTTTTTAAAAAATCTAATGCCAGAGTTTCAAGTCAGTGGCTACTTGGGGCTGGAAGAATATTAAGCCTCTAAATATTTCCCCTCCTGCTTCCTGATAAATATTAGGACAAATCTTACTATCTATTTAAAAGCGTAACAGTGATAATAACTCTTCTTAGCAAAGAAATAACCAAAAATTTTAACTAAGATTTACATCAGTAAATAATCTCGAGAAGCAGGACACAAATATATATAAGGTCAAGCAAAAGTACCTGTTTTATTTAAAACACTAGGATCACGCAGAGGAGACACATGCCCACTTCTATGTTATTGTTCATAACTGAATGGACCGTGTTTCTCCAAGGCTCCCTCCTGTGGGTACCCTGTTCCCCACCCGCCTCTCCTCTCACCTTCATTTCCAGACAGCGTGGCCCTGGTGGGACCTTGACTCCCAGGGTGGGACTGAGTGATGCTGTCCTGGGAGGAGGGTGGGTGGAAGGGCATGTGGGGAAGAGGGTCCTTTTTGTATTCCATTCCATTTCAATCCACTGATCTATCTTATACTTTGAGTGAATCTTTTACCTACATGCACAATTTTGTAAAATAAGCGACTGATTGGTCATCTGGTAAATCTCAGTTTATTGAGCTATGGAGAGCTTCTAACTGTTGACACATTTCATGACACTGTATAAAGAAATGTTTTCTTAAAATCGCTCCAGTCTCGTTAAAAAAGTCTTCAAGTGTTAGCAAGCTGTCAAGCTCATGGTGGTGGAAATGCAAACTTCTAATTGTTTATTTCCTCGTGACAGCTGAAATCGTATCTTTGCCAACACATCTTCCTTGAAGTGACAGACTCCCTTTATTTACTTTCAAAAAGGCACAGAGTGTTGCCACATGTCTGAGATGGAAGCGGTGGAGTCTGTCACTCGTTCTCTCAAGTGAAAACAACAGCTCAGGAAAGAGTGGCTAGTTGAGCTGGCAACTCGGACAAGGCGCCGGGAGCTTCCGTCCCGATGGCCACTGGGTTTCGGGAGACGGCAGCGGTACCTCATCACTGCAAGTATTCGGGGTCAAGACTGAACGAAGCCGGTGACTGTCACCACCCCATCGAGAACAGTCTTAAGGAAAACTGCCTTTATCTTTGCAGCCAGCACAGGACCGTGAGGAACACAGTGGAGACCAGTCCTGCTTCGTCGCATCGCTGCTCAGCTTGGTTCTGACACACCTTCTGACGCACGCCACTTTGGTACCATCACCACCCAGGTCAACATAGCGAAAAGGGCAAATACTGTGTTGGCGTTAATTAATTAGTTAATCATCTTGATTTACGGCCCTGACTGGTTTCAAGGACGTGCAGGAGTCGTAAACCGTATCTTTTTTTTTAAAGATTTTATTTATCTTAGAGAGGAAAGAGAGAATGAGAAAGCACGCACAGGGAGGGAGGGGCAGAGGGAGAGAGAGAATCCTCAAGCAGACTCCTCACTGAGTGTGGAGACTGACTCGAAGCGCGATCCCACGACCCTACGACCCTGAGATCATGACCTGAGCTGAAGCCAAGAGCTGGATGCTTCACCGACTGCCTCACCCAGGCGCCCCTGTCAACCATACTTTGAAGAACTGTAGCTTTGACGTACTGGCCCCTGGCTGCTCTCTGGTTATTCTGAACACCATCTTCCAAGAAAGCATGACCTTGTTCAGTATTTTCAAAGTGACAGAGGACCCCCTTCCGACCCGCCGTTTTTGCACACCCCGCTGCCTTCCTCTGCCCCCCCAAATCGCCTGAAACCTGGTACCTGCTTGCAGGCATAACTACAGTGTTCACACTTGAACCTCTTCTCGTTCTTATGAGTCTTCTGGTGCTGAATGAGGGCGTAGCGTTCATGGAAGACAGCAGAACAACAGCGACACTTCATCTCTGCGGCCTTGTAAGTATGCAGGTTCCGCAGATGGACACCTAAAATAGCGACAGAACGGGGGGCGCTGAAACCGTATTACTTCTGTTAGCTGCTCTCCCAAGCTCTGTGTCGGGGCTTCTCCATCTCAGCACTACTAGCACCTGGAGCTGGTTTCTTCTTGGGGAAGCTGTCCTGGGCGCTGTAGGAAGTTTAGCAGCATCCCTGGCCTCCTCCCAGTACATACCAGTAGCATCCTTTCCTCCCCGGGTGTGACAACCAGAATGCCTCTAGATATTGCCAACTGCCTCCCAGGGAACGAAATCCTTCCCCGCTGGGTGCTACTGCTAAGAATGCACCGCATGCTGACAAGTCCGCTGAATACCCTTTTCACCACAGAGTGAGATGTCGTTTAGGCTGGGGCATATCGGACCCAACGTGTTCATTGAACAAAGCACCTCGAGAACCTCATCATGGTGCGGGCGGGTTTTTGGGATAATGTTAAGGTGGTTTCACATTAAAAACATATAACTTCTGTATCTTAACTTAAAAAAAAAGCCCAGATGTTCTGTTGGAAGTCAATGCCCTGGTTTTTTCCTCTGTCGTAGCTGACCTAGGACTCGCAGTGAGGTCTGATTGGACACGCTCTAGAATAATTTCTGCTGAACTGCGTCTAATGCGTGGTGGTTTGTGGTCCTTTGTGGAAAAGGCCAACCCCAACAGACACCTGGAGGAGGTACACCCTCGATGTGCTGACTCAGTCACTGAGGAGCCTGATCTCTCCAGTGGCGGCAGAAGACTTCACTGGTTCACAAAGCATCTTACCAGGTACGAGGAGTGGGCCGCCTACTGAAATGGGTGTGACCTACATCATTTCGTGTTTCCTTTCTGGGCAACAGGCTTGTGGTTCTTGTACCCTACAAAGTCCCACTGGGCTGTGTTTTGTGGCATGCCAGTAACTACCGTAACATTGACAGAATGTTCCAGATTTTAAAAAAAGAAAAAGTTAAGGCTTCATAAAACATCCTCACTCTTTCAGAAATGTTCTCAAAACCGTGTATCTCATCTCCGGAATTTCTCCGGGCAGATCGGTGACTTATATTTGTGCTAGCATGTTGAGTGTTACATGCTTTGGTAAGAGAAGTAAGATCACGGAAAATGGGAAGCCCAGGAGCCCCAAAACATAGGAGAGAGGCTCATTCACTCACGGTTGCTCCCACTCCTAAACACTGCCTGGTTTTCCCTGTGGGCAGGATAAAACCCAGACTCCTAAATCTGGCATTCAGAGTCGCTCATCGTGCATTCCATTTTTGCTCTGTGATGTTTCTTGCCATTGAGAGGGCATACCGTATCACAGCAAGGATTTCAGACCATAGGCTGGCCTCTTTTACTGAAGTGAGTTCCCTAAGGAGAGGGCCGTTTAAGTTCTTCCTTTTGTAACCTCAGCACCCTGAACTTTTTAGGATCACAGCAAGAGTCTAAGAAAGGTTTGCAGAGTATCACTGATGAGAACATTAAGAGAGTCAGAACCTACCTCCAGGCCACCTCCCGGCACCCTGGCACCTCCCAACTTAGGGGACCGTGGAGCAATTCATGCTGTCTCTCTAAGCCCCTCCATCATCTGTAAAAACAGGCCTGCTATGGAATGAAACAGTATCCGTGGAAGTGCTTTAGGAGCTTAAATACCCGTGACTGCTTAGCGGGTGTACCTGGAAATGAATGGGCGCTAGGCCAGGACTCCAAAAACAAGCCATGAACCCGCACTTCTGCAATCTCGCCACTAGATGGCACCACAGGACCTCTGAAAAAAACCCCTCTTGAGCTGGTCCTGCAGACCAAGGGCCTCCCTGTCATCAGGCCCAGCGCTCCACGGGTTTCCAGGCTGTGCCCCCTAAGAGCCAACCAGTACTGTCCTTAAAGGAAGTTCAGGAAGCCAGACACTCACGCAGGTCGCTCTTCCTCGCGATGACGGTGGCACAGTGCGGACACTGGTATTTGGGGACATTCTCGCTGTGCTTCTGTAGGATGTGTATTTTCATGGTGCCGCTCTGGGTGAAGCGTGCGTGACAAACGTGGCATTCGTACGGCTTCTCACCTGTGACACGGACGACGGAAGTGACCCTCTGCACGGGGGCTCCGCCCAGCAAGCCCGGATCCTCTCCAACGCTCCCTGGAGCTGAAAGCCTTTCTTTTATCCCCGAGGCCCCTCTCTCAACCCCTTCCTTGTGTATTTAGCCCCACGGTTGGAGCCCGATGCCCAAATCAAGCCCAGACAACGTTACATCAAGTACAGCTGTGGGGACGGCGGCCCAGACCGGCGGCCCTCCTACCATCTGGGGGCTACTCGTCTGCTGGCCACCCGGTTCCCACCCTGGTGTATAGAACGAGACACACACGTAAACATAGTCTTCATACAAAAAATATATATAAAGTAAGTGCTAGAAATACCGTACAATCCACTAATTCCACTTCTGGGCATTTATGCGAAGAAAACAAAAGTAGTGATTTGGAAAGATACGTGCCCCCCGTGTTTATTGCAACGTTACTGACTGCAGTTGAAATACGGAAGCAGACCGACTATCCACTGAGCGATGAAAGGATAAAAAAGAGATGGTGTATATATATGTTTATATATAAAATGGAATATTGCTCAGCCATCAGAGAAGCATGAGATCTTGCCATTTGTAATGAATGACATGGGTGGACCTAGAGGGAGTTACGCTAAGTGAAGAAGTCAGGCAGAGACCATAGGATTTCCCCTGTATGTGAGATCTATGTCACAAAACAGACAAAACAGACTCATAAATGCAGAGAACTTGGGATTGCCACAGGGGCGCGGGGTTGAGGGACGCGCCGAGAGATGAAGGGGATTAAGAGGTATGAACCTTCAGTTGCAAAATAAAGAAGCTACGCGGACGAACAGCTCGGCCTGGGGCACGTGGTCGGCGGTACTGTAATCACGTTGTACATGTGAGCTTGTGCGGTGGCAGAAGGGGACCACACTTACGATGACATCGGGTACAGTATGTGACGGGACAGTCTCTCTGTTGTACACCTGAATCTAGTGTATGTGTCAACCATAGATCCATTAAAAATAAGTAAAAAATTAAGTGCATTACAAAACCAGCACACTTTACATTCTGCCTTAAAATTGGAGGGTCAGTTACCAGGGGACTTAAATCCCCGACACACCCACAGAGGCAGACACGGGACGGCGGTCTGCTTCTCCCCACGGCCCCCCACCCCAAGGCTAAGCGCACATAACGGTGCGGATCAAAGTCCCCATGTCAGGAAGAATGAAGATGCTTGCTCTGACATCTGAGCTTCCCACGGGCCTCGAGGAACATTCTGTCCAGGATCCCTTGGAACAGGGACACCGCACCGAACCAGCGGGGCCTCCCGCGCGGGCCGGCGTTACCTGAGTGCGTCCTCATGTGCCGCTTCAGCTTGTAGGTGTCTTTGCTCGCGTAGCTGCACAGAAGGCACTGGAAGGGGCGCTCCCCCGTGTGTGAGCGGATGTGGCGCTTCAGCTTACTGGCCTGCGAAACAAACAAGGGGCACGGAGCGCCATCAACACTTAAGAGTCCTGAGAGTCTTCCATTAATCAGCATGATAAAAGATCTGGAAATTGCTCCTACGTTAACGTCAGCGCGGATTTCACGGGCCCAACATGGTGCACCGGTCATGACTTTTTGTTTTCCGCCCTGACGTTTTCCGTTTGATGCGTGCATCTGAGGTCCTTGGTGGGTAACGAGCGGTAATTTCAAGAGACTCTCAGACTCAACTTCACTTTACAAAGGGAACACTGAAATCTAGTGGCTCAGAGCCATACAGGATTTGGTTTTCATTTCCAAAGCAAGTTTAGATCAGCTCGCAGAGGCCAGAAGACATCTGTTGGCGTAAATAACGCGGGAGCCTTGAAACAGTGGGTCTTTAATGGACCACAACGTCCCTGTGAAGCATTTCACAGTTGCGAGTTCTGTGGACCCGAAATGGCACGGGAGTGGAGAGAGGCCTCCCTTTCTAGTAAGGCCAAGTTCTAGGTGTTAGTGGTTTCTTTATAAGAAGAAACTTTTAAGTAAAAGGAAGCAACTTCTAATTTGATTAATTACACATCCCAGGCAATTAATTAAAAGGCAAACCTCATATTCCCTCCGTTTGATCTTTTTTTTTTTTTTTGCTTGACTGTTTGATCACCTTCTAGAACTGTTCTTTTTCTGTACGCACTTACTGCAGGCCTTTATCTGCCTCGGGCGGCTGTTGTCAGAAAGCCAGTGTCAGCCCTACCTGCGATCTCAGGAAGGCTAGGCTCGGTCTGGCTCCCCAGTAAGGGACAAGCATTCATAAGCCTGGAGAACATTCGAGAACAACAGAAGACTTAGAACGGAAAACAAGGTCTGAACGGAAAGCTTCAGCTTAGCATTTTAGAAGCAAAGTGGTCGTCTTCAAGTCTATGAGGAGGCAAAACAGAAAGTGTGAACAACTGCAGCATGAAAGGTTTGCTGAGCCGGGCGGCAAAGGCAGCTGGGCAGAAACGTCCTCCGTGGCTTCGGAGGGAGCAGGGAATGAGGGGCGCTCACAAGCCGTCGGGAGTGTGGTAACCTGCCCGCAGCCTGGATACATTCCTGCTGGCCCCAGCGTGAAGGGACGGTGCTAGGGGAGCTTAGGCTACTACCCCTGCCCCTTACAACAGAGCAGCAGGGCAGGGCCTGGAAACTGCACAAAAGGGGTGAGAGCCGTGGCAGAGCGTCCTTCAGTGTAGGTGAGGGACCTGCGTGTGGATGGCCCGTCCCCGAGAAGGGTCTCCGCTGACACGCGAGCTTGTGCTGAGACGGCGCAGGGCACCAACATGGGGGCCATTCGAGTCAGGGAGTCTCAGGTGGCTTTGTGCTTTGAAACCTTCACTGTGTGTTTCCACACACAGCCACCACCTTTAACTCCGATGACAAGTAATTTTTAAAAATAGTAATAGGGGGAAAAATTTCTTGGAACCAAATCCTGACGCCGTCTGTGAGCTTCCCTCGTTTACGAAATGTGGTTGCATCATGCCTATATAAACTCCAGCCCTCCCCTCTAACTCTGTTCCGAGTGAGTGTGTGATCTGTCCCCAACTGGGCTCGGACCCAGGACCCAGCGTGCACACGAACAGAGCACAACGGAGCCCTTAACCCTTCCTTGTAGGGAGCTGACTTTGCAGAGTAGGTGTCCCAGGCGGCTGTCATTCCACTTGGAGTGTGGCTGAGCCAGCCAGAAGGTATAAATAAAACAGTCTGGCCGAAATGACCATGACATACCACTGAAGTCTGAGAAAGGTGGTCTCTCTATAATTAAGAGAGGAAATGGGCCACGTCTGATTCTTCACACAAGCTGTTTTGTATCTGACCAGGTGCCACTGAGGAACGGTCCTAAGTTGCAGTGAAAACTCAGATTGGTTCTGTGTTCTCTTAGACCAAATACCCCTGGATTTTGTAGAACAGAGTTACACTCCGTAAAACGCCAGATAGGACTTTCTAACACATTTGAGAAACATCTCTCAAGTATAAGTAATTTCATTTGTAATTTTGCTGTGGTTTCACTAATTGGGAATCAAAGAAAAAAATTCAATTTTCTATTTTTCTTTCTTTTTTTTTTTTTTTAGAGCGAGAGAAGGGCAAGCAGGGGATGGGCGGCAGAGAAAGAGAATCTTAAGCAGACTCCATGCCCAATGGGGCTCAATTTCGCAACCCTGAGGATCGTGACTTGAGCCGAAATCAAGAGTCAGACACTTAACCTACTGAGGCACCCAGGTGCCCCTCCAATTTCCTATATTAAATTTAGAAAACAGAATGAGTATTATTTCCTGCATAGATTTTGTATGAATAATATCTTTAGTGAAACCTATTTTGTAAGAGATTCTATTAGCGTAGCTTAACTTTCACATCAACTTCTTACTAAGAGTGCCATGAAGCTTTAAGTACATGAGTGAACTTACTTCCACACTGGCGTACTTGCACATGGAACACTTAAAGGGTTTCTCGTGAGTGTGTTTATAACGTCTGTGTCGGACAAGTTCTCCACTGGTAACAAACGCCATGTCACAGTCACCACACTTGTAGGGTCTGGTTCCTGAAAAATCCCATAGTTTATCCTATTAAACAAGGCTTAGCCACACAGTTTCCTAGGAATTTATAACCTATAAATTAGACTCAGTTTCAGAATGCTTTAAAAATTAAGAAGAGACCCTTCATAATCACAAAAACGCCAGACATATAGGAGAAAAATCTTTATAACATTTGATGTTTTTAGGCAAAATCGAAGACAAAACTGAAGTCGTGAAACCAAACATGTTATTTTGACGTGCAGATAGGTAGATTTCGCATTCGTATATAATTTTAACACTTATCCTTAACAGGAAAGATCCTTCTCTTCTGGTTTACCTGTGTGGGTGTTGACATGATTCCGCAGAAGAGTGACGGTGCGGAAGGCTTTCAGGCAAAGGTGGCACATATGGGGCTTTTCAGCGGTGTGAGTTTTCATATGACGATTAAAACTCGAAATTCTAGAAGAGGTGAACATGCAGATATCACAGTGGAAGGTTCGTTTTATTTCTGCAGGAAGAAGAAGATGGAGAGTTTACAGATTTGTAAAAATCTTCCTTGAGATGTTCAAATTCCACTGAAACACAGCAAAGTAACTTGGCATGTCCTTTTTTTAGTGTCATGGGGTAACCCAACAAAAAACATTTCATGCAAACTGTAGTAATAGACAAAACAAACTTAAGACAAAATCTGTTACAAGAGACAAGGATATTATACAACAAGAACAGAGGAAATTCATCACAAAGGTAGACCAATCATAAACATATACGTGCCTAATAACACAGCCCTAAAATATCTGAAGCAAAAATTGACAGAGCTGAAGGTAGAAAGAAGCACTTCAGTAACAGTGGGAGACTTCAATACTCTACTTTCAACAATGGAGAGGACAACTAGACAGAGTATCAGCAAGGAAACAGAAGACTTAACGCTATAAACCAAACAGACATAACAGATCTACAGAACACTCCACCCAACAACAGCACAATAGACGTTCTTTACAGGTGCATACAGAACATTTTTCGGGAAAAACCCTGTGTTAGGCCACACGACAAATATCGATAAATTAGGGGCGTCTGGGTGGCTCAGTCAGCTGAGCGTCTGTCTGCTTTCGGCTTGGTCGTGGTCCTGGGGTCCTGGGACTGAGCCCTATGTTGGGGTCCTGGGATTGAGCCCCACATTGGGTTCCCGGCTCAGCGGGGAGTCTGTTTCTCCCTCTCTCTGTCCCCCGGCTCGTGCTCTCTCTCTCTCTCAAATAAATAAAATCTTTAAAAAAATGTTGATAAATTTAAAAAAAGCATAGAAATCATATGCTCTCTGACCATCATGACATGAAATCAGGAATCAATAAAAGAAGGAAATTTGGAAAATTCATAAATATGTGGAAATTAAACAACGCACTCACAAATGACCAATGGGTCAAAGAAGAAATCACAAAGACACTGTGGAATACTCTGAGCTGAATGGAAGTGAAACCCCAGAGACCAAAGCTTACAGACTGCAGCTAAAGCAGTGCTCAGAGGGAAACTTTTAGCTGTAAACACCTACACTGAAAAAGAAAAAGCATCTCAGATCAATAACCTAACTTTACATCTGGAGGAACTAGAAAAATAAGAGAAATCTAAACCCAAAGCTAACAGAAGGAAGGAAATCATGAAGATCGGAGTGGACATAAATGAGATAGAAAACAGAAAAATAACAGAATCGATAAAAGCAGAAGTGGGTTCGTCTAAAAGATCACCATTAACAAATCTTTACCTAGACTTGCAACCAAGATACAAAGAGAAAAGTCAAATAAACAAAATCAGGAAGGAATGTGGGGACATTACTATCAACTGTACAGAATGAGAGGGGTTATAAGTGAGTACTTTGAACGACTGTATACCAAAGAACCAGATGACCCAGATGGAATGGAAAATTCCTAGAAACACACAAACTACCAACATTGGCTCAAGAAGAAATAGAAAATCTGAATAGCCCCATAGCAAATAAAGAGATTGAGTCATTAATCAAAAAACTACCCACAAAGAAAGCCCCAGGACCAGAGGCTTCACTGGAGAATTCTACCAGAAGCTTAAAGAATTAACATCAATCCTTTTCAAAGTTCCCACACAGAAAAGTAGGACACTTCCTAATTCATTCCATGAGGCCAGTATTACTCAGATACTAAAGCCAAAGACACAAAAGGAAAACTATGGACCAATACCACTTATAAATATAAATGGGAAAATCTCCAATAGAATACTAGTAAACCAAACCCAGCAGCTTATTAAAAGGATTGTGCACCAGGACCAAGTGGAATTTATCCCAGGAATGGAAGGATGGTTCAACATATGACAATCAGTGCAACACACCATATTAACAAAAGGAAGAGGAAGAAAAGCACCATCATCTCAATAGATTCAGAAAAAACACTTCACAAATTCCAATGGCTTTCATGATACAACACCCAACAAACTTGAAATAGAAGGTTTATGGGTTGAATTGTGATCCCCCCAAAGATGCACTGAAGTCCTAATGGCAAATATCTGTAATGATGACCTTGGCAGATGTCATCAAGCTTAGATGATCATATTGGATGAGGGTGGGTATGACTGGCGCCCTTAGAAGAAGGGGAGAAGAAACACAGGTAGACACACACGGGGAGGGAGAATTTTCCGTGACAACAGAGACAGAGACCAGTGACACAACTATGAGCTAAAAAAAATGCCATGATTGGGACAATTCCAGAAGCTGAGAGAAAACACATTCCTGGAACACATCCCTTCCTAGAGCCTTCCAACACCATGATCCCAGACTTCCAGCCTTCGGGACCGTGAGAGAACACCATCCTGTTCTCTAAGCCACCCAATCCATGGTGTTTTGTTGCCCAAGTGCCAGGAAACAAATACAGGTACCAATTAAAAAATAGGCAAAAAGGGGCGCCTGGGTGGCTCAGTCGTTAAGTGTCTGCCTTCGGCTCAGGTCATGATCCCAGAGTCCTGGGATCGAGCCCCGCATCGGGCTCCCTGCTCGGCGGGAAGCCTGCTTCTCCCTCTCCCACTCCCCCTGCTTGTGTTCCCTCTCTCGCTGTGTCTCTCTCTGTCAAATAAATAAATAAAATCTTTAAAAAAATAAAAATTAAATTAAAAAAAATAAAAAATAGGCAAAGGATTTCAGTAGACCCTTCTCCAAAGAAGACATACAAATGGCCCATAAGCACATGAAAACATATCATCTTGCAGTTAATTTTTTACCATCTTCCTACATCATTAGCATCAGGGAAATACAAATCAAAACCACAACGGGGTCACTCTTCATCTCCACTGGGATGACTCTAGTTTTTTTTTTTTAAATGGAAAGAAGTGCTGGCAAGGGTGTGGAGACCCTGGAACCCTCCCACACTGCTGGGGGGAAAATGTAAGTTGGTGTAGCTGTTGCGGGAACCGGGAATTCCTCAAAAACCGAAATATAGACTGAAATACAGACCGACCATATGACCCAGCGATTCCTTTCCGTTCCTATGAACACACCCAAAAGAATAGGAAAAGAGCGTGCAAACAAAAACCTGTACGTGAATGCTCCCAGCAGCACTCCTCACACTGGCTAAAACACAGAAACAGCCCAGATGGTGATGGATGGATGGATGGAGAAACAAAACCCGTGTTATCCGTATGACGCACGGCTACTCAGGGATGAAGGAACGAAGCACTGATAACACTAAGTGAAGAAATCCAGACACAGAGGGCCACATACTTTATGTGTATGAGTCCATTTAAAGAAATGTCCAGAGATGACTGCTAAGTGGGTACACTTCTCTGTTTTTCTTTAGATTTTATTTATTTATTTTGGGGGGGCAAACCAGGGGGGAGAGGCAGAGGAAGAGGGAGATGCAGACTCCCCACGGAGCAGGGAGCCTGACCTGGGGCTCAATCCCAGCACCACGGGGATCATAACCTGAACCGAAGGCAGACGCTTAACCCACTGAGGCACCCAGGTGTCCCTGTGGCTCACTTTTCTTTGGGGGATGAAAAGAGCCTGGAATTAGCGGGGACAGTTGCACACGATTGTGAATAGATGAAAAATAAAATGAGCTAAGAACTGGGAATTTGGGGGTATGATCTCTTGATTTAAATACAAGAGAAGCATGATATATATGTACATATATTATAGCAAAGACTGCAAACTCAGCCGCCTACTGAAGCCAGGGGCCATGAACCCAAATGAATGATTTGAACCACATGTAGGAAGAACAGGCAGTGTGACTTTTAAAAGAGTCACCTCCCGGCCCTGGCACCTGTTGCTGGGAGGAAACAGCCACGTGTGGCCAGAGAGGACTGTACAAATGAGCTAGAAACTGAGGTCTGGGGGGTGAGCTCTCTTGTTTTAAGTAAGTGAGAAACTAGTATTTTCTAAAAAGCTAAACAAGTAATTTTTGAGGGTCAACTTCCCTCCGTGGGCTGCGGCCGCCATGCAATCTTAATTTTAATATGACTTGACTTGAGCTTCAAGGTCCTTCCTAACCTGGCCTAATCTCCCTCTTTGAGAACCCATCTGAGGAGCTGTCCCCCATCAGTAAGAAGCCACATACTTTCGGAGCTACCCCCACAGGCCGCTTCCAGCTGCCTAGAATGGGATCCCCAGTCTTAATGGCTTCTGAGTCCTCTTCCCTGGCCTCCCCTAAGCATCCCCTCCCTACAAGGCGACTCTGCTGCCTTCTGGACATCACTCCTTCTTCTGGTCCTGAGGCCCCTGCCCTTGCCTCCATCAGCCCAGCGCCACCCCTCCTCTCCCCATGGGGCTGCAAACCAGGCGTAGATCAGGGCCCACCTTCTATGTGTCTCTACAGCACTTTCCAGAAGCGTTTCTACTCTGCTTTAAAAACATTTGTGTCCAAGACACAAACTCTTCTGGATTGGATTCACAACACAGAACATTAGTTTAAAGTTTCTCCCATTTCCTGGCAGTTGGAAAGCACCTAAAAGTCAACCACATGAAATTTCAACCACCATCTCGGTCTCCTAAAGAACAATGGCAGCCCCCTCGTACGCACGGTCTCCTATGCTACACGAGCTGGCCTACCCTTCGTCTTTTTTGGTTTTTTTGTAGAGGTGGCTTTCTCAACATGTCCTTGACTTGATGCAGGTTTATCTTCTTGCTCTTCCACGTTTAAGTCTGAAATGGTCAGCACAATTTCGTCTCTTCCTTCATCTCCAGGCTTTGCTTCCACAAGAAAGAGCTGCTCTCCCACCTGCAGATCGAATCCTCCTTCAGCCAGCAGCTGGTCCTCCTCCTGACCTTTCTCAAACTAATAAACAAAAATGAGTATTCACACAAATACTATACTCTTAATGACAATCCATTAAACTCTTTGCCTTGATAAATCCATAGAACACAGAGAGAAACACCAGAATTAAAGCACAGAAGATCATCTATTGCAACCAAAATGCCGACACCATAATTATTAAGCATCCAGGGTTTGGGGAAGGAAACATAACAGTTTTTTAAAAACACAAGGCGCCTTATAGCGTTCTCCTTGGTGTAACTTTTTAAACTCGTCGAAAAGAACAGGTGGTCGCCCAAGATTGTCCCTGGGTGGTCTTTTTACTGTGTGTAATTTAAACTGCAACTTTTAACTCGCTTGTCCCTACCTAATGGTGCACAAAGAGCAACTAAGAAAAGAACAAATGCAGTCTGAGTTTTTTTTTCCCCCACCCTGCCCAGGGTCTGTTTATTCAACCCAGCCATACCTTTAGCAATCCAGCGCTTTCAGCCAGGCTCACCACAAACTTACTCTCTTCACTGGCCACGGCCATGCTGCCTTCCAGAACGTGCAGCTCCATCACCTCCTCCTGGATGCTCACGGCGACGCACTGCTGGGTCCCCTCGCCCAGCCACAGCAGAGACTGCAGCCCGCCGCCGGCCTGCTGGACCATCACCTGCAGGCCTTCCTGGGGCTGCGGGCTGAGCCAGCTGATGTCCTGCAGCTGCATGTCTTCGGAGAAGGGCACCGTCTGCAGGGTCAGAATGTGCTTCTCGCTCTCCTCCGTGCTGAGTGGCGGTTCTTGCTCTCCCTCTGGCACCTTGGCCTGGAGGGGCCCGTAGGGGCCTGGGGCCTGCACGTCTCCGGGGCCCGGGGGCTCCCTCCCTCTGCACCCTCCATCTTCCTCCTCCTCTAATAGGACTTCTGGGATCAGCTCCAGTGCTTTGATTTTGGTAAACTGCTCGGGAGGGACAGAGAGCTCAGTGCCTGCCATCGTGAAGTGGCCTGTGTGAGAAATAAGAGAGCGGTCTTGGTAGGGCACAGTGGGGTTGGATCAAGGCATGACGAGGTCCTGGCCTCCCAGGAGTCAGGACTAAGTTGATTCGGCATAGGCCTAGAAGGGACTGAGCCTAAACAGTGTTTAGGCGAAGGCAGGAGTTAGTCCAGAAGATTCTAGAACTAGTAAGTTTGGGGCTTGAGTAAGCTTTCAGCACATGCAAATGCTAGGCCTAGCAATGTGGGGCCCCAGATGGGCCAGTGCACGCTGCTAGGCCTAGGAAGCTCGGGCCTGAGCGGGCTTTCAGCAAACCCGCACGCTAGGACTAGGGCTAGCAAGGTGGGACCTGAGCACACTTTCCACCATTACACAGTTCCAGGCTGAGCACCATCTGCGCCACGCGGGCTTTGGGCCCAGAGCCTCTAGCTCACGCAAACTTAGCCGAGCAGGCTTCAGACCCGGTATGCCCACCCTCTGGCCTGGGGGCGCCCCCACTCCCGGTCCCTCCCTGGCCCCTTCCCTCCACGCCAAGCCCGGGGCCTCTCCACCCACCCACGTGGGAGCAGCCTGTGTTCTGGAGGGGGCTGGAGTCTAGTCCCTGGGGTGGCCCCTCACCCGGGAGGCGTGGCCCGGCCGCGCAGCCCACCCCGTCTCGGTGGCTGCTGCCTCGTGCCGCGTGCTGCCCGCCACTGCCTGCCGCCCGTGGGCCGCCTGGGCGCGAGGGTCAAGGGCGGCAGTGCGGCAGTGCGCAAGCGCGGGGCGGGAAAAGAGGGGGGGTCGGCGTGTAAGGGGCGGAGCCAGGGAGAGGGGGCAATGGATGCTGGGGGAGCCAAAGGGGGAGGGGCACCCTCAAGAGCTGCTGAGACCTGGGAGGGATGGCTATGGAGGGGAAATAGGGGGACACCCTGCAAGGGGTGCACAAAGACCCCTTGGGAATGGATGTGGAGGGAAGTAGAGGGGGCACCTGCGGGGGGCGCTGAGATGGGGGGCCAATGCAGAAGGAGGGGAAGGGGAGCAGGACCTGCAGGGGGCGCTGAGAGACCCAGGGGTGGATGGATGGGGAGGGGAGTAGTGGGGTCACCTGCAGGGGGCGCTGAAATGGGGGGGATGCACGAGGAGGGGAAGTGGAGCTGGATCTGCACGGGGCGCTGAGAGACCCGGGTGGGGGTTAGATGGATTGGGAGCGGAAGTAGAGGGGGTATCTGCGGGGGGTGCTGAGATGGGGGGCAGGATGCACGAGGAAGGGAAGCAGAGCAGGACCTGCAGGGGGCACTGAGAGACCCAGGGGCGGATGGATGGGGAGGGGAGTAGTGGGGGCACCTGCAGGGGGCGCTGAAATGGGGGGATGCACGAGGAGGGGAAGTGGAGCGGGATCTGCACGGGGCGCTGAGAGACCGGGGTGGGGGTTAGATGGATGGGGAGGGGAAGTAGAGGGGGCACCTGCGGGGGGCGCTGAAGTGGGGGGGATGCACGAGGAGGGGAAGTGGAGCGGGATCTGCACGGGGCGCTGAGAGACCCAGGGGCGGATGGATGGGGAGGGGAGTAGTGGGGGCACCTGCAGGGGGCGCTGAAATGGGGGGATGCACGAGGAGGGGAAGTGGAGCGGGATCTGCACGGGGCGCTGAGAGACCGGGGTGGGGGCAGATGGATGGGGAGGGGAGTAGAGGGGGCACCTGCGGGGGGCGCTGAGATGGGGGGGATGCACAGGGAGGGGAAGTGGAGCGGGACCTGCAGGGGGCACTGAGAGACCGGGGTGGGGGCAGATGGATGGGGAGGGGAAGTAGAGGGGGCACCTGCGGGGGGCGCTGAAGTGGGGGGGATGCACGAGGAGGGGAAGTGGAGCGGGATCTGCACGGGGCGCTGAGAGACCCAGGGGCGGATGGATGGGGAGGGGAGTAGTGGGGGCACCTGCAGGGGGCGCTGAAATGGGGGGATGCACGAGGAGGGGAAGTGGAGCGGGATCTGCACGGGGCGCTGAGAGACCGGGGTGGGGGCAGATGGATGGGGAGGGGAGTAGAGGGGGCACCTGCGGGGGGCGCTGAAGTGGGGGGGATGCACGAGGAGGGGAAGTGGAGCGGGACCTGCAGGGGGCACTGAGAGACCCAGGGGCGGATGGATGGGGAGGGGAGTAGTGGGGGCACCTGCAGGGGGCGCTGAAATGGGGGTGATGCACAAGGAGGGGAAGTGGAGCGGGATCTGCACGGGGCGCTGAGAGACCGGGGAGGGGAGTAGTGGGGGCACCCACGGGGGTGCCCCCAGAGACTTAGGGTAGGAGCTCCGGCAAGGCAGGGAAGTGCCGGGGAGGGAGAACTCAAAGGAGTTTGAAGATGGAGTGAGTGGGTGGACAGGTTGGGGGGGATGGGCGGGGGCGGAGAGGAGGGAGCCTCTCAGGGGCTCTGGAGAGTCTCGTGGGCATGATGAGAACGGCATGGAGCCCCAGACATGGGTGGGGCGTGGACGTCAATGGACAGAAGTGGGAAGGCGGAAAGGGGCCCTGGGGAGGAGATGCAGGAGGCAAGAAGGAAGGACCGTGGATGCTGAGCGGAGCCAGGGCGGAATGGGGGTGAGGCTGGTGGGAGCCCAGAGCGGAAGGAGGGCTGGGGTGGGAGTCGGGAGCTGCAGGACCACTTTAGTCTTTCCCAGATCTTTAGACCTTATAAAGTGCTTTCCTGAGCACCTGAAGGTAGGTGGGAGAACGCCTGGGGGAAAGCGAGGGAGAAACGGAGAAGAGAGGGGCGCACCGCGAAGCACCACGTGCCCCCTCCCCCCGACTGGTCACAGGAGGGGCTGCCTGTTGTGCGAATTTCACCTCCATACATTCTTTGTAATAGAAATTAATAATTTTGATAGTTGGGTGGGTGTCTCCAGCTAGTTACAAAATAAATACAAGTTTGGAGCTAAGGGGGTGATTAAAATCCTTTGCAGTTCACTGATTTATTTTTATTTATTTATTTTTAAATTTTAATTATTTTAAAAGAATTGATTCTTGAGAGACAGAGAGAGAGCATGAGCGGGGTGAGGGGCAGAGGGAGAAGCAGACTCCCCGCTGAGCAGGGAGCCTGACGCCCGGGTTCAATCCCAGGACAGTGAGATCATGACCTGAGCGGAAGGCAGACGCTTAACCGGCTGAGCCACCCAGACACCCCTGACTTTTTTTTTTTTTTTTTAAAGGTGTGGTTTTACAACATTCCAGGGAATCATTCTATTCTGTTTTCACTTTTTTCAAAATTTTAATAAAATTGTAATGGAATTTTCTTGTTTGCTGATTGTGAATAAATTTATTTGGATGATGGGGGAAAAAAAAGAAAACAAAACCAAAACCCTCCAGGCAACTCAGAGGAGAAAGCAGAGTCTCCAGGAGGAGGCTGTGATGGGTTTCCAAAGCCTCGGTGGAGAGTTGTTGGCTTTCCTTTGGCCTGAGCATGTCTTCCACCAGCTCAGGATGGGTTTCTCCCCCGTCCACAGCCAGAGAACTCTCTCTGTCCATGAAAGCGCTTTCCACCTGCCAACCGCTTTATTCCCCACATTGTTTCCTATAGTTCTTGCGATTTTACTTCACATCCTTGTGCATAGTGCGGATGCTTTTTTTTTTTTTTTCCCATTTTCGATGGTACAAAGAAGAACTAAATTCACTTTTTAAAAGAAACTCATGTACCAGCAGTAATGCATTTGTTCGTTAGATGCTTGGATCTGTGTCTGGGGTTTCTATTACAATCTGTGTACTCTACAGAGAAGATAACTGTTGGAAGGTCACTGGGAAAATGGTGTGTTCTAATAACTTCTTTTAAATCATTTAAATGAGTTTTTCTGCTTGAACAGTCACCACCTATTTAGTGCCTTCTCTGGTAATTTTGCATTTATGGTTCTAACACTTCTGGAGCTGCAAAGTTCTGCCGCTCTTTATGTTATAAATTTGTGATCAGAAATTCCAACTACCGATTAAAAACAAATTTGTTAATGGAGACCTAAGGCCGGTGGGAGGATGGATGTGGAGAGGGGAAACTGAGGTAGGCTTGGAGGGGAAAAGTAAGGGCTTAAGAGGAGAAGGGGGGAGAAGGGGAGGTGCAGCAGGGGGAAACTGTCCGGGAAGAGGGGAGGAGTGACATGGAGGAAGGCGACTGGCAGGAGGTAAAGCAGAGGAGACAAACCTGCAATTTTCTAAACTTTGCTCCTGAAGTGGGAAGTTGCACTAAAGATTATATTTGTTTTCCTTACTCTTAGCAGACGTTCCCGGGAGTCATTGGGAGGGGGCCATCTCAGGACCCACTAGGGGGCCTGCCACTGAAAGATGTGTCCCTTTGGAGCTTCTAAGAGGGTCCTGTTTGAGAAGGTGGGGACACCCCAGAAGGTCATCTTCCTTCCAGAGTGTCCAGACAGCCCCACTGACCGGGGAAAGGAGAGGAGCCTTTACGAGTGGATCACGAGGAAGAAAAACCATGCTCAGGGCCGTGAGGTGGCCCACATGGCAGGCTGCCGGGCTGGCTGTGCCTGGGGATGGCTTTAAAAGATCTGGGCGGCAGTATTTGGAGCCTACGTGTGGGCCGGCCTCGATCTCAAGGCAGTGGGCACATCCGGTAGTCCTGGAAGAATCTGGAAAGTCGGGACCTCATTTCAGCAGTGCCAGCATCCTAGGGGTGCGGCTGGCTTTGAGTAGACACTGCAGCCAATCCTCATTCCCTGTGGAATCTGAACCGACCCTTCCCTTTGGACTCCAGAAGCCTCCCTGCGTACTCAGATACTAGAACATTTGTGGGGGGAGACACCTCAGGAAGGAGACGTCGGCTTTCTGCCACAAGGCCTGTGGGGCACAGGAGACTAGGAACAGAAGAGATGTGATCCCACTGGACCCTGAGTGTGTGGAGCAGTTTCTTCCAGGTAGATTTTTGATCCCTGCCGTTTAGGGGATCGAGATAGAGTGCAAGGCAGGGTGCCTGCATTTAGTCTAGAATGAAAAAAAAAAAAAAAAAAAGACAATTAACTCTTGGGTCCACGACCTTCTTGTCACACCTAAACTCCCACAGACGCGCCTCCATTCCTTCCTTGATCTGCCCTCCCATGTCCCTCTTTCCAAACCTTTTTCCTGCGCTTCCTTGTCCCTGCTCCATTCTGATCCACCCACTAAGGACCCCAAGGAGCCTCACTAGATGTAAGCTTTGCTGCTGGACCCTCAGGCCCAGACCTTTGTTTGGCATGTCGTAGGTGTCCCCCAGCATGCCAATGGCTCTGGCGAGGCCCTGCTGAGAGCCAGGAGACCCGGTGGCATCCTCTTCTGGACGTAAATGCTGCTTGGTCTCCTAAAAACGCCCAGGGCGCTGATGGGCTAGCTTGGGTTCATCCAGGGTCTGTCCTACAATTATTGGTCACTTGCCTCCTCCAGGCGACAGTGATGCTTGCAAAAGCCTTTTGTCCCGGGCCAGCTGCCTGCCCAGTGGGTTGCTTGAAGGTTCTCACAGCCCTCTAGCATTGTCATTTCAGCATTTGGGGCGGTATTGTGTTCCTTGGCACTTCCTCGCCATCAGCTTTTGGTCAGCCAGTGTGGCTCATAGTAGAGAAGGGCCCTGGCCAAGGATAGGGTGCATGCCACACACAGGGGAATGACTGGGAAGGCCATGCTGGTGCTTGGCTGCGGAAAGCAGATGTTCTAGTACCTTCTACTCAGCTCTCTTGGTAACCAGCATCCCCTCCGGGCCATGCTTTTGACCCAGTAGGCATAGGATGTGTGGGACGGATAGGATCTCTGATATCACTCAGGAATGTGATAGATTTAAACAGAGAGAGATAAATGGCCAACATAAAACTATTTAGAAAGTTCAAAATAAATGAGTGTTCTGCGGGGCAGGAGGGAACAAAGTAGGCCAGCAGGTGCTTCTGTCTGCTTGGTGCTTCCAAAGTTAAGGGTCACGAGCCTCCCCACTTACTAGTTCCCCGGGCCCCTAACTTGAGTGCAGAATCTTTCCGAGGCACGTGCTAAGCACCTAAGTCTTTGAAGCTCCCAAGTGGGAAAGGAGTTCAATATCGAAATGGGGCTAGAAGACTGAAATTGTCAGCAAGTCTGCACCAGGAGCCCGTGTGAGCTGAAGTATGCTAAACACTTGACGTGTTATCTCTTGAATCAACCAGAAAGCCTACAGAGGGCAGTGTCATAATCCCCTTTTCACAGTGAAAGAAACAGAAAGGCTAAGAGACTTGGGAACTGTGATTCAGAGCGTCTCTACCTTAAATACTGTGTTAATTGGCCCCTTAGTGTGTGTATTGTTTATTGCCACATGGGGGCTGATCTATCTAACTTTCGTCTGTCTGTCTATCTACCTATGATGTAGTTCAAAGGTAGGAGATCTTTGTTTTGCTGACAGTTGTACCCAAGTACCTGGGACAGAAAGGGCCCTTGACAACTCTTTGTGGCCTAGCTGGATGGTGGAGTCCATGGTCCTTAACCATTCTTGTTCTTTTTAATTTTTAAAAAATTTTAATTTTTTTAGTGAGAGATAGAGATAGAATAGGAATGGGCAGAAGGAGAGGGAGGGAAAATCTTAAGCAGGCTCCATGCTCAGTGCAGAGCCTGACATGGAGCTCGATCTCACGACCCTGAGATCATGACCTGAGCCAAAATCAAGAGTCAGACGCTTAACTGACTGAGCCCACCCAGGTGCCCCTTAACTATTCTTTTTTTCAATGCCTCTCTAGCATACAGGAAGCGTGAAGTGGGTTTTTATATCCTAGAATCTTAAGTAAATGTCATGGTGGTTTTCTCTTCCTGCTCTATGGCGATATTTACCCAAACAATTATCTTTGACCTCTTCATTTTAAGGAACCTTCCGGAAACTTTTTACTCCATGCAACAGTTGTTCATTCATGCTGTGGGTATTTGTAACTAACTCGGCTGTCTCCCCTGTCAGGAAATAGGGTGCTCAGAAGGCCTTTCTAAAGGTAATCCAGTGCCCAGAATTTCCAGCTTGGACACTGGATGTGGCATTTCCCAGGATGGACCTCGGGCCTGCTTTAAGTTAAAGAGAATTGAATGCAGAATAGACTAGAAGGTAGTACTGAGATATGTTGTAATTCCCCCAGCTGTGTGGGCTCCTATAATCCGCTCAATCCTAAGGAAAAGAGCCAAAAGTTAAACACCACTTTGTCCAATATTAGGATCAGACCAGGTTTTTGTTCTGCCTGGCTGGTTGTTCTGTATTTATTTATTTATATTGCTCTGCTGATAACAACTGGCACATAAACTGTGATTTAATCCACTCTTAATGATTAGTTGGGCTTCCCCAAGTGTCATAAAGATAACTTGTACCAAAAAGTACGTAAACAGCCCAGCTCTTTTGCCTAAAGTGTTATTGCTGTCACTGATTTCAACCAATGGGTTGCAAAGGAGTGTCCATTTTCAAACACGCCAGTTAAGCTATTGGGCAAATGTTGTTTTTTATATGGATCATTATACTTTGAACTTTGGTATGAACACAGAGCGTGTGTACTTTTATTTAATGAGCAATTCAGAAGTGCTCATGGACTTGGCCAAGGGGTGAGGAGTTTGGGGACAAAGGAGGCCCAGGAAAAAATTCTTAAAATTGTTTAGAATGTTTATGAGAAGGAAAGGGGCAGGGTCCAAGCATGGGAATTTGACTATTAAGTGAAAGTGGACCAGGTGTTCCGGAACTCTCCAGAACTTTATCATTATAATCTCTGCCTTGTCCTGCTTCTACAAGAAGAAGCATTTGGGAAATAAATAGATCATCAATAAAAGTTTTATTACATTTAATCTAGTTACATGGAGTCTGAAAACAAGCATCTTGGGGGAGAAATCTGGGTATGTGTACTCCAAACCATGAAGAGTGGTTACCTTTGGGGGCTGGGGTGCTAAAGGAGCCGATGTGAAGGACTTTCTTTTCTCTGCATAATTTCTCTCAGTAGTACATAGAGCTAGTGCAAAAGAAAAGGTGATCTACTTTTATGTTGTTGGAAAAAAATCTTGGAGGATCAAGTGTCTACAATAAATTCTGACGGTTTATGGACTGTGTTCCATTTGTCCCTACTCCAGGAGGCCACATGCCAGGTCATAAAAATGGTACTCAGCTTCCCAGCTGTGTGGCCTTCAACGGGTTACTCACCCTCTCTGAGTCTCTATTTTCTCCTCTGTAATTTGAGCCTAATAATAGTACCTTCCTAATTTTATTATTGTGAAGAATAAATGCAATAATCCATGTCAAGTGCCTAAAAATAACACAGTGCCTGGGATATAGTAGATGCAAAATAAATGTTAACTCTTTTATTATTATTTTCACTCACTTATGTAGCAATTGTTACTTATAATAAGATTATTTAGCATCACTGGAATTCTGCAAGTTTTCTGAACTTCACTTTCTAAATTTCTTTTGCTGGTTCCAACATTAAATCGTCCTTTTAAAAAAAGGGCATCCCTTGATCTTCTGGCATAGGCCAGATAGAGAGGTATGATATTACATTTTTTAATTTCTCAAATGGGTTTAGCATTAGAGAAAGGTCCGGATTCGGGGGCATAGTTAGATCGCACCTAATTATATGCTAACTAGAGACTGCTATGCTGAGAACTTGAGAGGGATGACACTTGACATCGTCTGGTGCCAAGGACAGTTTGAGGATGTCCTGCTTTTCTGCAGAAGCTGCTCCATTCTTGCTCTTGCTCATGGGTCCGTGCTCGGTTCCCAGGACCCAGGACTCACTTTACTCAACTTCTCAGGGCATTTGGTGCTGTTGGCCACTCACTCCTCTCTTTTTTTTTTAGAGAGAGAGTGAGTGAGAGAGAGAGCGTGTGCGTGTGTGCACATGAGGTGGGGAGGTACAAGGGGGAGGGAGACGATCTCCAGCAGTCTCCATGGCCAGCACTGAGCCCAACACAGGGCTCGATCTCATGACCCTGAGAGCATGACCTGAGCTGAAATCAAGAGTCGGATGCTTCACCAACCGAGCCACTCAGGCGCCCCACTCACTCCTCTTTCATATACTTTCTTCGCTTGTGTTAATATGTTAGGTTATAGGGCAAAGGGGACTTGGCAGATGTGGTGAAGGCAAGGATGTCGAAATGGGGAGATGTTCCTCATCTCTGGGTCTGTGTCGTCACAAGGATCCTGGTAGGAACAAGGCAGGAGGGGCAGAGCCAGAGAAGGGACACATGGTGATGGGAGCAGAGAGAGGTGGGCAGGTGCTGCTGGCTTTGAAGGAGGAGGAAGGGGCCACGAGCTAAGGGAGGCCGGCACTGGGAAGCTGGAAGAGGCCAGGAGATAGATTCTGCTCTAGAACGTCCAGAGGGAATGCAGTTCTGCTGACTCATTTTAGACTTCTGACTTCCAGAACTGTGCGAGAACAAATGGGTGTTGCCCTGGGCCACTGGGTTTGTGACGTGTTCCAGCAACAGCAAGAAACTGGTACTCCTGCACCCAGGACACCCCACCCTGGTCCTCTCCTCTCCCAGGGCGGGGTCTCCACATTTTCAGTGCACGAAGGCTCCCAAATGTCCGTCTCCAGCCCGGAGACTCCATCACCCATCTGCCTGCTCTCTCTGCCCCCGTCAAGGCACCTGATGGGCAAACCTAACTTGTCCAAAGCAGAACTCTTGAGTCCCTTTACCCAAATCCCATTTCACCTCATCTTCCCATTGCAGTTAAGGAGATCCTTCTAGATACTCCAGCCAAAGGCCTCAGGGGTCCTCTTTCTCTCATACCTGCGTGCATTCGTCAGCAGATCTTGTTGGCTCTACCTCAAAATATTCCCAGAACTGGCCCCCTTCTTTCCTCCCCAGCCCCCACCCTAACCCAGGCCACTGCTGCTGGATCATATCTCGGCTCAAAATGCCACCAGGCCGCACGCAGGCCCCTCCAAGCGCCATGAGGGCTGGTGCCCCTGCCCCGCTTTCTCCTCCCAGACTTCAGGCTGCCCCCGTCTCTTCCACCCCTGCTCCCGCCACATGGCCCCTTGCTGCTCCTCATCCCCCAAGCAGGCTGGTGCCTCAGGGACTTTGGACTCTGAAGGATGGCAGAAAGTGCCACCCCAAAGTACACCACTTTGGCACGTGGATTCTTTGGAGATGAAGGCACTTGAAAAACAGCAGGTGCGGGCAGGGCAGTCTGATCGCCCCCTTTCTTCCTGAAGGCCCCACATGGATGATGGGCTCCAGGTACCAGGAAGAGAGGAATGTTCTTATCACCAGGGACCAGTCATCAAGGCCAAGAGAAATCCATACACACAGGCCCTGTTATAATAACTCCCATCCGCCCGCAGTCTCCCTGGATGTGATGGTGGCTTTTCCACTCTTTTTTCCTCTCTTTGCTCGGCTTGGCGTGGAGACGCTCTGGCTGGGTCCCCGTTTCCCCTCGGGGGCTGGGCTCGTGTAACAAGCTGCATGCGAGCCTCCTGTTCGTCAGCCTCAGATCAGCTCCATTCTCAGGCCCCACTGGAGACCCTCAGAGGGCAAGGAAAATATTGCCTCCCCTGCGCCTCGATGTTCTCTTCCCGTGGAATGTTCTTGCCCCACACAGTAGGATGCTGTTCTCCAACCACCCCTGCAGCACATCTCTGTTCAACCCTCCCTTCTCTGAGGCCTTCCTGACTTCCCTGTTGAAAACCGAAACCCCAAAGTCCCTCATCAACTTAATTTTCCTCAGCATTTGAAAGCTGCTGGGGCGTCCTTCCCGAATTGAACGCTGCTCATGGTCTGCTAACAACAAGCGTAACTAGAACGCAAGCTCCCCTAGGGCAAGGGTCCTCCCTGTGTCACCTTCGCTGTTTGCTCCCTCCCTGGGACTAGGTGAGTGCCTGCGGGGCCCTCAGCCCATGTCTTCAGAAGGAATGGGTGCGAATGAATAGCTGTGCAATCATTTTACACAATAGTTTTCCCTGGTTCTAGGAGCTGAGTGTTCAAAATAAATGTGTAGTGGGTTCGGCTTAGCCTTACGTTTGGTTGTCTCTATTGTTTGACGTAATAGGTGTCTGATGTTTCTTCAAATTCTCCGTTTATAGAAATTATAAAGGCCTTGTGCCGTAATAAAACAACATAAAATAGAATCCCCACACCGAGCTAAGAGTATATTCAGAGTTTACCTTTCTCACCCAGAGTAGCTCCGGCTTTTGATTGACACATGTCCCCAGGTTCATTTTCTACAGAATGAAAAGTCAGAATCATTACTCTGGAAAGAGGAAGGGACAGTTTTCGTTTGGAGCAAAGTTCTACATTTGGGGTGTCAGAAGACACAGGAGAGGTGGCTTTGCCCTTCATCTTTGTGGGCTGCCTGCCAAGATGCTGCTCTCGAAGGGCACACAGTCTCCCCTCCACTTTGGGGTCCTCAGGGCTGCACTTTGGAGGGCCAACCAAATGTTCGTGGGAAGAAAGAAGGAGGAGGGCAGGGAGAGAGCAAGCCGTTTGAAAAGCAGACTGGGAGCTCTGGTTGAGTGCCTGGGGGGCTGGCGGATAAACCGGGGTTCCCAGAGGCTGCCCTGTAGGCCGGGCACCCGCCTCTGACCCGAGGGGGAGGGGACCCTGTGAGGAGCAGCTCCTCTCCCACTCGTCCTGAGGGCAGAATAATGCGGACGGGGCCACTGCCCTTGCCAAGCTCCCCGCGGGTACAAGGGGAGACCCCCTCCGCGTTATAACGGGACTGCTCTGGTTACAAAGGAAGAATGCACCTGTTTTCTTTTTGCTTTTTGTTGTTTGTTTATTTGTTTTTGAAGGAGTGGGGCATGGAAGGAAAAGAACAGAAAGGAAGGGGGCAAAGGGTTGGCCAGGCAATACTGTGAAATGGCTCAAACATCGCTTACAGAGCTTGGTCAACGACAAGTCCTGCGTATCTCCTCCCAACCTCCAGCGAGCTCTGTGCACACACAGAGACCTTGGGGCATGGTGTGTGTGTTATGTGCTCTGTGTGTGTGTGTGTGGTATGTGTGTATGTGCAGAAGTCACAGAGAAGCCTGGGCTCCACATATCTGTGAGCATAGGGCAGCCATCTGTAGGGCCAGGGGGTAACGATCCACACATGGATTGAACCCAGAACTGGGGGCTCGGACACAGAGACCAACCCTAAGGATTTTGGTTTTGTTTTTAAATTTTTTTGTGTTGAAAATAATTATAGATTCACAGAATGTTGCAAAGAAATGTGCCCTTTACCCACTCTCTGTCAAGGGTTACATCTTACGTGCCTACCGCATGATGTCCAACCCAGCAAATGGCCCTAGGGACAGCTCAGGTTTTTCAAATTTTCACTATTACGCACACTCCTTTGTGTGCATGTGTGAGCACTCCTATCCCACGTGTAGACCTGCGTAACCGGCAGCACAATCAGGACAGTCACAGTCCCCTTGCCACGGGGCTCCCTTGTGCTCCCCTCCTGGCCCCGCCCAGCCTCCTGCGGAAGGGCACTGGACTTTTCCACAGGACGCTGGCCGAGGCTCCCGCCCGTCTCATCTAGTTAGGAAGGCCGCCTGGATTCTGGTACCACAACCCGGGAACTCTGCGGATGGTACTGAACCGTAACTGACTTGGATGCCTGGGAGCTCACGTTCCAAAGGCCTCTGGGCTCACAAAGTCAGCGGGGCGCAGCCCCCCTCTGCACTGGAAGCGGCCTCTGACTGGGAGGGAGTGGGGATGGCTCACAGGGGTGAGGGTCTGAGGTCAGGGATCCCTACAGACTGGGAACCAAGGCCTCAGGTCGCTGAGACCCACGGAGGCTCCACATTGTCAGATTCATTTCCCTGCACCCCAGAACCCTACTTGGTGCCCCTGGGGCTGCGACTGCTTACGTGAGGAGCCTTAAGGTTATGGATATGTTACGGGTCAATCATGTATTTTTTTTTTTTTAAGATTTTTTAATTTATTCATTCGAGACACAGAGATAGAGAGAGAGAGAGAACATGAGCAGGAGGAGAAGCAGAGGGAGGGGGAGAAGCAGGCCCACCGCTGAGCAGGGAGCCCGATGCGGGGCTCCATCCTAGGACCCTGGGATCATGACCCAAGCTGAAGGCAGACGCTTAACCATCTGAGCCACCCAGGCGCCCCAATCATGTATTTTTAAATGTAGGGAGAGGATTGCACATCTTTTTGCTTTTAGGGACCAGGCAAGTCACTGGCTCTTGGCAGCCGGAGGCGGGATGGGTGCCCTCCCCCAAGGGGATAGCGTTCCCAGCTCCCCTGTGGCCGGGACCTAGAGGGGTAAGGAAATTCTCCCGAGTTTTCAAAGTGGCAACTAATTAAAAGAAATGTTAAGCCCTCTTGTCAACCAAACAAAATAGATGCTGGAACCAGATTTGGCCCAAGCCAGCTGGTGCCCCCGACTCTGGGACATCTTCCCGCTGGTTCTCAGTACAGTCACAGAAGGAGAAAACACAGAAGGACGACTTGGGTGGTTGGCACCTTGGTAGCACTCGGAAGCACTTGATTAGCTCATTAAGTCATTGTTTTTACCAAATGAGAGTTCTGGAATGACAATAACGAACGTTTGTATCTTGCTCTAGGCTCACCAAAGCCATGTCTTGGAATCACCCCCTGGGGGCCGGGGTGTGGAGAGCTTGTCCGAGGGCACAGTGCTGGGAGGTGGGTGCATGGAGCCAGGGTGGTGCGGGGCGCCCAGCCCCCCTGGCCCCGAGCCCCCAGCTGCACGACCGCTACTTCAGCGGGGCTAACCGAAGACACGATGAGCTCTTCCCACTCGGGAGGAAGAGTTGACGATGCTGGCCCTCTAGACTGGAGATGGAGGCTATTGTAACTTCCTGAAGGACTTTCCTACGGAATTTAGAGTAGACCATTTCAACTGTGTGCAGAGCCCAAGCCCCATCACTCCCCTATAGCCGATTTTCCTCAGCACCCTCAAACCCACCTGGTAGGAGCCATTCCCCCAACTCACGCACGCATGCACCCACAGGGACACACACGCACTCCCTGGGTGTTCGCTCACGTGCCCCGTCTCTTGGCAAGCCCAACTCCGAAGCAGCTTTCTTCTGAGTCTGGCCCGGGGCTGCCAGGCACCTCTGAGTCTCTCTTCCTCCTCCTCCCTGTTGTCAGAACCCCTGAGTGGGCAGGGAGGAGGGAGGGCGGTTCCCGCAGGGCTGTGTGCATAGACCACGGGCAGGAGTTGGGCTCTATTTGGGTTCGCTAGGAAGCCACGGTGTGGGGGGTTCAAGCCAGGGGGGTGACACGATCCAATATACATTTTAGAAATCTCCCTTTAATTCTTGTCTCATGGTTGTCCCCTCCAGAGAGCCCACTACAGTGCCTTAGACTTCATCGTGGTAACTGTGATCCTTGTGGATGGGGACGTCTGTCGTACTTCCATCTGCTTTCAGGGACAGCGGATGACAAAGGGCCGCTCTGTGGAGGGTGACAGCCGGACTGGCCACCGTCCGCGTGTGCAGTTCTGAGGGAGCTGTGATTGTTTTCCCGTCGGGTTACCATTTATGGAGATGCTCACTGGGGACCTATTTAGTCTTGACAATTTCAAACAGCCCGGGCTGAAGTGTAAGGATATTCGTCTTTGGTTTGCTGACCTTGAATATTTGATCTAGAAGGAGGCCAAGATGTTGGCTCCTTCTTTTTGGACTGCACTTTCCACCCCGGCTTGCAGCGTCTCCCTGCCCCAGCTCCCGCCAGTAGCTTCGACCTCACACCAGCTCCCCCTCGGCCCCAGCGTGGCCAGGCTCCGGCCTCGTGCTTCCTCCATGCCAACCTGTGCCCACTTTGGACTTTGGAGGCCTCCTCCCTAGGATGTAAGCGTGGTGCCTCCTCTCATCACCGCCGTACTTTTCCCAGTGTAGCTGCTAACCAGAACACTCCCTCCCCAGCGCTTGATTTCTAGCACACCCTGTGTTTTTAAATCTCCTTTATCTGAATCCTTGGTTACCTGTTTGCCTGCTTGCTGTTGGTTTCCCTTTGGGATGTAGCCCCAGGAGAGCAGGGCCCTCTCGTTCAGCTCGGTTCCCCAGAGCCTTGAACAATACCTGGCATTCATCTGCTGAATGAACTGGAAGAGTCCAAATACAAACGTGCTTTTAAGCCCCAAGTTCCTGCAGTGAGCTGGAGTCAAGGCACAGCTGATGTTCTTGACCTTGACAGTAGTCTAACTCGCCCAGCTCACTCTTCCCCATCGTTATCCCTGCGCACGCCTTTAGCTCTTGAGAATGAGCCCTCTCCAACATGCAGCGTTCCAGAGATCGGGGTGCAGGACCCCGTAGTTAATGTGTACCTACACGCCTTTTGTCCTTCTGCTTCAGCGCTCAAGGCCTGCTTTCTTCCCGAGAGTTGTCTCTGGCCTATCTCCAGCAATCTGCCAGGAAGTTATAGACTAAGCACCCTTCAGCAATGAGACTGGACTTCCGTTGTTTTTGCAAGATGAATTCCGAGGTGATTTTCCAATTACCAGCAGTGGTCAGAGCAACAGAGACAAAAGACTGCTGAGTCTTTGCCTCGGCACGGATGGGCCCTCGCGCCAGCCGGAGCTGGGTGTTGTGTCTTAGTGATGAATGCAGGGAATCAGCAGCTTAAAAACCAATTAGCTTTCTGCTTCTTTCGCTCATGCGGGACAGTGCAGGGCAGGGTTTGACTGCTTGAGAGTGGAGTTCAAATAGGGCCAGGCGTGGAAGTTAAGCTAGCAGAACTGATGAAAGGAGCCCGTTTCAAGGACGTACGTGCTCTGAGCAGCCTCGAAATGTTCATCTCACTTGATGGAATGCCCCTGAGTCTGAATCGTCAGGACAGACATTAAGGACGTGGTAGCTATTGATGCCTGTTCTGGGTCATCACGCCTGAAGACACCACGGGGCTTTCATCTGCGAGGGCAAGTTTATCTGTACAGTTGCTATCCACAAAAATGTCAAACGTAGATGCACTGATATCCATAAAGTGGCGTTTGTGTTTTCTCTGCAGCTGTTTATGGGACATTCGGATTTGCTAATTGCTGTGTTTTGTCATGTGGGTTGACGTCCCGGGGTGACCGAAGGCACAGGGTGATGGGGGGGGGTCACCCCGGAGCTGTCATGTAGGCTCAGGGCCTGACGTCTAGCCTTGAATGTCCAGAAATTTGATTGTCAAGACTCCATGATGGAATAACCCAGACTCAGAAGGTATTGGTGTGTGGACTGGGGTACCAAGGTCTTTATTTGCAATAAACGCTCCCTTTCTAGGGGGACAGACCCCACTTCTGCCATCCAGGGTGCATCGTTCCTCACAGCTACTGTGAGCAGGGATAGCCGTGATAGGGTGGGGGACAGACCTCGTCCAGAATCCCAGCTTCACTGAGGGCCCCGGAAGAGCTAGAACCTTTGTGAGCCTCAGTTTCCTTAGTTGTAAGGTAGCCACACACTTCCCACTCTCGGGGCAGGTGGGAAGGGAGATTAAGGGAGAATACATGTTCAAGTGTGGGTCCAGGAAGAAACCGGGAATGGTTTTAATGAAGACAGCCCAATGCAGGGGTGACGAGCAAGACTCCGGAGCCAGTGTATGGATTCCTAGCCCAGCTGCGGTCACCTGAAATCAGCTGCTTCCTATTTCTGAGATTCTGTGTCCTCATCTAGACATCGGGATCAGAATATGATCTACCTCACAGACCTGCTGATGCGCCGAATGAGACACCGTGTGGAAAGCAGGGAGCCCGGTGATCGTTGTACCTTGACCTGGTGAGGGCTCCTTTGAATGGTGGCCACGGTTACCGGGAACATTCGTAGCTGTGATGATAGAAATCGTAGCAGCTATGGAGCACCAACCTGCCACAGAAGCAAAACAGCCTACAGATGAAGGTCGCTCAGTGAGAACAAAATCGAATGGAGAGGCAGACAATTTAGGGCAGAGCTTCCCAACCCTGGCTCTACTGATGTTTGGGCTGGTTGATTCTCTGGGGAGGAGGCTGTCCTGCACATTGTGGACGGTTTAGCAGCGTCCCTCACCTCTGCCCGCACAAAGTCAGCAGCACCACCCAGCTGTGACAACCAGAGATGTCTCTGGACACTGCCAAATGTCACCCCGCCTGAAAAGCACTGGGCTAGGTGACCACTTCACCCAAAGGCTGGAGAAGCCTGTGGTCCTCCCTGGCATGCTGCATCGCCCACACCTGTCCAGACTCCCACCTGCCCAGTTTTTTGCTTTGCTTCTCCTGTTCTCCTGTCCTCTCCTTTGTCCTCCACTTTATGGCAAATTCCAAATGGCTATGATGAGCCAAGGGACCAGGCTCAGCCTCTGCCCTCATGCCCACAGACCTTCTACCTCCACCGGCTTCCGTCAGCGCCGCCCCTGCTCACATGCCCCACGACCCCACAGTCTAGACCACAGATATCCGAGCCTCCCTGCTCGGATGTGTGTAGATGCCCACCATAGGTCCTAGCGTTATAACCTCGGGGACATGAGTCAACCAGGCTGGATCACGGATTCCTGTGCAAAATGGGGACAATGATTGATCTCTACTTTGGGTGCTTGCAAGAGGATTAACTGAGATTCCATGGGTTCCTACCTCTTTTCTCTCCTGTCCAGTGATAATCTTATTCTAAATTGCGGCGGCACTTCTTCTGGCCTCTTGATATTTACCGCAAAATGATTTTTTTAAGGACAGAGTTTAACTTAATGTGTCTAAGCTTCTTTTTTTTTCGTTCTATTACCCCAATGCCTATATTTGTCTGCATTACTGTCCAATTTAAAGTGTTCCTTACCAGCGGAACTCAGTGGTTTGTAAATCTCTATATCATGACTGGAATAGTTTGTCCCCCTGTAATTTGGATTAATGTCTGAGAAGGCCTGGCTCAATGAGTAAAATTTTAAATTATTTTCCAATTAAAAGAAGATATTTTATTACTTGCAAACCAAGCAAGAATTGGTCTAGGAAACCATGACAATAAAACTCTTTAGGGAAATATTAAGTAAACAGATAAGAATGACTCAGAACTTCATTTTGTGAACTCTATATCAATTGCTCATTTTACGTCCAGCTACAATACCCACCAAGAGATAAGCACATATGTGATCCCTGCTCTGCCTAATGTGTTTGGAAACAGCTTGTGGTCTTAAGTAGCTTCAACAGTCGACAGAAATCTTGTTGACACTGTTAATTTGTTTAGCAAAGCCTTTCTTAAAAGATCTTAAGAGGTAAACTTTAACCCAGCGTCTGTCAGAATTACTAGTAGAGGTCTAGAACTGAGGTGGTTTGGCAGCTCGCTGCTCGCTAGGGGCAATCATTTCACATTTCTGAGCTGTGCAATGTTCGGATCCTGACACCGTTTTTATAGATGCTTCATACCATTTAGTTTGGGGTACCCAGTGTTTGTGTCCTGTTTTATCTATTGATTTTTCATTGGAAAAGAAATTAATTTTTTAAAATACTTATTTATTTATTTTAGAGAGAGAGAGTGAGCGCATGAGCGGGAGGGGCAGAGGAAGAGGGAGAGACAGAAACTCAAGCAGGCTCTGAGCCCAACATGGGGCTCAATCCCAGGACCCTGAGATCAAGACCCGAACTGAAACCAGGAGTCAGATGCTTAACTGACTGTGTCACCCAGGCGCCCCTGGAAAAGAAATTATTTTAAAAGGAAATTTTAATTTCCTTCACATGTACCGACCCTCCCTCTGTTCCTGGTGAGTTGAATTTGTCCCCATGAGGTCTACTGGAAAGCTCGCCAGACTGGACGCCAACAGACACAGGCCAGATTCAGGTTTTGTCTCTAACAAGTTATGTTAATGTCTTCGATATTCAGCTTCATTATTTTTGCACAATCTTTGATTTTCCTACCTCTCACAGTTGTGAAGATTGGATTTGGGAAGCAAGGGGATGCAAAGATGGAAAGCAGAAACTTTCCGTACAAAACCCTGTCAACAGGGTCTCACAGATCTGCAAAATGAAAATGGATAGGTTGGCATATCAGAATTTTAAAATGATCTTTAAGTGAATGTACAGAAAGGGAGCTGTAGAGAAAAACAGAAATGTCACCAGGGACATTTCACAAAACATGTTGCCATTTAGAGATAATGTCAAGTTTAAGACAGGAGAAGCAGCTCCTGCTAAGGAGGATGATGGTGCGGGGTGGGGGGGTCAGCCTAGTGATATTTGGTGTCTGGTCAAATCATGACTTAGGGCCAGACAAGCAAGATTAAGAGAAAGCTGGGCCAGCTGCAGTTACTAAGTAAGTTTATGGAGTCATTAAAAGATAAAAAGGGACTGGTCAGCAGCATGATCCATAATAGTCCCCATATGGAAGCTACCCAAGTGTCCATCAGCAGAGGAATGGATGAGCACAATGTGGCCCATCCATACAACGGAATACTATCCAGTCATAAAAAAGTTTGCCGTACTGCTAATGTGACAACATGGATGAACCTGGAAAATATGATGTTGAGGGAAAGAAGCCAATCACAAAAGACCACATATTGTAGGATTCCATTGACAGGAAATCTCCAGAATAGGCAAATCCATAGAGACGGAAAGTGGATTGGTGGTTGCCAGGGACCTGGCAGGTGGGACTGGTGAGTGACTGCTAATGGGGAAAAGGTTCCTTCTTGGGGGATGCAATGTTCTAAAAGTGATCGGGGTGACCGTGGCACAACTCTATGAATATAGTAAAAACCACCAAATTGTATACTTTTAATGAATTTCAGGGTGTGTGAATTATATCTCAACAAAGCTGTTACACACAGAGTTGGGGGGGGAGAGGAGAGAGGCAACCCACAGACAAATAAATGAGAGAAAGCAAAGCAGGTGAGTGTCGTAGGACGTTATGATCACAGAAACGTGTGACAGGAATGAAAGAAAATCAATAGAGTTTCTGCTTCCAGGTGCTGAGTGGCTGGGAAGAGTCTGGGTTTTGGAACCAGGAGACTTGCCTGGCTCCAGTCTTCACACAAGTTTCTCAACCTCCCGGGACCTGTTTCCTCGTCTGAATATTGGGGAGTTGGGGAAGATGATTCACGTGCTCCTTTCCAGCCCTTACTACCTGTCGACTTCCAAGGATCTCTTGCTGTCCTCTTTCTTCCTTAGCATCCCCCCCTGCAGAAAATCCGACCTGCCACCTTGTTGCTGGTACCCACCGGAAGAGAACCCACTGCCTTGTGTAACTGTGATGGTTTATATTTTGGGTGTCCTTTGAATGGGGCATCCATAAAACAATAAGATTCCTTTTTCTTCTTAAACTGTAGCATACGATTCTAAAAATAGTTAGAAACCACATGCACGGGGGCGCCTGGGTGGCTCAGTTGGTTAGGCGACTGCCTTTGGCTCAGGTCACGATCCTGGAGTCCCTGGATCAAGTCCCGCATCGGGCTCCCTGCTCGGCAGGGAGTCTGCTTCTCCCTCTGACCCTCCCCCCTCTCATGTGCTTGCTCTCTCTCATTCTCTCTCTCTCAAATAAATAAATAAATCTTAAAAAAAAAAAAAAGAAACCACACGCATGGATCATGGGGATGGTAACCGTTGATCTACACTTGCGTGACCTTCTGGATGCACCATCGAGCAAGTTCAGGCTAAACGCAGGAAGTGTCTTGACTTTTGTCTTGGGTCCAATATGTGCCTGTGGGACCAATTGATCACCTTATTTTCCTTCTCGATTCCTGTTTATCTCTTCCTATCTTACTCAAAAGGACTTGAAAGCATTAAGTACAGCACTTCATTTGATTAAACTGATTGCTCAGTGAAAAACAAGACTGTCAGCTGGGAGATGCAGATAAGACTTTTTCCAGACCTTCACTGACGCTGTCATCTGAAAGTTAAAGGTTGAGGGGGCTGGTGAGGGGGAAAGAAAGAACAGCAAAGGAGTTACGTTACAGTCAGTAAAGGTTAGAAATGAATCACAAGATCAGGGTAGGAAACCAAGTAATAAAATAAGTGCATAATAGCGGGTTGCCAGGCAGACAGTGGGCTAATACTGAAGTGACAATTGAATACAGCGGGGGCTGAGCAACAGAGAAGAGCAGGCGAGATGGAAAACCAGAGGGAGAAAGGCTAAAAGCCAACACAGAGCGGGAGAACAGAGGAGGCTGTCACTCTGTCTTAGGAGAAATGAAGAAGCCAGACAAATTATAAGTGTACTTTCACTTGGAAACATGATCAGAGAGTCTGAGATTGGCACTCCTGGGGGAGAGGCGGGGAGAGTGGTGCAGTGGGGTCCTATGGGTTGCCCTCTCTGACTTGGCCCCGGGGACAGTCAGGACTTGCCAAAGTTTGCAGGTGTCCGTGAAGTGCAGGACCAGGGTGATGCCTGAGGTTTTGCTGGATCTCCTTGCTTCTCCACTGGGAAAGAGGAGAACAGATAAAGGTCAAGACGGCTACCATGATGGAGGGCCTCTGTACATCCAGCGCTGGCTGCCGCGGGTGGTCTCCCACCATGGCCCTAGGTAGCAAGTACTGTTCTTATCCCTCTATTTCAGAGGAGGACACTGAGGCAACTTGCTTGCTCACACAATAGGGACTCCGTGCTTCTTGCTTCCCTGACCTCTCCCTCCCTGGGCATCCTTCTGTAGCCACAGACCAAGTGGTTAAAGCTGCCTTTCCCTATGAGGGCCAGAGGGTGGTTCCCAGACAAAGGGAGGGTTTTTCACGGATCCCCTAGACTTGGACAACCTTGATTCCATTGGTCATGTCACTAAAAGGGAAATGGGTGGGGCCGCTCTGAACACTTGATCTTCTTTGGCATTTGGTTGCCTTTTGCCTCTCTTCATTGGCAGTGGCTTCATCAGGCTCTTGGTCAAAATAATGCCTTGCAAAGAGGGTGCCTCAGTGCGTCATGGGAACAAACTGCATAAGGAACCCTGCTATGCTCAAACACTGACGGTGCCCAGCCAACCTGGTGGATCTGGTAAAGACCTGGTGAGCTTCAGATGAGCCTCAGGTTCACAGAGCAGTTCAGCTCTCATGTCCTGGCAAGAGTGGGGGTCAGGAGAGATGGGGGCTCCTCCATCAATGTGCCTGGAGCCCACACTGAGTCACGCAGCCATCATCAGCCACAATGGCTCTGCCGATTGAAGAGGGACTCAATCTCCTTCTAGAAGGTTCTCTGCAGTTCTCAAAGGTCATGACCAAATGAAGAAAGGAATGCTGACTCCAAAATTATTGCCAGCTTCTTGGCCAGCACACTCAGAGAGTGGGCCTGTGAGCTTCCCGGGGTCGGACCCAGCTCGGACCCCTAGCCAGTCTGTCTCTCTGCCCCCAAGCAGGACCTCTGGGCAATTCGGTGGCAGGTCCCCTCTAAAGGAAACACACAACAGAACGAAGGAAGTTTCCAGTGGACTGCTCAGGCAGAGCTAAAGCTTCATGAGAATAATAGAAGGGATAATTTGTTTTCTGGGTGTAATTTTATTGTATCTCAATGCAAAAAAGGTAAGATAAATTCCCTATGATTTTATAATAACCCTATTATTTTTATAATACCATGCTATTATCATAACCATTTTACTGCAAATGATGAAGTAACCGCATTTCTTATATATTCTCATATTATCATTTACCACCAAACCTTCGTTTTCTTCCCCTATCCTAATTTTTATACTTTCACTATTGAAAAACTTAAAAATATTTTCGAATATCAGGTCTTATTCAGTAGACTTTCTGTAACACGCTTATACTTCTGCTGTCATCTCTCTTTTCAGCTAGTAAATTACCCTGAAAGTTTTAATGAATAAATGAATAAATTACTAATGACCAGAAAAAGGCCCCATTAACACAGTGTGTGTTTGGGGTGTTCAGCTGACGTCTGGTGAGCGGTGACTGATCGTCTTATGATAAAAGGTGAACTTAAGACCCCCCCACACACACTTCCTGACTCATAAAGAGTTTTTACCGTGGGCACAGTTATATAAAAGAACAGAGCATAAGGGAAATTATTGTTTAATTTCAAAAACACAAATGAATCACTAATATAAAGTGTGCTTTGGCTTCACGCTTTCATGCCCGAGGTGACTCATGGCATGGCGCTGTGTTTTCTTTTTTCTTTTTTTAAGATTTTATTTATTTATTTGAGAGAGAGACACACAGCGAGAGAGGGAACACAAGCAGGGGGAGTGGGAGAGGGAGAAGCAGGCTTCCCCGCGGAGCAGGGAGCCCGACGCGGGGCTCGATCCCAGGACCCTGGGATCATCACCTGAGCCGAAGGCAGACGCTTAACGACTGAGCCACCCAGGCGCCCCGGTGCTGTGTTTTCAAAGAGATGCGCTCAGAACAAGGTTGCGTGTCAGGGATTTTGCGATGTAACGCAATGTAACAGGTAGACAAATGAAGACACAGATGTCACATCGTTATGAGCACCAGGAAGGAAACACAGTTAGGGGACAGTGTGTTGGTGGGGGCCAGGAAGTGCTGAGCCCTGACCGAGAAGAAAGCCCAGCCCCGCACAAACCATGCGGAGGGATCCGGGCAGAAGTGAGAGCAGGAACAAAGGCTCTGCGGTCGGAACAAAGGTGGCTGCTCAAGGCTGGGACCAAGTTTCATTCCCAGAAGGGAAGCTGACTTTGAAGGGATGACCCTTGGAGCTTCCAAGGACTGATGGGACCCACCTACCACAATCTGATACCGACGGCGGGATGAGCTGCCGGAACATGTCACTAAAACAATGGACTGAAATATTCAGGATTCTTCTGGTTGCTCGACCGCCTCCCCACGCCCCTGTCACCTCTCAGATCAGTTAGCGCAGCAGCTGGCCTCCCGGATTGCACTCAGATATGTAGCGATAAGCGTCCCAGGCACGGCAGGAGGTACGATGGGGCAGTGGTGGGCCAGCCTGCAATTTTGTGGAAATGCCTGCAGCCAGAGGTCATGAAATCTCGGTGCTCCCGGAGAGTATGTTCAGATCTCCCTTCCCCTGTTAGGTTTCACCTCTGGCCTTGGGCTATCTTTTTCAGAGTAACAACATACATCACAGTCAACTTTTCTTTGACATGACAATATCTGGAATAATGAGATACGTAAAGAACAATGAGGAGCGAAGCGTTTCTAAGTATATTTTGAGCAGGCATAACCTTCCATCGGTGCCTTTCAAATGTCACTTGCGGAGTATTCTGTTTGTAGCAAAGCACGAAACTTCTTCGCTGTTCTGCAAAGTATCTGAGAATCTTTTAACTCTGCGTTGAACTATGGCAAGTCACTCCAAAATTAAAGCGCTCAAAACCTTTATTTTGAAAAGCCTAAGAGGTGCCCATCAAGGCAGGGAGACCCTTCCCTTTTTGGGTACTTACCGAGCACGCTCCTCTGGAACTGTCAGACATGCCGTCATTTAAATAATGTGACAGCTCAGAAGAAGACATCTGATGAGCATCGCATTCAGTTGTTAAAAGTACAACAAAGAAAGTCCAAGAAGTTTTTTTTTTCCCCAAAGAATTTATCATTAATAATTCACATGAGCTACTTTATATGTGGTTGCCTACTGAACGCAATTATTTCATCGCCGTCTCTGCAAGAGGAAACCGTGAAGACTCATTTGAACATAAAGGACACCTGGGATTTTCACCTGAAAGAAAAAAACAAAGCCTTAAGACTGCTCGAATGGGTTTCACACATTCCAAAATGTATGCGGGAATGTCTAAACGCAGAAGTACTTGATATAAATCACCAAACACACATATTTTAAGAACGTGTTTTGACCCAAGGCGCCTGAATTTTTCATTTACCACCACAGGGCAGTTCACTGAAAATCCAATCTCGCTGGCTTGTGGCGCCTCACGATTTTTTTTTTTTTAAATGCTCAATGCTCAGAATGCTTCTGCAGCTCTTTGAACTTTCATCCTGAGGTTGGAGTTGGCTGCATAGAAATAAACACTGATGTAGGGAAGACATTAGGGTTCGAAGCCGACGGCCAAGAAAGAATTCTTGAGACGTCTTTGGTGCAAAAAGGTGGTTTTATCAAAGCACGGGGACGGGACCTGTGGGCAGAAAGAGCCGCACTTGGGTCATGAGGAGTGGCCCAGTATATACTTTCAAGCGGGGAGGGGGTTAGGGATAGTGTAAGCCTCCCAGGTATTTTGGAAACAAGGTTTCTAGGATCCTGAGGGGGCTGGCTATTGTTAGGAAAGGTCATTTATTATTGTTAAGTAAAAACTCAGTCCTGAGACCCTTCAGGTGTCTATCGGTGGGCCATATGCTTGGGGGGTGACTGCCAACATGTATCTTGGGGGGTAAAGATAAAGGAAATTTCCAAAGGAGTTTTTATATGTTAAAGTAGACTTACAGGATCCTGGGGGTTGGCTTAAGATTGCCTTTGCCCTTAGCAAAGTATCCACAAGGAGGCAGGTGAGTCCCTAGGGGAATGTCACTCTGCCTGTTTCAAGGACTTGTCAATGGGCTGTAGATAGTAAGGAAATGTAATCATTTCCCTTCCACCTTTGTTTTCTGCATCAGACATGATCCTCCAGAGGGCTGCTGTATGGCCAGCTGTCTTGTACCCAAGATGCTACAGGTCCGGGGAGACAAACATTGGGCTTTTCAGTTGGCAATGTTCAGTCTGGGTTGGAGAAGCGGGTTTCTGGGAAGGGTACCCGGGGCACCTGGGATATAAGAGCCTGCTCCGGTGCCTGGAGGTTAGCCTTTCCTGCATCCCTATCTTCCCGTTCCTTTGCTCTCCACCCTTGGGCAAGAATGTAGAGGCCAAATTGCAAAAGGCCCACCTCAGTGTCAAGTGAATTCTTGAGACGGGGCAGCTGAGCCCCGCCCACAGAACGCATCCCCCCTTTCCGTCCCCCACCGCCACCCCGAAACCACCTTCTCGGCACCCACATCCCCAGGGGCCGCGGCCACTGCGAGACTTCTGGGGGATGGGGTGGGGTATCCAGAAACCTGTATTATTAACAGGTTGATTAAGGTTAAACCTTAATTAAGCAGCTTTAGCACAGCCCCTAGTAGAGGAAGCAGCTCTCTGAAGGAGAAAGTGTCCTCTGTGGGAGGAAGTCAAGTTGGGCCAGCCTGAGTCACTGTGCATATTTGTGATGCAGCGAGTGCTGCAGAATTCATTGGGGAGGGGACTTGTAATGAGCTGCCATGTTTCCTCTCGCCAGGCTTAAATTAATTTCTTCAAATGTTCCCGTTAGTTAACAATGACTGATAGAGTGAAGATATTATTAATAAAAATTAGGTACCCAGCTCGGGAATGGACTTTTGTTCGTGCCTCAGCACTTAGCAAAGGGCAAGTGGAAAAGGGTATTTTCAGCAGCTTGAGGTTGGAATGAGTCGGGCAGGTGGAAAATGATTCTAGCCATTCATCAACGCTGTCAAGACCCGTCTCCCACCAGAAGTGTTTACCACTATTCACAATGAGCTCCCGCGTTCTGCTAATAGGAGCCTGTTCGGCCGTAACTCAGGACTTTCTAAAACGGCTTAGGCTCTATGCAGTGCACCTATTTCATCGAAGGCGCGTCCGTCTCCCGGCTCTTGATGGTCGCAGTTATGAGAAAGCGCCGTGGGACTTCCAGAAAAGTAAACGACGCAGCTCAGACAAACGCCTGCTCAGGGTGGCTTCGAGTGAGTCCAAGCAGTACGTGCTCTGGGGAGCTGATGAGTGGGGGAGCGGCAGAATCGGGAGTGAAAAAGGAGCCGGCTATTCCGCACGCGTAATAACATAAATCTGATTCAAGGAAATGAGAGAGAAGACGAGGAGACAGGAAAGCGTATGGAAAAAGTTAAACAGAAACCAGAGGTGATACTGCCATCATTCTATGGTTAGGGATTTATTAGGGAGCGGGTACATTTATTGGGTATATTTACTGTCGGCACAGTGCACTTGGTGCTTAGTGATTGGTGTCTCCCGTGTGTGTAGGACTTGTCCCCCCAGACATTTGCTGAGCACCTACTACGTGCCAGGCGTGGCTTGAGGTGTGGAAGATGTTGAGAGAAGGGAGAACCCAGACTCCTAGAAGTTCGGGGACTTTGCCTTTGCTTTCTTGTCCCCTCCTTCCCATGCCTAGCACCCCAGAGAATTCAATTGTTAAGCCAATAAAAGAATCTGCGCCCATAAAGATGGTGCTTTGTTCCTTCGGGCATTTATGAGTGTTGGCTCAATGGTGCCAACCCTGTTGTCCAGTTACCAGATCTGATCCTCATGACTGCCCCATGAAGCAAGTACTGTAATTGTCCTCGGCTAACAGCAGAGGGAACCGAGGAAGCAAAGAGAGGGTGTGAGTTGACTAGGGCCACGTGGTCTAGAGACGAATGCAAGTATTTGCCTGGGGCGTGCATGCCGTTGGCTACATTTCACTACCTCCCCAAGGACACCATGGGCCCTATCTGCTAGATCGAAGTGTGGAGCCAGTCCCTGTTTCTGATGACCTTAATGGCCAGATAGAATCAATTGCTAGGTGAGGTTGATCGGCCTCTGTATGGGAGTCGGCGTCTGAAAGCCCCTCCCTGCGACCGCTCTCCAGCCTGGAACGGTTGGCCCTGTTGCCTTCAGAGTGAGCCCACGGGGCTGGGCAGCTGAGGCCAGACCCTGAGACATGACCAGGCCTTAGACCCTGCCGGTCCCGGCCCACGCCAGCTCTGGACAAGGCAGAAAAGGGTTCAGAAAGAGGGCTCTTACCTCACAGCTTCCTTGCTCAAGCCAGGAAACGAAAATGGGCATAATCTCACCCACTTTCAGCAGAAGAACTGCAGGACAGAAGTCAACCTGATTGGAAATGAAAGGATCACAGAGTCCACTGCGCACGGAGGGCCCCCCACCCACTGCCTCCCAGGCTCCTGCTTCAGACACCAACTTCCTGACAAGATGAATTGTCCCCGCCCCTGTGGGCTGGTGACTCCGTGCACCCATCGCAGATTTCTCATGCCTCCACAACAATCACACTTTTTCTTTAAATATCCAAAACACAAAAATGAACGTTTCTTTTCCCCTTTACCACTTAGTTTACTTGGTTATCTCTTCAAAGCGATGCAGGCCAGTTTGGGGAAGGGGGCTTATGGGCAGGCATCTTTTCCCACCAGACTCTGGTCCTTGTTCACACAAACAGGGTTTTCTGCATGTGAGACAGGCTTTGCTTCTGTTCCAGGATATGAGAACAGCAGTCCTGGGGGGCCTCAATTTCTATATAATTCAACTTGGAAAGATTTCAAGGCTCTACAGCTAAGTTAGAACCCCCCACCCCCAGCCCCTGATGAGATATGCTGGCTGGACCCCCCACCCCGGGGACTGTGTCATTGAGTCTCCGTGGTATGAATCCTCCCCCCTTGGGAAAGGAGCTGAGTGTGTGTTAAGATTTACTGAGTTTCAGGAATTATTCCCAGCACGGACCAGAAAAGGCATTTTCGTTCTGAGCCGCCACATTACAGGCAAGGGGAAGAATTTGCATAGTTATCAGTGAGCACAAGGGGAGGGTGGTGTTCAGTTCCAGAGGGGCTATCATTATTTCCAATAGAGTTAACTGTGCCACAAAGTGGATCCATTTTCTCGCTGCAAAATAAGCGTGTTGGATTGTTTTTGTGGTAACTATGCAATTAGTTCTTTTTGTCCCCATACTTTGCCGGGCGCTGCAGTCTTTTCTGGGTGAGTGTTTTGGGAGCAGTATTTCACAGCAAACCTGTTCTCACTCTGCATGTTGCAGACTGAGAACATGGGCTGGCTTCCTCTGTAGTTCCTGAAGTCAGCCCTGGGAGGCAGAAGGGCCATCTCAGGTTAGAAATGAGGAAACGGAGATCGTCGAGGAGAAACGACCCGTCCGGGGACATCTGTCCCTCTGCTCATCTAAAACGAGCTCTTACGTAGGTCATTCTGGAGAATGGACAAGAGTACACAGATCCACAGGGCCCTGCCACACAGCTAACACCCTCCACACTAAAAGTCCTATGCCAACAAAGCTTTGAAACAAAAAGGAAGGTGGGATGTTGATGATTTGGGCCAAAACCTGGGTCTGCCCTGTCTACAGCATGCAACCTGAGGGGGAGAGCTAAGCCAGAGTTCTAAAAACTTAGGGCCAATGTGAGTTTTTCATTTTGTTTTGTCTTATCCCCATTAGCTGTCTTTTCCTACCCAATGTAGTTGTGTACCTACACCACCTGGCCTGTGATATTGACCTCCCATTTTATTTTATTTTAAGATTTTATTTATTTATTTGAGAGAGAGAGCCAGAGAAGGAGCACAAGCAGGGGGAGCAGAGGGAGAGGGAGAAGCAGACTCCCCACTGAGCAGGGAGCCTGACGTGGGACTCGATCCCAGCACCCTGGGATCATGACCTGAGCCAAAGGCAGACGCTTCACCAACTGAGCCACCGAGGCACCCCTGACTTCCCGTTTTAACAGGAACAAAGACCTCCCTGGCCTCTGACACGAAGAGAGGTTTAGCAAACACAGTGTCACCAGTCTTCCAAAGTAGGTGAGAGGGAAATGAGACCAAAGCCACCGCCGATCTCAGAATCTGTGACGGCAAATGTGAGTGGCGATAACCCAACAGGACTTTATGGCTGGAAACGGCCTTGGTGCGTATCTTATCCACCTGTACGCTGTGCAGGCAAAGAGGGTGGTCTGATTCCCAGGGGAGCTGGCTCTGGAGTCAACCCAGGGCTCCTGAGTCTGGGTTCTGTGCCGCCTGGGAGAGGGATCCTCGTCTCACTTAGGATGTGTTGGGCGGCAAACTACAGACCATTTCACCCAAGTGGCTTGGGCAAAGTGGTGTCACTGTCTCACACGGCCCCGGGTAGAGAGCAATGGGAGGCAAACCACGCGAGCAGTTCTAGAATCTGCTCGTCCTGACTTTGAGGGCAACTCACCCGTCGTGGCCTGGTGCTGCAGCCTCGGTCTCAGCGTCGGCGTCCCGCAGAGATGACACTGCTCTCTGAAGGGCGAAGTCATTCACGGGATGGATGTGGCATCTCACACTGGAGTCCATCCACCCTGTGCATCATTTCTGCATGGCCAGAGCTCCTTTATGCCTCTCCATAAACCTGACAGAGACATCGCCGAAGAAAATCAACAAGATTTTATGGAGTCACTATTTCCATGGGTCACTAATGATTGAAATGGGAGAGAACCAGCCCTCTGAAAAGGTTCTGACACCTGGTTATTAACATTCATTGAACACGTCTTGTGGGCACATCTTTGTGGCAAAAATCATGCTTTATTAACATGCACCCAGCACAGTGGTTTACCTCTAGATTCATTTTTGTCTCTTCGTCGTGGAAAGAATATACAAACAACATCATCACCCTCCTGAAGGAAGATTCTCAAATGATAGAAATTTTCGTCTCTGCTGGGTGAGTGTGCATGCAGCCCACGATCAAGGTCTTGAGACATCACAAGGCCATTGAGAGAAGTGGAAAGGATTAGGTCATGGGGTGATGGTTGAGTAGGAGGGTGTGGGATACCTGCCTGCATCCTAGAGAGGGCCTCTGATAAACCTCCCCCATACACCTGCTCCCTACACCTGTTCATTGTTCCCATATTCTTCAAAATAAAAGATTGGGCTACAGAATCTTTTTTGTTTCTTAATTGAGGCAAAATGCACATAACATAAACCCAACCATCTTGAAGTGTACAATTCAGTGGCCTTTAATACCATCACAGTGCTCTGTGCGTCCCCCACCTCTGTCTAGTCCCAAGACGTTGTCATCATCCCCAGAGGAGACCCCCTACCCATTAAGCTGGATTAACGTAATATTTTAAGGACCCTTTCAATTACATGATTCTATGCCTCCAAAATAGAAACTCAACTCATTCAACTGTAAAAATACCCTCCAGACTGCAAAGACGTTAGGATTACCCCATAAATGGAGAACATGTAAATATTTGTCCCTAACAAACACACCTGGGATTGCGCTGGCAAATGATTCCATGGCAGATCATGGTACAGCTGAACATGTTTTCTCGCTGTTTGGAAACTTCCATGGCTGGGCCAGTCCATGCCCACGGAGTAGCATCCTGGCAACAGAGACCAGAATTGACTTGTGCATAGACCTTTGGCTCCAGCACAAGACATGCGATTTACACCGCTAGTTTCTTATCACCTTCTGGAAAACAACCTTCCCTTTCCGTCTTTACCAAGAAAGGGTCATGCTTTCCTACGAGTTCAAATTCCTGAACTGAGGGGCATTTTGTGGTCACCCCGATCAGTGGTGGGGTGGAGAGGGGAGGCCCTGATCTTGCAGTTAAGAGCCTCAGCTTGGGAAAATGTCCTATTTGCATCCTCTGGGTCTCAGCTGTTTCACTTCTCCAAGGAAGGAATTGGTTGTGATTGGTGGATTCCCAGTGTGTTTTGGCTGTGGAATTCCTTGTTCAAACAAACACCCAATATGGAAGCCTGATACACACCACAGATGAAGTCAGGACTCCTGTGCGTGAGAAGGCTCTGGGAACGTCTCACTGGGCCTCCCCCTCCCCGCCGTGCTGTGGGGTGTCTCAGTGGAATCCACCTTCCCCCACAATCCCTCCGAGCATCTCTTAGTTCTGCAGGAAGTCCACACACTGGTGTTGATGGTCTTTGGAATTCCTGTCTGTTTGTTTTTAATTGGCTCTCAGATAACGAAGAAACCACCAATATATGTCTCCATCAAACTGTCCTCAGCATCCTTTGTGAGACCCCACCTAAGTGCATGGTTTCCTTTCCACTGTTTACCTGGAAGGCAGCCGTTCCCCGCCCCCACCCTTACCTGCTCACACTATTTGAGTCTTGGCAGCTCTAGACAGCCATCTGGTTTCCATGCTAGCCTTCTCCGCTGCCCCACTCCACACAGGCTTTCCAGAGTCCTGCTCGCTCCTTCCTTGGACCCTGGGGACAGCCAGCCTGCAGCTTCCACAGCTACACGTGTGTGTGGAACCTCACAAGGAGAAGTGAAGACGTTAACTCAGGGGTTTGAAACTATTTTTTTTTTTCCAGTGTCTACTGTTTCTTTCTCCTTCTTCCAACAAAAACAATTTTGTCTCGGTTCCACTTTTTATATGTTGCTAAAAAGAGGAGCAGTCTTGCACCTTCAGCCACCCTTGAAAAATTAGGGGGTCCCCATGGCGTTTACCCCAGAAATGACAAATGCAGCTCACACCGGGAGACCATCTCTAGTTGCAAAGACCCCTTTGGGGCAGGCAGCCTCCCCTGGGGTCCTATCAACAGAAGGCTAAATGAACTTTGTCCATACTTCTGCCCTGCATCCTCAACACCCTCGCTTCTGTCTGCATCACCCTCTTCTAACAAATTCAGCACTTTCAGGTTAATCTGCAACCCAATGTTTGCCTTTCCACGTTATTTTGACGAGGGACAGTTGCAAAGGACTCATGCCAACCTTCCCTGAGGTCAGTGTGGGTAATTAAGCAGTTGGCCAAGGGACGATGGTGGCCCACTGCTCCTACATTTTAATTGAGCTAGCTATTTCTCTCCAGGAAGATTCTGAACATAAACACCTTGAATTTATGGTTAGCATTTAAAACTGCAAATAAGTTCTGGTTTCTCATTTTTGTTTTCAATCTATATACTCTTCAAGGGAATGAAAGCCATCAGTTTTATCAGCAAAATGGGAATCTCTACCCATTTGGTGAGATGGACCGCATTGGCATAAATGTATGTGTTTGCGTGTTTATGGCCGTGCATTTGAATGGCTAATTTCACTGGTGTCAAATGCTAAGAAAGTGTCCCTCAGCAACTGAGCATTACGTTGTGGTTGAATTTAGACATGACACAAACTTATATGGTTGACAGCGCCACTAGGAATGAATTCCAGTCACCTAAATGGGAAATAATTTTATACTAAATGAAAATCTCTCATATGGTGTTTATACTGAGAGATTCATTGGGTTGAATAAGAATCTGAGTAAATAAGACATTGCAATGGGTTGATAATTTCGGTGGAAGATGGTGACATGTGTATACCTAATGTTGCTGTGGGAACTAAGGCTTACTGGGTAGTCCTTTAGATACTCTTGGTCTGAGATTGCCATTCCCAGAATCTTGTATTTCTGCAGCTCCTTACAGACACAGTCACAGAATTATCTCTGCATATCCCATGCTGGCGGCAGGCAAATCCCGACCCAGCCTCAAGGTGCCCACTGACTGCACTGTTGGGTTGCCTGCAGAGAGTGGGGGCCTGGCCCTGTGCTCCTGACTTCTTACCCAGTGCTCTCGAAATGCCAGCAAACAGCTCCAGAGTTCATTAAATTGGACTGAAATTCTTATGGCTTGCAGAGCAAATTCTTTATAGCTGGCATAAAGGTCTCATTGCTCAAGCGTAATCTAGCAAAACCACCAAGCCCCCTTCACTCCCCAGACGCTCAGACTTGCAAGGGCAATGAGAAGTGTGTAGTTATCTCTGCGGGTAACTGCATCCAGCCCAGAAACTGCTTAGAGAATACATGGGAAGTTCCAGAAAAGGAAATGGCACCTCACAAGGGACACTATGGTGGGGTGATCCAGAGCCCCGCTGGCTTATGTTCCAATCTACCCTCGATCACCCTACAACCAGGAGCTGGGAGTAGCCACTTGGACTCTCTAAGCCTCAGTTTCCTTGTCTGTTCATAGGCTGTTCATAGGCTCCAGCTCAGAAGGTGGCAATGTGTCAGTTGGTGCAAAGCATCTAGAACGATGCTTGGCATTCCCTCGTTCGGGGCCTACTATATGCTGGGAACTGTACATACAAAAATTAACAAAATAGGCAGAGATTCCTGCCCTCGCAGAGTTTATATTTGGGGGGGACACACAGGGGACGCTCGGTAAGATTATTAGCCCCCAGCGAGGTCTGACTTTTGCCAATGAGCCATGTGTTCACTTACATTTGGGCACATCCTTCCCCTAGGTCTTGACTGTGTTCTGCCACCCAGCAGGACACAAAATGTGCTGCCAACAACCCTTGCTGTCCAGGAGGTGCCCCCCCCAGCCTTGCGGGGTCCCACCTGCCTGTGCATAGTCTGACATCAGCAGTGAACTGGGTCAAAGTTTAGTCAATCACAAGTTGTGTAAGAACTTGCTGTGGCTGGTCTGGGGACAAAGGCCTCCCAGCACTCATTAACAACTATCTGTTCAATGATTATCTCCCTGGGGCTTACTGTGATGAGCCAGTCCCGAAGCATGACGGACCGTGGCCCTGATCCAAAGTCCTGCCCCTGACGTCAGAGACGAGCCTCCCTGGGTGTAGCCGAGGGGTGGGGCCTTTGTCCTCCGTGGGATTTAAGGCCAGGAGCTTCTGCTACCAAACAGCAAACGGGGCCCTCCCACTGGGAACGCACGTCCGCCAGCGGGAAGAACCTCAAAAGAAACCCTTGGATCTCTCATCGAGATCTTCCGAAAAGAAGAAAGGTAGGTAGAGATTTCTAACTGACATTTCTAGAGATAACACAAACTCGTTTTCTTTTCTCCTTAAGAGCTATGATTGTCTTGTGAGGTGCCGCCCAGTGAAGTATGTTAAGTTTCTTTGAGGGCATCTGTTACTTTGTTCAAGAAGCTGTGTTTTCTCTTTCAGGGAATTTTGGCATCCGTGGTCCTTAGCACGACCCTGCAGAGATGCCTCCTCAGCTCCAAAACGGCCTCAACTTCTCAGCCAAAGTCATCCAGGGCACCCTAGACAGCCTGCCCCAGGCGGTGAGAGCATTCCTGGAGAGCAGCGTCAGGCTGTGCCAGCCTGAGCATATCCACATCTGTGATGGCTCCGAGGGGGAGAACCAGCAGCTGCTGGACCAAATGGAAGGAGAGGGCATGATCAAGAGGCTGCAGAAGCTCAACAACTGGTAAGCCAGCCCCCAGCCTCCGCGTTCACACCCTCCCCTTTGCCACCGCGGGGCTGCTCCTGCAAGAGGTGGACGAACACCCAGTGGGGGCTGGGGTGGGTTGTCGACTCTTGAAAAACTTAATGAAATGGTGGAACCATACAGACTTCAGTGTAATGACATTCATCGAGCGGCTCAAGTCTGCAGTGAGATGGTACATACAAACACTCTTTGCAAACTAAATCCCTGATAGAAATGACAGTCAGACCTGCTCTGTCCTAAAAGACAAGCTCGTAGTCTAGCAAATGTCTCCTTGAAGGCGCCCCAGCTGGTGTGGTTGTCCACAGTTATGGGACATCGTCAGTGTGCCCGGCCTCTGCTCGGTGTGGGAAGAGCACAGTAACGAATGGGACCGGCCCATTCAGACAGGACACTTGGCTGAAGGGAATCCCGGGCACAGATGCAATGCAAGATGGCGGCACTTCCCTCTCCATTCCTAACCTGTGTGTTTTTTATGTTTGCAGCTGGTTGGCTCTCACTGACCCCAGGGATGTGGCCAGAATTGAAAGCAAGACAGTCATCATTACCCAAGAGCAAAGAGATACCATGCCCATCCCCAAAACTGGCCTCAGCCAACTAGGTCACTGGATGTCAGAGGAGGACTTTGAGAAAGCGTTCAAAGCCCGATTTCCAGGGTGCATGAAAGGTGAGTGAGACATTTGTTTGACTGGGAAAAATCAAATAAAGCGAAGGCAAACATTATTATGTCATTCTAATGGTAATTACGACAGCCATGAACACTCCTGTGGCCTCAGATAGCTTTAAATTCATGTATGAAACTGGCAGCATATTGAAAATGTCTGGCTCACTACTGGGATTTAGGATAGCTTGACAGAACCCAGTTGCATGTTTATGAAAACTCTTTCATTTTGGCATTCCATTCATTTTCTAGTGGAGTCTTCAAAATCGGGTGTGGGGGTTGCTGGTAGCAAGGATGTGATGCTGTTAGTGGGGACCATGAGACTAGGCTCACCTGCTCTGTGGTTGCGGGGTCATTTCTCACCGGTTCCCATCTACTGGCCCCCACAGGTCGCACCATGTACGTGATCCCATTCAGCATGGGGCCCCTGGGCTCACCACTGTCGAAGATCGGCATCGAGCTGACGGATTCACCCTACGTGGTGACCAGCATGCGCATCATGACACGGATGGGCACAGCCGTCCTGGAAGCTCTGGGGGACGGGGAATTCGTCAAGTGCCTCCATTCTGTGGGATGCCCTTTACCTTTAAAAAGTAAGCGTATTATTTCAGAATTGGAAGCTCAAGCAACAAATGAGCTTAGCCTTAAACCCCGGGCCTTTGCTCTGGGGATCTCCAGGTGGGGATGTGGCATGCTCACCCGCGATGTGTCCTCCTGTGCAGAGCCTTTGGTGAACAACTGGCCGTGTAACCCAGAGCTGACACTCATCGCGCACCTGCCTGACCGCAGGGAAATCATCTCCTTTGGGAGTGGGTACGGCGGGAACTCGCTCCTTGGGAAGAAGTGCTTTGCCCTCAGGATGGCCAGCCGGTTGGCTAAGGAAGAGGGTTGGCTGGCGGAACACATGCTGGTAAGATGTGGGAAGTTCTGCAGGCACAAGGTGGGGACTCGGAGGTGGGGGCACGGAGGTCTGAGTATGTACGGAAGTGCATCTCCCATTAGGCAAGACCTGACCCGCCGCCCCGAGGAGGACAGATTTAGAAATCCCACCAATGATTATTAATGCTTCCTTTGAAGCTCTTCAAATGCAATGGGACCAATGGAGCTCCTTTAGACTTTATTATTTAAAGAGTTCGTTTTGATACCTAAAGACATAGATCTTGGGAACCTCTTTTTGGGGGGCTTCTGGGCACTCTCCTAGACTGAGCCACTGACCACCAGGAGGGACGGGAAGGAACAGATTAAGGAGGAATCTTGTCCCCAACAGATCCTGGGCATAACCAACCCCAAGGGCCAGAAGAAGTACTTCGCAGCAGCCTTTCCCAGTGCCTGTGGCAAGACCAACCTGGCCATGATGAACCCCAGCCTCCCTGGGTGGAAAATAGAGTGTGTGGGTGATGACATCGCCTGGATGAAATTTGACCAACAAGGTGACTCTTTTAGGCCCAACGGTTGACAATAATAATTGGACCTAAGCAAACTTTTGGGTTTTAAGGTGTGCCAAATCCTGCCAAATCCAGTGTTTGGATTTTTAAGTTAGTTATTTCACATCTTGCAAAGCCTTAGGAATATGTATTGTGTAAGCATTCTTTAATTTAATATAGACTCTGGATTGAAATCGAGCCATATGTTGCTACTTGTTGACACAATCAATTTGTTAAAATAGTACTGGTAGAAATGGGACGAGGAAGAAAGGGTTGTAAAAGTGTGAAAGTAGAAAATAATGCTCGGATGAGAAAAGAGAAATCTCTTCTGGGGAGGAGGGGGAAAAAAAAAAAGACTTGAGAATTTGGTGCAAAAATTAGCCTGGCCAGAGCTGAGAATATATGTTGGGCTTTGTTTGGCATTCACTTCTACTTCTCTGGTTTAAAACTTTGCAGGTAACTTAAGGGCTATCAACCCAGAAAATGGCTTTTTTGGTGTGGCTCCTGGAACCTCTGTGAAGACCAACCCCAATGCCATCAAGACCATCCAGAAGAACACCATCTTCACCAATGTGGCCGAGACCAGTGATGGGGGCATTTACTGGGAAGGTATCGACCAGCCACTAGCCCCAGGCATCAGGATCACTTCGTGGAAGAACAAGGAGTGGACCCCCCAGGATGGTGAGCCCCCTCTGGAGGCCCCAGGGCTCTAGCCTACAAGCACTACTTGTCTGGACAAGACCCTAAGGGGCCTCTCCTCTCTTGCTATTGTAGGGGAACCTTGTGCCCATCCCAACTCACGCTTCTGCACCCCTGCCAGCCAGTGCCCCATCATTGACCCCGCCTGGGAGTCTCCGGAAGGGGTGCCCATTGAGGGCATCATCTTTGGGGGCCGCCGACCTGCTGGTGAGGCTCTCCTTCATTCGGCCTGGGAATGTGGGTGTGTTGGCTTCCAGGGGACATCCATGGAATCTCTCCTTTCTCATGACCTTGTCAGAGGGTGCCAAAGATCTCCAGCTTCCAAAAAGCCAGGATAATTGGCAAGGCACTTGAGAGCCTTTCTGGATCCTTAACCTAATGGCGCTCTATCCAGTTCAACTTTCTGTTGTGTAGCCTCGGTGGTGTATTTGTGCACTTTCGCTTTGGGGGGGTGGGGACAAAATTAGTTCAGTTAGAAAGATACCGTTCGGCCGTGTCTTTCCGTTCTGTGAGATGTCATTGCCAGCCAAAGGGTCTGTGTCAAAGCCTTTAAGGGATGATCCTTTTCTCCCGCTACAGGTGTCCCCCTGGTCTATGAAGCTCTCAGTTGGCAACACGGAGTTTTTGTGGGGGCGGCCATGCGATCAGAGGCCACAGCGGCTGCCGAACACCAAGGTAAATCAAAGGGGAAAACCTACGACCACAGAGAGTGACTGGCCTGCTCTCTGTCTCTCTGTCTGTCTCTGCTAGTCCGTATGTGTAGTGCGAGAGAGACAAAGCCACGCGTGCTTATGTCAACAATAAATGGTACCGATATTGCCCTATGAGAGCGTTTACCAGCACCACCCCCCTCTCTGTTAATAGGCAAGGTCATCATGCACGACCCCTTTGCCATGCGGCCCTTCTTTGGCTACAACTTTGGCAAATACCTGGCCCACTGGCTCAGCATGGCCCAGCGCCCAGCAGCCAAGCTGCCCAAGATCTTCCATGTCAACTGGTTCCGGAAAGACAAGGAAGGCAAATTCCTCTGGCCAGGCTTTGGTGAGAACTCCAGGGTGCTGGAGTGGATGTTCAACCGCATCAGTGGGGAAGCCAGCGCCAAGCTCACGCCCATCGGCTACGTCCCCGAGGAGGGGGCCCTGAACCTGACAGGCCTGGGGGACATCAACATGAAGGAGCTCTTCCACCTCTCCAAGGAGTTCTGGGAGAAGGAGGTGGAAGACATCCAGAGGTACCTAGAGGAGCAGGTTAACACCGATCTCCCCTGTGAAATCGAGAGAGAGGTCCTTGCCCTGAAGCAAAGGATCAGCCAGATGTAATCAGACCCAAGGGCTTCACCTGTGAAATCACCCCCCTCTCCAGTCCATGAGAGATGCTGGGAGGAAGAGCGAGTGGGACGTCCTGAACCGACACCACCCGTCCTACTGTAATGACCACATGGATGAGCAGATTCAGGTTTCAGATAAGACCACAGAGTATAGGCTAGTAACTGTGAAATCAGGGAGGGAAATCTTAGCATGTCTCCAAAATTCACTCTCCAACGCACATTTGTTCAACCCCGAAGACACTGTGCATTAGACTTTCCTGTTTTTTTTTGTTGTTGTTGGTTTTTTTTTTTTTTATCACTGTAGCTCTATCAGTTAGCTGGAATGCACCGATAAAATACTTGAGCTGTATAGATGGGTGTGTGAATGTGTGTGTGTGTGTGCACGTGCGTGTGTGTCTGTATTTCTTGTTATCTAAGATGTATATAATACCTTTGGAAAAATCTTGGGCAAGATTCTCCACTAGTTGTTGCTAGAAAGAAAGGTTGCTTTATTATTAATATGTGTGTTTAAATTATTTTTATATACCCTTGTTACTTACCTTGATGTAATTCCAATTTTTTCCCCTAACTCTTCTTGGAAAAATTACAAAATAAACTTTTGTAGAGAAGATGGATTCATTTGCTTGGTTTTTCTTATCTGGGCCACCAAGAAGCAAGGAATTCTCTGACGAAACATCGTGTGGTCAGAACCCCCTCCAAAGGAGGTGGGGACATCAGGATCATCCCTAAGGAGGGAGTGAGCTGGTGGGGGGAGCGAGATGGAGGAACAGAAAGGAGCCAGATGGGAAGTGGGAGCAGAGAGAATGTCACCCAAGGGTACCATAGCACCACAGTTTGGATTTTCTGAACTAACCACCAGTTAGTGTCTAGAAGCCACTAGTCAGTGTCATTAAATGGTAGGTCTTGTGTCACTAAGTGGGAGAATTTAAAATGTGCTTTTTGGCAAAAGTTTGGGTCTCCCATATTGAGGAAATTGAGGCCAATTTCATGGGCTTTTGTCAGTAAACTTTTTGACGAACGCTTTTTTCAACTGTCATCCACAAGGGAGGAGAGTAGAGAGAAAACCAAGCGGAGTTCCATGGTGCGAGCATTCATTGAGCGCCTTCTGTATACTGAGCAGTGTGCCAACAGTGGGTGGCCCTGAGAGAAACAGGGGGCATGGTTTGGTCTCAAGCCCTCACCTGGTCCCTGGGCTTCCAGGTTTGTTGGGTGGTCAGGAACAACGCAAACGACCCCGAAGCTGGGTTTGGCACATGCATTCGGCAGATAAACACGGCGTCCTCGGCCTGCTGTCTCCCCGTCCAGGCACAGGCAGTGAGCGCGGCTTGACCCCTCACCCTTCCAGCGAGCTGCGTGTTCTCAGATTAATCACCACACCCCGGCATCTCGGCTTTCCTTGCTTCCACTGCCTGCAAACTCGCTCATTGCCCTAAACTCCTTGGTGCCTTGCTCCGCATGGAAGGTGAAGCCGAGAGCATCTCAATCTCATAGATGGGGAAACTGAGGCCAGGAGCGTCCCTCAGAGCTGGGAAACGGCAACCAGAGCGTTCTTTCCCTTTAAAGAGCCAAGCGCTGACCCAGCTCTCCCGACAAAGTGTCATGTTCTAATGCCAAAACAACTGATGGGGAAAAAACCGTTTAATGCAATTAAATGTTATCGCTGTATTAATTTAAATTGGTGGCTTTCAAACCTGTTTTTTTCTTTTCGCAGCAGAACCCTTGCTTGGCATGTGCTCGGACTCAGAAACCGAACGTCTGAGGGAAACAAAGCAGGGGAGCGTCCACCCCAGGCTGGGGAGAGCTGGGACCCAGGGTACTGGGCTTCTGTTTCTCTGCCCCCTGCTGGGCTCCGAGCCTTTCCTCCCCCACCCCACCCCTGGAAGCCAAGGGGCTTCCAGGTAGAGTTTGGGGGCCATTGTTAAGATGCCCTGTTCTGGGCCTTCAGCAGGCTTCTGATCCTCATGGCAAAGCTGGCCATCTCGGAAGATGTTACACCCCTGCGCGGCATCCTCCACGTGCCCAGCGCACTGGCATATGACCACATTGCCACCAGGCCCTGGGAGTCTGGGGAGCAGCCCAGAAGGAGTGCCTTAAACAGAACAAAAGTGTTCAAGGAAACACAAGGACTCAACCCTTGCCTTTGGCCCTTGACTTACTTTCCCCAAACGGTGCCAACTGTGTTCCATCCACCTGCAGGTCCTGGTTTCTGTGCTGGGACCTCTGACTACAATAACGAAGGACGCGATGACCTTGTTTGCCCATATTACCACGTGGTGCCCCAGTCCCTGCAAGGCAGAAAGACAGACAAAGCCCAGGTGGTTTGCGGGTGTGGATTCCTGGTCTGCCCCCTCCCAGCACACACGAGCCCAGACCAACTAGGGCTGATACCTTCCACCAGAATCCAGTGTGGGTGCTGCCCTCTGGCCCCCGTGGGTTCCTGGAGTTGTGCTGGAGACTGGGTTAAAGCCCAGAATACAGTAGGTACACAGCAGATATTGAAAAGGGACAACAGAGCTGCTTTTAAGCTCACTCGAGGCAGCCAGGGGCAGCGGGGCAGGTGGGCGGGGTGGGGCTTGCCAGGGGCACGTTTGGGGCTCACAAGTTCTTACTCTTCTTACCCTCTCTCCTCAGGTCCATCCTCACCCAGAGCCCCCAGGCTGCCCACTCGTCCCTCGGGGTGCCACACAGCATGCTCCTTCTAGAGCTTTAAGCACCGGGCACGGGCCCTGGAGGTTCCCTTGACCTGCTCCCCTGCAGAGGGCACATGATCACGACCTTGGCCATCACGGTCAGCAACTGCAGTAAATAAGGCACCAGGTTCCATCATCTATGGGAAAGGGCCTGCCTTCCCCCACCTGCCCCCGCCCTCCTGCTTTTCCCAGGGGGCAGTAAACACTGGCGACCTTGGACACATCCCAGTTCGACCTCTGGCCAGTGGTGTCACCCAAAGTGACATTTATCGGTGTCATAGGACAATAACACCCTTGCTGGGGTCTGACGAGGATAAAACAAAACAACCCAGCTCAGCATGGACTCTGGGGTCCGGAGGGTCCGGGTGTGAGTCACCAGCATACTCTCCAGTGATTGCACAAAACTCCAAGCCTCATTTCCCCAACTGTAAAATGGGCACCATGACCGTACCTTCTCAGGGGGTTGAGGAGGTCAAATGGGATGATGTGAGGAAGGGGCCTGATACTCAGCAGGCACGTGTTTGCTCTGCTCTAGGTCTTTACTGTGGGCTGAGCTCATGCAACACCAGGGACGGGGAGCTCGCTGTCCCTCACGGCAGCTGGCCCATGGCTGACCAGCCCTGGGTTCCTGAGTGGCTCTGGGGGGCTGTCCCTGGGAAGGACACAGGGTCGCTGGGGGCAGGCTGGGGGGGCACACATGGACCCAAGCAGCCGCCATCCAGGCCAAGGCGGGAACAGGACCAGCCCTCACTCCCCTCAGGGCTGACATTCAGGATGGTCGCGCTAGAGGTGAGAAGCTGAAATCATCCCACTGGTTCCCTAACTGCCCCCCGCTCATCCACCCTGGGATGATGGGACACCCAGACCTTCTCAGCCGAGGGGCTCCCAAACCTGGGTCTGGATTATCCCTGGCAGTCATTGTCTCCACCAGTGGCATCTGTCCTCCCCCAGCGCCGACCCCTTCATACTGCACGAGCCTCCACCCAGACCTTTGCAGCAGACTGGGGAGCTGGGCAGGGGGAGGATCCCCCAAGCTGAGAAGACCCTGAGTCAGCTGACATCACCCCAATGAACTACGATGAAGTTTCCTCCTTGGGGTGAAATGGGAGCTTGAGATGGAAAAAAGCCCAGAGGGAGTAAAATAAAGAAAGTGACTTTTTTCTGCTTTTCTGAAGTTTTGCCTTGACTTTTCCTGTCCCCGCTTGGACAGGAAACTGAACACAGGGGGGTCCCTTGGGAGAGGTTCCACACACGGGTTCTTGTCAAGGACCACCTCCCGGGACCACTGCATGATGGACGTGGCTCTGATTTTTACAGAGCTGTTCCACGCACGATGTTCTCTCTGCCATCTGCCCCCCCCCCGCCCCCCAGCAGTGGGACGGAGCCCAGAGGTTTTCTCTGATGCCGCAGAGCCGGGATTTGGGGCTGCTGCAGAGAAATAATGGACGTCATCGGTCCACGGCAGCACCGTGGCGGGGCCAGGAACACATTTGCTTTGCAGACACCTGTCACCGTTTCTGCACTGATGCTTGTTCCTGGGGGCTCACTTGTCTGCCACCTGCTCGGCGCCGTGTGGCCCCCTGGTAATGGGCTATGTAAATGTGCGAATGTACGCCAGGCACACCAGCCCGCTCGGCAGAACCTTTCTCCAGGCGAAGCAATTTGCAGCAAAATATGCTGTAAATATTTGTTCAGCCCAGGAAAATGACTTTAATTGCATAATTAAACTCGTTGTAGATGCTGCTTCTGGACAAAACGACTGGAGAAAAGCTGAGACCACAGCTGTCCTTCTGAGTTTGTTGAATAGAGGGGACTAAGCATTTGTTTGCAAAGACTTTGCTCAGCTCACACCCACCCCCCAAATTCCTTCATGCAGGGGGTTTCTGAGAACAGTCAGGGAGGACGGAGGAAGGGGCTTGGTGGCTGTGGGAGAGGGGAGAGGGGAGGGGGGAGGAAAAGTTCCCCAAATCAGAGAACCAACAGCAAAGTTAGCCCCCAGGCCCTCGGACAGGATTTGCACTGTGTTTTCCCAAAAGTTCTAGTGAACAGCCCACCTCCCATGGATAACTGCTATCTTGAGCAAATGATCAATTCCCTTAATTGGGAAAATCAAAAGAAGTTTGTTTTAGAAGAATACATTGCATCCTAGCCATTAATTAAAAAACAGGCATTCCTTGCGAAAGTGACCAGATCAACACGTAAATGTCCAGAATGGGCAAATCCACAGGGACTGAAATTAGATTTGTGGTTGCCAGGGGTCAGGTTGGGAGAGGCATTGAGGAGCAAGGAGTGATTGCTAACGGGGATGGGGTTTCTCTTCGGGGTCCTGAAAACGTTCTCAAATTAGATTGGGGTGAAGGTTGCGCAATCCTGTGACTATGTTAAAAACTATTGAATGATGCATTTTAAGCTGATGAATTTTACAGTACATGAGTTATAGCTCATAACGTGGTTTAAAAAGAGAATAAATTCAACAAAAACAAAAGTGTCTCTTAACTGGCATTCGAAACCTGTAGTCTGTCAAAGGCTCTCAGTTGGAGACCTGCGCTTGCCTTGTCAGAAAGGTGACAGGGAAGAAGGAGGTGGTGGGGCAGGTACAACCCACTGAAATTCACTCCCGGAGACAACCAGAAGCATTCAGAGAAAATGGAAAAAGGACAGATTTTCTTATTGTAGGGTTCAATGTCATCTAATGCCAGGCCCGTGAACCTCTCCCAGTTGTTACGAGCACCGTAAAATCATCTCACCAACTTCTAGGAGAAACAGGGCCAGAGAGGACAGAAACCGGCAAAAATCATGAATCGAGCAAGTGGCAGCCCTGGGACCACCAGGAGCCTCGGATTCCCGGCTGGCTTGCATTGGTGTTGACTCCAGTGCTATAATCCCAACCTGGTCCCCAGCAGGGAGAAGGACCCCAGAGAGCATCCCAGCTCTGACAGTGGGTCAGGAAGCTCACGCCAACTGGCTTGGCAATGGAAGGGAGGGTTCAGCTCATGTCACCACATAAGGGAGGGTCTAGACACATGTGCTCTGAACATCAAGGGTTCCAGCCATGCAAGAGGGCCCACTTTCCTTCCCCCTTCCCCTATAGCAGAAGCCTGTGGAAGGGGATCTGGGTTATGAAACTAGTATCCCCCACAACCGCTAGAATCCTGGCATGGTCTGGGGACAGGCTCTTCCTCTCTGAGCCTCAGTTCCCCCAGCTGTGCCGGAGTGCCCCGCCTTCCCCCTGAAAGTCTTTCCACCTCCAAACTGCCATGAAGTTGGAGCCATGTGGCTCCTCGGTGGGACCCTTAGAATTAGGGTTTAGTGAGCCCAGGTCCAGGTGCGGGGAGAAGGACAAGGTGGAGAAGGCGAGCTTCCTTCAGGGACGGGAAGAACACGTCCCACCCGCAAACAGCTCACCTGTCGCTCCTCAGCATGTCTGCAATCCTGCCCCAGGAACACCCCCCACTCCCTGTTCGTCCCACTTGATAACACCATCTGCCCCTCACATACCGCTCAATTCTGCCAACGCCACGTCCCAGGGAAGGGCGGTGTGGAACGGAACGCTCAGACTCACTGGCACATCCCCTGCTCCCCTCGGCCCTCCATCTCGGCCCAAAGCCTGGCTCCCTGCAGGCCATGGAGGGGAGAGATAGGCTCCCAACCTGCGGCTGGTTTGGTCTTCAAGGACACGGGCAAACTCAGGCAGTGGGGTACTCAGCTGGCCTCGAGAGAAGCCCTCACATCTCCTGGGAAGATGAAAGGGACCTTCTCCGGGGCCCAGGGGCAGCCCCAGGCCCACGGCAGCCCCAGGGAAGCCAGCATCTGAAGGCCTTGGCTGCCAGTCAAGCGCTAGCCCCTGCAGGGTTCGAGGCTACTTTTCGGGTCTGGGTGAAGGCCTGACCCCAGTGGAGGCCACTGGCTCGCGGTGAAGTTCTCTGCCAGGGGCTGAGGCTCCCGGATCTGGCTGAAGGGGCACCTTGGCGGCCCAAGATGGCCCCGGGGGACTGACCAGTCTGGCCGGGTTGGAGCTTCCCTTGGGATTGGCCTGAACCTCCCACCCCACGGTCCCCTCGATTGGCAGCACACCCTTCCTGCAGAGGTGAACTCCGGTCTGGCCTCAGTGGGCACAGAAGGCTTTATCACCATTAAGAGCAGGGACCAGGGAGCCAGAGGCCCCGGTGACTCACGAGGCAGCTGCTGCCGGGTTTGTAAAGCGGAGCTCAGAGCCATTAGCCGCTAGGAGATGAAATTTACATTTTGAATTAACTTGGATCATCAGAATGCTTCCTCTCGACCCAGGGAAATCAAACATAAAGTCGGAGGGGCTGTGGGCTGGGGAGGTAGAGGCTCAGCCAAGCATGCCAGATTGGCTTTTTCTTTTTCTTTCTTTTTTTTTTTTCCAACAGGCTGCAGGCAAAAGGGGACGAGAGGACACTGCCACAAAGTCAGGCTCAGAGACGGGAGGGAGATGGGAAGTTGAGATACTCTTTCTCTCTTTTTCCTTTGGGCAGAAGCACAATAGATCTGCGTGGCAGAATTAAATTCTGATCTGTCTGATCTCCTCCATCTCTTCCTCCCCTAATAATGGTTATTTATCGAGCACTTATTATGTGCCTGGCACTTAGCTAAACACTTTAGAGATAAGGCAGAGTGAATTTGTCTTCCCCTGTGCACCCCTTTCCTTATTTCCCCCACCCGAGGCCCTCGTGGGGAGGGAGTCTGAGGGAAGAAGTAAAGAGACAGTTTTATTAACAACACAAGGCTCCCCGAGTTACGTCAGGAAGTTTGTCTTTCGGACGCACTGCTCAGGAACGCGAGGCCCGAATCTGGCCACGAAGCCTGCCAAGGCCCCGCTACCTTCTCCCCTGGTCTACGCGAAGAGTGTGCCCTGGGGTTGTGCAGTGCCCCTTCTGTGTAACTGTCCAAGTTAGAATAGACCTCACAGGCTGGGATGAAAACTCAGAGGGCAAGCTGAAGACGTTTACACCTTCCTGTGGCCTCTGAGTGTGTCTGTGACCTAGCGGGATTTGTCCTTCCTGAAAAGGGGCAGTTTTCAGATGTCCCTCTAGCTTCATGCTGGTCCTTAGACAACGCGCCCCCCCCCCCCCCCCGCCGCCCCCAGCTCCATGGGGTAAGTTCTTTATCTATAGGGTCTTCCTGGATTCATGGGCGAGTTGACTCCCAGAACAGACTTATAAGTCATGTTGCTTTGGGTTGACTAGCTCCAATCTGATGTCCTTCACATCCAGAACCCAGATGGCTCAGAGGAAGGGCCACCTCCCCTGTACCATGGGCGTTGGTTCTTGTAGGGAGACACATGCCCTGGGCCCCTCCACGGGGTGGGTTCTGGCACCATGCAAACATGGGAGCAAGACCGAAGACTGGAGGCTGGGCTGCTCACAGCAGGGTCAGTTTTTCCTGCTGCAGAATAGGAGAGCCCATGCTCCTGATGAGCAAAATGCCTGTGTGCACTTCCCAGCCAGCCATGCCTCCCGACCATGGCAGGCCTCCAAGATCAATCCGTCACTTTCCAATGAATAGTTATTGAATGCCCTCTGACTGCCTGGCACTTAGAGTCGGCCCAAGTGCTTAGGTGAGCTGATCAGGACTGTCCTTCTTAATGAATTGGTCCCATAGGAGCCTCTGTCCTTTTCCCAGGGTCACTGAAAAACTTCAAGCCTCAAGTTATCAGGAGCAATATTTCCTACAGACAAGAATCCATAGGCTCACTTTCTGCCCCTTCCAGAATTCCCGGGTGGTCAGCCTCCTGGTCCACCTCCCATATTTTGTAATTCTGCCTGGGCAGCGAGTTGCATTTGCAATCTACCTTCCCCCACCTTTCCCTCTCTCTCCCCTCCTCCCCCCTTCTCTCCATCTATCAATCCAGCCCCTTACCCTTCCACTTAATTATCCATTTCTTTATCTTCCAACCATCTATGCCTCCGCCTGCCCTCCATCCATCCACACATCTACCCAGTTGACCATCCAACCTCCACTTAGGGGCTCATCTGACCACTGTAGGGTCCATTAGATGTAAACCCTTCATCTCCCTTCCATCCACCCTTTCATCTTCTCACCAGGGCAATGCACCTCCCAAGCTGTGAGAGCCAGAAGCTTAATCAGTTCTGCCTGATTTTCCCACAATACCATGTGTCTTCAGGACGAGGTAACTGCTAAGCTGGACAGAGCAGAAAAGCTGGATGTTCTCAGGGGTGTAGACAGATTGCTACAACGGTTCAGAGGAAGTGGCATGTGAGCAGCCCTAGTAAAATGATGTCAAGTTTGGAAAGCCAGGGTCGAAAGGACAGAGTATAGGAATTGCAGGTGGATTAAGGGGCACAAGCAAGGATCAAGGCGGGCTGAGGGTGGAAAGTTTGAGGATCGGTGCACCGTGAGTTGGGAGTAAGTGCCATCTAGACAGTTGGAAGCTGAGTGGGCAGAAACATGGCTTGGTCCTAGTAAGGTGTGTGGACCATGGGAAGTGGAGAGAGTTGGAGTGGGTGCCCCAGGCTGGAGCAGATTATGAAAAACCAAGCCGTGGACCTGAGCTGGGATTCATTTTGTTGGCACAGGGAGGAGACAGGAGGCTTTTAGTGAGAGAAACCTCAGTGGAGAGCAGACCCTGAAATCTGAAATGGTATGCTTTCCACTTTGGGGTGCTGGTTGGTGCCATCCTTCTCAACCTGGGGAGCTGGGCCCAGACCACTCGATTGTCCCAGGGGTCTCTCCATCCAGCCCACATGGCAGAACTCAGACGATGGGGATCTTGAACAACCTGAGTCCAGGAAACAGGTTGGCGTGGGGAGTGTGACCGACTGCAGGTCAGAAAATGTGGCTCTCCGTGGTTACTTCATAATGGCTGTGGCAGTTCCTGCTTCTCCACCAAGAACAAAGTGGCACCGGAAATTGAACAACTTCCCAGGCTCTTGCCTCTGGCAGGGGAGAAATCTAGGTCTTTTATGGTTTCAGACATAAGTGCTAGCCTGCTGTTCTGCTAAAAATTTCAGCATCTGAAAAGTTCCAAGCTAATTTTCAGGGGGGAAATTAGATGAGAAGTGGCTTTAAAACTCGGAGAATTCTTGTGTTTAAAAACTTGGTTGCCAAGGAGACTCTTTCTCCAATACTTCCTCGCCACTCCGTTATAAATGAAACCCCCTAACTGAAGGGTAATTAAGGTAACTGGTAGCACTTCTGCAGAGAGAGAGTGTGGCAAGGCAGCTGAGGGGGAAGGGGCTCCCAACTTTTGGGGGCACACCCCCCCGAGCCCTGGGGAACCTGGAACCACATGGGGGGCTCACGGGCACCTTTGGAGGAGAACATAAGCCAGCGAACAGCCGTACGCTGTGTTCTGTGAAAGGCCAAGCAAGTGATTGCTGAAAGGAAATCTTAAATGTCACGCTGCCACCCTGTTGGTTTCGAATAGGTGAAAAGCTCCGTGAGTCAGTTAATGAGCAGATTGTGCAGGCTGCGGCGTTCCGGCCCCCTGTGGCCGTGTTAATGTATGTGGTACCAGGCAGGAGCTGAAGCAATTGTTATTACCACCTTCGGGAGGGAGGCAATTTAGCATTTAGTTTCTGGTCCCAGCCATCCAGCAATCCATCTGTCCATTCATCTATCTCTCCATCTGTTCATTCATTCAGTTGTCCATTGGAACATCTACCCACCCACCATCCATCCACCCATCGGGCCAGCCAGCCACCCATTTATTCACTCATCTACCCATCCGTCTGTGTATTTGTCTTCCTATCTGTCCCATTCTCTATCTACCTAGCCGTGTGCGCAAGCACACATCCAACAGAGATGGTAGGAAGGATGGATGGATGGATGGATGGATGGATGGATGGATGGATGGATGGATGGGTGGATGGACGGATGGATAAATCAATGGATGGATAGTGACTGCACATCCACTATCTGTCTGTCCACCTACTTCTATTTACCTATCTAGGTATCCATTCAAGTATACGTTCATTTGTCTGTCCTCCATCCATCCATCCATTTATCCTCTCTCCCGCCATCCACCTATAGCGAACATTTACTGGGCACCCATATGGCTGGAGACAACACCTGCCACTTGCTGAATGCTTGTGTGTGCGCGCACTTTCCAGGCATCCTTCTTTAGTTCCTCCTCTCAACCTGGAGACTTGGGTGTTATTATGATCCCCCATTCTGTAGATGAGGCAGTAGGGGCGTTCTTATAGCTAGCAAAGGTGGGAGCTTGGATTTTTAGCCCTGGTCTCCACCCTGGGTGTAAATCCCCAGAGAGGGGGGCTGTGAGTTTGGCATCTTCCCAACCACCAGCGTTTTAGTCCTAAGAGCAAGAGTTGAAGGAGGATGGGGCCAGAGAGCAAGGACGAAAGACCAGGAGGGAAGCCTACATCTGAGGCTCCAGGAGCTGGGGGCTCTCGAAGGCCCGGATCCAGCTGCCCTGGCTGATGTTCTGCTCTAGCGTGCATGCGCACACCATCTATCGGGCCCCTTCCTCCTCCCACAGGGTAAATACTGCCAACGTGTTCGGGAAGCCGATGCCAAGGTGAAAAGTCCATAGATCAGAAACCCTAGTGGTGGAGGCTGAAGCCCCAGGGAAATGCTGTTCCCAGAAGCTGAGACCTTTTCCCTGGTGAGCTTCAGGCTCTTCCACCCCTCCACCCTCCACCCCTCTGCAGGCAATGCCAAGTAGGTAAGCTGGTGCTCCCAGCTTTGGCCTCCGCCTCCCCCTTTACCTCCTTCCAAGGTACCCTTCTCCCAGGATTAGGCTGGTTAGTGGTGGACTTCTGACATCCAGGGGGTCCAGGTGCAGAGCAGCATGGCCAGAAGGGGAGAGCATTCCCCGTGGCCCTGCACCAGGCTGGGGCTTTAGGTACCTCTTCACGGTGGATCCAGCCCACATTCCAGCAGCGAGTGGGCCCACTGTTTTCAGTTTGCAGAAGAGGAGACTGAGGTTCAGAGTGGTGAGGTGACTCCCCAGGTCAGATAGTTCATTTTCAAGGAGCAGAGTCTCACTGAACCCTCATGGTGCCACGCACACTTCACGGGGCAAGGGGCAGCTGCGCTGGGCTGCAGTGGGCACGGCAGGGGGTGAGGGCGTAGGCTCTGGTGTCAGCCACTTCTGAGCTGTGTGACCTCGAGTGAGTCCCCTTACCTCTCTATGCCTCGGCTCCCTGCTTTGTACCAGAGAGATAATAACACGACCTTCCTCTTGGTGGGGGTTCAGAGAAGGGGTGCACGTCAGCTGTTCTGAACATGCTTGGCACACAGTAAGTGCCCAGTACATGTCAGCTCGTTCCGATGACTGCCTCCCTTGTGTCCTGGGGCTCTGTAGGGGAGCGCCCGTCGGACAAAGGAGCCGTGCTGTGGGCAGGACCCCCAGGCCGGAGCCGTGGCACGGTGCGGAGGGGAGGATTGATCGGCTGGCGTGTCGGCTTGGGAAGGGCACCCCGAAGGCTGGCAGGGATGATGCCGTTGCAGCAAGCCACAGTTCCGGGGGACACTGCCACACTGCAGAGATGGGTGGGAGCTGGGACCTGGGGAGGGGCTGTCCCTCAGTGGGTCCTTGGGGACGGGTCTCCTGAGCTTTTTGTGGTCTGAAGAGACTGATGAACCTCTGTTGAGCGAGCCACTGAGGAACAGGATCTGGACTAACCCTCACCCCACCCCACCGGTGCCCAGAACGGTGCCTGGTGTCAGCCAGACATTCAGTGACACCCATTGGGGCCGACACTCCTGTGGGCTCCCATGTGGCAGAGAAGGCACTTACAGCAGGCTGCCTCTCTGAGCCCCCAGCCTCCCCCCCACCCGAGGCAGCCATGGCACCAAGATCCAGCTTATGGGGCTCACGGGGTGAGAGACTTGCCAAGGTCCCTGGATGCTCAGGGCAGGACAGGATTTGAACCCCGATGTGTCTGAGTCCAGAGGGGCTACATCTACCTGCCGCTGTCTGCCTTCCAGCCATCTACTGACCCAGGTGGAGCCAGGCCTGGGTTCCCCCAACGCTCTGCAGACACTACCAGTGGTTGGGTGAAAGTTTGAGCAACTGGGGACCATTTGCTGAGTGTTATCCCTGTGGCAGACTCTGGGGGGCTCCCATGCCAGCCAACTGGACATGGCCCTGGGCTTTGGGCAGCAGTTTTTGGTCAGGGGTCCCTGCTGAGGGTGGGCTCTGCCAACACTTCAGAGCTGCTTCCTGAGCCCAGAGCTAAGCTGATGACATTTGTGCCTTCCTAGATAAACAATCCTCACATCCACCCCCCATCGAGTGCTTGCCAGGTGCAGAGCACTGTGCTGAGTGCCTTCTCAGTGCCTCCTGGGGTCCCCCGAAAGCCCTCGAAGGAAATGCTGCCTTCATTCTCACACTGCGTACGAGAGATGGTGGGGGGCTCGCTGTGAGCACCACCATCTCCCTCGCTCCTGCAGACAGGTCCAAATGCCCTGCCACGGAACGGCTCGCTCGCCCCCCACCTGCCTCGGCCCCCCACCCAGGGAAGCAGACAGAGGTGCTACTGCCCCCGTCTCTCCAGGTGGGGAAACTGAGGCTCACAGCTGGGAAGAGGCAGATCTGAAGGCTCCCAAGTTTCTCTTGCTCACTGTGGACAGTCTGAGCGAGTCATCCAAGGTCACCCAGAGCCGCCACCACCGCAAGACGACAAGAGTGTTTTGACTTCTGGTCAGGCCCTCCTTCCATCCCGCCGCGCCGCGAGGGGAGGGAGGCGTGGGGGCCGCCGGGGGCCTCTTTAATTCATGAGTTACTGGCAGAAGCACAATCTCGGGGGAAGATTGATGACCGGCTGCAGGTATTGGTGGGCGGATTCATAAAGCTGTCGGCAGCGGGCCGTAAATCAGATGAATATTCAAGATTCGGCCCCGGGAGCAATTCTCCAGCTCGGCAGTAACAAGATGGATGCGCCGCAGGAAGGCGGGCGCCGTGGCCTCAGGAGCCCCCGCGTGAGGCTCTTTCCACTCGCACAGAGCTTCTGCTTTGCCTGGGGGACTTGGGGAGCTCGAGAGAGAGAGGGGAGAGGAGCTCATGGACCCCAAGCCCCAAAGCAGACCCCCCCTTTATAAAGATATTTTTTTGTCAGGGTATCTTTACATGCAGTAAAATACATAGGTCTTCAGGGGCAAGGGGGATGAGTTTGGACACTTGTGTGTCACCACCACCCAGATCAAGATCTAGAACATTCCATCATCACCCCAGAAAGTTCCCCGGTGCCCTGCCCTATGAATCTCACCTCCTTGAGCCCCAGGCAACCATTGGTCTTCTTTCCTTCACTAGAGGAGGGTTGTGCCTTATCCAAGACAGACAGACTTCTGTGATGGACATGGGTTCTTTCTCTTTTGCAGGCTGTGGTCCCAGGACCCTCTTCTGTGTGGCCGTGTGGCCCCCAGGAAGCCTTGACCATGGTGGGTTGAGCCAGTCCCCCACTGTGGCCGGCTGGCCTGTTTCCAGCTCTGCCAGAGGGGGGAAGGAAACTGTGAATGCCTGTCCTGGTCTTTCTGGGTACTTCCTCTTGGGTAAATACCTACGTGTGGAGGGCAGATGGCTGTAGAACTTTGCCGGGAACTGCCCCCCAGATTTCCAAGTGCATGTGCTTTGGCGCCCGCCAGCCCCGACCAGCTTTCCCTCTGCGGCCTCGCCGCCCGCGGTGATCTGCTGTTTCTACCCTCCCCGCTCGGGCAGGTGTGTGGGGTCACGGGCATGGGACACCCCTCTGTTTCATTCAGAGTCCCCGCTGGTCCTGTTCCCTCCCGAGGCGGCCGGGCTCTCGCTGAGCTCAGGAGCTGCATGCCTAGGAGCTCCCTTCCAAATGAGGCTGAAGCTGGTTCCCGGGGCCGCTGAGGCTCAGCTCAGATAACGTCCCTTACGAAGCTCTCCCGTGGTTGCCCACTGCACCAGGCAACAACCCCAATTCCTCCTGTGTGTGGCCACGAGGGCCCGTGGAACCGGACCTTGGCTACCCTCCCCCTCCCCCCCAACAGCCTCTTCTCAGGTCAACCATCCCTCCCGCCAGCCTGGCCTTGGCCTACCGCCTGGGTCAACTGCATTGGCTGTTCCTTCTGCCTGCAGAGTGGTAGAGGTGAGGTCTGTGTTTCCTTCTCCCTCACCCCTGCAGCCTCTGTAGCTGTCCCATTTTGGGGTCCCACGGGCTCGCTCGGGGGCATCCCTGAGAGTGCAAAGGCTTCGGAGGGCCCCACTGCCCTCCGCTCCACCCGTTGTATCTGGGCCCCAGTGGGAGGGGTCACCGCTGCCTTCGGCCACAGAGAGCTAGCTGGCTGTGGGTCAAGCTCTGGGCACTGCCTGTGTGGATGCCACCCTGAGCCCCATCGGACAGCCCGAGGTCGCTCTGATGCCGAAGACCCCTCCGTCTCCAGCCCGTGGGGATCGGCCTCTCTGAGCGGGGGGGAGGCCCTCAGGGGTCTGGCATCTCACCTGGTAAGGGAGCCTTGGGCTGGCTTTGGGCAGAGGCCAGACTCCATGAAATGCCTCCCTCTTGGGATTCACACCCTCCCAGTAAGGCCAAAGGAAAGCTCTTGCCTTTTCCTCTTCTGGAGAACATTTCCCCACTCCCCGGCTCCTGAGATGAACTTCCCTGCTAAGTCTGGGCTTTATTGCTTCATTGGTATCAGTTGGCACCATAGACAAATATTTCATGAAGTTGGCGCCTTTAGAAGTTAATACACGAGGGACCTCTCCGACACCCCCGGGTCTCCCCACGTGTCTGTTCCCCCCTCCACCCTGGTGCAAAGCCAGCCCCAAGGACCCATCAACATCCCAGAGGTCGGAGCCCCCGAGGATGGGGAAAGCCACAGGACCCACACCCCCTTTTGCTCACTGTTCTATCCTGGGGCAGGGGTGTTGACAGAGGCCACGTCCCCCCATCCCCCCGCCCCGGGGAGCTCTGCCTCCTCTCCCCAGAGCCCAGAGCACTACCAGCCTAGTCCTTGGGGAGGGGAATTGTCCCGCCTTATCCCTCAGTGGTCTTGCCAGTGGCTCTGACTTCTATCCCCGAACCCTGGTGCCATCCACCAACGCCTTCAATCAGCTCCCCCAAAGGAAGTCACCCCAGATCTTTCCCCGTTGAGTTAAAAGTTTCCTGGTCTAGACTTTCAAAGTCCGAGAAAGAACCTTAGCAACACAGGCACGTCCACAGGCAGACATGTGCGTCACGGAAAGCCTGGAGCCTGGTGATTGGACCGTCTCTGCTGCAGCGAGTCAGGCCCCCGAACGCTTGAAAAACAACATAATGTATTCCTGTCTGCAGCTCTGAGCAAAAGCTCATTTCGTGTCTTGTGTTTCCATTTCCTGAGGATTAATAAGTGTGGAGGGGGACTCGGGCTTCGTGCCGAATATTTATTTAGTCAATATACACATCAATTTAGCAAATTAGAGATTGCAAGCCATTTCTAAGCAATGCTGTAAAAATAACAGCTGTACTTTAAACTGGTAATGGATTTTGGTGTGGGGGTGGTGGCTACGTGCCTGGCACTTTACAAGTACATAGTTTAGGTCCCCTTAAACTTCAGCAAATGTCTGAGTCATCGTGGCTGTTTGTTAAGAAAGCAGACGTCTAAACCCCATTGTCTGGGGTGCATGGAAGGGGCCTGGGATGGGGGTTCTGGAACATGTTTGGAGAAGACAGAGTGGGCTTTGGGTGGAGGGACCCCACGGGTAGACCCTGACTCCGTTCCTTGTGGCTGGGTGACTGCAGGGGGCAGGTTTGGGGCTGGGTGATTTGCTGTTCAGGGCTCTGTAGGATGTTTCTAGTAGCATCCCTGGCCTCCACCCTCTAGATGCCATCAGAAGCAGCCCCCTCCCCAGTTGTAGGATCACAGGTGTCTCCAGAAATGGACACATGTTCCCTGGGCTGGGGGGGGTGGGGTGAGTGGGCACAATCTCCCCCAGTTGAGAACCACCGATGTATAGCAAGGTTCTCAGACCCTCTGGGGTTCTGTCTCTCCCTAAAGACCCCCTTCTGCAGCCCAGTGAGTGAGTGGCAGCGGCCCCCGTGCTGTAGGTGAGAGAAGGGGCTCAGGGAGGCGCAGGGACCCGCCCGGGGGCACTTGGCCAGCGCCCGGCTGAGCTGGGATGTGCAAGCCACTTCCTGCTTCTTGGAACGGTCAACGGCTCCTTCTCACCCCTCCAGCTTCTGCCCAAATGCCGCCTGCCCAGAAAGGCCTGCTCCGTCTCCTGCGGCTAGGGTAGCTTTTTAGCCCTCTGCCCCCCCGCGGCTCTTTCTCAGCACTGCTGCTCTCTTCCCAGGCTTTGCCGATGGGCACCTCCTGGTCTCGGCTGGGAGGTGCATCCCTCAGGGCTTTCTCCCTCCTGGTCCCTGCTGTTTCATCTGCACCTGGCACAGAGTAGAAGAATCAGAATGATAGAATGGCTCCCCTCAGAGGTTGCCAAGGCAGAGCTGCTGCTGACTGCCCCACATCATCTGCTCTCCCTGTCTTCTCCAGGAACGAGGACCCTAATTTTTAGCGTCTGGGCACATGGATGTGTGACTGAGCGCTGGCCAATGAGATGTAAGTGTAAGTCCTGTGTGTGGCCTTCCAGGAAGTACCCTTATAGAAAGTGAACAAGCTCTTCCTCACTCCTTTCCCCTTCTTGATGGCTGGAATGGGGACGTGATGGCTAGAGCACAGGCAACCACCTTGGTCTCTGAAGTAGAAGCTCTGTGCTGAGGATGGAGGGACAATAAGGTAGAAGGGACCTGGGCTTTGGTGACTTCTGGTTTGATTCTCTGTTCCATGTACCACACTGAATCCTAACCAAGGCTCTAGGCTTTTGGGAGTGCCCGGGATGGACGAAGGAGCAAATGCTGTTCATTCTGTTCAGGCTGCTCCCAGATCAATGGGTTGCATGGGGCCTTGCAGTTAGACAGAGTTCCCAGCTCCACCGTCAGATTAGTTCCCTCAGCTGCCAAGGTCAGAAGGGTCTCTGTGGTCTCAGGAGTGGGGCAAAGCATTGGGGAGCAGGAGGAGGACACAGGAGTGAGAAATGGTCTGGGCTTCCAGCCTTACTTCCACCCAAGTACTTCATTCATTCATTCATTCATTCGGTGAATGCCACTCTACACCTGCTAGAGGCTGGAGGCTGGATGATCACCACTACAGCTTCTGGAATCCTGGAGCGAAGCCAGCTAGTCGGGGGAGACAGACCACAACCCAGCGAACAGGGAGGCGACCGTGTGGATGAGGGTGGCCTGCTTGGCCAGACCCCTCGAGTGGCCCTTCCTGCAGGTGCGGCAGGCTGTCTCACCCCCGCCGGGCACAGTCCCCATCCCACCACTGCCGAGGCTGGCGGATGAATACCTCTCGTCCCTGGCCTCCCAGCTGGAGTAAACTCAATGTCAAGGTGACTGGTGGGATGTCCTGCACTGGATCCCAGGGCTCCCGCGGCTGCCCGAGGGGCGATCGTGCCCCATTCAGGCCCCTCCCACAGGGCTCCCTGGGATCACTCTCATCCCTGACTCCCTGTCTGCCCCGGGGAGACCCCAAACTCGGGCACAGCACCATTAGCATGTTTCACCCTCACAACAGCAACCCCGGAAAGGAGATACTCTCATTGCCCCCATTTTACTGCGAGGAAAATTGACCTGAAGCACAGAGTGGCTAAGTCATTTGATCAAGGAAAGCACAGGAGGTGGCAGAGCCAGGACTCGAATACAGACAGTCTGTGTGTTAACACCCTGCCCACAGCATGGCTTATAGTTGGTTCTGATTTTGACTTGAAGGTAGCCCAAAGCTCAGTGTAGACCCGCATCCTTCAGCCGTGGCCCCAGGCCAGCAGCAGCCCTTGGGAACTTGTCACAAAGGCTGAGTTTGGGCCCTACTCCAGACTGGCTGAATCAGAGACTCTAGGGCTGTCCGTCCGGAGATTCTGGTGCACACTCAAATTTGAGAACCGCTGGTGTAGACCAGTGGTGTAGACATGACCCGATCTATAGTTTTAAAAGGCTCTCTCTGGCTGCCATGCAGGGAATGGATGGGAGACAGCAGAAGGGGTCTCCATGTCAGGGAAGAGGGGCTTCAGGGGGAAAGATGTGTGCCATGGGGGTAGAAAGACGGTGTCAGATTCGGGCCACACTTGGGGGGTGGAGCCAACAGACCTAGAGATGGATGGGGTGTTGGTGAGGCAGAGAAGCAAAGAGCCCCTAGGTTTTTGGCTTCGAGCAGTCGTGGGGACAGGTATCAGCGTGGGGAGCTCTGCCGGGAAGCGAGTGGGCGGGGCGGGAGTGGGGTCCATGTCACGATGGGGGGCTGGGACGCACCTGAGGGGACTTGCACCTTGCAGCTGTGCCCCACTCCTGACCTTGCATCTTCCAATTTTAGTATATGTGCTGCCGAAGCGAGCACCTGACCTTGCATCTTCCAGAAGCCAGGCTCTCTCTGGGGATCTGGCTACCTGGGAGGACAGAGCTAGACAGGGCAGCCTTCGGGAGGGTGACAGGGAGTGACTGGGAGCCAAAGGCCATGCTGCAGGGGAGTCTGTGGCCTGCGACAGGCAGAGATTAGGGTGCTGACAGCTCTGCCCAGAGAGTCTCGGTTCCCAGTACATCAGGTTGAGATCCAGTAGGAAGGGCCAGGTGGGGCTGGACACCCCCCCCACACACACACATCCCCTCACCATGGAAGCGTCTTGGTTGTGATATCCTAACTGCAAAACACGCTGTGTTCACAATTGCCTTCAAAGCTTTAAAACAATGGTTGCTCCCCTAAATGTGGGCCTCTCCAAGGATGTCACATCCTAGCCTCACCACGGGGGCCTGGCTGTGACGCCAGTGGGCTCACTGTGAGTGTCCACATCAGGGAACAGAGCTATCCTAACCCCAGACACTGGCTTTTAAATGAACGTCCATTTTTAAAAAGCATTTAAAAATCATTCCATTGTGTGCATGCAGTATTTGGATGCTCAGGAAAGCAGCCTTCAACACGGCCCAGGGATGCTCATGTAGGATAGAGGGTGGGGAGAAAGGAGGATATTCAGGACTTTTGGAAATTGGGAACGAAGTGGGAGCTGTGAGAAGGGAAAGGGTTTGGAGAGACAGCATACCAGGCAGGGGACCGACGTAGACAAAGGAGTAGAGGTGGGAACGATCGTGTTTGGTTACCGGCCGGTGAGGCAGCTCTCTGAGCTCCCCCAGAAGATGCCCGGAGGTGGGCTGGGGTAGAAGCCGATCAGGCTGGGAGAGGAAATATGGGTTCACTGAATGCAAGAGCGTGACTCCTCAGGAATGACAGGTAGGGAATGAAAACCCATGCTTACCTCTCAAAAGGGCTTTGGTTTTATTTAATCTGCTCCAACATCCAGTAATCGAGGATCCACCATGTACAGGAACTTTGCACACATGAAGGTACAGGACGGGGAGCCAGACACCCCACGGGGCACGCGCTCTGGTGGGATGCCCAAGATCCATCACGCGAGCTCATCCTTGAGCAGACATTTCCAGGGAGCAGGCTGAGGGTACTCCAGGCGGCTCCAGGTGTCCGGGGCACCTGGGGTATATCTCAAACAAAGGAGAGTGAAGCTCCCCTCCAACCCTCGCCCCCATGGATTCTTCTGGAAGGAAGACAGACACATTCTTGCTGCCATAAAGAACCTGCTTGTCTCCCATCTTTCTCCATCCAGAAAGGGGTTCCTCAGTTTGGGACTGACTCTCAGACAGAGGACAGAGGGTCCCCAGGCAGCCTCCCCCTTGGGTGTCCCTCTGCGGGTGTCCTGTGTGCAGAAGGCAGCCGCCAGGACTTAACCTCCTTCTTCATCCTGAAAAATTCTACTCCAACCCAACTTGCTCAGCTGAACCAGAGTCCTTTGGAGCAAGGCTGCACCTCCTTAGAAGGCACATAAGGGGCGCCTTCTATCGTATAAGCACATCTTTAGGGAAGAGGTCTCATCCCCAGAGCAGGTGGTTTGTCCTGAGATTTCTTGCAATTACAGACACACTCTCCCCGAGAGGAGTTCTAATAAATATGAATTTCTCCAATTTGTCACATTTCCACGGATATTCTGGCACTTGAGCAGCTGGGGCTCAGGGATGCATCTAGACTCACTCCTTAATTGGTCTCTAACTTAATTCTTAACCCTTCAGCAATTTCTTGCCTGATGTTCTTCCTTCATGCTGTGCAAGTGGGCATATAGACAAAGCCATAGACTCCTCCAGCTTAGGACTGGAAGGGACCTTTAAACAGTAACCAGCACGTGTTGGGTTCTGTGAGCCGAACACAGTTCTAAATGTTTGACCTGGACTCGTTTACTCCCCACCGTCTTGTCAAACTGTCCACCCTTCTGCCCCAGGCAAGCCTCCCCAGGACCACAGATTAGGGGACACCCATGCCTGCTTGATTTCTTCAGGGGATGGGGAACTCACTTCCCATTTCTCATGCAGCCACAGAATACCTCTACCCAACGGTGCCAACAGCAATGAGCCTCTCTCTGCGTCCTCAAGGGCTTCGGGTTTGTCTCAGAAAACACTCGAAGGCACCCTCCCTGTGATCAAAACAGCCCTTTGTGAGCCCCAACATTCCTCCTTGGATCCTGCTGTCCTGGTATGGGTGGTTCCATGCTTGCTTACCTAATCAGGTGCCTGAAACAGACCTGGTCTCCCAAGGATGGTTCTGGGGTTTAACCCAGAATGATGTCAGCCAGAATTCCTGACATCACTTAATATTAAGCAGGGAGAGAGAAGAAGCAGGAAGGGGAGAAGATTGCTGACCCCAGTGGGCTTGGAACATTGGGCTGGCTCTGTGGACACCAGTATGTCCTGGGGAGGCTGGGGAGGGGTCTCCTCCAAGCATAGTGGCCCCACTTGGGAGTGGTCACAAAGCTGCTCGTGCTTGGAAGTCCCCATGGGCCAAATGCATCTGGAGCCTCTTAGAAAGGGTGACACTGTGGTCTTCCCAGCAGCCCCCACCCCTGTCCCTGACTCGTGGGGTTTTGGTGAGGAATGAATGAGCTAACACACACTAAGAGGTTACTCAGAACAGCGCCTGGCACCTTGTAAACACCTGAGACAGGGAGCCTGTTATCAGTCCCATTTAACATGGGGAAATCAAGGCTGGGGAGGATAAGTGATTAATCTGGGATTTGCCATGGGCCTTCCTGAGCCCTGGTCCAAACCCTAGATATTAACCCTGGACACTCACACAGACCCTTTGGGGAATCAGGTGAATGACACGGATGATAAAAACGAGATGCTTCTGGAGGCTGGCTCCATAGAGGCGCTCTCTGAGCGGCCTCCATTAATGACTGGCTATCACTGTTCTCATTATGCACCAGAGAGACTAGACCTGGCCTGAGGCCACACGGGGAATCAGGATTTGAACTCAGGTTAAACAGTAGCATATGAGTGTTAACAACCACACAGTACCATCCTTCCTGCTTCTTCCTCTTGGGCTGAAAAGGCGGGCTCCACCCTAAGGCAGCACCTTTGCCCTGACACGTGTGACATGCCCAGAGGTGGCTGTAGCTCAGGCAGCATCACTAGACAGGACAGGGCACCGCTGGTGGCCAGAGGGAGTCACAGGGAAGACCAGGGACTCGAATCCTGCAGAACAACTCTCCAGCAGAGTGACCTGTGGCCAGATGCCTGCCTGCTCTGAGCTCTGCTCCCTGAATTGGATTATTGTGCCAATGTTGCAGAGACCACCCTGGCACAGGGAGGCTCCTCGTCTGTCCTCCCCACCACCCCGCCCTACCCCTGCGGCTGCTGGGAAGATGGGTGGGGGCAAATCGTGCCCAGCTCCTCGCCCAGCTCGGTATACAGTAGGCAGTGACCCTGCATGGCCCGCACTCGCAGATCGGCGGGGATCAGCTTCAGCTCAGAGGAGGTCTGTCCGGGGCAGAGGTCCAAGCTGGGGCAGCTGGCCTCAGTGAGTTTCTGGCCCACTAGGCTCCCAGCCTTCGAGCGAGCGGCTCCTTCCCCAGGAAATGCCTCCAGGCTCAAAACTAGCCAAGAAGCAAAGCCAGGACAGAGATAAATCGAATGCCTGAGAAGAGCACTGCCCCGCACTTGGCCTTGGGGAGCTTTGGGGAGTTTTGCTGTCCTGGCAAGTAGGGAGGAGGTCCACCCAGTTTCCCCTTCGCTGCCCTCCTCCCTGCTTGGACAGGGCTTTGCAAGGCCTTGCTTTTCTTTACCAAAGTCCTGAGTGGTGGGGGCAGAGCTGGACAGGGTGGGGCTGCCCCCCTAACCCACAGCCAGTGTCTCTGGCAGCTTGGAAGTTTCTTGCAAGAGATCCAGCCTGAGCTGGCCCCGTTAATCATTCCCTGTGGATTTGACGCTCTGCCTGGGTGAATTTTCCAGGCCCCAGGAGAACCCAGGCCCTAGCCGTGAATGTTACAATGGGGGCGTTTCGGTGACCTGCCCAAGGGAGGAGGAGGTTCAAGGTCAGTGGGGAAGGAGTGACTTCCCTTGCTCATAAAGCAGGCCGGGGTCTCCTCGGAGCCCCGGGTGCCACTGTTTATCCACCAAACATTTACTGAGTGCCTGGCGGTATGGGATATCCCGGCTGCCGACATGATAAAAAATAAATAAATGAAACCATGGTACAGGATGGTAAGATAAAGAGGTACTTGTGTTCCCTGAGCACTCACCATACCTCAAGCACTGTCCTGAGTGCTCAGCATCTGCCGATGCAGGGCTGGGCCCCTCTGAGAGCTAAACACAGTCACCTCCTCCACTTCGGGCCAGGGGGGCCTTGAGGCTCACCAAGGTGGGTTCCTTGCCCAGGGGCCCACGCTGACAATGGCAGAGCAGGTTGGAACCAGGGCCTGAACTCTGAGCCCCCAGCCACCTCTGAGCCAGGCGTGGGACAGGCCTGGGATGGACATGGGGAAGGACACGTGCCCCTTGGCAACCCCAGTCCAATGATTAGTCCTCCCATGATGTGGTACACAGGATGGTTGGGGGCTCGTGGGGATGCGTGGATCCTGGAGGCCACCCGGGCGCCAGAACCCAGCTGGAGTGGAGGGGCGGGGGCTTCCCTGGGAGGGGCCGGGGCAGCAGGTGGGGTATGCTTCTGTGAGAGCCGGGTGGGGACCTGGACCATCACCCCAGGCCCACGCCCACCCGACACGGCTGTCTCTGAAGGGGACTAACCAGCAGGTGGGTGCCAATTCCAAAGCCACATGCAACACCAAGATGGTGTCTCTGTGGGGGTCAGGCCACTGTCAGAGGGGCGAGGGGCATGAGCCTCCTGTCTGGAAGAGGGACACCTGAGCTGCAGCCTGGGGCCCCCTGTAAAAGCAGGAAGGGCACTGTGTAAGAGGAAACGTGTAGAAGCCAAGGGGTGAGTGCAAGGCCGAAGCATACCCAGCCTCGGAGTCTGGTGTGCAGAGCTGGGGCAGGGAGCAGGGAGACGATGGGAAAGGTTGGAGGGCCGGGTTTGGCTGGTCCTGGGGGCAATGGTGAGCCATGGAGGGTTGCAGCCGGGGGGTGCCAGGAGCTGCATGTTCCCCAGTCCCCCGGATGCTGGGTGGAGAATGGATGGGGGGGGTCAGTGGGGAGGCTGCTTCTGTGTCCAGGGAAAGATGGTCATGGCCAGACCGGGGGTGGCTTTGGAAATGGGGGAAGAGGCAGGTGTGAAGTCTAACAAGTGAACACGGTCAGGATCCTTCCCGGGAGACTTCTCTAGGGAGATCTGCTAAGTCCTGGGGAGGAGTGGGATGAGCAGGGGTTGGGGACACTCAGAGCCACCTGGCTGTGCCCTCCCTGCTGCTGGGCTAAGACCCAGACCTGGTTCTTGCTTCTGAGGACTCTCCCCTCTCACCCAGGAGGCGTGGGACCACCTCGGGGCAGCCGGGAGGGCCAGCTGGAGGGGGGCTGGGCGAGCAAAGGGTAGGGGGCATGCTTGGCATGTGCAGGTGGCGAGGCTGGGATTGGGGTGTGGGGGCCTAGGGCAGACAGGACGTTTGGTCTGGGCCTCAAGTGTCAGCAAGGGAGAGGGCAGGGCAGGGGCAGGAGGGCAGCCCCCAGCTCAGGCACAAAAAAATCTCTGGACCTGGCAGTTCCCTTAGATGTTCCCTGCCCAGAAGCCAGAATGGGCCGGAAAAATCAATGCTTAACCTGGTGATGCCTACAGGGACATTGGCCCCCACGTCAGCATGTGGACTGAGACCCAGGTCTTTGTAAATACCCCAGGCCGGAGTGAGGTCCCCGCCAAAGCTGCTTGCCTGTCCGCATGCAAGTCCATGTGCCGACCCCACGCAGGGGCACTTGGCAGTGGGTCCAAGGGAAGTAGGTGAGGACAGTGAGGGGTTCACCATGCACCCCATCTTTTGGGGGCCCAACCGTGGCCCTGGGGGAGTCCGAGAAGCAGCCTGGCTGTGATGGCCACAGCAGGGGGACCACAATCTGCTCTCACACGAGGAAGGGGACAGGACCATGGGACCGGACACAGGGACCGGGGGACGAGAGGGCAGGGACCACGTCCTGGAGCCCCAGAATGAGGGCACGGCCACTACCTTTAGGAGTTCACTGTTGAGTGGCAGGAACGAGCCGTGAGCTGAGTCCCTCCCTTCTGCCCAGGTGTGGGGTCAGATGGACAAGGATTCCCCGTTACAGACCAGGAGCCCGAGGCTTGGAGGGTCACCTGCACGCCCACTGGCTCTTCGGGTGCCCGATACAGGCCGAGGGGAAACGGCGCCCCACTCCGCGCTCGCTCTCTGCTCCCAGGCTGACCGCCTCTCCAACAAACAATCCTCACTCCCCGTCAGGCCTGTCCCAGAGCGTCAGGGGTCGGGCTCCCTGAACCCCCCGCGGCCTGCGAGGTCGGCACAACCAGGCACAGAGAGGTGCCTCCTTGCCCACGGCTGCACAGGGGCAGGGTCTGAACCACCGAGGCGGCTCTGGGGCAAAGCCTCTGCCCTCAGGACACGGTGGCCCGGGAGGACTCGATCTCCCCCGCAGGACTGGGTGCGGGGCTGCTCCTTCTCGGTTCTGGGCCCTGGCCTGCACTGGCCCTGGGCTCAGTGCGGTGGGAGTCACAGGGTCCAGCCCACTACAACCTGCATCAGCTCTGGGGGAAGGGGCTAGAGAATGCTGATTTCCGGGCCACACCCATCCTACAGGCATAGCACCTCTGGGCCGGGGGGAGCCGGCCAGCACCTCTAGGAGTCCACTCGGCATCTGAGGGTGGTCAGTACAGCCTGGGTCCCCGCATGGCACTGGCCCTTGAGAGGACAGTAACAGCCTTGGGCGGAACCCTGAGGGACCCATAAAGTGTAGGGTGGAATTTATAGGACAGAGGTAAATGTTGATTCAGGGAAGGGACCAGGAAGGCTTCATGGTGGAGATGGAGGTTGGGTGAGGCCTTAACAGGGAGAGTTATGGGCAGAGTTGAGCGGGGAGGGCAGCCAGGTAGAGGGCGCTGCCCAAGCTAAGGCCCAGGGGCTGGAGAGGGGTCTTCCTGGGCTGGGATGATCAGGTCTGGGGAGCAACCAGGGGGGCAAGGTGTAAGGGAATGAAGACCCATGGTGGGGCCTGACCTTGAAAGGATTTGAATGATAGACTACTTGTCTGGGTCTCCAGCCCCCACAGGACATCCGTCACCTGTGGGAGCTCATTCATTCATTCATTTATTCATGAAACACATATTGTATCTCTATTTGCTGGCCAGACATTGTTCTAGTCACTGAGGAAACAGCAGAGAGACTGACAGAGGACACATACCTCTGGAGCTGAGGGTCATCCAGGGAGAGAGACTAATTAAAGGAAGAAGGAAACAAAATGATGGCAGATTGCTCTGGGTGCTCAGGACATAGCTCAGGAGCTGTGACAGAGAGTGCCTGGGTGACAGAGAGGACTTCTCTGATGAGGAAACATTTGAAATGAGACCCTGAAAATGAGCCAGCCCGAAAAGACAGAGAAAGGAAGCCGGAGGGAGTACATGTGCAAAGGTCCTGGGGCAGGAGAACTTAAGTCAATTCAAGACTGGTGAGGCTGGGGCTAGCGAGGGTGGCAGAAAGGTCAGGAGATGAAGAGGGTCAGTAAGGTTAAGCCAGTCCTCCATAGCAGCTTAGGATCGTTTTTGAGCTGTGAGCTAACCACAGAGGGCTTTCAGCAGGGGAGAGTCTGGTGAGATTTATGTGAAATGCAGATTCCTGGGCCCTACGCAGCCCCAGTGGATTGAATTCTGCAGGGGTGGGGTCCAGGAATCTGCCTACACAGATACGTGGGTATTTGGGACTTTGCTGGAATGAAGATGTCATCTTGTAGGAGGGCATGGTGAGAGGGAGACAGAGACAGAGACACAGAGAGAGAAAATCAGAAAGCTATAAAGAGGCAAGAGACAAGAGCTGCCAGGGCTCCAGGCACTGACCTGGGGTGAGGGGCTGGTATGAAGAGGCAGGATCCCCACAGGAACAAGGGTCTCCCCAGGACAGATAGACCCCAGTGACCCCTGCAGGGACTGGACAAAAAGGCACCCAAAGGTCGTTTCGAGGACATGCACCTCTGGGCCTGGGGTAACAGAGGTGCAGAGTGGTCAGCCCTGCAGGGATAGGACGGGGCCAGGGGTCTGCAAATGCAAAGTTCCAGCCCTGGAAAGGACCTCAAGAACGAGCCTCTACCCCAGGGGTCCTGGGCTGAGTTGAGGCAGAGAAGTGGATCCTGGGACCCTCTGTCCCACCGCCCAGTTAGAGCCAAGCTTGGGCTCTGTTTGCCAAAAAAAGATCGGGAGCGCCCCCTGGTGGCCAGAGCCATGGCCACGGCCCAGGTCCCGGCCAGACCCGCGGTGTCCAGGGCACAGGGCGGCCGGTCGGCACCGGCGTCTCCATTCCTGCAGATGTTTGCAGTCACCCAGTTAGCGCAAGTGCCCTGCAGACAAAGCCGAGATCCAGATAAAGCCGAAAGGAACTGACCACCTGGAATTCACACCCAGAGCGAGCCTCGCCTCGCGTGTGCACTACTTCCTTCAGGGTGCCCTCCAGGCGTCCAGCTAGTCTCTCATCCCAAAAGTGAGTCGTGCCCCGCAGAGAGCTCTGTGGCCCGCTGGGCCTGCTCCCCACGCGCCACTGGGTGGTGGGCCTCCTTCTGTGTCAGTGAATGTTCTTGGGCCACATAATCCGAGCCGCAGTGCCCACCCTTGGGGAGTGGCCCGGGCTGCTCAGGGCTGCGGAGCCACGGCATTTATAAGAGCAAAGTGAGTTTTCCAGAATTTTTTGGTTTTGTTTTCGCTGCCCTCAAGGAAGGTTGAAACCTCAAAGCCTGGGTGCTGTGATGCAAAGGAGGTCTTGATAAACCCACATTTGGAGGTAAGCATCATGGTGCCCACGCCGGGCCTCCCAATGTCCGCTCGAAGTGGCTTACTCCCCTGAGCTTCAGTCTCCTCATCTGTGAAATGGGCAAAATCCTGGTGTGTCCATTTCAGAGGGCCATTGTGTGGTTAGACAGGTGAGCTCTGCAAAGCAGTGCCTGCAGGCCCAGAGGGGGAGGCTGCTGCCCGCCAGGCCTGGACGGGCATCACGAGGCGCGAGTGGCTCCAGTTCGTCCAATCCCGGCCGATTGTCAGGTAAAATTCGCGGAGGACGGGGAGGGAGCTCAAAGGCGTGGGCAGCTCAGAACGTGGTGCGGCGAACCACCCCTACGGGGTCTCCTCTGAGCCAGATGCTGATTTCATCCCAAGGTCATGTGGCTGAAGGGGGGGTAGGTGGGGGCGCTGAACTTTGACCCCAGAGTGGCCCTGAGCTTGTTCGCTTCAGCCCCACCCTGTGCATAGACCCGTGGGTGTCCACCTGCGTGGTGGGTCAGCGTGAGGACGTGCAGCTGTGTGCTCAGAGGGGTTGTCACCCCCAACCCCAGCTCCCCACCCCTCAGATGGGAGGCATCTGCTAAGCGTGATGCGGCCTTCCGTGTCCGGAGGATTCCCTCCAACCCCATCAGGGCTGTCTTCACCTGCTCTGTCCCCTAGTATAATCCCAGCAGGCTCTTCCCTGGCTGTGCGATCTTGGGTGAGTAGCTTCACCTCTTCTGGGCCTCAGTATTTTGACTGTGTGAAAGGGGTGGGAATCCCGCTCTTTGGGGACTGCATGGAAGGATTAAGTGAGTTTGTACCAGCAGGAGACTGAAGAAAGGCAGCTATGGTAGGGGGTGCAAGGAAGAGCCCTGGGGCTCCTGCAGGGGCTGGGGGCTCCTAGGGGTCCCGGCTTACAAGGATGTTCCCCCTGAAAGAGCTCAGCCCTTGCAGGGCACTAGGGTTTTGCCTTTGGGGCGCTGGCATCAGTGGGAAGGGAGACCCAGATGAGAAGGCACAGCAGGAATTTAACCTGGCATCTGTGCATGGGCTTAGGGCGCTGTGCACCACCCCAAACCACAGGCAAAACACTGTGTGCGTGGCCAGTTTTGGGGGAGGGTATGGGGGCGGGGACCCTGCAGGTGCACAAGCTCAGTGCGCGCTGCCGCCAGCCCGCCAGCAGAGGGCGCTCGGCCCAAGGCTGTGAAAAGCGGAGCTCCGGCTTGGCTGGTGGCCGCCGCTGGGGGAGCTGAGGCCCTCCGGCCACCGAGGCCCTCCTGCCACCGAGGCCCTCCTGCCACCGAGGCCGGCCAGAGCGTGGCGCTGGGTGAGGGCGCTGCTGGGCTCACAGCCACGGCTGAGGTGCATTGTTGCCCGGGGTGCCCGGCCGGGGGCAGCCCTGGACATTGCAGCGAGGAGGGGGGCTCCTCGGCACACAGGAGGGGCTTTTAAAAATCCACCTGCCCGGGCCCCACCCCTAGAAGGTGTCCTCCACGGGTCTGGGGTGCGCCCGGACATCAGCATTTCTTAGATGCTCCGTGGACTGAGAGTCCCAGTGTAAGACATGGTGAGCTCCGCGCACGAGGGGCTGTCCTTTTTACAGAGGAGGAAACTGAGGCTCAGAGTTGCTGGGCCTCACCTGAGGTTACACTCAGGTTACACCTGGGGCTGCGACACCACGGCCCGCTCGCTCTTTTATCTCCACGATGCTGATAATGAAAACAGCGTCACCTGTGGTGGGTTTCTGCACCTGGCTCTGCGGACATTTTGGGCTTCATGACTCTTTGTTGTGGGGGGCTGTCCCGCTTCAGTGTGGTGGCTGCATGATGCCCCCCAGTGATGTCCATGCCCTGATCCCCAGAGGCTGTGACTCTGTCACCTTACTCGGCGACGCAGACTTCGCAGACATGCCTAAGATCTTGAGGTGGGGGGTGGTCCGGGTGGTCAGGTGGACCCCATAGTGTCACAGCGGTCCTTAGAAGAGGAAGGAGGGCGAGGAAGAGACGGAGATCGGAAGATGCGGTGATGCTCGATTCGAGGGTGAAGGACGGGCCGTGAGCGGGGAACGCAAGTGGCCTCCAGAAGCTGGAAAGGCCGGGAGAAGGATTCTCCTCTGGAGCCTCCAGAAGGAGCCTGCCCTGCCGAAACCTGGGCTTCAGTCAGGAGGCCCATGGGGGACTTCTGACTTCCGGCGCTGTAAGATACGTTTGTTTGTTTTAAACCACTTGATGGCAATTTGTTACAACCGTGACGGGAAACCACTTCCTCCCTCTGCCCCTGTGACAACCAGAAACGTGTCCGGACTTGCCTCACGGCGCCGGCAGCGGGGGGAGGTGGGTAACGTGGGCCCTGGTGCTGGAGCCCGGGGCCAGACCCTGCAGCGAGGGTTCTGCCAGCCGCAGCCCCCCACCTTCTCCTCTGACCCTCCAGCAAACCTGACTTGATTGCCTCCCGGGCCCATTCTGCAGATGAGAAGGCTGAGGCTCAGAGCTGTGACCTGGGCACCCGGGGGTGAGGTCACACAGATAGGGAGGGCCTCTGTGTCCATGCACTCGCACGTCTCCCACCGGGAGGTAGAGCTGGCTGTGCCTCCCCAAGGTGACCTTTTGGGCAGCCGGGCCTCCATCCCCTATCCTACATCCCTACCCTCTGGGCTCTGTGGCCTTTTCAAGGCCGGGCTGCTTCTCCAGCAGCGGGTGGAGACCCTGCTGATGGCAGCAAAAGACATAGGGTCCCAGGTGGGGGTGGGGAAGGGAATGAGCGAATGTGTCACAAAAAGTGAAGCCAGGCAGTGAGAGCCAGGCCGGGGTTTGAGCCCCAAACTGCTTCTCCAGCATCAGGTGTCAGAGCTTAGGAGCCCGGTGGCCTCGGTTCCAATCCTGTCTCTACCCCTTGGGCAGTCGCCTAACCTTCCTGAGCCTGTTTACCTCTCTGGGCAATGGGCTCCTGAGGATCACCCAGGGCTGGCTACCCTTTTTTCTCCAGTTTATTTGCCCAGGGAACTCTTAATTCACAGAACCTCTTGCAGGAGGAGCTTTTCACAGGATACAAAATGCTGGTTCTGTCCCCTCTTTTTATCCGCTGTGGCATGGCTGCCCATGGGTCGGGTGGCATTCTGGCCTCATTTATCAGAGCGAAGAGGCTGGTGGATGTGAGGGTGCCTCTGGACCATGCGTGTGTCATTAGGGCTGGAGAAACGTGACTCAGAATCTGGAAGGCTCGGCCCCGGTCATGGGCTCCACTTACAAGTTTGGGCAAGCATGTGACCCACGCTCAACCAATCAGAACCCTCCCCGGGACATTCTATCAGCAGCATTCGGCTTGAAGAATTCTCTTTCGGCTGGTGTTGCTAAACTGGCAAGCCCTAAGCCTTGGGCAGCGAGAGAAGAGAGTTTCTCAGAGAGATGGAGAGAAAGAAGCCTGAAAAATAATGCTTGAGCCCCTGGAGCCAGCCATTCCTGAAGCTAAGTATCTCTTGATTTCCCAGTTGCATGAGCAAATAGATTCCTTTTTTAAGCCTAGGTGAGCTAAGTTTCTGTCACTCGCAGCCAAAATGCTCCTGAATTACTCCCTAGACCCTTTCTTGCTCAAAGCCTCTAACCTTGGCTGCCTGCTAAAGCCCCACAGGTGAGGAGGAGTCCCACCTGGGCTCATCCTGAGACTAGCAGAGAGACTGGGATTTGCATTTGTGAGCAGGTCATGGTGATTTGGGAAAATCACCTCTAATTCTCATGGAGCAAACTGCCCCCATTCAACTCTGTTTGCACATATCATGGCAGAAGGGAGGGTGGGTGGCTGGGGACCCAGTGAGAACAAAGGGCTGGAGGATGGACGGACTTAATCATTCCCTGCTAGCTAATGGAAGCTAGTTAATTTCCTTCCTGGAGAGACCAGGGGTGACCTTCCCCTCCAGCCCCCATTAACAGCTGGCAATGCTTTGTCAGCGTGTTTATGACAAATTAATTTATACAGAGAGAGGAAATCTCGCGGAAAGAGGAGTATCCCGGCCGGGGCTGGGGATGAGGGCTGAGGCTGAGTTTGGGGCTGCATTCGGATCCTCCACTGACGTGGCCTGGTTAACCACAGACCTTGGGCAAACTTCAAGGCGAGCAGTTTCCAGCTCACCGCAGAGGAAGGACAATGCCAGGAGGAGTGAGCCAAACCCAGTTTCGAGTCCCTTTTACCTGCTGTTGTGTTGCAAACCAGATATCCCCTGAGGGAATGAGCCCCAGGGGGTGGCCCTGGGTCAACATGGTGGCAGAGATAACTTTGCCCCCAGTGGGCAGGCAATTCCAGCCCACAGAACGAGACGCCCCCTCCTAATGAATCCAACTTCCTTGTCGTGTGCACCCGCCCAGTCCTTCCTGGAAGACGTGTGCAGGTGGGGCTCATACAGAGCGCAGGGTCAAGTCCAAACTCCCAGGGTCACGTGGTCCAGCACCTGCTTCTCTCCAGCCAACCTCCCACTGGTTTTCTTTGCAGGGCGCGTTCCACCGACACCCGAACGTTTGGCTGTCGTGCTCTGAATAAGTTGTCTTGCTCTGATCATTACGCGTTTGCCTGGGCTGTGCCCTGCCTAGGACGTCATCCCCATCCCACCCTACCTCCCTCTGCCAGATGTGGGAGAGTGAGCTCTCGGGTTTTCTCCTCCCCATGGAGCCTCCTGGACCCTCCAGGCAGCGTGTGGGCCCCTGTTCCGTCCTCCCTAGTTCCCTGTGACTAGTCCTGTTCGGGACCCCTGTTGATGCCCACCTCTCCCGCCAACCGTGAACTGCGCACCACGGGGCAGGGCTTTGTCTCCCTCCGTCGGGAGCCCCCGGGCGTGGTCAGTGAAGGGGCCTGTCGGGCACACACTGGGGGTACGTGCAGAGGGAAAAGACAAGGCTCCTGTGCGTAGTGACTTCACTGGCTGGTGCTGGGGGAAATGCAGTGGACTTCCGAGCTTCTCGCCCGTCCGGCAGCCAGGGATAGATCGTGTGATGCCAGCCGGCCAATCATAGCATTCCGTTGCTCTGGCCAGTCACCAGCTGAGAGGTGGTCACGCGACCAAAGCCATCCAACTTGGCTTTTGCCACTGGGAAGAAGTGTTCTCCTTCCACTGAGCAATGAAGTCGGTGGCATGGAGGCCTGGAGGCTCCAGGGGCCATGTTTGCCAAGAGAGGCGAGCAGAGCAGTGAGATGCAAAGAGGGAGGCTGAGTCCTAAGACATTGTCTGATTTCCTCAATGGAGATGTTCCTGAAGCAAGTTTATACTTGGGCTTGTCTCTGTTAGAAGAGCCAATATTTCCCCTTTTGTGTGAAGTGGGTCCAGCTTTCTGCCATCTACAACAAAATGAGTCCTGGTGAATAGGGAGAGATGGGCGAGTAATGTGGCAATGGCAGGGCAGTGAGACACGGGATTGACGGGGACACAGGAGCCTCAGGGGCAGAGACACAGGCTGGGCGAGAGCCTGCGAAGTTTTCCTGGATGAGGCCACGTCTCAGCTGAGACCTGCTGGCTGAGTAGCACCGAGCTAAGGAAAGGGGGTGGCAGAGGTGAGAGGGACATGCCACACTGGGAAAGGAAAATCAGCTGGAGCTGACTTCCACACGGAGGGGACAGATACATCAGCTCATCTAACGGACACGTGCAAAGAAGCAGGAATGACCGGACCCAGGGGCTCTAACAATGCCTTAGGGCTCCCCTTGAAGGGACATACTGTAAGTGCTGTGTATTTGTCCAGGCACTGATCAACGTGTCAAGGATCTCAAGATCCTCCCAGTCGCATTGAAAAGAGACAAAAGGTTGTTCAATGACATTCTTTACTGAGGCTCCGTGATGAGCCAGCCTTTCCTCCACGAAGGCAGACGCTAGCTGCAGGAAACATGGCTCCTGGGCATTGGACATCCATGGTCCAGAGGAGGAAACACAAAAGAGAGTGAGGTGCGGGTGTGGCACTGGGAGGGGTAGTGGGCACGGAGCTGTGTGTGTGTTACGGACATAACAAGTGGACGATGTGAGTCCTCTTCCGCAACGGTCCTGCCTGGCTGACCACTCTATCCTCCTCTATCTTCCTCCCTTCGTCCCTTCCCAAGTGTCCCCCAGACCCCACCCCACTCCTTTGTTCTGGAAATGCCACCGTGCCCACAACCCTTCCGAGGGAACTGAGTCCGCCCATAAGCACCACGTTGGTGTATGACAAGCATCCCCTGACAGTTGGCTAGCAGAGGTCACCTGACCTGTGGGCTGGCCAGTGACTTCTGCTGGGGCCTCGAGGGGAGGGATTTGTTCTCCGGAAGTTCAGCTAAGAAATCCTGAGAGATCAAAGTGGAGGTAGGACGGCTCTAGAAAGGTCAGGTGGGAAAGAGGTCAGGCAGCCACAATGGGCCTTGAGGAAGTCAGGTCTTGAGTGAGAGAAGAATGGGCAGCCATGATGGAAGGCGGGCCAAGGAGGCAGTTGGGACAGACATGCCTTCGCCACGCCCCAGGCCAGGCCCGGCCCGAACGCTGACTCTCACCGGCCATGTGTCAGGAGGCAACAAGGTGGAAAACAACATTTACGAAACACAGAAAGCGCAATACCAAGGGCTCACTGGTGTTGCTCTTCCTGAGAGAGCCTAGCTGTTTGTTCTGGACTCCACCTGCCGCTGGGAGTCCACGTCTGGGCTTCTGTCCACCCGGCCACTGTCTTCCGCAGCTCGGGGATCCCTGCTTTCAAGAGTCAGAGCTTCTAGGCGGGAGATGAAGGTCAAGATGCCGTCATTGTCGGGCGAGGCCTGGCCACGGTCGTGAGGGGACTGACTTCCGGGCACTGCACCTTCAGAGGGAGGATCCTGGGAAGAGAAGATGTTGCCACAGGGACGCGTGGGCCCCTTGCCTCAAATAAGCAAAGCGATCTGGCTCTCCGGGGCCCCGTCTTCTCTTACCTGGACTGACTGTGAATGGGGCCCTTGCCTTCCCCCGGTCTTCGCTTGGCTGGCTGCCTCCCCTCAGACTTCAGCTCGATGCTACCTCCTCCGGGAGCCTCCTCTGATTGCCCTGCCGAGGCAGCTGCTCGCCCATCATGGGCTGCCCACCCCTCCCCGGGTTTTATTGTTTGTTTGTTTGTTTTTTTACTGTGCCGGAGTTTCTCCGAAAGGCTTTATTGCCTTGTGAGCTGCCTCTCTTCCTTACCGGACTATTTCTCTGACTTGCTCATGGCTATGCGTCCCCCTGAGGGAGCGTTTCAGGGCAAGCACGGGGCCAGAACTGGGGAATGAATGAATGAGCTGCTTCTTCCCGATACTGGAAAGACGGAAGAAGCTCTAAGGTGGCTACAGCATTATTTCTGGGAAGACTCAGGGGTCTGAGTGATTGCGGGCGGGGTACGGACTAGAGGAGGGGTCCTGCTCCAGAAGGCTCCAGGGAGGGCCAGCTTCATGGGCATGTGGTCTGGGCCCATGTTCAGAGGGACCCTGGACTCATGTCAAAGCTCTGCTCTGTCTTGAAATGCTGATGAAGCTGAATCAGGAGCCCCACTTTTCCATGTTGCACTGGGCCCCCAAAGTCATGTCCACGGTCCCATCAGGATGTCACAGCAGCAAACCGGGCAGGCGGGCAGCTGAGAGCCCCCATGCCCCTGTTGATGGCCCGTCCAGGTGCCTCAGCTCACAGAGACCCCAAAGAGGGGGCCACACTCCACAGCACTGACAGACCCTGATTAGTCATTTCCCCCGAAAGGAAAGCCTGCCAGGCCTTACATGTCTTGGGATGGGATCCTGCCCATCACCTGAGTAAGAAGTTAGATGTTCCTCAGGCCAGGGAGGTGGGTGGGTAGGGGTGCAGAGTGAAAAAGGCCTTGTCAGTGCCAATGCTGAGCCCTTGGGGAGGGACAGAGGAGGGGGCATTAGCTATTTTTCAAATGCAGAGGGCTGTGCTTCTTTCCCCCAAAGAGGAGTCTTGGCTGGTCCTGCCTAAGATCAGGTGGCGGGGGGCGCCCACGACTCCCGAGGTCCCTGTGTGCCTCCTTGGAGGTTTCTGGGACGTGGGGAAGAGGGTGCCCTCTCTCTACTGACTCCTCTCGCTGTTGGAAGTTCAAGGACATGGTCGTCAGGGTGGGAAGACATTCTTGGCGTCCAACATAAATGCCCACAGACCTGTGGGTGCCGGCGGGTGGATGCTGGCGAAGTCTAGTCTAGGTTTTCTAACCATGGGGGAAGGCATGACTCCTTCATCCAAATCCCAGAGAGTCGGGAGCTGCAATCCTCCTCCTGATCCTTCTTTCACGCTGAAGGCAGAAGTCCCATCATACTCTCTCCTGTTCAAAGCCCCTCTGTGGCTCCCGACAGCCTTGGGACAGACGCCAAAGTCCTCACCAGCCACCACAGGCGTGGAGCTGTGCTCTGGCCTCTGCCATCCTTGAAGCGTGCACGGGTCACACTCACACTTCTGTCCACCCACCATCCTGTTCTCCCCTGTTGCCCACAGTTGTCCACCCACTGGATGGACCCTCCCCCGGCCACTGCCACCTTGCTCCTGCCTGTGTCACCTGCCAGGAATCACCTGGCTCCATATCCAGGGGCAGGAGCAGTGGCTGGGTGACTAACTGCACCTGTGACATCCTGTTGGCCATCCCCTGAGTCTTAGCCGGGCTCAAGTGACATTTCCCAGCCCCCCTTGAGGCCAAGTGCAGGCCCTTGAACTGAAGCCAGGAGCGTGGGTGTGCTTGGTCAAAGGGGGATGGTTGGCCCTCTGTAGCCTCTCTGCCCACAGACAAGTCCAGAGCCCCTGGGATGGCCCAGCACCTCGGCGGAAGGAACCGGGGTCTGTGCCTCCCACCAGCCTGATGGCCCCCCTTGCACGTGTGCTAAACCTCTGGCAGGTTGGAGCCATTCTGGTTAGACAGTCTCTTTGCTGCAACAAGTTAGCCTCTCTCTGAGACAGACCCTCACTCACTGTGGGGGCACCCCCGCGCCTGCCACGAGGCCTAAAATAACGCCAATGGTAATGATATCTCATGGTGCTGGAGGCACGTGTGGGGCCAGGCACAGTGCCCAGGCTTTGCCTGCCAAGCTCCCCCAGTCCTCGCCACAACCAGGAGCCACAGGCAATTACCATCCTCCTGTCACAGATGGGGAAACAGGCTCCGAGCTAAATGCTGGGCTAGGTCACTTGGCTAAAAAGAGTTGACACCACACACTAACTCCAGGGCTGCTCTCTGCTGTGACCCGCTATTGCCTTCCAGACTCAGGGAAATGGGAGATTCGAGAACAACTGTTGATGGGTGGATGGATGGTTGGATGGATGGATAGATGGGTGGATAGGTGGGTAGATGGGTGGATGGATGGATAGATAAACGGATAGATGGATGAATGGATAGGTGGGTGGACAGATGGATGGATGGATGCATGGATGCATGGATGGATAGATGGATGGATGGATGGATGGATGGATGGATGGATGGATGGATGGATGGATGGATGGTGGATGGGTGGATGGGTGGATGGGTAGATGGATGGGTTGGTGGATGGGTAGATGGATGAGAGAGAAATAGAGAACACAGGGCCCACCTTGCCCCAGGCTCACCTCCATCCTTGCTTGGCTCCCCAGGGTCCCTCCTGCCTCCTTTGCAACTCCTCCTGGACCAGCTGTCTCCGAGCTGATAGTCATTCTGTTGCTGTTGCCGATGGCAATGTCCTCAAGGAAGCATGAATTGATATGGACTCTCTGGGCCATCTCCTCCTTGGAGGAAGATCCTGGTTGGGGCATTCGAATTTCGAACGAAGCTCCTGGGCCTTCAGCGGTGGCAGAGGCTGTGGGTCAGCCAATGACAGAGATGTCAGGATGGTGGCCCCGAGCCCTGACACTCAGCCTGGCTTTCAAGTTCTCCTTGGCCCACTCTCCTCCCAGAAGCCAGGCCAGGCTTAGGCCACAGCCGAGGCCCTGCCTCCCTGAGCACCTCTGCACACAGCCTGGGCTGCCAGCTCTCTCTGCCACCCAGGTCTGCTGGCATGGACGTCACCTCCTCCCGTGCCCTTCCCCTGGGGTTCGACCACCTCCCCTCCACCTCCCCGCCACCGCCTGCTCCCATCTCTGCTGCTGGCTTCCCCGCAGCTCTGGAACACCATCCCCACCTGTGGTTAAAACCTGCACGTGGCCGTAGCCATCCCCAGCCCCTGACACCTGGCTCCTTTCCCATCCAAACTTCGGACAAGAGTTGCACACAGTACCCCGTCCTCCTACTCCTGGAGCTCCTCTGTCCCCTCGGGTCACCACAGACCCCTGTGGCTGGACCCCATGGAACTCCCCAAACTCATCGGCTTCTCCTTCCTGGAAACTCTCCTCTGGGGGTCCCCGGCCTCCCTGCTGTTTCTTGCCCCCCAGCCTGTCTCTGGGTTATCAGAGCTGGGGAGGACTTAGCCTGGGCTCTCTGGTCACTGTGGATAGCACTTAATAGGGCCCCAAGTACTTAGAGGGCTCCGGTCCCCCCTCCTTAGATGCCATTCCAGGCTGGCCATCTCCTCTGACCTGCTTCAGCTGGCCCACGCTTGCTGCACAGACGAGGAAACCGGTCTCCTGAGGAGGGCGGGTGGTAGGGAGTGGGAGCCTGAGTGCTAACTCTAAAGCCCCACGTACTCTATTCTGTGAGACAGCCTCCAGGCGGAAGGAAAGGGATTTCCCATCGTGCCTCTCTCCCTGCAAAAAATGGCTCCAGTTCTATCCAGCGAGGAGATGGATGGGGTGGGGTGGGGGCAGGATGGGTTACCTGGGGGGCTGCCCAAGGGGTTGCAGGCTGCAGGGCCTTTGGCCTGGGCACCGTTGAGGTTCATCTTGTTGCCATGTCCTATCTGTACCCGTCTGAGCACAGACTTCTCCAAGTGGATGTCCTGGGGTCCCCAGGCTGCAGCCGGGGAACTCTGAGTTGAGGGATCAGCTGGCGCCACTGGGGGGAGTTCGAGGGGAGCCATGGAGCCTAGCAGGGGACACAGCAACATGACCTCAGGCCCCCACCCTCTGACGCCCCCTCCCCCCTACACACACAAAGTCCTGGCTGGACAGAGGAGACAGGCCTCTGAATTCTTTGTGAGCTCTTGCGGACTGGGAATGAGTGTTTCAGGCCATTGATGGAGAGCAGGTGGGCCCAGTAACACAAGTAGTGTGGGGCTCCCCAGGGGTTTATGACTGGGTTTATGAACCCCAGTCAGTGAGCGCAGCTTCTGCTCCCTGGTGCTCTCAATCCTTTGAACCCACGAGGGCAAGTCTCCTTGGGTGTTGGTGTATCTTTAAGACCCCTCAACCGGGAGCATTCACAGCCTTGACATTGTTTTTTCTTCTCAGTATTCATCTTTATAGTAAACTTTCTGGTTTTAAACTTAAGGCCATGCTATAAAAGTTAACTTTAAAATAAATTTGAGTAGAATAAAGAGGCAAGCCATTTACCGACATTAAGTATATAATCAGACATGGGCATGGCCAAAATTGGGGAGGGCAGAGCCCAGAGGACTAAGGTCGGGGAGACATTGATCTAGAAAAGCAAAGTTCCTCATTTCACTGCCAGGGAAACAAAATCCCAGAGTTGGGGGTGGGGTGGGGAAGGTCTCTCTGGAGGTCACAAGGAGGAGTCCAACTTTTGGGCTGGTGCTGTCACTCGTGTTCCATGGCTGGTCTGATGGGGGCCGTGTGCCCTCTCACCCCAGTGCCTGGCCGGGAGTAGGCACTCCTGTGCGGGACTGTATTTTAACAAAAGTAGGATGCCGCTGGTAAGATGCAACCCAGTTTCTAAGATGTTAAAATGTGGGGGGAAAAGTGTATCTCAGAACAAACGAAACACTACAAAGACCCTTGTGACGTTCTACTGAGGGAGAGTGAATACTGAGTTGTTTCTCATGGCAAAACATCAGGTCCCATTGAAACCAAGGCAAAAGGTATCAGAATGAAGGGAAACCAGGAGAGGTTTGATCCAGGCACCAGGGGAGACTTCCTCACTCTCAGGAAGGCCCCAAAGGATGACCTTGGAGATCTGAGAGCTGCCCTTTCTCGGAGCTTGAAACTCGCCCTCTCTGCTCCCACCCGGATGGAGCAGGTACCCCTACCTACAGGGAGTGGGTGTCCCTCCGAGGACTTACTATTCTCTCCAGAGGCCGCCTGTCTCATGATGACATTCCCATGTCCAATCTGGATGGCTTCAGAGTTGTCAATGGAAATGTGGTTATTTGGTCCATTCTGACAGATTATGTTGATTAAATTTTTCTGGTAAATAATCTCAGTGGCCAGATTTCTTCCTCCCGAATCTGCAAAATCATATTCCACTCCAGCCCTCTGCACCTCTCTGGGGGTCAGAGGTTCCCAATACCCGAGAGCAGCAACAAAATCTCTGGTGGAGCTTGTTAAAACACAGATGCCCTGGTGTCCACCCTGAGGGTGCTGAGTCAGGATGTCCAAGGAGGGACCCAGGAGCTGGCGTGTTTAACAAGCCCCCCCACCCCCGGGTATCAGAGATGAGCCTTGCTTAGATGTCCCCGGGGCGGTCACCCTACCTATGCATCCTCTGCCACCCCCAGGAGGGTCCTGGGAGCCTCACTGCCCACCTCATCCTCTGTCCCTGTCGCTGTGAGGCATCCCCTGACCACTGAGCTCCAGGACCTCTCTCCCCTTAGTGAAGGCGGCAGGGAGCCGTCCGTGGGCTATTTCTGGCCACTGGATAAGCTTTGTTTGGCTCACATGGCATTTTTAAGAATTGGGATTTTTTCACCAGTGTTTAAAACCTGGTGGCTGTCATGTTATCACGCCTGCAATGCAGGGACACCTCCCCTCCCTTGGGCGCCGTGAGCCTGTGCATCATCCCGCAGGCCATGTGAGCACCTGCCTGGGGTTCTGCCGGCTCCACAAACAGGGCCACGTCCCACCTTTGTGGGCCCTCAGCTCTTGTGCCTTGGTGGGTACCTTCCTCCATAAAAAATATTCAAAATTACCACTTACGACAGTGGTGGGATAAAGGCAAATGTGATCCAGGCTGGAGTCATGATTAACTCTTCATTACTATTACAATCCGCATCTTTTCTTCTGATTTTAAGAGAAATTAGAACATTGTCGTGGACCCCTAGTGCTAGGTAGGGCCCATGCCTGCTGCACCTGAGGGAGAAGTCCCCCGGGCCCCCACCCTGTGGGGGTCTGAGCCCAGGCTTCTCTTCCAGCAACCTCAAAACTCCAAGTTGGGCAAAGTGCTGACAGAAAACTGTTAGCAAACTCAGGCTGAGCCCCGCATCCCAGGGCTGCTATAGTTAGGAGTGGGTCACCTCCCCTCCTGGCCCCTTGCCTTCTGCAACTACAGCCTCAGGCCACTCCTCCGGGAGGCCCTCCTCGGTTACTCCCACCAGCACCAGCACCAACTCCACCCTCCTGGTACCCCCTTCTAGTGACCCAAGAACAAGACCACTGCAAGCTTCTGTGAGGGTCTGACAAGGAAGCTGGAGCTGGCAAAGTGCTGGGCAGGGCGCCCACAAGCATTGGATGTTAAGGTTTCTCTTCTAGCCCCGCCCCATCCAGGTGTGGGCCGCAGGTAAGGACCTACCTGGTTGATAAATTGCCCATGTACTTGACTTCTCATCCAAGTCCACAAGATGCTTCCTCCTCATAGCGTACAAGTCTGGGTTGACTTCTTTTGCTGTCTTCCTTCCCAGCTTCTGGGAGATGGTCAGGGCCTTACAGGGCCCATGGGCTTCCAGAATCCTGTAGATGTCTTCCTCTGGGAAGCAGGGCAGTGGGTGGTAAAGGAGGAGCCCGGAGTGAGTCTCCTCCACTGCTTGCTAGCTGTGTACACTTGGGCCGACCAGACCCCCTGTGCTCAGTTTCCCCATCTGAAACGTGTGGCACGTAAGAACAGCGCAGCACAGAGCCCGCTCTAGGGCGCGGGGTGGACATACGCTGCTCTGAACGGTGCCGGGCACATGGGAGGGGCCCATGGCAGGTGCCACCGCGGATCAGAGAGATTTCTCAGCCATTTAGCTTCTTCCACTGTGCAGGCTGAGTCCTGCCTCCGGACACTCTGTGGGAACCTCTTGGTGGGCGGGGCAAGAGTCACATCTCAAGTGGCCAAGGAGAGTTTGGGGAAGTGGGATGCTTACGCTGTTGAGTGAGCCGAGAGCCAGCTTCCTGTGGAACTGTAACTGCACCTTGCTGGGGCCTCTCTGCTGGAGGAAGAAAGAGTGGCCGGGGGCATGAGGGGTGGCAGAGGAGATGGGGACGCCACTGGACAAAGGCGGGCCGCTCAACCGTGGCCCCGGTGCGCGGGCGATCTGGACTCAGAGTCTAGAGTTAAACCAACCTGCCTTCAAACCTGCCCTGTCGCTCTCCATACCCCCGGCTTTGCTGCTAACTCACGCCTCTGGGCAAAGAGGAAGAGTGCCATCCACTTACGCCCGGGGGCTGTGGGAGCGCCCGACCAATGCCAACTCTGGGACCCAGGGTAAGCCAAGTCTGTTCTACTCTTATTACTACCGTGGCAGTTGTCAACAGTGTTACTGCTGATGCTTTGCTGAGCGCCCGCCACGTGCGGGCATGAGGCTGGGCCCTCTGCGTCTCACCCTCTCGCAACCCTGGGCAGCAGATCTACAGGGCACGGCCGGGGGATGCCACGCACCCTTGAGAGGCGGAGCTTGTATTCGAACCCAGGCCCGGGCCCCGCTTGTCCTCTGCCAGGACTGCTCGTGCTGGGCCCCCCGTCCCCCTCCCCGGGGCAGTTACCCTGGCTGGGCTGGGCCAGCTCTGCGGGCTCCACTTCAGTCCTGCCCTTGCCCAGGCCCCACATCGCCTGGCCTTCCAGGGAGACTTTGGACTCTTCCTTCATCCGGTAGAGGACCTGGTTGAGTTTCTTCTTGGGCACTTGGCATTCCTTTGCCAACTGGCAAGACTTCCTGGGGGAACCAGCATCCCTCAGCACCTGCAGGATCCTCTGCTCAAGGTCTGGGAGAAGGAGAGAGGGGCAGAGAGGGGACTGAATCTCCCCCCCGACGGAGCCTGGGCTGGAAGCTCGGGGGCAGGGGAGGTGCCTCCAGGGCAGATGGAGGGGCAGGGACCTGAGCAGACATTCACTAACAACACCACTGTTCAGGGAGGGACACATGCGCTGGTCAGAAATGACCGTGGCCGGACAGCCTGGTGACCAGAGGAGGTGCCCCAGCCTCCTGAGCGTCCTCTGCCTGGTGTGAGTGCTTGGGGGGGGGGGGGGGACACTCAGCCCTCAGACATCCTCAGAGCAGAAGGGAGGGGAGGGTAGCGGGGTGGGGTAGAGTGAGGGCAGGAGGGCAGGAACTGGGGGGAGACAAAGTGCCTCCTGGGAGGCCTGCTGTCCCCACCTCCCTACGGCACCTGCCCCTCCTCGTGGGCTCTCCATCCACATCAGTGGTGCGTCTATTCTTCCAAGCCAGAAAGCTAAAGACACTCAGAAACGGATCTTTCTCCCTGGTGCCCAGTTACAGAGAGTCCTGGAAACCTTGTTCCTGGCTCTCTCTCGAACCTCTTCTTCTCCCCTCTGTGCCTCTGCCTTCCTATTCTTCATCGTCATCTCCTGGACAGCAGCAGCTCCGCTGACCACAGTCGGGATCCCTCCAGCCCACCCTCCCCTCGGCAGCCAGAGCTTCCCTCCAAGTGCCAGCCGGCCGTGCTCCTTCCAGCCCGCTCAGCCCTGGGCCTTTGCACACATTGCTCCCTCTGTCAGGAACGCTCTCCCCCCCTCCACCCGCCCAACATCTACTCAACCTCCAGGTCTCACTCAAACACCATCTCTTTTGGGGAGCATCATAGATGCCCCGAGTGATTGGGGTGCTGTGGGGGGGTGGGGGTCCCCGGCAGAATGTCTCCAAGGACCCCCTTGCTGTGACTGCCGGGTCCACTGCAGTATCTTCGGTGTCTACTACAGTGCTGGGAGCAGAGTAGGTGCTCGGGAAACAGCATTTGAACGAACGAGTGTCTGAGTGGGTCTGCCCAGCACAAGGACAGGTGTCTGCCCAGATGACGCAGGGCAGGGTATGGGCAGCTCCTCCTGGGTCTCCATTTCCCCACCTGAGGTTAATGACCCAGAGGCTGGAGAAGGAGCTCTCTGAACGGCCCCTGTTCCTCTCAGACGGGCTCCCACAAACCCAAGCCTGCGGCTCTTTGGGAAGCCGAGAACAGAGCGCACACAGTGCCTGGGGAGCTGGAAGGAGCCCCATGGGCGGCAGCCCAGCCTCTTGCCAGGAAATCTCTGCCCCCAAGAACCCCACGGGAAACGCAAGGCAGGGTCCTTCTGGGGAAGACCTGGGGCCCCTTGGCAGGGCAGCAGCCCGATCCTTTGCCTTCTGGGTTTTTCCCTAGTGGGGGAAGGGGTAATCCATTGGCTGACTCTACAGCTGGGCTCTGAGGCTCGCTCTGGGATCAGGACACATTCATCCGTGCTGGGTGCAGGTGAAGTGCATTTAGAATGCCTGGGGGCATCCACCCCTTCACTCACCACTCTGGCGGCCGGGGATCCCCATCCAATCAACAGCAAGCCTGGCTTTGCCTTGTCTTGAAAAGAGTTTTGATTTTTGAAAAGCCTGCCCTTGGGTGAGCCTCTTCCCCTCCCTCCTCCTCCACCCCCTAACCTCAAAGGAGCCGAGGGGGGTCGTGGGGTCGGAGATCAGAGTGAGGGCCGAGCCCATAGAGCTGGCTGGCCTCCTGCACTGAGTCTTCAGGCTGGTGTGTCCGTAAAAGGAAGGTTGTAAAATGGATGAGGTGTAAGCGACAGGTTGGAAAGGAACAGCCAGGAGGGAGAAGTTAAATTCAGCCACTGAGTGACAAGTACCTGCGTGTCCCCCTTGTGGAAGCACCACAAAAACCGGGGAACCAGCCCGGGGCCCTGGGCGCACACTGCTGGCCCTCCTCCCCAGTCCCCCATTCGTCCTCTTTTCTGTTCTCTGACGGCTGGTTTCCGCGGTTTGAGCCCCCTCTCTGCCATCCGTGTGATCTCTCTGTGCCTCACTTTGTCCATCTGTGAACTGGGGATGAGAGCAGCTACCTCGAAGATTGTAGTGAGGAGTAAATCAGCAAATGATAACAGAATTAAAAAAAACAAAAAGTAAAACCACCCTCAGCCGACAGCCCACAGCCCACAAGCTCTCTAGAATACACGGCTCGTTTTTCTTGGGTTTTCTTCCAGGAGTGAAGTGTTATCTGCAGTACTAGGAGACACAGGCATGCACGTCCGCCTCTTCTCAAAGCAACTTCTGTTGTTTCTTAAAATGAGTGTGAGGCCAGGTGTTCAGACCCCAGTGTCAGCATGCGGCCTGGGGTCCCCCTTGCGGGGCCTCAGTGACCTCGTCTATAAAACGGAAACAGCTCTGGGCTTGCCCCCGGGGGCTCCTGAAAGGTGTGCAGAGGGTGCTACAAGGTGCCCAGGGCAGACCCTGGGGTCCCCTCGACTCCCGCGGCCACAGGGCTTTGGGGTACTGTCGGCTATCATTGCTGTCATCTAGCCAAGGAAAGGAGCTGGAAAGAAAGGTGCAAATCCCGCTGGGAGCGCCTACTATTGCTTGGAAGGAAGAGAGTACCTCTTTCATCAGGGTCCCCAGGGGCCTGGGCCATCCTGGCTGCAGCGGCTGGGAGCCTGGAGGCGTCTGCACCGCGGCTTGGAACGGACAGGCTGGGTGGAGGCAGGGTGTCCTTGCGTGGCCGGACTGGGTGCTCCCGCAGCTGCGAAGGGTGGGTGTTTGCTGTTCACACTCCAGAAACAAGCCTAGTCAGCCTGACCTGACCAGCATTCTGGGGAAAAAGAAAACGAAACTCCTGCGTGTGTCCTCAGAAAAAAAAGATTGAAAGCAGAAATGATGAGTGAGGGCCTCTGACTATGTGTTGGTAGAAGGAAGCTGAGCTTGGCAAGACCAGAGCGTTCTCTGGAACCACGGGGCTTCCCTGACTTTCTGGGGGCTTGCCACTGCCCACCCTGATCCCCACACAGAGTCTGAGGCCCCCCGGGGGTGGGGGGGCGGGGCACTGCAATTGTTTGTGCGTGTCAAAATCACAGCTCTTTTTAGGGAGCACCTGCTATGTGCTTTCCAATCTTATGTGCCCCTCTGACTCCCCTTCAGGGTAGGGGCTAGTACTGATGTCTTTTCTCAGAGAGGAAACTGAGGCTTAAGGCCATTGGGTCACTTGTCCAAGGCTGGGTTTTAACTCAGCCCACAATTTATTGGCTGTGTGACTTTGGGCAGGTTCTTAAACATATTTGTGCCTCAGTTTCCTCATCTGTAAAATGGGGCTAATAAAAGTAGCTACATCAGGAGGTCCCGGAGAGGACTAAAGGGGGTAATCCAGTTGAACAGTCTGACCAGACCCCTCCAGTGCCATCTCCAGCCAGGAGCACAGCGGGGCACCCACATACCTGGAAAAGGGGTCTATCACTTACATCTAGTTTCAAGGGGCTCCTGACCCCCAAGTAGGTCAGAGCCACTGTTCTTTACCAGGTAATAGAAGGGGAAACCGGGGTCTATAGTGAAGGGCTTCGGGCCAGGCAGCCAGGAGGGTCATGAACTCAGCCCTGGAAGTCCCTGGGCTCAGGGTCCCAGCCACAGAGGCCTGGGGAGGGTCTCGACCTCGGAGGACTTTGCCCCAGCACTTCTGCAAAGGGAGGGGCTCGCACTCTGGGGCAGTGTTTGCAGAGCGAAAGGGGCAGTCCTGACGCCCAGTCCGCACCCAGGCCACTTGCAGCCCAGCCCCTGGGGGCGGGGCGCGCGTCCCAGGTGAGGTCACGCACATCCGCTCCCCACTGCCACATAGGACAGCTCAGTAGCAACCGGAAACCGAAATGGTGTTTATTTCTGTTTTATGTAAAACCGAGAAAATGTGTTTCTCCCTATGAATTGTCAATATCAATTTGAAGTGTAACGGGGCTGTTGAGGGACATTGTGGAGGCGCACTCAGGGAGGGGACTCCGGCTGAGCCCCCAGTGGGAGGCGGGGGGGGGGGAGGGGAGCGGCTTGCCGGGACTGGCCACCAGGTGGCGCTCGCTCATCAACCTGGACCCCAGGCCGCTGGCTGTCTCTCTGATGTGGAGGGACCTCCCACCCATCACCACCCCCCAGGGAAACCCCTGAATCCATCTGGCCTGTGGGTACGTCTGCTCACGGGAACCGATGTACTGAGCGGATTCGAGGCTGAGTGCAAAGGCAATTCTCAGAGCCTCCTTTCCAGTGTGAAAGGCTCCCTACTCTGCCAAGAAAGGGCCTCAAAGGCCACAGGAGTTCCAAGACGGGGCCACCGCCTGCCGAGCCCAAATCTTTTTTTGCCTTGGAAAGCACATTCATTTTTTATGGTTTGTATTTTTCTGGAAACTATTAGAACTCTCCACCCAAACCAGATGATAATTACATGTTACTGATCTCCAGTCTTTACATCTCTCTCTCTCTCTTTTAAAGAAGAGATATTTTTACTGCACATTGTGTTGGCAAAACCCAGTCTCTGTTCTACCAGGCAGCCTGGATGTTATTTTCACATTTTCTCTGTGAATTCCCCTCAGGGAAGGAGTGGTAAGGTCTGAAGGCACCAAATGTGGGTAATAATGTGTCTTCGGTCAAGGGCAAAGATCAGAGAATCAGAGTTGGCCAGAGGAGACAGGGATTGCACGCGGTCTCGAGAGCTATCAACAGAGGGCGAGGAACAAAGATCAGGGAAAGCTGCTTTGTCAAAGGCAGCAGGACCTCGGTGGCAGCCCCCCATAGGGACCTGCCTTGGCTCTGTTAGCTGCCCTTCAAGGTAGAGCTCAGTGGGCTTCCGTTGGTCATCTGTGTCCACCGGAGTTGGACGGACCTGGGGGTCTGGCACCCCCACCTTTTAGCTACAGGCCTAGGCGCGAGTCACTAGTCTTCCTGAGCCTCAGTTTCTCCCTTTGGAAAAGGAGATAAAAGCAGCACCTACTTCTGGGGTGATTGCCAAAGTTAAATAAAATCATGCACCTAGGTCCTACCAGAGCACCGAGCATGTAGTATGTGCTTAATAAACAGGAGCTAGTCCTATCTTTACTTCATGATCCCCAGCTATCCTGCTCTGACATGAAAAAGCAGTCCCATTTCATCTGGTCTTTCACCAAATAATGTTTTGTGCTTTCTTTATCCCAGTCCCCGAGGTGGAGCCTGTGGTGGGGGTGGAGGAAGGCCTCTCCTCACCGGTTCCTGGATCCGCTTCTCACTCCGGCTGTAGAAGAGGCCACACGGCCCAATTCAGGGATTGAGGGGGCGCTCAGGCTGAGTCCAGGGTGGACCAGCACTCCCCTCTGTGCTGGCCAGTCGAGTGAGCCAGGGGGCTGGGCAGGGGCTGGGCAGGGGCTGGGCAGGGGCTGGGCAGGGACTGGGGCATCAATGGCCTTGGTGGAAACTTGAAATTTTCACTGGGAGCAGAAGAAGGACCACTGCAAGATTTTCATCCAAGCCAACTTGGGTAAAAGCAGCCTTGGGTGCTTGAGGAAGGTCAGCAAAAGGTGGGCGGGTGGGGGGGGCAGCACCGGGCTGTTTCTCGTCCTCCCCCCACACCAACACTCTGTAGAAAGCCCTTCCCCACATCCCAACAGATGGATTGAAATGAATTCTCATCTAAGTTTTAGTTTTTGATCAAAAGACATTTTGATGATGTTACTACCAAAATTATTTGCCTCCAAGAAATTCATTCATTACAACCGGCCATAAGCTCTTCACTGAGCAATCAGTATTCTTGGGGATTCTGGCAAAACGAGAAGAGCTCACCTATAAATTCATTTCAAATATAATGAAGTGTAACGAAATGTTTATGATGACTAGATGGAACAATTCATGAACATGACATAATGTTAGGTTTCCTAGACATTTCATTAAACATTTGTTGATCCTGATTTTGTAACGTTTAGCCCCCTACCCCCTGTTTTGGAGCTCAAACATTTTCTTTTTTTTTTTTTTTTAAAGATTTTATTTATTTATTTGAGAGAGAGAGAATGAGAGACAGAGAGCATGAGAGGGAGGAGGGTCAGAGGGAGACAGACTCCCTGCCGAGCAGGGAGCCCGATGCGGGACTCGATCCCGGGACTCCAGGATCATGACCTGAGCCGAAGGCAGTCGCTTAACCAACTGAGCCACCCAGGCGCCCCAAGATTTTTATTTTCTTTAATCTCTACACCCACCTTGGGGCTCGAACCCCCTAGAACAAGATCCACTGACCAAGCCAGGAGCCCCTTATTTTATTTTATTTTTAAGATTTTATTTATTTGCGAGAGAGAGAATGAGAGAGAGCATGAGAGGGAGGAGGGTCAGAGGGAGAAGCAGACTCCCTGCCGAGCAGGGAGCCCGATGTGGGACTCGATCCCGGGACTCCAGGATCACGACCTGAGCCGAAGGCAGTCGCCCAACCAACTGAGCCCCCCAGGTGCCCCGGAGCTCAAACATTTTCAAAGGCTCTTGAAGCATCTGTAGGTCTGAGGTGCTAAGATTTCTATGCCCAGAAGGTATGATGGGGAGATGCAGAGACACACATGCTAAGGGCCAGGATTCCTGCTCTTCTGGGGGCTGTGGCCCCGCTGAGTTATGGGCAGGGGTGTTGCCGAGTGTGGGACAGGGGATGGGTTGAGAGTAGAACAGTTTTATGTGTCAATTGGCAACTTCTTTTCATTTTAAATGGATATCCTGCTCTAAAATTTGACCCAATGATGTTTCTTAAAAGACTGGGGAACTGCGTAGCAGCCACTGAAGACCCTTGAACAAGCTGGCTTTGAATGGCGCAGGCGCACTTATACACGGATTTTTTTTTTTTTAATAAATGCGGTACAATACTGTAGATGTATTTTCTCTTCCTTATGATTTTCTTAACATTTTCTTTTTCTGGCTTACTTTATTGTAAGAATACAGCATATAATACACAGAACATGCAGAACAGGTGTTAACCAGCTGTTTATGCTATCAGTAAGGCTTCTGGTCACCAGTTATGTTTTTAGGGAGTCAAAGCTACACATGGATTTTCGACCTCACAGCATGTTCGTTGCCCCAATCCCTGTGTTGTTCAAGGTCCAACTGTATTTAGTTCGAGCTTACTATGGACGCTGTATTCATTATTTCGCTGGCTCTTAGCAACCTGTAAAGTTGGTAAGTAATATTAAATCTGCAGTTTGCAGACAAGAAAACTGAGGTGCAGAGAGATGGCTGCGTAAACTGGTCAAGATCACGGAGCTAGCTAGTGGAAGAGGTGGGGTTCAAGCCCAGACTGTCGGCTGTGGCATCCAAGCTCTTGGCAACTATTGTCCTCGCTGTGAACATGTGTGCACGGGGAAGGAGCAGTCCTTTCTCTGCTAAACACCTCTATGCCACCAAGCATGCTAATCCCACCGTGGCACTCCACCTCCTAAGACCGCCGTGTTGGATAGGGTTTCAGGGTATGGATTTAAGGGGGCACAAACATTCAGTCCATACCAGGGCCCCCATGGGCAGAGTGCTGTGCTGAGTACTCAGAGGCCCAGAAACCTGACTGGTTGGAAGAAAGTCCAACACTTCAGATTTTTTTTCTCATTAACAATTTTTATACTGATTCTATGTTGAGATGATCCTTTGGATATATTGGGTTTAAAAAAAAAGACAACTGAACAGGTGCATGCAGCCCTGAACACACACGCATGTGTGCACACATGTCCTTACGTACACGTGCACACACACACACACACAAACACACACGAACCCATCTGTGCCTTTTGCTCAGTGAGCCCTTTTTCTCCGAGGTGCTCTGATCCTCTCACTTTGCTGACCACCACTTTAGAGTTTGTGGTCTGAGGCTGGGTGCCCCATAAAGCGGAGATCGAAGTGCAAGCACTTACTTATTTGGAAGGTGACACCAGGAAACGCTGGGAGAGCAGTGGGGAGGTGGGCCAGGAAAGGATGGAACCTCATCAGGGGTGTGTCATCAAGCAAGTGACCTCACGGGCTTGTGCCTCAAGATCGCTGGAAACGCTGGGAATATGCGGAGAATCATCTCAGCAAACCACCCCCCCACGCCACCCGAGGGCAAAGGAGCCGGGGTATTTATCCCCCTACTCCCATCACCCAGGCTGGCTGCTCCCAATGTCATCAATTCCCCAGCACTTGTGGTCTGCTGCGTCATGGGCAGAGAAGCTTTCAGAAGCCAGAGAAAGCCTCAGGCTGTGGGATGCAAGTGCTTTTAGCTAGAAGTTGAGCCCACGTGGACAGACATGAAAAGGGCCAAGGGGAGGTGGGTGAGGCCTGGATGTCATTTGCTACATCTCTCTGCACATGTTACTCCTCTTGGGAACTGAGGCCCTGGGCTGGTGAATTGGCTGGAAAGGTGACTGGGGAGGATTTGAATCCAGATCAAACGACCGCAGAGCCCGGACCCCATGCTTTGCCTCTTCCCCTGCATCTGCCCATGTCTGTAAAGAGCAGGCAGGAGTCTAACTATGAATTTTAAAAATTCATTTTTAAACTTGTTCACTCAATTAAGTTGGATGCTTTTAAAGACAAATTTAATTATTTTGAGCTCAATAAAAGCCTTTTAATAAGATGAACATCATGATTTCAGGCCTCCACTTTCAGGCTTATCAGTCATGGCGAGGTGGGGACACAAAGGGAGGGAGGGAAGAGGGGGGAGGGCACGGAGGGAGGGGCGGTGCGAGCTGGCGCGCACATACACACACACACACACGCACACGGGTGGGTATTTATTTTAAAAATTTATTCGCACATTTAAATCCATCATTTGTTCCAAATTATTTGTGAAGCTTATAATGTTTTGTTTTATTTTTAGAAGCAGTTCTTTTCCTTCGGTACAACTGTACAAAGTGTTAAAGAAAACGCGACGCCGACTTGGCACAAGCTTGCTGTGTGTTCTGTCTCCCCTGTTGGCGCTAGTCTTCCTCGCTGCGAACGTTCCGTCTATGCCTGCGGCTGAGACAGGAAGCCAGACACACATGCTGAAGTAATTTCAACAAATATCAACTCAAACCCAACTTGAAGTAGTCACAAATGGCAGGGCTGCCTTCCCAGCCCGGTGCAAAAGGAGACTGCACGGTCTGCACGCCGCGGAAGCCTGGCTGGGCTCCGTAAGAGCCTCCTTCCTTCAGCATCCACGCACTGACTGGTCCAGCGTAATGGCAGCTGCCGTTCTGAGCTGCCTGGCCCCCGATCCCCTTCTTCTGGAAAGTCCCCCTAATTTTCCTTTAGAGAATCGCCGCTCTCCCTTCTCAGCGCAGGTGGACCGCAGGGAGCTGGCCCCACCTCCAGGTCCAGGGCGGGGCGTGGGACTGAAACCTGGCCAATCAGAGCATGCTTTCCCTGCGACTACAGGGATTGGCTCAGAGATGGGCACATGATCCAGGCCAGGCCAATGGAATTCAATTCTGGGACTTTGGGGGGAAGGATAGGAAACTAATTTCTTCCCTCTTGATTCAGGGCAGTCAGGAAATGAAGCTGGAGAGAAAGTGGGCGCCAGGAGAGGAAAATGTTTGAAAGGGAAATTAGTAAGGGGAAGAGCGGTTTGATGGTGGAGACAGACATCCTGCTAATGTCACAGTGTGCACGTCTGGACCTGGCGGCATGTAATCTAGCCCTGCTCTACCTGCTGCTTTGCACTTACAAGAGTCAACAATTCCCTCTTCTGCTAACGCCAGCCTGAGTTGGGTTTGGCTCACTTACTAGAGAAAGAACTAACTGACTCCAGATCATGGCTCTGTGGGGCTGTTTAGGGGCGCTGCTGAGTCTCCTCTTGGCCTCTGCTCATGCAGGCATGTGGTTCACTCTCTCCCTTCCTTTTCTCCCTAACATCTCCGGACTTGAAATCCAGCCTCCCCTCATCGTAACAGCACAGTCTCCTGCCCTTGTGGTATTGTATTGTGGTGCCAGTCTAAGGGAGTGTCTTGAAAACCAGAAGGTGGGTTCCTTGAGGTCAGAGGCTGCCCCAAGCAGTGCCCAGCATGATGCTGTGCTTAAAAAAAAAAAAAAAAAAATCAGATGAATGAGATGAGACCTCCCCAAACACACTGCCAACTTCAATCAAGAATTTGACATGGTGCTTGGCACCTAGTAGATGCTCAACAAATATTAGACATTCTGATTTCTGCCTTCATTCTGGACTGATTCAGTTATCTGCATTGAGCTGAAGTCAAAGGTGTGGGGAGGGTCTCCTTTCCAATTAGAACCCAAGATGTCCTTCATGACTACTCACAGGCACTGCCATCAACCCTTTCTACAGACGAGGTGACTGAGGGCCAGCAAGGGGAGTGACCACTAATGAGAGGCACTCGGGCTCTGGAGCCAGGCTGGGGAACCGTGGTGTCCCGCTGCCAGTACTGAAGAGTAATGAGCTCTTTTGGTTTCTCTTCAATTTTCTTTTCTTTCCTTTCTTTTTCCTTTATTTCCTTTTTTCTTCCTTCCTTCCTTCCTTCCTTCCTTCCTTCCTTCCTTCCTTCCTTCCTTCCTTCCTTCCTCCTTCCTCCCTCCCTCCCTCCCTCCCTCCCTCCCTCCTTCCTTCCTTCCTTCCTTCCTTCCTTCCTTCCTTCCTTAGGTTTTCCGCCACCAGAAAGAGGGAACAATACAGATGTGTGCCTCAAGTTCTGCCCTGATTGCAGGACTCTGTACTCCAGAAGCTTACAGAACTGTGGGGATGAGGACAAACAATGGTCATCCCTGGGGAATCAGCTGTTTGGGCTGATTTTTTAAAAACCTTGACCGGATGTCAAAGATGGTTCTAATTAGAGAAATAAATGCGAGTTTCTGTTGTGGGCACTGCGGGTAGCCCACTCAGATCCCCTGGGATCCCTTTTAGGCTCCTGTCCCCCCTTCCTGGCTTCCATGGGCGTTGCTAATGGCCAGTACCTGGGAGCATCCTCTGAGGACCACCCTGGGGCTTGTGAAACTCCCCCCTGCTGCACTTTGACACACGATAAGCCAGGAGCATCGGAGAGTCTACTTCTCACCCAGAAGCACCTTACACCCCAGAGCTCCCCACAGGTCCCTTTGGGATCGTTGGGAGCAGGCTGAGGCGGGGACTTTGCCTTAAATCATCCCTACCTTGCTTCGTTTTTCCTCCTTTGTCCTCTTCCCAATTCCCGTAACTGTCTCCTCTGGAGGCACACCCTTGATGCCTCCCCTCATACAAATTCATGCCTCAGTGTTTACTTCTGGAAACGACCCACCTTAGGCAATTTCTTTCTTGCAGACTTTATCAGAGCTTTTGGCATGTTACAGAGAATCATTTTTTCAAGAGGGAGGAAAAATAGGTAATGTCCTGCAAGATCTTTTAACCCCAATTAATAAAAGGGGTTGTTGATTTTTTTTTTAAGATTTTATTTATTTATTTGAGAGAGAGAGAATGAGAGACAGAGAGCACGAGAAGGAAGAGGGTCAGAGGGAGAAGCAGACCCCCCGCTGAACAGGGAGCCCAATGTGGGACTCGATCCCGGGACTCCAGGATCACGACCTGAGCCGAAGGCAGTCGCCCAACCAACTGAGCCACCCAGGCGCCCAAGGGGTTGTTGATTTTAACCACTTTTATTAGAACCACCTGCCTGAGCTAGTGTTTTCACTGGGCTCCCCGGATGCAGCCTGAACTAGAACAGAGGTCTAAGGAATTGCTCAGGCCCTCCAGCAGCTCATCAGGCTCTCTTCCACCCCGCTACATGGGCCCTGGGGCTGTTGCTGGGGGACAGGGGAAGTCAGTGTGGCCAAAGAAGTAAAAAAGCCTCATTCCAAAGAATTGTAAAATTTATTGTATAAGTATTGCAGCTTTTCAGAACGTCATCATTGCCACTAATGATTATTGATACACAACAAGCGATTTCATCAGGCCTGTGGATTGGCATCCAAATACAGAGTCTTACGCGCAGCCACGTGGGCGCAGCACCCAGCGTGCCACGGAGAATTTACGGGAGTTTAACTTGAACAGAACTTGGGAGACGGGGCTGCCAAGGAGAGCGGTTCCAACGCCAAGAACGCCACCATCAGCACACCGCCGTGGACGCAGGCAGGCGAACGAGAACGCGCGTCCTTCTGGGCTCTATAGTACAGCAAGATTTGAAGCGCGGTTTCCAGAAAAAAACAAACACCAAACCAAACCAAACCAAACACTTACTTTTCCTTATCACTGGGATGTTTTATGGATCTGGAAGCTTTGTGTGCGTTTAGAAAGCAATTTCTGAAACATACAATTCACAGAGACAAGGACAGGGAACGGACTCGGTTCTTGCCCTGCCCTGGTGTTCACTAGACGCTGGGGGTGGGAGTGGGGGGAGTTTTAGCTCTTTGCAAAGAACGCTGGGCTTCCGGGGGGTGGGGTGCGGGGGACAAGGGATGGCTCTCAGGGCTCCTTGCTAAGTCGGTCTGCGGAGACCTGGCCTTTGTGGGGGAGGAACCGTGATTGACAAGCAGGGAAACGATGAGGAGTAGAGGAAGCCCAACCTGGTCCCCCTCCAACCAGCCACTGCCTAGGACCCCAAACTTTTTACTGGCAAAAGGAGGTCGCCTCAGTGGTGTTCAAAGCCTTTTCAAAGATAATGGCATGATAGCCAACATCTAGAGGGATGAGTGCACCAGCTCTGGGGTCCAGCAGAGAAACCGAGAGCTTAGCTCCAACAGTCGTTTCCAGAAACACACCCCACCGGTTTTCTCGGGATGCGCCCCGACTTTGACTAGCTGCTCTGCCATGAACCTCTCCAACTGGCATCTGCGGGGCATGAAGCCCAGGGGCTCTGCAGCATCGAGCCCTGGACTGCATTCCTGGGGTGCGATCGGAGGGGCGTGCTCTGCCCTCAAGCCAGCTGAGGTCAGGAACCCACTCCCCTGCCTCCTTCCAAACACCGCAAATGCCCACCGCACCACCAAGCAACAGGAGTCAAACGGTTTGGCTCAAGAGGACCTCGGGAACGCTGCCCACACAACCGAGGGCCACTTCTAGGCTCACAACTCCCATGGCAGTCACACACAGTATTGGACAAGAGGGTGGAGGGGCAGGAAGGGGTCGCCCGACGGAGCCAGGCACACCCACGGTGGAGGGCGGGCGGGGCGGGACACGAGAGGGCGACGGGGATGTTTGAGAAGCAGCAGCAACCCTTTTTTGACCTCGAGTGGGAAGGCCAATCCCCGGGTGATCGTGTCACTGCCCGGGGATGCCCCCAACTGGTGACAAGAGAGCCCTGCTTCCTCAGTAAGGCACTAGGGAGACTCTTCACAGAAAGGAAAGATACAGTTTTTAAAAAATTTTGTCTATAAATGTGTCCCTGTACCTTTTAGGACAAATTATACCGATTTCTCTGCATGACTTCTGAAAAGAATCTTCTTTGAGAAGCCAAGTTTAGGCTGAAGACCCCCACGGAGAGGCAGGTTTTATTGTCAACGTGTAAGAACTTTCTGCCAGGCTGGTCAGCAGATGCTCAGACTCCATGTTTATCTGTTGGTCACCATGTTTCTGAAAATGTATATATAAATAGAGTTCAAAGGGTCAGAACTTTAAAAACCGTTCTCAGGTTTTTGTTTAAGTCATAAAAAAGTTGCTTAAAAACAAGTTATTGCCCTTACGTCTCCTCTGATGTTAGTCCGCTAGTTAGCAGTCTGCCAAAATGAAAAGAGCTCCGTGCAGAGGGGGGTGGGGGGGGTTGCTCTTCCATTTGGGGGGGGTCACCCCATGGAATGTGAACATGTCCTCAGTGGGAGGAAGGGCCTGCAGCTCCAGCCACTGTCCCTGGTAGATCCCAAGGGACCCCCCCACTCCACTGTCCTGCCAGTTGCCACTGCGCCCACTCACATACCCTCACCTGCACGCCGTCACCAAGGGGTCCCGCCACACCGAAATCTACTCAGTAAAATCCTGGTAAACGAGCTGCATATCTGCTAAAAAGGCTATGAAAACACAGATAAATAAACACATCTAACATGATTGTTTCCACGGGGAGAGGGGATGAGAATGCAGGAGAGCAGAAGGTAAAGAATTCTGCCTTGAAAACAGAAAGCACAGGTTTGACTGTTTCTCTTGTGTTAACCCTTTTGCATGTCCCAGGAGAAATCTAGGCATGTCACTTTTTCATCTCTGCTGTTCTGTTTGTTGGCCTGTTGGGTGAGAATTGCTACGTAAAGAGAAAAGACAAGGATGAGGTCCAATTCTTAATACTTAGGGCCTTTCTGATCTGTCGGCGGACTCCACCGACCTCAGCTGATAAATCCTGGAGCGGCCGGATCGCCCCGAAGCACTCCGCACAAAACAGCCACCCAAGCCCCTCTGGGGGACGGGCGGGCGGGCGTCCCCCGGCAACATGCGCGGGGAGCAGCTGTCGGCTGGAGACGGGCACCTTAGCCCCTTCCCAGGGTGGGGTGGGGGTGGGGCTTCATGCTTAAAAAAACAGGAGGAAAAACTAAGATTCTTCACTAAGTTTATTTTCATCTCCGGAAAGGCAAAGCCACCACCTGAAACTTGGTGCCTAGAGTAACTTCCTTATTTCATTTGCCATCCGAAGGCTGTTCTGGCTCTGGGTGGGGGGTGGGCGGGGGGGGGGGAACGACACGTGGGACACGTGTCTCCTTCGGTGGGGAATGTATAACAAGGTAATAACCTATCACTAGCCAGAAGCTTCCACTTCGCAGGAAAGCGGCCCCCTCCGGAAGCCTCTCCAAAATCCGTGTAAGAGCCCGCCCTCTGCCTGACGTCGACTGTGAAATTTCGACATTTCTCCCTTAAAAATCTCAACAGACATGATAGAAGTTTCCATCAAACAAGCACTGACATATTTATATTAAAAAATAGTGCAAAAGCTCAACATTTATATAAATAACTCTAAACCCCTGCTTTGTACTTTTTTTCTTTACAAGGTAATACACGCCTTCTGAGTTGGCACTCAAAAATTGCCATTTTTTTCTCTTCTAGTTCAGAAAACAACTTTTTTTTTTAATAGGCCTCTTCTAATACAAAAATACTCCTGCCCTCACAATACAGTTTCTCTTATTTTATATATATTTATATATATAATATTGCAGATCTTTAAACAAAGGTTTTGTGCAAATATGTCTTTAAAGTTAAGTGAAATCATAAACAAAAGAAAAGAAGCATTCACGCACGCAGCTCAACTAGAAACAGGAAAAGACTAGGGTAGATTTTGTGGGGTTTTTTTTTTTTTCTCTTTTGCCTTCAAGACACAGCTCAACAAAGAAACGTGGTTTTTTGCAAGCTTTCTTAGCTTGTGCATTCAGACCAGACAGAACATGTAAATATTTATACACAGAGAGAGGGGGAGGGGATGGTGACGCGCCGAACGTTGTGGGTGCCGCCCAGTCCTCCTCTGTCTTCTCGTTCAAGAAGTGCGGAGTGTTTCGCCTTTTACCTCCTGCTGCCCCGGCCCCGGCCCCGGCCCCGGCCTTCCTAGAGGGGGTGCCCTTTCTGTTTATCCTTCTCTTTGCTCCAGGCAGCTGTGCTCTCCAAGGGGGCGATGTGTGCGTGGTGGAGCCGGGTCCCCTCCAGCAAGGAGGGCGGCCCGCTGCTCTGCTGGTGCTGGAAGGAGGGGGACCCAGGGTAGTGCCCGATGACCTCGCTGTAGGTGGGGGGCGGCCCCTCCATGCGCCCGCCGCCCCCGTAGCACGTGGCGCTGATGCCCGAGTGACTGCTGGGGGGGCAGGGGCCGCCCACCATGGCGCTGTCCATCAGGTCGCTGTCGAAGATGGTTCTGTTCGGGGGCGCGCGCACGGACTCGCGGTTCAGCTCCAGCTGCTGCTCGGGGTCCCGCAGCTGGAGGGTGCAGGGGCCCTGGTAGGGCGGGGGCTCCTCCCCGTCCGACAGCGAGATGGTGGGCGGCAGGTCGATCTCGTGCTGCAGGTACGGGTACGTGGGCTGGAAGCGATGGAAGCGGTCCCGCTGGGTGAAGGGGGGCACGGCCAGACGGTCGGTGGGCCTCGGAGGGGCATAGACCTGCGGCTGGAGGGGGCAGAGCAGAGTGAGGGCCCCCCCCCCGCCAGAAGCGGGACCCGAGGTCGGGGGGAGGGGGGTGTCCAGCCGCCCGGGGACGCTCTGCTCTCTGGGGAAGGGAGAGTGCGCAGCAGCGGGCACCGCTGAGCCCGGAGTCCAGCTGCGGCCCGACGCTGGGGAGCCCTGGCTAGGAACATCACCACGGAGCTGAAATAGGGGCAACTTCGCTTCTCTCACGTTGCAGACACCGTGGGCCACTCGCTGGGGGCAGGGAGCGTTGGTAACGTCCCGGTGGGGATGATCCCAGCAGCCAAGGGCAATTCTTCAGCGAAGGGCACGGGTGTGAGCCTAGCAGCCACGGGAGGCGCCTCTGGCTTGGAAAGGGGACCCGCTGGGCGGATGGCCTTAGGCGTCCACTACAGCAGCACGGGGGGGGGGGGGGGGCAGGCAGGGAGGGGACTGGAGGCAGAGCGGGGTCTCACCTCTGGAATGCCGTTGCCTGACACCGTGCTCTCCGAGGGCCAGAGGCAGCCTTCCTGTGTGGGGACGAGAGGGGCAGGGTCAGCGGGAGGAACAGACCTGGGAGCGCAAAGGGTCAGGTGGCTTTGACCCTGAGGTCTTGTATTTGGAATCAGATCTGGCAACCATCCCCTCCTCTCCAGCCCCACCCTGCTACCCTGGCCTGGGCCCGGCCATTTCTCAGACAGGACCACAACGGCCTTGTCACCGATCTCTCGGCTCTCCGTGCTGTGCCCTGAAAACTCATCCCCCACACTCACACTTTCCAAAGCAGACATCTGATTTGTGGGACCCTCCAGCAGCTTCTCCTGCATCTTAGCATGGATCAAATTATCTCGTGAAATGGCTGATGAGGAAGCCTGGCGTGATCTAGCCCTCCTGGCCTTGACCTGGCCCACTTGCTTGCAGTGTGACCTTGGCAAGATACTTAACTTCACGAGGCAGAATATGCCTGGAGTGCACGTGGCCCTCTGTGACTATATCCAAGTGCTGGGGGCCACGCGGACCCGCTCTCTCATTCAAAGTGCTATGCATGCACCTGAGGGCCTTTGCCCCGGCCGCCCGGCTGCACGGCCAGCTCCACAGACTTCCTCTGACGCCACCGTCTAAAGGGTCCTCCCCCGGTAACAATCCTGTCGTGGGCTACTTTCCTTCTCAGCAGCGCTCTTATCTGTAATCAGCTTGTCTCTGTATTTATTTACCTCTTTACAGTCTGTCTCAACCTGTGTATCAGGAGCCCAGTTCATAGGTAAAGAAATACTGGACAAAGCTGGTTAATAAGCAGAGTGCCCCCAAATAATGACTCCGTCAGTCAGCAAAGGTGCATGAGCCACGACTGCTGTGTCAGGTCTGTCGCTGTCGCCTTATGAAGCTTACACCCTCTGCTGAGATGCCAGGCAGGGCCTGCGGCTCCCTGCATGGGTGACCGGGACGCATGGGCTCGGAGTGGGGGACAACAGGGCCGACACACCACGTGCGATCTCAGGCCTTGGGGAGAGACCCAAGGGTCAGGGAAGTGGGACCCCACACCAGGATCAGTTTGTCTGAGAAGGAAGCCCAGACAATGTGGGTTATGTGGTGACAGATCGCCCTGGGCCTGGGGGGAGGGATGTCTTCTTTAAATTTTACAGCTTTCCATGGATGTATCTGAGATATAATAAACTGTACATATTCAAAGTACGCAATTTGGTTAAATTTTGGCGTGTGTCTTCACCAGAGACCCATCGCTACAATCAAAATAACATCTCTATCACTCCAAAAGTTTCCCTGGGGGCACGTTTTCTTGCGAGTTCACAAGTAAGACATTCTCACCTACTGTCTGGGGCCAGAAGGTGAATGGGGGTTGGGGGGTGGGGGGGCACGTGTTGCCCAGAGAACTGCAGTTACCTACATGGCCACTAGGGGGCTCCGTGGCTCCCTAAACTGTCCCACCAGGAAAGCACGCACTTACCCCACACAGACTCACTGCAGTCTCTAGTATGTTCCACGTGTTAGGATGCAGAAAGCAGGCATACAACCTTACTGCTCATGTGGTCATCAAAAGCCGTTTCATTATTGGTATTAGTAATGTATCAATCGCTGCCTTGGTGCCAGACTAAGCACTCTTTAAAGCACGATCTCATTTCTCCCAAGAAACCTACAAGGCAGGCCGAGGTCGGTTAGCTGAGAGCTGAGTGCGCCCAACTGGTAAGACGCAGTGCTGGGATTCAAACCCTCACCTGCCTGCCTCCAGACCTACTTGGGCTTAGGCTGGCCCTGGCAGGCTCTGTAGCCCCCGGTCGGGCCACTGGCACAGTCCATGTGTGGGCCAGGAAGCAGATGGGGACATCCACCTGCTCCTCACTAGGGTCAGGAGCCCTGGGGTGGGATGCACGCAGCCAAGGCCAGCCTGGATGAAGTGTGACCCAGATAAACTCCTGCCTAAAACCTTCCTACGAGTCCCTCTGTCCCAGGCTCCGCACGATGTGGCCAACAACCTCTTCCCAACACTGCCCCCACTCCCAGCCCTAGCAGATGGGTTATCTACCTGGCACCACCCAGGAAGCTTTAGAAAACACCAATCAATGCCCCAGGAGCCCCACCATAGGGCACCCAAAACTACCCACCAGCCTCGTCATCTGACTACCTCCAACTTGTGTACCTGGAAGTACTTCCTCCTCCAGGGAGCCCTCCAGGAATCACCCACCACCACCCTGCCTCCCAGGCTCCCACAGCATCTCAGCGCCTGTATGGGCCTGGCCTGTACCTGATTTAGAAGCCTTGTGCCCACAGAAGCCATGTGGGAAGCGGGAGACTCATGCCAGGGCTGATTTGGGGACAAAGAGAACAAAGGGTTGCCCCATCCAAGGCTCTGGCTGAGCCTCTAGTCCGAATCTATCCCTGCCCCACGCTGAGCAGGCCTCACACACAAACCGTCTTCCAAGAGACCTATGGGTGAAGTGGTCATCGCTGTTCAAGATGCATAAACTTTTGGGGAAAAATTAACGCTGCTAAGGCGAGGAATTCAGAGCAGGGAATGTTTGAAAGCACAGCTCAGGGACGCAGGAACAGCTCAGACATGAGCAGGAGGCTTCCTGGGTGGGGCTTGGCGGCACCTGTGCCCGTGCTTACCTGTGCCCAGGTGGAACAGCACCTGCCGTACACGTAACACTCCCCTCCCCTGCCAGCCCCAGGACAAGCCCCTTCGGACCCAGCTTCTGTGCCACTGTGGTGGCTAGGTCACCCCTGCGGTTACCATTACGCAACACAGCGTGGCTTCCCTGGGAACAGCGTGGGGCGGGGGGTGACATTCTAGGGCCAGTGGCGTACCTGCACTTGAGCCTCATTCTCTGACAGATGAGCAAATGGGGTCACCCTGAAAAGGAACTGGAGCAGGACAGTCATGCGAGGGGCAGGCCCAGCCCCAGGCTGACCGTGGCCGGGTCTGGGTCTCCGTGAGAGGTCACGGGGTCCTGAGACGCCTCCGACGCACCCTGTCTGGCGGGGGGCCCCCAAGGGAGCTGCCACACTTACTCCAGGCCTAACGAGGCTCTGTGTTTACCCAGCCGGGCATCCCCAGGGGCCCCTGCAGGTGGCTGGGTAGATGGGGGTGGGGACTTTCCGTTGGCTTCAGGTGTCCAGGAACCAGGGCCGGAATCAGACCCCCCGTCTGGGCACCAAGTCCCAGCCGCTGCCCGCAGAGCTGTCTCCCCGGCCCCGCCGACAGCCAGGATCCCTCACGCTGGAACTTAGGCCATCTCCCCAGCCCTCTGGGCCAGCATCATCCTGCCCGTGACCACACACAGGGGGAGGCCGCAGAAAGGCTACCTCCACCCGTGTGACGGACTGAGGCTCAGAGGGGCCAGGCGGCACCCCCCGGGCGTGGGCCGCCCCCTGTCGCAGCACCGGAAGCAGCGCGGACGGGCCTGGGCTCTGCAAAGGGCCCCCACAAGCTGCCAGGCTTGGGGCAAACGCGCCCACCTGTCTGGGCAGCAGTCTCTCCCCCGTGGGGTGGGGTTTCCGGGCTCCTGTGAGCCGGGGGGCCCTGGGGCGAGGGAACAGCAGACGGCGCGGGCATGTGGGTGACAGTCACCGCAAACACACGCACGTGAGCCCTGGCCTCGGGAGTGGCAGACGCCTTCAGGGCGGCGGCGCCGAGGGCCCTCCGGACCCACGCTGAGCCCCAGGCTCGGGGCACGCCGTGTTCCTGTCGGGGGGACCAAGCGGAAGCTCCCGGCCCTGACACGCTGCTGACCAATGCACTGCGGCCGCAGCCTGATGCCACTGCAGACGCCCTGGCTCCGCCCCCGACTCGGGGCCCTGCCGCCCAGCGCGGGCATCCCCCAGGCCCGGGAGGCCACGCCCGGTGCCGCCTCCCTGCTCCGTCGCTGCCCTCGCAGGCTCCGAGATGGGCTCGGGCCCACGGCCCTGGGGCCGCCCACGTGCCACCTTCTCCCTGCACATCCCAGCCTGCCCTTCCGACCCACTGCCACCAGCTCGTTAAATCACACATCGCCCATGTGGGGGCAGGAACCCCTTGGGCACGAACTCCGCACCCGCGTCGGGTCCACCTGCTAAAGAGTGGGGGGGCGGGGCACAGTGCAGCCCCGACGACGCAGGGAGTGAGGGACCCTGGCGCTCAGAGCTGCAAAAAGTCAAGTTCCCACCCTGCCGGGCCCCTACTTTATGGAGTCTGGAGGGGATAATTCTGGTTTTCCAGAACGCCCAATGAAGTGCACAATTCTAGTAACATGTCAAAATGCAGTGTTATGTTAGCAGCTAGGACCCCTTTCCAGCGCAGCGTTTGTCCTCACCTGCCTGGACCCATCCATCATCACTTCCTCCTTCAGAGTTCGGCCTAAGAGGCTCATTCTGACCGTCCTGGCCAAACACGGCACCCTGGCATCCTTGGGGACAGTCGCTTTGGTTTCCTTCAGAGCCCTCGAGATCGTCTGATTTAGGTGCTCCTGTCTGTCTGGATCTGGCCCCCAGGCAGCAACCACATGGGGCTTGCTCACGGCCATTCCTCCCAGTGTCTGTCTAGTGAATGCATGCATGGACGCGTGGGTGCTGGATGGAGGGATGGATGGATGGGTGACTGAGTGAAGGGAAGTGCTCGCACGTGGCCCGCAATGCCCGGCCGCTGACTCCGTGCTAAGTGCATCCTCCGGGGAGCGGCATGACCATTAGCCCCTCTCACAATGAATGGCAAGTGAAACCCCATTTCATGGATCGGGGACTGGTCCGAGGGCACGTGGCCAGGCCCAGCGGAGCTGAGAAGGGCCTTTTCAGGGTGACCTGTTGTGTCCAAGACACCAAGAGTCCCCTCCCCCGACCCAGACGCCTGCAGGCTGTGGAAGAGAGGCAAGGGCCAGGGCTGCAGGGCTGTGGGCTGAGGTCTCATCACGCCTTGGCCTGTGCTTCCAACACCCTCGTCCATCGCCTGCCCAGCAGCCTCCGCTGTGGCCGCGACTGCCTCCTTCCCGGTCCAGTGCGCACCCGACCCGGGACACCAGGGGGCTTCCCTAAGGGGCAGGGCACTTACCGAAGAGAGGGCATCTTCTCTCCTCCTGCCCTGGCTGTGCCGGCCGATGAAGGAGCGCGCCGACAGCTTGTAGTGACTCAGGAGGCACGTGATCACCACCACCATGACCATCACCACCACCACGATGATGGCGATCTCAACGAACTCCAGCTCTGCTGCAAGACCAGGGGACACGTGAGTCTCGGGGGGCCGACGTGGCCTTCAGAGCGTTCGCTCACCCCCCACGCACACCCAGCACGTGCACACACACCCCAGCATGCACACCCAACACGCACACACACCCCAACACACAAAGACGCACACCTTCCCCAAAACACAGATAACCCACAAACATACACAGCGCACATACCCACAGGCACACACATTTATCACAAACACAACCCACCCCCGACAGGACAGGACTGGGTGCAGATCCCCCCACCCAGCTCTCGGGAGAGAAGCCTCAGAAAAACCACATCCCCGGTGCCTGCAGATGCCGCCATACGCCTTTCTTTTTCTTTTTCTTTTTTTTGGTGGTGTTTTGTTTTTCCCCTCGAAGGCGGAAAAGCCCTCAAGTGCTGGAAAAAGAAGGAGGTTATTTTGATCCTGCCAGAGCCGGGGCGGCTTCTGCTGACTCGTGCGGGTCTGTGTCGAGGCGGCTGGGCAGCTGGCCGCGGCCAGTGCCAGCCGAGCCCCCAGCAACGGGCGGGATGCCAGCGCCGGGTCCTGCCGGGGACCTGGGTGGTGACACGGCAGCCGGCCGCGCCAGGGCCGAGCCCCGCCGGCCTCCTCCAGCCCACGGCTGCCCACCGGGGGCCCAACACCCTGACGCCCGTCGCTAACAAGCAATTAGCCGAGGGCTCCCCAGGGCATAGGTTCGAGCTCAGGGCCACTGACTCAGCTCTTCCTCCTCCAAGACAGACAAACTGCAGCTGGGGGGCGGGGGGGCGGGTGGCAGGGGGGAAAGTGGAAAGCAACAGGCAGCACAAGCTGCGTCTGTGTCAAGGGCTCTGGCCGCTCACGCTGGGTCCACCCAAACTCCAACCCTGCGAGGGCCAGCCCCTCCTGCCTCAGTTTCCCCGCGGCTTCCGGCAGGAAAAGCAATGCGTCCTTGGTGGGAACGGGACTGTTCGCAAAACAGTGGAAGCTTCTCCACACAGAACCCCCCCCACCAGCTTCCTCTCCAAAGCCCTGGCCACCCCCTTCCTCCCACGCAGGCTCCCCAGGGCACCACCTTCTCATGCCACGTTCTGTGTTTGCCCAACTGCACCGATGTTTACCTATTACACCTCTAGTACCTATTGCTGTTATTAAGTCGGGTGAGTCTGCCCACCAGGGGCCATGTGGCAATTTCTGGGCACACTGGCGGCTGTCACAACCGGGGGGCACTCCAGGCATCTGGTCGGTGGGGGCCTCCTACAGGGCACGGGATGCCCCACGGCGAAGAATGGTGGGTCAACGGCGCCAGGGTTGAGAATCCCTGTCCAGGCCGGAGTGTACATTCGGGACACTTTTATCATCCTATCTCACGGGCGAGGAGAGCAAGGTCCAGAGGTCAAGTGACAGACTCTCAGCCCAAGGGCCTTATGCTGCTGGCTCCTCCCACCCAGCCATCTGCTGGACGACCTCCTGTGCACCCAGGAACTCAACCTGGAGCCTGGGCCTTGGCTCTGGTTCCCAAGTGGGACCGCGTCCCATCTTGCCCTGGAGAGCCCAGGAGGGAGGGCGAACTGGCCAGGGACTTCGGGGAGACTGATCCTGAGTGCTGAGAAGGCTGGGGCCCTGCCCAGCGGCAGATCAGGCAAGCCTGGATGGAACCACTGGAGGGACACCGTCACTTTCCTGCCAGAAGGGCGGGCAGCAGGGCCTTGGACCCAGGAACTGTGGCCACACCTCCTGCCTCCCCAGACAGGCTGGTCCAGGGCCTCAGCAGCCTGGTCTGATTCCCTAGGGCAGGGCCCTGTCTGTTAGGGCCCAGGATAAAGCTGCCCATTCAGGGTACACACAGGCTTGCTTTGTGCAACCCCCACGCCCTCCCTCCTCAGAGGGGCCGACGCCCCGTGCACTCTTCACCCCAACGGGGACCACGGTGCTGGGTTCCCTCCTGCCCCCTCCCCCTCCTGTCTCCAGGGGCCCTGCCCACACCGGCCTGGAGGAAGGGAGGTGGGAAGGGAGGTGTGCGGCTGGCTTGCCTTTGTCCTCGTCCCAGGCCCTGGCCCTCCTCCTGGTGTTTTCCGGGACCCAGAAGGGAGCAGAAAGACAGCAGCTGAGGCAGCCGAGCGGCAGGGGGGCAGCGGGTGAGGCCCCGGCAGGTTAGTGGGGGTGGACAAGCCCTCCACAGCTCTCCTGGCCCCACCAGGCTGGGCCCAAAGGGCAGGAGAACACATTTCTGGGAGAGAATCGCCCCCAGAAATGAACATAGCGCTGCTAGAAACACAAATGTGCCCATCCAGAGCCCGGGCCACAACCCCAGGAAATCCACGTGGCTGAGGGGAGAAAAAACTCTCAGGAAAAGAGAAGCCATGACTGGTTTCTGGGCTACATTCTGGAAGCCAAAGGCCTGGGTCTAGGCCCAGAAGAGGAGGGGGACCGCCAAGGGTCCCTAAACTCTGCTACAGCTCCATCAGGGGACCCCTCCAGGTGTGAGCCTGGACCTCACCTCCCAGTCCATCCCAGCTTCCCCATGTAAAAGGAGGCTCCGGGCACCAGGTGGCTGTGTGTGGACAATGTGCTCGGCATTCAGGGAGCACTCCCTCCGTGACCATGATTAATGGGGGACTCCCATCACCCCAGGACAGCAAAGCAAAGGAAGCCCAGCCCCATAAGCCGACAAAGAGAGGGCTAAGCAGGGCCGCGCTGGATCTTCCAGGCCGGGCCCAGGCCCAATGGCACGGGTGGGTGGGGGCGCTGAGGGGTCCAGAAGAGGCCCCCAGCCAGCAGCTGGTTCACACCAACCCATAAGGCAGGGCACACCTCTGGGCTGGGTGTGTTGGCCTTGGCCGTGGGGTGAGGGGGATCTGGTCCTGCCGACAGCACCTCCATGCACTTTCGTTCTGGGGGCTCCTTCCAGGAGATACCGCCTTTGGGGGACAGAACCCACTCTCCAGGAAACGTGCCAGGAAAGCACCTGCTGGAGAGGTGGCAAACCGCTGGTCACATGTGCATGCTTTCCCCCCTCTTCCCCCCCACCCCCCAGGCACAGAGCTTCGGGCAGGCAGCTGCCTTCTTTCTACAGGCTGGCTGTCCGCTTGGCCCCGCTGGGCAGCTTGGGCTCCTGCATCCCTGGCAGGCTTCGTGAACCAAGCGTGAGCTCCCTCATCCTAGACAGGCACTACTTGAAACCCCAGCCACCGAACAGGCCGGCGGCGGAGGCAGGCCGGCCCCGTGTGGTCACACCTCCTGGATCTCTCCAGAACCCAGAAACCATCGGTGAAGCTCCCTGGCCTTTGGCTGGCAACACGTTCAAGAGTTTTAAAAGAGTTTGGGGATTTCCAGCCACGAGAGGAGCCCGAGTGACTCAGCTGCTAGGGGCAGACAGGGGGCCACACTGATGCCGCCTGGCTCCTTCCGTTTGGCAGACCTCCCCTCCACCTGCACGTAGGCCCGGGGCGGGTCCTACCACTGCCCGCTCCCCTCCCTGGCTTTCACCACATGAGTCACAGCCAAAGCCAGCCAGCTCACAGACACAGGGAGACGGGGCAAGGGGGGGTGGGCGGGCTGGTCAACGGCCCAAACTCACCACAGTCCCTGGAGCTGGTACTATGATCCCAACGGTGACAAGAGCCATGCAGAGCCCGCCTCCCCCACGTCTATGGGATGGCAGCCACCACCACCGCCACTTTGCAGATAAGCATACCGAGGTGCAGGGCGGAGGCACGCCAGGCCACGCACCTGCAAAGAGCCGAGCTAGGTCTTCAAGCCCGAGCCCCCCTGAGGGTCTTGTTCTACTACGTTCTTGCAGCTCTCCCAAAGCGTCCCTTAGTTTCCCCTCCGCGCATCCCGAGCACCTACGAGGATGGCCAGTCCGCCTCCCCGCATCTGCTCCGAGCTGGGTGACCCCGGGCACACAGACCTCCGAGAGCCCCAGTTAGGACCTGGCGTCGGGGCGATGAAATAAACGTAAGAGCTCAGACGAGGCGGGACACAGCGGGCACCACTCTTGACACCCCTCCATCAGGTCGACGCCCCAGAAACGCTGAGAGGTTCGCCGGGCCGACTGCCCGGCCGGTGCGCCCGCCTGGTCTATGCCCCAGGGCCGGGGGTTTGGAGCAAGGTCAGTCCAATATGGTCCCCCCGGGCGACAGCCAGACGCGAGGCCACGAGGGACTCGGAGGACCTGTTCTCCCGCTCCCAGGGCCTGGCCCCAACAGGAGCCCTTGGGAAAGAAACACATCTCTCTCATCTGGTTCCGGGTGGCAGGCCTGCTGGCCGTGGGGAAGGCGGGGGAGCTCTGCCATTTCTCTTCCTAATTTCCCCCTTGGGGTGGGGGAAAGATGCGGCAGGCTCTCGGGGGTGGCCAAGCCTGTCTTCCACATGCAAAGTAAGGTCACTCTAATTTAATTTAGCGTCTTCTTTCCTGGTGAATAATTTCAAATTAACAGGCTCGTCTGCCTCCTCGGAGTGGCCTGACCCTCCCTTCTGTCTTCTCCTCCAGGGACAGACACAGTCACTTTGAGATGTTTGCACGCCCATCTCGGGTCCTTTCCCAGGCCGCCTGACGCCGGAGAGAGGCAGCGTGCGCCCAGCACCCCCTAAATGCCAGGCACGGCCCATGTGCTCTTGGGCATCGCCTTGGTGAATCCTCACGGTCCTTCTGTGAAGCACATACTAACATGCCCACAGCCCACACCAGCTCTACGGATGAGGAGGAGGAGGAGGAAGAGGAGGCTGGCCAGAGGCCACGCACCCCACAGGCCCAGGACCACGCTCCCAGCCCATGCCTTCAGGGCCAGGTTCAGCCAGCTGCCCCACATCCCGCCGTCCCGAGCAGCATGGCTCGGGTTCCAGCAAAGGGCTCGTGTGGAACGGATCTGCTCGCCAGGCGGGGTCAGGACCTCCTGGAGCATCACCCGCCATACTGTCCACGCGGCTAATAGTTGTGGCTGGTGGTACCCACCGCCCCCCCCCAAAGTGGAGGAATATCACAGGATGGCCCCGAAAGTCACACCAGGCCCTCGGGGAAGCTCTGGGCACCTCTCAGGGCGCTGCGTAGAGATCTAACAGCTCCCATCTCTTCTGCCACTAACTGAGCGCCAAGCACCGGCCAGGACAGGACTTTCTCAGTTTCCCCGACAGCCCCCCGGGGGTGCAGCATCGGGCCCGCCACAGGCGAGCAGCCGAGTCGGAGAGCAGTCCCGAATCCAGGCCTAGCCCGATTCTCCTCCTCCCTGTGGTGGAGCCCCGGCCACTGGGGAAGCCAGGACGCTCTCTCAAAATACAGTCTTTAAATTAAAATTCAATTAAACTTAAATAAAATTGTGGCTTAAAAAGGAAGCCAATTATATAAAAAACAGCTATCAACTCTCAACCAGATTGGCAATACGGCAAGAGTATCCAGAATTATTTTTGTGATGCGGGGATAGTATGGCATTAAGTATGACCTGGCAGATTTCAATGTGATATGAAATCCGTGGTTTCCACCAGTGACCACGTGGCAGGCGCTGCTGAGGCCTCCGTGGTTTGGAGTCCATGCTCCTGATCCGGTTGGTTAAGGTAAAGATGCAATTCTTTTGCATCCAAGTTTATGGCCCCCTGTTCTTGGTGACAGAGCCTTGACCGGGACAAAGCTCAGGAGGCTAGACTCAAACCCCCGTTCGGCCACTCCCCAGCTGTAAACGGGGAGTGGGCCAGTGCAGAACTGGGCGAATACGTGCTATTCACTCTACGCAGGTGTATGTATAGACACAACACTAGGTGAGCACGACACGTCTCCCTTCCACAGGTACTATTAAGCGAGGGTGACTGTCACGAAGTTTTCGGTTAGTCATCGGAGTAGCAGTTGGGTGCCGGAGCTCATTTCTCTTCCCTCAGCTGGAGAGCTGGGCCAGAGTCCACCTGGCTCCTGCCAGCCCACAGGAGGTTTCCAGACCAGACGACCCCCCGCCCCCCCCGCCCCCCTTGTGTCTGCTCCCAGCGGAGAGGCAGCCAGTTTGCTTCCTGGTTAACAAGCAGCCTGTGCAGGCGGCCCTGTCTGGCCTCCCGGCCGCACACCAAGGAATTAGGAATTGGCACTGTCTGAAATTTATGAAAATCTAATCTTGTTAGACCTGCCTGGATGAGACCCACTGGGGCGGGCTTCATTGTCATTCAGCAGAGCCCCAGCCTGCCTGGGGTTCCAGCCACATCATTACTGCCCCCCCCACCGCCCCCCCCTGCATTTGAATAAGAACCCAGCTCCCTCCCCATGTGGAGTGTCAAATAAAATTGAACCAGACGTCAAAGGAATAACTTTCTGATCACTCCTGGTGCCATTTCAAACACCCCCAACGGCACATTTATTTCTTAGGGTAAGACCATTTATAGGGGGAAAAAAAATGAATCTGTCTTTCTTTTGAGGCTTGAGAGGTGGGCAGCAAATCTAGGCCAGTATTCTCGTTTTTAAGAACAGACCGAACCGCTTACTAAGTGCTTCCTCGGTGCCAAGCAGTTGGGCGTCTGGCACCCATCAGCTGAGCGCACAGCCTTGCAATACTGTCTGGTGCGGTCTGGGGGTCTCAAGGAAAAAGTCACACGCTGGCAAGTGAGGGCGTGGGGGCTGAGGCTCCCTGCACTCCCAATCACGATAAAATCCCAGGATACAGGTTAAGGACATGTTTGGTCCAAAGGCTGCTGGGTTCGAATCCCAGTCTTGCCATTTACCGTGACTCTAGGCAAGTCACTCAATGTCGTCATCTGGGAGAAAAACAGAGGGATTGCCTCGTTCCTGCTTCCCATGGCTGCAGTGAGAACTACATCAGCTAATTTGGAGCTAACATGTCCAGGACAGAACCCCTCGACCCAAGACCTGCAGGCCCCGGTCAACGCCTGCCCCCTCTCCTCACACACACCCGGGTGGGGGTTGTCTGAATCCACAACAGCTGGCGAAGGCTCACCAACGTGGGTCCCCCCCCACGTGAACACTTGACCTGGCATATCAACTTCTGGGCATTCACCGCCACATGCACTCTCTCCCTCGCGCTCACAGTGCTCTAACCACATGTTGAGTAGAAGAACCAAGCACAGCCCCACCTCAGGGCCTTTGCACGTGCCCTTACTGCTGCCTGGGAAAGATCACTTTCCCCCATGCACATGCTTGCTCCCTTCCTTACCTTCCAGCCTCTGTTGCAATGTCCCTTCCTTGGGGACCATCCCTGGGCACCCTGTCTGGGACGGTGCTCTGCCCCAAGCCCCAAGCCCTAGGACCCTATGCCCCGTGCCTGCTCTGCTTTTCATCACAGCACTACTCTGCAGTGTTATTTGTGACCTAACCATTTGCTTCCTGACTCTCCCTAGTAGAAGGTCAGTGTCACCTGAGGAGACTCTGTTTATTCTGTGTCCCCAACACCTAGAATCTTCCTGTGATAGCGCACACAAGAAATACGCGGAATAAAGGATCACATTTGTTCTCGGGGGCAAAGATGAGTGTCAAGATGGCCCCTGAAAGGTTTGCACACAAGGGCAAAAATCACCGGGAACCACTTAAACGTCCCCCCGGGGGCGGCCAACACAACCCGGGAAGCCACTGCCCCAGATCTGTTGTGCACTGGCACCAAAGACGTCTGGATGACAGAAAGAGAAGCCACCAGACAGGATGAGTCCTTTTTGGTTTAAAAGAGAACGAACATATATATTTAAAAATAAAAGCGAATCTTAGGACGCACACGTATGTCTATGGGTGACTATGTGTGTCTGCACTGACCGGGGACCAGCAGGACAGCTGCAGAATGAGACGGCCAGGCACGGTTGCCCTGGGGAGGACCCACAGAGGGGGCGAGAGCCGAGTCCTGCACGCCCATCCTGAGACACACTTGTCCAGAGGGCAGCCAGACTAGTGAGAGTCAGTGGGTGACAGCTGCGTGCTCTGGAGCTGGGCGGGCGGCCGGGGGGGACATGCCTAGCTGGGAAGGGTGTGCAGGTGTGCACGTGACCAGGGAAGGAGGGAGAGTCAGCCAGGTGAGGGAAGGCTGGAAGTGGCCTCCAGGACAAGGGAAAGGTGTGAGCCTGGACCACCTCTCTTGTCCTAGCAATACACATGCCAAAAGGACCCCCTCGCCCCTGGAGTGGCCGCCAGTCCAGTCCACATAGCCTGCTGTGGAGAGGTCTCCTATGACCCGGTAAGGGATCTTGTCCTAGTTTGTGAAGGATCATTCAGGTTAGGGGATAAAGTGCCTCTTACTCCCAGGGGGCAGGAGTGTGCACAGCCCCATCTGTTTCTGGGGCTTCACCCCACACATCCCGAGGTCACTTTCTGGGGTGGCCTCAGAGAGGCTGCAGCGGCCCAATGGGGGAGCACAGGGCTGACAGCATGCGTGAGAACCCCAGGGACAGCTGAACCTCCTGACCCACGGCTCCTTCACTCAGAAAAGACAAAGCCATGCCTTTTATCTTTCTTTGCTATTATCCAAATGGAGAGAACTAATGAGATTTTTTTCCTATTGTCACTGACATCGAACATCTTTAAACACCCACTGTCAGCAAAATATCAATCACCGTTCGAGAGTTATTGGCAGAATGGAGTGAGTTCACGGTGAGAACGGTTTCTGCCATTGGACATGATGGAAGGGCCATGGAAAGTTATTTAAAATAAATCAAACGCGTTTTGTTAATTGAGGAGAACAGGGAGCAAATGGGGAGTGGGTCGCACGGGTGAGTGAGTCTGTCTGTCGGTGGTAGTGCTGATGGCCATAATCTTCTTGGAGGGCATTCTGGCAATACCTATCAAAATTAAAGACACGTGCTACCCTGTAACCCAGCAATTTTAACTTCCAGGATGTGTCCAACAGAAACATGCACAGAAGGCCTGAAAGCATGTATGTATGAGGATCTCTCTGCAGGGTTGTTTTTGTTTTTTTTTTAAAAGTAAACAATCGGAGACCATCTAAATTCCCAGAAACAAACCCTGGTACGTCCCATTATGGGATCTGATGGGGCCATTCAAAATATACATAAATCTACCATCGGGTTTCTCAACCTTGGCATTACTGACATCTTGAGCTGGATAACTGTCTGCTGTGGGGTCCGTCCTGGGCATCAGAGGGTGTTAGCGGCACCCTCTCCCCACCGGATGCAAGTAACACCATCACCCCTAAGTTGTGACAACTAAAAACGTCTCCAGACATCACCTAATGCCCCCTGGGAGGTGGCGGCAGGGGCAGAAAACTGGCTGGAAACTACTGGTGTAAGTATGATGCTGGATGGCTGTTAGCAATTACTCTCAAGGAGAAATAATGAAACAGGAACAGCATATATAATATGGACCCGTTTTCACAGCAAAAATGAGGATAATAATCAAATCGTTTAACAGGAATACTTCTGGAAGAGGAGGCCATGCTTTTTACTTTCTGTGTTTCTATACTGTTTGCATTTTTATGGCAAATGTTGATCATTTTAACTCTTAAACTCCTAACACACGAAAACAATTCAGGCACGTGTGTGCTTGTGTGTATGTTTCCGAGCGTGGCTCACAACGCCACACGGGCTCGCCCTCGCCCCTCAGGAGGCACCGTGTGCTCCTTAAAAACCAGCAGATGTTTCTCTCAATTACCAATTTTCAAGAGCCTGGTGTTTCCCAATGGGAGCTGGGATGGCAGCCCCAGGAGAGGGGAAGGAAGCCCAGGCTCCCTTTCCAAGCCTCTCGGACAAAAAGCACCACTCTGGACCAGGGGCCACGACGCGAATGGCATGTGGCCACTTGTCAACGACTCCTCGACCACTCCTGGAACTAACCTGGGAATTGAATTCCCCGGAAAAATAGCTCCCAGGAGGCCAGGCTCCTGGTAAACCCTGCAGGTGACAGCCGCCATGGGGACTGTTCCCAACACCAGAGCCTGTAGGGCCCACAGTGTTCAGCAGCTTCCCAAATCCCATTTGGATCAGAAGGGGGCCTCGGGCTAGGGACCGAATGTCTGTGCCCACCCCCCACCCCCCATGCCTAGGTTGACACCTTAACTCCCAGTGTGGCTGTATTTGGAGATGGGTCTCTAAGGAAGGAAGGTTAGAGAAGTTGTGAGGGTGGGGTCCCGAGTTTACAGGATTGGTGTCCTTGTAAGAAGAGACACCAGAGAGCTCATTTTCTCTCCCTCTGCACTCACACATGGAGGAGGCCATGTGAAGACACGTGGGAAGCGGCCGCCTGCCAGCCAGGAAGACAGCTCTCCCCAGAAACTGAATCTGCCAGCACCTTGAACTTGGACTTCTGGCCTCCAGGATGGAAAGAAAATACATTTCTGTTCTTTAAGCCCCCAGACTGTGGTTATTTTGTTAGAGCAACTCCGGATGACTAGGACACCAGCTAGAGGAGCTAAGCGGAGGGAATTCAACCACCAGCTGTGGGGGGCACCTGTCCAAGGGGGGGGAAAGACTGAGGGAGACACCGTCCCTTACGCACCCCTTCAGGACAGGACAGCCAGCAGCCGGGCCTCGACCTCCATGCAGGACATCAGGGGCTTTTCCCGTTCATTCACTCAAGCAGCACGTACGTCCTGTGCCCCCACCACATGCCAGGCCCACCCTGGAGCTCAGCTGTTCCAGGCAGTGGGCACCTGAAATCCTACCGTGATTTGTCCTTTCCGTGGCAGCACAATTCGAATCCGTGCTCCAGGGCACCTGGCTGGATTTCTATGTAGGACAGACGGATGATGACCCGAAAATCTAAAGCCCTTCCACCCGTGAAGATACAGCCTGCCCTGTGTCCCGGTCTCTGGGGCCTCACTGCCCCTTCCCGAAGCTCTCCGGGACGGCCCTGGTCCCATGTCCCCTATGCTAAGGACAAGGGATCTGAGGCTGGGAGAGGCAGAACGACATGCCCAGCTCACTCACACAGCTTTACGTGGCAGGGCCGGGACACGGAAGCCTGGTGTCCTCGCCACTGCTCTCTTGTCAGAGCAGGAGAAACGCCAAGCGAGCCCCAACCGCAGACCACTGCCTCCTGGCAGCCCCGTGGGCTAAAGCTGCGACGGGCCCTTCGCTCCCTCTGGCGTCTGCTCATCTCTGAGAAGGAGCAGCTAGCTGGCAGAGGCCGGAGTCCCCCAGAAGCCGGGCTGGGCTGGAAGGTCGCCTTGCCAGCACCTGAGTGCTAACTTGCTGGTCGCTGGAAGGCCCCGGGCACAGGACGAGGCCTTGATTCCAGGCTGTTTCACAGCCTTGCGGGGAGGTTCTAGGAAACAAGGCTGGACACACTGACCGTGGGCCGCTGCATGGGCCACCTGGCTGGGCAGGGCCTGAGCCTGGGAGGAGCTCAAGTGGGGAGATGTCACCCCTGCAAGGCCACCCCACCCCCCACCCCGCCCCAAGCAGGTGGAAAAGCGAATGTCAGTCCCTGCTTCTCTCTGAGGGTCTGGGAGGCTGGGTGTCTGAGGGTGTCCGTGGATCTGTCTCCCATCTATGATCATCTCTGTGCTTGTGTCTCGGGGTGTTTGTGTGTTTCTGGGTGTTTTCCGTGTGTGTGTGTGTGTGTGTGTGTGCACATGTGAGGGAGGGAGACTGTCTGGGGTCTAAATCTGCCAAATCTCTCTCTGTGACTCTGTACGAGCTCTTCCTCTTTCTTTTTCAGGCGACAGTCAAAACACATTCCCAGCGGGCAGTTACAAGCCTCCCAGACACCAGCCGCCTCTTCCGGGCCCCACCCCACAGGCGAGGCGATCCCAGCCTTCAGTATCATTTCCTTTCGGAACAGCATCTTCCAGAAGCAGGAAAATCCCAACGGCTGGGAAGACCAAGGTCCTGACCGAGGAGCTCACTGAGGCGCCTTTTCTGCCCTCCTAGATGGGGACGTGGCAACACCGTGGGAGGCGAGTGGCCCAGCTCTGGATTCAAAGCCAGACGTTGCCACGTCCTGTATGGGTGACCTCCAGCGGTCACCTGGCCCACACGCCTTAGTTTCCCCCATCATAAAGATGGATAATAATGCGTAACTTGCCAGGCTTGCTGAGATTAACAGAGGTATACGAGTTCTCTCAACGCTAGCTGGTACCCAGCAAGAGCATAATAAATGGCGGCCATCATTAGATTAAAAAGCAGGCGACTCACCTGACCAGGCAAGGCATGCGGGGTACGAAAATGTCGGTGCTCATTTATTAAATGATCTGGAGTGGCTGATACTGAGCACGTAAATTCAATTTGTATGATGACAGCTAGCGTGAGACAGGAAGAAAAAAAATAACAAGAAAAGTCCACTGGGAGACAGACCTACGTGGCAGCCCAAGGTCTGGCTGCAGACACCCAAGGTAGGTGGCTGGCTGGGGGTCCTGCCTTTGCAGGGCAGAGCCGGGTGACACCCAGGGGTCATCCCTCAAGACCAAAGGGTTCGCCTACATGTCCTTCCCATATCCCTACTTCCTCCATGGCACATGGACTCCCCTCACCCAGTCTATTCCGCACCCAGCAGCCAGAGCAATTTTTAAAAATATCGATTGAATCACTGACTCATGCTCAGATTACAACCCTACGAGGCCTGCTCAACCTCCCACTTCCTTCCCTTGTTCACCACACTCCAGCCATACTGGCCTCTTTCCTGTTCCCACCCCAGGACCTTTGCACATGTGGTTTTGTCCTGGGATCCTTTCATGTCCTTCCCTGTTACCATGTCGAGGAGGCTTCCCAGTTGCCCCATCCCAAATACACCACACCTCTGCCCTCTGCATCCCGTGATGGCCTGTGTGGGCCACGAGGGGCAACGCAGTATACTGACCGGGGCCTGGATTTTCCGGCCTCTGTCTCGTTCTGGCTCTCTGTGCCTCTGTTTCTTTATCTGCACCATGGGGCGAATGACAGCCCCACCACACTGGCCTGTTCAAGGATCGTGAGGTACCCAGAAATCCCGTGGCATGTAGAAGCGCTGTGTGCGTGTTGGCTACTATGAGTGATTACCTCCTCTATGAACATGCCTGCCTGTTGACTGCCGATTTCAGCTCACCAGCAAGGGAGCTCCATGAGAAGGCTCTTGCTGGTTCAGTCTCGCAGTATCCCTGGTGGCTAACACCCTGCCTGGCACAGGGCACGGCCCACAGTGACTACCTGCAGCAGGAAGGCATTCATGCCTAAGGTCCTCCTGCAGGATTCACATCTCTCCGCAGAGGCCAGAGGATACACGGGTGTTGATGGAAAGTGAAGGGCCTTTCACAAACTAAATGCAACTCTCAAGGACCCAGCTGCACTCCCAGGCTTCGATCCCAGAGACATGAAGACTTGCATTCGCTCGAAGACCTGTGCGTGAGTGTTCACAGAAGCCGCGTTTGTAAGGGCCCCAAACAGCAAGCAACCCAGATGCTCTTCAACAGGTGAATGCTTAACTCACTGTGGTGCATCCACCTCGCAGGACGTTACTTGCCAAGAAAAGGAGCGAACTGTTGATCCACAAAACAACCTGGATGGATCTTCAGAGAACTACCTGAGCGAAGAAAGGTCGCACACTGTATGGCTCCGTTTCTGTAACATTTTCAAAATCACAAAATTATCGAGACGAACAGATGACAGGTTGCCACCAGCGGTTAGAGGGGGAACGGGTGGGAGGCGGGTGTGGCCTCCAAGGGCGGAATGAGGGGGTCCTCGTGATGGAACTGTTTGGTGTCTGGACAGTGGCAGGCTCACACTTACCTACACGTGTGATAAAACTGCACAGAGCTAAACACATGCAGACACACGCACATGTGTATCCACACACACACTCGCTCAAATGAGCGCATGTCAGCTGGGGACGCGTGAGTGAGGTCGACGGGTTGTACCAAATGTCGATCTGCGGGCTGTGATCCTGTACCACAGCTCCGTAAGTCATTACCACTGGGGAAAGCTGTGTGCCGCGCACATGAGCTCTCTCTAGATTATTTCTTGCAAATGCTGCAAACCCACAATTGTAACAAAACAAAGAAGTTTTCTTAAAAAAGGGAAGTACGGGGGGGGACCCTGTCCCTGGGGGCCCTAGCATCGCCCTGGCAGAGGGCAAGGCCGGCAGCCCCAAGGGATCCCCAGGGTGCAGCCCAGGCCTGGCCCTAGGAGGGTGCTTTGCTGCATTGAGGGGGACTCGGCGGGGGGGGGGGGCAAGAGCCGAAACAGAAGCCGCCTCCCCTCTCCCGGCCTCCCTCCCGTCTCCCGCTCACAGCATCTGCCATCTGGCTGTTGCAGCCAGCCAAATGAAACCATCTCTCGGCTGTCATCTTTCAACTTGCAGGTCTGGCTCCCAGGTTTGAAGATTAAATTCTAAACATGCCATTTAAAATTTAGAAACGAAGAAAGAAGAATTTAAGTAACCTCTAAGCACCGGCTGCTAGCGGCTTCCCCCTAGCAAAGGGCCAAGATCCTCCAGCTTCTTTCCCAAGGGGAGGGAGAGCAGCTCCGGTTCCCCCAACGTAAAATATCACTGCACCCCCAGTACAGTCAAATGGCCCCCAAACAACGTCGCAGCGGGTCCCCGCCTCCCCGATGTAAAGTGTCCAAGTATGGCCAGCGACAGTGACTGCTGCCAGGGGCCCCTCAGGCCCAGAAGGGGCAGGAGCTGCAGGGACCTTCCAACCCGTGGGCATCTCTGGAGACATCTGAGTGTCCTCCTTTCAAAGACCGCTCCCCTGTCTGCTCGGGACACCTGGACTGAGCTGGATCTGGTGTGCCAGGAACGCTGCTCCCCCCAAATCTGGGGCCACGTCAGCAGACGTCTGGCCCCCCGGGGCTCACGCCGCCTGGGGGGGACCAAGGCTGGGTGAGCAAACGTGCAAACGAGCAGCAACCGTTCCCAGCGCTAGGAGAGAACACGAGAGGGTGGTGAGCGCAGCGCGAGGGAAGGACGGTCCCTTGGACGGGGTGCCGCAATGACCTCCCTGAGACCTGACAGGTGAGGAGCGCCGGGGGAAGGACACGCCTGGCTGAACGAACGACCAGTGCAAATGCCCTGAGGTAGGAACGTGTGTCACATTCAAGGGCAAGACAGACAGATGGGCTGTGGCTGTGATGAGGTGTTAGCTGCTGGGGGCCTGGCAGACGTACATGAGACACCCGGGCGGTGGCTGTGGGCGCCGATCTGAGCAGACGCAGCACAGAAAATGAGTTTGAAGATGATTCGGGTACCACTGTCCAGTGTGATGTTCCCAACAAGGCCACACGTCAGAGTGGTGGCGAAGCTCTGCGAACGCGGCCCACTGAGCCCCACGCCCCCACGTCCACCAGCCTGAATCAGCATCTTTCAGGGGTGGGTCCCCGACCTGCAGGATTCCGTATTTCTTACAAGCACCTTGCTTTGGATCGACCAATCTCGGTCAGGCTTTCCCTCCTTTAGCAGATGAGTCGCTTGTTCAAGCAAACTCTTAGCTGAAGTCCCGGATGCAAAAGCAACCACTGGAGCTTAATATTTAACTGAGTATGGTGTAAGAGAGAGGAAGAGGGTGGACGCCTGGCACCTTGAGTGGTTTAGAGACCCCTGAAGCAGTCTCTGGGGGAGGCAGCAGCTTGGAAACCCCCAAACGCGGGTCACACGCAAAAAGACGATCCAGAGAGGAGAAAGAGATACCCTGGCAAAGCGGGGGGCAGAGGCCAGCCTCCTGGTCTCCTGGGCGTGGGCCGGCCTCGCTGGTGAACCCGCGCAGGGTCAGCTGGAAGCACCCCCCCTTCCGAGGGTGAGCGCCAGGGGCCTGCCCGTCTTCACAAGGGGTTCTAGCAAGCAGTGTGGAGCCTGGCTCACGCCCCCCTTGTGCCCCAGGAACCTGGTCGGATGAGTGGACGGAGGGACTTGTGCCCATCAGACACAACGGCGGGGAGAGTTTCAGCTGCCGTGGCTTTGCCGGGCGCCGCGAAGAACTTTCTGTGCGTTCTATCACCCAAGGCTCCCAACCAGCCACAGTGGGGAGTCCTGCCGCCACCTGGATCTGACAGACGAAGAGACACCAGGCCTGCCCACACTCGCTCGGCGACCTCAAGGGCAGGCCCTGAGACATCTGCGCTTGTCCCAACGGGGAGAGGCATGCTACTGGCATCTAGCAGCTCGAGGGGCCAGGGATGCTGCCAAATAGCCACGGTGCCCAGGACACCCTACAGGACAGCATGATCCTGCCCAAATGTCAACAGTGCTGAGACTAACTGGGGCAGCAGGGGATCCCGAAACACAGTGCCCGGTGCACAGGACCCGCTCGACAAGCACCATCAGGCACCAAGAGATTCCGAATTCGGCCCCAGTCTAGACAGCGACAAAGACTTCAATCACACGTGACTGGTTTGGAGAACGGTAAACCAACCCGGTCTAAAAACTAGATCTGAAAGCACGGAATTTGGGGAAAGGCACTGACTGGACCTTTCCGCGGGCTGGAGCTGCCGCAGCGAGCCCGATCACTGAAGCGGCACCTGAGCCAGGCACACAGTAGGCGCTTCATGAATGCTTATGAAAAGAGTACGATTGAGCAAGGAGGAACAGCAGCGCCCCGCGCCCGCCCGCCCCGGAGGAAGGAGAAGAAAACTAACCATCTGTGGGGTTCCGATCAGTGAGAAAGGAGGGGGAGAGGGTTTCCGAAATGGGAGGGTCCACCTGTAAGAAAACCCCCAGCTGCTGCCTTCGGTGCAGAGGGCGGTCACTATCCAGGAGCCCGTTCACCCAAATACACAGGAGGCTGCAAACTCAGGGGCCTCCAAGGGACCAAGTGCCCTCAGTCTCCGGGGAGAGCTGCAGTGGTCCCCGATGAGCCCCCGAATGGCAACGCTCTGACCATGGGGCAATCTTCACTGCCGGATCCCCCATGCCCTCCAAACCAGCAACCTGCCCCAGACCCCGAGGGACCCCTGCCCCCCGGCCTGGGCCTCCTTCTTGCCAGGGCAATAAAGGGTCGTGTGCAAACCGCCCTGAGCCCCCAGACCCCACTCGTACAATCTGCAGGTGGCAATGAGAGAGAAGCGATCCAAGGTTTTCCTGTCCTGAGTGACGATGACAAGGGTGGTCCCAGTAACGAGAAGCGAAAGGGTCCTCCCAGACCTTTCACTTTCTCTTTTTTAAGGAGTTTTATTCTCAGATAACTGCAGATTTACATAAGTTGTAAGAAATTGAATAGGAAGATCTCCAAACACCCTGTACCCAGTTCCCCAATGGTTGCATCTTGCATAACTGTATCATCTGTGGCTGTCCCAGAAACTTCCACACTGTTAAATCAACTGTTGTTTTATAGACGAGGGGACTGAAGTCTGGGCAGCACCTCCTCCAGGTACCACAGCCAGCCGAGCTGCGCCCCCCTCAACTCCCCTCTCCGAGATCCTCCGCCCCAGAGCTTCCCACTGGTTGCACCCCACCCCTCAAGTCCTAGGTACGTGTCAGCCCCCGAGAGCCTTTGGAAACACGACCCCCTGCATTGCATCCACCACCCCCCAGTCATGCTGACGGGCCCCCCACTTCTCCTCTCTGGCACCACCAGCATCTGAAACCACGTCTTCTGTCCTCTCCCCACTAGAGCCTGAGCTCCATGAGGGCAAGCATCTCCGCCCACCCCCAGCTTCTCCAGTCACAAAGGAGCTCCACTATCTAATGGATGAATGGGTAATGGCCTCTTCCCCACACCGGGGCCTGCCCTCTGTCCCAATATAACCTGCATATTCCTGTTTATGCAGCGACCTTTAGCTGGAGGTTACAACAGCTGTGCTCAGGGATGAAAGCTCGAGCAGAATCTGCATAGTCCGAGTCATTTCCGGACCCTGCCTCCAAGGCAGGGGACCACCTCCGCCATCAATTCACCGCATGGCTTCGGGGAAGCTGCAGTTCTCCGAGCCTCAGTGTTCTCATCCGTAAAATGGGGGAGGGGGGAATGACCCCCGAATTCCCTTGCAAACCAAAGCATAAGCTCCCCACCGACTACGGAAGGTCCCAGGTCCTAGGTCTTCCCAGAGGTTGGAGGTACCAGCCGCTTGCCTGTGGGGGAGGGTCCCTCCAAGTCCAGCCACCAACTGCCCCCCTGACAAATGATGGGAAACAGAGCCCCTCAGCCAACAGCCCCCACACTCAGAAGACGAGAGGACCCACTGATGAGGTGAAGCTCTGACCGGCTGGGACCTACTCCTTCCTTTTTAAAATTAAAACAAAAACAAACCCACAAATCCCTGCAAGGGCACCTACTACCCATGGAGAGCCCATGGTCCCAGTCCCAGCCGCCAGCAGAAACGAGCTCATCCCGGAGGAAACAAAGTTCAACTGACGAGCTATAAATATTTCTGCTAAATGCTGCCGGGAGTAGGGCTTTCTGCATGAGCAGGCCCCACTGAAAAGGAAGGCGGCTCACCAGATTTGTTTCGAATTATGAAAATAGATGTTGTCTCCCCGCCACATCTGTTTTGCCTGACAAATGAGCAGCAATTCGCCTCCTAAATGAGCTAGCACACCAAGGCCGCCTTGAAACCCCGGCCTCCCTAACTCTTCTGAGAAGGGAAGAACAACGCCAGGCCTCCCAGATTTGAGCTCTGAAAAGTAGACTTTAAAATCTCATCTCTCAAGCCGCGGGCTCCTGGGGCATCCACGCACACGCTTTCGCGGGGTTTTTTTGCAAGGCTCACGTCTCCCTGCACACACTGAAGCCGCTCTTATTAACGGGATCTTCTGCTGTTCTTTTAAAAAAGACCGGGAGACATGATCAATTATTTAAAAAAGCAAAACAAGGGGCGCCTGGGTGGCTCAGTTGGTTAAGCGTCTGCCTTCGGCTCAGGTCATGATCCCAGGGTCCTGGAATCGAGCCCCGCATCGGGCTTCCTGCTCGGCAGGGAGTCTGCTTCTCCCTCTCCCACTCCCCGTTTGTGTTCCCTCTCTCGCTGTGTCTTTCTCTGTCAAATAAATAAATAAATAAATAAATAATCTTTAAAAAAAAAAAAAAGCAAAACAAACCCCCCCCCCCCCCCCAAACTCAAGCCAAGAGCGCATTCCTAATGTGCTGAGAAAGGACAGTTTTTGGAGGGGATTATCAATGCTAGTACCACTCATCTCTCTATGCCATGCTGGCTTGGTGACTGGGTTAATATAATCATTTTCCTTTAATTACTCCAAGACAGACCCAATTCCAGCGCAGACGCGTCTGCCAGCCCGCGGATGGGATCCTGAAGAGCCCATCGTTCTGAAGGCCCTTTCTCGCGGGGGCACCTCAGGGAGGGAGCGGGGCCAACAGTGTGTCTGCATGCATGACAAACTTGGTGATGCTGTTTTGGTCTCTCTCTCTCTTAAAGAAAGGCCCCCTTTTCTTCAATTTGGAATTTTCTCCTTAAAGGTGGACATTATGGTACTGGGGAAATGGAAGACAACCTCAGTGACAGTATAACTCAAAACATGACACACTCAGCCACCCGACCGCTGCCTTCCAGGGGGGAAGGGCACTACAGGTTTTCAGGCGAAACCGATGAAGAGCCCCACAGCTCGCGGTCTCTCGCTGCAGCTCATTGTTTAGCTGCCCAAACAAAGCCGGTAATAGGAACAGACCCATGCGGGCATGATGGGAATAAGCAGCTAAGACACTGCTCCTGCTTGTGGGTTCTGTTTGGGGAGGGGATATAAAAGAAATAAAAGGATTGGGCCAAGAAGCCCAGCGCGTTGAGACGTATTTTCTCCGTGCCCTCTCTCCTGCAGATGAAATGCCCAATCCCCACCCCCCACCCCCCCCAAAGAAGCAGACCGATACCCTGGATTTGCTTGGCCTGGCAGAAATGAGATGCAGTTCCGGGATCCCAGGAGACATCTGGTCGGCTGCCCGCCCCCGACCCTCTCCCCACCTTTTGTGCCCCCTACCATGTAAAACCCCGAGGCAGATTGATGACTGCTGGGCGGAGGGTGGAAATTTATGGCTTGGCAGCCGGGTCAACAGCAATGACAATAGTTTGCAGGGGGTTGCGGGGAGGTCTGCTGGCGGGGTGGGGGGGGAGGGCACGACGTCTCTCTGCCTGTCCATCCTGCAGCCCCTACTTCAGAAGGGAGCTCTGGTGTCTGCCCCCTCCCAGTGGCCCTAACATGTAACTGGACTATAACTCAACTTGATTTCCTAAACCCACTGGCTTTGTGACCGCTTCCAGGCGGGGAGTGGAGGAGCCTCCCCCACACATCACAGAGTCAGGAGAAAGCCCAAAGTGGCCCACTTTCCCGGTGGCGGGCAGGACGATGCCATTTGCAGGTTCGGTTCCTGCAGGGATGGCAATGGGTGGCTGGGGGGTGGGGGTGGCAGGGCCTGCGCCCCCACTGCCTGCCCCCTTTCCACCCCACAACAATCACCTAGTTGCTATGGCAACGAGGTTAATTGATGCATCTGTTTGGTATAACTACGTTGGACCCACTCAAGGTGCCCTGATATTTCCATCCTTCAAAAGCCAACCTCTGGTGTTTTATTTTGCCTTTGGGTGCCACCCCCCCAAAAAAAAGAAAAAAGAAAAAAATGCAAAAAGTGGTAAGAAGTGGAGAAAGTTGCGGGAAGGGGTGCGGGGGGCTCCTGCCCACCCGCATAGGGGATGACGCTTGGAATGTCACTTTCTCTCTTTTTGTTGGTGACGGTATAAAATTAGCAGTCAAGGAAATGTGTTATAAACACAAAGACACTGCCGGGAGGCAAAGTGCCTTCATTTCAGGCAGGGAAGAGAATCGCCCCAGAGAAGTTTGGGGAAGGCGGCGGGCGGTCAAGTGGCTAGAGGAGGCGGCTGCGACCTTCCCACTTAGTGTCCCGTAACCAGAGGGAAAAGCCATTTCCCTGCGAACGTCCATCTGCAGGGCGTCTAGACAAAAAGAGGACAATTAAAGAAAGGAAGGAAAAAAAAAAAAAAAAAAGCTGCACGCCGCGGTCACCCAGCATCTCCTCCTGGCCGGGGCACCGGCTGCAACCCGCGCGAACTGCCCAAACAGGCGAAAAAATGATATAAAACAAGAAAAGCCAGTGTGGGCTAGGGAGAGGCTGGGGCAGTCTGGGCCGAAAACAGTTTATGAGCAAGTGTTTTGAAATTCTGCTTTAAATAAGCCGGTAAATGAATTCAACCTTGTCAGATCTCTCTCCCTCACGCAGACCAAATATCCTGCTGGCGTGCTGTCTAGACACAGATAACAAAGGACTTTTTACAGCGCCCAGAGACGCGCTGACAAAGTAGCCAGTTAAAGATGCAGTGCTGCTTTCTCCGTCTAAAACGATTTGTCAGATGGACTTAAATGAAAATGCTAAGTTATCGGTCTGGTTTGGGGTCTGCCGGTGGACGGGGCCGGGTGGGGGGAGCGCATGGGGGCTGGCTGCCGTGGAGAAGCAGAGAGCGAGTCCTCTCCGACTGGGCTACACTCCAGGCTGCTCTGGGGCTGTACGTGGCCGGCCGGCAAATCCTTCTCGCTCTTGTTCTGAGAAGCCGACCGCTAGCGTGTTCCCGACACCTAGTGTGGGCGTTTCCTGTGCAGTGCTGTTCATCTCCAAGGGGTGGCAAAGGGTTAAATGAAAATGCATGGGTGGGGGCCAGAACTGGTGTACTCCTGCCTCTGGGGGCCCCCAGAATATACAGGAGAGCGGGAATCTGGTGTCACGCCCCACTTCGGGTTTTACGGGAGGCTCTTGCCCCTGCTTTTATAAAGGGCTGCTACAAAATGGGGCCGTGCTCCTCCCTTCCCAGGAAAGGACAAGGTCAGGGGTGGGCTGGCCTCAGGGTGCATCCCTGGGGCGCACTCACTGTGACCCTAACATATCTGAAACCAGGGGCTGTGCCTCTCCCCAGCCAGGCCAGGTCAAAGGGAGGAGGAACCGCACCCCAGAGCCGGTGGTGGGCCAAGCACAGGGCATGTGCAGACCGCTTGACCAGCCTACGACCTGGGGCGGCCCGATAGGGCTGGGTCCTCTAGATGTGGGTCTCTGGTCTCTTCTGTTCAGGATCGCCAGCTTCTGGAGCAAAGCCTGATGCCCACCAGGTGCCCAACGGGGTCCTTCTTTCTGCCAACCTTTGCTACCTTCGCTGCCTTGCCTGCCGGGGTGCCGGCCAAAGGGCCGCTTCCTCTATAGGTCTGTCCCCACCGGAGGCAGCTGCTATTCTGAGACTCGCCTGCCCTCCCTTCCTGTGTCCCTCCCTCCCGCCCTCAAATGTGGTGGAGTCCAGACCCTGCAGCCAGACAGACCAAACTCCAGCTGTGGCCCTGGCAGGCTGTAGGGCCTGGGCCTCTGTTTCCCCAACCGTGAAACAGGGTCCTGGCCACCCACCAGCCCTGAAGGGCTGTCATGAGCATTTAATGCCCTCCCGCAACTCACCGCTGGCCCAGGTCCTGCAGGCCTCTGCGCCCGGGAGGTGGGGAAGTGGGGGCCGCCTCACTCGGAGGGAAGAAGAGCCCACAACGCTCCGAGCGGAGCTCAGCGCTGGGCACACGGCAAACACTCCCAACAAATTCCTGTTAAGACGAGGATTCCTACCCAGAAAAGCTATCTACACCAGCCCACTGGGACCTCCCCAGGGGGTTACAGCGACCGAAAACTGCTCACATAAAGGGTATTACAGGCTATGTGTTCCCCCTTCCACACGCTCATTTTTAATAAAAGGCTGATGCTAATCTCCGCTCCTCCCACGGGGAACGGCCCACGGCTCCCCGTCTGTGGGCAGAACCTCTGGTTTCACCTGGACACGCGGAGTGAGGTGCTGGAAGATGTCCGCACCGCTGGGGATCGGACTCGGGGAGTCAGAGCAGTGTTCTCGTCGGTCAAGGGGGTTCAGGTGGAGCGTCGGGAGACAGAGGTCCTCACGGTCCCTGAGTCCAGGCAGGGCCGAGACTCGCTCGGGCGACCCGGTCAGGACTAGAAAGAACCCAGTTCCTTCCCGCCTGTGTGACTCCTCCCCCCACCCCCCCGCTTTCACTCTCACCTGTAACCAGGGCAGACAGGAATCAGTGACCCCACGCCCCCAGAGCCCAGCCACCCCGATGTCGGCCAAGCCAGCACATGAGACGTTTTTGCCGACTCTTCCCCCAACACAGTCGTGGAGAGTCTCTGGCCTGAATGGGAATGAGACAAGTCCTGCAGGGCCAGATCGGGGCCGTCGGGATAGCACAGGAGGGGTTGGGCACCAGGGGTCACCGCAAACAGCCACCAGAGTGTCCAGCGCCTCTCAGCACCTTTGCTCCCACGGAGCCACTATGCTGCCTGCCCTTCTCAACCCTTATGCTTTCCCCAAACGCCTCTCAAACCCACAGGGGCTCACGAACGGCTCCTTAGAGCAGCCCTCCTGCTTCTCCTTCCCCGGCTGCATCAACAGGTACCGTGGCCTGAGCGGGTGATGAGCGCCACATGCCACCCCAATCCTGAGGGCTTCTCCCCACCAGCACAGAACTGGGAGGGGCCTTCTGGTGGGGCGGCCTGATAGGGCTGGGTCCCCTAGATGTGGGTCTCTGGTCTCTGAACAGGCCATTCAAAGAGGCAAGTGATGCGCTCCATCACACAAGCCCCACCCTGGGCATACGCTCCCACCCCAGCCACAGGCTTCCCCGGCGGCCCCCGCCATCAGCCCACCCTCAGTGGCCTCTGCCATGCTCTCTACAAGCTCGGAATTCACCAGGAGATGGGGCGCCTGCATGTCCCCCCCATCCCAAGAGTGAACAGTATCACAGTCAACATCAAGAGTGATGGCACTCACTCCATACCAGGCAGAAAACTTGGATTATCCCACGAAAACCCCACACTGGTTTGCCCTGTGAGGAATGCCTGCGGTCACCTGTGGCCCCATTTTACAGAGGAGACTCTGAGGTCACAGACCTTGCCAGTCAAGAATGGGTCTGGAAGCAGAGTATCGAACTGGAAATTGTGTGTCTCTGCTTGGCCAGCACCAGCTCCCAGCGTTGCCCCGAGCTTCCGACGAGATGGCCGCAAGGGTCATAGCGCAGGGATGTTTCTGTCTGCCCTGTCCTTTACGAAGCATCCAGACCTCCCCGAAGTGGGTGGAGGCGGGGGACGTGGCTCAGCGTCATCTCTTCCCACAGTTTCTTGGGCTCAGGCCTGGCTGAGCACGGCCTCTGGCCCTTGGGTTCCCGCTGGCTGCCTGGCGCAGACCCGACTGACACAGGCTGTGGGGTTTTATTCAGACAATGTCCGCTAAGCAGCTCTGGGCGCGCAGGCCTGAGGGGGCGCCAACCTGATTGGGTTTCACAGGGCGTCTGTCGGGAGCTGCCTCCGTCCTTACGAATCGGTGCGTGCTCGGCTGGTAGGGCTGGTCACTCGACGGGCAGGCGGGGACAGCAGGCCGCCTCCTTTGAAACTCACTCCCACCCCCTTCTTCGTTCGGGGAAGACTTCTTCCAGCCTCGGCCCAAACCCCACTCTCTGGGGCCGCTCTCCACCCCCCTGACCCTGCAGAACAAAAGGGAGCGTGAGCGTCTAGACGGCCAGTCTGAACGTGAGAAGGGGGCATTGTATGACCGGGACGGAGGCCTGGCCTCCCAGGCGGAAAGGTCGGGGCACGGGGGCGAGGAGAGGGGGCTCTAGCCGGGCCCGCCTCTCCGGTCCCACGCACCGCCTGTCCCTCCTGGAGAAGCGAGGTGGCCAGAACTCTGCCCCGGGAATCCGGCCTGGGTCGCTGCCAAGGCTGGACGCGCTGTCTCCACATGAAAAATGGGGAATCCCTCGGTTCATCACTGAAGGAACAAATCCATGGGAAGCCCTCAGAAGAGTGCCTGAAACCGGGCGGCAGCCATAAATACAAGAAGCCGTTTACCAGGATGGCCAGTTTAGAAACTTCATGTGTATTCTGGGCTGTGGTGAGGAGGAACCCTAGGGTCTTCCTGAGTCTGGAAGGCCTTGCTCCAAGGAGGGGAGGGGACCCTTTCCCGGACACTTAGGCCATGGCTGCTGGCTGGGTGACCCCAGTCCCCTATTCACCCTCTCTGGGTCTCAGGGACGCCCCCGTCTGTATAATATAAAGTGAGGCTCGAATCAGATCTGTGGTTTTTCAGGATTATCTTATGAGCAGAAGCCTCTGGTTTTGAATGAAGGTCTGACCTGGGAGTTTGGGGGATCAGATAGACCCAAACAGCACGGCTGGTGCTGCCACGTGGCCTGGGGGCGTGAGGCCATGCACCCACAGTGGTTGAGGTTTACCGGGCCCTTACTCTGTGCCGGGTGCTGGCCAAGCCTCTCCTAACACCTACGCGCTCCTCCCCTTGCCTCTGGGACAGAAACTGTGGGCATCCGCCCATTTGACAGACAAGGAGCTCGAGGCTTTGAGTGGCAGAAGCTCTGGGCCGCCCGGGCTGTGCCAGAGGAGGGGCAGGAGGTCCCCCCGTCCTTCCCCCTCCCAAAATTGCTGGCGGTGGGGGGGCCTGCACCCATCTCTCCAGCCATTGCTACCAGCTCTTTATCAGCCTTCATTGCAAATGCCCGGAGACACGCCTGCAGAGTACTTTCAGGAGAATAAGCCCGTCTCCACGTGATGGGATTACAGGCATCTTGACTTGCGTCTCGGTCATTTATCAAATTCTTGGAATTTTTGTTAAATAAGGAGCACCTATCACCTCTTACCATCAGAAGAACTGTGCTATATTCACTGCAACACAAAAGGAGACCTGCTCATTCTCCCTGGCGGGGTGGTGTGCCTTGCTCGGGCGTCCTCGGGGGTCCTGGCTGGAAATACGCGGCAGGAGCCAGAGAAGCAGGCATGAGGGTCAGGCCCGTGATCCCCTGCTTGGAATCTGTCCTGGGAAGCACCCAGAGAGGGAACCAAAGTCTCAAGGATGCCCCCGCCCAGCAGAACTCGCAGTATCTGCTCCTGCCCCAGCTGATTGAGATCTAGGACCCACGTTCCTGAATCTGTATCTCCTAGAAGAAAAGTGCAAAAATGTAGGTTCCTGGCCCACTCTGCGTTTCTGGATCAGCACCCCAGCAGGAAAGTCGGGAAACCTCTCCTTTTCGGTTCCATATGTAAGGGAACCACTGCACCCGATAAATTAGGATGCATCTACAGCAGGGGACCCAGGTCCGCCTCCCCCACTACTGCCCCCCCCCCCACCACCAATTTACAGGGTTGATGGAAAAGCAGGATCAAGAGAGAAAAACGGTCCCACTGCACTGGGCCCACCTCTGCCCCTCGATGTGTCCTGCAAGACTTTCCAACAAGCTGTGTTGTGCAATCATTGGTTTTCTTGCTGATTTTCTGTCAGCCATACTCGAGTTTGTCTTTTTCTTTCGAGGCTGTGTACTTCCAGAAAATTCGGCCCGACACATAGTAGGTACTCAATAAATGTGCTGAATGAATGTGCATGAATGAAGGAGTTAAATATTGAGGGAAATTATACACCAGAAAGGTTCCTTCACGAGCACAAAATTACAGATGACACACCCCGCCCCAAGCTCTGGCACTTCTTCCTCATTAGCACATGCATGGAGGTGCCTTCGGCAGGGGGCTGGGCTGGGGTCCCCGAGCCAGCTCTGAAAGGGGAGGGGCCGTGACACAGGGCTGAGTCACAAAGGGTCTCTGGGCAGGTTGTGGCAAGGGTGAAGGAGCTGCCCGCGGGACGACGACTTAATAACAGAACACGCTACAATTCTTGAGCATTTACAAGGCACGGAGCACTGAGCTAATAATAATAAGCACATATTCCTCATTTGATCCCCACTATGATCCTATGAAGTGACTGACTCCTAGGATCCCCATTTTACAGATGAGGAAACAGAGGCTCCGAGCAGGGCAGCAACCCCAGGGACACTCCCCTAGTCATGCGGGTCCGGGCTATCTGGCTCCACAGCGGCCCCTGCCGCCTTCCCCTCCTTGTGTCTGGGTCCTCAGCGCCCACTCACTCCAGACACACTGGGCCTGGCCTTTTCAAGCACCTCACCAGGCTGCAGGCATCGGGGTGTACCTGTGAAATCGTGGGGTGCAGGCGTAGATAATGGGGCTGTCAGGGCCAGAGGCAGGAAACCACAGATGGCCAGGAAAGAGGGGCGGAGCCCCCAACCTCAGCGTCCCTGGTGCCCAGTGTCCCCGAGCCTGGTCCTCCAGAAGACCCCTCCTCTGCTCAGAGGACCCTGTACCTGGCCTACAGCCAGTGGAGGACGGGCAACGCCAAGGCCACTCTTGGCCCCAGGACGGACTCCTGGAGGGCCGAGGCTGCCAGACGGAGGAGAGGCAGAGAGGCTGGCGCTGCTGGCTTGGCACCCACCGGCAGGGCGACATACAGCAGCCAGAGTCAACCTGGAGCTCCAGGCCTCACCCGGACACTCTTCAAGGTGGAGAGGAAAGGCAGGACTCTAGGAGCCCCGAGCTACCGTCTCTCCCAGTGACTGGCAAGGCTCTTCAGATCCGTAAGGGGCCATGACGATCCCTTGGCGGAGCCCGCAGCCCACAGCTAAATTCGTGGGCACAGGAGCCAGGCTGCTGGGGTTCGGGTCCTGGCTCTGCCACTCACCAGTCACGGGACCTACGGCAAGCGCCCTCTAAACCTCAGTGTGTCCATCTGCGCAATGGGTCTAATGATAGGAACTGTTGCCAGGGGGCTGGGAGGATTCCATAGCACAGGGACAGTGCTGGGCAATGTGCTTATGGGCACAGAGGGGCTGCCCAGGACTGGTTTTACTCTTAGGACTACCTTCCTGGCTTTCATACTTCCAGTCCCTGCTGGGGAAGTGGTCAAATCGGACCGGGATCAACCTTAGGCAGAATGACGGCACAAAGAGACAGCACAAAGCCCAGACAGGCCCCGAAGCAACAGAAGCACACAGTGCGCACTCAGCCTGTGAGCAGGCCAGGGGCCTCCGCCTCTGCATTCCCACCCGTGCGGCCAGGACCTTTCACATTCCAGCCAAGCTGCAATGCCCCTGTGGGTTGCAATAAAAATTCCTAGACAGGTAGTCAGGTAGGAGGCCGGGCCTGGGATGAGCAACGAGAGGGCAATGGGGCAAGTGCCCTGCCGCTGAGGCCGGGGGGGTGAGGGATAGCCTCCTTGTCTTTTCCTCTTGGTCCCCAGGACCGGACCCAGACCCAGGATCTGAGGCCTGGGCTCCAGGCGCAGGAAAGTCTCTTGAGTCAGGAGCTCCTTGGGGAGGACCCTGCCTCCCCCAGCCAGACCAGTCCCCTGGAGGGACTCTGCTCCCTGTGAGGAGGTTCGACTGTGGCGTCATTGTGGGGTCTTCAAACAACTCCCTCCACCACCTGTCACACACCAACTGTTTTGAAAATAGTCGAAATAAAGCCTAAGGTCCCAAACCCCAACCCAGACAGGCGGCAGAACTTCTCCCCAAAGCCTCTGCCACCAGAGCCTTTCCCAGTAGGGACCCGCTGACGGCAGGGGTGACGCAGTGTGGACGGCCCACGCACCCCTGCGAGGCCCATAGCCGGGGCACACCTAGGCCCTTTGCTTCACTTGCGTCCCCCTGCGTCCCCCTACCCCAGAGCCAAAACCGCGCATTAGGAGACTACGTGGTAAATCACAGATCAATTCTGCAAAGCATCAAACCATCTCAGGCGCCGTAGGGCAATTAAATTAGGGAGGCGTTTTTTCCATTACCAAAAAAGAACTTCAAGATCTAGGTTAGAACACACATAGAGACCCAGACGACACACAGCTGTGACAGGCCCTCCCCTGCAAACCGCGTGGGGCGTGTCAAGAGTCCGAAGGGGCCGAGGCTTGGCTTTCCCATCGTCGGCACCATCCCGAGAACAAGCCTGGAGCCCCATCACCTGCCGGATGCTGCTCCCAGCTCTGTGTCTGGAGGAAGGATACGGGAGCCCCTCTTCACCCCTAACTTCCTGCCCCTGAATTTGCCCCTGGGGTTCCCTTCCCTCAGAGGACCCCGTAATCCTGTGACCTGGCTCTCATTAGAATCGTGCTGACCCCGACCTTCAAATGGCCGGTGACCTTAGAAGACCGAAGAGCGAGGGGCCACCATTCTGCAGGAGGTGCCATCCGTCTGTGGTTGCTACTGGGGACCCCCGAGGAGTCTTTGGCAGGTGCCTCTGAGAACGTAACTCCCAACCAGGCTTCCCGGTTTTTGCCATTTCCAAGTACCCCATTAAAGGAGTTAAAATTCCTAAATAATTTCAAAATTTAAATCCTATTCAATCAACTCACTTTTACTACCTGCTCTTCTCTTAAACAATAACCCACAGGAAATCGGGGACGTGTTTGTTCCATTTGTCCCAACGTGCTTTTAACATACAATAGCCTAGGTACTGATCTGCGAAATTTCAAATGCCCATCCGCACGCCATCGAACGTGTTCTCACAGGCTACGGGTTTGCTGTGGGCCTGTCGATTTCTCCCCACCTACAAGGTGAGACAGTTAGGACACGGGAGGCTTCAGTGGAATCCAGAGGCAGCTCAATTAACCGTGGGCAAGCATGCCCTTGGGCAAGTGACTTCTGTCCTCCATACCTCAGTGTGCCCGTCTGAAAAACAGGTGTGGGGACAGCAGCTCCGCAGGGCCCCCACGTGACCCGGCGGCTGGCCTAACGACAGGCATCAGCGACAGCCGGAGTGAACTGGGTTACAGTCCGAGAGAGTCCGACGCTCAGCAACACCCCCATCTGACAGACGAAGCGAGGGCCGGGGGCACCAGGACCACGACAGCCACGCCACTGCATTCTGAAGCCATTCTGTGGTTTCTATTCCTTCTGCAGAGCAGGCCAGCCGGGGACCCCGGTGCGCCAGCCCCACGCTCCCCCAGGGAGGCCTGCTCCAAGCCCCGGCCCACAGCTCCACTCGGAGGCCCAAGCCCTCCGTCAGCCGGCAGGAACGCGGCCTCCCTGCTACCTCCTGAGAAACCGCCTCCCCCAGACGTGATTCATACCTGTCGGGGGTCACCCACATCCTCATTCCCTGCAAAGGAATGCACGCCAGGTGAGGCCAGCAGGCGGGCTGTCATCGGGGGCTGGCGGGGCCGTGCCAGGCGGCGGCAGAGCTGTAGCCTGTTGGTCTTCAAGGACTCCGCGGCCACCCTGAGTCCCCCCGGCCGGGGCCGGACAGGCGGACGTCCGGGCTGCGCGCCCCCGTGTACGAGGCCCAGATTCGGGTTACAAAAGCTTTTCCCCACGGAGGCAGCCGACATTCCACCCGTGGACAGTGACTTCTCTGGGCCCAGCGTGGCCCTCGACAGTCCCCTTGCCCTGGTGAGCGGTGCCACCCCGAGCCTCCCCCACGCTCGGGAATACTCCGCATGAGTAAAAAGGCATCACCTCGGATCCACATTACGCGTTGGATCTCAAAGTTGGGAGACTGAGCGAGAAGAGCCAAACCAGAGGAGGGAGCATCCAGTGTGACTTCATGTATCTGAGTTCTGCACGAGGGAGGACCGGCCGGCAGTGCCTGCTCCAGGGGATGGGCGCAGACCAGAAAGTGGCGAGGGAACCCTGTCCAGGGACGGAAGGTTCTACGTCTCGGTCTGGACAGGTGTCCCCTACATGTTTGCAGCAGATGACACGTATGCACTTGGGGTCTGTAACTGACCCCTCAATGAACACATCGGAGTGGGGAAAACACGGGCTCCAGGGGAAGGTTAACAGCTTAAGGGAAAAGAAGGGACAGCAAGTGACGTCTGATGGGCTCTTCCTTCCGGCAAAGCCCCAGGTTTGATGATGCCCATTTGACAGAGAAGAAGATCGACAAGAGAAGATGGCAGAGCAGGGAGACGAGCACCAGGGACAAGAAAACCTCCGGTCCAGAAAGAACACTCTGCCTTCAACTGGGGGGGCCTACCAGTGCCGTCTCTACTTACCTTCTCCCCCTCTGCCCCTTGGGCCAAGAAACCTTTTCCCAAAAAAGTAAGGTGCCACCTCCAGTGAAGCAGAAAGCCTCGCACAGGTCGCCAAAACCCCAGAAGGCAAAGGTTGCGGGCAGTTCAGTGGCAGCCCAGGTGGGAACCCAGGTGGGAACCGTGTCCGGCCAGCCACAGGGAGCAGAAAAAGAAGCCAGGATGCCGAGTGCCCACCCTGATCACGGTGCTCACCAAACCCCAGGCAATCCCCCCAAGTCCGAGGCTGGCCGGAGGCCTCGGGGGGCACTGAGCCGTTCCAAGCACCCGGTGCGCAACACAGCACCTGGGTGAGCCCCGTGCTGGGAGGCAAGGCCAGGCTGCCTCCAGGAGGGAAGCCCATGAGTGGGAGCACTGTCCCGGCACACCCAGAGTCCCTGTCGGTGTGAGGTGTCCTGGGATGGCAACAGTATCAGAATCAGGCCTCCATTACTAAGAGAAGGGCTTTGGGCTGAAAACGGGCCTTGGTTTTCTCGTCTCCCTCCCTGGACCTCGGCTTAGCTGCGGCCACATCCGAATCACCCGGAGGGTTCAACATCCCGGCTGCCTACCCTGCCCCAGTAACTGGCCTGGGGTGCACCCGCGCATCAGGCTTGTGGGCCCCCAGGCGGCCTTCCTGTGCAGCCAGCACCAGGAACGGCTGAGTGCAGAGGGGGCCGGAGGAACGCCTTGCAGCCGTGAGGTTCCCTAAGCTCTCCCCACCCAGCCCAGCCCGCCCAGCACCCCACAGACCATGGTGACCCCTCTCTCCCTTCAGCTGCAGCTCAGTGCCAATGCCGGACAAATCCCTGCTCTCTCAGGCATCGCCGGCAGGTGACCCTGCCAAGAAGGGGTATGGAGAGGACTGAACCAGGCGGCTGGAGAAGCCAGAGAGACCACACCCTTGCAGTGGGGACGGGTGGTTCTGACGTTTAGGGGATGGTGGGCAAAAGCACCAGCTTCGGAGCTCCGAAGCCCAAGTTCAAATCCTGCCCTGCTCCTCGTGAACTCCCACACCGTGGCATGTGACCTACCTCCGCCCCCTCAGCTGCACACAAGGGGTTGCCCCAAGGACAGTGAGGCAGGGCATGCAGAGTGCCGGTCAGCAGGAATAGCTGGGGTGTGGAAGCCACAATGTCACTGTGGGCAAACACTAAGAAAACGATCAAATAGACAAAGTTGCTGGGTGCTGGCTGCCCACTCCCTGAACACTCCCTGCCTCCCAGCCTCTCCCCTTTCTTGTTCTTCTTCCCAAGCCCCATCCCCCTCGCCCGAGTCTATTCTGGGGAAAGGGTCCAGAGCTCATTCTCACTAGAGTGTAAAGGAATGCTGCAGTGTGCTTAGGGTAGGGCTCAAGATATCCAGGGCAAAGAGGCTGTTGAGGTAAAGTGGAGGCTTCAGTGACATGTAGGTTCGTGACCCCGATTTTAAAGAAAGACAAATGAAGTGCTGTTCAGGAGCTGGGGAGTAACAGGAATGGGGTCTTTCTGCAGATCTCCCCTTGCACAAACAAGCCTGGAGGTCTGGGAGGGACCCAAGCCTGAGAGCTGAAGGCAGGGGGCTGGGGCACTCCAAGGGGGTGGCACATTCCTAGAACTCACAAAAGGGACTGCCCCTGACTTGTTTTGTAGCTCGGAGGGAGTCCTACTGCCCTCACGCCTCTCCCCGCTGGACTGCCCTGCGCAGACAACTCCCAGCTTCCTTCTTGAGGATCATCTACGTCACGGTCAAGTCCTCTCGGAGCCCCGACTAGGAGTGGACACGGGAGCACCACCTCGGGGAGAGTCTGAGCCCAGCAAGAGTGGATGATGCTATGAATGAGCAATGTCTGTCCCGGGCAGGAAGGGCAGTACGGGACCGACAGCCACGCACTCACCCCTAATCCACGCCCGGGAAGATACAAAGCCACTCAATAAAAAGCCCGTGTTTATGGGCTGGGTTCTCCTCTAAGTAAAGGGTCCCAGGAACTGGGGATTCACAAATTCGAGAGCCGGGCCCTCATTCGGTGATCCAGACACAGCAGGATCCAGAAGAGTTAGGCAGATAGAGAATCACCAGAGAAGCAGACAGCGGGGAGAAATATTTGTCAACTATACACAAGCAACTCTGGGATTACGCACTTGGAGGCAGGGCCTGGATTTACACGGACAACTGGAAGTTGGACTCATAATTACACCTCTGGGCTATGCAGCAGGCAACTCTAATTAGCCTCTAGGCGGGAAGGTAGTGACAATTTTATTTAGGGCCAAAAATAAGCAATAAAATTAGGCAAAATGAGCCGCTCCACGCCTAAGTTCCCACACTTTGCAGAATAACGAAAGGCTTGACAATTGCAAACATCTAATAATCGTCACTGTTAGGAAAATCGAGGGGAGGGTGGTGAATGGCCTCTGACTCTTAAGCCTGGACATTTAAACTGTCTCATGGTGGGCCACGGTTGATAGAGTTTTGTTTTGTTTTTTTAAAAAGGCAACATTCTCTGCATCTGTGCCTTCTTGACAGGAAACTTAGCTCCAAGACACCGACGGGGGCGTCCCTACGTGCCAGCCTGCTCAGGAAGCGGGATCCATAAACACGGGCAAGACACATCCGAGAGAGGAGCGTATTTAGCTGTGATCTATCGTAACGATCACCAGCAGCAAATGGAGTGGCGTTTAAAGGGCCTGTTGGTGTTATTTAATCGGTTATATTCACCAATGTAATCGACACTCTCTCCATCATCTCAATACACCCTCCTCTCCCTCCCATACAATAAATAGATTAGAAAAAATAGTTTCCTTCTATGGCCGTGACCCCATCGGCTGCCAAGCTCAGCCTGGTATGAATCACTCCGGGCTCACCGCGACGGTATTCTCAAATGACTGAATGATAACGGGGCTGCACAGACACCAATAAATGAATCATGCCTTCCGCAAGACCAAACCTTTGGCTTTCACAGACACCAATTACAAAGTACAAAGAAAAGAACAAAGAAATTACTCAGGGTGTTTGCGCAAAGTTGATTCACAGGTTTACAGAATTATCACCAACTAAATTGTTTTTAGGAAGGCAGTTAGAGCTATGACCAGCTCCAGCACATCATCAGCCTATCAACATGGGAATTTGCAAAATGGGGTGGGCCAGCCACCAAAGTCTTACAGGGCTCCCGGGACCTCACTTTCTGTCTTCTCCCGGCGGGTTCTTTAAGACGTTTGTGAAATCCTCAAAATGTGCAGCCACATAAGTGATGTAGAGGAGTAGGGCACATATACACGTAGTTTCAGTAAAAAATATTGTTACTCACTTTTATTTTTCATTCTTTAAGTTCAGCAGCCATAGTAGAACACAGAGCTTCCCTCTTGTGTGACCAGGATTTTCAAACACATCGTCTACACTAACCAAATGCTCACACAATTTCTCCATGCACAACAACTGCGGATCGTTCAGGTCAAAGCTATTTTACCTACTATAAAACTTAGGGTGATGAAGAAAGAGCATTCACTGTGGCCACATGCAAATTCTGAGCCTCTCTAACGAAGTGTGACCTCTGGGATGAATCACCCTCACAGGCCTTGGGTTGAACCCTGCTGGCCAGGCTTCCTGGACAAGCTTCTGCAAAGTGTGAAAGCATCCCCATCAGGGATATCAGATCCTCGTGGGCAAACCCACACAGGAGAGAATAAAACTGAGCTTACACCTGGCTTAGGCTCTCAGGCCGCAGTCCCTCTTACCAGCAGCTGCCTGGACCATCATGGGTAAAGCCAGCAAGTGCCCTGGGCAAAGCCAGCCCCTGGCAGTGACCAGGTAATGAGGGCCACTGGGACAGAAAACCTCTTTCAGGAAAGGGCAGTTTGCTTTCCCCCTAAATTTCCTGGAAATCTGACTCAGCTCCCCACTTTTCTTTCTTCCGAAGATGGAGCCCGGGAACCCTGATTGGGTTCCCTGGTGGACTCCTGGGCAAAGCCAGGGAAGGCTCAGGGGTCAGTCCTGGGCACACCTGTGGGAGGCAGGGTCCCCACTGTGGCCTCCAGTCAAAGGACCTTAAAAGGCAAGTCCCCTAGCCTTGGTGGGTGGAACGCACACATTTAAAAATATTCTACATATTTTAAATCATAAAAATATCTATGTATCTTTCATATATCCAAAAATACGTTGTTTTGTATTTTTTTTTTAAGATTTTATTTATTTATTTGAGAGAGAGAGCACACAGAGAGAGGGAGAAGCAGGTTCTCAGCTGAGCAGGGAGCCCGATGCGGGGCTCGATCCCAGGACCCTGAGATCATGACCTGAGCCGAAGGCAGACGTTTAACCGACTGAGCCACCCAGATGCCCTGGTTTTATATTTTAAAGCATATATTTCTGTATTCCTAACCACTGACACCCAAACAAATCCATTGCTTGATTTGTCACTTTTCCCGTCCCCCAAAGCCAGGGATGATGGAAACACCATCATCTCCAGGAGACCTAAGGACCAACAGAGACTTTCCCACCCATGAAACCTCCGTGACCGGGATCGATGGCTCCCCATCGGTCACGGGGCAGGTGAGGAACACCATAAATCCGCTCATTCGCCGACCGCTTCACTGTGTACTGACCATCTACTCTGGGCCACGAGTCCTCACCAGGACTCAGCACAGCTGCCCCTGCCCCCATCACCACCAAAGTCCCCGTGAGGGACAAAAGATAGGGGACAACTTCTCCAAAATTAAAAGGCAGGGTGGGGACTGTTCAGAGGTTGTGTCTGTCCATCTAGCCCGGGCGAGCCCAGTGCTGCGTGCCGTGGAGAGCTAGCAGGTGCTTCTAGGGGATGGTGGGGCTTTAAGAGCTCCAAGAGCCAGATCCTCGAGGCCAGAAGCAAACTTTATCCGGCATCCAGATCCCACGGCCGCTGGGGATTTTATACTTGCTACCAAATAATTAAAACTCTTTTGCTACTAGAGCTATTTCCCAAACCCACTGACACGATACTCATTGATTTTAGTTACAATACGTCTGAAGGGAAAGAAATTCAGACTCCACGTTCCCCGAGGCTCCGGACACCCTCACTAGGCACGGCAGGCACCAACTCTAAGCCAAGTGACCCACCCCTTCTTCGTCCCACCCCCAACCCAATGGAGAACAAATCCATATTAGAATCTGCCGCAACGTCGGGAAGATGCTATTACCCCTGAAGCCTCCCCAGGTGAGTCACGGGAGCCACGCCAGCTCCTGTCAACATGTGGCGTCTCACCGTCGATGCCAGCTCCACTCGTGGGTGACACCGGGTGGGAGAGGAACCCCCAAAACACTCCAGGTCTAGAGCAGGTGTGTGCAGGAAAGAAGGGCCCTACAAATTCTCCCTGTGGGGCCGGGGGCGGGCGGCGGCTGTGCCTTCCTGTCATTTCGATGCTCTAAGCACTGAAGCAATCGGAAGAGAGACCTCGACCTCCCAGGACAAGCCTGGCTGAAGCAGGGGAGGCAGGTCTGCCCCTCAGTGCTCCTTTGACATTTCCAGAAGCGATGGTGGCCAGGAGGCGAAGGCACCATTCCTGCCCCCAGACGGTGGAAACTTCCTTGATGCATTCAAAATACGAGTTTGTGCCAGAGGCACCTTTCGGCGCTCAGGCCACTGTCTTGCCCACCTACGAAGCGGGTGCTGGTCTTCCCTCCATTTGACGGGGGTGCTGGTGGTGGCCCGGGAGGGACGCGGCACATGCCCTGGAAAGGATGGTTTTCAGAATCTTTATCTTGGCTGCATCCTGTCCAGTCTGGACTCTTCGTCCAGCCTACCTATGTGCCCTGCCCAGGCCCCCTTCCTTCCCGCCTCATCCACATATGGGGTCTCTACAGGCTCGGGGGACATGCCGAGCAAAACGGGCACAGTCCCCAACCCCTCCGTGTCTGGTGACCACCAGAAGCAACACAAGCAACAACGAATTACATGATACCCAACACAGCATGACAGGTGTGACAGGAGAGACCCCCGGGGGTGCTCTTGGAGCCCAAACAGGATGACGGGTCTGGGATCCTGGGGGAGCCTCCCTGGGAGAGGCTTGGAGAGTAGCCTCGTTTCCGTTCCCTCCCGCCCCCTCCCTGGAATAAACTCGCTTTGTGTCTGCTCACTAGCAGGGCAGCTCCCAGAGGGCAGGGCTCTGTCTATGGGGTCCTGGCATTCCGCAGCACAGCCCCTACGTGATGACGCACTGAATGGCTGGGCACCCCCTTCTCGACCCAGATGGCCTGGAAATCAGGGTAAGGTGAACAGATCTGGTCCCCCCGGGAACAGCCCTGGGCCAGTCAGCAATCTTCTGCCCCAACATCAGATCGTGGCGGTACTGGGGATGCAGACAGAGACACCAGCTCCTCGCGCAGCCTGATAAGGGACACCCGTCCGAGGGACACCTTGCAAACGAAAGATAGCCAGTGTGCTGCCGGAGTGGAATGGCCCTGACTGTGCACCCAAGATCTGTGAGCGTTCTTCCCCAGTGAATGGCCCAATGTGGGCTTGCAGTCTTCGGACGAAACCTAAATGACCACTGCCATGTCGAGTCTTGCAAAGGTAAGGCTGGGGCTCGGGCAGTCGATGTGGTGTAGTGGGGAAGAAACCTTGGGAGCATGAGCGTGGGGGCAGGGAGCTGAGGTGTGAATTCCAACAGAGCATCAGTTCCTGGCTGTGTGACCTGGGGCAAATGTCTTACCCTCTCTGAACCCCTTTTTTTTTTTTTTTAAATCTGTAAATCGGTGATAGCCAATAGCTCTCTCACAGAGCTGTTTTGGAGATTGAGAAAAATGCATCACTAGTATTCCCGGCACATAGTAAGTTCTCCAGATCCAACTAAGAAAGCGAGTAGCACCAAAAATCCATCAGTCACACTGGAAACAGAAGAGAAAAGCCATGCTGTGGCTCTGGGAAGGCCTGGGGATGCCCCAACCCTTTCCATGCCCATCCCCGGGCACTGAAGCCCCTGCTCTTGTCAGAAAGCCATTCTGGGACTTTTCCCAGCTTGGTGATAGACACTTCCACCAGCACCTGACAAGGCCCTGACGAGACCCAGAGGTGTCACAGTTTGGCTCTGTCGTGTCACTCGAAGGGAAAGTGAGGTTGATTGTCAATGCTCCAAGTTGTCATGACTTCGTGAAGGGGTGCAGCCCACCTCGGAGAGGGGGCAGGGCAGCACGTGAAGACACAGGTGCTCGGAGAAGTCAAGCAGAAGATGTGCCCCCACCCCACCTCACCCCACCCGCCGGGGGAAACAAAGATCAGGGTCTTAATTTGATGGTTCACAGCCTATATACCCTCATTTGTTAAGAACTGAAATTAGTTTTCAAAAAATGGGAGCCTCAGACCATCACTCATTTCTGGGCTTCGTGCTCTGGGTCTTCTTCGGCATGGGACCTAGTGGGGTGTCTGGATGTCAGGGTGCTACTTACTTCACGGCCGAAGTTTTGTGCCTCCCAGGCCCACCTAGCCCCCGGCTTCCGAAGCTGGCAGTCGGCTGCGGGAACCCAAGGGGGTCCCTGACAGACCTTGTGGGGCTTCCTGCCAGCTCTGCGGTGGGCCTGGCAGGGACAAGGTAAATATTCAAGCCCCTCCACCTTCAAGGTCACGGTCCCCACAGGGGCCTGTTTATTCCAACATCCCCGCCACTGCCAGCACCCCAGCCCCAGGACGGGGAAACCTTTTTCTGGTGCCAGCCTCCTCATCTGGCAGTGACCGCCAGGGAACAGGACAGAGCGGACAGTTGAGACCAGTCCTCCCCCACTGTCACCACCAAGCCCCATGAACACAGAGCTGCGCAGACAGCAGGCCACACTCCACAAGAATAACTTCTGAAGAGGCACAGCCCCCCAGCACGCAGGAACTCCTGTTACCCCACTTTCCACTTGGACCACAGGACAACCGGTAAGTTCTGGAGCCGGGCTGAGCTTCCATCTCCCTGGCCCCCAGTCCCACGCTTGACCCACTGCAACCCACTGAGAGATCAGGTCTGTGGGCAGGTGTCGTGGGGCCCTCAGAGCAATAGAAGAAAAAGAACTGCCAATACTTAAAAGCCAAGAGTTTTACATCAAAATCCAGCCGCCCGGGTCCCTGAAACGAGAGGTCTGGCCACACAGGGCCCACGTGGCGGCTGTCCCCTCAGGGAGGACTCACAGCCCCAGGTCTCTGTAGCCCACCCACCCCGAGCCACGCTTCCTTGGCCGCGGGGAGCCCGGGGCACAGCACGGTGCCATCCTCCTCGCTCCCGGGCGCACAAAGAGGGGCGGGCACGCCTGCACACAGGGCCTCCACGAGTACCCCTAACTGTGCACTGGCATGCACACACACACACGTGCATGCATGTGGACACACGATACCTTATAGAAGCACAAAGCAGGCCCTGGGCTTTGACCGCCTCCTCAGCCCGCGCGCCATGCAAGCGCCCCTGGCCGGCGGCAGCACGGCCTCCCGACGTGCACTTGGAAGAGTTACTTCTCTTTGGGCAGGACCCCAGACCGCGAGTCCCCTGCAAACTTGGTCTCTGGATGATAAAAACCCAAAGAGGAAAAGCCACGTGGCCCCTCCAGCTTGGGCCCTACCACTCGTAAGCTCCTCTACAACACGGTTTTACATGTTAACCACTGCGCAAACCAGGAACGAGGACGCACCCCGGGCCGGGACGCGGTGCGGGTGGGTGCTGGGCGCACCTGAGCTGGCAGGTGCGGGGCTGCTGTGGGGCATGCGCACCTTGCTGTCCTGTTAAAAGCTGTGGCCACCTCGACCCTCCCCAACGGACCTCGGCTCCGGGGCAGCTGCGCACACCGCTCCGTTTCCTTCTCCTTGCAAGGGAGAGTGCACCGGTTTGCACAACGTCAAGTGCAGACTGTGTGCGTGCACGCGGGAGCAATTACTTATTCTCTGCCTTGACAAACACTAAGTTCGGCCCTGACCCTGGGCCATGCTGGGGGGTGTGGCTGGCTTACCCCAGACCTCCTGGGGAGCTGTGGCCAACGGCCTGACCTGAGATCCAGTCTAGGATTTGCACCTCAACCTAAAACCCAGTCAGTCAGAAAACATGTGGGTTAAAAGTCCCTGCTCAGAGGGCCCATGGGGGAAATAGCTTGAGCTAAACGGCCATAGTTTAAACCAAATCCTGAAATAACTAAGCTTGCTCAGTGCCAGAGTCTCTCCTCCTAATAAATGTAAATCCCAAGGTGAAAACCGGGAAGCTCCTCAAGACGGAGCCCCCATCCTTCCTGCGTGGTACACAAGAGGCGCTCAATAAAGGCCAAGGGAATGACAGGCAGGCGCCAACTCTGTCTGAGCGTGACAACGGGCCTTCACTGGGGCTGATCTCTGAAGGAGACTGAGGTTCAGCTCCCGGCAACTCCCTTCCACCCTCCGGCCCCCTGGAGAAATAACTGATTACAGGCAGGGGCTAGTTTCTAAGAGAGACAGACCTATAAAGAGGTCAACAAGAATGCCAAGAAACACGCATGCCAGAAGGAACCCTTTCCTGAAAAGTCGCCTGGCCAACTCCCTCCTGTCAGCTCTGGTGGGCTGTCACTGGAGTCAGCTGTTTTTAACCCCAGGACCCCTGGCTTTTTTAAAGAACAGCATATTTTTCTGTGGGGTATCTTGGGAACGGTGAACTCCCATCAGAGAGCATCCCTCACCCCTTGACTCTCAGAGAAAACTGGGGCCCCCGGAGTGCGCTCGCAGTATCTTGTATCTGGCTTCCTTGGAGACAGACCGGTTCCCACCCTCCCAAGTGCAACGGGGGTGGGGTGGGGGGGATGCTGCTGATTTCCTCCAGCCCCCAAGTTCAGGATGGACCTCCTGTGCGTCTCAAGTTCCAAATTCAAGAGACAGAGTGTGCGCTTCCCGAGAAATAACCTTGGGTCTGGGTCCAGTGTGCGTTCAGGACCAGGGGGCAAAGCTTTCCATTGCCACCTTCCCTCATCTCTAAAACCTGAGCTGGCCAAGGCTCCACCCAGCTCTAGATTTGGGGCAACTGAGCGACACACCAGGGACCCAGTGCTGTTCAAGGGGAGGGGAGCCACTTCTGCACTGGGGCCTCCAGCCAGACTTTGGAGGGCAGAGGCCCCATCTTGAAGGCTGGTAGAATTTTTTATCTCAACCGTCAGGGTCTCATTTTTCAGAGGAGGAAACTAAGGCAGCTTAAGGAACCTACCAAGGGCCACCGGGACATTGCCCCGCAGCCCAGCTCCAAATCCATCTTTGATGTTCTGTGAACTCCTATCACGTGAAATGTGGCCTTCCTTCCGCACTTCAAATTTTCCTCCCCATCTTTTTGTACAAAGAAACTCCAGGCCTTCAGGCTTCCTCACCAGACCCTTTCGGGGAAATCTGATTAGCACTTGCAACAAACTGTTACATTATACCTGCATTTTAAAGATCATTTCCCTTCCTGCCCTGGGCTTTCTTCCAGTAAGTAGGGGGCCGTGTGTAAAAAATACACCGCGCACAGTGACTCATGTTCCACCCTGGGGCCAGCTGGAGCAGGCCAGGGTTCCAGGCACTAACCTCCAGGGTCCTGCTCACATGCCCGACCCAGGCAAGCACACAGGTTGAAGGCAACGGATTTAACAGCACCTTGGTGTCAGCCAAAACATCATCAGGGCTGAAGAGCCCAAGAAGGGACAGGAATAAGGATGAATTTTTTTTAAAGTTCTGTACAAAAAGGAAGGCCAAGAGCAAAAATGCCCATGCCCAGTCCTCATAATGGTCAAGTTCTACACAACAGCGTGGATCCCTGGGGTGGGGAGTCCCCTACGGCAGCTTTACCAAAGGGGGAAAATGAGGCACCGAGGGTGCTGAAAGAGCAATCCATTTAGCACTGGCGAGGCCCTCTCCAAACATGTGCGAACATATTTTAATAATATCCTCGTGCATTTCATTAGCCTCCTGAGTTCACAAAGGGCCTTTGGGAAGCAATCTGGTTTAATGCGACTCAGTTCCGCAAACGCTGGCTCTGGGTAGGTTCTCCTCGCACCTTGCTGGCCTGGCGAGGGGCACTCGGGGGGTGGGGGTGGGGGGAACCAGGCTTTCAATTCTGGGACTGGAGGGCTCCATCCATGGAGCACTCATGGATGGAAGGGCCCACCACCAAAGCAGGCCAGGCTGCCCCAGGAGGACCGGTCATGGGTTATTTTTACCTCTTACGCCTCACTGTACAAGCTCAGGGGCCACCAACTGTGGCAGCCGCCTGCGGAAACTGGCTTATGAGTCACCCAGTGACTGCCCTGCTCAGTGGTGGCCGCCTCTGACTCCTGGTCCCAGCTGGAAGCAGGCTGGCCCTTGCAGGGGAGGGCTGTGTGCTCCCTTGCCTCGGGGGGCTTAGAGGTGAGGGTAGGGAAACTGAAGCCCTGAGAGGCAAGAGGTCCCCAAAAGGATGGGCTGGGGGAAGGGGTCCAGGTTAGAAGGCACTCCACCCAACCCAACCTCCACCTGAGTGGGCTATGCATGGCGGAAGCAGAGGCTTATTTGTCTCAACTTCTGGATGTATAGGGCGAGTTGGTGCCAAGCTTCCAACACCCCCTCCCCACCCTCGGTCTACCTCCTCCTTTCAGGGCAAGGCAGTCCCAAACGCAGACAGCCCCAAACTTTGACTCATTTGTAACCACGGTCCCAGCCAGGCTGAGCCAAGCTGTCCAGACAGAGGCTATTTATAGGTGCGTCGGGGACACAGACACTCACACAATGAGACACACACTCCGGATCCACCTTCGGCCAGACCCACCAGCGCTGAGCCCTGGATTCAGACACCCGGACACAAATGGCCCCCAAGCCCCCAGAGCGATGCACACACTCAAAAGACGCACCCAGACCCGGACACAGGCAGAGACGCAGGAAGACTACAGATTCCCGGGACAGACTGCGACCCAGACACACAGACACAGACACGGAGACGCGCCAGAGCCAGCCAGACACACACAGACACGCACACTCCACATACGCAAGGAAACCCACTCACACAGACCGACACATAAGCGCCACGCACACTCCAGACACACACCCCGGGCCCCAGACACCCCGCAGGCCAGACAGTGTCTCACACGCCCGCCACCCCCCTTCCCCCAGCCAAAGTTGATAAAGAGCCGGCCTAATTGCTCCATCGAGACTGCCCCTTAGGGAAATAAAATGGAAACTTCACGGATCCGACCGCCCAGCCCTCCCGCGCCGGGCGCCCCGCCGCCCTCCGCGCAGCTCGGCCCGGGGTCCGAGTCCCAGCGGGCGGGGCGCGGGCAGCGGGGGCCGTGCCAGGCTCGCCGCGCCGAGGGACAAAGCCGGGCCGGCCGCCAGCTGCCGCGAGCCAGGAGGGCGCGCCCGGGGCGCAGGGCGCACGGCCCGAGGGGGCGCGCACGGCCGGGGCCCCCGCCCGCAGCTGCGCCCGGACTCGGGGTCCGAGCCGGACGGGGCCTCAGGGGAGGGGGGCGCGGGGTCACTCACTGATCTCCATGCTCTGGAACAAAGAGCGTTTGCAGTTGCACGTGCAGGAGACATTGGGCTGCCCGGCGGCGAGGGCGACGGTGCTGTTGACCCCCATCAAGCGGTGCATGGACGGCGCGGCGGCTCGGCGCGGGGCGCAGGGGGCACGGGGGCGGCCGGGGGGGGTTCCGGCCGGCGCCCGGCGCTCGGGCCCCGCATGCAGGAGGCGCGCGGCGGGGAAGGCGCACCCCGGCTCGCCGGGCTCGGGGCGCCGCCAAGTTCCCGGGGCGCCGCGGCACTCAGTGCGCGGGGCCGCGCTCCCCTGCGCCCCCCGGCCGCCCCTCGGCAGCCCCGGGGGCGTCGACAGTGCCCGCGGGTGGCGTCCGGGAAATGGGCTGGCAGCCGGGGCGCGCGCTGCCGCCGGGGCTGAGCCTCTGCTGCTGGCTTCCCGCAGCCGAGCGCCTCCGCCGCCGCCTCCTCCTCATTCAAGTCCAAGGAGATCGGGTTTCGCTCCGAGACCGCGGTCGGAGGCAGGCAGACGGTCTGACGTCAGCGCTAGACGGGGCTGCCGGTTCCCACCGCGCGGGGGCCGGGGAGGGGGCGCGCGCTGCGCCAATCCCCGCCGAGGTTCCCCCGCACCCCCTTCCCGGGCCGCGGGGCGGGGTGACAGGAAAGGGGGCGGGCTCTTAAAGGGCCAGAGCTAGGCGGACCGCGTAGACCCGGGACCAGCGGGGCGGAGGAAGGGTACAGCGTCCCCGCCCCTACTGGGATCAGTTTGGAACCCCTGGCCTGAACACGCGGGTCCGGGGAGGCGTGACTTGTTCCCACACTCACCCCCGCGAGTTGCGGGTGCGTTCTGGGACCCCGGAGTCCTTGACCCCGGTTTAGGGGAAGCCTGTCCCCTCCCAAAGGAGGTCCCTGGACTCTGGGTACAGGGAATTGGAGAAGATGGGGGAAGTCCTCCAGATCACCCATTACCTGATTTCGCAGGAAACTCTCCGCCTCCAGGTCTGCAGCCCCACGAGGCCTCTAATCCCCTGCGCCCCCTGCGCACTTTAACCCGACCCCGAGGAGGTCGACTAGGTCAGACTGGAATTCGCATAGACACGCCCCGGACCGCTCCGAGAAACTCCCGGGAGCCCTTGTCATGTAAATACATGTCGGGGACTTGTGTAACGTCCCAGCCGGCGGGGCCCGGGGCGAATCCACTCCCATTGTCTGCTGCCCGAAAGGCCGCCGGCTGGGGGGACGCGCCTCCGGAGTTCAAAAGCGGGGGGGGGGGGGAGTGCGGGGGTATACTTTTATTTCATTAAGTTTTAATTACACAAGTGCTAGAAGAACACATTCTCCTGGTTTAAAAAGAAATGAAAATATTACGTCAGAGGTCCTCTCCCTGACACACCTCCAAACTCTCAACAATTTGGCGTGTCCCCTCCGAGACTCTTGCCTAAATCTCTGTGTATTTTACATGTACTTGTGGAGTGCCTACCTTGGGCCAGAAACTTACCAAATATTAACGCAGCCTGAGTCCTACTCCCAGAGGCAGGAATATTGTTATCCCCATTTTAAAGACTTGGGAACTGGCCTGAGGAGTTGGTTGCTTAGGGCCATGCAATGGAGGAGCCTGGTTCTCACACAAGGCAGGTCCCCAGGGGTATCTGCACCCTCACATAGTTTTCTCCTTTAAATATCCACATACCCTGGCAATTACTGGAGTTTAGTAAGGAGCAGAGATCCCTTCTGTATTGGGGGAGAGGGGGGAGGGGTGTTTGAAAATTATTTCCTTTTAAGAAAGGGTAACCAGACCAGAGACTGGCAGAATCCAGAGAAAGCCAGCCCAGGAAGTGGGTGTGATCTCTCCAGGCCGCTGGTCACAGCGATGCCTCTTGCTCTCTTAAGAGGGCAGGCAGAGATCTTTTTGTGGAGGACTTCAGCTCAGGGGTGATTGGGTATTCCGGGCTTATGGAGGAGCTTTGGGGGTTGCCCAACACAGAGGGAGGTTCAAAGGTACTGACAATCATTTGTTTGGGAAGGGAGGCTCACTCTCAGAGCTGTGCCCAACCCCAGGGACTAGGAGGTGGGAAGCGCTCAGGGCCTGAGCCGCCAGGACAGTCTCAACCCCTAGCTTGAGAAGGGACAGATTTCACCTGCAGGTCCCCAATGGGGGAGGTCTTGCTGCCATTTGGCCTCTGCAGCTTGGAGGAAAAGCCCGGGGCGGGGGGGGGGGGGGGGGGGGGGGGATGCTGATTCTTGCTTGGGGGACCGTAACAATGTAGGCTGGGCCTGGGGATGACCGTGGATCCCACTCATTTCCTGGGCCAAAGAAGACCACCATCGTAGCCCCTCCTTTCAGCTAGCCCCTTCTTTCCCTCACTCAACAAACTCTCAGGAGCTCCAGCCCTCTGTGCTGGGAATTCAGGACTCCGGGAACAACCCCTGTCCTCTAAATCTCTCGCAGAGGCTCTGGCTGTCTGGCAGTGGAAAATGCCGCACTTTGATTGCCTTGGAAATGAAGCAGCATTTACTCAATCAAGGCTGAAGCACCAGCAGGCAAAAATAACCAGTGAATTCAACGGATTAAAAACAAACAAACAAAAAGCACCTTAGCCACAGCATTGACCTCTGGTTGATCGACCTGGGACAAGAGCGCTGGCCACATTTACTGAGCGCCTGCAGTATGGCGTCCCTGTTCTCATGGTGGCACCTACGACTGGTTCGTGGCAAGTGCCCTGGTTCCAAAGCTGGTTCTGCCCGGAGGCCTAAAGTGGGGTGTCGGGCGTGGCGGTCGCAACGGCATCTCTAAAGATGGGTGGGACACATGACCTTGGCAAGTCCCTTCATCTGTCCCACCTCAATTACCTCCTCTGCAGAATGGCATCCCTGATGGTGTCCTTGGCTGGGGTGATAGTGAGGAATGAAGGAGTCCGTGCCGTGAAAGTGTGAAGGAGGCTGAATATGTGTTAGTGGTTCTGTCATGGAATCCTCATGGCAACCAGGGGAGGGGGGAGCTATCGTCATTTTATTTTCCTGTTTTTCGACGAGAGGACTGGCAACTGGGAAGGCGTCACCCCATGACAGCATCCTCGGCTAAGGTGGGTAGTAGGAAAGGACAGAATTGCTTTGGGAGAAACATACGCTTGAGAACCCACACTCACGGGAGGCTTTGTGTGTGCCTGGGGCCGCCAGATAAATGTGAATTTCAGATAAATCGCAAATAATTTTTAGTATAAGTGTATCCCGTGCAATATTTGGGATATACTTGTACTAAAAATTTATGTGTTGCTTATCTGAAATTCACATTTAACTGTATGTCCTGCATTTTTATTTGCTGAATCTGAGTGGCCTCTGTGTACCAGGCACTGTGGTGTGGGGAATTCAGTGAGGAGGAAGACAGAGCGCACGGTCAGGCCAGGCACAGGAAGAAGAGTTCATAGCTCACTGATTCTGTCCAGGGTCACGCGGCAGGGCCAAGGTGTGAGTGGTGTGGTGTGGGAGCACTCACCCTACTGGGAGTGTGGGTGCTGAAGGCTGGGCCACCTCTGCTGGACCAGTTTGAGTCCATGGGAGGGAGGCCATAAGTCAGGGAAAGAAATTTCCTTCATTCATGCAGCAAACATTGTGTACCTATTCAGTGCCAGGCTCTGTTCTAGGTAGGTCCTGGACACAGCGCAACAAACAAAACAAAATCCCCATCCTCATGTGACATGAGGGGGGTGGTCACATGGGATAGGGAGCAGGAGAGCCTAGAGACTCACATGCAAACCCATAGTTAAACTAAGTAACTTCAGATATGGTCCTGATGTGCTAGAGGCCAGCTTGGTGATCAGGGAAGCCCACCCTGAGAAGGTGGCATTTTGTTCAATTCCTATATCCTGGGCATCTACCTAGAGCCAGGTACAAGCCCCTTCCCCCCTGGGGCTCCTGTGCTTGCAGGGGAAACAGACAACAAATGTGGAAACATGTAAGTCCAGGTGATGGTCTCAGAGAAGTGCCGAGTACAGAGCTGGAAACATTACCAAGGGACGTGGTCTGGATGAAGCTGGAGCCCAAGAAGTGGCCTCTCTGGGCAGGGGGGACAGTGGGGTGGGAGTCCCAGGCCAGGAGCAGCAGGTGCCCAAGGAAAACCCTTGGGCGGGGGTGGGGAAGAGCAAAAGGATCTTCACGGTCCCAGGAAGTCTGGGGTTCGGGACGTATTTCCCAACCTGGTTATAGGGCATAAGATTGTGAAATGGGTGTATGTCCTCAGGTGACCATCAGGACAGGCCTTTCAGGGTTTCCAGACAGTACAGTGCTGCTGTCTGCCCCGAGCGAGCATGGGTTGGATCTACCACGGGGGGATCTTTAGAGAGAAAAGATCCTGTCCATGCCAGTAAGAAGGCCTGGCTCCTAATGACACATCCCTGCTGGCTGGGTTTGGGTACAAGGCCAACTTCACAAGTGTGTGACCCATGCAGGTGCCAGGGGTCGTCCCTCAAAAGGGGCCCAAGCTTGGGTGAATCCACTACTGTCACCACCTTGAAATTCTTAATAATAACTAATTTTTGAATGAGGGGCCCTGCGTATCCTGTAGCTGCTCGGGTGCTGGGCCTGCCTTGGCAGCCAGCTGGGAGCCCAGGGAAGCCAGCGTGGGTTTTGGCTGGGCCAAGGGTGGCTGGCCGCGTCCTGACTATGTCCTCTGGGCATTGTGGAAAGTGTCCCGCTGAGTCAACAAAGGCCCCGCCCCAGCCGGCCGTGGGCGGTGGGGACACGGCAGATCTCAGCTTCCCCAGGTCCAGCCCTGCCCCTCACCCCCTCTTCAGATGCAGCTTTCAGCAGCCGTGGGGTGGTTTAACAACCTCTCCTCTCGACTGACCACCTTTGGAAGCTCCAGCTGGGTCCATTTGTCCCCAGATCCGATGTGTGGATTAATCGGCCTGCCAACATTCCCGGTTTAGCATCTTTGGACTTCCTGTTTTTCCATTTTGGGGGGTCCTGTTTTGCTTCCAAACACTAATAATGGTAATGTTTTTTAGACACTGCCTCGTGTACCAGGCCCTGTTCTAGACACGTCACATTCACCCATTTAAGCATTCCACAAATACGCATCGGGGTCTACAGTGAATTCATTGGATCCCTACAACAGCCCTATGAGGTCCAAGCTAATATTATGCCCTTTTGACAGATGGGGACACTGAGGCTCAGGGACCCACAAGTGAGGCAGGGCAGGATGTGAATGCAGGTACTTGGGCCCCAGAGCCCATGGGCAGACCTCAGCAAATGGTGCTTTCTGCTCTCCTCCTCCATCCTTACCACCTCTGCCCCGGTCCACTTGACCTTCACCACTGGGCTTGAGCAGCACCCTTCCCTGGGCTTCCTGGAGGCTCCGCCGGCTCTGTCTCACCTCGGAAGATGAAGAGAAGCTGACTTCTGCAGGGGAGCCCAGAAGTGGGCTGGGAGGGGAGGAGGTGAAGACCAAACTCAGAGAGGCACCTGCTGCCAGAATCCCACAGCGGTGACCTTGGCAGGTGGTTTCACCTTGCTGCACCTGCATCTCCACCCGTAAGCGGGGCTGGAAACAGTATTTCACAGCGAGGGGTGGCGTGAGTGTCAAGGCCTCAGCACTGGGACCAGCGACAGCCGACACGTATGTTGGCATGTTCACGGTCTATCTCCACTTGATTGGCAACCCTAGAGAGGCGGGTCAGTGGGCTTGTCACCGGATACACTGCTGGTGGGCATATGCTCGGGGTCTGGCATGCAGCGGGCACTTGGCAAACCTCTGGCGTAAATGACTGGTACGCACACATAATAACATACAAGTCACACTCGGGCTGCCTTTGCTATGTGCTGACAATTCTCTCTTCCCAACTCACTCACGCTTTCCACCCCACACCTCTTGTGTTCAGTCCCCTGGATGCCCGTCTAATGACAAGCTTCTAACCAAGTATCTGGAAGCCAGAAGCCTCGGCCAGTGCCTACGAAGAGGAGCCTCTATTTGCCTGGTACCAGACCAGAGCCAGAAGTCTTAACCATAAAGATGCATGGGGAGTGTGTGTGTGTGTGTGTGTGTGTGTTGTGGGTTTGTGGGTGTGCGTGTGTTGCATATAGGGGTGGGGTAGACACTGGTGCCTACTCATGCCGTGGGGGTATGCGTATGCTGTGTGTTCTGTTGGTTCTGTGATGTGTTCGCTGATACAGGACCTTAGCTCCTGGACAAATGTCACATGGTTGAGCTCTCCAGCCGCAAGCCAAAGAAAGCTGGCGAAACTGGTCATAGATGCACCTTCCACCAGGGAAGACATCTCTTTTCTCCTACCCAGTTTCTTATTTCCAGCCGGGGAACTGGTTTCTATGGAGAAGATAGGGCTTTGGGACCAAGGCAGGGAGATGAAGGGTAAGCAGAAGTGAAGGACAGAAGGAAACATTAGAGCCAAATCCTGTCTTCTGGCAGATGGGTAAACTGAGGCCCAGACAAGGACAAGGCCAAGGTCATGAGGCTGGTGAAAGGCACGGGGGAGCCATGATCCGTTTCTGCCTCTAGGCTGGGGTCTGCAGCGTCTTTGGTTACCGTAAATAGCTTAATATGCAGACCTTTCTCTCATAGGCTGAGAGAAGAAGGTTCCACTCCTTCAGACATGTTCAACTCCTGTCTGAAACACTTCCAGAAAGAACTGTGCATCGTTCAAGCTGATTTCACGGGCCAGACACACCAGAGCAGAAATGTTCTGTGTCTCTGTTCTCATGAAGGGATACATTCTACTGTTGTCAGGAGTGATTAATAATGTAAAACTGTGATTCTCGGTGGCATGAAAGGCATTCGGGGCCAGGCTGGGCTGCCTCGCTCTGCCGCTGGTTTTGAGGGGGTGCTGATGCAAAAGGGCTGGATGTGAGGGAGGGCTGTCTGCCTGGCTCGGGGCTGGGCCAGCCACCAGCAACGGGCCTGGTTCACACAGGCTATTCTGTATGATAGAGCCAGAGCACCAGGCCCTGGGGGCACATGGTGACCAAGACAAGCTGGGCTCTGCCTTCACAAAGTTTGCCCTCTGGGGATCTCACTTAGTCATTGACCTATTCCCCAAACATTGAATTCTGCATGACCAAAACTGAGGTCAAATGAGTACACACCACCACTTCTAACTTCCTGATCTTGATTGGGAAAGTTCATTACTGACCCCAGGCTTCAGTTTCCCCATCTTTAAAATGGAGATCACAAAGGTACTTACTCAGAGGGCTATAGGCAAGATTGAATGGGAGACGTGTTGGCTGGCATTCAGCATAAGGCATGGGCAGGAATAAGCTCTTGAAAAAAATGTATTATTACCGAATGCTCTGGGCTCTGGCAACTCTCAGTCTCATATAAAATATAAACAAACCCTAGAGTCCCCTTCTTCCCTTTGGAGAAGTTACCCCCAATGAAATTTCTCATGACTTTTTAGTTGCTTTGTTCAGCGTCTTTCACCCCAGCTAGACTGTGCCCTGTATGTTCTCAATGTCTAGTTCTGGGAACAGATGCTCAGATGTCCCCAGGGCCTCAAGAACACCAGACAGGCACTGTTGGAATCCAAAGGAATGGGGCATACATGGGGCCCCGTTTGTGGGTTTGTGGGTGTGGGAGTGATGGCCAGAAAACACCCTCAGCCCTCCCCCTGCAGGCCTCTTCTAGCATTGGAGATACGATCCCTTCCCCGCTGCAAAAGGAGCCCTGTGCTCATATAGGAGCCTGGGAACATGGGTCCAGGAGCTGGCTCCCAAGCTGGATGGAGGGGCACTGCATTTTTGAAAGGGGCATTAGCTACACCTGTCTGGTTCTTTGCTGTATCCATAGCTCCTAGCATCAATCGACACAGAACATACCCACTGAATGAATGAATGCAAAACAATTTTGCAATGTGTAATTAGGCCCTTAAGGTATGGGTATCCTCAGCCCCTGGTTATTAAAGGACAAGAATATTGATTGTATCTTCATTTTTAATAACAAAAATGCAACTAAATTAAGAAAAAAAGGGGGGTGGGGATTGGTTAAATAAGGTGAAGAAAATCAAAGAAAATGCATTAGTTAAAAACATTTTCCAGATTATTTGATGGCAATCTGAAAAGTCCTTTATAAAATAAATTTAAGAATAGGCTGCAGAACTGATCCCAATTCTGTACAAATAGAATTACGTTATTAGAAAAAAGACTGGAACGATCTATGCCAAAATGTTAACAGTGGTTAGCTTTGTGGAATGGATTAAATGAAGTTTACTTCCTTCCTATATTATTTGCTGTATTTTCTACAACGACGGTTAATTTAAAAAAATTTTTTTTAAAGGTTACTTCAAAGTGCCTCTGAAGCAACTCGCGCGTCTATCTCTTGCGGCTCCTTTAACTCCGAGCCCAGTCGCGGAGGAGGCGGGGCGCCAGGCCCGGCTGCCGTCACGAGCAGCCCGAAATGACACAGCGGACGGGCCAATCCGAAGTTCGGATTCCGGGAGCAGTCATTCGATTGGACACAAGTGCGGGCGGCCTCGCCCAATGGCGGAGGAGGGGCAGGAGCCCGGCGGCCGCGTGGGTTTTAAATCCACGTGGTGAGCGGAGGGTGGGGCGGCGCCCGGGGGCTCGGGTCCTCTCCCGGGGGAGGCGGGCTGCGGTGTTACCCTCCACGCCTCGCCCCGCGCCGGGGGTATCAGCAGGTGCCTCCCAGGGTGATGTGCGGGTCCAGTGGCATGCGTCCATTCGACAGACGTTTACTGAGCATCTACTCAGTGCCAGGCGGGTGGCGGGGGGTGGAACCCGCGAGAAACGCGCTGTGAATCCCACGCCTCTCTGCGTGTAACCGTGGGCAGGCGGCTTCCCCTACCTCCCCCACTGCTCTGCTCCATCGCAGCCCTTACTCTGTCTCCTCTGCAAGGACATGAGCTCCACAGGAGAAGTGGTGACGGGGGCAGGTACCCGTGTGCCTCGTGGAGGGTCTGCACCGTGATTTATGTTCAGTATATACTCGTGGCATGATTCTTTCGAAGTCCAGTTCTTAGCACAGTGCTGGAATTTGAGAGATGGTAACTGTTCCTGTACTAAAGAGTGACAGCGAGTAGGGGCTAAACATCTATCATGTGCAAGGCGTTCTGAGGATTTTACATGTATTACCTGATCTAATATTCACAGGAAACCCAAGTTAGTCTACTGCCATTATTCCCGTTTTACAGGCATGGAAACTGAGGCAGAGGGTGGCCAGGTGATGTTGCTGAGATCTTGTGGCTAGGACGTCGTGGGGCTAGATTCAAACCAGGTCTGCTTGTTTCCAGAGGCCTTGGTCTTAACCAGTACACTATCCCAATGTTTATCCAGTACTCAGCCTTTCTTTCCTAAGAAAATCCTGGTAAATCAGGCCCATGCTACTGGGAAGGGAGAGAAAGGGGAGGGAGTAGAGTCAGTTGGGTGAGGCACAGCCCAGTGAGGGAGGGCCCTGCCACTCACCGCCTGCCCAGCTCTGGATGGCAGAGGTGGGGTGGGAGTGGTAGATAGCCGCCATGGGGCATGCCAGGCCCTGTTGCTGGCCTAGGGTGACAGATCTGTCCCATGAGCTGGCAGTCTAAACCAGCAAACCTAACTGGTGACTTGTGGGTAGCCTGCAGAAGTGTTTTTGGTTTTGCCTGCCTAATGTTTAACTTTTTTCTAAGCTTTTTGATCTAAGTCAATACAGTTCCCACCCCTCGTTACTGCCTCTTACATAGGTAGCTTTATTCAATCGTCCCAGCCTGCACCTGAGTGTCCTTGTCCCCTGGTCTGACCATGAAAGTGGGGCCGGGCACCTAAAGACCGACTTCCTCGGGGCTGGTGCTCAGATGAATGTTCTAGGCATCCTTCACCTTGCTTGCTGTCTGTGTTTAAAATCCCAGAGTCTCCACTTTGAGCCCTGAAGTCCTGCCCCTCCCAGAGCCTAAAGCACCTCCTCTGGCCCCTCGGCCAGAGTGTCTGAAAACTCTGGCCGTGGATGCCAACCCTGAGTCCGTTGAACTTGGATTCAAATCCCAGCTTCACTGCTCACCAGCTGAGTAACGCCTGGCAATAAAAGCCTGCCTCAGTTTCCTCCTCTGCAAAATAGGGACAGTGATAACTCCCTCCATCATGGAGTTGTTATGAAGAGTCAGACGAAACATGGAAGATGCTTGGCACAAAGTAGGTGCTCATCTCATGGGCTGGTGGTGCTTCTTTGGGAGGCGGCTCTCCCCGGCAGCAAGTTCTGCTTTACATCAAGTGGAGGTCTGCCTGCTTGGAACTTTCGTAAATTCACGCACCTGGCAACATACATGTGCTCCTCTTTCCATAGAACAGTGCTTGAGAAATTGAGGACTCCGCTAAAGATCACGGCTTCCCATTCAACACCTGCTACAAGCAAACCAAAAATGTAGGGATCCTTGTTCAAAAGATATTTATAATGTCCTGGTGACAACAGCAGAGCTCAGAGCTCCTTCTGAGGGCAGAGTCCCCTGTGACTGACACATGTCCCACCCCGTGGAGGGGGCCCTGCTTCTGCTGGTGGTCCACAGGCCTGCAATGTCCTTCAGGAGCGCCCACGGCTGGGTGGGGCTGGCCTGGGCCAGAACAGATCCAGTCCAGAGAGTTTCCAGCTGGGCCCAAGGAAAGGCACCTGCAGGCATGGTCTGTGTCTCTGCACCTGCCCTAGGGCGTCGTGGCTCACAGATCCTATCCCGCACCTACCATAGCTGCCACCCCGTCCCTGCTTTACTGTTTGTTTGTTATCATGATAGAATATCTACCTAAAGTGCACAAATCCGAAGTATATAGCTGGATGGCTTTTTACGTTGCGTGCACCTAAGTAACCACCACCCGGATTGAGCTAGAGAACATTTCCATCACTCCAGAAAGTTCCCTCCCGTTCCTTCCCATTACTGCCTCCCCCACCCTGTTGCGGAGGTAACCACCACTGTGGGTTTGCTTTGCCTCTTCTTGAGGTTCAGAGGAGCAGAATCACAGCGTGTGCTCTTCTGTGTCAGACTTCTTGACGCACCGTGCAGTCTGGGAGATGCACTCCTGGGTGGGGTAGAGGTTCGCTTCTTTTCATTGCTCTGGAGCAGTCAAGACACACCACAATTTAGCCACTCTGCTGCCAATTCTCTGGTTAATTTTGTTTTTTTTCCAGCTGTCGGCTGTTTGAGCTGGGGCTGTCGCGAGCATTCTGGGGCTTGTCTCTGCGTGCTCATGCACACGTGTGCACTCATCTCTGCGGGGTTGGCTAGCAGGAGCGGGAATGCTGGGCCGGAGGTTCGGCTCTGGCAGACATGGCCAGGCAGGATTCTGAGAGGTTGTACCCCGCCCCCACTCCCCCTCCCGCCCCCTCCCCTCAGTCATCGGAGCCGTCCTGGACTTTCACACCCTCACCAACACTTGATGTCACCACTCCTTTAGTTGCAGCTGTTCTGGTGGGTGTCACCCTTGACTTTTGGAACTGACCTAAGGAAGCCAAGTGCCGGGACTCACACTTGCTCTCCCTTACTGACCACTGGCGAGGTCTTCTCAGACCCTGGACCTTCTTCCACCCACCAGCCCAGAGCTCTCCCTCCCTCTTGGGGTCCCTTGCCGTTTTCACAAGCATGCATTCTCAGATTTCCTGTAGGTGCTGGGGACCCTCCCTTCCCGCCCCCCCCAACAGGGCTGACCCAGCGCAGGCAGAGCCCCGGGCCTCCTCTTGAACAATCCCCTCTCAACTGGGGTGTCTGGTCTTTCACTAATCTCCTTTCCCAACATGAGTGCCATGTACCTTATATTTCCACACCTTGAACAGGAAGCTATCTGACCTTTTTAAAGTCACACAATCTATTGAAAAACAACTTTTGGGGAAGAAAAGCAGCAGAACAGTTGTTTGACCGTGTTAATTGTACACGGCCATGGTAGATCGCATCCAAATGTCTGACTGATTAAAATAGGAAAAAATGCATTTCAGAAACAACTGTAATAAGGCGCAATCCTTATAGCACATTCACTATGGGAGGCCCTGTGCTCTGGGCTTCTTGCCCCGAGCATCTCAATGTCAATAGCCTGAGGAGGTTGGTATTATGGCCCCATTTTACACATAGGGAAACTGAGACTGAGGTCCCACAGCTGGTGAAGGATGGATTTGAACCCAAGTCCATTGTCCCCAGAGTCTCAGCTGTTGACTCTCCTCCCATACTGCTCCAGAGAAGACCTTTCCAGATGCTGGCCGGATTTTGATATGCTCTGTCCACAGCAGACATTGGGAGCTAGCGGCCCATTGGCTGTGTCTTGCTTGATCTACAGAGCACTGCAAATTTTTAAAATTAGTTGCTTATTTAATAATGAGGATATTTCACATGAACAGATCTTCATTTCTGGCTGTTCTGGTAAATCAAAAGATCAGACCCATACCAGGTGAGAGCTGAGCAGGTGCTGTCCCCTCTAGGAGAGGACTAGTTTCCCCACTGCCCACTCCCTTCATTGACTGCCATTGTCTGTCCTGAGAGCAGTGACATGGCCTGCAAGGTGGGTCTCGTGATGGCAATTGGAAGGGCCGGTTATTCCACGTGAACCTTTGCTGGTTCCTGGGACTCACCACTTTCCTTTCTGGACCTTTGGGGCAGGGCCTGTGGTGGATCTGTTCTAGAATGTTGCTAGAGAGATTCCAGGATGGTCATGTGATTGAGGAAGCCAACCATTGACTCGTTTTGGAAATCAGGGCACTTGTTCCCTCCTTGCAGATGTAACTAAGTTAGGGGTCTTGAGTTGGGCAGTTACTGGATTATCCAGGCAGGCCCGATGCACATGGCCTCGTCAGGCAGAGGGCGATGGACACAGAGAAGGCTGAATGACTGCAGAGGTAGACATTGGAGTGATTTGGACGAAGCCGGGGAGCAGCGACAGCCCCCCACAGCTGTTCTCCTGGAGCCTCTGGAAGGAGGGTGGCCTTGGCGATGCTGTGATTTTGGCCCTAGGGTACTGATTTCAAGCTCTGGCCTCCAGAACTGTGAAGGAAGGTATTTCTGTTGTTCCAAGCCACTAAGGTAATCATCTGCAGAAGGTTTGGGACTCTCTTTCTCTGACCCCTGGTCGGCATGGCTGGCTCCCAGTTTTCAGCAGCCGTGAGGTATACGCAAAATCAGGCGCCTCATCTTTGGGGCAGCTTGAAGCCAAAGAGATTTATGCTCTCTGAGCGCAGGAGGCTGGAAGTCCAGCAGCAGGATTACAGTGGGGTTGGTTCCTTCTGGGGCTCCACGCCTCTCTCTCACTTCCCCGGTTGCTGGCCATCCTTGACGTCCCTTGGCTTATAGGTACAGCCAATCTCTGCCTTTGTTCTCATGTGACCTCCTTATAAAGACACCAGCCATAGGATTGAAGGACCACCGAAATCCTGTCCGACCTCATCTTAACTAATGACATCTGAAAAGACCCTATTTCCAAATATGATCACATTCTGAGGTTACGGGTGGACCTGAATTTTGGGGGACACTATTCAACCCGGTACCTTCCTGTTCCCGGAAGCAAGCAGTCTTTGGTTTCTGAAGCCGGGACATAAGTTGCAGTGGGCAGGCACATTGACTCCGGGGCTCGCTTCCCTTCCTGGAAAAGTTACTGAACCAAAGGCATGTCGACTGCTTCTTAGAATCTAGGAAGACTATGCAAGTTTTCTCCGAAGAACATACGGCCGCAACATGTGCCAGAATTTTACCATTCATTCCTTCATTCTCCATGCTCGTTCGGGTTCGGGCCTCTGCTGATGTGGTCTTGAGCAGAATAGATGCAGTCCCTGACCCTATGAAGCAGAGTCCAGTGATCACAACAGACTCCTGAGTCCCCTAATTCTTTGCTCATCCCTCTGAGCAAATGTTGTCAGGGAAACAGGCAAAAGCACAAAATGCTCACTCTGGACTGAATGACAAATCTCACACCTTTCCTCTTGCCCAAAGCCTGACAAAGCAACCTGAAATTCCAAACCTGTTGACCCTGGACAAGAAGGTCACCTCTCTCCCACTGACAAACAAATCAGGGTTGCCTCAGGTTGAATCTCCGAGACAGAGGAGACATCCTGTCAGCCAAACGCCTCCAGGTGAACCAGGTGAGGAGTCAGCTGGGAGAGGCAGTTGGAATCTTTAAACACCTCCCCCGGCTTTGGACTGAAGTCCACAGCCCTGCACGGGCTGCCCCTAACCCACCTGGCCAGCCTGATTTCTTCCTGCCTCTCCTTCTCTGTACCCAAAGCCTCATGGCCTTGGACATGACCACCCCACCCCAGGGCCTCTGCTCTTGCTGTTCCCTCTGCCAGCCCCCCTGCCAATCATTCAGGGCTCAGCACAAATGTCCCCTCCCCTTGGAAGCCTTTCCCCCCCGCCTCCACCAGGTCCTACTCCATCGCCCTGTTTCTTCCCTTGAGTCACCAGCAAGAACCATGAGTATTTGCGCTTGTCCTTGTTTACTTGTTGCAGACTTGGCCTCACTGAACTGTAAGCCCCACGAAGACATGTCCTGAGTGAATGTGTTTGCCCAACAGAGCCCTCCTCCCCAAGGAGGGAAATGGGCCTTCTGCTGGGGCAGATCATCATGCCCCCAGTTTAGAGCACCATTTCCTTTGGCCCTCTTCTGTGCTGTCTCGGGGTTCAAAGTGACTGGGGCAGCCGTCATGGGGAGAGAGGACAGCTGTCCGAAGTCAGGAGGACCACGTACACCTCTTGGGCTGGAACCAGCCTTGCCCATTGGTCCAGTGAGGCTCCACCGTCTGGGAGGATCCGGCCAGCAGCCAAACTGCTTTCCTGGTTTGGTATTTGGGGCCTTTTTTCTTGCCCTGCAGGGCAGATGGACAGGGCCTCCTTTGTTTCCTGGAGGGTCTGGTTACTTTTGGGGAAAGTCTCAATTGGCCATTGTAGAAGCCGGTTATCGCCCCGGCGTTCACGCCGAAGACAGCCTGTCACTCTGACCTGCCGGTCCTGAAATCACTCGGTCAAAGACTCAGGAGGGGGCGGGGCGGGGGGCGGGGAGGGCAGAGGAGCGTCCTGGGAAGAGTGCAGGGTCCGCAGTCAGCCAAAGGCTTACAACAATCACAGTGATTCAGACTGGTTCCCACTACGTGCTGAGCGCTGTTCTGAGGTCCTTCCCTGAATTATTTCACAAGATCCTTACCAGAATCCTATGACCGCACCGTTGTCCCCATTTTGCAGACATCGAATCTGACGCCCAGAAGGGGTAGGTCGTAGGCCCAGTTGGTAGAGGCAGGATTCGAATCCAGGCTGTGGCAGTTTAAAACGGATGCTGTCACCCATGAATGGAAGGCCCTGGATTTGGAATCAGAAGACAGGACTGGGGTGGGGGGATGCTGACTGTAACAAAAACAGCAATGACAGCAGTAATAGTAACACGGATGCTGCAAATCGCCCCGGCCGTGCTAACGGCCCCTGCTGAGCCTGTCTGGAGAGCTGCATGCAAGCCGGGCTATCCCACCCTCCAGGCCATGCCCTGCGGCCGGTGTCACGGGAGGCGCCATGGTGTCAGTGACATGCTTGTCAACTCACTGAACTGCTCTGGGCAGTGCTTCTGTTTCCTTCCATTCTGCAGATGGGAGCGCTGAGGTCCAGGAAGCAAGTTTGCCCGGTGACCGTCCCACTCAGGACGGGCTGCCTCAGGTCGGGGATGGCGTCGCCATCAGGCCAAATGACTGCCATTGCCGTGAAAGGCCCGCAGGAAGGGGGCGTGAACTTTTTGCCAAGATAGGTATGTTTCCCGTTTTGCTGCCGTTAACCAGTTCTTCCGTGTATGAAACAAGGCTGGTTGCAGAGAGTAACTTGCGAGATGTTCCCAGTTGGCACGTTCGAAGTTACTACCGGAGGGTTGTCTCCACCCAACCCTGGAAACGAGTTGTGCTTGTCCGTGAACTCTGCACGGTGGGAGCCGCTTGCCAAGGTCACGCCACCCACGCCCCTAGAGCGAGAGCCCAGGCCTGGGTGAGTCCACACACACTCTAACGCCGGTCACCCCACTTGGCACCCCCCCTCAGCCTCCCCAGCCGTGCAGGGGGTCGCAAGGACCCACCCTGATGAGTTATTGAGAAGCCGGATGAGGTGAGCTTGGAAAAAGCCCTCTCCTGGTTTCACGCTCGTGCAATCCCAGGACCCACATGTGGGAGGGGACTCAGAAACGCCCCAAACCGACCCAGAGAGGAGGAACGGAGAGGGAGGGAGAGCAAGTGTGTTTGCCCAGAGGGAACGCCCGTGGGGTGGGAAACTGGAAACAAATGGAGAAGCAGAGGGCTTATGCTTCTGGTAACAACAAAACAAAACAAAAGATACTGATGTACGCGCAGGATTTGTCATTGAGATGTCCCAACACTGAAAATAAATAAGAATACAAGGGGGCTCTGTGCTGGGCTCCGGAAAAGCACCTCCGGGCTGGGTGAAGTGAAGGCTGAAGGTGGAGGGGGCAGGCCCAGGCCCAAGGTCGGGGGCAGCTTGCGGGCTTCCTGGGTCTGACCATGTTTCACTTGTTTTGAAACTGGATCATCTCAGCACCCTCAGTGGGGTGGTTTCCTGAGAACGGGGACCCACCCAGGTGAGGTCCTTAGGCAGATGACTTCAAGTCTCTGGGCTCAGTGGTCTCCTCTGTAAAGTGGGTGCAAAAGTAAAAATGATGCCCTGGGCAGCGCTGAGAAGTTCAAGGCCCCGGTTCAGGGCGGATTCTCCTGTTGCACGTGTCCCATCCCAGCACCGCACAGGGCAGGCACACAGGGTCAGTGGAAAGGGGAGCTTCCGAGGCCAGTTCGCAAGATCTGAGCTTTGGTTTCCATTTAGTCTCGGGCTGGCTGCCGCGGGGCCCCCACTGTCAGTGGCTGTGACACTCCCCTCCCCGCATTAAGAGATGAAAATGTGATCCCCTCTTACTTAGAATAAGAGACTTTGTGGTGTCTCCTGCTGCATCCCCAGGATCTGGCACAGTGCCTGCTGCATAGGAGATGCTCAATGAAATAACTGGGATTAAAAACTGAACATGGTTCTTCTATACCAGGGGATGGCTAACGACAGCCGATGGCCAAACCCAGCCCAGCACCTGTATTCGAAAGGCCTGGGAGCTGAGAGTGGTGTTTATATTTTTAAGTGGTTGGAAAAAGACAAAAGGAATAATATCCTATGACACCTGAAAACTAAATGAAATTCAAGTTCTGTGTCCACAAATAAAGTTTTATTGGAACGCAGGCCTGCTCATCGTTCACTTATCTAAGGCGGCTTTCCCGATACAGCAGAGGTGAATCGTTGCAGGAGACCTTATGGCCCAAGCAACAGAAAATATTTCCTCTCTGGCCCTTTAAGACACAGTTTGCTGACCAAGCCCCCCTCTTCACCCCCACCCCAGGCAATGGGTCTCAATCCTGAATGCACACTGGAGTCACCTGGGGAGCTTTAAAAATCGCATGCCCGGGGTCCAGCCTCAGATTCTGCCTGGCCCACAAGGCCGCCCAGACATGGGTGTGTTTGAGAGCCCCCAGAAGGTTCTGATGGGCGGCCAGGGCTGAGAACACTGCTTTAGGGGCTGGCTGTTAATTCTGACTCCTCTCTCTGCTATCATTATAGCGCAGAGTGTGTGCAGAGCATCGGAGCTCCGGGGAGACCAGCGCCAGCTCCCTGGGGAGAGCCTGAGCCTGAGCTTGCAGACTCAGGCTTGGTGGGGGGGTGGGGGAGGGGGTGGGGGGGGACAGAAATGGGTAAAGTGTGCAGGTGGGGCAGTGCAGGCCTGTCTACCATTCCATAGCCCTCAGCTCCAGCCAGGGTGGGCTTGGAGGATGGGGCGCAGGGCTGCGTCTCCTTTGCTGGCCAACTCCAATCTTTGCGGGTCTCGGGGTGCCTGTTTCCGGGCACTGCACGCTGGCTACCTGGGCCCCATCCTCTCTAGCAGCGATGGAGGCGGCTCCAGGTGCTGGGCCTCGCTCTGTGCTTGTCGTGTCCCCAACACCTTGTACCGTCCTGTGAGGCCGGGAGCATCTTTCCTTTTGCTGAACAGAGATGGCAACCACTCGGAGGCTTGGGGGAGTTAAATAAGGTGCTCAAAAGCGCCCGGCGACTAGGCGGGATTTGAATTTGAACTCAGACCCACGGCACTTTGTTGCAACAGGAGGAAACGCAGCACTTGTCTGTCCCCGGAGCCCAGGCGAGCGCTAGAGCCGTGGCGGCAACGTCCTGTGGCTTCTTTCTCGAAAATCTTTTATTTTTGGCCTGAGACAGCTAATGTTCGGCCAACGTATCCAAGGAAACCAGGATGCTAGGAGCAAGCTGTACCCACTCTCCATGCTAAAACCATCAGACGGCTAATTCGGGCTTCTCTAGTTATTTATTTATTTTTAGACCCCCGTGGATCATTTTACACCCTCTCCCCACAAATGCGACCGTGTGACACACGTGTCCAAGCACACGACGATCGGCCTGTTCTTTCCTGGGGGCGGTTAGCTCTCTGCTTCTCATTTGCGAGCTTCCCAAAGGAGGCATATCTGGCCTCCGTCTCCACCCCACCCCCGACCTCTTCTTGGCCCACAGGGCGAATCCAGGTCTTCGACTCCCGGGGTCTGGCTCTCGATCAGGATTGCTCAGTGTTGTCACTATTGACGTTTGGTGCCAGGTCACTGTGCTGGGGGCTGTCCTGATGTGTAGCAGGTGTCTGCCTACTTGTTGGGACACTGCAGAGCGCCCCCAGACATCGCCACGTTATCTGCTCGGGGTAGGATTGCCTAATAAAGTACCGGACCCCAGTTATGTTTGGATTTCAGGCAAGCGGTGAATTATTTTTAGTGTGAGTACGTCTATTCGATGTTTAGGACATACTTCTATTAAAAAGTTATTTGTTCACATTTAACTGGGTGTGCTGTATTTTTATCTGGTAACTCTGCCAACACTCAGTTGGGGGCAAAATCAACCCAGGTTGGGAACCACTGATCTAGAGCCTGGGTTTGTAACCCCCGCACCTGCTTCCTCACCTGGACGATGTGTAGACTAGCAGTGCGGACCTTGTCAGGGTGTCTGGGCGCTAAGGGAGCAGAGCCAGGCAGGGGGGTCGCACGGGAGGGGCGGGGTACCCAGCCAATGTCAGCTGTTATTCTTCTAGACATTGTAGGGGTCTCAGTGATGCCAGCTTCCCTACTTTCTTCTTTTGTCTGCCCGGTCTCCCCTGGGTGACTCTTTAACGAAGGAAACACACAAGGGCAAACACACCCCCAAGGATGGGCAGGGGTGGCCAAGCCTACATGCATCTTTAGAAGAGACCACAGTCTCCTGAGCGGCCAGCACACATTGCACAATACAGGTTCTTCCTGGGTCTGGCTCTGTGCTAAGTACTGGGGGCCAACAGAGCCCAAACACAGACACACGCCCTGCCTTCCAGGAGCTGGGGTGGTGTGGGGCACTGCAGGAGGACCATGACAAAGGCTCCACCTCCTCGCTTCCTTGGTCTGTGAGTCTGGGGTCCCTCTGATGCCTAACCCCCACATCCCACCCGTTTTAAAAGAGAGCTTTATTGAGGGGTTGACATACATGAAATGACACGCACATATTTAAAACATACAGTTTGATCAGTTTTGACCTTTGTACACACTCATGAAACCATCATCACAAACATGATACTAGACGCTCCATCCCCCCTAGAAGTTTCCCTGTGCCCCTGGTACCCTCTGTCCTGCCCCCACCCCCAAGGCAGCCACTGATCTGCTTCTGTCACTATAGATTACTTTGCATTTTCTAGAGTTCTGTATAAATGGAATCATACAGTATGTGCTTTTTTTGGTCTTGCTTTTTTCACTCAACATAATTATTTTGAGATTTGTGCATGTTGTTTTGTGTAGCAATAGTTCACTGCGTTTTTATTTCTGGGTAGCTTTCCTCCACGTGAATATGCCCCAGCTCATTTATCCGTTCACCTGTTAATAAATCTTTTTTTTTTACAAAGCGATTATTTATTGAGGTATAACATACATACGGAAAAGTGCACAAATCATACATGGCCTGACGAATGAGTTTTCACCAAGTGAACACACTAGCACCCAGAGTGAGAAACAGGACGTGACCAGCACCCCGGAAACCCCTGTGCCCCTTCAGGTCACCCCCTCCCATTCAGGGAAGCCCCCAGCCTGTTTTCTAACTCAGAGATCAAGCTGGTGGTTCTGGAACTTGATGTGAATGGATCGTACAACACGTCCTGTTTGTGTGTCTAGCTTCTTCACTCAACACTGCGATTGTAACATTCACTTCTGTCCTTGTGTATGTTGTACTTTGTTCCTTTTACTGCTGAGTGCTATTCCATTGTGTGGACACACCGCAGTGTTTACCCAGTCTCCTGTCCAGGGACATTTGGGCTGTTTCCGGTATTTGGCCATTATGAACCATGCTCCTGTGAACACTGTGCGTGTATGAAATCCTTTCCTCTCTTCCTGATCATGTCCAGTCCTTCTTTCCTTCCTTCCTTGCTTCCTTCCTGTCTCCTACTAGGCCATAACCCCTTCAAGGGATAAGACTGTATCTTACCTTTGTAACTTGGTGCCAAGAACTACAGAGTCTCCAGCCCTCAACCAAGCTGTTGGGAAGGGGTAGCTTCTTTCCATGAGAGGGGAGAGCGTTCAGTGTGAAGAACTCCAGCTCTCCACTGTCCTTTGTTGGGAATCCCGGAGGAGTGTCCTGGGCATGTGCTGGCCCAGGAGAGCCAAAATGCAGGGACACTTCAATTTAGGGGCAGTGAGATGGTGCTGGAAATCTGGAGTTACAAAAGAGGAACTTGGGATTTGGTTCTTGTCTATACCAAGCTGGCCTCGTAGAGTTGTTTTTATGGTGCACCCTGGGTTTGCTGTTCGCGCCTTTCGGGCAGAGGCTAAGGGTATGCTCAGCTGTCTGCTTTACATCTTCTCCTTGAGGTCTAGTAGTAGGGTTGCCAGACAAAATAAAGGATGCCTAGTTAAATTTGAGTTTCAGGTAAACAATGGAGAATTTCTTAGTATAAATATGTCCCCGATTTTGCGTAAGACATACTTATCCTAAAGCATTCTTCATTGTTTAACTGAGACCGACATTTGACTGGGAATCTTGCATTTTCACCTGCTATATCTAGCAATCCTATCTAGCAGAGCTGAGTTGGATGAATGGATTAATGAATTTCTTTTAGTTATCTATTGTTGTCCACTAAATTACCATAAACTTAGCAGCTTAAAACAACACACATTCAGGGGCACCTGGGTGGCTCAGTAGGTTAAGCATCTGACTCTTGGTTTCGGCTCAGGTCGTGATCTCACAGTCATGGGATAAAGCCCTGCATTGCTCAGTGGGAAGTCTGCTTAAGACTCTCTCTCTCTCTCTCAGGGCGCCTGGGTGGCTCAGTCGGTTAAGCGTCTGCCTTCAGCTCAGCTCATGATCTCGGGGTCCTGGGATCAAGCCCCACACTGGGCTCCTGGCTCAGCGGAAAGCCTGCTTCTCCCTCTCCCACTCCCCCTGCTTGTGCTCTCTCTCTCTCTCCCTCTCTCAATCTCTCTCTGTCAAATAAATAAATAAAATCTTAAAAAAAAGACTCTCTCTCTGTCTCTCCCCACCCCTCAACCTGTGTGTGTGTGGGCACTCTCTTTCTCAAATAAATAAATCTTAAACACACACACACACACACACATTCAGTAGCTCACAGTATCTCTGGGTCAGGAGTCCAGGCATGGCTCAGCTGGCCAAAATCAAAGCATGGGCTGGGGCTGTGGTCTTATCTGAAATCAAGGTATGGGGCTGGAGAAGACTGAGCTCCCAAGTTCTCTCAGGCTGTTGGTGGAATAGATTCCCTCGGAGCTGTGGGACTCCTGGCTGTTCACTTCTTCAAAGACAGTGGGAAGAGCAAGAGTCTAGAGCAAGTCTGCAGACAGGACAGGGTCTGACTACAGAATACAAGCAGGGGCATGGCAGCCATCAGTGTGGCCACATCCACAAGGAATCCCAGGAGTGACATCCCATCCCCTTGACAGTCTCTAGAGGAATGGCTGGCTCAGTAATGATGCCTCCATCCTAGAGAATAAGCACAGCAGCAGTGAAGAAGGGTGTGACTCCTCTCTGAGGATGGAGAGAGGTGCCTGTGATTTATCTTTAAGTACAGAAAGCAAGTTGTACATTTTTCAAAACGAAAATAGCTAAATCGGTTTTTACATCTCTACTCGCCCCCAATTATAAAAGCAATACATGCTCATGGGAAAAAAATAGAGAAAACAGAAAATTATAAGGAGAAAGAAAGTGGAAAGAATCCAGAATCTTACTGCCCAGAAACACTACTTTTAACATTTTGATGCCTTTTCTTCTAGCCTCATTTCTATGCATATTTGCACACATGGGGATATATATACACACACACACACACATCTATATGTATATATAAAATACACACACACATATTTCAATATATTGAAGCAAAAATAGACTCACACTAGGAACGCTGTTTAGTGGTTTGCCTTTCTCCACGTAGCTGTCACGCCTTCCATGCTAATGAATATAGATCTATCCTCATCACTCCTGGCGACAGAGCATCCTTATTTGAGCAGTCCCCTGCAGATGGACATTGAGGTTGTTCCTGGGTTTCCTCCCCGGTACGTGATGCTGCAGAGAGCACCCCTGCACGTTGCCCGTTGTGCAATCATCTGATTCTTTCCTTGAGATAAGTTGCCACCCGAGGGATCGCTGCCTCAGAGGGTGTCCCCAAGAGGCACGGCCTCACGAGGCTGTGATGGCGGGCCCTGGATTCAAGGGCATGAGGGCGAATCTGGTCTCTTCACCTCACCAGCTGTTTTATCTGGGACATGTTCCTTCACCTCTCCGTGCCTCAGTCTGCTCATCTCTAAAATGGGAATAATAGCCCACGTGCCTCCTGGGGCTTCTAGGAGGAGTCATGAGTTGGGAAGTGCCTAGAGTTGGTGCTGGTTGTCCCTCGGGGGGAAGCCGGAGACCCAGCTTGGATTTGCTGTCGGGAAGGTGCTTCGGGGACCTTGGTATTCGCTGGGAGTGGAGGATTGTGATGACATAGCAAATGGCTGACACATGTGTCTGTCTACTCTGCACAGCGCATTGTTTTAACCTCACAGACTCAGCTAACGCTTGGACGAGCCCAGGAGCTGGGCACTGTCACCCCGGTCACAGCAGAGGAGGGTGAAATATGCGGGCAGAGGAAAGAACCGCTGTGGGAGAAGGAGCTGGGTTTGAATCCTGACTCCGCCTCTTCACAGACTGAATGAGGCCATTGTGGGCAGTGGGGGGTGAAGAGGGGAGGAGACAGTAAAGGAGCAAACACACAAATAATTATCAAACAATCGCAGATCCTGATACTACTGGGGAGGACAGAAGAGGATCTGAGAAGGGGTAGGAGGGGGCCTCAGGTTTGCAGGTCTGGAAGGACCTTCCCAAGGATGAGACCTCTGAGCTGAGACCAGAGAGACGAGATGAGCAGTCTTCTTGGGAAAGGAGCTGAGTGCAAGGAGCATCTGGCCCATGCAGGGCCTGAGCTGGGCAGGACCTCAGAGAGTTTGAGGAGCCTGAAAGAGCCTGTTCTGGAGCCCAAGAAGGAGGAAGCTTTGCTCTAAGTACGACGCATTGTTGCAGAGGACAAAGAGGTAAGTAGCTTGTCCAAGTTCCCGGGGGCTGGGATGCCAACCCAGATAGTCCTATGCCTAAGTCTATGCCCTGACTGAGGGATGTGGGCTGCATTCACTCAGCCTTCCGAGTACTCAAGAGAAGCTGAAATCCTGATTTTTATGGGAAAGGTCCTGATGTTGACATTTTGGCAACCAGTTAAAAAATAAATTAAAATAAGTGATATGGAGATATGAATACACGTGTGGGTCATGACTTAGTGTATTCTGCCATCCCCTTGCTGAACCTCTGTCCCCGAATCTGGCAGTGTAGACCACACCGATGGTGGAGGATTGTTAGAATTGGGTCATAGTGGACCCAGGGGGGGCTGTGTCCGTCAGTCCAGAGTTGAGCTCCCGCTCGTGAAATATGGCTCCTATCTCCTCGCTCCCCTACACCTTGCTCAGTGATCTTGAGGAGGTTACGTTTCTAGAATCCTCTCTGCCTTTGCTCAGAAAACAACCAGTTACTCCCTAGATGTGCCTTTTAACCTTCGCTTTGCACAGGGTATGCTTTGTTTGTTAAAAATACAACGTGGAAACGTTCAAGGGGCACCTCCGCCATCACTGGACAATCTCAGTGGGAGGAATGCATCCCCTTGGCCTAGATGCCCAGAGATCTGGATGTGAGACCTGGAAGCATTGTCTAAAAAGTCAAACTTAGGAAACCGCCTAAATGCCCTGTAATAGGGAACTGAGTGAGAAGCCATACAGCTACACAGAGGTGCCAGGGAGCTATTCACGAGGGTGGGGCTAGATTAACAGCCTGGCCAACTGGGCGCACTGCTTTGTTTTGTAAATAAAGTTTTATCGGAACACAGCCATTTGTTTTACCTGTTGTCGATGGCTGCTTTTAAGCTACAATGGCAGAGCTGAGTAGGTTCAACAGAGACCAGATGGCCTGCAAAGCCGAAAATATTTATTTGACCCTTTCCAGAAAAATTTTGCTCCATCAATAAACGCTGAGCTAGAAGGCTCTCTATGACTTAACGGCATCATGAAGAAACACCGAAAAGTGGGGAGGAGATGCACAATAGTATAAATAAGATGGTTTCAGTTTTGTAAAGAACAATGAAAAACAAAATTGGAGAAACATGCCCACAGATGCATTTTATAGGTGCACAAACTCTGCAAGGTTATATCCCAATCTGCTAATACTGTTACCGCTGGAATTTAAGAGGTCATATACTTTATTGAGCATTAACTAGGTGCTAAACACTATGCTGAATACGCAGATTCTCTCACTTAATTTTACAACTTAATTTTACAACTTAAGGTAGCTGCTAGTCTGATGCCCTCTTTACAAGTGGGAAAATGAAGGCACAGAGAGGTGAAGTCACTTGCTCAAAGGTCACACAGCTTTCAAGTTGCAAAGCTGGGATTCGAGCGTGGGGAAAAGGGCAATACTTTTTACTTTACAAATGTCTCTATTGTTGCGCATGCATGAACAAAGATAGAAACTTGCCTTGATTTGCACCATTGGATCAGGTATCCTATTAACCTCAGACCCCTCTCCTACCTCTCAGCATGTTCTTCCAAGTGGGGCTCTCAGGTGATTTTTCAGGAAGGTCTTGAGCAGGATCCCAGACCTGCTCTAGTGATGGGTGAATGGGTGGGAAGCAGGGGAATGAGGAGCAGATTCTGAGGCCCCAGGTAGGAAGATCATTGCCTTTTAATTGGGGGCCTGCCAAGCTGAGGACACTTGTTTGTGCGGGAAGCTTGGAGCTCACCTGTTCTTCCCAGAAGGCACTGCATTTCATGAGTGTTATCAAATGGTGACATTTTGGAGTGCAAGTCGCGGGGTTGTTGTTAATACTGATTTAATGGTGCTAAAATGATTAAGCATGGCAGGCTTTTAAACAATGAGGTTCATAAAAGGTGTTAATAACCTCTTAAGTGCCTCAATAATATTCCCGCCTATCATAAACGCCCCAATTAGGCCTCTCCACTTCTCTTTACCCAAGGAATGAGTGAGGAGGTGGCTGGAAGGCCGGAAGGCTGGAAGGAGCCTTCTGGAACGGAGAGGAAAGCCGCCCAGTTTGGGAAAATGAAACAGCAAGCCTGGGGAAATGTGCATGCACATTCGAGAGGAGAGCCCACTTCAGGCTTTTCAGAAAGAGGAAGAGGAACCATAAGGTCATGGTAGAGGGGGCGTTGGTGTGGCCCCCGAGTCCCAGCTGCATCCGGCAGGCTGCTCTCAGCCGCAAAACCCACACGGCAGAGGGGGGGGGTGCCTCCGGGCCCAGCGTGTAGGCTGCTACCCTCTTCCCAGATCAGTGTAGGCACTTTGGTGCCTCTCTGTGTGCACCGCGGTGCAAGATGCAGATGCCTGGCCCCTTGCTCGGAAGTAGAGAATTCCGAGATGGTGGGAGCGTAGCCCTGAACCGGGTGCCAGGCCTCTCTGAGCGCGGGGCCCTGGATGGCTGTGTGGGTCGCACTCCCATGAAGCCGCCCCCGCTGTGTCCTTCGTCTCCTTATCTATACAGTGGACTCAGACACGTATGTGATTTAAAAATTTCTAGTAATCACATGGGAAAACGTATAAGCAGGTGTCATTAATTTTAAATAATGTATTTAATTATGTTTAACGGAATATATCTAAAATATCATTCTGACATGTAATCAAATAAAAAAATTATCATGGAGATATTTCACATTTTGTTTTTCATGTAACTTCGTGTAAAACAGCAAGTGTTTTACACTTATGCACATCGCATTTAGGACCAGCCCCGACTCAAGTGCTCGATAGTCACACGCGGCTTGTAGCCGTCACATTCGGCAACGCTGATCAAATAAACCACTGTGTTTGTGATTTGCAGGCCCTCGTTAACTTCAGAGTCGTGTTCATTTCTTTCTGTGTCTCAGTTTTCTCAGTTACCAAGTGGTCATCCTATAACCCAAGCCTGGCAGGGCCTTTCTCAGATCCCTAATGTGCAACACACCGTGCGTGGCCCCGTGGCCAGGAGTCCGTCCACCACTGCCATTGGATTAGAGTTGTTGCCTGGCCGCATGCCAGCTGGGTGACCTCGGGCAGGTCTCTGGCCACCTCTCGCTCAGTGAGCAGAGGGTGTCTACCAACTGCACCGCTTCATGGGGGAAGGATACGGCACAGTATGTAGTCGGTGCTCAGTAAAGGTCAGCTACTGTGGTTTGTATGTGTGTGTTTTCTTCTCTCTACACCCTTTCCCTTCCCACTTCTGTGAATGCCTCAGATTCCCCATCTGCAAGTGGAGGTAATGAAAGTGTTCTAACTTGGCAGTGTTAGGACTCTTGGGAAGCTTCATTATCCCTTTTGTATTTTCAGCTTCTAGAACTATCCCCAGTATGCAGGAGGTGCTTCATAGGTGTTAGCTAAATAAGTTAATGAGGGTGCCTGGGTGGCTCAGTTGGTTGAGCAACTGCCTTCGGCTCAGGTCATGATCCTGGAGTCCCTGGATCGAGTCCCGCGTTGGGCTCCCTGCTCGGCGGGGAGCCTGCTTCTCCCTCTGACCCTCCTCCCTCTCATGCTCTCTCTCTGTCCTTCTCTCTCTCAATAAATAAATAAAAATCCTTAAAAAATTATTAAATAAGTTAATGAATGAGTGCCTGCATGCATGAATGCCCTGAGAAGGGAGACATATTGCTGTTGTTTGTGGTTCGAAGTTACAGTAGGAGCTCTGCTTGGGTGAGGCTTGACTTGGGAGAGGGACAGGCTTGGGACTCCGGGTGGGGTCTTTGAAGCCCCTCACGCCTTTGTCTGATGGGCTCATGGTCTCTGCTCTGTGAAGTCCCTTCCGGCCAATTACCAAAGCCCAGAGCCTCTCAGGGTCTCCCCCAGCTGCTCCGAGGGGGTGGACCCTTCCTAGTGCTGGGCTCTGAGTAGACCAGCAGGCCCACCCACTCCTGGCTCTCACAGGCCCTGAGCATGAGCTGCTGTGGGTGGGGCCTGCAGCCTGGCCTGGGAGTGACCCCAGCACAGAGCCCTGCAAGAACCCCCTTGCCCTGATCCAGGCCTGTTTACTCCTGATGCATTTAGATTTCCGGATGGCAATCATTTTAGCAATATTGCACTTTCATTTTTTTTATTTTTTATTTTTTTAAACTTTACACAATTTTTTTTTTTTAAGATTTTATTTATTTGACAGAGAGAGACACAGCGAGAGAGGAAACACAAGCAGGGGAGTGGGAGAGGGAGAAGCAGGCTTCCCACGGAGCAGGGAGCCCGATGCGGGGCTCGATCCCAGGACTCTGGGATCATGACCTGAGCCGGAGGCAGACGCTCAACGACTGAGCCACCCAGGCGCCCCTATATTGCACTTTCATAATCATTGAAGGCAAAAGATAAAAGGCATTGCTTCCTTGCTGCCCTCCCTCTCAAGGACTATGAGGATGACAGCAGACCACCGACCTCACCAGGGGCCCGCCGTACAGCCAGAGGGAGTAGGTCCTGGAAGAGGATAGGGGTTCTCCCCTCCCCCGGCTTCCCGAGAAAGGAAAATAAACTTGTAAATGTGAGAAACGCATGGCCTACCGGCGCGACTTGCTCGTTTGTACTTCATCCTCATGGCTCTTGCCATATCTGGGTGCCACTTATACAATTACCTGAGCTTTTTTTTTTTTTTAAATAACTTACTTAAAAATTTTATAGCATTAAAAAACCCTTTTTTGGGGGAGAATTTTAACAAAAGCAACCTGAATACTATAATGCAAAGTATCTATATGATGTAACATGTAGTGTAAAATATATCGTAATACTTATTATACATAATTATTTAAATATATGAAAATATGTAATGTTTAATTTAATGTATAATTATATATAATATATAAAATTATATCTTCTATATAAGATTTATTAAAATTATTTATAATATAATGCAGTATGATATAATACCCATCAGCTAGCTTCAAAAAATTTCAGCGCATGGCCAATCTCATTTCTTCTGTATCTCTACTCACTGCCCCCTCTCCAGATTTATTTTGAAGCAAATCCTAGACATCATGTCATTTCATCCATAAATATTTCAGTATTTGTCTCTAAAGGGTTCGGCTTACTTTTAAAACTGAGTTTATCTTAAAAGTGAACTCTATATCACTACATTAAAAGGAAAATCTGGGTCACTTTCTATAAAGAAGGAAAAATAAACACAAAGAGAACAAAACGGTGTTATTGACTTCTAGGCGGGCGTTTGCCTGCTCTCTTGGCTCCAAAGGGGGACTAGCGAGTGCTGTGGGGGTGGGGGTGGGGGGTTAAGGACAAGCTAGCACCCAGTGGAGACTTTCTCCATGACAGATCTCATTGGAAAGGTTGAAAGAGAGTGCAAAGGGAAAACCCTTCTCTCTGCAGCTTGTTAGTTGTTGCTGGGTCCAAGGACCCCTCATCACCTCACACCTGCCCAAACCCCTGTCCCGGGTGACACAGACTACACCGAGATGGCACTGTCTCTGCAACGGACGAGCAGAGATGGGGCTGCTTCAGGGAGATGCTACTGTGGAGGGGGGCCTGGGCCATGCAGGAGCCCCACTTGCGTCCCGACCCTGCTGGGCACCTCCCTGAGCATGTAACCTTGGATGTGGGAGAAACTCCTGGGCCTCAGTTTCCTCATCAGTGGAATGGAGGCAAGAACACATGGCTGACATGAGGCTCGAGGGAGATATTTTAGGTAAAGTATCTAGAGCACTGATGGCCTGAGTGAAATCTCTTATTTTCTTGTTGTCGTTGTTGCTGATTTTGTTGTTATTAGCTAAATATGCCACCCCGATCAATTCCTAAGTGTCCCCCTGAGCGGTGGGCCTTGGACTTCCTCTCCTCTCTCACCTTCCTGGTGGGGGTAGAGGTTCACTGATGGCAGGACCTTGCCCCTCGTCTCCCAGGCATTTGGGTCCCCAATTCCTGAAACTTTGTGCCACATCTGGGGCTCCCCTGCACCCCAGAACCCAGCCTGCAGCCCCATGAGTCACTTCTGGGGAGAAGCTGGGGAGAACCAACCAGCCCAGAAAAAAATCCAGACTCCTATGGGCGTCCCCAGCTGCCGGCTCCTGACATGAGCAGCGCCACCCCCACCCCCATCCCTGCCAGACAGTTGGGCAGACTGCCAGGTCTGTGATTCACACCCGGGAGGGCAGCAGACAGCCCCCGCCGGGCTGGGCCGCGAGCGTGCGCTGCTTTCTCTCCCCTCTCCTCGCTGGGTTGTTTTGCTCTGGGCTGCAAATTCATTTTTAGATCCCGGCCTCGCCCTCCCCCATCTCCCGCTTCTATTCTTAGAAAGCAAACTGGGATGTGCTCGGGCTTCGCAGTGAAGTCAGACAGAAGTTTGCCCACGTGCTCCGGCCGCCTGAGACATGGAATTAATTAAAAGGAGGCTCTGAGCGGCAGGTTCATTGGCCGGAAACACAGCTGGCTGGGCCTGACTCCGAGCGGATGGATGGCTGCTCTGGTCACCTGGGTCCCCCGCGCCCGGCAGGGTGATGCCCCCAGGATGGGCCGGCCCTGTGTGTTGGTTAAATAAACGAACTCTTCCAGCATGTTGGGCTCCCGAGAGATTTGAATTAGATAAATAAATTCTAAAGGCTTTGAGAGGTGGATCGCCTTCAGGAACCCAAGCAGCTGAAATGCGCTTTGTCGGCAAAAAGAAACTGACCTTCTTCAATGCCAGCCCTGCAGAGAGGGAGGGAAGCTGGGGAGAGAGCGAGAAATGTAGCGGGGGAAGGACTTGGGGCTGGCTTGGGGAGGTGTGGGTGAGCCCCTGGCAGGACTCGCAGCCCAGTGAGAGGGTAAGGGTCTGCATGGGTTCACAATCCTGGCTGTGCCCCTTTCCAGTGTCTGTGTGACCTTGGGCAAGTCGCTCAACCTCTCTGTGCCTCCATTTCCTTATCTGGAAAATTAGAACGTTGATCATAGCAGTACTCCTCTCTTAAGTTAAGACAAAATGCTCCAGTAGCACTTGGCACAAAATAATGATTATTAATTCATCTGAATTTATTATTATAAAGGAGGCAGAAAAGTGAAGCAAGGGCTCCAATGCAGACAAATGGCTCCTTCATTCTTCTTCACTCAACACTGAGTGTCAGGCGTGTTGACTGGGGAAGGAGAGGAGGTCCTCCCAGGTGGGCAGAGAAGCAGGTGAGACAAAGCGGAGAGGTCCCCTCTAGGGCACTCTTCCACGACTCAAGGAGAGACATCCTCTGAGAGCTCAGATGCCTCCTTCTCCAGGAAGCCTTCCCTGACTACCAGCAACTTCGCCTGCCCTCTTCTAGCTTCCTGCTGCCCTGGGCTCCCTGAGCACTAATCACACTGTATGATGATGCCTCTTGTCTTATATGTTTTCTTACTCAAAACATTTTCTTAAGCATTTTTGCAAAGATTCTCATTATAAAAAATTTTTTAAAAATCCAGAAGCATGGGGGTAAAATGACGAGGTCTCACCCCACCTAATCTTATGCCCCTCCCTACAGTTTGTGTCCTTCTCAACCTGCAGGAGGGAGATGGTGAGTGTGTGTGTATATCATATTGTTTTGTCTATAGATGTGATTGTAATGTGTACATATATGCACATTTAGCAAAGCAAGTAAGCTTCGAGACAATGTCTTGGCATCTCTCCACAGCAGTGCTAATCTAATTATTCTCTTATTTTTAGTTTTTATAAATCTTTTCCTGGAACCTATGATCCACGCACACAGTAAAGAAAAGTTGTGCACAAGGATCGAAAGTGCAAATGAAGAGTCTGTCCTTGGGCAGTGCCCCCAGCCCCACTTCCCCGCCCCTCTCCTTGAGCGACTTCTCAGAGCTCATCTGCACATGCAAACGTGGGTCTGATCTCTAGGCCTCTTTCCTTTGCACATATACTATACACAGCGCTCTGCCCTCACTTGCCCCCCCCGGAACGTGCACCTCGGAAGACCGGCCATCACCGCACAGCTGTCTCCTTCCTTCGGCCGGCTATATGCTCTTCCGTGGTACAGACGGGCTGCGAGCTTTTCAGGCCCTAGGGATGGGAGTGGAGATTTCAGCACACATCCCTAAATTCTCCGCCATGGCTCCCACCAAGAGGCGAGACGTCTGTTCCCTCCCTCGAATGTCCGTGGGCTTAGGACTGTTTCCGCCTACGGCGTTTGGCCTGAGTGATGCTACCTGACCTGGTAGGGACTCAGGCTCCGTGGCTTTCGTTGGGCAAAAGGCTGGGAGCGTAATCAAGGGCTCTCCCAGGTCCCCTGTCCACACTACGCTCCCTGTGGCCCCACGAGTCCAGAGAAGCGCTTGGACCCTTGATATTCCAGGGCGGGCGCGGCTGGTTACACTGCCATGTGCTGGTTTGCCCTGATTCTTCCAGGGCACCCCACTGGGGTGAGAGGTCCCCTTTGTTTGTGCACCCCTGGGCCAGAGTGTAGGGCTCTGCCAACACTGGATCACACCATGGTCGGTTGTGGTTTGGTCTGGGACTGTTGAAAACAAGATGGGACATCCCCCTCCTCCCCACCCCAGGAGGATGACTTGGAGCCAGGGGCCCAAGTGGGCTCCACAGAGCTTGTGGGGTGCCTGGGAGGGAACCGCAGCCCGCGCTGTGGTCTCCCCGAGCCGCACCGATGTCAGGTGGGAGGCCTGGGCTGCTGTGTGCGGGTTTGGGTGGGGCTCTGCTCCCCAAGAGGCGGGTGAGGGGAGAGGAGGAGGAGGTGTTCTCTGGTGGGGATGGCTGGGTGCCTGCCAGCAGGTGGGCTCAGGGATGAAGAGGGGGCCCCAGGAGACAGATGGCTGGAGTGCCGAATCTTTTTTTTAAGTACTTTTTAATTGAGGTCTAACAAACCTAGAGTAGACTTAATTAATTTTATTTGCACAGTTTGATGAATTTTTACGTGTGTGTGTCCACCATGTAAGCATCTCCCAGACCCCAGAAGACCTCACGCCCATTCCCAGGCAGCGACCCCTCCCCAGATAACCATGGTTCCTACTGAATCACCGTTGGTTAGTTTTGCCTGTTCTCGAACTTTGTATACACGGAACCTCACGCTGCCCGGGTCCTCTTTCGGGTCTGGCTTCTTTTGCTCCACATGTTTTTGAGATTTATCCACGGGCTTGCATGCAGCATGGCCTTCCCCCCACCCCCTGCCTCTCTCTTTTCATTCTTCCGTTGCACTGCTTCTCAGCGGGGGGTGATCCCTACCCAGGGGACATTGGGCAATAACCGGAGACATTTTCGGTTGTCACAACTGGATCGGTGGTGCTGGCATCTAGTGGGTAGAGGCCAGGGACGCTGCTCACACCCTCCAGTGCCCAGCATGGCCCCCAGCAGAGAATGACCCAGCCCAGTGCCTGCAGCGCCGAGGCCGAGAAGCTCTGCTCTGCAACATTTCACCGTATGAATAGACTAGGATGTGTTCTTCCCACCTGCTGTCGAGGGGCATGGGGGCTGTGTCCATCTGTTCCCCGTGGGGCTGCCACGAGTACCCTCGTACGCACCTCTGGATGCATCTGTGTGCTGTTCTCTCAAGCACATTCCTGGGATTGGACTGTTGGCCGGACAGCACTGAGCTTCAGCAGATCCTGCTGCCCCGTCCTCCCAGGTGGCCGGACCGTTTACGCGCAGCGCTCGTATGTGAGGTCTGGCTACTCCACGCTCTTGCCAACACTTGCTATTGTCTATCTTTTCAATCTTGGCCACGTGCAGTGGGTAATGCCACATGTGTCTTTCAGATGAGAAAGCTTCTTGTCCCAGACCCCTGAGTCCTGACAGGGGGCTGTGGACGTGTGTCATCTTTTGACTGCCTGGAATCTGAACGCTTCCCTTACATTGGAGAGGCCCCCACATTAGAAATCTTGGTAGGGGGCAGATTCCACCTCCCACATTCATGCTCTACAGACAAGATCCTTACTTCTCTAGCCTCCCTGGTGGCTAAATTGTGGTTATTGACTTCTCGTAGGGTTGCACTGGAGTGGAGCCCAATATCGGCTCCATCTTACAGATGACAAGACTGAGGCTCGGTGGGGTCAGTCTGTCTACTCAGGGTCACATACTGGCAGATGGTGGAAGCAGCCAGTGGACCCAGGACTCTCTGGCTCCAAAGCTTGAGCTCAGAGACATTAGGTCCGGAGGCCTCTCAGTACCACTCGTCAGTCTCCCCTTTGGGGCTATTAGAGGCTGACCTAGATCTGTGTCCAACTCCAACACAGCACAGCTTATTAGGCGATAAGGGTGCTTCTGGCCTTATGTCATCTTCATAGCCATGAACTTTGGTCATGACTGAGGTCATGGTCACTGAGATGACTTTGGTCTCTCACCCTCCATCGTATTGGAAAAGGTCAAGGGTCATACTGGGAAATGTTGAGGGTCACCTAGGGCCCCATAGACTGTAAGTCTTTGACATCGGGCCCTAAGTCTGTCTTCCTCAGTGAACTGGCACAGAGTGGTTGCTCAATAAACTTTTGCTTAAATGAAGGAAAGAAATCTGTTGGCAACCTGCATAGAAATAGAAACCCTGAACGAGACTTAAGTGAAAACAGAGACTTGGTATCTGACATAATGGGAAGCCTGGAAGGAGGGCTTCAGGCATGTCGTGATCAAGGCTCTGCTTCCATTAAGCTGCAAGGCTCTTGGCTTTGCCCTCCTCTAAGTGTTGGCTTTGTTCACAGGCTCCCATACACAGGATGCTGCTGGTGAACCAACTCCTGGCAAGGGAGATGGGGTGACCTTGACTGGCTTAGCTAGACCAAGCCTGGGAACAGTAGATATCTGAACAAAATTCAGATGTTGTTGGGAAAGAAGAAAGGGGCAGTGGTAACTTGTATGCAGCCGATAGCCCCTGCTGTATTACTCTTTACGTCTCTTGTTAACATGTAAGAATAAAACCAACATTCATGCATTCAATCGAGGGCCTGTATTAGTTATCTAGGGCTATATAGCAAATTTCCCTCAAGCTTTGTGGCTCGAAACCGCAGACATTTCCGTGGGGCTCTTCCTGGAGAGTTTGCCAAAAGACCAGCCTTCCGCTAGGTACCTCTCGTGGGAAAGCTCTGAAGACATTCTATAAGGAAGCGCCATCCTGTGCTTGGTGGTTTGCAGGCTGACCCCCCCACCCTGCCCTGAGGGGGCATCGGCATCATCCCTGAAGGGACTGGGACACTGGCCAGATGGCCCACCCAGAGTCACTGGGCTGTGTGAGGCCAAACCCATGTCCTCTCCCCAACATCGCTTCCTCCACGGGGAAGGTTTCTGTTTAGGGGGAAATGCCCTAGAAGATTAGGATTTTGTTCATTCAAAGTAGCCTTGTTGTATCTGGACTCCTGGGGGCCCCTGGGTGGGGGGACAGGTGACACATGACCCCCCCTTTTGCTGAAACAGTGTGGGTGACAACCCCTATCTCTGCGGGACTAACACTGCTCGGTGGGGCAGCTCGTCTGTCCTGTGTCATCTCATCCAGTCCCCACACCAGGGTTTTCTGAGGAAGGGCTTTCGAGAACCCTGCACAGAGAGGAAGTATCTGAGTCTCGGAGATGTCCAGCAGATTGCCCACAGCCCTGCCGCTGCCGAGTGGCCCAGCCAGGGCGTCTGCCCAGGTCGCCTCGGATCCGGGCCCCGGTTGAGCTCCCAACGGCTGCCCCATAAGCAGGTTAGCGGCCACGGAGACCCCAGCACGCAGTCCCTCATCCTGAGACCGCGTGTGTCACCCGTCAGCGGAGCATCAGTCGGACGCAGATGCAGGCCGGCGGGAGAGCCGCTGCTCTGAGCTTGCGGACGCGCGCTCCATCAGCTCTCAGGAATGAGAAAAAGGTTGCCTTCCTAAACCACATCTATATTAATAATGTGACTGACAGGCCAGAGGGGGAAATTATACATCTTTCCTTCTGGGGTTTCATTCATCGCCTGTGATCTATTTCGTCTTGGCAGAAGGCAGGGGTTCCAAGCTCACGCGGAGAGACAGGCGTGCTGGACCAGACTTCTGGAGCTCTCGTGCTCTCTGAATGGGGCAGGAGGGAGCATGGCCAGACACTAAGGGGCCATGACGCGTGCATGGGAGGCCAGGCTGCCCTTATGCCTTCATCCTCCTTCCGTAGATTCCGATGACCACCCCCTCCAGGCCCCAGCCTTGCCCTCTTTCCTGAGTGCTGGACAAACCCTGTCCGCTGGAACCTTCTGTTAATGAAAATGCTCTTTCCCCTCTAACAGTGTAGCTACCAGCCAGGCGAGGCTACTGAGTACTTACAACAGTGCAGCTGAGAACTGAATTTTCAGTTTTATATATACTGTTACGTAATCTACGTGTAACCATACACAGCTGCGCGTGGTGAGCGGCTACTGTGTTGGAGAGCCATGTTCTAGACCTTTATTTTCGACTTTCTTGCCTTTGGCCCAAAGACAAGGATACACATGATGGGATTTATTAAGAAAGCTCTCCGGGGAGGGAGGAGGCGGGGAGTGAAGGTGTGCTCACAGGGGAGGTCCAGCCCCGCCGGATTCAAGTATAAACCGTGCTTCTGAACTTGTCCTGTTGGAGTGTGTCCCGGGGCCTAGATAGACAGTGACCCCCGCACCCGAGAGCTGGAGTGGGCCATTTTATGTCCAGAACAAAAGACCACCTGGGGTGGAGGTCGGTGCACAGTCTTCCCAAGAAAGAAGCTAATGGCGCGCCGGGCTTTCCTGAAGAAGGAACCCCTGGTTAGAATGAAGATAAATGGACCCTCTGCAGAAGAACGCAGGTTAGACCCCCCAGCCATTGTGGGGGGGGGGGTGGGATGACACCAAAGTGCCACCAGGCAGAATCAGGTTAAACCTCTGTCCATCCTAGAGGGCAGTGGGGCTGGGCTATGAGGCAAGTGAAGACTGTTTGCTCTTCTCTCTCCTCCCTGCATCCCTACTCTGGGGGGCAGAGCCAAGTGGGCAAGGTGCAGGAGGAGATAAGACCACAGGTAGGAAAGAGCCATTAGCAAAGACCCACTTCCGTGTCAAGTGTGCAGAGCCCCCATATGCAGCAAACCTGGGGCGAGGGAGGGGGCGAAGCTTCGCGCACAAGCAAGGCCAGAGTTTTGACTATTACATGGGTCCTGGCACTTGAATTATAGGCGGGAGGACCTTGTATCTGGTCACATAAGATGACCAGAAAGTCACAGGGTCTGTCCAAGTTTTCATCCAGGGTGAAAAATGATGCCATTGAATCAATTTTCACAGAAAATCGGTGACAAAAATAATACAATTTATGAGTACATCTCGAGTTGCACTTGTTCACCGTGAAAGTTGCCCGAAGAAATAAACCATCTAGGTACTGAGGGACTATGACAAAAAATTTTAAAAGGGTTTGTGTGATCCTGGGATGGAAAGGATGCCTTGGCCAGGGTGGCCAGGGAGACCCCCTCTGAGGAGGTGACATTGGAGTTGAGGCCTCAAAGTTTGTGGGAAGATCCCGGGGGAAAGCAATCTAAGCAGAGGAAACAGTCTGTGCAAAGGTCTGGAGACAGGAGCAAGCTTGTGGTAGGAGAGAGTGAATCAGAGGAGAAGGGGGAAGTGGAGGTACAGAGAGGCATCAGAGGAGCTTGTCAGACGGGGCTGGAGAAGAGGATTTTGTTCAGTGTGATGAGAAGCCATTAAAGGGCTTTTAGCAGGGATTGGGGAGGGGGGATTGATTCATGTCTTTAAAAGGCCAGGGGCTGCTGTGTGGGAGGCAGGCAGGAGTGGCTGCAGGGAGTCTGGTTTGTCTGAGGCTGGAGGGAGCTGGGTGGCCTGGACTATGGTGGTTGCAATGGAGGTGGTGAGACGTGGTCAGGTTTTGACCGTAATTTGGGGGTGCAGCCAGTAAGACTGGCCGATGGCTCACAGGCACCACATGAGAGGGTTAAGGATGGCTGCAAGGTCTGAGCCATGCAGCTAGTTGGATGCTGGTGCCATTTCAGAGATGGGCGAGATTGGGAGGAAGTAGGTTATTCTGAGGAGGGGAGCCGACAATTCTCCTCTGGCTGAGTGTTGTGCCTGGGCAGCCCCCCACTAGCTCGACAGGGCAGACAGCAAGGCGGCCGAGAATTCAGGTTCTGGTGTGAAGCAGTATGGGCTTCATTGTGTCACCTCCGGCAAGTCACTTAATCTTTTTGAGAAAAAGTTTTCTCAACTATGAAATGGGGATAAAAAACAGTATCTGTCTCATAGGCTTGTTATGGTAAAGGGAAGCTCTCGGTAGTGGGCCTGGCACAGAGTAGGAGAACCAGAAATGAGAAAAATTCTTGTGAAATGTTTAGCTCTGATAACACTTTTTGTCTCAGAGGCTATTTTATCTGATATTAAGATAGTCACGCTCTTATGCTTACTATTTGTGTGCTACATATTTTTGGTGTCTGTTTACTATCAGTCACCTGTGGCATATTGGGTCTCTTGAAGACAGTATACAGTTTCAACTTTTTTTCTTTCCCAATCCATTCTGATGGTCTCTGTCTTTTTTTTTTTTTTAAGTAGGTTCCACACCCAGCATGGAGCCCAACATGGGGCTTGCACTCAGGACCCTGAGATCAAGATCTGAGCCAAGATCAAGAGTCAGACACTCAACTGACTGAGCCACCAAGGTGTCTCTGATGGTCTCTGTCTTTTAATTCAAGTGTTTGTTACATTAATATTTAATGTAAGTACTGATAGGGTTAGATTTGGGCTCACACATTTTATCATTTTCTGTTCTATTTGCTTCCTCTAGTTTTTTATTTGTTTTTGTCGTTCTTTCTTTGCTTCTCCCTTCTTACTTTTTGGTGTTTGGATTATCTGAAGTTGTTTTTTTTTTTTAAGTTTTATTTATTTAAGTAATCTCTACACCCTATACAGGGCTCAAACTTATGATCCCAAGATCAAGAGTCACACGCTTCCCGGACAGCCAGCCAGGTGTCCCTGGATTATCTGAAGTTTTGTTTAGAATTCCATTTTAATTTTCCTGTTGATTTTTAAAGCTATATTTCTTTGCATTATTTTTTAAAACTTTCTTTCTTTCTTTCTTTCTTTCTTTCTTTCTTTCTTTCTTTCTTTCTTTCTTCCTTCCTTCCTTCCTTCCTTCCTTCTTTCCTCCCTCCCTCCCTCCCTCCCTTCCTTCCTTCCTTTTTTCTTTCTTTCTTTCTTTAGTTATTTTTAGAGATAGAGAGTGCACAAGTGGGGGGAGGAGGGGCAGAGCGAGAGGGAGAGAGAGAATCTTAAGCAGACTCCATGCTCAGTGCAGTATGTGGATGTGGGGCTCAATCTCATGACCCTGAGATCATGACCTGAGCCGAAATTAAGAGTTGGATGCATAACCAACTGAGCCACCCGGGTGCCCCTCTTTGCATTATTTTTTAATGGTTGTTGTAGAGACTAAAATATACATCCTTGACTTTTCAAACTCTACTCATAGTTAATGTTGTACAACTTCATATAAAATATAGAAATCTTGCAATTGTGTAAGTTCATATTTGTACAACCTTTCTGTTATAGGTTATGTCTTCCATATATATACATTTTATTTTATTTTTCATATATACACATCTTAAACCCCATAAGACAATGTTATAATTCTTCCTTTAAATGGTTCTATGATTTTTAAGAGGAAAAAAAAGATAATCCTTTGCAGATAACCACGTATTTATCATTGCTAATTTCTGAGGATCTGAGTTCCCAACCGGTTATTATTTGCCTTCAAGATGAAGGACTCCCTTCAGCATTTCATGTAGTGAAGACCTGCTGGCAGCAAGTGCCCTTCGTTTTCTTTTTATCTGAGAATGCCTTTATTTTGCTTTCATTCTTGAAGGACATTTTCACTGGATGTATAATTCTTGGTTGACAGGTTTTTCTTCTAAACTTCCATCACTTGGAAGGTGCTGTTCCATACCTTCTGGCTTCCATGATTTCTGATATGAAGTCAGCCCTTAACTGGGTCATCGGTTCTCTGTGTGCAATGTGCCACTGTCTCTCATGGCTTTCAAGTTGCAGTGTTTCCTCTGGCTTTCAACAGCTCCATGACAATGTGCTTTGCTCTGGGATTTTGCTTTTGCTTGGTGTTCCATTGAGCATCTTGATTCAGTACATTTCTGTTTTTCACCAAATTTGGAAAAATTTTGACCTTTGTTGCCCCCAATATCATTTATGTCCCATTCTCTTTCTCCTCTCCTTCTAGGATTCCATTTGCATGTATGTGGGACTCTTTCACATCATTTAAATGGGTTCCTGAGGCTCTGTTCATTTTTCTTTAAATCACTATTGTCTCCACATTAAATAAATAAATAATTAAATAATTTCTATTAAACTATCTTCAAGTTCACTGACTCTTTGCTCAGACTTCTCCATTTGGCTGTTAAAAGTCCAGCCCTTGCATTTTTCATTTCAGTTATTGTACTTTTCAGTTTTGGAATTCCCATGCAGCCCTTTTTCTATTGCTTCTGATTCTCTGCAGAGATTTTCTATCTTTTCATTACTTGTGAGTATATACAACTTTATGAAAGTCATTTTAATAGCTGCTGTAAAAGCCTTGTATTCTGGTTCCAATATCTGGTTCATCTTGGGATTTATCTTGGCTGACTTCATTTTTTCTTAAGAATTTCTTCCATTTCTTTAAAAAAAATTTTTTTTTTAAAGATTTTATTTATTTATTTGACAGAGAGAGACACAGCGAGAGAGGGAACAGAAGCAGGGGGAGTGGAAGAGGGAGAAGCAGGCTTCCCGCCGAGCAGGGAGCCGATGCGGGGCTCGATCCCAGGACCCTGGGATCATGACCTGAGCCAAAGGCAGACTCTTAACGACTGAGCCACCCAGGCCCCCCTCTTTTTTTAAAATTTTTATTTTTTTGAAGATTTTATTTATTTATTTGAGAGAGAGTGAGAGAAAGTGAGCATGAGCAGGGAGGCGGCAGAGGGAAGGGGAGAAGCAGACTCCCTGCTGAGTAGGGAGCCTGATGTGTGGCTCGATCCCAGGACCCCGGGATCATGACCCAAGCCAAGGGCAGATGCTTAACTGGCTGAGCCACCCAGGCGCCCTGCCCCCCATTTCTTTTCTTTTCTTTTTTTATAAATTGTGTAATTTTTGATTGCATTCTGGTGTAATAATAGAATAATGCCCCTTCCAGCCCCAAAGGTGTCCACATCCTCCTCCTGGGAACCTGTGTGTATGCTACCTTGCATAGCAAATGGACTTTGCAAATGTGACTGAGGGTTTTGAGGTGGGGAGATGATCCTGGATTCTCCTAGTGCCCCCCCATGTAATGACAAGGGTCTTTACAACAGGGAGATGTAGCATTGGAAGCAGAAGTCTGAGTGATAGTAGGAAGGGGCCTCTAGAAGTTGATAAAGGGGCCTTCAGAAGGAACCAGCTCTGCTGACCCACTTTTGACATCTGACTTGTGGAACTGTGGGATAGTAACAGTGTTTTTTACTAAGTTTGTGGAAAGTTATATCGGCAATAGCACATGAATACACCTGGATGTAATGAACGTCGAATTGTGAAGATTCTGGGATTTTGTTATTTTTCTCTGATGAGTGCTGGTTCTTGTGTGTTAGCAGGCAGTGATGTGGCTGAATTTGTACTTCAAACTGTTTCTCGGGTGGCAGCTGCTGTGTCAGTTCACCTCTTTATCTTACCGGGGCTGCCTTGGGTCTGTTCCAAGTGTGCTCAGGGCTCCATCAGAGAGGTGGGTGAACAGAATTTGGGGATCTCCTTTCTGAATCTTTCCCATCCAGGACGTCCTGCTGTCTTCAACAGCTCTGGTTCACCAGCTTCTGTATTCCCCGTCCCTAGGCCAGAAAGACTGAGTTCCCCTGGGGTCTCTGTTGTCTTGTGTCCTGCACTGTGCCACTGACACCTAGCCTCAGGGCAGAGGCTGCTTTGTCCGGTCCCCCCTCCCCTGCAGATCCACTTCTGCTCACTGTCCAGAACCTTCAGGGGGCTTCCTTTTTACATTACGGTCAGGTTTTGTCATCGTGTTCTGCAAGGGAATCAGTCACTACTCGATGTGGAAGTCCTCTGGTTGAATCCCAGGGTCCTTTGAGTGTCCTTTTATCTCCTAACTGGTTCTTGGAGGGAGAAGGGGAAGAGAGGAGAATTTTTGCAGCACTGGGTTCCAGCAGGTTCTCTTCCTTACCAGCTGCATGTCCTTGGGCCAGTGACCCCCGTCGGCTCAGTTTTCCCGTCTTTGGAGCCCGGTGCCATAGGACCACCGGCTAAAGGAGACACGGCATGCATTTTGTACAGTGCTGGGTCCAAGCTTGGTCTCATCACTGTTTTCACAAGCATCTCTCTGGTGCTGATGCTGGCCAGGTTGTCAACCCCATCAGTTCCTCCAAGTCGTTAGCTCTGGGAAAGGCATCTTCTCATTTCCTGCCTGGAAAAGGAAACTTTAAAACCGGATACACCTGTGGGTCACAAGTTGTTATGGAGAATCTTCACATTCGATTTCCCCAAACCAGCTCTGCTAAGTAGGCTCTGCCCCTAAGCCACTGCCACAGCAAATAAGGAGGGACCTGGAGTGCCCGCTGGGGCATGGGCAAAGCTGCGGAACCCATGCAAGATGCAACAGAACCAGGCCCGGGACCCAGGCAGGCTCCCACTGAGGCTCTGCTCTCTTGCTTCTGAGACTGGTTCGTTTGTCTATTGGACACTTGTTTCCTGAGCAGCCAGCATGCCAGTTGCTGTGCTGGGGGCTGGGGCGCAGCAGTAAACAAGACAGACAGGTCCTGCCTTTACAGAGTGGGCATTTGGTCAGAGGTCTGGATGTGAGCCTCGCCGCGGCATCCCCCGGTGTAAAGCCACAGATGTACTAAGGGGGTGGGGGGGCCATGGCGGTGTGTGTGCCTAAGGCAGGAACTTGATTTGCTCAGGGAGGCTGGTGGGCTGCCCTGGGGAAGTGATATTTGAGCTGAGGTCTGGAGGATGAGTGGAATTTAACAAGGATGAGGCACAGGCCCTGCGGTGGGTGGGGCATGGTAAGTTCCAGAACAGATGTGGGGTGGGGTGGGAGAATGCTGTGGGGAGATGTGCAGGGGAGGTGAAGTTATAGAGGTGTGCAGGTGACTTGCCAGATTTAGCAAGCGAAAATACGGGATGCGCAGTTCAATTTGAATTTTAGGTAAGCACCAAATAAATGTTTTTGGTATAAGTATATCCCAAGTATTGTAGAGGACATACTTATACTAAAAATAACAACTTGTTGTTTGGAATTCAAACTGAAATGGAAATCCTGAATTTTATCCGGCAAACTCATGGGCAAGGCCTTGTAGATGAGGCGAGGAATGTGTTCTCGAACCATGACCAAAGGGAGGGTGTAAGGCATTTTGAGCCGGTGAGCTGGCAGCTGAGGGAGAAGGGACGGGAGTGGGCGGGGGCAGCGGGGGGCCAGGACGGGGCTGCTGCAGTGCCCAGGAGAGACCCTCCCTGGCGCCTGGGTCTCAGAGCAACAACCAGGCGCTCCTGTGTTCTGGGAGCATCTCCCAGCCCACTCTGCTCCGGGGACCAGAAAATACTGCCGGTGTCTGCCTTTCTGCACCAGCTGTTTGGAAGGGAAGCTGCGCGGTGTGAGGAGGCCGTCACTCACTGGGAGTCGGGATGGGATGAGGTGATGGCAGAGCAGCTGGGCCAGGACCCTTGATTCTTGTCCCCAAGAGCCAGCACCCTGCCCAGAGCCCCTCCCCGCCCCCAAAAGGGCTCTGCTCGGCCCAGACAAACATCTTATGTTTGTTTTTGTGATTCAAAAGTGAGTCACCCACCCCAGGTAAGAGTGTGCCCAGGGCTTTTACCCAGGCTGGGAGGGGGGAGGTGGTGGCTAGGGAAGGAGGTGATAGGGGCTGGGGGAGGAGGCTGCAGGGGCAGGGAGTGGGGAGGCAGTGGGGGCTCTCCCTGAGGCTGTTCAGGGTCAGCCTTCTGTCTGTATGTCAGTTCATTCAAATGCAAGAGACCTAAAGGCCTTTGAGCCAGACAGTCCTGTGTGTGAATCCTGCCTCTTGGCATCTAATTATCTCATCTTTTTGAGACTCAGTTTCCTCGTTTATAAAACAGGGATGATAATAGTGTCTCCTTCAATCAGGAGGCTGTTGGAGGATGAACGGAGAGAGGCTTGGGATACAGTAGGTGCTCACTAATGCCACTTGACTGCAGCTCTGCTCGTACCAGGTGATGCTGGCCAGCCTGCACGCAACCCTGTGGGCCTGTGCTGACAGGGACCCCGGTTCTCCGGACCGCTGGGGCTGGTGAGCCAAGGAATCTCTACAACATGACCATGTCCTGTCTCAGAGCATGACGTGTCTCTGTTTGTTCAGAGCATTCTTTGTTCAAATTCAAAAGTTTTCTGCATACAGCTCCTGCGTGTTCCTGGTGGAATTAATTCCTAGATACTCTTCTGGGTTTTTTGTTTGTTTGTTTGTTTAGATTTTATTTATTTATTTGAGAGTGGGAGAGAGAGAGAGCACACGAGCAGGGGGGAGGGGCAGCAGGAGAGGGAGAAGCAGACTCCCTGCTGAGCAGGGACCCAGACCCAGACCCAGGGCTCGATCCCAGGACCCGGAGATCCATGAGCCCAAGGCAGATGCTTAACCAACTAAGCCACCCAGGCGCCCCACTTTCTGGTTTTGATTGCTCTTGTGAAAGATATCTTTCTGGTTTCCAGTTCTGCTGACTGGTGATGTAGAAGCGCCCTTTTGAGTTTTGCTGGCTTTTCTGCTGATTTCTATTATTTGCTCTGGAGGTTTGGGGAGCTGCCCTGTGCCAGGTGCTGTGAGGAGCCCCTTACGCACTGTGTCCCCACCCTGAGCCAAAGTGTAGGGCATGGGGACATCCTTGAGGGAGCTGTCTACACCCGCAAGAACACCTCCAGATAAAGAAGGGAATTCATGGTGGCCGGGGCACACAACTGGTGCTTAATGAGTGCTTGGCGAACAGAAGAGTAACTGGGCAAGTTAGGGGCTAGGGATGGATGGCCCCGGTTACAGGGCCAGCACGTGGCAATGGGTAATTGCTTTTTGCTCGCCCATCTGAGCCCCGTGTCCGTCACGTGCCATTTGCAGGGATCAGGCCCTCTCCTCTTCCCTGGGCTGCAGGGAGAACCAGCAGGCAAGATGGGGGTGGGTGTGGGACAGTGCAGATAAAGCTCAGATTCATGACGGTGTCTTGGGCCCCGGGGAATTTCTTGGAGCTGTGCATTGGTCCTCGCTGTGGTGGCACGTGTAGGGCTCGCCTGTAGATCCCTTGGTTGGAAATGCAGCACCACGAGTGGGGAGAACTTCGGCGCCTCTCCCCGGTGCTCCTGCCGCTGATGTAAACACTTGAGATCAGCCTCGTGAAATGTAAAACCAAAGCCAAGGTTCTGCTTGATCTGTCGTGGGAAAGAGAAAAATCTCCACCTTTGCATGGACATGGGGAGAGGAACCTCGAGAAACAATTAGCTCTTTGGCGGAACTCAATTGACAAGTAACTTCAGTCGTAAGTGCCCGTGAAGACACCTGTACCCACCATGGGTGACTCACCGACACCCACCTCAAGACAACTCTGCCCTCTCAAGCTTTGGCCGCCAGTAGGTTGGGAAAACCATCTCCAGGTTTCTGGCCTGACAGCGGTGAGAGCAATAACCGGGGACTGCCTCAGCTTGACTAGAGGTGCCCCCTTCCCTCCTCCCCGGCACCGGCAGCGCAGGTGAAGGTCTCGGACACGCTGTCTGGGGCTCAGCTGGCAAAGAAAAGCCTCATGGGGAAGCAACCACTTACTTAGCAGAAAAGGTCCTGAAAGGAAATATTGACATTAAATCACAGCAAGAAGGCAATAGGGGGATAAGTGTGCCCTGTGAAAGGCAATAGGGGGGGCGCATGAGGGTGCTGCAGCTGAGGTTCCCAGGAGCATGGGCAACAGAGAGCACAGGAGACCTCTGCTGTGGGACTATCCCCATGCTAGGGAGTGCCCATTTCCACCAGAGGAGGCCAAATCAGCAAGCTTATAGTTAGTCTCCACTTGTCTGTTCATCCAGGTAGCCGCCCACTTTCCCATTCATCCATCCATCCATCCATCCATCCATCCATCCATCCATCCATCCACCCATCTTTTTATCCATCCATACATACATACATTTATCCATTCATCCATCTATCCATCCATCCATTTATCCACCCATTCATCCATCTATCCATCCAACCATCCATCCATCCATCCTTCCATCTATCCATCCATCCATTTATCTATCCATTTATCCATCCATCCATCCATCCATCCAACCATCCATCCATCCATCATCTATCCATCCATCCATTTATCTATCCATTTATCCATCCATCCATCCATCCATCCATCCATCCATCCGTCCATCATCCATCCATTTATCTATCCATCCATCCATCCATCCACCCACACATACATACATACATAGATCCATCCATCTATCCATCCATACATTGAACCATCCATAATCCATCCATCCATGTATCCATCCATCCCCCCATCCTCCATACTCCAGGGAGGAGTGAGTGAAGGTGCTTGCTGTAGGAGTAGAGGAGCTGGTGTTTGGTCTAGTCACTTGCTCAAAGTAGGTCTTCCCAGGAGGAAACTGAGGTTAGGGAAGGGGAGAGATTCTTTCTTTGCTCCCTTTCTCCCTTTCCCAAATACTGGGTCCATTCATCCATTTATTCATTCATTCATTCATTCATTCATTGGGGACCTGCCACCCCTTCTGCTCCCCCAGGCATTGTGCTAGGTTTTGGGGGCATGGAGTGAGGCTGACACCCTGCCCTGACCTTGTGGACTTACATTGTAGCCAATGACACAAATAAATAGGCTACATGTACAATAGTTGCAGGTTGAAATAGGTGCTTTGCAGGAAATAAGCAAACGTGTGTGGAGGAATCCATCTTTAGAGAGCAGAGTCTGGAAAGGGTTCCCTGAGGAGATGAAGGCGAGCTGCTCTGAGGACATCTGGGAACAGAGTGTTCTATCAGTGGGAACAGCATGTGCAAAAGCTCTGAGTACCCACAAGGAGCTGTGTGAGGGTCTGGCAGGCAGTGAATGCTCAGCCAGGGTCATCTTGGGCTCCCACAATGGTGCCTCCAGCTCCTATTTCCCAGACAGCCCCCCTTTCCCATCTCTCCACCACAAAGAGCCATTTTTTCATTAGGAGTCCAGTTCAAAGGTTTCCCAAAACATCATTAACGCTCAACAAAGGGAAACCATCAGGCTGCCTTTGCAGGAAGATTGTGGACAGCTTGCCAGTTATCAACTGGAGATAATTAAATCATGAGTTTACAACAGCCCCCTCAGGACCAGGCATGCTTTTCCTCTTCCCTCCCGGTTTGCTGCCTGCAATGTGGAGAGGGAAATAGGTTTGTCCCCAGGAGAGAGAAGGGAAAGCAAAATATTCCTCATCAGAGAAAAGCGTGGGAATCACGTGGAGCAAGGAGCCAGCCTCCAGGGCTTGAATTGATTTCCCAATCAGCAGGGAAGTGCTATCAGTCGCCGAGGAGGGAGTGTGTCATCCGGGCATGTTCGTGCCCCTGACCGCTGCTGGCTTCTCTGGGAACAGCCTGCCTCCCACAGTCCAGCCTGGGGTTCTCAGTGGTCACCACGGCTGCATCTCTGAGTGATCAGCGTTTGGTCAACACTAGCTGAGGGTTTTGTTCTCACTCGTTCCATTCCCCCAAAGGCTCCACAAGGCACATCCTCATCCATTTTATAGATGAGGAAGCTGACTCAGAGAGGGAAAGGGATTTCTCCAAGTCACAGACTTAAGTGCTAAAACCAGGATACAAATCCTGATTGGGCCAGCGTCAGACCCCAGCTCTGGCCTTCTCTGTGATGCTCCACCGTGTTCCCAAAATAAAGGCATGAGCCTTGGGCTCTGCATCAGCTTGAACATGTGCCAGCCCCATCATGGGTCCCTTACCTGCCCCTGCAACTTCCTCTGCGAGTCCCTGGGAGCAATAAGGCTGGGAGCCTCCTGGGGCACAACTTGTATGAGTGGAAGATCAGTGATGGCTGGATCAAGACTCCAGGGCCTGCCTCCCCACCTGGGGAACGTGTCCCTTCCCTGCCACCCTGCTTGCAGGTGCTCACGAGGCCCCAGAAGCACAGGATTCTGGGGACCCTCGCGAGTGGGAGCTTGGCAGCACTGAAGCAAGGACAAGGTGAGCGTCTACAACTGCATAAGTCGCAGCATGGACACTGCAAGAGGCCGCGCTTTTCCCTCTGAGTCAGAACTCGCTTCTAACACAGAAAGAAGGCAATGTGGTTCTAAGAGACACCGACGACCAAGGAACCCTGTCCTGTCCTTTCTTTTAAGATTTTTTAAAAAATTTATTTGACAGAGACACAGTGAGAGAGGGAACTCAAGTAGGGGGAGCGGGAGAGGGAGAAGCAGGCTTCCCGCTAAGCAGGGAGCCTGATGCGGGGCTCGATCCCAGGACCCTGGGATGACCTGAGCCGAAGGCAGATGCTTAACGACTGAGACACCCAGGTGCCCCTGTCCTGTCCTTTCTTATGTGACTTCCCCATACCTGCCAACTGCTTCTGCTGAAAATAACGCCATGGAAGGAAAGGGAGAGATCAGGCAGCCCCAGCGCCTTTTCCTTCCTGTCCTCCCGTGCTCACCAGTAAGCCGGAGACAGAGCGGGGGTAGAACGAGCACACATTAGGAGGCGAAATTAAAGCAGCTGACTGAGTTCTGTGCAGTGTTTCTCCTGTCCTGGGAGGACTAAAGCACACATGCAGCTTCGAGCTGTGTGATTTTGGTGAATCTGCAGACGAGTTAAATGCTCTTATATTTGTATTTAAAGCTGACGTTGCATAATATAAAGATGAATGATAAAATCCATGGCAATAATTGGAAGAACTTTGCTTACTTAGGACCACTTTGAATGGCAAATAGAAAGCACCGTGGCGAGTGAAGGGGGAGCATTTCAGTGTGGCCATTTTAATGGCACTCGTCCCTGGCTTTGGAACAAGGTGCCCCACGTTTTTATATCGCGCTGGCTCCCACAAATTGTGTAGCTGCCCTGTTTCCAGGGGAAGCAGGGACCTGGTTCTTCCATGACCAGGCCCCTGCCCTATTTGTTGTTGGAAACCAGGCACTAGGATGTAAGGATAAAGAGCCAACTCTCGCTGTGAGCCCCGAGGCTATGACACGTGCTTGGCAAGAATCACTTCACTGAACATTCCCAAGAGCACCAGGAAATGGGAGCTGCCATTATCCCCATTTTACAGATGAAGAAACTGAGGCTCAAGAGGCAAAATGGCTTGGGCCAGCTGCTGGGGGACAAGCTGATGCTGACATACAGATCTGTCCCGAAACCCCAGGCTTTCCTTCCCACCCTCTTGTCCCATTTTGTAGATGGGTAAACAAATCACGTCACGTGGGCTTTTTGCTTTGCAAGATCTATTTCCTCTCAAACTTTGGCTCCAAAAGTCCCTGGCATCCTGTCACCAACTCAGAAAAGTGTCCACATAAAAGTCCAGAGAGATACAGGATGGGGAGGGGAGATTGGAAAGAAGCAGCAGATTTTCATGGTTTATTTGTTAGATATTTCTTTGTGCCCTTGTCTCAGCCCAGCTTGAATCCGTTTGCCTTGGCTGTGCAGGTCAGAGTGTGCCCGGCCACCTCCCCAGGACCGCGAGCGCTACTGTCCGTGTTAATTGTATTTTCCCGTCTGCCTATACACTGCTGTTTGTGAGAGCCTGGGTATTCTTGAAATAAATGGCAATATAAAATTGAAAACAGCTAGCATTCCTGAATCAATTTTCACATCCTCTAACTTTGAAGCATAATTCATCTCTCCGTCCTGCGCTTGCGTGGAGATGGGACGGCTTCACGTTTGCCGTGTAATTTCCCGGGGAGCAAATCAGTCATCTGCAGCGTCTCCGTGACTCTGCGCCCCCTCTGAGCCCTTAAATAAGGCAAGAAATGCCAAGTCTCCCCACTTTATTAAACCACGTGGGCAAAGGAGTGCAGGGAAGATGTATAATTTATTTGCTGAACTGGAAAGACAACCGCAAAGAACCCAACCTATAATTGTGAGGATAATCACTCCCATTACTGAGCAGTGGTTGTCTGCTGCATGGGGAGGGTGGCGGGGCGCCGAGCTTGCACGTGTCAGAAGTGTGACGCCCAGCGGAGAGGCATGCCTTGCTGCCATGCCGCTTAGAATAGGCTTCTCTGGAAATGCACAGAGATTTAAATACATAGAGGGCGCGGATCTTACAAAACACGCCCCTCGATGCATTTTTACACCTGGCACGTACCCATTTTGTATTTTGCACCTTTGCACGCCTGTCTGACCCGCACTGTGATCAAGACACAGCGCATTTCCGTGCCCACCTGTACCTCCTGCCTCTGTCCCTGCAGATGAGTTTTTCTTGCTCTTGAACTTTGTACCAAGGGAGCGTTGGGCACGTGGCCTTCGCCATCTTTTTTTACCCACTCGCCATTATTTTTCTACCTTTCTTCCTGCTCTGGTGCATTATGGGAGCTTGCTCTGTTCCTTGCTGTGTAGTATTCCATTGTGTGGTTAGGCCACCGTTGATTCACCCATTCTGCTGCGGGTGGCCATTCCAGTTGTTTCCGGTTCTCTGGCCGCTAGGAACCAAGTTGGGAGATCTGTGTTGCTTGTATTAAAAGCAGGCTCATCCCCCGTGGACACGTGTGTTGTGTGCACTCACACCAGCCCATTCTCCCTTCTTCCTCCTCCTCGGTTTTGACTGCTCAGGAGCCCCGAGAGCAAACACCCACCGTGCCTGACTGGAGGCTTGGGTCTGCTTCTTTCAGGAAGTGAATTCATCATTTCTAACCCACTGGCTTCTTATTTTGCAGCTCCTGTGAAGTCTGTGTGGTCCCGGGAGACTTCACTTCCCTTCCCGGCTCCCAGCAGCACGTTGCCTTTATTCAGAGTTAACTACTAGACCTAATTAAACAGCATCATCTCCTCAGAGTGGCTGATTTTCTTCCCTTCTGAATACAAATTAAATCTCCATGCCATTAACATTCAGGTCAGTTTATCAGAATCAACCTCTTTCAAAACTCAAAGGCCAAAGTGATTTCAAAGTCAGTCACACACCTCCCGTCTGCTGGGAAGGCATGGTGCGCCAGCTTGCATGCTGACTCTGCCCGGGAGCCTCTCCAGGAGGAGGACTTCGTCTGCAGCCAGCTCCGCTGGGCTGGGCTTGCTCCGGAGGGTCCAGGCGATCAGACCCCACTGCGTGGGCCCGATTTGCTTGCTATGTCACTCACTCTCTGCTTAACGGAGATTCGAAATCCTCCTTACTCTGTTTGTCTGGTCTCATCATTGGGCAACTGTTGATCCAGCACCTTCTATGTGCCAGACACAGTACCGGGCCCTGCAGACGCCGCTGTGTGCGGGACACACGCATCGGGGAGACAGAGAGGGAACAGGACACCCAACTCTGGGTGCACCTGCACCTGCTGATGGGGTGTGGTGCCGAGAAAGTGACAGGGGGAGACTGGGAGACTACTGTGGGATTCTAACTCAGGCTGAGGCAGGGACTGACCGAGGTTGAGTCCTAGCTGTCATCTGTGGAATGGCACAGCTGGTCACGGGCCCTTCAAGGCCTGGCAGGTAAACTCCTTTGCTGAGGGTCTGGGTGGTCCAACCTCGGGCCACTCTGCCCTTCCTTCGCAGGTGATTGGCACCGTATTCTACCTAGAAACCCCGGGCAGGCACCTGGCACATAGTAAGCACTAGATTCGTGGGAGCTATTATTATTATTATTATCATTATCATCATCAGGGTTCTAGCAGGTACTTGTGTGTGCTGAGGACTGGACAAGAGATGTAGCTGTACGTCTGTCTGTCTGTCTCTCTGCCTCCATTTATCATGGTTGAGGGTGGAGGGGAAGCCGTACTTTACTTTGACCTAGAAAAAGTGTTTCCCTATTTTGAAAGTACCCGGCCACCGTGATTAGTTTTTGGAACGCGGCCGACATGGTTTGGGACTCGCTTTGCTTTCTGTCTGGAGGCGATCATTTCCTATTTACTTTGCAGGCCTGTGACCATCTAGTCTGGCTCGCTTCCCTGTGCCCCATGCTCTGTGAAAGGGTTCTGCTTTGTCCCTGGGCGGGTGGCCCCCCCGCTGCTTGCTCAGGGAGGAAGGGTCTGCTCAGATCCTGCAAAGAGACGAACGGACCTGAGATGGGGAGCTGGCAGGGCCAGGAAGTAAACCTGTAGAAGCATGTGCGTTAGCGTGCATATATGTGTGTGTGTGTGTGTGTGTGCCTGAGTGTGAGCGACTGTATGTAGATGTGTGTGTGTGTACGGATATGAGTGAGTGTGTGGATATGTGTGAGTGTGTAGATATGAGTGTGTGAGTGTGAATATGTGAATGTGTAGACATGAGTGAGTAGATGAGAGTTAATGTGTGTGAATGTGTGTGTGTGGATGTGAGTGTGTATGAGTGAGTGTATATGGATGTGAGTGGACTGTGAGCACATGAATATGTGAGTGTGTAGATGTGAGTGAGTGTATGGATGTGCGTGGGTTGTGTGTGTAGATGTGAGTGTGTATATGTATGGATGTGAGTGTGTGGATATGAGTGTGTGTGTGCGTGTGTGCGTGGATGGAGGTCAAGGGAGGGTCTGCTGAGCAGAAGGGAGAAGGCATACTGAGACCGGGAAATAGAGAAGGAATAAAAGCAAGCAGGGCCACTTTTGTAATTTTATTTCAGAATGGAAACTTCTGAAAAATTTTTAGATATAAAAATAATGCATGCTCATTGTAAAAAGAAAATCTGATATTTAAAAAGCCATGAAGAAGGGGCGCCTGGGTGGCTCAGTCATTAAGCGTCTGCCTTCGGCTCAGGTCATGATCCCAGGGTCCTGGGATCGAGCCCCGCATCGGGCTCCCTGCTCAGCGGGAAGCCTGCTTCTCCCTCTCCCACTCCCCCTGCTTGTGTTCCCTCTCTCGCTGTGTCTCTCTCTGTCAAATAAATAAAATCTTAAAAAAATAAATAAATAAAATAAAAATAAAAATAAAAAATACATAAAAAATAAAAAGCCATGAAGAAGAAAATAAAAATTACTGGGAATTTCATTAATTGGAAAGGACCTCTAGCATAATTTTAGCCTATGTCTTTACAGAATTATTTCGTGATACATTAAACAAGAAGGAAAGGTTTCGAAGAGGTAATATATTCACGGTTCAAAACCAAACCAAATGAAAGGCAAGTGGTGTAAAGTCTTGTTCCCATCCCTGGTCCCCCCACCCCGTTCCTTACATCCAACTGGGGACACCTTTTATTTGTTTTAATGGCAAGGATCTCTATGTAGTTACAGACAAATACAAATACATATTTAATCCTGTTTTATACACAAAAGGTGTCATACTTACATACCATTCTGCACCTCGCTAGTTATACCAACGATGCATCGTAGAGACTTTCCTACGTGGGCACTTAAGAGTTCCCTCATTTTTAACAACAGCGGGATGACGTTCCACCGTGGGGCTGTACCATGACTTCTTTAATTAATCTCCCCAATACTTTCCTTTGCATGCAAAAATACACTTCACTCACATTTTAAACCACAACAAGCTTATTTTAGCCATATGACATTGTTAACTCTTTTTTTTTTGCATTAACAATCTATAATGAACATGTTTTCATGTTAACCAAAATTTGATCACATCACCATTGTTAACAATGTCACACCATCCCATGGTTTGGATGGATCTTACTTTGTTTTGTATTTCCCTACTCGTGGGCAGTTAGGTAGTCTCTGCCTTTTGCTCTTACAGATGGGGCCAGGAATGAATGTCCTTGTACACATTTATGGATTTGCTTCCTTTATTTCTTAAAATAAATTCCTGCAAACGGATTGTGTTGCCTGAACGGGCCATGTGTTTTTGGGGCTTTGGGCCAGTTGCCCTCCTGGACAGCTGTGCCGGGCTGCCGTCCACCACGAGTGGATGGGAGGGCCCATTGGCTGCTTGTCACCAGCCCTGCATGCAATCAATCCTTTCTTGAACACTTGAACCATGGTGTGATTCCTGCAAGGAGTGTAACGCTACACTTGTCTTCTCGAGGAGGAATCACGATCCTAGGACCAATTTAAAAAGGGAAGGTACACACTTCCAGTTATAAAATACGTTAAGTCACGGAGAGGAAGAGTACTGCACAGGGAATTCGGCCAATGATGCTGTAATAATGGTGTATGGTGACGGATGGTAACTCCACTGATGTGGTGAGCCTTGAGTAACATATAGAATTATTGAGTCACTATGTTGTGCACCTGATATTAATACAATATAGTATGTCAACCGTACTTTAATAATAGGTTTTTTTTAATGGGATGGGTCCCGGGGTGGCCTGACCTTGTGGTGGCCCCATCCGGCCTGTTTCTCTGGAGCCCTGACTTTGGGTCCCTGAGCTGGTTGGGAGACGCTAGGGCAGACCTTCTGTCCTAGAGGATTATTCTGTGCTTTTTGAGTTTATCTTGACTGGGTACTTTTTTTTTTTTTTTTTAAGATTTACTTATTTATTTGAGAGAGAGAGAGAGGGCAGAGGAGGGGTAGAGGGAGAGAGAAAGAATTCCAAGCAGACTCCCCGCTAAGCACAGAGCCGGACATGGGGCTCGATCTCACGGCCCTGAGATCACGACCTGAGCGGAAATCAAGTCGGATGCTTAACCAACTGTGCCCCCCCCCACCCAGGTGCCCCTGGATTGGGTACTTCTGATTAGGGCAGGAGTGTTTCAGCTCACTGCCTTCTGATGATGCTCTAAATATATTTAACATTTATGGACTGCTTTTAGGGGCCACGCATTCAATCCCAGATTTCTACGTGGATTGTCTCACCGAATACTTCCAAGAGCTTTCTGAAGATGTGGTTTTCCCTGTCTGCATTTCATGGATGAGGAAGTGACGAGTCATAGCCTTCAGTGGGCTTTCTCAAGGTTCTCCAGAGTAAGGGACAGGGCTGGGTTTTTACTCCATTTTTTATTTTGAAAAATTGTCAACTCTACAGAAGAGTTGGAAGGAGAATACTTACTTCCTAGATTTAACAAAGGTTAAGTTTTGGCCAAGTTTGCTCTGTCTCTGTAAGTGTGTGTGAATGTGGCTGAGTGTGCATGTGGGTGTGTAAGTGTGTGTGTGTCTGTGTGTGAGTGTGCGCGTGTCTGTGGGTGAGTGTGTCCATGTGCAGGGGTGTGTGTGTGTGTGTGTGTGTGTGAACTACTTGAAAGTGTGACCCCTTGGAGAAGATGATGGCCACTCCCTTTTCCCCTGTGAAAAGTTCTATTTTCTCCTTGAAATTATTCTCTAGGGGGATATTCTGGTGCCTTGCAAAGAATCTGCTCTCCCAACAACCTGTCACCTTGTGGTTTTAGTATCCACTGATGAGCCTTTTTCGAATCAATTATTTCATTGGGAGTTGCGAACGGCGAATCTGCTGATGCTCCTTTCTCTTGTCCTGAGCAGGCATTCTGCCACCGAGAAGAGCATTCTTTCAACCACCGGGACAGGCCAGTCCCTCCTAAAGGGGCTGGGTCAACGGGACCAGGGTATGAGCACAAATCCCTCAACCCCAAGATCCAGAGGGGACACTCTTCCCCTCCTTCCCCATAAAGCATATCAAAGTTTTATCTCTTTCAGATTCTAGAAAATCTTCCAACATCACCGTGACCCTTGCATCTCCCCTGTATTAGCACGTGTTCCCTTTAAAGGTTTTGGGGTCCTCTCCACCTCCCCAACAAGAAAACTGCTAGGAATATTCACTGCAGTGCTGCTTCTCAGAGGTGTGTGACTTGGTCCCTCTGGGGGCCGAGGGCCTCTGCTGGGGGTGACTGAGTGTCAGGGAGCACCGTGGAGCAGACGTGAGCCCGGGTACTGGGGTCTGAGGGAGCCTGGTTCCAGCCCCCACTGCACTAGCTGTGTGGTTTTGGCTGGGTGACTCAACCTCTCTGAATCTCAGTCTCCCTGCCTTTGTCCTGGGTTGGTGATGTTGATCTCAGAGGCTGGTGATGAGGATCCCTAGCAATAGTGTATACGAAAGGGCCCAGCAGATAGTAGGTCCATATCGAATTGTGGCTCTAGGAACACAAGGGACATCAACCTTAGGAAATGGATGAATGACAGCGTTTCCTTCTCTGGAATTTTGTTTGAACTGAGTGAGTATTTACGGGCACGTTATATAGTCCCTCACACAGGAATCGTCCCACAGGGTCACTGAAGTGTTTGATGTTGTTAATAATAGTAACGGGAAGGAGGAGAGGGGTTAAGCTGGGAGGCTCAGAGAAGCTTGGGCTGGGGCCCCTCCCCCCTCCAGCTGTTCCAGGAAGGTCACAGACTCAGCAGGCTGTGTAGGGCAGGTGTGGTCCTGTGACCCCTGAGGGCTCTACCTCCCATCCTGTGTCCCAAGGGCCCCGCTATGAAGAAAGAAACTGGGTGGAGAAAGAAAGGAAAGAACGTTGATGGAGCACCCATGTGTGCCAGGCACTTTCCTGTTTATTTCTTGTTTTTTGTTTTTGTTTTTTCCTTCACGACAACCCTGCCGTGATGGTTCTGTGGTTTGGGAAGTATCAGGACTCCTGGGGGCAAAGCAGTGGCTCCTGCTTAGGCTCTAACTAGCCTAAGCAAGAAAGAGAATTCACCTCCATAGAATGGCTCATGGAACTGGAGTAAGCTTCAGGTGTGGCTGGATCAAGGGCCTCAGGCGAGGGGGCTACCAGCAGCCTCTGTCACTAACACTGCCCCTGGGCACTGCTTTTCTCTATGTTGGCCTCAGCCACTATCCAGCTTTCTCCTCCTGGTGATGAGATGGTGGCCAGAAGCTCCAGAATTAGCTCCAGGATTTCCTCCCGCTCGCATAGTGGTTTAAAAGAGAATGCTCTTGTCCCTCTGGCTCCAGCAGAAGTTCCAGAGAAGTCTCTCACTGGCTCTCTGGGTGATGGGGGCATCCCTGAGCCCATCACTGTGGCTGGAGGGACCCAGTGATTGGTCAGCTCAGGATCAGGAGCCATCCTTAGGCTCCTATGGGGGGGGGGCAGCTCTATTCCCCAAAGGAAAATGGGGTGCTATTCCCAGAGAAGAGGGGATGGGTGCTGGACAGACAAAACTGCACTCGGGCCTGTGGATGGACTGGATGACGATGATGGGGTGGGGGGAGCACCCACATGTCTGGCCACCAAGAAGCAGAAGAGGGGAATCACCCAGTGATGCTCCAGGCGAAGACCACCGACTCACATGAACTCTCGGCTTAAAGCGTGATTTATATTTAGCACGAGGAAAGCTGTCAAGCTCTTAAATATGCATGGGGCTGGAAGAGCCAGGAGAGAGAGAAAGCGCAGATCCTGCATGTGCCAGCGAAGAATTAATTAGAAATAAACCCGATACGAGAAACTGTCTGAGTTCTGTTCTGCTTTTTATCTGGCTGCCAACCGATGACTCGGGGAACTCTCTGCCGAGCAGCAAGCACCTGGGCCTCTCGGGTCCCCCTCCCCGAGAGCACCGAGAGCACGCAGACCTGTTCCCCACCGCAGTAGACATGGGAGGGCCGGGGGCCACCTCCTCTGCCTTGTCCTGTGATTATCTCTCCCCTCCCTTGGGGCCTGTCTCTGGGGAGGTGGGATTGTTTACGGAGTGTCCGGGCACACAGGGCCTGAGTTATCAGCGCGGACCATCTGTGTCCTTGCTCCCCTCTCTCAGCCCCTGGGCCCCTCTCCCGGCCCCTATCCCCTCCACTGCGCACTGACCATTACTGATGTCCAGTCTCAACCCTGGACCTCGCCTAGCCTGCAGCTGGACACACAGTAGGTACTTTCTAAATGCTAGTTAGCATCAAAGACTCTGAGCAGAAGGGACATGGAGCCAGAAAGATCTTTTGAAAACTTAACGACTTACCTTGTCACAGCCCCACCGGGGATGAAGCCCCCCCATCAACCTGTGCTGTGCTGGCCCCTCGGTTCTGCCTGACCCCCCACCTGTCCCACCACTCTTCTCATGTGCCAGTGTCCTCGAGGCTGCCTGCACCCCAGTGTCCTTGGGTCCGCCTGTGCCCCAGTGTTTGTAGACCCTCACCTGGGCTGGGCTGATCCCCACCTTACTCCCTGTGCCCTACAGCTCCCTCTTTCTGGAACTTTCTGACCCCACAACTGGTTAGGTTTTTTTCTGTGATTTGGATTTGATGTCATTTGTCTTCTTCTCAAGGATAGCCCAGGGTATGAGTAGGAGGTCCTAGACCCAGTGCTGACAGCCCCAGGTGTAAACTGGGGGGTCCTGGCTCCTGCCCTGACAGCCCTGGGTGGGTGGGAAGGGAAGTCCTGCCAGAGGCTGGCAGCCACTCTGGGCCTCACTCAGCAGCCCCCATGGTTAAATCACCGTGCGTCCCGGTCTCTCTGGAGCCGAGGTGTCCTGCTAACTGGGTGGTTCTCTGAGCCCCCGGGTACCCGATCGACAACTCCTGCTGTGCTGAGATCGGGGTCCACACCCACCGATGCTGCTCACACCCCCACTTCCCTGGCATGCGGTCCCCGCGACTCAGGCTGGAAGGGGAGGTTGGGGCCCAGGTCCACTGGCAGGCATGACTGTACCCCAGATCGCTCCCCTGCAGCGCCAGGAGGCACACATACTCTGTGACCGGGGCTTGTGCCGACATCTTGCCTGAGAGCTTGCTGAATCCCATTTGAGGACACAGGGAAGCAAAGTGACCTGCTCACATGTCCGCAGCTTCCAGGGGTCCAGGCCGGGACTGAACCCACACTGGCCGGTGCGTACAGACCAATGTCTTTTCCTCCCAATCTGACCTCGAGGGGTCCTCTGGAACAGCAACCGGGTGGGAACTGCAGCGAGGGGAAAGGTGTCCTTTCTAGAACAATCTTTACCAGCAGGTTCCCTCACGCCCTTTGCAGGCACCAGCCGAGCCCTCCACATTCACCGCAGTATGGGGTTGATTTAATTCACACCCAATCATGTGGGTCCATCTTTGCTTGAGTTTCGAGAACCCTACTCAAGATTCTGACTTCATCCATTTTTAATTTTTTTTTTCCTGTGAAGACAGGAATTCAGGGATATTTATCTCGCCGGGTGTGTGAAAGCTTAAATAAAATAAGCTTTATCTGTTGGAAGCTGTCAACTGATAAAAAAGGAAAGAATTAACCATATTTCTATTTAATGAACTCTCCAGGCAGAGGCAGATTTCTGTCTTTTGGCTTAGTTGTTTTCTGCAGAAATCGCCCTGTGCCCAGTCTGAGAACTGCCTTGGGACTCCACTCTCTGACTGCCCACCCCAGCCTGTCTAGACACCCCAGACATCCTGTAAACAGAGCAATTGCTGGGGAGGCGGCAGCATGGAGGTTGGGTGGTATTTGTCGCGTTGGGGACAGCTGAGTGAAGATTCACGGCCATGCCGTGTTCTCCTCGGGACAGAAGCATGCCGGCTACCTTCCCTTCCCGGAGCTCTTTCCTGGGTCAGGGCTCCGTGCGGGACAGCCTCATCCCCTCCAGGGAGCCTCTTATCCTCCTTCCAGGGTGGCCGCTTGAGAGGGCCTGACCATGGGAGCTGGGGGTGACGTGAGCATCCTGCTCGGCTGCATGGACCCTCTCCAGCGCTCAGGAGATCCAAGCTGATGCAGATTAGACCGTGCCTGCCCACGTCCACTGCCACCACCACCATGGGCCAGGCCACCAGTCCCTCCTGCGTGGATCATGGCAGTGGCCCCTCCCTGGTCTCCCTGCTTCTGTCCTCACCCCACTGTCCTCCAAATTATAGGTCAGAGCATGTCACGCCTCCGTTCCAAATACCACCATGTTCCCCTTACTCAGGGCCTTACTCGGGCTGGCTCCCTGAGGTCTGCCACCTGCTCAGCCTCACCTCCTTCTGCCCCGCCCCTTGCTCACTACGGCCAGTCCCACTGGCTTCTCAGCACCTTGAATGGGCCAGGCACACTGTGGCCCTTGCCATCGTGGGGTTTGTGCCACAGGGAGATGGGTAAGTGTCCAGGCGGGACCAGTACAGGGGTCAGAATGTGGCAGGAGAAGCTCAGGGCCGTAGGGGGGCTGGAAGAGGGGCCCTGACACCTGCTCGAATAGTCTGGAAGAGTCTCTGAAGAGGTAGGACCTTAGCCAGGTAACCAGGTCCTGAAAGGTGAGTGGTGGACGGAGTGTGGGAGGACACCCCAGGCCGGCCTGGGCAGCCTTGTGGGGGTCGAGAGAAGGTGAGTGTTTTCTCTTCTCTTCTTGCCGCGCTTTGACTTTGTGATCTTGGCCACGTCCTTCCCCTCCCTTGGCTCCAACGACCCCAGTAGTTCAAGTGTGAGAAGGCCCAGATTTGGCCCCTGGCAGGGAGGGAGGCCGTTCCTGCAGTGGGAAGGACCCTCCCCGCTGCCTGCCTTGGCCCAGCTGCACTGAGCCTCTTGCCCGAGGTAGGCTGGGTAAACCCCGGCCTGACCCCAGGATGGGCCGAGGTTGGAGCTGCGGGCAGATGGACTGGCGTCTGGCCTAGTCCCCCCCAGACCCACGGCACTGGGCTCACAGCTGGTGACAACATTTCGAGGGGACGCCTTGATGCTTTGTCAGGCCGTTGATGAGCCCTCTCAGAATCCTGACCCAACAAGGCGGTGATAAAATATGCATTCTCAGGGCAGGGAGGCCCCAACAGCCCATTATGGGAGACATTACCTTGTTTGAATTTAGAAATGAGGTCATGGGGGCAACATGTAAATGCAGTCTCTGTTTGCCGCTGGGGCTGGCTGGCCGCCTGTTCCGTGTGGAGACACCAAATGCCAAGTTTACATTTGCTCTCAGGATGTTTGAGCCCCTTCAGCGGATGTCTGGAAAAGCACAGTGGCTTGCTGGAGCACGGGGTCTGTCTGAAGCCAGGCTGAGGAACTCTCTGGAATCTGGGAAAAGATGGGAAGGAAACATCCCAAGCTCCTATTTCTAACCCTCACCAAAACTGCAGCGAGGGGAAAGATGTCCCCTGGCCATAGGTTGGCTGGCCGCCCAGTGCGCCGGGCGGGTTCAGGACAAGTCAGGGACGCCAACGCCTGCAGGTCGAGAAAGAAATCTGATGGTTCCAGTTTGCTAAGCTTGGCTCCTCTCACATCTTAACCAGACTCGTCTATCAGACTGGAATGCCACCTACCATGGCGAATGAGTGACCAGCCCATTTCTCCTCGTTGGCAGACCCCACGTTGGGAGACAAAACCAGAATTTTCGCGTGCCGAATCACGAGAGAAGTTTCTCAGCTGATGCAAATGCTTCCCGGCATTGGTCCAAGGAAATATGAATAACGCTCCCATTCAGTGTGTACTGCCTTCGAGTCTTAAAGGCTTACTTACATGTTTATGGTGTTGAATCATTTCAACCACAGGACCTTTGCAGGTGACAAGGTCAAACTTCTATTCACAGCTCCTTGTCTTTGTGGCCTTTATCACAATCCTACTTTTACGTTTGTGCATTTGGTGACCTGGTGAAAGTCCGCTCCCTCCCAGACTGTGTTGCCTGGGAGGGGACAGCTCATCGTCTTGTTTCCTCAGAAATACCACAGGGCCCAGCACGTAGTAGGTGCCCCATGACTATATGTTGAAAGAATGAACAAGAATGCTGATAAGGTCGGCTTTGGCATTATTATCCTTTTACAGAGGAGAAGACTGAGAGCTGCAGTCACACGCTCAGCTGGCTCGGTTGGAGATACTGGCAAGCTGCAGGGCAGGATGCACGCCCAGGCTGTGGCCGATGGGAGGCCCCTGCCCTCTCGGTGCCAATCCTCTGTGCTCTGACTTCATAACACGCCACACAGCCGCAGAGGGCAACCTCACAGCTCAGGTTCTCCCTACACCCTAGCAGGATCATCACGGATGCCCAGGCAGGGGTACGGGAAGGTTGAACAACTCTCCCCAGAGCATGGGGTGAAGGAGGGACTTGAACCCTGGACCCTCTGACTCCAAAGACGATGGGAGTCCCTGCCACCTTTCACGGAGCATCTGCCACGGGTGGGACACTGTGTGCCCCACTTCACGGGACTGTCACCACCGCAGTGTGAGATTTGTGTCTTAACCAGAGTGCCCTGCTCAGCTCTCTATGGGACCCTCGGGAAGGTCCGCGAGCTCCTCACTGTCAAGGCTTTCTGGAACCAACACCTTCTCATTAGGATGCCAGAATCTTCCCCCCACCCTCCATCCCATCGTCAGTGAAGAGCTTTGTTAAATTGCAAAGAGCACCTTTGTCTTGAGAAAGGCTTGTTGATAAATCGCAGTCTTTCCTTTGATAAGCTGATGGGTTTGTTTCACTTATGAAGTGAAATATCAAAGTTGTCATTCTAGAAAGTTAGAGGGCAGGGAGCAGGTGGGGGAATGAAACAGCTTTTTCAAAGCTGTCAGGAAAGCCTGAGGGAGAAGGTGATGCATTGCAGTGGGGAGAGCGGGGGCCCCAGAGTCAGACAGCATGGCTTCACATACAGCTGTGCTGCATGCAGGCTGTGTGACTGAGGGCAAGTGGCTCAACCACTCTGTGCCTCATTCTCCACATCCATGAGATGGAAACAGTAATAGTATCTGCCTCACAGGGTTGTTATGAAGATGAAGCACGTTATGGCACGGAAAGTGCTTAAGCGCAGAAGAAATGATGTATTAGCTATTAGTTTGAGTATCAACATCACCATCACCACCACCACCATCACCACCATCATCACCACCATCAGCATCATCACCACCAGCAGCATCACCACCACCACCACCATCAGCATCACCACCACCACCACCATCATCACCACCATCATCACCACCATCAGCATCATCACCACCACCAACACCATCATCACCACCACCACCACCACCACCACCACCACCACCATCACTATCACTGCCACCATCACCACCACCACCATCACCACCACCATCATCACCACCACCACCACCACCATCAGCATCACCACCACCACCACCTGAATCAGTATCATCATCACCCCCACCACCATCAGCATCATCACCACCACCATCAGCATCATCACCATCACCACCATCACCATCACCACCACCATCATCACCAGCAGCAGCATTATTATTAGTGCTCCCAATAGGCATGAGAACACAGCCAGTGCATGATCTACCAGTTAGGAGCAGTTGGTTGTTGGCGACAAACATCTAATTAGTAGCGGCTTAAGATCAAAATTTATTTCGGTTTCTGGGTCTCGGTTCTTCCTCCATCTTTAGTGTGTGGCTTCCATTCCCATTTGCTTTATGGTCTAATATGGCTGCTGGCATGCCAGACAATACCTCCGTGTCCCAGGCAGGACGGAGGGGACTGGGCGTGTTACAGCTGCTGTGGACTCTCACTATTCCTGCACCAGCTGAGGTGTCTTATTGCATGCCTCCATGACTCTGCCAGAAGCTCTCATGGGGGGCTGGGTTAGGAGCAGCCCTCCATGATGAATGAGAGTCCATAAGTAAGAGCGGATAAATACCCCAGCTTCCTCACCTCTGGGATAGGAGAACTCCAAGATGCGTGTTCTATACTGTTTTCTGCGAGGTCCAGGAGGACTGAGCTCCAGCTACCCACAGCTGTAAGCTGCTCATCAATATGCTCTGTGCTGGCTTCCTCCCTTCCTGGCTCACCTCCACACTGCACCACCTTGACCTTGAAAAAATTCATTTGCATTTGAGCTTTCAACTTAGAGTTCGCTTGTGAGAGAACTCAGCCAAAGACAGGGGACAGGGCAGAAGGGGGCACCCCTAGCTGTCCATCTCTCTCTCAAGGAGTCCCTCCTCCCAAAGTTCCAGATGCAACATTCATGCTCATCGCATTGTGACTGAGCTGCAAGGGCAGCTGGGGAACGTAGTCCACTAGGCGGGGGGGTCGCTTATTCAGGAAGGAGACCAGGAACATGGCTATGGGAAGGCAGCCAGCACTCTGTCACCATGAGAGAAATTTCTGCCTTCGTTTAGGACCAAATCTGACAAGGAAGTACCAAGTCCTTTGGACCTTTGCAACCTTCTGAGAAGTGTTTTCATTTATTTCACACCACTGATGTGGACTGAGCCCCTACTGAGTGCTTGGTTCTGGGATGCCACTGAGAACCAGACCTAGTTCTCAGTCGCATGGTGCTTACTGGGAACCATAAGGAGGCAGCTGCGGCCGGAGGCAGAGAACTGGGGCCAATGGTGGGAGAAGGCGGGCAGGGGCCCTTTGTCTATGGCGCCCAATCCCCAAGCTTTTTCCTGGGGGTGACACTGGGGAGGCTGCATTATTCTGCAACCCAAGGGTAACAACAAAGCACCCAGGTCTGCAGGGCTGAAAGCTGCATGCACATCGGGGTTGGGAGGGGCCTCTGCTCAGTGGGAAGAGGTTGGCGGGGGCCCCCATTTTGAATGTGGCTGGCTGTCATGCCCGCGCCAAAGAGCTCTGAGAGATGGCCCATCATCAGTCCATATGCAGCCTGGAGGTGGCCCCCGGAGACTGCTGCTTACACTGATTGGCCAGAAATGGTTACCTGACCCCACCCAACTTCAAGGTGGTCAGGAAATGGAGTGGGTCAGAAATATCTGGAGAGCAGCAAGGTGGCCACCACCCACTGGGATCATTTTGGTGCATTGCCTTCCAGGGGTCTTCCTATGCTTTTACATACATACCTATGTGCCCACAGAAAATACAGAATGTATCATATTACAACGATCATTCTGGAATGCTCTTATGTCAGAGAACTTTCTGTGCCAGGACGTGCAACTCTGTTTCGTGCTGCAATGAGTGTCATGCTTTGGACACCCCATAGTTTATTTTGCCAGCCCCCTACGGAGGGACTTTTAAGGTGTCAGTTTTTGCTATTAAGAACAGCTTCACAATGGTTGTTCCTACCTGTGCTCTTCAGTGCACATCCTTCAGAAAAATGGAGGTGCTGCAGGCTGGCTGGCATACTCAAAATGTCCCCCAGATCCTGAAGGATCATCCTCCAAAGTGACTGCATCAACTTGTACTCCCACTGACACGGACGGCAATTCCCCACATGTCTACCAATGAATAATATAACACAGTTTAAGTTTATGTTTTAATCTGATGGGATGTTCTCTTTTATTTTTTCTAATTAAGAAAAAGTTACTTGTAACCAATTTGAGCGGTGAAGTGTGTGTGGAACACATTTCAGAAGTCCCCTGTTGGCTTTGTCCCGTTTCATGTCCCATTCTATAGATACCACTGTGCAAAGTTTAAACTGTATCCTTCTAGATTTTTCTTTACGCATTTATGTAATATGCATTCATAAACATATGTTGATCTTTGAGTGCATAACTGTTTTCCCGCCGTGTTATGTACTGTTATGTGTTGTTCTGAAGCTTGCTCGGCCACCTGCCTCCCCCTCCAACCCCAATTTTTAGCATCTCTTCTTACATGTTTTTATGAAATTTACTGGCTGCTTGGGTTTTCTTTGCTCTTGTTTTTCTGTCTTCTCCGGGTGGGAGGAGGGGAAAGGGAGGGGAAGCTGATTATGGGCTGTGTGTTTTCTCTCCCCCTTCCCGGAGCTCCGTGGGGTGGAGCGACCAGTGTCCAGACGTGTCTCTGGGGTGGAGGCAGGAAGAGGAGAAGGCAGGCCGGCTGCACAGTCTCCGACGGGGAGGAGGGGAGGCAGGAGGCTGGCTGAGGAAAGGGATGTAATGCAGACAAGAACCTTTGCAAACTCTGGTGGGGACAAAGAGCTCTCCTGTGGCAAAATTCAGCAAAATGCTATTAAAGATAAATTTTTCATTGTTCTGTCCTGCAGGCAGCTTGGGAAAATACCGTTGCCTCAGCATAAATGAGCTCGCCTGTCTTATTTTATTTTTAAGTGACACTCTCTGCACTAGTTCTGATCCTGGAATCACGGAGCGGTCCCTGCAACAGCCGCAGAGCCCGAGGGGGGCCGCTGCCAGGGGTCGGGGAGCAGGTGTGGGGCTGGCCCTCGGTAGGACGGGGGCCACGTCGGCCGGGGTGCTCTCTCCTCCCTGCCCCCCCAAGGGTTAGGGGAGGGAATCCGAGCAGTCATCTTGCGACTCTGGCCAAAGAAAAATCAGATAAACCAAATGACAGAACACAAACCAGAAACTATGCATGCCCTGAAATCTAGGTAAAATACCTACGTTCATTTGCTTGTTCACAGACCCCTACGTGGTGCATCTTACGTGCTGGGCACTGTTGTGAATATAAACAAATATTCATTTATTTTTTACAACCACTCAGCGTGGGGAGCTTGATTCCGTGGCCTGTCGTGGAGACGGTGGGGTGGGTAACCATGCGGCTGGGACACGGGGTGTGCACCCAGGCCAGTTCATGGTCACCCCTGGTTCCACGTGGCTCACTTGCTCCCTGGGCCTCGGCTGCTTTCCCCAGCAAAGGAGCCTCCTGTTCCTGAGGCTGGAAGGGCCCGCCGGCTCTGTTGGATCATCCCTGCTCCTCAGCGCTACCCCGGCACCATTCCGGGGCGGCTTGGCAGAGCCCGCATCGGGGCCTCAGTGTTGGGGCCGCAGCTGCTTGGCCCCCCCGGGGGAGGACCCTGAGATGCTCTGGTTTCTCCAGGGGCCACCCCAAGGAGAAAGTATGGGGGAGCAGTGAACACCCAACAGGAAAGGGGGAAGGAGCCGGGATGAGCCACTCTCTCCTCCTCCTGGGGGCAGACTGAACCCTTGGCCGCTCTGGGGACATCCGGCCTCACTGAGCAGCCAGCCCTGTCTTCTTAATGCGCCGAGGCCCCTCGGGATGCCCCATAACTGCTCTCCCCTGCCCCCCTCAGGCTTGCTTCCCCAGGACTGCACTCCTCAGCGGGCTGTTAGCGTGGCGCTCGACCTCCAGCTCTGCTTTCCAGGGAATCCCAGCCAAGCCACCACCATGGCCTGGGCACTCTCTACGGCCAGGTGCTGCGCGTGGCTCAGCTTTTGTCGCCGTCACGGCAGCGCGTCCTTTGTAAAGGGGGAGGAGCATGGCCCAAACATGTCCGACGTGCATCCAGAATTTGCCCTCTCAGCATCCTGCTGGGTGGCACAGCTGGGCGTGGGGGCTGGTGGTCACCATGCTGTCCGCACCAGCTCTCCCTGACTCCAAGAGCTTCCTGTTCGTCCCCCCAAAAAGCCCGGGGAAGGGGGTTCAACACGAGGAGATTTGGGCTCAGAAAGTTTGATTAACTTCATTTATTCCTTCAACACATGTTTGCTGGGTGCCTCTCTGTGCTGGGCACTGTTCTAGATGCTGGGGGGCAACCGCAGAACTCACGGTCTCCTGTGTGTGTGTGAGGGGACAGACAGTAAATGGTCACAAAGAAAAAAAGTATGACAGATTGTGAACTGCACTACAAAGACACTAGGGGGAAGGTGTCACTTTGGGGTCCCAAGGAGGTGCCAGTTTAGCTGACATCTGAAGACCACCGAGGAGCCAGCCTGCAAGGGGGCAATGGGGAAGAACAGAGGGAACAGCTCGTGCAAAGACCTTGAAGTGGGAACATCTCGGTTCCTTTGGGGAAAACAAAGATGGCCAACATGGTGGGACAGTGGTGGGGATGAGAGGAAGGAATGGGAGCAGGGGAAGGCTGACTACACAAACATGGTTGGACTTGCCAAGGGTGATGGGAAGTTGTTGAGAAGATCTGGGGTCGGGGTGAGGGTCTGTGGAGACACCAGTGAGGAGGGTGGTGGCCTCTTCCCGTGTCAGCTTCGTATTCCTCAACCTGTCACCTCAGGACCCCTCAGAGAAGCCTGGGGCCAGGGTTCCGGCTCTGGTCCACACTGGCCCAAATGGAAATATTAGGAAGCCTGAGGGTCTGAGTGCCTCGTTATTTGAGGAGAGAGTGGAAGATGGGGAAGGAAAGGCTTGGGCAGGTCGTAGGAGGGCTTGGGTGCTATCTTCAAGCATTCCTCAGTGCCGCTGGGATAAAATTTAGAACATTCCAGACTCCTTAGCATGCCATATGCAGCCTCCACGCGCTCTCTAGATGCCTTCCACCTCATCCCGTGCCTCTCTGCCTTCAGCACTGTCCCGCATCTCAGCTATCTGGAAGAACACGCAGGTCCTCCAGGGGTCCTCTCTCCCCACTGGACCCTAGTGCTTACTGTTCCCTCTGCCTTGAGCCACTCCTCTTCCACGCCCTTCCAACAACCACCTGTCCTCTCCCAAGCCTTATCCCAAGTGATCCCTCTGGCAAGCCTGCTAGCCTGGTCAAGTTCGGACCCTCTCCTTGGGGCTCCCACAGCCCAGCCTCCCAAGGGCATATCATTGCCTGACTATTTGTCTATTTGCCCCATTCAGCTTGGCACGTTGCAGGGGCTTGACAAATACTGTTTGAGGAATGAATGATGAATGAATGAGTGACCATCCGTAAGGAAGAAGGAGCAGACTTATTCCTTGTGCCTCCAAAAGGCAGAACCAATGTCAGTGGCTGAAAAGGACAGAGAGGCTGATCTTCATTCCATGTGAGAAAAGCCTCTTTGATAACTGATCTCTTTGCGGGTGATGGGGACCTTCCATCCCACCGTGGGAGCTTCTCAGTGGGTGCTGGGAACACCCAGCCCTCATGGGGGTGAGAGGTCACTCAGCCCTCTCCTCAGCGCACAGCCAACCCCCGGGAGGCAGGAGAGGTGTTTTTCCTTCCTACACCTGGAGCCGGCCCGCACACTGAATGGATGAGTGTGGCTGTCTTCCAACCCCAGAAACTTCTAGAACTGTCCAGTATGACAACTTGAAATGTGCTGGTCTGAACTGAGCCCTGTAGCAAGGCATAAAAACACACAGGAGATTTCAAAAGCTTGGTATTTACAAAAAAAGTGAAAACATCAGTAATTTGCTTGTATGTTGAAAGGCTGATATTTTGGATATATTTGGGTTAAATTAAATATATTGTTAAGGTTCATATCACCTGTTTATTTTTACTATTTATTTTTCTTTTTTTAAAATGGGATTACTGGAAAATTTAAACTGTGGCTTGCATTCTGTTTTCATCATACAGGGCTGACCTAGAACAGCGGTTCCCAACTTTTTTGGGTTCATTGTATCCTTTCAAATACATACAGATAAGGAATTTGTAGCAGCATATTTGAAAGGATCCAAAGACTCGAGAGAGCAATTAACTGTGACAAACTCAGCATCGTCCTTGGGCGCTTGCTGGGCTGGCCCCTGCCTTCCCCCGGCCTGGTGGCATGTGGGTGGCTGGAGGGGAACCTTCACCGCACGGCCCTTGCTGTCTCCTCTGCAATTAACACGCCCCCCGTCTTTGCAAAGAAAGAGCTTTCTGCTCTGTGGGCACAATCCACAGCACGTGTTCTGCTCGGGCCCTCGACCCACACAGCCCTGTGCCCTCCCGCGCACAGGTCAATGTGAGATTTTTGTATCCTCTTCGGCAGAAGAAATAGTCTGACAATTTATATGAAAAGAAAAGTGCGCACCCCTTAACCCAGCAATCCCCGTTGTACAAATGGATCTCAGAGCAATAAAAGCGTGGCGATGTGGCCATCTAGGTTCCTTTTCTCCGGCTCAGCCCTCCTCTGGAGACCCACTGCCCCAGTCACTCTGGGCGCCGGAGGCCGCCTCCGTCCGACGGGGTGGTGCCCGAGCCCATGTCGGTGGCTGGATATTTTGACTTTCACACTTGCGTGCACAGATGTCGGCAACAGGGTGATCTGTGGTTAACAAAACAAAGCCAGGAACAACCTACATGTTCTTCATACACAGGGATGTAAAGAACGTTTGCTGCTATGAGAAGTCGCAGTTCGAACCACATGAATAGATGTGCAGAGTTGCCATTGTGGGTTTTTAAGGGAAAACAGTGTTGAGCGATGCTTATGGTGTGCTTACACTTGAAGGGGGGCTGCCAGGGGTGTTTGTGGGGAAGCAGGGAAGAGGCGTGGATGAGAATGTGTGACTGATAGCGGGACAAGAGGAGGGATGGGAGGTGCCAATATTTTCTGTGTGCATTTTCATTATTTGATGTGTTCCGACAAGTGTGTGATGCATTTATAATTTTAAGATAGAAGAATGAAGGAAAACCTGGATGTCCCGCATTGATCTGAGTTTGGTCGACCTGGTGAAGAAGGGGGGGCCGGCAGGCCATGGCACAGGCCCAGGACCCTGCTCCACTCCCTGCTTCAGAAAATTCAGCACCGCTGCGGTGGTGGTGGTGGGGGGGCGCTGCTTCTCCCCTCCCCGGGGGACCTAGTTTGTTTTCCATGCATCGGAATGTGCGTGGCGTTCCCTGGGCCGGAGCTGGATTCTCTCCCTGCACCGAGGCTGCCTCCCCTCATAGCTGTTTGATCTGGGATCCCCCCCAAGACCTGGACTCAGGAAAAGAAGAAGACACAGGAGAACACAGCCGAATGGTCACTGCGGTGATGTATGGGCAGTTCCGTTTTAGGGTGAGGGTCCTCCCTGATCTGCTTTCCATTTGGGCCAGTTGGGACACCTTGATTTTTATTCCACCGTTCGACTCCCCAGGAATTCCAGAAATGAGAATGCGTTTCCTGGCCAGCTGCCTCCTGGCTGCATGCGTCCCAACCAATACGGCATGTTTCCTCTTGCTCCCCACCTCTGAGGCTTTCTCAGGCTCACCAGTGTGTTTCTGTTGCTATCTGTGCCGGGGCCACGGGCAGGTGGGGAAAATCCTCAAGAAGAGAAATCACTGCAGACATAGCAGAGACTGAGCTTTGGCAGGGCTCCGGGACCGAGCCGGGCTGGATGCATTCCCAAGTACAGATCTCCAACGTTAGTCGAGCCCAGACAAGAAAGGTCCAATCCAGGAGGCCCCTGGAGTAGATGCTTTGTTGCTGGAAAAGCCGTGGGTGCTGGGAACTGAGTGATCTTGATTCTGGGGACTCAGATCTTTATTTGAAGGCTGGGCCACATGTGAGCCAGGCAGCTGGGGTAGGCTGCCTTGCAAACTCAACGCCAACTGGCTATAAGAATAAGGCCAATGTATGGGGACCCACTGTAACCAGAGAGTCAAAAGCTGGTGTGGATTTAGCGGCTCCAGCAATTCGGCCAGATGTGGTTAAAGCCTGTTGTACGCGCTGGATTCTTAAACCCTCTGGAACCTCAGTTGCCGTACCTGTCAGAGAGGGGTGGTCATTCAGCATCCACACCCACACTGCTCTAAGGAGCCCGTGAGGATGCAGGTGACGATGAGCTCAGAGTGGCAGGACCCTTGATGCCGGGGCCGCTGGGACAGAGCCTAGCTTCCCAGTGAAGGCCGATAGCAGTGGCTCTGGGATCCGTGTCTCTCTCGGGATCATCTGGACAGCTGTGGGGCCAGGGAGGCAGGCCCTGGAAACTTCCACCAGCAATATAAAGGGGTTCTGCAGGCAGCCCTCGGCCCCGAGGACCTCCAGCTTGATCCGACAGCACAGGCCAGCCCCGGGGCATCCAAGGGCCCCCAGCCCTGCCCAGGAACTAATCACCTGCGAGGAGGTGAGGACATGAGGCGGCTCTGGGATGGCGTCAGTGGACTGTGGCTGACGACTGGCCTGCAGACAAGGTGTCAGCTAAGGGACTATTTAGAGCAATCCCTCCCATCCCTGATTGCTCTGCCCATGTGGATCCAACTCAGTTTTGCTTAGTGACCAGATGGATTCAGAAGAGCAAGTTTGAGCCCAAATGATGTCAAACGGCCATTTACACTATTTTCAGTCCTCAAGCATCTGTTTAGTTGTTCGGTGAATGTTTCTTGAGCAACGACAATGCGCCCGGTGGTGTTCTAGGCACCGCGGAGAAGCAGCAGATGAGACAGATTCCGTCCTAGTTCTCACACAGCCCCCACGATCGAGCTGAATAACTGAACGTTGCTAAAGCACCTACTATGTGCCGGGCGGTCAGGGTTCAGGCATTGGAGAGACAGCTGGGAACAAGGTAGACCCATCTCTAGGCCTGATAGTTTGCCATCTATGGAATTGTTTGAACAGTGGAACTCTGATAAAAAGCCTACTATGTGTGCAGGAGCATTCTAGGCCCCGGGAGAAAGCTGGGAACGAGACAGGCCCAACCGTATCTTCACAGAACTTATGATCCGTTCAACCATTCACACAAATAAACTTTGATAAACACTTACTATGTGCAGTGGTGATTGCAAAGGGAGTGTGAGGCTCAGCTCTGCCCTCAGGCTGCTCTCGGCCTCGTGAAGACCAGGGAAAAAGCAGCGTGGGCGGGCACGGGCAGGGCCTAGGATCTGTGGCTTCCTAAGTGTGGTGAGTGGGTACTTTCTGGTGATAAACAGACAAACCCTTTCCACTTTAATTGCTAGCATTTGTTTTAATGTGCACTTGGAAAAACCAAAGTTTCCTTTAATGGGGTATATTTTAGGTAAAAAAATGGGGGGAGATTTAAATAAATATGTTAAGTAAATAAACAGTTCAGAAGAATATGATAAAACTTCCAGGTGGAGGACAAAGGCTGGCGATGGAAGCGTGGGGCCCTAGAGGGGTAGTTAAGTTCCACCTGCAGCTCAGGGGCCTCTGGCTGCCATGTCCCCGGGACCTCCTGCTCGTGGGGGTGCCAGGACGGCCCGCTCAGAGCCACCTCTGGGTGAACAGCCACTTCCTCCCCAGTGTGCACGGCCCTGGGGGCACCTGCGGGCCCAGCTGAGTGCCACCCAGAGCAGGTGGCTCCCCTGCAGTTGGGCGGGTGGCTAGGCGTCCCTGGGCCTTGTGCAGAGGCCTGCTCGGGCCCCCACTGTCTGTCTCCTCTCCTCTCCAGTGTCCCTCTACTCCTCTACCCCTGTGTCCCTCTACCCCTCACTATGGCTCCTAGTAGTCCCTGCAGGTACAAGCTCCAGGTATCTCCCTTTGGGGCTCGAGCCTCCGAGAAGGCCCTGGGGGCCCATCTCCTCCAGCCCTTTCTACAGAGAAAGATCGAGCCTGGCAGGAAGGACACCTCCCTGGGGGATGAGCTTTCCGCCTGCCCTCGTTGCTCCTTCCAAAACCCCTCCGGTGGCTCATCGTGGCCCTCAGGACAGAGTCTTGCTGCCTCAGCCTGGCTGATGGGCCCTGTCCGTCCCTCTGCTCTCCTGTCCTACTGCCCAGTCCCTCTGCGCTCCGGGCAATGGCCACTGGACCCACACAGCTCCTCATCTGGGCCCTGCACTCCCCCTTAGGGCCCTGGCCCTTCCCGCTGCTCCCAGCCCTGCTTCAGCCAGCCAGCCTCCCCTGTCCTGCCAGCCCCAGTTCCTAGGTCACTGCCTGCAGGAAGCCCCTCTGTGGTCCCCAAGCCCAGTGCTCCCATCACAGCGCTGAGCTCCATTGGGCAGGCCCTGGTCTGTCCTGTTCATGCCTGGCTTGCAGGGCCTAGAACGGTGCCTGGAACACAGCACGTGCTCTGTTAATTGCCGCCGAAGAAGTGGGCAGATGTCCTTGGACTTGGGGGTTAGCCTTGGACTTGGGGGTTAGGTTTCTGCCAGACATCGTTTCCCTGAAAGACAGAGTTGCATTCTAGCCCTGGCCCGGGGGACACAGACACAGCACCTGGTTTGTGGCGGGGTGGGGAGGGACTGAGGGCAGGGAGCATCTTACCGAGCCTGCCTAGCATTCTCCTGGAGTGTGAGTGAGGCCAGACAGGAGGGGTGCAGGGACTGCCTGAGGAGGAGGCTGGGCAAGTCGCTAGGGTCCTGGAGGCTCAGTTTCCCCATCTGCAACCCCAAGCATCTCCACATTTCCAAACGGTGTTGTGAGGACCAGTGCTTGCCTGTGCGGAGTACCCACAGATCATGCTTATTTCCACTCCATTTGTAGTAGCTTCCTATGGCTGCTGGAACAAACTGCCACCAACCGAGTGGTCCCCTCAGAGTTCGGAAGCTAGAAGTCCCAAACCGAAGGAGCCTCTTGCCTAGCTTCTGCCATTCCCGGTGTTCCTTGCCCTTTCTTGGCTTGTAGACACAGTCCCGGCCGCTGCCGTCCAAAGTCTTCTTCCCTCCGGGGACCTCCCCTCTGCCTGATATCAGTTCACCTGCTGAAGCCCTAAGCCTCCAGGTGGTGGTGTTTGGAGGCGGGACCCTCGGTTTGGATGAGGGCCTCAGGGTGGAGCCCCGATGGGATTAGGGTCCTAATCAGAAGGGACACGGGAGGGCTTGCTGTCCCAAGTTCGCTCTCTCTGCCTCCTGAGGCTGCTGCCTACAGGCCGGGAAGACAACTCACCAGAACCCGCCCAGAACCGTGAGAAATAAATGTCTCTTGGCCCAGGCCCCCCGTCTGTGGTCTTCTTAAGGCAACTGAGCTGACGGATCACACTGTCTCTGTGTCTCTGTTTCTCTCGCCTCTTCTTCCAAGGCCAGACCGTGTTGAATGGGGCCCGGCCCTGCTCCCTGTGCCCTCATCTTAACCGGACACATCTGCAAGGTTCTGGTTCCAAACAAACCTGCACTCTGAGGTTCCAAGGTTGTGAATGTGAGTGGACACGATTCAGCCCAGTACAGTGGCTATCTCATTTGTTGCTCCATCCAGCCCTATAATAACCTGGTGAGGTCAGAATGATCACGCTCACTCTCAGATGAGGAAATGGAGGCTCAGGGGCCCCGGGGCCCCCAAGCGGCTGCCGAGTGACAAATGCAGGACTTGTACCCAGACCCTTAGCAGCCAGAACCTGATGGAGAAGGCAGGGTTTGCCTTCAGGGCCCTGAAATTGCCGACACCTCTCCAGCTCTGCAATCAACGTAATTGGCCATAAAAAAAGAACTCTAAAGAAGAAAACTCAAATTGGCCCTGTGTGTTTACAACCAAAGGTTCTCTCTTGGGAGCAGAGTATGAAATTTTAATATTTTAGGCAGGCAGGCAATGCTTCTTGTCTAGACACGGGGAAATGTTCAGACGCAGACTTCTTTCCAACACTCCCGTTCCAGCCAATACAGAGCCGTTCCCACGCACACCCCCACCCCCTGATTAGGGGGTGTCATTTACTTTTTTTTTTATAGAATTTTTTATTTTATTTTATTATTATTATTATTATTATTTTAAATTTTATTATGTTATGTTAGTCACCATACAATACATCATTGGTTTTTATGTGGTGACTCTGCATTGGGATCCTGGTCGCCGGCAGGAGGCCTTGGACCCCAGGGATGCTGGCTGGGCCACTGTCTTTTCCCAGACAATTGAGCTACTTACAAATCAATAAACACAAGGTTGATCGGGCAAGGGCTTCCTCCTTGAGGCTCACACCGCTGTCGGAATGACGGTGAACGTGCAAGTGGGATCATTAACCCTGTAATTAGGTCTGGGGAACACTGGGGGGGGGCGGGCCAAGGGAGTGAGGGACAGGCGGGCGTTCCTGCTGTGAGCGTTGCCTTCTCTCTCCCCCTATTTGCCACCTGGGAAGGTACGTAGAGCCGGCTCCTGCTGGTCAGTCTAGTGGGGTGCCAAAGCTGGGGCTGACCCCCTCCGAGCTGTGCATCCTTTGGCCAGCTCCTCCCCCTTTCTCAGCCTCAGATTCCTCACTTATAAAATGGGCTCTGGCATGGGGAGCTCGCTGAGTTGGCAGAATTTGTCTCTTCGGCCCCAGTGGTTCCCACAGGACCAGCCTGGAGCGCAGCAGGGGCGAGGACAGTCTCTGGGGCGCTCACTCTTCCTGCGGGGGCCGCTGAAGGACTGGGCACTGGGTGGTCATCACCAAGCAGGTCTCTCACCCGCAGATGGGGAAACTGAGGTTCAGAGCCAGGCAGGCAGAGCCAGGGCCAGGACTCCGACTGCTCACCTGCCAGGCTTTCTCTGCACCAAACATTTCCTTAGCACCAACTGTGCCCTGGGCTGGGCGCTGCCCAACCTGGGTGCTGATCCGTGAAGCCGACCAACCAGACCCTGGAGGCCAGCCCTCACCAAGGCTCTGGGAAGGCAGAGCACTGGGCATTGGGTACCTTTGCGTGCCCCACTTACTGGGCAATCCATTTCCTTGTTTGCTGGAGGGAACTGGGGACCAGCGAAAGGAGGGGTGGGCCAAAGGGGGAGAGGTGACAGTAGCCGCCGGGGGCTTTGCTGCAGAACTGCCGACCTCCTTCCCTCCCGCAGTCCCTGGCCCTGGGCAGCATGGTCTTCTTGCTTCCCTCTGTGCCCCCATGGCAGGGGGGTGGTGTCTGGTGGAAACACCCCATAGAAGTGGCACCAGCAATGTGGGGATCATGTGCTCGAGGTCTGGGGTTGACTTAGTGTTTTATGTGACATCATTTCCTGCCCAAGCCCCGTGCTGCCTTTCTTCCAACGTGCCTGTGCAGCATCTCAGAAGCGCTTGCGAGCAAGTCCACAGATACCTTCCGAGGCTGGTTGCTGCACCATCCCCTTGCTAAGTCCTCACGGACTCTGGCTCTGTGCTGAGGACTGTGTGAGCTCCTCACAGCCTGAGAAGGGCCTGTGAGGGAGCGGTCCCATTTTACAGATGCTGAGAGTGAGGACTGGCAAGGCAAGTGGGGGGCTCGGGGGGACAAGGGCCTCCCAGTGAGCTCCCCAGAACCGGTGAATGTGGTACGTTACCCGGCAAAGGGAGATAAAGTTGCTGATCAGTCGACCTTGAGGTGGGGAGATGCTCCTGGGTTAGCAGGTGTCCCAAGACAACCACAGCGTATTCATGAGTGAAAGAGTTAGGCAGCAGAGTCCCATGGGTGCTTGAGGGAGACTCAGCTGGTCATTTCTGGTTTTGAAGGAGGAAGAAGGGCTACCACACAAGGAATGTGGACGGGGGTGGTCTCTAGAAGCTGGAAACGGGGAAGCAATGGATTGTCCCCTAGAGCTTCCAGAAGGAACAGAACCCTGCCAACACTTTGATTTGCCCAGAGACACCCGCTTGGGGCTTCTGACCTTCAGAATTCTAAGATGATAAATTCGTGTTGTTTCTAGCCGCTAAGGGTGCGGTATTAGCTACAGCAGCAAGAGAAAACTGATGCAGCCAAGTTACTTGTCTAAGGTCACGTACAGTAAATGGTGGGGCTGTATTTAAACCCAGACCTCAGTGATTGGCTCAGGGATGGACATGTGAACAAGGCTGGCGAATCCAAAGTAATCCTAGAAGTTTTGTTGGAACAAACAGGAAAGGAAAACTCCCTTTTCATCAGGACTGCTGAGGACAAACAACAGGTATTAGCTGGAGGTGCCAGGAGTTGATTAGCCACCACTGGGGAAACGTCTATCTGAATTACAGAGCTGGGGTGAGAGGAAAACAAGATGATGACATCATTTGAGCCCCTGGATACCACCATGCCTGAAGCCAACTCATCTTTACATTTCAGGAACCTATAAATATGCCTTTCTGCTCAAGCTGGCTTGAGCTGGGCTTTTTGTCACTTAAAACTGACAGATTCCTGGCAATCTCAAGATTTGGACATGGCTTTTGAAAATCTGAGGGATTGAAACTTGGTCTTGCTTTCCCTTGTGCAGACTCCCCCTTTCAGGTTTTCAGAGAGAACAAAAGGTCAGATGCCAGGAGGCTTAGAATCATTTAACCCTACTACGGCACAACCTTGAGAAGCCCCTTAGTCCCTTTCTCTACGCTGTTTTGCACTGAGGCACAGGGAGGGGAGGTGACTTGTTCAAGGTCACACAGCTGCTAAGAGACAATTGAGACTAACATTTCTCTCCTCACTGCGACCCCTCTCCTCTGCCCTCTGGACTTCCACAAGAAAGGGCTTTGAGTCCATGATTTCTGGACTGTTTTTCCTGCTGACTGGACTCAGGAAAGAATCGAGCTTGTCCGGCCTTGATTTTACCACACTCATAACCTGGCTCACATTTGCTTGTGGTCCAGGCTTTAGAAGCTGGCATTCTGGCTGAGCTACTCTCCAGGCCAGGACTGGTCTGGAAGCCATTCAAAGGGTCTGCCCATCTGGTAAGGTGTGGTTGTGCAGTTAATATTTCCCAGAGTAGGCTTTCTTCCTGGTCCCCAGACTCTCTGGCCTCTCAAAGATCTGTGAAGAGAGCAATGCGCCAAAGGCGGGTCTCCCAGCCACCCTGGTTTCTCTGTTGGTTACCTGCCACACTTGGAGGAGACAGATGGCTCCACTCAATGTGCAGCTTGGAGCCAAGAGGTCCGCACCCCAGGTTGGTGCGATCAAACCCCAGACATGTTGGAGGCTAGCACCAGCTCCCACGTACCAGCCCAACTGGAAACATCCTTTGCTCCAGCCTTGCCTCCATTAATAAAAAACTTTTTGCACTTCCTTCCTCATTCACTGCAGGGGACCAGCCTCCTCTTACTGCGAGCTGGTTTGAGCAGACTCGCCATCGCTGATCATAAACCGGATGTTTGGGTCCTTACCAAGTGTCAGGAAATTGCAGACCATTCAGCGACAACCCTATGACGTGGGTACAGTTATTATCCCATTGTAGGTACCAGGGAACGCACCCAGAGACATGTAGCGTCTACCGTAGGACAGCACAGCTAGGGAGAGTCAAAAGCAGGGGCAGAGGTGGCATGAATCTTACTTTGTCCATTTGACCAGTGAGACAGAGGCCCAGAATGAAGCGACTTGCTCAAAGGCACACAGCAAATGAGTAGCCAAGGCGGAATCAGCTTTCATGTTTCCTGACTCCTGGTTTCCTCTCCCCTCAGGGGCCGTACTGATGTTTCCCTTGTGAAACCTGCCTCTACCCTCGGGATTGGAAAGCCTCCGTGGCCCCAGAAGCCTTGCCCTCTGGAGGGCAATGCTATCCAGCCCATAGATTGCAGCAACCCCCTCCACCTGGGCACCCCCACCTGCCCCCTCATGACCCCCCAAGAACAGCAGTGGCACCTGGGGTGGGCAGTGGAGTTGCTCAGCCTGATGCTGTGCTTGAAGCTTTAGAAAACATTCCATTCGAGGTGTATTCTCCCCTTCCCAGAGCAAAGATTGCTTTCTCAAGTCTTACTTAGAAAGTGAGCATTTATTCATTCAAGAGCAATATACTACGCATCTATGATGTGCCGGGCACTGCACTAGGATGGGGACACTTGTCAGGACCCTGCCCTCCTGGGGCTCAAATTACAGTAGGAGAAGCAGATTGATGCTCTGGGCAATTTCCCACGAGGAAGTGGTGAAAATGGAGCAGGAAGTTGGGCCGGGGTGGGGAAGGGCCAGGGGAGGCCTCTCTAGGGAGGTGGCATCGAGGTGAACCTGAACAATGACCAGGAGGTGGCCATGAGAACATCGGAAGAAAAGTTATGAAGAGTTCCAGGCATTCTCCAGAAAGAATGGCAGGTGCAAAGGCCCAGAGGTGAGAATGAGTGTATCTTACAGGAAAATCCATGAGGTCAGTGAAGAGGGAGAGAACGGTAGGAAATGAGGTCAAAGAAATAGACCTTTTAAAATAGTGCAAATAACCTACCAATGGTGTATTCTGAGATACAAGCATCCAACTGCCATTGGCCAAGGGGGGTGGGATAAGAGAACTTCGGTTTCTAGCATGACCGCCATGTGACACACACGGCATTTCCTGCCAACCTTGCAACGACCAGCGAGGCGGGCACTGTCGCTGTCCCCATGCGGCAGGTGAGGGGCCCGAGGCTCAGGGAGGTAGAATGGAGCCAAGGACGCCATTCCTGACCCCACTGGTGTCTGGCACCGGTCTTGGGTTGAAGAAGGCTGCTTCTTTTGTAAAAACATGAAGTCCAGCGGAGAGAGCTTGCCTGGCATCTTCGCTTTCCCCCGAAGCCCAACATCGTTCCACTCCTCCTACTTCTAGCCAACATTCTGGAAAGTCTTGGCGGCGTGAGCCCCGAGGTCTCGGGCAGCAATGACTTCCATGAGCCTTGTGCAAAGCCGCAGGGAACGGGCTTCTGCCAACCTCGCCTTGCTCAGGTTGGGGGGGCGCCCTCTCCCACTCGAGGTTGGGGATCTGGAAAGAGCCTCTCGGGGTGCAGGGCTTTTCAGAGAGTCTCAGAAACAGCCTTCATCAGGAAGGAACTGAAAGGGGACTCACGTGCAAATCTATTGACAACCAGTTTGAGGGGAATGGCCCCCACGGAGGCCTGTGAGCTCTGGTCGGGCCATGTGGCTGGGGCGGGGGTGGGGCGTGACCCCCCCAAGTTCCCTTGGAGGCCGTGGCAGCCAGGATCTCCTGGGTGCTGCTCCATGCTGGGCCCAGGCGTGATGGGCAGCTGGAGTGACCTGTGCACTTATCTCAGCAGGAGGCCAGGGGGCCAGGGGAGGATCTGTTCATTCATTTGCAAACATGTCCTGATACTTGCTCTGGGCCGGTCTCGCCTCAGCACCAGGATGCAGCGCCCCTCCCCCCGCCCCCAGACGGAGGAAGCCTGGTCTCCCAAAGCTCACGCTATATCGGCGCAGCGGCCCCCCATACACAGAACAAAGCTGTGTCCCCTGGGAGGGACAAACCATGAGGGGGAAGGGTCGACAAGTGGAAGAAGGCGGTCAGGGAAGTCAACTTGGAGGAAGTGGCCTTTGTGGGGAGACCTGAGTGGAGAGAGAAGACCCCCTTCCCTGGGGAAGGACAGAATGACAGAGGGCCTCAAGCTCCAAGGTAGTGCTAGCTGCTGGCTCTGCCCTAAGGAGGCCCATTTTACAGATCAGGAAACTGAGACACAACGAACCCAAGTGACTTCTCAAGAGCTAAGAAGTGCCAGAGGCAGGCTTCAAACCCCAGCCCCCTGGCTCCAGGGCCGACACACGTAACCCCCAGGCCCGTTGCCCCTGGAAGATAGCAAGGAGCACAAAGTCCTCCCCCTGATACTCACCCCGGCCCGTGGCTCCGAATTAAGGTCCTAGGTACATCTAAAGACCAAGGGGGTGGTGGCGCTGGGCACTACCAGCCTCACCGGTGGAAAGCTGTCCTCACCCCCCACCCCCTGGGGGTGCCAAGTGTTCCCCACCACCGCGGGCTGCCTTTGCCGGGGACCCGGAGCAGACTCCCGGGAGCTCTGCCAGCGGCAGCCCCCCAAACCCCGTGCTGCAGATGGTCGGACGGCTTGTTCCCAGTCGGTCAGAGTCCCCAGGCGGCCCCACTGGACATGGCTCGGCCCTCGAGACACATGTGACTCGCGCAGCCCCAGCCTCGCCTGCCCGGATGCCATGGCCAGGTCAGATCGCTATATGGCTTCTTAAACACTCCCAGTTTCTGCTCTTCCTTCATCATGGGCGAGTAACAAAAAGGTCACCAATCACAGGAAGTGCTGAGTGAACACCGCCACACGGCATCTGTCCACCAGTGCCCCCAGCATTAGCCACGCTCGTCCCTTCCGCCTCCCGAGGAGCCGCCCACGTGTCTCAACAATGTCAAGGCGGGGACAGGAGTGCCCAGGACAAGGCTCTGCCCCTGAATGCCTCCAAAGCCCCCAGTCCCTGGTTCCCCGCGGTGGTCTGGGCTCCATGCTTCTGGGGACGGGCAGGGGCAAAGGCCTTTGCTGTTCAGCCCTGTTGGCCTCCGTGAGGCTCAGTGAACAAGCACAGCTGCTGGGGGGCTCCGGGGGGGCCCCTCTCAAGTGGCTGCACCAGCTTCTGGCCGCCCGTTGCTCAGCCGTTCCTACCTGGCAGGCCCCCAAGCTCTTGCTCCGGCTGAGTCTCACCCCAAAACTGCCCCTTGTCCAGGGAACAGCCCAAAGCTGGCCAGCCTCTGGACGGCCCACCCCATGCTGGTAGCAGTGGTGGCGGCGTGGGGGGCCGTCAGACCACCTGGTCCGGCCCAGCCAGCCCCAAACGCCTCTTCCTTTGAGCCAGGGGGCCGGCAGCCTCAGGACCGGGGGCATCCCAGGCCCCGGCAGAAAGGGACGGAGGGCTTCCAGCGGGCAGTGCAACAGCAAGATGAAAAAATAAAGTGCATTTCTTTCAACTTCAGGCAGAAAAGCATTGACTCACCACCCCACCACCCTCAGTTTTTCTTTCCATAGCAATCACTTAAACTTTTCCCACTTCAGTCCCCAAAGCCGATTAAATCATTTATCGGGTTTGAGTTTTCCTGGAGACAGGCGTCAGGAACGTTCGGTTTTCTCAGGTAGGCACTCAGTGTCCACCCCACCAACCAAGTTGAGAGATTCTCAGGGTCGGAGCCTCCCGGGCCCCCTCCTTTTGCCCGGCTTCATCTGGGTTTTGGGAACAGTAAAAGGAAGCTCTTGAGCAGGAGCCCATGGGAGGTTTGGGGCGAACGTCAGTCTGATTCACAAATCTTGGTACAAATGTTGAAGCTGCTTCATTTTAACAGACCAAATATTATGAAGTAGCTTTGAATGATGGGGAGAAAGTTGCAGAGGGCCACTAGCCTTCTCTAGCCCGATAAAGCACCCTATAATCACGTCCTTTGTGGAATGTCTACCAGAAAGATGTTCTATTAAGGTGCAAAGCTGTTTGTTAAAGGCATCAAACTGCAACTGAAAAACGTAATTTTTTTTTTCCACATACGCTTTCTCCCCTTCCCATCACCAAGAAAATTGAAGTATAAAATCCAGCAAACAATCACGCCTCGTGGAGCGGTGTCGTGTCTGCAGCCTTCCGTGACGCCTGCAGTGGCCTCTAATTAGATTCAGGGTTCTGTGGATGTGGGGGCTCCAGCTTCGTTTCCAACTCGCCAGTTGGAAACTCATCATGCTAAGTGAGATTGTACTATAGGGAAACAGCCAAGCAAGTGGAAGGCTTGTGACACAGACTTGCGACACTTACAAAAGCCGTGTCACCGAACGCATCGTTACTAGTCATCCATCCGCGGTATGTTTGAATGACTGGATTTGCATCCACGCCGGCGTGGCACCGAGGGCTGTTCCTTCTCGAAGGTGCCAAGTTTTAATTGTGTCCTGGCTACCTCTGGCCCTGGGCTATGTCTTTACAGGCAGTTATCTGGAGAAATTTCTTACTCTCTAGTGCAAGGTGTGAAAGCAGACACATACTTGCCTCATTTTCTTGGGACACATGGTTCAAAGACAGCCTGGGGGAGCTGACATCCGGGGTAGAGGTAGCCTCCAGCCTCGGTGGATACCTCATGTGTTACAGCTTATGGCCCTGCAACAAAGTAACCGAAGATGCTTGCCTGGATCTAAGCTGCACAAGTCCAAGGTCAAGGTCAGTTCGCTTCAGTTGGGGAAACTGCCAGATCTGGGGAGGACAGTTGGGGAAACTGCCAGATCTGGGGAGGACAACTCTGCTGTCTCCAGCTCTCTGAATTTATGTCAAGCTGGTTCATCTTCATAGAAGTGGGAAGAGCTTCTCAGTTATCCACCTGTTTATATGAGAATAAGGCCTCCAATGCAGCTGCTACATTAATTTCTAGACCAAGGGTCCGAAGCGAAGACCCTCAATTCACCTCTTCTGTGTCTTTATTTCCCATCTGTAAGGTAAGTATAGAGAGATTTAGCTGATTAATTAATTCCTGTGTCATTCCCCAAATACTTATTTCCAGGTAGTAGAGATTTAAAGAAATGAATAAAACGTGTTTCTATCCTCAAGGAGCAAGGATCCTTTGGAAGGCAGAGCCTGAGGCAAGAATTAAGAGGATAAGGTTCACTGGGGAGATGGGACGTTACTGGGGACTGGTAAGCCTGGGGTAGGGAGGTGGAGGAAGGGGGGCGAGGTGCCGAGGAGGGACACAGTAGGCGGCCCAGCAGGTGTGTTGACAGCACATAGACTTCACTGGAAAGGTTGTGAGGGAGAACCACACAGAGTCTACGGGAGAAAGGGCAAGGCCTGGCTCCCACTAGAGCCTTCCAAGTTGCCTCATCCAGCGCCTCAGCGGCTGCTAGGGAAGCCAGAGGCCATGGCCCAGTGTGTGGGGTTTCATCCATGAAGGGAAGCGGAAACGCAGGGTGGCACAGTGGGGTACCATCCAAGAAGGAAGGAAGGAGCACCTGGGAGAATCTGGGAAGGTATGCAAGGTTTGTGTGCCCGTTCGCAGAGACAGGCCGGTAAAGAGCCCGGTGTGTGTGTGTCTGAGTGGGTGTGAACAGTACAGAGGGAGTCTGGGGGGTGCACCTTGTGATCTGTGGGGTGCAGACAGGAAGAAGGAGCACGTATCCTGGCACCCAAAAGAGGAACAGGATTTGGCCAGAGGACGGGTGGGGTGGGGGGCAGGGCTCCAGGCGCTGGCATGGGTAGGTAAAGGCTGTGGGCTGGAGAGAGCATGTGGGTTCCGGAGAAGCGGGAAGTGGGCGGGGATGAGCGCCCGGAGAGGTGGCAGGGCCGCGGTGGGGGGCGCAGGGGCTCTCACTCCCAGGGCAGTGGGGAGGCGCCCTCCAAGCATCCAGTGCCCTGGCCCATGGCTCTCAGGGGTGGGAATCTGCTTCTCCTTTACCCCCACTTGCTTTCCCTCCCCTTTTTCTCTCTCCTTCTTTCTGGGCTGGGAGCCCAGAGAAATTTACAGCCAGCCACTGTCTGCAGACATCAGGGGTGAGAAAGTCCTGTCCTCCCTGTGCTAGCCTCATGACGAGTCACCCTCACACCCCGCCAGCCGCAGGGGACATCCGCACTCTGCCAAGAGCTGGCAGCCTCGCTCCTCTACTGGCCCGGCAACAGCAAAAGGAGGGCAGGGAGGCGGATGTGGCTGGTGGGGCAGGAACTGGCTCTCAGGTCCTCGCTGGGGCCCCGTCTGGCTGGGAAGCCCATGATGTGAGGCAGGGTCAGCCTCTGGGCGGGACGCACCCAGGGCCATGGCTCGTGTGGGACCCCGCCGGTGTCGGCTGAGCGCAGATCCATCTGATAGCCATGGATCAGAGCTGCCCACCAGAATCTCCGATAGCCACAGGGACCGGATCGGGGATGGGCGTGTGACCCAAGCTGGAGCAGTCAGAAGTCCGACATCAAGGCTTGGACATGCTGCATGAATGAATGAATGAATGAATGAGGAAGTCACAGGCGCCAGGTTCCAGAGGCAGAAGTGAACTTCAACTTAACTCCTCAGAGAGCCTTTTCATGTATGTTTCGTGTATGTTCCCTGAGGTTTCTTAGGCATGGAAGTGTCCACCTGCTGTGGCTGATTTAAATGACGTCTTGGGGTACCGAATGCTCCCGGGTCACGTCCATGGCCCCGCCCCCCCAGGATTTTGTGGAAGTTGTTCTGTCTCCCAGCACTGTGTGTTGCCGTGGAAAAGCATGAGATCAGCTTCAGATTGCCCTGCTTTTCCATGATTTGTTTTCCTGCTTCCACGTTCAAGGAAGTTTTTCTCCATCCTTGAAATTCAGTGGTTCACTTAGACTATGTCTCGGTGTCAAGCCCTTTAAATAAAATTTTCTTAGAAAACCATGTGTGTTTTTCAGTGTAAAGTTTTAGAGGTTTTTCTTCACTTCAGGGAAATTCTTCTGTTTCACGTCTTTGAATACCCTGTGGTTGTTGGGCTTAGTGATTCACGGAAGCCCCAAACCCTTGGACCGCACGGCCCGCGGCAGGTGTCTGTCAGCTCTGCGCCCATCGCCTACTGCGTCCGTGTTTATTTATTTTACCTCCAGCCTTCTCTCCATGTTAGTGATGGAGTCCCCAACCGCACCTGTTGGGAATTTATATTGTTATTTCTTTGTTATGTAATGATGTTATTTTTGTTTTTAATCTGTTTCCTTAGGTCAGCTTATATCCTAAATAGATTTCTTGTTTTTATCATGCTGTCTTTGAGCGTTTGTTTTACTGAATGCATGGTTTTCATTAAGTTTTCTCTACAGTAAAGCCACTGAGAGAAATTCTCTTCTGTTTCCGGAGACACATATTCTTCTGGGTTGGGCTCTTTGTCCTTTTATACCTCTTCTTTTCTCCCCACCTCCTTCCCTCCCCCCTCCTTCCTTCCCTCCCCTTCTCCCTCTCCCTCCCTCCCTCTCCTTCCCTCTCCTTCCTCCATCTTCCCTCTCTCCTCCACCTTCCCTCTCCTTCCTCCCTCCCTCTCTCTCCCTTCCTTCTCCCTTCACCTTCCCTCTCCCTCCACCTTCCCTCCCCCTCCCTCCCTCTCTCTTCCTTTCCTCTCCCTCCTCCCTCCCTCTCCCTTTCCCTCTACCTTCCTCCTTCCACCTTCCACTTGGTATACCTTTCTCCACTCCTTTATTTTTAATCTTTAATGTCTTTATATTAGAACTAGGTCTCTTATGGACAACACATAGTTGGGTCTTGTTTTTTACTCTGCCAGTCTCTGGCTTTTAACTGGCCTATTTAGACCACTAATGTTTAAAGTGATTATTCACATAGTTCGATTGCTACCTACTGTTTCAATTCATTGTGTTTATTATTTTTTGTCTTCTCTTTTTCTGTCTTGTCTGGTTTTAATTGAGCATTTTCTCTTTGATTTCATTTTCTCTCCTCTCTCAGTATATCAATTAGGCCACTTTTAATTTTTTTTTAGTGGTTGCCTTAGAGTTCACAGTATGCATTTACAACTAATCTAAGTCTACTACCAACTGGAACTATAGCACTTCATGGATAGTGAGAGTACCTTCTAATAGAGTATTCTCAATCTATTCTTTCTTCTGTCCCCTACAACACTGCTGTCATTCATTTTACTTATCCATAAACTATAATAACCCAATGCATTTTTGCTATTACTATTTTATTTTGTTTAATATTTCTTTATTTATTTATTTTAGAGAAAGCATGAGAGAAAGAGAGATAACACATACATGGGACAGGAGGGGCAGAAGGAGAGAATCTCAAGCAGACTCTGAGTGTGTTACCAGATGTGGGGCTCAATCCCATGGCCCTGAGATCACGACCTGAGCCGAAACCAAGTCAGACTCTTATTAAACTAAGCCACCCAGGTGCCCTGCTTTTACCATTTTAAACAAATAGTTTTCTATTAGATTATGGATAAGAAAAACAAAACATTTTATTTTACCTAAATGTATTCCCTCTCTTTCTTTCCTCACGTATACCTAAATTTTCCTTCTCTCTGAAGAACTTGTTAAATTATTTCTCAGAAGGCAGGTCTACTGGTGACAAATGTTGTTTGAGAAAGTCCTCATCTGCCCTTCAAATTTGAAAGATAATCTCACTGGATACAGACTTCTAGGTTGGTGGGTTTTTTCTTTCAACACTTTAAATATTTCACTCAAATCTCTTCTTGCTTGAATAGGTTCTGAAGAAATCTGATGTTATTTTTATCCTTATTATTCTGTAGGTAAGATGATGTTTTCCCCTTCTGGCTTCTTTTAAGATATTCTACTTGTCTTCAGTTTTCTAAGGTTTGAATATGATATGGTCAGGTGCCGAATTTTTTACCTTGACCCTGCTTGGTGTTCTCTGAGCTTTTTGGTGTGTATCATTAATTTTGGAAAATCTCAACCACATTATTATGCACATATTTCTTCCATCCCTTTCTTTTTTCTTCTGCTGCTATTCCCTTTGACGTATGTTTCACTTTTTGTAATTGTCCCACAGTTCCTGGATATTTTATTTCTTCCTCCTCCTCCTTTGTTTCTTTTCACTCTTTTTTTCTCTTTGATCTTCAGTTTGAGAAGTACCTACTGTCATCTTTAAGCTCACTGATTCTTTCCTCAGCCATGCCCAGTCTATTGATGAGCCCATCAAAAGCATTCTCACTTTCTGTTACAGGGTTTTGATTTCCAGCATTTCTTTTTGGTCCTTTCTTAGAGTTGCCAACTCTTCGTTTACATCTGTTCTTGCACTTTTCCCTACTAGAACCCTTAGCATATTAATCATAATTATTTTTAATTCCTGGTCTGATAATTCTGAAATCTCTGCCATATCGGATTCTGGTTCTGTTGCCTGCTTTGTCTTCTCAGGCTGTGTTTTTTCTTGCCTTTTAGTATGCCTTGTAGCTTTTTGCTGAAAGCTGGACATGTTGTACAGAGTAACGGGAACTAGGTAAATAGACTTTAGTGTGAGGGTTGATGTCAATCTGGCTCCGAACTGGGCTGGGTTTCATCTTTATGGTAGCCACAGGTTTCAGAATCTTCAACTTCCTCTTGTGTCCTTGCTTTGCTCCCTTTGGGCTTCCCCAGAAATTCCTTCTTAAATTGAGTCAGTGTCTTGCAGGTCTCAGTTATAACCCCCTGTTATTATATTGGAGTCCTGTGGATGTGACAGCAAGGTGATGGGGAGAGGCTGTAATCTTATAATTATATCTTTCAGCAGGTCAGAGTCCCTGGGCTGTGACCTTCGGAAAAGTTTCTTTTTCTTTGATTTTTACTTTTCTCCCCTAAATGAGATAGAGGCTGGAGGAGTGGGGGGGGGGGGGGAGACTCCTGCTGTGTAGATGCCCCTCCCTAGGTCAGATGAGGCTCTGGTATTTTCCCTTCAGTGCAGACCTTTGCTAAGGAGAATAGAAAGTTTGAGGCATGTTTTAAAATGGCTGATTTCCCTCCCCCTGCTGGAAGCACAGGTGGGGCTCCCAGAGGGAAAACTCACAAAAGTGTGGGGCCTTGTGGGAGTCTGTCATGTCAAGCCACTACACTCAGCCTCCGGCAACTGGTCAGTTGCTGTGGAAGTGTTCTTGCCAGCTACTGGCCCCCGCAGCTCCCAGTCCCCGTGAGCCGTGACTCTGTGGCTGCCCGTCTGCCTCTCAGGTTTCTGGGGCAGCCGTGTGCCCCGTGACCTCGATTCTCTGAAGGATCTAAGAAGAGATGTTCGTTTTCGGTATGTTCAGCTTTTTCCTTGTTGTGAGGATGAGAACGATGACTTCTAAGCTCTACATGTTGGAACGGAAACTGGAAGTCTCTGAATACATTTTTAAATCAAGTTGTAATGTATTTTATTGCCAGTTACTTAAAGCCTCTTGAAAAATTCAGATCAAAGGAACAAATTATTTCTTGCATAAGGCCTGTGTATAATTACCTCAATTACCCCGATAGCCTTCTTGCGTGTGGAGGCATGTGACCTTAGGTCAGCCTCAGAACCAGGCCAGCACTTCTCTCGGCTCAGGTTCCAAGTGCTATGCCATGATCGGGCCAGGACTATGGGGGAACCTCGTCCCAGGGGGCATTGTTCAGAGTCACGAACAGGGTCCCAGCAAGGGTGAAGAAAATGAGACACCCTCGGCGCGAAATCTGGGGATGCCTGACTCTCTGGCATCGACCCTGGACCTGTACAGTCCCAAGAAGGACCTCTCTCTAAATTTTGCAGCCTGGGTGCCTTGCTTGATCACCCTGGTCCCAGCCTTGGCTATGAGCACAAGCTCTGAACCCAGACTGCCCGGGCTCATCCCTTTCTGCTGCCCACTGGCCAAGTGATGATGCAGGAGGAAATAACCTCTCACTTCCCTCCCTTGTAAAATGGAAATAAGGCTAAAGCTTCCTAGTGGGGTTATTGTGGGGACTAAGTGACTCATCAAGGGCAAAAACACTTAGATGAAACTTGGCTGCTATAGAGGGCATGTCTGTGTCCTCCCCCCCCCCAATTCCTATGCTGAAATCCTAACCCCCCATGTGATAGTATTTGGAGGTAAGGCCTTTGGGAGGTGTTCAGGTTATGAGGGTGGAGCCCTTGTGGATGGGAGTAGTGTTCTTATAAAAGAGGCCACTTTCACCATGTAAGGACACAGCGAAATGAATTTCTCACAGTCATGTGACCCCAAGCCAGTGAATGATGCTGCTGATCTCCAGGTTGCTCATCAGTGAAATGGGCAGATGGCCTGGAGGGATTCCCAGGGCTGCAGTGAGCATGGGGTGTCACATGGAAGGGCTTGAGCCCTCCATGCACCCATGATGGGCTGCCTTTCAGTGGGTGTTTACAGTTCAATATAAAATTTATAAGGCCCATTGCCCCCGATTCCTTCTGATTCATGGGTGAATTTTACATTGTCTATATAAAAGCGAAATTACTTCCATGCCCACCAAAACCAAAACTGCATTTCCTTTAGGGGAGAGAAAAGCAACTACTGGCTTGCAGATTCCCCAAGAGACATTTCCTAATTTTGCATCATGGCGACTCACTGACGAGGCTGTCTTGTTGAAAGCTAATCAGAGTCGACACTTTTGCCCCAAAGAAAATAAACTTCTCCTTAATGATGTGACAGAGAGACAGAGCCAGGAAATTTTATCCGAAAATCCAAAAGGGATGAGGAAACTGGCTTCTCCTTTATGCCAAGCATCTGTAATTTTGACAGTTCACTGATGAAAGAAAAAATATATCAAACAAAACATATCTTCTTAACTAAAGAAGTCTGCCTGGTGAGGGAGGAGGTTTCAGGGGAAGAAAGTGGAATTTTCCTCTCTCGGGTTGAACATGAGCCGATGTGGGTTTCCTTCCCTGCCTCCTCTCTCACCGCCTCTGTCCCCCCACCCTCTTCCCCTTTCTCCTCGTCTCTCTCCACACTCCTCTTTCCCAACTCTCAGCCACGACTGCTCACCTTGAGGCCCCCCTGCCAGTTCCCACCCGTCCACTGCCTTCCCAGCCTTCCCCAGTTGCCCCCGTCCATGGATCCTCTCTGTCAGCCGGGAGCTGGCACACCTCGCTGTGACTCCCAGGTTGGGCTCATGCCTAAAAATGCCATGGAGACCCGTCACAGCCCTGGGGGGACCAGTCGTCTGCATCAGAGAATCTTCCCTCTGGGCTCCAAGCATCTCCTCCTCTGACACATCCCTCTTGCCCAAAAGATCCCAGGTTTTCCCGGCACTCTGGGGTAAGAACTGTGAATGGTTGGCATTAGCTTAATCCTGGCCATTAGCTTCCTTTCATTCAGCGCATGATGCACCCCCAGAGCAACTCCTGTAAAAGGGTCAGGAAGGAAGGCAGTGGCATCTCCACCCTACAGAAACCACATGCCTCCATCTGGTGCTTTATACTGATATTCTTCGGCGGGTAGATGAACCATCACTTCTAACCATCAGGAAGCCAGGGGATGTCCCAGGAAGACTTCAGGGCTCATAGGCATGGGAAGCTCCTCATAGCCAAGCTATGTTCCCCGCTCTCAAGCTGCCCGGAGCCCTGTTCCTATTATTCTTCTGGGTCACTGAACCAAGTTCAATTCAAACTGGCTTAGGTAGAAAAGTTCAGAGATCTGGTAGCTTCAGGCACAGCTAGATCCAGGGGATCTGACAGTGCCACAAGCAGCGTCTCTCTCTCCGTCCTTTGACTACGCTTTTGTTCATGGAGCTTCCAGTCTCAGCAGGGGCTTCTCATGCCCTCAGCTTAGCAACCAGTAGAGAGAATACATCTCTTTCCCAAATTCTCTTCACAACGTCTGTGGCTGCCTCTCATTGGCTGGGCTGGGGTCACATGCCCATCACTGAACCAATCACCATAGTCAGGAAGTCCGGTGGGATGGAAAGCCCTGATTGGCTAGGCCTGGGTCATGTGTCTTCTCAGGGCCTCAGGGGTGAGATCAGCCCCACCCAAACCCGGTGGGTGGGGAGGGAGGGAGGGAGGAGGCGGACCGCCGGCGAGTGGGGCGCTCTTAGTAGAGACGGTGGGAGGGGGTGTTGGGCAGCACGCGGCACGCACACGCGTCAAAGTGTGCCAGGCTGGGTGTAGCCCCTGGGATTGTGCCCCGCAGCCGGAATCTCCTACACGCGTGAGTCCTTTGTATCTTCCGTGGGCCCGGAACCCGGTCTGGATTTGGAGCATAGACTTTGGGGCGGAACAGAACTGAATCCACATCCCAATCTGGCCATTTACCAGCAGCGTAGACGCTTGCACAACCTTCCTGACTAAGCCTTGGCAACGTCTGCCCCGGGCTGGCTTCGTAGGTCTACAACCTGGGCAGGTGCCCAGGGCACCGTGTTTCAAAGGGCCCCTGCCTGGTTTAACGCGCTGTTGTTGCCATCCTGAAGTTCTTAACAATCTCGGAATAGAGGGCCCCATATTTGCATGTTGCACCCGGCCTCATAAATGCTGTCGCTGAGCCAGACTTGTCCACTGAAGGTTTGGGGTACCGTGCGCTCAGTCCATCCCTGTCCAGAGCCAGGAAATGCAGCAGGTGGGGGGGGGGTCCCTGAGACACCTCAGCCCTCCCTCTGGCTTGCCCTTTCTACACCATCCGCTCTCCCTCTTGTTGGGTACAACTCCCCCGTTCTTTACTGCAGCCTTAGACCAGCCCACCTCCGACTCCTGAGGATGCCGTTCTGACCTGACCGTCCATCTAACAGCTCCTGCCCCCACTGCCACCCTCTTCCTGCCTGCCCTGGGGCTTGCTGCCCACTGGGCACACACATGGGTACCAGCCGGACTGGAGGCAGTGATGCCTATGGCGACTTTTGACCCATGGGGTACAGGGGCAGATGGGTAAGTGCCACCCCTGCCACCCCGGCTGGGCAGCTCCGAGGGGGCCCTGAGAGTGCCCACACGGCCAGGCCTCCTGGGTGCCTCTCCCACCCTGTGCCCGCCTCGCTCCCCACCCTGCACTCCGGCTCCTGGGGACGCTGCCTCGCCGAGCCCTCGCTCAGCTGCTGGGGGCAGCGCTTCCCCTCACCTTGGCCGCCACTGACCCCTTGACAGCAGTGCTGAATGACGTCAGTGTGGTGGCCTTGGGCGTGCCATGGGGTCTGCTGACCCCGGCCCCCGACCCCTCTGCGCCCCCCCACGCCGAGCTGGCCTGAAAGCAGCTGCCTCACAAACAGGGCTGTGGGCTCAGAGAGCTCCCGGAATGCCAGGTCCCACCCTGATGGGTACAGAGCAGGACTCGGCCTGACCCCAAAGCCTACATATGCCCCTCACCTCAGCAATCCTTTCTGATAGAAGCTTATGGGAGCCCTGAGACAGGAGCTGATTGGGGGTGCCAGGTGGGGCTTGGAGGAGGCCCGCTCGGGACACCCCACACCCAGGGGTGTCCGGGAAGCCCAGGGTTCTTTGGGATTTGTGATTGCTCAGTCCTGCCAGCATCTTGGGTGGATCCATTGAGAACCCCGCTTGGATGGCCTCAGGGTATACCAGTCTTAGGGCTCTTGCTGGGGGCACTTTAGCCTCTGGGCTCCTTGAAAGTCTGGGGCTGAAGTAAGTCCACACCAACCAAACCGTCTATACATGGGGCTGGGGTCCCAGACGAGGACATGAGGCTCAGGGCAATGAGGGGCCTCTGAGACCACCTGGGCAGCCAGCGTCAGAGTCAGAAGCCTGGCAGCCCCTTCCCCTCCCCCCCCACCAGCCTGGGGATGTCCCCACTCGATGCAGAGCCCCCAGCTTCTGAATAGCAGAGCAAGGAGTAGGAATGGAGGCTTCAATCTGGGGGTCCAGCTACCTCCAAACTGGGGCCACTGGCTGGAACCGCCCTTCCCAGAGGCAGTGGTGGGGAATAAATGAGAGGATGTCGGGAAACACTCGGCCAATGCTGACACGTCATACACTCTCAGTCAACAGGAACAGGGCTGATGACCACTCTTCTTCCCAATTTATTACCCTAGTGATTTGGGTCCTTAGGGTCTGCCTTTCCTAGGCTCCCCGAACCCATGAAGGAGATGGCACTTTCTCCTCCCGGGGCCCAGTTGGCAAACATCTCTGGGGCCCCCTGGCTGCCCTTTCCTGGGACCCAGACCCTGGATCCTGCTGCCCCAGACAAAGCCAGCTTACAGATGTCTGCACCACCTGCCGAATGAATCAGTACTTTTGCTTAATTTCTTTGCTCCAGGGTCCTGCCAAATAAGGTGCAGCATCTGAGGGCAGTGGGCTGTGGCCCAGGGGGGTGGGGATCGGTCCCCCACAGAGAAGCTGGCCGGGTCACCCTCCCAAACACTCATGGCTGGGCGTTGGCAATTTTCATTCTCAAGGCCTTGACGCAGGGCCTTTGAGCCCACAGGGTGCAGCTTGACTGAGAAGCAGCTTCTTTCCCTGGGTCTGTACAGGGTCCCCATCCCCGCCCCGGCCACCACCCCTTTCTACGCCCCCCTCCCCACTGCCCCTTGTGGGCTTCTGCTGGAGCTTCAGGTGAGCACAAACATTCATGAGACAGGTCCCCTGATGCAGACTGGCGTCTCCTTCACTGTTTGTTTTGGTTTGGGTTGGGTTTAGGAATTTTACAAAATGATTGTGTAGGATCCTGCTGTGTTTATACCCCAAATGAAACCTGAGACAGTACTCCTCTTTCCCACAAATATTTCTGAATATTTCCAAAGTCTGTTCCAGACTCCCTGGGGTGTGCGGGTACAGACCTGTGTGGTTACAGGCCTCCAGGGAACCTATCGACCTCTGGGGGCTTCAGTTTGCACATGCTGTGACATGGAACTGGGGGGTATCTTCTCTGTGGGGCTGCTGGGAAACATGATGGATTCGTGCTGAGGACGCTCCTTGGACAAACCTGGCTGTAACTTCTCAAGGGGTTTGCGGGAAGGCAGGTGGAAGGAGAAATCCCACATCTGGCTGAGTTGCTTCCACTCAAGAATGGACCCCATGGAGACACAGCCTGCCCAGGGTCTGGATGCTCGCTGACGCTGCTAAGGGCTGGTCCCGTGGCTGGGGAAGTGCTTCTGGTCTAGGGTGACGCACTTGTCCCAGTTTTCATTTGTTGCACTGAAAGTCCCACGACTTGGAAGACATTTGCATCCCAGGCAAACCAGGACAGTTGGCCACAGGGCCCGGGCTCCATCATCCGTAGACAGGAGGTAAGAACAGGGTCGTTAGGTGACCGCATGAGATCACACGAGTGAAATGCATTATGTGCAGACTGAGCTCAACCCACGTAGCCAGCACGGTCCTTTAGCAATGTGAGAGAAGGAACCGACGTGTTGGCCGCCCGTGGCAAGTGGAAGGAGGCCTCATCCATGACTTCATGCCTCCTCTCCTGCCCTGGTGGCCCCGCGGGGGCCGACCACCTCGTCCTCCCAGGGCTGTCCCAGCAGCTAGCATCAGCCGTGTGCCCGCTGCATGTCAAGCACAGAGCTAAACGCTCACCATGGAGTGTCTTCCACTCCGCAGTGTTGTTCCCAGTTCAGAGATGAGAAACCAGTGGCCCACAGAGCTGAAGCCACTTGCCCACAGCAAGTCAACTTCTAAGCCCACCTTTCCCAAGGAGGGAAGAAACCTCCAGAACCAAGGTCGGGAATGAAACCCTGGAGGGTGGTCACTCTCATGGGCCCTGGAGTCATGTTGGCCCCCACAGGAAGCTCTGGTAGGTCCAGGCCATGGGTGTTGGGTTCCCTTTCTCCCACTTAGGTCTGGAGCAGACAGCAGCGTTCGTGACCCGTGGGCAGGGCGGGGCTCGGGGTTTGCTCCGTGTACCTGCCTCTGCTTTTCCCCTCTGTGCCCATATGGCCCGTGTGTTGCCCTGGCGCAGAGTCGGAAACGTGGCTCCTCGTACTGATGCGCTGACTTTGCCCGCTTTGGTGTCTGCGGTGCTGGGGGTGCCTGGCTGGGCTCCTGGGGCTGTCACTTCTGAGCCGGTCTGTCCCCTCCCCCAGCTCCAGCCCAGTCGGAGGGATGGGCGCTGGGTGGGCCCAGAGGAGCAAAAGGAACTTTCTTAAGCTTCCCAGAAATAGTCCCAACTGTCTTTTACTCAATTCGCCAACTCATGTCCTCTCAAGTCGACTCAGATTAAGTCAATGTAAGTAAACCCAGACCGAGTCAGACCGAGGGAACCCAACTCAGTGAAGGCCAGTCCGCCGACCACACCCTGTCCATCCTGGTCAGGTGTTTCCGGGGGGTGCGCTGGGGCTGGCCTGGGGAGGGCTCTGTCCGGTTACCCAGGGAAAGCGTTCCGAGGCTCCAGGATCGCCCCCAAGTGCTAAAGCCGTCAGGGAGCATCTTAGGGAAGAGAGGCCGGGAGCCCAGCCGCTGCGCTTACGGAGTTCGGTTGCGATCTTTGCTCGGAAGTTCACCGACCTCGTAACCAGAGCAAAGTTAAAGTTTATTACGCAGGTGAGACTGACTTACTCTCCTCTCCTGTAAAATGGGAATACTAATGGCACTGTGAGAGTCCAGTAAGGATGGGATGAGATGGGGCACGTAAAAGGTTTAGAGGCCTGGCTGGCCTGGAGGGAGCACCCGGCACGCAGGCGCTCTATTCCCATTATCTCCAACTTTTTAAGGGCAACCCTGTGCCAGGCAAGGTGACCTGAGAGACAGGGAGAAACGTCCTGTCTCCTTGGGTCTGGAGCCAGCCCTCTCTGGAGAACGCACCTTGAGTCAGACCACGTCGGGGGAACTTGACTGCTGACCGCAGCTCTCCGAGGGTGGGAGGCACTCACGGCTCAGGTCTTGTGAGGCGGCAGATCACCCGACACTGCGTGAGTCCCTCCACCCCGACGTGCTCAGAGTAACACCAGCAGAATAACTAGGAGCCTTGGAAGGCAGCTTGAGCCCCTCACAAGCAAGAATTTCCAAAGACAGCGTCTTCAAGATGCAAGGGCTGCCTCGGGTTCCTAGAAGTTTGAGCGTGTAAGCAGATCCAAGCACCAAAGGACTGGTGGCCCAGAACCCTCTGTCCAACCCATGCTGCACGGCGGTCGGGCCTCCAGAGCCCTGACCGATGGGCTTCCTGACCCTGAGAAGCTGCCTTCCCAGGGACACCTCACAGGCTGGTGGGAGGGCCACATTTGGAGTGAAGACAGATGTGGCCTGAGTCTCTGTTCTGTCCCTTTTTGGGCTCATGCATTCATTTCCTGAGGCTGTCCTAACAAGTGACCCTAAACTGGGGAGCCTAAAACCACAGAAATATATTTGTTCGCAGTTCTGGAGGCCAGAAGGCCCAGGTCAAGGTGTCAGCAGGGCCACAGCCCTCCTTGAGGCTGTAGGGGAGAGGGCACCCTTGCGTCTTATAGTTGCTGGTGGTCCCCAGCTTCCCTGGCCTGTGGCTGCTCACTCCAGTCTCCCCACCTCTTTCTATGGTCTCTCCCTTTCCCTGTGTCTCTCCCTTTCCCTGTGTCTCTCCCCTCTCCTGTGTCTCTCCCCTCCCCTGTGTCCCTCCTCTCCCCTGTGTCTCTCCCCTTCCCTGTGTCCCTCCCCTTCCCTGTGTCTCTCCCCTCCCCTGTGTCTCTCCCCTTCTCTATGTCTCTCCTCTTCTGTCTCTTATAAGGACACTTGTTGGACTTAGGGCCCACTTAGGGCCCACTCAGGTAATCCAGGAAGATCTCATCTCGAGATCCTAAGCTTACTGACATCCTCGAACACCTCACTTTTCCACAGAAGACCACATGGGCAGATTCCAGGGGCTAGGACAAGGACACACTGTCCAGGGGGCCGTCATTCCACCTGCTACAGTCAGTCTGAGACTTACAGGCAATGGAGGACTGAAGCCAGAGCCTTAGTTCCAATCCTGACTGCAGTGCTCCACTGTGTGACTTGAGGACGTCATTATGTCTCTCTGCCTTACTTTTGTCAGCTACGGAAGGGAGATGCTAATAGAACGTATTTGGAGGGGCTGTTCTGATAATGGCGTGACTTCAGACATGTCCACGGCTTACTATGGTCCTGGCCATCACGTCAAACAGCCACTATACGGAGGCCAACATTGTCATTTATAAATAAGGCTGATACTTTTTTCCTGCTGAGCCTCGGGCTCCCCCTAATTCCCTCCCCCCTCCTGCCTCCAGGAGCCCCTTTCTGCGAAGCTGCCATAGCGCCCCCCTGCGCATCTTCCCAGGACACCTGCTTGCTTCCCGGTGCCTGGGCCCATTTCTTCCCTCAGCCTCTGGGGTGGGGGGAGCCTTCTGTCAATTAAAACTATTGTCTCCCCCCCTCCCCAGTTCCCAACTGCCTTTGGGGCAGAACATTAAGATGCAATTTCTGCAAAGCCACTTTATAAAATGAGAGCAGTTGAATGCTCTCGGGTGTAGGAGTAATTATAATTCCCAAGTTTCTCTGAACATTTTTCTAACTGGATCTTTTTGTGTCGCTGTCTCAGAATAGACACGCTTGTGGGCTTTCCTGGGCTCAAAATAGTCGTGAGATAGGGGTTGAAATCGACATCTGAGTTTGAATTATAACAACTCGGGTACAACTTTTGATTGGATGAACTTCACCAGCCAAATGTGGCTCCTTCTGCAAATCCAGCTTCCTTTTATGGAAGAACAAACTCCCTGCTTGAGGACTGGGCCTCGAGGCGGGCCTTCCTCGGCGTGGCGGCCCGGGCCTCGAGGGGCGCGTCCGCCACGGGCCATCTTCTCTGGTCCAGGCCTCGGATGGAGACGGGGTACCTGTCGCCAGGCTTCGGAGGCTGACGTGTGGGCAGGCCTATCTCGGCCAGAATCCGGGCCTTCTCGTAATCCGGCCTCGGGCTTTGGTCCCTGTTGGTGGAGCCCAGAGCCTACGGGCCTCTTCGCTGAGGCCAGATGGTTGGAGTCAGAATCTTGCCTCCTCCACTTATGGCCGTCGTGACTTCGGGTGACTTAACTCATGTGCCTCAGTTTCCTCTTTTGTCATGCGGGAGAACCACGGGCACATCTCCCTGGGTGGTTGTAAAGACTGAGTGAGCGGATCCATTTAAGGGTCTTGGAGCTCTGACTGGCAGAGGTGAGTGTTGCTTATTTTGATTGCTTGGCACACAGCAGGTGCACAATAAATGTCTGAGGACCCAAGTCAGAAGTCATGGGTCCTCCTACTTCACAACTCCATGTATGTCTCAAGACCCATGGGGTCTCTAACGGGGTGGGGTCTGCGGGGACCCCAGTGGCGGCCACAGGTGACTCAGGAAGGGCCGTGGGGCAGAGATGGTATTGGGGCCCCCCCAGGCCCTGATGTGCGAGGGAAAGAGGAGCTTTCATTCTGGACTCTGGAATCCCTTCTTCAAAAATGCATTTGAAAAGCTGTTCCCCCTGCCCGGGACGCTGTGTTTAAGGGACCGAGTTTATTCTCCAATGCAGCAGCTTGACTGTGGACACCTGTCACCTTCAGGAACCTGTGTTTCTGGCAGGGTCTGGGTTAGCCTTCACCATGTAATGGAAAGATAATGCACTTAACTTCATTTTCTTAAACAGTATTTTATTGATTGAACCCAAACCGTCTCATCCATGGATCCCCTCCCGCACTCCCTGAGCCTGTGCAGAAAAGGAGGGATGGAGGGAGGGGGGGAGGCAGGGAGGCCTGTCTGGCTTGATTAACCCCTTTGAAATGTGGCCGGAAGGTAATCACGCCGGGGCCCTTGGAGGGCAGGTGCCCATCCCCTTGTGCCTCTTCCTGGTGCTCAACACCAACCAAAGGAGAAAGCAGTCATACCTCCTACCCCGAGAGCTCTTCAGCCACGGAGCCTTTTCTCACAAAGGAGACGCAAGAAAGGGGGAGAGATAAAGAAGCCAAGCAGGGCAGCTGTGCTGGAGGCCGCGTTATCCCCACCGGGCACGGCTTGTCCGATGCCCACGCCGCCTGCAGCAGAGGAGACCCTGTGCCTTTGATGACAGCCTCGCTCTGTGTCGTGTGACCGAGCTGGCGGCACGGGGCGAGTTGCTGTCTGAATACTTCCCATTATTATTGCATTGCTCGCCCCTGAGTGAAGGCAAAGCAGGAATAACTATGGAATTAAAAAAAAAAAAAAAAAGTGATCACAGTCCCTCCTCGCTGCTAGGACAATTACTGTTTTAAAGTCACAGTGTGTCCCCCTTCATGGCCCTGTCATTCTGTCTCATGCCTATAACAGCATCCATCTGCAGGGCCACCTCTGTGTCCCGTTTCTCTGAGCACCTGGCATAATTGAATCAGTACGTGACCAGCAAACCACAGGCAAGAAGAGGCACCAAAGGCGGGAGACACTCTGTGACCCCAGGCTACAGGTGCTCTAAGCTGAATGCGATGACACAGTTGTATTTAACCAAGAGGACGCGCCACTGAAGATCGCTTCTTCCTCTAAAACCGTTGCCTTAGTCCAGGTGAATTTACATGTAATTAAAAGGGCACATTTTAACCCTGTAGTTCCCTGACTTTTGACAAATGCGTTCACCTGCATGACCACCACCCAATCGAGATCTAGAACACGTCCAGCACTGCGGGAAGTTCTGAGCATCGTTTTAACAACAGAAGCTATTTTATAAATTGCACACCACAAACACACAGAACTCTTCTTGTTTTCTTGTGAATTGCAGGTAGTTGTTCAGCTAAGAACTTCTGATTTATCACAGCTTGAAACAAGACTATTTTCCACAAAAGGCGGTGGTTCTCCATCACCCCAGTTACCGTCCAGGGGGAAGTGTTCCTTTCTCAGGGAAGAGAGGGGGCATTTTCATGGTGTGGCCAAGTGGGAAGATGGTTGGCACACTGATCTATTGAATTCTTGTCTTGGAGAATGTCACGGTGTCTCCTTCCCCAAGGAGGACCTCCTGGCCCTGGTAGACCCCAGCCCTGGGAGGCAGATGTAGCTGCAGCATCCTGAGCCCAGAGCACCTGCAGTCTAATCTGGCACCTTCCATGAGTCCCCATCCACCGTTCTGAGGCCTCCTCTCTAATTTTAGATGGCTGTTAACACTTGGGTTACTCCAGCCAACAAGGAACGGCGGCTAAGCCCAAAGCAGGTTTGGCTAAAGGGCATAGGATGGGACTAGGGCACCAGCAAGTACAGTAGAAAGATGATTCCCTTCCTTGTCCTCACTCCCCAAATCCAACATCTGCTTCCTCATGAAATGCCATTCCCAGGCCAGCCACTGAGAGGGGGGATGGGATAAGCACAAGAGAGAGGAGGAAGAAGATGCCATGAGGGGCTGGGAGCAGTGTTCCTCATGTCAGGAATGCTGTGCCAGGAAGACAAGACTCAAAGAAGTCAGGGAGGTGTGACACCTTACATTTGAGTGTCCTTGGAGCTCTCAGGCCACTGGCTGGGCTCTCTCTTGCCTTTGAGGCTCTGTGCCTGGAGCTCGGTCTCCCTGGAAAACTCCTACACGTCCCTCAAGAACCCAGCCTGAATGTCACCTCCTCTGGGAGACTCCTTCTTTCAATTCTCCCAGTCAGTGCTTCTGACTTCCCTGTCCTGTGCTTCTCCAAATTCCTTCCCTTTATGTGCTTTTTTTTTTTTTTTTAATGGAGTCAATTTCTTTAAATTTACTTTTGGGATCTCAGGGGCAGAGATCTGAATAAAATCTGTCTTCTGGGCTTCAAACTCTCAGCTTTCCCTGCTCCCTGAAAAGCCCCGCCTTTCTTTATTTACTCTCTTCCCTGCTCCCTGCCTGCCTCGCTCACCACCGCTGTTCCCACTGCTCTTCCTCCTGCAACGGCCCACACTTTGCGCTGGATGTGTGTCCTTGAATTTTATGTGTCTCCCCCATGAGAAAAAAACCTGAGGACACAGAATGGCACTGGGTCCTTTCCACTTCCTTCCCTCCTTGCACCCCCCACCCCCCAGCTTTGTTTTCGTTGCCAAAATTCCTGCTGCCATTTTGGGGCCCCAGGGAGTGGGAAGCTTTGAGGCAAGAAGATGGGGCTGTGGGTCCAGATGTTTCTCATCTCCCACATCTGCGTCTTTCTCTGCACATTAACAATTGTAAGAGTTTACTGTTATAAAGTCCTGAGAAGACCAGCCAACCACCGTTGCCAGCCCTGTGTCTCTTCCATCACAGGTCAGCTACGAAGTCTCTGGCTTCATTACCCTCGGGTGAGCCAAGAAGGGGGACTGGAGGGATTATTATTTTAATAATCAAGATACAGATTTCAAATCAAAGCGATTATCCTAGCCGGGCTTAACCAAGGTCTCTCACGAATACTTGGTCAACATGTGACCTCAAGAAGAAGTTCTGTCTTAAATTATTTTTATGGATCGTTCCAATTTTCAATGAATATTTAGTGTGCAGTTCACAAAAAATCTCACTCTTTGGGGGTGGGGGGAAGAAAACTGGCTTTCATTTTACAGTTTTTGTCTCGGTCAGCATTTCTAACGGCGAGAATGACAAGCTTTGCTTGGGAAAGACCAGTGCCGTCAGCTGTGTTTTATTATCGAATATTTCTGGGGGTGAGCTTGGCTGCCGCTCTGTTTATATTACTTGTAAGATTTCATGCAAGACTCTGCGAGGTCGTGGGCTTCATCCGAAGTGTCTGATGTGCTGGGTAATTCATTCCATCCCCTTCATTCCTGGTCCCTTTCCTTTTATTTTTCTCCAAGGGCACGCTGAGCACTGTCAGAAAATGGAAGCTGGTGGAGGGGGTGCTGCAGACCCCCAGGTCCCCACACACCTCCAGGTCGCCCTCTCGGTCCGTGAGGGTGCAAGGTGACTGTCTTGCTCTGGGGACCCAGGAATGCCACTTCACTAAGAGGCTTGTCCCCAAGGTCAAGCAAATAAGCTTCAGTTCCTTCTTGACACCGACCTTTTGGCAAGCACCTCCCCACACTCAGCCCATCAGATCCTGCTGCTGACTTTCGGGGGGTCATTTTGTCTCCAAAACTCTCAGTTTTACCTAAAGCTGGTAAACCTGTCTTGGAGCGTTGAACCTGGCTTTGGAGGTATGAATGGGGTCTCGGCATCTTGCATTGTCTCTTTCCCTTTATTCTTGGTGAGAATGAAACAAACCCCATAAGAGAAGTCACCAGACTACCTGGGGTCCCCCCTAACACCCGCCCCAGGCCATTTGTCTATTCATTTGCTTTGTCTATAGACATTGCCGTCAGCTTCTGGGTGGGTATAGAACTAGAGTCCAAAAATCAGCAGCCATCGCCTTGCACCCTCAAAAAGATTGCCTCCAAACCCCCTTGCACACTCAGTGGGAGTCCAAAACTCTCTGCTCGGCGTCCGCAAATGTGGGGAGGGGTAGGCGATTCGTCGAGGTCGCCTCTGGTCTGTCCCCATAATGAGCTTGGGTTATGGGTCCTCCAGGCCTCGGCGGCCTCTACTCTTTATGGTGCTGGGTCCTACAAGAGCTTTGGGCTTTCCTAGGCTTCCACTGAGAACTGTTACTCCCACAAGATGCACACACCCTTGGAAGATTTTCCTGGGGGTTGGAGACATGGAGAGGATTCTAGCAGCCCTGTGTCTCCTTTCCTCCCTCGCCCTTGGGGGCAACCCTGCGCCCTGTCCTACCAGCTGACCTCAGAGACAGGCCCACGGGTGGCTTCCACGTGGAGGGTCTGACTCTCATTTCCACCAGGAAACAGAAGGTGGTCACGAAATCAGTGCAGCGGGGAAGGGCCCAAGGTCTTGGGGCTCCTCTGCCCTGAAGGGTCACCTGAGCCAGCTTTCTTCCTGAAGGTGGAGCTCCCGGCGTCCCCCCACTTCTGAGAAGTAGGTTGGAAAAGGCAACCGGGGCCCATGCCTGTGCCCACTGGGGGCATCTGTGAGATGGATCTGGAGACCAGGCAGCTCCCTGGCCTCTCTCGAGCCTTCCCTCATGCTGCCCTCTCAACCTTCATCTTCCCAAACCCAAGGGAAGTCACCTGCCTCCTGACGATCTGTGCTCAACACCGAATCCCAGGGCAGGAGCTGGGGCCAAGGGGTGTCTAATCTCTGGAGATCTCTAAGCTCCTTTGTTCAGGTGTTTTCTCAGCTAGCAAGTGGGAACAGTGAGAGTGCTGTGCTTGGGGGGAGAGTCCCAGGGGACGTACCGTCACCGTGACTCCTGCTTTACGAGTGCAGGTAATCAGGCGGCCTGCTGGAGACCAGTGCAGCGTGGCCCCCCCTGCCCCCCACCAGCGGGACACAGAACTATCCACCCAGCAGCAAGCACTGGGCACCTCCTGTACTAAGTGCTCTGCACACTCTGACTTCCTCAGTCCCCACAAATGGAGGAGATGGTATTAGCATCCCTGTTGTACAAAGGGGAAACTGAGGCCCGGGTTGTTTACGTAACTTGCCCACGGCGGTGTGGTTAGCCAGCGGCAGAACCAGAACCAGAACCAGGCACGCAGCTCGGTGGGCCCGGCAGGGTAGACCCGGCTCCTGCCTGCACCACTCCTCCCAATCCCCACAAAAGACCTCATGGTCCACCAAAACTCTCTTGATCACAAAGGACATTCAACCGAGATTAACAGCTCGAATCGCCCGGGGGCCCCTTTCGTTCCAGATGCTTTTTGCGAATTCCAGATGGTTGTTTTGTTGGTGGTAAACTAGCGTCTTCGTGCTCTTGGCTTTAGTTAGTGAGAGCAGGGTTTCTTTCCAGCCCGTGTGGAGTGACTCCTCCCCGAATCCAGGTCACAGAGGCAGGGGGTGGGGTGGGGGGGTGGCCAGATGTCCCGCAGCACTCAGGACTGTCCTACAGGTGTGAGACGGTGGGTGCTGGGGCCTTCAGCATGGCCACCTGCTGGGGAGACGTAGGGGCCTGGTCCTCAGCCTGGCCAAAGAGCCTACAGTCCCGAGAAATTACAGCCCCTGGGATTTACACATTTATTTTTTTTTTTAAAGATTTATTTATTTATTTGAGAGAGCGAGAATGAGAGAGAGTACATGAGAGGGGGGAGGGTCAGAGGGAGAAGCAGGCTCCTCGCTGAGCAGGGAGTCCGATGCGGGACTTGATCCCGGGACTCCAGGATCATGACCTGAGCCGAAGGCAGTTGCTTAACCAACTGAGCCACCCAGGCGCCCTGGGATTTACACACTTAAAGGAATGGCTACCCTAGCCCTCATTTTCTGCCCAGGACCGTGGTGGGTGTGAGTGAGTAGGATTAGTTCTTGCTTTCTTGTCCTTTCTCTTTTCCTCTTTCAGGCTGGTTATGGGGCTCATTTGAAATACATTTGAACTCGTCCGTTCATTCCCTTTCACTCTTAGATCCTCTCCCCCCACTCCATTCTTAATGATTTAATTTTGTGTTTTTGGACATGTTTTTATGTTTTGGGCATCACCATGTTCCCAAATGTCACAACTGGACTGAAAGTGAAGAGCCTCCCTCCTGAGTCCCTCCCCTTCCCCGACTCCGTGCTCTTGGGGATCAAGTTAATAGTTTTCTGGTTATCTTTTCTGTGCGTCTCTTTCTCTGTATGTTTTCTTATTTCCTCTTTCCTTACACAGAAGGCAGGACACGCACTACCTGCACCCTTCCGCACTCTGATGTTTAGAGAGAGCACCATCTCCTGGAAATCACCCCGTATTCGTTCGCAGAGGTCCCTCTCATACTTTTCCACAGCTGCGTCATGCACCACGGGGTGGAGGGGCCTTGGTTTCTGCAACTCTGGTTCTGCGTGTGGGCTCTGGGGATGCTTGCGGTATTCTGCAATGGCGACAACCGAGTGAGAACAACCTAGTGTCGGTGCTTTTCCGTACAACGGGAGGCACGTCTTTAGCGTAAGTTCTGGAAGCGAGGTGGCTGGTTTGGGGGTAGGTGCATATATGATTTTGTGTGATTTCACCTTGTTTTCCTCCATAAGCACTGATCCTATCATGCAGCACTCCCACCTGCAAGGCAAGTGAGGGTCTTTCCCAAGCTTGCCAATGGAGGTGGGGCTGAGCTCTTTACCTTGGCCATTCCGGTGGGTGAGAAACGGCACCTCCATGGAGCTGACATTGGCGTTCCCTTATTAGGCCTGTTTCATAATTAAAGGGCCATTTTAATTGAAAATAGAGCTACCATACGATCCAGCAATTGCACTACTGGGTATTTACCCCAAAGATAAAATGTAGGGATCTGAAGGGGTACGTGCACCCCAATGTTTATAGCAGCAATGTCCACAATAGCCAAACTGTGGAAAGAGCCAAGACGTCCATCGACAGATGAATGGATAAAGAAGATGTGGTATATATATACAATGGAATATTATGCAGCCATCAAAAGGAATGAGATCTTGCCATTTGCAACGACGTGGATGGAACTGGAGGGTATTATGTTGAGCGAAATAAGTCAGAGAAAGACATGTATCATATGATCCCACTAATATGAGGAATTCTTAATCTCAGGAAACAAACTGAGGGTTGCTGGAGTGGGGGGTGGGGTGGGAGGGATGGGGTGACTGGTGATAGACACTGGGGAGGGTATGTGCTCTGATAAGCGCTGTGAATTGTGCAAGACTGTTGAATCTCAGATCTGTACCTCTGAAACAAATAATGCAATATATGTTAAGGAAAAAAAAAGAAGAAGGTAGCGGGAGGGGAAGAATGAAGGGGGGAAATCGGAGGGGTAGACGAACCATGAGAGACGATGGACTCTGAAAAACAAACTGAGGGTTCTAGAGGGGAGGGGGGTGGGAGGATGGGTTAGCCTGGTGATGGGTATTAAAGAGGGCATGTTCTGCATGGAGCACTGGGTGTTATGCACAAACAATGAATCATGGAACACTACATCTAAAACTAATGATGTAATGTATGGTGATTAACATAACAATAAAAAATTTTTTAAGAAAAGGGCCATTTTATATCCCTCTTTGTGACTTGTGTGTTTATGTCTTTTGGTCATTTTCCTATAGTATTGTTGGTTTGTTTTCCTTGGTTTTTTTTTTTTATGTCCTATGTATTTTATTTTATCTTATTTATATTTTAATGATTTTATTTATTTATTTGGCAGAGAGAGAGAGAGAGAGCACAAGCAGGGGGAGTGGCAGGGAGAGGGAGAAGCAGGCTCTCCACTGAGCAGGGAGCCCAACACAGGGCCCAGCCCCAGGACCCTGAGATCATGACCTGAGCTGAAGGCAGACGCTTAACCAACTGAGCCACCCAGGCATCCCTGTTCTATGTATTTTAAACAATATTAATCCTTTGTCTCTGATATATATTGCAGAGAATTTCTCGCAGTTTTACCCTTTGTCCTTTGACTTTGCATGTGGTGCTTTCTGCCATGAGACAGTTTTTAATTAAATTAATAAAAAACGTTGTAAAATTTGTATCAAACTATCAGTCCTGATTTTTCATCAAAAGTCTTTCCCTTTACCCAGCTTAAAGAAATTCACCCATGGTAGAGGGAATTCCTTCTAACCCTGTCTCTGATCCATGCAGAGTTACTCTTGTGTTCGGGATGAGGAATGGATTAATTCTATCTTCTTTCCAACTGGCTATCTAGTTGTCTCAACACATTTATTACTCAGATTGCCTTCGCATTGGGCTCATTTTTAATTCTTTCATGAATAACCTTGGGGGTGGCAGAAGGAGGGGGCGGTGGGGGCAGGGCTTTGATGATATTTCCAAGTGAAGAATGGGCAGCCTTCGCAGGCTGAGAGCCTCTTCCTTCTACCTCCCTGGAGGCTGGAGGATGCTGAAGGCCCTGCTCCCAGGGTGGTGTGGGGAACCGGCTTCCTGGTCCACCAGCAAGATGGCAGGCATCAGCATTCCTGGGGACCAGGGTCCCCTGACCCAGGAAGTGCAGCTCCAGCCTATTCCTGCAGACAGGGGTAGAGGGGGGAGCACAGGCAGACCGTGAGAACCTCTGGAATTTCTGAACAGAAAGTTGTGAGTTTGGCTAGAGCCATCGGAACAGAGTTTCCTTTGTTTGCACCGAACAGATCAATATTTGAAGTTGAGTGCTCTTACCTGCTTGAACTCAAAGTCAGCAAAGGCCGAATTTTGTAGTTAAAGAAACTCAGCAAGTTCCGGGGGCCATGAGCCCCAGGGTCCCCCAGTACTGGAGGCCAGCCTGCGATGCTTTCTCTTCTGTATCACATTTTCTTGGTTGGAAGATTCAAGAACAGGGGGTTTCTGAGTCAGGATGTGGCAGGGCAGGCACAGGGTAGTCGCTGAGTTCATGGACAGCAGAGCTAAGCTCGGGTGTGGCTTCTCCCCCCAGCTCTCCCCTGACTTGGGTCTGATGTCCCGGGCTCGAGTGCCGTGGACCAGAGGGGGCTTTCGTGCTGGCAGGGTTTGTGGCCGGGGAACAGGGCTCTGTGATCAAGGCCACCCACTGCCAGGCTCCCGGCTCAAGGTGAGCAGATGCAGCCCTGACTCAAGGGTCCGGGGAGACCACCCTCATCCAGCAGAGAGGAGCTGGTGGTCAATGTCCACCCACTTTGTTCCTGTGTGGTGGGCTCTGAGCACATCCGCATCCCCGGGGACCCCAGGTGCCCGAGCCAGGCGCCCCACAGCAGACCCCGCTGGGGGACTAACCTTGGCTTTCTTTCCTCTCTTTTCTTTTACCTCAGTGTCCCCATTCATTCCCCTCTGCTGGTGGGATCATGTTTACAAGACTGTCTGGACCCAAGCCTTGCCTCAAGCTCTGCAAAGTAAGACCTATCTTCTTCCATCAGGCCCTGGGGCGGGATCACTCCCTGCTGCAAGGCTACCCTGGACCTTGCAGGGTCCCGGCCTCAATCCCCTAGATGCCACAGCAGCCCCAGCCCCCCATCTGTGAAGACTGAAAATGTCTCCAGACATTGCCTGAGGCCCCCAGCGGCCAAACCACTGTGACTGAGAACCGCTGTCTTAGAACAACAGCCAGAAAGTCAACTGCCAACAAGGTCACATAAAGGAGAGAAGAGGCCCAGGGGACCCAGGGGCTGCGGGGGCCAGGAGGACAGCAGCAGGGGGAATGGTCCCACCCACCCCCATTCTAGTTTCAAAGGAAGCTAGAAACTGGGGGTCAGTGTCATTTTTTTTTTCTGATTTCAAAAACCGAGTTGGCCAAAGCAAACATATGTGGCGGCTCATTTGGCCCTTGGCCCCCAGTGAATGGCCCTGTTCCCCCACAAATCCCCTGGCCCTGAGACTGACCCCAGGCTTTCGGCTTCATGCCTCTGTTGCTGGGAGCCAGGCCCATCAGGGGCCTGGGAGAGGCAAGGCTTGCTCTTGTTCTTGGAATATTTCCAGTGATTTCCCAAAATTACCGAGGTCTGGCAGCCTCACCCGTGGGGAGGGAGAGAAACCCAGGAAGGCCATTTCCTGGGAACCTCAGGCTGAGTCAGGGAACGAGGCCCACGGGGCTGGGCGGCCAAGGTCTTGCTGTCCATGCAACCCGCAATGGGTCTGTCAGAGCCTAACACACTTTGGGGATTCTTTACACCTTAAAAAGAAACAGAGCCTAGAAGCTGAACTGCATTAGACAGGGGAGCCCTTTCTGCAGCCCCCCACTCCTGGGCCCGGGGTACGAAACCCAGACTCCAGCTCCCACCTGCATCTGCTCACATCAACTTCAGTGAGACACTGAAATTGCTGTGGTCCCTTCCGTGAGGAAGTCGCTTGAACGCCTGCAGCGGACCTGGTCCCGTGCCTGAGTGACATTCTACCCCGAACCTGCCAGAGCGTGGGCTCCCCAAAGGTCAGGAGCTCGGTTCCTAGAATGTCACAGCCTCCCCAGCCCCTGGAACGGCACCTGGTGTGTGGCCAATGATCAAGGAACGCCCGCCGAGGACAGAAAGCCCAACTTCGCAGCTGCCGGGCGGGGGGGGGGCCGGAAAGGCTAGGCATCAGAGAGGGCAAGTAGCTTTTCCAAGGTCACACAGCTATAGCAGGTGGGGGAGACTCAGGGCTGCGTGGCTTTCAAATCTGCCATCTTAGCCACTTCACCGTCCCCACCACCGGGTCTGCTGGGAGGACCAAAGGCTGAGCTGTCTATTCACTGAGCAAATGAGCACCAAACACAGAGACGGACGGCCTCGCCAGAAAAGACCACACTCTGAAGTGTGCCATCTATACATACAGACTTTCTGGTGTAGACTTCTTACAGCTGCTTTAACAAATTGCCACACACTTAGCAACTTAAAACCGCATAGATTTATTCTCTTACAGTTCCGGATGTCAGAAGTCTGACATGGGTCTCGCTGGCCGGAAATCAAGGAACCGGTGGACCCCTTCCTTCTGGAGGCCCCTATCTCCTCCTTTCCCAGCTTTGCGAGGCTGCCGAGTCCCCTGGCTCAGCGCCCCCTCCCCCAAGCTCAAAGCCAGCAGTGGCATCGCGAGGACCCCTGCTCTGTCGCTGACCCTGTCACCTCCGTTTCCTTCCATGAGGACCCTTGTGATTGCTGCTAGGCCCACCTGGATTGTCCAGGAGCATCCCCACCTTGAGATCTTCCACTTAATCCCAACTGTAAAGCCGCCCCCCGGTTCCGGGGACTGTGGAGCGGACGTCTCTGGGGGCCGTGATTCTGCCCAGCGTGGCCAGTTTGTGGAGCTGGGTTTCCAGAATTGCAGAATGTCTGTGTGAGCCTGGGCTGCCATCACAAAAGACCACAGAACGAGGGGAGTTTAAACAGCAGAAGAGTATTTCTGCACCGTCCTGGCGGCTGGGAGTCAGAGATCAGTCCGGGTTTGCAGACCGAGGAGCTGGAGCCAACAGCCCTGTCTCTCTCCCTCCTCTTATCAAGGCCACTGGTCCTACTGAATTAGGACCCCACTCTTACGATCTCATTTAACCTTAATTACCTCCAAAGACAGTTGGGGTTAGGGCTTCGACATATGAATTTGGGGGACCCCACTTCAGTCCACAGGCCCCCGGGGACTGCCCCCCACCCACCCCCCCTTCCTCTGGGAGCTACATTCCCAGGCTGCCCTGCCCACTGGCTGCCCTTTACAAAATCCCTCAAATGGTGCGGGAGGTTTCAAGTGTCCTCTTCGTTCCTTCCTCTCTTCCTTGCCCCTCCTTGGGGACGGTCAGTAGCTGAGCAACAGAGTGCCCGAGGTGACGATGGCGGGTCCCTGTTGCGAGTGCTCAGGGACTCAGTACGCCGCCGAGCCCACAGCTACACCCAAGTCCCTCTTTGCTCTTTCATGGTATTCTGTATTTTCTAAGTGCTTTAGGACAAACAGTTGTTACTTTTGTTACTAAAAAAGCACTAATAAAATACTGAATAAAAAAAAGAAACAAAAAAGCCCAGGGCCTTCCTCAAGTCCAGTGCTGTCCAATGGAACTTTCCATGATCATGTAAATGCCTTTACATCCACATGGTCCAATTTGGTACCCACTCGCCACATGTGGGCCAATGTGACTGGGAGGAGAATTTTAAATTTAATTTAATTTCCATTACAGTTGAAACAGGCATATGTATGGGTTACCACACGGGCCAGTGCAACTCCGGATGCTTGTAAGATTCCTGGGACCGTGGGGACATGATAGGACGAACAGAGATTATTCCTCCTTCAGAGAATTTCTCCCCAGCATGTAAACACCTGCATTAAAAATGTCCTGTACAGAAAAAGCATAAAATCATTCAACGAGCTATCACCGTGCCCAGCCTCCGGTGAGGGGACAGCGTGGGCCAGGCTGGAGGGCGCAGATAAATGCCAGGCAGGCTCAGGGGGCGAGGCGAGGCTCCCTGGGCTGGCAGGGGGGATTCGGGTGGTGACTGCAGGGCAGACGGCCCAGAGGACATCCGCCCTCACTTCCTCCTCCCTTCCTCCTGAGCCCGAAACACAGCATGTTTAATTCAAGGGCTTTTATAAAACCCTGAGTGGCACAAGTGAGGAAAACGTAGTAGAGAGGTCAGCAGGGAGTTTTTCATTCCCATGCAAATAAATCTGCTTGCTCATGGTGCGGGGGGGCTCGGTGTGGAAGACAAGCCCCCCCGCCCAGGTCCTCCCCCAATCCCAGCACCCCCCAGGCAAGGCCTACAGAATGTGGGGAACCTTGGAGAAAGCTCCCTGGTGAGTCAACAACTTCGGGAAGCAACTCCCTAAGTGGCCGCGGCCTTCCCGCCTCCCCTTCCATGTGCAGTGCCGCTCTCCCCGTTTATCAAAAACTAACACCCCCAGTATCCTCTCCCAGACCCGCTTGGTCATTTCGTCCTCCACTCAGTCGTGTCTTACAGAGACCGTGGGACCCAATCTCACCTCGTGAGGAGTCCTGTCCTGAGAGGGGAGAGCACTGACCTTCATGGAGATCCAGGGAGGGGCCGGGACCTGGGCAGGGGGCTCTTAGGTAGGATCACACTTCATTCCCCAAATCACCCCTCCCAGAGGAGAAAAGAACATGGAGGTGTAGAGAAGTAAAGCGCCTCGCTCAAGGTCTGACCACGAGTGAGCTGGGGGACTGGCATTCTGGAAGATTCTGGAGGATTCTAGAGTCTGGGTTGTTCTGCTTGCCACACCCAGCACATCTTCGCAGGAGAGACAGATACCACCACCCACAGGAGTGGCTGAAAGAGCGGATTCAGGACACAGAAAGGAGAGAAAGGAGGGGCAGGGTGGGAAAAGCTTTGGGTGATTGATCGAATGGTTTGTCTAACCTAAAACCAACCGCAGGAAGTGTTTAGCTACAGTAGTAACGGTGGTAAATTTCTGAATGGCATTCCCTGCACTACGAAAGCTTTCTGAGTATCCATTCTTTCAAATCTGCGGCTTCCCAGTGAAGGGGTACCACTGTTACCCCCCCCCCCCCATTTTACAGGTGGAGAAACGGGCTCGCGATAGGAAAGGATTTACCCAAGGTCACTTGATCGGTGAGGAGTGGCACAGGGCCTCGAACCCAGATCTCTAACCTGGCGCTCTTCGTGGGCGCCCTGCTCCTCTTCCTGGGCTGATGGAGCAGAAGGAAGTGCCACCAGAGCTTAGCCATGTCCCCATTGCATTTTGTGTGCCCTGACAGTGACCAGGCCTCCCAAAACACAGTCCCGTCAAGACCATCAGAACTCAGCCCCAACAGGGCCCAGAGTGATTCTGATATTTCCCTTCCCCTCCTGATATCGACAGTCACACACCATCCATCCTTGCTGGCCCTGAGGACAAGAGCATCTCGGAGGATCCGTCTCACCTCTGACGCTGAGGGATGCTACGGAGCCCTCTGAATTAGACGGTGATGGCACGGAATCCACCCCCTTCAAAAAGCAGGAGGCATGAGAGAGAGCCTACCAGGAAGGCAGGACACGCAGAGCTGGGGACCCAGGCCTTGTGAGGGGTGGGCCACCAGATGCCCATGCAAGGTTCCCGGGGGCCTTGGCATCACAGCCTGGGAGGTGCCTCAGCCGCCCCTCACCCAGCCATTGAACTTTATCTCCATGCCCTCCTCTTGCTAAAACAAAAAATAAGGTATTAAGGGTTTAAAAAAGGAAACAGGTTTTGAAGTCTTAGTGACCTGAGCCAAATCTCAGCTCAGCCACTTCCTTACGAGCCACTTAACTTCTCTGACCTTCTTCATCCCTCCTGCATAAATCAGAAAACAATGGTACCAATGGCATGTGTTCATTAGAAATAGATCAATATGTGAGTGCTCGGCCTAAGGCTGGACGCAGATCCCCACTTGTCCCACGGAATGAGTTGTGTTTTGGTCTCAGCCAGCCATGATGATTCTTTTCTACTTTGTCAAATGCTTGCTTTCCTAGCCTCCCTTATAACTAGGAGTGGTCGTGTGATCCGGTTTTAGATGATGAGGAGAAAGGAAAAATTCTACTGGGTTACATCTGGGAACAATTTTCTTCCTGAATAAAAAGGCCGGATCTTTTGGGGAGAAGGTTTTTGGTCTCTGCCCTCTTCTTCCTGCTGGGGATGCTGCATGCAAGGGCATGATGTTTGGAGTTGTGGTAGCCACTTGGTGACAATGAGGCAACAAGCTGGAGGACAAAACTGGGTATATGAAGGGGCAAAGCCTGGACCCTTGATGCTATTGTTGAGTGTCTAAACCATCCCTATGACCATATATACCTGTTTAAGTGAACAATAAATATTCTTATAGTTGAGTTTTCTATTGCTTGCAATCAAAAGCATTGTTAGCATAAGTCGCTGAGGAGCATGTCCGGGAGCATGAGAGCGGTGTGTGAAGGCTGAAGCAGTGAGAATGAGGGGCTCTGAAGCAATGCTGGGCATGACAGAATTGCAGAGAAGGCAGAGTGCATTTCTCAGAAGTGTCTTGTGAATTGCGATCTGGATCCCTTAAGTGTCCTTTGAAAATTCAAGTATCTTTTGATTATTTAGCTGTGTGCTTTGACTAGTCAACATGGAGCCTTGTAGAGCAAGAGGTTATTTGGATTACCTTTGAACCCACAACTTGGGTTCTTAAAAAAAAAATCAGGGGGGCGCCTGGGTGGCTCAGTTGGTTAAGCGACTGCCTTCGGCTCAGGTCATGATCCTGGAGTCCCGGGATCGAGTCCCGCATCGGACTCCCTGCTCGGCAGGGAGTCTGCTTCTCCCTCTGACCCTCCTCCCTCTCGTGCTCTCCGTCTCTCATTCTCTCTCTCTCAAATAAATAAATAAAATCTTTAAAAAAAAAATCAGGGATTAAAAAGGAGATAGAACCAGGAGAATGCTGTTCATATGCCATAAGTCGGGCCTTTTCATTTGGAATAACTTAGGGGGTATAAAATCAGTTTACTGCCTGCCAGAGAGACTAGAGAAAGGACACTTATGTCAAAGTAAAATATTCAAAAAGTCAAAAGCATAACTCTCAGAGAAGCACGCAGGGAGAATACATCACAGTAATTTTTTCACGAATGAGGGAACTAGCAGGATGATGAAGTTGGTTCAAAAGTGGCAGAAGCAAACCGTAAAAAAGATATAAAACTGGTTCATGTCTTATGTCTTATTGGGGGAAAAAAGGTAAACTGAGGTTATCTTTTCTATTGACCATTAATCATTTGCATCTCTTCTGGACAATCACTGTCAACTTATCAATCTTCTCCAAGTTAACAAGTCGCTTTTCTAATCTGGGCTCTAAACAAGGGTAAATGGTAAGTCACGCAAAGTTACATCCGAGAATCAGATCACTTTTGTTCGGGCACGTTAGACATTGTTCTAGTATGATTCTGGAAGAACACATAATAATCTTTCCCCCTCATTTCCAAGTTTGAGTGATATCTCAAGACCATAAAAGGGAGAATAGATGGGTGATGCTTTGTGGCTCATCAAGCCCTGAGGTCTGGTATTTTACCTTTCATATCCATACACATGTATGCACGCACACGGGCACAAATGTGCACATGTGTGGATACATGCACACAGAATTCCTCCTGGGGTAGAGTGCAACCCTGTAAAAACCCACTCCCCATGCTGCCCACTGATACAAGAGTCAGATTTGGTGCCTACAACCACAAATCAATAGCAGGCAGTCAGGTAGTTACTGGTGTCTCTCAAAGAACATCAGAGGATCCTGTTCGTGACCAACAACATGACGAGGCAGACCACATCCACTCTGGAGAGCTGGCCTTCTAGAAGCTCCAGGCTTTCTCGGACTCGCTGCCTGTTGAGGGATAAGCTCTCTCCTGTCCACCAAATCTCTATTCTTTTCATGTAGACAAACTTGGCTTTTCTGGGCAGGTCCTCCTCTCTCCCCTCTGCCTTTCCCATCTGATTTCTGTCCACTACCCTTCCGATTCTGCATTACCAAATTCTGGGACGTGGTTGACAAGGGGTAGTCCTCGATTCCGGGGGCCGGAGCAGGAAGCCGGGTCAGGAGGTGAGAACCGGCACACAGCAATACATCTCACTTATTATATATTGTGTCTACAACCCCAACCGAAGAAGGTTCAGGTGGAAAGACCGCGCTGTGCACTGCACACACACGTATACACACAACACACACACGCGTGTGAACACACACATACTGTGAAGTCCCACGCAGCTTGGGGCCAGGGGCCGCTCACTTCCAAGGTCCTAGGAAGGGCTCTAGCAATTCTGTGTTCATAATTTTATCTTCATTTTCTCAGCAAAGGCCTCCAACAGCGTAAGCATCAGGCCCCACAGAGCCTGCATCCACCCCCTCCTTCTCTAATAACTGGAGAAGAGTTGCTGTGATAGGCAGCATTTGGGGTTTTCCACCAGCCATGTCTTTTGGGGTGCACACGCCCCCTTTCCTGGTGGTTAATCTTGCTCCAGTGGAGTGGGACCTGCTCCAGCAGGGGGTCCGCCAAGCTGCTTCCTGGGGGAGCCCTGGGACCACTCTTGGTCCCGTGGTGACCAGGCCATTTCCCATCTGACAGCTGGAAAGGAGAGAGGCTGGAGCGTGGCCCTGGGGGTCCAAGGGGGCGATCACAGGACTAAATGACATCTTAATTACCCAAGTCCTACTCTTTGGCCTCCGCTTCCCGTCCCACAGCTGGGAGGCCCCTACAGCCTCCAGAGCCGCCCAATCCGGATCCTGGCTAATCGGCTCTGTCACCGGCCTGACGCGCCTCCCAGCCTACCCGAGCCCCTTGGGCCTCTGTCGCTTACCGATTTGGGGAACTGGGGGCTTATCTTTAAAGAGCAGATGGAGAAGTTCTCATTTTTTATTAAAGCCATCCAGTCTGCACGGAAAAAGTAATCTGCAGGCAGCTGCCAGAATAGCTATTTTAAATGCATTTCCCTAGATCCCCAGCTGTCCAGTGGGGCTGGATTTCTGTCCCTCTCCTCTCCTGGAACACCGCCAAGTGCTGGTGTCCTGCTCAAAGCTGGGGGGCCTCCTGCACGACGGGGGGACACAGAGGGAGCCGCGCCAAGTCTTTGCCAGTGTCTCCTGGTTTGCGGCTGTCCGCTTCCAGCTGGCATGAGGACCAGGTGCCCAGTGCCCAGGACAGGCTCCTGTGGACACTCGATGCCCGCTGGCTGGGGTCCTGGGAACGCGGAGAAACTCACAGTGCTCCCTTTCAAGCCGCCCCCCCCCCCCCGCCCATCCATGATCTGCGCTGTCAGTCTTCCTATAAGCATCCTTCAAACCCTACCATTCCCAGGCTCTGGGCTCCATGGCGATGTTGCAGTGACTAAGGTGGGTGAGGTTCCTGCCCTCGTGGGGCTCACCTCTGGCGTGTCAGAGGCAGGAGAAGCAGCCGACAGATACACACGTGCAGAGAGCTGAGTGTGGACGCAGCAAAGCCGGGCGACGGGACGGAGCAGGGCTGCTGGTGCGGGGAGGCTCCGTGAGATGCGAGCGGGGGTCGGAGGCGGAGAGGCGAAGCAGCCGCCGTGTGCTGGCCTGGGGGGACGGATTCCAGGCTGTGGGGCCAGCACGCAAAGGCCCTGAGGGTGCCCATGCTTCAGGAGGCCCGGAGTGGCTGGACGAAAGCGAGAGAGGCGGCGTGTGACAGGGGAGGGCGGCACAGGACAAGAACCTGGTATGATTCCGCAGTGACCGTGGGGCCCCGGGGTGACGGAGATGCTCAGAGGCAGGCAGCGTGTGGAGGACGTGTGAGGGCGCCACTGGCAGGTGGGGAGGACAGGTGCAGTTGGCTCTTCGTCTGTGCCCCCCCCAGAGGCCGACCCTGACCCAGCCAGGGAGGCGGTTTCTCTGGGAGTCCCTCCCAGGAAGCATCAGTGGGGAGGGGCCTGAGCAGGAAAGGGCAGACAGTGGATAGAGGTCACTGCTATGGGCACCAGGCTCCCCTCCACTGGGGACCCCGGGGGGCGGAGCAGAGCAAGGGCCCCTGGGATGAGGAGGCCAGGATGTTGATGGACCAGCCGGACATCCCTCATCCAGCCCAGGTGAGGCTGCTCCTGGGGGCCACAGAGGTCGCCTCCCCCCCGCCCCACAGAGGGTCACCACGTGCAGTGGGAAGCCCTTCCTGGGTGGGACAGAGCAGAACAGAGAGGGCCAGTGAGTGGGGGCGGGGCACAGAGGGCAGGCCTGGTATCGCCGTGGGGGTATGGGGTCTCCTCTGGGAAGTGGAACCTTGAGCCCCACCCTGCAGGGCTATGGGGCTCGTGTTTGTGGGGTGTGCATACAGAGCTTAGCAGGGAGCCTGGTCCAGTGAAAAGTTCTCCTCCTGCTAGTAAGAACGGGGTGGTGCTGTTCTGCGCTAGGAAAGTGTACCCTAGGGCAGGGAGCGGCCAGAGGGCTGATGAGGAAGAAGGAGGCTGGGGAAAGGGGTGAGGGATGTCACGATTCTAGGAGAATGTGGCCCGAGGAGGGGAGAGCTGCAGGCCCAAGGTCTGCCTCCTGCAGATGCAATGTCTGAGCCGCCCACCTTTGGGGTCCCTGCACACCGCATGCACTTCCCACAGGGACCACCCCCCCCACCACGAGGTCCCCAGGGAATGTTTGTTTAATGAAAATTAAAAGAAATAGAAAATCAAGAGAACCAAGGTCTAGGCCCTATGCTCTTCAAACGAGACACACGGAGAGAGCCACCCTATCCTCTAGGCAAGTGGTTCTCAGCAGGCACAATGGGGCCTTTCTGGAGTGGTAGTCACCACTGGGGTGGGGTGGGGCTATGGTCAAGCAGCCAAGGCCGGGGATGCTGCTAAAGCTCCTATAATACACAGTGCAGCCCCCGCCACAAGGAACATCCAGCCCAAATGTCAATGGTGTGGTTGGGAAACCCCCCTCCAGGGGAAAGATGAATGTTCCAGAATGTTCCAGAAACACAGATTGGACTCCTAACACCCAGAGACTGCTTGGCTTTGTGACCCAGGGTGAGTAACTTGCTCTCTGTGCCTCGCTCCTTCTACCTGCAAGCCAGGTTACTCCCCCCTGCCGCCATGGCTTTCTCCCTTGACTCTTTCCAGGGCAAACAGAACCCTTATAGGAATGAGGTTTTATAAATAAAGGCCTGATTTTATTTCACTGCCTAGAAATCCGAGGGAGGGAAAAAAGTCACCTCCGGCCCCAGGCTGAAATAGCAGCCTCATTTCTTTCTGGAAGCAATCTGCTCTTAAACCCTAGCTGGGCGGCCCGGCTCTGAGCATCCTGCCCTGCAAGGTCAAATCAATTTGAATGTGGCCGTCTCTCTTCTTCAAAGAGTTGGCGGTCCCGGCTCCCTGAGTGAGAGCCTTTTCATGAGGCCCTCAGTGTAACGAGGCAATTCAGCTGTTACCTGGACAGGTACCCTTCTTGCAAGGAAGTGCAATCTCTCCTCTCAAAGAGATCTAAAAAGCCTCCATCAGGCAACTCTTCCTAAGTGGTTCTAGCAGTTTTCCCTACCTTGCTGGGTTTTCATCTAAAGGGAAGTTCCTGAAAGTCCAAGACAGTGCTGAGTCTCCTGGCCAACCTCACATTTGCCAACCCTGCGCTCAAGGACCATTGGTCCCCGAGGAGTGGCTCTTGAACTGGAAGGATTTAAACCACATAAGGAAAGTATTAAACCCAAAGAATGCAGTCATCTTGTCCCATTGGAGACACCCCGTTGTTATTTGCACACAGATAAACCACACATTGGCCAGAGGATGGGTGAGGGTGGGGAGCAGTGATAAATCATCGTGTGTTTCTCCTTAACTCTTGTGTTCTTGAGTAAACTTTCTCCTGGGCTATGTCACCAGCATTGGAAGCACCCCTCTCGGATGCTTTCCCTCCCTCAGATTTCTAGGCAGTGAAATAAAATCGGGCCTTTATTTACAAAGCCTCATTCCTATAAGGGTTCTGTTTGCCCTGGACAGAGTCAAGGGAGAAAGCCCTCTGGGGCAGAAAATGCCAGCATTCTTTCCAGGGCTTCTGTTTAAGTTCTGCTAAAACTTCTAAATACTCACAGAGGTATTGACTTCCAAATTCTCACCCCACTTAGCCTATGTGTATTGGGAAGGACTGAGTGGGAGAAAGGGTGTCTATCATGGGTAAAGGGCTCCATCACTGGGGTCAGGTGGCCTGGGTTAGAGTCTGGCTCTCGGTTAGGGGGTTGCTGTCCTTAGGCACTTATGCAAGTGGGTGGGACCCAGGTAAGAACTGGAGAAAGGGGCCTTGACAGTACCTGCCTTGGACACTTAGATGCAAGAAGAATAGAGCGGGAAACTGGGCTCCCAGGCAACCGGTTTCAGATCCCGGCTGTCCCCCTCTCTTAGGCGTGTGACCGTGGTCACAGGACAGCTGCTGTGAGGCTCAGCTTCCTCATCTGTGAGACGGGGATCGCGGCAGCCCTGCCCTTCTGCTTGGTGGCCTCGTGCCCGCAGGAGTGTGCCCAACAGGCCCACGCAAATCCTGCATAATGGGGCCGTGACACTGGTCTGTAAGCAACAGGAACTCGTGACCCCGGGCTCGCAGGATGGAGGTTTGAAATGCATTCCTGAGAGGCATTTTATTTCTGTTGGATGATGAATTGATAACCATGTGTACTTTCTGTCTCTCTCCGGGCTGCCGAGAAAACAGGGTATGCCTAGGAAAGAGTGGATTCAGGATCCAAGCAGCCCAGGAGACGGAGCCCAGACCTACTTCCTGTCCTGGATGGGTCCCTTGCACCCTTGGCTCCTGAGGGTCATGGCTTTGAAATAAAAAGCCTGAAAAAACGGGATCTACTTAGTTGGGGTCTTGAGTTTTGGTGACTTGATTTGGAGAAGCCCCACCCCGCCCCCATCCCACGACCTAGGCTAATGAGGCGTGGGGCCGGACGGTCACCAAGGAAAGGACAGCCAAAAGGAGTCTGTCAACTTAAACACGGGAAGAACGTGAGGCCAAGAGAGGGAGGACGAGCCCAAGCTCGCCCCGCAAGTCAGGCCACAGCTGGACCACAGCCCCACATGTGAAGAGGCAGGATTCGCGGGCCTCATGCTCACTCACTGGTTCGCTCATTCGTTCCACCGAGGCGAGCGCAGCCGGGACAGACCTGGGTGGGCCTGTAACCCAGCCACTCACTGGTGCCAGGAGCCACGGGGAGAAAAGCAGGGCTGCCCCCCGCCACCCACTGTGCTATGTTGGAGTGCACCCCCCTGTGGCCAGGCCTTCCCACTGGGAGACGTATGCAGGTCTCCTCGGGGTCTCTTGCCCATGGAGCCTGAGCCAGACCCCCACGGTTTCCCCTTTCCACATTGCTTATGAAATGAGGTCACTTTTTCTTTCAGCTCATCTTGAAAGGAGTCCTTTCCTTTAAAACATCGGGGTTCCTGCCCTTCATTTTGCCCCCTGCAGACCTCCTGGGGGAAGGCCCCGTCTCAGCCCCTTCCTCACGGCCCCCCAGCCAGTGCATGGACATGACCGCCTGTCTGCCGTGTCACGGAGTGCAGCTGGCCGAGAGTGCGCACCAGCGCCCCCCGACCCCCCCGGTCCCCCCTGCTTCCCCTGCCCCCCACAGACCTGACCTGAGCACAGCTGCAGGCCAGACCGGTTCAAGCGCTGGGGACGCCGCAGGACCTGCCCGCGTGGGTAAACCTTCATCTGGCCACTTCCCAGACTCCATCCCCTGGGGTCAGACCGCCCACCTTTGGCCACCAGCACAGCCTACAGACAAGGCAGGTCTGAGGCCCTGTTCTGTGTGGAGTCCTGGGCTCCCCTCCTCTCATGGACGGTTGTCCGTTGAATGCAGATTTCCCGATTTTATCTCTGATGGGACGGCAGTAGAGAGCTCACCCAGGGTGGCCTGGCTAATGAGGACCCTTCGGGCCTCCTAAGCTGTGTGAGGACAGGAGATTGATGTTTAGGGAAATGCTAACCCCGTTGGGCCCAGCGCTGATCCTGGTGCCTCCCACTGGGCCGGAGAAGGCCTTATACTCTACCCTCCATTGCTTTTCTCCAAATTACTTTTCCGTCCTTGATATTCTTCCTGATGCCACGTTGATTCTCTTTACCAAGCGCTGTTGCATGACGGGGATGGTGAGTGGAATTACAGTCGGAACACCTGCTAGAAGCCTGTTACCGTGCCATGCCTATTTTCATGAATTACTTAATTTACCCTTCCCATCGGCCTTGGGTTTTATTATAATCTCCATCTTAATGGGGGGACTGCTGTGTGATTGTCCATGGAACACTTATCACTGCTGGAAACGTTCTTGCTTTTTTATTTGATCCCCTGTGTGTTGTTCGTTTCTCTGGCTAGACCGTGGCTCCTTGAGGGCAAGTGTCCTCTTCTTCTTGGCTGTGTCTCCAAATCTAGAACAGTGCCTGACACGAAGGCAGTTCTCAATAAAGTTCAGAGGGATGAAACAGGGTGACGGAGAGCTAGAAGGTCATGCCCGGGCTGCTCTAGCTGAGACGTTGCCCCGTGTGCTCAGCGTCACCACGTAGGCTTGGTCCCCGGGGCACATGTCCATGGTGGGAGGAGGTGATGGGTTTGAGTTCTCAGCTCAGACGGAGGCTTAAGCTCTGGGAACTGGGGCGGCGTTCCTGTACCCTCCATGCTGAAGCCAATCCAGGTGGCCCTACTTGACTTTATCCAAGCCCATCCTGCAACTTGGGCCCAAGAACCCTCTCCCCAGAAATCCTGGTTCCGTGCCTCCTGCAGGAGCACATGAGGATCTGCCCCTCACTCCTCTCTCTCTCACCATTCTGCCCACTACAGCCCTTGAGCCTGCGGTTCTTGGCCTTGGTTGCACATGAGAGTCACCTGGGGAGATTTTAAGACCCACTGTTCCTTGGATCACCATCCTACCGAGGAAGTCAGCCCTGCAAGGTGGGTTCCAGGCATCCATGCTTTCAAAGCTCCCCAGGTGATTCCAGTGGGCAGCGAGGACCAAAGACCACTGACTCAGACCCTCCCTGTAGGAAGTGGTGTCGTGGGTGACTTGCTTCCCTGGGCTCCTTCCCCGAAAGTGCCCACGATCTAATCCACCAGCTCTGCTAAAAGGCCTTTTGCAACTTTGCCAATGGGGAGAGGGACCCAGGAGGAGGTAAAGCCGAGTCTCCTTTCAGGAGGCAAAACCTCATCCCAGCTCCTCCCTATTTATAGACCCTTCCAAGGCCCACAGAAGCATCTTTACATATTGAGAGCTTTTCAGGATTCTAGAAATATTGAAACCTGGCTGTTGACTGGAAACTCTGGAGCATGGGCAGGGGGTTGAGGGCAAAGTAGCCTGGAAGGGGGATCTTTCGGTAAAGTTGTTGGGGAAACAAAGGCACAGGCCATTTCCCACCCCTTCCTCGTGAGTGGCAAGTCTGGCATGGGCAAGGGTCTGTGTTTAGAATGGGCTGGAAGTTCCAGCACAATATTAAAACCTGCCACTTGCCGAAGGGGTTGGGGGCTATGCTGGGCGCTTCCTGAGCAACGTCTCTGAAACAGGCTCTGTGATGATCATCAACCGCCCCTCGAGGACACCGAGGCTCAGAGAAGTTAATCTCCCACAGCCAGTGAGCCGTGGCCCTGACCCCAGGCTGGCTCTCCTTACTCCTGCCCCTTTCGGAGGGTCGAGGGGATGGGCTCCTCCATCCGGCAGCATCTCTGGCCTCTGCCTTCTAGACGCCTGTAGTCCCTCCCTCCCCGGTTGTGACAACCCAACCTGTCTCCAGACATTGACAAATGCCACAGGGGCGGGACACGATGGCCCCCAGGAAGAACTGGTGTAGACAGGCTGGGACACCCTGGTCTCATTGGTCTAAGTGGGACCTTTACTCGGGAAGGGTGTAGGTGCCCGACCGAGAGCAGCCACTCCACAGCTGCCTCTCAGGTATGAAAAGCACAGTGTCCCCTGTTCCTGGCACCATCCCTCCTGCCCGACACCTGCAGCGAGCTCCTGCCCACTTCCCGCGGGCCCTGTCCACAACCAGTGGGTGGAAGGAGGAGATAAGCACTGACTCCAACTGGCCCATCTCCGAGGGCCCCCCACATTTCCCTGTCTGTCTGCCTCCCTCCCTGCCCCAGTCCTCGTCGCTGGTGCTCCCAGGCTCTGGATAGGGTGTCCCGCTTCCCGAATCTCCCCTGGAACTTCTTGCTCTCCTCCTGGGGCCAACGCCGTCCACCCGTTTCACCGCTGAGCATGGCACCCGCATGCACTAGGCCCTCCGCCAAGGTTTTTTGTGGACGCACTAACCAGAGCGCGAAAGGGCCATTTGGAAAGCACATGTTTGTCTTCCTCTAGGGTAGGTGGGCAAGCCTGACGATTGTAGGGGGAGGGATGCCTTTTTATTGGGGCCCTAGGGAGGTGTCACAATGTAAATATTTAGCAGCCAAAGGTCGGGTGCTTTAGGGTAACCATTCACGCTCTGGCAGGGCCAGGAGGGGATGATGTACCAGAGGCCGAGGGTCCCTGAGTGTTGAGTTCACTCTTCTGGCCTCCCCCTCCTTTGCCCCTTGACACAGATGGTGTCCCGAGGCGAGCCCCAGGGGTTGCCCTGGCTTTGGGGCTTAGCCACCCAGACCTGTGGGTCCCATTTTCTGACTTGGAGAAGATGGGGGTTGGGTAGCAGCCTTTGGGGTGGGGTTCATAACTGGTGAGTGCCCCAGCCAGCATGACAACCAACTCACTCGTGCGCACTTCCGTCCCAGCCCCTCCCAGGCTCCTGAACATGCCTCCCAATTCGTTCCCTCAATAGGCTGGGTCAGGGGTGGGTTAGAGGAGGGGGAGCTTTGGGGATGGTGGGCCAGTGGGACCACCGGTCTCCATTTGTGCATCTGGAAAGTATGGTAATCTACAGAATTACCCCCAACACACATGCACACGCGCACACACACACACAGAGTAGGCTCAAGCCTGGCAGTGGCTGGCACACTTGCTGTCTAGACAGGGCTGGGAGCTGAATGGTCTCCTACTGTGCGAGGCAGCTTGGAGCTGCAGACACGCATGCACACGCATGCACACACACACACACATGCACACGGGGATGGCTTAGTGATGCTTCATTAACATTCACGGGGTGATTGATCATTGTCAGGCGAAATTCCCGTGCATTGAGGACCGGATAATCAGCTCCTGCTCTGGATCCCTAGCCTTAAACCATCATTTATCTTGGAATTAAGGAAAACGTGGCCCCCGGTGCTCTTCTTCTGCCCCTTCCTTTGTGGGTGTTCCAATCTGCAAACCTGGACGCTCCTCACCTCTGCCCCTCTGTAGGTAGCTCCAGTCACCCCCGAGGCCCCCAGCCGCATGCTGGGGCTCCAGGCTCAGGGATGCGAGGGTCTCCTTCGCAGCCCCCCGAGGCCGTCTCAGACAGACAGGAAGGAGGGGGACACGCATGCGGCTGCCAGAGCCGCCGGCTGCTCACTTAAAATATTCCAGTCACATCGCCGACGGCGAAGCCGTAACCCGGGTGCATTGTAACAGAGGGAGAATTTCATTTTGTTTTTGAAATGCTGTTATTACACACTCGGGAAACCCACAAAGGCACCTTGGCAGGACAGGATCAAATAAATACCTGAACTCGGAGTGCGGCAACATTTACTTAGCAAATGACATTTTAATGCTGTGAGTCGAATTTACATACTAATTAAAATTTCCCTTTAAAACATGGAGACTTTTGGCCTCTCCGCCTACCCACAGTGACAAAGATTAAAAGATTTTTATTACGTCCTGTCAAACAGAGCTCATTGGGAAAGGCGGGCGCCCATCCGCACCATCCCCGATCGCCTCCCAGGCAAGTCCAGCCGCCTGGCCTCCACCTGCTGCCCGGCAGGGGCTGGGGTCCAGGGGCCCTGCTCCTTTGAGCTGGGGTCTCAGCTCTAAGGAGCTGTGATGGGGGTGCAGCGGAGACTTAGTGTCTGGTTCAATGCCTCCAGAGAACATGCTTCTGGTCTTTGGTGATCCTGGCATAACTTAAAAGAAAATGTTATAGCACCATGGCAGGAGGGACACTGGACGTTGCATTTTGTTTCAGGGGCTCAGGGTCCCAGGGACGCAGAGAGAAGGTGCTAGCAAAGACAGGTGTGCCCCTTCTCTCCCTCCCTTCCCTCCTGAGGTTCCCGTTGATCACAAGGTGTGGTTCTTTGTGCAGCGGCCCCCTTCTGGGCGCTGGACATGTAAGGGGTCCCAGATGGCCCCCCCTTCCACCGGAGGCCACACTGACCTTCCATCAGTTCATGCGCCCAAAATGCCCCCTTTATTGCCTGTTCTGGGGCTGCTCTGCCTCAAGGGTCCCCGGACACTCTGCTCAGTCATTTGATGAATATTTATCAAATACCTAGAGTGGTCAAGCAGCATCCTAGGAAGACGGGCAAGACCCCTGCTGCCTCGAAGCCTGCATGTCAGCCAGGGAGAAGAACATCACCTTAACAGGATAATCCCCGAGAACAGCAAGTACTCTGATGCCCATAGAAATCTGTGCGTAAGTCCCGGTCCAGGTTCACGCTCCCTGTCTTTCAACACATTAACTCGGCCAAGCCTCACATCCACCCATGAGGCAAGTACCTTCTGACGTGACCATCATGGTCATTTAACAGATGAGGAGACAAAGACACAGATACTCTAACTTGCCCAAAGTCACACAGCGTCTTTGAACTCACAAAATTGAGCCCAAAAATGTGTTTGTGACTCCCTCTCATAAGTACCTGGGGAAAATAAAATGGGTTCTCAGGAGAGTGAGTGGCTGAAGACTAGGTCTGCTTTCTTTCTTTTTAGTTATTTTTTTAGGTAAACTTAGATTGAGGTAGAACTCACATTCGGAAAAGCGCACAAACCAGAAGCAAGCATTCGGCTCCATGAGCCTTCACAAAGTGACTGCACCATGTGATCACCCTCCATAGGAAGACCAGTTCCAGCCCAAGAAGCCCCCCGCCCCATCCCGATCTCCGCCCCACATCTGTCCCCAAGGATGCGTCTTGTCTCTTCTTGAACTGAATGTAGAGGGAGTCATACTGTATGTGCACTCGGCTGTCTGGTTTCTTTCACAAAACTCCCAAGTGTACGAGATTCTTCTGTGTTGTTGGGCATGAGCACTACTCCACTGTGGAGTGGAGTTTTGGACACTGTGATGCACCCTTTTTATGGGGCGCACGCTAGGCTGTTTCCAGTGTGGGGCTGCCGTGAATAGTGCCGCCCCGAAGTTCTTGTGTGTGGCTTTTGTGCACATATGTACATCTATCCGTTGGGTCTCCACCCAGGATTGGAACTGATGGACCCTAAGGTAGAAATAGTTCAGTTTTACCAGATACTGCCAAAGCGTTTGTTAAAGTCAAATCTGGTTTGCACTCACACCAGCAAGCAGTTACTCCACATTTTAGCCCACATCTGGTGTTGCCTGAGTTTTAAATTTTAGTAATTCTGGTGGGTGTGTATAGTATGTTACTCTGCCTTTATTTTGCATTATCCTAATGAGTAATGAGGTGAATCCCCTCTGATGTGTTGACTGGCAGCTGGAATGTTCCCTTTTTGTGCAGTATCCTCTTTCTTGTGGGTTATCTTTTTCTTACTCGTTTGCAGGACTTCTTTATATATTCCGAATATCCGAGTCCTTTGTTGAATATCTGTGTTGTGAATATTCTGTCCTACCCTGTGGCCTGCTGGTTACTCTCTTATTGGTTTCTCTTGCTGGATAGATGTTCTTAATTTTAATTTTAATTTTGTTTTAAAAGAGTTTAGCAGTCTTTCCTCTTTGGCCAATGCTTTTTATGTCCTGCTCAAGAATTCTTTGCCTACTCCAAGGCATAAAGATCACTTCCTATGTTTCCGTCTCGAAGCCTCATACTTTTGACTTTACATTTAGATTTACAAATACTCTTAGAATTGCTTTTTGCATATGATGTGAGGGAGGGATCAGAGAAGGCCTCTCTGAGTTGGAGAAGCCAGAGCCCACTCTGGGCCTGGGGCACAGCAGCGTGGATTACAGTGAAGGCAGCAGAGAGAAGGCAGTCTCTCTCTCTCTCTCTCTCTCTCGGGAGCATTGGAAGCTTTTACAGGGTTTGAAGCAGAGCGGGAAGACAAGATGGACTGAGCTGCTGGGTAGGCAACATTATATAAAACCAAAGAGTCTGGAACATTCACATGCCAGCAGGTCAACCCCCTGGCACCTCTGAGCACATCAAGCTCTTATGTCCTACTTGACCCAGTGGTCACCCATCTTCCCCTGGGACCCTCCCAGACCACCCTGACCATGGTTCTCTCCTCTCCTTCTCCACCCTAGGAGGGCTTAACCTGGTCCCTTCGGGGGGACCCAAGCACACACTCTCCCACCTCTGCTCTCTCCTGAAAAGCCAGTTTTTCCCTCACGCTAGTATTTTAGGTTCACCCAGGCCTCTTTCTCAGTCTCTCGTCTCCTCTCTAAAGTTCCTCTCCCACTCTTGACTATTTTCACTGACCCAGCAGCTGACTGCTCTCCTCTGAAGGAAACAACCGTTCTGCTACAAGGGAGATGGAGTGCCACCGCCTCCTCCAGGTAATACTTGCCTGATGCCCAAGGTGTTCCTGCCTACCCATCCATGAAGCTGCCTAAAGATGTTCTCCTAGGGACTCAGTCTGAGAACGGTGTCAACGGGAGCCCCGTGGAAGCTGTTGGCAAGTATTAGATGCCGAGACTGTGTAGCTGGCCCGTATGCCTGCGATTCATCTCCATGGAAGGAGCTGTGGGCCCCAAGTCCCCAGTGTCTTTCCCCCTGCAGTTGAGACCCTCACAGCCCAGCTGCAGAGGGGGGGACTGCTTCTGTTCGGCCAAGAGATACATCACAGCAATAGATGACCAGAATGGGGGTCCTCCACTTTGGCAGAAAAGACAAAGCCTTCAACTCTTAAAATAATTCCACATCCATCCCCATCTGATCTCACCTCCAGCATCCTCCCATGGAAGGTGAGCTCCAGGCTGGGCCCAGGTGCTGGAAAGAAATGGTAGGTTTTCTGGTCTCAGAGCCCTCTCCCCACACCACCCCCAATACGCACACAATCCAGAATGCTCCATTCCTCCTGAACATAGTTTTCTTGATTGCTGTTCTTAAAAATATAGGTCTTGCATTAGGGATTAGAATTTTCCAGCAGTCACATGGATAATGAGAACCAGCTGAGAGTCTGTTTTGGAAAAATTAAAGACCACAAGGAAAGGCCCTCCAAAACACAAAACCAAAAGAATGTTCCTGTCCCATAAGTCAGAAACCCACGGATATGCTGTTTATCTGTTTGTTTTTACTTAGAGGAGTGCTTTAAAAGAGCAAGCTCTCTCGTGGGAGGATTTGCAAATGTGATGAGTGGGGGCAGGCGTAGCATTATTTAAATATCTGAAAGTATTGTCTTCTCTGTCAAAGCTGGGGAGCCCCTATCCCGGTTGTCTGCTGCTGCATAACAAATGATCCCAAGCATCATGGTTTCAAATGGCAACTTAGTATTATGGGCCAGCATTCTGTGGGTCAGGTGGACAAGGCTCAGCGGGGATGCACGTGTTTAGGACCTGGGCTGGTCTGACTCAAATGGCTGGGAGCTGGCCCAGCATCTTTCCCTCGCTCTCTCAAGAAGCTTGGGTTTCTTCCTAGCATGGTGGCCTCACAGTAATCAGACTCCTTACATAGCGGCTCCTGGCTCCACGAGGAAGGAGGTGGGAGCTGGCCATCCTTTTATAAGCTGGCAGAGCATCCTTTTTTACCATACCCAAGTGGTCAAGCCAGTCACAGACCAGCCCAGATTCAGGTGGAGGCAACATGGACTTAACCCACCATGAAAGAAAAGTCAGATAATTTGTAACCATCTTTAACTACTACCACCCTAAACCTGATGGTACCTGGAAACTTCAAGCCTTGAAATAACAAATGACAAGAATCAAACCAAAAATAAATAGAATGCTCCAGGCAGATCAAAGAAACAGAAAGTAGAAAACGCAATATATTGCCTCTCTATGTCCCAGGGGAAAATAAAAGCCATTTATTCACACATGCATTTACTTATTCACCCATTTATTCGATAAAGGGAAGACCTACTATGTGCAAGGCACTGTCCCAGGTGCTAAAGATGCAACAACAAGCCAGACAGGGCCCTGCTACCATGGAATTTACAAACAACTGTCAGGAGGGGAAGACATTAAACACACAATTACAAAAATATTTAACTATCAAAAGGTGACATCATGGAATCTTAGAAACATGTACTGGGGGGCTCTACCCAGGCAGGAGGGTTGCAAGAGGTTCTTTTGAAGAAAGGCTGTGGACATAAAATGGACATAAAAAGGACCAGCTGGAGTTTTCTGGGTGAGGGAAGGCGAGGGGAGCGGGGCATTCCCAGCAAAGGAAGGAGCCCAGGCAAATGCTCAGAAGCAGGAAGACAGAGAGGAAACCAGGTGGCTGGAGCACCAGGGTGCAAGAGGGGAAGAAGGTGGACTGGACGTGTCTGGGGCCTGATCCTGCAGCTTGCTAAGGATTTTGTCCCATCACAGGGACAATTGTAAGCTCTTGGGAAATTTTAAGCAGAGAGGGACCTGGCCAGACTTGGGTCCTCTAAGCTCATCCTGAGGGCTCAGGGAGGAAACCAGGAGACTGGGGAGGGGTTGGCAACAGTTGTCCAGGTGAGAAGCAATGGGGACTTGTTCCAGGCAGGTGGAGTGGGAATGGAGCACATTCAGGAGGTAAAACTGACTGTCCTTGGTGATGACACAGAGCCTGGTCATGGGAGGCTCCCTATTAATATTTGTGGAAATAGAAGACACATGAATGAAGGGACCGGCTGTCAGAGATGAGACAGAGGCTTCAAGGTAGACCCCCAGGTTCGGGTTTTGAGCCCTGAAGTGGGTTTTGGAGCTGTGGGTGAAGCAGCACTGTGGGAGAGAAAAGAGGGAGAGTGAGCTCACTTTTAGACCCAGTGAGTTTCTGGTGTCTGAGGAGCAGCCACCCCCTCCCTGCTTGGGTGAGGCTCTCTCTCAGGGGGCCTGGGGGGGGGTCACTAGGGGCTTTGTTTCTGGGCATCAGCACCAGGCAACTGGCCAGAACATGGCTCCCCTCAGAAGATGGGCTCTGTCCTAGGAGAATGAGCAGTGGAGGAGGCGGGGAGGAGGCTGCAGCCCACCCCAAGGGCTAGACCAAAGCTTTGATGTTTCCCAGAAGGAACTGAGACTCCAGCCCCCATGTCTGACGATGCCAGTCTCAACAGGGTGCACACCCAGCCCTGGGCCCCCAGCCTTAATTATATCCGAGACTGTTTACAGTGTGTAATTATTGCCATTAATTGACTGTGGGAGGCCACACTTCTCCCCTGCAGCCAGCTTTCTGACGCTGTAATCCCCCATCCTGCATGCCTGCCTGCAAGGGCAAGAAGGAAAGGTGGCTGGGTTCTGGCTTTATTCTATTACCAGGATGTATTTATTTCTGTGATTTTCTAGAAGGAGATAAGCCAACACAAAGAAACACACACACCTACACACATACACGTACAACAACAATCTCCAGGTGATTGCTTGACTCTGTATTCTAAATGTCAACAAGCGTTTCTGCATCTCACACAGATGCCTGTGCTCCCTCCCTTCCTGCCCTCAAACCTCTCTTTCTCCCTCTAGATCTGTCATGATTTGTGAGCCTTAGTTTTCTCACCTGACAAGTGGGAGGACAGTCATACCCACCTCAGAGGTTTTCCATGAAAATTCAGTGGCTGTCAGATACTAATGCGGTTTCTGGGGTGTGAGTCCCCCACTTGCAGGGACATTGTCCAAGTTGTCACGGACAGGTCCCGTCTTCTGGGTCCTGCTTGGGAACGGATGCATGCTGACTTGGGTTTGAACTTGGCGCATGCAAATCCAAGAAGCATACAATGGCAAAGGAACTCTGGGCACCCAACGGAGGGGAAGTGAGTCCAGGAAAACAGAGAGTCAGGACACATTCGGTGTTGAGGTGCTCGGTGCCTACACACCAAAGCAAGTGCAGAATGAGCTGGGCGGACCTCATCAGTGTGTCCCCTTCACACCTACCCTTGTACAAGTTCCTACCTTGACCGGAGGCTGGTGTGTTTATACCTCCGTGCCCTTGAAGAAGCACTCTGCAAAGGTGAAGGTATGATTAGGGTCGCACACCCTACAGGTGGGGAAGCCAGGACTGGAACTCTACCTTTGGACTCCCAGTCCAGTGCTCCTTCCATAAGAGCAGCCACGTCAAGCCCAGGGGACATGCACCATGTGCTCTTAATATGAGTATGCCCACAAATAAGGTGAGGTCTCCCTGAAATAGTCCCTGGGGAGGAGGGCGCCCCTCGCCTAGGGGTCACAGTCTCCTGGGCTGGCGGGCTCTGTCTGGCTTGCCCTCCTTGGAACCTCAGGTCCTGCTACGATGCAGATGGCCACTGGCTAGGCCACGTGCAAGAGCACCAAGAGGGAGCTTTGGCACTGAACTGACACCGTTCAGACCCACTGTGCTCCCTGCAGGGCCGTGGGCCAGTGACCCAGCCTCTTCCTGCTTCTAAGGTCAGGCAGGCTCCCAAGCAGATCCTGAGATCTGCATGCAAGTGATTTATTAAGGAAGGACTCTGGGATGTGTGACCTCACATGTAGTCCCAACCTTGCCCAATCCCACCAGTAGGTCTGGAGTAGAAGCTGCCCCTTGGTGTGTCCTCACTCCAGCCAAGGGAACTGGGCTTTTGACCCCTGCACCCATCAGTCCCTGGGGACAGTCATCTGGAGGCTGAGCCACGAAAACCCCGGGCTCTGTGGCTCCACCCTGCCAGACTCCAGCAGGTCTCTGAGAGTATAGGGGCAGGCAGAGCCGGGGTGGGGGGACAGAGGGGTCAGGGGGCTTGCGGGACCGGAGCAGAGCACCTCCCGTGTGTGCTACAGGCTCCCATCTCCTTACCTGAGGAATGGGAATGATAGCGAGACCATCTCGTATCGTAACTGCCGGTGGTCCACGGGAGACTTCCACTCAGATGGAAGTCAGGCTGGAAATACAGCAGATTCTCTCTGTACAATCGGACAAACCAGAATGCACGGGAGGCAGGGAATGACCTCTTATTCGCCCCTTGGGAGCTGGGGCACCTGAGCCCCTGCATCTCCAAACCTTGTAGATTTGGACAGGGTCTGGGCACTTAGAGAAGCCCCAACCGATGCAGTCACGTGCGTCCCCCTCCGTTCCTTCTAGACTCTTCTTCGGGGAGGCCTCGTCCCGAAGGTTTCTCAGGATGCTAGGAGAAAGTTCTTCTAAAGACACAAAGCTGAGGCTTTGTCTCCCCTCAGCCTAAAACACGTCCTCGGCATTGGCAGTGTCCCCCCCTAGGAATTAGTTCACTCAAGAGAAAACTGTTTGCAAGTCCAACTGTGTCTAGCAGGATCAGAGTGTGGGCTCACCAGGAGCCAGCCCGAGGCACATATATCACACTGTGTAATTAGACTAATCATAGTAATTGTATTAACTGTCACTTCTTGAAATTGTACTTTATGTTCTATTATTAACACCCCTATTTTACAGATGAGGAAACAGTCTCAAAAGGCAAAGAACCTTTCTCAAGTTTACCAACCACCTCCACGTCTTGGCAGCCTCCCCACCCAGGGACCTGGGGGGCGGTGGGGGGGGGACCCAGGAAAGGAGCGGTTTCTCCCGTCATGCACAGTCTGCAGCAGGTATAGTGAGTTAATGAAGCAGAACCTGCCGGGGGAGGTCAGAATGGCTCCGCTCCGCAGGTGGAAAACACAGCATCCCCACAGGGCATCAGGGAGGGGAGCGTGGTGCTTACTAACATATTTCAAAGGGAGGTGGTTTTTCTTGGTATGTCTTGCCCATCAGGGTGTCCAGAAGCCAGGGTCCGGCCAGCCCGTGAGTGTGGCTCTCCCTGGGGGGAGTCTGGCACGCTCCAGAGCATTCCAGGGTCCTGGCCAGGCCAGTGCAATGGGAGGGTGCTACAGACCATGTTGGTGACCCGTCTGGATCTCTCATTGCTTCCCCAGCCTTGCTTGAATGGAGCACTGATACCTGGTTTTGAAACAAGGTCATATTAGGGAAACGTGCTCTTCAGTGCAGGCGTCTGCCTTCATCATCTCTGCTCCCGTCCACCGGGAGTAGACTTCCCCAAGAACTCTTGTGAGAAGCCACTGATCTGATGAGGAATCAGCCCCTCTGGGCTGGAGCACCTGCCTTGAGATGCTTGCCTGGGACTCAACTGCCTTCCTTTTACCTGTCCTTCACGGTTTAATTCTTGGGGTACAGGTGACTGATGTTGATGGTTCTTTGCTGACTTTCTCTTCTCCGTTCAGGAGGCCAACCTGATCCCCTACTCGGGGATGAGTGCTGACCAGCCCAGGTGACTCATGGTTGGGGAACAGGCATGCAAGTCAGTTCCAGACAACGGGATATGAGAAGACATGGTGGGGCTGCTGCCGTAGGTTTTCTCACTTTACAAAGAGACTTACAGGGAGAGATGGCCCCTTCCCTGCCTTGGAATATTGTCATATCTGTGTGAGATGCTTGGAGGGGTGGCAGCCTTTTTGTGACACTGAGGGGAAGCATCCAAAGACAAAGCCGGCACACAGAGGATAGCAGAGAAGAAAACGCAGTCTTGTGCTGTCCCTGAGCCACTGAATCAACCAACCCTGGAGCTGCCCTGCCTTTAGATTTCTTGCCTGATAGCTTAAGCAATTATCTTATTACTAAACCAGTTAAGGCAGGATCTTCTACCACTTGCAGCAGAAGTCTCCCTAACGTGTCCAGCAAGGCTCTTGTCCAGCCCTCCTGAGTTCCTTCCTGCCCCTGGTGTCAGCCGTGAAGGACAGTGACTTCTGTTTCTTTGAGGTGCCACCAGAAGCTCCCCAATGTAAATGTTTATTTACATTCAACATCCAAGAAACCTTTTTGAGCACTTACCCTCTATTCCCATGCCGTATGTTCTAAGTGCTGGAGTTACAATGATAACCAAGACAGACCCTATTCTGCCCTCATGGAACCCACAGCCTTGTGTCTGAGCACTTGTGTGTGCTGGGTAGTGAGGAAAGTCATGACAGCCAGCCTCGTGGGGCTTGTGGCCTTGTGCTGCTCGGGCTTCTAGCCTCTACTGTGTCAGGAATGGTGCTGAAAACCCAACAGATGTTGTTACCACATTTAACCTTCAGGACTGGAGGACAGTTACAGTCTCGCCCGTTCCAAAGATGAGACGGTTAAGGTAGTTGCCCAAAGGCATGCAACTTTTCCAAGGACAAGCAGAGAATGGGAGAGGCCCCCGACTCAAGAGCACAAGCCACCAGCCCACCTGCTTCCTGCCTCCCTGAACCACTCCCTCCGCCCTTAACTTAGCCTTGGGGTTGCCACCTGGGATGGTTGGTTGCTTGGTTGTCCCTGGCAGAAGGGCCCTCCTGTCTTACCCACTTTAATCAGTTGGGTGCAAGCCACCATTTCCCGACACTTCGTAAGAACCAGGAGAGCAGAGGAGATATGGGTTCCTGCCTTCCAGACACCCAGGGACTAGAGCCACGGTCCTCAGCTCTGCTGCACAGTTGAGCCACCAGGAGCTTCAGACCCCATGCCCAGGCCGATCCCAGACCCGTTAGATCACAGTCTCGGGGGGCAGGGGCGGGCCCAGGCCATCCCACATGCGGCCTGCAGGAAGTGAGGGGACCAGCGCTCCAGGCAAGTGAGGAGCCTGCTTGTGCATGACGGGCGAGTCTATCATGAACCGAGTGAGGGGTCAGATGACCAGTTCAGACCCGTGGACCCTGGAAGGACTTTGATTCTTATTCTTGGGGAGGCTCATACTTGAAAGGAGGACTCTGTCAGCGTGTGGAAGACAGCTGGGGAAGACAGGAGGAGGAGGGGCGGAGGCCAGGGTAGAGGCATAGTGATGATGGTCTTGGGCAACTTGGACTGCTTTGCCTGGTGACCCGGTGAGAGGTGGTTGGCAGAGCTAACCGGATTTGCCAAGGGACTGGATGTGGGGGAGAGGAGAGATGAGCAGAAGGTCAAGGAGGACTCTAAGGCAAGGTTCTGGCCTGAAGAATGAGGAGAATGGGATTCCATTTATTGAGATGGGCAAGAGTCGGGGGCGGGGGTTGGGGCTGGGGGTACCAGGAGCTCCATTTGGGGCTGTTGATGGAGCTGATGCTCGGGCATCTGTGTGGGAGTCAAGAAGAGGATTTTTCTTAAAAACTGGGGGAAAATTTACAGCATTTTTGATGCTAGTAGAGATGACCCAGCAGAGGGGGAGATGTGGGTGGTCCAGAGGCAAATGGACAGCAGCTGGTGCCTGAGGGGAGGGCTGGGTGGGGTCTGCGGGGGATGGGGCGGTGCTGTAGAAATCCTCCGAACCAGGTGGGCAATGGGGAGCAGCAGAGGTTTGAGGAAAGAAGTGGAGAGTGAGAAGTAACCGTCTAAGAGAGCGAAAGGTCAGCTCCAAAGCCCATGCAACATCGGCAGTTAAGGGGCAACTTCTAAAATCTTTTAAGCTGCGAAATAATGCGGTTGATGACAATACCGACCTAGGATCCAGTGTGATCTGGGCGCACATTCTGGCATTGTTCAGCCCTGGGCAAGGTGCATCACCTCCGAGCCTTGGTTTCTTCCTCTGTAAAATGGAGATGGTGAGTCTCCCTGGTGGGGTTGTGGGAGGACCAGACGTGGTGACACGGGGAACCTGGCAAGGGACTCAGACGCAGGGGACAGAGTATTCTCACCCGCCTTCCTGAGCCCTCCCTGAACTTCCCGGCGGTTGTCCCAGGCGTTCTGACTTTTCTAGAACTCAACGCTGTTGAGTTCTGACAAACTCTGACAAACGCTGACAAAGGCAGACGAGAAGGCATGCCCACTGCCGGTCTGGAGAGCGAGGTGGACTCCTGTGTGGCCCGTGGGTTGGGACCTGGGACCCCGGGGCCGATCTGAGTAACAGGCAGAGCTTGCGTGCCTAGTGAGGTCGAGTCTTCAATAAATAAAGTCACAGACAGAAAGCAAGGGAAGGGGAAACAAGGAAATTGTAAAATCAATAGGTGGCTGACATCAGAATTTACTGTGCTATGTGAGATACTGAAAAACCACAGAGCCTGGGTCTGAAAACATTAGCATTTCAGAAGCGCTCAAGTGCCATGCTGGTGGGCAAGAGGAACCTCACTCCGCATTAGATCATCGAGCCATCGCTCAAGTGTCTGCCTTTTGCTGCATGGACACTAACTCCTTCCTGACATCCTTATGGATGGAACTGTCTGGAACCATTTCCAAAAGCCAGGAACAGAATCAAGAAATAATTTCCCACCTTGGTTGCTGGCGCCCAAAAGAGCTGACTTGGAGTTGCTTTTGTAATTATTGATTTCAAGTGAGATGTTCCCTGACACGCAGGCTCATGAACCTGGAAGGGGTCGGGGGGTGAGAGCAGATCCCATGTCCTGGGCCGTTTTCCACATACAGGGCATCTGGGGAGAAACCGAGCTTGGGGCTAAATGTCTCTGGCTGGGAAGCCCATTAGCCATTTGCTCTCAGGGCTAATTCGCTGGGACGGATGGCAATGACCGAGGATTCCAAACCTGTCTTTCCAGGGGTCTGTAAGCATAGCGTTCAAGTCATATTCCACATTCAACCAAACACTCCTCAGTCAGTGTCCGTTCTGCTGAGTCATATGGAACACCAGGAAGGACAAAGCTAGGGCGGGGTGCGGAAGGACTCCCCTATACTCTCAACTTCCCCTATCCACCCCTTGGCTTCAATCATCCCCCATCTGGATTCCCTCTGCTTTAAAGACCCACTTCAGTGATGCCTCCTCCATAAAGATAATTTAGATCCCCTATGTCGAACAGGATTCTCTCTGTGGCAAGGGACAAAAAAACAACTCAGCTCTGCTTAAATAAAATAGGTCGATTTATTTGCTCACACAACTAAAGAATCCCTGAGGAGACCTTCAGGAGAGGTTTGATCTAGGAGCTCTATGGATGCCACTAGGGTGTGATCAACTTGGTGTTGTCCTACTCCACTGCACAGGGACACATGGGAACAGGGGCACAAGGGCATGGACAGCAAGGGTCTTACACCCTAAGGCTCTAAGCATGAGAGAGAACGTCCATCTCCCAGTGTCCAGGCATGAAATCTCAGGGATGGACTTGGGTTGGGTCTGGAGTTGGAGCTCCTGGTTGGTAGCACTGCCCTCCCCACCCACCCATCCTTGCAATGGGAAAGGTGGTTCCCTAAAGGAGAGGGAGGTGAGGGACTGGGGAGAATGTGGGGGGTGCTCTGCCCCACACCCAGGACCCCCTTAATCAGAACCAACCTCTCCCTCTCCATAGGACCCTGGTGGGCAGTGGGGGTCTGTCTTGCAGCATGATCTGTGAGCTTGCCTTGCTTCCCTAATGGACCAAGAGCTCCCGGGAGCAGGGACAGTCTTGTGCTCATCAGTAGATCCCAGAGCCAAGGGCAGGGCTGACACCGAATGAGCCCTCAGCAGCTTTTGTTGGGCTGGACTGGGGGCTTTTGGCAAGCAGCCATGAATGAGAACCACACCCTTTCTGGAGATTTAGGGGGGTTGAGCCACAGATCCAGAAAGAGAGCCTGCAGGGTCTGCTAAGTGGACAGACAGGCAGCCCCGGGTGTGCTCTCGGGAGCACCCTGCCTCCCCCAAATATCTTGCCCTTTCCCTCACATTCATATTGACAAAGATTCTCTTCTGGACCAGACTTGAGTCAGGCTACCCTGACTTCGGCTCCACAGGGCCCCACACCGCGCTCCGTCTCCACCCCTGCGGAGCCCTGCAGACAATCCTGCTGCATCAGTATGGAAAGAATCCACCCCCTCCACGTCTGATCAGGGTCCTTACCGTCCCCCTCCCCGGGCCACCCCTCAGAGGGTGTCTCACCCCCTTGGCTGCCCTTAGCAAGAATCCTGTTGGTTCAGCTTATCCAGAGCCCCCCGACCCTGAGATTCCCTCGTGGTAATTTGCCATCCTGACACCCCCACCGCACCCCCACTCCCTGGCCAGGAGTCCCCGCTGCTTCTGGCGGTGGTCAGAACCCTTCCACGCCAAGGCCTCTCCCCTCCGCTGCCACAGTTCCTGAGCAAAGTCTGCTTTTGCTGCTTTCATGACACTCCAGCTCCCTTTTCTTCGACAGTATCTTGGAGTCACGAGGGTTTTCATATCTTTGAGCCAAGTTTCTGTTCCCGTCCTTTGGAGAAGCATGTCATAGCTGACCCCACCCTGAGATGCCACGGCAGCTCGCCCTCCTCCTCCTCCTCCCCCTCCTCCTCCCTCCTCCTTCCTCCTCCCCCTCCTTCCTCCTCCTCCTCTACTGCAATGCAAACTTCCCCACACGTGCATGTCACCCGCTACCGACATCAAGTGAGGCCAGCAGCCGTCCCCCCGGAGGACGAGGGAAAGGTGAAGCCACCCCTTTCTCAAAGCCTGGCAGGGCCAAGCACGCAGGATGCTCTATGGTTCCCAGCTGAGGGGCTCCATGGCAGCCTTCCGTGGCAGGTGGACGCCTCGCCCCGCCAGCTGAGTCTGCCCAAGCGGAGATGTTAACTTACTGGAGCAGCCGTGCGCCCACGGTGCCTTGATCCAAAGGTGTGACATCCTGTATGGGCTCCCACCCAGAGGAAGCATGGACAGCGGGAGGGGCCGTCCTGTGTGCCCCATTGGTCATTTACTCCCCGGCCAGGATTCCAAACCTGCCAGTCATGGCAGAAGCTTGGCCAGCAGGGGAAGGATCCAGATGGGGACCAGGGAGGGCCAGGAGCAAGGCAGGAGGTGCCCACGGGTCTTCCCAGTTTGCAAAACCCAAGGAAACAGCCCTTCCCCGAGCATGTGCCTCGAATCAACCTGTCCCACCCGCGCTCACTCGTGGATGGATTTGTTCAGCCTTTTAATTCTGCCGATCACCTCCCTGCCCGGTCAGATGGGTTCCTTCTTCAGAGCCCGGCGGCGTGTGCACCCCGCCTGGTGGGATGACGGGCACCCAGGGCGGCTGAGCTCGGACCCCCTCCTGAAGCCTCCGTGGGGAGCGGGGGCGAAGTCACGGAGCTCTGCTGCTGCAGGCGGCTAACACAGGTGGCCCGGGGAGAAAGATGTTGTGGTTCTTTATGTGAACCTTGAACAAGGTGGTGGCTGTTTTTTAAGCAAGCATATTTTTAAGGGATGTTCTGGGGGACTGTGCCTACCACTCACTTACAAACCACATGTGACAGTGTGCCGGGCCTGTGGCCTTCGAGACACAGAACTCCAAACAAGGAGTCTCGTCTGACAGGCGATTTCTCCAGTAAACCCCGTGAGATGTTTCCTGCTGGTGGAAGGCAGCATAGGCAGGGCCCTCGTAGACACTGGCAAGATTCGGGAGCCATGAGGAGGGGGCTGTGGTTCGTCTCTGTGCTGGCTTGGGGGCTGCGGGGAGGAGAGTCATTTTATGAAGTCGAATGTGTCCACAGGGTCAGCTTTTCCATTCGATGCTTTAAACACCTGCCCCGTGAGTGACTGGGAGGCCTGTGAGAAACTGCTCTCCTGCAGGTTGCTCTTGGCGAAGTGGGGTTCCTGGGAGCTGGGGAGAGGCCTCCTTGTGCTCCAGAAAGTCACTTGTGCCCTTCTGCTTAAGAACCAAGTTCCGAACACTATGGAGTTTCCTCAAAAAGTTAAAAATAGAGCTACCCTACGACCCAGCAATTGCACTACTCAGTATTTATCTGAAGGATACAACATACTGATTCAAAGGGGCACCTTGCTCCCCAATGTTTATAACAGCAATGTCCACAATTGCCAAACTGTGGAAAGAGTCCAGATGTCCATCGACAGATGAAGGGATAAAGAAGGTGTGGTTTACACACACACACACACACACACATACACACACACAGTGGAATATTACTCAGCCATCAAAAAGAATGAAATCTTGCCACTTGCAACCTTGTGGATGGAACTAGAGGGTATTATGCTGAGCGAAATAAGTCAATCAGAGAAAGACAAATACCATACGATTTCACTCATATGTGGAATTTAAGAAACAAAACAGAGGAGCATAAGGGGAAAGGAAGAAAAAATAAAATAAGATAAAAACAGAGAGGGAGATAAACCATAAGAGACTCATAACTCTAGGAAACAAACTGAGGGTTGCTGGAGGGAAGGTTGCAGGGGCATGGGGTAACTGGGGGATGGGCATGAAGGAGGACACTTGATGGAATGAGCACTGGGTGTTATATGCAACTGATGGTATCTAAATTCTACCTCTGAAACTAATAATCATAATAGAAAAAGAAAAGAAAAAAGAACCAAGTTCCAAGGTCCCTGTGACAAGGGCTAGGTCAGAGGTTTTTGAACGTTTGGGTCTTAGGACTGCTTTACCCTTTTAAAAATTATTGGGAAACCCAAAAAGCTTTTGACTATGGAGATTGTATCTATCGATACTTAATATGTTAGAAATGAAAACTAATATATCTTTAAGGCACCAGAATCACAAGCACCCAGAGCAAGGACGTCAATCACACATCGTGGGGCTACTGGAAAACTTCACTGCGTTGCCATGAAAGAATGAGGGAAAGAAGGCAAGTGATGGCTTAGTATTAGGAGGGCAATGGTTTTGAGCCTGTAAACCCTCTGAAAAGGTTTCAGGAACCCCAAGGGTTCCCTGGACCACGCGCTTTGAGAATCACTGTTCTTAACCCACAACCACTTCTGTCTCCACTCTCTGCTGTGGGTTCATTGGGCACCTTCCAATAGGAATGCTGTATCTAAGGGGTACATTTCTGAATCCAGGGCCTCTCCAACTTTAGCATGTACAAAAGTCCCTGGAGAGCTTGGGGGAGCAGGAATTCCTGAGCCCTGTCCGTAGGGATTCTGACTTAGTGGATCTGGGTAGGGCCCAAGGGTAAGCATTTCTTACAAGCTCCCAGTCTTTCAGCAGCACTGTTCTGACCCAGAAACTCAGACAAAAAAACAAAAAACAAAAAACAAAAAACTAGGTTCTAAAAAGTCTTTAAATATACCTCTGTCTGATTCCGAGCTCCCAACACTCAAGGGAAATTCAGTCTTGGTCATCCTAAGATGTGCAAAGACACTGGGGTCTTGCATGGAGCCAAGCATTTGCAAGCCCCTCTTGTCTTCAGTTCGTGCCAAGTCCCCCAGCTGTGCTCAATGCCAAAGCCCCAAATTCTTAGACTTTCTGTGCCTCGCTTGGAGTCCAGGGCAAAAGCATGATCCCTTTGGCTGCTAGAGCTACATGGAGGGAGGGGGGAGAGTGGACAAGGCCCATGGTTGTCCGGGTGAAGGCAGTGGGTAGGAGGCGAGGTAAGTGGGTCACAGAAGCACATTCTAGAGAAACCCACTGCAGAGAATCAACAGGGATCGGCGATTCTCCAGAGTGTCATGGTTTAAGGGGGCAAGAGCTTGCCCTGGGGGTATTTTTCTGCTGGATGGCTGTTCTGGAAAGACAAGGACCTGGTTTCCTGGAATCCGTGGCCGTGGCCGTGAGCGGGGTGTCTGGAGAGAAGACAGAGAAGGGCTACTCGCCCCCCACACCCAGCCCCACCTGGTTCATAGGCTCCTATTGCCTTGTCTGCCCCAGAGTCTGGTGAGTGCCCCAAAAGGAGCTTAGAAGTCACTCTGGAATGCTGCTGGGAGGCCGGGAGCCGAAGTCCCAGGCCTGGAGTGCACGTTAAATACGCACGCGTGGGGCCGCCAGCAGCAGTCGGAGCGGAGACCGGAGTCGTGGCCATATGGGGATGTGGTTGTGGGAAAAAATATTTATAAAATGGCTTTTCCAAATGTTTAATCTACAGCAGATGCATCTTACATTAATCTGTTTGGCTTGGCTTTTGCTGTGGGGAGATGCCGTTTCATTGTGCAGGCCCTCCTGGAGCACAGGAAATGGGGACTAAGATTCATCTGTGACTCAACTCAAAAGGAAGGTCTTTGGGGGGGACAACCTGGGGTGGATGGGAAGGGCAGCAGGGGCGGGAGGTGCGGGGCCGGGAAGAGAAGGCAAGGAAGCCTCCCACATCCTTGTGGCTCCCATGGGTCACCCACAATTTAATTTTCATCCCACAGATGCTGTGTGTTTAATCTCCACTACTGGAATAATAAGCGGACGGCCGAATTTCTTACTAAAAAGTTGTGCTTTCGCTGTGATTACCATTGAGTAATGTGGCCCCACACCCATTCCTAACTTTTGCAGACAGTCCCTTATTGAAAGTGTTTAATATCATAGATGTTTCTAGAATGGGAAGCGGGACCTCTGCTTTCTCTAGCCTCCCGCTCACTATATGTCAGCCACCTTCTCCATTTCTCAGATCCCAGAACACCCAAGCCCTACCCAACCACAGGGCTTTTGCATATTCTGTTCCTTCTGCTGGGAAAACTCTCCCCTCACCCTTTGCCTAAATAACTCCTGCTCTGGGCTTAAACATCACCTCCCCAGCGAAACCTTCTGAACTTCCAGGTCACCGTAGCTTTGTTGTCATAGAACCCTGCGCTTTCTGCATTACAGTTAAGATACTCAAAACCGCATTTCAATCCATGCAACACTACGGTTCAGGTCTGTCTCCCACAAGGGACCTTGAGCACCACCGCTGTGGACACCTGCGTGACAGCCGGCCTGAAGAGCTGCCCAGACCGACAGAGCCGGAGACGGTAACGTGTGCCTCTCAGGTGATTCCTTTCGGAAGACCTGGGCAGGGGAACATCACAGCAGGAAGGGCCTGTATGTTAAAATGCTGGCAGTCCTTTCAGCCCTTGGATGATCACCTTCCACCTGGTCTGAGGACAGGGAAGGGAACGGGGCCCCCAGAAACTCTCCAGCTCCATTTTCGCCTGTCCGACTGTGGAAGGCAGACTAATGACTCCAGCGATGTCCATGTCCCAGGCCCCAGAACTAAGCTACCTTTCCCAAAGGGACTTTGCAGGAGTGATTACATGAAAGATCTGGAGATGGAGAGATCATCCTGGGTTATCTGGGTACCTGGATGGTCTGATCGAGTTAACACGAGTCCTTACCAGCAGAGAACCTGGGAACATCACTAATCATTAGGGAGATACAAATCAAAACCACAAGGAGATAGCACCTCATGCCCATTAGGATGGCTACTATCAAAAAAAAAAAAAAAAAAAGCTAAACTAAAACAAAATAACAAGTATGGGCGAGGATATGGAGAAAAAGGAACCTTCGTGCATTGTTGGTGGAAATGCACCCTGGCGCACCCGCCGTGGAAGACAATATGGAGGTTCCTCAAACTATTAAAAATAGAATTATCCTATTATCCAGTAATTCCACTTCTGGGTATAAACCCAAAATAATTGAAAGCATGTTCTGGAAGAGATATGTGCACACCCAGGTTCCTAGCTGCATTGTTCACAACAGCTAAAATGAGGAAGCGAGCCGTGTGTCTCCATCGATGGATAAATGAATAAGCACACTGTGATGTAATACATACAATGTAGCATCATCTAGCCTTAAAAAGGACATTCTGACACCTGCTACCACATGGATGAACCCAGAGGACGTGATGCTCAGCAAAATACGCCAGGCACAAAAAGACAAATCCTGCATGGTTCCACTTATAGGAGGTACCCAGAAGAGTCAGACTCATAAAAAGTAGAACCCTGCGACCAGAGCTGGTGGGGGGGTGGTGGAAGGGGGAGTTTGTGTTTCATGGGATAAAGCATCAAATCTGCAAGATGAAAAGAGTTCTGGAGACTGATGGTAGCAATGGTCACACAACAATGTAAATGTATTTCATGCCACGAAACTGTATACTCAGAAATGATGAGGATGGGACATTTTACGTTCTCTGCATTTGACCACAATTAAAAACAACTTCATTTTCATGGAGAACTTTTGCCGGCTACAGCTCTGAAGAAGGGACAGGGAGATGCCAGGTGAGAAGCCGCCGCACCCCGTTGCTGGCTCTGAGACATGTCCCACAGGTGGGACGAGGAGCCCAGAGGCCCCGCTGACAGCCGGCAAGGAAACGGGATGTCAGTCCTCCAACCTCAGGGAGGTGAATGACCCAAATGAGCAGGACACAGATCCCACTGTCAAGCCTCCAGAAGGAGCGCGGCCTGGCCGACACCTTGATTCTAGCCCCGGGGGGCTTGGTGCAGATGTCTGACCTGCAGGCTGTTAAGAGATACATTCTTATTGTTTAAGCTGCCAAGTTTGTGCTCATGTGTTAGGGGAACACATGAAACTAGTACTCCAGGGAAGCCCAGGGGAGGGCAGAGGAGATGCCGGGACCTGGGCAGCTGCATCCCTGGCCATGCCGCACCTCAGGGTCCCCGTCTGCACATAAAGGGTTGGGCTCAAGAGTGGTGTCTCTTTCTTTCTTTCCTCCTTTCTTTCTTTCCTCTTCTTTCCTCTTCTTTCTTTCCTCTTCTTTCCTCTTCTTTCTTTCTTTCTTTCTTTCTTTCTTTCTTTCTTTCTTTCTTTCTTTCTTTCTTTCTTTCTTTCTTTCTTTCTTTTTCTTTCTTTCTTTCTTTCCTTTCATTAGACCAGAGGGAACTTCCCTTGAATGAAATCTTCTGTGAAAGTCCCAAAATGTGTACCGGACAAAATTTTTTCAAAGGTCTGCTTTGTATGAAGTGAGGGTGGGGGTCTGAGCCCTGCTTCCTGGCTACTCCTCAACCCATCTGTAGGGCCCTGCCACTCCCCAGCTCTACAGAGCTCTGGGTCCCTTCCCTCACCATTAACAGATGACCAGCCTGGGGTGTCCAAGGCCCTCAGCACTGACAGAGTTTGTTTTTTTGCCAATCTCAATCTTCTAGAAATACAAACATGATCAGACTCCCTTCTCCTTCCCTTCCTGGTCTCTCCCTCTGCTCTTAGAGAAGGTCCCCGCACTACTCTCCGAAACCCCCACCAACTCAGTCCCTGCTGACCTCTCAGCCCTGACCCTCCACACTCATTACCTGGCTCTGAGTGTTAGCCACATGATCTCCCCTCAGACCTCGTTCTCATCGTGCCTCTTCCCACCACAGGGCCTTTGCACATGCTGTTCCCTGAGCATAAAATGCTATTCTCAGCCTTCATCCCCCAGGCCACTTCTGAACCGACTTCTCATCTCACCTTCTTTTACCTCCTTACCATGGTCAACCTTTCCTTCCCTCTCCCATCCCACCCTGTTAGTGTTCTCGCTGCACCCTTCTCTCCTTTGTGGCACTGATAAGAGTTATAATTTTAGGGGTGCCTGGGTGGCTCAGTCGGTTAAGCATCTGCCTTTAGCTCAGGTCATGATCCCAGGGTCCTGGAATCAAGCCCCACATCGGGTTCCTGCTCAGCGGGAAGCCTGCTTCTCCCTCTCCCACTCCTCCTGCTTGTGTTCCTCTCTCGCTGTCTCTCACTGTCAAATAAATAAATAAAATCTTTAAAAAAGTTATAATTTTATACTTTTTTGTGTTATTCTTTTGTTAATGTCTGTCTCCTCCCCTAATATAAGCCAACATTCACATAGCACTTACCTTGTCCACACCCTATTCTAAGCACTTTATATAACTACTCATTTTATCTTCAGAAAAACCTTCTGAAGTTGATACTATTATCACCCCCATTTAACAGATGAGGAAACTGAGGCACGGACTTGTTAAACAACTTGTCCAAGGTCACTCACTAGTGAGGGGAGGAGCTGAGATTTGAGCCCAGACACTCTGTCTGTCTCTGTGTCTCTCCATCTGTCTGTCCATCCATCCATCCATCCATCTAACCATCCATGCATCCATCCATCTATCTGCCCATGCATCCATGCATCCATGCATCCATCCATGCATCCATGCATCTATCTGTCCATGCATCCATCCATCCATGCATGCATCGACTATCAGTTCTATAAGGACAGAAATCATGATGGTCTTATTGCTCTAACCCCAGGGTCTAGCACATTTGTAAATATTTGAAGAATTAAAAGATGAATCTTGATCTTTATTCTGCAACAGTTCCCCACAGAAGAACCCTGTTGGAACCACCAGGAAACAAGGAGAAGAGAGCTTTGGCAGCCTTGACTCCCTCAAGCTGGCCGAGGCGGCCTCCATCAGAGATGTTCCATGACCCTGCCGGCACGCCCTGTCCGCATGCTGTTCTGAAGCATGTCCACTGCTCCACATGCCAATGGCCCCACCTCTGAACTTGAGGAGCTGGCACAGGGTTGAGTCTCAAGTGGAGAGAGGAAGAAGAGCCCCTTCTGAACTCTGCATTCCTGGACCTCACAGCAGCAGACAGAGAGGCTCCTCCATCCCCTTCCAGTCACAAACCACCATCTCCACACACAGGACGGATCCACCCTGAGAGGTATCCAAGCCCTGTTAAGACGACAGGTAAGTGACCACTCACCACAGTTGGGTGGTCACTTGCAGAGCAGGAGCATTTCTTGGCTCTCCCAAACACTTCCGCTGGGAACAGATGGACACCTGCCCAAGGTTATCTCGGAGAGACTCTCTTCCAGGCCTTAAATGAGTCTGAAAGAAGAGCCAGGACTAAGAGCCAGACAGATCTGGTTGCAGTCGTGTTTCAAGCCCAAGACCCTGATCCAACTCCCTAACTCCCCGAGCTTCATTTTGTTATCTGTGAAATGGGGATGTTCATGGCACCTAGTTCATGGGGCCGCCATATGTACACACCACCGAAAACATGCTCAGCGCCACACCAGGCCCCGTAGGAAGCAACCCGTACACGTTAGATGCAGTGATTGTTAACGAGACCCCCTCAGCCTTCAACTGTTTCTTGTCCACCCCATCCCCACCGCCCCCCTCCCCCCCGAGAGCATCTCTCTCAGCCCCAGCTGGGGCGGAAATGAGGAAATGAACCTGACATTCACTCTACACATCCCTTTGATGAGAGTCACCCTTCAGGAGGAGAGACCTCATCGAAATGTAATTTTTTTCCCATTAATCATCCACCCAGACAGCTCTTGGTTCTCCAATTCTCTTAAGCAAATAACAACCAAAGAAAAAAATCTTTTCTTCCAACTAGAAGTGCAGATTTGTGCAATAAAAGCACAGCACTGAAGTGCTTATCTCCTCTCATCTGGCTCTCCTTTCATAACTCACAAAGGTTCCCTCCTGTCTCTCAGGCTCCCGCCCTCTCGTTCCTTTCTTTGAGGTCACACGCACACGCGGGACAGATAGCATCACTGTAGGCCCCAGACAGTTCTCCGCTGAGCCCAGCTCTGAGCGGCTGAGCGGCCCCTGGGGGCCCCCACCGCGTTTTCCCTGGGTGCTGCCCCACCCCCGACTCCCTCTTCCCCAGCCTCCTTAGTCTCAGCCTGTCACTTTCCCAGCCACACAGCGAGCGGAGGAATGGAGGACAGTAGAAAATGTGGCTTTGAAACCTCAGACCAGGGTTCAAATCCTGGCTCAGCTGTGTGGTTTGGGCAAGTCACTGCCCCTCTCTGGGTCCAATTTCACATTGTAAAGTGAGTGTAATAAAACCAACATCCAAGCCTTACTGAATGTCAAGGGCTGCCATTATTGAATGGATCAATTCATCAACTATTTGTCGAACGTCTACTGTGTGCTTGGGCCAAGGGATCCCACCGTGCAAGACCCAGCCTGAGGCCCCTTAGGCACTTACGTCCTAAGGCCCATCACAGAAGAGGAATTCTCAAAATGGAAATTGCAGAGTACAGGGGTCCCCAAGATCATCCTCACCTTGACACCAGTTGCAAGTTTGGGGGTCCCCAAGGGCACTATCTGTTTTGATAATTCACTAGAAGGACTCAGAACTCACCAAAAGCTGATATAAGTCACAGGTACACTTTATTACAGCAAAGGATACAGATGCAAGTCAGTCGAGAGAAGAGACACAGGGGACAGTGCCCAGGAGAGTTCCAAGCATGGAGCCTCCAGTTGCCCTCTCCCCATGGAATCATGGAGAGTGCTAACTTTTCCTGGCAATGATATATGACAGCATACACAGAGTACTGCCCACTGGGGATGCTCGTGAGCCTCAGCATCCAGGGCTTTTATAGGATTCAGCCACTAGATTGCTGACTGCCCACGTGGCTGACCTTCTTGTCTCCAGCCTCTCTGGAGGTCAAGTTGATGTCACACAGCCCAAGATGGCCAACAAGTAAACCAAGCCACTCTATGAGGCTGGACACTCTGAGGAATTAGGGGTAGCCTCCCAGGAGCCTCGACGAGGGCAGACCTCTCCTTGAGCGAGGTGAATCCTTCACTGCCCAGAAGTTGAGCTGCAAAATCTCTCAAGACATGAACTCTGCAATCTGTCGCCCTCGTCCCCTTCCAGCCAGGCCAGTGATGCCACTGGATGGACACAAACGTGTCCACTGTTAACTCCAGTTAGAAAAGGGATAAAGAAAGAAACCAAACAAATGCTCAGGACCAGGGCACTTTTAAACAGAGAAAGACATGCCCATCCAGTGGAATACAGAGCGGCAGATAAAATGAGGAGGCCCTGCTCTGTGCGTGATGTAGAAAGAGGCCAAGGGCATGCTGTTGGTTGGAAGACAAGTTGTCAAACCCTCGCTACTGAGAAATTGTGTGGCCCTGAGCAAGTGATTTAATCTCTTGACCTCCTCAATGTCATTGTCTCTAAAATGGGGCAGCTCTCTGCCCTCCCCCAACCTGGGAGCCACATATAGGGAGCAGCAGGTGTGACGTGGGGGCTGTGCCGGGACAGCTCTGAGCTCCACGCCACGTCTGCATTCTCAAGTCCCCAGGACGGAGTCCCCCGGAGCAGATGGGGACAGATGGTGGCTCCTCTGTGTGACATTTGTGACCGGGCCAGTGCCTTGATCACTGTCATTAAAAGTTCTTGATAGACTGAATGGTTCATTCATTCATTTATCTACATTGAGGCCCCATGCTAAGTGACGTGGACTCAGGCGTACTGAAGCCAAGCAAGGTCTTTATGGTCAAGGAGTAGCCAGTCCAGAGCAGAGGACACTGGGGACTGAGCCCAGAGACAGGGGTGCACTGGCCCAAGCTTGCGCAGCAAGGCCTGAATGTCCTGCTCAGGAACGAGAAAGACGTTCTAGCAAAGCTGCATAGAAGCTGGTTGGGTGAAGAGGACGGGGCAGGGAAATGGTGTTCCTGGCCGGGACAGCTGTGTGAGGAGGAGCTTAGAGGCCTGGCAGTGAGGGGGTTGTCAAGACTTCGAGGATGGAAGAGAGCCCAGAGTGGCCGAGTGGGAGGTCCACGAGAGAGGGAGTGGCAGAGACGAGGCTGGGGAGGTGGGCAGGCGTCAGCAGGGCAGGGCTCCACGGACTCAGATGCAGAGGGGGTACTTTACCCTGGAGGTGATGGGGAGGCCTGAAAGGTGTAATTCAGGGGTGGCATGCTGGAGCTGTGTGCGAAATGCGCTTCTGCTCGTGGTGGAAGGAAAGATTCCAGGGCTGAGAGAGGAAGCAGGAAGGCAGCTGTGGTCACTGGGCCAAAGGGACGCTGTCCCGGTGCCACCCGGCCGCTTTCCACCCGCCCTGCTCCCTCCAGCTGCGGCGAGGCTGTGCGGACTCAGCTCCTCCTGGCTTGTGAGAGCTAACTGTCAAATAGCCAGGAATTTGTGGGCCAGTTGTTACACCACTGGTAGCTTTGAAATCGGCCACAGAGGGAGTGTGGACACCGCAGAAATGGCAAAAGCTACAAATCAGGACTTTGGTCCTCCCACGCCCGGAAAACTGGTTTCCCAGCACACTGTCACTCCCTAGGACTACCACCCCTTCTCTGGAAACATGTCCTTGGCTGGGGGGAGCCTCCCCACCCACCGCAAGGGCACCCCACAGCCCACGACTGATTGACAAGGGGGTTCGAGTGCCTCGCCTCCCACCCGAGGCAGTTTACACTCCTGGGGTCCTTCCCCGTGGGACCCGGCTGGGGCTGGACACTGGCTGAGACCTCACCTCCTTCCCTGCCGTCGCTGCCTCTCCAGCTGCTCTGGGATTCGGCACCTGCACCAGAACCCCTGTCTCAGACTCTGCTTCCTGGACCCAGACTGGCGACCCCACCTCCCACGGCTCCCACATGGGTGTGCCCCCGGGGGTTCCCTCCAACCACACCTGGGCCCCATAAGACCAGCAGGGTGTCTCTGCCAGGGCTGGGGAAGAACCAGAACCAGTGACTGCCAAAGTCAGCCTTCTGCAGCCGTGGAGAGCCACCTGGATCTCCGTTTTGGAGACAAAAGCTGCTCATGAGCCACAGCTCCTGAGCGCTTAGAAACGAACCGAAATTCAGTTTTGAATAACAAGCCTTCAGTCGTTGGGGTGAGGTCAGTGTGGAACCACTGTGTCAGTCCCAAAGAATGTTCTCGCCCCCCTGCCCCTGCCCCCCCACCCCACCTTTTGGGTGACCGGGAACGGAGAGGCATGCCCGTGCAGCAGGTCACCCAGATACACAGCCCTCCACTCCTAGCAGCCACTGCATGCTGGGGGGAGGTCCCTCTGGACGCTTCGTTTTGGTCTGTTTTAAAGCTGTTGGTGTCTTGAGAATCACTCCAGGTTCACAGGAACCGGCCTCGGCAGCGTTGGCCTCACAGACACCCGCAGTGGGGACCTAGAGGGGACCGCAGGCTGTCCCCAGATGCTATGTGAACTTGGGCAGGTCCCTTCCCCACCCGAGGCCTCTCTCTTCCCATACACAAAACTCGAAGCTTCCCCTGGATTAGCATTTCCTGAATCACCCCCACACTTTTGGCCCAGCCACCGTTTCTGCGAATCACCTTAGGTTTTTCGCCAACTTTTAATTTAAAAGGAATTTAATTTAATTTAAAAGGAATCTTGGTATCACCATCCTACATGGAAATGAGCGTCCCTTGCCATTAATAGAAGGTAACTACAGAAGCGCATGCCTTGAAACGATTATTTTAAATAATAATTTCTCTATTATTCACAACTCTGAGAAATAAGTATTTCTTTTTTTTTTTTTTAAAGATTTTATTTATTTATCTGAAAGAGAATGGGAGACAGAAAGCATGAGAGGGGGAGGATCAGAGGGAGAAGCAGACTCCCCGCCGAGCAGGGAGCCCGATGCGGGACTCGATCCCGGGACTCCAGGATCATGACCTGAGCCGAAGGCAGTTGCTTAACCAACTGAGCCACCCAGGTGCCCGAGAAATAAGTATTTCTAAACTAGTATCACTCTGTGCTGGCCTGGTGCAGCTGCCTGCTGAAGTCTTCGGGCCTGGGGCCCGTCTCTCGGGTCACAACGGAGATTAGAAGCATCAGGAAGCGCTAAAGGCTCTTCATGCCCCAGGAGGCATCCCCCTGAACCACCCAGAGGGATGGAAAGGGGCATAATTTCTGCACCGCCTGAGCCAGTGTCCTTCAATGCCACGTGCATGCACCACTGAAAACCGCTTCACCCTCAACCAGGGACCCTATGCTTTGGAAAACACTGGTTTGGATCTTCCCTAAAAAAAAAAAATCTAATTTTGCATAATACTTGGGAGGTCTAGAATCTTGCCAGAGCTCCCCTCAGAGCTAGCTCAGTGTTCGTCCCAGGGTTTTGCACAGATGGCTCGGATCAGTGACCCAGAGAACCTGTTATAGAGGCAGATTCCTGAACCCCACCTACTGAGTCAGAATCACGGGCTGAGGGGCCCCAGAGTCTGCCTGTCCCCAGCCCCCCACTCCTGGATTGGAGTGTAAGGAGTGGCGTTCGGGTTAGAGAAACAGGACGGATGCTTGTCCGGAGGCTGACGAGAGCAGGCCCATGCTTGAACAGGTGCTGAAAAAGTCAAGTTTCAAGAGCCAGGATCTGTCTGGGTTACCCTCCCGGGGTCAGCTGAGGCACATCCATGCACAGAAACGGTTCTCTTCTGGGTGGGGGTTGAGCTACCCGGCGGGCTCCTCCCAAGAGCCACAGCGAATCCCTCTGCCTCTGTCCTCAGAACGGGTTCACATCAACCCACCACAAATGCGCCCTCAGGGGAGACAACCTGGGGTTGAATTTTGCTGACGTCAAGCAGCGAACACTCATCGTGTCCTCAGGAAGGATGAGGTCTGTGCCAGGCTGAGGCCAGGTTCCCGGAATGTTGGAGAAAGCAAGAGCTCTTCACACTGGGGCGTGTAAACCCAGAACCCGCGAGCCAGGCTGGACGCCCGGCCGGGCCTCTGCCTGTGCCCCAAGAAAGCACCCCCCACGCAGAGCTCCCGGCTCTGCTCTCTGCGCCAACATCAGCTTGGAAGTAGGCCGCGCGCTCCTGCTCTCTTGGGGGGCCTCCAGCTGGTCGGCTCCGAGTCTGTTTTGTAACCAAGACGTTTCTTCTGGCCGTGGGGCCTGAGAACGCAGGGCGCTTTGGGGCCAGCCCCATGCTGTTCCCTGGGCTTTCAGGGGAAGATGCCATCTTGAGAGAGGGGTCCAGGTGGGAGCTCAGTGCAGGTCTGTCTCTGAAAATCACCTGCATTCAAAGCCCAGGCAAAAACAGGGGCCCGTCCTGAGGGCTGCCTGCCCCTCCTCGCTGTCCCTTCTTCCCAGGGGGGTTGGAGGATGGAATGAAATGATGTCTACAAAGCACCAAGCACGAGAACAATAGAAGGTGTTCTGGGCTGACCAGTGTCCGCCCAGAATTCACATCTACCTGGAGTCTCAGAATGTGACCTTATGTGGAAACAGGGTCTTTGCAAGTATAATTAGTTAAGTTGAGGTCATGTTGGATTAGGGTGGGCTTTAAATTCAGTGACTGGTGTCCTTATAAGAGTGGAGGGACACGAAGACGTAGGGACATGCAGGAAAGGGGGCAGGTGACAATGGAGTCAGAGATTGGGGTTTTACTGCTACGAGTCAAGGAACAGGCAGCCAGCAGGTGCTAGGGGGGTTGCATGGACAGATTCTCTCTCTCTCTGAGCCTCTACAAGGCACCAGATTTCAGACGTCTGGCCGCTAGAAACATAAGGAAATAAATTGTTGTTTTAAGCCACCCAATTTGTGGTATTTATAACAGCCCTAGGAAATTAATACAGGAGGTAATTTACTGAGCACTTACTACATGCTAAGCATTTTGTCAAGTGCAGTACAGACATTTCTCCAATCTGCCCGACGATCAGACATAATAGATACTCCCGCTATGTCTATCTTATAGCTGGGGAAACTGAGGCTCAGGGTGCTTTGCTGCTCAAGCGCACCCAGGTAAGTGGCCTACGATGTTCAAAATCCTGTCTCTCTGATTCCAAAGCCTGTGTCTGTTCCATGAGCTCACTCAGCTCACAGACGCAGGGATCCAGCGGGGCTCAGCAAAGTTCCTGGCACAGAGCAGGCCCTCAGGAGATACGGGAGGACTGCGTTCTGTGATCCAGTGAACTCGGAGGATTGGGGGATTGTATGCCCTTCATCTGTCAACCGAGCAATACACACTGCAGGCCTACTGTGTGCCTGGCCCTGGGGACACAGCGGCAAACACCACAGTCGTGGCCCCGGCCCTAGTCCCCAGCCCTGGGGAGCATGCCGCACAGGGCAGGGGACTGACGCCGTGGAAGATAAAGAAATCACTGGTGTGCTAACCACTGGGCCGAATGCTCTGAAGGTAAAAAGCAGGGAAGAGCCTCAGAACAGAAGACAATTCTGCTGGCGCCCAGCCCTCTCTCCGAAGGCCTGTCTGCCAGGACCACGGAGGCTTGGGGCAGCTCCTTTAAGAAGTTTCTGGAAGGGCCCCCAAATTTATCAGCTGTATTGTTTGCTCTCTAGAAAAGAATAAGAGGATGGCAGCCCAAAGGCCTCTGGTCCCGCTGGTCTGCTCAAGCTCATCTGGGTTCTGGTGCCCCACACCGGCAGCGAGCCTGGTGCGCAGGAAGCTTTCCCAGGGAGCACAGCGAGCGGCCTGGTTCCTGAGCTTCCTAGCTTCCTGGAGGACAAACTCTCCTCCCTGTTCACCTCAAACCCATGTCACTCTTCAGCATCCGGGAACCATCCCTGAATCAGGAGGGGAGGGCAGGGAGGGGCTGGGACATCTTTCGGCAAGGTCTTAACTTCTGTTCTCTAAAAGGAAGGCAGGAAGGGAGGGAAGGAGGGAGGAAGGCAGGGAGGCGTTGAGGGAGAGAGAGGGAAACAGACTGAAAAGGAAGAAGGGAAACAGACTGAAAAGGAAGAAGGGAAACCTCTATGTATCTTGATTTTTATTTGACTATAAAAGTAACACAACTTTGCTGTAAAAAATTTAAACATAAAAGAATCTGTTGGTCCTTAGCCTTTGGTGGGCAAAGAATGTTCTGGGGAAATGATTAAGACCACAGGTTCTGTGGGTGACCCCCTGCCCTCGGGTGATTTGGGGGCAGGTGGCCCATGGGGTGCACTGTGAGAAATGCTGATCGGCAAAGTCAACATGCACCTCTCCTTCTGAATTAGATGGATCTTGCAGGGAGAGGACTCCCGCCAAAGAGAGACTAGGGCAAACTGGTGCAGCCCCAACAGAAAGAGCCATTCCTGAGGGAGTCTGAGTGCAGTCTTGCTGCTGAGTACCCAGATGGAGGGGAGTCCCAGGGGACCACAGCATTGCAAATACAGAGAAGATCTGCAGACTGGAGGTTGGAGAAAATTTCCCAAACCATTTCTGTTGTCCCTCAAAACCAACAGTTAACATTGGTGTGGCCCAAGTTAGGAGGGTCTCTCGTGAGGTTTGTCCTTGGTCATATAAATGGAAATTTGTCACAGGGTCAGCCCTGAATGTCCATCATTCAAGGACATGTTTATGCCCACTCTCAATGCACCCAGGATCGTTCTGTTTGGTCCCTAAGTAAACAAGTCAAACATTCCAGCCGGAAGGACTGACAAAAAGTTTCCGGCTCCAACATGGATGAAGCTCGAAACTAGCTGTCCTCCGTGGAAGAAGCCAGTCACAAAAGGACAGGTGCCGTGGGCTTCGCTTACAGGAGGGTCTTAGCCCATTGGGTCCGCTGTAACGAAATTCCACAGGCTGGGGGCTCAAACAACAGACACTCATTTCTCACAGTCTGGAGGCTGGAAGTCCAAGAGCGGAGTGCCGAGCATGGCCGGGTTCTGGTGGAGATTCGTGAGGACAGGAAGTAGACCGGTGACACCGAGGGCTGAGGGGAGAAGGGAGATGGGGAGTTGTTTTGTGGGGACAGAGTTCCAGTTTGGGAAAATGGAAAGTTCTGGAGATGGGTGGTGGTAACGGTGTCACAACCCCATACAGTGTACTTAATGTACTTAATGAACCGTACACTTTTTAGGTAAACTTTGTGTTATGTATATTCTACCACAATTTTTTAAAAAGTTCCCCCAAAGGCCACTCTTGACTTTGCAGACATGACCCTTGGGGGTTAACAGTGGACACTGATTTGCCTGAAGCTTCCATCAACAGCTTGGAAGCTTCACCTCCTTGCCTAGAACCCGAGTTGCTACAGATTGGGGTCCCAGGCACCTCCAGTTCTTGCCTCCCCTCAGAGCCCCCACCACGCCGTGGCCCCCAGCCCCTGAGACCGCAGTGATGGACTGCCGGAGCCTGGCCCCAGCAAGGCCACCCCACAGGGCTCTCTGTTCTAGGACCAACAGGACGGGGCCACGAGGACATCGCCCAGAGGGTCTGGCTGTTTCCACTCCACATTTTAAGAAGGCTTTGAGCCTAAACTGAAGCCAAGTATGCTTCAGGTAAATATTTGCTTTGCTTCTCTGTGCCCCCAGGGGACCAGGCCTGGGGCCAGATGAAAGCAGCAAAGAAAGAGGAATTTATGCACTGAGAAAAATTGGGCAAGAAGCAAAGCCAGATGTTCTGCCCAGCTGTTCCGGCCACAGCCGGTCACATTCTTGGGGACCATGCTGGCCCTTTCGCTGCATGGGAGGCGGCCCCTTGTAAAGGGACACCACTTCCGTCTCGTGGGGAGAAGTCAAGAGCACAGGCTTGCTGTCAGAGACCTGGGTGCCAGCTCTGCCCTCCGAGCTGACCTGGAGGGCACGGCACTCATACTGGGGCTGGGGCTGCGTTCCTTGCCGGGCGTAACTCGGCCTCCATGGATCGTGAGGCTGAAGGAGGAGGAAGAGGAGGAGGGAGGGATGGTGATGATAGCAGCCTTCTGTCCAACCAATCCCGGTCAACGAAGCTTTGCGGGCAGGTGACTCAGATGGCCAGTCAGGGCCTTTATGGCTGGGTTTGGAGGTGGAGAAAAAGAACACCTGCAGACACTGGGGACTGCCATTCTACTGTGGGGTAGGGCAGCCTCTTCACTGGAAGACAGCAGAAGCCAAGCAGAATCAGATGAGAAGAGACAAAGAATCCAGAAGACAGAGCTTGAGTCCCTGGATCCAGCCATACCTGCAGCCAAATACTCCTGGAATTCCTGATAAAAATGAGCCAGCAAATTTCCTTTCGTTTCTCAGCTAGTTTACTAGCTCGGTTTATTTCTTAGGCTTCTGCACCTGCTATAGAAAGCCTAACTGATAAGCAAAGATGGTCTGGAAGGAGAGAGTAATCTACCTGGGGTGCAGGGCCTCTCAGCTGTGGGCCTCACCTGACCAGCTCACTCAACAAGTTACTGAGAACTGGGGAAGAAGAGGCAGGGCTCATGATGATCCAGCTGCTCGGTCAGGCCTGGGGTCTGCCATGCCCTGGCAATGTGGACTAGGGGAAGTCACTTCAGTTCTCAGAATCCCCCACACCTGCAAGATGGAACAATGATAGTAGCACTTCCAGGCTCATAGGGCTGCAGGGGGATGCGAGCGAGAAGCCATTCGGAGCCCCCCTCAGGCCTCCTATTCCCCATCACCCGCACTCCTCACACTGCCCTGGGGTCATCCGCAGATTTTCTATCTTCTTCCTTGAACTGGGAACTACTTTGGCGCAAGGGTCTTGTCTGTCCCATTCATCATAAAGACCCCCCACTTTTGAAAGTTTTGCACCCAGTCAATAAATACGTTGCTGAGGCTTTGCACCACTGATTTGTGACAGTTGCTCACCCAAGAAATGCTTACATGTGTAAATGCTAACTGCCCCCAGGACCACCCCCCCCATAACCTGTAAGATCATCACTTTTCTGTGAACAGTGCAAACAACAGGCATCCCTCTGCCAGGTTCCAGCTAGCGGGTCCGTCTGCTGTGGGTTTGTCTCCCCTGCCCCCCTGGGAGGTGTTTGGGGCGGGGATGCGGTCTTGTTCCTGTGAGAGCAGAGGGCAGGGAGACACTGTGGACTTCCGCATTCAAATTTACATTTCTAAAGCTCTCCCTGAGTTCTTTGGTGTGTGTGTGTGTGAGAGGGGACAGGAGGGGGACAAGTGACCGCTGGGCGACTGGTTGGGAGGCAACATGGCCCCCCAAGTGGAGATGGACAGCAGTGGTCTGCCCTCAGGTGGGCAGTGGGGCAGGGAGAGTGGACCAGCCAGGACTGAGTGTGGGAATGGGGACCCCAACTCTGGAACCTGGCGGCCTCACGCACCCTGGACACCACCACCTGCAGACTCGCCATCTTGACATGTGACTGGAGCTCTCTGGGCCTCTATTTCTTCATCCATGAAAGGGACTCATCATAGAACCTACTGTGCTGGGTGCCCGTGAAGATTATAGAAGCTGACATTGCAAGGGCTGAGCACAACCCGAGCCCTTCCCGTGGGCCTTACCACCACAACCACTCCACGGGGACGCCACCAGGAGGTTCCCGGGGCCTGGGGCAGGGACCGTGCTATTCATCATTTACGCCCAGTGGCCCACACACAGGGAACATGCTCAAAACGCTGGACGATCCGAATCACATGAAACAGAAGCAGATCATTTGGGAAACCACCCCAGGCAGCCCGGACCTTCCTTTGTTGACGACGTGTCCCTTCGGACCTGACCTTCCCTGGGAGTCCACGGGTGTTCTCAATTCTGGGGACACCCTCAGTGTTCCCGTTTCAATTTGCGGCAGAGAACAACAGTCAAAATTTTAATTTACAGGTTCTCCGTAAATTACCGCCTGGTCTGATTTATAATTCATAGTACAATATTTATTTCTAACAGGAAATTAATTTTGGAAACTCAGTGGGTGATTAAATTAAATTGCAAAACCATTCCACTTGCTTGGGAGGGGGGAAGTGGGTAACTGGTGATTATATTTAGAGATAAATGGGAAGAGTCTGTCCTCAGAACACATGCGGCGGGAGGAGGGCTTGCAGCTCACCCTTGCTCAGAGGAGGGGGTCTTCCAGCACATCTACCCTGCACGCCGGGGGCTCGCCCGTTCCTTGCGGCTCATTCCTCGTGAACTTATCCCTGAGGAAAAGAAAAATGTAGGCCGAAATTACTTGCATGCAGTTCAGTGTCACTCCCCGCTTTTCCTTTTGGCTGTAAACCAAGTGTTGGGACAGACAGAGGAGGTGTATGCGCTGGGTTAAGACAATTGGTCGCTGTGATGGTGAATTTTATGTGCAAAACAGCTGATAAAACCTTATCTCTGTGTGTGTGTGTGTGTTTCTGGAAGAGATTAGCATGGGAATCAGTGGTCTGGGTAAAGAAGATGCCCTCCCCGTTGCAGCTAGGCAGCACCCAATCCACTGGGAGCCTGAACACAGCAAAATGGCAGAGGATGGGCAAACTTGCTCTCTCTGCCTGAGCTGAGACATCCGTCAGTGCTCTTGGTCCTTGGGCTTTGAGAGGTAGACCAGGGCTCTTCCACCATTGACCCCCTAGCTCTCTCACCCCACACCCCACTGGTTTTCAGGCTTTCGGACTAGGACTGAATAATACCAATAGCTCTCCTGGGTCTCTTGTTTACAGATGGCAGATCATGGGACTTCCTGGCCTCCATAACCGCATGAGACAATTTCTATCCTGTATGTTCTCCTTTATATGTCTTATGGATCTGTTTCTCTGGAGTACCCTGACTAATACAGTCTCAGAGGGGGACAGACCCGGGATCTAATCCCAGCTCTGAAAATGTTTGGCTGTGTCACTCTGCCCCTGTCCCCTCCTCTGCAAAATGAGGATAATGACAGTCCTTAAGTACTTTGCAAGTTCCTTTAGGATTAATTGGAGAAATAGGTATTGTACAAATTACTTATTGTGTAACTAATTACCCCGCAGACATTGTGTCACATTTTCTGTGGACTGGGAATTTGGATGGAGCTTATCTAGGTGGGTTTGGCTCAGCGTCTCTTGTGAGGTAGGGGTCAGGATGTCGACAGGAGCTGTATCATCTGAAGATAGGCTGGGGCTGGAGGGCCCATTTCCAAGATGGCACCTCACGCGGCTGTTGGCAGAAGGCCTCAGTTCCTTGCCACGAGCATCTCTCTGTAGACTCCTTGAGTGTCCTCAACATGACGGTGTCTTTGTCCAGAACAAGTGATACAAGAGAAAGGGAGTGGGAGTGAAGGACCAGTGTGCCTAGCTGCCTCACCCCTTGGGAAGGACGCCCTGGAGGCGTGCCCTATTCCACCTCCCAGGGGTCCAGCGAGATTGAGCCCCAGTTGCCTGCAGGGTGACCTGCGCATTAACATACCCTGTGTCAGCCTCCAGCCCTTCCTTCCCTCATTTCCTCACACCCTATGGGAGCATCCCAGGCTTACCTCCCAAATGAACCCCTTGACTAAAGTCCTTGTCCTGGGGCTGCTTCTGGGCCAGTTTCAGACAGCTATGGACTCCAAATGCAAAAACCCGAAGACGTTAATGATGGATTCGGTTTTGCACACACACGTGTGCATGCACCCCCCCCCACACACACACTCACATTTATGTGCACCCGCTCATACATGTGCACGCGCACACACACACACCAGCCAACACGGTACCCGGCCCATAACAGATGCTCAGCAAATTCTCCAAATAGGTGAATGAATTAATGATTGGCTTTCCTCTATCCATAATCTCCCTCGCACTCCAGCAGTCTGGACATCAAACAGAGATGCCTGAACAGACAGGCAGGTTTCCCCACGGGGAAGGACCTGTGCTCATTCCAGGAGCCTATCTGCTGGCGGGAAGGGGCAGGGAGCCCCTTATCTTCCATTTTGCACCCCCAGCAGGCTGCCCAGTATCTGCTGGGGGTTTCCCCCCACCACCAGCTCGCTTGCTGGGCCCCCCACCCGGCCCATCTGTTCTGCATGTGTGAGCATTGTCAAATTGTTTGAATAAATTGTCACTCCGATTAAAATGTTTATGTCTGCAGGATGACTCGTTTCTGCCAAAGTGTACCTAAATAGTCTCGCATTTGCTGTAGTTATTGACATCTGTGTCTGGTGTCCCCGCTGACGGCCAGCCAGAGATCAGGACCCATGCAGTCGCTTCCCTGTTCCCTCACTCACACCCTGCAGCCGCTCAGGGCTTGAGCCCAAGTCAGTGGGAGGGAGAGTAATGCTGTGTTGCCTTCCCTGCCCTTGACCAACTGCACGCATAGACACACACACATGCACACACACACCCTTAATTTTAATACTTATAATTTACTTTTAATTTTTTATAATTTAAAAAAATACTTCTAATTTTCCTGAGATCAGATTTAGAAGGTAAGACTCTCAGTGCCTTCTCAAAGCTGGTCAAAGCTGGTCTGCTAATCACGTGCAGACAAGGGACATCCCACGATGGAGCCCATATACCCCTGGGGTTCCAGACATTGCTGGTCAAAGCATCAGGCTGGCTGCAACATACAGAGCTTCCTCGTGGTGACCTTCACTCTGCAGGATGGATGGAAAAATGAACTAACAGAATAACAATAATACTGCCCAATGAATATCTGCTGGAGTACATGTGACACTTACATCCATTTGCTGACAAAGAGCAGAGCGTGGTTCGGCCAGAGTAGTCAGGATGGACTTCCCGGAGGAGGTGACATTTCAGTGTGTACAGGCTAAATGGAGATGGAATTTTATTTTATTTATTTATTTTTTTAAAAGATTTTATTTATTTATTTATTTGAGAGAGAGAGAGAATGAGAGAGCACATGAGAGGGGGGAGGGTCAGAGGGAGAAGCAGACTCCCTGCCGAGCAGGGAGCCCGATGCGGGCCTCGATCCCGGGACTCCAGGATCATGACCTGAGCCGAAGGCAGTCGCTTAACCAACTGAGCCACCCAGGTGCCCGGAATTTTATTTTAAATGCAATAGGAAGTGATAGAAGGGGTCAATCTAGGATGTGGCAGGATTCTGTTTAGGCTTTCAGGTCACTTTTGTCTCCATCGAGCAGGTGTGAGAACAGAGACTTCCAGGAGGAGGATTTTGCAGAGAAATTGGGACTGCCTTGGCCAAGGCTCCCGGGAAGCAGGCTCTGAGATGCAGGTAGGTAAGCACCAGAAGGATTATTAGGGGCCCTTGAGATCCCACACGGGTGAAGAGGTTGAGGAGGAAGAGGAGTGGGTGGAGGTCCAGGCTCCATGACAGCCTCAGCCTGCCCCAGGGGGACTCATCCTGAGTAGGGCCGTGTTGGCCAGGTCTTTATAGCCCTGCATCCATCAGTCAGTGGACACTGGCCAGCAGGGGAGGGATGAGGCATTGGGCAGGTCAGCAGTCTAAGCTGAGGCAAGCCCCCGGGGCTGACCACGGAGGTCTGCCTGCTGATGGAGATCCTAGCAACTGAGGCAGCCAATCCCTCCCTGCGGGGATCTGGGAGGCACATCTGTGTCCATCACAGGCAGGCATGCTCCTGCACCCGTGACAGCCGTTGAGCCCAGAGAAGCATCCACTGGACATGGGCGCAGAGGTGGCGCCTGCCCCGATCAGTGTGGGGCTGGTGTACTCTTTTAAAATGCCCGCTGCGGCCGTATCTCAGCTCTGGGAGCTCTCCGCCTCCCTCTGTGCCCACCTCCCAGGTCAGGGACAGCCCCCCTCGGCTCCTCGCCTGTCAAATGGGGTGGTTTACAGGTCTTCCTGCAAGGACCGAGAGAAAAAAGAGGATGTCATCGTAACGAGGTCAGGACAGCACCTGGCTTATGAAAAGTGCCGAGAGCCGGCCAGCCACCCATCATCATCCTCAGCACAGGCCTTCCTGGCCTCCACCACCGACATCTGAGGCAGCCCATTCCCTGTGCCAGGCCATCCTGGGCTTCGCTGGATTTCAGCAGCATCCTGGCCTTCACCCACCCACCCCATGCCAGGAGCACGCCCCCTGCCCCACCAACTCTTGACAACCAACACTGCCCCCGGACAGCACCAAATGCCCCCAGAGGGCAGGAGGATCCCTGACGGAGAAGCACTGAGCCCACATAAGATGGACAAGAGCCACGACAGGACCCTGGAGTTAGAGAAGCGGGGGGGAGTCCTCAGGTGGGGAGGAGCAGAGAGAACATCCCAGGCTGTGGGGTGAGCACAGGAGGCTGGGTGGGGTGCCGCGCGGCTGGACCAGCTTCACCTCCACGCAGGCGCTCGGTAAATACCAGGACATGAGTTACGCAGAGGTGTGCAGGAGGCAATGCTCATCTCCGGCTCTGCCTGACCCTGTCTCCCTACTTTCCCCCCAACCCGGTCCCCGCAACCCGGTCCACGTGGAATATTCCACGAGGGGACACAGAGCATCTGCACCCCATGGCTTGGCCCGCACCCAGCGCAGGAATGTCCTTCCCATCCTGCCCCTGTGCCGTTCCTCAGGGGGTTCCTGCCGCCTTCAGCTGAAATAACACTAGGCCTGCATGGATCCAAGCCTCTGCAGGAGAGGGGCCGTGGAGACAGCCATGCCCCACTCAGCCTGGGAAGCCTCTCTGAATTTCTGTTTACCTGACCTGCTGGCCAGCATCCGGCCATGAGGTCCTGGCTCCTGTCGGGCCTACAGCCTTGCCAACCCAGGTTCAAGGGCTTGGTCTCTGCCAGCTTTCATACCCTTTGCGGCCATTCCCGGGCACTTCGAACCAGCTCTGTCCTTGCCCCGTCCTCTCTCTCAGCCCCCACCGTGAAGGCACAAGGGGACCAGGCTAGAAAGAAAGCACAACGGCCTAGACTCAGGGAGCTCAGGCATGGAACACAGGAGCCCTTCGGGATACATGTCACCCTTGTTCCCCCACATTCGTTTGGCTCCGAATTGGTCAACAAATAGATTCTGAATATGAGCACTTCTTTCAGAAGATCCCACCGTGCTGCAACCCACACCCTTTCTTACCCAGATACCTGCAGTTGCCTCCTCCCGGGCTCCTGAGCCTGCCTGGGCCTCAAGTCTGCATCTCAGCAGCCAAAGAGATCCCATTAAGGTGCAAGTTGAGTCCTATCAATTCTTTGCTCTCGATCTTCCCACCAATCCACATCTCATGACGTCTTGGCCGTGACCCAGGTCCCACACCACCTCGCCTTGCCTTTTTGCACACTCTGCCCACTTTTCCCCCGGCTTCCCTCTGCTCCAGCCCCCTGCCTCCTTGCCAGTCCTTCGATACCCCAAGGTCTTTGCACTGGCTGTTTTGGCCACTTGCAATAGGCTCCTTGCTATTCCAGTGGGTTACTCCCTTATTTTCTTTAGATTGTTACACAAATCCTGCCTTCCCTTTGCGGCTTTATCTAACCACCGTACATGTAAATTGCGCGCACACACACTTGCACACACACTCACGCACACACATACACATCTCCCTCCCACCTTCATTTTTCTCTGTAGCACTTACCAGCACCTGGCAGCAGAAAGTCCAATAGCCTCACCAATGCTTGCTCTTTAGAGACAATCCCAGCTCAAGTTTCCCCTTTTTCTCTTTATTGACTACTCTGGGCTATGAGGGTCTCTTTCTCATGGGTAAAGCTCCGTGTGACCTAAAAATACTCATAGTAGCTGCCATTTATTGCAGGTTCACTGCATCCCAGCTCCACGCAAAGTGCCTAATGACACTGTCCCACCAAATCCTCAAGTCAGCTCTCGGAGACTGGAAGGATTATTATCTTCATTCTGTAGATCGGGATGTCATCCCTCACGAGCATTTAAGTACCGGGGACTCACACCCACAGCCGTGGAACATCTCCCTGAACTTCAAGTCCAAATGCCACCCATTCACGTCAGAGCCAGGACAGGTGGGCTCCACCCTCAGCCAGGCCAAGCCCAGGCTCCTTGGGCTTTGCTTGGGCAGGGAGGCTTGTGAGGGTTTTGGGGTCTGGGGCATGGGTGGAAGCCTCGCTTGGGACAGGGGACAAGGGAACTCAGACATGACACTCCACCCTCCTGGGTCTTTGGCCAACACCTCTCCAGGCTCGTGGATTCTAAGACTGTCCAGGCCTCCTGGGAATTTCTTTAGGGCTAAGAGTAGAGATCTGGGCTCTTTGGAGCTCCAAGGCAGCTGTTCTCCAGGCACATTAGAAGGAGGAAGCCGGCAGGGAAATCAAAGCTTCATCTATAGTCCTTGAGGGATCTGAAGATCAGGCAGGGTGATTTGGCTTTTTTTTTTTTTTAAATATTTTATTTATTTGACAGAGAGAGACAGTGAGAGAGGGAACACAAGCAGGGGGAGTGGGAGAGGGAGAAGCAGGCTTCCCACTGAGCAGGGAGCCCGATGCGGGGCTCGATCCCAGGACCCTGGGATCGTGACCTGAGTCGAAGGCAGACGCTTAACCATCTGAGCCACCCAGGCGTCCCAGGCAGGGTGATTTGGCTTTTAGAGCATTTATAGCCATCTGTGCATGCGTGCATGTGTATATTAATATAATGTATAAATCTCACTAAACATACGTAGGCATTTGTTGCTCGACATCGTAGTAGAGACTGTCTTCCTTGTTTTCAGATGATACGTCATGATAAGAGTGGAATCATTCAGCAGTAATCATGCTCAGCACTGAGCTGAGTTGGCACGTGTGTTTGTTCTCTCACTGAATGCTCACAACTACACTGGCCATGGGTACGGCAACACCCCCATTTTACAGGTAAAGAAACTGAGGCCGAGGAAGCTTGAGTAGCTTGCTTGGGATTGCAGAGCTGGGGTGGCTGTCCCAGCACTCCCTCCTGGAGTCTCCCAGAGCAGAGGTCCGGCTCCCTGGTAGGCCTAAGAAGGGCAGGCTGTGTTCTCCCCTAATATGAGATATGCACCACCCACAGGCCCTGAGAAGACCCAGGTGACAGGCAGACAGCACTGGAGGGAATACCGTCTCTCAAAGAAAGCTCATTCCCGCAGGTCCTTCCACCTTCGTGGAGAAAGTCTCCTGGGGATGCTAGCATGTCTTTAACCTCCTTCTGACACATGAGTAACAGCAACCACAAAAAAAGGGAGCCTTGTGCTCAGAATCTTCACAGGCACCATCTCCGGCCAATGTGATGAATAACTTCAGCCGTATCTTCGTTGTTCTTATTTTGAGGAGTACCAGCTATTGGTGGCATGTGATACTGATTTCCCAGATACAGTAGTCACAGGAAGTTCTCACTTCAGATACATTTATTTGACTTGAGAAAACAGAGTGCCTCAGTGTAAAGAAATCTATGAAGGAAATAACTGAGGCCGATTGGACCCAATTCTAGCCCAAGTTCTGCTGGAATCAACCATAGGGCTGCCAAGGAAGGGAGAGAAAGGGTGGAGTTCAAGGTCTCTCCGCCTGGGCACTAGTGAGGTTTGTGACCAGAGCATTCATCCTCGGGGGGCGAGGGTTGTTCTGTGCATTGTAGCACTGGACAGCATCCCTGGCCTCTCTCCACCAGATGCCAGCAACACCCGCCACCCCCAGGCGTGACAGTCAAATGTCCCCAGCCGCTGCCGCATGTCCCGGGTGAGAACTGTCGTTCTTGGAATCCTCCTGGCCATTGACCCTCAGAGGAACCCAGCAACAGGGCTACAAGCTAAGAAGGCTGGAGGGGAGGAGGGAGGGCAGCTGTCCCGTGGGGCGCTCCCACACTTACGTCTCGGCGCTGCTGGGGGTCACTCTGGGACGCGCAGAGCCCAGGCGGGAAGAAGCAGAGGTGCAAGAGCTATTTAGGGTCCTGCCTCTCCCCGGGTTTGTGTAGCCCAGTTCCCGGAGAGACTGCAGCTGCACTGTCAAAAATACCCAGGCTGGGGTGACTTGGGGAGCTGCTCGGTTCCTCTGTGTAAGCAGAGGGCGCAGGGGCGTGCCAGGGAGGGTGCGTGGGGGGCGAGGGCTGGGGGCGGGGAGACATTCGGGAGGGAGAACAACAAAGCAGGAGGAGCAATCGGGATGGAAATAGGGTCTGGAAGAAGAGAAGGACGGGATGCAAGGATTGTTTTATCACCTGGAAACTTAGTATGATGCCAGAAAAGTTCCCTGGGACAAAGAGGGAGCGGACCGGGAGGTGGTGCTCCCTGGGTCCCCACTGCGGGCCTGGGGAGCGCTGCTTCTCAGCGTTGGCTGCAAGGACAGCCGGGCCAGCTGGGAGCGAGGGGGCATCACCCCTTCTTCCCCCTCCCCCCTCCCCCTCTCCCCTCTCCCCCCCACCCCCGTTCAGGGTTGCGCACGCGCGCACACACACCAGGGCGAGGACCAGTTTCTCCTCCAGCTCACAGCCTAGCAGGGTAGTCTCAGGGAAACTGCTTCCATTTTATTTCTAAATTGCTTTCTCGGCTGCCCGGGCTTCTTTGTGTTTCCCTTCCTGTGGGCCTCCGTGCCCCCCCGCCCCGCCCCGCCCCGCATTCTGTTCTGTTGGTGTGATTTTTAATGTTTCTGCCCTATTGATACCACGTTAGGGGCTATACCAGAGCTGTCTGAAGCAGCAAAATCCTCTTTATCACTACGTGGTTCCTAAACTCGGGGCAACGGCACCCCAAGGCGGGCTCTGCACCCAGCGACCTCGGCCCTAAGTGCACAATCCTGAAAAACACCGTAGCTATGTCCACGCAGCTTCACAAGTTCTCAGAAGGAGGAAAGAGGTAAGCTATCCCTCAGATATAGACAAATGAGGAAAATGCTGAGCCCAACAAACTAGTGGAAAAGTTCAAGATCAGCATTTCTGGAAGTGGGCGTGGCAGAACCTCGGTGGCAAGATGTTAACAGATGTTGCAGGGAAAGGGGGCTACCTGTGGAAATGCAGAATCTAATCTGCAAATGCACACCAGCCAATCTCTCAAGGGCATCGACTAGCCAGCATTTCCCAAGTCTATTTGACACTGTACCCCCTTTTACTCTTGGGGCGAGCGCCCCCCAAGGACCAGCCACTTTTGCAAATGCTGAAGCAGGAAAGCTGGGCATGGCCAGGAACGCACCCAGCTTCACCCAGACGCAGATGCATTTTTCTACCTTCCAGCCTGGTTTTGCTCGAGCAAATACACAGAAGCCTCTGGAATGCCAGACCCCGAGAGACACCTGGCCTGTCTGGGCACTGCTGTTTCCCAAGTGTCTAGCAAGGCGTTGGGACACAGTCAGCTTTCAGAAACTATTTCTGAAGAGTGAATAAGTAAATGTTAGGATGCTAACCTGGTGGATGACCTAATTGTCTCTGTGTTATCCCCACCTGAGATCTTCAGGGAGGCGCTTTGTAAGAATCTCATCTGCTCTGGTGCATGGGCGATAGATGCTGGGGGCAGCCAGCACCACCCCTTACCTTTACTCCCATCTCTCAAAATGCGGTGCACGCAGGCCGGGCGTACAGTGAGGAAGACGCAGCACAGATGCACAACGTGGGGAGGTGTCAGCCTCAGGGTCGTGCTCGCCCAGGGTCCGCACAGACAGGGACCCCTCTTTGCATTTGGAGCCTGGACTCCTTGCCGGCCTCGCCCAGAGCTGGTCTTCGTGGAGCGCAGAGTTCACACAGAGACTTGCCAGGGAGACTTACTGCTCCCTGAGGAAGATACAGACATATATTGTAGAAGAATGAGAACTGTGAGAGTTTTCCAGGTAAGACACAAGCTCTAAATAAATTCCAACCTTGCAGCCCCTCCCCAGGTCCCGGGGAGACAAGCCCTGGCTTTGACTTCTAGTGGAATCTGGGGGGAAACGTTAGAGGAGTTCCAACCCAGCTGGGATGAAGATTAGAAGACAAAGGGGTCATTTAGTTCGCGCTTCGAGCTCCTGAAAACCATGTCGTCGGATGAGAAGCAGAGAGCAGGCATGGGACTGGGACACCGGGAGGTCGCAGAGATGCTCACCAGCAGCACCTCTGCAGAGGGTGGGGAGCAGGTGGGGGGGTGCGGCCAGGGGCTAGGGTGAGCTGGCAGGCGGCACAGAGGAGGCATAAAAGTCCGTGGGGTTGCAGCAGGAGGAGTGGGGCACAAATGGGGAAGGGAGGTGGGAGCGTGTGCTGGCCTGGCTACAACAGCTCTCCACTTCTCTACACGTCCCAGACCCAGACCCTCCACCTCCCCCTGCACAGCACCGCAGTCTCGTACCCCTGCACTCCATCCCCAGGGCTCCCACCCTGTCCTTACCCCAGTGTCATCTTGTATGTGCCCCGGGTCCCTGTGCCCCCTGGCTAGACCCCCCAAGTCTCCAGCATGCTTGTGGGACCCTCTTCCTCCCACCTCTGTCAGCCCCTCCCACACTCAGCCTCCCAGAGCTTTCCAGACACCCTGCTCTCTGTCTCCTCCGAGCCACTGTTTCTCCTGATTCCAGAAGATGTTGGACCATTCCCATGGGCCCCTGATAGTCCTGGGTTCCCTAGGCACTGTGCTTAGGGAGAAACCGACCCCGTCCCAGGGGTCCTGTCGAGATGCCCTGTTCAGGTTTTCTGAAGATGCCCACCCTTGGAAGGACTGGTCTCCCCACCTGACTTCGCCAACAAGCAATGCCCCAGGCAGCCACTTCGGGCTCAATTCATCACGACCTCAATTAACCAAACTCAATTAGCCATGCGGATAATGCTGGGGAAGGAAGCAAGCCAGCCCCACACTGGACAGTCTGTTGTGGCTAAATGAGCATGAACGTGGCCATCTGCCTGGAGAGATAAATATTATCATCACCATAAAAGCAGGAATGAGTTGTTGAGGTTGTTGTAAACACAGAGAAAGTCTGCAGCCACTCGATGACCATGAAGCTAGAGTTTAGATGCTAAATCTGTCACCAGGAGCCTCTATCTGGCCACTGTGGGGCTCATTCCAGGGGCAGGCTTATCCTAGCGTCTGTTTTGCCCACATCGCCAGCTAAAATTACTCCAGCCCAGCCAGTGTTATGAAGGAAACTCTGGCTCAGTCCGATTTTTTATTTTCCGTTGTAGGTTTTTCTTCAAAAAGCATTCTGATGAAGGAAGCAATGGTGAAGTAACCAACAGGGTTTACAAAAAAAAAAAAAAAGTTTCTCTCATTTTAAAAAGTAGTCTGGGGGCGCCTGGGTGGTTCAGTTGGTTAAGCATCTGCCTTCCTCTCAGGTCATGATCCAGGGTCTTGGGATTGAGCCCTGTGTCGGGCTCCCTGTTCAGCGGGAAGCCTGCTTCGCTCTCTCCCTCTGCTGCTCCCCCTGCTTGTGCTCTCTCTCTCCCCCTCTCTCTCTCTCTGTCAAATAAATACATAAAATCTTAAAAAAAGGGCGCCTGGGTGGCTCAGTTGGTTAAGCGACTGCCTTCGGCTCTGGTCATGATCCTGGAGTCCCGGGATCGAGTCCCGCATCGGGCTCCCTGCTCGGCGGGGAGTCTGCTTCTCCCTCTGACCCTCCTCCCTCTCATGCTCTCTGTCTCCCATTCTCTCTCTCTCAAATAAATAAATAAAATCTTTAAAAAAAAAAATCTTAAAAAAAATAAAAATAAAAAGTCGTCTTTTTTATGTAATTCCACTACTTTACAAAGTCGGTCGGTTGTGCCAAAACCATCGTGGAAGGGAGGTAGGCTGCACCTCCCGCCCCCCCCCCCCGCCCCCCCTCCCCCCCCGCTGTATGAATGCTGCTTTGCTGGTCACGAGGTGCCTTTTACCACACTGCTTTATCTTACACATCAGGTGAGAACACTGAAGGTCAGGGGCTTCTGACTTGCCTGCGGTCACCCAGCTGGACTTGAACTTGGATCTCCTGACTCCAAATGCCACAGCCCATCAGCTCCTCTGCCTCCCCGTGGTGCTCACTTACCGTTCCGCGAACCTCAAAACTGTCCCAGAGAGAAGACTGCTTTAATTGTTTGATTTCTCTTTCCCCTCGCGTGGAATTTAATCCATAGTTTAAATAGGGCATAAATCAAAGTTGCAGAATTAATGAGATGTCTTCTAGGTGCTGGATCTGCTTTCTGGCTGACTGATAAATGCCAAGGCAGTTCCTGAATTTAGGTCCATGATGGATGTAGTCCTGGGAAGAAAAAGCATGTCTGGTGAGCCAGCTGAACCGCTGGTCTCATGGAGACGCCTGCCGAAGGTTACAGCTGAATAAAGTCATGAAAGTCACCCAGGGCCCCGTGGGCCAGTCACCCGGAGTTCTCCACCCCCAGCTGGGCCATGTAGTGTAACCCATGAAAAGATAGCCCTGTTCCTGTTGTCTTTATAATCCTCTATGCCGACCAAAGTATTCTTCAGACCCACTCGACAGAACCATCCCACCACAACTGTGCGCAGGGTTCTCTCCAGAGCACAGCAAACCCCAAATTGTGCCTGATGCCCCAGTCCCCTGGCCTGAAAAACCCAGACCATCCATCCCCACTCAGGGCCTCCAATGCCAGTGCAATCTTAAAGCTCAGATTGCTGCAGAATCACAAAGGTAACCTCCTTCCCCTGGGGCTGTTGGCATTCTGGCCCAGCTGCCCTGGACTGCCAAGGCAGGCGGATATCTTAGTGGGGCCCATTCGAGCTCATTCAGGGAGGACAAGCCCTTGAACCCAGCTGAGATGTTCTCTTGAGGGCTCTAATTTATAAAATTGTTAGCAATGGACCTGTGGAAAAAGTATATTCAGAATTGATAAATGTAATCAAGACAGTGAGAGACCATTTTAGAACTTAATGGAAGAAAGGTCTTTTAGAATAATAATACTCAGAGCCTGGAGAGTGGAGAACAACAGAGTCTCACACATTATTAAACACACCTTCACGATGAAAAGCAACTTGTTGATGTATGTGCACCTGAAATATATTTAAAACACTCATTGACTTTATTCGGTAGTTCCACTTTTGGGAATCTGGCCCAAGAAAATAATCAGGAAATGAAAACAGGTTAATATAAACAGACATTAATCATGGCGTTATTTGACTTTTTAAAAAATTAAATGTCCAACCCTGCAAAAAAAAATGGTTAAATAAATTATAGAATGTCCTTGCGGTGGAATATTTATACAATTATTAAAACTGATGTCTACGAAGCATTCTTAATAAAGGGAAAATGGCATGCTTGGGACATAATGCTGAGTGAACACCGGATCCTTAGCCCATGTCACCCAGAGAAGACGTGTCGTAGAGAAGGGCCTGGAATTAAATCTACTGAGAGATAGATCAGGGGTCGAACACGTGGAATTTCCCATTCCTCCTTTACACCTTTCGGATTTTTTCTTCCCAATTTTAAAAATTTACTTGATTTCCTTTCCTTATAGGAAAATATACACTCGAACTACATTAGTTATTGTTGGGGGATGGAGGAGGTTTTCGAGACGGTGGCCATGAAGTTGCATAGTCTCATCAGGAACATGGTGTCGCCGAAGTGCAGTCAGTTCTGCCTTGAGGTGACATATGGCTCCTAAAATCACCACGCCATGCAAAGTGACACAATCACAACCGCAGGGCTTACGGTAAAAATGGGGTGAGGAACGCAGCACGCAAAATGTCATCAGTAACACATTAAAAAAAAAAGACACCTTGATCCAGCCGGGAGCACTTGTCCAGGTTCACCTAGTATTTCTTAAGGTCAGTGTCGCATCTGAGCAAACACGAAAGGCCTGTTGTGTTCAGACTAATCTATCGACCCCACTGGAGCACATCTGTGTTTTCCCAAGCCACTGTCGGAAGCCCCACTGCATCCAGCCAACGGTGGGGCTGTCAGGGGAACGCTGGCTTGTTTCCGGCATCCAGATCGTTCTTTTCCACGGTACATTTCTACAAGCTTTTCCCGCTTTTCCTCCATGGTAGCCTGGCTCCAGGGGTTCTACTGAGGTACATGGGGTGGGTGGGAGTCGTGGCATGCCATGGCGGGGAGAATAAGATCCAGCTGAACCCAGCGGAAGAGAGGCCCACGATGGGGGGTGCGCCCTTCAAAGCTTCAGGATGAGGGAGCGTCCGAATTCCACTCCAGATCCATCACCTGCCCACAGTCTGGGCTTGAGCAGGTTCCTCGGTGTCTCTGGGCTCAGCTTCCTGATCTGTGAAATGGGGACAAAGGTAGTACAACCCTCCCTATGCGACTCTGAGGATTGTATGATGTCAGGCATAATCAGTAAACTCAGTCACCTCCCTCCTCCTCCTCCCTCAACATCTACCACCTCCTCCTCCTCCTCTTCCTCGTTGCGTGCTCTTCCCTCTTTCTGCTCGCTCCTCCTACTCTGCTTCCTCATCTTCTTCGTCATAGCCCTCTTCCCCATCATCCTCCTCATTGCCATCTTAGTGCAAAGAACTAAGGTCATGACCCACCAGTTCCTGAGACTCTGAAGATGAACATGGGGGCCGACGTCTCAAGAGCACCAAGTTCTCAAGGCCCTCGTGGGCTGGGGCCTGCCTCCTGGTCCTTCTGGAGGCCTGGACTTCACTTATCGCAGGGAGCAGACTCTTCCTGGAGGAAACAGCAGGAGCAAAGCTCGCCTTGGCCTGGTTTCATCGTGTGAAGAGTCGTCCTACTGGGTCCTGTGCAGTGGCCTCTGCTCTCTGTAGCCCTGCATTCTGTGGGCCCAGTATGAATCCAGGGGGCCAGCTCTAGGGAGGTGGGACTCCAGCTCAGAGTGTGGTCTGCAACCACGGGCAAGGGCATCACCTGGGAGCTTGTCAGGAGGGCAGAGTCCCAGGCCCCACCAGGAATCATATCTGCATCTTCATGGGATCCTCAGATGATTTGGATACACACTCTGTTTGAGAAGCGCTGGTCTTACAGGACCCAAGAGGCCACAGGTCCGGATTCAAGAAGAAATGACTCTTCTTCGACACGTCTGTGCTGATACCCAAGTGACTGTTTTTCTTGGTATGCCTGGTGATCAGGCGCATGTGCTCTGGACTCAGATGAGACAACGCTAGAATCCCGGTCTGCCTGACACAGTGGAGTGAGCGGCTTCGCCTCTCAGAGCCTCAGTTTCTCTCTCTGTGGTAGGAAGTAATAGTAGTCCTGCATCACTGATCCGAACCATGTCGGACACCCAGCGCAGTGCACAGCAGGTGGTGAAACCACAGAAAGTGATATTAAGGACATCACGATGTTTGGAGAAGGATATTGCAAGGTCCCTAACGAGTATCCACTCTCTTTCTTCTTCACTAAAAGAATCTCAATTTTGCTTAGGCAGTAAGGTACCTGTTTAAAAATATTCACCTTCCTAGACCTCTTTGCAATTAGAAATGACCATGTGGTTCAGGACAGTGGGAAGTCAGAAGCAATCCTTTGGCAGGGTTTTAAATTTAAAATTTTTTTAAAAAAGGAATTTTAGCATTTGCCCTCTTCCTTTCTCTCTCTGAGACTATGGATGCAATGTCTGCAGATGAAGCAACCACTTTGCTCTCATGAGGCCAAAGCACACACCATAGGATGAGTGAGAGAAAGAGGGTGGCTGGACTCCTGTAGAATTATGGAGTCATTGTTTGCATTACCTGTTTCTGAGCTTCATGTTACATGGGGCCTAGGGGTTGGGGGTGAGCCCGATTTTGTTGAGTTGTTGTTGAGTTTCTGTTTCATGTAGCCTAACACAATCTGGATCAGCACACCACCACGACAACAGCTATTGTTACTGGCCATTTCTGACCCTCACTAAGGCCTCAAACTGGATCCTTGGCAAGCATTTGCTAATTGAGCAGTTTGAAGGAAATTTAACTTGAGAAATAGAATTGATTGCCGAGATTCGTTAAAAAATCAGAATCAAAAGAAAACATGACCCAACTATCTATCCACCAGTAAAAGCAAACACTTTGACTTGGAGCGCTTCATCTTTCTTTTTGCAGACACATTAAGTATTTACTCAGTTATCATGGGATCATGCACTGCACTCTGCCTTGCTACTTTTCTTGTAGCTCATGGTAACACTTTTTTCATGGCATTGAATTTGCTTCCCAATAAAAATAATAAATCAAGCAATGAGATGACCCCGATCCTTCAGTTACTCCAGATCTGCCTACTAAGGAGCAGGTCTTTACATTATTAAAGCAGACCTCTGCCCCACAGATACCTAAACGAACCCTTCCTATTCAAAGTGCGTTAGGGAAAGACTTCGGAGCCGCTAGTGAGGGGTGTTTTCTGGATGGCTTCTTAGGATGCCTTGGAGGACATGTGGAATCATCTCTCCCTTAATAAATACTCATTATGTTCTTTCCAAGTATTTCTATGAAAAATTCATACAGATTTTCACAATGAATACGCACTTTTGCACAATTATAGGAAATGTGAAACTTTAATTCTGAAATTCCACCCCACGGCCCTGGATGCAGCCCCTGAGCTGGCCTGAGCCTCACGACTTTGTGCTTCCGTTCCTGTGTTCGTGCAAAGTCCAGCCCATGTGGGGAGTCCCGTCTTCAGAGGGGCAGTGAATCAGAAATTACTTGTGAAAGTGAATCCAATACTGATAACGTGCTGATCACGCTACTAATCCTATGTTGCTCACTGAATAAAATAACCCAAGAAACAATTCAGAGAAGGCCTTAACTCACTGCCACAGGGGCCAGGCTGGCTGGGGAGCTCATATTCCCATCCCCTTCCTCGGTGCTCCCACCCCCCGGCCCCCACCACACCGGAGGGGCAGATGGTCTCTCGTCAGCCCCAGCGAAGAGGCATCTATGTGTCCGAATGTGGAGTCGGTACTGCTAGATTTAAGAGAAATCAGAAATACGGATTTTTACTTAAAATCTTCTCATTTGTAAATATTTGCCACTTCTTAAAATCACAAACACAAAACAAAAAAGGGCCCCAAAGTAAAAGTGCTCTACTTTGAGCAGAAAGGGCAGAATCTCACCACCGCCTGTGGTCTCCGGGTCAGCGCTGCCCTCCCCACCACCCCGTCTGGTTAGGGGAAGAACACGTTTTCGGAAGGAGGGACACCACATTCTGGTAAGAGTCTTTTAGCTTAACACTCTTGTACCCCGCGCTTTAGGCACAAATGAGGCAAATTAAGGACATTCAGCTGCGAACGAGTGCACATTTTTTTCCGTTAAGGAGCTGAGCAAGTCATTACGAGCTCAGTGCCGTGGGAGGCGGGGAGGCCCCTATAAACCCCGGAGGTGCAGAGGATCCACGACCTCATTCTGTCCCAACCCCAGTCTTCAGGGCCGAGGTAAGGAGCAGTGACGGGGCCGCCGCCTCCAGCCCCATGTGGCAACAGCAAGCCCAAGGGGGTTGGGGGCTTGCTTTTTGTGTCCCCCCAACTGTCCAGGCCTCCAGACCCAGGTCTGGGACATGTAGAGGAAATTCCAAAGAGCAGTCTTGTCCCACTTCATTGGAGTGGTGCTGTGACTGATGCCCTCATCTGCCTGGGGTGCTCTAATCCCGGACGGACACCAGCAGCCGTCTACCCTGTTTGCTTCCAAGGACTTGACTGAGTTGTCTTGCCTTGCATTTAATCAGTCTGCCAGGACTGAAAGTCCCATATCCTGGGAAGCCCCCCGTCCCGGGCAAACCAGGACTGCTGGCCACTCCGAGTCTATCCGAACCCCAGGGAATTGGTTTAGAATCCACAGCTGAGAAGTCCTGTCAGACTGCAAGAGGGAATAATCTAGAAGGCCTGCAGACAAGGTGTGGTTCCTCCATCTGCCGAATGCACAAGCCGCCGTGGTTTCATGTTATTTATCCCCGACTGATGGTGAATTTTTGAGGACAAGGGACTTTGTGCTTTTTTTTTTAACCTCTTCCGTCTAGATTTTCCAGAATCTTTCAGCTAAAAGTCACTGAATTCTGCTTCAGTTAAAAATGCTAGAGTCTGCAAGTCACACAAAACTCAACTAACAGGGGAGTAAACAAATGGAGTTTATTTTTCTTGTATGTCGAGGAGTAAGGAGGGGGGCTGCTGGGTTGGGGCTCGGGTTTGGTGACGCCCTCAGGGACCAAGGCTGTCGCTGCCCACCCCTCCAGCACTCCAGGCACCGCGGCTTTTTGTCCTCGGTTTGGGGGCCTCTTGGTCTCAAGATGGCCGCTGGAGTCAGACATTTTCAAGACGAAAGGAAAGCAAAAGGGGAAGCCAGTGAATATGGCCTTTTTAGCAGGAGAGCACACTATTTCTCAGACGCTCCCTGTCAGACCTCAACTTGCGTCTCATTTGTGGATGCAGCAGGGGCTGGAAAATACGGTGTCAGGCAAAGGGGCGTGGGGAGGGGGGATCCCCTTGTAGGTGCTCAGTGGTCTTCACGCGATGGCCTTCATCATGTGGGTTTAGACCGTCTGTGTGTGTCCAACTCCCCTGAAGCTGATGGAACCCCGGACGGCAATGGACGTGCCTTGAACGTGCCTTAACTATCTCCATGTATCATTGGCTCTAGCATGCCAGGCACAAAGTAAGTGCTCAGTAAACATCTATCAGATGAGTGAATACATGAGCGTACCCTCAGTGGCCATGAACCTTATTGCCTCGACGATGATATCGTTCCCAGAGCTGCTTGTCCCCAAGCATTTGCAACATGGTGTCATTGGCTTCATCTGATCACTCTGCCACCTTCCAGCTCACTCCATAATGACTTCTCTTTCCGAGCTGGAGCTGGGTGGGCTTCAGAGAGCCCGGGGAAAAGTCACACAGAACAGGCCAGCTTGTGTCCGAAATTCGGTTCTCTGCGGAGCCTGGGTTTGGAGCGCAACTCTCGAGCTGGTTCTCCGCGGGCAACCACGCCCATAAGGCTGACCACATCAAACACAAAACAGAGGGAGAGCCAACCTTTTGGGTCAGGGTGAGCTGCTTGTTCTTGAAGGAGTCACCAGCAGCACCAAACTGTGGGTCTCAGGGCACTCACGGCCCCTGAGACGGGATGGGCCCAGGGAAGATGCGATTCCGCTCCATCCGTACCATCTGACGGCTGCGAAGGCACTCGGTCTCCTGCAGACATTTCACGGAGAACCGGGCCGGGGCTGCAGCTAAGAGCAGGGACACTCGACCGCCTCGTTGGAGAGCTGGCGGGGTTGTTTGGGCTACATCTTTCCCGTCATGAGCCAAATTGAGGCATCTAAAAGCCGGGGAGGATGTTGGGTCTCTCCAGGAACTGATTTGGACGGGACAAATACAGGCTTTATGTGTTGGCACAAGCCCTGGATTAAAAATAGCAGTGATCTAAATCAGGTCCCAGCAGCAGGAGGATGCGGTCCAGCCGCCCAGCATCTCTGGTGGAGGGACCAGAGTGGGGCGGACAGGGAGTCTGGGAACCCCTGGGTCTTGGTGCTGGAGGGTGCAGGGGTTAGAGCAGGTAAGGGCACAGGCTTCAGTGACATGTGTCCTAGGGCAGGTCTCTTCCTCTGTTTCCACATCTGCAGAAAGATCCTGAGGGTTAAAGGTGGGAAGGTGGACATCAAGGACTCAGCAGATGCCTGGCGGAGTGGCTCTTAAGAAACAAATCTTAAACCTGGTCATTAATAGGATCAAGTCCCAACTAAAGTGCCCTGAGGCCTCCCCCCTCCACCCCACAGGAGGTGGTAGAGTTGCCAGATTGAGCAAATAAAGATACAGGACACACAGTTAAAATCGAATTTCAGATAAACCAGAATAATTTTTTAGTATAAATATGTCCCAAATACTGCATAGGACATACTTCTACTAAAAATTTCTTTTCTTTTTAGTTGAAATTCAAGTTTATCTGGGCATCCTGTGTTTGATCTGGCAACCCTACCAAGTAGGGACAAAGTGGGGAACAGAGGCTCTAAGGTGTCAGATGGGAGGAGGGACTCAAGATATCTGAGCACAACGTGTCAAGTCAAGTCCATGTCGAGATATCTGAGCACTCAAACCAAAATTCCCAATTCGTGAAATCCAACTACCAAGACCTAAAAGGAAAAAAACCAAAAATCCTCCTTTAGTCCATAAGCAAACCAGTGTATTGACCCATGATGGGGAAGAAGGTGTCCCATCTTCCCATCTTCAGCTTCCTGGCGGAAGCCTCTCTAGATGAGTTGGTCCTGTTCCATTTTGCATATTAAAAGAGTAAGGTTCGGGCGGGTGGAGTGAAGTGTGAGGCTGGTGGATGGCCACAGCCCAGATCTGCCTGATGTATAAGCCAGTTACCTTCATCAGGCGACCCCACTGCTTGACAAGATCTCACCTAGAAGGCCAAAGGCCACCCTCAATTTCGGGGTGGGGGGTAGCAAGTATCAAAAGATATCAGGAGACCATTCCACCATCTTCATAGGGTTGTTGGGTGGCTTCGTAACTTCATGTGCATTAAGCACCTGGAACTTCATCATGACTGGACAAATACTTTATTAGTATTAGATGATTTATTAGAATCATCATCAAGGACACAGTAAAGCTTCATCATTACAGTATCATTCCTGAAGTCCGACAGAACTGGTTCAGCCCTAGATTCACCTCTTACCAATCTTGGGCATGTCTTTGAACTTCTCTGTGCCTCAGTTTGCTCCTCCATAAAATGGGTACATTATAGAACTTAGCTCCCTGAGTTGTTGAGGATGACACTGAGTCACACATGGAAAGAATTTAGCATAGTGCCAGGCACAAGTCAGCACACAAAGGTGGGCTAGCTGCATTTTAAAAGTCAGGGAAGTTGGAGGGAGGGCCTTTCTCAAGACCCTCCCTGAAGTCTGGACACATGGTGGGTCTTCTCTCTGGCCCACCCTCCCCAGGCCCACTGTGTCCAGACTTTTCTCTCATGTTTCCAAGACAGCCCACAACCCTTCTCTCTTTATTTCTATACCAGGAATAATGCAGACCCAGAAGTCAAGTGCCTTTTCAATTTTCAGTTTGAAACTGGGTCTTGAGGAAAATGGTTGTCCTTCCAATAAATCCACACAAGTCATTGTTAATGACCCTGGACAGCACTGCCCACCCAGAGTGCCTGCCCGTCGGAGGTCAGACAGTGGTTAATGAGCTTGCCATCATTAATTAATCCATGAGGCAATGCTTCTGTAATCCTGCACACAGCCAGAAGGCAACTCCTCCCCCCCGTTCCTGGGACCTCCCCCCTCCCCTTGTACAGCTCTGCTCTCTACAGTGTCTCAGCCTTACCCAAACTTCAGGCTCCCCAAGGGACCAACGTGTCAAGTGCATTTTCTGAGCTGGAGGGATGGTGTGTTTCATAGACATCTTTACAATTTCATAGACATCGCGCCCCGGAGTGTCCTTCAGCTGAGAGCTGAAACTCATCCACTCAGGGCTGGGAGACAAAGAAGTCAGACCCACATGGGACCTCTGGGACAGGGAAGCCTGCAGTGAGGAGGGAAGGTGCTCCTAACAGCCCCTCTCCTGGGTCAGAAACCAGCTATGAACTCTCCTTACCCGTCCCTTGACCTTCACACCCTGTGAGGTAGTTCTTAGCACCCCCTTCTGCTGAGGGAGAAATCTCAGCCCTGGAAAGTGACATGGTCACCCAGACATGCAAGCAAGTAGCAGAGGGAGGGAGGGAATCCATCTGCCAGGCTGTGTTCTTTCTACTAATGTAACTGGTCACACATGGGTCATACACATGTTTGAAGTCCACTGCAGAGCCAAGCTCCGGGACATCATATGTGCATGTCTGGGGGGCTCAGTCAGCTAAATGTCTGCTTTCAGCTCAGGTCATGATCCCAAGGTCCTGGGATTGAGCCCTATGTCTGGTTCCCTGCTCAATGGGGAGTCTGCTTCTCCCTCTCCCTCTGCCGCTCCCCCTGCTTTTACTCACTCTCTCTCTCTCAAATAAATAAAATCTTTTTTAAAAAAGATTTTTTAAAAAAGATTTTATTTATTTATCTGACAGAGAGAGATCACAAGTAGGCAGACAGGCAGGCAGAGGGAGAGGGAGAAACAGGCTCCCCACTGAGCAAAGAGCCCGATGCGGGACTCGATCCCAGGACCCTGAGATCATGATCTGAGCTGAAGACAGATGCTTAACCAACTGAGCCACCCAGGTGCCCCTTTAAAAAAAGATTAAAGTGAGGTAAAGAACTGAAGCCAGGGGTGCCTGGCTAGCTCAGTCGGAAGAGTGTGCTACTCTTGGTCTTGGGGTTGTGAGTTCAAGCCCCATGTTGGGTGTAGAGATTACTTAAATGAATGAATAAATGAAAACTTAAAAGAACTGACAGACATTTGCAAGGTTTTGGAATACAGAATTCTTCACAGTTCAGGTAGTTTTTAATCTTTGCAGTAGTCTCTCCCACACCTAATTCTCTAGCAAGATTTTTAGCAACTCATATTGATCAAGTCATTCCAAAGCACTTGACTTATTTTTCATAGAAATGACTATTATCTTTCTCTTCACACTCATGGTGTTTCATCTTGTATAATAACTCCATTGAATTACAGAATTAAAATTACACATATAACTGGAATAAGCAACTTCAAGGAACAAATCCATCTGACTCTTGGTAACCAGATGACTCGTTAAGAGTCCCAGGAGCAGAAGCGGAGGGCTCATTGGGGTGTTGCTGACCATCCTCGGACATTTAAAGTGCTGTGGGCATCCACATGATGTTTACAGAGGCAGTGGAGAGTTAGTCTCGTGTCTTGTAATGTAGAGGCAGGTAAAGAGAGCTTTCACTCCCGTGTCCCAATAGGTGGTAAGGGGGCTGTGGCCACTGCAGTAATTTCTACATATTTAGTGGGAGTGCCCTGCATTAACGTCTGACCTCACAACAACACTTCGAAAGTACCATATTTGCAGTCTAAAGATTAGCTAGTGCATATGAAGTCACTCAATTTTACCAGGAAGCTTTTCTGAAAAATATTAACTCCTACTCCAAGTCCTCCCAGAGAAATGCCAAGCAACCAGGAGGACTGGGTTGGAGGTGCTCCTCTTGCTCGTTTTTTGCTGGGGCAGAAGGTGGGCCAGGGGAGGAAAGGGGCACATTGCTGAGATTTATTCCATTCCATGGCTTAGGGTGGGCTTGATGGTGTCACATATGGAGGCACCTGATGAACAGAAAAATTTTTTTTAAAGATTTTATTTATTTCACAGAGAGAGACACAATGAGAGAGTGAACACAAGCAGGGGGAGTGGGAGAGGGAGAAGCAGGCTTCCTGCTGAGCAGGGAGCCTGATGTGGGGCTTGATTCCAGGACCCTGGGATCATGACCTGAGCTGAAGGCAGACGCTTAACGACTGAGCCACCCAAGCACCCCTGAACAGAAAATTAATCTTATATACTTGCAAATGTAGGATTTTAATCTCCATTTTAAAGATGAACAGACTCAGAAGTGAAGTGACCTGCTCAAGGTCACACAGCTTGTAAAGGAAAGAACTGAGATTTTACCTCAGGACTTTCTGACTTTAAATTGTGTGTGCTTTCCACTGAACAACTATTGCCATTGAGTTGTGTTGGGTTGAGCTGGGTTGAGTTGAATTGGTTTGAGTTAGGTTGGGTTAGATTGGGTTAAGCTGGGCTGGTTAGGTTGAGTTGGTTTGAGTTAGGTTGGGTTGGATTGGGTTGAGCTGAGCTGGTTAGGTTGAGTTGGTTTGAGTTAGACTGGGTTGGATTGGGTTGCACTGGGCTGGGTTGGGCTGAGATGGTTTGAGTTAGGTTGGATTGGATTGGGTTGAGCTGGGTCGGGTTGGGTTGAGTTGGGTCGGGTTGGGTTGAGTGGGATAGGGTTAGGTTAGATTATATTTAGTTGGCATGGGGTGCATTGAGCAGCACTGAGTCACACTGAGCCCTCTGCTTGGTACTCTTGGTCTCATAAGATAGAGGTAAAATATCTCTATAGACTTCAAGCTCCTTGAGGGCAGAAACAGGCATAAATACACAAGAAACAGACCAGAATCATATATGATTCATTGTTAAATTGTGGTCAGATTATCAAGCTAAGTCACATTTCTCCCTGAGCAACCCCACAGGATATGATGCACCCCTGTGAGGCTTTGGGGTGGAGGGGTCCTTTCTGTCACTTTGTCCAAGATCTAACTATCCTCCTGGCCATGTGTCACAGAAGTCCCAGTACCAACCCCTTCATGTGCAAATCACACACCACAGCCCATAAGCTCAGCAGAAGTTAGTAGAGAGAATGACCTTCTACTGAGCATCTTACATGTGCAAGATGCTGTTCACATACCCTCCTTTTCATTCCAAAACCTCACATCAGCTTTTTTTCAGAAAGCATGATCCCTACCTTTTTACACACAAAGAAACTTGTCCAAGTTCGCACAGCTGATCACAGACAGCAGTTAGACTTAGATCTAGGTTTGTAGGACTCCCAAAGACTGGCTCTTCCACATTCTCACAGGCCCATTCAGGAAGACGGAAATCAGCACTAGCAGGTTGATCCCGCCTGGGGCAGCTGGAAGGGCTCCCTCTGGAAGGAGGAGGGAGAGTGGCGTGAGAATGACCTTTTGAGCAAAGAAGCCTGTTGCCCTGCAGCACTCGGGACAGACGTGGCCAGCAACCAGACCAAGAAGGTGAAAGGTCCAATGGGCAGGTCTTCTAACCCTCACTCCATTTGATTTATAAGCCTCCATGTTCTCAGCCATCTCCTACAGTTGGCATGAGCATTGAATGAGATAATGCATGTCAGGTGTTTAATCCTGAACCCGGCAGAGAGTTTATCTTTTCTTGGTGAATTAGGCAAACACTGATGGAGTGTCTACACTGTGCCAGGCTGGGAGGAGGATCAGAAGGCACAGTCCTGGAGGCGTGGCACCGTGTCTGGGGCCACATCCCTACCCTGCCGCTTCCACACTGGGAGGTGATAGGGAGAAGGGTGATAGTACTAGAAGCTCAGGGTGTCGTGAGGGCTGGAAGCAATGGTGTTCGCGGAGCGCGTCGTACCCGGCCGGGGCAGAGACCACCCCTGGGGGCCACCACTGTTACCGCCTTCTCAAACATTATATTCAACTATCCTCTCAAAGTCATGGCTGAACCCCCATAGGCCTGGGAATACCTTCCCTCTGGAGAGAAAGCCACCCCAGATTATACGTGTCGTTTTAAAGTGCAGCCTGCCTCAGACAGAGGGATGGATAGATGTGTGACAAAGCGAGAATGGTTCAAGGCAGCATCTCGATGGTGGGCATCTGGGTGTTCACCGTCCGGTTCCTTCAACGTTTCTATCATTTTGAAAATTTTTATGGTGCAACCTTGGGAGGGAAATGCAGTCTGCCCCAGCCCTCCAGGGGAGGGTGGTTAAAGCATCATTTCCTCGCATTTCTTTTAGTTTCTTAAAACCTTTTGCTCATAACCACACAGTTTATAAATGTTTGAACAATTATTACTGGCAGGTTCACAAACAAAGCCCCCACACAGCAGTGTGTTGTTCCACAGATGGGCAAGTCTGTTAGATGAGGTGATTTTTTAAACCCAGGGCAAGGAGGGTGGGGATGTGTGTCCGTAAGAGATGTCTCAGACTGGGCTCTTGAACAAGCACATTGAGAAGATCCGGCTTCTAAGCGACTTCCCCCAGAGCCGCCTCAGTTTACTGGACTCGGGTTTAAAGCTTTCCAACCCAAGGCTTCTTTGCAGGAGGTACAATAGTCCTGTTCTCACTCCTGGGTTTTTAAGTCCAAATGGCTTATCCAAGCCAAAGACTGACCCCAACCCAACTCGGGGACCTTAACACAGTGATGGAGAGTACAGGGTTTGAGGGCTCAGCCTCTAGCTGGACCTCCTGGGTCTGAATCCCACTAACGCTGTGATAGGCTGGCTCTCTGCGCCTCTATCTCCTCATCTATAAAATGGGAACAACCATTGTTGGCTTGTTGGAGGATCAGCAGAGATACTATATACAAAGAGCTGAGACCAGATGAGAGCAGCATGTAGTCAGTGACAAATAACTGTTCCCTATTATTATTAGTAGCTGGGTAATGTGTCTGAGTCTCATTTCTTCATCTGTAAAGTATCTATGGAGATTATATACTATATTTTGTGAGGATAACCGGACCCTCCTCCTAGGGCTTCTGAAGGATGAAAGGCCATTGACCATGCAGGGGAAGTTGCTTAATAGAATGTCCTGGCTCCGTAAAAGATTGCTACATGAAAGATCCAATTTGAGGTGTACAATGGGACACTTGTCCTCGCCTCTGCCACGGGAAAGCGACATGCTTGAGGTTGAAAATGTGAGCAATACTATGAAACGCACAAAGAGAAAGAGCCACAGAAAGAAACCAGCCGGTCTGCTTCTCACGTGCCTGGGCCCTGTTAGGCTGGCTCCCAGACGGCCGTGACCTCGATACGGTGTGTGTGCCGCCGGCTGGCCCGACCCCCCTTCTCATGACCGCGCGCCTCACTGGGATGACCTACATTTCCACGGTGGCGGCCGGAGCAGACATTCCAGGGTAATTAACAAACACACACACAGACACACACACACACACAGAGCCAGCTCGGGCCTGGCACTGGCTGGCACGCTCGCTGTCTAGACAGAGCTGGGAGCTGAATGGCCTCCTGCCGTGGGACACAGCAGCTTGGGGCTGCAGCCGGGGCAGCCACCCCCCCCCCACTTTAAACAGAGGCATCCAGCCAAGACCCCTCCAAGGAAGGCATCCTCAGGAATCATCAGGCAAGAGAGCCGTGCAGGAAGCTCAGAACACCGTTGTTTATCATCATGAGAAATAGAAGTATCCTTTCAAAAAAACAGCTAGTGAAGCCCATTCTAGGGCATCCCGAAGCGGGACCTGGGAGCATCACCGACAAGCCTGTTGGAGGAATCCGTCTGACAGCACGCAGTGACTGTCGGCAAATGTTAGTGTCGAAAAGCAGGATTCGGAACGGCGTGTCATCGGGGGTGACAGCTGTGTATGCAGGAGGTGAGCGGGAGCATCGCGGGGACGGCACCCCCAGGAAGCTCAGTGCTCCCTCCAAGCGTTACAGCCGGGCGCCAGGGCTCTTTGCACACTTCTGCCCATGGCCGGCGTGCAAATACAGTAAGTACTCATACCTGTTGGCATAACACCAAGATTCTGACCCTTCACCTGCCCCAAGTCCCAGGGCAGCCCACTGGCATTTCCCACATGTTGATCATGTGGGGACAGCCTTACCAATTTGGGCACCAGCACTATAATTTCCTGAGAATTATTCTTTCAGGTGACACACCCTTTTCACAAAAAGCAAACTTATTTAATTTAATTAATTAATTTATTTATTTATTTATTTATTTGAGAGACAGCGCGTGCATGCGCATGCAAGGGAGGGGGAGGGGCAGAAGGAGAGAGAATCCCAAGCGGACTCCACGCCCAGCATGGAGCCCAAGGCAGGGCTTGATCTCACCACCCTGAGATCACCACCTGAGCCAAAACCAAGAGGCAGACACAACTGACTGAGCCACCGCCAGACTTATTTTTAAATAAAAACCTGTATCACAGCTATGGATGGAGAAACAGAAATAGAAGGAGGCTGTAAAGATCAACACATCGATATTAAACATTTTTTTAACTTGCTTCTGTACCAGTGGACTGATCATCACACCTACCGACACTGTACCCGGCGTCGGCCAGGACTGTCTGGGATCCACAGAGTGAGGACGCTGAAGTTCCAAAGGGGACGTGTTTTCCCTCAGGTCATTCGGGGATCCAGGAGCCCTGGACTCTGATTCCGACACTGCTTCACCTGGACCTGGCCTGACGATCACCTTCCCACCTGTCTGTAGAACCAAGGGGGGGGGGGGCAGGTCTGTCTCCATGGAGACAGGAGCAGCCCCACATCCTGGGGCCCAGCCACTGAGCCCCCGGGCACCCGGCCCACCTCCCAGCCGAGGTCCCCCTCCCTGCACGTCCTCAGTCGGGCATACGCTGTCGTCACAGGTGCCCCAAATGCTAATCAGAAAGCCAGACAATGATGCACGAGCTTTATACGAAATTTTTTCAGTTTTGTGGTGCTCAGCCTCACAATCCATCCCATTTCACCTTCAAGGGTGCCTTCACCTTCTCTTTTTCTTTTTCCAACAGTTCCAGCAATGGGACCAGTCAGGATCCTGTTTGTGTCTAATCGTGTACAAACGTGTGGCTGGTCTACATCCTTCTTCTTCCATCAGGAGCCAGAGTCCCCTTTGCATGGATGCCACTGGGCATGTGACCCAAGCTGGCCAATCAGAGTCTTTGGGGGAATGAAATGGATTCTGCAGGAAGCTTGTGATCTTTTCTCTGACTTCCCCCAGCTGTGGAGGAAATGGAGGCTCAGGGCTGTTGGAGGCCATCTCTGTTGTCATTTGGAACCCGGCCTGCTTTGGAATGAAACCAGCTAGAAATAAGAAAAGCCTAGAGATTGTGGGAGAAGAGTCAAGTCTTGCTACTGTCAAGTGACCCCCTAGATACAACCGTGCCTGAAGGCTGCCAAACCGCTCAACTTTGAAGACGCTCATGTCAGCAAATTCTCTGGGGTTTTGTTGTTGTTGTTAATCTAGTTTTTTATATTTCCTTCCCTTGTTCAAGTCACAGTCAGGAAACATCCCTCTGGGTATCTTGGCCACCTTCCTTCCCCTTGACCTTCATGTCCTGCCTTAATCCAGACACAGCCTAGATGCTAGATGTGACAGAGACAGAGGAACTCTGATGAAACATTTCATCTTTCAAGACTCAGCTCAGGCTTTGCCTCCTCCAGGAAGCCTTCCCTGGTGCCCTAGCAGGCTTTCCCAGGCTGTTCAAAATCCCATCTCTCACCCCACAGCCTTCTGTGTGGATAGCACTGTGGGAAAGAGCCAGACTCTGGAATCCAGAAGTCCCCGATTAGAATCCCAGGTCCACCTCTTACCTGCTGTGTAACCTTAAGCAAATAAGTAACCTCTCAGTTCTTTGGTTTCATCATCTATAAAATGAGAGTTCACATCATTACCTAAACCACAGGTTTGTTACAAGAATCAAACAGGTTAACCCACGTTACTGACTGAGCACAGAATCCAGCAGGTGGTTGGTACTTAGTACCAGCCACGGTTCTTACGCTCCGTCTCGACCTTTATTGTCCTTGCCTCACACTTGCTTGCCTCAAACCACAGCCCTTTCTCATCCTCTTATTTCAATACCTTTGCCCCCATGGGCCTCACACAATGCCTGGCACGTAGTGAGCATTAAGGAATGTTGGCAGACCAGTGTGTTCCCCCAAATTAACAGGCAAACCCACAACTCCTGTCCTTCCTTCTACCTATCAAGAAGAACCTTTGGCTTTGCCAGCTCATTTCTGGTCCTTGTCCTAAAAACAGGATTCACGAGTGACAGGGAGGGCAGAGAAGCAGAAGCAAAGAGGGAATGAAGAGAAGCGCAAGGTAAAGGGGACTCAGGGGAGTGAGAGGAGGGTGGGCTGGGAGCAAATCTGGGGAGGTTCTCCCACTTGGCTGAGGCTTGGGGACACTGGGAGTTTTAGCAAAGGGCATGCCCAGGCACCGGGAATTCTGCACCTATCCATCTGGGTAGGGCGGGCCCCTCCTGGATAGAGGGTGTCACAGAGGGTCAGTGTGCACAAGACTGGGAGCTCCTTGAGCCTTTTTGAGAGATTTCAGCAAAAAATTGAAATTGCTTTGCAATTATTTCTGCCCCTCAGCCATTGTTTATTTGAACGTGACTCAATTGTGAGACTGGGTGTCAAGGTGACCTGACTCATCTGACATAAGTGAACAAAGGAAGAGGAGGACGGGCTCCCAGCACTCCCACCAGGGGCCCCAGATGCACGCGGCTGGAAGCAGGGGCAAGAGGCTCAAAAACAGGGACCCATGGGAAACAGCATCGCCTCCCCCGTGATCATGGGGAGGGGGCATTTACCGCGGCCTCTCTTCCCTGCGTGAAGTGCGAGAGGCCAGTAGTTCAGGGGTGCCCAAGTCTCAGGTAGAGAAATTAGTGTGATGCCCAAAGTCTTGACCAGGTAGCCAGCTAGACGGACAGACAGATGGCTCTGTGTGAACCTCCCTGGGGGAGAGCTTTGGGGGACAGTGTCTGGAGGTGCACCCCCTTCCTCTCTGTCTCTCCGTCTCCCTCCTCCTTCTCCCTGGCCGCGTTGTGTCACACGGTCACCTATGGGAGACCGCTCCAGGACTGGGGGCATTTGCTGGGAAGTACTGGGGCCTGCAGCTCCCCACCCCTCCTCCAGGGGGCCCCTCCTCTGTCACAGCTGCGTGGCCCTCAGTTCTCCACACTCAGGGAGCATCAGCCTCCCCTGGAGGGCTTGGCATAGCACGCCTTGATGGGAAAGCCCAGAGCGCGGCCCAGGTGACCCGGATGCAGCTGGTCTCGGCACCAGACTTCAAGGACCACTGACCTAGAGCCCTGCCCCCCGCTGCAGGAGCGCGGGAGCGTGTTACAAATGCAGGTTCCCAGGCCCCTGACCCGGATCCCCAGGTGACGTCTGTGCACACCGCCGTCAGAGCGGCGCTGGGGTGAGGCAGCGTGACTCCGGGCAGGGCTCAGTGAGGGCTCCCCGGTGCCGCCCCGCAGTCCATTCCCCTGCCTGCGGGGAGGGTGTGGGGAGACAGTTCTTCACGGGCCCCTGTGTTTCCGCGTGTCTTAGGAGCAGGGGCGCAGACAGCTCATTTCCAGAGTCCAAGAGACTCTCCCCAAGTCTCTTGAATAGGGAGTGCCCCCCTCTCCACTTCCCCATCCCACCGTCACTGCCCTGAATGGCCTTCATCACTCCATGGAGGGGCCCCTGCACCGTCTCACTGCTCCCATCTGCCCACACCCTGTCCTCCACACAGCTGGGGTCTCAGGCAGGGGGCAGCGTAGGGGGCTACGGTGTGGTGGGGCGGTCCGTCTACACAAGCACTATCTTAAAATAGTTAGGACTAGACCCTGGGAACCTGTCTCGAATCCTGGTTCTCCCGCAAACTAGCCAGTTACTCTCCAGGCCCCTATTTTTCTCATCTGTATAGTGGGTACAGTACCCACCTAGACGGTGATTGTACAGATTACATGAGATAATACAGATAAAGCTCTCGTAGACGTGAGCTGTTCTTAAAACATTCTCCGCTCCGTTCCCTGCTCTCCATCTGCATGGACGCCACCTCACCCAAGCCGCCATCCTCGCCCCCTTGGGCAATGGCCCAGACTCGCGGTGTCCAGTCTCCAGCCTTGCCCTCCTCTGACCCTCTCTTCATGCAGGAGCCGCAGCCAGATCCCTGCACAAAATACAGGATGTCAAGTTGAGCGTGGGTTTCAGATCAATAACGAATACATTTTTAGCATAAGTATGTCCCAATTTAGCCCATACTTAAGCTTAAAATGTATTCGTTATTGATCTGAAACTGAAACTTAACTGGATACCTTGTAGTTTTGTTTGCTAAATTCGGCAACCCTAAGTGAGGGAGACTTTTGTAGAGTACAAGTCGGATTATTTGCTCCTTGCTCAAAACCTTCAGTGATTTTTTTCATCACAATTAGAATATAATCTGGATTCTATCCTGACCTACAGGGCGCACCTGGCCTGGCCCCTGGGCAGTGCTCTGACTGCATTCTCCTTGTGACAGTTATTTTTTTTTAAAGATTTTATTTATTTATTTAACAGGGAGAGACATAGTGAGAGAGGGAACACAAGCAGGGGGAGTGGGAGAGGGAGAAGCAGGCTTCCCGCCGAGCAGGGAGCCAGATGCGGGGCTCGGTCGGTCCCAGGACTCTGGGATCATGACCTCAGCCGAAGGCAGACGCTTAACGACTGAGCCACCCAGGCGCCCTCCTTGTGACAGTTATTAACAGTTTTTGCAACATCAGTGACCAGACAGTGCCCCTGTAAGGTCTCACCGCCAACCCCCCCACCCCCAGGATCCATCATTGACTGAGTCCATAGGAATGCACAGAACGGGGGTCTTGGAGATTTGTCTAGAGCCTCAGGAGGGGGCACAGCCCTGCTGGCATCTTGATTTCAGACTCTGACCTCCAGAAAGATAGGAGGATAAATATCTGTTGTTTCCAGCCACCAAGTGTGTGATAATTTGAATGACATTCTTGGAAACTAAAGCAATGATTAAAAGTTCCCTCTGGCTGAAACCTGCAGAACGGGTTTCCGGGGGCAGGGGAGGAAGCAGAGAGCCCCATCAGAAGCTGTCCCGTGGCCCTCCTGGAGCAGGATAACAGCTTGAGTCAAGGCAGGGACAAAGGGGAGAGAGGAAGAGGGAAGAGGGGGACATGGAGATATGTTTCAATAGTCACAGAGGCCCCCACTCGCCACCATTACCCTGCCTCCCAGCACCAAGCGCTAATGGCATTATGCAAATTACTATTTTTAATCCCGAGTTCAGTCTGGGTGTTGGTTATCATCACTGTCACCATTTTATAAATGACGAACCAAAGGAACAGAAACGTGAGCCAGCATGCCTGAGATCACAGAGTTAGAGGCGCAGGGTCAAGATCCCACCCCAGGCGGTGCAGGGAAGAGCCTGCATGTGTAACCGCTCATCACACAGAGCAGCGCACCGGCTGAGGCTAGAGGTGCCAGGTGGTGATGGAGGCAAGGAAATGAGTGGCTTATTATTAATTAATAATTAATAAGGAAATAAGTCTGGCTGGTCCTGCTTACAAAGATGGGGCCTGCTTGGCCAGCTTCAGGGGGGAGAAGCTGTGTGTCTCCAGAAGGAAAATGGCCATGGTGCCCCCAGGAAGCCCATCTGGGCAGAAAACCCTGGAGCTGGGGCCCTCAGGATGGTTCCTCCCACCCCAGCCAGGTTGGGTGCTCAGAGCCCGCGAACCCACTGCAGTCGGATTAATTATCTGAAGGCAAACAAAGCCTCCAGCTTGACTGGCCAGAATCACACAGACTGTTTGCGGAAGGTGGATTTTGGCGGCGTGTCTCAGAGGTGGTGGTTTCTCTTGGCCTCAAGGTTGGAGCCCTTCCACTCGGTGTTTGCTTTGCTGGGAAGCCATTGTTTTTCCCAGTCCAACTGTCCTGTGAGTGCTCCTTCTCCAAATGCCCCTACTTGGAGAAAAGAACGCCACTTACTGAAACAATATTAGGGTTTTCTGGGGAAGTATGAGTAATCGCCATCCCAATGCCGTTCAGATAAACTATCGGGCACTTTCGGCCACCCTGTCTGCCACCAGCTTGTTTTCATGATCAGAAAATTCCGGACTGTTTGAGAAGCTCGCACTCTATTGCATCGATCTGCTAAGTGGGTCAGAGCTCGGAGGTCTTGGCAATTAATGGCTGCGTCAGTGAGTGCTGAGCGCAGAAATTCCATGAGCAAAACATGTTCAGATAAAGGAACCCCGGGACACCTGCCGCACTAAGTAAATTAGTGTAATTTTATTACAACATTGATGCCTGACGCCCCACATCTCGATCGTAGTTGTTAACCTTGATCAAAGGTAAAAAGGGCATCTGTTCATCAAGTTGGAAAATACCACTTTCTGGGAAAATTGAGCTGAAACAGGAAGGGAGAGGGAAGAGAAAATTGTGTCAGACCCTCAATCGAGGCAAATCCACGTCTTTTCAGCAGGCTCGGGGCTGTCAACAGTGGCTCTGGGTAAATATTCAGTGAGTGACTAACAGAAACAGAACGTAGGGCGCCCTCAATCTATACCGAGCTCCCACCATGCCACAAGCTCTATATAAGTCCGAGGGACGCACATAGAAGGTCCTAGAAAGAAGGAAGTTCAGGTGCTTTGGGGCAGAGGCCCCAAAAAACCAAGAAAGGGGTTTCTCACATCTAATGTAAGTCTGACGCATAGTAGGTGCTCAACAGATATTTGGGGGATGTTATTGTTAAACCTTGGAGGCATAAAAATTGGTGCATTTGGCAAGGTGGCCCTGAGAAAGAGAGAGACTTGCCCAGCTGAAACCAGAGGTGATGGACCGCTGGGGGAGGTAGGAGAAGAATGTTCCAGGCTGCGCCACAGTCTATGGTCACCCTTCTGATTACAGGTCATCGTGATGAGCACATGTCTGATAGTGGGGTGTGTGGGCTGGGAGGGTCTGTACCCCCTGCAGGCCCAGCCCAGCACAGAGCCCAGGACAGCTGCAGTTTGCTGGAAGGCAAGGGAAGAAGGGAAGGAGACAGAAAGAGGGGAGACAGGATCGGGGAGGTGAGGAAGGGAGGCAGGAGAAGAGAGAGAAAGGGGAGCAGGGGGGAGGGGTGGAGGGAAGTGGAGGGAGGAGAGAGCTCCTCTCTTTCAGAAAGTGTCTTCTTCAGGTCATACAGCTAACTTAACGTCTTTGGAGATACAGCTCAGAAGGAAGTTACTATTTGAAGGGTGATTGGCGGCTTCTCCAGCAGTTTACTTTTCCCCAGTGGCTGGTCTGGGGCATTCACCCTCCGCATAAAGAGGCATCATTTGCCCCAAAGAATTTCACGAACTGCCATGGTCTGGCCCCACTCCCACACTCATGACCACCTCAGCAGAGCAATCACAGGAACTGACTGGTGGGCAGGTTTGGACATGAGGAGAAATGCCAGGAGACTTTGGGTAGAGGGGCTAGAGGGGGGCAGTCTCGCATCTGTTGAGGGGCTGGTGGGCAGGAGCTAGTGTGTGAAAGGGCCGCTAGGCCCAAGCCAGCTGTCCTGTGGAGCTTTACTGGGTGGCGGGGCTACCCTGGGTTGATTGAAACAGGAAGATGCACAGTGCATCTTAAACCCTGACCCCCACCAGAATTAGCAGGGGATTTTTTGAGTGCTGCAATGATTTTATGAACAGCAGATGAAATCCAGGGCTGTGTTGGTCAGCCAGCTCTTCAGAGCAAAGGGGCAGAAATCCCCTCATTCGTAGTGTTTACCAGTTTTTACACCCGGGGGGTTGTAAATGCTATGCAATGGCTGATTACAGGCCATCAGTGGTTCAAGAACCAGCTCTCAAATTGTCCGAATATTTAACAGTAGACCCTCACAACCTCTTCCAGCTGGCATTCGCTCAGTGTCTGTCCATAAGTTATCACTTATTAAACGAAAATGGATGAAATATACCACCATATGTAACGCCAGGGGCCGCAAAAGGTCAAGGGGTGGGGCAGAGTCTCCTGATGTCAAAAATCACACTCATAAAACCCTGTCTGTTCTGCTCTGTCCTACTGTTTCTAAACCTGGAAAGCTTCTGAGTCCCCCAGACCACAATCCTCTTTATTCTTCTCTCCTCCCACAAACGGTGATTATTCACTGCCATTCTCCCCATATCCTCCAGGAAAACGTCCCCGTCCCCTGTCTTCTGTCACAGCATTCAGATTTCACTCTAGCAATCAATCACTCAGTCATTCGACAAACATCCACCGGGAATTCATTCTCTTGGAGGCACCTTCTAGGTGTTTTAATAATAATAAAGCTATCTTGTTTTAAATAAACTTTGGGGGGATTACAGTGATAATACATGTTCACAGGGTATTTGGAAAATGTAAAAAAAAAGAATAAAAAATAATTTTGTAACCTGCTGTTCGGTTATTCAGAGATGACTATTAATATTGTGATGTACTTGTATCCACTTATTTTTCCTTATATAAAATGCACGTTTTTTAAAAAACTATCATAACCACTTAATAATACATTATGAACCTCTCCACATCATCAAACATTTTTCTGTACAATGTAATTTTAATAACTGTATAATATTCCATGGCATGACTATGCCATAATATGTTTACCTAATTTCCTCTGTTAAGCACTTGGATGATACTCCATTTTTTACTATTCTGAACCACCTTGTAATCAGCAGCCTCATGATTAATTTCGCAGGACAAATCATATTTTCCAGCTCACTTTTGGTTTTCTCTTTGGCCCGAGAATTATTTAGGAGATAATTCTTTATTTTGGTTTGTCGTGCTCTATTTTATTCATAAATCTTATATTCTTAGTACACTTTTTCTTAAAGATTAACATACTTACCAAAATACATCAAATCATAGATGTCAACTCAATGAGTCTTCACCACATAAACATACGCATGTAACCAGCAATTAGATGCAGGAATGGAATATTGCCATCACCTCTGAAAGCCCATTGGTGCCCCTTCCGGATGCGCCCCATGCCCCGCCATGCAGGGATAACCATTATCATGACTTCTAACCTCATAGACTAGTTTTGCCTGCTTCTTTTACATAAGTGGAACCCCAAAATGCAAATTCTTTTGTGTCTGTGGGATTCATCCACGTTGCTGTGCATGGTGGCGTGCGCTCACTTTCACTCTGCTGAGTGTTCTAGTGCGTGAAAGGCTACCATGCTTTATCCTTCTACTGCCGATGAACATCCAGGTAGCACCCACTTTGGGGTGATGATGAATCGCTGCTATGAACATTCTCTTTGTGGCTTTTGAAAGGTAGTGCACTGGCAGAGACGAGCCCTGATTGGTGTTTGCCAACTTCCATGGTGTAAATCCTCCCACCTCCAAATCGCCATGGTGAGGTCCCTAAAGGAGGAGGTGTAAAGAGATGTGGGCAATTGGCTCTGCCCCGTGTGAGCAGCTTAGCCCATTGCTGCTTTCGGGGAGCACATACCCGTGTTTCTCTGGGCTCGTGCACCGAGGAGGAAAATCGTGGGGTGGGGGGCAGACATTTATTCATCTCTAGACCTACTAGACATGCCTAATAGTTTCCCAAAGTCAGTGAATCACAAATACTTACCTTCTTTTTGGGTTTTGTTTTCATTAGTTATGACTGATTTTCAATGTTATCATCAAAATAGGTCTGCGTTATTTCTTTTTTGGAATGTATTGAGGTTGTAGGGTTTATTTGTGACTTTAAAAAAATTGTCCCATAGATATCTCATGGAAGAGAAAGTATATTCTCTATGTATCCTTTCATTTTTTTTAGCCACCGATAAGATCGCGTTTGTTAATTAAATTATACAGACCCTCTATGGGTCTACTTTTGTCTCCACATCTGCGAATAGAAACTGAATAAGGTATCTAATATCCCCACACTGTGCTGTATGTCACGAGGTGGAGGACTCAGCCCAAGGCCACACCATCAGGAGAGGCGGGGAGAGTCCAAACCCAGCCACTGGCCCCAGGCTTCTGTACATTGTGAGGATTCAATGTCATAATGAAGTCAGTCTCTCAGCCCCCAAAAAACTCTATGTCAGTTCAGCATTGACTGCTTATTTTTGTCTTTTGGGTAAAATGCTCAAAGGGGCTGGATGAATATTGAATGAGGAAAGAATGAATGAAAGCGCAAATGAATCCGGACGGCCTCCATGGCGCATAGATGCCCAGTCCTTTTGCAGAAAGGAACTCTGTGGTTTGCAGACAAGAAGAGATGTTTGCTTTGTGAGCCTCTGGTGGGTCTGCGGAGGCGGTGCCGCCCGAGCAGCTGGACCTGCCCCCTTGTCCCCCGCTGCGCTGACCAGGCTGCCGGGCGGTTTGAGCCAGCAGCTGTGGCCGCCAGCCCAGCCCAGCCCAGCCCAGCCCAGCCGGCCATACAGACCCAGCGGTCGGGGCCCTGGAGCCAAAGAACAATAGTAACATTGTCGCCACTTCCCCGTCCCCTCGACTGTCCCAGTTACTCATCAAGGACGTTGGCGGGCCCAACCCTGGGACACAGTATGCTTGTCCCTCGATTAAGCCGCAGACACGCTCAGACAGTGGCCCTGCGGGAGGTGGCGATGAGTTCATCTCTTGGCTATTCAGACAACCCAACAGCCATGGACTTGGGGCAGAAGATGGGTCAATGGGAGGTCATGCTGGTGGGTCCCTCCAGAGGCCACCTCCAAAGGGAAATGATGACAACATCCTCTCCCCCAGGAGGGGCCGCGGAGCGAGGCAGATGGGAGGAAGTGGGGTGGGGGACAGTTGGCTCTCAGAGGTGCCCATGAACAGACCTGCTTGCTGCCCCCTTGCAGGGACCAGCTCTGTCTCCAGCTCAGGGGGGGCTTCCTTAGAAACGAACAGTGCCTTTTTAAAAAAATCCGTGTTTCATCGCTCCCCTGCTTAAAGTTCTGAGTGGCTTCCAACTGCACTTAGAATAAAATCAGGGGCTCCTGGGGGGCTCAGTTGGTTGAATGTCTGCCTTCGGCTCAGGTCATGATCCCAGGGTGCTGGGATGGAGCCCCACGTCTGGCTCCCTGCTCAGCGGGGAGTTTGCTTCTCCCTCTCCCTCTGCCTCTCCTCCCCCCACTTGCTTGCGAGCTCTCTCTCTCAAATAAATGAATAAAATCTTTTAAAAAAGAAGAATAAAATCAAAATTCTTCACACAGAGCCCCCCATGATTTGACCTAAACCTCCCCTCTGCCCTTTGCTCACACCTGCCTGATCTCCGACCCTGAGACGCACTGGTCCTTCTGCTGGGACAGGCCTCCCCTTCCCCACCCTGGCTCCCAGCTCGTTCCTGGCCACTCAACATCGTGCCCAGGCACCAGGGATGGAGCGCCCCCAGGGAAGGAGCTAGCCCCGTTGGCTGAGCAAACGGATCACCCAAGGGCTAGCGGGGGGCCTGGCACGTAGAAGGTTCTCAGGGATGTGGGGGGAGGGGGCGGTGAGGTGGGGGAAGGAAAGGACAGAGAGAAATGACAGTGCCACTTAGGTTTGGAGCCCAGAGGGGAGCGACACAGAGGGCATCTCCCACCACAAGGGGCCCCCTTCCATCCCACTCCCTGTGGCCGGAGGCATCCCAGCCCCCACCACCAAAGGCACTCAGAGAGGGGGCCCGCCTCGAGGAGTTGGTGGGAAGTAAGCGGGAAGCGGGGCTCCGCGTCCCCCACCTCGCCTGCAGCCCCGGCCCTTGCCCCAGGGTTGACTTGGTCCCACGATGACCAACAGTGAGGACATCCGCTTACTTCAAGATACTCCACAACGGCAGACCCGTCAGACGTCACGTTTCCCTGTTTCCCCATAAGTCCTTTTGACAACCTAGAATGCGCCAAGCCCCGGGTGAGGTGCCAGGCCAATGCGGGTAAGGAAGGCACCGTACACTGCCTTCAGGGAGCCCCCTGCCGACGGAGCTGGGCAGATGGAATGTACCAGACACGTGGGATTAGTCAGGGAGCCAACTTCGTTTTGTCGACCCCTGGCCCTTTTCCTGTGTCCACTGGGACAGAGCGTTGCCCCCAGCAGGTGGGAACTCAGGCGATGACCGTGACTTTGCTGGGCCCTCCGGCAGCCAACAGCCGTGTGGTCAGTGTGAGCCACAGTCTCATTCGGCCATTGAGAAAGCCCAGTCCTGGGCAATCAGCAAAATTTGCTCTTTGGTTTAAGAGGACCCTAGTTCCCAGGGGCCTGCAGTGAGCAGGCTGCTTGCGGGGAGGGTGCCCTAGCCCCGGGCCCAGGGGTAGAGCGGGGTGGGGAGGCTCAGTAAGGTGGACGGTCCTGCACTGCGTGGGGCTCCCTCTCGGGGCAGGGCTTCTAAGACCCCTGGGTGGTGAACTAGGACCCTTGGGTGGTGACCAGAGCCTCTCAGAGCTGGCCCTGGCGCACCCCGGGACCACTGTCCGGGAGGAGCCCTCTCCCCCTACACGGCCCGCAGGCTCCCGGTGCCCAGGATCTAACAGCACTGACCATCTTCCCAGACAGAGCCTCGAGTCTCCAACCCAGGACAGCTTGGCCCCATCAGAAATGAGTCTCTTGAGCCACCCAAAAGCAGGGATGCACCTCGAGCTCTCTGAGGGGTCCCACAAAGCCCCTCATCTCATGTGAAATGAGGGACCCCTCCTCCTCCTTGGAGCGGGGGTAACTCGCTGTCCCCATACCCACAGAATCAGAACACCTGGGCTACCGTCCCCACTGCCCGCCCTTGGGCATGATGTCTGTACACCTTCCTGAGGCTCATTTTCCAACTCTGTACCATAGGAATGATACCCTCTTACCGGGCTTTGGGGGTACCATGGGACCCTGTGTGTGGTGAGCTTGCACAAGGCTCTGCAGGAGTATTTCTATTATTATGGGATGTGTGGTCTTGGCGTAGAGCAAAGATGGGGCATGTTCTCAAGAAGCTTCCAGGGCTGAGGAATAAAAATCTGGATGCACAGCCCAGGCTCAGGGAAGGGCTGGCTCCAGACCCTGCAACCTCTACAGGACTCTGAGCTTACTGCGTTCCCAGCCTGATTCATGACCTCGGAGCCCAGATCAGGAGACAGGTTCAAGTCCACTGAAGTACTTACTTCCTGGACCGGGCCAGACTCTTTTCTCCGGCCATGTGCAGCCCACTGTCTTAACAGAAAACGAGGCATCTCCATCAGAACAAGCAGGTTCTGCACATTGTGTGGCCCAGAGCTGTTGACACCCTGCTGCAAATGCGACAGTTTCTGTGGGAACCACGGGAACTGGAGAGAGGCCAGGTGCCCGGTAACCAGGGCAGGGACGTGCTGGAGCCCAGCCAGGCCCTGGAGAGACCACTGTGCTCCCTCCAAGATGCCTCTGGGACCTCTGGAGCAGGAGGGTGGGCCAAGCCATGCTGAGGCTCTTCCCCAGAGAGCAAGAGGCAAAAGCAGGGACCAGGCTGAGAGAAGGCTGGCCATGTCCCCAGCCCTCACCGTTCCGCCTCCAGATCATTCATGTATTTACTCATCCTTGTGCTCCACCGTGGTTATTGGCCATGACTCTGGGCCATGCTATCTGGATAGAGCAGAAAGAAAACACAGGTTCCAAGGGACTTAAGTGTTAGGAGGGAGAGGGGTGAACAATAGACCAGGAAGCAGGAACATCAATGAGATAATGTCAAATAAGGCGAAAACAAATGCAAAGCAAGAAATGCACCAGAGGGTCTGAGAGGGACAGTGGGGGAGGGGCTACTTTAGCACCCACTCTCCCTCCCCCTCCTCGCTGCCCCCACAAGGTGGAATGCCTGCAGCAACCTGCAGAGGACAGGGTTCCAGCCATGTGAGAGCCAGCTCCTGGGAGAGCTGTCCCTGGCAGAGGTGTCAGCAAGGGCAAAGATCTAAGATGGGGAGAGCTTAGGGGGACAAGATCTAGCTTGTTTCAAACTTAGTGACTAGGTGAAAATTTAGGACATAGCTCAAAAGGTCAGTAAAAAAAAAAAAAAAGGTGGTGTTTTGTTTTTTGTTTTTTGTTTTTCTATTTCCCCTTTATTACTATAACAGTCATGGTTCTAATAGCAAAAAAGAACCAGTAGGGAGGCACCTGGGTGGCTCAGTCGGTTAAGCATCTGCCGTCGGCTCAGGTCATGATCCCAGGGTCCTGGGACGGAGCCCTGCATCGGGCTCCCTGCTCAGCCGGGAGTCTGTTTCTCCTTCTCCCTCTGCCCCTCCCCCTTGCTCATGCGCTCTCTCTCTCTTGCTCCCTCTCAAATAAATAAATAAAATCTTAAAAAAAAAAAAGAACTAGTAGGAGACAAATAAGGGATTTATTGCCAGGTGTAGGAATGGGTGACTAGGGTTGACTAGGCAGGTCTAGAATCCGTGACATGGGCCTTGGAGAAGGGCTGTGACCCTCAGGCATGGGCCAAGGCCACTGTCCACAGGCAGAATTCCTTCTTTATCGGAGAGCCTAAGCCCAGCTCTTAAAGCCTTTCAACTGATTAGACCAGGCCCACCCAGAGCATCCAGGACAGTCTCCTTTCCATATAGTCACCTGATTGTGGACTGTAATCACATCTACAACATACCTCCACTGTGGCACCTGGATGAGGGATTGAAGGAACACCTGGGGACTGTCGCCTCGTCAGGCGGACACCTCTACTGGCCTTCACAATTACCTACGCAAAGCCATATGAATTATCATTCAGAAGTCACTCACATGGTTTTAACCTTCTTCTGGTGTGATTTCTTTTTAAAGTCTGAGTAGCTCTGGCCCCCCATTTTGGAGGGGTCCCCAGAGTGTCGGGCCCACATCAGTGACTCTTTCCCACGGGGAGGCATCCTGCCCCCCTCAGGCACTCCCCAGTCACTGCATGTGACCTCTTTAGAGGCAGGTGCAGCAGACAGACTGTCCTGCTTCCCAGAGGCCACATCAGGGATGCCGGCAAGCATGTCCCCTGACAGTGGCTGGAATATTTCCAGTCCCCTTTCTGGAAAAGGCATGTATCCCCATAACATACAAATGATACTTCCCACGGTGGAGGGAAAGCACGTTAACTTCATGATGAGGCTGGAGGGCCTTCAGGGTCTTCCAAGGAAGTCCACACTTTCATGTTTTCTTCATCTGTTCATTTGAAATGGATGGGCAGCATGTTCTTTGAGGAATATGCTTTTATTTTTGTTTAATATAAAACAGAGATAGGGGCTGGTGGCCTTCAGTTTTAAGACTCTTTGTTTGGCAGCCCTCTTAATACTTCAGCTAATGTTCAGCGGAGTCAGGGCAAATGCCCGCTGTTTCTCGGTGATGTTACCTTCTCTCGGGCAATCTCGCAGCTCCCAACCTCAAGGCTTAAATTGACCTGAAATTTGGGTAGTATTTTTGTCTAGTCATCAGATTTTTTTTTTTTCCATTTTAGAACCTCGTGCACTAACTTTATATCATGGCCATCGTGTTTGGGGGGTTGATCTTATCTCCTTTCCATCTCGTTTAGGTAAGGACAGCAGAAGACGCGACATTTCCTTTTCTTCCCACTTTGCCCAGAAATGATGTCCTTGGTCCCCAGGAGCTGCCCCCCAAGAAACGTACACCCACTTCTGAACCGAGCCTGCTTTGCTTCACCAGCAGGAAGCGGCATCAAAGAGGGGCCCTGTGTCCTTTTAGGATGAGACCTGACAGTCACATCAGGTGGCTGGAGTCTGGCTCCTGGACCCAGCAGAGAACTTACTAGCCCAATAACTTTGCAGACCCCAGAGCACGTGATTGACCAGTGACACGAGGAGGTGTATGTGATTTAAGGGCCTTTCCCAGGGGAGATGCAGTCTGAGGCGGCTCTGGCAGAAAGACTTGTCAGAGGCACCTTCTTTGATGCCCCCGGGAAAGCATAATCAACCCCAACCTACAGATGAAGAGAGTGACGCTCAGACAAGAGAAGGCATTTGCCCAGAGTCTAACCCAGATCTCACTGAGTCCCCCGTCCTGCGCTCTCACTCCTGTCCCCACTGCCTCCCAGGGAGAGAAGGGCCCCCTCTGGGAGGACCTCAGAGACAAGCCGGTGGCCAAGGCCACTCCAGGGACCCGTGTGGCCGTGGGAAGCACACTGTCCCCTGGGAACCCAGGCAGCTGGACACATTTGACTGGGAAGCGCTCTGAAGCTGGGCAGCTTCCAACGTGCTGGCCAGTCCCTGGGGCTCCCAGAGGCTGGGAACACAGGCCTCTGCTCTGTCTGACATGCTGTTCAAGTACCCACCAGGCCCTTTTGTGTGGGAAAGGGACAGCCCAGCAGCCAGGCGCCTGGAGTGGGACCAGAGAGGAAGAATCACATGCCAGAGATTCTACATCGGGACTTTCCACAGAGAAGAGGCCCCAGGGTCGCACTGCCTGTCCCAAGGTTGTCGCAAACGCACAATAAAGGGGAGCTGTGGGTTGCCCAGAGGGGCCTCGGCTCAGCGCGTCACGCGCATTCTTGCAGGAAGCAGACAGACACTCTGGGAACCGAGGACTCAGCTCTGATCCCGGCTCAGCCGCTTCCTGGCTGGGCGGATTTGGGAGGCCTGGGTCTCCTCATGTAGTGGGGTGGCAACACGACCCACCCCACTGAAGGATTCGCCAGCTGATGCAGGTAAGGCCCGCGACATGTTCGTGTAGTAAGAGCCCCCACCATGGTCATCACCCCACATCTCAGATGTTGAATCTGTGGCAAAGCGAGGACGAGCAGCCAGCTGAGGGACTCTCTTTAGCAAAAGCTGATTCTCCCACTGCCTCTTTTTGTTTTTTCAATTTACTTTTTATTTATTTAAATTCAGTTAGCCAACATGTAGTACATCATTAGTGTTTAATGTAGTGTTCAAGGATTCATCAGTTGCGTATAACACCCAGTGCTCACCTCATCTCGTGCCCTCCTTCATGCCCATCCCCCAGTTACCCCGCCCCCACCCCTCCTCTCCAGCAACCCTCAGTTTGTTTCTCAGAGTCAAGAGTCCGTCATGGTTCGTCTCCTTCTCTGATTTCTTCCCATTCGGTTTTCCCTCCCTTCCCCTATGATCCTCTGTGCTGTTTCTTACGTTCCACATATGAGTGAAACCATATGATAATTGTCTTTCTCTGACTGACTTATTTCACTCAGCATAATCCCCTCCATTTCCGTCCAGGTCAACTGTGTAAGAGGGTTCCCCTTCCTCCGCAATCTCACCAACATTGGTGACTCCCTGTCTTGTTAATTTCAGCCATTCTGACTGGTTAAGGTGGTAGCTCATTGTTCTTCCACTGCTCTTAAGCAGGACGAGGAGGGGAAGTGTGCTTAAGGACGCAGAGACTAGGATGGGGTTAGACTCTGACCCAGGCCCCTCTGTACCCAAACCCACCACTCCAGGGCTGGCTAACTCAGTTGTGAATACAGAATGAAGGAGGCAGGAGGGTGGACATGCTGGGGGACCGAGGAATGGGGTGGTCCCGGGCCCCCAGAGGGAACGTCTGCCATTCAGCTGCAACCACTTGTTTTCAAAAAGGCAGAAATGTGAGCCCACTGAGGCCAGAGCTGAGAAGTTCCCAGGAGGGTCAGAACATCTGGATTTTTGTGGGAAATAACCTCACATTTAGAGTTGACAACTAATCTGATGAAAGCGTTCACCATTTGCAGGCTGACTACGGCCCCCGGGCCTCTGGTTTGAGAACTCTTCTCTATTCTACACTGCCTAGGATCAAGCAAAGCACATTCTTTCCATTGGTGGCTCCCTCTGCCACACCAGAGAGCTTTAGAAAGAGCCATTCAGGAAATGCCTCTTGTAGAAAGGCTGTTTATGCATCAATCCATCCATGCATCTATCATCCACCTGCATTCACCATTCCATCCATCCATTCATCATCGTTCACCTGCCCACTGATTCATCCACCCAACCAGCCATCATCCATCCGTGTGTCCATCCACCCATGCATCACTCATCTATCTATCCACCCATCCATCATGCATGGATGGATCCACCCAACAACTTATCAGTTCATCCATCCATGTCTCTTTCCATTCATTCATGAAACACACGAAGCACCACCTATCAGGTGCTAAGGCACACAGATAACAAAATGTGGTCCGGACATATAGCAGAATATTATTCAGCCTTAAAAAGGAAGGAAATTCTGACACTTGCTACCACCTGGATGAATCTTGAGGACATTATGCTAAGTTAGTAAGCTAGTCACAACAAGATGAGTACTATATGCTTCCATTTATACGAAATACCTAGAGTAGTCAAAACCATAGAGACAGATGGTAGAGTGGTGGTGGCCAGGGGCTGGGGGAGGAGGGAGTGAGGGGCTATAATTTAACGTGCACAGAGTTTCAGTTTTAGAAGATGAAGAAGTTCTAGAGATGGTGGGAACTGGGAACGCATTTAATACCACTGAACGGTGTTCTTAAAAATGGTTTGGATGGTAAAGTTTATGTTATGTAAGTTTTACCACAATTTGGAAAATTGAGGAAAGGGAGGGGAGGGATGAGAAATTTCCAGGTCCATCCAGCTGACCACTGGCGAACCCAAGGATGGAATCAAGTTTCTTTCCCCCAACACCAGAAACCCATCTCTTCTACCGCCCAAACTTACCCAAGTCCCTTACTGCTCACTGGCTACTTGAGCAAGGCCAGTGCCACTCCCTCTGAAAAGGTCACTCCCTACCTGTCCCCCCTGTTTCACTTTCCTTCTTCCCAGTCCATCCTCTGCACTACCACTGATGTCTCCAGGAAATTTAATTTATTATCTTACTCTCCTACTTGAACACTTTGCATGGTTTCCCTTCATTCTTAGGATTAAGACCAAACTCTATGAATCAAGACTCCAACCTCCCCTTTCATTATTCTTCTCTCCTAACACCAAAAACCACACGCTGGCCTTGGTTCAGACCCATTTCCTGCCCCAGGGCCTTTTGTCAAGCCATCCTCTCTGCCCAGAATCTCTTTTTGCCCCCACGACTGAATCCTTCTGCTCTTTCAGGATTAGCTTCAACGTCACCATCTCTCAGACCTCTTTGTAGATTTCCCCAAAAATTCTTGTGCTTCATAGCATCGTCATAATTTCTGATTATACACTGGCTTCCTTGTTTGTTTTCTATCTTCTCATAGTGGAATGAAAGCTCTGTAAGAGCAGAGACTGCACCTCGTCTGCCCTGTTTCATGAGCCCAGTGACCAGCATGCAGTAGGTGCTCAATAAACGTACACTGAACAGATAAAGGGCTGGACAAATGAACAACAAGCCCTTTCTGTATGGCGAGTGGTCACACCAGAGAAAGAATAGGATCCAGAGAGAAGGATGGGGAAAAACATCCAGGTAACTACTTTGGTTTGAGGTGACGTCGATCGTCAAGAAGATGGGGGAAAGCATCAAGGAGATACATGGAAAATATAAAAAAGAACCCAAACTTCTAGAGATGAAACTAATAATGTCTGACAAGAGAAACACACTGAATGTGATTCCTAACAGACCAGACACCACAGAAGAAAAGAGGCATGAACCTAAATACTTAACAACAGAAAATATCCAAAAATGCAGAGAGAACTAAGAACAACAAAAAGAAGAGGATTTCTGGAAAAGTGACGAGATTTGAAGCGTGGAGAAGAAGCTGTAAGGAAGAGATAACAGGAGTCTCCCAGGAAACCCAGCAAAGCAAGGACACGCAACCAACAGGAAACATGGCTGAACACAAGGAGATTAGACTCCTCCTATGGAAGGAAGGATGGAACTGTTTTAGATCTGTATCGTGGCGGTGGTTACATGGCTCTGTCAAGACTAATAAAAATGTACAACAGGAAGCGTGAATTTCACTGTAGGCAAACTATATGTCCGTTTAAAAAAATGATTTAAAATTACATACCGCGAGGGTACACGGTACCTGAGGATATTCACCCAGAAGGATCATCCCTGGGTCATATTCTGAAGTAAAATTGCGAGACTCAAAGAAGTATAATCACATAATTTCTCTTCTCAGTCATTTGCTGCTTTTGCCTAAATGGCCAGTGAACCGGCTGCCAATTTGCAGAGAACGCTGAGGACAAAGAAATATGTTAAAGTGCCCCAGACCGTGGGAAATTCCACAGGTCAATCTTCTTGGGCTCTGCTACAGATTATAACAAATCCAGGGAAGGGGTGGCAGGGGAAGAGGAGGAAACGGTAGGTTAAAAGAGATTTGAAAGACATAACAGATTTTCTCAAATGGGCAGCCCTGAACCATAGTGGTTAGGGCAGCCCACCCGGGCGGTAAAACCATGGAGAAATGCAAGAAAGCGGCTGCTTGAAGGGCGGGAACCCTTCCTTTTGGAGGCAGGGGTGGGGATAGCAGAGGGTCTTTGAGGATGGAAGGCAAAGTTCTGCTCCTTCGCTCAGGGGGAGCTGCGAGGATGTTCAGAGTATAGTAACTCACCCAGCTGTACACTTGTTTAGAGTGGCTTTCGATCTGCTTTACTTTACAATAAAAGAAGGCTAAAACCCTGCAAACACTGAATTGTCTTGATGGTACTTAAAATACACATGTTGGAAGAACAGAAGAAAATCCCCTGAAATATGACAGTGATGGTCTCTGGGGAACGGGATCCTTTCTTCCTAGCGCCTTTCCATATTTTCCACTGTGGCCTTGTAATCAGAGGAAAAAATTATGTGTCCATTTTCTACTTGTTTCATCTTTCAGCTTTTAATTGGGTGTCCCAGAGGGAGGAAAGGTCTGTATTTGGAATTTTCTGTCTTGTTAACCATTATATCCCCAGCACCTAAAACAGTCACCAGAATATGAAGGGCAGCCAATACATATTGATGCAATAAAGGAACAGATGGATGGATCCAGAAAGTTTAAACATCCTGGAAGGGGAAAAATAATTGGCATCCTCACATCAGTCCTCTTCAGAAAACAATGGACTCATCCATCAACACTCATTGCTGCCTCCCCAGCTGGTGAGGTCCTGGGCTGCACGTCATGGGCTCCTTAAGCGCTGGCCCCTCTGTCTGGAGACAGCCAGGCTCAGGGACATTGCCTGGTATATGCCCCACAGAAGACACGGGAAGGACACAACCTGCTGCCCTACCTGAGCACCCTGGGACGCGCCCTCCTCCGCATTAAGACAACCACCCCCAGACCCCACGGTGGGTCAGAGCAGAGTGCCACCCAGCATGTCAGAGGTGGCACAGGATTCAGAGATGGAGCAGTGTTCAAGTCACAGACAGAATCCTCATGAATGCCACTGCCACCGAGGGCAGCATCTAAGTGCTATTTACTAATGGGTATGTTGAGGCAGAAAAAAATCATGAGCACCGTTTCTTCATTTCAGTAATGGAAATGCAGCAAAATTGTTTTCAGTGTGCAAAAGTAAGGATAAAAAAGCAGCACTAAGCAACCTTTAGAGGGTTCAGTATGTGCCAGGCACTGTGAGGTCGTTCATTGAATCTTACAACTGTAACTCTGTGGGGTAGGAACCGTTATCCTTCCCAGGGTAGGAAACAGAAAGCTGATGCACAGAGAGGTTAAGTAACCTGCCCAAGGTCACACAGCTCTTAAGTGGCCAGGTTCGGATTTGATCCTACTTCTGTGTGGCCTGGAGTCTATGTTCTTCACCAGATGCTGGGTGCCTGGGGGAAGTAATTCAGCATGACTGAATCGCTTTGCAAGGAACAGCAAATCGACCTCCGAATGGCATGAGGACTGTTACTGGCTCTTGTAACAGGACATCCAGCAAAGGATGGGCTTCAGCAACTTGGTGATGTCATGGGGACCCTCCGTGGTATCTTCCTGTTTTGTTCCCTGTTCATTATGTGTCCGGCAAGTCCTGGGTAGAACAGCACCCACTCAAAAGGGGTGAAAACCATGAACTTAATGACAGTCTTCTTTACAAAGGTGTGGGAACCACAAGATGCGGGGCTCCCACCCTAGACTAGCAACCACCGAAGCTGTTACCCCCTTTCCAAGGAAGGGCTCTTGGCCCCTGGCAAGACCTGCAGCTAGCGGTCACCCCACAGAGGTGGAGGAATGCAGGTGTTGTCAACCCCAGCTCCAAAAGAGGCAACCAGAGACATAGATACCACAGCCCCTCTCTCCTCCCACCCCTGAACAAGTGCTGGAGGCTCCCGTTAGGCAACCCAACCAGAAACCAGAGAGCAAGGGAGCCTGGCCACACAGCAGTCTTCCTGGGCATGGGAGTCCCCTCTGGCCTCGGTTTCTCTACCTGCCAAATGGGTGTAAGCTGCTGGACATGGTGGTTGGGGTGTAAGTGAGGCAATCCTCACAGATGGCCTTGGAGCTCTTCAGAAGAAAGTCCCCTTGGATTCTGAAGGGGAGCCATACCTGCCTTCCTACTCTTGGATCCCCAGCACCCGGCACACAGTAGGTGCTCCATAATAGGTATCTTTGAACCCCGCATGCCTTCCTCCCTCATTGGCAGCCAAAGTCCTTACCATGACTCTCAGGCTCTGCACACCCTCAAGTGCTCTCTGCCCTTCCCCCTGCAACCACTCCCCTCCAGCCCCATGGCCTCCCTGTGCATCCTCAAACACACCACACTCCCTCCCACCCCAGGGCCTTTGCACTTGCAACTCCTTCTGTGTCTGTCTGTCCCACCGGAACGACATCAGTGTCTTGTTCTCCGCTTCACTCCCAGCTCAGCGCCCATCACATTCTTGTTGCGCTGCCCAAACCTGTGTTAGCACATTCATCCCACATGCACTGTCCTGGCTTCCGATCGGCCAGTGGCTCACTTCATCCTCCCAACATCCTGCATCCCGGGTGCGGAGGCTCGAGTTCAGGCTGGCCTCCCTCCCTCGGAAGCACACAGCCAGACCTGACCTTGGGCCGTCTGCACCACGCCCCCCCGAACCGCCACAGCCTCTCTGTAGAACACAGCAGGCCACCACGTTGTGGACAACGAGTCAGCAAGTGGACAGAGACGAGTCCCTCTGCACGGGGGAGTTGCCACTCGCACCGTCCCTGACCCGGTGGATTTCCTCTTCCTTGGCCAGGTCCTCGGAGCAACTCACCCCCTAAGAAGGGCCTGAAGGCTTGTGCTGAGCGTAGGCCCGCCTCTGAAGGCCCAGGCAGCCAGCATCCTCTGTGTTTTTGAGGAGAGGGCCTCTCTCTGGCCCCCCTGCCGCCCACCTCGCCCTCTGCCCTGCGGCCGGGGAGTGAACAATTCTCTGCACACACTCGGCTTCCTCTTGCTTTTGTCAGCTGCTTGAGCTATTAAGATGTTGACCGGCTGCCACGGCAAGAGACGCAGTCAGAAACTTGGCAGCGTCTGGTCTTGAACCCTGCACAAAGAGGACGGATGCCAGGAAGGGCCTGGGAAGAGGCCGGGCGCTGGACGCCTGTACACTCGTCTCCGAAACCCTCCTTCGTCTCGTTCGCTCTGCGCTCGGGCTGTGGGAAGTTGACGGCCCGTCCATCAGCCGAGGGGTACAAGTCGCTCTTAAAGACGCATTTCTGACTAGGCCTGCGGCTCAGGTCCAGGGGCGTGTGGGGGTCCCACCCACATCAACCTGCGGGCCGGGCCAGGGTCTCCTTGCAGAGAAAAGCCGCTGTCAGGACCTCAGAGCCCTGCCCCCCCCCCCCCCCCCCGCGCCCTCCCGTCCGAGCCCTGGGGTTTGGAATGATTGGCAGGTCCTGATGCTGGCGCGGGCAGGGCTTCTCCAGCCCCTGAGGCACTAACGGGGACATGAAGGAAGTCACCCAGACTCCAAGCCCAAGATGGACCCAAAGGGCAGCCACAAGAGGACCACTGCCATTGCTGATGTACGTACACGGGGTGCTGGCCTGGCCCGCATGTGATCACTTACTCAGCCCTGCACGCAAGGAGCCCCTCTGCCTCCATGCCATGGGAGTCCTGGGCCTCAACAGGTCAGAGCCAGCAAGAGGTGAGACGGGGCGCTTCCGCACTCACAACACAGCTCCTGACCGCCCGCCACCCCCCACCCCAGTCCTTCTGTCTATCCGCCAACCTGCAGTCAGAGCTCTCTAAATGGTCAAGCCCTACCTACGGAGCTCCGTATCCTTCAGGGGCTCCCCAGTGCTCTGGGGTAGAAAGTACAAACTCTTTAATGTGGTTCCTAGAGGAGCTCATCACCTACCCCTGCCTCCTGTCCAGCCCGGTTACGACCATCTTATATCCATTCTCGTTCCGTCATATTCTCTCTCTGTCTCCTCCCTGTGTCTCTCTCTCACCCCTTCTCTCCCTGCTCTAAGCTTCTTTGTTCCTTTAAGGGTCCCGGTCTCCCTGCTTCCAGATTTCTCTAATCACAGCACTTGCTGGACCGCGAAGTAAGTGCTTTGTAAGTTGTTGGCACACACAGGCACGCACACGAGTGTAAATCCTGTGAGAAGGGCCAGGACCGCTTTCCTGTCCACCACGCCACCCCAAATGCCCACGTGGTGCCTGGCAGATGGCAGATGGTCCGTGTGTGTGTGTGTGTGTGTGTGTGTATGTCGATGTATCGGTGATGGAAGTCTGCTTCCAAAGTCCTAGTTCTTTCCTCAACACCTTGTTGCTTTCATACGATAACTCGCTGTGCATCAGTGACTCGATTTATTTTCCCTTCTAAAAATGCAGCCCTGTGAGGGAAGTGAAGGAAAGAGTGGGCTTGGATAGCTGGGGCAGATTTGGGGAAGAAGATGCGAGTCACCATGCTCCCTCAAGGTCAGAAGGTTGGGTATGATTTTGCCTACTGTGTTCTGGGGAACGCGAGGTGAGCAACGCAGGGAACCGTCCCATCCGCCAGATCCTCGCCCTCCTCCCAAGTAAGACCTGTGTTGGCAGCTACCTCCGCTCCTATCCAGTTTCCAGGAAGGTAGAAGACAGTACATTCAAGGCTCTTTGATTGAACTCTCTTGTTCCGGTTGTCTTAGTCTGTTTGGGGGGCAGTAACGACATCCATAAGTGGGGAGCTTAACAGCAGACATGGGGAGACTGGGAAGTCCAAGATCAAGGCGCTGGCCAGCAAATCTCCTGGGGGAGGCGCGCTCCCTGGCATGCAGAAGTTCTGCTTCTCACTGTGTCCTCAGGTGGTGGAGAGGGAGATGGGCTCTCCTGGTCTTGAAAGGCCGCGAGTCCCACCATGGGGGCTCCAGCTCCCCTGTCATGACCTAACCACGTCCACAGGCCCCACCTCCTAACACCATCACCTTGGGGGTTAGATTTCAACTTATGAATTTGGGGGACCCAAATACTCAGTCCCTGGCACCTGTGTGGGTCACTGTCCTCATCCCCACTGACCTGTGATACTGCAGGGTCCTCAGACTTGGCAGGCAGCTGAATTACCAGGCTGGGGGGGCGCCTCCTAAGAATGCAGACTCCCGGGCCCGGCCCCCACTATTCAGGTTCAGGAGGGCTTGGGTAGGACCCTGGAATCCGTGTGCTTTACAAGCCTCCCATGTCACCCTAATGAAGGTGGTCCATGCAACATACTTTGAAAAACACTGTCTAGGGTGGTGAACTCAGAAGCACTTGGTAACATGTAAGAGCCATATCCGTGATAAGTTTCGTGTCCGCAATGTGCCAGATACAGTTTTTAACCATTTCACTTATTACTAACAACAACTCAACAAGGTGATACAGGTCTCCCCCGCTCTCTGAAAGTAGAGTGTTCCTACGAAAACTTTCATAAGCAGCCATGGCACAAAGCCAAGAAGCAATTACCATTAATTTACATGAAAAATTCTTTGAGTGTTCCCAGACCCAATAAATCATCTCTCTTAGGTTTTTCTGATACCTTAGGACACATCTTGCTAACAAAGTCGCAAAATAGATCGAGATAAAGCACGTATGCCCACAGGCACAGTTCGGGCTCTGGAGGCTGGAGGCTGAGAGGCTGCGTGTGGTTCCCCGGGAAGGAGCTGGGGGGGCACCACCCTCACAGCCTCTGTGAGGCCTCAATGCAAAACAAACGCTGAATTAGATTTTCACTTTTCACCTTTTTTTGTAAAAGCAGAAATTCTCTTTGGATTTCTTTCTTTAGCCACATCCTAACACAGGTCTCTTATAGAAGCTGAGTCACAATATGCAAACTTAAAAACTGGGGGATTCCTGTAACTCCCTCTGTTTCCCAGGTTGGAAAGCAGAGGCTCAGAAAGACATGGTTTCTTGCCCTGATCACACAACGTGCCAATACCAGAACTTGGATCTGAACCCAGCTGTCGCCCACCGAGGTGCTCCTATCCACAACGCATCAGCGTCGCTTCATAAAGCCCTGTGGGTCCAGAGCCAAGATGAAGGCAGATGGGCGATCAGGAAGGAGATTTCGGTGGACTCTCCTGGGCTCAGACGAGCATTGAATGGGTGAGCAGATGGTGGACCGTGGACATAGACGGTGCTGACCTTGGGCAAGGAGCAGCTCTCTCTTTCTCGGTGCCTTATCTATGAAATAGACATCGAATGACAGCTCCATGGGGTTGATTAAAGATTGAAACACGTGTAAGGAGCTCGGTAACCAGCAAGGGCTCAGTAAAGAGCAGTCATGTGACGGCAGTTGACGTGGTGCCTCCTCCCAAGGTGGGTGGGGCTTGACATGTCTTAGCCTCGGGAAGTGGCTTTACTGACCCACATGTAGGGCTCCTTTAAGCTTTTAAACTAGTTAACTGGTTATTGAAAACATTTAAAAAATTAACTAGTAGAAAAAATTTCATTTCTAGTTAATTAGCAACCTGCCCCATCACTACTTTATTTCCTAGTAATCTTTCCAACCTGCCTTCCCCTTTTCTGCTCCATTCTACGACTCATGGAAATCTAGCCCAAGGTTTCTCTACATCCGCATCACACATTTTCGTAAATGTTACTCTTTATCTGCGTGAAGTATTACGGGATATGTTTAGAATGAAAGTCACTTGGCAAATAGAAATGAAGTTTACATAAATTGCATTTAAATCTCAAGTAGGGGGCAGCAGGGGGTTCGAGGGAGGAGTGCACTTGGATGTACTTGGGTCCTGGCTTAGAAAAATCTCCTCTCTTCCTGCCCGGCTGGCCAAGATAATATTACTGAACGAACTCTCCCTGGGAAGGAAAAAGTCCTTCAATGCTTCTGATGATATTGAAAATGAAGAGATAAGTCGAGAGCTGAGCTCCTTGGCTCCTCCACTCTGCTCCTCCCCGATACTGTGCAAGAGACACACAGACACTTTGCACCTTCTAGCTCCACACCTGAAAACAGTAACAAGTTCTTGTTGGTGGTGGAGAGAGTGAGAGGAATGGGGCCAGCCCCTGCTGTCCCATAACTCTGGGGCTGGGGAGTGCCAGCTGATGAATTTGAAAAACAAGACTGAAGGTGTTTCCATCAAAGAAACAAACAGATGCATAGAATTCTAATTGAGCACAAACCTGCTTGGTATCAACTCTTTGGCAAATGGGGGGCCCGGCCAGGGCAGCTGCATGTGTCTGGGGTCCCTAGCTAGACGTCTGAAAGGTCTTCCTCCGTTCTGTCCACTGGGATGTCTGGGGCTGCCAGGCCATATGCTGCCCTCATGCAAATTCGGAAGCACATCCCCTTCGGAGGAGGCTGCTCCACTGGAATAGGAGCACCGGGCTGGATTTACACCCTCTGCTGAGCCCCATGGACGCATGCGTGCTGTGCAGGGAGAGGTGCCCTGCCCCCCTTCAAGGAAGGACTGGCCAGCTGTGAGAGCGTCCTTCACGAGGTCACACCTTCCCAGCACACCTGTGTTGGCAACTGAGCCTCGCTGGGGACACAGGTCTGGCTGTCGGGGCTCGAGGTAGGGCTCGAGGCAGGACCATACTGGGCTCCCCTGCTGCAGCACCCCCACCTCCACCCACCACCACCACCCCGCCGCCAGCGGGGCCCAGCCTTGCCACGCCAGTGCTGGATTTCTCCCTCTGCTCAGTCCAGCTTCCCGTCTTTGACTTCCTCTGACAGGTGCCGATCCCTGATAAACATGCCAGACCCCAAATTCTGTGCTTCTGAAGAGCCAAACCTGCAAGTCCCTGTCCTGCTCTCTTGGTCCGTGTGCAGAGAAGGAATCAAAGACCCATTAAAAATGGCAGCTGAAGTCTCTGGTGAAGGGGAGCCGCCCCAACCTGCAAAAGGGCAGGAGCGGGTCTGGAAGGGGCCCCATCTGGGATTAAATCTGACGGGACGGTGGGGCTGCCTAGGGGAGGGGGTGCTTTGCAGGCTAAGACACAGGCGCAGGCCCTGGGTGGCAGGGGGCAGAGGAAAGGCTGGGGTAGGGGAGCACAGAATAGGGCAGAGAAGGGTGAGAAGAAGCTGGGAAATTTGGAGGGCCTGAGGGACAAAGGTAAAGAGTTCAGTCTGTATTCCAAGGCTCGTGTGTTTAAATCTGGGCTGATCTGATCATATCTGCCTGGTAAAGAGGTCTTTCAGCCCACTGAGAGGTGGGCCTGCCTCTTGGCGGGGAGCGGGTCTGGACTATTTGGGCAACAAGGAACTTCAGGGGACAGCACCTGCCGAGGGTGTACAGCTGAGGGCGGGTGGTGCAGAGGGGCTCAAAGGACCTCACTGGGGCCCCAGCTTGGCTGTTTCTGTAGCACCCCCAGGGCCCTGGCCAGCCGTCCTGCGCCATACCCATCTGCAGAGGGTGGGCGTCCATCAGTTCCCAGGGCCCGTGCCTCACAGATGAGCTCCACGCTGCGCCCCGCCTAGGAGGTGGCCTGCCCAGAAGGACGCTGTGCCAGAGGCTTTGTTGGAGTGTGGGAGTGCCAGGGCCGAAGCAGGTGCTGTCTTTATTTTTCCAAGCCCCTGGGACTGGCTTTCGAGGCAGGAGGCAGCAGTGAAGTAGCGACTGGTGGAGGCAGATACAGATCGGGCCACCGCAGCCCTGCATCCTTGTCAGAACATCCGTCGGACAGGCACAGGTGGGGGGAGCAGAGGAGAGCGCGAGGCAGGACGGGAGGAAGTGCTGCACGGTGGAATTCTCCAGCTGGCGTTTAGAGCCGTGGGTTCTGGAGCTTGAGGGATGACGTGGACTCCCCTCCATCTGGAAAAATGTCAAGCGTGACCAACAAGGGAAAAATGGACAACGGCATCGTACATTGTGGCACCGTGGACCAGGTTACACTTGAAAACGGGTGTCAGGCTGGCCGATCTTCCGGGCCAGCCCACCTACACGGGCACCGAGTGGCCCCTTAGGACCCCCACATGCAGGAAGGGAGTGACCTTGGAGAAGACAAAGACACGCTCGAGGCCTCCCAGCTACAAAGGCACAGCCAGGATTCAAACCTGGGTCTGGAGGCCCCGAAGCCTCCCTCAAGGCACCTGCCCGCCCCAAAGGCTCCAAGAAGAGCAGTCAAGGCTCCGTGTGCAGGAGGCCGGAGGGCTAGGTGAACACCTGGGCGGTGGAACCCAGGGGGCTAGAGGTGAGAGGTCGCCGCACCCAGGAGCCCTCCAGGCTACAAAGTGCCTGTAATAAAACCTTGAAAAATATGCAAAAATCTATTTAAATAAATAAATAAATAGTAAAAATTTCTCCAGCTTGTTTCCCCAGCAAGACCAGGAGAACACTTTTTTGTTTTGTTTTGTTTTGTTTTTAGATTCTACTTATTTATTTGACAGAGAGAGAGAGCACAAGCAGGGGGAGCTTCAGACAGAGGGAGAGAGAGAAGCAGACTCCTTGCTGAGCAGGGAGCCCGAACTGGGGCTCAGTCGCAGGACCCCGGGATCATGACCTGAGCCGAAGGCAGCCACTTAACCAGCTGAGCCACCCGGGCGCCCCTAAGAAAGTGCTTTAAAGTCTAACATGGTGAGTAGCAGAAACTTCAGATCTTATTTCATCCTCTGAGACAGTTTCCTGGCGGGGCATCAAACTTCCCTTCTGAGGCTCTGTGCAGATTAGATTAGATCATGCATGTCACTGAGTCAGTACACCGCCTGGAGTACAGCACTTATTAATATCCTTCACTAATAATGGAGGCTACCATTCAGTAAACATTTCCTATATTCCAAACGTTGTTCTGAGTGCTTTACATAGATTAACACATTTAGCCCTCACCACCCTATGAGAGGGGCATTATTTTCCCCATCGTAGAGAGATACAGAGAGGTGAAGTCACTTTTACAAAGTCACACAGCTGCTGAAAAACAGAGCTGGGATTCGAATTCAGGCCAACCTGGCCCCAGGGCATGATGTCAAAGTTCCTACTGGATTTTATGTGCACAAGAACCCCATGAGGAGGGCAGGGTGGACGGGACTAATCTCGCCTTATACATCTTGGCATTTCTGCAAAGCAGATCTAAGTAACTTCTCCATAGTTGCCCCAATTCAGAAGTGGTAGAGTGGACAGGAGCCCGAACCCCAACGCCCAGTCAGCACCCAGCCCCCCACCGTGCTGCACTTCTCCTAGCCCTCTGCATATCCCAGGTATCTGGCTGGTACCTGGTGGTCCATTCTGATTTTTTCCAAGGTATTTTGCTTTTGATCGCATCTCTTTCTAGACATGGAGACAAAACGAGATACAGCATTTCAGCAAATCCAAAACTAGCCCAACTTTTACCTGCAGCTGAAATGTTGCATCCTCCCCCTAAGGTTAAAGGCACAAGGGGTGATTACAACCAGCAAGAAAACTGGAAATAATGGGATCAGACGATATGGAACTAGCTTCTCTCCCCAGTGACTGGTGCCAGGTATTTACACTGCAGCAAGACAAAGGCAGGAAATTTCTCTTTGGATTTTAGCACTTGTTTCTGAAACAGCAGAACCCAAGCAGCGGGACCAGTGGAGGATGGATGGGCGTCTGGCATTGATTGGTACCCAGCCTGAATAATACATCAAGGGCCTGTGACTTCATCACAAAAGCCTTGAGAGCCAGCCTTCTACAAACCAGACTCCCCAGGGACTCACCTCAGCAGGTGTCTGCAGTTGGAAATGAAGTGGGAGGAATATTCCTGAACTCCAGGCTGAGAGGTGGAGGTAAGGGAGCATTTCCAAGACTCCTAGCACTCTGGACCTTCTAATGGGCCCTGTGCCGTGGGGGTAGGCTCCCACCACTCCTTTTGAGCTCTGCCACTGCTAAAGGTGAGTCGAATGTTCCAGTAAGTCTGCCTCCTGGGCTCTGCACCCTGTAAGAGAGACACAGGCTGCTTAGGAAGGAGGGATGTGGCAGTGGGCCCCTGGGTGCCAGTCTCAGCACTGTAGGCTGAGTAGGGAGGCACATGAGCAACGCATCCTCCCTCCTTTCTTCCTTCCTCGAGCGCTGGCTGAAGTGCTGACTATGTGGCAGGTGATGTGCTGGGAGGCAGAGGTACAGCACTTAACAAGGCTGCCTCAGCCGCTGCCCCACACCCAAGAGAAGTATCCTCTGAAGCCCTTTCACTGAATGCCTGTCCGGCACTTATTCTGTGCCACGGGAACCAGTGAAGGATCAAGTTCATTTTGCAGAAGAGGAAAGGGAGATTCCAAGAGGGGTCATGCTCTGTCACTAACCCTGTGACTTGGGCAAGTGGCAGTTTGGACCAACCTTTCCTACTCTACGCACACTCCCCTCATGCCTCCTGGACTTCTATGTAGCTCTATGTGAAAGGGTCAGATGTCCCAGTAGATGAACTCCTTTCTCTTCCCTGTATTCCAAACAGACCCTAATGCAAACCCAGACACCATGGAATGGAGGTAAAATTCTTGCCCTTTTCGGTCATGAACTCTCTCACCCCAGTAGGTCTGGCTGCTGTCCATGGTACCAGGAAGAGGCACAGAGCTGGCTAATGTTGAATGGCTATAGACATTCGTGTGGGAAGCTACAAGACTTAACCACTCAGCTCATGGTTTTGACAGTCCCCAAAGTGTTCGACTGAGACCTTCCAACATTTCTTACTTGTCTCTTCTTCCTCTTCCTGATGAGCCTCTCCATTGGCCAGTGGAGGCTTTGTATTAGAAGTCTTACCTTTATTGTTTCTTGTTCCTTCCCAAGTTATTCTTAACCTTCAAAGCAGAGAAAACTCACCACCAGCTGTACCCAGTGTAGAATAGACAGTTCCAAGAGATCCCAAGTTATTCACAAAATATTTTTGTTTTTTTATTCAATCTATTTGGCTCTTTTCTCCATTTTCCTGCCTTATAAGAGACCCCAGTTTAATATATATTTCTTGCACCATGTCTCCCAAATGTCAAGCACCCACATACCTCCCACATTATTTTGCCATACTCTTATAACACCTACTATTCTATATTGAGTATGTTTCCTAAAATCAACCCACTTTTTAAAAATTCTTAATAGATCTTATCTTTTAGGGCAGTTTTAGATTTACCGAAAAAATAAATGGAAAGTACAGAGAGTATTTTCCCTCTCCTCCCTGCACACCTTTTCCCTATTATTATCATCTTGCATTAGGGTGATACATTTGTTATGACTGAATAACCAATATTGATCCACTATTTTTACCTAAAGCTCATAGTTTACATTAAGGCTCACTCTTTATGTTGCATAGCTCTATGGGTTTTGACAAATACATAATGACACACATCCTCTATTACAGTATTATACAGAGTACTTTTACTACCCTAAAAATTGCCCTGCACTCCACCTACTCATTCCTATAACCTCTCCATGAAGTTCTGGTAACCACTAATCTCTTAACTATCTTTATAGTTTTGCCTTTTCCAGAATGTCATATAGTTGGATGCATACAAGATGTAGCCTTTCAGATTGGCTTCCTCAGATCACTTTATTTTTTTACTTAAATAAATTTATTTAAAAGGAAATCTTTTATCATCATCAAGTAGAGATTTAGATTCATTTAACATGAAGAAAAGGTAGATATTCATTTAGAATGAATAAAAAGAAGCCATAGAGATTCAGTAAAAATGGCAGACAAAGGATCTCTGAAAATTCTCTATTCTATAAAAGTCAAGACAAAAACTGGCAGAAATGTTAGAATCAACTTTTTTCAGAACTACAGAAATTAACCGGAGGCTTAAAGAAATCTAGAGAGCATTTATTCAAGAAAAATGGCTGAGTCTCAGTAAGAACAGTGAGTTTCATGGCATATTAACTTGCTCTATTTCCATCCCCTCCTTTCCAATTCTGAGTTAGCTTTGAAAAACAACAGCCTGCAATCACGGTGAAAAATAATAGTCTGGAGCCACTGGAAGGGGCAAGTCAGGGTTGGAGCTCCTTTGAAGTCTCATTCCCAGAGAACTGTCATCACGGGACTTGTCTGGTAGGTCCCTGGATGATTCCACTTGCAAGGCTGTCTTTATTTGACCCTACTTGAACCTTGCCCAGTGTGAAAAGCCTGGGCATCCGTCAGAAACTATGAGAAGTAATTGATTGGCTTCCTGGCCCCCTGAGGTGGTGAGTAATAGTTGGGGCAAACAATAGCTGAAAAGCTTAAAATAAAAAGCTGGAGAATATGCCCACAGGGGCTTTGAAAATTTCCAACATATTCCTGACAATTTGGAAGGCCATATAGGTCTGTGTGAATGTTTAGGAAAGACCTGAGAAAGCCCTATGATCTCACCTCTGTTTGACCTTGAAGGTCAGCACAAGCAGGAAGACAAATCTGCCAAGTGTTGAAGATGTGCCACAACATACACACAGAGTACCATCGTCCCAATCACTTAAGGAAATCTCTGTCCAATCATTAGCTTACCAGTCAGCTAGCTGAGCAGAGACTTCAGTGGCCACACATGAAAAACAATGCAATACACTACATTAATAGAATTAAGGGCACAAGCCACATGATCATCTCAATAGACACAGAAAAAATTCTTTCATGATAAAAACACTCAACTGACTAGAAATAAGGAACTTCCTCAATCTGATAAGGGGCACCTATGAAAAACTCATAGCTATACTTAATGCGAAATGCTAGCTTTCTCTCTAAAATCAGGAACAAGCAAAAATTTCTATCTCACCACTCTTGTACAACATCATCCTGCAGGTTCTAGCCAGGAAATTAGGCAAGAAAAGGAAATAAAAAGGAAGAAGTAAAGCCATCTCTATTTGGAAATGACATGATCTTGTGTATAGGAAATCCTAACGAACCCACAGATAAACTATTAGAGCCAACAAACAAGTTGAGAAAGTTTGCAGGATAAAAGATATATATATAACTCAATTGTTTTTCTACACATCAGCAATAAATAACCCAAAACTGGAATTAAGAAAGTAACTCCATTCATAATAGCATTAAAAAGAATAAAATACTTGGGAATAAATTTAACAAAAGAAGAGAAGATATGTACACTGAAAACTACAAGACATTGCTGGAAGGAACCAAAGAAGACCTGAATAAATGGAAAGACATACCAAGGTCATGGATCAGAAGATTTAATATTGTCAAAAACCTGGATACTCTCCAAGTTGATCTATAGATTCAGCACAGACCCTACCTTTGAATGCTTTATGAGCTATAACAACTAAATTACAAGCAACCAGAGAAAAAAATAGATAAATTGTACTTTATCAAAATTAAAAGCTTTTGTGCTTCAACAGACACTATCAAGAGAGTGAAAACAATCCACAGAATAGGAGAAAATATTTGGAAATCATATATCTGGAAAGGATCTTATATCCCGAATATATAAAGGACCCCTTGCAACTCAGCAATGAAGACACCCAATTAAAACATGGGTAAATGATCCAAATTGGCATATGTTGAAAGAAGATACACAAACAGCCAAAACATATGGGAAAAGGTGGTCAGCATCATTCGTCACAACACCAAAAAAAAAAAAAAAAAGTTACTTTCTCTCCTCAGTAACCACCTATGGCTGATAAAGCAGTTTCATGGAGCACCAAAACTCCTTCCATCTTCTTTCTCCACCTCCCCTGGCGTGTAGCCCTTGACCAAAAAGGCCAGCATGTCCCTGTCCTGGCAGAGAGAAAGGGAGGGGAGGGCAGCTCCCACTCCTTAAAGGATGTAACCAGGAACTTGTCCCTATGGCTTCTCATTGGCTAACACGTGGTCACATAGCCCTACCAGCTGCAGGGTCTTCTGGGAAATGTAGTCTTGTAGTCTGGGTAGCCATGCACCCAGTTAGCCTTCTGGTGATGAGAGAACAGATATTGCTGGGAGCAGGGACAAGTAGTTGTCCTCATTCAACCTGTGGTTGGATAATGAGGATTAATTAGGATGCAGTTGGTTTACAGACTGACTCAGAGGAAACCCTGTCTAAGCCAAGGAAATTGGGAAGAGTAATTGTTTATAGCCAGGCCATTAGCAGGAAGAATATAATGATTGAACTCAGTTTCCTGCTGAAAATGTGCTTTGAATAATTTAGCCAGGTTGTTCTTGAAGTTAGAATGACAACAATAGAAATAATAATAATTCATAATGTATTTGCTATGTGTCAGCCCTCAGAAGCATTCTGGGAGTGAAATACTACTACCGTCCCATGTTTCAGGGAAGGAAACAGACTCAGGGAAGTTAAGAGGCTCCCAGGCAGGTGGCAGAATCACAGTCAAACCCAGCACCAACTGGCGGCAAAGCCTGTATTCTTGGCTTCCTCACAGGGATCCTGGTGGGGGGGGGTCAGACTGGTGATTCCAGGAGTGGACGCCAACACGAAGGTGAAGGTCAGGCTCCTCCCAGGGATTCCCTGGCTTAAAATCTACAGCCATGAACCTATCTCCATGCACATTCCACACAAGGGGAGCTGTGACTGAGTCAGGGGTTGCTTTTAAAGCCTATTTATGCATATCGAGTCTTCCGGTTGGGCATTCATTGAGTGCTTTTGGAGTTTCCAATGGTTAGGAACAAAGAAGAGTTAAAATCCAAAGCTTGCCATCTGAGGCCACCCAGTCTCCTGACATCTGGCTGCTCATGACATCACCACCCACAGTGCCCCTCCTGGGGCAGCTCCTTTGGATTCTGCATGAGTCATAAGACTCGCCAGGCCCAAGGCATAACCAAATGACTTGTTTGTCTGCTGAGGACAGGGCCCTGGGGCAAAATCACTGGTGTTCCTGAAAGAATCTGAATCAATAAGGGACAGGTTCAAGGGCTGGTGTGGGACCCAGAGCATGTGGTGTCCCATGCGCGACAGAAGGACAGAGGCATTCAATGGTGGGTAGACAGGCATCCACTGAGTGCCAGCACGGCTCAGGGTTTCTTGGGCTTCTTAGGAGCAGTTAGTTGGTTTTATTGAGTGATCAGGTCCTCTGCTAGAAACCAAGCCCAAAGATAAAGGCAGAAATAGCCACAAGGATGTATGTGATCATCACAGCATGGCTCTGCTCCTCATATTGGAAAGAACGGAACAGAGAGGAGAGGGGAGGAAAAGGAGGAAAAAGGAAAGAAAGAAGAGAGGGATCTAGGGAGGGAGAAAGAAGAGCTAAATGCCCTTAGGAGCCCTGGGGAGGCAGGAGGTCACTGACAAGCTATAAATCCTAGTTTTAATATCCACAAAACATACCCAGAAGCCATTTTGTCATGAACGTTGGAAGGTCTCTGCTAGAAAGGCATAAATTTACGAACTGACATACCTGCCCTGTGCCAACCCATGCTGGACTTGGAGGATGCGGATGAGAATAACAAGAGCAATGATAGTAACAGCCAGGGTTTACTGAGCACTTCCTATAAGCCAAGTAACATTCTGAGCTTTTTATTTCAATCACCACAACCCTGTAAGGAAGAATGTTTGTTATCCCTATTCTACAGAGAGAGAAACTGAGGATCTGGGCAGAACCAGCTGAAGAAAGAAGCCAGCCCAGGGAGGTGACCAGGGAATGGGCAAACTCCTCCAGGTAGCATAAAAAGCACCACGATGGACACCCAGAGGCAGGAGTGGAGTGTCACTGAGGGGAGGAGCAGGAAAGGAGGAGGACAAGTAAGTCCAGGAGCCTGAGCTAGCTGGGACCAGGCGTCAGGAGCCAGATGGGAGGAGGCTCCCATGCGGCCTGGGTGGAGGACCTGGGCTTTCTCCAGGGGAGGCATGGGGATCTTGGGGCAGGGCAACTGGCCCAGGCTCAGCCCCGTGATAATCCTCCTTGGGCTGCCTTGCCTTCTGATTAAACAAGCCTGAGTCCCTCCAGGCTGAGGGACTCCTAATCCCAGCCTGGCACCTGTCCTGCTCCCGCCGGGACCTCTGGCATGCTCTCCCGCTGCCTGGGTCACAGCCCAAGCATGATGGTGGGAAAGAGGTCATGGGGAGAGGCGGGTTGCAGCCTGGGGCATGAAGACAGCATGAAGTCACCTTCGCCAAGTCCAGGCCCTTCCTGGGGGAACTTTCCATCTCTCATGTTGACATCATGGGATGAAACGTGTTGTTTGAGCTTCTGCAGCCACTCCTGCTCCTCAGATTCACATGATACTGTCTGGTCTCGATCACACCCACTGCAGAAAATAATAATCATAACAATGATGGTGACCTTTTATGAAGCACTCCATGCGCGGCACTGTGGTTTGTGTGTTACCTCATGAAATCATCAGTAGGAGGGGCGCCTGGGTGGCTCAGTCCATTGAGCACCTGGCTCTTGGTTTCAGCTCAGGTCCTGACCTTGTGGTCATGGGATCGAGCCCCGCATTGGGCTCTGCGCTCAGCACGGAGTCAGCTTCAGATTCTCTCTCCCTCTCCCTCCTACTCGCTCTCTTTCTCTCAAATAAATAAATAAAATCTTTTAAAAAGCTCATCAATAAGAATAACCACAAATAATAAGAATAGCCTCATTGTGCACCAGGCACGCTCCCTGGGAACCAGCACAGATCAACCAGCCAAGGCGAAACTGCTAGGGTCGTCCACATTTCACGTTCTGGGAAACCAAGGAATTTGCCCGACAGCACACCGCTGGGCAGAGAGCAGCATTCAAAGCAATGACCTCACTGACCAAAGTCTGTGTATTTGAACTTGGCTTTGGACAGCAGGGGTTGTCCAAGGGACAACCTAACAGTGTCTGTGAGGTCCAGATCGTCTCCTCGGTCAGGGCATTTCCCTCCTATTTTGTGCCCGCGTCTCATAGAAGTGGGACCTGAACTGGAAATTGGATTCATGGTTCCATGATCTAGAAATGAACTTGTAGAATCACAGGCTAGAACTCATAGACTAAAGAGAGCTCCTCAGCTGGGACAATAAGCACTGGCCCTTGGTGTCTTCTGCACAGTGGCAGGCCTGGCTCGCAGGAACAAGACGTCAGCCCAAGTTCATGGGTAAACGGCCAGACCCTCACTCTGATGTCACTGATGTCACCGTCCCTGGTGCCAGGGCCACGGCTGCCCTGCGCATCTTCACCCCCACACGTGCAGTCAACTGTGATGTTTTTCTGTTCTTCCTCCATCCACGGTTCTGAATCCAGCAAGGAGAGCTGTTGGTTCTTTCAAAGGCAAATGTTCTCTCTTGTTGCCACCTGATACTTAATTGAATTTGACAACAGAAGGTGCCAGACACGAATACGTGGAGCTAGGGGACTGTGTGCCTCGGGGGTCCCCCAGAGAGGGCTCAGCGTGCCCCCAACTCCGTGCTCACCGCTCAGGCCAGCTGCTGATAGCCCTCACTGCAGATGACCCAAGGCAGGCACCTTAACCTCTCTGAAGCTGTCCTCGCATTTGAAAACAGGTGTGGGGTAAGAGCATCCCCATGTCAGATTGCGGCACAGCCCGTATGAAACCCCAGAGCAGAGCTCAGCGCTGCGGGCTCAACGGCCTCCATGTGTCCCTGCTGCCACCGTGGCTACTGTTAACCCCAGGCTTCAGCAAACCCAAGGTGCCTTGGAGAAGTAGCCCGCAACATGGCCCACAGGCCACATCTGCCCTTCCCGGGTTTCTGCACATCACGCCGAACCGGGACACGGGCACCCCTGCTCGCTCGCTCGTGTCTCTCACTGCTTGCACACTACAGTGGCAGGCAGAGTTGAGTCGTGATGGACACCACTGGGCTCTCAGAGTCCAAAATATTTACCACCTGGCCCTTTACGGAGAAAGCTTGCCGACCAAGCTGCAGACTGCGAGGCACACCGTCATTTCAGGTGTTGCTGGGAAAGAGAAGGATTCCAGCAATTCATCTATGACCCACCATCGGCGGGAGATGAATCCAAATCTCAGAGACGATAAAACGTGAAGGAAAAGAAAGGTCCTTGGAAAGTTCAACGAACTATACTGTCATTTGTTTTACTAAAGGACTTGATTGGATGTTAATTCCCCATTTTTTTTCTTCCCCCAACAACATGTTTAGACTTAGAAACCCTTTCAAGCTTAAACCCTGAACACAGAAGGCAGCCTCACGTTGTGGTTCATCCCCTCGCTACCGCCACATACAAGCTGTGTGATCTTGGGCTGGTGCATTTACCTCTCTGACTTTCATTTTCCCTACCTGGAGAAAGGAGAAAGAGTGCCTGTCTCATGCATGTAAAGCAATTAGCGGGGCGCCTGGGTGGCTCAGATGGTTGAGCATCTGCCTTCGGCTCAGGTCATGATCCCAGGGTTCTGGGATCGAGTCCCGCATCGGGCTCCCTACTCCTTGGGAGCCTGCTTCTCCCTCTGCCTTTCTCTCTCACTCTGTCTCTCATGAATAATAATTAAAAAAAATCTTTAAATAAATAAATAAATAAATAAATAAATAAATAAATAAATAAAGCAATTAGCATGTGGTTCACGAACAGCAGGCACTCTATAAAGTGGTAGAAATTACACATAGCTAGTTTGAACATTCACTTATCTTGACCACGCTGGTTTCTGTGGAATGCCCAGAAATCCAAAAGTCCCACCAGGATCCCCGAAACATCACCCATGGACACAGTCCCTGCTCTGTTTCTGGGCTGGAGTGAACACTGCAAGATCCCACGGCCCCCTGGAGTCACCGCCGCCGGGGGGCTGCCCTGTCCTCCGTCATCTTCCAGCCGACCTGGGGTCCCGCGGGCCCCAGGCTCACGACGGTATGCTGCCAAGATGGCAGTTCTGGGAGAAAACTGGTAGCTTTTTCCACAGGAGATGTTTGTGTTTCTGACTTGGATCCTGTCTCCTTGGCTCCCTTCACCAGAGGCAGAGTGGGTGGAAGGTGGGCTTGGTGACGCTGACGGCTTCCTCCCCTTTGGGTCACCCAGAGTGACCCTAGTGCTGGAGGCCCTTGAAAACGACAGCAAAGGACTGGCACCAGGGAAAGCCAGCAGAGGCTCTTTTGTGTCATCAGATGTCATTGAACTAGCGTCTCCAAGAACACCTCTGGAAACTTCTCTCGAAACCACTGTGCGCTTCCCGGCAAGATGGCACGGGAGCTCAGGCTTCAACACGGCCCTTCCGCTCCAAACACTCCACTAGGGCTGGTCCCACAGCGAAACAGAACGCCAGACTCCCAGATCCAGCCCTCGGGGTGTAACGACTGAGACTCACCCTCTGCCACCAACAGGGTCGAACGAGGCGTTCTTATAAAGTGACTGTTTCATTGGACAACTGACCATACAGAGCTGTGATCTTTGAGTGGTTTCCCATAAGGGAGCCCCATGGGTATCCGGAGTCACTGACTGGGGATCTTCACAAACTTTGGTGCAGGGAAGAGGAGCTCAAACACAGCAGTGTTCCCACTGGACAGAGGAAAGAGAGATCGGCATTCGGCATCGCGAGGCAGCCGGAATATGCAGAGCAGAGAACCCCAGAGGAAGCAGTTGTATAGAGAAGGAGCTCCAGAAATCTACATGAGGAATCCCCTCAGTCTTTGGCTGAATATCAAGCTGCATATGTACAGAGCGAGTTTCTGTGAGGTCTGGTGGAGACTAGCGGGGAGCCAGAGGAGAGGGCGTGAATAGAGAGTCTAACTTTGTGCAGAACTAAGAGACATTGGAGTTCAGACCAACCCATATGGAGAGGCACTGTGTGCCCTTATCAGGGGACAGCCCACAAAATCCACTCTTGCAAATAGACTATGGGGTTACTGCACACTCACCCCAAGAAAGTCCAAAACCAAGTCACAGTAGGGGCGCCTGGGTGGCTCAGTTGGTTAAGCGACTGCCTTCGGCTCAGGTCATGATCCTGGAGTCCCGGGATCGAGTCCTGCATCGGGCTCCCTGCTCGGCAGGGAGCCTGCTTCTCCCTCTGACCCTCCCCCCTCTCGTGTGCTCTCTGTCTCTCTCATTCTCTCTGTCTCAAATAAATAAATAAATAAAATCTTAAAAAAAAAAAAAAACCAAGTCACAGTAGACTGAAGGTGATCTTCCAGGAAATTAATTTCCTGCTATAATAAAACCTAATGTTCTTTGAAAAAAAAAGACACAATATCCAGACTCTCAATGATATACAGCAGAGGGACAAAAACTATTAGATGTACTGAGTAGGATTAATGGCAGCTTAGACACGGCCGGACCAAATATTAGTGAACTTGAAGTCGTAACAAAAGGAACTACCCAAAATAATCCACACAGAGATAAGTGAATGGGGGAAAAATGAGCAGAGCCCCAGTTAGCTCAGGGACCACTTCAGGCATCCCAATATATGTACACTTGCAGTACCTGAGAAAGAGGAGAATAGAAAAAAGATTAGAAGAATTCATGGCTGGGATTTTTTCCCCAAATTTGATGAAAACTATAAACCCACAGAACCAGGAAGCTCAATGAACACCAAGCCCGAGATATATGTTAAAAAGGTACATCATGATCAAGTAGCACAAAACAGGTGATAAAAATGTCTTTAAAGCAGCTTAAGCACCTTACATAAAGAGCAACAAACAGAAGGTTGACAATAGGTGTCTCAGAATGGGGGGCGGGAGTAATGCAAGCCAGAAAACAACAGAGTAACATCTTAAACTAAAGAAGGGGCACCTGGGTGGCTCAGTTGGTTAAGCATCTGCCTTCGGCTCAGGTCATGATCCCAGGGTCCTGGGGTTGAGCCCCGCATCGGGCTCCCTGCTCAGCGGGGAGTCTGCTTCTCCCTCTGCCCCTCCCCCAGCTCATGCTCACTTTCTCTCTCTTAAATAAATAAAATCTTAAAAAAAAAAAAAATAAAGTACTAAAGAAAACAAGAAAACTAAACCTATCCTTCTATGCCCAGAAAAAAATACCTTTCAAAAATAAAAATGAAATCGAGAATTTTCAGACATACAAATGCGGAAGGACTGGTTGCCAACGGCCCTGCATTGCAATTAAAGCTCAAGGCAGGTTGTCAGGCAGGAGATACAGATGGAAGGGTGTCTATTCTAGCGCCTTTGCACTACCATATGAATTTTAGAAGTAGCTTGTCCATTTCTACAAAAAGCTTGTTGGGAATTTCAGCAGGACGTTAAAGAAAACTTTAAACTCATGATGCCCAATTTCAAGATTTACTATAAAGCTACAGTATTCAAGACAGTGCAGTATTGACAGAGAGTTCGACAAACAAGCCAATAGGACAGACTAGATGCAAGAAATAGATCCTTACTTATAGAGCCCATTGATTTTCCACAAAGATGCCAAGGTAATTTAAGGGCCCACTTGGATGACCCTAGAAGTGAGTGCCTCCTTAAATTTTGTACCCTAGATCAGTCCCCGTGCCTCTCCCTGTCCTGCTGTTGAATGATCACAAAGAGGTTATGGTTGATGAAATGCTTACTCTTTGGGGCAAGTATCAGATTGATGTCCCCAAACTCATGCACATCCAGTCTCTCAGCCTTGCCTCAGTGGCATCGTCTGGGAAATGGTCCCCTTCTTTCTCAAGCTGACCAAGAGTCTCTGCTGGTTTTTCATTTCTAGAAACAGGCCCAGCTTCCCCTTGGAAATGTCTAATAACACAAGCCGAGCATGATGTCCCTGCTTCCTCAATCAAGTGATGGCAGATGTCAGTGGCTGAGGCTTGGCCCATCACGGCCAGCTACAATGGACAGCTGACCCTGCAGCATCTGACCACGAGCACCTGCACCTCTCTGCCCAGGTGAGCTTTGCCCAAGCACCATAACGTCCTTGCTCCTTGGTGTGACTATTCCAGGGAGTGGTCCACATAGTACCTTGGAGGGACCCCAGGAGGGCTGCGCCCAGTTACCCCCCGCATTATTCCCCCATGGATTGGCTTTCCTCCTTCCCTGCCTCCCTTCCCTTCCCCACCTCCCAAATCAACTGCTTGTACCCAAAGCTTGTCTCAGTCTGCTCTAAGAGGAACCCAAACTAAGACATTATTCCAATTTGTCAGAGCAAGGGGCTGACTTTTCTCATTAATATGGCATCTACTCTAACATTTATAAACCGAGCTGAGAACATCTCCTGGGTTTACCTGGCTGTCAAATGGACTACATAACGAAGGTCAGGAGAAATCTAAATCCAAATGAAGTACTGTTACATTGCTATTGATTAATTTCACCCTTACGAAGTCATAGTGACCCTTGTTGAATCCAGGTGGGGACATGTGACAAAATCCACACTTGCGCTCAGCATTCACTCATTTTGTAGAAGTGTTTTCTGTTTTTTTTTTTTAAGATTTTATTTATTCATTTGAGAGAGAGAGAGAGAGAGAGAGAGAGCATGCGAAAGAGAGCATGGGGGGTGGGGGGAGCGGCAGAGGGAGAAGCAGATTTCCTGCTAAGCAGGGAGCCCTATGCAGGGCTCAGTCCCTGGACCCTGGGATCATGACCTGAGCCAAAAGCAGATGCTTAGCCAACTGAGCCACCCAAGCACCCCTGTAAAAGTGTTTTTTAAAGGCAAAACAAGCCAAAAACAACCACCGAAAACAGTGATGACGATGGTGATGCTTTACATCCTTGCAACTCCAAGTGTGGTCCCCGGATCAGCAGCAGCCGCAGCGCCAGGAACTTGTCAGAAACGCGGAGTCCTGGCTCCACCCCAGACCCGCTGACCCGTGTGAGCAGGTATGGGTGACTCGTGTGTTCACTGCATTTGGGAAGAGCCAGTTTTAAGGATGGGAGGTGCTTTATGGGGTGAGATGGTTAATGCACAGGGTCTGGAGTCAGGCTGGGGGGATTCCAGTCCTGGCTCCATCGCTCACCAGATCTGTGGCTTGGGGCCAGTCCCCCTCTGCGGGCCTCGGTCTTCTCATTGGTTAGGCCCCTCCTCGGCAGAGCTGCTGGGAGGCTTACACGGACGATCAGTATGAAGTAGTACAGCGCTCACGATAGCACCACGGCCAGCACGCGAGAGGGGCGGCGCACGTCTCCGCCAGCACGGTCTCTGCCCCAAACTGAGATCAGTCAGCAGATCGGGTTTTCACCCGCACTTGGAGAGCTGTGCGTTGACAAAATACTGTGTGTGCGGAGTGAGCAGTGAACCGGGGTCAGAGAATCAAAGGTCTCAGCTATAATAGTGCCACCAGATTGAGTGACTCCCTTGCTGAGCCTCTGCTTCCCCACCCAGAAAATGAAAGAGAACCCTTTACTCCTGTGGTTCCCAGGTGGATATCCCCTGGGGAGCCTTCATCATCCTGGCACCTGGGCACCTACTATCTGCAAAGTAGGTAGTGGCCTGGGGTGTGCCCTGAGCTTTCTGAGGTTTGGAAGCCTCCCAGGTGATTGTCCTGACCCACCAAGTGTGAGCAAGCAGGACGTCCTCAGGCTTGTCCTCCTGGGACCACCTCCCATAAGGAGACCCGGGATACAGTGAAAACCCACAGGGATTTTTAACCTGCAGGATCACTGTTTAAAGTACAACACAACGCCATGATTTATCTTCGGTAGAAACTGAATTCCACGCACTGAATCGAGATCTATGCGCACCATGGTAATGTTCGTCTCCACCCCGGTGACAAATCACATTTCGTCAGCACAGAGCTCACTCCACATGGACCTGAAATCCATTGCTCTGCTTCTTCCAAGTAGCTTTTGCTCTGGGTTTGTTTTTGTTTTTTTTTAATTTGTAATTGACCTGTGATTTTTCCTTGGGATGAACTTTATAAAATACCTTCAAATCCTTTAAGAAACTAGGAGGAGCATAAATCTTAAGAAAATGTTAACTATAGATGTAATTCATCAGCAGAGTCTGTGAAATTTCTGCAAATCATTTGTGGAAGGGAATAGTACATAAATCCCAAGTAATCGGACTTACATATGTAATTTATCAGCAGGGCTTGATAAATTTGCACTGCCTCCGAATTTTCTGGCTAGTGGAGGAGTTCTGAGGACTCTTGACAGACCACCCATTGCAGGGGCACCAGGGAGAAGACCAACATCCTCAAGAGAGGGAGAGAGGGAGGGTGATTTCCCAACACCACGGCAAGCTCTGTAGATGGCGCCACCCCAGCATCTTCTCACCTCCAGAGGGTTTCCCACCTCCCCTCATAACTAAGTTGCCAGATTGAGCAGATGAAAATACAGGACACGCAGTTAAACTGAATTTCAGATAAACAACAAATAATTTTTAGTGTAAGTATAGCCCATGTATTATTTGGGACATACAAATACTAAAGAATTATTTGTTAAGCAGGCATCTGTATTTTATCTGGTAACCCTGCTCATAACCTCCCAGTGCAAATTAAATCCCTCTTTCCCAGTCTCAATGGGCGGAGATGGTGTCAGAGGCGAATTGTTCCAATCACTGCTTTCCACAGAACTCTTGCCAGCCTCCTTTTCTTATCTGAAGTGGAAACCACTGGTTTTTCCCTAATACCAGTCTTTACTTCTACTTTAGCAACAGAACACCATCGCTCAGTGACACAGCTAAGTTTGGTTATGTGACTAACTTCTGGCCAAGGGGACAGAAGAGGAAGTGTAGTGGTGTATGTCTGGGAGTAATTCTCAAAAGGAAGTCTCCCCTTCCTCCATCCTACTGCTTAGAATGTTGTTGTGTTGGCTAGAGCTCTAGCAGCCATATTGGGCCACGTAGACAAGGGTCACATTCTAAGTATGGTGGGGTAGAAAGCCTGGTCCCTGGTAGCCTCATGCTACAGAGCCACCACATCAGGCCTGGATTCCCACCTCCAGAAATCTTTTACAAGAAGGAAAAATCAACTTCTATCTTGTCTTGTCCAATGTTATTTGTGGGTCTTACAACCAAACCAGAATATACCATCCTTTAAAGACATGTTCGGCAGATTTCATCACTTTCAAGTCACAATTAAGTCAGTCCAGTTTAAAAATCCAATCTTGGGGTGCCTGGTTAAGCTTCTGCCTTTGGCTCAGGTCATGATCTTGGGGTCCTTGGATGGAGCCCCACATTGAGCTCCCTGCTCAGCGGGGAGTCTGCTTGCCCTTCCCCCTCTCGTGCTCACTCTCTCTCTCAAATAAATAAATAAAATACTTTAAAAAACCCAATCTTATATTCAATTTAAATCTTATCTCCTCCTTTCCACACAGCCTGGTCGTGTTGGAGGCTCCTGGGACTTGCAGGGAGAGAGTAGACAAGCTGTAAGTAACTTTTAGGAAAAGAAGCCCAAGGCATTGACAAGTGCTCACCAGAGGAAGATGAGTCATTTTGATGGAGGATCACAGGAGGCTTCCAGTAAATGATGGCACTTTAGGAAACTGGGGCAAGATTCCAATGGGTGGACACCATGTGGGGTAAGGGCTGTGTCCCCAGTGAAGGTGTGAATATTCACCGAAGCATGAGCGTACAGACAGGTTTAGGAGTGGACACTGGGGACATAGGGTCCACTGAGAGCTCCAGCAGGCCATGTCCAGGGTAGAGAGTAGGGCCACTGAGCGTGACCCTCCCACCTGTGGCTGCCCCGAGCTCCAGGAGGCTCCCCTGCCCCTCACGCTTCTCCAAGAAAAGAAGCCCCCTGCATTCTTCTGGTTGGGGTTTTCAACCCAATTTCTGATGACCATGTCTGCTCATTCTCACCCTCACTGATCCACAAATCTGAATGAAATTCTCACCCAGCTGCAAGGAAAGCAACTCCCAAATCTGGGGTTTATTTTGCAGCTATTGAAGTAGAGTGGCCCAGGAGATACCTGACCCCTCCCCTCCCCAGCCACGCGTGGTGCCAGTTTTACCTTATGAGGCCCCGAGCCTCTTGGTAACAGCTGACTGGACAGGAATGGATGCCTATCCCTGGCTGGGCCGATCGGAATCTTTCTTTCCTCTGGTTATTTGGAATTGGGACTCAAGACGCCAGTATAGAGCTTTGCCTAAAGGCGGAGCCCCTAACCCACCTAGTACCCTCTCCTTTGTGGTTTGGCCTCTGCCTCTTGCACACACAAGAACCGTGGTAAGGGACTCAAACCACGAGAGAGCTTCTCGGCCTTTTAATGCCTTGGTCTCTCCATCAAAAGACTGGGAAAGGCAGCGACCAGGAGCCAGGCCCTCTGCATTCACTATGTGCCTACTATGCATTGCACGGCGCGCCAGGTGGTGGCCACCTCCTCCGAGGCTCCAAGCCCCTTGCGAGCCTCATCAGAGCGGGTAGGAGCGCGAGGCTGCCTGTGTGCACGGCTTCAGCCCCAGAACCATCATTGCTTCTCCCGAGAGCCTCTGGCACACGGAGACCCTTGGAGTCAGTTTCATTAGAGGAGAAGCCAACTTAATTCCAGCCCGGCGAGGAGGCTCTGAATCAAACGGCCCCCTTTTCCCTCCAGCGCATCTTCAGGCTGGCCCCCCGGGTGCCTTTCTGTCAGGGGAAAGATTGGACCGCCCGGCAGTTATCGACAGAGATGGCAGACAGACATTGATTGGGAATATGGAACGAGTCTCTTTCATTTCCAAGTGCCAGTTGCTAGCCAGTGATGGACGGGGCTCGCTGTGATCTCGTGTCTCCCAGAGCGGGGATACAGGGAAGTCGGCGAACAGGGTCTGCCTGTTCGGTTCAGGGACATAATCAGCCGCAACAAGTCACTGACCTTCGAAGGAGAAAAATAATACTACGGCCCAGCAGCTGCCCTGGACTCATGGGTTTGCAATAGTGAAGAGGTTAAGAGTTTAAATGACTTCACAGGAGTGGCTGTCTACCGTCCCCAGCACGGATGCTCTGCCCCTCCCTGAATCCTCCTTCCCACCCCCCTTCCCCCACCCCTGCCCTGCAGTCACTTCTTCTCCTGGAAGGTCACAAAGCTGGCCTCCCTGTCCCCTGATGCTCTGCGTGCTGATCCATCCCAGAGCCCATGCCAGGGAAGAACAGGTCCCCAAAGGAGTCGGGGTGCTCACACAGAAAAGAGAGGGCATGGTGCTGGGCAGGCAGGCTTCAGCACTCCGGGGCACTGCTGACTCTGAACTCAGCGAGGTTTCTGAGGTCCTCCCTGATGTCACTGCCACCTGTCACAGCAGTGACCAAATTGTGTCACACTCCTGCTTTACCGCCGTGACCTCAGCACCAAACCTTGGACTCCCCCTCCCCCCGTACACACACACTGTGTGTCTGGTGAGCTTTGCAGAAAGGTTCTGGAGAATTCTTATGGTCGGTGGCTTCAGCAAGGCTCATGAGACTTGGTTTCCCTCTCCCGGGCACAGCTCGCTCTGCCTGGCTTATTCAAAGCCACTTCCCAGCCCTCCTGAGTACACAGGGATCCTTTCAAGCACGGACCCCCTGACTCCCCTTGAAGGAAATCAAAGTCCCCCCACCGGCCCTGACATCGAGAAGGGGTTTGAAGTTCGGGTCAGAGTCAGCCTGCCTCTCACTCCGCCTTCGTCTCTGCCGGGTTTGGGGGAGGGGAGGGAAGGAGGGCGGCAGTCCGATTGACGGGTCAATGAGGTGCTTCTGGCCACTGCTTGCTGTTCAGGTTGTCACTATTTCTTTGCCTTTTCTTGTAAGGCCTCACACTCCTTTTGGAACTAGGCAGGGGCATAAACATTACATAAATAAACAAAAATATCACAAATAGAGATGTGTCACTGGGACCCGAGGGCTGAGTGGTCCCACACCTGCTCTGCCCAGGAAGGCCCTAGTGACCGACTCTTTTGTGGGGACCGTTCTACTCAAAGAGTGGACTGAACTGAAGGCTGCTGGCTGTGCCGGACCACGAGACCTTTGGGGAATCAGCCCCCGTCCCCCCCACCTCCCATACAACCCCCCCCCCCACCAGGCCCCATCTCCTCACCTGGTCTCCTGCTTCTCCCCTCCCACTCCACTGTCCATTCTCCTGACCACAGCCAGCTGATGCTTTTAAAATGGGAACAAATTTTCAGAGGCTTCTCAACCCATACAGAACAACATGCAGAATCCTTCCTCTCGGGAGCCTAAGAGCCCCCATGATCTGCCCCGAGCCCAGGTGGTCTCGTGGCTCACCCCCCTTCCCATCAGCCACTCTGCTTCCCCCAGCAAGGATCCTCTTCAGGGACCTTGCCCCTGCGATGCCCTTTGTGCAGATTGCTCTCCTCCCCTCCCAAATAGTCCCATCTCTCTCCCTCGCTTCCTTCTGTCCTTGCTCAAATACTACCTCCTCTGAGCAGCCTTCCCTGATTGCTCAGGTAAAACAACGGCATGACCTCCAGACTCTCCACACACTTACCTCGTCTTACCTTCCTTTATGGCACCTCTCCCCACCTGGCATCAGGCTGCATAGACTTGTTTGTTTGCTGTTGTTGTGTCTCTTATTGAAAAGAGAGCTTTGTGAGGACAGAGATCACGTCTGCCTAGCTTGCCGTTAAACTTCAGTGTCCAGCACATGGTACCAGGCAATCCATATCTGACTAAATTCATTCCCATTTTAGAGAAGTGACTGAGACTGGGAGAGGTGAAGAAACACCACCAGGAGATGAGTGTAGACATGACCCCCGCCTCCCCACCTGCTGGGCTCAAATTCCCACCACGGCAGGCCCGGAGACCCGGGAAATGTACCCACGGGTCACAGGACCCTCAAGGCATTGCTCAGAGAATGACTTTTGAGAGGTTTATTATATTTGGCAAGAGATAATTAACTGGGTTCTTTGCATCAACACTATTGGAGGAAGGGCAGCCCTGCCTTCTGGCCATGCCCAGGCAGTTTTGCAAACCAAATTATTACTAAATATAAATATTTAATGAGGCTGGTCCTCCAGCTCTCCTTTGTCCACAGTCATTGAATACAATCTCGCAGCCGACATTCAAATGGGGCTGAGGCTTCTGTGGGAGAAGGGAGATTTCAAATCCATTCAAGATCCCAATCAACTTTCTTTTTCTACTCTTAATAGCAAATGAAGAAAGAAAGCAGAGAGAGAGAGAAGATGCCAACTCTTCCACAAAGTCCTATCGGGTATTGCAGTGGCTTGAATGGTGTCTCCTCAAAATTCATGTCTACCCCGAACCTAAGAAGGTGACTTTATTTAGAAGTACAGTCCTGCAATACCAGGTCGATGCGCGGAGCTGACAGAAGTACGGTCCCTGCAGATGGTTCCTATTGGATCAGAATGGGACCTAAATCCACAGACTGAGGTCCTATAAGAAGAGGAAAGAGGCACCCATAGACACACAGAGGAGGCCATGTGATGACATGGGCAGAGACTGGAGTGATGTGGCCACAAGTCAGGGACACCAGGAGCCACCAGAAGCTGGAAGGGGCAAGGAACGGATTCTCCCGCAGCACGACCAACACCTTGATTTTGGACTTCTGGGCTCCAGAATTGTGAGAGAATAAATAAAGTTCTGTTGTTTCAAGCCACCCAGTTTGTGGTCATCTGTTCTGTCACTCCTATGGGCACTTCAGAATGTTCCCCAGGGCCCGCCCGCACGCTTTTCCATCAGAGGGCTGAGTGCGGCCGGGGGCAACAAGCCAGCAGTGGTTTCTGAGTGGGGGCTGGTCAGCCCTGCAGCCACACACAGACTGCCCCAGCCTCCCCCGCCAGCCCTCGGCCGGCACCCTCAGCTCGCTCAGGCCCAGGCACCTGCAGACCCTTCCCCCTTCTCGCTCCCTGCCCCCTTGGCCAGAGACTGCGCCCTGGATGAACCTCAGGTGCCCCCACGCCCAGCCCCAGGCACCTGCAGACCCTCGCTGGGCTCCCAGAGAACCTCCTGTTCCCCCTTCTCGCTCCCTGCCCCCTTGGCCAGAGACTGCACCCGGGATGAACCTCAGGTGCCCCCACGCCCAGCCCCAGGCACCTGCAGACCCTCGCTGGGCTCCCAGAGAACCTCCTGTTCCCCCTTCTCGCTCCCTGCCCCCTTGGCCAGAGACTGCACCCGGGATGAACCTCAGGTGCCCCCACGCCCAGCCCCAGGCACCTGCAGACCCTCGCTGGGCTCCCAGAGAACCTCCTGTTCCCCCTTCTCGCTCCCTGCCCCCTTGGCCAGAGACTGCACCCGGGATGAACCTCAGGTGCCCCCACGCCCAGCCCCAGGCACCTGCAGACCCTCGCTGGGCTCCCAGAGAACCTCCTGTTCCCCCTTCTCGCTCCCTGCCCCCTTGGCCAGAGACTGCGCCCTGGATGAACCTCAGGTGCCCCCACGCCCATCAGAGGAGGTCAGCCCCAACCTTACCGGCTGGCTCACCTGCTGAGGGAGAGAGGACTGATGTCAGTGCCATGCCACTCACCCCATGATGTGCCCAGAACGCCCCGGGCGTCCCGTGCAACGCAGGTGCTGATGCAGGGGGCGGGGCAGGGCCCGAGACTCTATTTCTAACCGGCTCCCGGGTGCTGCTGGTCCAGGGACCACACTTGGTACAGCAGCTCCGTAGAGGTCTCTCTGCTCTTCAGTCTCTAACTGGTCTGTCCTGAAGGGACGAGATGTTTCAAAGACTGTAGTGAATGAACACACCCCAAAAGTTATCCCAGAGAGACAATCTCTGCACTGGCTCTGGCGTGGATCTGTTCAAAGAGGGAAGTGGGTTCCTTCTCTAGCAGAGGAGAGAGCCACAGCACAAACAGCCCTATAGAGAAATGGGGGTGAATCTCTCTTCTAATCAGCAGGTACAGGTAGACAAAGTTGTATGTAGTCAATGCCCCTGAGGGCTCTTAGAGGTTAATGCACGGGTGAGCCCCTGTGAAAAATCTTCATTTCCCCTAAAAGAAAGGAACTAACATTAGTTGTGCAGTATGAGCTGTCATCCACCGGCTTGTTTAATACCTAAGAGCACTCTGTGAGATGGGTGCTAGGGTCTCTCTCTTACAGACAGGGAGACAGAGTGCCAGAGAGGGTAAGTGACTTGCCCAAGGTCACACAGCGTACACGTGCCACACAGAATCAAGAGCCTTGGCTCTTTCTACCATGGAACATGTGTTGAGAGGTAAGCAACTTCCAGAGATCATTTCCCACCGGAATGATCCTGAGAGCACAGACAGAGGTGGAAGACTGGGTGGACCTGCCAAGAAGTACCAAATTTTGTTACCAAATGAAGCTCTTTGGTAAGAGATCAAGAGGGAGGAGATGTCTTTGCCTCCTGGGAAGGAAAGAGCCTCCCTAAGCCAAAGGAGTGGGAAACGGTTAGGGTGGAGTGAGAAGACAGTGAGATGGAGCCTGGAGAAATATGGAGAAATTTCCCAGCGTTTCCAGGAACTACTACCTCCTCCCTCCTGAGTCTGTCCTGGGAGGAAAGAGAAGCCCCCGATCTCCTTCACCACACTCTGCATGGCTGGGGCTTACCCAGGGTCCCGTGGAGAGCTCTGGGAAGGCCACAGTACCCCACAGGCTTTGGAGGGGATGTCCAACTCCCACCTGAGGGACCAGGGCTAAGTCAGGCCAGTGTGACCTCATTCTCTCATCCTTCCTCAGGACAGCCTGGTAGAGAGCCAGCCCAGGCGCAGGCCAAAGCCTGGACTCTGGACTGAGACAGACCTGGGTCTGACCCAGTCCATCACCTCCTGCCCCAGTGGCTTTGAGTATCCTGCTCAGCCCCTGCATGCTCAGCCCCTGGGTGCACAGCCCCTGTGGCTAGGAAAGGGGGTAACTCGCCTAACCCAAGCTAAAATTTAATTAAGCAAATTCAACCACCCCAACCCAGAGAAGCAAAAGCAGACAAAGGGGTCCTCCCCACCAAGACTGGAGCTTCCCCCCCAACCCTGGCTCACACTTTACAGCCACCTGCTGGTGCCCCCACCCCCACAACCCCCAGCCTGGAGGGTCCTGGTGCCTCCTTACCAAGAACCTCTCTAGAGAGACCTGGGGGCTGAAGGAATAAATGGCTCAAATGCCTCCTCTTTCTTCCCTGAAGACAGATCGTTACCACCAGAATGGGCGCAGACTGTGAGCTCCGCAAGAGCAGAGACCATGCCCATCTCTCTTCTTCAAATGCCAGTGCCTGGCACGCAGGATACGCTTGCTAAATCACTTTGAGTTTACGAAAAAGTGAACGTCAGGGCCAAGCTCTGGAAATCCCAGGAGATCTTAAAAAGCCGGCAATCGTGCTTTTTAAAGGTGGTACCCCAAATCCTCCAGCCGGGACTGTGAGCGGCGCCGTGGAAGGAGCGGAGGAGACACGCGGGGCCGGGGCCGGCTGCTTACAAGGACAAACCCTCATCAAGAATTCCGTCCCTTCCGTGCGGCTGCACTTTATCTCTCGCTACAGAATGGATTGATCTCGATGTCAATCAGAACGGAGCTCACCTCCAACTAACTCACATAGCAGATTAGAAGCTGATCAGACGCCCTGTTAACGCGGCACTTTAATAACAATATCGCTTAGATCTCAAACTGCTTAATTAGATTTTACTCATTGCCATCACTCGCCTCATTTGAACGGCTCGTTTATAATTTATGGTCTTTAGGCATTTGGTTGTTCATTTGTAAAGTGGGAGAAAACAATCACCGGGCAAAAGGAAAGCTGAAGAAGAAACGGATCTGACTGCTCCCCGGGGCTGAGCAGCTGCAGAAGAGCCTGCCCGGCACGGTGCGCCCCTGCTGGTGGGAGCTGCGGGGTTCCTCTACACAGGGCCCCCAGCTCTAAGCCCCGGGGGGCGGGCCCACTGCACCAGCTGCGCGAGGGAGCCTAGGACGCAGGCCCCACCCATCAGCCTGTCTGACTCCGGTGGGGCCCTGGCATTGGTTCGGGATTGGGCATGTGACTCAACCCCAGCCAATGAGAGTGAGCCCTGGGATATTTGCGGCAATGACTGGGAAAGAGACCCCTTCCCACGCCCATCCCAGGCTACGGGTCCTTGGTCTGCAGCAGCAGGAGGCCAGCTTCCCTCCCGAGGTGGGCGTCCCGGGGAGCTGAGAATGGCGCCAACACATAGGGAAGCAAGACAAGGACATGGGGAGGACAGATTTCTGGCAACGTTTCTGAGCACCTGGCTTCAGCCATGCTGGGACCACCCCTTGGATATTTTAATTTTGTGAGTCACACTGTTCCCCAGTTTCCTTAAGCCTATTTGAGTTGAGTTTCTTGCACCTGCAACAGAAAGAAGCGCAACTAATAATAATGTCAGAGACAATCCTCATGAAGAGTCTAGTCGCCAACTCTTCTGCAACCCCACTAGCCACTAATTTCTAAGCATTAAAAAATGTGAAAAGTGCTATCAAGATGCCATTTTGAACTCATAGGTTAGAGAATAATTATCTTAGCGAGGCTTTCTCTGAGTTACCCAGAATTTCAACATCACCCCAAGCCCCCAAAACATAACACATCCGTTTACCCTCCTTTATTGTTTCTCCTTAGCACTTAACCCACCAAAATATTTCACTTGTCTACCTTTTTATCATCTGTCTTTCCCCAGCAGAATGTCAGCTCCATACATGACAGGAAATCTTCTATGTTTTGTTCACTGGTATATAAGTGGGAACTACTACAGAGTAGACATTCAGTAAATATTTGTTGCATTTGACTATTGAATGGATGAATCTGTTGTAGGAATTATACTCAGCTACTAATAGGAGATGAAAGCAAGCAATATGGAAGTTTATTTCTCCTGCACATAAAAGAAATCCCAAGCTAGATGGTCCAGGGTTGCTGTGGCAACCACACATTGTTCTCTGGGACCCACTTGCTTTCTATCCTTGGATTCCTCTGTTCTCAGTGTGTAGTTTCTTTCTTCAAGGTCATCTTATGATCCAAGATGGCTGCTGGTGTGCCAGCCATATCATCTGCATTCCTTGTTGGGAAAAAGGACAGACTCTATGTGCATTCCCAGAGAACAAACAAACAGCTTTTATCTATATCTCACTGGCCACCTCTGATTGCAATGGGGGTTGGGAAATGTAGTCTTTTAGATAAGCACATTGCCACCCAAAATAAAATCAGTGTTCTGTTACTAAAGATGGGTGTTGGGTAGGCAACTAGCAATCTCTGGGGGGAAAAAACAACAACTAGAAGCCATATAAACAGGTCAATGATAGCATATCTGTACACTAGAAAACTATTCAGCCATCAACAATTTATTTTTTAAAACTCTTACTAATGTGACAGAATGTCTATGATACAATATCACATGCAAAAAGAGGGGCTATAAAACTACCCAAAGACCTCCATATTTGTAACCACACTTCACACATACACACACACACACACACACGACAAAGGTGTCAAAGAAATATATCATGATTTTGATAGTGTTTTCCTCTAATTAGATCAATTACAGGTGGTGTCTATTTTCCTTTTATGTTTTTTTTTTTCAGATGCTTTCACTAAACATGTTGCTTCAAAAGGTCAAGTCATTAAATTTTAAGTAAAAAGTAGATGTGAGTGGGACCCTCACTCCTGGTTTAGCCATTTCGCCAGGAGGCAAAGCCTGGGGTCACAGAGAAGAGAAAGAGAGGGAGTAGAAATGCAGAAGGGCAAAAGAAAGGGAAAGAAGCTGAGAGACCTGAAGGGAGGGCTGGTGGCTTTGAGGAAGGAACATTCAGGAGGCAGGGAGGGAAGGGAGAAGGGGAGGAAAGGGAGGGAGGAAGGAAGGGAGAGGAGGGGAGGGCAGAGAAGACAAAAGATCCCTGAGACACTGCAGTCTTTGCTGGGATGAACTTCAGAAATAGCGCTGAAGTTGTGTTTCCTCCACAAACTCCCAAGAGCCCGTGCCCCCCACCCCCACCCCCACCCGGCCATGACCCCCATCCCCTCAAGCTCTAAGCAGACCCTTGGGTGTTTTCTTTGATCGCAGAAGCAAGCAGCAAACCCCCGGCTGGCCCTGACTCATTCCCTCTCCCCTGCTCGTCCCCTGCCCAAAGCCTCTCTTTGCTCATTTTTGGCAGTCCCTGCTTTCTATGAGCCCTGCAGCTGTTTCAACTCAACCCCCTTCCTCTCTCCCCCCAGACTCCACCCCCGGCTTGTGCTTGCACTGGGTAGGGGCTGGAGATGGGCTTCCTCTCTAGCTAGCTATGCCCCAAGAGGAGATGGAAATCAAAACCAATAGATAAATAGTGTGGCTCACCAGCCTTTCCAAACATCCTGCTTGGAGCAGAGTCAGGCGCTGGAAAAGTTCGTGGGAAATCCTGGAGCTCAAATGCTTATTCAGCAACCACAGCTGTATCTTAGATCTGAGTCCCCAGAACAAAAGATGTAAGTTTCTATTAAGATGCTCTCCCCTCACCAGCCAGCAGGCCTTCTGAAATATAGGCGTCTCCAAAAACAACCCTGAAACAGAGCTTGAAATTTAAATCACATTCTCAGAGCTTGCACAGCTGCCCCCAGAGGGTTTACTGGCGATGGCAAATAGGGTCCCACGCACCCCTGCCCTCCCCCTTCAGAGCTTCCAACCACCAAGACCTGGACCTCCCAGTTCAGCAGCGACTAGGGACACCTGGTCTTTGAGCACTTGCGAAGTGGAAGGTGCAACTGGAGAACTGAATTTTTCTATTTTATTTAATTTTAATAAACTCGAATGTGAAAAGTGAACAGTGAAATATGTTTCTGTAAAACTTTGTTGTTTCGTGGAACTACCGTATTCGTTTCCTATTGCTGCCATGATAAATCACCAGAAATTTTGTAGCTTAAAAATAATACTGATGTTTGCTCTCGAAGTTCTGGAGATCAGAAGTCTGACGTGGGTCTTAGCAGGCTACCATCAGGATGTCCGCAGGGCTGTATTCCTTCCTGAAGGTCTAGAGGAGGATCCCTTTGCTTGCTTTTCCAACTTCCAGAGGCCACCCACATTCTTGGTTCCATCTCCCTCTGTGTTGGATCCTTCTGACTCTGTTTCCATGGTCCTGGCTCCCTCTGGTCACAAATGGTTCTTTCCTTTTAGGGAAAATTTTCACTTCATTGGGCCCACCCTGATAATCCAGAACTGACCGGCTCCTCATTTCAAGGTCAGCTGATCAGCAACCTTCATTGCATCTGTTACCTTACTTCCCTTTTGCCATGTAAGGTGATATATACACAGACTCCAGGGACTAAGATACGGACATCTTTGGGGCACCCTATTCCGACTACCCCAGTACAGTTCGCATTAACCTTTCCATCCCATCGGACGCTATTGGAGCATTGTGCAGGTGTTGGGCAAGTGCACGATTTCGAATATTGTACATAAACACATCATGCACCTAGGTGGTATCAATGCATGGATTCAGTGGGGATGATTATTTTTCTACACACAAATGTAACACTGTACTATTTTTATCTAGATATTTTATGCAGATAGCACAAATTACCATGATATGTATGTACTTAAATGGAAATCCGTATTATTTTAATTTTAATATAATTGTTATTTTTCTAGTTAAAAAATAAGCATGAACAGATTTTTAGGTTTAAAATGGAGGAATCCCTACTGATGCAGAATCAAGTAGACATGGAAACCATAAAGACAATGTGAGATGTCACAAATTTTGGGATGAATGGTAATTGCAATTTGATTTAGCAAGGGAAAAAGTTTTTTGTTTGTTGGGTAAAAGATAATAAAATGGACGATAGTAACAGACACTTTTAGCAAACACATAAAGGATTTGAAAAGAACTTTCCTCCCAACCATCAAAAAGAATCAACAAAAACCAACTAGAATCAGAAAGAAATAAAATCTCTAAATAAAAAACATTTAATGAACTTTAACAGGATCTGAGCTTGCAACTCTGGCCAGCTATAAAATGACCCAAATACTTGCACAGAAAAAGGAAACCATTTTTAGATGGAGAAATGATTTTTTTTTAAATTATTGTGTCAGTTAAAAAAAGTTGTTAGAATATGGGGAAAACATTAAAAAAGACACGTTGCCAAAAGGATAAGATCTTCAATTAAACCAGCAAGCAGTTGACTATAGAATTCAAAACCTTTCTAAAATTATCAAAGATTGGAAGCCTCAGCTCATGCAATAAGGACAAGAAGAGGAAACAAAAGGTATAGGGATTGGGAAGGAAAAAAATAACACTGTCTTTGTTCAGAGATGACACGATTGTCTATGCAGAAACTCTGAAAGAGCCGATAAAAAAAAAAAAAAACTGGTACTAATAGCAATTATAGCAGGTTTTCTGGATACAGGTTAATATGCAACACTCAATCCCTTTCTTATACACCAGCAATGAACAAGTGGAATTTGAAATTAAAAACACAATACCATTTACATTAGTACCCCCCAAAATGAAATACTTAGGTAGAAATTTCACCAAATATGTTCAAGATCTAGATGAGGAAAACCACCAAACTCTGATGAAGAAAATCAAAGAAGATCTAAATAAATGGAGAGTGCTCTGTGTGGATGGTTAGGAAGACTCAATATTGTCAAGATGTGAGTTCTTCCAAAGTTGACCTACTGATGCTTTCCCAATCAAAATCCCAGCAAGTCATTTTGTGGGTATTGACAAACTGACTCTAAAGTGCATATGGAGAGGAAAAAGACCCAGAACAGCCAACACAATCTGGAAGAAGAACAAAGTTGGTAGACTGATACTACCTGATTCCAAGACTTACTAAAAAGCTACAGTAATTAAGACACTGTGATATAGATGAAGTAATAGACAAACAGATCAATGGAACAAAACAGAGAGCCCAGAAATTCACCCCCATAACTCTAGTCAACTGACCTTTGACAAAATATCAAAAGCAATACTATGGAGCAAAGATAAGCTCTCAATAAATAGGGTTGAAACAACTGGACATCCACATGCCAAAAGAAAAAAAAATAAGTATCTAGACACAGACCTTATACCCATTGCAAAAATTAACTCAAGATCATAGACCTAAATGCAAAGTGAAAACTTATAAAATCCCAGGAAGCTAACACAGGAGAACGCCTAGCTGCCATTGAATTTGGCGGTGGCTTTGTAGATACAACACCGAAGGCAACCATCCACGACAGAAATAACAAATCAGCTAGATTTCATTGAAATTAAAAACCTTTGCTCTGTGAAAGACAATGCCAAGGGAATGAGGAAACAAGCCACAGACAGGGAGAAAATATTTGCAAATGACAGACCTGATACAGACTGTTATCCACAGCATGCAAAAAGCTCTTAAAACTCAACAATAAGAAAACAAACAACTCAATTTAAAAATGGTCCAAACACCTGAACAGACCCCTCACCAAAGAAGATGTACAGGTGACAAATAAGCACATGAAAAGATGCTCCACATCACAGGTCATCAGGGAAATGCAAACTGAAACGATGAGATAGCACCACGCAGCTCCGAGAAGGGCCAAAATCCAGAGCGTTGACGACACGAGACGCGGGCGAGGATGTGGAGCACCAAGAGTTCATTCATGCCTCCGGGAATGCAAAATGGCGCAGCCACTCGGGAAGACAGTTAGATGGATTTCTTACAAATCTAAACATACTTCCCCATACAAACCAGCACTCATACTCCTTCTATTTACCCAAAAGATTAGAAAACTTAAATCTACACAAAAACCTACACATGGATATTTATAGCAGCTTTATTCACCATTGGCAAAATTTGGAAGCAACCAAGATGTCCTTCAGTAGGTGAGTGGATAAACAAGCTGTGGTCCATCCAGACAAAGGAATCTTACTCAGGTCTAAAAGGAAATGAGCTATCAAGCCAAGAAAAGATGTGGAGGACTAGTAAATGCATATTACTAAGTGAAAGAAGCCAATCTGAAAAGGCTACATTCTGTATGATTCTAACTATATGACTTTCTGAAAAAGGCAAAACTATGGAGATAGTTAAAAGATTAATATGTGTCTGGGATTGGGGGGCATTTGCGGTGAGGGATGAAAGCAGAACACAGAGGATTTTCAAGGCATACCATAAGGATGGACACATGTCATACCCATAGACAAACCCGTAGAATCCATAGAATGTACAGCACCGAGAATGAACCGTAACGTAAATTACAGACTGTGGGTGATTTTGATGTGTCAGCATAGGTTCACCAGTTGTAACAAAAGTGCCCTTCTAGTGGGGGTTATTGCTAATGGAGAAGGCTGGGGGAAGAGGGGGGTAAGGGGTATAAATGTGAACTTAAAATTGCTCTAAAAAATTATCTTAGTTTTAAAAACATCGAACTCTTGACATAGATACTTTTGCATTTTCTACATCTGTCAAAAACGAATTTCAGCTAGAAATAACAAAATTGGTTTCTATGACGACAGATGATGCTTCAGCTTTGTTAGATCAAAAATTCAGATTTACTGAAATTTTAAAACCTGAGACTGATGTTTCCTTTCATGTTCTGTTCCACTCTGTGATACACATAAAATATTTGCATTCCGTTTTCTGGAGAAGACTCTGAAAAGTGTCATGGATTCAAGAGTTAAAGTCATTTAGTATTTATGTGCAAATTCTATGAATCATCATCAGTTTATAGAACTCAGAAAGAAGACAATAAATTTAATGATCTTGTGTTCTTTGCTTATTTGTCGAGTCATGAGTTTTACAAAGATTTGCTGTAGTGTTAATTCCAATTCAAGATTTCTTTGAAACAAAAGATATACTTGCCAAATATTCAATAATCGAAGACCAAAAATAAACAAACAAAAAATGGTGGTTTGATTTAAAGTTTTCTCATTGTTATCACACAACATGAGAAAGAGCTAAACTACAAGCTCCAAAAAAAGAAAAGGTTATTGGTGACCTCGCTAGACAGGTACGAGAATTTTTGCTGAGATTTAAACCTTTCATAATCCAAATCAATAACAGTGACTCACATTTCTCCAACATGAATCAATACACAGAAGATTTTAATTGCAATTGACAGCATTACGTAAATTGGCTGCAAAAAACTATAAGAAAAATTTGAAGAGCTCTTTGTTGATAATGATAAATTTAAAGTCCCTTTTCCATTAAGGGATGCTTTTATTGCCTTCAGCATTGATAACATTGAGTTAGCACAAAAGTTAGTAAATTTACTTATCTCCAACAGTTTTAAAACTCATATGCTTTTGCTTCAAAGTCAAATCGCTTTTTTTTTTTTTTTAAAGATTTTATTTATTTATTTGACAGAGACAGAGATAGCGAGAGCAGGAACACAAGCCCCGGGAGTGGGAGAGGGAGAGCAGGCTTCCCGCGGAGGAGGGAACCTGATGTGGGACTCGATCCCAGGACCCTGGGATCATGACCTGAGCCGAAGGCAGACGCCCAACACACTGAGCCACCCAGGTGCCCAGTCAAATCGCTTTTTAAAAAGATGGTCCAGTTTTGTAAATGGAGATGCAAATATTAAAGGGAAGTGACTTTTATATACAATTTAGTTATTGGAAAGCTTTTTGGCATGTTTGGAATAATTTAGATATAGGAGTCTAGTTTTTTCAACTGTAAACTTTACAAAATCTAAATACAGATCAACTATTTTGGACAAAAACTTAGTGGCTAAATTGAAATATCCTGTAAGTATAAAATACATCCACTGGATTGTCAAGAATTAAAACAAAAAGAAGGCAAAATATCTCACCAATAATTTTTCTATTTTTACATGCTGAAATGATACATTTTGGATATACATAAAACATATTTTAAAAATTAATTTCATCTGTTTCTATTTTTTAGTGCATTTTTCATTTCTTTTTTTTTTTTTGCTAGAAAATACAAAATTATACATGTGGCTCACATTATATCCCTACTAAACAGTGCAGAGTTAGGGTTTCTTTTCAGAGAAACTGAAGGGGACAGTAAGGAGCAGCCTCCTTGGGCTCCCTGCTTCAAATCGTGGGTCCAAGGCCATTTGAATAAAGATTGCAAAATGGTATACAAAGCCAGTCAGCAGATTTGATTTAGTCCATATTGGGTGTTAAAAAAAAATGCATTTGTTGCCAACACGGAAAAATTGGAAAATTAAACACAAACATTCGATTGTTGGCCTTCTTTGAAAAACCAGATGCTGCCAATCAGAGCCCATATTTCCAAGTGGTGATACCTGGGCCAGAACCCAGTGCCAACTGGTCCTCCCTTGCCCTGTGTGGCTCTGTTTGTGAGCCAATTTATCAAAGTGGGGTGTACAGAGTTTGCCAGCCTCACAAAATTAATTGAGAAGATTTTGCTCTTTTTCAATGGTCTGATGAAGTTTAAATGGAATTATCACTTCTTTGAAGATTAGCTTGAACCCATATAAAATCAAATTCACTTAAAGTATTTTTTATGATAGATCTTTGACATGCTTTTGAATTTCTCCTATGGTTGTTCTGTGTAGGGATTTTTTTTAAGTCTTTTTGTGTCAATTTTATATATTTATATACTATTTAAGAAAGTGATTTAATATTTCACTAAATTTTGAAATATTCGCTTATAATATTTAAAATCTTGTTTATATCTGGAATCATATATCCTTTCTCTTTATTTATGGTGCAAATATTTGTCTTACTCTTTTTATAACACAAGTTTATGAGGTGGTGTCTATTTTATTAGTCTTTTTGTTTTGTTTTGTTTTTTAAAGATTTTATTTATTTGACAGAGAGACCGCGAGAGAGGGAACACAAGCAGGGGGAGTGGGAGAGGGAGAAGCAGGCCTCCCACTGAGGAGAGAGCCCAATGCGGGGCTCAATCCCAGGACCCTGGGATCATGACCTGAGCCGAAGGCAGACTTAACGACTGAGCTACCCAGGCGCCCCTCTATTTTATTAGTCTTTTTGAAATAACCAACTATTTATCAACTTTACTATTTTTCTTAATTAACTTCTGCTTTAATCTCTAAGAACCTTCTGTTTCCTGGTTTATTTATGTTGTTTCCTTCCTATATTATTTGGTTGAATTGTCGGTTCATTCATATCCACTCATTTTTTTTTTTTTAATAATAAAAGTATTTTAGGCTATCGATTTTCCTCTGAATATAGCTTTGGCTACATCCAAGTTGTTGTTACAATATAAGAATATTTAGAAGAGCTAATATTTAAGGATTTATTTCCTCCTTGATCTAAAAATTATTTAGAGGAGTATGGTTTAAAATTTCCCAGTGAAATTATCTATCAACTAAAGAAAATTTCACTAAGTTGTAGTAAATTCATACAAAGGAATACTATGTAGAATTAAATCACGAGACCAATATACACTACAGTATGTATGAATGTTACCCACATCCTGTGGAACAAAAGAAGCCAGACACGCTACATCATTGCATTTGTGTAAGATTCGAGAACAGAAAAACTAATCTGTGGCGATGGGTTAGAACTGTAGCTGCCTCCAGAGAGGGAACATTGGGGAATCTTTAGGAGGTTCCAGGTGGTCTCACATGTGCAAAAATTCATTGAGGTGTACATTTAATGTTTGTGCCCTTTATGGTATGTAGTATATACTTTCATTTTTAAGGGGGGGGGCAGAATCTAGTTTTCTTACAAATACTATAAAACATTATTGGCAGAGGAAGTGGCCTGTAAGTTATCTCCTTTCTGGAATTTGTTAACATTTTCTTCTTGGCCAGAGTGATGGTCTCCACAGATTCCTCTTAAAAGCTCTCTTCTCCCTTTCCTCCCTCCCACCCCAAGCCTAATTTTGCCCCAGGATCCCCTGTCCCCAGGCAGCCCATAGGGAAGCTGACTCCACGCAGCTCTAGGTGTGGGTCATGAGTGATCTTGGCCAACCATGATTCCATCCATCTTGCCCAAGGTTCCAGGGTTAAGCCAATCTGTGCATTCTCTTGGCAAAATTTTTTAGATTCAAGGGCAGGTATGTGACATCAGTTAGTCCAAATCTGACCAGAGAGAAGGACTTTTATTCCATGGATGGAAGAGAAATTCCTATCTCTTTCCCAGTGGATGGGAACAAAGGAGCTTCTGCCTCAGTTGTTAATCCTCTCCATAGCCTTAGGATGGAGGCATTATCAAGGACAGCAGAGTGCAGAGGCAGAAGACCCCAGTCATCCCGGTGCTCACCCTTCCCAGACCTCCTGCATGTGGGCTCGCACTTTTCCTCCTGGTTTAACCCTGTGTGAGTCCAGGTTTCTGCTCATTGCTGCTAAGAATCTACCAGTAAGCCAAGGCCAATACTTAACGTTGAGAATGCTCAATGAGCAGAGAAGAATGGGGTTGTTCTTTGGACAAAGTTGTATTCATAATTAATTAATCAAACTTGTTAATTGTGTTGCTGAAATTCTTTATCTGCATTTTGGTCCACATGATCTACAGAATTCTGAAAGGGGACTGCCTGTTATTACCATGATCCTGGCTCTGTCAAGATCTTGTATTAGCGTCTGCACTCAGTGAAACGTTTGGTGGGTTAAGATTCATGCCTGTATATCTCCCTGGTGGACTGCAGATTTTATCAATACAAAATATTTCTCTTTTTCCTGTTTACTGCCTTTGGCCTTCAGTTCTACCCAACCCAATCTTAGCATTTCCATCCTGACTTGCTTTTCCCTTTGCGATGCCTAGTTGATCGTCACTCATCTCTTTATCGTTAACCTCTCTGGGTCATTCTATTGTACATCTCTTGGTGACAGTTTGGCTTTGTTTTTTAAATCAAATCTGAGAGTCTCTAGAAATCCACCTGTTTGGTAACATACATTTGCCATCAAATTTCATTTTATGCTTACTATGTGTTTTCTTTCCTTTATTTTTACTGAATTAAGTTTTCCTTGTTCCCCCTATCTTTCTCTTAGACTTTGGAAATCTGATTATTGTTTGCCGTTAGAGGTTTTACCAAACATATTTAAACCTATATTTCTCTGTCAGTATCAAAACTTTTTAAATATTTACTTTTTACTACCTCTTCCCCCAAGGCAAGCCCTCAGGCCACGTCCTTGAGCAAACTACTTACAAAACCACCCCTCCCTCCAAACTGGTATTTCCTACCTTCCTCCCTGACATATCTCCTCCATAAAACTTAAGGCCACCTGACCTGCTATAGATTGGGTTATTTCGTCTATTATTCTTCTGCACTAGTTCCATGAGGACAAGAATATTTATCTTTTTCCAGTCTGTTATATCTCAAGGGCCTGGCATAGTGCCTGGTACATAGTAGGTGCTTTATAAATATCTGTTAAATGAATGAATACATGCCTTTATATCTCTCTCTTCCCAGGTCGTAAGTTATTTGGAATTTTGGTCCCAAGATATTGACAATCTTTTTCCTTGTTTATGTGATTTACCTACAGAACAACCTATGAGGTAAATACAAATATTATGACCCATGTTGTAAGTGAGAAAAAGTAAATGCAAAAAGGTTAAACAGTTTCAGGGTGACCCAGCTTAGTAAAAGCCAAGCTGAGACTTGAAGTCAGATTTGCCCAATACTGAAGTTTGCATTTTTAACCACACAGCTGGGCGTGCACACGCACACACACACACACCCCACGTGGTAAGTGCTTTCTTTGTGTCATTTCTCAATTCAGATGGAAAAAGCTCAGGGTGAGACCCCATGAGCCATCCTGATTGATGATACCCGCTCCTCAGGGTCCAGCTGCAATGTCTCCTTTTCTGAGATACTTCTCCACATCCCATCAGTCAAGATAAATCTGAACTTTTTATCTTTTCTTTGTTGCCTTTGTCGACTTCTGTCTTACATTATAGCTATGTGAGCATCCCCTTGGGTCCCCAACCAAGGGGTCCCCTACCCCAAGAGGTCCCATCTGATGTTGCTGTCATGCCCACTGCACCTAGGACAGGATCTCACCACACTGGTGAATTGAATTGTTGAAGTTGGTACAAGTAACCTTGACCCATCCAGAACAAGATGCACCTCCACCAGGCAGCCTTCCTGGACTACTTCTAGCTGCACCTCAACTCTCCTCTTTGGCCTTTAACTGCTGTAAAAATTAATTCTAAGAATTCTGGTGCTTGCTTGTTCTTGGACAGAAGAGAAACCAGCCAAATCAAAGAGTCTGACTGCAAAATCTCTAGGGGAGAAGGCGACACATACCTGGGAGCATCATCTCTCGAGTGCTGCCCCCTCGTGGTCTGATCCCAGAACTCCAGCCAGGCGACCAGATCCAAAGCGCCATTACTTACTTACTCTCTGATTTTATTCCTAGCTGGCCAGCCCAATGTTGCTCCGGAAAATCATTACACTTTGTTAAATTTTTTTAAAAATCCTTGCTCTTTTTTCACCCCAGAGCTCACACTTAGAGTTGCCTGTGTCTGATGCAGCTCAATTGCAAACCAACATCTGCATTTTGCAGCATCTGCTGCAGTGACTTCAGGTCTGTGGCTCATTTTTGAGCGTTCTACTGATTTTCAGCACATACAACAATGAATGGGGCAGACATATTCCCTGTGTCCATGAGCACGTGTTAATGGGGGAGACAGACACCCCACAAAAGTCCCGTGATCACAGATTGTGAAGCCTGCTGTCTGGCCCAGAAAGCTAGTGATAGTTTTACTGGCCCCAAGTCCCACTGTCCTGTGCTCTGTGCTCTCCTCTCAGATGTGAGAACACCAAGTGCACCAGATTTCCCTGGGAGGAGAGACCAGTGCTGAGTTGTGCAGAGCCCAGATTCAAGAAACAAATGCTTTGCATCCTCATTCTGCCTCTTGTGACTTACCTGACTTTTGGCAAGTTATTCTGAAAAGCGTGAGTTTCCTCATTTGCATAATGAAAACAAGAAAAGGACCCACCTCATAGGGTTCTTGAGATAGATATTAAAATTGTGCTTTACTGTCCAGTTGTAAGCATACAGTAAACACTTAATAAGCATCACTCCTATTTTACTCGTGTGTCCACAGTGCTCAGTGTAGGAGCTGGGTCTGAATCCTTCCTAACTGACTGATCCGGATTTATGTGCAGTAGACTCCATTCTACAAGGGACGGAGGTAGGTCAATGTTGAGGACAGCACCACATAGGAGATACTCCCAGATCTCTGTCAAGAGATCAAGAGATCAAGTCCCTTTCTTCTTTGTGAACAGATCCCAAGTGGGATTTGAGCATCAATGGCCAGCAATGGGACTTGAAACATCCAAGCCAATTCAGAAACCTGGCTTCCTACTCTTTTAGCCTCCCTTGCATGTAGGAGTGGTCTTGTGATCTGGTTCCAACTAAAAATCTGATGGTGAGTTTTCTGGGAAAACTTCATTTTTTGTTAAAGGAGTCATGTGACTAATGCAACCCTCCCCACTTCTTCTTGCCTTGAACTAGCACCGGGAGCTATGGCCACCATCTTGTGACCATGAGGCACATGAGAAAAATGAGTCAATACTCCAAGAACGGTGAAACAGAAAGATAGAAAAGGCTGGATCCCTGAGGACATAGTTGAAGGCTCAGCCCAGAACCAACAGCTCTCCTACCCATGGACTTGCTTATAAAGAACCCAGGGTGGGTGGATCTGCTGTAATCTACAGCTGAATGCATTCTTTAGGATTTGCTTTGTGTGAACCTCAAGGTCCAGCTCTCAGCTCAGGGACTTTTCTGAGAATGGCTTGTCCCTCCTGTGGCCAGTTCCAAGCCAGATTGGACGGTTGGACTCCTCTGTTTGCCCAGACAGTGGATTGACCACCAAGACGAGAATTTTTTTCAAGAGGGAACCCACTATCATAGGTATTTCTCTGCCTTCCCATGTCCCCCATTGGACCAGCCTGAAGGAAGATATCAGAGCAATTCAATAAGATGCTTTCAGTCTGTCCTTGCCAAGATTCATGATTGAAAACACACGGCAGGCTCAGTGGCCCCAGAAAAGAATTCTGGAAAACTGTGGGTTCCTGAATTCCTGTCCACCCCTTCAGATGGGCTCCCCATCTTCTGCTCAAGGTTCATGTTTATTATTATTAAAAACTCATGGTGGTCGGCCAACCGCATGAGCTGCAAAATTCCTAGAGCCAGGGGAGTGACATGTTGAAGTAGTTTTCCTGTGGTCATGCTTCAGGGTAGAGAAGGTTGGCATGCCCGAAGAGCAGCCAAATCCCCCCCCATCCCCCCTAGTCAGCACACGTGCAGAAGGCACTCCCAAACTTCACAAAAACCTACCTTGGTCCTCCTTCCCCCCCTGGGCTGTCCTTCACTGGAGCTACAGAATTCCTGGGCCCATGCTCCCATCCCAAACATGCTCCTCCCCATCCTCCATCACAGTAACAGCACCATCACCCAGGACTCACTCCTGAGCCACTTTCCCTCATCCCCTGCATCCAATTCAAGTCCTGCCTGCTCTACCCCAAAAGCATCCATCAAAACTTCCCACTTCTCTGGTGCTCTACCACTCCCGCGCTAGCCCAGCTCACCAGACATGCTCAACTGAAGGAAGACGCAACACTTCTGCTCTGTTCACCTCCCACCCGCTTCCCAGCAACAGCCACACTGACCTCTCTATAACTCACATCCGACCTTGTCACTCCCTTGCCAAAGCCCTCCAATGGCTTCGACTGCACAGAAAATGCAGGTGCCTGTCTGGGCTTGTTCTTTCTCAAGACCCAGGAGCCCAGGTAACCTGGCTCCTCCATCACCAACATCTTTGCTCACTCTGCTCCACCTTGCTGGCCTCCTTTCTCCTTCTGGGACGTGCTGGGCTCCCTCCCACCTCCTGGCCTTCATACTTGCTGTTCCTCCTGCCTGGACCATCTTTTCAGGACTGGCTGCTCCCCCTCCTCTGGGTCTCAGCCCAGAGCTGCCTCCAGAGCCGTCCTCCCTGCCCGCCCACTCTGGCTCACTCCCACCCTCATCACCCCCCCTGCCATCAGTCACAGTCTTCTTTTCTTTATGGCCACCTTTGCCAACGCCAGTTGCCCTTGTATATTTATCTGATTTTGTAGCTTCACGCCCACTCCCTACCCCCAAACAGAATATATAGGGTCTTTGAGGGCAGAGGTTCTTCCCTCCTGCTTTCCTGGTGCCTAGAGCATCGCTGGGAACATAGAAAGTGTCCGATAAATCTTTGACACTTCTGTGACTCTTCAAATTGGAAAATATCCAAAAAAGAAAAAATCATCTAGTATAGGATAGCAAGGTTTAGTAAAAAAAAAAAAAAAAAACAAAAACAAAACCAATATGCCAGTTACATTTGAATTTCAAATAAACGATTAATAATTTGTTTAGTATAAGTATGTCCTAATACTTACCGCATGAGCTGCAAAATTCCTAGAGCCAGGGGAGTGGGACTGGGACATATTTACACTAAAAAACTGTTCATTGTTGACCTGGGATGCAAACACCAAGTGGGCATCCTGTATTTTTTCTGGCAACCCTAATCTAATAGAACCATCCTTTTCTGCTGAAGGCATTAGTCCAAACCCGGCTGGGAAGCTTCCTAGAAGTATCGACCCCCAGGCTGCACCCTGGACAGATTGATCAACCTCTGGGCTTGGGCCCAGCTGCTCCATGATTCTGAGCATTGGCCAAGTTGGAGGAGCCTGGGGCTGAATGTCTCAGCACACATGCAGCAAGCGGTCCCCCAGCTTCGAGGGGTGGGAAACTCACTGTCGGCGGTGGAGAACTCTGGCTACAGGGAAGAACTCCCATTGTCCTCTCTTCTCCGGATGGAGGGAAGGCAGCCCCAGCCCCGGGCTACCTGGCCTGTCCCAGTGTTGTTCCAAGGGTTTGGTCCTAACCCCTGGAACCTTATTTGGAAATAGGGTCCTTAGAGATGTAATCAAGTTAAGGATCTTGAGATGAGATCATCCTGGATTTAGGGTAGGCCCTAAAACGCAATCTGTGCCTCATGAGGAAAGGGAGATCTGAGACAGAAGGACAAAGAGAGGAAGTCCGTGTGAGGACAGAAACAAAGTGGAGCTGGAAGCCACCAGCAGCCAGGAGAGGGGCATGGAACGGGTTCTCCCTCCGAGCTTCCAGAAGGAACCAACCCCTCCAACATCTGATCTCGGACTTCTGGCCTCAAGAAATGTAAGAGAATACATTTCTGCTGCTTAAGCCACCAGCTCATGGGACTTTGTTACACCAGCCCAAGGAAAGGAATACAGTCCTCAACCAGATGAGGGGGCAGAATGAGGGCACCAACTGCGTCCGTCTTATAAACCCTCCCCAGAGTGGCTGGCACTTTCCTGAGGATGCAATAAGAGCTTAATAAAGACCCAAAGATGCTCTGAGTCCAGTTTATGGCCATTTACCGTAGCACTCTAAGATCTTAGGATCAGGTAAAGGGAAGGCAGTGTTGTCTTTTGGTAGCATCACCCACAACAGGCTTTGCTGGAAATTGTTCTTTGTACAAGGTCTTGAAATGTACGTCCCAATGTGAAATGCACCCACGTGATCACTCTCCGGCAGGGGCTCTCAAACTTGACCATGCATCACCCAGAGGGCTTGCTGAAACATGGTTTGTCTTACCCAGACCCATGACCCAAAGCTTCTGATTGAGTAGATCAGGTATACAGCCTGAGAGTTTGCATTTCTTTTTTTTTTTTTTTTAAAGATTTTATTTATTCATTTGAGACACAGAGATACAGAGAGAGAGAGAAAGCATGAGCAGGGAGAGAGGCAGAGGCAGAGGGAGAAGCAGGCTCCTCGCTGAGCCAGAAGCCTGATGTGGGGCTCGATCCCAGGACCCTGGGATCATGACCTGAGCTGAAGGCAGACGCTTAACCATCTGAGCCACCCAGGCGCCCCGAGAGTTTGCATTTCTAACATGCTCCCAGGTGAGGCTAATGCTGCTAGTCTGAGGACCACATTTGGAGAAGTGGGTATAGGGATTTCTAGAGGCGCTGATGGGTGGGAAGAATGTGGGACTGTTTCCTCAGCGAGGCATCATTCACTCAGGAAATACTTGTTGGTCCCCTGCTCTGTACCAGGAACCATGCTCAGCCCTGGGAATATAGAAATGAGCATGGCGCCCCCATACATCTCCCCAACCTCCACAATCTGAGCCTGAGTGGGCCCCCTGCGTCCACTCCTCCTGCTCTCACTGTGCTCTCGGAGCTGTAACCAAGGTGATCTCTGAAAACCCCAAATCCTACAGTATTCCCTGTCCTGTTGCCCTCAGCCTGAAGACAAAGCAGCAGGTGTCTTTGGAAAGCATTCCACGTACAGCCAGGGCTGAAGACCACTGCCCTGTATGATCCGACCCTGCCTCGTACGTTTATATCATACGGATTCAGTTTTCCCACCAGTCATTCATTCAACAGATGTTTTACTAGGCAACAACTACATGCTAAGTACTGAGTGGTGAGCAGGAGCTTATGATCTGTGCAGAAGGGATATAGTAAATAAGTAGCAGGCAAATATATAATATAATGCAAGACAAGGCTGAATATCAGGAAGAAAGCAGGAGAGGAAGAAAGCAGGGAGGGGTGGGACATGGGGAGGTGGAAATATGGACATGGGTTGGGGTGTCCTCTCCCCCTCCTGAAGGGGATGAGAGAGTGGAGCATAGGGGCATCTGGGCCAAGCAACGAGAACAGCATGTGCAAAGGCCCTGAGGTGCGAGCAAGCTTAGTGCTTCGCCAGTGGCAAGAGCAGAGTGAATGGGAAGGGAGGCAGTAGTGGGTCACTGGCCTTGCAGGAGAGGTCGGGAGTGTGAACACCTGCAGTGGGGAGGTTCAGAAGGCTTTGGGCAGGGACATGATGTGATCTGATTTTTCTTTTCACAGTCAGTCTGGTTGTGGTGTAGGACAGGCCCGGAGGGATTGGAAGAGCAGCAGGGATCCCAGCTGGGGGCCTGGACCACAGTAGCCCCATGGAGGTGGGGAGAAGCCCCAGACCCGGGACACACTCTGCTGTGGAGTAGACAGGCTCGTGGGGATGTGCACCACTCATTGTTCTTCCCTCAATTCGCAACACCCCCTCCCAGCTGCACAGGGCACCTCTGCTTCCTGTCACTGCTACAGCTCCGAGCTTAGCTACTGCCAGCCCTCCAGGAAGCCTTTCTGACCCAAGCTGGGCTGGAGTCCCCTGGAGCCACTCTGCACCCCACCTTGTATCCCTGAGGCCTCTCCCTCCTCCCTCTCTAGCCCGCCCCCCAAATGGAGGAAAAGGAAGCCCCGGAATTCAAAAGGGGGGAGGAGCATATGGGAGGTACCCTTGTCAGGACAGAGGCCAGCAAGGTCAACACCAGACTGAGGGGGCCCCAAGGTTCACTATGAGGCCCCCACCTTGCCCCCAACCTTCACCCCCTCCCATGAGACATGACTTCTGCCACCAGCAGCGAGAATTCCAGATTAAAAGGCGCTTTGACTTTCCACAGCAGCCCAGGCAGTGAAACGTCCCAGACATGACACTGGGGTTTGCAATCTGTGAGGAGATGCAGGGGTCCGAGAGAAGGAGCTGCCCAAGAAAGGGGTGAGGAGGATGACAGAGACCCTAGAGCCGGGACCCTAACTCAGCAGGTGTCTGCGGTGGTCTGCCAGGTGCGGAGGGAACGCCCCTTACCCCTCTCCATCAGGACATCTGACACCCTCCTCCTGGGCTGGGGCTGTTGGGGGCTGTCCCCCGAGAGCCTCAGGGGACAGGCCCCAACAGCTGAGTGGCCTCTTTCCACTCCCTCCTCCCCGTCCTCAGAGGGTAACAGAGAGACCCTCCATGGGACAAGCCATCATGGGTGACATCCAATCACAGCCACCTAGTCCTGTGCATAACTAGTAGTAATTACAGAGTTCCATCTAGTCAAGGAAAGGAGGGAGGGTTGGAGGCAGGGTGCGGACAGGCCATTTTTCTGCATCCAGTCTGATAGACAAACACTATTAAGCACCCGTAGCTCTCCTTTGGGTGGGGTGACTGCCCCCTCCTCCAGGCTATGTGGGGGCTACAGGAAGGCAGGGGGGCTCTCTCTGGAAGGAAGTTGAAAAGCCCTACAGAGAAGGTTCCATCTGAGCAAGTAGGCAAGGTCATTTGGGACAAGGTGCCACCCCTTCCTGACCCCATAACCTGCCTTCAGGTGGGCACTGCCTGGCCAGCTCACACTGGGAACTGGGCCTCCTCAGCGGCCTCCAAACAACCCCCAGGCCTGTGATGGGCCCCCTACCTTCAGTCCCTGCAGAGACACCCACACCCCCAGTTTTGGCCACAGGCTGTCCTGATAGCCACCCAACCCTGTCATCATCCCAGCTCTGATCCTCCCACAGTCCCCAACCCCCAGGACAAGGAGGGTCCCTCAAAGGACAGAGGTCCTGGGCAGGCATAAAAGGGCCCTTTCTCCTGCCCTGAAGGGCCCTATTGTCCTCCGCTGCTCACAGGACTTCTTTGTATGGGGGACAGGGTGGGTGGGACTCATAAAAGAAGCCATGAACTGACTAGTCCCTCCGTTTGCTATAAATCAAAGCATGTCCCCTAAATTCCAGACAGTTCCCCCAGATTACCTTGTCCTCCACGTGGCTATGTCTTTACAGGACTCCATGGGGCAATAGCAGAGGACGCAGAGGCTGGGGGTCAGCATGGAGTAGGAGGCGGAGTCTGTACTCGGGGATGACCAAGCCTTAGCACTAAAAGTCCCTCCCCCGACATCAGGAACACTGTCAGTCCTGGGAAAACGGACATTGTTGCCCCCACCCCACCTTGTTGCTCCCACTTCCAGAGTGCTCTGGCCTCAGTTTCCTGACCAGTAAGCGGGAATGGAGAGGGAGTGTGGGGTGAGTTTACACGCCTGCTCTCTGGAGCCTGGATGGAATCCCCAAGGCACCACAGCTGAGAGCCAGGACCAGCCGCCCAGCTCCTCTGAGTTCTGGTCTCTTCACCTGCAAATGAGCATTAAAAATTCCTAACTCAGAGTGTTGCTTCTGGAATCAACTGATTTATGTGAAGTGGTTAAAACAGCGACTGGTGCATGGCAAGTGACGCAGTGGCTGTTAGACAATTAATTATTTACTTTAACTATTCACCTAAGTGGCCCAAGCTCTCATTTTGCCTATAATGAGAACAAAGGGCATTGAAGGTCATTTCAGTGGCGTTCAAAAGAACATCTGCTTATATGCTGCTTATGAGAGACACACCTAAAATCAAATCACACCATCCCCCAGGCAAAATACAAAGAGGTACGCACAAGAGCTATGCAAAGAGACACACACAGAGATGTATATTGTGTGTGTGTGTGTGTGTGTTCATACCACAAACCCAAAGAAACAACTTCAAAAAAGGACCCTTGGAAAGATTAAGCGATAGAATTCAAGGCATAAAGTGTGACAAAGAGTTTATTTTGTATTTATATATATATAAGCCAGCAACCACAATGATGATACAGTAGTCAAGAATCTTCATGTATTAAATAACATGGTGCTAAAATCTAGGAAGAAAACAGATTCGAGACATCATTAAGCTTAGATATTTCTTCCTGCAGAAAACCTCCCAGGATGCCTCCTGGCATCTATGGGTCACTCTACCTGCCTTGTCACAAAATGTATGTCAGTATTTATAATGACCTGTTTAACCACCCATCCCCCACTCCCACTGGTATTTTAGCCCAGTTGGCGGCTGCTGGGGTGGGGGGCTCAATGTCTGTCTTGCTCATGTTCTTCAATGCCCAGCATAATGCTCACCAGTCTACCAATAAATATTTGTGAAATGTATGACACATAGATACATATTCAATTCTGTATCCCTAAGAGAACACACAATTTTTTTCAAATGTTTGTGGCTATTTGTAAAGATCCACCATCCACATGTGGCCAAAGGAAAACTTTAATAAATATCAAAATGGAGAAACTATACAGATGACATTCTCTGACCTTATAACGAAAGGATAAACCAAAATTTAAAAAACAAATAAAAAATTTCAACCTGCCAGAAACTAAAAATCATTCTTTGAAATTGCTTCAGTCAAAGAAGAAATCGAAACTGAAATTAGATTTTTTTTACACAATACGATAGAAACAACAATCCACATAAAAATGTATGGGATGTGGCCAAGTCTGCACTCTGAGAAAAGAAATGAGAGATTGAAATGTTTTCATATTTGAACAAGAAATAACTAAACTTAGTGAAGAAAGCAGTCAAAGCAAAGAGCTAAAAAAAAAGAACAAAATGAACCCAAGGAGAGCAAGAAGGAATTAATAAAGATAAAATAAAAATTAAAAAATTAGAAAACAGAGAAAAACACAGAATTTATGAGCATATCCCAGAACATGCTCTTTGAAAGGCACATGAAATAAACATATATGTTGAAAGTTCAACATATAAACAGATAGATATGGTCTCTTCACAACTGCTTTTTTATTAATTATAAAATATCTAGGAGTAAACTAAGAAATAACTGCAAAATCGATAGGAAAAATCCCACAACATCTTATTAAAGAACATTCTAGAAGACCCCAATACACAGAGATACAGTGTGTTTGAATGGGGAGACTCAATATTTGTAAACATACCAGTGTTTCCTGAATTAATAAGTGAATTTAATGTAATTCCAATCACAAGGGGGTTTCGGGGTCAGAGAGGGTTTAGAAAGTGGGTATCCCATTTTCCTAGGAAAACAAAGGCATGAGAAAAACAAAGCCAGCTTTGGAAAATAAAATGAAGGAAGCTGGATAAACAAATAGTGGGGGGGCCTCGACGGCTGTGGCGCAGAGCAACCATGGAGGAAGGAGTGGACGTGGTCCTGGGCACCCCGCACTCTGTCCCTCCCGCCTCCTCCCAGCCAGCCGGCCACCCCACAAAAAAATGCTCTGACCCCCCGCAGTCCTTCTACCGGATGAGGCCAGCATCCTTTCCCTGCCCCACCCCACTTGAAATTATGCCGAAGATTTAAAATGTGGTGCAGGTGTCTGAGTCCTAATTCAAGGTGTGACGCTATCGCTCTTGCTACGGGGCCAAGGAGAAGAAAGAAAACCATGAAAGTTGGGGGCAGACCCAAAGCAAAGAAGGGAGTGTGACCCTTGCAAAATCAACTGACTTTAGGGCACATCAATCCTTGCCGGTGTGTGCCCGGAGCTCGGGCATGCCCCCCAGCCAGGAAAGAAGGAGAACGTCAGCTAGACCAGTGGGGACCAGGGTCTGTCGCTGCTGGACTGAAGCCATCTGTACCAGGGGAAGAAGCAAAGACATTGAAGATGCCCAGATCACTACACGTTTTGCAAATGGAGACCAAAATAATTGAGCAACATGGTTCCTGCCAAGGAGAACAGGTTGGAAGAGCTAAAGCTTTCACAATCAAGAATGGAAACCATCGAATGACTAGAAATTACTGAAAACACGAAATGCCAAGGAGGTTTTTTTAATCTATACTTGGTAGACACATTCAAAGGTCTGAAATATGAATTCCCAGATGCTTGGAGTGAAAAGAATGTTCTAGGGTCCAGTCCCCAGAGAAAAGAACTATTTCTTCCCTGTCAGTCCCTGCAAAAGTCCAGGTTCTAAGCCCTCATTGGCCAGAACTTGGTCACAAGCACACCCCTGAGCCAATCACAGTGGGCAGGGGGATGGAACCGGCTGATGGGTTGAGACCAGGGTCTCCTGCTGTCCCTGAAATGGGTGGTGCCAACTCCACTCGGGCCAGCGGGGCTCCGAGGAGAATCCAGGTGTGTTTGGGGGCAGGCAAACAAGACAGGTGTGAATTATAGGAGAAAACGGCCATCAGAGTTTACTTCCCCCAGAAGAGAAATGCAAGGCGAGGCCTCAGGCCTTGGGACAGGTCACCTTTCACTGAGATTCATTTAGAAGCAAAAATTCAGAGACATTCGGGTAAGGCTGCCCTAATGACCCACTCAGCCACACAATGGTCCTTCCATGAAGGCAGCCTCTTGCGCCCACGGCCCTCACCCCATGGGCAGCCCACATGGACAGTGACAAGAGCCCACCTGGACCCAAAGTGGAAGAGCCCATTTGCCATCTTCATCTGCCATGACCACAGCAGATGCCCTTCCTGCCAGGGACAGCAGGAAAGTTCTCAGATGCACCCAAGGGTGCTAAGGAAGCCCCGAGCAGCCCCGGCTAATGCCCAGACAATGAAGGCATTGTTCAAAGCATGTAGAGGACTGTTTCTGAGCATAAGACGGAGGCACGTTCCTCTGAAGCATGGCACCCAGCTGGCTAGCGGTGGGGTACATCGGGAGAGGGACAGAATGAGCTCTCACCCTAGAAGGTGGCAGAGGACGCCTCAACCTGTGGCCAAAACTGCGAGGTGCTCCATCTGAATCTGCTTAATTTACGAATTTTCATCAACTGGCATTCAGATGAATAGGATTTTATTGGAACAGATCGAATGTTCAAGGGAGATGAGTATGCACACAGTGTCATTTGGAAGCCAACCTGCCAGGCAGGCAGCAAATAATAAGAGGCAGGTGCTGATCTGCACGCCAGGCAGTGCACGCATCTCTCTTTTAGAGTATGTGGCTTGGCCTTTATTGGGGTCAAGTCCATCTCCCTGACAGCCCATGACTCCTGCAAGAAAATGGACCATGTCTTCTTCCCCTTGGAATTACTCTGTACCCAACACAGAGCGTGGGGGCCAGTAGGTGCTTGACAAGTGTTTGTGGACTGAAGGAAAAGAGGAAGTGAAGGAAGAGGGAGGAAGGAGGGAGGTGAGAAGCAGGGGATGGAGGGAGGAGGGAGGGAAGGAAGGAGAGGGGAGAAAGGCAGGAGGAAGAGGGGAGGAAGGAGGGAGGGAGGAGGGCACATGCAGATGTCTGCTGTCTTCAACCAGAAATGTGATCTATGTGCACAACCCGCCCAGATCACATGGCCCTTCTGTGGTTGAATGGGGACCCACTTTTTCTTAGTTTCCTGAGGATAATCTTCCATGGAACTGGCTTTTTCCTAAGAATGAGTGTCTTAGCAGCAGGATGGTGGGGCATCCAGACCAAGGCTCCTAAGCCACAGTCCGGCCCCCACCTTCAGCCTTGCACACCTGTCACCACCCAGGGCACCCTAGGAGGGCATTTGCCCCTGCTGGTGTTGCCACCCCAGTCACTGTCACTGTCCTCACTGTCCAGGTGCCTCTGTCCCTCCATCCCTCTGAAACAGCTGCAGCCACAAGCGAGGAACTCCAGCCTCAGGTCTTCATAGAAACAGACGGGCTTTTTACTGGTGCCCACTCCTCCATTTCTTTCCAGCCCCTCCTCCCCTTCCAGGGATTTTCACATTCTCTTCCTGCCAGAGGGAACCTTCCGGAGAGCATCAGAGCACTGGGGCCAGGCGACTTCACAGGAAAAGAGACTATCATCTTGGCATCTTCATTCTTTCTGGAGGCGGTCTGTAGCTAGTGCCCTTTGAATCCAAGGCCAGCAGTGGGGCTGCTGGGGGTCTGGGTTTCCAGGGCAGCCCTTCCCTCCCCTTCCCTCCCGACCTCATCCTACCCTGGAACAAAGACACGTTGCATCTGCAGAGAAAGTTCCAGCTCTTCTGTGGGGTCACTGCTGTGTCTACCCCAGAGGATGCTGCTGGCCAGAGCCCCTTCTAGGGGCTCCTTAGAGTTGGGGGGTAGGGGGTGCTCCCAGAGGAATCGCTGCCTTTCCAGTTGTTATCATTTCAAAACAGCCTCAGAAAAGACACGCTGGGGCACCTGGGTGGCTCAGATGGTTAAGCGTCTGCGTTCGGCTCAGGTCATGATCCCAGGATCCTGGGATCGAGTCCCACATCGGGCTCCCTGCTCCGCGGGGAGCCTGCTTCTCCCTCTGCCTCTGCTTCTCTGTCTCTCTGACTCTCATGAATAAATAAATAAAACATTAAAAAAGAAAAGACAAGAAAAGACACGCTGTCCTAGGGAAACGGGCTCGGGGAGTATTCCTTTCAGGAAACTCATCCACTGTTCTTTCCTTTACAGAGTCCTGGGGCTGCGCAGCCACACGACTGTGGAACCGGATGGATTTTGGCCAAAGGCTGGTTTCAGCACAGCCCTGCCAGTGCCCAGTGGCTTTTCCAGCTGCTCTTTCTCTCTGGGTCTCCATGTCTTCCTTCATCGCAGCAGAAACTGGGCCACCATCCCTGGGATAAATTAATAAGTAGCGTTTATACCGAATCTTATATTTTAAAAGCACTTTTATTGCATGTCCCTGGCTTGAGCCTTTAAGCCAGGTACTGCTTTTATCCTTGCCTTACAGCTGAGGAAACCGAGGCTCACAGCTGATTCATCGAAGATCCGGGTAACCGTGGAGAAAGCACTGAGCTGACACTGATGGACACCCTGTCCTTGAAGAACAGACACAGCATTTAATTCCATAGCTCATTGTAAAAATGACAAGTAAGCTAAAATTAGCCTCTCAAACCAATGCTGCATTTTAGTGCAATAACCACCCAGATTGCCTCTCTTACCAAAACAGGATCCTATTGCAAATACTTGTTTCTAGCTGGCTTATTTTCCACGGTGATCACTGGTCGCATGGCGTTTCCTTGTGCGGCTACTAGACATGTACCCAACCAAACCCTGTTCTTGGTCATTTCCTGCTTTCCACTGCGCGATGTCTGGGGCCAGTCCTCAGCCCTCCCCAAGGCACCGGGCGGCCCTCCCCTATAGGGAGCCTTGTCCCAGTCATTGATTCAGAGAGCCTTTGCGACGACATCTAAAATCAGTTAGCACGGCCATGTGCCTGACCCCGTTCACTTCTTGTCACATCCCCAAAGGTACAGGAGGAATGAAGAGAAGGACCCAGTGATGGTTCTGAAGCCTGGACCCGTGAAGGCAGCCCCCTGCACCCACAGCCCCGTGAACACTCCTACCACGCACGGCCCATCTCAAGCAACCAATGCGATGTCACTGGGCGCACGCAGAGTTGGGGAGAGCTGAGCACATGGGTGCCCCTCGCTGGTAAGAGGTAGAAGCACATCAGTTGGGATGACTCAGTCAAGTCCTCCACACTGGCTTCCAGAATTCCCCAGCCGCACAAGCTCCAGGTGCCCTCAGTGATCCTTGGCTTGATGACACCTGGCTTCCTTCCCTTTCCTGTCTACTTACACCCGTATGGAGGTTCCCGGGTTCATGTTCCAAATGAACTGTGTCTATGAGAGCCTGTGTCTGGTGGGGAATCAACTGGAGGACTCCCCCACACACACACCACCAACACAAACTTCAGAGCAGTGGACAATTTTTAACCTAAATCACAGTGGGAAAGCAGGAGTTCAAGGCAGGGATGGGAATTATTTCCCACAAATGTTCCATCAAGAAAAACTCATCTCAAGGTGGCTGCCACAAGCAGGTGCCCATGAAATTTGGGGTTGGCTGCAGGCTGAACAAAGAAAGGGATGCCTTGGGGCGCCTGGGTGGCTCAGTCGGTTAAGCATCTGCCTTCGGCTCAGGTCATGATCCCGGGGTCCTGGGATTGAGCCCCGCATCGGGCTTCCTGCTCAGCAGAGAGCCTGCTTCTCCCTCCCCCTCTATCTGCTCCCCCTGCTTGTGCTCTCTCTCTCTGTCAAATAAATAAATAAAATCTTAAAAAAAAAAAGAAAGAAAGAAAAGGATGCCTCCTCTCTTCATCATCCCTGCTGAAGCAGAGAGCAGGAGCATCTCCCACAGTCTGGAACCCAGAGAGGAAAAGGTATTTCTCGGCATTGTCCCCGCCCTGCCCCTGCCCCAGTTCCAGACTCCCTCACCTCCCACCTGGACCAGAACAGCAGCCCCCACATGGGTCAGCTTTGCGCTACACGCCGCCCCCTCATTTTCCACCCTGAGCCAGGGTGTCCCCTGCTAAGACATATGACCATGCTGACCTCTTTTTTCCCCTGCTGAAAACCCTTCAACGAGCTCAGCTTCTACACCATAGCTTCTGGAACCTTCTGTGATCTGGTGCTGCCTCCCTCTCCAAACCAGCCCAGGGCCAGACCCTGTTATTCCTGACTCCTTGCCTCTCTTTGTGCCACCCCCAGTGCCTGGAATTCCTCCCTTCCCCTCTTTGCTCAAATCCTTCTCATCTTTTCAAATACAGCAAGAAGAGCCTCCTCCTCCAAGAAGCCCTCCCTAACTTCTGGCCTGCACTAGACAATATTCCTATTCTTTGGTTCCCAGGAGTCCCTGCATACAGTGCTATTGCCTCATGCAATCCACTGGGTGGTAATTATGTGTTCGTGCCTCAGTTTCCTCTAGGAGACTTGACTTCCCTGAGGGCAAGCTCTTTGTTTTAATCTTCTCTACACCTCCTAGCTTAGCATCTGTTTGGGAAATGGTGGGTACTTGGTAAGAATTGTATGTCCATTCATTCACTCATTCCTTCATTGCTTCTGGCTGCAGCGATATCTCCATTCTTTCCACGACTGGTAGCTCAGTAATGAGGTGGCACAGTCTGGTGACACAAAAATTATTCTGTCTGTTTTGCTAAATAAGATAGTGGTGCCTCTGGGTCTTATGGAGTGGGGTGCCTAACCTCAAGGAGTCTACCAGGAGATAGGATGTACATATCTAGGTGTTGGATCAAGACACCTCGAATTTTAACCTGCACACAAAACCCCAGGATTCCTGTTAACGTGCTTCTTGTTCAGCCGGCCTGGGGTTGGCCCAGCCTCCTGCATCCCTCACCGGCTCCCAGGTGACGCCCATGCACCAGCCTGAAACACACTGCAGAGCCGGGAGCCAGGCATTTGCGCAACAACGTGTGGCAGGCCGTAGCCAAGGGTGGGGCTCACGGCGCATCCCCTGCCACCCCCCAAACCTGGGATCTTGCTTGAATTCTCACTTTTGTGTCCTAAGTGTATTTACAAGTAACTTTTAAAAAACTGTCTTTTTTTTTTTTTTTTAAAGATTTTATTTATTTATTCATGAGAGACAGAGAGACAGAGAGAGGCAGAGGGAGAAGCAGGCTCCCAAGGAGAAGGAGCCCGATGCGGGACTCGATCCCAGGACGCTGGGATCATGACCTGAGCCGAAGGCAGACCCTTAACCATCTGAGCCACCCAGGCGCCCTTAAAAAACTGTCTTAAAGGAAAAACAGGCATCACTTCCCACAAATAAAAACTACCCACGAACATAAATACAGTGGAATTCTCTAACTGTGATGTTTCTCTGGCCACGGAGCCCCACCTGAAGTTTCTGCGCCTGCGTCCCACTCTCTCTTTGCTGGAAGGCGAGGGAAGTAGGAAGAGCAGATTTGCACCCCACCGAGACTTTCCCCTTGAAGCGGTGAGAGCTGTTTAAAAGAACAGAAAAGCGACGGTTGCTCCGTTTGTGGTTCCCGGCCGTGTGCAGCCACACCTCTGCGCCCAGGCAACAACAGGTGTGCACTTCAAGAGCCCCTGCATTTGATGCGTCCAAAGGCCACTCTGTCTGGCCCAGTCACGCTCCAAGCTCCAGAGGACCTCGGCCAGTTTCAGAACAAAGCCGGAGTGTGCAGGGTGGGTTGACCAAGGGCGGGCGGGAGGCAAGACTAGAAGCTATTTGGCTCCAGAATCTCAGTGCATGGTCATCACCTCGCAAAATGCCTGCAGTCGCTCAATCCTCGGGCAGGCTGATCGCACTTATGACATTACCCAGCGCGACGTCAACAGCTGCCCAACTCAGGTCCAAGGATCTCCCCACCCCCCGCCCCGTTATAATTGCTTTAGAGAAAGCTTGCCCACAGGCTGCAAGATGGAAGTAACAAACGTGGAAATAAATGACGTTTCGCAAGCAGCAGAGATCTAGCTGTGACTCTGTGTGTGGGGCCCACAGCATTGCATAAATTATGGTGACACTTACCCAGAGGTTTTTGCGACACCAGACTTGCACCATCGTCCCAGGCTGCAAGGTGGGGAGCTGGGACAAGGGTGAACAGAGGACTCGGAGTCACAGAGGGAGGGGCCGGGACCAATCCAGTCATTCGGAACCAGCAACAAGAATGGACTGAGTTGGTGCACCTGCCGTCAAGATGCATGGCCAACCCAAGGGGCACCTGCTGCTGGTCTGGAAAAGGCTGGGATCACAGACTCAGCCTGAGAAAAGTACAAATGAAGCAGTCCCTCCCACCCTGGAAACCTTGTAGTGATGTGAAGGACATCTTCTGGTTTTGCTTGCCCTATACCTTTTTCCCTCTGGTAAAAGATTCCTGGCCTTCTTGGGCTGAGATGGGGACGCACCCGCCCCATCTGTGATGGGTAAATTTATGTGTCAGTGTGGCTGGATCATAGGTTGCCCAGGCATTTGGTCAAGAATGATTTTGGGTGCGTCTGGGAGGATGTTTTTGGGTAAGACTAACATTTGAATCCATAGACAAAGTACATAGATTGCCCTCCCCAGTGTGGGTGTGTCTCAGCCAATCTATTCAGAGCTCAAATAGAATAAAAAGGCAGAGGAAGGTTGAGTTGGCTCTCTGCCTGACTGAGTGGGGACTTAGCTCTTCCCCTGCCCTCAAGGTTCCTGGTTCTCAGGCCTTCAGACTCAGGCTGAAATCAATACCGGGGGTCCTCCTACTCTCGGGCCAGCAAATAAGCTTGCCAGCTCTACTGGGTCTCTAGCTCCAGCTTGCAAATAGCAGATCATGGGACTTCTCAGCCTCCATAATAGCATGAGCCAATTCCTTATAATAAATTTTATATATATATATGTATATATATATAGACACATACATATATATATACATATACATGCATATATATATATATATACACACACACACACACACATATATATATTCCTTCTTGGTTTTCTCAGGGGAACCCTAATACAGTCTACTTGGGAGAAGACCTGCCCTGGGATGCCATCGTAACCCTAGGCTTCCCACTTTGGTGCCAGAAACATGATAGACACTCTCAGACATTTGTCAAGTAAATAAATATTTCAAGAAAGACACTTTGACCCCATGCATGAAACCCCCATCATTACATAGCCCACCACCCACACTCAGTAAATTAACATGTCACAAAGCCTCTTTTACTGTCATTGTCCCTTAATTTTTTAAGGGTCAGTGGGAGTCAGAAAGAGTTGCAGCGAATTCCTGCACCATCAGAAGGGCTGGGTGAATATCCTCTGAAGATAAACTAGGACAGCATTTTCTTCAAGTTTCTCCAATATTTTTACCCCAGTCTGTCTCTTTTCCTTTTGCTTTTGATTCGGAGAGGAACACGAGCCCACCAGGAGACAGAGAACACAATCCAAACCCCAGGTGCTGATTTCAAAGCAAGCATCAAACCCTTCAGCCTCCTTTTTGGCTGGTAAATAGAAACTCCTGACACTGCAAGACAAGCCGTGGAGACAGTGGAGGCCCCGTTGCTAAGAAAAATGACAGGTGAGGACTCTGCTTTGAGCCCCCGGAACCCGGAGGCCCCCAGGGTGGGCTACCTGTCTGGGTATTACGACGCTGGTGGAGCAGGCTGACGGCTTGAGCCACTCAAAATCACCAGGAAACCGGGTTCTGCCCACCTAGCTGCCTTTTCCCTGACCTCTTTCTCCCCGTGAAGGTAATATAGAGCCTGAAAACTGAGATTGGATGGGGTGTGGGGGGATGGAGTTTACAACTGCCCCGAAAAGATGAGTGTTTCATGAGAAGAAATCCACACTGAGATTTCTTCTTCCAAGATTGACTGGGTCAAAGTCTGGAAGCGAACACCACCTCTGACCAACCCAACTGCCTCGGTGGCCAGCCAGGGATGTCACGGTCAGTGAGCTAGACAGGAGAGAAAAGAGATTGGTGACACCAGGGGGGACTGAACCCCCCAGTCCCCAGCCCAGAGGACCCTGCACACAGCTCCAGACGATGCTGCCTTGTGGAGAACACAGCCTGGTACCCGACCTCTTGGTTTTTCAGTAGTAGTGAGATAACTGTATTAATTCAGATCGCCCAAGGATGAGACCTAGTCACATTTTTTTTTTTTTTTTTAATGTCCAGGTGCTTGACCCAGGGAGCCTCAGATGGATTCTGCCCTCAGGCCAGATGTTAAGCAGAGAGTTTGATCCATGAGATTTGGGGAACAGACATTTGCCAGCAGGGTGGCTCATATGGTTGCATGTCAGCTTCTCTTGGGTTCTCATTAATTCCAGGGTGGCGAAGCGAGTTTTCTCTGTTACTGAAAAATGTGTTTGAACAAACATGAGAGTGACCCACTCATTCTGGGTTCTCTAGGACTGTCCCAGTTTTAAAATTGAAAGTCCCTGCGTGCCAGGGTCCTTCTTGGGCCCAGAAAAACAGTTGGTCACCCTAACAAAGAGGCGCGTGGTGAGCCAGTGGGTGGCTGCTTGGGAGCTCATTAGCTTGAAGAGGAAAAGACCCTTTGGGGAACCATGGTGGTCAGCAATGGGGACTGTGCCATGGATAGAGGTCAAATTTGGATGATGTGAAGCCACTGAGATCGAGGGGCTATTTGCCCAGCATTTGGCCCACTTAGACCGACAGGCTAGGTAATCCCTACTTTTTTTGGCCAGCAGCACCTGGCACGTGAGTGACTGCCCTACCCAAGTTAGACACACTGAATTACCTCCCCCAAAGAATTCGGCTTTGGTACTCAGGAGCCTAAGTGGTCTCTATTGGCAGATAAGTTCAAGCAGGCACCTTGGGGTGGTCAGATGCTCAGAGGAGAGGAGAAAGCTGGTATTAGGGGCTGTGATACCCCCCAATTCATACGTTGAAATGCTAACCCCAGTACCTCAGAATGTAACTGTATTGGGAGACAGGTGAGTCTTTTATATAGGTGAGTAAGTGAAAATGAGGTCACCAGGGTGGGCCCTAATCCAAAATGGCTGATGTCCTTATAAGAAGAGACTAGGACACAGACATGCACAGAGGGAAGACCACGTGAGGACACAGAGAAGAAGACAGCCACCTGCAAGCCAAGGAGAGAAGCCTCAGAAGAAACCAACCCTGCTGATACCTTGATCTTGGTCTTCCGGCCTCCAGAACTGGGATACCATTAATTTCTCTTGTTCCAGCTTCCCAGTCTGTGGTCCTTCATTATGACAGCCTGAGCTCTTATAACCGGCCAGTGGGGAAGAGGAGCCTAAAGGTAAAGCAGAAATGAGAGTCATGTGTTCCATGGAGAAGAATTTTTCCAGGTCCTGGTTCTGAGCCTTCATGGGGTCTGACTCTACTTCCTGGTCTTCAGACCTCAGCAATAACAAACCCCCTCTTTTTCTTAAGCTAGTCAAGTGGGTTTCTGTTACTTACAACCAAAAAAGCCTTCGCCGTATAATTTGGTCTTGTGATTCCAACCGTTACCAGGAGACCTTCTTCCTGGGAAAGTCCTTAGCCCATCAGGAAAGGGAAATTTAATACAAAATGCTTTTGTGGTAGACAGGATAATCACCTCCCAAAGACGCCCACATCCTAATCCTCGAGACATGTGCATTTGCCACCTGCTGTGGCTAAAAGAGACTTTGAGATGTGATTAAGTTAAGAGTTTTGAGATGGGAAGATTATTCTGAATTATTTTGATTATCTAGGTATGCCCAGTGTGATCACAAAGGTCTTATAAGAGAAAGAGGGAAGCAGGAGAGGCAGAGATGGAAAGATTACAAGATGCTATGTTGTCGGCTTTGAAGACGAAGGAAGGGGCCCCAAGCCGATGGGTGCAGCCAGTCTCCAGCAGCTGTAAAAGGCAAGAAAGCATACACCCCACCACCCGGGGCCCCCAGAAGGAGTGCAGCCCTGCTAACACCTTGATTTTGACCTCCAGAGCTGGAATAAATTTATGCTGTTTTAAGCCACTAAGTTTGTCTTCATTTGTTCGAACACAAATATAACTTTGCATAGTGGGTTGTTCATAAGCCCAGACCCTAAACTTGTTCCTTGTTTTCTTTTCCCCCTAAACTATTCATACTAAAGACGGGTCAGTTAAAAAAGAAAAAAAAGCACCTAAGTTTTGAATTCTGGCTGAATTCAAAAGAAAAAGCACTTAACAGATAGAACCAAAATCTCACAGCCAGGTGAATCTTCAAAAGCAGATGCCCTACCCTTTCTCTTTGCTGGCCCCTTGCCCTCAAATGGTTTATTTCTGGAGCGCAGCAGGAGGGATGTCGGAGAAGAGTAGCAGCTCGGCCTTGACCTCCCACCTAGGTCATGGGCCAGCCGGGGCACCCCCCTCCTACAGTGACAGGGCACTTTGGAGGGGCTTCAACCCAAATGTGAGTAAAACAACGTAGAGAACCTGCAGTCAGCTTTCTCAGGCGCCGATGCTTTGGGCTGGTTCTCAGCCCGTCTCCCAACAGGTCCCCCGCCCCCACCTGGAGTGACATCGCGGGCTCACAGAGTGGGCTGCAGGGAGAGAGAATGTTTTGCCCACGTCTGTGCTATGCGTGCAGTCACAAACCCCTCAGACTGGAAAAAGCAGACAGCTGCGCCCGGCAGGCTCCCATGTGCTGGCTCCATCTGCTAAATCATTACAACGGAGCCTTGGCAGTCTGCAGAAAAACACATTTGTTTTCTTCATAAAGAGGAAGAGTCAACTTTCCTGGCGTCCTCATAAGTTTTTGCAATTACTTTAATGTGCAAAGTGCATTGTACAAAGGCAGGAACAGGCTAAGGGGCCAGGATGCAGGCTTTCATTAAGTTATAGTCTATGTTAAATTAGCCGCTCACTAGCCCCGGTGGCTTAAGCACCGATTCACAGTAATAAGACACATTATGCCAAAGCTCACAACAATGTTCGGACGCTCAGCGATTTGCCTAACACAGGTCTAGGGGTAACACAGGTCTAGGGGTAACATCCTACATGGTGGGCTCTGGGCTGGCCGCTCAGAGAAAGCAGACGGTCTTGGGGACAGTGAATCACATACAGTGCTAGAGTCACCAGGAAAAAGGAGAATGAGTCCGTGAAAGCTGAAAAGCAGGGGTGTCCCGGCTTCTGAATCCAGAGAGACGCCTTTCTTCCCATCCTTTTAATGTGTGATAGAGAATCTGTCCCAGATGGCAGATTTCACATACTCATTGTACCCCAGCCCACCCCCACCACTCCCCCAAAGCGGAACTGACAGGAGCCACTGAAACCGAGTGTGTGACTCGGCTTCCAGTTTCTCATCTGTTAAATGGGCGCATCCATTATAGGTCCTCCTGAGGGCTGTGGAGGGAAGCGAGGAAGATCTCTACACAAAGGACTTAGCACGACTTGTTTCAATTCTGCTCATAAATACCCACTATTATCACCATTATCACCTCTCTGTAACTATGACATCGGATACCTTCCAAGCTCGTGTCACCCTTTCAAATGCAGCCTTGTTAAGAATGGGTACCATTGTCTGTGGGACTTAGAGCAAACCACAGCTGGTGGGCCAGACCCTGCTGGCCACCTGGTTTTGTGCACCTGTTGAACTAAATAATAGCTTTTACATTTGTTAATGGACAGATAAAGATCAAAAGAAGAATATTATTTTGCGACGTGTGGGAATTCAATGAAATTCAAATTTCAATATTTACAAATAGTTTCATTGAGACCCAGCCATGCCCATTTACTTATGTATAGTCTCTGCTGTGAGCAGAAGAGCAGAGTTGAGTAAATGGCCACAGAGACATGTGACCTGTAAATCGGAAAATTTTGCTATATGTCCCTTACAGCAAGTTTGCCGACACTCGACTGAGGGAATAAAACCTTTATCTTTGGAGTCTTGCTCAATTTCACAGTTGATGTTGAAAAACCCCAAAACCTGACTATTAGGATGGATGCGGGAAGCAACTAGAAAGATAGCCATTTTTAGGCATGCAGTTACATCTCAACCAATGACAACATTGAGAGGGTCTTGTGGCTTGGATTCTTGGGAAAGACCCTGGCATGGAAGCCGTGTTTGAAACCCAACTTTGTACCCAGCAGGCCGTGTGACTTTGGACTGTTGACCAAACCTCACTGAGCTCTCTGCTGGAAATTGAGGTATCCGTCCCTTTGGCACAGGGTCGTCAGGACAAGTGAAATAAATGGCACCTACTCTGCAAAGGATTGGATGCTCTGCTGCTGAACGAAACTTGTTGGTGCCCTCCTTCCAAAGTTTGTCTTTGTGGTCTGTCAAAAAAGAACACGTACCAAATGAGCACATTTTTTCTAAGCCGTGAGAACTGCAACAGGCTCCAGTTTTGACTCCTCCATGTAAGGAGCCTGGGAGTCATCACTCCCACCCTTACAACAATAACAACACATAAATAAAAAGCTGAACAAACTGAAAAATTGATGACTTTTCTTGGACCCACCAGAGAACTGGGCTTCTGAGATAAACTGCTGCTCTGAACTCTGGACAGATGGATGGATCCTGAGCCACAGCTGAACTGTGCTTACCTGAAGCAAAAAGTGCTGGAGCCATAAGCAGTAGGAAGAGTTAAGTGCTAATTCTCCTGAGTTGCTAAAGGCTGAGTATAAACTGGTGAGAGTGAAGAATCCCGGGGCAGTGGGGAGGGTTGCTGCAGGCTTGGGGAGGGGCCCACAATTTTATAAGCTTTTTTTTTTTTTTTACCAGGAACTCCACCAGGTTCTTACTGTGAAAATCCCAAAAAGATCCTCTCCTGGCTCTGGCAGGGGAAGGAAAGAGTAATCCCCATTAATTACACTCTAGAGCCTTCTCCATAAGGAAAACCTACTCTCCAGGGAAAGGACTTTGCCACAGCCTTTTCCCAGCAGGGGAGAGCTTCATCTTCAACCCCCTCCAACCTCCCTGTCTCACCCAAGGATGGGTGTGTTGGGGAGACACACTTGTGAGGGTCACACGCTAGACACACAGGCCCACGGGAAGACAGATTTACCTGAAAATTATAGAACACGCCCATCCCCCACTCCTTAGCACCACACCAAAGGGGCTCCAGTAAGTATAACAGCAGGGATTACAACTGAAGGCTCTAGGACACAGGATCTCTAGGGGAGAAGTTAGGGAAGTTCAAAGTCAGGAAGGAATTAAAAAACAAAGAGTCCAGAAGAATGTGAAGCCTCTGGCACCTACAGCTACAGCAAACATGAAACATAGTGAACTCTGAGCCAGATTTTTTTTTTCAAAGATTTTATTTATTTATTTATTTGAGAGAGAGAGAGCACAAACAGGGGGAATGGCACAGGGAGAAGGAGAAGCAGGCTCCCCGCTGAGCAGGGAGCCCAACTCAGGGGCTCCATCCCAGGACCCTGAGATCATGACCTGAGCTGAAGGCAGGTGCTTAACCAACTGAGCCACCCAGGCACCCCTGAGCTAGATTAAAATAAATCCTCACACTAAAGGCCCATTTGCCTCAATATCCATTACTTGATACAACATTTCTGGCTTGTGACACAAAATTACAAGGCACACCAAAAGAAAAAGAAAAAGAAAAAAAAAACAGCCTGAAGAGATAAAGCAGGCATCAGAACCGGACTCAGATATGACACAGTTGTTGAAATCAGCAGACAGAGAAATCTCACTAACTATGATTCGTAAATTAAGAACCCTGATGGAAAAAAATAGACAATTATGCAATACAAATGGATAATACAGCTAGAGAAACAGAAATTCTAAGAAATAATCAAAAAAATGCTCAAGATCAAAACCACTCTAGCTGAAATGAAGAATGTCTCTCCTGCGCTCAATAGACTGGACACGGCTGAGGAAGGAGTTAGTGATCTTGAAGATACATCAGTAGAAACTTCCCAAACTGAAACACGAAGAGAGGAAAGGATAAACATGGAACAGAATACCCAAGGAGTGTGGGAAATTTTCAAAAGATGTAACATGTATGTAATTAGAAGGCCAAAAACAGAAGAAAAAGAACAAAGAGTGATATTTGAAGTAGTGGCTGAGAACATTCCAAGTTAATGACAGATCCCAAAGCATAGATCCAGGAAGATCCACGAAACTCAGAGGATGCCGAGAAGCTACACACCTAAGCAGATTATAATCAAACTGCAGAAAACCAAAGACAAAAAGAAAATTTTGAATGAAGCAGGGGTAGGGTGGAAAAACCTTATCTCTGAAGGAACAAAGACAAGAATTATATGAGAAACCATGCAAGCAAGAAAGAGCAGAGTAAAATATTTAAAATGTTGAATTTAAAAAAAAAAAGACCAATTTAGAATTCTATATTCCCATAAGTTTATCCTCCAAAACCACTAGAGAAATAATTTCTCATACACACAAATACTAAGGGAATGTGTTGCCAGGGTTCATGCTCTCTGAGAAATGTTAAGAGATTTTCTTCAGGCAAAAAGAAAATGCTAGAGGTTAGAAACTTGGATCTACATTTTTTTTTTAATTTTATTTTATTATGTTATGTTAGTCACCATAAAATACATCTTTAGTTTTTGATGTAGTGATCCACGATTCATTGTTTTCATATAACACCCAGCTCATCTACATTAAAAAAAGAAAAAGAAAGGGTGTTAGAGAAGACATAAATGAAAATAAAATCCTTTATTTTTCTTATTTGTATTTAATCTAAAAGATAACCATGTAAATTAACAATAGTTTCTTAGTCAGCTCGGGCTGCCAGACTCGGGGGGAAAGGAGGGGCTTAACCAAAAGACATTTGTTTTCTCACAGTTCTGTAGGCTGGAAAGTTCAAGATCAAGGCTCCAGTTGACTTGTTTTCAGGCAAGCATCCTTCTCCTTGCTCTCAGATGGCCATTTTGTCCTCACATGGCCTTTCCCTGGATCATTCACATAGAGATAGAGCAAGAACAAGCTCTCTGATGTCTCTTCTTATCGCAACACTAATCCTGTGGGATCAGGGCCCCACCCTTATGACTTCATTTAACTTTAATTTTTTTAAGATTTTATTTATTTATATGTCAGAGAGAGAGAGAGTGCACACAAGCAGGGGGAGCAGCAGGCAGAGGGAGAAGCAGGCTCCCCACTGAGCAGAAAGCCTGATGTGGGACTGGATCTCACAGGGTCCTGGGATCATGACCTGAGCCGAAGGCAGATGCTCAACCAACTGAGCCAACCAGGGTTCCCCTCATTTAACTTTAAATACCTCCTTCTAAGCCTTGTCTTCAAATTCTGTCATATTGGGTGTTAGGGCTTCAACATATGAATTGTGGAGGAGGGGGGGACATAATTCTGTACAGAGAAAACAGTAACATTGTATTGGGTGATTATAGCATGTGGATAAGTGAAAGATATGACAGCAGTGGAAGAGGGAATAGGAGGGAGGAATTGAGAATACTGCATAATGAAACATCTGCATTACACATAAAGCTTTACAGAAATATTTGAAGGTGGACTTATAATAGTTAAACATGTATCCTGAGAACTCTAGGGCAACCACAAAAAAAAAGAAATGTTTTTAAAAGAAGTAAAATTGACACTGAGAGGAGATAAAATGGAATTATATCATGGTCGATTAAAACCAGAGAAGGCAGAAAGCTTTTGGTAATGGAATAGAAACCAGTTCTATTAATAAAATTATATCAGTGGTTGATGTTAATAAAATTATATCAATGATCAATTTAAATGTGAATGTCTAATACAACAATTAAAAGATGGACGTTGTCAGAGTACCTCAAAATGAGACCCAGTGTATGTTGTATACTAGAAATACACTTTAAGCATAAAGACTCTGATGGGTTAAAAAGTGAAGGGGTACCAGATAGCATTCTGGGAAGCTGGTAGAGCAGGAAGCATCAGGAATCTGTCTCTCCACCTAGACAACAATTGCTCTGGCAGAATCTGTCTAATATAACTATTTGGGAACTCTGGGATCTACTGAAGGTTTGCAACTTCCAAAGGAAGGCTTGGACAGTAAATTTTGGTTAACTTCAGTCAGTTTCAGCTCTTAGCACAATAGCAGGTACCTATCCCCACCCAACAAATAGTGCTGGGAAACTGGATAGGCACATGCAGGACAATGAATTTTGACCCTTAATTAGCCCCATATACAAAAATCAACTCAAAATGACTCAAAGACCTAAAGATAAGTCTTTAGGAACAATAAAACTCTTAGGGGAAAAAACAAAACAAAACAAAACAGGACAAAAGCATCATGATGTTGGATTTGGCAATGATTTCTTGGGTAGGACACCCAAGACAAAAACAGCAAAATAAAAATAGACAAGTTAGACTTCACAAAAACTATGGCCTCTCAGGATCTGTCACCTGCAGTGCCTTCCCAGTCTAGATTTGCAAGTGTGTGTTGTGTATTCACACAGAGAAATACAGATCTACATAAAGACATGTAGGGTGAACTAAATGCACATGTGCTGATTGGGGACACACTCAGACATAACACACACAAACACAGAGAGTTTGCAGGCACACATTCTTCATGCCTATACAAATACACTGCTCTTGTAATGATAGCTAAGATTTATACAACACTTACTCTATATCTTAGTTTCGTGCCCCCTCCCAAAAAAAAAACAGAGCCTGAGAGAAGGATCTGTGTATAAATGATTCATTTGGGAGGCAATCCCAGGGAGCAGGAATGTGGGAATAGGAAACAAGGAGGAAATGACACCACAGGGACACATTGTTAAGGTCTCCCAGAGGATAATTGTGTTCAGTCCTGCCCCTAGCCTTCCAAAGGTATATAAAACGCCTCTCAGGCTTCTGTTTCTCATCGTGACAGATGAATCAGTATTGTGCTAATCCTCCTATCATAATATAAAATTGGACAAGATATATGAAAGAACATTTTCCAGGCAATGGACAACAGGCAGTACAAGACTACAGTCCCTAATAAAGGAAACCCATGAAGTGAATGCAACCAATGCCAGTGTGTAACTAGTGACAATTCTTAGGCTGGTGCAAGAGGAGCCCATGTAGGATTTGTTAGGTCCACTGAGCTGAGGAGGCAGAGAACAGAGCTCAAGGCAACTGAAGCAGCTGCAACCTATAGATTTGGGGCATCAGAAATGTGGAAGCTTGTGCAAAGGACCCCAGAGGTCCATGTGGGGACCCCCTCCTTAATTAAAGATAGGTTCTGAACCATCTGAGGTCTACCAGGTAGTGGCTGTTGTGTGAATGAGAGTAGAGGCATACTAGAGGTTCTGACCCTCACCAGTGAAGAGAGTTTACTAACAGCTCATTAACATGCCTGACACCCAGCTGAGATACCACATTATCCTTAAGAGTAAGAAGAACATCATAGAGTAGAGCCTACTTTAGAACTTCCCTAACAAAGCCTATAATCAAGCTCTCATATGATCTGCAGGGGGCTGCAGTGCTTAGAGGTTAAGGCTCACTAAGTTAGAAGCTTGGGATGCCCCTATGTTTTATACAGACTCACAGGAGGAAAGCATGAAACCAAACCTACAAAATAATTTCAAGAAAAACAGCCAGCAACTGAATAGCTTGATAAAACAAAGAAGAACACTCTTCAGAGGAAGATAACAGAATCCAGAGTCTCTACAATATAGTTTCCATATCTCTGAGATTCAATAAATAAATAAAAAATAATAGACCTACAAAGAAAGAGGAAAATATTGTTCATAGTAAAAAAAAAAAAAAATGAAAATTACTCAATAGAAACTGAAACAAGGTGGTCCAGATGTTGGACTTAGCAAAGATGTTAAAGCAGCTTTTATAAATATGTTAAAATAATTCAAGGAAAATATGGTCTTAATGATTGTTCAAGTAGGGAATTTCTTCAGCAGCAAAATGAAAATTATAAAAAAAGAACCAAGGCCATATATGAAAACCCCACAGCTAATATCATCCTCAATGGGGAAAAACTAAGAGCTTTTCCTCCACAGTCAGGAACAAGGCAGGGATATCTACTCTCACCAATGTTATTTAATATAGTACTGGAAGTCCTAGCCTCAGCAATCAGACAACAAAAAGAAATAAAAGTCATCCAAATAGGCAAGGAAGAAGTCAAACTTACACTATTTGCAGATGACATGATAGTGTATGTAGAAAACCCAAAAGACTAAACCAAAAAAAAAAAAAAAAAATACTAGAACTGATACATGAATTCAGTAAAATCACAAGATACAAAATAAACATACAGAAATCTGTTGCATGTCTCTACACCAATAATGAAGCAGCAGAGAAATCAAGGAATTAATCCCATTTACAACTGCACCAAAAGCCATAAGATACCTAGAAATAAACCTAACCAAAGAGGTAAAAGATCTGTACTCTGAAAACTATAGAATGCTCATGAAAGAAATTGAAGATAACACAAAGAATTGGAAAAATATTCCATGCTCATGGATTGGAAGAACAAATATTTTTTAAATGCCTATACTACCCAAAGCAATCCACACATTCAATGCAATTCTTATTAAAATACCACCAGCATTTTTCACAGAGCTAGAACAAACAATCCTAAAATTTGTATGGAACCACAAATGACCCCAAATAGCCAAGGCAATCTTGAAAAAGAAAAGCAAAGCTGGAGGCATCATAATTCCAGACTTCAAGCTATACTACAAAGCTGTAGTCATCAAGACAGTATGGTAATGGAACAAAAACAGACACATAGACCAATGGAACAGAATAGAAAACCCAGAAATGGACCTACAACTGTATGGCCAACTAATCTTTGACAAAGCAAGAAAGAATATCCAATGGAAAAAAGACAGTCTCTTTAACAAATGGTGTTGGGAAAACTGGACAGCAACATGCAGAAGAATGAAACTGGGCTACTTTTTTACACCATACACAAAAATAAACTCAAAATGGATGAAAGACCTCAATGTGAGGCAGGAAACCATGAAAATCCAAGAGGAGAACACAGGCAACAACCTCTTTGACATCGACTGTAGTAATTTCTTACCAGACACGTCTCCAGAGGCAAGGGTAACAACAGCAAAAGTGAACTATTGGGACTTCATCAAGATACAAATCTTCTGCACAGTGAAGGAAACAATAAACAAAACTAAAAAGCAAACTTCAGAATGGGAGAAGATATTTGCAAATGATATATCTGATGAAGGGTTAGTACCCAAAATTTATAAAGAACCTATCAAACTCAACACCCAAAAAACAAATAATCCAGTTAAGAAATGGGCAGAAGACATGAATAGACATTTTCCCAAAGAAGACATACAGATGGCTAACAGATACATAAAAAGATGTTTGACATCATTCGTCATCAGGGAAATACAAATCAAAACCACAATGAGATACCACCTCACACCTGTCAGAATGGCTAAAATTAATAACACAGGAAACAACAGATGTTGGTGAGGATGTGGAGAAAGGGGAACCCTCTTACACTGTTGGTGGGAATGCAAACCGGTGCAGCCACTCTGGAAAACAATATGGAGTTCCCTCAAAAAGTTAAAAATAGAACTACTCTATGACTCAGCAATCACACTACTAGGTATTAACCAAAGGACACAAAAATACTGATTCAAAGGGGCACATACACCCTGATGTTTAAAGCAGCATTATCAACAATAGCCAAATTATGGAAAGAGCCCAAATGTCCATTGACTGATGAATGGATAAAGAAGATGTGGTAAATATACACAATGGAATATTTCTCAGCCATAAAAAAAAAGAATGAAATCTTGCCATTTGCAACAACGTGGATGGAGCTAGAGTATATTATGCTAAGCAAAGTAAGTCAGTCAGAGAAAGACAAATACCATATGATTTCACTCATGTGTGGAATTTAAGAAACAAAACAGATGAGCATAGAGGAAAGAAAAAAAAGGAGAGGGAGGCAAACCATAGAGACTCTTCAATATAGAGAACAAACTGAGGGTTGCTGGAGGGGAGGTGGGCAGGGGGATGGGTTAAATGGGTGATAAGCTTTAAGGAGGGCACTTGTGATGAGCACTGGGTGTTATATGTAAGTGATGAATCACTAAATTCTATCCCTGAAACTAATATTACACTATATGTTAACCAATTCGAATTTAAATAAAAACCTAAAACATAAAAAAAAAGAACCAAATAAAAATAGTAAAACTGAAATTGCAATAAGTGAAATCTAAAATTTTCTAGGGTACTTAACACTGCATTGAACATGGCAAAAGAGTTGGTGAACTTGAAGACAGATGAATAGAAATGATCTAACCTGAAGAACAGAGACAAATGGGATTGAAGAAAATGAGTAGACCTCAGGGTTCTGTGGCACAACGTCACATAGTTTAATGTATGTGTATTGAGTATCTCTAAAAGAGGAGAAAGCGAGACAGGAGCAGAAAATATATTTGAATAAATAATGGCTAAAAACTCCCCCAATTTGGTGGAAAACATAGACTTACATATCCAAGCAGCTCCGAAAAGCCCAAATAAGATAGATCCAAAGGAGAAAAAAAAAAAAGAAGAATACAAAGAAAAATCCACTTTGGCACATCATAGTTAAACTGCTGAAAACCAAAGACAAAGAAAAAAATTTGAAAGCAACCAAAGAAAAGAAACACTTTATATATAGGGGGATGAGAGGAAGAATCATCCTGACATTTCCTTTAAAAACAATGGTGGTTAGAAGACGATGGAATGACATCTTTAAAGTGCTGGAAGAGAACACCTCTCAGAATTGTCTACCCAAGGATCTACCTAGAGAATTATTTAATCAGACACTCCCATTCCCCATTGCTTGAGGGTTTCCCCTGGGGCGTTAACTTCCCTGCACTTTCAGGCGGAAAGCGTGTGATGGGCGAGCAGGTTCCCAGCAGTGGGTGCAGCATCAAAGAATCTCCAGGGCAGGGGCGTTAATTAAAGCTACGCATGCCACACCTGGAGGCTGGAGGCTCCAATGGTGAGGTGAGCGAAAGCTCCAGGAACCCACAACAGACACAGCTGAAATTACAGGGAAAGCAAGAGGTTATAAGTCAGGGCACAAAGATGTTTGCTATTCTACGTGCCAGGCACTCTTCGAAGCACCTGACATAGAGTATCTCATTTCAACCTGCAACTCAGTGGAGTTGGTACTAGTTTTAGCTGTACTTTACAGAGGTGGAAGCAAAGGCAAAGAGTGGTTTCATCACATGCTGAGAGACCTGGTAAGAGCTGCTAAGTGTGAGATTTGAGCTTGAACCCAGGTTTGTTGAGCTTTCAGCCGCTACCCCACATTACTGCTTGAGATGCATTGCACGCATTACTGTGACACAAATACATATCATATGCTCACACCCCCACACACATACCCCAAGACATAGGCATTTAACTCCACGTGTGTTGCCACACTGCCCCACACATGCATGTAGGCACATGCTCACACATGCAGAGTCAAGGACGTAAACGTGCACACACTCAAGCCATATATGCATGCAGCCCAGAAATATTCATTAGGGAAACCTTCCAGCTTTTTCCTGGCTCTGAGGACAATGTACTGGGCTCACCACAGGTGGAAAATGAGTAGCCCTACTCTGCCTGCAGGCAGAAGACCTCCCCACTCCTTTTCCTCCCCACTTGTGGTTAGCTAATCCCCGCCAAGGATGTTATTCATTTCCCCCAAAAGACACCCCCTCGAGCAGACCTCTCTTTTGTCTCACCCACCCCTGGCAATCTACCCACCTCCACCCTCAGCCCTCACATGTGCCTTCCTGAAACCCCTACCTCTGTTCTGTCACCAGCAGTCAGAATGGAATTCATTACCGTAAACCCCAGAGTCTCAGCCGCACACTGGCAGCTGGGCGGGTGGGGAAGGAAATGCCTCACTGCTGGCTCTGTTGTTTCACAGAACTTGATCACAGCCTCGGAGGGGCAGCATGCACCGAGGGAGGGGCCTCTTCTGGCCAGTTCCCGTGAGCTGGACACGTAACTCCTCCACCCCCCCTCCAGAATTCTAAAGCCTGCTGTGGCCGAGTCTTCATAAGCCATAGCATGAGGATGTGTAGATGTCTTCTGAGCATCATATCATTTGTTTTGTCTTACATTTATTCAACAAACATAACATGAGAAACTACTGTATACCAAGCACTGGGGTTCCAACAGGAACCCTTCCTGTTGTTTTACTCCAAATGCCAAGCCCAGGGTCTGGCATGTGGCAGGTGTTCTGTTCGTGGTCATTGGATGGATGAATGGGTGGATGGAGGAGGGACAGATGGACAGATGATGGATGGATGGATGGGTGGATGGGTGGGTGTGTGGAGAGATGGATGGATGATGGGTAGGTGAAGAGATGAGTGGAACAGACCCTACACAGAGGGGTATAGGCTGATAAATAAGACACAGTTGCCACCCCAAAGGAGTCCACTCTAATAAGACTTTGCTTATGCCACCCGGTACCCTGGTTACACACGTGGTGGGAGGGAAGAAGGGAAGTAGGAAGCGAGGGAGTAGGGGAGAGAAGGGTTACATCTGGCTAGGGTCTTTTAGGCAAAGCATTTGGCAGAAGCCTTCTCAAAGACCTCAAGCCCAGTAAGAGGAGCAGTGCCCATGCCCTGCCTCACAGAAATGGTCATCCAGAAGCATCCTTTTGGGGGGTGACCACAGGGCCACTGGGTCCACTGTAGTAGAAACTGGCATCAGCTGGTTTAACCAAGGCACGGCCAGACCTAGGTCCCTCATGGTGTCCACTTGCTTCAGCGTAGTCCCTGTAAGTGAGCACACGCTAGAGACCCATCTCATTCCGGTCACCCCATGGCCACATCTGCACCTTGCTTGGCTGTGCACACATGCCTTCAGCCTCCGTACCTTGCATTTTAGCACCTGCCCCCTCTCGTGTGTGCACCCTCTCCTTCCGTGAGTCTCTACCTTCCACACATACCCACTTCCTGGGCAGGCACATGTCACTCCAGGCACATTGACCAGGTGTGGTCAATGATTAGAAACGCCCAAACAGGGGCGCCTGGGTGGCTCAGTCGGTTAAGCCTCTGCCTTTGGCTCAGGTCATGATCCTGGAGTCCTGGGATGGAGCCCAGCAGAGCAGGGAGCCTGCTTCTCCCTCTTCCCACTCTGCTCTCTCTCTCAAATAAATAAAATCTTTTTTTAAAATAAAAAAGAAATTAAAAAAAAAAGAAATGAAACAGACCCAATTCCAGGCCACCGTCACCTCTAGAAACACCAGGCCAGACCAGCTGTCATGAGATCATTCTTATCTTTAAAAACTGGAACACCCAAGCACCCCCAAACACCACTCTGTCGCGGCAGAATGACTCCAGCCTCGAGTATCCCTGTGCATGCAGGGAGCAGCTACAGTAAGCTGAAGATTGGAACCTGCTCCAACTTTTTGTTTCCCATTTAACTGGCAGTAACAAAAAAGTCATGGATTCCAACAAAAAAACCATTCCACTCCATCACAGCTGTTGTCAGAATCGCCCCTCTTCCGGAGCTCCGACCCCACTGTTGTGGATGCCTGTGACCGACAGGCAGGCTTGTTTCTCCACATGTCGGGTCAGAATTGTCCCAACTGCCTCCGCATCCCAAGCATCGAGGGAAATTCAGGGTGAGTACAAATGCGTTTAAAACTGCAGCTCTTCCCTGCAGCCCCTCTCAAACTCCAGTTTTGACTTTTAAGCTGTTAATAAGGGTCTCATGGAGCCAAGAGCTCCTTAAGCCTTTCCGCCTCCTCGCAGGGGTTGGTAGCAAACATAGAAGGTTGTCGTGGGACTTCGTCAGCCAACCGCGCACAGTGGATAGACTGCGACCCACGCAGAGATGCCCCACCCCTCCCCTCGCCCTCCCCCAGCCCTGCGCCTCCCCCCACACCACTCACCCACCCCCCCAGCTGTAGAGGGGCTGCCCCCCGCCCCCGGGTTTACGCTAGAATTTATCACCTCCCAGCAGCATCAGATGGGCTCAGCTGGTGGTACTCAAGGGCTCCCCTATTTCCTCCACGATCACACCCTTCCCTTCCCTACAACCACACAGAGCTCCAGGGGACAAGGACTGACACGCCTGTCCCTCTGTGGGTCATCCATAAATCCTCCCTGGGTTTGTAAGCCAGTTGTCTAAGGCTTATGCACCAAATATAAATCTACAGCCACAAACTCTGGGTTCCCAAACTGTCAGGTTCCTTTTGTTTTCCTTTAAAGCAAACTAAATCTCCCTCTGAGCCCCTATCTTCAGGAAATGGGGTCCTCACCATCATAACGAATGGCCTAGGGTCTACAGGAGTAAGAGCCAGGAAAGCTGGGCCTGGGTAATGCTTTCGTTCACTAGCTGTGGGGCCCCGGCAAGTAACTTAACTGAGCTTGGGTGTCCTGGTGGATAAAATGGGAATGATTGCACACACATGCACACACCACACTCATGCCCAAGATATAATGGGTTACAGCACTTCGTAATCCGAGGCCTATTAGTTCTATTACTTACCAAAAACAAGTATTTTCACATTTTTGTTTGGTCTGTGTCTCCTCTGGAGTCCCGCCTCCTCAACAACTTCTTTGAGGAGACTGGTGTTGTGACCAGTCACCGGAGGTTACAGGCTGCAGTAGTCCCATTTGAGGAAGGGCATGCCCCAGGCTCAGAGCCAGGGCTCTCATCATGCCCATTTTACAGCTGAGCACACTGAGGCCCAGAAGAGTGGGAGAGCGCAGCCGGGATCATGCCACTGCTAAGTAACAGGTGAAGGCGAGTTCAAGCTGGGGTCTGCAGGAAGCCCGCCTGGAAGCAGAGAGAACGCGTGGCACAGACAGACACTATAAAGTATCATATTTTATGAAAATAAAGAACAATTTAAAAAATTCAGCCTTAAAGAAGTCTCTAAACATTTTGGGAGACTTCAAACTTTTTCCCTCTGTGGCTTCATATCAGGAAACCAACCCCTTCTGGACTTGAATAGAGTGAGTGAGTGAGTAAGGGGACCCTACTGTCAGTTTCCTTCCCTCCCTCCTCCTCTCCTCACCCACCCCCCTTGCCCCCACCAGTCTGTCAAGCGGATGCTGAGTCATCATTTTGCTGATGACTTTGACCTTGGCCTCTCAGGGGGCAGCCTGTGTGGGAAAATGAGAACCGCACTCAGACAGGGTTGCAGTTTTGTTCCTCTGCTGAATTCTTTTCTTATTTTCATCCTCCCTGGTTCTTTGCCACAAACTGCAAGCGTCTTATTTTTTTTCCCCCCTCTTTGCCTCCGTTGAATTAACTTAATTAGGGCACTTGCTTTTGACAATGCTGGGAGATTTTTAGATACTGAACACTCCTCAGGAGACCAGCAGAAAGTCTGACGCTCTCTGCCTGCAATTATGGAGCTAATCACTGGAAACACACTCACTTGTTGTGTCTATTTATACCTTGGGACATAAACCTGCATTTCCATTTTCTTTAGCTCTGCCATGTGTGCCAGGCAGTGAGCTAGTTACCAGGGGCACGAGATGAGCCAGTTTATTACAGAGCAGCGGGGAACACAGACAGTAACAAATAGTAACATGTAGAAACACGTAATTACAGGATGGCAGAATGCCACCGAGAAATAACACTTTGAAAGATTTCCTTGTCTCCGGAGTCCTTTAGAAGATGGTGAGTTTGAGCACACCTTAAAACCAAACGTGATGCTTTATGAAATAGTCTCTTTGAAATCAAATCCTTTCCCCAGCATGGTCAATGGAGGGCTCAAATATTCCTTTCATTCACAGGCAGTAACCGGTGTTCCCCGATGCCCAGCCCTGAGCTGGTCACAGGACACTCAGAAGAGGCGTATTTCGGCGAGATCTCTTCTAAAATTCACACCAAAGCTACAGTCTCTGAACTCCCTGGGATTAGACATATTTTCCTGTTTCTCCGCGGGTCACAGATGTGCTGCTTTCTACCTCAACTTGTCAAAAAGACAAACCTTTCAGTGTCAGGGGAAAAAGTGGTGAGATGAAAAAAGAAGAAAAAAAGAATCACAAGATCAGAGTCTTCATTTTTTCCCAAGTTGCGAGAAACAAACATCTTTCCCAGCAGTGACTGGCAAGCACTCTGAAAACTTCACCAAACGATCACTTTTTCCTTTACTTAAAAAAAAAAAAAAAGCAAGGGCATTTAGTTGTCATTAGTAACAACCAAATTTGTCTAAATAATCCAGGGCTTCTCAAAATACCACATCGACAAATTGAAGTAATAAAAAAAAGTGCTGTGGGAGTTTTGAAAAATGTCCGGTTAGGGAGATGCAAGTTTCCTTCTTGGTGGGGTCCTCCTCGGAGGACATGTTCATTCTGAAGATAAATCGTGGTATTTGCAAGACTGAAGAGCTGGTTGCAAACTGTGCTGACCTTGAGGAGCACTATCTTCTCCTTCCATCCAGTGACGTCAAAACAGCAGTTCTTGGAAGGGGACAGGTCCCAAAAGGGAGGTCAGAGGTGGTTCTAGAAGTGCAAGAGGCTCACACAGTGTGGAAACACGCTGACAGAGTTATTCCTCCGTAATCCCCCGAGTCGGCCAAAGAGCATCCCTATAAGTAGGGGCTACCCTACTTACAACCAATCCCTAATGCTGCGAACCCCGCTTTTAATAAAGAGTGCAAGCGGCTACAACATCGAACTAGACCTTCACCACCTTGGTGTCCATTACTTTTCCAACCACCTTCTACATACAGCAAATGGTACTGGTTTTCCATTTATGGTAAGGATTTAAAGTTTCCTTTTTAAGTGAAGGTGTGTAAATGTACAAAAAAGATTAATAATAACAGAGATGTGGTAGGGGGGATATGAATGGCAGGTTTGGGAATGAGGACCATCAACAGGAATAAAATCCAAGTGGGTTCTCCTGCTTTCCCTATGCTGTAGCTCAAAAGAAAACCAAAATTAATTCCTTTTGCAGGGTGATGAAGAAGAAAGAGCGTCCGGAAGGAAATTCACCAAACCACTAAAAGCGATTCCCCCCTAGGGAAGGGGCTTGCGGGCTGGGGGGAAAACATTCACTTTTTACTTCAAACCCACCTGGATTATTTGAATGTCTGTGTTGCATAGAAATTAACCCTTTGTCTGACATATAAGTTATATTTTCCCTCCTTTAGTCATGTATGTACTGCCTTTGTGACATCTTTGGCATGGAAAAGTTTTTTATTTCACAGAGTAAAAAAAAAAAAATCAATCTTTTCTTTATAGCTTTTGGGTTTGCAATCCTGATTAGGAAGTTCTCAGCCCCTAGATTGTATGTGCAGTATCATAAATTTCTTGCAAGACTATTGCTATTGTTTTATTACTTGTAAGACTTTAATCCTTCCAGAGTTTATTTCTGTATATGCGGGATGATTGGTTCCATTTCTCTTGCATTTGTCAATGGATCCATCCTTCCTCCTCGAAAGTGAACCAGCACACCGGCTGTCTGTGGAGATGGCCCCTGAGTTACACCAGCACGTACCACTTCACGCATCAAGGTGCCTGTTCTCCCACCAATACTGACTTTATGGGGTCCTTAGAGCACGTACTAGTATCTGGAGGGGTAAGTCCCCATCAGTGTCTTCATTTTTCACATCTCCCTAGCCATTTTGGGGGTCATTTATTCCTCCATATGAACTCTGAGATCATGTTTTTATGCATCAATTTAATAATTTTTCAAAATAAAATTTCTTTCATTATGAAAACAGGGAAAGGAGTGCTCTTTCTTATACACCAAGAATGAAGATATGCCAGCATTTGAAACAGAACGTGGCTGCGGGTTCATCTGGAACGAGGCCCTGGTCCCCCAACCCCCCCTCCGGGGGCTTTCCCTGAACTTCCTTCACCGGGAAGGCAGGGGATGGGAGGATGGAGCCCCAGACTCCAGAAGCCCCACATCTGGCGCCCAGTCCCCTCCTGCAAAGTCGCCTTCAGACAAGCTAACACATTGTGCGGGAGCAGGATTGTGACCCAGAACTTTACAACCCCGTTCCTGGCTGGGAGCTGGGTACCCTTGCTAGAAGCCTGTGGACAGGGCACTGCCTTGAACATGAATCAGCTCTGACCGCAGCTCCAACTGCAGAGAGCCCAGGATGGAGCATGTGTTCTCTCTCCGAGGGTCTGCAGGGCTTGGGAGGCCCCCAGCCAACAGAACGCATGGACAGCGAGGAAAACATCCACTACATGGATAAAAATAGGGGGTCAAGGCCCCTGAGTGCTCACGGGGCCACACAGTGTCCTATGCCAGATGCTGCACACTAACCACATCCCCCATTTCATGGAGAAGCCTCTAGAAAGCTTCACTCTCATCCACATCCACAAGGCTCCAGAGCAATTGGGCTGAACGCTGCTCCACACCCAGACCACTGCTCTGTGCAGGACCAAAGCCATGAGGGCTGGCAGCACCCTGGAAGAAAACATGCAACGTCCCTGGGCTCCTCCCTGACTATGTGGACATTTATGAACAAAGGCACTGACTGCCAGCATATATATAAGAACAAAACTGGCTGAGACTGACTTGCCGTCCTAGAAGCAAAGGAGATATAATTCCATTGATGCCAGGAGCCAGCAGCATTCAATGGACGAAACAAAATAATGACAGTCATTCTTTCAACATGTTCCCACATCAAATCTAGTATGTGTTCACCCATCACTGTTGTTTGAAATATGCCCAACCTTAACCCTAACCAATAACCCTAACCCTAAGACCTAACCATAACTCTAATCCTTAACCCTAACCCTAAACCTAATTCCTAACCTAACCCCTAACCCTAATCTTTACCCTAAACCCTAACTCTGACCCTACCCCTTACCCTGACCCTACCCCTTACCCTGACCCTAACCCCTAAGCCTGACCCTGACCTCTGACCCTAACCACTAAGACTGACCCTGCTGATGCACAGAGCGGTGAAGTCTTCATTATCTCCCCCTTCCACTTGTCGAAGCTCAGAGTCCTCGCGAGAGAACACGAAGAACATGAAATGGATAAAGTGTTCGGCTGCTTCTCTTTCCTGGACTTTTATAAAAGTTTGGTGTCCAAGTGACTCAGCACACCCAGACCCTAACAACGATATTTTGTGCAGAATTCTGGGATCAAAATACAATTTCAAAAATAATATATTTTCTGACATCCTCCAAGAAAAAAATTACTGGTTTCTTCCCTCTAAAAGGATTTAGATGGAATAACATCTGTGTTGAGAATATTGTGAATATGTTAAACTGACAGGCAGTCTCTAAGGCACTCTGCTTATTAATGTTCTGTGCATAAAATTAAAACTTGAAATATATTTTTAAATCCATTTTGAATCATTTAAGCAATTCTCCCGCAAAGAAACTATTGTGTTGAAATAATATATTTGGAGCGAGGAATATGAAAGCTATTAAAATGTCTTAGACTCCCTGCCTTTCACGGGAAGAAGGGGGGAAAATGTTCTCTCTCTTTGATTTGAAACATGCTCTGTATAAAATATATCCACCAAAAAAAAAAAAAAGTAGTTTGAAATTACACTAAGAGTTTGATTTAAACCCAAAAGGAGCCAAAGAACTCAAAGTTTCATCTTTTTACTTCTGCCTTAATGTGCCCAGCCCAGTCATCGGCGTTCGGCAGGGGACTGGGAGGGCCCAGCTGGGGCGTGCACCTTCCCTTGGTCTGCACCACGCGCCCCTGAGAGCTAGAAACCCCAGGGGAGGGAGGAAGACAGAGGTGGAAAGACAGTCTTGTGCTGTTCCTGCCTTGTCCCGAGCTCTGCGAACACCCCCGCGAACGTTCAGCACAGTGATCAGCAGCCATTTGGATGAGCGTGTGGTAAGAAGAGCAGGCTGTGGGAGCCTGGGTGGCTCAGTCGGTTGGGCGTCTGCCTTCGGCTCAGATCATGATCTCAGGGTCCTGGGATCGAGCCCAGTGTCGGGCTCCCTGCTCAGCGGGGAGTCTGCTTCTCCCTCTGCTCCCCCTGTTTGTGCTCTCTCGCTTTCTCTCAAAATAAATAAATAAAAAATTAAAAAAAAAAAAAAAGCAGGCTAACATTCTCTCAACATCACCTCATCCGTGCATTCGACAACTATTTACTGAGTGCCGACCAAGAGCCATCATTGTCCTGGACTCTGAGAGTTCAGTGTTGAGCAAAATTCACCTGTGAAAATTCACTATGAAACACACTATAAGGGAAAGAACATTCTTACAAGTGCTACCAAACTGTGGGGAGGGCCTCTGGCCTGGTCTGGGAAGCCTTCCTAGAGGAAGTGACAGCAGAGTTACTTTCTAAGGGAAGAGGAAGAAAAGCAGCATGCATTCCAGGCATAGAGAAGGCAAGTGCAAAGGCCCGGAGGCAGGAATATGCCTGAAGTGGTTCCTAGATGGAACCCAACCAGCGTGGCAGGAGCTCAGACCATGAGCAGTTGGAGGTGAGGTCGAGGTGAACGGGTCAGCGCAGGCAGGGCCTATGTCCACCATGGGCAGCCTCCACTTGACACTTCCCTTGTCTTTAACACGTGCTAGGCAGGGTGCAAATGGCTGTCATATAGGGCAGTAAGTCATTCTGTCCTCATGACAACTGTCGAGGTGGGTGTTACCATGATCCCCATTTTACAGGCGAGGAAGCATCTTCCCAACTGGGCATGGGCTGGTAAACAGGGGAGGATTCAAACCCAGGGAGCCTGGCTCAGCAGCCCAGTGTTCTTCCCACAGCATCACTCCTGAGGACAAGGAAGGGCCACTGGGGGTGTTTAGGGAGGGTACACGCTCCAGAATGTGACTGCCGAGCCCACTCTGGCCGCCCATGGGGAGCAGTGAAAGGGGTCAGGTGGGGGCTCATCAGGCGGGATGGGAGGCGAACAAGGTCAGGGGCCATGGGCATGCTATTTCCCAGCCCAGAGCTGTGTCACCAGTTCTCTCGGCCTGCTCCCCACTGCTCCCCACTGCTCAGATTTTGTGACTTAGCTGCAACAGGCTGTGCCCTCGACCAAGTTGTGCTGGGACAAGGTGGGTCCTTGATGAAACACTGCACTCCCTCCTTCACTGCCCACATGCAACTGGACATGTCCAGCCACCCCACAGCCCGGGAGCTCTTGGAGGCTTACTCCCACTGTATGCCACTGTCCACCATGGACCTCCCACCAACTGGGACTTACAGAAAGGCTCCCGAAGGCAGGGACCACACAAGCCTTGCTCACCTACCCACGTGCACCTGGGACGCTCATAAACATTTGTTGAATGAATGAATTTCAGTGTTAACTGAACTAAAATAGAGCCATCAGGTGTCATGAGCCTTAAGCTTCCAGAATTGATGACAGCAAGGATTTCTGACACTTTTCTGTTTAAAAGTCAATGTTCTAGGAGACTGCCAAGTTGTCGGAGCCACCTGAGAACATCTGACCCCCCACACAACCCTGCAGACCCATGTGTGTCCCTCTCTTGTCCTGGATGCATCCAGGTAAGATCCAGAGTTGTTTCACAAAACCACGTCACCAATAGCCAAGTCACCGGTGGTCTCTGAGTGGTGGACATGCTCTACCATGGGTATGTGGCAACCATGGTATCATCCCCCGTGAGTCCACACAGATCGTGCATAGAGATGCATAACCCCTGGCTGGCTCCGTGGAAGGGTTCCCACTTGTGGCTCCTGTGTGGTTGTTGGGTGATTATCATTAGAGACCAGAGTTCAGGAGCAATAGTATCCAGACATCCTTTGAGCCCATGCCCTTCACTGCTTTTGAACCACAGACAAAATGGGGGAGCCTCTGCGAGACGGGGACTGACCACAAGCACAGGGACCTCAAGGACAAGTGGAGACCCTACAATCCCAAAGGACTTGATGTGAGTCTTAAAGGGTGTAGAACCTGTGGATGGGAAGACACCTTTTTGTTAGAAAACCCAGCAAAAGGCTACAGGTGGGTTGGAGCCCCCGACGCTGGGTGGTGAGGGAGACTCACAGTTTAACCATATGGCTTGAGCTGCCCCGACACACCCAAACATGCCCCTGAGCTCAGGCTCTGACGTTCCTCCACACAACAAACTTACCAGCAAGACGTTTGCTTCATTGGGAAAAGAAAAAAAAAAAAGTTGTTTTCCTGTAAAACCCATCCTGATTATCATCAGTGTGATAAGCCGATTGTTCCAGGAGATAAAAAGCAAAATTGCTCTGGCTCATCCTTTTTCCCTGAACGAGGAGCAGTGAACACACAGCAGTGTGACAAGATCTTAAGTAAGAGATAAAGTGGAAATGACAGCTGAGTTATAGGCAAACAAAGGCCAGATCATCACAAATCTATAAATCAGGAACACCGACCTCGGGCAGAGCCAGACGGTTATTCTGGTTTCATTTTGTCCAAATGTCATTGCCTCACACCCCCTTGTCGGCAGGCTCGCTCACGGCACCCCACATCCCAGCGTGATGCTCAGAGTCACCTGTAGCATCCACTCCTCCCCCACACCCCCTGGGCCCACCCACCCCGCGTGGTGGTTAATTGCCAGATTTGCCTGCCCGCACCTTGACCGTCTCTCCTGAAACCAACGTGCCTTCCTGTCCATCCAGGTGTTGGAGTGGACACATGGCCCCAGCCCATCAATCAGCTCCTTCTGTCACTGGCCATGGTGATCCTGTCACACAGATGGCACATGACCTGTGGCAGCCCAGTCTAGTCAGAGAGAATCCAGAGATTTGTGGAGAGCAATGGGGTAAGAAGACCCTCCACCCAACCTGGAGGCTGGAGCTGCTACGGCCAGAGAGAACCTGCCTGAGATGAGCCAGCCGGGAGTTGCACAAAGCCAAGGGGTGGAGGACACCAGTCCTGAGGAACTTCTGGATACAGCCTTACCTGAAGCCTTAGAATTTTCCACAAACAGGAGCTACACATCTCCCTTTTGTTATTCACGCTGATTTGAGGGGTATATCTAACACTTTCAAGGAAGAGTCCTGGCTAATTTCTTCCATACGCCACCATATCTCCTTCTCTCCACCCCAGATGCCACTCCTCTGGGCCCAGGCCCTGTTACTACCTGTCCAGGTATCATTAACAGCTCCTCAGCTGGTCCCCTGGACTCCAGTCCCTCCATGGTCCATTCTCCAGGCTAGAGCAACCTAAACAAAATGGGCCTGGTAACCCCTTCCCTCCAAACTTTCAAAGGCTCCCCAGTGAGGGCAAAGTGCAAGCTGACCACAGGGCATTTGGGGGTCTTCTGGTTGTCAGCAGGACATTGGGGGTCTCCAGCAGCGGGCTTCCCAATCTCCTTGGAAGTTCCAAGCTCCCTCCCATCCAGGAGGACCAGCAGCTCCCCGGCGAGTCTGGGAGACCCCATATCTTGGAGCCAGGACCTCATCTCCACAGCATCAGCGGCTGGCAGGTGTTTTCTGAACACAGCCTCGGCTCTCCCTCTCCTTCCCCCAGTCACGAGAAAGAAAATGAAGGACAGTGTGGTTGACCACAGACAGCGGTCCCCTCAGCAGAGTCCTGACAGTGCCCCCAGTCCCTGTCCACCACCCCCTCTCAAGTCAGTCCGACAACTGGGCAGACAGTCCGGAGCTGAGAGCCACCGCAATCCTCACTGGTTCTGAGAGACCCCAGCCCGGACGTGGCTCCTCGGTCATCGCAGCACTTGCAAATCTCTGAAATAACACATTCCCCACTTAGCCTTCTGCATTTTGTAGAGCCCCCAAGATTTCATTTAAAATCCATTTGATATGAAGTCATCTGAAAGTGAACAATAGGAGCCTCAAAGAGATGCCTCCCCAGACACCGATTCGAGGACGCTGAAGGAGATGAATCCACAAAATCAATTTGCCTCTTAGATCAAATATGCAGAGTCCCAGCCAGTCCTCTCTCCACGTCCATGACAGGGAGAGGCCTCTGCCTGACACAGAGATGGGGACCACGTTTCTTAGCCCCCCGTGGTGCCGTGTCATGCCCCAGGTGAGGCGTCCAGCCGCAGGATGGCTGGAACAGCCTTCCTTCCATCAAACAGGCTTCTGTAAAGAGCCTACTGCGCACACGACACTGACCGCTGGCTGGGTCTGGAGCACAGAATGACACTTAGTCCCTAGACCACCCACACCTGGAGCCCCGCACGCAGTAGGTCCTTCACAGATACCCAACAGATACCCACTCAAGCTTGGGGGGGTGTGTGGTGGGGTCAGCATACTGCTGCCTATTTTCCATCTCAGAGGCCTACCTGGACATTCCAGGTGATCCTTCTCCTTGCTATTTGCCTCGTTGATGACTAAGTGCATCTGCATCTTGTCTTTCTAGCTCTAAAGCTGTGTGACCATGGACAAGTGCCTTGACTTCTCTGATTCTGTGTCTACCTCTACAGAATAAGAATGTTCATCACTCCCACATCATGGGGCTGCTGGGAGGCTGAAAGGCAGCCATGCTTGGGAAGTACTTACTACATAAGTGCTAAATAAGCTTCAACTCTTCTTTGTCATCGTAATCATGAAAGGGACAGCTAAGCGGTACACACTTCAGGAGGCCCTACTCCCAGCCCAGCAGAGAAAGTAAACTCTCGAAAGGAATAGCCACAGAGCCCCTCTGGGTGCTAACTGGAGTCATGGGGAGACACGAGGGTGTCCCCAGAGCTCCAAGATTAACATGCTGGTCCCTGAGCCACCCCTGCAGGCCCTCCGTGCTGCTTCCTTATCCCTCTAGAAGTGACTCTGTCTCCCAGCCACGGGGGACTGGGCGTGTGCCTCACCCACAGGGCGTCCCTAGGACCTAACACAGGCCCTGGCACTCAGCAAGGGCTTGCTACACCAGACCCAGCCCTCGAAGCACCTGGGGCCACCAGGGGCTGGGGTGGTACAATTAAGCAAAAGAAGACGGAGAACATGTGACTGGACGGGTGTTAGGATACTCAGTTGGTTAGCCACACGACTTTCCCCAGGGCAGAAGAGTTCGATGAGGTTCTGGAGTGAAACGGTCTGAAATGTGTTTTGCTGTAAGTGATAGAAACCCATCACAACTAAAATTGAAGTGGGCTTTAATTGGTTCAAGTAACTGGGAAACCCAGGGGCAGAGCTGGCCTCAGGGAGCGGCAGACATTCAAACGGTCACCAGATTTTCTCTCCCTCTCCTCCCCTCCCCTCCCCTCTCCACTCTCTGCACACGGGCCTCAGACCTCCCTGTGGCATTTAGACTTCTTCCATCCATACAGCCTGGTAAACAGCATGAGTAGGGGTGGGAAGAGAGGGGATCAGCCATAGGCAGCTCTAAGCTTTCCGTATCCTAGCCCAGGCACAAAAAGAGACTTTTGTCATCCCAGCCTGGTGTCTGTTCATAAACTCCCAGGGAAAGACTCTGATTGGCCCTGCTCCAGTCACATGTCCTCCTGTCTGGCCAGGAAAATGCCACCTGCTGATCAGCAGACCGAGCCAGGTTGGAGGACAGTATAATTAGCTGCTATCCCAGAATCACTCCAAGCATGGAGGGGGATAGTCTGCAAAAGATTCCAGGACACAGCCTTCCTCCTCTCTCTTGTGAGGTCTCAGCCTTGAACCAACCCTAAAAAGCAGCAAAGAGAACATCAGAGAATATTGTCTGGGGGACTGTGGGGACCCAGGGGGTCCAACACCATGCCCAAGGCCACAAAGCCTGTGGGTTGGACTGGACAGAGCTACCCAAATGCACTAAGCACCTCCCACTGAACTTGGAAGAAAGTCTAAATTCCCCACGCCCACCTGCAAGGCCTGCTGGAGGGCCCAGCCCCCACGGGCGTCCTGTGCTGTTTCCAGGGATGGCCTCCACGCATCACTTGTGTCCCTGCTCAAATGCCACCTTCCCAGGCGATCCTACTGAGAAAACTCCCTCATCCCACACCACCCCTTATATGTTTAACACGCGTCCCCATCAGAGAGTCTCCTGGTTTATTTGCTTACGGAACTGGAAGCTTCCTGAGGCTGGAACCAGTCCCGTCTTGCCCCTGATGGGTCCCCAGTGCCTGGCACAGTGCCCAGCACATAGAAGAGACTCAGTAACTGTGTTGGTTGAATGAATGAGTAAATGCATGGCCATTCAAAACTGTAGACTGCCTTAGGCCTCAGCCAATGGAGAATGGAGAAGTCTGCCAAGTGCCCCCAGGTAAGTAAACAGACGACCGCCATAACCTTACGGAACAGAACATTGAAGCCATCGCCTGCCTCCCCTCCCCAACCAAAGGTCCGGTTTTCCTTCAAAACCTTCCACCCAGCCCTCTGTTGGCAGAACCCAGGGCAGTGGGTCCTCCCCGGACAGCAAAGCCCTCTCCGCGTGTGCCAGCAGGATGAAATGTCTCTGGGAGAGCAGGTCACAGGTGACGACCCCACATGAGTTCAGTCGGGTACCTACCTGGGACTTAAAGCCACCGGGGAGACACCTGAGTTCTCCGAGCATACGCACAGCTAAGCAGATTCCTCCTGGAGCACGGAGCCCTCACGGCAGCGGCACCGTGGGAAAGCCCGCGGACACCCTCCCTCTCGATTCTGCAGCCACCCAAGGAGGGCTCCTGGGCACTTGACCGCCTTAAATTGCAAAGACAGCGTGCGTTCGCCACACCTGGAAATCGAAGCTGGTTCTTTTCCCTGGCATTCAAACGGACTTTTCACACAGGGCTTGGGCTTTTCTCTCAGCCTGAGTTGGCACAAGAGAAGCTGGAAAGGGAGGGGCAGGACAGAGGGAAAGAGGGGAACAAAATGCACCCTCAACCTGGGGGCGGGGAGCTTGATAATCAGGCCCAGTGGAGAACAAGCTGATCGGGAGGTTGGGGCGCCGTGGGAGGGATTCAGCTTTGTTCTTCCTCAATAAGCCCCATGGAATGATGTTAATTGTTACTTTAGGTGTGTGGGGTGTAGACAATTTGTAAGGTAGGAGAAGAGTCCTTTGGCTGTGACCAGAGCTAGCATAATGGGGCTGTAAAGACTAGAACTCTTGAGTTTCTTAAACTCCGTGAAGCCATCAAATACCTTCCCTGCAAATTGGCACTTGCAGCTCAAGCCTTCACGTCTTTGTTGTGCAGTAGGGGTAATAATCACCCGCACTGCAAGAAAGGCACGCCGGCTGGCGGGGACGTTGGCTGCACAAAGCATTCTTTGGTTAAAAAAAAAAAAATCATGCAATAAAAAAGAAAACTGTTTAAGCTTAAAAAGTAAAAAGAAGCAGTTGGCTCCAGTTGTTGAAATGTTTTATAAAGCAACAGCAAGATTAAAAAAAATAAAAAATAAACTGTCCCAGAATGCTGAGAGAGGGCCAAAAATATTAATATGCAGGAACACGGCAAACCTTCCGCAAGCTGCAAATATTTCCTTCGTCCCCCACGTCCAATCAGGAAGGATGGCTGTCCCTTTTCTCTCTCCGCTCTTCCTGTGTGAAATCTATGCTGAATAACACGTTTTCTGGAAGAATAAAACTCAAGTAGTAGGCGGAGAAAATCATGTCCGTCAGAGGTCCGTGAATGTCTTGTTTCAAATATCATAGGGAGGAGGCTTCCACCCCCAGAACCAGGAGAAGAGAGGAAGGATATCCATGAAACAAATTAAAACCCCACCACGGGAAATAAAAAATAAACAGGATTTCCTACATGCAAATGTACTCATTTGCTGAATATGGTATGCATACGAGCGAAGAAATTCACTGAGGGAAGGATGGTCAGATATGATGCAGGACGCCCAGCAAGATTTAATTTCAGAGAAACAACACGTAATTTGTTGGCCTAAGTATGGGCTGGTGTAAGTGTGCTCGGGGACGTTCAGATTTCGCCGGACATCCTGTATTGGCTGAACCTGGCAATCCTACTGACCTGGTGGGCCATGCTGGTGGCCGTGCTGATTGAAGACTGATCGTTCGCACCCTGATAGGACAGGGAGCCCGGGCTCTGGCTGAAGTGAGTCCCGCGCCCATGGCTCAGGAAGGTTGTTCGGGAGGCCCAGGCGGGGGGCCGCTCAGGACCTCACACCATCTGGGCCCTCTGTCAGCTTCAGCTGCCTGAAAGCAGTTTCAGGTGGAGGCACAGCAGGGCCAGAAACTTCCTCGCAAGACCACTCCTCACCTCGGAAAAGCCAGAGCTGGGCTTCTTCCCGACTATTATTTGCTGCTTAGATTGGACACTTGCGGCCAAGCCCAGCCACCTGAAAATCATCCAGAGAGAGAAGGGCGTCGTGACGGGTCCAAAGAGAGCAGAGGACCAGGGCATGTGGACGCCCCATCCTCCTGCAGGCCCTGCCCCTGGGGAGGAAGGACTGCCCCCCCAAACCCAGTGTTCATGCTCAGACGGGAGGCTTTCAAGTTTGCTTCAAATCCTCTCTCACCCACCAAGTGTTGGAGCCAGTTTTCCCTTCCGCAAAACGGCCACGAAGGAATCCCTCTTCCAAGAAATTAGAGAATGTCGGCAGGCACCCAGCCAGGGCCCGGCGAAGGCCGATGCCATGATGGTTCTGAGGCCTCAGGATGGCCCAGGGAGCCACCCCAGGTGAGTGCTCTCTTGCCTCTCGGGAAAGAAGGAATCCTGCCGTCCAGGCCAGGCCAGCAGCGATCCACAGCCTCTCCTTCAAAACTGACATCCTCAAGGAGCAAACCCCAGTTCCGCTCGAAGCCCCATTTCCATCTCCCCACACCGTCCCCCAAACCTTCTGTGTCTCGAGCTGAGACAGCCGACAGGCTACCCCTCGGGCGACACTCTCCATTGCTGGTGAGCGCCAACAGCTCCGACACCACGTGGAGCTTTTTATGTTTGCTCCCCCCCACCACCTCCCCAGCCTCCTAAGATCCCCACAAGTTCATTTGACAGATGAGGACACCGGCTCAGAGAGGTTAGCCAACTTGCCCAAGGTCCCCAAGATGGGACACAGCAGAGCAAGGCTTGAGGCTACATCCAGTCCCAAAGCTTGTGCTTTCAACCTCAAGACTCTCCCAGTTTCTCATCCTGCCCCCCCCCCTGGTGCCCCCTGTAGGTATCTCTGAGGAGAGTGGGCAGGACCAGAGAACTCTCCCTCATCCTTCCAAGCCCAAGTCACTCCTCACCCGCTCTGTGCCTCCCTGCCTCCGCCAGGGGCATGCTCTCCATCTCCGCATCCTACTCTTACTCCATCTACCGCTACAAAATGAGGCCCTATCACCTCGTCCACATCCATGTCCCTACTCCACGGACTGCCCAGAAGGCATCGTGCTTGCTTTTCCATTTCTGTACCCATCCCACTTTCCAGGGGCACCTCCAGCTGCAGCGGCCTCCTTAGTGTTCTCTGGACACCCCAGGCCCGTTCCAGCTCAGGATCTGAACTTCCCTCCTCCCTGGAACCTTGCAGGCCCCCCTCCCTCATCCAAGCTGTGCTCAAATGACCCATCCCTGGAGAGGTCTTTCCAGACCACCCACTCACACTAGTTCCTTCCATGCCGTTCAACCTTGAGCCTCCTTCCTGGTGTCACCTGCTTTGTGGCATGTATCTCTCCCTGGCATGAGCATGTGTGTGCATTTGTTCACTTGCTTCCTTGTCTATCTTCCCTCCAGACACGCCGCCCCTCCCCCAGGGTGGGGGCAATGACTTAGCCGGTATCCCTCCTTCCTGGATCCCCAGGCACATCAGGGGTGCTCAGCAAACATTTATGGAATGAATGAACCCTCAGTGCTCAGCATATATAGACAGTCAGTAAATGAATTTATTCTTAATTAATCATTTTAACAGAATCATCTTGGAAGATTCCCAAGGGGGAAGCAGTCTTTGCCCCTCCTGCATGAGGGACCCTCCTCTCCCCGGCCATCCACTATTCACATTTCTTTCCAGGTCACTGACCCACTGTTGGGAGAATGGCAACCTCACAGAAAAGGCCAGAAAGAAAACCCTGGACCCACCTGGACACCTGTCCATCCTGTCCCAAACTGGCCATCCCACCAGCTTGCTCAGCCATGGGCATAGTGTGTTCTGTATTCATGAATCAACCTGTCCGCTCTCCTTCCAGCCCCTGCCTGTCCCCTCACTATTTTGGCTGAGTGGACAAAAGTGACCACCCCAATTTGGGGCCTTTACCCAGCACCTCCAACAGCCAAGAGAAGCATCACATGCCTTGGGTGTGGGGAGCATTGTTATAAGAAAATACAGCCTCCAAATAGCCCCATAAAGGCCCAAATCTGTTGACAAGGGAGGAAGGAGGTCAGGGAAAGGGAGGTAGGGAGACATGCCAGGGAGAATCACGGACACCTGTGCCCTCTCCGAGTGGCCTTGGTCATTATCTGGGAGATGACCCATTGGTCAGCAGAAGCATGCTGCCTCCCCTCACTCAGTCCCAGGAGGCTCTGCACACATGCGGATCTCATGGCTGCTCAGGCAGAAAAATGTCCCCCTGCCCCGTGCTGTCCATCCACTCAGTCAGTAGACCCATTTTCCAGTTCCAGGCCTAGGACAATGTGCAATGGTGGAAGCCTTTGGGTCAATAAGTCAGTCAACAAACGACTGAGCGCCCCAGTTTTGAGGGGTCGGTGTTGATGGGCAGGAAGGAGTGTGTGGCTGTGGGGTCTGCAGGCCATCTTATCGGTGAGTTTCACTGGGGGATTGTTCTAAAGAGTGAATGCCAACAGACAGGCATGCATGTGTTCTCCCAAAGCCACGGACAGGAATACTCAGAGCAGCACCGCGGTGGCCAAAATCTCGGGCCCCAAACCGGCGGCGGCAGGATGGAATCCTCCTCGGGAGTGGAGACGAACGGTGATTATTTCCTAATCCAGGCGGTGGCCGCAGGGGTGTGTTCTCTGTGACAGAACTCATGAAGCTTGGTACACCTCGGATGGTACACGTGTCCGTTTGCACACTTGTCTCACATGTAGGCCTAAATTTTAAAGGGACCGGGGTGTTAGGCGTTGAGGTTTCCCCGGGGTCTCCCGCACAGGAGGGGGGCTACTGCCTCGGGGGCCAGGCAGGTGGGCAGGGAGGAGGGCGAGGGGGCTCGGAGGCGGGCAGCAGGCGCACGGACGCCGCCCCACCTGGCGCCAGGTGCAGCGAGGCCTCCGCCTCCGCGTCCCGCGTTGCTGGGCAACCGGTCTCCCTGGCGACGCGAGACGCTGAGCCCGGGGCTGGTGCGGGCGGGCGCCCCTGAGACCTGAGCCCCATGGCGCAGAAACCTCTCAGCACCGCTGCGGCCGAGCGCATGAACCTCGTGGCCCAGGACGAGATCTGGTAATGTCCAGGATCCGGTCCCCCATGGGCTGGGCCCTCCCCACCTCAAGTGCACGCACCTGGCGGCCTCCGTTTCCCCTCCAAGTCCTGCAGGTGGTCGACCTCTGGGCGCGAGGACCGTGCGCTGGAGGTGGTCGGGGCAATGAGCTCAACCAGAAAGCCTTTCTTCCTTTTCTCTCAGGCACACCACTGAAGATGAAAGATATTACATCTGGCTTTACAACCATCTGCAGAGCTTTGCTTGTTGAGAGCCAACATGTTATTTTTAAGATTTACCGAAATGTATAAAAAGGAAAACAAAAATCTTAATATTTGTTCAATTTGAACGAGAGATAAATATGCTCTTTACATGCTCTCTTGAGTCTCCTGCTTTTTTAAATAGTAAGAAATTTTAACTTAAATCCTTTTTCTAAAAGATTTATGAAAAAATCCGTTTTCTAAAAGATTTATGTTGAGCAGACATTTGTAATGGATGTTTTTATTTGGCATTCTATTGAATTGCTAAATACACCATCTCTTTGAGGTTTTAACCAATATGGGAAGTTACTAATTTAGATGCAAGTAAGTAAAGTTTAGTAACAATAAAGCATAACAGCTTACCTCTTAAACTGAGTTATCCTATTTGCCATCTCTCAGATTTTTGCCATTTCCTTGTAAAACCTGTGTTAATCTCTTCATATTTTTCTTTAAACTGGCTTTGTTTCACTCAGATTTATTTTTATAGGAAACTTTATATCACTCTTGTCAATGGAAAGCCAGTATCATTTGGCATAAAATACACAACTATTAATTTTTGTAATCTTTGTCTTTATCTAAGTACCTCCTACTTGGCTCCTACAAAATCACCATAGCAGGTATGTTCTGCCCATTTAAAATGCCCCTTCCTCCCTTCTTCACCAGATGACTCCTATGCATCCTTCAAGACCCAATCATATGGCCCCTCCTATATGAAGAGAGCTGGTTCAACCCTTAGACTGTTCTTCTGTCCCATGTCCAAAGTGGCTATTGAGCCCTTAAAATATGACTGGTCCAAATTGGAATGAGCTGTAAATGTGAAATACATACAAGATTTCAAAGATTTCACACCCCCAAAAAGTAATATTAAAAATTAACTTCACCTGCTTACTTTCACTTTTTTTTTTTTTTTAGTGTGGCCGTTAGAAAATTGTTAATTATGTACGTGGCTCATATTTGAGGCTCACATTACATCTCCATTAGACTAGACTCTGCTTTAGATGCTCAGTGCCCAGGGCAAAAAGCTTGTTCAGGGGGGCCTCCAAAACTGTTGAGACACTGGGGGATGGGGGTGGGGGGCAGATATTGATTCCAAAATAGGAAGAGAAACTTGAAAATCAAAATGAACAAATGTTGAATTAGATGTTTGCAAAATGTGGCACACCAGCTCTCAACTAGTAGGTCATTGTATATAAATGATATTTAATGTGGAGCAAAAGCAGGGCCAGGATTAGGGCGGGATAGTGGAGCCCCTGGTGGGCAATATTTAAGGAAGGCTCCTTCTCAAGTTCATGCAAGTGAAGGCTCTGCACTTGCAGGAACCTGGAAGGAAGCAGCCCCTTAAATTTTGTGCCCCAGAAGCCTCACTCTCCCCACCTCACTCACCATACCAAAATGAGGAATCTCATCCCTAGATGGCCCCTCAGGCAGAGCCGGCCTCCAGTCCTGTCTTCTCCCCAATGTGCCACCCAACCAGGACCTCTGGTTCTTTCGACACCTGCCTCCCTCACGGTCCCCAGCGACAGGGACTCTAGCTTATTCTGTCACCCAGCTCCCTTCCTGGCACGGAGTCATCATTCAGTCAATGTGCATTAAAAAAATGTAAAATGTTCCCCAGTGGATCCTTTTAGGGTTTGCTACTTTCACCTTTTTCAAATACCGTCCAGCACTTAGGAACTTTCTTTTTCAGGAAATACCGCCTAAAGGCTGAAACTGAAGCACGGCAAAACTGGGCCCAGAACTGGGGATTTTTAACAACCCCTCTCGAGGAGGTAAGTATAAATTTGATGAGCCCAGAAGTGATAGAATTGATTATTTCAAGGAGTAAACGAGAAGGAAGCATACACTCCACAAGAATAAAGTTCGTGTTGCATACGAAGACCGCTAACTCTGAAACCTTTCTTTCATGAATTTATTGAGCACCTACTATGTGCCAGGTATCCTCCAGGTGCTGCATCTGAACCAGCTCATTTAATCCACACAAGGACCCTTGCGCAGAGGAGGGTGCTGTTTTATGCCCATTTTGTAAATTAGGAAATTGAGCTCAGAGAATTGCGAAGTCATACAGCTAACAAAAGGAGGCACCAAGGAGAGAAGCTGGTCTGTCTGATTCCAGAGCCTCTTGGCCTCAGACTGCCCATCTGTAAAAGGGATGAGAGTCCTCAGCTGCCTCCCTGGGCGATGGGGAAGTCCAGATGGGATGAGAAGTAGAAGCCAGGTGGATATACGAGGGATTACTGGGAAGATACTCTCGGTATTTTCCTAAGCCAGCTAGGTAACAAGAACAGGGAAAAGGTGTAATCAATAGGGAGTGGTAGGGATGTCCGCAGAAACCCCCGGCCCCATGCAGGGGGAGCCCCCCTTAGCCCAGCCGAGGGCTGAGCTTGCAGAGAGGATAACTCCATATTCCCATTGTTCAAGAGAGTCCAGAAATGCACATGTTTAAATGAGATCTGAGTCTAGAAGAGTGGCTCAGATGTATAAAACACCGTACAGATACCAAATGCCTATATGGGCTTCAGTGGGATGGTGGCCAGCAGACTACAGCCTTTCAAACCACCTCCAGGACAGGACACCCAGAAGCCACATTTCTTTGGGGGATGCAGAACCACGTGAGAATCCCATAATTCAAAACATTCATGATTCAAGGCAGTGTAACCCCATTTGTAATTCACCCCATCCCGCTAGCTTTGAAATTATGCCATTCTTAATGAGTTTTTTTAATACTTACAGAGTTATACAACTTGAAATGTTATGCATAAAATGAGTCCTTATTAATATAAAATGCATAAAAAGTCTATATTAATATTCCTTATATGTAATTAAATTGTAATTTCAAAGAGTTCGAAATTGTTTTAAAAATTAAAAGGGGAGTGGGGGCTCTCCTCTAATATTTTAAAGATTGGCCCTGAAACCTCGTTGGCAATTATTTATTTGAGTCTGTAACCTGTGAAGTTTTCTCAAATTATGACTCGGGAGTATAAATTAGCAGGTTGCCAAAGGTGGTAGGGGACACGGCGGTTGATCGCTGTATCCAGAGGCTGAGCGGCCCGAAGAGCCAGTCCCCGAACGGCCCCTAACTGTGTAATTGCACCACGCTCCCGAACGTTTCTCAGCGCGGCTTTGGTCTTCTGCAAAATGCGGCGTCCTGGGGGGACAATGCAGGGAAGGCTCCCACTAACCTCAGTCTGACGCTTCCCATCTCTGGGGATTATGTTGCAGTTGCTCAAGGGTGAAGAAAACCCCCCCACCCCAAAGCCCAAAATCGAGCTTCCCGAGCAGTTCCGCATCCGGCCCGTGACCCCAGTGGAGAAATACATCAAGGTTTGCAAAGTCATTTCAAATACTTGTTTTCCTAAGTAAGAAATAAGTGTGTTCACTCCAGGAGCACAAAGCCAACCACCAAAGGTAAGAACATAGTGGCAGCCGGCAGGTGGGAGGCCAGTTTCCACACCCTTCCTGAGCCCACAGGTAAGGAGCACATCGGGTTACTGGTCTCGACACAGGCAGGAGCCACAGCGTTCAGCCCTGCAGAAGCAGAGGGAAGCCAGGAGAATGAAGGGGTTGGTCCAGTCATTCAGCAGATATTTACAGGGACTGGGCGGGTAAAGGCCCAGGCTCTGGAGTCAGACCATTGAGACCCAAATCCTGCTCGACTGCTCACCTTCTGTGTGGTCTTGCACATGACTCGATCGCTCCATGTCTCCTTTTCCCCTGTATGGTGGCGGCTCACGAAAGCACCTACGTCAGCGAGTGGCGTCAGGGTTCCGTGGGATAATGCCTGTGAAGGATCTGGAATGTTACCTGGCACTTTTAGAGAGCTCTAGGGACGGCTAGCTGTAAGTAGGCACCAGGTGCTGGGTTGGGTAAACAGTGGCAAACAAGAAGAGGAGACTCCAGCCCACAAGTCTGGTTTGGGGGGTGGGGAATTAGGGGGAGGCCACCGTGAAACAAGAAATTCAACAAAATTGGGGGTGTTTTTTTTAAGATTTTATTTATTTATTTTAGAGAGAGAGCACGTGTGTGTGCACGAGAGAGAGAGAGAGCACGAGTGGGGGAGTCAGAGGGAGAGGGAGAAGTAGACTCCCCGCTCAGCAGAGAGCCCAACATGGGACTTGATCCCAGGACCCCAGGATCATGACCTGAGCCAAAAGCAGATGCTTCACCAACTGAGCCACCCAGGTGCCCCCCAACAAAATTGCTATTTGCTATGCTAGATGCCATGGAGAAAAGAGACAGGTGAGGTTTTGGAGGGTAACAGGGGATGGGGGATCCAGCCCTGGAAAGGCTTTCCAGCCAAAGGGAGGAGCATGTACAAAGGCCCTGAGGCAGAACAATTTTGGTATATTTCAGGAACAACAAGGGATGCCGTGAGGCTGGAATATAGTGAGCTGGGGGTGGGTCAGAGTGGGAAGGGAAGTGAGGTGGATGGAGAAGTGGGCACAGCCAGATCCCACTGGACCTCAGGGGCCAGAGGAAGGAGTTGAGCCCAGTCTGCAATGGGAAACAGAGCGGTGGCATGGTGAGGACTGCCTTTTTGAAAGATCCTTGTGGTTGCGGAGTGAGCGACGGTCAATCCCAGAGGGGAGAAGACTTAGATGGTCTTTCCACCTGAGACCAGTCAGCCGTGGACATGGGTCAGATGCCTCTAGAACCTGCCGAGCTGGGTATATCCCCAGGCCTCCCTTCATGGGTCCATCATTTTGGTCCTGGATTTTGCCCTCTGCCAGGCTACGGAGAAAGCAGCTCTGTGTCCTGATGCAAGAAGGGATGTAAACTCACACGGAAGGCAGCCAGGGGTGGGAGGAGTCAGGCTCTATGAATTTTCTTTTCCTGATGCTCTCGGGGTCAGACAGAGCAGCAGGTACAAGGTGAGTGCTCAGTGGGTGAGTGCTCAGTGGTGAGTGCTCAGCGGGTGTGCGTCTGATGGCTGAATGAATGAATACACTCCAGTGAGATATGTTGAAGTGTTTTCCCCCTGATTATCCAGCAATATAGATTCACTGATATTTTAGGAATACAACAAAATAATAAAATAAGGAGCGCCTGGGTGGCTCAGTCGGTTAAGTGTCTGCCTTCAGCTCAGTTCATGATCCCAGGGCCCTGGGATTGAGCCCCACATCAGGCTTCCTGCTCGACGGGGAACCTGCTTCTCCCTCTCCCTCTGCTGCTCCCCCTGCTTGTGCTCTCTTGCTCTCTCTGTCAAATAAATAAATAAAATATTTAAAAATAATAATAATAATAATAAATTAAAATATCCATATATACCCTGACCGTGGTTAGCATTTTGGGGAGCTCCTTCTGGATGTTTCGCTATGCCTCCACCACCCCCCAAAAATTGCTAGTTCTTCTTATTGTGTCTTGGCTGCTCGCCATACTCAGTACTTTACATGGTCCTCTTATTTTCACCACAACCCTAGAAGGTAGGCATAATCACCGCCAAACCCATTTCATCCTTGGGGAAACTGAAGCAGAGGGCCTGGGGGGACAAGGACCTTGATCCAGGTGAGAAAAGCACTTGGCCCATTTCCTTCTGAACGTCCTTCCTTGCTGAAGAAACGGTCCCCTTCTTCCTCCTTCCCATCCCTTCTTTGGGTGGCTAGAACCTTTTAAAATCTATTTATTTTTAACAGGTGTCCTATACCCCAAAATGCATGCCCTGAAAAGCCTCTTTCCTCTTCTGACTCTCAGTTTCCCAGGCACCCTTCCAGAGACCAGATAGGCACATGCAAGCACGTTGTGTGGATCTTTAGTCTTTTTTCCCTTGTTGCACTAATTATGCCATATTTTATCTATTTTATGCACCTTTTTTTCTCTTAGCGGTTTATGTTCAACATGTCCCGTCTCAGAACATACAGGCCAGCCTCACCGTGTTAGACTGTCGTGTAGTATTCTCTTGTAGTCCATCGTGCGCCACTGAGCGAGTCCCCTGCAGGTGACCTGCAGGCTGTGTCCAGTGATTTGCTATTACCCCAGGGCTGCAGTGAACCCCCACACCAACACTGGTGTGCATGCGCACAGATATGAGAATGTCTTAGGACAAGTGCCTAGGAGTACATTTCAGGTCAAAGGATGTTTGCATTTTCATTTTTGGTAGATAGTTTCTCTGGTCACCCTTCACAGACAATGAACCCACTTGTTCTCCTGCAATGCCCTTGTTAACGGCGGTGTTTTCATCTCTCTGCCAACCTGGTGGATGAAAGGTGGCATTCCAGGGTGGTTTTCGATTGCATCTTCCTTACAAGTTGGAGGTGGACTTGAAAGCTAGTCTGTGTGTCCCAAGGGCCCGTCTGGACAGGCAAGGAAGAGCAGGCCCCTCCAGCGTCCGTTAATGACCTTCCCTGAATGTGGCCTCTCAGGAGATTAATTTTAGCACTTCATCGAGAACATACATTTGGGGGCCTTGTGCGCAGGGGCAGCCAGCCCGCCAGGACCACCCTCACCCCTCCCCCCGCCACCACCACCACCTCCTCGAGCACAGATCCCTTGAGCTGAGCACCGAACGCATAACCCCACGCATCTGAAACCGCTCTGTCTCAGTTCTCCTGTTAGAACAAATATTCCTCATGTTGTCGTCATTCAAATCACCCTGTAAAAGCAGAACAGAACATCATTTCAAATGGAAGGGGAGAAACAGCCTAAACATTTGCCCTCATTTTCCAAATATTTCAAGTCTGTCCAAGGAATTGACAAATGAAACTGTGTTTTTTTCATCTCAGACAGAACCTCATTTCCCTTTGGTTTTTAATTAAATTCCATTGCTTTTCATTCCCATGGTCCCCACAGTCTGGGGTGTGCGTGGGTGTGTATACACACACATATCATAAAGCCTTCCCATCAAAACCGGCAGATTTATAAGTGCCAGGATACCATCTGACAATATTGTTCTATATTTTATAAAGAGTGGTGTGAACTGTAGTATTTGATATTTCTACACCTTACTCTTTTTTCCCTTTTTGCTCTTTTGTCAAATGAAAATTATTTTACTGAAGGTTGTGAATTAACGTGTTAAGCATGACCAGATAAAGAAACACATTCGGTGTTCATGACTTTTGCAGGGAGAAGTGAGTCTCAGGGTCCAGGCGATTGGAGCGTGGTTACCTTGGGCGCACCTTGATCAGGGATATTTTCTTTCCTGTCTTTTCCCCATCAGGTCTCCCATGCCGATCCTGATGCCTCCATGGACAAGCCTCATGTCACTGTGGCCCCAGGTGGCTAAACCCCATGCCTTTCCATTCCAGATCCTTCCATCCCCCCCAATCCCGAAGACGACCCAGGGCTTCATCGGCTGGAGATCCGGGGTGCCTGGCCTGAACAAGTGTCTGGAGCACGATTATGAGATCAGAAGCTGCAAGGGGGCATATGCCAAAGAGCTAGGCTGGCCGAAGCAAGGCATCCACTGAGTCCAGACAGACTGCAGGCCCTGGGCAAGAGCGGGTTGACCCGACCACCAGGCACCCAGTGTCCATGCCCAGGAAGGGGGGCACTCCCCCAGCAGATGGGGTTCCCCTCCACATTTGCTCAGTGGATGTTGCAAAGAACATGAAATAGCCCTTTGACTTTTTCAGTTCATCAGCCCTCCCTTCCAGAACATTCTCATCACACACTCATTCTTGGTTAATGTAATGAATAAGGCAAAATAGATGCTCTGATTTTTTTTTTTTTTATACTTTGGGAATTCTAAGTATGGCTTTTTAAAAAACAACGTGATTTTATTTTAAAAACAAAATTTTGTCTAGGTCTTTAATATTGCTTTCGATCCTGTACCTCTCACCACCTGTTTATGAGATTGTAGACCAGGAGTCTCTGCACCCAGACATTCCTGGGCCTGCTTTTCAGGAGGAACAGAGCACTTCAAGGATGCCTCAATTCTCCTTTCCCAGGATATTTGCAGTAAGTCAATAGCTTTAAAGGCAGAAATGAGCCCAAGATTTGCCACTGAGTATGGATTTCCAGGAGAGGATGGGTCTCCCAGGCTCTGTTAAAACCTGCCCCCCCCCCTTACCTGCCCTGTCGCAGCACAGATGGCCGCCAAGCTGGGCCATTTTCCTTCCGCCGTAGACATTTGACACTAACCCTGAGGTTTTGTTCCAGGTCCTACAAATGAGGGACAGACAAGAGGGTGGAAACTGGAGCATCCACTGGAGAGAGTGCCAGGGGGGAAAGCCCGCATGCCCATAGGCCCCTCCATCCAGACTAAGGAGCAAGAAAGCAGAGAGTTTGCTAGAAGCTGTGAAAGCTGGTTTGTGTAGGTTTCTCAGTAGCAGAGCTCGATGTCTTCTTCAGACCCACGGGCTGGGTTCCTTCCTGTGTTTGCTTGACTGGGGCCCAGGGGGACTTCTGTAGGGTGCAATCCACCCACAAAGCCCATCCACCCAAACTTTTCCTATTCACCTTCCTATCCAGGTGTGGATAGATGTGCTTTACAATCCAAGAATCCCTCATCTAGAACCTTCCCCCAACCCTGAGCACTGCCCTCTCTAGCAGGCTTCTACATGGATTCCATGATGTTGAGGGCACAAGATACCAGGGGGACAGAAATCCTACTGAATCTGGGCTATCCCCTGCAAGGGGGGCTCAGAGCCTCTAAATCCTAGAAGCCCCCTGCAGAAGAGCCCCTCGTGTTCAGAGATGTTATTCTCTGTAAAGTCTGCAGAACGTGATTTGAGTGAGCAGCCTTCTTACTGCACCGTGCTGGCTGCAGATGCCTTCAAAGCAGGCTACTCAGGTACGAAGAACGGAGCCACGTAGCAAAACTTACGCCCGGCCACCTAGTTGGCTCTCTGTTCCCCCACAGCCCTCCTCCAACCCAGGTTTCCCCTGGAAGAGCCAGAACACAAGAGAAGCAGCCACCTCAGGAAGCCTTGTTAGTCCCTCTGAGCAGGGCGCCCACACTAAGCACCTGCCACAGGGGCCACCACGGCCACCAAGAAATCCTACAGTCATCATGGCTCAGATCCCACCTGCCACCTACAGACCACACATTTGAAGGAGAAATGTCACAGCTCTTTAGTTTCTGAGAAAAAGAGAAGCAAGGTATTAGGGGTTGAATTGTGTCCCCCCCCCCGCCCCAGAAAAGATATGTCGAGTCCTAACTTCCTGTACCTGTGAATGTGACCCAAAATAGAAATAGGGTCATTGCAGATGTAATAAGTTGAATTGAAATGCGGTCATCCTGGAGGAGGGTGGGCCCTTAATCCAATATGATTGGTGGCCTTATAGGAAGAGGAGACGGATGACCATGTGAAGAACAAACACGCAGGGAAAGAGGCCACCAGGTAACAGGGACAGAAACTGGAGTAACGTGTCTACAAACCAAGAAGGGCAAGGATTGCTGGCAAACCACGAGAAGCCAGGAAGAGGCAAAGAAGAGTTCTATCCTACGTGTGTCAGAGGGAGCACAGCCCTGCTGACACCGTGACTGTGGACTTCCAGACTCTTCTGTTCCTCTAAGGTACCCGGTTGGGTCCTTTGGTGTGCAGGCCAGGAGATGAGAACAGTACAGAGCACATGGTGCCCCCTCCCCTCCTCGCCTGCCCAGAAAACACCCTCCTCCGAGCGTATGTCTCTCTCACTGGTCTTGACCCAGGCCGTGTCTCCATGAGAATGAGTCACGTGGCCCATTCAACTCTGAAGATGTTTCCAGTCACCCAGATGTTTAGCCTGGTGTAGACTAAACAACGCGATGCTTGGCCAAGCCCATTCCTTTGCAAACCTAATGTTTTGGCATCTTGGTGATCACTGCAGGCAACGCATCTGCTCTTGAAGAAACCCAGGTCGTTTATTGGGATCAGATGCCACGACCATGGCTGAGCGGAGCAATCACCCGGCCCACCAGGATCGCGGCTCTGTCTGACTGCCAGGCAGGAGGCAGCAAACACCTGTGGGCTGGGATGAGCTGCCGAGGCCACGTGTTGCCTTACGTTCTAATTCCTCCTCATAAAGCGAATCTGAGAGTCATCTTCCATTGTGTGCACGCCCATAATTGTTTGGCAGCAAAAAAGACGGGCTCCCTTGACCTGTCTTGACTCCTGCAGGCATCCCGACCACACCTGGACAGGGATTCACCACGCCCGATCCGACTCCTCTGAAACTTGCTGGTGTGACTTTAATTCTGATTTTAACCGGCTGGTCTATGTCGACTGGCAGCCTGACTTTAGCGAGACCGGTTAGCCGATACTGTCGACAGAAAATGCCCCGGGCGGAGCTGAGCAGGCGAACCCCCCACATGGACAGTCGAACCTCCAGACAGACCAGAAGTCAGGGCTGGAAAGGTTTTCAAGGCTGGCCTGCCTCTCACGTCCCCTGGGGACTAGTGGAAGCAACGGGCACATCCCTACCCATGTCACATCCGCCCGACTCCAGTTTCTCGGAGGAAGAAACATCTGAGAGATCAACCCTTGTGCACGGTGGATGGGAATGCCCACTGGTGCAGCCACTGTGGAAACAGTGTGGAGGTACCTCGAAATTTAAAAATAGAACTGCCGTATGACCCAGCAACCCCACTTCTGACGATAAAGCCAAGGGAAACAAAATCTCCATCTCAGAGATATCTGCACCCCCATGTTGATTGTAGTATACATTATAATATCCGAGATGTGGAAACATCCTAAGTGTCCATCATCAGATGAAAGGATAAAGAAGATGTGATGTGTACTTATATACGCCATTTGCAACAACATGGATGGACCTTGAGGGCATCACGCTAAGTGACATAAGTCAGAGGAAGACAAATACTGTAGGATCTCAATTCTATGTGGAATCTAAAGGAACTAAACTCATTGAAACAGAGAACAGATTGGTGGTTGTCAGGGAGAGAATGGGTAAAGGGAGTCAAAACATATAAACTTCCGGTTATAAAATAAATACATTATGGGGATGTCATGTACAGCACAGTGACTAGAAGTTCTAAAAATTTCTTTTAAAAAAGAGGGAGAGGGCGCCTGGGTGGCTCAGTTGGTTAAGCGACTGCCTTCGGCTCAGGTCATGATCCTGGAGTCCCGGGATCGAGTCCCGCATCGGGCTCCCTGCTCGGCAGGGAGTCTGCTTCTGCCTCTGACCCTCCCCCCTCTCATGTGCTCTCTCTCTCTCATTCTCTCTGTCTCAAATAAATAAATAAAATATTTAAAAAAAAAAAAAAAAGAGGGAGGGGGCGTCTGGGTGGCTTAGTCGTTAAGCATCTGCCTTCGGCTCAGGTCATGATCCCGGGGTCCTGGGATCGAGTCCCGCATCAGGCTCCCTGCTCTGCAGGAAGCCTGCTTCTCCCTCTCCCGCTCCCCCTGCTTGTGTTCCCTCTCTTGCTGCGTCTCTCTCTGTCAAATAAATAAATAAATAAATAATCTGAAAAAGAGGGAGAGACTCAAAGTCTGAAGACGCACACACTCTGGACAATGAGAACACAAAGACATTTCCATTTCTAGGGAACTATTTGATGCTTTTTGTTACTCCTTAATTTAAGTGAAGCTTTACTGCAAGTTTATGGACATGTGTTTAATGCCCCTTAAATTACTTCTACTTAACGTATCCAAGTACAAATTCTTCTTCATCCTTTTCACGTATCAGTACACAGACAGGTTGGGGCACCTGGGTGGCTCAGTCGTTGGGTGTCTGCCTTCGGCTTGGGTCATGATCCTGGGGTCCCAGGATCGAGCCCCGCCTTGGGCTCCCTGCTCGGCCAGAAGCCTGCTCCTCCCTCTCCCACTCTCCCTGCTTGTGTTCCTGCTCTTGCTACCTCTCTCTCTGTCAAATAAATAAATAAAATCTTAAAAGAAAAATACACAGCTTTTATAAACGAACAACACCTTGAAAACCTCGGTTGGTGGGTTTTTCTCTGCCTCCAATAATTTATTTACCAACTAACCACATGTGTGTTTTATTTTAAGGAGTAAAAAGGGGCAATATTTCAGTGGGTATCAGACTCCACTGGCCTGACCCTCCCCACTCCCACCGCGCCCCCTGGCCTCTGTCTGACCTAAGCAATTGGGGCTGCTCTTGTGGGTTCATCCCACAGCACAAATGTTCAGTCAACAGCCCCATTTGAGAATCTAAGTGGACAACGCTCCACAATTCAATTACCCTGGACGGTTTCAAACTTGACATTTAATCTATGGAAATCAACTCTCTGTGGGTGTCCAAATGGGCTCATAAATGTCACCACACACTGTAAAATACCACAACATTTCCAAGGTCAAGGCGAGGCTGGTGAACTTGTGTCCACAGTGCTGGAATACATCACAGCAATGAACCTCCAGATGGGCCTCGGTCTAACTGAGTGGCCTCTGAAGGATGCAAAACATAACTGGGCTGGGGACTCAGAATGGATTCTGTCACAAGCATATCTCAGTCCAAGACAAATTAGCAACTCCAACGTTTGAGTTACAAGAGAATTGCATGATCAAATAAAATAGGACTACTAGGAAACACGGCTCTTGTTGTTACACGTTCAAGTACACCTGAGTATAACGACCCCTGTGCGCGGGGCTTCCAGGTCCATAGCCTGGGACCAAAGCCTGTTTGAGAATTTAGGACTTTGTGGATTTCAGGTAATGCATATACTGTGTATCACATAACCCCTCTGGCAAGGCCTGGGGCAGCTCCACAAAATTAAACCCATGAATATTTTTGTAGCAAAACTTAGGAATATTCACACCTGGGTGGCTCAGGCGGTGAAGCACCCAACTCTTGGTTTTGGCTCAGGTCATGATCTCGGGGTCCTGGGATCGAGCCCCACCTCGGGCTCCACATTTAGCGGAGAGTCTGCTTGTCCCTCTCCCTCTGCTCCTCCCCATGCTCTATCTCTAAAATACATAAATAAATTAAAATTAAAATTAAAATTAAAAAGGATACTCACATGGAATCAAGACTCTAAGGAGCCAGTTCTCAGTTAGGTTAAGGTTTTTGCCACCAAATCAGCTTTGCTATCAAACTACTGCTGCTGGCAATGTCCACAATAGCCAAACTGTGGAAAGAGCCAAGATGTCCATCGACAGATGAATGGATAAAGAAGATGTGGTATATATATACAATGGAATATTATGCAGCCATCAAAAGGAATGAGATCTTGCCATTTGCAACGACGTGGATGGAACTGGAGGGTATTACGCTGAGTGAAATAAGTCAAACAGAGAAAGACATGTATCATATGATCTCACTGATACGAGGAATTCTTAATTGCAGGAAACAAACTGAGGGTTGCTGGAGTGGGGTGTGGGGTGGGAGGGATGGGGTGACTGGGTGATAGACACTGGGGAGGGTATGTGCTCTGGTAAGCGCTGTGAATTGTGCAAGACTGTTGAATCTCGGATCTGTACCTCTGAAACAAATAATGCAATATATGTTAAGAAAAAAGAAAAAAGAAGAAGAAGAAGGTAGCAGGAGGGAAAGAATGAAGCGGGGGAAATAGGAGGGGTAGACGAACCATGAGAGACGGTGGACTCTGAAAAACAAACAGGGTTTTAGAGGGGAGGGGGGTGGGAGGATGGGTTAGCCTGGTGATGGGTATTGAGGAGGGCACGTTCTGCATGGAGCAATGGGTGTTATGCACAAACAACGAATCATGGAACACTACATCTAAAACTAGTGATGTAATGTAGGGGATTAACATAAGAATAAAAATATATATATATATATAAAATAAATAAATAAATAAAACAAACTACTGCTGCTATTTCTTGATTTGGGAGTGTTTTGGAGTTAGGGATTGATAAGAGATTTTGGACTTAAAAGGTTGTCAGAACTCCCCAGATTAGGTAAAAAGGGCTGTGACTTCCACCTCTCACAGCTTTCTCCTCCCATCCCCCCACTTCTCCCCCTCACTCCCCTCCCCCGCCTCCCTCTCCACGAGGCCTGCGGCCGCTGCCCTTAATGAGATGCTCCGTGGAGGTGCCCACATGACAAGCAGCTGAGGGAAACCTCTGTCCAGCAGCTCATGAGGACCCGAGGGAGGCTTTACTCCAACGGGCCACAAGGACCTGAATCCCACCAGCAATCACTGATCCTTCTCCGTGAAGCCTTAAGATGGCAACACCGTGTGAGGGACCCTGACCCAGATGACCCAACTGAGCTGCACCCGGATTCCTGACCCACAGAAGTTGTGACATCACAAAGGATATTTTAAGCCACTCAGTTTGGGTAATTGTTACACAGTAATAGGTAACAAATACGGGCTATTTCTAAAGAGCAAACCCACCCAATCGCCATCGTGTTCAGGAGAGCCCAGGGAATCCCCACGGGCTCTGAAGAATTCCAGAATTCTGGAACATTCCCCTGAGCCACATGGGCTTCACCATGAGGAGCAGAGCCCTTTTGCAGGGAATCTCCTTCAGGAAGCTCTTCCTTAAAATTGCCTGAGCTGGATTAGCATTCCAAATGACACCTGGCATTTCAAGTCTGGGGGACAAAGCCAGGAAAATAATTCACAATCCCTCTAACCTCAAATTACCATTTAAAGACTGTCCTTAATGGTCCACAGGGGCTGGATGTATCGTCTCTTGAGTCAGCCAAAAGGTGAGGACACAGGGCAGTGGGCTGGGTGAAGAGCAGGGTTCAAATCCAGACCTTCTCCTTTCAGACCATGTGGCTTTGGGCAGGTGGTCGGGACTTCCCAGACCCCTGCTTCCTCAGCTGGGAAATGAGCACACACAACTCACTCTCACGGGGGTGGTGTGAGGATCAACAGGGATGAGGATAGAAAGGGCTTAGCAGAGGATATACACCTGCAAATCCCTCAAAGCAAAGGAATAGATTCTTTAGAAACAGGGCAAAGATAAAATGAGATGCTGGTGATAAAGCATCTGTTAAGACGTCTAGACTGGCCAAGGGATTCAGCCAAGGGTGGCTGGCGGTACTCTCACTGCTATCATTGTTGTAAACTAGAATGAGCCTACCTCCACAAAGTTCGGCTGTCCCCAGGTGTTACAATTCCGTGCACCACATTTATTCACCACGTACCACATTTAAGACCTGGGGGTTACTAGGGCCCAAGGGAAAGCTGGGTGCTCCTTCCAAAATCCACAAATAAATTAAGCTCCCCCCACACCCCCATGAAAAAATAAATGTTAATATCTTTCTGGGCCATTCATTCAAACTTTAAAAATGGAGCCCAGAATAATTGTGGATTTTACACTTGCTATGTGTAATTGCATTGCCTGGAGGTGACCTGACTGGGCTTTGGTTTGGGGAGATGATTGTATGGTTAATAAACCGTGTTCTGCATGGGTGGGTAATGATTCTGGTGATTCGATGGTAACCCCTGGATAAGCCGCAGCCTTGGAATCCCGGGCACCCAGAGAGAGCCACTGGCTCCCCCAGAGAAATTAGGCACGGGTGTAAGCAATTGTTGTCTCTGTGCTGGTATGTGGGTCTGATTGATTGATTTGCCGTGCAGGACGCTCTCATTTAATTAGGAAATAAATCTTGCCTCTCGATGTCTGACTGTAACATTCCCACAAGGACACACAAGGAATGTTGATCGGGGTACACTGGGCGAAGACAAACCCGCTCATGCCGCATGGTGAGCACAGAGCAGTGGAGCGGAGTCAGCCCCAGAGCCGGAGGCTGGGGTGCCGAGTGTCCTGGAAAAGGGGTGCACGGACAGGGCTGAGCCGGCTGGTGCCTCTTACAGGGAAAGGGAGGCTGGACAGCCAGTGGGTGGGGACATAAAGCAAAGCTAATGTGGATTGCATTTCCTGGGGCTCTACTAAGTGTCAGTGTGATAGTCTGACCCCACTGCTTGACGTTTGACGGCTCGCCCATCTGTCTCCTACTCTGCCCACATCTGGGCACGCTGGAAAGAAAGCAGGGTGCTTGCTCCTTTGGCACCAGTGGGATGTTCAAACCATGCATGGCACCCCTCAGCCTTGCCCCACCCCCGGCCACCACCACAACCCCAAGAGTCTGCCCTGCCAGCATTCTCCCCTGCCACTTCAAGACCAGCTCAGGAAGCTCCTTTCTCTCCCTGGGAATCCTCATTATGTAAGTCATAAATGTCTTCCTGGCCTTCTGCTGTGTGCACAGCAACCAGGCTCTACGTCGGGCTGGTTTGGGGGGAGTCCATCCTGTCTCTGCAAGGCGGTGGGCTGGCCAGCCTGGTACTGGGCTGCGTTCACTGCCTCTTGTCAGCAGCCCCGCACACTCAGTCCTCCCCTGAGCCCCTAGCACAGGGAGACAGACAGAAGCTCTACAAGGTGAAGTGACTTGCCCAAGGTCACACAGCCGTGGAGCCAGATGGCAAGCCCCACTCTGCCTGACCCCAGAGATGCCACAAAACCACTTTGGGAACATTCCACAAGCTCACTGAGAGCGAACTACTTGCCGGACACAGCTGTTCCCTCTGCCCAGAGCACACGAGTGCTAGGATTCTAAAAATCCCCTCCCTGCCCCCAGGATTCCGAACGCTCCTCCCCAGAACCTGGGACTCTGAGGACACAGAGGTGCCTGTTTCATGGCACCTTTGACCATGAGATAGGAGGATTATCTGGACTACCCTGAGGGGACCAGCATAATCACTTGAGCCCTGAAAAGTGGAGAGAGTTCTCTGGCTGGAGGCAGAAGGGGAAGTCAGGAGATGTGAAGCACGAGGAAGACTGAACACGTCACCGGCACTTTCAGGATGGAGGAGGCCACGTGAGCAGGAAGGCAGTAGCCTCTAGAAGCTACAAACCCCTCCCGGCCAACAACCAGCAAGAAAACAGGGACCCCAGTCTTCTAGTCACGTGGAACTGTATTCTGCCAAAACTCTGAATTAGCCTAGAAGAGGACTGTCCCCCAGGACTCCAGAGAAGAGTTCAGACTGGCCGACACCGTGATTTTGGCCTCGTGAGACCCTAAGCAGAGAACAGCAACGCCCATCTGGATTTCTGACCAGAGCTAGGAAATGATAAATGGGTGCTGTTTTAAACCCTTAAATGTGGGATGATTTATCACAGCAGCAGTAAAAAGCTAAAAGCTAATACACTGGGTGTGCCAAGAGCATAAGTCCCGGTGCGCTATTTGCCTGCCCCTTTGTCCAGTTATGCTTGCGGGATAGGTATGTAGGCCTCCTTACTGCTTGCTATAAAATGGCTGGTTCCCAAGCTCAGCGTGTCCCAGCTCAGGGTGACACGCACCCACCACACTGGCCCTATGGCACCTGAGGGCATGTCAGCTGATGCTCATGCAGTGAAGTGCTTCATCTCTGACCCCCAGAGACCCGAGTCTTCTGCCAGCATCCATGGATCAGTGACATGCTAATTTTGTAGCCTCTGAGTAAACTCGAAGGAATCCCAGAGCTGACAAGACTTCCTTCCCCATGTCCTCGTTAAACCGCAAACCATGCTCAGCTTTCAGCTGGTGGCCCCACTCTGTCCTTGACACACACCATCCTTTGTACCAGCTCATCACGAAACAATTCCCCACTGATCTGAGCAACATTCTGACTCATATCTTAGTCCCCAACAGCTTGGTATTCCTGGTCAGCCAGGAATCATGTCTGGCTTTTCTCACCATTACACACAGCGTCCAGAACAATTAGGCACACAATAGGTGTTTAATATTTGTTGAAAGAAGAAAGGTACTGCTGGTGACGAAGTCAGAGCCACTCAGCCCTTGAGATAGTCACAGTCCAATATAATCTTTACGATGCAGCTTTATAATAAAATACAGTCACCTCTGATGTTCAAATGCAATGCTTTCCGAAAAACACGTGTGAAAGTTTAATGTTTAAAATCCTAGCTTTCACTTTACATGGCATTAGGAAGGTTCTGTTCTCAAAAAGTGAAAACATTTTCACAAAGTCCCTGCTCACCCTTAGCCTTCAGCCATACTATTCCATGCCAGAACCCCACAGGTGACTCTTGTTGGTGTTTTTTTCAAAACTAGACAAAAACCATCACACTTCCCTCCTGTGAGCACCCACTTGGGCCAGGGGTGTACCACGTTGTCCAACAGCTCCGTGATGGTGGATTTCGTACAAGTGGACCAGCCCCCAGAGGTGCCCAGATGAGACATTATTTCTGGGGGAGTGTGAGGGTGTTTCTGGATGAGATTAGCATCTGAACCAGTGGACTCAGGAGAGTAGATTGCCCTCCCCGATGGGGGGCGGGCTCACCCAATCCACAGAGGGCCAGAAGAGAAGAGCAGGTGGAGGAAGGAGAGATTCGCCGCACCTTCTTCCTGTCTGCCTGCTTGAGCGAGAACATCTCCTCTCATGTTTTCCTGCCCCTAGACAGGGATTTACCCCGCCGGCTCCCCAGGCTCCCCCGGGCGTCCAGACTCAGAGTGGAGTTCCATCACCAGCTTTCCTGGATCTCCAGCTTGCCGATGGCAGATCATGGGACTTCTTAGCCTCCGTAACTGCATGAGCCAATTCCCCGTAACAAATGAATATATATTTACTGGAGATATCGTTCCGGAGGACCCATGTCACTTGCAATGGGAGACCTTCACTTCCCATCCCTGGTTTCAGTGATCGCTGTTTCCTGCTCGTCTTTATAAAAGAATTACACTGAAACGCAGGAGCATATTCACACACTTGCACCAACAAAAGCTAAGGGAGCTACAAAGACGGTGCCGGGACCCACCCTGATCTTGGGCATGCAGGCTGCTCACCAGGAGGCAGGTGGCAGCTGAAATTCATCTGCAGGCTGATACAGCAAGGTTACCCTCCAACACACGAGAAAATGCACCAAGTGGAAGAGAAAAGCATACGTCTTCCGAATTTCCTCCAAACATGACTCTCTTGCACTGTTGTTTCCCCAGTTCCAGTAGAGATATGGGTATGGAGAAATAGCTAAGCTTCCTCTCCACCAGGGCAGCCTGAGTGAAGCAATCAACGGCAACTGACAGACCAACTCAGGATCCAGGACCCTCCTGGGAAGGGCAGAGACGGTGGCCACCTATAGATCCCGGGTCCTGCGGGAAGAGAGTGTGGCCCCTCCCGCAGGTCACCACCTTGGCGAGCTGGCGCCCAGCGTGGCCGGATCTGCCCATTCCTCAAAGGAGGCGGGACGCTCTGGATCTTAAAAATGTGAAATCTCCCAAATGTTTACAGGTTTTAAAATCTTTTTTTTTTTTTTTTTAGCTTTTTGTGTTTAAATTACTGTTAAGGACTCTCTGCCCGTGAAACCAAATATGCCAGCAATCCAGTTTGCAATTTCTAAAGTAAACCCGTATTTCCCAGTACTTTTCTGACACCTGCATTTGGATGTCTAAGAGGAATCTCGAAGTTGACATGCCAAAAATGAAATTCTTGATTCCAGAATCGGCTGCAGCCACGAGCCCTGGCTTCCTCTCGGCTCCTGACAGCGATCCTTGGGCCTTGCCCCTTCCGCCCCCACCACCTCGGTGACAGAATGGGCATGTGGCCCGTGATCACACCGTTTGCGGGGGTGATGGTTGTGGTAGATGGTGCGGCCTGTGACAAATGTCACTGTGTGCTGGCCTGGAGGTGACACATGTCACTTCTGTTCATGGCTCATTACCTAAAGTCTCCCAACCACCCCTACTGGAAGGCGGGGGGGGGGGGGGCGGGGGGGATGTTCATTAGCAGTAACAGTGTCCACTGCAGGGACTAGCAACTTCTATCACTGCTAAATTTTAGTTTTGCAAGTAAAGAATATTTTTTTAATTACTGAACTTTTCTTTTAAGATTTTATTTATTTTTGCAAGAGAGAGAGCACTGGGGGAGGGGCAGAGGGAGAGGGAGAAGCAGACTCCCCGCTGAGAAGGGAGCCCAATGTGGGACTCGATCCCAGGACCCTGGGATCATGACCTGAGCCGAAGGCAGACGCTTCACCGACTGAGCCACCCAGGCACCCGTGAGTAAAGAATACTGAAAATATATAACCTTTACCGCCATTTATTAAATGAGGGCTGGCCAGGTCTGGCCTGCCACCTCTTTTTGTCAGTGAAGTTGTATTGGGACACAGCCAGGCTCATTTGTTTGCATACTGATGGGTCCGCTTTCCTGCTACATGGCCAAGCGGGGCGGTTGCGACAGACATTGTAGATCCTGCAAAGCTGAAAATATCTACTTTCTGGCCCTTGACAGAACAGGTCTCCCCATCCCCGGACAACAGCACTTACTATCGCAATCATCTCATAAAAGAACAATTTAACACTGAGAAAGTAAACACAGTCTCTCCAAATAGAGGCCCGTTCTTAAACCAAACCTTGATGGAAAAGATGTGATGTCTTCATTTTCTTCATTGATCTGCGAAGAGAGAAACCTCAGCAGAGACGTGCCATGGGACACAGACAGATGTCCTTCAGGGGCTACAAACTCCAAGGCTGGGATGGTGGCCGGGCGTTGTGGGGGGAGCAGGAAAGTGAAGTGGGCCAGGTGGGCCTGGGGCAGCCTGCAGAACTCATGCCCGCCTGGGGGGCAGCGCCATCCAGCTGAAGTCCGTGGCTGTCGTGGCTGTCGTGAGTGGCACAGAGCCCCCCGGGGTGAGCGCCAGCACAGAGCCCAGTGTAGCCGAGACTTCTGATTCCCCCAAAGGATCCGAAGTACAGACCTCAGGTTGCCCATCAGTCCCCACTTTAAAAAGAAAACTGTACAGGGCTGATTTCATGTCTGGAGCTGAAAAACAGGGAACAGATATTCTGTGGAAAAAAGAGGACTCTTCCACCTTATCAGTCATCTTCATGTTTTAAAAAAAGGCTTGAAGCAAAAATGACCAGAAGTCATTAAAAAAAAAAAAATGAAGTGCAGGAAGCATTGACAGGCGCTACAAGATGGGTGAACCTCAGAAACATAATGCGAAGTGAGAGAAGTCAGACACGAAAGGCCAGACACCTACCATAGGGAAAACAGTGTGCAAAAATAAAAATAGAATTACCATAGGATCCAGGAGTTCTCTACTGGGTATTTACCAAAGAAACTGAAAACACTAATTCAAAAAAAGTTTATGCACTCTGTTTACTGCAGCATTGTTTACGATAGCCAAGATACGGAAGCAACCCAAGTGTCCATCGGCGGATGAATGGATAAAGGAGATGGGGTGTATATACACAATGGAATATTACTCAGCCATCAAAAAGAATGAAATCTTGCCATTTGCAACAAGAGGGATGGACCCAGAGGGCATTACGTATGGTCCCAAAGAGATAAACCTGAGGAGACAGAGAGCAGGTTGGTTCGTGGTTAGCAGATGCTGGAGGCAGCAGGGGCAGGTGCCGATGGGCAGTGGAGACAGGATTTCCTTCTGGAGGATGAGAACGGTTTAGGAGGAGAGGGGAAGATTGCACAACATCTTGAATGTGCTAAGCAGTACTGAATTGTGCATTTTAAACTGGTTCTTTTTATGTAATGTGAGTTTCACCTCAATAACAACAACAACAAAGATGACCAGAGGTTGTTTTATTTTTTTTAAGTTGTCAACTCTGGGCATCGTGTGTGAAATTATTCTTTTTTTTTTTTTTTTAAGATTTATTTATTTGACAGAGAGAGATAGCGAGAGAAGGAACACAAGCAGGGGGAGTGGGAGAGGGAGAAGCAGGCTTCCCGCAGCGCAGGGAGCCCGATGTGGGGCTCGATCCCAGGACCCTGGGATCATGACCTGAGCCGAAGGCAGATGCTTAACGACTGAGCCACCCAGGCGCCCCGTGAAATTATTCTTTTACAGTTTTTCAACTTGGAGATATATACTAAAGTATCTATTACGCACCACACAGGTCAGATGAAACCAGACGGAGGACACGACAGGCCCCTGAGCCTCCAGTTTGCCACCCTGGATCTTGATCACCTGTGTTGGCCACCTGGGCACTATTTCTGTAAGCCACCACCACCCAGGGGACCTGCTTCATGGAATCCTTCCCTGCTTTGGAAAACTGCGCTGGTGGGATCAGAGATAAAAATAAATCCTAGGCATGCTGGTCCAAAGAAGCCAGACACAAAAGAGAATGTGCTGTGTGATTCCATTTACATAAAGTGCAAAAGTAGGCAAACTGAAGGATGCAGAGAGAAGTCAGGGTGACGGGGTCTTTGTGGGGATGGGGACTGGGGGGCCCAGGAGGGAGGGGGTAGCTGCGCATGGGCTGTGGCTTAATCTGGACGACGGTGACCCGAGCATGTTCAGTTGTGAAACTGCATTAGCTAAACACTTGGGATGTGTGCACTTCCGTTTTAGAGAAGTTTAAATATAAATCATAAATGCGTAAATCCATCAGATACATTTAATCTCCTGCCAAATCTTCGAAATGCAGACCCAGGCCTTGGCTTCAGGTTGCAAGCCGCCAGATGGGTGAGTCTGTCTGTGGATCCAAACCTCCCTACCCTGGGATGTTAAGACGTCCCTGAAGGAAATCCAACACACGGGAGGTGGATTGCAAGGGCTCATTACAGCTTCCATCTCATGCACACAGAAATAGCCTTCCTGCCGTCTCAGGATCCCCTCTGGACACCAAGATCTAAAGCAGGGCATGCACGCAGCGTATCACTGCAGACCCACCCAGCTCAGGGAGCAGAGGGTCCACACCTGCTCCTGTGGACGTTGAGAGCTCAGGAAAGAAAACAGAGGACAGAGGATGCTACCAACCCAGACCAAACTGTTCTCAGGCTTGGGAGCAGGAAAAAAGACATGGGCTTGCAGAGGGCAAACACTTCTCTAATCTTTTTGGAAAGAATCTGAATGCACTCGTCTGTTACTGAGTCTTTGGAGAAGATGCTAGCCCCTACCTTCCCTCCCTGGGCTCACAGACACCTAGAGGGGAGCCCAGGAAGGCTGGAAAGGCCCATGACAATGGCCAGAATGGCTTTCCAGAGCCCCCAGCCCCCAGTCCAGGCCCAGCATCCCTGGCCCTTTGAATGGGTCCAACAGCATCAGCTCAGGAGACCTTGTTTTTAGTCTGTCAGCGTCTGCCCAAACACAGAGGATCCTATAAGCTAATTACCCCTGTACTTTCCCCTTAAAATAGAAGAGGTCAAGTCCCCATCATGGGACAGAGCCCAGGTACAGCCCCACCTCCAGCACCACCCCAGGTTGGCAGTGGGGAGAAGGAGAGAGAAAGAGACAAAGAGGGAGAAACAGACAGAAAGAGACTAGGCAGGAGGGAGCAAGAGACAGAAGCAGACAAAAAGAGGGAGACATGCCAAGGACAGGAGGATAGAGGGACAGAGAGACAGAGAGAGGGGAGGGAGGAAGGAGGAGAGGGAAGGGGTAGACAGGGATGGATTGGTTTTCTTTCTTTACTTTTCTTCTTTTGAACTTCCAGCGGGAGGGGAGCGTCTGATTTCCCAGGAAAGGGGCAGCTCCCGAGAAGCATCTGTGGTGTGCACTGGGCAATGAGCCTGGAACCAGACTGCACGAGTTTAAATCCCAGCTCTGTGTCCGGGGAACCACACGATCCCAGAGATGAGCTGCCTTCTGGGTGACCAGTTGGTCAAGTTACCCCTGCAAGTGCTGGGAGGGGTGAAGGGCGTTTCTACACACAGCAGGTGCCACACTGGGCCACGTACTTCCAATACCAGCCACCCCCTCACTAAGCACAGTCCATGACACCGTTGTCCAGTTGAGCATTTGTCTCAGGCAGAATCGTCCTGGGCGGGCCACGTGTGCTGTCCCCCTTGGGTCACCAGCTGGGGCTGGCCTGGTTTCAAGCCCCACCTTCCATCAGGTCGGGAGATACGGGCCCCCACGGGGGCACTTGGCCTCAGGCTGTGGTGAGGGTCAATGATACACAGTACGCACCTATTGGCTGGGGACCCTTCATGTTGGCAGTGAGGCTGGCAGAGTTCAGAGCCATCCCAGCGCTGGGACCAAGGATGCACTTACCTGCCCTGAGGACCACAGGCCTTGTCCCTGACCTGTCTTAAGCAGGGTCCCCCCAAAGCTCTTAGGAGCTGGTGATCTGGAGAAGAGCAAGTGAGGGAGTCAGGGAGAGTGACTATCCCAGTCCCAACCCACAAGGGGCTTGCCCACAGGCCCCAGCAAAGGGGGTGAGCGTGCTTCACACCATGATGATTTGGCTCTGGACCCTGCCGTTGATTGACACAGACCTTAGCAGTCTGTTGAGGGCAATGGCCAGATATGGGGTACAGGGGTCTGGAGACACGGGGGCTCGGCTTCCAGGGTCCAGCTCATGCCAGCCGAGATCCTACCACTTGCCCGGGGGCTGCAAGGGCTGGGCCTGGGGTTCCCCAGCCCTGAAAACCCCTCCCCGGCTCTCATTTCCCCAGCCGTGGCCCTTCCAAATCATCCCCCTTTCAAAAGTAAAAACCAGAGTGGAGTTGTCATTAAGCAAATTCTGTGCTCCTCCCCTTGTCCCAAAATCCTGAAGGAGGACAGGAACAAAGTCCCGCTATCTTCTGGGAAAGATAGAAAGGAAACAGCAAGAACACATCGAAAATTAATATTCCAATAAACCTGGAGGCCACACGCTTGTTTTCTGAGGGCTCTGGAGCCTGTCACATCTCAGGCAGCCTGAATCCTGCCGGGATGCACTTCCCACATCCTGGGTGACAGTGGGGGCCTGACATTTCACGCAGAGGATGTCTCTGAACTGGGGCCTCGACAAATAGCAGTCACTTCTGAATCCATTCCTCTAAAAGGTCACCAGCCAGACGCCCACAGAAAACCCGGCAGGCCCCTGCCATTCCCCATCTTTCTCTGCCCCCTCCCGCTCCCCCTCTCTGGCCTGCTGAGCCAGCACAAGCCTGAGGGCACCAGCCAGACCATCACCTTCCCGACACCTGGCATCCCCTTCTTCCTGCCTAGGGAGGGCCCCGCGGGAGGTGCTCACGCCCCTGTCCTCACCGTGGGAGGACCAGGAGGCTCCTGGGCCCAGAAACTTCCCTTGCTGCCTGGGGTGTTTTCCTGCACCTGGAGGAGCCCCAAGCCCCCCACGCCCCAGGGAACGAAGCCCTTCGTGAAGCACAGCCCCAGCAGACCCCTCCCCAGCCAGGCTCTACTCCAGGCTCTGCAACGGAACAGCTCGCACCCGCCCGGTCCGGCCCCCACCGCAGTCAGGAACCTCGCCATCCTGCCGTGTGCACCGGGGCTCTGGCCCAGGGCTGGGAGGCGTCCAGGACCCCCGGGGAAGACAGGACGCAAGGCCCCCCACCTGCCAGAGGGAGAAAAGCTCTCCTGCCAGGTATGGGCTGGGACAGTCAAGCAGCAAAAGAGTATCCGCTTTCCCTGGGGAGCAAGAACCAAGGGCTCCTTCCTTGATTATCACAGTTTTCTTCAGTGAGAAAAGAAGAGTTGCCCCAGCTGGCGACCCTGGGCCCCTCTGCCAGCCACCCTGCAGCGCCTCCCAGCCGGAGCATGCACCTGCGTCCATCCCTTCCTTTGCTCGTCCCGTCATTCACGCACCCAGCGCACGGCTGAGCGCCTACTGTGTGCCGACCATGCTCCAAGCAAGGCTGGGTGCCCCGGCCCCCTTGGAGCTGACGGCCTCGTGATCACTGGTCAGTCCACCAGCCACAGACCCGAAGGGAGAATGGCAAACTTTGACCAGCTCTCTGAGGCAGAAGAGGTGACAGGGCCCTACTCTAGCGTGGGGACATCTTGCAAGGACCCCGAGAAGGTCATCATTAAGCCAAGAATTTGGCCAAGTGTGTGGGGGTGGTGAAGTCTGGCAGTGGGATGAGCAGCGGGTGGAGACCCCTGCAGGGGAGAGTGGGGTCAGAGGAAACCAGAGAGGCAGGACGTGTGCCCCACCACTGCCCCCCCGGCCCCTGCTGGCTGCCACTGTGCCACCCATTGCACCTGGAAGACCTCAAAGCTCAGCCGTGGTCCACTCACCTGGGGGGCCAGGGGCAGGCACCATCCACAGCGAGTAAATGCAGGAGGGCTGCTCCCTTGGTGGCCGGCTGTGGACAGGGTCTTGGCATCCCCGTGCCTCAGTTTCCCCCTCTGAGCTTGCAGAGGCAGGAGTGGGCTGTAGGGCCTCACATATGCAGGTCTGCTCACCCTGAACACATTCTTGGGAGGATACCACACTCTCTGTGGACCTCAAAGGTTCTGACTTGTCTAGAGTGAATCTCCACTGGCTCTAGAAACGTCTGCATTTTGCACAGACCTGCTGGAGTCCCATTCCGAGGCAGACGGGGGGGCAGCGAGTCAGGAGGGGCAGCATCCCTGAGGGGTCGAGAGCTGACTCTGGGGCCAAACTCTGAGTTTGGAATCCTGGTCCACATCTTCTGTGCTGTGTGGCCTTTAGCAATTTACTTAACTTCCATGGGCCACTGTTTTCCCGGGAAATGGGAATGCTAGTAAAAATAGCAAGAGCCACCTCATGGGGTTACTGTGGAGATGGCACGTGGTCATCACGACATGAAGGGTAGTAGCGATTGTGTCCCTGAGGGCGGACTCCTTGGAGGAACAGCGCACCCTGGCCTTCTGGAGGGGACAGCGGACAGACCCTCCTCAACCAGATTCAACCACCCAGCCATCTACGTGTCTTCATCCCAGAAACCACTTTTGACTAAGCATCCTGCTAAGAGCTCACTTTAGCTACATTTTCTCAGTTAATTTATGTCTAAATGTGCTTTTATCTAAGAGTCTTAGTGTTTTATGGTTTTCTTTTCACATCATGAAAAGCAATGCATACTGCCTTAGCAGAAAATGAGTAAAATATAAAACGCACATGGATGAACAGAAGACCCCACCACCAGCGTTGGCCCGGGGTGGAGGTCAATCCCCGCTCCCCAGGTGCCTCTGAGAGCTATGATGTGCCTGCCCCCTCCCCCGCCTCCTGTAAGCACGCCCCCCCATCCATGACGTCACCCTTCCTAGAGCCATCCCAAGCCCCTGTGCTGGGAGGAGCACAGGCCTCACCATTCATTCATCTTCTCCTGGCTCTCTCATTTCTTCACTCTGTCACCCAGTCGACTATCTCAGGCCAGCAGGCCTGGGTCTGAATCCTAGCAGCCCTGTGACCCTGGCCCCCTTCCTCATCCGTTAAATGGGGCCAGGATTCCATAAGGATTCCAGAAGGATTCAAACACCACAAAGCCCTTCACATAGTGCCTGGCATACAGTAAGTGCTCAATAAGTGCACCAATAAATGTTATTCCTGGTGGGGGTGATAGTGGGACAGAGGAGGTGTTATCAAGGCCAACCACCAGCCTGGGCCCCTGAGGCTCAAGCCCACATGGGACCTGGGGTGAGGTGCCAAACACCACCGGGTCATCTCACTGGTGGGGCAAGGACCTGACTCCAAGGGGGACATTAACCCCCTGGCACTTGGGCCTGGGCTGGAGTAGGGAGTGCAGGGAGCAGTTGCCCATGACCTGTGCGGGCAGGGGGCCGCGCCGACAACTCATGATCCGGGTCCCCACCGTGCTCCCAGACCTCCTTGTGGCCAAGGGCAGAACGTCCTCGTCCCTCGATGTTCATGCAACAAGCCAGGCAGGTGTTGGGAGTCGGCAAACCCCTCAGAGTTCAGTGGAAACCACACAGAACCAGGTCCCCATGGGCCACTGTTTGGAAGACAGACAACAGGGAGGACACACTCAGAGCAGGGGAGACTCTAGTCTGTAGTCCACGCAGCCCCTTGTCCAGGGGGACCCTCCGCTGAGCCAAGGGGTGCACAGCTCTACCGAGCGGGGCTTGCAGGACTGACCACCTCTGAGGGCTGCTGAGCAGAGTCAGCGGGGACAGGCTGTAAAGAACCAGGCACATAGTAAACATCCATACATATTTTGTATGTGTGAACGTGTGAACTTGTTTCAGTTCCATTCCGGGAAGAAAAAAAGAAAAAAGAGCGCTGCTTACCAAAACAGAACTCGGAGCCTCCTCCCTCTCCTCCTCCCTCCCCCGGAGTAGGAGCTGTCAGCAAGGGGTTAAAGAGCAGCCTTGTCAGCTGTCACTTGGTCGGGCTGTTTGCAAGAAGTGGGAACCGCCGTGCCAGTGGGAAGGGAAGTGTCCCGGCCGCGGGCTGGGGATGCGCGTGCCCACGCCGCCCCCTGCTGGGCAGACGCGGAGTTGCAGGAGCAGAGGCGCGGCCCGCGGGGACTTGGGCGCCCCCCCACCCCCCGGGTGAGGTTCCCCGCGGAGCCGGGGGTCTCCGGGCGTGGGTGAAGCGCCTCCCCTGCCAGCTCACGCCTTAAAGGAGAGGGGGCAGGGCTGACAGCGGCTGGGGAGCGCTGACGGAGGGCACCCTGGCAAAGGACGGCCCCACCCCAGCAAGGACAGGCGCGGAGAGGCGGGGGCGCCCTCGTTCCCACTGCCCGGTGGTCCCTGGAAATGCCCACACCCACTTCCCCAGCGCCCGCTCCCCAAGACAGAGAGTGCAGTGAAATGGAGAGTAAAATTTAAAGAGGCACCAAAAAAAAAAAAGCGTTCAAAATAAACCACATTTTAAAATTCGAAATCAGGGCGCCCGGGTGGCTCAGTCGTTAAGCGTCTGCCTTCGGTTCAGGTCATGATCCCAGGGTCCCGGGATCGAGCCCCGCATCGGGCTCCCTGCTCGGCGGGAAGCCTGCTTCTCCTCTCCCACTCCCCCTGCTTGTGTTCCCTCTCTCGCTGTGTCTCTCTCTGTCAAATAAATAAATAAAATCTTTAAAAAATAAATAAATAAAGTAAATTGGTACAGGACGAAAACAGGAAAATTGCTGTGAGGACAGCAGACATCAAGAAGAGACTTATAGGGCGCCTGGGTGGCTCAGTCATTAAGTGTCTGCCTTCGGCTCAGGTCATGATCCCAGGGTCCTGGGATCGAGCCCCACATCGGGCTCCCTGCTCCGCGGGAAGCCTGCTTCTCCCTCTCCCACCACCCCTGCTTGTGCTCCCTCTCTCGCTGTGTATCTCTCTGTCAAATAAATAAATAAATTCTTAAAAAAAAAAGGGGGGGGCGCCTGGGTGGCTCAGTTGGTTGGGCAACTGCCTTCGGCTCAGGTCATGATCCCACCTGGGATAGAGCCCTCCTGCATCGGGCTCCCTGCTCAGGGGAGAGTTTGCTTCTCCCTCTCCCACTCCCCCTGCTTGTGTTCCCTCTCTCGCTGTGTATCTCTCTGTCAAATAAATAAATAAAATCTTTAAAAAAATAAAATAAAATAAAATGAAATTCAAAATCATTGCAGACATATCCATGATGAACAAAACATCGACATTTTAAATGAAGACAGGATCGGTATTACTGATTTTTCCCTTTGCCTGGGGCTCCAATATGGCTCAGCGCAGCGCCCTTACTTATCCATCTTTATTTAAAGCTTTGATGTTTTGTTCTTCATGGGGTTGGGTGTTATTATTATTTTTTTTTTGCATTAATTTTGATCCTTTCAAAATTGCATTAAAATATCATTTATCTTGATTACCGTTTCTGGCATCCGCTTAAATTTTTGCCCCAGGCTAGTGCCTTGCTCGCCTCCCCGTGGTCCACGCCCTGCTGTGGCCCTTCCCCACTCCTGTTTGTGGCCCTCCCCCACTCCTGTCTCTCCAGGGGCTCCGCAGCCAGGCAGACCTGCTTCAGCGCCAGCAAGGCTTCTTACTACCACCTATACCACTCGGGGTAGATGACTGGACCTCTCTGACCCTCGGTCTCTTCCTCTGCCACCTAGAGAGGATCACAGTTGTTTCTACCACACCGGTTGTTGGGAGGATTAAATGAGCTAATGACGCGTGTGAAGCAATTAGCCTGAAGCCAGCATCTTTGGAAAAGCCTCGTGAGAGCCTTTGTTTTCATAGGAGGCAATTCAGAACCTAGCGATGGTTTGGAAGGATTTGTACATACAGCCCGTTAGCAGGAAAAAAAAAAAAAAAGTTCTAATTGTTGCGGATACTCAAGGAGAACCCAAAGTCTGGAGCAAAACATCCGTGCCTTTCCATCAAGTCACCGAACATCCGGTGGCTTCTGAACCCTCCTCTACCCGGCACCTGGCACGGAGCGGGGCAGAAGGGGGCAGACAGACCTGAGAGCCACTCCCCACTCCATCCTCACTCACCGGGACCCTTGGGACAAGTGACTTTGCCTCCCTGACCTTCAGCTTCCTCCTCTCTACAACGGGAGTGTGGCTGTCTCTCCTAAGGTCCTACAAGCAAGTGCTAGAAGAGTCCCTGGCATCAGGAGAGTGCTGGAAACCTTAGCTAACATTACCTTTATTAGTAGAATCGTAACTGATGCTGCTGGCGGAGAGCACGTGTGGCATCTCTGCGCCAGGCCTGGCCAGCTCTGTGGCCTTGAACGCATGCCCACATGACTCCAAGCCTCGGTTGCCTGGTCCACATGATGTACTCCTTCAAGGGGTTAAGTGAGAACATTCGCAGAGAACATCTAGCTCCCTGCCCGGCCCACAGAGAAGCTGCCCAGCCCCCTGCCCCCCAGGGGAAGGGGTGGGAGAACTGGCCTCTCTGGCCCTCAGAGGCCTCACTTCCCCGGCCCCCTGCACCCCAGGGGTACATCGTTCAGACATGACGTGTGTCCCATTTTTATATGGTCAGCAGTCATCGTGCAGTTTCTGGTGACAGGAGCTCACACACACTCGGTGGTTTATGATCCCTACAGATGGAATTAGAGCTTTATTCTGTATAATTGGCCATGGATAAGCCCACATCTTATTTTTATTTATCATTATTGCTAATTATACAGGCAAACCCCTGTCATTTAGGGAAGCATATAAATCACATCTCAATCAGTTGTGCAGAACCAATTTCCAAAGGAAGGAAAGTCAACAGGCCCATCTGGCTCAGGAGAGATTTTACACATATACATTATATGCATACATATACATCCATATTGATAGATCAATGTATTTCTATTTCTTTCCCACCACCTCCAGTCTCCCAGGATTTGGGGGGATATTTTCAAAGGAAGTTGTGATGGGCAGAGAGTTGGATGTCTCAACTTGTCCAGACTAGTCTCCAGGTATATGATCAGACACTAATTTAGGTGTTGCTGGTAAGATACTTTGTAGATGTGATTAAAGTCCATAATCAGGTGACTTTACAGAAGGGAGACTGTCTGGGATGCTCTGGGTGGGCCTGGTCTAATCAGTTGAAAGGCTTTAAGAGCTGGGCTCAGGCTCTCTGATAAAGAAGGAATTCTGCCTGTGGACAGTGGCCTTGGCCTGTACCCAAGGGTCCCAGCCCTTCCCGATGGCCTGCCTCCTGCCCTGGGATGCAGGACCTACCTAGCCAGCTTCCACATGGCCTATGCAACCCCTTCCCCTAGTGTGTACCTCCAGCCGGTTTATTCTCTGGCTGGGAAGTCTCTGACTGAGACAAGGACCCTGGAGAATTGCAACCCACAAAACAGGCTGGATGTTCATGAGCTGAGATCTGGTCCAAACAATTTAAATGGAATTATTGAAGTTCTGTGAGTCAGTTGTACCCTTCTGAGTGTGGGAAAATCATTACAAAAATTCTCATTCTAAAAGGCCAGTAGCATATTCAAGATCCGTTAGCCCATCCTTTCAGTGGGGAAACTGAGGCTCAGGGAGGGTAGGGACCACCTTGAGACCACCCGGGAAGGCCCAAGCTCCCCTAGCTGTTCTGAAACATCAGGGCATCTTCTGTCCCCAGCCCGTCTCCCTGAACTCCAACTCAGCACAGCGACTCCATGAGGACTTCCCTGACCCTCAAAACATCTCCTTGCAGCTGGTGATTATAGGGTTCTTTACAGGATCTCTTGTGGGCACGCTCCCCTCCCCCACCGAGTATGCTCACCCTAGTGCCCCTGGATCCCAGAGAGTGAGTGTTCAAAGCACATTTGCTTATTGAACTGATCGAGAAGCGGTCACCTGGCTGGCTGATTAGGCGTTGACCCGTCCCTCCATCACTGGGCAGAGATCTCAGGGCTGAGGCCCTGGGCCTGGGGCTTCGGGCCCATCTAGCTCACCTCTGTACCTGGTCTAGCTCACCTGGGCACCTAGACAAGCCTCCTGGTGGCATCAACACCTCCTTCTCTGACCACGTGCTCTGGGAGACCCCAGGCACCCCCCAAATGAAAAGAGAAACAAACCTCTCTCTCCAGATGCCCAACCCACCACACAAGCAGGCCAATGGCACCTCTTCTGTGGTCCTGGGCCTCTCATCTGCGGCCCTTTCTAAGCCCATCCTGTCCCCACCACCAGACTGTCACTAAGCCAGGCTGCCTGAGTTCGAATCCCTGCTCTGCCCCCTCAGGAGCTGTGTGAGCTGGGGCAGGTCACTTGGTTCTCCGAGCAGGGTTTCCCCATCTGTAAAACAGGGGTAACATGAACCCCTTCCTCACTGGTTGTCCTGAGGATTCGGTGGGTCAGCGCAGGTTTGTGGTAAACTCTCTGTGACTGTCCCCTCCTCCAGGAAGCCCCTGCCCCCAGCCACTGTAGCTAAGTAGCTTCCCCTGCCGCCCCCACACCAGCCACTCTGTCACACCGCCCTGTTTCTGTCATTGCTCTGATCCCAGTCTGGACTTTTCTCATTTACTTGGTGTGGAGCCCAAATCTCCCCACTCCTCTCAAGTCCCTGTGCTCCTTGAAGGGAGAGATTTCCAGATATTTAGTGCTGCATAACAAGTCACCTTAAAATTTAATGGCTTGGAATGACAGGCAAGCTGCTTGTCTCAGGGCTCTGGGCAGGGCCCTGCAGGATGACTCACCGAAGCTGCAGGTAGGGGGTGCCACGGCTGGGGCCCTGGGACCCGGGGCTGGCTGGGCCTCTCTTCTCTTACTCTGCCTCTGCCTCTGTCTCTATCTCTCTCTCTCTCTGTGGTCTCTCAGTTATCCTCTTTCCATCACAAGGTGGGTCATTGCACTTGAGCGCCTTAACTCCCACGTTCCCTGGGACCCTCTGCGCCTATAGATGTTCCCCCCTTATTGGAAGACGAAAGCACACTCTTGCTGGAAGGACAGGCAGAGGCCCCAGAGGAGACTGGCCACATAAGCCAATGCCCACCCTCCTTAGATCGGCCCCTACCACCACAGTCTTAACCAGGACCAAATCCCAACATGGGGACACCGGTCTGCTAAGGGGGGCTATTTGCAGCAGGTGCTCTGGGAATGGGATCGGGGAGGGCGAAGCCTACAGCTGGGGGCGCAGGTGTCAGAAATCCCAGCAAGGGTCAGTGACCTGCTGCCCAGGAGAAGTTTCGGAGGCCTCCTGATGCGGCCATGCTCGGGCATTCCCTGCAAAGGGAAAGACAAGTCATCGCGCCTTGCCCCTTCCAGCTCTAAGAAAGAAGCTCAACGCCAGGAAGGCCTCTGCTGGTGGGGACAACACACTGCGCGCCCAGGAGTGCTGTGATGACCCGCTCATCGGGCCGCCTGGAAGAGGCCCAGAGCCAGAAAGGACCCTGCAGTAGATCCAGGTTGCAGGTCAGGCTCCTTGGCAGCTTGGCCCACAGGACCCAGAAGATTCCATGGTGACTAGAAATAGAGAAAGATGCTGTGGGACCTCTCTGGCAAGCACCAGCGGGAAAGTCACGATGAAGACTTCTAGGTTCGAGATCAAGGCTGTGTCCTCTGTGGCCGCTCCCAGCATGCAGCCCGCTGCTGGTAGGGATGGAGCGTCTGACCATGGGACATGAAGGGACCACGCGGCCAGACCACCGAGCTGTAAGGCCAGATGGGTGCGGCGGCACCCCACCGTAGGCAGGAGGAGGTACCTCCAGTTGGGGGCACGTGCAAGACCAGAGGACACACAAAGCCTGTGTGAGCGTCTGGATGTCCAGACCACATCACCCACCAGCACTGGGCCCACACAGGGGTCATTGGCCACCTTCTTAAAGGTGCTGGTCCATACGTGGTGGCTGGAGGAATGTGTTTGGTGAGGCAGGAGTGCATGGAGCAGTGTCTCTCACACCCGGCCGTGGCCACATATGGGCAGGGACTGCATCCCTGGTCTGCTAAGGATGTGATACCAGGAGCTCAGAGACCCCCCCGCCCCGCCCCGGGATGAGCATCTGGGTCGCCCCGCCAGGCAAGCGCCTAGACCTGCAGAGGAGCCAGCCGAAGGGGGGGCGGTGTCTGGAGGGTATCTGATGGGGGAGGGAGAGGGTCCTGCCGCAGGACCTGCTGCTTCTCTCACCCAGCTTCCCCTGGTTCCAGGCAGCAGGTGAAGGGAGCAGCAAACACAGAAGGCAGCCCGTTCAGAAAGTCCTAGAATGTCTTCAGGATGATGAAATCTATTGAACAACAGATATCTCCGGGTAGAGAGGAACTCTGGGTAACTGAAAAGCGGGAGGTGAATTAGTCAGGACATTTGAAAACACACACAAGGAAACTAAACCAACAAGGAAAATGGTTGCTAGTAACCCCGGGAAAAACAGAGTCGGACAGAAAAGTAAAAACTGTCCTAGTTTACCACGTGGCGCAGTCCACCTACAATTCCATATTGGAAACACTGACTAGTGATCTGTAACTCAAAGGGGGTAGGACGGGAAGCAAGCATGCCGGGGGGAGGAGGGGGAGAGAAAGAGCAAAATCCTGCTTCCAAGCCAGAAGCCTTCGGTAACATCTAGAACTGCGTGATCGGGAAGCAACGAGAGCAAACCAAGCACGTGATTTAGGAAAATGCTGAAAGGAATCAGGGAAAAGTATTGGAAGGGGGTTCCTTGATGGGGCAAGAGTGATGGATACTTCCTATTCCACCCCCCCCCAATAACCTCTGTGGAAGTATCTGGCTCTCAGTGCAGCAATTACTTCGATTAAATATAAATTAAGAAATAAGACTGTCCCTTTCAGTTCCAAATAGCTCTATTTAAACAGTGCTAAGCACTCAAACACATGCCATGTGCTCAACAGTCTGTGGAGGAAGTGAATGAATGTTCCACTCGGAGCCGTCCCCGCAATGTGGCTCCAGTGGGGGAGGCGGGTGATGGAATGCTGGGGTTCAGCTCCTCTCTCCCATCTCCCCGCCGACACTGGTGTGGGGGGCCAGGAGGGGAAAGAAGAAGCAGCTCTGTCCTGAGGAGGTCAGCTCCACATCTTGTGTCTGATTCCAGCTGGTGGCATCTTGCTGAGACCCCAACACACACCTCTGTCCCCCATACTTCAGGGATCTTTGTAGGTGAGATCTCCAATTTTGTTGACTGAGCCAGCTCCAGGGTGCCATTCCCCCCTCCCCGCTCCCACTCTCGGGAGCATGGAGCATAGAAGGGGTCTGCTCACACCACTCCATTTCTGCCCAGAGCTCTGCCCTCAGCTCAGACCAGGGCTGAGTGGACGCCCAGCTGGGGAGAGAGGGCGGCCTCCCACTTTGCCTACACCCCACCTTCCTGTGCTTCTCCTGAGCCTCCCTCTTTTGTGTTGAGGAGGAAAACCTGCTGAGATTGAGTCCCTAAGAAAAGAGGGACCTGGCAGGTGTCAGAGACTTTTACTACATTTTCGTATAATCGGATGCTCTCACAAATATTTTATGTTTAACAATAAAGCTGGGCCTGAGAAAGACATCTTAAAAAGGAGAAAGTGAGGTCTCAATAAATCCTACTTTATTTAGGGAAAGGGAAACTTACCTTGATGTTATCAACAGGAGAGGAGGAAAAAATAAACACTATTGATTTGGTCATTATCAGGAAAGTGTCTTCTCAAAGGCCATTTTTGGTTCTCATTGTAAACGAGTACAATGGGCAGGATTCTAAGACGACCCACGAATCCTGCCCCCAGTGTCCACACCCTGGTGTTGTCCCTTCTTTGGAAAGTGGGCAGGACCTGCAACTTGCATCTACCCTTCAGAATAAGGCAAAGGTGAGGGGATATCACCTCCAGGATTATGTTATATGGCAAAAGTGAAGGGTCGTTGCAGGCATAATTAACATCCCTAACCAGTTGCTTTGAGTTACTCAAAAGGCAGATTATCCTTGGTGGGCCTGACATAGGCCAGTGAGCCCTTTAAAAGAAGGTTTAGAGGTGAGAGTCTCTCGTTCTCTCTCTGTGTGTCTCTCTGTCTCCGTCTCTCTGTCTCTGTCTCTCTCTGTCCTGCTGCCTTCGTAGAAGCAAGCTGTCATGAATTCTACAACCACAAGGAACTGCATTCTGCCAACAACCTGACGAAGCTGGGAAGCTCCGACCCTAGTCAGGTCTCCAGATGAGATCGCAGCCAGACTGGCACTTTATCTCATTCTCGTAAGATCCGCAAAAGAGAAGCCGAATAAGCTGTACCAGACTTTTGACCTGAGAACTGTGGGATAACAAATGGGTGTTGTTTTAAGCCACTAATTTTGTGCTAATTTGTTACACAGCAATAGAAAGCAAACATAATGAGCCAATTAAGATCGCTTTAAAATGCAACGAAGTAAATGATTGCACTAAGATCACTCACACACCTACAGGACAAGTGGGGAAAATGTCCTCACCCCACACCCAAGTGCCCTTCAATAACACGCTGAGTGACAGGCTCGTAGAGGGAATCTGAAAAGCGCCATGTTTCTCGCCACTCGGGTGGGAATGAAGATGCTGAGCTCTGGAAAATATTGGACCCTCAAAAGGCCTGGTGATGACAAGGACATTAGAGGAGACCCAGGTGAAGAGTTCACGTAAGACTGATGGATGAAATGTGAGAAAGGGAATTTGCCATGTTCCCAAAGTGATACCTCCTGTGTTGTATGATTTTAAACATGCACATATTACTAGTTAAATAAACATGATGAGTGGGCATTTGACTACTTCATCTACATCTCAGCCAATCTGCTGCCTCTTCTTACATCCTAGTGGGAAAAGGGGGAGAGTCCCCTTCTGTTTCAGGTCCCCATATATTCAGGCATATATGGTGATTGTTGTCAATGAATTCATGGGTGTCTGTTTCCCAAATGGAGGGGGGAGTCGCCGCTGGGAAGTAGGGGAGCTGGGACACAAAGCAACCACATTCGCCCCGAAGACCATCCTTTTGAGACCACTGTAGACATACATGGAGGGAAGGAAGTTTCCAGAACCACAAGAATCCGCAGGTGACAGGGACATCGAGGTGGCCCCAGGCTCTTCTGCTGGAATCACAAGGCTGAGACCCGCCCCCCAGATGCCCATAAATCTCCTGGTTCAGGTGCTAAGACTCGTACCTCTCCCCCAGCTCATCCCTGAAACTCCGTCACCTCCCAGAGATAACAGCTTGGCTTTCAGCACAATTTCAGTTGTGTTAATGGAAAAAAAAATATCTCTGAATGAAGGCTTTTAATGACCAGCCATACATTTCTCATTCTCCAGCCCATAGGGATATGGATCTTGTCCATTTACTATCCCCACTGATATTTGGGGTAATGTGTCCCAAGAACCTAATTCTCAGACCATAATGGCAGAGAGAACCCATTTGGGGGCCACATTTTGAGCTAATGATACATACTCATTTAGGGTATGGACAGCTAAAAGCTAAAATGCACGGTGAGGAAATTACTGTCAAATTCTGCTTTTTCACTTTTAAGCTCCAGAGATCACAAGCGTTGTGAAAAGTTCTCAAAGTTTGATAAAAAGCCACACATCAAGTTTAATTCCCAAACTAGGTCAACTTAGGAAAAGAAAGAGATGTTGCCCCCCCTTTTTTTAATTATAAAAGAATTTAATGAATAAAAAATTTATTCTTGGGGTGGCTGGGTGACTCAGTCAGTGAAGCACCTGCCTTCGGCTCAGGTCATAATCTCAGTGTCCTGGGATTGAGCCCCTTGTTGGGCTCCCTGCTCAGTGGGGAGTCTGCTTGTCCCTCTCCCTCTGCCTCTCCCCCAGCTCGAGCTCTCTCTGTCTTTATCTCAAATAAATAAATAAAATATTTCTAAAAAATAATTAAGGGGCACCTGGGTGGCTCAGTTGGTTAAGTGTCTGCCTTTGGCTTAGGCCATAATCCTAGGATTCTGGGATCGAGCCCCGAGTCCAGCTCCCCGCTCAGCAGGGAGTCTGCTTCTCCCTCTACCTCGGCCCCTGGCCCCGACTCGTGCACACATGCTCTCTCTCTCAAATAAATAGATAAAATATTTTAAAAAGAATGTATTCTTCCTACACCACACCCTCTCCTTCAGGAGACCGCCTCCTGCATGCCCCCCACCCCGAGGTCCCGGGTATGGACAATCCTGAGCCAGTCATGGTACCCCTCCTCCAACACGTGTAGGGGGCAGGCCATGAGCCAGGTCAGGCAATCAGAAGACTCCATCCTGCTGGGCATGTGACCCAAGCGGGCCAATCAAGGCCTTCCCTGGGACTTGATGCCAGGAGAGTTTCTCATTCTTGAGCAGTAAAGGCCAGGTAGGCTGGAGCTTCTGCCACCATTGTCCCCAGTACACAGAGGGACCCGACTGCAGGGAAATAGGGACACAAACGTGAAAGCAGACCTTAATGGAGCTGTGAGAGAAAGAGAGAGAACAATGTGGTGACACCACTTGACTCCCTGGAGCCTCTAAACCCAGCGGCACCCCTGACTCCTCCGTTTGGTGAGCCAACAGTGTCCAGTGGGGGCCAGCGCCAGTCTGAATGGACTTTCTGTCAGTTACCCCAGAAACGTCCGAGTGATGCGGGGATGCGGGGACCTTCTGTCCCTCCTTCACTCGGACGGCAGAGACGCAGTCCCCCTCCGTGGGGAGCACAGATGAGAGAGGCGGCAGGTGTCACACGAGGTGGCCCGGGAGCTGGTCGCTAACAGGGGCGATTAGCACCACGGAGGAGGAGTCGGGGTCCTCGGGGGCACGTGTGACGGGGGGCCCGCCCCCGACTGGGGTGCTCGGGGAGTCTTCCTGCAGAAATGACCCAGGAAATTCGACAACAGCTCCCGCACTCCCTGCTTTTGTCCCGTAGGATACTCTTCTTTGTGTTCCAAAGTCATCAGGGAGGCTGCGCTGGGGGAAAACAAACATTGTCTTTCCTCTCTCGAGAGAAACCTCTGCTTCGTCCTGCGCGGAGATAAACACTCCTCGCTGCCGCAGAAGCCCAGGGGTGCAGAGGAGCCGCCTGAAACGGTCTGGAGGGACGTGTGCTCGCCTCACCCCACCCCACCCCAGCCCCAGAACGCACTGCTGCGCATCCCCCAGGAGGACACGCGGGGCCCGCTGGGCTGCAGGCACCTGCACGGCTCCCCACGGTGTCTCCAACGTCCCCCCACGCCATTCGGGGTCCCACACAGCGAATCCCCAGAGAAGGTTTACTTCCAAAGGAGCCAGCAGCCAGTGGCCACGGAGGCTTGAGAAAGCGCCTGAGGGTTGGAGCATAAACACTGGCCTTGGAGGGTGGCAGCCCCAGCCCCGCCTCCCGGTTGTCGGCCAAGGGCACAGGGTTGCCTGCCCCCCCAGAGTGGCTACCTCGCATCGGGTGGGCCCGTCTCTCTAACAGGGAGCCCCTCCTCGAAGGCAGCAGGGCATGGTGCAGAGCTGGCCCCGTGGTCTGGGCCGCACCCTCTGGACACACTCTTGTCCCCCTTGCTCCAGCCACACCAGCGTCTGGCCAGTGCTCACACACACAGCACTCACACATGGGCAGACACGGGCATGCACGCACAGACACACAGATACACAAATAGGCGGACACACAGACGGCAGCAGTGTGTGAGGGGCTGAATGCGAGAAGGAAGCAGGGAGGAGGCACAGATCCAAGGTGAAGAAGGGACACGACGGCCACTGACACTTGGGGGTCACCGTGGCTCCTGTGGTGGGTGACGGGATCGGGGCCCCTGCTTGCACTAGCCCGGGATTCAGCCGCCGCTGTTGGACAAACTGGATTCGCATTGGCGCTCGTCCTGAGCTGCCTGAGCCTCGGGGGTTCTTCCTGCAGGGGGGGAGAGGGCAGGAGCGGCCTCAGGGCTGCGGTGAGCCCTTCAGGGAACTTTGGACCCGAAGGTCTCAGCACAGCACCTGTCACAGGCAAGCCCGCGTGCTGGCTAGAAGTCCTAGTGGTAACACAGAGAAACACTGTGTCTGGATCAGAGCGAGGAGAACAGGCAAGCGGCATGGTCGTCTCAGAGTGGCGGCCTCCCTAGAAACTCTGTAAGACGCTGGGCCAGGTCAGCCCCCTGGGGACCCCCGACAGCACGACGGGAGTGTCAGGGTCTTGTCCTCCCCTCCCCTGCAGCCCAGAGATGGTGGCCGCTGTGGCAGAGCCCAGGGCCACCAGCAGAGGGCAGTGACGGCCAACAGATAGACCCGTTCAGGAGCCCAGGTGTGACAACCCCGAATCTCCCAGAAATTGTCTGTGCTTTCCTGGGGCCCCGGGGACAAGGGCACATCTCGGTGATCCTGGGAATGGAAGCCACCCCACCGGACCTCCAGGTTGATGAGAGATGGAAAGCTGGGAGGGGGGGCGGGGGGGATGGGCCTCAGCAGGATTCATTACAGCTATTTGCACAAGAAGGAAAGGGGACTGGGGAGGCATCATGGGGCTGAGAGCACACTCCTTGGAGAGCAGAGTCCACCCTCCTCCATGGGGGACAAAGGCAGCAGCCCCGGGTCGAGGCCTTGGCCCTGCTCCTTCCCTGCCCACCTGAGGGTCTTGGGTAAGGGGAATGGAAGGGCGGCCATTTGCTTCTCCAAAGACCCCGACTCCCTGCACCCACTCTCCGAGTATTTCCTTGGATTTTCACCGGCCTTCTCCCCAGCCCCTCCAGCTTCCCAGCCCGAGATCTCAGACGCTCCCAAGCACTTGGACACCCATGCAGCCACGTGTCCCCCAGGCCCAAACCCAGGTTTGTAGCCCAACCTAGGTGCTGCTTCCTGAATGTCCTGCTGGGCCTGAGACTCAGCTCGTCCACACTGGCCCCGTCACCTTCACCCTTCACACCCTCCTGTCCCACTGCACCCCATTCAGCCCGTCCTTCCTCTTAGTTTCTCCCCTGTTGGGTCAGAGCATCCCCGAGGACTCAGCCAGCGAGGGACCCCATTCACCAGCACATCATCATTAATATTCACGGATTAACTCAACTGCTTTTCTACAGAGACGTTCCCTTTCTCTTGAAATCCACAACTTTCATCTGTTAAGTATCTGCTGGATGCCTTAAATGCGGCTTTATTGAGAAGTAATTCACATACCACAAAGATCACCCATTTAGGTATACAACTTAAATGTCTTTAAAGTAGACAGTTCAGAGGCACCTGGGTCACTCCGTCAGTTGAGCTCTGACTCTTGGTTTCGGCTCAGGTCATGATCTCAGGTGGGGTCATGAGATCAGGCCCTGCAGCGGGCTCCACAGTTGGTGGGGAGTCTTCTGGAGAATCTCTCCCCCTGCCCCTCCCCTTGCTCACACTCTTCTCAGTCTCTCTCTCTCTCTCTCTCAAATAAAACAAATAAAATCTTTTAAAAAAAATTAAAAATAAAAATATACAGTTCAATGGGTTTTGGTGTTTTTACAGAATTATGTGCCCATTGCCATAGTCTGATTCTGGAACATTTTCATCACCCCAAAAAGAAGCTCCATCCCCATGAGGGATCACTCTCCATTCCCCCTTCCCAAGCAACCACTGATCTACTTTCTGTCTCTGTGGATTTACCTATACCGGACATTTCATAGCAGTGAAATCCTACAGTGTGTGGCCCTTTGTGACTGGCTCCTTTCACTTACAGTCATGTTTTTGAGGTTCTGCCATCTAGATACCCTCCACGAAGATGCCCACGAGGTGTTAAACTGGGTGAGATTTCTGTTCCTTCCTTCACGCAGCTCCCCTCAATGAATGAGCTGGATAAGGACTTATAATGGCAACCATAAATAGTTCACTTTGACAGGCAGAAGTAAGGGCCACTCTAAGGAACATGCCAGGCCAACGATGAGGAGCAGGCTGGGGGCGCAACCATGAGTCTGCAAAACGGGATGGTAGGTGGAGTCAGCCAGGTGAGGAGAAGCAAGGAGAGCATCCAGGCAGAGGGAACCATGTGTGCAAAGGGCCTAAGAAAGGGAGCAAATAAAAGAAGTTGCAGAGGAAAGGAACGTGGCCCAGAACAAGAACCACAGGAAGTCGGTGGGGCATGAGGAGCCCTGAAGCCTTCGGTCAGGAGCCTCAACTTACTTTGCAGAGCAATGGGGAGTCATTGAAAGTTCGCAACAGAAGAGAGATGTCGGCACAGCTTTGCTTTTCAGAGACCATTCTGAAGGCTGGGCAGAGAAGGGAGGGCTCCAGGGAGACACGAGACACCTCCCAGCAGGGTGAGCCTTGGGGCTGGAGGGTGGGGCAGCTCATGCCACAGGCCTTGGCGACAGGCGGACGTGGGGTGAGGGACAGGTGGTGGAGTGGGGTTCCACTCGGAGACGGGGCACCATCCAGACAGTAGTTGGCCTGATTTTTGGCCAGAGCAGCTGGTGACTCCCTAGCGCAGCTTGGCAGTGAACTTTCATGGGCCCTTCAGCAGCCCGCGCGCACTGCCGCATCCTTTAGAAGGCATCTGCTCGGCTCCTCCGAGTGGCTGCCACCTCGCCACTTCGTGTCCTCAGCCCACTGGCACCGTTGTAAAATGAGGCTCCGCTCCCAGCCAATGCATTAAACTTAAATGTTTTCTGTAACCAGCGCACCCTGAGCCTGCTTTAATTCCCACCTGATTTATCTACCCAATTTATCACCAGGCCTCGATTCAATCAATACTGGCTGAGATTCAGCCGGAAGAGGCGTCTGATTTATGTATGCAGACACTCCTGGGGTGATTTGAGATTCCACTCCTGCACCACAGTGCCCCCCATCTCCCAAATTGATGGGTCGACCTCGCTGCAGGGCAAACCAGCCTCCGCATCCAAATGACGGAGCAGAGATGGGCCAGAGGCACCCTCTCCCTTCCCAAAGGGGCCTGCAGTCCTTGTTCCTGGACTGCCCTGGGCTGGCCCTGACCTCAGGACCCCCTGGGAAAGAAGAGTTTCACAAACTACGAAGGCTCTGCGTTAATCTGAGCAGAAACAGGCCCTGGGAAGGGGGAAGACATGCGTGCCCTCTGTGAATTGTGTCTTGCTGCCCTAGGATCAGGGTCTCAACTAGATTCTTATCTTTTGCTCTGGACACATAAAAACAGGATGTTGGGGTTTCTTGTTCCCAAGGATTTAGCAAAACTTCTGCTTAAAAAAAAAAAAAAAGTAAAGAAAAGAAAAAAGATGCCAGAAGAATTTTTTTCCTTCCAGAAGGAGGGTCATGGGGTCTGAAACCAAATATAAGAGGTCAAGGTCTTCCCTCTTGAACTTTCTCTGGCAAAAGTTCAATAGAATCATATCCGCTGGTTCTAATTCTAAACTTCCTGAAGGGGGAACAGCAGGAGGGTTTGCTCAATCTATAGCCTTTCTCAAAATAAATCACTAGCAGGTCATGGCAGCAGTAATTATTCTGATATTGCTTGGTATCTCCATGTTTTTCCCTCTCCCCTTTCTTTAAGCAGACTTGGAAATGCCTTTGGGCAGGAAGAAAATTTTTAAAAGCTTGAACCATTCATCTAGCACTAAATGCTTTCAGGGACCCACAAGTTGTGTAAGTGGGTGGCAAAGCTCGGGGAGAGAGGGGAGGCAGTAGGGAGTGGTAGGGCCTAGGGCAAACTCAGGAAGGAGGAAGCCGCTCTCTACCTGACCCAATCGTTGCCTGGGAGGGGGAAATCCAGATACTAGGGTCCTTGGTCTTGCCAAAGGCTCTTGGGACCCCCCCAAAAAACAGGCACATGCATCCTGTGCCATCAAGCCATGTGAGGACCCCTGATGTCCCAGGACCACTGGGATCTGGTCATCCTGCCTGCTTCTCCCTTTCCCACTCCCCCTGCTTATGTTCACCTCTCGCTGTGTCTCTCTCTGTCAAATAAATAAATAAAATCTTTAAAAAAGAAAGAAAGAAAAGAAAACTTACCCTCCCATCTCATTCATCCCTGAGCTAGGCAAAGTTTCTCCAGAAGTGGGTGGCTAGGAGGAAGGGGCCCTCTTTTCAGGAAGAAGCCCCTTGGAAGAGGACAAGACCCCCACAAGGATATGGCTTGCCAAGAGTTTCTAAGGCACAGAGGACATGAGTCTGCCTCCCAGAGATGCTGTGGCAAGAAGTGGGGACTGAGTGGGGACTGAGATGTGCATTTCTAACGAACTGCTAGGTGAAGCCAGGCCGCTTCTGCAGGGACTGCACTTGGAGTAACGGGGTTCTAGGAGGTGTCCAGGGAAGACCTAAGACCTGGAACATGTTGCAAGAATCCCAGCGGTTTGCCCACAAACCTGACTGCTGGCCAAAGCACAAATGCTGCCTCCCTGCAGGGCTTCCGGTACATTCTCTATCTGGGAATTAAAGTTAACTGAAAAAGCGTAGAATCGAGGTTTTAAAATATGAGCCCTTGCTCTTAAGTTAGATTGTGGCGATGAGTGCGCAAGTCAGGAAATTTACTAAAAATCCTTGAATTGTACACCTAAAACAGTTCTAATTTGGGGTTATGTAAATTATTTCTCAATAAACCTGTTTTTTTTTTTTTAAATGTGCAACAACACTCCAGTGGCCAAATTTGAGATTATCTGAGCATCTAGAATATAGTAATAACAACTGTAATTGGTTGAAACACATTGAAGATATAAATATCCAAGCATCCATAATGATTAAGGACGAAGCATTTTCCCTGCCTCTTCACTTGGAACTGCCTTTCAGGAAAAGCAGACAGCTCCAGAGGATGAAAGAAAGCTCCTTTTTATAGAAGAATGCCAGCTAAAGAAATGTAGAAGGAATGACAGACGGTCACCACTTTGCCACCCCCCACGGAAGAATTGGCTCAGTTGGGGGTATGAGTTTGCTCAAGGGAGGATGGAGGCAAAACCACAATGAGATACAACTTCACACCCACGAGGATGGCTCCGATCACGGCAGACAACATGGGGAAATCAAAACCCTCGCACACTGTTGGTGGGAATGTAACGTGGTGCAGCTGCTTTGGAAAACTCCCTAGCGGTTCTCCAGATGATTAAACATAGAGTTCTCATATGACCCAGCGATTCCACTCCCAGGTGTACATCGAGAATTGAAAATATTTGTGCACATGGGGCGCCTGCGTGGCTCAGTCCATTATGCATCCGACTCTTGATTTAGGCTCAGGTTACGATCTCAGGGTCTGGCGATGGAGCCCCACGTCAGGCCCTGTGCTCAGCACGGAGTCTGCTTGTCCTTATCCCTCTGCTCCTCCCCCCGCACTCGCTCTCTCTGTGTCTCGCTCTATCTCTATCTCTAAAATAAATAATAAATAAAATCCGAAATGTCCAGAATAAGTAAATACCTAGCAATGGAAAGATTAGTGGTTGTCAAGGGCTGGGGGGATAAGGGGATGAGAAATAACTGTTTACTGGGTATAGGGTCTCCTTTGAGAGTGATGAAAATGTTCTGGGACCAGATAAAGGTGAAAGTTGCACAAGTCTGTGAATGTACTAAAAACCACTGAATTGTATACTTTAAATGGGTGAGTTGTATGGCATGTAAACTATATCTCAACAAAGCTACTTTTTAAAAAGGCAAGTAGGAGAACAAATATTGGATGATCCCACTTCTGTGAAGTACTCAGAGCAGTCAAATTCGTAGATACAGAGAGTGGAATGGTGGGTGCTAGGGCTGGGGAGGGGGGAAGGAGGAGTGAGTGGGGACAGTTTCAGTTTGGGAAGATGAGAAAGTTCTGGAGATGGATGGTGGTGACGGTTGCACAATAATGTGAATGTACTTAATGCCCCTGAATTATACACTTTAAAGTGGTTAAAATGAGGGGCTCCTGGGTGGCTCAGTCGGTTAAGGGTCTGCCTTCGGCTCAGGGTCCTGGGGTTCCCTGCTCAGTGGGGTCGGGTTCCCTGCTCAGTGGGGAGTCTGCTTCTCCCTCTGCCCCTCCCCCCGCTTGTGCTCTCTCTCTCTCTCTAATAAATAAATAAAATCTTTAAAATAAAATAAAATGGTTAAAATGGTAAATTGTATGTCATATTTGTTTTACCATAATAATAAAAAAGGTAGATAGGGAACAGGGTATTCACAAGGTGTGAAGGAATCCTCCCCAAAGGACCTGCTGGTCCAAAGGAGGAAACATAACTTCTCAGTGGAGACGGCCACCATCACCACCTGAACCCTGAGCTCGAACTTCTACCCCCGACGGTGGGACTGCCTGCAGGCATTCCTTGTGATGTACAAGAGGTCGGCCATGAAGTAATCTGGCAGAAATGGTCAACCTCGGTATGATCCCACTGGAGGTCCCACATCCAGGAAGCAAGGAGACAGGGGAACGAGCGAAGGGACACCACGTGGACGCCCAGACACACTCAGGATGCAGGACCTTCCACAGGTCACCTGGGCAGGCCTTCGCCATAGGCCAGTGCCACCAAACTAGAGCGTGGGGTTAAAAAGGACTCTAGACAAAACCACCCCGTGCAATGGCTAAATGAAGGGAACCCAGTATGGAAGAGCTTGCTGGGGGCAACTGGGGAGATTGGCACGCAGACTGGCCATGAGATGCCGTAGTCAGCTGGAAAACAGCCCCCAAAATGTCCACATGCCCATGACTCTGGCAAAACGGCTCTCCAGAGGAAGCAGACGGGGCCGAAGTGAGTAGCTATCCTACAATCTGCTTGTTCTAGTCTTTTTTTTTTTTTTTTTTATGCTTAAACTTTTCTATAATACAAAGGTCTTTAAAGTCTCAATGAAGGAAAGGTTTCACCAGATTTGGGGATTTGGGCCTGGGCACTGAGGGGGCGGGGGACCTCCGGAAAAGGTTATGAGCCCCAATCCCACCCCGGGCGGCCCCTACATCCCTGGGCCCCTCCGAAGGCCTTCCCTGGAGCCCACACCTTTCCCTGCTGCCCCGTGTCTCCCACTCGGCCTCCTCGGTCCTTCCTATTGACACATAAACGAGCTCTACTGTCTCCCATCTTTAAAACAACGCCTCCCTGCTGCACCATGAAGTCAAACTTCCCGAAGGATCGTCCTCACCTGCAGGTTCCCCTCCTTCAGTTTGGCTGCGGGCTCTGCAGCCACTTTGGAAAGGAGCCCAGTCCCCCACGTGCCACTGAAGCTGGCCTTGCCAGGGACAGTCGTGTGGCCACGTTGGATGGCGTCTCTCCACCCCCAACCAGCGGGCTCCTCAGCAGCTTTCGACTCTGAAGACCACGCTCCTGAGCACCTGCTCTCCTTTTTTGCTGCCCTCCCCCACCCTGCTTTACCTGGACTCCATCAGGAGCCCTGGACCGCTTCTCTGTTCTACCCAAAGTCTTCTCTCTCTTAGCTCCACCTGCTTACTGACAACCACCAAGCACACATGTCCGCCAGCCCCTCTCCTGGGAGCCCCAGCCCTATGTGCCCAACATCCTACGCAGCGTCCCCATGGGTGAGTGGTAGGCACCCCCAAACAGAACCCCTGGGGCAGGTAGGGTGGTGGGCCCTCAAAAGATATGTCCACCTGGAACCTGTGAATGTGAGTTTACTTGGAAAAAGGATCTTTGCAGATGTGATGAGGGGTCTTGAAATGAGATCCTGGACTAGAGTGGCCCTAAGTCCAATGACAAGTCCTTAGAAGAGAAGGGAGGACAGACAGACGCACAGAATGAAGCCATGCAAACACTGGAGGGACACAGCCACAAGCCGAGGGACATCTGGAACCAGCAGACCCTGGAAGTGGCAAGAAGGAGCCTCCCCTGGAGCCTCCAGAAGGAGCTCGGCCCTGCTGGTGCCCTGATTTGAGACTTCTGGCCTCCAGAACTGGGAGAGCCACCAGGTCCACAAGCAGCTACCAGAAACGGTACACAGACAGCCCCCCAAGTGCCCACGCCGTTCACAACCAATCTTGGAAAACGTCCGCTTGACTGCTCAGTCCTGTGTGTCTGACCCTCGCTTCACCCCCATTCCCAAGCTCCTGTCTCCGGAATCTGCCAGCAGCACCTGGTCCAGCCACGGACCTCTCTCACCTGGACACCAGCAATAGCCTCTAGCGCCCTATCGGCTCCCACTCTTGCCTCCGGCAGACTACTCTCTTAAAACCATGTGATAGTTCACATCAGGCCCCCTCCTAAACCTTCAATCACTCCCCACTGCGCTTGGAACGAAATTCAGACCAGGGCCTCTGGGAGGGAGTTAGATATGGGTCCCAATTCTTCACCCCTCTCAGCATCCAGCCCCTGCCATGGCCTCCTCGGGGGTGAGGTTCATTAATTGCTGGCCCCTTGACTTTGAACTTGACCGCTTGACTTGCTTGTTCAGTGATCTATGGCCAGGAGTCCCCGTTGGGCGGCTCTGAGCTCGTACCTCCAAGGAGCCCCACCGACTCCACGTGCCCTCACCTGCTGATCCACGGAGGGCGAGAGGCCTGGGGGGCAGGGCCGCTCCAGCCAAGCCCCGGCCGGAGCAGTGCCCCCCAGCTGCCCTAGCAACACGCGATCAGGACTCGGTCCCCGGTGGTTCTGCAGCAGGGCAGCTGACTCGTAGAGCCTTTGAGGCTCCTCGCACCTTTCTGCCCCATCTCACTCCTCTTGCCCTCGCTGATGACTATGCTCTCATGTTAATGGTTTCTGGAAGGTTCTAAGCCTGCCCAGATTTAACTCCTTCCCCAAAACAGCTTCGTGAGGCAGGGACAGACTGGCCTTCCGCTGTTTCTCAGAATGTCGAATAGGATGTCTCCTGTTTTCTTGGAATTTCAGCTGAAGCCCGTGGCTGAAGACAATATGTGATACATCCCCCATCTTCCGAAGAGAGGCACTTACCATTCAGGTAACACCCGGACTTGCTAAGAGAGAGCCAAAGCCACTTCTGAGACCCACACACTACTCCAAAGAAAATAGCCACTATTTTCTAGAAGGTTAGAGACTCAATGCAGGGAGTGAGGATTTCTTGTGGGGGGAGTTGTCTTCTCACAGGGGGCTCTGGGCATCTCTCCACTCTCCCCACCACCGAAAGCCATGTGAAGAGCATCTAGAGACACCTTCACAGGGACTGAGGAGGCCCCAAGGGGGCCTGACATCTCACTGCCCGCCCAGGGGAAGGTTTGCCAAGCCGATTCTAGATCAGGTTCTTGGGAGCAGCCCGTACTTCAAGAATCCCATAGGAAAAGGACAAGGACTATGTTCCCATGGGCCAAGTGCACACATAGGAGGCAGGTAAGGGGACAGGTCCCATCTTGAAAGCCTCGTCCTACCCAAGAGTATCGCCTGCCCCTGCAACACACAGAGGCTGGGTGGTGAACAGTCAGAGGGAGGAGGGTGGGTTTTATGAGGTCAGCAGGGGATCACCATTGTGAGAGTCCCAAGTGGGGGGTCTCCAAACACACACTCGGTGCCTGGTAACCCCAACAGAAGGCCTTTGGCAGCGGGGGGTGGGGGGAACCACATGCAACCTCTCTGCCTGAGCCCTGTGTCTTGGGCCCATCCCGAAGACGTCGGAAACAGCTGGGAGAGTGGACAGGCGTGGGGGGCAGAGAGCGAAAGCACACAGCCCACAGCCACCAGCCCAGCCCCCAGCCAGCCCCCATCAGCCCTGAGCCAGGGGAGGGGGCTTCAGTGGAGGAAGGATGGTACTTTCTTTTTGGGCCAGGAGGGGCTTTTAAAAACTTGCAACAGACAGCTGTTGATTCATAGTAGAAAATGGCCAAATGTTCTAGTGAATACCCAAGGCAGGGAGGGGAAGTTGACAGGGTGGGTGCACAGGGCATCAATGGGCACAGTGAAGCCGTTCCCCATGACTCCAATCGGAGTGGCCCGGAGCCTAGACGAAGTCTCGAGCATGTGAAGCTCCATCACCAAACCCGTTGCATGCCCAGGTGGGCGGCACGTCCGACATCTCCCCTCATTGCTAGCACGTGCACTTGTCTAAAGTCCAATGTCCCAAGCTGCAGGGTACCAATCCGTTTCTTTTCAAAGGAAGCAGCTTTGTCTACCTAAGCCTCTGTCTCTGCGGGGCAGGGCGGAAATAACAGAACTTCCGAAGCAAATACGATACTTTATAGCTTTAGCAAATCTGATACATGGTTTTGCATTATTTAAATATAATTCCTACACCATGTGTGAGATGCACCAGGCATGAAATACACTGCAGTTTGCTACCAGGTGGAGATAAATCATAAAGTTCTTTGAAGGTGTCATTTGGTAAAAATAACTCTGATGTGTGCTCATTTCCAGCCCCACCCTTCTCTGCAGGCTGTGGCTTATACTTCGCTTTGGGGAAATAACGTTGAGGATCCTGAGTTTCAACACATCTAAATTAGCAAAACCCCTCCTTGCTTTTCTTGTTGCAGCCTCTCCTGGGTGATAGAGACATTATTTAAAATGTTCATTAGAACTGCAAGGAAGGTCCTGGACTTTTCCTCCCTTTGGGGGGGGTTTAAAAGAAAAATGGAATTTATCTCTAATGCTGGCTGGATCTTATCCCTGACCCCTAGACCATAATTTGTGAGGGCCTGGGGGAAGAATCTTTGAACTGGAGGACCATATTTCTTTCTGAATTCTTACATTATTAACTTTATGTGAAAAGTACTATCTACATAAAGTTAGGGTTTTTTTGTAATATTCTACACTATACAAAGATCAAAACAGCATAAAAGAGGAGTGGAAAGTCCTTGGGGGCATAATGGTCTTGAGAGAGAAGAGAAAATTAACAAATGCAACAGGATCTACAATTTCTATGGGGCACCAGAGAGGTCCGGGTGTGGATCAGAGGACGGTGCTGGCCCGGAAAGTTGATCCGCGGTCTCGCTGCGACACCTGGTGGCCGCCTCGCTCGTCCACCTGAGGCGGCAGCGCGCAGCAGCGCCACCTGGCGGGAGCTCCTGGCAGACGCTGGGAGGCCTGGGGAGGATTCAGGACCCCCCCCAGGGGCCTGTCCTGTGGTCGCTGGGGCTCCGCGGAGGAGAGGTGCTGCGAGGTTTTATTACCTGCCCCACCATCCTGCATTCTGCACTGCCTGCTGGTGCCCAGCCCAGTGGCCTGTCCTAACCAGGCTCCAGGCGAGCACTTCTGCAATATTTTCACAAGGAGGGCCAGTAAACAGGGCAAGGGGGTCTTGAGAGGTAACCAAAGTCACAGCCACCAGGCAGGCTGGTTCACCCCTCGAGAAGAAGCATGGCCTGTGATCAGGCGAATTGTCAGGTGCTTGTTAAAACCATGGTCTCTAAAGTCAGGCATCTTCACTTTGCCATTTTTGTACTGTGGACTCTGGGCAGGTTGCAGACTTCTCTGAGCGTTTCCTCAATTAAAAGTGGGCATGGACTAGAACTAGAAGACCTCTGACTTTCAGGATCACAGAAAAGACTACATGAGTTAATGCACGCAAAATGTCTGGCCCGGGGTAAGTTCTCCATAAATGATTATTATGATTCTCAGACTTTGGAGAGCTCATGTGGGGGTTTCTCTTCCCTTTGTTTGTTTTTTAGGTATATTTTTAATTACAAATGTAACACGTGCTATTAAACATGGAATTACCGTATGACCCAGCAGTTCGCCTTTCAGGTGTATACCCAGAAGAACTGAAAACAGGTACTCAAGCAAATCCTTATACACTCATGTTTATAGCAGCATTATCTACAATAGTCAGAAGGTGGGAAGGGCGCCTGGGTGGCTCAGTCGATTAAGCGTCTGTCTTCGGATCAGGTCGGCATCTCAGGGTCATGGGATCGAGCCCTACGTCGGGCTCTGCACTTGGCAGGGAGTCTGCTTGAAAGATTCTCTCCCTCTCCCCCTCTCCCCGCTCGTGCTCTCTGTCAAATAAATCAATAAAATCTTAAAAAAAAAAAAAAAGTGGGAACAACCCAGATGCCCATCAACTGATGAAGGGATAACAATGGAATATTACTCAGCCATAAGAAGGAATGAAGTCCTAATACATGCTGTGGTGTCCTGAAAACACATGCTGAGAAGCCAGATACATACTGACTTAATTTATATGAAGTATCCAGAATGGGCAAACCCATAGAGACAGAAAGTAGACTGGCGATTGTCTAGGGCTAGAGGGAACGGGGTGGGGAGAGGGGTAGACTGTTAATGGGTCCAGTGTTCCTTTGTAGGGTGATGGAATGTTCTAGAACTAGACACGGGTGTTGGTTGCACAATGTTGCAAATGTGTAAAACATCATTAATGACAAATTATGACATCAATAATGACATTATTTTACCATAATAAGAGGAGAAACACTGGTCGTGAGCGTTTAGAGATGTATAAAGCAACCACGCTGACTTCAAGCAGACAATGCTAAGAGTCTGAAGATCTTTGACATCATTATTTTTGCTCAAATAAACGTATATGCACATTTATTGGATTTGCCTCCTTTTCAAAATTGTAACTCAATGATCTCATACACATCTCCTGGGCCACTTGCCGTTTCTCACCTCAGGACACATCACACTCCTCATGGCCGTCCCTTGGCCCTAAGGCACACAAATCAAGTCATTTCTTAATTGCTGCAAAAGATGCCACCATCAGCCTCACTGGTGAGCATTTGGAGTGTCTCCAGGCACTTGGCACCATAAGGAGCTGTCGTGAACGTCCGCACACACGGCTCATTATGTTCTGGGGGTTTCGTCTCTGCGGGATGGAGGCACAAAAGTGGGGTCGCTGGGCAGAGTCATGGGCGCACCTCCTGTGGATCAGAATCCTCCGAGCTCCCCGTCGCAGGGCCAGATGTGACCAGTGTCTATCATTCTTCCCATGGCAAACTGACCCCGCACACCCACCGAAGGGTGGCCCAGTGGGACACCATGTGGGCACATTGATGGGATTTGGCCATGGGTGGGGTTGGCCTCGTTACGTAGCCCAGGTTTGGGGACCCCCGGGCAGGGGGTCCGCAGATCCTTTCCGGATGTGATGGGAGCTCTGAAGTTCCCCCCAGAGCACGCGTGTGTGCTCACACGCACATTTTGCAGACAATTCCGGGGGCTCGGGCAGAGAAGCCCGCCCACGAGCCCCCGCCACTGAGGTCTGCTCTTGAGTTTCCGATGTGGCACAGACTGCAGCATCTCTGACATTTCCAGTGAACACAAACAGCGGCGTTTTTCTAAATGCTAATGGGTTTCTGTGCCCTCTGCTGGATGCTCGCGTCGTGAGGCCGGCCCTGCGGAGGCAGAGCAGAGCGCCTGGAATTTTCCTCTCATCTTAGAGCTTTTTTTTTTTTTTTCCCCTCCTGCGCAACTGGCCCTGCAGTTTTCAGTTCGGAACGACTTTCTGGAAGTTGCTGAAGAAGCCCTGTACTTAATACCAAAATCAGCAAGTTTCAGGGAAATTATTTATCTCCCACTTTGGGAATTATTAGTTCTGGATGGAGACTCTTATTGTATAAGGTTTGCTGAAAATTTATGAGGCTATCTGGAAACCGGGAGCGTATTGATTCCCGGTGAGTAAACATTTTAAGCAAATTAAGTGGTGCTAGTAATAATAATAATAACGGGCACTATTTTTCAAGTGTCTGCTCTGTGCCAGGCATTTAATCCCTCCAGTGATGACAGGGGCAGGTTTTATTACCCGAATGTTACAGTCGAAGACACTGAGAGATGCAATTGCTTGGCCCCACGCCACACAGCCGATGGAGGAGGAAAGTTCTCAACCCCACCTGCCGGATGGCCAGCCCAGGAGGGCCACAGCGGCGAGGCTTCGGGTCCCAAGCGCTCTGCCTCATCCGTCCTCCCGTCTCCAAAACGTGAGCAGGTTAGAATGGAGACGACGAGGACTCTGACGGATGGAGAAGCTGAGGCCCTTGGCCCTTGACAGTTTGCCCCCAAGGCCACACACTCACTAGGAGCGGAGAAAGGAATGGAATCCAGGCCCACAAAGACCCCGAGAACAAGACACTGTTTTCAATCCCAGCACAGTCCTCTTGCCTGCAGAAGCCTGCTCTATGTTAACGGGGAGACCGGGGAGGGTGGGGAAGGGGTCGAAGGTACCAGACTTTCTCCTTGTCGGAATCAGGACTCAGAGCAATCTGCACCGGGACGAATGCCCCCAGCCTGTGTCTCCGTGTCATTTGAATCAGTCTCAGGGCCACCGAGAAAGTCCCCCAGGTTGCCACCAGGGGGAATGCCCTTCCCTCCAGCTCTCTGGGAAGCTCTGGTTGGGGAATTGTCCTCGGGCGAGGAAAGCACCGGGGTCCGAGATGCAGGGAGACTCAGTGGCAAGAGAGAGACGCAGGGGGTAGTCTGAGGTCCGGAGGGGCAGCCAAGGTGCCCACATCCAGGTTCTGGAAGATGCTGGAGACCAGGCCAATAGACTGGATGCAGAGGAAAATTCCGCATCTCTGGCCAGCTGCCTCTGAGACCAGGGCGGCGGCAGGGGGTCCCAGGCGCTGGATGGCTAGGAGGCTGGGTGAGCCGAGCCAGGCCTGCCCAAGATGTTCACATTGCCCTCTGGACCCCACAGTGTGTATGACCTCTTTCTGATTTGCACTGCATTGCCTTCTAGAAAAGATTTGAGGCAACTTCCAATTAAACATGTGTACAAGAAAGAACTTGTTATAACTCACTCAGGGCGAGGGCAAGGGCAAGGGGAGGGTGTTTGCCCCAGCTGAGCATCCTGGCAAGCAAGGTGAATGGGAACACGTGGGGGGCAGAGCTCTCATTATCTGCTTGTAATGAGCAGTCCCCCACCCACCAAGGGCTGTTTTCCAGGCTGACCCAGGGAGAACAGAGCTGGGTATTATACCCAGAAGCCTACCCAGAGCCCCCTGCCAAGAGGCAGCCCACCCCATCCTGCACCCGCAGTGAGGCCCACCTGGGCGATCACGGACCACAGTGATTCACACTGAAGACCATCCCCAGAGCCTTGGGCCTAAAAGGATTTCAGGGTCCCACAAAAATGCTTGAATTGACCCCACAAAAAATTTTTCTGTTGGCTCCACCAAAAAAAAAAAAAAAAATGCTTAATGAAATATCTATGACATGTAACGTGATTGTGACCGATTGCAAATCAACTCTTCTTTGGCTATGGACATATTTTATTCAGTACGTGATGCAAGCTTGTTTGAATATAATAGATAGTATGGTAAGACTGTCTCTAATGAAGAGCCCTCGGGACCTGTAGGAGTATGCACATGACCCTGTCACAGACTGAGCCAAATGTCAGCCGTGGAGTTTAGAACTTGCCCCTTTTCTGGCCGAGTGTTTAATTGAATTAGGGGCATATGAAGATACGGTGTTTGCCTGCAAAGTTTTGGGGACAAGTGTCAGGCAGTTGGCTCTGGTAACAACAGACAACAGAGCAAAGCTTCTGGCAAACACATGACTTTGAGTAATGCCACTTGTTAAGTTAAAAGGGTGCCTGAGTCGCCCCGCCAACACACCTCATTAGCTAAATGAATTGACCCAATGGATGGGGTTATTTAATATCTGTCTACTGACTTTAGAGAATGTCTGCCAAAAACAAGATCTCAGTTTTGACACAGTTGATGCTGAGCTCTATTTTTTTTTTTTTCTGACTATTATTTGTCAAACGAATTGCTGCGCGGGGTACGGCCACGTCTACCAAGTGTAAAGCCGCATCATCAACACGGATCTTCCTTGTTATGACAGCAGGAAATGCAGCCATTTAATTTAAAAGCCGAATCCAGTTATCGGGATGTGTGTCGGAAAGAAGGGCAGCCGGGATACAGGGCTGTTTTCCATCACTTTGAAAACAGAACTTCCACGGTCGAGAGACCATTGTCACGGAGACGGGTCCCAGAAGTCGTGCCAGAATATAGGGCTTTAGAGGAATATACATAACTGTGGGGTGGGAGTGTGGACGATACCTATCACCCAGCAAGACCCTGGCCGCTCGAGCCTGTGGCTTCTGAGCCGCGAATGTTCCAGGTGCCCTGAGTTGCTTCTGCCCCTTTCCTCACCGAACTGGCGTAGTTTGGCAATAGGAGGCCGTCCCATAGGTGTTCTTCAGATCTGCTACTCCTTCCGTACCACGCCACCATGTTTAAAAAAAATCCAAGTCAACACTCAAAAGGCAGAATGTATCCTATCAAAAGGCTCTGGAAAAATCTAGCCGCCCTTGGCTCGTGTTTCTGCTGGAGCTGATTCATGGCGCGCTCTCCAGACAGGGCCGTGCATGTCAGCTTCCCCTCTGGCTCCCAATCCCAGCTCAGGCACACGGCAGGCTGGGCCCCTTGTGAGCTACAGAGCCTGGAACTAAGCATAGGAAGGATGATGGCGTTGCCACGGGGGTACCTAGCGGGGAAGGAGAACACCGGAGGGAGGAGGGGTGCGGGGGAGAGGTGTGCTTGGACCACTGGGGATAGGACCAGAGGACAGAGGTGCCAGTTCTGATTCTCTCCTCTACAAGCTCATCGTCATCCTTTACACGGTCTCCCCCAAATCCATGGCAACTTATCACCTTTCCCCAAGACTAATAAAGGCACCCTGGTAGAGGACGTGACCAGAGAACCAAGCTCTCTCTGCCTCACTCGTCCCCCACCCCCCCCAAGCCCCGATTCCAGCAGCAGACCCCGCAGAGATGGCTCAGGAAAACTTCAGGAACATCACTAGCTGCGACAGCATGCAGCAGGCAGTTCCCGGGCTTCACAAACTGAAATTCGCAGCCCACCCTGCACATGACCCCCCCGACACTTGCCAGTCCTTGTTCTGGGCAATAGCAACCGTGCTGTCCTCATCATTGCTATTACTTCTATTATGCTGATGCGTTAGACGGTCTCCAGACGCGAGACGAGAGAAGGTAATTGGCTCTCATCACCCCAAGCAGCGTTATTGGATACAATGTACAAATAGCTTAAAATTAACGGCTGGCATCAGAGGCCCGCTCAGTCCGTAATGGATTACGGAATGAACACAAACTCACCTACTTCCATCAACACCTTCCCCAAGTCATTTGCAAACAGGACCCATAATTGAGTATCTGATTCAGATTAATTGCCATGCTTTCTTGGCTTCCTGCTCCCCGAGGGCCACTGCGAATTTGAACTCTGAAAAGTGACCCAAGTCAGCTTCGAGGTGCAAACGTTCCCAGGGGGAGTCAAACTTGGCTCTTCTTGGAGCCAAACCTGGACTTCGCCCTGCGAAAAACCTTGTTCGTGATCAAGTTCTTTGGGTCCTTTGTCCCCGACTTTGCCATCCAATAGAAGAGGAACATCCTCCGTTCACTGTGCCTGTGGTTCAGGCGCTGGGCGACGGACATGGGGCTCTCCCCCCTGTCATCTCTTTCGTTGATGGAGGCACCGTACTTGAGCAGGTGGCTTATACAATCCAGACGGTCCATGGCTGCGGCCACGTGCAGGGCTGTCCTGCCCATGGGGGTTCTGCTGAGACTGTCGGCTCCTGTAAAATAAGACGACTGATTGAGCGAGGCTCACCCTCCCGGCCGGGAGCCTCACCTCCAGGATCACGTTCAAGAAGAGAAGCTCGGGAGGGGTGAGGCCGTAAAAAGAATGCTTGGGAGAATCTATTACTGCCCCTGACCCCAGCACCAAGCATAAGGGAGGAGGCATCGCTGCACTGTCCCAGCACCCGGCTCTGCCTTGCCTCCAGTCTGCCCACGGCACGCTCCTGCTCAAACCCCATTTCTGGCATCCACTACCCTTGGGGTCATTTTCTAGGTCTTTACTGCTCTATCTCACCCTGCCACCTTCCCCACCCAACGCTCTTCCTCCCCTCCCTCCATGCTCCAAGTTTACCAGGCTTCTATCTTTATGCCTTAAATACCCCCTGCTCCTGCATCCCGCCCCAGGCCTTTTGCACATGCTGTTCCCTTTGCTAACAGCACTGTTACCCATTTCTGCCCCCCACCCCCGCCACCCCTGGCTAACTCCATCCTTCTTTATCCTCCATACACTTCCTCAGGAAAGCCTTCCTTAGCCCCCCTCCCCAGGAATCCCGCCCCCCTGCATATGCTCAGGAGGCATTCTGCATCTTCAGAACATGCCACGCACGACTGACCATGGAATTAATTATTTGTAATAATTTGCTGACTTCCCTTCATAAACTCCACGAAGGCAGAAAACACACTTGTTTTGATCACTGCTGTTTTCATCCCCGGCACGTAGCGCGATGCCTAGAAAAGACAGGCGCTCGGGAAATGACAGACGACGGGCAGCCTGACTCATGGACAGATTTCACTTCGATTGAATTCCTCACTGCCTCCCGCAGATGGATGGGCTAATGACAGGTGTCCAATATGGACTTGTTGAATTGAATCAAATTCTGGGTAACAAATATCATGACACAGAAAACAAGGCAATTCAATTACAAGCAGCTGACATTTCTGTAGCCAGTTTTTATGAGCTATGGCTGGTCGGTGAGGTAACGTTTTAAATAGGTTCTCCTAACGCCCAGCCTCAGCCTCGGCACGGCTTTACAGCAAAGGACAGAAAACTTTGCAAAGCTGGCTGTAATGTTTTAACTGGGGCTTTCAAATACATCACAGTTCCATCAGAGTGAAAATGACTTTTTATGAGCTTAAAGGACTGCTGGTCTGTGAACAGGCCATATTTCATCCCACAACAGGCGGCGTGCCGAAAGCAGTGGAGGAAGAAACAGAATAGTCAGGAAAACCTCTACCCAACACGCAAGCGCCAGGCATCCCGCCCCGGCCCCGGGGATGCATGCACCTTGCCTGGTGGAGGTGGGAAAAGAGGCAAAGAGACGCAGAGAGAGGCCGGGGTCAAGACCGTGGGCAGGAAAGGTTTGGATTGGAAGGCAAGCTGATAGGGGAGACCCTCGGATGAGGCCCCCTTCTGGGCCTCAAATCCCTGACCAAACAGTCCGTCACATGTTCTTCCTGTTCCTGAGGAAGCCGGCGGCCTGGGCAGTCTGTGGCCATTGTCTATTGTTCTGGAATGGTCGACACCTCAATCTGAGGGCCTCTTTTCCCAAAAATACCCTATGTCCAGGGGAGATAAAGTTTGCTCCAGCACATCCCATGCAAGCCCTCACATTCAGAGACAATGCAGGCCAAGGCTTCTATTTCTATCAAGAGAGAGGGGGCAACTTGTCCTTGAAGGCGGGGGAGAGACGGGGATGCAGAGGAGATGAAAAGAGGGTTTGGGGCAAGGGTCTCTTGAGGGAAATAATTCAAAGTCATGGAGAAAGGAGACTGGCCGGCCTGCCACACACACACACCCCCCAAGAGAGCGATGGTGGCTTGGGGCTAGAGCCCCCAGACCGTGGTAGAAACCCAACTTCAGGTGGGGCAGAAATAACACAGGGAGCTTAGGAACATCTCCAGCAGTGTTGTAAGAGGCCAGGAAGCTCTTTTGGCTATTCCTGTGAATTAGTGTCCAAAAATTCCATCTCCCACGACAGAAAGAATCTTCTTGAGACCCGGCCAAGAGAGGGGACAACAGCCTTTACTCAGCATGTCCTAAGACCCCTACAGAGAGCCAGTGGCCCACAGGGACCATGATTGATGGTTGACACAACTTGGGTCCAGGACGCCATTGTTGAAGGGCCCAGGAAGACAAGCCACTCTGTCCTCCCTACCCACAGAAGACCCCACCTTGTGAACATACTCATCCGTCTCTCAGAATTACCGTGTTCTAGAAGGTACTGCACAGCATCCGAGTGGCCTCTGTGAGAGGTAATGTACAAGGCCACGAACGCTCTCTGAGCGATCCAGTCCTTCCACTGCTTGTGTTCCAAATGCTGCGAATTTGCAGTTTGGTAGAGCGAGTCTTCATCAACACCGAGGCAGGAGAGCTAGGCAGGATAAAGGGGGTCCACACAGTGAGTCTGAGTTATTTCCAAAGTGCAGGTACACCTGGCTGGTGGGTGCCTGGACCCTCCTGAGGGGAGGTTTGCTCAAAGGCCCAGTTAAGGCTCGTGATGGGAACAGAGAGGGGCAAACCCTAACTGAGAAGCTGGAACACACCCAGGGAGGACATTGTTGACCACGCGCTATACATGTCCAGGAAATACGCATTTACCATCAGGCAGGCTCGGGAGGCAGGAAATTCTTCCTGTCGGTGTTTTGAAGAGAGAAAATAGCTTTTCTGGGTGTCCAGAGGAAGGTGGTTGCGGCCATTAAGGAAGACACCAGACGACACGAAGTGGCCTCCCCAGAGGGGAATGCACTTCTCTGGAGACTTGATGTATTCTGGCCTTCCGATCTATTTTCGGGCCCATTGTCTCCGTTAACTTTTGGAACACTCTGAACTCCACTCACAGATGAAAAATAGCCCCATAATATAATCATCTCGTGGTGAAGTCAGGCCCTGAGCACGAGAGGAAGGCTGTGGGCTCTGGCAGAGAGGAACTCCGTCCCAGATGTGGGGCATCCAGTGCGGGGGCGGCAGTGGGGGTAGGCAGAGCCCCAGAGTGTGGGAGACAGGAGGGAATCCCCGGGTTCAGAGCAAGAGCCAGAAAACCCAGGCAGGACCGAGTCCCCGGTGGCAGAGGGGAGACAGGGGAAGGCCAGGAGCAGAGGACCCCAGGGAAGGACCTGGAGGGGATGCTCAACAGCTGGGACATGCCCCACCCCTCCTTCTAAGGCTCCCGCACACAGGCAGTGTTTGCCTCCCTAGAGACCACCCACCTCTCCCGGACCTGATCCCCGCATGCTGCCTGCAGCCAGCCTTTCCTGGCTGGAAGTAAACCCTCTCCTCACATGCTCATAGTCTTTCATCCAAATGTACTTTGTAGAAGAACATACACTTGCCCCCCTCCGCGCCACCCCCACCCCCACCTTCTCTGTTGGGTATAGATGTTCTGGTTTTCTGGTTTCCTCCTCCCTTCTCCTCGCTGCCCACCCCAGAGCTCAGCTGAGAGCCAAGCACAAGGCCTGGAAAAGAGTAGGCACCTGCTGTGTATCGAGTGGTGTGTGCTCTTTCCACCTTAGGGGAGGGACAGACCCCCATTAGGATTTTTGACCTATCACATGCTCTAGATTGTGCACTTCCCAGTTCTCCGGAGCCCTTCACCCACTGTTAAATCAGGTTTTCAACTTTACAAAATATACATGTGAATAGAAAATGCACCACCCTGGTTCCTTTTTCTTTGGGGTGTGCGTGTGGGGGTGGGTTATAAGTGAATACCATGAGATAGCAAACCCAAGAGTGAGTGGAAACTCTCAATATAGTATTTAATCATTATGACATGAGTCCAAGTTCTGTTTTTTCCTACTCTGAAACTTTTACTCAAATATTCACATGAAAGACTGGATCCCCCCCCCACACACACACACACACAAGACACAGTTTACGGTTGCTTCATGAAGTATAATATCCATTTAGAGAAGCATGAAAGCACCTTACTGGGATCCCCTTCCACAGCCGCCAAAACCAATTCCGTCCATCCATCATAATGCCAGATACATAATGAAATAATTCCACCAGGAACAACATCATGGAACTTCAACGTAGTATCATCCATCAAAACTCCTACAGGGAATAATTTTTTCTTTAAAAAAAAGGGGGGTATTAAAGATAAACTATTATGCTGGTTATCTTAAGAGATGATCTGACCTTGGGTATCACAAAGATCATTTGAAAACCTTGAGCACTAATCTCATTTGATGACTCCATATGAGTCTGTTTGTGGCCATTAATGCTTTTTAGAAAATTTATTTGGCCCAGGTCAAACAGAAGCCAGCTCCCCCCCACCCCACCCCCCCGCCAAAAAAAGGCAACAATTTCTAAAATTCTGTAATTATAACTTGTTCTATTGCAAAAAAAATACATGAGGCAGTAAAGTCATTTTATGAGGCAAACTCTATAAATAGGACTACTCGAAGTAACTGTGCGTTACAGACGCAGCACAATGGACCTGCGTGCGTCATACACGAAACTAAAATACTTATCTCTGGTTAGTGTTGTCAACAGTTGGCTAAGGATGTAACAATGGCAAACTTTGTTGCATCTTTCAAATGCTACTCTACAGCAGGTTTGTTTTTTTTTCAAACTTGTCACTATTGATGTTTTAGACTGGATTGTTCTCTGTGGCGGGGGCCGCCCTGGGCACTGTAGGGTGGTGGCAGGCGTCCCTGGCCTCTACCCAGATGATGCCAATACCACCCTCACCTAGTTGTGACCATCCAAAAGGTCTCCAGATGTTGCCACATGGCCCCTGGGGGACAAAATTGCCCCAGCTGAGCATTTATGGTAATGTAAATATTGTCACGTTGGCATTCACCATGATTTGGACTTGGGGCTTTGGAACTCCTTTATGTCATCACCCAGAACAACCCTCCACTCGTATGAGACAATGGGGTGCGTGGATCTACTCGCACTTCATACGTTCAGACCCTTTGGGAAAGCCTGCCAGGATGATAGAATATAGAAGAGGACTCTAGAGCATTTTAAGCGAAGTTGTCTTTAGTTTACCTTTTTAAATAAACACACGTTTCCTTACAGAGCCACCTATAATCTTGCTTAAGAATAACAGCATAGGGCACCTGGGTGGCTCAGTTGGTTAAGCGACTGCCTTCGGCTCAGGTCATGATCCTGGAGTCCCTGGATCGAGTCCCGCGTCGGGCTCCCTGCTTGGCAGGGAGTCTGCTTCTCCCTCTGACCCTCCCCCCCTCTCATGTGCTTGCTCTCGCTCATTCTCTCTCTCTCAAATAAATAAATAAAATCTTTAAAAAAAAAAAAAAAAGAAGAACATCATAATTTCTTTTCTCTACAAGTGATGCCGCAAGTGTAAAGTCTCGACTCGGCCAGGTCAGGCTAGCCATTATTCCGAGTGGAATTCATGAGTTGTTTGGATTCACCACCGAGGGATTACTAAGTGCCTGTCCCAAGCACCTACACTCTTTAATCCTCATGACGAGCCAGGTTTGTCATTTCCGTTTGCTGGTGAGCAAACTGGGGCTCCCATGCCTAGGAAATAGTAAAACCAGGACTCCAACCAGACCTGCCTTCCCCCCCAGTGCCATGCATGTGTCGCTCTAGGCTCCGCTGGCCCCCTTTGGTGGTTACGAGAAACTTCGGATGGTGGGTGTGAACAGGGAATAGCGATTAGCAAATTTGTTAATTAGGGTCTTATTTGTGGTTCTAACACAGAGGATAATCAGTAGTCTTCAGTAAGACAACTTGACTTCCTAATAACTTTGAAAAAAATCGAGTAAAGCTGTGTTTCCCTAAGAAAGACAAGAGTGCAATTCACACATGCTGAACAGCTCTCTTCGAGAAATCAGAGCATTCTCTCTTTATAGGCAGGCAGCAACTGCCTTGAGCTTACACAAATACTAATTATCACCAGCTCAATTATTAAGAGTTGACAACAAAAGTGTAAGATGGCCCCTTGACCATGAATTTTGCTCACCCCTTTTAGATTTGTGTCTCTCAAGGTTTTCACGCACACGTTATCTCATGTGATCCTCCCCGGCCACCTTTAGGTGGGTAAGGAGGCATCAGCGGGTTATTTATGGGCAGGAACCCACACTTACTTTTCTCAACGTAATAGTACCTTCTTTCTTTTTTTGTTTGCCGTCAACAGGAGGGGTTGCAACGGCAGGAGAGGTCAAGCTTCTCCCAGTTGCTAAGTGCTTGCTGAGCGAGAGGATTGTGACATCGTACAAGTCACTAGGTGTCTTCCATTGCCTCGTAGCTCTCTTGGATTTATGGCTCAGCACAGCTCATCAGGGAAAATAAACTAACAGAAGGGGTGCCAGACATTTGTAGTTCAGGATACATAATTTTCTAATTACTTGTTTTGGAATGCTTACTGTCTGTCCTCCAGCAGCTCAATCGTTAATGTGTTAAATAGAGACTGGGTTTGAGATACAAACTTCTTTCCAAATAAAGTCTCAAAAATGCCCCCGACATCTTCCAGACACTATAGCAAAATAAGGATGTCACAGAAGGTGCTTAACCTGCATCAAAGAGAGCAAAGGAAGGTATTCTGGCCCAAGTCATCCCTGTCTAGAGGGGGACCTGGCACTGAGAATTCTAGAGCCGAAAGGCTCTGCGTTGCAGCTTAGGAAGCTGAGCCCCGGAAGGGCAGTGTCTGGGGGGACGGAGACTGTGGAGACAGGCGGCTCTCAGATCTCTGCCTGTCTCCATCGCTTCCCGGCCCTCCAGTACAACGGCAGTGTCTCTGCAACATCGCTGTTCACATCCTCTGTGCTGCAGCCCACAGAGTTTTTTATATGTCCGTTTTCTTGAAGTATTTTTGCGTTGATTTCAACCGGGTGGGGAGATGATGGAGCCCAGGGGCTTTGATCCTGTTCTCATATCCTAAATATTATAGGGATCGGGACAAAGACAGCCAGGTCCCTCCGGCTGAGGGATGGAGATTGATGGACAGAGATGGGGCTCTAGAGTCCTCGCCCTCCACTGGGTGCCACCCACATGGGATCTGTCTGGATAGGGGGCTTTGGGGTCCTGATTTAGCCACAGTGAGCTTTGGGTGCTGGGCTCTGATTCCGATTGGGCTAGTTTTGAGCTCCTGACGTGGACAAGAACACTGCTTGAGATTCGGGGTTCTGATACAAACTGGGTTAGTGCCAGTATTTGGGGTTCAAATGTGGGTAGGGTTTGCCTTGAGATTTGGGGTCCTGACAAGGGCAGAGTTTGCTCTGGATGTGGGGTTCTGATGAAGGCAAGGTTTGCTTTCTGTTTGGGGATCCTGGTATGGGAAGGGTCTATTCTGGGATGTGGAGTCCTTGAATGGGCAGGACTTGTTTTGGGATTTGGGGTTCTAACGTAGTCCTAGGTACTGCAGCCACTGAGTGTAAGGAATCGGATAGGTCAGCCCTTGGGAATTGGGGGTTTTGGTGGCGACAGGTTCTGCTCTGAGATTTGGAGTCCTGAGATGGGCAAGATTTGGTCTAGAGCTTGGGGTTCTGGTGTGGATAAGGCTGGCTGAGGGATTTGGGGTGAAATACAAGTAGAGCTTGCTTCGAGTTTTGGGGTCCTCACGTAGGCAAGGCTTGCTTTGAACTCTGGCTTCCTTACATGGGTATGGTTGGCTTAAACATGGTTTCCATGAGATTTAGGGTTCAGATATGGGCATGTTTCGTGTGAGTTTTGGGGTCCTATTATGGGCAAAGTTTGTCTCGTGCTTTGGAGACCTTATGAGGATATTTTGCTTGGGATTGGTGTTCTGGCGCAGTCCTGGTGAGCTTGAGAACTGGCTTCCAGATGTGGGAAGAGTTCATTTTGGGTTCTGGCATCCTCACTTAGAGATGGCCAATGGATTGGGGTTTCGATGCATAAGTGGCTAGTTAGAGACTGGGGGCTCAGAAATGGGTTTGTCTGCTCTGGGATTTAGGGTCATGATCTGGGTAGAATCTGCTTTGGGATTCAGGTTTCTGTTGCAAGCAGGGGTAGCTTGGGGGATTTATTTGGGGTTCAAACATGGGCATGGTTGGCATAGAGATACGGGGTCCTGGGGTGGGCAGTTTGTTTCAGGCATTAGGTGTCCTTCGGTGGACATGGTTGCTAGAGGACTCAGGGTTCTGAGGGTCGCATGGTTAGCCTGGGGATCTGGGGTTCAGTCTTGGCCAAGTTTGTTCTTGGTTTGGGGGTCTCGAAGTGGGCAGAATTTCTTCTGAGCTTCACCATCCTTGTATGGACAGGGCTGCCGGAGGATCTGGGGTTCTGGGGTAGTCTTGGTTACCCTGGAGATTTGGGGTTTAGTCCTAGGTAGATTTGCTCTGGGTTTGGGGGTCCTGAAGTGGGCATGGTTTGTTCTGAGCTTTAGCATCCTTGTGTAGACACAGTAGCCAGAGAATTTGGGGTTCTGAGGTAGTTGTAATTACCCTGGAGATTTGGGGTTCAGTCTTGGGCACAGTTTGCTTCAGGCTTTGGCATCCTTGTGTGGATGTGGCTGGCTGGAGGACTGGGGGGGTTATGAGTCCAACATGGGTTTCTGGAAGTTTGCTTTGAGTTTGGGGTCCTGACATGGGAAGGTTTGCCCTAGATTGTAGGGTCCCACTGAGGACAGGCTTTGTTTCAGGCTTCTGGTCTTATGTAGACCCTGTTGGCTTTGGGATTTGGGTCTCTGATAAATACAAGGGCAGCTTGAGGGTCTGAGAGGTTTTGCTGAGGTAGCAGCGCCTTTGCTGAGATTTGGGGTCCTGACATGGACAGGATCTGCTCAGGGTTGGCAGGTCTGACTAGACAGCTTGCTTTGGGACCAGAGTCCTGACATAGGCAAGATTTGTGGATTAGGGTCTTGCTGTGGACAGGGTGTGCCTTGATATTTGAGGTCTAATGTGAACCTGGTTTGTCGGGATTGGGAAGTTCCTTTCGTGGCCTGGACTGGCTTTTCCATCTGGGGCTTCCAGGGGGTGGGGTGGGGTTTGTTCTGACACCTGGGGGTTGGGGGGGGTCCTCACGCGGGCAGGGGTCCCTTCGAGGACTGCAGGGTCAGAAGGGGACCCGGAGCCCCGGTGGAGGCCATACACGTGGGAGGGAAGGGGGTGGGCAGGGGTCACCTTGGTCCAGGTACTGGAGCCGCTGCAGGTCCAAGGGGATGCCGACTGTGAGGTCCAGCTCCTCCTTGAGCTCCCGCACCGTCATGTCGCTGCGGCAGTCCGTCACTTGGAACATCTCCCCGGTCTCCTCCAGCAGCACCCACATGGCGAAGGCTTCTGGGGAGGCGTCCGGGGCCAAGTCGAGCGCCGGACTCGCGGCCTCCGGGGACCCGACGCCGCTCGGGCCGGGGGCGCGGGCCGGGGGCTGCACGGGGAGGGGCCGCGGGCCGGCTGAGCCCGCCCCCCGCCCCCACCGCCGGCCCGCCGCGGGGTCAGAGCCCAGGGCGCCCCCCGGCGGCGCCCCCCGCCGCGCTCCGCCGCCGCCCGCCGTGCCCGCCGCCCGCCGCATGGCCGCCCGCCGCAGGGCCCCCCCCGCCGCAGGGCCCCCCCGCAGCAGGGCCCCCCCGCAGCACGGCCCCCCCGCGTCACCACGCCCCCCGCCCCGCGCCCGGCAGAGCCCCGCGGACGGCCCCGGGAGCCTCCAAGCTGCTCTCCGGGTCACTACTGTAACCTGGCAGCCCTGAGGACCCCTCCAGTCCCCCGCCGTTTGCAACACAGTCTTTGCAAAATTCAGGGCCTACGGCCTGGAGTGAACCGCCCTAAACCCTCCCGGCATGCCGCGTCTGGGGTTGCCAGGTGCGGTCTGCAGCCAAGCTTAACAATCCTATTTCTGGCACCAATGAAAAGCCCCACGGAGCTGGGCCCGGCGCTCAGGCCGCTCCGGAAGCGGGAGCCGGGCCTTCGTGAGGGTCTGCAGAGCCCCATGCAAACCCATCAGTTCTGAAAACGCTCTCGAATTCTCCGAGGGAGAAAGGTGCTGATGAAAACACTCAGCAAGGGGGAAACGTCCACTTGGCGCGCGGCTGAGCCGGCTCCATTGTTAAGATGCCTTTCAAGGGAGCTCCATCTGTGAGAAACCCATCTCGTGCTTTTCCATTAATTCACCCAAGAGGAGGCAGAGTGTTCAAGTACACAGGAAGCTTACGTGTGATGATCAAATCACAAACACTCAGCACCCCACACCTAGGAACAATTAATACACAAAGAGCTGTAGTGATGGGGGAAGGAGCACGAGAGAAAGGAAGGCGAGGAAGGGGGCAGAACCACATCAGAAAAATCTCAGTTGTTACAAAAGAAGAATAAAATGTGAGCCTTAAACATACTTTTTGCAGAGACATTACAGTCTTAAAAAAAAACAAAAACAAAACTTTGCACTGGAAAGGCATTCATATTAAGTTATAGACCATTTTTAGTGTATAAGCTGAACTTTTTAAGGTTGGATTTTTTTACCAGAGTCTCTACAAGCACATTTGTTTCAGCATGCAAATTGTACACATCACAACACAGACTGAGGTTATTTTTTTTTTCCTTAATGGAAAGTGAAGCTCTGCACAGAATACAAAATTCCAGGTGAATAATTCTACTTGTTGCCAGGTCAACAGATTTTAACAATATGACAATCGCAATTTCTAGACAATAAAAAAATTAAAAATTGTTTGTTACTGAAGCAAAACAATGTCTCCATCTATTTACGTTAGGCAAGTATTGAACACAAAATGGACTGATTGATTTTTGTTTCTCTTAATACGTAGCCTCCACAATTTATTAGCTCACGCTCTGCTGGAGTTGCCCAAATGCTACCCTGGGTTACAATTTGAAATTCTCACACATGTACCTTATTTTCTTTGGCACAGTATAGATTCCTTCCTTTCTTTTTAAAGAATCAGCTCAGTGGAATTTGGGGGAGGGGGACAACATCCTGTACACCAGGAAATTCAATATATAGCTCCAGAAATTTTATTTTTAAAAAAGGGAGAAAGAAAAGACAAGACAGACAAGAAAAAGATCCAAGGAAAGAATGGCAATAGCAACATGCCCTTTGCGGCCAGCTCTTGAACCCCAAATGGGCCACTCCTTCCTTCCTTTATGCCTGCTTGCAAGAAGATTAAAAATAGAAGCAAGAAAAATAACATGAGCCTACATGTTATACAGAACTTAATGAAACGTTTATAGAATCTCAAATTATTCACAAAAGCCCTGTTTAAGTTCTAGAGCATCTTAGTCTAAATTTTAAAAGCATGAAATCTAAATTCGGTGTACTTAAGTCAAATTGAAGAGTGTCATAATTTAACTCCCAAATCCCTGACAAGTATATGGACTGATCAGAACTGTGGGTTCCTAGTCTGTTAAAGATTCTAAAGCATTAGCTATAAAGTCAGTGTCCGTGCATCCCAATGATCAATTTCCCTCCTGCATTCTTAAACATAGGATAATAAATCCATGTAAGAATGAAAAATCTTTCTACTTTCTGCCTCTGTCAAAGGCCAGTACAGCTTTATGAATACAGTCACCGCAAGAAGGGGAGGGACAAGTGCCTGAGGAAAAGTTCCAAGTACAGTTTATACAAAAGTACAGCATTAGAAAGACTGCCATAAATCATTCTTTAGTACATTTCCTTAACTATCACATTTTCCAAAAGTAAACAAATTGGGCTATATTTGCAGCACTTCAAAGTGGAGCATAAATTTAAATGATGTATTTGTTCTGTTCACTGATAGGAGGCTAATATTACATTAATATATTTTCTTCCTGTCAGGAGTTATTTACATATGTACATTATTTCAGTTAAAAATAAAATGTAATACCATAAACTATATTTTACAGGAAAGCATGAGGGAAGCCAAATATGCAAGTCTCTTAAAGACTTAAAAGCTCCTAATAAACTACTTTATTTTGGGAGGAAGGGGGCTTTAAACAGTATAGTCAGTCTGTCATGGAGAAGGCGATCTGATGCTATGGGGAGACCCCCGTGCCCAGCTAGCCACCTGGGGCTACAGCCTTGTCGCGGGCATCCCGATCAGCAGGCAGGGGCGCAGAGGGTGGTGCCCGTCCCAGGTGCAGTCCCTGGGGCGGCGGATGGGAAAGGGGTCATTTGAGTGCCCACCCTCAAAGTTTCAGAAATCTTTCTTCCCTCGGAAGGTGTGGCACAGTCAGACCCCTGACAAGCGGGGGTGAGAGGTACGTGGCCACGAACAACGTGGCCGCGGCGCGCGGGATCCCAGGGCGGCTAATTCCGTTCTGCCAGCACAGGCCTGTCTGCGGTGCTCCGCCGCTTTGGTTCCAGGGTGGCAAAAAAGGACACATCTGGGTCCCGGTCTGACTGCAGAGCCAGGACGGTCTCTTCAACGACTTGAAGATGAGGGTTACCGGCATTTCTCAGGTACGCTAAAGAGAGAAAACGGTAGTTTGGCTCACATGCGCCTTGAACTGGGCTCCGAAACAGACTCGAGTGCTGGGGGGGGTTTAAACCACACCTCAGGACAATAAATCACTTCACAGAGTAACCACATACGTAAGGCCTTCGGAATGATAACAAGACTGCTTTCGTCAAGGAGTAACTTCCTCAATTTCGAAGATGGACTCCCAAGAACGGCTATGCGTATTTTTTAAATTATAGTTTAAAAACTTTGCATGTCATCTTTCCTTCCCTCCACTACCAAAGAACGGCCAGTGTGTGGCTGGCAGGGAGGGGAACAGGCGGCTGGCAGGGCGGGGCGGGGCTGGGGGCGCGGCGGGAAGACAGGCACTTGCCGGGACCGGCTGGAAGGGGTCGGCTCCGCACGTGGTGCAGGTGCGAACTTGCCGTCCAAGGGATGCAATGCTGCGTCACGTCCTATTCAGGACGTAGTAATAGGCTGCAAACCTCACCGTAACGAAGGCTTACGTTGGCTGCCTTTCATAATGTCTGTGTCATAACTCAACGTTTACAAAAGTTTCCCCCATTTCTAGAAGACTGTGAAGTTCTGCATTTTACCATGAAGCTCATTAAATGTGAAAACTAAACCACCATTTTATAAATAACAAAATATTCTGCATAAAAGTTAATACATCAATTTATATAATGTCCGAAGTATGAGATCAGACAAGTTTCTGAAGAGGAAGACTATAGTTGCTGCTTGGTGAACTTTAAACTGTGTAAGTTCGGAAAAACGGTCCACATACCCTTTTCCAACAGCGTCTGACGCAGAGCTTTGGCCAGCAGAACCCTCACATTTGGCACAGGATCTGAGGCAAGGCTTAAAAGGCTGGGGAGCAAGTGTTCAACAAACTGGTCCACAGGGATGCACTCCTCGTTCACCACCGCCTGCCACAAGAGAAAGCCACAGCCAAAGAATTGATACTTTTCCACAGTGGTCAGCAGGTTTCTTCTAAAAACACCCTTCCACAATTCCAAAGAAGTAATTTCGGGGTCTGCTGGTCTGAGGTGTGTGTGTGTGTGTGTGTGTCTGAATCTTAAAATCTCAACCACTGAATTTGGTTAGAAACACAGTTAACAATTTCTAAGTCCTCACCAAGGACTGGGTTATAGGTGGTATAAAATTTGGTGAAGAAAATAAAGGATTCTGAGTCAGACAGGCCTAGCTTCAAACCTAACTTGGTCACTTACTAGCTTCATGGCCTGGAGTGAGTGGCTTCACCTTTCTGGGCCTTGGTTTCCCCACCTGTAAAATGGGGAAGTAGGGGTGGGAGGGGGATGGCAGATCATTTTTGCAAAGAATCTAGCAAAGCGCCCACCAATGAAGGCTGAGGGCCCTCCCCTCTGTTACTCACCAGAATTCGGGTTCTGAGGGCCGGCGCCAGGCCTGTCTAGTGCCAGCCAGCCCCAGACTCCCATGCAGGCCCGGCCCCCTCTGTGAACACCTGACAAATGCTGCCTCGGCAGGCACACTGCCACTCCGCTGACAGAGGCCTACAGCTCCCGGCCAGCCATGGAAGCCAGAGTGAGCCCAGTTTTACAGGGGAGGAAACTGTGGTCTGGTGTGGGGCCACCGCAGGTCTCCTAGTCAATGAGCACCAGCGACGGGGGGGGGGGGGGGGGGGGGAGTCCAAACCAGGCGTGTGGATTCTAAATCCTGCACACCTTCCCGCGACAGGGTGACAAGAGCTGTAGGTGTCCAGTAAGTGTTTCCCAGGTGCTGGGCACATGCGAGGCCAGGCAGAGGCAGCAGCTCGTCCCCCTCTGCAGCGTGGGCCCTCAGCCCCCAGGTCAGGCTCGCTCCCCCGAGCAGCATTGAAATAACCATCAAGTGACCCCCCCTTCCTTTTGTCTGTCTTGTCGTGGGTTTTCTAAATCTTATTAATAATTCGTGAAAGCGCATACACACTGATTTTTCCTGAAGAAAATTAGTGGGTGTTTTTTTCCTTTTGTCTCATCATGGATTTTCTAAGTCTCAGATCAAGAATTAAAAGACAAAAGCAAAGATATCTCATTTAGGGGCGCCTGGGTGGCTCAGTCGCTAAGCGTCTGCCTTTGGCTCAGGTCATGATCCCAGGGTCCTGGGACTGAGCCCTGCATTGGGCTCCCTGCGCTGCGGGAAGCCTGCTTCTCCCTCTCCCACTCGTTTGTGTTCCCTCTCTCACTGTGTCTCTGTCAAATAAATAAATAAAACCTTAAAAAAAAAAAAAACTCATTTACCAAGACTGATATGGACTTATGGACTGAGCCCAATCCCTCATTTACAGGATTGGCTTCTTCCTCACAGAAGTCTGTGGCGTCAGGCCTGTGGTTGTGAATCTGGCACTTCACTCAGCCACCCACTGCCCTTTTCAAAGCAGACCATGAAAGTACCCTGTGATGCCCCGCCAGCCCAACAGGGGGCCCTGGTGAGTCCTTTGGTGGGGGAACTGGGTATGAGGGTCAGCCAGAGTCCAATTACAGCTTTACTGTAATATTGACAAAGCTGGGTGACAGGTTCATGGAGAGTCCATACTATTCCCTCCACCTTTGTACATGCTTGAAAATGTGCAAGGGGAAAGGCTAAAACTTTTTAAATAACACGTTAGCAGAAAAAAAAAAAAATCACGGTGTTAACACTTCCTGTGTGCTCTTGATCAAGTTACTTAACCTCTCTGGGCTTCAGCTGCTTCACCTTAAACAACTGGTCTGAAAGTACATGGGTGTGACATGCTTGATACACGGCCGATCTTAACTGCCGAGGATCAGATGTATGTATGATGAACTACCTGGCATACAGAGGCGTCCAAGAAATGGCAGCCATCAGCCCCAGCCAATCTGACCTGCACCATTTCCAGGACACTAAGTAGAGAGGGTGACCAGAGATGCTGCACAGCTGACATGAACTTCACTTCAGAGGGATTCAATAGTCTCTGCCCTAACCTACTGCTCTGTTCTTCACCCCACCTTCCCTGCCAGGCAGCTGGCTGAGGGCAGGGACAGGGATGACCACAGCCCTGGACTGGGTACGGCAGAAGCAGGGCTCTGGGCCTCGCCCTCACCTCACCAGATGGAAGGTGCCGGCGGAGCAGGAGTTTGTTCACTCTCTGTCTGCAGCTTCTAGAACACGCCCGGCACACAGGAGACATTCAGTCAACATCTACAGGCCGAATGCACAGATGGGTGGGGTAACCCTGGGCCGATCATTCTGCCTGACTGGGCCGATCACAATCTCCTGTGAGATAAAGGGGTTCGGTCCACTGATCCCCAAATTCCCAGCTGGTATTTCAGGGCTGGGATTCTGTGTCTGGTGCATCTGATATCAGTCCACAGCAACATAAGCCCAGGGGAGATTCCCCCCAGGCCGTGCTAACCTGACAAATGAAAGCGAAAGCTTGCCTTCCAACCCACTTAGCGCAGTGCCGGAACCTTACGATGAGCTCACTGATGAAATTTAACCCCAGTGCGCGCTCACTGTGGGAGTAGAACTTCTGCAGAATGGCCACCACCTGTGAAAAATATCAGAGGTGCACATTTAAAATGCTGCCATCTGTTTGAATTATGAATCCTACTCAAACAGAAACCAGACATTTTTATGCACCTTTAAAATGAATCTATAAGCAAGGGAGAGAGTCATTTTTGTCACGGTCATCATTAGAACACAAAGGAAAAAAGATGTTCAAATATATGACAATGCACATACACTCACCCACGTGAAACCCTTCATAAAAATGAAATTTAAAAAGGGACCGGCATTAGAAAAGAACATTCTTAATCTTAAGATTCCAAATTTTAGAAAATGGTCCCTTGCATAATAACTAAATCATTACCTTTCAGAACATGTCATTTTTATAAAATTGTAATAGCATGAGAGTACCTTAGTGAATCAGTATTTTCAAGTGACAACCCCCCCCCCCGCCCCAGTATTCAACTGGTATGAGCCCACATAAAACAGGATCAGCTCTTCTCCATTGGAGTTCTTGCTCACTACTTTTCTACAAAACCATGCTGCCGAGTAAGCCCAATCTGTGTTTAAAAGGAACACTAAGCCATGGTTTGAAGGGTTTCTTACATAAAATGACTTATCTACAATTTCTATCACTGAAGCGTACAACTTAAGAAAAAAACCATGTTATGTATTGCTAAAACTGTAATACATTTCCCTAATTTCAAAATTTAAAAGCTGGTTTCATAGGTATACTGAAAAATCAAGAGCAGAAAATAGAGGAGTTAAAATGGAAGGAACATAAATATTCCTATTTCCAAAAAGCACAAACAACAACAACAAAAGCCATGATTCCTTACTAGTTTGAAGGAGATCCACCGAACTTCAGAAACTTTATCTGCACACAACTTTAAGGCAATATGCATTAAGTAATCATAAACATCATTGGGATTATAGAGTTCCAAAATGAGTATCAGCTGTCTGAAATTAAAAAAGAAAGAAAGAAAGAAAGAAAATTATTTGGGGGGACAAAAAAAAACACCTTACTAATTTCTCTTTACTCTCACTTCATCTTACAGACAAAAATAGCTAGGCTGGGAGATTAAGGCAAATGAAGACCCAGCAAGGCTTTCCATCAGCGAAATGCCAAAAGCAGAAAGCTGAGTGAAATACCACGCAAAGAGAAAGTGGAAAAAAAAATAAATCTTCATTCTTCATCTCACGCACTCAAATCAAACAAAAAGGAAATAAATTAAACTTTGTAAAGCAGAGGCTGAGAAATTTATGAGTAGGGATACTATTTCAACTTGAGGTTATCGGTTCGAGAGCACATAAAACTTCGCACATCAGATAAGGTAAAAATAGCCAGGCCGCTGAAGTTCCCAGAGATGCCGGGGCGCAGGAAGGCTCGGGGACCTCGCGCCGCCCGGCCCCGGCCCCGGCCCCGGCCCCCGGGGCGGGCGGCGGGCGGCCCTGCGCGGTCCGCTTGCAGAGAACCGCGCGCGCCAGCTCTCTCTCCGAGGGAAGGCAGGCGCGCGGGAGACGGCTGGCCGGGAACACCTGCCACCAAAGCTTCCACGGTTTTCTAAATGGGGATGGGGAGAAGGGTATGAAAATAAATGGCATTACTTCCACGCTGGCAACGAAAGGAAATGAAAAAGAGATCGGAAGGAAGTTAGAATCAGAAACCAGGAGTGCCGGTGAACACTTTCGTATCAAAAAGCAGTTTTCAGAAAAATGATGCCAATATCATGGTCAGGGGGCGCACAGAATTCATATCAGTGGCTCTGGCTTCAATAACCACGGCCGAGATGGAAGATAGCCAGAGCTCGGAGATAACGCTGTCGGCGGCGCGAGCCCTGCCGGCCCGGCCCCATCCCCGTGCCGGTCCCCCGGCCCCCGGCCCCCGGCCCCCGGCCCTCGGGAAGCGGGTCAGCCCGGCCCGGTCTCTTGGTCGCGATCCTGGCCCCGGGAAAGCGGGCCAGTCGGGCCCCAGCCCCAGCCCCAGCCATGAGCCCGGGCCCCGGGCCCGTTCCGCGGTCCCGGCCCCCACATCTGGCCCCATCCCCGGCCCCCACCCCGGCCCCCACGCCGGCCCCCGGGAAGCAGGTCCGCCCGGCCCGAGACGGCCCTGGCCGAGCTCCCTCGCACGGCCGCTAGAGGGCGCGGTGCTTTCATGGAAAACGTGGGCCTGTTTTTCTCTCAGAAGGTAAGCTGGGAACACGGCATAATGACTAAAACCTCAATCTCTCAAATTAAGCATAATGATTAAAGATCACAGCAAAGAGAAAATCTTTTAGTTTGCCCCTGGCATCGGCCAAATCATATCCTGAAGAGCTGCAAAAGCCTGATGGATTTCTACAGCAAAGATAATGATTTGAGAGATTTCTAGTTGAGGGTAAGAAAAATGAAAACTAAAGCTGGGGAGATAAACCCCGGGCAGGGGCAAACTAACACCAGGCCGCCCACCGTCACCACCAGATGCACTCGGCACCGCGCAGAGCACGTCGCAAAGCACGTGGCACGCCTGGGGACGGGGACTTTAGCTCTTTATTCAAAGCTTTAGCTCTTTTAGAACCGGGCACACCTTTGACATCTCTCCGGCCAGCACAAGCCAGGATTAAATAAGTCCTTCACGCACAAAATGACGTGCAGAAAGCAGCCACCTTGGGGGACGTTTTTATCAAATAATCGTCTCGTCTGGGTGAGACCTTTCCGTGTCTGTCTCTGTCACGTCATTTTCTTTAGAAGCTGAAGAGCATACACCACGCTGTGCCCTGCAGAGAGGGCTACACTCAGAATGTTCAGAAAAGCTCTGGCAAAAACTCTTCCGATTAACAGGAAAATACTGAAGAGTGGGTGATTCATCTTTTATTTGGTTCGAATAAATTGCCTTATAGAACAGCAGAACACACTAATTCCACAGTGACTCGAGCCCTGTCTGCATCTGAAAATGAATGTCTCCCCGGAGACCGTGGTATTTGTAACTTAGAGCTTTGGAATTCACTTTATCCCTTAATAAAAACATAATCTCTTTATCCGAAAGAACACTATTACTGCTAGTTTAGAAATCAATTATAAGGTAGGAAAATTAAGAATTATTCCATCTAATTTGCCTTCTCATATCCCCAAACAGGTTTTACTTACTCTGCTAGTTCATATCGAAACCTCCAATTCCTGCTGTTATCGGTCACTACAAATTCTTGAAGCTGATAAAGATATTCTCTCCTCTTGTCTTCATGAAGCAACTATTTTTTAAAAATGTATACATAAATAAAAATAGAGAATCTCTCAAAATGACCCCAAATATACTGTCTGATCACACTTGAAGTTATACACTTGTTCCCGGCAAGAACTGGGCATTCCCCTAATGCCTTGAACTCCATCCATCACCCGGGGTGGCTGTGAATTAACGTTGCTGGGAACAGAGCTCACGGGGACCCCTGAATGCTTCCAACCTTTCCCCCGGTTAGTGTATGTGCTTGTGTGTTTCCACATGCCCCCAGCTCTTACTTCTCTCATCATTTCCTGCCTGCAAACAACACGTATGTGTGTGTTCCGAAGACAACGTCGCGGCTGCTTCCCGGGGAGCTGGCTCTGCTCGTGTATGCCGGCACCACGAGAGAAAAGCCAACCCAGTGCATCATGCAGCCCAGTCTGTCAAGGGCAGCTCGTGGTCATGTGGGTGCAAGTAATTAGTTTCCCTAGGTCATTTTTAAAGTCTTATTTTTACACTCATCATTCCTTTAGGAAAAAAAATTAAAAAGGCAAGCAGGGAAGCAGCAATGTCTTGCAGAGAAAGCCCTTCATGCAGAACTGAGATTGGGTTTCAGCTGGGCTCTTCCCCTGGGTGACTCCGGGCACGCTGCGCACTACCCCCGGGGGGCCTGGGCTCCTTCTCCCTCACAGAGCATGCTAGGCTACATGTCTGCCATCCTCCACAGAATTAGGGCTCCAAGGGACAGGGAGATTACGAGGAAAGATATAAAAATATTTACCCATCACTGAAAGAACACCCACTGTAAAGACTCTGGATGGTATAGTTCAACCGGAGAAACCCAGACTAGCTGCTTTCTGTTGTCCATGGACACTTTCCACAGCCCGGCTTTAAGAATTGTTTTGAAGAGGGAAGGTTTGTTTTTTATATGTAATCCTTCTTCCTACCTTTAGAAAATCATACAGGTGTTTAAGAATTCCTATTCGTACTTCATCCAGGTCCTTTAAAAATCCATTGAAGACGGGCACCAGGTCAGCTGCTGTGAGCTGGTCCCCGAGAATCACGGCCAGCTCGTGGATGGAGAAGGCCAGGGTCCGACGCACCTTCCACTGGTGGTGCACAGGAGGCCAGACAAACCAAAGAAAGCAAGCACAAGGCCATGTTACCAAGAGCGTTAAGCGGCGCTTCTAGAATAAACGTGACACTGCCGGGCGCTGGCCGCCACGGTTCATTTCATCGGAGCCCCATCAATACGGCAAAGGCACCCGCAGCAAATACAGGCCAGTGAGCCCCGCTGTGCTCGCCTTTTCTTCCCCGGCAGAGGGGCCACCCCATTTCCATGGGTGCCTCTGAAAGGGCTCCTTTTACCTGCACGTCGGAAGCCAGCGTTTCGTACGTGTCTCTCAGGCAGTGCCAATTTTGCCTGCCCAGGGTGAGCGCCACCCCGGGGAGGCTGTAGGCGCAGTGTTTGGCTATGTCAATGTCGACAGTCTGGGCGCGAGCGGGGTCGGTCATCGACACATACTGATCGAGCAGGGGTTGAGGTATTATATCCTGGGAAACAGCAGAGAAAGGAAACCATCATGCTTGCAGGAAAGAAGGAGAATACTCGGGAAAAACAAGGGGTCTGGGACTTGGGGGTGAAAACAGCAAAGCAGAGATGTCAGGGGAAGAAGAGGCCTCTGAGAAGCTCGGGGCTCTGGACTGGCGGACTTCTTGGTCTGCAGGTGAAATTTTCAACTGGGACGGAACGATGCTAAAGCAAGGCCCACACTAATCTTTTCCCAATTCGTCTAACATTTGATATCCCAGAGAACAGTGTGGGCACCAAGATTTGGTTAGCCTGATGCACACAGCTCTTGAAAATGGAAACACTCTTCCCTTGTAGCTGCCCAGCACCTAGAGCCCCGGCCCGGACACGCCAACTGTCACTAGCTTTTTCCAACTGACGGGACAGCGCCTTCCTATGACATCACTCATTTACCTTCTCTTCCGTCAGGACAAGGGGATATGATAATTTAAAACATTTAAGAGTTCTTACATAGCACAAGAGCCTAGCCACAAGACAGAACAAAGACAAACACAGGTCAATCAAAGAATCTGTCAAAACCTTTTCAGACAACAACAAAAAAAACCCTGATATGACTTGTATAAATAGACACTAAACGCTAATGTACAGATGTCAGGTTTTTCCTCCTATTTGACTTGTTTTATTAAAATACTATTCTAGATTGTTCAAAAGAGACTTTAGTACTCCTTTAGAATTTGTTTTTTAATAAGTTAGGAAATTGTAGCAACACAAACGAGTGAAGCTATGTCATTAATATTGACGGAAGAAAAATATCTGGTTCCCATGGCCATTCTTAAATTTGACTCCCAGAAAAGGTGACGTTTTGAGCTGCTTTTCTTTTCAAGGAACAAACCTGTAATTTAGATTTATTCTCCTCAAGTGGGGCAGGGAGATGCCTCTGCTCCATCTCCAGCTGGTCAACGGCCCCACTGCAGGGTTTGCCCGGGTCCTGCAGAGTTGATTGGACACGTTAGCAACTTACCCCAAACAGAGAGCCATCCTACCATTCCCCTTCAAAGAATCGTCTTTCAGTGCTGGAAATGACAAGTCAGGGGTCTCTCTCCAGATGTTAAAAAAGACATCTGCACAGGTATAGATGACATGGTCAGTGATTTTAAGGGCCAAGGCAAACAGATATCATGCATTTTCATCTCAAGACTGCTTGAGGCCCTTAAAGAAGACAGGCTGAATGTCCATGAGGAGCGACCACTTGAGTCTGCACTGACCATTCTTTAAGCCCCAGCGTCCCAGGGTGGTTAACCAACCCCCTTTTAAGAGTCACACGATTAAGACAGAGACCACCCCAGACGGCAGGGCGAGCAAGCACGTCCAGTACTTCTTGGGAGCTGGAGATGTGCAGCAATGTGGACCCGTCAGGGCGGATGGACAGGCAAGGAGAAGACCTGTCTAATTTGGGGGAAGGCGTGGCCGATAAAGGAGTATTTACCTGGAAAACTATCCTCGATTTTCACATGTACAAACACTTCTAATGTTTGCTGATGAACCTTTACAGTAGGTTAAGAATTAAAATGAGCACGAACACTCAACAGTGACATATTGGTCTCTGATCATTGATTACATTAGCGGAGATGGACCTGACCTTCTCCTCCACCCGTCACATGGGCTCCCACGTGCACTTGAAATGTCATACTGTCTACCAGCTTAATGGATCCTGACAAATCAGCTCAATATATGATCCAGGAAAGTCGATTAATACACCGATAGATGCTTCGTTTGCTCGGAGGCACACTACCACGGCCTTCAATTCCCAAGATTTTCACTGAAATATAGTGCTTATTTTAATAGAGGACAGGATAAAACAAATATTTTGGCATGATAACCTAAGACCTCAATTTCTCCAAGTTCATAAATTCATATATATTAATGTGTAATAAATCATTATTCTTCTTTCGGGAGTTAACCTGGTTCCAAAGTCTTCAGTGCAGTTGGCATGAACAGCACTTACTCCAGGAGCCACGTTATGGTTAAGTACACTACCACAGGCCAAAGCCACCTCCAAAGGCATTGTGAGGTCATCCCCCCAGAGAACCACCTGGCAGCCAAAAGACACAGGTGAGAAGCAACACACCTCCCCTCCCCGCCCTGCCCAGGGCATCGCGCAACTCAGATGATGCACTAAGAAGGCAGGGTAGAAGCAGGGAGCAGGGTCAACGTCAAGGAGCCGAGTTAACCAGCCCCCTGGCCTCAGCCGCTCTTCTGTCGTCTCTACGAGACAACACCATCCTTATCATTTAAGCTCTCAGAGTTTTTTGGTCCCTTTTCCTTCTTTTGCAACTGGATGCATCCTGACTGATCACAGTGGAACCTAAGAATCAAGCTGCAAATTCAAGAGCCCTGACATCCCACAACATAAACCAAAGGTCTGCTTGCACCAGCCCTTCAAAATCCTTCATGCAACAGAGCCAACTTGGAGGAATCTGTTCGTTTCCCTTTCTCTCACTTCTGCACGTGACAAAGAAGCCCCAGTCCGATCAGGTCTCCGCCACAGTAGACGTGGCCACGCCTTTCTACCTAACATGTGATTTCCATATTCCAGGCAGCACGGGTAACAACAACCATTTTCTTGCCTATTTCTGAAAACAAACCAGCAAAATAGGATATCCCCTCATTTCTTACTAATCGAAGACAACTGTCAGCAACTCCTAAACACTTTATATTCAGGCTTTTAAGTGGGTCTTTTGTTTTGTTTTATTGGAACAGGCCTAGAGGGGAAGGGAGGTGGTAAGTTCATTTGGTTGCTAAGATAGAATTATCCACTGTATGGATGGTGGAGCAATTGGTACTCTGGCCTTCAAGACCACGGGCTGGAAGAGATGATCCATCATGGCACAGGAAGTGAGGAGATGCCAACATGCCCAGGACTTTATGATCTTGGACCCCACCCTGATTTTAATTCTCTAGCCTCGCCCCCACCTGGGAAGGACCCCAGCTCAAAGTGGTCAGAGCAAGTCACTAGGAGTGAGGAAGGCATCAGAGCCTCCCAACCCCTCGAGAGCTGGAAAGCTAGGGAGACTTCAAGTGCGAGAGAGTTGTGGGCCCCTCCTCTCCCTGGATGTGTCTCACGGGGGCTAGTTCCAGGTTGCGGGATAAAAGCCACTGAGCCGCTGGCTTTTCCAAGTCTCTCCTCCAAGAAACAGCAGGCCAGTATCACTACTGGGGTGACCATGTGCCCAAAGAGCGTCTCCAGAGCGAGGGCCTGACGCGGTGGTCCGCCTGCTGAGGCCGAGGCCGGCTTTCAGTTCTAGGAGCCGCGGAACCCACCTTGTGCTATTATGACTAAAAGCTGTAAAACAGCAGTGAAATCGGGCACTTAGATGGTTAATCCCCACAAAGAACTGAGACTCGACATCTTTGGAGAAGAGGGAAGGTACTCGTTGGTCTCTCCTCTCCTGTTTTTGTGGAGGAGAGTCAGGGTTATCAATCACCTGATTGATTGGTTGTCTAGTTATCCAAAACATGACCTTAAGAATAAAATTAAATTTGCTATTTATCATCTCTGCCAGGATATATTAATAAAAGAAAATGCAGCTTTGTGATTTCTGTCACATCGTCTGGGCAGAGGGAGAGGGCAAACACTTACTGTGCTTTGTAATATCCTGGGCTCGGAGAGCTCCTTCTGCGATGATGAAGCCGACAGAGCCGTCTGATTGTCCGAGGCAGGGCTGGGGTCAGAAACGGACCCCTCATGCCGACCTTCCATCGGCTGGTGCTCGGGCTCATTCACAGAGTCAAGCTGTGCGGCTCTCAGAGCAGCTGATAAGACCTGGACCTGAGCTGCAGGAAGAGAAGTTCCAAGAATTTTAATAACTTTATTTGATTTGTAGGGATTCACTTGAGAAGGATCTTCACAACAAGACAGTCTGGATGCAGGCACACCACACACGTGCACACCTTCCACACATCTGTCCCTGCAGTAAGCATGCTCTGGAGTCCCAGAATGAGCTCTTGGGGAGGTGGTGATATTTAGGGCCATTAACTTTAACTATTCCAACTAAACGCCAGCCATGCACAGAGCATCAAATCTGAACTCGAAACGCCTCAATGAAGACAATTAGAGTTTGCTTCCATCATCTCTCACAGAAAGACAACACACTGTTCCTGAAGGCCAGTGTCTGGGAGGTCCACCTACTCGGTGAGGGGGTCCTGCTCCCCCATGTATAAAGGAGGATTGCTGCCTTCTCCGCACCTCCCGCCCAATGCACAGAAATCGATCCATCTCCGTACACACAGATGAGTACAGATCTTGCTCACCAAGCCCCAAGGACTATTCATTTGTCCACAGCATGACTGCTTGAGACCCTCCTAACAGCAGAAATGACATATTTCACACACCTTTCTGTAAAAACAATCTGATGTGCATGTCCCCAACCTCCAAACACACACACATACACACAATAGTTCCTACATCCTGTTTTCTACGAGGTAAATTCAATAGACCTCAAGATTCATTAAAATGTTTAGAGCTCATAGCTGGCTCCCCACTCGGCCCAGGACAAGGTCCCACCTCCTTAGTGTAACCCATCAGGCCCTTCGCAATGGCCCAAGTCATGTTTCCAGCTGCAGCCAGTCTACAAGTCCCCAGTGTGTCGTTTATTTCTGAAACTTTCAGGGTCACAGATCCCTCTGAGCTCTGATGAAAGCTATGAAAATGAGGCACACACGTATGCGCAAAATTTTACAAACGATTTCAAGGGACTGGAAAGAACCCTCTGACACATCCCTCCCCACTTCTCTGCATGGTGGGTTCCGAGCTGTCGTCTTTTGGGGCCCACATGAAATGCCACTCCCTCTGCAAGGTCTTCTCCCAGACATCTCCTCTGGCCCCAGGGGTCCTGCCCTGTGCTGCCACAGCACGTCCCACCGCCTCCCGGCCCGGCCCCGGCCACACCCTGTACCAAGGGTGGCTTACAGAGCCCCCTCCACGAGACCGTGTGCCCGTCACTGCTGCCCAGCACCCAGCCCAGGGCCCACCACTGAGACGAATGCTGCTCTAGAAATGCGGTTTCCAAAACCAGAAACCAAAACCTTTGTCTATAGCTATTAGAAGTGATATGTTACATGTGCTCATTCCTTTGGCAAACATTGACTTAATTTCCTTTATAAATTTAAAGAGAAAGAATAATCACAGGGCTAACTGGATTTTCACATTTCCTTTCCCGAAAGCTTCACAAATCTTTGCCCGGCAACAGCAGCAAGTGTTGTTTTTCCCAATCTCCCCAACCCAAGGAAGAATACAAATATAGCACTGTTTAGAGCAAGAAGAGGCATGATAATGGATATGGATCGCGAGGCCCGGCTCCCAGATCAGATGCTCAGTGGGAGCACTAGTCATAACATGAAAAACACCCCAAAGAAGAAGTTGTACTTTCCCTTGCTGTACAAAGACAAAAACCTTAAAGTTTGGCTAAGGGCCGAGTTAATAAGCTCCAAAAGGAGCACCATCCTTAGCTGTTAATAACGAGAAAAAGCACTATAACGTGGAAAATGATGTAACAGCATCCAAGCAGCTAATAAAATTTCCACTGTTATAGATATGCCCACAAACTCTGCCTTTCTATTAGGGCTGCCTTCAGCCTTGCACAGCTGCAAAACAAGGAGGCAGAACCCTAGCGGGGCCCTGCACAGAGGTCCCCAGGGCTCTGGCAGTGCTGAGGCTGAGACCCTCTCCTGGCCATCTGTGCACAGTGGACATGAAGTGAGCACGCGCGCACACACACACACACACACACACACACACAGGCGCAGCGACACACAGGCCTGGCTAACGCCCAACCCAGAGACACCCTGTTTTCTCTTTAATCACAACAGACAACGTTTACCTTGAACATCCGGATCATTCATCAGATGCTCCTGCAGACTATCGAGGACTTTCTGAATCTCGCTCCGGGCCACACAGCTGTGGTGCACGGTCTCGGGCCTGCTGCAGCCCTTTTCCTGGGGCCCAGCCTCACTCAGCAATAGCTCTAGGTCCTTGCTTATGTCAGGGAGAGGAGTTCGCCAATAAAGGAAATTACTGAATACATCCTCAGGACTCTCTGGGCAGGTAGAGTAGCCCAGTCCAGGGTGGCAGTGGATGGGGAGGTTGTCCCCATCAAGGAGCTTCAGGGAGGCACCGGCCTCCGGGGAAAGCCTGGCTGACTCAGCTCCAGGCAAGGCAGAATCTTCCACTGAGTTTGCCATGAGGCCACCAGAGGAGCTACTGCTGTGCAGGAGATCGCTGGTTCCTGTTGATGCGCCCTCCGTGGGCAGGTCCGGCTCCGTGTGTACCAGCTTCGTGGAACTAGGGGAAGATTGAGGGGAGTACTTTTAGCGCCATGTAATGGACTGGAAGTAAAATGGGAAAACGTGAGCTCCACGTCCTCCCAAGCCCGGTCCTCCTCTAGCTGGCCGCCCGACCTCCTGTGTCTCCCAGGGCCAGAAGCTCATAAGCTCACAAGAGCATAAAAGGTCCAATCATCCCCCTCTGCCCACCTGGGAGTATTATGTGTGCTGAAAATGTCTCACACAGTTCAGCCGATTCCTCCATTCTACTCAAGTGGTGGATGAGCCCTGGCTTCTGCTGACACGCCCTCAGTGGGCAGACTGCACGCACTCACTGCTCGCCAGTACCTCCACCAGGGGGCAGCCACCGGGGCACAAAAGCCCCCGAAACCACTGGGGGAGTCCTGAGCAGGAAGGTGCTGCACACAGGCCGGACACAGAGCAGGAGCTCAGTGAATTTTGACGGAGACAGATGGAGGGAAGGATGCACCAGTGGTAAAAAGGACATGTACTCTCCGAGATGTAAAGTATCACTCTCCTGCTCCCGCGTGATGCTAGCAGGGGAGAGACGCTTACCAACGACCTCGAATGGTCTGGTTGGTGTGTACCCATCGGCCTCCGAGGAAAGATGAGAAACTCCAAGATCAATCACTAGAACTTACTAGAAAGGCAGGATGGCGTCCACTAGTGGTGGGTCAGGACTGTCACCTGTACGTGCAGGTAACATCCTATATTTATGGGCATGTAACACTGCATGGTACAAACAGACATTTGGGAGACCTCACATCTTCCCTACGTAAATTATCCAAAGAACTTCATTAATCAAAAAGTAAGAGAAAATTTTCTTTATAGGTTATTTAATCACTCCTCTCAATGAATATTTTATCTAAATTTAGGAGACACAGTAGCTTCATTATTTATAACCCAGTAGTCATGTTTCAAAATCATTATTGCAATTACTTTTGCTTCTTTACATAATTAAAGCTCTAATATTCCATCTTGCCCAGAAGGTCACTGTTACTAAAACTCCAGACAAGATAATTGCTAAAATTTTAGGTAGACACTTAAGGTGAAGCGCGGGCCCTGGGAATTATCCCGCTCAGAGCTCACCAGGCTGAGGAAGTGTTACCACAACTGCCCGCACGGGGTGACCCGTAGGCGAGAGCAGAGTCCAAATCCCGAGCTGGTGGTCGGATGCTCAGGGTGCCGTCTTCTCGAATATAGAGGCCGGCCCTGGAGGGGTTCGCAAAGGTGGAAATGAAGGGGCCCAGGGACTGGAAGGCAGCCTGGCGCACCTGCAAACAGAGAGCACAGCGCGGTGAATGTGGCGTCGGCCAGGTGTGACCCAGGCCGGGCAGCTGGCCAACCACCAAGCTGGTCGCTGTCCGCCGAATTAGGTCCAAGCAGATTTACTGCTTTCTAAGGCGTTCTCCAAATTCCAAATCGACTCTTTTCAACAGAAATAAGGAGAACTTTAGTACCATCACGCAGTTTTTATTCTTCTAGAATTTTAATTCCACATCAAGCAAGTCCAGACTTCATAAAGCACCTGACCAGACCGTATGAATCATGACAGGCGTGTTTGTGAGAGTAACAGCAAAGGTCACTCTCCACTGAGTGTTTCCCTTCTCACTCCTCAGCCCTATGATGTCCGGTCACTACAAATGTTAGGGCGTGTGCCCCCTTCTTCACAGGCACCCAAGCTTTGGAGATTTCAAGTGCTCTAATCCCCACGAGGTCTAAGTAAGCCAATCAGGAACCGAAAAGACAAAATACATAGTCACAAGTCCAGAGGCCAAGATGAGGCCAGTCAGCGAGCTGCGGCTGGTGGCCCACGCGGCCGAGCTGCCCGCACTTACCCATCGGCAGGGGTCGCTGATGAGCTTGATGAAGAGGGGTGACAGCTGGGCTCTGCGGACCTCGGGGGACGCGCTGTAGGACACCGCCATGAAGCACTCTGCGCAGGCTTTTCGCATCCCCCAAACATTATCTGAGCAGAGCTCAAAAAATTTTGGGATCTACCAAAGCAAATAAAACCATGCTACTCAAACTTGGCTACCCTGAGGAACGGCAGAACCTTTTTTAATGACGTAATTAAGGCACAGCCATAAATTAACGACCAAGAAGAGGGAAATATATACTAGTCTAAAAGGAATCATTTGAGACAAAGAGAAATTATGGTAAGAAAAATAAAGAAACATTTCCTTTACCTCTTAATTCTAGTAAATGACTTGGTTAAAAGGCAGAATGACTAATATTCACATAGCTATGTGAATTATATAGAGAAAAATTGTGAAATGACCTTGAAATTGAGTGCATATCCCAACTAGCTCACCCATCCAGGTATTACGATCTTTAACTAGGGTCTTTTAGTGATAGGAGGTATATTGTTAAAAACCGATAGTAATGCAAATAATTCCTGTTCACAGAAATGCAAATTGTGTCCAGTGGAATGCACCTGATTATCACCCTGGATGCTGAGCAATTTTGAATCCCCTTGCAAGGTCACTTCAGTATCCTCTGGTCTGACCATACATGTGTGGTACTTTGAGTTCTCCATTAAGCCAGGTATTGTACCTTACTGTTTCCCTCGTGAATAAATGACTTAAATCAAATCTTTGGCATGTTCGCTTTCCATCTGTATGAAGGTCATGATCACATCGTCTTTTAAAATTTATCCTTTAATGGGGCGCCTGGGTGCCTCAGTCGGTTAAACATCTGACTCTTGGGGCGCCTGGGTGGCTCAGTCGTTAAGCATCTGCCTTCGGCTCAGGTCATGATCCCAGGGTTCTGGGATCGAGCCCCACATCGGGCTCCCTGCTCGGCGGGAAGCCTGCTTCTCCCTCTCCCACTCCCCCTGCTTGTGTTCCCTCTCCTGCTGTGTCTCTCTCTATCAAATAAATAAATAAAATCTTTAAAAAAAAAAATCTGACTCTTGATTTCGGCTCAGGTCATGATCTCAGGGTCATGAGATCGAGTGGGGCATCAGGCTCTGCACTGGGCATGCAGCCTGCTTAAGATTCTCTCTCTCCCTCTCCCTCTGCCCATTCCCCCTGCTCCTGTGCTCTTTCTCTAAAAAATAATAAATAAAATTTATCCTTTAAAAATGAGGCTCTGTTTTTTATATCTTAATGTAAAATAATCAGCCAAAATGCCCCACAAATGGGAATATATGATCATGGAAATATCCGCCCACAGGAAGGTTAGTATGTTGGTCACTGCTGTTCTTCATTCAGATACATTAAGTAGAAGACAACAGTTGCTGTACATTCAGAACGACAGCCCACTAAAAATTATTTTGGGGTCAGAACTATGCTGACATGGCTTGCACTTGAAATAAAATAAAATGAGCTTCTGAACTTAAATTTAAAAATCAATTTAAAGAGTATACTTTTTTGAGGTTAAATTCTAACCACACAGGTTAGATATCCTGTCCAATAAAAATCCTGTCCAGTAAAAGTCAAATAAAAATACAGGTTGGATATCCTGTCAAATAAAAGTGGCAAGCACTTATTTAGCATAGTTCTGCATAGGCACCAGGGAAACAGAGCTGAACATGATAGGGTGAAGATCCCACATCAGCAAAACTATAATGAGGTGTGATAAGAGACACGCATGTACTCTGAGCAAAATGTTATGGGGATGCTGAAAAGGGAGAAATTAATTCTCTCTGGCACAGTGGGTAGGTGAGTCTAGACAAGGAGAGGACTTGACAGAGGCATATGCACATTCAAGCTGGGTTTGAAGTGTGAGTTGGGTCCCACCAGGTGGGGAAGACACTGGAAAGAGAGGGGCAGTAATGAGCAGAGGTGTGGAAGGGGGAAAAGCAGAAAGCCTCAAGGGAGCTGAAAAGCCACCCACTGGCTAGTGAAGTGGTTCTCTGCCCTGCTGTGCATCAGAATCATGAGGGGATTTATCAGAAATGCAGACCCCTGGGCCTTACCTGCCTCCCCGCCTCCCTGCCCATCCCATGAGTCAGATGCATGGCCAAAGGTGAGACCTGCCCAGGCCGGGACAGTGTTCAGACTTGAGGAAGGCAGCTGGAGGTGAGGCAGGAAAGGCACTGATGAGGGGACCCAAAAGGCCAAAAAGAGTCTGGATTTTAACCTGTAACCTAGAAAAATCCCACTGGTCTTGAAGCCCAGGAGTGAGATGGTAGAACAGTGTTCTAGAAAGAGCAGTGGAAAAGAGACAGATAGAGTGGCTTAGACAGTGAGAAGAGACCAGGGAAAGCGACCAGTGAGGAGGTAGCAGCAAAAGCCCACAGGAAAGTGGGCTGGGGTGACATCCACGCCGTTCCATGGACCAGCTGCCTACCGCTTATGAAAAAACGTTGGCTTCGGAAGTCAAGAAATTTGGAACTGATGAATGCAAAATTGAGCTGTCATTCCAAAGTAACAGATTCATAAATACAAAACTTCACAACCAATTCTAAAAGCACCCTAAGAAATGCACTAGCAATTACGACTGGCAAAACTTCACATACCAAAAATTTCTCAGTGGCTTCTTGTCCAACGGCGTGACAAATATCACCAAAATTTGTAGCACACACCTTAAAAAGGCAAAAGGCATACCTGTTATTGTCTGCTTTTTTTTTTTTTTAAAGATTTTATTTATTCATTTGACAGAGAGAGACACAGCGAGAGAGAGGGAACACAAGCGAGGGGAGTGGGAGAGGGAGAAGAAGGCTTCCCGCGGAGCAGGGAGCCCGATGTGGGGCTCGATCCCAGGACCCTGGGATCATGACCTGAGCTGAAGGCAGTCGCTTAACCAACTGAGCCGCCCAGGCGCCCCTGTCTGCTTCTTTTTTGTCTTCCCAAATTGTGACAGCCAACAAGCAAAAGCTTCGGGGGCAATGACTCCTCTAGCCAGGCACCTAACAAGCACTTACCGAGCCCACCACCCACACAGGCTAGCCCGGTGCCTCCAGCACACTGGAAACAGAAGATTTACAACACAGTACCAAATCCTAGCACTTTCTGGCTCCTAATTGATCTCCATACATAATGCATTTGGTTAGCAATAAAGCGAAAGAGACCCTTACTATTCTCTGCATGGTAAATGAGACCGATCTTCTTGCCGATGCGTCATGAGGAGAGACCAGAGGGAAGAGGGCCGGTTATGCAGCAAGGAGGAGGAAGAGGACAAGGAGGCTGTTGAGGGAGGTGTGGCAATGGCCTTTGAAAGGAAGAATCTGGTAACCAAGTGAACAAGCGACTGAAAGGGAAGGGGAAGGCAGGGGTTGGCGTTGGAAGGTATGGCAAAGGTAAGAGGTTCTGAGCAAAGTAGGCCAGATCATGAAAGGCCGTGCATGTCAGGGCAAGGGCATCTAACTGCAAGCAGCAAGGTCCCAGAGCTGGTCCTTCTGTGTCTAAGAGCAACGGGCTTACTCTCACAGGATCTCGTCCTCAGGTCCCTATGCACGCCCTAGTTTCTGTAAAAATGGGCAACGCTGCTCACACGTTTTCCTCACACAGGTCACAGGGGTCACATTTCTCTTCCAGCCTGCATCTACTGAAGAAGTCAGGACACTTCCAAGGAATCGATTTTGAATTTTCTAACTTTTTGAATTTGTCAAGTTTTGAAACTATATGTCCCAACCTTCCGGACTTGAAAGAACTTCCCATCACCACACAATTCGCAGAATCGAGGCAGCAGCAGGCTTTCAACTGTGCTCTTGCTCAGCATGGAAGCCAGTTTGCAGATTATCTATAAATGAGAGAAAAATCAGAGTCACTTGAAATACCAAAGCACATGTATCGCACCACGTATCACTAATTAAATTCCAAAAGCTGATATTCAAAATATTGCCAAAATACCCAGGAAGTAAACACAGAACACCTTCTTTTGAGTTTTGTCAAGTGATGCGATCAACAGAAGGCCAAATTTTCCTCAAGGTTTACTCAGATAAGAGTCTGTCTGAAGCTCAAGAGCTGCCATTTGCCAGGTACCCAGCATATGTCTGAAACATCAATGAATACTTTTTGTGTTCTAACTCATTTTACTTCCCCCAAACCCTATGACCTGGGTATTATTTATCCTTACTTTTGCAGATAGGGACACTAACACTCAAAGAGGTTAAATGATATGACTAAAAACCCAGCAGTGCTGAGGCGGGACACACAACTGGTCAGAGAGTAAAAGCAACCCAGGAATTGCACTACGGGGAATTTACCCCCAAAATACAAAAACACTAATTCAAATGGATACATGTACCCCTATGTTTATTGCAGCACTATTTACAACAGCCAAAGTATGGAAGCAGCTCAAGTGTCCATTGACAGACGACTGTATACAGAAGATGTGGGTGTATGTGTGTGTGTGTGTGTGTGTACATATATGTATATATATGTGATGGAATATTACTCAGCCATAAAAAAGATGAAATCTTGCCATTTGCAATGACATGGATGGAGCTAGAGGGTATAATGCTAAGCAAAATAAGTCCATTAGAGAAAAACAAATACCATATAATTTCACTCATATGTGGAATTTAAGAAACAAAAGAGCAAAGTAAAAAAAAGAGAGAGAGGCAAAACCAAGAAAGAGACTCTTAACTACAGAGAACAAATTGATGGTCACCAGAGGGGAGGAAGGTGGGGGGATGGGGAAATAGGTGATGGGGATGAAGGAGTACACTTGTCATGATGAACACTGGGTGTTGTATGGAAGTGCTGAATCACTGGGTTGTATACCTGAAACTAACATTACACTGTATGTTAACTATACTGCAATTAAAATAAAATAAATAAAATAAAAAGAAAATGGTAGGCACTGGAGAGTGACCAGGTGCTGGTGGAAACTGAAGGAAAGCAGATCCTTGAGAGAAGGAGCCATGCTGGGTAAAATGTGCATTGCTCCTGCTTTTCTGCCCAAGCACACCCCCTGTTCTGCATGGCTATGCAGTGTAGCTAGACCTCAAGCAAAAGTTATAGCTTTACTGGCTTGAAAAGTAAGAGAACAAAGAGTGAGGTTGCCAAAGCAGCCAAAAAGTGAGGGTAGAAATCCTGGGAAGGAAGGAAGGAAGCAAGCAAGCAAGCTAAAAAAGGGAGAGCCCCCAAATCTGTGATCAAATACTACTCTAATCCTTGGCTGAACTCGGAGCGGTGCATACACAGAGGAGATGGTAAGGTTCACAGGAAAAAGCCAAATGCTTGAAAGCAGAAGGAACTGAGCGGTTTCAGCTGCTGACTATTACAGAGGAAAGAGAATCTGAACTCTTTGCTAGAACAAAGTCAACACTCTTCAGAAGAAAGTAACTGAATCCAGAGTTTCTGCAATGTTTCATCAGGAAGCTAATAAGAGGCAATAAAAAATTCATAGACATTACACTTATCATGATGAACACTGAGTAACGTATAGAATTGCTGATGTATAGAATTGCTGAATCACTACATTGTTCATCTGAAATTAATATAACTCTGTATGTTAATTACAGTGGAATTAAAATTAAAAACTTAATATTGAAAAAAAACAGGTATCTAGAAAAAAATCCATAGACATGAGAGGAAATAGGAAAATGTGACCCATAGTCACAAGAAAAATATGTCAGTAGAAACAAACTCATAGAAGATCCAGACGTTAGCATCAGCAGACTTTTAAAAGGCTTTAAAGCAGCTGTTATAAATATGCTCAAAAAAAATATGAACTAGTCATACTGAATGAACAGATAGGAAATCTCATCAAAGAAATGGAAACTATAATAAAGAACCAACCAAGCCTGCTGGTAATAACATAGTAACTTGGTCCAACATACCCTCCGGCACATAACAATTAGAGAATCTTGAAAAAAAATTAAAAACTACCGTTTGAGACCCTGGAGAGCAACCAAATGGCAGAAGCTAGAGGGGAGGTTATCCTTCAAAGATGAACTACAATGAGAAAGATCTGGAAGATAGATCCAAAATCTGTGTATTCAATTTGCTGAGATCTCTGGCTGACTGCTAAATTATATATACATGCATGGGGAAGATCCCAGGGGACCCAGCAAAGGAGCAGTGGCCGGAAACAAAGTAAAGTGAGCAGATATTTCAGCAGCTGCTTACCACCAAGGAGAGAGCAGGGAGGTGTAGACCAGACAAGACACATGCCTGCTACATCAAAAATCACTTTAGAGCACTTTATAAAATGAAATAGACATCTAGTACCGAAAAAAAAAAAAAATCACTTTAGAGAAATAAAACAGAATCCAGAGTCTCTGCAGTGTATCACTTGTAATGTCTGGTGTTCAATTAAAAATAACTACCTATGTGTTGACAGGAAAAGGTGACCCATCATAAAGAAAAAAAGCACTCGACGGAAATCAACACCAAGATGTTCCAAATGTCACAACTCTTACACAAGGACTTTTAAAAAGCTACTATAAATATAACAAGGATTAAGAGGAAAATGTAAGCATAAAAAACATATGAAGAATCTCTATATCACAGAGATACAGAAACTATAAAACAGGTCAGAGTGGAAATTCTAGAGTTGAAAGGTACAATAACTGAAATTAAAAACCTAATGGGTAGACCTACCAACAGGTCAGAGATGACAAGAGTCATTGAACTTAAAGACAGATCAATAAAAATGATCAAATCTGAACATCAGAGAGAAAAATGACTAAAACAACAAAAAGAACCTCAAAGACCTGTGGGGCAATAGGAAGCACCCCAACTTTGCATAATCTGAGTCCCAGACAGAAAGGAGAAAGAGAATGGTGCAGAAAAAAAGTACTCAGAGGAACACTAGCCCAAAACTTCCCTAATCAGGCGAAGAGCATCAACACACAAATCCAAGGACTTCACAAAAGGCAAAGCAGGATAAGCATTCACTCTGCAAAGATAAAGAGAAAAATCTTAAGAGCAAGCAGAGAAAAGAAGGATGCTATAAATATAGTACAGTATGCATGACCGCTGACTTCTCCAGAAGACAACAGGATGAGATTTTAAAGCGATGCCAGAAAAAAACAAAAACAAACCAATCAACCCACAAGTCAATATCCAGTAAAACTATTAGCCAACAGTGAAGGCAAAATAAAGGCATTTCTGGATAAAAAGAGAAATCTCATTCTCAGCCAATCAAGCTCAAAAAAGAACTTAGGTTCTTTAGGCTGAAAGTATGATATCAGATGGAAACTCAGATCCAGGAAAGAAAGGAAGAGTACCAAAAATGGTAAAAATGTGAGTATAAAAGGCTATTTTTTCTCTTTTCTTAATTTCTTCAAAAGATATAATTGTTTAAATCAAAATTTATAATATTGTATTACCAGGTTAATAAGGGACATGTATGTCATAATGTATATGAAAACAATAGCACAGAGGAGGAGAGGGAGTGAATGGAATGACATTGTTGCAGGGTGCTACAGTTTTTCAAAATCCTCACAGAGGAATTAAAATATAATACTATAAAATTACTCAACTAGTCCAAAAGAAGGCAGGAAAGAACAGAGGAACAAAAACAGATGAGACAAATGGAGAAAAAAAAAAAACAAAACAAAGTGGTGGAACTACCAAATATAATCAATAATTATATTAAACATAAACAGACTAAAGACTCCAATTAAAAAGCAAAAACTGACAGACTGGATATAAAAGCAAAGCCCACCTCCATGCTAATGAAAGCAGGAACACTTTAAACATAAAGATATTTGTAAATTACTGTCAGAGGTAATGTCATTCCCTAATAAAAGGGTCAATATAGCACAAAGATATAAACATAAAAGCTTTACATGCTTAAAAGGGAAAAGATGGACTTAAAAAGTTTTTCCTCCTTAATAATCTAGAAAAATATAAGCAAACTGAATTGAAGTAAATAGAAGGAAGTAAATAGAAAGTAGATATCAATGAAAAAGAAAATAATGAAATCAGCAAAACCAAAAATAGATTATTTGAAAATATCAATAAAATTGATAAAGCCCTAGCAAGACTGATGATCAAGAAAGAAAAAAAGGGGGGAGAAAACACAAATTACCAATATCATAAATGAAAGGGGAACATACTACAGATCTTACAGGCATGAAAGGGATAAGGATATTTTTTTTCAAGATTTTATATATTTATTTGAGAGAGAGAGAGCATGAGCATAAGCAGGGGTGGGGAGGGGCAGAGGGAAATCCCCACTGTGCAGGGAGCCAGATGCAGGGCTTGATCCCAGGACCCGGCGATCATGACCTGAGCCGAAGGCAGACACTTACCTGACTGAGCCACCCAGCATCCCGAAAGGGATAAGGAAATATTGCAAGCAACATTAGTCCAATAAATTTAACAACTTAGATGAAAGTAATAAATTCCCTAAAATGCACAACTTACCCACTGACACAGATGAAATAACAGATCTGAATATCCCCATATCTGAATTGGATTTGCTATCAAAAACCATCTCACAAAGAAAACCCTAGCACCAGAGGTTTTACTGGTGAATTCTAACAAATACTTAAGGGAAAAACAACACCAATTTTGAACAAAATCTTTCAGAAAATAGAAGAGCAGGGAATGTTTCCCAACTCATTTTTTGATGCCCAAATAACCCAGATTCTAAAACCTGACAAAAACTAATAGGAAAAGAAAATTGCCCACAATAGTCCTCTTGAATACAGATATGAAAATCAGCAACACAATGTAAGCAAATAATGGAGAACGGAGCACTCTTCATGGTGGAAGATCAACTTGAACCATCAATGGACACCATACTAGTAGGGGGAAGTCTGATGAAAAGCACACTCTGACTCCCCTTCTTACGTCCAGAGGAGAAAGTAGTACATAAAAACTGGGCAGACACCACCTCTATCTCCTAAGTCACCAGTTAATGACGGCCAAAGTCAGAACACACTGAAGTCTTGGGTCTCCCTCCATGATACATGAGAACACGTTTCTTCACCTTTCTTGTCAGAAATGCAGAGCCTGAATCTAATCATGAGGAAACACTAGACAAACCCAAACTGGGAGACATTCTGCCCAAGAACTGGCCTGTGCTCTTCCAACACGTTAACGTTACAAAATTCAAAGGCTCAGGATCTGTTCCAGATACAAGGAGACCAAAGTGTTGTGACAATTCCGTGCACTGTGTGATCCTGGACTGGATCCCAGACAAATGACAACATCTGCATGTGAACTGTGGATGAGATATTAGCATCATATCAAAGTTAGACTTCCTGATTTTGATCGATGTGCTATGGTTGTTTAAGAGAGTATTTCCTTGTTTTTAGGAAATACATACTGAAAAATGTGGGACGAAAAGGGCATAATGCCTCCAATTTCCTCTCAAATGGCTCAGAAAAATACTTAATCATACATGTATGTGTATCTGTGTGTGTGTAAGGACAGAGACTGTAATAAACTACAGGAGAACCTGATAGAGGGTATACAAGAGTTCAAGAGTCCGTTCCTGAAAATTTTCTACAAGTTTAAAACTAAAACAAAATGAAAAATCACCCCCCAAAATTTTTAAAGAACTCTCCCACTCCCCCCACCAAAGAAAAAAAGATGGAAGGAGGAAGAAGGGGGAGGACTTCCTGTCTCTGAGGTCTGCTCTTCCCACTGTACACACGGCCTTAGCAGAAAAAGGTCCTGGGTTAGCAGCTCACCCACAACTACTTGGAATCTGCACACAGCAAACATGAGGGAAAAGCACACTGAGACTGGCAGGAAGAGGAGTGGGGCCGAGGGGAGGGGAAATGATCCCCCCAAAACGAAAAGGCTTGCATCTTCCGAGCTCGGAGGACACATCTCTCTGACCTGACTCGAGGCAGAGTTGTACAGAGTGGTGGCCACAATAAATGAGCACGCAAAGCTCCCGTATCCAGGGGAACAGACAACTGAAGACTGCCCAGTAGCTCCGTCTACCCCTCTCCATCTGCCACACCCACATGACCTTATTACTACCAGTATAAAACAAATACAGAGTCATTAAAAGCCAGCCAGCGCACCAAGTGACAAGAAATGATATTCCCGTGGCCCTGGGAACTACTTGCATGGAATGACGATCTTCACTTAGTTGCCTGGAGCCAACTATTCTTTATAATACACAACCACAACATTCTTTTTAAATAAATGCACAAATAAAAATGAGCTTAAAAATAGGAATGACGACAAAAAATGAGGAAGCCTTAATGTGAAAACGTGTTGAGAGAGAAAAATAGGCTTCTGACAATTAGTTATAATCTCAGAATGCTAATGGCCTTCCTGCAAGCAAGAGGAATTATAATTGGTCTCTGGTGGCCTGTTTATGCTGTCTAGATATAATTACAGGATGCAGCGCCTTCAGTTTTTACCGATTCATTCATTCAACAACTAACATTTATTTAGTACTGACTCTGGGCCTGGCACTGTGCTGGATGCCGATGGTGGAAAGACACCTGTGTTTAGAAGCTCATACTTTTGAAGGAGAAATAAACAAGTCAAGTTCACAATTCGATTGCTAAAGGAGGGAGTCACAGACATTGTCTGCCATCTATAGAAAGATTTCACAAACCAAAATGCACATGTCTGTGAGAAAGCAGGATGGAAGAAACCAGCCTGTAATTTACACTGCATAACTCAATTTAAAAATGCCCAGGCCATGTCTACTTGGCTACCTTTGATTTCCCTAATCAAGTATGCACTAGGGTTGCTGGCACCAGAATCAACTGATTGTAACCCCTAACGAGAATGAAAAGGCGAGAGCACAGACACACATTTTGCCGATGGAGGCATGCAGGTTCCTTTGGGCAAGAAGCAATTCCTTTAGAACCACACTATTCTGGGATGGTGCGTGTTTACGGACAGGGGGCTGTAGCAGCATTCACACCACGTGGCTGGAAAGAGAGCCCCAAACAAGCAGCACGACTGGTTTCTCTCCTCACCCATCACCCTCCTCACCAGCACATGGGGCCCGCAGTATCTGGGGGTCACTCACAGCCCAGCTGGGAACCCTGCCCTCCTTGGGGAGCTCTCCAAACCACACATTTGGGCTGCTTCTCCTTGAGGAATGAAAGCCACTCTCTCTATCCGTCCTGTCACTTCCTAGCTAACGAGAACAGCGCCCTCCGGGATTCTCGACACCGGGTGCCCAAGGAGTAAGATCCATCCAGCGACCCCTTCCCCTTGGCCTCCAGGAGAGGAACTCCGGGGCTCCAGGAAAGGAACACAGGACAGCTTCCAAATCTGACCGAAGCATGCAGGGGCCTAGCCAGGCACCCCGAATCCTGCTTCCAACAAGGCTCCGTGGGGAGAGAAGTGGAGGTCCTCCAGAAATACCCTGAAACGTAGGTGCACCTCAGCCTGAGGAGGGTTCAAGACTAATTGTTCTTGGCAGCCACATTTGAAAGCTTACACATTCGAGTAATGATATCAGCCACTCACTTAGAATGAAAAATACAATTTATGTGAACTAATTTGTTCTGTAAGTGAGTTGTGGAGATAGCTTTTTGAAGGCTTGTTGTATTTTCCAAATATTTTCACCGGAAGAAGAAGAGGGAAGAGGAGGACAGTGAGGAGAAGGAGGAAAAGAATATTGCTGGCAAGAATGGAGTGGCTGAAAACAAAACAAAATAAAAATCATGCAAAAACGCCTTGAGCATTATTTTTCACGCTATTATCCGTCTTGAGGGATAAGATATTTGGTTGTCGGTTGTAACCTTGGAAACTTGCCTAACCAACTTTCCAACAAAGAAGAAGATCTAGCTGGCAAAGTTCACTGCTCAACTGCCAAATATTCCAACTAAATGATATTATCCAGGTTCATTTTGCAAAATAAATTTAATTTCTTATAGGGAAACTTGAAATTTATAAAAGAACCCTGGAGAATTTGAATTTTAATAATCAATTATTCTTCAGCCTGATTCATCTTATAAACATATGGAATATGCAAAAACTTAAATTAGTTTAAAAAGCCAGCCCTGTAACTCATAGTTGAGGAAAACTTTTACATAAATGAAGAATAATTGCCAAATGCTCTGATGCTATAATACAATTTTTTAGCTCCACACTCTATGTTTCCTCACTTTGAAAAAGAATTCCTTTTTCCAATGTCATTCTTTTCCAACCAAGAAAACAATTATCTTCTAGATATTATTGTACTCATAACGAAGGCCCATGATTTTTTTTTTTCTAATCCTTAGGTATGATTTTCCTAAAATGCTGGGATAATCCTGAGTCTTCTGTAAGAGAAACAGGGGGCTGTTCTGTGCAGCACCGTCTGCCTGGGTCAGGGGAGGGAAGGAGCCACAGAGAAGAAGATGGCCACAGATGACCTTCCCTTGGGCCACAAAGGAGAAGGCATGAGGACAAGCCAGGGAGTCTGTGTCTGGGGAAGTACGGGAGAGCTACCACTGGCTCAGCAGCAGCTACTATGTGAATGAGGGTTCCAGAAGCAAGTAGAAAGTCCTTGACTCTACAGTCACGTTATGAAGGGTACAGGGTCTTACAAACCCAAGGAAACCACAAAATTAACTATTAAAGGAAGAAGAAATTTAGTGTTTGTACTAGTCCTTTAACTGTACACCTTTAATGGGTATGAGCAGATGCTTCGATAGGGCACATCCCAAACTGCCGTGGACATTCTGGCCACACCTGCACTCTTCAGAGTGGACTCTCATATCTACTCACATACCTACCCAGCACTCTCTTATCCTAAACTATACACAGACACTCACGTCTACTGGATTTTCTTGAACTGCCCAACCACAACCTAAAATCATCACCCATACTAGACTGGGTTCTGTACTCTGGGAAACAGGGCTCATGATCCCAGTGGGTCCAAAGACTGATTTACCTGTAAATCTCTGCATCTTGCCTCACCTCAGCCTAAACTACTTTGATTTCGACAGCTTTGCCATCTTAAAACACCTGGTGATCTAAGGATAATCATTTCTTTTTTTTTTTTTTTAAAGATTTTATTTATTTATTTGACAGAGACAGAGATAGCGAGAGCAGGAACACAAGCAGAGGGAGTGGGAGAGGGAGAGCAGGCTTCCCGCCCAGGAGGGAACCTGATGTGGGACTCGATCCCAGGACCCTGAGATCATGACCTGAGCCGAAGGCAGACGCTTAACGACTGAGCCACCCAGGCGCCCGGATAATCATTTCTAAAACATGCTCAGATCTGAACTGTGAACGTTCTCTGACCCAGGCCACGTCGCCAGCCACCTTGTTTAGGGGGAAAGTGCTGGCCAACAATGAACACATGTGAAACCTCAAGTCATGCACACCCCAAATTATGGGACAATCCACCAAGGTGTGGGGCTATCGTTCCCTACACAGACTTACGTTCACAGCTTCTGCTTTATATTCGTCATCACTGTCTGGGGCAGAGAGTGCCAGCAGGATTGGACACACTTTGTTTTCAATATCATGTTGGGAAATTAGATCTTGTTCCAGAAGAATCAAGAGTACTTCCTGACTTGATTTTCTAACCTAGAAGAGGAAACAAAGGCAAAAGGTGAAACACCAAATGAGCTGAAGTGCTCTCAGGATCCAGACCAAACTCCCTGAGCAGAGTGCCAAGCTGACCGCCCTGTCTTCTGCGGCACACGCGAACCACACAGGGCGTCTGGCCCGCCACGTGTACTGCCAACCCAAGGCCTCAAAATACGCCGCTCCCTCTGCCTGGCTGGTTCCTACCGTTCCTTTCTCAGGCCAAACATCCCCTTCCCCAGGACCCCATTCAGGTCATGTCTCCCATCTGTCCTCCAACAGTGCCCCCCACTTTGCCCTCATGGCTCAGACCCTGGATTTCTGCACAGACACACCCACACACGTCCACAGAAGGCCATGGGGCAGGGGCCCAGAGATGAGCCCCAACGAGGCAGGACTCGGAAGCCTCCTCAGTCCCAGAGAGGAGGGGCGAGCGAGCACTAGAAGGCAGAGGGACCCCAAAAAGCTGGACAGAGAACATATCTGGGGACGTGAAAGCACAGAAAACTCCCAACTTACAGAGCAAGGAATGGAAGATGCAGCCCATTGCAGTGACACTAAAGGAGGGAAAGAGCACCGGGACCCAGAGCGCACACAGAGTGGCAGGCGAGCAGACAGCAGTTACAAAATAAGCTACGGAGGCACTCTGACATGGAAGCTTCCAAACAAGTGACAAGATGAAAACGGTATTTTAGAAAGATCATTCCGGCAGTGGTGTTCCAAGTCAACCGGAGGTGATGAAAGGCTGAGGGCAGAGAGGTCAGCCAGGTAGCCACCGCAACAGCCCCAGAGGGAGGGGCGGGCAGAGGAAAGGGGATGCCCCGGCAATATTACCAGGCCTGGGTGACAGGACACAGTGTCCAGCCAGAGGCAGTGAAAGTCCCCCATAACTCGGAGATGTCAGACACTTATTGAGCTCTCCGGCACATGCCAGGAGCAGAGAACGTGCGAGGTGCGAGGAGCACAGCCGAGGGCAGACCCTTCAGCCGCCTCGCTACATGACTCAGTCCCAGGTGGCAGCTGAGGACTCCAGAGGGCGGCAGCGCAGGGAGGACACGGCAGGCGGGGGCAGGCGGGCAGGTCCTCGGCTGAGGACATGGAGCAGAATGTCAAAGGCAGTCAGAAGCCTGCTGAGGGCAGGGGGTGAAGGGTGGACTCCAAACGTTATGTACCTCCAACCTTTGGAGTCTTTGAATGTGACCTTTTGTGGAAAAAGGGTCTCTGCCGATGTGATTGGGGGTCACGTTAAGGACCTGAGGTCACCTGGCATTAGCAGGGTGACCCTAAGGGCAATCACAAGTGTCCTTATAAGAGAAAGGCAAGGGGAGAGGACAGACAGAAGAGGAGGAGGCCACAGGAAAACAGAGGCAGAGGCTAGGGCGACGTAGCTGGAAACCAAGGGGGTCCACACCTCCAGAAGCTGGAAGAGACAAGGAACAGAATCTCCCCTGGAGCCTCCAGAGTGAGCAAGACCCGATGATACCTTGATCTTGGACTTCCAGCCTCCCCACCTGTGCGAGAATAAATGTGTGCTGTTTTAAGCCCCCAGCTTGTGGTGCTTGGTTACGGCTGCCCCTGGGGACTGTTAGAGCAAGCAAGGAAAGGGAGAGGACAATGGGCTCAAAGATAGGAGATGAGCTCTGGGGACACAGGGCAAGTCAGGGCACGGCACCTCAAGCAACCCAGGGGAGGCTGAAGCCAGCTGGGGTGGGGCAGGGCACTGGGGAGCCCCAAGGGTTGGAAAGCAGAGGAGTGACAAGAGCAGACAAAGCTTCAGTGAGGGTGACAGTTTAAGCCTCAAGTGGCTCTAAAAGCTGCAAGAGCGGGCGAGGGGCTCCCAGGCAGAGATGCTCTGGCTGAGGCCTGGAATTCGGGAGGGCAGGGGGGCCAGAAAGGACAGGGGAGGTTTGAGAGACACTGCTGCAGAGAGCTAAGCTCGTCACTGGAAAACCAAATATGACCCTGGGGTCTTTGCCTCAGGCCACCAATCACCAAATGGAAAAAATGGAGAAGGAACACTGAAGGTAAAGAGAACTGGGGTGGGTGTCTGAGCTTGGGGGGGCCCAATGTGATGCACTGGATGCCTCGGGAGAACCGTCACTGGGCGGTGCAGGCTCGTGAACTCCTGGGGGAGAGACAGCCCTGTGCACGTGGCTCTGCTCCACCCCGGAAGCAGACGAGATCACCAAGGGAATCCTGACACAGTAAGAAAAAGACCAGACCACGCCCTGGAGAGCGGGCAAGGGCCAGGGCCAGCGCTGGAGCTTAGGGAAGAGCAGACCAGCAGGAAAGGAAGGGGTGGGGGGACACTTGGGTCACCCACAGGAGACCCTGCACTGGTTTCCAGGCCGCACCCCATCTGCATCCTCTGGGGCCAGGGGCTGAGGGCTCTCTGAGCCTCGGCTTCTTGTCTGTAGAAGTACACAGTGACAGCACCCGCCTCCAAGGGCAGCTGTGGGGTGATACAACCTACAGACACGAAGGGCTCAGAACAGTGTGTGGGGTGCGATGCCTGGGTGGCTCAGTCAGTTAAGCATCTGCCTTCGGCTCAGGTCATGATCCCAGCGTTCTGGGATCGAGCCCCATGTCCAGGCTCCCTGCTCAGCGGGGAGTCTGCTTCTCCCTTCTCCCTTCTCCCCCTGATCTTACGCTCTTGCGTGGGTGCTCTCTCTCTCTCTCTCTCCCTCCCCCTCTCAAATAAATAAATAAATAAATAAATAAATAAATAAATAAATAAATAAATAAATAAATAAGAACGAACAGGGTGTGGGGTCCGGTCTCCCCCAAATGAATCCTGCTTTACTGTGACTAAAATCATATGACTAGTTGCCAAGAGAGGGATGTAAGAGGTAATAAGACCATCCCAGTGCACACTGACCTAATGCTGAGCTCCAAAAGGAACAGAAAACATGTCTCCGCCACCTGTGCATCCCATCGGTGGGGGAGAGCAATGCTAAATGTCTAGGAGGCAGCCAAGAAAGGTTTCTTCAAAGACCCAAAAGTCGTTAATGGTGACAAATGGTGCAAAAAAAAAATCAAGTAAAAGCAAAAAAGAAGTCACTGGATAGATAAATAAATTGTGGGAAGAATATAAATGCAATACCATCACCTGGTTAAAATGAATGACCACGAGCTCTTGGGATCGATGTGGATAGATCTTAAAAAGGGAGGGATAAAAGCAAGTGGCAGAATGGAAAGTACAGTGTGATGCCATTTATATAAGGTTTTAAAGCACCTAAAACAAGACACTCTCTTATTCAGGGCCACTTACACGAGTGGTGGGACTATAAAACTCTGGACACCCCGAGACTCAGGGTAGTGGTTTCCTACAAAAGGGGAGGGAGGGAGAACGGCCTGGGGAGGGCACAGCACAGTTTTAACCGGATCTACAACCTATACATAAAAAATTAAACAGGTCTAAAGCAAAATTACAAAAGTTTAACATTTGTTGAGTGAGTGTAATAGGTATATGGGTACTTATTACACAATCCTCTCGTGTGATTAAAACATCTCATGGTTTTTTAAAAATCAAAACTATCTTTGAAGAAACAAAAACACCGGATTTCACAGTGAGACGAGCTGAGTCCACGGCAAGACATCTCTCGGCTGCAGTGGGGCCAGCTGCTGCCTGGCTGGGAGCCCATGCAGGGCAGAGGATGCAGAGCTTCCTTTTTCGAGAAGCTTGGCAGTGGGGGAAGGGAGTGGTGGTACGCTCAGGGGAGAGATCAGGGCACAGAGGGTTGAGGGAGATGGAGGCATGATGAAAATCAAAAGAGAAAAGCCAATGAGAGAGACTGGAAAAATGGACCAGCTCTGAGACAAGAAGATGGGAACAAAGAGGAAAATGAAGACATCGCACTGAAGAGGGGCTGGGACCCCCGTGTCCCCTGAGAGAGAAGGCAAGTAGCTCAGGACAGCCAGAAAAATGTGGCCACACTAGCAAACGGAGAGGTGGCAGCTGCCTCAGTCCCACAACACACTACTAAAACTCCACCAGGTACCAGGCCCTGTGCTTGGGCACGGAGACAATCAAGTAAGACACAGTTCCTACAGTCAGTGCTCAGAGAAAATACTAGTCACGACATCCAGAAGAGCCTGGGCGGTCCCAACACATACACCAGATGAGCCTCGGGAAACGGGGCCTGGCATCCCGGGCTCCCTCGGCAGCTCATGGCGCCCCAACACACACACCACATTTCTCTGCCCTCGGCTCTCGCACCTCCAAAACAAAGGAATGAGCAAGCATGCCCATACTTCACAGGGTGGTTACGAAGAGTAAACAAGATAATCCTCACTAATCCTGGGGCACAGTATGTCACACCCTGAGAGCTCAAGCAACACTAGCTGTTAGCAGTACCAGCAACGTGGTAATGATATCACTATCGTGCCTGATTTCGTGATTTCATACCTCCCATGAGTCCCTGCAAAGCGCACTGGCCCTGAAGAGTACCTGATGACGAACGGAGGGAGGCCTGCGCCGCAGATGCTCGACCAACCTGACAGACCCACTCCCACAGGCAAAAAAATCTGAGTCTTGGCGGAACTCAGAATCCTACCTCCTCGGGGACCCTGCAGCATCGCCCCAGGGAGCAGGTCTGAAAGGGCTGGCCTCGGTTAAAGTGAGGAAGACATGGACAGGAGGAGAGGAGAGGCATCTGGAAGGAGCAAGGCCGCCAGCATGGGCAGAAGGGAAAGGGTGCACAGATGCAGCGGCCCACAGAGGAGTCGGCTGTGCCTGAAGGCATTAGAGTCTGAACGAAAAACCTTCAGGAAGATCGGACTCTGCCATATTTCTGTGTTTAAAGGTGACAGGAACGGAGAAGAGGGGGTGTACACAAAAGAGTTCTGTTTATCATGGAAACAAAGGACACCTGGCAAGGCCTGGCTGGGCAGGGGGGCGGGAGAAGGGAGGGTTTTGATGGCCCCAGGCTGGGGCTCCAGGGAACCAAAGGAAGTATGAGCGGACCCACTTGTTGAGAGAATAGATGAAGATGAAGGCCTCTATTTTCTCACTCAAGCAAAAGGCAAGGTCGCCTGTTTGGTGGACGACAGGCCAAGGTGGAGAGGCTTGACGACAGTGGCAAAGGTCTGAAAGAGCAGCCTTGGATGATGTAAGACCCGCTGAGGAGGGATGAGCGGAAGGGTCGGCAGGCAGCGCGGTGAGTCTGGCTGCGATCGGAATCCCTACGTCTGTGATGGCACCAGTCAATGCATGGCAGCGGCCCCCACCCGCACCCCGCCCTAAACTCGGCCTCTGGGACCTGAGAGCCTGCGAGTTGTGGATGGGCGGACAGGCAAAGACAGAGTGGCGGAGGCACTGTCAGAAAGGAGTGCAGGCGCCTGGGTGGCTCAGTTGGTTAAGCGACTGCCTTTGGCTCAGGTCATGATCCTGGAGTCCCGGGATCGAGTCCCACATCGGGCTCCCTGCTCAGCAGGGGGTCTGCTTCTCCCTCTGCCCTCTTCTCTCTCGTGCTCTCTGTCTCTCATTCTCTCTCTCTCAAATAAACAAATAAAATCTTTAAAAAAAAAAAAAGAAAGAAAGGAGTGCAGATGGGGAGGCCATCAGAAAGGGGAGGCTGAGGGAGGGGGCACCCAAAGCAGAACAGGAAATGAAGGCAGGAGGACAAGGAGAGGTGGGAGCCACAGGCCTCTAGGACAGGAAGGCTCAGGGTGGTGGCAGAGCAAGGAGGGACAGGAGAGAGCCTGGGGTCCAAATCACAGTTCCAGCCACTCCCCTTCTGGAACCAAACAGATGGCAGTGATATATGACAAAGGTCAAGGATACGTCAAGTTCTTTGACCCAGTACAATCTCATCTTCAAGAATATATCCAAAGGAAAAAAGAACAGCCAATGGAAGAATATAACCACATCCTTTATAATGCTCACTGCATCCACTGCACCAAAAGGCTGAAAGAAAGCTAAGCATTCAACAAAAGTAAAAACACAAAGATTATGAAGATGTACAATGTCTACTACATGCCAGTGAGCTTTCTGGGGCAGGAAATCTGTCCTACTCATGTCTTTATCCCCAGCACAAAGCACCACGCTCGGCTCATAACGGGCATTCAGAAGCCGTCAGAATAAATGAATGAATGGGAGAAACTGCATCACATTATGATTAGACCCATGTGGGAAAAAATGGAAGCACCTGAAGAAGAAAATGCAAAAATAATCAAAATACTGCCATTTGGAGAGTGGAAAAAGGAGGACTTTCTTCCTTATTCGAATACTACATTTAATCGTGTCACAGTATAACAGTTAAAGTATTTGCTCTTTAAAAATGCTTAGATTAAGGGAGAAATACAAGCCAAAACTGCAGAACTTCTTGAAAACAACAATAATGAAAACTTGGCATATCATTAAAAATTATAAATATGGGGGCACCTGGGTGGCTCAGTTAAACATCCAACTCTTGATTTCAGCTCAGGTCATGATCTCAGGGTCGTGAAATCGAGCCCCGCGTCCCACTCTGTGCTGGGCGTGGAGCTGCTTGGGATTCTCTCTCTCCCTCTCCCTCTGCCCCTCCCCCTGCCTTGTGCTCTCCCGCTTGCTCTCTCTCTAAAAAAAAAAAAAAAAATTATAAATACCTTTAGCCTTTGTGCAAATCCATTCCCACAATAACTCAGAAATAGAAAGGCTGCAAGGCTACTTGTTGCAACAATTTTGAAGTGACAAAACAGTAGAAATAACCCAAATGTCTATCAATAAACCATGCCACACCTCCCCAGCGGAGTACATGCTGCTAGAAAAAGGGATGAGGAAGCTTTGCCCCACCTGCTACGGATTGATCTGCAGAATACCCTGGACAGCGGGGAAAGCAAGGGACAGAGTACCATGCACAGTATGCCACTTGCATCTGAGAAAGTAACACGGGGGTGCAGAACAAAAGGACATGTGCATATGTGCTTCGAGTTATCTGTGTGTATTTTTTAAAGGTAAGAATAAACCAAAACCTGGAAAAAATGGCTATCTACAGGGGAGGGAGGGAACAGATGGGCGAGATAGGGATGGAAGTCAGATTTTTCTTTTCTTTTTTTTTTAAAGATTGTATTTATTTATTTTAGAGAGGAGGAGGGGCAGAAGGGGAGGGAGAGGGAGAGAGAGAGAATCTCGAGCAGACTCTGCACTGAGCATGGAGCCCGACACGGGGCTCAATCTCACGATCCTGAGATCATGACCTGAGCTGAAACCAAGAGTCGGACCCTTAACCAACTGAGCCACCCGGGTGCCCCAGAAGTCAGATTTTTCCGAATGTACTTTGTTTTACAGTTTGACTTGGAATTATGTAAAAACATTTTAAATAATTATTAAGTCTAAATTAAATCAAAATGTAAAAGCTAAAGCAATTCCTAAAAATAAAAAATAAATGAGCCTAAGTGTGGATCAAGTTGGCAGCTTAGGCACAAAGAGAAGGGTTCATACAAGTGACTTTGGAACACAGTCTTATTAATATTATGTTAATACGACTGTACATCTCTAGTGGGAGACAGCCCCAACACAAAAAGAACAGCAAAGAAATCTCAAACTATATTCAGCTATCCCACCATACTGTTAGCAATCATACTGGTATTTTTATTTTGGACACACACACACACACACGGACACATTAATGCCATTAAGAAGCAAGATTTATACTGTGAAAAAAAAAAGTTATGAATATAAAATCAAATAAGTAAAAGCCCTATAATCCTAAATGTGATGTTGGAAATATCAATACATACTCTTGGCAAAGAATTCTGTAATGAACAGAGAAGGCTGACACACCCAAACACAATCCAATGCTCACACTTCCTGAGTGCTTCCTGATCTGATGCAGCAGGAAAACACAGTGGCGGCTAAAAAGGATTCTCACTATACTGCATAAAACTCTGAATCTGACCAAGCCTCTAGACTTAACTAGCAGTTCAGAGGACGTACTGGGAATAGAGGAACATTTCAAACCACACTATGGGGATGTGATCAGCCAGATCCCAAATGCAGGGACTCCTAGAGGTTAATGACCTAGTTTCCCAGAGCAGGGGAGTAAATGGGAGGATGAACGATTATAAATTAAGAGAGATTTAAAAGGCACATCCACCAAATGCCATGTGTGGACCTCATATGGATTCTGATTTAAAGAGACTGCCCCAAAAAAAAACAGATTTCTGAGAAAACTGGAAAAATTTCAACAACGACTTGAGATTACATGATATTAAGGATCTATTGATAATTTTTATCCATGTGACAATGGAATTGCTATTATGTTTTTTTAAAAAGTGTCTATATTTCTCAGAGAGTAATACTAAAGCATTTACGGTTAAAATGACATGGTATCTGGGAAATGCTTTTATCTGGGTTGGATTATCTCAAGATAAATGAAAACAGACTGGTCAAATGTTAATGACGGTCAAAGCTGGGTGCATTCATTTGGACATGGACATTCATTTTAAGATTCTCTCTGATGCTGTGTGTTTGAAATTTTCCATAAGAAAAAGTTAAAAAAAAAAAAAAGAAAAGAAAAGAAAAGAAATATCTCATGATAAATAAGAGTGAGTGCTATCTATCTGCCTGCGTGACTTGAGGAACCAGGCACAAACAGGTCTTTTGTTCTTGAATTGCTTAACTCTGAGAAGCTGCTCTCGGAATTATGAATATCAGCTCAAATAAGACTAAGGGGAATTTGCTGCACAGATCTTCAGGTCACAGTTTTTCACACCTGGTTGTTTGGATCCGTGAGGTACCGCACTACAATCGGTGTGAGATATTCAGAGAGCACCACTGGAAAATTTGATCTGTTTTCTTGTAAAAAAACAGCAATAGGAGGAATCTGTTCCATCAGCTCAGTCCGCACTGTGGGCTCTGCAGCAATAAAAAATCAGAAAAGAATTATATAAGAATAAGCCAAGCAGCTTATAGAGTATATAGTGATAGTTTCTAGCTTTTCTTACTAAAATACTTCATCAAGGAAATTAGACAAATGCAGTTTAAAAATCATTTCCCATTTAGACTATTTATGCTACAGACAGGCTTAAAAAGCTAATAAGCTATGTGGCAATATAAAAACATAAAAGGAAGAGAGAATGACAACTCTATTATAACAAGCCATATATAAATCGAGGAGGGAGCAAGAAGTCTGCATGCTGGGCCAGCGTCCAAAAGCCATTACAACTAATGGCATATATGCCAGACCTATGGGTTGTGCTTATTTAAATTCCAGCCAGAATGTATACATTATAAATAATTCTTTCATAAATGCACTCCCCCACAATCCACGCATCCCAATTATTTCTAAGGCAAAGCATTAAACAAAAGAGAGGCTCTAGCTCCAATATACCACATTAAATTTAACACAAATATATAATTGCTTCAGCACTGTAAATGGTGACTCATTCACAAAGAAAATCCATTTAAGGACTCAAAACATCCACTTGGGCCTTCTAAAAGCATTGTGTCATATTCATATGAATATTTTAAATGAATACGGGAGCTATGTGGAAGGCTTATTTTTCTATTTTCAGTTAAAATGATCAAAATCTAAAGCAAGTGTAAGATTCCCGAAACTTTCTGAAGCTGTTCACCAATCATCACAAATGGGGGGGAGGGTGGGGGGGCTGCAGGACAGCTATCAGCTGCGGCAGCCCCAGCACCTGCTCCTCTCACTCCTCTCTCCTGTGTGTATGGGGGAGGAGAGCATGCGAGGGACCTCTTCCTGTCTCCCGCACAGCAGCGTGCTTCCCTCCCAGGACAGCAATCATGGAGAGATAGAAAGAGAAAGAAAAATCAAGAGTAGCCTACAAAGATCATAGGTGAGGGAAACTAATGACTCGGCTTGTTCTAATCCAAAAGGCTTCTTTTGATTTGGTATTTCTTAGCAACCAACAGGCTGGGAAAACTCACGAACTACAAAGGCCTTAACTGCCACGGCAGATAGCATTCATGGCCATTAGTCATTCTAATTTTCTAAAACTAAGGATAATTTGATGCCAAATAAGACATCCATTCTTCATGACAAAACCCATTCATGCCTAGACACTGCTTAAAACGTATTGATTAGCACTCAGGTTTTCTTTTTAATTCACTATCATTGGCTATACACAATTTCTTGGAAATACACAAGTAAAAAATAAAAGTATACAATCCTTGTACAAACCTGCATCTTCTGCCAATCTGACCACGATTTCCATTACCGTTAAGAAGTCCTCCTCATTGTTACTGAAGTCCCGGAGGACATCGAGCAGCCCTCTGGCAATAATCTGACTGTGGAGACAAGAAATGATCCATACAGTTACATGGGCAACACGGATGGCCACTGTGCTAATTACGAGCATCGTGTTAAGAGCAGGTAATAAAACCAGGGAACAAAGAAAAGTCAGCGACCTCTGTCCAGAGGGAGGAGAGGCCATCGAGGAACATCCAGAGATGGTCCGTACAATGTTGGTCACCATCCTATAGGAACCAGACCTGTATCCTCCAGCCTGGTGGTCACTGGAGGTTGAAACTGTTCACTTGGGACTAGAGAAAACCCTTTTTCTCCATTTCTGATTGATTCTTCAGGCCTAGATAAACTCAGAACAGAGGCTCCATGATAGTGGGAGGGAATTAAGTGACCAAAAAATGCAGAAGGAAAAGGTAAAAAGAGGCATCCTGGGGGCGCCTGGGTGGCTCAGTTGGTTAAGGGTCTGCCTTCAGCTCGGGTCATGATCCCGGGGTTCTGGGATCAAGTCCCACATCGGGCTCCCTGCTTGGCAGGGAGCCTGCTTCTACCTCTCCCTCTCCTCCCAACTCCTGCTCTCTCTCACTATCTCTGTCTCTCTCTCAAATAAATAAATAAAATCTTAAAAAAAAAAAAAAAAAAAAAGAGGCATCCTGATGTCCACCTCAATCTCGAATGGCCTCTACCCACTAGGTGTCAGTAGAATCCCCCTGGATGCCCCCCCACCCCATGATGGGACAACTAAAAATGCCTCTAGACATTGCCACAGGTCCACTGGGAGCAAAATCAGCCCTGGTTGGGAACCATCTCATTAGAAGATTAAAGGTACAAAGGGAACGCTCTGTACTAGCTTTGCAACTCTTCTATAAATCTAAAACTATTTCAAAATAAAGTTTAAAGACAAAACAAAACCAAAAGCCAAAAAATAAAAAATAAAAAGTCAGGAAGAGGTACTACTACACCCACTAGAAGAACTAAAATTATGGGGCTCCTGGAGGGCTCAGTAGGTAGAGCATCCGACTCTTGATCTCAGGGTCATGAGTTCGAGCCCCACTTTGGGCATAGAGCCTAATTAAAATAAAATTTTAAAAAAGAAAAAATAACTAAAATAATAATAATACCTATGCTGGCCAAGATATGGGACAACAGGAACCCACAGACATTGTTGGTAGGAATGCAAAATAGCACCGTAATTTAGAAAACAATTGGCAGTTTCTCAGGAAGCTAAATATATATTTATCATTCAACCCAGTAATTCCCTCTTAGGTATTTACCCAAGTGAAATGAAAACTTATGTCCACACAAAGACGTGTACCCAAATGTTCACATTAGCATGATTCACAATAGCCACGAAATGGAAAACATCTCAATGTTCCTCAACTGGGGAACATAGACACAAGACACCAACTATCCATACAATGGAATATGACTCAGCACTAAAGAGGAACCCTAGGGGTAACAACAGGGATGAATTTCAAATGTATTTTACTAAGAAAAAGCAGCCAGAGAGAAAAGACAACACACCACATGATTCCATTTATATGAAGTTCTAGAAAAGGCAAAACCTTAGCCTCCAGAAACAAATTGATGGTTGCCTGGTCCGCAGTGAGGAGGGATCGAGGGACTGCTGGCAAAGGGATGAACAAGGAAACAAGGGAAAGGCGGTAATGTTCAAATGTGACTGTGGCTGAGGGTCGTATGACTGTTTACATTTACCCAAACTCATCTCACCGGATGCTTTAGATGGGTGGATTTTACTGTATGAAAAATATGCCTCAGTAAAGCTGTTTTAAACAGACATTAATGAGGGGAAATATCAGTGCGGATCAGCAGTGGCTTACAGTGGTGGCCTGGAGGCCTCGGGGCACAAGGGGGGACAGGCACTTCTGAAAGGCTTCTTGGAACGAATGGAAAGGAGCCCCTGACTGCCTCTGCCTGCTCCTGTGAGCCCCTGACAACCCAGGGACAAGACGCATCATTTCTGGCCATGCATCAGGATTAGCTGAAGTCGAAAAACCACCCTGATTTGCAGGAAAAGACTAGAAATGTAGAATTCAAAGAGGTAGTCTTTTGGCCCAGCACACGACAGGAAGAAATCCATCAACTCAAGCCTGTCCACGGAGAGACTTATACCACTCCTGGGATGAAAGGTCGAGATGTGGCAGCCAGGAGGTTTAGGAAAGACGAAAACAGACACTATAAAGTCCCTGATTACATTTCACTGGACCACATTCAGGTCGGCTTCCCCTGGGAAATCAAGCAACTAAGATCCCCAATCTGCTTGTAGGGCCATAGAATGGATAGAGAGATCTGCATCCAGCCTCAAGTGGTCACAAGGGACCTGCCCTCTTAAGGAAAGTGAGGAGAGTGGTAAGAGAGGGCCCCTGAAACAGGGAGGGACAAATCCACCGCAGTGAACACAGAATGGGAAAGAGCTAAAGACTCAAACAAATTGGTGCTTTGGCACCAACACTCTGGACAACCTGGCTGCTTTATGGAATGACCTGGAGAAGTCACAGTGGATAAGCAGAGTCCAGAAGTATCAGCCTCAATACTTCTCAGTGTCAGCTATGCTAGTGAGAAGAAAGAAGAAAGAACGACTGTGCATGATTGGGAAAAGCGTTATAAAGGTTAAATGAGATCATGCACGGGAAGCTCATAGCGTGGTCCTTGGCCCACGGTAAGCCCAGCAGTGTGTCAGCCATCAGCACTGCAATGTAAGCAAAGACTGCAATCAAAATGTCTACCCAAGAGGGGACCTAAGTAAATTATATCTGCATAACAGCGTTCTGTACAGAAGCACTTTTACTTTTTTTTTAAAGATTTTTATTTATTTTATTATTTGACAGAGAGAGAGAGAGAGAGAGACAGTGAGAGAGGGAACACAAGCAGGGGGAGTGGGAGAGGGAGAAGCAGGCTTCCCGCGGAGCAAGGAGCCTGATGCGGGGCTCGATCCCAGGACCCTGGGATCATGACCTAAGGCAGACGCTTAACGACTGAGCCACCCAGGCACCCCCAGAAGCACTTTTAAAGGTACCTGTAGATGTGCACTGACTTAGAAAGATGCTCCTGAAAATTCATGTAAATGAAAAAACATGTTGAAGAATTTTATATGCAGTATGAACCTATTTCTTAATACAAATTATATTTATGCATATTTGTGCAATACATGTACTCATATATACATACACTCATTCAGGGAAAAGTCTGGAACCACATATTACCCTAGGCTGTAGTGGGGGAAGAAGGGAAATTCTCACTATTTTAACTTCTGAAATTGCTAAATGTTTCAAGTATGTGTTATTTTTGTGAATTTTTTCAAGTATAAAGAGGATGGCTCAATTTTACATGGCAATGTTTCCTGGAAATCTTACCATGGAAGCTACCCCTTGTGTCTTTGTCCCTTCTCTCCCTCACCCACTCGTGCAGTCATTATCATGAGTTTAGCCCAATTAAGTAGCCCCAGACTCAGGGCAAGAGATGAGCAAGTTCCAGAGCCTGCCCTGAAGAGCACAGTTTAGACCCAAATATAGGCAAGAAAATTGAAGATGATGAACAGTGACAAGAGCCTTAAGAAAGAGAAGAACGTGGGGGAGCAGAGGGTGAGGATGAGCAGGAGGCAGGCATAGGGACAAGGAGGGGGAGGACATCAGACCCAGATGCGGGAACGATCAGACAAGGGTTTTAAAATAAGTGTGATTAGGGCGCCTGGGTGCCTCAGTCGGTTAAGCGACTGCCTTCAGCTCAGGTCATGATCCTGGAGTCCCAGGATCGAGTCCTGCGTCGGGCTCCCTGCTCGGCGGGGAGTCTGCTTCTCCCTCTGACCCTCCCCCCTCTCATGTGCTCTCTCATTCTCTCTCAAATAAATAAATCTTTAAAAAAAAATAAAATAAAAAAATAATAAAATAAAATAAGTGTGATTAATATGCTGAAGGTCTCTTGGAAGAGTCAGGCATGCTTGGGCAGTTAAGGAATACAGGAACGCTCTGTACTCTCTGCTCAGTTTTTCTTGAAATCCAAAATCGCTCTCAAAATTAAAGTTTATTAATTAAATTAAAAAAATGAAGGTGGAATAAAGACCGTTTCAGACAAAAGCTATGAAAATTCACTGATAGCAGTCTTGTGCTATCAAGAATTGCTAAAGGAAGTCCTCGCAGCAAAAGGATGCCAGATGAAAATGGGCATTTTACAAAAAGAAATAAAAAGCACGAAAATGGTATAAATGATGGTAAACATAAAAAATATTTTTGTCATCTTAATCGTTTTAAAAGATAGTTGCATATCTTCAGGAAATAAAGTAGCAAGGTATCATGGGATGGATAACGGTGTGTGGAAGTAAAATACAGAAAAACAACAGAACAGAGGATGGGGAAGAGGCCACAGCAGTCCACGGGGCACGTTCTCACACTGTACCTTGTACCGTATGAACAGCGGCATCGTTCATCTCATCTGAATATATGTTGTAATAAGTTAGAGAAGTATATTATAATCCCTAGAACAACACAATAACAATTTTTTAAAGGGGACCTAACTAATAAGCCATAGTGAAGATACCCAGGAATCCTAAAAAAGAAAAACAAAGTCCACAGGACAAAAAAAGTGATTCTTTTATTTGAAATAATGAAATAATGAATAATATGAATAACAATGAAATAAAAATAGCAAGAGTTGAGTCAATAGAAAACAAATAGCAAGATGGTAGATGTAAACCGAGCCATATCAACAGTCACTTCAAACGTACATGATGTAAACATTAAAATGAAAAGGCAGAGATTGTGCAACTGGGTAAAAAACCAAGACCCAACTACATGCCTTCTATAATAACCACACTTTAAATATAAGACATGGGCAGGTTAAAAATAAAAGTATACACAGAAATATATCATACAGTCAGTAATCAAAAGAAAGCTGAGTGTAGGGGTGCCTGGGTGGCTCAGTTGTTAAGTGTCTGCCTTCGGCTCAGGTCATGATCCCAGGGTCCTGGGATTGGGCCCCACATCGGGCTCCCTGCTCAGCCGGGAGCCTGCTTCTCCCTCTGCCACTCCCCCTGCTTGTGTTCCCTCTCTAGCTGTCTCTCTGTCAAATAAATAAATAAAAATCTTTAAAAAAAAAAAGAAAAGAAAAGAAAGCTGAGTGTATATATTAAATTCAGACAGCAAGCTTCAGAGAAAGGGATAGCACTAGGGACAAAGAGGGACATTATACAGAGACAGATAGATCAACTCATTCAAGAAAACAGAACAATACTAAATGTGTATGCACCCAAGATCAGAGCTTCAAGATATACAAAATAAACTGTTAGAATTAAAAAATAGAAAAATCCAAAATTATAGTTGCAGATTCTAACATTCCTCTCTCAGTAACTGACAGAGCAAGCAGACAGAAAATAAGTAAGAAAACAGGAGACCTGAACAATATCCTCAGCCAACTTGTTCTAACTGACATTTATAAGATACTCTACCCAAAGACACCGGGATGCACATTCCCTTCAAGTGTACCTGGAACATTCACCACCATAAAACAATTCCAAAAAATTAAAAAGAGAAATAATACAAAGTATGTTCTCTGACCACAGAAGACTTAAACTCAGAAAAAAATAACAGAAAGATACCTGGAAAATCCTCCAATATTTGGAAATTAAACAACATACTTCTAAATAACTCATTGATCAAAGGAGAAATCATTACAGACATTGAAAATACTTTATACTGAAAGGTAATAAAAATATTAATACCAGAACATGAGGATGCACCTAATATAACACTGAGGTACTTCCAGTACTTAACAGCAATCTTACAATTTAAAATGCAGAAGTTATTCTAAAAAGGCCAAAAAAATAGTTAAACATACCTCACAAGAAGAAAAAGAACAGCAACTAATTTCGCCCCAAAAAAGAAAAGAATAGAAATTAAGAGCAGAAATTACTGAACTAGAAAATAAACACACAATAGAGAATATCAAAGCCAAAACTTGATTCTTCTACAGAACTAATATACTTGATAATCCTCTGGTAAGAATTATCCAGGGGGAAACAAAAGAAAAGGCACCAATAACCAATAACAGAATGGAAAATGGGGCCATACTACAGATTCCACAGACAATAAAAAGAAAATTGCCATTTTCCAACACATAATGAGATAACAGATCTAAGCAATGATGATTTGTGACCACTAAAGTCATGAGAAGAAAGGCTGGTGGGGACTTTTATAATGAAAGAATCCAACACCTGCGCCCACTGCTCAATATGAACATCTCCAAAAGTGGGACACCCAGACATTGTTTCCTGATGTTTTGTAATGAGAAGTATACAAAACAACACATGAAGTATTGTTTAAAAAAAAAAAAAAAACTGAAGCAGAAACTAATCAAGTCTCCAAGTGTAATTTTCGGTTTACAGAAAATACAAAGAACAAAGGATTATGTTAAATTACGCCATGAGAATAATGACCACCAAATCTAGAATGTGGAAAATTCTACAAGACTAATGACCCCTTCAAACAAATAGATGATGTTAGAGAGAAGATGAGAGGGATAATCAATTAGAGATTAAAAGAGATTTAAGATCAAAGGGAAAAAAACTATAAACAAAAAAAGACTTAAGAGACACATCTACCTATGAAATGTGTGGACCTTATTTGGATCATGATTCAAACAAATCAACCATAAAAAGGCATTTTTGAGACAGTCAGGGAAAATTTAACATAAACTGGTAGACTGGAAGGCATTATTATTAATTGGGTTGAGTGTGATAATGATATTGCAGTTAGATTTAAGTCTTTAACTAGATAAAATATGATGTTTTGGATTTCCTTTCAAATACACCAGCAAAAAGGGCACAAAACTTCTACAGAGAAAATGACCAAATTTTACTGAGACATTAAAGAAAACCTACATAATTAGAGAGATATACCATGTTTATGGATTGGAAGTCTAAATATTGTAAAGAGGGCAATATTCTCTAAAACAACCTATTCATTCAATGCAAACCCAAGCAAAATCCTAACAGGTGGGGGTGCCTGGGTAGCTCAGTTGGTTAAGCATCTGCCTTCAGCTCAGGTCATGATCCCAAGTCCTGGGATGGAGCCCTGTGTCAGGTTCGCAGGGAGCCTGCTTCTCTCTCTCCTGCTCCCCCTGCTTGTTTGCTCTCTCTCTCTAGTGCTCTCTCTCAAATAAATAAATAAAATCTTTAAAAAAAAAAAAAAAGACTTTTAAAAAATACTAATAGGTGTTTTATCTTGTTTTATTAGAATCTGATGAGCGGATTTTGAAATTTATATGAAAATGCAAAGGACCAAGAATAATAAATCATGTCAAAGAAGAACAACAAAGGGCACATCTTGCTCACTCAAGTATCAAGACTACTATAAATCTATAATAATCAAGACAGTGTGGTCTTGGCTGAGGGGGAGACAGACTACTGGAAGAAGAGATAGTCCAGACAAAGACTATTATAGACTAGATTAGAACAGAGGTGGCACCCTAGAGCAATGGGGAAAAGACATAGTTTTGATAAGTGGTATTGTGACAATTGAGAAAATGAAGCTGGACCCTTTTCATACAATGAACAAAAATTACTTTCAGATGGATTGTAGACCTAAATGTGAAAGAAAAAAAGATAAAGCTTTTAAAGCTACATAAAACAGTATATTTATGATCTTGGGGTAGAGGAAGACATTTTAAAGAAGCTCCAAAATGCACTAAGGATAAAGGAAAATGTTGATAAATTTACACCAAAATGAACAGCTTCTGGTCACCAAAAGAACACTATAAAGAGAGCTGAAACACAAGCCACAGGATGAGGGAAGATGTTTGCCATAAAGAATTGACCAAGGTTTGAAATCAAGAATATACAAAGAGTTCCCACAAGTCAACAATAAAAAGACAATCCATCTTCCTCCTACCTACCAAAGAAAAATTTAAGTGGGCACTTCACAAAAAAGAAATACAGATGCCCAACAAACATATGAGAAGGTGTTCAAACTCATAAAGTAAGATGTAAATTAAAACCACAAACCGATACCGTTATATACACTAGCACACTACCAGATGGGCTAGTATCTTCAAATCTGACAATACCAGTTGTCAGATAAAATGTAGGGCAAAGGTGGGAGTGCACACTGATGCAATCACTTTGGAAACTGGCACCATCTCCTAAAGTAGAAGACAAGCGTGTATCTTCACACAGGAATTATCATCTGGTTATATGCCCTGCAGAGATGTGTACTGATGTGTACCCAGATACGTATACTAGATTGTTCGTAGCAAAATTTTTCATAAGACTGAGAAAACTTGAGCTACTCCAACAACAGATAAAATGTCAGTATACTCGGGCGCCTGGGTGGCTCAGTCGTTAAGCGTCTGCCTTCGGCTCAGGTCATGATCCCAGGGTCCTGGGATCGAGTCCCACATCGGGCTCCCTGCTGGGCGGGAGGCCCCGTTCTCCCTCTCCCACTCCCCCTGCTTGTGTTCCTGCTCTTGCTATCTCTCTGTCAAATAAATAAATAAAATCTTTAAAAAAAAAAAAAAATGTCAGTATACTCAGGGGCGACTGTGTGGCTCAGTCGTTAGGCGTCTGCCTTCGGCTCAGGTCATGATCCCAGGGTCCTGGGATCGAGCCCCACATCGGGCTCCCTGCTCTGCGGGAAGCCTGCTTCTCCCTCTGCCACTCCCCCTGCTTGTGTTTCCTCTCTCGCTGTGTCTCTCTCTTCAAATAAATAAATAAAATCTTAAAAAAAAAAAAAAGTCAGTATACTCAAACAACAGAACACTGTTACAAAATGAACAAACTCAAAACTACATGCAAAACCACAAAGTAACATATCCTATATGATTTCCTGTATTTCAAGTTCAGAAACAACAAAACGAACTTATTCTCTTTGGAAGTAGACACTTAGGTGCTAAGGCCAGAAACAAGATTAAGGTGATGAACATAACCATCCGAAGACGGTCACCGCATGGCAGGGAGGGAGTAGTGGTCAGGAGGGCGGGGAGGGCACACTCCAGGATGACCTCAGTAACGGCCATGTGGGCATGTGCTTCATAAAAACTCCTAACGCAAAAAAATAATTAATTAATTAATTAATTTTAAAAAAAGAACTCCTTATGCTTTACATCCAATTATCTGTATGGGGTATATTTTACAATAAAAGAAGTTTTAAAGAAAGTTGAAAAAAAGAGAGATTAAAGGAGAAAAGGCATCTAATATAGAGATGTAAAAGAAGCGTTATATAAAATTCAGACCTCATTGAGGAATTTTAAAAACTCTTAGTGAGTTTATTCTATATAATAAATCACCTGTACCCTTCAAAACTGTCAATAGTATCATGACAGGCAAAGAAAGGCTAAGTAACTTTAGAAATTAAATGAGCCTAAAGAAACATGACAATCAAATGCAGTCCATGATGCTGGGTTGGATTCTGGACCTAAAAACCAACCAAACAGATAAAAACCCGAAGGACTCTCTGAGGATCACTGGACAATTTGATTAAAACCTAGATATTAGAGCGTACCTGGATGTTTCAGTTGGTTAAGCATCTGACTCTTGGTTTCAGCTCAGGTCATGATCTCAGGGTCCTGGGATCGAGCCCTGCGTCAGTATCCAAGCTCAGTGCAGGGTCTACTTGGGATTCTCTCCCTCTCCCTCTGCCCCTTCCCCTGCTCACATGCTCTCTTGCTCTTTCTCTCAAATGGAATAAATAAATAAAATCTTTTTTAAAAATCTAGATATTAGATAACAGTATTCTATCAAAGTTAAATTTCCTGACTCTGATCACTATACTGTGATTCTATAAGTGAACAGCAAATGTCCTTGTTAGACAAATGCACACGGCAGTCACCATAGAGAAAGCAACGTGATGGCTACACTTACTCTCAAATGGCTCAGAAAAAAATGCGAAAATAGAGAGTGAATGTTAACTCGAACATTGCAAATTGTTGACAATTTGATGAATCTGAGTAAAAAATAAGAATTCTTTCTACTATTCTTTTTTTTTTAAGATTTTATTTATTTATTTGACAGAGAGAGACACAGCGAGAGGGAACACAAGCAGGGCGAGTGGGAGAGGGAGAAGCAGTCTTCCTGCGGAGCAGGGAGCCCGATGAGGGGCTCGATCCCTGGGCTTGATCCCAGGACCCTGGGATCATGACCTGAGCTGAAGGCAGACGCTTAACAACTGAGCCACCCAGGCGCCCCTCTTTCTACTATTCTTGAAACTTCTTTAAGTGTGAAGTTATTTTTAAAAGTTTAAAAACAGGGGCCCCTGGCTGGCTCAGATGGTAGAGCATGAGACTTTGGATCGTGGGGTTGTGAGTTCGGGCCCCACATTGGGCATAGAGATTCCTTAAAAATTTTTTTTTTACTTTTTTTAAATTAAGGGGCACCTGGGTGGCTCAGCTGGTTAAGCATCTGACTTCAGCTCAGGTCATGATCTCAGGATCCTGGGATCGAGCCACATCTGGCTGCTTGTCCCTCTGCCCTTCCCCCTACCTGTGCACTCTCTCTCTCTCTCTCTCAAAAGAATAAATGAAATCTTTTAAAAAATTAAAAACTTTTTATGGGGCGCCTGGGTGGCTCAGTCGTTAAGCATCTGCCTTTGGCTCAGGTCACGATCCCAGAGTCCTGGGATCAAGCCCCGCATCGGGCTCCCTGCTCCACGGGAAGCCTGCTTCTTCCTCTCCCACTCCCCCTGCTTGTGTTCCCTCTCTTGCTGTGTCTCTCTCTGTCAAATAAATAAAATCTTTAAAAAAAATAAAAAATTAAAATTAAAAATTAAAAACTTTTTTTAATTAAAAAAGCATAAAAATAATCTCTTAACAAATTAGAAATATAAATTATCCTAAGCTGATAAGATGTAGCTACTAAAAATATAAAACAAGATAGGAAAAGAAAAAATCAAACTACCGAATTGCACACACGACATCGTGCAGTATGCAGAAAACCCAAAGAACCCCCAGGGAAGTTATTAAAATTAATAAGTGAACTTAGCATAATCAATGGAGACAAAATCAAAATAAGAAAATCAATTCCATTTTCATATTATCAGCAGCAATTAGAATTTAAATTTTAAGAAATGATACCATTTACATTCATGTGGAAGATCAAATACCTAGAGCTAAATCGAAAAAGGTACAGAAGATCTCTACAACAGAAAACACACACACACAGACATAAAGAAATTGAAGAAAATCTTTAAAAAATGGAAGGACTAGAAAACTAAATATTGTAAAGGTGCAAATACTTTACAAATTGATTTACAGATGCAATGCAATTCCAATGAAAATCCCAGCAACTTTTTTTTTTCTAGAAATTGATGAACTGGTGCTAAAATGCATTTGGAAATGCAGAGTCAAGAAGAGCCAAGACAATCTTGAAGAACAACAAAGTGGGAGGACTTACTCTACCCAATACCAAGATTTTGATGATAAAGTTGCAGTAATGAAGACAGAGTGGTCTGGGCACAAAGAGAGATGACAGACCAAGAAAGCAGACCAGGATGTTCAGATATGGACACCTGATTTAAGACAAAGGTGGCAAAGCAGAGCATAGATAAAAGGTAGTATTTTCAATAAATGGCACTAGGTCAAGTGCATACCACATGGAAAGAAATGAAACTTGACTCCTACCTCACATCATACACAAAGAAAGTAATTCCAGGTAGACTGTAGATCCACATGTGAAAGGTAAAACAATAAAACATCAAGAAGACAATATAAGGAAATATCTTTTTTTTTAAGTAGGCTCCATGCCCAGCAAGGAGCCCAATGTGGGGTTTGAACTCAGGACCCTGAGATCAAGACCTGAGCTGAGATCAAGAGTCAGACACTTGACCGACTTAGCCCCCCAGGTGCCATAAGGAAAATATCTTCATGGCCTTAGGGGAGGAGAACGTTCCTTATACATGAAAAGAAAGCACTAAGCATAAAAGAAAAAGTTGAGAAACCGTGAACTACATTTAAATTAAGAACTGCTCATCAAAAGACATCATTCAGAGTATCATCATTTCCCTATCTGTAAAATTGGGATAATAATTGAACTCACTCAGCAGCAATTGCTGTGAGCCTTCTACAACTTAATAGATATAGATATTAAATAGATATTTAATAGAGACTCAGCGAGTATCATCCAGTCTTCACAGAACAGTGTACTTAAGGAAAGATGCGAGGGAAGGCTGCAGGTGGGGGAGTCCAGAGGACTGCTCAGAACAAGAAACATGCCAGGGCTCGTGCGTGGAAGGAAAGGGAGTGTGTCACAGGCAAGAAGGAAGAGGCAGAAGACAGAAGGCATATCTGATAGAGGAAGGGAGACCAGAAGAGAGATACCTTCCCCTCTGAGACAGGAGGGAAGAATGCCCTCAGATTCAGGTTGGGGCGGGCTGTCGATGGAAAGAAATGTCGGAGTTTCTGCTTTCTTCATGCAGTAAGGGTCAAGGTCATCCGTTGAAGAGGCATGGTCTGAGGCTGGAGTATAATCCTGCCAGCACCATGAGGAGTGACAACACAACACAGCAGGACAAGTGCACGGAAGTCCCCGGAGCTCAGGGCAGTCGAGAAACACAATGAGCAAGCAGTGCTCCAACTGAGGCTTGTCAATTATGCGACGCATTTTCGTTTTTGGAGGACAGCACGTGTGAAAGAAACCCAGTTAGCAATCCTAATTATTTAAACCCCATTAACTTTCATCAGCATTTTATTCCTGGCTCACCAGGTGATCAGTAAAACAGTAACAAGAGTAATGGGAAAACCTAATCCAAGGGTGCCATTCAGACAGAATCCCAGCCACCTGGAACAGCCTGCATTCCATTTCCTCTATGAGAGTCCTCAAAGCTGTCACAGAGAAGTGGTGACCACTGTCGGGCTTAAACCAGACCCAGCGGAGGGCTGTAAGCGTGGGAAGGGCTGGGGAGCTCACCGGTTGAAGATGTTCTCACTGAAAGCATACTTTTCCAGGCGAGCGAGGGGAGGCAGATTATCCTGGCCTGGGATGTCCAGAAAGGCCGTTACCCTCATGCTGTCACGATCTGGGCCGTAGTCTTCAAATCCATCTAAAGGGGAAGAGGGGACAAAACCACATCCATCAGGTCACACTTGAGCAAAGGCGTGCCCTCCCAGCACACTTTTCTACCCTCGTGGCCCTTTCCAGTGGGAGCCTCTGGGTCTCCAAACTTGGCAACTCATCTAAAATGAAGTGGGTAGATTTAGAATCCAAGAGAAGGGTGACAAGACCAGATCATAAAGAAAAGCTAAGTGTCTTTCTGTCAGTGCCATCAATCTGACGCGAGTCACCTCTAATCAACATGGATGCTCTCCTCTGCTGGGGAAGTCAGAAGCAAGTGAACAAAGCGGCCAGCTGACCCCTACGAGAAACATCCATGGAGGGCTATGCAAGCAGGTGTAAAATGGTCAAAAGAAAAACAGAGGAGTTGGATTTCATAAGCAAGAATATGCTAGGAAGTCTGCCCCATATTTTGTCTTGTCCTAAACATGCTTGTCATACAGCTTCATGCACCACGTGACATTGATTCCCATCAAACCATATGACAACACCCAACCAGACTCCTCCAACATGGATGTCCAACAGCTTCCTCCAACCCCTCATTCTGACCAAAAATGAGCCTGTGGTCATACTGACTCTTCCCCCTGAAGCCTGCTCTTCCCCACACCCCCAACTGAGGGCAGGCAGACCCTCCCTCCAATGTAGTGGAGTGGCGTGGCTGAGCTCATGGGCACTGGAGCCAAACATCCCGGGAATAAGATGAATCCCCCAACCACAACTTACTAGCTGTGTGACCACAGTAAGTGATTTAACCTGTCTACACTTCCATGTTCTTTTATCAGGGATGATATAAAATGCTCCATCAGGATGTTGAAACAAGGGAGTCTGGGCATGTCAAGACCTGCAGGATCTAGCCCCTCATAATCTGGCCAACCTTGACCATGGCCACCACCCTTTACCCACCCACGCTTCAGAGGCATAAATGTTTCCCTATTATCATTTGCACTGAAATAACTGGGCAAGAAACACTATTCATGCAAAAAAGCAGAGGATTCCTACCTGGCAGAGAGAAAAAGCAGTTAATTCAGGCAGTAATTGATAAGAGTTGAAAATAAGTAATGACACATTTGTGCCTAGGTATTTACTTTGAAACACTAACCACATTTTTTCTCCACAAATTCTTCTACGCTAGTAATTAGACCTTATTAAAAATTTACACTGGATAACAGTTACCCAGAGAATTTTAATAAAGAAGTATACATTTGTAGAAAATATATATGTGAGCAATCAAATACATAATTTCTTGTAGGATCCTTGCCAGGGAGGAAAGGGTCCCCACTGAGTCACAGCCAAGTCCCACCAACCACAATCACTTTGTATGAGCTATTTTCAGTGCATTTCAGGACCCAGGAGGAACACGCAGCCTCCATCCCACAGATATTTACAAAGCAGTGTGGCCCTAGCTTGCAGTGGACTTTAAAATATTAAGTTTAAAGCAGAGTTTGCAGGGTGCCTGGGTGGCTCAAGTTGGGTAAGTATCTACCTTCAGCTCAGGTCATGATCTCAGTGTCCTGGGATCGAGCCCCACGTTGGGCTCCCCGCTCAGCAGGGAGTCTGCTTGTCCCTCTCCCTCTCCTTCTGCCCCTCCACCCCACTCATGCTTGTTCTCTCTGTCTCTCCTCTCTCTCAAATAAATAAATAAAATCTTTAAAAAAAATAAAGCAGAGTTTGCTAAACTTTGGGGATCACAGATAGTTTTGGAACCTGATGATGGCCACGGATATGCATACTCAAAACTTTTCATGAAGAGTCTGGAGTTTCAGGGCATCTGGGTGGCTCAGTCAGTTAAGCGTCCAATTCTTGACTTTGGCTCAGGTCATGATCTCAGGGTGGTGAGATCAAGCCCTGCGTTGGGCTGTGTGCTAGGCGTGGAGCCTGCCTAAGACTCTCCCTTTCCCTCTGCCCCTCCACCCCCTCTTAAAAAAAAAGAAAAAAGAATCAGGGGTTTCAAAAGATCCTCTGAGGTCCACCTGTGTACTTCGTGGGTTAAGAACTGCTGTTTTGAAGTAACAAAAAATACGCAGGCACTCTTCAAAAAACCTGTCAGAGAACTAAAGAACTTTCCAATTAGTTCCACAAAAGAGTAACTGTTATTAGAGAATATTAATGATTCTACTATGCTAACTACATAACATTATACTAACTACATTCATGGAAATAAAAGCCATAAACCACATAATACTGGATAATAACTAATGTTCATTGGTTACTCCCAGGAACTGTGCTCAAAGCTTTGTTTATAGCAGTGGTTCATTAAATTCTGACAACAACCACATTATCCCTGTGTTTTTGGGAAGAAAGCTGAAGCTGAGAGAAGCCAAGAAAGCTGCCAAAAGCCACATGGCTAGAGAGGAGCAGGTCAGAATCTGAACTCAAACAGCTAGACTCTAAACATTGCACTATGCTGTACGGCCAGAGGAAACCTACCTTTTAATTTTCAAAGAAATCCCTCCCACCTCCCCGTCTGAGCTTCAGGCACGGTGACCTTCCCTTAGTTCTTCAAATGCACCAAAATCCTTCATCTCGATGATTTTCTACATGCCCTTCCCACTGCCTGGGACACTCTCACGTCTTTCCCCCCGCCCCACCCCTGCCCCAGCTTAGGTACCCCTCCCCGAATCCACAGGAGAAGACCACTCTCCGGTTACAGCCTCTCCCAGAGCTGAGGGCTCTTCTGTCCTAACACTCCCCACAAAAGCAGTGGCACTGGGTTTTGTGACTGTTTCACGCTTGTCTCCCAGTGGCTCTGTGAGCTCCGTGAAGGCACTGTAACGCGGCCCAGTGTAATACCTGACAAGTAGTAGGTGCTCCATAAAAAGTAGCAAAATGAGGAATGACACTACCAAAAGAAACTTGAATGAAAACAAATATCCAAGCAAATGACTGCTCTGACACAGAACCATAAAGAAGGAACCTTAGAACATGCCTTGATAAATTCCCTCATTTTGTGGACCGTTAAATAGATGCGCCCCCAAAGCCAGCAGCAGAACTAGGCTTCTTAGCACCCAAATGCTCGGCATTCCAGTCCAGTGTTCTTTCAAGATGTGCAGAAAAGTCTACTAAGATGAAGGCTGAAGGAATTGAAGAACACCAAAGCCAAAGGGAAGGGTTATGGTCTCAGAGGCAACTGAAGGAAGGTGAAAGGCTTCTGTTTCCAGCCGAGATGGTAACAGACTCTCATATTTTACACATCTAGAAGACCAGGAAACCATCCAGGAAACAACAGTTTTCAGGCACTAGACCACAGGCTGCACAGACGAGGGCCCTCAGAGAAGGGACACAAACAAGGAGCCCTGAGACGGCCACCTCTGACTGCCCAGAGATCTTCCAGAGTTCCAGAGAAGGAAGCGTGAGGGGGCCAGAGGTTGGAGTTTGCAAAGGAGGGAGTGGCAGAGGCCAGCACAGTGGCCCCCAGAAGCTTCCACCGAGGACTGACCCGCACACACATGAGAGAATACTACCAGGACTGGGGAGGAACCACAAGAGAGGAGCCAGCAGGTCCTTCCCGGCACTCACGTGCATGGAGCAGCAGTCTCTTCTCACCCTGTGACACATAGCATGGCTGTAGTAGTGGCTAAATTATCTAGACTAAAGCCTGCTCTAGACCCGCCTGATGGAGCTTACATCAAGCCTCACCAGAATCCAGCCCAATCCAAAAAAGTTAACTACTAGTGGATTTATACAATTTGGACCGTGAACTCTAACAACTAACACCCCCAAATTCTTAATGTCCAGCATCCAATCAAATATTACCACGCATGAAAAGAAGCCAAATAATATGACCATAATCAGGAAAAATGAATAAACTGAGAAAGCCCCCAAAATGTCAGAGATGGTAGAACAGAAAATGATCTTTAAATAGCAATTAAGGGGCTCCTGAGTGGCTCAGTCGGTTAAGCGTCTGACTCTTGGTTTCGGCTCAGGTCATGATCTCAGGGTGGTGAGATCGAGCCCCACATTGGGCTCCATGCTCAGAATGGAGTCTGCTTGAGATTCTCTCTCTCCCTCTCCCTCTGCCCCTCCCCACCCACACTCGTGCAAGCATGCACACACACACATGTGCGTGCACTCTCTCTAATAAATAAATAAATCTTTAAAAAAAATGCTCCATATATTCCAGATATACATGGAGATGCTGATGAGAGAAATGGAAATATAAGAGACCCAAATGTAAATTCAAGAGATGAAAAACACAATAACTGAATCAAAACATAAACTAAAAGAAGTGAACAGATTAGAGAACTGGAAAAAATCAGAGAACTTGAAGGTACAGCAATAGAAACTATCCAAAATGAAGCACAAAGAGAAAAAAATAAAATTAAAAAAAAAAAAACAGAACAGACCATCAGTTATTTGGAGACATTATCAAGCACTATAACATATATAGAACTGGAATCCCAGAAGAAAAGAAGAGGGAAGAAAAAGAGAGATGGAGAAAACATTAAAAATTTTAGAAGAATAGCTGAAATTTTTAAATTTGACATAAACTATAAGCCTACAGATTCAAGAAACTCAACAAACCCCAAGCAGAATATACATAATGAAATATCACATTGAGGTACAACGTAATCTATTGCTAAAAATCAGTGATCAAGAAAAAAAAAATTTTTTTTTTTAAAGATTTTATTTATTTATTTGAGACAGAATGAGAGAGAGAGAGAGCTCATGAGAGGGGGGAGGGTCAGAGGGAGAAGCAGGCTCCCCGCCGAGCAGGGAGCCCGATGTGGGACTCGATCCCGGGACTCCAGGATCATGACCTGAGCCGAAGGCAGTCGCTTAACCGACTGAGCCACCCAGGCGCCCCAAGAAAAAAAATCTTAAAAAGCAGTCAGAAAAAAAATACACATTACATTTTAAAAAGAGATTAATAATAGACTTCATGTCAAAAATCATTAAGGAAGGAGAAGATGATATCTTCAGAGTGCTGAAAGAAAAAACACTAATCAGAATTTTTTACTTCAAGAAATCTTTCTCAAATTGTAAGGGAAAATACAGACTTTCAAACAAACAAAAGTGGAAAGAATTCACTGCCAACACACATGTTCTATGAAAAATGTGAAAGGAAGTCCCTCAAACAGGAGAAACAGATGGAAATCTGAAGCTACTCAAATAAAAGAAGAGGCTCAGGAATGGTATATGTGTGGGTCAGTATAAACAACAACTTTTTTCTCATTTTATAAAATCTCTTTTAAAAATGCCTGACTACTAGGGTGCCTGGGTGGCTGAGTCAGTTGAGTATCTGACTCTTGATCTCAGGGTCGTGAGATCAAGCCCCAAACCGGGCTCTGCGCTCAGCACGGAGTCTGCTTGAGATTCTTTCCCCCTCTCTCCCCTTCCCCCCCTGCCCCTCCCCCACCACCCCGCTTCAAATAAATAAATAAATAAAATCTTTAAATAGATCCACAAATCTAAGCCCAATGCATTTTTCACAAAGGTGCCAAGGTAATTTAATTCAGCAAACAGAGCTAGAATAACTGAATACACAGGTGAGGGGGAAATGTCCTTTGTCCTTAATTAACTCAAAATAGATAATAGACATAAAAACCATACAATGATAAAACTTCTAGAAGAAAACATAGGAGAAAAATCTTTGTGTTCTTTAATTAGGCAAAGATTTCTTAGAGGGGCTACAAAAAGCATGTGCCACAAAAAGAAATACTCATGAATTCAACTTGAACAAAACAGAACTTTTGCTCTTCAAAAGACACTGGTAGGAAATAGAATACCAATTGGGGTGCCTGGCTGACTCAGTCAGAGCGTGCAGCTCTTGTTCTTGGGATTGTGGGTTCAAGCCCCATGTTGGATGTAGAGATTACTTAAAAATAAAATCTTAAAAAAAAAAAAAAAAGGAAATGGACTACCAAGCCACAGACTAGGAGGAAAATATCTGTAAAACATATCTGATTTCCAGAATATAGAAAGAACTCTTAGAGCTCAATCTTTAAAACAGGAAAAAAACTTGAATAGACATGTCATCACAGAAGATACACAAATGACAGCTAAGCACGGGGAAAGATGTTCAACATCATTAGTCATCATTAATAATCATGGAAATGTCAATTAAAACCACAGTGAGATAATACTACCCACCCACTAGGAAGGCTAAGAAAATTTTTTAAACTGACTCTATTAAATGTGTTGGCAAGAGCAACTGGATCTCTCATACGTTGCTGGTAAAAAATGCAACATGGTACAGCTCCTATGGTTTGGCAGTTACTTAAAAAAAATAAATATATACTTACCATCTGAGCAAGCAATCCCACTCCTAGGCGTTTACACAGGAGAAATGAAAACGTGTATGTTTACGCTAAGACTTGTATTTGTGTGTTCAAAGCAGCTTTATTCATAACAGCCAAAAACTGGAAATAACCAAAATATCTATCAACTAAGGGGCTAAACAAATTGTAATCTATCCATACAAAGGAATACTTGTCAATAATAAAAGGGAATGAGCTACTAATATGCAACAACATAGATGCGTCTCAAGAGCATTATATCAACTGAACGAAGCTGGACAGGTAAGATTTCATTCTGCATAATTCTGCCAACATGAAATTCTAGAAAAGACAAAAACATACTAATATACAGCAGATCAGTGGTTGTCTGGGATCAGGGGTGGGGAAAGGTATGATGGCAAATGGTCACGACATGACTTCTGGTAGGTGCAGGAAATGTTTCATTTCCTGGTTGTGGTTGTGTGGTTGTGGTCACACAACAGAATATACTTGTTAAGACTCATTTTAACAAATTGCCCTTCAGTGAATATTATTATATATAAATTATACTTCAGTACAGGTGAAAGAAAGGAAAAAGAAAAAAGGAAGGAAGGAAGGAAAGAAAGGAGGGAGGGAGGAAAGATGAGCAGAAGGCTGGCCATTCTTCTATTCTTCCCAACCCCACCTTACAAAGGCTAGAATGAAACTACCTGGCAAGTTGCTGGCACCACTGTGGTTAAAAGAATTCTTAAGAGTATCTAACTTCCCTTGCTCTGATTCTGTATTTATGAAGTGAGCTTGAGATCTTAATCTCCTTGAGAACTCCAAATCAGATCCAGAGAATGCACAGTACTTATGAGACCACAGGGAGTTGTGTGTGGTCTTCAGGTAAACCTTCAATTCATTTTAAAGGCATGCAGGAATGTATCTTAAAATTGCCAGATTACTCATATTTGTCAGTTTGGTGCTATTTGCCCCCGAATGGTGTTAATAAAGCACTGTCAAGTTCTTACTCTAGACTTTGTCCAGTGGGGAAGTGCTGATCTATCAACCTGAATACCTTAGCCTTCTAGGCAAATATTCATCTCATTCTAGTAAGTAATAAACTGACATTCTGATTTCTATTCTAACATCAGTCCCCTTTTCCCATCCCCATTATTACCACCTTAACCCAATATAGATTACCATAGGAGCATGGGCTTTGACAACTACATTCAAACCCCAGTTACTGTGATTTCCAACAACATATGGTGGAGTTGAAGAGAAAGGAACCCCTTTCCACCACACACACAAAAAAATAAAAAATACAGAAATTTAGATAAAATAATTAAAAATGCAGGAAGGCAGCAGTAAAGGCAGAAAGGACATCCTCAATGCCAGTAAGGAAAACGGTAATCAAAGTGAGAGCAATTAGCATAAGGTGACACCCTATGATCAACACTTAAGACCTGCATATAGGTCTTAGGCACTAAGATTTCTGAAGCTCACATGGGGATAAATGATGTGGATGAATTTAAATCTAAGCCCCCAAATATTAGACAGTTGAGGAAAGGGGACTACAGTTAGAGTGCAAGTGGCGGGTGGGGTAGTCAATCCTGAGAAATCAAACCACAGGCCTACATGACCTGTGAGGGCTGAGTCAACTTACAAGACCTGCAGAGCCCCACTCCGAGCTCTTGGAAGGATCAGTTTTCAGAGGTATTCCAATTCCAGGCATCCCAGCACAAGCAAACAGGAGCCTTTCACAATCCAATAAGCATGCCACTTCACAAAACTATCCCTGCTGAAGATAAATTCCAAACATACATGGTTACAAACCTTTGAGAGAAAGAACAGACACAACAAATGAGAATTTGCACCCCCAAGACAGAAATATTAGAAAAATCTAAAATAGACTATCAAATAATTATGCATAGAATGAGTAGGATTTAAAATACAGATGTCAAAATGAAAGAAAAAGAAGAATGAAATTGGGAAGAATAGGCACATTTGAAAAAGAACCACGTAGAAATGAAAAATAGAGACAACTTAATTAAACATTCAGTGGCTGGCTTAAATAGCAGTTTAGACACAGCTCAAGAGAGAGTTAGTGAGCTGGAAGATTGATCTGACAAATCACCCAGAACACTGCACAGAGAAAAAAGGAACTGGAAAATATGGGGACAGCAATTAAAGGACAGGAAGAACAGAATGCTAAGGTCTGAGATAAGTCCAGTGAGAATTCCAGAAAGAGGGATTAATGAAAACAGGAAGAGGCAATATTCAAAGAGATAATGGCTAACAATTTTCCAGAATGGGGAAAAAATGCATATTCAATTTGAAGAAGTACAAACCCTGAATGAGTGATTAATAACAAAACTATCCCTGAGTGCACTGTAGAACACCCACAGCAAAGAAAAGCATCACAAAAAACAAAACACTAACAAACAAACAAAAAAAAAAAACAGAGAAAGATTACACATTAAATCCCAGATCTCTCACTCAAAAGATGTTAGAGACATAGTATTTATAATCAATAGAAGTGTGGGGTCTTGAGCCAAAATACCTGGTTCTGCAATCCCACACTGCTTCTTACCAGGTATGTGACTCTGGATAGATACCCCACCTCTCTGATTCTCGGTTCCCTCCCCCTAAAATGGACACCTGCCTCAGATGATGGCTGCAGTGTAGAATAAGGGACATTAGACAGTCAGATATAGTTATACAGCATCTGAAACACATAGCACTTTGAAAAGATGAGCTGCTATTATTAGTAGTAGTAGTATTAAGTCACTGAGCACATTATATTACTAATACTGCTTATGTTTCTTCAGGGCAACCATAGCCACTACAAACTGTGTGGCGGGGAGGGGTGTCCTGGAAAGAAAATCAACAGAGGGGGAAGCCTCTGTGTTAAACTTGGCCTGAAATCTAGCTTGACCCCTAAACCATGCATGTTTGTGGCAAACTCTACAGCACAGCTAAGGCTAAGAGAATGGAGCTGAGATTTGGGATACTACCTGCCACAGGAGAGACAGTTAACGGTGGGACCTCATTTAAGTGCCTACTGAAACAAGGGGCACCTGGGTGGCTCAGTCGGTTAAGTGTCTGCCTTTGGCTCAGGTCACGGTCCTGGGGTCCTGGGATGGAGCCTCACGTTGGGCTCCCTGCTGAGCTGGGAGTCTGCTTCTCCCTCTCCCTCTACCCCTCCCCCCCCCACTTGTTCTCTCTCTCTCTCTCGCAAGTAAATTAAATCTTTAAAAAAAAAAGTACCTACTGAAACAAAACAAAGAAACCAACACTCTTTGGAGGCATGTAACAGAATCCAGAGATTGTATAGTGCGTTAATAGTCACAATATCCAGATTATAATCCAACATTACTCAATAAACAAAGAAACAGAAAAATATGAACTAGTTAGGAGACAAAAATCACAGAATGACTCCAAAGGTACCCAAATGCTGGAAACACAGACAAGGATGTTAAAGCAAGTATTATAAAGCGCTCGCGGACCTGAAGGAAGCACGCCTGCAAAGACTGCAAAGATAAGGAATCTCAACAAAGACGTGCTAACTACTAAAACACACTGAACAAAAACTGAAGTTGAAACAATATCTGCGACTTAGAAATTCGAGGAGCGGACTTAACTGAATGATCAAATAATGGCAAATTCCCCAAATTTGGTGACAGAAATAAGCGTACGGAATCAAGGATCTTAACAAACCCCAAGAAGATATGCACGCAGAAAACCACACTAGACACATCCAAGTCAAACTGCCCATAACCTTGAACACAGCAGAGGAAAGCAACCACGGCGGGCAAAGGATTCGAACGCCCTATACCGCCACACGGGGAGCAGCCAGGCAGAAGACCATGAGGCCACACCTGGGAAGGACCGGAGGGAAACTGTCAATCCAGGACGTGATACCCAGTAAGACCCTTGGGAACGATGATGAAAAAGACACTGCCGGATCACAACAAAGGGCAGCAAAGAATTTATTTGTCACACACCCTTTTAAGCGGAGCCAGCCAACACAGACTATGAGAAATGGTAGGAGAAGTGCTCTGCAGGCTGAGGAGAAAGGATCCCATTTGGAAACTGGATCTTCAAAAGGAATCAAGAACATTGGAAATGGTAAATATGTCGGTAATTTTTAAAAAAACGGTATTTCCTCTTAATTTCTTCAAAAATATGTCCGATAGTCTGGTGCGATGCAAAGCAAAAATAATTTTGTACTGTGGAATTTATAACATATGCAGATAAACCACATAATAAAAACGATAACATAAAGTAGGAGGGTAATAAATGGAACTCTACAGTGGTCAGGTTTCACCATTTTACATAAAGTGCTGCATTATTAACTCTAAGTAGATGGTTTCTGTCTCCACAGCTAGACGTGGGGACCCTTTAAAACCCCGGGACCGTGTCATATAATGCCTGGCACACAGCAGACACTTAATAAATATTGGCTTCTGTAGAAGTCAGTCTCCCGAGACTTTGATTACCAGGATTCAATTCAGGAGTCCAGCAGCCCCGGAGAAAGCGGAGAAAATCTAGTTTCCACAACGACAAACGTGAGACACAGCAGCAAGCCACCCCCACAACCTGAGTTACAAAGCAACCGGGACGTTAATTCGTTTCTGCCTGCAAAAGTGAGAGATCTGAGTTTCGAAAAGGAAGAAAGCAGGTCAAAAACTACCCTACAATTGGTGAAGGAAGGAAGGAAGGAAGGAAGGAAGGAAGGAAGGAATTGGAGCATTCAATATAAAATGCATGAGTTAATCAAAAATACCCAATCATCCCAAATTTGGGGGAGTCACAGTAAATATGTGAGGAAGGGCAGAGGGAGTAAGGATGTGTAAAGCACATCTGAAACAGTAAGAGATCTGAGTTGCAGGGATCTCTGTTTTGTTTCATTTTAAGAACTGGAGCTACAGATTTCGTCTCATACAGAACAAAGACCCACGTTATGTAAATGCGGCTGGTCGGGGCGTTCTGCATGAATATGTTGCTGGTGGCCACCCAGAGCCAGAGAACCAGCCTCCGCAGCGCCCCAGGTTGGTCCCACACTCTCTGACTGCAGCTCTGACCCCGGCCAGGCGGCCACCTAGCCTCAGAGTATGGACAGCTTGGGACATCATGTCCCCCGATGTGGAACAGGAAGGTACACTAAGTATCCCTATATCACAAGGCAGGCAAGTTCTTCCCACCCGATTTTCTAATGACATCAAAAAAGTTGCCTTTTGGTGCTAGTATGTCTTGAACGCTTCCCTAAAACTGGCTAATCCTCCTTTTTAATACAGCGCAGGCCTCACGCTCTGAATCTTGGGCAGGCAGCTGTGTCTATCTAGAATTTAAGGTTATTTTATTTTTTATCGTATGATATTTTGGTTAAGTTTCATGTTGAGCAATTGATAAAAGTTTTCCAAATTTGTTCAAAAAGAAGTTATTGATACAAAGAAAAATATAGATGGTATATAGATAAAGCAAAAATAGGAAAAGCAGTTCAGAAATGACTGACTTCTGAAAAATAATGGATTAGTGTAATCCAAGGAAAATATTCCCACTAATAACATCACATTCGTGTGCAAATAATAATGCCTTTTATTTCAAGTACTGAAAAATCCTTTTTTTTTTTTGGTAGAGGTAAACATCTTCCCTTGTGTGGATCAACATCCTGGCCCCTTTCAAAATTAGAAGATCCTACTTGAGTCTAAATTAATGAGATTATCATTGAGATTATTACTATTTACCTATAAACGATATGTTAGATTTTTTAAAACTATTTCATGAAAGCACCAGAGTTTATTAGTCTTCCAAGTCTGCCATTGCCACATTTCCCACTTGAGAACCACTGTAAAAGAGGAAGACTCTCAGGTGGTGTTACCTGAACAGCCTGTGGTGAGTGCTTGGTCCCAGGAGGGGAGGGGTCTGGGGTTCTTTCCAGGAAAGTTCTGGCCCACCTTTGCCTCTCTGAGCTCTCCCTCTACACGTTCTCCCCCTCACTGCCCTCTCCTCCAGCCACATGGCTCCTTGCTACTTCCCAAACACTCCAGTCCCTTCCCTGGCTAAGGGCCTTTGTACTGCAGGGTGGTTCCCTCTGCCTGGAACTCTCCTCCCCAAGATGCCCTCTCTGATAACCTCCTTCTCTTTATTTTTTTTAAAGATTTTATTTATTTATTCATCAGAGAAAGAGAGAGAGCACAAGCAGGGGGGAGCAGCAGAGGGAGAAGCAGGCTCCCCACTGAGCAAGGAGCCTGATGCGAGACTCAATCCCAGGACCCTGGGATCATGACCCAAGCTGAAGGCAGATGCTTAATCAACTGAGACACCCAGGCATCCCCTCCTTCTCCTCTTTAAAATCTGCTCATTCACTGTTGTGAGTTCCTCCCTGACCACTTTATTTTGAAACTGCAAGCCTCCCACCTATTCCCCACCTTACCATGATCTACTTTTCTATTTTTCCAGAGAAATTATCACCTTATAACACACAAAGTATTTACTTCTTTTTTTTTTTTTAAAGATTTTATTTATTTATTTGACAGACGGAGACACAGCGAGAGAGGGAACACAAGCAGGGGGAGTGGGAGAGGGAGAAGCAGGCTTCCCGCGGAGCAGGGAGTCCGATGCGGGGCTCGATCCCAGGACCCTGGGATCGTGACCTGAGCCGAAGGCAGACGCTTAACGACTGAGCCACCCAGGCGCCCCACAAAGTATTTACTTCTTATGTTTACTGTTTATCAGCTGGTTCACTCCCCCACCCAAGCCCCCCCCAATCTCTGACTCATTGATATGCCTGGCACACAGTAGGCACACAATTAAAGTTGCTGAACGAATAAACGAATGAATGAATGAATGGTAAAGATCTGCCAAGCTAGCTTGCTATGCCTGACAGTGGCAGCCGCACATAGAATGACTCCTGCTTTGATAAAGAATTTTCTAGAATTTACATTTCTAGCCACTGCTAAGAGGGCATATCGTCTGGTGAACTGTTCACAGGAACAAGAGCTGAGGTCTACATGGTGATATCATGAGCAGTCGATTATTCTCAGACCCAACAAGTCCAGGTCACCCACAAACATCAGGAATCTCAAGCGTTCAAGTTAGAAATGAAATATGAAGTAGCAGATAAATAATTCCTTGTTCAATTTTTTTCTCTGTGTTTTCTTATATTTATAAAAAAAAGTTGCCCACTCCATTCATGAACGCTTAATATACTGCAGAAAAGCAAAGCCCTCTCAAGAAAATAGCTTCTAATAATAACTTCAAGCCTTCTTGGCTCAATTTAAAATCTAAAAACCAAGACTGACCCTGCCTGCCTTCATCTGCCATCTCTGCCATGACGGACTTCTGAGCCGTGGCCACTCTCCGGGTTTCTGCCACACATCAGGTTCACTGGCAAGTTTACACAGGACATTACTAACCCTTTACCAAAAACGAGTGAGAATTTAAAGCTAACAAAGACCAGTAGGGGAAGGGCTTGGAATGACTGCTAGTTTGCTACATCTGGGTGGGCGGCCTCTCCCATCATCTTATGCTCAGCACCCTGTCCCCATGCTGCACCCCCACGTGCCACCACGCCTCCCTGAACTGTATGGCCAATGTCCCCAGGACTCTGCTGCATCCCAGTCAGTGGCTGTGGCTACTACCTGCCCTCCGGAGGGATGGGCCAAGTTTAATAACCCAGCTAATTAGCTAAAAGATATGCATCATACCTCCACCATCCAACCAAAACCAGAGTGGTTCTACAGCAGTAGCCCTGAGCCCACACAACCCAAGATGAGACTGGCTCCTCTTGATGAGGTCCTGATCAGTTAGCAAAAAATCACATAACCTAGAATCCTTTAACCTGATGCTAGGTAACTAAGTAAAAATTTTAAAAAATAAAAATAAAACCCTATTCTTGATTTAAAGTTCCACCAGAAAAACGTATTTCTGGAACCTACAACTCTGAGAAAAAAAAGGATTTATCCTCTTTTATGCTAACTCAAGGGTCATCTACTAAAAATAATGAACAGTGCCAGTATATTCATCATTTAAAACAGTCTAGGGCATGAGATAAATGAGATGAGGATGCTCTAGCGGAAACACAATGGATCCTCGAGCACTCGCCTATGTGTCAATGCTTTTCAAAAGACACCAATCTGTCTTAAAACAGGCTAAGCACAAATTAATGTTTTAAGTATAATTGTTAGGTGAATGTGCTTTACAGGTTCAAAGTACAGTACATACAATCTAAGAAAACAAAGAAAAGAAATGATGCAGGCCATTTTGCATTAAGAAAAACATCAATGATCTAGTACCAAAACAGAAAGCATGTTAACAGCAAACCCACCTCAAACATATTTTCCTCCCATTGCGGTTAACTTCAAGTGACAAGAGTAAACCATAATTCAATATTCGACAGAGTATTGGGGATTCAGAGACGAGAAAGACACCACGGTCCCAGACTCCAAAAGCTCCCCAGGGAACAAAGATCGTCACACACAAAACAACCCACAATACTCAGGTGGCAAGAGCCCTAGGATAAGGTATAAACAAACCTATAAACAAATCGGGAAGAAACCAGCTCTGCCTGGAAGAGGGAGGGGAGACAGGAGATGCTTCCCTACAACAGTGATATTTGAGCTGGGCCTTGAACAGCAGGTAGGAATTCACCACAAGGGAAGAGAGAAAGAATCTGGGAAAGGGAAAAAGAACATTCCAGATGAGGGGAAGAGCACAGCAGAGGAAAGTACACTGAGCACTGCCTTTGAGCAGTTCAGGGAAGTCAGAGATTTCACACAACGCCACCAACCCCCGACTGAAGAGCCACACTACAACTGGTTTTAAGTGGAAAGGTGAGAAAAAATAAACACAATAAAACATACCCAATGAGCTACCTTTATGGGCCCAGACATGAACAGAGATAGTGACGGAGGCAGATGTTATAGCATGTCTATCCCAGCAAGCATTTTCATTAAGAATCCGTTCTCCAGGCATACCCAATATTTACGATTCCCCATTCAACATGTCATCCTGTCACTATAAGTCTATGTGAGATATGCCACCCTGGGCCAGCCCACTTATCCATACAATCCAATATTCTGTCTCTGACACAGCACTAGGGGACATTGGTGGGGAGAACATGATAGATGTGGCCTGCTCTACGTCCATCTCAAAACATTAGAATATTATTGGCTGGTGGTGACCAAGAAGTTTAGCCTATTTGCAAAATTTGTACTTTAAAAAAACCCAGAAGAATGTAGCAATATAGAACTTAACATAATTGGTAATTTTATAGAGTTGCTCATTAGCCATTCTTCAATGAACAATTACTAAGTCTTTGTGAGGCCTTAAATGATTTTGCGGGGGAACTAGAGTAACCCATCCATTAATGTGTTATTTCAAGTGGTTTCATTCTTCTTGCTAACAGGCTTTTAAGTATGAATGCAGATTCCTACACTGGGATTATTTCTAATAGCTAGACTAGACAAGCCTGGCCAATCTAAATGATAAAGAACGCTCTTGATTCTTCACTGGCTTTTGGGGGGAATCTGACCCCCGCACACTGCAGGTCCTTGTTGACTTAACTAAATTTCAACAGCAAGTTGCACAAGCAAACTTTCTCTATATAAATGCCATTCTCTAACAAGACCCATGCTGATTTATTAGCTCTTGTATGAGCAGATCCATCCAATGCATAATGTTTTATATTGCAAATCTTTGAGGGCTACTGATGGTTATTACCAGCACTACGCAATGGGCTGGCTGAAAAGACCAACTTAATTCATGAGCAGCCGTCCTTTCTATACCATGCATACATGGAAATTCCTCTTTGATTTGTGGCTTTAATCACGCTTCCAAAACCTGTCATTATTTATGACTCTGACTTTTACACTGACGGTCAATGGGAAACATTTACTCGAGTTACCTGATAGGAAAGAACTCTGCAGCTCAAAGCAGTTCGTGTGCTCCATTTTGATATTACACATCTCAATTTTCATGCCGACTCACCAGGTTGGGGACAGAGCTGGAGTAGGTGGGCGCGAGAGTGCTAGAGTCTACATAGTATTAATGAGCGGAGAGATGATACTGAAATATGCAGTGACTTCGCTAGTCAGACTTAAGGCAGATTTGAAAAGGAAAAAAGGTTGTAAAAGAAAACCAACAACCTTTGGGGTGAGTGTATGTGCACGTGGGTCTCCATTTTCCTACTGTTCAAAATATCTGAAACCATCAAGTAACACTAACCAACATAAAGTCTCTTCTTTACTGACCACCTTGGCCAAACTGCTAAGAAGGGTGCCCTCCTCCTTTTTTTTTAATGATTTTATTTATTTATTTATTGGAGAGAAAGAGGGAGAGAGAGAGTGCACACGTGCGGGAACAGGGGAGGAGCAGAGGGAGAGGGAGAGAATCTCAAGCCAACTCTGAGCTGAGTGCAGAGCCTGACGCAGGACTCGAACTCACAACCCTGCCATCATGACCTGAGCCAAAACCAAGAGTCAGAAGCTTAATCAACTGCACCTCCCAGGTTCCCCTGCCCTCCTACTTCTGGAAAGAAGCAAACTCTTCCATGGATGCACCAAGCTCCATCCCGGTCTCATACAATCCAACCCCCATTGTCTTCTACCCTCTCTTTCTGCTGTCTTCTTTCCCTTTAGGGGGCGCCTGGCTGGCTCAGTCAGTAGAGCATGCGACTCTTGATCTTGGGGTCGTGAGCTCCAGCCCCAGGCTGGGTGTAGGGATTACTTAAAATTAATTAATTAATTAAAAGCTTTTAAAAATAAAGTCAGTATGTCATCTTTCCCTTTTCACTGACTCCCTCCCCTCAGTCCATGGTTATGCTTTCCTCTATACCTTGATTTTAAAAATCAGTACGTTTTAGAAAATCAAAGTGTAACACTACTGAGAAAAGTGTATAGATAACAACTGTCCCACCTGACAGATTTTCACAAACTGAACACACTGTTGTAACCAGCACTCGGCTCAACAAAGAAAATTTTACCAGCATCTCCAAAAGCCCCTCATGCTCCCTTCTGCTCACTATCCTACCCCAAGGGTGACCACTCTCCTGCCTTCAAACAGCCTGGATGACATTAGCTTTGCTTGTTCTTCTACTTCGTATAAATAGAATCACCCAATATGTACCCTTTTGTGTCTGGCTTCTTTCACTCATCATTATGTGAATTCATCCACATTATTGGGTGGACTTGTAGATCATTCACTATTACAGCTGCATAGTTTTCCACTGTGTGAATGGAACCACAATTCATAATCCATTGTATTCATGATGGACATGTGGGTAGGTTCCAGTTTTCAACTATGAAGAATAGTGCTATTATTTGATGGGTGAAACAGATAAAGGGGATTAAGAATACAATTATCGTGGTGAGCAGTGAATAATATATAATATTGCTGAATCGTTATATTGTACAACTAAAACTAATATAACACTATATAATATACTTCAATAAAAAATTTAAAAATAAAAAGCAAAAATAATAAATATATATATAACATGGGGGGACAAAAAAGATTAGCTACAGAATTACCAAGAGAATTTATCCAGAGAGCATAACACAATGTCAGGTAATAGTGCATAGTCAATAAATAATTATTACTTGATTTTTTCCCATAACTACTCAATATATCTAAAGTTTTAATCTATGGATGGAGATAACAAGGCTCTGAGACCACAAAAGGTGCTTAAAGATTAAAAACAAACAAACAAAAGAACAGTGCTATAATGACCATGTCCTTTTGAGAATAATACATTCACATCTTGTTGGGCATATAACCAGGAGGAGAATTCAAATCTTTTTTTTTTTTTTTTAAGTTTCCAGAGTAAATATAATAATGCAAATGTGTTCTGGGCTCTTCTATCCAAGAAAAGCAATTGACCTCAGTCCTTCCAGCTGCTTCTCCTTGAAAGGGTCTGTTTTCCCCTGCTAGGCTGTGGGCTCGAAAGAACAGTGACCATTCCCAAAAGTATCCAATTACCAGCCAGTGGCTGGAATACAGGAAGTACCTAATAAATAACCACTGAGCTGGGGACTACAGGTGACACTCAGTCCACGTAGCTCCTAATGCCTTCCCAGCTAATTCTGCTCTGGCTTCTGCTCCTTGGCTGCGTTGGAAAAGCTCTAAGTTCACCAAAGACCTTCTAACTACCAAAGCCTGTGGCCTGTCTTCAGGACTCCTCTTCCCCGATGCTTCCGTGGCAAGTGGCATGAACAATCAGCCCAAGCGAAAACTGGCTTCGAGGGTCCCCTGGCTTCTTACCTCTGGGATGTTTGTTCTCCAGGGCTCACTATTAGAAGCTTTTGCTGCCAGGGGCTCCACCCTTGACCTTCTTCTCCTCCAACACCCACCATGCTGCTCTTATCCATTCCCCTGGCTTCAGCTTCCATCTACCACTAATGACCCTCTTCAGTCCTAACTCTGCTCCAGAACCCTACAAGGGGGCTTTTCAGTGGCCTCCTGGACTATGCGCCCAGGACCTCCTAAACACACCTCAAAAGTAACTGTCTCAGATGGAAAACATGACCTCCACCCTGGCATACTGCCTGGTGTATTTATTCAATGTGCACCTCTGCTTGTCTGTTATGTGCCACTCAGCATGCTAGACCCTAGTGATCCAAGATGGGGAAGACTGGGTCTGATGGACCAGAGCAGGCATCCGGCCACGCCTGGCTTAAATACTGCCACAGGGTTCAGGGAGGATGGGGAGAGGAACCAGCCTAGCCTGGGTGGTGGGAAGCAGAAGTGCTGCCACAAGGTCGGTCTCTGAGTTGACTCTTCCCTGTTGGAACTATCTATAGACCCCACTCGCTGCTCTGACATCCACCTCCTCCATCGAGACCCCACTGCCTTTGCCTGGGTCCCTGGAACACAACACTTTTTCCATCCCTGGCTTGCTTCTCCACAGTCTGCCCTTTACAGTGTAACTCAGCTCTGGGCACTCCCCTGACTAGAACGCTCCAGGGACACCCCACGGGCTGCTTGAACAAAAGGCAAACCCCTTATCCTATGAGGGGCTGAAGGCCACACATGGTAGGCCCCCCTCCCCCACTGCTCTACCTCCCGTGTCCAGTGCTCACTGTGCAGCAGATGCACGAGTCCTGGACAACATGAGCCAGTCCAGCCTCAGAGCCTGTGCCTCGTCTGCTATGTCCGGATGCTCCCTCCAGCTCCACGGAGGAACACCTCCATCTTGTTATTCAAACCTTAGAGCGCTTCTCAGAGCTCCAGATAAGCCTCCTCTGGCCACTCAAGGTAAAGGAGCAACTCCATCCCTCCAGCAGCCCTGCCTGGCACTTCAGACCACACTCACCTGTCATGCGTCCTGCACCACACCCACCACTCCTGAACTTAGCTCACTCATTTCTGTTGGCTTTTTAATGGCTGGCTCTGCCACTGGACTGAAGCTCCAAGAGAGTAGGAATCAGATTTGTTTCACTCACCTCTGTGTCCCTAAGGCCCAGTGTAGTGCCTGGGACTTAATAGGTCCTGAGTAATTATTAGTCATGTCCATGAACGAATGAATGAACGAATGGCAAGTCCGCCAAAGCATGGCGGTTAAGTACAAATTCTGTAGCCAGACTCCCTGGTTTGAATTCCACCTCTGCCACATGCTAGCTGCGCTGTTTGTGGCAAGTTACTTAGTCTTTTTGTACCCCTGGGAGCCTTGCTTGGCAACAAAATAAAGTCAAAAATACCCGCTTCATAGGGTGTTTATAGTTAAATACTAGAAGCACTCACAGCAGACCTTGGCACAGTATCAGTCCTAACTAAATGGCAGTTCTTGTACCACTGCCTGGGTTGCCTTCCTAAATCATAAGTCCCAACAACACATCTAGGGACTCCCTACCACCTCTCAGGGTAAGTCTAAACCCCATGACTGGGAAGGCAGATTCTTGTTCTTCATGGGTAGGCCCCCAACCCACCTCCGCAGTCTCTCCCACTCCTCGGCCCTGTATACCCCTGGTTCCCAAGTCCCCAACCTTTTCACCACATGTCTACCTCTGCACACACGGGCCCTCTGCCCAGAATGCCCCTCGCCTTCCTCGGCCTGACCCAACTCAAATGGCACCTCCCTTCCTAGCCCTGGCAGACACGTGGCTCTGTCTTGCCACTCTGCCTGCCTGAGCCCTCGAGCGGGCTGCCTTCTGCACCACCACTAGCATGCACCTCCCCACCAGGCAAGAGTGTCCCTGAGGTGGGGGCGCCTGGGTGGCTCAGTCATTAAGTGTCTGCCTTCGGCTCAGGTCATGATCCCAGGGTCCTGGGATTGAGCCCCGCATCGGGCTCCCTGCTTGGCGGGAAGCCTGCTTCTCCCTCTCTCACTTCCCCTGCTTGTGTTCCTGCTGTTGCTATCTCTCTCTGTCAAATAAATAAATAAAATCTTTAAGAAAAAAAAAAAAAGAGTGTCCCTGAGGTGGAGCCCAGGGCTTCTTCAGCCCCCCATCCTCGGCACCTCCCACAGGCTGGCACCTGGAAGGATATCACTGGATGAATGACTTTCCAAACATGGACAGCAACCACTTGCCCTCATCTTACTTTTTTCCCCATCAGGGCTCAAATTAAGTGTTTTGAGGGCCAAAACCACTTTCTTTTATTACCTAGGTTTTGTTCCAAATATTCTGTTTAAAAGACCTTACTTTGAGGTCCCCACCTGGGGGGCTCAGTCAGTTAAGCGTCTGCCCTCAGCTCAGGTCATGATGTCAGGGGTCCTGGGATTGAGCCCCGCATCCAGTTCCCTGCTCAGTGCGGAGTCTGCTTCTCCCTCTCCCTCTGCCCCCCCAATCCCGCTCGTGCTCTCTCTCTCAAATAAATAAAATCTTTAAAAAATAAATAGATAGATAGATAAGTAGATATCTTAATTTGCCAGGGTGCCTGGCTGGCTCAGTCAGTAGAGCAGGCAAATCAATCTCAGGGTCATGAGTTCAAGCCCCACATTGGGCGTGGAGCCTACCTAAAATAACTAATTAATTAGTTAATTTAAAAATAAGAATAAAATAAGAAAGATCTTAATTTGTGATGTAGAAAGCCATTTAAAACTCTCTTTTTTAAAAAGAGAAAATTTCAGGGAATCTCTGATGTTCATCTGTTTGTCTCACAGGAAATGGAAAATCGAGAGCAACAAAAGTAAAATGCATTATAATCAGAGAGGGGAAGCAAAGTTGATTCTACATCCACCACTCTGACTCTTTTGTTCCGTGCTACCTCATCCTGCTGGGATGACAGAGGTACATGTTTTTATCCCCAACATACCAACAGGAAAAATGAGATGCGAACTTTGAGCAATATGTCAAGGATTACTTAACAAAACAGAGGTTGTGCTAGCAAAAAGCTCAGCTCTTCAAACTGAACCTGGTGGGAAAGACAGCCTATAAAGTTGGCTCAGGTGACAGACAAACTTAGAGGCTCTGATAGAATGAAGTCAAGTTTGATTTAGAACAGGGTTGGCTAACTATGGCCCGTGGACCAAATCCAGCCCACTGCCTGTGTTTGTAAATAAAGTTTTATTAGAAAACAGCCATACCCATTCATTTATGTAGGTCTGTGGGTGCTTCCAGGCTACCACAGCAGACATGACTGGCTGCATCAGACCTTCTCGCCCACAAAGCCTAAAATATTTACTATCTGATCCTTTACAGGGAAAAAATGTGCCTATCTCTGATTTAGAGAATAGTGTGATATCTGGATTTTTTTTTTCCATTTCCCAAGTATTAGCATACTCAAGTTCCTATTCCTATTCAAGCTAGTTCACTTAACTGGGCGGGGGGGGGGGGGGGGGGGAGTTGTTGTGGCTGTTGTTGTTAATTGACAATCTTTGATTCAAGTTTATCTTATGTTCAGAGAAAAAGTTCAATGGTTTGGTTTTGGGCTCAAATTAATATAGCTTCTCCACTTTCAGGGCACACAGCCTGGCTGTGGTCCTTGAACAGAACATTTTTACAAACCTGGAACAAAGCAGGCAGGTGAAATGGAATGCTTTTTGCTCTGGAGGATGTCTTTTATTCCAGCTTAACCATACCCTGCTCCTTCCAGCACTAAGGTCCAAAGAGTCTGTCTGTATTCCTCTGCCCTAGCTAATCCTATTTTCTATGAAAGTTCAGATATCATTGGTTGGCACCTAGGCTTTCTCATCAATAGAAGTATGCCCTCTTCCGACTTCTTTCATAGATACCTCTTAAAAACCAAACATTTGAAAACACATTGTTCCCTAAATGCTAATATATTCTACCAGTCTGTCTTCGGAAGCTAAGTGCACCCTACAGTAATGTCACAGGGACTTTAGAACTGGGATTCAGCTCTCCAAATCTTTGTACAGATGTTGGATCACATATGAAACTTTTACCTCATTTTTCAAAACTCTGTATTATGGAAATTTTCAAGCACATGCAAAAATAGAGAGAACAGTATAATAAATCCCCATGTCCCCAGCAGCTAGCCTCAACAAGTATCAATATTCTGCCCTTTTTTCCCCATTTATCCTTCTTCCCAACTTTATGCTTGTTTATTGTTTGTTGCAGTATCTGAAAGCAGACCTCATATGTCAAATCATTTCACCCATAAATGCTTGTTTGTTCCTGCAGATAAGCCCATTCTCCTTTGAACAAAACTGTGTTACCACTATCACATCTGACAAAGTTCATAATAATTCTTAACATTTAACTTAACATCTACTACCCAGTCCAAGTTCAATTTCCCCCACTGTTTCCACAATGTCTTGTTAAAGCTGCCTTGTTCAACTAAGAGCCCAAGTATAACCACATGGTATTTGGTGATCACTCTCTTAGGTGTCTTTTCATCCACAACAGATCACCCTCATTTTTGTTTTCAACTACCACCAGCATATGCTTAGATGCTAATTGGCCAAGCAAACCTTACCAAGGGTAGTACCTCTTCAGGCTGCACATGCTATAAGCAAATTCATAGACCCCGTAGGCACAAACTCACACGGCTCCACTTTCCAGTGCGATCCACCATGGGGACCAATATGCCAGGCCACCCCACACACTTTCTGCTCTCAAGAGAAGGAATTTAGCAAGCTAATTCTCTAAAATTAAATCTTTTCTGTGCTGCAATGGCCTGAAGACTCGGAATGATTTTAAAAAAACAAGGCATCCATTCATTAAGGCTTTTTTTTTAAGTTAGCCAAATTTAATCAAGAATCACAAAGTAAATCAGACTAGCCTTGTAATCCATTATTGTTACGAGTAACAACATTAATTAAACACCTAGCTCAAACAGGACATTCGGTTATAAAAAGGATGACCTGTCCCTGCCCAAAGCGACTTACAGCCTAAATGAAGCAGTTACCACATCACTTACACAAAACACCCAAGGAAGACGACAAGACCTAAAATCACCCAAATTGACATCTATGCCCCTACCTTTAGGTTAAGAGTATTTGTGAGGCTGATCTGGGTGGCAGAATAAAAAGAACAAGAGTCAAAAGGAACAGAGTGTGACTGCTAGTTCTATCATTTACGAGCTGTGCCACACTAGGTAAGTTACTTAACCTCTCTGATTCTCAGTTTTATCATTTGTAAAATAGGAATAATCTCACCTACCTCACAGAGTAGCAGCCATAAACACCGAATCAGAAAATCTTACATGAAAGCCCAGCACTAGTAATGACGACGAAAATAATAATAAATTCATTGACTATAAAACTCATTATGCCAGGCACTAAGCTAAAATGTTATATGGGTACTATCTCATCTAATCCTATCAGTTCTATGAGGCATCTCTTATTCCTATATAATTTTCCAGATGAAGAAATTGAACAGAATGAGTGAGGGATCAATCTACTTGTCTAATATGACACAGCTAAAGGTAGGAAAGTGGGTCACAGGACCTCAGCGTTCTTGCTGTCAATCATGGCATAATAATGCCTCCCAAATGCCACCACAGTAAGGTGTAAAGGTGGGACCAGGGAGTTTGGGGGTGGGGTGGGGAACAGGCCTTCCTACTATGGCTATTAAATCAATTATATTGTAAAGTCATTATTTGTATTATATCATAAAGTACAGCACCTCGTAGCTCCCCACCCCTGCTCAAACAGGAAGCCCCTCGAGACTCCCAAAGATGCAATCCTAAGGCATGGGTATATTCAGAGCCATAATGGTGGTTTCCTTCCTTGTTGGGGCAAGTCTTCAGCCATCTGCTACAGATCATTTAAGGCCTTCTCTATTGTGAGTCTCAAACACCCAATACTTGTTCAGACAAGGCCAAAGTAAAATCAGTTATTTTTTCCTATATAATCTCTTACTTTCTTTTTGTACATATATACAAAAAAAGACTGAAGAAAGCTAGCCACCAGGAAAGAGGTCCAACTGCCACCATGGTTTGAGAAGCCCAACCAAGCCAAGTGGAAAACGTATCTGGACAAGAACTGAGGTCCTGCAACAGTCCCGTCAGATCTCCCGTGTGTGAAGCCACCTTGGACCTTCTCATCTTCCCAGAGCTCAACTGCAAACACATGAAGCTTCTATATCACCCAGGCAACCCACAGAATTGTTAGCAATAATAAAATGCTGTTGGCTTTGGGGCGCCTCGGTGGCTCGGTTGGTTAAGGGGCTGACTCTTGATTTTGGCTCAGGTCATGATCTCAGGGTCATGAGATCGAGCCCTGCCTCGGGCTCTGTGCTCTGTGCCAGTCTGCTTGAAATTCTCTCTCTCCCGTTGCCCCTCCTCCCACTCATGCGTGCTCTCTCTAAATAAATGAATAAAATCTTTTAAAAATAATAAATAATAATAATAAAATGCTGTTCGTTTAAGCCATTAAGTTTTGGGGTGATCTGTTAGATAACTAAAACAGCCAGCAATCAGCTTTTCCAGCCAGGCCAAATATCAAATCTATGAATAAAAGGGGCCTTAATAAAAGTTCACTGATGTTTACCAATAGAAATGTTACATTCCTTCCATTCAAGGATGGCTACTGGCTGAACCACTTATCTCTGTAAACCCAGGGTCTATACTGTACCTGTCTCAACAGTGTTAAATAAACATGAATAATGATCACATTGATAATAATAATGGCAGCTAATGTTTACTGAGTGTTTACATACACGGCTTCACGCTAAACCTTTTACTCATTTAACTTTCACGAAAGCGTTTGAGGTGGAACACTATTATGCCCATTTTACAGATGAGGCCACTGAGGCTCAGAGTGGTACAGTGACTAGTCCAAGATCACAGAGCCAGTAAAGAGCCACACAGGACCTCTTTCACCTTCTGGCCACCTGACTCCAGAACCAGTGCTCCTACCCACTGGCTTTATTACCCCTTCAAGTGCCATCCTACTTTAATAATGTTGCTTCCTTCTCAAAGAGAGGTCTATAAAGAGTTTAAAACTGTGCCTGACCTGCAGTAAGTTTTCAATAAACATCAACTCTTAGGACGAGGAACCCGCAGACGGGGAAGGGAAGAGGACAGCAAGCCCTGATTAACGTTAGCTGTCTTGATGGTCGTACAGGCGTCCTTCACCAGTAAGCACCCCAGGGTTTGGTAATTTTCTGTGTACAGTCTGCTCTCCCCCTGGACTGTGAACCCCCTCGAGAGCTGTCCCTGTTTCTGATTCATCTTTGTAGCTCTAGGGCGCTGCATGCTGCACGTGGCCTGGCCCAGAACAAGTAGGTGCTCAAGAAACATCTGTTGAATGGAAAGGAAATGCTTCATTCACCACAAATGCGAACTTGCACTTACAGGATGACACCTCGCCCAGCCAGCAGTCCTTAAAGTGGCCCCAAAGAAAAGGAGAGGGCAGGAAGGGACAAGTGAAGGAGAACCAGCCTAGGAATGCCCGCCCCCAAGGGCTCCTTGGGGAAGAGATGGGGCTGGGCTTGTGGCCCGAACACGGGAGGGGTCCACACGGAGGGCCGGACCTCCCAAACTCCGAAAACTCCCCTCACTCTGGAAAGTCCCAGGGAAAAAGTGGGGACCCCAGGTGGAAGTCTCCCCAACCCCGAGGTGGCCTCGCCTCCCCCCGCCCTGAGTCACCAGGACTCGGGACGCGCCCTCCCACCCCTTCCCGGCCGCCGCGGGAGCAGGAGGAGGAAGAGAAAGAAAGTGACCGGAAGTCAGGAGTTTCCTAACAACGACCGAAATCCTCCCCCAGGAGGGGAGGGCTCCCCATCCTTGGCCCGCCCCGCCCCGTGAGGAGGGACCGCCGCCAGTGCATCCAAGCGGTTGGGGGTCCCGCTCTTCCGTCCCGCAAGGAGGGCCTGGCCTGTGGCTCCCCGCTGGCGCTCCGTACACCCAGAATTCTGTGAGAGGCTCCCAGGGAGGGGCGGGGGCGCCCAACTGTTACTTACAATCGTCTAAGTCATCATGCAAGTCCACAAAGTACAGAGGGATCTCTGAAAATCAAGAAACACACAGGAGTTACACACAAGGAGTGGGCGCGGCAGGCGGACTCAGGGGCGGGCGGGGGTCCCCGGGCCTTGAGGAGTGGTCCCCGCTGGGGGGGAGGGGGCCGCCTTTGCGCCCGGGGAGCCAGCCCCACTCACCCGCCATCTTGGGATGGGCCAGGAGGCGGGGTCCTCGCGGGAGGGCGGGGCCGGTGGGGCGGGAGGCGGGGTCTGATGCTCCGAGCCCCGCCCCCGGGCGGGCCCCTCCCCGCGAGCCTCGCGGCGCCGGCCGGGCCCCGCCCTCGCGGCGAAGGTGGCTGCCGAGGTGGGCGGGGAGGTCAGGTGACCCGGCCGGCGTCCCAAGATGGCGGCGGCATCGGCACCCGGGAGGCCGAGGCACCGTCCCGGCTGCTGAGGCGGGCCCCGCGCGGCTGGCGGCGGACGGGCCAGGCCGAGGGCTGGCGAGCGGACGGCCGCCGCCCCTGCGCGCCCCGCGGCCGGGGCTGAGCCGTGCGGCGGCGGCGCCGGGGGATGCTCGTGCTGGGCCCGGCCTCTCCCTCCTCAACTTAGGGCGGCGGCGGGCCCGCGCCCCTGGCTCCCGGGCCATGGCGCTGAGGGAGCTCAAAGTGTGTCTGCTGGGGGTGAGTGGCGGCGGACGGGCGCGGGTGGGCCGCGGGAGGCCGGGCAGGCCGGGGACCCAAGCGCGCCCAAGTCCTCCGCGCCCCTTCCCCCAGCCTCGGTGCAGGACCTACCCGGGACCCTCCCTCCGGCCCCGGGCCATCCTGCCCACCTTGCCACCCACCCCCGAGGTCTTGCTGGCAGGAGGGACCCTCCCCCCTCGTCCCTTCCTGGAGTCCAGGGGCTCTTCCCGCCCCCAGAGGGTAAAGAGCCTTCCCTGCCTCTCCATTGCGTCTAGCTTGAGAGCAGTTCCTAAATAGTTTCCTACTAAGGTACTAGTTACAAGTTGGCCAGGTCTTCCAAAGGAAAACCGATGGCAGGCCTTAAGGTTTTACGAGCAGAGTTTGTCTCCTTTCTCATTTGTTTGGAGTTTTTGAACTTGTGGGATACCCGTGGCACTTCTCATAGAGTTACTCTCTGGGGGGGATGTTCAAGTCAGGAAGCCCCAAAAACGAGTTGGAAGCTTCTGCTTCTTGTCTGGTCAGGGCAACTTTGCTCCTTCAAATCATGCTCTTTTGCCTGAGTCGCTGCTTTAAAGACTGAAAAGGATTCCAATAACCAGTCTTCCCCCTGCCCAAATAGGGCGGGGCTGTGATTTATCAGGGGTTACCCAGGAGCAATTCAAGAGTTCACAGTTTACTTATACATGTTAAAAAGTGAGTGTGTCACTTTTCACACTAAGCAGAAACTTTGGGTTTTTCAAAAGGTTCTCATGTCCTTAAAAACTGCAAACCCCTGTCCTACAGTACATTTTGAAATCTAATTACTCCCACTGACTGTTTATGAAAACCTTCTTTATGGGTCCCTTAACTTCTAAAAATTAGCATATAAGATGATTTTCCTAAAATCTTGAGCTTAAGGCCCAAAGTAGTTTTCTTTGTCTGCAAGCAGGTAAACTTATTTGTATTCACCCATCTCTTTCTTTTTCAGGATACAGGTGTAGGTAAATCGAGTATCGTGTGGCGGTTCGTGGAAGACAGTTTTGATCCAAACATCAACCCAACAATAGGGTAAGAGATTAAGTTTATTGAACATATATCTAAACATGTATCTGCAGTCCTTCAAAAATTAAAAGGCGTGTTACGGGAGTGGGGAGGTGTCGCCATTTTACATTCCAGTGCATTCACAGATGGTGGTTTTCATCATCTCTGGAAGAACTTGAACGTGTACAGTGAGGAGTGGTGTATTGTAGGAAAGTTACTTTTGATGTGTGAGGGGAACACTTCAAAATAAAAATAATGAAAGTTTTACTTAGTAGAGCATACTTGAGTCTATAAATATGAACAGCATTACATCTTGAAATAAAGCAGAAGAAAGCAGGTCCTGACACTTATTCTTTCAGGCATTCAGCTAAAAGATATTTAGATGGTTTTAGTTTCTCCTGAGAAGTAGGGGGTATCCGTCAGACTGGAAGGGCTGGCGAATGGAGATGTGGACGCGCAGGACAGTGCTGTGGGCCCCATCACCACTGCGACCTGTCTGAACCCTTCTCATACATTCCTGCACTAGTAGTAATAATGAATTAATACATTAATGTTGAAATTGTCAGCTTTTCCCAGGTGTCTGGTTCTTTGGATAAGTGAAATTGACTGGCTATAGGTTTTTGCCTATAAGAAAACTTTCAGGGTATTTAAATATTGTAATATTAATACTTACCCTGTGAGAAGTTGTGTTTTATAGGTTTTAATACTGTGTTAGGCTTAGAAAATTAAATAGCTGCTATGCAATTTTTATTGCGCACCCCCCATCAAATGGTTTCTTCCATTGAGAGAAAAGTCTGCCCAATATTTTACAACATCTACATTCGAAGGCATGGAGATGAAACCACCACTAACTTTCTGAAATTAAAATGCCCTTTGATATCCTTCAAGAAAGAACTGGGTATGAGCACATGTTTAATACATGACCTCATCTGCCTCAAGGCCTGCCTACTGCCACCTGCCTGGGAAAGAGAAATGGCAGGAAGTGGTAGCAAGTAGTGCTCGTGACTCAGTGAGGAACACCTTTCATACTGGGTCAGAGTTGAAAACCACTCTGAAAGACGAAAACACCTCCTTGGTTAAAAGTGGTCTCTGAGAGATGGCCAGAGAATAGGGAGGGGTATAGCTCCAGCGGCAGTGACAGTGACAGTCCTATCCGGGGTGTCCACGTGCCCATCTGCCGGCCCTCCCAATCTGACAGATACTGCAGTTCCTCACCTGAGTCCCACCCTCTTAACCAGGTGGTCTTGGCTCACATTTCACAGGAAAGAGGAAGATGAGGTTTTCCCCCAGTTTCCTTCCACTTTTCCTTGTGTCTTGTTTCTCAGCCACAGCGGGTGTTTTCCTCCTTTGTGACCACCTCCTCACACACCTGAGCTCTGAGGGGCCCTCCTCAGCAGTTCTCCCTTTCTTCCCCTGCACTGCCTTCTTGTCACAGCCTGCAAACATGCTCCTCTTCAACCTGCTCTACTAAGATAATACCATTCCCCAAGCCTGCCATCCAGTGGTGGCACTCTTGGAAGAGAAGTCACTCCTTCCTCAACTGCTGCTCCCTCTTCAACCCACTGTTGCCTCCATTCCACTCCCACCATTCCACTAAAACCACCCTCCCTGTGTACCAGTTTCCATCTCATTGCCAAAACCAAGGGCTTTTTCTTCTTTATTTATCCTTTGAGTGCCTTCTACATGCCAGATGCTAGACTGGGTGCTGGTGACTAGGCCAGGAGTCAGCAAACTCTGGACCTTGGCCCACCTCCTGTTTTAATAAATAAAACTTTATCAAATCATGGTCACTCTTGTTCATTCACATATTGTCTCCCCTGCTGTCCAGCTACAATGGCAGAGTTGAATACTTGTGACAAAGGCCCTATGGCCCAGAAAGCTGAAAATATATGCTATTTGGCCCTTTTCAGAAAAAGTTGGCTAGCCCCTAACTTAGATGAACTTGGTTCCTGCCCTCATGGACCTTACCTACAAGGAGGAAAGAAAAACATTCTAAAACTAATGCACAAGAAATGATTTATTTGACCTTTTTCTGTGCTGCAAAGGAGAAACATGAGTGCTCTGAGAGCATGTAACAGGCACCTGGCCTAGGCCTAAAGGAATGGCCGATGCCTAAGGGAAACAGTGGAAATGTAAAGCACTTGGAAGCCCTGACATTTAAATATTGAAAGATGGGTGGCTTATAGAGTCTATAATTTTAGCTGTGTTGGAAGGTGCATGGTAGTACCTCATTCTGGTTTTAATTCCCATGTCCCAAAGATGGAGGGAGGGCAGATGTGCAGAGGGAGGCGGGAGGGGCAGAATGGCTAAGTTTCCATTCTCCAAAGAAAGCTCCAATTTAAGTCCAGGCCAGATGACTCTTAGGGCCCATGCTTGCCTCCACCCTGCCCAGTGTGACATGTTTGGCCATTAGGGAAGACCGTGAATATGGGAGAAGTGCAGAATTTAAGACAGGAGAAGCAATGGACACAGAGTTCTGCAGGGGACGAGGTCCAAATCATGGGTTGGAAATATGGGCCTGGCCCCAAGGAGAAAGGCTGGTGAAGTTGACTTGAGACTTGCACAGGTGAAGCTGAGTTGTGGGAGGGGATGAGCGCACTGATGGGAAACGTGGGGAACAGAACACAGCTGAGGAAGACCTGCCTGTGCAAGACAAGTGTTTGGGGGGGAGGGGGGCAGGAGAGTTTCGTTCCAACACAGCCCTGTGGTAAATGATGTTGGAGCCTCCCGCAATCTCCAGAACCTGGCCCCTGCTGCCTCACCAGCCTCCTGGCCACCCCTCCAACATATCCTGTTCTACTGCCTCACAGCTCCTGCTGTCCCCCATGCTACTCACTGCCCTCAACACCACCAACTAGTTAACTTCCACTCTTAAAAAACTTTTCTTCTTAAACTTCTGTTTACAGTATTTTTTTGAAGAGCAAAGATATTTAATTTTGATCAAGTTCAATTTATCAGTTATTTCTGTAGTCATGTTTTTTGTGTCATCCATGTTCTTTGTGTCACAAAGATTTTCTCCTATGCTTTCTTTTAGAATTTTTATAGCTTTATCGTTTAAATTTTAGTTTATGACCTATTTCTACTAGCTTTAGTTTACCATGCGAGGGAATTCAAAGATCATTTTTTTTCATGTGTCAATCTAGTCATTATAGCAACATTTGTTAATGTTGAATTCTGCATTTATTAAATTACCTTGGTGCCTTTGTCAAAAATAAACTGATAAGTATGTATGGGTTTATTTCTGTTCCATTGATCTGTTTGTGTCTCCTTGTGCTGATACAATAAACAGTCCTGATTGCTGTAGATTTATAGAAAGTCTTAAAATCAGGCAGTATATGGCCTCCCATTTTATTTATATTTTGCAGATCTGTTTGGCTTTTCTCAGTCCTTTGTTTAAGTTTTAGAATCACAATGTCCAATTTCTAAAAAAAAAACAGCTGAAATTTTGATTGGGAATATAGCAAATCTGTTGATTAATTTGGGAAGAATTGACAACAATATTGTGTCTTATCCATAAACATGGTATACTTTATACTAATTTAGTTCAGATTTCTGTCAACAAAGTTTTTCAGTTATCACTGTGCAGGCTTTTCACATATTTTTTAAACTTATCCCAAGGTATTTCATGTTATTTTATGATTAGTAGATGGAATTTTTTCATTTCAATTTTCAATTGTTGCTAATATATAGAATAAACTTGATTTTTACATATTGGCCTTGTGACTTTCTAAATTCAGTTAGTTCAGGCACCTTTTTCATAGATTCCTTGGGATTTTCTTAGGTGTACAATCATATCCAATGTGATGAACAGTTTTACCTCTTCCTTTCCAATCTATATGTCTTTTATTGCTTTTACTTGCCTGGTTGTATTAGCTGGGACCTCCAGTACGTTGTTGAGAAATGGTAAGAGCAGACGTCCTTACTTTATTCCCAATCTTGGAGTGGGAAGGGTTAGGTCTTTTACCATTAAGTTGGGTGGCTAGGCTCTAGGATTTTTATAGGTGCCCACTATCAGGTTGAGAATATTCTCCTCTATCCCTAAATCAGTGAGATCTTTCATCAAGAATCATGTTGAGGGGCGCCTGGGTTGCTCAGTTGGTTGAGCGACTGCCTTCGGCTCAGGTCATGATCCTGGAGTCCCGGGATCGGGTCCCGCATCGGGCTCCCTGCTCGACAGGGAGTTTGCTTCTCCCTCTGACCCTCCTCCCTCTCATGCTCTCTGTCTCTCATTCTCTCTCTCTCAAATAAATAAATAAAATCTTAAAAAAAAAAAAAAAAAAAAGAATCATGTTGAATTCTGTCAGGTGGTTTTTGTTTTGATTTTGTTTTTACGCCTTTTGAACTGTTCTTACGATTTTTCTTTTTAATCTTAAAATAGTGAATTTTATTTACTAAATAATCTATACTAAAATATTAAACAAATATGCTCCTAGGATAAATTTTACTTGGTCATTATGCATTATTTAATACATTATTGGGTTTGATATATTAAAATTTTGCTAAGGATTTTTGCCTCCATGAAGTGGATAATTATCTTGTAGTTTTCTGTGATATCTTTCTCTAGTTTTGGTATCAGGGCCTCATAAAATAAGTCGGGAAGTGTTTTCTCATCTTTTTTGCAAGAGTTTATGTGGAATTGGTATTATTTCTTAAAGGTTTGGTATGATACACAAATGAAGCCATCTGAGCAAGGAGTTTTCTTTGTCAGAAAAATTTTAACTACAGATTCAATTTCTTTAATAGATACAGACATATTCATTTCTTCCCAAGTAAGCTTTGGTAGTTAGTGTCTTTCAGTGAATTTGTCTATTGTATCTTTTTTTGATTTATTGGCATAAAACTCATAACATTTTTTAATTGTCCTTTTAATATCTTTAGGATCTGTCTAGCTATACGTTTATAATTTTAATGATCTTCTCAAAGGACCAGTTTATTTCATTAATATTTTTCTATTTTCTATTTCATTGATTTTTTGCTTTTACCTTTGTTTTTTCCCCTCTCATTTGCTTTTTTTGGCTTAATTTGTTCTTTTAAACTTTTTAACCTGGAAGTTTAGAATATTGATTTTTTTAGGGCCTTTTTTTCCCCCTTATATGAGCATTTAGAACTATAAATTTCCCTGTTAAGTACTGGTTTAAGTGAATCCCACAGATTTTGATACACCATATTTTCGTTTTCATTTAGTTCAGAGTATTTATTTCCCTTGTGACTTGTTTGACCTGTTGGTTGTTGAGAAGTATTCTCTAACCTCCAATTATTCAGGGATTTTCCAGAAATTTTTTGATTATTGATTTCTAGTTTAAATCTGTTCTGGTCAGAAAATGTACTCACTATTATTTCAAACCTTTTACGTTTGACATTTGTTTCATGGCCTCAGATATGGTCTTCATGAATGTTCCATGTATATGAGAAAAGAATGTGTTCTATAAATGTTAAATTAGTCAGCTTGGTTAATAGCACTGTTCGTGTCTTCTGTACCTTTACTGATTTTTCCCCTCTCATTTGCAGTGACAGGAATGTTTGAAATCCAACCCTAATTGAGAATTTGTCTATTTCTCTTTTGTAGTTTGATCAATTTTTGTTCATGTATTTTGAAGCTCTTATTGAGTGTTTCTACGTGTAGCATTGTTATTTTTCTTGATAACTTGACCCCCTCACCATCACGAAACACTTTTTTCCCTGGTAACAGCCTGATTCTGAATTCTACTTTGTCTCATATTAATACAGGCTCTTCAGCTCTCTGTTGATTAGTGTTTGCATATCTTTTCCCATCTATTTACATTTAACCTATTTATATCTATGTATTTGAAGGAGGTTTCTTGTAAACAGCATTAGGAGTCCTGCTTTTACACTTAATCTGATGGTCCCTGCTTTTAAATTGGAGTGTTGAGACCTTTGCTGTCCAGCACAGTTGCCAAAGCCACATGTGGCCATTTGAATTTAAGTTAAAATTAAAAATTCAGTTCCTCAGTCACACTAGCTTTCAGTCCTCCCCACAGAAAGCTATGTTACGTAATACTGATTTAAACCATTTTTATTTATTACAACTGTCAGTATGGTTTGGCTTAAATCTACCATCTTGCTAATATTTCCCTATTTGGCCCATGTTAATGATTCCATTTCATCTTCACTGTTGGCTTGTTAGCTCCATTTCCTTGTTTTATTATTGTAGTGGTTGCACTAGGATTTACAGTATATTTCTTTTTCAGTCTACTTTCAAATAATATACAATTTCACGTATGGTGTAAGAACCTTATGAGAGCATAGTTTCATTTTCCCTCTCGTCCTTTGTGCTATTAATGTCATGTTTTACTCCTGCATCTTATAAGATTCATAATACACTTTTGGGGGGGACCCTTAGTCATTGATCCTTTAAAGAGACTATTGGGGGGCGCCTGGGTGGCTCAGTTGGTTAAGCGACTGCCTTCGGCTCAGGTCATGATCCCAGGGTCCTGGGATGGAGTCCCGCATCGGGCTCCCGGCTCGGCAGGAAGCCTGCTTCTCCCTCTCCCACTCCCCCTGCTTGTGTTCCTGCTCTCACTGTCTCTGTCTCTGTCACATAAATAAATAAAATCTTTAAAAAAAAAAAAAAAGAGAGACTATTGGTCGTTTTTTCTGGGTCCTTGTGCCAGTATAACAGTTTCTTTACCTCTGTATCTTTGTAATAAGTCTTAATGTCCAATGATATGTCTTCTGTGTTATTCTTTGAGAATGTCTTGGCTTACATTTCCATATAAACATTAAAAATCATCTTGTCCATTTTTACATATCCCAACACACCAGTCTCTACTGATTCTGATTGGCGTCCCACTGAATTTATAGATTGGTTTGGAAAGAAATGACATCTGTATGATATTGAATTTTCTAATATATGAACATTGATTATTCTTCCATTTATTAGACAAGCTTCTTTATTTTCTCTCAGTATTTTTTCCTACTTGTCTGTGTAGTGGACTTGCACATTTTTCGTTAGATTTATACTAAGGCATTTGATGTTTCAAAGCAATTTTATGCTATCAATATACTACATGGTATTGTTTTGAAATGTATTTAATTCCCATCCTAAACTTTTTATTTCTTTTCTTACTGAATTGAGTAAGATCTCCAGTACATTGTTGAATAGAAATGTGGTCCTGGGTATTCTTACCTTACTCGAATCTTAGTGGGAAAGCTTTCACTGTCACACCATTAAATTAAATGTTTGCTGTAGGTTTTTTGAACATATCCCTCATCACATTTACAGAGTGTCCCTTCTTTTCATCATTTGCTAGGATTTTTTTTTTAACGTGAATAAATGTAGGATTTATCAAAAGATTTTTCTACATCTACTCAGTCATGCAATTACTCTCTTTTATGCTGTTAATATGGTAAATTACACTGTTGAATTTTCATGGAATAAGCCCACTTAGATTGTGACGTGTTACTCTTTTAGTAATCACTGGTTTTAGTTTGCTATTTTTTAGGATTTTTGTGTATGTTTAGAAGTAAGATTGTCATGTAATAATGTAATAATCCCTTTTGTAATGTATATGTCAAGTTTGATGTCAGGTTTTGCTTCCCTTATACAATAAGTTAGGCAACTGTTCCAAGGAAGAGTTTGTATAAAATTGCTCTTATTTCTTAAGTGAAAGAAAAATTCTAGTAAAATTCATCAGTGATGCTGTCTGAGCTTCAAATTGTCCTTGTGGAATGGAGTTTAAGGAGTCCATTTCTTTTCATAGTTGGAAGATAATTCATTTACAGATTTTCTATTTCTTCTTTTATTGGTTTTGATAGATTGTGGGGTTTTGTGGGGTTTGTTGTTTTTTTTTTTTTAAGGTTTTTGACTATCATACACTTTTTCCAGTTGGTGTAAAGATAAGATTCTAAACTGATACCCCTTTTGCATTTCTGACATTAGTTTTGCCTCTGATCAGCTCTACAGTATGTCTGCTTTCCAAATCATTAATTTTCTGCTCCTATCTTGATTGTTTCTGTCCTGTTCAATGTGCTATTCTTTTCTAACTTCTTGAGATAGATGATTATATCATTGACTTTCAATCTCTATTATTTTCACTGTATTCCTTATATTTTAAAACCTTAACCATGGCTCTTGCTGATTCCAACAAGTTTTTATATGTCATAATTTCATTATCATTCATTTCAGAATATTTTCCACTTTCTATTAGGATTACATCCTTGATCCAGGTGTCATTTAGATGTGTTTCTCAGTTTTCAAATATAAGGAGGTTTCCTAGTTAACTTTTTGTTAATGATTACTGACATTATGAGGTGACAGAACATATTTTGCATGATGTGTCACAGCATATGTGTCACAGCATATGTCAATTTTGGCAAATATTCCATGTTTGAAAAGTTTTTGTGTACTGTGCACCTGTTCTGTGAATGGAATTAGGTCAAGTTTATTGATCACGTTGTTCATTCTTTCTGTTCCTTGTTAGTTCTTTTGGTCCACCTGAATCCATCAGTTACCGAGAGAAGTGGGTTAGAATCCCCGCCGTGGTTATGTATCTGTTTACCCTTTTCGTTCAGTTTCGTTTTATCAGTGCTGCAGCTACATGAAGTACCTACAAATTTAGAATTTTATATCTTACTAATAATGCAAGCCTTCTAGCATTCTGAAATGTACTCTTTAAGTTCTAGGGTGCATTTTGCCTTGAAGTCTGATTTGTCTGTTATTAATATAACAACACTATTTCCTTTGTTGGTATTTGCATGGTGCATATTTTCTCATCCTTTTGTTTTTCAACCCTTCTGTATCTTATATTTAAGGTGGGGCTCTTGTAAGCAGCTTATGATTTGATTCAGATAAAATATACTCCATATAACCAACACCCTAATTAAAATCCAGAAATTTCCCTCACCTCAGAAAGTTCCTTCGATGAGTCCCACTCCCCATAAGCAACCACCGTAGTGATCTCAGTCACTACAGATTAATTTGCCTGCTCTTGAATTTCACATAATTGAAATAGATGGTGTCTGGTTTCTTCTCCATAAAACAATATTTTGGAGTTTCAACCTTGTTGTTGCCTGTACTATAGTTAACCCCCCCCCCCCGGCTTTTTAATTGGTGAATGATGTTCTCTTGTATGGATAAATCACAATTTATCTCTTCTGGTTATGGATATCCAGGTCATTTTCAGCTTTTGGCTATTGTGAATATAGATACTGTGAACTTTCTTTTATAAGTCTTCTTATGGACAAAGGTCTTCATTTCCTTTTGGGTAAATAACGAGGTTTAGAATTTCTAGTTTGTAGAATAAGTGGATATATAATGTCATAAGAAGTTTCCAGACTGCTGTCCAAAGCGGTTGTATCATTTTACCCTCCTACTGTGATGTGTAGAATTCCAGTTGTTCTACATTCTCACCAATATTTGTCTGTCTTTTTAACTTCACTTGTCCTAGTGGATACAAAATGGTATCTCATTGTGCTTTTAATCTGCATTTCCCAGATGACTGATAATGTTAAGAATCTTTGCGTGTGCTTTTTTGTCACTCATATCTTTCATGAAATCACTCTTCAAGTCTTTTGCCCATTTTCATTTGGAGTCTGTCTTATTTTTTAAAGATTGGTAGAAATTCTTTATAGTACCACTGTACAACAAATACAGCTCTTTTGTCAGGTATATTTACCACATATATTTTCTTCCATTGTGTGGTTTCCCTTTTCATTTCCTGAATGATACCTTCTGAGAAGAGAAGTTTTAATTTTATTGAATTCCATGCTGTCAATTTTGTCTTTTTTGGTCCTCTCTGGGAAAGTTCTGCCTGTCCCAAAGTCTCCACAACGTTCTTCTATGTTTTCTTCATAGTTTTAGCTTTACATTTAGTTCTTTGATCTGTCTCAAATTAATTTTTCTGTATTGTGTGAGGCAGAGGTAAGGTGCATTATGCTCCCATGTGATTATACAGTTGTCCCAACATCATTTGTTGAAAGACTTTCTTTTCCGCACTGAATAGCCTTGGCACCTTAGTCGAAAATTATAATATTGAAAAAAAAATTATAATATTGAGTCTTCTGGGCTGTGCACTAGAATGGTCTCTCTCCGCTTACTTCAGCCTCCTTTAATGGCTCTCTTCATTGTTCTGTGGGTTTACGTGAGGGAGTCTTAAAAGTATTTCTGTTAAATTTTTTTAATATTAATATTTTTTAAACTATTGTTAATGGAATTGTATTTTTTCATTTTATTTACAACTATGTATTACCTGTCTATAGAAATACTGCTGATTTTTGTATATTGACCTTATACACTTTAATCCTATTTAAATTCATTTATTCTAGGAGTTATCTTGTGGATTCCTTGGGATTTTCTACATACATCATTATGTTGTCTGAAAGTAAAGACAGTGTGCATCCTTTCCTTTTATTTTTTTTTTTCCATACCTTGTTGCACGGGCTAGGATTTCCAGTACCGTATTGAATAAAGTAGTGACCAACACCCTTGCCTTTTTCCAATCTTATTGGAAAGTCATTCAACATTATACTGTTAAGTTTGGTATTAGTTGTAGGTTGTCCATTATTAAGATGAGGAAGTTTCCTTCTATTTATAGTTTGCTGGGAGTTTTTATTAAGAATGGGTCTTGAATTTTACCTTAACATTTTTCTGCATCTTTTTTTTTTTTAATTTTATTTATTTTAGAGAAAGCACAGGTGGGGGGTGGTTTGAGGGCCAGAGGGAGAGAGACTCTTAAGCAGACTCCAGGGTGAGCACGGATCCCAATGGGGGGCTCAATCTCATGACCCTGAGATTATGACCTGAGCCGAAACCAAGACACACTCAAACGACTATGCCACCCAGGTGCCCCTTTCTGTATCTATTTAGATGATAACCTGGTTTTCTCCTTTTTTCTAGTAATGTGGTAGATGATTGTATTAGTTATATATTGTTAAGAAATCATCCCAGTGCTTAGCCTCTGGCAACAGCAAACATTATCCACTCTTTCTGTGGACCAGGAATCTGAATGGCTTAGCTTGTAATGGTTCTCACTCTGGCTGTCACGGTGTTGCAGTCAAGGTGGCAGTTGGGGCTGCAGTCAAGTGAAGGCTTGGCTGGGGCTGAAGGATCTGCTTCCAGGTTGGTACACTCACATAGCTGTTGGCTGGAGGCCTCAGTTCCTCAGATCTTTACCATGTGGGCCTCTCCATAGGGCTGCTTGGATGTCCTCACAAGGCAGCTAACTTTCCCCAGGGCAAGCAATCCAAGAGGAGAGCAGGGAGGAGTCTGCAGTATCTTCTGTGATGTATTTAGGAATTACTACCATGGCTTTTGTTCAGTAGAGGGGGTGACTGAGTTACCCATCCCAGATACACAGCATACAGAATGAAACTCCACTCTTGAAGGGAGGCATATCGAAAGACAAAAAAGTGAGCATATTTTGTAGCCACCACAAATACATTAAGTGAACTTCGCAAGTGTAATCGTCCTTGATGGATCCAGTCATGAGTCAACATCAGAGAAACTCAAACTGAGAATAACATGTTACAAAACATCAGGCTTGTCATCTTCAAAAGTCGAAAAAGTCGAGGGAAGACTAAGAAAATGATCCAGATTAAAGGAGACTAAAGAGTCATGACAACTAAATACAGCATGTGATTTTGAACTGGATGTTTTAGCAAAAAGGCTATCACTGGGACAATTGGTGAAACTCAAATGGGTTCTGAGAAATACATGGTAGTAATGTGTCAGTGTTAATTTCATGATTTTTATGATCTTGTTCTGCTCATGTAGGAGAATGTTCTGGCTGTTAGGAAATGTCCACTAACCTTCAGAGGTAATGAGGCAGCTTATGGTTCAGTAACATGGTTGCATGGTTCAGGATAAATAAATTCTGTGCTTATAAGTTTTCTCTAAATTGGAGGCTGTTTTAAAAAAATTTATTTTTAATGATGGTTATTTTACTGCAAAGAAAGGCATTACAAAACAACTGGCTTTTTTAAACCCTGAAGTCATTAAAAAACAACTGGCTATTTGGTGTAAAACATGGTAACATTGTATTGTTGGTGCCTTCTTCACCTTCCACAGGCTCTGAGAGCCCAGGCCACCTTACTGTCCCTAAACAGAGGCGCCTCACTTTGGCCGGCCTTTGATACCTCCCTCTGGGCCACTCTGCCTCTCCACCTGAATGGCCCACCGAGTGGCAACTTTGAGATTAAGGAATTAGTCACTGCAGGAAAACAAGGAGGAAGAGCAAAAATAATTTCTTTTTATTTTACACACATAATACTATTCCCATTGCTCTTCATTCCCTCCTGTAGGAGTGAGTTTTCACTGGATGTCATTTTCCTTTGGCCTAAAGAACTTTTCGTAGTATTTCATGTATTCCGAGCTACTGGTGACAGATTCCCTCAGTTTTTGTTTATCAGAAAATGTCACGTCCATACTGCATTCTCACATCTGAAGGATATTTTTGCTAGAGAACAGATTTCTGGGCTGATCTTGTTGTCATCGTACACCACAATGATTCAATATTTGTGCATATTGTGAAATGATCACAATAAGTTTAGTTAACACCTATCACCACACGTAGCTACAAAAGCTTTTTTTCTTGAGATGAGAACTTTTACTCGCTGAACAACTTTCAAATATGCAAGAGAGTGTTAGTAACTATAGGACCATGTTGCACGTTACATAGTCGAAACGGCTAAAGGTGGTCAGAAGGTACAAACTCCCAGTTGTAAGTCCTGGGGATTCCATGTACAGGTTTTTCTTTCAGGATTTTAAATATGTTATTCCATTACATTTTGGCCCATGGTTTCTGCTGAGGGGCCTCTAATCATGCTTAGTATTGTTACCCTATATATGATGGATCTTTTTATTTGGCTGCTTTTAAGATCTGCTATCTTTTAGGGCACCTGGGTGGTGCAGTCGGTTAAGCGTCCCACTCTTGGTTTCCGCTCAGGTCATGATCTCAGGGTCATGGGATGGAGCCCCACATCAGGCTCCGTGCTCAGCAGGGAGTCTGCTTGAGATTCTTTCCCCCTCCTTCTCCCTCCCCATCTGTTCCTCCCTCCACTTGCAGGTGCTCTCTCTTCCTCCCTCCCTCCTTCTCTCCCTCTTTCTCTCTCTCTCTAAAATAAATAAATAAAATCTTTAAAAAAAAAAAAAAGGTCTGCTGTCTTCTGTTTTCAGCAATTTACTCTAATAGCTAGGTAATATACTCTACTTTCAATGGATCAGAGTTTCTTGGATCAGAAATTTGATTATTTGGGACATAACAGCCATTATTTCTTTAAATGTATCATTTACCCCATTCTTTCACTCTGCCTGTGGGATTCCAATTGTACATAAACTAATCTGTTAGATACTATCTAACACATGACTGAATCCTAGAGTTTCTGGGGAGAGGGGGGGTTTCCATCTTTTCCCCTCTGTTCTTAGGATCAGGTTATGTCTATTGATCTGTCTTTAAGTTCAGTTGCTCATTTTTTCTGTCTCTTAAGTACATCTAGTATATTTTTTTCACTCAGATACTATCCTTAATTCTAGAATTCCATATGATTCCTTTTTTATATTTTACATGCTTCGATTCCCCATCTGTTCACTCAATATGACTCTTTTTCTTTAAGTCCTGATTATATTTATAATAGCTTCTTTTAAAATGTATGTCTGCTAATGCCAACATCTGGATCAGCTCAGGATCTATTGCTCTTTACTCTTTTTCTCTTGACCTTGGGTCACATTTCTTTGCCTATGTAGTAGTTTTTATTGTATACTGGACACTGCAGAAGATAGGTTGCAGAGATTTTAGATTCTCTTATCTTCAGTTGAGGAGTGCTGAATTTTGTTTTAGCAGAAAGTTAAATAAGGAAGCTTGCTTTTACACTTTGTTAAGATGGTTCTTTTGGAGTGTTGCCTTTAGCCTCGTGGCACATCCTTATTCCCAGGATATTGTCTTTACTTCTAAGGTATTGTCTCTCTCGATAATCATTCAGGGTGTTCCCTAGGCCCTGTAAGTTGGCAGGATTCAAATTTCCAACTCTTTCCTCAAGTTGGCAGCAGCTAAAATCTTTTTTTCAGCCTTCCAGTTGTTGCTCTCCTTGGCATCTCTCCCCATGTGTGTGCGGCTTAGGCGTCAGCTGTGGATTTGAGATGAGTGTATGGATAGATTGAAGGCTCCTTCCTTCCCAGGCCTCCCCTCTCTGTTTCCAGATACACTGGGAGGCCTTGCATGTCGTCCCCCAGCCAGGAGCACTGGCTTTCCTCTTGACTGGTTTATGAGAGTTTTTCCAGTGCAGGCTACCACCACCACGACTGGACTCAGAACTCCCCAACTGGACTTTTAATTGGAGTATTTATTTTACTTTTCATATAATTACTGATGTCTTTATGTTTAAACCTACAGATTTACACTTTGTTTTTTATTTACCCTGTCCTGCATTCTTTTAGATTGAATTTTGTTTGTAATGCTGTGTTTCTCCCTGTTGTTATCTTGGTAATTATACATTCTTTTTTTATTCTTTAAGTATTTACTCTAGAAATTACCTTATGCATCCTCGACTTATTTGAGTCTAATATAAATTACTTTTACCACATTCCAACAATGCAAGGTTCTCAAATCTAATTTCTCTGCTTCCTGCCTTTTATGCTCTTACAGTATATTTTAATTCGAGCTCTCACAGGACATTCATTATTGTTACACAGTGAACATTCCTGTTGATTTCCTCCATATGTTTACTCTCCCCAGTGCTTTACATTCCTGCCTGCATTTCTCACCTTCCATCTGGGATAATTTACTTGGTTCTGAAGAACACCATTTTGTATTTCCTTTAGTATATGCTTCTGGTGCAGGGTTGTCTATCTGAAAATGTCTTAATTTTATCTCTTTATTATTGAGCTTTTATTTACATGCAATAACACGTGCGGCTCTGAGAATGTTTACCTTGTGCTTGTTTAAGGGCCATCAAGACCCAGAACACCTCCATTACCTCTGAGAGCTGCGTCCCTCGTGCACCCACCCGCCTCAGTGGCCTAACCAACATTCTGACTTCTGTCACCAGAGAGGACATGTGTGTGTTGAAACTTCATTTACATGAGTCATGTATGCTGCCTTCCTTTGCTCAAAACAGTTACTGAGATTTATCCATGTTTTTGCATTTATCAGTAGTTTGTTCCTTCTTATTGTTGACTAGCTTTCTGTTGTGAGAATATGCCACAATTTATTTCTCCAGTGTCCTATTGATGGACATTTAAATGGAGTCCAGTTGTGAGCTCTTATGAATAAAGATGCTCTGCATATTCATATACAGTTCTTTTTGTGGACATATACATGTGTTACTCTTTGAGTATATATATACCTGAGGGTAGAATTTCTGGTTAATAGGCATATTTGTTACCTAACTTTGTGTAACAGATTACCCTTAGATTTAGCAGCGTAAAAACACAATGAACATGTATTATCTCTCACAGTTTTTAGGCATCAGGAATTCAGGAGCAGCTTAGTGAGGTGATTCTGGCTCTTGCCATAGAGACCTCTCCACAGGACTCCTTGAGTGTCCTCACAGCATGAGAGCCATCCTCTTCAGAATGAGGAGTCCATAAGAGCCCAAGATAGAAGCCACTGTGTCTTTATGACCTCACCGTCATTTCCATAGTGTCCTCTTGGTTACGCAGATCTACCCTGTTCACTGTGGGAGTGGACTGCCCAAGGACATCAGTGCCAGGAGAGGACCCTTGGGGCCGTCTTGGATGCTGGCTACCACGAGAGGTTTAAAAACATGTTGAGGGGCGCCTGGGTGGCTCAGTCGGTTAAGCATCTGCCTTCGGCTTGGGTCATGATCCAGGAGTCCTGGGATTGAGCCCTGCATCGGGCTCCCTGCTCAGCAAGGAGTCTGCTTCTCCCTCTCCCTCTGCTCCTCCCCCAGCTCATGCTCTCTGTCTCTCACATTCACTCACTCTCTCTCCCTCAAATAAATAAAATCTTTTTGAAAACTATAAATAAATAAATAAAAGCGTGTTTAACTATTAGAGAAACCATTGTCTTCCTAAGCGGTCGCACCTACTCCTCCCTCCCCACCAGCAGTAGGAGAGGTCCAAGTGCTGCACATCCTCACCAATGGTTGTTTTTAATTCTAGCAGATCATAGTCCTGTGTGAGGTTTGTTTTCACTGAATATAGAATTCTTGGTTTTCAGTTACTATCTTTCAGACCTTTGAAACTATGCACCCATGTTCTTAGAGCCCCTCTGCTTTCATTGACTGGTCAGTCTTGTTCCTCTCTTGATGCGAATGTGTCATTTTCCTCCTCTGAGCACCTTCAAAGTTTCCTTTCGTCTTTGGGTTTCAGCAGTCTTACTTTGATGTTCCAGGTGAGGTTTTCATTGTATTTATCCTGCTTGGGTTCATAGTATTTCTGGAACCTGTGGTTTGATGTCTTTCAAGTTGGAAAATTCTCCACCATTATCTCTTCAATATTGCTTTTGTTCCATTTTCCCCTGGCGCTCCCAGGCTGCTGTGACTGCAGTGCAGAAGGTTTTCATTTCTGTGTCTCTCCTACTCCTCTGTATTTCCCATCATTTTTTTTCTCATGCTTCAGTATAGGTATTTTTCCTAGCCCCTCATCCAGTTCATTAATCACTTTCCTCATCTAATTCTAATCTGATTTTAAACCTACTTAAAGAACCATTAAGTTCTTGATTTCTGTTGTTATTTTCCCAAAGGTCTACTGTAGCCATTAAGTTTTTAGTTTCCTTTTCTCTGCTGAAATTGTTAGTCTGTGTTTTGGTTTTGCTTTTAATTTAATTTATTTATTTTAAGTCATCTCTGTACCCAACATGGGGCTCAAACGCATGACCCCGAGATCAAGAGTCACATGGTCTACCCACTGAGCCGGCCAGGCGCCCCTGGGTTTTTGTTTTCTTAAATGTATTAGGCATAGTTATTTTCGAGTCCCTTTTGTTTTCCCCTCCCAACCCCCAAGTTCATTTTTAATGACAAAAACATAGTGGAAAGTGGATGATTATTGGAGTTAGTTAATGGATTCTACTTTTGTGAGTGAAAATTTTCATAACAAAAGTTAAAGAAGTCTGATAACCAGTCCATCCTCCAGGTGACCTGTTTCTCTTCATTGTCTTTTGTCTTGATTGCTGATCACAGTGACTTATCCACTTGTATGCATAGCAATTTTTTAAAGATTTTTATTTATTTATTCATGAGAGACAGAAAGAGAGGGAGGGAGAGGGAGAAGCAGGCTCCCCACAGAGCAGGGAGCCCGACGCGGAGCTCGATCCCAGGACCCCAGGATCATGACCCGAGCCAAAGGCAGATGCTTAACTGACTGAGCCACCCAGGTGCCCCTGCATGGCGTTTTTTAAATTGCATTCCAGCTATTGTTTAATTAAAGTTTTATGAATAATTTGAGGCTCTAGATCAGGGTCAGCAAACTTAGGACCCAGGAGCCCAATCCTGTTCCTTGACATACTGTTTCCGGCTGCTTCCATGCTACAGCAGCAAAAGTGACAAGAGACTATGGCATGCAGAACTGACAATATCTGCTGTGTTCCCCTTTTACAGAAAGAGTTCACCAGTTCCTGCTCTGCAGGTTTTCCTCCAGACACCCGAATCCAGTCCTCACTACCACTCTGATTCCTGATCACTCACAGGACAAACCCAAATGGTCGTTTTTAGTTTTGGTCTGCATCCATGCCAGCAGTCCGTTCTACGGCCTTCTGCGGTCTTCACCCCAAGCCTGGGGCTCGGGGCCTGGGTGATGGCTTACGCTCTCACAGCCTCTGCACTTGTCCGTTGTCTTCTCTTTTCATGCACAATTCCAGCTGCCTGAGCATGCTTACTGCTGAGTATACCTGCTGATTTCTGGCCCATCTCATAAGATGTCAGTCACATTGTTTTCTCCTTATGGAAGCTCTCTCTGAACCACATGACTTTGTCCTCTGTTTTGCCAGCTTGCCACCTGGAACAGTGTGCTCTGTCCTCCATCCTGCCTGATTTGACAGGTGTTTGCCTGGGCCTTGCCCTAGCCTGAGTCCTTTACGGCTTTGTTTCTCAGGCCTCGCATGGATTGGCCCTCTGGGTGTGTTTTTGAAGGGATGACAGGAAAGATGTCTTACTCCACTCATCCAAGGGTGTTTCCTCCTCGCTCTAGAGTTCATCGATTCCTATTTGTGGTGGAACCTGGCTCTCTGAATTGAGCCCTTCTTTCCCTCTCTATCCAAAGTCTTGATCTACTCTAGTTCCTTCCATTGATCCTAGACACATGACTTCCAACTGAATAGCATTCTGACATTGGATCTGTGTTCATTTGTTAGCCTTTTAGGAAACGGTACCTGTTATCTTCCCTTTACTGTCCATCCCATCAGACCTCAAATCCCGGAGGCATCTTTGAATCCTCCCTCATCTTTATACTTCACTTTTAATCCATATGCAAGTCTTGTTTGTTCCTGTTGTTAAAACCAGCTCACACCCCTCACTACTCTCCAAATAGTCTTATTTTGAGAATATCAATTGGATCATGTTATTTTTCTTTAAAAATCTTTAATGACTTCCTGTTGCCCTGAGAATAATAACCAGAAACTTCACTGTCATTTTTATCACTTTTTCCTCTCTTACTACACTGTAGCCACGGCCCTTTCCAAACACCTGTTCTCTCCTACCTCAGGGCCTTTGCACTTCCTGTTTCCTCTTTTTGAAATGTTTTCTTCTTTCCCAGTATTCACATGGTCAGATCTTCTCACTTTATCTGAGAGGTTTTTCCTACCACCCTATCTCAAATTACCACTTCCATCACTATCAGCTCTCAGTGGTTTGATGTCTCTACAGTAAGTATTAAAATCTATAATCATGTGTCTGTTTACCTATTTATTGTCTGTTCCCACCACTGTCCTATAAGTTCTATGAGAGGAGAAACCTCATCTGAAAGTATCACCAAGTGATATCTATCTCCCGTGCCCAGCCCATAGTACTCGCTCAATAAAAAGTTATTCTTTAATTACAAGATTGTTGTAATTGTGCATACTCAGTGTCTCTGTTTACCCATCCTGCATGCACTTTGGATCCTCTTATTAGCTTCTGCCCCATCATTCCACTGAAACCACTATTGCAGAGTTTAACATCAACTTGTGTATAGCCAGTATAATCCACAAGTTGCTTTTTACTGTATTTGTTCTCTCTAAAAGTATCTGGCATTATCTTGATACCCTCTTTTGCTGCAAAGCCTCTGGTTACCTGGGATACAGTTCTGATTCTTCTTCTTCCCACCTCTTGGGGCAGTCCTTCTTGTTGTTTCTCGGCCTCAGTGTCCACCCCTAAAATGTTGAAGCAGTGAGGATTTCTTCCACAGCCCCATGTCTTCCTGCGTGATTTCATTCATACGCACAGCCCTGAGGGCCACCTCTCTCCAGTGACTCCAGATGACTCCTGTGTCACTGCAGAGACACCTGGAACTCCAAGCGTCTGCCACTGAACTCCTCTTTCCACCCTCTCAGCCCCAAAGACCTCATCCGACTTTGTCAATAAGTCCACCACTGGGTGTGAATTGGTACAACCACTGTGACATGTAAGTAGTAATGATAATCCTGTTTATACGTTACAGACATTAAACATAGTAACTCAGCCCTTAAACAGCCCTGTGTGCTTTTCGATTCAGTTATAAAGAGGCACAAGAGTCTCATCCCAAAAACCAAAACAAGCCAGATAAGATTTTAAAAGCCCATTAGAGAGGTGCCTGGCTGGCTCAGTTGGAAGAGCATGTGACTCTCAATCTTGGGGTCGTCAGTTCAGGCCCCACATTGGGTGTAGAGATTATTTAAATAAATTTAAAAACTAAAAAAAGTAATAATAAATAAAAGCCCATTAGGTATCTGAGCTCACAGAGAAACCGATGTGAACTAAACTTGAGAAGGTGACAAACCACTCCTAAGAGGGAAGCGATCCGTGGTGGCTCTTGATCCCGACAGAAACAGAGACAGGGACAGTCTGCCGTAGGTGGGAGCACTTGAGCTGTCAGCTGTGGAGACTTGAGGCGGGGCAGGCAAGCTCAGAGAAACGTCTCCAGGGGGTCTCTGCCTTCGCTGGACACAGGGCGACAGTAGCCAAGGGACAGGGACCCAGGTGGGGAACTAGAAAGCCAAGAGAATTCCTCAAAATCTTGATCGGTTTATTGATCTTTGCTATGTCCAGTCTGAGCTCCTCTCCTAAAATTTGCATATAAAGTCAGGTCAGTAGAAAGTATCCAAACTGAAATACGAAGAGGAGTTAACAGCAACGAGAAGAATTTGAAATCTGTAGATCACTGTCAGACAGTCTCACCACGAACTGTTCTTACTCATCGCACCTCTTCTGCAAACTGTGCGTTTTATTTCCACACCAACAACCAATTCTCCAACTCTCCAGACAGCTCCTGGTCATTCTCCACTTCAGGTCCCTCCCGACAGGAGTTCCCTGGAGTTACGTCCACTTCCCCGGGCTGAAGGGCTCCCTCCCACAGGACTGCTGGCACTTCAGGTGCCGGGTGCAAGTATGGGGTACCTGCACTCAGCTCTAACATGGCCATAAAATTGAGAGTTCCCACAACTGCCCCCCACCTTCAGGTTGAATAATTCATTAGAACAGCTCCTGGAATGCAGGAACACACTTTACTTACATGTATTACTTTATTACCAAGGACACAAATGAACAGCCAGATGAAGAGGTACATAGAGCTGGAAGGGCCTCAAGCGCAAGAGCTTCTTGTCCCATGGAGTTGGGATATGCCACCAACCCAGCGGCTCTTCAAACCCCATGGTTAAGGGATTTTTATGGAGGTCTGATTACTAGGTGTGAAGGATCAAATTCCTAGCCGTTGGTGATTAGCTCCATCTCCAGCCCGTCACCACTCCCTGTGCTCAGCAGGATAGGGCTGAAAGTTCCAACCCTCTAATCAATATTTAGTCTTTCTAGCAACCAGCACCTCCCTCCCCAGTCCTGGGGCTGCCTGGGAGCCCACCAGGAGTCACCTCATTAGAACAAAAGACATTCCTATCACTCCGGAAATTCCAAGAGATTTAGGATATCTGTGTGAGAACCTGGCGACAAAGACCAAATATATATTTCTTATACCACATTGGCATATACCTAGCTGGCATCCCAGAAAGAAAAAGAATGCAACAAAAGAAATAATTCAAAAGATAAAGAGCAATAACTTTCCAGAATTGATGAGTGATCAATCTATAAATCCAAAAATATCTCTAAACTCTAGCCAGGACAAATATAAAACAAAACATAGCCCAGATAGGCGATAGTCAAACTGCTCAAAACCAAAAAGCAGATCTTAAAAGTAATTGGGGGGGGTGGTATTAAAAAACACATAATATGTAGGAGAACAGTGATAAGAATTATCACTGACTTCTCAGCAGAAACACTGGTGGCCAGAAGACAGTGATATAGCATCCTCAGTTTAGGGGTTCTGAGGGGGGCCTGCCAAGCAAATATTCTGTATCCAGCAAAAATTTTCTTCAATAGGGACGCTTGGTTGGCTCAGTTGGTTAAGCGTCTGCCTTCAGCTCAGGTCATGATCCCAAAAAATAAAGGTGAAATAAAGATATTCTCAGACAAAAGCTGAGAGAATCTGCCAGACTGATATCATAAGAAATGCTAAAAGAAATCCTAAAAAGACTACTGGCTTTTAAAATAAAAATAACAAATATTGTGTTTATAGCAAATGAAGAAGTTAAACATAAGGCAACAAGAGTACAATGGGTGGGAGGGGGATACATAGAGTTAGACTGTCCTACAATCACGAGTTATTCATGAAATAGCATGTGGAAATAGACCAAAAGTTATAGATTCATATTATAATCTCTAGAGAAGCCATTAATAAATGGTCACACAAAAAGAGGTACAGCTAAAAATTCAATACAAGAGAAAAAATAAAATAAAAGGAAAAAAAGTAATTTATCCAAAAGAAGGCAGGAAAGGAGGAACAGGGAAACGCCAAAATGGGAAATGTGACACCAGCCATGTAAATGATGACATCAAGTGTCAGTTTTCTTATTTCTAGCATTTACGTGTTTTACAGACTCCATAGAGCGTAGTACATTTCTACATATGCTCTCATGCTTGTATGACCTGTGACAGTTTTACAGTTTTTACCATCTTGGTGCCTTTTTCTCCTTTTTGTATTGGCTAGACCTTCCAGTGTGACATTGAATAGTAGTGGTAAGAGTGGACATCCAGGCCTCATCCTTAAAGCATGGCTATAATTCAAGAGTAACAAAATGTTGGTGGGGGATGTGGCACAACTGGAATTTGATGCATTTCTGATGGGAATATAAATGGTATGGCTGCTTTAAAGAGCTGTTCTCTGTTTTAAATAAATTAAACATGCATCTGCCCTGGGACTCAGGAATTGCCCTCTTAGGTATTTACCCAAGAAAAATTAAAATACATCCTTACAGAAAGACTCCTGCGATATGCCTTATTCATAATAACCAAAACTGGAAACAACCCTCAACATGAGAATGGGCAGAGTAAAATAGTCCTACAATGGAATACCATACAGCAATAAAGAAGAATTAGCCACCAAATAATATAGATTAATTTCAGAAGCATTGTTAAATGAAAGAAACTAGACACAATGGAGGATATGAAGTCCAAGGACAATCCAAACTAATCTGTGAAGTAGAAGTCACAAATGGTTTGCCTGGGATGGGTACAGAGTGAAGTAGAAATGGGCATGAGGGAACTTTCTGGGGTTATGGAAGCATTCTATATCTGGTTTGGGACCATGGTTCAACAGTTACAAGAGATTATGAAATGTCAAAACTCATTGAACTGAAAATCTGTACTCTGCATTTTGTACGATAATTATACTTCAATAAAATATGTTAATTTTTAAAATATTTTTAAAGCCCTGTGTTATAGGTACTGAAGTTATTCCCAGTTTCCAAATGAGAGAACTGAGGCAGAGCGAGATCTGCTGACTTGCCCAGTGATTCGCAGTTCGTTGCAAAAGCAGGGTGGTCTGGGTGGTCTGGCTGAACAGTCCGCATTCTTGCTCCCTGTGCTCATCCCACACCCTGGCCCAGCAGTTCATTCCCTGTCGTGGACTTTATTCTTCAGATAAGCTCATATAAGTTCCAAACCCCAAGGTTAATAATTGTACAAGGCTAATCACTGCAGCACTGCTGGTGAGTAGGGGTCTGGCTATATTATTTATAGTGCAGTCACTCAGTATAATATGCTAAAGGGAAAGAGTCAGCTTGAGAAAACTTTATATATTTCTGTTGGATGATCTCCTAGGTATAGGGTAGAGTGAAACGAGTCAGAGATACTCCGTGTCTGCCACGATCTGTGTCAAAAATAAATGAAGGGGCGGGGGTCACTGTATATACCGACGCTTGTGTAAACCTAGAGCATTTCTGGAAGGAGACCTGAGGAGCTCGTGAGGTTAGTTTCCAGGGAGAGGAATTGGAGATCTGGGCGGAAGGGACATTCCAGCGGGCACCTGTTCTGTACATCTTGGGTAATGAAGCATAGGAGTCTATAGTTCCTATTCAAAAAATGAATGAGTACAGTTCCAATTTGGAAATGACTGAAATAGCTCATCGCACACATAGTGGCCTGAGCTGACGGAAGCCGGCCTCAGACTCCTCCTGCTGTCCCTCTCTCTCAAGTCAGTCAAAACCCTGTGGCTTTTGTGTGTCAGCCTCAGAGTTGAGCCTACCGTATCTCTCTCCGGAATCATTTCCCCTCCTTATTTGCTTCCCTTCCTTGTTTGCCTTGTCTGCCCATTTCCCTCCATCTGTCCATGCTCTCACTCCTTGGTGTTTCCTGGGGTTTGCCTGCATAGCCACACCCACTTCCACTCTGCAAGATCCTTAAGAACAGAGAGCTGTCTTATTCCTCCGTGGCTTATTAAGGCCCTGGCATCTGACAGAGGCACCCCAAAGGTCTGCTGCCTGCTTCCAGAATTCACCTCTAACACCATCTGATAACACCATCCCTTCCCCTTCAGTAGCTCCCCTTGACTTTTGCTGCCTTTCCCAAAACACCATCTGTGAGTGACTTGAGATGGTGCACAGATGAACGTTTTAAATTTATATCAAGTGTTTTATTGTCTGTTAGGCAAAATAAAACTAGTCCATGAAATCTGTGGGTTTTTAATTTTACCGATCTTATTGCTTAGACAGGGCTAAGTTAAGAAATAGGAGAGCGAGGGGCGCCTGGGTGCCTCAGTCGTTAAGCGTCTGCCTTCAGCTCAGGTCATGATCCCAGGGTTCCACATTGGGCTCCCTGCTCAGCGGGAAGCCTGCTGCTCCCTCTCCCACTCCCCCTGCTTGTGTTCCCTCTCTCGCTGTCTCTCTCTCTGTTGAAAAATAAAATCTTAAAAAAAAAAAAAAATAGGAGAGCGGTTTTTTTACAGTATTCAGTAGTAAGTAAGACAGATGGGACACAGGGCAGAAATGGTGATGGTGGTGGAGCCCTGGCCTTGGGGGAGCCGCTAACTTATAGGAAACGGGACCTCGCACAGAGTAGATGCTCATCCGTGTTAAGAGTGCAGTGGCCTGGGGCGCCTGGGTGGCTCAGTTGGTTAAGCGACTGCCTTCGGCTCAGGTCATGATCCCGGAGTCCTGGGATCAAGTCCCACATCAGGCTCCCGGCTCAGGAGGGAGCCTTCTTCTCCCTCTGACCCTCTCCCCTCTCATGCTGTTTCTCTCTCTTTCTCTCTCTCTCAAATAAATCAATAAAATCTTTAAAAAAAAAAAAAAAAAAAGAGTGCAGTGGCCTGCTGACCTTCACCAGCTGCCTGTCCCCACCCTGCCCAGAGCTTTCTCTGTGGTTACTGAACTGCACTCACCACCCCACCCTGCCCACTCTAACCATGTAGAGCCACTGGGATTCTCCTTGTACATTCACAATTTTGTGCTTTTGTTCCTGCTATTTATCTTTATAGACTGCGACCCCCCTCCTCCCTTGGGTCCTATCCCTATCAGCCGGGCAAACTCCCTCCTTAACTTCTGGGTTTCTTCTCTGAAGTCTTCCCCAGTGTATTAGTTTCTCGTTGCTGTTCTAACAAGTTACAGCAAACTTAGTGGCTTACAAGAACCCAGGTTTATCATTTTATCATTCTGGAAGTCAGAAGTCTGAAGTCCAATTTGATGGCTTAAAGTCGAGATGTTGGCAGAACTGCTTCCTTCCAGAGCCTCTGAGGGGAGAATCTGTTTCTAGTGGCTGCCTTGGCTTGTGGTCCTTTCATCTGTCTTCAGGACACGTTGTTCTGGTCTTCACTGCCCTCTTCATATCACTTTCTTCCCTGGCTCCCAACTCCTCCATCTCTTATAAGGACCCTCGTGATTTCACTGGGCCCATCTGGATCATCCAGGATCTTCACCTCATCACAAGATTCTGAACCTAATCACATCTGCAAAGTCCCTTTTGCCCTAGAAGGTAACATAATCGCAGGTTCTAGGATTGGGGTGTGGACATTCTGTTGGGGCAGGAGCATGATTCAGACTCCCACACCTGGCATCACCACTCTCCTAGGTACTTAGACTTGGCTTTCCCTCGGTGCTCCCACAACTCTTTCCGTCCTTCAGGAGCTCCCTGAATATCTGCCTTTTAATTGTCTGTTCGCCCCGACCAGTCCTCCCACTGTGAGCCACCCGGGGGCACAGACGGAGTTAGACTCCTGTTGCTTGTGACCCTGTTCCTGCCCTGCAGTCGAAGGCCACGTGGTCGAGGGAGTAGACCGCCCAGTGCAAGGCGGCCCTGCAGAGTTGTGGCTCGAAGGACGGTCTGGGACCTGGCCAAGGATCCTAGCTGCAACACTCACTTGCCCCCCCCCCCATGTCTTGTCTGCAGAATGGCAGTGAAGAGTCAAACCCGACCCAGAGACTCACAGCAAGGACTAAACTGATCATAAAGTATGAGAATAGCTGACAATAATGAACACTTTGTCAGGGCGGCTAGCTAGCTTCATCATTGTTGTTGATTTTATTGTTTATGGTGTGAAAGGTTTTATATTACTAGAAGTTATTCTTGACAAACTTAGGAAAAGGGGAGCTAAACTGTTACTAAGTTTAGTTATCTTTTTAAAGTAATGTTTTCCTTGATTTTAAATATTTTTTCAAAAGTTGTTAAAATGACAAAAGCGTCAAAAGTCCTAAAAGATTTGCTTAGGGTGACCATGAACCTGTCGAGCAATCCATCTGTTGTGCAGGGACTGCCAAGAAGGAAGCGCTATGCAGCATCATCATTAACCCTTAGACCTGGTTAACCTAAGAGATGCTCATGTTTGAAGGGAGGGATAAAGATAGGCCTGACTGCGGAGCCCACAGAAGCAGCTGAATTTATGGAGACTCAAAGCCTTCTGGCTCCTTAAAGCTACTCTAACAGAAGCCACACGTGCCCTTATATCCAGTTAATTCTCCCTGAGCATCTCAGTTCCTGGCACTATCCTAAACTCTTCTGAAGACCCCGGGGTCTGTCCTCTGGAGGAATGACTAGATCTCATGTACTTGTGGTCTTATGTCTCACTGTTGGCGCATCCAATGGCATTTCTGTCCCTATATATCACCTAGACATGCAAGCATTGTTTGCGTGAGATTTAGAGTTGGCTAGAAGTTATGGCCCTTCGTTAATTTTAAAATACGTTGAGCTGGGGCGCCTGGGTGGCTCAGTTGGTTAAGCGACTGCCTTCGGCTCAGGTCATGATCCTGGAGTCCCGGGATCGAGTCCCGCATTGGGCTCCCTGCTCTGCAGGGAGTCTGCTTCTCCCTCTGACCCTCCTCCCTCTCATGCTGTCTCTCATTCTCTCTCTCGGAAATAAATAAAATCTTAAAAAAAAAAAAAAAATATGTTGAGTTGTTTGTTCATCGTTAAAAGGCACCACACAGCATCGTAGGGATGACAGTATCCCCTATGCCATTCCAAGAAAAGGGCTTGCAGTCAAGTGAGATGCTGGAATGTGGTGGCAGGGCACACTCGTGTTCAGAGAGAGCTAACCAAGTCTACTGCAGTTAAAAGACACTTTTAAAACACGTTGTGGCAAGTATTTTCATTGGGAACACGTATTCTGACCAAGGATCATGACTACTTGGTGTGCATGGAAGTCATATTGTTAGAATGTCGTGAAAAATGGAGAAGTATATGAAAGGCATTCTAGCTTTAGGAAATAATGCTAGTGGGGATTTTAGATTAAAGAGGTAATAAGATCTGCCGAGCAGAGTGAAGAGAGATGGTTTAGTAGTGAAAAATAAGGTTATCAGACAAGTAAATGGCAGGCTGGAAAATAAAAATGTATCATTTGGATGGCAGGAAGCCATTGCCTGTTTTTCAAAAAGCAAGATATTGAAGTTATCATACCCTCCGCATCATTTAACTTGAACGCTAAAGGAGCGATTCTGGAGCTCGAGTGACGATGGGAGGGACAAATTGTAGTAGTCCAGCTCAAAGATTAGGGTCCAATTTATGAATTTATTTCAGGGGTTGAGGTTCAAGTGTAGATCAAATATAAAATGAAGAACCAGACAGTTCTACAAAACTGGATGCAAGTAACAAAGGACAAAGAATAGTTGCAGACCAGCCTCTGTTCTGTGGAAGGCAGGCATAATGTTCTGATTGAGAATGTGGAGTTTGGGACTATTGTTGGGGGATGTGGAAAAGCCCTGTCTTCACCACAGTAAGTGTGAGATGGTGACGAAGTATCCGGATTGTATGTATAGTTCAGGTAAAGTCTGTCAGATTTACAAAAGTGCTGTCCTCAACAGATACGAATGTGAATCTTGGTTAAGGGATTCATCCAGGTGAGTATGCAAGAGACCTTCTGACCCAGGGCCCCGTAGGGGTCACCTGGGCAACACCCCTCCTATGTCTGGCCCTAAGTCCAGGTGTTACCACTATGTAGACTAACCAAAGAAAACACTGAAAAGGAGGATTTAGTTCTTACAGGTGTAATAGGCCAAGATTTCAGGCTCTCAAAAATCAACAGAGATGTTCGTTGCAATAAAGAGGCATTTGTGGGGCTCAGGGGAAGCGAGGCGAGGGAGGTGCAGTCATCTCCCCATAGCCACTTGAGCTGGGGCCTCGGGTGGGGAGGAGCTCCTGACTCAATACATGAGCCAGCAGCCATGAGAGCCCATAAAGGGCCACAGCTTCTTCCTGAACAGAATTCCAGAGGTCTGAGTGATGGAGGGACATGGTGATTGTTCGATGCAGCTGCCCAGTATTGCCTCTTGCCCTTTGGCTAGCAGAGAGCTAAGAGCTGGTGGCTGGGCAGGAGTGGGCAGGAAGGACTTCCCATGCTTGTTGAACCACATCCCTCACATCCAAGAGGCCACTCACCTGGCTGCAGTTGAAGAGCCAGGGTCACCTGTAATTTCAACTCTACCTGCCCTTCAGAAGCACTTCTCACTTTATGCTTCGGGAAGTGCTTGGGCAAGATGCCCTGGCACTGTTAAAGTAATGGAAAGCAGAGTAGTCGATGGGAACGTGGGAAAATGTTTTGTCAGAAATCTAAGGTAGCTTGGAGAAGGTAGATGGAGATACCTCAGTTACAGAGGAAGAAGGACAACAAGGTCACTGCCTTCATGGAGCTTACATTTTCCCTGGTTAGACAGGTAAATTAAAAGACACACACACACAAATAAGCCAATCAGACATTGTACCGATATGGTAGTAGGCGTCCTGAAGCCAAAACAGGACGGTGTGCAATTTGCAGAATGGAGTTGGAGTGGGAAGCCGCCTGGTTTGGGTGCACTGCGCAGGTTTCTGTGATCACTGGCAGTTGAACTAGGACCAAAAGAATGAGGAGCATCTAGCCGTGTGTGAGCCAGGGGAAGAGCATTCAAGGACAAGGGACAGTCGGCGTAAAGGCAGAAGGAGGAACAGTTGGGAGGATTTGAGACTGGGAGCGGAAGACCATGGATGACCGTGGTGGCCCAGACAGGACGTGCTGGGTCACGGTCGGGCAGCACGATGGAAAAGACCTCTCCGACTCTGCTGATGTCAGGAGAGTGGAGACCACAGCCAGTGTGAATGGTAGTGTGTTGGGAGGGCTGTGACTGGAGAACACGTTGGGTCTCTGTTGTCTCTGAGAAGGCGGAACCAAGCTGCTGTCCTGCAAAGGAGGGTAGGAGGAAGCGGAGGGGGGCTGGCAAGAAGTCATAGGAAGAATTACTAGTAATTAGGAGTATTGCTGTGTGGAACAAGAGGCCTAAGAGGTGACCCAGCTTAAAAAGGACAGTCTTCCCACTGGTCCACAGCTTTATGGCTTTCCTTCAGCAAGGCGACCATCCCACTTGCTAGAGGAGAGGCAGGTACAGAGGCGCGTGGGGGCTTTCTGGGTGGTCAAGACGGAAGGACAGACAAGATTCTTCAGGAACTGGCAGTATGGGCGAGTGACGCCGGGATAAAGGACAAGAAGCCCGCAGCTGTGGACCCAAGAAGACCCAAGTAGAGAGCTTTGGGCTCACCAGATATCAGTGTAGACAAGAAGGAGGTGTGCTGAGAGTGACGATGGCAGGGGAGCTGGAAGGATGGTCTTGGGTCAGACAGGAGGTTGGCTTTAATCTTTAAGATACTAACATTGCATTACGGCTGCCATTTTGTGTGTCTTTCGCCTGTCTGAGTAATGAATCTGTGTGTTCATTAAAGGAGAAATGGTTGGCAGGTAGCTTGAACTTCAGTGAATTCTGATCCTGAAATGAAACATTTCCTTTTAATTGTTGCATATACCTTTCTCAGCTTTTTGTCTACTTGAAGCATATTTCTTCTCCTGCTCTTTGAGCAGCCAAAGTGGGTGTGTTGGATGCATTGGCTCTGTTAATAGGCCTCTATTGGATGCCTGTTGTCATTCTTAAATGTAACACCACAGCCATAATTGATGGAGAGTTGAGTTGTAAGCTTTTAGGACTAATTGCAAAGTCTAAACTAAAACATTTCCTGGAGCTGCCTTTAAATACTAATAATAATACCTTGTATAGGTTTAGTGCTTTACAATTTACAAAGCACTTCTGCATACATCATCATTTAATCCTTACAATAAACAAGGCTTTTTGAATGCTTACATCTTTCCTAAGTGAGAAATCATGTTGCACATCCTGATTTAATCCTGGTGAGTCGCCAGAAGTTCTTGATACAATAACCATTTATCGAGCACCTTCTATGCATAAAGCACTTTACTAAGGATAAGGATACCAAGGGGTAAATTTCTAGTAAATAAATATCCAGTAAATGGTACCTATCCAATAAATGTGATCATGCTTCCCAGCCCATTTTCCTTTCCTTATCACAGTCACTATTTCAGAGGCTGCTTGCTAAACCATAAATTGATATAAATATTGCTGGGAATTCATTGTATCAGAGTTAAAGTTTTTACAACTAAGGATTCTGATACATATCTAAGCTCAGTGATTCTTCAGAAGGTCGTTCTATGGATTTCAGCTTGCACTTTCTTGAAGAACTTGCACAATTAGTTGAATCTCAAAAAATACTTCAGACATCCAGCATATTTGAAAATGCCTAGCCAATTGCGTTCATGTCCTGATTAAGATGATTAGGGTATGATTCCAAGAGTAGAACTCGGCCCTCGGGCCCCAGAAGGCTTGTTACCAAGTACAAAAGAAGGCATAATCCTCTCCGGATTCTGTGAGCATCCTGGGATGCGTGGAGGAGCCTGGAGGAGCCTGGAGGACAGAGGACTTCCCAGGAGGGAGCTCTGTGCGTGAGGTGGGGGTGGAAGATGACACTGGAGCCGAGCCCAGCCCCAGGACTTTGAACCTGTGTCCAGGAGCCCCTTCGTTCCAGGCACATGCTCTGGGCCCCGGTGGCTCCTCACACATTGTCCAAAAAGTAGAAGACCCCCAAATGATAGGAACCTTAAAAGCCCCTGGGCAGAGCAGTCCCTCACAGTAAGCGAGGTGACCTGCACACCATCATTCCTTCCCCCGTCGAGGGCACAATCAGGCCCAAAGGGCTGATGTAGCCTGTCAGGTCAGCCAAGAGGCTGTTCTGGTCTCGAGACTCAGAAGTGGTCACTGGGGGCATCACCGCTCCGGCCACCTTCCTGCTCCTGGATTGGTGTCTTAATTTTATCTATGGTCGTTTGGTTTGGGAATGGGGGAGGACAAACCCCACTGGCCCAGTATGTTTTCCTAATGCACTCATTGCCCGGACACACAGGTTTTTTCATAAGTCGTAAGTTTTTCCATGATACCATCTTTTTAAATAACCGCTTTGGTGTACAAGGAGGCTGATGTCTGGGTTGCCAAACTATCTCTTGGTTCTTTTGATATGGAGTTTAGGCGATCACAAACCAAAGACCTCTTCTGGGCAGATGTGCCTCATGCTTTCTTTTGACTCAGAATATGCAGCCAGCATCTGGGCATCCCATAACTACTCCAGAGAGGACCACAGTTAGGGTGGAGTGGGAGTTTGAGCATTAAGTCTAAGTGATGTTTCCAACTGGGGTTGGCATCGTGCTTTCAATACCTGTGTTCTGATCATTTAGGTCTCTCTTTATAGGGCATCTTTTATGACCAAGACTGTCCAGTACCAAAATGAGCTACATAAATTCCTAATCTGGGATACAGCTGGACAAGAACGAGTAAGTCGCCCTTTAATTTACTATGTGTTTTTCTGAGGCCCACATTAAAGCCCAACCCCACTGTCAATGTCCCTGTCATCTCAACGTTACTCACTTCTCTTCCATGCACCCGAGACGCACTTATTTCCATTTGCGTAGGCCAGCCTTTTTCTTTTCAATTAGAGCCACAAAGTCCACTGATGGAGAAAGTGTTAATGAGCACTGAGGGCATTTTTATACTTTTTAGTGTCTTAAAGTAAATGCTGACTAACAGGCCTGATAAAATCCCACTCAGAGCATTGTGTGTAATTTGGGGCTTCATCCTCTAGCAAAGATATAAAAGAATTAGTGGTAGAAAGGGGGAGTTAAGCACATCTCATTTATAGCTGCCTTTTAAAAGCTCTTAAAGAGGGAACTTTACAGCATATAAAGTTTGAGATTTAAGTGAAATGGATGAGCTAACACAGAGCCAAGCAATAGGTACTTAATAAATGCCTGATGATAAAATTGTCCAAGATGATTATCTGCTTAAGGAGGAGCCCGAACCAGAGGTGGGGCCTGGGCCGTGGCCTCCCAGTGCAGAGTGGGATTTGGTGAGGCCCACCCGCATCAGACAAGGGGTGGGGAGGCAGGGTAGGGAACAGACACTTCCTACTGCCTCATTTTCCCTCAGGGCCCGACGTCTGATTTCCCTGTCGAGGTGTACCTGGCAGCCACCCCATTATTCAACTGCTGTTTAATTTTGTTTTCAAACAGTACTATCAAAACAGAACATCTGATGGATGCACAGTGCTATCGTAAGCTCTTAAAAGTATACCAGAAGTAATCAGGAGAAATAGTCTGTCATCACGGTCTTATCTAAGACAGCTTAGATACTGTGCATGGTATAAAACCTGACAAGAATCATCACAGACAAATGGGGGAAGACAAAACAAGCCATTACTGTTGTCCTAGACGTAGACACCATACATTTGTACAGATTTAACATCTTAAGTTTGCTCTGTTTGGTTTCTTCTGTTTGTTTTTTTTTTTAACACCGGATATCATGCTCTGCGCCCAATTATTCATCTGAGATACATCTGCTTAATCTCCCATCCCGCACTCCTACTTTGTTTGTGCATCTAGAATGGAGTATTTAGGACAGCTAGACCTTTGCTAACCATCACTCTTCCATCCTTCACAAGTGTTGCTTCCCGTAGTCTCCGTGAATATATCTATAGACCCAGCCCTCGTGTCTGTCCTATTAGCCAAGAATGCCTGCAGCTCTTCATACTAGTAATATATGTACCTTTCACTGAATCCCAAGTTTCAATTACCCCCTCCCATATATTTGATGATACAGCAAAACCCTCATCATAAAGAATCATGCTATAATATAGACTCCATTATACTTTGAATCAGAGCCTGTCCTAGTATACACAGTGATGTAGAGCGTCTTTTTTCTCTAGAACATAAAAAAAGAATAACACAAGGCTTTACACCTCTCCCTTACTGCTACCATAATAGCAGGATTCTTTTAAGTTTTGTCATTAGCTGGTTTGCCTGCCTCTTGTTTCCCCATTTCTAATTGATTCTGCACCAGGGGTAGTTGCTCTGAGATGCAAATCGGCCTCATCCCTACCTGAAGCATGTCACTTAGCCAGGGGCTGGCATGGGGAATGGCAGGCAGGCAGGGGTCAGGAGGACTGCCCGGTGGAACCCCGTGCTGTGGAGGCTGTCAGGAGAGGAGCACCAGCTGCTGAGCACCCACTTCAGCTGGATGTTGCAGGGCAGGAATTCGCGTCCAAGCTGACCAGGTCACAGGGTTTAAGAAAAGCAAAACATCTGACAGCTAACCACACATGGTTTGAAATGCTGTGAGCCTCATACCAGACACATCTGGGAACTTGTTCTGACTGCCAGTTTTTCCTGGGCAAGGCCTTTAAGACCTGACTCGGCTAGACTCCATTTTCACTTACCACCAGCTAATGTTTTTGGACCAAACTGCTTATAGTTCTCCAGCATGCCATACTGTCTCACCCTCCTAGCCATGCACTGTTCCCTCTGCTCGGAATACCTCCCCCCCCCCCCCCCCAACTTCAGCCGAGAAAACTCATATACAGCCCTCAAAACTCGCCTCTGATGTCACCTCAAGGGGGCCTTTCCTAACCATCCCTGTTGTGTTCAGACAAGTCACGGCTTTGCCATATGCCCACGTTGCTCAAATCCAAGTCTGGAGGTCACCCTTGATTCCTCCCTCCTCATCTGCCCCTCACATTTGTTCTATCAGCGTGCCGCCCAGCTGTGTCTTCTAAATGTACATCATCACGTTCACTTCCGTCCACCTCCACTGCCAGCCCTCTGCGCTCGGCCACCTGTGACTCACCAGAGGGTCCCTGTAGCCTTTTAACTGGTCCCCAACTTCCCTCTTCCCAGCCCGCCACCCTGCATCACTTCTCCTCACAGGACCCGCAGGGATCTTCTGAAAACAGAAATCAGATGCTGTTGTCTTCCTGCCTAATACCCTTCAATGACTTCCCACTGCTCTCATCATAGCCAAGGTCTGAACTGCGGCCTGCAAAGCCCTGCACGGCCTGCTCTGCCTTCTCGGCTCGCTTTGCCCTCCTGGCTCCTCCCTCGCCCACTGAGTTCCGGCCCACCGGCCTCCATTCAGTTCCTCCAATGTCCCAAGGTCCTTGCCTCTCGAGCGTTCACGTACATTGTTTCTTCTACTGGAACTCTCTTTTCCCTCTGTTCAGAGCATGGCCAGCTGGCTCCTTCCCAACCTTTTAGTCTCAGGTTCAGTGACACACCCTCAGAGTTTTCCCTGACCCCCCTGCCTTAAGCAGGGCCCCAGTGCGTTCTTCATCACTGCCTCCCATTCATTTCCCTCAAGACCCTCATCACAAGTTGTAATTAGATGATCTGTCTACTGAACTTGATTGACAAGAGCCAGAACCGGTGTCTTGTTCACTGTCATATTCCCACTGCCTGACAAAGCACTGATGCTCAGAGACTGGTCTAACCAGTCAGCGAATGAACTCTTCAGAGTATTTCCTTGTATCCTCCACAGTCTTTGATTGCCCCCATCCATAGGATTGTCTCCTGTTTCCTTCCTTGTCTGTCTTCTGTTAGACTGTGAGCTCCTTGTGGGCAGGGACTGTATTCATGTCTGTGCTCTCAGCCCCTGGCACACAGTACTGACGTCAGTGGATATCTGTCAATTGCTTGCCAGCCCTACTTTTGCACAGATAAGGAAGGACAGATCCTCTACCATTACCGTGTGAGTATTGCATGCCTCAAATTATAAATTTCTGGTATTTGCATATGTATTGTCCCCTACATTAGTAAGTTCCCTACAATAGTAAGACTCATCGTGGAACCAAAAGGCATTATAAAATGAGAATTCTTTCTGATAAACTGACCCTTCAAACCGCCTCCCCGTTTGACTCTCGCATCCCTTGCTGTCTATGGATTTGGCAGGTGGATTGTCTTTCTGATGGTCCAGTTGCAATTGATTTGCAAATTGATTTCATTAAGTCAATGAAAGTGATTTTGGAGAACTTCACAAATGTCATGCAAAGCCTGCTGATGGTAGGGATCTTGTTGAATGAAGGGGAAAATAGTGATCAGGATGATGATATAAGTATTTCAAAAGATAATGATTTGTGGACCAAAGAGTCCTAGGAAAAACTGGTGGAGTCCTCAGATATTTTTGTAAAAATTCCCTTTTTGTGACTGGATAGGAGAGTCAAGCATGAAATGAAAGATAGACATCGTATTGTGCTAGCATATCGTTTCATCAGAAGAATCACAGTCAGGTCCTCAATCAACTTCGATTCAGTGTTCATTCAGGACACTGCAATAATAAACCTAATTTTTTTCCTAACGTCAGATGAAATGCAACTTGTTCTCCTAATTTCAATTTATTTTTTCAAGAGAGTACCTTTGTCAGATCTTTTTGTCCCTGTTTGCTATCCTAAACGAATTCCTTCATTCCCCAATCATCTTTACTAACAAGGACTCCCGCAGTAGTGTGGAGACAGACCCAGCACCGTGCACAAATGAGCACCACAGATACCATAGATACACCATAAGTGGAGCAAGAACATTTCAAATACTTGCCAAGAAAGCTTCTTAACTAAAATCTAATAGATACTGCATCCAGTCCTTAGAGGTAGATACATGAATCTTCACGTGGTTTCTCCTGATGACCGTTTACAGAGGCCAGAGCTCCAGGATGGCACAAACTGTTATTGTCATGTGAACAAGGAATCATTCTCATGTTTAAAATCAGGAAAATGGGGAGTCTGGGTGGCTCAGTCAGTTAGGCGTCTGCCTTCGGCTCAGGTCATGATCCCTGGGTCCTGGGATTGAGTCCCAAATCAGGATCCCCGCTCAGTGGGGAGCCTGCTTCTCCCTCTCCCTGCCACTCATGCTTGGATGCTCTCACACACACAAAAGTAAATAAATAAAATCTTTTTTTAAAAATGTTTTTAAATAAAATCAGGAAAACATGTGGTAGCTGAGTATCCTCTAGAGCTGGGGTTGACACTCTGGCTTGTTGGCCAAATGCAGCCTGCTGCCTGTTTTCATAAAGTTTTATTGGAACACAGCCATGCTTGTTTGTTTACACATTGTCTGGAGCAACTTTCACTCTTCAGTAGTAGAGTTGAGTAGTTGCGATAGAAATCACATGACCCACAAAGCCTAAAATATTTACTACGTGGCCCTTCCCAGAAAAGGTTTTGCTGACCTTGATCTCTTGGAACAGAGATGTGCTGACATCCTTTGAGTCTCTTTTTTAAGCTGCCACTTTCTTTCTTTATGCCAAAAGGTCATGGAAAGAGTTTCAGTGTTAGTAATGGCAGGGTGGCTTGGAAGGGACCTCCCAGAAATAACAATTATACACGAACTCTGGACAAAACATTTAAAAACAATTCTCCGAAGGCACTGCCAGATGTCATCAGAGACTGCAAAGGGAATTAGAGTGGGTGAGGCTCATGGTCTTACAGCTTTTCCCCGGGGGGGTGCGCTCGTCCGTGCCACACAGCATAGCTGGGACTCAGGCAGAAAGCCCCAGTGTTTAGCTGATGGTATTGAAGGGCAGAGTTTGATGCTGCTAGAGCAGCTGGGGGGAAGGGGGACAAATCCCAGAAAAGATGGATCCAACAAGAAAGGGAGCTCCAAGATCTGCTTATAAATTCCCTTCGGGCCTTCACTTGACTCCCCACTGCAGGTGCACAGGGGAGACAGCAAGGAACCTAACAGAACAGCAGCTAGGGTGTCAGTGACACTGAGCAGAGAGACAGCTGGGGCTTCCCCTGCAACTTCAGAAGGGCCAGGCCTTATGGGGAGAGACCATGGCCCAGAACGACAAGCAGGCCCACCCTCACCATGTGTAAAACCAATCTCAGGGTGATTGTCCAGGTTTTAACACTTCAGAGAAGATCATAGAGGCTGGACAGTTTACATACACTCGCAGACTTCAAGGAAAAGTAGTCTTACCAACTTAAGTACAGGTGGGGACCCTCACACAGAATGGAAACTGATCAAACAAATGGAAATGCTAAAGCTGAAGACCCTGATACCTACGATGGAAAGTCCCCTAGATGACTGGCAAAACAAATTAGCCAATCAGAAGAACAGAGAGTGGGAAATGTGAACAGTCTCAGCACCATGGGGACGGATCCCAGCACCCTGAGGTGTGTAACTAGAGACCCAGAAGTTGTGAAGAAAGAGGGGAAACAATAAAAAGATACTTTGAGGGGCACCTGGGTGGCTCAGTCGTTAAATGTCTGCCTTTGGCTCAGGTCATGATCCCAGGGTCCAGGGATCAAGCCCTGCATCGGGCTCCCTGCTCCGCAGGAAGCCTGCTTCTCCCTCTCCCGCTCCCCCTGCTTGTGTTCCCTCTCTCGTGTCTCTCTCTGTCAAATAAATAAAATCTTTAAAATAAATAAATAAATAAGATACTTCAAGAAAATTTCCTAAATGTGGTAAAACATATCAATTCACAAATCCAAGAAGTTCTAACAAACCTGTAAGTACAAAGGAAACCACACAGACCGCTGAAAACCGGAGCGGAAGAAGAAAACCGTGACAGCAGCAGAGATAACGGGCCCATGCTGTGCAGGGGACAGCAATGCACGCAGTCCCCAGGCCCAAAGATAGTGGGACACAAGCCTCTTGAAAGTGCTTCAAAGCAGAAAGATGTCAATCTGCCAAAATTGGCTTTCAGACATGAAGTCCAAGGAATGACCTTTTCAGAACAAAAGGTGAGAGGATTCGGCAGCGGCCCCAGAAGGTTTTTCAGGCTGAAGGGAACCGGGTGGTCACTCATATCCGTAGGAAGAATAAGAACTGCCAGAAGTGGTAAATAGGAAAATCTGTCTTTTTTTCTTCTTATTTAGTGGCTGTTAATGTAAGAATTACCACACTGGCTTTCATGCTTACAGTGTATGTAGACTTTAAACATTTGACAGCACAGAGGACAGTGGGGGCAGAATTAGGCTCTTGCAACATTGTGATATTTTATTTGAGGCGGTACATTTTAAATTCTAAGTAGACTGTGAGAAAAAACATGTGGTAGTTGTAAGAGCAACCACTTAAAAAACAAGAAGATATAGCTAAAAAGCTAGTGAGCAAATTAATATATTAAAATTGAATACTAAAAAATAGTTGATGCAAAAGAGGGGAGGAAAGGAAAAACAGATTTTTTTTTTTAATGGAGCAAATATAAAACAAACAGCAAAATATTTGACCTTATAACCAGCACATAGTTGAGCCTGGTTTTTGATCCAGTCTAACAACCTCTGCCTTTTAAGTGGAATGTTCAATTCCTTTATATTTAATTACTTCCTCATATAAGAGGATTACCTCCACTATTAAAACATAGCTTGAAAATAAGGGAATGGATGGGGCGCCTGGGTGGCTCAGTTGGTTAGGCGGCTGCCTTCAGCTCAGGTCATGATCCTGGGGTCCTGGGATCGAGCCCTGCATCAGGCTCCCTGCTCGGCCAGAGGCCTGCTTCTCCCTCTCCCACTTCCCCCTCACGCTGTCTCTCTCTCTCTCTGTCAATTAAATAAATAAATAAAATATTTAAAAAAAAAAGAAGAAAATAAGGGAATGAAAAAGGATATCCTATGCAAATCATAAGCAAATGGAAATTATTCCAGTTACATCATTATCAACAAATATCAGTAAGGTAAGGTAGACTTGAAGACGAGTGATTATGAGGAGTAAAGAAGGGGCATGATAAGACGGGCCTTAAGGAACTTTCTGTACTGATAGAAATATTTTACATATTGGTAGGATGTTTACATGGATGTTCATACACATTAGTCATTTTATCAAAACTTAATTAACCAACTGAGCCACCCAGGTGCTGCAAGATCTTTTATCGAACTTAAGATCTTTGCATTTCTCTACATGAATTTTACCTTACAAATTTAAATGCTAAAGAATAACAGAAACCCAACAACCCTGTAAAGGATGTTGCCAGTATAATACATCAAAATGAAAGCTGAAAATTATATATCTGATAAGGGGTTAATACCCAAAATAAATAAAGAACTTATACAACTCAGTACCCAAAAAGCAACAACAACAAATAATCTGATTTTTAAATGGGCAGAGGAACTGAATAGACATTTTTCCAAAGAAGACATACAGATGGTTAACACACACATGGAAAGATCCTCAACATCACCAATCACTAGGAAAACACAAATCAAAACCACAAAGATATATCACTTCACACCTGTCAGAATGTCAAGTATCAAAAAGACAAAGAGGGGCGCCTGGGTGGCTCAGTCAATTAGGCATCTGACTCTTGATCTCAGCTCAGGCCTTGATCTCAGGGTCATGAGTTCAAGACCTGCCTTGGGGGGCGCCTGGGTGGCTCAGTCATTAAGCGTCTGCCTTCGACTCAGGTCATGATCCCAGGCTCCTGGGATCGAGCCCCGCATCGGGCTCCCTGCTCCGCGGGAAGCCTGCTTCTCCCTCTCCCACTCCCCCTGCTTGTATTCCCTCTCTCACTGTGTCTCTCTCTGTCAAATAAATAAATAAAATCTTTAAAAAAAAAAAAAAAAAAAAAAAAACCTGCCTTGGGCTCCACCCTGGGTGTGGAGCCTACTTAAAAAAAAAAAAAAGACAAGAAGCAAGAAGTGTTAGCGAGGATGCAGAGAAAAAGGAACCCTCTTGCACTGTTGGTGGGAATGTAAATTGGTGCCCCTACTGTGGAAAACAGTATGGAAGTTCCTCAAGAAATGAAAAATAGAACTACCATATGATCTAGTAATTCCACTGCTGGGTATTTACCCAGAGAAAATGAAACACTAATTCAAAAAGATAGATGCACCCTTGTTTATTGCAGCATTATTTACAATAGCCAAGAATATGGAAGCAGCCCAAGTATCCGTTGAACAATGAATGGATAAACAGGTGTGCTGTGTGTGTATATATATATATATATAAAATGGAGTATTTCTCAGCCATAAAAAAAAAAATCTTGCCATCTGCAACAACGTGGATGGAGTTAGAGGGTATAATGCTAAGTGAAGTAAGTCAGAGAAAGACAAATACCATATGATTTCACTCATGTGGAATCAAAAAAACAAACAAGCTATGAGTCTACATAGCTACAGAGAACAAAGTGGTGGTTGCTGGAAGGAAGGGGTTGAGGAGGTGGGCAAAATGGGTGAAGGGGAGTGGGGGGCACAGGCTCCCGGTATGGAATGAATCAGTCACAAGGGTGAAAGGTGCAGCACGAGAAATATAGTCAATGGTATTGTAATTGTGATGAATGGGGACAGATTGGTAGCTCTCCTTACGGAGAGCACAGCACAGCATATAGACGTGTCCATTCGCAGTGTTGTACGCTTGAAACTAACGTCACATTCTGTGTCCACTATATGCACAAAGGAATGAACGAAGTGAAGGAAGGGAAGTGAAAGGAAAAGCTAATACTGTCACCATTTGTGCTCTTTGCATGCTCCTGCTAACCCTCAGCCCATGAAAGTCAGTCCAGAGTCTTCTCCATCTAGTAATGCTTCCTATTCTGTAGTGCTTTCTTGCTTACAGGCCTTAGTTTTGTTATTTTCTCTCTCCAACTTATTTTATTGGAAGTTACCTAGCTTTCACCCCAGTGGCAGAGATTTTTCTCACAAATAGTAGTAGGAAAGCTTCATGATGCCAGATCTCGTCTGGCATTTAGTTTCACATCACCTCATATTTAAACAGTTCTTATTTATTCACCAATTCTTGCTTACCTACAGTGTGCCAGGCATCAGGCTCCAGAGATAAAATGGTATATACTGAGCAGACATGCTCTCTTCCCTCCTCGAGTTTACAGTCATAATTTCACTTTCTTTTGCAAAATTCAAAATAACTTAAAAGTTTAGAAGCCAAAGGTTAAGCTCATTGGATAAGAAGTTGCAGAATCTATAACTCCATATGTAAATTGTACAGTACACCAGATGCTCACCTCTGATGACAGTTCCTACCCATACTTGGGGGTCAGCCGCCGGAACAGAGAAGCAGGATGAGAGTACAGGGGTATCACATCAGCCATAGACATCAGGTTTCAAAGGCAGGGTCTAAGACAAAGATCTAGTTGGTAAATTTCTTATCTGCAAGCATGGGCATCACATCCACTGAGCAGGTTGCCCAGGATCAGCGTCGACTGGGTAAAGAGCCTCACATTTTCCACTTTTCATCTCACGCTCATCAGGAGAGGTGGCCTGTTGACTGAGCCCTGCGGTTATCCCTCTGCCTCCCCTTCCCATCCCTTCCCTCCCTGTCACCAGGTAGGGGTGGGGGGCGGCGGGTGGGAAGGGGCCATGCGCACAGAGTGAAATGCACGTAAATGAAATGAGAGTTGTACCCGCATTTGGGAATTGCCACGTGTGCGGATATCAAACAAGCGAGTTATAGACTCATCCAAGTAGCGAATGTAAATGTGTACTCATTTCTGTAGTACAATCAGCATTTAGATTACAGGCTTATCTTTACGGCACCCAAATGCAGCCACTTCTCTGGAGAACTATTTACAGCATTATTTTTATCTCCTGGATAGTTTGGGAAGCCAAAGTTTAAAGGACTATTGAACAAATGAGTTTGGGAATTACAACATTGAGTTCAATTAAAAAGCCTTTTTAGCTGAAACAATTGTTTATAGCACCATATTTAATTCCTATAAAACTGTATTGTAAACTATTTTCTGAGAGACGGAGTTACGTGAAAAGTTTCTTGCCCTTGGTAATTGCCGCTTCCTCTGCTCTGTGGCGCCGTGTCCTGGGCTTGGGCTTAAGACAAAGATTACCTTTTGTGCAGGGCCACTGGGCCTAAAAGTCTGGTGAGAAGCCTCTTTAACCCGCTTTCCCAATTGTGTTGTTTCTTCTTTGCCCTTCTCTGCAGTTTCGTGCCTTAGCGCCGATGTACTATCGAGGGTCGGCTGCGGCCATCATTGTTTACGACATCACAAAAGAAGTAAGCCTTTACATTTGCCATAGACTGTTTTGAAAGCTCTCTCTTGGCTGCTTCAGCCTCCAGTCGCTTTCGTGTTTTGTGTTGCAGGAGACATTCTCAACACTGAAGAACTGGGTGAAAGAGCTCCGACAGCACGGCCCGCCCAATATCGTCGTTGCTATTGCCGGGAATAAGTGTGATCTTATCGACGTCAGGTGCGTTACGAGACCAGGAGATGACAGTGCTGATTATGTGTTCCCTTTGTTCCTGAGCAATATCCAGTATAAGAATCTTGCTTTTATTTTATCTCTGACATTGAAAAATTCCTTTTTGTTTAGTTGAAGTCCTGACGTTTCAAACAAAAATTCAGAGTTCAGACCTTTGGGGCTGATTAGATGAAAGAGAGAGAGCGAGGCACAGGTGTGTGATTTATGTAAACATTGGTTACATCATACTTGACATTATCTGAGATGAGTGTAGCCCCCCAGGTCCCATGACGTCGGGTGCTTGAATGGGGAAAACATACATACTTTAAGGGAAACACATTTACTGGCAACTTCTCTGGACTACTTCCAGGATTCCCAAAGCAAGGACTTGACTTTGGCGGGAAAAGCAACCCTTGCCATCAGACAGATGCATTGTTAGTAGTGCTGAGTTCAGTTTTGTGCTCTGTAACCACAGCAGTGGTATGATTGGGAAGACCTCATGTCAGGGCTTGGTCACTGGCCGTTCATGACATCCTTTGTCATCACTAATCTGGCTAATGACTGGGTAGGTAGGGTAAGCTCTTGACGGGTAGAATTTCTGATTTGCCATTGTTGCCTTCCAGAGAAGTCATGGAGAGAGATGCTAAGGACTATGCCGACTCCATCCATGCGATCTTTGTGGAGACCAGCGCGAAAAACGCGATCAACATAAATGAACTGTTTATAGAAATTAGTGAGTATCTCTGTGCCCTATGGGTTTTCTCTTTGCAAAGCGCCTTAATACAGAGTTACACGGCTGGGGAGAATTCCCTCCGCACATCGAGTGGTCTGGTCTCCACCATTGTTCTCAGTGGAACGAGGTGGGAGAACATAGGAGTGGCGGCCAGGTCTCAAATCATGTTCTAATTGCTGGGGAGCTGCTGCCTCCCTTCTCGAAGGGTGTTGCTACCGAGTAAACAGTGCACAGGGCCTGGAAGCTGCCACCTCTCCCTCGGTCTCTCTGTAAATGTGTTTCAGTTAGTCATCCAGAGTCATCGAAAACAAACAGATCGGTAAAAGGAAATGAAATGCAGGTGTGACTCCACTGTAAGAAAACCCTCAAAAATGAAATACCAGGCGAGTAGAAAGTAGGGCCTCTTTTTCCACCCTTCCCCCTTCCCTTTCCAGAAGTGTTAACATGATGCCGCTAGATGGAAGGAGGCTGCAGCATCCCTTTGGGATCCTCTACAGATTGTATCTGTGTTTATTCATTTCATTCAAATTCATCAAAATATTTGTTGAGAACGGCTCCAGGCCCAAGGGAGACCGTGGTGAGCAAGACAGGCGCAGCCCCTGTCTCCTGAAGCACACGTTCTGCTGCAGGGGCCAGGCAGTGACACAGACACCATTGCGATCCCTTCGGATGATGCGCAGCGATAGGGAAAACATAATGTGGGATGAGGTGAAGGAGTGTCTGTAGGTAGTCAGTGAAGGCCTCTCGGAGCAGGTGATGTTGGAGCTGAGATTGGGCAGAGCAGGCTCTGCGGAGATGGGATTCACGTTACCGTGTCAGACTTCCAGGTAGAGAACAGGAGAAAGCAGACAGGGCACAGTGAACTTCCTGGGTGAGGTCAGAGGTGACCGAAGCTGGAAGCGCACTTGGCCATCGTGTAGAGGAGGGAGTGCAAAACCCAGCGCCCCACAAGGCCAGGCAGGGATGGGCCACCAGCACTGGGACATGGGAGCGGCAGAAAGCCCGCATGACCCCAACAGCTGGCACATGTGGGCCCTGCTCCAGCAGGTGGGGTCACACTGGAATGGAGGCTCCTGGTTGCCCAGTTAATTACTGGGGTTATTTTTATCTTTTTTTTTTTTTTAAAGATTTTATTTTTTATTTATTTTATTTTTTGAGAGAGAGAGAATGAGAGAGAGCACATGAGAGGGGGGAGGGTCAGAGGGAGAAGCAGACTCCCTGCCGAGCAGGGAGCCCGATGCGGGACCCGATCCAGGGACTCCAGGATCATGACCTGAGCCGAAGGCAGTCGCTTAACCAACTGAGCCACCCAGGCGCCCTATTTTTATCTTTTTTGATGACTTTAGTTTGTTCAGAGATCTGGATTTTATGTAATGTGTCGTGCTGTTTAGATTTGGCCGTTCAGATATTTTCAAAGCGCTGTGCAGGCCTACCAAGCCCATATGGGGCCACTGGCCTATGGGCCTGCAGCCTCTCGTCCAGTCCCTTCCCTTCTGTGTTTGAAGTCATGATGTCTGTTGTGTTCCTCGGCTATAAAGAACAGTCACCCAGATGCATGTTTGAAAGGCAACCTGAGGCCAATCGGGAATTTTTTAGTTGAAGCTAAAACATCTAAGGGCATGGTGTTGTGAGTGTGCCACAATTATCGGGTTTTTTTAAGTGTTCTTTACTCCAGCGGTATTAAAAACAGGAAGGTAGTGAGTTATGCCAACAATGAAAATTCTTATATAAAACTAGCATGTACATACTCATTTTAACTGTGAAAAATAAAATAAATACATGTTCACAAAGATTAGAAAAATTTAGAGAGATGTAAATTTAGTTTATTGTTTACTGGGTGTTGTAAAATTGCATTAGCACAGTGCCTGGCATGCTAACTTTTTATTGAAGTGTAATATACGTACAGAAGGGTGCTTAGCACTATAAAACAGAAGGAATTTCCACAAACTGAGTATACTCCTACAGTCGGCACTCAGATCGAGCCCCCAGAAGCCTCCCCCATGCCGTTCCAATTCCTCTCTGTCCCCCGCCCCCAAGGAAGCACAGTCCTGACTGCTAGCTCTTCAGATTTGTTTTGCCTGTTTTTATTCTTTATATTTTCTAAAAAACATACTATCTATCCTCTTCTCTGTCTGGCTTCTTTAGCTTGACATTACATTTGTTAGATTCATCCATATCATTCCATGACTCATCCTCATTACTGTAGTGTGTGTGTGTAGTGGGGGAGAATATCCACCGTGTCGTTCTCCATCCTGTTGATGGGCATGTGCGTAGTTGCTTGCAATTCAGAGCTGTGGTAAATAGTACTTCTGTGAGCACTCACTTCATATCCGGTGTGCACACTTTGCGGACACATGTTTCTCAGGTCTGTTTATACCCAGGAGAAGATGGGTGTGCAGGTGTTCGGGAGGAGGTCTTCAAAGTGGTTACACCAGCGGGCACTCACACCAGTGGTATATGGGACCCCAGTCACTCTGAGTCTGCTGTGTGTATCTTGATCTGCATTTATGATCGACAGTTAATGAAGTTGAGCCCCTTTCTGGATATTTATTTATTTTTATGTGAAAATATCTGGATATCCTCTTTTGTGAACTTTTGCCTATTTTCCTGTTGGGCTACCTGCCTTTTTCTTAATTATGTTTATAGTTTATTTTGGATATGAGTCCATCATTGATTATGTGTATTGGAAAGATCTGCTCTGTGGCTTGACCTCCATTTGTGAATCAACTGTTTCATAGAGCTGGGATTTTTAATCTTGATATAATCCAAATTATCCTTATTTCCCCTTATGGTTAGCACTTTTAGGTTCTAGTTTAAGATGTCATGGTCTATTCCCAGGTTATAAAGATGTTCTCCTCTGCTTTCTTCTAAGACTGTTTCAGAGATGGCATGTAATACCAGCTGGATTTCCATGATCCATTTATTAGAAATACGTAACAACAAGAAGCTTCAGTAAAGCTTTTAAATAAATTTGCAATTTATTCACAGCAGTATCTACAGGCATTTGAAAAGTAGTTATAGGACATTCTGGGGGACACTTTGAAGTGTAGACACCATGCTGTGTACTACCCTCCTGGCTTTCCAGGCTGCCCAACATGCTAGAGGCTCCAGGCTTGGTGACCAAGGACCTAAGAATTGGCAGCCTTGTTAGTGCCACAAGATGCATGTGTCTCTTCATTCCATGGTTTCAAAATCCCTCCGTGCCCGGTACTGTGCTAAATAGATACCGGAAACAAAGATGGAGAAAAAAGAACCTTTTACCTCGAAGAGCTTAGGGTCTAATTCAAGGGACATAGCTCTGTAGGCAAGTAAGTAATGTGCTTCTGGCTCCTGGCTGATTTTAGTGTGGGAGGTATTAGAGAGAGCTAAGAAGTGGGAAGGCATCTGGAAGGCCTTTGTGCATGGACACAGCCCTTGCGTTAGGGGCTGGGTAGGTGGATGGTGATTTAAGGTTTCTCCTGAAATTGACATTATGCTTCACGGAGCAGTAAAGGGAAACCTGTTCATTCTCATGCATTGTTGGTAGGAGAATAAAGTGGCACAGCCTCTTCAGAGAGCAATTTGGCAGCATCTGTCAAAATTTAAATTGCACGTCCTTCTTGCATTTGTGCTAGATAGACACTGGGAATATGGTGTGTGTGTCAGATAAATACCCAGGAGTAGAATAGCGTGACCCAGTTCTTCCACTCCTGTTAATTTATCTTACACATTGGTTCGCAGAGATATTTTTTACATTGTTGTTAATACCATCACAGTGTTGGAAACAAACTAAATACCCATCAACAGGGGGATGGATAAATAAATCACAGTACACCCATGCGGTGCAGTAACACGGAGCTATTAGAAATAGTGCTGCAGGGGGACCGCCCCCAGAGCGTCTCCAGTGGAAGCGGCAAGGGGGACAACAGTGCACCTGTCTGCTCCTCTCAGGGCTTGAGGAGGGGGCCAGGTACACGTGTGTGTGTGTCCTGTAGGCCTCCCTGCACACCTGTCTCTGGATGGTGGCTCTGCCCCGAGGCCGAGGGACAGCATGTTCGGATGGAATTACCAAAGTGCATATATTCCCTACTCAGGCTGTTTTGTTGGCATGTAATTTCTTTTTATTTAAAAACATTTTTACTAAATGCAATGTGGTATCCTTGTCCGGCCCCTGAACAGAAATAGGACATGAGTAGAAAAACTGACGTCGTCTGCACAAAGTCTGGACCTTAGTTATAGTTAGTGATGTGCCAGTGCCCAATTCTTCATGTCCACAAATGTCCCATGGGAGTTAAGATGCGGACATGCCCTGGGTGAGGGCTAGGTAGCAACTCTCTGCGTTATCTTTGCAACTTTTCTATAAATCGAAAATGATTCCCAGATTGAAAATTTGTTCAACTCTTTTTATTTTAGTGAAACCCGTCAAATTGCATCTGCACAATTGTTGCGTCTGCGAATGAACAGATTTGGAAAGTTAAAGTTCCTTCCCTTCCCTCCTCTCCGTCTAGGTCGAAGAATTCCGTCCGCTGACGCCAACCCGCCGTCTGGCGGCAAGGGCTTCAAGCTCCGGAGACAGCCTTCCGAGCCGCAGCGAAGCTGCTGCTGACCGAGCCTCGGCCTCCCAGACTTGATGATGAAGTAGGTGGTCCAGAAAGTTAACAGGAGGGCTGGGGTCCCTGCCGGCAGGTTTCGCCTCGCCGGTTTGGGTCTTCATGCAAAAGGACTCAGAGAGGTTGGCCAGTTCCGCTTCCTCTTTGGAGGCTGCAGCAGTAACATTTCCGTCTGCAGACCGCCGTCGCGTCACGAGTCTGGTGTGCAAAGGGACTGCATCGTTGGCTTTTGACCTTGCTGAAAAGGAACATGTAATTGTATGGATGGTAGGATTAAATTGTTGAGTAGTTTTGTAATCAAGATTTTATGTAACATTTGTAAAGGGAAAATTAGCACTTTCATGGTTCTTGAGGAAGAAAAGACCTTGCAGAGATTGTAATTTCCTTGGTTTCCCGTTACCACTGTTAGAGGGAATCGTATCATTTAAAATGTGGTAGGTGATCGTAAGTGGAGGGATGGCAATCATTATTGGGAGCTAAACTGGGTTATTTATAGGACTGATGGAAATGACTCCGTCCCCACCATCTCTAAAGCACTTTAGCCCATGATAACATACAGTAAATTAATAACGGTAACCACAGATGCATAGCTCACCCGAGGTTTGCATTCCAACCTCATCCTGTATGTGTCACAAAACACATCATTGGCACCTTTTTAAATAAGCTCTCATGATCAAGATGGTGGCGGTAGAGAAGCTGTATGGAATAAATTGAATTGCATATGTTTGAACTGACTAGCAGTGGTTTAAAAAAGAGGAAGAAGAGAGATAGTAAAGAAAGTGGTGTAAATTCTGTCAATTTTTTATTTAACCCAGATATTTTGGTGGGGAAAACAGTTACCTGTTGCTTAGCATATGTAAAGTTGTAGTCTATATTTATGAGACCATTGCTTAAAGATTATAAATTATGTAAATACATGAATAAATTCTATGTTTCACCCAACACTCCATTTAATCTCGCAGCCAGTGTCTTGGTGTGCCCACCCACCTCTCAGCCTGTCTGTGGGGGGCTCTGCTGCACATTTCTATTGGGCGAGAGCACAGAGCACTTGGCTTACAGTCTTTGAAGAGGTCTCTGCCTCTCCTTCCACCCACCCCTCCCTTCCACATCCCATCTGGAAATCATAATAAAGACATATGCCACTTTGACGAGCCTGACTAGCCCTTCCTAGCCTGGGGGTAAAAGATTACACTCCAAGTTCAAGTCATTTCACCTGGTCTTGGTAATAAGTTTCTTTTAGCATTTACAACAACCTCAGACAAGTGTTTCAAGCGAGCTTTCCTTGTTAACAATTCAGCTTATCTCTCCGTTTCCTTTATCCCCCTGCCTCTGTTAGTGGTTAACACTCTTTCCCTCAGGGAGCCTAATGAGGTTTTTAATATAATCTAAAAATAAAGCACTGAAGTGAAGTTGGTGACAATTTGCTCCTGGTCTAATTTGGCACCCTTCCAACCTGAGTATTGTAAGGGAAGGAAATTTACAAGATTAAGTAGGAAATGAAACAGCTTGAATTTCAAACTAAATTGTGTTTTCAGAGCTATCCTTAAACTGAACAGTTGAAACTTTTAAAAATAATTGTTATTTCCCTGTGCCCTCCACTTGATATGGGTAGATTTTAATGGGAAAATTATAACCCAGATTAAGTAAAAAGCGATTCCCTTTTCCCTGGTGTATATCTTAAGCATTTGAAATTATTTATTCTCTTGCTGAAATCATATGGAAAGACTGTAGTTAGGGAAAATTCTAACGTTTTGTTTAAAATACATGCGGACTCGGTACCCTCCTAGCAGCTTGCTCCCTTCCCACCATGAAATGAGCAAGCTGTAGGAAAAAACACATGATTCTAAGGGTGGGCTCTTGACACCTGAAGAGGGTTGAATTTCCTTTTCCATACATGCAGATGGATCAGGGCATCTGGCCTCGGCCGTGGTGTGTCCCTAACACTCCCACTGCTGGGCCTCCATCTCCACGACAACAAACAAAATGAAAACAAAGGGTGCTTGACTCACTACCAAGAGGGGGTGCACGGGTGGCCCTTTCTGTCTTACTTCACCGAAAGATGACGCACATCTGTGACCTTCACATTCTTCCCACCAAACCTGTCAGCCTGTCGATGATTCCCTGGGGCCTGGGTGCCCGGGGAAGGCCGCTTGTTTCCGTGCGTCTCTGACTGGCAAGGCGTCGGCCTGCCTCTCATCCTGTCCCCACTGTCACTGCATTTAGCCCAAAACAGGGCCGGCTCTTCAGGCCCTCCTTGGCTGTTCTTTCTTCATGACTTCTCACGCTCCTCCCTGTTTGTAGAGAGGGCTTCTGTTTGGTTCTGGCCACATGTTTTAGTCCCAGAATGAATGACGGGTGGGTGGCTCGTGCAACATCACTGTCTTCCTGAGTTCTGGGGCCTCTTCTCTTCTGCCCTCCTTTTCATCAGACTGTTTCAGGAATCGACGAGAACCTGCTTCTCATGTAGCGCTTTCTTAACCACTAGCCGCAGCACCTTGTCATCTTGGATCTTTGTGATCCATACCCCATGAAAACAGGGGGAAATGTTTCCATTTGTTTTGTTCGCTTGTGTGATGCAGAGATGGAGATTAAAGGCGGAAGCAGTGTCTTATTTTGAACATGCTTTGGATTAATAACCTGACCAAGCAATGATCTAATACACATTTCATATATTCTCAGTTCTTTCTTATGGGAAAAAGCCAGATTTCAAAGGAATTGAGACACAGCCCATCTATAAAAATCTTCTTTTTGGTTCCCTTCTGACAAAGGGCCATTTTAAAAAACTTTGGGGACTGAAAAAAGAGAAAAATCATTAATTAGCTGCAAGTGTATATTGATTCCTCTCAGAGAAACTGAAATGAGCTCTTTGCAGGTGCCCAGTCCTAGGAACCATCAGTCTCCAGAAATCTCCTTTCACACAAGTGTTTTTCCGATTCTGTGGTAACTAATTAACCATCATTTGGTGATTAAAAGAACATAAAGTAAGAGTATGATTAAGTGTCCTTCATTTTAAACTCTCTTTAAGAAGTGATTAGGGAGAAGTACCTATTGCAAGCCCTTCTGGTTCCAAATGAAACCTCCATCACCTGCTTTTCAGCCATAGGCAGGGTAAGTGCTACGCAGAGCGGCTGTGAGAGTTGGTTCCTTTAAAATAACACATGTCCTTGTTGCCCATTTATGATTCTGGTTGACGCGGACGCCTCCCGTATCCGAAGGTTAGCGCCTTTTGTATTAGAGGCTTGACCTCCTCCCTGGAGTGGGCTGGTGCCCTTCTCGAGGCAATCATTTTTCATTATTTTTTAAGTATTATTATAAAAAGGGAAGGAAGACCACATGTAATTTTAGAATTTCTCTTTAAGTCTTGTTTTGTTTTGTTTTGTTTTTTCCTCAAGAAGGAAAACAGGTCTAGGAGACCTTCTAAATTAAACTCTGGGAGATAGAGTAATGAAAATGTCCTTTAGAGAACCGCTCCATGGCTTTCCTGGAGATGTCAAACCAGACTCTCGCTACCTTCTCGGCAGTGTGTTAAAATGGACAGGTCTGACTCAGATTACACTGCACTAATTGGCATGTCCGCCTCGGGGCTTGAAAAGACATTTGTTCACCATTAGATGCCTCTTTTCTCTTCTGTGGGTGAGTTGCAAAAGAGGTTATATAAATTCTTACAAGCATTTTTTCCTACTCATTTTTTTCAGAACACACTGAGAACATGATTCATGGCCCTGCGGTTGTATAAGATACAGGTGCAAAGAATATTATATACAGCAGATGAGCCCCCACACACACACATTCAGATGTCTTTGCAAGAACCTATCTGTAGAAGTAATGAGGGAATCCTTCCCTTCTGAGGAAGAGCTACCGAGAGCCCCTTAACTCTGATACCTACCAGGTACCTGCTTCAGAACATTGGGGGGATGACAGCCCACACACTCAGGCTGGCTCTCTTCTCTAAGCTCAGTAGTCTGTAAATGTTCTTCCTGGCTCTATAAGGAAAGTTAATGATCACGATAAGCTAGATGGTGTGAACTCGTGGAAACATCTTCCTCGTTTAAATTTGTTGGAAAGGGACTGGCAGCATGACTTCTGTTTACTGTTTGACTTCAAGAGAGTCTACTTCTTAACAGTTAAAGTATTTTAAAAAAGGAAGAAGTGGAATGTACTTTTATGGATCAAGCTATCACTATATACCTGCCTTCAATTAGCTTGGTGCATGAAAAGCTCAACAATGATTCAAGGTGTGTTTAGGAGACTTACCTTAACTCCTACAGCACGATCATAAAAAAAACAGTCCAAGTAACAGATCTGTCCAGGAGATACACATTATAGGCACAGTTTTAGAAAAGGGAGGTCATGTGGAAATCTAGCCTAGGCGTGGAAGAAACGACCTCTGCCAATTTCTCTTGACAGCAGAGTTACTTGTCTTGACTTCCAGTAATAGAAATCCAGGCAATTTGATTATCGGATTTGCAAGAAACATTAATGGAATTCTGGGGCATTTGTCCTGTTTTAAGTGCAAATGAAAGTCTAAAAAATATTAGAAGGGTATTACATTTTTCAGGAGCCTCCGGTTTTTCAATCTAAGAGAATGATAAGAGAGACCTGGCGTGATGAAGTTGCATTAGACATAATGAAGAAAGTGAATAAATAAAACCAAGAATTCCCATATTTCTCGGTTTGTCCTTCAGGATGCTCTGAGTATATAGGAAAATGATTTACTTTCCAAATCTAGAAGGACTTCCAGTAGCATAGATCAACTTTAATTTGATGGTCTGCACCATCAGAAATAACTAATATCTGTGTTCTTTCCTTTTAGAGTATAATCAATTACAGATGCTAGAATATTTTTGGCTTCAAAACAAAAGGATTCAGGAGTTTAATAAAAAAAAAATTTTTAAACCTTCCATCTTCTCTTACCACATTGAACATTTTAGATAGTAAAATGAGGATGTACCCTCCATTGGTACTGGAATTAAAACCATGGAGTCTGAACAAATTTAAGAAAAAAATATTTCATTTATTGTTAGCTCGTTTTCGAATCTGTATGGTGCCCAGTACCTCATCAAAACGCTTCGTAAATGAAGCAAACCAAATTCTGGATAGCTTCCCATGAACAGGAATTCAAGTGCCCAGAATTCAGCTAATAAATGGGAAACCTAAGATAGTCATGATTTTTTGAAAAAGCCTTCTTTAACTGGTACTTTTAAACTGTAGATTCTTGATGTTCTCCTTAATCACGCCACAGAAACAGAACGTGCTGGTTTGATGCCACTTCTTGATTCGGGAGCGTGCCCTCGTTTCTGGAAGCAGATTGTGTTGAATGCAGGACGGTGAAGGAAATCACCTTTAATACAGCATATTGCACGGACGGCTGGTAGTCTTTACTCAGAACTGAAATGGCCCGGGTGGCTCCCAGGACAGCATGAGTCAGGTTGTGGAGAACGGAGGACGCAGCTCCTTGCCCACAGCGAGTCCAGAGCCGGCTCGGGCGCGTTGTTCAGCACACAGCAGCGCGGGACTTCGCCTCGGGGCCTCAGTCTCATGTCATTTGTCCTTTATCAATTCTTTCATCAAATCTGTGCCTGAATAGTGAGTTTTACCCCCTGAAAAATGTTGAAAGCGAGGCTGAAGTGTGCGTACCTCTGCTGACTTCGCATATGAGGTTATCACGGAGTTTCTGGAACTTTTCTGAATATGGGTCATGCACGTGATGTCAGAGTGACCGGTCGATTCAGCGCGGGCGGAGGGAATTGTGGGCAGCTGGCTAGTCAGAGCAACTGATTGGTGGCTCTATTTTTAAACCATTTGTTGTCTTGGGGGCCTGGGTGGCTCAGTTGGTTAAGCGACTGCCTTCGGCTCAGGTCATAATCCTGGAGTCCCTGGATCGAGTCCCGCATCGGGCTTCCTGCTCGGTGGGGAGTCTGCTTCTCCCTCTGACCCTCCCCCCTCTCATGTGCTCTCTCTCATTCTCTCTGTCTCAAATAAATAAATAAAATCTTTAAAAAAAAAAAAAAACCCATTTGTTGTCTTGTGTAGACAGGGCTGTATTGGCCTAGAAAAGATTTTTCTTTTTTTACTCTCATCCAGCTCAGTCTTTGCATCATTTCCACCTTATGAGTCGTTCACATAATTGTCAATCATGCCTCTGACCTTCTTAAGAATTGATGTCTTGCCTTCTCTGTGATCGAAACAGACTCCTTGCCTTATTTCTCTTCTTCTCATTTTGCGATGGGCTCTCCCTTAAAGACGCACGGCACCCGCCACTCCTCAGGGCACGCAGCATTGCTTCCCGGGCCGCCTGCCACGGTGGCCGCAGCGGGGTCCGGCGAGCGCCGAGCGCCATGGGGAGACGCAGAGGCTAAGTCTAGGTGAGGAGCTCCCGTCTTTCCAGAGAGGGAGCGGGCCGCACTAGCCGGCGGGGGCAACATGACTGAGGGACAAAACGGGCTTTCGAGTCGGTGACGAGATGGCTGAAGTGTCAGAACATTTCTTCGTCTGTCACAGAGCACCTGTTAACGTATGTAAAGATACACATCTAAAGTCTTGAAGAGAAACAGCTGCGGAGATGAGCCTAGACCTTTAAAAATAAATAAATAAAAGCAAAGCTGTCGTACCAGCAACTCTTATTTCTCCTAAGAATGTCATGCCTTTTCAAGACCTGATGCAAGGAGTAAGATATTTGTGCCTTTTTATAATAGCACCTATTATGGGGAAGGAAGAAAAAAACCAAACCATTACGTTGCTTGCAGGTTCGGCCGCTTTGTAGCCCTGTAAACAGCCCGAATGCGTAGCCACGCCTTCGCTGCATGACGTGTTGCTTCATCACCTGAGATGGAACATTGTAATGGGGATGGCCAAGCTCGCGTGGATGTCAAAGACTTTATTTTTGCAGTCTTTACCTTGGGCTGGACCTAAGTCTACATGTAAACCATATGATGTATGATGTCTGTATTGTTTGTAGATGCTGACGAAAGAAAACTAGATCTTTTGATTTTTTTGTTATAAGACTTTTCTTTTTATACTTAGGCTGGTAGTAGGTAGTTTGCAGACGGTGGTGGATTTGGCATACTTTTAAACTCTATCGTCTTAGCTTGACTGTTCTACGATGAACTTTACAGAGTATAACATGCTAAATCACCACAAAATTTGTTGTATTGTAAGAAGGGTGTAAACATTTTGTTAATAAAATGCTATGTTTACAAATACATGTATTTGCCTTTCAGATGGTTTGGTTTGGTTTCTCTTTTGTGGTTCGTCACATGCTTTTCTCAGCCAAATATTCTGAAGTAACTCTAATGCTATTTTTGGGAAACTGAAATGCCCGAACGTCGACAGCCACTGTGTATGGTGAGCAGCAAGGTGTTTTTGTCTCTGCTCCGCCCTCCCGGCTTCCTGTGTCTCCCTCTCCGAGTCCTTCCTTAGTTAAGGTGCGGGAGGGGGCTGGAGGCAGGCCGGGGCGGGGGGGCCCTGCAGTGAGCATCGGCCAAGTGAGGACCTGCGTCCCACCCTCTCCCCTGATCGGCGGGGTCTTGTCCAAGGTGCTGGCATTTCCATTCCAGTGTTGACTCGAACCCTGGAATCCCCCAGGGCCACTCACCACCTATAGGAGCACAGCTCCTCACACCTGTTTTCTCTTCGATGGCCCCCCTTACATAGAAGCACCATGTCTGTACGCCGTGACTGTCCCGAGAGAGGGCAGACGGGACTAGAGATGGACAGACCTGGGGTGGAGTCCCAGCTAGCCCCTTTCTAGGCTGTGTGGCCCTGGGGAAAGCTCCTAACTTCTCTGAGTTCCATTCCCTTCGTCTGCAAACCGGGGAGGTGATACTTGGGGAAGATACCTACGTACCTGGCATTCAGCACAGCATTCACAGAGAGGAAGCACTCGTGTCTAATTTGTTTTCGAGAGAGAAAGAGAGCAGTGGGGGCAGGGGAAGAGACTCTCAGGCAGACTCCACGCTCAGCACGGAGCCGGACACGGGGCTTGAGCTCAACCCTGAGATCATGACCTGAGCCAAATTAAGAGTCCGATGTTTAACTGACGGCGCCACCCGGGCGCCCCTCACCTATAATTTGCTTTTACAAGCCATCTCCCTGATAATCTTTATCTGATTCAGTTTAAAAAACTATTTGTCATTAGTTTGTTGTTTTTTACATTTCTTCTGAAGTATAACATGTATAGAAAATGCTATAAATACGGTGTACACCTCATTAAATTTTCAAAAAGGAGACATACCCTTGTAGCCACTCTTCAGATCACAAAAAGACATCATCCACAACCCAGAGGCCCACCCGGTGCCTCCTTCCAGTCCCTATCTTGTTTTCTAACGTCACAGGTCAGTTTTGCCTGGGTTTGAACTTGACATACACACCCTGTGGCTCAAGTCTGGCTTCTTGCATTCAACATGGCATGTAGTATTCACATTCGTTCTCAGCTGTACAGGATTCCACTGGGTGAATAAAGTACCATTTATTTATCCATTCCCATTCACGGGCACTGGATTTTTGCTGTTCCGAGCGTACCACCGCAAACATTCTTACACTTGTCCTCGGTGCCCTGTGCAGGTTTCTGTTGGACATACACCTGCGGGTGGAAAGATTGGGTCATAAGAGATACATGTATTTATAGTTTGGTTTATCTTTCCTTAATAGATAGTTTTCTAAAGTAGCATACTGATGTATCTCCCACCTGCTGTATGTGAGAATTCCAGTTGCCAGCATCTTTACCAACACTTGATAGAGTTTTCATTTTATTTTTTTTAAAGATTTTATTTATTTATTTGACAGAGAGAGAGACAGCAAGAGAGGAACACAAACAGGGGGAGGGGGAGAGGGAGAAGCAGGCTTCCCGCTGAGCAGGGAGCCCGATGTAGGGCTTGAACCCAGGACCCTGGGACCACGACCTGAGCCGAAGGCAGACATTTAGCGACCGAGCCACCCAGGCGCCCCGACAGAGTCTTCATTTTAGCCATCTTGGTAGGTGTGTAGTGGGGTCTGACGGTGGAATTTGCATTTCCCTATTCAATATATGTTCTGTAGGGCTTTTTAACCGTTACTGGAAGGGTTCCAGTACATACCGTAGCACATACCCTCCAGTATTACAGACGATACGTCCACCAACAGTGGGAGCTGCCCGTGGTGGACGATGGAGGAGGTCGATGCCGTGGGCGCAGAGCCACGGGCGCAGGGTCAACTCTCAGGTCCCCGTCTGGCTCTGTGGTAAGTTGGAGCAGGAAAGGCCCTATCTAAAGTTGAAAGGTGAACCAAAAACTGGGGAAGACGTTTCCTACGTATATAAAAGAATGGATTACTATCTTTAGTCTACTAACAGTGTCCACAAAACAGAAAGAACAACCTTCAAAAAGGGAAATGACCCGCATTTAAAGACACACATACACCAGGTTCCATACAAGAATTCCTGAGTGGACAAGAATAGCCCCGCAGCCTTGTTTTTAACTGCTGGAGAAAGAACACAAAAGAAGCAAACTGTCACGTACAGATTAGTGGGGACTTGCCCAATATATAGTTGAATGAAAAAGAAAAGATAACGTGAGTATGTATGTGGAATCTGACTCTGTTTCAATAAAACAAGTTACGCCCATGCACGTACCTTTACAAAGTATGTGCGAGCTTCTAAAATCCGGAAATCTGTCCTCCAAGCTGTTAGTCATTATCTCCGAGGAGAAAGGCTTGGATGACAAATGCCACCTTTCCCTCGCTGTGTGCTTTATATATACTTGCATCCTTTTTTACACTATTTTACTGGGTGCATGTGTGGGGTTTTCCTTATTAAAAACAAACAGGGGCCCCTGCTGGCGCAGTCGGTAGAGCCTGCGGCTCTTGATCTCAGGGTCCCGAGTTCAAGGCCCACGTTGGGTGGAGAGTTTACTTAATAAACAACAATGACAACAAAATTAAAAATAAAAATTCAGGAATTCCTGCACCCTAATCCCCTCTCAGATCCTTAATGGAAACTGGCTGAATAGATAAATGGAAGTGACATTCGTCTTTGTTTTCCTTTTTAGAACACACCTTCCCTTCCAACCCTTGTGCACTGCTGGTGGGAATGCAGCCTCTCTGGAACACAGTATGGAGGGTCCTCAAGGAGTTAAAAGTAGAGCTACCCAAAGATCCAGCAATTGCACTACTCAGTATTTACCCCAAACACAAAAATAACTAATTTGAAGAGATACATGTACCCTGATGTTTATTGCAGCATTATCCACAATAGCCAGATTATGGAAACAGCCCAAGTGTCCAACAATTGAAGAATAGATAAGGAAGATGTGGAGTATATTTTTATATACAATGGAACATTACTCAGCCACAAAAAGAATGAAATCTTGCCATTTGCAACAACACAGATGGAGCTAGAGAGTATAACACTAGGTGAAATAAGTCAGAGAACGACAAATACCTTATGATTTTACTCCTATGTGGAATTTAAGAAACAAAACAAATGAGCAAAGGGGGGGAAAAAGACAGGAAAACCAAGAAACAGACTCTTAACTACAGAGAACACACTGATGGTTCCCAGAGGGGAGGTGGGGGGGGGCGGGGGAATAGGTGATGGGGATGAAGGAGCACACTTGTGATGAGCACTGGGTGATGTATGGAATTCCTGAATCTCTATACACCTGAAATTAACGCTGTGGGTTAACTAACTGGAATTTAAATAAGAATTTCAGAAAAAGGTGGGGTAAATTTCAAAAAACACACACCTCCCCTTCAATGTGGTCAGTAAAAACCTTAGAGCCACATTTGGAGCAAGTGGGTAGAACTTTACAGAACAAATTTTTTTATTTTGATATTTGATGTAAATCTTTTCAAGCTGCCCTAAATCCTCTTAAGAAAGAGGGGATATAAATAAATATACGTTAAGAAGAAGAATATTAGTCTATAGCCTGTCAAAATAGTACTGTTGGGGAAGCCAGTCTCATTTATGGATGCCAAGAAAAAGAGAATGACTCTATGCCAAAAAGGAAGAAACAAATTAGCACGCACCCGAAACAAACAGGGATGTTTTAAATGCATACACAAAATAAATTTGCTTTATTTTTCCACAAGCAACTGGCTGCCTGCCTTAGAGCATGTAAGAACCAAATCATGGACCGGGGTTTCTAAGCAACCTTAACGTTTATTGCAGACTTTTTTTTTCCCATTAAAAGTTAAGAACTAGGGCGCCTGGGTGGCTCAGTCATTAAGCGTCTGCCTTCGGCTCAGGTCATGATCCTGGAGTCCCGGGATTGAGTCCCGCATTGGGCTCCCTGCTCGGCAGGGAGTCTGCTTCTCCCTCTGACCCCCCCCCTCTCATGCTCTCTCTCTCTCTCTCTCATTCTCTCTCTCAAATAAATAAAATCTTTAAAAAAAAAAAGAAAAAGATGGTAAATTATAAAATAAAATGCAAAGCCTTTTAATATTTTCAATTGTTTGGCTTATGTTAATACTAGCCACAATCATGATTCTCTACTGAAAAACGTCAGTGTTGTTTGGGAAGTCAGGCATCTCAGCTTTCTAGAATTTACTCCCCCCCCCCCCCCCAGAAGAATCAAATGATCACTTCCCTTTATACCCTCTGCAAGGGACCGCTGCTGGAGCTTACAAGAGAGAGGGAAGGAAAAAAGATTTGACAGCTAACACCTCGTCAGAATGAATCACCTTGTTAATTATGATTTTAACCTGACCTCTGGTCACTTCAATTTTTATCTTGAGCACATCCTTTCAGCAACTTCCGGGAAACAATGTAAACCTGCAGAGATCACCTTTTTAAAGTTGACATAAGCACAAATACCACTGTTAAAGGAGTGGGAAACAAGACGAGGACCAGAATTCTCTTCATTAGTACTCAGTGGAGAATGTTACCTTCAGGTCTCTGTTAAAATAAAATATATGGAAAACATAATGAGGCTATTATGTCTCCATTTCATTAGAGACGGCATTTTTAAGAAGAAAATTGTAGGGCTGTGAACATAAATGGGAGGTTAACGCACAGTCTTGGGGCACAGAAGTCACGCCCGTGGTATACTATCATCAACGTTCCCATTTCAATCCGTGGCTCCAGCAATGGGGTCGAGTGTCTTCTTTGCATATAAATGAGAACACATCATAGTTTGAGCAGATACTACAGCAGTCATGTGGGGGTTCTTCATCAACGGATTCAGACCTGCTGTCTGAATCAGTCAGTTATTACCGTCTGGTCCTCCAAATCATAAAATATCCCACCAAGCATGTTCTGCTTGAATTTATTTCTCTATTTCCTATTTCCAGCATGATAGCCTTAAGTTAAAGAAGTAGGATCCCTGTGGGTTTTCTTGCCCTGTTCTTAAATTACTTCTCCCAAAACAAATCTTCTGAATGTAATAGGAGTTGGGAACATGGGTGGTCAAGTGGCAGTTTTAATAAATGGCCTGTTAATCTTGCAGGTGCTGAAGTTTTGAAGCCTCTTAAGAGTCCGTGTAAGGAGACGATCATTGAGTAGATCAGATTACCTCCCTCCCCCACCAAAAAACAAAAACAAAAAACAAAAAAAAGAACAGCCACCTTGAACAGAAGAAGAAGAATCTCACCAGCTCTTTGGCATGAGTTAGATTAAATGATGTGCAGATTTCCGTGATCCAGAAATCTTGATGAGAGCATTTCAAGAAGTAGAATAAAATTGCATTTACTTGGAAAATGGGCTCCGAGATGAATGACTCAGGGCTCATGTTTCAAAGAGGCCTCCAAGGTCAGCCAGAAGACACTTAGTATTTTGCTGACTCAGGCACTGTGCTGAAGCTTTGGCTGCCTCCTCTGTGAGTCGGAGTGTGATTTTATTTGTGAAATGATAACAATGCATCTTCACGCGGTGACTGTGAATAGTTAATGATGGCAAACAGTCAAGCTGCGGAAGCCAATATTACTGATCGCATCAATAATAAACATAGAAGTTTCATTACTAGCCCTAGCATCCATCTGTTACCAAACCACACATTCAGTGCCTGCTTTTTTTTTTTCCCACCATGAATCCATCAGCAACTTCTTTATTGTTTCTCTAATACAGCCTAAAACATAGAAAAATTCGTCTTTACTTTTCATAATGCTGTAGTTTAAAAAAATACACCCACACATGCCCATGAGTACACACGCAAATGCAAAATGAAGAAAATACACGTGACTTCAACTGCAAAGTAAAATGAGAAAAAGACAAAAATGGCTTGTGACCCCAGCGGCAGGAGAACAACACGGATCCGAGGGGGTCTGAGCGGGAGGAATCCGAGGCTGGGAGCCTGGAGCAAAGAGAAGATGGAAAGGGGCCCAGCAGCTGAAGAGGCGGAGCATCTGTAAATAGTGCCATGGGCACCACAGCTGACACTTGTCACCCCCACCCCTCCCAGGGACCCGCTTCCGGAGGCTGACCCAGCATCGTTCAGTATCCAAATTAAAGGTTAAAACGCTAGCCACTGGAAAGCCCTACATCTCAGCACGGAGGAATACCTAAGTGAAAAATCGGACTGCTATCCTACACCGTGCATTATCACAGCACAAATACATGAGGACCCCCATAGGGAATTCGTCTGCCGAGAGGTTCTTTGGTGACACCTTTCCCATGGCGGGGCGGGGGGGGGGGGGGGGCGGCGCTAACAGAAGGTCTTCACTGCGGTGGTCCCTTTTCTAATTGCTACAGTTAAGAATCGGTTACTGTTACTTAGTAACATTTACAGATTGGGGGAGAGGGGAGACCTTCACAGAGTTACAAATGGATGATGAAGAACCAGTTTTGGAGGGGTTTTATTTTAAGTCATCTCCACGACCGACCAACGTGGTGCTGAAACTCACAAATCCCGAAACCGAGAGTCTCGTGCTCCACCCACTGAGCCAGCCAGGGGACCCAAAGAATGTGTTTGTAATGCCTTGTTTCCTGGATGGGGGGTGCCGGGGGGGGGGGATTTTCATATGTGATGAGCTCATTTCCTCACAAAGTACAAAAAGACATACAAACCTGCCCTGCAATGTCCTCAATCCCCGGGAACGGAGCAGCTCCTCAGCTCACATGCCCCACAAGCCTCCCAGGTGTCACACGGACCTGGGGAGCTCTCTGAAATGCGCCCCATGTTAATAGCGAGTATCTTAGTGAGGGTTGACCATGTGCTAGCCTAGAACCTCACTTGTATTCGCTCGCTGGATCCCCCCCAAACCTAGGAGGCAGAAACCATCTTTATTCCCCGCCTTCCAGACAGGGGACAGACACAGGGGGCGGCAAGGAGCAAGCAGCCCCTGGCACCCACAGCCGGGCTTGGTGCTCTCCCTCCGGCCCGACACAGTCCCGCAGCACATCACACGAGGCCACCCGTGACCACCGTGGGTCAAGACAAGAAACAAGACCCGTCCGTGATCATGCTGAGCCCCAACAGAAGCAAGACCATTGTCCAAACACCCTAAGTCAGCCAAACATGCCCTCTCCCAGCGAATCCGAGCGACGGTTCTGGCTTTGGCTTTGCCAGTTGGCTGCAGGCCGGCTCTGGTCTGCCCGGCCCGGGCACCCACCCGATGGTAGGACCACCCCGTTCTGGCCGCAGCCAACCCAGGGCAAAGCCCCACTTCCTCCAACCTCCCCCCCCCATCAGCTCCCCCAGGTGCAGGGCTGCTTCCCTCCTCCCTCCTTCAGTGGTAGGTGTGTCCCTGCGGGCTTTGGCTGGAGGACGTTGCCTATGGCGTAGTAACTTCTAGTAAACCACAGAGTTGCTGGCGCTGGGTGGGAACGGGGCTGCAGGGCTCTGGCACCTGGGAGGAGCAGGCCTTTCCCGGTGGGAAGTGACGGGCCTTCCGCACAATCTGGATTCCATGGGAACCCCTCCGTTGCTTTACACACTGGGATGCCCAGTTTTGTTTTTCCTCTGCAAAGAAATGCAAAGTTGTAACAGTCCCTCGAGAATCCATAGCCCTAAGCATCCCTGGGAGTGGACACAGGAAAATGGAACCAGAGGAGCAAAACTTTAAACTCCTCCACCTCCATCCCTCCCTCTTCCTCCTTGTCCCTACCCCATTCCATCCTCTATCCCTCCCTCTTTCTCCCATCCCTCTCCCTCCCTCCTTCTCCCACCCCGTCCCCCTCCATTCCTCTCTCTACCCATCCCTCTCTCTCTCTCCCCTCCCTCGTCCTCCCTCTCCTTCCCTCGTCCTCCCTCTCCTTCCCTCCTCCTCCCACCCCTCTCCCCCCTCTATCCCTCTCTATCTCTCTCTCCTCCCTCTCCCTCCCTCTCTCTCCTCCATTCCTCTCTCTACCTCTCTCCATCCCTCCCTCCTTCTCCCTCTTTCCCCATCTCTTTCTCCCTCTCTTCCTTCTCCCTCCCTCTCTCCCTCCATCCCCCCTTCCTCGGTTCCTCCGCTCCGAGCCCTCTGCTCCACCTCTCTGCTGGGGGTCCCCTCCTTCTCTGATGCCGCTGGCCAGGGGCGGGCCCGGGGGCGGCCAGCGGGTCCGCAGGACGTGGGGGGGGGGCGCTTGACTCTGCAGTCACAGAGCAGGCTGCGTTCTTACTCAGATCAATGACCGCAGCAAAGCTTTCTAACGATGCCTTCCCTGTTGCCTATAGTAGGTAGAGAAAGATAAATGTCTACACCTATACCTACAGATTTTTTTTTACATGCTCTTGTCATTTATCTAGGGTGGCTTGGGAGAGACAAACAGAGATGATGGGAAGAAGTGGAACACTCCCAGCGCTGGTGACTCTCTGGAGGGGCCACTGGAGACTCTGTCTTGCTTTGCTTTGTCTCCTGGCTGGACAGAGCAGGAGGGGTCCCCAGCACTCAGCCCCTGTGTTCCTCCATGAACGAAGGCCACACCGTGGGCAATCACTAGGGCTTGGGGAAAAAAGAGAGGTATGCAAATTTTACATACACACGAACACACAGACAACACACATGGATACATTTCCTGTTCCCCCAACCCCCAACACACTGGAAATAATCTGTGGGGACCCTATAAACCCTTCCCACAATAAGACCATGCTCACTCCCTGCCTCATCAAACATTTATCATGTAGCTCTTCTGCCTCACACTGCCTTGGGGGAACAATGAGGTAAATATGCCTTCCTTACCCCTAAGGAGCATGGAATCTAATTATCTTCTAGAGATCCTTTGGGGATCTGCTTAATAAATCAATACAAATGATTTGTAATTAGAATATCAATTATTTGTATGCAAATGTGGCCTTCTGGGTGCTTAGGGACAAGTCCTAAGGACCGAAAAGACTCTCTCCCCCACCCCCCCTCCAATCCTTAATTACATTATTTCGTTCATTCATCAAACATTTATTGAGCACATTTTACGTGCCAGGCACAGAGACAGGGACCAAGAATCCATCCCCAGTTGCTCTGAGTCCGGAATGAAGAACCAAGGGAGTTCTGGGCAACGGGAGAGCTTGCTTCTTGTGGGGGGGCGGGGGGGAGGGGGAAAGCAATGGTCTTCCTCTGCCCCCAAATCTGCCAGCACCCACCTTGTTCACTGAGACCCTCAACTGAGCAGACAGATGCTCCCAAGCACTCCGGCCCGAGGCTGGAGGGGCCCCCTCCTGGGGCAAGGGTCAGGCTCCATCTCTGCCCCCCACCCCACCCCCTCACCCACGTCTGCAGAGACGTGGGGTGGCTCCCCAGCCCCCACCCAGGCCAGTGCTGAGCTGCCAAGTCTGTCCGGATTTCAACAAATCCTGTGCCCAGGCCAGCCCTGACACATCAACGTCGGGGGACCCCAGACCGTCATTCAGTCATTCCATTCATTTCTTCCCTGGTTCCTCTATCGACTCCTGTGCTTCGAGCCCCTGCCCGGCGTCGGAGGCAGAGCGTCCAGCCAGGGATGCATCCTGTACGAGGCTGGCTTCCTAGCGGGAGACAGACAACAGAAGGGCTGGGAGGGGAAGTGTGGCTGACGTAGAAGCCGGGTTTGGAGAGCCCCGTGACACCCCCTCCGGAACAGCTTTCCAGGACCGGCCTCCAGGACAGCCCACACCCACCCTCCGTCGCCTTTTCCCACTCCATCCCTACGCCAGCCGGTTTTTCTTCAGAGGACTCCCTTCCCAAGGCCCATTTCACTTGAGTACGTCTGTCTCCTGTGCCCCTCCGTCTGAGAGCAGGCTCCGCATGTCCCCAGCACCTGGCAGGATGCCCAACACATAGCAGGTATGTAGGAAGTCGTGTGATGACGATGACAATGTACAGGCTGCCTCGGTAAGTCCAGCGCAGGAGACGACAGCGGGTGCAAAGGGCCTGTGGCAGAGCCCCTGGGACTCCTGGGCCTGACCCCACTCCGGCACCTGGGCCCCTGGTTGTCAGAAGTGTGCCTCTCACCCGCCGCTCCAGTCCCCTTCACCCAAGTCCTCTTCTCCAGCCTCTCACTCCTCCCGGGCAAGTGGCTAAAGCTCGGTGCCTTGGTGATCTCATCTGCAAACCAGAGAATATGACTATGCCTGCATCATGAGAATGTGTGAGACGAACGGCGTTCTCAGCACAGTGCTTAGCACAGTACCCGGCGCGGTGCCCTCGGTCCACCGTGGCTGCGTATGCTGGTTTCATATCAGGCCATCCTCCAGTTGGCTTCTGGAGGATCTCTGTGAAGAATAAACTTGCTGAATGCAAGGTGGGATCTTGGGGGTGGGGAGGACAGTAGGGGAGAAACTGGTGACCTCCAAAAATCGCCTGGAGTTTAGTGGAAAATAATGTTCCAGCAACAATAATGTTGCTGCCACTGTCATGTGAAATGATGTTAAAATGATGTTAAATGATAATGCTGGGAATACTGGCAGAGGCGTAGACAGAACTCTCTATACGCCTATTGCAACTTCTCTGCAAAGCTAAAATCACCGCCCCCAAAAAGGGTATTTAAAAACAATACATCTTTGGGCGCCTAGGTGGCTCAGTCGTTAAGCGTCTGCCTTTGGCTCAGGTTATGATCCCAGAGTCCTGGGATCGAGTCCCACATCGGCTCCCTGCTCAGCGGGAAGCCTGCTTCTCCCTCTCCCACTCCCCCTGCTTGTGTTCCTGCTCTCGCTGTCTCTGTCAAATAGATAAATAAAATCTTAAAAAAAAAAGTCTTTTAAAAACAATACATCTTCTAAAAACACAAATTTAAAAAATAAAAAACTAAACAAACAAAATAAAAAAGAAACAAAGAATCTCTAAAAGCAATACAATAAAACAAAATAATAGGTCAGTTACTCCTCTGTATAAAAACATTGTGGGAGGCAAGGATATCCAAGGATAAAATCTAGACTCTCAAGCCTAACAGAAGATTCCCACCTCCCCTGACCCTTGCTGGCTATACTTCTCAGTCTCTTGGTCTCCTCATCCATAAAGTGGGGATAAATGACCCTTCTCAACGCTGGGTTGAATAAATCAACATAAACAAAGCTCTTAGCGTAGTATCTGGCCCACAGTGACATACTCAGTACAAAGGAAGCAGAGGTCTAAGAGAGAAGATTGGAGATCCCGCACTGCTTTCTTTCAAGAGGAAGGGAGGGCCTCAAGGCAAGGAATGTGGCCAACCTCCAGAAGCTGGACAAGGCAAGGAGCCTCCAGATGGAACACACGTGGATTTTAGCCTCTTCAGACCCAATTTCAGACCTCCGATGTCCCGAACTGTGAGATAACAAATCTGAGTTGTTTTAAGCCACAATTTTGGGGTAATTTGTTACAGCACCATAAGAAACTAATACTTATGCTAATATACCACTTGACACAGAACAGGAGCAAGATACATTTGAGGAACCATTACAACTCCTTGCCTTTCCCCAAGCAGGCCCTGGCAGGCCGTGTACCCCAGGGCCTTTGCATGTGCTATTCCTCCACTTTTTTTTTCCTGTCTGGCAAGATCTTTCTTACGGTCTTTCCAAGACAATTCTCTAAATACTCTCTGAGCATTTACATTTTCCTCCCAGCCCCCAGAGCAAAGTTTACTGTCTCTTCATAACATTCTTCTCCTGTAGTTTAGTATTTATCACCGATTGTCATTATTCTGGTGTGGTGTTTCTCCCCCAACTCCCCTCACTTGACAGTGAGGTCCTTTGTAGCCAAGACTAGATGCATTGCTGCAGGATGCACATGCGGGAGATTCTGAGGAAGACCTACAGACAGGCACAAGGGGTGGAAAGGATTGCTCTTCCTTTTTTTTTTTTTTTTAAGATTTTATTTATTTATTTATTTATTTATTTATTTATTTATTTATTTATTTATTTATTTATTTGACAGAGAGAGAGAGGAAACACAAGCAGGGGGAGCAGAGGGAGAAGCAGATTCTCTGCTGAGCAGGGAGCTCGATGCGGGGCTTGATCCCAAGACCCTGGGATCATGACCCGAGCCTAAGGCAGACGCTTAACTGACTGAGCCACCCGGGGGCCCCAGGATTGCTCTTCCTGTTGGCTTCCTGTTCCTGCCTGTATCACCTCAGCACCAAGCCCTCACCTGGCAGCAGTTCTGCCAGCCCTCGGCTTTTATATAGTAATCCCAGGAGAAGACGCGTTGCATCCGCTCAGAGGCCTCCAGCGCTGGCCAGTCCATACCCCCTCCTCAGAAGTCCACTCCCACCTCCACGAAGGCCCTCTCCCCAGCTCCTGGGGTCTAATGACCCGGCACTGCCCCTCTGCTCCACCTGCCCTAGGCGGTAAGTCCAAGACCAAAGCGCTGGCAAACTCCATGTCTGGTGAGACCCTACTTCCTGGTTCACAGCCTGACATTCTCCTGTGCTCTGGGCTTCTCTCTAAGGACACTAGTCCTGTTGATGAGGGCTTCACCCTCATGACCGAAGCTCCTCCTACACGCCCCACCTCCCAACACCATCCCATGGGGGATGAGGTTTCCATATAGGAATTGGGGCAGGGGGTTGGATACAAACCTTCAGTCTATAGTCTATAGCACTTACATTGCTTGAATTCTCAGGGTTTTCTGTATTTGTTGTTTGGTATCTTTCATCCTTCTGGAAAATTCTCAGACAACATGAAACATTGGATTTTATTGTTGTAAGATACACATAACACATAATTTACTAGCTTACCTATGTTAAGTGTGCCATTCAGTGATAGTGAATACATTCACACTGTTGGGCAACCATCACCGCCATCCATCTGCAGAACTCTTCCTCTCGCAAAACTGGAACTGCACACCCAGTAAACAATAACTCCCCATTCACTTCACTAGCCTTGTGACACCCTTGTCTTCTCTTCTGGCTTTTACGGTTTTTCATTACCTGTTTAACCATTTCCTTATTCTAAATGATCTTTGTCAAAATAACTGTTGTGGGGCGCCTGGGTGGTTCAGTTGGTGAAGCGTCTGCCTTCGGCTCAGGTCATGATCCTGGAGTCCTGGGATTGAGCCCCTCATTGGGCTCCCTGCTCGGCGGGGAGTCTGCTTCTCCTTCTCCCTCTGCCCCTCCCCCTGTTCATGCTCTCTCTGTCTCTCTCTCAAATAAATAAATAAAATCTTAAAAAACAAAAAGCTGTTGTAATTTCTGCTTTCCTGGCTGGACCTTGACTGACACCACTTGGTACTGAGAGTGGTCCCAGGACACAGACCCTTGAAGAAAGCATTCTGGGACTGATGCGGCCACATCCTTGTGCCCGACAGGAGTGTCAGCCGGACGGGATCCCAGCAGGGCTGGGCTGGAGTGGGCTCATGCCAGCTGGTGACTGGTTCAACTCTGTTCAGTGACATCCTGTAAGTAGCTTAAAATCAGTCATGGGGTGGGAGCGTTTGCACCACAGAAATCTGAAACAACTACAAATCAGAGTTATTCTTTTCTCCAGAGGGCTAGTTCAGCATAGCAAAGGTTATAAGGAGTCCACCAGGAACCCATGGTGGCATCACTACTTATTACGTTATCATCCACATTGGATTGTGGCACAGTGCCCACAGAAGAAGGGCCTCCAAGAGCTGGGTGGATGCTACACTTTTGTAGCTGTGAGGACAGAAGACTATGGGGTGGGGTGGCTGCATCTGAGTTCACTGGAGCTCTTGCAGAAAGAAAGTGACAAGCTCTTTAAACACGAAGCTTAACTCACAGTCAGAAAACCAGGGAGATTCTATAGAGCCCAAAATTAATCTTTTATTTCTAGTAGCTATAGTTTTTTTGCCCTCGCTGGAAATCATACCCCAAATTTAATTAGGCAGGTGGCAGAATTACAACCTAAATGGACTTCATAGATTTTCCAAAATCTCAAGCAGTACATTGGAATGTCTACTTTGTCTGGCTGAGCCATGACACTCACTGACAGCTGTGGCCAGGGACAGACATGGCAGAGCTGGGCTGGGTGAGAAAGAGGTGTGGGAAGGAGGGATGTGGATGGTTCTCAGGATGGGAACAGTGAGAAAATACATGCGTCCCGTGTGAATGCCCACCCAAGTGCATCTACGGAAGCAGTGACTCTCCAGTAATCAAGTGGACCAGGTGACACGTTTTGCAGATGACAGTCCTTTTTCCCAGTGGTGCCACTGTTTGCTCACTGGGTTCATTTATGAAGTGGCCGTGGTGGCAGATGTGAAGTCCTACCTGGGCCCGAGAACATGGACTTCCCTCATCAAGCAGACCTGGCCACTTGCCACTGCTGGGTGCCCCAGGTGACAACAGTGGAGACCAGCCCTCACACCTCAAAGGGCACCATTTCCTGGGGAGGGGTGGAGGCTAAAACCAACGTTAGAAACCTGCCAGTGTGACCACTAAGATATGTAAAAAAAAACGAAACAGGACTTATAGACTCAAAAAAAATCCTGAAATGAAAAATTCCTGGAACAGGTTTATCAGCAGCCTAAAGGAAAATTAGTGACTGGAGGGGAGGTCTGAAGAAATATCCGTGATGTGGGACATAAAAATGAGAGATTTACAGAGAAGTAAAGAGATATGGAGAATGATATGTTTTACAGACTTCTCTTTCTCTCTCTCTTTACCACAGTCCACAGTAATAAATGCGTTTTATTTGTGACTCACTACATAGATATATGTGTAAGTATGTTAATAAATACAACTGAAACAAAAGTTTCATGAAATAATACAACACACTCTGATATTTGCTATTTATTTTCTTTCTCAGTGCTGGTAACAACCTACTAAATTGATTTTATAAGTCACTCTTGGGAAACAACCTACAGTTTGAATAACACTGGTTGAATAAACTACTAGTCAGACTTCCAGAAGAAAGAGTGAGAGAATGGGGCTGAGGCAATATTTAAAAGAGATGTTGTCACACATGCTCCAATATGGATGAACCTGGAGGACGTTATGCTAAGTGAAATTCGCCCGATACAAAAGGACAAATACGGTATGATTCCACTTCTGTGAGGTTTCTAGAGTAGTCAAATTCACAAAGACAGAAAGTAGAGTAACCCCTGGTTACTAGGGGTCAGGGGAAGGTGGAATGGGGAGTTATTGTTTACTGGGTGTGGAGTTCCAGTTTTGCGAGAGGAAGAGTTCTGCAGATGGATGGCGGTGATGGTTGCCCAACAGTGTGAATGTATTCACTATCACTGAATAGCACACTTAACATAGGTAACCCAGTAAATTATGTGTTATGTGTATATTACAACAATAAAAACCAATGTTTCATGTTGTCTGAGAATTTTCCAGAAGGATGAAAGATACCAAACAACAAATACAGAAAACCCTGAGAATTCAAGCAATGTAAGTGCTATAGACTATAGACTGAAGGTTTGTATCCAACCCCCTGCCCCAATTCCTATATGGAAACCTCATCCCCCATGGGATGGTGTTGGGAGGTGGGGCGTGTAGGAGGAGCTTCGGTCATGAGGGTGAAGCCCTCATCAACAGGACTAGTGTCCTTAGAGAGAAGCCCAGAGCACAGGAGACTGTCAGGCTGTGAACCAGGAAGTAGGGTCTCACCAGACATGGAGTCTGCCAGCGCTTTGGTCTTGGACATCCTGGCCTCCAGAACCGTGAGAAATAACTGCTGTTATTTAAGCTATCCATTCCATGGCATTTTGTTATGGCAGCCCGAATAGTCTAAGACAATAAATAAAAAAACACATCATGGTAAAACTGCAGAACACCAGAATAGGTGGAAAAACAGACCATCTTTGAAGGGATGATAAGGATATTATCATCTGAAATCTCAACAGTAACAATGGTAGCTGGAAACCTTAGTAAACCAACCAAAATATCTTTCAAGAACAAGGGCAAAATAAAGTCATTTTCAGATTAACAAAAACAGAGTTTGGCCCAATAAACCCTCAATGAAATAGAATTTAAAGAATGTACTTCAGGCATAAGGAACGTGATCCTGGTTGTTAAGTTCTGAGATACAAGAAGATGCGCAAAGAAAATGGTAACTGTGGTTGAGTCTAAACTAACATCAACCGTATAAAACAATTTAGTAATGACTTATGGGATGAAAAGGAAAAGATTAAACCTGAAATACACCACAATTAAGGCATATAATTTGGGGGATGGGTGGTTAGAGTTAAAGTGTCCCAAAGTCCTTGTATTTTAATGAAGCATGGTAAAGACATTTTAAAAATTGGACTTTCATAAGTACCCATGTTACAACTTCTAGGGTAATCATGAAAACAACAGAGATAATGTATAAGAGGAAGAAAAGAGAATGAAAAAAAAAGAAAATCAGCCCTAAGGAAGAAAAGAGAGGAAAAAGAAAAAAAAAAAAACCATAGGCACAGTAAATAGAAAGCACAAAATAAGGTGGTAGAAATAAATCCAGATGTATTAGTAAATATAATAAGTGTAAATGGACCAAATGCTCTAGTTAAAAGACAAAGATTATCTTTAAAAAAACTTATTACGAAAAATTTCAAGTATACAGAAAAGTAGAAAGAATAGTATAAAAAATACCCAGATGCCCACTACAGTAGAGTCAACATTAACTATTCGCTGTTTGTTTTCTCTACATATATATATATGTATAGGAGATGATTAAGAACATGCATATTTTTTTAAAGATTTATTTATTTATTTGAGAGAATGAGAGAGAGAAAGGGAGAGAGAGAGCGCACGAACACGCAAAGTGTAGGGAGGGGCTGGGAGAGTCTTAAACAGACTCTGCCTGAGCGGGGCTGGATCTCATGATCCTGAAATCACCACCTGAGCTGAAATCAAGAGTCAGTCACTTAACTGGCTGAGCCACCCAGACGCCCCTTAAGAATACATATTTTATGTAGTAAACATTACATAATGACATAATATTTAAATAGCAATAATGATGTAATGTTCACTTCGGAGGCCAAGCAGATTTAGGTTCCCAGCAATTTTTAATGACATAATTCATTTGTGTGGTTATTTTTTCAGAGGCTGGCTCTCCAGCTGGTTCTAGTTAGAGGGTAGGAACCAGGTCAATTTCTCTGATCATTTTATTTGTAAATGTTTGTTGCATATATTAGTAAAGGATGCAGTACAATGCTTGTTACATAGTAAACATTTAATAGAGAGTAGCTTTCATTCATTCGATGGTGCTGTTATTGAAAGCGTTCAGCAGAGTGGCACAAAAGCAGCAAAAAATAATTGGTAGCTTGCTATATATTTATTGCTTACCATACGTCACAGTGCCTAGCACATACCACTCACTTATAAACATGCTTATGATAAGAATAAATAGTACTTTCATTATTATTCAGTCTCTACCAGTGCCTGGCACTACATAAGCAAGGGTAAAGTGGAAGCTTCTTCTTTTACACAATGGTTGGTCCCCATGGGCCCTGAGTAAATAACCTTTGAGATGACTGTCCTCACTTCTGAGCATCCCCGACGGCCCCGCCTCCAGACCTGCATGACGCCCCGCCCCCTGCTACTCGGTAGCCCCGCCCCGCGGCCGCGCCGCGCCTGCGCACAGCGCCGGGAGGGGCTCCGCGCGCGCAGCTTCCCGCCGCCCGAGCGCGCGCAGGGCCCAGCCGGCCAGCCCGCTGCGTGCGTGCGTGCGTGCGTCGCTGCGTGCGTGCGTGCCGTGCGCTCGTCGGGCACCGCGGCCTCGCCCTCGCCCTCCGCCCCTGCGCCTGCACCGCGTAGGCCGCGCCCCCCCCCGCGCGCACCCCGTAGACGACCCCCGCCCGCGTCCCGGCCGGCCCCCCCTTTCCGAATTTAAAGGGGGCGCAGCATTAACGCCTCCCGCCTCAGGTGACCTCTCAGGGGGTCTCCCCGGCAGAGGTGCCCCGCCGCTGAGGAACATGGCGAAGGTGGAGCAGGTCCTGAGCCTCGAGCCGCAGCACGAGCTCAAATTCCGAGGTAAGCCGGACGCCCGCCATGTTCGGCCGCGGGCCCGGCCCTGCCGCCCCGCGCCCCCTCCCGCGCTCGCAGGCACCGGCGGCGCGGCCGTGACGTGGGTGCCCGCCCGGCCCGCGGTCCCCGCCCCGCCCGACGGCGCGCGCGCCCCGCGCCCGGAGCCCGTCGGGCCGCCGGGCGTCCCGGGCCCGCGCCTCGCCCCGCGCCTCCCCGCGCGCGCCCGGCCCTCGAGGCGCTGGGCGCGGCCACCGTCCAGCCTCGGGGGGGGGGGGGTCCTCGGGCCGAGCGCGCGCCGCCCTCCGCGGGGCTGCGCTTCCCCGGGGCTGCCCCTCCGGGCGGCCCGCGGCGGGCACCGGCGGTCGCCCCCAGTGGCACCTCGGTTCCGCGCCGGCAGGGCACTCGCACTACCTCGGGGGCCCGTTTTACGCACTTGTCTACTGCGTTTCTGCGCGAGAAGGGAAGCTCCGTGAGGACAGGACCTGGCCGTTTGTCTGCCGGTGCCCGGCACACTCCAGGCGCCCGATCAGCGTCTGGGGGATGAACGAGTGGAAGCGCCCCCGCAGCTGTGATGGGACAGGGCTCTGCTTGTCTTCTGCTGGCCTCCTGGTGCCCGTGGCCCCCTTCTGTGAGGCTGGGGGCGTGCGGGGGGCCGCCGGGGCCGAGGTCCTTTCCCGCCCAGAGCAGCCTGGACCTGGAGCCAGGGGGAGCCCAGTGCGCCCCGTGTGCTGGTGGCAAGCCAGGGCCCATGTGAAGTGCAGCTTTCGACTTTTTACGGTGTTTTCCCCCTCCCCTGCCTTCATGGGGCAGTGGGGACCACGGAGGCGTTCCCAGTCCTTCTTTTAAGACGTGTTGAGTAGCCGTGTACTAGGTATGTGCTTGGCACCGGAGAGACAAAGAATGAACAAGAGACCCGTCCCCTGGCATCATGGAGCTTACCTTCTCGTGGGGAGGGTGGGGGTCGGGGGCGAGCAAATCAGCAAACGAGAATATTTCAGGTGGTGGTAAGTTCAGTGAAGGAGATACAGCAGGTGATGTGATGGGAGTTTACGGTATGTCTGATGGCCAGGTCACCAGGGACCGCCAGCACTTGGCCCTCCGTAGGCGCTCAGTAGGCGTCTGTGGAATGAATGCTGGCCAGAGACACCCTAGTTTGTATGGACTGGCAGGAGGTAGTATAGGGTGACTTACCCAGAGTTAGGCAGTTGGCCCGTGGCACATTTGAACTCAGACTTCAGGGCTCACACTCTTTTAACAGTTACGCTGTCTGAGCCCTGAGGAATACTCCAGAACTGTGGCTGCCACTTTGCCTCCCAAGATAACAATCTGAAATGCCTCCACATGCTATAAAGAACCAAAGGTTTTCCCGTTAAAGTGAAAGTAAAACAAAAACAAGAAACCCCACAAACCTAACCTGGACTGTAGTTCTCTGACAGTACTTTGGCTTGGGTGATGTTCTCGTGGCCTTCTCCTGGAGCAGCCAGCCTGGGAAAGGAATCCAAGTAGCGAAAGTGAAGGTGGAGGGTGATGGTTTGCGCTCGAATTGTCCGAAGTTCTCTACCCCAGAAGCATGGTTGAGCGACTCCTGAGTACTGGCACGTTCGTTCATTTAGTTCACAAACATCTACTGAGTGTCTGCTCCACATGTCAGATACCAGGGAAGACGAATTACATTCTCCTTCAACACCCCACCCCAGAACTTAAGTCTAGGGAAGGGGGCAGATGACAGAATCGTCCAGGACGGTGCCGCGATAGAAGGTAATCACGGTGCTCCAAGAGCAGTAGGGAGGTCAGCTCCTGAAAACTGTGTCATTTGAGCTGAGTTTAAAGGTCAGGTGGAAGCAGACTAAAAGAAGAAATGGGTGGGGAGCCTGTCAGGCAGAGGAAATCTCACGTATAGAGGCAAAAAGACTGAGGTGATTGGGCCCCTTTGGGATGCCACTAGGAGTTCGGAATGACAGCAGCAAAGAGCGTTTGTTGGGGTTGCAAGGCGAGGTAGGAGATGAGGCTAGCTAGCAGGTAGGAGTAAGATCAAGGCCTTCTGTGCACAGACACAGCCAATACCCAAGTTCAGATTGTGTTGCTTTTCCTTAGCTAGTCCTTCCTCCATTGGTTCCCATCCCCCCACCTGCCTCCCAGTACATACACTCCTCTAATGTTATGTTATGGAAAGAGGTCCTGACTGGAGAAAATTAAAGTTTTTGTACCAGTTCTTTCATGTAAAGATGTTTGACCTTGGGCTGGCAGCTTCACTCCTCAACGTCAGGTCATGCTTCAGTCCATGGGGATGGAACCCTTGCCTCCTGTAGAAAGTTTTGTTGTTGCTTAGGAGTAGATACTATGGCTGTTCAGCAGCTTTGTAAACACACAATTTTATACAGATACTGGAGGTTGTATTTAGACAACTGGTTTCATCATTTCAGCTTCTTTACCTGAAAGGTAAAGCAGAGAACAGTGATCTTTCTGGCCCTGGGTTGGCCAAAGTGATGACGGCCAAAGTCACGGGATATTTTTACTAGGGAAGTGGTCCAAGAGAAGTCATGGTGTCAGATTGTTGAAGGCTGTTGGCTCATGACTTCAGAAGAGGCCTCTGTAGGCATGTGTAAACTAGTTTATGAGATTGGTTTATTTGTCTTAAGCTGAGCACTAAGACAAATTAGAATAGAGGCTCAGTACTCTGGTTTGCTGTATAGAGTTCATTCATTTCAGGATGAGAACTGCCACATTTAACTGATCTCTTCCAAGTTACTCAGGGTGATGACTCTGACTTCAGGTGGTTCACTTAGATGAATCAAACCTGCAAGCTAACTTAATAAGAAGGCAATAATTAACATGCCTAAAACGACACAACTTAGCATCCAAAGGAAAAAAGTTAATTATCTTTTAAAGGAAAAAAAGAAGCGTCTTTTAAATGCAGTTTAAGATGATATGGGATTAGGGGCGCCTGGGTGGCTCAGTCGTTAAGCGTCTGCCTTCGGCTCAGGTCATGATCCCGGAGTCCTGGGATCGAGCCCCGCGTCCGGCTCACTGCTTGGCAGGAAGCCTGCTTCTCTCCCTCTCCCACTCCCCCTGCTTATGTTCCCTCTCTTGCTGTGTCTCTGTCAAATAAATAAAATCTTTAAAAAAAAAAGATGATATGGGATTATATATGTTGGATTCTTTTTCATCTTGGGCATTTTTTGTGATTATGTTGAAGTTAAAGATACCACTGAGGAAAAGGGAACGCAGACTTATGTGACTTTGTTCGGACTGCTAGAAAGTGCCAGGCTGCATTGTGTTAAGAATCAGAAAAGAAGCATGACACTGTGACGTTTTCCCTGGTGAAATAGTATGAGCTCTTCCGGGGGCGGGGTGGGTAACGTTTCTGAAAGAGTTAAAGTTCTTTGGAAACCTGTGAAAAGTGTGCTTTCTGTTGTTACTCTTTCTGTTGATCTGAGGTCTTTCAAGGCCTAACTCTTCCTTTCCCTTGCATTTCCTGACCCTGAGGCCCCACTTGTTGCCCAGCTCAAAGACAGCTTTCTGAGTGAGTCACTTTGTGTCTGTTCTTTTCTTTCTCCTCTCTCTCTACTCCTATCAGATTCCATCTGTGGTAAATAATAGGTCTTGTGTTTTTTTTGGTCATTGTTCAAGACTCTTAATCGTTCTTCACATCCTAGCACCCGCTCCCCCCCATGAAGCAGTCACGTGAGAGTGGGCTGTTAACTGTCCTCATGAGCTGATTAGTTGAGGTTTAAACCCACTGTGGACCTTTTCTTTATTCTGAGACGAACCCAGTGGCCTTCAGGACATCTCGCTGTTGGTCAGTAGGGATGACACCGATAGATTGGTGTGGTTGATGACCGCTTTGGGGAGAAAATAGGAACCTGGGTGCTGTAGATGGAGGATAGGTTAGTGACACTGTCTTTTGTGTGAGGAGAGCATGCTTAGAATCATTAGTTCACCCCCTGAAGTTAATGTGTAATTTAATATTGTTTAGGAAGCTAAAAAATATAAAACCCTGTAGATATAGTCCGTTAGATGCAGTAATTATCTTTCAGATGCTAAGTACAGCATTAATTCTTTAGCTTTAGTATAGCACTGATTTCCTTAACATTTCATGATCACATAGAACAGACTGTGTTTTACAGCACAACAAAATGTCAGCAGTGTGCTTAAGATTCTTTATGGTAGTGGTTTAAATCCATCCTGAATAGATTATCTTCATTTATTTAATTATTAACCAGCTTGCTCATCAAAAGCAAGTGGCATTAAACTTACTAAGCTTTAATCAAACTTAAATCTTTTTAGATTGTACTATTTACTTCTGAGTTTATGTTCCTGGGAGAAAAATGTGAATCAGAAGTTAACTTTCTTTTATTCACTTACTTACTTCTCTTCTTCATGGTTAACTCCTTAGGGGGAGAAATGGATCCACTTGGCCATGTGCTTATATCTGAAAGTGGTGACAGCTCCTTGATGAGTATGGTTGTGACATGTACCATAGTTCTCTTCATGATTGCTTGGTAGCTTTGCATCTGTGTATGGCTTTATTAAAATAATTACTCTGAATGGATGCTCATCAAAGAGGTGAACTCTTAAATACTATTAACACTGTCCTTTATTTATTAAAATTATATAGCATTCTTTTTTCCAGTTCTGAGGACAAAATACTGAGAACTTTGACTTGCAGTACCAACCATTTGGTAGTTGAAAATTAGGGGAGGAGTCAAGGGAGTAAACTGTTCTGGTTATCACTTAAGTATTACCCTTAGGCTCAAATTTTAAAACCTGAAGCTTGAATTTTTACATAAGGAATTACCTCCAAGATTGCTTCATCCATCCCCCATTTGTATTTGAAAAATTTGCCATCTGAAGGATGACCATGATTTGGAACAAATGAGCACAGCTTTCAGCAAGATGACAAGAAAGACCAACACAAAGAGTGCTGGGTTCCATTAGTCAAGACAAGGTTGCCATAGAGTGTCTTTAATAAAATAAAATAAAAGCCTTCTGCACAGTTATTTTGCAGCGGGGATTGTGTTAAAAACAAAGTTACATTATGGTTTCCAGGCTTGCTTCCTCGTTTTCTGTCATTTTCGGCCCCTTTCAGGCTGTCATCAGCATAGCACATCTAGGATTGCTTTGGCCCTTGCTCAGTGGATATGTGCCTTCTTTGAAGTTTTTACCTGATGGACCTGGGCTGCTGGCTTTATAAAAACAAGAGTTGTTTAAAGAGCTTTGTTTATGGAAACAAAGTTACTGAACTTGACATTTTAAGATTATTTAAAAAAGAATCAATGTGGCAAAAAAGTATCTCTAGAATATCTCTTTTTCAGAATGCTAAATGTGTTAACAGAAGCCATTGATATCTAGACACAATGCCTTAATGTGCTTTAGTGTTTCCTTCCTTACATAAAAAAAAAAAAAAAAATCATTGAGAAAATGGGGATAGTTCCATGGGAAACAATCTTTAAGTGCTTTCTTTTAATAACATTTTAGCATTAACTGCACAAAACTGTAAAGCTATAGAAACACCTTCTTAGAGTTTTCCTTTATCATTTCAGAGGGTTATCATCAGGTTTTGACTGGTAGGTTAGTATTTTTTTCATCAGTGTCAGGTAATGTCTTCAGTAGTCAGACTTTTGGCTTGTGTGTATGTGTACATGGCCACGTGGGCACCTCAAGTATGGCTGGTGGGTACACATTCCTACTGATAACTCATAATGTGTTCGAATTAGTACACGTGGGCAATTCGGTAGGCTCCTACATTAGCCTATCTGGGAAGGGTGGTTAGGGAAATAAATATTTTGGGGGAGAGAATGAGAGACTGTTGTTTGAGTCTTTTGGATTGTTCTTTAAGGCAGTGGAGTGGACTCCTGGACCATTTACCTGGATTTGAATTGCTTGTGATGGGGCTGGGAACCTTTACAGCTCAGTTGCTTGGATTGTCTCTGCAGGCTGGAGGGTGCAAAGAGAATGGAGTGGAATAGAAAGCTGAACCTAGGGAGCTAGGAGCAGAGGGCATATTTGTAAGGGGCCAAGTGGTAGACTCCCCCTGCTTCCCCTCTGGGTTGGGTCTGGAGCTAAGAACAGCAGCTGTGGTGGTATGCTGATGTTCGTTTGGAAAGAAAAGGTCGGGGAAGAACGAGCATTTTTAGAAGATAAATGTTTCATTTCCAGAACGTAGTCCACAAAGTGTAGGGACTGTTGTAGATGCTTTATGTTTTGTCTTGCTTAACCTACGGCATAATCCTGTGAGGCCAGTTACTCAGTGGTTAGACAGCTGGCCCCTGAATGAGGCTATAGTGGTAAATGGGGGTGCAAGGATTTAACCCTGGTGTCTAGCACCAAAGCCCATTTCTTTCCAGTGTATCACTGTCATCTCTTTAGAATGAACTCATAAAGGGGTTCATTCTTGGGGGAGGAATGCAGAGAATTCATAACCATTAAGGAAGTATTAGTAGCTGTCAGGATAATTGCTTAAGAACATGAATTAATTAAGAATTATTCTTTGTGGAATTTTTTAAAAAGATTTTATTTATTTATTTGAGAGAGAGAGAGTGCGTGCATGCATGAGCTGTGGGGAGGGGCAGAGGGAGAGGGAGAAGCAGACTCCCCACTGAGCAGAGAGCCTGATGCAGGGCTTGATCCCAGGACCCCGAGATCATGACCTGAACTGAAGGCAGACGCTTAACCAACTGAGCCACCCAGATGCCCCTCTTTGTGGAATTTTTTTATGAGGGATTTTGTACCATACTCTTTAAAAAAGTTCATATTGATGACAAATGCTTTGGAAGCATTCTTTGGTTTACCTTGTGAATATTCAGTTTTTATATCAGATTTTGGTGGTGTTTCATGATTATGTACATAGAAAACATTAGCTTTCAAGTAATTTGCAGTTCTGTTATTGAGTCTTTGGACGGTGGCGTGACATGTGCGTGTGATAGGGATGTCACAGGTTTGCAGGTTTGTGAAGGGGGAATTAGAGAAGTTTGAAGGGTGTTTATGAAGACAGGAGTATCTAACATAAATGACGTTTATAGATGCCACCTTAAACTTTAAACTTTACAGGTAGGGCTGCCAAGCCTTTAGTCCTGAGTGTTCCTGATAGGTCCCTCCCTTCAGCAGGAAGCAAACAGGGTAAGTTAATATATAACTAGAGATTTCTCAAATGCTGAAAGAGACTAATTCAAGGTGTATAACAAAAAGTGCTCTTTTATTCTGTATGAGGTGTACTTTGGAAGTCCTCGTTTTCCCAAGTGATGACCTACAAGCATAGGAATCCGACTGGAGAGGGTTTAGAGACATGCATGGATATGATTGTGTGCATAACAGATGATCATCCAATTGTGAATATTTGGGGTTTCTTTCTTTTCTGCAACTCATCCTTTGAGGTTTTCTTCATGGACAGACAACCCCTTCTTGTCTGGTGGAATAAACATGACTGATTTGGGGTTGGTTCTATCACCACATAGTGAAAGCTTCCTATGGGCCAGGCATTTTGTTGGGGACTGGGGAGGAGTCCTGGCTCTTAAAGTACTGAGCTTCTAGGTGGTAGAGGGGGAGAGAAGACTATGGAGACAAGACACTTATGTGTTGTCCCCAGTTGGGAGCCTAGAAAAAGCTGTGTTGTTCTTTGGGATTTCGATCTCATGGGAAGGAGGCATATGAGATTCATGACTCAGTGGGCTTATACTGTGTGCTAGGCAAGTTTTCTAAACCTGCTCATTTACTTAATTCTAACAACAGGCTTAGGAAGTAGATACGGTTATCTTCAGGTTCATGAACCTGCATTAGAGGCGGAGCTGGGATTGGAGCCAAGGTCCGTCTGACTGCAAAGCCTGTGTCCTTTATCACCATGTTGGCACTCTTTCTTCCCTTGAACCATGAGTGGGAGCATGGCTGCCTAGGAAAGCCCTAGATTTTCTTATGTATTCTGTTGTTAGGAAGTTGAAAGAAGGACTGGAAATAGGACAGTGGGAATCGAGAAGAAGTGAAAGAGAAATGAGAGAAGAAGGAATGGTGCTTAACTGTAATCGTAATCCAGTAATGGCCTCCGTGGCCTCCACGGTACTTCTGCCACGAAGTATAGAGTTGTTCTGGAACCTTCGAGTGACTGAGTTTACTGACTTTCAGCAAATCTTTCTGCCACTTCTTTTTTTCCCTTAAGAACTTCTGTTCTAACTTGATCGCTTCTGACTGTGTCATTAATTTATTAGTGTTGACAATTATGTGCTAATGTTGTCACTGTATCTGCCCTTCTACCTACTGGAAGTCCTTTATTTTCTCAGTGCCTGAGACCCCAGATGATGTCACTTGACTGGGGACGAGTTTAGCCTTTAGTTTCACCATTCAGCATGTATAGTACAGTAGAGGGAAGGGAAGGAAAGGAATGGTACCTATCTCAGAAGTCCTGTTATCACCATCTCCGGTTTATTTTTTATTTTTTAAAGATTTATTCATCTAAGGGGGGGGAAGGGTGTGGGGTAGAGGGTGAGGGAGAGAAAGAGAATCTCAAACAGACTCCACATTAGCACAGAACCAGAAGGGCTCGATCCCACAACTCTGAGGTCATAACCTGAGCCCAAACCAAGAGTCAGACACTTAACTGACTGCCCCACCATTCCCGGTTTAGAAGTGAGAGAACATAGGCCCAGGACTTGGTGAAAGGTATAATTTGCACCAACGTCTTTCAGCCTGCAAAGCCTGTGTGCCCTGTATTACAAAGGGAAACTTTGTGCCTGCCCTTGCTGTCACTTGGGGACACTCAGCGAGGATCACTGGCTTTGATTTCCTCTTCTGTTGGGGGAGGGCGCTTGAACTGAACATCTCTTTTTTTTTTAATTAGTTATTTATTTATTTGACAGAGAGAGGCACAGTGAGAGAGGGAGAAGCAGTGTGGGGCTCGATCCCAGGACCCTGGGATCATGACCTGAGCCGAAGGCAGATGCTTAATGACTGAGCCACCCAGGCACCCCTGAACTGAACATCTCTTGGTGTTCCTTCCAGCTTGAGCCTTGAGAACGTGAGATGAAAGTTTACTTTAGCTGAAGAAGAAAGATGAAAAGCTCCTTGAGGGCAGAAATGGGGCTTGTATTTCCCATAGTTCCTACCAGTGTGCTTTGTACTAGCAGGCGCCTGAATATTTAATTAACAAACGCTCTTTTCCTCTTTAAAAGCTCACTCTTCTATTGACCTTTCCTGAGTATTCTTGGAGATATTCTCATCTAGTTTTTTCTACATCTCCTCAAATTGTACAGATTGTATATCATTTGCATATTTTGTTTATGCCTTACTCTCAGTGCTTCATTTTCTAACTGCTTTATTTTTTCTTCTAGAATGCAAACTCCTTTAGGTTCTGTTTCTTTAGTTTTTCCCAGTAGTGAAAAAAAACCCAGTAGGTACTTTTTAAGGACCACCCTCCCCCCTTTTTGGGAGCAGTTTTAGATTCACAGTAAAATTAACAGAAAGGTACAGAGATTTTGTATATACCCTTTGTTACCATGTGCATAGCCTCCCCAGTTGTCAGCGTCCCCCACCGGAGTGGCACATGTGTTACAACTGATGACCCTACACTGACCCAGCATTATCACCTACAGTCCACTCTGTACATTAGGGTTCGCTCTCAGTGTTGTCCATTCTGTGGGTTTGGACACATGTACAGTGACAAATATTCACCATCATAATATCATACAGAATATTTTCACTGCCCTAAAAATCCTGTTTTCCACCCAGTCACCCCTCTCTCCTCAACAACCCCTGGCAACTACTGATCTTTTTACTGTCTCCATAGTTTTTTCTTCTTCAGAACGCCATAGAGTTGGAATCATGCAGGCTGTAGCCTTTTCAGACTGATTTCTTTCACTTAGTAATGAATGTATTCTTTTCTTATCCTTTTCTTCTGCTAACTCCAAAGAAGGGATACAACCCTGTACATGGTCATTTTTTTAGTGTTTGGTATGACCGTTTGAAATAGAAGCATACATAAGAATGAAAAGAGAGGTTTGCTGGAAAAATCAGAGGTTTGTCCTTGTGGAGCCTTATTTGAATTCTCATTCTGCTGGTTGAATTGATTTGTTGGCATATAAATGTATCCTGATGGACTGCTCTGAAAATCTAAATCCGTGCTTTTTGACCTTTTTAAAGTCAGACACTGCTTTACTAATTGGATGAAGGAAAGCCATGAATCACTCCTTAGAGAATCTGCAGGTGTACTCATTCAAAACTTCCTCCTGTGATTTGGGGACAGAAGGATCACAGTTACTGTGGGTGTGTAGCTGACCTCTAATCTCACTCGGAACAGCAGAGGTGGAAGAAACATGGGAGGTCATCTGAAGAAGTTCCAAGAAGACTTCCAACGTTCATTTGGGTCTTTTTATTTTATCGCTACTTTTTTAAATGAATGCCTTTGTTGCCTTTCTCCTTCAAAGCAAGATCATTTCCTTTTTTCTCTACATATCCCGCTCGCACGGAGGCCCTGAGTGTAGTGCTGGGCCAGTCAGTGGTCACCAGTAAGCCTCCGAGTGTGCTCTCTTCCGCCTTTGACTGCTTTCTCAGTCATGCTTGCCCTCTCTCACGGCTCCCCTCACGTCCCCTTTGGTCCCGACAGGCTTCTGCAGATAGCAGTCTTAATACCTCTTCTTACGGCCCCTCGCTCCTGCTGCTGGTGCCCAGGACCCTCCTTACCCTTATCGCTGCGCGCTCCCACGTGCGCAGTGTCCCCGTCTTCCGTGTGCTCCCTGTGGCCCTTACTGGTGCTGTCCTGCCTCTGACGCTCTTCCTTCCCCTCCCTCAGCCTTGGTGGCTTCTTCCGCCCCGCGGGCCCCTTTCTCCCACTCCTCCTGGAGTCCTGTTGGTAGTGCGGAGGGCTACAGGGTTTCCTTCTCTGCCTCTTCTCGCTTTTCTTTCTCAGGTACCTTCCCTCCCTCCCTCCCTCCCTCCCTCTGTCTTCACTTTTCCCTGCTGGGGGACTCTTCTACTGGCACTCATGGATGACCCCAGGCTTGCCCCAAGCCCATACACAGGGCTGCAGGGACCTCAAATGCAGCAGGCTCCAAACTGCCCTCCTCACTCCCTTTGCTTTTTCTCTTCACATCTCCTCTTCCTGCAGCCATCTCTATGTGTGAGTGGTGCCCATATCCACACAGTTGACCAGTTCAGTGACTCAGAGAGCCCATGACTTAAATCTGCCCCTTCTTCCTTGTCCCCTCTGTGGCTGCCTCATTTCCCCCTGGATGACTGTAATAGCCTCTTGATTGGCCTTCCTGTCTGAGTCTTCTCCCTTCTCTCTATACCAATGACACTTCCAACTATGCAGATCTGAGCTCATCTCTTGCTTGCTTAAAATCATTAAATGTCTCTCCATTGTCAAAAGCATAATTTTAAATTTTTTAGAAGATTTATTTATTTATTTTAGAGAGAGGGAGAGAACGAGTTGGGGGGAGGAGCAGAAGGAGAGGGAGAGAAGCAGACCCTGCGTCGAGCACAGAGCACGATGTGGGGCTTGATCCCACGACCCTGAGATCATGACCTGAGCTGAAACCAACCAGACACTCAACCGACTGAGCCACCCAGGCCTCCCTAAATTTTTTTTTGTAAGGTTTTATTTTTAGGTAATCTCTACACCCAATGTGGGGCTCGGACCTACAATCTTGAGATCAAGAGTTGCGTGCTCCACTGACTGAGCAAGCCAGGCATCCCTGAAGTTTAAATTTTTTAACAAGACCTGGAAAATCATTTTTTTTTAAAGATTTTATTTATTTATTTGATAGAGAGATGGAACACAAGCAGGGGGTGTGGAGAGGGAAAAGCAGGCTCCCCACTGAGCAGGGAGCCTGATGCTGGCTGGATCCCAGGACCCTGGGACCACGACCCGAGCCGAAGGCAGACGCTCAATGGCTGAGCCACCCAGGCGCCCCTGGAAAATCATTTGGGCCTGTTTCCCTTGATCCCCTGTCTTTCCTTCATCTGTGTTCCAGCCTTTTCTCCTTCCTGGTCTAGGGCTTTGCAGAATGAGTATGTTCCTCGTCACGTCTGCTGCCCCTCCCACTTCCCTTCAAGGCTCAACACAGCTTCCGTTCTTGGGGTCACTCTCCTGTCACTCTCCACTCACATGTGTCTGGGTCCATACCCCCACACTTAGTAAGGTGTGTTTGGTTTCTTGACTCCCTTCCTCATTAATCAAGAAGATCTTTGCACTTTTTGGACGTGTCTTTCCTCCCCAGATACCAGAGCCTTGTGTTGTGCGTGGCACATGGCAGGGTCTCAGGGCATCATGGTGTCTGGGCATAAGAAGGCTGAGGATGGAGAGAAACGGAAGAGAGAGGAGGGGACTTTGTATGGTGAGGAATGGTGAGACCCACCAGTAAAGCCAGTGGGAGTAGCTGATCCGTGTGGGCACAGTGCCTTCCACAGTGCCTTCCAGTTTCTACCCTGTGCGGGCACTTCTCTCTCCTGCAGACTTCTCTTCTCACCCATCCTCACCTCCTATTTCAGAGCCAGAACTGGCTTCTCACCCCGTGTTCTTTACCCATTCCTTTCCCGTCACATATGGTATCTTGCTCCATTAGTCAGCCTATTCTGGTGTCTCAGATTTCTCTTCTACTTAACTCCTGCCCTGTGCCTACAAACATGCTGCAGTTTCCCCTTCCTGAAAAGAAATCGCATTCCCCCAGACCTTCCCCCACTTAAGTGAATGTCCAGTCTTCTATCACAACTAAATTTCTGGAAACAATGAATCTCAATTACTGGTTTACGTCTTCACTTTCCTTTCAATTCTCAGGCCTTACCACTCCACTGAAACCATTTGTAGTTCACCAGGTTTCTGTCTGTGACACTTACTTTTGACTTTTCTGGTGAACTGCCTACCTCTTTATCATTTCTTTTACTGGGTGTTGACATTTCCCAGGCTCTTTCTTCTGTCTTCTCCACTTAAGTGCCATTCTCTTTATGTTTTCTCATTAACAGTGCTTTCAGCTGTCACTCCTGCACAGAAAATTTCCAAATCTGTATCTCCAAGCAGGTCTTTTGATCCCTGGGCTATGCCTACTAGGCATCCCTCCCTGCCTGTCTGGTTATCATGAAAGCACCTCAGACTCAACATTTTCCATACTGCATTCAGGATTCATCCACTTGTTCCCATCGAGTGTTTCTTTCATATCTTGGGATGGTCCTTGCACCGTGCTGGGTTATCTGGAAGTCCCAGACTCATCTTTTATCCCCCGCCCCCTTCTTCTCCACCTCAGCACCCTCTGCACCACTGTGTTTCTTTTATCCCCACTGCCATATCCTGAGGATAGACCCTGTCCCTTCAGGATTATTGCCCCATGTCCCAACTCTGTTTCTGATTCTCCCTTCTTCCCCCACCCTTAAAGCTCTTCTGTGTACAGTTTTCAGAGCTGTTTTTCTGAAATTGAAATCTGATCGTGCTATTTCTTTATTTTAAAGCATTCATTGGCTTCCTAGATCTTACAGGTTATTGTTTAGAATTCCTAGGCCAGGATCAAAGTCTTTCAAAATTGGGCCGCACTTTTTCTCTTTTTAAACAGTGTCAGCTTTCATTTTCCATTTTAAATGACTATTTATAAGCTGTTTAGAGTAAGAAACCCTCACACACACACACACACACACACACACTCAGACACGTGCAAACACATGTCTTATTTCTGGTTTATACTACATGCTGTAAATGCTGTAGAGGCAATGGATGCTTTCAGAACCCATGTCAGAAAAGAGAGACCCGATTTTTTCCCTCACACCTGTCTTCCTAGAATTATTTTTCAATTAGCAATAATCGCGCCTCGGATAAACCTCATTGGCTACGATACCGCCACTGCTCAAAGCTTCCTAGAATTATTTTTAATATTATTCCTTTCATATCCTCATGCTTCCATGCATTTCTCAGCTTCATTCACTTCCCTCGTATCCCTTTTGTACCCCTGTGACGTCCCCTGTGAAGGCCCCACTTTGATCACACCACACGGCTCTCGCCAGGGCTTTCCTGCAGCTCAAAAGGTGGGTTCCTTCATCTTTTCAGACTCCAGGACTTCCCTCAGGGTTCAGCCCCCCACCCTTAGCTTTAGTGCAGCATTCAGTGCAATGAGAGGTAGTGTACAGCCCACCAGATCAGAGGTGAGCTCTGGACCTGCTCCCTAAAAGTCACATGACCTTGGATAAAGTATCTAACTTCTATGTGCCTCATAGTCTTCACTATGGGGCATGTTAGGTTTAAATGAGTTAACACATGTGAAGTGCTTAGAATAGACCTGGCACAATTTTTTTTTTTTTTTAAGATTTTATTTTTCATTTTTGTGTAGTCTCTACCCACAACGTGAGGCTCGAACTCATGCCCCTGAGATCAAGAGTCATATGCTCTACTGTCTGAGCCAGCCAGGTGTCCCAGACCTGGCACAATTAAACGTTAACTAATATCACTATCATTTGATAATTTCTCTCTCTCTCTCTTCTTTTTCTTCCCAAAATATATCATCCTAGAGCCTCAATCCCAGATTCTTATTTCTTAATTCTGGATGGGTCCTGGAATGGTTCCCCAAGCATGCTTACTGTCTTCCCAGGGTTCTGGCAGGAGGAGCAGAGCTGTCTCTGTAGCTGGAGGGCTTTAGCACAGCACCTGGACAGTTCATTCATCAGGTACTTGCTGAATGCCTACAGTGTGCTAAGTACTGTTCTGGATACTTGAGAGACCAAGGTGAAAAAACTGACAAAACCTTTGCCTTAGCTCATCTTCTGGTGGGAAAGATGGGCACTAAATAAAAAACCAGGAAATACATATAACATGGTGCCAGATAATGGGGCAGTGGAAGGGGGGGTTGTTGTGTAGAGGTTAAAGGGGTTTGGCATTATATTAAAGGGGTTCTGTATTAAAAAGGGTGATTGGAGAAGGCCATGTCCCTGAGAAGGTGATATTTGAACTGAGACCTGTATCAAATGAGTGTGCAAGCCATACACACATTTGGGGGAAGACCATTCCAGACAGGGAAGGGCAAGTGCAAGGCCCCAAGGTGGCACTGAGTTTGGTGTATTCACGGAGCAGCAGCAAGATCATTGTGCCTGCAGAGGAGTGATGGAGTGGCTCAGGAGATGGACTCAGAGACAGGAGGAGCCTTCCTGGTAGGCCAGCCACAGGACAGACTTGGGATTTTGTTGTGGGATGAGAAGCCGTGGAGGATTCTGAGCAGGAGTCCGTTTTTAAAAGACCACAGTGTGAAGTAGGGAGAGTAGGCTCTGAGAGGTGTGAGATTGTGAGATGGTATGGGTGCAAGCCGTAAGGCTACTGCATGAATCCAGGCCCAGAGTACACGAGAGACCGTGGCTAGTACCAGGGTGGTGGCGGTGGAGAGAATGTGGTGAGAACTGCTCCGATTCCAGATCTGTTCTGAAGGTAGAACTGGCTGATGGGTTAAATGTGGAGTGCGGAAGGAAGAGAGGAATCTAGGGTAATTGCTTTTGGCCCAAGCATGTTAATGAGTGGTGGTTCCTTTTCCTGAGATGGGAAGCAGTGGGTTTGGGGGAGGGGAGTGGGATTTAAGAGTGTTGTTGCAGCTTAAGATGCTTAATACACTTGCAAGCCGTGATCAAGGGAGAGGACCAGCATGGATATAAATTTGGTTACCATTAGCTAATTAGAATATGGTATTAGAGGGAATCCTATTTTTCAATTGAGAGATTAGGAAGCCTTTCCAAAAGAGAAGGCATTTGAGCAAAACTTTGAAGAAGGAGTATGATTTCTAAAGGCAGGAAAAGGGGGAAATAGAAGATATTTTTCATTCAAGTCTCAGAGCCTTTTTCCCTGGTCCCTGGTTGAATTTGTTTAAGAAGCTGCTGACCTGGTTGATAATCTCTTTTCATTGGTATAGCCACTTAGGTTCTCTGTTGAAAAGGAAACCAGAGCAGATTACATACTGACTGATAAACCACATTCTGCTATTCCTCATTGTTCACAAATTGAAAATGTAAGGTGAACCATAGAGGTGCAGAATGCTAAATGTGTTTTGCTTCACTCTGTGTGTCTGCTGTGCATTGGGATGTGTTGATTTTGGTGTGGAAGCTTTCCCCATGCCATCATCTTCACTAAAGATTGAACATTTGGGGGGAGTTTTTACTTCTACTGATACTGACCTTATGCACTTGACTTGAGCTGTTAATTTATAACTTAGTCAAGTTAAAACCGCAGCTACAACCATGAGGAATTGGGACCCGCTTGCTGTCTTACCACTCATATCCCTCACTTGGGCATAATGTCTGTCTTGACTCTTCTTGCTTTGTGTGAAAAAAATGAGTCATGTTTTGCCACTCTCCTCTTTAGGTGGAATTTTATTTGGAGTGGAATATCGCTTATCTTTTTATTTTCATGATCACTGTAATCTTGTGGTTATTTTGGTCTTCTAAAGAGAGAAAAATTACTAGATATTTGTTACAATGGGATAAAGATTGTGCCTAGAAAAAACTCAGTTTATTAAATGGTCTAAGATACTTTTAGAACTGATATATAAAATTCATAATAGTCAGGTGTACTATTACTTTAATCTTCAGCTGTCTACTGTAGTCTGTCTTAGTGCTGCGTGTAGATAGGATTATGCAGTTTCAGCCTTTATATAATACTTTTAGCTATTTTTCTATTTAGAAAAAAAAGTGTTGCATTAAAGAAAAGTAGTCACAGTATTTCTCTCTGAAGGGGTAAAGGCTTCTAGTCTTCTAACAGTAGACTTTGTAAAAAATTTTAGGTTTGGGTTTTTGTCTTAAATTAGTGAGACCACTGCTACTTTAAACATGTTTTTAAATGATAACCTTGGTTTTTATAAATTACACAAGAATGCCTGTTGATGTAGGTATATTGGTTTTAAACAACTCCATAATTTAGGATTCTAGTATTTTTTATATATACAAGGCATTCTGGGTAAGAAGAAAATGATCTCAAACATTGCCTGGATCTGACATAAACTGCAGGTAGCTTTATCTGGAAAAACACTTAAATACAGAAAAATACAGGTAATGTAATAAATACCCAAATACAGAATAACTAAATGTTAATTTGTTACACTTGTTTTAAGTCTTTCTTTAAGAAGTACACTTTGCGAAGAATTTGAAGACATGTCTGCCCAATTTTGCTCCTCTCTTTTCTTTACTCTCCAGAGGAGTTTAGTGTGAACTGCTTCCGCAGTTATATGACTTCATGTACTATTATGGCCAAGTGTCCCTTAGCATGCTTTTGAGACCCATCTCCTGTCGAAATACAGGTCGGGTTAATTCCTTTCAGTTGTTGTATAGTATTCCTTTGTAAGAATGGAGCATATTTACTAACAAGAGTTCTTTGTGTAGTCTGAATAATAATTGCTTATCTGTCAACATAAGCTACAAAGAGCTTTCAGTTTCCTAAGCTGTTGTTTCCAGCTGTGTGTCTTTTTCGGTAGCCTTCCTGAGTTTGACCTTAGGCCTTTCACGGTGCTTTTATCTATTGAACTCTTACACTACAGTAGAGTGCCTTGTGGTCTAGCTTTCCCACCCATGGAGTTGGACTGACTTTTATTTCTTTCTGCTCCAAGGCAGAAAGAACCAGCAGCCTGAAAGTTTGGTGGAGTCTGTTTCAATCAGGCTGGCTGCTGGTGTGCCTGTGGTGGCGTCATCAATGAGTATTCTTGGTGTTGATTTCTCCCGCTCTAATAATGGGTAGGATGCGTCTGTCTCCTGAGGATATTCTGTTCACTTTATTAATTTAGAGGTTACTTTATGAATTGAGAACACTTTGCATTCTAAGGTTTCTTCAGGAAAGGGATGTGTCTATGCAGGGTTCTTTATGTGTGGTTATTTCAAAATAAGAGCTACACAATTAGGCTTTCTGTTGAAATATTGGAATCCAATGTCTGCCATTAAAAACACATTGGTTGCAAAGCTTTATTTTTTTTCTAAAGCATTGATTTAATATGTGAGCTAACAATTCAATCAAGAAAATAGATTTAAAAAAAAAAAAACTTCTCCCAGTGTCCTTACTCTTGAATTCATAGTTATTTAAGAGCTCACCCTCTTTGAGTATCTGTTACTGTATCTTTTTTTCATTTTTTTAGAGGGGGGCGACTTTAAACAAAATTATCATAGAATAATAATGATGAAAGTATTATTGACTCAAGTGAACATTTTTTTTTTTTTAAAGATTTTATTTATTTATCTGAGACAGAGAGAATGAGAGAGACAGAGAGCACATGAGAGGGGGGAGGGTCAGAGGGAGAAGCAGGCTCCCCACCGAGCAGGGAGCCCGACGCGGGACTCGATCCTGGGACTCCAGGATCATGACCTGAGCCGAAGGCAGTCGCTTAACCAACTGAGCCACCCAGGCGCCCTCAAGTGAACATTTTTAATACGTTCATCCTGTATATGGACAGCATGAATTTATCATGACTTCAGATCCCAGTTATGGAGTAGGCATCTGTTTATAGGAACCGTGCCAGGATCAGAATTGAGTTGCCTTTAAGGAAGTCTGGCATTCATTTACTCTGTACACACTTATTGAGCCCCTTTACTGCTTGGGTTGACTCAGGGCCTCCAGTGATGAACAGGACGGGCACAGCTTCCTCTTCCACGCAACTTTACTCTAGGTGGGAAGCAGTCAGGAGAGCAACGTTTGAGCTGTCAGGTGACAGAAGTCCTGCACTGAAGGTAGAAAGGGTGATAGTGCTGGGGGGGGGGCGGGCAGCAGCAGTCTTGGGCCTTCATTCACCCAGAGCCTCATTGTGCACACAGGGGAGGCATGCATGAAGAGTAAAACTATTGCTTAAAATAGTTAGGATCATGGTGTGGCCATTCATTCATTCATTCATTCACTCAGAAAATGTACTGAGTATTTTGCTTTGTGTGTGGAAATATGCTAGATGATGGTGATCAGTAGTGAACAAGAGGGACAGAAATGTCTCTCTTTCATGGAGTTTCGATTTTGGAAGGGGAAGACTTACATAAACAAGGAAAAAAAATGTGACGATTGGTGCATTGCAGATGGTTAGGGAAAGCAGGAGGCAGTAGGATACTCTAATGGAAATAGACTGCCAAAGGATAAATTTTAAAGACATCTGTAAGATATCCAGCAGACTTTACTTCATAGTGTCCATTTCTCCCCATTCCTATATACTTTTCCTGTGCTTGGAGTCTATTGTATTGAAACCTCAAGCATGATTTTATTGTCTTAACAAAATCCATCATCAGTCCTAGGGTGCTGGAGACAGATTATTACCTTCCCAGAAGGTTATTTTTTCAGAGCTGAAGTGAAATATGGTAAGTTGTTTTTTGGAAGTGTTGAAGAAAGGAGAGATACTGTACCTAAATTGTGTTTGCAAAAATATAAAGTAATACAGCTCTTTTTATGCAGAGTGAAAAAAGCTGTTGTGGAGCCAATAACTTTAAGTTTATATCTGGAAAGCTGAGACCTGATAGATTATATGTCAATTTGGTATATAAGTTATTTGGTAACACATATAGTTTGAGTTTCAAAGTATTGTAGCTACATTAGGAACATACTACAAAGGAAGGATGTGTATTGCTAACACCAGAATTTCATGAACTCCAGAGGTGCCTGGGTGGCTCAGTCGTTAAGCGTCTGCCTTCGGCTCAGATCATGATCCCAGGGTCCTGGGATCGAGTCCCACATCGGGCTCCCTGCTCGGCGGGAAGCCTGCTTCTCCCTCTCCCACTGCCCCTGCTTGTGTTCCCTCTCTCGCTGCCGTCTCTCTCTGTCAAATAAATAAAATCTTAAAAAAAAAAAAAAAAGAATTTCATTAACTCCAGAAAAAGGAAGGAAAGCAATTTCTTTGCCAAGCATCTTTCTTCATGTATACCTGTGTGTGTACTTCATTTATGTGTACACATATAAAATATATAAATATTTCAAAATTAATATTTAGTATCAGAAATGTTGGGGTGCTTCCAAAACTTAATTAATACAAAGTCCAAATACTTTTTTCTCCTCCTTTTTTGAAAAAAAACCAAAGCTCTGTTTTTTAAAGTAGTTTCAGGTTCACAGCAAAACTGAGCAGAAGGTACAGAGTTCCCATATACCCCTGGTTCCACATGTGCACGGCCTTCCCCCACTATCAGCATCCAGTGCCAGAGGGGTACATCTGTTAAAACTGGTAAACCTACGTAGATACATCATTATCACCCAAAGTCCGTAGTCTACATTAGGGTCCAGCCTTGGTGTTGTACATCCTGTGGGTTTTGACAAATACATATAATGACATGCATCCACCATTGTGGTATCATACAGAATAGTTTCACTGCCCTGACAATCCCCTGTACTCCACCTATTCAGTCCTTTTTCTCCTCCCAATTCCTGGCAACCACTGATCTTTTTTAGTTTCCATAGTGTTGCCTATTCTAGAATGTTATATAATTGAAATCATACGGGATATAGCCTTTTCAGATTGGCTTCTTTCACTTAGTGTTATGCATTTAAGATTCCTTCACGTCTGAATTATGGCATGATAGCTCATTTTAGCACAGAATAATATTCCATTGTCTGGATGGACAACAATTTATCCATTTACTTACTGAAGGACATCTTCGTTGCTTCCAAGTTTTGATGATTATGAATAAAGCTGCTATGAACACTGATGTGCAGGTTTTTGTGTGCACATGAGTTTTTGACTCCTCTTAGTGAATACCAAGGCTTTCGATTGCTGGATTATATGGCAGGAGTATGTGTAGTTTTTTTTTTTTTTAAGAAACAGCCAAACTGTTCCAAAGTGGCTGTGCCCTTTTGTATTCCCACCAGGAAGGAGTGAGGGCTCCTGCTGCCCCCTATCCTGGCCAGTATTTGATGATGTCAGTGCTGTAAATTTTGGCCCTTTTGGTGTGTGTTGGTATCTCACTGTTTCATTGTTTTAATTTGCAGTTTCCTTTTTTTTTTTTTTTTTTTAGATTTTATTTATTTGATAGAGAGAGACACAGTGGGAGAGGGAACACAAGCAGGGGGAGTGGGAGAGGGAGAAGCAGGCTTCCCGCTGAGCAGGGAGCCCAAAGCCGGGCTCAATCCCAGGACCCTAGGATCACGACCTGAGTGGAAGGCAGACACTTAACAACTGAGCCACCCAGGCGCCCCTAATTTGCAGTTTCCTAATGACATATGTTGAACATCTTTTCATTTGTATATTTTTCCATTTGTTTATCTTATTTTCCATCTATGTATCTTCTTTGGTGAGGTATCTGTTCAGATCTTCTGCCCATTTTTTTGTGGTGTTCATTTTCTTACCGAGTTTTAAGAGTTCTTTGTATATTTGGATGACAGTCCTTTATCAGATAGGTCTTCTGCAAATATTTCCTCCCAGTCTGTGGCCTGCTTGTCTTCTCATTCTCCTGACAGTGCCCATTGCAAAGCAGATGTTTTTCATTTTAATAAGTCCAGTTTGTCAATTATTTCTTTCATGGATGGTTGGTACCTTTGGTGTTGTCTCTGAAAAGTCACCACCAAACCCAAGGCCATCTAGATTTTCTTCTGTGTTATCTTCTAGGAGTCTTATAGTTTCTTGTGGTGTGTGTGTGTATTTATATTCATTCCGGTTAAATTGAATTGCTGAGTAAAAATGAAATGATACAGTTACCCCTTAAAAAAATTCTGTCCTGTTGTTTACAGATGGGGTGATAAGATGTGCTTGAGGTCACACAGATAAACAAGGCCAAGATGGACTTTTGAGTTCACTTGGCAGTTTTCCCTCTTACCTTTTACAGTCACTGGGACTTGAGCGCTTAACTTACTCTTTTGTAAAAATGGTATTTGCATTTCCTGAAAGGAAGACTGTTGTTGGTCTTTTTCTCTCTGGGTCTCTGAATGAACGAATGAATGATTACAGAAAAGAGGTACAGTACTTGCACTGTGCATGGATTGGTAAAATGTTTGAAGATTTAATGGAATACTTTTTTCTACAAAGCACTCTTGTGTTTCCTTCGTGATAAGTTTATCCAGCCATTTTTGATGACATTTTCAGTACTTGGAACCTGACCTCTTACCGTTGAGAAGTTTGCTGGATTGTGACCTTCTTTCCTTGGCCTTTAAACCAGCACTTTATAATTCCAAGGCTCCATGTTTGTAAGACTAAAAAATTAACCGTTCCTCCTTTCACATTTAGTGCAATGCATACTTCTGCTGGCTTTGTAGTCTCTGTATTCTTTGCTTTCTAAGACAGGTGAGTTCCAGATCTTACTGTTTGAAAATACACACTTCAGAATGACAGTAAGTCACGCCTTGGTGGAGAAAATAGTTTATACTGTGCTTAGCTTTATCTAAATTCCATTTAGAGTATGTCAAGGAAGTCAATACCCAAGTTAGTCATTGCTATTCGTGAGCATCTACAAACTCAAGAATTTTCACAGATGACTATGCATAATATAGGGCATAAAGAATATTACTCAAAAAAAAAAAGAATATTACTTAAATTGTTAAGAAGAAAAATTAAAATGTTAAAGATTATTCCTAATTTCTCCCAAGTTCATATTGCTTCATTTTTTTGGCCTTCATTTCACATTTTAGATCCTTAGTTCCTAGTTTTATATAAACATTATCTGAAATAAAGAATAGAAAATTGGAAAGAAAAATTATTAAAAGTATGTGCTGTGGTTCTAGAGGTACCAAATCATTTTTTCATTTCTTGGAGGAAAAAAGTCTAACTTTTGAAGGAGATTTCATTTGTAAAATTGACTCTTTACTTACTAAGCATGTTTAAATTCATTGGTGATAAATATGCATGTTGGTATAGTAAAATCCCATTTTTTACATAATGCTTTAATGGAAATGGCAGTTTTATGAAATGAAAGTGACTAGTAAACATCTGAATGATGCTCATAAGCCCTTATATCATTTTTATTGAGGTTTTTGTATATTCTAATTCATTAATACAGGGAAAAAGGAGGGCACTAACATGGTTTATTTCCTATAATTACTCATATCGAGTATAATTTATTTTCAATAAAATTCTTAGAGTACACTGCCCAGGGTGGGGAGAAGAGGGCTGGCCTGTTTTTACAAAATGTCTAGATTTTTACTCATGAGACTTTGCTGTTTTAACAATGTTGTTCACTTGCGTGTATTTTCAGTATAGTTCCCTCTAGATTTTTACAAATAAAAACCCTATGTAAGTGCAAGAAATCCCAAACACTTAAAGGCCCAGGATTGAGTGTTGAAGGAGAAATCTGGATTATTTATTTATCCTACTTAATACTACAAATATTGTTTGTCTTTTAATAAATTAGACTACCTTTTATGTGATTTATAATGTGAAACATTATTTATATTACTGTGTAATAAATTAACTGGGGGGAATTTCCAAAAACCACTTAGTGTTTACAGTTAAATTTGGTTTATTTTTGTGGAATACCTAGAAGAAAAGGTCAGTGTAAGGGATAAACAAATACTTAAATTTTGGTGCGCCCCTACCCCCAACTTCTTGAGGTAGGGCAAGGAGGAAGAGACACTACAAACTGAGTTGGAAACAAGTAAATATTCTTAATTTCATCACAGTGAAATCTTGCCAACAACCCTATTTTCTGCTCAGTATACTTCAGACCACCATAGGAAAATCTGTAATTTTTTTGGATGTAATTGTGGGCCATTACGAATTCTTGGCATTGTCATCTGAAGATGCTTCCATGTTCTTGAGACAGAATTTTGTTGAAACTAACAACTTTAAGTTTATATCTGGAAAACATTAAGGCCTGATAGTTTCATAAATCACCATCAGATTGTCAGTACCCTCCCTCCCAGCCCCGCCCCCGGGGTTTATATTTGAAAGCTCATTCCTTTTCAGGTGTCTCTTTGTGTAGACACACAGCTTGTCTGTTTTCTTCTCCTTTGCCCCAGCATTGTGAGCTATTTGAGCTGGAGCTATGCTTATGTGAGTTCTTGTGATTGGCAGTTCTTCTGTAAAGGCCAGGAATGTGGACATGCGTGGTGTGTATGTCATTTGTTCATGCATGAGTGTGTGTGTGCGTGTTTAATTGCTGTCTTTGACTCCAGAAAATCAGAGTTGTGTTTAGCTGTTCTTTTTTCGTTTTACCACTGCTGAAGTGATCTCCACTCTTAAGCAAGCAGAGAGTCTTTAGGGGGGATAAGTCAGATTGTATGCTTTGTGGAGAGTGGAAAAGGGTAGAGGCGCAGAGAGCTGCTGCCTCCATAATCCCCTAAACACGTCTCAGCACCAGGGATACTGTTTCTCCCTTGATGCCCAAAACTTGATATAAGGAGGGAGAGTTGTCAGCATGGGGCTCTTCCTCATTGTAGCTGAAAGTCTTCTTAGGCCACAGAGTACCTGCCCTCTTGGGTAAGCTTTTGGTTCTCAGTAAGGAGATGACTTTGAGTGTAGTGAGAGGGTTGTTTGTGATGGGCGTCAGTAGGTGAGATGCACTGCCGAAGATGCTTTTACCCGTGTCTGGCCACAACTGCACCTACAAAATGCCTGAGCCTCCAGAGGGCCAAAGGCAGGGCTTTTTAGAAAGATAATCCAATGGAAACATTCTCTTTAGGCATGTCATTCTTGAAGGTGCCATTGCCCATGGAATGAGAATAAATTCTAGTGTAAGTAACTTAAAACCGTCCTTGACCCAGTAGTACAGTTGATTCTGCTATAATGCAACGTATGCATTCCTAAAAATCGCCATACCACATAAAGTAGCAGGATAAACGCTGTAGGACTTACAAGAGGGAAATGAGGTTAAGTCCACAATGTTCAAAAACTTTGTTGGTCATATACACAAACACAGACAGGAGCCTAATCATGGTTTTACACACATTAAATCGGTAGGAAATACGGTATTGTATTTCAGTAAACATGGCACTTCACCTTGAAGAAGACGTGAAGTTTGCCTGTGGAGGTGGCATCGGGATAGTTGTAGTTTGTGAGTCACTGTCCAGTGGAGGAAGGAGGGCAGATGGTGACTGTGGGTGTGGGTGGTTGTGGCTGCCAACCCACAGGTGAGCTGAGGTAGCTGATAGGGGTGGTGGTGTGTGTAGGGGGTGTATTTTGTGTATTTCTAGGCAGCTTGGTTCAGCTGGATGCACTTTTGATGCACTTTTCTGTGTTCATCTAGCATTTCTTGTAGACAAAATCATGCATAAGCAAATGTGAAATTTGTTTTATGCTCAGATTGTCCCCCTAATATGCACATCAATCACAGTGGAACAAATTCACGATTTCAAACTAAGCTTTATGGCAGAACTGGCTATAGTTTATTTGATTTTGGAACTGAGTCCCTTTACCTTTCTTCCTTTCCATCATTATTGATTTCTTAATTTATATTTAAGTTAAGCCCATATCAAATTGATTTTTTATACCCTGAGTGCTTCTGAAGGAGAGAAAGTAGCCTGAGATTTTAATTTTGCTAGTGCTTATCCACCTGGTAGTTTCCTCCTTGGCGAATATCTTTGCCTGCCTGCCTGTCTGTCTGTCTGTTGTCTATCGTCCATCTAGATACACACACACTGAGACCTTTACTAGATGCTTGGAGGTACAGAATGTATTCTGTATTCTGGAGATACAGAAACTGGTAAGGTATCGTCCTTATCTTAAGGAGCTTAGAGTCTCATTGAAAATTTTTCAAGGCACAGATTTGAATGTCTTTTTTGGGTTTCCTTAGGGAATGGATGAACCAACATTATTTATTTCTTGGTTTGTGAACATAGGAGCACACAGACCTTCCCACCCCGCCTCCTACTTCTTTATAAATGTAGAGATAGGAGTAAAGAGCTTGTGTGGAGGACACTCAAAGATACCATTGATTTACATGGTGAAAAGATGTCAATTTGAAAAGAGGTTGAAAAGGACTTAGGAGGTCTTGTAGTCAACCCTCCCACTGACTCCTTAATAAACCTAGTGGTCAGGTATCCACGGTAGAGCAGTAAATGGAAAAAAAGCAAGTTTCAGAGTAACGTGACTAGTATGATCCCTCTTGTTGTCCCCCTCCCGGTACATGTGTGTACGTGCTGTTTGTGTAAGCACAGATGATGTGAGAAGATCTCCCGTAGTAGTCACCTCAGGGGACAAGGGAAAGCTTATTAACTTCCTCTTTATACATCTCTTATTGTTTGGCTTGTTTTAAGAAGCATGTTTTACTTTTTTAATTAAAAAATCTAATAAAGTAGAAAATGAATAAATAATAATAATAAAAAATACCCTCCGGGCCCTGAGCTTTGTTTTCATCTTCTCAGTAGCCTGCATAGTTATAAAACTGAACATGACGTTCCAGGTGTGGGCTGCCTAGCAGGACTCCGACCTTGCTGTAGTTAACGCTGTATTGGGGGGGGGGGTTTCTGTGTTTATAGACCATTAACACCTTAAAGTCTTTTTTACACCTGCTACCCTTGGCACACTCTGCCCTTGGTAATTGTGGGACCCAAGTTTAATCCTTCAGATTCTGTTAGAGGTCATCTTATTGTGGAAATCGGTATTTAACATAGGTTAAGAACTGGTCTTGGATTGGATTCAGGCTGCCTGGTTCAGATCCTAACTACCTACCACTAACTAGCATGAACACTTAGACAAGAAACGCATATTCCTGAGCCTCCGTTGTCGTCGTCGTCGTCTTTTTTTTTTGTGGGCAGCAAAGCAAAATTTATTGAGCGATAGTCTAAAGCTCCAGGAGAGGGAGGACCTGAGAGGGTTGCCCGAGCCTCGGTTTTCTTATCGGTAAAACGACAATAACCATAAAGTTGTGAGGTTTCAAGGAGAGCCTGGATGTTAGAACGCTTACCTAGATTGCCTGGTAGTGTGATGAGAACGTGGTGAATTTCAGATGCTGCTGTTAGTGTGTTAACGTCCGTTCCTTTCTCCCATCCGTGATAGTGAGCTAGTTTTGGATCTTGAATCTTCCCTTAACTATATACCATATCCCTCCCGACCCCAGAACATAAATCAGTCAGTCTTCTAAACTTTCCTCACAAGGTCTCCAATCAGTCTCTGCCTCATTCCACAGGTCCCTTCACCGATGTCGTCACCACCAACCTAAAGCTTGGCAACCCAACAGACCGAAATGTGTGTTTTAAAGTGAAGACCACAGCACCACGTAGATACTGCGTGAGGCCCAACAGTGGGATCATCGATGCAGGGGCCTCGATTAATGTATCTGGTAAGTCCGGAGACTGGAGGCCAACGGGGGGGCTAAAAAGTCTCCCTAAAGCCAGTAGGATTTCTTAAAGTTTGCATTTGGTATAGCAAAATAAGACAATAGACTTCTCCCTGAACCCGCCACCCTCTGATTGAAAAGCTTAGTGGGTCCCACTCACCTATTGGTTTTCCATAATTAAAGCCTCTTTGGTTTAATGCTTACAGTCTTCTGTGCCTTAATAGTTACAGCAAAAGTAAAGTGGTAACTTTAGACTTTACTTCAGAATGAGTTTGGTTTTCACTCCCTTGAAATTAAATCTGCCCTTTGGCAATAAATAAAAAAGGGCTAAACAAACTTAATTTTACTTTGTGGGAGAATGCTAAATGGAGTTATTTTCTTATTTAAGCTAAATGGTTTCTGACATTAGGCTTGTGTCATTCCCAATGATTGGTAACTGCACTTTACTGATCGTGAAAAGCTCAGGGAGGTGAGGACTGAGGAGACTGGACTATATCCAAGGGCGAAAGTTTTGTGCGTGTCTCATGGGTTTTTCCCTTACGGTCTGAGAATGCATATATTTTCCAAAGTCCAGCTTTTGAAAAGACGCTGGTAGAGTGCCCAGATTGAGAATTGGATTTTAGAATTAAGGAGATGTAAGTGATGGGTTTGAGTTTAAATGTCTTTTAGAAATGGAATAAACTTTCAGCTCATTAGAACTTCTGGATCCAAGATGCCTTTTGTATTTGTGGAGGAGCTGTGGGGGAGTGTGTGTTTATCCTGTAAAAATCAGGAGACTTTGTGTCACAGAGGGTTCTGCATCATTAGAAGCTACTACTCATTGAGATGGGTACTTGACTGGCTTTTTCCATGACAGATTTTGATTGTGATGCATTTGGCTATTCATTTGACACCTAAAAGAAAATGATTCACCTCTTTGGAAAGATATAAGGTGTTTCATTATCTGATCATTTCTGTAAACTCTTATTCCCCACATCCATTGGTTTCTCTCATTATGGTGCTCCCACACCAGCTATCCCCCTGTGTGCTTCTCTCTGAGGCTGCAAGACCTGATCTGGACACTTGAATTGGGTTGTTATTCAGGAAGTCAGAAGGGTAAGAGCCAGATTTTATTGAGGGTCTCCTTTGTGCTGGGCCAGCACACACATTATCTCATATAATTTCTGTTATTTGGCCTGTGAGGAATGCATCATTACCTGCCTTGTACTAAGAAGGAGACTGGTGGCTGTAGGCTCACGAACCTAGCAAGTGACACAGCCAAGATGTGGATCACTGTGTCTGGCTCCGAAGCCCAGACTAAAGTGCAGCGTGCTAGGGAAGGGAAAGGGTCTGAGCTGTTGGCATTTCTGTACCCCTTGGATCCATATGGTTTCAGTTTTTCTGCTGAAATCTTTATCCCCTTTTATTGACTTTGGTTTTCCTCTTGATTTCTTTGCCCATATCAAATTTGAGCAAGGTTGTCAGTAGATGAGAATTACAAATTTTCAGGGTAAATAAGGGGGCAGCAACATAGTTTCGGAATAAAATAGTCTCAACAGGCAGCTGTACAGTGTAGGTGTGCTTTCCAGTATGAAATATAAATGTGTGTATGTCTCTTTCAGAAAGACTCATCCCTCCCCCAATCATAGGAATGGTTGTTTTGTTTTTTGTTTTTAAGATTTTATTTATTCATTTCTTAGAGCACGGGAACTGGGAGGGGAGGCGGGGAGAGAGAATCTGAAGCAGACTCCGTGTTGAGCATGGAGCCTGATGTGGGGCTCGATCTCATGACCCTGAGATCATGACCTGAGCTGAAACCAAGACTCAGATGCTTAACAGACGGAGCCACTCAAGTGCCCCTATTTTTATTTTTTTAAATTAAAAAAAATTTTTTTGGAATGTTTTTTAAGGTAATAACCCTGGGCATTTGTTTTGATTTATAATTCCCTGCTTAAGGAAGACTGAAGATTTTGTGGTTGTGGCCTTTCTTTTGCAGATAAGAACGGAAGGTGCAGAGAATGGGTGTGATTATCTAGGGCCACATGGGTGACTAGTGGCAGAGCTGGTACTTGAAACCAGCTTTGCTCCTGACTCGGTGGCTCTTCTGTGATACGAAGCTGCCTCAACAGTGTTAGGGGGTGGCCCCACTTACAAATGAATATAAAATTTTACATAAAGTACCATGGTTCTCAAAATGTAATGTACTTGGGGGAAAGTAATTGAATAATAAAGTGCCCGTGTGTCTACAGGCCTGACTCCTAGATGAAACAAGATTATGTTTGCACATGAGAAGGGCTCCCTTGTTATTATTTGGTGTGTATTTTTCGCACTGCTTGAGGTGCACCTGGGTGAAGCCAGGTGTCGCTGCATTTCTGGGACAGCATCTTCAGTTGGCAGAGGATGCTGGCACCCATCTGCTGCCGTTTTCTGTGCTGAGGGACCAGTGTATAATGTGTTAGACATTCGTATCTCAAGGTAAAAAGCACTGAGCTTTTTAAGGTCCTCTTAAAATGCAGCTATGTGATGACATCTTGGTGAGTACGTAGAGTTTCTAGGTTCCTTTGGGAGAGAAGATACCCTCAGGACATGAAGGATACCAGCAGAAGGCAGTGCAGATTGTCCACAGGCCAGGTGTATACATGGCCACGTTTGGTGTTAACCCACTCTCCTCCGAGATCACTAGATTTGAGGTCTGGGAACCTGAGCAGAAAGCTTAGTTGTGCTGTTTAACCTGTTGGCCGATCTTTGTCCAATCTATTAACGTGTCTAGGTTCTAGTTTTCTCATTTGTAAAATGGAAGGAACAGTATCTGCCTCACAGAGTACTTTCCAGTGCTGTGTTAACTGAACACATGGCGCAAGAGTGGGATTGTGTTATCTTCCCCACTAGCTTTGATAAAAACTGTTTTTGTCGAACGTGGATTATACATACTTGAATTGCCTTTTTAGAAATAAATTAATTCCATTTTTTTATTTGACTTTTTCTGATTTTAAGGAGTGTGTATGTTTTCTTTCTATGATATGCATTTGTTTTCTGGTGAATTTTCAAATATAATCTATAAAAAGGTGGCCATCAAATCAACTTAAAATGCTACCAGCATTGCCCGGTCTACCACACAGAGTGTCGGCCTACCCGCAAATGACATGCCTAGTACGTTATTTCTCTCCCATTTCTGAAAACCCTTGGGATGTGCTAGCTATTGGGGGGGCTATAAATCATTCTTTGAGAGAGGGGGGCAGGGAGGGAAAGAAAGAGAAGGAGGAGGAGGAGATCCACCCACATAGCTGGCCAGAGGGACTGAGGTTCTGAAGGCACACAGATCAGGGTTGTATGGGGGGCACGAGGGGAGACTTTGTAGCTGTTAGGGACCTTTCTGACACACCCTGTGAAACTCTTCTTAGCTTTTAGGTAGGCTTGATATAGTCAAGGGAGCTTAAATTGTGTGTCAAAAGTCCAGACTCTGACCTACCATGTTACTTTCTCCAGAAGGTGGCAAATTACTTATTGAGTCCTTAAAAAATAACAGCTCTGTTTTAAAAACTTAGGTGGTAAAGTAATGGTTGGAAACAGGCATAACCTAGACTTTTTGTGTCTGTAGGTGAAAATATGTGGATTTCCCAAAGGGATGGTTTGAGGTCTGGTCACCTGGGTCTAGAATGGGAGTCCTTTTCTTTGTCCTTTATGTAGGTGCTCATTTCATCTCATCTCATTCTTCCAGTAGCCCCTTCTGTGGTTTGTGTCTGTTGGATGAGGCAGTGTAGTAGGTGAGGGGGTGCAGAGTGCTTTCTGTTTGCATTAATTGGCCCAGAATGCCATGGTTTTGGCCCTTGCTCCTTGATACACACCATCTACTAGAGATGGTTTTGAATTATTCAAATCTGGACCTCAGCAAAATAGCTACACTTAAATGGAGATTGGAGAAGCGGAGATTGGATTTTCCCCCCCCTGAGATTTTAAATGCAAGGAAAATAGAACTTTTTGAATTAATGAATTGTTTGAAGCAGTGGGGGGTCTCCCCATTTGTTCTAGCTTTACAAAATTAAATCGATTTTCTGAACTGTCTGGTGGGAAAATATTTTTAAGGTAGATAATTTCTGAAAATGTCTTTGTGGTAAGCTGTTAGTGGTTGTGGATTTTTTTTTTAATACTGCAGTTTAATAATGAGGGAGTTTTCCATTAATATTCCAAACCATGTTTGCCAGCGGATACAGCAGGTGAAGTGGTAAAATTATGGGCCCATCAAAAATACTTATGCTTCCTGTAATATGATATTAAGTTTAATATTTTTATAACCTTCACTGAATTCTAATTTCACTAAAGTAGCAAGCATGCTTCCATTTGCAGTTCAATTATGCACATTGGTTGCCTTTGTACCAAGCAAATTAGAAATGCAAAATATCTATATGTGGGGGGGGGCATTGGAAAGAGTCATTAAAGATACCAATATTTGGGTACAGATACACTTTACTAAGTGAACCCTGGGAATTGAAAATGGATTAAAGACAAACAAACACAAATCTACTAGTGTCTGAATCAGTATTTTAAATTAAAATTCAAAGAATTAAGGAGCAGTGTTCACTTCTGACACACAATCCTTTCCAGCACTCCTTTCAATCACATGTTAAAGCATAAAGTTCTTCCAGTAAAATCCTGAGGACAGAGAATTCATATCAGCAGCTCTTCTTGGATGGAAACATTGGTCAATTAATGTAATTGGGTAGTATTGCAATTGATAATTAATCCTTTTAAGATTTTGCTGACTCAGTTTAATGGAGCTGCTTGCCTGCCCTGGACCAGTCAACCTTGAGCTATAGCTTTTAGGTGATTAGCACCAGCGTATAAGTGCACTGCCCTTAGAGAAAGAAGCCAGGCATTCATCTGTCAAGTGCTGATAGCAGAAGCTAAATTTGGGGGGTTTGGGCATCTTAACAGCAACATTCTTCTTTGATCATTTGCTTTGGAAGCCTCTGATAAGCAAAACCTTTTTATAAATGGTTTTCATGAACCAAGTTTATTCTTCTCAGATAAGAGCGACTCACATTCATACCTAAAAGATGTCTTTAATCTTTTTCACCAGATAGATGAGAGATTCTGGTTTTTTACAAAAGGAAATTAATAAAAATTCAGCCTAATTATGCTTCTTAAAGATTTTTTAAAATTTTACTGTGATATTCAAGTTTCTTAAGAAGAATCCCATGTTTCACTTTGTAGGAGTATGACACAGTTTTTTTAATTTCTTTACATTTTCTTTTCTTTTTCTTTTTTTATAAAGATTTTATTTATTTGGGGCACCTGTGTGGCTCAGTCGGTTAAGTGGCTGCCTTCCGCTTGCGTCATGATCCCAGGGTCCTGTGATAAGAGCCCTGGGTCTGGCTTCCTGCTCAGTGGTGAGTCTGCTTCTCTCTCTCTCAAATAAATAAATCTTTTTTTTTTTTTTAAGATTTTATTTACTTGAGAGTGAGAGCTCGCAAGCGAGAGAGCAGAGGGAGAGGGAGAAGCAGACTCCCCCACTGAGCAGGAAGCCCCACCTGGGCTTCGATCTCAGGACTCTGGGATCATGACCTGAGCCAAAGGCAGATGCTTAACCAACTGAGACACCCAGGTGCCCCTGTTCTTTACATTTTCAAAGATCATGATCAAGATGACTTACCAGGTACACTGAACACCTCACTTAGTGGACAGTAACTTCAGCTTTCGGCGGAGTCACTGAGGAGCAGAAATTAAGCTCAACTTTGGAGCAACCAAAAGTTATGTTCTTTTCACTCATTATAGTTTCTTGCATATTTATTTATTTATTTTTAAAGATTTCATTTATTTATTTGACAGAGAGAGAGAGAAAGGGCACAGAGGGAGAGGGAGAGGGAGAAGCAGACTCCCAGCTGAGCCGGGAGCCTGACATGGGGCTCGATCCCAGGACCCTGAGATAATGACCTAAGCTGTAGGCAGACCCTTAACCGACTGAGCCACCCAGGCGCCCCAGTGTCTTGCATATTTAAACACTTGAGCTCTTCATCTTGACTCTCTTGTTTACTCTTGCTTTATTTTTAAAATTTTTAGGTTTTTTTTTAAAGATTTTATTTATTTTTGAGAGAAAGCACGTGATCACATGTGGGGGGAGGGGCAGAGGGGAAGAGGCTACCCGCTGAGCAGGGAGCCCAGGGCTCAACTTGATCCCAGGACCCAGGGATCATGAAATGAGCTGAAAGCATACGCTTAACCAGGTGCCCTATTTTTAAAAAAATTTTTAAACATTTTATTTTTAAGTAATCTCTATACCCAAAATGGGGCTTGAACTTACAACCTGAGATAAAGAGTCACACACTCCACTGAGTGAGTCAGCCAAGTGCCCCTTCTTTTACTTTAGACTGTTAACCTTGTCCTGGCGTCCAGCCCATTACAGGCCAGAATGAAGTGAAAGGGCTTTGGGAGGTAGCCACAGTGAAGGACTGGACAGGAATATCACAAAGGGTGAGTAGGGAGAGGGTTCAGAAATAACAGCAGGGGACTGGGATGACTTAAGCCTCAGGGCAGACAGTTCTCCGTATTCTAGTTGATCAGTCCCAAGAGCCATGGCTTGTAGGTCTTTCTAAGCTAGAATATAATGGGTGTTCATAATCCCAAGAGTTAATCAGAAAAAGGCTATATTGTATTCCATTATAAAGTATTATAGGAAACAGGAAAGTATGTTGGAGTTTTTTTAAAAAGATGTATGTTTGGGCGCCTGGGTGGCTCAGTTGGTTAAGCGACTGCCTTCGGCTCAGGTCATGATCCTGGAGTCCCTGGATCAAGTCCCGCATCGGGCTCCCTGCTCCGCAGGGAGTCTGCTTCTCCCTCTCCCACTCCCCCTGCTTGTGTTCCCTCTCTCGCTGTGTCTTTCTCTCTCAAATAAATAAATAAAATCTTTAAAAAAATAAATAAATAAAATAAAAAAAAATAAAAAGATGTATGTTTTTAAAAATGTTTATAAAAAAGAGTGAATGAGGCCTGTTCTTTGGTCAGTGCTGTGCATCTGGCACATCTCATCTTCCAGTGACACTGAGGTACATTTGTACTAGTCTCTGCACCAATAAGTCAACCAGACAATGAGAAGTTTGTTATCTACAATGGGCTGTACTGAATTGGAAAATTCTATAGAGAACACAAAGATAATTCAATGTTAACTTACTTATAAGTAGATAAAATTATTTGCCTGCTGGATTTGTCATTCCATCCATAGGACCCTGAATAGGCAGAGTCCCGGAAAGCAGTTATGTTTTCAACATTTTGAGAATCCTAAAGGAAGTAATAAATTTACTCATGATAAGGGTACACAGTCTACAATTCTGAGTTGCTTTGCTTTTGGCTAGAATTATTTCACCTCATTGTGGTAATACTGGTCTTTTAAGCTGCTCAGGCTCTGGCTTGTTTCTGATTAGCTTAAAAAAGTAGAGCAGGAACTACATTACTACACCATCAATGCAGTTTGGTAGAGAATAGCCTTTTGGTGGCACACAGGCGATCAAAAAGGAGAAAGAGGGGACAGTTGTGATGCGAAGATTGGAAACTGCTGTCTGAACCCACGGGTAGGAGAGAGTAGCTCCGGGAGGTAGGACAGAAGGTAAGCCAGATGTTTGCGAGTGAAAGAAGGCTTCCTCTCTTTGTGTTGCCCCAAGGCGATTTTTAGAGGGAGCATGATTCAGGAGTGCTTTGAATGTTGGAAGGGAAGAAGGTACACACCTGTCAACCAATTAAAAACTAGTATCCAGAATGTGAGCTATCAAAACATGAAGTCCTGGTCTCAGTCAAATGGGGTAGAAGGGCAAACATGTGGCAAGGAGCTTAGGCATCTCAGTGTCAACAGTGTCCACTAGTAGAATAAGGTCCCCAAAGAAGAATGAGGGTGTGAGAGAGCATTCTGGTAGGGGCCACAGTGTTAGGTGAAATACTGAATACGCGTTCTGCAGGTGTGGTTCCTGGGCTGGTAGAATCAGTATCCTGTTAGAAATACATGTTCTCGGGTGCCTGGGTGGCTCAGTTGGTTGAGCGACTGCCTTTGGCTCAGGTCATGATCCTGGAGTCCCAGGATCGAGTCCCGCATCGGGCTCCCTGCTTGGCAGGGAGTCTGTGTCCCTCTGACCCTCCTCCCTCTCATGCTCTCTGTCTCTCATTCTCTCTCTCTCAAATAAATAAATAAAATCTTAAAAAAAAAAAAAAAAAGAAATACATGTTCTCAGCCCCACCCCAGATGTGTTTGAATCAGAAACTCTGGAGGTGGGTGGGGTCCCACCACCTGTGTTTTAATAAGAACTCCAGGTGATTCTGATGCATGCTGAACCCTGAGACTCCCCTGTTACCAAGTCAGATTGGTGGGTTAAGTTGTGGAAGGTTGGTGTATTGAGATGTGAGTAGGGCAGGAAGACCAAAAGAGACGTGCCAGGTAGGACCGACATGATAAGAAGAGACTTTGGTAATGACAGAACACCCTGTGAGTGGGAGTGTGGCCAACAGATGTGTGTACCTGTTATGGGTCCGTACTGGGAAAGCTGAGGAGACTGGGAAGAGTTGCACTGATTGTCTTTTACTTGGGAATAGGGTTTTTTTTGTAGGAGGGTTTTGGTCTGAGGAATATGGTAACAGTGAATAGGGTGTGTCGGGAAGATTAAATTGACGGGTTATAGGAGCTGTGCAGGGTGATTTGATGGGGAGAGACACTGGGAGGAAGGGAGAAGAGCTCCTAGTTGGAGAAATCTAGATGTCAGTGGGGGCCTGAGCTGTGATTGTGGCCATGTAAAACGAGGAGAGAGACATCTCGAAGGTGAGATTCTGAGATTAAAAAAAATAATGAAGCATGTGCCTTGCTGCTTGTGAGACTTTCATTCATTTGCTCTGTTCACATTATGATGCAGATAAAAGTGATGTGTAACTTTCGTGGGTTCTCGGAGGCTGTTGTGCTGCATTTAGTGAGGTCATCATTTCTCTGAGGGGTGTGTGTGTGTGTTTAGTAACACATATTCTGCATTTCTTCTCTTTTAAAGATTTTTATTTATTTATTGAGAGAGATAGTGATAGAGAGCATGAGAGGGGGAGAAGCAGAGGGAGAAGCAGACTCCCCGCCGAGTAGGAAGCCCGATGTGGGACTCGATCCCGGGACTCCAGGATCATGACCTGAGCTGAAGGCAGTCGCTCAAACAACTGAGCCACCCAGGCGCCCCATTTCTTCTCTTTTGAAGGAAGTCTGATCTTATTGACCCACTGTTTTATGACCCCTGGAGGCCCTTTCCTGACAGGACCCCACTTCTGCAGTCTGTGACACAGCAGACATTGTATCACAAAGCATTAATGTTGGTGAATGGTGAGCGGTCTCCTGGTAACCAGCTTCTTCTTAATGTAGTATCAGCAGATACATTTTAAAAGTAGGATAGATGGTTCGTTTAAGAGGGTTTTATCATCAGGGTCTCTGGTATTCAAGTGAAATAAATTAAGTTAATGGGAAGCTCTTTTATAGCCTGTCACGGAAAAAAGTACATCATCTCTGTCACAATTTGCATGTATGGAGCTGACAGAACAAACGATTAACAACACTTCTTCTGTCATGTTCTCATAAAGCTCCAGCTACTAGGGTTTAGCAAACTGAATTGGACATGAGATGATAGCAGCTGAGAAATACAAACTTTTCGACGTGAGTTGGGGGCAGTGTTAAGCAGGATGTGGATACTGAGGCACAGCGAGGGTTTCTGAAGGCTCTCAGGGTCTGGGTGGCCACTTGACTTCTTCATTCTTGCTTGCCGGTTGGGAGCCCCCGAGGAAAGGGGAGCTGATGGGGGGCAGACACCTTCTCCACTTGCCGCTGCAAGTGGAGGGAGAGTGGCTGCCGTGGGGGAAGGGCCGAGGCCACCTAATACCCTGAGCTTCCTGGAAGTTCACCAGCAGGCCATGATTTTCACTCCCAGTTTCACATTTTCAACTTGCCAGCTTCATGGTTGTTTATATTTCACAAGTCCCTGCTTCTGACTGTCTCCAGTGTTCTTGTAAGGTGATTTGATTGCTGCCGATACCCACTTCTTTGTGTTTTTACATTCTTTTTGAACTCAAAAGTCTAAGTGTAAGTGATAACTTTTAGCTGTTCTTCCTGATCTACACGGTGGCAGCTTGGTAGGTAGGAAGCTCTCTAGGCCTGGAGTTGTGCTCATGACCCCTGTGACATCCAGCGGTGCCCGTGGGTGTCAGCGCCCGTCTGCAGAGGTGGAGCAGGCAGCTGCTAGGTGCTTTGGTTAGAGGAGCACAGGGAACCCCAGACCCCTTTCTAAAGTGGTGGATACGCGTGCGTTCCTGCGTGCGTGCTTCTGTCCCTACCCAAGGCCTGGATGCATGCTGGAACTCATGGCTTGGTTTGTATGAAGTTGCTTTCTCTTTTATTTGTTTACCTATTTAAAGATTTTATTTTTAAGTAATCTCTATACCCAACATGGGGCTCAAACTTACAACCTGGAGATCAAGAGTTGCACGCTCCGTCCACCGACTGAGCCAGCCGGGCACTCCAGTCGCTTTCTCTTTTAAACTGCACTTTCTCTCAAGAGGCACTGCACAAAGCCACCGATGCCTTCACTCGAATTGTTTAACCGGGTCGTTTTCCTCCTAGAGGGGCATGTGAGGCAGCTTGTTTAGAATAACAGGGCTCTCAGCCTTTTGGTCTCAAGACCCCTTTACACTCCTCGAAATTGTAGACCCAAAGAGCCTTTTCATTTGGAGGTTATATTAATACTTATCATGCTGTAAGTTAAAGTGAGAAATTTAAAGAGTATTAATTCACTTAATAACATTAATAAGTCAATTACATGCTAACAGTGACTTTTTTTTTTTTTTTAAGATTTTATTTATTTATTTGACAGAGAGAGACACGGCGAGAGAGGGAACACAAGCAGGGGGAAAGGGGGCAGGAGAAGCAGGCTTCCCGCCAAGCAGGGAGCCCGATGTGGGGCTCGATCCCAGGACCCTGGGATCATGACCTGAGCCAAAGGCAGACGCTCAACGACTGAGCCACCCAGGCGCCCCTAACAGTGACATTTTTAATGAAAAATAACTTCAAAAATTCAGTGAGAAGACTGGCATTATTTGACATGTTTTGCAAATCTCTTTATTGTCTGGCTTAATAGAAGATAGGCTTGATTCTCTTTTTGTGCTTTTGCATTTATTTAGTCTGTTACAATGTGTTGTTTTGATGAATGTATATGAAGGGAAGCCATTTTTGCCACACATATGTGGTGGGGGAAAGGAAGAGTGTTTTCAGTATCCTTTTCAGATAATTGTGGACATTATATTTTGATACTACACCAAAACTTGGCAAGTGGCACTTTTCTTAAAGTTTAGTACAATGTGGAATCTTGAAACCATGACAGTATACTATTTGAACTTTGTTTCACTAAAATGCATTGGTCTCTTTTGCACTTTGAATGGGTTTTGGAATACTGTATGTTAGCTGAGTTATGCAGATCTTCCAAGTGTTGACATATTTCATGATGCAATATCAAAAAAATCACTGATCTCATCAGAAAAGTCTTCAAGTATTTGGGAAACTGGGCTCTTGATGTCAGATAGATGTTTCCCAAGAGTCTCCTTTTGGTAGAAAGCTTGGATTTTATCATTGGCAACAACTACTGTAAGTTGTTTTCCTTGAGGTGACAGGCCCAGTTGATTCATTTTTGAGCAGGTATCTGCCATATACCCGGATCTGCATAACCATCATTTTCCTGTCGATTGTTCTTTCTAGGAACTGGTGAGAAGGCTTCTAGTTCAGCTCACAATCTAAACATGATACAGCCGTTTTCCCAAGACAGCAGAGCACTTCATGTGTATGTGCATTTCCTCTTACAGAGTGTTAAGATGTGTTGTCAAGGGTTGAAGTTTAGTAAAATGAATCCTTTTTATTGCTTCCTCCAGGATATTATTAAGTGAAAACGGCCTTTTAAAAAAACCTGCAAGTGTGTGGCGATGCCTGACACGGAGACCCTGCCGTGTGGGAGCCTCTGCTGGCCTGTGCTGAGGTGTTGCTAGTTTTACTCTTGGCTTTGCACCAGCCATCACTGCAGAGCTCGGCACCGGCGGAGGGACAGGTGTCTTGGTGTTACTGTGCCCACGCTGTCGACTTTATGGATCACCTCCTGGGGTACCTGTGGGCTCCACGGATAGTGCTTTGAGAACCTGGGTGTGGAATCTGACTCTGGAAGCAAAGCCAGTGTGGAGTTCTGGCTCCGTCTTTTAATCTGTTGGCCATGGGGTCTGAATGAGACTGGTGAGACCGGCCTTCTCTGGTGGACTGTTGCGAGGACTGGACGGGATAATGCAATGAGAGCGTGCCTTCTGTGGTGCCTAGGACATAGTAGCACTGCTGAGGTCCTTTTCCTTTCCTTCCTGGGGCGTTGGGAAGGTGCTGGGGACTGGGAGACTCGGCTAGGGTGGAGAGATGGAAAGGGTCGGTTTCGCCTTAGCGCATGCCTGGAATCCACAGGAAGTCCTCTTGACTCTTTTTTTCTCACTTGCGCTGCTTCCAGGAAGGGGGGAGGGGAAGGATGCAAGGGGAACAGCAGACCTTTCTGAGGCTGTTTGTGGGTGGAGGGATCTTAGGTTCTCTGGACCTGTCGGTTGTCTGTGTGACCCAGTGTAGTTTGTGCTAAAGTGCCAACTCTGAAAATTAGCAGTGTCTTCTGATTACTGCCATCTCCTGAGCACTGGGGACTCTTTACAGATAATTCTGATTCAGCCTCATAGCTCTCCATGGTGGAGGACTATAGGGGGCCTTTCACGGCTGGAAAAATAAAATCTCAAGGATGAGGCAGTTTTTAACCTAGAGCTTATGTGCTACTGGAGATCTGAGTGTGGCCTAGGACAAAGTTTTCTTCTTTCCCATACTAAAAAAATACCAGGGCATGATTTTGTCACAGCCAAGTGAAATCTGAGATTCTCAAAACCTAATTACATTAATTTTTAAAAAATGAACATTAATCCAGGGGTACCTGGCTGGCCCAGTTGGTTGGGCGTCTGCCTTCGGCTCAGGTCTGATCCCAGGGTCCTGGGATTGGGCCCCATGTCCGGCTCCCTGCTCCATGGGAGTCTGCTTCTCCTTCTCCGCTCCCCTCCCGCCCGCTCATGCTTGCTCTCTCACCCTCTCCAATAAATAAAATCTTAAAAAAAAAAAAAAAAAAATGAACACTAATCAGACAGTAGTTTGAACACTGTGGCCTAACTTCAAAAAAGGTTGGCAGTCTGTCCCAAGAAAGATCATCGTACAAGCAAAGGCATTGGCCCCCTCATTTATTATGTGCATTTTCCGTGTTGCATTCCTGGAGGTAGACAAAGCATGACGGGAGCTTAGCTTTCAGAAGAAGAGTCTGTGGGGCTGACCTGCTGGTCTGCTCATTTGTTCCCAGGGTTAAGTATCAAGCCCATGTGTGTAACGATGCCCCAGGTCTGTCCACAGAAGAGCTCTTGCCAACTTGGTGCCAGAAGGGGCAATAGTTGCGTTCCAGGTCCAAAGCCACCAGCAAGAGCTGCTTTTTTGGGAGGGAACCGTGTCTCTGCACCTGTAAGAGTAAAATTCCAATTGGAGTGGCCTTGAGTTTTAAATGACCTTTTGTTTTCTCTGCTGACGGTCACACTTTGGATTTTGGGTACTCAGAATATCACTATTGGTATCCAGACTTGATGTCATGTGTGGATAAGCCTCCAATTTTTTCTTTTTAAAGATTTATTTATTTATTTTAGAGAGAGAGCTCGTGTGTGGTGGGGGGAGGGGCAGAGAGAGAGCAAAGCAGACTCCGCCATGAGCATGGAGCCCAACGCGGGGCTCGATCTGACAACCCTGAGATCATGACCTGAGCTAAATCAAGAGTTGGACGCTCAACCGACTGAGCTACCCAGGTGCCCCATATAAGCCCCGAATTTAAGAAAGTTTTGTAGATTTATTGATTTTGTCCTGAAGAAGTCTCCCAGTAATGTCCCCTGTAGCTCAGAGAGCGTGTCAGATGGGTGGTGTGGGCAGCAGAACTGCGTGGGTGACTGTGTATACCGAAACATTGAAATCTGTGTGGTGTTAGATTTCAGTAGACTTTCTCTGTCTCGAAGGTCAAGGGAACTCTGCATCCCCAAGATGGGTGGCAGGGATATTTGCATTTCTGTTCTCTATCATGTTTGCTTTTATACGATGTGATGGGGAGTGTGAATTCAGAGTGTGAATCTGTCTCCTGTTGGAGTGGTCAGTGTGGCCGAAGGGTGCTGGGCTATACTTGGCTCTTTGTTGAAGTTTTGCTGCTTCCTGACACTTGACTTTGAGCAAGTCACTTCACTTTTGTTTAGCCCCAGATTCTTCATATGTGAACTAGGGTTACAAACTGCAGTTTAGGATATGTGCCCTTTATCTGCTGCAGGGGGTAGTTGATGGCGAAGCTTTGGAGGAAGCCGCAAGATGGGGCTCAGAGGCCAGAGAACCCTGATTGAGTGCCCTGCAGGAAAGGTGCTGGTGGAGAAGGACAGCACTCTAACTGGTAGAGGACAGGGAGTCAGTCCTTTGTGGTGGGCCACCTGCAGTTGAGCATCCCTCCCCTTCGTGGTGTGACGTCGGGCAACTTAGTTAACCTTTCTGTGCTCCAGTTTGCTCACCTGAAAACAGGCATTAAAATAACCTCCATAGCAGTACCTACCTCTTAAAGTTTAAATGAGGTAATAATAGACCTAACGTACAGAGCCAGGTTTCTGGCTCATGGGAGGTGCCGAATCCGTGTTAGCGCTTCTCCTGGTCAGGACTATAGGAGGCTTTTCCCGTGTGTGAGAAAGGTGTGTGTCAGGGAACTTAACCAGATGTGTGGTTTAGCCAGAGCCTTGCAGCACATCGCGTGTTTTTTTTTTTTTTTTTTAAGATTTTATTTATTTGACAGAGAGAGACACAGCGAGAGAGGGAACACAAGCAGGGGGAGTGGGAGAGGGAGAAGCAGGCTTCCCGCCGAGCAGGGAGCCCGATGCGGGGCTCGATCCCAGGACCCCCGGATCACGACCTGAGCCGAAGGCAGACGCTCAACGACTGAACCACCCAGGCGCCCCGCACATTGCGTATTTTAAAGCAGCCGCCGTTTAACAAGGGTGGTGGGTACTAAGGAAGCCGGTAGGAACGGGGACGCACCTACTCAGTGTGGTGGGCGTGACTTGTCCGAGAGAGCCTTTATGTGAGATTCCTTTGGGTTCTTGGGGAGGAAGGGAGGCTTTATGTGATATTCCTCTAGGTTCTTGGGGAGGAGAGGTGGTTTGTACGCTGGTGGTGTTTTTCCCATGCTGTGAGCGTGCTGGTTGTGACAATTTCCTAACATTGCATTGGCAAAATTGTATTTGAAGCAATACTTGAATACCTTGGCATGGGAAATGGACAAAGAAAAGCTAAAATGAAACCGTCACACGTCTTGGATTATTCTAGTTTACTTTCTGAAGAGATCATTTCGCTCTGTTGTCTTGAGCAGAAAGGCATATGGTATTTGCGCCTGGTTTACCTGTCTGTGGGACCTGTAGCGGACCTCTGTGTCAGGTGGGCGGTCATGAAAGGTCGGGGGGCTAGGAATCAGAAGACCTGAATCCTAAGCCCAGGTCCCAGCTCTGCCACTGTCTGCTGTTTGACTTTAGGCAAGTCCCCCAACTTCTCAGGATCTCAGGCTTGAGACCTGAAAAGCGGAGAAGATGCTGGGCACCTTGCCCTGCTGGCCTCACTGGGGCGGTGTAAGGCTCAGATGAGAATCCTGGTAAACTGCTGTACAACCGAGATACGAGTTTTAACATAACAAATGGCTGCTGGTAACCAAGCTCTGACCCTCCTAATGAAATATTTTCTTTCTCAGTGATGTTACAGCCTTTCGATTATGACCCCAATGAGAAAAGTAAACACAAGTTTATGGTTCAGTCTATGTTTGCTCCAACTGACACTTCTGATATGGAAGCAGTAGTAAGTACTGAATGCTTCTTACTTTTTTTTAGTAATTAAAAAAAAATGATTAGGTACAAAATTTTGGGTGCATGCATTTCAAAATGTGTCAAAATTGTTTTTAAAGGGGAATGGTGTTTTCAAGGAGGTTTGTACTTTGACTACGTTTATGGGTTTTCTTAAACTTTGATTTTAACATTTTATGTAACTTTCCAGAATACTATTCTTTTCTGACTTTTATATCTCAGTTTGCTTCAGCAGTTCCTTGTTCTGATGGATTGTGTCTTGAATGGTTTGAGGATTCCCTTCCTTTAAACCCCCCTTCTATCCTCCATAGAAAAGGGTCCTTCTTAGTCTAGGGAATGTCTCTTACCATGTCTCCTTGCACACACACCCCCTGCCCCAAGAACCCAGAGGGATGTGAGAGAGTGGAATACTTAAATGTCCTCCACCGCTTGAGGGTTTGTTTTTCTGCTTGGTTCTGGTAAGCATGATTTTTTTTCCCCCTCCCTAATTTCCCTCATTCCCCCCCCCCCCCCCGCTTAAATACATGTTTAACTCTCTCTAATTTTGGTAAAAATAAGGTAACTTTGTTTTTATAAAATGAATAAGTGATACTATATTATTGGGTTTTCTGGGAAAAGATTATAATGGAAATTCTCCTTAAAGTAAGCTTTTTCTGCATTTGAATAAATCAGCGGGCATTCTGTTGTCTGCGGGAATCACAATGTACAGATAAACCTTATTGTGCACAGCCCCAGCTAGGACAGACTGGCCAGTCCTTGAGCTCACAGATGGGAAAAAGAAGGTGGGGCTCCCTCAACACCCACATCACTTTCCAGCTTGCCAGCCCAAGCTGGGAGACGGGTCCCCCAAGGAGCACCTGCAGACGGGAGTCAGCCGTGGCTCATGAAGCACTATGGTTTTTCTCTTTCAAAAGTTTTATGTGAAGGGCTTTCTATGCACAGCTTCCCTTCACGTTCCAGTGTCACCACTCAGCCTTTTCTGTTAGTCTTGGAAAAGCATAAATGACCATCTTTGCGGATGTTCAAGTTTGGGGCAGGAGATGAGGGTAAGCTGGGTATTTTGAGGTTGGAGAGAGATGAGTGATAATAGGCAGGCTTCCCCTTTCATAAGAATGATTATTGAGGCATTTACTACTTTTTCTTTTATTTCCCAGAATATGATATATACTTCATGTTAATTTGTGTGAGCAAGGAAATGTATGGCAAATACAAAATTTGGAATATCTAAGAATGTGTTCGCTTGGCTTTTGCTGCATGGCTTAGTGACAAGAGTGACATGGGCTTGGGCATCTCGGGCGTGGGGCTGAGCTCTGCCTTGTACTAACGTTGTGGCCTTGGGCAGTTTTCATTAACTCTCTGTAGGATTGGGTCACCTGTAAAAGGGGGATAAAAACCTAGGTCACACATTGTTGTGGGATTCAGTGTGCTGTGTGTGTCGAGCACCTGGCACAGTGTCTGGAGCTGTTGTATCTGAGGGCTCTTGTGGTCCGGGCCCTCTACATACAATAAATCTGAATTTCACTCCCTTTTATGGTAATTTTTATAACACTTAAATTTTTTTATATGAATGTACATTGTAGGAAATTTTGGAAATACACAAATAAGCAAAAATAAAACTAAAAGTGACCCGTAATTTATTTACCCTAGATCTAACCACTGTTATGGAGAGCTTTGTGCTATTTCTTTATTTTAAACTATATTTTTTGTATTTTGATATACAGAAGGCGGAAAAAAATTGTACAGTGACTACTCCTATAACCTTTACCTAGATTCACCATTTAACACTTTGCCACATTGGCCTCATTTCTGTTATAAACTTTCTTTTTTTTGCCGAACCACTTGACTGTAAGACGCAGACTTCATGACACTCCACTCCTACACACTTCAGAACAAGGACAGTGTCTCACATAGTCACAGCACTGTCCTCATAGCTGAGAAAGTTGACATTAATCCAATCATGTTATCTAACAGAGAAACCTATACGCAGCATTTTCCAATTGCTCCAAAATGGCCGTTAGTTGTTGTTACTCTAGTAGAGTCCAATTCCCTCAACCTTTTTTGTTTTTCGTGACTTTGAATTTTTTGAGTCCAGGCCAGTTCTGGGATTGTCCAGTTATTTCCTCATGATTAAATTAAGGTTAAATGTTTTTTGGCAAGAATATTCCATAAGTAATGTCATTGTATGCATCATATCAGAAGGCATTTAATACTGGGTCGTCCCTCTATTGGTGATGCTCAGTTGGATTACTTGGTTACGATGGTGACTGCCAACTTCCCAGTGTCAAGGCACAATTGCCCCTTGTGGTTAATAGGTAATCTGTGATACTCTTGAGTAATCCTGGATGCTTGGAGATCATGTGAATATCCTGCTCATCAGCAGTCTCACCTGGTGGTTTTAGTGTCCAGTGATGATCCTTGCTTGACGCTCTTTTGACACAGGCACCCGTATGCTCGTGTGTGTGTGTGTGTGTGTGTGTGTGTGTGTGTGTGTACAGAGGAACAGACTAGACTATTGCCTGTAGCTTCTTCACTATGATTCTGTGAATTTTCTCTGTGTAGTCTTCAGTATCATTTGAATGGCATGCTGTTCCACTGAATGGATCTGCCATGATTTATTTGGCAGTTCCTATTGTTCGACATATAGATGGTTTCCTATTTTTGGCTCTTGGTACTTGTGTTGCGCTAGCTGCCTCCTGCATGGTCCTGGGGCGAGGGTGGAGAGTTTGTTCTTTTTTCCGTATTGTAACCTTCTTGCTACGCTGGTCTGCAGTTCTCAGCATACCCTGGGATTCCTGCCCTCCACTGCCCAAAGGAGGAGGATTAAGCCAGGAGTACAATCCCAGAGCATGGATTTAGCCAGGAAGTCGTCCCCACCCGCGGGCTGGAGGGAGTGGGGGTTGGCCCAGACAATGGCTTGCTCATAAATGTGCCCTATTGGTAGTTGGCAGCGTGGTTCTAAAACCACTCCCAGGTAGTATACGCTTACTTTAAGAAGGATGTACCCTGCAAAGTAAATTTTATTTTCCTAAGGAGAGCCAAAGTTACCTCTGACCGCTCAGACATAATTTAGAAAATTCCTCTTCCTTCAGCGGTGGTTGTCTCTGTTCCATGTGCTTCCCACAGACTAGCAACAGGAGCAGCATTGGTTGACTTGGAGGAATCAGGCTGCAGGACTGGGATTTGTGAAGTGTAATAAATATTCAGGAAAGCTAGTGTATTTAATCTTGTCATGTTAAAAATATTGAAATCTTAGCAGACGTAAGTCCTTTATTTGATATACATCAGGGCTTTCTCATTAAGAATATTTTTTTGAAATTGTCAGTTATAGGAAGAAAATTATTCTTCCAGCAGCTTTATAATATCCTGATTATTAAATTTAAATTGTTTTAGTGGAAGGAGGCAAAACCAGAAGACCTTATGGATTCAAAACTTAGATGTGTGTTTGAATTGCCAGCAGAAAATGATAAACCAGTAAGTATGTTTATAGTTAACAATAATTGAATGTTGCAAGGTGATTCTCATTTGCATACCATCTCCTGCAAAACCAAGATTTAAGTTGGCAAATTATTTTCCTTTTTCTGAAGTCTGATGAAAAAAATAAGCTGAAGTCAACAAATAAGTGGGCCTTCATGAAATCAGCCTTTGAGAGACTTGCAGAAAGACAACTAATTGAAACAATTTTTTTTCTTGAAAAGTGCAACCTGTTGGCTGTTGAAATGTCATAAATCCTAAAGAGCTTCTTTGACTTGGCAAAGTTATAGGTTGCTGTAAAGAGTGGGTAAGTCTACAACAGGGAATAATTTGCCGTTTATCATGGTGCTTGATGGACAGGTGGTAAGCTCTCGGGTTCTGTTGTTTCACAGACTGCTGTCTTAGGTCTCCCTGTCTGCACTTTCCCCTAACACCACCTCACCACCCCCTTAACCCTCCTGCCTCTTTAGTCAGACCTGCTTTTAGATTAGGGTTTCTCAGCCTCAGCACTATTAACATCAGGGCTGGATCATTCTCTGCCATGGGGGCTGTTTTGGGCCATGTAGGATGTTTAGCAGCATCCCTGGCCTCTCCTCACTAGATACCAGTCATCACCCCTCTCGTGTGACAACCAAAAATGTCTCCAGACATTGCCCAGTGTGCGCTGGTGGGGGCGGAATTGCCTCCTGTTGGGAGTTGCCCCCTGTGCTGCCTGAGGGGGTGAGGGAAAGGACTAGCTGCCTCCAAGCTGTCAGCTTGCTTTTCTCCATGAAACCAAGGGACAGACCTCTCATGGCCCTTGCTCGTGACCAGTTGGGAGAGCAGACTCTATCTGAAATGCTGATTTGGACCTTCCTTCAACTTAGAAGAACTTAAATTGTATTAAAAAACACCTTGCAGAATATTCTACTACCCTGGCTGTTAATAGCTTGAGTTGGGAAATCGAAACGCCCACATTCCGTGAACATTGTCCATAGCGATCTGCAGGAATGCTGTTGATCTGTGCCACCGCTTCTTAGTAGTTTCTTCCTGCTCAGCGACTGACCACCATCGTTACCCTATTTCTTGGAGTGGGTAATAGGTTTTTTGTTGTTGTTGATGTTTGTCTCTTCCCATTGCACATTTTGTCCCGGGAAGGTCGGTTTGGGAACTTGTGAGACCTCCTGTTCTGCTCCTGGCTCTGTGCTGTACGAGCTTTGTAGATGGGGGCCTTGCCCTTTGCAGGGCTCCCCTCTTCTCACCTGGAAAATGAAGGGTTAAGCTCGAGAGTGCAGAAGGGAGAGTCGGTCGTTTTCGGTGTGCTGCACAGAACCCCTAGGGCAGTGATCCCCGGCACACCTGACCACCTCCATGCCCTCCCTGGCACCGGCTCCTCCCCAGTCACTCTCCAGAGACCGTCATAACTGTCTCGGCAGGGAAGTGGGGATGTGCAGCTTCCCTCGATTGAAATATTGCGGACACTGAGCTAGTTTCACCTTCAACCCAGCTTCGAAGTCCTGAGTTCGTGAAATAAATCGCTCTCTGTGTAACGTCCTCCCTGACTTCCCACCTCCCCCGTCCGGGCCCGTCCTGGGGATGTTGAGGTCTTCCTGGTGACAGTAATTTGTGGCTAATAACTCCTGAGCTTGCACGATTACGATATGCTAATTTTTGCATGGCAGGAATTTGATAGTGCAGTATGCACAGCCCTTTTCCTCTTCCTTTGAAGTATTAGTCTCAGCCGAACTTCATTATTTGTCCTTATCCATAATTTCTGGGGCCCAGTTGCTTTAGATTATTAAGATACTAGATAAAGTGATCCATTTTTAAAATAAATGTGACATTTTACAGTGTGGATGAAACGCTACCACGTGTGGTGTTTTCTGAGAACTACTTTACTTTGCATAAAAAAGTCCTTTATTACATAGTTGGTGACACTTGGGCTTTCATTTATTTCTGAACAGCATGATGTAGAAATAAATAAAATTATACCCACAACTGCATCAAAGACAGAAACACCAACGGTGTCTAAAGCTCTGAGTTCTTCTTTGGATGACACTGAAGTTAAGAAGGTGATGGAAGAGTGTAAGAGGCTGCAGGGAGAAGTGCAGAGGCTCCGGGAGGAGAACAAGCAATTCAAGGTAATGGCATCTTCTTTTTTTTTCCTTTAAGATTTTATTTAAGTAACCTCCATGCCCAACGTGGGGCTCGAACTCACAACCCCAAGATTAAGAGTCACATGCTCTACCGACTGAGCCAGCCTGGCGCCCCAGTGGTGTTTTATTTCCTGATAGTCTACAGAAAACAGGGGCTTTTCCACTGTGATCTTGGGTGGGGAAGTTGACACATCCCTGCATTTGTAGAATTGTTTTGTATTTACACATCCTTTCCCTAGGGAGAAATTTCTATGGCTTTCATCAGGTTCTCAAAAGAGCTCTGACACATTCCCCCCTCCCCCCTAATTATCCAGTGTCCCTGAGCAGAAGTTTCTCAGCTATTTAAATTCTTGGTCCCTTGTACTTGACATGTTATAATTTCTTTAATCTTCTAAACCTTCTATGAAGTAGGGATTGTTACCATCCCCAGTTTACAGATGGAGGAGACTGAGAAACAGAGAGGTTAAGTGACTTGCCTGAGGTCACACTTCCAGGGAGAATTGAACCCAGGCTTTGTGCCTCCGAGTCCACATCCATTCCATTCTCCTGCCTCAGCCTGCAGACTCTCGTCCTCTTGTAAGGAAACCAAGCCTCTCTCGCCCTCCCGTTAGTGTCAACCGAAGACAGACTCTGAGACTAAACACAAAACAGCAGTGGTTATAACCCTGCTCCATCCCCAGTGGGTGAGAATCTTTCTTTAGGAGGGTAAATAGGTACTCTTTTAATATAGGCATAATTGTCATTTTTGAAGATTCTAGGTGGGTCTGGGCAGTAGGGTCTCCTCAAACTGTTCACACGGTGATGAGATTGGAGATGGAAAGTTGTCATAGTAGACAGGTGGAGATTGTAGAAGGAGAAGCCTGAGTCTCCAGCTTGTGGGTGTTGACGAGGTGGTTGGCCTTGGCGTTAGAAGGTCGGGCTGCGCTGGGTGGTGAAGGGAGGTGGGGCGCACCTCGTTTGGCCTTGGCGGCCTGAGTTGTGCTAGTGACGGCGCACGCTTGACTAGCTCGCAGTCTGTCGTGGTCACAACATCTCCTGGGCCTCCACTCGCAGAACATATCTAAGGCCCCTTCCAGCTTTAAAAGTCTGTCTGTTTCAGACAAGGTCTTGATGAGAATGTTTCTGAACATCTGGTCGTAGGAACTTCTGTTGCAGCTTAAATCTGAGACCGGTCTAGTCCCTTCTCGATCATACCACTCACCCGCCCTTGGCATCCGCTCTTTAACCACCACGGCACCAGACACACGCAGTAAATACATACCGTTCAGTTGATGACTTCTTTTATTGTGACCGTGCCGTAGATACAGGAGAACTGACTGTCTGGAGAATGGCATCATCTTCTTTCTTTGCGTAATCTTGATTTGCCTCCTTCAGCAACTTCTTTTAGTATGGAGTAAATTATGAAGCTGGCATTTTACTTTTTGGCTAAAAATCTAAGATACGCCTAAAGCTTCTCCTTGAGCGTATTTCTCTTCAGAAACAGAGTCCTGTGCCATTTAAAGTGATAAATAGGTAGAAATAGCTTCTATATAAACCCAATAAAATAAATGCTGTATTTTGCTGTGCCCATTTTTTTTTTTGAAGTTAATCGAATAACACCAGTCATTTATCACTCTGCAGTGATATTGGCCATGCCCCATGAGCAGAATATCTTTAAAATATTATCAGACGAATCTTGACGTTAGAAGATTCTTTATCCTGCCAAACACTGATTTCTTGTTTTGTGTTGTTTCATTCTTCCCTTTGGCCAACACATTTTCTGAGGCTCTCCCATGTACCCGGCACTGTGGGTGCAAGCATGAGCTATCCCAGCCATGGAAGAGCTCCCTGCTGACCAGGGTAGCTGGGGACGCAAATACTGACGACCCGAGTGATGAGTGGCCCCACAGAGAGGACCACAAATGCCGCGGAGACTCAGCTCGATGGACTAGCTGCCTGTTGTCTCCAGGACTGGCTAGTTTGGGGATGAGGAGATGGGGCAATTAGCCAGAGATGCACCTGAGCCCAAGTAGAGAGGCCTTGCTGCATGCCCTGTTGAGGAGTATGGACTTGGCCTTGGGATCAGTAAAGGAGGAAAAAGTTTCTATTCCATGCATTAAGTAGAAAATATCGGAGATGCCTCTGTCAGATTCAGTGACATTTTAATATGCCACATATCATGTCTTCTATCTAGCAGTCTACATGTAACTCATCAATACAGAGCTCTGCATTTGAAAGCTTCAGGGCCCCCCACTTCGTAGTTTCTTGTGATTTTTATGTTTGCGCTTTGGGAAGTGTCTATCATTTCAAAACCTGTGCCTTGGTTAGGGAAGCCTGCTCAGTAGAGGAAAGGAAGACAGAGCGGGTTGGAGTCTGATGTAGGAGAGCGGCGGGAGGCATGGCCAGAGAGGCGGATGGTCCCAGGGTGCAAAGGGCCTGGCTGACACTCTCAGGGGCTTTTTTTCTGTAAGTGATGGGGAACCGAGGCCCGCCTGCTTAGATGTGTGGTATGAAAAGGTGGCTAGCAGCATCGTGTGCGTGGGTGAAGGCAAAGAGGGGCTTCTGGCAGTGTTTTCTCAGTGGCCTCAAGCCGGGGCCTTCTCCGTGGGATTCAGTTTCTCCCTTTGAAAAATGAGGAGGCTGGCCCACACTATGTGATTCAAGTCTGCTTACAAGCCCACACTGATGAAGCCGGACAGTTGACTTCTCCTTCTGGTGCCTTGGGTTGTCTTTGAAATGTGCGCTTGCTCCCGTAGGAAGAAGATGGGCTTCGGATGAGGAAGACAGCACAGAGCAACAACCCTGTTCCCGTGGTAGCTGCGGCCGGGAAGGACGAGGGCCTCAGTGCCCGGCTGCTCGCGCTGGTGGTTTTGTTCTTCATCGTTGGCGTGATCGTAGGGAAGATCGCCTTGTAGGGGCGGCAGGCAAAGGGCGGCACGCTGGATTGATGGGCCCGCCATACCATGGGGTTTGAATTTATCATAACCATGTGTAAAAAGAAGTTAATGTGTGATGACATCTCACAGGTCTTGCCTTTAAATTACCCCTTCCCTGCGCGTGCACACACGTGCACACACACACACAATTATAACGTAACAATCTTTTAGAAAGTGAAAAATGTATAGTAAATGATTGGGGGGAAAAGAATGGTCTTTATTAATGACAAGGGAAACCGTGATTAAATCGTAATGGCATGTTGTGTCACTTTAGACATTTGTAGCCTTGGTACATGTGGCTGGGTTGATTACCTCTCAGAACAAGACCCTCTTCCTGCCTGTTGGTGCTGGCCCTTGGGGAGCGGAGCCCAGTGTGGCGGGGAGGGCCATCCCCTCCACGTAGCACCCCCCTGCCTGCTCACCCCCGGCCTGCTGCTCCATGGTCTGCCCTGGGCCTGGCCGTCGGTTCCTTGGGAACGATGAACGAGGTCGGAAGCCAGCGGCGTTGTGCTGTGGCGGTGTCGGGTCTGCCCGTGGGGGGCGGGGGGCGGTGCTCAGCGACTGACCCAACACTTTGGAAATGAAAGTCAATGCTTTGTTCTCTTAAAGGGACCAAGCTAAATTACTGTCCGTTCATGTAGTGAGATTGAATTGTTACTCAGAGATGTTTAATGCATATTTAACTTATTTAATGTATCTCATCTCATGTTTCCTTATTGCCACAAGATTATAATTAATGCTGTGGCCTAATGCCAGGGGGTGAGGCTGGCACTGCTGCTGGAGAGCTGAGGGCTCCTGTCTCTCCAGAGGTTCTGGGCTCTACGTACACATGGAGGTGTGGTTTGTTTGAATGTTGGACAATTGCTGCCAGGAGGTGTTTCTCTGTGTAAATAAGTAACAACCGTCAGAGAGGGAAGTTCTTAGTAGCAACAGTCAACTCTGTTCCTTTTGAATGGCGAAGACTAGCTGATCTTCCGTTTTGTTCCTTCAGTGCCCCTCTGCCACCACGCATACTTCCAGCACACGTGCCCCTAGCCTGGTCCTGACCTTTCCTGCGTGGCCCTCGCTCGGACTGGGGCGGCAGACGGAGCCAGCGGGGTGGGGCCGGGGGGTGGGGAGGCTCTTCAGATAATCGTCAAGTAGCGATTGAGATTTGACTGTAAATTAATTTTATGCCATAAAAGACCAATCCAGTTCTGTTTGACTATGTAGCATCTTAAAAAGAAAAAAAAATTAAAATAAAGCCCCAGAATTAAGAGTTCTTTTGTCATTTTGTCACACTTGCTATACGGGGGAAATTATTATGATCCTCATTATTATTTTGTTATTGGAAGGTTAGTTCTAAAATGAGCCCTATCGATGAGAAATACGTATGTTTAATGATTTGAATATATATATCTATATATATATCTCGTGTGTGTGTGTGTGTGTGTGTATTTGTTGTTGGCTTCAACTGAGAGTATAAAAATAAAACTGCTGAAAATCTTAAGCAGCTGGTCACCCTTGCTCTTCCATTGCTTTGCCCCTCAGTAGAAAGAAATCTCTCCTCTGGGTCAAGGAGCCGTGCAGAAAAGATGAGAGATAAGCATGCTGAGCATGGCGCCAGGGAGTGGGTGGGTTTGAAAAGACAGATTCATCAAAAGGAAGACAGTTCTTAGAAGTTATCCGTGTGAGTCACGTTCCTCCTGAGCTTGGCTGGGGCGGAAGGGCCTTGGTTCTGGCCCTGAGGATCTGGTCAGGGACCTAGAGACTGGGAGCTGGGCATCTGCGGTCTAAGTAAATAGCTTCTGTCTTCATGAGAAGTTACTGTATCCCGAGTGCTTGCAGGGAACATGGAGCAGACCTAGTTCACAGCCACACACCTGGTGCTCAGATGGTGTTGAGTGCGCGCACAGGGAGGGCTGCCCGAGTAGAAGTGAGTCTCCAGTATTATCTTGTCCACGTGGATCCAGGGACTTATGGAATGGGGTGAAAAGACTGTGCCTTCTGCCATTAATTTTCTGTAAGTGGGCTACAGTCTGTCCAAATGTGGTAGCTGCAGCGAACCATTCTTGACAGCCTCCAGCCCCTCATGGCCTCGAAAGGACCGGGCTCACTCAGAAGGGTCTCAGACTGTTCCTGGAGTGCGGCACAGTCCCATTTCTGTGGAGTGGAGCTCTGCAGACTTTTTCTCAAGGGGTGTGGCTGTATGTTCCCATAAAACTTGATTCACAGAAACAGCTGGCGGGATTTGGCATATGAGGCTGGAGCTTGCCCGCACTTGCACTGGGGTGGCTGAGTTCTTAAAAAGAGTGCCTCGGATATCTGTTCTGTTCTCAGACTTGGCAGTGACTTCCCGTTTTGTGTATATGCAGGAGACGGCATTCAGCTTCTCAGGAGATGTGGGCCTTTTGTTTGTAGCTGAAAATCAGAATTTAAAATCCAGAGTTGTCTTCTTTCTAACTAATCATCCTGTAAGCTCTCTCCTTTCGAGGTTAAGATTCGGTGAACGCATGTTAGTTTATGGGGCTTTTTGACTGAGCAGAAGAAGGGAGCTTCCCAGGGAGAGAGGGAAGGTGATGGTGGGGAGATTGGATATTATGTAAATCATCCAGGAGTAAAGAGTGTGCTAGGAGAGGCCGAGTGTGTACGCACAAAGCACTGCTAAGGGTCAGGGACCGTTTGAAGAGCCACAAACACTCGAGGTCTCAAACCGGAGAAGTACGCACCTTTTGAGTGTCTTTCTTGGAATGACGGTTGAGGAAGCATGAGGGTCAGGCAGAGAGGTAGATGTGTGGTCCCTTCCTGTGGCCTGGCCTGTCCCAAGCAAGAGGAAGAGAGTCAAGTAATCAGAATAAACTGGCCTGGCCCGAGCAGGGCTGACTGGCAAGGGCGCAGGCCGGCCCGAGCCCTAAGCCGGCAGCGGCCAGGCCACCCTCCCTCCCGCCTGCTGCCCCGGGCACTGCTTTACAGCACCTCCCAGAGCAGTGCCTTTGTTTTAGAAATCTGCCACCGAGCCCACCAATACATAAGAGATGTAAGCAATAAGAGTCCTGCAAATTTTTATTGATTGAATTTTTAAATTGATAATTTAAGCTCCCTCCACACAATACAAAATACTTCTTAAAGACAGCAGGCTGTATTGTTTGTAGGTATGAGGACCTGGCTTTAGTTTTTTTTTCCTTCTCCTAGTTTGCATGTTTTCCCGCTCTAGTCTTCTAAATTGCTGGCACCAGCAGTAATAAATACTGATAAAATCAAAATTGATTTTTACCAGTGGACAGTTTATGCCTAGAGAGACGGCTTATACCTACATAACACAGAAGGGGGAAAAATGAGGAACCTCCAGTGATCCGTGAAAACCTAAACGCTTTCAAACAAATCCCAGGAACAGAACTGCTATCCAGAGATATCAGTGTGGACTTGCAGGCTGTGTTGGGTCAGATATAACTGAATGCAGTGATAGCTCAGAGCTAAATAGCCTTTCAAATTAATTTGAAAACAAACTGTGTGTGTGTGTGTGTGTGTGTGTGTAGACCATGTACCATATGTAAGTAGCTTAACATTTTTCAAATGGTGCCTATATTTTTTGCACACACAGATCTTTATTTTTGCAAACTCAGAAATCCATGCCAAAATACAATACCGTTTGTCATTTTCAGTCTCTTCTCTAAACTGGACCATTTACAAGTTTCTTGTTATGGTTTGTGAAATTCTTAGTTTGAAAGAAAAAAATGAGAGAGATGGGACTTGGGTGTCCTGGTCACCTTGAGCACTGGACTGCCAGCCTTCCTCAGGTGAAGAGGCCGCTGCGCCCCCTGCTGGCGATGGCAGCTCACTGAGGGCGCCTCACGGGGCCCCGGGGTCCAGGGCAGCCTCCCCTGCCCCGGTCCATGGAGTGCGTCTGGTTAGAGGAGGAGCAGAACTAGGTCCAACTCCGGAGTTCTCCAGAGTGACCACTCCGAGGAGTCCTCTCTCAGTTAAGCGTGGGCGTGTTTGCTGTTGCTGGGTGTGAATGCTTTCAAAGATCAGCAGAAAGGGACCTGTTCTTAGAAAGTCCCCTGAGGAGTCAGTCCTGCACACAGATCTGCTAAGGCCTGTGATTACCCATGCTTGAAGGCAGCTCGGGGACCACACGTGCAGCACGTCGAGTGGGGCCCCTTGGGGTTTCCCTGACGTGGTTGGGTTTGTGGAAGTCTTGTTTTCTTTTTTAACCTTCCTCAGACAGAGCTGCTTTCACAGCAGCCTTTTAGGGAAAGTCGCTGTTGTTCCGGTGCTCCCTCTGCCTTGTGCAGAGCACTTCCAGAACGTTCGCTCAAACAGCTGTGACCCAGTGGGGGTGGGATGGGGGGGTGAGGGCTCCGTTTCGCACATGAGGAAATGAAGTCTCCAAGAGGTAACACTGAGCAACTTCTTAGAGCCTCTCATTCGGAACGAAGTCGGTCTCTGAGAAGCCAGTGGTGAGGCTGGGATGGCTAAGACAGGGTCTGGACCGCATTCCCACTCAGCAGTGTGAAGGCTCTGGTGAGTGAACTCGCAGTCTCAGCCACTTGGACCGCTTGTTCCCCTTTTATGTGTTTGCCTTCATACCTCATGCAGTTATTCTAAAGATGAAGCGGACAGAATCCAGACGCTCATTGAGATGCTTTTTTATTTTTCTTTTTGAAACCAAATACACTTCAGACAGCGAAGAAACTGCGTTTTCCATTTTCTGGTTACCTGAAGATCTCTGCCTGATGCTCGCGGGGAATGAATTTTGGGGGCTGTGGAAAGAAAATGCCCAGTCTGTCTCAGCAAGGCAGTGACAGGGATGCTTTCTGTGGGGCTTTATGTAACTTATAAATTAAATGTGAAGCGAGGGCAGGTCATTAAAATTGGTATCACTGAAGCGGCCTGCCGTGGTTTAAGAACAGCCAAGCTGCTAGGCTCAGACCTCTCCCCGAATTAGCGCTGCACTTCTCGCAGAGATCATGGAAGGGAGCAAGTCCCAGCAGACCCTGGTAAGGGGCGGCAGCCCAGAGGCGGGCTTGGGAGGCTGTGAAAACGGGCCTCCAGCGAGACTCCCAGCCCTCTCGCTCCTACGCTCGAGTCCCATCTGCCACACACTTAGTCCACAGGGTCGACCCCAAAGAATGTCAGTTGGGGTGCACGAGCCTCCCCACCCCACGCCCCGCCAACCCCCTGCGGAGGAATCCAAACCTCCCTCCACGGGGTGTTAGCGACGTCATCTATGCCACTGAAAAATAAGGTTTTGTTTTATTTTCATTACAGGGGTATTTGGGGAAATTTAGAAGACATGAACACACACGAACGGTTGTGTATAATAGTTACAAGTGAAACCCGTGGAGGTAGATGAGAGGTTGTCTCGAGTAATATAATTACTTCAGATTTTTTTCCTAATGGAATTAATTCATTAGAAAATGTCTGTATCGACTCCATAGAAGAGGAAGAAAAAGCTAGCAACAAAAGCATAGCTATTACCTAACTTGCCGTAGATATTTGCAATCATGATACCTTGGAATGTTGCCACAATATGGATTGCTTTGATTAAAAGATGTCAGTTGAATAAAACAGTACCATGGGATAATAGTTTTCTGCCGCTAGATAAATGCTAATGTTTATTTTTAGACCAGGAAACATTGATCCTGTGACAATGCCCTATTAGAATTACTTTATTATACCACAGGGCTGATGTATATTTAATCATTCGGCTAATGGACGTGGGTGCAGGACTGCTGTGCGCTCACTGCATCCTGATGGACGCTGGGAGAGTGGCCCCACTCCTGCCCAGCGCCGCGGCCGACCCCAGCGGAACAGGGTCCCATTAACTTTTTGATTCTCTTCAGTACATGCCAACTAGGGTAGACAAATCTGATAGCTCAGCACAGTTTCATTAAGGCTTAGTGCTAACAAGAATGCATAGCTTTTTGTGACTTAAAACAATGATAGACTAGCATGCATGTTTCTCACGTCAACTCAATGGTTTTTCATGTGATACGAAAAGGTCTGGTTCTTTGTAGGAAACTGACGCCTGCATTCCCATCTTTCTTTTGTACTTTAGAAGCCAACTACATTCAGCTGTGACCCTCCACTGCGGCATTCATTTAAAACGAGGTTTTTCCCTTGACTCTTCTAGTTGGATTCAGAGGTCAGAATTTATTGTCTGTAATCCTGAGACCATGTGTACAAGAACTGCTTGCCTCCAGCGTTCGCGCATTTAGCAAACATTTATCAGTTTACCTTCTGTAATATGTTAGATACTGCAGGAGATGCTGAGGAATTAATCAACAGGAGTGATTTGTTTTTGTGCGTTTCATTCGTAAGCAGCCTCAGTAAAGTGATTCAAGCTTATATGTAGAGAGCAGACTGCAAAGTACATTTGGTTCTCATTTCTGCTGCTAGCATTTCCTTTTTTAAGAATTTATAAACTGCTGCCATTTGGAACTTCCTATAAGAAACTCAGAATGATCTATTTAAATGTTTCCTTAACGTCCTCTCTCCTTTGTGAGTAAAGAAGTCATTTCAATGGTGCGCGCTGTCCCCCTCTGCTTAAGCTTTCTCCCTGTCTTGGGGAAAAAAAAAAAATCTCTGCAGTTTGTGGTGTGTGTTTTTATTCTGACTTCAATGTACATTAACATTTGGGGATTGAGTCTTTTAAGAGATGTCTTAGAATGCTATTGTTTTAATAATTTTTCTTTTCTGTATTTTAAGTTGTATTTCCTGTTTTGACAGAATTCATTTAAAAAGTTGGTGCAGGAAAGGACTCTTTACCATCATCCGTTCTGGTTATCTGATATGTAATAAATTCATGGTTTTATGGCTGACTTTACATTTCCCGGAGGGAAGGAGATGTATCTCTGCAGTGTCCAGATTGAAAGAGCCATTCAAAGCGTGTTCTCAACATGTTCCGCCGTGTCGGCCTGATGAAGCCCGCCCTGCCAAGGCATAAACTTTTGTACTAGCTGTCTCCGTATTCTGTTCAATAAATTCTGTGCTCTGAATATATTTAAAGGATGCTTCAGTGTAAAATTTTTTGAACGGATGGCTTAAGAGCATTTGGATATGCTTTAGGGAACACAGCAGTACCCATTGTTTTGCTCTGCCCCTGATTCTCAGGAACATAAAATCGGTTGAAAATGAAAAATCATAGATATCTTCTCTGACGGAAACAGACGTAAGGAATGACTTAGGTCAGCTTCCTCACTTTACTGATGAGGAAACTTTTGCCCAGTGTGGGGGCCAGGCACGCATTCCTGTACTTTCCTGAGGGGTGGGGGTGGGGAGGATTTGTCACTGACAGAGTCCTGGCTGGTGGAGCTTGCTTCCAGGTCTGCAAGGTGCGCCGGCCTGTCTTTAAGCTGTGCTGGACAGTTCTCCTACTTACAGTGTCATCTTTTCAAAACGTTAATGACAACATTTTAACTTCTTTTGAAAAAGTAACACAAGCAAACATTAAGACTTGACACCAGTCCAAAAGACCCCCCTGCCCCAGGCCCAGACCCTCGCCCTTCTCCAGAGACTCCTGAATGCCCCATTTCCCGAGACCCTCTCTGCACATGTGTTCGAGCGCGCACAGCCCCGCGTTTCCTTACATGCAGATGGCACACACAGCCCGCTGTCGTGTTTTTTGACTTTGTAATATGTCAGAGATCATTTCACGTCCACACACATTTTCTTAATGGCTCTGTCATTTTCCTTTGTGATGTGCCCGTAATTGACTTAACCAGCCCTCCACGGAGGTGCACTTCACCCGTTTCTGGTCTTGGCTGCTACAAACAGCTACAGCAACACCCCTGCACACGAGCGGGAATAATAGGGCACAGTTCCTCGGGGAGAAATGGCTGAGTCAAAGGGTGCCTGCATTTTAAGTTTTGCCCCGTGACTTCCCCACCGGCTTCCGTGGAGGACATGCGAGCTCCTGTCTCCCCCCCCCCCCCCCCCCCCCCCCGCCCAGGGTAGCACATTGCCATGGCTGATTTTTGCATTTCTCTGCTCATCTGGAAAGGGCGCACAGTTTCTTGGTTTCAGTCCACATTTCTTTGCATGAGGTTGAGCAGCTTGTACGTGTAAAGGTCGTTTGAACGCACACGGAAGATGTAGAATGATGGAAGTTCAGAGGAAGGGGAGTCTTAACCGCGGGAAGGGCCAGTGGTAGAACAGCAGAAATGCAGTTCTAAAAGGGGTACATTTATGAATGTGGAAATAGGAACGTACGGTATTTTACTCCTGGGAAAACCACTTGCCACAGAGGGTATAGAAATGGATTGGGCGGGGGCGATAAATAACGCTGTACTGCCAGCTGATCAAGCTCTCGTTCCTGACCTCTGCCAGCGACGTCCCGATGGCGTCGGTCTAAGTGAGCCTGTCCTCTTGCTTCTCGGGTCCTTATTGCAGGGGGCACAGGTAAGGCCCAATTCAGTGTTGCAGACCATGGAGCGTTCTGGAAGAGGGACTAGAAATGGTGGTCATCCTTAAAGCTGTGAAGTAGAGGTGTTCTGTACTCAACAGTCGAAGGAGCCGTTCTGGCATTCTCATCATCTCATTACTCAAGAAGACAGATGCCGCCTGGGAAGTTGCCAGGGTCCTGTGATGGGGGAGACCCGCCCCGCCCTCAGAAGCTGCCTCTCAGAAGCTGCACTTAAGGTGGAGGCTTTACCTTGTCCAAGTAGAACTTCGCTTTCTGTTTTCTTAGCAATGCTTGACCACTAAAATCACTTCAAAGAAAAAAAAATAAAAATTTGGAGAAACACAAAATTAGTGTTACGGGCTTTTTGAAAAATGTAACTTTATGCTACTTAAAAGATGTTAGGAAAATGTGTACGGAAGGCAGGAGGCTTTTTAAAGTCAAGCCAAGCAAGACCCATTGTTATATCTCAACCCCCGCCTTGCAGTCAGATTGCTGGTCCTAAATGGGACTCCAAAGCACAGAAAGTATTTTCTGTTCGTAATGGTAAAACCATCAAAAGGTATCCCTCTGGTGGCTGTGTGAAGACGGGCTGGCAGCTCACGGCTGGCGCTTCAGGCACTTTCTCCCGTGTTTCCCTCAGTCTCAGACATGGAGGATGAGTCTAATTTGTACAAACTCAGCTGCTCCCTCCTCCCCCACCCTGGGATCCAGTGCGAGGGCACCCTCCCTGCTCCACCACCCCTGTCGCCCAAAGCGTTTGACACCTCTCTTGCCATAGTCTGTCCTTACTGGATTGAAAGCAATTTGAAGGGAAGTTCTAGGTTTTGTTGTTGGATTTGGTTTTGCAGTGGTTTTTTTTTTTTCTTTTTTTAAGTTTTTATTTAAATTCCAGATAGCTAACATACAGTGTTACGTTAGTTCCAGGTGTATAATACAGAGATTCAGCACTCCCATCCATCACCCGGTGCTCATCACGACGAGTTCGCTCCTTCATCCCCATCCCCCGTTTCCCCGTCCCCCCGCCCCTCTCCCCTCTGGTGACCAGCAGTGTGTTCTCTGTAGTCCAGAGTCTGTTTCTTGGTTTTCCTCTCTCTTTTCCCCCCTTTGCTTGTTTGTTTTGTTTCTTGAATTCCACAGAAGAGTGAAATATATGGTATTTGTTTTTCTCTGACTGACTTATTTTGCTTAGCATTATATCCTGTAGATCCATTCATGTCGTTGCAAATGGCAAGATTTCATTCCTTTTTTTTTTGTGGCTGAGTAATATTCCTATACACACACACACACACACACACACACACACACACACACACTACATCTTCTTTGTCCATTCATCTGTCGATGGATACTTGGGCTGTTGTATTCATAACTTGGCTATTGTAAATAATGCTGCTATAAACATCAGGATGCATGTGTCCCTTTGGATTAATGTTTTTGTATTCTTTGGGTAAATACCTAGTAGTGCAATTGCTGGGTCATATGGTAATTCTATTTTTAACTTTTTTAGGAACCTCCATACTGTTTTCCACACTAGCTGCACCAGTTTGCATTCCCACCAACAGTGCACGAGGGTTCCCCTTTCTCCACATCCTCACCAACACCTGTTGTTTCTTGTGTGTTGGTGATTTTAGCCATTCTGGTAGTCGTGAGTGAGGTGGTATCTCTTTGTGATTTTGATTTGCATTTTCCTGGTGATGAGTGATGTTGAGCATCTTTTCATGTGTCGTGTGTTTTGCAGCATTTTTAATTTTACCTTTTACCAAAGCATTTCATGTGCATTGGATAAAATGCAAAGTAGTTCTAACAGGCTCATAATGAAAACCAGCAGACCCTCCTGGCCCTGTACCTCCACTTCCTAGAGGCAGCCGTGTTAGCGCTTTCTGCCTTCTGGTAGTAACATGTCTATTTCTCAGTCATGTGGCTATATTACTTTTTCTTGAGTTTTCACTTCTAGATCTTTTTTTTTTTTTAAAGATTTTATTTATTTATTTGAGACAGAGAGAATGAGAGACAGAGAGCATGAGAGGGAGGAGGGTCAGAGGGAGAAGCAGATTCCCTGCCGAGCAGGGAGCCCGATGCAGGACTTGATCCCGGGACTCCAGGATCATGACCTGAGCCGAAGGCAGTCGCTTAACCAACTGAGCCACCCAGGCGCCCTCACTTCTAGATCTTATCTATTGATTTCCTTCTAAGGAAGGTGAGGATTTGGCTCCAGTCACCTTTCTCTCTCCACCCCTGTCTGAAGCACAGTCTCCTTTCCCTCCCTCTCATAGTGTTATGTCACAAATTTTGGCTATGTCAGTATCCTTTTGCTTGTTGAAGACTTAAATATCGTTTGCAGCAAGGTATTATCTGTTCCATGATTATAGTTCCCTTTTATACATAACCCTTGCCCTCTCCCCTGCTTAGTTTCTTATATAGCTTTCATTAATTCAGCCCTGGACTCTGACAGAAGTGAAAGAGCATTCACACATTCGGTACCCTGTGATTCTTACGTATTTTCTTGGGAAGGTCCCTCCTGGAGCTCTCTGTTCTTTTGCTACTCTCTGGACTGATTGGTCTCCAGACCTGCTGCCCAGCTCTCATCCCAGGGAGGCCCTTCCTTCACCATCATCTGGGGATCTCCCTTTGTCCTCTTCTGGCGGATCTCCTGTTTTCTGTTTCTCTAGCTTCCTCTTTCTTGTTTTACCTCCTCACTTCGGTGGAGTACATCCTCAAGCTGGTTTCTGCGAAAGGAGTGTATGGGAGTTAACTTTTCTGAGAACTTTACATATCTGAACATGTTCCATTCTGCCCTCCCACTCAGTTGATAGTAGTACTGGGTATAAAAATCAAGGTTGGAAATCATGTTGAGGATTTTAGAATGTTTGCTGATTGCCAGCTTCCAGTGTTGCCCTTAAGAAGTCTAATGCCATTAACTCCTAATCCTTTTTTTTTTTTTAATTTAATTTTTGGAGAAATTCAGCTTTAACTTCCAACTTTCTCTTGATTTGTCTGCCATCATATTTATAATTTTCAAGAATTCTTTCCTTTCTAAATACTATTGTTTGTAACAAACTGCTCTTGCTAGATGTATATATTCTTTTCACTGAGGATATGCTAGTCCTTTTTTTTTTTTTTTTTTTGGTTCTCATTCTATAAATAAGAGGGACTGAAAAATGTTGATGGTCTTTAAAACATTAACATTGTTTTCACCAAGGGTGGTATAGTTCTTTTTGTTGTTCTGTCCCGTGTATTATCTGCTTCTTACTAGTCACTTTTAGCTTATTTATTTATTTTTAAGTAATCTCCACACCCAACATGGGGCTCTTACTAGTCACTTTGGGCTAGGTTTTTGTCTCTATCATTTTGGAGGCTTTCCTTAAATGCCTGGTGATCCTTGACCATCCTTTAATGTTTTTAGGAGTGAAGCACTAAAGAGCGGCATCTGTGTAGGTGGGATTTGCTGAATGGTGGGTCTCTATGCAAGCTAATGGGTGGGGACCTCACAGACACCTCCTTGGGGGAACTTCCCGCTGTCAGTATCTGTAGTTGGTTTAATGTGGGTTCATTTCTCTGGAATCTTCCTGTCTTCTGCGTGGTAGCAGAAGCCTGACCACTATCTCTCAAGGAGAAGGAGGCTGTGCAACCCAACCATTTAATGGGTAGAGTTTTCTTTGCTACCTATATTTTTAAGCATGGCACCTTGCCCTGGATGGTCTGCAAGTCCAACCATCCCGATTGCATTTCCAGTTTCATACAGGGGTTAGGAAGAGGATCTGGGGGTAAAACTCCTTTGAAGACTTTCACATAGTCCTGTTTTCAGCCCCAGTGCTCTCCTGCCCCTAGGGTTCCTTAGACCACTGCTTCCTAAGCCTTTGGGGGCATGAGTGGACTTGCTTCTGACCCCTACCCCTAAACCGGCCAGGCAGCACCTTTCTCTCCACTCTCTGTCACCTGCTCTCAACATGTTACCCATCAGCCCTCCAGACTCCAGAGGTTTGCTGCCATCTCTACTTGACTCTTCTCCTTTCCTGTGTATCCATGTGAACTTGTGCCTCTTCGTTCCTTTCCCATAATTTACAGGGGGCTTCAGAAGGAAGTAGATGTGAAAGCCGGTGTCCCACCTGGCCCGTGTCGGGTACTCAGTACCTACATGTAGTTCTTAATAAACTGACCGTTGATTTTAACAGCAGTGATGACCAAGAAAAATAAGGTTTTTTGCTAATTATTTTTCTCCTGAGGGATTAAAAAAGTACCAAATGTAGGAGCAAGAGTAGTAGGTTATTAATAACCCTTAGGAAGTAAATACATCACTGGGAGAAGACCCATCCTCACTGAGATTTTTGTTTAAAGCCATTCCTCTTCGAACACGACATTGCTGCTTCTTGAATCTCTTACCAGGCAGGCATGGTCTTTCCAGGTGTTTCAGCTCGTTTTCCTGGGGAGGAAACTGAAGCCGGGGGCTCCACAGCTAAGGATGGAGAGTCTTAGGTGCCTGGATGATGCTGAGGGTCTCCCCATCTCCGTGACCTCTGTACGTGTGAAACCTGAGGGGGTCTCTCAGGGGATCCTGCCCAAGTCAGGCTGTGTGGCCCCTTGTTCTGGGACAGAGCTGGCCCCCAATGCCCTTCCTAGGAAGATCCTGGGTAGGAGAAAACAGATTTCCTCAAGTTCACAGTTCTGGGCTCTGCTCTGCCCATTTTATTAAAATAATAATAATAATAATAATAATAAAGCAACACCAAAATTCCAAGCCGGATTTAGAGTATGTGGCTGTCCTCTGGCTGCTTGAGTTTGGAGCCTCCAAATCAGTACTCAGGGGGTTTACTCATTCAACCAGTGTTTACTGAGCTCCTACTATGTGTCAGGCGCTTCCCACACGCTGGGGGCGTGGTGGGGGACAAGACAGACAAGAGTGAGCCGTCAGGGGACTCCTGGAGGAGAGAGGCCCACAATAGGGAAATGAAGCACAGGGTCCTTAATTGTGATTGGTGAAAGCTAAGGTGCTGGAGCATTCCAGGCAGAGGGAGGGGCGAAGAGAAGACCCTGATGGGGGGGGGGGCAGGTCAGTCCTCGGTCGTCACATCCATCTAGTGGGGTGTGTGTGAGGAGGACCGGCTTCTAGACACTTAGGGCCAAGCTCACCCCCAGGGAGCAGAAACGGCCCCCCCCACCCCTCCCAGGGCCCCACTGATGGCCCTGATGCGCTTCCCCCGCTCCTCTGCGTCAGGAGCTGCTGTTCCCACCCTGTCCCCTCCAGCCTCCCTCACGCCTGAGTCACCGAGGCCCCATGAGACCGGCCTGAGTGGGCAGAGCCCGCGTCACTGTGAGCTGCTCTTTCTCAGGCCGGTAGCACCGCTGGGAGATTAAACACATTCGCTTAGAAAAAGCAAAGAAATAGCTTCTTTTGATAACCAGCATCTGTTAGTTAATGGGCCTCTGAGAGCTGTATACAATTTAAACTTTTTATTAAAAAAAAAAAAAAAGCCTCATTTACTCTCCTGGGAGCTTGCACTATGGAATTATAAACTGCACGGGGTTTTTTTTTCCTTCCCTTTTAAACGTGACTGAACATAGAATGGAGAACATTAATTTTGTTTTGTTTTGTTTTGAACTAGAACTATGGGTTTTACTTTCCCCTCTGTTGATTAAAGCTATCTTGGGTTTTATGTGGAGGGTTCTACAAGGAGCAGAGAAAGGGGCCAGAAGGCTGGTGTCTGTGGGCTTCTCACCCAGCCCCCTTGGCCCCCCAGGCCCCCAGATGACGCCTTCTTATTTCAGCTCAGGAGAGAAGGGCTTGTTGTCCTTTCTCCAGCCATGGTTCTTTCTGTCAGCATCCACTGCTCCAGAACCAAGAGGCCCTGGGAGGGAGGGCACCTCGGTCCAGTCAGGGGAGCCTTTAATTAGAAGTGGCTCATGCGGGGCCCCACAAAGGAGCTCTGACTTGCTTTCCCCAAACACAGTCAAGGAATCCCACCCTTAGGAGGGCACTGGAATCCCGGAAGGACACCGCAAGCCAGATGCTCAGCTCTCGGGGTCTGGGGCCCAGCTGCTGGTGACCTTGGGCAAAGCCCGTTCTCCTCTCTGAGCCGTGAGCATCCTCACGAGCAGAGTCACACCCCTCACCTCCCGTGTTGTATCCCCCCCCACCACCACCCTGGAAGGGATGCTGTGCCTGTATGTGCCTGTGGCCTCGTCACAGGTCTTGGTGTGAGGAGTAGCTGGGATCGTAAACATAGGTTTCCTCGACTGTATTTACTGAGTGCGTGCAGGCAGCGCTGGACGAGATGGCGGAGACTGACTCAGTCCTTCCCTGTTCCACGGAGCTTACGGTTATGGTAGAGGAGGCAGAGAATAAACATGAACGAATGAGGTCATCTCTGACGGTGAGCAGTAAGCACTACAAGGTAGAGACTGCATGACGGAACGGGTGGGGATAGACAGAAGGACAGAAGGGGAAGGGAGGCTGCCTTTTGGGGTTGCTGATGGTCGGCCTCCCTAAGCAGGTGACATCTGGTCTGAGACTTGAAAAGGCCACGCTTCTGAGGATCATGGGGAATAGAAGCAGCAGTGACGCATGCAAAGGTCCTGAGGTAGGAACCAGTTTGTTGCGATCAAGAGCCAGAAGGAAGGGCGGTGCGGCCGGGTGTGGGGAGGCATTGCTGGACATTGCAGACGTCACTGACCCAGGAGTGGGGATTTTATTCTGAGTGCATTGGAAGCTCCTAGAGAATTTGTAACAGGGCAGGGCAGTCGCCTGAACCGAAGGGGCGTCGCAGAGAGCCGGGGTTAACCTCCACTGGTTTTATTCTCTTTCGCACATTCCCTGGAAGACACTTCACTTCCTTTCTTTAGAACCGTAATCCCCTTGGTTGACTTTAATAACCAGCAAGAACATTTTTCAGGCTGTTTAATTTTATTAAAAGATTCAAATTTGATGACAAATGGTGTCATGGTTGCCTCGAGCTTCGGATACAAGACTTGCTCAGCCATGGACACATTATCGCCACCCACCCTCATCCCCACCAGGCAGCGCACCCCCCACCCCGATGCAGTCTGAGACCGTAAATAATCTAATTTTTTGTACTTTGGTAAATATGCCAGGAACACTCATAGCTCTCAGACCTACAGAGAATATTAACTTGGTGGGTCTTTTTTCTTTTTAAGAACAATGGGTAGATAACTTAGAACAATCTCGGTGGGCTGATGGAACCCCACACAATCTAACAGAGGACAAGGGCTTCCCTCTGAAAGCCTCATTAGCCTTACAGACAATGGTTCAAGATCAGTGATAAGAGCCAGAGATAGGGATCGGGCGGAGGAAGGACGGGACGAATCATAGGCACAGAGTCCTGGAAACCCTTGAGCCCACCAGGATGCCAGTCAATTTCGCAGTGTACAGACGAGGCCTCGGGAACACGGGCAGGGTCCCTGCAGAGGCACAGCCTGTCCCCACCAGATGACAGCCCCCTCTGAGCAGGGGAGGACATCGGCACATTAGCATCCGGGCGAGCAGGCCACCTCCCCCTCGAGATGTTGCCGTGTAGCCTGGTGACCCCGACCTCTCCCTAGGACGGCCCCAAAGACACATTCGGAGGTCTCTCTCCCTCCTTGTCAGTTGAGTGCAGAGAATCTTGAAAACAGAGGACGCCTGCACAGGGCTAATTACAGAGCATCTTAGTGTCACTGCTATCATTAGTACTAATTACTTTCCAAAGGCTGGAAATGCAGTGCTCCTCCACAGACCTGCCCCCAGCAGCCAGCCGGGTGTGGGCGAGCGGGGCGCTCTTGTGGGCTCTGGCGGAGCGGCTTCCTTCGCATCCTGGCCTGGGAGGGCCGGATTCGTCCGCGTGCGGTGTTGACAGCTCGAGGCCTGACTCGCAGATGCACCGGCAAGTGCAGACAAATGCCAGCAGTGAAAACTCAAGAAAGCTGAGCTGCCCCCGAAGAGACGAGACCTCCTCCAGAAAGCTGCCAAGTACCGAAGGCCCCAAGCAGCATCTTTAATTCATGGCCCTGGTTTGAGTTTTATTGCTAAATGCAAATTAATAATCTTTAAACAACACTCCACAGGCTTGGCAGAGTGGCGGCGGCGGCATCCCCGTGCAGAACCTCGCTCCCACGCCACAAAACGCCAAGGACGGGGCGGGAGAAGGGGCCACTGCCCAGGAAAACCAGGAGCGAGCATTTAGAGCCGTGCAGCCCTTGACATTGCCGCGCCCAGGTTCACGGTCAACACTCAGGTTGGACTGCTGGCCGTGGTGCAGGCCTGGTGGGTGCTGTCGGACTTGGGCACTGAGCCCCTGGGACCCAGGCTGGCGGATGTCAGCAGGGCCGAGGAACGATCCACAGCAGAGCAGAGGGAAGAAGGGGCCCTTCTCGCAGATGCCTCACAAACCTCCAGTCTGTGCCCAGAGGGAGGCCCCCGGGCGAGGGTCCCCGAGGGGCGGCCTAGAGCTCAGAGACCAATTTCATAACCGCTTGAGGAAGGCCAGCCCTAGAGCTAGGGGCAGCACGGGGAGAGGGGCCGCTGGAGGACATGGCCCCCCACCACTGAGGGGCTTCCGCGGAGGCTTGTGCAGCGGGGGCCCAGAGACTCCCTCAGCCGCTCCGCCACAGAGCACCAGGGGTGCTTGGTAGGATGTGGGACGCTTCTCCGGGGTGTCGGGACTTGACCCGTCCGTGGGCCTTTGTCCAATGAAGAGCAGGCTTTGCCCGAGGGGGTCTAGCTCCATCTTGAAAAGCTCGTACTCCACGTGGGGGAGCCTGATGCCCAGTGGCAGGCACCCATTGGTGGCTGTGACGTCCCGCTCGGTTCCCAGGGACCAGGCCCCCGGGCCCCCGCAGCTGCTGGGTTCGGAGAAGTTGAGCATGGCTGTGGTGACCTGGTCCATGGGAGTCACTCGGGCCTGCGTGACCTGAAACACCAATTCGGTGCCGCCGAGGACCTTGCTAGAGGGCGTGCCCCTGGTGTAGCGGCCGGCTGCATAGACCGTGAAGGTGGGCTGGCGGCAGGCGGGGTCTGAGAAGTGGTGGTAATATCCTTCCCAGGAGCGGTTGTGCCCGTAGAAGGTGAAGAGCCTGGTGAGGAACAGCACGGCGGGGCGCACCTCGCACCCGGGGCTGACCCACCGGCCACCCAGGCGCAGGGGCAGGGCCACCTGGGGGGGCAGCACGGGCGGGTGGTGCTCGTCGGAGCGAGCAATGAGGCTGCACGCTGGGCAGGGGCGGGCATGGTGCTGGCAGAGGACAAACAGAAACAGAACAGAGATTGTCCGAGGGGGAGGAGGAGTCAGGGTGCGGCCGGGAATGGGGCTATGCGGGGTCCCGCCCGTGGGTCACTCCCTGCCTCCCGCCCCAACGGCCACTTTGCTCTTGTCGGATCTCAGTAAGCTCCTCCCTCTTCTGGGCCTCTGCACCTGCTGTCCCTCTACCTGGAAATCCCCCCACATGTGGCCTGGCAGGCTCCTTCTAGTCTGAGTCTCAGCTCAGCGAGGCCTTAGCGAGAACTCTCCAGATCATAGACCTGCCACTTCCTACGTCCTCTTCTCTCCCCGCCTCCCCGTCGCTGGATGGTAGGCTCCTGAAGCCGGGAGGCCCCGGTAGCTACTCCATCCATCCCCAGGGCCTGGCACGGTGCCTGGCACGGCAGCCACACATTGATGGAGTGAATGGTTGGATGGATGTAGGAGAGATGCCCTGGGGTTTGGAAGGGGCCTTCCCTACACCCGTCCTGCTTGGTCCTGGGATTTGACCATTCCAGTTTATTGCCCTTCCGCTGGCCCACTGGGACTCCCCCCGCCCTCCAGCCCTCACGTTTAGGAGCCTCCTAAGCGCCGGGCGTTGTGCTCAGCCCTGCTCCGGCCAGTGTTACATGTCCTGGCAGAAGATGCTGGACCTCAGTGAGCCTGGCGGCCTGCCACGGTCTCCAGCCTGGAAGTGGTAGAGACGGGCTAGAACGTGCCATCTGGAGCCTCTTCCCCATCCCTACCATACTGAAAGCTTCACTGTCCTCACAACGGTGCCATCCCCACCTTGGGGTGGAGAAGAGAGGCTCTTGTAGCTTCAAGAACCTCTGCAAGGGAGGGTGAGCCTCGTTCCCTCACTGCCTTAGAACGTGCATGTGTTGACAGGGACGGAGGCCCATTAAAATACTCCTGCCCGTGGAACCCCACCACTTAGAGCCTGCGCTGAGGAGATGGTGGGAAAGAGATGTAGCACAAAGATGTTCATTGTAGGGTTATTTATAAGAGGGGAAACCAGCCACCCTCCAGTGGTCCGCTACGGCCTCGGCCCTCAGTTGTCCCAGGCTGTGCATTGGCTTTGCTCTCTCGTTGGCCTTATTACAGTTGGCCCTGCTTTCCAGAGGCACAGAGCTGGGCTCTCAGTAAAACACATCAACGGGGCACAGGGGCCAAACCACAGTGTGTGGGAGAAGTCAGTCTGCATTTTGGAGGGAAAAAGCTCAGCGGAGGCCAAACAGGAACCAGATAGAGACATCTTGGTGTGGGTTTTTTGTTTTTTGGGGTTTTTTTGTGTTTGTTTTGTTTTGTGTTGTGTTTTGAAAGGGAGCTGTTGCCCAGAATTTAGTCCAGAGCATCACTCTGAAAGGTAAATGTCCTGGGAACAATCACTTGTCAAAGCAAGGTTGATGTGGGCCATTTCAGAAGGAAACCTCAGGCCGGGGGTGCAGGCAGGACGGGCAAGGGAAAAGAAGGGTATTTGGAGAGGCTGGCTGGGAAATCAGTTCCATTTTTTTTTTTTCCTGCAAAAAACAAAAGATTCCCACAGATTGCTGTTGGGTGAGTTTTATGCCAAACAAGTGGCTTTCGGGAGTTTTTGTCTAGAAAGAAACTATTGGATGATTAAGAAACAGTTTGGCTTTTTTCTTTTTCAGATTGCCACATTTTCAGCTCTTGTTATTTGTGTCTGTGATGAACCTAAACTTGACTTGATTTCCATAATACGGAAGATTATATTATTTTTGGTTTGGGGGGATTTTTGACGCGAGGACAGAGGCCTCGAAGGCACTTTGAAATGCTAGTAAATGGCTTCAGGAGTGTGATGGGAAGAAATGAGCAGGCTGGGTAGTTAGCTGGAGTGCCGGTAATTGGAAGGCTGGCTGATAAGAGTGTAATTTAGGCATTTTAACGCACATTCCGACTGGTGTCGTACTGATGCCTATTGGTAGAGCAGAACGTATTACATCAAAATAACACCAGGGCTGTCCTCCCCGACTCCACCCCCCCCCCCCCCCCCGCACAAGAGAGATCTTCTGCAGGCAGGACATTTGAGATACTGGTTGGTAATTCGGGGCAAGTGCATTTCTGCGTAACAGAAACAAATTGAGAGCTAGTGAGCCTTTCAGGTGAGAGATGAGAGAGAACAGGCATCTCTTCCTCCAATGTGTTCGAAGGGGATGGAAGATGAAAACCCTTTCTGGCATCATTCTACAGAGGTCTGGAGATGCACGGGTTAATAAACAAGGCCCCAGCCAGCAGAATTCACACTTGTGCAGGAGCCAAACTCTTACTGGTTCAAACCTGTTACATAAAGTTATTTCTCAAACAGCACATAACAGTTTCTAATTAACCCCCAGAGGTGACACCAGGCTTAGATGATTTTGGTCGAGTGTTGGCTGATTGATTAGGATTCTACATCCAGGCAATGAATTTGGGGATCAAATTGGTTTTAAATTAACTTCTAAAAATGTTCGTGTTTACCATCTGGTTTGGGTCATGGGCAAGGCTTGGACCCCAGAGAACATAAGGTAACGACTAATTCGTTACTTGGGGGTTTATCTGCAGCATTTTCTTCTTTGAAATTCTGTCTCTTTCTTTTTTTTTTTCCCGGGGAGGGGGCAGTTGCTGAGCAGATATTTAATTTAATGTCTGTGCATCTGGCACTGTTCATCTATGCACACATTCCCGCTCTGCTTCTCGATCACGGGGCAGGTTGCTTTGGCCGCGCTGGCTGGTCAGGCAGCAGGAGGGCAGGGGTCTGCGGCCCCAGAGCCCTGGGGAGACATGAAAATTGTTATCCGCGGCACCCCAGGGGTCCGTCCTTTCTGTGTTCAGAGCAGTTTGCCCTCCTAATGAGGTGGTGGGCGCCGGTAATCACCCCGCTGCCGGTGACTTCTCCTAAGTAGGATTAACGTCAGACCAGCCTAGAACATTGCCTGCCAAAAAGGGAATGATTTTGAGGTCATGAAAAGAACTCGGGCTGATTTTCTGATTATGAGAACTTCTTGTGCTTCTTCTCTGCTCCCCAGATCCTGGGTTGGGAGGAGGGGGTGGGAGAGGAGAAGAGGGCAGCGGGGCTCATCCCTAGTGCCCTTCTTTGGGGTCCTAACGAGCAGCTGCTCCCAGATGTGAGAAGTTGCCCATCTGGTTTAGTGAATGCTGAGTACCCAGTAGGCACTCAGTACATGCTGATGACGTGAGGGTCGCCGAAGGGCTCACTTGATGGGCTCCTGAACTCATGCATCCAGTCTGTTCGTTCTCACTTTTGAAGAATATTCCTTGGGTACTTAGTCGAGACATTCTTCACATGGCATCCTACCTTGACTTCAGTTTCAATAAACCCTAACTGATAAAAGTTAACTTTTCTTGTAATTGCCAGTGTAGGCAACAAACCTCTGTAACTTCTGGAACCTCTGACTTTGTTGCCTGTCTCCTAGTAACAGTGTTACAGATACTGGGAACATGTTTGCACTCAATTAGGGAGAATAAAGGCTTCATAGTCCTAGTGTTCCTGGGTCACAAATTAATGCTTTAAGACTTGGGTAAGCAGTTTTAATTGAATTGGTTTCTGTTTAAATTCTATGTGTTTTATTTTATGCTCCTACAGACATTTTTCTGGGGGTGGGGGGTGGTCCCGAGGCTTCACCAGCCGCCCCGGAGAAGTCCCAAGCCTCTCCGCCGTGTGGGCCAGGCGCTGCACTACTTGCCAAGAGTACATCACACAAATGAATCGCAGATCTTTCTGCCTGTGTGCTCATCAGGCAGGGAAGGGCTACCAGATCTCCCCCGAGTGGGGGGCGGTGTGTTTGTGACCGCTTAATTTAAAATCGAGGTTAAGCACCTCAAGTGAAATTCACATTGGAGTTGGGGTGGAGGAAGTAAATCTCCCTTTATAGGGCAGCCTCCTGCCCCGAGGGCAGTCCATGGGTCATCTGGGAGCCTGTTGGAAATGCAGAGTCCCAGGTCCCACCCCAGACCCACAGGACCTGCCCCTGCATTCTCAGAAGATGCCCAGGTGATGGCATCTTGAGAGCAGAGTCTGAGGAGTGCTGCTCTCCCCAGCATTCGTGTGAAGGGGTACACTCAACATCTCTGGCTCCAGACAATAGAGAGGGCCACACGGAGCTTTTGGGGGAAACTTCCATAGGCTCTGTGGCCGTCCAGCAGAGCCCTGGAGGAGGGCTGACCTCTCCCTTGTTCATTCACTAACATTTATTTGCCCCGACTCTGCCAGACCCTGGGCCGTGAGTGGGAACCCAGGAGAGAACGGGGCCCCGCCCTTGCAGAGAGTCTTCTTCTAGGGGAGAAGGTAGCAACTAACAAACGAACCATGCAGCCCAGGGAAGCTGAGTGCTGGAAAATGTGCAGAGTGGGGATTGGAGGGAACAATCTGAGAGATCTGAGAACTGAGAGAGACCTGCCCATGCCCAGGTGCCTAGCAGGGGCAGAAGGGAGGAACCCTGTGGGGCCCACAAGAAGGATGTCAGGAGGATCAGACACAGACAAGCTGAGCAGTGGTTCCTTTGGAAAAAGCCAGCCCTGTAAAGACCTGAGAAAAGATGTCTCAAGCAGAGGGAACAGCATGTGCAAATGTCCTGAGGTAAGCAGGCCAGCCTGGGGATGCAGAGAGGGTCCTAGGCAGGGACCAGACCATAGAGGGCCTACTGGGCTGGGGCTCAGAGCTCGCCCTCCCAGGGCCCCAGACTCACCAGGGCACTCTGCAGCGGGCGCTGGTAGCCCGTGGGCCGGTAATGCCGCCTCTCCACTTGGTCGGTGTGGATGTCCCCCAGGTATAGCTCCTCCACTAGCCGGGGCCCCGCCTGGGGCTGCAGCTGCAGGTGGCGCTGCATGCGGACCAGGCTGAGCTCATGCATGGTGAAGCCCAGGGCTTCTGTGCAGTCCCGCCTGGCCCGGGCGCTCAGCAGCTCATACAGTGCCCCGGGCAACCAGGCCCGGGCTGGGGGCAGCCGCTGGGCACAGTCCCGGCCTGCCCAGGTCTGGTTGAGGCTCCTGGTGACATCGAGCAGGGCATGGCGGCTGTGAAAGACGATGCCCACCTTGTGCAGGTGGTAGTCGGCCTCAGTGGCACCTCGGGTGACCCAGGAGGCCCGGCGCAGGCGGACCTTGCCCTTGATGAGCAGGGAGTGGGCAGGCTCCCGGCAGAAGGGGTCCCTGTAGTAGAACTGGTAGGCTCGGAAGAGGCGGTTGGGGTAGAAGGTGTAGGAGCGGGTGAGGAACTCGGGTCCTGGGCGCACCTCACAGCTGTCAGAGAGAGACAGAGAGAGAGAGAAAGATGGGGGTTGGGCAGAGCAGGGAGAACCTGCACAGTGAGCCCCTCTCCCTCTGTCCTGGGCTCCTGCTCCCATAGCCTCTATTTTAGACCTCGGCCCCTACAGCCTCAGTTTCCCTGAGTGGTTTCAGCCCCACCCTTGAGGCCAAGGGCCATCCACTTGCTTCGTGGCCTCCACAAAAGCCTTCTTCTACTTCCTGCGATCCTAATTGCTTCTTCAGCCAACATCCTCCCTCGTGGCGCAGGTCCTCATACCTGTGAGTACCTATTGGCCCAGGAAATACACAGACTGTGTAGCAGAGGACCTGGGTTCAGATCCCATTCCTGTCCCTCAGCAGCTGTGGATACTGCCCAGCTCCTTCCTCTGTGACACGGGGACATCAGACCCACAGTCAGGGTTTCCCGGAAGCGCGAGGCACAGTGTCCAGGAGGTGCTTAGGAAACAGAGGCTCCTTTGCACCATTTGGGGAGCTCCATGCCATGAGCTCGAGGAGGCAGTGGCCTCCCCGTTCTCTCCCCCATGGATCCCTGGCACCTGGCCCAGAGCCTGGCACCCAGCGGACCCTCCCCAGGGCCTCACTGAGGGAATCATGGTTGATGGGCAGTTACAACCAGTCTCCCCTTCACTAGGTTGACTTCCCTGACCAAGTTTCATTCGTGCCTGTGACAGCTTGTTGATCTAAGCCAGGGGTCACCAAACTTTTTCTGTAAAGGGTCAGATAATAAGTATTTTTGTTTTGGTGGGCCGGGTGGTCTCTAGAGCTAAAGCAGCCAGAGACAATAAGTAAATGCGGTGGGGTGGGGCATGATTGTGTGCCAATAAGACTTTATTTAAAAAAAACAGATGGTGGGCTGGACCTGGCCCCCAGGATGGCTTCTGCTGGTGGTGGAGAAAGCACAGCCTGGGGTTGAGCACAAAGGGAACCTGAATGACTCCTAGACCCACGGCCGCAGCCTGGATTGGGGGCAGGGGAGCCTCTGAGACTGCATCGAGGGTACAGACGGGGTGGATGTTGGGTGAGTTCCAGGGGGAAATAGAGCAGGTGGGGCCCACTTCACTCGCCCCTGTGAACACGCACCACCGTTTCTGTTACCTTCTCAGTAGTTTTCATAGCAAGGCTGATGGAGCAGAGGAAACGTGTTCTTACCCAGCACGAAAACAGTTCCCTTTTCTTTTCTTTCAATCTTTCTGATTATGTTAAGGAGAAAGTCTCTGTTGGAGCTAACGTGTCTTTAACGCCAACCTCTCTTTTCTCCCAGAGAAAACAGACTCAGGACCTGAGGCAGGCAAAGAATCTAGCGAGAATTTAATTATGTTGTTTTGTTTTCATTGACTTTCTTTTTACAGTTACCTCCTATTTATGGCAGGTGGCTCTGCTCTCCCTATCCAGGGTGATATTACGCTTCCTTTAAAAATAATTATAGTACGCTGTAAATGCGTGCAGTTTACTGTATACCAGTTATACCTCAATAAAGCTGGAAAAATAAATGAATATATTTAGGTAAACAAAAGCAAGCTGGTTTAAAGAAAAATGGTAAGGAAATGCCAGTACAGGAGGTTGTTGAAGACGGAGAGGGGTGACTCATACACCTTAGGGTGGGCTAAAGTCCTGTCGTCACCTGCATCTTGGACAGGGCTGGGGGAGAGAGATTTGGCTAATGGGACGCAGCAGGCCACAGTGGACAACCTCAGTGGTTCCCAGACTCTGGATCGTTCCCTGCATTGCCTCCAGGAAGCAGCAAATCCTGTCTGGAGAGCATGAAGAGGAACTTTCTAGGAAGAAAGTTCTAGAAGTTTCTAGAAGAACTGTCCTGGAATGCTGTTGTCTCAGGGCAGAAGCAGACTGCACCCAGTTCTGACCTTCCCCACAGCCCAGTTCTGTCTTGGGGTGACCCACACCAGTGGCACCTGGATCTTACCTGGACTGTGCAGTCAGGGTGGGGGCAGAGCCTGGGAACGCATCCAAAGTGGCTTTACAGAGCTCATGTCCCCTCCCTCCACCCAGAGTGCGAAAAGATGTTTGGCAGTTGAGTTTCTCCCTGACCCCAGGAGGTGCACGGAGGACGTGGAGAGGCCAGTCCCTGACCCCAGAACAGGACTGGCCCCAAGGGGATGGCGGGGGAGGAAAGGATGTACTAGGTGTGGAGGAGGCCACTGCCTCCCTTCTCCCTCACCCAGGAGGGAGGACTCAGACAGCTCTTGTAGATTTTATGCCCCATGGATGAGGGTTAGAGCACAAAGCCCATTACCGCAGAGCAGCAAACAGGACCTCTGAAGTGTCAGGCAAGCCTGTCTGGTTAGGAAGAGAATTCGATGGACAAGCAAGACACCTGGGTCCTCTTTGGCCTGCCACGTCCTGCCTCAGGACCTTTGCACCAGTCTCTCCAGAGGAGCTCTTCCCCTGGCTGACTCTTCTTTCAGCTCTCAACTGAATGTTACCACCTCTGAGAAGCCCCCACCCCAGTCACTGACTATCACATCCTTGGTTCTGTGTCCTTCATGGCAGAGCTTAGCACCATCTCAATTTACAACACTTACTTCTGTGTTCGCATGTCTGGTTCCTGTCCCCACAGTGGTTCGCCCATGCCTGGTGGGCACTCAGTAAGTATTGTATCCTGGGTGCTCAGCATGTTGCACACACGGATTTCATCCATGGCCGCGTGCGGCTGGGGCATGTCCTGCCTGCCAGGCTGTGGAGGGGGGGCGGCAAAGCCACGTGTTGGGCAGGTAGCGGGCCTCCTGGACAACTGGATGAATTGTGCCGTGTGGACGCTGAGGCTCGGAGAGGGTGAAGTCTCCCTGCCCGGGGGCCTGTGATCAGGGTCTTACCTGGTGGAGACCCAGGGCCCATCGAGGCGTGGGGGCAGCAGTGCAGCGATGGGCGCTCTGTTGGGCAGGGGCTGTTGGCAGCGGGGTTCCCAGTGTACGCGGCTACCCCCGGCAGTCCCAGTCGCCTCTGCAGTGCGGGCTGCAAAGCAGACAGACATGAGTGAGTGATCCTGACGCACTCCAGAAACTGCCCGCCGGGCCTGCCCTCCCAGCCCATCCTGGGCCACGGCAGGGTCAGGGAGCCAGCCAGAGTCTGCCTCTACCTCCACCTTGGCCCCTCCCTGGGGCGCCCAGCTCTACCTTAGCCACACCCAAGTCAGGGTGCCTCGATCAGCATCTGGACTCATCATCTCCTGGATCTCAGACATGACCCCCATGGAATACCAGCCTCCTGGAGGGAGTGGCCATGGGCTCCTGAGCTAGAAAGCCTCCAAGAATTACTGGGCCACGCCAGACTCCCAGAGGGTCAGACCTTCCGAAGACTCACCTGCCGTGGCCAGGCACTGCCTCACGTGGTGGCTGAAGGACTGCATTCCAGGACAAGGGGCCCTCTAGACTCAGAATGAGGTGCTGGGGCAGTCCCCCCCCCCGCCCCCGCCATGCACCGAAGAGCCCAGGTCCTCCTTGACTTCTGCCCTATGGAACAGGCCAGAACTGCTACCTGCTTCTGGAGGCCACTCACGTAATGGTCCCTCCTTGGTACCAGGCCCGCGTGCTGTCTGTCTGCACACCACGGGCCCCAGGCCATCACCCGCCACATAGTGGTGCCCAGGAAATGTGTGGTGGGTACTGAGGCTGATGCACACAGCTGACGGTGGGGCGGGGGAGGAATCGGAGGCTCGCGGAGGATGGCTGCGAGCAGCAGGGGCCTCAGGCCCTCCTGAGTGACCCCCACATGTGCTCATCTTATGGAGACAAGCCAGGCTTGGCCTTGGGACTGTGCTCAATCTCTTCTACTTGCTATCCCAAGGCGAGAGCACCAGGGTCTTCAGCTGCTAAAGGGCAGCGATTTCCCCAGAAACTGTCATTTCCACTCAGAGGCTTGGGCTTGACATAACCCAGATGGCGGGATGTGTGGGAAGCTTGGCGGCGAGCAAGGTCCGAATATTACAGCAACGGGCTGTGTTCAGGGGCGGCTGGCCTTGACCCGCTGGCTGGCCCCTGCAGCAGGCTTTCCAAAGGCACTTCCTCCCACCAAGCCTATGGGCCAAGTGTTCGGGGGCTGGCCTGGGGACACAGGCCCTGAGGGGCAGGGGCAGGGGCCCAGGAAGGCTTGTGGGCCGCGTGGAGAAGCAAATGAAAGGCACACTCTGCCCCCTTCTCCACTGCACACCACACCTTCCTGGTGCCACTGGAGAAGGCCTGGGGAAGCCTGAGGTCCCCACACTGTCCCTTGGCAGCTGTCTAATGGGGCGTGTGGCCCCCAAACGTGCCGCACCCCAGCAGCATCTCAGGAAAATGAGGCAGGTAGATCCCTCACTTCCTGGAGGCCTGGGGTCTCATGTGGAGACTCTTGGGGTCTCTGAGACCCGCAGAAAAAGCTCAGGTGCAGCCTACCACAGCCATGATGGCAGGCATGGTTTCTGTTAACCGTGTCCCACGGGTTTTAGTGGCTGCCTGATGATCTTTGCGACAACCCTCGGAGACAGGCGTGAGCATTAGCTTCCTCTCAGGGCCAGAGAGACAGGCTGGGTGAGCTGGGCTTTGCTCGCAGGCAGGCACGTGCTGCCCAGATGTGACAAAGGACAAAGCCCAGGTGGTCAGACTGGCCCGATGTTTCCACCGTTGGCCTCCTTCCATCACAGCAAGGGGTAGGTGCTGTTTTCAAGACTTGGGGGGATGAATTTGCTGAATGAATGAAGGAATGAATGAATGAGCAAGCATGTGAAAATGCCGGCACTGGGTCCTTGCTATATTCCTGGTGTGTCCCACCTGGTTTTAACCAGCCAAATAGGAGAAATGAAAACCCCCTCCCAGCCAGCTGGGGCTGACCTGGCCCCACACGGACACGTGGCCACTCGGGCCGCCCGAGGGCTCTCAGTGCTACCCTTCAGGGTGGTGCACAGCAAGGGGAGTCTGGAAAAAGAAGCTTATGGGTAGTTCTGTAGTAACTTGGGCACATCTCATTTCTGGAGGACCAGAAGCAGGATGTTATGGCGTGTGGGCGGGCACTGAAATTGGGCCAAATGGCTAGCATGGCCCTATCAGGGATCCTGAGCCAGGGCACACCTCCGAGTCAGCATCTGGAAACTTCTCGTGCTCCAGCAAGCACCCTCGTCGGGAGACACAGGGTCCCCTGGATTCAGTTCTGCAGGTTAATGTGAACATTACCAGAGTCAAGGAAACCTACCTGGACGTGTTGATTTGGAGAAGCAGAGGGAAGCAAAGGACCAAAGGGGTCAGTGTCACTTGAAAATTGAGCTTGTGTCTCAGAGCAAAATAGCAAACGGGCCCTGAAAATTATATTGACATTGTCTCCACGAAGCTCTGTTTCTTGAGGAAATGTTTTCTGTTGAAAAGAAAACAGGCCTTTTCCCCCCGTACTCGCTGAAGGCACCGAGAAGAGATGGTGCCTAGATGTTACATTTGGTTGTGAATCCTCGGACAGCATGTTCCTGCTGAGTGTGTTTTAGTTTGTCTTGTTTTTTGATGATTTAATGAAGTCAGGAGACTACACGAAGTCTCTCTGTATTCAGAACAAGACACACACCAAACACAAAACACAACTGGAGACCTTCTTTGTGGAAATACCAGAGCAGAGCCTACCATCGCCTCTTGGCCGTTTGCAGAGCTTCGATGTAAAGGTTGCAAAAATTAAATCAACCAGTTACAAATGAATCCGGGCAAGTTGTTCTGTTGTAGCTTTTGAGGTAGCTTTTTGATTTTTTTCTTTCTCTCCCCTCTTCCTGCCCCCCCCGCCCCCCCCTGAAAAGTCTTAGCTAAAGGAACATCTGAAAGCAGATGGTGCTGTGGGCCAATTGCACAACTTTTCACAGGAACCTGTTAGACTGAGTTCAATGCATGGGCCAAATTGATTTTTATCAACCATGGATTTTTAATTAACAGCAGTGTCCACTTACCGCCATCCATTATTTACTGTTTACCCACTAATTAAAAATTATGCTGCTTTTGCACTCATAAGAGCAGGGACATTTGAAATTAGATAGCATCGTTCAAATTACCTGCAGAATTACATCCAGAGTGCCCAATTGCTCAGACCAAGCTTCTGGGGTTTAAAATATGATCTGCTCCAACCTTTACATGTTACCGTGAGTCAGAATGCCAGAAACAGCCTACACAGGCCTACACCGTATGGAGCCTGCCTGGGATCTTAAGGGGGAAGGATGCTTGCTTTACTCTGCCGAGCATAGGCACTTGGCTGAGATCGTCTGCATTTTGGTGGCGAGTCCTTCTAGCAATCCCAGAGGGAGCAGCCTGTCCGTGCATCCCACGTGCCCGTCATATCTGTGGACCAGCTGGGGTGATCTGCATAACCACCCAGTGCATAGGTTTTGTCCATGCCCCCATTCTGCAGACGAGGAAACAGGTTCAGAGAGGTGGAGTCACTTCCCCAGGCAGATGCTTCTTACCCAATTAAAAAATAAAATTTTGGTGAAATGCACCTAACATACAACTCATCATTTTATCTGTTGTAAAGCGTACAAGTAAAATTCAGCAGCATTTAGACCATTCCTCATGCTGTGCAGCCATTACCACTGTCTGGTTCCAGAATATTCTTATCACCCCAAAAGGAGGCCCTGTACGCATCAGTGGTCACTCTCCATTCTCTCCTCTCAAAGCCCGGCAACCACTAATCTGCTTTCTGTCTCCATGGATTTGCCTATTCTGGGTATTTCCTAGAAATGGCATTAAAAATAGGTGCCCTCCTCTTATCTAGCCTTCAGAGCACCTCTGTGCGGTGGACATGGTGATCCTCATTTTAGAGATGAAAATGTAGGCTCAGAAAGGTTCACACCCAGCTCCACAATGAGTGTTTTCTTCAAAGATCACGACAAGAATGGGCCTGAATGAAAAGGGGAGGAGGTGGAGAAAAGACCTGGGGTTTGTAGCCAGAGAAGCATCAGGTCTTCGGAGATCTTTCTTTTGGAGGCAAAGAGTAACAGAAAAGCAGTCATCTTTCCTATCCTAACTGGCTTGTACTGCGGCCCCGGGAGGGGTGCCAGGTGATTCGGGTGCGGTGGCAAGCACTTATCCCGGTGCTTAGGCACTGATTTTAGAGGGTGTTAAAAGCAGCCATGGTTAATGTAGCAAACTGGTGCTGTGTGGTCCGCATTGCCGAGGTCGAGACTGCATTTTAAAAGGGGGGCTGATCTGTGCTTGATTTGAAAATATTAAGGAATGCTTTAAGTGAATAACCTTTAATAAGTAAATGCATAAGTGACTCATGGATAGCCCGAGGGAGGTGCACAGAATGAAGGGGGGCAGGCGTGAGGTTAACCCATCACTGCACCTCAACAATGCAGAAGGACAGTGGCTGTGTGTCCTAGAGCAGCTGTTTGAAAAGACCACAGACGGGGTGACCTAAACAACGCAACTTCATTCTATCCGAGCCGGCAGGCCAGAAGTCTGCAGTCAAGGTGTGGGCAGGGCCGTGCTCTCCTGAGGCCACAGGGGAGGAGCCTTCCGGCGTCTTCCGGCTTCTGGTGGCTCCAGCCATTCTTTGGCTTGTAGATGCATCGCTCCAGTTTCTGCCTCCACCTACACATGGACTTCTTTTCTGTCTTTCCAGCGTCGTCATCCGCCACATCCCACCATATTTCTCTATGGGGTGCTCCTAGGGAAGAACAAGGAGGAAACTTTCCTGCCTCAGGGCCGTTGCACACGCTGTTCCTTAGCCAGAGCTCTCTTCCCTCTGCTTTGTGCTGAGTTCTCCCTCTGTACTGAGGTCTAAGGATAAATGGCAACTCCAGGCAGGTTGATGCCGAACACCCCCTTCTGCTATTTTCTGCTCCCTTTTTGTTCTGTGTAGCACTCATTGCAGCGGACAATTAATTACCTGCTTTCTTTTGTTCACTTTTATTTTTTGGCTTTTCCATTTGAAATGATTTCAGACTTACAAATATGTTGCAAAAGCAATAGAAAGTTCTAGCATACCCTTCATCTAGTTCCCCAAATGCTACTGTCACCCACAGACATAGTACTTGATCAAAACCAGGACATTGACATCCATACAGTGTTACTAACTAATCTACAAACCTTAGGCAGGTTTCACCGACTGCCCCATCAGTGTCCCTTTTTGGTGTAGGATCCAATTCAGGATCACACATCACATTTATTTTCCACGTCTCTCATCTCCTTTAAGAACTTCCTTGGTCTTTGTCTTTCACAACCTTGACACCTTTTGAAGAGTACTGGCTGGTATTTTGTAGTGTGTTCCTCAATTTGGGCTTGTCTGAGGTTTCTTCATGATTTAATTCAGCTTATGGAGTTCTGGTAAGAATGCCATAGAGGTGATGTTGTGTGACTCTCAGTACATGGTGTCCCTTTGTCCCAATACTGGTGATGTTCACTTTGATTACTTGCTTCAGGAGGTGACTGCCAGGTTTCTCCACTTTTAAATTACTACTTTTTTCTTTGTAATTAATAATTATCTTATCTTATAGACTTAGATAATGTAAATGGCTTGTTTTTCATTATACTTTCCCCCCACTAATTTTGGCATCTATTGATGACCATTGATGATTCTTGCCTACAACAGTTATTACTGCAATGTTTTCCAAATGGGCATTCCCTAGTTCCATCATCCCTTCTGAATTTACTGATTGGAACTGTGCTGTAAGGAAGCATGGTCTCTTCTCCCATTTATCTCTTTATTTAATTGTTATTTGTATTAGTATGAACCCAGATATGTTTATTTTATAGGTTACAATCCATTGCTATCATCTATTCATTTTGTTGCTGAATTGTCCCTGATTTGGTCCTGAGGAGATCCTTCAACTTAGCTCTTGTGTATCTTTCTACATGACCTTGTCATTTTTGTGAGCACATCCTCATTTTCTGGTGCTGGAAGATCTTCCAGGCTCATTTTGTACTTTCCCTGCCTTTGCCCTGGAATCAACATTTCTTCAAGGAGGCCTGGTTCCTTTTTTCTGGAGGATGGTGTTTAGAAACCAAGATCTGGGTGCTAGGTGTGCTCACTGCTGCTGGGGTGTTCCTCTAGGTTCCTCAGTTTTTCCTTCCTTCCTTCCTTCCTTCCTTCCTTCCTTCCTTCCTTCCTTTTTCTTTCTTCCTTCTTCTTCTTTCTTTCCTTTCTTTTCTCTTCTGTCTCTCTCTCCTTCCTTCTTCTTTCTTCCTTCCTTCTTCCTTCTTTCTCTTTCTTTCTTTCTTTCTTTCTTTCTTTCTTTCTTTCTTTCTTTCTTTCTCTTTCTTTCTCTTCTGTCTCTCTCTCCTTCCTTCCTTCCCTTTCCTCTCTCTCCATTTCTTTCTTTCTTTTCTTTTCTTTTTTTCTTTCTTTCCCTTTCCTCCTTTCTTCCTTCCTGTCTCTTACTGTGTTCCCCACTAGTCTGCCTGCTCATGAGGACAGGTCTTTACCTCTCTTGCTTACTGCTAATTCTTCAGCATGTAGCACGATGCCTGATGGATGCTCAATTCATATTTGTTGTCAAGCCACCAAAGCACTTAGAACAATGCCTGTTCATAGTAAGTGGTCAATAAATGCTAGCTATAATTGCTCCTGTAGTTGAATGAATGAATAAATGACTTGTGAACCATAAGACTGATGCACATGAGCTCCTTGTTGACACTTCTCCCACCCTTTGGGGTTTCCCCTCCTAAAAATCAGCTAGTGATCTCCATTACATATGTGGCTATTCAAGTTAGGCTTGAATTGAAACAGAGAAAGAGAAGGCTTATAGTTCTTGGTATCACTAACAATCTGGCTAAGGGTGAAAGGATAGTAGGTAAGGGAGTTCCCAGCAGGCTGGGGATCTTGGATGATCCATGCAAGTAGAGAGGAAAGAGAAGTAGGTGGAGATTTAAGTGTGAGCATCAAATCCTGCTGAGAGCTTTGAGGACAGGCTGGATCCAGCAACAGAACCTGATGCCAGGTGCTTTGTTTGAAAGCCTTTGTGTAGGAACCCATCCCAGCCAAACCAGGACCCTGATGTGGTTGCACACCCCAGGGAAGGCTCCACCTAGCTCATGGTGCTGTTCAATAGAAACAGAATGGGAGTCACAAATGTGAGCCATGCATGTGATTTTACATTTTCTAGTAGCCACATTAAAACAGCTAGAAAGTAACAGGTGAAATTAATGTTAATGATATTTTACTCAGCCCCAAATATTATGTTTTAATATGTAGTAAATATGAAAACTATTTATATGCTTTTTTTTTTTTTTTCATAAAAGGCTTGGAAATCACGTGTGTATTTACAGTCTTAACACAACTCAGTTTAGACTGGCTGCGTTTCAGGGGCTCGGGAGTCCCATGTGGCCGGTGGCCGCCATCCTGGACAGCCTAGCTCTGGCTCAAGCATGGAGTGTAGGTGTCACATTTTGTTGTATTGGAGGTTTTCAAGCTGGTTTCTGAAGACCACTGGCAGCTTTGGGGGGAGACCCAGTGAGTGGAGCTCTAGCCCCCACCCCCGGCTTTAGCCCAAGTAGCCCCCTGGTTTATCTAGTGGGATGCTGATTAAGATCTGCTTTGAAAAAAAAAAGTGTTCTCTTGCTTAAAAAAAAAAAAGTCTGAAATCCTCTGGTTTATTTCAAAATCCTCAGCTTGAGGTAATTCACCTAGAATGTTTGGACTTGGAAGCTTATGCACATTTTAAATAAAAATCCCCGCCCCAAGAAAGAATCTCCCTTGATTAGAGGTGGCCGCCTTTTACGAATTGAGACGTGCTGGCGGGCAATGGTACTCGCCGGTTGCTTGGCCAACAAGCTTCGGAAACCGGCTGTGGAAATGGCAGCCGTCACTGTGTTGCTACAGCAAAAGATGTGCTTTCCAATGAAGTCGTTGCACGAAAGGCACGCAGAGTTTCCATTTAAACTCCCCCGAGAAGGTTACAGATTGTCATGCTATGACAGTACCAGCAAATCGCAGAAATATGAAGACAAACTCTGAATCCTAAGGAGCCAAACTGCCCCTCTGGTGTGGATGGCTGGTCTTCAGATCCCTCATATGTCCCTCATTTGGCCATAATTGAAACTCATCATCCATCTAATCCGAGGCCTTTGTGTTCAAGGCCGAGCGGTGGGGGCGGGGGGAGAGATGGGCTTTGCGTTGTTGGAAACCTCAGAGATGGTGCGCGCTAGAAAAAGTACACTCTGCTGTCCATTCCCTGCAGCGTCCTGGACTTTGAAGCATGCCCTCCTTTGCTGGCTGAGCTCGGAGGGTGGGAAGTCGCCCCGAGGAATTCTGGAGGGACTGGGTGCCTGGAGAAGCAGATTCCCAGCCGGCGGGAAGGAAGAGGGCATCAGAGTCAGATGTCAGTGTGTTGAAAGGCTAGTGAAGGGCAGAGCTTGGTTTGTCCCTGTTTACCCAGTTCTCCACGAAAAGTCCCAGGTCGGGCCGGACCACGGACGGGGTAGGTGAAAAAGGTGGGCCTCACTTGGTGCTACCTGGAGGAGGTGGTTGCTTTATGTTTGTGTTTCCAAAATTGAAAACATTTCGTAATGGAGAGCGGCTGGTCACGCAGACATCCCCCCACAGTGTTGAGCATTTCCTGCGGAGGGAAAAGGAAATGTACAGCTCCTGGGATGGGAAAGGAACGGAGCGGGGGCTTTGGGAGACGACGAGTCTGCCCCACCAGGCCTGGCTCATCAGCCAGTGTTTTTTGTGTGTTTGTTTAGGAATGTTCCAGTACACAAACGGTTCACCTCAAAACTCTCCCTCAGCCCCATGGTAATGCTAATTACTCCTCGTTCTGGCTGGGGCTTCCACCCAGATGAAAACTGGGAAAGCCCAGCCAAAGCCCAGCTGTTTCCAAATAGCCAAGGCATTAGGGTGATTGATGGAAGTTTTTGCCTTTTCACCCAGATGTTCTGGTGTCTTGGAGACAAGGCCTCGTCAGCTCGACTCTAGCGCCTGTGTTCCCAGATCTGCACGTTGGCCCCTCAATGTTCATAATTTATGCCAAATCCAGTCAGTGCTGTCCAATGAGATCAGCCGTTCTGACCCGTGCTTTGAGGAGGGGGTGAGGGGCATGGGGCGGGGGGCTCGGAAGGATGGAGCGTGGGCTTCCTGGGGGCTTCTGCATGTGCCCAGGCCGATCATCCTGGTGTCTGTAATAAGGGTGTAGTTCCAAGTCAGTATTTGTTCGATAGAACGTGTGTCTAGAAGTCTCCCTTGTTCGCCCTCTTGGCAGAAGACTGAAGCTTTCATTGTTCTACAGAACAGGAATTTGGTAAGATAATCACAAGGTTTTGACACATTCAATAAGAAAGAAGACGTGTGTGTCATCGCGGTGAAGACTGGAAAAAAGCAAAGGAAAAGGGATCTTCGGGCCGTCCCTTGAGGAGCTTAGCTCTTCATGGGGCCTTGGGAGCTGGTTCTCCACCAGCTCTTCCCCGGAGGGGCCAAGAACGTTCTTGTCCCACGGAAACGTTAGGTCTTGAAGAGAGGAGGACGGAGGTTGGTGGTTTCTGTTGAGCGTCTTTGGGCCTGAGAACTGCCCGGAGATGTCGGGGGTCACGGGGAGCAACCCGGGCCTTGGGGGAAGTACACCACTTGCCGGGCTGTTCACGGGAGTCTCCACAAGGGGGCCCTCTTGAGCTTTGGTTGGGGCGGTTGGGCGCCCCGTGTGAGACCGGGCACCGCCTCCTCCAGGGTCGGCCTCCAGCCCGGGGCCACCGAGGCTCCCTCGTCCGCCCTGACCTGACGTCGGTGAAGAGCGAGCCCATGGAAGCCCAGCTCCGGGCCCCATGCTTTCTCCCACGGGGCATCGTTTCTACTCCCACCGAGAACGTATTTGGAGACTGAAGGACACGGGTAATGGGGTCACCTAGCCTTGCCTCGTTTCAAAGAAGTTTGCAGCGCGGAACAAAGACTCCAATGGGAACCACAAGAAGGAGCATCTAGGAAGCTTCATAAACAATGAAACAAAACATCCTGGCTCCTTGAGCCTTTCCCTAAAGACACAGATGGGGGAGGGGAGGCCTTTGGGTCAGCGGCGACAGGAAGCGCGGAGATGTTAAAATGCAGGAAAATTATTGTAATTTCACAAATCAATTTTTCTTACATTGTGTTGAGATTAAGTTCGTGGTCTCTTCCATACATTGAAAATAACGAATTTCCCTAGAGAGCAATTTTGTGGGAAAACCTACAACATGTTTCGAAAAACCCATTTTGTTAGGAGTTACCAGATTTTATTTTAAGAGAAATGGTAATATTTAATTATGGCATTATTTTACCGTCTAGAAAATTAATGTGCTTTCAGAGTTTCAGGAGAAAGGCCTGCTGTGAGGCCGAACCCTATTTTTAAATTACCATACAAATAGAATCCCAAAGACGCAAATATTGGCTTAAGTGTTGCAGACGAGGTCCAGGAAAATGCGTTGGTTCCTAAATGTTAAATAAACAGGCTTGTAATTCTTGCCTTCCCCTGCGACCCCCGGGCCAGGGCAGTCTCACGCCGGGGAGGTACACATGGCTCACGGCGGGGATGCAGTAGGTGCGCTGGGGACGGCCACCGCCGATTTGTCATCCGTGTCCTGTGACCGTCCCGGGAATGAGCCCACATTTCTGTAAAGCTCTAGAGTCTGCAAAGCCCGCATTTACTTCTCCGCTCGGTCGTGCTAACAAGCCTTTGGGGGTGGGAACCGTCATCGCCCCATCTCACAGATGGGAAAACAGAGGCACAGGGAAAGGAGAGTCTGAGAGTGTCACATCCAGGTCAGTGGGTGGAAAGGCCCAAACTCCAGACCAGGTCCGCTACCTGTACATTCTGGCTTCCTTCCACCCCCACGCAGACCCTGGTCCTTGCTCGCCATTTATTGAGCATCTGCTGTGTGCCTGCCCCCCCCCTCCCCCCTCCTCTGGTGGCAAAGATGCTTCTACGACGGCTCAGGGTCTGATATTCCGAGCCAGGGCAATCGATAGAACCTTGGAGATGTTCTGCCCGATGCCGATGCCCTTTGCTGGCGGGAGATACAAGGAGGGGCCTCCAGGAGGGGCCTCGCCGCCTACATGCTCCTTGAGAGCCTTGCAGGGTGAGGAGCTGCTTGACAGGTGGACGCGAGCCCTAATGGGCACTCGGGCAGAGGCTGTGAAGGTAGCAGGGAGGTGTGAAGTAGCAGGCAGTCTGAGGGAGACGCAATTAGTCCCCGGGACGGGCCGGCACAGGGCGAGGGGGGAGGCAGGCAGCCCCGGGAGCGACGCGGGGGGCCCTGGGAGCCACTTCAGGGGGGTCTGGAGTGTTCTTCAAACAGAGGGAGCCATGTGGGGGGCTGAGAGCAGGTGGGCGTTCTGAAAGGCAGGGCTTTCCAAGGGCGCCGTGCCTACCTGGGGGATGCTGGCCGGGATTTGGGGGGGGGAGCACGATGGACAGCTTACATCTGATTAGTGACATGTCCATTTTGATTCAGTTCAATAACTGACACATCGGGCCTGGGATTTTGTTAGCACGAGGCTAACGCATACAGGGTTAGGTGGTTTTTTTAAAATAAGTGAAAATGAGTTACTTGCTTTAGAGAGAAACGGCGACCCAATTATAGGACAGTAGCGGTCAGATGTGGCCAAATTGCCGTGGTGGCGTATGGTGACAGGCAGGCAGGCAGGGGCCAGGGCTCAAAGGCCTCCTGGCTTGTGTTAAGGATGATCTACTGTGGGGGGGGGGAGGGGGGAGGTGGGGAAGGAAGGGCTCAAACCCGTGAGAGACCACCTCAAATCCCAGGCACGGAGATGAGGCTGGGCAGGCAGCATGGAGGTGCTGGTGCTGCTGAGATGTGGGGTGAGGGCAGGGAGGAGAGGTGCTGTGGGCATGTGGGTTCTGAGCCTGGAGCCTAGAGGGGATGGTGGGGCCACTCCCAAGATTGAAAACTGGGGAGCTCTGTTTCTGGGCTGTGCTGTTTGAGGAGCTGATGGGGCGTCCAGGAGGAGGCAGCCCTCACGGGGGGCTCAGTGGGGCCACCCACCTGTCCACGGTGCACACACGGGGCGAGGGTGCAAGTCGGCCAGGGGCAGCATCCCAAGGGAAGGGCCAGGTGGGGCCCAAGGAGGGCCACTCAGAGGGGAGCAGAAGTTCTGGGAGCAGGTTGTTCAAAAGTGGGGTTGCAGATAAAACACAAGATGCACACTTAAATTTGATTTCCAGATACATAACGCAACATTTTTTAGTATCAGTGTATCTCAAATATCGCACGGATGAGTGTAGGCGTTTGGAGGAGAGAGAGACAAAACCAGAGGGATAGAGAGATTGTGTTTTATGACTTAATTATTATTTTTATATAAGATCTTTTATGCCATACACAGGGCAAGAAAAAAATGAATCAGAAGATACAGAAAAGCATGAAGGTGACATAAAAGCTCACCCACAATCGCCTCACCCACAGTGGATTGCCATTAACCTGCTGGTACACATTACCCTTTAGATTCTAGAGGCTGGGACTCAGGGAAAGGCAGAGCGCGGGGACTCTGGTGCCTTTTGAACTTCCGTCTCTGTAACAATGCCTGGCCCATGGCAGGCACACAATACGTTTCTGCTGAGTGAATGGATAAATCTTTCTAGACTTCTTTTCTTTTATACACAGATACATGCATTTATTCCATTATTGTTTACAAAAATGGGACCATTTTATGCATATTATTTGAAACCTATGTTTTTAACTTCATAATAGATTTTAGAAATCTTTGAGGAAGGTTGGCTTTTTAGGACTGGAGGGACTAAGGCATATTCACAGTTTTCAAGGGAGGAACTGGAGGAGATAATGAAGTGCCACAAGCAGGAGATGTAATAACCAGGGGAAGCAGGTTCCCTAATCAAGAAGAGTCCAATAAAAACAGGCTAAACTCTTCAAACAAAAGCAATACGTGGCTTGCAGTGGAATTTTCAAAATGTATAAAAAGGTATAAAGTGAAAAGCGAAAGTTGCTTTCTACCCTGAAGCCCTGGTTGCTTTCTCCAGCGTGAATCATTTTAAGTTTCTTGTGCATTCTCCCAGAAAATGGTTTCATGCCAATCTCTGCATATAAATGTATATGTTTTTTATTTGGCTATTAAAATTTTTTTATGAATGCAATCTTTCTATACACATCGTTCTGCATTTTGCTTTTTACACTTAAATTATCAGGGATATCTTTCCACTGTAGACGTATCCCTTTGTAGAAAGGTAAGAGAGTATTCCATTATATAGATGAATCTTGATTTAGCTAGCCAGTCCTCTGCAGATGGTCATTTAGATTGTGGTCCGGTTTTTTTGGTCAGTTTGTCTGTCTGTTGCTTTTATTACATACGACAGTATGTTGGACATCCTTTTAATGTTTTAACGTATTTTGGTGCATACTTTGCATGTGTCCTTTGGAGAAATTCCTAACAAAGAAATTGCACATTTACTATTCTGCTAGATTGGACCAAATTGTCCTCCAAAAATGCGATTTCAATTTAGCCTCCGCCAATGGTATAGAGAGAATTTGGCCTCACTGGATATGATCAAAATTTTCACTTTCTGCTATCTCACATATGAACAGTGGAAGAGAAATTACAAGTTAATGAACGTTTGTGGCTAATCACACATTTCTGTGCCTGTAAATAAACAAGGGACACAACTTAATAAGCAGATACTCCACTAACTTGGATTCCCACTCTCTGTTTATTCTCACTGCCACCACTCTGGGTCAAGCCACTATCCTTTCTCACCTGAAAACCTGACAGTTACCCCTCACCGTTTGCCCAGCATCCACTCTGCCCCCTGTAATCCATTCTCCATGGAGCAGCAAGTGTGATCTTAAAAAAAATGTGGATCAGCATCCTGGTTCTGCAGTGTGGTTCTCTGACTCTTCTGGGGACACCCTCACTGTGCACAAGTAGATTTGAGGTGAAGTATAATTTTTTACATAGTAGGGAAGCCCCTGAGTTCCCTGGCCCACAGACTGAGCTGAGGTGGGACCAATGGAGCCCATCTTGAAGGCAGATGTCAAAGTCAGCATTGCTGTGGTGAGAACCAGGGGGCAAACCAGAGGTTAGGGTGGTCCCAAGTTGCTGCTGCCTCTTGACTCCTGGGAGAAACAAATATGAATGTTCTCTTGAGAAGAGCATGATGACTTTTTCCAAGAGTTTCCATGGATTAAGACCAAACAGACATGAGTTCCCAAGTAAAGATCACCAAATACACAAGTAAACAACTCACTATGGACTAAGAGTTAGCAGAAAGAAAAAACTTATATCCCAAGAGCATCAGATATTGGAATTACTATCACAGAAAAAAAAAGAAATGTATGAGATGTTTAATAAACTAAAATTTAGAATAAAAAAAATGAGCCACAAACATGAGCCTATAAAAAAACGACCAAGCAGATTTGGAAAAAGAACCAAATAGAACCTTAAGAAATAAAAAATATAACTGTTGATACAAAACCTTAGTGGCTGGCACATAGAGCAGGTTAGACACAGTTGAAAAGGGGATTAGTGAACTGGAAAACAGATGTAAAGAAATTACCCAAAATTCAGGAAAGAAAGAGAGGGGGCTGAAAACGTAGGAAAGGAGATTGAGAGACATAGCAGCTGTATGGAGGAAGTCTAATGTCTCCTAGAAGGAGAGAAAAGGCAGGGTAGCAGAGAAGCAGCAGGTGGGGAGACAATGTCTGAAAAATTTCCAGAAGTGATAAAAGACACCAAACCACGGGTGCCAGGAAGAACAGTGAGTACCAAGCAAGATTAATAAAAATAAATCAACCCTTGAACCTCTAGAACACTAATGGTAAAAAGAGGGGAAAAGAACCATCAGCCTAGCTTTGTGCACCCAGCCAAATAACCTTTCAAGAACAAGGATAAAACAGGGGCGCCTGGGTGGCTCAGTCGTTGAGCGTCTGCCTTTGGCTCAGGTCGTGATCCCGGGGTCCGGGATCGAGCCCCGCATCGGGCTCCCTGCTCGGCGGGAAGCCTGCTTCTCCCTCTCCTGCTCCCCCTGCTTGTGTTCCCTCTCTCGCTGTGTCTCTCTCTGTCAAATAAATAAATAAAATCTTAAAAAAAAAAAAAGAACAAGGATAAAACAAAGGCATCTTCAGTTAAACAATACTGAGTGTGGTACCAAGAGGACTGCTACTCTAATGACCTTTTATACAAGGGAGCTGGAGAAGAAAGGTCTGGTTTTTAGAAAGACTTAATGAGTAAAGAATTTGAAAATATTGTAAATCCACACACACACAACAAATAAACTAATAATCTCTAATTTTGTGGGGGTCAAACAAAACAAAACAAAACAAAACCAGACATGACTAAAATACTGAAAAACAGCAGTATGTGATTTTGGAGGGAATATTTAGGTTAGTGTTCTAAATTCTTTGCATTATCAGGAAAACAATGAAGATATTAAGTGTTAGGGTGTTATAATTTCAGAGGTAGCCACTGAAGTAATAGAAATACTGTATAACTTCTAAACCAGAAGAAAGAAAAAAGTAATAGGAACAAACACAACCCAACTCATCTTTTAAATATATATATATCATATATTTATAATATGATTTATGACATATACAATATATGTCATATATAAAAAAGGAAAAAAGGAAAAAAGCATAATTTGTAGAAAATAACAAGACAATAGAAAGAATTTGTAGAAAATAAGAAGACAATAGAAACAAATCTGATTTATTTGCCAGTTAGCAGACATGATCAAATTGGATTTTCAGAACCCCTGCTATATGTTATTTACATACTTGAAGCATAAGGACGCAAAAAGGTTGAAAGTAAAGTGAGTGAAAGCCACTTACTTACTAATACTAAATAAAAGGAAACTGATGTCAGATAAAACAGGATATACTATAAAAAGCATTATTAGGGATAGAAGTCACTCCATAAATGGTCCCATTTGCCAGGAAGATATGATCATAAAGTAGCATCAAAACATACAAAGCAGAGGGCGCCTGGGTGGCTCAGTTGGTTAGGCAACTGCCTTCGGCTCAGGTCATGATCCTGGAGTCCCTGGATCGAGTCCCACATCGGGCTCCCTGCTCTGCAGGGAGCCTGCTTCTCCCTCTGCCCCTCCCCCCTCTCATGTGCTCTCTGTCTCTCTCATTCTCTCTGTCTCAAATAAATAAATAAAATCTTTAAAAAAAAAAATACAAAGCAGAAATTGCTATAGACATAGAAACTATTGACAAATCCATCATCTTTATGGAAGATTATATAGCACAATGTTTTCAATTATTTATAGGTCAAGCAGACAAAAATTAGTAACATGCAGAAGATTTAAAAACACAATGAACAAATCTAATTCTTTTTATATGTGTGTGTGTATTGTATAAGTGTCTGTGTGTATAAAACTGTGCCCAACAATTAAAGGACGCGCGTTCTTTCCAAGCACACGTGCAACATTTATAAAAACTGTCTCTGTACTATGTCAAAGAATAAGTCTCAACAAATTCAAACAATTGGTATCAGGCCACATTACTGATCACAATGCAACTAAATTAAAAATGAGAAATAAAAACATTTTTAAAAATTCTGTGTCTGGAAGTTAAAAACACTTTTTTTTTTTTTAAAGATTTATTTATTTATTTTAGAGAGAGAAAGAGAGCACAGTGAAGAGGGGCAGAGAGAGTCTTAAGCAGACCCCACGCTGAGCGCAGAGTCCAATGCAGGGCTCGATCTCATGACCCTGAGATCATGATCTGAACCAAAACCAAGAGTCAGATGCTTAGCCAACTGTGCCACCCAGGCGCCACTAAAAACACTTCTAAAACACCCAGTTATCAATGAATAAATCAAAATAAAAGTTAAAAAAAATACAGAACTTACAGCTAAGCAAAAGTTGAAAATATTACATATAAAAACTTGTGGAATGCAGAGAAAGCAAGACTTTGAGGTAAGCTTATAGGCTTATAAGCTTATATTTAAAAGAGGAAGGCCTGAAGATTAAAGATACTTATCCAGCTTAAAAAGTTAGAACAAGAAAAATAGAGTAAGCCCAAATAAGGTAAAAGAGAAAATAAGCAAAAAAAAAAAAAAAAAAGGCAGACATTAATAAAAAACAGAATAAATGAGGCTCAAGTTGGTTCTCTGAAATCCTTAATAAATTAGATAAATCTCTGGTAAGAGTTACCAAAAAAAGAAAGAACAGAACAGAACAGTGGGTGGGTGGGAGAGAGAAGAGAAATAAAATTGGGAATGAAAGGGGGCATAACTACAGATCCAGCAGAGATATTTTTGTGAGAAGAAGCTTATGATTCAACGTATGTAGCTGCTGTGTGAAAAGCCTCATAACTGAAAAACTGAGCAGTGATTTGAAATCGTCCCCTCCCCCAAATAAATAGAAAACAAAACAGAACAATAAACTAAACAAAAAACAAGCAAATGAATGAAAAACCCAGGCCAGAGTGTTTTTACATGAGTTCTACTAAACTTTAAAGAAAGAGTTCATTCCAATTTTACATAAACTCTTGCAAAAAGTAGAAAAAGAAGGAGCATGCCCCACCTCCCGCTTGAGGCCTCTCTACCGAGGGCAGAGCCCGAAGTTTATTCAATTTGGAAAACCCTCTTCAGAAAAAAAAAAGTGCAAATGTATATAAACGTCAAATAAAAAAGTAGATATTGACTTAGAAGGAGAAAAATATCACAAGAAATTACAAATTTTATAAAGTTGAAAGAGACCGCAAACATTACAACGGCCAGGAAAACAGCACACTGTCTTTATCAATCAAACTGCAGTTTCTTCCAACATTTTGGGGATCACATCGTCTTCGGTCACCTCTTCATATGACAAAGATTTTGTACTTTCATTTTCTATGGCAAGAGTAGAAAGGTCATTCTTCTGCCTTTGTTGACTGAAACTATTTTTGATTACTGATAGTTTAGAAACTTTTTTTTTTCGTCTCATGAACTCACTGTTATAGGTCATACATTTCACGGGGTGTTATCAAAGTTTGGGAAATCTCTACCAAATTTCTTTCACAGGTGAGCTATGTGATGCGAAGCAAGTTTCCATACGCTAGCTCTGGATTTCTATGTTTCACAACTTGTCTCTCCACCACCTGCATAGTTGTGGTGACTGGTGCCAGAGGCCAGACCCAAATGCACGTTCCTCCATGACAGCAGCTGGCACTGCCTACCCGGAGGAAAGAGTATTCCTGAAGCCAACCCCACATGGGCTCAGATGGCAAGAATTAGCTACACAGGGAAGTGGCTGCAAAGCCCATGAACCTATCCCACTAAGTAAAAGCATTCCCAACTCAACTTCTCCTTAAGCTAGATCCCCAAAATGCTGGTGGTCACCCCAACCCTTTACAGCAAGAGGAAGGGATGGCAAGAAGTCGGGGTGGACAGAGCCAGCAAGGAGCAGGAAGAGTCTGTCTCCTAATTGGCTAATGTTAACATAGTTTCTATTTTCAACGTCTGCAAACCCTGATGTCCCTGTGAACACGTGGCTAGGGTTCCTGCCCCTTTCCAGGTTTTGGAAAGGACCCTCACAAGAGAGAGACCCTGAAGCCTTTGGAAGACAGTATGGGTGAGGAAGGAAAATTAAGGATGGGGTGAGAAAGGAAAGTTACGAGACAGTCTCATTTTTGGACATGGTTGCAAAAGTCCCAAATAAAATATTAGCAAATGGAATGCAGTAGTATGTAAAAAGATCATGCATTATGTCCATGTTGGGTCTATCCCAATAATGCAAACACATTTAATACTAGAAAAATCTGTTAGTGTCATTCACCACATTCACAGATTAAAAGAGGAAAACCATATGATCTACTACTCATAGATGCAGAAAAAGCATTTGATAAAATTCCACACCCATTCACAATTTTATTTATTTATTTATTTATTTATTTATTTTTAAGATTTTATTTATTTATTTGAGACAGAGAGAATGAGAGAGAGAGAGCACCTGAGAGGGGGGAGGGTCAGAGGGAGAAGCAGGCTCCCCGCCAAGCAGGGAGCCCGATGCGGGACTCGATCCAGGGACTCCAGGATCATGACCCAACTGAGCCACCCAGGCGCCCCCCATTCACAATTTTAAAAGCTCTCATCAAAAGAGAAATAGTTTTGAAATATCCTTATGCTGATTAAGGGCATTACTAAAATTTATACGTTAAGTGACATTTCTTAATGATGAAATACTGAACTTTTTGAGGTCTGGAATAAGAAAAGATGCCACCAGTTAGTTTCAACATTTACTGAAGGTCCTTGGAGTAAGGGGGGAAAAAAGGCATAAGGGTTAGAAAAGAAATAAAATGATCACTATTTGTAGATGATATAATTATCTTTGTACAGAACTCAACATCTACAGAAAAGTGGTTGGAAACAATATGAGTGTTTAGCAAGATGACTGGATAAAAGAAATCAATGTAAAAAAATCAATTACATTCTGTAACAGCAACAAATAGTTGGAGGGAAAAGACACCATTTACAATAGTAGTAAAAAGTATAAGGTACCTAGGAATAAATCTCATAAAAGTAAGCAAGACATATTTGGAGAAGATTATAAAAATGTATTGTGAGACAATAAAGATATAAAAAATGAAGTGACATATTAATGGATGGAAATATCGAGAGATGTCTGTTCCCTTCTGATCCACAGACACAATGGATTTAAGTAAAAAAATCCCATTTTTTTAAGGATCTTGACAAGGTGGTTATAAAATTTTATATGAAAGAGCAAAGTTGGCAGAAATTGAAGAAAAATAAGATACGGGGGCATGCTGTATCAGAGATCAAGATTTATTGAAAACTTGAGTAATTATAACATTGTATATTCTGTGAAGAGATAAAATGACCAATAGAAAAAAGAGCTCAGATACTGACTCATGATATTTATGAGCTTGATATACGATGGGACTCCTGTTCAGTGGGGAAGAGATGTCTATTCAACAAACAGGACCAGGATGATTGGTTATCCACACAGAAAATGAAATTGGAGTCCTTCCTCACACCATACCCCCAAGTCAATTTCCAGTGGATAAAGAACATGTAAAAGAATATGTTTAGGACCTCAAGGTAGCAAAGGATTTCTTAAGCAAAATGTGAAGAGTGTTAATGCTGAAAGACAAGCTGATAAATATGATTACATTAAAATTAGGAACTTCTATTACTCAAAAGACACCATAAAGAGAATGAGAAGGAAAGCCACAAGCTAGGAGAAGATGTTTGCAAAACAATAACCAGCAAAGAATTAATATACGGAATATGTAAAGAAGTCCTACAAATCTTAAGGAAAAGGCAAACAATACAATAGAAAAATAGGCATAAGGCACAAACCGGTATTTCACAGAAGAGGAAATGGAATAGTAAATAAAGCTGTGTGGAGACATTCAGACCCATTAATAGTCAGGGCCATGCAAATTAAGACCCAACGAAGTAGCATTTTATACTCATTAGATTAGCAAAAATTATAAATTCCCCAAACAGCAAGTGTTGCTGGAGATTGGTGGGAGCCCTGCCAGGGGGAGTGTAAATTGGGATAATTACTTTGTAAAGCAACCCTTGTAAATCAACTTTATAAAAGCTTACAACGTGAGATCCGTGGCTTACAAACAGTTTCTGTGACTCGCAGTTAGAAATATGTTTAACATTAACACCCACTAGGCTGCACACGAATGCACACACATGCACGTACACACGCGTACACGCATATAATGGAAATAGAAGTTTTAGGAAACAATACCGGCTCTCACTCTGAGCCATCTACTCTGTAGCATTCTCTTCTCTTCCACTGAAGAAAACACACTGGTGGGGCCCCACTAATGTGATTTCCCAACCCCTCAATAAATCACCACTCTGATTGTATAACTCTTTTTTTTTCCCAAAGATTTCATTTATTTATTTATTTTTAAGATTTTACTTATTTATTTGAGACAGAGAGAATGAGAGACAGAGAGCACGAGAGGGAGGAGGGTCAGAGGGAGAAGCAGACTCTCTGCCGAGCAGGGAGCCCGATGCGGGACTCGATCCCGGGACTCCAGGATCATGACCTGAGCCGAAGGCAGTCGCTTAACCAACTGAGCCACCCAGGCGCCCTGATTGTATAACTCTTGCACACGTGTTACGCACACGTATTACCCACCCGGTGACGAGTACAGGAGTGTGTGTAACAAACTTGCTTGTAATAGCCCAAGACCGGAAACAAATAGAATGTTTGTAGACCCGAGAGCCAAGGAATAACTTGTAGCAGCCTTATACACTGCAGCGAAAAATGGATACACTGTGGCCACACCCAACAACACCCACCTCCTAGAAACATTCTAGAAACATAATATGGAGTGACAAAAGTGGGCCCAGAAGAACAAACACATGCAGGTTGCAATAGCTCTGAGATAGCTCAAGAACAAGGGTAGCTAAAACATATATTCAGGGCACACCTGCCCTGAAGAGGCAGGGAAAGGACAAACACAAGGAAGGGAAGGGACGTTGACAGGTGGATGAAGTCACTGGCAAGGCTCTGGTCGGTCGTGTGAGAGGTGGGTTCACAGGGCCGCATTGTATATTATTTCAGAGGACACAGAGTTAGGCTGTTATTGAGTGTTGCGTAAAAGAAACGGACATACGATCGAGTTGCTCTCCTATTTAAAACTCTTCCCATTTTAAGTCCTACAGAATCCAGTCTTTGCCTGGGATTCCTCTCATCGTTTTCTCCTGGTGCTCTGCGCACTGTGCACACTGACCTCCCATGAATTTTTTATATCACACCCGGTGTGATGCGCTGAATGTTTGTGCCCTCCCCAAAATTCGTATGTTGCAGCCCTGCTTCCGCCTCCACGCAATGGCATATGGAGGTGGGGCCTTGGGGAGATACGAAGGTTAGATGTGGTCATGGGGGTGGAGATTAGTGCCCATGCAGATGGGATTATTTTCCTTGCAAGAATAGCAAGACACCCGTGTAAGGACACAGCAAGAAGGTAAACCAGGAAGTGGGGCCCTGACCGGACTGAGAATTTGCTGGCGCCTTGATCTTGGGCCTTCTAGGCTCCCAAACTGTGAGAACTACATGTTTAAGCCTCTCTGTCTGTGGTGTTTGACCGACACGCCCATCTTGTACTCACCCCAGGGCCTTTCCACTTTGCATTGTCCCGGGGATGCTCTTTTTGGATCTTCTGGCTCATTCTCATCCTCTCAGCTCAAGCAAGTGTCACCGTTTTGGTGAGAACCTACCCATGACCCTATCTCAAGTTGGGCTTTCTGGTGCCTCCTAGAGCCTGTTCCTCCCTACTCCCCCTCCCCCAATAGGGAACAATGGGAGTACCGGTCACTACCTTCCCAGCACTGACCACTGTTAGTGCAGGTCAGGGCACTTGCTGATCACAGGCCTCTCCAGCTGACTGCGAGCTCAGGGAGGGCTGGGATGCTTCTGTCTCGCTCACCTTGTCATCTGCCAAGCTTGGTGCCCCATCTCCCAGAGTCTCACAGCAAACATTGGCTGCTGGAACCAGCTACATGGTTTGCGGGGCCCAGTGCATATTTGAAAACGCAGGGGCAGGGTCCATGTTCAGAAACTAAGGAATTTCAGGATGGTGACAGCAGAGCATTAAACCCAGCACGGGGCCCTTCTAAGCGTGGGACCCTGTGGGCACACCCAGGCCACACGCCCACCAGGCCGGCCCTCTTGCAGATAAATGTGGGAAAGAACTGAAGCCTCAGCACAAGGGCCTTGGAGTCTCAGGGCGTGACCTAACCGTTAATGCATATTAACTCCCTGATGAAGGCTGGCTTCTCCGAGGGGAGCCTGCAGGGGCCTCCCTGCTTCCCAACCCCCGGCACACATGGCTCTTCATCCTCCCTGTGCCTGAGGCTCCTTGAAGGCAAGGACCACGGCCGTCGGGCCCAGTGGCTGGAGCCCAGGCTGGGCCAGCTTATGTGGCTTTGCGTGAGATGCCGATGCTCTGCCCCAGGAAGGCTCGATTTCCTCATCTGTTTAATGGGTTCAGAAGCTTGCTGTGGGGAAAGGGGTAGCACAGGGGAGGGGCTTCCCGTGGCATCTAACTGTAGGGAGGGGCTCAGCCCGTATGTGGGGTCCTGTGCGTGGGCTGTGGTGTGACACTCTGGGCTAGGGTGTGACGTCCTGGCCGCCGCTGCCTCCTGGCGCTCAGTTGGCTCCGCGGGGGCCAGGACCCCCAGTGCCAAGGCCACTGCTTGCGTGACTGTGGGCACCCGGCCCCCTCCCCACCCCTGTTCCCTCATCCTGAGCCGGGGGCTGATGTAGCCACATCACTCATTCCCAGAGCCGGGAGTGCGGACCACATGACAGAGGGCGGCGGAGAGCTGCTCACTCTTTATGACTATTTTTACGAGCAGATGAAGGCAAGGGGCATTTCTATTCAGTCCTGCTTCCCCCAAGGTTAATGAGTTCAGGTTGGTTTTCTGAATCCTGAAAAGAAATTTTAGTGTATGCAATTACTGCTTTTATTTAGCCATAACCTGCGCCAAGCTCCGGGTCAGGCGTGGGAGGGCCACGAAGGGGGATAAAACACACAGCGGCGCCAGAGGGGCTCCCAGCCCTGCCCGGAAGCCAGACCCCAGATAAATCGTGGCTGGGTGGTGGGCGAGAGGAGGGGGGTGTCACGAGGGGGGGTCTGGGCCGTGTTCTCCACTCGGTGGAACAGTGGGGCCCACGTGCAGTGCCCTGCTGGGGCCCGCGTGAGAGCCCGTCCGGCCCGCAGGTGTACATGGGGACAGATGTTTTTCAAATAATCTCGCGGATCAAACATAACGACAAATACTGGTGCGGACATGCAGATAAGAGCGGTTCCTTTGAGGAAGACGAGCCAGGAGGGCTCCCCAAGGTTGGGGCCCCGGGAAGTGCCTTTGGGGTGTGACGCATGGGGAGTAAGTCGGGGCTGCCCACGTGGGGCCCAGCGTGACCAGGGGAACAGCACGTGCAAAGACCCCGAGGAGGGGCCGAGCCGGCATGGACAAGGAAGGGAAGGAGCTGCTGTGGCCAGAGCCCTGCCTGCAGGGGGAGAGTGGGGCCGAGAGGCCAGCCATGGCCAGGAGGAACAGGCCCTGAGGCTCGCGCATGGGGGCAGTTTGGACTTTATCCAGAGGCATCAGAAGCCCTTGGAGGGCGCTGGGAGCTGAGGCAGCCCAGGAAGCCTGAGCCTACGGGGTGGAGGGTGCAGGGGCAGGAGACCCCCGGGGGCTTTCTGGCGAGGGAGGCTGGGCTGTGCATGGAAGAAGGGGGGTGTCAGTAATAAGACTCTGATCTACTGTGAAATGAAACAAAAAGTAGGCCACCCAAACTCTGTGAAACAGAAAAGTCACTATTTGAGTTTGCATGTACATATTATAATGCCTGAGCTCGCAGACCTGGTCATGGGGTCCCCCTGCAGAGCGATGCTGCAGGAGAGGGCCTGAGCAGGGGCTGCAGGGCCACCTCCAAGGATGGCCCTGGGCCACTGGGTGGGCTGGGTGGGGGACGGCTCAGGGGACCCTTGGAACCGAGAGCCCTGGGGGCAGAGCTGGTTTCAGGCGGACGGTGATTGGGGTTTGCGGAGTTGAGTCTGAGGTGTCTGGGGGTCCCCAGTGTGCCTGAGGGGTGGAGGCCCAAGGGGCAGGTACGGGCCTGAGTCTGGCCCGGGGACTGACTTCTCTTTGGGTCTCCAGGGAGGCCCACTGGGGTGAGGTCCACTGGGAGGGCCCGAGGAATGGACTGGGAAGGACGCGCCGGAGCCCTTCTCTGTCCGAGGCCAGTCTGGGCAATGTGGGTGTCCGCGTGAGCAGGGAGGAGCCAGGGCAGAGACGCTCAGAGGCGCTGCGGGCCAGTTTGTGTGGGCACCTGCATCTGGCCAGTGTGACCGAGGAGCTGAGACTTTGAATTATTAATAAACTTTAAATTTAGCAGAGTTCCAGATTTACAGAAAAGTTGGGAAGATAGTACAGAGTCCTTATATATCGTCCCCCCCCCCGCTGCTTCCTGACTATTAACATCTTGCATTATATTGATACATCATCATTAACTGAAGTTTATACTTTATTCAGATTTCCTTAGTTCTTACCTCATGCCCCTTTTTTGAGAAACGGGATTTTAAATTTAATTTAAATTTGAAAACTAAAATTCAGTTCAGTGATTCAAGAACGTACGTGTTGGGACCCCTTGGGTAGGTGCCTGTCCTTTTCAACTGTGAATTGTATGAAACCTAAATACAGATGGAGTATTTCTGATGGAAATCTTGTGTCTGAAATGGGATGTGCTATGAGTGTAAAACTACGTGCCAGACTTTGAAGACTTACTGTGAAAAAAGAATGTGGACCATCTCAATCATTCTGAAATATTGATTACATGTTGAAAAAACAGTATTTTGGCTCTGTTGGGTTAAAGAAAATGTCGAATTAAATATATAATTGAACATGAATTGAAACAGATAATTATATAATTTCATCTCATCCTGTTTACCTTTTGAAAAGGTGGCTGCTAGACCATTTAAAATTGCATAAGTGGCCAGCATTCAGTGCCCACTGGCCACACTGCTTTAAGGGCAGGAGCCTGCAAGAGACAGAGGAGCATATTTGGGGAGTAGGAGCAAAACCACAAGGAAGCAGGGGTGTCAGAGCAGACGATGGGGAGCTGGGTGGACCTCTTGGCCCTGGGGGCTTCCAGAAACAGGGAGGGAGGAGGAGGGCAGGGCACGCTCAGAAGGAGCCCCACGGAGGCGGCAGGGACGGGGTCAGTCTGGGGAACCCTTGCAGAGGGCACAGGAGGCCTGACAAAATGTTCCTGGGATTTAAGGGGTCTGTCCGAGGATTGGAAGAGAGAAGGCAGAGAGTGTGCGGGTCCCTGGAAGTGGCCAGTGTGGGTGAGATCCAGTGATACCGATCCTTCCCAAATCGCTCCCATTGTGTGCAGGACACTGGCCCGGTGGTGCTGGTTGGAGGGCAGGTGGAAGGGCAGGTGTAGGGCAGCCTGGGTGGAGGCTGGAGGAAGCGGTGGTGGGGGGACGAGCAGGAGGCCTGCATCTGTGTAGGGTCATGTCCGTGTAGGGTCCACTTGACACCCTACTCCACAGAGGAGGGACCCGGATCCCCTCGTGACTTAGTTAGATGCCTGGGACAAAGTACCACACACTGGGGGCTTCCACCACAGAAATGGATTCTCTCCCAGTTCTGGAGGCTGGAAGTCCCAGATCAAGGTATGGGCAGGGTTGGTTCCTTCACAGACTTCTCTCCTACTTTTTTCCTGTGTCTTCATGTGCCTTCCAAGTGTCCCTCCTCAGAACACCAGCCGTGGTGGAGTAGGAACCACCCCAGTGACCTCAGTCTCACTCCTTAGCTCTGTAAAGACCCCATTGCAAATAAGTTTGCCTTCCGAGGTACCGGGGTTAGCACTTCAAGGTATGAATTGGGCGGGGGGACACAGTTCAATCCATATCACTTACCCCAGCTCACACTGCTGGTGGGAGGCAGGACCCTATCCGGCCTCTACTGATACGTTCTCATTATTAAAAAATAACCCAACATAGGGAAGCAAAATCTCCTATTAGTACACTCAACATTCTTCCTCCATCCTGGCAACAACCGTTATTATTAATCTGTGTATCTTTCCAGACCTTTTTAAATGGAGAAATATACATAAATATGTGTTGTTGCGTTGAGGGAGGGGGGCAGGCTGTTTTTAAAATAAAATTTAAATCCTTGTTATGGTGAAAAACCTGGCTAATGAAAATTATGTTTCAAAACAGACTGAGGCATTCTTTGTGCTAAATATGGTGTTCTTTGTCTCATTTGCAATGGAAAAGTCCGTTGTTTCAAAAAAAAATACATTATTAAGAGGCCTTACAATACAAACTACATTTTCCAATTCAATAGCGTACAAGGTCAGCCAAGCAAAGACAATGTAAACTAGCTTCAAAAGTGTCTTGTTCAATAATGAAATTTGTTCCGAGGGGCCAACATTATAATCAGAGCCTGGTGTAGGCTGGCTATGCGCAGCTCAAGTCTTAGCCTCCAGAACGAACCCCCTCGCTGACGGGGAGCCCATGAAAGGCTGCTTACTGCTGTTCCACACATTGCAGTGCTTGATTAACAAGGATCCAATTTCTTGGAGTTCAAAACAAAAGAAAAAAGATGCTGTTCCCATCCTCCATTTTCCTGAATTGGGCTCTGAAAACAGAAAGGCCATGTGCCACTGGTCCAGGTGGGAGCGGACAGGGACGTGCTTGACCAGGGAGAGGGTCCTAAGGGGCTGGCGGGACCAAGGGAGCGCTTTTAGGAGAGTCCGTGTGAAGTGGCCGCCTGAGTTCTGTCCGGGTCTGGACGCCAGCCGAACCCGCAGCCCTGTCCCTGATCACCTAGGTCTCCACCCGCGTGTCCGCATCCCCGACTGCAGACCCTAAGCTAGTGCAGCTTCTAGAACATGCCTCTTTATGCCTCGGGCTGAAGCAGCTTGTCCTTGGAAGCTTCCCTCCGTGGTGTCACCTCCTGGTCGCTCTCGCATCTCCCTCCCCTTCCTTGGAGTCTCGGGTCCCTCGCGTGTCCATCTGGGTGGCCGGTCCCCACCTTGGCTCCAGAAGCCTCTAACTCCTCCCTCCCTGTACCTGCTGTGTTAACGAGGACGCAGCGGTGGCTGCCAAGGCGGGGACGCTGAGGAGCAGTTGAGGAAGGCAGTGGAAGTCTCTTTCTGCTCTGCCCCGTGCCTGGGTGTGACCGTCGCCTGCATGTCCCGCCGAACGGGCTCCGAGGGGTCTGCATGTCCACCGGGGGAGGGAGGAGGGACAGGAGTGCCCGTCCTGTTAGTCACACCCATGGCCAAGCCAGTGGCCACCAGCCGCGAGGGAGGCTGGAGGACACTGTGCCTCCTCTGAGGGGCACGAGGCCAGCAGGAGGGGCTCCAGAACAGTGGGAGGGGAGGAAGAAGGGGTACTGGGGGCGCCTCCCCTCCGCCGATCACTCCCACGCCAGCCCCCTGGCCCCCCCCCCTTTTCTCACTCTCGTCCGCCACCAGCCTTCCCGGAGCCACCACCTCGGTGTTTGGCTTCATAAAGATCAGTCACCGGACCCACCTCGCTTGCCCCCGGAGCTGCTGGAGAACAGCCCCCAGACGTGCCGGGGATCAAGCTATGGCTCCTTCTAGTCAGCTGTTTCCCTCCCCCTTGGGGTCCCTGTCAAGCCTTCCTCACCTCCCAGAGCTGCTCATCCTGCTCTATGTGCATGCTTACTATGCACCAGGCATTTCTCTCTCACAAGATCGTGTGACTGAATAAGCTGATATTTTGGCTTTTAAACAAAGACAATACCTAGTTAGAAAACAACAGAAAGCAGCCCCCCTGTGCCCATGCAGGCTGTCAAAGTGAGCCTGGTACGAGCTTGCCGTGCCGACCCAAGGGTGTCGCTCCTGGGCCGCACACTGACAAGCCCCCCCCCGGCCCCGGATGGAGCCCACGCCCCTGCGCCAGGCTGGGGGCCCCCGCGCCAGGCCCTCTTCCGTCTGTCTGCCTCCTACCACAGCTGGAAGCCGGAAATGGTGGCGGTGTGGAGCGCCCTTCCTCCTGTCCTCTTGGCCAACTCCTACTTGCCCCCCAAGACCTCACCCAAACCCCTGTGCTCGGGGAGACCTTTTCTGGTTCTCCAAGAGGGACAGCCCGCCCTCTTGGAGCGTCTCCCACCTGCACTGGCATTTTGGGATTGCTGCCATTCACACGTCTCTCTGCAGCCGCCTCTGTGAATTCCACGAAGGAGGGACCGTGGCTTCAGTCAGGAGACAGAGCCTTCTGGGAGTGCTAACACAGCTAAGAACATCCCTGCTCTTGGTAACTAGAATGCCATCCAGCCAAACAGGATTCTTGATTGCCCCCACCTCCAGCCCAATCCGTATGGGCTACAGCTAGCCCATAAGACTAGTAAGGAAGTTAGAAAGTGAGTTAGAAAAAGGTGACCCTCTGGGCAGGCACAGCCCCCACCAGGGCCCTTGGCTGGGCTTGTGGAGCACAAGACAGCATTTCACTCTTGTAGAGTGAACAACCCACCCAACAGTACATGGTGGTCCAACCACTGCAGTCTCCATCCCCCTTCCCCAGGTTCCATCATCCTCCTAATATCGGACCACACATCTGGGAGTCATCTCTTCATCCCCTGTTGTGGGTTGAATTGTGTTCCCCAAAAGGATACATCAAGTCCTAACTCCCAGTACCTGTGAACATGATCTTGGAAATGGGGCTTTTGCAGAGGTAATCAAGCTAAGATGATGTCGTGCTGGATGAGGGTGGGCCCTAGTTCAGTAACTGGTGTTCTGAGAAGACAGAGATTTGGACGCAGACCCAGAAGACACAGGGAACAATGCCATGTGAAGACAGAGGCAGAAACTGGAGGGACATGGCCACATGCCGAGCAACACTTGGAACCATCAGAAGCCGGTAGGAGGTGAGGAAGGAGCCTCCTGGGAACCTCTGGAGGGAGCCTAGCCCTGCTGATAATTGACTTTGGACTTCCAGCCTCCAGAACTAGGAAAGAATACATTTCTGTTGTTTTAAGCCCCCTAGTTGGCGGTACCTCGATCCGGCAGCCCCAGGACACCACGTGGCCCCCACATCCGGTCCAGAGACAAGTCCTGGTGTTCTGCGTTCACATTTGTTTGGAGACAGTTCCACCCCTCCATCTCTGCCAGTACAGCCCAGCCTTCCTTGCTGCCTCCCGGTGACCCACTGTCCGTCCAGCAACCAGAGAGCCTTTTTGAACCCCTAAACTTGCCACTGGACTTGACCACAACCTTGTCCGAGGCCTCCCACTCCCATGCGAGCGGGCCTGCCCTCCTTTCTGACTTGTCTCCATCACCCTCTCCCACACGGGCTGTTCTGATTTTCCTCCCGCTCCTTAAACCGGCCAAGTGACTTCTGTCTTAGGGCCTCCGCCCCTGCTGAGCCCCTGACTCAGGCTCCTTTCGTCCCAGGTCTTTCCGAGGCCGACGTCTTTACATTTTGTCTTTTCGGAGGGAGCTTCAACGTCCCCTCCTTCCAGGGACGCCTCATCTAGCGGCCCCGCCCCCGTCGATCGCTCCACCCACTTGCTTTTCTTCTTTTCCCAGAGATGTCGTCTCTGGTCATTTTCTCGTTTATTTGTTTTCTTATTTACCGCCTGCGCCCCCTCCCCGCCCAACCCCAGCACCCACCAGAATGTGGGCCCCCCGAGGGCCACGCCAGGCCCCTCTTGTTCGCTGTCGTGTCACCGCACCCCAGGGTGTAGAAGAGGGCCTGGCACAGAGTACGCACCCCTGAATGCCTGCTGAGGGAACAGAATAGATGAATGGAGAAATATTTCCACCCGTGAGCGGAAGTGACATGAAGTTATGTAAAAACCCAGTAAATACATGCTCATTCATGTAAGCTCCCCGAATTAGAATTTGGAGGGGGGAGGGAGAGAAGTTTGTCTTTGTACTTAAGCGGGATAAAAAAAGAAAAGAACTTTCTGAGCAAATTATCTGTGTAAACAGGGAGTATGTTTCACCCTGTTAATAATGAACTCCAGCAGCCCCGGCCTCCAACGCTTGGAGGCCCACTCTGGTGATGCATATGCGAATTCCAGGTGAATCTGTGTCCTTGGTGAAGGCCTTACAGGATGTGGGGGGGCTCAGAGTCCCAGCCTGTCTTCCCCCCGGGCAATAATGAATGCAATAATGAATGCCCTGGGTAGGAATCATCAGCGTCAGACCCCCAGTTTCTGACTTGCCCCACGCAGGCACCGACAGTCCCTGGACGCTGGGGGTGGGGTTTGCTAGGAAACGGCAGCTGTCACTTGGCACAAAGTTGTTACCTGCTCTGGGATTTCAGTGGTTACTTTATTATTATTTTTTTCCAATGGTTACTTTAAATCGATCCTTTTTGTAAAAGGCGGATGAAGATGCAGAAGTCTTGGAAGACCATAGAAGAAAAAAAAAAAAAGTCCGAACGTCAATCACTGTAAAATGCCAGGCACTCTTAATCACTGGCAAGTTGGTTTTCATTTCAGTAACTGTGGGTTGCTGTTAAGGAAATTAGAGTCCAACAGATTTGGATAAAGCTGATGGGCTAAACAGTAGACTTAAGTTTCAAACTATCTAGAAACCACACCCAACCACCAAAAACACATGTTAAAACAACTCAAATTGTATATTTCAAAGAATAAGTAATTTAGTTTTACTGCGGTCACTGGTGTTTCCAAGCTAAATATATCCATGTCCTGCTCTCTGTTTTTATGCATTTTTTTTTTTTTTTGGAAAGAGTGGGGTTGGGTGTGAGCTATTGCTTTTCTTCCCGTTTTCTGTATAATTTAATACTGAGACTGGGGGGCGGCAGCTCAGATTTTGTAATGCACATGGAGCTCTGGGGATAGCCAACAATGGGGACCAAAGCGTAGACACCGTTTAGCTAACTGTGCAAAGAGCCTGGTCTCAAAGTGGACACTGGACGCTTTGGTTAGGTGCTGTGGTTGTAAGCAACAGAAGCCAAGCCTGACTCATGCAAACTGAAAGGGAACTCCTTCGAAGGACGTAGGTGCTCACCGACCTAAGGGATGCCCTGGGAATCCAGTCGGTGAGAACTACTCTGGAGTTTCTCTAGGACACCCTACGTGGGCGTGATGCATTCAAGCTTCTGGTCACTGCACAAAGATTCAAGGTCCTGGCGCAAGCATCCTATTTGCCCAGCCTGAGACTCCTACCCAGGTGGAGGGGAGGTACCTTGACTGCCAAGTCCTCCAGGATGAGAGTCAATGAGGGGAATTTTGCTGTTAGCAGAAGGAGGCATCTGTCCATTGCATTTTGCTTCAAGCAAAGAGGACTCGAGAAGGGGGTCAGGGAGTGGGGATTCCTCAGGGCAATGGGACCAACAAGTAGCACAGTGAATCTCCCTGGCGTTGGTGAAGGACCTCCCCTCCCCTGGTTCTTCTCTGTGGTCAGTGGTGGGTCTCCTGGCCCCTGGGCAGCCCACGCGGAGACTGTTCGCACCTCAGAGCCACCAGGGAACGGTGAGCTCTGGGCTTACGGGGCCTGGCATCTCGCATGCCCTGGATGGCCCCTGAGCACCCAAGAGCCCGCCAAGCTGCAATCTTTCCAGGTCTCTGCCCTTCTGAAGCATCCTAACCCAGTGGCCTCCATTCCTCGGGGGTCGAAGGGCAATGACAGTGGGACCTGAATCACAAGGCGGCTGTGAAGAAATAATGTGATGTCCCCTACAGAGCTCAATGAGAGCAGGTGCCCGGGGACGTTAGCTATTGCTGACACTGATCCGTCCAGAGCTCTGGCCTGGCCTCAGGCACCCTATACAGATGGACTCTAGTTCCCTATCCCGAAGCCCCATCTGCTTGACAGGACACCTTTGGCATCCCCGTCGCCTTGTAGCACGGAGGGGACAGGGTCCTGTCCCAATGTCTGGATGGTAGGGACCCTGGTGCCATTCGGGGGTGAGTCTACTTCCAATACCAGGGCCCCCCACCCTGCAGCCGGGGTGAGTTTGGCCAGCCCCACCCTCCACAACTTCCTAACCAGACTCTCCTGCTGGGGTCCTGGCAAACTGGGGGGGACTGCAAGTCTGGGAGGTTGCAAACCCAGCCCAGATGGAGCTGATCCTGTAGGAAATACAGGAGAAACAGAGAGAGAGAAATCACCCATAATCACACCTCCCAGAGATCACCACTCACCTCCTATGTTTTCCTCTAGTTTATTTTCTTAAAATGTTTTTTAAGAGGGGGCGGGGAGGGGCAGAGGGAGAGAGAGAATCTTAAGCAGGCTCCACGCCCAGCACAGAGCCGGACTCGGGGCTCTATCATGACCTGAGCCTGAGATCATGACCTGAGCCGAAATCCAGAGTGGGACGCTTAACTGACTGAGCCACCCAGGCGTCCCTCTTCTAGTTTATTTTTACAGAATAAGGATGCCCCCGCCAATGAAAATAAAACTGAGATCAAAGGTACAGACACTATGGTTTTGTTCTAACGTTATGTCAAAAATATCTTTCTTTCTTTTTTTTTTTTTTTAAAGATTTTTTTATTTATTTGACACAGAGAGAGACAGCCAGAGAGGGAACACAAGCAGGGGGAGTGGGAGAGGGAGAAGCAGACTCTCCGCCGAGCAGAGAGCCCGATGCGGGGCTCGATCCCGGGACCATGGGGTCATGACCTGAGCCGAAGGCAGACGCTTAACGACTGAGCCACCTAGGTGCCCCCCAAAATATCTTTCCATGTCATTCAATGTTTTTTTGTGACATAGAACTTTTTGTGGGTGCATAATTCCCTCAAAATTTCTTCAGGTCATTGCCTAATGGTGCAGTATTTAGGTTTTGGTCTCCTGGCCTCCCTTCCCTCCCTGGGTCCCTGGATATGGCTTAACGCTGTCCCCCCACCCTCTCAGCTGCAGGTTCATCATGTAACTTCTAGATTCTCCACTTCCCAGAAACACCCACTGCCATCCCACCCACCAGTGGGCCCTTCAGATGCCACACTAGGTGTCGTGGGCTGATTTGCATCCCCCACCCAAATATGTTCCAAGTCCTAACCCCCAGTACCTCAGGACGTGACCTTATTTAGGAATAGGGTCATTACAGATATAAATAGTTAAGAGGAGGTCCTGCTGGCGTACGGATGAGGGTGCCCTCATCCAGGGTGACTGGTCTCCTTACAGGAAGAGGTGAAGAGGCATAGACTTACAGGGACAGACAGACGCGGGAGAGATGCACCTACAGTCAAGGAAGCCACAGATGGCCAGCAAACAGCAGAAGCTACAAATGGGCTTCGGAACCCCCTCCCCGTACTCTGCACCCCCATCCTCCTCTGACCCTGTCCAGCCACCATTTCTGACCCTTCCTCCCTGGCCATGCTCCTTTTGTCCCAGAATGCCTTGCAGCTGTCGGGAGGAAGTGGTGTAGCTTGCTCCCAAGGCTGGAACCAGCAGGCAGTGTCCTCTCCCTCAGTGATGGTGTGAGTGACCCCCACCAAGCACCGTGCTAACCTTCCCCCACCCGGAGAGTCTCACCTACTCCTCACAGCAACCCCATATTTTGCAAAGGAGGAAACTGAGGCAAGAAGGATCAAGTAATTAGCAAGTCAGGGGAGCAACTGGAGTTTGAATGTGGGAAGGGGCTTCCAGAGCCCAGCCCACTGTGCCATCTTCACAGGTGGGGACAGTTAGGGTCCTTCCTGGGTCTATGACTCTGACTTAGCAGGTAATTGGCGGATCTAGCGAGCCGTCCTGCCAGCATGCCTGCAGTCTGCTCTGTGCTCCCTGAGTGAGGTCATGCACGGAAACCATCGGCCCAGACGCCTCAGGAGAGCGCATCTCCTGGTGCCCAGACCTGGCACCGAACCCTGGCTCTTTGAGGAAGGCAGCAGGGCAGGGAGGCCTTTGCCTGGACTTTGAGCTGGACCGTCACTGGCAGGGGGCAGCTGAGGCACGAAGCTCCGTGGCCCACGAGTCTGGGCCCTGGGCCTGCTGCCGGATGGGCCCTGGGTGCCTGGTCTTGCTTCTGTCGTCCGTAAAATGTGCCCATCACACAGAGGGGTCACGAGACTCAAACGAGGGAAAGCGTCCAGTGCGCTTGGCACAGCGCCTGAGCTCTGCCCTCTCCCCAGGGAAAGTCAGTCTGTCTCTCGCACGTAGACTCAACGTGTGGTCATTAATGGTAAGAATATCTGCCCATCTATTCTCCCCTCTGGGGAAACGTGCACATTTAGCTGATAGTGTGTACTTCTTCACAGGCTCCACCAGATGGGAGAAGGAGGAGGAAAGCTTGGGTGGACAAATTGTAGGCAGGGAAAAGCTGCAGTATCCACAGGAGACAGTTTATTTTCTCTATATAAAGAACGCTAACAGATCAACAAGAAGAAAAGATTTTTTCAAAAGTCCACTACACAAATGGGCAAAAGATAGGACCACACAGTGCCTACGGACATCAATGAAAGGGGACCCTAAAAATACAAGGAGACGTTCCTGTTTGCTCATAACCAAAGGATTGCAAACCTAAACAACCAAGCATTACCACGGGCAAGATTTTTAAAGAATGCTAACAACGAGGGTCAGCCAGGGTGGAAACTGGCACTCCCCTGGGCCATCTGTGGGGAGTGTTGACTGGGGTAACCCGTCGGGAAGGAAGGAAAGAATGTCACACACATACGTTCTGCCACGGCAACTCCACTGCTCGGAACTGACACCCCAATGTGCAGGTGAAGGGAAAGCCGGGGGAAGGGAACAGTGTTGCAAGCAGCAGGAACAGCATGGGTGTGCGTGGAGACTGCGGCAGAAAGGACTTCCATGTGGCTGCATCACGGTGGTAGCTGGAGACTGCCATCTTCTCTGAGGTGGAGAAAGCTTGTCTGTGACACGTGTGGGGATGAGGGTCAAATGGGGATGGAGGAGCCCCGGAAAGGGAGGAGAGAAGACAGAGTTGCTAGGAAGAGGGGTGAGTGGGGAACACGGCTGAGCTGCACAGAGGGTCTGGCTGGGACTGAGTCCCATACCTCATGAGTGACGCAGTTGGTGCACTTTCCTACACCACATCTTGACAGAATACGAGCATTTTAAATCTCAACGCGCCACCTGGAAGTGGCTGAGAGCCTCCATGAGATGCGTCGGCAGTGGGGGAGAGAAGAGATGAGGAATGGGGAGCCGGAGCGATGGCCCCGGGGCGGTGGCTGGGGAGAGGCTGTGCGTCCCACCTGCTCCTCACCCCGGGAACCCCATAAAGTGGGGTCACACCAGACGGCCTCCACGGGGCCTGTTGCTGACATGGCTGCCACGTGGAGCTTGGCCCGCTGGACTTGTGGGCCACTGGGTAGTGTAGCCCATCGCCCTTACCAGCATCACTACCAGGCTCTGGATTTGGGGAGCCTGTAGGGGGCCGAAACAGCAGGCCTGGAACGAAGAGGTTGGTGGAGCTCCTTAGACTCAGAGACTTGTAGGGCTGGAGGCAAATCCAGGCAACTTCCTACAGATGCTGCCCCCCGCCCCACATCATTCAGTTTGCTCTTGCATGCCCCCAGTGATGGGAAACTCGCTCATTCTGGAGGCATCCCATTCCTCCCCTGCCAAAAAAGCCTTCGGCGGACACTCCACTGCCCTTGACACAAAATCCAACTCCTTCCTGAGGCCCCCAGGGTCCTGCTCCATGATGGAGCCCTGGTCACCTCGGAGCTCACCCACGTCAGCCCCTGGCCCTTTACTCTGCCCTGGCCAGCCCCAGGGGTCTCCTCTGTGGTCCCCGAACACATCATGGCTTTCTTCCGCACCTGGGCCTTTGCACATGCTGGTCTCTCTCCCTGGATGTTGCTCCTCCTCCTCCAGTTAACCCTTCCTCTGTTGTCAGGTTTCAGCTGGCATGTCACCTCCCAGCCTCGGCTAGATGCCCCTGGACACACTCTGTGTAGCGCTCATCACTCCCGTAATTAATCACTTATTTAGGATTTCATCACCCGTCTGACTCAGACTTCCATGAGGAGCTGCCTCCTTTGGTCCCGTCACCGCCCCTCGAGTGATGCATACACAGCGAGGCACCCAGTGCCGGGCCGCTGTATCAGGGTCTTTGGGAAACTCTCTGAGTATCCCAGGAGGACAGGGGACCAGCTTTGCACAAAGGGCTCCTGCAAGCCTTTCTGGTTTAAGGAACAACCGCACCAAAGCTCTGGTCACAATTCATGGCCACCCCCCGGGTGCCAACTTCAGAATTTAGGTCTTTCCCTACCATCCCCCTAGCTTGGCTCCGTTGTCGTCAAGTTCAAACTGATTTTCATGTCCTCCCTTCCTTTGCATGGGGCTATTGATCTTCATTTTCTAGACTGGCTCTCGTGGTGAAAGCCATGTATCTTGGAAGTTTTATCAGGGGCTCATTCTGGCTTGAAGCTTTCATTAACATAGTTAACTTCCAATACATTGCACAAAGGTTTCTTCATGTGTGGCTTCTAACTGGTCTGCCATCCAGATGGTTTTGAAATTAAGGAAGCTGCTGTATTTGCCTTGAGCTGGTTATTTGGAATTTGGAGATTAGAGCCTCGGTCTGGAGATAAGCTAAACAGCTGGCCACCACGACCCGTCCCCGGCAAGGGAAAGTTTCCGATGACAATTTTCTTTGTTTTGAATAACTAATTCAATTACCAATCTTTATTCACATTTGATTTTCAGATGAGCCTATTTAAGTTCATCCTCTTCCCAGTTTTTATTCTGTTTCGAAACGGAGTCCCACATCAACGACTCATTTATTATAGAATAGCCTGTCACTCGGTGCTAGTTAGTCTGTCTCAAAATGATAACTTGCCATCCCCAAGTCTATGGCTCGAGATAAAAGCAGGACTGAAATTAGCAAAAAGAAATACAAAGGGGGGGGGGGAGAAGAAGCTGTGGCTTTTTCATTTTTGCCCCTCAAGCATAACTTGTTGAGTAAGGAGATTTTTAAAAGCCAGAAATTGCTGTGGAGCAAACCAAAGCTGGAGGCTGGTGACCTGGCATGAAACGCGTCTGGCACCGCGGGGTCTGGAGGAAGGTCTGCGGCGGGGGGCTGACCGCAACCCACGGCCCTGCTCCCGTCATCCCCAAGGAGGACATTTTCAGAGACTAGAGGGAGGGAGAAATCAACGTCCAAATTAGAAGCTACCTAAGCTGTGTTGTTTTTCTTGGGGCCCCACTGTGCCTTTGATTTCCTGATTGCTCAGAGCAAGAATAACAAAATTCATCTGACCCGGTGATTTTGACAGATTCATTTGAAAAGCTACCAGTTGAGTCTAATCTCGCCACACCAGTGGGTCTCAACCGGGGGTGATTTTGCCCCCCAGCCCCACTCCCCAGGGGACACCGGGAGGTGTCTGGAGACCTTTGTGATTGTCCTAACTGGGAAGATGCTGCCGCTGGCCTCTGGTAGGGGAGGGGCCAGGGATGCTGCTAAACATCCTACGGTGCACAGGATGGCCCCACAGCAGAGGATGATCTGGACCACAACATTGGTGGTGCTGAGGCTGAGAAACCCTTTGTGTGTGTGTGTGTGTGTGTGTGTGTGTGTGTGTGTGTGTACTCAGTAGGAATTCACTTGGTGGGGCTGCTCATGTGCCGTCCTATACCAAATTCGAACAACCGGAGACCCGAAGTTCAGGCATGCCCCGGCTCAGGTACCTAAATTATGTAAGTATCTGAAGGATTAACTGGGTTCTGTTTCCTTTCACGAAAGCAAAAGGATCTGGTTGCCTGGTGATGCAGCCAGTGGTGAAAAGAACTTTTGAAAAAAGAACTTTGAAAAAAGTGTTCAGTGGAAAATGGTGCCCGAGTTAAGAGCAGGGAGTATGAAGGCTGCCCGCACGGGACCGTCCCCCTCTCTAGTGCCTGTGTCTGCCTCGAGGGGTGGCGGGCTCTGGAGTGGCCTCCGCCCGCCCGCCGGGGCCACTAGGCCCCCCTGGCTTCTCTCCTGTGGCATCTGTCGCACTTGCTGTGGCGAACGGTCGCCAGGGAGTGAAACAGCAGGGCTCCCCGAGAGCAAGCCGCGATGCTAAACTTCCAGTGATTTTATTGGCATGACGAGAATTCGGGGCCTGCCAAAGACAACAGCCCTGTGCTGTGACCAAGACTGCAGGTTTCTGGGGGTAATCTGCCCCATTGCTCTCGACAGCCCCATCCCTGGGGAGGTGGGCGAGCTTCCTCCCTGCCCTCCTCCCACCTCTGCGCCCAGAGGAAAGTGCGGACCTCCTTGGGCAGGCTCTCACCTTGCCCTCTGCCCTTGCTCGCTACCCCACCCCCTGGGGACCAGCAGGGTGGCCCTGGATGGTTTTGCATTGATGGGGGACTCCGAGGCCAAGGACAACTGTCTGACTGCTCACTTCCAGCCCTGGCAGGAGGCAAAGGAGCCCCTTCCGGTGGATATAGCTGAGACTCCTCATGCTGCTAATGCAACCTTTCCTTGACCTTCCTTCACACCCCTTTCATCTCTTCTTCAGATATCTTGCTTAGAAGTTGGGGGTTGGGAAGCAAAGAGTGTGGTTGGTGAGCTCCTGTGGGTAGACCAGATGGTCCTTGCCTATAAATGAAGCAGCGTGCCCGGTGGGAGCTGACAGCCCCGTCCCACAGGCTGCCACTTACTGAGTACTTCCCTGCAGACCTTCTTGTATCCTCACAACAGTCCTAGGTGAAGGGGGGATTTTGTAAGCCCATTGGACAGATGAGAAGGTTGAGGCTAAGAGAGCTAATGGACATGCCTGCCCAAGGCCATGCAGGTTGAAGGTGATCTGGGTTCTGAGCCAGGTGATCTGACTCCAGGGCCAGAATTCTTAAACCTTAACCATGTGAGGGTGTTTGGGGCTGAGCCTGGGGCTGTAGCCCTTCCACGACTATGGTTGTTATTGTCCTTTTGGCCAATGGTGACACACTGTGGTCAGGTGGCATTTGTAGAGAGTTTTGTCCCTGCCCACCCCCTACGAAGAGCCAGCAGGGGAGCAGTTAGTCTGGAGAAGGCACTGCGTCCTCTCCCTGGAGTCCTTTGGCTGTCCTCCCTCCATGCCATCGGGCTTGCTGGACACCAGCATGGGCTCACGGACACCTGTTCCCCCCCCTGCAAACTTCCCCCCAAACTCTGCTGCAGGGCACAAACCCTGAACACCCACCCATAGGTTCAGAATTCAGTGGGCTAGACCAGAACATGCAGCCCCTAGTCTGAGGGATTTGGGGCTTAGAACTTGCCGCGGGGGTTTCAGTGGGCCTGGGATCCTCCTGAATCACAGGGGGCACAGGGACACAGGGCCCTGGAGGTGCTGCAGGTGCCGACCAGGTGAGACCAGAGAAGAGTGTGGAGAAGAGCGCACAGAGCCCAGCATCACCTGCCCAGTGCACAGGCCCACACAGCAGTCCCCACGCACTTCCCAATAACATCAGGCGGCGGGCTCCCTCCCTTCCGAACTCAGGCAGCGAGCCGGTGGGGGGGAGGGCGGCACCTACCTCCCAAAAGCACCAGGACGCAGGCGTAGGGGAGCATGGCTGTGGGCATCCCGTCGGGGCTGGCAGGACGGCCCCCCCGGGGCGCCTCCACTGTGCGCTTGGAGGGGAGGCGCGGCGCGAGCTCCCGGGCGGCGGCGGCGGCGGACGCTGGCCTTGCAGCTGGGGTCCTGCGAAGGAGTTGCGAGGGTCCTGAGTCCCCCTCGGCGCTCGCACGCGCTCACCCGCCCCGGCTGTTGATAGTTGTAAGTGGAGCTGCGCACTCATAGGTCCAACTTGCCAGAAGAGGTGGAGACAGCCCCAGGCGTTGCGCGCACAGCAGCGCAGGGCGCCCAGCCCTCTGGCGCGGCTCCTCCTGCCATTCAGACCCCCAGCCGACCCCTCTCCGTCCCCCGGTCCTAGCCTCCCCGAAGTCTTCGCAGGGAGCACAGAGGCCTCCCTCAACCTCTTGTCCTGGCCAAGCCGGACTGGTGCGCTCCTACCCCCAAAGCTCACCCCCTAGCCAGGCAGATCCCTGGAAGGGCAAGGGGGTTTGGTGGGCGACTCTTCTCTGCCCCGCGGGGTCCCAGGACCCCCGATGTTTCTATTCAGGCCTTTCAGAGGCTCTTGGAAAAGTTTCCTCAACTTGGAGCCCAGCGAGCCAGGAGTACAGTGAAAGTGGCCAACCTGGGGTGCCCAGCAGCAGGCAGCCTCTGTGTAATTAGCTCGTCCTGCTCCAGGGAGCATCAAGGCAAACAGTGTGGAGCCGACCAGGGCGGGTTTCCTCCCCCCACCCCACCCCAACTCCTCCTCCAACCCCCCCTTCTCATCCCAGTGAGTCAGTTTAGGGTGGCAGCCCAGAGGCAAGGCAGCTGGGAGGAGAAGGAGGAGGAGGAGGGGAGGTCAGACACCCTGCCCCCAAACTAGTCACCTCCTGCCCCCCACCCCAGGCCTGGGGCCTTCCCAGGCACCTCTCCGAGTGGCAGGCAAGCCTTGAATGAAGGTGGTGAGCATCTGGGAAGGAGGTTCTCTGCAAATTATTGGGTTCATGAATGAAGCAGAGAGAAAGCATCACTTGGATTGGAAGGTTTTAGCCAGGTTGTCCCTGCCCTGCACGGACCATGTGGGCACCGGAAAGCAAAGCTGTGTGGGGCAGGCCCGGGGGCTGGGGCGTGTGGATCCGGGATCCATCTACGCTGGTTGCCATTCTCTGGGAGGACAGAGGAGAGCAAAAAAGAAGAGAGGCCCCAGAGAGGAGGGAGGGAGGGAAAGAGAACTGGAAGGGAGAAAGGGGGGCAACAGAGACAAAGAAAGAGCAAGGAGGCAGGAACAAAGAACTAAGGAGGAGACTCAGGAAAGAGAGAAAGAGGAGAGACAGAACCTAAGGGAGTAAGTGAGAGGCGAGCGAGGGGGAGGGAAGATGAGAGATGCTGTCCCCTGTGGGGGGCGCGGGGACCGGGGACACATCTGTGCCCAAGGCGCACATCCAAGCCCCCCGAAGGGTTCATAGACCCACGGGCCCAGACCTGTCCTGGAGTGTTCCAAGACAGCACCCCACCTTTGGCTTCCTTGCCAGAAGCTCGGGTGAGGCCCCTGGGAGCCCCTCCCCTAACGGCGATCTCAAGGGCCCCCAATCTGGGAACACCCCCACCCCCACCCCGGGTGGGCCGTCGCTTCCCTCTTCTCTGGAGGCAGCAGAGATGAGCAGAAAGTGTAGAATGAGGCCACAGCGTGATCTTACATGGATGGAAATGTGAGAGAAACGATTAGTTCCCTTCCCGAAAAATGACATTTTTCTGGTCTCTGGATTGCGGAGGACAGCAGAGACCAGAGCGGCCTTTCGGCCACAGGGCCAGTCCAGCCCCCCGTGGGCACCGTGGCTACGGCCCAGACGAGGTTTAAATAGCAGGGGTAGCTTCTGTGGAGGGAGGGAAGTTGCTCGGGGTGATTATTTATAATTGCATAATTGTGATTATTTGTGGCAATTATGTCTCTTTTCTCTGCAAAACGTACACCTCTGGATGGTTGCACGCCCTGCATGCTGTCCTGCCCATACCGTGGGAGACTCTCTGGGCTTTCTGAATGCGGGCCTTTTCAAGTCCCACCCTGCTGACAGGGTTTGGCGCGGGGCGGGGCGGGGCTGTGACGTTGATGTGACAGGTGGGGTGATAACTTTTAGAACTTACTGTACTGCTCTTAGACGTGGGAACTTCCCCGCGAAATATGGGGCCCCTTTAGGAATTGTTGGATTGGCTTATTTATAAATGAGAGGAATTGCCGATCATATGGAGAACCCGGTGTGGGCCGGGTGCTTTAGACGCGCCTACCTTACAGCCAAACGACCCGATGAGAAGTGGGAATTATTGTGGCTCTGTTTTATAGAATGGGGAAACTGAGCTTGGAGAGGTTGGGCCACTGTCCCAAGGCCACACAGCTGGAAGGTGGCAGAGTCCCTGCTGGTGACCAGGATGCTCTGTGTCTCCTTGGGGGTGCCCTGTCTCCCTGCGCCGTTGGCTCCATTCCGAGTCTGCAGATCCTAAAGGGGAAAGCCCACTCCATAATAACAGCCTTTCTTGGAAGAGGCTTTGGGAGGAAGGGGGAGCTTCCTACGTCTCGGCTAGACCCCTCTGTGGAGACTGACGGTGAGGGGGGGGCCACCCCTCTTCATGGGAATGGCGGGGTGGCCCTCAGGAGAGGGCATCCGGAGAGGACAGGTGCGCAATCCTTTCTGCAGGTGAGGAAACAGAAGTGCAGGGCAGCAAGCTACCTCTTCTGAGGCAGATTTGACTCCCGAAAATAAAAAAAGGAAAGAAAATAAACAGTGTTTGAACAAGACTCTGCTCTCGTTACAAGGAGATAAAACAAAAGACAAAGAAGGAACCAAAGCTAAAACTTAGTGACTTCAAACATATATTTATTTTTAACAACAACAAGAAATATTATATTGTCCAGACCGTGCATTTTGCCAGAGGAAGGGACGTATATGCTTGGCTCCTGACCCCTTTCTTGCTTACAGAACAATCCCCCGAGAACATCTGAAATGATAGAATTTTTTTTTTTTAAGATTCTATTTCTTTATTTATTGGAGAGGGAGAGAGCACAAGCCCAGGGAGCAGCAGGGAGAGGGAGAGGGAGAAGCAGACTCCCCGCTGAGCAGGGAGCCTGATGTGGGACTCAATCCCAGGACCCTGGGACCATGACGTGAACCGAAGGCAGTTGCTTAACCAACTGAGCCACCCAGGTGTCCCTGAAATGCTAGTAATTATAAGGCTATTTGGATAACAAGCAAATTATTTCTTAAGCCCCCACTCCGGCTGAGTCACGTCTATGGGCGTTGTCACATTTTGGCCTCTAGAGCTGGGCTTTTCCGGTTGTTAACTGCAGGGACCCTCCCCAGGCGATCAGAGTTACGGGGGAGGTGGGGGCGGGGGGACACAGGGTCCATTGCTCTGGGGCCCTGCACAGCCAATGTGAGGGAGGTGTCCATGGGCCGGATGTCCATGATGGGAGAGGAGGAGGCCAGCCTTCCATTCTCGGCTCTTATCTCCCACCCACCGTCCCCCCAAATCCAAGCCTGAGGGTGGGGGTCAATGGAAAGCACTGTAAAACAGAGCCTCTTCCTTTCCCTCCCCACCAAACACTTACCTCCTCATCCTTGTCTCTGCTAAAAAAACACCATGGGAAGGTAAGATCGTCCCATGAAATCTTGCTATAAAACGGTCTGTTTGCTCTGCTTGTTATCAGGGCTGTCTGATCAAAGAAACAGTGCCCAGACCTGGTTATCTAATAACCAAATAAACAACCAGGCTGGCTTCCCTGGTTGGGAAGGGTGGGTGGGGGCAGCTCTGGATGAAGTGAGGGACAGGCCAGAGTGGCTGGACCCCTCTTGATGACCATTCCTGCCTACAGAGTGTCACACTGGCCAGATCCTCACAATAACCCCCATTTCCAGATGGAGAAACTGAGGCAGGGAAACCATGTTCCTGCCCTCCAGGGGAGCCCAAGGCCATCAGGTAAATGGCACTCATTTGTCCCCTCTGGTAATTGCCATGGTGTCAGCCTTCCTCCCCATTGTACCAGTGCACACCCGTGCTCAGCTCATGCCTTGTGTGTAATGGAGGCTCACTACATATTTGCTGAATGAATGAATGAGCAGAGCAACTATACAGAATGAGCATTGGGTTTGCCTCAGAAAATGTGGTCACGCGTCTTAATGCTACCACTTAGCAACTCACTGGGGCTGGGGCTAGGGTGAGGCAAGCAGGAGGCCCAGGGCTCAACACAGAGGGGTCACTCACTCTCAGACGCCCACCCTGCACCTATATGAGCACCTGAGAGTGAGCGCCCCCTCACGTGTGGAGCCCTGGGTATCTCACTTGCCTTACTCTAGCCCCGGCTCTGCCACTCACTCTGAGTCCCGGTTTCTTCCTCTGAAAATGGGGATGATGCTCATGCTGCCTAGTGGGATTAAGAAGTCAGTGTCTGCAGACATGAGCTTGGGATAGAGGATCCAGTCTACTCAGGTCCTGAGACTGTGGAGAGGACTTGAAGGTCACACAGCTGATGTGAGATGGAGCCTGGATGACTATGTGGTCTGGGACTTGAAAATCTGGCTTCTCAGCCTGATTCTAAACTGTTTGGGTCCTGAATGGCTTCTTGTTCACCTGCCTCTGGGAGAGGCAGGTTGAGAAAATGCCTTGGGTTTCCCAGAAACTCCCCCCACCCACCAGTCCTCACACCTGTCAGTCTTCATGCTCCATCAGGCTGTGGCAGGAGCTGGGAAACATTAGAGGGCTTAACCCAGCACCTGGCACATAGGTGTTCAGTGAACACGCTGTGGGTAGATGGGTGGATGGATGGACGGATGGGTATGTGGGTGGGTAGCTGGATGAATAGATGAATGATTAGGTGGATGGGTGGGTAGATGGGTGGATGGTTGGATGGATGGATGAGTGGGTGGGTAGATGGATGGATAGATGGGGGATGGATGGATGGATGAGTGTGCAGGTAGATGGATGGATGGATGGATGGGGGGATAGATGGATGGATGAATGACTAGGTGAATGGGTAGGTAGGTGGGTAGATGGATGGATGGATGAGTGGGTGGGTAGATGGATGGATGGATTGGGGGGATGGATGGATGGATGGATGGATGGATGGATGGATGGATGGATGGATGAATGGATGGATGGCAGGCAGGCACAGTGGGCAGGTGGATGGATGGGTAGAATGACTAGCACTGCAGTTGTCACAATTGTTCTGGGTGGTGCCTAAGCTGAATGGTTTGTTCATTTTATCATCACATGTATTAATTTATTAGTAATAATCATTAATGCATTCACTCACCCTTGGATTACAAATTCCAGACTGCGGAGATACATCACAGTCTCTGCCCTGAAAGGGCACTCTTCCACAGGGTGGGACCATGTGTTCCCACAGGAGTAGCCACAGAGCCCGACATAGTGGGTAAGTGCTTGAAACCTTTGCTGAGTGAGGAGCAGATTCATGTTCTTAGATTGTCAGGCTTGCTTGCCTGGGAGGCTTGGGGTTGGCTTTTCTTCTAAATCTCCAGGTCCCCCCACCCAGCCCAGCCTCTGTGATGCCTGGATGAGCCACCCATTCTGGATGCCAGTAGCTTTGTCCATAGAACGCCCAGTCCATCATCACTGTTCAGGACTGATGGACAGGTTGGAGCTATTTAGACACACCAGGGCTCACAGGAAGATTGTAGAGAGAATGGGTTGGTTCAGTCCATTTTACTTGAGAAGCAAGAATATTCAGTGTTGGGGCACCTGGGTGGCTCAGTCGGTTAAGCGTCTGCCTTTGGCTCAGGTCATGATCCCAGGGTCCTGGGATCGAGCCCTGCATCGGGCTCCTTGCTCAGTGGGGAGCCTGCTTCTCCCTCTGCTGCTCCCCCTGCTTGTGCTCTCTCTCTCTGAAAAATAAATACAATCTTAAAAAAAAAAGATTCATAGGAATCTTCCCTGTGGCATCATCTTTAAAAAAAAAAAAAGAGCATTCAGTGTTGCTACCAAGGTTGGAGAGAGGCTGCCTGCCTCAGGGGAGAAGGGAGGCTTTGGGTGTCTGAGGGAGTTCGTGTCCTGGCATTGACATTCACAAGGTGCACGACTTTGGGCAACCTTTCTGAGCCTTTGACTCATCAAAAGTGAGACTCCTCAGAGGGTTTCGGGGAGGATCCTGGGAGGTGATGCAATGAAACTCTTAGTGTGGGGCCTGGCAGGTGGAAGGTCCTTGGTAAGATAGTAGCTATTACCATTTGTGGATGGGTCCCCCAAACACAGAGACGCATGACTCCTGTGAGCCCCAGACCTCATGCGGGGCTCAGTCCCGCAGGATGTCGGAGCTGGAGGGCCTCAGGAGATCATCTAGCTCACTCCTTTTCAGATGGTTCCTTGGGAGCCTCCTCAGGAGGAGGGGATAGGAAAGGAGGCCTCAGCAGCAGCAGGGTGCTCTTTGTGGGGAGGGGAGCAGCGGCCCCCTGGGTGTTCCTCTCAAACATGGGCTCCTCAGAGCTGTTGGAGCAATGAATGAGACACACACAACACGGAGAGATCTAGAAGGCACAGCATCTCAGGAAAGAAGCAGAAGGGCTCATTCATGTAAACTTCAAACACAGGTCTGCACACAGCAGACAACATGTTTTTCAGGTGTGTGTGTAGCTGAGGCAGGACATCAGACATGTTTGAGTGGATGCCTGTAGGAGGGAAATGGGCACGGAAGCTGGAGGTGGGAAAGGAGAAATCACCGTAAATACACATGAGGGTCCTCACACAGACTGAGCATATTAGTGCACATAAATTCAGTAATATTATTGCAACTTTCTGCATCTGAGCAAAAGAGGTGGGAAACCATTGACTCCCTCTCCTCGAACATGGAGAAACTGAGGCACAGCAAGGGGCAGAGGGCTTGCTCTAGTGGTGGTGGGGTATCACACTAGAGTCAGAATTGCCCCCTCTGTGCCTAGACCCAGCAGCCTGGGCCAGCTTTCTCCTCATTCCTGCAGGTGTTTGCAGAATGGGCTGCCAGAGAGGGGGTCTCCCCTTTCCACAGCCACCAGCCACCAGCTGAGTGGCACGACCCAAACCTCTCGTAACGATCCCTCTGGTCTGAGGGGCTTCTCATGGAAGAGGCAAATACAAGAAGGCGGCAGGGGACAAGCATGGCTTCCGACTGTTGATTTTTTTCCTAGCAATAATGTTTACTGTTCTCTTCCCATTATAAAAAGCACCTAATAGAGCTAATTTATTAGCTAACATATCTAATACATTTAGAAAGCACAAAGTTTATTATTTCTCTCCCATTATAAAATTAACAGTGCTCTTAATACACTCTTTGGAAAATGCAGACAGAAAGAATGCAAATGAAAGTCACGCACAGTACCACCTGGGGACATGCCCTGCCGCCATGACTTTCTTTCTCCACTTACATAAATTTTTTTTCCAATCTGTGGTCAAATTTAATAAAATAAACCACTCATCCCCCCAATTTTGTCTTTTGGGCTAATTTACCAGTCTTTAAAGACCGGACAGGTGCAAGGCCATGGGGGAAGGGGGCACAGAGGGCAGAAAGAAAGTCATTCTCTTTTTTTCGATCCAGATTTCCTGCATGTTGGCTTTGCCTGTGTTTTGTTTTGTCTGAACCTTTCGCCGTACGAGCGAACTTTCCTCTGCTTTTGATTTCAGGCTGGAGGCAGCAAATTGATTTTAAAGAGAAATACCTGACAGGTGGGGTTGCTTGGGAGTTTAAAAATCCATCCAAAGGTGCCCCCACCATCAACGGAGAGTCAATAGAGAGGTTTGGTGCCTCGTGCGGTGAGGAGGTGAGCTACCTTCAAGGTGAAGGACTGAAATTTGGGGGCAGAGGATCCTACAAGTGCATCTGGCACAACCAAGCCAGAAGACCTTTACTTATTTCTTCTTTCCTTCTTTTTTTCAGTTTACAATTAACATTCAAGGTTTCGTCTGCACCCTCCCTCTTGAAATGGAATTTTTATCTCTTGATTCATGCTACAAGATAAAATCCCTGTTTATCCAGTTGCATGAATAATTGATAAGCTCTTTCCAACTTGCCAGAAGCAACTTAGCAGTCTCGCCTTGCGGCCTGGAACCCATGGCAATTTCCTGAGCTCCAGCAAGAGACCTTTGCACAGTTTCTGCTTGGAGTCCACCGACTTTCTGTCTCAGGGGTGGGGTTATCTCTTGATCCAGATTCAGGAGTTACAGATGAGGCACTCAGGGTTCTAGCGTGGGGGATGCGGGCATCGGGGGGAGGCGGCCACGCATCCATGTCCACTTAGATTTTCTAAAGCGAGTCTGTGACAGGTGTGGATTCCGATGGGAGCCTCCCGGTTGGCGGTTTTAGAGTTCACGGCATTAATTAACTCTAATCTGTTCCCTGATAGTTTAAACCAGACCAAGATGTGAAGGCATTTTCTTTCCTACATATTTAATGGACTTAATGAGATAACAGTAAGAACCTGTGTTTGGCCGTGTTTCTATGATAAAGCGCGGTGGGGGGGTTATTTATGTGCTTAGCTGGGGTTTCTCCTTAAACAGGTCCGGACAGATACCTGTTATATTTGGCTCCTGCTAAGCTTTAAAAAAAAAAAAAAAAAAGGATTTATAGACTGTACTGTAGACCTTCCTCCTCCTTCTTCCCCGCCCCCACTCCAAGAGTCTTCCCACCTGGGGTTCAGGGTGGTAAACATGGGTTTGATGAAGCTGAGATTTGCATGCGCCTCTGTGGCCGGCAGGGTGCTCGTATTGAAACCTGTTGAGAGAGCGGGCGTCCAAGTCCCTTGGGAGCTGTGCAGTCCTATCTCGCCATGGGGAACGACGGGCTTTGATTTAAGCCACTCAACATTTATCAGCCACAGACACTCATTCAGCTTTCTCTTTCGTTTGCGGAAGGTGGTGAGAAATGAATCGGAGTCTGATTTTTTTCCCCCTAGCCTGTTTTCCCCAAAGCTCCGGGAAATTAAGAAACATGCCATTGGTTTTAGCAAACACCTTCAACAAACTCACACCAAATACCCGGGCGAAGGCCTAGGATCTCGATGCAGACCCTGCTCTTAGTGACCCTGGCCCTCCGTGCGGGAGCTGCTGGCCGGGGCAGAGGCATCGGTGGATGGAAGGGTAGCCACGGTGCCAAGTGCTCTGGGGGACTGGCCGTGGAGGGGAAGCTGGTGGGCATCTCTGTGCCATGACCGAGCCCCCTGCAGGCCCCTGAGACCAGCGGGCATTTCCTTGGAAGCTGGTCCCCAAGGTGGCGGCGCTGGGTGGCCTGTCCCGTGTCCCCCACCTAAATCCACTGGCTACTGCTGTGTCTTCCAGGTTGCGTGGTTTGTTGAAAGCAGAGCGTGTGATGGGCTTCCATTGTCTGTACCTCCCAGAAATGTCACAGCGGGGGAGGGGAGCCACAGATCTCACTGGGGGGCCTGCTTCTTGCAGGGCACTCTGCCACAGCATGGGTGTGGGTCCCGTGGGCCTCTGCTAGCGGGGTGGTGTGCCACCAGGAGCGGGGTTTGTGTGTTTCCTGGAGGGCTATTCTGGACAAATAAGATGTGCGTGAAGCCATAACCCAGTGCAGGGCATAAGGTGATTCTTGGATAATGCTGGCTTCGGTGAGGAGGAGGAGGAGGCAGGAGGAGTCGGGAGTCCTGGCTCCATCCTCGCTGAACCACGGACTCCCGTGTGCCCTTGGCAGGTCCCTGTCCCCCTCCGGATCAGATTGTTCATCCGTAAAACATCCACAGTGCATTGGAAGGAGGTGGGAAGTGTAAAGCACAGTTGCCCATCTTGAGAAACTGACACCCCACAACTTTCAGATGCCTGGGGTGCAGGTTTCTCTCCTCTCTTTTTTCCTGATTCCAACATAAAACACATTCCCATGATGGAAAGCCGAGAAAAGCAGAAAAGCATGCACAGGAAGGGCAGAGGGTGTCTATTCGTCATTAGCTATTCGTTCAACAGATGCTTGGGAGAGGGCGGGAGAAGAGCCCGGAGTGGAGGCAGCAAGTCAAAAGTCTGTTCCCAGTGGTTGGCAGGTGCCGTGCAGACCAGGCATGAAATCTCATGGCCTCCTTTCTAAGGTGTTCCATCAAAGAGAACATCTCTGTTGGGTGCTGGTGTGTCTTCAACACCACTCCAACACTTGGGAGCTCTCCATATAACCAAGGGAAAGGAGCCCTCAGTTTTAACTTGTTTCCCTGATGACTAATGAGGTTTAGCACCTTCTCGTGGGCTTCTTTGGAATCCATCTACTTTCTTTCATGAGGTATCTGTTCGGATCTCTGCCCATTTTTTATTTGGGTGGTTTGCTTTTTATTGAGCTCTGAATGTTCTTTATACATTCTGGATAGAAGTCCTTTCCTAGATATGTGACTAGCAAGTATTTTCTCCCAGTCTGTAGCATTCCTATTAATTTTCTTAATGCTGTCTTTTGAAGTGCATAAATTGTGCATTAATTGTGAAGTATACATTATCATTTTTTTCTTTCATGAATTGTACTTTTGGGGCCATACCTAAGAAATATTTATCTAATCCAAGATCACAAAGATTCTCTTCAGTGTTTTCCTAAAGTTAAAGAAAAATAGTTTTAGTTTTGCATTTAGATCTCTGATCTATTTTGAGTGATTTTTTAAAAATATATGGTACAAGATCAAATTTTTTTGATGGATATTGTTTTTTTGATGGATATTGTTCCTATAACACTTGTTGAAAAGACTATTCTTTCTCCATTTAATTTTCTTTGCAACTTTACTGGAAATTGGCCCATATGGATAGGTTTATTTCTGGACTTTCTATTCTGTTCCATTGACCCATCTATCTACTTTTTCTCCAATTAATTTCTCCACTGTCTTGACTACATTAGCCATTAGCCTTATAGTAAGCCTGGAAATCAGGTAGCATGATTCTTCTCTAACATTTGTTATTTATTCTAACTTTTTTCTTCCTTTTCAAAACTGTTTTCATTATTCTTCCTTTGCCTTTTCATATACATTTTAGAATTGGCTTAATGATTTCTACAAAAAAAGGGAAAAAAAATCCTGCTCAGATTTTGATTGGAATTGTGTTGATTGTAGGGATTGGTTTTGGAAGAATTGACACCTTAATAATATTGTCTTCCAAACCATCAACATGGCATATCTCCCTGTCTATTTAGGTCTTCGATTTCTTTCATCACTGTTTTTTGGTTTACAGTAAATGGAGTATGCATGTATTTTGTAAGATTCATACTTCAGTATTCATGGGTTTGTGCTATTGTAATTGGTACCCTAAAAATTTATATTTTCAACAGTTCATTGCTAGTATGTAGAAATACAATTAATTTTTGTATGTGGACCTTGTATTCTGTGACCTTGCTACACTCAGTTTTTATGTCTGGTAGCTTTTGTTTTTTTAAAGATTTTATTTATTTATTTATTTATTTATTTATTTATTTATTTATTTATTTGATAGTGAGTGCATGTGCGAGAGTGCACAAGCCGGGGGAGAGGCAGAGAGAGAGAAAGAAGCAGGCTCCCCGAGATCAGGGAGCCTGATGTGGGGCTCCATTCTAGGATCCTGGGATCATGACCTGAGCCAAAGGCAGACACTTAACTGACTGAGCCACCCAGGCACCCCAATGTCTAATAGCTTTTTAATAGAGTCTTTGGAATTTTATGTGTAGGCAATCATGTAGTCTCTGAATAGGGATAGTTTTATTTCTTCTTTTTCAATGTGGATGCCTTTTTCCCCCTTCGACTTAGTGCACTAGTGCAATATTGAGTAGGAGTGAGGAGAGCCAATATCTTTGCTTTGTTCTTGATCTTAGGGAAAAAGCACTCAGGCTTTCACGACTGTATATGATGTTTGTTGTAGTTTGTAAGTCCTTGATTTCTGAAAGTTTTTATCATGGATGTGTGTGTATAAAATGCTTTTTTTATATCTCTTGCGATAATACAATTTTTCTTCTTTAGTCTGCTGATATGGTGAATTACATTGATTGATTTTTGAATGTTGAACCAGCCTTGCATTCCTGGGATAAACCCTACTTGGCCCTGATGAATTATCCTTCTTATATATTGTTGGATTTGATTTGCTCATATTTTGTTAAGGATTTTATCTATATTCATGAAGGTTATTGATCTGTTGTTTTGTTATAATGTCTTTGTGTGATTTTGGCATCAGGATAAATGCTGGTCTCATAAAATGAGTTCGGAAGTGTTCCCTCCTCTTTTGTATTCCAGGAGAATATATGTAAAGTTGGTACTATTTATTTCTTAAATATTTAGCAGAATTCACCGATGAAGCCATCTGGGTCTGGAACTTTCTTTTTTGGAAGGTTTTGACTATGCATTTAATTTCTTTAAAAGATAAAGAATTCAGGTTGTTTATTTCTTATTGAGTCAGCTTTGGTATTTTGTGTCTTTCAAGGAATTTCTGTATTTCATTTAAGTTGTCAAATTTGGGGACATAGAGTGGATTGTAATATTCTCTTACTATCTCTTAATCTTTGCAATGTGATGTCTGATCTTTCATTCCTAAAATCGATCATCTCTGTTGTTCTCTTTTTTCCTGGCTAGTCTGATTAAAGTTTTATCAGTTTTATTTATCTTTTTTCAAAGAAGCAGCTTTGGGTTTTATTTATTTTCTCTATTATTTTTCTGCTAATAATTTCAATAATTTCTGCTCGTTACTATTTCCCTCCTTCTGTTTATGATTCTTCACTATTGGCTTATTATTTATATCTCTTTAAACATTTTTAGCAGTTGCCCTAGGTTTTACAATATGAATCTTTAATTAAAAATGCTGACTTCAAATAATAGGATACTGCTTTATGTCATAGGTCTAGGAAACTTACAACAATATGCTAACAATTCTTCCCTCTAATGCTTTATGCCATGGTTGCTGTATATTCCACTTTTGCATATGCTATAAGCCCACAGCATCAGCTTGCTACTGCTTTTGCTTTTGCTACTACTCTTTTGAAAGTCAGTTATCCTTTAGAACAGGAGTTGGCAGACTCCGTAAAAAGTCACATAATAAAACTTGTAGGTTTTACAGGCCATATGGTTTTTGTCACAACTTCTTGACTCTGCCATTGTAGTGTGAAAGCAGCAATAGACAATACATGTCTGAATTTTATAAATTCAATACAACCGTATTTACAGAAATGGACAGCAGGCTGCTTATGGTCCACAAGCCGGAAATAAATTTTGAGTTGATAATTTTTTCTTTCGGCACTCTAAAGACATCATTTCCATTGTTTTTTGGCTTATCTAGTTCTGGTGAGAAGTCTGACGTAATTCTTATCTTTGTTCCTCTGAATGTAATGCATTTTTCCCCCTCTGCCTACCTTTGATTTTTCTCCGTGTCCTTCATCCTTCATTTTCAGCAGTGCTGACATGGTGGACTAGGTGTTTGCTGTTGTTTGACTTACCCTGGCTGGTGTTCTCTGAGCTTCTTGCCTCTGTGATTTGGTGTCCATCATCAGTTTTGGAAAATGCTTATTGTACAATTTCAGTTATTTTAAGTATTTAAAAATCTTAACATTGTTTTCATGGTCTAAAATGTGGTTTATCCTGGTGAATGTTCCTTTTGTAGTTAGGTAGAGTTTTCTGTAAATGTCAGTTAGATGATTATTTCTTCAAATCCTTCTTTTCTGCCTCATTCTCTCTACTCCTTCTGAGAATCCCGTCACATTTCTGTTATACCATCTATTATTGTCCCACAATTCTTGAATGCTCTGCTTCTCCTATAGTGAAAAACTCTTTTCCTCTTTGAGTTTCAGTTTGAATAATTTCTGTTGACCTATCTTCAATTTTATTACCTGTGTTAAGTTTACTAATGAATCTATCAAAGTCATGCTTTATCTTTGTTGCTAGGTTTTTATTTCCAGCATTTCCTTTTGATTTTCTCTTATAGTTCCTACTCCTTTGTTGAAATTACCCATGGGCTGGGATGATTCATAGTGTCCTTACTTTCACTAGAGACTTTAACATGCTAATCATAGTTATTTTGAGTTCCTGTCTGATAGTTCTAACATCTGTACCATTTCTGAGTCCGATTCTGTTGATTCTTTTGTCCCTTGACAATGTGTTGTGTTTTCTCACTTCTTCGGAAGACTCACAATTTTTTATTGAAAGCCAGACATCTGGTATAGGACAGTAGAGACTGAGGTAAATAATTTTTATGTCTGGAAATGGAGCATGCCTTTATTTCTGCTAGACCTTTAGTATGGGGGAGTTGAGTCAATTTACTTAGGAGTCGAGCTGGGCTGAGGTTTTGTTGTAGCTATGGTTACCTTCAGTGCACCACTAGCTTCAAAGTCCCCTTGTCTGGGCTTTGGTTTAGGTTGGGGGCTGGCTTGCGAGAGGGCTTTCCTCAATGTTTGCTCTGCTCTCAGTTTTAAGTCCTTTTTTTTTTTTTTTTTTGCACTTTGCCAAAGTGAGTGCCTGTCCCCACACTCCTGCCCCTCTGCCAGCAGTAGATGCTGGTTTGCCCTAGCGGGGAGTGTTCTCTGCTGTTCTGAATATGCCTCAATCTCATCCAGGCACTACGTGATCCTGTCCAACCTCCAGCTATAGGTCTGGGCTCAGGATATCTTCCTGCCAATCCCATCCACCCCAGGAATAGAGAGGGTTTTTGTTGTAGTTCCCTTTAGTCAGCTACATTGGTTTCACTGGTGCCCTATGGGCAGAAGGATCTCGGTGGGGCTTTGTGTTTTTCCTATGGTAGCTGCTATCACCCTCCCTCAGGCATACACGGGGAGGGAACGCTCTCGGGATTTTCATCCTGCCCTTTCTTATCTTTTTGTGAGTGTCAGTTCAGCTGTGGGAACAAACCCATGTATAGAATGAATTCCTCTTGTGTGTGTGGCTCTCAGAAGTGCTAGATTGCCTCACCAGCCCACACTCAATCTTTAGCAATTTGTTAAATATTTTAGCTTATTTTTTCCTACCAGTGTCCAGTGGCATTTACTCCAGGTAAGCAAGTGCTCCTGTTTCTCCTTGGAGGCACCTATCTTTCCTTATATTTCAGGTTGGTTGGTTGCCTGGCAACCTCAGCTCTCTGCTGGATTAAAGAAAAGTTGCAAGATTTCAAATTATCTGGCCTGTTTTCTTGTTGTGGTGGTAAGAATGGGAGTGATGCTCTTTCCAGCTTTCTACATCTGAAGTTGTCTGATTTAAAAAAAAAATTGTTTTTCAGCAAAAATAATGTGTCTTTTAAATAATAAGGTAATGATACAAAGCAAAAGAAAGTATAGGCAAAGATAATAGAGGTGGTTGGTGAAGCTGTGGTCTGGGGAAATGTTAGATTAGGGACAAGAGCTTTGGAACCTGTGTCCCACCCATCGCATGCTGTCCACATGACCTTGGGTAAGAGCCTTGACCTTATTGAGTTTTAGTTTCTTTTTCCTCTTTTGTGCAATGGAGATCAAATTTAATCTACTCCAGAGGATTAAAAGAGCTAATATATCAACAGTGCTTGGCATGGAGCTTGGCTCATGTTAAGTGCTCTGTAAATGGTGGTTATTAATTTTTATAGATCTGAAGACCATATTTGTGGTATAGGAGGCAGTTCCAGGTGTACACAGATGAGAAATGAGGTGTTGTTGTTGTTGTTTTCTGTATGATTCCCATGTCTCCTGGACTCTGGCTGGTGTGTGTGTGTGTGTATGTGTGTGTGTATGTGCAGCATGTGAGTTTGAGGCTTTGATGGAATTCTCTGAAGTAGCTTCTGTCACTCTTTCCACCTTGGAAGCATATCCTAAGGCAAAAGAAAATGTATAGATCAGGAAATATTGAAAGAGAGCAAAAGAGAGTGGAAGTATTTAGCCCAGCACTAGGCACGTAGGAAGCACTCGGTAAACATTGGCAAAATGACAAGAAAGAAATCCACAGATAAGAGAGAGGCTGGGGCTGGAAACAGACCCCCAGCAGCTTAGTCTCATTTTCATCAGCCATGTGTCTGGTTGACTTTGGGCGAGATCCTTGACTTCTCTGAGCCTCAATTTCTCACCAGCAAGATGGCAGAAATCTCTGCTGCCCTCCCTCACCTCGTATGATTGTTATGAAGTTGAGACAAGAGGATGTCTGTGACCATCTGAAAACTCTACAAACGTAAGGCCTTAGTGTTAAAAATGATCACTCAAATCCATTCTGAAAGGTTGAAGGATACATGAAAAGTGGACCTTGGGGCCTTTTCAATTATGGCTTCAGAAATAGTTAAGGTAAAGTCAGGCAACAAGTGATCAATTCTTCTAGAAGTTTCTATCCCAAGGAGGCACTCAGATTTTTGCAGCTGCCCGACATGTTTCTTAACAAGTTACCTCCAACTGGAGAAACATCAGTAGTTGTCGAGGCCACAGTTTGTCTGGCTGATTTATACAAATCGGCGAAACAATATCTCCAGCCCGTTCTTTGATCTTGGTTTGAAGCAAGTCAACTTAAACGCTCGTGGGAGCTGGAAGGAGATTCTTCATATAAATGTGTCCACAAATCTCTCCCGGATGCTCAGGCTGAGGCCTCTGCTAGTTGCTTCAAAGGCCTCATCCATCACAACAGGGGGAATAAAAACTCAAGTTGTGCTTTATTAATCTTATTGATTGCCACCCTTGACCCAACTCAACCCGTATCCAAATGCGGCAGGAATTTCTAACTCAACTTTTGCTGTAGTAGAACTTCACTTACTTTACCACAGCCCCCTCCTCACTCCCCCAGTCCCCAGGTGGCCATCCCTTTCTTTATCAAGAGGGAGAATGGGTGGAGATGGAAGATTCGGTGCTAGAGGTTGAGCACTGTGTGGGTAACGGTGCTGGCTCTGCAGCCTGACTGCTTGGGTTCCAGTCCCAGCTCCTGCATATACACACATACCTGTATGTGTGACCTTGGACAAACTATGGAAACCTGCTGCTGCCTCAGTTTCCCTGTTTAAAGTTTAGATGGTGTATTGGTCAGGTTATACCAGGGTTATACCAGTAGGATATACATATTAGGAGATGCATGTTAAGGAACCAGCTTATGGGATAGGGATCTGGCTAGGTAGGCAGGCCAGCAGGCTGGAGACCTTCAGGCAGGAGCTAAGGCCACTGTCCATAGGCAGAATTTCTTCTTTCTCAAGGAAACTTAAGTTTTGCCTTTCAACTGATTAGGGGAGGCCCTCCAAATTATTAAGGATCACCTCCTTTATTTAAAGTCATCTGTTGATGCTAACCTACCTATGAAATACCTTCATAGTAACACCTAGGGTAGTGTTTGATGGAATAACACAGTCCGATAGCCCAGCAAGTTGACCCACGATACTGACCATGATAGATGGTATAGGATGGATGCAAAGAATAGAAGAGGTATTATATGTAAGTGTTTAGGATAGGACCTGGCATAGAGTATGCATTCCCATAAATGTCAGCTATTATTGTTGCTGGGAGGATTAAATGAAAGAATACTAACGGTAGCTTGGCACTTCACAAGTGCTCAGAAAACATTAGCTATTTATTATGGCTCCAAAAGCTCACTCAGTGTATCTGTATTAAGCTTCTGCCGAGTGCCAGGCATTGTTAAATTGGGGATATAACGGTGTGTTGACTGACTGGGGCCTATGGTAACAAGGCCCCGTTGCACACACACACAAACACACACACACATACACACACAGAGCTGATGACAAACAGGGACTTTATAGGGTAACATGACAGCTCATGATGGAGGACCAGCAGAGTCTGGGGGTTTGGGGATGCTTCCTTGAGAATGTGAGTTTGGAGCTGAGGTTTGAAGGATGAATGGGAGTACTCGGGCATGGGTGGTGGGGTGGAGGGGGTGAGCTATGGAAGCACATCTTGGGGTAAGGACAGGCATAAGCACAGGCCCCACTCGTGGCCTGGGTGCTGGGAGGTATTCCCAGCCAACACATGAATATTGGGTCCCAACTACAGATACTTGATTGCTTTGGTTTTATGTTTGTATTCCTTTTCTCTCTTAGGCTGAAAATAATTTAAAGACTTGCTTATTGGCTCTGTCTATCTATTTCAAAATGACAATACCAGTGTTATTACCAACAATATTATTATTCCTAAAGGCAGTTTAAGACTTCTTATCAGTTCTGTTTATCCCACCAGGGATGCACACCCATATCGGTGTATTTTAAAAACACTGGAAATGATTCTTCTTGGATTGGTTAAATGAGGAATTGGCAAACCTTTTCTTAAAAGGCCAGAGAGCCCAGGTACAAAACAGGCTCCCTCTTGAAAGAAATGAAGAGGGCAGAGGTACTTAGCATGCATAAGCCCGGGCATCATGCTTGGCCCCCTCTACTGACTCCGGCACATCAGGTCCGTCTCATCCAGTCCACATTAACTCATCTACCTTATGTCTTCCTGCCGTCCCACCACAGCCCGAGCCATCCTCATCTCTTGCCTGACAAGTGCCACAGCCTCTGAAATGGTCTCCTTGCTCCCATTCCTGCCCAGGCCCCACCCACATTCTACCTCCCACCAAAGCCAAGGTACGTTTTCTTTTCCCCAGTTGAAATATCACATCATACAGAGACTACATGTCCATTGTGGGTTAGCTGGGGGCTCTGTTCCTCTGTGGATCCTCATCCTGGATCATGAGGTCACCTTGCTCCATCTTTGAAATTGCCCCCTCCTTATTCCCCAAAGAGAACCACGGTCTTGACACCCGGCACTATTGTTTCATTTTGCCTGATTTGGGGTTTTCTTTAAATGGAGTAATTCAGACCCTGTTCTTTTGCATCTGGCTCCTTTTGCATAACATTTTTTTAAAGTAGGCTTCACGCCCAATGTGGGGCTTGAACTCACGATCCTGAGATCAGGAGTTGGATGCTCTACTGACTGAGCCACCCAGGTACCCCTTGCATATCATTTTTAAGATGAGACTCGGGCGCCTGGGTGGCTCAGTTGGTTAAGCGACTGCCTTCGGCTCAGGTCATGATCCTGGAGTCCCGGGATCGAGTCCCGCATCGGGCTCCCTGCTCGGCGGGGAGCCTGCTTCTCGCTCTGACCCTCCTCCTTCTCATGCTCTCTGTCTCTCATTCTCTCTCTCTCAAAAAAAAAAAAAAAAAAAAAAAAAAGTTAAGATGAGACTCAAGCAAGTTATGGTGTGTGGCCCTAGTTCTTTCATTGTCTTTGCTGGATAGTATTCTGCTTATGAATATGCTGTAATTAATTTATCAATTTGCTTGATGGATATTTGGGTTGTTTCCGTTTTGCTATTACCACCAAAACTTATGTAAACATTCTTGTACAGTTTTGTTTCTGATGGGCAGAAGTTGATTCTCTGTGTTACAGAGTATGGTATGTTTTTACAGACATTGCCAAACAGTTAAGCAGAACAGCAGTCCTATGACATCCTCCTGGCTTCAGGTGTAAGAGTTCTAGCTGTTCTATGCCCTTGAAATGCTTACTATTGTCCAGCGGTTTTGTGTCTGTTTTATTTTTGTTTCTTTAGTTTGCCATTCTCTGGGTGGGCAGAGTATCTTACTGTACTTTTAATTTGCATTTCCCTGAGGGCTAATTAGGTTGAGTCTCTTTTCATGTGCTTTTGGCCATTTGGATATCTTTTTGTGACGTGCCTGTTCAAGTCTTTTGCCCATTTTTGTATCAGGCTATTTGCATTTTCTCCTTGACTTGTAGTAATTCTTCATCTGGATATGTCCTTTATCATTTGTATCTGATTCAGTGATCAAAGTGAATCTGCTCAAAAGAGAAATCTGATCATGTCACCCTCATGGCTTGTCCTTCTTTCTATCAGCATGTGGAAAGGCCCTACATGTTCTGGCCTGCTTACTTCTCCAGCCTCCCCTTGGGCCACCCATTCTCTGGCTTCTCTCCTTCAGCCACACTGGACTCTCTTGAACACTCTGTGCCTCTGCTCCAGAGTCCCACAAAAGGCAGAGTAACTTAGAGGCTAAGGGCAGAGACTCTGGAGCCAGACTGCCTTAGGTCTCATTCCTCACATGTACATGATGTACACAATGATGATGACGATGATAATTGCCCCTCATAGAGTTGCTGTGAGGAGGTGATGACGGGAGAGCTTAAACAGTGCTTAGCTTGTGGTAGGAGGATGTGAATATTTGTTAGCATCATTGATCAGTTGTTGATAATCTGCTTTCTGAAATGTCCCTTTCTTTCATCCCCCGTGACTCCAGTCCCCCTGGGCTAATCCCTACCCATCCTATAAGTATCAGGTAAAGATCACATCCTCAGAGAAGCCCCCTGCATCAGTCAGCACAGCCCAGTGAAGCTCTCAAACAACCTGAAGCTCTCAATGGCTTAAAACAATAAGGATTTATTTCCCACTCAGACTGCTTGTCCATTGTGGGTTGGCTGGGGGCTCTCCTCTCAAGTTTTTACATCCTTGTTCCAGGTTCTGGTCCTTTGGATTAGCCGGTACCTGGAACACCACCAGGCATATCAGCAGAGGGAAAGGGGGGCTCTGGCAAGTCTCACACCAGAAATTAAGTGCTCAGCCCAGAAATGACACTCAGGTCCCTTCCTCTCTCACCTCATTGGCCAAAATTAGTCACATGGCCACACCCCCCATAGGAGGCTAGGAAGTTCAGTCCTGCCATGTGTTCAGAAGGGGAGAGAACCGAAATGTTTGGAGAGCAGCATCAAAGACAAATGACACCTTGCCTCACCCATGCACTCTCAGGTCAGGCCACTCTACTGTGTGCTCTGATCCTCTGCTTTCCTTTCCAAAACACACCTCAGTATGTAATTGTGTGTGTGTGTAATTATCTGATTATTATTTGCTTCCTGCACAAGAATGTGAATTCCACAAGGGCAGGGACCTGTTTGAATTGTTCCTTGCTGTCTCTCGGTTTCTCTTATTTGCTCCCTGTAGGTAGTTGAGTTTTCAATCCCTTCTATGGGGAGTTTAGAGTCTGTACCAGTCAGTTTTTGAGGTACATTGGGAACAGTGGAATAGGTTCTGGATTCTTCATCCTGCCATCTTTAGATACCTTTTTTTTTCTTTATTCATTGTCAAAATTTTTGGATCTATAAAAAAGTAGAGAGAATAGTATAGTAAAACCTCATGTACCCATCACCCAGCTTCAACAGTTACAACATGCCAATCCTGTTTTATCTAACTCCTCCATTTCCTCCCTACCAATTATTTTAGAGGAAATCCAACACATAATATCATTTCATTCAAAAATAATTTACTATGTATCTCTAAAAGATAAGGACTTTATAAACATAATGTAATATCATTGCTGTACTTCAAAAATGAGCAATGATTTCTCAATGTCACATAATATCTAGTCAATGGTCCAATTTCATTGGTTGCCTCATAAATGTCTTTTCACAGTGCTGTGTTCAAATTAAGATCTAAACAAGATCCACATATTGCATTTAGTTGGTTTGTCTTCAAAAATCTTTAATGAGTCTCCCTCCCCTATTTAGTTTTCTTGCTTTTGTTGTTGTTGTTGAAAACCATGTCATTTGTCCTGTAGTATTTGCCATAGTCTGGATTTTGCTGGTTCCAAATGCATGATGTCCTTTGACGTGTCCTCCATTCTCTATGCTTCCTGCACACTGGTAGTTAGCTTTCAGTTAGATCTAGAAGTTTGACGAGACTCATTAGATTTCTTTTTTTTTTAAGATTTTATTTATTTATTTGAGAGAGAGAGAGAGAGAGATGGAGAGACAGTGGGAGAGTACAAGCGGGGAGGAGAGGGAGAAGCAGGCTTCCCCCAGAGCAAGGAGCCCGATGGGGGGCTCGATCCCAAGACCCTGGGATCATGACCTGAGCAGAAGGCAGACGCTTAACCGACTGAGCCACCCAGGTGCCCCGAGACTCATTAGATTTCTTGACAAGAATGCTTCAGAGGTGGAATTGTGAACTTCCCATTGCATCATACCAGGAGGCATGTGATGTCTGCCTGTCTGTCTTTTGGTGATGTTAAGACTGATCAGGCACATCCGGTGTTGTCAGCCTGGTCCATCCTTTAACAAGTAGACCATTAGCCTCTCACATCATGGTTTTATCAGCTAGTGACAATCATTACTGACATCAATCATATCACTAGGGATTGCAAAATGGCAATATTCAAATTGTATTATTCTTTCTGCATTTATTAGCTGGAACTCTTCTATAAAGAAGAACGTTCCCTCATTAACTATTCAGTTACCCTGAAATATAGTTGGTGTAGGAAAGGCAGGATAAATGCTTTAATCTTTCTCCATATTTACCAGTTTTCAGAATAATGAGTTAGATCCCTAGCAACCTCTGAGTGTGACCAATGCTTTTTTTTTTTTATTTAAGAATCATTATGAGCTCATGACTTTAACATATTTGATGTGCTTTAATTAATTGCAGTGATTATCCTTCCTGATGTTGACACTGTCCCATCCTTGGTCAGTGAGAGCCTCTTGAAGTTGCTTTTTGTGTTCGTTTGATGCCCTCTCCCTACCCCCGGGAGTCTGACGGCTCCCTTGCTTCCTGGGGTGACAAGATGTTCCAGGCCCATGTTGTACATGTCCTGTTCCAAGCTTGGAACCAGACATTTCTCCAAGGAGCTCTGATTCTCTTTAGTGGAAATTAGTATTTAGAGACTGCTGTCTGTGGAGTGTGGGTGCTCAGTGTGACCAGACTGATCATCGTTTCTAGGCTGTTTCAGTGGACAGAGCCTGGAAATAGATAAGAGGAAAAGACAGAATGTGTTCATACTGATACTTTCATTTCAAACTTCAGATGACGAGGTTTTTACTTGATTACTTTCATTTTATATTTGTATTTTTCTCTTAGGCTGACAGTCATCACAATGATTGCTTATTGGCTTTGTGTGTATGTGCATGTGTTTCAAAATAACAATACCACTAATATCGCTAACAATATTATTATTCCTAAGAGCAGTTTAAGATTTCCTTGTAGTTCTTTTTGTCCCATCAAGATGTACATGCAAAGGGGCAAGATTTTCAGAGCTGTGGGCCATTCCGTCTCCAGTCTGTTGCAACCACTCAACTCTGCCATTGTAGCACAAAGGTAGCTACCTAGACCAAATGTAAATGGGGTGACAGGGCTGTGGTCCAATAAAACTTTATTTGTAAAAACAGGCAGCAAGCTAGATTTGACTAGCTTGCAGGGCCTATTTTGCTGACCCCCATCGCAAGCCATAAACCACCAACTTGACGAACAGGTTCATCTACTTTCTCATTATTTGCAATTATTTTCATTTAAATTGTTTGCTTTTTCATTTAAACTTTCCTCGTTTTTATAATTTTGTAAATAATTTCATTGTTCTAAAGCCAAAACTATAAAACAGGGTACAATTGAAAAAGTCTAGCTTCTCTCAATGCTCTTTTGACAGCATCTCTGGGCTTTGCTGAGAGAGAGAGAGAGAGAGAGAGATCCCCTATGGACTGGTCAGTCTTGCCACTGGGTGATTCTCCTCCAGAGAGGACCTCCTGACCTTTCCTTCCTTTTATTTTTGAAGGCGGTCCTGGTGCTTATTACTCATCCCCATCTCTCCTCTTCTGGTGCATCTGAAGAATACCAGCTCTGGCTGGTTTAATCCATCAATCAACAATATACTGGCTTACTTAACTGAGGCTCTTAGGGTCAGAATACAAATCCAGTTGTATTCAGGCCAATACTAGCCCATATGGTGTTTTCGTATGAATTTGAAGAAGGTTTCCCCTCTGAGCAGACATAGCCCTCCGGGTACCCCTCCTCGATGGGCAGCTCATGCCTTTGAGCAAGTTGGAAAGAGGTGCCCCTCCAGGTATTTGGCTTGGTGAGCAGGATGTGAGCTAGCTTTTGGTCCCCATATGCCCCTTCAGCTGGAAGACCTTGCGCAGTGCACACCCTGCCCAGCTGTCTGTGGTGGCCCTGGCTTGTTCTCAGCTCCTGGATTCCTCCAGAGTGAGGAATAGTGGCTCTTTTCCCAGAAGACTCTCCCTTTGGGTGTCAACGATGATTTTCAGTGGTACCAGGCTTCTATCCTGCCAGTTTTACAACTCTCTCAAAAAGACAGCACCTTGTTCCCAATAACTGGAGCAGGAAATTTGAGAGAGAATAGCCAGGCTGGGTTGTGTGCCTGGAGGCAGGTGGCAGGAATGGCTGCAGGCCCACCTCATATGAGCCTCACAGACTGAGAGCCTCCAAAGTAAAATTGAGGGGCTACTACTAAGAAAAAGGGTGAATTAATTCCAGGCAGGAAAAAAACCACTAGCTGTCCCGTCCCGTTTCCTTACCCCCACCCCCCGAGGGCACCCCCCGCTCCCCGTTCACTTTGGTTTGCTTTGTGCCACTTTCTTACAAAATGTTCATTCCCTGCCTGGAAAACCCATCCAGTCATAAATGAACATCAGACACCGGTCTTCATCCATTATGAGCTTTAGTGGGCATCAATTTTATCAACAGCCCCCGTCTTTAATCAAGAAGGAATTACCCAGTGGCAAGGCATTATAGTTTTCTTTTATAACTGGCTCGTTTAAAAAAAAAATTAATTTCAGTTCAACTTTTAAGCGAGAGAAGAGAAAGGATAATTGTGCCACGTTTCCTGAAAAGTTATGAAAGCAGGCAAGGGGCCATTTTTCAGGACTCTGCTCCTCACAATTTATAATCATCAGGCTTGAGTCCTTCCTGCATCTTGCAGCTGAGCTGGGAGCTCTGGAATTAGCCGGCTGGCTCCATTTCCAGGATGCCTTTCGGAGTCTCCTGTTTCTAGAGAAGGGGTTTGGAATGAGGGAAGAAGCCCGTGTGTAGGATGGGGAGATGCTCACCATAGGGCGGATGGATCCCACACCCTCACATCTGCTGGCTGCTGGGAGAAGACCCTTCCCCTTCCCTCCCACCATCCCTCCCTTCCTCCTTCCGGATCAGCCCCTCCTCCTCTTCTCTCTTCCATCCTTATTTTTATTCGAATCAGGGGTTGTGCGCTCTCATGCCTCAACACTGATGCAGGGAGTTTTCAAACTGTAATTTATCATGTGGATGAAGGTTTTATCTCTTATTTGGTGCCCATAACATCGGGGTTCTAATTTCTACCCAGGACCGGTTCCCTGCGGCCCAGGGCAGGCCTTGCCTCATCTTCCTGTGTCGGCTTCGTCCCCTGGAAAATAGAGTTAATATCTACCCTGCTCACACTAACACAGGAATTAGTCACTGTTTTGCAGGGTGCTCATCCCATACCTTTGCCAGCAGAAGGCAATTCCACCAACAGCCCCCAAATTATATCTGATAGCGCAGTTGCTGATGAGCCTTCTTTCTTATCACCATTTCCATTGTGAAGCTCCAAACTAATACTTATGAGGTCGCCACTTAATTCATAAATCCGAGAAGCTGTCAGCCTCACTGCAGTGAGTGGGGTTCAGAGCTGAGGGCCACTTTGAAAAAATCACCACCCACCCCAGGGCCAGCCTTCATCTGAGGCTTGGGCAGGCAATCACAAGGAAAATTATAAGGGTCACAATGGGATGTGGCTCCATCCCTTTCAATTTCAGGCTATGATTAATCTCTTCTGATGTTATTTTATTTGAGAGAATAATCTAAAACCAGCCTCAGACAGAATAAACTCTCCTGAAAAAGGTGAAATCACCACAGAAGAGCGTGTTGCTCAGGGAGAGGAATGGGCGTGAACACACTGGGGGAAAGTTGGAGGCCATGGAGGACGCGGAGAGGCCTGGTCCTTAATTTATGGCTTAGAAATGGAGAGCCCTTTCTCCTTGAAAGTTGGTGATTCACGACCTCATCTGGGTCTGACTCCATCAAAAATATGTCCAGTTGCAAGAGCTGCCAAAAAAGTGGGTTCTCTGCAGCTGACAAGACCTCACACAGTCTGCCCTCCAGCCTGCAGATCTGGGTGTACTATCTCCCGTGAATCCGTGAGGTCCCCCAGCCTGCCCACAAGAAAGACCCTTCAAGAGGCAGGCTGCTTGGGTTGGGATGGTCCCCTAGGGCAGGTTTCTCCCCTGTGGTGCTACTGACATGAGGGACCGAATCATGAGGGTGGTGAGGTTGTCCTGTGCGTAGTAGGATGTTTAACAGCATCCCTGGCCTCACCCCACTAGATGCTCTTAGCAGCCCCTTGCCCCCCAGTCGTGACAACCTCACATATCTTCCGCCACTGCCAAATGACTCCAGGGGAAAAATCACCCTGGGAGCAATTCGTGGAGCTGTGCGTTCCGTGAGCTGTCTCGGGGCCGCCCTTTGGTGTCCGTGTGGACGGGAGAGGTTAGAAGCCTCAAGCCCTCTGGCTGGGTGAGCAAGACTGTGGGACTGCAGATAGTGGAGCTGTTCTGACTCAAAGAGCATCCTTTTGTCTTGTGCACACGTCTGTCTGGGCAACCGCGCTACCAGTCATTGTAGCCTGCCTCCCAGGTGCCCATTTGAATTGTGCCTGCAAACCAGGTGGTTAATCAGCTCTCCAGCGCTGCTTGGAAGTGTCACTGCCTAAGCGAGCATGTAATTACAGCTTGCACCCTCAGCCGAAGGCACGCAGGAGGATAGTGGGGGAAATGGGTAGCGCATTTCTGCCGTGTGGGGTGGGGGTGGGGGAGCCGGAGAAAGCCTTTGAAGCAGGACGAGAATGTCAAAGATGGTGGAGACAGGAGCCGGCCTCTGGGTCCTTGTTAGGGGGGGGCTAGCGCCACCTGAGATTTCCAGGTGCGGTGGGGAGGGCGGGAGCCGGGCCCCACACCAGGGGCAACACTTGCAGAATGCTAACTTCAGTGGTTCCTAAGCCCTTTGGAAGCTCCAGGCAGCCTTCCCTTTGGAGACCTCGATCCCCACCATCTCTGACAAATTAAAACACACCCACACTTTACTTTTAACTATAATTTATTTGCAGTAAAAATATTTGAAAGGAGTTTAATGATTTTGCTTCTTAAATTATCTGGCGGTGGGTAATTCATCAAAGTCGCAATTACCTGTGATTTCCCCCACAACCAATAGCATCCGTAGGAATTCCTGCAACTGTTTTCTCAAATGTAATGAAGTTTTTATGACTGCTACATCATGAATACTGCATCCAACAACGTCAAGCAGGCCTCATTGCTGCATTTGGCAGGCGTTTAATGAAGCATTTATTAATTTTGATTTTGCTGCTTTCTTGTTGAATTCTGGAGCCGATAATTTTTCTCCACACTGCACACCCTCGCATGGGTCCTGGAAAGGCCCACGCTTACGGCTGTGAGGAGGAGCCTCACCCTCAGCAGAGGTGAGAAGTTTCCAGAGGCTGCCGGGCCAGTCGCTGTGCTCTCGGGGCCGGGGGGTGGGGGGGGGGCCTCGCCTGCCCTTGGGGGTCACTCCCGGTTTTCTTTTTCTTAGTTTTTATGCTGGTAAACATTAAGCTGAAACATCTGGCAATCCACATGTGCGATTTGCAAACATCAAACATGGGTGTTCATTCCTTATTTCTTGATTAATTTATTGGACGTCAACTTTCTGATCAGCCCAATGCTTTAATCATGGGGAAATTGCCTACCAGCTGGGGATTTTACTTTTCTCTGTTACAGCAAATGAAGCCTAATTGCTGGGATGCGAACCAGTCGGAAAAACAGTGAGAAATTAGGCGTAATTGGGCGGCATTTCCTGACGCTTGAGAACACGGAGCCCAAAATGGGATTAGCTGGTGTTTTATTTTCTTTTTTACCAAAAGGGATCTCACCATTACTCATAGCGCAGAGGTACACTCCCAGCGGCCTTCAGAGGGTGGGACCCAGTCGCGAGAGCCATTTCTTCCCTCCCAAGCCGAGGGAGCGTCTCCAAGAAGCTTATGGTAATATTTAAAGATATAAAAAGGGACAGGACAATTAAAAATGTGTGCGAGTAGCTTTAGGGCTGACGTTATTGATGCCTTTGTGATCAATAGCGCTATTTTTATCTGGATTGCCTGGTAAGAACCAGCCTTAGGAAGCTCGGGCCACAGAATTGAGCGAGCTTTCCAGAGGGGCCGGCAGAGTCAGGCCCGGGATGATGGCTGATTTAGAGCTCGGGGTGATGGAGGGAGGAGGGTTTCCATCAGTGTATGCCCAGGAGAGGGGGTTACATCTGCCCGGCTTCCAGGCCCCAGGTGGAGCGAATCCGTTTATAACAGAATTTGGCCACACTTGAATTTTAATCTGGGGATCCACTGACTGGTTGAAGGGTGAGCTCCAGAAGCCCCCATTTGTTTTCCAGTGCCTTTACCCACGAGACAGAAGAAATCCGCACCCCGCCCCCCACCCTCGTGGCAGTGTCCAGGGTTGTTTTTGTGGAAGGGATTTGAAAGAGGACATTTCATAAACGGGAGCCATGAATCGTCGCCCTGTCTGGGTGAACCGTGGGGACCCCGGCTTTCTGATAACAGGCTCAGCTGATGCGCACTGGGCGCTAATGACCCTCGAGGGGGCTGCTCTGTGGCTTTTGCGGCGTGTTCATGTTAAAACTCGAAACAATGGGTTAGACTCGGTTCTCGGGCCCATCTTCCGGGCGGGGGCCATCCCAGGAGGCAGCCACTGGCTGCGAAAACAACCAAACCAAACCAAACCCAAACCTATTTAACCGATGATGATTTTCTATATTGATTACATGCTGGAATGCGGGAATGATACCGTTTTGGACACATTGTGCTACATCAAAGGTATCATTACATTGTATTTGTACTTTGTGCTTTTGTTTTTGCTGTATTAAATTTGTCTGCTAGAAAACAAGTACCAGATGGGACACCCATTTTATTTCTATTGCGTGGTGCTGGTCTACAGGAAGAAAAGAGGCACAGAGAGGTTGAGTAACTTGCCCGAAGTCACACAGCATGCTAGTGGCAGGGCCTTTTAGATGCTAACAGCTCACCCCCAAATGGGACTTGTACAGGGGAGTTCTGCTCTTCTCCATCAGCTTTCTGTCATCGGCGCTCCACTGAATGGCCCTGGTTGAATTCATAAACCCCTCTGTTCTCAGTTTCCCCACCTGGGTCACCAGGGAGTTGGGCTGTATGATTTATGTGTGTGTGGGTGTTTCCCAGAGAATGACATTCTCAGTTTTGTATTCTTTGGGCACATAGTGGTGTAATGTGTGGAAGAGAGCATCAGTCTCTCTCTTAATGCTTATTTAATTATATTTAATTAGGAATCTTGTCATATTTTAGCCTGCAATTGGTCTCCCGGGGCCGTCTGCTGCAAAGATTTTTGAAAAATCCAAACTTTATTCCTTGCTATCGATCCATGTGGTTAATGGGCCTGAGTAGGACTGATTTCATCTGTCCTTCTTACTCAGAATGAGAGGCAGGAGAGACCAAGCAAAGACAGGCTGGGGGCTGGGTGTCTGAAAGCAACCTCCTGGGAGCAAGGGTGGCCAGGCTCCTGCATTCAGGCGTCTGTCCTGAAGTCTCTATTGAGCATTCCCTTGCTGTGCCCACACCAAGATCCTGGGAAGACCTGGGTTCTGGCATCTTCTGTGCCCTTGCTGACATGGTACCCTAAAACTGATGCCTACCCTTGATGGTAGAGAAGAGGTCTGCAAGGGATCGGCGCCAATCCTTGACACCCAATGCTTGGACTAACCACCTGTTCCCCTGGGCCGCCTTTAGGATGGCCTGTGTTTTCTTGCTGCCTGGTCTCCTCCTGCTGGGTTGGGCAGGATTCTTCTAGGAGTAGGGGGCTCCAGAGAAGGGGGCCCTTCTTCAGCACTACCGTCAGCATCTTTGGTGGAATATTGAGGCAGGTTTCAAAAGCGAGATAGGCGTCACCCTTCCCATCCCCTCCCAGAACTGGGCTGAGAGCTGACCTCGAAGCTGAGGGGTCCCAGCGCTCCTCTAGCTCACCTTCTGTGCCCCTCGTTGGGTGTTTAATCAGTGTAGTTGATTAGTTGAAACACAGAACAGAATGGTTGAGGACCCTGGTTGGCAGCCCGCCACTGTCGTTGATGGCTGGGTGATGTGAGGCCAGCCTCCCCACCCTGCTGAGCCTCCGATCCCTCATTTGCAAAATGAGACTCATCATATCTGCCCTGCCTCCCCTCCCCGAGTTGTTGAGAGGCTCCAACAATGTATGAGAGAGTGATATGAAAATGTGGGTAAACAGGAGAGTGGTATTTAAATGCATGCTATTACCATAATTGCTTTGTATTGTGTGTATCTCATCTCCCCAATTAGATGCGAGATCCTTGGTGATAGCCACCATGTCTCGCCCCTTTTGATATTCCCCACACAGCCGGGATGGTGCTGAACATACGGTTACTGCTTAATAAATATTTACTGAATGGAATTGAATTTCAGATCGGTTCCAAATCATCCTAAAAACTTGGTCAGGTGCGGCCCAAAGGTTTTCTCAAGGAGAGGGCAGAGAGAGGGAGGCCCCGCAGCAGGGGTCAGGGAATGTCTGTGGAATGAATGAATCCGTGAATGAATGAATGAGTGAATGAATGAATGAATGCCTTGTGGCGTTTGCTTTACTCTCCCAGCCACGGCTTCTGACAGTAGCCGTGAAATCTGCTGACTCTGCTCAAAAATGACTTCTCCTTCTGTCCTCCGGGACATGCTTTCCGCACGGCGCCTCGCTATAGTTCAGGTTTCTATTAAGTAGTCAAACATAATATAAAATTGCCAACAAAAAGATCGTCCCTGGATTAATTAATCTCCCCTTTACATAGGGAAAGACATAAAAAGAGCATAAGATAAGAAAAGAAAATGAAATTAATCTTATACTTTCTACGGCTGCCTGTTAATTTCAAGGTTTCCTGCATCTGGGCGCCCATGCTCCTGCTCAGTTTCTAGATTGCTCGGTACTTAAATGAAACATCTTATTAATCATTTCCCGGGAATGCTGTGCAGCCAAAAAGAAAAAATAAGAAGGCATTCAGGAGCCACAATGAGTTTATTTTTATAGTAATGCATACCTTATCATCAGGTATGGCCAATACATCAAAATGTTAAGCCAAATTTGTATACTCTCTCACACGGCTATCGATAAATCACGGTAACACTAAGCTGCCAAATCAATTCTGCCCTGACACCAACCTCTCCTCCAAGGAGAGATTTGAGAATAAATGTGGAGGTGACCAGGGAATAGAACTGAGAAGTTTCACAAAAGAAGCTGAACTCTGCTAATCAGAAAGTAGATGCATTTTTAATTCCAGAACGACCGACTAGTGAATCAGCAGGTCCTGAGACAGCAGGCAGAATGTCTCAGCCCCAGGGCTGAAATAGACGGCTTATGTATCTTTGCTCGGCCAAGCCTGCATCCTTACATTTTCCAAAATGTCCATTAACCCCAGAGGACATTCCAGCCGGCCCCTCACCCCACCGAGATGATGTAAATATAATGATTAACCAATCCGCACGAGCATCAAGATTTCTTGATTCTCCTCTTCACTGAAAAATGCATTAGCTCCTGGCAGTACTATCCAGAAATTAATTCACAGACGACCGAGCGTCATTACCCATGATCTGCCCTGGCTAACTGCTCTCTGTTAGTGAATTTGGGGATGGAAATAAGCTATTTCCATCCACTTTATCATCCAGAGACCTCCATACACGGCGTGTCTCTGGTGAGTGCTGTTGTTATAACCTGTTTCTAGAATTGCCGTTACTATTAATTCTGCCGAAACAGGCTCCCACCCAAAGCCATCAACCAGGTGCCTTTAAGTCTTAAGATCGGCCTTTAATCTCTATTTTGAAGTTGTTGGCGGAGACGAGAGTTTTATTTCAGCCTGATGCTGAGTGTTTTAATTTTTTTAAGTAGTGAGCCATATCCCTCCAAGTCCAGAGGCTGTTCTCCAAGTGGAGCCCAGCTTGGGAGAAAGCCATCGCAAGCAGCCCAGAGTTGCTCCTGGTTTGGTAGGATGAGGGCAGAGATGAACATAAGGGCTCCCTAAAGGCAACAGAGCCAGCACGAGTCACCTTTCAAAATGCGGAGTGAGTGGGCGCCTGGGTGGCTCAGATGGTTAAGCGTCTGCGTTCGGCTCAGGTCATGATCCCAGGGTCCTGGGATCGAGTCCCGCATCGGGCTCCCTGCTAGGCGGGAAGCCTGCTTCTCCCTCTGCCTCTGCCTCTCTCTCTCTCTTTCTCTGACTCTCATGAATAAATAAATAAAACATTAAAAAAAATGAAAAAAAAATGCGGAGTGAGTGAATGAACCAGTGAATGGCAGAAAACCTACAGTTAGAATCCCCTAGTCCTCTGAAAAGGAAACCTCCTTACTTTCCTACCTCGAAGCCCCCTCCCCTGCACCTTTCCTGATCCCCTTGACATTCCTCCCGCCTAGTTTTTCCCCAGCACGCCCCCTCCCTCAACTTGCAGACCACGGTGGCTTCCAGATCCCTGGTGCCAAGGCTCATTTCTCTTCTGAGCTCCAGACCCCTCACTGGACTTCCTGTTGGACATTCCTCCCTGTCCCTGTGACACATCTTCTCTGGATTTTAAAACCTTGCTCCGGGGGTTACTTCTGAAGCCCCTTCCCTACCCCCTTCCCCCAATTGCAGAGCCAGCCCCACCTTCCACTGGACTTGGTATAGATCTGATCATTGCCCTTAATACCCACATTTGTTTCTGATTCCTCAAGGAGATTCACATGCCCTGAAGCACGGTCTGCTCTTGCTCTTGCTCTTGAATTTCCCCGGGAGGGCTTGACACACAGTAGGTCTCTGCAAATAAGTATTACGTGATTGCTCCTGTATTCAAATCCAGGAGATGGGGGGAAAAGACCAGAAGGAGGATTTGATAAACAGAAGGCTAAGAAATAGCTTCCAACTCAAATCAGAGCTGATCTATTTCACTGCAAATGATTAAACCAAATGACGATTTAGAAAAAAAAAAAAGTCGGAAAGACTGTCAGTATTACGTGGGCCATCTTGGGGACGTAGCAATCATTATTGTCATCCCGGCTCCCAGGGATTAAGCGTGTGGTCCCTACCGAGCCCCGTGTCGTGGGCTTTGCACGTATTAGCTTGTTTTGCTCTCCTGCGGTACCCTGAAGTGGGTTCTGTCCTGACCCTCGGTAGAGGTGAAGGTCAGAAAGCCTTAGCCACCGTCATGCAGCCCGGGACTGCCTGAGCTGGGCCATCGAGTCCATGCTCCCTGCCTCCCACTGCCATGCATGTTGTCTCTGGGCTTCTCAAAGGGCTGCACGATGTACAGGTCCCATTGAGGACCCATTATGAAAAGGGCATGTTGTTTGTTTTTGCCACAGTGCAGAGAATTTTCCACCCACCTCTGTCTTCCATTCAAGCTCCAGCATGGTCAGTAATATGTGTTAGTCAGAGAGAGGTTGGCGTGGGGGCTGAAGCAGAAACTTTCCCTCTAAGAGAAGCTAATGGGCCCAGTTTGTGGGGGGACACGAGCCCCTGACCTTGGTCGGATATAAGCCCCAAGCGCTAATCAACATTGGGGAGAATGTCTGTGCACTAACAAAGCATAAATATTTGTTCTCTATTGAAGGCCTCTAGGACTGTGGCAAACAGCAACCTGAAACATGCCTAGTCCACCTGCCTGTTAAGAAAGAGAAAACACACAGAAAAACAGCCCTTTGAATCCATTCTTCCCCATAGAAACAGAAACGATGTCCTCATCATTATGTCTAAAAAAGCAGTAGATACGAAAATTGGATTTGGTCGGAGCCGGATTTTAGCTGCAAATGGGTGGTTTTTAATAAAGTGCCTCATAGCAACCGGTCTGTGAGAAGCTGCTACTTAAAAGCAAGTTCATATGATCTCGGAAAATGGCTCATCCAGACAGGGCAGTCTCTAACTGTTTATTTAGAGTCGTCTGCACCAGATCAGATAAGCTGGGGTTTGTGGAGGTGGGGAGATTCCAGAAAGTACCATCCTCAGACTGTTTATGTGATCAGGAAATGGATCGTCAGCTTGCACTTTTGCAAACAGGGCTCTGGTGGGGTGGGAGACGTGGGGTAGGTAGGCTCTGCCCTTGGACAGATGTTTTCCAGGTGCCAAGAGCCGGGGGTTGTATGTGAGGCCAGTGGGGTAGAAGGTGAGGGTCTTCAGGTAGCGGACCCGGATTGAGACTTTCTGGCTCTGTGGTCTTGAGCTAATGCCTTCCCTTTTCTTGTCTGTCTTTGTTTTAAACAGCTGTATCTAAGGGCCCCTGGGTGGCTCGGTCGTTAAGCGTCTGCCTTCAGCTCAGGTCATGATCCCAGGGTCCTGGGATCGAACCCCGTGTCAGGCTCCCTGCTCAGTAGGGAGCCTGCTTCTCCCTCGGCCCCTCCCCTGCTCGTGCTCTCTCTCTCTCTCAAATAAATAAAATCTTAAAAAAATAAAATAAACAGCTGTATCTAGATATCACTCACATACCATACAGTTCACCCATTTAAAATGTAAAGTCCCTGGTTTTTAACATATTCTCGGATGGGTACAGCCACCACTGCAGTGGATTCCGGAACATTCTTATCACCTCAAAAAGAAAGCCTGTATGCACCCTTTTGCTACCACCCCTGCCCCCATGCCCTTCAGCCCTAAGCAACCTTTGATCTGCTTTCTGTCTCTATAGACTTGCCTCTTCTGGGCATTTCACATAAATGGGATCCTACAGCCTTGCTCCGTTCGTGTCTGGGGTCTTTCCCTCGGCGCTGCGTCCCCACGGTTCATCTGTGTGTGTCGTGCACCAGTACTTTGTTCCATCCCACAGCTGGCCCTTTCTGATCCTCAGAGTCTTCGTTGGTCAAAGGGGTCCAATGCTGCCCCGTAGGACGGGTCCAGGGGCGCTGCTCGCTCCCTGCTCGAACCTGACGGGAGTGAAATTCAACCGCAATTTCAGTGGGAGGTTGAGCTGTGGAAATTCCCCAAGGGACAAGAGCTTCCTTAGCGCTTTTATCCCTATCCCACCCCCACTTAAAATCATGGTAATAGTTGAAGCGACTGCATCTCATCCATGAAAATAAAGTGATTCCTTTCTTTCCCCCTCCAGGGCTCCTGTTTTCCCCATGAGATGTATCAATTTGCATTTGTCTTGATAATAACAGTAACGGGATTTGCGCATATTTATTGAGCTTTGGGGGGGGGCGGTCAGGCCTCGTGCTTGAGCCTTACAACAGCTCATATTAACCCCAAGAGGCTAGAGGATCGTGACCCCCATTTAGCAGATAAGGATACTGAGGCTCAGAGAAGGTAAATGAAATGTTCTGGGTCTTTTGCAGAAACCTTCATTCTTACACAAGTGCTCCGGGGTTCAAGAAATGGGGTTTGCCTGGACCTGCATGTCCTAACACACCCCTCTTGAGTGGGTCTAAGGACGCCTGGGAACACCGGGAGGCTGGTCTCTAAGCCCTGCACCTGCTACCCAGGCGCCCAGACCCTCACGGCCACAGAGAGGTCAGCGGAAAGCCCAGCAAGAGAGCATGACAATGGGGGTGCGTGCGAGGGGGGCCCTGGCAGGCGCTGCATGGGGACGGGGCTCGGGGAAGGTTTCCCCAAGAGGCCAGGCCTGAGTGGCGTCTTGGAGAACAAAGTGAAGTCACTGAGGCGGGTGGGGGGAGGCCCTCTGCACATCGTCTGATTAACTGCACTTAGAGGGGTGGGTATGGCCTGTCGTGGGAGCGCGGGGGCGGCTGTGATTAATCCTCCCATCATCTGTTGGCCGCAGTTTTGCTGTTGCAGGAGGTTTTGCTGGAGAGATCGATCGGGTCTTAACAGAGTGGTGAGACGCTGCAACTGCTCCCAGCACCAGCAGAGCTTCACCTGGGGCGAGAGCTCACCTCGCGGAGCCACGCGGCCGTGGGGGTTCAGGCTGGGGTTTCCCCTGGTGGCCCGGGAGAATTTTCCCAAAGACCCCATTTGTATGATGCAGGAAGTGGGGAGGGCCAGGGGAGAGGAGGGGAGAAACAAGCCCCTAATCAGATCGGGTACTAACCAAGTAAAGGTGCTCCCCCCTTACTCACTTCCACGCTCCTCCTTTCTCCCCACCCTCACCATGGTCCTCACCATGGTGAGGCAGATTATGGCTCCTCATTTTACTGGGAGAAATTTGGGAGCCTAAGAAGTAAAGGACTTGCCTGAAGTCTCATGGGCAATCAGTGCCAGATTCAGGGCTTAAACCTCGGACTTGGAACTCCAACTGCAGCGCTCAGCCAGGAGCAAAGTAGGAACTACCGGTGCCCAAATTGTGCGATGTACCCTTGGAAGCCCTAAGATGTGGGCTTTGTGCAGGGACTGTATGAAGACCGTTTTGCCACACTGCTGGGCTGGCAGACAATTTGGGCTATGGAAGCACAGAGAAAGTCACCCAGATCTGCTGGGCAAATCAGGGAAGGCTCTTGGAAGGGGGAATATTGAGGTTGGGTTTTGATGGATGCATAGGAGTCCTTGAGTTCAGGAAAGGGGCAGCTCTTTCAGGGAATGGAAGCTGTATATGCAAAGTCTCAAAGCTGGGACTGGGGTTCGTGTATCCAGGGAACAATAGGACTTGCTGAGTAGCTGATGTTTAGGAGGTGGGGCTAGCAGAGGAAGAGAGAGCTGGAAGAAACACCATGCTGTCCTGCTCCTCGTTCAGCCCTGCTTTGTCAGAGTGGGCACAGGTAGCCTTTTTCCTGGGATGGGATTTCACTAGGGCTCAGGGAACTGATAATTGCTTTGAAGATTTTTATCCTTAGTGCCCTTACCCTCTTCTGGAAGCTAAAAATGGATTCTCTAAGGAGTGAGAGCAAAGCCACAAGCAGAAAAGCCTCCCTCTGTCATTATCTAATTAAGGAAGGGTGGGGGAACCCCCAAAGCTTTGAAGTGGCAAGAGATAATTCTGACGTGGCTCCAGCCCAGTCCTGCTGGAGGGGTCTAATTACAGAGCAGCGTTCTCTAAGGATGAGGTTACTCAGTGGGCAGCGGGCAGGATGGGGGTGTGGAGCGGCTTCAGCATCTAAGCCATCAGGACTGAGCTATCTCCAGCTGCAGACCTAGAGGCCATGACCTGGTGCCCACTTTCCCTCTCCGGAGTAATTGCAGTAGACTCTGGACGGTTTCACCGAAATCTGCACGCACGTGCCGGGGTGTCCCAGAAGGAGCCCCACCGCTGAGTATTCTGCTCCAGCCTCTAGTCTTGGGTCTGGACAAGGGACATTTTCTTTTTCAGGATAATAGTAAAATTCTTCCAGGAATGGATGTTCAGACCCATGGCTGGTTGAGAAGGAAGGAGAGAGGCAAGCTGGGTTATCGATCCAGTGACCTCACCTGGCCCCATGAGTGACCCTGATGGGAGAGATGGTACTGTGTGCAGGTAGATTTGTGAGAGGTGATGGCGAGCACCATCCTAAAAATACCGTCCTCCCAGGCGCCTGGGTGGCTCAGTCGTTAAGCGTCTGCCTTCGGCTCAGGTCATGATCCCAGGGTCCTGCGATCGAGCCCCGCGTCGGGCTCCCTGCTCGGCAGGAAGCCTGCTTCTCCCTCTCCCACTCCCCCTGCTTGTGTTCCTGCTCTCACTATCTCTCTGTCAAGTAAATAAATAAAATCTTTAAAAAAAAAAATACCATCCTCCCGTTATGCCTGGAAATGCCACTTTGGGGTAGTTACCAATTCAGCTAATCTTTATTGAGCAGCTATTATATACTCATCCCTGTGCCAGGGACAGGTAATTGGTGATGTGAGGTCCAACAGATAAAGGTCTGGTCATCATGAGAGTGTGGTCTGTGAGGGCAGAGCCAGAGGCAAATCCATATAATAACTCCAAAATGGATGAAACTCTGTGAAAGAAGGGAGCACATAAGGGTGGTCAGAGTGAGCATGCTCTGGAGGGGACAACTGGGCTGACCGAGGGATGCTCAGAGGCCACTCTGCCGAGTGGAGGGAAGGCAATCCAGACGGAAGGAGTGGCGTGAGCAAAGGCACGGGAGCATTTGAGAGATGGGCATAACGTCCATGTGGCCGGGGGGACTGAGGCAGGGACAGGGGTGGGGAAGGGCTGGAAGTCCAGGGTCCCTGTTTCAGGGTGGGTGCAGTTAGGACCCTCCCTCGCAGTGCCTGCCAGCAGGGGCTACAGACCACCTTCACCCCCTTTACGGGGTGTGGGGAGGGGGGAGACAGGTAGGCTTCTCCTGCTGTCTCTGAGCCTTTGCATCTTCAGTTTTTGTAGGCTGTAGCCACTGGAGAGGTTGGAGAGTCTTCAGTTTGAAATGCAAGATGATTTCTTCAGGAAAAATGATCAGATTCCTCACGACCTCTTGTTCCAAGGAGAATAGACAGTATTTTATCATTGCGGCTTTGTATCATAGCTACAGCTAAAACCATCTGAATGCTTGCCAATGTAACAAAGGGAAGATAAAGTGGGATGACTCAGTTTTGGGTCGTGAAAGCTCAGGAAAGTGAGACAACAACCACCCCCCCGCCACCACCACCACCCAGCCCGGGTGCAGGAGTAAGGAAGACGGGCAGGAGCGGGGAGCTCCCTCCCTGGTCCCCCGCCACCATGTTGCAGACGTTCAGCTAGCTGGCCCCAGTCCTTGAGCCCGGGGTCTTCACCATCTCATTCACCTGCTTGGAATGTTAACCAGCTCTAAAAACCTTGGATGAGGGCTGCTCTGTGAGTGAGTTCATCACAAAGTCTTCAAGCCAATATTTAACAAAGTGTGCTGAGCTAAACGTGTTCCCTTGCTGCAGGAATTCTCGGGGCTATATTACGTGCTAATGGACATCATGACCACACCACACGGGACTTAAAATATGTAATGTTTCTCAAACTTAATTAAGTGCGAATGCTTACTTTGAGGTACATCTTACGGACTAGGGATTTCATGGAAATCACTTTGGGATACATACCCAGCTTTAAACTGACATTATTGCCCTGTTACCATTGTTGTCCTCAATAATAACTTTTAAAAATGGCAGTGAGCAACCGTTCATTCATCTGCTCAACCACTTATTCAACTAACAATTTGTCCATTCATCTAGTCACCCATCTTTCCACTCACCCACCCACCCACCATCTTATCCACTCAACCACCCACGTATCTACCCATCTATCCATCCATCCATCCATCCAACCACCCACTCATCATTTGTACATCCAAGCAAGCAGCATCCAGCCAACAAACATCTTCCAAATGGGCCTTTCCATACTCTGGGGACAACACTAGGGCTTTGGTACATCTACGATATCTTCAGGGAGCTTCTAGTTTAATGCAATCTATCTCCTGCATACAAGTAACCAGACTTATGGGTAGAAAATGATTTTTGTCCTTGGGGAAATTAAGTACTAGTAGCTCAAGAAGGGAGAGAGCTCCTCTTCTCAGGTGAATCCTTGAGGGCTTTGTGGAAGAGGTGGCATTTTTACTTGGAGGAGGGATTTGGACATGGAGAGTTAGAAGCTGAGGGCCAGGGCTCCCTGCAGATGAGACCAGAGTGAACAGAGAGCCAGAGCGGTGACAGGGCAAGCTGGGGGAGCCGGTCTGACTGCCCCTCCTTCCTCGAGTCTCTGCTTGGCTGAGTCATGGCTACAGTGTTGATAAAAGGCTCCTGCCCAGATGCCTCGTTACTGGCAAGAATGTCCCTAACGAGGCCTAATTCTTTAGTTGGCATGCCTTTCCTTTGGTGCTGGCTTCAGAAATGTGTAGTTCCACTCAGAATCAGAGGCTGAAACGTGTTTGTCATCACAGCACCTACAGCAGGCCCCCAGCACCCACCTTCAACTGCACTGGACTGGGAAGGAGGCACTGCCTGGCATCATGCACCTTTCACCTGGGTCCCAGATGTGGATTTTCCAGAACATTTTACTATGGGGCCACAAAGTTGGCGACATCCCCATGCCCATCTAGAAGGAGACAAGATCCTTGGTACTCTGCAGAAAAACACACATTTGCCCAGTAGACCCATTTGCTCAACATTCCACAGACAATTAAGGAGCGTGTAGCTGGACCCAGGTCCTGAGCTTGAGGTGCAGAGGCTGACCAGACAGCCGGGCGCCCATTGTCCCAGAAGCTGCACGCTAACCGGGGGAAGACAGCGGGCCACCAAATAACGCAATACGATAATTACACGTGGCAATAAATATTTGAGGGATCGACTGGAGGGTAACTTTAGGGGAGGGTGATTTTAGGTGGGGTGCTCAGGGAAGACTTCCTGAGGAGGTGATATTGGAGCTGGTACTTGAATGACAAGGGGCCAGCTGAGGGACGGGAGTCAGCTCGCCAGGCAGGTGGGAGCTGAGGTGTTCAGAGAGACAGAAATGTCAGTGTGGTGAGAGGCTCACCAGCAAGGTGAGGAGGGTCCAGAGAGCTGCTGGGAAGGCAGGCTGGGGTCAACGGGAAGGAGTTTTGATTTTAAGTGCAAGTAAAAGTCTAACCGTGGTTCGTTTGGGAATCTGGCTCTGGCTGTGGAGTTGAGAGGGTTGGGTGTGGGAGTGGAAGCTGGGGGCCAGCAGTCAGGGAGGGACCAGGTGCCTTAGACAGTGTGACCGGGGTGGGGGGTGTCAGGGGGCCGGAGGGAAGAGGGGCATCTGGGACCTGTTCTGGAGATACAGCTGGCAGGATACTGGACACTGGGTATTGGACACCGGCAGAGTGAGGGTGAAGGAGCCCTCCCAACAGGCCTGAGCAGCTGGGTGGATGGGGCCCCATTTCCTGGGCTGAGGGAAGGTGGGGAGGAACAGATCTGAGGACAGGAGAGTCAGAGAGTCCCATGTGGCCGTGTCGTTGAATGAGGGATGCATTTTAGATATCAAGGAGGCAGTAGCATATTTAAGTCTGGATTTAGTGGGGACATTTGGGGCAGGAAGAATGGCAACCAGGGGCAAGGAGAAGCAGAACCAATTAGAGTCAGGACACAATAAGGTGGAGTCGGGAGAGTATATAAATTTGTTTGCGCTCCTGGATCTAGCCATGCCTGAAGCTTGACCATCTTGACTCTAGTCACGTGAGCCAACCAGTTCCTATTCCCTTTGTTTTTCCTGGGTCAGTTTGAGTCAGGCTTCTGTCACTTGCAGTGGAAAGAGTCTTGACCCAACACAGGGGGCATTTTCAGTGTTTCAGGCTGCCTTGGGCTGGATTTACAGCACCCTGGGGTGGTGAGCATAGAAGTAGTAACAGGGTGGTAGAAAGAGTAGACCCTTTTTTTTTTTAAGATTTTATTTATTTATTTGTCAGAGAGAGAGGGAGCATGGGGGTGGGGGGAGCTGCAGGCAGAGGGAGAAACAGGATCCCTGCTGAGCAGGGAGCCCGACGCGGGACTCGATCCTAGGACCCTGGGATCATGACTTGAGCCGAAGGCAGACGCTTAACCAACTGAGCCACCCAGGCGTCCCAAGAGTAGACCCTTTGACATCAAGCAGACCCAGGAACCGGTCCTGGCTTTGCCTCTGGCTGCCCGTGTGACCTTGGGCAAGGAGACGGGCTTCTCTGCCCCTCCATGTCCTCCCGCAGAAGGGTTGTGCGAGGACAAGATGAAAGACATCAGGGAGAGTGTCTGGCCAGCGACTGGTGCGTGGCAAGTGCTTAATAAGTGTCAGCGTTTTGGCCCTCTCTCCCCCCACACTGATTAAAAGCTCAGGTTGGCAGTTATTTATGTCTTTGATTAATTAAACAATTGGGAAACAAATTAATTATTACTTAACGGAGGCAGTTGGGGCGACACAATCTTTGCAAACACGAGGCCTGGCGGGGAAGAGAACAAAAGTGATGCTGGGCAGCCAGGAGGGTGGAAACCACTGAAGTAGAAAATCTTCAAGGTCCTTCTCATCTGGAAAATTCGCCTTTTCTAGACGTGCAGAATGTGGCTCCCTACAGATAAATGTTGACTTATGGTTTGAGTGGCTTATTATATGTCACGGTGCCTTCAAATGGCAGCCAGGCAATCACTCTGGTGTCACCTACATGGAGTTTATCCAAGGCAAGAGGCGGAGAGGGAGAAATTGGACCTGAGTCACGGCCACGTGGCTGGTCACTGCCGTCATTCCGGTTAAATCTACCTCTGTCGCTGTTCTCCATGGTCCCCCCGTGGCCAGCCCCCCGGCTGTCAGATCTGGACTGTGGGCTGAATTAAGCATCAGCGACCACGGCCATAGCCGGTGCCCTTGGCTCCATCGGGGCGCGGGGGCGGGGAGGGAGGCGTGGAGGGGGGCGTGGGGAGGATGGGGGGAGTCAGGGCGGGGCAGATGTTGTGCTTGAATTTCAAAACCACCCAAGTTTTTCGCCCCATTAAGTTATCATTTGCTTCAAGGAAAAGTTCCCAGAGTCCAGGCGCCTGTGAATTCAGCCCCCGCACCCCCACCCGCCCCTGCCCCGTGACTCCCTTGCTCTCTGCAGCCCCTAGGCTGCGGGGCTTGCCGCCCAGCTCCTTCCAAGGAAATCGTGTGTCAGGCATCCCTCAGTTCGCCTCCTGCCAGTGTCGCTTGACTGCATTATCTCATTTTTTGAAGGCACCACGGTGGTTTATGGCTTTCTCACCTCCAGACCTGCCCTCACCGTGTGCAGGAGAAATTCCGATTTGTCGGGAACCTGTCTGGTCATCCGGAACCTTCCCCAGGGCCGGGGAGGTCAACTCCTGCCATGGGTCATATTGACTTTATTGGATTGCTTTTTCCAAAGGAGTCAAAGAACAGCAGAGCCCGCGGGGAGGGGCTTTCCAGCTTTGCCTGGGAGCCTCCGCCTTGCTGCTGGGTCTTAAATGGCTCTCCTCCTCCCCCCTCACCGAAACCCCCCTAGATCGGGCCTCCCGCCTTCCCGGAGGGGCCGAGCCGGCCCAGTCTCCTTGAGGTGCCGCACGAGCCTGGTCCCTGTGTCCCTACAAAGCAAGACGCCTCCAGCCACCCGCCCACAGAGTCTCTTGGCGTGGGAGCCGCGGTGGTTGCCAAGGGCCCCCGCTAGCCTGGCCCCCTCAAGGAAGAAACGGCAGTGTGTGCTCGCACCGTGTGTGCGTCAGGAGAAGCTGCAACAGGGAGACGGAGGCCTGGGTTCGGTCGGGAGCCTGCTGGGCCTGGGCCCCCTCACAACCTCCTCAGGGAGGCTTTTCTAGGCGGAGCGCAGGCAAACCCACAGGCCAACGGGGTGATGTGACCCGAGAGCCAGAAGCAGAAGTGGGTCTGGCTGCGGAGTCCTTGCTCAGAACAGAGAGCGCGGTCCTATTTCCACCGGGGTGCACCTCAGAGTCACAGAATGCTGCTTCCCAGGCCCTCCTGCCCGATCCAGGGGGTCCAGAATTCCCCAGGTCGCCCTGTGGGGGCCAAGTGAGGGTCCCTGGGTGTCTTGCTGATGGAAGGTTATCTTCAGCGATGGGCCCACAGCTCAGGGGCCTTGCGAGCGGGGGCATGGCTCAGAGGCAGCGGGCCCCCCTGTGCAACTTTTGACCCCGACGATTTGTCCGATCCCTTCTGACTCACACCGGCACGGGGGTGGGGGTGGGGGGAAGGCCGGCACGTATGCTACCTCCTCAGAGACACATCCGTGTTTTGTCATGCGGCAAGGCCCACCTGCAGCCCCACGGAGGCCCACGATCGCTCGGTGTCTGGGGGATGCGGCTCAGCTGATGCTGCCTGAGGGTCAAGTATGGGATGGGAGGTGAAAAGACAGAGCGTTTGGGAAGGTCAAATTTTTTATCTCTCTTTTCCCCCCAGAGGTGACAGGAAGCTCCTCAAGGTGTCTTTTTTTTTTTTTTTTCTTAACTATTATGATTTTGTATCCAAATATAATTAACATACAGTGTCATATCAGTTTCAGGTGTACAGTAGAGTGATCTGATAATTCTATACATTACCAGTGCCCATTGTGATTAGTGTGTGCTCAATCCCTGTCATCTGTTTCACCAACCCCCCCACCCCCCGCCTCCGGGAGCCACCAATTTGTTCTCCGTATGTAAAAGTCTGGTTTTTTGTTTGTCTCTTTTTTTCCTTTGTTCATCGGTTTTGTTCATTAAATTCCATATATGAGTGAAGCCAGTCAGAGAAAGACAGATACCAGCAGGGTTTTAATCAGGCGAGTGACCCAGTCAGTCCTGTGTGTTGGAAGGCTTACCCAGGCTGCAGTGTGAAATGGTGAAGCTGTGGCCGGCGTGGTGATCAGGTGGTTATCACAAAGGAGACTTTGTGTGGTCCAAGCAACACATGGGGAGAGTCTACACTAAGGTAAGGGGAATGGGGAGAAGGGGGCAGGTGGTAGGCCTGTTAATAGATGCCTCTTTCTTCACTAATTCTCACCAAGCGCCGACCATGGGATTGGCAGTCTGGTAGGGCCGGGGAGAGAGAAGTCTGTGCCTCGTGGGACTCACATTCTTGTAGGATAAGCAAATAGCAGTCACACGTTGTATAGAATTCTGTGTTCTTCGAAGGAGAGGTATAAGGTGTTATGAATGGATATAATAGGGAGACATAGTCCTATTGGCCTTCCCAAAGGGAAAAGCAATTGATCAGAGAAATGAAGAGTGAGTAGGAGTTACCTAGGTGGTGAGAGGAGGAAGAGTGTTCTGGGCAGAGGACCAGCATTTTCAAAACCCACAGAGGTGAAGAAGGGAGAGGGAAGGGGGTGGAGGTGTGGGCCTGGGTCAGTTCAGGCGGGACCTTAGGGGAAGTGGTATAGACTGTGGCCTTTATCTTCAGAACAATGGAGAGTATGTTGAGCAAGAGTTAAGCATGATGTGATTTAACCTTGTGGAAGATCAAGGTCGCCTTCTGGCCATGGTGGATAACAGGGGCTAAATGCGGTGACCAGAAACCTGGGCAAAGTAAGTGAAACAACAGTTGTCAAACATTGGACACCAGGCAGTCCAGGACTGTGACCACAGAGAAGGAAACAAGACGGGTGAGCCCTACAATCACCCTGGCTTTCTGCTTAAAGCCACTTCCCTGTCTGTGGAGCAGGAGGGGGGACCCCAAGCAAACACAGCAGTCCTGATAAGTTGAGGAGGCACAGAGGGGAATTGGGGGAGGCTGAAGAGCCTAGGATGTGTGGGGCAGATTATATAGAGGAGGGGGCTATGCAGTAAAAGAACTCCAGAAATGTGTGTTGGTCTTGGATCTTAGCTAAACATTAAGATACATGTTTATAGGGTGACATTTCATGAAGCCATGCACATAACGACTCAGGAGCTCTGAGCTAAACAGTTCCTAGGGCTAACACAAGGATGTGTGTATGTGTGTGTGTTGGGGGATGGGGGGCATTCAAATTTAGATTAACCATAGTAAAGAGTCCTCACTGACCACTTAGGGCATTCACTAGAGAAACCAGATGGCCACACCTTTGTAGTGGCCTAAACTAATCCTGGAATAAAGCCTGCATTAGACCCACCCTAACAAAGATTAAAAAGAAGCCTTGAATGGTCTTAGTCCACAAAAGTCTTTATTTTGCCATCTGCCTGCCAAAACAAAGCCCCACACGCTTTAAAGGAAGACAACCAAATCCAGACTCAACAGTGTAATAATCATCATGTCCAACATCCAATCAAAAATTACTAGATATGTTAATAAGGAGGACAATGTGACCCATCACCTAGAGAGAGTCAGCAGAAATAGTCCCAGAAATGACAAGGATTATGGAATTAGCAAACAAGAACATTAAAACAACCATCAAATGTATATTCAATATTTAAGGAAAACAGTCAATATTTAAGGAAGAAATTTAAGAGAGCAAAGGAATCACATAGAATTTCTAGAGATGAGAAATATGATATCAGAAATGTAAAATTTACCAAATGGCATTAACACCAAATTAGAAAATGCAGTAAAAAGAGTAGTCAACTTGAAGACAGAAATAATCTGAAATGAAACAAGGAAAAAAGACTGGAAAAAAAATGGAACAGCCTTTCAATGACCCGTGGGACAATACCAAGCATGTGGGATTGGGAATTGCAAGAAGAGAAGCATGTTTGCCGGGGGGGGGACAGAAATTAATTTGAAGGAGTAATGACCGAATATTTTCCAAATTTTATGAATGTAATAAATGCTCAGATTCAAGAAGCTCAGATAACCACAAACAGGACAAACACCAAAACAAAACAAACAAAAACAAAAAACAGCCCCCTCAAAACCCACACTGACATACATCATAATCAAAGTGCCAAAAAACAATGACAAAGAAGAAAAATATTAAATATCCAGGGGAAAAAAAAGGACACATTATGTAAAGGGGAACAAGAAATCCACAAAAATGCGTATATAAGCCAGAGAATGATGATGGAATGACGTCTTTAAAGTTCTGAAAGAAAACAATCCGTCTATACCCAGCAAAAATACTACTCAAAATAATGGCAGAAGAAAGGCTTTTTGGACAAGAAAAAATAGCGGATAGAATCGGCAGCAGCAGATAGGCATGAAAGGCGCACTGAGGCAAGTCCTCAGAGAAGAAAGAAAATGATGCCAGGTAGAAACTTAGCAACAAAAAGGAATGAAAGGCAACCATGTGAGTAAATAGAAGAGACATTTATTTCACATTCAAAAATCATTTAAAGAGATAATTGACTGGGGCGCCTGGGTGGCTCAGTCGGTTAAGCCTCTGACCCTTGATCTCAACTCAGGTTTTGATCTCAGGGTCGGGAGTTCAAGCCCCATGTTGGGCTGCAAAGTTGGGAGCCTACTTAAAAAAAAAAAAAAAAAGATAATTGACTACTTCAAACAAACAGTAGCAATGTGCAGTGGGATTTAAACATGGAAAAGTAAAATATGTGACCACAAAGGGATGAGAGGGGCAATAAAAGTCTATTATGATAAAGTATCACATCGTGTGTGAGTGGGGTCGACGAGGATAAGCTAAAGATGCCAATTCGTAAAAGTAAAAATAAAGAGCTCTAGCTTGTGAGCCAATGGTGGAAATAAAATGGAATCATTAATATGTATCAGCAAGATGGTGGACATAAACCCAGCTACATCAATGATAATATTAAATTAACATGAAATGCAATGGTCAAAATACCCCAATGAAAAGACAGAGATGATCAGATTGGATATACAAGCAAGACACCACCACATGCTGTCTTCCAGAAAGCCACTTTCACTAAGAAGACAGACGAGTCAAAGTCAGATGCTGGAAGACGAGCTGTCCAGATGCAAATCCAAAGTAGGCTGAAGTGGTGTATTAAGTAGAATTCAGAGCAGGAAATATGACCAGAGCTAAAAAGGAGACATTCTTTAATGCCACAGGAGTCAACTCACAAGAAGGCATGACAATCCTAAATAGACACACAGAAATAAGAGATACAAAACACTTGAAACAAAAGTACTTGAACTGGAAAGAGGAACAGACGAATCCAAAATTAGAGATGGAAATTGCCACATCCCTGAATTAGTAGAAGTAGGAAGAAAACTGGTAAGGATCTGGAAGACCTGGACAACGTGTTCAACCTCCTTGATCTCTTTGGCATTTTTTAGTACAGAACACCACCCCACAGCAGAAGACACTTTCTGTTAAACACATGCAGAATATTCACCAAGATAAATCAGCATAAAAACAAAACCCAAAGATCCCAACTTTATCAAGTGCTGGTGAGCATGTCCTCATGACTAGCACTCCCCTCCTTTGCTGATGGGAATGCCAAACAGGACGGCCACTTTGGCAAATCATCGGGCCGTTTCTTACAAAGTTAAACCTACGTGTGCTGTAAGACCCAGCAATCTCTCTTCTAGGTATTTGCCTCAAGGAAATGAAAACAGATGCACGTAAAAACACATACATGCCTGTTTATAGTGCATATCTGTCAACTGATGAATGGGCGGTGTATCCACACGAAAGGAATTCTCACAATGCAGTTACTTGGTGGTAGTGAGGGACAAAGGGCTGGCACAGCCCCTCAGGTGGATGTGAGGGCATCATGACGAGGTTGTGGAGCTAGGCTCAGTAGGCTCCACAATGCATAGATTCCATTTATACAACATTCACATTCTGGAAAAAGCAAACCCATGGGGAGGGAGAGGATTGATTAAATTGGTCATGAAGGAACTTTCTGGAATGAAAAAATAAAAAAGAATTTCTGACACTATTAAGTAAACAAAAAGACAAGACACAGACCAGGAGAAAATAGTGAGCCCGGGTCTCTGACAAAGGACTTGTCTCTACAATATGTAAATAGCTCTTCCTGTTCAATAATAAAAAAACCAGCCGTCTAGAAAATGGAGGAGGATTAGAAGAGACACATCGCAAAAGAAGACACGTCACGGCCAATCAGCACACGTGAAGATGTCGAGCATCACTAATCATCAGGAAAATGAAAACTAAAACCACAGCGTGATACCTAACGCGCTCCACTCACTGGAATAGCTACATTTTAAAAAGACCAGCGATGCCAAGTGGTGGTGAGGATGAGAAGAATGAGTTCTCCTACACTGGTTGGGAAAGAGGTCTAGCAGTTTCTTAAGAACTGAACTATATTATCGTTTGAGCCAGCATCCCGCTCTGTGCCCTGGCGCCTGACGGCTGGGAGGGCTGCTGGTCACGCACCCCCTCCCCGAGGCGGGTCGGCTGTGGCCACGCCGTGGTCCCTTCGGGGTCTCGGGCTGTGTTTGCCCTGCTCGGTCTCCGACTGCTGGGTCTTCTCACGCGCTGGTGTCTGATTTTGATCGCTTTTCTGGCTGGCCTGCTGTTGTCAGCTGCCGGAGTGATTTTTTGTTCATGTTCCTATCTGTAGCAGCCTTTGTCCTGCGGTGCCTTCGAACAGGCTGTGTTTTTCATAAAAGCAAGGATACTGCCAGTGTTGCTGTTTTCCTGGCTTCTCGCACTATCTCGTTTCATCTGCCAGGCCAGAGACTCACTCTCGTTTCCCGCGGGGGGCTCGGGCTCCAGCACAGCCTTGGGTCTGTGACCCCTGCGCGTCTGGCTCACGCACCGCCTCGTGCTCAGACAGGAGCAGGCGGAGGGGTGGGAAGGGGCTGGGCGGGCGGGTGGAAAGGGATCCGGACCCCAGAGAGCCACAGGCCCGGCTAGAGGTGCCCCAGGGGCCCAGCCTAGTGGTCACCTGGCAGGATGGTGGGAGAGCCCACGGCAGATCTCGTGCCAGATTCTGCCCGGCCTTGAATGCAGGGTGAAGGTGTCCTGTTGGACCACGTGAATGGGCAGTGGGGGGCCCCAGGCCCGGGGGCCCCCGCCCTGGCTCCTCCACGCACATCCAAGCTCTCAGAGTGCAAGCAGCCTGTGTAAACGAAGGACACGCTAAGTGGCCTAGCTCCCTTGCCTTGCAGGAGAACTGAAGGGGGCTCGGGGGTCAGACGTTGGACAAAGGGGGCCCCTCAAGCTCTCTGGTTTCAGGCTTCTTGCCTTTCTCCAGACACGGGGGCTTCTCTGAAGCCTGGCGCTCTTTTCCTCCCCGTCCGCTCCTTTTTCGAGGCGCAGACTTCCTCAGTGGGAGTAAGTGGCCACAATTAGTATTAACGTTAGGTAGGTGACAAAAGCCAGGAGTAAATGTGCCCCCGTGGCTCGCAAGCACGCTCGTCAGCAATGGGAAATCGCGCGCGCCGGCTGAGTCCACGCTTCCCCCAGCTGCACCGGGAAGGCACCGAGCAGATGGCAGGACCCGGGCTGTCTGAACACACTGTTGGCGTCCACCCCTGGGGGTGTCCTTCTTTGTCCCCTGCCTCCCATGCGGAACCGGCTACAGAGCGTGCAGGGCCTAGTGCAAAATGAAGATGCAGGGTTGTTTGTTCAGAAGATATTTAAGAATTTCAAGGCGGTGACAGCAGACCCCTCAACCAAGTGCGGGTCCGTCTGAAGGGCGAGGCCCTGTGTGTCTGCCCAGCCCGAGCTCCCTGGGCCCAGCCCCTCCTGCACCAGAAGCTGGCTGTTTGCATCCGGGGATCACCCAAAGGACAGGGGGAGCAGGGCACCTGAGCGGGGCGCCTCCAGCCCCCTTCAGGTGGGCAAACCCAGCCAGCTTCCAGCTCACCTTGACTCGAGGGGGTGAGGATGTATGTTCTAGATTCTCCTTCAGCTTCTCTTCCTGTTCTCCCTAGTGTCCCTTCTCTGTTTGCTTTGCCTTAAACGTGTGCATCTTCTTCTAGCTTCTTCAAGTGGGATTCTGGATTCCTAACTTTCCCCCACCCCTGATTTTACAGCCTTAACGTATTGTCTTCCCTCGGAGGGAGCCCTTCTCCAAAACGATTGGTTTCCTTCTGATCAATGCTGGCTCACACCTCCTATCGATGGGCTTCAGCACATCATTCACATGCCCGAGAGCGGCTCAACGCTCCTTCCAAGCGCGCACTTTACCTCGGGGCCGCACCACTTCTCAGCAGGGCCGGCGGTGAGTTGAGACGGACCTTTTCTTCTATGGGTCTGAAGGCTCTGGCGTGAGCTGGCTTCTCATCCCTCCAGGAGGCTGTTTCCTTCTCTCAGCCCAGGGGCACCGCGTGGCCCAAGAACAAAGGCCCAGCCATCACCCAGGGAAGTATTGCTCATTCGTTCCCACAGATGCTCCTTCTCTGATGGCCCCAGCTGCTGAGGACGCAGGGGTGCAGGGCAGGAGAAGTCCTCGGGGAAGGCTGTCTCTGCAGTCCCAAAGTCTCGGGTTCAAATCCCAGCTCTACCACTGACTAGGTTTGTAACTGGGCAAGTTTCCGAGCCTGTCCTATCATTGGTTTCCCCACCACCTACCCCAGGGGGCTGTGGAGGCAATGACAGCGGACAGTGCAGGAGGTGAACGAGCACAATTACTAAGCCCAGACCCGATGCCGCTCCATATGGAGGGTTGGAGCAAGATGTTCTCGCGCGCATGATGCTCGGTGTCCAGACCAGGGCCCCCAATGCCCCCAGGCTCCGCCCAGCCTTGGTCTTCTTGGCCCCTCGGATCAAGGCCTCCTCCCTCTCCACCCCAGGCTCACCCTGGAATCCACCTGCCCCTCCTGCCTCCAGTTTGGTCACTCTTCAGTCCCTAGAAGTCCTTTCTCAGGGACACCCCCCCCCCCGGCCCCAAGCAGTGTCTCTTCAGTACCATCCAGTCCTCCTGTTCTTTTCTGCACTGATATCTTTTTATAAAGATTTTATTTATTTATTTGAGAGAAAGAGTGAGCGAGAGAGAGACAGCACGAGTGGGGGCGGGGGGGGGAGAGGGAGAGGGAGAAGCAGACTCCCCGCTGAGCAGGGAGCCCGACGTGGGGCTCCATCCCAGGACCCTGAGATCATGACCTGAGCCAAAGGCAGATGCTTAATCCACTGAGCCACCCAGGCGCCCCTCACTGGTATTTTTAAAAATATGTACTATATAGAGTTTTACATTTAAAATATTTGTGTGATTCTTTGGTTAACTTCTTGCCGGAAGCCTCAAGAGGACAGGATTGTGTCCATTTGTTCACCGTTATATCCTTGGAGGTAGCACAGGGCCAAGGAGAAAGGCGGTGCTTGAGAAATCTTTGTTGCATGAATGAATGTTTCTGGATGAAAGAGAGACACAGAGAGAGGACACAGGGAGGGAGACAGAGACACACAAGGAAAGAAGAGAACTCCAAGAAAGGTGGTCTGCCGGGGCTATAGACAGCCGGAGTGGAGGGCCCCAGGGGCTGGCCGTGGCGTCCGGATATCTTCCAGCCACGGACCCCCTGGCCCTCGGCCGGGGCTCAGGATTCAGGTCCTTCTTCCGAGGGCGCTGGCTGCCTCTGAAGGGCATCACGTTGCGGTGGGGCGGCATCCGATTTGCATTTTAGGAAGATGAACCGCAGCTGTGTGGAGAGTGGATTTATAGTCTGGCTTCTTTGTTCAAATCCCCAGAGTCATTTTCTTCTTCTTTATAGGATTCTGCTTGTTAGGGACAGAGGAGGAGCTGATTGTTTCTTCCTAACTCACTTTGTGACCTTGGGTGAGTCCTGGCCACTCTGCAGGAAGCTGCTGATGGACCCCCAGCCACACGGCTATGGGCTCCCAGGGCTCTGCTCCCTTCCCAGCAAGCCCCCCCCCTCCCGTGCCACTGAGATGTCCCCTTGGCGTCGTGAGGCTGCAGGAGAAGTTCTTCAACTCCATCGAGCGTGGTTTTCATGTTGTGATTTCCCCAGGAGGGGCATGCAGTTTAGAGTACACATACATCGCACCAAATTTCTTTGCCACTTGCTCCTATTCCATTGGTGAAAAATACATCTGGGTCTGCCCTGTTTGGGTCCCCAGGATTGAGCACCATCGTGTCGACCCATCGATTCTCGGTTTCTGTCCAGCTCCTGTAAGCCCCACCCCAACCTCTCCTCTCCTGTTCTTTACTCTTCCCAGTGGGTGCTCTGGAGTCCAGGAAACCTGACTTTTTACTTCTATGCTGTCCTTTTACCCATGCGGGGGGCTCTGCTCCCCCCGGGACCGTGGGAGGCAGGGCCCCCCTCTTGGTCCTGTGTTAAAAAATGCCGACAGAAAAACCCATTCGACTTCTCACCGCTGCCAAAATCAGCCCTCCCTCGAGATTTATAAAGTTTGTCTAACTTTCGTTCTGCCACCCAGGAGGGACCTTCACTGCACTTGAAAAAAACACCTACAGGGTTTTTTTTTCTTTTTCTTTCTTTCTTTTTCTTTTTTTTTTTTTTTGTTCTCTGAAAAACAGATGAAGGTTTTGGCTGGAAGTCCAGGAGGGTTGGCGGGGCGGGGGGAGGGGGGGTTAGGGAGAGTAAATGTAGTCGTGGTTTATTGCCCTAAGGAAAACATACTTCGGTTATGAAGTATGCCCCCTTGAAATCTCACTTGACATTCTGTAAAGAAAGAGGAACGTTTTTAAGAAGTTGGCTGAGCCACCTAATACCTTGCCTCCAGAGCGAAGCCTTTTTGAAAGATTAATATAGAGCTGGAGACAGTCAGTCACTGTAATTGTGCGGATCCTGGCTGGTTCCTCTGCCCACATTGTCTCGGTGCTGGAAGCCGCGTGAAAGCTCCATCCGGCGTGTGCCCGGGGCTGGTAAGACCAGCTTAGTTACATGAAAGCCTGCCAGCCCCGAGCTTCAGGGAGCCCTCCCCGCGGACCCCCGGAGCCTGGCAGATCTGAGCGGAGGGCCTTTCCTACCTCCCTTCCCTGAATGGGGAGGAAGGGCCAGATGCTGCGTTTGGTGTTTCTGGGCATTTTTAAATGGGATTAAGGATGATTTCCAAACATTGTCTACATTTCACATCCCTGCCCTCCCGCCATCTTCTTAAGAACTGTGATCCTGAGCGGGTTTCTCATGGTCACCTCCACCCACCTGGTTGTGTCCCTTTCATCAGAGAAAAGTTACATGGAAAGGAAGTTTCGGGGGTCCTGGGGGCGGGGGCTGGTCGACTCAGACACAAAGTACCCCCACGGGTGCTCCTACTGTGCTGTTTGCTAGTTACAATTTGTCTAAATTGTGAGTCGTGGCCCAGGCCGATGCTGACAGGACTCCCCACACCAGGGCCTCGTAGGAGCCCCTCGGATGGAACAGCTGGGGTATGGGTTCACCCACTGCCCAAGCTTAGAGGTGCCGCCCTGGAGGGCCCCAGGGGCCCCTGGGTGGCATTAGGACGTGTGTCCTTAACCAGAAACATCAGGGACAATTTAGAATTTACCTGTTGGTTTTTCCTTTTACCTCTTACCTCTACATGACTGATCATAATAAACAGTCCCCAAACTCCAACTTGGGCACCTTTGGGACCTCAGCTTGCTTACAGCGTCTGGCCATGGAGACGTTTGAAGTCTTCCCCACACTCACCAGCTATGGGGGAAAAAAAAGACCAAGTCCCAAGGTAACTGATTTTGTTAAAGGCATCCTCCATGGAGAATGGATTTCCAGGATTTCATTTGGGAGTGGGGCTAGGATCAGAACGGTAAATGTTTTAAAAACGATTTCTTCATCTGGGGGGGATGAGGTGGGGGAGCCGAAAATCTGCTCACGGAGAAACCGGATCACTATGAGGCCAGGTTCTCCTCCCAGATTCCAAGGTGGACTGACTGAGCTGCTCTGGGCTAGATGTTGATTAACTTCACCAGGAGTTTCCCCTTGGTGTCCGAGGGTAACTTCTGACCCGGATAAAGTCTGTTCTAACCGCATGACCTTTACAGACAGGCAGTGCCGTGTCCCCTCTGGGTCTCCGAAATAATAAATCACCCGAGGGCCGCTTGAGGAGGCAGACGAAGGACAAAGAAAGGACAATTACTCTAACTTCCAGGGAGCAGTCATTTTTTTTGAAATGTAATTATGATCCAATAATACAAATATCAACATCTGGAATTCTGCAATCTAAGCCCCTGTCTGTTCAGTGTCAAAATGGAATGCTAATCAGGTACCATTTCTTTCCCATCCACGGGCAGATAGCATGGCATTTGGGAAAGGACATGTATAGGGAGGGTGCAGTTCTATGGGTCCAATTGTCAGATGAGAAGCTCCAAGGGTACGAGGCCCTCCACCAGGCCCTGTCCTCACCGACTCAGAGTCCAAAGCAATGAGCGTTCAAAACCCAGACCGGCAGAGACCTGCAAAAAACACTCTCAGAACCGACTTGGTCTGAAAAGCACCAAAAAAGAAGCCAGACTTGGTCAAATATTTGCACTTGTCCCTGCATTTCTGTCCTAGAAATATGAATTTTAGACCCGAGTTTGAAAAATTTCTTTTTCCTTCTGAAATTAAGGTCCAGGGAAGGAGACGCATCCTGCTCACTGTGGCGGGCCCTGGGTCTCTATTATTAGTGCCAACCCCCGCTGGAAATTCTCTTTTCTCTGTGTTTGATTTTAAACTTTCTAAACATCTCTCAGGCCACCAAAGAGGTAGGGACAAAATGTGCCCCTCCTTCTTACTCCCAAATCCAAGCTCCAGAAAAAATCCAAAGTCTGTCCATTTTCCTGATTTGATGAGCAAAGACAAATTGAACTTAAAAAGATGAAAATAGAGTGTTTGAGAATATGCTCTCAGATACTTTAGGGGAAACGGGTCTGGCATTTTCTTCCAGTGCTGTTGGAAAGCAGAGACCCTCCCCTGGGAGAACGAAAAGCTCTCTCAAAGCCCTCTAAGAGGTGATTAATCCCCGGTGGTTATTAATTTTTAACTCTTGATAGTTTTTATTACCCAAGCTAGTGCCTCCTACCTCAAAGGCCCCAAGACAGGAAAGATGGAGCAGAAGAGCTTTGCAAACACTTTTTTTTTAAGTAGGCCCCCTGCCCAGCATGGAGTCCAATGAGGGGCTCAATCTCAGGACCCTGAGATCCAGATCTGAGCCAAGATTAGGAGTCGCATGCTCAACCGACTGATCCACCCAGGTGCTCTGCAAACACTTAAAAAAAACCCAACCAGCTACAGTTTTCGGACCCATTGTTCTGACTGTGCTATTACACGTCCCAGCGGACGAGCCAAAGAAGGGCAAGCACAAGTGTCCTAAAAGAGCTGATGATCCCAGAAGAATTCTGTAGCAACCGACTGCAAACCAGGGGCCCACATAGGTTTAATGACCAGATGTTTATGGAGCCAGACTTCATTTAGATGCATATTTTATGAGCCGCTGGTCAAAACATAAAGTAGCCGAAGCCCCAAACCATCACTAAAGTCAGAAATCTCAAGCAGTTTGTTAATCCACAGAAGTTTTTGCTTTGGGAATAGCAACTCTGTATTTTTCTTTAGACGATGTCAGTTGCACAGAAGTCATAAAATTGGCCAAGAGCAAAGCTATGGTGATTTCCCGCTTCCCTCCCCAGGGCAGGAAATCACAGACTGAAGGTGGAGAAATCAGGGTGCCCCCCCAAGAGGGGAATGCCCGAGGAGCCAGGTGGCGGGGCGGAGGCTGCTGTCGGGGGTCAAGCGTTTTGTTCTTAAGACCTTTGTAACTTTTTTCTCACTTGACATCTTTATTGAGAGCTAGTGAAGAGGCCCGGACCACCTCAGCTCCCCCAGACTCAGTTTTGGGCGCTTACGTTTCTGCGGGAGCTGTTAATTTTCCGTTTTCTGAGCAGGAATGGAATGTTGATACTGTGTGATTGTTTTATTTATTTTATACATTTTCCTTGGAATGTCTATGTGCGGCCGCTGCCCTGGCTTGGCGGCCTCTTGATTTACGGTAGTTATAAACATTCCAAAGTAGACATGTCAGTTAAATGATACAATAACATTATACAGTTACAATTCTGTTATAAATGTGTGGACAGTTCCAAAAAGTCCGTTTTCTGTGCCCCCTCCTCCCACCCCATTCCCTCCCGCTACCTACGCAGTGGTGATTTTGGAAACCACCAACTCAATGGAAAGAGGGCAGAAGATCTAAGGTCTAGTTCATAGAGTAGCCTTACCACCCCCAGCCCTACCCTCTGGAAAATATTTCTAAGACGGCTCAGTACTGGTGTCCAGAAGCAATATGTTCATCTGAAGAACACATTTGAATTTTCTTTCCACCAAAAATCACATTTACTCACATATCCAGTGTATTCCCAGGAGAAGTGCAGGTTCAAGATGGCGGCCAGTTGAGTAATAGAGATGATTTAACTCTCTGAGTCCACTGCTGCTTTTTTTCCCTCACCCATGCAGAAAGAGTGGTTTGTTTTTCCTAAAACATGCTGAGAGAGGGAAGGAAAAAGACCTCTCTGTGGATGTAACAATTTGGAGGCTTAGCATTCAGTCAGAAAACCCACCTCAGTATCTCCCACAGAGCAATATCAAGAAGAGATTCCTTACACATCTTTTCATACACATCTTTTCACAGAAAATACACAGACTGCTGTAACTGCCCATTTTCTAACTCTCTGATGTGTACAAATCTGACAACTGATGTTTGAGGTAAAATGGCACCTAAGGAATTTCCATTCTCTATCCTAAAGCAGGGGTTACCACACTACCACCCCACATTACTCCAAATCATCCATTCTCTCTACCAGCATCTCCTTCCAGATCACCACCTTCTCTCAGTTAAGAACCTGGTTTCCCGAAAACCCATCCATCTATCCATTCATCCCACCATCCATCATCCATCTGTCCATCCATCCCACCATCCATCCATCCATCCCACCACCCATCCATCCCACCATCCATCCATCCCACCATCCATCCATCTATCCATCCGTCCATCCGTCCATCCATCCATCCATCCGTCCATCCATCCATCCATCCATCTATCCATCCATCCCCTCCATCCCGTCTATCCCTCCCTCCATCCATCAGTCCATCCATCTCTCCACCACATGTGTGTTTAGTGCTTTACTAGGACCCAAAGTAAGACACCCCATGAGGAAAAAGAGCAGGCCATCTGGAAAAACATCAGGGGCGCTACCTAAAGAAGGTTTTGGGGAGCAGCAGTCCTCACCAAAAGGTGATGTATTAGCAGAAAGAACAAGTTGTTCAAACAGACACTTTTGAGGATGAGAGGGAAGCTATTGAAAATGATTCCAGGGTGACAGGCACAAAGCAGGACTGGCCCAGCTCACTGGAGAGGCATGGTAACTCTGGATGCCGGGATTTGGAGGAGTAGCTGAGAAAGTGAGGGCAAGGAGGAGGGAAGGGACTCCTTTTCCTTGGTGAGAGGGCTCCACACCAACATAAAGGGGAACTAGGAGAGGAAGGAAAGCGTGTTGGGGCAAGAGTGAGGTCTGTGCAGATGAAGTGAGCAAGGTGCTCGGAAGGAGGTGTGCACAGGAGAGGAACAGGGCACAAGAGGTGTTTCTCAGGTCCCCGAGGGCCAGCAAGAGCTCACTGGAGACTGACATTTTTATTTCAGGGCGAAACACAGACAATGTAAATACAAGTCCCCCAGAGCTACTTGTGAACGCCAGCAGTGATGCCAAAATGTGCTCTCGTCTCCAGACTCTGAGTTTCTCTCACTGAAAAATAGGGGTCTGAAATTTCGTTCACACATCTTTCTTATCTGTGATGCAATCTACAATTTCTTGTGGACACGTTAATGTTTCAGTATCTATAGCTATCTCAACCCCAAATTCTACTCTGTTGCCATGATGATCTCCACTAGACCCAAAATGTCTAAACACAGGTCTTAGACCAAGAGAGGGAGGAGGAGAAGGAGAAGAAGAAGGAAGAGAGAGAGAGGGAGAGAGGAAGAAAGAGAGAGAGAAAGGGAGGGAGGGAGGGGGGGGGAAGACATTTCCTTGAGTGCCATTTTTATTGTTCTATCAAAAGATGCAAATTAGGGGCACCTGGGTGGCTCAGTTGGTTAAGCGACTGCCTTCAGATCAGGTCATGATCCTGGAGTCCCAGGATCGAGTCCCGGGATCGAGTCCCGCATCGGGCTCCCTGCTCGGCAGGGAGTCTGCTTCTCTCTCTGACCCTCCTCCCTCTCATGCTCTCTGTCTCTCATTCTCTCTGTCTCAAATAAATAAATAAAATCTTTTTAAAAAAAAAGATACAAATTAGAGTGGCATTCTTTTTTAATTTCTTGAACAAGCTTGGCTGTTTGGAATGCACATCCCTGAGTAGGTCTCCCCATGGAGCCTGGACTGTGAGGAGCTGGGGACACTGGAGTTCACAGGCTTGCCCTCTTTGGATCACCCTGGCACGAGTGAGACCTCAGCCTACCGGCTGCATTCCCTCTCTGGCCCGTGTGCTGTGGGAGGGCAGGGACTCTGCTTGTCTCTGGCCCCAGCGCCCAGCACAGGGCTGGCACTTATTATGTGCTCAAGTGTTTAGTGTGGGCAGAGCATTTGAATCTCAGAATGTTTAGCATCCCCCCAAGATGCCTTGGAGGAACTGTTCTCCAGGCTCATGCTTCACTTCACTCCCGCTCCTGCAGAAACAGAGCAGCTGCCCCACTCGGGTTAGTCAATGTTGGAGTTTCATCTTCCCCACGCCAGGCTGGCCTCTTCTCTGCCTCCATCAATTCTTCAAGGCCATCCAAGGAGCCTTCCGAAAGCAGATATCTGCTAATGGCTCGGGTGACCTGCGATGGGTGGGGAGCTTCCCGCTTCACTGCCCCGTGGTCTGGTGTCTTTCATCAGATCCGCGTCAGCGGGTCGGGCAGGGCTCCCAGCAGCATCCTGACCTCGCAGGGGCCCCGCCTGCCCGCTCCTGGGCTGGCGCCCTCCGATGGGCTGGGTGGTCTCACCGTACCCCTCCTCCAGCCAGCTCTGCCGTTCTGGGAGAGAGCTTTGTCATCTCTGGGCCCCAGTTAATGCTTCTGTAGACTGAGACAGCACGGTGCCCATGTGGTAGGTGCTCGCTTGGCGCACTGCAGGGAGATTTAGCGCCCCTGTGCTTTGATCGAAGGCAAAGCTTGGGCTCCGAGGAGGACTCACCATGCTTTGGAGCAAGGCCCTTTCCGGGTGCCCGATGCAGGTGCAGGTGACGGGTGCTCTCTTCTCTGTTTCTGGCCTCAAAGCTGTAGGCAATCCCCCACCTGGGCCAGGGGGCCAGGCCTCGCTGCCTCAGAGACAGCCTCTACGTGTCGCCCAACAAAGGCCGTGCCTTTGACGGAGCCTGCCCGTGACTGTCTGTGGCCATGTTGAATACCTGACGACAGCTGTAACTCCCTCCCAGGGACCTGGTAATGAGCACGGGCCCCGCGTCCCGACGTGATTTAAAGCGTGCTTTGTTTATGCTCTTTCGGAGAGGACGGGACTTGCATTTGAAGTGGCCTGGCGAATTCTGGGCAGGAAGGGGGTACGGCTCGGGGATGGACAGAGGCACTTCTGGGGCCCAGCCCTGGGTCTGCGGCAGCGGGAGCGGTGGTTGTCGGGGATTCGGGGTGCGGGCCACAGAGGACCAGCTCCCTTGTTGACTCGGGCTTAGGGAGGAGCCCGGAGAACACGGCGGCAAGGGTGCGTTTGTTCATTCAGTGGCCCTGCACTGAGCACCCACCACGTGCCAGACCCACGGATCAGAGTCAGGCGGGAATGAAGGTCCTTTGAGAACGTTTGATAGGCGACTCTTTACGAGGTGTGGGGTGTGGGTGGGGTTCAGGAGAAGGGAGGAGGTCCGCTGTGGTCCTGCAGGTCTGGTGATGGGGGGGCGCGGGTCTCACCTCGAGCCGCAGGGTGGAGGGAATGCAGGGAGGACCCGAGCCCCAGGGGGGCTGCTTGGCGGGAGGTGTGGCTGGAAGAGAGCCTGACGGTCAGTCCCCAACCCCTTCGGCCTCCTGTGGGTGCCTCCACTGGCTCAGGTCCCCGAGGGCCAGCAAGGGCTCACTGGAGGCTGACCCCGAAGCATGGGGCCTGCTGACTGGTCTGTAAGGAGCAGCCTCCTGGGGCCCCGAGCAAGGTGGGGAGGGCAGGTGTGGCTCCGGGGGGTGGGGTTCCTGCTCTCAGAGAACTGTCGGCACCTGGTTTGGGTGCCTCAAACACAGGGGCTTAAGGGGCTGGCAGGTAATATGAATGAGGGGCGGCAGACAGGTGTGTGAAGATGAGGGAAAGGGACAGAGTATGACCGACTAGTGCATTCACCCCGTAGGGAAAGTGGCCCGGGGTGGCCAGATCTTCCAGGGTTTTAAAAGACACGAAATCAGGGTATTTGCGAGCTCTTGGTTTTACATTTTAGCGGTAAAGTCAGATTTTTGAAAAGGAAACCTTTTGCAGGCAGGGCGAATGAAATTCATCTGTGGGCTGGAGGTCACTGCTGAGTTGCTGGCTAGGGACCTCGGGTCAGTGGGGGCGTGAGGTGAATGCGTGCGAACCACCAAGCTGGGGGTGTGGGGGCCCGGGGGGCGCTGCCAGGTTGGGGGCTGGGGATCGGGCACCGCTGTGTCTTCACACCCGTGTCTGTCGTCCCCGGCCCCACCCCACCCTACACGCCTGTTCTCCATCCTGCCACTCTGCCTTTTAGAGCTTTCATCCCAGTTTCTCATCACGCACCGCTTTCCTCATTGACTTGCTCTCCCCTTCCTTCCCCAAGGACCCCAGGCGTGTGTCTGTTTCCCACCTAACCCCGGGGCCAGGCAAACAGAAAATCAGGGACTGATGTTGGTTAAGTATGTGCTATTGCACCCCTTGGGAGGGGGGGTACTGTGATTGTTACGAGTACTTGTGCTAGATGCTGTCACCTCGGTCATCACCCATACATGGGGACACAGAAGCCCCGGGCGGTGAAGAGACTCCGTGAAGACTGCACAGCCAGGAAGTACTGGAGTGGGGACACAAACCTAGGGCTGACAGATTCTCAAGACCCTTGCTGGGAGCCTGAACACTAGCTCCTCCCTAGGCATCCCTTATATGTGCGCATAGATCCCACCTCCTCCAAGAAGCCCTCCCCGACTTACCCACCAACTGGGTTAGGTACTGCCTCTGGGCTCCCCAGGCCCCTGGATTCTCTACCCAGGATTTCTGTCTCTGTACTGCCTGTTCCTGTTTCCCGTTTCTTGTACCCCCATTGTAAAGTCCACCTTGAAGGGAGCCCAATGAGGGCTCAAACTCATGACCCTGACACTGAGATCAAGAGTCAAATGCTTAACCAACTGAGCCCCCCAGATGTCCGTGATTCCATTCCCAACCCCGTATAGCCCAGTGTCTGGCATGGACCAATCAGAACAACCCCAATAATCCTAAAGAAAGGAGAGGATGACCATTCACTAGTGACCACCAGGCCCGCAGATTTTCTTTAATCTTCGCCGTGTCCCCCCTTTTTACAGATCAGGAACCTGGGACTCAGAGAGGAGCTTGCTGAAAGGTGGAGCCAGCCACCGCCCTGGCTCTGACCACAGTGCCGACAGCTCCCACTGTGGGGACTTTATACACAGCCGAGGGAAGGGCTCGCGGCCTTGTCCTGCGAAGGGCCAGTTGTGGATGTGTGTGCCGGCCTTACGGTCTCCGTGGCCGCGACTCCGCTCTGGCCCCCAGCATGCAAGAGCAGCCCTGGTCAGTAGACAAACACAGGGGCCTGGGTGCATCCCAATAAAACTTTATTTATAATCACGGGCAATGGGCTGGATTTGGGCCGGGGGCCTCAGTTTATGGACTCCTGCTGAACCAAAAAGAGCAGTGTTACAAGGCATCCTGGTGTCAAGGAGATTCTAAGGTGAAAAAGTAGGCTTCTTGGAGTCAAGGAGATTTGGTATTTGTTGGGTGAATGAGTGAATGTTCACTCCCGTTGTGCTCCCAAGTGTTCTGCAGGGAAGACAGATACCTCGCAGCGAGTTCTCTGAGTGTTCGGGGAATGTCCTCCGAGCAGCCTTTATTCCTTATCAGGGGACCACCGCCCCACAGGACCTGAGGGGAAACCGAGGCCCCAGGAGCTCAAGGATTTGTTCAGGCCCAGCGGCCGCTGTGGTTCTGCCAGGAGCCAGGCTCCCCAGCTCCTGTACCACCTGGGCTTACGGGCCTCTGGAGGCAGGAGAGCGCCGTTCTTCATCAGCCAAGGAAGCCAAACCCAAAGTCATAGCAAGTGCACAAAGAATAACTTTTCACTTCAATTCCATCCAGATTCATTCAACAAGAGTTTATTGCACACCTTCCATCATGGCTAGATGGGGGAGAGCGACCTATAAAACACGACTCCTGCCCTCAGGGAGCTTAATCACATCTAATCTTATAAACCATCCAGATGTAGAAGCGCCCAGAGAATACGGAGGCGCCAGGCCCCGTGCTGCCCCCGCAGAGCCTTCTGAGGTCTGTAACGTAGATGTTTTCCAGGCGGGAATTAATCATTGCTGCGTCGGCGCTCTGAGCCAGCCCCTACTTAATGCCTTCTATAAAGAGCCTTATTACACGGGAACGTTGTATATTATATTCTTTACTGCACACCAGCTATGTACGTGGGCTGCTCCCTACATCCCTGGGCCAATAAATTAGATTTCTATTACAAGGAGAAGAAAGGTGGCCCGGTGCGTGAATGCCTCACGGTGGCTGCAGGCTGAGATGTCTTGATTTAGACACAGCCAAATGGCCCAGCGAAGAGGCCAGGAGGGCGCAGGTCGGCACATAAAAAGCTCATAACCTCCATAAGCAGACCATCACCTTGAGCAAACAGGCCCGCCGCCCAGGGCTGGGTCTGCAGGCTAATTGACAGCTGGGATCCAATGTCACGTTCATTTCCCAAACCCAAATCATTTCCAGCTACAGGTTATCGATCCAGCTGAGGAGCGTGGTCTGCCTGCCTTTGATGCAGGGGCCTCTTTTCCAACTTGGGGCTTTAATATTTTTCAGGCACCTACGTGGGACCGGAGGGAGGAAAGCGGATATGAGGCAGCAGGGCCCCAGCGGGACCTAGGGAGGGCTGTGGATGCAGGCCGAGCGTCTTGCCTGGAGCATCGGGGATGCAGGCCGTGATAGCAGGAGCGCAGGCAGCTGCTGTGTGGCTGACGGCCGCGCTCCCCAGACTGGGCTTGGGGAGGAACCCCCAGGCTGGAGATTCTGACTCAGCAGATTTGGGGTCTGGCTCAGGATTCGGGGCTTTAACAAGCTTCCCAGGTAATTGTGGGTGTCCATGTGTCACGTCTACTGGGGCTCTTCCAGAAAGGTCTCCCTGGTGAGCATCACTGATTTGATGCTCCCTAGAGCGAAACGAGGGATGGTCCTGTGGTGGTGGCTGGTCTCCCCGCTGGACTTCAAGTTCCCTATCCGGGGTGGGGGTGCTTGGGAGGCTATACAGAGTAAGCCTCAGCGAGATTAGCCACATGCGTGAAGGGAGAGAACATGGGAGGGGTGACAGTGTCCCTAGAAAGGCCAGGACGCCTGGAGGGATTGACCACGGGGAGGAAAGGCGGCGAGCATTGAACTATCCGTGGACACGGGCACGAGTGTGAGCTCTTGTCACAAAACGTTTCCCCAAAGAGTTCAAAGTGGAGATTTCCTTTCACCCACCCCCTTCACGCCTACCCTGGCCCAAAGGTTGCCCCAATTATCGAGCATGAACTGTTCGCATTTCAAATACATTTGAATCATTTTCTTCCATTAACTGGACCATACTGTCGGCATTATCCTGCAGCCTGTGTTTTCCACTTACACGATGTTCTACGTCAATTGTATCTCCATAAAGCCAGAAAAACAAACACATGAACGGACCCAAAGAACAACGTTTATAATGGCAGAGCAGCAGAGCACCTCCATCTCCATCGGCAGAGGACTGGGGAAATGAGCCCTGGCGATCCACGGCCTGGAATACGATGCTGCAGGTAAAAAGAACGCAGGATTCCTCACCCCTACGGTGTCTTGGAGGTCTCCCCAAGTTTGGACCAAGAGCTTCCCACACTCTTTTTTTTTCAGTGAAGCACACTGATTCTTTTTTATTCTGTTCTTTATCATATTTAAATTGTGATAAAATACACATAACATAAAATTTACTGCCGTAATCAAAATATGCCACTCACAGCATTGAGTATATTTAGGCCATGCAACCATCACCAGCACCTCGTCCCACAAAGGAGAACCCCATGCCAGTAGGCAGGCCCTCCTCATTCCCACCCGCACCCCCACCCCCACCAGCCCCAGGCAACCACAAATCCACTTTCTGTCTCTGTGGATTTGCCTGTTCTGGGCATTTCATGTGAATGGAATCATACAAGATGTAGCCTCTGTGTCTGGCTCCTTTCACTGAGTGTAACACCCACATCGTAGCAGGTGTAAATCTGTCATTCCTTATTATGACTGAATAATTGTCCAGTGAATGGACGTGCCACGTTCTGTGTATCCATCCCTCTGTTGATGGATCTTTGGAGTGTTTCCATCTTTTGGCTCCAGAGAACATTCATGTACAGGTTTTTGTGGGGACAACTGTTTTCATCTCTTTTGGGTTATACCTAGGAGGGGAGCTGCCAGTCATGTGGGAGCTTACAGAGGAATCCTGCATTCTTTTTACCTGCTGCGTCATATTCCAGGCCGTGGATCACGAGGGCTCATTTCCCCAGTCCTCTGTCAGTGGAGACTGAGGTGCTCTGCTGTTCTGCCATTATAAACGTTGTTCTTTGGGTTCGTTCACGTGTTTGTTTTTCTGGCTTTATGGAGATACAATTGACGTAGAACATTGTGTAAGTTAAGGCATACAGAGTAACAATTTGGTATATCATCCTTGCTCCATGCGCGTGTGTGAATGCTTCTCTGGGGTGTCTCTGTAGACACAGACTGCTGGGGGACCCGAGTGCACATTTAGAGTTTTACTGGGTACCCCCACACCGTCCCCATCCAGGCTAATGGAATGTGTGGTCCCAGCAATACACAAAGTGCTACCACCTCGTTTTAGTTTGTATTTCTATGTAATGGAAGGAATAGGTATTAGCCAAGGTGAAAAGGAAGCAAAGAACCTTCAACGGGATGGGGTGGCAATAGCACAGTGTTCAAGATCGCACCAGTGGCTCAGTCTGAAGAGGCTGGAGGAGTGGACAGGTGTCCATCTGCAAGTCAGGAGCAGGGCCGGTCTTGCACTTGCGCAGTTTCCTAGACGGGCTGGGCCACCGATTTAGAGAGATGGGGGGACGAGCGTGCAAGGTGCAAGTGTTAGCTTGGGAGCCAGACTGCCTGCGTTCAGATCCCAGCTCTGCCCCTTGCTTGGCTGTGTGGCCTTGGGTACTTGCCTTACCCTCTCTGAGGCTTTGTGCCCTCCCCTGTAAAACAAGGAAAGGGAGGTTCTTATTCATAGGCTTGTCATGTTAGGTGGTGCCATCAGGAGGAGAGAGGCTGGTGCCCCCCGATCCCGGAGGGTGTAGAGCCCGTTTGCTGAGAACCAATGAAGAGCAGAGCAGAAAGTTTTGAGAAAGGCCAGCAGCTGGGCTCCAGAGCCAGGCGTCTTCCCGCTTCACTCTTAGCCAGCTGGGAAACTCCTTGCGGCTGCCGAAGCAGGGGCGAGCATCCCCGGGTCACTCAGAGAGTCCTGTGGCCCATGACAATGATTTCCCATTTTGCACCAGCCCCCTGGATGCAGGGAGTCAAGCCGGAATATATCATCTGTCACCTTGTCCCTAAGCCTGGGCATTTGGGAGATTTTTCTGCCCCCTCATGCTGCGTGGTGGTCTTGATTTTTCTCTTTTCCGCTTAACAGCCTTTCTATTTTATGTGTCGTTTATCGTAAACCACCTCAGATCCTTTTTGGAAGCAGGCAGGGTATAAATTATAAATAGATTTAATTTAAAAAATTCAATAGGGCAGTTTCTCTGTAGGGCTCCTAGCAATTGCTTCTGTTGACATTTCCCTCATGATCCCAGTGGAGGGGGCAAGGGGCAGGTGGGAGCTGCGTCTCCCCCAGCGCAGGTGTGCCCGCACCCTCACGCCAGCCTCTCCTCCTTCCTGTCCCCTCACGCCTCACACCTCCACAGGGTGACACATGCCGTCCACTCGCCAGGGCGTAAATCCTGGAGAGAAGCTGGCAGGGCTGTGGCCTGCGTGGCGGTGGGCTCTAGGGGGCTGCTTGTCTTGCGCAGGTTCCCAGAGCTGTGTGAGCTAGTTCACTTCCGGTCACTTGGCTACAGATGTGGGCCAGTCGGGCTGGGGTGACGCCAAGAAGTAGGGTGAGGCATCTTTGTGAGGGGCTGTGGTTGGACCATCCTGGGGGGAGGCGGACTAAGGCGTGAGCGTGCCCAGGGCTGTGTGATGTCAAGCGACATACCCAACCTCTCTGCGCCTCAGCTTCCTCATCTGTAAAGTGGGTACAGGAACAGAACCTGTTTCAGAGGGTTATTGGGAGGACGATTTACATGATTGAAATATATCTGAAGGGCTCAGAAGTGTGCCTAGCACATTCTAAGAACTTCACCCAATCGTTGCTCTAGTTCTGTACTTTTGCGTTTGGGGGACACACCCACACCCGCACACATGCTGATGTAGATCATTTTTATAACCTTTACTCCCCTGTTCCTGGCCTCACCCAAGAAGCCCACATCATGCAATGGAGGCAAAGTCAACAATCCTTCCCTCCCTCCTTGCTTCTCTCCTTCCTTCCCTCCTTCCTCCATTGTCTCAAGTGTTTGTTGGACACTTCCTTTGTTCTCTGTCAGGAGGGACGCAGTGGCGAGCAAAGACAGACATGGTCCCTGCCCTCCTGGAGGCCCATTCTAGGCAATACTAAAGAAAACAAATAGAAAGAATTTCAGAAAATGGAAGAGCTTGGAGGCTAGATTGCAAGGGGTGGAGGTTGCTGGTCGGGACCCCCAAGGAGGGGAGTTGGAGCTAAGGCCTGAATGATGAGAAAGAGCCTGCAGGTAAAGCTGTCGGGCAGAGCTTTCTGGGTCATGGGGGCAGCAAGTGCAAAGGCCCTGAGGCAGGAGCAAGCTTGGTGGTTTGGAGGCACAGAAAGAAGAAGGATGGGGTTGAGAGGGATCAATCCCGGGTGGAGTAGAGAGTGAGGAGGTGGAGATGCATGCGGGCAAGGGCTAAGTCCCACAGGACCTGGTGAGGAGTTTGGATTTTATTCTAAAGGGTTAGAGCAGAGAAACAGACTCTAAGGTCTTCCTCTCTGGCTACCCCCCCAACCCCCACCTTGTACTAAGTCTCCCAGGCCCACTGGCCATCATGATGGACTTAATGAAGGTCAGATTTAGGGGGGATGGCCGCGGTCGGAGGCCCTTGGTGGCCTCACCTCCATGACGTGTCACTGACGTCAGTCTTGCTGGGGCCGGGGGACCCAGGCCTCCCAGATCACACTATTCTCTGGTGCTGGGGCCACTGTGCAGCTCCAGCAAGAGGCCAGTGGCTCTTCTGACATCATTGGTTTATGTTCCATCTGCACAGAAAGTTTGTACTTTATTAAATATACACATGCCTCACATTTTCCAAGGGGAGAGCGGTTCTTTCCCACCTGCCCCAATCCAGCTATAGAACTCTGCAGCTTCAAGAAATGCTGAATTGATTCATTTTCTTCTTGGAGAGATTTGTTTTGTTTCTCCTCTGTGGGGATGCCAGGCCTGGAGGACACAGACAGAAGAGGTCATCATCTCTGCCCTACAGCACCCGGCAACAGGGCAGTTCTATTAGCATAAGCTGAAAAGTTCAGAATGGCTGAATGCAAGTTCACTGTGCTGGCAGAACCTCTATGCTTGTGATCATGGAAAAGGCCTTCTAGAAGCATCTGATACATGCTGAGCGGGGCTCGTGGCCAGATAGGTTTGGATTAAGCAAAGTTAGAAAGTGGCTCGTCCTGCAGGACTTGTCAGAGCCTTCACACTGTCAGTAACCTGCTCCTATCTCTGGTCCTTCTGCCACTTTCTTGTCAGTTCCTGGGAGCTTTCGCTCCCAGGGTCCAGGACTTGTGTCTCTCTGTTGAAGGACCCCCTCAGCCTTCCAGAACTTACTTTGTCCGCCAACATAGTGAGCAGGAATATGCCTGGGAATTCACAGCCCTCACCCTAGGGGCAGCCTTTAACTGATGACCGGGGCATATGAGTGTGAGGGTATATATACCCTGCTCCCTCACTCTAGTGGGATCAACCCTGCGGCCGATTCCCACCGCTTTCCAGAGCCTGCTACAGGAGTGAGTCAGTTAACCTCCATAGGACAAGCCCCTGAAATGTTTCCTAACAAATCCCTCTCCCTCCATCCCTATCTCAAGGCACGTTTCTAGGGACTCAACCCAAGACAGCAATGCCTCAGACTGGGGATTGAACATGGCTTTAAGCAGTTAGACAGCTGTCTACACCGCAGGACTTGCCAGAGCCTTGACTCTGTATGTGCACGGTGGTACTACAGGAGAGGCTGTGGGAGGCTGCATGGTGCTCACACTTACTTGCCCAGAGACTGCTGTCACCTGGGAGCACCCCAGGAACATGCTTTGGATACTGTGTTGCAGAGAACAGGGGTGACTGTGGCAAGAACCTCCAGGGCCCAAGGTCACACTGAGAAGAAGCAGCAAACTGGTGTCCAGAATTTGAACACAGGTCTTTGGGCTCTAAATCCACACCCTTAATGGTCGCCTGTCCCCGGGCCTGCTGTTCCTCACCCCTGCCCCCCGAGGCTGCACTGGACACATCTAGGGCTCCCGTACCCACACTCCCAATTATACCTTCATCATCCGAGTTAGCCAAGAACATTGACAAAACCATGGAAGGTACAGGTAAATAAACCCAGTTGCCTTGATTCCCCACACAGCGAACATGCCTGGGCCCCTGGCTGTTCCTACACGAATGTGCACGTCACCCCAGCTGCCACCTGCTGAGGGCTCCCTCTGTGTGCCCCCCATGGCCCCCTCTGACAGGTGAGGAGCAGGGAGAGGGCAGTGCTCACCTGACTCAGAGCGAGGAGATGACCTTTGCACCTGGACCATCTCACTGGGGAGCTGTCCCCCGCACTTGCTCCCCATCTTCATTTCGGAAAATTTCAAACATGTGCAGGAGGAGAGGGAAGAGTCTACTGAGCCTCTGTGCACCCATCACCCACCCATGCTGGCTACGCTCGGTTCTTCTCGGCCCCCCGCTATCCACTATCTGGATCCGTCCCGAAGCTCATATCACTTGTGAGTGTGCCAAAGCTTGTGCTCCTAGGACTCCACTGTTCTGTTCCTGATACATTGTCTCTCTATGTATCTAGCACGTAAGCTCCCTGCCAGTGGGCACTTCCTTTTGTTCATTACTGTTGTTGTGCTTGGTGCATAGTAGATGCTCAGCAAATATTTGTTGGCTCTCTCCCTCATTCTATCTATCCGTGTGTGTCTGTCTGTCTACCCCCCTACCTACCTACTTACCTACTCTACCATCTCTCTATCATCTAGCAATCGTATCTGTTTATCATCTATCTATACACCTCTTTTAAATGAAAGTAAGATCCTTCTAAACATACTGTTCGGTGACTTTCTGCTTTCCCTTAACAAATTTGTTACAGCCACGGCTCCGTGTCAATAAATATGGGTCTCCTATGCACCCGTGTTTACTGCCTGCCCAGCATCACGCTGTGTGAATGTATTGTCATTAGTTTAACCGATTTTCTTTGGGACATTGAGGTTGTTTCCAATTGTAAACGATGCTGCCGTGAATATCCCTGTTTATGGGCCTTTGGGAGCGTCCAGAATGATTTCTATAGAACCAGTTCTTGGAAGTGGAAGGGCCTGGCTCCGAGAGTGCGCACCTTCAAAGGATGGCGTTACATTCTGATGGATCTGAGTGATGGATGGTAACCCTCATCAATAAAAAGTGACCCCCCAGTGGATTACTTTTACTGGGAATTCGGTGTGAGAAGGTGGATGTGATTCTGGAGCCGCCGTGAGAGTGGTGGTGAGGACAGGTTAGCTGGTGGGGTCGGTGTGGGCAGCCCGGGCCCCAGGCCCACTCTCAGCAGACGGCGGCCAGGCGCGCGGTGGGCATGGGGTCTATGGTATCCCTGCTCCCGTTGCAATCCCACGTGGCTCCCCGCCCACCGGCCTGCAGGGTCTTCGCTGCCTTTTACTCTGACCCCTTCAGAGTTTCTTTGTTGACACATGGTCCCTCTGTTCCAGGTCCCTTTGCTTACATGGCCTCTTGTCTGTTGACAGGACCCAAGTCCCTCCTCTTGGGTCAGCTGGAGTCTAGAGGCCATATAGCCTGATAGTTAAGACCGTGAGCTTCTGGAATCGGGTAACAAGTTGGAGTCCTGACTTTACTACTCATTAGCTGTGGGGCCCTGGGCAAGTCATTTCACCTCTCTGAGCTTTAGGTATAATCCCTACCTGCCCCCGGATTGGTGGGAGTGTCAGCGCATGGAAGGCCCTCACTGCCTCCTGGATCAGACCCGGAGCCACGTGCTGGGCCTGGCCCCGAGCACTTGGGGATGCGTGTGCTTGTCCTAAGGCCAAGGAAAGGCCCTGGGGTGCCGGGGGACTGGGGTTGGCATGCCTCTCCCACTGAAACTGCACACTCCGTGGAGCGGGCTTTCTGTCCCCCTGGTCTGCGTGGAACCCCAGTGCCTAGCAGGGGCTGGACACAACGCTGGTGGCAAGAAGTACCCATGGGATGAGTGAGCAGATGGCAAATGGCTGGAGACCTGGGGACAATCATGTCCTCTGACACTCTCTCCCTGGAGAGAGAGGGGCAAGGGGGCTCAGATTTACCTCCCGGTAATACTCAAGGCAAATCAAGTGGGACGGTCCAAGCCCATGGCAGAAAAGGGTGATTCCTTTTTGCAAAAAGATACCGGTTGAGACTGTGGGGAGAGAGCACAGGTTTCTGGGGCAGCCAGGGAATCAACACGGCGGTGACGAGAATCCAGTCTTTCTGGGTCGCTAGGCAAAGGGCCGTGGACGGAATCGATTGGTCTTCGGGGGCCGCGTGTTCGTGCAGCTACAGGCTGGAGAGCAGCAGACGCGGCCTGCGGAGCTGCCCCCGGGGCCACGGGCCGTCCACGCCGCGGTGGGGTGAGGGGAAGGAGCCAGGCGGGGCTGGCCTCAAATACCGGGCTGTCCTCCCCGCTTTCAGCATGGGCTCTGGGCCAGGCATGTCCCCTCGAGCCCCAGTGCCCTCGTCTGCTCTCCCTGCCCTCGTGTGTGTAGAGCGCAGCCCAGCTTCCGAAGCACGGTGCTCGGGGGGCTCGCTGTGGCCTCGGGGGTCACGTTCTCTTCCCCCATCCCCTCGAGTAGCTATCACCTGGCATGTAAACCCGGCCCCTAGCCCAGTGCTGGCCCACAGCAGGCTTTCAATAAGCCGATGTGGACTGAACAAGCGAATGCATGAATGCATGAATGAATAAATGAATGAATCACGATCTCCTTATTCTCCAACTTCCAGTAAGACTGGCCTGTGTCACTCTGGGTCATGCAAACCTGCCCCCGAGCCGGACAGCTCCTGGCCACCATGCTCGGCCCGAGCACTGGGTGCACACTAGAAGCGAAGGCTTGCCTCGCGGCCAGTACTGCCCCCTCCAAGTCCCCGGCGTGCGAACGGGAATGAGCCCTGGGAGGGTGGAGAACTGAGTGACCCTTTGTAACATGCTGGGCAGAGTGTGGGGCGCGGGGTCAGTGCTGACAGTCATTGGCTGCGCTGCCCCGTGTTCCCACGGGCAGACGGACAGTGGGCTCTGGTGGTGGTTGGGGAGGTGAAGAGGGGCTGGACTTCTCGGGCTGTGCTGTTAACCAGTGTCCACATCTCTTGCTCACCTCCGCGGTGTCAGCAGGCCTTCAGGGAAGGAGGAGATGAGGTTGAACGACCCCATTTCACAGATGAGGACATCGAGGTTCACAGCGGAAGCGCCTTGCCCTAGAGTCCAACAATCCCTTAGCACAGAATCATTCATTCACTCAGCCTATGTTTACTGTGCTCCCATGGGATCCTGGGTGGTGTGCTCATATCATTCCATTCTCCCGACAGCTTCTGGAGTAGGTGCTGTTGTGAGCACTCGGCTGGCTCCATTTGCTGGTGAGAAACTGATTCCGTGGCCGGAGGATCCAGACAGCCTGGTTTGGCGCTATGTGGCCAGGACATGCTCCCCTGCACCCTGGGGGAGCCGGGACGGCAAGGCAAAAGTTCCTCCCTTGCTCTCTGAGGCATCCAGCCATCCACCTGCAGCCCCCCAGACCCCATGCCCTGGCTAGTGTCCTCGGCAGTAGGACAGAGCTGCCAGGCAAGTCTAGAGGCCTTAGGGGGGGGACTCTGTGGTCAGTTGAATAACGGCCCCCCAGTGATGTCCACTTCCTAAAACCCAGAACTTGAGAACATGTGACCTTGCAAGGCAGAGAGACTCTCAGATGTGATTAAGGAGAAGGGGAGGGTGCCTAGGTGGCTCAGTTGGTTAAGCGACTGCCTTCGGCTCAGGTCATGATCCTGGAGTCCCTGGATCGAGTCCCGCATGGGGCTCCCTGCTTGGCGGGGAGCCTGCTTCTCCCTCTGACCCTCCCCCCTCTCATGTGCTCTCTGTCTCTCTCATTCTCTCTGTCTCAGATAAATAAATAAAATCTTTAAAAAAAAAAAAAAGAAGGAGAAGGGGAGATGATCCGGAGTTATCCAGGTGGGCCCAATGCCATCACAAGGGTCCTTATAAGACAAGGGAGGAGGATCAGAGTCAGGGAGACGAGCAGGTGCTGCTCGGTGGCTGTGAAGGGGGAGGAAGGGGACATGAGCCCAGGCAGGCAGGCCCCTGGGGAAGCTGGAAAAGACAGAAAGTGGATTCTCTGACTCCGGAAGGAACCAGCCCTGCTGACACCTTGACTTTAGGACTTCTAGAACTGTGGGATAAAAAAAATGTGTGTTCTACGTCACTAAGTTTGTGAAAAGTTGTTACAGCAGCAAGAGGAACAGCATACAGACCATCTCTGGAAAGATGATGCCCAAACCGTGTTATCTCAGGGTGGGTTTCCCACCAGGGTTTCGGCTGGGGGGGGAAGGGGGGGCGGGGGCTGGAGGAGCCAGGAGGCATGAGGGATGCAGACTGCAGCCACCAGGGCTGAGCTGTCCCCTCTGGGACCAAACAGGAGTGGCCATGCCCTGGCTTCCAGGCACCATCTGCCGCTGAAGGGGGTGGAGCTCCGCCCCCAGCAGTCTCCCACCTCCCGGTGCTCCTCCCGTGACCATGGTGCCGCGGCTTTCGGTTAAAGGAGCAGAGCAACAATGGAGAACGAGGGGCTTGCCTGGAGCTGCTCCCAGCCCCCCTGCAAAGGGCTGAGGGCAGAGGGGGCTGGTGGTAGGGCCTGTGCTCCCTGGAGGTCAGCTTGCTGGGAAGGGGCTGGACCATGATGGAATTAGCTGGCCCTGGGGTGAGAGGTGGGCCGGGAGCGAGATGCTGCTGCCACAGGGACAGCCTGTGTCCCTAGAGTCTGCTCTGCCCGCCAGCTGCACCTTTCCACCTTGACATCCATCATGAGCGTTCAGCTCGCTCTCTGCCAACATTGTTCCTTCTCGGGCATATCACTGATTTTCTAATGGGATTGGTTGTGTTTTAAGCTTGTTGTCCCTTTGCCTCCTGGTTCAGCAAGGAAATGGATTTGGGAGTCAGGGGTCCTGCCTTGGACTCCTGGCTTTGTCTTTTTCCAGCTTTGTGGCTTTGAGCAAGCCTCTGAGCCTCGCCCTCAGCAGCCATACACCCTCCTTGTGATTACTGGGGAGGTTCTGTCTCCCCGGCTTGTTCTGAGCTAGGTCAAGTTCAGCCTGGTGTCCTCAGCACCTGGCTCATGAGAAGCACCTTCTAGATGTTTGTGCTCTGAATGAGGCACGTGGGTGCACACAGCTCTTAGCACAGTGCCAGGCACAGCTTCTCCATGACAGCGCAGCTCATGCCAAGCCCCCTTCCCACTCTCTGCTCGGTCTTCCTTCCTCTCTCCTCCTGGCCCTCTCCTTCAAGCTGCTTCTTGACTGTCTAAATTCAGACCCTTTGTGGTGGACTTTTGAAATTGTTTGCCCCCTAATTATCTTCAAAAAGCATCTTTGGAAGTTGCGCCTTTGATGTCCAGGAACACGATGTAGGTGCCTTTCTTTTATATTCTGCAACCCATGAGCCTCGCTTCTCTTCCCTGCTGTCCAGGAAGCTTGGAGAAGCAGAGGCACTCAGGTCTGGGTGTGTCCTAGAGGCATCTGGCCTCGGAACCCGGCGTTGATGAAGGAGTGATGAAGGAATGAATGCATGCGTAATAAATCAACAGATGAATTGGAGAATGAAGAATGAGCTCTGGTCTTTTCTGTAGCTCAAATGATTTCGGAGAAGGCATGCTCGATGGTCTGCAGTTTCTAACGCGTGCTCCATGGATAAGCAATGCTGCCAAACATTCACAGGTGTTATCCAAAAAATACAAAAAGGTAGGGGCTTCTCGTGCCAGAATAGTTTGGAAAAAACTGGTGTTCCACAAAATTAAACAGGTTTCTTCCTGGCAGGACTTCTCAGAGCCTTTACTATGCTAATATGCGTTGCAAATCCCCCCCCCACCCCCCACCCCCGCCAAAGAGTGTGGATTATGCAGTTTTCTGCAACATGTGGACCGTGGAGTCTGCGTTTTGAGGAGGGTCTGCAGCAGAGGCAGCCAGTGCAACAGCTTTTCCTGGGGGAGGCTCTTTCGAGGAGGAAGGTTCTCCTGGTCTGGCAGAAGGAGCTCCAACGGAAAGAGAGAGCAGAGGGCCCGTTGGCCAAGCACCAGCTGCTCACTCAGCCCCAGGTCAAGAGCAAATCCAGGAAAGCAGGTGACATCCTGTTAGGCAGACTTGGTGTCTTGCAGGAGTGAGGGATGCTATCCCTGTCGTAGGTCGGCAATTGTCTGCCTCAGCTCAGAGCCAGCAAAGGATTCTGCTGGGCTTTATGTTTTCTTATCTTTTGCACCCGCTGGGCCCCTGCCATGGGCCATGGCTCCCTCCAGAAAGTACTCGGCGAGAGCTAATACATAAGGTCACTTGAAAACGAAGCTATTATTCCCTTCTTAAAGGTTAATGTGTTTTTTCCAAGGAGTGTGTGAGTGGAAATTTCAAGTATTCCACATTCTTCATTTAGCTGGGTAATGTCCTGAGCTACTCCAGAAAAATGAGCCCTTAAACAGCAAGAGAGGGGCTCCAGCAGGAGAAAGGAGGCCCATGGGGGTGGCTGGCTGCCCCCGGGAAGGTGTCACCGCCTGCAAAGGGAGGTGAAACCGTCTCACCTGGGCTCCGTGGTGGGAAATGACAAAAGGCCACTTCGGGAGAAGGAGCCAAGCCATTCAGTAATAGAGACAGGGGGCGTCACCGGTCCCAGGGGCAGGGGGCACCCAGGACCAGAATACAGCAGGTTTTGGGGAGTCCTGGAGCCCCTCAACACTGCCCCTCTCTGCTCACTGGCCACTCTCTGCAGCCGTCCTCCTCCACTCCCCACCTCCCAAGTCTGTGCGTCCTCGGTTTGAGATGGACAGAGGGGCTGTGTCCCAGCTCCAGATGCCCCTCAGGTCAGGTGTCCAGCCCCAGTTCCATCGAGCACGGTGAGCTCTGGGCAGAGTGAGCGAAGGCCGTCTTGGGTGATCACCATGATCACCGCCATCACCTGATGCTTGCCGGGGGCTCCTGTGGCCCGGCAGGCATTAGGCAATAGTCACCTACAACTGGACTCAGCCATCTTATTCTGCTAAGAGCCAGGTAGTAAATATTTGTGGCTTCTAGGGCCAGAAGGTCTCTGTTGCCCACTACTCATCATTGTCGTCTCAAAACGCAGCTGTGGACAATATGTAAATGAACAGGGGCAGCTGAGTGCCAATAAAACTTATTTACAAAAGTAAATGCAGGTCGGATTTGGCCACTGGACCATAGTCTGCTAACCCTTTATCATTCAAAACAAAAAAGAATGTCATCTTGTAGCGCTAACTTGGGGGGATGTGATAGACTGGACAGGGGAGAAGGTGCTGGAAGAGCCAGGTCTGAAATAGATCCACTTTAGGGCTGCTGGCCTGGCTCAGTTCTCCAGCCTCTGAGAACCACTTCCTCTCCCACCCATGGGGAGCGATGGTGGGGGGGTATACACGGAGGAAGAAATTGGATCCCTGACTCAGGAAGCATAGAGTCTCCTAAGGATGGTAGGGCAGACTGCACAGAAACGCCCAGGTTCCAAAATAGCCAGGGGTCCCCCAGAGGGAAGGCTGGGCTGGAGATGAGATTGAACCATTGGGCAGCAGGCGGAGTTATTAATCCCAGAAGTCGGCCTGGAGGAGGATTTTGCATACTGCCTTGAATGCTGAAAGAAGAGAAGGGTGCCATGCCTGTAGCTCAAGGGATGTGGGTACCCAACGGAGGCTGGGCTGGAGACTCCGGTTCTCATCCAACCTCCATCATACCCCGCTGTGGAACCACTCATGAGTTTCCTTCTTCTGCATTAACAGAAGATAGCTGGGTGTGCGATCACCCAGAATAAAGACCACACTTCCCAACCTTCCTTGCAGCTACATGTGGCCATGCGATAGATTCTGGCCCTTGTGATGTGAGTGGAAGTATGTAAGCCATTTCCAAAATTGTGCTCTTAAAGGGAAGGGGTTGGGCCCACTCCTTGCCCTTTCATTCCTTCCCACCTGCTGGGATGCAGAAGTAATGGCAGGAACCAGGGCAGCCACTTTGTATCTTGGGATGGAAGGTGTGTGTGAGTCACGGAGTAATGAGGTAGCAGAGTCCCGAATCTCTGATGACTGTGGAGCAGCTCTCCCAACCCTGGACTGTGACTCTAGATCTACACAGGAGAGAGGAATGAATTTCTGTGTTGGTAAGCCACTATTCTTTCGGGTTCTTTTGTTATAACAGCCAAACCCATAAGATGCCCCAAGGCAACTCTAAATAAACCTACAATCTAAATAAATGCCACAGGTTTGCGATGCAAATGATACTCCAAAACTCCTTCCAGTTGGAGGTTCTGGGGCCCTAGTACTGCAGCTCTACCCTTCCTCGAGTGTCCACACAGCTTCCTCCTCTGACCACCTGCCCTCCTCATCTGGCTCCCTTCCTGTCACCAGGTCTCAACATGCATTTCCTGGTGGAGGAAGGACCAAAGGGGAAAGGGGGCGCTGCTGAGGCCAGCTAAGGCCTACGGAGACTCCTAGTCCTCAGCAGCCCCTGACCTTCATCTTAGCCTCCCCCACCCTGTGAAAGGGGCCACCGGCGAAGACCCGGGGGCCGTTGGGACTCCAGTCGGGCTGCCAGAATAAAAATTCAAAACCCTGTTCATCTGGCCTCTGCGGGCGGGGCCGCCTTTCCTGGTGATCTCAGCCTCTCCAATCCCAGCCCCGTTCCCATAAAATCACAGGAGTGCTGCCAGTTAGAGGCCCCTCTGCATGTAATCAGCCGTAATAACTTAATAGCCTTAAGTTCGGGAAGCTTCTTTTGAAGCTCAGCATCTTCACCCCCAGTAGCCCGGTTAATCTGGAAAAGCCTCTGTCTTGCCCTGACCATACCAATTATCTTCGGCATTCCTGCTCCCTGGGACCCAACTCCGGGAGCCCGCCTCACTGACAGGTACTGTGCATGCTTTGGGCTCCCCGCATCCCAGCCAGCAGCCCAGCACAGACTCCTGAGAGAAGACCAAGGGCAGAATACAAAAGGCTCGGCTTAAGCCACGCACGTCCACACACCGAGAGAAATCAAAGAAAGTACCCATCAGGTGCCAAAGATGGTTGGAGCATGAGAAGGGACTGTGATCACGGAGAGAAAATGTAATACGCAGGACTGGGTGTTGGATTAAGTGCACCGTGCCGCTGGAAAACGAGGCTGCAGATAGAAAACACATGTGCAAACATCTTCGTGGGTGACCTCCGAGCTCCCACCGCTCCTGAGTCTCTGTCATAATTCAAGCTCCTGGGCCTGAAAATGATGGCTTGGCGGCGGAGTTCCAGGATCTACCAGCAGCCCTTCCAAGGCAGTCGGCGCTTCCCTCTGCGGACCCCAGCCTGCAGACGTTTCTGTGGCAGGATGGAAGCCCATGTTTCCATTTGGCCGGGCAGAGACCCACCTCTGAGCTCATCTTCCCGAGAGCTTGTTCCATGCAGGCCGGGGGAGAGGGAGGGCAGGAATGTCTATGATGGAGCAGGGCCACTGTTTCTGAAAAAGCTTGTCCTTGGGGGGCTAGGAGCAGAGCTCTTTTAAGTGCTTTTGGCAGGACCAACCAGCCTTCAGCAATGGGTCATCCATTGTTTTGTCTGCCAGGCTATCTACTCATCTATTCCTTCCTTCCTTCCTTCCTTCCTTCCTTCCTTCCTTCCTTCCTTCCTTCCTTCCTTCCTTCCTTCCTTCCTTCCTTCATCTTTTAACTACCATTTACCATCAGTCATGCTACACTCTTAAGGGACCACTTAGAAGCAGCTAAAACTTACGATACCCTAAATAAAACTTGCCGTTTCCCTCCAGTGTGGCCGGCAGCACTGAAGCAGGCTCTCAGTGATCCCGGTACTCACACCATTGCTCGGCCCCCTCCCCTTGAGTGTGGGTGGGACCTTGTGACCTGGTAACGCTCAGAATGAGGCAGAAGTGACGGGAGGCCACTGCTGAGATGAGGTTATAAGGTAGTCCATGTAAGCCTCTCACTTGCGCACCTGCAGAGGCCTTCTGACCTCCTGGTCTCTACTCCGCAGACCCCGTCCCTTCCTACAGCTTCCTGCTTCTAACCCTCCAATGGCTCCATGGCCCTTGGGGGAAAATTCAAACTCCTCCCACTCCCCTGCCGTGTTCACTCTGACTCCCAGGCCATCCTTCTGCACCATGTTTCTCTATGCTCCTGTGCCTGTGTTTGCAAGCTCTTGTACCTAGAGCCACGTCCTCTGGGTCTCAACTCAGTGTTCCCTTTTCGGTTTCTCTCTAGTACATCACTCTGTTTTATTGCCCTGATAGTGCTTTGACTGTGTGAGATTATCTTAGTCACTTATGTATACTGCCTGCCTATCTATCTATCCATCATCTATCTATCATCTATCTATCTATCTATCTATATCTATCTATCTATCTATCTATATCTATCATCTATCTATCATCTATCATCTATCCATCCATCCATTGATCTATATCATCTGTCATCTATCTATGTATAATCTCATCTATCTCCCCCACTAGAATATAAGATTTTTAAAGTCACCACCCTTATTTGTCATGTAGATTATCTTGCTGTAACAATTTGCCATAAACTAGGTGGTTTAAAATAACTGAAATTTATCCTCTCACAGTCCTGGAGGACAGAGGTGTTAAAATCAAAGTGTCGGCCCCTCCACATTGCCTCCAGAGGCAAGAGGGAAGAATCCTTCCGCCCCTGTCCCAGCTCTGGTGGTCCCAGGTATTCCTTGACTTGTGGCTACTTCATCCCATCCTGTCTTGGCATGGACTTCTCTGTGTCTCTCCTCTTCTGTCTCTTTCAAGAACACTTGACATTGGGTTTAGGGCCCAACCAGGTAATCCAGAATGATCTCATCTCAAGATCCTTAATTATGTCTGTAAAGACCCTTTCTCCGAGTGAGGTCACAGTCATGGTTTGGGGAGACATGTCTTTTGGGGGACCACCGTTCAACCCACGACATCTTGTTCATTCATGTAGTTGACCCTTGAGCCTCCAGTAATCCCAGGCGCATCTGGGAGCATTTAGTAGATATTTATTGAATGGCTGGATGAATGAATGAAATCACCCATTAGTTCAGGGGTTCTTAAAACTGAGCTCACATCAGAATCACCTGGAGGGCTTCTTAAAGCACAGATTGTTGGGTCCCCCTCAGAGTTTCTGGGTTGCATTGCTAATTTGTTTCCAGGTGATGTGGCTGTTGCAGGGGATCATGCTTTGAGCGCCCTGCTTTAGGTCATCTGTTCTCCCATTCAACCATTAGCAGGACCTGAGTTGTAATGAAGATTTCATTTTCCCCTCAAAGAGCTTATAGGCCTCCAGCATCCCCCAGCTGTCCCTGGCTCTTCCTTGTCAAGGAGAAAAAATGATCCGATTACCTAATTCTTCCCCAAAGAGCCTGGTACCTTATGTCCTCCCTGGGATAATTGCACTTAAAACAGCTCTCTGGAGAAGGCAGGGCAGAACCAAAGGTGGGAGCCTTGCCCAGCAGATGGGGCATGGCTGGGTGTGGAAGGTTGGCATCTTCTTGAATTCTCTCAAATCACACCCCCTGGGGCCACACCTAGGGGTTGTTACAGAGTTCTAGTGTGGTCCAAGATTCACCTCAAAAGTAGGATTTCTGGTTTCTGGGCACATGTTCCCCAGAGGGAAAAAATATGGGAAGGGAACATATTGACAATATTACCATGAAGATGGATTTTTAGCCAGGAAGACAGGTGGCGGGATCCCCCACTGAACACAGAAGTCTTACCTGGGCCATTTCCCTGTGGATTCCAGTCTTCCACCCAGCAGGACCTGGGGGTATCTTCTTCTTTCCTCCCCCCACCCCTCCCACTTCTTTTTAAAGCACTTTATTGAGGTATAATTCATATGTCATACAATTCACCCATTTTAAGAGTGCAACCCAGTGGTCTTTAGTATATTCACAGACACATGCAACCATTACTTTGGTCATTTTTAGAGTATTTTTATCGTCTCAGAAAAAAAACCCCATAACCTTGAGCTCTTAAACCCTTAGCCCCTGACCCCCCCCCCATTTAGGGGGTGAATAACCTGACTAACCACTAATCTGCTTTTTGTTTTCCCTGTTCTTGACTCTCACACGCATGGATTCATACACTATTGGTCTCTGGTGTCTGACTTCTTTCCGGCACCATAACGTTTTCCAGGTTCATCCATGGCATAGCGTGAATTGGTACTTCATTCCTTTTCGTGGCCGAATAATTAATATGCCATAGTCTGAATGACTAAGATGAACCACACTCTGTTTATCCATTATTCAGTTGATGGAAATCTGGGTTGCTTTTGGCTGTTATGCATAATGCTCCTAAAGACATTTGCATACATGTTGCATATATTTTTGTGTCTCTTGGACACCTAGGGCTGGAATTTCTGAGTCATATGGTAATCTTACATTTAATCATTTGGGAAACTGCTATACTGTTTTCCAAAGCAGTTGAACCATTTTAAATCCCACCAGCAGCGTATGAGTGTTCCATTTATCCATATCCTTTCCGACACTGATTTTTGGACTTTCGGATTCTAGCCATCTTAGTGGGTATGACGTGGTATCTCATTGTAGTTTTGATTTGCATTTCCCTGATGACTAATGCTGCTGAGCATCTTTTTATGTGTTTATTGGCCATTTGTATATCTTCCCTGGAAAAATGTCTATTCTGATCCTTTGCTCATTTTAAATGTTGGGTTATCTGTCTTTTTATTTTTGAGCTGTGAGCATTATTTATATATTCTGGATACTAGTCTCATATTAGATATATGATTTGCAGATATTTTCTCCCACTCTGTATGTAGTCTTATCACTTTTTTGATGGTGTCCTTTCAGGCAAAAAAATTTTTAGTTTTGAGAAGTCCAATTTAACTATTTTTACTTTTGTTGCTCATACTTTTAGTGTCTTATCTAAGAATCTTTTGCCAAGCCAAGGTCTTGAAGATTTGTCCCTATGTTTTCTTCTACGAGTTTTATAGTTTTGCTCTTGCATTTAGATCTTTAATCTATTTTGAATTAATTTTTGTAAAGAGTGTGAGGTAGGGATCCAACTCATTCTTTTGCATGTGGATATCCAGTTGACTCCATGTGTGTTGTTGAAAAGACAGTTCTTTTCCCATTGGATAATTTTGGCGCCCTTGTCAGAAGAGGGGAGGTGTCTTTTTTCATTCCTATATTTTAAAACATAGAGGTGAGTAGTCAGTGACTTTTTATCTAACTGTAATTATTTTACAAATTTACATAGGTAACAGATTGTAGTAAGCAAAACCAGTCCGTTTTGCTGGTGTTCTTGAAGACTGACCTATAAGTCAAGTTTAAAAACCTATGCTTCTGGTCATTAGTACTTGGATGTGATTCTTGAGAGGTCCCCAAAATGCCAAAGAGCAACTTTTGAGACTTCCATGGGGAGGTGGGTAAAGAGCTACTAAAAAAATCACTAAGCAGACAGGGTAGGTTCCTACTCTCTCTCTCTTTTATAGCTGCATAATATTTTATTGGACTGTTTCCAATTTTATGCTATTAAAAAATAATTCAGCAAATAATTACGTACATACACCAGTTTTCAGACATGTAAGTACTTCTGTAGAATAAACTTTTAAGATTGGAATTGCTAATTCCCAAACTATATCACAGATTTGTTGTAGTTCAATGTAGTTTTAATCTGTATTCCTTATGTTATGAAGGAGATTATACCTCTTTTTCGTATATTAAGACCAATTTATATTTCCTTTTGGTGAATTACCCATTCATATCCTTTATTTATTTTTATTATTTTTTTATTTGTTGAAATGTGCTTTATATTTTAGGGATATTAGGTCCTTGTGTGCAATGTAAATTTTCAATATCTTTACCAATTTGTCACTTGCCTTTTGATGTTGCTTACAGGTGTTTTGGGTTTGATTCTCTGGTTGGTTTTGTTGTATCACACAGCAATTTTGATCATGTGGTTGAACTTAGTCTTTCTTTTATGACCACTGGATGTTGGAATCATCATCGGAGAGATTTTTCTTTGCTTGCTTCTTGGGGGATCTCTTTTAAGGTCAAGTTTATTGAGGTACAATTTACTTAAAGTTCACCCTTTCTGTGCAGAGTTCCATGAATTTTGACAAAGACATACAACCAAGTAACCACGGCCACAAACAAGGTCTACAACAGCTTTGTAGCCCTGCAAAGTTGCCTTCTGCCTCTTTGTATAGTCAAGCTCTCTCCCTAACCCCCAGCCCTGGAAACCACCAGTCTGTTTCCTGTCCATATAATTCTACCATAGCCTTTTGAGTCTGGCTTCTCTCACTGAGTAGAATGCATCTGATATTCATCCATGCTATGTGTATATCAATGGTTTGTTCCTCTTTCTGGACAAGTAGTGTTCCACTGTAGGGATAGACCACAACTTTGAAGGGGATATTTGGATTGTTTCCAGATTTGGCAATTACAAACAAAGCCGCTATAAACATTCATGTCCACGTGTTTTGTTTTGTTTTGTTTTGGTTTGGTTTTTTGTGAGCATGAGTTTTCATTTTTCTTGGGTAAGCGCCTGTGAGCAGGATTGTTGGGTCATATGATTAATATGTGTTTAACTTCATAAGAAACTGCCCCACTATTTTCCAAAGTGGCTGTACCATTTTGCATTCCCACCTGCCAAAGTGAGAGTTCTGGTTATTCTATATTCTTATCATCATGTGGTATTGTCAGATTTTAAAATGTTTTCTATTCTAATAGGTGTGTAGATGTATCTCGGTGTGATTTTAATTTGGATTTCTCAAATGACTAATGATGTTAAGCATCTTTTCATGTGTTTATTGGCTATCCATATATCCTTTGTGAAATGCCAGTTCAAATCTTTTGCTCATTTTCTTGAGTTGTTTGTTTTTTTGATTATTGTGTTGTGAGAGTTCGTATATTCTGGATATGTGCTATCAGATATGTGCCTGACAAGCACATATTCTCCCAATTGTGGTTTGTTGTATGTATTGCCACGTAACAAATTAACCCCAAACTTAGTGATTAAAATGATAAACATTTTTTATCTCACTTAGTCTCTATAGGTCATGAATTCAAAAGCAGCTCAGCTGGGTGGTTCTGGCTTGGGATCTCTCGCGAGGTTTCAGTTAAGATGTGAGCCACGGTGACGTTGTCTGAAGGCTCGACTGGGGCTGGAGATCTGCCTTCAAGATGGAGCACTCACGTGGTGTTGGTGGTCCTAGGGGCCTCTCCAGAGCACTGCCTGAGTGTCCTCACAATGCAGCTCCTGGTGTCCGCCTGAGGAACAACCTAAGAGAAGGCAAGATGGAAGGCAGAATGTCTTCTGTGATAGCCTCAGAAGTCACATGTGGTCATTTCCATGAAATTCTGTGGAGGTTTACACAGGTCCGCCCTACTCAGTATAGGAGTAGATTTTATCAGGGCATGAATGAATAGCAAGAGGCAGGATTCCTGGGAACCATGGTGACCTGCAACCACGTGTGTATTTCCATTCTCTTAGCTGCCTGGGGGATTTGATCCTCCCTTCTGAGCTGCAGTTTTCTTACCTGAAAATGGGGATGACAATCCTACTTTGAAAACACTTTTGAAAGCACTCTGTGGACCTGTGCAGACCTTCATCCCACCTCAGTCCATTCTTCTTGAAGGTTGTCATTCAGCACCTAGAAGCTAAACGGCAGCTCAGCCCAGACCCTAGGGCATTCATTCTCTTGTGCATTTTATTTTTCTAAGAGCTACTATGAGCCCAAAGCTCTTCCAGAGGCTAGATGCTCATGACCCAGCAGTGGACAAAATAAAGGTCCCATCCTCATGGAGCTTCTTAGGTGGGGGGGGAAGCAAAAACCAACAGGGAATGAAAACTGATCGGCATAGCATCTATGACTCATAGGGTACCAATGCTGTGATGGGCCTGTGTTTCATGTCTTCCTACAACAATCCTAGAGCAAAAGAATGATCAGCTCCATTTTACAGATTTTATGAAGGTTCAGAAAGAGAAAATGACTTGCTCAAGGCCATACATTTAGTCAAGAGGCTTCGAACCCAGTGCTTTCTGGCTCCGAGGAGCTGGGGAAGAGATTTAACTCCTAAAACACCTGAAGCAGCTGTGAGAATGTTTGGGAGGGGTTGGGGTGGATGCTGGACCAAAGGGAAGAGGGCTGGCCCATGAGTTCCAGCAGTGTCCAAGAGAAGCCCCTTGTCAGAGCCACCCCCCATCTCAGCAGAGCCACTGACCCCCAGCACCTGGTCAGTGATGAGCCAAGTTTCATGAGCAATTCCATTCCATGCAAGATAAGACTGCACAGGAGATGCTTAATTAGATTCTTTCTAAACCTCAGGTTTCTTTGAAATGAAGCAGCCAGAGGGCTCTGGGGTGTTGTGCATGTGCATGCTTTCCCCTTTCCCAGAAACAGGGCCCATCTCCAAGGCTCAATAAAACCACTTGCCCTGTAAAGGCATCTGGGCTGGCTCCCGTGCGCGATCCCCTGGCCCCTCCCCGGCCCTCAGCAGCCTCCCTGCTCTGCGGGGCCATCTGGCCGATATGGGCAGGAAGCCATCCCGGGGTGGGCAGGGTGGGCCGTTTCCCGCTCGGGAGATGCCAGGTGTCTGAGTCTGAGCCCAGATGACCCCTGACTACCGGGAAGGCCTGCCTGGGGCCTGAGCTCCGCCCTGGGCTCTGGCCGGCCTCTGGGCCTCCTTGACTCGCCTCCCTCGTAGGCACCTCCACGAGCATGCCCTCTCTGAGCCTCAGTGCAAGCTAGTTGTGACCCTGGAGTGTGAGTGTTCTGAGAGCAGGGACCGCACCCACGTTCCTCAGGCTGGAGCCACGAGCGTGTACCAGGGACGGCGCACGGCGGTGGACTCCCATTTGGACCCTCCCAGTCTGGGTCCCTAAAGCATGAGTCATTGTGAGAGTTAGTATTACTCAGGCACCAGTGTCACCTGGGGAAAGTGTTGCGAGGATGAATGCAGGATGCCCAGTTAAATCTGAGTTTCAGATAAACAACAAGAATCTCTTCACATAAGTATAGCCCATGAACTATTGGGGACATACTTATGCTAAAAAGTTATTCGATGCTCATCGAAGTTCATGTTTAACTGAGTGTCCTGCATTTCCTTTGCTAAATCCCCACCTAGGGAAGGTATCAGCCCCTCGGAGACCCAGAGTCAGATTCAGGGTGTGGGGCTGGGCCTAGGAATCTGCACTTGGCTCCCATATCCTGGACCTCCCCCAGCCGAGAGTGAACATGGGAGCAGGCCTTCCCCTCACCTCCTGTGTTAACACAGTGTGCCCCCCGCCCCCCAACACCGCAGGGCTGGCATGGGACACTCGGGGTGGGCAGCACCGAGGGTCAGCTCCATGTCCCGGCTTAAAGGTCTGGAATGTGGTCAGGGGGTCCTGGCTTCCAATCCTGGCTTCTCGACTCACTGTGCGGCTTCGCACAAGTCAACCTCTCTGGGCTCCAGGTTTTTATGGAGAGATGTCAGGTTGTCAGAAGAACGGAGGTCACACGTGGGAAGTGCTGAGCCCAGCACTGCAACATAACGATGATTGATAATGAAAGCCCAGTAATAATAACAGTCCTCGCTAATACATACTGAGCACGCCCCTATGCCTGGCATCGTTACAGGGTCTCTGTTTACATTAGCTCAGAGAATCCTCATCCCAACCCGGTTTGCTGCAAGGCACAGTGTGTGGGGTTGTGCAGTGCACGGCCTGAACATCTGTATAGAGCAGCCTAGGGACCAGCCCTGTGCCAATCCCATTTAACAAGTGGAGATCCGGGGAGGAGCAATATGCTTGCTCAAGGCTACCGCCCTGGTGAGAGCCACACTGGCTGGCGTGGGAACGGCTCAAAGGCCCCACGGTTCACCGTGGCACGAAATGCCCAGGCCCCTGTGGCTGTTAGAATCATTTGTGCTGCTTCCAAGTCCAGATGTAAGTGAGGACACAGGAGACCACAAGGTATGGAATAAATCCAGGAAAATGACAGTGAGAGTCAGAGGTGGGTCCCATGGACCCAACTGACTGGTCTGACAGCTCTGGCCTGTGGCTGGTGGGGGAGAAAGAGACACCAGCCCAGGAGGGTTCCTCTTACAAGAGAAAGGGAGGCCTGTGTGGCCCCACCAGCCGGTCACCACTAGCCCTGGGTGTGGGGTTTGTGAAGAGAGTGGGCCAGCCAGCCCCCACCACCTGTGTGCTATGAAAGGCTTGAGATGTGTGCTCCCCAAACATTCTGTGGCTGGGTGTGATCTGGAAAAATGGCCTGTGGGGGCCCAGAAAGCCCTCATCCGCTCCGTGGACCCATGGAGAGGGGAGATAGGGATGCCAACATCGGTCTGTCCTGGGTTAGAGTGCTGGCTTCTACCCAAAGCAGCTCTGAGACCCTCTCTGATCCTCACTTTACTCCTGTGATGAGTGGAGGTTTAAAACCCACCTCCCAGGGCCGTTGTGGCTCTGGGAATGAAAACAGAATCTGGTAGAGAACTTGGTCTGCTGCAAAGGGCTGGCTGAAGGAGGGATGGTGTTGACATCATCCTTCCTCTGAGATCCCCATGTTTTCCGTCTGGCCTTCTCTGGTCCATTCTCCACAATGACCTGGGGATGATTCAAAACCAAGTCACGGCCCCCTAGTACCAGCCTCTTTCGCTTCCTCCTGCCTCAGGGCCTTTGCACGTGCTGTTTCCTCTGCTTACAAGGCGCTCTCTTCCCTGAGCCCACTGACTATGCTTGTCCCCTCTATTTTAATTGCCAGTGGCACCCCACTCCTCTCCTTCATGGAACTTGGAACTGTGGCTCGATGCCCACACCGGAGCAATTACTTAATTCCCTTCCCCCTGGTCCATGAGCTCTGCGAGGACAGGGGCCGTGTTTCCTTTTGCTCATCATGATCTCCAACACCTCACACCACATGGGTCCCTGGGTAGAAGGTGGCAGAAGGATGAAGGCCCAAGAATCCGGTGCTGAGCCCTACATTTCACCTCTGCTCTCTGGGTCCCTTCCACAACCAACCAAGAGATTTGACGTCTGAGGGAGGAAGCAGAGGAGGCCATTTGCTGCACGGGTCTTGCTAGTTTGTGGTGAAATGTTCTCTGTGGCTTTTCAGAGGCTGGCTGGTGCCAAAATAGACACGGTCCCCATCTCCTGCCTCTCCCTTCCCTGGCTGCCGCAGAGCCCTCTGCCCTGTGGACACGCTGGGGCCTGGCTCTGGTTTCCCTTGGCCCCTGGCTCGGGATGTTCAGGCCACACAGCAATCAGCCTGTTCCTGCCGAGCAAGAGCTGCTGGCTTGCCAGGACGGGCCGCCCATGTGTGCTGGATGCACGGGGACCCGGGGCAGACTCTGCTCGGTGGTGGGAAGGAAAGGGGACTCCCCAGGCCACCACCTGCGTCCCGCCACATCCTGCTCTGGACTCCCTTCCCAGGCCCAGAGGACACCAGCACGTACCGCCACTGGGAGGCAGAAGGGGAAGCTACAGGGAAAAAAGCCCCAGATGCTCCCCTCCCCATCTCCCACACTTCCCAGTCCAGCCCCTGCCCCACACTGGTTCAAACAAGGGTTCCCAAGAACAAAAGGTTTAAAGGAAAATCCACAGCTTCATCATGGCTTTGGTGTGCTCATTTCACATTAAAGTGAAGACCTAAGAGGGCAGATGGGGGCTGGAGGGCAGGAGGAGGGGCATGGGACATGGTGAGCACCAGGCCTGCGTTCCAGCCCAAACCCTAAATTTTGCTCCTGCCTACCTTCATTCTGGGAGTAGCACAATAAAAACGTTTGACCCCACACCAATTACAATCCTCTCCCACCAGTGGGGTAGGGAGCTCCAGTGTCAGAACAAGAGGGTGAGGGAAGGGCTCAGGGGGGACCTAGGAGAAAAGGAGGGGCTCAGAGGACAGGGGCTTGTGAACCTTCAGCCAACACCATCAAGGGAGAGTTGCTAAGTCTTGGGCCATGCTTTCTGGTGCATTCTGTCATGAATCAAATTGTTCATCCAACTCCTCTGGAGCCCATGGATTGTCCTGTGGGTGTTTCCATCTCCTGGATGGAGTTCTCTGACTCCTGTGCTGACTTCAGCCTTTTGAAGGCCCATTTGACTCTCCAGAGTCCTTCACGACCACAAGCAAACCCAAGGATTCCAATCTGGCCAAGAGTCACATTTGCGCCTTCAAATGGAGAAGCGAACGGGGCGGGGGGGCGGGGGGTGGTGGTGGTGGTGGTTTATACCTCAGTCTCCTATACATTTGGTTGTTGTGAGTCCATCCCAAAAGACCAGTAATATTTGGGGCACCCATGCGAGCTTAATATCTGTGCCTGAAAAGGTAAGGTCCTCCTTTGGGGGCTCTTTTTGGACAGCCAAACCCCCATCCCTATGATTTCAGGGACCAAGCCCTGGGCTTGATTTCAAAGTGAAGTCCATATTTATGTTTGTAACCAGCAATAGCTAGCCTTCCCAGAGCTCTGACCACAGAGGCAGGATCTCCCAATGGTATCACATAGCACAATTGTTATCCCCATCCCTTGCGAGTTTCAGAGAGGGTAAGTGTCTCACTGGAGGTCACACAGCTGCAGCTCAAAGAATCAGCCCTCAAGCTCAGGGGGCCCTAAGGAGGCCTCAGGTAGTCCTTAGGCATGGCATTGGCATCTGTCGGCATCCTAAGGCCTGCTGTTCCCCTGGCCGGGCCACCTTCATCTCTTGCCTGCTGTGTCTCATTGGCTTCCCAGCTGGTCTTGGTCCTTCTGGTTGCATGTCCCCCCAGCAAGCTTACGAGATCCCATCTCCTTGCCCGATGCTCCCTGCACTCGAGCCACGCTGCATTCTCCCTGGTTCCTCTTTGGTGGTGTGAGCTTGCTCATCTTGAAAATGGGATGGGGTAACAACCACACAAACCAAACTGATCCGTTAATTCGTTCACCCAACAAATGCCAACTGAGCACCTCTGTGTGCAGACGCTGGGATACAAGGATCACGTAGCAAAGCCCCGTCCTCTCAGAGCTGACATCTCTGTGCGAGAGGCAGCAATTAGCCAGTAAACAAACACCCCCGTGATCCATCAACAATGGTGCACCACAGAAAATGTGAGGGGAGGGGACAGAGAGAGACGCACTGGTCAGGGAAGCCTCTCTGCAGCGATGACATTGGAATAGAACGTAAACATAGCTGGGAGAAGAGCATTCCAGGGGCTGGAACAGCAAGTGCAAAGGCCCTGGGATGCCCAGTGCATTCAAGGAATGGCAAGGGGTTAGGGCAGCTGGAGTAAGAGTAGAGAACCAGAAGGAGGAGAACCGAAATGACATGGTGCATCACCCATGCAAGATACAGTCTTGGGCACAGAGCAGATGCTTGCCAACTATTGGCCTTTAGAATCGGGCATTGTCCCCCTCACCACAGAAGAGCTTTCTGGAGGGACACACCAGCCAGCGTCCAGTGAGGGTTTGGCATGACTCCCTATCTCTCTGTCTGTCCATGCCTTCGCTCACATGATTGTCCTCCACGCTTCTGCCCCCGGCCCTGCGTGGCGGGGGGGAGGGGGCCATCTGGCGCTTCCTGCCCTCCCTCCCCTCGCCCTGCTCCAGCTGGTGGAAGCCAGACCACACCTGGCATTTGGGTCACACGTGTGGGCCCAGGGCAGCGGGGTCACTGTCGGATGGCTCTGCAGGACCCGGCTTCCTGTCTGGGAGGCCCCGGGCTGCACAATGCCCCATTGTTCCTCGGCCACTCCAAGGAGCTTCCTCAGGACGTGCAGGCCCAGGCCGGAGGTGCCAGCTATTTTGGGTGCCGGGTGAAGGCCTGGATTTGCTTGCGGGGAGCATTTTTCTCAGGAGAAAGGTCAGTGGGCCCAGCCCGGGAGGTAAATCAGCCCCGTTTGGCTCGGTTTCCCACGGTGTCCCCGACTTCCTCTCTGGAGAAGGGAGGGGGCCTGGCGTCCGCACAGCCAGCCTGGGGCCCAGCGGGTAGCGGCCTTTTCCTCCCTCGGGGGCCACCCTGGGGCCTCGCTCGGGGCCAGGGACTCCTGAGGGTAACTCCCTTCTTGGAAAGGCGCGTGCAACGCACGTCGGCATTGGGTCTCAGGGAGGTGGCGGGGCCCCGGGCGAGCGATCCTGGTGTGTGCTCGTCATCTCTGGGCCACCGCACCGTGTCTGTGCAGGAATGCGGGTCGCGGGACTGACTGCAGCCTCGTCACCAGCACGGGACAGCTCGGCCGGCCCCTGGCTCCAGCCTACGACCCAGGAGCGGGACTCGCACCTCCGCGAGCCTCAGGCTCCCCGCGCATCGAGCACGGGGCTCACACTGGCCGCAGAGTCATCCTGGGAGCCCGCGTCCACTGAGGCAGAGCGTGGCAGCGCCCCCGGGGCCGGATCTGGCTCCTGGATGCGGGGCAAAGCCTCTGCTGTCTGTGTACAAAGAGATACACAGTTTATCGGTGGCACTGAAACCTCGTGGGAGGGCAGTTGGGAAACATCATCGAAAGATGCTCCTTAGGGGGATGATCATGGAAGCTTGTAAAATGCCGGATGGGGAGAGGGCAGGCCCCCCCCCCGGCGTGTAGTACGTGCTCAGGAAACGCCAGCTGCTTTCTGAAGACTGTTGTTGGCAGCAGTGAGCTAGAAGAACCCTTAGGAGCTTGGGTTTAGGGGCTGTGGTGCTGCCAGGGGGTCGAATCCTGCCTCTGTCCCTTCCCAGCTGTGTGACCTTAGGCGAGTTGCTTGGCTTTTCTGGGCCTCAGTCTTTGGCGCGCTCTCACATGGTTATTGTTTAGAGTCGACCTGTGTAGCGTATACAGCTCAATGTGTGGTGCGTTGTAAGCGCTCAGTAAATGTGAGCTGCTATTACTTATTATTGACATTGTTATTATTATAGGCTTAGAGACTTGGGCCAATTGTCCCAAGGGGGGGGCAACCTTAAGAGATGGTGAGTTTCCAGGGGAGCCCTCCAAGGACTCGTTTCTGCTGGGCGTCTGATCTGGTTCTAGCCTCAACCCCCAGGGCCCGTCCTTGGCACTGGGCGAGGGAGCGCCTGGAAGCATTAACCCCGCAGCCCACTCTGATGTGAAATAAGGGGAAGCCTTTGCACACTGGTGCCCGTCCCTGGTGACCACAGCGATCCGGGAAGCAGCTCTGTTTGAATGCTGGCCTCAGAGCAAGGTGTCCGTGGTGTATGACCTGCGATCACATGCAGGAGCTGGGGTCCCTGTCCCCAGCCTCCTGGCCACACTACCTGTCTGTCCCCCTTTCCCTCTGCACTCTTTGGCTTGGCTAAGGCAGGGAGGGAGGGGTTTGTACCATTCACGTGACTTCCCAGGCAGAAGGTAAGCCCCTCACTCTCCTGATCTGGACCCTCCAAGTTTGGTGAAGACTTGCTGTCTTAGGACAGAAAGGTCTCCCTAGTCCCCATGTGGTCCAGCCCTGCTGCCTTCCTCTTCCACCTCTCCCACCACCCTGCTCCCTGAGTGGGCTCCAGCACACTGGCCACCTGCCCTTCCTGAATATGCCGAGACTGTCCTGCCTCAGGGCCTTTGCACATGCTATTTTACTGCCTGGAACCCTCTTCCCATGATGTCTCCCTTCCTAGACCACCAGATCTGAAGTGGGCTCCCCATGCTGCACATTCCTGCTTGACTTCATTTTTTTTTTATTGCTTTTTTTTTTTTTTAAAGATTTTATTTATTTATTTGAGAGAGAATGAAAGAGAGCACAAGAGGGGGGAGGAGGGTCAGAGGGAGAAGTGGACTCCCCGCTGAACAGGGAGCCCGATGCGGGACTCGATCCTGGGACTCCAGGATCATGACCTGAGCTGAAGGCAGTCGCTCAACCAACTGAGCCACCCAGGCGCCCTTTTTATTGCTTTAATTGTGGATAACAATTCTGGTTTTTTATTTGTGTGCCTGTTTCTCATCCTTCTCCCTGTGTGACATGATAAGCTCCCCAGGGGCAGGGGCTTTAGTGTGCCCCTAGCTCCTGGTCCAGGGCCGGGCCCAGGAGATCCTCAGCACCTGCTTGTGGTGGGCATGAGGCCAAGGTCTCTTACTGCCCTGGTTATTTACTGCAGCTGTCACCCCCACTTGACAGACGTGGACCCTGAGAGTGTGGACTCCTCATAGATGCCATAGCTCAGGGAAGCTCCCAGGATCCCCACCCAGGACCCAGGGGAAGGGTGGGCTGGAAGGGAGGCCTCAGAGCTGCAAGAATGGGATCCAGGCCCCTGCTTTCCCATTTCTCTTAAAGGGGCATTTTCCTAAAATCTCCCTGTTGCCTTTCCATAAGTAAGCAGGGCTGTGGAGGGACCCAGAATTCAATTAGGCAGAAAGATCTGGACAAACAGGACAGGTGGCACTCATCAAAGCTGACAATCAGACAAGGCCTAGGAGGGCCCCCGGGCTTTGTCAGCTTATAGCACCTCCGTGGAGACTTCCTTCCTCCTGGGCCCCAAACAGATGGGCTTCTTGGAAGGATGGCCACCAGCCAGCACCCTCCCCTGCCCGGGAGCCATGGGGGGACACACATGGGCCACAGAGATGGCCCGTGGGTGCTCCTGCTCATAGGCTTCCAGGTGCCAAGAAGGAAAGTGGGGTCACACCCTGCTTTCTGGCTGTCTCTGGCCAGCATGGGAATGATGAACTTGAATTGGGCAGTGACTTAAACATCTCTGGGCCTCAGTTTCCCTATCTTTAAAGGCCAAGGAAGGGCCCAGGGGCCATGCTCCGGCCCAGCTGTGTCTTACCCCCTGAGCCTGGGTGGGGTGCTCTCCCAAAGCGTGGAAGAGAGCACGCATCTGGAGCCTCCTGCCAACCTTCTCAAACCTTGGGTCGTCCCCCGACCCCACCTGTGAGTGCGGACTGGGTGCCCTCTGGCCTCCCGCCCCCACGGTAGCACAGCCGCCGTGCCGACCTTGGGCCATGGCTCCCTTCGGCTTTGCAATAGCCCCTGAAGCCAGGCACTGTCATTGGTTCTCATCTCTCAGATGTGGAGACAGAGGCCCAGCCAGCGCAGGAGATGCCCACAGGCTGTCACGGGTAGAAAAGGCAGGGGGCGGATTTGGACCCACCGTGGACTTCGTACTCCCTTGCTTGGTCTATCCAGGGGGCTGGAGAGGACCCCTCCCAGCTCTCTCTCCTCTTGCTTTTCCTCCACACTCCAGCCATGCATGCATCTGTGCTCCCACGAGTCCCCCTCCCCTCCCTTCCCCCTCTCTCCCCTCTAGTAACTAGATAGCTAGACAACTAACACTTTTCGGGGAGCAGCCCCAAGGCTCCCCGAGGGACAGAGGATGCGGGCAGAAGGCGCGCCCCACGCGGTTCCTGCGCCTGTGGCCCAGACAATGGACAAGGGACAGCACCCTGCAGACGAGCACGGGGTGGGGAGGGGCTGCCACGGAGCCGCACCCCTGCAGGAGGGCCCGGGGCCTGGGGCTCGTTTGCTCTGGCAGCTCGTGGATAGTCCTGCAGAGACACCACGTTCTCCACTTCCCTGGGGAGGGCATCTTGTCTTTTTTAAGTCATCCCGTTGTGTCGATAATGCCTATTCTTTCCATGGGGCCATCTGCCAAGGTAAATGTTTGTGTTGTTCTAAAAACTTACATTATATCACTGTGGGAACCTGCATGGACAGAAACCCTTTTCCCCCCTTTTAAGGGGGGCGTTGGGTGGGAGGTGGAGGGGAAAATCCTTTTTTCCACTTTTCTTCTGGTGCTTTCACATGAGACGCCGTTTGCACGCCGCTGGCTGCCCGAAGCTCCAAATATATTAAGTTGTATTAATTATATTCAGGGCTTCCTTTCTCCTTCCAACCCTCCGAGAATAAGACAGTTGCTGGCCATTTCCTAGAAAAAAAAATACAAATACAAAGGAAAAAGGAAAAGAGACAAAGGGAAGGGTAGGTGGGGGTTTCCTGGAGTAGAGACCCCACTGTTCTCAGGAGGAAAGTGAAATATGCAATCAGGAAAGAGAAGGGGGGAAAAAAGTCTTGGAATGAAATCTGCTGTGTGTTTGTCTGAGCCGTCGGCCTGCAGAAGGGCGAGGGGGTGATTTTAATTGAAGAGGACAAAATTGAATAAGGCCTGGGCCTCAGGACCTGTCCTGTCGTGCAATGTCCTTCCCCCCGCCCCCCACCCCACTGCCACCTCCCTCCAATCATGCAGCCCGCCACTGACGTCTGGGGCCCCAAATTCGATGCCGTGTTCCTGGGCCCGCTTCAGTGTGGGGTGAGCCAGATGCATGGCCCCGGAGTGCAGGAAATGTGTCCTTGCAGGGATGCCCGATGCGGTGGGTGTGGGGGGTGCCACGGCCGGCCCAGCTCTCCTGGGACTCGGGAGCCAGAGCCTGCAATGCCATGGCCACTGGGTTCATTTGGGTTCGTTGGGCAAGAGCAGCAGAGAATGGGCCCTGGGGCTCTGCTCCAGACCACCCAGGCCTCCAGGGAGAACTCCACGTCTTGGCCAAAAGGAACCCTTGCTCCTTCCCTCTCGTCCTTCCGCCATTACCCCTTGTGTGCTGGATGTTGGGAGTCCAGCGGAGACGGGGACACACAGCTCTTTGTCCTGGAGCTCACAGTCTAGAGGGCACAAGGCCCTCCCAGCTACAGGAAAGTAGGCTGTGCCCTGGGGGACAGAGAACAGGGATGCCACCATCGTCTGGGGGGACGGGGAAGGCCTCCCTGCAGCTCAAGGAGGGACAAGCAGTGGGAGCGGCAGGAGGGGGCTGTGGCTTTAGGAGCAGAGCACAAGGAGGCCATGGACCTGCCTGGGAGGGGAGCGGGGAGCCGGAGCTCCTCTGATGGCCAGGCTGACTGGGAGGGGCCTCGGGGGATCCATCTCTGGTCCCGAAAACCCGCACACGCACTCACACGCACACACGCGCTGGAACATCTGAGCCCACGGGGAGAGGGGCACGACCCTCGCAGCCCCGGCCCGGCAGCCTGCGCACAGAGGCCCCCCCGGGGGCCCCAGGGTCACCAGTGAGGTTGCCCTTCCTTCAAAGGCTGGCCCGCCGGCCCCCTTTGCCCCTTGGCCGCCAGGCAGTCACATTCTGCTCACGTACTCGCCAGTCTGCGCACACTCCTGGGGCTGGCCCTGGCCTCCTCTGGCTGATGTCGTCATGGGCTGCTCACCTCCCACCTGTCTGACCCTGAGAGCAGCAAGGTCCCTCCCCAAGTGCTAGGGCAGCCTGTCGTCTGTGCCCCTGTGGCCCTTGGGCACCCTCCATCTGGAGACTCAATGAGAAGTGGACAGGCTCACCTCCTCCTCGAGGCCAAGGGTCACCCTCAAAGCCACCAGGCTCACAAACAGCAGGGGCTTGCTTTTTGTTGGAGGGCAGTTTCCACAACTTGCTGCCATCTCCCAGCTGTGCATCTTTGGGCAAATGACTGAACCTTTCTGGGCCTCCGCTTGCTCCCCTGTCAACATGGGGCTAACAGCAGTCCCTGCCTTGTGGGGTCACAGTGGGGGTGTGGAGATTAATATGTGGAAAGTGCCTCCAGCAGTGTCCGGTGGTGTGGGGAAGATCCTTACTTGTCTTTGCAACCCCCTCTGGCCCTGGGTCCCTGTCGTTCAGTGTCCAGATACAGGTTGCCCAGCGCCCGGCCCACATGTGAGCTTGTATGTGTGTTGAAATGGGAGGCAGACACGCCCACCCAAGGTGAGTGGGCACGCCTCAGCTATCACTGTGCCCTCTGGGCGCTGGGTACACACCTCTTCTCACGGAGACCTCACGACCGCCATCTCCATATCACAGATGAGGAAACGGAGCACCTCAGGGCAGGTGCACCATCCCGGAGCGACCCCCTCCCACTATTGCCACCCCCCACCCCGTGGCGTGCTTTCCCGGTCATCACAGACACTGCATACGTGTCCCACTGGACTCCAAGAAAGCAGCAGACGTGAATCCCTCCCTAGGATGCCCCTGTCTGCAGGATGCAGGCGGTTCCTACAACCCACGGGCCAAAGATACCACCAGGGCCGGGTTCGAGGGCAGTGTTTGCTGGCAGTGCAGGAAATGGTAATCAGGAGCAGTCCGCACGCTCTTCCTCCTCGTAACGCATTTCCTCCGACGAAGAACAGCAAGGCAAGGTGGGCAGAGGGCTCATGGTGGCGCCAAGGCCCAGCTGCGACCCATTTTTAGAGGGGCTGGCATGAAATGATTTCCGTGACCAGTGGGATGAGGGAAGGGGCTGGGCAGAGCGAAACACCCTGCTCAGAGCTGGGGATGCAGTTGGAACCCCCCTCCGCATGCACGCACACACACACACACACACAAGCGCGCGCGCACACACACACGCGCACGTGCACACACACACACGCGCGCGCACACACACACACACGGCTGGTGCCACTGGGGCCCATGGGCCAGGGCAGGGGGCCCAGGGCATGCTGGTCTTAGAGGCACCAGACTATTTTCCAAAGCAGCTGTACTGTTCTGCATTCCCACCAGCAACATACCGGGACATACCGGGGTTCCAGTTTCTCCGCATCTTCGCCAACACTGGTTATTGCCTGTCTTTTTGATTCTAGCTATCCTAGAGGGTTTGATGTGGTACCTCGCTGTGGTTTTGATTTGCATTTATCCACCACTTTTCACTTACTGTCTTTCCTCCTCTACCAAATGAACGCAGTGGCCCTCCTCCCCCTGTTCCTTTGGTCTCCTTTCCCTGCATGAGCTTCACAGAGCCCCTACTGCATGGGACTCCACAGGGTTGAACAGAATGTCCGAGCATAGAAGACCATGGTCTCCTCTTTCCTTGCTCACAGTCAACGGACAGGTCTTGCCTGAGTACCTGCCACAAGCCTGGCCCTGCCTTGGGAGGTCGGGGTGAAGGCGACGGCCAGTGTCCAGGTCTGGGATGGTGCAGCAAGTACTGGGAGAGGCACCATGCTTCCAGGGAGTCCTGTCCTTGAGGAGGCCCTGAAGGGTGAGAAAGGTTTTGTAGAAAGAGAGGGAGGGCTAAGAGACTCCATTTTCCTTCCCTCCTTTGGCAACTATTTACTGATCGCCGATTGTGTGCTGGGCATTGTGAATGTCAGAGGTGGGGCTGTAACTGCTCTCCAGGCCCCCAGGTAGGTGGGACCTGGTGAAGGCAAGCTTATTTTCACCTTTGCTGGGATCCCTCCAGCTGTGTGAGCAGTCCCTCAATTGCAGGCCAGCTTGTGTCTAGAATGATTTCATGCAAATCCCGGAGATGAGAACAGCTGACATTTGTGACCGAGTGGACACACATAAGCAGCCGCAAGCACCTTTGTAACCATTAAACACAATGGCCCATGCGGTGGGCTTCTAACTGCTCCTGCACGCATGTGGACCGCCCCCTTTCAGGGCCAGCCAGGTCTGTCCAAGCAGCACCAAGCTCTGCGGGATGTTAAGATCTCGAGGCTTTCCATCTTGATAATGTCGGCTTCCTGGACACGGAGAGAGCAGTTCCGTTTAGAGAAGCCCCGCCCTTCGTGTTAGGTTTTTATTTGACGGGGCGTCCAGATTCCTTACAACAAATGCTTTTATATGTGTGATTATTGCGTTCTGGGTCTCAATTCTTCAGTGCAGTTTAGGGCCGGAGCATAGAGCTTTGGGGGACAATTCCCTTCCCTGGGAGACTCGGGGATTGGGGCAAAGCACATCTTCCATCCGAGGTCACCCTCTGGCTTCCTGCCAAGTGCCAGAGCTTTACATAAAGTCTCACTGTAATAACTGCGCAAACATCTCCAGCCATCTGCTTACTGTCTTTCAGGCTTTCACTCGTGATTTATGTGCTCTGGATATTCAGCATACCCTGCTCTGTGAGGACTTTTCCATGAAAAGCAAGTCTGCTTATTTTGTGTTGGGATATGAGGGGCTCTTTCCTTTTCCTGTTTCCCTGAAACTATAACGGGCGTGTTTCAGAGAATTGTGCCTCAAGTGAGTCGGCCAAGAACACAGTGCTGCCTGTTGGGGTCTGTGAAAACGAGGGCCGCCGTTGGGGTCTTCAGCCACGCAGGTGGCTCAGAAGGCCTCGAGAGGAGAAAAGCCCTGGGTTCGGCCGCTAATTATATTTCAAGATCTGTCCCAGCTTCGGCTGCTTCCACCCTTGGTTGCTGGGGTTTTGCCTGAGCTATTCCTTCCCATGGGCCCTAGTTGGGGTGTCCACCTTGGACTTCAGACAAGCTGCTCTAAATTCAGGCCCCCACAAGGGCCGGAGCCAATGGCCAGGGCAGCCACAGGGCTCACGGGCCCAGGCAGGTGGCCTGGGGCTGTCCCTGTGCAGGGAGGCTGAGCCGGCTTGGCATCCTACCCCCTCACTTCCTAAACCGGATCGGCCATTCGATCATGTAAAATACTATTTGTTGTTCAATATTTATTATTGATGCGTGCACTCACTGAGGCTGCACCAGGCCCCCGCCATGCAGTGGGGAGCAAAGCCCAGCCCGTCCCCTCCACTTCCCCAGTCTGGTGGAGGAAACACGAAAAATAAGAGAACCAGGCTCGTCAACATATAATTACAAATGTGCGACGTGCCATGAAGGAGAAGAAAAGAACGTGATGAGGGATAATAGCGAACGCCTGCCTATTTCAGGCAAGGTGCCTGAGACCGCCAATCTCACCGCGCCCCGAAGGGTGAGGAACAACAAGGACAAAAACAACAAGAATAGTGATAATCAGTAATTTCTTGAGTGCTTAATAGGTAGTGTGGTAAGCGCTGGATCTGTACGGATTTTGTGTGTACTGACTTGTCTGACGTAGGGAGCAGAGGCTGAGTGAGTACTATCGTGATCTCACTTCCCTGTGTCTTACGGTGGTGGGTGCATTGGGCCAGGAGAGCACTGGGAGCAGGATTAGCGGTTTCTCAGGCAGAGGCCATGCCCTGAGCCGATGCTTGTCAGATGGGTAAAGGAAGCACAATGATGCCAAATCTTCCCCGAGGGCAGAGACCCAGCTTTGGGCCCCTCCTGGCCTGTGGGACCCTCCAAAGGAGCCTCAGCTCCAATTCCGTTCATGCCCACACTGCTACCCGGGATGAGGTTAGGGCAGGAGAAGGCTAGCTCGGGGCCTGTCATGGTAGGGCCCCATGCACTCCTGACTTGGTGGTGGAGGCAAGATTCTCAGCTCAGGCCTGGCCCCTCTTCCATCCGGCAGCAGGCAGAGCGGGCCACTCCCAGCATCCCTCAGGCTCCACATTGAAGCTGACACATTTGCAGGGACACCAAGACAGCCGTGCTCCCAAACCACCTGGGATGACAGTGGACAATAGGTGGCCTCCTGCACCTTTCCCTCTGGTCGAGGACAGCGAAACATGCTGCCCACAAGCAAATGCGAATGTCTCAAATCCTGGAGCCTAGGCCAGAGGCCCCAGGCCCATCAACCCCACCCCAGAGAGGGATCTTGCCCCAGAGCGGGTGCTCACGGCTCTCTGCCCTGCAGGGCGGGTCGCGTGTGGGCCAGGAGGCGGCCCAGGGGAGGGATGGTTGGGCCGGCAGGTACCATCGTGTGCTTGGCTGCCAAGATTAGATAAACGCCGTGGGCCTGGAGGCAGTGAGGATGGGCAGCTGCTGCCTGCATCTGGAACCCCCGTCTGCCTCTCTCAGGGGGAAGGATGCTAGTTTGGGTGTCTGCTTTTTGGATGCTTTCCTCTCCCCCCGGCTCCCCACTCAGTAGATTAAGCAGATTGGAGGAAGCAGGATAATAACATCTTGGTGACAGCCTGATTTTCTTTCCTTTTGGAAGGGCTCTCACGTCTACTCTCACTGCTAGTTCCCTCTTTCCCCAAGCTCCTCCTCTGCACCGCTCTGCGCCTCCCTTCCCAGCTTCCTTAAGCTTGTCTAAAATGTGAAGGCAGGCCCAAGGTCATCCCATTTCCCTCGGCCAGCCTGGTGACCTGCTGTTCAAACGGTCCTGGCCAGGAAGTCTCTGCAAGGCAGTAAGCACAGAGCTGGGTTCGACGGGCCATCCAGGCAAAACACAGGCACTCCGGGTCCCTGCCCAGGGTGGACTCCCACACCCAGCCCTGTCCACGAAGTCCTGGCTGTGGCTCCAGCATTGGTCCCAGGGGCCAGAACTTCAGTCCTGGCGCTCCTGGGGCTCACTACCTCTTTTTTCATTTCACCTCCTGGGACAATGGGGCCAACAGCGCTTATGTGCTTCACCTCAATGCATAGGGAGCTGCTTTCTGAGAAGGCACCAATGGAAAGCTTCTTAGAGTTAGAATTATGTTGGCTTTGAGTTGTGGTCAGGGTTGGAGTGCAGTTAGATTTAGGGTCAGGAGTAGAGTTTGGATTAGAATTGGATTGGATTGGGTTGAGATGAGGTTAAATTTGTGTTGGGTTTAAGACGGACTAAGAGATAGTAGTAAAGTTGAGCTGGGTTAGATTGGATTGGACTGGGCCTAGATTCTAGGGTTGAGGTTGAGTTGGGTTGCATTTAAGTCTGGGGCTAGAGTCGGGGTTGAGGTTGAGTTGGGTTTGGGCTAGGGTTAGATTTGGGGCTGAGATTGAATTGGGTTGGATTGGGTTGGGTTTAGGACTAGGCCTAGATTTGGCATTGAGGTTGTGTTGGTTGGGTTTACAGCTGGGGCTAGAGGTGGGGTTGAGGTTGGTTGGTTGGGTTAAGTGAGTTGGGCTGGGGCTAGAGTTGTGGTTGAGGTTGAGTTGGGTTAGGTTGGGTTGGGTTTAGGGCTAGGGCTAGCTTTGGGGTTGAGGTTGAGTTGGGTTGGGTTGGGTTTAGGGTTGGGGTTACAGTTGGGATTGCAAGTTGAGTTGGGTTGAGTTGTGGTTGGAGTTGGAGTTAGGTTTCCAGTAGGGTTGGGGTCAAGGTTAATGTTAGTTCAGGGTTCAGACTGAGTTAGGGTCAGTTTGGGGAAGAAAATACCCATTTTCCCCTTTCCCATCCTCTCTCACTCCTTCCTGGGAATGGAATGGGTTTCCATTCTGGGCATGACTGGGACACTGAGTGACATTCAGAGCCAAGACCAGAGGACTTCTTCACCTAGCCAAACACTAATTCAAGTGAGTTTGAAGACTGTTGTTATGGGGTGTATTTCCATGGTGTGCAGCCTGGACAGCTACGTGAAGAGGTCACCCAAGGAAGGGGGAACAGGTTACCCAGGCCTAGTTCTTAGGCCAGAGGACCAAGTCAAGCAGAGTGGTACCTCACTGACTCATAAAAGGGAGAAGCATTCAATCTATCCCCAAATCAGTTCTTGTTTGGGCAGCCTCAGCCTAGGTCCTTGACCTCCCTCTCCCAGACCATCCTCTCACTCAATTAATCACCAAGACTTGTCAGTTCTCCCCCGCTCCCCGACAGCTCTTAAAAGCATTCTTATATCTCCCCCTCCACCACTACCAGCTGCCAGAAGCTGCCATCCCCTCTTAACCACCCCGAAGCCTCCCAGGAGGGACCCTCGTTTCTAGTCTTGCCCTTTCCAAGCACTGCCTTAGCAAGGCTTCTGGAATAAAACACGGGCCCCTCATGGTCCAGCCTCTACTGACCTCACCAGCCCTACCCTCCCTCCTCTTAACAAACTGCAGGCACTGCATCCTACTCTCTGACCACAGTGACCTCCCTGCACTCCCCAAATGCCCTCTGCCTCCCACACAGCACACTTGCTCTCCTCTTTGCCAGTCTCATTGCCTACACCTTGCCTCACACCCCCAGGGCCCTGTTGGGAGGGTTCCAGTGGCACAGTGTGACCTGTTCACGCCAACTCCACCTGGATTTCAGGCAGAGAAGCCTACAGCTAGAGCGGGGCTCTGTCAGCAGCTTCCTGGAGGCCCTGGCTGATTGGGGAGCAGCTCAGGGCACTGGTATAGAATCCCGAGCAGACTCCTGGCCCTCCAAGGTGCCCACGTACTAATCCCTGGAACCTGTGGAAAGGAGATTTGCAGATGTGATTAGATTATGGACCTTGGGATGGGGAGATTCCTCTGGATTAAAAGGTTGGGTCCAATCTAATGGACCCTTAAAATCAGAGGCCATTTCCAGGCTGGAGTCAAACAGAAATGTGACAGCAGAAGCAGAGTCAGAGATGCACGTTTGTAGCTTTGAAGGTAGGGAAAGGGGGCCACGAACCAAGGAATGTGGGAAGCTGCTAGAATCTGGAGGAGGCATGGAAATGGATTGTGCCCCAGAGTCTCCAGTAGGAACCTGGCCTGCCAACAGCTGGCTTTCCCCGGTGGGACCCACGATGGACTTCTGACCTCCAGGACTGTAAGATATTAGATGCGTGTTGTTTTAAGCCGCTAAGTTGGTGGGAGTTTGTTACAGCAGCAACAAGGAACTCCTACGACTGGCTTCAGATTTAATGGAACTGGGTCTGCGTCTTGGCTCCGGCACTTAATACTGGTGTGACCCTGGGCGAGTATCTCGCACACGGCAGTGTCCTCCTATATAAATGCTGACTACCTCGTAAGGTGGTTCATTCATTCTCGTCCTATTTCTGGGGGTGCTGACTAGGTGCAGGCCCCTTGATGTCCCGTGTCTGACATGAGGAGGAACTCAGTGTATGGTTATGACCGGCATGACCGGCCCCTGGTCCCTGCCATGGTGGGGCCTGCTGGGAAGTCTGCTCCTTTGGTTTTGCTATGGAGGTGGTGGTGGTAGGTGGGGTCTGTGTCCTCGGAGGCTCGGGGAGAAAGACAGAAGTGTCCCCGGGCCATGTGGATGCTCCATTTGCTTGGGCATGGATACACACATGCCAAGAGTCACCTCTCTCCAGGACTGGAAGGCAGCCTTCCCCTGACCAGGGGATGGAGAGGGGTCAGGGGACCCAGATCAGCATGTGGGAATCCAAGATCTGCAAGGACCCCACTCACAGGGGTGGGTTCTTTGCGATCTCAAGGGTTTGTCAACTTGTCTCCCTTCCTCCTCTCCCTTCCTTTCCTCTCCCTTCCCTCTCTCCTCCCCTTCCTTCTCTCTCCTTTCACTGTCTTTCTTCTGTGAGTAGGAATTGTCTAGTGAATGTGTGTGTGAGAATGTGTGTGCTTATGTATGAGTGTGAGAGCCTATTTGTGTGAGTGTGTGTGTGTGTGTGTGTGTGTGTGTGTGTGTGTGTGGTTCTAGTCAGTAAATTTGGCATCTAAACCTGGCCCACTCCTGGGTGGTCCCAGAGATGATCCTCCCAAACTCCTTAGTATGCACGAGGAAGAACAATCCCAATAAACAGGGAGCCCACTTTGACAAGCCACCTCACGGAACCCAAGCCACCTCCCCGCTGAAGGCCTCTTGTCCTCATCGGGGTCCTCTTCCTCCCTCCCTCCCTCCCCAGTCCTGGGGAGGCCAGACGGGTAGTGCTTGGGGCAGCGACCCAGGGCTTCCCAGAACCCTGTGGGAAGCCTTTGTCACGCCTTCTGGTTTCACAAGGTGGTCTTGGACTGCTGACGAGACCCACCACGTTGGAGCCCAAGAAAATGAAGACTGGGTCCCCACGAGGGTCTGACCTCAGTGTAGAGTTTCGTTCTGTTGGCCCGGGCGTGCCATGGTAAACACTCTAAAACTCCGGGGGCTCCCACCTTGGGCTAGAACTATAAGCCCAGCACTTAAAGCTGCTATGAGAATCACAGCCCTGGACCCCAGCCTCCGCACCCCACCCACGGCTCTCACTCCACCTCCTCCAGAAGCCTCCCATGACCGTCTGAGTATGGGGTCTGCATCAGAGACCTTCAGCCCACCTGCTGAGGGACTCATGGTCTCCTTCAATCCTGCTTGCACCTCCTGTTCTCAGGGAACACCACCCCCATCCCACCGCGGTCCAGCGAGTTCAATCCATTCCCGCACGCTTTCTCCCTCGCTCCACAGCTGACTCTAGCCACATCACCTCCTCCAGGAACTTTGCTGACCTCACCGAGGTCATGTGCCTGGAATGGGCTCCTTTGCAGTGCCCACACCCCCGGCTAGAGGGTGAGTGCCAGCAAGGTGGGTAGGATGTCACCTCGTCCGCTGCCACACCCATCATGGAGCCTCAACACATGTGCACTTGGTTGATGCTCAGTGACATTTGGATAGCTCAGCAAAGAAACGAATGTGCTCATCTGACTTCATGACAGCACTCTTAGTCTCTTAGTAACATACAATTTCATAAATTCCTTCTCAAAAATCAAACCCCTATGGAGTGGGTTTCATTGTCCCCCCCAAAGATGTATCCACTCAGATCCTTAGAATGTGACCTTATCTGGCCTAAGAATCTTTGCAGATGTGACTAAGGTGAGGGTCTGGAGATGCGATCCTCCTGGGTGAGGGAGGACCCCGAATCTAATGACATGAGTCCCCATAAGAGACACAGAGGAAGGGACACACAGACGTGGGAGGGCAGCCCTGTGATGATGGTGGCAGGGAGTGGTGCAATGCACCTTACACGGAGGGTCACCCAGGATTGCTGGCAGCTGGGAGAGAGGCCTGGAACAGACCCTTCCCCACAGACCTCAGAGGAACACTGCCCTGCTGACAACACCTTGACTTTGGACTTCTGACCTCTAGAACTGTGGGAGAATACATTTCCATTGTTTAAAGCCTTCTAGTTGGAGGTCATTTGGCAGCCCTCGGAATCCAATCCTCTTTATGGGATCTAACACCCCACCCCAAGGAACTCCATCAGCTCACTACAGCCCCCCGCCCTCATCCACCTTGCAATCCAGTCTCCCACTGGGGATGCAGCCTGCCCCCGTCTCCCCAGGGCCCCCTCCCTTACCACCCTCTTGCTAGCACCCACCCTCTGTCTGTTTTCCATGGCCCCTTAGAGAGCAGGCTGTGTGGCCCTGCCGCTAGAGAAGAAGGACACTGTTGCTTCTGATGGTCCAACATCTTTTCCCCTTCTTCTGGTTGTGGCACCTTGGTTTTCCTTTGGGGGGACCTACCCTTCCCCAGTTTCCAACCCATGAGGTCTGCATGGAACCCATGATGCATGACCCAGGGCTGGTCAGTCAGAGCATTCCATCCTCTGGCCACGATGGCTCACTTAGAGATGGGCACATGACCCAGTGGGTCAAGGAGATGCAATCATGGGGCTCTGAGTAGGGCTGTAATGAAGGAAGTCTTTCCCTTGGGTTGGCCAATCTGAGAGGCTACAAAACAGGACCCACCAAGAGCCACCATGCAGGTGGTGCTTGCCTAGAGCCTTCTAGGAATGACACCAATGTGGAGGAAACCGGAACTCAGAATGGAGCAAGATGCTGATGACAGCTTTAATGTCCCTGGATTTTGCCATGCCTGAAATCCACCCTATCACTCTAAATATGCACTTTCGTGAGTCAGTGAAGTCCCACCTTTTTCCGTGAGCCACATTGAACGGGGTTTCTTCTCTTGTCCACCAAAAAGAGCATTGTTGATAAAAGATATCCTGCACCTCCTCCTAGAGATGAACAAAAATTAACAAAAATTAGGGGCACAGGAGCGTGTGTTCTTTCCACCCAGCCTCAGTGATCTTAGGGTTCCTCTGGCTACAGGCCACTTCCCCTGCTTTTGAGTCCCTACCGACTCTTCTCCCCCCACTATTTGTAGGAGTAACCAAACCGAGCAGCACTGATGTGGGGGTCATCCCCCTGCCTTCAGTCCTGCCTGCAGAACGAGGCTGTGGTTTTGTTTCTGAGAACCTAAGCCTGCTGTGCCCCACCCCCACCCCACTTAACCAGGAAGCTCCATAATTGACTTGCTGCCTTGCATGTAATTCACTTGTTTACCAGCCAGCTTGGCTCCCCCGTCTGGGGCCTGTGGAGGATGGTGGGCATAGACTGGGCACCCAGTAGGTGCTTGCTGGATGCAGGGCTCCATGAATGATCCTTAGCTGCAGGGGCCCAGCCCAGCCCAGCCCAGCCTAGAGCACCCGCAACGTGTCCGGCCTCACTCCAAGTACTTTGCATGGAGCTTAATTAGGGAGTTGGCATTAATAACATGTCTTATGGACGAGGGCACGAGGGACCGGGCCCTGGAGTAATGCGTCCGCGGTCACAGACGGCAGGGCTGTGCTGGGCTGGGGGCTGATGTCCCTGGTTCCAAAGCCTGCATTCTTAACAGGAAGGAAGTGGGGGGGGGGGGGGAGGGAGAACTGTGGGAAGAAAAAAGGAAAGGAGGAGGGGAGGAGGCTGTGTGCATGTGTGCATGTGTGTGTGTTAGTGTTGCGTGGGTGAGTGTGTATGAGTGTGTGGGGGTGGATACGTTTGTCGTGAGTGTGCACAGGTGGATTTGAGTGTGTGCGTGTGAACACTCGGTGTGCGGGGGGGGGGGCTGCGTCCAGGGCTATCCGCTGGCTCGCCTATTATCGATGTGCATTTTTAATGCCGGGCTCATCAGTGTGTGGCCGAGCTGACTCACACCACTTGCAGGGTGAGTCACTCACTGTCTGAGTGCAGACGTGGGGGCCGCACTGTACGAGTCCCGCTGGCCGCCCGTCTCAGCGCCCCCCCACCGCCCACACCCACGCCGGCGCTTGCTGATGTGTTGGAAGTGGTACTCGGTGAGGTAGGATGAGAGAGAGACAGGCTCGGAGACGGCGGATGTGCTCCCTGGCCGAGGGCAAGCAGACGCGCTGGCCACACGGGCCGCCCAGAGGTCCCGTGGGAGTGTCGCGCCCCGAGCGGGCAGTGGGGGAAGCGAGCACACGGCAGCCCTGGGCCAGTGGGAGGGACAGGCAGCAGACAGACAGACACGTAGCAAAAGACAGACAGATGGTGAGAGGCGCTGCTCCGCGTTCCTTCCTAGCTGCTGGGACCACTGGAAAGACCGTGCAGCTGTGTTTGGGTCCCGGGCCGCAAACCCCTCCGGTCCGGCCTGGCCTGCCTCACTCTCGTGGCCCCGATGGGGAGGGTGGGGGATGGAGGCCGCTCCGACAGCCCCGCCCGGCCTTCGGCCCTACCCCCCCCCGCCCCCCGCCCTCGGAGGTGTGCACCTGGAGACCGCAGAGGTGAGCGCCGGCTGTCACCCGTGTCCAGACACCCGGGCCGGCAGGGAGAAAGACAGCCGTCTCCCCAGTGAGCTGGACTTCGGGGGATGGAGGAGTTATTTGTAGCCTTTTAAAACCTTTTATAGATCCATTTGTTACCACTGATGACAGAGGAAGAAATCATGCTATTAGCTGCAAAAGCTTTAAAAAGGTTTGGGTGTTGGATATTTCTGATCGGGACGCTGTGCTGGGGATAAACGCCCGTACCTGTCCTCCAGGGGCTGTGAGCTAGAGCCACAGCGTGGCCCTGGGCCTTCCTGCCCCACACCCTTCCCTTGGCCCGGCGCTGCACCTGGCTGAGGACCTCGGCGATTTTGCCCTCTGCGGCTGGGCCCTGGCCTGCTGAGTGCCCTGCTCAGGGATGGCCCAAGTTCGGGATTAGATACAGGTTTCTTGGGTGAACCTGCAAGATGGTGGAGCTCCAATCCCCGAAGGTTGTTCTGTATCTCTTGATTGTCTCAAACATCTCCCTTCCACCATCTTGTCCTGGCTCCCCTCCCTCTGGTGTCTTTGCTCTCTCTGTCCCCCCCTTCTTCTCTCTCTTATATTCTCCTCCTCCCCCTTCTACCTCTGCTCTTTTCCTTCCTCTCTCTGCATTGAATCCAAGGAACTCTGTGGACGTGACAAGAGTGGACTCTGTGGGTCCCTTGCCTTGATTGCCCTCAGACAGAATTGTGTTCCTTCAGAAGACCTGTTGCATCTGCTGAAGCTGCTTTTCTAGAAGGGTCTGTGGGATACACGTGGACGACTGCACGGTGGTGCCCACCCAAGGTCACGAGACTAATGTGATGCCCAGTTCCACTTACCACACCTAGGTTGGGTGCCAGCTACCTGCCGGGGGCTCACTTTCCTGGGAGGAAGCCAGACTCAGTCCCAGGTGGCCTGGGTATGAGGCAGAGGGTGTCACGACCAGTGGAAGAGCCCAGAAGAGAAGCCCAGAGCCAGATGGGGAACCAAGATGGTGCTGGGTGGAAGTGGCATTGGAATAGGCCAGGACAGGAGAGAGGTGAGGTGCCCAGGGGTATGGCAGGGCTTTGGGGGAAGAGAGAGGTGATCAGAGGAGACAAAAAAGTGAGGTGGGCAAGGACATGTAGACCTGGGCTCCCTCTTGGTTCCACAGCTTTCTAGCTGTGTGGCCTTGGGCAAGCCCCTTACCTTCTTGGATCCTGTTTCCCGACCACCTAAAGGGGGACTTGGTGCCTCCCTTGCAAGGGAACAACAGGAGACACTTACTGAGTGCCCAGCACATGGGACATGTTGTACTGCTCAGTCCTCGGGGCTAGATGGAAGCCTTCTCCACCATGGTTCCCATGCGGGAGAAGAAGAGGCACACAGAGGGGCAGTGCCTCTGAGCATGGCCATGGAGCTCGCGTCCCGCTGGGCCTCTGGGCTCCAGAGCCATGCTCTCCACCATGTTTTCCACCTGCCACGTGAAGGGCTGCAGAACCAGGCCACGGGTGTGGACTTCCCCTGGCAGGACGGCAGGAGGGATGGCAGCCCCTAAAAGTTTCTGTACCAGGCAAGGCACCATCTCATCGCCGCTGCCCAGTGGGGTGAAGGACCTCAGGGCTATAGAGTGGTGGCTATTGTTCCTGGTTCTGGGAACTTGTCTCTCACCAGCCTTGTTGCTGGGGAACATCCGGTCGAGGGCCTCTGGAAGGCTCCCCTCCGCTCACTTCCTTCCAGCGTAATGTCCTGACAGCTTTGTGCGCCAGGGGGGCTCACGGAATATTGTTTTCCTCCAGCGGCTCAACCAGCTGACGACATATTTGGCTCTCCACAAGACCTGTCCCTCAGAAAGCCTGTCTCCGAGTGACTGCCAGGGCCTTCAGTGGCGAGGCCGCCTTCCTTGGGGACCATCGGCATATGGAACTTATTTTTAATTTAATAGAACGACAGGCTCCTCCCTTCCTCCCTCTCCCCCTGCCTCCTGCCACAGCCCCTGGCTGTCCCGTAAACCTGGGGCTGTTGCTACCCCTGGGGCTTTGTTGCGGTGTCCAGCCTGGAAAATCTTGGCCAAACTTTCCTCGGGGGCCGCGCCAAGGCCTTGGCTGGACTAGGACAGCCCCACAGACACGCTGACCCTTACCATCTCCCCCTTCTTCACGCCTCTGGCTTCTGGGCAAACAAACCCCAGCCCTCCTCCCCAAGCATGTCAGCTCTCCCCACACTTGCCAGCGTTCTGAGAAGACAAGGGGTAGCCTGGGCCTTTGGAGGGTTTGGAGGAAAAGCCCGAGGGGACTTGCTCTTTCAGGGACAGGACCTCCCTGGCGGGGCCTCGTGCTGCCCGCATCACCCCCCTCCGGACTGGTGCTCTGCTGGGATGTCCTCCCCACCGCAAGCCCGAGCTCCAGGCAAGGACGCGGAGGCACGGAGGCTGAGAGGCCAGGCCCAAGCGGAGTGGTCCCCGGTCCTGGCCCTGCAGCTTCCACGGGGCCGCCTCGTGAGACGCGGCTGGGGGACGGGGCGCGCCCACGGCTTCACACCCACGACACAGAGGCGCCTTTGCAGATACGAGCTCTTTTAGGAGGGGCTCAAGTCAGTTAGGTTCGAGGGGTGAGAGAAAAAGAGACAGAAGGGGGGAGAGAGAGAGAGGCGGGGCATTGTGGCTCATTCAGTGCCCAGCACATTTCTCTCGGGGTCTCTCCCGGCTCCAGAAGCCCCCTCCCCAGCTGTGACGTCTCCAGCCGGCCCCTGCAGATGACAGTCTGTGATTCATGGCCAGCCATCTGCCTTCTCACTGCTGGGGACAGCCCGTGCCCAGAGCGGGGGCCCAGCGGGCCGAGGGGCAGCCGCACCCTGACCCCACGCAGCCCGGGGAGGGCGGCAGGCCTTTCTGGATTGTTCGCAGGTCTGGAAATGCTGCCTGTCTCACCCGAGTCTGCAGATAGCAGTGCCTCACCATTCCGGGTGGGAGTTTCTAAACAGGCAGATAACCTTGCTCCCAGAGAAACAGCCTGAATGCCATTTATAGATAGCGACACGATTTAATGATATAGAGCCTTGGGCATCCACGAACCAATTTACGGCACTAGCCGTGATGAAATGGCTGTTTTCTTAATAGATACCCAAACTGAACACAATCCAGAGCCCTGAAAGCTTCAAAGAAACTTCTCGGCTCTCGCCTCTTGAAATTTCGGGCAAAATCCAAACATTTGTCAGTCTTATCACAACCATGAAAACGATGTGTTTTTGTAACATTATGTGGGACCCGTTTGCCAGGGGAGAGATGCCCCAGCTGCTTTCGGGGCTCAAAACCGTGTCTTCACCCTCGTTTCCCACAATGCAAGCACCGAATTCCAGTGCCTCCTCCAGAGGGGAGATTTCAGATGGGTGGCTTGTCCTGGAGAAGCTTGAACAGCTGGGTGGGGAATAAATACCAAGCTTTCACGGCCTCCCCATTTCCTTGAACTTGCTGGTTTTCTGAAGCCCCCAGTGTGGACAGGCTGTAGCAAGTGGGCAACCGAATGTCAGACCCACTCCTTAAAAGTAAGACTCTCCCCCAAACTCCCACCATCATGAGTCCCCCAGACAATGGCCCCACCAGCCGCCTTTGAAAGGGCACAATCATCCCCATGGTGTCTGCTCTGCCCAGCTTGAAAAAAAAAAAATGGCTCCCTCCCCTGAGTTCCTAAAACATTTATCATCCCTACGATTCTCCGGGCAATTAATCATGTAATGTCTTGAATATCTTTTCTATTGTTGTATTGACCGGCTGTTTAACCCTTATTAGGGGTGAGGTTTTCAATATCTTGTCTTTCTAACTAGATGTGAGCTTCCAGAGGGCTGGGCGGGTGTGCCCCCCTCTCTCGCCCCTGCCCCTAGCCCTAAAGGTGCCTGGTCTTGCCACCATCTGGCTTAGGGGTCTGTCTCCTTGGGAAGAATAAAGTGCTCCGCACAGAGATTGGTTCCTCCAGCCACCGGTATTGGCATTATTATCCATGTTTTTGCCGTTTGGCTTCTCGTGTATGTATCAAGCGACTTTCTTGTGTCGCCAGATGCCTCAGAAGCCACCTGACAGGGGGGCCCCATGGACTTGCTTGGAGTGTTCTGGAATCCAGGTGGACACTCCAGGCACTCTTCCCTACTGAGGGATGCATTTATCCCCTGGCGAGAACTTGTCTTTCCGCAGAGGCCCTCGCCGTGTCAAGGGCCCTTCAAACCTGGGCAAAGTTGGGTTGTTTTGGTCTCAAGAGCTGTGCGTGACTTTCGAAGAATAGAGGGTCTGTTGGCAGAGATGTGCGTCAACCTCTCCCCACCCTCCCGCCCCCCTGAGACGTCAGGAAGCGCCAGCAGGGAGGAGGTGCTGCAGTGGGGGCCCACTGGTCTGGGGTAGCTCAGAGAGGCCCTGCGTGCTGGGCACTGGAAGGGACCCCACTGCTCACGGCCAGGTGGGGGGAAGATCTTCATTCCCTGTGCGTGCAAGCAATTCCCCCTGGCCAAGGCAAGAGGGAGATCCAGATAGATTCCAAGGGTTCTATCTATAGAATATAAAAATGTATCTTTATATAGCATATATTATATATGAAATCTATAAATATATTTTAAAAGATACAACATCCTTGTCATTTTCTGTAAGACAGTTATTACTGGACCATCTGATACTGGTACACCCTTACCCAGTTTTTAAACTCTTCCTCTGGTTCTTGGGCAGAGAATGTTTGGGGGTGCAGGGGGGCCCTGGGAACTCAGTGAAGGGGGGCCAAGGTGGAAGAGACGGAGAGAAGCAGGCATATTGCAAAGCCTTTCGTCCAAACTCCGCCTCCCCCGCCCCCGGAGCTCTCTGCCCCCTTCCCCATTCCCTCCACACCCCTTACCCCCAACACCTGTATGGGACTTGCCATTTGCCTGCTGGTCTCCCCTGCGGGTGAGGGGCTCCATGAAGGCTGAGACCCTGGCTGACTTGTCTCTAACACTGGAAGGCAGGCAGGCAGGCAGGTCATTATGCTTCTTTCCTGGTTCAGTTCTTTGCAGTAATCCCATCTGTGGGCTTTGTTACAGCAATCCAGGCCTGGAATAAGAAGAGGCTTATCTCCCAGGCTGTATATTATTCCATTCAAATCCTCACATTTTAAACCATGCTTCATTCCTGCCTGGGGTTTATGACTCTCCCGGGGTCCATTCTGCAGCCCACTTCCCAGCAAATCCGGATTCGGGGACAGCTGAGACCAGCCCCAGGCCCCAGAAGGAGAGAGCCCTACATCTCCCCAGAGGGCCCCTGGCCCTGCGGACAATGGATCCTCTGTCAGCTGGTGGTGAACATTACAAGGACCTAAAGACTCTTTCCTGGCCCCGGTGTGCCTTTTAAGAAACAAAACAAGTTAAACACACACACACAGTGAAAACAAAGTACACATTGGTGATGATGATGATGAAATCCAAGGTGACCTTACCTCCATCGGACGTGGGCTCATTCTGAAGCCATCCCGGAGAACGGGGTACGAACGACCCCACTGAGAGAGAGCTCCCCTCTGAGAGGTGTGATACCCGTGGGGGTGATGAGCACGGGGAGCCCTGGCTGCTGATGTTGCCCTCTCTTCAGGGGCATCTGGATCTGCAGGCAGCTCTGGATACTCAGGGATCTCTGCCTATCGCCAGCCGCTGCCTGAATGGCCCCTGGGGTGGACTGAGTGGTGCCCCCCACGCCCCAATTCCACATCCATCCAGAACCTCAGTGGCCTTATTTGAGAATAGTGTCTTTGTGGACATACTTAGTTAAGGATCTTGAGATGAAATTATGCTGGTTTTGGGTGGGTCCTAAATGCAGTGACTGGTGTCCTGTAGGAAGAGGAGAGGACGCAGACCCACAGAGGAAAGATGCCCTTGTGAAGATGGGGCCACAAGCTAAGGAGAGCAGGAGCCCCCAGAGTCTGGAGGAGACCAGGAAGGATCATCCCCTGGCGCCCACAGAGGGCACGTGGCCCTGTCTGCGCCTCGATTTCAGACGTCTGGCCTTCCGCGCTGGGAGAGAGTAAGTCCCCGTCGTCTGACGCGCCCTGTTTATGGCGCGCTGTTACAGCAGGCCCCTGAAACTAGCACAACCCAAAGGAGTTCGAATTGGGGCCTCGTTGCAAGAAGTGGCAGAAATCTGAGGCCCTGGAGTCTGGCGCTGGGCCCCGCTAGGAGGTGGTAAACGGGAGGGTGGACGGGGCTGTGGAGGGGACTGTTCCAGGCTGTGTGGGGCTGGGAAAAATGGATGGCCCAGAGAACATCCAAACGGCAGGTGAGGGCCCCCAGGACTTGTCGCGATGTGGGCTGGGCTCCTAGTGTGTTCGCCGTTGCTTCCTACTGGGGACCGGAGGCCAGAGAATGGTGGTGGCCAGCAGCCGACCTTCCTGGGTGGCTCTGGGTGACCCTCCTGACCTCAGCTCCAAGCCCACGAGTGGGACAGTCACCTCGACTCAGGCCAGCTCTCTCCTCCTCCCCCTTGGAGACCCTCTGCTAGAGGGACCGAATGAAGAGTGCCAGGCCCTAAGAGGGTCGTGCAGTTTGGGTTTGAGTCCTGGCTCTCTTGCTTAGCAGCTGTGTGGCCTAGAACAAGTGACTTCACTTCTCTGAGCTTCCTTTCCCCCTCTGTGCAACGATGGCTGAGCTCTCTGAGCCTCAGTTTCCCCCCTGTAAACTGGAGGTGATAGAGTGCACCCCAGCGGGCTGGTGTGAGGTGCCCTCGGACAGCCCGGGCAGGTGCTGGCACACGACCCCACGCCTGGGGTGCTGGATCTCCCCGCCACATGCCGCCGCCATGGTCGGCCACACCCGTGCTTTGCTTCCAAAGCTCACCTGGGGAGGGCGGAGCCACCCACTCCATCCAGGTGGGAGGATACGTGCAGACGCCACCCTCACAGAGGACCGGAGACTCACTGCAGGGGGACATGGGTGCAGCGCGATAGCTCTGGCAGCTTCGGAGTAGCGACCGGGCTCCGTGAAACGTGTCATGTAATTAGCGGCTCTACGGAGAGGCTTTGCCAAGGCCCGTTGTCCCCAGTGCCTTCCGCAAAACCCTCTGGGCTTTATTTCTTCTGCAGTCTTTGGACAAATATTTGTTGAGGATCTACGATATGCCTGCGCCTCAGTGGGGGGCCACAGTGCTGGGCAGGTGGGGCCAGCTCGCATCCAGTGGAAGCAGCAGGGGGCCGAGAGACAGGCTTATGAGCACACCTGCTGGTAGAGGGCAGCCGGAGGACTTCTCTGAGGAGGAGCCAGCCAAGCCGGGATCTGAAGGACGGGAAGGAGCCAGCCATGGGCTGAGCTAGGGCAAGAGCATTTCAGGCAGAGGGAACAACAGACACAAGGGCCCTTGAAGAGGAATGTGTCAAGGCCACGGTGGCTGGATAGCTGTGGGCCCCAGTGAGGAGCAGGGATGTGGGCCTGCCATTTCATCAAAGACAAATGCCCTAGGAGAGGTGAGACAGCGAATGCGCTGGCACGTCACCTCCTCCGGGAAGTCTTCCAGGGTGGCCTTGGTGGAGGTGAGTGGCCACGCCACAGAAAGCCTAGGCCTCTTGCCATGGCCTCATCTAGCCATCATTCCCTGTTACTTTGCCTCTTTGGTTCTTTGTATTATGAGGGGTGGGTTTCTAATCCTCCCAAGATATGCAGACGAGGGCAGCATGATGTCTGCTATCCCAGTGATCCCCAGGATGGATGTGACTCCTCCGGCTGATCAAGCAGGTGACCCCTTACCTCCCAGAGCTATGTACTAATAGACCTTCCCGAGGAGCAGCCGCCCGGGGCCCTATGTCAAACAGAATCCTGGAGCTATACGCCCGGTGATTGAGTAGCAATGTCTGCTTGGAGCGTGGGAGGGGAGAGTGGGCGCAGGCATGCCATGGTTTTGCCATCATTCATAACTGAGAACCTCATTCCCCCTCCCCAAAGCCCCATACATTTTCTAGGTCTTAACCCAGTGGCATATACATGATAGATGTTAAAAATATTTGTTATTTGATCGATAGTTATTCAGCAGTCATTTTATAGCCTAGTGACTATGGGCTGGATGAAGGGAAGGGACAAGAGAGTGAAGTGGTAGAATGATCTGGCTGCCAGAGAGGAGATGGGCAACATGCCGAAGGTAAAGGTCAACCGTCTTGCCAATCTGGACACAAGGAGTCATTCTTCCGATGCCAGCCGAGTGCCTACAAACGGCCGGTGCTGTCCTAGATGCTGGAGTCCCAAGGCCCCTGCCCAGGAAGGCACCTTTGCTCTCTCTAATTTCATGAACTTTGTGCAAAGAAACCCGGCTTGCCTCCCCCAGAGGCACCCCCCCCCCCGCCCCAGTGCAGGGGAAAAGGGGATTCGGGTTCTGTTTGATAAACACTCTTAGAAAAGCAGCCCTCAGCAGGCGGGAGAAAGGCCCTATTTAATGGGCCTTGTCAGGGAGTCCAGAGCTCAAATTCTCTTCTTGAGAAAGGAAAAATACCATATAGTCTCGTACCCGCAGATGCAGAAATGTGGGCGTGATTTATTAGCCTACATGTCAACCTGTGTTTTCGCTCGGTGACTGTGAAATCTTTCCTCCCCTCTGACCAAGACATCAACAGTATGGTCACTGTATACGTTTTTCCACTTTGTCCAGAGCCAAGAACCGGGGGAAAAAATGAAAAATGCAAGTGTATGAAAAGTAAAGGTCAGGCCGTACCTACCAGTTTGGGGCGCGAGGTAGGGCAGCTCTGTCCGGCCCCAAGCAGGGCCGTGCGCTTCCAACACACCAGCTCCTCCCTGTCCCCGCAGCTCGGGCACGCGCCCACGCTCAGGATGCTCCTGGAGGACACGCGGCTTCGGCGGCCTTCTCTGCACCCCGGTGGCCTTTCTGAGCATTCAGAGGAGGTGACACCCGTTCCGAACACCAAGGGGGAGGCGTCCTGGTTGATGGCGCACTCAGGTGGAGGTGAGGGGCACCTCCCGCCAGCCTCAGGCCACAGTCTCCCCCAGGCCCCTCACGGGGTCCGCATGTGTGCTCCATCCCCAGAGCACCAAGAGGCTCTCTGAGGAGCGTCAAGTCTAGATAGTTACCAGCCACGGGCCGGCCGTGAAGAGCAGTGGGTCTGGACCTGGATCGGTGGGGTGTTTGCCCCCCAGGGGACATCTGGCGGTGTCTGGAGACATTGTTGGTTGTCCCGGTCCCAGGGGGTTGCCACTGGTATCTCATGGGTGCAGACCAGGGGTGCTGCTAAACACCCACAAGTGGGCTACCCAGCCCCACGGCGCCAAGGTTGGGAACTGGTCCGGAGAGTCCTCTCCCTTCTCCCTTTGCTGCAGCCGCTCTCCTCTGTCTCTCAGGACCGCGCCATGGGTCAAGGATGGCCGCACCCCCTCGAGGCAGGAGCAAACGGAGAGTGGGGGCGTCACCCTCTCCCCATTCTCTTCCCTACTCCGGTCTTGGATGGGTGGCCCGGGACACCTTTACAAATAAGAATGATGAGAGAGAGTGCCAGAAATATTCCTGCAACCTTCTCCACCAGAGAAAAGGGAGTCCAGCCAACTGGAGAGCTGAGGTGGTTGAGAGGCCCAGAAATCAGAAAGAAGGAAATGTTCTTGGTGGTGACTTTCCCCGGCACGGAGAGGCGAAAGCGCCAGCCAGCCCTGTATGGGTGGTCATGTAGCGGGTTCACAGGAATTTTGGGAGAAGGGCCTCAGAATCCTTCCATCCAGGAGGTAGCAAGGGCAGGCGACCGCAGCGATGGGGGACTGAGACCACCCTGACCCTGCTCAGAACCTTCTCTGCGGGTACAGCTTGGAAGGCCCTGAAGGAGTGCCTCCAGCTGGAGGAGGTGCTGTGGAAACCTCCACCCTGAAGGGGTCTGAGCCTCCCACCTCGAGAGGGCCCCACACGGAAAGACCCCAGGAGTCCGACAGCCTGATTAGATTCAGCCAAATCCAAGGCCCCGCCCACAGCCTCTTAGGCTCTGCCTCCTCTGGTCCTTGCTGTGTCCCTTCTTGTCCCATTGGCCCCCCCTCCCAGCCAAGCTCCTACCCTCCTGCTGGTCCCTCTCCCTGTGGCGCTCTTCCAAGACAGTCTCTCTGCTCCCAGGTTACCTCCTCCTGGAGGCCTTCCCTGATCGCCCTTCATGGGAGCCTCCCGTCTGGCCTGAGGCCGGGCTCCTGTGCCGAGCCGGCCGTGGCATCCCGGGCAGCCGGCTCTGTGCCTGGCACGTGGTGGTCGCTGTGTCAGCACCCGTTGATGACTGGGTCCCGCTCCTGTTGCTGGGGACCCCGCGAGGTTAGTCCTCGGAGGACTTTCTCACACGGTGCTCTCAGCTGAGCGGGCTTAACTCATATCATCATGGGTGACCTGAGTCGATCCCCCCCCCCACTTAACACTATGATTGAGGGGCTGTGCGTGGGCTCTGGAGCCAGTCGGACCTCAGGTCAGCCACACGCGTACCTGCTTCTTCGTCTGTAAAATGGGAGGTGGCAGCCCTGGCTTCCCGGTTGTGGGAGGCGATTCATTCTGGGTGCTGAGCTTAGCCGTAGCTACAGCAGCCCCCAGCAGCACACGCACACGCACGTGTGTTCACACACAGACGCACGCACACACACGCGTGCACACACAGACGCACACGCACGCACGTGCATGAACACGCACGTGTGTGCACACACAGACGCGCACGCGTGTTCACACACAGACACATGCACACACACATGCACACACAGACACACGCGCATGCACACGCACGTGTGTGCACACACAGACACGCACACGTGTTCACACACAGACACATGCGCACACATGCATGCACACACGCACACACGTGTGTGCACACAGACACGCAGACGCACACGTGCACACAGACGCGCGCACACAGATGCACACACATGCACACATGCGCACACAGGAAGGAACACGGTTACGCAGTTTCTTGACAACTGGCATGTTTTTTCTTCATGAGCCGAGAGCCTGGGAAGCTCCTTTTTCAGCAGGCCCTGTGGGGCCTCCAGATTGTTCCGCCCTCCATGTCCCTCTCATTTTAAAAGATCAAGGAGCTGTGAAAAAGCCTCTCCCTCCACATGGGAAACTCAGGCATGGGATTTGCATGAAAAGCATCCCAAAGCAGCCTGTTTAGCCTTCAGACACGGACAGCCCCTCCCTTCCCTTCCCCCTTTCCAAATGTTAAATGTTAAAGATTGTCCATCGGAGCTTCCTTTCCTGGAAACCGAAGAATGACAGGTTCAGTCACTGTTACATCTGCCCAGCATTGCTGTCAGGGGCCCAGAGAGCCCCATACCAGCCAGGCCTGCCCTCGGGGAGGCCACGCTGCCCCATCATCTCCCTGGGGGGTGGTGCAGGCCTCCAGCAGCCCATCCCCCAACTCAAGAAAAATACCTATCAATGATTCCCCATTCTGGGCTGGCAACAGCTCAGCTTTCAAGGAGCAAGGAAATTATCACGCCCGGGGGCTCTCTCCTATCGCTCCGGATCCATCTGTTGCCTTGAAAGTTCCTCCAGGACCAGGGCCACTGGCCAAGGCGGATACATTTGAGGAGAGAGCCCCTCATTTCACACCACGCTGCACCCTAAGCCCACAGGCCTGCCACCACTTGCCAGCTCATGCGGCCTCCCGCCGAACTTCAGGCCCAAGCGCCTTCGGCAGGGATGCGATCCAGCCCCTGAGCCCTGCGCGCTGTCCACACAGCCCAGGGCTGCCGGATTGTCTCCCGGGCGGGCCCGCGAGCGTGGGGCCTGGGCCATTCCCTGCGCCTCTGCTGGGGGCCCTGCTTTATTCCCACCCGTGAGGATCGCTGTCGCTCTCAGGATGTTCATTCATTCATTTGCTATTCATTTATTCTTTCATTCACTCCACAAATATTTACAAAGCCCTCACTCTGCTTGAGCATAATATAGAAATGAATTGAGTATACATAGTCCCCCGGCTCTTTGTGGCTCTGAGAGGGAGATAAGGAAATGCTTGTGTTCAGTCCACGGGGCTCGCTGCTCCTCTCCTGCCCAGCAGCTGCTTGTCCTTCCTCAGGTAGCTGACTGTGATTTTCCTCGGGAAAGCATCCCCCACCTGCCCCAGTCTGTGTGGCTGGGGGAGCCGGCCCACCTCCGGCTCTCTCAGGAGTAGGTGAACGAGGCTGGGCCAGAGGGAGTCTCACTCCCTGGGTGAGAGCAAATAATTGGGTTGTGTGACCAATTCAGGCCAATGAGACTCAGCTTTGGGACCTTTACTGGGATGGTCAGTGAGCCTGGAAACACTAGTCAAGGCCAAAGAATCCATTCATTCTTCCATCAATCCAGGAAGGCTTCCTGAAGGTGGAGCTTTAGGTCTTTAAATGACGGGAGACAAGTGATGCATCCGGCACTCCCACGAGGTGGTCCACCACGTACTGACCCACCCGCCCAACGTTGGGTGAAGACATTCTACGTACCAGGCGGTTCCAAGAAAAGCTGGATGTGTTCTAAGTGTGTGTGGCTTGGCTAGAGGGTCTGAGTCCTTTTACCAGCATGTAAAGGGCTCCCTGCTTCTGCTTCCTCCTACCTGCGCACCTGCCCCCAGGCCCTGCTCCTGAACTGGATCACGGTCTAATTGAGAAATGGCACCCATCGTCCCAGAGACCCACACGCAGGAGATGCTGGTCTTCACAGAGGACTCGGGGAAGGCACTCATTCTTCTTGGAGGGAATCGAACTGGGTTCAAGGCCAATGCCAGCACAGGGCAGCTCTGTGGCCTTGGACAAATGGCCTCGCTTCTCTGGCCTACGTGGGCTCTGGGCATCCATCCAATAATTGTTATTTCTAAGTCAATTAGAATCGCTACGGCCAGGAGGCTTGGAACAGGAGCCGGAGGCCGTGGGGCTGACCAGTGACCCCTCGGGATGATGGCTGCCATCTGTCCTGTTGTGAGGGGCTCTCCCTCTGCTGGACCCCCCGCCGTCCTGAAAGGGCCGCTCCGCCGCTCCCAAGTCAACTTCCCAACACCATGTCTTCCCTTTAGTTTTTTCCTCCATTCCAGGCAGAACAGGGTAGGAAATTCTGTCGAATGAAGACAGAAGTGCCTGATGTTGCTAATGACATCCTAGGGAAATGAAGCGTAAAACCACACGAGTAATTCAGCTTCCACATGATGCTTTTATCAGGGGCCCTGGAAAGAACTCCTTAGCAGGAGGAAGTCTGATTTCCTTGGAAAGACGGAATTCTGGTGAGACCCGCAGAGAGTCGGGTCCTCCTCGCACCGATCCAGGATGGAGAGGGCTGTGGGTCGACCACAGGCAAAGACCAAGACATGAAGTTCTCCCCCACCCCTGATACACACACACACAAACACACACACACACACACCGAGACCCTGTTTCGTTCCCACTTTTCAGAGGAAAAGCTACGTGGGGGCTTTCACGCAGCCAACTTTGAAAGATGCCTTGACTCCAGAATGCTCTTAGAATAAAATCCAAACTCCTGACTTTGGCTTCCAACACCAACAAGACCTTTGGCTCTGTCTCCCTCCTTTGCTACGTCACTTGTTCTGAGAGGCCCCCCTGTAATATCCCCTGTCTAGAGCTGCCCCCGCCCCCCCTTTTCGTTTTCGCCTGGCACTTCTCAATCTCTGAGCTCGTATTATTTATTTTTGCTTATTTTCTGCTTCCTCATCCTAGAAAGTGAATGGTGGGAAGGCAAAGCATCACATTGGTGTGTTTATCGGTGTACCCCACATTGGGGACAGCACCTTCCGAATCTTGCAGGAATCTCCTTGTAGCCCGTCCTCACTGTCAACACACAAAGAAGGAAATTCTAGGAAGTGCAATTCAGCATGGCCATGCAGGTGGTCTGAACATCTGCGTGCCCCCCAAATTTGTTTGTTGGAACCCAAACCCCCCAAGGTGATGTTGTTCAGAGGTGGGGCCTTTGGGGGGAGATTAGGTCATGAGGGTGGAGTCCTCACAAATGGGATCCATGCCCTTCCTTAGGAAAGAGACCCCACAGAGCTCCCTGGCTCCATCCCCCAGAACATGAGTGTGCTGGTACCTTGATCTTGGACTTTCAGCCTCCAGAGCTGTGAGAAACAGATTTTTGTCGCTGATAAGCCTCCCAGTCTGTGTATTTTTTTTAAAAGATTTTATTTATTTATTTGACAGAGGGAGGCACAGCGAGAGAGGGAACACAAGCGGGGGCGGGTGGGAGAGGGAGAAGCAGGCTTCCCGCCGAGCAGGGAGCCCGATGTGGGGCTCGATCCCAGGACCCTGAGATCATGACCTCAGCCGAAGGCAGACGCTTAACGACTGAGCCACCCAGGCACCCCATGTGTATTCTGTTCCAGCAGCACAGCCAGAATGAGACCATAAGTCCACACATTCGAAAGCCATCCTACAAGGTCCACCTAACCCTGACCGACAGGGTGAGTGAGTGGTTTCTGACCCAAGTGTGAACTCAGCCCAGCACCTCATTCTCTTTGTGGTCCAGCCTTTGCTGACCAGCAGCCTGTTGCAAGAGAACCTTCCTTCCAACCCTCCCCAGGGGTCATTTGGGCTGTCCCCTCTGCCCAGAATGCTGCTCCTTGCCCATCCACCTGGGTGGCCTTCAGCACCCTTTAAGAGTCAAGCTTCAAGCACTGTCTCCTGATGGAGTCATGTCACGCCAAGCCTGAGTGACGCCTTCCCCCGTGTTCTCTTTCCCTTTCCCCTCCCTGGGAATGACCAACATTCCACATTTCTTGTGTCTCTTTCTGGAGATAATCTAGTCGTTTGCCAACGAAATTTATATATATGTTTCTCACGTGAAAGATGGCAAACAGTATATTATTTTCTGGATCTTGCAATCTTCTTCTCTTGGCACTCTATCTCAGAGAACTTTCCCAATCACTATGGACTGAACTGCTTTATTCTTTTTAACTGCTCCATGGGATTCCTATGGATGGACCATAATTTATCTAACTGGTCACTTCTTGTTGGAAACTCAGATTGTTTCCACTTTTTTGCTCAGATAAACAACATTGCAGAGAACATCTTTGTTCCTGCCCAGATCCTGCCTCTGCCCCTTCAACAGCCTGCCAGTTCCTACTGCTCTATGAGACCCCCTCCACAAAGCCTGCTTAAATCTTTGCTCAGTTAGGCTGGCTGCCCCTCTTTGCCTTCCAGGCTCCTGGTGCATTCCTCCACGGTAGCACCTGCTAGAAGATATTACGGTCCTTTGAGGCGCGGGTCTGCTTGGTGAAGGAGGCTTCCACTGAGATGATCAATCTCTCCCTTCTCTGAACCGCTGCTGCCTTTATAGTCACTTTGGCATATTTTTTCAAGCTCCATTGCTCACTAATTGTTTCCCGTCTGTTGGCTTTGTGTCCCCAGCTAGGCTATGAGTTCTTTGAGAGCAGAGTGTCTTACACAGCTCTAACATCTCCCGCAATGCTGGGCTCATTGTGGCTGTTCAATTCTTCCGTATTGGTAAAGCAATTGGTCCCTTCATTGATTGACTCAGGTCTTAATACCGATTGCTGGAAATGGTCCTCAGGGCAACGAGGAGGCGCTGAACATCATGATCACGGTAACCTTTGTAGCAGGAGACACCACTCACGCAGAGGAGTCCGTGGGGGCTTGGCTTCTCTCTAGACCCACCCTACCCTTCCCCACCCCACTTGCATGGGCCTTCTGCACGAGTGACCCCCCGGTTACATCAAGGTGTACCACTCTACGGTCCCCATGGGCCCGAAAACATCTCTCCTTCAGGAGGGGCACAGAACACACATCCTGCTTCCCTGGCTGCTCATGAGAAATGGAGCACCCAGAGAGAATCGAATGAGCTTCACCCAGACCCCACGTCCAGTCATATTTCCAGAGATAATTTGACACAAGTCCGACTCAATCAGCCTTTATTTCCATCAAAAAGACATGAAGCAGGCTGCGGATCCCATCAGGGGAGAATAGTGAAGTCACATCTAATAGAGCCAAAGAAAACATTTAACTAGGTCTGCTACTGAACTTTGGAAGGAAAAAAAGAGAAAGAGGGTACCAGGGACATGTGTTTACCACAGACAATCCAACCTTGAGACTCAAATTGATTTAGACTGCCAGCTGAGGATGAGCTGGCCTTTCAAAAGGAGGAGGGATGTGCCAATTGGAGACACAAAGTTTAGCTGGATTTTCTCCCTCTGTCCTCTTCATCACAACCTTCTCATTAGCCCAAATACTCCTGGAGGCCTTTGGGCTTATGGATGGCTCCCGATTACAGGTAGCAGGCCCTGACGACATCTACCAGCTTGGCCCGGCCTCACCAACCTCACTTCCTGACCCCAGGGCTGTGGTTGTAAAGCAGGATCCATCCATCTTCCTACCACGGTACCTGTGATGCCTCCCGCCCCCCCCGATCCTGGGGGGCCCACCTCTCTCCCCATGCCCCATGAGGGATGCTCACATGTCCTTCATTAGGTCATGCAGGATGATCGAGAGCTTCCACGGGCAGGCACTGGAGACTCAGAGGTGGATAGGCCAGTGTCTGCCCTCCCCGAATTCCCCGGCTCATAGAGGCAACAGATGCAAAAACCCAAGACAAGGTGGTGGCATATCCTGCAGGCCATGAATGAACATAGTGCTTTGTGCTCCAGAAGCAAAAGTGACTGATGTTCCCTGGGGGGAAAGGAAGGCCTCAGCAGTGACATCATCATCATGATCTTGAAAGGTGAGTGAGAATTTTCCAGGAGCAGAGGGTGGGAGCGGAGGAACCTATTCAAGGCAAAGGAGAGCACGTGTCAGAGGGCACAAGAAGCACAAGCATGGAGTGGGCGGAGAATGTTCCAGAAGGCATAGGATTAGCAGCAGGTGTGGCTCAAGAGACCACGGGCACTCCAGGCTTTTAGAGGCAAAGTTAAGGAGCTCATTTTCTCCTGTAGGCAGCAGGATGACAAAGCAAGTGTCGGATCAGGAGAGGAACATGAACAGATTGATCTTTTCAAAAAGGTGATGGTTTATCCTGCAGCAGGGACCAGCACTGGAAGCATGGAGACCAGGTAGACTGGCTGTTGTTGTGATTTTCCAGGCGGAAGAGACAAGACCAGTGGGGCAGCCCTGGGGATGGGAAGGAGGAAGGGCTGCGGACATCCCCCTACTGTGGTCGGGAACGATATATTGGCTCAGGCAAAGAGGAGCTGGAAAGGCAGATGATGCCAAATGCTCTGTTTCTGGGGACCGAGTGCCACTGGTACAGTTCTGGAATACAGGGTGAGGAGGAGCACCCCTAGACGGGAAGCTGAGTTTTTTTGTGGGGCATCCAGGCAGCTTGGTGCAGCTGGGGCGGAGAGCTCAGAGTGAGAGGTGAGAACAGAGGATGGTATTCGTGGAGCTAGCCCAAGGGCGGGTAGGACCTGAAACCACAGGCAGATGAAGGGTAGGACAAGACAAGCAAGGACAAAAGACTGGGGGCAGATCAGCACTTGGGGGCTGGGCGATGGAGAGATTGTGAAGGACAACCAGTCCCAACCAAAGCTCCAGAAACCAGAGGAGTGAGTTTCAGGAAGGGCAGATGGCAGTGTGTAAAGGGCCCAGAGAAAGGATTGAAAACTGGCCCAAGGCAGAAATCTGTTGCATTGGAGCACCCAACATCCCTCTTCTTGGGTCCAACCCACTGATTTCCAAAGAGGCAAACTTGTCGTGCGTTCTGTTTGGGTGGCTCTGAGACTGCCACCCTCACCTTCCTGAGTCCAGAGGCCGTCACATGACCCAAGCCTGACCGATCAGATGATCGCTACTTTCTAGCCTCAGTTTAGGGTTTAGGGTCTAGAGATAAAGGATGTGACTCAAGACAGGTCAATGAGAGTTAATTCTGGAACTTCTGTTGGACTCATTAGGGAAGAGAAGTGTCCTTCCTCTGAGGTTGCTCTCCTGTGAGATGCGAGGGCAGAGCTTCCAGACAGCAATTTGCTACCTCCTGGGGAGAGCTAGCCTGAGCATGAACCAACACAGAGGAAGGAAAGGCTGAGAGAGGGAACGACTGTTGTTGATATCGTGTACCCTCCGGATCTAGCTTTGCTGAGTTGTGGTTTTTTGTTTTTTAGGTTGTTTTTCTTTTCTTTTCTTCTTCTTCTTCTTCTTTTTTTTTTTTTTAATGTTATCTGGGCCAATACATTTGCTTTTAAGCTTAAGCCAATCTGATTTGGGTTCTGTCACTTACACCCATACGAAGCTACATGGCTAATGAGAGAATGCTCGTTACAAGGGTGGCATTGGGTGAGGACTAGAGTCCAGCTCTGTACTCACACATCACACAGAAAACCACAGACAGGTCAGCAGCTACAGCCACGGGAAGAAACGAGATGGATGAGCTCGCTGTGTCTCGCTACCTGTTACTGTGAAAACACAATGATTTCCTTTATATCTTTCAAGGGTGGAATCATACAGGTCAGCCCTGGCTTGGCACATCTACTTATTGTTCCTGCCAAGGGAGATGCTTAAGATGGGAAGGTTGATTTATTTGACTACACATGTGTCAACATCATCCTGGAGGGAAAAAAAAAAAAAAAAAGAGTGCAGAAGATATGCTTTGCTGGCCTGAGCTATTACCAAAGAGGTCTCTTCCTTGGCCTCAAAGACCAAAAGCCATGAGGTTAGATGTTGATTGAGTCTTGGAGTTGACTGAGCATGGGCCCATGGTGGGATGGGCCTAGGGCCCTGGGAGAAGACTGTCCTTTCCCAATGGGATGGGCAAGGTCGGGGGGCTACTTTATATGGGGTGGTCTGAAGCCTGAATCATGAGAAGGAGCCAGTCACATGAAGAGCCTAGTGAGCCGGGACAGCAAGTGCTAAGGTTTGAGGAATAGTAAGAAGGTCAGTGGGGCTGAAGCGCAGCAAGGGATGGGGGAGATAGGGCCACCCATTTAGAGTACTGACCCTCTGGTATTCTCAGGCACTTCATATATTTAATCTCATCTTTCTATAAATCCATGTATTCATCCATGTGCCACAAATATTTATTACACCAGATGACAGGTGGCACTAAGTCTTGAAGGAAGCGTTAACCAAGCAGATGTGGGTAAGACTTGAAATCTAGGCACTTAAAAGCTCACCACTTAGGTGGGCCGGTTGGGAAGGGCCTTGAATGCCGAGCCTCCATCCCAGTGGACACTCCACTGTGTTGAGAAAGCAGAACAGCTACAAGCAGAACACCAGGAAATGTTGATACGTGAAAAAAAGAAAAATTAATGAAATTCATGGTTCTGGGACAAATCAGATATAGTCTCATAGTATAATCTAATATGGCCAAGTGGTAGCAGGGACCAAAGGCTTAAGAAAAGTGAGGCGGGGGGCGCCTGGGTGGCTCAGTTGGTTAGGCGACTGCCTTCGGCTCAGGTCATGATCCTGGAGTCCCTGGATCGAGTCCCGCATCAGGCTCCCTGCTCGGCGGGGAGTCTGCTTCTCCCTCTGACCCTCCTCCCTCTCATGCTCTCTCTCATTCTCTCTCTCTCAAATAAATAAATAAAATCTTTAAAAAAAAAAAAAAGAAAGAAAAGTGAGGGGAGAAACACTTAAAATGGAGACTATTCCATCAATTAACTTAATTTTTTTTCTGCCAACCATGAAAAGACCATCATTAGTTACTATTAGTGAGGGCCCGGCTTAGAGAGCACCTGTTTTCTGCTGAGTGTCACTGGTTGGGCCAGAGGGAGCTGTTCCAGGGCCTCAGTCAGGCGGTGACATGATGAAGTTTGCGCTTTGGAAAGGTCACTCCAGCAGCAGCATGGAGGGTGGATAGAGGGGAAGAGAGGATAAGAACCAGTGTGCGGGCGGAGCCGGTGGAGATTGCAAATTCCTTGAAGGCAAGGGTTTTGCTCTGTTTCATCCCTTTCAGCAGCGCCCAGCAAGAGGTGGATACAGCCACTGCTAGGCTGGTAGAAATGCCCATTGAACTGAAGTGTCTGCTATTACAACCTGGTATAGTGGAGTCTGCTCCCTCTGCCCGGAGTCGTTCCAGCGTCATTCTGCTTGGGAGAGGCGTCGTGGATGAGACAGAGCTAGGGAGCTCTCTGAGGCTGGAGATACTCAAGGTCTCCAGGAGCTATTTGGGGAGACAGAACATAAAGCTCCTGTTTCCTAAATCTGGCCAGAATCTGCCTGTTGTGTCAGATCTGTACAAATGAGATATTTATCAGGTTTTTGCTGCTCGTCTTGATAAAAGAATGACCATCTGTCTTTCAAGAGGCACTAAAAAGGTCAAAGTTAAAAGGTGTCCATTTGAGACTGTTTAAACCCCTCTTCCACGTGAGAGTACCATCGTAGACACATCTGGATTCCCAGACCACAGAACAGGAATCCTGAAAATGTGCTTGGAGAGTACCCAGTCCCCGCCATGATGCCCTCCTCTTCGGAGCCGCTCCCTTCCAGGGAGAGCAGAGCCTTTGTGTGTCAGCAAGACCCTGCTGTTAACAAACCACGTGCCCATTTGTGGAGCACTTACTATATGCTGGGCGCGAATAAGGGCTTCGCCGGCCCTGTCTCATCTCAACTTCTTCAGCAGAGGGTGTGAGTCTAGCAACGCTGACCCATATTGTCTAACCACTAACTTGTCAGCACTCGAAAACCTTCTCTTGTCCCTGCCATCGTCTGGCTTCAGCCGGGAAATTCCATGTTTATGGTTCTCTTCCGCACTGATTAAGATGACAGGAAGACAATGAAACACTTGTCTCCAAAAGTGACTTCTTGGATCCACTGGCAAAATGTTAGAAAGTGGGTATGAACGAGGCCCAAGAAACAGGACACCCAGGCTCTTTGAGCTTGGGGAGTATTACAGAATCCTATCCCAGGCCAAGAATGAGTCACAATGAAAGCTTTTAAAATATAAAACCATCAACCTAGATTTCAATTCCAAGGAAACACATACTTGGCCATGAGGGAATGCTTAAAAAAAAAAAAAAAATCAGGCTTAAGGCACTTGACAGGAAAATGAAACAGCCAAGGAGCATTCAAATATAATGATTTACATCCCCCCCCCACCCACCCACCCCCGCCCAGTAGGGGCCAGGGCGTACACAGACACCATCTCTGCCAGTGTGCCTGTCCAATCCCGGGCTCTCTGCTTTTCACTTAACGCTATTGCAAACACACAATGCCATGCCTGGGTGCGGCTGGCTTGGAGCTGCACGGCACTGCCTTGGAGAGGCTGTGCCAGTCCCATGGATTCTTCATGATTTCCCTGCTCTTGGGCCCTTGCGTAGCTTAGGGTGGCTGTTTGGGGAATACGAGGATTTTTGTTCCATTATTTATGTGTGCAAGCACTGTTCATTTCTCGCAAAGAAATGGAAGCCTGATTGATTTCCTAAATGTAAGAACGAGATTGTCCCCCCCGCAATAAATATTTAAGACTGGCCAGGAAGGGCCACCACCATCTGCTGAAAAACAAGCCCAGGAATTACTTTGTTAAAAGCTTTCCTAGCGAAGGGAATGAGTGAATAAGCATCCTATATACTATTCGCTCAGCATCTGACGGTTTACAAAGGTTTTCACCTATCCCACTTGATCTTCAGGATAGCCCCCAGAGAGGTAGACAGGGCACGGATTACAAGGATTATCAAAACCCTACGTTATTTATTTATTTGTTTGTTTGTTTGTTTATTTATTTACTTATTTATTTTTCTTAACAGATGAGGGCTCTAAAGGCTTAAAGTCACTGGAGGGAGGTCACAGAGTTTGGGGACTAAGCCGCGGGTCTCTCATTCATTCATAGGCATATTTAAAAAAACATGTATCCGGAGCCTCTTCCAAGCCAGGTGAGAAAGAAGGCAGTGGGTACAAAGATGAATAAAACACGGTCCCTGCTAGGAGGACGATCGCGTTCTAGCCCGGGGAGAGACCCAGTTGAAGTAAACAAGTCCCTGCTTCGCGAGGTGACTGACGAGTGCTCAAGAGAAAGGAACGGAGTGCGGACCACGTTTCTAATCCGATGTTCCTACCGACAGACCAGACCGGCTCGGTTCTTGTTCACGATACGCGTCCTCCGAGGGGAGCTTGGGGGTTTGGCCGTGTGCCTGGCCTGGGGTCACATCACCGGGGGAACGTGGGGACAGCACTGTCCCGCGTTCGGCAAACGTGCGAGTATTTCCCGCAGTGAGGCGCGAAGCCCGGGGGTGCGCACCCCGGCTCCCCGAATTTCCCCGCACGAGACGAGTCGGGGCCGGTGCCTCCGGAGCGGCCGTCTTCCTCCGGCCGAGGCCGCGGGGTCGGGCAGGGCGGGCTGCGAGGCTGGGTGTCGCGGCGCGGGAGCCCCTCGCCCGCGCCCCCCGCCGCCCGGCTCTGCAGGCCGCAGCCCCTTCCTCGCCGCGAGCGCGCCAGCCCGGCGCTCCCGATCCCTTTGCTCGTTTGCATTTTTATACTCCCCAGCGGTGTTTTTAACGTTCGCTTTGCGCCCCATGAGCGCCGCACAGGCACATTCTCCTGTAGAAAAGGATGGAAACGTGTGGGCTGCCCCGGCCCGGGACCCCGCGGGCTCCCCGGCGCGCGGACGGGCGGTCTGGGCCGCGCTGGCTCGGCGCCGCCGCCCGGGGAGCCGGCCCCGGCCGCCGGTTCTCGCTGCCCGCGCCGCGCTCGGCACGCGGGAACGCTCGGAGGACACACGCGTGTGCAAAGTTTGGTCACGGCAGGAGCACATGCAGGCGTGAGGGCCCGCTCCGGGTCTCGGGGCGGCCTCCCGCCGCGGGGACCCCACGGCTGAGCCCCGCCGGCACTCCCGCGGGGGTCCCGGCTCGCTCGGCCCTGCCCGAGACGCCCCCCGACCCCGGGGCCCCGAGGAGGCGCGGCCACGCGGCTCCGCGACCCCGGCCCGCTTGGGCCCAGACGGCGCCCGGCTCCGGCCTCGGCCTCGGCCTCGGGGCGCCTGTGGGGCGGCCCCGGGTCAGACGCTCGGCGGGGCTCGGGCCTCGGCCGCCCGGCTGGCCCCTGCTCGCCGCGCTCCGGCTCGGGAGGCTCGAGCCCCGCGCGGCCCGGCGGAGCCCCTGCCGGCAGCCTCCCGCCCCGGGGCCTCGGGCGGCGCGTCGGGGTCGCGGCCCGCAGCGCGGCCCGGCTTGAGCGCGGGAAAGCGGGGCGCGGGGGCCTCGTCGGGGGGTGTGCGTGGGGCGCGGGGCCGGGCCCACTCGGCAGGAAAAAGTCGTTCGGGCGCAGAGGGGGGGGCTGTGCAAGTTTCGGGGAACTTTTCCACCTGGAATTCTACAACCCTGCAGTGCCCCCTACAGAAAGCGGCGGCCGGGGAGGGCAGGCGCCCCCCACGACCCCGGGCTGCCAGTGGCGGCGCGGCCCAGGCGGCCTGGAGCTCTGGCCGTTGCCTTTTTTTTTTTTTTCCCTCGTTGTTTTTCGGATACATCTTTTTTCAGAATTGGAAAAAAAAAAAAAAAAAAAAAGCGAGCGCGAGCCGCCGCCTGCAGTGAAGCGTGCTCGGCCTCCAGAGGCAGTCGTCTCCAGCCTTTCCTCTCCCGCCCCAGCTCCGCGCGCGCCTCGAACTTCGCCTCCGCCGGGGCCCAAATTTGCCTGCCGCTCAACTCCACTCTAATGTGCGCGCCGAGGCCCCTGGCGGCGGTTCGCAGCCGGCGGGCCACGCTTCTGAGGCTCAGGCCTGCCGGCTCGTGCGCTTCCCCGAGGCCGGGCCCAGTTTGGGAAGGGGGAAGCGGGCGCCCCGGGAGCACCCCGGGAGGGGGCGGAGCGCTCCCGCGCCCTGGGGCAGGGGGGCAGGGAGCTCCCGCGCCCGGAACGTTGCGAGCAAGCCTTGCGAACGTCGCAGGGGGGCCCTCGCGAGGGACGGACAGGAAGAGGGCCAGGGGGGACGCCAGAACCCGGGACCACAGCACGGAAACGGCCCGGGGCTGAGCTGCAGTCAGATCCGGGGATGGAGGGAGCCGGAGAAGAGGCGTGAGGAGGCCGGGGAGGCAGGCCGTGCTGCCCTCCTGGAGGCCGGCAGGCCGCTGTAGCAGTGGAGGAGCAGGCCGCCCAGGAAGGGGAGGGGTCAGGAGGTCGGGCCCGGGCCTTCAGCGGGCCCCCCCAAGGCCCAGGAAGGGAGGGCCAGGCGCCCCTGGAGCTGAGGGCCCAGGCCTGTCCCGGGTTGCCCAAAGGAGGCCCGGGCCAGGCCTCGGTGGGGAAACGGAGCCAGAGGCAGGCCTCCGGGCACGGCCTGGACGCGTGTGAGCCAAGTTAGGGGTAGGGGGCACAGGCCCTTGGGGGTCTCAGACACCAAAGGCGGTAGGGGGCTTCAGGGCCTCCCAGTCCAGAGCCGGATTGGCGAGCTAGACGCTTGTAGATCCAGAGCTGGATTGGGGTGGGGTCTCTGGGACGCTGGCTCGCTAGGCAAGGATTGGGGGGATTTAAGTGCTTGGAGATCGAAGGCAGGCCTTGAGTGGGGGGAGGCAGACAATTGGGAAGCCTGGGTGGCCATTTGGGGAGGGGTCTCCGCGCCCTGGCGAGGCGCAGGGCTGCGCCGGTTGGGCGCGAGGCCTGTCCAGAGAGGTTTCTGTGCGGGGTGCGCCGCCTGGGCCCGGCCAGCAGCAAGGAAGGGAATAAACCGGGACTACGAGCGGGCGGGGGCCCGAGAGGGGGGTCACAAAGGGTGAGACATGGCCACCAGGCGTTTAACCGACGCTTTCTTGTTGTTGCGGAACAATTCCATCCAAAACCGGCAGCTGTTAGCCGAGCAAGTGAGTAGTCACACCACCTCCAGCCCTCCGCATTCACGTAGCGCCGCTGCGGTGAGTCTCCCGGCGGCCTCCCCGACACACGCGCCGTGTGCACCGCGGCTCTGCCTGTCTGTCCGTCTCTGTCTGTCTCTCTGTTTAAAAGAAGACGCAAGAGCAGTGAGACCCAGAGTGGTCGGAAGTGCAGGGCCGCGGAGAAGACCGTGTCCGGCCCCGCTGCACCTCCGCCTTGCCCTCTCCTGCTCACTTCCGCAGCCCTCCCCGCAGCCCACCCCCGCCGCGGTCGTCACGGCGCCACCGGCCGCCTCCAGTTCACATACGTTTCAGCACGGGGATCTGGGGGGACTGGGGCCTTTGCGAAGCCTTTTTGTTTCGTTTCCTTTCGTTTCGGCCCCCCTCCCCCCACCGCCATACGGGGCCTCACTTTGGTCCTAAGGGCCGGGTTGCAGGCCCGCAGAACCCAAGTCCTTGCAAGTGAACGACACCCTCCCCCAAATGAGGAAGCCGTGGGGTTTTGTGTGTGTGTGTGTGTTGTGTTTTGGTTTTGGTTTTGTTGTTTTTTGTTTGTTTTTTTTCCCCACCCGTTTTCTTTTAATGGCCTCACCGCCCTCGGTGTGGCCGCCTTCCCTGTGAATAATTGCCCCACTGTTTTTCCTGGGGGCTCGCGTTTGTGAGACTGTAAGGTGCTAGGTCCTTCGTTTTCCGTTTCCCACACGGGAAATTAAGCTTTTCCCTCCATTCGAACTTTTCAAAACAAAAACAGGGTGTGTGTGAAAATTAACCTTCAAAACAGCACAGGTTTTTTTTAATTTAATTAACGTGAACCTTTCTTTAGCCCAGTGGTAGAATCTGTTCTAGGGAGTGCCTGGGAAGATGACTGAGGAGGTTTTGTTTGCTTTTGATGAGGTCTGCTTTCCCTTTCTGAGCTTCAGTTTCTTGCTCTGATAGATAAGGGGACACGGGTACGGATGGTCTATGCAAGGCGATTAGCTTTGGAATACCTTAAATTGAAAAGTGAAGTTATGAAACTAGTTGGCATGGGGGGGGGGGGCTCCTTGCTGTAGACAGGCAGGAGACAGGCTTGATGGAGGAGGGAAATAAAGCCACCCCAAAACCGGACTCTCAGGGATTATACTTGAAATAATACAGCTTTGGGGATCTCACACTTATTTCACCCCTTAGGGACCATACTGCTTTTTAATTTTTTTCCTTTATGACTTTACTGAATGCCTCAGAAAAATCATGTCATGTGTCTTGGTTATTGAAAGAGCATCCACAGAGACGGTTTTTCCTTTTTGTAAATCACAAGTAGCAAATGTCTTTGGCCGTATTGCTCCTATAGAAAAGCTATTTTAAGCCGTGTGAATAGTTTGAGAAATAAAATCGTGTAAAGTCAGGTCTAAAAGCATAGAAAACAGGGATGGAATGTGTTTAGATTTTTATTTACTTAAGAACTTGAAGGTTTTTTCTGCATTTGTTAACTAAAGAAATGGCATTATGCTGAAATAAGTGTAAATGGACACAGGCTAATTCCAGTGCTGATTTTGGAAAGAAGGTGCTGAAATAAGCCAAGAATTAGAGAGTAGAAACCGAATGAATAAAACTCCTCAATGGAACTTTAGTTTTTTCAAATAAGATGTAAAAATTTCATATTCCTTACATGGCTTGATTTTATGCTCCTGATGGGGGAAAAAAACCCACAGAACTAAAACTCGCGTTAATTTTTCTAAGTTACCGGTTTTAATTTATTGAAGAACGTTGTTTGCTTTTAAATTTTTAATCGTATAAGGTTCAAAACACCCTGAACCGTTGGGTAACATGAAACTTTTATTATTATTATTATTATTAATCATTAAGTCAGACAGTTTGAAAACCTGCTGTCTAAGCCGGGCAGCTTTTTAAAAGTGCATCTTTAAGTCAAACAGATTTTTTAAATGGTTTTCTAAGTTAGGCAATTAAAAAATATATGTATAAGCTAAGGCAGATAATTAAATATGGATAGCTGGAGTATACAATTTGGAAAAATAGATATGTCAACAAAAGGTACAGATATGTATAGCAAACTCAGACAATTTCTTGAAAATAGATTTCTGGATCAGACTAAATGTACACATCTAAGTCAGAACATTAAAAATATTTTCTATATATTTTACCATTTAAAATATTACATGCTTAGTCTATTTGAAATCTTTCTCATATTGTAGGCAGTCAGATCATGTAAAATACCCTTGTAGTCAATTCAGAGGATCTAAAAAATAGAATTTGCAATTAAACAAAAATGGTTAGCTTAAGTTAGAATTTAAAAAGAAAACACAGATTCATATTTTTAATTGTGCACATTAAAAAAACACAGGGCATGTCAGATTTTTCTGAAGCGTTTAGGGGCAAAGTATTACTTCTTCAGTTTGCTTACAATTGATTCAACAGAAACTATTCTGCACACACACAAAATCAAACATGGCAAAATGTTAACATGACTAAGTAGAGGGTATAATTCTTTCGACTTTTGGGGAAGTTGGAAAAGTGCTATAAACATTTTGGGGGGAAAGCCATGTCTAACACAATTTTTTAAAACTTTATCAAATAACTTAGGCAGTGTTTTTCACTGCATGTTTAGCTCATAGAAATGTTAACACCTCATTTATGAACTGCAAATTTCAAAACCATGTAGCAAATCAAAGAAAATCATAGCTGTTAAATTTGAACATGGATTGGGTTTTAGGTGATGTTAAGAAATTATTAATTAATTATAATTAATTTTGTTAATTTTATTAGAGATACCTACTGAGATGTTTAGTAGTAAAGTGTTAAAATGCCACTTTTTTTATATCCTTAACCCCCCATAAATGAAATAAATAAGGCAAAATATTACTGATTGTTAAGCCTATTGAGGAATATGTGGGGTGACATTATACCATTTTACATACTTTTCTGTATGTTTGAAAAATTATAAATAAAAACTTAAAAGATATACAGGTCATTAAAAACGTGAGTAAAATAAAAGGACACAGTTTATAAATATGTAAAACTTAGGTAATTAAAAAGGAAGCAACTAAATGTTAGAGTTTAACTTAATTTAAAAAATCATAACCTGAAATTTCTAGTTCCTAGTTAGAAGAAAAAGCTGCAGATGTTGATTTCAGTGTGTGTTTGTTACCTCACACACAACCCAAAATAAATCGATAAATCACATTGAACTGATAGGTTGGAGGGGGGTTGGGGTTTTTTTTTTTCAAGTTTTAAATCTGAACATTCACATCCTTATTTAAGTAAAAAGCTGTGGAAATTGTCAAGTTGTATGCATGTGTGTATCTCACACACCTCAAAACAAAGTACACCTAAAGCAGTATCATTCAAGAAACTTAAACATGCATTTTTTTTTTTTTTTTTTTTTTTTTTGCATCCTAGTTTGAGGGGGGAAAAAAACCCAAGTTGGGTGGTGTTGACGGTGGGCTTGTGTGTACCAACATACATGCATACCAAAAGAGGTTTGTGCAGCGTTCAGACAAATATGTCACAGCTAAGCAGGAATTTAAGGAGGATGTACAGCGATAAAACAAAGTCCCCAGGGCCAGCAGAGACCTAAAGGTCCTTGACCCGACATCCCCTCTATGATAACCCCAATGCCTCCACGTTCTGTGATGGCTGTAGGAAATTCCAGCAGCCGTTCATTCCACCTCTTGTGCTACCAAAAAAAGTCTTTGCCCGTATGAACCCCAACTCTACCTTGTATCCTGTGGTCCTAGCTCTGGTTCTGGCCCTCGGGGTCTCTGACACGGGAAGCCTCTTCCTTCTTCTGCGTGATAACCCTGCAGCCTTTGCGTTGCCGAGAGCTTTTTCTAGCTCAGCAGTCCCGGCTCACGCAGCCTGGTTAAGTTTCTTGCCTATGAATGAAACCGAGTGTTTCTGCATGCTTTTTCAAGTTTAGCACCCAGAGCCAAACAAAATTCTACTTAATTGTGTTTTTGCTTGTATTGGTACTAGTAAAACTAATTGTTAGAAACAGACTGGGGTTTGATTTTTAGACATGGAGCACAATGCAGTGGTTGCCATTTCTCATTCACTGTGTTTGGGCCTCAGTGTCGCATCCCCATCACTGTTGTGCCTCAGGGCAGGTGTGAAATAAAGGAAAGAGCGCTGGACTCGAAGTCTGGGAATTTAGGGTTACGTCGCGCTCTGCGGCTGACCCAGAACGTGTCTGTAGGCAAGCTTTTTAAACCCTTCCGACATCTTTTGCCTTATTTATAAGTTGAGGGGTTTGAGTTAGGTGACTTCTAGGGGCTGTATGGATTCAACAGTGCTTTCTTGAGTTCTGTTTCAATACACGGTTTCTTCTGACCCAGGCACACAGCCCTAGCTTTCATTTGAAAAGGAGTAGTCAACAACATCACTGTGCCCCATTAGCCCAGTGTCACGCAGAAATCCTGGGAAGCAGCTTCAGTACTTTGCAGAAATAACTTTGACATTGTTTTGGCCAAGTGCAGGTTTTAAGGCACCGCTTCATTCAAGCAGTTACAGGCAGCTTGGCTTTAAGGAGCTGAAATGAATTTACAAAGTAAAATAATCATTCCAAAAAACGTGTGAAGTCTTAAATGAATGAATGGAAAGTAGTTGTTGAGTTGCTGTCCCGATCTGATTAGGTGCTGTAGGACGTGTGTGATTGCCTTTGATCGGGAATGGATCTAATAGAGGAATTGGAGCTACTCGTTAGGGTTTACCGCCTGATCTATCCTCTGCTTGAAAATAATGCATAATCTATAAATGGAAGCTGGAGTTAATTGGTCTTAGATTAGTTTGAAACTAGCACATTATTTTTAATAAAACATTGTGTGCTTTAGGGGGAAAAAAGATAACTCAGGATTAACTAAGGTTGTAAGAAGTCTAAAGTCCTTCTTCAGTCTTGACTGTAATATTTGCCAAGATTTACCGAGCGCTTCCTGTGTGCCTGGCACTGGGCTGTGGGCATGTGGGCGCTTTCCATGTGCAGCCTCATTTCATCCTCACAGAGCTGTCACCTAGGTGCTGTTGTTTTTCTGATGATACAGATGAGGGAACTAAGGTTTGCAGGGGTGTCACCCACCTGGCGAGTCAGGGTGCCGGGATGGGGCCTTCGGCGACCCTGGCCCCAGAGCCCTGTGCTAACCCACTGGGCCACAGCAGTGCTGGCTGCCTTTCCAGGACTCGTGGTGCAGGTCCTGGAAACGGGAAGGACCCATTGTTTAAATCTTTTTTTTTCTTTTTCTTACACTAGGCTAGCATCTTCCGTATCTCCGTTTACAACCATACAGAGTCCATTTTTACCAGCATATTGAAGGTTCTAGTCGACACCGAGTCTGTTGGAAAATTAATTCTCTGTCTTTAGAATCCAAGTATGAAATCATTGTATATTTCTCTTTAGATCCATTTGCTTTCCTGCCTCTAAAGATTCCCTTTGAGCAGTGAGGCTTACTTGAGAATAAGGGTACTTTGTTGGATAAAAGTGAAGCAAACTTTTATTTGGGCAGTAACGGAAATAAAGTAAATAGCACTATAGCATAGACCTGTGCTTCCAACTCCGTTTGCTCAACTTTCCCAGACTTCCTGAGTAAACACAGATGGGTTTCCACTTACTTTTCAGTTTTATGTAGAAAGTTCTTTAGACTATAAATTACACATGCTGCTTGGAGTTTTCAATATTTGCTTGATTATATGCCATGGGCAGGTCAGAAACCTAGATTTAGACATTATAAAGATTTAGAAGGTGATGATGTGTAGCAGCGTATTTTCACTTGGCTGTATTTTGGTTTTTCCTGATGGTAATTCTAAATGTTTTAATTTGGGTCTTGACAGAATTTTCTGGTAATTTGGTGGCTGGGGGAGTTTTGAAGGCCTTCTGTTTTTAAGTAGCAAAATGGGGCGGGCGGGGGCGACTCTTTGAAAAGATGACCTTCTGAATTTAATTCCCGATGTGGTATGGTAGTAGCTGCCTATGGCTAGTAATTCCCTGAATTGTTAATAAAATTAAAGATGCTGGTAGGTGGGGTGGAAGGAGGCCTGAACACCTGGCTCTGTCCTCATCTCAGCCATTAAGCTCTGGGACTTTGGGGAAATGGATTTATACATTTTTGAAGCTTAGTTTTCTTATTTGCAACAGAGTCTTATCTAGCCTGTGATTCTGATTTCACCTCTTATCAACTAATAATTGTAGAAACCAAAAGATCAGGGTGTGTGCTTGGTTAACAATCCAAGAGGACAGGCTGTCCTGTAGCAGAGATCTTAACCGAGGTTTGCAGTAATACTTTGTTCAAAGATTCGATGCCAAGGACCTGCTGCAGAACAGTCAGATGGACAGACTGAGATACCGAAGTTAGGGGTTTGCCCTGTGCCTTGTTTTATTAAGAAAAACATTTCAGTGCTTTCTTGGTGAAAATGTTAAAGCTTTTAAAAAATACAAACATTTTCTTTTTTTCTTTTTAAAGTAAAAGGTAATTAAATCAGATTTCCATTTGACACTATCTTCTCTATTAAAATCTTCCAGTACTACTATTATGGCAGGGTGTGTATATAAATATAGTTCTCTTTGCTCTCATAGCAAATTGTAGGAGGAATGAAGAGGACTTTCAGCTTTCTATAATGTCAGCTAATTGAATTTTTACATGGAGGAATATTGCTTGATTACACTTTTTATTACTGTCATTGTTTAATAATATTTTGGCCCTGATAGACCAGTTTCATTTGCACTATTAATTTTTAAATAAGGAAGTTATGTTTTTTAATTTTCTAAATTTGCTGAGCATAAAAAAAACCACACAGTTGATTATTGAAATTTACCACTAATTATTTCACTGATCAATACTGCAGAAAAGAAAAAAAGACCGAGTTGTTTAGATTATCCATCATTAGTAAATATCTGTTCAGAAGATAGAGTACCATGTTGATCTGAAAAAGGACCTTTAGTTTTAAATTGAAACTTAATCCTCTGGCTGCCGGTGCTTCTTCCGTCCTACCCCCCTTAAAAAATAAATCTCTCCTTATCTTTTTGTTTTGTTTTGTTTACTTGCTTTTCTAATAGCTTTATAAATAACTATGTGCTTTCTAGACTAATAATAATATATGGCAAGCAAATGGGAAGAGTTTTTCTTTTCTTTTACCACCTGTGTCTCTCTCCGGGGAAGAATGGTTTCTCGGCTTGCTTATTACCACGGATAAAGCCCTGTCTGCGGGATTGAATTTGTAGAGACCTTACATACGTGGTCACTGAAATATTATCTGAATACAGCCATGGACGATTTTTGTGGGTTGTTCATTTTCTAATTTTGCTGCATTTGTAGGGCTGATTTACATGCTAAAATATGCACTTACTTGACATGGTAAAACTGCATTTTAGCTTTGCTTTCTTATTTTATCTTCCTAAGGGAAATTTAGAATATTGTGTGTGATATTTTATATTTATAAAACAGATTGGCATTATATTTTAGTGAAATTAAAGCAAGTGTATTTTATTTGCTTTATTGTATTTTAATTTTTACAACTATTTATTGTTTCCTATCTCATTCGCCGAAACAACAGTCACAGTAAATTAAAAAAATATGTATATTGATGTAGCTTTTTTTAAAAAAAAAGGAACAATCAAAAGGGGGAGATTTTTTAAATGTCTGGGTTAGTGGCTCTTTATTTTTAGTTAACTTTTGAGTTGCTTAAGATCAAAGTGTTTTCTCAACTGACCATACCTTATCTGTCTGTCCCCATCCTTCTTTTCTCTTTGCTATCCCTAACTGGATGGGACTGATGGGAAAAACATATCTCTTCAGGAGCTGGATGAGGTATTGTGTTTTGAATATTTTTGTATGTTAGTTAATAAAATTATGTCTGTTTTTTTCTGAAGTCTTTGGTCATATACAGAATGCTAATAGAGCTTATATATATTTTAACGTTTATTTTGATTACTTATAATTGTTGTGCTTAACAATTTAATCCTCAGGCTTTATTTAATAATGCTTTCACACCAGGTAAATTGGTGGTTTAGAGAAGGGTTTAAGGAACTGTTATTTACTGCTCTTAGAAGTGTCTCAACTTTGGCAACAGTAAAGGTTGAGCCTTTTCTTGAACTTCCAAAAAACCGGATTGTCTTTAGGATTATGTGTGTAACTCATGTGGAGTGCAGAAGGACATGATGTCTGGGGAGGGACCGAAGGAAGGAGGGCTCAGACCCCGTGGACCTGCTGAGGAGGCTTCACAGCCCCTGTGTTTGGGGTGAAACCAGTGACCCAGCGTGTGTGCTCCCTGAGCTTGGCATTGCAGGGCCCGCTTTCTGCCACCTTCCCAGCAGCACACTTTTGGCCTTTTCCTGAATTACTAACAGTTCACCTGGAAGATGGAGAGGGTGCTTATTCATAGCACTTTATTCTAGAAGCTCGAATGAAAGGGTCGAGGAAAAAGGAGATTGAACTGTGGCTGTCCATTTTGTGTCTCCGTTACTCGTTTCAGCGGCGAAGGGATAAAAATATTTTTCCTGAGGGTAGACCTTTTAAAAAGAGTGATGGGGGGGGAGGGTTGGTTTTGTTTGTTTCAATTTAGAAGTCTGACCAGTGAGCTGGGATTAGGGTGACTGTCTTCAGAACTGGTGGGGCTCCTAACTAGAAGATTAAGATCTACCCGTAAGCTCTAAAATCTTTTTTTAACTAGTTGATAATAGCAACAGACGGGGAACAACCTGAATATCCTTCATCGAGAACTGGTTAAATAAACGAGATAGATAGCATCTTGATTCTCCATCCCTCTTAAAGAGCGCAGCCCGTCCCTGAGGGCCGCAGCCGACTGAGCTCCCAGACCCATCGCTACGTGCGAAGGAGTCTGGTGTCAGATGGCGTGCACGATGTGATTCCCGCTCTCTCCGTTCTTGATTTTGAGAAGAAGAACTCACACTGACGCTTGTGTATACTTAGAAGATTTCTGAAGAGACACAATGAACAGTTCACAGTGGACACCTTCCAGGAAAAGTCTGGGATGGAGGAGAAACTTCCTTTCTATTGCTTGCCCTTTTCTTAGGTTGGATATCTATTTTTAAAACACGTGCATGTATTACTTTTGTCATTAAAAAACAATTAGGATTTTAAAAACAGCTACCCTTAAGCTGGTAGCTCATTGAGCCAGGTACTGTGGCCTCCCTGCCAGCACTTGGCCTGGGCCTGGGCCCCGGGCCCAGGAGAGAGAAGAAGTCACTGCAGCGCATACACAGTGAAGTGAAGCATCTCTGGGGCGAGGCGGGCAGGATGCCCATGGGTTTGCTGCCCAGACTCGAACGGCATTAAAGCCTGGGGCCTTCAAGAGGAGGCCTTGTAGAATAGATGTTCCCCCTTCCTGAACAGTTTGGAGATGTGGGGCTTGTGGCCCCCAAAAGGAAGTGTGCCATGGGGGACAAATAACAACAGAACAACGTAGGTTGAAGAAGCATTGACCACTTTACACACGAGGGGCATATCTAAAGTCATGTTACTTAGGGGTCTGCCCTCTGAGCCAATTTTCAGTCTTTCCTACTTCCACTGTAGGAACTAACAGTTTTCTTCTTAGCTTCTGGGTGGGGTTTTTTTTGTTTTTTTTTTGTTTTTTAAAGATTTTATTTATTTATTTGACAGAGAGAGACATAGTGAGAGCAGGAACACAAGCAGGGGGAGTGGGAAAGGGAGAAGCAGGCTTCCCGCGGAGCAGGGAGCCCGATGCAGGGCTCGATCCCAGGACCCTGGGATCATGACCTGAGCCGAAGGCAGACGCTTAACGACTGAGCCACCCAGGCGCCCCGGCTTCTGGGTGTTTAAAGGGGCTCTCCATATTCTGTCACCAGAGACCCTGCTTGGAGAGCCCCTTTGCCACACACAGCTCACATGCTGTTGGAATTCTCCGGACTCAAAGTCCAGTCTCCGTTCTGGGTACACATGGCCACCTCGTCCTCTTGAGCACTTCACTCGGTCCTTCATGTCCTTTGTCCAGAACCATTGTATCTTTTATGAAGTGTAGCTTCCAGAATTGTATTTTATTTACTCAGCTAATTATAATTGTATATTTATTACTATTAAGTCCCCAGGTGCTGAGTTAGGAGCTGGGGATGTTTGGGAATGGTGTCCAGAGCCTTGCTTCACCAGAGCTGCAGTGGGGCTTTGAATCAGTGCCTTCTGGGGATAGTGAGAGTGACCTCCCAGTTCTGGGCATGAGGTAGATGGAAGCCCACCCCTTTGTAGTTGAGGCCTGAGCAGACTTTCCTGACTGCATCCCTTGGGTCTCCCAGAGTAAAGCCATCTCATCTGGTGGCATCCTGCAGTGGGTCCACATTAGATCGTCATTCTCCTGCTTAAATCAGTTTGGAAATCTGCACCCTGGGGATACTGCTCTTCTTCCTTCTCCAGAAGTACCAAGTGAGGTATCCCTAAGGAGGAAGCCCACCCACCATTTACTCTCTTACCCAGAGAAGATCTGGCCCTCTCCTTTGCTCCCTGCTCTAATCTACTTCCCCTCCAATAACAAAGTCATCTCCCAAGCTGTTGGGTTTTAAAATTCATAATAGGACATAATAAAACATTACAAGAAGTAAATGTCAAGTTCTCAAACCACATAGCCTGGGCAGGGTGGAGTGATACAGTGGGGACACGGAGGCCACAGGCTGGGCCCACGGGTCACTTGCTGAGAAAGTCTCTTTCATGGGGGAGCCGGTGGTGGGGGGAGGAGGCAGAGGCTCAGCGTCCATATTTGTACAAGGGGGGCAGTCCCCTCCAAAGACTTGTTGGGGTACAGAGATCAATTCAGTGGAAGGGTAGCACCGACAACGCAGGCCACCGTTGCTCCCTACTGATTTTTTTTTTAAGGAGAAGAAAGGAAAATCAGTGAAACTAGCAGCATTTGCATCTGGATGGTATGATTCTCTGAGGTTTTTTTTCTATATTTTTTGTACATTTAAAAAAGTGTATGTTTTGAACATTTATTGTTTCATAACCAGGAAAAGTAATCACTATTTTAAAACTACCACAGATTTTTTAAAGCACACAGGAGTGCTGACATCCCTTGATTCTCTTTTATCCGTGTGCTTATTCACTCCCTCAAAAATTTGAGATTTCTTAAGCCTGATTGTCTTATCAGCAAAGTCCTCGAGCCGTCTGAGCCCCCCGAGTTATGCCTGTGGCCTGACTTCATCATACGCGCTCCTAGATCGTCTCACCTGGAAGCGAGAGTGGCCAGGCTGTAATTTTCAGCGTCCCTTCTAGACTTTCTAAATGTTCATTGCCACAAACAACCCAGAATTGTCAGTATTGTTTCTTGTTACCAACGCATTATGACTGAACTTAGTTTATTATTTTTTTTGTAGATGTGGGGTGGGGGGTGGGAGGGCAGTGTGTCTGACTATGCTAATCTCAGCAGAGGCTTTGCCGTGTCCTTAATCTTCCCGTGCACTAAATCAGCCTTCTCGTGAAGGCGGGGTTTTCGAAGAGTGGAGAGGCTCTGTATGTGGAGCAGCCAGATTTATAAGAGTATGTGTGTGTGCGCGTTCCTTCCATAGATCAAGAACTTGTCCATACTGTCTGGTGCTCTTTAAAGGGACGAATGTCAACATCTAAAGTGGATCAAGGGCAAAAGATAACTTTAGTGAGACTAGTAAGAAGCCTTTTGGGTGTGCTGTTTTGAGCTTCTGTTGGAATTTTCCTGTGTTGGCAACCCTAAGTTAGGGTCGCACATCCCCACAGTTCTAGGAGGACAGAGCCACAAATCAGAGACCAGAATTCTGAAATTCTTCATTCTCATAAGTACAGTTTTTACTAAAAAATTTTTTTAATTTAAAAAATAGGGGAAGGTATTTTACTTCGGAAACACAAGTTCATTTAAGAAAAGCTTTAAAGACCAGTATCCTATATTCAGAGAAGGGACTAAGTTGAAATTCAGCAAGGATGAGTAAAGAGAATTAAAAATCTGGCAATTTTTTAAAGCCTGTATTAGCTAGAATGGCAGCTTGAAAACTGATATGTCCTGGGTCTTAAAAAAAATAAGAAAACATATTTTCAAATGTGAAGTGAGGTTTCTGAAACTGAAAGGGTGATTGTTTTGCATTTAAAATATATTTTTTAATGTTCATATTTGTTCCTGTTTCAAATAATTGACATTTCTCTTCGATTATGTTTACTCTTCTCAAAAGAACATGGTTTTTTAAATTTTAAAATCATACTGATAAGATAAATGATACATTTCATCTGAGTACTGCTGCATTTCTTTTTCATGATGAGCTATGGCTATACTCTGTGTTATAAAGGGGACAGATTTTCCCACACTTCAAGTTGGCAAAACCCTGGTGCAGTGTAGGGGATGCTAGGGCCAGCTTGGTGTGTTGGCATCTGTCCCCTTCGGGTAAGGGTCTCTTCGTTAGCAGGCTTCCTTAGAACATTTAAAGAGACTGTGTTTACCCCAGTCTTACTTTACATGCATTGGGGTGGGGGAACACAACTCTCTTAAAAGAGGTGAATCCACTTCAACTGACTTTTCTCATTGGACAATTTCTCATTTGTTTCAGATAAAGTGATACTAATTACTATCCAGATAAAGTTAGATAAATACCATCTCTGTATCTTTTCTAGTTTAATATATTTGTAAAAACAGTACAAAGTAAGAGCATGAGTTTAAAAGCCATAAATAAAGCAAATTATTACTCTATTGAGAATGATACCATAATAAAATATAGTGCATTAGATAATAAGCCGGTATCGTGGAAGTAGTGTGGCTCATGAAGAGGTACCTTAGCAATTTTGGGTTTTGCTTTGTATAAAGAGCTGGAGGTTTAGGTTCAAGTTCTGCTCCAGTGGGCGCACAGCTCTGTGTCCAGCACCTGCTGTGTGTGTGGTTGGTCCCTTGGTCACTGTGCCCTGCACAAGGTTGCATACCTTTTGGTGACTTTGGAGCAGGAGGTTGAGGAATAAGCAGCTCTGCTTCTCGCTGTCTGTTCCTGCTCTGTCTAGGGTGAGGTCTGACCCTCGTGGCCGCACCCTCGGAGGGTCAGTGAGGGAGGCCACTTTCTGTTGACGCATGTGCGCTCCCTGGGAGCCTGACCTGTGGTCCCGGGTCCCACTGGTGGGGACTGGGGCTGAGGACTCTGTTTCCTGGTGGTGTTTCAATCTGAAGGCTTGTTGTCCTGATTTGTTTTCTTAGCAAATTGCAGTTATATTTCACGGGCCTGCCAAAGTGATGGGCAGCTTATGGAGTAGATGGGGCTTCTGGAGTCAGCCGACCAGGTTTTAATCTGTCCCATCATCGCTTTGTGACCTTGGGCAAGCTACTTAACTTTTCTGAGTTTCAATTTCCTCATTTATAGATTGGAATAATAGTTCCTAGCTCATCTAATTTCTGTGAGGACTAAAACAATAAAAAGAATATAAGATCCCTATTAGGGAACTCTTAAAAACAAACAGCGTGGCCGTGGTTGAGGATTACCGCTTCATGGACTCAGAGCCCCAGATCATGCAGGTTGGATGACACACCATTTGTTTACGACCTGAGATGACACTGTGGTCCTGTAGGGTCCACGTGGCGGCAGAATGCTGGTGACTTAATCACGACTCACAGATGCTCTGGGAGCAGTTATGAGGATTCTGGTCCCTTCGGTGTGGTCATTGCACGTGGTGTGATCCGTGAACACACAGAATGCCCCAAGCCCACGGGGGCAAAACTGGGCGAGGGGGGTGGTGGGGGGCAGGGAGCAGATGCAAGACTCCAGTTTGCCTGTGGGAATTTTGCTATAAACTGTTCAGGATTTAGGGCTTATTACTTGAAGAATTTTTTTAATGTAGGTTGTTCCTTATGTTCTGTTTTTTTTCCCTTTATCTGTGGATTTTTAAATTTTGCCTTGTTCCTTTATTAGAAAAGCAAACAAGTATTTGCTGAATGAATGAAAAAATAAATTTAGATAAATGCAAGGAAGGGGGAAGAAAAGCAATATAAATTCTTCACCCAGTTCTCTGTATGATTTAGAAAATTTACAAAGTATTACCTGCACAAGACTTTTATATACTGTTTTGCATTATTTTTTGATCATCATTTGGGTCTTTGGAAACTGGCAATTATAAATTCTGAGCTCCGGAGGGTACCTCAAGATTCTTTAATCCAGGCAAGAGAACAGCTTAACCAGGCCAGACCTATGATCGCCCTCCCCATCTTCAAGGCTTTCTGAGGCAGTGTCTTACACAGGGAAAATCAGCGGGAGCTCTCGGTATCATTTCAAAATAAGTGAAAACGTTGCCTGTGGACATTGAGCTGAAGAAAGGAAGCGGCAGTCAGGATTGCATTGAGGTTTTTCAGGATTGCTTTTGCCAAATGGTGGGTAATTTACTAATCGTTTTAGGCAGTTCTTTCACACATTTTAACACACGGTTAATGATCTTGTGACCAAGATAACTGGATCAGCCCCATTTCCAAAATAAGCTAAATGTGTGTAAGTGAACCTTGCTCCTATTGAACATTTTGTGTGAGTTCCATTTGTAGCCTAGTATTTTTTTTAAACTTGAATCTGATCGCATTAACTTTTAAGGTTCATGCCATCTTGTCATACGTAGTAGTACTAGTACTAAGAGGTCTTTCTGTTAAGGATCTTTTGTTGATTTTCTTTATTACATTTCTATAGCCAGATCAAGTCAAATTCATGTTCACAAGTATGTCCAAGAAAATTAAGAACTGGTGCATGAAAAGATAGGAAAACAGTCCCAAATCCTAGCAGTATCAGAGCAAGCTTATGATCAGGCAAGTGCACTTACTCCTACATTTTTTTTTTTGCCTTCTTAGGGAGCGACATTTAAGAGGGTGTAAGAATATGCTTGTCAAAGTGGAACCTGAGTAATTTGTTTTAATGTCCCTTTATTTCCCTGTAGCTTGCTGATGACCGTATGGCTCTGGTGTCAGGCATTAGCTTAGATCCAGAAGCAGCAGTTGGTGTCACAAAACGGTCCCCTCCTAGATGGGTGGATGGAGTGGATGAAGTAAGTTGAATGTTAGTTTCATACTTCTTATTTCTTTAAGTGATTATGATGCCGATATTTGTTAAGATACCTGCCATAAAAACTGATTTGGCTACACTTGGATGCATGTCCCTGGAAATCTTTTGCTTTAGGTTTATTCCAGTTCACACACCACAAGAAAGGGTGTGTGTGTCAGTGATCTTGGCGTTAGGAGCAACTACCTGGATTATAGAGAGAAGTTGAAATGCTGTATAACGAGGAGTGGTATTTGGATTAAAAGTTGCTCACGCATCAGTGAGCCTACAAGTTGGCTGAAGCCTGAACTCTGTACTCAAGTGTAGCTAATTGTCTAGGAGGCAGACAGATGCCTGGCAGGCATCAGTGGAGTCCTGGTGATTTCATTTGTTTAGATACAGTATGATGTTGGCCGGATCAAACAGAAGATGAAGGAGTTAGCCAGCCTTCATGACCAGCATTTAAACAGACCCACCCTGGATGACAGCAGTGAGCAAGAGCATGCCATTGAAATAACCACCCAAGAGATCACTCAGGTGAGGACGGAAATGGGTCCCCAGGTGGGCACGGGCATTTCCCAGCCTTCTCGTGACCCTCTCAAAAGCCGTAACGTGCTGCAGACTCGGAATCAGATCGCACTTCCCAACCCCAAGTTCACAAAGGGACGTGAGGCCCTGAGCTCCCCCAAGAAGCAGCATGTGTCTTAGTGAATGGGGACTGTTTGCTCTATTGCTGATAGATACCACCATGGACTGATTTTAAAATGTGTAACTTCTATTGTATACTAGTGCTTACAAATTATTCATATTATTCATGTTAAAAAATGGTCCTCATAATTGGAAAAGATTGGGAGCTGTTGCCCTAGACTTGAGTATATTAGTATCCTCGAGGAACTTAGTATCCTGGAAAAATTCCTTGTACAATGTTCAATTTGAGTAATTTTTAAATAATAATGACTAGTGTGTGAACTTTAGTGTTTTACATTTGTTTGTTTGTTTGTTTGTTTATGTCTCCTGGTTCTGATCACCAGTAGAGGGGCCAGGTGCTGTGGGAAAGCCCTGGGTGTTGGAATGTTCGAATCCTGGATCTTAGCAGGGTAACAACACCGTGGTTCTCTTCGAATCCCTCAGACTCTGGTGTTCTCATCTATAAAATGGGAACAGTAATACTAATACCTGCCCCAAGGTGGTGATAGGGGTTAAATGAGACGATCACAACAACAGAGCAACACGTGATGACGGAGCCTAAGAACGTGTGCCCTGCGCCCCGCCTCTGTTCACATCTGGTTCAGTCTTTCTGCGGGTGTAAAGGAGGCCTCTGATGACTTTGATCTGGTCCCTTTGCCCGACGCCCGACTGTGTGCACAGAGCAGTTGATGTCTCTGGGACCCGTGAGTGCGGAGGGGCTAGCACTCAGGGCTCCCTCCCGGCCTGCTGTGAGCCGTGGGCTTGTTCTCCCAGCTCTTCCACAGGTGCCAGCGAGCGGTGCAGGCTCTGCCCAACCGGGCCCGTAGGGCGTGCTCCGAGCAGGAGGAGCGGCTCCTTCGCAACGTGGTGGCCTCCCTGGCCCAGGCTCTGCAGGAGCTGTCCACCAGCTTCAGGCGCGCACAGTCGGGCTACCTCAAACGTGAGTGTCACCGGGCTGCTTTAAGGGATTTTGAGTCCTCAGAGTTCCAGCACTAGGACCACGGACCACTTTTTGTTTCCATCCTTCTTTTTTGCTGCTAGATCTCCGTTTCCTCCTCTCCCCTCCATCGTTACCCCTTGGGCACATTTGCGCATCTTCTAGAGCAGACGGAAGCTCTGCCCCCACGTGAAAGGCTGCCCAGACCGAGGCCAGGAACGGGCTGTGGGAATAGCTCACAGGCAGCAAAGCACAGCTTACTCTGTGTCCAGCTTAAAGCCCATTTATACAACCTGTGGCTTTCCAGATGCTGGGTCGGGGGGGGGGGGGGGGGGGGGGCTGCTAACAAGTAGGTGAAATAAGTTGAATCACAGGAAAGCTTTATATTTGCATAACAACTGAAGTATTTGAGTGCCTGAAAACCTTTTCTGGGAGTAGTTGAACCACTGGCTGCTTGCTGGTTGGCCCTAGTGACCCACTCAGCCTACCTTTTCTTCCAGACAGTGGGAAGTCTGGTTTTGGCCACATCCGCATTTGAATCACCTCATAAGCTGGGTTTTCCTTTCTTGCCATTGTAATCAATAATACCCCCACATACTCAAAAAAAAAAGTAGTTCCCCCTCCCTCTGACAACTGGCATATTTGTATTTTAATTTCATTACTTCTAAAATTTGATTAGGGCTGTTTGGAATTGTTACTAGAGATGCTTCTAGAGAGAAATACTGATTTTTTAAAAAAATGTTTTGTAACAGCAGTTAGATTAAATATTTCTGCCTCACTTAGAGATTCTCAGATGGTTTTAAGTGTCATTTTGTCACTCACTTGGCAGCAAGTGAATTGTACACATTTATAGTGTGATTTTTGTCTTGAATAACCCCCAGTGCTTGCATATTGTTATCTGTTTATAACCCTTTATTCTCCCCCCACCGCTGTTGGAGATAGGCTTCTTTTAAAGCTGAGAGTATCTCCATTTTGACTGTTGAGTTTTACTCTAGATTTCCCCTTTTTAATGGTGGAACGGTAACCAGGATGGTTTACATATTCGAGTAAAGTGAATTCCTGTCTATGACAGGCATGAAGAATCGGGAGGAAAGAGCCCAGCATTTTTTTGATACATCAGTACTGCTAATGGATGATGGAGACGATAATACTCTTTACGATCGGGTACGTGAGGGGCTGCAAGACTGACTGCTGTGCGTTTGCGCTCCGTTCTGTTCCTTCTCTCCATAGACCTGTAACTTCTGTGCAATGCCAGTGGGTCAGCGCGGCTTGACTTGTACATCCATCAAGTAGTTTTTGCAGCAGGTGGAAGAACAGTCATGGGGGCCATACTGTTTCTTCCTTTCTGTAGGCTGCGAGGAGGCCTTGTCATCTGCCTTCCAGAACCTTCGGGAAAGCAGTCTGCACACCGCACGTTGGGAAGAACCCAGAGAAGCGCAGGGTTATTTCCGGTGGTTTTGCTGCTCAGCCCTGTGTAGCTGCAGACAGGGGTTCTCTTTGTGTCCCCTGCTTTGGCCCCTAGTGCTTTAGATCCTGCTTGTTTTAGGAATTTGGATCTTTCCTGTGAGGGAAAAATAAGTGCTTATGTGTTGTGTTTATGTGCTTTATAGAAGTATTTTCAGAATTCATTCTTTTAATGACATCTGCAATGGTACACCATACCTTTCTGGTGGGGGGAGAAGAGAATCTAACATACAAATCCTGTACTTTTTGTTTTGCTAGGGTTTTACAGATGACCAGTTGGTGCTGGTGGAGCAGAACACACTGATGGTGGAGGAGAGGGAGCGGGAGATTCGCCAGATCGTGCAGTCCATTTCAGACCTGAATGAAATATTTAGGGATTTAGGAGCGATGATTGTGGAGCAGGTACGTGGTTTACCTTCCTCATCATTGCGTTTCCTGCCATGACATCTGGCCCTTCTGGAGACTGTTGATTCGGCATTTGTGTCAGGAAACAAAATTTGACCCTACTCCCCCCGTGTACGTCTGTATGTATGTGTGTGTGCTTATACCCTTACATAGATACGTGTGTGCACGTTATATGCGTAACTAATGTCATTCCCTATAAAATTACTGATAACCTTTTATTTTTTTGAGTAAAAAATAAATATCAGTGGAAGGTCTCATATTCTCTGCCCATACTCCAAGGACACTCGTGGGACCACCCTACTTTGGGGGTCTGGTGGGTTCTGCCCCCACTCAGCAATGATTCTGGCAGTAGATAAGGTTTCCCTTCTAATTTTGGCAGGTTATTGTGTAAGGGCAACTGGAACCACTAGCTTTCAAGTAGAATTAAATTGTTTGTTCACTGTTACAATCTGATTAGGGTATTTTATTATCTTGCCAGCAGGGATTTGGGTCCTGATCCCCCTGCAACCAGCTGCACAATGGAGTGTTGAGGCCATGGAAGATCTAGTTACAGTAATTACTCCTGCGGTTCCCAAGGAACTGCTCTTGCTATCTCCTCTGATACAGCATGTTCCATTAAGAGCCCTGTTCCTCCACATAGCCTGGTGTTCCCTTCTTTCTGTTTGAACCGACAGATTAAACAATTAAAAACAAAATTCTCCTTGAGGCAAACGTGTAATTTTACATGGTGGATTGGAGCTCACCATCTCTGCTCTGACCCATGGAAACCCGTGTTGACGTTTACAGACGTGATAGTCAATTTCCAGGCCTAATCATAACTGGGTCTAGCTTAACCAGCGTTCTCTGCTTACTTGAATCCAAGTATTTAAGCAGCACATGGACACAGAAGTCAGCCCTTCGCCTCTCAGAGCCTATTTCCACTGAACCGTATATTGCTTAAAACCCCAGTAAGTCTGAGTATGGCATATCTTAGAGTGGCTAAATCCAAAAAAGAAACCTCAATTTGTCCGTATTTCTTTCTCATGAGTTAGACTTTATTGTAACTTACACGGCACTCTGCCATTGAGTGCCTAATATTGCTTGATGATGGATTCCAGAGCTTTCCGTGTGTACCTTTCCAGCAGCGGATAAGTAAAACAGATAATCCTGTGGATAATGATGTCTACAGTTCCATGTTCCCAGTTGCGGTTGTTGGTCGTCTGTAACTGTCATTTCTTACTCAGGGTACAGTCCTTGATAGAATTGACTATAATGTTGAGCAGTCCTGTATCAAGACCGAAGATGGCCTGAAACAGCTTCACAAGGTAATGTCGTGTGTTTCCGCAGCTGAGAGTTTGAGGAGCTGCTCTCAGATGCCCAGGACTCAGAGGAGGGGCTCTCGGTGGCCAGGCGTGCGGGAGCGTTGTGTCAGTGTGGTCGGCGCCAGCCACGGGGGGCCTTGTCACCCTACTGCAGGGAGTGACTCCAGGGGCGCTTGGCGCTTGGATTTGAAATTGCTGAGAAGTCCCTTCTGTGACAGGAAATTATAAAGGAATTGGGCACTTCTTCCTTTCATAAATTATTTTCGTTCTTTGAATCTTCTTGTTGTAGGAAATCAAGGGAATGGGTGTTTGCTAGACGTGTGTTGAACATTCTGTCTACTTGTTGTTGCGCTGACTCAGGTCTCTTGCTGTGACACATTTCTGATGAATTGCTGGTGGAGGATCCTTTTGGAGCAGATAAAAATCTCATTTTCCCTTTTAATTACCGCAGTATCTCTGTGAGCTACCTTGAGAAAAGAATGGTTTGTTGAAGTGAGAGTAGCTTTCTTACTCTTCGCTAATAAGGTAGCTATTTCCGGAATATCTTTCGCGATACTTGTTGAAAATAACCGGAAAGCGTCTTAGAAATCTTGTCATCAGTGATGAGAAACATACATATGCTGCCGAGTGGATCTCGCATATAATTGAGTGCATGTTTTCTTTAAAAGGAATGCTAATACTTCGCAAATAAAATAAATTCTATCCATTTCCTTGTAGCTTTGAGACCCTGTGATATTTGTAGCCATATAATGAGCGTTTTTCCAGTCCACAAATGGACTGCTCTGTCGCTGTTCTGGAGCCAGTTGCTCTCTGTGGCAGGGGCGGCCCCGTCTGACAATGATGTCAGGTTTACAGAATGGGAGACCTACCGAGGTCCGACCAGGAACCCTTCACTCTCCCTTCTGTGTGCTCGCTGCCGCACAGGGCGTGGACGAGACTCCAACACATGGTAGAAGGAAAAGGCCTGCCTCGGGTAGGCAGAGGGCTTATTGAGCATTTAGATTCATTTTGCTGCCAAGCCTGTGTATGAAAAGAGTGATAACTAACTTGAGTTTCCCACTCTGTAATACCCAGTTCCTGATATGCTGTTGAATTATGCATTGGTTTTGAAGTTTCTTAAATAAAAACTAGCGAAACATGTTTTATAATAAAGCACAGATAAAGGGCAGAGCTTTCTCTACGGGAGTGTACAAATCTAGTGGGAACTAGAAATTTTGTTTTAGGTTCTACTTTATAAATCATCTTGAGAGGCTTTAAAGTATATCGTTTAGTATTGGCTTCCCTGGTGTTCTGGGTTCCTTATTAGAAAAGTAAGCATGCTCCGTCTTATCTCTCAAGTCACCTTGCTGTCAGTGGCGTGGCTGGCCGTTTCCTTGGCAGTCAACCTCATCCGAGGAAGATTGAGCCTTGGCAGCGACTTCACACGGGCTGGACTCTCAAGACGGGTTAGCCTGTCTGTCCTGATGTTTCCTCCTGGTTGATGAGTGGCTCCCAGTGGGTGTGTAGGCTCACTTAGGAAACAAAACTACCAGTCAGAAGGTTGGTGGGGACCACGGAAGTAAAACGGAAGAGATTGGATATTCTTAGACGTTTCCATCAAGCTGTGCCCTTCATGTCCTTCCCTGTGAAAGCACCACCTGGGGAAGGACGGGGCGTGCTATCCCTGGACGTGGTGAGCGACACCCTCGAGACTCCCTCCTTGTCCACTCTCCTGTCTCTGGTCAGTCTCCGGGAACCCAGGTGGGGCATTTTGTGTCTGTGCACAGCAGGGGTGTGACTGAGGGCGTGCCCCCATCCCCCAGCCCCCCGGGGCCTCCAGGCTGATGTTTGCAGGTGAGGAGTGCAGCGGGTGCTGAGCTCTGGAAGCTCCTGTCTGTCGTGGCAGCAGAAGCACAGCGAGAGATGATCTCAGGGAGGTTTCTTTCTGCACTTGAGACCCGTGGGGCACGCTTTCCCATTCCTGTGTCAGAGGAGGAGTGTGTTCTTGTTCCCAACATCAGGGGAGGCAGAAAATACCACTCCGGGGGGCCGTCAGTTCCTTACACTCTGGCAGGGGTAACCTTAGCCCGATGTTTGAGGTCATCGTGAAGGAGGTATGCGTTCATCCGAACAACTGTGTCCAGAAATGGGAGGCTCTCCTTGAAAGAGTGGTTCATCACAGTCAGTGGAAGGAGGAGGAGAAGCAGGTCCACCTGGTGCTGAGGCAGAGGCTCGGACTCCTCCCAGCCTTTGTCTTAGTGGTGGGTCCCGGCCCCGCGCCGCTGTGCGTCCAGGGTAACTAGGTCACGAGGTAGCTCCAGCATCGTGGAGGTCGTCCACTCACGATGATTCAATTTGCTTGAATTGGTGGAAGGGCTTATGATGATGTGATGTGGCCTGTAGCAGAGAGACCGGTCGTGCACGTAGAACTGCAAGCCCAGGACTGGAAACAAGCGAGGCTTGGTTTTGGATTTTTGGGAAAATGACGGCCTTTTTCCCCTCTCTCTGTAGGCAGAGCAGTATCAAAAGAAGAATCGGAAGATGCTTGTGATTTTAATATTATTTGTCATCATCATTGTCCTCATTGTTGTCCTCATCGGCGTGAAGTCTCGCTAGGCGTCTGTGCGGCTGCGTGTGCCGCCCGCGTGGACTCCCGGGCGCCAGGGGCTCGGCCGCCGTGCGGGCACAGCAGAGGCGCGGGCTGTGGACCGAGGACCGAGTGGGGGCAGCGAGCGCTGGCCTGGACTCCTCGTCGCAGTCGTGCTCAAGCAGAGGGAATGGGCTTCTGGTTTCCCTTCATTGTCAACAATTCAAGGACCTTTGATAGCGCTGCAGAACAGAGATTGAGCTGTGTCATCAGTTATAATATCTATTTTTTTTAGAAAGAGAAAATGAGTTGAATGTTTACAGGCACCCCACAAGCTGGTCGATACTGTACATGCATATGCTGTTTTTTTAGCTTCATGTCGGAGCGGCATGTTAAAATAATTTTTGGAAAAAGTTTTTAAAAACCATCTGGTTTTTAAGAAATTTGGTACCAAAAAATTTGTGAGTAGAGGCAAAAATGCCTCTTCATCTTTCTCTGTATATTTTCCAGTTGAAAACAAACTGAGAAGTCCTTTAAGAATTTATAATCCGTTCCCCATTAACTTAATTTAGCTTTTCCATCACTGTTAATGATCAGAGTAGCAAAGTGTGAAAAATAAGAAACCATCATTGATGTTAATTAACACATTTAGATGGGCCAGTTAAAACAGCTTCATAAGTTTAAATTAATTGTAAATGGACTATTCCTCATCTAGAATCTGTGCCCTGCATTTTCTACTGTAAATCAAAAGGGGTTACTAACAAAACCGCCTAAACTTAAAAGTTGGTGATTTGAACCAACCTCACATGAAAACATGCAAATGGAAGATGGGCAGTGTCATGAAAGTCACCAGAATCAGCCAGTGTGTCCCTGTACTCGTCCCCAGCCGTCCTTGCTCAATCCATTACTTATATACTAACCACATAATGGCCTGTTCAAACCAGACACCATTTAATGAACTGTGAATTTACACACAGGCCATTCTAAATGGGTCACCCCATTTAGGATTAGTGGATCTCAAATTATTAACCAAACATCACTCCATTTCAAAGTAAAATATTCCACCAGTGGTATGATTTATCGGCTCTTCCACTGCTGCTTAACATGCCCAGAAAGTAGGCATGTTCCCGCAGATTGTGAAAATCTGGACTAGGAAATCCCTCATTTCTGTGAACATGAATCAGATCGCCAAAGCAGGACTTTGCTGTTTACTTACCTATTATCAATATGGTGCTCGAATATATTCCTGGAACTGTAGAATAATGTGGAAAGTGATGGTAACTTTGAAAGCTGAAGTTCATGTTTTATTGGGTCTTGAGACACTAGTATCTTTTTAATGGTCTTTGTATAATTTTCAGTGGCTTTTCCATTATTTTTTACCTCTCCTAAAAAGTTTGAGAAGAGCATGACTTCATTAAATGTGCTATGTTTTATTTGGATCAGTCACATAAAATGTCTCTTTAGAATTGACTTGAAAGTTGTTTCCAGAAACTTAAACTCAAGTCCAGAGGTTCAAGTCGTCCAAACAGATCATGGTCTTAAAACCCATGCCCCAGCCTTCCCTTCCCAAGTCGTTTGTGACTCCAGGCGGCCACTGGTTTTCTTATTACTGATGTGGCTATAGAATGATCTAGAGGTGCCCCTGGCATTTCAGGAAATCGCATGGTATTCCCTGACAAACAGTTATTTATTAGGAAAAAAGGTCGGCCAATCCGAATCCACCACCTCCTCGATCACCCCTGAAATGTGGGGCTTCTGCATTCTTCTTGCGAATAGCTCTAGGCCTTCTCTACTCACAGCAGATTTGAATCCAGTGGCAGAGTCGACGTGTTCCCCTAGACCAACTGCTCCCAGGAGCTTGGCTGTGGGGGTCCGAGCTCTTCCCTCCCTGACGGTCTACAGTGGCAGAACTGGGTCCCTGGTGAAGCTTTTCAAGTGCTCAGTCTTACCCTTGAAGGAAAGTGACCCTTTAAGAAAGGATCACCAAAAAAAAAAAAAAAAAAAAAAGGAAGGGATCACCATTTATTTATATTTATTTTCAGTTAATAGGGGTGATTGGGGTTGGTTTTTGCTCCCCAACCCCTAACCCCATTTGGGTAAAATAGTAGATCTAAATAGACGTGAAGGCTCTCGAGCGGTCTGAAGCCGGCGCGGTGCCAGTGGAAGCCCCAGCTGTCTGCTGCCACGACCTTGTCCCACAGTGGGAAGCGGCCCCAGAGCCTGGGCGCCAACTTGCCCGGCTCCTGCAAACACTGTATTTTTCTTTTGAGCCTTCATCAGGGAAGGATCAGCAGCCTTGGGGGAAGTAAGAGAAAAGTGGTAATGGAGTCCTGGTACCTCAGGGCTCCTTTTCCTGCGGACAGCCATTGCCGTCCCTCTCGGCCAGGCTCTGGGGGCAGTGCTCGCCAGCCCAGTCTCTCCCCTCACCTGGGATGCGAGCAGAGAAGGGGGCCCGCAGGGAAAGCTGCTTCTGGGCATCCCCGGGCTCAGCCACTGGACACCCGCCCCCTTCAGCGTGTCCTCGGCGGGCTCCTTGGATGGGACTGGAGAGCAGAGAAGTCCGCGTTTACCGTCAGGTCGCCAAAGCTCCTGATCTTTCCCGAGATTGTAACTGAAATCTACTGTCTCTCGTCGTATTAATTTGGGGGTGGGGGCTGCTGGCTTAGCCATGGGCGTGAAGCAGCGTATGACTCTAATTTAACGGATTTACCGCTTTCTCTGCTAATTGAGAGAGCATTATTTATTTGTTTTGACACAAGTGCTTCCAGTGTTTTATCCTCGCTAATGGCTTCTTGAAGGTAATAAAACCCTTCCAACCTAATTGGTCAGATAAGACTTTTTTTCTTGTGTGCTTAAATAAAGCAATTAGTGAAGCGCTTCTATCCAAAATGACTTTTTTTTTGTCCTTTTTTAAAACTAATTTACTGTTACTGGAAACTTTTTGTACAATAAAGCAATCATGCGGATTAAAGAACATCCTGCAATCCTAGTATTAATTTTAACGATGGGGCTCGCGTTTTCTTCAAATGCATCTGCGTTACGGGAGGGCCTGGTCCATTCTGTGATCGTTTGGGCCAATGACTATTTGTTTTGTGTCTGAGGCCTTGCCTCAGTGTCTGAAAGTCCATCCATCTGCCTAATGGATGCTCGCAGAGGGACCAATCTGTCTGCTATCCAATATACAAAAGGGAAACTGCCGAAAAGGCAGACAATTATTTTTCTTATGAAAATGTATGCTTCATATACATACCCAGAAGCATTTGGAGATCTTCAAATAAAATTTAGTCTGTGTGCTTTGCTGAGAAGTCCCACTTACATCCAGGCTCCGGGAGACTTGAATTTCTAAGTGACTTTGGATGTTTCTTATTCTGTTACACTGAACACTTCAGGAATAGGCTTTGCCAGCTGAACTCAGAGTCAGGACCGTATTTACACCTTCAATGTGCCCATGTCCGGTCTCCTCCTCAAAGGCCGGGGTGGGTCCTTGTCACCCAAGCATTACCTTTCACGTCATCCAGGCACGATGGGCTCTGTCTTCGAGTCTACTTACTACGTGGGAGCGGGCCTTCCCAGGAGTCCCCTTGGCAAGCCAGGCATCGCGTCCTGTGATGTGCCTGTTGCTCAGGGCGATTAAATTACCTTCGGAGCCTGTTGATGAACCACACAGAGGGAGCGACCTTCCCTTGTTGTGCTCGCTCCTTGTTTTCTGGCTAGAAATTCTGTCTCCCCACCTTGTTCAAAAGCCACTGGCTCTGTCCAAGCATCAAACCCACCCCTCAGAGGATAGACATTTGCCGCAGGCTTCAAGAACATTCTGACCAGCAATAACCTTGAAGTAACCCTCCACCCCGGATGGGACAGCCGTGTAAGTGGCAATGCGTGTGAAGGGACTGTAGGCTCTGCCGGGGGGGGGGGGGGGGTGCCTCCTGAGTGGTCAGTCATGGGTCAGGTTTCCAACTGGATTTTTGGTGGCTCCCTTTTGAAATGGCGCTGCAGGTGTGTGCAGGTAGAATCGGACCCGTTGCTGTGGAGCAGAGCGCTTCGCAGGCTCGGTCCTGGCCCTCGGGTGCGACGGGCCTGGAGGCACGGGAGCATGGGCCGCAGCGTGGTTCCTCCTGAAGGCCCGCACTGATGGAGGATGACGGGCTGCATAGAGATTGGCCCTGCTGAATTTAGTGCACCTCCTTTAGGAGCTCTGATCGTCACCCAGAATGTGAGCAACCCGTAATTCTTCCTGGTCTCTCCTCGCCACAGCAAAACGACTCACTGAGCCTGGCGTAATTTGTGGGTAAATTTAGTAGGATGGCGTGTTATTCTAACATGCGGGCTTAATTTCGGTCATCAGGCTCCCTCATTCTCGTCAAAACCTGTGGGGACCAAATGGAGAGGTCTGGTAGTGTCTTCACAGGAGGGACATCTGATCGTCGGGTGCAGGGAGGACAGGTTAGGCTGCAGGGGGACTACTTCACCCATTAGTTACCGTGAGTTCCCGTTGCCTCCTAGGACTCGGGGTGGCAAACTTGCTTCATTTGATCGTGGCTACAAGTGAAACTTAGCGGTGTGTGTACAAAGAAATGTGGGCTTTGGATTGTAGATCTCCGTGTGCGCGTGTTGGCCCTTAGCAACTCCTCTAATTTTCTCTCTCCAGATTCCCTCGACCACCCAGATGCCACCTCTGACCTTGTTGCAGATGTTTACGTTTCGTTTTGTTTTGCAGTTGAGGGAAGTGGTGGGTATTGGGGTGAACTAATGTGGACGCTGGGTGGGCATGCAGAGAGACTTCCAGCTCATCTGAGAGCATGCCAGACTTGGGACTCGGAGTTAGACAGCGGGCATCAGCTGGGTGCCCTGTGCACCCAGACTCCACACCACCCTCCAGGTCATCCTACCCGTCTCCGGCCAGGCCTTCTTCCCACACAAAGGGACATTCCACGGAGTCAAATGGCAGAGACTTTTGCACAATTATCTGGTCAATTGAGGCAAAAGAAAATAATCATTTGTCCAATTGTCCAAATTAGCTCTCTGGACTGTCCTGAATGCTCAGGATAATTGTGTGGGCCTCCACTTCAGCTCCATAATCTGGCTAAAATGGACCATTTACATGAGACTCCATTCAATACGACGTACATTTAAATTAGACTTGGTGAAAGTAGACCACTGGGTTTAGTGTTTTCTGTTTGTCAACTATTATTCGAAAATTGCTTTTAGCTAATCATCCCAATTCTGCCGTTAGTAATCACTATTTCTCCCGTTTTATGGATGTAATGGAGGCAGAAGGGGCTCTGGTTTGCATCATTTGGTGTCTCTGGGAGGAAGTGCTGAGGGATTCACTGACTCGGGACCCCCTAACAGACCTCCATTTCCACTGCCGCTTGGGCAGAGAGACCATCCCCCCCACCCCCCCTTTCCCAGATGGGGAAACTGAGACCCTCTGGAGGGCTCGCCGGGGTCACACGAATAACCCGGGGCTAGAGCTAGAATCTTCAACTTCCTAATTTCCAGACAGTACTATTGCTGCTTATGCCATTTTAATTGTTCATTTCTTTCCATAAAATTAAGTGACCTTCTTCCAGAAAGATTTAACGGTCAAGATGGGATGTGGTAAAGGCTCCTCAAGGACTTTTTCCTTATTACGAAGATGAGACCAGACTGAGGCCGGGAGAGATTTGCAAACAGCGGCATGTCATTATCCCTAGTTCAGTTTTTCGTGTAATTGGTGTGAAGAGATTGCTGCTGACTAATCCCGCCACCGGACAGAAAGCAAGCACTCGTGGGTGACACGGCGCGCAGCACGCGGACATGTGTACGGGTGGCTGTTTATGGAAGGTGTGCGTGTGTGCGTGCACGTGCGTGTTGCGTGTGCGTGCGTGTGTACCCGGAGTGCTTCCCAAGATGGAGAATGTCATTTGAAAGTTGTAAATAATAAAAAATAGGTTGGAGCAAAACTGATTTTACAATTGCCTGAGAATGTCGCACTTCATTTCCACACTATGCAATGGCTAGAAATTGATTTTTTTTTTTAATCCAATTAAGCCTCAAGGTTGGTTATCCATTTAAAAGGTCGGCTGAGTTAAACAATGACAGTACCCGCAGTTCATGCTAATAATTAAATGTACACAGAACTCGAGCACTTCCATCGTGCCTCGCAGAGGTGGACGTCGTGTGTGTGTGTGTGTGTGTGTGTGTGTGTGTGTGTCGCACAGAAATGCGCTGCGGAAGTCCCCAGCCGACCCAGCGACCCAGCCGACCGTGACCCCTGCCCGGGCAGCCCGCGGCCGGGCAGTGCTCCTTCCCCGCGGGGTCCCACAGCCTGCCCTGGAGAGCCCTGGTCCCCCCTCACCTCCCATCCTCCCCACCCTCCAGCCCCGGGAGCCTTGGGAGACGGAAGGTAACCCCACTTAAAGAGAAAAAAGAGGGGGCTCTTGGTGTGTGTGCGTGTGTACCCTTGGAGTACGCACGGAACTCCTCGGTTTCACATGCTGCCGAGTTTATAACGTGGTGAATAAATCATGTTTTAAAAATAGCCCTTTAAAAAAAAAGTCCTCTATGGTTCGTATTGACTCTGTTCCCAATGTGTTAAGAAAAAGACTTCAAAATGTCTTTTTATGGTTCTCATAGGCGATGTTTAAGCATTTGAATTTATGGAGATGTTAGGAGAACCGGGAACCCGATTGGAATGCTTTTTATTCTGTTTGGGTTATAATGTCACTCCAGTTTTGTAAGTCACTGAGCAGGGATAGTGATCTTATTTCAAATCTAGCATTTTAACCTGCACTGTAATGTAAGGAAGGTCACTCCAATTCAATACTTTCCATCTGTAACTATGAACCAGCCTGAAAGATGGAACCTTGCAGATTTAGTGGGAGGAGGGGGGAATATATTTATATATATTGAATTTCCCTCTCAGGGCCCTTAAGAAAATCTAACAATTCCTGCTTAGCGTTTTGTACCCCCACCCTTTCCTCACGCAGCTCAGCTGCCAAAAGCCTCCACAACAGATTTGTGATTCTTTTTTACTTTTTAAAAGATCCGCATTTAGATAATGCAGACAGACGTGTGGCTTTACACGAGGGTGTTCCTGGAGGAAAGAATGTGACCCCGGTTTTTGAAGACCGGCCCCTTTTTTGATGCACTGGAGAAGCAGACTATTTAAGAGGATCCTGTAAGTGAAGGTTTTCCTAAAGAAACTTGATCCATGTAAACATTTATCCCCTCCTTCTGCTTTTCTATACACCTTCATTTCCATAAGCGGAGTTGCCTCAAGGAACGCGGAACCACCTTCGGTGGGTTAATTACCTCTCTCTCTCTTCCTTCCCTCAGCCACCCCCATCCCAAGGCTCCAGATCTTCCACATTGCCCTTGAAAACTTCTGCAGCTACAGAAGTAATTTTGCTGGTGCTCAGAAGTAAATAAGAATTTCGTCCCCGAGACAGGAGGGTTATTACTGTCCGACAAGGTGGGCTTCCTGGGAAGATAATTTAGGCTGCTAGAACAGCAGGGGACTGCCCAGAGCAACTAGCTCAGCCCCTCATTTTATCGAAAAGTCCTAAAAACTGATGTGGGAAGGAACGCTTTTTGTTGTTAATAAGTGGTTCTTCCAGTACATTTTTATTAACACCATTCTCTCATCATGCTGATATCAGAAGGTAAAAAGCGCTGTAGATGAAATCACAGAATGTGCTTTTCAAGCAAAGTGCAAAAGATTATATGCAATATGCTGTTTTTTGTATAGGTCCGTGAGTGCGCATAAACGTAGTTTTTAAAAAAGAAACAGGAAAGATAAACCAAAACCTGATAAAAATGGTTACCTCCAGGGATGAGTGGAAAAGGAGTGGAAGGGACGGGACGCCTTTGAGCATTCCTTCCTGCAGTTTCAACTTTTGAGCCACATAAATGTACGTATTCAAAAAAAGAAAATGTAAAAAAAAAAAAATGAAAACAGCGAGCCCTTCGGTACAAACAGAAACATAGGAATCTAGATAGGTATCAGACGGACAGACCAGACAAAAGCCAAGTAAATGTTGAGTGTATCGGTGGGATCCTTCGAAGAACAAGAAGAACGAACAAACTCTGGAACGCGAGGGCATGGGTTTGGGGTCGGGAGTGGAGGCTGCCGGGAGTGCTGTGGGAAGGACCAGCCAAGGATCCACAGAAGGGTGATTGGGAACTCGGGTTCTCACTGTGGGAGAAGGAAGAACCACCATGGGTTAGGGCACGTGAAGAAGAGCCCGGTAACATGGGCTGCGACTCCGAGGAATCCGTGTGCACTCACGATATTCCTCGAAAAGGATCAGAAACAGCCTGAGCACACTCCACACGCAGAACTGGATTTCCAGATGGAAATCTAAACAACCATGCCCCCGACTGCAGGGAGACCAGGGCTCCTGTGAGGCCCGGCTGACTCTTGATTTGGGGCAAGGACGGAGCAGAGTGAGCCTGGGGACCATCTTAATGTTCCAAGGAGGACAGGAGTCCTCAGAGACCAACAGGAACACGTGAGAAAGACATGGGCACCAGCCTGATGGGGCCCTGGCTGGCCCGAGTGGGGCCAGTGACCACGAAAGAGCCAAACACAGGGACAAGACTGGGGCAAGGCCGGCCCCGGAGCCCGCGGCCACTGCCCGCAGTGACATGGCCTGTTTTCGGGTTAATCCTCCGCTGCCACCATCGTGAAATTCTCTCTTGAAAACGAGGCTCTGCGCTTTCCTTTTTGCCCCAGACCCCACAGATTATGTGAGCCTGTCCTGGGGCCGAGGGGAGGCAGGGAGGCTCTACTCAGGACTTCAGGTGGTTGAACGGGTGATCCAGGTAGAAAATCACCCTGTTGCAAAAGCAGTATTTGATTCAGGCAGAGGTCATCACTGGCTATGAAACTTTGGGGGAGAGGTCAGGAGACAGAACTCTCTCACGGCCTCCGAGCCTCTGTGCATTTTAAAGAGGAGACTGAGCTGAATGCCATTAATTATGAAAAGGGAAATGGCCCTTTGCTGTGAAGAGATCCGGCCAACCCGGCCTGAACCAAATAGCCCACCTTGGCCAGTAACACGAGACACATGGGTTCTGTGGCTCCTGGTGAGGTACGGTGGCAAACACAATGTGTTTAGCCCGAATGTAATCATAAGGAAACAATCCAACAAATCCAGACTTCGGGACCTTCTACGCCACACCTCAGTGTCAGGAAGGACAAAGGCAGGGATTGTTCTGGATTCAAGGAGACCAAAGAGAATTGACAACCAAGCGGAACACCTGGTCCTTATTTAGATTCTGGATTTTTAAAAGGCAATGAAGGACATTTTGGGGACAATCAAACAAATTTCAATGTGGACTGTGTATTCGATAATAGTATTGTTTTGATGTTAATTTTCCATGGCTATGATCAGGATATTCTTGTGATTTTGTGGGCTAGTGTCCTAAGAGATAGATACACACTGAGGTATTTAAGGTTAAAGTGTATGTAACTAACTTTAAAGTGCAGGAAAAAATATATGGACACACACAGAGACACATCTGACCTAGGTAAAGGGCAAACGAGTGTTCATTATAGTGGTTTTTCAACGTTTCAATAAGTTAATGCATTTTTTCAAAAAAGTTTCTAGAGAAATGTGATTTTCATGGCAACCGGTTCTTTTTCAACCCTTCAGGGAACATTTAGCCCGAATCTTCTGGGTGGCATGCCTGATGCACTTCACAAAGTGTAACCAAGGCCCCCCCGATGCGCAGGCGAGGGAAGCGCGGACACCCCCAGCACAGCACTTGTCCCGGGAGGTCGTGCAGGTGTCTCTCCTGCCTCTTCGCTGGGGGCTCACCTCCAGGCCAGCTGCTCTGTGGAGGGAGGTCGTGGAGCTGAGCCTGCCTCGGCCCCCTCAGGGCAGATGCAGCCGCCGATCACTGTCCACCAGGAACGAACCCTACCTCGATCTCACGTTCGTCTTGACGGCGGCCCTTCCACTGGTTTTGTGACCCACAAGGTCAAGTTCAAACTCCGTGGCTCAGCGTACGTCTCATGCACACTTTATGTGTGCACGTGAGCTTGCCACCAGTCCAAATGGACTATGCCCTTTAGTATTATGAGCCCTTGCGTGGACAACTCCCTTGCCAGGGATCAGACTGCCTGGGACACTGGGACTCGTCCTTGGATGGCTTAATCCAAGCTCAGTCTTCTCCCAGGGACTGGCTTGCTGAGTTTTACTGCTGTATTTCCTCCCGCGGCCAATGTATCCCCAAAAGCCTGACCTGGACTGGAGCTCTGAGAAACTGATATTCAACAAATATATATTGAATAAAGGAATGCGTGAAAATCCCAGAAAGAAGCGGCAAGGGAATGAGTGTTTCTCACATCAGAATAATGGAATCTGAGAATCTCGAGGCAATCGGTCTAATAAGCAGAGAGTAGCGGAGATGTTTCTCCTGGCACGAAATTAATATATAAATACACACTCCGTACACCCAGGGCCATCTCAAACGATATGATCTCAGAAACGTGTTCGAGAATGTGAACTGTACCGAAAGCTTCCTAATAAGTCCTGGGGACTTCATTCTGATTCCTTCCAGTTTTTAAAGCCTTGTTCTTCAACTACTAAGTCTGAATGTCCGGTTGAATTCGGAATGAGTCGCATCTCATCAAAAACGGAAGTTACTTCTCGGGTTGCATGAAAGATCTGGTAAGTTATTTTAAATTTTCATTTTTTTTTAAAGAAAATTAAACTGAGGTGGATTTTTCATTGACAGTGAAATATATACTAAGCTGTGGATTAATACCTTCATAAAAATTTATCTAAACAGAGTGCTGCCTGTCTTATTTATGTTGAGGTCTCTAAAGTCTGCAGTGCAAAGGGGAAAGTACTTTCCTGGAATATATTTGTATCTGTCACAAGCTACATCTTGAGGAAATTGGCAGGCATTGGAAGTCGAATAACTCCTTAGCGTTCTGTTTAGTTTGGATTTCTTCGACTCGGGAGCGGAGGGGGGAAGGGGGTGCTTAGAACTAAAATCAGGATTATCTGCTTTTAACAACATTTTCCTTTGCTTTGTGTATCATAAGTGTTCAATAAATGCTTGTTGAACTGAGTCATCTCGTTCATCCTTCCTTGGGGTCGTGGGGGTTATTCGGTCTATTCTTATATATGGAAGAATTCTGAAAGGAAAGAATCTCCAGAATGATCTCTCTACCAACCGTTTCTCTCCCCCCTCCAACTCTCTGTACTCAAAACCGCCAGGCCCGGCTCGCCAAAATGCGTCTTGGATCCTCCCTCAGCAAGCACAAGTCTGTGGAGTGAATCCCCGGTTTGCGGTCCCCCACAGCCCACTCCTTCCCTGTTCTCTGGGGCCCTGGGTTCTTACCCACAGGATGCGGAGCCCCGTGGACACTCTGGGTCTCTGCTCTCCTCCCCCGCTTCTCCCCCTTCCCCCCCCAATGCCTTCCTCTGCCCTGTGGGTCTGGGGAAGTCCTCTTTTCACTGGGTAGGGCAACCCTCCGAGAAGATCCCGCACGGCCTCCCCCCACTGCTGGAGTGCCCTGTGCGTGTCTGCAGCGTATTTGCAAACAGGAGAAAGAGTGATAGATCTTCATACATGCTCTTCGTACCCTTTACAAATGTGTGAAAACATTCAGCTGCTGTAAAAATCTTTTGAGGAAAATAAGATCCAATTAGCGTCGACTTTCATGTTGGGAAAGCTGTGGGTTTTCGAAGGAATTCCTTTCACTCATTCAACGACTGTTTTTTTGGCACCTGTCTGTGCTAGGCCCTGCAGAAGAAAGGGGACACGAGCCCTGCCTTCAGAATGCTGAAGCTCTCTGGCCCCGGGGGATGTTGTTGAGCACCTACCCTGCACCAGGGACCGGGGCTCAGAACCGACTACCCTGCACCAGGGACCGGGGCTCAGACCGACAGGGAGACACAGAAGAGTGGCCAGAGAAGGAGAAGCTGGCGCTCGTGGGTGGGTTGCAAATCAGGGAGTGGGGGAGACGTGCTAGGAAATCAGTGGCTTTGCAAAAGCCTTGGATGCCGTGCTCGGGAGTTGGCGCTATTTTTTTAAGGCTGAGAATGAAAAAGAAACTCAAAATGAGAAGGGTGGCACATGGAAGTAGCTAGAGGTAACAGAGGGGAGTACCAACAGGCCCTTGAGCAATCAGGATGTGGGCAGGATCTGTATTTTTAAATGAGTGGGGCTTCCTCAACTGGGTCACGGCTCCCTGAACCGGGCATCTGAGTTACAGCAGGAGCCAGGACCCCTGCCAAGGGCACCCCCGCCGTCCACCAGGTGCCCCCTCTGCCCTCACCCAGGGCCCCTCCACCCACCACATGCCCCCAACACCCTCCAGGTGCCCTTCTCAACTAGCCTTCCCTCCTCAGTGGCAGGTGGCTCCGTGCTCCCCCTCCTCTTCGCTCTTTGTCTCCGCCCCTCTCCCCAGGCAGGCCGGGAGGCTGTAGGGGGCAGCTTGCACAGACTGCTGCCAGATGACCCTTCCTGCAAAGGGGTGGCCGGGGGCAGGGCCCTCCACCAGTCCAGGCGATGCCTGAGTTTCTAATTGGCCATCCCAGAAGCAGTAACCTGGGTAGAAACCCACATCCTGACACCTGACTCACGTCCAGGACAGTGCCTGCAAGATAGTGGGGACCTGCTCAGTGGCAGGGAACCCATTAAATGAGGAGGAAGGAACTGTGGACACTGCCCAGCATGCCAGGCAGCGGGGCCTCGTCTAAGTCAGGAGCTGGGACCGATCCAGGCATCACCAAGCCCATCCCAACCTGACAGGCGTCTGGGGGTGTGGTGAGGGCACATCCTGCCCATGCAGGGGTCACCCAGGATCGCTGCAGGAAGCTGGGCCTGCTTGGGGCTCATGCACACTGTGGCCTGGTGGGAGCGCTGTGGGGGACTTCAGGTTGGGCCTGGGTCTGCTCAGGACCTGCCGGAGGTCAGGGCCACCAGGGGCTGGGGGGGCTGGGGGCCAGGACCCCTTCCAGGAAAGGTTGCCCGGGGAGCTGTTGCCTGACTCTGGAGGCAGGACCCACTTCGGGACCTGCAGGGCTTGGGGCCTGCCGGGCCTGGCCGGGGCCTGCCGGGCCTTGGAGCCTGCCCAGGGGTTGGGGCCCGCCGGCTTTCGGCCCGCCCCGGGGATCGCGGCCTGCCCAGGGGTTGGGGCCTACCGGGGCCTGGGGCCGGGCTGCCGCTCGGGGCCCGCGGGCGGGGGCGGGGGCGGGGGCACAGGCCTGCCCGGGGGTCCGGGGCCCGCCCGGGGTCAGGGCGGCCCGCTCCGCCCCGCCGGCCCGGCGCCCCCTCGCGCCCCGGGCGGGCCCTGCACGTCTCGCGAGCGGCCCGGAGCGGCGGGGGGAGGCGGGGCCGGGCGGCCGGGCAGGGCCGGGGCGGCGCCGAGGCCGGGCCGGAGCGGAGCCCGAGCGGAGCGGGGCGGCGGCCAGGCGGGGGGCGCGGGCCGGCGGAAGATGGCGAACGTGGGGCTGCAGTTCCAGGCGAGCGCCGGGGACGCGGACCCGCAGAGCCGGCCGCTGCTGCTGCTGGGGCAGCTGCACCACCTGCACCGCGTGCCCTGGAGCCACGTCCGCGGGAAGCTGCAGCCCCGGGTCACCGAGGAGGTGAGCGGGCCGCGCGGCCGCCCGGAGGCCCCGCCCGGCGCCCGCAGGGGCGCGAGGCCAGCCCGGGAGGTGCGGGGGGGAGCTCCCCCCCGGAGCCGCCCCCAGGCGCTGTCTTCGAGGGGCCCCGCGGCCCCGCCCGGGGAGCCGGCCGCCCGCTCCCGGAAGCCCTCCCGGTGGCACCTGGCTGGGGCCCACCCCGGCGCGGTGCGGGGTCGCGCGTTTGAAGCGCGGCGCGCCCAGCCTGGCCTTTTAAATCCCCACGGCTTAATCCCACACGGGTGGAACCGTGCCAGCAGACACACACACGCTGAGCTGCAGCGAGAGGCCACACATCTTAATTAGGGACCGTGGGTGCCCCGGGGAAGCTGCCGCAGTGCCGGTTTAGCCTGGCGAGCGCCGCGCAGGGCCCGGCCGCCGGCATGCGGACTGTTTGATGGCTAGCGCCTGTCTCTCGTCTCTCCCCCTCCCGTCCAGCTCTGGCAGGCCGCTCTAAGCACGCTCAACCCCAACCCCACGGACAGCTGCCCCCTGTACCTGAACTGTGCCACCGTGGCCGCCCTGCCCTCCAGGGTGAGCCGGCACAACAGCCCCTCGGCCGCCCACTTCGTCACCCGCCTGGTGCGCACCTGCCTGCCGCCCGGGACCCATCGGTGCATTCTGGTGAGTGCCCACGGCCGTCCCCGTGCTCGTGGGAAGCGGGTGTCCCCGTAGCTCCGCCCCGGTGCGGGCAGGGCACCCGGGCTGGCAGGACCTCCGACGTGGACGAGCCGCCACAGCCCAGGACGTCATCACCCCTGCTTACAGACGGGGAAACTGAGGTCGAGAGACCAGGCCATTTGCCCCAGATCAGGTTCGGTGGTCGATCTGAGCCTCAGACCCAGATTTCCCGAGCCCACGCCCCTCCACGTCCTACTTTCCCGCCTCGGAGGCAGTCCGCATCTGGTGGCTGATGTTTTCTTTCTCCCAGGGCTGGACGATGGCTCCGCGAAGGCCCCCGCATGGCGGCTCTGCTGGGGCCCCTCTGTCCCGAGTGTAGCTCCTCCCCGGGGTCGCTCCCGCGGGTCTGCCCCCGCTCACGGCTCTGCCTCTCTGTGCTGCAGATGGTCTGCGAGCGCTCGGACGCCTTCGCCTCTGCCTGCGCCCTGGCCCGAGCCTTCCCGCTCTTCACCCACCGCTCCGGGGCTGCCCGGCGTGCAGACAAGAAGACGGTGACGGTGGAGTTTTTCCTGGTGGGACAAGACAACGGGCCAGTGGAGGTGTCCACTCTGCAAGTGGGTGTCCCGACGTTCGCCCTGGGTCCCCGGGCCCGCACGCGCTGGGGCAGCTGGAAGGGGAGGACGGTGGCAGTGGGATGCAGCAGCAACAGCCCCGGGGGGCCCGGAGGCCTTTCCAAACCCGGGCAGCTGGCCCCCTTCCTCGGGGGGGCTTCCTGGTCAGGACTCAGGCCTTTCGACCCGTATTTCTTGAGCACCTACCCAGCACCAGGAGCTCTCCTGTTTAATCCTGAGAATCCCTCCCTCTGTGGCGCGCTTTTACATATGTTATTTCCTTGGATCATAATCCTTTTGAGGCCAGCAAGGCTGGGAGGGACTCCAGGTTAGGAGTCCTGGTCTGGGCCGACCGGCAGATTCCATCCCCGCGGCGAGTGTCCCAGACCCCGTGGCCGTGACCTCACCCTCCCCACCCCCACTGAGACCCAGGCTGTCCTTCCTACCCCACCCCTCACTGCTGTCCCAGGCCAGCACCTCTCACCGGCTGCCTCCTCCCCCTGGATCCTTTGCTCTAGAAGGAGAGGACATGCTTCTGTCTCTATCATCTTGCAACAGCTCCTTTTTTCCTTCCATTGATTTCCAAACGTTGAAAAAACACGGTCTAATTGTTTTGCCTTTCTTAACTCCCTTTCCCCCTCAGCCTACCCAAATCGAGTTTCCACCCCGCATCCTGACACTGATTTTTTAAGGAGCCTGTCTGCTGGACTTAAATATTGGTCGTCCCATTTGTCATCCCCCCCCACCTTGAAGGGTCTGCCCCACCCAGAGCCATGCCTCCTTCCCACGCCCCCTCCCGCCTGCCGCCTCTACATCCCCTTTCCAGAGCATTCCCACATTCCGATCTCACTTCCTCTCATCTGGGTTCTCCGAGCGCCTGTGGGCTCCATCCCACAGACGGGTACCGACGACCACCCCTCCCCTCTAGCGGCAGGGCATTCCTTCTGAGTTCCCGGCCTGAGCAGCACCCTGGACCCCCCACATCCTCCAAGCCCTTCTCCTCCCTCCCCGCTGGCCATGGTGGACTGACTTTCTGTCCTCCTCAGCTTCCCTCTCCAGGTCCTACCTGCTCCGGGTCTGCCCACGTCCCTTTCCACAGGGAGCTGGCTGGCTGACATGGCCTCGCTTGAAGTCGGGCCCTCTGCCTGCTGAGTGCCATACCACCTGATGTGACACATCTCTGCTTAGCTTCTGCGCCCTGCACTGGGGTGGGAGCTTCCGGAGGGCAGGGACCTGGTCTGTGGTCCCAGCAGGGGCCCAACATGTGACGAGGACGGTTGGGTTGGTGGGTCTCCTTGACCCCCACATCCAGTGCATCCTACTCTGCCCACTGCCACTGCCTTGCGGAGCCCCCACCCACGCCCCACTGCTCTCCTGGGCCATTGTGGCCGCCTCCTCACTGGTCTTGCTGCCTCCAGATGCCCTCCATCCACTTCCCCTTCCCATGGCTGCTCGTAGCTTGCGTAGACGCGGACTGCCTACTGAGTCCTCTCAACAGCCCTAGGAGGTGGGACCATTGTTCTCTCCACCGTCGGGCTGAGCAGAATGAGGCTTGGAGATGCTAGGTGACTTACTGGGGCCACACCAGCAAGGGGCAGAGCCAGGTCTTAACCACTGCTGCCGTCTGTCAGCTCTCTTTCCCGTCTGTCTTGGATCATGAGCACGGAACCTCAGGCACCCTGGGTGGCCTCCTCAGCACTCCCCCCTGCAAGTCCTCTTCCCCCCCGGGTCCCTGTGGTCTTTCATACCCTCCTCCCCTGTCGTGTTTAGTGGAGTGAGGTGTTGTGATTCTCTGCTGGGCTGGAGTACCTTGGACATCTTTGAATTCCCAGAGTCTAGTGTGGAGCCTGGCACACAGTAGGTGCTCATAGAAACATGGGTGGAATGAACGAATGAACGAATGAATGATCGATCCTGGGGCACGACGAGGCACAAGCTCTTCCCCAGGGTCACGAGGCTCTGTGGTGGCGGAGGGGCACTGGGAGCCTCCCCCGGGTTCCCCCGCAGATGCTGTGTGCCCTCTCGCCCAGCCAGGCTGCAGCGGGGGCTCTGAGCCCACGGAGGGCTGCTAGGCGAGCACCCGGCCTTCTTAGAGATGAGTCTTAGGGCACTGCCGCACTTCCCAGACAGCGACCACAGGCTGCATCAGAGATGAGCAATGGTCTCTGTGACGCCCACAGACAGGGACCCTCGGCCTCCCAGAGGAGAGCCCGCTGTCAGGCGGAGGGGACCACAAGGTCACATCTCATATCTGAGCTGTCAAGTCCTGTGTCCCTGCCTTTGAGGCTTGGGGGTTTAATTACCTCCGGAAGGCAGAAGTTCTCCGAGCCATTCAGCAGGGCCTGGAAGGTGGCTGGGTTGGCGCAGTGGACCCAGAACCTGCCCTCCCTGGCGCCGGGGTGCTGGGCAGGTGATGATAACTCGATGCTCTCTGCATCCCTACTGCACCTGCACAGCTTTGCTCTTTCAGTATCACCTCTTCCCAGCACACAGGGAAGAGGCGGCCGGCTAGCCCCGTGTCCGAAGCTCGGGGGTGGGGGTGGGCATGGGGGTGGGGCAGGCGGCGCCGTGGGCAGCAGCTAGGCAGAGATGAGCGAGAAGGCAAAGACCTTCCAGAATCAGCACTGAAGCAAAAGGGGGACAGAAGTTCTTTGCAGAAAGTAGGGGTGGGGCCGGGGAGGGCGGCCAGCATGGGGCCTGGGGCGGCTCCTGTGTTTGAGCACGCAGGGGACGGTGTCAGGTCCCTGTTCCCTCTGGGCTCTGGGCCAACATATGAGCCGCACGAGGCAGGGTCTGTGCGTTCTTCCCTCCGCACTCCATACCCAGAGCTGTGCGGCATCGGATGGCCAGGAACACAAGGGCAGGGAGTCTGTGTCACACTCCCATGGGGCTCACGTGAGAAAAATGCCACCCTCACGGCCAGAGTGCCACAAGGGGGACCAGCGGGCACTGGGGTGCAGGACGAAGAGACCTTCTCCTCCTTTGGGAGGATCCAGAGAAGCTTCTGGAAGGCACGGCCTTTAAGAAGTGCCATAAAGGATGGCCAGGATCTTGACAAGAGGAGAAGGGAGGGTGTATCGGTCGGCTCCAGTGGCCATAAGAAAATACCGCCGACGGGGTGGCTTCACCAACAGGCCTGTACCTCTCAGGGTTCTGGAGGCCGTCTGAGATCAGGGCAGGTTGAGGACTCCCTGCCTGGTTTGCAGGTGGTGGTCTTCTGGCCGTGCCCTCCCTCCCTCTTCCTGTGAGGGCGCTAATCCCATCATGGGCCCCATCCTTCTGACCTCACCTAAACCTGACCACTGCGGGGGTAGGGCTTCAACATATGAGTTTAGGGGCGATGCAGACATTCAGCCCCTAGCAAAGGACAACACTTCCCCCAAGAGAGGACATGGGACTGCCAGGCGCCCAAGGCAGGAATGCCCAGTGTGCGTTCAGGGCCGGCACAGGACCGCCTGCCGCCAGGATGAGGGGAGTAAGCAGCAGATGAGGCCTGGAAAGGGAGGTGGGCCCCACTGACACCAGGTGGGGGTGTCAGGCTGAAGGATTCTCGTGTAACCTGGAGGCGAGGTGCAGAGTCGTGTGGAACTTTCTGTGGACAGCAGGGTGGGTCACAGGCACTGGAAGACAGCAACAGACACCGTGAGTCTTGTTTCCCCCTGACCTGCCCCTCGACACCCTGTCAGCGGCCCCGAAACCTCCCCCGGGTGGCATGTGCTACTGATGCCTTTGGTCCCTGGGGCAACGGACAGGGAGGGACAGCCCTTCCTACCTGGTCCTAGGTCCCCAGTGACAGCCTCTGGTTTCTTTCCCCAGTGCTTAGCAAATGCCACGGAAGGCGTGCGGCTGGCTGCCCGTATCGTGGACACGCCCTGCAACGAGATGAACACAGACACCTTCCTCGAGGTTCGTGGCCCCAGGGAGTCATGCCAGGGTGGGGCCAAGGTGGGCGAGACGTTGATAGACCCCAAGGAAGTCAGGGGATACCCAGGGCTGGAGGGAGACAGTGCCTACAGCCTTGGCACCCTACCTGGGGGCGCCTGGGGCTGCCGTGGACAGAGTCTTGCTGTCCACCCAGCTGCAGGGGGCCCCCAGGCCTCGGTGGAGGGGGGAGGGAGGACAGGGCCTCCTCCTCAAGGCCTTTCTGCAGGACCGCAGCCATGACCTACTGTAGTTTAGAGGGTGAACCTTCTGTCCTGGATTTAATCGTGCTCCAAGCCGAGAGAGTTGAGGCCCTGGATTCTGAGCCTGTTCCTCTCCGCCACACGGGCGTCGGTTCATCGCTGGTCCCGAGCCTCGGCCTCGCCTTGACTTAAGCCATCTTCACATGTCTTTGTGTTGTTTTTTCCATGAACGTGTCCAGGAGATTAAGAAAGTTGGAAAAGATCTGGGGATCACCCCAACGATCATCCGAGATGAGGAGCTAAAGACGAGAGGCTTTGGAGGTGGGTAGGGTTGGGCCTTACGGGCCGTGGCCTCAGGCTGGTCCTGGGTGCTGGGGGTGGCAGGGTGGCTGTGGGTCACGCACTGCGATGCCTCAAGCTTCCCTTGAAAGGAGCCAGCCTTTGTCCAACCCCAAGGCCAGACCTTGAGAAGCGGACCATCTCTGGGGGAGAAAGGAGGCGCTGATTCAGACTCTGGAAGCTGCAGCGTCCAAGTCCTTCCCCAGCCCACTCCCTGTCCACAAGGGCTGCTGTCCTGGCTGCCTGGGCCAACTCAGCAGGACCTTTCTGCTCCTTGAGCACACAAGCCCACGTTCACATCAGGGCCTCATCATTATGGCTCTCTTTCTCTGGAGTCCTTCTCCAAGATACTCTCACAGAGGGGCCATCAGACCCTGAACATCCTGGGTCAAATCTACCTCCTCAGAGGGCCTTTCCTGATGACCAGACCCATCCTCCCTGGCCCCCAGGCACTGGAAATATGGTGACAAGTGTAGGCACTTTCAGTCTGGCTGGGGGAGGGTCACCGCACTCCTTATCAATGACTGCTAAACAAATTACCCCAGAAGGAAGCAACTGAAGGCAACATACAGTTCTATGGGCAGGGAATCAGGCATGGCTGGGCTGGATCCCGGGCCCAGGGTCCCTGCCACATGGAGACCAGCATGTTGATTAGATCAGCAGTCATCTGAAGTCTCAACCGGGGCTGGTGATGTGGTCCCAGCCAGGCTCACTCACAGTGTTGTCACCAGGCCTTGGGGCCTTGCTGGCTGTTCCTTGTCATCTGGGCCTCTCCTTGAGCAGCTTACGAGTAGCAGCTGCTTCCCTCAGAGCAAGGTTTCTGGGCGAGGAAGAGCGAGCAAGCAAGAAGGAGGCAAGGTCTTTTTTTGCAACATAGTCTTGGAAGTGGCATCTCATCACTTCTGCTGTATCCAGAAGCAAGACGCAAGGTTCCAGCCACACTGAGAGAGAGGGGATCCCAGAGGCAGGGATCGGAGGGGGCTATCCTAGAGGTGCCTACCACAGAACACATAAACCAGCGACAAGGGGAGGCAGAGGCTGCGAAGGTCAGGGAAATCTTCACAGAGGAGATGGTATTTACGGCGGGTTTTGCAGGATATATGGGAGTTTGTCAGGCAGCCATTATTGGCTCTCATTCAGTTCAGTTGCCGGGGGCCTTGAGGCCTGGTCTCTGCCCACAAGAGGCTTTCTTGAGGAGACAGGGCACGTACACCCCAGGGCAAGGCAGTGGTGGGAGTGGGCTTGGAAAGGGTGGTGCCGCGCCGAGTGCACAGAGGGCTCAGGGAGGGGCGAACGAGCGTGGGCTGGAGTGGCCTTGAAACATTATCCAAAAATCATTTCATTCTGCAACGCTGTTCATTTCTTTCTGGGAATGATACAGTTTTGTTTTGTTTTTTTCTCAGCGGGTTTTCTTGCCTAACGATACTTCGCACGGAATTCGTTTGCAGTCCCAGAGCATTGGAACTAATTTGCCTTCCCCCATCCCATGCTGGCCAGGGGGCAGGACAGGGGGCAGGGAGCTCGGGCTTGGACTGCACACTCTCCAGGAGAAATATTCACATGCCAGTGGGTATTTCCGGGGGAGAGCTGTTGTTTCTGGGGGGCTGCTGGGAGTTCTCTGCGCAGTTCAACCTGAGCCCAACTGACCCTCTCCCTGTGCTTTCTGTAGGAATCTATGGTGTTGGCAAGGCTGCCCTCCACCCCCCGGCGCTGGCCGTCCTCAGCCACACCCCAGAAGGAGCCACGCAAACCATTGCATGGGTGGGCAAAGGGATCGTCTATGACACCGGGGGTCTCAGCATCAAAGGGAAGGTGAGGTGCTGGGGCCAGTGCTTGGGCGGGTCCCAGGGTGGGGAGGGCTCTCGGGGGCCTCATCAGCTCTCAGAGGCACTGGAGGAAGACAGTGAGCAAGGCTTCTGGGACCTTCACATTGGGGCGTGCCTCTGGGGAGCCAGGTTCGGGAGGAGTCGGAAGGGTTGATTCCTTTTCTGAGGGGGAGACAGTTTCATGTCCACACTCCAGACAGGGGTCTGGAAACAAAAAGTCTGGACAAGATCCAGAGAAAAGCCACAGAAATGATTAAAAGGCTGGAAAACGAGCCCAAGAAGGCAAGGTTCAAGGACTCGGTGGTTCTGTCTGAAGAGAAGGGCGTGGGGTGGTGCCCATGGTCCCCATGACCAGCAAGTTTTCCACGGATAGAATGCTTAGTGCGATCTGCATGAGCCCACTCGGAGAACAGGCGCCCCGGTGAAGGCCAGAGGGGTTTGGCCCCACGAGCAAGCCACCCGCCAGTGTTCCTGTGAGGCCCGGCGGCAGAAGTCTCTCCTATGGGTGGCCTTTAAGTAGGGTCGTCTCAGGAGGCCGGGCACCTAAGGGCGCCAGTCGTGGCCGCATCTCTCGGCCACTGAGCTGCCTGCCCTCCTCCACGCCCAGCACGTTTGGGCCTGCTGCACGCTGGGAGCCGAGATGGCCCCAGGAGGAGGAGGAGGGACACATCTTCATCTGCTCATGTCCCACACTTGGGTTGAGCAACCACTGGGCACCGGGCCTGGGCTGGGCTCTACGGTGCCAGGACTCGGAAGGCCTGGGAAGGAGCAGGCGTGTGAAATCTGTGCCCCAGGAGACCAGGAAGAAGAGAGCCAACCTTCCCAGAGAGAAGGCTCTAGAAGAGAGAGCAGAGCTCGAGAGCTGGCAGCCAGTGTGGCTCACAGATACGTCCTGTTGGCCCAAGGGCTGGTCTATAATTTGAATTAGTTACCAACATTTAAAAAACAGGAGAAATTCTTGCAGAACACTGGCTATCTGACCTTTTGTAAACTGAGGCGATCCGGCAGTACGGACCCTCCATCTCCACCTGGAGGCATCCCACAGGAGCCAAGAAGCACTGCCCCGTGGATGGAGCCCGCACGGTCTGGTTCGCCGCAGCTCCGACGCTTTCCAACCTGAGCCCTGGTGTTGGTCAATGTTTCGGGGGGAGACTGTGCGTTACCATTTGCACCGCTAGCCAGTCTAGTGCATTTGCTACCTAGAGTGGATGGTCTGTTCCTTTTTTTTTTTTTTTAAACATCCCTCCTCCCGTAAACATTATTTTCAGGCCTAATCAGGAAATGATCGGAGAATAAAGGTTTAAAAAAAAAAACAAACACCAATAGTGAATTCACCTTTATTGAATTCCATATGTATTATCACACCAGTAAAAAAATGAAAATAAGTATGACAGGGCCGCCCGACCGGCTCAGTCGGTGGAGCATGCGACTCTTGATCTCGGGGTCGTGAGTTCGAGCCCCATGTGGGGTGCAGGGATGACTTAAAAATAGAATCTGTAAATAAGTAAGTAAATAAATATATAAATGTTACAGCACACATAAAACAGCAATAGATCAATACTTTTAAATTACATCAATGTGATCTTTTGAATAGAAAGAACTTAATGCCTCCCTATTGGTCTGTTGTGGTAAAAGGAGTATTAGCACTACAGTGTCTGTTTGGAGGCCTTCACTTCTGTAGATTTGCCAATGACTTTATCAAAAGTTTGCACATCTCTACACTTACCAGGGTCCGAGATTGGTCAGTCCATCGGCACTCATGGTTGATCCCAAAACACTGTTAATTTGAATTAGGAAGAGTTTCTGTCGCATGAAACAATCTGTACACCGATACCCAGGAAGAGCCTTTCACATAAGGATCACTTGGCAGAGACTGCCCCAAACCCCATTTCCCAAGAAACTCCAGAAATGGCGATACTGTCCGTGTCTGCAGTTCTTTGAAACTGATTCTAGCAGCCTTCACAGGTCCGTGGAGTAAAATCGTGTGAAACACAAGCCCAGTGGCTCACATAGACTGAGGGAGGCCGGGAGGCCCAGGCTCCCTGTACCCGTGGGTTTGCTCCGAGTCCACTGTGGAGGCAGGACCGTGGGGAGTCACAGACGCCGGCCCCGCCTCGCTGTCTGCTGGAAGGCACGCTCCTGCCTATCCGGCCAGCCCTGTACCTGGCAAAGGATAAGTAGCTAGAATAGGTGGGTTTGAACCTTTTATCTGTATGATTAGAACTCACTTCGACAGATTTTTCGGGAGAACCATTTTCCCACTGATGATGGCAGGACGACGGACTTTGATTACTTACTGTTGGCAGACTCTCCACAGCCAGTGCGCCCCTCTGGTTGCATCTGGTACTGGCCAGCCCTCTCTCTCACCCGCCATGCTGGCTGGCTCTTGTCCTGGAGGACAAGGTAGGGTAGGCTAGGAGCGGGTAGAATTCCCAGCTCCTTCCTCCTGGGAGCAGATGTTGGCTTGTTGGAGGGCCAGAGTGAGAAGCGGGGGCTCCCGATAATTAGTCCTTTTGCTGGGGGCACCATACCCAATCCTGCAGGAGTCACCACTCCCATCTCCAAAGACTTCAAAGGCAAATCAGGATCAGTGTGAATGCAGGTCTCAAATGTGTTAGTCTCAGGACCCCTTCCTTTCTTAACAAGTATTGATCCCAAGGGGATTTTTTTTTTTTTAATCAGAGTGATATTTAACAGACGTAGATATTTACCCTACTAGAAATAAAGACTGGGAAAGATACTTAGTAATTTCTTTTAATATAACAATATAAATCCATTGCATGTTAATGTAAATAATATAATCTTATGAAAATAACTATATTTTCCAAAATGAAAAGACATGAGTGAGAAGAGTGGCATGGTTTACATTTTGCTGATCTCTCTCCTATCTGCCTTGATAGAAGATGGCTGTGATTGTGTATCTGGTTCTGCACTGAGTCTCTTGTGATACGTTGTCTGAGTTGAAATATAAAAAGAAAATCGGGCCTCACTTACTTTGTAGTTGGAAAAGGGAGAAATAGTTTAGTGCCCTTTACAAATAACTAAGGACATTCTTCTTTGCTATTACACCAAAACTCGACAAGTGGGAGTCTCGGAAAGGTGAGGAATTGGTGCGGGATCAGAAACCATGTCAGTGAGTCTTTGCACCCTGTTACTTAATATCTATGGTCTACCTTGAACTGTGAAAGCGTGATTTTGTAATATCATGCATGGGTCATCCAGACGACATCATTCACGGAGTTACACAGACCCTCCAAATTGTGGCCCAACACAGGATGTTTTTAAAAGTCACACTTGGTACCACCATCTGTCTCGTTTTAAAAATCGCTGAGTATGGGACACCTGGGTGGCTCAGTCATTAAGCGTCTGCCTTCGGCTCAAGTCATGATCTCAGGGTCCTGGGACCGAGCCCTGCATCGGGTTCCCTGCTCTGTGGGAAGCCTGCTTCTCCCTCTCCCACTCCCCCTGCTTGTGTTCCCTCTCTTGCTGTGTCTCTCTCTGTCAAATAAATAAATAAAATCTTCAAAAAAAAAAAAATCGCTGAGTATTAGAAAGCCGTCACGGAGACAGAAGATACAGGTTTTCCAAAATTGCGATTTTTTTTTTTTTTTTTTTTTTTTGCTTGAAAGCTCAAATTTTCCCACTGGCACCAACTATGGTCAGCTGTTCCCCTGGACGTGAGAGGTTCGCTTCTGCTGGACACCCGAGTCTGAATAACCCGTCATGTGTCAGTTGTTCTTTGAATTAAAACGGTGTTCTGGAGCACAGAGCCCAGCTGAGCTGAGCCCCGGGAGACCGTCCGTGGCTTCTGCTCTGACCACCCGGCCTGGGGACAGTAGGGGTGCTCGGTGCACGCACCTTCTGTTCCATCACAGGGAATCTTGCAAACAGCTGTGCTCAGCAGTTGAGCTTTTGAAAAATCCACCATTCTACTCCTTCAGCAAGGAGACTCAAGTGGAGTTGGCTGCGCTTTATTTTCCCGGAGGGCGGAGGCGAGTCTGGGGACCGTCCCTGCCGTGGCTGGACGCGCCACCGCTCTGCTGAATTGCACGGGTGTCAACCCCGTGAAACGGGGGTTTCGGAAATCGCCTCTTTCAGAAAAATAGGAGCAACGTGTGGAGAATCTGCAAAGTTCACACAGTCCATTGAGTTACACTTGCAGTTTGGCGTTTGTTCGGTCTGCGGTTGGGAAGCCGCCCCGGTGACAGGGAGACACAATTTCAGTGACCATCTTGAGCTATTCTGCATGGGCCGTTTTGCCGGTGGTTTGATTCCAGATCTGAGGCCCCGTTTTTCCATTTAAACAATCCTGTGCTTTCTCACCGATTAGGTCAAAGAGACAGCTTATTTTCAATAGTGCTAGCTGGGTCCTTTTCACTCAATTTAATTGTAAAAGCAGCTCGGTTTATGTCTAAAAATACTTTCCATTAAAACTCGAGGCTTGTGTAATCCGATAAGGGTTCGAAAAAATCACTCCGTCCATTTCAAACCCAAATCCTGCATCTGATGACCTGTTGTTAATTTAAAGTATGAACTTGTCAATTAGAGCTGGGAACCTATAAAATGTAAAAATGTGTAACCGCTCTCAACCCGTTTGTAGAAAATCACAGCTCCTTCTGCGGCAGGAGGGAGCCTCCGCCGCTCACGGCCCTCATTAGACGCCGACAGAGCGGGCAGTGGGGTGGGATCAGGGACGTGACGGTGACATTGGGGAAGAGTTCACATGAACCTGAGCGGATTGTTTGAGACAGTGACGTCAAGGAGCAGAGCTGAGGCCGAAAGTGTCGCCGAGGCCAGGCGGTGACCTGGGCAGGGTGGTCTGCTGCAGAAAGGTGGTCTGGGTGGTGGCGGGAGCAAGGGAGGCTGGTGCACAGAGGAAGATGGACGGTCCTGGGGGAGGACGCGGTATGAGGGGGAAGGCACATGGTGCCTGGTTTTAACCTGCTGCGTGGCTACTGCAAGCCCCCCTGGGACTGGGGTGCAGGGGTGCTGGCTGGGAGGTCAGACCTCAGGGCAGTGTGAAGGAGGGCAGTGTGAAGGGGGGCAGGCCTGACGTAAAGCTCTGGGGCTCTTCCTGGGACCGGGCCTGCAGGAGACGAGTAGAAGTGGGAGGGCTAGCAAAGGGAGCAGGGGGTGTGGGAGGGGGCCGTCGTGGGAACCAGAACAAGGCCCTGTCCCTCTGCAGGGTACAGCCACCTCGGGGCCCTCTGCAGGGTGCACGCCGGCCGGGCACCACGTGCATCATACGCAGGCACAGCCCTCTGCCAGCAAGTGGGGATCAGAGAGCTCCGGAAGCCAGGAGAGGCCACTCCCGTGTGCCCCCCGTGTTGAGCGGGAATCACAGGGCCCCCGGGAGCCGGGCTGCTTGGCAGGGGTACTGCTGACCCAGCAGAGCAGGTGGCCTCGGGGAGCGGGCTCCTGGGAGAGGTGGGGGCGGGTGAGCAGCTGAGGTGTCCCGAGAGCTCAGGGACCGGGGGTTTCTTTGGGGGCCATCTCAGGGTGAGGGTCTGATTGTACTTGTCGGCTGAGGGCTGAGGAATGGGAACCAGGAAAATGGGAAGGCTGACACCACGGAGGGGAGGAGCAAGGCCACAGCCCACGTGGCAACTTTGGGCAGCTCCCGGGTCCCCTTCCCCTCCCACCTCTGGTGTACCAGGAGCCCCCAAAGCTCTGCCCCAGCGGAAAGCGCCCATCACCTTCGCCGTTCTGCCCCATTGCTTCTGGAGACCAGCCACTCGACAAGTGGGAGTTTCGTGGGTTCTGTGTGTGCTCTGGGGACCCGGCAGCGGGTCGCGCAGGTCTGGGGGAGCTGTTCTGGGGCCCTTGTGTGCCGGGCAGGGATGGGGCACTGTTGCCGGCGGGGCCGACATCCACTCACGCTCACTTAGTGCCCCCTCTGTGCCCCCTCCAGACCACCATGCCTGGGATGAAGAGGGACTGTGGGGGTGCCGCGGCTGTGCTGGGGGCCTTCAGAGCTGCCATCAAGCAGGTGAGTGTGGCCCCGCCCTCTGCAGTCCTCGGGATGGAGGGCTCCCCGGTGTGAGCTGACCCTCCCTCTCCCCCAGGTCCCCCACGGTGCTCCTGAGTCCCCACAGCTCCGTGTCTCTCTCCCTCCTCTGCACTGCCATGCTGGACACCCCTGGGCTCCCAGAGCTCCCTGCCTTCCGCCAGGGCTGCTCCACCTGAGTGTCACCTCTCCTGGGGGTGTCACCTCTCCTGGGGTGTCACCTCTGCCTGGGGGTGTCACTTCTCCTGATTGTCACCTCTCCTGGGGGTGTCACCTCTCCTGGGGTGTCACCTCTCCTGGGGGTGTCACCTCTCCTGGGGTGTCACCTCTGCCTGGGGGTGTCACCTCTCCTGAGTGTCACCTCTCCAGAGGGTGTCACCTCTCCTGGGGGTGTCACCTCTCCTGGAGGTGCAGTTGCTGGGTTGTAGGGCAGCTCTATTTTCAACTTTTTGAGGAACCTCCATACAGGCTGCACCAGCTTGCCTTCCCACCAACAGTGTAGGAGGGTTCCCCTTTCTCCGCATCCCCGCCAACATCTGTTATTTCCTGACTTGTTAATTTTAGCCAATCTGACTGGTATGAGGTGGTATCTCATTGTGGTTTTGATTTGTATTTCCCTGATGCTGAGCGATGTTGAGCACTTTTTCATGGGTCTGTTGGCCATTTATATATCTTCCCTACAGAAATGTCTGTTCATATCTTCTGCCCATTTCTTGATTGGATTCTTTGTTCTTTGGGTGTTGAGCTTGGTAAGTTCTTTATAGATTTTGGATACTAGCCCTTTATCTGATAAGACATTTGCAAATATCTTCTCCCACTCTGTCGGTTGTCTTTTGGTTTTGTTGACTGTTTCCTTTGCTTTGCAAAAGCTTTTTATCTTGATGAAGTCCCAATAGTTCATTTTTGCCCTTGCTTCCCTTGCCTTTGGAGACATGTCTAGCAAGAAGTTGCTGCAGCTGAGGTCGAAGAAGTTGCTGCCTGTGTTCTCCTCTAGGATTTTGATGGACTCCTGTCTCACATTTAGGTCTTTCAACCATTTAGAGTCTATTTTTGTGTGTGGTGTAAGGAAATGGTCCAGTTTCATTCTTCTGCACGTGGCTGTCCAATTTTCCCAACACCATTTGTTGAAGAGACTGCCTTTTTTCCATTGGATATTCTTTCCTGCTTTGTTGAAGATTAGTTGGCCATAGAGTTGAGGGTCCATTTCTGGGCTCTCTAATCTGTTCCATTGATCTATGTGTCTGTTTTGGGGCCAGTACCATACTGTCTTGATGATGACAGCTTTGCTTTTCTTTTTCAACATTCCTCTGGCTATGCGGGGTCTTTTCTGGTTCCATACAAATTTTAGGATTATTTGTTCCATTTCTTTGAAAAAAGTGGATGGTATTTTGATAGGGATTGTATTGAATGTGTAGACTGCTGTGGGTAGCATAGGTACTTTAACAATATTTGTTCTTCCAATCCATGAGCATGGAATGTTTTTCCATTTCTTTGTGTCTTCCTCAATTTCTTTCACGAGTGTTCAATAGTTTTCAGAGTATAGATCCTTTACCTCTTTGGCTAGGTTTATTCCTAGGTATCTTATGGTTTTGGGTGCAGTTGTAAATGGGATCGACTCCTTAATCTCTCTTTCATCTGTCTCATTGTTAGTGTATAGAAATGCAACTGATTTCTGTGCATTGATTTTATCTCCTGCCACTTTGCTGAATTCCTGAATGACTTCTAGCAATTTTATGGTGGAATCTTTTGGGTTTTCCACATGGAGTATTATGTCATCTGCCAAGAGTGAGAGTTTGACTTCTTCTTTGGCAGTTTGGATGCCTTTTATTTCTTTTTGTTGTCTGATTGTTGTGGCTAGGACTTCTAGTACTATGTTGAATAGCAGTGGTGAGAGTGGGCATCCCTGCTGCGTTCCTGACCTTAGGGGAAAAGCTCTCAGTTTTTCTCCCGTTGAGAATGATATTTGCTATGGGCTTTTCATATATGGCTTTTGAGGCATATTCCCTCTATCTGTACACTGTGAAGAGTTTTAATCAAGAAAGGATGCTGTACTTTGTCAAATGCTTTTTCTGCATCTATTGAGAGGATCATATGGTTCTTGTTCTTTCTTTTATTATTGTGGTGTATCACATTGACTGATTTGCGGATGTTGAACCAACCTTGCAGCCCAGGGATAAATCCCACTTGGTGGTGGTGAATAATCCTTTTAATGTGCTGTTGGATCCTATTGGCTAGTATTTGGTGAGAATTTTGGCATCCATATTCATCAGGGATATTGGTCTGTAATTCTCCTTTTTGGTGGGGTTTTTATCTGGTTTTGGGATCAAGTTAATACTGGCCTCATAGAAAGAGTTTGGAAGTTTTCCTTCCATTTCTATTCTTTGAAACTGCTTCAGAAGAATAGATATTAATTCTTCTTTAAATGTTTGGTAGGATTCCCCTGGGAAGCCATCTGGCCCTGGCTCTTGTTTGTTGGGAGATTTTTGATGACTGCTTCAATTTCCTTGCTGGTTATGGGTCTGTTCAGGTTTTCTATTTCTTCCTGGTTCAGTTTTGGTAGTTTATATGTCTCTAGAAATGCATCCATTTCTTCCAGATTGCCTAATTTGTTGGCACATAGTTGCCCATAATATGTTGTTATAATTGTATGTCTTCGGTGTTGGTTGTGATCTCTCCTCTTTCATTCATAATTTTATTTATTTGGGACCTTTCTATAGAGTGTAACTGCAATTTTTGTAGGCCTTGATGTGAGCCACACAATAAATAATGGTGGGGATGCTTAGAACCCACAGAGTAAACTAAGAATCTGCACACCCATAAGTAGGAACCAAGCGTTGAATGAATAAGTAAGTAGAGGAGAGGAGCACTGTTTCTCCCGAGAACCTCCCCATGCCCACTGCAGAGCAGGGATGGACACAGCACGTCACTGCGGGGCAGACAGCACTCTAGAAGCGAGCAAGAGCTGCTGGAACCCAAGTGCAGAAATGTCGTGGGAGTAGGACAGCTGGCGTGGCTGGGAGTGACTTAGAGGGACTCTGCCCGGCGGGGTCACTGTGTCCTCGCGGCATCACACCTCTGAGACAAAGTCCCAGGAAGAACATGGGGGTCTCTGGGCATCCGGCCGAGCGCAGGTGGGGAGTGCAGGCCCCAGGAGACAGCGAGGCGTGAGGTCACCAAAGACGGAGGGTGGATCTCAGGAGTCCCAGATTGAGGAGACTGAGGTGACGGCCAAGTCCGTGTGCCCGGACTAGATCTGATCCTCAAGTCAGTGATGACTCCCCAGTGCAGACCAGCGCATGGGGCATGCCAGGTGTTGCCACTGGAGGGCGTGGGGGTCACAGTCAGGGGTATCCAAGGATTGTTTGTACCATTTTTGCCAAACTTTAAGTTTGAAATTTTTTCAAAATTAGACGTTCTAACAGTTTTTAAAAGGAGAGGATGTGCGATGCGATGTTGGGCTTGCTGGGAGCAGGGAGCACCTGGTGCTGGGGCGGCCGTGACCCTCCAAGCCTCACATACCTAAAACCTCAGCCGCCCGCAGCTGCTTTTCAGTCCCCCTGGGGATCCCAAGACCTGTGTGTCTCACCCCTGCACCCCAATACCTGCCACATGAGCTCAGAACCACCTGCCCAAGGCTCGCAGCCACCCTCTAAGCTGGCCTTCCCAAGGGGGACCCCACACCAGAATCAGCAGCACCCCAGACCTGAATCCAAAATCAGGGGGTGGGCATCTGACAGGGTCAGGTTGGGGACCGTGGTCTCTCCTCACCACCCCGCTATCCTGCCACAACATAATGCTTGCGCGTGCTCCGCAAACTCCTCTCGCCTCCAGGCCCAGACCCGACATGGCTCTCTCTGGGAAGACGTCGGGGCTCCCCGCCTTCCCTGGCGAGGTCCACCTGCCTCTCTAGCTTCAGAGCCCCTGGGGCCACCCTGTTGTTTCAAGGCCACATGTTGTCACAATTCATTTAGTCCCAGCCACTCTTGGAGGGGTCTTCGAGCTGACGGGCTGCCTGGTGTCATGTTCCCCGGGAAGCGAGGGGGGGCTTTCCCGGGCGCGGGGTGTCGGGCTCAGGCTCAAAGCCGTCCCAGCCCGGGGCCACGGCCCAGCCCGTGCAGCAGGCCTGTGTTTACCTTCCCTGGGGGCTCTGCACCTGTGGTGGAAGACTCACCTGTTGCAGAGATAAGGCCGCACCTGACAGCTGCGTGTGAGAGCCTGGAGGCAGCGGGAAGGGGCCTGGCGTGCCCCGTGCCCAGAGGAGACGCGTCCTGGTTAAGGGCTCAGGTCGGGGAGGAGAGGACGCGCAGGGACAGGGTGTGGGACCGCCACTCCCCCCACCACTGCCACCCGGGCAAGGCCGCCTTGGGGTTTTCTTGGGCAGGCTGAGGACCCGTGTGGGGCAGAAACTGCCTCCGCCTGTTTCGTGCACATTTCTCAATGTGCCAACGTCATGTTTGGGCATCAGAAAACTAACTTCACACCTAAATTTCTGTGAGGCAAGTTCTCCCAACCCCCATGTACCTGTGTGCGTGTGACTTGCTTTGTGCAGCTGTGCCGAGCTCAGAGGGTTTGTGCAGTGGGAGACATTGATCGCTGACCACGTTTTGTGGACAGGAGGCAGGGGCTGAGCTGGCAGCCTGGCTCGTGCCCCGGGTAAGTGGTTGAGCCAGGATTAAAGCGGGAGCCCAGCCCCACTCCTGGGCTCATTTCTACATTGTTGGGCTCTGATGGAGGAGGCAAGACTCCCCAGATGGGGTGCTGCCAGAACTGCTGGGGAGTCTGTTCTCTGCTCCCTAGGGCTCTGTCTGTCCATGGGGGTGGGAGGCTCTGGCCTATCCTCCCTCCTCCATGCACGGCCACCTGTAGCAGGAGCCTCTGCCCATGTTCCCTCCAGGGTTTCAAAGACAACCTCCACGCTGTGTTCTGCTTGGCCGAAAACTCTGTGGGTCCCAACGCTACGAGGCCAGACGATATCCACCTGCTGTACTCAGGAAAGTAAGGCTGGCTCTCCTCACTCATTGGCTGCCTTCTGGGCTAGAACTCTTAGGGGGCCCCTCTCCTTCCCAGGGCTAGGCTGGTCAGCCGGGGGGCTGATTTCACCCGGCTCACTCCAGCCAGAGGCACATCCGGTGGGGAGGATGCCCTGTCACAGGGGCCCCTGGGCAGTGGGCTGCTTGCTCCCAGGGGCCCAGGGGGTGTTGGCCGCATCACTGGACAAGCTGTTGGGCTCCCTCAAGGTGCCTGGCATAGGATTCACCCTGCCTTAATGGGATGAGCCCTTCCCAACCTTTAGGCTTAAAGTTCTTTGTGCATCTGAAGCCCTGCCCGCCCCCCGCCCCCACCGATTCCCTACTTGGGGGCCCTCCCTGCATTTCCCCCTTGAGGTCAGCCCTTGGACTGTTTCTTCTCAGCATAAGGACATGCCTAGAAGTCAGTGGGCAGCCGCTGGAGGAGCAGGTGGCCCAGATTCACAATAGGAGAGTCCACTCAGCTCCCCATACAAGGGTGCCTGTCCCCAGGGAGACCCCCAGAGGTGCTTCCCTTTTTGCATTTACCCAGTGCCTGGCATTGGGGGCCAAGGGCTGGCCCAGCGCAGTTTACGCTGCCCACACAACCCTGTTCTCCCATCTTACAGATGAAGAAACTGAGGCACAGGGGCTGGGCGGCTTTCCCTGGCTCCCAGCAGGAGGGCAGTGGGGTCGGATTGACCTGCTGCCCTTTGCTCTGGCCCCTGGCACTGCACTGCTGCAGGGGACGGGAGGGGCCCCCCGAGACGGGAGCTAGAGGGAAGGGGGCTCTAAATGGAGTCTCCCAGTTCCAAAGGGACTCGCTCGCGGTGCCCCAGGGAGCACGATCCCTGAGCTGGGGTCTCTGCTGCACCCCAGGACTGTGGAAATCAACAACACTGACGCGGAGGGCAGGCTGGTGCTGGCGGATGGTGTGTCCTACGCCTGCAAGGACCTGGGTGCCGACATCATCCTGGACGTGGCCACACTGACCGGAGCTCAGGTGGGCCACCTTGACTCTGGGGTGGGGGTTGCTGGTGCGGTCCCCTAATCGTCACGGCCTGGCCGAGGAGCAGGGAGCTTGTCCCTGGCATCCAGCGCGGTGCAGGTGGCAGAACCCGTGGGCTGGGTCCCAGCGCCAGGACAGCTTAGGAAGCGTCCCTCTGGTGGCGCACTCACGCTCTCGTTCCTTCCCTCCCTCGCTTCTCGCTGCCCCTCCCCGCTGCTCCATCTTCCGCCTGCGGCTCCGGCCCTCCCTCTGGCCGGCCACCCTCCCAGGGCATTGCCACGGGCAAGTACCACGCCGCCGTGCTCACCAACAGCGCGGAGTGGGAGGCGGCCTGCGTGAAGGCCGGGAGGAGGTGCGGGGACCTGGTGCACCCCCTGGTCTACTGCCCCGAGCTGCACTTCAGCGAGTTCACCTCGGCCGTGGCCGACATGAAGAACTCCGTGGCGGTAGGTGTCAGTGGTGCCCGTGCGGGGCGGAGGGGGCAGGTGGAGCACTGCCCTCGGGGAGCCCGGGGGACCCCAAGACGTGGCAGCGGTGTGGACGAGGGTCCCCCTGCAGCGGGGCCCCAGATCCACGCTCAGGCTGGAAGCGTCCAGAGTGGGGACGTGTCTCTCACTGGTCTCCCCGCCAGCGCATCCACCAGGTCGGGCGCCGAGGGTCCCCTCCCTGCTCCGGCGTCCGCTCCTTCTCCAGCCCCACCATCGCCCCGGGGAGAAGGCAGACCCCTTAACCCACATGCAAGGTCCTCGGGGCCCCTCTCCGCAGTCTCCCGACACGGTCGGACCCTTCTTGTAGCCACCAGGGGAGGCGGTGGCTGAGGCTGGTGTGCTCGAGAGGGCACGGGGGCGCCCACTCGGGTCCAGGGGAAGCAGCCCCAAATGCCCTTAGGTGGAGGCCCTTCCCCACGCCACCACTGCCGGGAACGGAAAGGTCACCGTGTGCCCTGCTGTCCCCCCAGGACCGGGACAACAGCCCCAGTTCCTGTGCTGGCCTTTTCATCGCCTCACACATCGGCTTTGACTGGCCTGGCGTCTGGGTCCACCTGGACATCGCCGCCCCGGTGCACGCCGTGAGTCCAGGCTCCCCCGTGGCGCCCTCCTCTCCTCCCTGCCCCCGACCCCCCTGCGCACCCCGCACACCGGCCGGGCTGCTCCCGCCTTGCATGCATCCACAGCCCCTCTCTGGCTCCAGGCTGAGCTCATCCGAAGCCTCATGCGATGGGGGTCGCACTGCCTGTGGCCTGACCTCCGGCCAGTTGTGCCCCCAACCTCTGGTCTCCCCGGCCCCGGGAACAGAGTGCCTGCTGTGTGTGGCCCTTCTCCAGCCAGCCTGTCCTCAGCTGGAGGCCCAGGGCCCTCAGCTCCCCATTTCCCACCCACGAAGACCTGGGGCTTGGGACCAGAGCGCACAGAACCGTTCCACCACCCTGCCCCCCAGTCAGTCCTGAGTGTGACAGGATAGCAGGAAGGGGGGCCACAGGGCAAGTGGGGGTGGACCGGGAGCCCCTTCCTGCAGAGATGGGCTTGCTGAGGGGTCTGGCTCCGCCTGGCAGAGGGTTTCCAGCCTGCTCTTCGCCCACAGGGTGAGCGCGCCACAGGCTTTGGTGTGGCCCTCCTTCTGGCACTCTTCGGCCGGGCCTCCGAGGACCCTCTGCTGAACCTGGTGTCCCCACTTGGCTGCGACGTGGATGCCCAGGAGGGGGATATGGAGAGGGACTCCAAGAGGCGCAGGCTCGTGTGAGGCCTGCCACTCCCCGGCCCCCTGTGACACAAGGCTCTTTACCTCACTTTGCACTGATTAATTTTAAGCAATCAGAAGATTATACCTTAAGATAGGCTTTGGTTTGTTTTTATTTTTAGTTGTCATGGTGATAGAAACAGCTCCTTCTTCTGTCTTAGAAGACAGCTTAGGGTCTGGAGGATGGCCCGGGGCAGGGGGGAAGCCCTGGGGCTCGCTGCTGTTCCAGTGACCTTCCAGCCTCCCTGCTGGTTTCCGAAGACTCTGCTCCCTCCTGGGGCCTCCGCACGACCTTGAGGCTCCAGGATGCATGGGTGGCCCTGACGCCTTGGCCAGGTGGCCTTTGGGCCTCCTGCCCCTGCTCAGTGCCCGCAGTGGGTGCCCATGGCCTTATCTTTGGCCCCAGGCCCCACACATGGCACCCACATGATAGAGAGCTCAGGCCCCTGCTCCCGCCAGGGCAGTGGCAGCCCCCCCCCCCCCCCGCCCCCCGTGAAAGGGTGGACGTGACTTGTTTCAGGAACCCAATCTTACGGCCCAAGGGGAGTCACTGGGCCCTTAGGATTCCCTGGAGGTTGAAGTAAATATGGCTGTATCACAGTACATCTTTGCCTCCGTCTCTTTGTCTCCCACCCTGGTTGAGAAACCCACCCTGAGGCCTGCCCGTGGCTCCGAGGCTCCAGCACTCCCACCTTGAAAACCAGCACCCTGCATCGAGAGGCGGCTTGGCAACCTCGCTTTTGCTGCCGCCGAGAGCGCTGGGGCCTGGGAAGGGACGGAAGTGGGGCCCGGGGACTCCGGGCCGTGGCTGCCGGGCCCAGGCTGGCTTGGTTTTCTGAGGTGTCACAGCGCAGACTCCAACCGGAGGCTCCCGGGGCTTTGTGGGGGCCCCCCACGCTCCTGCTGTCTGCAGGGAAGGCCGGCCTCCCCCCTGAGCACATCACGAGGCGAGTGCCCTCTGGAGTCAGGTGTCTCCTCAGCACAAAAGGCCCCGGGGCACAGCCTCGGTGCTGAAGGACACGGATTCAGCAGACTCCCCCTCCCCGGGCCCAAGTGTGGCAGGTGAGCAGGGTGCCTGGGAGCTCAGGTGAGAGAGCAGGCAGGGCCTTTGTCCCATCTTAGGCTCCATCCCAGTGGGCTGCCTGGGCCCAGAGGAAGCTGTCGGGGACGCGGGCACCAGCTGGCGTGGAGGAAGCCACCCACACTTCCTCTGCTGGGGACAGAGGGGAGAACGCGGCTGCAGGACGCAGGTCACCGGGCTGTGTCCAGGCCCACTGGCCGCCTCAGCCCTGCTCAAGGGTCCCCAGACTCCCAAGTCCCTTCCCCAGCTCTGGAAAGCAAGGTGACTTTCTGGGCCCGATCCCAAGCAAATATTTATTAAGTGCATGCTGTGCACGGTGCTCGCTGGGCCCGGAAAAGGCAAGGAGCAGCTCTGAGGCCCCAGCCCTGTCTGGGAAAACCATGGCCCGACACGCTAAGTGACAATAATAGCAGTCACAAGGTGGTAGGTGGGCAGCGGGCTCTGTGAGCTGAGGGGAGGCACCGTGGGGGGCCGGAGGGGCCAGGAGCCTTCACGGTTCATTAGCCTGCTTAATGGCCTTGCAATAGGCAGCCCTCTCCAGCTTCCCCGCGATGCCCTGGAGGAGAGAGGTCACTGAGGTGGTCTAGCTCCCTTTCCGGGCACTGTCTGCTCCCCCCCACCAGGGGGCTGCAGGATGCAGGGTCAAGGAGCAGGGGACGAACTGAGTCTCCCTTGTGCAGGCACAAAGGCAGCCTCAGGGCCAGGGACCCAGCTGGGGACCAGCTGCAGGCTCGGGGCCTGGCCTGCGTGCCCGGCGTCGGGGGACCGTGGGGGGTGGGGTGGGGGGCGCCAAAGGCCTTGCTTTCCCAAGGGCCAAAGGGCTTTAGGACGGGGCCGCTGCTTCCCCGGGCCGCACCAGAGCCCCAGCAACAGGGTCAGGGGGCGGCCAGTGGTGGGGGGCAGGTGGGCACTGGTGGGTCCACGCGATCATGGTTTCCGGCGAGCAGCCCAAGAAGACGAGCCTGTCGAAGATGGGCCATCGTAGCTTGCAGCTCGCCCAGCTCGTGGGCCCGAAGATGTGGGTGCAAAGTCCCAGCAGAGTCCACACTGGGCGGCTGGTCGGACCTGCATGCCGAGGAGGTGCTCGCGGATGAACTCACCTGCATCCACCCCTGCCTGCACAGAGAGCCTGCCAATCCTGGAGCCCCGTCCCGGGAGCAGCCCCACTCTGCTGGGGGGGACAGAGGAGCAAACACTGGCCCTCACAGCCCATGAAACCTCCTGCGGGTGGTCCCGGGGGTCCCCAGCACCTGCCCGGGGGTGAGGGACATGGTGTCACACACCTGCCTGGAGCACAGCCCATGTCGCCCTGTGGGCAGGAATGAAGGATGAGACCCTGGAAATGTCTCTTTGGGGAAAACGGTAGCAGCGGTGGAAAGACCGCCCAGCTTCCGGCTGAGAGCCAGCCAGCTTCCCCGGGGCTTGGCAAGCAGGTGGGAGGACAGCGAGCCCCCACTCTGCTCCCTATCAGAGGACATAGCCCCCGATCTGGTGGTGAGTGCCTGTGTTCCCAGGGCCTCCGGCACGCAGGCCTCGAGCTCCCCCTCCCAGGGCAGTTCTGGGGAGCAGGGTGAGCAGGACCTGAAAGGTCTGCTGAGCCCAGGGCTCTGGGCTGGGAGAGGCCGACAGGACCCCGCCAGGAAGCCCAGATGAGAGGGAGGATTTCACGCCCCGCTCCCTCCACAGCGGGCTCCCGAAGTCAGTCTCGAGCAGGGAGAAACTGCAGGCCTTCAGCGTGGCCTTGTGAACACACAGAATGTGGGCCTGGGGCTGTGAGGGCCCCATGTGGCCAAGGTCCCCACAGCCCCCCGGTCTCCGCTTGGCGCAGGTGAGGGGTGGCCGATCAAGCAACCGCACCTCCTGTCCGGCCTGGGTCGCAAGAACCTGCCTGACCCCCGAACTCTGACACGCATGTCCAGCTGTCACTTCCCATTTCTGTGCCCCCCAAAATCGGGGGAATGGACTTATTTCAAAGAAGCAATTCAAACTGGATGAAATCATTTCCATTCAGGGAATGCTGACCATTCAGTCGTTTCAGAAACCCCCATCCCCCCTCCGCCACTGCCCCAGATGAATTACTCCAGTGCTGCTCTGAATGGGGCCTGTAGTCCCCCCAGGAAACCTCCAGTGCGCCCCCATAGGCAATGCAGCGTCCCCCCCAGGCTCAGCACGGCCCGATGCCCCAAATGCACCCCTTCTTCTTGCCCTGTGCAGGGGCTCCCTCCCCGGCCCCCTCTCTGCAGCCCCTCCTGAGGGCCCCGTGTTTGCAGTCTGCCTAGCCAGGTCAACCTGGTCCCCAGTGCACACTGCCCCCTAAAAGCTCTTGGGCGGGCCCCTCCCGAGCACATCTGTGGCCCCAGCAACCCCTCCCCCAGTACATGTTTGTTGAATTTGGATTTGCTGCGTGATTCTCTGCCCAGAACCTCTGTTCAGACTGTATTCCCTGGTGAATTGGTGTTCAGCATTTTTGTTTATTTGTTTGTTCTTTAACAAAAGGTTGTTTTGGTTTGAGATTCAGCAAACACACATGCACACACGTTGCATTGGGCTTCCTCTCCACTCGGGATTCAGTAAATCAGTTGTTTTCCAGGCTGCTTCTGAGTCCTTGCCTCAAATGAGCCTTCAACAAGATAATGCATTTAAAACCCTTGGAAAAGTACCAGGCCCCACGCACATGTGCGGTATTGTCATCCTGCTCGGCCCCGCACCCCATGCCCCGGAGCCAGGCTCAGCTCCGGAGAACGCACAGCCCATGGGTAGGGCTCAGGAGGGGACTGTCCCCCAAAGCCCAGGCCTGCCCTCCCCTCTGACAGCCCCTGGCCCTCTCTTCCCAACTGGGCGGTGGGGGGTAGGGGGACGGGGATGTGAGGGCAGGAGCATCTGGGAAGCCCGTGCTCCTTCAAGAGGTGGAATAGGTCCTTATAGACTTCCCACCGGTGGGCTATTTTCGCTTCGGTTCCTGCTGTGGTCCTGAGGCTTTTGGGAGGAGTCCAGAGAGCATTCTTCAGGCAGGAAAACAAAATCAAAAACAAACCCCCCAGGCTGGAAAGCTCTGAGGCCTGCTTCACATGCAGTGGTAGCACGACGGGGACACGTGGTGGCCCAGAGCTGAGGCGGTGGATTGGGACAGGCTGCGCGGGAGACTCCTCCCCCCACCCATGGTGGACGCGGCCACTAAGTCCCCAGCTACAGACCTCTCCCGAATGCCAACACTGTCCCTTTCCTCCAACAGGTTGGCTGGCTTTCACTGGTGTCCATGAGCAAGCTCGGTCCAGTGGGGTGATGGACAGCTTCCTCGTCCAGGAGTATTTATTAAATGCCACCTGGATGCAACCCCTGAAAAGCTCATCCCTCTTGTGGGAACCCTGCTTCGGCCAAGCTGGTTTCCAGCAGCCTCAAAGGGGGAGACAGTCCCGCGGGAGGCTGGAAGTAGACCGTGCCCCCGCACCCAAGGGGTTCAGGCTGAGTGAGGCATGGGTGCCGGCAGGACCCCCCAGGCCCACCTCAAATGCTCACTTTCTGGTACCGACCACGAGGGTTTACTAGCAACCACTGGAAGAGCTAACATTTCCTAAGCAGTCAGCCCAGTACATGGCCAATGATCCTATTCCCATCCAGGGTATGGGGTGTGGAGGCTACTAAGTGCGTCAGGAGGGGGTCAAGACACTCAACCCAGGAGGCCCGTGCCCCGCACCTGATTTCTGCCTCCAGCCCGGCCCACGCCCGGCGCACGGCCTCCCACACCTGCGCCTCCTTTAGCGGCGAAGGCAGCACGGGGCGGGCTCCCAGCTGCTGGAAGGCCGGGGGGCCGTGCTCAGCACTGGGGAGGCCTGCGGGGCGGTCAGAGCCTGGCTTCCCGCTGCCTGCCTGCCTGTCGACCTGCAGCAGCCCGGATGTGAGGGTTCGGGGTGGCTTGACTGTGGTTCGGCCGCCGAGGGCCCTGGGTAACCGGCAGAACTCAGGCACGCACACTGGTCACCAGCTGCCCTGGAAAGCGCCGGTGGGTGGGGGGGTTGTTCTGAGCACAGCCGGGCCACAGAGGGTTTTTTTTTTTTTTTTCCGGAGTTTTTTAGAGACCAGTTAAACGTGGTCCACCGGTAATGGGCCTCAGGTCAGAAGGGCCCGGTGAACACAGTCCTGCCAGCCTGCTGGGCCCCCAAGGAAGGGCCGTTTCCTCCTGTGGATGCAAGACAGCACTGTCCCATTTCCTCCCTGGCTCCAGTAAGAAAAAGTGCTGTAAATAAACAACCCACAGAAGGCAGTTTAATAGAGGGATGGGCACAGCAAGGGAGGGGGCCCACTGGGGAAAGCGTTTCTCAGGGAAATGAGATCGGAACTGAGATTGCAAGGATGAGTGAGTAGTAAATGATGCAGAACATGGAAGAATAATTTCAGGCAGAGGGAACTGCGTGTGCAAAGGCCCTGGGGTGGGGGAAGCCATGACACGCTGGGGGAACAGAAAGGAGGATAGTTGGCGGGAAAGGAGAAAGGGGTGTAGATACAGGCGGGGCGTGGGGCTGGAGGAGGCAGGGCTAGAGCACACACAGTCTTGCAGGCCACTGGGGGACTCATTTCTATTCTAAGAGCAGCGGGAGCCACTGAGGAGTTTGGAGCTCACAAGAAACAGGTGGAATTCACACCTTTCAGAGAGCCCTCTGCCTACAGCTCACCAGGGGCCTGCCCCCCGACACACACCCAACACTCAGTTGTAGCTGGGACCAATTCAAGTCCCAGTGAAGGCCCGAGGCTCTAAGGAGGGCCAGTGAGAGCAACCACCCGAAGGGCCTCGATTCCTAGGTGTCTGACCCTAAAAGCCAAGATCCACCTCTGCGGAGACCGACTGCACGTTCCCACCTGCTCTGCGAGGGGAAGGCATGGCTTTGTGGTCCTGTATGCACCTGCTCTGCTGTTTCCTGGTCATGTGACCTCGTGGCCCAGAGCTTCGGCCCCTTCACCAGGAAAAGGGGAACAGGGTACCAGGGCCCACCTCGCAGGAGGTTTTAAGGGTCAAACGGTGTTCGTGGTCACGGAAAAACCCATGGATGGCAAGTGTGAACTCTTGAAGAATATAACACAACTGTTGGGAGATAGTGACAAGCGGTTAGAAATGGAAGGGGTGCAAGCCTTGAAAGAAGGGGAGCGAGCACATGGGAGAGATGCACGTTCACATGCCTTCTTGGCGGGGGGGATGCCCCCAGCCCTTAGCACAGGGTGGCTAGAAGCACCATTGAGGGGGGCCTCGGGGCTGCAGGGGCAGAGGAGAGTCACGGTGACAGGGGCGAGGGGGTGTCCTTCAGGGCAAGAAGCAAGGTCCCCGCATAACATCCCCTTACAGGTGGTCTGACCGCCGTTTCCAGCCTTGATGGCCTGGAGGCCGGGATTCACCCTGCTGCCCTAAAGAAAACGAGACCTACATAGAAAGCAGTGGTTTTCAGATGCTAGAAAACAGGCAGCACGAGAGAGTTCTGTCTGAAAGAAAGGAGGGAATGCGGCGAGCCCTCCATTGCCCCTGCTGACTGCCCGGAGGGCTCTGCGCCCCGCAGTACAGGGAGGAAGTGCCTGCTCGGGACTCAGCGGTCCTCCCGGGTGGAAGGCGGGGAGCTGGAGGTTCAAGACAGAGCACTGCAAAGCAGGGAGCCAGCCGGAGCTCTGCAGAGGCTCCTGGAGTGTCCGCAGGGCTGTGCCCAGCACACTGCCCATGGCTGGGGAGGAAGCGGCCAGGGGAGCCGGGGGGTTCAGTGTGCACTCCCGCACGCAGGGGCACCCCCCTGCTCTCCCACCCCGGCCTCTGAGCCCACAGGATGTGCACTGGGCGGATGCAGACCTCTCCCAGCCCTGGGGAAACTGAACGGACAGCAAGCAGGAGGTGGTGGTGGGAACATGGCTGGGTACACTGCCTGCTAACACAGAAGGCCGGGGGGGGGGGGTGGGGGGGAGGCGACGACAGGGAGAAAGAGAGAGAAAATCAACATCCTCCAGAGCATTTTTAACGGGATCCAGTCTTCTCACATAACAAAAACAAACAAAATGTCCAGGACGAAAATCCACATTACTCAGCATACCAAGAACCAGGAAAATCTGACCAAATCTCCAGGGACAAGGCAATCAAGAGATGACAACCCTGAGATGACCCAGATGTTGGAATTAGCAGACACAGACTCAGCAGCAGCTGTCCTAATTATCCTTCATGAGGTAAAGCTGCACAGCCTTGAAATGAATGGAAAAAATAGAAGTTTTGGCAAAGAAAGACAAACTATAACAAAGAATCACTAAATGCAATGTGGTATTCTGGATGGAATCTTGGAACAAAAAAAGGACATTCGTATAAAAACTGGTGAAAGCTGAAGCAAGTCTGGGGTTTAGTTAATAGTCATGTACCAATGTTGGCATCTTAGTTTTGACAAACATGGCACTGTCCATGGCCACGTAGGATGCTAGCATTAGGGAAAACTGGGTGAAGGGTATTTGGAAACACTCTGTGTTTTTGCAGCCTTTCTGTAGCTGTAAATATTTATGAAAGAAAAGTTAATTTTAAAAGAATCAAATCAATATTTTCAAACAGGGAAACACCATAGGATATATAAAAATCTCACTGGATAGGCTAAGAGCAGAATGAAGGTGACGGGAAACTGGAAAAGACATCAACAGATATTGTTTAATCTGAAGAACTGAGAGAAAAAAAATAGGATTTCAAAAATCGAGTGTCTTGGGGACTTGTCGACACCCTCACCATCGAAACCCCCGAAAGGGAAGGAATTAGTGCAGAAAAAAAGGCTAACCACTTTCTGGAGGTATGATTGACCCAGAAAAAGCTATAGATATTTAGTGCATTGAATGATAGATTTATAATCTATAAATTATAAATTATAAGAGATTATATTTTAAATTATAAACTATAGATAATTGGTGTGTTTAGAGCTGAGTATAGGCTCTAGATAGAGTTACTATCAATGCCTTCCCTCTACCCTGTCACCTCTAAGTTTTCCTGACCCCTCTTCTGTGGTAAGAGCACCTAATACAAGATCTATCCTCTTAGCAAGTCGTTTATACAACACGGTATTGTTAATCACAGGCCCTAGGTATTACAGCGGATCTCCAGAATATATTTATTTTGAATGGCCCCAAAATTCTCAGTTTCCACCAAAATCCAAAAGAAAAAAAAAACGTTTTTGAAAGAATAACGGCCAAACCTTCCCAAATATATCAAAAGACATAAATTTCCAGGTTCAAGAGGCTTACAGAACTCCAAACAGGATAAACTCAAAGAAAACCACACCCAGACACATCAAAATCAAATTACTGTAAACCAAAGACAAAGAAAAATATTGAAAGCAGAAAAAAGTTATCCTTTACCTGGAGAGAAATAATGACCAAAGATTTGTCATCAGAAACAGTGGTGGTCGAAAGATGGGGAAACAAAACATCTTTAAAAATGTGTAACCAAAGAACTGTCAACTCAGAATTCTAAGTCCAGCAAAGTATTTTTCAAGAATGAAGGCAAAATAAAGACACACTCAGAAGAAAAAACAAGGCATTCATTCATTCACTAGCAGCCCTGCTCTAAAAGAAATATGAAAGTACATTCTCCAGACAAAAGGGAAATGATACAGAATAAAACTTGGAGTATCAGAAATGAAGAAGAAGAATAAGAACAAAGGTAAATATTGGGGCAAAAGGACTACTTTTTTTTTCCCTCTTAAGTACTTTAAAATATGTATAACTTTAAAAAGCAAACATGACCCTGGGAGATGTGATGTATACAATACATAAGACAACTACAACAGAGACAAGGTGAGGGTCTAACCTGGAGAAGGTCAAGGTGATTCTAAGATTATATTTTACATGCAGTGGTAAAACGTCAACTCTAAATAGATTGTGAAATGTTAGGTATGTATACTGTCCCTAAAGCAACAATTAAAAAGTAACATGAAGAGATATAGCCAAAAACCAATAGACAAAATAAATGGAATACTAAAAATACTTCCAAAAAACATTTTCAAAAGGCAGGAAAGGGAACAGAGAAAAAAATGAGAAAGATAGAAAAATAAAATGTCAAGACCTAGACCTAAATTCAACTATAGCAATAATTGCATTAAATGTGAATGGTCTAAACACAGTGATTAAAAACAGACATTACCACATTGGATTAAAGGGGAAAAAAAAAGACCCAGTTAGATGCTGTCTGTAAGAAATGCACCTTAAATATAATTGTATACGGAGCGGCAAACTGGCCCACAGGCCACGTGCAGCCTATGCCCTCCCTGTTTTAAAGAATGGTTTTCACAAGTCTTAAGGGTTGCAAAGAAGAGGAGGAAGAGAAGACAGAAACCATATGTGGCCACAAAACCTAAAATAGTTATTTACTGGCTCTTCACAGAAAAAGTCTGCTGGCTCCTCATGTTGATGGATAAAAAGTAAAAGGATGGAAAACGATATGCCAAGTTAATAGCGATCAAAATAAAGCAGAAGTGGCTACATTAATAGCAGACAAAAAGACTTCAAAAAAAACTACCAGGTAGGAACAAGGCTGTCACATCATGATACAGGAATCAATTCACAAAGAAGACATAACAGCCCCAAATACGGATGCCCCTGATGGGAGAGCACCAGACTAGGTGAGACAAAAACTAATTGACCCGAAAGAAGAAATAGACAAATCTACAATTATATTTCTCACTAATCGATAGAATAAGACAGAAAATCAGCAAGGCTAGGGGAGACCCGAGCAAATGTCAGCTTTGTCTAGTTGATATTTATAGACCACTCTAGCCGACAGTAACAGAACACTTTTCCCAAGTGCGAATGGGACATTCATGCAAATAAATCATATTCTGGGCCATTAAAAAATTAACCTTAAAGGAGTTAAAATTACACAGTGTATATTCTCTGACCATAAGGGACTTAAACTGGAAATCAATGAAAGACAGATGTCTGGAACATCCACAAATATTTGGAAATTAAACAACATACCTCTAAATAACCCATGGATCACACAGGAAGTATCAAGTAAATAATCTAGGATTCCACGTAGAAACCAGAAAGAGAGCAAGTTAAACCTAAAGAAAGAAGGAGAGAAATAATAGGAGCAGAAATTAGTATACTTAAAAATAGGAAAATAGAGAAAATAAGTGAAACCAAAAGTTATTTGACAAGATCAGTATACTTGATGACTTTCTAGACAAACTGAACAAAATAAAGACACAAATTGTAAATATCAAAAAAAAAAATGAAAGATGGCCTATTGCTGCAGGCACTACAGATATTAAAAAGATAGTAAGGTGATCTCTCTATGCCATAAATTCAATTTAGATGAAGCGGACAAATTAATTGAAAGACACAAAACACCAAAACTCACTCAAGACGAAGGAGATAACCTGAATATGCCTATATCTGCTAAAGAAATTGAATTTTTAGATTAAAATCTTCTGACAATAAAAACTCCGGGCCCAGCTTATTTCAAAGGCAACTTCTCCCCAACATTTAATGAAGCAATAACACCAATTCTGCTTCAGCTCTTCCAGAAAATGGAAGAGGCTAGAACACTTTCCAACTCATTTTACGGGGCCAGCATTACCTTGATGTCACCACCAAAGATGTTAGAAGGACACTAAAGATCGATATACCTCATGAACATAGACACGAAAATCACCAACAAAATATTAGTGAATCAAAAGAATATATATTGGTAAGTCACATCCAGCAATATATAAAATGGTGATATACAGCATTACCAAATGGGGTTTGTGCTGGGAATGCAAGACGGTTTAACGTTAGAAAATAAATCGACGCAATTGACCATATAGACAGATTATAGAAGGAAATTCCTATTTCAGTAGATGAGGGGGAAAGTACCTGACAAAACTCAACATCCACTTTTGGTAAAAATTCTCTACACAATGAACAGGAGGGTGCTTCCTTAACCCGGGAAAGGGCATCTACAAAAGACAAAACAAAACAAAACTACAGCTAACATCATACTTAATGGTGAAAGACAGTTTCCGATGTAGCAGATGAAAGGAATCCTGGAGATGGATGGTGGTGATGGTAGCATGTTAGGAATGTATTTAATGTCCCTGAAACTCTGCCCTTAAAAGTGATTAGATGGTAAGTTTTATATTTGTGTATTTTACCACAAATTAAAAAAAAAATTGGGGAAAAAAGTACATATTATCCCTGGAACAAACATTAAAAACAAAGTATAAGGATGAAAATATTTTAAACAATAACAGGAGGCTAAAATGGGATATTAAAAACTCTTTAAAAATGTTGTTAACCCAAGAGAAGGCAAAAAGCAGAGAAAGGAGAAAATGACACATTAAAATCAAATTAGCAAAGGGTAGACTTAAACCGACTTTATCAATCATTATATTAAAATACAGATGGACTAAACACTCCAATTAAAATGCAAATCTTGTCCAATTAGATTTAAAAATGCAAGATCCAACTATATGTGGTCTATAAGAAATAGTTAAAGACATGGTGGGTTATAAGTAAAAGGATAGAAAAAAAGAGATTATGCAAACAGCACAATTAAGTTGGTCTGGTCACATTAATATCACACAAGGTAGACTACAAGAAAGATTACCAGAGATAAAAAGGAACAGTTCATAATGATAACGAAAACATTTCACCATCCATCAGGAAAGCGTAACAACCATAAATGCATATGCCCCTGATGCCAAAATTTCAATATACATGAAGGAAAACTCAATAGAACCAAAGGGATAGAGAAGCCCACAGTCACAGATGGATTTTTAACACTTCCTCTCTGAAACTAGTAGTAACACTGGACCCCAAAAATCAACATATTAAAGACTCCAACATTATCAAGCACCCTTCCTAATTGACATCTGTGGAACACCATACCCAGCGACTCTAGAATATACGTTCTTTCATGTAGACGTGGAAAGACCTACACAGCAAAGTCTACGCATCAAGATAGACCACATGTGGGGCCAAAAAATGTCTCCATAAATTTCAAAAGATTGAATACTCACAGAGGCGTCTTATTTTTCTATGTGCAACTGAACTAGAAATCAATGACAAAAGATAGAAAAGCTCCCAAATATTTGGAAATGATGCTACACTGATTAACTAACACATGGATCAAAGATGAAATCACAAAGGAACATTTTAAATTCTAAACTGAATAGTCATGAAAACTCAGCATGTCAAAACTTGTCAGGTGCGGCTGGAGCAGGGGCTTCGAGGGATCCCTGTTGCTTTCACTGGTATTGGAAGGAGAGAAAGGTTTAAAAATCAGTGATCTCATTTACCTTTCAAGAAGCTAGAAAAAGAAGAGTGAGTTATTCCCAAGTAAGAGGATAAAGGAAGTAATAACAATAAAAGCAGAAAGCAGTCCAGTGAAAGCGAGCCGCACATGAGACGGTGGTCCATGGGTGCCTTACTCTGTGCCCCAAGCACCACAGCATCTTTCCCCCACGGGTCGTGGGAGTGCACGTGGCACTCCCTTTGGCAACCGGCCCCGCTTGAGTGGCAGGCACCAGTCTCCCTGTTGCTTTCCCACGGTACTTTTCCCCGCCGTAATCGCTTCCTTGCACACCGGTGGGGAGCAACACTCAGCTAGATTCCAGGGGGACCCTCTCCCAATGCTCGTGTTTTCTCTGTGTTCGGTTTTCTCTCCTGACTCTGACACAGATTCTCACCACCTGGCCTCCCTGAACCCCAAACTCTGCTCAGCTCACGGAGACCAGGACTCTAGTCTGCATTCCCGCTCCCCGAGCTGTGGCCTTGAAACTCTCCAGCCACAAGAAAAAAAAAGAAAGAAATGGCAAACAGATGGTAGATAGAAAAACGTGCACCAAGATCATTTAAGCTCAACCATATCAATTCTCACATTAAATGCAAATAGTCAATGTTTATAGCAGCAATGTCCACAATAGCCAAACTATGGAAAGAGCCCAGATGTCCATCGACAGATGAATGGATAAAGAAGATGTGATATATATACACACACACACACACACACACACAATGGAATATTACTCAGCCATCAGAAAAACTGAAATCTTGCCATTTGCAGCAATGTGGATGGGACTAGAGGGTATTATGCTAAGTGGAATAAGTCAATCAGAGAAAGACAATTATCGTATGATCTCACTCATATGTGGAATTTAAGAAACAAAACAGAGGATCATAGGGGAAGAGAGGAAAAAATAAAACAAGATGAAACCGGAGAGGGAGACATAAGAGGCTCTTAATCATAGGAAACAAACTGAGGGCTGCTGGAGTGGGGGGGGCGGGTAACTGGGGGATGGACGTTAAGGAGGGCACGTGATGTAATGAGCACTGGGTGTTATATACAACTGATGAATCACAGAACTGTACCTCTAAGCCAATAATACATTATATGTTAATAAAAAATAAAATAATAAAATTTAAATTAAAAAAATGCAAATAGTCTGGACACACCAGTTAAAAGGCAGAGATTGTAGCAGTGGATATAAAAAGAATACCCAGCTCTGTGCTGTCCCTAAGAAACCTACTGCAAGATTTATGAGGAAGAGCGGAAGGATGGAGAAAAACACAGTTCTAGGACTTACGCAAAGGAAGCTGGAGCTTCTTGCTTAAATATGACAACATGGATTTACAAGCGAGCAATATTACAAGGATAAAGAGGACTGTTTATCCAGAGAAACTAATCGTCCTGAATACGTACACATCAAGGAATAAAGCTTCAAAAACGGACAGATTTCAAGGAAAAATAGGCAAATCCAGAGTTAATGGCAGTTTTCAACAGCCTTCTCTGGGTAATCAGTAAAACAGACAGAAAGTCAGTGAAGATCCAGAACACCTGAACGGTACCGTCAGTAACAACAGTAGGATACATGCTCTCTTCAAGGGCACGTGGAACATTTGCCCAAATAGATCACACTGTGGACCATAAAACAACTTTCAATAAATTTAGAAAGATTGAAATTATACAAATAATATTCTCTGACCACAGTGGACTTCAACTAGAAATCAATATCAAAATACCTGGAAAATTGCAAATATTTAAAACAGTGTACACTTCTAAATAATCCAAGGGTTAAAGAAGAAATCACAGTAGAAAGGATAAAATATTTGAACTGAATAAAAATTAAAACGACTTAAAATTTGTGGGCTTATATTTATAATTGAATTTAAATAAAAAAAAGAAGAAAACTTCAAACATATATTAGAAAAGTGGGAAAAAACTTGACTGACCAATTAAAAAAAAAAAAATCTTATCCTAGGGGCGCCTGGGTGGCTCAGTGGTTAAGCCTCTGCCTTCGGCTCCGGTCATGATCCCAGGGTCCTGGGATTGAGCCCCGCATCAGTCTCCCTGCTCAGCGGGAAGCCTGCTTCTCCCTCTCCCACTCCCCCTGCTTGTGTTCCCTCTCTCACTGTGTCTCTCTCTGTCAAATAAATAAATTAAAAAAAAAAAAAAACTTGATTGACCTAAACTTCTACCTTAAAAAAAAATTTTTTTTAAGTAAATTAAACCCAAAGTACAAGAGGAAGGCGAAAAACAATATAGAAAAATCAATAAAATCAAAAGCTTATTCTTAGAGAATGTCAGTAAAATTGATAAACTTCTGTTCAGATTGATCGGGGAGAAAAATCAGATATTAACTACCAACGACAGAATTAGAGATCCTATAGAGATGAAAAGGACATCACCAAGTGAATATTAGGAACAACATTCTGTCGGTAAATTCAGTAACTGAGATCAAATGGACACATTCCTTAAAAGACACAAACCACCAAACTCACTCGAGATGAAACATATAGCCTGAACTGTCCTACAACTGTTAAAAGAAAATGAATTTGAACTTCAAAACCTTCTCACAAAGACAACTGCAGGCCCAAATAGCTTTGCTAGGGAATTCTATTGAACATTTAAGGAAGAAATAATACCAATTCCATGCAAACTCATCCAGAAAATAGAAAAGGAGTGCACACTCAGACAAACACATTACAAGAACAGAGAACGACAGAATATCCCTCATAAACATAGATGCAAAACCCCTCCACAAGATCCTTGCAAATTGAATCCATTCATATATGGATGTAATATCTCATAACGAGGGGAAACTTATCCTGGGAACTCAGCCTGGCTTGATGTTAGAAAATAAATCAACATCATTCATATCCATGGACCACAGACGAAAAGCATATGATCATCTCAACAGGTACTCGAAAGGCCTTGGACAAAATTCAATATCCATTCACAGTAAAAACTCTCAGCAAACTAGGAATTGGAGAGATATTAACCCACTGATGAGCAATTACAGAAATCTTCAGCAAACATCACAATTTATAATAAAAGATGGGATACTTTCTTAAGATTAAAATAGTACTGGATGTTGAAGCTACTGTAATAAGGCAAGGAAAAGAAATAAAAGGCACACAGACTGTAAAGAATGAATAAAACTGTCTCTATTTGCACATGACTTGAGGGGTCTAAGTATCACATTTGAAATCAACGCCAACCCCCCACCCCAAAACCTCCCAATAGTAATAAATGAGTTCAGCAATATTGCAAGATACAATATCAATGTGCAAACATCAATGACATTTGTAACTGCTAACGAAGAACATGAGGAAACCACAACCTAAAACCTAATGCTGGACTTTGGTTTCTAGAGTGGCTGTAAGGGGCTAGGAGTTGCCGCTCTGTCCTATAAGCCAATACAAAGATGGACAAGCTGACCAATCAACAAGTCTTCTCAGATCAGTCAGAGAAGGGAGGTCACAGGGCAAACTGCAGCGCCCCCAAATTGAAGAGACCAACAGGCAAGTAGGGAGCGTCACAGCTGACTGGAGCAGAAACCCACAACCACGAACCCCTGCGGGAGCCAGCACCCACAGAAGGAAAACCAAACCACGGTTGACAAATTGTGGGAGGCTCAGTGTGGGCAAGTCTTCGAGATAAAAACTCCCAGGGGATCTAGTCACCGGGGGCCCCACGCTTTTGTGGATTTTGCCTTCAGAAGGTCGGCCAGGTCCTCACCGTGGGTATCAGAGAAAAAGTCCCTTATCCTCCTGGCAGGGGTGGGAATCATTTTGAATTAAGACAGAGCATCGTGTTCTTCTAGATAAGGTGTGCCCTCTGAGAAACGATCTAACCAGGGCCTAATGGCTGGTGTTTTACCTGAGAAGGGAAATACCAAACTCCAGCCCACAAGAGCCATCCTGTCCCACCTAAAGAGTGGCGGGGTGGGGGCGGGGGTGGGGGAGGCATGAGAAGCATGTCGGAAGTTCACCAAAGGATGATTCATGGAAAGAACACTGACAAGCTATATTTCATGAAAATTAAAAATTTCTGCTCTGTGAAAGACACTGCCAAAAGAATGAAAAGATAAGCCACATGCTGGGAGAAAATATGTGCAAAAGGCATGTCTGATAAAGGAATTGTTCTCTGAAATATACGAGAGACTCCTAAAGCTCAACAATAAGAAAACAAGCAACTTGATTTCAAAATGGGCCAAAGACCTTAACCAAAGACACCTCACCCAAGATATATCTATATCTATAATATATCTAGATAGATCTCTATATATCTATGTAGTAATTGTCATATATATATGTGGCAAATAAGCAAATGAAGACATGCTCCACAGCATGTCCAGGAAATGCAAATTGAAACACTGAGATATCGAAATCCAGAATACCGAAAATACCAGATGCTGGTGAGGATGTGGAGCAGCGGAAGTGCTCACTCATGGCTGGTGGGAATGCAAAATGGCTCAGCCACTTTGGAAGACAGGTTGGCAGTTCCTTAGAAAAACTAAACGTATTCCTACTATACGCTCCAGCAAACATGCTCCTCAGTATTTACCCAAAGGAGTTGAAGACTTACGTTCACGCAAAACTTGCACGTGGATATTTGTAGCAGCTTTGTTGATAATCACCAAAACTTGGAAACAACCAAGGTGTCCTTCAGCAGGGGAATGGATAAGTAACCTGTAGTATATCCAAACAATGGGATATTATTCAGGGCCAAAAGGATATGAGCTATCAAGCCATGACGAAGAAATTTAAACGCATATTACTGAGTGAAAGAAGCCAATCTGAAAAGGCTACATCCAACTATATGACATTCTGGAAAAGGCAAAACTATGGAGACAGGAGAAAGATCAAGGGTTGTTGGGGCTTAGGGGCGGGGAGGGATGAGTAGTGGAACACAGAGGATTTGGGGGGCAGTGAAATTACTCTGTATGGTGCCGATGATACTAGAATGGTGGATACACTGCATTATACCTTGGTCTAAACCCATAGAACACAACACCGAGGCTGAACCCTACTGTAAGCTTTGGGTTCTGGGTGATAAGGATGTGTCAATGTAGCTCATCAATTGTATCGAATGTACTACTCTTGGGGGGAGTAATGAAGGAGGCCATGCTTGTAACTGGGGGGCGGGGGGGTGGGAACATATGAGAACTCTCTATACCTTCTGCTCGATTTTGCTGTGCACCTAAAACTGCTCGAGAAAAAAGTATTTCCAATACAGTAGTATTTTACAATTGCTCCAAGGAAAGCCCAATGCTTGGTGGAAAGTGGACAAAACCTGTGCGTGATCTGTATGCTGAAAATTATAAAATGCTGAAGAAATAAAGACCTAACTAAATGGAGAAACATACCGTATTTATGGATTGTGAGATTCAATGTAATAAAGATGTCAGCTCACCCCAAACTGATCTATGGGTTTAAAGCAATTCCTATCAAAGTCTACGTTTGTTTTATAGACATAAAAAAACATATTCTAAAATTTACGTAGACACTGGCCCTAGGATAGCTGAAACAACAAAGAAGAGTGAAGTGGGAGGAATTATTTTACCTGATATGAAGGCTTATTCTGTAGCCATGGTAATCAAGACAGTGTGGGATCAGTGGAGGGAAAAACACATAGGTGAGTGGAATCAGATGGAGAACATGGAAATAGACCCACACATATTTCAGTCAGTGCCTGACTGACTTTTGACAAAGGTGAAAAAACAATTTAACAGAGGAAGGGCAGTCTTTCCACAAATAGCGCTGGAGAAGCATTTAGATCTCCATAGACAAAATAATGAACATCGAACTAAATACTATACATAAAGCATTTAGAAAATTACATAAAAGAAAATCTCCGGAATCTAGTGCCAGGCAGAGTTCTTCAAATTGATCCCAAAAGCATGATCTGTAAAAGGAAAAACTGATAAAGTGAACCTCATCAAAATTTTAAAATTTTCCTCTGCAAAAGACTCCATTAAGAGGATAAAAAGACCGGCTACAAACTGTAAGAAAATATCTGCAAACTACATATTCAGCAAACGACCCGTATCTAGAATGCATAAGGAATCCCTGAAATTCTAAGAAACAGTGCAATTATAATATGGGTGGAAGACATGAATGGACATTTCACTGGAAAGGGTATATAGATGGCAAATAAGCACATGAAAAGTTGCTCACCATCATTAGCCATTAGGGAAATGCAAATGAGACACCTAATGAGCTATCAGAGTGTATCTATCGGAATGGCTTAAAAAATAGTGATAATATCAAATGCTGGCAAGGATGTAGAGAAACCAGGTCACTCGTACATCAACGGTGGGTATGTGAAGTGGTACAGCCAATCTGGAAAACAACATGGCAGTTTCTTATGAACCACGATTGCAACATGCCCCAGCACTTGCACCCTTGGGCATTCATCCAGAGAAATGGAAACTTAATGTTTATGCAAAAACCTGTACAAAAATGTTTGTAGCAGCTTTATTCATAGTAGACAAAAAGGAAATAACCCAGGGATGCCTGGGTGGCTCAGTTGGTTAAGCATCCAACTCTTGATCTCAGCTCAAGTCTTGATCTCAGGGTTGTAAGTTTGAGCCCCACATTTGAGCTCAGCGTGGAGCCTACTTAAAAAAATAAAGAAAATAGAAAAAAAGAAAACAACACAGATGGGCTTCACTGGCACCATGGTTAAATAAACTGTGGTATATCCATACCATAAAATACTACTCGGCAGTGAAAAGGAACTAGCTGTTGATACATGCAACAGCTTGGATCGTGAGGGAATTAGCTTGAGTGCGCTTCATCACAATATTAAAAATTTGTTTTTCCAAAGACACTGTTAAGAAAAGGCAAAGGCAAGCCATGGCCTGGGAGAAATATTTGCAAACACATCATTGACAACAGACTTTTATTCATGACACATAAAGACTTCATATAATTCTTCAATGAGATGACAAGAAAATTTTTTAAATGGCCTTAAGATTTGAACACATACTTCAGGGAAGAAGATACATAGACCCCACAAGGAAATTCCAGGCCCCAAGTGCTTTACCAGTGAGTACTGTCAAACACACAAAGGAAAAATAACACAACTTTTACATAGATGCCTTTAGAAAACCAAAAGGAAAATATTTATCAAATTATCTTAGGAAGTCAGCATAATCCTGACGCCAGAACCTGACAGAGGCGTTGTAAGAAAACTATACACAGATATTCTTCATGAAACAGATGCCAGGATCCCTAACGTAATGTTAGCAAACTGAATTCAGTGACATGTAAAATGATAATACATCATAATTAAGTAGAGTTTTTTCAAGGAATGCAAGGGTAGTATAACATTTAAAACCAACCAATATACGGAGCCTGGGTGGCTCAGTCAGTTAAGCATCTGCCTTTGGCTCAGGTCATGATCCCAGAGTCTTGGGATTGAGTCCCACATTGAGCTCCCTGCTCAGTGGGCAGTCTGCTTCTCCCTCTTGCTCATGATCTCTCTCTCTCTCTCAAGCTCTCTCTCTCTTTCAAATAAAAAAAAATCTTAAATAAAACCAACCAATATAATTCACCATATTAACAAAATAAAACCATATGATCATTTCAAAAGATCATTTCAAAAGAAAAGGTATCTGACAAAATTCAGTGCTTATTTATGACCAAAACTGTTCCCAAACTTGGACACAAAGAGAAATTTTTCTTTCTTTTAAGATTTTATTTATTTATTTGAGAGAGAGAGAATGCGAGACAGAGAGCTTGAGAGGAAGGAGGGTCAGAGGGAGAAGCAGACTCCCTGCTGAGCAGGGAGCCTGATGCAGGACTCGATCCCAGGACTCCAGGATCATGACCTGAGCCGAAGGTAGTCGCTTAACCAACTGAGCCACCCAGGTGCCCGACAAAGAGAAGTTTTTCAATCTGATAAGGGACATACATCTATGAAAATCTTTGTTAACATCTTAATTATTACTGAAACATTGAAGACTTGTCTCCTAAGATTGGGAACAGGCAAGAATGTCTGCCCTCACCATTGGCTATTCACCATTGTTCTGACATTCCTAGTTGTGTAATAAAGCAAGAAAAATAAAAGTTGTGTAGATTGGAAAGAAAACACAAACCTCACTATGCATATAGATTTTATGACTATGTAAAAAATTTTGAAGAATATATGAAAGTAACCACTAGGACTAATAAGTATTTTTAATAAGGCCATAGGATACAAATATATTATATATATATATATATATATATACACACACACACACACACACATATAATATCAATTATATTTTTTATTCTAGCAGCAAAGAATTGGAAATGAAATTTTTAAACAATTCCATTTCCAATAGCATCAAAAAACATGAAACACTTAAGAATGACTTTAAAGTTGTGCACAACCTGCATATAAAAAAAGTAGAAAACAATGCTAAGAGAAATTAATGGTCTAAATGGATAAACCACGTGGATGGCTTGGAGACTCAGTATTGCTAAAGTGCGAGTTCTTTCAAACTGAACGATGGATGTTTATAGTTTCAACAAAATTCCAATCCGAATATCAGTGAGACATTTTTGTAGAATGCTTCTGACAAGTTGTTTCTAAAATTTCAGTGGGAATTCGAAGGACCTAGAATAGCCAAAACAATCCTGAAAATAAACAACCAACCTGGAGAACACGCACTCTCTGATCTCAAAATGCATCAAAAGCTACCGTAATCAAGATGGTGTGGTATTGATGGAATCACAGAGAAATAGATCGATGGATCATAATGAAGAATCCAGAGAACAGATTTGTATGCATTCAGCCAACTGATTTTTTACAAAGGTGTCAAGGCTGTGTCACCTTCAGTGAGAAAGAAATGTTTTTTCCAGCAAATGGACTGGGAAACGTAGGAAACATAATAGGAAAAAATAAGCCTTGACCTCCACTTCACATCACACATAAAATTTAATCTGAGGTAGACCAGAGACCTACACACACAAGCTAGAACTCTAAAGTTTCTAGCGGAATACGTACAAGAGTATCTTCATGACCTTGAGGCAGGCAGATTTCTTAGAGAGGATCCAAAAAGCACTAACCACCAAAACGAAACATTGGCAAATTGGACTTCTTCACAATCACAAATACCTCTGCTCATCCAAAGTCAACACTGAATATATAAAAAGGCAAGTCATGGATAGGAAGGAAATATTCTCAATACAAATATCTGATAAAGAACTTATATCCAGAATAAAGAATTCCTAGAATTCAACAAGAAACAAAACAAAAGCAGAACAAGACTTGAGTAGACACAAGGAAGACACACAAATGGACCATAAGCCCATATAAAGTCGTTTAGTATCACCAGTCACCAGGCAAACACAAAAGCACAATGAGATACCACTCACATTGGTCAGAATGGTCAACATCCGAGAGATTGATCATATCTTTCACTGGTGAGGACGTGGAGCAACTGGAACTCTCGTACATTTGCTGGTGGGAGTGCAAGATGGCCCACCCACTTTGGAGACTGTTTCTAAGTTTCTTAAAAGGGTAAACACACAACCAACCTACCACAAACCAATTTCATTCACTCAAGAGAAAAGAGAACATGTGTCCATAAAAATGGGCACAATGGAAATGTTTATTAATACTAAAATAAATTGTTCATACAATGAAATAATGTAAAAAAAGAATAAACGGATTCATGCAACAATAGGGATGAATCTCGAAAGCAAATGAGCACCTATTGTCTCATGACACATGGATGTGGTCTGTGAGCAGGGAGAATTAGTCTACAGTGATTGAAATTAGAACAATGGTTGTAGTGGGGGTGAACCAGAAGGGTCACGAGGACACTTTCTGGGACAATAGAAATGTTCTCTGTCTTGCTGGGAGTGGTGGTTGCATGGGCATTTGCATTACTCAAAACTCATTCAATTGTCTGCTTATCTGTGAATTTACTGCATGTAAATTTCGCCTCAATGAGAGTTACCACAAATACACATGCTGTTCAACCTGTAGCTAGTAGCATCACACCCTCATACGCCCCATTCCATGTTCCAAATTCACTCCTCGGACAATCTGCAACAAAGCACGAAATAGATCATAGAGCAAGGAGATAATAAAAAGCCTATTAACATATTGCCCACATATTTTGAGGATAAGTAACATATCGTGTGTCCCTCAGAAAGTCCATTTTTAAAACATGTTCTTTCTAACCATATAATTAAAAAGAAAACAAATGGTATTCTGTCTCACAAAATGAAACAAAGCAAAACATAGCGACCGATTTTTTTTTTTTTTTTTTTTTAAAGCAGGCAACCGTAATCTGTGTTGTTAGAAGTCAGGGCAGTGGGCTCCAGGGTACGGCCAAGGTCTGGGTCTGGGTCTGGGTGTCGGTTACGATGTGGGCTCAGTCTGTGAAAAGACATCAAACTTCACACTTATTTTATATATTTATGTATACATGTATTTATCCACACTTTCTCAATGTTTCTCAACGATACTTTTATAGAATTTAAAACAAAGCAAAGTATCCATAGTGAAAGGTTGGCAAACAGCAGGTAAATTTAAAATAGAAATTGTTTTTTGAAAGAAAGAAGAGAAGGAAAGAGGAGAAAAGAGAGGAGGAGAAAGGAAGGAGGGACACCCGGAGAGATGGACACAGTGCCTGACCCCTTCACGGCCCCGTTTCAAGGTCAGTGATTATGATTAATGTTGACACGTGGGCTCAGAGCTTCTAATGCTTGCTTGTGACATGCCCCACATGCACCTGGACAGCCACAACAGGGCTGAGGGTCTGGGTGATGCCAGGTCTCCTCTGCCTGGTCCTGAAGGTGCTGTGGTCGACGGGGGCGCATGGGACGCCTGAGCACTGCTGCTCGGTTGGCAGGGCCAATGGCGGGCTGGCGTGACTTGTGATCTGGGCAAGAATGATGTCCTCTGGTCTGTCGTTTGCTAGGAACTGACTGGCAGGCTGGGGAAACTGCCTCAGGACAGGACGCTGCCTCTTTTACTGTCACTTGGGCTCATCTTTGTGCTCTTGTTGCACTGATGTGACTCCCCTTTCCTGTGCCAAGTCCATTCCACCTGGATAATCGTGGACGATCATAAAGTGTAAATATCTGGTAAGGATCTAGGAGGAAGAGATGCACAAATGGGAGCTGATGCCTGGCGGCTTCTCCGGGCTTGGCAGACACTCCCGGGAAGGGGGGCGTATGGCCGGCTCAGCTGGTCATAGTCTGCCTCCCAGAAGCGAACCAGGAGCTGTTGCCGAGAGCTCATAGAGAAAGCGAATGGTGGGGTACACTTCAGAAAGTGGGCCCGTGCTGGAGCTGGGCGCCGGGGGCCAAGACTGCTGCATTGCGCTCTGTTCTCTCTGGGGGATGTGTGTCAAAACGAGGCACACAGTTGGAAGGAGCTGAGATGCCAAGAGGCCAGTTGTGGGGAAGAGCGATTTCTTCTTTTCTGAAACTGGCAGGGGGAGAAGAGGGGAAGGGTATAGCTAGGCAAAGGAACAGCAAGAACAAGGCTCAGAGGCTGGTGTGAGCACTGAATCCACAATCTAGGATCACAGCTGGGGAAGCAAGGGTTTCAGGCTGGGAAGCAGGTGCTGGGCCCCCCAAGCCCCCCTCACGTCCCAGCAGAGGCACCTCCCTTGCTCTCCAGCCCACCCCCCACAACCATCCATGGTGGTGTGGACAGAGGCAGCCAGCGCTGGCCGAGCATACCGCCCACTGTCTTCAACAGGACAATGGCGGCCGGCGGAGCTGGGGGGGGGGCAGCAGGAGGAAAACCAAAGCACACATGCTGACGCCCCGACTCTGCATTTCACATCCTTCTCCTGCTGCTGCCTGGGGAGGCAGGGGGCATTTCTGCAGAAGCGGGCCAGGCAGGTGCGGACTCAAGGGAGGGCAGATTGGCACATGACTTAAAAGTAGGAGGAAGGCGAGCAATTCAGGGCATGTCTGGCAGCCCAGAGTGCTGGGGGCAGGGAGAGGGGGGCCAAGTCCCAACCCCACCGCTTCCTGGCTGGGGGTGGGGGGCACAACGCCACTCTGCTCCTCCAGAAAACGGGAAGAGAAGTGCCACCAGCTCCCTCGGACGGGATGGTGGGGAGGACTCAGCAGGAGGTCTGCCATTTTGTCCAGGACTCACTACCAACTTGGGTGCCCGCATGAGGGCAGACGGGCCGCAGCGGATGCATTTCATCCGGGGCAGATCTGAGCCACACGGCTGAGATGAAGCCCCTGCAGATGCCCAGGAAAGCTGGTGGTCCCGGCCGTCACTGGGCCTTCAGGCCCCACCCGGGACCCAGGAGAGGGGCCTCCGTGCTCAGCTGTCTTGGACACTCAGGTTCCCACATAGCTCACCGGGTTCATCCGAGCTGAGAGGGAAACGGAGGTTTTGCTTTCACGAGTAATTGTTAGTTGGAGGGGAAAGGAAGAAAAAACCATAAAACTGCCTTTTCCCAAATGCTTTGGCCTGCAGATGGCCCCTGGGGACACCTGTGCTCCCTTTGCTTTCCTGAAAAAGGCGAGTTTTTCTTCCCCCTCATCTACCCTTGACAAAGGAGCCAAAGCCGCAGCTGCAGGTGCTAAAACCTCGCCACTCCCGGGCTGTCTGCAGCTTGGTTGCTGATTTATCATTAAGATAATCCTTAAATCTTCTTCATTGGGCCAATGGAGACCATCTGATCCGAGGGGCCTCAGGAAGCTCCTGACAGAACAGGGAGGAAGGAGCCCGCCAGCAAGGTCGCGGCAAATACCTTTTCCCCCAAGAGCAGTTTAGGGTGAGGCCCCGGGGGCGCCCCTGTCAGGGAGGTTCTGTGGTGCCACTGCTCTAAATCTGGGCCTGGAGCCCCAGGCCCAGGGGCAACAAGTGCCACCACCTTGCATCCCCCCCACCGCTTCTTAGCTGGGACCCGGGGACAGCTCGTTGTGTCCCCAGCCGGCCTGTTTTGTAGGGAGGGAGCCGAGCCAGGGCGGTCCCTGGGGGCATCTCGCGGGGGGAAGTATACGAGGCCTGATAAATATTCCTCGGGCTTATTTACAAAGCTGCTTGGGACCTGCACAGACACATCAGCAGAGAGCCTATTGCTCTGCACTCCTTTGGAATTACAAGACGCTTCCTTGGCAGGTGGATCTTTTCTCTTTTCTTCTTCCTGAGGACAGGGAGGAAGGAGGGCCAAGAGGCCAGCAGAGATACCTCCCAGGGGCCCCGGGCGGGAGGAAGAGCGGGAAATGGGTGCTGGGGTTGGGGTGGCCTGGAAGGGGCACTTCCCCAGCAAGGGTTTCTGCAGGTGCAGGGCCCGGCCCACCATCATTGTGCCAAACTGGAATGCTTCAGGCACCCTGTCCTCCCTCAAGGGGACCCGGCCACGTCAGGCCAAGTACCTACCAGGGCCAGAAAGACGGCTCAGGAGGAGGGCCGTGCCTTCGCAGCGGACACGTGGCAGAGCGTACCTTCCTGACCCCTGAGCCCTCAACCCGTCCCTGCCGTTCTCACACCTCTAGCAGTTCACGAGACGTCACCTTCTGAGCCTGGATTCGGGGAGCCCCCACTGCCCTCCGACATGAGCTGGGACATCAGCCTCCCATCCCTGCTGGTCTTGCCCTATTAGTCTCTGCACGTGGCTCCTCCTTTGCCCCTTGAGACCTACTGGGGATCCACTTCTTGCACCCTCTCCTGCTCTTGCGTGCTCTCTTTTTCTTCCGACTTGACCTTGTTCTCAAGGCCTCATTCTAATGTCTCCTGACTCCAGAAAAACCCCTGACCTTTCGTCTCCTGTCCCTAGGCAGAGTAGTCATCCATTGCGCGCCCCAGGACCTTGACTGGCCTCATGGCCCTGGGGCGCTGGACGCTCTCCAGCTTCGACTGTTGGCTTGTTGTTCCCAGACATGTGTCCCGTTTCCTCAGTTCAGTGCTCAGTCCCTTGAGGACCAGACTGCCTTTGACACTTCCCTGAACCTCATGACACGAACAGGACATAGCACCTGAGATCCGAAGCTGGAGGGGACCCTGTCTGCTCCCACAGTCACTGCCCCCTCGCCCTCTGGCCACTGAGCACGGTGGAGCGGAGGGTGCTGCCAGCGGTCCGACCTCTTCCACCAGCCCCACTGAATGTCCCCAGTTCTCGGGGTGAGGGCCCAGGCTTTGATGGACTCTGAGGGGAGGCCAGAAGACCTGGACAAAGGGGAGGTGACAGTTGCAGGGCCCCTAAAGGACAGCTCAGTCCAGGTGCCTCAGAACGCAGCGCAGCCCGATTTGTGTCTGGCTTTCACCTTAATTAGTAAGAGCTTTTCTGAGAAACAATAAAAGAACGACATAGCAACTTGGACAGGGTTGGCAAGAGCCATTTCGGTAATGGAGTCAGTGGAATTGCTATTCGAAAGAGAGAGAGCTGGAAAGAGAGAGACCACACTCTGCTATTAAGAAAGCCAATGGCAAAGCTATACTGTCGTTCTCTCGGTTATTAAACACAATTGATGGCCACCCCACCCCCCAACAACAGAGAGGAATTGCAGGTCCACGAACCCAGAGTTCTGGACAGTTGTTCCCAGAAAACTAAAGTGCTGAGCTCAGCAGTCTGGGGAGAGATGCGTGGGCCCAGCACTTGCTGGCTTACCCCAAAGGCCCAGTAGCCAAAGAGGATGATGGCAAAGTTGAGTGCCTCCACCAGGTACATGAGGACATATACATTGCACACCAGGCTGGTTGACAGTTGGGAAAGCTGAGGACAACACAGAGATTCATTTTCCCAAAACCTGTATTTGCAAAGAACACAGAAGGGAGCTGCTCTGGCATGCAGGGACCAACCTCTGAGCAAATGCTATGCTTCTTTCTCTTAACTCCTTTATTTCCATGAGGACTGGTTGCTCATGGTCAAACCTCATAACTAACCCACCCACAAAATCTCAAGGGTCTCACCCAAATGCAAGTCAGATGCAGATTGGTGTGGTAGAATGGTACCAGATTCTATTCTGTTTGAAACTAAGCAAGCTGTTCTATTTCCAAGCTAAATGGGGATGATGAGCCCTGGCCTGACTATGCTAAGGGGTGGCTGTGAGGATAATATGCTGGAGTCAATTCAAAACAGCACTGGAAATGAGAAAATACAGTGTACATGTGTGATTATCTGCCATATACAGGGAATCCTATGGATGAGCAAGAGGATGGCAGACAGGGAAGCAGGGGGGTGGATGGATGGATGAATGGATGAGTGGATGAATGAGTGGATGGATGGATGGATGGATGGATAGATGGATGGATGGGTAGATGAGTTGGTGGAGGGATGGATGAGTGGATGGAGGGATGGATGGTTGGATAGATGAGTGGGTGGATGGATGGATGGATGAGTGGATGGATGAATGGATGGATGGATGAGTGGATGGATGGAGGGATGGATGAGTGGGTGGGTGGATGGATGGAAGGATGGATGGATAGATGGGTAGATGAGTGGATGGAGGGATAGATAGTTGGAGGGATGGATAGTTGGAGGGATGGATGGATGGATGGGTTGGTGGGCAGGTGTAAGGGCAGGGGGGTGGGCCAATGGTTGGGGAGATGGATAGATAGATGGGTGGATGGGAAGAAGGAAGAAAGGGTAATTAGAAATAGAGATGATAGATCAGTGGAAGACAGGAAGCATGGAAAGATGGAAGGAGGGTGGTTGGCCAGATCAAAGATGGTTAGATGATGAATGATTGGACAGACAGGAGGAGACACGTATGAATTGACAAAGTCCTGGACAAAAGCAAGGATGAACACATGGCCTCCTGCAACCCTACAGAGGGACCAGTGAGACAAAAGGATGGGTGTTTTCAGTAACAGCAGATACAAGCCTAGCACCTGTTTCCCACGTGTGCTCTCCTTGTGGCCCGGCTCCAGTTCCCAAGACCTGAGGGCCCAGGTCTTCCTCCTGTGGGCACATGACTCCATAGTAAGTGTGGACCCCTGCTTTTCAGGCCAGTTCTACCTACAGCCAGGAGTTTGTGGGGAGACTCCCACCTCATTGGCTTCCTCTTAACCTCTGCTCTCCCACTGCTCCTGAATGAGCTTCCCTAATCACCTTTTAATGACCGGCTTCCTGGCTTTCTCCAGTGGCTTCTAGATCAGCATCCTTCTGCTGAGTGCTTTTGTCTGAATGGGAACTTCCTGATGAGGCTCCATCTCTTCCTGGATCCTGGGTCTTGGGGAACCCCTGGCAAGAACAATGATACAGGCCTTCCCCCTGACCTTTTCTTTCAGAAGCTATTTTAGCTGGGACCACCCTGCTCTCCACCCCAGGCTGGGAGAGAGGGAACCGGCACCACGTGGCTTCCACCAGCATCTGGGCTTGGGCCAGGGGCTTGCACTATTGCTTCCTCTGATCCCAAGGGGTCAGGTCTGGACCCCAGGCTGGAGAGAGGAAAGCCTGGTGGGGTGGGGAATCTGGCAGGGAGGCACAAGCATGGGGTGCAGAGGAAGTCTGTGGTGGCCCTGGGAACAATGACCAACAGACCCTCTCCCAGCCCAGGGACTTGGGGGTCCCAATGGCCCACACTTTTCCAGACTCTGCAGTTGGGTTGAGACTAATGCGTGTTCCTTGTTGGGCCAGACCTTGAAGGGCTGGGGCCCAGGGCAAGCCTGCATCTGCTTCCCGCTGCCTGCCATCCCCTCCAGAAGGTCCGGCGGTGGGCTGACAGTGGCCATGGCAGCTTCCGGGACGAGGGGTCCAGCTTGGCTTGTCTCTGGAGGCGGCCACCACCCGGAGCCCCTCTTCCAGCTTTTCTTCTCTTCCTCCTGCCCTTTTCTGTTCTTTGCAATGAGCCTGGCCAGACAGCTGCTGGTCCCATAGCACCAAGCCCTGAAGGGGTGAGGCAGGCCGTGGGGACTTAGCACGGCTTGGAGGCATCACGTGCCTGCTCCCAAAGCCGACTGGAGGCCAGGAGCATGTAAGGGACGCAGGGGAATCTGCCAAAGGGAGGGAGAAAGGACCAGGAGGAAGTGGACCCTGCCTCCCAGGGGCAAGGGCAGCTCTAAGGCCCTGAGTCCCTTGCTGAGGCCAACCTTGCGAGGCAGAGGGGCCAGCATGCCGGCCTCAGCCTCAGGGCTCGGGGGGCCACGGATCCCAGCCACCTCTGCTCTAGCCACCCACAGAGCAGCGATCAATCAGTCTGATGGGCAGCAAAGGCTTTAACGGGCTCCTAAAAACGTTCATCTGGGGGCTGCTTCGAAACCAGACAGACGGGATGTGGCCGCAGGAGGGTCCCTGGGAAATGAGCAGGGATCCCACTCCTGGAACCTGACATGGGGCTTCCGGCAGCCTAAGAGCAGCAGTTGAACTGTGCTCAGGGCTGTGCTCCCCACACCCAGAATGGCCCCTGCACAGAGGAGCTGGCCAGGGGGTGCCCGGGAGGAACAGGAAGATGATAAGGCCAGCCAAGAAGGAGGAGGACCCAGCAGCAGGAGGACCCTTCTCTGGGGGGCTTCGGAAAAGGGGGCACACAGCCTTCTGGGAAATAGGGTGACCTCCAGACCAGCCTCGTTCATGGTCCCTCGTTCACGGAGGATGCAGAGGAGAGAGGCAAAGGGGCAAGAAAAAAGTCCCTGGCAGGAAGGCGGCCAAGAGGCCTCCAGGGAAGGACAGGAAGGGGGCTGGGGCAAAAGGCCTCAGCACATGGGCAGGGAGCACGGGGCTCGGATGCCCTTGGGGCAGGCAACCCCGGGGTGCAAGGACGGCTCCCAGGGTTGGGCCCTGAGCAAGGGCCACACGAGGTGAGATGCTTGGACTCTTGCAGGCGTATGCCAGGGAACAGGAGGGCCTCCAACTAAGTGATTTAAAACTCCCCTGAAGAGAGAAGACCCTGGAACAGGGAACAGCGCAGCAGCGCGACCAGAGGCCAAACCGGGCTCTCAGAGCGCGCTGTGTCTGTGGCCGTGGCTCTGGGGCCGGGGCGGCTACGGCAGCTCAGGGTCAGGGCTTCCTCATCTGCAGCGCCGGGACCGTCACTCTGACCTTGGCCGGTCCGCCTCGCCCCTGAGTGACCAGCAGACAACGGCCTGTGAAGCAAGGAGCCCCAGGCCGTGGCCCCATGGCCCCTTCTCTGAGGCTGCTGCACCTTCCTGGGCCAGGCGGGGGGACGGCGGGAGCAGGCCGGGTGACCGCAGCCATCCCCCCTCCAATCCCAACCAGATCTGGCAGGGAGAATAGCTTTTCCCCAGTGATGCCAGCATATCATTCTGTGATCCGGGGAAAGAGTCCAAACTGCAAAAACTATCTGGCCACAGCAATGGCCGAACAAAGCCAAGAAGAAAGAGAGAAAGTGGTGGCAAGCAGCCGGGTGCCAACGCGCACGCACCCATCCCCTGGAACCAGTGAGCGCCCGGGAAAGCACCTGGTGTGTGCGAACGGGCCTCATAAACGTAAGGGATTGCTGTGGTCGCCAGCAGAGGCGAGAGATTAAAAGGAAATAAAAAACCAGAAACCACCGTGAATACACAAGTCGGCCCCATGCCACACTACTGAAGGCTGGTCAGCCTTCTTTCATTTCTTTGAGCTATTACCCCCTTTCTAATTTCTCCTGACATTTGTTGCCTGCTAAATCAATTTGATGCATGGCAGGCAGATTAAGTCGGTTCTCCCAGCCCGTCCCCTCTCCCAAGCGGGTCTCGGGGTAGTGATTTTAAGAGATTGTCTTTTTATGCTGAAAAGGCTCAAAAGTGGCTCTGTTTCTTTTGGCAAGAGGAAAAGGTCACCCCAAATTCCCAACCTTGTAATGCTGCTGGATTATCAAGCATCGCAGGGAGGGAAGCCGTTCTTTATCCCAAACCAGGGAAGGGAAAAGCCGCACGCGCAGTGTCCCGGGATTTCTTAAATGCCTCAGTTTACAAACTTCTAAAACTATAGGTTCTTCAGCCAGGTAAACCGCCTTATGCCGAGGGGGCCCCCTCAGAGGGAGGGGGTGGACAGCCGCCTCCAGCCCCGCTGTGAGCGGGCAGGGGGTGGCCACTGTAGAGCTGCGTGGGGTCCGTGGCACCATCAGTGGGGGGGCGGGACTGTGGGTGGGGTCGCGCCCTCACCTTACCTGCTGCCTGGGACCTGGTGCGCTGTTGGTCTCCTTGTCTATAAGATGAGAGAGAGGGTGGGGCTGGATGGTCCCATAAGGCACCTGCCAACGTGACCCTCTGTCACTCTTCAAGCAGAAACACATATTTTTGCTGCTCAGTCTGAACAGGGAAGGACAGTCGGCCCCCGAGGTGGACGTATGACCCTAGAAGGTACAGCCGTCTCTGGGCCCAGAAGCCCCGGAAAGGCTCACCGTCCAGACACTGGCATCTGGGCTTCCCTCGCCACAAAACACTGCTAGGTGCTCGGCCCTCCGCAGCCGGGCCCTGCAGACAGTGGCTGGAGCTTCACGGGTCTCGGGCAGGAGCAGGTGGGTTTCACCCTGAGAACCACCTCGGATTCGGCAGGACTTGGGGCGATTGGGACGCTGCCATGGGGCCCCATGAGGGGTTAGGAAGAGGCCACACGTGTGTCAGAGAGTACTGTCCTCTCCTGGTCTGGAGCTGCTGTCGATACACGTGGAGGCGGGGGACGTGGACCCCAGTCGGTGGCCTCGGCCGTGTCGCGGTAGGCCTGCTGTCCCCTCCCTTTACAACCTGGGACAAGGCCTGGATTTCAAGTTTCTTATCAAGATATGGCCCATTTAAATTGAAACTTACATTATTTATTTTCTAAATAGTATAAATATCTATATAGACATCGCCATTTTATCTTAATAAACCAAATTTATGATAAAGTAGAAATAGCATACAGAGAATTTCAGAAATACCTGATGCTTCAGGTTCCTGTCTCTAACATTCCCGCTCCCAAGATCATTCCTGCATTACCCTCAGGGCAAGGGTCCCAGGGGGATATGATGACGATATAGCCCATGACTCACAGCCAGTGCTGGTACCAAAATATCTATGGCTATGAGGCCCCAAAACTTAGAAACAAACAAGGATCACCTACTTGACTTCCTTGGGGTTACCATTTTGACTGGTTTGAACTAGATGACCCGGCATTGGGTATGCAAGAAGATGATTCTGGGACCAGGTAGGTCCAGAGTGTATTTTAATTCTAACTGAGAAACATGATCTAGATTTCCCAAAGGGATTCAGTCCTTTGAGGTAGATTCAAGCCTTCTAGGCTATGTCTGGATGACTCTAGAATCACTTCAAGTTGAAGAACTCCAGGGTCCTCTCTTCAGAGAATTATAAAATTCTTTCCAAACTCCTGGGTTAGATTATTTTTATTTTTATTTTTCTAAGATTTTATTTATTTATTTAGGAGAGAGAATGAGATAGAGAGCACGAGAGGGGGGAGGGTCAGAGAGAGAGGCAGACTCCCTGCTGAGCAGGGAGCCCAACGTGGGACTCGATGCCGGGACTCCAGGATCATGACCTGAGCCGAAGGCAGTCGCTTAACCAACTGAGCCACCCAGGCGCCCTAGATTATTTTTAATTAAAGACTGGTCCCCAGTATAAATCCTCTGAAGAAGGGGATATTTCTGAAGTTACTTCCCTCTAACATCAGAGGGTTTGACATTCTTAAGATTCAATCAGTGACCCCACTGCAGCCAAATGCACAAAACCGGTGACTGGAAAGGCTTCAATCATACCCTAGAATTTGGGACAAGGCTTGGCTTGCCTTCCAAACCCCCTGTCCAGAGACCCCCAATGGGACAAAGGATGGAAAGGGAGGTGAAACCAGCAGATTTGCCAGACCAAGCCCTTCAAGTGCGAGATGGTATGAACTAAAAGTCAAAATTATAGGAGTACTTTTAGGTGAGTTAAATATTATTTGCATCGGCTCTAAGCAGTAAATCAAGATAGATCTGTTTCATTTGTAATTAGGAGCATTATTTATACACAAAAATGTAGCATGGACTTTTAAAAGCATAGTCCCTCCAGTGGATTAAAATATTCTTTATGGGGGCGCCTGGGTGGCTCAGTCATTAAGCGTCTGCCTTCGGCTCAGGTCATGATCCCAGGGTCCTGGGATCGAGCCCCGCATCGGGCTCCCTGCTCCGCGGGAAGCCTGCTTCTCCCTCTCCCACTCCCCCTGCTTGTGTTCCCTCTGTCGCTGTGTCTCTCTCTGTCAAATAAATAAATAAAATCTTTTAAAAAAATAAATAAATAAAATAAAAAAATATATATTCTTTATGATGGCGTTTACTAGTTTTTTTAAACACAAATCTTGCTTCTTACCTCATTCCGTGCCAGGATATTGGAGCATAAGGAGCCTGACGGGACAGAGCCCAGGGTAGTGGCTGCCTCCCATGGGGGTGTTTTCAGTGACTCCCAAGGAGGGGACCCCAATCCAGGAGGCTCCCCTCCCTCCGTGTCCAGGACTCTTGGGGGCAGGGGAGCAATAGTTCATTCAGACAGGCTTATAAAAATGATGTGATGGGAGAAACAACCTAATGACTGGTACTTAACTTTTGCTCTAATTAATTTCGCGGACAGGCTGTCTTCAAGTTTACAAATGTTGCATCTGAGTCAGAAAGTACACCAGAGAGAAAGAGCTGGTGGTGAATTATGTCCAAGATGCCAAAAAGAGAAATTAAATTAAAATAATAGAAGCATGCACTGCCAGAGCCCACTGGGAAGAATCCACTAGTGTTCGCGGTGCACCTACTATGTGCAGGGCGCCTTGGGAGCATGTGAATCACTTCTTTCTGACTCTGGAGAGCGTGAGCCCCAGAGGGAAAAGCCTGGGGCCTCCATTTTTTGGGTCTCCCCTCCGCACATCACTAGCTTGATTCCAGCACTAGATGTGCAACTGTGAAAGCACATCACAGGTGTGAAGGGTGTTTGGGACAGTGGTAGGTGGGGTACTTTGTCTGTTGGCAGGAGCTGCGTCTGAGAGGAGGCCTCCCCTTGGCACCTGCCTGTGTACCTCCAAAAGCATCTGAGGGCCTTGGGCCTGGAAGCATGGGCCACAGGGAAGACAAGTGGGGAGAGACAGAGGACAGACACCTGGAGTGTGTGACTCTTAAGGGTCACAAGATAGCACGGCGGGATGCATGGTGTCTCAGGCTCGGACGCAGCCTCCTGGCAAGGAATCCCTGGCAAAGACAGGTCCAGTGTCCAAGATGAGGCAGGCATGGCCCCCTCTTGAGAGAGCCCAACATGTAAACAGAACTCCATTTTCCCAAACTCTACACGGGGAGCAGTTTTTTACTTTCCTGGAGCACTCAGCCATCAAGTTTTCTATTTAACAGGCACCCCCCAGATGCACTTTAAAAAAAAATATATATATATATATATGATTTGCAAAAAAGCTCAACTGCTCACAATTTCTCTATTGAGTAAAGTATTTTCAAACAAGTAATCAAGTTCAAAGAACCACTCGCTTTGCCGGCTAGAGGGTCTCCGTAACACCTCCAGCTTAAGTTGCTAACCCAAGAACAGCAGCTGGGGCAGCTGGCCTGAACAAGAAAAATGGGCTGGTTCCGGACTTGGGCCACAGTAAATCTTGACTCTCCAGTCACCGATCACTAGCTGGCAACATCCTGAAAGGAGTGTTTCTGCTGGTGCTGCTGGTCTTCAATGGGTTGGATATAACAGGAAGGTTGTCGGTTATCAGGGGTCCTCTTGGACTCGCTGGCCCACTGTCTGCAAGGGACATCCTGCCCGGGGCGGGGTCCTCCTCATCTTCCTGCTTGCACCTTCCCTCCCCTCCCCCCACCATCCCGGCTGGACCCCCACAACTGTGCATCACCATCTCTGAGGCCTCTCTAGACCCTGGAGACATCATTTTTAAAAACCTTTGATGACCCATCAATTGCATTCCCATCAAAGGGCATTCTAAATGTTTTAAATGATTCCAGACTCTCTCATCTGGAGTTTGCAATCGCCCGGGATGGTCTGAGGTTTACTCCTGCATTATCCACGGAGACTGCCTTGCTTGGTTTAACGGGTCTATCAGCTGACGCGGAAAGGCTGTTGTGTTCTAGACCCGGAACCACACGGCAGAGGCACAGACATGAACACAGCAAGCCCTGTCGTAGAGAGCAGAAGTGTCCTGAGGACGTGCACAGGTCTGGGGCCCAGGGTCCGGATGAGAGCCACTTCTGAGATGGCACGGAATTTCAAAGGAAGTCAGAGAGCCAGGAGGGTTCCTGGGCGAGGGCTGGGTTGGTCTTGAAGGGCGGGTGGAAACCCCACCAGGCAGGGAGGCCTGGGGAAGGGACGTGTCAGGCACAAGTTAAATCATGCCCAATTCTAAGATCTCAGAGGGAAGAAGATACGCATCAGATCACCAAGGGCTCAGGAGCCAGCAGGGGTTGGGTTCATTCTGCAGGAGACAGGAAGGCCACTGAAGCGTTGGGAAAGGGGGTGACAAGAGCGGGCTAGGGATGAGTTGGGGTGAGTGCAGAAAAAGCATCAGATTGAGGAGCTGGTGGCAGGGAGAATTTGCTGATAGATCAGGCAAGCAATAAGGACGATCTGATTCAGGGCAGTGGGCCCAGGATGGGAGCGATAGGGCTGGAAACAGGAGACATTTCCAAAATAGAGTCCATGGGAGCTCCCAGTCCTCCCCACCGCCCCCAACATGATGGGTGAGGAAGAGAAAGAACTGTCACCCATCGCCAGGACCCTACACCAGGAGCCGGCTGGCTGGCTGGTGAAGGCGTCGCATGAGACCTGGGATGGGACTTCCATTGGCCAGGACCACGTTGGGAGCATGGAGGGAACCGGTTCGCAGGGAAAGGGGAGTCACGGACTTCGTTTCTGCAAGGTGAGGGATGGCGCCTAAGCAGGTAGGCACCCTGGCAGAAGCTCAGGACACACACTGAAGGAGAGCCGCCAGGAAGAGACGCGGAGGACCCAGGGAGCTCAGGGGCAGGAGCGGAAGGGGAGTCGGAGTAGGCCGGCCCATCACAAGTGTGCAGTGGGCAGCTGAGGCTCCAGGTGCCTTCTCACACCTCCAAGAAGTCTGGTGAAGGCCGGGGGGTGCGTATGCCTGGAGGCCCAGAGGACCCCAGCACGAGCACAGCAGCCGGAGAGGACAGAACCGGGCACGGGAAGGGGAGGGCAGCCGGAGGAGCAGGCCCTGGCCCAGGGGAGGAAGGCTGTGCTGAGGACACACACAGGGTGGGGTGGAGGGGGAGGCTTTGGGGAAGGGGACATGGGACGGGCCTTCTGGGATGGGAGAGAAGAAGCCGGCAGTTGGGACGGCTGCGGAGGGCCCTGGGGGTTGAGCAGGAGCTTGGGTTTGGACTGGCAGCCCGGGGACGAGCTGTGGAGCCAGCCAGTCTCCCAGCAGACGTGGTTCTTCCGAGCGCCCTCGGCACCAGATGGTGGACTGGTTTGGGGGGAGGGGGCAGCTCAGGAGTGGGTCCACAGCACCTGGACGTCCACACCCACCCACAGCGGCTCTGAGGCAGCCTGACCTCCGGGGTCAAACGGGGATAATATTGTCGCCTTCCTCCCACGCTCCTGCCCTCACCGGAACGACCTGCCCAGACGTCCATCTCCCCATCCAGTGTGGGCTCCCAGCGGCCAGCTGTCTGTCCTTGCCTCCATCCCACACTGCCTCGGACATGCGCGGCCACAGGGGGACAGATGGAAGGTTCCAGGACAGGCTCTCTCCATCTCTCACTTCCTGGCCCTCCCATGCACACAGCACCTGCTCCATCCAGCCCTCCCAGGTGACTGGCCCATTTACAAAGTTACAGCTCCCGTTTGCATCACTGGAAGTGCACAGAAAAGGGGACCCCGCGAACCTCAGCTGGAGCGGCCTCCAACTTCTCTAAAAGCCAGATTTCACATTCGAGGAAAATTACTTCTGTACCTGCCGTGGGCCACTGTTATTCGACTCAGAGTATAATTTCATGGCATTAGCAAAAATGATCCCTTTTACAGCTCTATAAACGTCCACAAAACTGTCTTGACCTTCAGAGAGACAGACATTTCGCAGGGGGCCCCTCACCTGAGATCCTCCCAGAGCAGGGAAGCTCCCTGGGGCTGCGGGCACCCTGCTGCCCCCATCAGGGGCCCTCCGGCTGCTCGCTGGGGGGTCAGCCTCAAGCCACGTCGTGGGCTTCTGTGCTGATCCGCTATGGCCCTTTATTTTTCCATGTTGTCAGGCGATTGCGTGTCTTCCGGGAGCAGGTGTTGAGGCCCAGGTAACCCTCGGCTCCAGCACCCCCTCCCGCCTCTCCTCCCGCCCTGGGCTGCCCGTGGGCTCTCTTGCAAGGGGAAGCCGCGGTACCCCAGGGGGCTCTCCGTCGCGGCCTTTTGCCCTTCAGAGAGATTTCAGATCTTTGTTACCTTAAGGACAAACACGGAGAGAAGCCAGTGAGGATCAGGAGGGGAAGGAAGGGACCTCACTCCCACAGAGAGGCCCCCAGGACGGGTCCAGGAGGTCTGGAGGTGGATGGGGGGTCCCCGGGACCACACGCCGCGCATGGGGAGGGCGCACAGAGCGGGCAGGGCGGGGGCCCCGGCCTTCGGTGGTCATCACCAGGAGCTAATGTGAGGCATAAATCAGCTGGCAGCTTACCGAGTGACTTTGCAAGGCTTGCCTTCCTGACAGCTCGCCACCACACACGTCGCTTTCCCCGCAAGGTGGCCGCGACACGGCGCACGCTCTGCTCGGAGCGCCCGCGGGCCCCGGCGACACCCTCCCACCGCACCCTCCCCGGCACCCTCCCGGGAGCGCCGTGCCTCGGGGATCGGCCTGTGGGCCCCCCTTTCTGCCGGCAGACGGCAAGAAAGACCCAAGGGAGCCTCTCATGGCTCATCAACTTGCCACGGCCAGCGACAGAACCAACCGGGCCCAGGTGATCAATGACAAACCACCGACGCCCATCCCTATTCCTTTTTGTCGACTTGCCTTGCAGAGACAAAGAAATGAAGTCCATCCGGTCCACCAGCTACGTGCCGGGGGGCTGCTGGGTGGGAGCCCCGGGGCTGGGAAGAATTTCCCCAGACGGAACAGGCTGCAGTCCAAAGTGGGAGCTGAGGTGGAGCCAACGGGCACCAGGGTAGAACGGAGAGAGGCCTTGTCGGTCTGAGGGCCCTCAGCCAGCCGCATCCCTCCTTCCACGTGAGGAGAGGGTGGCTGTGATAAGGTCTGCATCATAAATAACATTTGTTGGCCACTGACTATACCGGGCACTGGTGTGGTTGTTCTGTTTTGACCCTTTAATCGTAGAGCAACCCCCTCTGACTTAGCTTCTCTCATTAAGCCTCTCATTAAGCACCTCCTTAAGGTGCAGAGAATTAAGTAGTTAGGCTGAGATGATGCCAGCCAAGCCCAAACTTGCTCTGAAGGAAGGGTCCTAGGAGATCATGAAGGGGGAATAGAATACTCTGGAAAAGCTGACCCGCAGATGGGTAGGGATGAGCCAGAAGAGTGTGCAGCAGGAGGCCCACCATGGTGCTGAGGTCGTCCCGGGTCTGAGCCTGGATCTGGCACTTTCCAGCTGAGGGGCCCCGAGCCAGTTACTTAACCTCTCGGTCACTGTCCTTACCTGTGTATAGGATCAGGGGTTGTCCAGATCGCGCCTGGCACCCAGTCAGCCCGTGGTGAGGCCAGCTGTTGGGATGAGTGTAGCCATCTTGGCATGAAGATGCGCCCATCTTCCCCGAGCCCAGGGACACAGGTGCCTTCAGCCTTCTCTCCCATGGGTTTGCAAGTGGGACAAGCACTTTGAGGGATCCAGGATCCACCCTGGCCCCTGAAGACCACCTCTGCCAGAAATGAAGGCCCACCTCATGCTGGGAAGGGCTGGAGTGCCCCTTCCTTCCCTTACTTTGCTCATGCTACGCCGCGCTCAGCTAAGCGCCTTCTGGAAAGCTCAATCGTTTCTTATTTAGGGTCAGGTTTTACTTGGTTCTTGTGTCTCTGAACTCTGTCTACCTAGTTTCATCCTGAGTGAGCTTGTCAGAGGTCTGCAGGGGCTCAGTGACATGCTTTTCCTTCTGTAGTTATTTCTGTTTTGAACATGGCTACTAGGTTCATCTGAATTCTCTGCTCCGGCCTCCACTTTGGCCTCAAGAGTTACCAGTCCCTTGCCTCCTGAATCACACCAAAGAAAAACAAAATAGGTAGCCACTGGGGATTCTCATCTGTTTTCAGTTTGCGTTTTTACAAATGTCTGTTCCATCCACATAGGAGTATCTGTGTGTCCAAGGCAGGCGTGTTGATGGGCCATGGAAATTATGGTCCACCTTAAACATAAAACACGCCATGGGCACTTTCTGGGATCATTGGTACGCCGCAGGCGTTAATGTTGAATCACCTGGTCTTCACTGCAGATGCCAGGAAAAGCAGGTCCATCTAAAGAGGAAAGCCTTTCAAATTTGTATTGACTCCTGTCTATTACTTGTCAGGGCCCAGGGTTGAACTCCAGTGAATGCCTCACTTAGGAAAGATTGGACACTCGACAGACCACATATTTATCTCTCTCTGGGTCTGGTCAATGCATTCCAAAGCTCAAGCCATTATGGAAAACAGGCTTGGAAAAATGCATATTCGCCCCAACATCTCAGACGAACAAGTTGGCCCTTCAGCAAATATCCCATTGTCCCAGCTGCGTGGACACCTCCATAATGCCCCCCCTTCATCGGCGCGTATAAAAGATTCCCTATGCTTCCTATATGCGCCCATGACCTCATCTTTCCTGCTCAGTCCACTTGCTCTCAATAGACCCAGTCACAAGCCAGATCTGTTTGACGCCACTGTTTCCTAGTGGACCATCTGTTGATCGGAGTTAGCACACAAGCCGCCGCGGGCCGCCCTCTTCCTCCTGCACCTCTCCCCTTCCCTCCTTCGCCCTCCTCATCCTGGGAGCAGACTCGGCTGCCCGTGGAGTGCCCTGTGGGAGCTGTCGGGAGACAGTCATAAACCCGGCTCTGTTCTCTGGCAGTTTCAGGCACAGCCGGGCCCAGACCCGCCTTTTCTTCCTTAAAGGTCACAAAATCTAATTAGAACCATTGCTAACTGTATATTCTCGTTGTCGGTAAGCCTTAAATAATAAAAATCAGACCAAATGAGACTAATCAAGGGAGATGGAAAATCGATGTCATATTTGTTGCAAGTAATTTCCTTTTAGAAGAGAAAAGGCTCTTAGGAGTGGTTTGTGAATTTAAAAGATGTTTACAGTTGCATCTAGACGTCGGAACATCAAAGTCAACCCCAAACGGAATTTCGGTGGATGATCTCTCTCTTTATTCCCGGAAAAGCCAGTGCTGTTTGGTATAAAGGCTAAAACGGGGTGACAGCCTTTCTTGGGTCTGCTTTAAGTAGTTCTGGCTTTGCCAAAAAAAAAAAAAAAATGTAAAAGGGATCCCTTAAGACAGGAGCAAAGAGCAAGTCATACATGGAATTCTTTTCCCTTTCTTCCATATTTTTCTGAGTAATTACTTTTGACTAAATGCACACTTAAGAAAAAAAACCCTGAATAATAAGAGCGCAACAGAGACACACAAACAAGGCATAGCAAAGAAGAGGATTAAAACCCTTCTTCTAATAATTTATCCTTTTGCCTGAAATAGACCGAAGATAGTGGTCGACAACCCCGGGTAAGCACCCCTGTTCTCCGCTCGGTTCTGCATGTGTCCCTGACAATGGGAGTCATTTGTACCAAGACAACCAGTTGACCTGCTTCCCCATGATCCCTCCGCTTTTCCCCAAGAGCTGGAAGACAGCCCCCTTAGAAGGAAGGCATTGTCAGTGTCCCACCCGGATCACGAGGGAACGAGAACCGAGCTCCCACCGTGGCAGGCCTCCAGAGCAACGGTGGTTCTTTTTATAATTAGAAATTCCCCAGTGGAATCCAAATAAACCCAGGCTAAAGTTACATTCTTGGCCTCTCTTTCTGCAAAGTCTGACCTCCTGCGTGTGGATCCAATCATGCACACACGTTTCTGTCATCGCCAAATGGGGGGCGGGGGGGGATGCTCACTCATCGCCCCTCAAACTGCAGGTGGCATTCTACCGCGTGGACATACACCCTAGAGTCCAGTTCAAAGAAAAGTCACCTGGAAAGCTGTTTTGGGCTTTGGCAAATTAAATATCTTTCATTTCTGCCTCAGTTCCTCCAGCTGGTTCTTCTTCCTCACTGTTGGTCTCAGAGAGGCTGTGGCTACCATCTTGGATCGCTTAGAAACATGTCTGCGAGAAGCTGGGAACGCCCGCCCTCCTCCCCCTTTGCCCACAGACCTCATGACGAGTCCGGCCCCGCCTGAGACATGTTTGATATCTCAATGACATGGTGGGCACGTCATTCTGTGCGTGAGATTTCCTCCCTTTTGGCACGTTCTAGGGCAGAAGTGAGTGCCGTCAAAACAGGTTTACCTTTTTCCCTAACTGGATTTAAATTATGTATGAGTATTGATATTTCACATTAGATCCCTGTGGACTCTTGTTTCCCTTTACTATCCATCCACCTCATTAGCCATGGACTTTCCAACCCCCAGTCTCTGCTGAGTTTACTCAGTCACTGCGCGCACATCGTTCAAGGCAGGACAGCGCGCGGCCCCTGGTAGGCGGAGGGGGTCCTGCTCCTCCACCATCCCCAAGGGCACGCGCTCAGCTTCTTGCTCCTAATAGCCCCGGCGGGGTGGCAAGCATGAACCATCCATCTGCCTCCTTGCCACATCCTTGTGTAAAATGACAGGCGTTTCCCAGAGCATGGGCCCTTTTCAGGGAATGCTGGAGCTGAGGAGAACCACTTGGCCCAACTGGCCCCCAGTACTGGGTCTTCCAAAGGGCTGTGCCCCAGGCAGCTGCGAACATTCCCCGCCTTACTCAGAGGATGCTTCACCCAAGGCTGCCACCGTACATTCTCTTGAGCGTCTTCCATCATGCTGAGATCATCTCAGTAAAGGTGACACCCAAAAGCTGTTGGCTGTTACCACCCCAGACCAGGTTGTGGTCACTCAGAAAGGGACTGGAGTAAAATTCACTCTTCAACTGAAGAAATCAGAATCAACACAGCGGTCCTTATGAACCACCCCTCCCCCCACCCACCTACCTCGCAAAATTAGTCATTTGGACAAATGAGTTCGTGCAAAGAAAATTTGGAAAGGAGATGTACACACACCCTAAAATAATATGCTGTTTTCTTTTTTTTTTTAAGATTTTATTTATTTATTTGAGAGAGAGAGAATGAGAGAGAGAAAGCACATGAGAGGGGGGAGGGTCAGAGGGAGAAGCAGGCTCCCCGCCGAGCAGGGAGCCCGATGCGGGACTCGATCCCGGGACTCCAGGATCACGACCTGAGCCGAAGGCAGCCGCTTAACCGACTGAGCCACCCAGGCGCCCCATGATTTTATTTATTTAAGAGAGAGAGAGCATGAGAAGGGGGAGGGTCAGAGGGAGAAGCAGACCCCCCGCCGAGCAGGGAGCCCGATGCGGGACTCGATCCCGGGACTCCAGGATCACGACCTGAGCCGAAGGCAGTCGCTTAACCGACTGAGCCACCTAGGCGCCCATAATATGCTGTTTTCAAGGGTGTGCTAGTCTGCCTGCCATGTAAGCTGACAAGCTCTTCTTTGCTTCAAGAAAATTCCCAGGGAGACTTCACTGGGCACTACTTTGGAAGACCAGTTCTAATGGTTTCATGGACTTGAAAGTACTAAAACGGAATATTTTTTCTTAAAAGCACCATAATTCAGAATTGTCACTAATTCAGACAGTGTGTCCCCCAATTAGGAAGGTTAAACCATACATCACACTCTGCATATAAATTGCCAGATAAAACAGAATCATCTTAGTGGTTGGTAGCCAAGAGATGATATTATTTTCTTCAACTTGTTCAACCGAAAGAAAGAGAAAATCCAGTCCAATTTAAAAGTAACAAGTTTTGAGAGATATTTTATTTATTTCGTGACCAATAAAAAATGAAACGCCTTTCTTCTTTAGCCACCTGGCCCTTTGGGGAAATCGTGTTTCTGAAAAACCTCAAAACTGGAAGGCAGAAAATGTTATTTAAGTAATCCACAGATTTCCAGAGAGCCAGGGCTCAACCGGAAAGAACACTTGTGGACCAGGGGTGTTTTTATTTTGCAGATGGGGAGGGGTCCCTACTGTGACTTCAGGTTAGGTTCAGAATGTCACCTCAAAGAACAATTCCAAAGCTGAAGTCTTGAGATGCGTCAGACAAAAGGGCACTTTCATTATTCCAGTTCTAAAGGGAGAAATCCTTGCTCTTGCTGGCTCCAGGAGGGGCTTGGGGGTTGGGGGCCGGTGGCGGGCAGATCAGTGTAATGTCCCTGTTTCAAGACCACTGGGGGCAGGTCGCCTTTGACGCAAACCCTTCTCGCAGCTTCCTCTGCGGCCAGGCGACTCACACTAACCGCCAAGTCGTCAGGACTCCTGCAGGCTCTCTGCAGAGCAGCAATTTTCTTTTGCTTTGCTTTGATTTTCTCCATCCTGGCAATTGAAGACAAACAGAGAAAGCCATTTTCTTCTCCACCAGTCAAAACACCTTTGCCATTTTGTCAGTTTCTGTGCTTGCCTTTTTCCCTAATCCCAAGGCAGGGTGAGAGATGCCCAGACTTTGGCTGCCAAGTTCCCCTTCGCTAAAAAGAGCCCCATAACACCCCATGCCCAAGAGCCAACATCTCGTGCACCCATGTAGACAAAATGCTGTTCTAGGGGCTGCCCAGGGTCGGTGGTGAGAGAAATGAGAGGGCCAGCCTGCTCTCGGCTCCAGAAGATGGGGTGCATATGACAAGTGGGGTTTGGTCAGCTCAGATGGGGAGGCGGGTCCGGGGTTGGGGTGTCTTCATGAGCTTAGACAGCTTGGGAATTCACACTAAGCCGGCAACAAAGTAATGTTGCACCCCAACTTCAGTCGTGTACACACTTTGATTTTTCCAATATTATTTAACATTTAAAGTTGATTGAAGTCAAGTCACCTTTTAAACTTAGCCTCACCCTAAGCAATAATCCTTGAAATCGTTTACTAGATGGTCTAGACACTCCCCTCTAAGGTGCGTTAAGATAATTACCCTAACCTTTAAGCAAAAAATACACTCGTGTGTGTACCACCCAAAACCTCCCTAGGTAGAGCCAGGGGTGCATGCGTCGTAGGGCGTCAGGGGTTAGAGCGTGGTCTTGGCCATGGCCTTGGCCAACCAGAGTAGCGTTAGCTTCTTTTAGCACAGGATAGCTTGGACTCAGGCTCAGACCCAGGGAAGCAAGTGGCCTTTTGGGGGGACAGTGAGTTTAACCAAAGCAAGGAGTCTGTATTGTTAAGGGCTCAAAGCATCACCTTCTCATCTAAGAATTGCATCAGGTGACAGGTCATCCCAGGGGAAACTCATGTTCCCATCACACTCAAGAGCCCTGCCTTTGTTTTCCGAGCTAGAACAATCAGCCCTGCAATTTCTGCCACCTCCATCCACTGATTGACCCACATTTATAGCTCATTAGCGCCCCACACTCTGAACACTAGCACATTTCCAGTCTTACTACGCAGGCTCTTCCTCGTGGTGAAATTCAAAAATAAGAGAAAGAAAGCAAAAGGGGAAAGTCTGTATCGAAGAAAGAAATAAGCAAGAAGAAGATGGCAGATTGTTTGGAAGGGCTGTGCTCCCAGGGTGGAAAAAGAAAAGCCCACGTAACTGTTTCATGGTGACCAGTTGGGACTTGATCTTTTTCCCAGCGCTCCAACGCCTTGCCCAAAGACAGCTCCAACAGCTCAGCACCCCTATGTGTGCAAAAAAATAAATTGAAGGGATCATCTTAGCCGAGGTAACGTCTTTGTGGTAACATCTTTGTTGGTAAAATTTCACTATCAGTTTTTGCATCAAAATTCAAGATGAATTGCATCGATCATTCATCTAACAAGACAGGTCTAGCAGGCTGCTCAAAAGCAACCCTTTTTTTCCCCCTTTCGTCCCAAAGAGTGTAAACCTGCAGAGCATAAAGACCAAGTTTAGCTCAACAGATTGAGGACAGAACACTCCACAAACCATGGATACTCTGCAGGGGGACAGATGCTTACAAGGTGCAGGAAGCCTGGCTGTGCCGGGCAGGATCTCAGCGGGAGAGGCTGTTGAGTTTGAACGGACACAGTTTGCCAGGTGGCATGTCTGAATTCTGGAATGTTGATCCACACCACTGAAATGGGTGGTGTAAGCCCCTTGAAACGGACTCTGCCCCTCCCCTTCGGCACAGTGTTTTAGCAGAAGGCGAGGTCCTGTCTCCGGGCTGTTGCTTCCATCAGTGAAGGAGAACAGACCCAGGGCTGTTAGGCGACCAGTTCAGTACCAGAGGAAGACTCTGTCACTGGCAGGCTCTCTGGCAAGCCGGTCGAGCAGACATTTAAACAAAGATGCAAGCCTAAGGCCAGGGTGGACAGGAGTTGTGGAGAGTTGAGTCGCACCCCTGGATCTCAGCGGGGCTGAGCTGGTTCTGCCCAGAAGCTAAGCAGCCTCTCTTTTGGGCTCTTGGCTGGATTTGTCTCCCATGGCCGCGGAGTGACTGTTGCTCACCCAAAGGCTGGCAAAGAGAGCGGCCGGTCCTTTGCCCTTGCTCTTCCTCTGTCTTTACAAAGTTAGTATCGCCCAAGATCTCATGGCGCCGCCCCATTCGAGGCCCTGAGGAGATAAGAGAACTGAGTGCCAGACTCGGGAGGAAGTGGTCATGCTGAAAAGGCCCTGGGAGGAAGCGCTGGGGTCAGTCCTGCTCCGCACCGAGCCAGCAGACCCGCCCCCGGCCGGTGACCACCAGGAGCTGAGTTCTGCCTCTGTCCAGGGGAGGGGTGGGATGTGATCTGGGGTTTGTGTGATCTCTAAAGGGTTGGGATCCTTGGCCTGAAGATCCCTTCTTGTCTCTTTGAACCTCTGAACTCAGATGTTTTTATCCTCAGTTTCCTGGTACCTGGATGCTGAGGCTTTGGTGGCCTCCAGCTCAGCAACCCTGTAGAGGGGATGATAGCTCAGGAAGATGTGTCACTGGATTAGCAGAGAGCAAAACACACGGCATCCCAAAGGACCCCCTTCCTTTCCCAAGGATTCACAGGGTTCGTCCTTGGGGATGGCTGTGTGGAAGGCTGGAGGGACCCAGAGTCTTGTGGCCAGTGCTGGGTGAGGCCACCTCGCTCCATATGGGAGGAGGCATGTCTCCTTTGGGCAAACGTGGCTCTGCATCCCTTTGGGCTCTTCTGTTCTTTGCTCCCCTTCCTGCCCAAATGGTGATCGTCTAGGGGAATAAGGAGACGAGGCCCTCCATCTGCACTTCCCTAGAGCCTTGGCCCACCTCCTTCCCGACCCCTTGAAGTGACTCATGCTGAAAGCTGCCTGGGGTAAACTGCGGAAGTGATTGGCAAGGGTGGGACAGGTAATCTGTGGGCTTGAGAACCTTCCATCACAGCGCCATGCCGAGGTGTGCAGAAACCTGCCCCCCGTGGCCCCAGACCGAAGCCCTGGAGGTCTGAACTTGCCTGCGAGAGATGAGAGATGTTCGCACATATTTTCTTAACAAACGGAGGGAGAGCGAGAGAGCCCGACCCAGGCTGTCACTCAAGAGGCAAGAGTTCAAATAAACACATTTCTCCTTTTCCTTCGTTCATAAAAGGAAGCCAGTTAAAGCAGCAGTCAGGCAGAACCCGGGCCGCCGCCCTCGCTAAACAGGCCCAAGGCCCAGGAATTAGCGGGATGGCTAGAGTTGCAGAAACTGCAGAAGCCTGGTTGGCACGGACCGACAATGTCCCCGAAGCCCAAAGCCCGGAGGTGCTCAGTGGGAGGGCACCCCGCCCTTGACCTGACCTTGGGTCTCAGGGCAGAGACTCTGAGGTTGTACTCTCTCGGTCCTGGGTTCTCCCCAGAGAGAACGGATGTTTCCCAGTTTTGACTAGGGCTCTCCTTGTTGTCCCTTTATTTTATTTTATTCTAAAGATTTTATTTATTTATTTGACAGAGAGAGAGACAGAGAGCACACGCAGGGGGAGCAGCAGAGGGAGAGGGAGAAGCAGACTCCCCGCTGAGCAGGGAGCCTGATGTGGGGCTCCATCCCAGGACCCCGGGATCATGACCTGAGCCGAAGGCAGATGCTTAACGACTGAGCCACCCAGGCGCCCCTTGATGCCCCTTTAAAGAGGAGTCGGGCGAGACAGACACATGTGGCGTGTGACCTTGGGTTGCTCCCTGGACCCGAATGCTAGTGATCACGGCCTAGCTGTCACCAAGTCTAGGGACAACCGCGTTAGAATGTGGACCCGGGTATCAGACAAGGCTGGGGATTGGGGGTAATTTTCGGAGGGTGGGCTGGCGATCACGGCGTCACGTGGGAGAACGCCTTGGTGTCTGCTCCTTTCCTTCCGGTGATTTCACAAAAACAGACACACAGGCCCAAATACAAATAAGGCGACATGGCAAAACAAACTAGGGGGTGTGAGTGACCCCTGTTCTGTTCTTTCATCTTTTCTATGCATTTGGCCTTATTTTCCTAATAAATCACGTGGGCTACGCATTAGCTATTCCCTGGGTCCACACCTCTGCTGAGCAGGTGAACATTCTTGGGGAGGTTCATCTAAGTGGTACCCTTGATATGCAGGGTCCCTGCTGCAAGCACACACCAACTGGCTTTGGGGCACAAGAAACGCGCCCAGGACCCACACGTACTCTTTGCAGCAGAGAAGGTGGGAAAGACTCGCCGGCCCTCGGGCTGCAAACCGCGGCCCCCAGCTTCACCAGCCAGGACCATCTCCACCCGCCTCTGTCGTCGTGGCCCCGAGGATGCTTGTCGTCCCAGATCTAATCACGTTCCTTCCCAAGGACATGATGAGAAGCTAACCTGGAGGCCACAGAAGAATCTTCTGTGTCAAGAAGGACTGAGCATGAGAAACAGAGAGGCCGTGAGCCAGTCACTGCCTTTCTCTTCCCCGGTTCTCAGTGTGCTCGTCCGCAAAGCCACCCTGTCATCTCTGAAGACTCCTTCCCACTCGCATGACCCGTGACTTTTATCTGGGAAGACCTGTTGGCCATTAGGAGGATGAAGTCCTAAGATGCATTGCACTGAAGGACACTGTGGTGTCGCCGCCCACGGAGATGCAATAAGATAAATTGGTAATATGAATGTCACCATTACAGTAAAAGCTGGTTTATTTGACAGGCAATCACTCAGAAGTTTCAGGCCAAGGAGGGCCAGTGTCCTGAGGGGTGACCTGAGGCTTCGAGACCTCCGAAGAATAACCCCATTATGCTGAGTGGAGTCCTGATGTGCAGCTGAGTCGGAAGTTGTGCACGGGGCATGGCAGATCAGACAACCAGTGCTGGGTGTCTGGACCTGGGAGCCCGGTGTCTGCGGGAGCATCTGACGGTGCTGGGCTGGCCCCTGACTTCTCTGTCTCCATCCCACGGAAACCTAAAGTCCTACCGACCCAAGACGGGAGCAGGGAGGGAGGCACCGAATCATCTCCTGCAGTCCCCTCCAGTTTTCAGACCCATGATCTTACTAGCCTTCAGTCTGCTGGATTAATCCACTTTGTTCCATATTTTTCAAATGTGACTGCCCTTCGAAATACACCAGGCTAACAGGGCACACTCTAGGAAGGTGAACAAACAGCAGATTCACTGGGGCATCCTCCCGGGTTATTAGTTGGATCAGAAAGCATGCTTTCTCTTGCGTTTCCTTCTGCCTCTGGGTTTCCTTTAAGTTCACAGCTCTTCAACATCAAAAGCGACTCCCAGGGCACAGGCTGCATCATGCATGACATATGGAAGATTGTTTTACATTTGTCTACCTTTGGTAAACATATCTTTGAAAAAGGCCTTTTAAGATGACTGTTGGTTTTGGCAGTACCCTTTTTTAGGGTATTAAGACAGTCAGGCTAAGAAAACAAAGAGCAGCCTTTAAAGAAGGGCGATCCCATGCCGGCAGGAAAGTCTTCCCAGCAACCACCAATCCCCAGTAAGCGACGAGGCGGTCCAACGGCCAGAGGATGTACCTCACGGGCTTCAGGAGAAGGCGGCTTCCACACAGCACGGAATATCCCAAGGCCAGCAGGTGCCCAGCCACCAAGACGTTAATCCATATCATTCCTACAAGAAACACCAGGCAAAGCACAAACCAGAAATGATACCAAACTCCAGCCACTTGCACCATGTCCAAACAGGATCTGGAGGATTGAAGGGGGAAGTGAAAAGCAAAGATGATGTCCCCCGACAGACACAAACATACCCCCACAGGTCATCTTAAAATCGAGGCACATGTATGTCGAGGGAGGGGAGAGAGATGCAGTGAGCAAAAGACCCCCAGAGACCCAGGACAGTGCCCACAGATAGGAGGCTCTGTGAGGCCCGGGGTTCTCGTCAAGTCGGGCTTCCGGACATCCGACTTATGTTTGGTAAAATTCCCTGTTTTGGGGTGTGTAGTTCTTCGAGTTTGGGCAAATGCATACAGTCCTGTTACCACCGCCTCAGTCAAGACATAGACTATTTCTGTCATCCTCAAAAGTTGCCCAACACACACCTCCAGGCAACCAGGGAACTGTTTTCTGTCCCTGTACCATTGCCTTTCCCCAAATATCACGTAAACAGCACCAGGCAGCGTGTCACCTTTTTGGGTCTGACATAACGCCTTTGAGGGCTCTCCGTGTTACTGCATGTGAGGATCCATTCCTGTCCACTGCTGAGCAATACTCCGTCTGTCCGCTCACTAGTTAATCGGGCATGTGGGGTCCTTCCGGGTTTCAGGGATTATGAGTAAACACTCATAAACGTTCACGTGCAGGTTTTTGCACGGAACTAAGTTTCCATTTCATTTGGGTAAATGCCTGGGAGTAGGATGAGTGGGTCAGATGGGGAGTCAACATTTAACATTACAAGAAACCACCAAAGTGTCTCCCAAAGTGGCCCTACCATTTTGCCTTCCCACCAGCAATGATTGAGGCCTCCGGTCACTCTGCGTTCTTTCCAGCACTCGGTATTAAGTTTTTGGTGGTTTTGGTTTTAAATCTTAGCTATTCTAATGAGTGTGTAGTGACATCTCGTTCTAATTTTTAATTTGAATCTCCCTAATGACTAACAATGTTGAGCATCTTTTCAAAATGTGCTTATTGTCTTATTGTCTTTTTTAATTAAGAGTCTGTTCAAATCTTTTGCCCATTTAAAAAATCGTGTTGTTTCCTTCTTGAGCTGTAAAAATTCTTTATATATTCTGGACACAAGCCCTTTATCAGCCATGTATATCTTTTCTCCCAGTCTATGGCCTCTCTTTTCATGATCTTAGTGGTGTCTTTTCAAGAACAGAAGCTTCTATATTTTTGATGGAGTCTAATTGATCAACTTGTTTCTATTACGGCTCATACTTTTTGTGCCCTATTTAAAAAAAATCTTTCTTCAACCCAAGGTCACAAAGTTTTTCCAATTTTTTTTTCATAGGAGTTTTATAGTTTGTGGTTTTACAAGTTAGGTCTATAATCCATTTCAAGGTAATTTTTTGTATGTGATATGAAGTATTGGTAAAGGTGTTTGTGGGTGTATGCTGTGGGGGTGTGAGGGGTTTGGGGCTATTATCCAAAACTGTTCCAACACCACTTGTTGAAAGGCTGTCTTTTCTGAGCTCTCCATTCCACTGATCCAGGCATCGATTCATTCACCCCTAACACACATAATCTTGATGGTTGTTTCACCGTTAAGTCTTGAAATCAGGTAATATTAGTGTTCCAACCCTATGCTTCTTTTTTCAAAATGGTTTTGGGTATTCCAGGTCCTTTGCCTGTTCATATACATTTCCCAATTTTTCTGAAAAAACAATAGCCTCCCAGGTTAAGGGCAGGAGTCTTTTCTTCCTGTTAAATTCCTAGTGCCTTGAAGAGTAATTGATACAGGTAATTGATAAATATTTTTGGGCAAATGCATACAGTCCTGTTACCACCGCCTCAATCAAGACATAGACTATTGATTGGTAATTGATAAATATTTTGGAATGTAAGAATGAGCAGGTAGAACATGGTGGGGACAAAGTCATGGAAGATGCTACAACTACTTTGGAAAACTCTGGCAGTTTCTTGAAACAACAGATGTGCATTTACCCCATGACCCAGCAATTCCACTCCTAGGTATTTATCCAGGGAAATGAAAATGTATGTGCACAAAAACTCTGAACCAAAATGTACATGGAAGATTTATTCATACTAACTCCAAGCTGGAGACCACCCAGATGTTCATCAACTCATCCATAGATAACCAAAACGTGGAATACCCATACTATGGGTTCCTACTCCGCAATAAAAAGAGATGATCTACTGCAACATACTACAAAATGGATAGGTCTCGAAAATACTATGGTGAGCAAAAGAAGGCAGACACCAAAAAGTACATACCACATGCTTCCATTGAGATGAAATTCTAGAATGGGTAAAACTAACCTATGATGCAGAAATCAGGTCAGTGGTTGCACCAGGGAAGAACTGACTGGGAAAAGGAACAAGGGAAATTTCTGGGATGATAGAAGCATTCTGTGTCTTGTTATGCACCCATGAAAATGGATTGAATGTTATAATTAAGAGCTGAACATTTCACTGCATGTAAATAATGCATCAATTTAAATTTTTTAATTAAAAAAAATCAGAGTAATTTCTTCTCCAAAGGAAGCAATTCTTGGGCCCACGATGCTGCGAGGGAGTGAAGACTGCCCACCCACAAGAATGCCTAGGATCAGGATCTCAGTTCTTAGCAGCAGAAACTATACCTGGGAACAGGGCTGAGCTGGATGAGGTCTTCAGACCTTACCTTGTGGCTGACCTCAACGTCGTCCCCTGCCCACATTCTCACGACGCTCTGTTCTCCTGCATACACAATTGCCTTTGCAAGGAGAAGCCAGGAGTCAACTGTAAAGATCCAAAGAAGGGGTCATGGTTTTTGGCGGTGGCCGCTCCGCTCAGGGGTCGTGGGCACCCAAACGCTAACCTCATGAGTGTCCACGCTGCAAGGAGCTACCATGGCAGGAGGAGCCCCTGGGGTCAGTGAGACAGTGTGCTCAGGGTATCTGCTTCATCCTCTCACATTATAGGGGAGCTTCCCTCGTCAACCATCCCCTTGGTGGGGGATGCAGGACAGGAATGCTGTGTGAGTTTCCAGGAGTCACGAGCGACCCTGAAAGGTCACAAAGCATACTGTGTCCACTCAAAGCATGAGTGCCCAGCCACAGGCAGAGAGAGAGAACTGTGGTTCTGTGTGGAACCCAGGTAGAACTTGATTCTCAGGTCGGTGAAGGGCACAGAGTTTGGGACTCTCAGCATTTGATGGATAGGTGGGTGAATGAAAAAAGAATGGATTTTGCATGGGACAGAATTTAGGCAAAAGGTAAGAAGTGGATGAAGGTTAATGAAAACTATTTCCACACTTTGCAGTTGTATCTTCTCATATATGACTCAGCCTAGTTTCAAGAAGATGGACATTTTCTAGACTAACTGAGAAGGGCAGACCCCTAAAAAGAATGCACAGAGTGCCCACTTTGGATGGGCAAGCTCCAACTTACAAAATCCAAGTCTCAGAAGGCCTTTATTTGAGACGATATTTAGAAATCTTCTTCACAAATCAGCCATCCACTTTTTATTTAGTATCTAACTAAGTCTCTGGATTTTAAATCATCTACTGAAAGTCCTACCCACCCCCCAACAGCCCATCGGAATAATGCTTATGAATTAAAATTCTCTCCGATGCAAGCATTTTTTAATTAGATTGAGCCCTTGGAACCTGGTAACTATATTTCTTCTCTGAGTACTGGCTGGGTGATTACAAGAAGATGAAATGGAGAAATATCAGAAAGAAGATTGGCAAAGAAGGAAGACTGAAAATGGCACTTGGCATGTCCCAGGCTCTCAACCGCCTGCCCAGTCTGAAGTTCCCGGAGCAAAGAGGCGCTCAGACACCCTTGGTACTCACCCAGAGTAACAACTTGGCATCCAGCTTCTTGGCAAAGTCTGGAAGATACAACCACTTAATGAGATTTGAATGTATTTCTGTACTTGTAGTTCTCCATGGGTAATCTATAAAGGAAGGAGGAATTTTCTCTTTTGTCTTCATTATTTTTCTAAAGATCATTGAGTCTATGTTCTGTTAATGCTTCCTTCAAATCATAGGGAACGTCTAAGAAGCCAGATGAGATGTCAAGGTCAAGAGAAGGACTTTTTTTTTTTTTTTTAACAAGTTGAGAGGATGCTGGGAACTGCTTCAGAGCCCTGACAGGTGACTTGCCTGGGGAGCCCGGACCGGCTCTGCCTCGTGGTGTTTGGGGCACTTCTCCAGGACACCTACCTGCCCCAGGGGCCCTTCGTGCTGTTCCACAGGTGGCCCTCTCCACCCTGGGGGCTGGGAAGCAGGGGCCAGGCAAGGCTGAAGGGGAGAGCAAGAGGGAGAGACCAGCAGGGAAGAGAGAAACACTAAGAAGGGAAGGAGAAAAGGAAAGGAGGGTCTGGGGAAGGCTAGGAGAGGAGCGATGGAGGGAAGAATGGGGCGGGCGAGAGGCAGAGAAACCGAAAGCCAGAGCAACTCCGGGAGGAAACACGGTGGAGGCCTCAGACATGGTTGTAGGAAACTCAGTAATGAACTAGTACCTAAGAGGAGAACAGAATTTTCAGTTCGACTCGGGACAAGACAATCCAAGGAAAAGACTGCTCGGGTCCCGGTCTGCAGGGCACGGACGGCCCCTTGCGCCGCCTGTGCGACCAGGAGCTGTTAACTGTAGTTGGGACATGGCAAGGTCCTTTGTTAGTCAGCCCTCCACGGGGATGGCAGCGTCTGGCTGACTTGCCCTGGTGGGACCACCGCTGGGGACAGAGGCGGGAAGCAGCTGCGTGCGCCCAGGTGGGAGGGGGCGTGCTGCGACCGTCTCCGGCCCCTTTCATTTGAATTTGCCTTTGGGGACAGAATTGCACCACCTGCTCCTCTCAAAGCAAGCCTGAGTCAGCTTGGTGGGGCCTGACTCTGTCCCCAAACAGGGTCAGCCTTGCAACAGGAAGCCCCAGGTGTTGGGCCAAATGATTTCCAAAGCCCTATCACTCCTCAGTGCAGCGATTCTTTTAGAAAAAGGAACTGAGACGTAGGAACGCAAACGTCCCCACCCAAGAGAACCCAACACATCCAGGGCAAAGTCAGCATTTGCCAGAACTCAGCATTCCCCACCCCCAACCGCCCCCAAAGCGGCCAGTGGGTGGGCAGGTGGCATGGCTCACCTTTGCAGAAAGCGGGAGGCAGCCCCAGACACAGAAAATGCTGAAAGGTCATAAGACTGACGAGAAAGAGCACAGTATCTGGGCCAGACCTCACAATTGCCTTTCTCACTGAAGATTCAACAAATAAATCAGCCGGATGACAATGGATGAGGGAGTAGAGATCCACGCGCTGCCCTGTGGCATTGAGGGTGACCACAAAACACAGCTGAAACACAGGATGAAAGACGTGAGGCAAATATCCATGAACGCCAACAAGTGAAAAGCAGGGGCAGGAATGGCCACCTTGGTTCCCCGGGGCAAGAAGGTTTGGGGGTTAGCGGAGGGTGGGGAGTTGGGTTCGTTAACCTGTTCTTGCTTTACTGCTTGTCCAAAGCACCCCGTTAGCCCGGAAATTCATTCCAACCATTTGATGTATTAGCAAATTGGATAAATAACAGGACACAATTCATTAAAGACTGTCCAGAGGGAAAACGAAGCCAAGTCTGTTGACTGCAAGGTGATAAGGAGGCAGGGGGCTGCTCTGCAGTGAGCACCGAGGCTCCACCGGGCTCTCGAAGGGCCGGAGGTGTCGAAAGAAAGGAAGGCAAAGGGCCAGAGCCCGTGGCAAAGGTTGCTGGCTGTGAAATTGAGGGGTCCCCTCTGGCCGAAGATGAGGCAGTCTGAGCATCGCTAGGACGATGTCTGCAAAAGGTTGAAACTTGGAGAACTCGCTGAGCACCTCGGGAAAGGCCTACACAACCAGACCCTGTTGTGGAAAATCAAGCATTTTTCTTGCCTTTTTGTTTTTTAAATAACTGTATCTCAGGGAAATTGAATAGTTGATGAGGGAGTGTTTCTCTTCATAGAAGTCTTTCAGTTAATTAATAAAGAAGGCACGATAGACCCAGAATATCGCCATTTGAAATGAGGCCTTGGGGATGCCATCAGCAACATCGAGGCGGTAAAAAAATCCTACGGCGTCTGATCAGGTTCCTTCAGCCAATAAATTGCAGGGAAGGGGTGTCTGTAGATTAAGAGCTTACATGCTGTATCGACTGAGGAACCAATGACCACGTGTGGACCTCATTTGGATCCTGACTCGATCAAATTGTCTTTTAAGGTTCTGGGCCAATCAGGAAAATCCGGACACGGATTGGGGATTTAAGGGGTTGCTCATTTTTCAGGTGTGACGATGGTACTGTCTCTATGGTTTTTGAGGAGCTCATACCTTTTAGGGATAGACACGGAAATATTCACGACGTTCGGCATTTCCTGCAAAATAATCCACGGGTGGGGGGACCCGTAGTGGGGAAGATGGAAGCAAGGCTGGCCAAGAGCTGATGATTGCTGAAGACGGTGAGTGATCCGTGAGGGGGTTCAGGATACTATTCTCTCTACCTTCACATATGAGTGGTATTTTCCTTGTTAAAAAAAAAATGATAATAAAAGCAACAATCTAGGAAGTGGGGACGTACACAGTGATGTCACCCCACGCCCAAACTGGAGAAGTCCGTGGTTGATTAAATACTGCAAAGTGCTCAGTAGTCAAGATATGCTTGAGTCAGTGCAGCATGGTCAGGGGCCCGGCAGGCTGTTCTGAAGCTGGGGGGCCTCTGACACCGCCCGGTGTCACCAGCAAAGTCCTGGGGGCGGAGCTCGCTGGAATCCGTGCCCGCCGTGGGGAGCCTCACTTCACGTGGCCACTCACTGGGCAAACGGCTGAAATTTGCTCCCACACCTGCCATCCTCAGTTACCCGGGAAAACTGTGGTTTGGATGATCCAAACCTTTTACCAACCCAGCCAGCCGCACACTCCTGGGAGAAAGCCCTCGTTCCAGCACCAGCTCTGACAAAGAAGAGTGGCCGCTTCGAGACCTGGGCTGTCAGAGGACTAAATCATATCCCCCATGTTTCCCAAACACTTCCTTTCATTTCTTCCTATCAGAGATGCTCTCCACAAATACCAAGGTATTGATTTTCCAATTGATCGAGGTAGAGAATGCTTCATACAGTTATGACTCTTGACAAGCTGGGAATAAAAAGCCAATCATAATGAGTTCATTTACTTTGCTTGATTATATTACTTTATAACACAGTGTGTATACCATCACACCCTTTCAAGGACGCCTCCCCTTCTAAGCGGCCGGCTCTTAATAATGCTGCTGGTTAATGCTGAAATCCATCTTGCTGCGTGATGTGTGAATTTAAAAATCATCCTTAGTGGGTTTCTTCTTCTTCTTCTTCTTCTTCTTTTAAATGCCACTGCCATGCTATGGAATCTTTCCTGACCCAAGGAAGACTTGACTGATAGAATGAGAGCCACTCAGATTCGGGTATGGGGTTTATAGAGGGTGTTTGTTGATGAGCAATGGGGGGTGGGGACAATGCAGTGAAAGCCTAATTGTGGGTTATAAATATGCTGCATTTTCCCTATCGATTATATGACACGGAAATGAAAAGGATTACCTTATTAGATCATATTTAGCCATAAGTGTGCCCTGTGTGCCTCAGCTCGGGGTACTTGCAAGAGACTAATTATCTGAGATGAAGAGTGAGGTCTGTTTGGGGCTCCAGACGGTCCGAACGCTGTCCCTAATCCTATGCAGATGCTGTTGGCCTCTTCACTGTCTTTCATGAACCTCATAGAGATTCTCTGTTCCGACCAGCCCCCCATGGCTGTGCAGGGACCCCCTATGCTTCCTCTCAGCAAATTAGGGGTAAGACTAAATAGGACTTCTGTCTGAGGATTTGCACGGCTGGCTCATCCTTTTCCAGAAGTTTTTGGGGGCAAAGACTGGAGTCGAGTGGTAACCAACGGAGGCTGACACTTCCTAAAATAAAATGTCTCACAATGAGACCCCAGCTCTCTAGAACTCCCAGGAAATGAATGGGGGTGGGGGGTGGGGGCTACCCGTGGTGACTCAGATGACAGCAAAGCCTTGGCCCTTGGGGGCACCACAGATGCTTGCTGTTCATCTTCTTGGGTAACTTGTTTACAAAAACGGATTGTGCCCTCCCCCTGCCTTCAGTGCGTGTTGAACACAATCAGCTCCGCCTTGGTGAGCGAGGTGGGTCTTCCGTCTCCTTCCAGAGCTCGTTGCCCCTCCGTGAACATGCTCCGAAGCCAGGCCGGCACGGTCTGCCTCTTCCCATGTGACCGTGGAGGGGGGCCTGAGCCCTCCGCACTGAGTGGTGCTCTTCTGAGAAGCGTCCTTCTTGTAGAGCCAGGACAAGAATTCAGTGAGCGAATGCAGGGGTTGGCCCGGGAGGAGGCCAGGGAGTGGGGTTCCAGAACCCAAGCATTAGCAGCTTTTCATCACGACCAGCCCAGTGCCTTGCACTAGAGATTTTGGGCCCGCCATGCTCGCTCCCTACCTACATAGGCAGCGACTCAGGCCTCCCTTTATTTCCTATTTAAGTCCTCCTCTTTGTTGGAGACTGAGGTCTGGGAGCACCCAAGCACCTGGAGCAAGGGTGGCAGGCGTGCCCCACAAAGCTGCACCTGTCGTTACTACCCTCTGTCTTGCTGCTTGGGGGGTGGGGGGGCGGGGGCGGCCGCTCTGCTTTGTGCTCCTCAGGTGTGACCTGGCAAAATGAGACGTTTCACCCGCCAAGTGGTGACCCAGAGACAGGATCTAATCCCGGCCCTGCCGTCCCTTCTCTGTGTGACCTTGGACATAGCATTCTGCCTCTCGGGGCCTCAGTATCCTCCTCTGGAAAATGGGGCTACGACCCTTACAGCCCCAAGATTGGGCTGAAAGAGTTGGGATCTCGAGAGAGAATCCCTTGCAGACTCCCAGCACTTCGGAAGGGGCTCCAGAAGGGGAGCAGTAAATCTCCCCACTCATGCAGGCAAGGAGCTACCAGGCTTCGATTTTGGCTGAGTTGTTTAATTTTCACTTCTGCTAACAGCCCAGCTTTAATGTCACCTCTGTCCTTATTCATTCCTGGCTTTCCAAGCTGCCACAGAAACCTCTCTAGGCAAAACAGTAAAAGTGAATGATAAGTCGGAGCCAGGTTCATTCTCAGTCATCTATAGTTTGGCCACTAAAGAAATTACTTAATGTAATGCTCCCCGGGAAGGAAGGGGGCGCTAAGCTTATTGAGTAGGTGCCTACCGTGTGCCAGGCCAGGGCCAGGTACTTCATCTCCTCCCTGGCACATGGATCCCATAGGGGGGAGCTTCTCTGACACCCCATTTGTCTGTGCCCGCTAATCACGGGCGGGCCCTTATTTCTTCTCCACCTTCGCACAAGGCGACACTTGGCTATCACAGCTCATTAGGGCTCTGAGCCTCTCTGCCAGGCCCCCAGGCTGCAGGTGGAGAAGCGATCCTTTGGCAAACCTGGGTGCTGGTGGGCACGTTCTGCTTCCTTGCCACGTCTTGGGCTGGACAGAAACGATGCCAGGGTACTTGGTGGTGCGTCTTCCCCATCCATGGACCCCAGAAGTGACTTGGGCTGCAGGATTGCCCAGGAAGGGTCTCTGGCTGAAAGACCCAGGTAGGCCTCTGTGCCCTGCGAAAGCCTAGGATGGACCGGAAGACCCTTCTGATGCCTCGATTTTTCTTTGCAAGTCCTCCAGGCCTCCTGCCTGTCTTCCTCCCCCAGCTTAAAGTGGAGGGCCCAGTTAAAGAGGAGCTCCCTGTTAAGAAGGAGGCCATCTTTTCAAAGTCCCTTCCAGCAATATGGTCCCCATGGGCTGGGCAGGCTGGAGATGCAGAAGGGCTGCAGGGCAGTCTCCCTTGGGCACGAAGGTCCTGCGCCTTCGTAAGCCTGGCCCCCAGGAAGCCGCGCCTCTCACAATCCCCCACTTCCATGCCTGGCCCCCACAGAGGTGTCTCTGGAGCCTCCTGCAATGGGAGCGAAGGCGCCACGGCGGCCCCATCCACCCCTCCCCGCCCGACAGGCTGTGCCCACTACCGCCCCCCCCCCCCCCCCCCCCCCGCCGACAGGCTGTGTCCCCCCCACCTCGCCATCATGCATGCGCATCGACGGGCGCGGCAGGGGGGCGCATGAGGCCAGGTCCCCTCCCTGCCACCTGCCCCCCCCAACTCCTCCTCTCCCCTCCTCAGGGCGGGCTTCTTCACAGCTCCTCCCACTCCGTCCCATTGCAGGGTCTCTATTTCCCTGCAGGGGCCTGTGTGTCCCTTTGGAATCTTGCCGCCAGGCTCTTGGGGGGGGGGGGCCACCACCACACACCACCCGGCGCAGAGCTGGCCCTCCGCGAAGCTTTGTGGAAGGAATAGGCGGATGGACTGTGGCTCTCCTGCGAGTCCTTCGCACCCCTCCTGCCCAAGTCTTAATCTCCTCACCCTTGAAATGGCAGACGTCGCACTGGACAGTTTTTCCCAGATCACTGTGTCCTAATGGTTCATCCAGCAGCTCTCCTGGGAGGAGACTCCACAAAGCCAGAGGCCCGGGAGATGGAAACTCAGTCCCCGCCTCTGGCCAGGGAGCTCCCGTGCAGGGGGAGAAGCTCAGCTGGGGAGAGAGCTCCACTGTGCAGCGTGAGGGGTAGGCACTAGTTGGCCCATCATCTTGCGGACCAGCATCACACACACCCAAACGGTGGAAGCAGGGCAGGGGATGCAGACGGGCGCGATTTGAACAAGGGCGGGGCCGCCACCCGGAAGCTTTAAAACAGGGGATTCACCAAAGAAACCTACCCCCGTTAAAGTCTGCAGGGCACCTTAGCTGGGTTTTATTCCCTGCCTTCGATCAGAGCATTTCAAATTAGGGGGGAAATGGGAGTTAAAAATATACCCACCAGACCTTTAATAAGAGGTCAACCCTGTGCAGAAGAAAGAGAAAAAGGTCTCAAAACCTGACTCTAAGCCTCCAGAACATGACAGCACCTGGTCCTCCTGAAAGGCCACTGACCTGCAGCATGAGCCAGATGACTGCGGGGACGCAAATTTAATGACGTGTGTTTCCAGGACGCGCCACAGAAACACTTGAGTTCCATTAACCATTTCTAGAAGCTTCAGAAAACCAGCGGTCAGCTTGCCAACTGCCGAGTCCCAATCACTCGTTCCCTCCTCTTGGGGGGAGAGAAAGGCTTTAACTGGCTGCCCCCGGTGAAGCTGTGGGTCTAGCTCCTTGTTTAAAACAACACAAAGGCCTCTGCGTTGGAGAGAAAGCCAGAACAAAGCAGAGAGCTAGGAAGTGGTTGTTTTTGGGTTGTTGTTTTTTTTTTAAAGAATGCTTTTTTCCGATAATACTAACTGCCTGTCCCCATGTTGACCCCCCCCCCCCCCCGCTCGCGGCCTCGTCTGTGTGGCCCTTGGCCAGAACACAGTCCTCCCGTGTCCCAAATATCTGTGAACCCTCCCACGCCCCTGCAGGCGGCCACATGGCAGACAGTGTGGACAAGGGGCCATTCGGTCTCTGCCACGACTCAGCTCTCCCCGTGTAGCAAGGAAGCAGCCACGGGCAGTGGGCAGGTGAGCGTGGCTTTATCCACACACGGGGGGGTTGGCTGTGGCCCAGGGGTCACGGCATGCCAATGTGGATGAAGCACTCAGAATACGTCGGGCACCATACTGAGCGACTTACGTTTCTTCTTCTGATCCCAAGCACCCGCTGAATCCGAGACACACACGGGCCAGCTCCCCAAGTAAGTGATACAGACTCTAGGAACCTCTGTCACTTTTAATTTGCAAACTGTGTTTTACTTGAAAGAACAGCAGCCACCGTCAACCCAGCTGCTGTCAGAAATGTCATGGCGTCTGCACTGGCAGGTCCAACGGATGCGAGCTGGCTCCCCGTCTGGAGAGGGACGGACGACATGGCTGCTTGGGCCAGAGCTAGTAGGCAGATGGCAGGGTGATGACAGCCTGGCCACCCCACATCTGGGACAATTTGCGTGCCCCCTCGAATAAAATGTGAGGAGGGTGTGCTGAGGCTGTGTTGAATCAGAAAATCAGGTCAACAACCTTGTTTTTTTAATGTATCAACTCTTTGCCTATATGCCCAGGATTCTTGGCAATGCCAGAGAGCGACCCAGACAGCATCATGCAGGATCTCCTGGGGAGGAATGGCATCTCTGACCTGCTCCTGCCTTCCCCATCACAGCTTCCCATACTCCTTGGTTCCCATTCATTCTGTGCAACACTGCCTTTGCTTTGTCTGCAAAGCTCTGAGCTGCCTCCTGTCCCCGCCAGGTCCTCGGCTAAAAACCAAAGGCAGAGCCCCGTAGGCGCTTAAACACAGGGAATCAAGTACCAACTAGTGAGCCTCTTTTATCGAAGCCCGTATGTGAAACGGGTCCAAGGCCCGGGGAAATATGTGTAGGGGACAGAGTCAAGGCCTTGGTCATTAGAAAAGTCTTCTGTTTGGCCTGGTTTACTCTGCACTGTTAGGGGTCACGTTTACGCTTTTCCCAGGGCGCCGCTGACTGCAGAACTCAAGATGGAAGAATGCATTTTCCTTCACTATTTAGTTCTTACTTCTTCTTCTGAAGTTTCCAGGGTGTAGCCTGAAGCCTGAGAGAGAGAGAGAGAGGGAGGGAGGGAGGGAGCCTCCTCTGTTTATAAAAGCATTTGTTTTCTATTGGATTTATTTAAACAGCAAACTCTCCAATAGATTTTTAATAGTGTATTCATTTATTATATTGGCTAGACAACGCGTGCTCATAGTTAAAAAATAACTCAAAGGGTACAAAAGGGTGTACGGTGAAAATTAACTGAACTTCCCACCTCTATCTGCCTCCCCATTATAGGCTTCTTCTGAATTCTTCCAGAGATATGCCCTGGATGCGTAAGCGTGTGTGTCTATATATCTTTTCCTTAAACAAATGGTAGCACATTCTCCGAACAGTGTTCTGCACCTTGCTTGCTTCGCGTGGCACTCTATCTTGAAGCTGATTCCCTATCAGCGTGTAAGGAGCGGCCTCATTCTTTCTGGTGCCTGCAGAGCACCACGCGCCCGAGACACACCATCATTTGTTTAGCCAGGCCCGAGTGATGGGCGTTCATCCACTGCTGGAATTTTTTAAAGAACTAGATTAACACTCGAACGCACAGGAGCGGGACAGCTGAGCTGGTGCACCCCACGCGGGGCCGAGGCGCCCAGGAGGGAACCCTTTGCAGTAGGAATTTTAAAGAAGAGCCTCACACGTCCGCCAGGGGCTGCACGTCGGTTCCTGCGTGTTGCTGGGGGATACAGATCACAGGGCGCGGCGGCGGGGGCAGGGCAGTGGGGGCTGGTGCTCAGAGTGCGTCACCATGGCAACTTGGTCCCAAGCATCATCAGCCGCCTCTGAAAACCTTCACCCCTTCATGCCATCCCGGGAGCTGACCGGGGGGTGGGGGAGCGGTGGGGAGCCCGGGCGGCCTCAGAAGGCGGTGTTTCTCCCCACGGTTGGTCCTCCCTCTGCAGCAGGGCTCCTCTGGTGGGGGTCCCCGCATGTCCAAGCATGTCCTTGCGGGGCGTGCCGTGCTGCTCCCGGGGGCGGCTTCCCTGCTCCCCAGGGACCCCTGGAAGCTCCTGGCACCCTCGCCTTTCTTTCTAGGGCTTTCACATCCCACCTTGGATCCGAACAAAGCTGAGGAAGAACCGCAAACAAACCACACGATGTTGACAAAAAGGAAGGTTTTACAACCCCTGGGGAATAAAAGAATCAATCCGTGGTAGTACACAAAATACTCTGTGTACTTTCTCATGTAACCTGTGAGGGGTTTGCACAGTGGGAGCTGAAAAACAGATTCGGGCCTTCAGAAGACCACGGTCTTGCGCTTCATTCTTCTTCGCAAGAAACCGAATGGCTTTGGCAGCGTACCCCCTTTTTAAAGAAAGAATTCTGCGAAATATCCTAACGTATTAATGACCCCATCTAAAAATTAGGAAACCTTGAAAAGCCAAGTTTCACAGCCAGCGCCTTAATTTAGAGTACAGAATAGTAAAAACTAAAACAAACCAACCCTCGGGCGCATAAAACATCCTGTGAGCAGACTGCTCTCACACTGTCGCCGCCAAAGGAGTCCCCAGCAAAAGCAAAGCGCCAAGTCAACCGAGTACGGAGGCACTTGTGCGCCCGGAGACGGCTGGTGGCAGCTGGTGGCGCTGGGAAGGGCCCTGCCCCGTCGGCCGGCAAAGACAAGCGTAGTCTCCCTTCCCCACCAAGTTCAGAAGAACCCCCACTATTGGATGACTCAGCAGACGGAAAGTAAATCTAATTCCCGTCCCCTGAGCTGAGCCTGTCCCTGAGTCTCTGAGCAGAATCTCCAAATGCGACCCCAGGGACAGCCGGACCCGTCACGTGTGCCCTTCAGCTTAACGGGAATATTCTGCAGATGGTCTTCAGATGGGCTTCTTTGGGGCAAGGATGCCGATGGGCATATGCCCGCAGGAAGGCGTCAGGCCCAGAATGTGAGCAAACAGGGCCCGAATTACTCCCGGCCCACGTGGCACGGCCAGGAGCAGGTCGAGGAGCAGGCCCCTCTGTAGGTGCCACCTGCAAAGACCCCTCAGCCCCTCTGTTGATAACCAAATGGGATTGACTGTGAGGGACCCAAGAGTGGCTCCCGTGGGCAGAGGGGGCACGGCTTTGGGCCCCAGGCGGTTCTTTGGCGGGTGGGTGCCTGTGACGCGGGGGAGCCCAGCACTCTCGAGAAGCCATCTGGGACGTGTCCTCCGGCTCAGACTCAGCCTCGCCGTGGAGATGGAGGGGGCGAGTGTCTGGCGCAGTCCCGAGGTTGGGGGGAGGATCCCGCAGTGGTCTGGTAACAAAGTCTCGATGGGAGGGCTCCCCACTCCCTGGACTTAGGGCTCTGAAAGCCGCAGAACTGTCAGAGGCTCCTCCCCAGACCTGGGGGAGCCGAGGGCTTTGCAGACGTGCTCAGAATGCACAGAACCAACTAGAAGGGCCCCTGACCTGCACATTCGCACTCTGGGGCCTGTCACAGGCAGCTCATTGGCGAACGCCGGCGCCAGCAGGTAACTGCTCTGCTTTCTCTGCGGGTTTCCACCTGATACCACATCTGTTCCTGGTCCCCGAAAGTCATGAGTCCTGGCAGAACTAGAGCCTTTTAGCCCATCAGATGCAGGAGCCACCACCCACCAGCTCCAGGGGCCCCAGTTGCTACTCCTCCTCACACAGCCCCAGAGCTGGGTTGAAAAATCCGGCAATGATTTGGACGTGCTCAGTGTCGTGTGGTGGAGTGATCAGGACCACCCCTGACGAAGAGGCTGTGGCCATCAGGAAAATCCTTCAGGATGCTTCTCCATGAGTTATGGTGTAACTGCAGTTCAGACACGCTCCCTGGTAGATGCACTGCAGTGATTATAGAAATGGGCGGATATTAAAAAAATATAAAAAAAAAAAAAAGAAAGAAATGGGCGGACCCCGGAGCCAGCCAGGCCGGGAGCGGCTGCCACCAGAAGGGCCAAGGGGAGGCTTGGAAGGAAAAGCTCCCTGTGCCGAATCATCTTTTCCAACAGAAGTCTTTGCTGGCTGGAGCCCGGGCTCATTCTTACATGAGCATCGAAGCAAGTTTTATGAGACATCAACGTGAAGTCAGGGGTCCGTGCCTTGAGCTAAGTCACCTGCAGAAAAGCAAAGCCAAGAGCTTGAGAAGTGTTCCACCCAGAGAGCCTGCAGCCCTGGGCTCAGGAGTTCTGTTTACTGAGCGAAGGGGTGCTACTGCAAATCCACATGTCCCCCCCACCATGTCTCTCACACAGGCAACCTCTCTTTCTACCCGGGTGTCAGAACGGCTGGGTCATCTCAGGTGAGGTGGTGATGTGTCGAGTCGTGGGTCAGCCTGTGCAACCTCATTCATCAGTGCAGATGGCCCCCAGGGGTGGCTCTCCAGGCCTCCATGGTCCTGTCTCACTGTGGGGTGCTCTGTGCTTGCCACCACGAGAGGCCTGCAAGCCCAGCCCCGGGCATGCTGAGCTCTGTGTTCTCCAGGCCTCGTGCTAGAACGCCAGAAGGCAGAAGGCACGGGGGCCCACAGAGCCCAAGTGTCAGTGGGGGAAGGACCCAAGGTCGTGGGGCCTCACCTCCCACCTGTCTGGCCCCCAGGGGCTACTGAATCGAGACCCCCTGCTCCCCTGCATCACTTAATGCAGACTTTGTCGCCGCCCCTTCCCTCCCCTGCCCTGCTGCTGGGATGCACCAGCCAACCCTGCCTAAACGTGTGTCCTAAATGTAACTCGCTCTACTGGGGGTCAGGCACCGAGCTGAGCAACTGCAGGAATGGACACGTGTGCGGTGAGCTCCCCGCTGGGCCCAGCCTGGCTGGGGCTGGGAGTCAGTGTGCGGTAGGGGGGGAGGGGCAGCACAGGGACGGGCCCAGGAAGGCAGAGCAGGGGTGGGGGCTCGGGTACGGCAAAGAATGTGAGCAAACAGGTACAAGGCCACACAGGACAGGAAGAGAGAGACGGAGATGACCCTGCACACTGCCACCTTGCTGTCAAAGGTGAAAATGAAGAAAACATGGCGGCGCAGATACAGGTCCCGTCCTCGGCCAGGAGACCCTGAAGAAGGAGCCTGGAGTGCCCACCAGGACATCATCTGGCCCTGTGCCAGAGTGGGGAGGGAGGAAAGAGTGAGGGAGGCCCCCCAGTTCTGGCTTTCTTGCCTCTCCCTGACTCCTCCCCAGCACCTGAAGACAGTGCCAAGGTCCTGGGGTGACCAGCCATAGTGGGCTTCTACCACGTTCCCTTCCAACAAGAGCCAGCATGGCCTGAGGTCGGACGTCTCTCACAGACAAGAGCAACAGGTCTACAGGGGGCGCAGATGCTGAGAGAATTGGACCACAGGCATCTGAGGTCAGCTGGAGATCTCCTTGCCACCTCCCCAGTGGCTAGGAAGAAAGTCTATTCAGGGGTGGGACACCATGAAGGGTCAGAGGGCTTCGTCCAAAGACCCCTGCTCATCCCCGCCACCCAGGGGAAATCGCTCTTTTCAGGATGGGGCCCGTGGCCAGGGACTTCCAGATCCAAAGTCTTGAAGGACACAACCCGACAGCAGAAGAGCCCTTGCCTGATGCTGGGCAGCTCCCTGGATGAGGGGCTGGCCGCAGACCCTGCCCTGAGCCTCTGGGAGCAACCCCGGGCCACCTGGGACCACTACCTATGCGTCCTTTGAGAGCTACTGGTGGGGGCTGGTGGGGGGCAGTCCAGGACAAGGGCCCAGGGAGTTTCTTCACTTTGCCTTAAGATTCTGGGATTCCCAGGAGGAATGGTTAACTTCAAAATATGCGCATAAATGTCCTTTGAAGCTCCTAGGGCAAGAGGCGGGCCATCCAGGGTCCTCACGACTCTCTCTCTCTCTCTTTCTCTCCTCTCACTTCACATTTTTTCTCGGCCTGTCTGGCATCTGCTGCTCCTGGACCTGCTGCCGTAGCTGCAGCCGAAATAAAAATGCAGAGAGACTCTGCAGGGGAAAACAAGCGATAACTTCATTGCTTACCCGCAGCCTCCCTGGGATATGAATCACGAGTCTCCATCCTGTCCCTGAGGCCAGGAGTGGAGACAGGCTTCTGTTTCCTTCAGAGGCCCATGGAGTGTGAGCCGCAGAGCCCAGTGGAAGGGGGCATCGCTGGGGGTGGCTGGGGGGCGGCCAGGTCGCGGTGTGCACCTGGCTCACACCACTCGAGTTGTGCCCACAGAGCTCACGAATGTCAGATTGGAGGGGTCACGCCGCTCATCCCCTCCCCATTTTGGAGCCCAGAGCGAAGATGAAGGTGCAGAGGTCCCCGGGGAGCTGGCGGCTCATCTGAGGCGGGGCCCCCAGGCCTGCGATGCCCCACCTGCCAGGTCTCCCTCCCTGCTCCACTGTACCAAGCCCGGTGCTGTGGTCTGGTCTGCAATGGAAAATCCCCAGGCCCCATCCCCACCCTGGAGCTCCGGCAGAGAAGTGACCCTACGCTGGCACCTAGGTGGGGACACGGCTGGGGTAGGGTTCGAGGTCCAGGTTGGTGGGGATTCAGTCCGGCACACTTGCAAACAGCTATTCAGGGCCAGGTGGCAGCCGTTTCGGACCATCCAGGTGACTCAGGCCCAGAGCAGTGGGACGATGCCCAGCCAGCTGGTGTGAGGGATGCTCTCCACCTACAGAAAAGGCAACACAGAGGCCCATGCTCCTCTCATGGGCACAGCTTGGGGACCAAGCATTCCAGAGCCTTCTTAGGAGCATGTTTCCAAATCTAACTTCTCCCCCTGCCCCCCACCGGGAGCTCTCACCCCATCATTAGGGCCACCAAGCAGGGCTTTCCCCCATGTGGCACACGCTGATCTGGTCCCTCTCTCAAATCCACTTTGGATTTAAGGCTTGGAGCTGTTGCATTCTGGCAACAGCCAGGGCTCCATTCTGAGCAGGGTAGCCGGGGACTTGGGGCTCCAGGACCTCAGATCTAAGGGTCCCAAGACGCTCCCATTCTCAACGCCACCATTGGAAGCCACACCCCAATGTGACGATTTGGAGGAAAATGCAGTCGCTGCGCCCGGAGCCCGGAACGTGCAGGTGGGCTCGGTCAGCACATCGAGGACTCAGCTCCACTGTGCAGCCCCAACCCGCCCGCCCTGGCCAGACGAGAGAAGCTGGCCAGCCTCGGCCCGCCACCCACCCACACCCTCCCTCGGAACAAAACACACATCCTTCGAGTCTTGCCTGAGCCTATCCTTGGGCCCAATAGCACCTGTTTCCAGGACTCGAGCCAACGTGGCGGCCATGAGGGGCGGTTCCTGGAACCTCCTAGAGAGTCTGGCAATTGGTAGGCTCCTGATAGATATTTCCAGAATAAATGAATGAGACAGAAGTCCCCACGACAAGAGCCCAGTGCAGCTTTAGGAAGTCCCTGTAAGTGGTCCATGCATTCCCTCATGCAGGAGGCCATTATTAGGCGCCTTCTGTGTGCCTTGCCTGTGCTGAGTATCACAGGGACCCCTAAAGAGGCGGCAGGATCAGCTCTTCTTCCCTCCAAGGAGGTAACATGTGATTGGACAGAGACAGTCCCCAGAAGTCCCTGAGAACCAGATAACGTGGCGGGTGGTCCCGATTGTGTCTGCGCTCTTCAGAATCCCATGCCTCTTTCCCCACGGGAGGTGAGGACAGGCCATGGGGACGTGGACTGTCCTCACATCTGTGGGCCATCCCAAAGTGTCTGGAGACATTTTTGGCTGTCACTGGGGCAAGGCAGGGGGCGATGAATCTGGCGTCTAGTGGGGGGATCTGGAGATGCTGCTCAGCGTCCTGCAATGCACAGGACAGCCCCCAGCAACGAAGTATCTGGCCCCACATGTTGATGGAGCTGAGGTCCAGAAACCCCACTCTCCCACAGTAGTCAAGAGCGTGGATTTTAACACAGCCAGACGTGGTTCCAGGTGTGTGGGCCGTTACTTAAGTGCTGCGACCCCATTTCCTCCTCAGCCGAATGATCGCAATGATAGTGCCTATTTAGGAAACTCACTTCATCTTTGGGAAAATGGGATGAGACGGTGGGTGTTCTGAAGGCTCCAGGGCAGAGCTTGGCTCATACATTTAAGTCATTGGTCTCACCACTATTAGGAACCTAAAAAATTGCCAAAATGGGACAGAAAGTCATGAGCTTTGCAGCCCCAACCCAGATTTTTCTCGCCCAAAGAGAATGTGGGCTGCACCTTGGCGTCTCTGGGGAGCGGCCTTGGTGCCCCGACGTGTGCCCATCTAAACTCTAAACCCTGCTGGCGTGGGTGACAGGTCCCACCTTCTGGGGGGAGGGGGGTGTGTGCTGAGAAAGAGCTCCAATCTGTCTCCCCGTCCCCCCCAGCCCTGGGAAGACATATGTCGGTTCCCTCCCACTTCTACTGTTGGCTCAGGAATTAAGGGTTCTCAGGCTGCTCTGAGTCTAGGAGCTGGGGCGGTTTGGGGTTTGGGGGCCTTCATCAGGGCATGTGGGTCTTGCCTGAGAAGGACATATTCTTTCCCAGCACAAAGAAAGCGGGGGTGCTCAGGAGCAAGCTTTGCCCAAGGCGAATGTCCTGTCAGCTCCCACCCGAGAAGGGTACCTTGGGGGGCCCGGGAGGGGGCTGCTTGGGGGCTGCCTGGGTGGTGGCGCTCTGGCACTTGGCGGCAGGCCCTGAGACTGCAGAAGCCAGCAGGGAGGGCGGCCTTCGGTTAACTTTCCTGTGACGGCTTATATGAACCCCATGGAAACTCCGGGGAAGGTCATGGAGTCAGAGTTGTGGTTTCTAAAACGCCTGTTTCGGACCCCGAGTCTTTTCTACGTGTCTTCTCCTTCCCTTCCTTCCGGCACCCCAGGCTTGGCCTTACCCAGCGTGCGGCACTGGCCTCTTCACTGCCCTTTGCTGCCTCCAGCCTGGTCTTGCCGCCTCGTCGCTGTGCTTCTGGAAGAGGAATCCTAGGGTGTCTGCCTCCTGCCACCAGCCAGCCCCACCGGCAATGCCAAGAGCCATCGCAGGGGCCCCTCCTCCGTGGTGGTGCTGAAACTCCCTGACCGCATCAGGGTCTCCCGCGTCCAACCGTCAAAGAGCCGGTGATGGGCTGCGCATGCGACAATGAACAAAAACACCCCCCGTGCCTGTACCTGTCCAGGAGAGGGACATTAGAGGGTCACACGCACAAATGTGAAGTTCCAGCCGTGATCAGAGCCCCAACAAGAGGCGCGTGCCCCCGGGAAGGCCAGGCTCGGCCCCCAGGGCAGGGTGAGGACTGAGCTGAGGACAGAACAGTGAGGCCTGACGGACTCGAGAGGGGACTAAAACGGAGCCTGAACAACCCTCTGGGGGTGGGGGGGAGGAGCCTGAGGGAGGAAACCAGGCATACGGCCCAGAACACAAGGAGGAAGGTGGTCTGCCTTCTCAGGAGAGGTCATCTGGGGCCCTCTGCCAAGTTGAGCATATTGGTCTTGATCCTGAGAGCAATGGGGAGCTATTGAAGGTTTTCAGCATACGGGGGCAGGGGGCAAGATTAGACTTACTGAGACGAGGCCAGCAGGGACAGGAGAATGTGGGCAGACCAGTGGGGGCCTTGCAGAGGTCCAGGGAGAGTAGGAAGAGGTGTGCGCCGGGTGGAGGGGTGAAGAGGGAAATGAGGGATTCTGGATAAGTCAGGACAATGCAACAGCGTCCTTAGGTGCACGAGGTATGGGTTGAGGGTGAGGGAGAGAACTTGCTTGCAAAACTTGGCGGGACAGAAATAGCATTCACCGAGACAGGACATTCAGGAAGAAGACCAGATCGGGGGATGATATCTCGTCTGGTTCGGGGCAGGGGAGGTCTGAGGGCCCCCGGCAGACTCTAGCTCCGTTAAGCACTTTAGCCGATGTCCTTTTTCAACCTGAGGGCTACTTGCTTCGCACCAAAACGTACATACTTCGCCTGGGAGACTTCCCCAGCCAGGAGTGAGCTTCCCACGACTTCTACCTCCATGCTGGACAGACACAACCCAATCCTTCAAGCCCAGCTCTTTCTCCCAGCCAGCACCCAGCCTCCATCGGAAGCAGTGCATGAGACCCAGAGGTGGCCAGCTACAGCTGGACGTGCCTCCCCTCACCGCTTCCACGCCTCACCCCACAGGCGTGATTCACACACAGATCTTAGTGCCCTGGCTGGATGGTTAAGTTCCAGAGGACAGAGACCCAGCCTTGTAGTCTCTGTGGCCTCCACCACCCCACGCCCGGGGGCTTGCCTGGAGCTGTCACTCAGCCCAAGTGTTAACGACAGCCTCCCCTCCGGCGCCGGGGAGGTCCAGAGCCTCCGTACCCATCGTATGTGCATTCCAAACAGGCTTGGGGGTGGGGGGGTGCTTGCTAAAACACCTTTCCATCTTGCGCTCAGGGCCGAGGTCAAGCAAATGGATCTGTGCAGAAAATGCTCTTTAAAATGCATTACGTGCAGGAGTTTAAAGAGACGGCCGCTGCTCGGTGAATTTCAAAAAGGAGCAAGCTGGTGATGAACGACCTCGGGTTGTTAGCAGCTAAGGAACAGGGGGCTCTGTCTGTCTGCCGGTAAATAAAGTGTGGTCATATGTCACCTTCGGGCTCTGCCGGAGGGAGGCTCTGGAACCCGTTGGACAGGAAAGTGCAGTTCCCAGTTCATCAGAGCATCATACAATAAGGTTCTGATTGGGGTGCCCTATGGAAGGAGTCACAGTGTGCGGGGAGGGGTCCCCACGCCCATCGCGGTGGTCAGTGTCTCAGCTTCCTGGCTCCTGGGCAGTGAGGAAACTAGGGGACGCTGCCTCAAGGCAAGCACGGGCACTGTTTGATTGGTTTTGGTTAACTATCCAGCAGATTGTTTTTGAACTTTTCCATCCTGGGCAACACTGAGACGGGTCGAAGGCTCTGCTAGCCCGGCTTCGTGCAGCAAGAAATTAGTCGGGTTCATCGATAGTGTATTAATTACATCCTTCCATTTCCTCACCTCCTAGAGCCGTCAGTGAAATTAAAACCGGGGTCGGGGCGGGGGGGCGCAGAGTTATTAACCAGCCGATACAAAACACGCCCCGTGTCCGGAGCGCCCCGTTAGGCACCATGGGGAGACAGCAGAGCCCACGAGGCCGCCCAGGCGCTCCAGGCTCTGCAAGCAGACACCCCTACCGCGGAGTCTCGCACCGCTGAGTCCAGAGTGACAGGCTCGCCGCGGAGCAGATGCGCCCAGGAGAGCGCTCAGGCGGAGGAGGGACGGGCCGAGTGGGGACGTGTCCCCGGGCGCGCGCTCGCTTCAGAGACTGGAGCTGGCTGTTTGCAGATTTCCTTTCTGGTATGTTCCAAATCCGTCCCAGGCTTCCTCCGGGCCTGGGCGCCCGGTGTGGTCACGGGCTCTGCACAGAAACAGATGCGAGACAAAGGATGGGCCCGTCCCGCCGAGGTGAGTGGCAACACAATCACCCTGGAGAGACTGGTGTGGGCAATTATTCATACAGACTGTTTCTTCCAAGATGGACAGCTTCTCATCGGGGCTCGGGGAGCTGGGCTTGTGACCTCGGGCAAGTTATGTGCTTCTGGGAGCTCTGCCTCCCGGTCCGCCCACTAGTCCCCGGCTCGTCTGTGAGCCCGCGCCACGCCTGCCCCTCCAGGACTCCCACCCAGGCCCACTACGCGAGGCCTGGCGAGATGCGTGGGCCCCGGACGTGGCCGCACGCGGAGAGGCCGGCCCCCCGCGCAGCTCCCCCGGGCGAGCCACGTGCACTGATCAGGGCTGGCCACACGCACGGGGTGCCGCGGCACAGAGGTCTGAGTGCCGGGCTGCCCGCGGGCACCGTCTTGGTTTGCGGGGCTGGGGATTCTCCCGGTGGTGTGTTTGAACTCCCCGCTGGCCCGCGTTGCCAGCAGGCTTCCCGCCTCCCTCCTGCTGAGGAGACCGCAGGGCATGCTGTGAAGACAGAGCTCTCCTATCACACTGCCGAGGCCCGGATTTCAGTCTTACCACCGAACACGGGCATCCACGGGGTGTGTGGTGCTCCTCTGTGTCCGGCTCCTCGTCTCTCGGATGCGGGTGACGGTAACGTAAAGCACTCGAAATGGCACCTGATGCAGAGGAACCCCCCCCAAAATTAATTTCTGACTGTTGCTGTTACTATTAGCATGGTGCCAGTCTGCAAGGGAAGTGTGTGCTTGCTGTGGTGTGTGCCCCCCCCCCCCCCCAGGTAATCTTGCTTGGTCCTCCTCGCCGCCTGAGATCCACGGCACAGAGTACAGCTCCGGGTCTTGCTCTTGGCGGGGGGACCCTGTGCGGAGCACCTCCACCTCTCCCCAGTTGTGGAGGAAAACGTGGCCTGCAAATCCCCAGCCACCGACAGAATCCCACCTGCGAACCTGCTCCTTACCCAAGACGCCCTCCACGGGAAGAGGCCACGGGGTGGAAGATTCAAAACAGAGGCTTTCCCCCAAGAAATCCCGGCCTCTGAGGTCTCTGGACCATGGCGTGGGCATCCCTTCCCGAAATCACGGTTCTGCTCGACCCTCTGGGGCAGGGAGTGCTCTCTGCTGTTGGGGTGGGGCCGGGAGCCACGTGTGGTTGTTTAGAACGAACACCCGAAACACGATGACTTCGACAGGTGAGCAATATGCAAAACGGTTGGGCTATCTTCCATCCTTTTCACCGTGGCAAGTCTTCAAAATCTGGTGTGTGTTTTGCTCTGATTGCACATTGCAATCTGGACGCTAAATCTCCATCAGGAGCACTCGACGTGTATTTAGAGCTCATCAAATGTACAGCCGAAAACACAGATCCACGCGCCCAAGTTGTTCCAAACAAACTTTAAGGTTTTCCAATAACCAAGTCACGCATTTAGGTTTTGAATTTTCATTTTAATTAAGTAAAACGAGACATCTGTTCCTCAGTCACATGAGCCACGTTTCACGTGCTCAAAAGCCACGTGTGGCGGTGGCAGCTGAGAACGTGGCCTCCATCGTCACAGAAAGTTCTGCTTACTGGGCAGAGTGGCTCTAGGACAGTGTCCGGGGAGGGAGGATGCTGTGTAGATGCGGACCCCGGCCGTGAGACAGGGCTGGGGCTGCAGTGCAGAGTCCACGGCCGGGGCCCGGCTGCCAGCTCCGCAAACTGTGCTTGGGGCGGTGAAGCACTAAAGAGCCGGGCAGAAGTTCAGAGCAGGGACTCTGGAGGCAGCCACGCACCCAGTTCTGGCCCCGCCTCACGCTGGAGCCGTCCCCCCCTTCACTTCCCCGGTGCTCATGCTTCACTGATTGTCCAGGTGGGCAAACCTCCCGATATTTCCGTGAGCATGTCATAACGTTATGGGGCTTGCACAGGTGATGCTCAGTGTCTCCATCAGTGATCAGCTATAGGGTTTTTTTATGGTTCTCTTGCATAATAAACTGAAACTGGCCTCTTTGTACCTTATACCCTCCCACCTTCCTTCTGTTCCCTGGAGCTGAGCGGAGACAAGCTGATTGCCTTAGCCACACAATAGGCCTCCAAATATTCTAAAGCAGCTCTCACATCTCCTTAATCTTCTCTTCCTGTACTCTAAACCATCACACCCACTCTGTTTAGTACCGTGGGAGGAGAAACCTAGTAATCAACTATCAGTCCTCCACACTTTAGTGAGAATTTGCTCATCAGCTTACTTTCCCCTGAAGGGGTGAGCAGGTAAACAAAGAGTTCCACCTCCCTGGAAACAACTGACCCCAGGCCGTGGGGCCCACGGTTACAGCAGGAGGACCAGTGGACAGCAGGCCAGCATCGGAAATAGAAGGTTTACAATCTCTGGCCATTTGAGGGTGGAGGGGAGCTTCCAGAACTGTGTGGTTGGTCCTGATGAGCGCGGTCATTCCCAGCAGCCTGCATGCAGAGAGCCAGCTGGGAAGTTGCAAGATGCTGCCGTGGACACCCCACGTCCATGTCTACAAGAGCAAGCTCCTACAAAAACCCTGGGCGTGGAGGTGTGGGGGAGCATCCCCGTGGGCATGGGTCGCCCGTGGCTGGGAAGAAGCAGGCGCCGTCTGCGGCTCCAGCGGGGAGGACCACTGAGGCTCCCGTCTGGCGCTCTCCCGGCCCCGCCCCAGCGCCTCTGCCTCCTTCACGGGGGTAAACCATGAGTGTGAGGAGAGAGCCTGGCTGAGTGCTGAGGGCACTTCTAGCAGATCATTGAGCTTGGAGCCCAAGCCCTTACTCGGGCAGTGACTTTGCACAGATTCACCATCCTTCGGGGCCTCTGTGTCCACGTCGAACTGAGGAGGTGGACAGTCTCTCCAGTCCTCCCGGGGATGTTTGCATTCAGGCCGCGTGCGTGTGCCCCCGACTTCGCGTGTGTTTTTGCCAAAGGGATGGGTCCCCCGTGGTGGGTCCCCCGGCCCCGGTGTGTGCAGCCCAGCACGGGTCCCTCCCCGGCACGACCTCTAAGGCCCCCGCCCCCGGGGGTGGACACTGCCAGCTTCGGAGGAGCCCCCACCGCGCCCCTCGCCACAGGCTGTGTGCGGGCCTCTCAGCAAGTTTTCTTGCGCTGACCTTGATCGAGGGGCTACTCCAGGCCCAGCCTTGCTCGGGAGCTGGGGCCACAGGGAAAGGGACAGAACCGCTGCCTGTTCTGTCTCAGGTTCCCTGAGGAACTCCTTGGGCTGTGGTCCCAGGGGCCCCCCGGCTTGAGTCTCAGCCCGGAGCTGACAGGGCCGCCGGGGAGTGGGAGGCCCACGACCCTCCTTGCATCCCCCCGGGCTGGGGCTGCGGGGAGGCCAGGCAGCCAGGGCGCCCCCTCCCACACCCCCGAATCTCGCCTCCTGTCTAAGAAGGGCCGACGGCCACCCTCCTGCCCCCGGAGCCTCGCCCTCGCCTGGCTAACATCCCCGAGCCTGAACTTCGTCCCCTACAGAGGGGGGCGCGGTGGGCGTCATGTCGCCAGGTTGTTAGCATCATCGACACCATTATTACCGCCTGCGTGACTTAGATGACGGCTCGGATGGGAGCGCCAGGGCCCAGCGTGGGCTTGAGAGCGGGGACCCTGGAGTCTGCGTGTTCAGCTCCCAACTCCACCACTTGGAAGCCCCCCCTGCAGGGCTGCTGCGAGGCGAAACGGGTGAATTTGTGTCGATTCGGTTGTGGTGTGCGGTGTGCACGGAGCTGCTGCTGAGCGGATGCGGCCGCGTCTGTCTTCTGCGTTGGGACGGTCACTCGCCGGCCCCTCCGCGGCTCCCCCGCCGACCTCCTAGTCTAGACCTTTCCGTGCCTCGGCTGTTGGCCCGCTGCCCACCCCAGGGCCTCCACCCTGCGTCTCCAGAGCGCCTCGCCTGGGCCTGGTCATCCGGAGGCTTCTCCGTAGACGGGAGCTGGAGGGTCTGGGTTTACCCCGGCAGCCACCCACCCTCACTGCCCGGGCCCCCTGGATGCTGGAGGACCCCCTCCCAGATGGAGCCCACAGAAGAGGCCCAGCCTCTGAGGCAGCAGACGCCGAGCTTCTCCTGGAGGCCCCGGTGCCCTGCCTGGCCCTCGGCAGACCCACGGATACCATCTGAACAAAGGCTGGCGGACCCGAGCGTGGAGGCCTGGCGTGGACTCCGTGCCGGGTCCGCATCGAGAGGGGCGGGAGGTGACAGGAGCTGGTGGAGGAGCATCTGCACCCTCCTTCCGGAACCGAGCCTGTGGAGCTCACTGTGGACCCCAGTCAGCGCCCCCCGGGGCCAAGGAGGTGCTGCGGCGGGGGAGGGGCGAGGGGCCCAGGTAGCCGGGGCAGGCGGGGTCCCGAGGACACGGAGGGATCCGAGGTGGGGTCTGAGGAGCCAAGTCCCCACGCCAGTGAAGGAGGCCAGGGACGAGCATCGGAGACAGAAACAGCCGCAGAGATGTGCCCCTTAGAACCAACAGAAAAGGAAACCACTAGAAGAGCAGTGTGGGGGCCGGCGGGCGGGCAGAGGGAGGGCTTTTCCATCATAAGCGCTCAGAACTCCATGGCTTTAAAATTACGTACATGCATTACTTTGCTAAGAAAAGACAAGGGGAGAGCAATACTAGATCTCCTTAACTCATATAATGAGGTGCGAGGTTCTGGGGTGCGGAGTGGAGGACTGGTTTCCGTCCGGCTCCCCTGCGGGTCGAGCAGCCGTCAATGGAGTCGTGGTGGCAGTTATGGGGAATGAGGCGACCGTCAGACGCTGGCGTGGAAAGCTGTCCACGCACCGCCGGACACAGAGACGCCGGCACCGCAGGTGTGCCTGGAAGGACTCGGGCCTCAGCACAGCACGGAGGGCACACGGGACAGTCGGCCCCCGACAGTTTACGGGGGGCAGGTGGTGTCCAGCGGCGGATCATGGGTACTTTGCCTTCATCTATAAGGATTTCATTTCTTATAACAAGCATGGATTTCTATTGTAATCGCAAAAGAGCTTAGGCCATAAAAATATATAAAAGTCGATTTAGAGGGAATAAATGTAACTTCGTGTTCCTACTCGACCACTCCACGGCTCAAGAGACCTTGGAGGGAGGGATCAGGAAGGATCAGAGGAGGGGAGGGGGGTCAGCTGGGGAGTAAGAGTGGGGCCATGGGGAGTCGACACTTAGGAGCTGGTCATGTCACTCTCCTGGTCAGGTTGCAGGTAAAATACAGTTACTTCGTGTGCCAGGGTGGCACATTTGGTTAAGCGTCTGCCTTCGGCTCAGGTCATGATCTCGGGGTCCTGGGATCGAGCCCCGCGTCGGTCTCCCTGCTCAGCAGGGAATCTGCTTCTCCCTCTCCTCCCCACTCGTGCTCTCTCTTACCATCTCTGTCGCGATCTCTGTCTCAAATAAATAAAATCTTTAAAAATAAAAAAAAATTTTTTTAAATGGGTAATTTTTTAGTACAAGTCTGTCTGTCCCACAAAATATTTTTTGGGGGGGGACAGACTTATACTAAAAACGTCTCCGTTGTTTATCTGAAATCCCACGTAACCCGGTAGGCTGTATTTGAGTTTGTGGAATGGCAGCTCTGTGTTGTGGGCACCTGGACCCCTTCAGGAGCTTGATAGAAACCGTGGGCCTTTCTTCTGGAGAAGTGCCCAGGCCCCACTCTGCACACAATTCCAGGGAATTCATGGAACCCTCTGGAAGTCCATCCATGGGTTTAGATCAGGGCTCAGCACACTTTTTCTGCAAAGCCCCAGATGATAAATCTCTTTGGCCAAAGCAGCCACTGCTGATACATACACGTGGGCGTGGCCGTACGCCAACAAAACATCCTGGGAAATTCAAATTTCAGTTCCCATAAATAATTCCTGTGTGTCAAGAAAAATCTTCTTTGGATTCTTTTCAAACCATTTAAAAATGAAAAAACTGTTCTCAGCTCGCAGGTTAGAATGTACCAAGCCCTGCTCTAGAGCCCCCAGCTGGGTCTCCTCCTCCTGCCCTTGGCTCCCCCTCCCCAGTTCTGCTGCAGCCCCCTTTAGAATGAGGCATGAACAGTTCAGGAGGTGGGTGTTTTTGGTTTTTGGTTTTTGTTTTAAGAAAAACAGTTGTCATGGAAGGAAGAAAGGCAGGTCCCCATGTGGTCTTTCTCTGATGACTGAATCACAGGCTCGCCCTCAGCCTTGGGCCCCCTGCCATCAAGGCTATAACAGAGAAAAGTAAAAGTGGGCTTCGAGGTTGAGTGGCCCGAGCAAAAGGCGGTCCACGTGGCCCTCTGCAGCTGGTGGAAGAGGACCCCGGTGTGCCCCCTGGCTCCTAGGACGTTCTTGGTGCTTCCCGGAGGAGGGAAGCAGGGTGGAGGATGGACGGTCAGGGGGGTCCAGCAGCATGGGAGGTCACAGGCAACTCTCCTTGTGATGACAGGCCCTGCCCTGGGCACTAGTTAGGTCCCCGGGGATCCGGGGGACTCCTGTCTCCCGGGTGCCTAGAATGCTACGAGCCCAGAGGATGTGCTCGGCAAATGTTGGTTGAATGAATACATGATGTAATCAGCTCTGAGATTCAGTCCTTCCGGCTCAAGTTGCCCTTAGAAAGCCTAAATGCTCTCCCTTTCACGAGAACTCGCCTTAGAAGGTGGTTGCTTTTTAATGCCTTTTCTCGATAAAAGAAAAAGTGGCTATCTCCCCTCTAATTATTTTTATTTTTTTACCACTCCGTAAAATCTCAAAATCTGGGGCGCAACCCATCAGTGTGTTAACTGACTGAAGAGGAGTGTCCCCTCGAGCACCTGAAAATAGTCCCTATGTGTCCACCTCCCCATATATACTACAAAAGATGCTTTGAGACAGGATGTTTCTGCCTTTCTCTGCCAGCTTTGTAAAACAAGGCGTTGCAAAGTATTTAATATTGATCTCTGGGAAGACGCCGAGGACGCTCTGGCTCAAGCCAACACACATCAAAAGGCTAGTTTTTTCAAGGCTACCCAGTGGAATCTAGGAGCTCAGCACCTGCTTTTGTTCGCTTCCCCAAACCCGCTGGAAGAGGCGTTGCAGGTGGGGCTGGCCTACCCCTGCCGGGAGCCCGCCAGAGGGATGGGGAAGAGTGGAATCCATTACACCTGAATAAAAGAGCTGAAGGAGAAATGAAAAGTGAGCTGGGTCTAAGGTACCTTGGGTAGCCAGGCAGGGGAATGAGTGGAGAACAGATGTGCTGAAATTTCATTAAGAGGGTCTTGAAAATCAACCTGTCAGGATTAGACGCTTGTTCTTTCCAAGTGGTTTCTGAATTTTCAGGGTTTTCTTTCTTTCTTTCTTTTTCTATTCTTTTTTTTTTTTAAGGAAATAAATAATTCTATAGATCCTTCTCCCCAATCAGTGGCCTGCCTTTGAAATTAACCATTTCTCTGGCTTTCCCTCTGATTGGGATCATGTTCCTCCTTGGTCTCTCTGAAGTGCTATTGTGCTTGGTGTTATTCGCTTAGCCACACACAATGTAACTTCGAAATGTGATGGAAAAAAAATTAGCATTTCCAGTGAACTGGAAAGAATGCATCTGATTTCGAAATGTGTACTTAAAAAAGAAAAAGTGCACCCAAATTGATTCTACCAACTCTAGGGCATATTCTGCCAAGCCAAACCTGAAATGCATTTCTGCAAAGGGACAACTTTTATTTATGATTCTTTAGAGGAAGGAAATACGAAGATCCAGGCATAGGGTAAAAAAAAGAAAAAGCATCTTGAGGATTTAATATAACTTGGATTCATCAAAGCGCCTGCTTTTAAGCTGTGTGCCCCCACAGAGGAGTGAATTAATGAGCGATTTATGCAATGAATATATTTTTTTCTTTAATTATCTAGGTATTTCAGACAAGCATGCTTCTTCTGACTTGAATTCTCCAGATACTTCTCTGAAATTTTAGCTTCACTTTGCATGGATAATTACTGCCTCCAGTTGTTCGGAGAAGTCTCGAGGAAGTGGAAACCTCTCTCGCCCCCCACCCTCATGCAAATCAAGTGGGTTGCTCGCCACTCAACCTCAACTGTAGCCTGAAACCTTTTGAATGAAGAACCCATTTTGGTTTTATCCTTAGGCCAGTGTCTCCTAGGTTGGTTTGGGGGAGGGTTTTTTTTTTTTTTTTTTAAATAAGAATGCAGACCCTGGACCCCACCCCTGGAGACTCAGAACCAGCAGGTCTGGGGTAGGGCCTGGGAGCTGGTACTTTTGGTATTTTTAAAGGACCCTGAGCAGAGTAGCCTAGCCCTCCGCTCCCCACCCCCCCACGCCCACACCCAAGGAGAAAGTGTTCAATTAGGCAAGTTAGCTTTATCTGCTGCCTTACAAGGGATCTGTAGACCCAAGGCTGAGCCCAAGGGCTGAAGTTATGTGAGCAGCGAGAAGATGGATTTTCCTTTCTCATGGCACAAGCTCAGCTGCAATTTAGACCCCCAAGATATGTGCGGGGGGACCCCTGGAGACAAGCTGAGCCTACGGTCCGCGTTGCCCCAGCGGCCCCTAACTACACTGGGTCTCGTTCTTAGGTTCCATGATTGTCCCGGCTTCCAGGAAATGGGGAGGGGACGGAGACTCGGGGTGGGGTGAAATTCCCAGGCTAGGGCCTAGAGCATGTCAAGGTCAGTCTTATCTCCCCCTTGCAGCTTTACCAAAAAGGACAGTCAGGTTTTGAGAAACAATAGGTGGGCACCACCAAGAAGCCTGGAGCTATTGAAAGCTCTGGGCGGCAAATGTGGGTGGGAGTCTCGCAGAAAACAATCCCGGGTCTTACCTGAGTGCGGGGGCAGGGCAGCAGGACTCTGAGGAGGGGCCTCCTCCGAAGCCCTGGCCTCCAGGCCACCCAGCCGGCCACCCTGGTGTGGTTTCTTTTTTTTTTTTTTTTTAAGATTTTATTTATTTATTTGAGACAGAGAGAATGAGAGACAGCATGAGAGGGAGGAGGGTCAGAGGGAGAAGCAGACTCCCTGCCGAGCAGGGAGCCCGATGCGGGACTCGATCCCGGGACTCCAGGATCATGACCTGAGCCGAAGGCAGTCGCTTAACCGACTGAGCCACCCAGGCGCCCCCGTGCGTGTGGTTTCTGTTTCGGGGACTCTCCTGCTGACCAGGCCCTCTTCTGAGGCCAGAGGAGGGGACTCGGGAAGGGGGTGGTGCTCAACCTGACAGGAAAGTGCTAGATCAGTGGAAAGACTGGACCCCTTCTTGGCCCTGCCCCCCTCTCAGCCAGTCCCTCCCGGTAGGAGTCAGGAGGCTCCGACCCAGATCCCACCTTGCTCCCCACTTCGGAGTAAAGGAGGGAGCCTGCTTCTGATGCAGGCAGAGACGGGCCCACACTGGCATCTCATCTCCCCCACCGAGAACTTTCGGGAACCAGAAACCTCAAGTTCAGAAAAGGACAAGAGTGGCCTCTTCTTCCGGCTGGCCCTCCCCCTTGCCACATTTCCATTAGCACCAAAATCATAGCCTCCAGAGCCCTGGCGACTCCCCAGCTTAGATAATTATTTTCTTCGTTTTTCCATTCACATTCGCCTGCAAACTTCATTAGACGCTGGTGTATAAAATGGTCATCTTTTGGTACATAGGGGCCAACTGAGTCCACAGTCCTGCAGGCGCCTGTCTCCCAGCCCTCCACCCCCTGCCCACTCTCTCCCGTGGGTACTGGGGCGAAGCCATCCTGACAAAGGGCCTGCAGAAGTTGGCCTCAAACCCCCACCCCGAAAATACTCGTCTGTTGCCTTAGACAGGCGTTGATCTGGGTTAAGGAGAGCCATCTTTGTTTTGTCTTTCCCAAGCAAAGGCACAAGGTGGGCCAGGAGGCTTAACGAGGCTTTCCAAGAGAGACCAGCCACCAGAAAGGTGTGCAAGGCCCACGCACAGGGTGATCACGCTGTCACCAACCCAAATGAGCAGGCACTCTGGGTATTTGAAGGCGAGCGGGAGAGCTAGGGACCCATGAAATCCTGCCTCCGTGTGGTGGTGACTACACATGGCCCCCAGCCCGCTCTGCTAGAATTCTCTTTGCCCCCATCAGGAGAAACCACCTTGCCCTTCTCCACTGGAGCCCCTCCCCGGTGTCTCTGAAATGTAATTTGGAGTTCACTTGCATTTAAGTACCCCGTAAAGCAATAACTCCTCCCCATCTGTTAACCAGTTTTTTGGACCCTGGATCTTCCGAGGGGAGTTTTGTCCCAGGCCCCATTTCCGGCGCTATCTGTCTGCAATCTATCTGAGACGGACAGCAGGCAAGAGTTGACCCAGCCAAACCCTGGGGTTCGTTAGGCCTCCCTTATCAGCTTAAGATTTGTGGCCCTTAAGGCATAATTGACACGAGAGAATGAACAGTATGTTCTACAATGGAATGGGAAGTGAAGGTCATCATCTCTGTACAGAGGTGGACGGACCCAGCAGAGGGGCTCAGGGTGCGTTGGGGAGGCTTCCGCCACCCACCCACTTAAGGAACACCTGCATTTGCTGCTCCACTGAGTAATTGAAAGCTCACCGCAAATGCCTCTTTCTTCTCTTCTCTTGATCACGTTGAGTTAAGAGTCCAAGAGGCCAGGTCACTGAAAGTAAGATCACTTTGCTGGGGAGAGGGATGACGTGGCACGGAGCTGCGTGCCCCGAATTTCAGGCCGGCACGCTTCCGTATCTGTGGTTTTTGTGCATCTGCTGGCCTCGCTGCGCTGTTATTTACTTAACACTGTTTTGCTCTTGCATTATTTACATAAATTACTTGAAAGTGAACGTTTACACTACCACAGCGAATGGAAAAATCTGTATCACTTGACACAAATCGGAAATACACATAAAAACAAGTCCATGCTTATCCCCATACGCAGTGATGGCAACCCTCGCCGGGATCTAAGGGGACAAGAGTCCTGGCCTAAGGGGACTAAGGGGACAAGGGTCCTGGAATACGTTTTGGCCCACAACTAGAAGGTGTTGATGGCTGGGTTATAATGTGGAAGACACCAACGTATCACGGGATATTAGCAAAGCAAAAAATCCTTAGAGAACTAATGCGCAGTTTGGAAGAATTCTGAGGTCCAGGGAGGAACCTGGGTGTCCCGGAGGCAACACACTTACGTGCTTCCTAGGAATTCACCATCCCTTCCCTACGGTGTGTTTTTCATAACAAATTAGCACGGTGTATGGTTGGTTTGTGCTTCTTTTTGTGAAGGAAATTTAATTTTATATATCTATTTCTGAGCACTTATTTCTGGTTCGAAAACCAAAACATACAAAAGGGTATGCAGGGAGGCGTCCTGTGGCCTCTCTCTCTCTCTCTCTCTCTCTGGTCTCCCCGTCCCCCTCCTGGGAGCCAGCCAGCTTAGGGACACACTAGGTATATACAAGCCGATGCATACGTGTATATTTTTTCCTTTTCTTATAAACACAGATGGTAGCATACTATAAACATTGTTCCCCACCGTGCCTTCAACAATGTGATGACGCATCTCCTCTCACTATACAATGAGCCTCCGGGTTCTGTTTTTAGCGCTACATGGTAATTCCATCGCAAGGCAGGAATGGGGTTGACTTAACCAGCCCTCTATGGCAAGCATCTATGTTGTTGCCAGCCTGTTGCTGTTTCCAACCACCTGGCAATGAATAAACCTGGGTATTCATCATCCCCGGCCTGGGCAGGGCATCGGAAGGATAAGTTCCTGGCAGTGCAATTACCATGAGTCTTAGAATGTTGTTCGCACGTGTTTGTGATGTTCCTGTCCCGTGGGATGGAGGGCTGGGCCGACGAGGTCAACATCAGGGGACAGGAGCTCCAGAGAGCTGCTTTTTATTTCCTCCAATTTAAGAACAGGCCTCTCCCAGTCTCGATCTTTGGGAAAAAAAAAACAAAAAAACAAAAAACAAAAAAAAATGGATAATTCAGTTGAGCTGCACACCCCCTGACTGGGTTCTCCATGAATTATGGATTTTTAAAAAGACAGGAAGGGAGGTGAGGTATTGAATTTCCAAACTGGTTTTATCTTACTTAATTTAAAATTCATCTTCTGCTTCTGATTTCGGCGCTGGTGTGCAAAGTGGCCTCAGTAGGCCCTCCCAGGGCCTTCTCACGATTAGTAGGTGGGTTTACGCGCTCCCGAGAGACACGGGCTCCTTCTGTGCTTTCTGCTGGGGGGGCGGGGGGGCTCGAGCACAGCCTGCCTGCATGGTATTATTTGTAGGGAAGGGGGCGCCCCAGCCTCAGGCCTCCCCACGGCCTCGTGGGAGTGGGACTTGTCCCAAAGACTCAGGCACCCCTGGACCTCCAGGGATCCTGCCTTCGTGAGGGGCTGTCCTGGACCAGGTAGGCACAAAGGGAAGACTTCTGAAGACAGAAAACGTGGGCAGTGCCTCGGAAATGCAGCCAATCAACGTCCTGATTCAGGGGCCTGAACCATCTCTGGGAGGGCCTCCCGTTGGAGCTCGGAGCATGGCCACGCAGTGATTCTGTGCAGGCCCCGATCTTGGCCCTCCCGCATTGGACCGTTTGGCCTCCACTGGAGACATTTGGGGTTGTCATGACTTGGGGGAGAAGGGGAGCTATTAGCATGGAGGTCAGAGAGGCTGCTGAACGCCCTACGACGTCCAGGATGCCTCCCCACAACGAAGAACTACCCCACCCCGATTGTTGATAGTGCCTTGGTTGAGAAAGCCAGGCTTAGCCCGGCCGTGAGACACCATCAGAATGGTCTGGGGACTAAATGCTGTCTCTGAAGGATGGAAGCACCCGGTCCACTCACCTGAGGGCAGGAGGCTTGCTGGACCCCCCCCTCTGTTTCCCAGTCTCTGGCACTTAGAAGACCCTCACTGAGTCCCCCCTCTTCTAAATGTCTATGCTGCAAAAAATGTACACATCGGCTCAGAGGGGAAATATATGAGGGAAGCAATATCTCCATATTCTCAACAATTTTTCTCCTCTGAGCTCGGAGAGCTTTCCCAGGACAATGTTACTTTATATTCCTATAATATAATGCAAGAAGGGATTGCTCTTCTCACTTTCCAGATAGACATATTTCCCAGAGAGCTGTTCCTGACAGCTAGTTAGTGGGAGAACTGGATCAGAATCGATAAGTCCTGAATGCCTTTTTTTTTTTTTTTTTTTTACAAAACGAAAACAGCTCTTTTTTTCTGATTATAAAAATGATACATGCACATTGTTCCTTAAAAAATTGAAACAGTACAGAAAAACATAAGGAAGAAAAATAAAAAATTACCCAAATCCTTTCAGCAAGAGATAAACAAATGGAGACGTTTTGGTGCCTATCCTTCAGGCCCTTGCTCTCCCGTATGTTACCCACAGCACCCTCTTGTCCACTTCGGGGTTTCTCCACCTGCCCCTGACCTTCTGGGCTGGATTACTCTCTGCTGTGAGGCCGTCCTGGGCACTGTACGGTGCTCAGCAGCACCCCTGGCCTCTACCCACTAGATGCTCAGAACATCTCCCCATCCCTGAACTGCGAGAACCAAATGTCCCCAGACGTTGCCAAATGTCCCCCCGGGGTGGGGGCGGGTGGTGGTAAAACTGACCCTAGTTGAGAACCCTGGAGATAAATGGAATCATGTACCTCCTGCTCTGTATATATCCAGTGTTTGGAAAGAGAGGAAAAAAGACTAAGGGTTATGACTTTTGTGTCCCTTGGTATTTAGCATCAGAGTGGCGGGGGGTCGGGGACCAGCTGTGATATTTACGAGGTCAGAGCTGCAGGTAGATTACTTGACAGTCACTGAGCCTCACTTGCTCGGCTTCTCCAGAAACAGGGACATGGCGCTCGTGCCGGGAATGACCCCACGGGCCCATCCGAAGTTTTTGCTTGGGTGGTCTCACTGGGGACCTAGCTCTGTGCCTCCTGTGGCAGGGACCCCAGGACGGGAAGGAGGCTGGCCCCTTCCCAGGGAGGAGAGGCAGGCTGCAGGGTGATTTATTCCAGGCACCGAGGCGAGAGGAGCGGCAAGGGGGCTGGTGCAGGGCGTCGTGAGGTTCTGTTTGTGGGCTTTGTTTTTTAATTCAATTCTTTTGAAAAACAGATAAGCACACGTCTACTTCAATCTAGTGTGCTAGGTTTTTTCTTTTCGTGTAAACTTTGGTTTCTTTTGAGCTTTAGATATTAAAGAAAAAAAAGACAAATGTATGAGATCAGTTGGAGGTTTAAGCAAATTGGTTTATTCCACTGCCGAGCGAATTGGGGTGGATGAGTCACAGTCCTCGGGTTGTCGGATTTTTACAAAGTAGCGTATGGTTTCAATGCTGGTGCAAAGCCTCTGGGTCCTTGCTCTCCCCGCCCCCATTCACGCCCTCCCCCCACCTCTACATGCACTCCCCTCGTCCTCGAATTGCAGAGTCCAGGGCTGGCCCATTTGGGGCCACGTCTGCACGTGGCAGGGACCCTCCCTTTACCCATCCCAGTGGGACTGGTGGAGCCTCTGATCGCTTCCTAAAATGATCCCCACTCCTTAAAACGTCAGTGAGTACCTTGGCCTCAGGATAACAAGCGCAATTCTTTCCAGGGCCCACGAACCCTGCTTGGACCCCCGTTTCCCCCCAGATCACCTAGCCTTCCTTGGGTCCCTCCTGCTCCCGTGGTTCCCTGCCACAGGGCCTTTGTACATGCAGTCCTGCCCCTTTGCCTGGTAATGCCTTCCCGTCAATTGATCTCGGTCCCACCGCGCATCTTCTGGGAACCGACCAGCCCCTCTGTTGTACATAGTCGTTGGTGGTAGTTTGACATGTGTTTCTGTGGTTATCCAATTAATCCCATTGGGCCATAAGCACCCTGGCGGTGGAGGCCCTAATTTTTTTCACTATTGAATCGCCAGTGTTTTACAGAACGCTGAGCACAGTCGATGAATATCTGAAGGAAGGAAGGCAAGAGGAACGGAAGGCTGGAGGGGAGACCCCCGATCTTTAAAAGTGTGGTTTGTTTGTTTGTTTTAACCTTCAACATCCCAATCATCCACATTCAAGTGGTACATGAATATCAGCGCTCCCTGCCTGCCCCCTCCTCCTCTCCTGCGGGCCCAGGTGAGCATCTCCCATTAGTGGGTTGGGGAGACACATCCATTAAGCCACCTGCGACGGCGGTCCACTACCAGCCAGCACGTGGGAGGAGGAATGACTCAGTGCCTCCCCAGCATGAGTGACCAAATGGCCCGCTCCAGCCTTCCCGAGGAGCCATCCTCCGCCCGTAATGGAGAAATTATGTGAGGCGTAATTTATAGTAAAAATCAAATGAACATTAATTCTGGTGAGTCACCCATGCAGAAAGGGCACCCGGCGGCTGTGGACGTGGGCTGTGGTTGAGGACAGCTAAATGCTTATTCAAAGAGAGAGGAGGGCACATTGCACACTGTGGTTCCTGAAGTTTGGGGTGGCAGGTGGGCGCTGCTGTCCGAGCCCTTCTGGGCGGCCGCAGCCCCACGTCCACCGCATCTTGGGCTCCCGAGCTGGGAGAGCACATGGCCAACAGCCAGTTAAGCTCCCTTATTTTATAAAGGGGGACTCCAAGACTGGGGGGAGATGCCAACTTACCGCACGTCCTGCCCCAAGTGGCCCCTTCCCCAGCTGTGCCCATTCTGCGTCTTCCGGGGCCCCCTCTGCACAGGGCTGGGGTGCCCAGCCTCCTGAGCTGCCTGCAGCTGGTACTCCTCTCTCCTCCCTCTGCCAGCTCCCCCAGCCCCGCTGAGGGGCTCGCATCTACTGAGGGGTGACTCCAACAGCCTCCCTACCCCCCACGTCTCCAGGCTTCTCCAAGGAACTTCTCCAAACGCAAACGGATTGTCACTTGTCGGAAATGCTTCAGTGGCTCATCCCTGCGCTCTCGGTAAAATCCAAGCTGGGGGTGGAGGCTGGGGGAGTCCTGAGGGTCAAGGCCTTCCCATGCATCCCCCCCACCCCCTCATGGGCACACACTTCCCTGCTGCCTAGCCACCCGGCTACTACCTCCTTCTCATTCCATGTACATGCCACCTCCTCCGGGAGTCTCCTGGCCAAGCCCCTGTTATGCACATGGTCATAGGCTCTAAGCTCTACAAGGACAGGACCGTGTCCATCTTGTCCTGCTCTGTGTCCCCGGGGCCCACAACAGGGCCTGGCATGCAGTACAAGTGTGCAGGGAGGGATGGGTGGTGGCTGGCCCCCAGGAACAGGTGATGGCAGTGGGGGCACGTCTGCTTCCCTTCCCGCTCCCCACCCCCTGCTGCTCCAGCCTCGGTCAGGCGGCAGGCACCCCCCCCCCCCCACACTGCCGCTGAGCCCTGGCCTGGACCGCAGACATCACAGCTCGTTGTGAAGGAACAGGCCACAGATGGCTCCTGTTCACAGGCAGGTGCCAATGCCCAGGACACGGGCACATTTTCTTTCTGAGAAGATGGCACTGGTCCCAGTTCACCTCAGACAACGAGAACATTCTGCCTCTTGAGAGAGTGAAGAATGTCATCAGGGCAGTATGGGGAGATACTTTTGGGCAGACAGGGGCCTCCCCTGGATCTCCTTCTGCCAGGAGTGTGCTCTGGGTTTTCTCCAAGTTGTCCAAGCCGCCATCAGCAGCCGGGAAGGCCAGGCCCCACAGGGACTCGGGGCCATGGGGACAGCACCTGCCAGGCCCGAACGGGCCATGGAGGCTCTGGACCAGCGGTTCCAGCCCAAGGAAGCATGGGCCTTTCCCAAGAGGTCCAGGCTGCACACGCTGGGAGCTCAAGCCCTTCCAGGGCACCCCAGCCACCCTCCTGTGCCCTACCTCAGACCCAGCACCACCCCTTAGACCTGTCCCCTGGCTGTCGGGTCCCAGCCAGAGCCCCAGGTGCCTCCTGGACCCCAACTCTCCCCCCTCGCCATGTACCCAGCCCAACTCCCTCCAGTCCTCACTGTGCAATGCTGGGGGTCGTGGCACAGAAAAAAGATCAGGATGGGGGTGAGGGGGCGGCCAGAACCCCACGTGGGTGTGGGGCAGGGTGCCATTTCACTTGTTTTCGTTCTCTCTGTAGCGCTGATCGGCATCCAGGAAGGCCTGGTGCCGTGGTAGCTATTTCTCACGAGACTGGGACACACATGCCTATATTTTAAGTAAACTTTTTATTTTATTTTATTTTTTATCTTTTTTTAAAGATTTTATTTATTTGAGAGAGAGAGACTAAGAGAGAGCACATGAGAGGGGGGAGGGTCAGAGGGAGAAGCAGACTCCCTGCCGAGCGGGGAGCCCGATGCGGGACTCGATCCCGGGACTCCAGGATCATGACCTGAGCCGAAGGCAGTCCCTTAACCGACTGAGCCACCCAGGCGCCCATAAACTTATTTTAAAATAGGTTTAGAGTTAGGAGAGAGTACAGTTTCCGAGTGCCTAGCACCCAGTGTCTACGTTGTTACGTTGCTGAGGTACTTTGCCACAACGCATGAACCAATACTGATCCATTATTAACTGAACGCCATGCTTGGCTTTCACCAAATACCTCTTTTCTGTTCCAGGATCCCATCCAGGTCACATTACATTGAGTTGTCAGGTCTCCTCTTGGCTGTGAGTGTCTCAGATTTCTCTTGTTTTTGAGGACCTTGACCATTTTGAGGAGGGCTGGTAGATCCTTGGTAGAATGTCCCCGATGTTTGGTTCATACTTGGATCAGGGTGATGGGTTCAGGAGGGAGCTCACAGACGTGAAGGTCTTCTCATCACGGCCTGTCTGGGTCCGCGCTCTCCCCGGACTCTCACTGGTGACGTGAACCTCGGCCCTGGCTGGTGTGCGGCGTTCCCTTCTGCCCAGATTCCACACTGCGCTCTGGAAGCAAGTCCCTGAGCGGCGCCCAGACTGAAGGGATGGGTAGTTACGGCCCTACTTCTTAAGTGGCTTTTACATGAATTTGTGAGGAGTGAGTTGGACAGTCAGGGAGTCGGGGCCAGGGTCCCCAGCAAGGAAATCTGGAGTCAGGACAGCTAAGATCAAACTGCCATCCTGTTCCACAGCTTAGACAGGACCGCGCTGACATTCTGCTTTGCAGCCCTTGCAGAAAAGACTTCTGCAAAACGTCCTAAAATAAGACAATGAACCACAAAAGCATTTGTCAATATCATGGGCAAGGGGCAGTTAGGACCTAAGCCCCCGGTTGTCAGCAAAAAAAAAAAAAAGACCATCAGCACGTGGACATGAACCTAATACTTAAGAGAGATACGTGACCAAAGCCCCGATCGGCACAACTCAGCACACCCTGATTGTTTAACATAGTTCCGCAAAAGAGCTCATAAAAACCCCTAAACTTAGAAACCCCGGGGACAACCCATTCCGGCCCCCCTCCCTTTCCGGGAGCTTTATGCTCTTGCTCAATCAACTTTGCTCTGCTGCCCACCACTCTTGGTGTGGTCTACCTCTTCATTCTTCGAAGCGGTGTGACCGAGAACCATGGGTGCTAAGGGGACACAAAATCCTGTAACAAATTCTTTGGAATTCTCCATGCAAGACATCTGTCTCTTGTACGCATTTCTCTATTTGTTCAGTTATTCACAATGGTGTAGACTCGGGGGTCAGAATCCAGTGCTCGCTTGTTAGATGGTTCCACTCTTGGTGGCTCCTGTGTCCCCTGCCATGGCCCCCATTTTGGTTTTGGAACACTTCCTTATCTTCAGCCACAATGCTGTGTTCTGGCTCATCTGCGGTCCTCACCTCGGCCCAGGAACAAACTCTTTTAACGAGAAGCCTGGTTCCTTCTGTTGGCTAATGGCATCGGGGGCCAAAGCCTGAGGGTGGGGCATGCTTGCTGCTGCTGACAGGGCCTCCCAGGGCCGAGCGGAGCTCAGAGATCCGTCTGTGCACTGTGCCCACGATGCACTGATCTAGAGCTATTTCTGCAACGTCGATCAGCCTCCAGGTTAACATCGGGACCCGTGGAAGGGCACAGACTTTCTTTACATCTCAGCTACCCTGGGGCAGTAGGATCGAGTCCAGGGCAGGTGATGTGTGAAATCTTTTTTTGTCCTTTTTTATTTCTTCCTATGAGGTCAAGGTAAACTTTGTGTAAGCTAACCATCGTCTTCCAGTGGGGCGTGGGTTCCCCCCCGGAGGACGCAGGGCGATATCTGCAGACATGTTTGGTTGTTACAACGGCAGAGGAGTGGTTACCGGCCTCTGGCGGGTAGAGGCCAGGGACGCTGCCGGGCGCCCCACAGTCCAGCCCCAAGTAGCAACGGTGCCAACAGTGGAGAAGCCCGGGGCCTGGACACAGAGGGGAGGGAGCACGGGGGCCCGTTTCCCTCTGCGGGCTGTCTTCCCGCTCCCCCCACCCGAGGGGGAGCACGAGTGCGCAGAAGTCACTTCTGACCTGCCACACGGTTCGGAGTCCTCCTTTACAGCTTTCCTCTCCCGCTGGAAGGAAAGGCCTCTCGGAAGGGATTCCTGCCTCTCTTGCGTGCCCGTGGCTGAATGGGGGGTGAGGAGGAGGAGGCCAGAGTAGGCAGAAGCCACAAGAAGGTAGGTCGGCCTTGGCAAGGACGGTCACGTTGTTCTCCCGAGAGACAGGAGGAAAGGCTATGGGCCAGAGAAGTGGGAGGCGGTCGGCATTACGACCGTGCTGGGGGTGGGGCGCACTCAGAAGGGGAGAGGGCTAGGGGTGCCTGGCCACAGAATTGGACCAGGAGGCCCATTATCTCCCACTGGCTGGGAGAACTTCTGCGCTGTCCGTCCGTCCGTCCACCCAGCCAGCAATTCCGGGGCCTCACGGCCTGCTCTGTGGGGAGTGTGAGAGAGACAGCCCCTGCCGTGTGGGGTTCAGTCCGCTGGGGAAGCCAGGCGTTCAGCCAGTACGTTCCGTGTGATGGTAAGTGCCGTGAAGGCAAGCCCCCGCCATAATCAGGGAGAGGCCGGGGGGCACCCGGCTCGGCCTCGGGGGAGGCACGGGGGCGTCCTGAGAAGCCCCGTGAGCAGCCGCTGGGAGCTCGAGGGAAACAGAGCGAAGGCAAGGGAGCCGCGGCCCCAAGCCAGCCTCGGGACATGGGCGCGGGGCGAGCAGGGAGGGCTCTGCGGAGAATGAACAGAGAGAAAGACATTCACTCTACTCAAGCTCACACATTTATTAGGCACCGACTGCACACCACAGGGGAAGCCCAAGCTGGAGAACATAATCCTCAGGGCAGCTCTGGCCCTCCTCCCAGGAGCCCAGACACTAGAAGAGGTGGCAGCAAACGTCCCCAGCCCAGGGACCGAGGTGACGGGGGCCGCGGCGCCAGTGACAGCTGGGTGGCAGGGGGCTCCCTGCAGGTGGGAAGCCAAGGTGAGAGTGAGGAAGACCCCCAGGAGAGGAAGAGCAGGCCCAGGGGCAGGGCTTCAGGTAGCTCTGGGCCAAACAGCGTCTGGGGCATTTGGGAGCAATGCAGGTGGTCGAGGCCAAGCCCAGAGGGTGGGTTGCACTCCAGGTGGCCACTGGAGGCCTGGGGCAGAAGAACAGTATGGTCAGTGGCCGCTGGCTCCCACGTCGGGGGCTCGCCGGTGGAGTGGGGGCCTCTGTGGGGGGCTGGCGGACGACACAGCCTTTCCCTTGTCAGGTTCCCTGTGTCCCGCCTCCTGACGGCACAGCCCGAGGGTACAGCGCTCCTCAGAGCCCTTCAGGAAAGCCTCCACCCAACCCTCTGAATCGAGCACAACAGGATTGGGGGGGGCCCTCCGGAAGAGCCCTTCATCGTCACCCCCACACAAGGCTGTGCCTCACGCACCCCCCCCACCCTCCCTGATCTCACAATGTGGCCCAGGGTCTCCTGTCACCCCTCCCAGCCCAGCCCCACATGGGGACCTAGGGTGGCCGCAGGTGGACGGAGACATCACACGACACCGATGGCCTCTCTCTGCACCCCAAGGGCTTAGGCCACCAGAAATCATGCACCTCCCGTGGTGGAGCCCGTTCAAACACGCACACTGAGACCTGCCTTCCGACCCCCGTCTCCCTTCCCGGTTCAAAGGCAGCGCTGTTTACTTTGAAGAAACGGCCTTTGAGCGTGGGTTTGCTGGGGCCTTGGCGGCAGGCTCTGAGCGCCATGGAAAAGAACTTCATCACAGCTCTGTCACGGCCTCACGCGCTGACAGCCGGCCTCAACAGTTCATCTTCTGAAGGCTTCTCCCTGAAGGTTCTGTCGCTACCTTGATTTGAGTGGCGGGTGCGTGCTCACGATGTTGTTCTGAGCGGGGCCCCAGGAGAAGAGCCTACGAACAATCGCCTAACTCGAGTGTTGCAACGATGGAGAACCCCTGCCTTGTTCTGAACCAAAGCTGCAAATCAAAAAGGAGCTGTCAGCTCTCTCCTAAGCAAAGCAGGAGGCTGGTCCTTCACGGTGGGGGAGAACCATCGGGGCGCCACCCGCCTTGCGCCCCCGTGTCCTCCTCCAGGGCTGACCGCCTTGGTGCGGGTCTGCACATCTAACTTTGGAGACTCTAGGTGGATGGCACTGGCGGATGAGGAGTGTCCGCAGAAGCCTGGACATTCTGCCTGGAACATTCGCTGTGGCGTAGAGAAGAGAGTGAGAAAATGATGAAGGCAACCAGGGCCGGGGCCCAGCGTCCAGCCTTCTCCTCAGGGGGCAGAAGGCCACAAACCTCACAGCCCGGCGCCCCAGACAAGCAGGGACTGGGGAGACAAACCCGTGGCCGCCTCCGCCGAGGTCACCGCATTCCACATTTATTATGCAGCAGTACAAAGTGTTTGCTCGGTGGATGTTCCGTTATTAATTTTTTTTTTAACAACAGATGGTCTGGAGTTTCCCGCTTTCACCTGATGTGGCTTGGCAGTAAACTGGTACAGTAAATCCTCCCATTTCAGGTGGCGATGGGCAGTGGGGTTACCACTGTGAATTAATCAGGCCACCTTACAGAAGCCCGGTGGTGAACCCAAAGTAAGCTCCGACAAGGTGTTTGTAAGGGGCCACCGTGCTGGGCCTGCAGTCCAAGCTAAAACTGACTCATCTCCCAACTGACATTTGCAAAGAACGCAGCAAAGAAGCCTTTAAGAACAACGGAGTTCCGGCAGAAGGTGAAGAGGAGTCTTTTCCTCCTAAGACCTTGTTTGCACAAATCTATGTTTTTAGCAAACCTCTTCTCCAGGGAACAAGGGTAAGGTCCCCCTGCAAAGGGGCTGAAGCATGAAGAGTCCAATCAGGGAGATGCCATCAACGAGGCTCCACGGGGCCACACATGGAGGTGCCACCAGGGACGCCGCTGCTGGAGGCCCCGAGGACGCCTGAGAGCAGACCCGCCTGGGACAGAAAGAAAGAGGAAAAGGGGAGGGGCTGACAGGATACCCAAAGGCAGACAAGTGCGCACACACCACAACAACCCAAGGTCATGTTCGGGTGGCTCTTGTACTTGATCTCTTTCTCCCAACGGCCAGAAGAACCATCAGTGCAACTTGCATTTGGGGGCAATCTTTAGACTGTTGTCTGTTGTTGATTTCAGAGAGAAGGAGTGATGGTTTTGGAAATGTGGCCCCTTTTCTGATGAGACAGAATGGGCTGTTAATGAAACCTGCTGGGAGTCACAATCTCCAAGGCCTTCTTGTGCCCACAGCCGACTTCAGAGCCTCGGCCAGCCAAGAGCAGAGCGCACGGAGACAAGCTCACAGAAACCTTCTCTGAATCTCTCTGGTTGGGAAAGGAGGAAGGAGACAGAACTATGGCGGTCCTGTTGATCGTGCAGAGCAGGGACAGAGGCTAGGGAACACGGGAAGAAACGAGGTGGCTGAATTCGTGGTCTCGCTCACCACTGAATGACTGCGCCGATGGAAACCCATCATCTCTGTACCCAACTGTCATCCCAGACAAGGAAACCCATGCAGATGCCATCACCTACCTAGGGCCACACACACGGCCAGGTCCAGAGCAGGTCCAAGAGGTGCCCAGGCCAAGGGGACCAGAGGAACCCCCACCCCAGGGACTCTCCTGAGAAAGGGGCATGGAGAGCACCAGCGACATCATTACTGCAGCTGCGCCATCTAGTGGTGAGGGACTGGGGTACTTCGTGCCCCGGTCCGAGCCCCCAAGAGCACCGAGAGAGAGGAAGACGAAGGGCAGGGCTCCAGGCGAACCTGCGGGTGTCCAGAAGGCCTTTTCACGGTGTCCCCACAATGAGCAATGGCCACCCACACACCCCCACCTAGTTGACCGCTTTCATCAGGGGTGTGAGGAGTGACTTCAGGCACTGACCTCTCAAGCCTCAGTGTCCTCACCTATCGGAAAGTTAAAATGGGAAGACTCAGGACACCGCATCTGCAGGTCCTACTGCTCCTTCCAGTAGTGCAGGTAAGAGGAAAGGCCCTGCTGGAAATCGTGTAAACGCTTACACACGGGTGTCTGCCCTCAGTCTGCCCTCTCTTGGCTGGTCTTCCCAACAGTCACATTCCACCCCGGTCAGCTCTCCAAGGCCACGCCACCCTGAGGCCATGTCTGCTCCAGGCTGGAAGGAACCAGCTCTGACCATAGGCTGACGAATATTCCGAAGTACCAGACACCCTCCTCTCTGCTGTCAAGAAAGAGGTCTCCGAGGGAAAGCCTCCCCCAAGACTTGGACCACCTCAGGAAGCAGACCCGCTCAGCAGACCTGAGCAAATCAGAGTGACCTCTGACCTCTAGCACATCCACAGGCAAGTGCTGCGAGCCTCCCAAATGCATCTCAAACATAGTCATCCTCACCACTGACGCATCCAGCCGGTCTCCCAGCCGCTCCTCTTGCCTCTGGCAACCCCTCTTCCGCAGGGTAGCAGAGAGGTTAGCAGAGAGGGTGCTGGAGATCGTGGGTTCAGACCATGGCTGAGACCCCTCAGTGCTTCCATGGCCCTAGTCCAGCCCCACTCCCCTCCCTCTCACTCCTGCAGCCAGGAAGGTGGGCTCTGGAGTTCGAATCCAGACTCTACCACTGTCCAGCTGTACGGCCTTGCACAGGTTATTTGACCTGTGTGCCTCAGTTTCCCTGTAAAGTCGCTGTGAAGATGAAATGAATTAATGATTTCCCTAATGCCTAGGATATGGGAGGCACTGTGAGACATATCCAATAAAGGAGCAGACAAGTCAGGAAGAAGGGCCTCTCCGAGTTTGAGGCCGGTTGTGTGTAAACAGCCAACCCTACCGAGTGTTTCTCCCACAGAAGACTTAGTTCTTCAAAGGAGGAGGGGTCTCCCAAGCCCTCACACAGGTGGTCCTGAAGGCCCAGCTGCATCACTGCCACCAAGCATTCTTCCCAGGGGCCTGGAGAAGCAAGAGGCTCTGCACAGCAAGAGGGATCAAGCCGAGGGCTGCCTGCCCCCAGCCGAGGGCCCCAAGAGCCCCCTGAGCAACCCCCTCCCCCCCCCCCCCGCCGCCTTCCTTCCCCAGGCAGAGAAGCCGCATCCAGGACCCAGACCCGCCCTGGCCTCCCCGAGCCTCCCCGAGCTCCATCCTATGGCTGAGAGGCCCGGCGCACAGGGATGTTGGCATCACCACAGAAAGCGCCCTCACCCTGTTGTGTTTCTACTCAGGTTACCGAGGGGCCACAGGGAGGGAAACGGGCAGCCAGGCGGCCTCCGGGGGCCTGACAGAGGCCCTCGTGAAAGCTCGCTGCCCCCTTCCTTCACCTCCCCCTTCCCAGGCCAGGCCACTCAGTGCTCTTCCCCGAGCCCAGGTCTCCCAAGACCAATGTCATGGAAAGTCAAGGAGGCCCCAGCCAGCAGTTCGGTGGCTAATTCTGACAGCCCTCGCCCCTTCTGAGATAATAATAGGTCCACTTCACTGCACAGAGAGCAAGTGCAAATGCCTACAGAGGCCAGGCCCTGCTCAGAGATGAGTGACGGGGCCAGATGGCAGCGGGCGCGGTGGTGGTCTGCAGCTCGCCGACAGGGGGCAGTCACCCCTCGGTGACGACTGCCTGTGGACAGGCCCCGGACAGCTAGAGGCTTCGGAGCGTGGGCCTGGAGACGTCAACTCTCCAAGACTTTTGGTAATATCTCCTAATATCGAAACACTGGGGGCTATCATAATTCAGACTTAAAAAAAACGATTCTGTGCGGTTGAAACACAACCTGTTTCTGGGTGGGATGAGCCTGGAGGGCAGTTTCCAGCTCTGCTCCATAACGGTGGTTTTCCACAGATTAGTTTTTGCTAGTCGTAACAGCGGCCACCGTTTTCGGGACTTGTTTCTGAGCGTCTGGAGCGGGTTGTCTAGTTTAATCCTCCAGGAGCCCAGGTCCCCTTCCTTGTAAGTCAGGAAACCAATTCAGCAGATAAATGAGTCGCCGCAAGGGTGTGGGGCAGACAGTGGGGTGCTGAGGTTGGTGCTCAGGTCTGTTTGACACCAAAACGGGGGACCTGAACCACCAGGTTTATTCCGCCGCCCGTTCCTGTGAGCGAGGGGGCTCGACCCCGCTGACCTCTCCACTCCAGACTTGTCCTTGGCGTTTCCACACATTTCCATCTGCCCCTGCCCCCGCCCGCTGGCGCCTACCGCTTACTCAAATGACCCTCCTGCTACCTCTTCACTGAACTTCACATGCTGGGCTTCTTCCCAGGCACTAATCCTACCCAGCTCTCCTGACCATATCTAGCCAGGGTACTGCAGTGTCCTCCAAATCCCCCTGCCCCTCGAACCTGCTGCCAACTGAGCTTCCATTTGGCCTGTGACATTTAAAAATATCTGTCCAGCCTTGGCATATAGAACCCAATACTCCCAGCTGTTTAAATACCACTGCCTCATTCGGCCCGCACATGCCTCTGTTTCCGGCAAAAGCGTAAGCTGACCCAGAACACTGGGCCGCCCGAACCCTCTATTCCAATCACGCCAATCTTAATTTGGCTCCTTCGTCAAGTGTGCTGTCCACTTGAGCCCATTCTTGACCCTACAAGGAGAAGACAGGCGCAGGCCTGGGGGGCTTTGAGCGGCAGGGCAAGGTGTGGGCCATCTGCGTGCCCATGACACGGGAGCACATGCCTGGAGCATGGTGTGATGTCCACCGCAGCTGTCCCTCTCCTCTCCCTGGCTTCCGACCCCAGTGGGCCCCATGGCCCTGCTCTTAATATAGCGCAAAGAGGCCCAGCAGCTGGCCGTGGCAAAATCTTTCCCCACGGACAGTGACGACTGACATCACACTGATTTGGGCTCTGTACGTTCCAAACGTGCATTCTTTTAGAAGGAGCAGAGCTGAAATTTGCCTGGCCACTGAAAAGGTCTCTACGTTGTTTTGGGAGTTGGGAAAATCTCCAGCGAGCAATCTGGGGGCCTTTGAAAGGGGACCCAGAAGACGGGTGGTGGCTTTAGGAGACCCCTAGGGCTCACAGGGGTTAGAGTCTCCTCCCCTAGCGAGGGTGCCCCAGATCTGTGCAGTGACTAAGTGTCTCACGGGGAGGAGGAGGGGAGGGAGCATCAGTTACCGGACTTGCTCTCCTTGCGGGGAGGGGGTGGGCTTCGACACCCAAAAGAGCCCAGAAAGAGCAGCATGAAACAGTAGGATTTCTGGGACACGCCTTAAAAAAGACACTCGAAGAAGTAGGGGTAAAAGAGGGAGAAAGCACCGATGGGCTAGTACAGCTGTGCTGGGGGCCCGGGGTCGCGTCTCCGCCTCAGTACGCCGGGAAACTTCCACAACGTCAAGTTTAAACTTATGCATGTGAAAAAAGATTCAAAAAAATTCAACAAAACTTGAATTCAATATTCAAAAATACTTACAACATACATGTGGAAAAAAATCAACAAATTGCTGAGAACCTAGCGTGTGCTAGGAACCCTTCTTGATTTGCTCAAAATAAAGACGGGTGAGCAGAGCCCTGGCGTCTGGTCAGCAACGGCCTGGCCTGAAAACCACCTCCTTTGGCCACAGCACAACGGGTCCCCTCCCCAGATGCCCTGGATTTGTTTCAACTGTCCCATTCCACTGACCCATGGAGACGGCCTCAACACATACTTTTTAAATTTGGTATTTAAAAATACACAACGAGCCAACCCAAGCAAAATGCAGCGGCTAACTTCATATACTCGAATGCCTCTCCCCCTCGAATGCCTCTCCCCCCGTCCTCACCCACCTTCTCCGCCAGAGTAACAGAGTAACAAATCCCTAGTTTATCGTATGCTTTCGGGGGAATGTGTTCCTTCTATCATGTATGTATTGGCTTCGTTCTGCTGGCTTTTGACCTGAATGAAAAGCGTATCCCACCACACTTCTGAAGGCGTATTTTTAGGCACAGGCCCTTTTCTGGCATCCAATCAAGAACCAAGCGCATGATGGGAGAAAAGACCCACCTCCCCCCACCCAAATCCCCAGAAAAGCCCAGCGTGAGAGGAGAGGCCTCTGCTCAAAGCGGGGAGTGGGTGGGCCCCGCGAGCCGTGCCAGCAGGAAGTAGAAGGTGCCTGAGCTCACGCTCCTGTTGTTTGGGACAGAGCTCTGCTGAGGCCAAGGGCATGGGTTAAAGCCTCACTGATAAGCCTGTTTCTTGGCTGCGTCTGCAAACAAAAACATGTGAAGTGACGGCAAATGTCATGGTAAAGGCAGATCAAGACAACTACATCTGTCGATTTATTATTAGAAGGCAAATGTCATGGAAAGAAAATATGCCCCAAGTAATTTAGTCCTGTGCAAACTCACCAGGCTTCAGCTGGTTGGAACCAGAATCCTTCCCAGCACTCCTCAGCTAAGAGTTGCCTCACTAGATCCTGGGTTCAAAATCGAATTTGTCCCCCCTTGATGGTAAATATCTGTTGTAGTGGGAGACAAGAATATGCTCCACAGCACAGGAAGACCACCTGTCAGGACATCTTTTCTACGGTCCAGACGAGTACTCTCCTAGGGGGATGAACAGACTCGGCCCCCCGCCGTCTGTTGGGGAGAGGACAGTGCTGCACCCAACCAAGATGGTGCCCAAGACGATTCCAAGGGGCCAAGGGCCAACACTGTCCATTTTAAGAGCTATGCATGTATCTTCTTGTGTATTTAAAAAATTCTTAGCCAGAAGCCAGTGATAATGGTACAATTTTCCTTTAGAACTAAATTCAGTTACATAAATACAGCAAGTTGATTTAAAGAAAACCGTGAAGTGCCGCGATAGTGTGGGAATATGGCAAAAATCATCTAGCTAGTATGGAAATAATTGAAGTGTGAGCAAAAATCTCAATTCTTTCTTAAGGAACTGTAAAATATTTTCTAATTTCTATAGTGCTTTTGAGCTCAGAAAGTTTTGACTACATTCTCTGCCTAAAAACGGCCATTCCATCCACACCCCAGGCCAGCCGCCTCCAACCTTCTCTGTTCCAGGCCGTGTGCTGTGGGGCATTTCCGATGGCTCTGCTGGAAGGGGTGCACTGGGCCCCCAGCATGGTGTGCATGAGAGGGGGAAGGAGGAGCCCAGAGTCCCCTCCACTGATGCTGAGCAAAGCCCCCGGTGGTCATGCACCTCAGCTCTCCGGTCAGGAACCCCCAGGAAAGGCCTCAGAGAAAGTTCCTGTTCTCTTTCTCCCAAGTTTGCTCTCTTCCTAAAGTTTCCACAATGACTTCAGAAACACTGATCAGCACATTTCCCTTTCCAGACAGATAGCTCACCCAATTTAACAAGTGCTCCTAATGGCGGACCTTTCTTCAGACAGAAGTCTATTTTAAAACTAGTCAGAGATGGGAAGTTACTCTTTTAAACGTGCTAAAAATAATAGTAGTTAATCATATTATTTCACTAATTTTATTTATATACAACTACAATGTTATAATTATATTATTAATAATAGATTAATATTACTCTTAAGGAAAAGCTAGTACGCCCATACAACCCAGTTTGCAGGAAAGCCCTACTTTACCCCTGTCATCCCAGAAACCCCTCCAGTTAACGCGGCCTCTCACACTCAAAAACGTCCCAGCTGGATGACAAATTATACAGGAACCCTGGTTAGACACCGTGACCAACTCGTCTATGCCTGCGAGGAGCACAGGGGACAGAGTTCCCAATCTCAAAGGTTGGACAGCATTCTTTCAATTTAAACTGTCTAGATAGGGGATTAGGAGAGGAGGTCTACCATGGGGGTTCAGAATGATCAAAAGATCAGAGCACTGCTCATAGTTCTCGAGGGGCCACCAGCAAGAGAAGTCTGCCAATGCTGTGTCTCTAAAGGCTCAGTGCCCTTCAGAAGCACTTGAACAGCGCAGAGCCCGTACGCTGGCCTCTGGTCTAGTTTCTCTCAGCGCGGTCTCCCCCCACCCCCCTTTGTGGCAAGTCTCAGAAATGTATTTCACTAAAGTTTAACTTTTCTTCCTGACCAGTCAGAGCCAAGGTCATGCCCCTTAGGAAAACAGCACCAGGGCCTGGCTCCCAGCTCGCGGGGCTCTGGGCCCAACACTGGTGCCTCTGCTCTCTTGGCGAGAGCAACGAGGTGGTGTGAGAAGGTGGGGGACACACACACTGCCGTGGGGACTGGTAGGCTTGTACTGGAGGGCGACTGAGTCAAAGCACGTGTCTCCCTGTGACCTCACGTAAGACTGACCCCAGACAAACCGTTGTAAATGCATACACAGAAGTATGTGCCAGGACAGGGGACCAAGGAGAAAGAGCCAGAATGTACACCAACAGGGAAAGGACTATCGATAGTCTTCTATTGGAACCATAGATGATGGGGTGACGACTGAAAAGAATAAAGGAGATCTTAGGTGAACCAACATACAAGGGTCTCCAAGATAACACTGCCAAGTGAAAAGGCTGCAAAGTGACATAAACACTACTTCTGTTAAAAAAAAAAAAAAGACATTTTTTGGGGGGCGTGTGGGGGGTTCAGTTGTTTAAGCATCTGACTCTTGATCTCAGCTCAGGTCTTGATCTCAGGGCATGGATTCAAGCCCCTCACTGGGCTCCACCCTGGCCATGGAGCCAGGAAGGAAGGAAGGGAGGAAGGGAGGAAGGGAGGAAGGAAGAGGAAGGGAGACATTTTTCTATGGAAACGGGTCATTCTGTGTGAAGTTGGTAGCCTTGGGGGAATGTGAGAGGTGGGCTACGGAGACTATGGCTGGTGGAGGGCCATTAAAGCAGACTTTTTTTTTTACTGACTTTTTATGTAATATATCCAATTCATGTATGCCACATGCAATTAAACACTGCATTTTTTTAAATTAACATCTAGGAGAAGCTGCTGGGACATCACAGGTTTCACAGAGTAGGCATCTTGAAAAAGAGTCTTGAGAAAAATGGATTTGCCTTTCTTGTACCTAATCCCCATATTCTGGGGACCAGCTTTAAATAACGACTGGTGCTTTGGGCCTTGACTGGATTTTTGAATAACCAGTAGAAAAAGAGTGTCACCAAATGCTCTTAGCTTTAACCTTGCCCAAGTCCTTCCTGGCTGCCGTGTGGACCCTGCCAGGCCTGAGTATTAAGGGCATGGTATAGTTCTATTTCCAGCTTCCAAACCACTTTCAGCCAGCTCTTGATTTGCTCTTTCTTTAATAAGGAGCCGGCAGAATGTCAGTTCTAAAGTGATCAAGAGAAGAATGTGAAGCTGTGAGCTGTCCGTTTGGATGCTGACAAAAAATAGATCTGATATCAAGAGGGTTGACATCTGAGCCCTTGGTTCGCGTTCCCTCTCTCCATGAAGACAGTCCACTCGGTGTGGGGCGAAGGGACTGAAGTAGGACTGAAGCTTCCCCTCCCCGAGGGCTTCGGCCCCAAACCAGCAGACCTGCCCTCTCAGAGCCTCAGGCTCCTCACCTGAACCACGGAGGGACTATGACACCATTACCAGTCCCTTCCATCCACAATGACTTTGGCTGGAAACTCAGCTTGGTGGGCCTCTCCTGTATGGCCCTTTCAAGACTCTTCTGCTGCCACCAGAGCCCCTTCGTCAGGCTCTAGACCCCCTCCCACTGCCCATCTGCCTCATTCCTTCTCACGGGTCGTGCAGGCGCTTCTAACTCAGCGAGTCAGGGACAGAACTCACCCCACTCCACACGGCAGAAGTCAAGGTCTGCCAGCTGCCCCTGCACCCTCTCCACCCCCACCCCTTCTGCAGCTCAGCAAAAGCTACTGACTTCCCTCCCTCACACGGCCCATTCCCTGATTCCATGTTGCCGCCAAGCCCTGCTTCGTCGACGGCCCAGATGACTCTCAAGGTCACTCTCACTACTACCAGTTTTATGTATTTCTAGAACGACCTTCCTGAGACCCAACTACTCCCATCATCTCTGGCTTCCCTTCAAATTCTAGCCCCTAGCCCATGGCCAGAGAGATCTGTGCAGCAGACAGCTTGGTGGCAGCACCTGCCAGCCACCAGGACAACGGCTTCCCACTGTCCTGAGGGTGTTCAAGACACACGACTGTATTTTGTCCCGACAGAGGCCCTACCTGGCAGCCCTGGGCCAGCCCTCTGACTCACTTCGCTCCGTACCTCAGGTTCTGCTGACCTTCTGCCAGTTCCCTTAATACATTCAGTCCCTTCCAGCCGAGGGCCCGCGAACATGCTATTCCTGCACCGGGCCCTGCGCCACCCCCTGCCACCCACCACATGCCCATCCTTCAGTTCACAGCTCAAGTGTGCACATACCACTTTCTCAGGCAAGGGTTCCCTGACATGCCCAAATCGAGGGCAGCTTCCTCTGCTGTACACTCGGAAAAAAGGTTCTTTCCCAGCGCCCCTGGCTCAGGTTGTAACGAGACTCCTTAATATGATGATTTGTTATTTCCAGAGCCCCCACGGAATGCACTGAGTGGAGAGACAGAGTCTGATTTAGCTCACCAACGTATTCCTGGTGCCTAGCCCAGTGTGTGGCCATAGTGGGTGCTCAGTGCACTTCTGTGCATCAAACTATGGCTTCTAAGACCATCAGGAAGCCACTAAGAGAGAACTGGAAATGTATATAGACAAGACCCACCATCACCATCACCACCGTCATCACCATCATCACCACCATCACCATCATCACCATCATCACCATCACCGCCACCACCGCCATCACCACCACCACCGCCACCACCACCACCAACGCCATCGCCACCACCGCCACCATGATCACACCACCAATGCCATCACTACCACCACCACCGCCGCCATCACCACCACCACCATCATCACCACCATCATCACCATCACCATCACCACCATCACCACCACCATCACCACCACCATCACCATCATCATCACCATCATCATCACCACCATCACCATCATCACCATCATCATTACCACCATCACCATCATCATCACCATCAGCATCACCACCACCACCATCATCACCACCATCATCACCACCACCACCACCACCATCAGCACCACCACCACCATCATCACCACCATCATCATTACCACCACCATCACCACCACCATCACCATCATCATCACCACCATCATCACCATCACCATCATCACCACCATCACCACCACCATCATCATCACCACCACCACCATCACCATCATCACCACCGTCATCACCACCACCACCACCACCACCACCACCACCATCCCAACCTCCACCATCATCACCTACAGCTGCCGTCAGTCAAACTACTGGTTCAGAGTTTGCCTGTTCTAGACCCTTGCTAGGCACTTTCTATTTCTTTCCTCGTTTGATCCTCTCCATAACCCTGGAAGGCAGAGTTTTTTGGACCCTAGAAGGACCTTTTTTGCAACGGAGGAGACAGAAGTCCAGATAGGTAATGCCACTGGTCAGCTATGAAGCAGAGGGATGCAAGATGTACATCTAGGCCCATCTGGTTCCAACTCTGGCTTCTCAGTTCTCGCCCTTCTCAGCCTTTCCATTGAGTCCCTCATGAGATGCCATCTTGTTTCCTCTTGGAAGCCACCTAAATACTGTCAGAGAAAGGACATTAAGAGAAAATCTCTTAAAAAAAGAAACACAATGAAGATGCCCCATTCCATCCCCTGTTTAGTAAAGGAGTCAGGGCTCTTCTCTGCCTCGACTGCCAGAGAGCACGGTGAGGCACAAGGGAGGGTGAGGAGACTAGAAAAAGATGAGAGAAGACATAAAACATCAATCTAATGAAATGACACGACTAACCAGAAGAACACAAAAGATTAACCGGAAGAAAACTAAAGAATAAACCAAACTTATTTTTAAATAAAAAGAAGCCCAGAATTACCAAATATCACAAACTGTACTGTCCAAGAGGACATGAGGTGGAAGTTCCTGATTTAGAGATTTCAGACAATGCTAACATTTCAAAAGAAATGTGAGATGCCAACCTGGGGTTGCCAACTTATTTTTTTAATAGAAGTAAAATAATTTTTAAAAATGGAATAAAAACAAAAATTTTTAAAGCTCTAAAAAACTCTCTAAAATCTTAAAACAAAAAACTCAAATTACTATCTGTTGTGATTCAAAAAGAGCTGCTACTGACAGACTAACAGGAGGGAAGCTTCTGTAGGCTCCATGATCAAGAACAGTCCCTGGAGCGCCCAGCTGGCTCAGTTGGGGAGGGTACAACTCTTGATCTTGGGGTTGTTAAGTTTGAGCCTCATGTTGGGAGTAGAGATCACTTAAAAAAAAATCTTAAAAAATAATAATAATAAAAATAAAAGAACCGTCCCTTCGTCCCTTCTCTGAATAACTTGAACCTGATGAAAAACCCATCACATCGTCTTTTTCTCATTTTACTGCGGATTGGCGACCACTGACTTAGTTTGCCTCTCTCCCTTATGCACGAATCCCTTCTACAAAATCCTCTGCAACCTTCACTGAGTGTTTGCTTGAGCAGGCTGCTGGTTGCCTCACAAACCAAGCAATTCTAAAAGTCACAGAATATGAGAAAAATGCACAAAAATCAATACCATTCCTATAAACACATAATAAACAGCCTGCAAATATAATGAAAAAAGAGCCCATTCACAACAGCAACAAAAGTATCAAATACTTGTAAAATACATGATCTATTTTCACGTATCAAACTCTACATATGATATACGAGAATTATACAAAGAAAACACAAATCCTTAATGGGAGAGATAGAAACTCAAGGAAATGAAGAGTGAGATCATACTGGGGCTTAAAGCTAAACGCAGAGAAGATGACAGTATTTCCCAACTTAATTTATAGATTGAATGCAATTCCAGTCAAAATATCACCAAGGTCATTATGGAACTTGATAAAAATGGTTCTTAAATTCTATAGGAAAATAAATGGGCAAAACTATCAGAGGGTTCTGGGATAATATCCAGTAAGAAGGCATTTGCCCCAGCAGATCTTAAAATACAGTATAAAATGATGATCATTAAGGTTGTAAACCCCAATCACGGTAAAACACTGGAGAAAGACACTACGATTTAATAAACAGAGCAGGAATAAACTAGCTATCAATAAAAAATATATATATACACAAGCCACATTATGCCACAATAGTCTGGCTGGATGTTTTTCAAAACCCTCTTATCTCAAATGTGGAAAAGAAGTTTTAGGTTTAACTAATTAAGCAACATCCGGAAATTTCAAAGTGACAAAGACGAAGATTTCTGACAGTCTAAAAAAACACCTTTCTGCCTCCTCTGTATTTCCCCACGGTCATCTCAAGCCCCACCACCTCCTTGCTGGGGTGCTTATTAATTAGATCCTCTTGTTCTTGGACTCTGAACACGAGTGTGGGTGAGGGAGATACGGGAGGTGCGTGGGCAAGAATCTTCCATCTGGACTCCCTGGCCAGGACCCTGCACCCAGTGTCCCCCAGCAGGCCCCATGCAGCCGTGGTTACCCGCTGGTTGGCTTCCTAATGGCAAGGACTGTTCTCAAGGGCAATTATGATTGAAGTCTGCACTTGCCTCAAAGCAAAACAGCCCTCTGTGCTTTGGAAAAACACGAGTCTTTTCTTGCTCCATGAGTGAAGAGAGGGAAGTGATGGCTGTTTTGTGAGCATATTTCTAGACCAGCGAAGGGAAAAACCCCCAATTTACAATGATGTTTAGCCAAAACAATGAGTGGAAGAGGGAAAAGCCATGGCCAGCCGATGACGAGTTTTCATTTCTGATTTGGCTCATTTCTGTTGTGTTATTCTCCTAGTTTTATGATGTTTTCTTTAGCACGCACAGTTCGTGTCCAACCGTGGGCCCCGCTGGAATGTGGATGGTCCTGGCACAGGGACGACCCTGTCGACCACCTGGCCCATGTCTCAAGATCCTTATGCACAAGGAGGGAAGGAGGGGGGAGAAAAAGATAGGCGAACGCAGAGCCGCCTCCCAGAAGCAGAGGTGGTCAGCTGAATTGCAGATTACATACAGATCCACATCACTGTCCCCCACGTCCAACTGGTCAACAGTGTCCTGCCACCAAAGGGAGCCACACGCCCTAACACCTGTGTGGGGTGGGGTGCAGCTTCACCAGACTGCCTTTTGGAAAAACAAAGCCCAGCTCAAAAAACAAATACCTAGAATCCTCTTTTAACTCAAAGAAGCGTTACAGCGAATGAGGCTGATTCCCCCGTTACCAGGACCGACTGATTACAGAGCCCAGAGCCATTTGCCTGAAGATAATTGCCCCAATTCCCCACTTCACTTTGCACATATAGAAACAGTCCCAATCTACCAGAGCCTCAGTGACTAGACATGTAAAATTGGTCTAATCATATTTTGAAGAGCTCGAGCTGAAAGGGTTTCTACGAGCGTGTGCCTGAACCATGACACCGCTAAGAGTTTCTCCCCTCCAGGCGCGTTGCTCGCTCGCTCACTCCCCCACCAAATCTGAAGAGGTGAGTCAGATTCTCAGCAGAGGGGAGGAAAACAACTTTGAGGCTCTCTGTCAGTGCTGGTGGCCGGAGGTAAAGGTGGGATGACCCGGAGAGCTGGACAAAAGCTAATCTGCACGCCGGAGGACGGTCCCGAAGGCGGAGTCCTCTGCGACCAGCAGCCCACCAGCTGCAGGAGGAAGCCAGTGTGCAGGGTGGCAGGACATCTGAGACTGGAATCACTGGGCTGCTGGCACCTTGGGACGCCGATTTTATCAGCTGGCCATGGGAAAGAACCAGGCAAGCTAAAGTGTAAGTTGGGGGCAGGCAGATGGACAGAACCCAGTCCCAATTTCTATAGGACAAGGCCAGGTCAACGGCCAGAGCCCGGAGTGCAAACCAGGGGCCACGTGAAAGCTGACAGCGAGAGCCGAAGCAGAGAAAAGGAGGCACCATGCCCAACAAGGGCCCGTGTGCTTAAGCTCGGCCTGAGTGAGGGGGCTTCCAGACACTCCCTGTTGGATGAGGAGCCCAGAAAGTGCCCCACCTGTGGCAGAAGTGGGCAGGCAGGTCGGCAGCTGAGTGGGTGTTGGATCACTGGGCGAACCCTGGTAAAGCACAAATCCCAGGGAAAGAAAGGCCATTCCTGAGAAGACAACTCCTAACAGCTCTGTACACAGGAATCTGGTTCACTTCTGATCCTGTCTCCCTTTAAAAACAAAGGGCACAAATAGAGTATTATAATCCCAACGATGGCCTGGACAGAATCCAGCCGTGTCAAAAAGATGATTATTTCACCCTATCATTTGCTTTTAGCTCTGGATGGCATTCCCCCAAAATCACAAAATCAGGAGCCTGGGGTTGTCACTATTTCTACCGGTGAGAGCCAATCGGTATCAGTGCCGTCTGAGTAACAGCAAAATAGCGCCCCAGAGAAATGAGCCAAATGTTTTTGTACCGTACCCAGACCTATTTGGAGGGCAGGGGTGCAGGGCAATGCCAAATTCCCAGTGGGGTTGAGCCTTTCTGGCTGATTGCCACAGTCAGGGGTGGGGGATACTTCAAACTCCCTGAATTCATTTCTACCCAAAAGAAAGTTTGAAAAGCTCTCCATCTCGAAAAAATAGCCCTTTCTAATGATTGTCCGAAAAATTCATTCAAGAGTGATTACACCCACTCACCTGAGAGGAGAACCAATCTCTTATCTCGCATCTCATCTTGGAAACCGTGTTGGTGTCTAGGGGACCCATGACAATAGCCTGTCAAGCCTTTTGAGAACTCATGTGACTCATCTCTGTCTCCCCCGGAGCGACCAGCACAGGTCATGTACACGGTAGGCACACTAGACAGATGGGATTGAAAGCGATCCTCTCATGGACTTTTAAAAAAACAAGAAAATCTCAAAAGTCAGCACCAGGAAAAAACCCACCTTTTTCGAAACCCAGCAGCTGAACTTCCCCTCTGATTGTTCCTCAGCTGCCCTTGGCAGTTTATGTGTCTCATGTAGGGTTTATTATTCGGCACCTGTTGGCAGCCCGCTTTTTAGAATCTGGGGGCACGTCGCGCTGACATGCATGTTGGAGGGTGAGCTGTGGTGCATTCCCAGTGACCGCCGTCCCCCCACAGTGCCCGCGACAGCAAGGGACTCGACTCCTGACTGCTAAACAGCCAAGTTCATTCCTAATTTCCGAGACAGCTCTGGGAGGGGAGGCAGAGGACCGACAGAATTAATAGACAGACCTGACGAATTCCTTTGCTCCAGCAAGAGAGCTGTGGAGCAAAGTGCCTCGGAGCCCGATTAGGAAAGCCGCACCGCAGCCCTGCTGGTTCTCTGCATACACCTGTTTGCTCATGTCCTGAAACTGCCACCCGAACATTCCTTCCTGTCACTGAGCCGCTTGCACTTTCAAATGCTTCTAAAATAGAAGCAGAGTCGGAAAGGCATGTCCATCAGTAGAGCCCCCAGCCCCTCTCCCACGGTCTCCAAATGCCTTTCACGGAATCAGAATCCGAGTTGAAAAGAATTTGGGCGCACATTGAGTTCCAACTCTGCCCGGCTCATGAGTCCCACGGAAAACATCTCCAATATGTGCTCATCTGTCCTTTGATTTAACACCGCTTCTGACAAAGAGCCAACCGCCTCCTGACAGCCATTCCATTTCAGAGCCCTAATTGTTAGCATATTCTTCCTTGGGTTGAGCTGAAATCTGCCTGTTGTAACGACTACCCATAGGTTATAATTTTGCCCTCTGGAGCCACGTAAAATACATCTCAATGCCCGTTCCACAGGACAATCCTTGAAGGGGCTGAAGACAATATTCTTCACAATGCATCCCAATCAGAACCTTATTGTATGATGCTCTGATGAACTGGGAACTGCACTTTCCTGTCCAACAGGTTCCGGAGCCTCCCTCCGGCAGAGCCCGAAGGTGACATATGACCACACTTTATTTACCGGCAGACAGACAGAGCCCCTTGTTCCTTAGCTGCTAACAGCCCGTGGTTGTTCATCACCTACTTGCTCCTTTTTGAAATTCACTCTGCAGCAAGCACTTTTTAAAGTCGTGCACGTAATGCATTTTAAACAGCATTTTCTGCACAGATCCATTTGCTCGACCTCGGCCCTAAGTGCAAGATGAAGCAATATTTCAGTGGGGTTCTGCTGCTCCTCCCGGAGCCTGGGTGGAATGTGCACCGAAATGTATTTGTAACTATACAGGACCGGGGCTCTAAAATGCGGTGTTTTGTTAAATGCTCATTTGCTGATTAAAATGCATCTTGCAAAGAAAGTGCATTACTAATGCAGAATCTAGTCCAAAAATACGTATTATGTAATGCACATTTGTTAATAATGCAGGCAATCTCGGTGTATCTGTATTAGCGGATCAGCTCGGGGCTGCCATCTCCATTACAGGCATAAAGCACCCCTCCGGAAAAACAAAGTACTTCCTTACGAACACTAAAGAATCATAATCCACCTCGTTGCTGATAGCTGGCATTCGTCTCCATTGAAAGGGCATTCACCAGCACCCACATATTCCTGATTTTCTTTTCCCAGTGTGCCTTGAAAAATCACTTCAACGATGTCTTTATGTTCCATGCACTGTCAGTGGGGCTGTGCTAATTGAAAGAAAGAAAGCAGGTGGGTCAATGTGAGCAAAACCTCCTGCATGAGGGCTGAGAGATAAGGATTTGAGATATGCAGCTCCAAACAGCCCGTCCAGTGTCCCATCCTAATATCCGCATGATGACTGGAACCAGACACTTGTGATAATAAAACCCTTCCAGTGTCTCTGCAAAGTGTTTGATTCGGGCAACACTAGAATACAGACACTTGTCCTTTTATGGGGTTTGCCAAATCAATTCTATTTTATTAGACCCATCAGTATTTTAATGCTACAAAGGAACTCAAAGAACACAAGACGAAAGATAGACACAGCCAAGAGGCCGAGTCTGGAACATTCAAGAACGTCCACAGCCAAGATGTAGAAACAAAAAAACCTCAACACCAGCAAAGGTGGTTGCTAGAATCTTGCTAAGGTCTACACTCGGGATGTGACAGCTATACCTGGGCATGGTGTTGAAGGTGTGAGGACCAGTTCCACCATGCTGAGTGGCAGCTGTAGGCACATGACTCTTTAGCCACCAAGAAGGGAGTACCAGGAGGGAAAGCCTGGTGGACAATCTCAAAAGGGAAAGCGGAATTACGAGAGGTCGTGCCTTTCCAAATTTCCCCCATACTGACTCAGACAAAAAAACCCCCATGAGTCCCAAGTGGAGCAACTTTGTTGGCACGTCCAAGGATTCTCGGACAATGGTGTGGCTCTGAATTACACTACCTTTGGTCTTGCCGCTATGACAAAAGGGGCACTCCATACTTTAACAGGGAAGGCATCATGCACAACCCAGAAGCAGCAGTTCTGTTACAGATGGAACTCAAGAATTTTCCAAGGGCCATGCTTTCCTGAGCAAAGATCACTCCAGGGATCCCCCTTCAGGAGGACATGGAGCTCATTTGATTTTCCAGGGCTGAGAAAGAGATGTACTAATTTCCTCCAACCTTTTGGCCTCTGGGGTTCAACATGGTCTAGGGGTGTCTAGCTGAGTCATCTAACCCTAATGCTCTGATCGACCCAATAGTTTTCTCATGGAGAATTCAAGCCGGATTAAATATTGGTGGGCAAGGAGGAATTCTGAGTGGTTTAATGCTCTGATCAACAGCAGATTAGTCCTAAACAGGCTTTCCTTAATATGTTTTTTTTTTTTCCTTTTTTTCTTTTTTTTTCTTAACTTTACCTTCAGCACCTGGAACAGAGCTTGGCATGTGCTAGGCACTCAATAAATAGCCCCTGAATGAATTAGCTTTGTTGAAAACCTATCTATGTATTAAATGAAAGAGCTTTAAAGGGTACCCCGTGAGATTTCCTTGATAGCTGACCAGCCTGCAGCGCCCCACAGGGGCAGAGAACGGGGCTGTACCTACTGAATATCAGCGCAGGCAAGACTTCCCTTAACTAGGGGTTCCAGCTAATTAGAGTTTGTCTTCCAGCACATGTTCTCAGCTCGAGCTCATGGCAGTCCACTGATGGGTCTGTGGACTTGCAAACCATCACCCTGTCTGTGGGGCCCTTCCTAGGAAAGATGCTTATTTGACCATGAGGTAATTAGCCAACTGAGACTACAAGGGGGGGGGGGGGGGATTTTTCGGAAACGCTCTAATTACAGTCACTCTAACAGATCTGCCAAAGGTGTTTTCATGATTAATGACTGCCTGAGGTTACCAACCTCAAACTATTAAGCCCTTGGAAATCACCCGGGGCTGATCATTAATACCCATGCACAGACCCCTCATTTCATTCCGCCTAATATCTGCAATTTTGCGGTCTGGTTTTTAGCTTCATTTTGGCGATAACCCTGGAGTTGGGGAGGGGTATGGACCCCATGGAGAACTCATGCCCAGCTGCCCAAGTACCCTAACCTGTGGCTAGCTCGCTCACTTGTTTTGCTCCTTGGCACCCGCCAGACCCCCGCCCCTCGCTTTGCCCAAATCCTTTCAAACAAGGTTCCCTCCTGCCACCTGCCGGCCCACTAGGGTCTGCGCCACGGGCTCGGCGCCACCGCGCAGCTCGCGGGGAGTCGCCCCCGCCTCCTTACTGCACATGCCCGGCAGAAGTCCGGGCGCGCAACTTTGCAGAACCTCTCCGCCGCGTCCCTCTCCGCCTCAGTCTCCTCTTTCCTCTCCCAGGCGAGAGGACCGGCGGAGGCACCTCTCCCGAGTCTCAGACTGCAGAGTCTGAGACTTAGAGAGAGGAGCCCAGGAGGAGGGAGACTTTTTCTCCCCTTTTTCCCATCCCTTCTTCTTGCTCAGAGAGGCAAGCAGGGGCGCGGAGCTTTAGAAAGTTGAGTGCTCAGGAAGGTAGGTGCTTCCCTTTTTCCCCCTCACACCGAGGTGGGGCTGGGACCTCCGGACCCAGCTTCTCACCTCGTGGGGTGCACCTTTTTCGGCTCTAGCAGCCAATGCGCATCGGAGCCGCTCTCTGCAGAGCCAGAGGGCGGGTGGTCTTCTCGGTGTGCGCCGAAGAGAATGGATCGTAGGTCCCGGGCTCAGCAGTGGCGCAGAGCTCGCCACAACTACAACGATCTGTGCCCACCCATCGGCCGCCGGGCAGCCACCGCGCTCCTCTGGCTCTCCTGCTCCATCGCGCTCCTCCGCGCCCTGGCCACCTCCAACGCCCGCGCCCAGCAGCGCGCGGCAGCCCAGCAGCGCCGGAGCTTCCTTAACGCCCACCACCGCTCCGCCGCCCAGGTATTCCCCGAGCCCCCCGAATCTGACCACGAGCACGAGGAGGGAGACCTCGAGCTGTCCCTCCCCGAGTGCCTAGAGTACGAGGAAGAGTTTGACTACGAATCTGAGACCGAGACCGAGACCGAGTCTGAAATCGAATCCGAGACCGACTTCGAGACCGAGCCTGAGACCGCCCCCGCCACTGAGCCCGAGACCGAGCCAGAAGACGAGCGCGGCCCCGTGGTGCCCAAGCACACCACCTTCGGCCAATCTCTCACCGAGCGTCTGCACGCTCTGAGATTGCGGAGCCCCGACGCCTCCCCGAGTCGCGCGCAGCCCAGCCCTCAGGAGCCCCAGAACCCCAGACAGGGGGAGGAGCCCAAGCCCGAGGACAAGGATCCAAGGGACCCCGAAGAGTCCGAGGAGCCAAAGGAGGAGAAGAAGCAGCAGCGCCGCTGCAAGCCGAAGAAGCCCACCCGCCGCGACCCCTCCCCGGAGTCTCCTTCCAAAAGGGGACCCATCCCCATCCGGCGTCACTAATGGAGGACGCCGTCCAGATTCTCCTTGTTTTCTTTGATTCAGGTTAGTTGCCCGCCGCCAAACCCGGGAACCTGGGGTCGGTGTGGGAGCCGCGGGAGGAAGGGAGGGAGAAGGGAAGGCAGGTTAGGAGGAAGGCGGGAAGACAGTGGGCTCAGCTAGCCTGCCGGGGGAGGCGGGAGAGCCAGGGCGAGCTGGGGAAGGCTCCCGAGGATGCCGGGAGGACGTCGGGAGCGCCCAGGTGGCTAAGGGCTTGTTGGACGGCGGGGCGCGCTGGAGACAGCCTGAGGTCTCGGAGCTGGTGTCCAGGACGCGCGGCTGAACCCGCGGCGCGCCCGAACCCGCGGCGCGCCCCTGAGTTCGAGCTGCACAACCCAAAGCCACGGGTAAGTCACTTGTTTTACACGCTTTTTTCCGCTCTTTTAAACCCTAGACTCAAACCAGTTGGCTTTGGCAGGCGCCCGAAACGTGGTTCTAAGGTGCGCGCGCCAACTTTCCCCGTGCGAGAGCAGCCGCGCTGTAGCGACACTGTTGCAATGCGCGAAAAGTAATCACAATGCGATTGGGCGAGAACTCCGGAGGCTGCCGGCTCCGGAGAAGTCGCGCGCGGCGCTTTAAAGCGCCCGGAGCCCAGGTCCCGGCGCTGCCAATTTGGTGCCGCGGGACCTCGGCGCCAGTGCTCCCCGCAGCTGTGCGCCAGGCCTGGCCGCCGCCACCCGCCTCCGGGCGCGCAGGGGCCGAGCCCGCTGCAAAGAGCGTGCGCACCTGCCCGCGCGCTCCAGAGCCGACCTCTCCAGGCCCGCCGGCGGTTCCCCACGAGTCACCCGTACTTGGAGGGCTGGCGGAGAAGGTACGGGAGTCTTAGGGGGTGCCTCTACAGGCTACCGGGGTTGGTGGCGCGGGCTCGGTCACGTCGGGGCATCGCTAACGTTTTGGCGCAGCTGATAAGGCGGCAGGGCTGGGTGCAGCTTTGCTGGCGAGGTCTGGGCTGTTTGCGTAAGGCCCTGCGGATGGAAGAGAGGGGCTAAGAGGCCCGCGAGGCGGTGCCGAGGGGAAAGGTAAAGCGGCACAAGAAACGGGGCTAGAGAGGGGATCGCGTCTTTCATCAGGATACCCTACAGTGCGTCCCCAAAGAGCGCGGCGCCGCTGAGCTGGGGAAAGGTGATGGATCCGACGCAAGTCCTGGGGTGATCGGTCGAGAGGGGGCAGGGGCTGGCGGCTTGGGCAGCCTCGGGGAGGGGAGGCGGCGCACCGGCCATTTTCAGCTCGGGTGGAGCTAAGTTTGGAATCTCTAACCTGGAGGTGAAACCGGCCTGTTGTCAGAGGACAAAAACGGCTGCAGTCTGGTAACGCATCTTCGGTGCATAAAGTGTGCCTTACTCGCCAACCCTGGAGGAAAAGACTGAGAAGTGAAATATATTTTACCGAACCTCACCCAATATGGAAATTGATCTTTTCTTGGTACGCGCACGTCTTGGTTTGCGCCGGTTTGAGCTAGTCTGATGAGAATGATGGGGGTGGGGGAGTGAAGCGTTTTGAGGCTTGAAATGAAAAGACCGGTCGGGTTTATAGTCTCTTAAGAAAACGTGAAGCCACAAGGAACACTTTCCACGGTCTTCCTTCCAGGTCTCTTCCCTAGGAAGGGCGTCGCGCCGCCCCCGAACTTAGTTCTGCGGGCTGCGGCGCTGACTAAGGACTGTTGGATGCCTTCACGGTCTTAACTAGGAAGTACCGGGAAGGCACTTTGTGCACAGGGGGCTTCCTTGGGCAGCGGGCAAGTGTCAGAAGTCTGGAGGCTGCCGAGGACTTGCAGAAGGGCCAGGTGTGCCCTGCCTTTGGCTTAAACGTGTGAGATTGCCTAAGTGAGAGGGAGCTCCCCAAAGTTGACGTTTCTACTCCACGTAAACAGAGATGCCGGGGTTCCTTTCTGTGGCATGAAGTGTTGTTTTTCCTCTGGTATCGTCTTAGCAGCCTGAGTTCACCAAGTAAAATGAGTCTAGTGAGTGTGCAACAGAAGCCAGGGTTTGGGTTGGCTTGTTTTGGTGTGCTTTTCAGTGTGGGAGCTCTCTTCCCAGATTGCGTAGTCTGGGGGCCCCATTTTCTGCAGAGCTAGGTTTTTCATTAGAGAAATTAGCATGTTGCCTTGTTGCAGGAAGAATAAACAAGTTTTTAAAGAAGCCCTCAGTGCCTGAGCACACACTGTTCACGCCAATCTTGGTCCGTTTTTAAACAGAAGCCTGCATATTGGGAAGCTTGCTTTCTTACCTGTAAGCAGTACACCACGCTCATTATTGGGGAGGGGGTGGCCCCCATCTAAGAACACACAAATAGTTTGCCCTCTTTCAGACACTCTTCCCTATAAACTACCTCTGACTGTGAGAGTCTGTTGCCCAACCCCCTACTCAGTTCCCTTCCCCCGCCCTACAGCCCCCCACCCCCATTCCAGGGTGGAAAAGCCATTAGGGACTATACAGAACAACTGAGGAAAATGCCAAACTCCTAGGAGGTGCCTGAGACCTGCCCGAGGAAGGGATTCTGCTGTATGGACACTTCAAACCCTCTTTCTACCTGAGACACTGGTGCTCCACCGCCTACCCCCACCCCACCCCACCCCACCCCACCCCAGGCATTTCTGGCCAGTTCTCCCGAGCATTCCCAACTCACTAGTCTCCAAACTGGCCCTTTGTCTCACCCTGCTAAATTGGGGTTAGCATTTGAATGGGCTCCTTGCCCTTTCAATTTAGGTGGTGTGTGTCTGGTGAGGAAATCGGCTCCAAAAAACCAGACCTTCTAGTCGACCACAGAAGTAAATTACTAGCTGGTTGTAGTATCTCACATGGAGAGGGGGAGGAGGAGAATAAAGCTAGTTAAAGGTGATGGTATGCTCTGGCATTTAGGATTTTCCTTTACTACATTAATCATTTACTTACTAGAAATTTGCTTTTTCTTGGACAAAGGCCCTCTTATAACTGAACTTTCTGAGTGGGAAAGTCATAGCGGTGTTCACATATTGTGTGTTGTCAACCAGCTGGCGCAGGTTTACTTCTCAAGTTTGGCAAACAAAATTTTTATGTTTATCAGAATTCAAGAACTGGGAATTTTAAAATTTGGAACTGTTTTAAGAGGATGTTTCTTTAATGCGCCACAGGCTTTTCCCCCCCGCCCGGAACTGCTTACAGCCCTTTACTCTTTAGCCCTCACTTTTAGCAGCTGGGATAGAAGATTTCGTGAGGAAGCTGAAACTTCAGTGTGGGTAAGAAAGAGGTCTTTTCCTTCGTTTTAATAATCTGAATGGATTTTACTTAATTTACCTGTGTTATCACTGCTCCTTATGCCGAGGGAAGCTATTGAGGGGAAACTGAGCAGAAACCATGGTGTTGGCGAAAGTATGTATCTTAACAGAAAGGTGACCTGTAACAAAAAACAAATTACTAAAATCAAATTAAGCTTCCAGAGGCGAGTGATGTCATACGCCAGGTCAGGTGCTGCCCTTCTCTTAGAAATTGCCCAGCAAAGGGGATGAGATCCTCAAATTACATCTTTAATCCCCATTTTCCAGGATGAGGGATGGAATTCCTCGTCTTGCTCTTTGGGGTTTTGACACTAATGACTGTTTCCTAAATCTGGATGCCCCAGGAATGGACAGCAAGACCTAAGAATCTGCTAGGCCTGGTCCCGCCCAGTGGCCTTGGGTCAGACCCAGCACCTCACTGCCTGTTTCTTCACATGCAAAATGAAGTGTGTTCCTAGCATCCCCTTCAGCACCAAATGTGTGCAGGTTGTTGAGCCCAGGGTTGCCCAATTTGACTTTATCCATGATTTTAACACTAATGGGGCCAAAAACTGTGCAAGGTTGATCAAATAAAAAGCACCAGTTGTGAAGAGATCTGTTTTTTGTTGCTCTGATTTTGATTTTATCCAGTCTGTTTCTGAATGGGTGGCAAAAAAAAAAAAAAAAAAAAGGTTTAAAAAGGCAAGTTGGAGAATACAGAATCCCACTGTGTCCTGTTACTAGCCGTCCTTCAGAACAGATCTTTAGTGTGTGTCTTCTGTGTGCTTGTTTCCCCACCTGCTCTCCCTGATCGCGGTGTGTGGAAACAAGCTTTTCCGAGTGAGTGGGAGCAGGCAGCCGGAAGCCAGCCTTGCACCAAGTACTGCAGCCCGGGAGATGCTCACTGCTCTGGGAGCGCACAGTCTGACGTCGGTGGCTAACTGACCGCAAGTGTTGAATATATTATTTGGTAACACTTAGAAGGCTCTTGATTAGGCCAGACCCGCAAACATGGCTCAGAGGCTGCAGCTAGTTAGGATAAACCAGTCTCCTCAGCCTCTGTGTTTGTTTTTATTATCCTTCTCTCCCAGGAGCTTTTTCAGACTTTTTTTTTTCTTAATTGCTCCTCTCCCATGAAATGTTAATACCACAGTTATACAGATGTATTGGATATTCTGTTTCTGTACTGCGAGACCTTGTCATAGCTAAGTTGTTGTGTTTTTTGTTTTTTGGGTTGTTTTTTTTTTTTTTTTTCCCGCATTTCCCCCTAAACCAATCTTCCCCTGTGGCAAATGCCTGGGATAACAAAGCAAATGTTAATTAAAAAAAAAAAAAAAGTCAAATTAATGACTTGAGATCCCATTTGTGTTTTTTCTTTTTGGTTTTTTGGCTACATGTTACAAGGCTATATATAAGGTAAATTTTACTAATGTTTGGTTTTCCCTTTTTTTTTTTTTTAAATCTCACCGCCCCCCCAACCCCTGGCACCGATCCTGGTGCTAGTGCCCAGCTAATTCAGGGCAGGGGAGCCAGAGGGAACAGCCTAGTGACTTGACTTAGTTCTCCCCAAGGCCAAGAGTCTGCAGTGCAGGGCCACCGTCACCTGTTGACAGGGCTCAGCCAGTCATGGCAGGACACCCAAGACATCCCACACCGTCCCCCCCCCGCCCACTTGCCGGCACAGTCCCTGCTGCATGGTAGAATTGGGGAGGCTACCGTCCTGGCTTTGCCTGTGGACGTGGCCTGTTTTTATTCTATGAGCTTATTTTAGGGTGAGCCTGCTGCAAATTAATAGGGGGCCACGGCTGTCAGAAACGCCAGGGTATGACTAGGCTGCGTGCACAGATGGGAAGGGGTGTCCATAATGTGGGAGAAGATTTGGGGGGGAATCACAGAAAAAACTGGAAGACCAAGACAAGAACATTGGGGAAGGAACAGAAGATAAGATTTGGAGATAGGAAGTCACAGAGCCCATACATGCTAGGGCTATGAAGAGTTGTATGAAGAAATAAGGAGACTCGGGGAGAAAAATGTTTAGGGGAGACTTCACGGCCATCTGCAAAAATCTGGTGGCAGCAGAAGCAATGTCAGGAAGAACGTTTCTAATAGCCACGCCTGGCAGCGGAGGCATGCAGGTCGTCACTTTCCCTCAGAGGGTCTCTACAGACCTGGCCAGAAATTTCAATCTTCTAGGTGCGGTGCGGTTTTTGTCCATGTGCCTCAATTGCTTCAACCAGACGGAAAGATGTAAAACCTAGGAAATCTTGTTTTAGAGTTCAAATGCTCGATCTTGGATTTCAGTTCAGGGAGAGGCCCCACGTCTCAAACTGGCCAAGGACTGCCGCCAGCTGAAGATGACCTGTTTCTCCTCCCCCTAGGCGAGAGCCGGTTCTGAGTGCCCTGGCTTATGTTGCTGTCTCCATTCCAGTTCAGGGAGGATGCACTCTGGGAAATTGAGGCCATGCGCAAACATGAAATATACCATTCCCCTTACATTCAAATTACGGTGCCTGGGATAGCCACCATGATTACTGAAATTTTAAACAGAGCCTCCACTAAAGCCAAATTTATCCTCAGGGATTCCCTCTTGCCCTCCTAGCCCTCACTTTTACGCCTCTCTTAGCCCCCTTGCCAGGGCACCGTTCATCTTTTCTGGAATGGCCACTTCTCCCCTCCAGATTCTCTACTGCATCATCAGCTAGCCTGGAGGAGTCCACAGCCCCGTTCAAGTGACTGCCGGGAGCGTGTGGACCCACCCCACCACGGGTGGTCAGAGGACAGTCGTGTGCCTGGCTGCAGCTGAAAGGAGTAACCCTTCCAAGTTGAGGGCTGCTGAGTTTAGCTCGTGAGCTGAATGAAGGGGTCTGAATTCCTGATAGGAGACCCTTGGCCCCTGGGGCTCCAGCTCAGGGCTTTTTAATCTGAGCACATCAAGTATTTTCCTAAGTCTGGTTCCAACTGTCTTTAATATCAGCCCTGCACCTGCTCCTAACCTCCGTTTGAGACCTTTTCTCTGGAGCTGGCGTTTGCCCGAGACAGCCTGGTCACGCAGGCCCTTCTGCAGACAGCAGTAAGCTGCTGCTGCCTCCCCCGGCCGAGGCTGGAAGGGAGAAGGATGGGCACAGCACGTCTGGATTGAGCGGTAATTAACTGAACAGCTTCGAAGTCTCATGGCTACTCAGCACGCAAAAAAACATGTGTCACTGGGAGGCTGAGAAACGGAATAGTTGCCTCAGTTCTCTTCTCCAGGTTTACTCCCTTCTACTTTTGCTTTTTTCCTCACAACTGGTGAAAAGATTCTCCTTTTCCTCATTTGAAAGAAAGCCACTGACAACAGGGTCTGCAGAGACTGCTCTTCTGCAAAAGCCTGCCCCCCCCCCACCTCTGCCCCGAGCCATAGGCTAGGAGGAAATCCCACCGCCAAAAAAAAGCAAAAAAAGAGCTCTTTTTCCTGGTTTCTGCTCCCTTTCCTCTCGGCCACTCCCTTCTCTGCCTGCTTTCTCTTTCTCGGATACAGGGATGAACTAAGAAAGAAAGTTGACAGGCAGCTACCTAAAACTTGGATGTGCCTTGTGCTTTTGGCAATGAGTAAGAATCCCCAAATGTAAGCATCCTAACAGCCGTCTGCTGATTATAGCGTGCGCTCGCGGGGACGTGTCAGTGCGGCAGGATGAGTGAGTTTGGGAAGCCTAGGGCGCCACATGGGGTCGCCAAGGAAGGGGGCCATGTCCCTGCAGATGGCAATGGTGCTGCTCAGAGAGCCAACAGTGAAGAAATAACGTTCTTTCCATTGGGGGTTGCTCGTTTACAGAAGGCCAGCCGATATTCCACCTGAGGCACCCGGGCCATTTGGTGAACAGGCTGACTTGCCTCAGAAATGCGGTTTAACTGAAACATGAGCAGTGTTTGCTGTTCCTTTCTTAATTCATCAGGTGTAGGAAATCTGTTCTTTTTAAGTAGCTGAGGACACACAACTTCCCAGAAACCTTTGCCTGGATTTTGACAGCCAATCCTTTCCTTCTCTGATGGACGCACCATCTCATCGCACTCCCTGTGGGAACAGGGCCCAGACCCCGGCACGCAGCTTCTGTCCTCCACCCCAGCTCCCCGTTCTCTCTGGCACCCTGATGAGCCTCTCTTGCCTTCCTCTTTGTGATCTGTGTGAACTCACTCACTGCCTTTCCTTCCTTATCCCTGCTTCTTCCTATCAAATACTGCTTTCCCTGAGAGAAACCCATCCAGAACTGGAAATCTGAACTTGGCTGCCCACCACCACCTGTAACTGGCCATCTCCCTGCAGGGCAAGGCCACATTTCTATCTTGAGCCGGAAAGCTCACCAGACAGCCCCACCAATCACAGCAGGCCCCAGTCAACCCACCCGCTGTCGCCCCCAGCGCTTACCACACCGGGCTCCTCAGGTCCCTGTGGCCGGGCACACCAGCTGCCTTTCATGTCAGCCAGCTCCTCACACATCTGGCCGCACTTCTGAGGTGTCTCGGGTCCCACTCTGTTCTGTGACAGTTTCAGCTTTGAACCCCTTTACAAAAGTGATGGGATTTTCAGACTCTGGCAGGCAATCCCTACAGGGAAAAAAAAAAAAAAGTAGACACAATGGGGAACACTGGAGTTAAATAGTGGGATTTTTTTCTTCCCAGTCCTAATTTACCTTTAAGGTGATTCCTACTCAAGTCTAAGGGTCTTTCTCAGCCTGCGGCAGTGGTTTCATCCGGGGGTGATTTTGCCCCCCAGAGGACATTTGGCAAAGTCTACAGACATTTTTGGTTGCTACAACTAAGGGGCTGCTACTGGCATCTAGTGGGTAGAGGCCAGGGATGCTGCTCACGCCCTACAGTGCCCAGGACAGTCCGCAGCAGAGAGTCAGCTGGCCCCTATGTGAACAGTGCAGACGCTAAGAAGCCACAATCTCCATTAGGTGCTCTGAGCGCCTCTTAGATTCTCCCCTCCGGCATACCCCCACCGGTCCCTTCCGAGCCCACTGCTCGCTCCCGAGACATCTTTCCTTTTCCTCTCCAGGGCTCCCGGTGTTCAAGATTCTCCAGATACATTCCTCCCCTCCAGGGTAGTCTCTGATCTAGTCATTTCATACCCTATAAGGACAGCTGTCACTTTGAACTTGGGGTCTTTACCTTCCTTCTAAACTTCAGGCCCACCCTCTTAAATAATAGGCTGTGCAAACACTCCTTCCCGACTGCCCATCCTTCCTTCACCTCCGCCAGGTCTAAAACCAAATTGGCTCTGCCACCACAACTCTGGACTTCCTGTGTCACTTGTGTCCCATCATCCAAGTGCCAGACTTTGGCTTCTCCACCTTTTGTGCCTTTTTGGCACAGAAGCGGCTAGAGGGCCCTTTGGGATCCCTCTTGAGTCCCTTCCTTCAGCCTTCCTGCTACCTTAGAGGTTGTGACCAGCCACAGCTTCCGGTATTCTCTCCATCAGGACCATCCCCCCACACTGCCTCCATCTTTACTAAAACTAGGCTCAGACCCTACTTGAGGGACAAAAAACGTTCAACATCTGTTGTATTTCCTACCAAAACAACCTCAAAAGTGCTTGCCCTTTAGTTTCCAACTATCCCCAGACAGGTCCTATCCAGTTTGTCCCGCTTCCGCTCTCACTGCCCCTCCTAAGACTCCGCACGGTGCCCCTTGCTTCCCCTTATTGGGTCTTGTTAAGGGTAGGCCCACATCTCCCATTCCTCCCGTTCCCCCCATTGGTAAGCAAGGGCCCTACGCATCCATGCAGGCCCATCTGAAACGCTATTTTCCCCCATCAAGACTTTCAGGGTCCCCCACCCCAACCCCAGGAGGGGGTCTTTCTTTCATTTTTATGTTCCTTATCCTTTAGGATGGAGGACTGGTATCTACCCAGCCTTTATCCCCTCAGTAGCTGCGCTCTCCAGGCAAAGGACCAAGATACCAAAGAGTGTTGAACAAAGGGGTCCCGCAAGCCCATGAGGAGGTCAAACAAAGAGACCTTGTACCCATTCCTTGATGGACAGTGCTTGGGGACAGAGTCCAAGCGTAGTAGGCAAACGTCCCTTTGGGGCTCCAGACCCCAATGTCTACTGACCTTCTAGCTCGGCAGGGCGCAGCATCCCTGGGGCCTCAACTCCTTAGCCGTCTGGGACTGCTCCTCTGCATCGGGGCAGTAAGCCCTCTCTCTCCTCGCGGTCCTGGCTCTCTACCTCCAGGCCCTAGACATTTTCTTCCTCCTCGCCTGGCCTCAGCGGCGGTCCCCTCGGCCCGGTGGGTTTGCCCACCGCCACCAGCGACACCTAGGGTTGAGCCCTGACAGCCCCCGACCTTCCCTTCCAGCCTTGGTGACTTCTGGCTTCAGGAAGAGTGACCCCACGGCGCCAGCGGGCCTCGTGGCGTCCCAGGCCTGGCCGCCATACGCCCGCCCACCAGCAGCTTCCAGCCACGCCAGCAGCACAACCTCTTAGGGCGTTCCAACGCGGCGCCCCCTATTGGACCTCCCATTCATATCCGGTTTCCGGTCCGACGCCCCCTGCTCATTCGCCAGGCAACCTTGATTGGCGTGACCCCAGCCCAATGGCTGACCCAGCCCTGGGGTCGGAGGGGAGTGAGTTGACGGCCGCGACCCAGTTGGCCCATTCAGTGGATGCTCAAAGGGTTGAGCCGTTGCGCGTGGGGATAGTTGGACGAAGTTTGGGCCAAAGTTCAGTGTTGGCATTTCCAAGTGTGTAGACGCATGGACCTGACATGATACGCCTTTGGGGGACCCCACACGTTGCCCAGAGTCCGACTTTGTCCGCTTTCCTCTGCAGCATGGCCACGTGGATGGTGGATGCGGGGCAGTGATGCGCCGTGGCCGTGGTCCCATCGATCTAAGAGGGATGCGTTAGACTTAACGAGACTGAACGGTGCGTGGTTCACCCGCCTGAGGCTCGTAGATACAGCGATCCAAGCGGTGCTCCCGCTCGCCGCAGCCCACCCCTTGTAGCACTTCTCCTGCCATCTCTCTTACCCTCCGCCCCCCAGGCGACCACCTGCCTCATGCCCGGATGCCTTGCACCTAAAGGTGGCTTGCAGGTCCGTGTCGCCCGCTGGCGAGACAGACCTCATGCCCATGTCCCGGGTCGTACGTGACCCGCAAGCAGCAATTTTTTCCCGCGGCTCAAATCCCTCCGCAGACCCCAGACCCCAGACCCAGAGCAGTGCGCGTGCACGCACCAAGCCCACCCAGGCGGTACGGGTATTTTCCGCAGCCGGCTCCAAGCCCCCACGAGCTTCTGTGACAGGAGCGCAGCCAGGCGACCGCTGGACTTGTGGCCGGGCTCAGTGCCGCCTCAGAGGGCTTTAGCAGTGGAAAAGTGAAGCGGCTGCCCTGGGATGCCCATAGCGAAAGGAGAGGGGCTGGAAGGGGGCTGGTGGGGGGCTTGTGAGGAACTGGGGCCGCTGACCGACCGACCATGCAACCGGCACCCGAGGCAGATAAGCGGCCCATTATAGCCGCTGCCACCGGCGCGGCACGGTGTGTGTCTTTGGGTTCAGTGCGCACAGGCTTGTCCAGTCTCTGAGACCACGCTAAGCCGGCCATAAATCCCAACTGAAATCCCCTTAGCCCTTCCCCAGAACAGGAGGACCCCCGGAACTCTGAGGCCTGCACTGGATGGGGTCTCCGCGTGTGTCCCACGCCGCCCCCCCGTTCAGTGCCGCGGCAACTACCGCTTCGAGGGTCTCCGTGGAATGTGCCCAAGACCCTCTTAATTCCCCTGCATCATTATCCACATAAACGGGGGAAACACTTGCCCGCGCCACCCTCAGCTACTGCCAGGACCCCCCAGAGTGTGGTGGGGATGGGGGACATTGAAGTGCTTTACGGGAGCCAGTCTCGGCAAGCCGGCAAACAAAAGCTGCAGAAGCGGCAGAAAGTACCCCAAGGCATTTTAAAAAGAAATTATGGGCGCACACACGGCAGCCCCTCGCCCCTCGCCTCCTGTCCGCTCCGCCGGTGGGCTCACGACCACCTGTCGCATCCCCGCGCGCGCCCGCGCCCCCTTCCCACGCGCCCGAAGCCTTGCACTCCGGACTTGGAGCTTAAGATGCGAGGCTGCCCAGGTCTGGGGGCTGCGGCTCAGGGGTTCAGGGGTATTCTGGGGTGATGAAACCCTCCTGCAGTTCCCCCCTCCCCCCCAGGAGAGTCATTTGGGTCTGGGAGGGAGGGTTTCAGCTCCTGCGCTCAAGCAGCCCGGGGCCCACGTCTTGCGTCACGTGTCCCACAACGCAGGAGAGCTCTCTCTCTCTCTCTCTCTCTCTCTCTCTCTCTCTGGCCAGGGGATAAGAGAGGAGAAAGACTCCAAATCAGTCAGGGAGAGGACTGGAAGGAGCCAAAACATCCCTGCGAGGCCTACGCTCATCAGCCCCCTTACCCAAAGTCCGGGGCTGCCGGCGCCAGGATCCGGCTCCCGGAGCCGCCTCGGCACCGGGGCCGGCGTCCTCTGGTGGCAGAGAGCGAGCACTACGAGCGATTTTCGGACCGAATCGGCACGCTCCTCAGATCCAAGCAGGCGGGGCTGCCCTGGAGCAGAGAGAGAGAGAGAGAGGAGGGGACAAGGGCAGGCCAAGGGGGGGGGCAGGGGGCAGCCTGAGGGGATAAAAAGTGGCCAGGAAGGAGCCAAGACTCCACCAGCAACAATAGAGTTGCTTCCGCCACGGTCTTGGGTTTGAGGCCCTGAACCCCCAGACCTCAAGAGGGTTGGAAAGTGAGGTTGGAGAACTTTCTAGCTGGTACTTTGAATTTTTTTGAAAAAATTTTTTTCACCCTAGTTCGGTTGGGTGCTCCGGCTTACGGGGCCCCAAGTTTATTTTAAGAGTCCGCCACCGTGTTATGGGCGTGCGCAACTGCCTCGACGGCAATAATATGTCAGGACAACGCGATATCCCCCTTGAACTCGGGGAACAGCCCGAGCAACCATCTTTGGAGGCCCCAGGGGCAGCTGCCCCCAGTCCTGGGCCTGGCGCAGCCGAAGAGATGGAGACCGAACCGCCTCACAGCGAGCCCGTCCCCATCGAGAGTGAAGGCGAGGCCTGTGGACCTCCAGAGGTCTCCAGGCCCAACTTGCAGGACCTGGGTCAGGACGTCGAGGAAGCCAGAGCCCATGGAGGCTACAGCCCACCTCCTGAGGAAGCCATGCCCTTCGAGGTTGAGCAGCCCAGCTCAGGAGGCTTCTGGCCTACCCCGGAGCAGCCTGGAGACACCACTGGGGCCCGTGCAGGCCTTGAGGTCTTCAGCCAGGCGCTCATGGAGCCCGGAGCCTTCGGTGATGCCGGACCAGGCCTGGGAGGCTACAGCCCTCCACCTGAGGAAGCCATGCCCTTTGAGTTTGAGCAGCCTGCCCAGGGAGGTGGCAACCAGCCTGTCCTGCAGGTCTCAGACCTCGCTCCGGGAGGCCCAGGTGCGGGGGTCTTTAGCACTCCTTCCCAGGAGCCCCAAGCTCTCAGACCTGCAAACGCAGGCTTCAGAGGAGACCGCAGCCCTCCCCTTGAGGAGGCTATGCCATTTGAGTTTGATGGAGCAGCCTTTGGGGACGACAGCCCACCCCCTGGGCTCCCCCGAGCTATCCCACAAATCGACGGCGGCAGCGGCGGCCAGTCCGCGGAACCCGCGGTCCCGAGTGCGGTCCTCCTCGCTCCCGCCGCGAACGAGCCCCTCCTCTGGGTCCCAGGCGCCATCGGCAGCCCATCCCGAGAGGCTGTCAGATCTCCTCCACACTTCGCGGGCGACAGCCCCCCGATGGAGATCTCCGGACCCCCGCTCGAGGTTGGTAGCGCCCCCGTTGGGGTCGACGACGCTCCCGTCAACATGGACAGCCCCCCAATCGCGCTTGACGGCCCGCCCATCGAGGTCTCCCGAGCCCCAGTTAAGAGAGAGCGAGCAGAGGGAGAGAGACCCCCAGTTGAGGGAGAAGCAGCCGAGATGGAAGGAGGCTCAGCCGCCGCTGCTGCGGAGGGAGGAAAAGTCCCCTCTCCGGGGGACCGAGCCCCTGACGCCGGGGCCAAGCCTGCTTCTCCAGCCGCCGGGGCAGCCGTTGCCGCCCCTGACGCTCCAGCCGCCGGGGCGGCCCCAGCCGCCCCTGACGCTCCAGCCGCTCCAGCCGCCCGGGCAGCCCCTGCCGCCCCTGCGTCTGGAGCCCGACCCAAGCTCCGCTTCCTCAGACCCCCCAGCCCCGAGATCCAGGCTGCCGATCCGCCTACTCCGCAGCCTACTCGCGCATTTGCCTGGCGGGGCAGGTCTGGCCGCAGCCGCGACGACGATGAGGGGTCGGTCAGCAGCGACGACGACCACAGCAGCGATGAGTCCGACGATGGGACCTCCGGATGCCGCCGCTGGCTGCAGCCCCGGCGAAATCGCCGCCGCCGAAAGCCCCGGCGCAACTTGCTCCGCAACTTCCTCATGCAGGCCTTCGGGGGCTGCTTTGGCCGATCTGAGAGCCCCCAGCCCAAAGCCTCGCACAGCCCCAAGGTCAAGAAGATTCCTCTGGCGGAGAAGCGCAGACAGATGCGCAAGGAAGCCCTGGAGAAGCGCGCCCAGAAGCGCGCAGAGAAGAAACGCAGCAAGCTCATCGACAAACAACTCCAGGAGGAAAAGATGGGGTACATGTGTACGCACCGCCTGCTGCTTCTAGGTAATGCGGCGGACTCTGCCCGCGGGGAGCAGGGCCGCCGGGGGACCCCGGGAGGGGGTGGCAGGGCTGCCCGGTGGAGCTCAGGGCCTGGCAGCGGGAGGAGGGTGTCCAGGCCGAGGCGGGAAGAGACTGCTAGAAAGTTCCAGCCAGGGGCCCTAACTTTGCCCTGGGAGCGGGAGGGGGCCTCGGTTGGGCTTGGGTGGCCGAAGTATGTGCCCTCCAGGGAGAAAAGTGGTGCCGAGCAACACTGAGGGTCGTTTCCGGCTGGACAAGCCAGCGCCAGCGACCGTAAGATGCCCCCGAGTCCTGGGGTGGGGGCCGGCAAGAAAGGCGGGGGCTTCAGGTGAGCCAGGAACTGCCGGGGAGGGGCCCCGGGGTTCCCCAGGCTAGGCCGGTTGGGGCCGTGGTGGGCTGGGGTCGTTGGGGAAGGTGCGCCCCGCCTCGCCTGGCACTGCTGCTTGGACTCAGACAGCTTGTCGTTGGTGTGTGTTGGTGTCCATATTGTGTCCGCCTGTGCATGGTATGCTCAAGTGTCCCCCAGTTCCCATCCCTGGCACCCCCAGATTACCCGCCGACTGTGTACTCGTACTGGGGAACGGGCTGTCTTGTGTTTTGCGCCATGGCGCGGGCAGAAACTTTCCGTGTTTGCACACTCTTGGTGGTACCTTGTACGCTGGCGCTCTGCAGCGGGCGGCGCGGAAAATGCGGAGGAGAAGCTGGTGGGACATCTTGGGGAGTGTGTTGGGCCACTGGCGCGGGGGAGAGGGGGCCGCCTCTCGCTGGCCTCCATAACCTTTTTTCTGTATGTCTTTCTCTCTTTTTTCCCTTTGCGCTAAGCGTTTCCTCACTTCTCATTCGTTCGCCAAACCCTCCCGCCTTTACGGTTGAAAAACCAGACACTCAGGTATCTGGGGCGTCGGGGCTACACACGTAAAGTTCAGTATTCTGCACACACTCAGCTCACCTGGTGGGGGGATGGAGGGAGGAGGGGGGAAAAAAAAAACCACTTAATCTGCTACAGGCAGGTCTGGATCTAAACCTACACGGGGCTGGGTCCAAGAGGGTGGGCGTGGCTGTGTTTAAAAAATATGAAATAATTTTTTTCCTAGGGAAGAGCCGAGGTAAGCCAATCATTTACGCTTTTACAAAGAGTACAGTAGGAGGGGCTTGGTTTAAAAAAGACTGTTATGCCTTGGGAGTGGAATGCTGTCTTGTCTTCGAAATGCAATTAAAATAAAAAATTTTAAAAATGTTTCCAGTGTATTTTAAGTATATGGACGAAATGTGGTAAAACTGTGACTATGACTTGTGAAATATGTAAATGTTTGCATGTGAATCTTTTCAAGCAGCTTTAGCTGGGGGCAGAGAGGATCAAAGGTAAGATCCTCTGCGAACGGACTTGGATACCAAGAAATTAAAAAGGTCTTGTGTTCATAACCACATTGGGTACGTTTGGCGGCCCTCCGCCTTCCCCTCCTTCTCTCTTCATCTTTCCCACCTTTGAGTGTCCCCTCGCCCCTCTAGGACTCTCCCACACACACACAACAAGTCCCTCCCCCCCATCTCCCCACCTCTGTGGCCCTTCCCACACCCCTCACTTCCCCTCCTCCAGCCTCACCTTGGCTCCCAGCTGAGGCACTGGCTCCTTGCGCCACAGTCCATCAGAGCAATTAGTAAGGGTCTGACTGTGTGGCTTGAATGAAAATTTCAAAAGTGAAGCTCCACAATCTTAATTTCTTTATTTTATTCTCTAAGACCTTTCAAGGGATTTAAAGATCACAATTTCTAAAGCTGGGCTACGTTTGTTGGCGAAATATTTTATAATGTGTGATGCTTTTTAGTAATGACATTATGGACAATAACTACTGGCTTCTGTGACATGTGTGTCTTTCACAAATCACAGTTTTAAACATGGTAGTCCTTTTAGTGCCACCCATCCAGGGAAATAATGACGTCATCATTTTCCCAATCACATATAGAAGGGATGCAGTTTTAAATTTGGGATGTCCCAACTGTACTAATAGCCAGAGCCTTAGATGACAACACGCTGTTCTCCCGCAGACAACTGGTTTTGCTGTAACAGTCCCATTTCAATATTCTGAGCTTAGCTCTGGGAAGCTGGCCTCTGATGGGGAGAGGACACACGTGGGTACAGACAGGGAGCCAGGTGACAGTGTCCACTGGACCCCTAGTTGGCAGTGTCCCTTACTTGCTGGGTCCTCTATTCTGGGGGGGTTGGGGTGGAAAGCACAGTCCACTTAAATCAGGACTGGAGGCTTAAAACCATAGATTATGCCCACCCTGCAGCAAACTGTCAGTCCATGTCTGGGGCCAAGCCTTAGGAATATTAGAAGTTTACCTTGCTCACCCTTGTTTTGTATCCAGGGTGCAAAATTAACCTTAATAAAAGGAAATTTGCTGGGGTCATCCCACAGTGGTCCTGACTCTGCTCTCAGGGAGTCAACTGGCCAAGAAGACCAAACCCCAGGCCACATCAGACACAAGCCTGAACTAGGACAGCCGGTGTTACCTGCTGCCATAATGCAGTTTGTCGAAACGGCTCATTTCTGACCAGCCTTCATTTGGCCAAAGTGACAAGAGAGGTACCCCATCTGGGTCTGAGTTACTGATTGGGGGAGGGGGCAGGAAGGAAGGATGAGGACTTACATTTAGGACAAGATCTCTTACTGTCTAATTCTAACACAAAACAAGACATCCATATATTCCTACCACTGAAAACGCAGGTCAAAAGAGCATCCTTTCATATGGTTACAAATTTGTGACATGCACACTCATCTGTTGCTTTACAACTGTGTGTGTGTGTGTGTGTGTGTATACTATTTCCATTTCTATTGCCCAAACAGTTTAACCATATTAGAGGGAATTTTTTTTTAAAGGAGATAGGTAATAACATGACTAAAATTCTAGAATATGTAAGAGATGAAGACTTTTTTTAACACTATTCAATAATAGACTATTTCCATGTTTTTGGAAACCCAATTTGGGTATGATTCCCCCATTTTTTTAAGACTTGAAGGGGCATGTAGATTAGAATTTTTTAGTATCTGCTACATTTTATTAAAAGTGTGCAGGCAAATGCTATAGATAATAATGGCCATCCTGTCATGATACTTTATTTATACAGTGAATCTCAATTAATTGTATGATAATTTATTTATGCCACCAGGTACAACAGTGATGCATTGCATCCCATCATGCAGAGGGCCTTTTTTTTTCTTCTTCTTCTTTAGTACAGCCATTTTTCCTTGTTCGGAATGCCTCCACTGAGCTTTTTGGTGCAGTGGGGAGGGCATAGCTTATCAGGCCACCAGATCTTTAGAATTAAGAGAGACTTTTGTGATTTTCCCTATCTGTCTCCCCAGTAGTAGTTTATGCCTCTCGAAGGCCAAAATTCTTTCCTGCCTTTTAAAATACAATTTCCCATAGATTTCTCTCAAAAAAGAAATGTTTTCTATACAAGTAGGTTCATTTTTATAATTTGCCCACATTATGTCTATCATGGGAAATTGGTATTAGGCAAAGAAAAGTGGGTCCCTGGGCTTTTTGCACACCCCCTCCTGACTTGAAAGGGATAGCCTCCCTGCCTTCAGGTATTAGTAACCAGTAATAGTAATGATCACGCATAGTGATACCACATTCTTATTGTAGTTTTAAAAGCCTTTCATCTAAGTCACATTTGTCCTCTGAAACAGCCTTGGGCAATAAAAATGTGGTAGGACCCCATGTCATAGGCAAATAAACCGAAAGCTCAGAGATTAAATGTCAGGGACTTCTGCTCAAAGACTGCAAGGTAAGTGAAGGAATCAAAAGTTTCTAATTCAGATAAGACAGTGCTTAACAAAAAATGTGGTAATAAGCGATGAAGCATTATTTAAATGTAAAGCATGATTGTGCGTGTGCTGTGTGCTCTTCAAATCCCTTGTCAAATGACAGGTGTCTAGCAGTCTTCTGCTTTCTGAAAGATAGCCAAACCCAACAGATCTCGGTTATAAATGTCCATTGAGTGTACATGACATGTGAGCTCCCCCATTTCTGAGATACCTGTCATCGCTACGGTGGTATTTGGTTTCCACATTTGCTTTAACTCATCTGCCAACACTGCAGTCGTAGTTTGTTTATTGGACTTTGTTCTTTTTCAACTGCAGGTTTCCTTTAGGATCCTCTGTGGTTTTCTTTAGTGGGGTCTAAAGCTTTTCTTACTCAGAGTTCCACCAAAAAAATAAAATAAAATAATAATAATAATTAACAATAATACTAAAAAGTGGGCTTCAGTGCCTAGCTCCCTATATTTACAGTGTTAGAGAAGCAGACTGCTTAAAATCCTGGCCTGGATCTAATAACCCTATTAAAATAACTCTTGTTTTAATATTCTTCATAGTGATTTTTTTTTTTTGAAGTATTCCTTACTTTTAGTTGGGGCTTAATTCCTACCTAGCAAAAGTTAGTGCATAGTCTTAGAAATCATGTTTGACTTTTATGCAGGAACGTTGGTATTAAGCAAAAAAAAAAAAAAAAAAAAAAAAAGTATATTTTTTAAGAGAAGGTAGCCTAATTGCCTAGATTTGAAATTCCTCATACTGTCATGCCTCTACTTCTTTTCAGAGTCCTTTTCCCCACCAAATAAAACTCACCCTCACCCCCAGCAAAATTGTGGCATTCCAATGCTTCTACATAAAGTAACTTTCAGGAGGCACAGAAATAGCCTTTCATTCAATAGAATTAAAATTGGTTTCTACACTTCTTGGTTTCTTTAACTGGTGGCAGAAGTGTTCTTTCCAAACCCACCTTGTGCCTCCTGGGGTTCCTAGTGGAATGTGAAATTAACATGCCACTTGTCCATTTCAAAATCAAATTTCTCAGGAAGATTCACAGTTTTCAAAATAGGGAGGGCTGTGCCGACTGATAGGACAAGATTGCCCCCCACCAAGTGAAACAGTCAAGCATTGGTCAGTGTAATAATTAGCCCTCCCCAGCCCTCGTGTCCCCCAGTAACAGGGACTCTGAGACTAAGGCTCTGTTGACACCCTCCTTAACAAATTTTCCTGAATTACACTGGAAAGGGGTTTTGTTGCATCAGGTTCCTATTCTGGCCTGTGGTTACCCTGGGCATGAGATCTTGCCTCTTCAGGGACAGAGGAGAATCAGCCTGAGTCTGTCTCTCCTTGAGAGCCCTGCTGAAGAATCAACAAATCCTCAGTGGCCTTTCTAAAAGGACAGGTGGGATGCCCCAGATACAAAGTACCATGGGGGTAGGCCAGGGAGCCTCTGAATGAGGAAGAGGAGGGGCATTTCTGGAAGAATCAGAGGTAGACATGTCATTTTTCCATGACTCCTCTAAAAAGAGGACCAGATACAGAAGTGAAGTTACCCTCTAGAAATTCTCAACCCTGTGCCTAGCACGGGCAAGTGCCCAATAAATGGTAACCATTGTTTCTAGAAATTCTCTTAGACTTTTCTCTCCCTGCTCCAAGTAAGATTTTGGGGTTTTTGTTTGTCTGTTTTCTGTATTCACCATGAGACTGTTAACTTGTAAATTCTGAAAGTACTAGGCACCCATTCTTTCGCTACATTTCAGAGTACACTCTTTGTACATACTTTATAAAAGTCAGCTCCAACAGGAGACAGATGACACCTTGCCAAATTTAGGGTTGTGTGAAGTCACTCTCAGGTGAGTGACCTGACCAAGAGAAGATGAGGAGAGACCCTGTTTTTACTTGTCCTGAAAAAGTTTCCCCCATCCCCCTTTCCTATCCCCCCACTCCCCCATCTCCTTCTCTTTTTATTATTTATATTATCCTCCAATCTATAAACCAACTCCGTACTGTGGTTGAACCCAGGGACCTGAGCGCAGATTGTTGGATGTTTACTACACATACAAAAAAGAAAAAAAAAAAGATTGTTTTTAGTCTCCCTTCCGACAGCCAGATGATGAAGCAGGCCAGGTGGTGGGAACTGAAGATGAGACCTCCAAGAATGAGGTAAGAACAACAAGAAAAAGCAATGCTTGACGTTTAATTATTGTTGATCATCACACGCTCATTTGGGACCCAGGATGCTCTGGTCTCTGACAAACAGTGAGCACACAGGTGCCCACCTTTCACGTTAGAATTACCAGCGGGTGGCTCGTGCAGGAACTGGGCGCTGTAACATGGGAAGAATGTTAGGGAACTGCTCTGTGACAGAGTCATGAAAATGAAGGGAGTGTGCCTCTGTTGTACTCGCTTAGAGGGAAAATCCCAAATTGCACTGCAGAGTAATTTGTTAAACCTCAGGAGAATTCGGGAGCCTTTGACTCGTGGAGCTCTGCCCACAGAACTTGAACATTAGATCTTACTAAATGCTTCTTAATGATTCAGTTTGGGGCGAGGAGAGAGGTGTATAAATTGTTATCTGATCCCAGACTTATTATGAGTCAGTCAGCGTTTCCGACGTTGTCACGCACATTTGGTGTGTGGGACAGGGTAAGTACCTTAAACTGCCTTTAATGAGTTGATAATGGGAAGGAAGATCTCTTGCACCCACTTCCTAAGGAGTGCCGTGATCCGGCTCCCCATCCCCGCTAGACCACAGTTGAGTCTAACCGGGAGGCCGGGGGCACCCAGAGGCAGCCCCTTGATTGACACACCTCTCGCCTCCCCCGGTCAACAGACCCTGTCGCCTCCTTCCTCGTTTCTAATTAGGAAATAGAACAGTTTTTCCTTTCATCAAACCAATGGCTAGTGTGCAGATGACTATGAAGGGATTTTTTTTATTATTATTATTATTCTTATAGGAAGGCTGTATTCAGGTAAGTTTGCAGGATTTTTGAAAAGAAAGACTAATGCTCATCCTAATTAATGCCCCCAAACTGAAGTCAGGTGGCAATGCCACCCTGAGTCCAGGGCCAAGAAGGCCTGTTTCACCGGCCTGGGTCCAACTGAAAATGATGAAAACCCCCAACCTGTCGGGAGTAGATGGTGTTACTTAGGAAGGATCTGGGTACTTAAATGCCTGGGACCATGTGAACACATCCTTTTCAATCTTCTCGTCTATGGTAATTCCTAAGCATCCGAAGGACTTAAGCAAAAGCCTGCGAGGTCCTTGTTTATAAAAAGTGAAACCTTATTTGTCATCAGTCCCTTGAGGTTTTTTTTGGCCTTTCTGGGCTTCTCGGATAGTAGAAAGTGTCCATCTTAATTCCTTACAGCCTCTGTCTATATGGGTCCATGAGGCCTATGAGATGCGTAATTAACATATTAATAAAATCATATCATCCGTCATTCAGGGGTCCTTCCGCCCACTGCCCCCACAGGTGTGAATGTTTTGATGACTGACGTTAGTAGGGCCCAGAGATGGTGAAGGTGAGTTGATATTTCAGGTGGCCACTAGATGGTGAGACGGTGTAAGGCAGAAAAAAGGTGTCCCATCTATGATTAAATGAGAGGGAAGGGCACAGGGAGCAGGGGTGGATAGGGTCCTGCTCCACTTTCACCCCCACCCGCACCCCAGGACAAAGCCCACATCTCATAGGCCCCAAAGCTTTAGTCGAACCCAGCCTTTTGTTTGTAAACTGTGACATCTCCCTGTTGGTTAGGCGGTGGGATTTTGGGGGCCTTTTAGGGGCCCTAACGCGAGGGTCCTCCGTAATGGTTCTGCTGTTTTGTCGTGGAAGTTGTCCGTTAGCAGCACTCTATATAGATGACTAGCAGCATCCCTGACCTCTGCCTCCCGGATGCCCATCTCTCTCCCTCACACACACATCCCACCCCCCCACCACTAGGTACACACACAGCGCGACAATCAGAACTGTGTCCCCTGGGGGACAGCAACATCCCCAGTTGATAACTTACTGCCCTAGCATTATCAATATCAAATTCTGGGGAAGATTGAGATCACACGTGTCATAACTTGAGCACCTTAAAAAGAAAAGATCTCTTCAGAGAGAAAGGTTATTGACTCCAGTTACTAATAACCAGTCAGAGATGTTTGCCACCGTGGAGGCGACCCTGCGTTCTTGGGTAGAAGTAATTTCCAAAAAATCGCAGAAAAGAAGGTGACTCCGATGACCCTAAATAGAATAGAAAAGGGAATTATTCCAGGGAAGTAAGTAATGAATTGGTCAAAGACTCTGATTAACGAAGTCAGTCCCATAGCTAATCAATGGGCCAGGATAAATCAAGGCTTAAATAGATTTTAACCCTTACATGATTATCTCTACCACTTACAGGTTCTTTTGTAGCAGGCTGGGGATTCTCCCTCTGTCTGGTGTGTACTAAATTAATTCACTCTGCAGTGTAGAGAAGGATGCCGGGATAATCAGGACTGGTACTCAGATAACTGTTAATATAGCAGCACTGGGTTTGCGTGTGTCCCACAAAACATTAACGGAGCCTTTAATTGGTACTGGGTGGACACACACAAGGATGTAGGCTCTTAGGTGGTCACCTTAGTCCCAGGTCCACAGGGGCCAGCCCAGCTGCATGGAAGTGACCCATAGCCTTTAGCAACTGATATTTCAAGGCAGAAAGTTACCTTGTGGGGTGGTGGGGTCCCACGGAAGGAATGCCTCTGAATGACTACCTGAGAAAGGTAAAATAAGATCTTTTAGAAATAAAACATAGTCGTGTCAGAAGTCATAATCCAAGGACATTTCCTGATCAAGAGTCTTGCACTTGGTCTTGGATAAGGTGGTAAACGCCCCCTCCTCCATCTTAGGGCAGAATCTATAACACGCATCTCTTGTAATAATCATAACAAGACTAAATCATGATTTTATTTTTAAACCGGGGCCTGACCTCCCCGCCCCAACCTTGCACCTAAACAGCCTCTCCCCCAGGTAATTGTTATAGAAGAAGACTTTATTGCTTCTTTATTGTATTTTGAGCTCAACACATTTATATTCTTGCCCCCATCTGGTCTTTCGATAGAGCTGTTAGATCTTATAGATTCATCAGATTGAATTTTTCTTAAGCAAAGTGGTTTTTTTTTTTCCCTTAAAGTGTTTGGAATTTGTGATCTTTGTTAATCACAAAGTCTAGAAGGAAAAAAAAAGTAAGAGAATAACTACTTTCCACCCCCAGCCATCTATATGAATTTAAATACTTTTGCTTTTATTATTAGGATTACTTTAGGGTGAGGGGTAGAAAGTGATTGGTAGTTTGATACATTATATATCGGATATGTAAATTTAAAAATACCATTTTTTTATGTGTTTCGAGTTTAGCTAAGTGAAGTGCCCCTAACTAACACATCCTTATTGCAGAATCCTCGAAATTACCCAAGGCATGTTTTTTGAATGTTGATTTTGACATTTTGCCTGGGACCAAGTACAACATCTTTCCAAGGAAATACTTAGAAGACTCCGGGCAGAACCCAAAACAAATGCCAGACATTAGGGGAAAATTTTTAAAAGTTGGGTTGCCAGAAAACTAATAGCTATTTATAATTAAACATTTGTGTGTGATTTCATTTCTTCCTTTTTGCTGCTAAATGGGAAGCATATTAGATCATTTTGTTTTACAAATGACCAGGGCTGGTTTTAAGATGGACACTTGAAGGAAGGTTCCCCTTTCCAAGTGGGAGTCTTTGGAAATTTTCCTGATGGGATCCAGTCATTCTGGAGCACTCTTAGGAAATCATTTATCGTGGGGTGGTTTGGCATAGGGTGAGCGTATGGTGATTATTCCTTGCTGTCTTCCTGCATTGCCCTGATGGGGGAGAGAGTCTGATCTGATGGGAAAGGGGGTGGGCAGAGGATCCCCAACTTTTCTGGAGGGTTCTAGGTGAGTGGAAAGAGAGCATTGGCTTAGGCGTTAGGGGGGTTTCTCATTCCTGGGACGCTGGTGGTTTCTAGCGCTCTATTCAAGGATCCCATGAATTTGCCAAGTGACATCCAGAAAGGTGATTCTTTAAAGTGTTGACGAGCCTTCATTTTGTGATGATTCTGCAAGAGTAGTCCTGAGGGCCTGCCATGGTCAAGGGAGGGACTTAAATTTGATGGGTGGTCCAAGAGAAAGCCAGGCTGTATCTCTGTGTCCAACTTGAGGTATAAAGAGGTAATGAGTGACCCAAGGTGGGGGGTGGGCGGGGCTTGAGAAAAGGATTCTGAGTAGAGTACATCAAAACCCTTGCAGAGGTCTTATCCAGAGACTTAAGTTGACAGGTGGCAGAGGGCTCATTTTTCTTTTTCTTTCTGATCTTAAAACCTTGATTCCCCAGAGGTGGTGGGGAGGGGTGTCCGACTTCAGATATGAAAGCAGGCTCAAAATTGGGAGTTGATCTTTCATCCTGCAGGAAGAAGGGGTCAAGGAGAAGACCATCGGGGCTTGTCCTGTCCCTGCAGAGGTCTGCCCAGCTCAGAAATGGGAGCAGAAATCAACCTTCTAGGGAATTCTTATTCCCTTCTTGCTTTCCTTTTCTTTCCCCTCTATTTTGAGATTTTTTTTTTAACAATTAGATTATTATTTTAGGGGGCCTCGGAGCAGGAAATAGCTTGTTTTTAAGGAAAGAGGTGAGATTCCCCAACTGTTTGGGGCTGGGAAATAGAAACAGTAAAATAAAGCAAGGCTGTTCAGAGCTGGCTGGCAGATGGCGCTCGGCTTTTACTGTTGGGAGCCTGCCTTTTCAAAATTCACCGCGTGCTCCGCCTTAGGCAGGACTCTGCATCCCCCTCCCCTAATCCTCTTTCTCAGGGACACAGCCCCCACCCCCAAAGCCTAGGGGATAGTTTTAAAGATTTTTCAGTTGAACAACTGATTTCTGAGGACAAATCCTGTCGCTTTTAACTAGTGGTTCTAGAGACCTTAGCCGGTGCGGAAAAACACACTATCACAGTGACCTCCAAATTCCTAACCCCCGTTTGTGCCATCGGTCTTGGGGGAAACAGCTCCGAGACCTTGGGCAAATCTGACTGGGTCCCAGTTTCCCTCATCTGAAAAATGAGAGGGATGTCCTCCTCACTTTAAAACTTTAGTTCTCTTGTAAAAAGTTTAGCACAGGTATGCTACCCCACCCCCCACCCCCCATACACACACCCTGCCTTTAAAGAATCCTTTCCAAAATGGCAGACTGTATAGGAAATTTTAGGCCTATTTGTTGTCCTTTGGTAAATAATTAATAATTTCTGGGTACCCATTGCTGGGAGAGTTCTTACAGGAAGCAGAGGAGAGTGGTGCATCTTTCCCACCCCAGTCAAGGACTAGAAAAGAGAGTCAGAGGTGGGCGGAGGTCCCTCTTCTACCTGGGAAACCCGAGGAGCCTTCCTGGAGGAGTTAGCATTTGAGACAATATGGGAAGATAGAAGAAGATGAGGGAGTAGAATTTGGGATGGAAGCTCAGTGCTTTCTTACAAGAGAACGTACTGGCTGATGATGAATTCCTATTGTTGTTTTTGTTTTTGTTTTTGTTTTTCACTTACGAGGGTGTCCTTGGGTTTTTCAGGGTCTCTGAGATTTCAGGGTTGGCTTTAGTTTTTTCCCCCATCAGCACCCCGCTACTCTTCTGTGCCACAAACCCACAATGCACTGAGGACATTCTTGTTGATGAAGAGCCTTCCCTGACTAAGGGTGGGACCCCCACCTTTCACCTCAGGATGTGGGGCAGGTCACCTCTGCCGTCTTTAGACCAAGTTTCTGTGGAGGGGAGGCTAGCTCTGACAACGTCTGGGGCCAGGTTCCCTGGTTCTAAAAAGAACAGGCACCCTTTCGCCATTTCCTTCCACCCCTGTTCCCTCCCTCCCTGCAGTGGCGCAAATCATGAGGTCATCCATCTGAGAAGGGCCACGTGAGCTTCTCATGCGAGGCCCTCCTGAGCCCTGTAATGGGAATTCATTCCTTCCCAACAAAACTTATCTTCCGTATACCATTCCTAGATACGTTCCCCTCTTTTATAGTTGAAAAGTTAAAAGAACTGAATAAAATGCATTAATTTCAGGCAAAAGCTTCCCCCACCCTGCTATTAAAATTCTTTTAAGTTAACAAAGTTTATTCCAACATTCCTGTCTTAAGCCCATAATCTTCTGGGGCTTCTTTAAAGCCTTGCTTGCTCTTTTTTTCTCCCTACACCTCCCAACTTATAGCCCTGAACCTTGGCCAAGGCAAGTGGCCATGGAAGCCCCCGGGGGTGTGACTCAGAATTTGGAGGGTACTGGGGAACGGGACAGGTGGGCTGCCCCTGTTTAGAACACCTTTGGGGGGCCAGTAGAGCTCCTCTCCCACCAGAGGTCAGCAGAGAGCTCAGAATGGCTTTGCCCGCTCACAGGAAGTGGGATCACTTAGAATTCTCTAGATGGAATGTAGGAAGCCCTAACGGAAAAAAGCCCCACCTTTCAGGGGTATGTTAGGTTGGGGTCTCATTTTGTCCTGGATCCCTAGGGGGGTTAGTTTTGACACCAGTCCTGCCGTTCTGTGCTTTGAGGGGGCCGGGGGCCTTCGGTCTGTTCATTTGGTGGGTTTCTTTGCCATGCCCCCAGGCCCCCAACACGTAGGCCCACACAGACACCCTTTTTCCTGACAGGGGACCTCGCCCTCTAGATCTCAGAGCCTCCCACATGTGACCAAACTGCCCATTTGGGTTGCCCACAGGACTGGGAATCTGCCCCTTTCCCTTTTTCTTCCAGAAGGTTGTATTTATTGTTAAAATGACATTATAGTATTACAGGAAATCCCCCTACCCCGCCCTTATCCTGCCATGATTTTACATCTCCTTATCTCCTGTTCTTCAGCTAGATGTATGGATGTTTCTAAAGAGGGTATTAACCACGGTATACAAACCATTCTGTGCTTGTGGCCCCCCCCCCCCCCACACACACACTCTTCCTTAGAGGTTTTCCCACGTTCGCCATTGTGCCTTCCACTTCTACTTGATGGGGTGGGAAAAGGGGAAAAGGAATCTGAATTCCCTTCCTGTTTTTCCTTCTCTGAACTTTTGAAATCCCAGAGTGCTTGCTAACGACGCCCCCCCCCCCCCAAACCAAAGTTAAAAACCAACTCCCCTTAGCCAGGTCTTTATTGTTGAAAGAGAGAGAGAAGGAAAGAAGGTACAGAAGGAAGTGAAGACTTAAACACGGAGATCAAATGAAAGTCTTTAAAAGAGAGAGAAAATGGGCCTTGGCTAAATTTAGCTCTAAGCCACAGACGGGATGCCTGCCCTCTAGGAACTTACAGTCCAGAAGGGAGGATCAGGTTGCAAGTCAGGGCAGTGGCAACAGGCAGAGGATGGAGACCTGCCAGCCTCCTGGGAGCGGCCCGCACAGCTGAGGGCCAGACCGGGAGCAGGAGTGGGAGGCATCATCCTCCCCATCCCTCTGTGCGCCTAGGGTCTGATGTTGGTGCCAGGAGCCCCCTGAGTGGGACAGGGACTGGGGGGCTGGAGGTGTGTGCCAGGGAAAGCCTGAGCTCCGACCACAGCCTTCTCTCACACACAGTGGGCCCTTTTCTGCCTCCCCAGATTCCTCTCCCCATCCTACAATGATTGTTGGATTTCTGGAATCTTTTTTTTGAAATTAGGAATTAAGCCCCTTTCCAAGCCGTTTTCACATGCCTTGCCCCACTCGGTGGTTTGGTTTTGCTTTAAGAAATCTGGCACACAATGGACCTTTTTGTCCTTAAAAAAATCCAGTCTTCATGAGTTCTTTGATTCGATAATTACTCAAAGCAAAACAAAGCCAATCCTAAAGTTAAAAGCAAACACCCTGTACATTACGTATACATCTCAGATGTTGAGGAAATCCTTAGAAGTTTACAGGTTGGTGTCCTCGAGAATTTGGCTCCAGCCAGACCCAGTATAGGCATTGTTTTCTTTTTTGTTCCTTCCTTCCTCCCTTCCTTCCTTTCTTCTCCCCCCCCCCTTTGGAAAAACAAGTTTTATTCTCCTGGGTATGTTCATTAGAGAGGGGAGACATTCTATTCAGTACGGAAGAATGGGGGGAGGAAGAAGGGGGAGCAGGGTTCTGCAGGAGGAGACACAAGATTGATTGCTCTGTGCTGGGGGGTCGAGAGTGACCATCACACCCAGATGCAAATCTCTCAGGCTGTAACAAGGAACAACACAGCAGACCTTCAGCTTCCTGGAGTTAGTGGGGAAAATATTTCGTCAGCTGCTTTTCTGTCCTGCACTTTACTCATTAACTCAAGTGAAAAGAAAAAAAAATCAAAGTCTTGTCCTAATTTGTTGCGGTGGGACCCCAGTTCTCCCAAATTTTTGCCCTTTTTTGTTTGTTTGTTTAAAAAAGCACAGCCCACGGAGGCAGAAGGGGGTGTGCTGGGTAGAATGTGCCTCAGTTTGCTCTCAAGGCTTAGCTTCTCTCCACCAGGAAAAAGTTCACGCTCTTCCCAAGTGCCAAGAGTTAGGAATGTGTTACTAATTGATTTGACCTAAATTTGTATTGCTTTGAGACTTAGTAAATGGTCGATTAGGGGCCAGCGGGGGGGAAAACAACAATTGTTATCCCAATGGCCAAGAAAAGGGACTCGCCACAACTATGTTTATAAAACGGGCCTTCTATGACATTTAGGAGTTGTTGCTGGGGTTGGGGCGGGGGGGACGGGGTGTTGGTGGTTTTTCAGAGAAAGAGAAAGGTTGCTGGGAAGTGTTTAATGTGAATTTAGCATAAAATGACACGCCTGGCCGAGGAAAATCACGTTTCCAAATGAAAACAGTTGTCACAAATTAATTTTTCAAATTCTTGACTATTGGCAGATCTGAGGTTTACCTCATATGCAGAATTATGTCCAACTTGGCAAAGAGCGTGGAATATTGCCGGGTTCTTGGTACATTCATACCCATTTTCCCTCACTGATAAGTTATTTCCTCATTGGGGGGTTCAGTTGAATGTCCAAATAGCTTTGTTTCCTTTTTGCCTTTCTAGTAGCATCTCTTAGCTCGCGGTAGCCGTGGGTGTGTCCGCCAAGCCTCTCAGAAGGACAAAATCCTTGCCGGGTCGGTGAGTCTGCCTTCACTTGGGCATTTTCATTCATTCATTCATTGACTTGTTCACTGTACACATATCGAATGCCTAATATGTGCCCTTCCCCGTGGGGATGACAAAGGTATAAGACTTGGCGGCTACCTTTGATGGTCTTACAATCAGAAGGAACCCAGGAAGTCTCTGCTGAGGAATGAACTAGGGCAGAGAGAGAGAACAGTCCAGAGCAGATGGAAAGACGGTCAAAAAAAGACTGACTTCAGAAACCTTTCAACACTTCTTCAAGCTGGTGGGGAAACCAAATCAGTGCTTACATGAAATTATTGTGCCCTGATCATTAAACCGCAGAGAACCCGCCAGAGCTGCTTCGGTCAAAACAAACAATGGCATCTACATGTTGGGCAGGTATGACAGTGTGGATTTCTGTGTCAGTCTGAGGCTGGAACTTTGTAAGCTGGCTGGGATGGAGCCCTCTGTAGCGGGGTGCCAAGGCTTGCTCCCGGGGCCTCCACGAGGCCTTTCTCCCGCGGTGTAACCCAGGGGCAACTGGCGAGCCGGGGTGGGAGGGGGTAGGGCACAGGTGTGCTTTCCTAGGGGGCTGCGGAGGCCTGGCCAGGGCTGGTGCAGACAACTGCCCTTAGTCAGCCCTTCTGTCTTTCCTGCTCTGTCTGGAGCCAGGTGGTGCCTCCCGGGATCTTCTAGGACTCAAAACTCTCTTAGGGGATGGGTCCAAATTCTTCTACCGAACCTTAGAATCTTCTTCGGGATTCCTGTTCTGAGGGTGGGATGGGAAAGTGCTTGTCGTTTGCTGCCAGAGGTCCTGATGGACTGAGGAGTGCTTTTATCTTAGCTTCTAGGCTGCCCTTTATTTTAGCTGCGGGCGTCCATCTTGGCCCCAGGCCTCCGTCTTGGCCCCAGGCCTCCGTCTTAGCCCCTGAACTTTGGGCCTCTTTTTCCTGTTCTCTGATGCAAACAGAGAGATTTTGTATTCAGGTAGTATAATTAGTTCCCAGTCACTGTGGAAAGAAAACACACCTTAAATTCCAGAATTAATTTCCAACTTTCCTTTAACAAATACTTTTATCTGTGCGTTACTCTCGGAAGAACATCTTACCTGTAGGCCTCCTGTAATGCTCAGCACCTACGTGATCTTTATATAAAAAACAAATTTTTAATGTGTGTCTACAGATAGAGATTCTTTGCTTTAGCTATAAGACCAGGGACATGCTTCTGCGTGGAGGACTGAATGACAGGAACTCTCAGATGACAGGGACTGGTTTTGTTCCCAGAGTGAAGTTCAGATTCACAGCGTTAAGTTTTGGCCCCCGTCGTTTGTAACATTGAACGCTCTGCACCCGAGAAGCACGTGGAGCCATCAGTGTGACTGAAAACTCGTTTCAGGACTTGCCTACTCAGAAAAATCAGTCGCCCAAGTTACTTTGAAAGCATCCTTTATGACAGGTCGCCAGCTCTGTAAACGCATTAGTTTATGGGCAGTCGGCCTACCGCATTACAAGGACACTAACAAAGCGTTGTCCACCCCGAGAGAAATGATGGGCAGAGATGAGGGCACCAAGGCTGTGAGAAAATCAGTGAGCAGGTGGGCCCACAGCTGGGCCTCGGGCCCTGGCTTCAGAGTCCCCTTGCAAAGAGATCCGAAACAGGGATGCCTGTGTTTTGTGTTCTGGGCCCTCTGAGATGAGCCTCAGGCAAATTTGAGAAGTGGAGACTGGACCCCGGGCCTCCTTACCTCCCTGCAGGTGGCTGTGTTCGGTTCAGTTAATCCCATTAGCTGGCAAAGGCTTACAGGGCTACCCTTAAGGGAAATTTGCATTTTAATAAAGAGCTCTGTGAGGCCAAAAGAAAAAAAAAAAAAAGGCAGGGAGTCACATTTTTAATGGTGGAGTCCTTAGAAGTAGAATTCTAACTGGAGGCATTGGGAAAGGATAGGGGAGGGGGCACTTGGGCAGTGGACTTCACTCCTCACTCCTTGTCCCAGGCTGCACCCCCATTCTCCCCATCCTGGCACCCCCGCCCCCAGTGCGGTGAATTCATTGAATTGGCTTTTTTCCCCTTGTGATGCTTCCTCCCCCATCCCCCAGCTCTCCAGGTGCTACAGGGTGCCATACCGACTTCCGCTCGGCAGTGGGGGGTTGGGGGTGGGCATCCGAGTGGCAGAGTCAGGTCCAGATTGAAGCCTTCAGGTGCCTGACTCATTCCGGCTCAGGTCGATAATAACAAGCCCCATGTTTTCCTCCAGCATCCTCTGCTATGACACACAGAACAGTCAGGAAATAAAAGGCTCGAGTACTATATGGTTGCTTTGCTTTCTTTAAAAAAGAAAAAAAATAATCATGTCGGGGGTGGTGGGGAGAAGGAGCAAGGAGGTAGGAGGCCAGGCCGGCAAATAATCCAGCAGCAAAAACAGTCTTGTTGCCCGGATGTTACATAAACAGCCCCCCAACTGTCCTGCGTTACAGCCTCGGGAAAAACTGGTGCTTAGTGACACTTGGGTTGATTTCACACCTTAGCTTCCAGTTACTCAGAGGTGCATTAACAACTAATGATTCAGTTGAGGGAGGCCTGGATTGCCATTTTGACTTGCTAGATATTAGCATACCCTCATAGAAACCCGGAAGCCTGCCAATTAAGCTCCCCAGTGTAACTCAAAAGGGGCCTTTCCAAGATGTGTGATCTTTAGGAAAAGGAAATTAAGCTAATTTTGAAAAGCTCCTGACATACGAGTTTCCTTAAAATGTAAGTAGTTGAAGGCTAGGATGAATATTATGATTTCCTCACATAATATGTATTTGAACACATGTCAGGGCTTCCAGCGGCAGAGCTCAGAGGTACTCAGGGCCGTGGGCTCTTTCTTTCTTCTTTTTTCCTTTCCTTCCCAGTTTTTTCCTCTTTTCTGTCCTTTGTTTTCTCAAACGTTGACATGCACCCCACCTGCAAGGCTCTTTGCAGAAAGTTCTGCAACGGTCAAGGGGATGAAAGTGATGTTTTCACCAAACCAGAGGAGACGCCATTGCCGGGACGAGAGCCCGAAACACTGCAGTGTCCCTGACAAGCAGGGGTGTCACCCAGGGGCTCGGTGGCACTCGGCTGGGAGGAGGAGGGCATTTAATTATGCGTGTAAGTTACAGCTTTATTTCAAACGCAAACACGCAGGCCGCCGCCGATATTAAATACAGTCACGCTTTTCCCCGGGAGCGTGAAACGCATTCGGATTTTATCTTCCCAGATCCAGAACCTATTGACTTCCTCCCAACAGCTTCCTCCTGCCTCTCTGCTAAGTCAACGGGGGAGAATCAGCCTCCCCATGGGGCTGAATTGTGCACCCTGACAATGACTGGTAATTAGGGGCCGTGCGTGGAGCGGAGCCCAGAGGTAGCTGTCAGCACCGCTCCTGCCCGTTAAGATGGCTTCGCCGGCACCTTGCTGCAGAGAGAGGCCGCTCGAAACATCGATTTCCGCCCCCCCCCCCCCCAAACCCTCCCAAGGTTAGGCTTCTGCCTAGAACTCTCTGCTTCCAGCTAAAATTTCCATCCCCAAAGGGCCTGATTTCAGGCAGAGAAAGGACCACTTTAGCAAATGAGAGAAGAGGAACGAGAGGGTCATTTCAACTGCAGCAAAAATCAGCCATGCCATTTTCCCTGACAGCACTTTAATTATGATGAAAGAACAAGATGTTTTTTGGTTTTTACAGAGGAGGCTTGTGGCGGGGGAAGGGAAGGGACCTCTGGAAGAGATGTGAGCTGCAGAGCGGGAGTGCCGAGCGCCTGTCACCCGTGTGATGGAGACCCTGGGAGGGGGAGCGAGGGCCCCCGCCCGCCCGGCCCGCAGGAGCCCCGGGTCCCGGCCCCAGCTCCGTTGGGCGCGCCTTGCTGTTTGTCGCCAGGGGCGAAGTGTGACTAGGAAGGGCCCACAGGACAGAAGTCAGCAAGCTGCTGGGTGCTGGCCTCTCCCTTCCTTCTGTGGTGGTGAGCTGGGACTTTCACCCCGAGGAGGAGGCCAGCCTGCGTTCTGCTCCACCGGCTGCGAAGGCAGCAGAGGGGTTTCAAGTGGTCACACAACCCGTTGTTGAAAACGGTGTTTTTTTCCTTAAAGTCAGGTGCCTGAGCCACATGGATATCCAGGGGCCTTGGAGCTGCAGGGAGAGCCAGGGACTGATGCTCTGATGGGCAGAGGCCATGTTTTAGAGTGGGAAGAGAGTTAGAAAGGCAGATGTTGATAGACCTCATTCAGCTCGGGGCAAGCATCAGGGAAGGAGTCCCCTTGTCCCCCTGCCACCCTCCCGGGCTTGTCTGTAATCCCTGCCCTGATTAGGCGTTGGGCCCATGGGGAGCCCACGGAGTGGGTTGCCACAACCCCTGAGAGGGGCCCTGGGATTGCGGTCTGGCAGCGTTCAGAGGGAAATGGTAAAAGTGAATACTAGATGCGCTCTCAGCTGAAAAGAGCCTTAGCTGCTGTGAATGGGAATGTGAGCAAGAGAGGAGCAGAATGCATCCAGGTTAGCTGTGGGGTCTGCAGGATGCAGGGAGCAGAGGGGAAACACACCAGACTTAGAGGGTGCATATTCCCTGCTCCTTTTCACCTCCCTGCTCCGTTTAGGGCTCTTTCATGCCACGCACCGTTCGGTGCTGGCTGTTTCCAAGCCTCCAGCACGGAATTACACAGAGCAGGAGACATGATTTGAACCTGCTCATCTCGGCTGCTTTTGTGTAACTGAATTACACAATGTCTCGTTAAAAGTGATGTCGCCGCCGCTGCCGAGCGCCCCGCGGCCTTGAATTAAACACCGATGGGCATTATTTCCCTCCAAGGAGGCACTCTCTGCGGCAACTTCCCCCAAACAATTTGTGATTTTCCAGGGCTCCTTATTCCCCTCGCTAAATTGGCATGCTGCTAGAGACACTTCTAATTTTGATGATTATTAACGGGCAGCGGATAATGAAACAGCGGGGACTTAGGGCTTTGTGGTAGATGAATTATGGACATTTACGAGTACAACCACTTTATTTCTCGAACTTAACAAGAGGATTAACAAGCAAAATGCCACATCTGTAGAATCTTAGAGGAGGGGGCTGCGGTCGGGACTGCAGGCTGGGCTGAGATGCCTCGTTCCCTGGAACCACTGCAGTCTCCCCGTCTGAGCCAAGCCGAGATGCAAATTCTTGCTCCATCCAGATACGCGGCGATTCTGCCTGCGACAGAGATGGGGACACCATGATCGTGCTGATTTCAGTGGACCAGTTGAGGGGAAGACATTAGAAAAATATGTCTAAACCCATTCCCCTCCCTTTTCCCTTGGAAAATAATATTAGGAACCGGCAGTTCGGTCTGCAGGGAGAAACATTGGAGGACAACATCTTGACTTACAACCCTCGGGGTACTTCGATATTTTATTTTATAGTGATTTTATAGTTTGGAGGAACAACAACAACAAAAAACCAGACAAATAAGATACAGAAGCTGGCAGAGTCGGGGGGGGGGGCGGGGGGGAGGTGGGCGGGGAGATGGCGGTCAAGGCTAGCCCACTTTAGGAGATTATGCCTTTCCAATACCAGAATAAGGACAGAGTGAGGATTTCATCCCCTCTTTGAAAGAAATAGGCACTTCGGGGAAGGGAAAATATCCCGTTCTTTGAGAAACACGGTGAGGCGATCGGTTAATGTCAGGCGGTGGTGGTCATAATCCTGTCTGGAGAATTGGTCTCATTTTTCATGTCAGAGTTAATATTGGTTGAGATTAGATGGCTTCTTAATTTAGACCATTTACGTTTTATACAGTGCTAAAAAGGAGGGCTCAGGCCACTGTGGGCAGCAACAACACCAAATAAATAGGAACAATATAACCTTTAAAAACATCCATTCTTTCTGCTATGGCTTTGTTCTGGCAAATTTTGAGTCATTTAGCACAATCTGAAAACTCGGATTTTCATTGCTAGAAAAATGTAATGCTTTCCACTGTTCCTATCGCTTCTTCTTGCCCACAAATTTCCTGTTCTGGTGACCTTCTTGACTTGAGTTTTTTGTCGTCTTCCCACCAAAGCATCCAATCAATTTGGTCAAAAATGTAATCGTGAAAAAGCATCTGGTTGTTTTGTCTACAGACAGCCCGTTTGCCCGAATATCTCAGAGGAACAGCTCATCCAGCCACCTACCCTGACATCACCCCAACACAGCCCAAATGCCGTAGATAAACTTATTTTTCGGAACCAGAGGGAAGAGACCTAGGAGCCAGGCTGCGCTCTGAGGGACGAGGAAGGGAGGGCATGAACAAGACATTGGAGTCTCTTGCTCTCTCTGCAGTGGCCGTGGGAAGTCTGCCGAGGGACGGTGGGGATGAAGTAGGAAGCCGATGAAGGCAGGCGCCGGGAGGCAGAACGGTGCCAAGAGACATCTTTACAACTTGGCTCTCGGCAACATCATTATCAGGGTCAAGATTTGTCGGGTGCCTGAAGCCATCTTAGAATTTAGAGGAAGCTGAAGCCACCAGCCCTTGTTTTGTCTTAGGTTACAACCAGCTCAGTCCCACCAGTAAAAACTAAGGATGATAAATTGTAGCTTTTATAGAAAAAGAAAAAATGTCCATGATTCAGTTTCTCAAAAAAAGCAGATACCCCCCCTTTATCTCAAAGTCACCCAAACTAGAACTAGATCATCACTCTTTTCTCTTTTTCTTTCTTTCTCATATGGATAGCCAATTTAGACTCTCAGGGCTGCATTTTCTCCGGCTCTTTCCATGCGGTCAGCAGCCAGGCAGGTGGAGGAGGAAGGGGATGAGGAGGAGAGGCAGGAGAAGGGTCCGGGCTCCCTTGGCACACCTCCCTCGTGCACTCCAGTCTCATGCACTTCATGTCTATTTGCAAACAGCTCAGACCAAAGCAGAGCATTGATACTACCCCCAGATGCTGTCTCTAAACCAGTCTTACTTTCCCTCCGGGGCGCAGGCAGGGCAGAGCCCAGATGTGCTCAGACCTCCGAAACCACCCAGCCTTGATCCCTTATTTTTATGTTACAGTTACGGAACCTTGAAAATGTGTTTTCAGCAGTTTACCCCATACTGAGAATTTCAGGAGAGAAAGGTCAAGAATTGATGACTTAGATTTATTAGTAGCCCCATTAGGCAGACCTCAGAATTCTAATAATGGGTCTTTGCCAGACAAATCAGTGTCACGTTCCTAAAAGGAAGAGAGTGACAGCTGGGTGGTTTCACAGAATTACCAGGTATTGGGAGGAAGGTTAAGCAAGGGTTCCATCATGATAAGTTAGAGTGATTTTTTGTTTGTTTGTTTCCCTGGGGTCTGCGTGCCGCGAGTAGCTTTTTAAAAATTTTTCATTTGCAAGACGTGCTGTTTTGCTCTGCACGTTTTAGAAATGACATGTATATTTTTCTGCCCAAATCTCTTGCCTTTGGCGTCCATTTTAGAAACTAGGTGTTTGTTGCAGAATTCTTTCCTTCAGTTCTAGTCCTGTCCTCCTCCTCCTTTTTCTGGAGTTCCCCTCCCTACTCTCTATACCCTCAGTAAATCTAGCAGATGAGTAGCTATGCCAGGTTGAGGAAAACACATTTATTTAACACATTTAAAGATGTGCAAGGAAAATGAAATATCAAGGTATTTTATATTGAAGATTCAAGTGTTAAGTGTCCTTGGGGATCACACTAGTCAGTCAACAGTTCGGGTTTTTTCACATTTTGCATTCAGCCAACTCGTGGCAGCTCATTGAAATGATATATTTAGAGTACTTACTGACTTAATTAAGAGGAAACCATCTAAGAAACTCACTTTTAAGGCTGAGAGTGATTTTAAATTACCCTGCTCTGGGGCGCCCCCCTGAGGCATGGGTTAATAACAACATGGTAGGAATTTGGGATCAGTTAGGTTTTTCTAGACTTGGGGATGGTTTTAATGGCGGTGAGTAAATGGAGTATCCATTTAACTTGCAGATTAGGTGTCTTTGGGTCCCAACTAAGTTTTATATCAACTTCCTTTGAAAGGTTCTTTAACAGCTATGCTTTTGGAAGCAGTTCTGGGGATCCAATTACTAAAGAAATCCTGGTACTCAGAAGGCAGAAATTACCTTTTAAGAATAAGAAGCAAAACAATCTAACACGGCTTTAAGTTGGTCGACACCTTCAGCCATCATCTTAGTGAGAAGCACTTACTGGAACTTACTGGAACCAGTCTCCAAAGTGGGAGATTTGGCAGCATCTGGAGCTGGTCCTCTATCCATCAGCTGTTTGGCACCATCTTGCCAGAAGATAGGACTTGGGGCCTTTGCAGTCAGTGGGACGGACCAAGGAACGCCTTGTCTAGGATCCGTCTTGCCTTGACGAGACACACTTCCTTCTCTTTGTAGACCAGGACACCCTGTGGGAGTCATCCAGTTTGCCTGGGCCAGACTGACATTTCAGAGTTGCCCTCTTCCCAGCGTGCTGATATCACCCCCAGAACTCCCAAGGTTTGGTCTAGAGCCTCACTTGGCTTCTTTCACTGCTTCCAAGTTCCCACGAAAATCAGCTGCCTTCATGGGTGACTGCTGATTTCTCACCCCAGAGAGGACCAAGGGACCCAGTGAAGCCATTCCCCCGTGACCCTCACCCCCAAGGTGTTCATGTCTTATATATGCGGAGGGCTAGTTTTCTAGAGATCTTATATCTTGGTGTTAGGTCATTGTAACCCTGGGACAAAAATAGCTGTAATTAGTATGTTACAGATTAGACTCTGCGTTTCTAGCTTTGTACCACTTCCTCTAATAATACCAATTTTGGTGACACATTTCCTAGAATCCCGGGCTCGCTTCAATCACTGAAATCCTCCAAGAGGCGATTACAGGACAGACAGACCTGTTGCTTTAAAACCTGGAAGGGTTTGGTCCCGGATCAGTTCTCTCCGCTCCCACCTTTGTCTTTCCCCCACCTTCCTGGGTCTCTCTGGATTTTCTCATTTTATGTTCAGGGAGCTATGCCTCCCTCCATTCTCCCCCGAGGCTGGTGTTTTTGTTGACGGCTGAGCACACATGGTCTTCTCTGTCTGTGGCAAAAGGTGCTTGCTTTCCTGGCCGGCTCCAGAGTCCCCACCAATTAACTGGGGGGGGGGGGGGGGGGGGGGAGGAGAGGGAGGGGCGGGCAGGCGGGATTTGAGTGGGGCATCACAACTTCAGCCAAGCTGGGCATACATCAAGTACACCTGTCACTCGAGCCGGTGTCCAAAATTCAGCCCTACGGGTCACAGCTGTGGCATTATTTCAGCATGAGCAATTCAGTATTTAATGTTCCTTAGAAAAATAAATCACTCCAAGCTGCACTGCTCACCTATTAACCCTTAGAAGATTTCAGAGAAGGAGAGGTGGTGTCATCCATAGTTTGCCTGGCTTGCAGGGGTAGCTCGTCCTTCCCGGGCTTGTCTCTCTGGGAGACGGCTTCTTACTTCGTGGAGAGCAGGGGCCGCAGAAGCTGAATGCTCGGCTCTGCTCAGCCCTGCGGCAGCCACAGTCCTCCGGGGGGGAAGTTGGGCTTGCGTTTCATGTCTGTCTTAACCTGCATAGTAAAGGGCTGTGGCTTTGGTCTCTGCCCTCATCCCTGGCAAGTCATAATTTACAACTAAGTGCTGGGACGGGGTGCGGCGGGGGAGCTCATCCTTAATCAGATCTTCTCATTTTATGCACATGGCCCCCAAAAGCAACACAGATTTTTAATTTGTCCTCCCAGTCGCTGGGCCCTTCTGTCACCTGGGTCTTAATAAATGAATTGGCCATCTGCAATTAATCCACGTATTGCGGATCGTTTGAAAGCTGAGTTGTCTGCCTTCTGAAAGAAATTGGCTATATTTAGGCTTTAAGGCAACCCTGCTTTGTGTTCTTTGTAAAGTCAGCGACATTCTTTCCATTTTTTCAGTGTAATTAGCACAAAAGGAGCCGTAATCTGAGAAGGTAGTAGAGACTAAGGCAACCGAGAGGCAGGAATGTTCAAGAAAGGGGCAGAGGCAGCTTTCCCAGTCCTGGGCGGCCTGCAGAGACCCCGAGACGCGGCTGTGGCTAGGGCTGAGGTCTGGAGCTCATGGAAACATCTCCTTCTCATCTGATCCCCAGACTGGTGGCAAAATGCTTGATGCTTTGGCTGAATGATTTTCTCCTCCTAACTTCCAGAGGTCGACAAAGACCTCAGGAAGCCACAGCACCAGCGGGGTTCTGCTGCTGTTGAGTGGGCTCCTGACAGGCCGGTCAGGGTCGTGCACGCTGTTGACCCCGTAACCTTGGGGAGGGGGAGTGGGGGGGTGCAGCCTCGGGGCTCCCAGCAAACCCTGAGTTTCACCAAATGGTGGCTGAATGGAGTTTGTAGGGCGAGGAGGGGGGCAGCCAGGAGGAGAGCCCGGGCTTCTGTGGAGCCTCAGTGGAAAGGAGGAGGCTGCCCTCCCCATATGGGGGCCATGCTGTTTGTGCCCTCGATGGTTTGCTCCCCCTGAAAACAAAAACCCAGGGAAATAGGTGGAGCCTCGCTGTAATTACACATTTTTCTATTTCAGTCTAAACGTGTGTGGGCAAACACAAAAAGATGAAAAGGTAGATCCATGTCTAGGTGAAGTAGGCATGTGACTAATTATGTCACATGAATTGCTTCATTCAGGGTTTACCAACAGCAGATAGAAATGGGACCAGGGAGGGGGCTCCAGCCGGGAAGGCAGATGACACCCCAGCCTGGCGGGAATCTGGGGGGTGGGAGATAGAGGCTAGTAACTAACTGCAAGGCTATTTGAAAATGATCACCCACATTGGGTTAGTGGGTAAATAGAATAAAACCCAAGACATAAAACTTGTATCTAGAAGCTGCTGCGTTTGTATATGTGTGTACACAAAGCAGGATTTAGGGAAAGGAAATTTATTACCTGATTAATCCAGAGTGTTTAACTCTCTAAACTCTTAATTATAGGGGGCTGAATTTGAAGAATTGAATGCAACGGGGAAAGAACTAAAATCTTTAAAATCAGAGCAATTAAAGGGCCTCTTTCATCTGAGGAGGTCTTTTATTTTAAAAAAGATTTTATTTATTTATTTGACAGAGAAAGAGACAGCGAGAGAGGGAACATAAGCAGGGGGAGTGGAAGAGGGAGAAGCAGGCTTCCCACCGAGCAGGGAGCCCGATGCGGGGCTCGATCCCAGGACCCTGGGATCATGACCTGAGTTGAAGGCAGACGCTTAACGACTGAGCCACCCAGGCGCCCCCTGAGGAGGTCTTATTAGGACTTCAGCGCTCTATTGATTGCGCCAACTTGCTTTTTGTTTTTTTTTTTTTTTCCTGTTGATACTTGTTTAGTAAGAAGTCGGATCAAAATGTCATTTAAATAAAGGGACCCTGTAAATGAAAATAGAAGTTAGCTGGCCCTCCCTCCACCACTCCCCATCCTGGATGAGTTTCCATCCTCAAGGCTAACTTAAAACTTCTAAGCAACAGGTTTTGCCATTACCTTGGCCCTCATGAAAAAATTTTCCCCCAAGGGGAGTTAAAGATATTTTAAGTTTAGGAAAATTAATTTTCCTGCTATAGGGCAGTAACACTTGTATAGTTTTTTTTTTTTTTTTCTCAAACCCAGTTATGATCTCCAGTAAGTGGGTCCATGGGTCTATGTTTGATGTCATTGTGCCCCTAATCCAAAGTGTTTGTCCATCTGGAATCTTAAATCAAGGCTAACGTGTGTATCATATTATTTAGGTTTAAGTTTTAAAAGGAACAGAGTAAAGCACATAGTCTCTTTTTGATCGTTTCCCCCTTTTAAGGTAGATGGTGGCTTTGTTAAAAGTCTACTCCCACCCACTCTGGGGCTCTTGGGGATGTGGTAAGGAAGGGAAGGCACTCAGGGCCCTGGAAACTGGGCCTCTAAGAGACCAGAAAACTTCCCTCATAAATGGAGCCCACTCATCAGGGTCAAGAAAGATCAGTAAAGGGGCAACAAGTCCCAGTTGCCTTCACATTGTGCACCACTGTTTCAAGTCGATGCTTGAATGGCATCTCAAAGCACTAGCTCAAGAAATTGGGTCCAAACACATGGGCCAGTGTGGTCCCACATTCCTTTTGAATCAGCTCTGCTTTGAATTTGAAACAAATTGTTTTGAAATTAGTTGGTGGCAATTAAATAGGGAAATTTCATATGGCATATAGTTAAGTCCTTGACTTCAAATCTCCTGAAATGAAGTTTTCCTAACTTAAACATTGTGTTTAGTTTAGAATGCAAGTTTAGAAGTACTTTGTGATTGAAGTTACTAACTAGGGAATATGACAAGAAAAAAAAAATGCCCTGGGTAATCACTGCATTAGATTTTAAGAACTTTATGGCCCCGAGTAATAGGATCTCTTTACCAGGGATATACTGGGTCTTAGTTCTTGGTCTCATCATCTACATAGCACGTTTCAGGTCACATTCATTTGCAATGATTTCAGTCATTCTACGTAAATAAAGTGCAGAATGTGCTTTAAAGACCGAAAACACCATGAAAGCACTAAATACTATTAAAATCTTATAGCTGAGGTTTCTGTTTCAGTGGAAACCTACTTATTGTTTCCTAGGCTATTAAAATATTATTATATTTTCTCTGGGCTCTTTCCATGACCCCAGTGGTTGAAAGGCCAAGAAGAACACCCTTGTCCAAAAACTGAATTACATCATTAAGTGTAATAATATTTTCAAGATTGCAAGCTATAGCTTGGAAGGCATTAGACAAGGCATTCTTACTCTAACAGGAAGATGCAAAAGAGCCAAGGAACACATCCCTCCATAAATATGAAGCTTACAAGACCATACAATTCAAACCTGGACATGTGAATTCATTGTTGTAAAATGTGTTGGAAAGAACTGTTGCTAGGCCATCCCTCTGGGTAGCGTGTGACACCCATCTGTTTAACCAAGCTGTATCGTTAGAGAACCTAGTATTTTAGGTTAAGGGTGTGTTATCCCAACTTGCTGGCTTTGGCATGAAGCAGGTCACCTGAGCCAGGGACCTGTGCCCTCCCTAGACATTTTATACCCAGGACATTCTGGCCCTTTGCCCTTTTCTGGAGCCTGAAGTTTCCACGACTTACATTTCTCCCTGAGCCAAATAAGAGGCCCCTTCCATTAGAAAACTCTGGTTGGACTGTTCCAAGAATTATGCTAATGGATTTCTGTCCTTTCAGAGCGTAAGCCAGGTACTTAAAATGGCAGCGACCTATTAGAATAAATTACTGATTCATATGAAAAGGTCACGCATGGTGGCCTCCAAATGTGAAAGCCTTTTTTAAAAATTAAAACTTTTAAGGCCTGGGCAGGTCAAATGCTAGACCGAAAACTAGACGGTGTCGGCTCGCCACACCAATTAAGTAAAATCTCGTCTTTCAGTTTGTGTCGGGTGAAAACAGAAAGCCGAACAGACCACAAACGAACTTGTGTTCCAGAGTGCTCCGTGTCATTTGCTTACCTGTAAACCCTTGATTCCACCTACTGTCATTTATTTACAAAGTAAATGCTTTATTTGTCCATCAGTGGTCATAATGACATATAGGTGAAACTTACACTAAACCAAACAAAATCCTCTGGAGGACGGCCTGCTAGGTTAGAAGCTGAAACGACTGAAGTCTGACCTTGCTCGATACTCCGGGACAATAGTCCCAATTGCGCCTTGCCTGGAATATGTATGTGTCTGTGTGTGACCTGGGACAGCGTCACCCCTTTCAAAGTTTAGGTGTGATATTTATCCAAAAGGGGGGAGATGGTAACCCACCTCGGGATTTCCAAATAAGGAGATGGTGCATTATAGTCACTGTAGTGATGTGTAGTTACTGGCCTAAGTATCAAGGTTGTATTGGTTACTATTTACCTTGTTCCTCTTAAACACAGTGTGTTTGTGTTTTGCCACATTAGAAGCAGGAAGGAAGATGCTTTTGAACAAATGGAGCATAACAGAAATTTCTGGCCCGTTCCTCCTCCTTATAAGTCTTTGCCAGTTTTTAAAAATGACAGTCAGTGAATCAAATTCAACCAAGAAGTTTTTATTTAATAGAGGAAGATATAAGACTTGGGCCTTGTCTTCAACTAGTTTCTGATCTAGCTGGTGAACGATGGTGAGTCATGATCTCTGCAAAGAGCCACAGAATCGTTGCTCCGAAGGCCTTGGTGCCGAGGTGGCTTACAAGCCCCCTTTGGGTCGATGAGCTCACTATTTTTATCCGCTCTGGTTTAGGTAAAAAGTGTCAACCCTGGAACAGTGGTTCTTTTGAGCTCTTTTCAAAAGAAGGTGTATTTTTGTGTGGAAGAGAGGCCAGAATCCGAAGTGTGATAAAGACCTGGCTAAGTTTGTGCAGCAGCGGGCCAACGGCGGAGAAGGTCGGAGGCCCTGGGTGAGGTAGCCGCTGCAGGTTACGAGGGTCTGGCCAGCGGCTTCTGCTTCCTGTTCTCCATTCCAAGTGTTCTTTAGTGACTTTGAATTGCCCTCTGTTGTCTTTCAGATCCATAGAAAAGAGGCCTTGTAGAACAGGGATAGAAGTGTACCTGATGCGGCCAAGAAAAATAGTATGTGACATCTCCATCTGTCACACCTTTTCTTACTTTTGGGAAAGGGGATTTCAGTCCTTCTGTTGGATGGTTACCAGTATCTGTTTTCAAAGAAAACTTAGAACTGTACACGACAGTTTGCTCCAGGCCTGTCAAAGTATCAGTCACCTCATACCCCTAGGTATGTTAGGTGTGTTTCCATTTACAGGTAGGCTTCCTTCTCTCTTTTCCCCTAGGCATCGGAAGTTTGCCCGACTGTTGAGAAGTCAAATAAGGTCAAAGGTGGGAGAGAGTTCATGACTACTTTGACCACCTGGGTTTACTGGCAGGTAAGCCTGCCACCCACCAAAGGCAGTCGCCATGTCTTAGCCTGATCACCTGGGCTGCTACTCTGGCTCACCTGGGCACAAGGTGGGCCGCATGGACCACATGTACTGAATGAATGAATGAATGAATGAACTGCACCCAAGCAGACACCCCTGTGGCAGCAAGTGGCTCATCCAGGGTCCCAGGAAGAGTGAGCCGGTGCGGCGTTTGAGAACTTTAGCGTCACCACTCTCAACCCAGTGCGCTCCACCACGTCCTGGTGTGGGGACACTTTCATAATAGAGTTATTAAACAACTCTCAAACAAATTCGTGTTCAATAAACCACTTCTCCTTCTGTTCCAGAGGCCCCCGCGGTGCCCAGGCCGGGCCACTGGTAACCAGGACACCCCGGCCCGGGACCTCTCCCGCCTGGGAAGACGCCGCGCACACCGACTCCGCAGCCTCGGCCACCGTGGCTTGGCTCTCGCGTCGCCGGCGCGCCGACTGCCTCCAGCTTCTTGTCGCAATGCTAGCTTTGTGCTCACATAGCGCCTCTCGCCACAAGATCTGAAACCCTTTCCAGGCGTCGCGATTAATTAGTCTTGCCGACACCTACCTCCACGAGCACGCGCCCCGGGGAAGGGAGGGGTGGGTGGCGGTCCCCGCGTGCGCTAACCGGGAAACTGGAGGTAAGGAGGCGCGCGGCCGGGGTAAGCGCCGCCGTCGCACACTTTGCACGCCGCCCAGGGCTACACCACTCACCGAAAATTGGGAGGCAGGTCTAGGAGGCGGGGTCCGGCGCCCACCGCCTTGGGCGCCCCCGCGCCCGGCGCTGCTGCGCCCCCCGCGCCCCCTACCCACTCCCGCACCACCCGCACAATGGCCCGCACCCCCTGGGTGCGCGGCGGCCCGTTTGGGTGCGTCCTCGGCGGGCCGATTTTTCGGCTTCCCCTTCGGTTTATAGGGGCCGCCGCTGTGGGTCCGTCCTCTGAAGAGGCTGGGGCGTCATCGGGCTGGTTAGGAGCGCCGTCTTCGGCGGGGACACTCAGTCGCGTCGGCACCGCGGAGCGGGCTGCGTCAGGTGGCTGGCCCGGCGCGGCGCTCGCTCCCTCGCTCGCTGGCTCTCCGGCTCGGGGCTGCGGCGCCGGCTGGAGCGAACCCCTGTCCCGGCGCGGGGCGGCGGCGGCGGCGGCGGGCGGCCCGCAGGCAGGCAGGCAGGCAGGCACTGCCTTGCGTGTGAGTGCACCTCACTCACATGTAAGTCCGGGTGCACCGTGGCCTCCCGCGGAAGTGCGAGTCGCCCGGCGCGGGCAAGAGCCACCGGGGCCGGGACAGGGCAGGGGCGCCCCGGTGCTGCCGCCCTGCCCCGTGCCTCCCGGGCACCCCCCAATTCTCTCTTTTCTCTTTTCTCCTCTCCATTGGCGTGCCCAAGAGCCAAACCGAGGAGCGCCTGAGGGTAACAGCAAACTCGTGCCATCGCGCCTCTGCACTTTTCTTTTTTGAGTTGTTTGACATTTCTCGGTGCTTTTTGGTTTCTCGCTGTTGTTGGGTGCTTTTTGGTTTGTTCTCACCCCTTTTTTCGTTTGCTCATCCTTTTTGGCGCTAACTCTTAGGCAGCCAGCCCAGCAGCGCGAAGCCCGGGCAGCCGCGCTCCGCGGCCCCGGGGCAGCGCAGCGGGGATCGCAGCCGACTCCCCCCCACCCCCCACCCCGACACGGGGCGCACGGGGTCCGGCCAGGCCGAGGCCGGGGGCAAGCAGGGCGCCCGGGCCAGGCGAGAGCCGGGCACCCCGAGGTGGCCGAGCCACCATGCTGAGGATGGCCATGAAGATCAAAGCCCGAGCGGCGGAGAGCGAGAAGAAGACGGCGGCGGCTGCGGCCGAGGTGGCTGCCGAAGCTGCGGCGGCGGCTGCAGCGCTGGCCGAGCCGAGAGAGCCGCTCGCGCCGCGGAAGAGCGGGGACGCCGAGAAGACCCCGAAGACGGCGCGGCAGGCGCCCCCCGAGAAGTTCCTGACCGAAAAGGAGCGGAGGAAGATGGAGAAGAAGCTGCTGGAGCAGAGAAGAAAAGAGGAGAAGAGGAAGGAGAAGGAGAGGAAGAAGTTGGAGAAGATGCAGAAGAAGAAGAAGAAGGCGCCCGAAGCCCGGGAGGAGGCCCGAGGCCCGGAGGCCGCCGCCGCCGCCGCCGAGGGCGGCGCGGAGGGCGCCGGCGGGGGCGGCGAGGGCGCCGGCGGCGGGGGCGCGAGTAGGGCCTGGGCCGCGTGGGACACGGACTCGGGCGAAGAGGACGACGCCTACTACACGGCGCCGCGCGTGGGGGGCGTCGTGTGGCGGCCCGGGCCGCTGAAGGCTGGCGCGCTGAGCGCCCACCTGCCGCTCGTGGTCTTCCTGGTCTTCTCGGTCCGCAGCCCCTCGTGGGTGCTCAACTTCCTGCTGCAGAAGCGCACGGAGCAGGGCCGCGGCTGCGGCTTCGTGTTCGGGGCGACCTGCTGCTTCCGAGTGTTCCTGGGCTGCGCCTTCTTCTCCTACTTGGGCGGCCGCGCCAAGCGCCGAGGCCGCGGGCGCTCCGGGGCCGGCGGTGCCTTCGGCTCGGGCCATGGCGCCCGGCGCCGGGGGCGCGACGAGCGGCTCATCTAGTCAGACCCCCGCCCCCCGCCCCCCGCCACCGCCACCGCCACCAGACACCACCATCGCTGTGTAGTGTGGATTTTTATTAAGTATTTGTGTGTGTGTTGGGACACGTTTTCCTTTTCGGTTGCTCTGTCCTTTGGTTCGTGCTCGCCTCGCTTTTTCCACACTCTCCCTGCTCTCTGGCTCTCTCTGTGTCGCTCTCTCCTTTTCGAAAATTTTCCGAAGTCCGGGCTCGGGCTCGCGCTCCCTCCCCTTCCGCCCACCCCGGCCCCTCGGCGGCGCCCGCGGGAGGAGGGGGGCCTCGGCCTCGGGGGCCGCAGGGCTACGCGGCCCGGGGGGTGGAGCGTTGGCGTCGTGCGAGGGGTCGTCACCGGCTCGGGGCCGCCCCCTCTCCCCCCGCGGCCCGGCCCGAGTGGGGCCCGAGTCAGGGGGGCGAGGGGGCGGCGCCCCGGCCCGTCCCGGGCCGGGCGCGGGCGGAGGGAGCCCCCCTTCCCGGGCGCCCGGGGGGGCGCCTCCCTCCGTCAGCTCCCGCCCTCCCCGCCGCCGCGGCCGCTGCCGCGGCTGCTCCTCATCCCTCCTCCTCCTCCTCCTCCTCCTTCCACCCCCCTCGCCGCCGCCGCCTCCTCCTCCCCCCGCCTCCCCCCGCCCGCTGCAAAGCTTTGGGTCGGGGCGGCGGCGGGCCCGGGCCGAGGCAATAAGAGCGGCGGCGGCGGCAGCGGCGGCAGCAGCTCCCGCAGCTCCTGCTCTGGTCCGCCTCGGCCCGGCGGCGGCCATCAGCCCCCTCGGCCTCGGCTCGAGGGGCGGGGAGCTACGCGCTCCCCTCGGTCCGACCGCCAGCCTCCCTTCCCCGCGCGCCTCGCGGCCCGCAGTCCGCCCCGCGCGCTCCCCCCGGAGGAGCCGAGCCCGCGCCCGGCTCGCCCGCCCGGCGCTGCCCCGGCCCGCCCGGCCCGCGTGAGGCCGCCCGCGCCCGGCCCCGCCGCCGCCGCCGCCGCCGCCGCCGCAGCCCGGCCGCGCCCCGCCGCCGCCGCCGCCGCCGCCATGGGCTGCCTCGGGAACAGTAAGACCGAGGACCAGCGCAACGAGGAGAAGGCGCAGCGCGAGGCCAACAAGAAGATCGAGAAGCAGCTGCAGAAGGACAAGCAGGTCTACCGGGCCACGCACCGCCTGCTGCTGCTGGGTAAGGGCGGGGCGGGGGGCGCCGGCCCCGGCCCGGCTCGGGGGCCCCTCGGGGCGCCCCGCAGGCCGCGCGCGCCGAGCCCGCCCCCCGCCCCGGGCGCGCGCTCCCGAGCCCGCCGCCCGCTCGCGGGCTCTGTCTCTGGGGGGCGAGGCCGGAAGGGGGACCCCGGGGCGCAGATGCGGCCGGGCGGGGGCTCAGAATGGGGCGGGGGGCCCCCTCCCCCGGCCCGCCCGCTCTCTCTCTCTCTCTTTCTCGCCCTCCCCCTTGCTCTTTTTTCTCTCTCTTTTCCGCGAGGCCTACACGACGCCAGGGGTTTGGGTGCATGTTGGGGAGGGGGAGGGGGAGCCCCACAGGGCTCGGGAGACTGCGACAAAAAGAGGGTTTCGGGGACAGGAAATGGGGTGGCGGGCAGAGGGAGGGGGACCCGCCTCCGTGGGGTGTGTGATTTGTTGGGAGAGGGAGAAGAAAGAGGGGCCAGAGAGGAGGGGGTGACGCGGGGCGGGGGGGCGCCGCTGTGGCGGAGGGGACCTCGCCAAGGGGAGGCTTTGGCGGGGGAAGTGGCCGAGGAGAGTGGGGGGGCGGGTGACATCAGCCCCTCGGAAGGGATCGGAGTGGTAAAGGTGGTGCAGTGAGGGGGAGGGGGCGCGGGCGAGTCGTGGCGCCGGAGTGGGGGGGGCGGGGAGGAGGGAGCGCGGCCGCCGCTGGGCGCGACTCGGTGCGTTTCGGGCCGGACCCACAGTGTGTGCGCGGAGCAGACGTGTCCCGGGCCGGGTCGGGCCGTGGAAGGAAGACAAGGAGAATCAAATAAAATAAAACCAAAAAAAAAAAAAAAAAAAATGGAGTTAGTACGCTAAATGCCCAGTGAAGCCAAATGACACGTCATTTTTACAGTATGACCTTTTTATCCCCTTCCAGACATGCAGGCTTTTTGAAAAGCAAGAGAATTAATTGTAGCACCCCCCCCCCACCAAACCATTAACACACACACACACACATTTTCCTGTTAGTCGGCCACATTGAGAGTGCTTTGTGAAAGAAAAAAAAAAAGACATTCACAAATCAGAACTGGAAAATGACATTTGTCTGTAAATGGCTTCTTGGTCTGGAAATGGCGTGGTTTTTTTTTTTTTTTTTTTTTTTTGTCCTTTTCAAGGTGGGAGGGGGCATTGAGAGCGCTTTAAGGAGAAGACTTTTTTTCCAGGTGGAAGGAGATGAAAAGATGTTAATTAGTTGTTTGTCAAGTGACATTTGGTTGTTTGGTTTTGGGTTTTCTCTTGATTGCGGTTTTTCCTCTTTGGCCAAAAAAAAAAAAGGCGGGGGGGATTGTTAACTATAAGGAGATGGCCTTTCCTCCTTTTTTCTTAAGGGGGAGGGGGAGGGACAAAATAAAACATAAGCATAAAAGAAATTGAAATGACCAGAAGAATTACACAAGCATTAATTAGTATGGAAGTTTTCCACTTCCTCAGTAATTTGGCTATCTGAGTTAATTTGTGAATTTGCTAGGTTAAAACCTAGTTCACGGTCACATTTGAACAAAACAGCTTGATTATAAAGAATAAAAATGTAAAAGGCTGAATTTTCTTTGTGGTGGTGTTTGGTTTGCTTTTTTTTTGGATGGGTCACCTCTTTGTTCTCCTGGGTCCAGATTTATATAAAGCAGAAAATTATTAATTAAATGGAAATAAGTCTGGTGTTTATGCATTTGCAATTTCAGTAATTAAATGATACATATGTTGAAGTCTTACCTAAAACTTCTCAAGGTAGAATTACGCTATGTGAATTATTAATATGCATATAACTTGATTTCAAAGTATAACCCTGGAAAAGCCTAGAATCTTTCCTAGGAGTGCCATCTTGCTACCTGAATACTAATTTGAAACAAATGTGATACTAAGGGTGCCTTAAATTTCTAACACCTTTGCTCAGTGATCACAAAGTCTGCTTAATTTGAAACTGTTACTCTGAACACACCTTGCATCCCTGCAGGCTTATTTTCCCCAGGTGTCCTAGTCTATATGGCTACATTTTATCATGATTTTATTGATAGCCTCTGGCATGGGGGGTCTGCAGCCCAACTCAGTGCCACACATTTTGCATTTTTAAATGGTGGCTCTCACCAAATAATGCCCCCCCCAAAGAGGAAACCTAATGATACCCAAAATCCTCTTTTTTAAGTGCATCTTAATTTAATGACATAAAATTGAGTAAATTACAGCACCAAAAAAGATCTTGCAGTAATTTTTCAGCCCAATTCTCTAATGTCATAAATGTGGAAACTGAGGCACAGATCTGTTTGTGTGTGTGAGAGAGGTGTTACACATGTTAACACTTCTGACAAAAGAATTTGGAGATTCTGATTAATGTCATGTATTCTCTGCATGGCATCTTAATAGCGCCTTTAATATTTTAACTTATTAGAGTTGGGCTCATTAAGATAGTGTTTGCTTTTGGAATCAATGTTTCTGTGGAAACTAATTTTAACTTACAGATACTGATTACAGCCTTGTGAAAAGGCAAGAGAAGGAGGAATGCTTTGCTCTCTGGGCAGTAAAACAAAAGCAGTTAATAAAATTAAAAGTGAAAAAAAGGTAAAAACAGGTTTGTGTGGGAGGAGGGCAAAAAATTTTTCACACAAAGAGTATTTGTTGAAGTGAGTGTACATTTGCAAAAAAGAAAATGAAAAAATAGCAATCCTCCTTCTAGCTGGGTGGAAATGTGCTTTTTCCATAAAGTATATGTTTACAAATGAAAGGTGATTTAAAATGGAGGCATGTGTGTTCCTTCTTACTTTGAGAAGGGCTTGAGGAATCTGAAAATTCAGTAGCTCCCAGGAATATTTTTTCTCATGATTAAAGTCGTGTCCTTTTAATACTTTTTACAGTTGTTGCTGCATGTGATTATGGTTGTTCTCAAGCACTACATTTGCTATTAAAATGTGTTTTTCGAGAATATGACATACAATTGATGGGCTCCCATTCCCCCCTCCCCCAACATGGTGGTTGTATCCAGAGAGAATTTATCTTTAAGAAAATACCCTTTGCGGGAAAAGAGGACACATGTAACCTTGCAGGTCAGGGTTGATTTTTGAGTAGCCCAAGGGGAGAGAGAAGGCTGCCCCTACGTACAGCAGCTGCATTGTGAGAATTTGCGGGAGGGAAATGCTGCGTCAGTCCGCCAGCTGAAGGAGACTGCGGTGTCTGGGCATTGTTTGTGAATCCTGGGTGTTTTAACCATGAAACCTCCGACAAACAGTGAATTCTGTGGCTATCTACATTTATGTGTGCGTTTCACCAGTGAATGCTCCTATTTCAAGGATTCAGTTTCAGTTTTAACTTCAATTTTCTAACCCCCTCAAATGACAAAATTGCGTCATTCCTCCTCTTTGCCCCTTGGCTTCTCCACCCCACAAATTTTAAAACAACCCAAAGGGGGGAAAAATTCCTGAAAAACAGCAAACCCTTTAATTCTCGTTATTGTGACGGTGAATACTGCAGGTAGACAGAGCTGGACATGTGTTTTCATTCTCTCTGCGTCGAAATGTCAAGCAAAATTGCAAGTCTGTTGTTTTGTTTTGTTTTTTGCGTGCTGCTTCTATGGAAAAGACAAAAGTCCTCTTCCCTGCCCAAAGTGTGTAAAATGCCTCCTTCATAACCTGAGACTTACTTTCATTTTCTAGGTGCCGGAGAATCTGGTAAAAGCACCATTGTGAAGCAGATGAGGATCCTGCATGTTAATGGGTTTAATGGAGAGTAAGTGTCAACTCTGTGCAAGGGCACAGGAAGATTAACACGTTTTATACTAACCTTTAGGAAGTTTAGGTAGATTTTGGGGGCTGGGCAGCCAATTTCCACTTAATTTTTTCAGCCTGCATATTAGAAAATCCAGGGAAGAGCTCTTTGGGGATTTTCCCCCCCTCCCTCCTTTTAATCTTCGGTGCAGCAATAAATAATAATAGTAATAACAAAGCACCAGTGTTCTTATAAAAATGCCCCCCCCCCCCCCCCCCCGCCGCCGCAAGAAAATAGCACTTTTACAGATAAAAGTGGCCCCATGACAGGTCTGCCGCAGACCTGCCCACAGGTTTTGGTGCAGTGGGTCTCTAACATGGCTGACACCTGCCATGGCCACCCCCTTTGCGGGCAACCTGACCACTGCAGAGAAGCCCCCCCCCCCCGCCCCCGCACCCCAGCAGACGTCAGCACAATGCACCAACACAGGGTGTTTTAAACTATTAGGGAAAAACAGTTTCGATAATGTTCTCATGTAAAACAAAGTTGGAAAGAGGCAGCAGCCCCTGTTAATAATTCCTCATTCCCTCACCACCCCCCCCCTTTGGAATTAATATTATGGGCAAATCACTGTTTCCCTTTCTAAAAATCAATAATGTTGCCTAAAGAAAGAAAAAGACATTTAAGCGATGGAGACTGGGAATTAGGTACTTCCGGCCGGGTCAAGGGGCATTTTTGCCTTTGAAAAGTCCTTGCAGGCATCTTGGTTTAGGACAAGGTGACAATACCGCATTGAGAATAAAGATTAAAAGAGAGTGCGTGTGTATTAGGGATGGAAGAGAAATGCGGGGTCCTGCTTGCCATGAAGAATGCAAACAGAGGGGAGCATTCAATATAATCAGGGCATTTGCTTTTCTCCCCAGACCCCAAATGCCCCCCACCCTTGTGAAACAGAAAACACTAAATCTACCAGCCCTCTGCTTTCACTGGGGTGACAGCGATTCACCGCACCGGATTGCAAACACCTGAAGGCACTAGGTTGCAACTACTAGCTGGTTAGCAGTCCCGTTCCCTTCCCTAAACCTGGATTCAGTTGAAAACTTGTCTCTCCCTTGCATCCCATTTAGTTTCAAAGGGGGACATTGAGTCAGGGCCGCATAGTTTCAGTTATGCACCAAAACCCCACAAAAAAAACCCAATAAAAAGCCACTTACAGAAGCCTACTATGCACCAAGCACTGGGGACACAAAGATGAATTTTACCACCTTTCAGAGGTAAAAGGACTGCCCTTAAAGGCAGCTCTTTATGGAACATTCTAGAATTTCTTCATTCAGATAATCGGGGCTGAGGATGATGTCACGCATACAAATGGGCGTTTTAGTTTAAGATGCTCTCTATGCTTTAAGCACGAATCTAGGAGGATGGGCTATTTTACCAATTTTATGAGTGACTCAGTGAGTTACCAATACGCACATACATGCGGCTAATTAAATACTCACTTTCACTTGTCACAAAGCAATTCTGAAATTCTTAATTCCTGACACACCCTTCAAAAAGCCCTATTCCCAGAGATTGTCAGCGGCTGATAAACAAAAAGCCAGAAACCGACTTTTAACTATGTGAATTTGTAATTTAAAGAAAAATCTTGTATAATTATTTCCCCCGTAACTTGCCGGGGAGTGCTTCTTCATGAGGCTAGTTAAGCAAAAATAATTTGACCACGTACCCTCTAGATAAATATTTTGATTAAAACTGGACATGGCTAGCGTTTTTAAAAGGATGCAGCCGCCGCTGTTTACCTTAGCTCGAGTCCAGCAGAAGGTAGGACATCCTTGCAATAATTTACTTAAGGCTTTATCACTCTCCAGGCTGCCCTACAATTTTTTAATTTTTAGAGAAAGGATTCTCCTCCCTTGGCGAGCCGGTCTGTAATGCACATGAGGCATTTAAACCAGAACTTCTCTTTTCTGTTTTCTTTTTAAAAAGAGGAAGCGACATTCCCAGTGTGCCTGCCTTGTAGAGGAAGCCATAGGTAATCTCTCAGGATGTTAAATTTAGCCTGTGGAAGTGACATACAGGGGAATTCTTCGTGTGAGTCTAGAAACCTTATTTTTGTCTCCTTCAAGTGAGCCTCCTTTTTTCTTTTTCCTCAGTGCGGTATTGCAACAAAAGCAGTTGCCTTCTTCACTAGGAATTCCCTATGAAATAATGGTGACATCCATCCATTAAAGGGTGTTTTGCGTGGTGCAGGGCCTTTTCCTCCTCGCTCCCGTAAATGTGCGCTTTGTTAGGGCTGGGCTGAGCTATTAAATTTGCCTTAACTATCTGCAGACTGCCGTGCCAATTACAGTTGTAGGGTAAGGTGTAATATTAATCTGACCTTGAGAAATACAGAGGTCAAGTGTGGATTTTCCTAACTCAAAAGCTAACTCTTCCTTACAATTAGTATCGGGGAAAAAAGGTGCCATTAACATTGGTTGAGCTAATAAGCTAATCAATTACAAAACCATGTAGAACGCTTAGCCATCCTGCCCTTCCCACTTCCAAGGAGGAATTCCTACCATTTATGAAGATTGGTTTTTGAGTAGGGTTTGTTTTTGTTTTCTTTTTGTTTTCTTTTTTTCTTTTGCTGCCTCCCACGGTGCAGACACACAGTTTTAATTGATGGCAATTTATCGGGAACAGTTAATATAAATAAAAACACTTCATAGGTAGTTTCCCCGACTATAAGAAGGGAGGAAATTAATACTGCACCAGGAAATCATGGGCAAAAATCACCCATGTCTGGGCCTTTGTATGTTCAGATACAACATGGTAAAGATCTGGGAGAATTAAGGAGCCTGATGTGCTGCTATATTCTCAAAAGAATTGTGAGATAAATCACGGCTTTATCTCCCTAATGCATGTACATTTAGTGAAAGCACAAGAAAATAATTATCCGTCCCTTCTGTATACCCGACCAGAGAGTCTCCAGAGGGCTCGGCTAATACGGTGGCGGAGGTGTGGCATTCTTCCCTCCACGGCCTACAGTCTCAGTAGACCTTCCAACTTAGCCAGAAAGGCGACTAGGACTGAATGGGAGGATGGCGGCCATTTGTTTAGGAATGTAGAGAGGCTGTGTGGGGTTTTGGGAAATTGCGGTGCCTTGCAGATTAGGTGAGCTTTCAATCTCTCTTTAAAAGGGGCGGCGAAGAGGACCCGCAGGCTGCAAGGAGCAACAGCGATGGGTAGGCACATTCAAAAACAGAAAAACTTTTTAACAAACAAACAAACATGAAGATCATACTGGGAAACTGAGGGCTGAGCCCCGGGGGAGGAAACAAAACTCATTTCAGGGCCATCAGCCATCTTGGTATACGTTTTCACGCAACACCTGAACAGTCTTTGACATTTCAGAGCCAGTGAAGTGCAAAACATAATTTTGGGGGGGCCATTCTTTAAATATAATTAAATCCAGCTGGGGGAAAAGTTACAGATTTCAGCGTTAGACGATCAGTTTAAGATTTTGAGAATTGATGTTTTTCCATATGGTTTCTGTTTCCCCACCCCTACCCCAGCTGTCCGTTCAAATTGGCTACTTGTTTTAAAACTATCTACTAAATTCCCATCCACCCAGTGCTTGGTCTGATGTAAAAATTTCAGACTTGGGGGGGGGGGTGGAATCTTTTTCCCATATCAAAATACGTGGTGCTGTACTGTCTGTAATTTGGAGAGGAAAAAAAAAAAAAGTGCCTCAGCACCTTGCAGGACGTCATTGTTAAGAATGATCTCAAAGCCTCTGATCTTTTTAAGATTTTCTAGTATATTTTCAATTGGAGGCATATTGCGTTACTAGCTAGTGGATAGGAAATTCATGATGGCATCCGCTTTTTTTTTTTTTTTCCCCATTCATTATCCATTTTGTTTTCCTTCACTTCCTACATCCCCACTCCCCATTACATGCCTACATGCACTCGCATGCCAGGTAACCGTTGGAGGTCTGCTTGCATATTCAGCATGCAATGAGGAAGCAGCTTTTTCTCATGAGGACAGAGCTGATTGACCTAGCCTAGGGCATCTCAAAGAAATAGCCTCTGTGGCCGGGGTGGGGCGGGGCAAAGGATCCTGGGGTCGGGGACAAAGTAACTTACACATGTTTGTTCATCTGTTTCTTTTAGAATATATTATCCCTAGATGATGGCTACAGTTTCTCATCTTCCCGGCTATGTCCTATCACACTTTGCATGCTGGAATTGCCTGGTCTTAGGAACTTCTAATAAGAATACTATTCTGTTGTGGGGGGGAGGGGGATGGGGCCCTACCACCTAACCTCAAAAGATAACTGAAAACAACAACAACAAAAATACAAAAAAAACCACACACACACAAAAAACACAAAAAAATATGGCATGAAATCCTTAATTGGCAAAAATGTAGTGTAATAGCAATCCAAAAAAGGCATCTACATAAAAGTGACTGACAGTTTACTGTACCAAAAGTTGGCATTTGAGAAATATGACAAGCCCTTATAGAACCACCTAGTATGTGCTAGATCCCTGAACCCTACTAATACCTTGCCTGCACTTCTCTCTGTGACTCTGTTCTGCAAGTAAATATAAGAATTAACATACGTGATAAATAAAAATTCTCTGCATGTCTCAGCAATCCCTGTATCTTGCGTCTGTCTTCTGTCTTTCTTCTTTTGTCTGTCCTTTCCCACAAAAGCACGAAGATAAGGTATAGGACGGAAAGAGACTCTGGGGACAACTCTAGCCTCCCCCTACCACTTAGGCAGCTGACGCGGGGGAGAGAAGGGGCTCCTAAAATTCAAACCCAGACAACAGGCTTTTATATACATGTTGGGGGGAGGAAGGGGGCAATGTGCTATGAGCACTTCTAGACCCAGCCCCGATATTTTAGTCCGTCCAGATTGTAGCAGTTGATACATAATTTGGCTTTGTTAAGTAGTTGAGAGACATCTGAGGGATTTTCTCTGAATTTCACAATGTTAAATTCATTAAGCGATAGTAAAAATGATGATAAACCTGCCAGCCAGTATAATATCTCCATCTACATAGTAATTGCTTCAATGGAAGAATTTTATGTTTTAGTATTACACACCCGAATTAGATTTTAGATTTCTATTTTAGCTGTTTTATACTTGATACACTCCCACACCTATTCACATACGTAGATGAATACTGAACACGTTCTCAAAATATCCGTATTTAAGACTGGAAGTTTTCCAATTATCATACTACTACTTAGACCAAAATATCAAACTGAATGAAAGAACCTAGTTTCTGGAAGTACTTTCCTCTTGCTGTACGTACATTTGGGTATTTAATACCAGGACATCTCTAATTTTAACTACTGTGGAACCTTGAAACTGAAGGTTAATGGCTTTCATTTACCATGGAAATGGAGCCTGTTTTTAATGAATGGGAATGGATTTCTCCTGTGGGGTTTTAGGTAAACTTGAGCCCACAAGTGAACATTAGGGGCAAACACACATCCTTTAAAAATTTCTAATGTCTAAATAACTGATTTAGACTCTAGCACCGAGTCTGGACATGGTTCCTAATTTCAGAAACGAGCTTCAATGGTGCACGTACAAAGCAGAAAAGTCCCACAGAAGGGTCAGGACTCTGGATCCCTTTTCAGTGTAGGGTGGTTGCATAAAGTGGGGGGGCCAGAGCCGGACCTCCGATCGGCGTGTGTCGTGGTTTATAGGACCGCTTACTATCATGTCTGTTACTCAAGTTCTCCTGACTTCAGCACTTTTAAGTGGCCCTGAGGGGGTTCCTGGTACCATTTACCTCCCCCCCACACATACACACACACACATACCCCAAAGCCTACTGACCCTCTCTCACTGGTGAGAATACTTCTAAACTAGATTCTTACTCTATGAAAAGCAGTTTCTCTGAGGCCAGTTTACCAGAAAGAGGGCTGACCCTGGAGAAGGGATGAAATGAAATCAAAAAATCAGGGCCCACCCCTCAGATCAATATGTAGATCTTTCTTTTGATAAGAATAAACCGTGCAGGAAACATTAGCTATTACAATTCCTTGGAAAACTCAGGACCGGGATCGGGTTGGCAGGCGAGCCCATGACCCCTGCACCCCGATCTCCCTTCCCTGTGCCCTGCCCTACGATTAACCCTACTGCCAGCCTGTAGGTGCTATTAACCCCCCCCCCTGCCACTTCTCTGTGTTTCCTCTACTTCTGAGGGCTACCTCCATTCCAGGACTCTTGGTGAATCAACCAAGTGAAAGCTTCGAAAGTTGGGAATCTCGAGATGGTCTTTAAAAATCCTACACAGCAAGAAAAAGATGAGCTCTGTCCCTTCTGCTTCTGTGACTCACTTTTCCTCTCGGCCTGAGTTTCCTCTGTGAGGGGGCGGCGCCTCACTTCCACGTGATGGTCTGTCACAGCCCCGGGGCCTAATGCGCGGCAGGTGTGTCCTGTACATGGCTCCACATCCCCACCCCCCCACACCCAAAACCACAAGGTTGAGGCAATAGATGTGATAAGATTTACCCCAAGCAAGAGGTCCTTTTTATCCCCTGAAGACACAAACTCTAGAGTCTTGTTTGGTCGTGCTGCTAATGAAGGACAGTTGCTGAAAGACAGGCACTTCTGATTGATGTGATTGGGAGCAGGCATTCCATCAGGGGGTCCCCCCAGGAGCCAAAGGTTGTGGCCTTTACTTGTGGTTCCAGTGAGTCTGAATTAAAAAAGATCATCCCACATGTCCTGTATGACTTAGGTTCAAATCAGCTAAACCTTGAACTTCTACTTAACAGGTGCCCCCGCTCCCCCCCCGCTGCCCCCAGCGCACAAGTCCCAGATCATAAAGACTCCTGTGGGTGGGGATCTTATTTTATCCCTATTCACGTGGAGGGATCAGTGTATATTAACATCACCTAGAAACGTCATTGCTACTGGCTGAGTGACTGACACGGTGACTTAATTAATAAAAATGGCCTCAAAGCCTTAAAATCTGTAATATCACCGTCTGCATTCACTGGTTCTCTATGTACTAATCCAGCGATGGAGTAAGCCCCAAGTAGAACCATGAAACTTTTTCTCCCTAATATGATTGATAGAGCACCCCCACTCCCCTCTTCACATCATACACACACACACACACACACACACAGGGATGCTGATAAGGGCCAGTAGGAGCCTTTTAGGAGGTGTTGGTGTGCTGTGGGAACTTCAAAAAATGGACCCACATCTGCAACAGTCAGTGAACCAGGTCTGGCTTCTGGTACAGTAGACTTGATCATTATCTTGATGCCAATTTGCTAATCAGCCCCAATCGGGCGTGTCCTTGGGACACATTGGGGAGGTTATAATTCGAAACCGTCTTTATTCAGGAGCCTCCAATCCGTACGGATTTGAACCCACAGCTCTTGCAAGAACAGAATACTATGCTTTTAGTTGGAATATCTTGACTAAAGAGACCCTGTTCGTCAATGTGATGCAATATGATCTCTCTCTCTTTTCAATCCCACTGTAGTGAGAAGGCGACCAAAGTGCAGGACATCAAAAACAACCTGAAAGAGGCGATCGAAGTACGTGTTTGGGGCCTTCCTCTCTTCTCTTAGCCCCCTTCTCAGGCAGTGCTGTCCCCCTGACTGCTTTGCTGACTCGTTTTCAGACCATCGTGGCCGCCATGAGCAACCTGGTGCCCCCTGTGGAGCTGGCCAACCCTGAGAACCAGTTCAGAGTGGACTACATTCTGAGCGTGATGAACGTGCCTGACTTTGATTTCCCTCCTGTAAGCTAAGCTCTTGGGTTGTTCCTCCCCGCACCCCCCCCCCCGGCCTGGCCCATGGGGCCGCACAGGTGATGAGCCCCAGCCGCTGGTCACCTGTGTCAGCCACTTCCGGAGAAACACCTTTCGGGAAAAGTGAATTCCCTCAGGGTCCTTCATGTTCAAAACCAAAGTCTTAAGAATCAAAGTAGGGTTTTTGCTCAAGATGGGGGAGCCAAATTCGATCAGCCCTTGAAAGTCCTGGCTCACCCATCCCCACAAGTAAACACCCCACTTTAATCCTCGTGTTAGTAGATTGTGTTTGTGAGGGAAGATGGCCCGGGTTGTGTCACAGCCCTCGTTATGCCCTCGTACCCGTCTTGTGACAAACCAAACGGTATGTTACGTGTGGCTCACAAATGCTAATTGTCCAGTTAGATGAACGGATCCGAAGATAGCAAAGAAGGCAGAAAGGAAGGGCCAGCCCTGAGTTTTATAAATGGGAGACGTTCTCGTTTTCAACAATTTGCCGTTTGACCTTTATGAAGTTTTAAATCAGTCCTTGCGTTGGGGCAAATTTTTTAAAAAGGAAAAAAAAAAGGACTTTCAGCTAAATTATAACTTGGAGATTTTCTTCTGTGTGTCCTCGTTGGCGTGCGGGACACTGTTTACAAAGATTCTCTGTCCCATAAAGAGCTATTTTTAGGTGACACAAAACTGCCCATGCCCAAACGTATATGTTTTGACCCCTTTGTAGGGGAAGAGTGGTTTCTCAGAGGGGAACGGGAAACAAGATGGAAAGATGCGCAAGTTTATAAGGCCCAGAAGGAAAAGACTTGTCTACAGTTAGAACAATGAGTTATTGTGGCCTTTTGTCAGGCTTTCCTGGGAATTTGTGTTTGTGTATTTTAAATGGGCTTGGCTGCAAACTTCTACTAGCAGGGAAGCAGTATTAATAAGTAGGTCTAGGTAATTTTTTTTTTTTTAAATAGCACTTCTTTGAAAAAAAAACAAGCGGTCAGCACGATATACATAATGCATATTTCTAATAGAAGGAAAAATGGCAGCCGGCTGAAAATGCACCAGAACAGTAACATTTTATTAGTCGTGCTGATAGCTGAACTTTGTGTCCCTACCTACTTTTAATTCTTCTCTTGCCGAATTCATATTTGAAGAAAAACCTCTTTCCTTGTAAGGGAAGATTGCCCCCATATAATTAAAAATGTTTCTATGTTCAAATGAAATGTGAATCATAACCTACTACAATTTAAAAACAACAGAGGTTATTTGCTCCTTTCTTTCTCCCTATTACGACCCTTCCCAAGGGACAGGCACTGACAAGGCCAGATTTGCCAGCGATTCCCAACCGTAATATTTTTTGGGTAAAATTCAGATTTCCCTGGAAGGGAAATTTCATCCCAGCCCATCTTTCATGTTTTCACAACACTGAATCATTCCTTGGCATATTCTCCTAATGCAGATTAATGTATATCTTTCCCATAAAAGCAATTGTGTGGAGAAACAAAATGATTCAGTAGTTTACTCTGTCCGCCCCCCCCCCCAAAAAACATAGGAGGAACACTACCCAAGACCAGTTAATTCATAATCAGAGGACAGCAGGAATTAATTACTTTGCCTTTTAATTACGTTTCACAAATTGAATGAAAGTTCTTTTGAGCACAGAGTCACTAATTTGGCTCGCAAGTGGGAATCCCACCCCGTGCTGGTCACACAGTGAGCTGTGGCATCTGGACTGTAGGGGCAGCCCGCCTGCCTGGGCTCAAGCTCATCTGTGTTCTCTCTTGTGTTCACTCTCAGGAGTTCTATGAGCATGCCAAGGCTCTGTGGGAGGATGAAGGAGTGCGTGCCTGCTATGAGCGTTCCAACGAGTACCAGCTGATCGACTGCGCCCAGTAGTGAGTAACCTCTCTCCCCCAGCCATACACAGCATAGGAACAAATGGAGAAAACACTAGAAATCTCAACTCCAGCTTATTAAGTTATTTGCAAAGGGGTTCCGTTCATAGGAGCCAGCCAGTTAAGTCCCACCTGCACTTAGAAAGTTCTGGTCTGATTCATTTGTTAATTGCACTTTTTAGTGCAGTGACATTATTTTACATAAACAATGCCTGTTCGAGCAAAATGATAATTACTTGCAATAAAGTGATGTTTGTAGTTAATTAGCTTGAGGTAATTAATTGGATTGACCTCCAAGCTTTTAGGAAGATTGGGCAGCTCTCACGCTTTGAATAATGTAAAAATACTGTATTTTATTGCTGTCATTTAAAAACCGAAATGGCGAGGACAAAACCATACCCCGCCCCCTCCTTGGTAGCTGAGAATCGCCTTGCTATTTCTGCAATCAGGTAGGTGACTAGAGTAGTTACCAGAGTCCAGCGTTACTGGCTGCTGTTCATCTAGAGTTATTCGTTCACTCTGGGCTTTAATTCAAGGATGCTTCCCCTTATGGAGAGTGGACCGCCCTCACCCTGCACCTGCTACAGTAAATACGGGATGCTCAGGGCCACAAAGAAATTGTTTTAGAAGACAGTGTTTGTAGGCTGCGGTTGCACAAACATGCTAAGTGGTCTCAGCGAAAATACTCTGAAGTTGGGGTGTCTTGTGACTTGGGGGGGGTAATAGATATTTGCGACGTTCCAGCCTTTCTTCTGTAGGTCGCTGAAACTCAGAAGCGACTTTGCTGTAGAATATCAAGTCATCAGAACCAGGGTTCCAGGCTGGCTCACAAAACCCTACAATTGCATTTGCTTCGAAGCCCCAAACCTGAGGGATTTATTGTGAATACCAGTTGAATAAATAGGAGGGAGGAAGAGGTAACAGCAAACAAACAGCAAGTTCCCTAGAATCCTGTTATCTACAAATCACAGAAGCTTCTGGTAGGCTCTGTGAAACCTATCAACGTCCCCCTCCCCGGCCCCGCCTTCCCATAGGAAGCGCACAGCCAGTTGTCTCCAGATATCGGGGACACAGCTGCGTGGCGGTGGTCGCTACACATCAGTCTGTGTATTTTCCCAAGGAGCAGAAAAACAGTCCTTCTTGGCCAGTCCCGGTGACCCCAACCCCCTACCACTTCTTCAGCAAAGTCCCTGATTTTCTCAAAAGTTTGAACTAAAAGCTGGAAGTGCTAATTATAGTAACTCAAAACAAATGGAAATCCTGGAATTGTTTGCGTTTTGTATTTTGGATCCAAGTCAGAAGTACAGGTACAAGATGAGGAGGGTTTAACCCTCCCCACTTTGAGTGCTCTGTCGGGGGGCGGGGAGAGAGTAACAGTTTCATGAACAGTAATTTACCCAGGTTTCTGGGTTGTTGTTTTTTTGTTGTTGTTTTTAATTTCACACCATTTAAAAGTTTTCTTAGAGCAACATTATGTTGCTCCTGCAACTTTATCTGAAAATGGCAACATTTGCACAGTTTATGGCAAGTTTTAAGGAAACTTGGAGGGGGGAAAAAAAAGAAGAACATAGGTTACAACTTTTAAAATGTCTTCCCCGGGCGGGATGCTAGCGCATGGGGCACGCTGACCAGTATGTTTCTGGTTGAACTGCCTTTACGTTAAAGTTGCCATACTGGTATCTTGCCCATTTCTGAAGCTGCCTATTTTTATTTGTTGAGCTGGGGTTTGGCTGGCCTGGCTCCAGATGTCTCTCTCACAAGATTTGGTGCTGATGATCTATTTATAGAACTGTGGTTCTGTTGCCATGGCAACGTGCTGGAGGCCAGGGCGGCTGGGGAGCTATTTCTGGACTGGTGCTGTAATGTAGGACTGATTGGGCAAGTTAGTATATCCTCTAAGCCAGACTAACTCTAAACTGGTAAAGAGGACGGGGGGGCGGGGGGAACGTACAGAATTTCTTCAAAGTATGACTTTTCTCCCTTTGTGATTTTCTTTTCAGTTTTAAAACAATTCCAACCCCCCCATCTCCTCCCCCTGCCCCAGGAAAAACTCCCCCCCCTGCCCAGTTTTAACATTCATTTTCCATATTAATTAAATCACCCCAATCTTTCTAAAGTTCCTTTTCCTAATGGTGTGTCTAGTCCAGCAGCACCTCGAGGTCGTCATGGCTTTGGGAAAGTCGTGGCCCACTCTTGATATAAAGCTTCCTTATGGTGGATGGTTGTCTCTCAGGCCCCAAGCCCCTCTTTTGTGCAGGATCCCGGCCATAGAAGGATCCATAACCTGGATGGCTGTGGGATTTTTTTTAAAAACTCAAAAGTCTCCTATCTGGAGGGTTCTATTTCATGGACCAAACAGAACGGAAGGGAACTTTGTGTTTGTTTCCTGTTCGGTGTGGTTAGGCCAGAAAGGGCCCCTTTGTGTCAACCTCTTTTGTTCTCTTTTAATAAGTGAGATTCTTAAAAAGTAGGAGGAAGGGATACCCATTCTGAGTAATTCAAACAAATCTCATTTTCACGAGTCCCTTGAGGGGAAAATCCTTGCTGCTTTTAAGTGTGCCGTTTTACTTTAAAAAAAAAAAAAAGGAATGGAGTAGAAGTATACAGTTTTCAAATTACTTGCCATTTTAGTCAACGGCGAACAACTTGAAAATTTTAAATTTGTAATAATTTTCAAATGGCACAAGATCAGGTAGGCGGCCTGGTTTGGGGGTCTCTGCTGGTTGCACAGAACCAAGTCCAGAGTCCCCCAACCCCACCCCCGCTTTGGTCCTGTGCTGTACCTGTAGGCCAGGGGCCCTGAGAGGCCTAGATCTACTAGTCCCCCAAATACCTTTTCTTAAATGCTGCTTGCTCTAACCTTTCTAAGGAATAGGCTTTGAGTCCTCAACATAACCAACACAGACAAAACTCCCGTTGACTGAATGCCATATAACTGTGACACCCTCATTTCCATTGAGCTCAACTTCATAGCGAGACAGGAATTAGGGGCAAATCAGCATGAGCTCATGAGCTCCTTGAACACCCCTGTGTGTCTCTGTTCTTTTCCTCCCAGCTTCCTGGACAAGATTGATGTCATCAAGCAGGCTGACTACGTGCCCAGCGATCAGGTAGGTGGAAGTCCTCACAGTCAGAGGACTTGGAGCTCTCTTTCCAAGCTAGTCAAGACTTTGGCTTCCAGTTGGCCATTATTAATATTCCAGTTGGTTTGGGTGAGATCCATTGACCTAGATCTTGTTTTAGGATCTGCTTCGCTGCCGCGTCCTGACTTCTGGAATCTTTGAGACCAAGTTCCAGGTGGACAAAGTCAACTTCCAGTAAGTGAACGGTTCCCTTTTCAAGATAGAGACTGGTTTCCTTCAGTTCCCACCAGCAGAGTGGTGGGGTGACCGGGTGTCCTGTGTCTCCTGCAGCATGTTTGACGTGGGTGGCCAGCGCGATGAACGCCGCAAATGGATCCAATGCTTCAATGGTATGGAAGCCATAGACCGCTCTGCTCTGTAAGGACGTTGTGCTCTTTGAATCATTAAGGTTCACGTTCACCTCTAACAAGCATTGCTTTTGCTTTCTTGCGTGAAGATGTGACTGCCATTATCTTCGTGGTGGCCAGTAGCAGCTACAACATGGTCATTCGGGAGGACAACCAGACCAACCGCCTGCAGGAGGCTCTGAACCTCTTCAAGAGCATCTGGAACAACAGGTTTGGGAGCATCCCCTTGGCTTCCTCCCAGCCTCTCACCGGGGGGGCGGGTCCTGTGACTGATCCCAAAGCCCTGTATTTGCACTGTTACTAGAAAGAGTCTTGTGCATGTATGTCAGACCCCTTGCAGAAAGAATGCTTTCTTTTCCTGGACATTAAGCCCACATTGCTCTCTGTTAGATGGCTGCGCACCATCTCTGTGATTCTGTTCCTCAACAAGCAAGACCTGCTCGCTGAGAAAGTCCTTGCTGGAAAATCGAAGATTGAGGACTACTTTCCAGAATTTGCTCGCTACACTACTCCTGAGGATGGTACGTATGGCCTCCTGCTGTTGGACTGGAGCATAGTTCAGTTCATGGGTCCCATACACTCCCGAATGTGCTACAAGTCTCCCTCTCTGGAGGTTTTCCACATAGGAAATGAACAACCTCTAAGAATGTAAATCTCCCTTCCCTCCCACCACCAAACTGTAAGGGATCTGTAGGGAAGCAAGAAAAAAGTTAAGGGGCCACAATGATGCCAGCACCCTAGCTCTGCCCTTAACCTTTTAATGACCTCACCAAAATGGTTCTGTTCTTCGCAGCTACTCCCGAGCCCGGAGAGGACCCCCGCGTGACCCGGGCCAAGTACTTCATCCGCGACGAATTTCTGGTGAGGAGAGACCGTCTTTGGTTTTCTCTTTTCTCCGGGGGGTAAATTCACTTGAACATTTGGGGCTCAAAAGCTCTTCAGTTCTTCCGTGCCATTTCACTGGTGGCCAGTGAGGATTTTAGCTTGCACGTAGCCGCGGTAAGTAGCCGGTCCGCTCGCCCCTGGCGGGTAGCCCGTCGATGGCTGGAGGGAGGTGGCGCGGACTCGGCTCTCTTGTGTCCGCCCCGCAGAGAATCAGCACCGCCAGTGGGGACGGGCGGCATTACTGCTACCCACATTTCACTTGCGCCGTGGACACCGAGAACATCCGCCGCGTGTTCAACGACTGCCGGGACATCATCCAGCGCATGCACCTTCGTCAGTACGAGCTGCTCTGAGAAGGGGACACCCAAATTTAAGTAAAGCCTTGAGCACAATTCAGAGTGAAGCGTAATTGTACACGCAGTTGATCACCCACCATAGGGCATGATTAACAAGGCAACCTCTCCTTTTCCCCCCAAGTGATCTTGCGAAGCCCCCCTCTCCCCTTCAGCTTGCTTAAATATTCCAAATTTAGAAAGCTTAAGGCGGCCTACAGAGAAAAAGAAAAAGGCCACAAAAGTTCCCTCTCTCTTTCAGTAAATAAAATAACAGCAGCAAACAGAAATAATGAAATAAAAGAAATAAATGAAAGAAAAAGAATAAATGAAATAAATATTGTCTTGTGCAGCATTAAAAAAATCAAAATAAAAATTAAATGTGAGCAAAGGATGTGAGTCCTGTGAATTACTTGCGGCTTCGCACAAATATCCATTGTTCATGGTTTGTCCCCATAATTTGGGTTTCTGAAAATTCAGAAAGGCTACCACTGTCCTTTGCCCAAGCCCACGCCCCTTAGGAAACCATTAGCCCATGTAAAGACTCCCGAACTGGTCATTGCCACCCTATCCATTCTACCAACTTCCCTTATATAGGTCATCACGTTGTGCCTGTTTTACCTAGAATCTCTCCCCAAAATAGGTGTTAGGTTTGGGGTGCTCTGTCCAGCTTTAGGATATGGACTCGCGTATGTGGGGGGAAATTCAGGAATGCAGTGTTTCAAAAGACGGGAAGTGGGGTGACTCAAGAAATGGTGTACAATGTAGACCTTTACCAAATCATCACATGGTACACTTAATTATCTTGGAATTTTGTCCGTTATCCCTCAAAGTTGGGGGAAAAAAAAAAAACGAGCTATCAAATAGAAATGGCTTTGAAACAAATGGCTAAACGTTTGGGGACAAACTTAAACTGGATCTCTCTCTCCGTACACAAAGGAATTTTATGTGGATCAATCACCGTTTAAATACAAAAAAAGTCCTTTAAAATGGATATTTTAACAATTAGAATATTGGTTTATAGAAGGCCTCTTCTATATGATCTAACCTCCACAAGCCATGGGGGTTGAGTGGGCTATACAAAGTGAAAATTATATAAAACAAAATATGAATGGGGTGGAGACTGGGTAAAAATCTGTAACAAAGGGTTGATTTCCCTAATAAGCAAAGTACTCATAACTAATAAACCGTCATAAAAGTGCAAAATTCACGAACACACAGTTTACTTGAGAAAAAAATACAGTAACGGGGAAAATGGGGAGTCTCATAATAAAATGCACTATAAACTCATGGGGGGTGCTGGGGGGGTGGTGGTCAGCATCCAGAGGCTGCACATGAAACTGAGTAAAGCTGTAATGAACTGTGGCTTGGGTCTGAGGTCCACTTGGGCTCCCTAATCTTCATCCCCAGGGTCATACCTTAAGCTTGTGGTCACCCCTGGTGTGGCTTCCTGGAGAGGTGGGAGAAGAGACCAGCTTGTCTTCAGCATCAACCGCTGCACCCTTTGAAAGTGGCCAAATGAAACATTAAGTTGATTCTGTAATTCAGCCCCAAAATCCATTTATGGTTCTAGTTTCCAGATAAAATTAATCCCAGCCAAATTAATCCTCTCACATAGCTCCCCAGGGGTGAGCAAAATAAGCCCAAAGAGGGCAGAAAAAGTAGCAAATACCCATCTCCATAAACCCTTCGAAAGCTTCCTACGTAATATTCAGTCCACATAAAAACTGTGTGCGTGCTCTGTAGATTTTGTTGCAAAACAACTCTCCAAAACACCCCCAAATTAACATCAATCTACATAAGTGCTTATTATGCAAATATAGCCAAAAGACCAACCCACCAATCCCCATAATCCTCCAAAGTACTCCAAATAAACAGCTAACAAAAACCTGGGTACCAGCTATCAAGACCAGCCCACCAGGATGGCCAGCTCTTCCAAGATGGCTGCCTGTATGGCACGCCCCCCCGCCCACATAGAAATTCTGGAACCTTCTCTGAAGAATAAACAGAAGATTACCACAGCACTAGCCACAGATCCATCAAAATTAGGAAACAAATTCTCAGGCCCTAGAGCAGTTAAACCAAGAAAATGATGCCCCAGAACCCCACCCCCTTGCAGGTCAAAACTGGTCCTTTTATGACCCTCCTCTAGAAGGAGGGTCATGAAAGTCAGTTACCCAGCACCTATTATGTGCCAACCACTGCCCAGTGAGACAGTTTTGGCCATCACCACCATTTTACCAATGAGTCAACCCAGGCCTAGAAAGTAATTTGCTGTAAGAGACAAGGCTGGTAAACGGGGAAAATGGGCTTCAAACTCAGGTAGCCAAAGCCCACTGCCTGACTACCACACCATACTGTCCTTCTGGAAGACAAAGCAAAAAGAGGAAAAGGTCTCCTGTTGTTCTTTCCAGGATGCCAGTTGTCAGGAGTCCATGACCTATGACCCCAAGGGGAAATCCTGCAGGCTCTTCTGGATGGTGGAGTAGGTGGGGTCGGTGGCAGAGCAGGGAGGGGGTCCTCTTTCCTCGGACAGTAGCATTGGACATACTCCTGCCTTCCCCCCAGTTCAAAGGGTTGCTTTGGTTCCCCCTCCAGTCACTCAAATGTGTTTGAGGGTTCCTTCTGTTCGTTCCTTAGGATTTATTCCTTCTATTGAAAACACTTCCATTTCTACTTTCCCTCTGACCTGGTCCCAAACATAACTTTTATAGGGTTACTTTAAAATCTAAATTCTAGGATCTTCAGAAAGCCAAAAAACTATGAGGAATTTCATCTAAATCTTTGATTACAAGTAGCCATTGGTTTTTAAAATTTCAGCTGAATTTTACATCTTCATTTGAATGCAAAACAACATTTTTCTAAAGGTAACAATTTGTGCCACACTTTCTAAAGGTGTATAGACCATATATAACTATGTATTGACCTTCTAGAGAATAAGTAAAAATAATAATAATAAACCACTAAGCTCCCCAATAAAGCTTAGTATGAGGAGGGTCTAGAATTGAGCAGAATCTTTACCCACTTTCATTTTTATTTAAATGTGGGCAAAATCATACTCCCCAAAATGACCATCTCTGCAAAACCCGCCTATGTCAAATGACATTCTATTTTAATGGTTTCTTGGCCATGACTGGTCATCTTTGTATGCAATGAATGTATAGAGAGCATAGGATCTCTGCCAGCCACTGAGAGTTTTGCTCTCATGGGGTTTATATTCTATCAGGGGAGACATGTATTTACCAAATACATAATCAAAAGAATTACAGATGGCGACAAGGCCTCCGAGCTAATAAAAAGAATGGGGCAATGGGGAATGGGAGATATTTGGGGAGGGATTCCACTTTAGATAGAAGAGCCAGAGAGGGCCTCTCAGGGGAGGTGACTTTTCTTATGGGAATGCAAAAGATGAGAAGGAGTTGCCATCCATGTGAGTAGCTAACATCGATATTTTTGATTAATATTAATTATTAAAACATCATACTTAATATTTATGGAGTACTTTAACATGTGATAGGGGCTGTCCTAGGCCCTTTTTGTGAATTATCTCATTTAATCTCTTTGAAACCCTTTGAGGATGTATCCTATCATCTGTACAAGATGTACCCAATCTGTGCCCCATGGTACAAAATTTTAAAAAGTGATATTTAAAACATGGTGAATAATTTATGCAAATTATGCTTTTAACGATGGCTACACTAAAAAGGCCATTGCAGTAAGCACTTAATTTGAGTAATTGCTACCCAGGTTCCTCTTTTAGAGTTAGGGGATTTGGTGTCTTTGTGATAATTTTCCTGTGTTTAAACATGCATATACTATGAACAACTCAAGTTTTCTGGTTTAGTCTAATGTATTCTCTCAGTTAGGAATGTATTCAGCTGCCCGTGACAGAACCTTGACTTGGGGTGGCACAGATAAACAGAGGCTTATAACTCACTTCACAGGAATCCTGAAGAATTCTGAAAGTGGCTCCTAGTGTTACTTAAGCAGCTCATCAATAGCAGGGCCGGTGCCTCTAACAATTCTCTTGGCTTCTTTCTCTTGGTTGCAAGACGGTATCACATCTTTGCCCAAGGCAGAGAGGTGAAGGAAAGACAGCCCAGCCGACTGTCTCTTCTATCAGGAATGCAAATGCTTTGTAGCTGCCCTTCCATTTTCTCAACCACGTGAAATACACATAGATACCTAGATAGTAAGATAAATAGTCAGATGCCTAGATAACTAGCTAGACAGACAGAAAAATGTATGTTTAATAACACTACCACATACACAGAGAGAGGATTTATAATTTTCTGTTGCACAGAGCTTGATGGAACATCTAGAAAGATCTAGCCAGTACCTACAGTTTTTAAGGATTAGGGAAGATAATAGGAAAAAAAAACTTTAAATCATAAGAGAGCAATTTGTATAATTCTATGTAAATCAGTTTGAAAGCCTAGACGAAATAGATAGTTGTCCAGAAAAATGCTGTTTATCAAAACTGACCCTGGTGGAGACAAAAAAAAAAATCTAAGCAAATCAGTTACCATAGGGAAAAAAAAAAAACCCTCACATTACCATAGTGAGCACCATGACAAGTTGGATCCAGGCTCTTGTTGGAGTGGGAAGCTAGGAAATGGAAGGAGACATGAGGGAGGCTAATGGGGTGTTTGTTTCTTGACCTAAATGCTGATTAAACAAATTTATTTGAGAAAATTCACTGAGTTATATACCCATGATTCATGCAGATTCCAGCCTGTATACTATACTTCAAAATTTTTTTTTAATTGAGAGAAAGGAAGAAGGCACTAGACCCAGGTAGTTTTACAGAGAATTCTACTAAATCTTTAAAGATCAAATAATTCCAACACTACTTAAATTATTTCAGAGTATAACCAAAGGAAAATTTCAAAATTATTTTTGTAAAACAGGTATAACATTGATTTTAAAATATGCCAAAGATTGCATCCAAAAATAAAATTACAGACCAATCTCATTTATAATATCAATGTGAAAATTTTAAAATATAAGCAAACAGAATCCAATGTTACACTTAAAAAATAATACATCATGCCTAGATGAGATTTATTCTATGAATTCAAGGTTGGTTCAATATTAGCAGAATAGCAATATTTGTAAAATTTAATACCCATTTATATTTTTGGAAATCCAATAAAATAGTAATCAATGGGTGCTTTCTTAATGACTATATGTATACTATATATATAATTATATATATATTTTTATAGATCATATATATTTTTATATATTATAAATTGTATATATAACATATAAAGTACACTATGCATTATCTAAAATGTACTTTCCTATATGTTTTACATATATAAATATATTAATTATAAGTATACTAAATATATTTAAATATAAATATATTATTAACTGACGATTAAGTAACCAATTAACATAGATATGTTAAACAGCTATACAAATTTTTTCTCCCCAAACCAACATTTTACTTAATGAGAAACCTCTAAAAGCTTTCCCATTAATGTCAAGAACAAGAAACAAAAAAGACAAGGATTCCACATCACCGTACTATTTATCACTGTATTGGAAATACATACCAATTCAATTAGATAAAAGAAAGCAATTAGAGGCCTGAGAATTTGAAAGGAAGAAGTAAAACTTTTATCTTGTACTGAAAATGATATAACTATCATGATTCCCCCCAAAAAAATCCAGAAAAATAATTACTAAAAATGAGAATTTAGTAAAGAACAGGTTTATGAGATCAACATGAAAAATCAATAGCCTTTCAATAATGGATAGATCATCCAGACAGAAAAATCAATAAACAGATGACTTGAATAATACTATAGACCAAGTGGACCTAACAGATATATACAGAACTTTCTTCTCAACAGAAATAGGATAAATCAATGTTAAGTCATAAAACAAGTTTTAACAAATTTAAGAAGATCAAAATTATTCCAAGTGTCTTTCCCATCCAAAATAAAATAAAACTAGAAATCAATAACAGTAAGAAATGAGAAAATTCAAATATGTGGAAACTAAACAATACATTTTTGAACGACTATTGGGCCAAAGAGAAAATTAAAAGGAATTTTTAAAGTATCTTGAGACAGACAAAAATGAAAATACAACATACCAAAACCTAAGGGATGCAGCAAAAGCAGTACTAAGAGGGAAGTTTATAGTGATAAACGCCTACATTAAAAAAGAGGAAAGATCTCAAATAAACAACCTAACTTTACAGCTCAAAGAACTAGAAAAAGAACAAACTAAGCAAAAGGAAGGAAATAATAAAGATTAGGGCAGACATATATCAAATAGAAAAACAATAGGAAAAAAAAACCCTACAAGTTGGTTTTTTGAAAAGATAAACAAAATCAAGAAACCCTTAGCTAGACTAAGGAAAAAAGAGAGCAGACTCAGTCGGTGGAGCCTGTGGCTCTTGATCTTGGGACCTTGGATTCCAGTCCCACATTAGGTGTAGAGATTGCTTAAAAATAATATCTTTTTTAAAAAAGAGAGCAAAGACTCAAACTTTTAAAATCAGAAATGAAAGAGGAGACATTACAAATTGGATAACCAAGAAGAAGTAGATAAATTCTTAGAAACATACAACCTACCAACACTGAATCAAGAAGAAACAGAAAGCCTGAACAAACCAATAACAAATAAGGAGACACTATTAGTAATCAAAACCCTCCCAACAAAGAAAAGCCCAGGACCAGATGGCTTTATAGGTGAATTCTGTCAAACATTCAAAGAAGACTTAATACCAATTCTTCTTAAACTCTTTCAAAATAATAGAAAAAGAGGGAACACTTCCAAACTCGTATTACGAGGCCAATTACTCTGACACTAAAGCCAGATAAAGACACCACAAGAAAAAGAGAACCACAGGCCAATATCTTTGATAAACATAGATGCAAAAATCCTCAATAAAATACTAACAAAATTAAAAAGCACATTAAAAGGATCCTACACCATGACCTAGTGGGATTTACCCCTAAGATGCAAAGATGGCTCAACGTATGCAAATCAATCAATGTGGTACATTAACAAAATGAAGGATAGAAAGTACATAATCATCTCAGTTGATGCAGAAAAACATTTGACAAAGTTCAATATCCACTGGTGATAAAAAAACTCTCAACAAAATAGTACAGAAGGAACTTACATCAACCCAATAAAGGCCAATATGAAAAAAGTCCACAACTAATACCATGATCAATGGGAAAAAAACTGAAAGCTTTTCCTATAAGATCCAGTACAAGGCAAAGATGCTAACTCTTGCCACTTCAGTTCAACATAGTACTGGAAGTTTTAGCCAGAACAATTAGACAAGAAATAGAAGTCTTCCAAATTGGAGAGGAAGAAGTAAAATTACCTCTGTTTGCAGATGACCATGATCATATATACAGAAAACTCTGAAGGCTCAACAACAGCTGTTAGAACTAATAAATGAATTCAGTAAAGTTGCAAAATTAAAAACCAACACATAAAAATCAGTAACGTTTCTATACACAAACAACTACCCAAAAAGGAAGTTAAGCAAACCACCTAGGCTGTGGGAAGATGCTGCAGGAGGCTGGTGACATGGAGGATGGGCAGCTTTCTTTTCTTTTTTTTTTTTTTTTAAGACTTTATTTATTTATTTGACAGAGAGAAACACAGCGAGAGAGGGAACACAAGCAGGGCGAGTGGGAGAGGGAGAAGCAGGCTTCCCGCCGGGCAGGGAGCCTGACGTGGCTCGATCCCAGAACCCTGGGATCACGACCTGAGCCGAAGGCAGACACTTAACGACTGAGCCACCCAGGCACCCTGATGGGCAGCTTTCTGACTTGGATTCTGACACGACAGTTGCACCCAGTGACAGGCCGCTGCAGGGACCAAAAACATTAGGTGGGGACAGACCCGTGAGGCCCCTCCAGGGTACAGCAACACCAGTATCACATTATCAGACTGTTAAAAGTGTGGATTCAAGTGAAGAGAGTTTTTCTGATACAGATGATAACAGCTCTCTTTGGAAATGCAAGCAACAGAAATGTTTTAACCCTCCTCCCAAGCCAGAGCAGCCAGAAACCACCTGTTCCTGGAGAAGGTTAACAACATATGGGGTGCTGGGCTACAAGAACAGAATCAAGGTCCAGTGGCCACCGAACTTGCTATCTTGGGAATGGAGGGTGCTATTGACAGAAGCAGACAATGGGAGACCTACAATTATTTGCTTGCTAAGAAACTTAAGAGGAAATCTCAAGAACATACAAAAGAATTAGACAAAGACCTAGATGAATATATGCATGGTGGCAAAAGAATGGGATCAAAGGAAGAGGAAAATGGGCGAGGTCATCTCACACAGAACTGACCTCTTAAAGACAGGCCATGGGTTGGACTAGAAATGAACTCCAAAGGCCGGCATCAGATCACAGAGGACGATTCACAGGAGAAACTGGCTGATGAAATTTCTTTCAAGTTGCAGGAAATGTCTTTCAGCTTGCAGATCTTTCCAAAGAAAGATCTGACAGCACGAGTAGTGAGGATAATTGGGAACAAAAAGGCACCTGAACTTCTGATGGAAACTGCTGAAGTTGAACAAAATGCTGGCCTTTTCGTAATGAATGCTAGTTGAAGAAAAACACCAGGTGGAGTTTTCCTGGATCTCCTGAAAAACACTCCTAGCGTCAGCAAGGAACAAATGAAGGACATTTTCTACATTGAAAATCAAAAGGAGTAGGAACATAAAAAGGCTGCTAGGAAGAGAACACAAGTGTTGGGGAAAAAAGATGAAACAAGCTATTAAAAATCTAAATTTTCAAGAAGATGGCGATGCATCATGAGAAACTTTTGCAAGTGATAAATATGAGGCACTGGCCTCTCTTGACGAGCCCCCAGCAAGCTGTGCAGAGGCCAAGGCAGATGTAGAGGGAGCCACTGAGTTGACTGTTCTCACAATCTGGACATCTTTTAGTTCATTCCTAAATGGACTAAGGGATTTTGAGGAATAAACCTTTCTAAAATAACATATAATAAGCCATTGCTATTGAGATTGCTTTGTTTCACTTTGCACTGATAAACATAAAAATCTGGAGAGAAAGAACGGTTTTCTTGTTTAAAATAAAATTGAATTTGTGGGAAGATGAAATTTTTTTTTTAAAGATTTATTTATTTGAGATAGCGAGAGTGAGCGAGCACAAGCTGGGAGGGGAAAGGGGGTGGGGTAAGGCAGAGAGTGAGAGGGAGAAGCAGACTCCCCGATGGGCAGGAGCCCCGAGGGGCTTGATCCCAGGACCCCTGGGATCAAGACCTGAGCTGAAGGCAGATGCTCAACCAACTAAACCACCCAGGTGCCACAGGAGATGAATGTTATTGATAGAAACATTCCTCATGTCCAACAAAATACTTAAAGGTATATAGCAGAGGATTTAATTTCTCAATCTGTTGCATGTGGTAATTATTACTAGTTGATAATTACTTTTGTCCAGGACATTGTAACATACTATTCACAAATTTGTTTTCTTTTTCTGATTTATCTTTGCAGCAAATTATGATTGGTTTCAAAACATTCCGGCAGGATTAGGATTAAAAGATCCTAATAAGGTACATAAATTGTTAAGCTATTACAAATGCATTCAAATTTAGTTTTTCTGTGTTCTAAGAATTTTTAGGCAATTTTAAGGATAGAGACTAAAATTAAAATAGGTTTACACTGATGGCTCTTCCCACTTATTTGTCCAGAAATAAATTAACATCAGAAGCTTTTCAAAAAGGTATTGGCTCTTAACTTTAACTTTGTTTTTGACTTCTTTTTTTTTTTTTGACTTCTTTTTTTTTTTAAGGGAGGTTTTTTTTTGTTTTATTTATTTTTTAAGATTTTATTTATTTATTTGACAGAAAGAGATGCAGCGAGAGAGGGAACACAAGCAGGGGGAGTGGGAGAGGGAGAAGCAGGCCTCCCGCGGAGCAAGGAGCCCGATGTGGGGCTCGATTCCAGAATCCTGGGATCATGACCCGAGCCAAAGGCAGATGCTTAACCAACTGAGCCACCCAGGCACCCCTGTTTTTGACTTCTTTTTAATTAACTCATTCATATGTTAAATACTGAATGTGATCCATACCTGTGTAATTGCCATGGAAATTAAAACATTTCCAGGGGTTGCCAAAGACTGTTTTACCTTATGTTTAAAAAGTTGGGTATTAAAAATGTTATCTTGGCAAAAAAAAGAAAAAAGAAAAGAAAAGGAAGAAAAGAAGAAAGAAAGAAAGAAAGAAAGAAAGAAAGAAAGAAAGAAAAAGAAAACAATCCCATTCATGACAGCAACAAAAAGAATAAACTACTTATGTATAAACTTAACCAAAGAGGTGAAAGACTGATAGGCTGAAATTATAAAATTAAGGAAATTAAAGAAGACACAGGTGAATGGAAAGACATCCCATGTTCATGGATTGGAAAAATTAATATTGATAAAATGTCCATAATATCCAAAATTATCTATAAATTCAGTATAATCTCTATTGAAATCACAAAGGTATTTTTTACAGAAATAGAAAAAAATTCCAATATGATTATGGAAAAAAAGACCCCAAATAATCAAAGCTATCTTGAATAAGAAGAACAAAAATAGAGGCATCATACTGAAATATATTTCAAAATATTTTACAAAGCTGCAGTAATCAAAACAGCATGGTACTGGCATAAGAATGGACATATAGATCAATGGAACAGAATAGAGAGCCCCCAAATAAGTCCACACAACTATAGTCAATTGATTTTTGACAAAAATACTAATGAGGGAAAGGATAGCCTCTTCCTTAAAGGATATAGGGAAAACTGGATATCTACATGAAGAAGGATGAAACTGGACTCTTATCTCACACCGTATACACAAATCAACTCAAAACGGATTGACAATGTAAATGTAAGACCTGAAACCATAAAATTAATAGAAGAAAACATAGGGGAGGGGTGCATGGGTGGCTCAGTCAGTTGAGTATCCAACTCTTGTTTTACCTCAGGTCTTGATCTCAGAGTTGTGAGTTCATGTTCTGCTTTGGGCTCCATGCTGGGTGTGGAGACTACTTTAAAAAGAAAAAGAAAAGAAAACATAGCAAAAAGCTTCTACATTGGTTTGAACAATAATTTTTTAGATATCACCAAAAGCACATGCAACAAAAGCAAAAAATAGACAAATGAGATTACATCAAACCAAAAGGCTTCTGCACAGCAACAGAAACAATGAACAGAGTGAAAAGGCAACCTATGGAATGGGAGAATATATCTGATATATATCTGATAAGGGGTCAATACCCAAAATATACATCCAAAAATCAATAGCAAAAAAACAAGCCAATTATAAAATAGACAAAGGACTTGAATAGGTATTTCTCAAAAGAAGATATACAGATGACTAACAGGTGTATAAAAGGTGTTCAACATCACTAATCACCAGGGAAATGCAAATCCAAACTACCACGAGATATCACCTTGCACCTATTAGAATGGCAGTCATCATAAAGGCAAAAGATAAGTGTCAGAGGGGATGTGAATAATAGAAAACCCTTGCACACTGCTGATGGGAATATAAATTGGTTCTGCTGCTACAGAAAACAATGTGGAGGTTCCTCAAAAATGAAAACAGAACAAACTTATGATCCAGCAAACCTACTTCTGGATATAGAGCCAAAAGAAATGCAATCAATATCTCAAAGAGATATTTGCTCTCCTATGTTCACTGCAGCATTATTCACAATAGCCAAGATAAGGAAACAACCTGTCTATAGATGAATGGACAAAGAAAATGTTGCATATATACACAATGGAATATTATTCAGTCTTAAAAAAGAAGGAAATCCTGCCACTTAGGATAATATAGGTGAATCTGGACAACATTATGCTAAGTGAAATAAGCTTGAAACAGAAGGAAAAACACTGCATGACCCACCTTATATGTGTAATCTAAAGTAGACTCATAGAGGCAGTGAGAATGGTAGTTACCAGGGGCTGGAGGGAAGGGGAAAAGCGGAAATGTGGTTCAGAGGTAAAGTTTCAGTGATACAAATAAGTTCTAGAGATCTAAAGCACAGCAATGTGACCACGGTTAATAGTGTATTGAGTACTTGAAATTTGCTAAGAGAGTAGTTGGTACGTGTTCTGGCCGTGGAGAAGAGAATGGTTACTATGTGAGGTGATGGATATGCTAATTAATTCGACTAAGATGACTGTTTCACAATCAGACATATATCAAAACGTCAAGCTGTACAACTCAAATATATATATTTTAAATTGTCAATTATACCTCAGTAAGATGGGGAGCGGGGAATCAGTAACATGTGACAGGTAAAACAAAGTTCTTAGAAGAAGACACAGGAGACCACTGGCTGGATAGGGTACCACGTTGCATTTGGTTTATATGTCTCGTTTAATTTGTAGCTACCTCTCCAAGCCCCCTTACAGTTTTGTTGTTGAAGGAACCAGGCTCTTTGTCCTATAGTTTTCCACATCTTAGATTTTTCTGATTGCATCCCCATAGTACAAACCCATTTGGAATTCTGGTTTGAACAAACCAACTATTTTTTTTAAGGCTTTATTTATTTGAAAGAGAGAGAGTGAGAGAGAGAGCAGGAGCGGTGGGGTGAGGGGAGAGGGAGAAGCAGAAGCAGACTCCCTGCCAAGCAGGGAGCCTGATGCAGGGCTCGATCCCAGGACCCCGGGATCATGACCTGAGCAGAAGGCAGAACCTTAACTGACTGAGCCACCCAGGTGCCCCAAACCAACTGTTTTTAAAAATCATAAAATTATCAGGGAAACTGGAATAGTAACTGGTATTTGACAATATTTTAAAAGTTGTGTGAACTTTTTTATGTGTGACAGGGAGTTACAGTTATGTTTTTTAAGGAATTCTCATCTTTTAGGTGTACCCACTGAAACAAAATACGATGTTCCCAAGTAAACTAGCTGAGTGGAGGGAAGGCTGTGCTGGTAATGACCTAAGAGCAGGCTCTCTGGCACAAGGTGGGGGGAGGGGAGCCCTGATTTGTCGTATTCACCAATTTCCATGATGTAAACACGCCCATCACAGTGAAGTTCAGCTCCCAGTGGTACATCACTGAGCATGGAGCTGGGAGGAGAGGGGTCAGACCAGCCCTCGGCCGACCCAGTTGTCCAGCTCCAGCACATCACCATTGGGCAGAGGCAAGAGACGGATGTGAGTTGGTATTTGCTGAAACAGAGTGATGGGTCCATGGGGGGTCACTATACTGCTCTAAATGTTTTTATTGAGCTATAATGGATATAACATTGTCTTAGTTTCAGGTGCACAACAGAATGATTTGATACATGTATATATTCCAAAACGATCACCACAATCAGTTAACATCCATCCCCACTCATAGTTACAAACCTTTTTTTCTCTTGGGGTGACCACTTTTAAGATCTACTCTCTTAGCAACTTTCAGACCTACGACGCAGTCCTGTTAACTATCTCATCGGGCTGTACGTTACACCCCCATCTCATTCCGCATATGCTTGACGTTTTAACCAAAAATTTAAAGAGAAGAACCCTAAATTGCAAGATTAAGTTTTTTTAAACCTTTTAATGTTATGACCGATCAGTGCAGATAATTATGAATAGGAATCCCACGATCACGTTGGTGCTACTTGACAACACTCAGAGCTACTACGTTATTGAGCGCCTACCACCCGCTCGACCCTGGCTTTAAGTGCTTTACAAAGGATAATGCAAGGGGCTCTTATCATCCTTGCTTTACAGATGAAGAAATTGAGGAGAAAGCCAAGCAATTTTCATGGTTTATGCTCACACAGCCAAAAGTGGCAGAGTTGGGATACAAATCCAGGTAGTCAGGCTCCAGAGCCTGCGATTTTAACTCTGACCCAAGACACTTAATTTTACTTTATTTTGTTTTTTATTTATAATTTTGTTCTTTCCTTACATAATCTCTAAGACCATCACAGGACTCCAACTCATGACCCCGAGATCAAGAGTCACACGCTCCACTGCCTGAGCCAGCCAGGAAGCTCACTGAATTTTTAAAAAAATACCCAAAATGCTAGATTGGAAATAAACCTGGTGATGCAGCCCACCGGCAACACGCTGTTCAGGAGAACGGTTTTCTAATCACAGATCTGGTAAGTGCCTCCGTTAGACCAGAACTAAAGCGGGTGATGGTGACCAAGGCAGACCTGGCTCCTGTCTTCATGCAGCATGCCTCCGCTGGGAGGTAGAGCATATTTCCAAAATGGGATCTCATTTTTATGGGGCTGAGTGGAGCAGGATCAAGGGGATTGTTGATACATAAAGTTTTAGGTTAGTCTATTATCAACATGGTGTTCTAGTAGTTTCTCTGCATGAATCTGTTAAGAGTAATATTTCTATATGTTAAAAACACAACACATGTTGGCAAGGATGTGGAAAAGGGGAACACTCGTGCACTGTTGGTGGGAATGGAAGCTGGTACAGCCACTGTGGAAAACAGTATGGAGGGTCCTCAAATAGTTAAAAACAGAGCTACCTTACAACCCAGCAATCACACTACTAGATATTTACCCAAAAGATACAAAAACACTCATTCATGAGATCAAGCCCTGCATTGGGTTCTGTGCTCAGCACGGAGTCGGCTTGAGATTCTCTCTCCCTCTCCCCCTCCCCACCCCACTCGCATGCTCTTTCTGTCTCTTACTAAAATAAATAAATCTTAAATAAAACCACACTAATTCAAAGGGATACATGCACCCCTATGTTTATTGCAGCATTATTTATAATAGCCAAAGTATGGAAGCAGCACAAATGTCTACTGATAGATGAATGAATAAAGATGTGGGATATATATATATGTATACACATATACATATATGTATATATACATATAATAATGCAATCCATATACATATATATAAACATTCCTTGGCCATAAAAAAGAATTAAATCCTACCATTTGCAATGACATGGATGGATCTAGAGAATATTATGCAAAGTGAAATACGTCAGTCAGAGGAAGACAGATACCATATGATTTCATTCATATGTGGAATTTAAGAAACAAAACAAACAAGCAAAGGGGGGAAAAGAGAGAAGAAAACCAAGAAACAGACTCTGGACTACAGAGAACACACTGCTGGTCACCAGAGGGGAGGGGGGCAGGGGGACAGGGAAACGGGATGGGGATGAAGGAGCGCACTCGTCGTGATGAGCACCGGGTGATGGATGGAAGTGCTGAATCTCTATATTGCGTACCTGAAACTAATATAACACTGTATGTTCGCTATCTGGAAGTTAAATGAAAACTTAAAAAAAAAAAACAAATGTTTTCATTTTTTGTCATAACCTAGACTATTTTACCCACTCAGCAGTTACTGGGCACTTACTACCCAGCAAGTGCTGTGCTTGGGGGGATAGCAACAAACAGGGCAGGAAAGGCCTCTTATTCTAGAGGGAGAGTGAGACAGGAAAATGCTAACCTAAGAAATCATCACAGTAACTCAGAGCATCCCAAGGCCCACCTAAAGCAATGGGATGTGGTGGCCGTGGGGTCACTGCTGAAGGTGTGATCAGGGAAGGCCTGCCCGAGGTGGTGATATTGGTCTGAGATGGGAAATGCGAGAAGAGGCAGGTGCTGAGGCATGGGGCACAGTCCCGAGGAAGGTCCCGGGTACACGCCACGTCACCGAAGTACACATTTTGAGACACAAATGTGCGTTTATAATTCAGGACTTTCACGACGCTGCCTGGGAGTCTTCGGCCGTGCATCTAAGGTCCTCCCTTTCCAAAGAGAGGTTCTATAGAAACACCAACCAAAAGTGGAGAGTTTGGCTGGGCTGGGTGGACCTGGGGGTGGGGTTAGGAAGAGGGCGAATGATGGGAAGACTCACCTATCTGAAGCAGAGCTGTACATGAACCCCCTGGAGAAACAGGAGGGCATTTCCATCAACTTTCTGGTGAAATGAGTGAGCTCATTAAGTGGCTGTCTCGATACTGGGGAGATGAGCGTAGGACCTCCCTGACCCCCACCTGCCTAGACTGTCCTACACACACACACGTTGCTGCTTCAGAGATGAAGTTCAAGTCTGAGAAGAATTGAGATCAGCTGCTAGAAATAAGGATGCATGAGCCAGAGATAAGAATCTGTTCCTCACTTATTTTCCAAAAGGAAAGAAACAATCAAAGAAAAAAAATGCTGTGACCCTGTTCCCCAAGGTTGGGGAACCTCAAAGGAAAGAGGGAGTCTCCATTAAATTGGGTTTCAGTGAACAAGGACTTTAAGCAATGGATAATTGTACATGGGGTTGGGATTACCAAACAGCCCCTCAGACAAAGGCTAAGGATGCTTTTGTGTTTTCTCATCATTTACTCCCTGATTGCCTGGTACTTGCTTTATAATTTTATAGATCACTAGCAAACTGGGGATCCTTGGACATTGTAATAACTGGCCAGCAAGGGCATTCTAAACTACGTTCTTTAGGGTTTTATAATTTAATAGTGCTTAGCAAACATCTGAAGACCCATTAAAAAATCACACTGCAAAAAAAAAAAAATTAAAAATCACACTGTATTTGGTAAATCTGCAATTATTCAATATTTCTCTGTTTTGTCTTTCCCAATTATTAAGTAGCCTTTGTTGACAGTGTCCACGATGACAACATTTTTCCAATGCCTTTCAAGTGTGAGATGTCTTGGGCTCCTAGAGTTTGAGGAACCCTTCGATGTATTTCCATTTGGTGCTATAATTTCTTTCCTTAGTTTCTTTCGTTCTTTTTGTTTTTTTCAGATCTTATTTATTTGACAGAGAGACAGAGAGCACAAATAGGCAGAGGGAGCAGGAGAAACAGGCTCTCCGCCGAGCAGGGAGCTGGACATGGGGCTCAATCCAAGGACTCCGGGATCATGACCTGAGCCGAAGGCAGACGCTTAACAACTGAGCCACCCAGGTGCCCCTCTTTCCTTAGTTTCAAACTGAAAACTTTTTTAGGACCAGATCTCAAACACATTGCCCATAAAAAGATGTAGACTGAAGAAGCAGAGACCCCTAAAGGAAAATGGTACCAGGTAAGGAAGAAACCAGACTGCAAGTATAGCAAGTTTTAAGGAAAAATTCAAGTTTTCTTGCCTTCACACAGAAGAGAATTATCACCACTGGAATAGCCGGGATAATTCTTATTTGTCTCCGGGATCAAGAATCCAACACAGAAATGAATACATTTCACAATAAGGAAGAGGTCTTTCCTTAATTAGTAAGTGAAAAATCTAAAAATCAGCAGGTACTACAGGTTGAATTCAAAAGGACAGTGTAGGATAACAAAGCATTAAACCTTTACCCGTAAAAATACTGCTTATTGTACAAACCAATTGAAAAATTACCCCATGTAGAATTCTATAATTGCTTCCATCCACAACTATAAACATTTTCATTATCTTCATATAGAAGTTCAAATATTCTTATAATAGTTTTAGCAATAAATTGGAGTTGTAAGAGTAGCTTGTCATTTGCCTTACAGCTCTTACTTTTATTAAGTAGTAAGACTAGTACAGAAACCACCGGAACCCCCCGGGGGGGCCTATGACAATATGAGCTCACTCGATCAAGTTCAACCCTCAATGAAACCCGTTGATGTGTTGAAAGTAAAAACTCAGTCTTGTACATCTTTCTATAGGAAGGAAGGAAGGAAGGAAGGAAGGAAGGAAGGAAGGAAGGAAGGAAGGAAGGAAGGAAAGAAAGAAAGAAAGAAAGAAAGAAAGAAAGAAAGAAAGGGAGGAAGAAAGAAAGAAAGAAGAAAGAAAGAAAGAAAGAAAGAAAGAAGAAAGAAAGAAAGAAAGAAAGAAAGAGAAAGAAAAAGAAAGAAAGAAAGAAAGAGAAAGAAAGGGAGGAAGAAAGAAAGAAAGAGAAAGAAAGAAAGAAAGAAAGAAAGAAAGAAAGAAAGAAAGAAAGAAAAGAAAGAAAGAAAGGGAGGAAGAAAGAAAGAAAGGAAGGAAGGAAGGAAGGAAGGAAGGAAGGAAGGAAGAAAGGAAAGAAAGAAAGAAAGAAAGAAAGAAAGAAAGAAAGAAAGAAAGAAAAGAAAGAAAGAAAGAAAGAAAGAAAGAAAGAAAGAAAGAAAGAAAGAAAGAAAGAGAGAGAAAGAGAGAAAGAGAGAGAGAGAGAGAGAGGGAGGGAGGGAGGGAAGAAGAAAAAGAAAACAATAAAACAAAAACCCAGGATTTGCTTTACACTTACCTACCTCAAATAAAAATTCAACTTGTAAGTCACCTACTTCTTCTTTAATTGGGAATTTTAAATTTGGACACAGAATTACCTCATTGACACATCTGATCAAGGCAAGAACTTTTTCAGGTACAATTCAGTGTATCTTCTGAAACCCAAAGCTTCATCGCAAGAGTTTAAATTCAGATGAATTTTGAGAGCCAGCTTCCGCCCAGGCCCTTAGAACAGGCACTTCTGACCACTTGTCTTTGGCTTTCTGCTGCAGCTGTGGATTTGTCAAAGCTGGTTCAACAACCTGGCAACATTTGGAAGAATGTTGTCCTGTTAGGGCTTCTTCTTGCTCATTTGGTTCCTCCTAAAACGGTACTGGTACTTTGTCTCCTGCCCCTGATGCTTGACACCCTTTACAGAGTGAGAGATGAATTCGATCATAACCAGTAGGATCCAGACCATAGCCAGAGGGGTTGGCCACAGGAAGGAGGACGAGGAGCATCGCAAAATTGGCCAGCGTGATTCTCCTTATTAATGGGTCCAAAGAGGAGGCACATGGCGCTGCTCGGTAAGGGTTCAAAGGGCACTTGAGACCTTTGGGTCCCTTCCTGGTTGTTTTCTAAAGCCCGTGGCAGAAAAGTAATGGAAGGATACTTCCTGACTTCATGTGTGTGTCTCCCAAGTGTGCATGGGACCAACGGCCAGCGATATGCTCAACTCCCTGAAGTCAGGAGCAACGAAAACAGGGCCTGTGCTCGTCACTAATATTTACCTTCACTCTGGAAGTTCTGGTTACACTTCCAGTGCAATTAGACAAAAATAATCAATAATTACTATTGGAATTAAAAACCTGCGAAAGTAGCAGTAACCTTGTCATTACCTGGGGATGATAGGATTGGATAGCTTTGGGGCGCCTGGGTGGCTCAGTCGTTAGGTGTCTGCCTTCGGCTCAGGTCATGATCCCAGGGTCCTGGGATCGAGCCCCGCATCGGGCTCCCTGCTCAGCGGGGAGTCTGCTTCTCCCTGTCCCTCGCTCACTCCCCCTGCTTGTGTTCCCTCTCTCACTGTGTCTCTCTCTGTCAAATAAATAAATAAAATCTTTAAAAAAAAAAAAAGGATTGGATAGCTTTGGAAAACCCCAGAGAAGAGCCCCTGCGTGCACTGTAACTAAACTTAACACTTGCTGAGTGCCAGTCCTGTCCCCAGGGTCCCACTGCTCGCATACATGTAACTGTGAGGACAAAAGCCAGCACTGATGGGCTACTTACCCTGATCCAGTACTTTTTCATACCTCGCTACTCATGCCACCGTTAACAGAAAAACTTTATACCTCCTGGGTGTTTATGATGGGCCAGGATCTGTCAAATACTTTTTAATACTCTTCTCAGTTGTAAGAGACTTTAAAACCCATTTGTGCCATATTGTGGAATAGTATAAATTATTCATAACATATATATGTTACTGCATATGTATTTCTACAATATAGTTTATATGTAATTACACATGTGAAATATATATTAAATTATATATCATTGATATGCTATGTATTATGAATTTTATTATAGATTAATAGTGTGTTATATGTTTATATTATGGCCTATATTTATTTCATATAATTATACAGGTAAAAGGTGATATATTACATATTAAATTATAGATAACTTATTATACTATACTAGATTATATTTAAGATATAAATATAAACTCCCTAGCAGGATACATAGTCAACAGGTACGATTAGATGCCTCCAGGGAGGGGATTCTAGGAGGGAATCTTTTTCCTTTTACTGGACCTCAGGAGAAGAGTTCATGGTCACCCTCAGGTCCTGAACAGACCACCACTGAAAGGGCCACTGGTTTTATTGATTTATTTATTCCCCTTAGCTGCATTTCCCTTCCCACCATCAACAGCAATTCTAGTATGTTTGAGGTGTCTCCCTTTGTGTGTATGTGTTCCTGGAAAAATGCGTGAGTTGTTTGGGGCACCTTATTTTTAGTTGATGTAAATGGTATTATGATATAGATCTTGTTCAGTTTTTCCCCCACCCAGAACTGCCTCCTACACTGTTTCCAATGTCTATGTGTGGCCACTGTATCCGTGTATTACAGTACAGTAACAAATACGGCACACGTTGAAATGGTTTAAAGCCACGAAAGCTTACTTCTCATGCATGCTCCCTGTCCACTATTGGTTGGCAGGAGGGCTTTGCTCACTGTAATCACCCAGGGACCCATGCACCATCTCTCTCACTGCCAGGCGCTATGCCAGAGATAAAAGAATGTAGCAAAGCATGCGCTGACTTGATTCTCATCTGGAAGCGAGGCACACACTTCCTGCCCATATTTGATGGCCAGAGCATGTCACAAGGTTCCAGCTAACTTTTCATGGCAGGGAAGTCCAGTCTTACCATGAGACTATAGAAAGAGAAAGGATCGGAATAGTCATGGACAGTCCTGGTGAGTAGTACCAAACACCCTCACGTTGTCTTCATCTCCCTGCCACCCCAAACAATGGTATGATGAACAATCCTGTATACATCCCCCAAAGGCCCCCTGGACCATTGCTTTGAACATCACCCAGGAGTAGAATTTCTGGACAGGTGAGCATGTATTTAATTTCACTAAGTGCACCAGATCGTTCTCCAGAATGGCTGTTCCAGTGTATGCTATAAGGAGGTACAAAGGGGCATTTATCCCCACATCTTACCAACGCTTGACAATAACCAGCTTTTTAAATTTTGTCAAATAAGTGTAAAATGATAGCTATTATTGCTCTAAATTGTAGTTCTCTGATCTCTGATGAGTTTAAGTATTTCTTCATATGGGTAGATTTCTTCTTCTGTAAATTGCTTGTTCATTTTTTTTCTATTAGGGTTTCTATATTTTTCTTATTGATTTTCAAGAGTTGCTTGTAGAGATTTTTGCTGTATATCCTTTAGTATCTTTTAGATGTGGACTAATATGAATATGGATATATTCCTGTTCCCCCAGAAAGTTATCTATTTTAATGGATTTCATCTCACCTTCCAACTCTTTGGGGAGAAAAAGAATCTCAAGAAAGGAAGATAGACCAGGCTTAAATCAGGAGCCATTCCTGGACCAATCAAAGGTGACTGGGATGGAGATTCCTCAAAAAGTTAAAAATATGGGCACCTGGGTGGCTCGGTTGGTTAAGTGTCTGCCTTCGGCTTGGGTCATGGTCCCAGGGTCCTGGGATTGAGTCTGGTGTTGAGCTCCCTGCCTAGTGGGGAGTCTGCTTCTTCCTCTGTCCCTCTCCCCTGCTTGTGATCTCTCTCTCTCTCAAATAAATAAATAAATAAATAAATCTTAAAAAGTTAAAAACAGAGCTACCCTAATACCCAGCAATTACACTACTCAGTATTTATCAAAGGATACATAGTGATTCAAAGGGGCACATGCACCCCAATGTTTATAGCAGCAACGTCCACAATAGCCAAACTATGGAAAGAGCCCAGACATCCATCGACAGATGAATGTATAAAGAAGATGTGGCGTGTATCTACGATAGAATATTACTCAGCCATCAAAAAGAATGAAATCTTACCATTTGCAACGACGTGTATGGACCTAGAGGGTATCATGCTAAGCGAAGTCAGTCAGTCCAAGAAAGAAAAATATCGTAAGGAAAAATAAGATGAAAACAGAGGGAGGCAAATCATAAGGGACTCTTAACTCTAGGAAACAAACTGAATGTGTTGCTGGAGGGGAGGAGGGGAGGGGATGAGACAACTGGGTGGTGGGCATTAAGGAGGGCACGTGATAGAATGAGCACTGGGTGCTATATACAAATGATAAATCACTAAACTCTACCTCTGAAACTAATAATACACTATATGTTAATTAAATTGAATTTAAATTTTGAAAGAAAAGGTGACTGGGAAGGTGGATCTTTAAATGACAGCTTCTATTTAAATCGCAAGGCAGGAACAGATAAACTTTCCTAGAACAAGTGGGAGGGGGTGGGGAGAGGTGGAAAGGAAGGGAGGGTTGCTCTTGGGCAGACAAAGCAATAGATGATCCCTAGTTTAGTGTTTGATGTAAAAAGTAAGGTCATGTATCCAGGATGCTTTTGATTGCAAGTAACAGAAACTCAGTTGAGGTGGGTTTTTTTGCTTTTTGTGGGGGGGCGGGGCATATTTGCTCCAGTAACTCAAAAGTCCCATAGGTAGTGGGTCAGTTAGATCTAGGTGCTCAAATAATGTCATCAGATCCCCAACTTTCTTTCCATCTCTCCCAGCAGCTCTCCCCACAGTGCGAACGGCAGTCTCCAATAACCAAACACACATAGTACCTTAACAACTGCAGCCTAAGGAAAATAGTTCTTTCCTAAACGTTAGGGTAGAAAAAAATTCTAGGGAAATTCTGACTGGCCCGACCTATATCACATGCCCTTCCCTGGACCAATCGCTGTGACCAGAGAGATGGAGCAGTCTGACTGGTCAGACCTGGGTCAAGCAGGGGAGGTGGATGAGCTCACCCCAGCTCAGACCGTAATGAGAGCTTACCCTACTGGGGCAAGAGAGAGAGAAAACACGATGACAGGCAGAACGCAGAAATGCCAGATTTCTGCCTCATTGCTGATGTCAATATGTATTCTATATGGACAAGGATTTACGGGCAGGGGGATGGGGTACGGTGGGGAAGAAACCATTCAAGAGCTAGCAGAAAATTTTGGTGACTGAAAGAATTGGAGGCTTGGTAAATGCCTCTCTAACCATGACACTAAAATTAAATGTCATAAATAAAAACACCGAAGCATACTAAACTTCCGTAGCACAAAAACAAACCAAACCACCAGAATCTCTGTAACCAAGATCAAAGGACTAATGACACATGGGAGTGGGTAACCTACATGTCAGAGCACTGGTACTCCACTTATGCCAAAGAGTTCTTAGAGATTAATACAAGATGGCCACTTCAATGGAAGTCTGAAAAAAAAAATGACACAGACAATTTTGAGAAAGTAGGACGATGGAAATGTACTACATGGATGCAACGTGTGAATAATAAAAATTTTAAGAGTGCAAATTTCCGGTAGAAAAATCAGCATGCTCAGGCATGGCTGGTTGGAGTGTCTGTTGGTCTAAACCTTTTGAGAAGATAGGTTGGTTTGATGTATTAAAGAGTGAGATTCATTGGTTCATTCAGCAACTATTACTTGAGTGCTCAGTGCATGTTAAACACTACTCCAAGAGTCTGAGTAAACGTGAGAACAAGCAGTCCCCGCCCACTTGGAGTCTACATTCTATGGGGAAAGGTGAATGCTAAAATCCAATGGACAAGGGGACGCCTGGGTGGCTCAGTCAGTGAAGCATCTGCCTTCAGCTCAGATCATGATCCCAGGGTCCTGGGATCAAGTCCCGCATCGGGCTCCTTGCTCAGCAGGGAGGCTGCTTCTCCCTCTGCCTGCCGCTCCCCCCTGCTTGTTCTCTCTCTCTCTAACAAATAAATAAATCTTTAAAAAAATCCAATGGACATCGTAGTTTTAACCATATTCAGTGTTACAGGAAAAGGAGGAAGGGAAGTGCTTTGAGAGTATGAGCAGGAGACCCGACTTGAGCCTGGGGTGAATCTGGAGGCAGTGACCTTGAACCCAAGATGTTTCACCCAGATAATGTTTAACCCGATAACTATTTTTTGGGTTTTTTTTTTTTTAAGATTTTTAAAATTTATTTATTTGACAGAGAGAGAGAGCGCGAGAGCGAGAGAGGGAACACAAGCAGGGGGAGTGGGAGAGGGAGAAGCAGCCTTCCCGCCTGAAGGACAGAGCCTGTCGAGGAAGTAAAGGTCATGGTGACTGGGGCATGGAGGGCGGGTGGGAGAGGCCTGTGTGGGCCCTGCCGACAGACCAGAAGCCATGTCAACGAGCACAGCGCTGCTCATGGAGCCAGGCAGCTGGGGCCCCATCAAAGGGGCCCCCACTTTAGAGCCCTCCACCTTGGCTGTCCTCTGTCCCTCTCTCCAGGACAAGGAATCTGCTGTGCCAAGGAGACATGCCTGTCTGGAGCCTGTGTCCTTCCAGACAATGCTTTAAACCCCCTAAACCCTGAGTCCTCTGCCCAAACAGCTCCCCTGGCTTCCAGGCCTTGTGAAGTCTTCTCCCCCTGGGGCCACCTGTCCCGGGACAGATGGGGTCCTTGTGTGGACACTCTGGGCCCCAGAAGCTAGGGGTGTGGATATGTGGGCTTTGGCGTCTACACCCACACATGTGAAGTCTCTTGCAAAGTGGGGTCAAGGCGGGGAAGAGAAGGAAGAGGGGGGCACAGCCCTGGGAACCTCAACCCACCGTGCTCTTCCTTTGGGCCCTTGTCTATTATAGAGGGAATAATCCAAAGCTTCTGAGAGCCAAGTGAAGGATTAGGGACCTTAGCCTAAGAGCCATGGGAAGCCTGCTGAAGGATTCTTGGTAAAGGCACTGACAAGAATAAATACGGGTTTGAGAAGAGCCTTCTGGCTGCGGTGTGGTGAATGGTCTGGGGTGGAGCTCGAAAGGAAGAAGCACCCCAATTGTGGGGTGCTGCCGGCATCCAGAACGGACATGACGGCAGTTTCTATGAGGCAGCAAAAAATGGAAAAGAGGAGAACAAACATGGTGATGGACTGGATGTGAGTGGAGGGAGGTCTCTGGAGGGTGCTGTCTACTGGGACAGGAACTGGACAAGGATCCACTTTGGAGGGGGGGCGCGGGGAAAGATCATGGACACAATGGCTCTGGTGCCTTTGAGACATCCAAATCCAAGTGCCAAAGAGCAACTGGATGACTCGGTCCAAAGCTCTGAGCAGGGGCTGGGTTGGCGGGACACCGGGAGCCCATATTTAGTGCCCGTCCGATGCCACTGGTTGGGAGCTGCACCGCTGTGTTCCATGCCACTAAGAAGGAGAACAGGCACCACAATGAAACCGACCTGCCATTAACTGAACAGGTCTGATGGCAGATAAATTAAAATGTAAAAAAAAGATGCATCTGAGAATTGATGAAACAGGACAGTCAGGACCTAAGTTTGACTTTTTGCGGCGGGCTGAAGTAACAGGAGCACGGTGGGATCGAGCTTCATCTCGGCCCCATGCAGGAGCTGCAGAGGGTGCCCCAGGGCCCAGGCTGCTTCTGCGTGGGGCGGGGGGTAGCTCTTGTCCACAGGGGCCCCCATGGCCCATCTCCGTGACAGCCTCCAAGCATCCAGAGGGGCAAAGAGAAAGGAGATGCCATGCCCCTTCTATGAAGACACCATCCAGAGTTTGCACGTATCATTTCCCCTCACCTCCCAATGGACACCACTTTGTCCCATGGTGCTTCTCGCTGCAAGAGAGGCTGGGGACGGTGGCCTTTGGGCAGCCTGATGCCCAGCTAGAAGTCAGGGCTCCTAAGAAGGAGGAATGGATGGATGTTGGCATGGGGGGAGGTCTCCGCCCCAGGAGTCACGTGCACGCGGGTGGTGATGGGCACTAAGGGCATGGCTGAGACAGGTGACCGAGAAGGCGGCCCAGGCCACACACTGAGGTCCTCCCACACGGAGCGCTTTCAGAGCAAGATAATTAAGAAATGGACTGAGACAGAAAGGCCTAAAAGAACAGGGGAACCAGAGGCTATCTGTGTCCTGGAAGCCACGGGAAGCCAATGATTCAAGGCAGAGGGAGACGCCACTCTGTCCAGGGCTGCTCGGGGGTCAAGAGAGATGAGCTGTTCTACAAAATTATTGAACAGAGGGTGGCGGAAATCAAAGAAACAGGGTTTGCAGATCCTGGTACTTGCTGAAGTTGGGTGATGCCGGGCAGCTCTTTACGCTATTCTACTTTTGAAGATGTTTGAACGTTTCCATCCATCACAACAAAACAAAACAATCTAGTTGATTTATCAACATGGAAATCATCTGGGACGTTCCCATGAGCAGTGGCACAGCAAAAGCCAGCCTGGAAGGAAGAGGGATTTGTGGGGGCTGAGGGCATGGAGTGTGTGGTGTCTCCAGAAAAGCCACAGCACTACCTTTCATTCCACACGCTCTTCCAGAACCTTCCTCTCTTCAGGAGGGGGAGCCCATCCCCAAGCCCCTGAATCCGGGTGCACCTGTGACTTCTCTGATCAATGGAGAACAGAGGCTCCGATGCTATGGGGCTTGTGAGGCTGGGCCATGAAAAAGATGCAGCTTCTCTCATGTTCTCTCTCTCAAGTTGTGGTAAAATACACATAATGTAAAACTTACCATTTTGGCGGCTTTCCAACGTACACTTCAGTAGTGTGAAGTACATTCACACTCGTGCAACCCATCGCCAGAACTCTTGTCAACCCACAAAACCAAAGCTGTGTCCCCAGGAAACGTGGCCTTCCCTTTCCGCCCTATCTCTCCAGCCCGTGGCACCCCCCATCTACTTTCTGACTTCAGGACTTGGACTCTGGTTCTTTTCTGGAGTACTTGCATCCTTGGAATCCAGCTGCCATGCCACGAAGCAGCCCAAAGTGGTCCATGAAGAGACCGCGTGGAGAGGCCCCAAGGTCCCAGCTGACAGCCACCGTCCACCACCATGAGAGTAAACAAGGCTTTGGGGAATGCCAGCCCAAGCTAGGGGATGACTAGAGGATGCTCAGAGGCTATAGAGCAGAAACAAGTAATCCCCACTAGAAACCACTAGGAGAATAAATGTCACTCAGGTTGGGGGAGTAATTTATACGCAGCCATAGTATCTGGGACCGTTGGTCTGTCCAGCAGAGAAGAAAGTTGGGGTGGTGATCAAAGGAGGCGAGGTGAAGGAGATGGTCTTTGTTTTGCTTTGCTTTTTAAGATGGAAACTATCTGAGTATGTTTAAATGAGGAAGGGGGAAGATATTATTTTGAGAAGGAGGCACCAGATCTGCCGATGAAGGAGGATGGATCCATCGCATGAAACTCCTGAGAGGCGGAGTGGAAAGGGCCCTGTGTGCAGAGGGGTCGCTTCTGTTACAACGTGTAGGGGAGGAGCTGTGGCAGAGGGGCCAGCAGCTGGCATGTGAGGGCCTCCACGATCTCTCTGTAGTAGTAGGTGACTGGCTGGAGCGTGGGCAAATCAGAGGTTTGGGGAGAGAAGCAGAAAGTCTGAAACATCTTTGCAGAGAGGAAAATGTGTTGACCAGAAGGAAGAAGCAGGATGTAAGGACAAATTGTTTGGTTGATGTTGGTGATTAGGAATTTCTAGGAAACAGGTTACCCTGTTGTGTGCTTTTTTTCACCTTCGGCACACAGGTGTAGGCGTGACACATGGGGGTCTCCCAGCATTGAGAGCATTTGCGGTAAAAGGATGACGGGGCAATGGAATTAGGGCCCCAGCAAGGGAATGCTTCCATGATGGACCTTGAAGGCTAAGCTGGAGAAGGAGGGAAATCATCACGGGTTGTACAAGTATTGAGTCAGCATATCCACTTCTAGGAATTTATCTGAAAAAGAGCATTGTGTGGACCAGTTTCCTAGTCCATATACAAGGAGCTTGGAAATTGCCACCCCATCCTAACACCCAGTAGAAAGCTGAACAGACTGAAAACTCAAGAACTCTTCTTGGACACCTGAGATAGAGGCCACAGGGCCAAGCGCTGCCTCGAGGCTGGAGAAATGGGCAAGCAAATGCTGGGGGCTGCTACGTATGGGGCAGCCTGGCGTGGGAGGACCACCATGGGGGGAGCTGGTGCCAGGAGGAAATCCCCAGCTGAAACTGACAACGTCCCCCAGGTAAAAACCCAGTCCTGGAGAGTTCCCCCCAATATGGTGAGATTTAATGGTGGGAGCTCAGCCAGGTTCCCACAATAAATATCTGAGAAAAATCCCCTCTAAATACCCCAGAGCAATCTGTCCTGGACAAGGCCTGCCCTTGGAGGAAAGTAGTTCCTCAGAGCCAACCGACCTGGGGAGGGCAAATACCCCAAGGTAGCCCATTATAGCCATTCTGCCCCCCCACACCCTGCGTGGGAGAAAGAACCAGAAGCTCACAGCCCATTTACAGCGCTTCCTGTACCTAGCACATCATGTGTGGCTATCAGGAGAAAAAAGGGGGGGCGCCTGGTGGCTCAGTCGTTAAGCGTCTGCCTTCAGCTCAGGTCATGATCCCAGGGTCCTGGGATCGAGCCCCACATTGAGCCCCGCATCGGGCTCCCTGCTTCTTGGGAAGCCTGCTTCTCCCTCTCCCACTCCCCTTGCTTGTGTTCCCTCTCTCGCGGTGTCTCCCTCTGTCAAATAAATAAAATCTTTAAAAAAAAAAAAAAAAAAGAAAAAGAGAAAAGAAAAAAGGCAACAAAACAAAAACCTTCGGAATAGACAGAGCATGGGAACCCGACATGGCAGGGATGTTGCCATTATCAGACTGGAAATTTAAAACACCTATGAAAATATGCAGGCATACCTCATTTTCTTGCACTTTGCAGATACTGCATTTTTTTAATTTTTTTTTTTACAAATTGAAGGTTTAAGGCAATCCTTCATTGAGCAAGTCTGCCAGTGCCATTTTTCCAACAGCATTTGCTCTCTTTATGTCTCTGTGTCACATGTTGTTCACTCTTCAGTATTCTGGGCTTTTTCATTATTATTATATTTGTTATGGTAATCTATTATCAGTGGTCACGACTCACTGAAAGCTCAACTTATGGTTAGCATTTTTTAGCATGAAGTAGTTATTTTTTATTTATTTTTTTTATTCTTATGTTAGCATGAAGTAGTTTAAATTAAGGTACGTGCATTGTTTTTCCTTAGACATAACGCTATTGCACACTTAATTGAATACAATATAGTATAAATATAACTTCGATATGTGCTGGGAAACCAAAAAATCCATTTCACTCGCGTTCCTGCAGTATTTGCTTTATTGTGGTGGCCTGGACCCCAGCCCACAATGCCTCCGACATGTACCTGTGCTTGGGTGCTACCGGATCAAGCAGACAGCGTGCAAGAACAGGCAGAACAGAGAGATAGAAATCCTAAGGAAGAGCCATAAGAAATGCTAGAGCTCAAACATGTAACAGAAACGAAGAATGCCTCTGAGGGGCTTACTAGTTGACTGGGCATGACTGAAGACAAGAGTCTCTGTGCTGCAGGACATCTCAATAAGCATCCTCAAAAACGGAAAAGCAAAGGGAACTAAAAGGGTAACATATGTGTGATGGGAATTCCAGACAGAGAAGAGAGAAGGAATCAGAAACAATACTTGAAACAATAATAACTGAGAAGTTTGCCAAATTAATGTCAGACGGGAAACCACACATTCAGGAAGCTCTGAGAACACCAAGGAGGATAAATGCCGAGCAAACAAAGCAAAACAAAACTACACTTAGGCATATCATTTTCAAACTACAGAAAATCAAAGATGGATAGAAAAATTCCTTAAAAGATCTAGAGGGGGGAAAATCCACCTTACCTAGAGAGGATAAAGGTAAGAATTATATTTGACTTCTTAGAAACCATGCAAGCAAGAAGACACTAAAATGAAAATTTACAAAGTGTTGAGAGGAAAAAATCCCCACCAATCTATAATTCTGTACCTTGTGAAAGAGAAATAAAGATCTTCTCGGACAAGTATTGAGGAATTTTGTTGCCAGTAGCCCTGCCTTGCAAGAAATGTTAAAACTTCTTTAGAGAGAGGAAATATAATGTAGTCAAAAACCCAAATCTACCTAAAGTAAGGTAGAGCATCAGAGTAGGAATAGTGAAGATGAAATAAAAACCTTTATCTTTCTTAACTTTATACTCTTACTACATCTCACCGGTAATACTTTGTTCAAAATAGTAACAGCAATAATGTATTCAATTCTGTATGCTAATGTATATGCATGTACTTATGTAGGATGATGTATAAGTGAGATGAATGGCATCAGCAATACAAGTATGGGAGGAAAGAATAAGGAATCTTTTCTTATTACAAGGTTCTTGCGCCATCTGTGACATGGTATAGTGGTATAGTGTTATTTGAAAGTAGATTTGGATTAGTTGTAATTGCATGTTGCAAACTCTAGGTCAACTATTAAAAATAGCATATAAATCCAATGATGTATAAAAAAAATTATACACTGTGACCCCGGGGGATTTATCTCAGGGGTGAAAGAAAGGTTGGCTCATCATCTGAAAATCAATTAATGTGTTGCATCACATCAATAGGCTAAAAAAGAAAAATCACATGATTATATTAACAGATGCAGAAGAGGCATTTGTCAAATTCCAATACCTATTCATGATAAACACTCTTAGTGAGAACTTCCTCAATTTTATAAAGAATATCTGCAACCCTCCCCTCCCACAGCTGACCTTATATTGAATGGTGAGAAACTCAAAGCTTTTCCACTAAAATCAGGTACAAGGGAGGGATGTCCTCTCTCACCACTGCTTTTCAACACTGTCCTGGAATTTCTAGTTGATGCAGTAAGAGGAGAAAAGGAAATAAAACGTATATAGATTGGGAAGGAAGACATAAAATTGTCTTTGTTTGCAGATGACATGATCATTCATGTAGGAAATCCAAAAGAATGGGGGAGAAAAAACCTCTGAGAGGTAATAAACAATCATAGCAAGTTTGTAGGATACAATTTTATTTTAAGATTTTATTTATTTGACAGAAAGAGAGAGCACAAGCAGGTGGAGCAGCAGAGGGAGAGGAAGAAGCAGATTCCCTGCTGAGCAGGGAGCCCAATGTGGGGCTCGACCCCAGGACCCTGGGATCATGACCTGAGCTGAAGGCAGATGCTTAACTGACTGAGCCACCCAGGCGCCCCTGCAGGATACAATTTTAAAATATAAAAGTAGGGGCGCCTGGGTGGCTCAGTCGTTGGGTGTCTGCCTTCGGCTCAGGTCATGATTTCAGGTCCTGGGATCGAGCCCCGCATCGGGCTCCCTGCTCAGCGGGAAGCCTGCTTCTCCCTCTCCCACTCCCCCTGCTTGTGTTCCCTCTCTCACTGTGTCTCTCTCTCTGTCAAATAAATAAATAAAATCTTAAAATAAATATATATATATATATATATATATATGTAAATTGCTTTTCCCATATACCAGCAATGAATAAGCGGAATACGACAAACACACACACACGCAATACCATTTAAATTAGCACTCCAAAATAAAATACTTAGGGGCGCCTGGGTGGCTCAGTCGGTTAAGCGGCTGCCTTCTGCTCAAGTCATGATCCTGGGGTCCTAGGATCAAGCCCCATGTCTGGCTCCCTGCTCAGTGGAGAGCCTGCTTCTCCCTCTCCCTCTGCCTGCCACTCTGCCTACTTGTGCTCTCTCTCTATCTCTCTGACAAATAAATAAAATCTTTAAAAAAACCACAACAAAATAAAATACTTAGGTATAAATCTAACAACATATGTACAAGGTCTATATGAGGAAAACTACAAAACTCTGATGATCAGAGTCAAAGAAGAACTACATAAATGGAGAGATCTCCATGTTCATGAATAGAAAGACTCAACATAGTCAGATCGTCAGTTTCTTCCCACTTGGTCTATGGATTCATTGCAGTCCTAATCAAAGCCTCAGCAATTATTTTGTGGGTATCAACAAATGAATTCCAAAATTTATGTGGAGGAGTCAAAGACCCAGAAGAGCCAACCCAGTATTAAAGGAGAAGAACGAAGTTGGAGGGCTGGCGCTGCATGACTTTAAGACTCGCTGTGAAGCTACAGTAATCAAGATGGAGTAGTAGTGGTAAAAATACAGACAAATAGAAAGCTCAAACATAGACCCACATAAATATAGTCAACTAATCTTTGACAAAAGAGCAAAGACAATACAAAGGAGTAAAGACAGTTTATTCAATAAATGGTGCTAGAACGACTGAACATCCACATGCAGAAAAATGAATCTAGACACAGACCTTATACAGTCACAAAGACGAACTCAAAATGGATCACAGATCTCAATGTAAAACACAAAACTGTAAAACTCCTAGGAGATGACAGAGGAGAAAACCAAGATGACCTTGGGGATGGGGATGCATTTTTAGATAAAACACCAAAGATACAATCCATGAAAGAAATAACTGATAAGCTGGACTTGATTAAAATTAAAAATTTCTGCTCTGCAAAAGACAATGGCAATAGAATGAGAAGACAAGGCCCAAAGCAGGAGAAAATATCTTCAAAAGACACATCTGGGGGCACCTGGATGGCTCAGTCGGTTATGCATCTGCCTTTGGGTTGTGATCTTGGGGTTGTGGGATCGAGTCCCACATCAGGCTCCCTGCTCTGCGGGGAGCCTGCTTCTCCCTCTGCCTCTGCTTCTCTCTCTCTGTCTCTCATGAATAAATAAATAAAATCTTAAAAAAAAACACCACCACCAAAAGACACATCTCTTAACAGACTGTTATCCGGAATATACAAAGAACACTTAAAACTCAACAATAAGAAAAAAAAAACCCAACTAAAAAATGGGCCTAAGACCTTAACAGACAACTCAGCAAAGAAGTTTTACAGAAGGCAAATAAGCACATGAAAAGATGTTCCACATCATATGTCATCAGGAAAATGCAAACTGAAACAACAACGGAATACACTACATTCCTAGGTGGGAATGCAAAATGGCGCAGCTACTCTGCAAGACAGTTTGGCTGTTTCCTCCAAAATGAAACATACTCTTACTATACAATCCACCAGTCACACTCCTTGGTATTTACCCGAAGGAGTTGAAAACTTCTGTCCACACAAAAATCTGTACACAAATATTTATAGCAACTTTACACATAATTGACAAATGTTGGAAGCAACCAAGATGTTCTTCAGTAGGTGAATATGTAAATAAACTGTGGTCCATCCAGACAATGGAATATTATTCAGAGCTTAAAAGAAATGAGCTATCAAGCCATGAAAAGACATGGAGGAAACATAAATGCATATTACTAAGTCAAAAGACTACATATTGTATGATTCCAACTATATGGCATTCTGGAAAAGGCAAAACTATGGAGACAGTAAAAGATCAGTTAAAAAAAAAAAAATCAGTGGTTGCCAGGCATCATTATGGGAGGGATTAATAAGTGGAACACAGGATTTTTAGGACAGTGAAACTACTCTGACACCATAATTATGGATACATGTCATTATACATTTGTCCAATTCCAATTCATCAGCGGCTGTAATATGGTCAAAAACTAATAGTAGCATTCCTCTCCCATATATTAGCTGGAATGTTGCTTTAAAAAGAAACTTCCAGGCGCCTGGATGGCTCAGTTAAGTATCTGCCTTTGGCTCAGGTCATGATCCTGGGGCCCTGGGATCGAGCCCCACATTGGCTCCTTGCTCGTCCGGGAGCCTGCTTCTCCCTCTGCCCCTCACCCTGCTTGTGCTCTCTCTCTCTCTCTCAAATAAATAAAATCTTTTTAAAAGTAAAAAGAAACTTCCTCTCATCTACTATTTGGTTACCCAAATATACCGTGTGTATAGGATAGGCAGGTAAATAAAGACTAGTAAGTGTTCAAAATAATTTGTTCATCCTCCAACCTCTTCCATCTGTTACTATTATTATTATCAGCATTAATTCTAATCTATTTAGTATCATTTTAACCTCTTTTTCAAAGGAATTAAAGACTTTATTCTGAAAAAAGACTCAGGTTGAATACAGTTGACCCTCGAACAACACAGTCAAAATGCTGCCTATAACTTTTACTCCCCTGCAAAGCTTAACTGCAAAAAAGAGCCTGTTGCCTGGGTGCCTTACTGATAACAAATAGTCCACACATATTCTGTATGTGAAATGTATTATATACCATATCCTCACAACAAAGTCAGCTAGTGAAAAGAAAATATTATTAAGAAAATAGTAAGAATGAGAAAAGACATTTATTGCATTTATTGAAAAAAATATCCACATATAAGTGGATCCACGCAGTTCAAAGCCTTGTTTTTCTAGGGTCGACTGTATTTCCAAGTGTCAGATGCACAAACTCAGAGAAAGAAGAGCAAACTCTGTGGTGTCTTGAGAGCAGAGACGTGCACGTGTGCATGGAAGTCCCCGCACATAGCTTTCCGGTCCACCAAACAAGATATTTTTCCTCCTCCTCCTCCTCTTCTTCTTCTACTATCTCAGCTAGTTTTTTATATTATTTTATTATGCTATGTTAATCACCATACATCATTAGTTTTTGATGTAGTGTTCCATAATTCATTGTTTGCTTATAACACCCAGTGCTCCGTTCAATACGTGCCCTTTTTAATACCCATCACCAGGCTAACCCATCCCCGCACCCCCCTATCTCAGCTAGTTTTAAGTGTGCTGTTCGGGAGTATTAAATATGCTCATAATGTTGTGCAACCATCACCACCATCCATCCCCATAACTCTTTTTATCTTTTAAAACCAAAACTCTAAGGGTGCCTGGGTGGCTGAGTCAGTTAAGCAACCAACTCTTGATCTCAGCTCAGGTCCTGATCTCAGGGTTTTGATCTCAGGGTCATGATGAGTTCAAGCCCCACTGGGCATGGAGCTTACTTAAAAAACAAAACAAGGGGTGCCTGGGTGGCTCAGTCAGTTAAGCGTCTGCCTTCAGCTCAGGTCATGGTCTCAGGGTCCTGGGATGGAGCCCCATGTCAGGGTCCCTGCTCAGCAGGGAGTCTGTTTGTTCCTCTCCCTCTGTCCTTCCCCCCACTCATGCTCTCTCTCTTCTCTCTCAAATAAATATAATCTTTTTTTTTAAAAAAACTCTATGCCCTTTAAATGATAATTCTCCATTTGCCTTTCTCCCTAGTCCCTGGTACCCACGATTCTAGTCTCCAACTCTATGATTTTGTCTACACTAACTCATTTAAGTGGAATCATAGTATTTGTCTTTTTGCAACTGGTTTATTTCGCTTAGCATAATACCCTCCAGACTTATCCATGTTGTAGCATGTGTCAGAATTTCCTTTTTAAAGCTGAATAATATTCCATTGTATGTATATACTACATTTTACCCATTTCCATTGAGGGACACTTGGGTTGCTCTGTGTTTTAGCTGCTGTGAATAATGTTGCTACAAATGGGGTGTACAGATATCTCTTCAAGATCCTGCTTTCAATTCTTTGGGTATATACCCAGAAATGGAATTATGGATCATATAATAGTTTTATTTTTAATTGTTTAAGGAACCACCATACTGTTTTCCACCATGGCTGCCCCAGTGTGCGTTCCCACCAACAGTGCACGAGGGTTCCAAGTTCTCCACATCCTCGCCAACACTAGTTCTTATTCTTTTTTTCATAGTTGCCATCCTAATGGGTGTGAGGTGGTATCTCATTGTAGTTTTGATTTGCATTTCCCTAATGATTAATGATGCTGAGCATCCTTCATATGCTTATTGGCCATTTGTATATCTTTTTTGAAGAAATGTCTGTTAAGGTCTTTTGTCCATTTTTAAAATCAGGTTGTTTGATTTTTGTCATTTTTGGGAGTTCTCTAAATATTCTAGATAGTCATCCCTTACTGGTTTTCAAATATTTTCTCCCATTCTGGGAGTTACCTTGTTATTCTGTTGATACTGTCTTGATTAACAAAATTGTTAAATTTTCAGGGAATCTAATTTTTCTGTTGTTGTTTTCTTTTTCTTCTGTTGCCTGTGTCTTTGGGGTCATATCCAAAAAATCACTGCCAAATTCAACGTTGTGAAGTTTTTGCCCTGTTTTCTTCTAAGGTTTTTTTGGGTTTTCACTCATTTTGGGTTAATTTTTGTAGACAGTGTCTACAAAAAGATCATTCTTTTGCATGTGGCTACACAGTTTTCCTAGGATCGTTTATTGAGAAGACTACCTTTTCCCAATTGAATGGCCTTAGTCCATCTTGTCAAAAATCACTGGACCACACATGCAAGGGTTTATTTCAGGCCTTTCTATTCTGTTCCATCAGTCTGTCTGTCTGTCCTTACGTTGGTTCAACAACATTTTGATTACTGTAGCTTTGTAGTAGGTCTTGAAATTAAGACATGTAAGCCTTCCAGTTCTTCTTTTGTTCTTTTTCAAAGTTGTTTTGGTCATTCAGGGTTCCTTGGGATTCCATATGAATTTTAGGATGGGGCTTTTCTACTCTGTGAAACGTGGAATTCTTAAATGTGATTCTGATAGGGATTACACTGAATCTGTCAATGGCTTTGGGTAGTGTGGACATCTTAGCAATATTACATCTTCTAGTCTGTGACAGTGGGATATGTTTCTGTTTACTGATGTCTCCTTTAATTCCTTTCAGCAATGCTCTGTGGTTTTCATTGTACATCTTTCACCTTCTTGATTAACTTCTAAGTTTTTTATTCTTCTTGATGCCATTAAAAATGAAATTGTTTTGTAATTTCCTTTTCAAGTTTCCCATTGCCTGTGTATATAAATGCATCTCAGTTTTGTATGTTGACTTTGTGTCCTGCTACTTTGCCAAATTCATTCAATAGTTCTAACAGTTTGTGTGTGTGTGTGTGTGTGTGTGTGTGTGATCTTCAGGGTTTTCTATATAGGAGATCACATCATCCGAGAACAGAGACAATTATACTTTTTCCTTTCCAATTTGGATGCCTTTTCTTTTTCTTGCCTGATTGCTCTGGCTAGAATTTACGGTACATCCTTCATATGCTTATTGGCCATTTGTATATCTTTTTTGGAGAAGTGTCTATTAAGGTCTTTTGTCCATTTTTTAAAAAAGTGTTGAACAGAAGTGGTGAGAGTGGGCATCCTTCCCTTCTTCCTGATCTTAGAGGAAATTTTCTTTCTTTTCTTTTTTTTAGATTTTATTTATTTGTCAGAGAGAGAGAGAGAGAGAGCACAAGCAGGGGGAGCGGCAGGCAGAGGGAGAAGCAGACTCCCCGCTGAGCAAGGAGCCTGACATGTGGCTTGATCTCAGACCCTGAGATCATGACTGGAGCTGAAGGTTCACCGAATGAGCCACCCATGCGCCGAGAGGAAATTTTTAATTTTTCCCTGCTGACTATGATGTTCACTGAGGTTTTCATAGATTGCTTTTATGGGAGGTAGTTTCCTTCTGTTCCTAGTTTGTTGAGTGTTTTTATCATAAAAGGGTGTTGAATTTTATCAAATGCTTTTTCTGCATCAATTGCAATAATCATGTGGGGTTTTCCCTCCCTTCGTTCTGTTACTGTGATGTATTACATCAGTGTGTAGTTTTATTTTATTGTAGCATCTTTATCTGGCTTTGGTATCAGAGTAATAGTAGCCTCATAAAAATCAATCACTCCTCCCAATCACAGTGCAGCTCTTTTTGCCCACGGGTCTTGTCCCTGTACTTCAATAAAAAACATCTTTTTGTGACGCCTGGGTGGCTCAGTCGGTTAAACATCTAACTCTTGATTTTGGCTCAGGTCATGATCTCAGGGTCATGGTTTCAGGCCCCGCATTGGGCTCTGTACTCAGCAAGGAGTCTGCTTCTCTCCTTCTCCCCCCACTTGTGTTCTTTCTCTCTCAAATAAATATATCTTTAAAAAATAAAAATAAAAAACACCGTTTTGCCTGGAAAAAATAAAGAACATGAGTTAAGAAGTGTTTACTCCTCTTCAATCTTTTGGAAACATCTGAAAAGGATTGGTATTGGTTCTCCTTTTAATATTTGGTAGAATTTAGCAATGAAGCCATTGGGTCCAGGGCTTTTCTTTCTTGGGAGATTCGTGATTACTGATTCAGTCTCTTTACTAGCTATAAGTCTATTCAGATTTTCTACTTCATGATTTAGTCTCATTAGATTTGATCTTTCCAGGAATTTGTCCATTTCATCTAGGTTATCCAATTTGTCGGCATACAGTTTTTCACAGTAATCTCTTATAATCCTTTTATATCTGTAGAGTTGGTAGTAATGGCCCCACTTTCATTTCTGATTTTAGTAATTTGAGTCTTCTCTCTTCTTAGCCCATGTAGCTAAAGGTTTTTCAGTTTTGGTGATCTTTTCAAAGAATCAACTTCTGGTTTCGTTAATTTTCTCTACTGTTTTTCTCTTCTCTATTTTATCTCTGCTCTAAGCTTTTTAAAATTTTTATTTATTTGTTTAAAAGATTTTATTTATTTGAGAGAGAGAGAACAAGCAGTGAGAAGGGGCAGAGGGAGAAGCAGGCTCCCCGCAGAACAGAGAGCCCAACAAAGGGTTTGATCCCAGGACCTGAGCCACCCAGGCACCCCTGCTCTAATCTTTATTTCCTTCTTTCTGCCAGCCTTGGTTTTAGTGTTCGCTCCTTTTTAGTTCCTCAAGTTGTAAATTTAAGTTGCTGATTTGAGATCTTTCTTGTTTTTTACTGTGTTTATAGCTATAAATTTCCTCATTAGTACTGCTTTCAACTGCACCCCATAAGTTTGGGTCTGTTGTGTTTTTGTTTTCATTTAACTCTAAATATTTTTAATTTCCTATATGATTTCTTCTTTCATCCACTGGTGAAGAGTGTTGTTTAATTTGCACAAATTTGTGCATTCTCCAGTTTTCCTTCTGTTACTGATTTCTAACTTCATCCCATTGTGGTGGAGAAGATATTTTGTATGATATGTATCTTTTTAAATCTTTTGAGACTTTACTTGTGGCCTAATATATGGTCTATCATGGAAAATGTCCCATGTGCACTTGAGAAGAATGGGTGTGCCGTTCTTGTTGGGTAGTGTCTTTATATATCTCTTAAGTCCATTGGTCTAACATGTAAGCTTTTTTGGTGGGGGGAGGGGGGTAAAGGGAGAGAGAGACTCCTAAGCAGACTCCATATCCAGCGCGGAGTCGACGTGGGGCTCAATCTCACGACCTTGAGATCACAACCTGAGCCAAAATCAAGAGTCGGACGCTTAACAGAATGAGCCACCCAGGCACCCCTAACATGGAAGCTTTTTAAGAAAACATCTGATAGTAAATATTGTAGGCTCTGTGAAGGGGGAAACTCAATAATGTAGACAATTGTTATAACAAGAGAGGAAACAAACTATGCAGATTTTTAATTAAGTTAAAAATATAATAATAAATATAATTTTTTTGTTATATAGGCCTACTCATGAGAAGAACAGAATACTCTTCACTAACATTGGTTAGCAATGGACTGGACTAACATTTGTTTAACTGGTGGCCAAAGTGAGTGTCCCCTCTAATCAAAACTAGTCACAAAAATTCATCTCTTAATGCTGATCTGTAATGAGATTTTATATGTTTCATCTTTGAAAATGCCTCTTTACACAGAGAGGTACTGCCAAGCCTCGTATCGGTCCACAAGCCTGTGATTTTAATTAAACAAATTCATCACATATGAGGCAATTACAGAATTCTATCAGGTTCTTCTCTTGATATTTGTCTTTTAGCATGTCATTCCATTACAGATTAATCACTTCCAGTTGACAGCTATGTGGAAGCTTCTCTGTTGCACAGTTAAATGGATTTTGAAATATATAGGTTTCCTCTGAGCTTGTATCAAGTTCTAAAAAACACTGCTTGAAATGTAGTGTGAGCTCAAACAATAAAGGCACTTCATGTTTGTATGGGAAAGGGCTCTTCCTTCTTATTTCAACCTTTGACAGCAGGCAAGCATATAAAGCTGCCTGACATTACCTGAGACTCCAACAGGATTAGCAAAGTTGAAATGACTTTCCCACAATAGAAGTTTTGCAAGAAGCACTGTATCACCTGTTAAGGTTCATCTGAACTTATTAAATAACATTTGCAAGTCCACAGCAAAATGCAATTTCCAAAGTCATTCGTTGTGTTACAGTAGTAGTTGAAGGAGGATCTTTCAGGTCGGAAAAGCTTCAGTCTTGGCCCTGAGCGCAAAACCTCTGGATAAAATGTCCCTGTTGATAGGCCTTCAAATTTCTGTGTGAGGACAAGTCAGGATCTGCCTCCTATATTTCTGACGGAATTTCATTGGCCTGATGATGGAGTCCGCAAGAGCAAATGACGTTCACGATTGACCCTACTAGTTCAATAAAACATGACAGATCCCAAGATTTTCCTCCACATACCTGCTAATAAATACACCTGGGCATGACCACAGGTCTCAACACCTTCCGTGTCTGTGAGCTGCCCATGTCTGTCCAGCTTAGCCAAGTACTGCTCCACACGTCACCGCCAGTCATAACACATCTTAGTTGTGCTGAATTCGTGTTTTAGCAAGTCTCTTTAATCATCCTTTTTTTTTTTTTAAAGTAGGCTCCATGCTGGGTGTGGAGCCTGATGTGGGGCTTGAACTCACAACCCTGCGATCAAGACTTGAGCTGAGATCAAGAGTCGGATGCTTAACTGACTGAGCCACCCAGGCGCCCCTCTCTTTATCATCCTTAAAGGTATTCTCACCTGGAGTTGTTCTGGAGACACTATGCACAGCAGCTCATTCTTGGGTCACTTTCTAACTTTGCAGTGACTCCTCGGATCAACGACAACCATGTAGGAACCTCTGCCCTGTTTTTAAACCGCCGTCGCTCCCAGTGTCCTAATTCTTAAACAAGCTTGTTTGTTCTTTTTTTCCTGGCCGCACTTTTCAGCTATTGCAATCAAACACCATTTAATGAAGCTATCAGCGATAAACAGCTGTTTCTTGGCTAACAAATGAGCCGCTTTACAACTCATTTTGGTAGCAGATCCCTTTTTATTTTTGATGTGCGTGAAGGAATTCTGCCATGACAAGACAGGGTTTCACATTTTCCAGCTTTTCTGCCCGTCCCTTTCCTGGGCATCGGGGAGACTTTGAGGAACGCTTGGCCTGGCGACGGTGATGCGTGTGGTACTCTGTGGCGCCGCTGTGGACCCATCCTGCCCCCCGCACGAGGTCTTGCTCGGTAATTGGCGAGCAGCACGGCCCACACTCCCTGAAGCCTTACAAGCACGACATTCACAGTTCACTTTTGTCCTCTTTTCTCGTTTTGACATAAAAGATATGCACTGGTTTTTTTTTTTGGAAAGAAATCACAGTAGGGGCACAGGGCTGGCTTGGCTGGTGGAACGTGCAACTCTTGATCTTGGGGTTGTGAGTTTGAGCCCCATGTTGGGCGGAGAGCTTACTTAACAAAAATAAAGCAAGAAAACATAAAGAAGTCCCAGGATGCAGACTCCGAGAGCCGCTGGGTATGGCTGTGTCACTGCGGGGTGCACGTTCTGAGCAGCAGGGGAGGGCGGTGACAGCGCCACACGTGGTCCCCCCCACCCAGGGAAGCAGGAAAACACCCACAGAAAATATGTACACAAACGAGCACGGCTGTGTTCCAATAAGAGCTTATTTAGGGACGTTGACATTTGAATTTCAAATAATTTTCGTGTGCTACAAAAGAGTCTCCTTTCATTGTTTTCAACCATTTTCAAAATGTAAAAACAAATGAACTCATGGGCACATAAAAATAGGTGGTCAGTCAGATTCGGTCCACGGGTCAGAGCTGTCATGCCCTGCCACAAGTCAAGAAATGTTTTAATACCTTTAAAGTTCAAATTAGGGGATGCCGGGGTGGCTCAGTTGGCTAAGCATCTGTCTTTGGCTCAGGTCATGATCTCGGGGTCCCGGGATCAAGTCCCACTTCGGGCTTCTTCCTCCCTCTCCCTCTGCCCCTTCCCCTGCTCGTGTTCTCTAATAAATAAAATCTTCTAAAAACTTAAAATGAAGTTCAAATGAATGTAGTTAGTTGTATAGATAACACTTCCACATATCTAAAATGGAATGACTCTGAGAAGGGTGGATAGTATGAAATCCCCCTCCTTCCTCAGCCACCAGCTCCCAATTCCCAGAACTCCCTGAAGGCACCCAGCGCTTCTAGTTTGTCGTATAATGTCCCAGAGCTAGTCTGTAAAAATAATAAGCAATTACATACAGACTCCTCTTTCCTCTTCGTGTTTACATGAAAAGTAACATGCCCCACTTCATACCCACTAATATGGCTATAATAAAAAAACGGGCAATAACAAGGATAGGCAAGGATGTGGAGAGCCCAGGACCTTCCCACATTGCTAATGGGAAAGTAAAATGGTGCAGCCAACTTAAGAAAACAGTTCCTCAAAAAGTTAAACAGAGAGTTACTGCATGACCCAATAATTGTACTCCTAGCATATACCCGAGAGAAATAAAAACATGTTCATACAAAGATTTGTGCTCAACTTCTCACAGCAGCACTATTCATCATAGCCAAACAGTGGAAACCACTCAAACGTCCAACCACAAGTGCGTTCTATCCATATAGCGGAATATTATTTAACCATAAAAAGGAACGAAGTACTGATCTATGCCGCAACAAGGCTGAACCTCAAACACATTTTCACAGTGAAGGCTTAAGGGAAAAAAATCAGTCACAAAAGGCAACATATTGTGTGATTGCATTTAGATGAAGTGCCCAGAATAGGTAAATCCATAGAGACAGAAAGTAAACTAGTGGTTGTCAGGAGCCAGTGGAAGGGAATGGGGAGGGACTGATAATGGGAACAGGGTTGGTTCCTTTTTGGGGTGATGAAAATGCTCTGAAACTAAATTGTGGCGATGATGCTACAATCTTGTGAATATACGAAAAACCACTCAATTGTATGCTTTAAAAGGGTAAATTAGGGGCGCCTGGGTGGCTCAGTCGTTCAGCGCCTGCCTTCGGCTCGGGTCATAATCCCAGGGTCCTGGGATCGAGCCCCACATCGGGCTCCCTGCTCCACGGGAAGCCTGCTTCTCCCTCTCCCGCCCCCCCTGCTTGTGTTCCTGCTCTCACTATCTCTCTCTCTGTCAAATAAGTAAATAAAATCTTAAAAAAAAAAAGGTAAATTATATGATGTGAGAAGCATCTCTCAAGAAGGAAAGGTACCACACTATGCATACACCTCACCTTTTTCCCTTAACTTTCTCCGGGAGCCAATTTAAAGGTGAGGAATGCAGAAACACTGAAATCGTGGGGTTGCTTTCGTCAGTCTCAACTCACTTAAAATCATCCTCCCAGCTGGTTAAATCTCAAAATGCTTTCCTCAAGGAAGGGAATAAAATCAGAGAGCCTTTCTACGGCTGTGTTCAAAGACTCCATAACTGGTTATCAGGAGGCCCAAGACCCCTGAAAACCAAGCCCATCTGAGACCACACCTACCACTTGCTGAGCCTATTGTACTTTTTGACTAAAAGTTACAGGAATGGGAGGGAGAAAGGAGAGTGGACTGGAAATTGATATGAAATATGGATATTGGAAATGGAATATGGAATAAAGATACCCAGAGACAGCCCGAGAGTCCCCAGCCCCCACCATCCTGAAACGTTCCTGTGGTGCCTTCCCCCCCCCTAAGAAAAGACCCTGTTCCTTCTGGGAAAGGAAGGAACCCTGTTCTCTCCTGCCCTCCTACCTCCAAGGCTTGCTTGGCTGGGAACCAGAATCCAAACTCAATGTGCTCTGGAGCGAAATGCAGAACGAGGGTAGGAAAAGAATTACAGCTTGAAAGAACAGCAAGAATTTGCTAACATGGACAGGCACACACCTTGGGTGTATTTGGGAGAATGGACTTACAGGTACATAGGCATGGAAAGGGGGGGGCGTGCTTCACTTTTCCATTGGGATGAAGTTATTGATTCGAGGGCATGCTTTCAGGAGGCACACACAGCTGCTTTAGCCGTGTGCTGTTTTGACTAATGTTCTGAACGCTGCTCTGTGCAAAATGAAATGGAAAGGCCAGAAACACTTTGGCATAAGATAGAGGAAAGAATTCAAAGACTTCAGGAGACAGGAATGCTGAATTGGAACTAGCCAATTCTTCCCACTCACCAGGACCCCCTCCCCCACCCCACGGTCTTGTCTCCCATTAGGCCTGGAAAGACTACATTTACCTCTGCCTTGAGGAATGGATTGGGGAGGAAGACGTCAGCCTTTTAAACAGGACTCTTACTGACTGTTCTCCTAGCCTGGTGGGAGGGGCTGCAGTTGGTTCCCGATCAATTGTAGCGGAGATGGGGAGAGCCAAAGGTGGTTTGGTCCAGGTGACCACTGTTATCCCCCAGAAGCAGGTTCTAGTTATGGGTTCTAGTTACCCTAACAAGCAACAAGGCAGGCGTGGTTGTGCAATTTTACAAAA